>NC_087516.1:27600140-32717736 GCF_963921805.1 Phalacrocorax carbo
CTGTGGAGACACACTGTCTTCTCTTTTAATTTGCAGTCTGGTTAATGAGCCTGTAAATTGAATTAGCTCAGTAAGTGCTCAAAATCCAAGCTGAAATGAAAAGAAACCAAGATTAGAATAGTGTATGGAGGCTATACCTGTTTTGGTGCCTTTGGTTTCCTGAGGAATGCAATAAGACTGAAATAATAATAATAATAATAACAAAAGGATATGCGACTGAAGACGTATGATTCATTATAATGTGCATACCAGCCTATTAAACAGTGTTCAAATATCAGAGTGCTGGGTACTTATCTGGCAAGTCAGTATCTCCCCGCCTAAAGAGAGTCAGGGTAGATAAAGAAGGCAGCATCTTATTTTGCTTTTTTTTTCCCCCCAGTGCATATCCTTTTGGGCATTGTTTGGCATCTCTTTTTTTAAATAGCACATAAGTGGCCCAAGGAAGTGACTGTACATTACAGTGTGAATAACTGGGTTTATGATAGCAACAGTGCACTGAAGTGCAGGGAAACGCTGGACAGCACTGCATCATTTCTTCCCAACAATTTTGAAGCAATCAGTGCTAAAAGAGGAAAGAATAATCTGTCATCCCAAGCTTCTCCTTCCTCTATAGATCAAAAAGTACCGGTTTTCTGTTAGCAAACAGAAAGGAAAGGCCTCTCTCCTCTGTTGGTGGTGCCTCTCTAGCCGCCTCTGCACCCGCTGTGTGCCAGCCTTACCCAGAGACTGGCTCGGAGAGCACCTGACATCCCTGTGCTGAGGGTGGCTCACCAGTCGAGGCTCCTCCATCTGCACTAAGCTCTGAATTTCTGTTGGTATAAGGCCAGCAACTTCATCCAGCCTCAGCGTGGGTTCATCGGCCAGTCCAGGCAAGCATTTGCTATTTCCCTACTCCTAGTAAGGTTTTGTCTGAAGCAAACTGAGTGAGGCAATTCTGAATTCTGTTGCTGAGATCCCCAGAGCCTAAATGACTTAATGATTCATCCCCCTTGCAATTAGCTCAGCCATTAAGTAGACCAACCCCCTAATCCCTTGCCCTCCACCTGGTCTTTGTTCAACTCTGGACTCAGTTATGGGTTACAGTTATGTGGAAAAGTCAAACCGGTCTCATCTCTTCCATGTCCATGGATGGCTCTTCTGCCTTCAGGTCTCATAAAGAAATCTTTAGGAAATCATAGCTATTAAACTCTCCTCAGGAGCACACAAGACAAAGCTGATATGTTTCTGTTGTTCTGAAGGCTGTATGAAATGTTATCCTTTCCATTCCATCTAGGATTTAATACTTTTGTATATACATAAATATTTCCTTCACCAAAACTGATATCCACCTTATCTTAAATTAAAAATAGCACAGTGATCCAGGCATTGGATGACTTTTCTTATCAGCTAGTGGCCGTATGGGAAATCACCATGTATGCAGATCGTCTTCCTTATACAGGAGTCAGCCTGCTGTTACCTACAAAAGAGCAGTCGGAAAAAAAAAACAGCTTCACAAGATTTTGGAGTCTTTCTTTTCTCAGCAATGATCTGAAGACATGGAGAACAAACAACATTTAAGGATTTATGAAGTTTTGAATAAAAGACACCCACAGAAAGAATACTAGTGGTAACATTAGCTAGTAATAATGGAACTAAATGAAAGTCCTTTATCTTATTTTCATCACTCTTATTCCCACATGTGAAGTGAGAGCTAAGCTGCATTATTATATGTTATTATCTCTAGAGAATCTACTGTCTACCATCACAATAACAATGTGGTTTTCTAAGGAAAAAAAATGATAGGAAGAAAACTGATTATGATTTTCTCCTCTGAAAGCCAGAGATGCAAAAAGAAACCCAAACCCCTCTAAATCACCAGTAGTCATATTTTTGGCTCAAAAATATATGTCAAAAATACTACACAGTGGAAAGTTTCAGAGAGGCATGCAAGATCTATGCTTCAAGTTAGAGATAGGGTTTTGGTAGTCATTTGCATGCTCAGCAGCAGAATTCCCATACAGCCTACAAGCAGTAACTTGTATGTACACCCACAGAAGAATAAATCTTACCAAAAAAGGGTCACTTACGCCACTTACATGTTAGCATTAATTCCCTCAGAATTGAAGTCTCAAATAAATACAACCAACCCAAAAACCCATGTTGGATGTAAACTGACGTGAAAAACTTTTTCATAATCTAAGAATAAAATTTTAAAAACATAAGCCTACTCACACTATTTATAAATCCTTTTTATTTCTTTATGTGACTCTGTAACTCCAGTAAAACTATATAATTAAATCTCTCTTGTCTCCAAGGAACATTTAAGAAATGTGTTTAAATAAGGTCTCTCACTAATGAAATGTTGACAGCTCAGCAGTAGGACTCAGCAGCTGTTTAACTGAACATAGCAATGCGAAAGGAAGGCCACCACACCCAGCTACAAACGCAGGGAAAATGTAACAATGCAGAATCCGATTATCGAGTTGCGATTTGTCCAAAATATTGAAAGCAACATGTAGGCCCATCATGCCTATGTTGTAAAAAGGCCTGTAAGGATTTTGTATCTGGTATACATATCAATATATGTATTTATGAGTCAAAAGATGACAGCAGTTTTATACGTCTGGTTTTGCACTTTATTTAGCTGATATGACCCTGAGATGCTATCTCTGAACATGGGTAGTCTGGAAAGCATACTTGGGTACTTAAGAAATAGTGATGAGTCACATGAGGAAGGGCAGTACTAAATTGAATTTCACTAGAGTATTAGTTCTTTCCAGCCATTTTATTCCAGTGTCGCTGAATGCCAGATCCTTTTAACCCTGTGCTTGTTTATTTTCATTTTTCAACAACAGGCTCGACACAGAAAGATGGCCTGTGTCTCTAGTGGGAGCTAAGAGAAATAGATTGATGACGAATCACGGGACAGGGTTGAGGTCTCTGTGGCTGCTGAGGCTGTTTCATGAGGAGCTCTGAGAATGGAAATGATTCTCTGAAGCTTTCATGTTGATTTTTTCATCTTTGTTCACAATGAGGAGGGACTATATACAATCCCTGAAAATTAGCCTTGAAAACTACCATGAGTCTGAGCATCGTTTTTCTTTCTGAGCAGAGAATAAATCTCTTTTGAAAGGTCCTAGATTTGAAAAAAGGTTCCTTTGTCATTGAAACAATAATAATGCAGTATGGATACAGGAGAGAATATTCTTCCAAGTGAATCTGTGCCTCCGAGTAGCAGGTTATTCTTCCAAATCTTAACTGATCTGGAAGTATTTGGAATGTGATATTTATGGAGAAGGACTGTTAGATTTTAGGCCAGATTTCGAACAAAGATGTTATAAAGTCCACCTAAAAAGTCGGGAGCACATTTTCACACCTAGAAGGCCTAAGCAGAACTTACAAGAAATGTGTACAAATATTTTGCTCTACCATTAATGTCTTCTAATCTTTAGCTTTTTTTTTTTTTTTTTTTTTTTGCAACACAGCCTTACGCATAGTTTCCAGTATTAATGATGGTTAAACCAATCTGAGATGGGCTCAAGCAGAGCCATTATGGAATCATCAGACAGAAAACAACTTTTTTGTCATGTGTTTTTATGTTGGCTCCACAGCCTAGCAACCCTTTACTTGACAGTGACCCTCAGATGTGTTTTATGCTAGATTCTGGCATCCAGACCTCCTTCCCTGGGACTCTTGTCGTCATCGTTTGGGAGGCAGCTTGGAGGAGAAGTGCACGCTCTGTTCTTAATCCAACATCAGATAGAACACATCTGGACTGCATAAGTGGCCCCACAAACTAGGAGGTTCACAATTCTTCATGGTGCTACTTGGTTAGAGGGAACTTAATGTTTAGCTTAATACCAGGCCAGTACATTATATGACAAACAGTCTGGCTGAGCAATTATCTCTTATGACATGCTTTTTTGTTCTTTGTTGAATTGGAGAATTTTTTCCTGATTCATTGTGTCTATAATTGTATGCTATAAAAGAGATATTTTTCTCTCCCTATTTTTGCCTGTTCAGCTAGAACACAGGAGAAAATATACCAAAGATCTTAATGAAGATCAGCATATAAACTCAATCCTATTCTAGACTCTAAAATTTGTGGCCACCGAAGATTTCGGTGGCCAACTACAGGCTAGTGCTTCTGGAGAGACAGCTAAGTTACATCCTGTGACGATCACTTGCTTACATGACTAGAAAAAACAGAACTACAAACAATGGACTTTGATACTGGCTGTGTAAGTGAGGAAATAAATGATTATGCCTGTTGTCAGAGATATGACATGGATCAAATTTTCCAGCCACTATTCCTACTACTGTAGTCAGTGGGCTAGAAGTATTTGACAGGATGTCCTGAAGAAGAATGGGTCTGTGCCTCATATACCTCAGATATTTAACACGTTTAAGAGCTGACCTTTTACTTTGTTTAGAGTAAATTAAAAAAAAAAGGGGTTTCAGCAGAAATTGAACTACCTCATAGAGATAGAAGCTGTTCAGGAACCACTGCTTATGTGTTTAGCTCAGCAACCTGGTTCTTATAGAAATCTACCATGGAAAAAGCAGAAATGAAAGAACTATGCTGAAGTGGATGTGAATTTCAAGTTAAAGATAGTCATTGACTACCTTTCCAGATACAGTGTAGAGCATTTCTCCCTAAAGAGTTTGGAAATGGAGGCCTTATGCTACCCCCAGCAAAAAGGGTAGCAGAAAGATCCCATATGTCCTCTTACCTCCTTGTGCATTTGTGTGTGTGGCCAAGATACATGTGTTCATTTCCTCATTCATTTAACTCCATTATATAAATTGAAGAAAGAACATACACAACTCACTAATGTAAACAGAAATACAGTCACAGAAAACCCGCCATTCTGTCTAATGATTGTTTAACAGAAGTTAAATGAAATTTACAAATAATATGAAATGGCATTGTAAAGCACTTGTCATATGAATAATTAGACATTATAATAGCAACAGCATGCTCAGTCTGTTCTCATCTGTAGTATTTCTGTTTAGCAGCTGCTATGCCTGACAAACAACTGCCAGATGCAAGAGTTCCCTGATGGGTACTGGAACATGCTCTGTGTGTCCTCCTGAACTTTACTACATCTAAAATGTTATTCTGGACCTGCAGGAAAGTAAACAGATGTTTTGCCAGCTTAGCAAATGGGAATATTCCTTCTGTGAGCAAGAGGGAAATGCACTAAATCTGTTGTAGCTAGAAGCATGTTTAGCATTCACTGTTCAAATCATCTACTGTTGTAATGTCTAGAGCATAGAGTGTGGTATTCACAAACTTTACTTACTTGTAACAGAATAAATAAACTCAACCTTCCACATGTGCTTTTACAAATCAAAATACCTCCTTCCCAACAACAGACGGGAAGTCTAGGGCTCTTGAATATCTGGGTCCTGATAATTACTCTACTAATTGCGCATTAACAATTACAGATTACAGGAATATGCTTCTGATTACTACCAGTGTAATAAAGTTAGAATGTTGCAAGCAGACTCTGTAGAGCAAAGGAAAATTAGGATCACAGGACATGTCACTGTGAATTCATGCCCTTTGTCTGATGATGAAAAACACCAGTGTGAATGGTATCAAATCAGCCTACAGATTTGCTGTATATACTTGATAACCTGCAAATGCATAAGGCAAAATGCCCCCACTTACACTATACATCAAAACAGAGAATATAATGCTTTGTCATGGTGTAAACTGCTCTATTAAAATTATGACATGTTCAGAAATGAAGAAGGCATTTGCTGATTTCAACTTTATTTCTTTCTTTTCTGGACATTTGTTTTCTTCCAGAAGTCTCATTTTCATGATTCAGGTTTCATTTCACTGCTATTTTAATACTACCAATTCTAGCAGTTCTTTATACCTTTTATTTTCCGACAATGGGAATGTCATGAGGTCCATTTTTACAGTAATTTCAAACAGTACACTCTACATTTCTTCAGCAAAAAGCAAACAATTTTTTGCTGCTTAATACACATGGCTAGATACTCTTTCAAGCATTTTGCTACAGTTTAATGTTATTGCTTTGTGGTTCTTTCCTGAGGTGAATCTGGTAGTGCTCCAAACTTACAGGATCTGCCTAGGACAGATTCTCTACTGGAATAAGCTACTGAAATTGAAGTATATGTATGTGTATATATATTGATGATGAACTCTGACAGCTAGATCTCACCTACATATTAAAGAAATTGGGTCAGGGTTATAAATGAGACTAGAGTTTCCTTCTGTTCTCTTCTGCCCCCCTTTTTTTTTTTTCCCTTCCTAATACAGCCATAAAGGTCTTGCTTGGCATAATGTGATTGCTACATTAGCTTAGTTCCAAGCTTTCACCTTAAAAGCAATAAAGAGTTTGGCTCACCTGACCTAATTTCAGTAATTTAAAAAATAAATATTCAGACTAAGCTTATTAGTTAGGCTTTCTCTACATTCTCTTTCATGGAAGAAAGATGGGATGAATTGCCCCCTGCAGCCACTTTCCTGCATGGAGTGTGGAAGATTCTCAGATGTCTATATCAGAGCAGATATTTGTCTTTTAGGCTGCACTGTACAACACCGTCCCCCAGACCTCACCCACTACTATGATCTTGATTCTGTGTCAAGAAGAAGCATCACAAGTCAATAATTAGCAGAAGCATCATCTTCTTTGTTTCTTTCAACTTAGTGATAAATTTGAACATGATAAAATGTGTGGATTTTACTGGAAACCATATTGTTTAGCACATCAAGGTAATGGGTTGGTCCAGTGCCTTGCGAGATGAGACAGAGCCAAAGAAGGGGTAGTGGATGTATATCTTCTTTCCAGGTGTTTTTTTACAGAGTGCTTCTCTATTCAAGAGACATCTCTGTAGTGACAATTTTTTATTCTGTGTGCTTCCACTTTATGCTTGCTGGACCCTCTGGCCTCAAATTAATCAATGGCAGAATGTTAGGACCAAACTAAGCAGAAACAAAAACTAACAATAGCCAAACGATTCAGGAAGAGTCATAATTATGGGTAAGAAATATCTCATTACTGCAAAACTCCGCCACGTTAGTTTTTAATAGACACTGCTCATTAAATGAAATAGCCCTTTGAACAAAGTTTGCCTAGAGAAGTTAGAAAACGATAAACACAAGTATAACAGCTATCAGGGTGCAGCTGGGTAAGTGGACTTAGTGTCAGCATTTACTACAAATTTTATTCTACAGGAGGGACAGAGATGCTTAGTCAAGTTCTATCCTTTCTGCCTTTGTTGACACCATGCACCCAGCAGATGGTACAAATATGTGCATTTCAGGTCTTTGAACTCTCAAATGTCTTATGTCATGAATACAGCCAGTTTAGTGTCTGTAATGTTTCCTGCTGGCTATGTGCACTTATCCCAAAAGTCACATGTTTGCCTACAGCAGGTCCACAGTGGGAACATCAAGATGAAATCTTATGTGTGTAAACACCTCTGTCAAGGGGCACTCTCCACTGTGCTTAACTATTTTTCTGCAAAGAACTGCATCGTGTGTCTCATTTCTCATAACCAGACATAAAAACGTTTCCCAGTTAATAAGGAATAGCCATGAAACTAAGCAATAAACTGATTTCCTACTAAAAGAGAGAAGATGCTAACAGTATTTCCAGTTTTAAAAATGTGGTACTGATTAATTCAGTATTCATGGGTCTAGAGAGAAAATGAAGCTGTAAAGAGTGTGTAGGGAATGCTTAACAGGAAAGTGAGAAGGGGATGGGGTTCTTGATGCTGCTCTAAGGAATGCTTTGCATTTTATTTTAAATGGAGTAAATAAATAAAAAAAAAACCCACCCCAAAACACTATAAGTAAGGGTCATCATGCAAACTCAGAACCAGCCTGGGAGTCTAAGGTGCTCCATGGTACTGAGTAGACATAGCCAGAAACCTCACATGTGGGTTTTTTATTTTTACATCTAGAGCTGGGTGCCTAACATTGCACCAGCCCCTGCTTGTGATTTGTTGGGATGGGGGAATTTTCTTCCCCTGCTGTTGAATCCACCTTACCCTAATTTTCTTTGATACTTGTTGCCCCAGTTAATTAGCTTTCTCCTGTTTCTTTGTTCAGATTCCCTTGGCCCAGTCTCTTGAATAATTGACAAAACAGAACAGAGGCTGTGGTTACTGTGTGGTACTAGCTGTGGCTCAATTTTGTTTAATAACACCGTGTTACTCTGTGCAACAAATTGTAACTAATTGCCTCTCCACTGCTCTGCCAGTCTGTGGAAAGGCCAGCGTCACAAAACACCACGTCAGCTCCCCGCCGAATCTCTGTCAGCTTATATAAAGAGCAAACTTTGGCGAATGAGGTCTGACTGGTAGCGGAAGGAAGGGTTTTGATGAAAGAAACGTGCCCATCATTGACTCCAGTGCTGAAGTTCACGATTTTCACCACAGATGTAATATACATAGACAGCTTTGGCTCTGCAGATCGTGTAAGAAGCTCTTCCTTTCTGCCTTTCTCAGCAAACAAAAACTGCATTCATATAAACTTGTGTAATTTCTGTTATTGTGTTTTGTCATGTGTGGGTTTGAATTTTTATTTTAATCAGTGAATGTAATTCCTCCCTTTCTTGCTTTCTTCTTTAGTGCTAAAAAGTACACAATGGCTTTTTAATATTTAATTGATGAGATCGTTTTACAGGTTTTAGTTTAAAGGTAACCATAGCACAAACGCATCCATTATTAACTGCAGAATGCAAGTGTAGCTTCTTGGGAACCCACTTTAGTTTAATATGAGAACCCCTGTCAACAGAAAACAGCGCTGATATTGTTGTTAAGTGTGACAAACTGGCAAATGCAATGGGCACCACGCTTGAACAATGCAAACTGCTTATATCAATGCAAGAGGTGATGTTTAAAAGTGAGATGAAGGCAGACAGTGAGAGGCTGTCGAGGAAGGTTCGATTCCGTGTTGCATCCTCGCACAGCGGGAGGGTGCTGAAGGAGGTGTATGCTGACGGGGAGGCTGCTGACTCTCTGGACTCCGAGTATGCCAGTAGCTCAGAGACCGACCAAACCAGCCGGCTGAGCGAAGTGGACGGGCAGCAGAACGGACACGTAGGCTCCGAGTGCGACGAAAATGAGGACGATCAGGATGACTTGCTCATTTTAGTAAGAGCCACTAAAGAGAGGGGGTTTGGTACAAAGCGAGTCAACATCCTCAGCAAAAACGGCACAGTCAGGGGAGTCAAGCATAAAGTCAGCGCTGGTCAAGCCCTCTTTGACAATTTGGCAAAAATATTTCAGGTAGGTGATGCCGTCCTGCTTGCTGTAAGCCCTGTGTCTGTCCCTTATAACTCCCCATGTTATTCTTTCCCTTTGTCCAAACCTCTCTCATTTATGGTTTCTCAAACTCTGAATTTGATTCTGCCCCATTCCCAGTACTGTCCACTTGATGTTCTTGCTTACTTTTTCTAGTATACACCGGCTCCGTGCTCCAAATTGACAGTGATGTTTTTCTTTCAAAATTGACCTAAAGTTTGCTGACTAGAAATGTGTATGTTGTGCTTCCCATGTATGGATCAGGAAAGAAGCGTAGCAGAGGAATTAACTGGGGCTTTATCAGAAATCTGTACAGAACCACTGTACAGGGATGTGTCATGTTTCCGCTCCTATTATATTAGTTCCAATGAGTTTAAGATGTTATCTACTGTCCCTTACATGTAAATATGTATACTTGCAAATGCCATTGTGTTTAATCGGCAAAGGAGATCAAATTAGATGCAGGATGGCAGCAATGACAGTTTTCCTATATGAAAATTTCAGAGGAATGAAATATTAGTCACAGGTCTCTTTTATTAATGTCTGTTTTCCATTTATTTTGTAGAAGGAGAAGAATTTCTGTATTTGAAACAGTATATGCCATACTGACACCTTAGGCAGAGAAATATAGACCTCAGAAAAATAAAGATAAAAGTTCTAAAAAATTTAGCTTGTATATATAATTTATCTGTATATGCTATTCAAGTCTGTTAGTCATTATCCAAACAAAAAGGCACAGGTATGGAACCAAACTATTTCTAAAGGTTGTTATAATCCAGAATTAGGATGGTCACTTAAATTAACTTGTAAATGGCTTCAATGCATTGTTTTAAAAGCATTTATGTGGTTTTAAAGCACGGGGAATTTGATACCAGTAACAACTGTTGTTATGTATTGAGATGAAATCTAAAAGCATTTTCTTACTTTGAAGATAATTCATTTCATAACACGTTTAGAAATGGCTACAGATTAACATTCCCTTGCTTCTGAATAGGAATGTATCCTCTATGTTGTACCTAAATTATAACAGTCTTTTTGTTATTGCCAATGTTCCTGTGGAAGATGGATATTTCAAAGATGAATTAGCTGTTCTTTTTTGTTCTTACATCACATAGCTTTCAAATATCTTGCTTTCATTCAAGCCACTCAGTGAAGAGTTTGTCCTTGAGTTCCCTACTCTGATAAAATTTGTTAATAACTCGCCTTTTCTAAGTAGACATGAGTTAGTGTTAACTGGGGCATGTCTGGATTCTTCTCCAACCTTGATTCCAAATACTTTTCTGTGTTTCACAACATGGAGTACACCGGTTCACCTCACTAGCCTCATTCCCTCCTGAAAGCTTCCTGCCACTGCATCAGTGACACCACGCTAAGAAATCTGAATCACCTAAATGAATGGAGCCATCCAAAGACATACGCACCTTAATTAGTGGCTGTGTCATCTTGCTGTTTCTATCTCCAGTTTTAGGCTGGAAGTTCTTCAAGAAAGGTTCATGGACTGAAATCAATGTACTTAGATTGCAGAGAAGTTTCTTTTATTCCTAGCAGAGTTACAGCTAGGACCAGCACGCTTTCCATGCTGGAAGAAAGGAAGACTTGAGAGGAGGCATATCCATCTGATGACTTCAGAAAATGGTATGCAGCCAAGTCTACCACAGAAGTCCATAGATGAAACCTGTAAAATAATGAATGGTTTAAAAGGTGATAAGGATCTTGTATTGACAATATTTTACAGCAGAAGAAAGTGGAAAAAATAAATTATCAGGAGAAAACAAACCAGTTTTTCATACAGCACATAATTAAATCTATGAACTCTCTGCTACAGGCTTTGTAAAGGCCGAAAGAATAGGCAGGCTTTGAAAGCAGATGAGGAAAATATATGGGGCACTGAGAAGCTTCTGCTTAAGCAGGTCTAGATGACTGATTTCCAGAAATAACTGTATATTCTTACCTTAAGCATCTACTGATCAAAGGCATGTATTCAATAATACAGAGAACATCATGATTTGAGGTTTCCACACAAACAAGTTCCCGTTTCCCCAGAGATAAAGTTTGAAGTCTAGTGAAGAAGAATGATTGTTTGTGTATCCTTTATGTCATGCTGTGAGCCAATTTTCTATGCCACATGGTGAACACAGAGGAGAGCAAAGCACAAAGACTGGCTTTCAGACTGATTTGGATCTGCTTGATCCCAATGTGAAACATGATCAAAATCCATCCAAATACAAATCAAGTTATGACCTTTGGGATGAGATTAGAGGATGATTTCTAGTTTTCTGTAAGTATGTCCCAGACAACTAATTGTGCAGTAATACGAGTTAGAGAACAACACGAGTTCTTAGTTCAAACATACAATAATATAGAAATATGTCTCTATTAGAAAATATAACTCAAAATCTCTTATTCCGGGCATTTTTTTGTCAGTTCCTCCCTTGATTATGTGAGGTCATCTGCAGTTACATGTTTCACTTCTCTTAAATAAACAACAGCAGATGTATAACAACAGTTAAGATGTACACAGCCTCTTATTCTTGAGGAGAGCCCACCTCAGCCCCCTTGATGGTTCAGCAGTAGATGACCTGATTATATATTTCTCAGAACCAGTGTCAAAGTAGGTATTTGTAATCGCAGAGTATGCACATGAACTCCTTCTGACAGTCGCAAATCCTGAGCACTGATAAATTCTTGAATGCAAACACTTCTTATTTAGTATTTAATGTATCACTTATTAACTAAAACATGTATGCAAGAAGCCAAATACTGAGTATGTGTTAGTGTTCTGTGATCCAAAACTATTTTTTTGAGATTTTTTTGCAGTGTCAGCATTCTGATTCTTCAGACCACATCTGCAAACTCCTCTACTATGCTATTACCAAAATCCCCAGATGCTCCCTGTGATAGAGAAGAGATCCTTTAAAACAAATCACTTTGCTCAGATATTCTAGGGGTAAGCAGGAATTCATTAACTGGGCTTTGTTTAGTCATGCAATCAAGAGCTTTGATGTTTTCTGTTCAAATACCTGTGCTAAAAGCAATCCTATGTATTTTAATGCTCCATGGAATATTTGGGGTTTTGAATATTTCTTCCACATTTACTAACTACAACCTTTCTGCAGCATTGGTTTAGACAGTTCTTTCCCACAACAGACTCATTTAGAAAAAAATCATATGTTCTGGAGTTTTTGGGAATTTGAAAAGAGTGATGTAATATAGAAAGTATTTCTAGATGAACAGGTAGTTTTTGTTCTTGTTATTGTATGATACAAGCCTGGATTGAGAATGTATGTCTACTGCCAAGTCGATGTGCATCCCCTGCTACATCTTCCCACATCCATGCACTGAGCACTTCCATCACCACCAGCACATCCGGCCACTTCCCATTTCCACCACTCCTTCAGAAGGAACTAGGTCCCCTGCATTAGTCTGTCTGATGACTGTCTGTGTCCCCAGATGTGAGCCGCTGCAGCACTGTGACAGTAAAAGGTCTCCCATCAGGTTGGCCCTGCATGGCTGGTGAAGATGCTGTGAGTGCGGTGGGAGAAGCTGTGTGCTGGGGACAGGGGGAGACAGAGCAGGACATGTCTGGGTGTTATCTCAGCTTCATGACAGGACATTTTGGGGGCAGAAAGGTGGGGAAGAGACCAACCCTACTGATGCTTCAGGGGAGCAGGGTTTCCATGGCAACTGGTCCAGCCTTTCCTTCCCAGGGGTGGATGCCACAAGGAGAGCGTTGACATAGCAACCACATCCTTGGGGCGGAGGGGGTGAGAGGACGTTGCTGTGGCAACGCCTCCCCAGCCCCGCGCTTGGCCAGGAAGGCTGAAGGCCAATCGGTGGTCATTGATGGAGGGTAAGGGATGGTCACACATGTCCGGAGGGGCGTCCTCCTGCGGGGCTGGCAATACAGCGGTCAAACAGTTGGGAACATTCTATTGGTGAGAAACGAACACTGCTGAAAAGTCTGAATAACAGAAAGGGTCTGGAGCTCACAGTCTCCCTGTTCATACACTTCCTTGGTATGAGTGAAATTATCTCCTGCTGAAACACTAAAACTGATGGTGTCGGCAGCTCCGGAGTTGGGGACGTGACCCGCTGATTGCATCAGAAGCATAAGTCCCTTCTCTGAATATCTGCAGTAATTGTGGTCTTATTTCAGTGCTAGAATTTTTGTTTTGTAATACTCTAGAATTAAAATGCAAATGGGCATGAATATTTCCTATATTTTCCCATATAAAGTAGTAGAGAAATGGTTCTTGTTTCCTTGAAATAAATATAATTGTCTTAATGACCAATTTTTATGACTAGGCCATCCCTGTGATGACTTCCAGGTGACACACAGTAAAAATCCTTCAGTTGTCTGGTATAATACTAAGTAGCACGGTGATCATTTCATGCCAGACCAGGTTTCCATTCCAATGTGCAAAGTAATGGAGCTCAGCCAAAGGTTTTACACAGGTCTCCTCTCATTTCCACTGTTTCAGCATGGGTCCTTTCCTCCATTTCCATGCTTACACACTCCACTGGCCTTCCAGCCTCCTCTGAAAGGTCACCTTCTGCTAAATTAGCTACAGTTCTCATTCTCAGGCAGGGCCTGCTGATGTCTATTACAAAAGGGCAGGCCTGGTTAACAAATCTGATTAATGCCTTTGTGAACATTGCATCGGAGGGGATATGGGTGAAGAACCAGCCATAATGTCTGGTCTTTATGACATTTTCCAGCATGGTGTCTCAGGTAGACTTAACATTTAGGGTTTCAAAGTGCAAGTCAGTATTCAGCCCAATAAAGAATTAGCTCACTAATGTTTAGAGAGAGAGGTGGGAAAGAGTTAAGAATCGGGTGGAAGTTTGTTAAGAAAAGGAGAGCTTCCGGGGTAGTTAGGTTCACTTTCATCTTTCTTTACTTGCAGGTGACCTGGAAAAGTGAATACAGATCAGGACACGCAGAGCTTACGAACCAGTAGGGCTAGCTAATACCATAGAGAAAATAAAATGAAAGACAGCAGCAAAAACAACTGTCTTTCAAAAAAGGCAGATGCTGCAAAGTTCTGTTAAGGAAAGTTTCTGGGGCAATAGTACAGGCAAAGGTTTCAGGGCGGGTGGCACATTGTATACCACTCCAGCCCCTGGAGCATATACCACTACAGTCCCCAAAACTCCAGGGAGAAGAGTTAGAGGGGTCTACACATTCACTGGAGAATTTACGAAGTTGTCCTCCTCACTTCTTTGGCAGACGATCAGTGCTGACACTCCAACATCATTAGACTCTTTGAATTCAAAGACCTCTGCTAGGACGGGGCTTTCCCTTCATATTCTCATGCATACACACTGCCCCGTGACTCCCAAATGGGCATAGCTTGCGAAAGGAAAAGACATGCTGGATTGCTTGTGCTTACTAGTAGCAATGTTAGGGAAACATGTTGATAACCTAAAGCTGTAGAATTTGCTGTAGTAATGCCACTTATATGGATGGAGATAAATCCCAGTGAGCTGTAGGTACTTTCTCTGAGGCATAAAGTTTCAGTGAATGTTCCTAGTGTTAGCAAGTCTGGAAAACTAATTATTGAACAGTGTCACACTGAAACCCACTGAAGAATAGGAAAAATTGTACCGACACAGACAGTCAAGTAATTATGAAATGCAGGTTTCTGTTTGTTACAGAAAATTCAGTGTTAGAAAGACAACTGGATCACCACTGGACTGGGCATAGTGTCCCTTCACCACTTCCTTTGTACATTCCTAAGTGCTTTGATCTGTGACCACAGTGCATGGGACAGTGATTTAGCTGATTAAGTCACAGTTAAAACAGGTAGTTTCCAGAGCTGAATAGCCACAATGATTTAAAAAGGAAGATGTTCAGGTCTGTGAGCTTTTAACTGCAGCTTGAGGTTGGTCGGTACTTAGGATATTGGTATTTATTGTTCTCATGTTCTTGTATAAATCAGCTGTAAAGCACCGAGCTCAGACAAGTCTATTATTAGGCTGTTCGTGATATTTTAGGGTTTGCTGGTATTGGACTTGAAATACCTATTTGACATAGACTTGAAATGATCAGTAAATAGGCTTTAAACTATTTACCTCTGAAAGCGATATATAAGCTCTGAGTTAAAAAAGACAACTGTCTCATTTTTCAAAAATGTCAGTAAGGGATGTCTTAACTTTTTCATACACTCAGTGTTGGGAAGCTTAGCAACAAAACCATGGTTACATTTATAATTTGTCCAAGATTAAATCAATAATTGAAGAAAAAAGTTGTTAGACTTCTATGATGGCAGTCTGATCAGCATGTAGTCGACATGTCTAACCTACCTGAGCACTGCATGGTTTCAAAATGATCCTTGCTCTGATGTGCCTTGATCCTTGTAAAGGATCCATAAATGAGGACACTGTTCTTGAGACACTCAGGTGCACTGTATGGAGCTAAGCAGAGGCAAGCCCTGGGGCAACAAACATTTCAGTTTAAGAGGACACAGAACTGCTTGGGCAACTCCAGTGGAGAGCTACCAGGATGATCAGGGGACTGGAGCATCTCCCTTATGACGAAAGGCTGAGAGACCTGGGTTTGTTCAGCCTGGAGAAGAGAAGACTGAGGGGGGATCTCATCAATACCTATCAATATCTAAAGGGTGGGTGTCAGGACGATGGGACTGGGCTATTTTCAACAGTGCCCAACGACAGGCCAAGGGGCAATGGGCACAAGCTGGAACACAGGAAGTTCCACCTCAATATGAGAAAAAACTTCTCTCCTGTGAGGGTGCCAGAGCAGTGGCACAGGCTGCCCAGGGAGGGTGTGGAGTCTCCTTCCCTGGAGACATTCAAAACCCACCTGGACGCGTTCCTGTGCCCCCTGCTCTAGGTGTGCCTACTCAAGCAGGGGGGTTGGATAAGATGATCTCCAGAGGCCCCTTCCAACCCCTACCACTCTGTGATTCTGTGATTCTTTTTTGTGTTTGCATGTTTATATGTGTTTATATGTTTCTTCTTCAGAGGATATAATAAGCAGGTAATTTGGCTGCTTCTTGAGTCACACCTACATCTGCAGGTGAATGAAAATTGTTATGACACTGAATTAATATGTCCCCACTGGCTGCAATATTTTCATCTGTTTAGCATAGGAAATGACTACATAAAATGCAAGACAGCTGAGAACTGACCTATATGCATTTTGCAGTAGAGGTCAGGCATTATTGGCATGAGCAGTGAGGTTTTGAATCAGTGCACACCAGCCTTCCCTGAGACAGAGACACTTCCTAGAAAGGGTCTGTGAAACACACTGGAGTCTCAGGTATTACAAAACTCTGGTAGATGCAGGAGGGAAGCAGCAGGGAGGAAAAGGACATTTTGCACTTCATTAGTACCTTCTCTCTTCAGTTGTCAGAAAACATCATCCAACAACTGACTGGTACTGAATAGAGTCCTCTCGGGATTACCCCAGCTAGGGTCTAAGTGCCTGTAGTCCAAGCAGATTATGTAGCCTCTAATAAAAAGCAGAGCTGCTGCTCTGGGCTGTGGGGGAGAACAGAATTGAATTGGTCCCTCTGTGAAGTCTATGCCATGTGGCCACTTTCCCAAACAGAGTGATTTATTAATAAGCCTCACCCCCTGGCCTTATCCTTTACATGACAGAGGGCATAGCAAAGAAGCTATGGTAATACTGCAGCGAATATGTACATACAGAGTACATAGTACTAGAGTGAATCAAGACTTCAGGTATAGATTCAAAGACACCACAGGCTCTGAAGAAGGACTAAGACGTCAGGCTCCAAAACTGTGATCCTCCAAACCTCTCTTTGGTGCCATACTGTCTCAAAAGCAGCAAAAGCCTTTATTAATGAAAATTGACAATGATCTGCCTTGGCCATGTGCCTCAGCATCTCAGTATTGACAGGACATGACAGTTACCTCCTACTCGTGTCCTATGGGAAACACAAAATAGGCATTCCTTTGCCTGTCTCACCTGCAGGGCTTGATGCAGTAGGTGTCTTCTGAGCACGCCTAGTGGATCAGATCCTACACACACTGTACATAAGCAGATGCTGCTTTGTTACAAATCGTGTCTGCAGGAGGCAGTGGTGGGAGTTGTACTTTGAATTAGACTGTCACAAGACAGCATGAATAAGTGGCTGGAGCAGGAGTGGAACACAGGCTTGCTGATTTTCAACTTGCCATCCCAAATACTATGCTTCAGCATCATGCTTGGCTTCCATTTCTTTCTTTCTTGCTCTTAGGCATTATAGTGATGGCATTGCTTCAGCATGGAGGTATCCTAGAAAAGCTCATAGCCTGTGACTTGCTTGTTAGGGACAAGAGGTAGAGAGGAGACTGAATCCAGGTAGCCAAGACATGAGAGATTGCAGATAATGATGTTCTGCCACCTTGTTTCATCCTCTCTCTCTAAATCTAAAAATACATTTGCTTTCTTTATGAAAGAAAGAAACAGTGTACTGTTCTCAGGCAATGAATGTGAATGCCAAATGGAAAAGGATGCCTTCTGACTGTACTAAGTGGGATTCCTAAATCATATGGGCCTCAGGAAATTCTCTGAGCTAAAAATTGTCATAAACTGAGAGGATATTAGGAGGAAATACCATATACGCTTCTGCCCTCTTACTTTTAATTGTGTGTCTGGTAGAGGACCTGGAATACTAGAAGAACACTGAGTCTGAGCCCGTGTACTGCTCTGGTACTCTTATATAATGTCCCTCTGTGGAACTGCTCAAGAAGGTGCTCAGCCTTTAAATTAATACGGAAAATGCTTCATCGTACTTCAAACTAACTTGAAAAAAAGTGATGTTATATAAACAGCTTATAAAAAAGTTTTAGGATGCTAGTGCAGATTTTCTTCTACTTATTCTAGCAGTAGGAAAACTTTTTCTTCTAAATTCGCCTCTTACGAGAGGGGTGAAAAGGGTGATTAGTCATAATTATTAATTAGTAGCAATAAACCTTCACTTTTTTCCTAGGTGTGGAGCTCAACTCAGTAGCTCAGCAGGACAGTTATGAGAAGATATCTTTGGAAATAGTTGTAAAACTAGGACCATCAAGGAAAGCTAGGGCTATTCCCCTTTCTTTGACATGGAACAACAGGCTGCCTGCTAGCTCATTTGCTGTGTCCTCTCACCCCTGAACATCTGCTTGTCTTTGACACAGCCTACACAAAGTTTGTAGGACACACAAAGCTGAAATAAATTGCCTACAAATATGAACTGTCCTATATGCTTAATTACTAGCAGCATTCTTGGTCATTGACCCCTAATTTTTGTGTACAAATAAATTGCTTTGCAACCAAGTATTTAAGGGTCCTCATATGGGAATAATGAGGAATAAACACGGCTCCTTTATTTAAAAAAAAAAAAAAAGTTCAGAAGAGTGGAGAATTATCTTTACCTTAGTGGTATGGTATGATGCTCCATGCATGTACTAATGCTTTAATCTAATGCCATAGAACTCATTAGCAAAAATACTTTCTAACAAGATAATTGCACTACATTTCCATTTAGAATCACATAGATGACTCTAGGTTTGGGATGGGTCTCAATCATCTGAATCTGAAGATCTCGGAACTGTTTCAGTTCTAACTAGGGTTTGCAAACACACTAGTATTGTAAACTTATAGTAGTATTTGCAAACACAAGCTAGATAAATATGTACATGCATATATGTCTTATATATGGCAGTACACATGCCATACCTCTATTGTGTTACAATGACCCAGGAAAACTGCATTTTAGCAGCTGACCAAACCCAAGTTTCAGGAGTCACCTGCTGCCAATTTAATTGGCATGTTGGTGTCATTGAGGACTCTTTCCTTTCTTAAGAGAGAAGAAACGAAGTCATGCTTTATTTGCAGATAATGCTTGCTGGACTGCTCTGGTCTGTCAGCAGCCTGCTCTGACATTCGTCTACGAGTGTTGACAGTTCATTACACACTACACCAACACAAGGTACATCATTAACAGCTTGAAAGAAGAAATGGTGAAAGAGATACTGCTTATTTTTGGCTTGAGACCTGTGGCTGCAGTGTTCGGCAGCATCATAAGTTTGTAGCTTAATTGCGATAAAGTATGCTTCAGAATGGAATCTGCAGCCAGAGAAGACAATATGAGTTTCATGCATGAAAGCCTTCCTCATTGCTACAACATCCAGTACTAGATAGTACAAAACATGAAACTCAAATCTCACTGAATTTTTCCAAAACTTATAAGGTAAATAGTAATTAGGACAGCATCCCCAGCCTGCTGATTTTGCAGAGTTGGAAAGATATAGCTTCTCATCCAAGCAGGCAATCTTGTGGCTTTGCTTGACACAGTAGTTATGTTGTGGAGAGGCGGCCACAGCACAACTCTTTACAGCTTCCATCACACAAAGCAACAGAATGGTCACAGGCGAGCAGCTGGGATCAATGAGGTAGAGACTCATTTCACACATGGCAAGAAAGAAGACAGAAAAAACATCATTCATTGCTAGTATGAATTGTGGAAAGCATTTTAACAACCTTAGCACAATTTCGCTTTGGAACTATATCTAGAGACACAATCCATCAATAATGCCAGAGGAGTATGCCTTCTATACCACAGAAATACCACATACAGACTTATTCTCTCTCCACTCCCAAGAAATATGGGAAAACTTACTGACCGATATTTGTACAAGTTTATAACATGCAATGTTATATCCTGCGCTGAGAAATCAGTCAATGCTGGTGCAAAGGCAAAGAAATTTTTCTTTACTCCTGGTAGCCTTGTTTGCAACACTGCTGATTGCTAATTATCTAGCAAGTTTTAAAAATAGTAAGAATTGACAGCAGTCATTCACTATTATTTAAAATAACTATTTCCTCACGCGACTTCCATAAGAGAGAAAACAGTCAGTTTCTAAACCTGTGAAGTTACAGCTTTTAAAAGAAAATGTGATCATTTCATGCCCAGCTGCTCATGTCCTGCTCTTGATTTACTACTTATAAATGCAAAGGACACTTCCTCCCAGTGCCACAGTCAACTGTGAAGCATTTAATTGCTGTTGAAGTGGAGAATGCCATAAGAGACAGACAGACAGACAGACAGACAGACAGACAGACAGACAGACAGACACAGGCTAAAATGAGACCTTTAAGCATTATTGCTGGAGCTTCTTCCACCTATCGCAAGTCTTAACCTGCATCTTGACAGCCTCCCTTTCCAGCTGTTGGCTGATACTTTCAATCAGACTCTCAAACATGCAGCGGATAAGTCCAGTTGTTCTTCCATATCCCACCGTGATCCAAAAATATAACCACCTACTCAGTCCTTCCAAGTTCAAACTTAAGCTGTCATGAAGATTTGAAAGAGACAGCAGTCTCTAGGTGACTTGTTCAGGAAATAGACTCTGTTCATTTAAATCTGTCTGCAAAATTTTGCCATGACAGCTATTGTTTTTGTATCTGCTGGGTGGTCAGGCCTTCTGCAAACCTGTCTGCTTGGTGCAAGATGTTCTTGTGGATCCTCATGTGAGACACTGTGGGGTGGAAGGGCACTTTTACAAGTCAATATTTGCAGGTGGGTACAGGTGACTAATACTTCTTTTTTTTTCAGCTGCCACTGACTGGGAGCAGCCTTGGAGCATTTAGCTCCTTCAGCAAGGTAGTTTTATCATCAGCTGCTCTAGCTATTCTCTTTTGAATTCACAAGAGATAAGGGCAAGAGTTGTCAAAAAAGGAGAAACGTCTAGTGAAATTTCTGACCTGTCTTTCATCCTATATCGTTTCTCATTTTGGCAGAAGGTTATGCAACTGGCAGAAAAGTAATCAGTATGGGGTTTTAGCATTGTCTGAAGACAGGATATGATATTAGAATAAATGTTGTTATTGATTTTTCTTGCTGCAGGGGATTAAATGATATCTATGCAAAGAAGCCACTGAAATGTTGCTCCAAAAGAAAAGCAGATGGCCAATTTAATTATCTCAGCATCTGCATTTGTGGTCATATTCCTTGACCAGAACACATTTAACTCTATAACATGATATAGATTCTAGCCCAATTATAAGAACATTATTATATGAAAAGTATGATTATAAGAATACCAATTTTTGTTTTATTTTAAAATGATACATCTCTGGGCCAAATCCTGAATCAGACTAAGGTATGAAGCTGCTCACACTGACCTTGCTAAAAATTTACTTCAACTGCAGATGTGATGTATACAGAATATCTTACTTGGCACCTATTTTGACTGACAGGTTTAGGAGCTGGTATAAAGCATACAACCTGCTACATTCTGATTTTCAGAAATTTTACCTATTTGGTTAAAAAAAAACCAAAAGAAAAGCTTACTCCTTAGATTTTTTTCAGCAACAAAGTCTGTAACTCTGCTCCATAGAAAAGTATTCTATTTCACTCACACAGAAATGGTGGCTGAGTAATCACTTCCCTTTTGTACATCAAGGGGACTTCAGCTTACCAGGTGTCTGTTGGAAATACAATACAGCAGAGAGGAACCAGTCTAGGAGGTTCCTGTAGTGTGTGGATGATAACTACCTGACACAGCTGGTGAGGGAGCCAGCTAGGGAAGGTGACCTGCTGGACCTGTTGTCTGCGAACAGAGAAGGACTTGTGGGCGATGTGATGGTTGGAGGCTGTTTTGGGCATAGTGATCATGATGATAGAGTCAGCCAGCTGAATGTGAGCCAGCAGTGTGCCCAGTTGGCCAACAAGGCCAACAGCATCCTGAATCGTGTCAGGAATAGCGTGGCCAACAGGAGTAGGAAAGTGATTCTCCCCCTGTACTTGGCTCTGGTGAGGCCACACCTTGAACACCGCGTTCAGTTTTGGGCCCCTCACTACAAGAAAGGCATTGAGTTGCTGAAGGGTGTCCAGAGAAGGGCAACGAAGCTGGTGAAGGGTCTGGAGAACAAGTCTTATAGGGAGAGGCTAAGGGAACCGGGGTTGTTTAGCCTGGAGAAGAGGAGGCTGTGGGGAGACCTTGTCGCTCTCTACAACTACCTGAAAGGAGGTTCTATTGAGGTGCGTGTTGGTCTTTTCTTCCAAGTAACAAGCAATAGGAGAAGAGGAAATGGCCTCAAGTTGCATCAGGGGAGGATTAGACTAGGTATTAGGAAAAATTTCTTCACCGAAAGGGTTACCAAGCACTGGAACAGGCTGTCCAGGGAAGTGGTTGAGTCACCATCCCTGGAGGTATTTAAAAGAAGTGTAGATGTGTTGCTTAGGGACATGGTTTAGTGGTGGACTTGGCTATGTTGGATTAATGGTTGGACTCGATGGTCTTAAAGGTCTTTTCCAACCTAAACATTTCTATGATTCTAAGGCTAGGAGCAGCCACAGAATTGGCTATTCTAGGGCAGAGCTGGTTTATGTATGCTGTCTAGGAGTTGCATTCTCTGTAAAAGAATTACTATTACCTTATTTAATTGTTTTCTGAGTGAGAAGTTCTGTTGTATAAGACAGACTGACCCTGGGGTGTAATTAATCCATGGTGAAAGGCTGAAACACCTGCCAGTGAAAATACAGTAAATTTTCAACCGAGCTAAGTCTAACTGGTAAGAGCTTTTCTGAATATTTTTTTTTAACTTGCTGTTTCCCTAACACTGGGAAAATCACCAGTTGCAGCACTGGTGCAAAAAAGGAAGAAGTTATGGACTATTGTGTTGTTTCCTATAATATTCTGGTATATTGAAGGTAAGTCTTAGGAAAACAGACCCATTCACCACACAAAGTATAGCTTGGCAAAGAAGGAAAAGCCATGTAATATCACGAGCAGAATCTCACCAGCTAACCATTTTATTCTCCAGTCAGAAATATGAATCACATTTGTAGAGAAGCTCAACGGACTAGAATTAATTTTCAGAGACCACTAATGCCTTTTAATTAATCAAACTGTAATTGACATTTGAGAACTATAAAGGGTATCACTGCATGAGTAAACTGCACCTGACTATGTTTAAATGTAAAATGACTGAGTCAGAGATCCATGTATATATGTATGTATGCATTATTATTATGTTATTGTTAGCATCTATCAGTCTCACTAGCAGTCTAAGGGTACACTGGGAATATTTTAGAAAGGATGAGTAAGGGTCTGGTGAAAGAGAAGAGAAAAGAGAAAGAGGGAGGGGATAGCAACCTGTTTTTTTTAAACTTCATCTGCCTGCCAGAGAACAGTAAACAGGGTTTTCCAAAGCTACTGCCAAGTTAAAAAGAAATGGGCCAGAGCAGACATAGTAATTTTCATGACAGCCATTTGCTGCTGATCAACACAACTCTGTTTCTCTTCAGTATGAAATGTTCTACTGAGTGAAGCAACAGTGATTACAGACAGATGGGACCAGCGTGCTCAAACCAGGACTCACTCGGAGCCATGCTGTTTGCTAGCTTTTCCACGTAATCTGAGATATCAAAGACCCTCACTTTATCTGCCAGCCCTCAGCAAGTCCTGCTGTAGTCCACGTCTGGCTAAAGCCATCCTTACTTACAGAATATTGTCAAATGAGATGCAAGCTACCCAGTGATCCTCCATGGACAGGCAACTAAAGGTTCAAACATCTTGAACAGTTTAACAAATAAAAAACAAAAGAAAAAACTGCTTATGCCGAGAGAAAATAGGATTTGGGCCCAACAACTAAGGGAGCTGTTTAAGACAAATATATTGTGGGTTTTTTCAATAATTAAGGGTGATATTATGGGAGACAGTATATAAGTAAGCAGCAGAATTACTACCAAAGTCTGAGTAAGTGGAAGTACAAAACAATCCCGCTTAAGATGATTAAACGTATTTGAAAAATCCTACTCATATTATTAAAAAGCAAGCCCCAAAGTACCTTAAAATGTGAACTGACTGTAAGAAAAACAGCTATGTGAGAAAAATAACTAGTCATTTATTCAAGTATTTCATACATACAACAAATATAGGCAAGTCTAGATATATTTAAAAGTCCTTTTTGGGCAAGTGACCAAACACTAAGTGCTAGTCAGAACTCTTTCAAGTCGACTTATGTGCTCTTTTCTTTTATTTGCAGTCCTTCTTGTTTTGACTAGAACAAGAAAATGAAAGGCCCAGAAAAAATGAAAAGATTGAACAATATTTTTTAAACTTGAGAGAAAGTTCCATTTTAATGAAGTCCAATCCCCATTTTACTCAGTCTGTTTCTTCCTGTTGCAGGTGATTAAGAGATAGAGGTGAAATAAACACTGAACAAGTGTTGAATAATGATTATTTCCCATACTCCTACATATAACTTTTATCATCAAGTAGTAACTCATAACTAGAAAGCAAGGAAATTAAATGGTGTAATCTAGGACAAATCTTCTAAGAAGAGAGGCTTATTCTCAGATTTCCAGGACTTGCACATTGTTTAGATTTGTATAATTAATATTAACATTCTTTTCATGACCTGTCTGTGATCCATTGTTTCAGTTCTCTGGTCTTTTACACTATGTACAGACATAGCTTTCGGCAGGCAGATGCTATGCAGCTCAAGCCATACATTTTTAATTTACTGATGGCAGCATTTCTTTAGGCGATGTGCAGTAGACTTTCTTTTTTCTCTTACTTTAATTAGTTTCTGTTTGAAGGTACTTTGGAGTAGTAACAGTGACCTTCCAATTTGCCTGTTCTATAATTTCATGTTGTCACAGAAAATTGGTAGGAATGATAAATTGCGAATCTACCATTTTTAATTTCACATTTTGTTTGGCATCCCAATTTTCCAGTTGCTTTAAAATGCCTATATCTTTCTCATGTCAAAGGCACATTCCATAAACTTTTCTGCTGGTGTTTTGTGAGCAGAGTCTTCAGAAAACTGTCTCCAGGTAAACAGCTGCAAACAGCCAAAGTACAAATTAATCTCTTTTTCTTTCCTTTGTCATTGATGCAAAGCAGTCATAAAACCTTACTGGAATAATTTAAAAACTATGGCCCCTTAGTTTTGCATAGATCAGACATGCTCCTGGAGCCAAAATGACTCTAATGGGCAATAAAAGTTCAGGCCAAATGGTCACACGATTCATGCAACAACACAATGTTGTATATTTTCATAGATGTCACAACTGTATTCAGGCCTGTCATCACACAGGCCGTATCTGCCAGAAATAATATTCTTCTTGCAGAAGTGGAAAGTTTCAGTTTGACCACTGATAAGCCACCGTGCTTCATAGCTACCATGTTTTCTGTGGACTGGGTGTGAATTTTAGTGCAAGCTATTTACACATAGTCAAATACCTCATTATTTTAGTAAATACTTTGTATCTGATTATTTTTGAAGGAATTCAGTTTACATCAAACAGTGCAGGAGGTGAAACAGAAAATTATGTTGAGTGGATACTGGGAGTAAATGGGTAAAACAAGAGATTATTGGTTGGGGAAGCAAAGGTCCTTCTCCTCCTTCAGATGGTAAAGGTAACTGAAGTGTCTTTGGAGAAACCTCTCTGGGTAAAGTTGATAGGATCCTTGTCAAGTTATTCTGTAGAGGTCTCAAGCAGTAGTTACGCAAGGTCTGTGACTGTGAATATATGGGATAGGCTGGAGAGGAATAAAATAGCAACACCGATATTGTAGAGGGAACTCAGGTGATATACCAAATACTTGTGGAGAAGAACTGAGTTTATCCATGGGATCCTGGAGGAAGCTTTCTGCTATCTGGATTCACAGAGAAATCTTGGAGGGAAAGGGAAAAGCTGTGATTGTCCACGTCTGGGAGCCTGAAAAGCTGGTATAATGGCTGTGGAGATACTCTGGAATGATTTTAAGTACCCTGTATTTTCAGTGTTAAGATGATTAGGTAAATGTGTTCACTTGGATTCACAGGACTCCTCAACAAACCTACCAAAGAGGGAAGTGATGCTTTGAATGAATCACCTTTGAGACATAAATTGCAACCAATACAAAGCTTTGAAGGTTTTGGCTAAGTTTCTTCCTGGCTTAGCTTGTGACACTAGGTTGCACCAGAAAGGCAGAGTTCATCTGAAATGGTGGCATTCTACGTGCTCCATGGCAATGCATGGCACTGATCTTCGTGTGAAAGGATACATGTGACACTTTCAGCAAGTAAGACATATCCAGAAACCTGGAAACTGTTCACCAAAAATGATCCTAGGTTTGATCTGGGGAGGTCTATCTGTGTAGTGATGTGAGTCCTCTGGCGGGCTTCTGTCCCATTTTGCCTGATTCATTATATGCTCAGTCCTACTGAAACATAATAAGGAGGCACTAGCCACTTCTGAGCTGGCGCCATGGAAATCTCTAGCTCCCAGCAATTCTTGCATCCTGCCTGCAACAGAGGTGTGCAATTTTGACCTGATGTAAATCTTATGAAAAGACAAGGGCTGCACTTAAATCATCCCCTCAATAGCTGCCAGAAATGTCAAGTGTGGCAGTGAAGTACTTTGTCTTGAAAGAATAAAGCAGAAAGTGACAGGCAGGAAAAAAAAGGCTTCTGTGTACTGGCAGTGTTGGAGGAAGCACAAATCTTTACTGGGGGCCTGGGGAAAACTGGATGTTAAAGTCGTGGGAGAGGACTTTGACCTGGATGAGAGATGAAGAGCAATCACACTTACTGGAGGGAAGGGAAGCCAGCCTGCAATCTGGTCAGTTCTCCGAAGTAAAGCAAAAAAGGACTAGGGAAACAAGAGCTTTCAGTTATAGCTTGAATTCAGGTTTGGCAGAGCCAGATGAATGGGAGGACATAGGTTGTTCTTCACACCTGTTGGTGACCAATATTAAGAATAATCCTTTTGTTCATGCTTTCAATTACAACTTAAAAATACCTATATTTTAACCACTTCTATGGTGAATTTTTTTCACAACTTTGTTTTATCCAGAAGACCAAACTTTAGAATAATTTCCTGGCAGAACTTCAGTCCTGACCACAAGGGAATTTGAAGTTTTGTAAAATTTTTGCAGTTTTTACCATTGAATTTTCCTGAATTTAGCTCCTCATCTGTATCTTACTGGCACAGCCTACTTCTTTAAGAAGTGGTATTTAAATTTAACAAGCATTTCTAATTAGCATTAGTTATATGCAGAAAAAGATCCAAGAAGCAAATCAAAGAGCTGATGTGTAACACTGTAACACAATTTTGCAGAAGTATAACTTTCAATTTCCTGACCCAGTGATTACATCAAAGAGAAATTGTTTATATCGCTACTCAGATGGTTCAGCTGAAAGCCATTTATCAAACACAGCAGATAACCAAACATTAGTAAAACTAGCTTATAACTCTCCTACTAACACTGCACCTGTAGAAAACAATTGTTTCCCTGGTTGGATGCCAGGTTACAGCATACCACAGTCAGTCTTTCAACACGGAGTAGGCAGAAAGGGGAAATACGGAATAATCCATTGCCAAAGAAAAATCGTCGTTACGGCAGGTGCTGGCTGAAGTGTGCATGACTTTTCTGTATAAGTTAAGGTAGGTATTAAACATGTTCATATTAAATATACTGTAAAACAGCTATGAAATGTGAAAACTACTTATCCAAAACAACCGCATTTCCCCACTGAGAAATGATTTGTTTTGCTAGAAAGAAAAAGCCTGATAGGTTAGTGTTGTTCGTTGTCTCAAAGGAGCCATTTTGCAAATACTGCGTTTGTAAGTAAAGTAATCCCAGCACCTTTCCTCTCGTACAGGAAGTCTTGTTACTCTGAAATGAATTGATAAGGGAAGAGGAGGAAAATAGATGAACAGGCTGTTTATGAGAAGCATTAGAGCAATTTTTAACTTTCTTTACTCTCCCCTTTCCTGATCAATTCATTTCAGGGCTGACATTACAGTTATCAAACTAACAGATGAAAGAACAAGGGTGGATTGTGCCGTGCCCTGCCACTGAAGGCTGAGAAGCAATCAGGCTCTCAGTGAAGGTGAAGATCAATATCAGAACAAGGAAGTGTATTTTCCATGTGGTTTGAGGCCACTTTGCTCACCCAACAAGCCAGCGCTGTATTTGGTAAAATGCACACACTGAGAAACTCTCATGGAACTTTATCCAGGTGAATCTTCACTGATGTGTGCTCAAGAAATCATGGTCCAAGAGCTAGAAAAATCACTGTGAAGTTTACTTCCAGTCAACCTTCTCAGTGACAAATATTTTCCCTTTACATAGTGTATTCTAGGAAATACTGCAGTTTCATTTGCTTTATATAGCGAATGCCTTGTGAACAGCAGAACGTTCTATCACATTTACATTTACAGGGCTGAATCTTGGATTTTGGCGGCTGGATAAAAAACTCCAAATGTATCTATATGATTAGTCAAACTAATTGATATAAAATAATCATCCTGGAATAATGCTTTCCATGATTTATAATGATTGATGTACTCAAAGAAACTAAAACAATGGGACAACACCCAAATCCTGATTTTAAGTGCTACTTAATCCAGGAAACATTTGGCTCTGGAGACATATTCTGTAGGTGAGATCATAATAAGGCCGAAAGATAGTATTTCAGGTTTCAACTACCTATTTTGGTGTAAGATCCCACAACATACTTTGCAAATGAATGGGAAAGTTATCAAGTGGCTTTCTGAGACTTGATTAAGATAAGGTTTCTGACTGCTGCCTTAAAATTGCACTGGGAATTTCCTGCTTTAAGTGGCAAAGAACTGAATCTGTCTGCCATAAAAAATAATTACATATTATTTTTGCATGGTGATTGTGCTGGTCAATGAAAATTTTCTGAAATCAGTTTCTCTGGCTAGTGTTGTGTAAGAAAATTGCACTGTCCTGAATTATGCATCAGATCTTTCTGATATGGCTGGAGTAATAAAGATTTTCTTTATACTCGTAGTGGAAGTTTCAAAGTTATTGACACTCCAAAGGTTATACAGGCCAACTGTAAAAAGATTACCTGTGGGACCATTTGCCTGCCTCTAATATAATATTTTATTGCTATTTGCCTTGTGCATCCTAATATTGTATTTTTCTTGGTGTCTTTATAAGCTTGATGAGAGGGGAGGAGGATGCTGGCAAACTGAATCACACGGATCTCTGCAACAATTAAGGGTTTTAAAATAATGGAAAACAATGAAGGAGTCAGTTAAGAGATATCCACAGTTTGGTTCTTATAACCACCACTAGATTATCTGAGAAGGATTTTTTGATTGCGTTTTAAAGATAGTGTAACAACATGTTGTCAGTTAACACTGCAATTATATTTCACTTATAAGCAACATTTTTGGCAGTTATGCTGATAGATATAAAACAGTGTTTGATGGGGAGTGTATCATTTAAAGGCTTTTCTCAACACACCAGGATTATATTTGAAGGCTTTGCATAGAAATTGAAAAAAAGAAACTGCATTTTGACAATTTCTCAATATCTGTTGTTTCCGGGTCAATACTTTGGGCATTATTGCAACTTGCTGTAACAATTTCTTCTATTACTCTCCATGAATAGATGCAACTGGCTGATAAAAAAAAAAAAAAAGGGATATGAGAGATAATACTTAGCTGAAATGTGGTTTGATCCTCTAAATGCTTAGATTTAATCAGCTATAAAATACATTGCTGACTATGAAGCACAAGATAGTTCAGGGATGAAAAATACCCTACCATTTCTTTTAAGTCACTGTATTACTTTTGGAAAGAAAAGAAAGATGAGATCTACTAATTTGATGAGGACTGTAAGGTATAGAAGACAGAAACACTCAACTAGTGTAAACAACTCAGCTACTACCTGTCTTACGTCCCATATGCCAGACTGCCTAAAAGTAGCTTCAGTGATGCTACAGACAGTCTAGGTACAACTTCTTTGGCTTCAGGTCTCTTCTGCTGAATACAGGAATAGTTCAAAGAACTGCACAATGTGAGAGGAGATTGTTGGACACTCCTTTTTCAAACAACTTCTAGAGCCTCATGTAAACTGCTGAGGACAAAACCGTTTTCAGTAGCTCTCACTTTTTCCCCTTCAGTCTTTGTGGGCAGTGTCCTTGTGCAGCAAAGAGATGCTTCTCCTTTCTTACAAACATATATAACATTGCCAAGGGTCTTCCCAGAGGCTCTCTTTTCCTCTGGGAAGAATTTCTTGGAGGTGTTGAATTGGTAAGTATGAAGAGAGAGAAACAAGGAGCAAGCAAGAAAAAGAGAGAAACAAGCATTATATTACAGTGTTAATTCTTCCTGGAAGAACTGCAGACTAGGTTAGAATTACTCACAGGATATCTTTTGCTTCTGATTTTCAAAAGTTTCACTTATTCCTAGAATATGCAGAATGACATAAATAAACTAATAAGAAAATACCTAAAGCTCTTCCAACGCTTGATAAATAAAATCCAATTAGGCATGGACAGATATGGATCTTCTTTCAACTAATTTGAACACCATAATAAATGTTGCCCTGGCTGACTTCCACAGCATCGCTGTGCCTTGTTGGACAGGAGCCACTTTTTTCCCCAGTCGGTGCCACACCTGTAGCAGGCACTTTGACTTCAGAAAGTCTACACAAGCAGAGGCACCACAGTCTAGCAGAGACCATGAACCCCAGGGAGGTAAACTGTTCTCTTATCTGAGCTCGGGTCACCTGAGAGCAGGCTGTAGCCTGGTTGTATGGGTGTGTGCTGGATGAACGGTAATAAGGACATCAGGAGGCGAGCTCAGTTGTAGTCTTTGTACCTTCTGAACCTGCTGATAGCTGAAGCATTACAAAGAGCAGGGAGAGGCAAGGTCATGGTCTGCACTCCTTTGCTGTGGTATTGTAAGTGTTGTAAGTATTTTTAATGCTTTGAAATGAAAACACTTCAACATCCCCTGGCACCTTCTGTGCCAGAAGATATGTGGGAAACCCTGCAGTGGCAGAAAAAAGGTATGATGTTATACTGTATTATTTGAGGAACAAAACAAGTCACAACACACATATACATGGTATTAGTGGATGGAAACCCCTCCTTCTGGTTTGTTTTTTTTTTTTAGTATTTAGTCAAGTGATTTTATGATGAAAGGAATGGTATATCACTTGCAATATTATTATTATTACTTTTGTTCTTTTCACTGACATCCCCAAAATTGATATACGGCCTGAAAAGTACAAATGAATTACAAATATATATAAATATAATACACCCATGTCTTAAGTGTAATATCTATTTTATGCTGCAGTTGTTGAGCAATTCTGAGGATGCCAATGTTAAGGAGGTAAAACTGCTATTTCACAATCAGCAGTATGCGGTGGGTGTGTAGATAAAGGAGACGGCAGTTGCCCAGGAGTTAGAAGACCAAAGAATTCAGGTTCTTGCTGGATCACAGCCCTTCTCTATAACTGTGACCAGCTCCTCGGAGTTGAAACTGAAATGGGAAAAAATGAGATGTTTCATGCCCTGTTTTGGGACACTCAGTCAGGCAGAGGAGCCTGTGTTCCTATACAGGTTTTGGAAATGAATGTATTCTTAGGGCTGCTGTTTGTGGGGGAGGTGAGTGCCAGAACACAGGCAGACAAAAGGCACACAAGTATCCGTGCTATTTTAAAAGCTGGGAGAAACAGTGGCCTGACCACTTTCTTGGGTAAAGCAAAACTAGTATCTATATTTGGGAGTGTCCCGGGCTCTCTGGCTACCTTGTCTAGGAGCGCAGCTCTTGGTGCCCTCACTTGTAAATTGGTATCAATAGATCTTCCCAGATTGCTGATGGTTATGAGGATGATAACTGGTGATTTCATTTCACTGTCCCAATCACACAGGACCACAGGATAAGAGAAAGTGTAGTGTTTTGGCAGCGATGTATTCAAGAGAAGGTCAGCACGCGCTTTGACTTGAGTATAGGACTTGCACCGTTGCAGAAATTTAGCCTTTATTCTGCTGAGCTCTACTAAAATGCAGTTTTCTGAATTTGTAAAAGTTCAAGTTCTGAATTTTCCTGACTATTCATAGAGTGCCAGGTCCTTGCAGACAACGCAAACAGGACTACAGTCTTAACATAGTAAAACACTTAAGAGAGTGCTTTAAATTTAAAGTCCGCAATGTGCTTTGCTGTGTAAGAGCCCATGGAGGGTTGGAACTGCAAACAATGAAGTAGAAGGGAATGCGATTTTGTACCGAGAGCGCACACTGTGGCTGGGCACCACTTGCAATGCCTCCTGTGTGTGTAAATAGATCTTACCTGCCAAAGAAAAACATTTTACTTTGGTTGATGAGGTCTGTTTGTTGGAAGAGGTCTTCTGGCCAGTGAATCAATTCTTCCTGAAAAATGCCACTAAACCTTTAATTTGAACCAGGAAACCAACAGTGACAGACAGAAGGGACTGGTTCACAAAGCCATTAGCATCGTACTATGTTGTTGTGATGGCAAATATTGTAATTTTCACTAGAACACAGACCTTCGACCTCCAGCCTTCTCATTCAAAGAATGTTGCACATTTTGGTCTAAACAGTGACATGATGAAAAGTAGGCTTTTAATTAAATGCGATACATTTTTGAAAACATGTATGTTCTGGTGAAGTGTCATGTAGAAAAAAACTGAAACATTTTGGTGATAACTTTTTACTTTAAAATAATCTTTCAGAAAGTATTCATTACTTTTAGTATACATTTGAAAGCCTTTTAAAACTGAAGAGCTGGTAAAAGCCTTTCAGTCCTGCAGAAGTGAAATGTTTAAATTGATTTTTTTTCCTGCAGAACTTTTTCAACAAGAAAGTCACAGCTGTTTTCTTCCCTTCTGTTTCTGAGTGGGAGATGAAACCAAAAAGTCCAGAACAAATTTTGATCAGAAAATTAGTGTTAGACCATAATTCTTCTTACCACTCAGTTATTGATACTAATTCAAGCTGTAAGCTATGCAGTACCAATTATGAAGTGAACAGCTTAATTTAAAGCTTCTAGATATGCAAGCATACATAAAAATATATATGTATGCACATATATACATGCATACATATACACACACACACATATTTTCTCTTGCTCAACATTTTCCTTAGATCATGAACGCTGCATTTACTCACTGAAGCATCTCTGGTGCAGGGTTTGTAACGTGCTCTAGATTCCTGCCTCAGCTGACTTAGTGGGCAGCAGATACTTCTGCCAGTCTGATAGTATCTAATTACCAAGCCAAGGGGTGCCTATTTCAGTAGAACACTCTGAGATGTTGAAAGATGATATTCTGAGACAGCGAAGGGCATATCAGCCATTGATTTAGGTCACAGAAGCAATTCACTACTGCATGAATAATATCAGTTGAATGTTATATCCAAACATAGTAAAAAACTTTAAAAATCTCATATGTGATAAAGGTTGGTGTTAACATTTCAGCTTTTGTCAAAGTACTGTACCAGCCCATTAATTTTAGCAGAAAACATATTCTGTTTTTGCTAGAACACAGTTGCTCATATAATGCCTATAATGCAAAGTACAGGGGAGGTCTGGGGTGGTTTTTTTTGCATTTGTTCCTCTGTACTTTAAAAGACCAAGTGCAAATTTGTGGGTAATACCACCATTAAAATAAATTACATATGGATATGAACATAAATAACTATTATTTTCACACCAATGAGGTTAAAACACATGTTTATGCCTTCTATCCAGCCAGAGGATTAAAAAAAAAAATCTCATTACTACTTTTGTAGTGTTGCTGCCATAGTTTTCATTTGCAACCAAATAAAAATGAGGTTAACACCATGAATATTCTTCGTACTGCTGGGCTTGTCTCTTTACTTGCTTGCAGACACGGTCATATACAAGGGTTTTCAAAACGAAAATGTTACCACTGTTTTAGGAACAATTGCTTTATGCCCAAAGGTCCACCAGTGGTCCTTACACCATGAGTAGAAATGCATTGGCTTGGACAACTTCCTCTGCTCTCCATTTGGCCAGTTCTTAGTTGTGCCGCAAAAAAATCCTCATTATGAGTTTTTTTCCAAAGATCAAGAGCCACTCGAAGCCAGAAAGGCAGACAGAAAACATCATAAGAGGTAATTAAAGAAAATCTATAGCCTTGGGAAAGTAATTAATGACAAATATGCTGAAGAAATCATCTAATATTGTTATTCAATAATTCATTTTATAAATTCCCTTCACAAATAGGAGTGTGAGGGATATCTGCTCAGACTGGGGGCACTGGTCCGGGCCAGAATAGCTACGGGACCAGTAGAGAAACACAGACGCTTTTTCCTGCTGCTTCAGTTGCAGCTGGATCCAGAAGCCAGGGTTAAGATACATTGGGGAAGGGCTGAACCCAGAGATGTCTGTGGGAGCTTTATGGCGTGCATATTTAACTGGCTATCAGAAGCACCATGGTAAAACCCAACTGAAACAATATTTTCAGAGCTACTAAGTCCATTATTGTCATGGCATTTGTTATACAAAAAAGGTAAATTCTCAAACACATATTTTAGGATTATGATTCCCAAATGTTTCCTCTTTCTGCAGCTCCAGTAATACACCAAGTTTTTTTTTTTTTTTAAATAATGAAACAACTTGGAGATTCACATATTCTGTAATATATTTGTTGTTGTACACTTACACTGGCTACCGGGATTTCTTTTTAAAAAAGGTTCAGGTTGTCATATTTGAGTGACCTTCTCTCTTGTTTTATCATTTACTTTGTTTTGTTTCACCTTCTCTTTTATGTCATATTTTTCGTGTTTTTATTTCCACATATAGTTTGTACTACTCTTCCTTTGTCAGTATCCTGACATTTTGTCTTCTGGTTTGTTATCTCTTTTTGGGTATTTCTGTCTTTTCAGCCCTTTTTCAGTCCCCTGCATCCCTCTGTTTTGTGTCTTATCTACTTGCTCTATTAAGCCTTCTCTTTTTCATCAGCAATTTCTTTGTTCTGTGGCCTCTCTTGATGCTAAGCTCATGTATTTAGCCTCATGGGATGACATCCCTCATGCTGTTTGCAGAACACTTGTTCAGTTAATGATTACTTTTAGTTACAACCATGTCAGATGGATGCTGGTGGGATGGCAGAGGGATAGGTTCCCCCTAGGTGTACACCAAAGTGTAACTAACGCCTCTTTTGTGAAAGCCCTGATCTACCTGGTAGAAAAGTCTGGGAAGAGGCTGAGTCATGAGCAAAATAGTAAAGATCTTAGGGTTTTCTCATATTCAACCACGAGCAGGATTGAAATTGTGCGACATTTGGGTTTCCTCTCTAGATTAAGAATAAAAGGGCAGCTGTTCCTGAGCCACTGGGAGTGGTGTCTGTGCCATGAAGTGATGCAGGTCGCAGGTCATGCTGCTGCTGGTGATGCCTACTTGAAGCTCCCAAGCAATATGCAGGCTCTTCAGGCGGCTGCCGTAAACCAGATACTGCCTTTGGACCCTTTGGGAGATGTTAGCGCTGTGCTGTTAAAATAAAACCTGTAAATGATGTAAAGGATCATTACTAAGGCAACTTTATTTCCCTCTGAAACCTTAAATCCCTTTCTTGGCAGTCTTTCTACATGGACACCTTCTCTGAAACACACTCTTGGCCCATGTACATGGGGTTTTCTGAATCTGACACAAAAGTTGCTACCTCAGGCCAACTTATTTCCATAAGCTTCAGGTTTCAATAAGAATCCCACTTACAGGAAGTGCGAGAAAGTGATCAATGTAAGTTGCTCTAAATCTTTTGGTTTGTTCATCTGTCCAACTTCCACAGCCTGAGTAAGTTTTATCATGCTCATTAACCAGAGAATTATCTTCTCTTTAACTTCAGCTAAAGTTTTATGTGCATTTTTGAGTTATATGAGATTATTCTAATTGAAGTTTCTTACACAAAATTGTAAGAGTTCATTTTCTAAAATGTCTATTGATTTGTTTACATTGCCTATCATTTATTATACTTTTGCCACAATTCCAAACTAGGAAGGAAAAGCGCAGTGTTCAAACATTATTCTGCTGATTTACTTCAAAAGCGTATTCTAGTCACTAAATATTACAGAGTGTAGCTATTGAGTTGGGAGTGAAATAGGAATTAGCATAGATTCTCATTAAGAAAAAGACTGTAAATCTCTCTATCTATCTTGACTCCCATTTTTAATTACCAGTGCAGTGCAAGACAGGTGACAGGAAGGATTTTCCCTGGTACGATAAAGTCCTGCCAAGGACAAGTTCTGTGGATTTGCAGCACAGAAAACAAGGTGTTTACTAAAATTTCCCTAAAGAATTATTTAGTCAATGCCCTTGATATTTCTTTGCAGAGCAAACAAGGGTATTTCTTCATTGCCACATTAGGAAAAATAAAGGAATAAACATAAAGGTGACTGTGCGTATGTACCTTCCACTTGATATCTTTCCAGATCACTTTTCAACTTTCCATTTTTCCATGTCTTATTTGTATGCTGTAGGGACATCACAGCCCTGATGCTTAGCTAGATAATAACTGTCTGTATCTATGCTGCCAGCCTCTGGTGTCTGGGAACAAACAGCATTAGAGATTAGAGCTATGAAGGAACAAGAATTTCCATCCTGTTGAACAGTTTTCCACTTCAAAATGTATTTTTCACTCCAAAGAGGAGAAAAAAATGAGTATATGAAATTATCTTTTGAAGGAATATTTTAAGAACTCCTTTTGGTTACTTCTGGAAAGGATGAACTCCTCTTCCTTCCAGCAACCCATGCATGGTTACTAAAATATTTGGCAGTGTTTATGTAGAGTACTTGTCTTTTTATTAGAGGACGAGCTAATCTCTGCACTTGGAGTGTGTGGACAACAGGCTGGAGAAGGGTCAATGCTGCAGGAGCAGTATAACAGGTTTTCAAACTAGAAAACAGGCTGGAGAAATGTAGCCGCTTTTTATAACGTTTGCTCCTATAATTGAATTTCTGACATCCATTCAAAAAGAAATATATAGTGACCTATCACAATATGCTTTCTTCCCAGAATGGGAGACAGAAAAGCGATAAATTACATATGTTTGCAATTACACTTCCAGTGATCTAGAAGTGGTCTGTAAAACCCAAGTCTTTTCCCTGAGAACTCTTCACCATACGTCGAACCTTGTAAACACCTTTCCAAGCAGAATATGCTTTTTGCAATGACTTTATTCTGCATTTACATAGTAAGATAAATCATTACTTTGTTATTTGCCAAAATCTGCAATGGCATCTACCCAATTTTACAACTTTGTCTTTACAGTTATTACATGACATAGTTCATAAATTATGTACTCACCTGTCAAGGTTCATTTTCCATAGATTGCTACAGTGTGTTAGAGGTATCTTTGCTTATTATTTTCTACCTTGTGGTTTTATTCCTGGAATACTACTGAAATAATTAAATATAATTTGATGAATATAGCTGGTAATTTGTAAAGCTTGGAAATGCCTTGCTACCTTTAAAAAAAGCTAGGATTTTAGCTATTTATCTGAACATAATATCTGTTTATAGCACTCTCTCTTGGACAAAGTATCCCTGTAGTATTTAGCCTCCCTAGTAGTTTTAATTCCAGAAGCAAAAAAATGCAGCATAAACTTTTACATGTGAAGAAGTGGGTTAGAAAGTAAAATCTGAACTGTAACATGAAACTTATTGCAGCCAAGGGAACTGTCTCCCCTCACTGCAGTGGGCTTTGAGTCGGGCCCCAAATACGCACAAAATGTCTTTTTTTATTGTTGGTTGGATGTTAGAGTGATTTGGTGTGGATCCACACTAAAAATTAGAGATATATCTGTTCCCTTTTCAGTCATAATGTCGTTCAGTGTGGAGAGACCTAAGTCTTGGCTCATGGATGTGATGGAGTTTAGCTTAGGCTCTCACCCTTGCTTAAAATAGGCTGTCAATAACACTTGAGCTGACAAGTTTAGACTTAGCCTGGGTACTACCAGACTGTGTTTGTGCAAATAAACATGAGTCACTGTTATAACAGAATCAGACATCTCTAAAACCGGCAGGGTCAGAGGAGTCCTACCTTCATGTTACTATTGTAGCTCTGAAGAATTTGTGCTTTAGTAGATGAGAGGGGATAAACCCACGGCATCGTATTTTACTGCTTGGGGAAGGATGGGTGACGCTGTACAGGACAACAGCAAAAGGGTGATGATATATTCACATTGAAAGTCCACCAGCATCTAAAATATATCTGTTTCTTGAAAATGTTGGGCTTCATTCACCACCTCCAAAGCTTTCAAAAAAAAGTAAAGTTGCACCTTCCTTGGATAAACAACTTAAATAATGCCTTAAGTTGGTGACTGAAAGAACTTAATTCCTCCCTTTCCATCTTTCCATTTGAAAAAAGTAGAATGTCGGATTGTGCTTTCAAGATGCAATTTTTTTGCAGTAGTGGTTTTAATGAAATTGCTCAATAATTGGAAGCTGTTAACACCCTTTTAATGTAGTGGGAATTATTTTTTTTTCCAGGTATCCACAGTGCTAGAGTTTGGCCGCATAGTAATTTATACTACCAGCCTTCGTGTGGTGAGAACGACTTTTGAAAGATGTGAACTGGTTAGAAAGATCTTTCAAAATCACAGAGTTAAATTTGAAGAAAAAAACATTGCCCTGAACAGCGATTATGGAAAAGAACTAGATGAAAGATGCAAGAGGGTCTGTGAAGTTCCCTCACTCCCTGTTGTGTTTATTGATGGCCATTATCTTGGGGTAAGTAAAGCATGAGCCTATGTTTTATTCTGCAGTCTGTGAGAACAGATGAAAATCTTCATGAATGACAAGTAGGAAATTTAGAAAATTGTTTGCCATGCTGGAATGATGGGAACAAAGACAGAGATCCCTTTGTGGTATGTGCTGCACAGATCCACACTGATAGGTTTGATCAGAAAATGCAGAAGATAACTGGGGAGAGGCTATTAAAAGGCGAATAAGATGCAGTAATACAATCTAACTATGCCATGTTTCTTAAAAAATAGCTTATCTTTGCAGTTGAAACCATGAAAATCTAGAGAAATGGATTTTTTGCCTGTATGTATGTATGTATTTTTCCTGTATGTATTTTTCCTGTATGTATGATCGACCCAGGAAGATGAACACACATAACATAAACTTGTCATTTAGTAATATCTTTGTTGAATATGAAACTAACAGCTTGGCATGTCAGACCTTAAACATGCATTGAATTTTATATGATGTAGTCTGTATCAGGCATCTGTAATCAACTGAATATTGTTTTAGGTACAGAATTGGTTAATACTTAATTTTAGAAAAGTCTAGCAGTAAGAGAGAGAGAAAAACAGCCCAACTCTGCCCTGTTGCAAGACATATGCTCCAAATGGAAAATTATAATCCAAATTTGTACTCTGGTACTCTGGGTCTAAAAGCCTGTTGATATTTGAAATCACCTTTTTCATTGAGGCCAGCCTGACTTTTGAAATGTATTTCTCAGAAACTGAAAAAATCAGAGTTTAAAAGAAAAAGATTCTGCCAAATGGCACAAAGAAAGCAGCTTGAGAGCTCAGAGAAGGTATTTGTCTCGAGCAGTAAAGAACTAGCAATTAGCACCAACAGCGAGACTGTGATTTGTGAAGGCAAACTATATTTACACACAGCGGGGTTATTGTGTTTGTATTGCTTAACACTTTCACTTTCACAAAAGATTTAAGTAATGAAATGAAATGTAATCAACAGTCAGGCATAACTGATACTGGGCCTGTATAAACACTTAAATCTCCCCTTTCTCCCCTTCCTAGCTCATGGAGTGCTCTGCTCAAGGCAGGCTTCCCCAAGCACTCTAACAAATGCATTTGCTGGCACAGGGCTCACCAGACCACTGCAGCAACTGTAAAATCCCTTAACAGTGATTTTTGCTTCCTGGCAGAGGATGCTTTTATCAAAAACCTGAGTTGGAGAGTTCTTCAGCCAGCCAGGCAGTGCTGTTCCTCAAAAGTATCTTAAAATTCAACAGGATTCAGACTAAGATTCACTCACCTGATTATCACATTAAAAATAAAAGTAGTGGGTTATGACCAAGTCCAAGAAAATCTCAGTCCGTGTGTGATTAATTTGTCAAAAGAATTAAGTTAAAATACTGAAATGGATTGAATAAATTATTTGCTCGGCTCTAGATCAAGCCTGGTTACAGTCATTTTGATATGACGGATGGCCCATTAATTCACTGCTTTTTTTTTTTTTTAAAATCATGGGAAACTTGTCTTTTAACAGAGGAGCAACAGTGTAACAAGCAATACAATCTCCTTAAAACTGTATAAGTATTGTAAGAGATGTTTTGGAGAGGTATAGAAAGGAAGGCAAGTGAATTAGGAAGCTAGCTGTCTGTGGGAGAGACAAATCTAGCTGCTGACAGGTACTCAGCAGGTTTTACCTCCTGTAGGTAGAAAAATGAAGAAAGAATTTGGTGCTCTGGTCTACAGACATTTATTACAGCATAGCGACTCCACTGACATTGTTTAACACATAGGAAAAATAAAGTATTGATCTGCTAAAAAACAGAACAAAATCAGACTTGGGGGGTATTCTCCTTTTCTTTTGATTAAACTAGTGAGGCACACTGTGGTTAAATGGAGCACACTTCCGCTCCAGAAGAGGATTAAAGTTATTCCACATAACAGTGGTGTTATTTGTGGACAATCTGCTTTGCAGGCAGGGAGCGGTCCAGGAGACGCCTGCCCTGCTCGTGGGGAGCATCACGGCCAGGCAGGGCGGTGGCAGCCCTTTGCTCTGCCAGCGTGGGTGCCCCTCACCTGTGCTCGCAGACAAGGTTTCTGCTCTCCACTGCTCCCCACTAATTATCATCATACTAGGGAGCACTGCTGCTTTGGATCTGCTGCTACAGCATCACTCTAATGTGCTTCAGCTGAGATGAGCCAGGATGTGAAAAGCAAGTTCAGTGTGAGCGGAGCTGACCCAGGCAGCCCGCTGTGGCTGCCAACGGGAGCACCGTGGCTGGCAGGGCACTGGGAAGGGGCAGCCCCGGCGCTGAACGTGTCACTCGCGCTGGCAAGGGACCTGGGCCCACACATTCTGTTTGGCAAATGTGGCAAACCCCTGTTATTTTATTGCAGCTTTTATTTCTTTGTCTTAATATGGCTTCATAAGAGAGGTTGGCATTCATTCGTTTAGGGAGAGAAATAAGGAGTGGGGGGTGCTTTGCGTATCAAGAAGGTCTGGCAACAAAGTAATCACCCCCCAGCTGTGTCAATGCCTGGTGGATGTGGCATCTTAAGAAGACAATGCATCAGTGACCCCAAAGGCAGTAAGTTGCTGGAACCTGTGGTGGGCCTGTGTTTCATTAAAATGTGATGGAGAGCTAACGACAGAATTTGGTCTTGTTGGTAACAGTGGACATTTCTATAATGCCTTTCATGATAATTATCTTCTGATACGCAAATGCAACACAGAAATCCAGAAGCCTGGTGTGTCAGTAAATTAATCATGCAAATTTTTTTTTCCTCTCTCTTTTTCTGTCTCTCTTTTTAAAATTTTGAATATTTATTTCCTGGCAAATCCCTCCCTGAAGGAGATTGCATGTAGCAATACAAAGGAGAACCTATATTGAGGCAGGCACCATTCGATGAGTCATAAGGAAAAAAAAACAAACCCAGCGCCTAATTAAAATATGAACAGTTTTGAAAGGGGACAAGATTATTTTTTATGAGATAAATGAAATAAAAGCAGCAGAACACAGCATATGTGCGTCTGATAGAGTATATGGTATCTGAGCTGGTCAGAATCAGGGAGAGGGTTGATAGAGCACTGCAGGCTGTGTGGATAAATCTTCACTGCACTGTGGAATTTATCACTGCCTGCACAGGGGGAACAAAACAAACCAGCGACTTGGGCAGAAGCAATGGAAAAATCATATTTAGCCCCTGTCAAGCAAAGTCCTGCGTGCTGCAGTACAGCAGGATTTTTAATCTTCTCATTTTTTCAGGACTGAATCATTGTATTTCTTGACACAGTCTACATATCAGTCTGTCAGGAGATTGCAGGTTCTTTCTGCAGCATTCTCTTTACCAGCTGATCTAATCCCTCCTTTTCACCTGAGGCTGTCTCCATCTGAAATGGAATTATGCCATCTGCTGGGACACCAAAGCAGAATAAAGAATGACTTCCAAAAACCAGAAAGCAACACAGAAGAAAATAAAAGACGGAGCATTAATTTAGACTCTTACAAAGGCACCCAGGACTGTTAGAGGTTTACATTATGGAAAGACTCACTCTGCTGGGAAAGGGATGAACATATAAAAGGGCAAATGGAGTCATCTTTAGTAAACATGTTAGCTTACTGCATAATAGTTTTAAAATACATTTATTTTTCACTTTAAATATGTGACTGAATTCAGTATTCACCTGCCCTATAAACCTACTAGAATCGTCTTCAAATATGTGAATTTAATAATTTTTTTTCTGAAGAAACTGTTTCCTTTTTAATTTTCACAGCTGTAATGAATCCACAATGGCATGAGATTTACAGTAAAATTATTTTATTTGACTCATTGGTTATTACTATTTCCTAAGAATGATGAGGCTACTTTTGTAACTGACTTTTAGAAAATATGTGTGTAACGTATTTTTTGGTATGCAGGTAGTAACAGTTCCCTTTTTGCTGCTTTCCAGTGGCTGTATATTATTAGTAGCTCTCAGTTGCCTCCACGTTTTGTTAAATACATTCTCCTGGTGTTCACTTGATGGGGTGGGTATGAATGGCTCTGTGGCATAAAACTGTGATGCAATTGCTTCAAGTCACCTAACACTTTCCCACTTGCTTCTTCCATTTTGCAATTTAACATTTCAGGAACAGCACGGTTTAATTAATCTGATAGTTCTTTGCATATCAATCTTTCAGTTCTTTGCAGAACAAATCCGATGTTTCTGGTGCTGGAACTATACTGCAGTGTCAATTTTTGCAGTTCACGGGCAGATTTCCAGGCATTTAATCATACTCATGCGTGTCTGCTGCCAAGGGACACCTTGTTGTGAGAGGCGTAGCGTATAGGCTGAAGAGTGTGTGAGCTTTGGGCAAAGACAGAGGTATAAACATTCTGTCTCCTTGCTAAGCTACAGTGAAAAAACATGGCAGGTCCACTAAGAGTAAGGCGTGCAATTTCATTCTGCTGCCTTAGCAAGAGGCCTCTCCTGTAAACTTGGCACAAGTATGTTTTTAAGGAGATAAGGGGGGGCAACTTACCTGCACAGCAAATGTGTCCATAGGAAAGATGTTGCAGGGCTGTGCTATTTTTAATCTGTGTATAAGGAAATGTGGGGAAGAGAGGCTGCTTCCCAAAATCAGCAGGTGTTGTAGTACAGCCAGATGCAGAGACATATACCTGTATGTGTTCCTTGATGAAGAATTACATCATGAAAATGGTAATGGGCTACGTCCAAGACAGGTGAGCAACAGACTAGTTTAGTGACAGGACAGAGCTGGGGCAGTAGGAGATTTAACGGACCTTGAATTTATTCTAGTTCTGCAATGAATGGGACTATACCTTAAATATGATGCTAATTTCTGGATGTTCTCAAGAGAAAATTGGGAAAATATTTTGAAGAATAAAAATGGTCTTGAAAACCTGTTGAGTGATTTTGCCAAGTCTCTGGCATTTCCTTGCCAAAAGAAGGGCAAAGACCTGCCTGCAGCCCCTGGGCTCCTCCACCATGCTGGAGAGGTACTGAAGTTAGTAGCTAAAGGATTCGCAGGCTGATGCTTTGAAAATTAACCGGTTAACAAAACTGGAAGCTCTCTTTTCCCTGCTGCTTCTCTAAGTGTTATGGCTACTGTCCTTCATGCTCCTTATGTGAGTCTTAGGAGGGACAGAGTTTTTTATGTTTCACATCCCTTTGTGGGTAATTGTGGACTGAGTCAATCTGGGGAGAAAAAGAAAAGCCTCACTTTGTGGTCAGAAAGCAGCTATTGGGCTCATTTAACAGCCGCTTTAATTACTCTATTAATTATAGACTCTGTGTGTTAAAGATTCACAGATCCAAAGGGAAGGTTAACCTCTGCAAAGTATCTTTTATTCAAATTTCACCTGAGGCAGCTGTTAATCAGGAAAGACATGCTGAAACACTTTAAAATGTTGATAACCATTTGGACATTTAGTTTTTAATTTTAAAACCATAGTAATGAGGCTTTCCACTTTGAAAGTAACACAGCTGGCCGACTGAATGTCATGTGAAATATAAATCCTTTAAAATATGAATCTATAATGGGAAACCTGTCAGACTTTTAATTATCCTGCTGCAAAAGCCAGTCAGTGTTATCATAAAGCATCCCTGTAACACGAAGCAGAAGTCACAGGAATGCTTTTGCCAACTGTTGTCGCAGAGAAGAGATCCTTTCCTAAACGGGGGCAAATCAGGGCTTGTCTGGCTTAGGGAATATGCTGTGCTGCAATTACAGCAATAAAGCTGCAAATCTTTAATGTCTCTGCATCTGACGGGCTGCACAAGCTTTGTCTTAAGCCGCTGTAGCGTATGTGGGCCCCGAGCTAATACTCTGTGGGCTGCCTTGGCAAGCCCTCACTTTGTTGTGCCAATCACTCCTATTGCCTGTTCTGTGTGAAAGCAGAGAAAGATTAGAGGGCAAGCATGAAAGGGGCTGACAGACTGCTAAAAGCTGCTCTGCTGGGGACACAGAGCGCCTAATGCGTATGTCGAAGCTGATACAGCCTGTGCCCATGATCTATAACAGACTTCAACAGGAAGAGTCAGCACAAGTAAGGCTAGCTGATCTGAGTCTCCTGTCATCTGCTGTGACTAATTAACCACAACTAATTACCTTGTAGATACTTCTTTTAAAAAAAATTCTTTGGAAGTGTAGCACTGTAAGAATCACATTCACTGCACAAATGACACTCACATCCACTAAAATATTAATATTTTGCTTTTTAACTGATATTAAAATCATCAAACACAGAGCCAAATGTGCTTTAATTTTGTACAAAGCCAGAGCAAAAAGACCTTGCACAGGGAAGCTAACCTTAGTAGGGTGACATACAAAATCCTTGGCAACGTTTTGGTGGCCTTTAATTGGCTTTTGGGCTACACATTTGTAACCTCTGCAGTCCCCAGCAAGGGAATACAAATGGTTGGACGCTAGCATGTACATTACTGTTCCATATGTGTTCCCTGTGGTCCCCAACAGCCTTTCCTGTACCTTCCAGTAACAGGGAGAGCAGTGCTGGTGGGCAGCTAGGACTGAGAGCCCCTGCGGCTGACTGTGGGCAGCGTAAAGTAATGGCCGGTCTCAGCCTTATGCCAGCATCCCACCACATGTCAGCACCGGGCCAGCATCCCACTGCGCCTCAGCCCTGTGCCAGCGTCCCACCGCACCTCAGCCATGTACCAGCGTCCCACCACTCCTCAGACCTGTGCCAGCATCCCACCGCACCTCCCAGCTCATGCTGTGAAATTTAACAGTCTGGGCATGCAGGGGCTAGCAAACTGGGGCATTGAGACAGCATGAACCTGCCACCCGGTCTAGATGTGGCTGATCACCCTGAGCAGGGAGAAAGGGCTGTGCAGTTACCTCTGCCTGTGCCTCAATTTCCTCAACTTTTGTTGTTTTCTTGTGATCCGCGGATTAAAAGTGTCTGTAAGTGTTTGGTAATATGTAGTGAATAACATATTATATATATGTGGAGTGAATTTGCTTACGTAAGTGAAGGTAAGCATTCAAATGTGGCCCTCTAATTAGAAGAAAAGGGGAAAAAAGTTTTACATCATCTTTGACACTTTCATTTTGTCTGCAGTAATCCCTTAGTACTTACTTTCAGAAGGAAAAAAGAAAAACTACTTCAGTATGCCTTGGTTCAGATCACAGAACCCCTCAGAGGCCTAATGTACTCAGACTAAATTATTATTATTCATTGTTGTGTCTGACTTTAATGTTGTTATAGTATTTTCATTACCCTTTTTCTCCTTGTGTTATACATTAGGCATATTATGTCTTAATTCAATGCTCAACTGCCAGAATATTTGAAATACAATTTCCACATCTCATTTTGCTGCATTCTCTGATGTGTTGTATATTTATATAATTGTAATTTTTGACACAGTAACTAGATGTATTTTTTATTCTGTCAGGAAGCATACCCTGTAAAATAAAGTGAACATAATCAGAATTTAGAAGCTGTGTCACTTTTTACAAAAAGGCAATGCAATACAACACCTGGTAATGAACCATGGGCACTTCTATCAGAACTGTGATTAGATTCTCCTCTCCTAACTTTCCTAAGGTTGACCTAATTACAAAATACTTAATGTGAGTCAAATTTGTTCTCAGGCTGTTTAAATTTTCAAGACCACATCTTCTGATTGCCTCTTGTCCAGTTATGACTGGGATGGAGTTAATTTTCTAGAGCAACCTGATATGGTTGAAGATGTCCCTGCTTACCGTGGAGGGGTTGGACTAGACAACCTCTAAAGGTCCCTTCCAACCTAAACTGTTCTATGATTCTTCATAGTAGCTTGTATGGAGCTGTGTTTTGGACTTGTGCTGAAAAGTGTGTTGATAATGTGGAGATATTTTAGTTGTTTCTAAGTAGTGCTTACAGTAGTCAAGGACTTTTTCAGCTTCCCATGCTCTGACAGGGGCACAAGAAGCCGGGAGGGGACACAGCTGGGACAGCTGACCCCCAACTGACCAAAGGGATAGTCCACACCATAGGACATCATGCTCAGCGTATAAAGCTGGGGGAAGAAGAAGGAAGGGGGAGGATGTTTGGAGTGATGGTGTTTGTCTTCCCAAGTAACCATTATGCGTGATGGAGCCCTGCTTTCCTGGCAATGGCTGAACACCTGCCTGCCCATGGGAAGGGGTGAATGAATTCCTCATTTTGCTTTGCTTGTGTGCACGGCTTTTGCTTTACCTGTTAAACTGTCTTTATCTCAACCCATGAGTTTTCTTACTTCTACTATTCCAATTCTCTCCCCCGTCCCACTGAGAGGGAGTGAGCCAGCGGCTGTGTGGGGCTTAGCTGCCAGCAGCCGGCAACTAAGCCACGACACTGCAGTTTTTTCATGCTAAACTGACTGACTTTTTTCTTCTTCTTCTTACTAACAGGGTGCTGAGAAAATTTTGCTAATGAATGAATCTGGGGAACTGCAGGATCTCTTAACCAAAATTGAGGTAATTGTATTTCTGCAAATAAATATAAGTAATGTACATTGAATATTTTTAATGGAGAAGATTTTTTTTACCAGTTCCTTTTCTTCTGTTATAAACTGATGATTGCAAATGGTTTTTGTTGTTGTTGTTTTTCTTGTAGAATGAATGATATCATAGTAACACAGCCCATTAAGTTTGAGAAAACATGAATGGTGGCAACGTCAGTCCAAAATGTCCATCTCTATTTTCTCTTGGTTTTGCCACAGCAGGAAAGGGAAGTAATTTTCCCTTTCCCATAACTTTTGACATCATCTTTGATATTTAACCTTCACCACACCCTGGAGGAATCAGGCCCCTTGTGTGGATGCTGCACCACTTCTCTGTGTGCTGCAGTGAACATGCTGGGAAGCTGCCCTTCTGCATTCTGGCTTGACCTAAAGCTGGACATGTACAAAATCTGGGCAAATGCTGGAAGTGCACCAATTTGCACAAATTTCAAATTGCAGGTTTTCATGCCTTTTTCCAGCTCTTAGTTCCCTTTGTCCATTGAAGTTCTGTGGGGCAAATTTACCTTTTATTGTGAACAGTTGATGCGTGTTCCCTGAGGATAACTGAAGTGTGGGTCTGCTCCCATGGCTTTGCTGCACGCTAGGATCTCTACTGGTCATCACTTTTCTGCTGGTCTTGTGCTATTGGCTGAACAAGGTGTTTTCTATTTGGCTTTGGATAGCCTGCAACAAAGAATATTTTGGGGAGACGTGTGTGATAATATCTGGGTTACATGGGTACCTGTGTCCTTAGAAAAGGAATGTATTATGATTATTAATCTTGTTACTTTGAAATCACACCTAACCAAATTAAGATAACACATAAACTTCAAAATTATGTAACATCAACATTAAAAATAGATAATGAGTATATGATATTTGTAAAATTCACTGATGAAAGAGCAAAAGAAAGCTACATTTAACTGATTTAGACCCAAGGTTTTTCTTTCCCTGCATTTAGCCGAACTGCAGCATATGCTTTCCTAACATACTTGCAGTAATTCTTTGTATATTGTACATCTTTGAGTTTAATGACAAAATGAGTATGCTGGTTTCTTACAGCCAGTCTCCTTCCTGAATTCGTCCAAAAGTTCCAGTCAGGCTGAGTCCAAGGGTTGTTCACTTCTGTCTTATTCAGGAGGTACATTTAACACTATCCAGTAAATCATGAGCTGCCTTGTCCCTTTGCAGTGCGGGTGGTACCTTCTGCATTTGTCTGGCCTGTTCCTTAACTCAGCAAAACTTTCCTTGCCTCATAACTCAATATGTATTTCTGTATAAAATGCAGAACAACCTGCTGGCCATATTAAACCATATTGAATAGCTAACCAGAAAATATTAAACAAATATATACATATGATTAAAACAAGCAGCATTCTTGTTGTCTGACTATAAAGGTTAGCCAATACATCTCTTTAACATTTTTCATTACTTCGGAATGAAATGTCCCCAGATCCTGCCCTGGGGGGGTCCTATAATGTTGTTACCTAGCCCAATGTGTGTCCTAATCTTGGGACAGAAACTACATCTAAAAGACAAACAGTACCAGACCACAGCAGACTATGAGAACTGCTTACTGAATACAAACACTGCTTCAAACTGCAACATTATTGCCTGGGTTTTTTTTTATTACAAAAATGGCTTTGTTACAATTGCAGGGGGCAGTCAGGTTTCTTCATTACTGAAGATGCAGAGAGTGGTTACACAAAATGTCATCTCTTCAAGAAGGAAATCGCCATTGTTCAATGAACTAAGCTAAAGCAATTTTGTATTTGTGGTTTTTGGGTTTTTTTTGTTAGTTCTTTTAACTACATGGAAAAGTAGTTAGTTACAAGCCTAACAAGTGCTAATGAATGTAAAGATTACAAATATTATTCTCTTGAAGTTTTGAGATTATTTGCAATAATTTCCAATGAAGTAAAACACCATCGTAAATTTTGAAAGATGCTGGCCCTCCTGAGATAAAAAGAATGCTAATTTTACATTAAATACTTCCAAATATTGCTCCTGGAGAAGCTAATAGTAATAGGAGTTGTTTGCCCAGTGGAGAAGAACAGCAAGTTTATGAGCTACAGGACAAAAAGAAAAAGTGCCTTTTTTGCATATTCATCTGAGATGTCAATAGAAGATTGCTATTATTAACGATTTTGCAGAAATCTCTTCAGTTTTCTCAATGAAGCTACAAGAAGGACTACATTATCTGTACATATTTTAGTATACTCTGGTAATAATTTGTGACCAATTTTTTAGTGGTGCATAATTCCTCAGACTAATACTAGCAGAAATTGCATGGATTACTCTTGTTTGTAAATAAATTTGTAAAGTCTTTACTCAACAGTGCAATGTTAAATCCACATATCTGTGCTGTGGTAAGTACCCAACATGGTGCACCTTTCATTTCTCTGATATAGAACATTAAAGCAATCATTAAACAAACTAGCAACATTTTCAGCAAGTGAAACTTAAAAATATCTTTGAAATCTCTTCCTGTGTTCTCCATTGTCTTTAATCCAAAAGAAAATAGAGTAAAATTACTGTTTTACTCAGGAATTAGGGCAATTGAGGGGGCCCAAGCCTTGCTTACAGCAAATTTCTCCAGGTATAACTGTTGAATATTGATGATCTTTCTCTTTTATACTTAACACTTCAGCATTCTACATCCTTAAATTTGAATACACCACTTATTTCCTCAAGCACTACTTGTCAGAAGCTATGAATTGCTTTTTGATATGATCAACTCTGTAATAGGAACAACACGTTCAGCATGAGCATGCAAATGCTAAAAGTCATAATATCTTAACATACAGCCTAGAAAATATAATGCCAACATAAACTGCCTGGGGTTTGGATTCAATCAATGGCAATGCTTCCTAGAATTGCTCTAGACCTAAAGCTACATCAGAGTAATGTATTGAAGCTAGTCCTTTAACTAGCTATTTTGGCAAGTATAAACACAGGCTGCTAAGATATAATGCGACTGATGAACGTGCAGTGAGCCTCTCTGACCATGGCGCGTGGATCTGACCAAAGGAAAAGGCAGACATACTGTGGTATAACTTGGGATGGGGTGGTGGGTATTGCTCAAGACGGGAACCAGAATGTATGTTCTCAGCTGTCCTGGAGCCCTCATTGTCCTAGAGCTTACGGTGGTTGATGATGTAACATTTTTGTCTTTCTTTCTTCTTTGAACAGAGAGTCCAGCACCCTCACGAGTGCCCCTCTTGTGGGGGCTTTGGTTTCCTGCCGTGCTCAGCGTGCCATGGGAGCAAGATGTCTGTGTTTCGGAACTGCTTTACAGACTCTTTCAAAGCCCTCAAATGTACCGCTTGCAATGAGAATGGGTTACAGCGCTGCAGGAGCTGTGCAGGCTAAGAATGGCATCTCCACGTGTACAAAGTGCTTTTATGGTAATCCACCAGTTTGTAAAATGATTTTTTTTAAATTAATCTGTTTATCCAATTCAGTCAATAAAAATCAATTTGTAGTATACTTCTGCTGGTTTGATCGTTGGAGCCATTTAAACTTCGGTCGCTGACCATCACATGAACTCTGAATGATATTTTTCTACGTTCTTTATAGAGAGATTTGTAGTCTCCAAAGCTTATTGTATTGTCAGCCCTTTGGATGTGAAGCCTTCCCTTTTCCTATGGAGGATCATCATCAATCGTATGAGTTTCTGCTTACAGAGTTCTGAGTCATGGCCCCAAGATTACAGCAGAATGAAACTTAACCTTCAGATTATTGAGCAGCTGCAGTTTAAAAAAATCAGAGAGAATAAAGACTTTGTGATGTGGGCTAACCCAAGACCATTCCACCTAGCACTTCCCTGAAAAGTTGCTATGGCCAAACTACAGCCTGAATTCTAAGTGGCAAGAGAGGAACAGAAATATTTCTTAAAAGTCCCTTGAACCAGCTTTCTCTTTTAGTACTGCTTTGTGTTCAGTACTAAATTAATGTTGTTAAAGTTACATAAACATTTAACATTATAGATGTTGATAACCATTATTGTACTATCTCAGAGATTTATGATCCTCCTTATCACAATAGATCCCACAGTGATCAAGTGAGAACACCAGATAGCCTTATAAATTACATAGAAAGTCATCATGGATGAGATTTCTGCTTTTTTAGCTTAGTAACTGTTATGGTTCAAGGGCTAGTCTGGCGCGAGTGCTTTAGAGCCACTGGTCTATGACCAGACAACGCCACCACTGTATATGCCTTTGTCATTTTTGGTGGGTTTCCCCAATACAAACACAAAAGAATTAGTCAGTGGTTAATCTGAATGGCCTGTGGGCTCTCCACAACGGATAAATTCCAGTTTGAAAATGATTTAACATTCATGCACTTCCACAAAGTACTTTTTAACAGGGTACTTTAGTGGCTCACTTTCTTCTGCTTATGTTGACTTTGCACATCTTCCTCCTGTGGCTGCTGTCAGCCTGTACTGACAATACAAGAAATACAGAGGTTTAGCAGCTTCTTGAAGTTTGATATTGGCTAGAAAAGGCTTCCGTGGTAGGCATTTCATCCTGGCCAAACTGCTTTAGCAAATGTTAGGTCATGTCACTTTCTGCTTGTTGCCTCATTCCTTGTAAAGCTGTGCTGGTTGGGGTTTGGGTGAGGGCAGCTGGTTTTACTAGAGGCTGCTTACTCTTGTGGGGGACCCTGTTTCCCTTCCTTCTTCCCATACAACCTCGCTTAATTTGTCTGTGATAAGAAACCCAGCTTTTCTTTCAGTTCTTTGGGCACAGCACAGCTGTGGTATAAAGCAGGATAGCTACAGCTGCACAAAGTGTGGCTTGCAAAAAAACCCTTCTGATAACATTTGTGCTTCCTGATGCATTGTTTCCCTCACTTCAATCAACAGAAAACTACTTTTCCTCCCCCTCCATTCCACTTGCTATATCTAGAGGTGGTAGCTGGTGCTGAAGAGTTGGACAAGTTGGGCTAACTTATCTTTTTGAACATCTGAATCTAAAGGACTTATGCATATTCATGAACTATTGAATGTACAGGTTTGAACGTGCCTGTAAGATCCTACTACTCCCACAGCTTCTAAAGTGAGGCTCAGAGGGAGTGTCTGGATCTTCTGCATAACACGAGAGAGATTAAATTTTCTACAGAGGCCATCCACAATGTAAGCAGCACCCCAGCTATAAAACTCTAAATTGCAGATGTGCTTAACTTATTTCTGCCTTGGTAAGAAAAAAAGAAAGAAAATACGTTCCTTTATTTTATTTAATACTGGCATGTAACCTCCATTTCTGGCTAATACTGCAGTTGAGAGTGGTGTGATAGGGAATGAAATGTAGCAAAAAGCAGAATACTGATGCTTAGAGTATCATAATTTCTGATGCACGAAAACTTAGTTTTTTAGTTGTGAACATGCTATGGATTTAGGAAGTGAGCTCATTCACAGTAGTGAATACTTTGCTTAAATGGCGTAAGCAAACTTGCCTTCAAGGGAAATTACTATTGAAGAAAATGCCACTGTGTTTGTGATACTGTAATTCCACAGTCTTCACCACAGAAAAGACATTTTGCTTGATGAAATAGTCCATATCACCACTCTTCCGCTGAAGCACTGCATGGCCAAATTACTATAACTTGTCAAAGCATGTTAAACATTTTCAGGCAAACTGAGTTCTTCATTCATCTGGAATAATGGCTTGAAGCTGGTTTTCCCACCTCTCACACAATCAGAAAATGAATTCTGTTCAGAATGAGGCAAACACACTGAATTCAGTTTCTTTCCTGATTTATCTCCAGGGGCCATACAGGAAACCTAGAGAGAGTGTCCTAGCCTAGGCATGACCCTTCTAACAGAGGCACTTAACTCCTACAAGAAAAGATGAGACAAAACTTCCTTAGTTTTCTTTTGAGGAGTAATGATGACAGCAAAAGGTCACATTTTGTAGAATCTTTTTTTTTTCAGAGGGTTTTTATGGGAGACTAGATGATAATAAAATAAAACACAGGACAAGTAATGTTCACAAATAAAGTGTTCTTCAGACACTATATATTTTCAAGAACAGTATAACAAATTTCCAGTACTAGAAAAGTTATTTTTTTCTTCTGTCATCAACTGAATTACCAGCTTTTTCTCTCCAGATGTATTTACCCTGTAGCAACCTGCATGAAAACCAAAACCAAAACCAAATTTTTTTTGCAAGAAGATGTTTTTGCTGCATGGTTTACCATCTTTGCTAGGGTTTTGGGTCTGGCTTCTCAGCTTGCTCAAACCATCCTAGAAGCACTGAAGATGACAGAATGACAACATTACTAAGGCAAACCTAGGGGCCAATTTAGGGGTATGATGCTTTCAGGTGTGAGAGATGTATCAGGCAGCTATTAATACAACTTTTAAGCCAGTCTGAGAACCGGCACGGAATGCAGCTCTGTTCTGATTTACACCAGCATTGCATCTTTACTTTCAAGGCGTTAGCAGCAATCTCCTCTGATAGGACAAGTCAGCCTCATTCAGCTGCATCTTTCTACAGGAAATGTTCTATTTCTCAGTGCATCAAGCTCTGCTCATCTTATTTCTGACCCTTGTTGCCCCTCTGGGGTAAGGATCCAAGTAGATGTTCTCTGGTTGACATCTCAGTGTATTAACATATATGAAAGCAAGTATCAGAGAGCGAGGTAATCCTTGGGCTGTCTGTTTTGCGAAATAATCTTTTGATCCTGAGAAAGAGAAGGGTTTGGAGTTCTCAGCTCTGTAGCTCACAGCATGCTTTCCAGTGGGCTACCTATCCCCCATACTGATATGCTACAGCCATCAGCAGGCTTGCCTTATCAGGATTCATGTCCTGGGACATGACACGATGCAACTTTGTTCTCTGATTTTTCTATAAATTTAATAAATTTAATTTTTAATTTCCTCTTCGCATGGGCTCCAACAGCTGGTTACTTTCATGAAAAAGAACTGCAAATTAGAAACAAATGCTGCAGGGGACTGGCTTACACATCAGGGCCATCTGAGGTCTTGCGTACTTGCAACTTCATGGATACATGCAGGACCTCCCATGAAAAAGGCTTCTGCTGACTGACAAAGGTATCAGTTCAGGTATAAGCAACAAAGACTCTGTGAATATTGCTCTGGGGACTGTATACATCACTCTGAATAACTGGCTAGACAAATATGATGTTGCAGTATGTAATGACTTGCAGAATACACATGATTTGGTGATCTCATGACACTTTTGAAAGAGGAAAACTGAACTAAGTTTGCCTAACTAGAGAAGCTTAAAAAGAAAATTTAGAACTTTTTAGAACAGAGGGGGAAGTGAAGCAGAGTCAGACAGAGAATACTAAACTGCTATGAATATTATTTTCTGGTTAATTTTTGGGAAGGAAACAACTGCCCATTGTGAGGCAGAAAGAGGTATATGGGTACCTTCTAAAACAAAAACAAATGCCAATGTGGTAGGGATTAGCAACTGAATTAATACCTGGCACAAGGTCTTTGCAGAAGTCAGGTGCCTGTTCAACATCTATATGCATTCACTCACGTGTGTTCAGACCCATCTGAGATGAACAAGTATTCTGAGAAGTTGTGTATGTGAATTTTCAGTGAACAGATAGTGATTAGGAGCTTCTTTTGAGCTTTCTTTTCTCCCTGCTGGCTTGAAGTTTGGATTCAAGGCTACAATAGCAAGTTCTCCTCTACAAGTTTTGACCTAAAACCTTCTTCTTGTCCTCCTATTATTAATATTAATCTGATGAATTCTAAGAAAGGGATGAATGTCCTTAAAGCATTTGGCACTTCTTTCCAAGTAAAAAGCCATGTCATACTGAATAAAATAATAATATTTTAAATTTCAACACAAGATCACACATTGACAAATCTACATGTGCTTTCATTTTATGTGGTCTCGGGATGGATTCTGAGGCTTATGACTGGTCTCCATAGAGGATTTTACTGTTCATTAAGAATAGAGTATAAGGAAATTTGTTACTCTAAATAGAGAGGACCCTTTTAAGCAGTGTTTTAATCATCCTCACTTTGTTTTCTTTTTAATAACATTGGGGCATTGGGGTAGAACAGAGCAGTGGCACAGGCTGCCCAGGGAGGGTGTGGAGTCTCCTTCCCTGGAGACATTCAAAACCCACCTGGACATGTTCCTGTGCCCCCTGCTCTGGGTGTGCCTGCTCAAGCAGGGGGGTTGGACAAGATGATCTCCAGAGGTCCCTGCCAACCCCTACCATTCTGTGATTCTGTAGTATTTCAGGGTGATTCATATCTCACTTGCACTGTTTAAGAGCCTAGAGATTATAAATTTTATTTAATAACACACTATTTAATAAACATTTTTGGTTTTGCTATGTTGGGGAGCAGTTTACTCTATTAACGCCAATGGGCATCTTTTCCTGTGGGAAAAGTCCAGCCATTTTTAATAAGAAACAGTGCACCTGGGAGCTGATTTCCATTTAATCTCTGGTTGTTTCTTTGGTGTACTACTTCTAAAGATACATAAACCCAGGACTGTCTTACCTGTCAGCAGCCTACTGTAATAAAATATTTTATATTAATTTAGACCCAGGAGAGTTTCAGCAGGTAATGCTGCATAGATGGGCTTGGCCTTTTAATTCATATCTAAAAACTATATCAGACATAGAGCTTACTGATCTCCAAACCTGATTCTAAAGCTTGCTAATCTCAAACACAGTCCTTCCAAGTCAATGAGACTTAAATGCTTGTTTGATTGGGTCCAGCCTACCTTCCCTTTACAAGTGAAGTATTGTGAAATACAGCTACTGAATTAATGCTACGTACTGTATAGTATAAATACCTCTTAAAATAAGAATGTGGCGTGTCTAGAGACCTTCCAAGAAGTTCACTCGCTCTGTGAGTTAATTTGCCACACCTGGGAACTCATAATTATGAATGAAAAGAACGTGACAGGTCTTGAAACAAGACTTGAAACAAGACAAGAATAGAATTCTTCTGTAAGTAAACATGTATTGGAAGAAAACCTCCTACTTTTGACTACAGTGTCACATCTAAAATGTAACAACGAATTCTTGAGAGTTGAATTTTCTCAAGGATAAAGATGGAAAAATTCATTCTTGAGAAATGAATTTTACTGAGCTGAGTTTTACAATTTTTTAAGTATATACATAATGGAAGACACTTCAGGTATTTTTCTAGGTATTGCCTTTTTATTATTACATTAAAATTAATTTTATTCACTTAGTCTGAGATACATTATTTAACCACAAAAGCATTCAACAGGAAACATTTATGCACTAAATAATTTAGTAAGGAGAAGAATTTAGATTGCTTAGCTTACTTTAAATAATTTAGAGATGATAGTAAAGGATACTGTAATCCAATAATAATTTGAAAGGTAAAAATTATTAGAAATAAATCTTTATGTTTGATCCTATTTTTCTTTCTTGCACTAATTTGCTTAGGGGTGATGAATCAGGAAATAATTACATTAGAAGGAAATGATTGTGAAAAAAGCTTGCAATTTAAGCTTTTTCTAGCTTATCAGCTCTACTTTGAAAAATTGATTTCAAATGAGTTAAAAGATTTATGAAATCCAATAAGTTTTCCACTCAAGAAAAGCCACACTGCAATAAGACATATACTGCCTGTCTCTTTTTGAGGCCTCATATTTTTTCTACTGATGGAAGGAACACCTTATTGAAAAGAAACCTTTTTTTAAAAGAAAAAAACCCACAACAATCAAACATTAAGTACAACAAAAATTGTTATCCTTTAGTGACCTGAAATTTGAAAGTATATAAAAGAAATATGCTGTATGGTAATGCCCTCTTGTAGCTGACACAGAATTATATTTTGATCTGGAAAAAAAGACTTGTGACTACACAGAACAAACAAGGGTAATATGATCAGTCAGAAGGGTTGACTACACGTTGTTATTTTTATTAGTGATTATGATCTGTTCAAAGCAGGCAAATGATCAATAGAAAATCATCAAATGTCATAACTTAAATGCGAACATTCAAATTACTTAAAAGCTGCTATTTTACTTTATAGTATTAAAACTGGTGGATTTCTTGCCTGTCAGATACAGGAGAAATTAATTTCTTGTCTCAAGTCAGGTAGATTATAGATGAGTGAGGATGAAAAATCTCCAAAGCATCTTCTAAACCTGAGTACTCTCTGAGCTTACTCCCAGTACCAACTTCATACTCCTACTTCTGTTTGGGGTTCTGCCCCTGATTTGGGCCAATGCCTGAGACTTTGAAGAACATCTGGACTGTCTTACCCCCAAAGTTCATTTGTGTGCTAATTTTCCCATCCTATGACACATGGGAATAGCGCACAGTAGGACAGAGATATATTCCAACAAAAAGTCTGCAGACATGTGGGATGATATAATTATATTAAACTGGATGCAATAATAGAGCAGCAATGGCAATGAGGGCTTTATACTGCCTCAGGGATATAGCAGACAGACAGGGTGTAAGATCAATACCGCAGTCTGCAAAATTAAAGAACCTAGTAAAAATGTGTCACATTTTTGTCAAATATAAGTACAAAAATAATAAACAGTCATCATCATTACTCATATATTTGAGATATTGTGATCATTGCTTTTAGTGTTATGGGAAAATCATGTTGCCTGTCATTACAGCTTGATGGTAATAGCTGATGCTGATATGTTTTCCCTTTCATAATAATCACAGAATAAAATTTACTAGAATGCTATCAAACAACAGAACTGTACTTTTAAACATAGGATGATGATGATGATGATGATGATGATGATTATTATTATTATTATTCCCTCCATCAGATAAGAAGTCAGGAGAAGCAAGAGTAACTAAAACAAGTTTCACAGAAAAATGTATCAGAAAGTTCAGTCTGCGATCCTCTTCCTCAGTGGTTTAGCGAGACCCCTTAATGTGCTTTCTGCAGGATGCAGAGTTTCACAACAGGGCTCCTTGCTATTTGCTGTCGTATCTTTGTCATACCCCTGGCAGTGCACACAGTGCACCAAGACAACTGGTGCTGTGCTGCCTTTTTCCATGTCCCACATTCTTTTACCAGTTTGGGACATAATAATCCTAAATTTATCACTCTTTTCTCACATTCTGAACCAAATGTTCACATCTGGTGTCAAAGCAAAGTTAACAATAAAGTCCTCTCCTCTTTTTATAGTCACCATATCTGATCTTCCAGGACATACTTCATGAGCAATATGGTTTGAAAACCCCTATAATATTTTTCTGCATTTATTCTCCACTCCTTTATCAGGTCTATGATGGCAATAAGTCTTTCCTATTGTAGCCTATACTTCTTGCAGAGCATCTGATGCTCAGTAATGCCAAATATGTCGTGCTGCACTTTACACTTACCTTCAGCCAACTTGGTATATCTACTTATTGAAGGATTTACAGCCTCAGGGCCTAGCCACAAATCCTTTTGTTCTGTCTTGGAGCTTTCCTACCATCTGTCTTTGCTGTACTATAGCTTATGGTCCAGAATACCTTGATATACCATAACTTGGTTTTAGAATTTGATCCTGGATTCACTCATTTCATCTTCTCTCCATCAGTTTATCCATCCTGCTTAATAGAGGTAGTGTATTCCATCCTGTTCTCCTAAATCCTCAGCTGGTGTCAGCCTTTGTCCTTCACTCGTCCTGACAGCCACTTTGAGTGGGGCTACTAGCCTCCTGTAACCAACCCTCTTCATCCAATATACACCTGCAGAGAAACAGCATAAACCCAAAGCAGTTAATATCTTTTTCTTTATTTGCTTAAATTCATAGTGAACTTTATTTTCAAGAGTTTTACTAAATCCCCAAAGCACTTCTTTCCCAACATGTCATTTCATATTGATAATAACAGTAATAATTATAAACTGATAAAGGACTTCCTGGCCATGAATCTGCAAGTATTTCATAAACAGCAAAGATCAGCACAGTAATTCTGAACGGCAAGTCAGATTTAACATCCCTGTTTTGACATCCCTGCCTGCCTCAGAGGCACTGAGGAAGAGAAAATTAATCTGAATCTTCAGATAAAAACAATTTTTGCTGATGCCCGGATTCTTGTAGATGTTATCAGGCAGAAATTGGAATACACTGTCTTCTCCACCTAAAAATAATCTTTGAAATATTTCCTTTTTTTAAAAAAATTTAAAGTTTTTCCGATAGCTTTATATCTGACAAACTAGCAATTTCTGTCTTTCCTTCTTTCCTTCCTCTGTTGGTGTTATCAAATACCTAGAAATAATTAAATTGTTAAACATAGCTATAACATGTCTGTTTTAACTTTATTAATCTGATTGTGTATAAAAATCAAATACGTTGTGAAGTAAATGGAAAATTTGAACTTTCTCTTGTAAACTTGCTACCTAACACTGAGCAGCAGGTTCACCATGTCATCACTCTTCATTAGAGATAGATGTCAATAGTGACCTGCTGGTATCAAATTTGGTATAATTTTAAAATATTTATCTTTATTTGATTCTGTGACATTAAAAATCACAGAATCACAGAATGGTAGGGGTTGGAAGGGACCTCTGGAGATCATCTTGTCCAACCCCCCTGCTCGAGCAGGCACAGCCAGAGCAGGGGGCACAGGAACATGTCCAGGTGGGTTTTGAATGTCTCCAGGGAAGGAGACTCCACACCCTCCCTGGGCAGCCTGTGCCACTGCTCTGGCACCCTCACAGGAAAGAAGTTTTTTCTCATATTGAGGTGTAACTTCCTGTGTTCCAACTCGTGCCCATTGCCCCTTGGCCTGTCATTGGGCCCTGTTGAAGGGAGTCCAGTCCGATCATCCTGACACCCACCCTTTAGATATTTATAGGTATTGATGAAAGCCCCCCTCAGTCTTCTCTTCTCCAGGCTGAACAAACCCAAGCCTCTCAGCCTTTTGTCATAAGGGAGATGCTCCAGTCCCCTGATCATCTTGGTAACTCTCTGCTGGACTTGCTCAAGCAGTTCTGTGTCCTCCTTAAACTGGTGGGCCCAAAACCGGACACAGTACTCCAAATGTGGTCTCACTAAGGCAGAGTAGAGGGGGAGGATAACCTCTCTTGATCTGCTGACTACCCTCCTTTTAATGCACCCCAGGATACCGTTGGCCTTCTTAGCCACAACGGCACATTGTTGGCTCATGGTCAACTTGTCCACCAGCAGTCCCAGGTCCTTCTCAACAGAGCTGCTTTCCAGTAGTTCAGCCCCCAGCGTGTACTGGTGCATGGGGTTGTTCCTCCCCAGGTGCAGGACCTTGCACTTGCTCTTGTTGAATTTCATCAGGTTTCCCTTGGCCCCGCTCTCCAGCCTGTCCAGGTCTCGCTGAATGGCAGCACAGCCTTCTGGTGTATCAGCCACTCCTCCCAGCTCAGTATCATCGGCAAACTTGCAGAGGTTACACTCTATCCCTTCATCCAGGTCATTGATGAATATGTTGAACAGGACTGGACCCAGCACAGACCCCTGGGGAACACCACTGGTGACAGGCCTCCATCCAGAGTCTGCGCTATTGATCACGACCCTCTGAGTTCTGTTGTTGAGCCAGTTGTCTGTCCACCTCACTGTCCACTCATCCAGCCCATACCTCCTTAGCTTGCCTGTGAGGATGCTGTGGGAGACAGCGTCAAATGCCTTACTGAGGTCAAGACGGACGACATCCACTGCTCTCCCTTTGTTGACCCAGCCAGTCATGCCATCACAGAAGGCTATCAGGTTGGTCAATCATGATCTTCCCTTGGTGAATCCATGTTGACTGTTTCCGATAACCTTCTTGTCCTCTACATGCCTGGAGATGACCTCCAGGATGAACTGCTCCATCACCTTTCTAGGGATGGAGGTAAGGCTGACTTATAAGTATTAAGTCAGACTGAGTTATCAAGTGAGGCTGACATTAATATTTTCCGCAGTCATTACATTCTGAGTGTTTTTTACATGATAGCTAAAAAGGATCAGACCATGTCTGCAGAAGCAAGGATTTATGTTTCATAATAAGGGAGATTGTCAGAAGTTTTTGGAAAACTGTTTTGAGCATTTGCATTTAGTGATACTTTTTTTCTCCTGCCAGCTGCAGTTGAAGATGGCTGCAAATATTTCATCATTTCACACAGAGATATAAGAATTCCTAAGTGCTGTTTCTATTGCCCAAATACTGGAAAATGTCTTATCCATGAAGGACCACTATTAACATAATTGCAAGAGAAAGAGCTTAATGATGACACAAGCGTTAGCTGGATACTTTGTCTAATTGAAGGAAAAATAACAACCACCCTTCATGGATGAAATATTTTATGTGCTTTGCTATTAAATTAAATCAAACAAATTAAGATTATTAACTAACTATATTTTACCTTCCTACTCTCATGCACTTTTGTTCTAGAGCTTGTGTGCAATCTGTTCAGAAGGTTTTCTTTCATTTGAAGGGGGATTATGAAAAAACAAGTATTATTTACCACAAGTGACACCAGTTATTGGCTAAAAACCCACACAGATAAAAACAAAACTTGGAATAATAAAGCCTTCCTTTGTTTCTCAAGAAAGTAATACAAACCCTTGCCCCATTGTCCTCAGCAATTTGCTTTGCATGTGGCATTCTTATTTGTATTGCAAAATTCTCAGAGGCAGGCCCAAAGCTGTGTTTGGAAGAACCCTTTCCTGGCACAATACTTACAACTTGCTATAGACATTACTGACCAGACCAGTTCACAGTCTTCATTAGCACTTTCGGTCCTGCGTGAGAAATGGTGAAAGACTGCAGCACTTAGCAGAGGCTTTGGGTATCGCATTACGCCCCACGTACAACCGTGCCTTCTCCAGCCCGCCTGTGGCATGACACAGCGAGTGTCTTGAATGCTGCCACTTCTAATACAACTCCAAGAATTGGCCAAAGTCTGTGCCATAACTGGGAAAACACATCAGATCATAGATAATGCTCCTGCATTTCACAAAATAAACTTTACTACCTGTCACATTACTCAACCCAAACATGATTACCATGATTTTTTGTTACAGTTTAGAAGAATCTTCTTTTAGCATTTCACTTTATATGATCTGTTTTAAGCTTAGAAATTCCTACTGGTAAGTGTGTATAGACCTACAGCTAATACAAAGCATTTCAAATAAGACACAAACATTTCTGTTCACACCTAAAAATACAAAGGAAATTTAAAAGCTATCTTAAGCATTCTGTTTAGAATGAGAGACTGGTGTCTTCAGTTACATTTTCTCAGTAACAACTTTTTGTTTCAGAAAAAACTCTGCAGAACATTGTTGTATACACAAAATATATGTTTAATCACTAGCACTGTTTATATTTAGTAATTAACAGATGTCTAGTAATGACATTATATGCTGGAGAGTGAAGTCTACTCTGTCAGTATAGTTCAGCATGAAATAAAAAAAGGTAAGGTGAACTTGTTTAAGATATTCTAATACCTAAATGATCAACAGCAGAGCGAGTTCTTTTAACTTAGGTCATATAGTATAGAATATAATCTAGTATTCATACCTTTATAGAGATATCTATCTATCTATCTATCTATCTATCTATCTATCTATCTATCTATCTATCTATCTATCTATCTATCTATCTATCTATCTATCTATCTATCTGTCTGTCTGTCTGTCTGTCTGTCTGTCTGTCTGTCTGTCTGTCTATTTTATTCAGGTAACGGTTGTGTTGTTCTCTGACTCCTGCTCCAACAATTTTAGATACTATAACCCAGAAATAACACTGAATTTGAAAACTCCTTTCACTTCTGGGAAAATTCCTCTAATTCAGACCCCAGAATCCAGCAGAGCAGCCGGATAAACCTCAGATTTTCTTATTCTTTCGTTGTGCTATGCTAAGAGCTGGTCAGGGACTGCTGATTTTTAATGACTGATCTACTTATTGAAAGGTGCTGAGTGCCTCCTCCTCATCTCTTCAGCAACGATGCACACGGCAGAACATTATGAGCATGTCCAGCCTGACTTTTAGGGATGTCTCCAAAGCTGCCCTCAACATCAGACGCAAGGTCTGCCCTGACAGTGGGCTGAAAGTGTGACGCTGTGCAGGGGTGGAGCCTGCCCTCTAAGGCATGGTTTGTCATATGCCTGACACATGCTTGTGGTCAATATAGCCTTAGTGTAATGAACACATGTTCTGCTGAATGGTCTAAATATATAAGCAACGGAACCCTGGAGGGAGAGTTTGCACTTTTTATATAACTTGTATCTCATAAGAATATGAGGTTTTCAACACATAGCTCCTTCTTTAGGTTTGAAAAAGACCTAACTGATTTCAGAGCTAAATATGAGTTGGAAGCAATTCATTCAGGTTTATTTAGATATGCATTGGTTAGACTAAAGGCATCTGGTTTCTGAGGAGAGAAGGCAGTATCAGGAGGTGAAGGAGTGGGAATAGGAAAAGGTGAGATGATAAAGGTAGTTACCTCTCAGGGGCGAGAGAGAAAAATAGCACATAGCCTGCTATGGACAAAGACAGGGAAAGGGATAATATAGTGTGGCATAAAAACAGTATTACTTTTGACTTCATAGTTTTGGTGTCCAGTAGAATTATGAATTTTAAATTACAGGTTTGTCTTTGTAAGGTGTTTTACAGATCTTTCTTGAGGATTAGGATACAACAATTGATGAATTGGATTAGCTTCTCTTTTTGTCTCTAAAAGCAAGGAGGTAAACTGGAAAGCTTGTATTCTTGCAGTGCTTGAATTCAGCAAGTACAGTCAGCATTATTTATCCTGGACCATATGCATTCACGGAGGTTGTAGGGACAGTCCTTCCTGCAAGGTCCCACGTTCAGCCACTTGCCCCTAGCGCTCTCCAATAACACTCCACCTAGTAACGGTCTTAATGCCAATTCTTACACATGAGCAATATTATACCAATTCAGCACTTAAATTAGTGAAATTTAGTATGACAAGTAAAATTTTATGAGGAAACAATGTTTGCCCATAACAAGCAGAAGCTGTGTGTTCAGCTGGTATCTTCAAAATAACCACAAATAATAATCCTTCCACACATGTATATGTTCACATAAGTCATTTAATTTTAGTTTTTTGTTACATTCAAGGCAAATTCAAAAGAACCAATAAATTATTGTCCTAAAATCATGCTGTTTCAAATAATTCCAGCATTTGGCTGGATCCTTTATAACCTTTCAGTCACTGCACAAAGGACAGATTCTTCACTGCTTTTCTTCTCTTCTGGCCATTTTTTTTCATCTCAAGGACAAGGGGAATTTGCAGACTGTTTTCTCCTCCGGTGTGTTCTTAGAGGCACAACCCCTGTGCAGCCCTGGAAGGCTTTTTGCTACATTTTACTGTGACTGCTAGCTTTTCTTTCTATTATGGAAAGTCTTCAGTAATTTTCTTTCCTTTATACCAAAGAAGCTTGAGTTGCTCACAGAGATCTGGGTTTTCCCTTATCAAAAGAAAATAAAAAGAAACAGCTACATTCCTGGATTGAGCTGGGGGAGAATAACTTCACACAGACTCATTACTCCCTGAGTAGGGAATTACATGAAGTTTTGACATCACGTCAAATTTGTTGTTTGCTAGATATTTTTGTGTTCTGGCAGGCAAATGCTTATATTGCTACTCTGGACAGTTTCCCTCTGAAGTAGACTGTGAGAGTTAAATCTTATCCCTTAGGTTCCTGGCCAGTTCCTTTCAGGTATCCTTGATTTGTCTCTAATTTCTACTGTGCCAGTAATCCAGCTAAGATAAATAAATAAGGAAAATTTGCATATCCTGTATAAAAGTTATATTATGCAACAGTTAAATTCCTAATTATTAGAAAGAGTGAAAAGGTATTTTGGTAAAAAGCATTATTGGAATCATAGTCGCCGAGTGTAAGTGAGGAGGGACTTTTTCTTTCCTTCAGAATTAATTGATTTTTTTTTTAAATGGCAGGGAAAATTAACTTAATTAAATCTATCAGAGCTTTGTAACAGATGAAATTGCTGTCTCAGTCCAAAGTCAATTATCATATTAAATGCACATTGAAACTAATAGCAATCCCAAAAATGGTATGTAAGTAGTGTTGACATGTAACTTTACACTAAAGAAGTCAGATAGATCTCTGATGACACTGTGGTCTCATGTTGCCTGTAATAAAGAAAGAATGAATTAACTTGCACACTAGCATTGACTGTGAATGCCCTTGCCGTGAAATTATTACGTTCCTCTTTTTAATTTTTTTTCCCTGTCCTATGATATTGGAACAAATCACCATTCAGCGCAAAGAAATTCATAATAGCTATACTACAAGCCATGTCCTTTCTTCTTAATATAACATAATTGATGTAGAAATTTTATTTCTGGGGAGCAAAAGGACTAGGCAGACTAGTCCTAACCCAGAAGAAGTCTGTTAGGCAAACCAGAGTAGGCAGTGAGACTGTGAGACCTATAGCAGGAAAAAACAATGATACATAATAATTGTATTTTCTTTTACTTATGCCATGTGGACTTTTATGCAGCTTCTCTCAAGCTTAGGCCTTTTAGCACTGCACCTTCTGCTGCAAACTCTTCTTTGTATTGGCAAATGAGATCATCTACAGCAGTTGAACTTGTAAATGCATTTTTAGGATAGTTTCTTGTCAGTACTGATTATTCTGAAAAAAGAAAGGATTTGAGGCTGTACACAGTCATAGCTGTAGATAAGAGAGAGATTGGGCAGAAGTGTTGCCTAGATGCGTTCAAAGTTATTCGCTCTAGAGATAGTAATTTGTGGTTCTATTTTTACTTCATTGGGAAAGGTAATGAAATCCTGAAAAATATTGCTGGAAAATGGCAGACTGCCCATAGTAATCACGCAAAGGGGACATGTCTTCCTGATTGAATGCAACATAAATTGTGGCACAGCAAAAGGGATGTTGAAGGACTTTCAGAGCAATCCAAAAGAAATTGGGAATAGAGGGGAAGAAGTGTTATTTAATTCTGGGGAAAATATCTTTGAAAAATAAAGAGCAGCCAAGAGATGTCATTGCTTTCCTCTAACCTTGCCTGATGATGTAGCTATATAAATGATGTAAATAAGATGGAGAGTGTTGTAAATGAGAAGTATGTTCAGCAGGACTTAACTGGCAGTGAAACCGTTCCTGTTTTAAATGAAATGTTGATTTCCTTTGGATTTTAGGTTGCTGCTGAAAAGTAGATGCTGGTTGTTAATGTACCTCTTTTACTCCAGGGGTTTACTTATGCTAAATTAAGCTGCTCTACGCTCATGACTTAAGTGCATATCATATATCACAGGAGATCAGTTAGATGAGTTGGCTGAATTTTAATGATGTAGGGGAAGAAATCCCCTTTGTGAGGGTTCCTGGTGACCCAGTGCAATAGCTCAGATGTCAAAGCTGTGCAAATATTTCTTAACATCACTTGGCCCTAAATCCATGTATTTTTCTTGGAAGAAAACACGAAAACACTTTCTACTTAGATCTTCACACCTAATGTTACAAGTGGCCATAGTATCTGCCCTTACAACAGGCCCTGGCCTATTATGTTACCCAGTATATCAATCTGAAATTTGACACAAGGGAACTATGTAACCTCTGCAATATGACACACATTGGAACTATTATCTCAGCAGCTAATGGTCTCTGTGAAAGGTGAATAAAATATTGACTGTCAAAAAGGAAAAAAAAAAAGCTGATGCTAGTCTCAGCTTTGAAGGTACCTTGACAACTTTGGCACACATTCGTTATAGACCTGGAAGTCAACAAAGACTTTTTAGAATATTTCGGGGATTTGGCTAGTTTTCCATCCTCAGAGGTAAGATGACACCAATCAGAGAATGAAGATAAATAATTTGTCTATTGCTAAATCCTTGAAAAATTATGGAAGAACCAGGTTTTCCAAGTAAAGTCTACTTCTTCTCAGCTGAGGAATAGTAATAAGCAAATAGAGAGGAATTTATTAGTAAGGGAATACAAGAGATTTGTTGCTCATGGAAAAATGGAGAGCATATATATTTTGCCATGTTGCAGTTTAACCCTAGCTGGTGACTGAGCAACACACAGCCGCTCTCTCACTCCCCCCTGGTGTGATGGGGGAGAGAATCTGAAGAGTAAAAGTGAGAACACTTGTGGGTTGAGATAAGAACAGTTTAATAATTGAAGCATAAAAGTTATGATGATGATGATAATATAATACATAGAGCAAGTGATACACAATGCTATTGCTAACCACCAATGCCCAACCAGTCCTAGAGCACTTGCTCCCCAGACAGTTTTCTTCCAGTTTATATACTGGACATGACATGAAATGGGATGAAACATCCCTTTGGCCAGTTTGAATCAGCCGTGCTGGCTGTGCCCCATCCCAGCTTCTTGTGCATCTCCATCCTTCTTAGTCAGTAGAGCATGAGAAGCTGAAAAGCCCTTGACTTAGCGTAAGCACTAATTAACAACAAGCAAAACATCAGTGTGTTATCAACATTCTCATACTAAATCCAAAACACAGCACTATGCCAGCTACTAGGAAGAAAATTAACTCTACGCCAGCTGAAACCAGGACATGCCACTAATTCCAAAAGATTTCATTTCAGAATTAAAATGATACTTTGCAATATACTGCATTAGTTAACAGGCTTGAAGAAAGTAAAAAATAAGATACCTAAGTAACTCCAAATACCCAGACCTCAGGCTGCTATTTCTTTAGTCTCATTTGACAAATACAGGCCTACTGACAGAGCTGCTGAGTGCCTTTAGCTTGAGTACCTCTTGAAGGACCTCTTGAAGCACCTCCTAGAAGAGGTCCTAAGAGACCTCAAGTGCTTTCCTTTGCTTTGCTACTGCTGAACTGAATCATGGTGAAGGTGAGCAAAAGATAGGAAAGAACCTGCCTTTGGCAGGATGGAGCCTAATGCCTCCTTTAGATCTGCACTGTTCCTTTTGAGTGACATGTGCTTGATATTCCTCACCGAGAAAAGGCAGAGTCATGTGTAGGTGGAATTACAGCCAAAATCTGCTAGATATGGTTTGTGCTCTGAACTTTCACATCATGATGACAGCTATTTCTGGAAGTATGAAATACACTGTTTGTAATACCTGCAGTGAACTGCAGGGATTAGAAGAAATATTCCCAACAATGTACTAAAAAACTGTGATATCACAACTTTGATGAAGTGGTTTCCAGACGGAAACAGCATCTGGAGCGCAGCAGAGAAAAATGTTTTTCCACTGTAAATGGGAACCTAGCAGAGTAGGTAGAAGTTTGTGTGGGATATGCTGTATATTATCAGTGAACTTTTGTCCGGAAAGCATTTTATTGTCAGCAGTTTTCAAGATACCAGAAGTAATTCAAAATGGTTAGGAAGCTCCTTAATGACCATACTGTTCACATGTTGGGCAAAATTTGTAGTCATGCTGAGACAACTAGTGATATTATGGACATGTCACCATACAGTATTACAATACACTTTTGTCATATTATTGTTTTTTTCTGATAATAAAAAAATGCACAAGAACAAAAAAATAACCAACCCAACCCAATCCCAGGGAGCTGGCTGAACTTGCTGGTTGTTTGGGAGAGTTTTCAGCAGTCACAGTTGTTGCTGTCCCAGGCAATGCAGCTCTGCAAGCTTAGCCTCAGGGTCTCTTTTATCATGATGGCAAGTGTCACTGCTTTTCCCAGAGCTGCTCTTGATTCTTGAGGGCTCAAAGCTAATGCTCTGTACCACAGCGTAAAAGGGAAGGATCTGTTTACTTGCCTGCTGCTTTCTCCGCTGGCAGCACAATTCCCTGTTTCCCTATTCTGTTGCTCAGAAAGCTTGTGTTTCTTTGATCAAAAATGAATCATAAGAAAAAGGCACAGTAATTTGAGAGAAACAATTCCTGTTTGAATAAGAAACAGAATCACTAGAGTACCTGAAATCTTCAGGGCAGTGTAAGGTTAAAAGTGGAGGACACAACCTCCAGATCTGGCACAGTGGGTTTATGTTGTCAGGAGTGTAATTAGTTGCCTGTGGATAAGGGCTGCTATTTTTTTTCAGGAAATACATTGCACAGAGACAATCCACACCATCCTCCTGGTGGACAAGGAGATGTCTGGTGAGCATCAGTAGAAGCTGAGGACCTTCATTCACAGGCAGTTACACCACAGAAGAAGAGGCATCCCAGGCCGAGATTAAAAGGACAGATAATGAACTAACACAAAAGGGAGCAACTTATTCTGCTCTGATGTCTCTAAACCATGGCTTAAAAGAATCTTCTTCAAAGAAACCATCTTCTTCAGGAATTCACTCTTTTCCAGCCCAGAGGAATGACCGAAAAGATTGTTGCTGTGATGTTTTCTGTTCTGACTGATTCAAATACTACTGCATTTAAGCTAGGAAAAAATAAATGAAAATAAATTTTTAAAATGTTCATGATTATTTGGATGATATCAACAGGTTTGAAAACATAAGAGTGGATCCATACTGTTTGGATGACTGTAAATATATGCAGATAATCTCTTCCGAATTGAAACCATACCTTAGAATATCTTAAGTAGGGCATGGACATGTTAATTATACACACATATGTATATATTAAGTATATACTGTTGATATAGCATCTATATGTATACACACATATTTTAAGAGTAACGTTTGAAACACAAGCAACCATATGGGCCTTTGTAAGCCTTCCCTTTTGTGCTTTGATGTGCATCATCGACTATTCATCATGCTTGTATTTAGAGTGCCTGCTTTTTAGAACACCAAATCATCCCTTATGTTTTCTGTGAAATATATTTATTTGGGAAAATGCGAAAAATAACAAGAATATTTACAAATAATATTTTTATATGAGCTTATAATTTTTGAGGTCTTCCAGCAACTCTCAGAGTTCAATAAACAAGACTGATCATAATTTATTAAGGCAGAGATTATTTTTCCTCCAGACTTGGCTCTGAAACAGAACCAAACTAAAACATTATCTTTACAGGGCATTTTTGCATTCTGGCATGAGATGGCAGATTATAAAGATGCTGATGAATTCATGCAAGAACTTATCAAGCTGGAGTTGTCTAGAGAAAAAATAATTCTTGTCACAAAGAAAAAACATGAAAATACATTGATCACTGATGATATTATGAACTGTAGATGAAAAGGGAAAATAAAATGTGCTCATATGGAATAAAAAAAAAAGTACTTAAATTTATGTTTTTCCCCTGTAACAACAAACTCTGCTATTACAGTTTTCATTTGGCAATGCTGATAAATTCATATCAGATAAATGTTTTAACAGTAATTACTTAGCTTTCGGTATGTAAAGATTTTAGGCTGGGTTATATGGAGGAAAAAAGCTGCAAGGGTTCCTAATTTCAAAACAATGTTGTTGCTCATATTAATTTTCTTTCCTTCCTCCATTCCCTAACCCCACACTGACTAGGCACAGCACTTCAAATGTGAAATAAAAAGTACTGTAAGGCATACTGGGCTCCTGTAATTCCCACTGAAACACCACTAAATAAAGAAAAGCTGTTGGGTATAAAACCTGCTGATCCTTAGGGATGACTTGGAGGACATTTTGCCTTTAATAGCTTCATCTCTTGCCAGGCTATAACTCACTCACTTATATTTCTGTCAACATTCTCACCAATGTATGACTATGACTTTCATGAAAATTACTGTAGTATAAAACTTTCTTTACTGTGTGATCTTAATTGATTGATACACAGAAGCAGAAAGACAACAGAACCATGATGGCATATTATTTTGCCCTCTGCTCTCAATAACTCTGTCTGCTAGGAAATAAAATGACAGGCAGCACCTTTACAAATGATTTTTACATGCCTTTGAAAGGATGGTAAGCCAAAGAGCAAGTGACCTTAACTAGCAGAAATCTACAAAGATATCTTAGAAAGGCACCTGAAGTGAAACATGTTTGGGCCGGGGTTGGTCAGTAAGTCCAACCCTTGCTTTTGTGAGTAGGAGAGTTGATACGGCAGGGACTGCTTTGAAAAATAAGGCTTTGCAGGCTCTGAGCACTGGGAAAGCACTTAGAGCCTAGCATTTACTGGGGGACACTGCCATCAATATGACAACTGTAATTGCCACGCAGGAAGAACCAGGTATTTTTGGCTGTGTACATTAGGTTATCTGGACCACATATTAAAACACAAAGGAAGACTGAAGACATTTTGAGGACAGCTTTGGCCTTACCCTGACGGCAATGACATTTTGGTGAAGGAAGCCCATGGGAGCAAGACTGAGGCTGCCGTATGCAAGTTGTGGAAGAGAGGTGGAAATGAAAGCTGCCTTGCCCCAGCGCGGAAAGCTCGCTTGCACTGACTGAATCAGTGTGTGGTCACATTGGGACCAGCTGGTTATGAGGGAATTTAATTGGCTTCGGCAAAATTTAGGAAAAGACAGATGTTGCAGGGCTGGCTGTGCTCCTGCAACGTGATTGTCATAGTGTAATTTCCCACTGGTGTGTTTCGCATCCTCAGAAGCCCAATTAACCAACTAAGGTTTGCTTGCAGTGAGCAGAACTAGGAATGCACTGGTTTTCCTTGGGGCAGCTACTGGCTTGTTTTCTGCATGCAAGAAAAAGAAAAAGTTGTCTTTTTCAGTTAACTGAACCACAGCACGAGCACTTCATACTGGCAAGGCTTTAAAAAGAGCCTATTCTGTATATTCACAATGTCTTACTTCTCCAGTGCACTCTAATACTTTCCTTTCAAAATGACGCAGTCAGGATTTTTCATCCCTTTTGTTAGGCAGCACATAGCTTTATATCTGACTCAACCCCTCCTAAGCCATTTCCAAAACACATTGTTTCTTTAGCTTTGCAGCTCTATGATCACTTTCTTCAGGACCTTAGACCAAGAGGTCTAAGCTATTCTGCTTACTTTTCTTGTCTGGATTCCCCTACTTCCCTTATATCTACCAAAACCAGCTGTACTACAGCCAACTCCATATACACAGCATCCTTTCAATGCTTTAAAGAGTTCAGGGAAGGCATCAGAGGTGCTTTGTCCTATGTGAGCTGGTCGGTGCACTCTACCTCTTCCACATAGTTAGAAATGTGTTGAACGCTGCCTGTATCATGGGACAAATCTGAGTAGAAGATTTAGATTCTTCCTCTTATTGTCACAGTCTCCTAGTTTTCTCCTACCTTCCTCTAAGACAAGCTGTGCATTTGAATTTCTTGCTAATGGTGGTCTGAAGGAAGGTGATTGTTCTCATTTGTATCAGCCACATGACATTTAGTCCAGCCATCAGCATTCATTTTCTGTGTAAGCCTTGTGCATTGCCAAAGATACCACAAGGATACTTTTCATACACCCGTGGCAGAGAACATGGGCTGAGTGACCGGACTGTTTTATAGAACGCTGTCCATTAATACAGGATCCATACTTATTCTATGATAACTAGATGTGAAGATAAACATTTGAAGACGGATTATCAACACACAGTCAAAATCAAGAGGAGTTTTGGATGACTTGAAAATGCATATGAATAGCACCAAGTCCTTGATCTATGGACTCCAGAGGTCTTAAAAGAGGAGAATGGCTCCTGGTCTTAGCAGTAATTCTAGAGCAAGGCTTTACTGTGAAACAGAAGCCAATGCACAAACAAAAAGTGCACACAGTTAAAAATGCAAGCTATAAAGGAGAGTTGTTAACTGTCCATAAAATTCACATAAACAGCAAAGATGACATTTTATTTTTGACGATCCATCCTGATTCGTCCAGTTTCAAAGCTTACTAAAATTCCAGATTGGAAGTTTGTTACATAACAACTTACAAAATGTGCTCTATTATGATAAGCAGTGAGAGCTGGAGGCTTACAAATGGGAAAGGGGACTGCATTCTAACATGAGCTCTGACATTGGTATAGTCTAGATATGTGAATTGCTAGCACTTCAAGGTGTTCTCGGACATCCCTAAAGAAGCAGGAGCATAGCCGTATTTGTCTTTCCATGTAAGTTAATAGGTTCAGGGGAGAAAATTACTTTTTCAATGCATAAAGCACTCTATGCCTTAAGGACACTGTACGGGTCTTGTTCTGGAATAGATCTGTAGGATTTATAGATATTAAGAGACCTTAAGAATTTTCTTTCACTTAGTTAACACCAAACAGGTTGTATTTAACAAATGTGTATTTCCAGGAGAGGCATTTCATCTTGATACAAAGACAAGAAACAATTACAATTTCACCGTTTCCCTTAGGATTTCCCTATAATAATTAGTCAACTTCATTGTTGGAAAAATATCATGCCAGAAATGTCTGGCATTACTTTCTGTCCATATGTTCTTATTATGATTCTACTGTATTAAATATCCCCTCAATACATAATTTATTGCTATGAAGGCACTTGCAAGCAGTAATCAAGCCACCTCTCAAGCACCTGTTTTTGGGCTGAACAGATTGGGTTTTCAAACTCTCACTGCAAGGCAGCTTCTCCAGCCTTTAAATCATTTACGTGGCTTTCATCTAGACATCTCCTAACTATCTTTTTACTATGCAGACACTTAAACTGTACACAGTTTCATAATATTAGTGTCAGTTTTGGCCTAGCTAAAACTAAATTAATTTCTTTTCTCATACATTTATTACTAAATCCAGTATCACATGATTCCCAGCCCTTTTTACTGCTGCATCATATGGGAGCTTACGTGGAATTGTTTTTTTATCAGGAATATGATACCTAGTCCTTTATTCATTTGAAGCCTGCACTTGGTTTCTAGCATTAAAATCTTTCATAGATGTTGTATTTGAATGGTCACTCAAATACAGATGTAGTTCACTGGTGCTACTAATCTGTTCAGCTCTTCTCCTATTGTCCCTATGTTCCCCGTAGTTTTAGTTTTGTATTCTACTGACTATGGATAAATATTTTTAACACTTTCTCTGATTGTTAATGGTCAAAAGCACTCTGTAATACTTGGAGTAGAAGCATGAAATACTATCATGGGAAAAATAAAAAACATTAAAGAAACAAATCCAAATTTGTTGTGAACACGTTTGCACTTCTCTCATCCTGACTGGTTGTGCTGTCTTTTTCATACATTTCCAGCATTTTTTTTTGTTCTTAGAATAATTTTAAACTCCTTTTTATACACCTTAGCTGTCTTTGGTATATAGAAAGGTTTTTTTCATTGTAATCTTTAGCTTTTTTTTATTTATTCACAGAAAATTTGTTGCTCATAAGCTATATTGATTCCATGTTTATTTCTCCTTTCCACATATATTTGCCAGGTACTGCTTTCCCACCCCATCCAAACTGCTGCCTTGACCTCAGGGTTGATGCAAGTTGTCTTCTAAATAAAAATTTCCTCTCTCTTGGAAACAGAATTCTTAAAACAGACCAAATTTTTTATGGCTATTTAACAACATTCTAAGAGAAAGCTTATAATATTTTTTCCTTCAGAATTCTTACTTTTTTTGTCTCAGTCACAGTTTTCATAAGTTTTGTGAGACAGAGGCAGACTGACCGGAGTTTGCCTGTCCTTCTTTAAAAAATTATATCTTTAGATAGTATTACTGCAGAAGTTCTACTGATTGTACAAAAAATCTTCAAGAATATAAAGGCCACTGGAATGCCTGGTAAGACCTTGGATATAAACATGCACAACAGAGAAGCATAAAAGAAAGTTCAAGGTAAAACACCAAATGAACAACTAGACCACATTGCTTGGGCAGGTTTATTTTTACCTGACTAAAAGCTTGTTCTACTTAAATAAGTAGACAAAATAAACCAGTTACAACCCAGTAACCTACATAAAGCTTGAACGCTACTGAAAACAAGTAGAGGCAAAACCAAAATAAATCACTCCGCTGCCTTATACAGAGCCTACCTAATATTCTAATCCCTCTCCCTCCCCTCTCTTTTTTTTTTCTTTTTTTTTTTTTCAATCTTTTGAATGTGCATCCCAGGTTTTTATTTTAAAAAAAGGGTCTGAGCTTAAATATATTCAGCTGCAATCAGTTGTTTCCTAGCTGGGATACTGCCAAGCCTGAATACTGATTTAACTCATTAGGTACCTATTCATATTCTGGCAAAGAAAGGTTATTCTCCCAGGAGAAATGCTGTGTTGCTGGGAGCTGCTAAACCCATGTGTGTCTTCCCATAAGTGGCACAGGAATAAAACTGCTTTCTTACCCCTTTACTTGCTGTTGTCCTGGTGGTGCTGTGGGATGAACACAGCCTCTGCAGTCTGTGGATTATGGCAGGGTAAGTTCATTGTGCCTTTGCAACACCGTAGAGCTCAGAACCCATTTCTGTGGTGAAATCAGTCCCTTTGGTAATGTTGTGGGATTGTTGTCACCCTTGCAGTTATGGAAGATGGGACAGACTTTAAGCTTCCTATGTGAACCTTAGAAAACTCTAGCTGTAGAAGGAATATTTAAAACACTTACTATACTGTGTTCTTTTCTGATGTATGGTTGATACATTTTTTTTCCTTTTAATTTCCTTTCTCTTTCCTTTTTCTTTCTGTCCCCTTTCCTCCACTGCAGCCCGACGGACCTATATTGTTTTTTTCAGGAGAGGCTGTCTCTCCTGCCATGTGGAATCGTGTTCTATCTTAAATAGGAAATATTCATGAAAGGAAACACCCAGAGGTTATTGAGAAGCTTCACCACAACCTCAAATGCAGCTTCCTTGGTATTAGAATTAGCACAATGGCTAAGTAAAATATGCTAAGTGACTGTGTAATTGAATGTCCTAGATTTTCCACCAGATTAACAGCTGGGGTGTGACAAGTATACATGTATTCTCAGAGATGGTGAAGTCAGTATCTGTAAAAAGTTTCTTCTAGACTTTGTCTTCACAGAATAGCAAACATTTCACTAGAATACGCTTCAGAAGAAGAAAAAAAGTAGGGTGTTTTTTCTTGTGTTACAAACTGATACTTAACACTTGGTTGAGAAGATCAAGCACAGGAAAAAGTTCCTCATCACCCCCTGTGGGACACAACCCTCACGTCTAACAGAGAAGACACTGAGCAGGGATGTTGATAATTAGAAGCTTGAGAAAGTACAGCAGGAGCTAATAAGCCAACCTACTACATGCAGAGGGTGTTCATTATTAACAGCCTCTCTGAGTTCGCAGGCGCACCAGCGGATGATGCTGGCGCAAATCACATACCCTTAGCTAAGGTAAAGTTTTGGGACCTGCATCAAAAGAGTCTGCTGTTAAGAGCATATCGCTCAGAAGCAGCACAAAACTTTGTTATTCAGTATTTGTACACAAACTGTTTTCTTTGTCTTTGTGGTTTTCACTTTGTTGTTGTTGTTCTGTAGGCCTACACCCCTTTTGAACTTTCTTGCTGCCCTGGGGGCAGCAGCAAGCCAGGGCTTGGGTAAAGGACATGCAGCAAGGACTGAACTGACTTGCACCGTTCAGTAACCTCCTGGGCTGGACAACCGCAAGCTCACCCACACCTGAAATAGATCTTGGGGACTGCTGTTATATTTAAACTCCATAGAAAGACTAGCACAAAGTTTGTTTCATTAACGATTGCATGTAAAAACAAATGTTAGCAGGGTTGTTTTGTTTTACCTGACTGAGGTATCTTCCAGTTGAATCATGCAATGATTTATAAGCACTTAGAAGCCTTACTTCAGGATTTAATCTATTCTCTTTTTCAGCCTGGCCTCTTAAAGTTTAATAGAGGAGGAACAATCATTGTTTGGCATATCTGCAAATTGTCAGGACTTATCAGTCAGACAAATATTTACTCCGTCTCTGGTGTTCTAGCTCTTGAACTGGATTCAGTGTCAGACGAGTTAGTGCTACATACCAGCCTGAGGTCTCCTAAGAAGGAATTCTTGCATCAGTTGTGCTTACTTTACATTTTTCTTTATTTTCTTGGCCTTTTTTTTTGGTTGTTTGGGTTTCTTTTTGTCAAATTTTCTTAATAGAAGCTGTAAAATTATGTTTTGGTGATTTCTGTGCAAAATTCCCATCCTAACTACTTCAGATCATCTTCTTTGGTGGGAGTAGGTGGTGAAAAATTGTAAGTTACTTTTTCTTGATGATCGATTTACAGGTTTTTCGTGAGTAACGAGAAAATATTCAGTTTGACATAAAATCTATTTTACATAGAAAAGCCACAATCTTCTGAATTCAAAGCTTAATTCAGTATTTCTCAACTGCCCCTACACGATCTTCTTACCTTTAGAGCTATTGGAACATAAAGGTTATTTTTGTGACAAAAATCTTCAAAATCTGATTAAAAAAAAAAAGCACAGTAATTATAAGAATATTGAAATAAATGGAGGTCAGCAAACATAGGAAATACTTAGAAAGACTAGTGATTCATTTTTGTAATGAAGCTGTTTATTCTTACTATGAAGGACAGTACACTGGTACAAAGTAGATTTTGAGACAACATTGTTAATATATGTGTTTTTATTGAGTCAGCTTTGACAAAGGGACTTTCATTGTGATCTTACCTCCTTTCAATACTCATCTCAGTATCAACTGGCTGATGCAAATAAATCTTTTATCTAACACTGATATTTGGGTAAAGGTCTGCAGACAGTTTCAGCAGATGGAGCTAGTGTGCTTCCAATCTCTGACAGCTGTGCCTACCGTGGAAAAAGATGAGCACAAAAGTACACAGCATTGTGGTTAGGGATATGTCAGGGTCAGGGATGATTTTCTTTTGGCTTAGTGGAAAAGTAGCAAACATAAGTGGGTATTAACTATCCTTTATCAGGCACTGGTGGATAAGAGGAGTGCAGCTGTGTGATTCAGATACCGGTGAAGTACCATAACATGGAAAAAAACCTGAGAAGCATATTAAATATTGCAGTTTTTATGATATCTTGCTATTTTGCACTGTTACTCTCACACAGTAACACATTGTGTTTATAAAGTGCCATTAATATTAGAGTATTCAGAAAATGTGTTGCCAATTGTTTAGGTCTTATGGGACATGATGGTCATATTCAACTACAGTAAGCCAGGCGGTGCCTCTGTGGAGCTGCAGCCACTTAACTGAAGCCTGCAGTGACCTGAAGAATGTACTTCACTTGTGCTCTTTGACAAGGGCCTTCTACAGCCATTGACATTTACTGAGATTTTTAAAGTAGGGAGATGCTGTAAGTACCCCTCTTCACAGCAGAGTAGTCATAAGATGCCTGCCAATTAGTAAAGATTAAGCCTGTTATTCTCCACTCTTTAAACCATAAATTTCCACACTGAAGTCCAAGTTTCCTAGCTCCAGAGGTATCTCCAACCTCCCCAATGGTCAGGGTACAGATTGCAGTGACAGCTCATCAACAGTTCACATTCATACCAAGGTTTTCTCCTCTTTACCTCTAAGCTAGTTTAGAGAGTCCTTTCCTGCAGAGGGTATTCCTGCAACACTAGCTCTTACAGCATGAAGGCCCATAGCTGTCCAAAGGTCAAAAGTTTGGGAGAAAAAGATATGTTCTTGGATGTAATGCTTAGGGTCCATTTTGAGGTATGTAGAGCTCTACATCTGTACATGCCATTGCTTCCTGTGCAGAAGGCCTTGAGCCACACTGAGGTGAATATGTGGGGGAGACTAAGAGACCTTATACCAGCAGACCTTCCCCTGGCAATCGCCCTGGGTTCTGTTCTCCGGTTCACTAGTTACTATTCAATATACTGACAAATGCAGAAGGGGGGAACTCCTCACAAAGCCCCTGCTTCGCTACAGTGCTGGAGGCTAACAGCAGATGAAAGAAAATGCTCAGAGCTGTCAGCCACTTTTTGGAGTTGTCCTGCCTTGGGTAGGCCACCTGAGTGACTTGGGATTCAATTTGCATGTCTATATTCGCAGGCAGGGAAGGGGTAGAAAGGCAAGAAAGCAGAACAGTTTGGGAAACTTTCCAGTTTGCACTAAACTTCAGGATTTTCTATTTATGACATTAATTTTCTAATAGAAAAATGTGTAAATGCTGGTGGCAGTGTATGGCTGCCCTCTGTCCTCATGGGAGACAAGGGTTCAGCTTGTTCACACTCCTGACAACTTTATTTCAATGTGCTGAGAAGAGGAGAGTTATGTGCTATTTCAGAAGTTTATATGCAGTATCGAGCTATCGGGTTGTACCTTCTCTGCAGTTCCTCAGTTCTTACATTGTGATTTAGTGCAGCACGTTATAAAAGCAGTGTGTGAAAGTTACAAAGCCATCATTGGTCATTGTTACAGCAGCATAACGCTGACAAGCAACTGATGGAAAGAAAGGCTTTATTGCCATACTGTTCTCTCCTTCTTGCCCATTTAGGTCCTCAACTTCTGTACTTTAGGGACTCCATACGCTACTACACTCTTGAACAAAGTTTCAGTGGGTATAAAGTAAGGCATTTTTTTGCTATCTGCATGTCTGATACTGAAAGGAAAATTTTACTTTACTGTAAATTGCCTACTGCAACAACAAATGAAGCCATGGTTTTACACATGCATATATAAAATTGATGTGCTGGTTTTGAATTCACATTGTTTTGATTTCATGATCTAATTTGAATTTAGTTGACTTTAAAAGAGTCTCTTGTGCAAATTGTCATCTCTTGTTAGTATTTTAAGCATTTGTTCCATAAGTCTGTCAGATCTTGCCAAAGCTGAACCCTTACTGGGTTCTGTCCTGCTCTTAGATACCAGGAATATAACAGAAAAATGTAGGCAAAGGAGTTCTGCATATGTCAGAATCTGCTCTGTGTTTTCATATGGCCAATACTAGTTACATAGAGCATAAATTCATCACTAATTATACTTGGAATGTAATTCCCTCTAAAGGAGTGAACACTGCAAAGTGTTGCTCAATTTTCCTTGTTACAATGAGTCAGCTGAATAATGACAATAAATCCCAGCTGGAAACCCAGAGATTCGGGGGTTGTCCCAGGACTCTGACAGAATTCCTGTATGACAAACAGTTGTGTCACTTGTGGTCTCAGTCTCTAAAACAGTACTTGTGCTCATCTGTTTTTGCAAATTCTTTGAAATCAATTGATGAGAAGTGTTGTATGAAAGTCGGGTTTAACGTTGCAGCATTGTCTACAAAAGAACATGTTCATAGTTTCCTCTTCTGCCATGAATAACTTGTCTATGTGGAAAGCTGGAGCATAATAAATTACAGTGTGAATTTGCAGTGTGTGATTTACTCTGCACTGGCACCAGGTGAGGGCATTCTCAGTATAACTACCCATCTCAACTAGCTGCGGGTATCCCCAGGCTTCTGCACCGCTGATGGAGAGCCTCCTGCAAAGGGACATTCAGAGCATGTAAGTTAGACATGAGCCATGATCTCCACTCCAGAGGCACTTCTCTCTCTTTCCCCACAGCGACTATAAAAAGAGTCTAGGGAGATTGATTATCTTCCACTTCAGGTGATGTGATACCTTTCCCTCTCACCTGCTCTGCCTCTTAACACTGCCTGCAAGAAAAATTCTTCCACATTTACTTTGGAATTAATTGTGCATGCTCTAAGGGGTATACTCAGGGGGCCCAGAATCCCTCCACAGCTGGCAGAAAAAAAGATAAGTTTATTTAGAAATTGATTCAGAGCAGCAGACTGACATGGGTACAGCAGCGATATCTCTGCTTCTCTCTCTTTCATTCCCTATTAGGAGTGGTAGCAGGCTATCCTCCCAAGCATAAAGTTAACCTCTGTGATGAGCAGATAAGGAGGTGGCACAAAGGAACTCATAATTCACACCCTCCCTAATTCACAGCACTCACTAACTTCTCCATGTTGCCAAGCCAAAGTGATATATAGCTTAATAACAAAAATGCTGTCTGTATAGAAACTCCCAGAAAGTGAATCGGGGTCCCACGGGTAAAGACTCCACATCCACTCCTGAGAGTTGCTAGTACTCCATGTATTGCCAGTGGAATACTTCAATAAGCAACTTACGGTATTATTTTCCCAGTGGTAATACTTAATGAAACTAAAAGTACATTTGGTTCTTTACTACTGTGAAACTAGGTACTGTGCATTTACAACTCATACAGCTATTGCAGTAAAAAATGATTGTCTTGCTGATTCCACTGTTTTAAACCCATGTGACCCACCAAAATTGCGTTATGCAGTAAAATAACTTGAAAGGAAAAGGGGTCATAGAACATGGCCAGCAACAGCACAAGAGGCAGAGCTGTGCAAGGACTAGTGTAGGAGTTGCAGACTTTGCTAATAAATGCTTTCTGTCAAGGTTTTTGGCAGGAAATGGATAGAAAAGCTGTAAATCTGTAGCAAAGACAAGTAGAGATGCTGTCTTTCTGAACAGCAGATAAGGTCTGTCTACCTACAGAAGAGATCCGTAGCCCAGATGCTGGGCTGGCAAAGAAATCGCACCCTCTTGACAGTGTTGGTAAAGCACTCATCAAGGACTGGAATACTGAAGGAGGTACATGAAGGGAAAAAGCTTCTACATTGTATCAGCTGCAGTAAAGAACACATCAATTAATGATTATTGAACAAAATTTAGACCATCATGCAATAACACTTTCCTTTGAATTATCCCTGCACACAAGTTCATGAACAATCACAGTGACGAATGAGATCTTAAATAGCTCTGTAAAATAAGAGGAAAAAGATGTACAGTAACTGGAGAAGCCTTTCTAAAAGCATTGTGTTGGAGGGGGGAAGGAAAAAAAAAGAGGGAGCAAAAGATTTAGTTGTTGAAATAATCCTGGTTCTTCCTTAATAAGGAATCTACTCTTAACTTCAGGTGCTCTAATAGCTGTGAATGACAAAGATTGATTTTTACAATGTGAAAGGATCCTTGTCAGCCCTGTGTATTCTAGGATCTAGCATAGTAGGATTTTGGTGTTAACTAGCTATGCTAATATAAACAATTATTAATAATGGAACTGGGAGACCAGTCTGTAGGAAGAAAAATCCCCTCAGACAAATAAATTCTGAATTTTATGGATTGTTTCTGTTGCAGTTAGCTGAAAACTTTTCTGCAGTAATTTATAAACCTTTTCACCCCCAGTGTGGATGCTTTCATTTTTTTTCCCTTTGCACATACTTGATTTCTTATGATTTTCCCCTTACCTTCACTGATGTGAAAATGGGCAGGAGAAATGCTTTTTAACATTTTCCTTTCGTACATAACACAACAACTATGTGTGGAACAGATAGAAGGTGTCCTATGCAATATACTTCATCTGGATTCTTTCATCTGGATGACTATTCATGGGGTGTATGTCTTGTTTAAAACTCAGGAGTTTTGTAAATGTCACAGGAATTTGAGTCTTTGCTTTTTTTCTGGGATTAATTTTCAGTTGCATACTATTTGGTCTGGAGGTTTATTTGGATTATACACACACTTTTTTCCTAATTCAAGGCTTAGCAAAATGCAGCTCACAAGATATTTGTGACCCATTGAGACTTCGCATGTGGTTCCCATATGACTTTTTTCCTTTTGTCTACCCTTAATGGAACAAAATCATAGAATCACAGAAAGCTTGGGTTTAGAAGAGACTTCTGGAGGTCATCTGGTCCAACCCCCTCACTCAGGCAGAGCACCCAGCATGCCCAGGACTGTGTCCAGATGGCTTTTGAATGTCTCTAAGGATGGAATTTCCACAGCTACCCTGTGCACAGTCACCCCCACAGTAAAACAGTGTTTTCTGATGTTCAGAGGGGACATCCTGTGTTTCGGTTTGTGCCTGTTGTGCCCTGTCACTGGGCACCACTGAAAAGAACCTGGTTCCATCCCCTTTGCACCCTTCCTTCAGGTATTTGTATACACTGATAAGATCCCCCTTGCACTTTCTCTTTGCTAAGCTGAACAGTGATATTTTGAGGTACATGTTTGAAAGTAAGACAATGTGCATGCTGTTAAATAAACCAGAGCCAAGGTAATGTTTTTGACCATTACACTATGATCACATGTACTGTTTAGCTGTTAACATGGTTCATGACTTTTTTATGGCTTACATAAAAAACCCAGACAATGCCTGGGCAAGATTTCAGACACCTTGCACTAAGGACTGTTCCCAAAAGGCACGATGGATGACACTACACCAGGTTTGGTTCTCTCTGCTCTCTGTGGTCTCCCAGGTCAGTGTCAGGAGACTTTGTACCCTCAGACATCCCTCATGCTCTACTCTAGGGTTATTGCACACACTTTCAGTCTTATATTGTGAAAATGCCTCTTTAGTTGTAGGGACGTATATAATGTATAGAAACTCAAGATCCCTCCGGCTCTGGACAGTTTTACAGGACAGGGATGGAGACTCATAGAACTGCCCAGGTAGGTAGGGAGTGTAGAAAATAAAAAGCCTCTTATGTAGAAATTCAGAGCCATCGTTGCTGCCTTCCATTTCAGGAAGACAAGCTTATAAAAATGTCATGCTGGATGGAAGGCATCAGCAATGATGTTGAAATGTGTGTTCAACAGCAGAAAAGAAAGCACGTTAAACTTTCCACAGCACAGAAGTGTATACTGATGACAAGAATGATGTTTTCATCTATGGAGTGACAGAAAAAGTCTCAGAGGCCCTTGTTGCTCTTTAGAGTCTCAAAGATGGCATTGATTAAAAAAATAGCTATTCTGAGTGCTACACTATTGATGAAAACAACACATGGAAAGCTCATCTCTCACTTGTGTCGCAACAGATGGTTCCTCCTTTATGATGTGGCGAGAAAGGGTTGTTGCAGCACTGAGAACAAAAAATGTTGTAGAGTCTGGAGATGAAGACACTGTTTTAGTCATTAGCAAACTCTTATTGCACACCTCCTTAAAATGGAGCATACCATAAACATTGATGTTAAATGTATGAAAGTCTCCATACACAAAAGTCTAGTTCTCTGTGGAAGACCACGAGGCTGAATTTAGAGATGATGTGTATTCACAGCCATTCAGTGGTGATTAGCGGTGCAGACATAAAGCACATTTGGGTTGTCTTGTTTTGTTTTGTGGGAGGGCAGAGATGTATTTCTGATCAAGAGGAATAAGGCTAACAATATCTGTGAGGTACTGGCTGGGACAGCATGAGCCGTTTCAGCTTCTTTCATATCTCAGTAAGGTGAATCAAAAGCTGTGCAGTGGCAGAAATTCCCATCTGCCCTAACGGATTCTATGAAATCTTTGAAGGGAAATCTCAAAGAGTTGCAGAAACATCAGAAGCATAATGGCACTGCCAGGTTGCAGCAAAGAAGGAACTAGTGGAGAAAAAGCTTTTTCCTTCAGGAGGTGAGAAGGGATTGGAAGGGATCTCTGGAGATCATCTTGTCCAACCCCCCTGCTTGAGCAGGCACACCTAGAGCAGGGGGCACAGGAACGCGTCCAGGCGGGTTTTGAATGTCTCCAGGGAAGGAGACTCCACACCCTCCCTGGGCAGCCTGTGCCACTGCTCTGGCACCTGCACAGGAAAGAAGTTTTTCCTCATGTTGAGGTGGAACTTCCTGTGTTCCAGCTTGTGCCCATTGCCCCTTGGCCTGTCGTTGGGCACCACTGGAAAGAGATTGGCCCCATCCTCTTGACACCTGCCCTTCAGGTACTTATAAGCACTGATGAGATCTCCCCTCCAGGGGATCTCTTGTCCATGCTGAACAAACCCAAGTCTCTCAGCCTTTCCTCATAAGGGAGATGCTCCAGTCCCCTGATCATCTTGGTAACTCTCCACTGGACTTGCTCAAGTAGTTCCCTGTCCTTCTTAAACTGGGAAGCGCCCCCCAAAATATGTAATATATATATAATATATATTATATAAGTAATATATATAATATATACATATTTCTGGTTTACTCGGATATTTTGCCCACTGAATCAAGACTAGATCCCTTTTTCAGTTTGATAGAGAGCTAGATGTTTCTGGGTTAAGGATTTGAGAACCTCACCACTTCTGTTTGTTCTGTAAAGAGCATAATGAGTCTTTGTTGTGCCTCCATCCTGGAAAATACTTAGTTGTCTTGGCTTTGGTCCAAACAAACCTTGAGAGACAGTGGGATAAAGTCAGAGGTCCATCTAAGCAAAAGGGCGATTCATGATCTAATGTCAAATACTCATAGCTGCCATTGAAACAAGTGTCTCATAAGGAGAAGGTAAGCCGTCCTACTTGAATATTTTCTCTTTCTGAAGCAAAACCAGAAATCCAGTAATTAAATTAAAAAAAGAAGAAGAAAAAAAAGCCCAAACCAAACAAAATCCTCAAAGAAAGTTACCTAGAAAAATCAAGTTTAAATATATTGAACAGATGCAGTGTTTTTCATATATTTCTATAAAATAACAGGATGCTGTCTCTGTGGGGCCAGGGTAATGCTAGTATGTGGAGCTAGAGAGGGGACAGACTGGTGCCACTTTGCTCCAGCCAGTTGTGTGACCCAGGAGGACTCTGTTGGCAGCACGTTTTGCCCAAAGAGAGGTGCAGAGGAAAAAGCAGGGCTGGTTGCTTTAGATCCTTGTCATCATGTCTCCAGAGAGTCCTCTAAGATGCAGTGAGTCTTCCTTCTCAGAATCTGGTAAAAGTATCCCTCTCCGAGGCCAGAGGTGGTAATGCTCAACATTAAGGAGTAGAACTTTCAGCATAGTCAATGCAAAAATGTTATCTGACCTGTCATGCTTCTCACAAAACAGTGCAGATTTTAAAGACTTAAAAGGGCTTTATTTTGTATTTATTTAATAAATATTCACAAGAAAGAAATGTTGTTATTAACTTATGATATTCTATATATCAGTTTTTTCAGAGCTCTAATTTACAGCTTCAACCACCTTGACTCTACTTAATTTTCTGTAGTTGCAGAAAAAAGTAACAAGGTAGCTAAAAACAAACTGACACACAGCTTTAAAGTAAAGGCTCTAAAATATATTAAAACTAATATTTTTTTCTTATTGAGTCAGATGACAAATCCTTGCTTGATAACTGCTACTTTTTAGCTCTTAGGTTTCTCTTTTAAATCTCATTAAGCATTACCAGATCCTTGAAAGATTCAGTATCTCACTTCTCACTCTTTTCTGTGATTAAGGAGATTACCAGCTCCTTCACAACTCAAAATTGAGTCCTCCTTTTTCAGTTTAATTAATACCTGACTAAATTTTTTCTCTCATATATTTTCTTTGCTAATCTCAAAATGGGTATTTTGGCATTTACGTAATCTCCATGTAGACGCTTATATAAACTTTTAAGAGTCTGTATAAACACATTCAAATGGTTTGAAAATTAAGGTAACAGATAGGAATATGAAGAATATTAATCACATTTGAATATTGGGTGTTGAAACTCTTAAGAGATGATGTGAACAGGCAGCTTTCTCTCTGGCCAAAACCAGGACAGGGCTAGCTACAGCCCCAGCATGGTGATGAGGTGCTCTCCCCTGTTACATCCCATGATCTGTGAGGTGCTCAGGTCACAGGCTCCTTAAACCCTGCCATCTTTCTGTGGAAAACCAAGACCGTCACTGCCTGTTAATATTAGTTCAGATCTCAATAATGGCATCAGTAACCCCTCTACAATGATCGGCATCATCTACTGACTCCCACCCCATTATCTTCCAGGATTTTGAATCTCAAACATTCAGAAGTCATAAACCAGGGTAATAATGTAAGAAAAAAAAAACAAAACACCACCACCCCCAGAAAATAAAAAGAGGGTTTAAAATACAAAGTTTGGGAGCACTCTTTTTTTTCCTTTCAGTGATGATATATTTAGGATTCATGTTTTATCCCCAGAATGAAGAATCTTTTTTTCATATTTAATGTAAACTGAGATTACAAGTAATACCATGATTCTGATATTTGGGAGGAGTCCCTATGGTGAGACTCACTAAAGAGCTGGGTATATTGGAGTTAATGTGGTAGGAGTAAAGCAGAAAAAATGGTTATGCAGTTTCCTGAATACTGCTTTTGTTGGAAGGGGCTGCTGTTATTTTGGTGCTTACCTTAAATGTGGTAGAAAGGTTGGAATAAAGTAGCAGGGTAAAAGCAGGTAATAGAAATAAATTAAGTTATTTAATGTTTTATACATCTGCATTAGAATTTCCTGTAGTGCTTATTACTATAATGCCTAAGAATTCCCTAAGTAATTTAGATCTGCTCTGTGGAGGTGTTAATGCACTTCAGTTGAATCATTTGCTCTTCTTCTTTTCCCAGTAGAGAGCCAATGCTCAGGATCCCCCTTCACTTCATTTTACTTCCTTGCTAGGTCATTCTCATGCTGTTTGCAGTGGGAAAGCTTTCTTGGAGAATATAATTTTGCATTCATTCTGATGGTGGTCAGTTATTTCTGAAAGCTGATCACATTACTACCCTTTCTGATCTGAATGTGTTCTCTTTCTCACCTTCATGTGCTTCATCCTTTGTGAACTGCCTAGCTGCAGCATAGCCAGGCATGGCCAGAGATGCGTTCACTTGGGTGTTGAAACTCTTAAGGTCCCAGGTGGCTTCTAAGAGTAGAACTTACTTGAAAAAGCAATAAAATCACCCTGGAACTAAAAGCAAGGGAGAACAGGATCACGTGTTTTCAGTTACAACACTGCTAAGGAGACAGCACTTGGCAGCCGGCAGAAGCCTCTCAAATCTCTGGAGCAGTGTCTTTCTGTAAAACTGTGGAATAATGCAAGAAAAGGTTAATGCTGCCAGACCTACCTCAACCAGTTATTTCATTTGCTTTACTTCAAACTGTGTGTATGGAGTAGAAGGCCTTTGCATCGGAACTGTGCTATTTTAGTACCTAGAAATGCTGCAATAGGAGGCTCAGTGCCTAATTGCCATTGAAGTGCAATACTTTTGAAAGTCTCATGAGGCATCTGCCTACCTCTCCTAATCCCTAATTATTTCTGTGTATCACCTTATTAAAAGGCTATGCTTTCTCAGTAGTACATTTCTTTGCTCATTCCAATACAGCAGTCTTTAGTCCAGTCTGCCAACATAACCATCCAGGAATGACGTTTCCTGTATTTAGTCTTATTCCTAAATAGTATTTGCAGGGTGTGCTGGGAGGATATGTAGGCTGGAAGACATGTACATGTGCGCTTCTTTCTTCAGTATTTTTACATACTTGTTACAATGATAATTACTTGGTTCTACCTGTATCGCACTGTACTTGTCTATAGTACTCTCACTAATAGCAATCTCACTTTTTCAATAAGGTGTAAGAAAAACTCCTAACGGGTATGTGGTAATATGTATTTTCCCATTTACAAGATAAAGGGAAGATGTGTAAAATGTAGATGTATTTGATTCGATCCTTTCCTTCTGCCTTTTATATCGACTTTCTTCTTAGGTCAAAAGTTCTCATAGAATCACAGAATGTCCTGAGTTGGAAGGGACCCACAAGGATCATCGAGTCCAACTCCTGTCCCTGCACAGGACAAACCCAAATTTTCATCATAAGTTGAAACCATACAAGCTGTAATCCATATTCCTCTCAGCCGTAATGAAACGGAAGCGTTTTACAGCTTTTTGAAATTTGCTTTTGGTTTGCTGAGATATGACCCTATGACTGAGACCACTTGCGTTCAATTAGGAGCAATGCTGAGCAAGTGATACATGTATACATGTATTCTTAGAGCTTCTAATGCCTTGGATGTCCATCTCTGGACAGCAGAGATACTTATCTTTGGAAAATGCATTCATGCAAAGAATACACAATAGCTGTCATTATCTGCTAAAGTTTCTTCCTACGCAGTCTTCCTTTCCATTTTTCTGTGTTCAAGAGCATTGTATTTGGAAGGGTTTTTAAAATTCTTATTAAATCTAACATAAATACTGAAGCCAAACGCAGTGACGAACTTTTGCGCCATGTGTCATGTTATACATGTGCTATGTAAGACTCACTTAATGAAAAGCATTAACTGAAAGATTCTTAAAAACAATTGTTGAGGGTATGGTCTAAGAACTTGGCTTGCCTGGAGAGACTTTAATACAGCTCAGGACCATTTCAGAAAAAAAGGTGAGTTTAATTCTAGACCTGGCAGACATTATGAGCTTTATCTCTCTAGGTTTTGTTTTAAGGAGCCTAATTATTGACAAATCTACGAGAAGGACATGCCTGTAATACCCTGAGCATATTCTGCTACTAATCTTGGATAAATCACCCAAAAACTCAGGATGAAATTTGGTGCTTTGAATGATGTGGGTTCTAGTCTAATCCTTCCACCAGACCTGAAATCTAGGATCTGCAGCTCAATCCAGAGCTTTGAGAACCTAAGTGGTTTTTTAAGCTCAGAAGCTAGTAGTGGAAGATGAAACAGTGGAAAACACCCGTGTTTGAATAGGGTTTGTGCAGCTCCAGTAGTTACCTTTATGATCTCTTCTGAAATCTGATTTTCTGCTCTGCAAACAACATGAGAATACCAGATATCTTTCAAAGGTTGCCTTATAGGAAGATTCTGTATTTCTGGGATGTGTGCTGACTGATACTTGTACCAGAAATCTTTGCATATGGAAAGCAGAAAACACCACTGGAGTTGCTGGAGAATAAAACTTGTCAGCAGGATTTAGTTTTTGCAAGAAGACACTACAGATGAACTATGGGAATTTGTTGCTGTGTTAAGCAACACAGTAAGTCTGAGTAGCTCAATTTCAGTCTGCTAGAGGTCTGTGAAATCATTTCCCAGGAATGTTTTTAATCTTGTTTTGAAACAAGCTTGCTCAGTCTGATATAGTTAAAGTAAACTTTTGATCCAGTTCCTATTGTTCTCAGACAAAAGACTACAACCTTATAGAGATCTATCTAATAGACATAGCATTCTAGCATGGCTGACTAGAAAACAGTCCTAGCTGATTCTTTATTCTTGGGTCGGCACAGGGAATTGCTCTAACTACTGATTGACTAATACTTTAGGTAAAAAAAATTGACTTTCCTTACAGATGGTCATTTTTTTCTAATAGGAAGAGAGTACCATGTGGTGTGGATAGTTCATTACCATGACATACCTACCCTCTCGTGGTTCTTCATAGTGCTAAATTTACTTAGGTAGAAAAGGAGCCAAGATTCATAGCCTCACATGGCTAATGAGGCCTTCCAGAACACTGGAAGGACACAGGTGGTTATCTATTAGCATCTAGCTCAGCTTGTTTGACTTGCTTTCAAATCGCTTGTTAAGCCTCAAAGCTTAAGGTTCCAAATATATCTGGAGTAATAGTTTCATTATTTTTATTTTTTGTGCTATACTAACTAATTTTCTTTAATTTCTATCCTAATTACAGTTAGATTATAGCATATTTTATCCTTAATTTTATGCTGCATGTGTAGTCAGTTCAACTCGGCATATAAAACCAGGTGAAATAATGTTCTAAAAGGCATTAGTAAATTTGTGATTTTCATAATAAAACCCGTGCCTGGTGTTAGCATCAAGAGTAGGAGCAGAGCATTACAAATCATAAGATAATTGTGGCTATTCAGAAAGATTCAGGTAGGCTCCATACATCCTAATCTTTAATCCCAGTTGCTGCAGTTCAAAGAGAGTGATTGTTGAGAGCATAAGCTGTAGTAAAAATGATGGTATTCAAAATTGCCTGAATTAATTTGAATATATTATTTTCATCTGTGCTCTGGATTCAATATTTCACTTGGTTTCAGTTAAATTCTTTGTATTTGGTTCATATTCAGTGTGTGGTTCATCTGTGCATCACTAAAGAGAGCTACTGCACAGTGATTTTTTTATGTGCCTTGAAATATAATTAATGTAAAGCTGAATGTCATTGATAAATGGAGGCTTCTTATCAGTATTTAGCATATAGGGAAATATGAAAGGGAATAATGTAATTTGTCTGAAGCAATTAGTTGTCTAAATTAGAGATAAAGGATTAAGGATGAGACATTTAAGGAACCAAACAGAATAAATATATTGAATGTTCAAAAGTACAAACATGACACTTTCAAGTTGGTAGCACCTTGTAAAATGATGGATGTCTTTGTACTTTCTGTGGACAAACACAGAGTGCACAGTATTAAATGATGCCTAGGTGTGATATGCATAATCACCTAGAAAGTAGTAGATAGGAAAGGCTGCAATGCATTAGAGTCTTGAAACATGCTCATTGTGGCATGTTTCCACTGAAATGAGTGGGGACCACTGGCATAATAAAGTGATGGAGAGCCAAATCCTTCACTTGAAGAGACAGAAAATAGTACATTAAACAGCTTACAACAATGTTATTTTTGTTGTCTGAAATACATTGTACTGCCTGTTAGACAAGAATGTACTTCAGCTGCCAGGAGTCTGAGTTACTGGGCTTTTTGGAGGACTACAGGATAAAGTCTGACCACTGACTACTGCTGGGGTCTGTCCTTTTGCCTGGGTGTGAGTAACAGCAAACGGGACTGCAAGCTATGCCAAGTATCTTTGGGCATTAATGACATTTAAACTATATATGTTAAAAATGCAAATTCCCTTTTCCTTCTTTCCCATGTTTCCAAAGGTGATCCAACACAGATATAACATCATCTACACATTGATCCACCAGTCTCTTGGAAGCCTAGATTATCATCACTTGTACCATAAACTAGAAAGATACATTTTTTTGGCTCTTTTTCCTCAAGGAGCAGGAGACAAGAAACTCACAAGACAGCCTGGAACGTTTAGAGGTTTGTGAGAAAACTTGCATCATATTTAGTGGGTGTTCCAAAGAGACAGAGAAGACAAGCTTTGTGCAGGTGTTCAAACACCTAGGAGCTATCTTCCTAAAAGAAACTCCAAGGTTACTCTCTATGAGTTCCTGCAGGGCAGGAAGTCTCTTCCTGGGCTTTTAAGGTATATCAAGAGCTTCAGTATTTGGCTAACACAGCAAACACAGCAAAAACTTTATTTGAATAAAAGGTACTGGTCCATTACAGATCTTGAGAAGCAAGTAGAAGAGAATGACCCTGCTCCAAAGGGCAGAATCAATTACAAAATGAGGACCTTCACTGAAACAAGAATCCAACACGTTTCCTTATTTCTGTGAAACACGGGATGGTATAGCAATCACCACTACTATCATGAATAGGCTGTGGTATGGTAGTGAAATGAAAGTACCTTTGAAATAGTTATTTATGTATAATTTTTAGAACAGAACATAGAAGGTATTGGGATGACTTTGTAGATTTATTTTATGGACAATTTCACAGCCTTTCTCTCCTGTTGAGAATTTGATAATTGATATTGATTGTCTCTAAAGTGAGTGCAAGATTGTGTGTAATGGTATTGCTATGGTCTATTTGCTTTACATGCATTGTAGCTGAGAAAATAAATAAGAGTCCCCATGTTAAGAATTATGTCACAGAGAAGATCACTTTTGTGTTTCTGGGTCATGGGAATGTATTACTAAGCAGAGATGACTCCTCCACAGTGCAACGGATAATGCGTCTGCTCCCACTTGAATGTCTGCTTTCAGACTTGGATGGAGCTATTCTAACCTATGATTCTGAAAAGTGGAAAACCAAACCATAATACACCTGGAACTGTCTTTAGAAGAAATCTTGACTCACTTTTGTAACAGGAAATAAACACACTGTATTTAGTGCAGACCTGCTGTATTGTGTGCTATCAGTGTGTTTTGGCTGACTGCTATGGCCATCACCCCACTGAAATGGAAGAGAATCTGAATAAAGAGTTATTTTCTTCTGCCCTGCAAAGTACAGGACGTGAAGGTCAGCAAAAGATCAGGGATGACTTCACGCTACTCTCTTTGCTTGTGCAGCATGGAGACTTAATGCCAATGAGTAGGAAGAAAAAGCAGATAAACCTGCATCCAGCAGTACACTATAGCTTGTATATGGAAGTTCCAGTGTTTTTTAGCCGAGTGCTGGTTTTGTGGGAATGCGGATGAATCAGAGTCCTGAATTCACAGTGCCTGTGCATCAAAAGTAGGTGGGACTTGCAACCAGAACAAGAGCACGTCCCTATTATGTTGCACGTGAAAATTCACCGCATTAGCTACAGCTAATCTGTTTTGTGTAAGTTACACTGCTTGCTCCTTATTGTATTAGAAGGTGGAAAAACTGAGAATAGATGCACAGGACTTCTGATTTAGTAGAGTGATACAAAACATACTGAGAACACAATACACATGTAAGTTACACTTAGCAAAATACAGCAATTGTAATACACAGTGCAATCACAATAGCAACGTGATTCCCGTTACCAGTCTCTGTAATACCAGCACAACACTGGGCATCCTCAGTCACCAGGAAGGAATACGTGGATTGAAGCCAGCTCAAGGCCCATTGCTCTCTTCAGATTACTTTTGCTAGTCATCTATTTTTTATGTTTTTACTAGTTTTAACTCTATGTAAAACTAGTTTTAACTATGTTTTACTAGCTTACCTCTGTGTTCAACTGAGGCACTTATTCCTGCACTCCCCTGCCCCCCTACTGGTTAGGCTAACTTAGGGAGATATTCACACTCTTTTAATAACTCAGGGAAGAACCTTTACACCACAAGTTGATCCTATCAACTGCTGATAGCTGTTTAGCTCTGGGGTCCTTTTGTTGAGTCAGCTTCTTTGCAACAGCTGTGGTCAGTCACACCTTGCATATTACCTGAGCTTCACAGACACATCACCCTTGCCCAGCTCCTCTGTGTCTTTTTCTGTTGTAGGGGTTTATTGGTCAGTCACAAGTATGTGAAGCAATACTTTTTGTGTCTTCTTCCAAATACTAAAATTATATGATGCATTTTAAATAGTATGCCAGATACCAAAGTGTACCAAAGAGGGTAGCGCAATTCTCCAGACTCTTTAAAGTACCCTTGGCTTTTCTATACCTGCCTCTTTTTAGAGGATGAACACAGGTAGTGTTCTAACTGAATGTCTGAACAAATTTCTGTTTATATTGGTACAGGGTTCCCAATAGTCTACCTCTAGCTGTGTCCTCGAAGAAACACCTACTTAACAAAAGCATGTAGCAGCTCAGTACTGTAATGATCCCTCAAGAGGAATTTAATTTTTAATTAAGTGAAGCAGTGTGTTTACTCTTGCTATATAGCTGATTAATCAGGGCTTTGTTAGCTGTGTAGAGGAAAGAGGCTGAATTAAATACACCTTTAATGAGATGATAGGGAATTGACCTTTGCTGTCATCTGGAGGGCAATATATAACACAACCATTGAGGGGATTGTTCCAGAGAGGTTAGATAATATCCGTTAAAAGGCATCTTAAGTAGTGGCAGATTGGTGGTAAGAAACCTAACCCACATGACTGAATGAGTTTCATGGAAATTATGGAAGCTACCTTTAGATTATTAATGATCAGGTCTGATAAAGAATCTACTGTAGCACAGTTTACCCCTTCAGAAATAGTAAATGATCTTCAGGTCCCCTGATGTTAAAGTCCTTAGTAAAATATATGGCTAATTGAAAGATCGCTGTTAATTTCCTGAATGTCTTAGTCAGGATTTGGGGCAATGAAGGTGACTTACTAGAAGTAACACTACCAGATTTCTAGTAGAATTTCGCTGCACTGAAGTCAATAGCAAAACTACCAATTATTTCTGCAGGACAGAAATTTCATACAAGATCTTCCTACTCCATCCCTACTGCAGTATAATCTGTATGTCAGTGCTTCATTTGGACAGGTAACAACCATTATTTTGTCAATAAAGTCCTTTTACTGGGATAAATAGATCTGAGCATACATGTTTTGGCAGGTAATAAGCTAGGGAATGAATTAACTGTCAGTGTGCTGGTGACTCAAAGCCAGTACGTACCTTGGCACATCATTCCTGTAGCAGCAACGAAATTATAACCTAATATGAGTTTTTGACCCTCTTTATCTCTATAAAAAGTACATATTATACTTTAAACAAAGGATCATATTTTATGGTATGAGGTTATATTGCTAAAAACACTTAAGAAGTATTCAGCTGCTAATAGAAAAAGTATGAACTTTACTCCTTGAGAGAAAATTGTTTCTGTGTTCTTTCTTGAAGAAAATATTGCATAAAAGCAATATTAATAAATTCTTCCTCTGCCGTGCAATCAGTAGAATGAATATACTTCAGCCTTTACATTATCTTTTCTCTCCTCTGGCCATTTTGATTAAATGGGTATGTGGTCTCTGTTCTCAGGACACCAAGGGGAATTAACCTCGGTGATTTTTTCAGGTGACTCTGCCCTCATTTATGCCTTAGGCACCACTCCAGGGATACAACTAGAAGGTAATTGTCTAGACACTAGGGAAGGGAAGTTAATGAATTGGAAACATTATTGAAATGTAGCCTTTACTAATTAACATACACATTTCCCGGCTCTATGAAATAATGTCCTTGGAAAGGCTGCTGCAATAATGGCAGAGTTTGAAAGGGAAGCCCTTTAGTTATTTCCTTGGGTCTTTTATATATGCAATTGCATATTGAGCTACAGATGTGGCCTCATGAAATCACACAGTGACATTCCAGAGCAACCTTCCAATACTTCTTGTAGGGCTGAACTGTTTTTAAGGTGGATCCTATCGAGTTTATAAAAGAGCTCATGTGTTTGATAACTTGTGATTGGACTGGACTGAATCAGTCTCATGTTGCTTTCACTCTCTATGCTACCTTGAGGGTGACCACCAAGCCTTTCATATTCCTGTATCTTTTGAGCAAATTGCTCATGACTTTTTCACAATTATTCTTTTTCTTCCTGAGGAAACAGAATAAAGGATCTTTCAAAGCTGAGACAGATATTTAGAAGGAGAATAGCAGATTACAACATAGCTTTCTGCCCAATGCCCATAGCTAAGTTACTCTCCTCTATTTTCTGCTAAGCATCTGGCATACTGGATAAAGGTGGAGATAAGTGGCTCACGCTTTACATACATGATGTATCAAGAAGTCAAGATTCTCCTTAGGAATACCAAAAGATGTGAATCATGCAGGCATGCAGCTGCAGAAGCTGACCCTGCATAAAGTTACCTCTGTAGCTCTCTCTCACCATTCCCAATGTATAGGGAAGAGGAGGATGCTTCTCTATTGCTTCCTCTTCCAGACATTACATGCTCAGAGGCTGTGCCAGAATGCACTCAACTAGTGAAGCCTCTCTGTTCTATGCCTGCTGTCAGAAATGGGTGGCTTATTCTTTCCTGCTGGAAGAAGAGGAGGACCTAATTCCTAAGCTGTCTTCCTTTCCCCTTGTTGGAGGAAGCTACTGTGAACTTTGCTTTCCTTGCTACTAGCACATACCCATGTATCATCTGTCACCAGTCTGTCCTTGTAAGACTCTGATTTGGAGCTGGGTATCTTGAGATGCCAAGGCCAAGCTGTTTGCCAAGTTCCGTTTGAGGTCTCTTTCCCACGTGGCTATTATGGTGTGTGCGTTCATCTTCCATCTGGCATGATGTTTAAATCACACTGTTGCAACTTCAGGAGGTTCCAGCATAGGTGGTGAGATAAAAGGCTCTGTTGTGAGGGCTCAGAGCTGTTTGTCTCTTCTGGACCTGCTTGCTCACATGAAGGTGTTAACACACCTGGAGTCTCTGTGTTTAACCCTAGAGGGTTGTCTTTTTAGGTCCATGATCACTTTGATGCATGAGTTTTACTCCAGTGTTTCTGACTTGTTCTGCATTTGTCTGGGATAACAAGGCCTGTCTTCAGTATGGAAAAAGGCATAATCTTTCCTTCCATTCTGTAAAAGGTGGCTGAATTGTTGATTTGTCTTACATGGTAGCTCTGGGAATGTAAGCCTCTGGGAAAAGAGAGGCTTTTTTGTGTGCCTTATTTCTTCCTCTTTCGTTCTCAACAAGCACAGGCTTAATTTGATCTAAAGAAAAGCCACACTGTGAGCAATTACATATTTCTGAGCCATTATTAATATCTTGTAATCGGTGCCCCTCACTGACAAGCCGAATTTCTGAGTTTGCTTTAGTGACTGCATCCTGCCAACAGATTCGTTCATATTTGGGGAGCTGTTTTTCCGCTTTAGTTCCTTCTGTTCACAGATTCTCCTAAATAACAACTTAGGATGTGATTTATTGCTCCTAAGTATTGTCTCTACCATATCAATTAAATAAATACACATTAAGCATAATGATAATTGGCTGATGTTCCTCAGGGTTCACTCCCTGGCCTTCTGTTCTGTGCAGTTCACACAATATATATCTGTAGATTATGATGATGAACAATCAGGGTTATAGAAGCAATATATTTTGTTTACCATCAACATTTTTCAGCCTCTATTAGTGCCAGTGTTTTGCTGAACTGAAAAACTGAATGTCCATAAACCACCTGTGCTTTAGGAGAGTTTGGATTTAGCATTTGAAATAGCTAGCTGAGTAACTACTGTCAAGAACTTAAAGTACTCTCCCTTTGACTGACACATTTTATAGTAAAGACACTATTTGTCATTCCCATAGCAGAAGGTAAGTATTTATTTCTCTTTTTGTTTCCAAGACAAAGTATAGGAAAAAAAAAAAAAAGAAATAAGCTCTTCCTATGCTTTTCAATCAATGTTTACAGTAAAATGCATTTTTTTTCATGCTTCTTATTATCAGGAACTAATAACAGAAATTCTAATTAGTGTTATAGATGCCTTATGTATTCCATTGTTTTAAACTAATCTATATTTTACACATTTCTAATTAAAGTGCAATAATACTTTGAAAAGTTACTCCTAAAGCGGCCGGGAGGGGACAATCACAATTATTGGTTTTGTTTATTTCCTGGCCTTTTAATGAATTCTGTATAAACCATATCAGGAAAATTAGCTTTTAAAATATCCAACTACGCAAATTTAATCAGATATGGAAATCAACAGGGGAACATTTTACAATTGTCAACATATTATCTGTAGTAATTTTTTTAAGGAGATTTTGTGAATATATCCATTGATGCTGCATGAGCCAGACAATAATCCACATCTTATTCACATTTGTGTGCTATTTTTCTTTTACCTGTTGTGATTAAAAAAGGATAAAATCCTATTTTTTTCACACAGATTCATAAAGGTTAAAAGTAGAGGTCAGAAATGCACAAAAACGTGCTTTACAACACTCTCACGTGTTTGGCAGGTGGTACCTTTGTGTGCTTGTTCTAGTGTAGCTGTTTGCATTTTTGCAATGAGTGACAATGTTGGCTCATGTTCCTCTTGTAATCCATTATAAACTGCATAACTTTTCTGCAGAACTGCTGTCTAGGCAATCATTTCTGATCCTGTGTCATGCAATTGATTATTCTTGGCTCTATATGTGCACTCTTCCCTGCTATTACTTTTTTCAGTCTCTTTCCCTATTTGTCAGGGTTGTATTCAGTTCTAATGCTGCTCTCTAACAGAGTAGTAGTATATTCCAGGGTGATATCACCTGCTGATTCAGTGAGAATAATGTCACTTCTACTATTCAGGTCTTTAATAAATATATTAACTAATACCAATATATTAATTAAGACCAAATAAATAACCCTACAAAACCACTCTTAATATTTCTTTCCGTTTTGATCATGAACCACTGATACTCGCTCTCTGCTAACAGTTTTCCAGCCAGTTTTGCATTCTATAATATTTTTTCTGTAATAGTTTTGTCTGGACTAGGCTTCACTAGCCTGTTTGTAAAAATGTCACATGAGAGAGTGTTAAAATCTTGCTAGTTTGGGGAAAGAGAGGAGATTGACTGCTGGGAAAAAGGTTCCTGAGAAATCTTACCAGGTTACTGGGAAAATTGATTTGACATGTTTTATCTTGTCAAGCCCAACTGCACTCTTCTTCCTCTCGTCCTCTTCATGACTCTTTCAGCTGGTTTGTCTGTCCTTTCCTGGACTGAGGTTACACTGGTTGACGGTTCCTCAGCTCCCACCCCACATCTCTGTCTAGAGATAAGGCTGTGTCATCCAGGACCCTCTTCAAGTTCTGCAGAACAACTGTTAATAGATTTGAAATTGGCTGACTCCATTCTTTAAGTTCATATTGTGAAATTCTTCAGGTTTAGCCATTCAAAAACAACTAAGCTATATAAATATCCTGTAGTCTGTTGCTACTCTACTTTTTTTCCTCCTTACGACTACATTATCTGCCCCCTCCCCCCCCAAGAAAAAAAAAACAACATGGAAATGGACATACCCTTAGAACAAAAGGAAGACCAGACATTCCATATGCTGTATTTCTATTGCTCTGTGAAACTTAAGAGTCTTTACTATTACTAGCCTATATTAGTAATTTAAGATAATTTCCAGATACAAAACATGAGGCAAAATAGCTGTGAAATTTTGAGCTCTCCTGTGAAATTGTTTCATTTCACACTCAGGAATGCATTCATCTTATCATGACAAGAGGGCAGCACTGCTGATCTGAAATATTGTTTTAGGATTGATAAGGTTCATCCTTATCCTATTAATCCATTTCCAGTTATCTTGTAGATACAAGTTATTACACAGCATCCTCAAAGACGGATGGAAAGCAATATTATTGCCACACAGTTGCCAAGAAAAGAAAAAAAAACGCAAAAGGCTTTGAATATGTAAAGGACTGCAGAAATGTTAGGGGTTATCATTGTAATCTAAGTATAGGGTTTGTGTAAATTGATGTGTTCGAGGGGTTAATAGGATACAGTCTTTCATGATTGCTGAGAGTCTAGCACCTAACTTTCATCTTGTTTAAAAGATGATTTCAGGTCAGGACTTGTATTGGCACCTTCGGGATAAACACTATTTCTGCAAAAACTTGGGTATTCTTACAGCATCATTTTGCAATCTCAGAAACTTTTTAGACAATGTCAAAGACGACATTTGCAATGCTGATATATGGTAACCACTTGGGGAATATTTTATGAAGACATCAAGATTTTAGTAAGACCAGGATCATCCATTTACATTTTCCTTTGAAATGTGAAACATTTGCAGTTGTCATCATATAAATATGTCCTATTAGTCCATTGTTTATGCTGTAAAACAACACATTGCGAAGCTTGTTTTTCTCCTAGGAAACTCCTACAAACACAAACTTTCTGTAAGCCACCTTGACTGTGTTCTTAGTCTTTTTTCCAAAGGAAAGGTGCTTTTAGAACCCTGGTATCAGTTTGCCTCTGCATCCTTTAGTCTCGTGGACAACTTAACCCCCTTGGAAAGAAGGCTGAAGAGATTGGGGGTTCATGTCTCACATCCTAAATGTTCACCTTGAACGTCTGTCCTCCCGCTGGGTGCCAGCAGGTGCTGGGTGATGTTGCAGGAGAAAGGAGGTGGCTGGCAGCCTGGCAGGCATCTACTGCCCTGGGATACATGGGCTTTTTGCCTAGCCAAGAAGCGAGACAGGTAGAGGACACGGGTGAGAGCTAAGAACAGCAGTGGTGTAAAGCTGATGGTACTGAGATCTATCCACCTGTGGGTGGTAAAGCTATAGGTTTATACTCACAAGACTAATTGTTGGACTAGTATTTTATCATCTTTATTAATAATACAGAATTACGTTAGAGGATTAAACTGTTGGGTTTTGCCCTATCAGATGTTTAATCTGCTAGCTATTTGTGTATGTTCATTAAAACAGAGATCTTGTGATGTTACAATTTTCTCTTGAGACAAAGCACCATTTTTTGGTTTTCTTGAAGGAAGGAATAATTTCAGTGTTGCTTTTTTTACTCTTTTACCCTCTTTTGGTCCCAGCTGTTTATTAATCTAAAGGAATATAGGGATTATCTTCTCTGTATTACTGATGTGCCGATTCTGGTGTCTAGAGGCAACATTTGAGTGACGTAATTCAACTTGGTGCTGAAACTGTTTTAATTACATTAATTGTAATTATATACAGTACATTTTAATTACGTAGACTGAGACAGAGGGGCTCCCATCTATTAAGATCCTCTGCAATGCATTTGCATAATGGGACCCTATTTCTGTGTGCAGTGTTACACTTCTTGATGGCTTCATTATTGGTGGAAGGTAGAATTTTTTTAAAATTTCATTTACATTTGTGTTTTTTAGCAAGCACATTTAAAAGCCACCTGACAGCCTTCATTCCCCTCCACTGAAAAGATGCATTTGAAACCAAATCATAAAATTAGAGGAAAAAAATTAAAGAAGGTTCTTGTTTGTGTGTTACTCAATTCCTGTGCCAGACAGGGCTTCCAAGGACCCAACTGGGAAACCAATTTAAAAGTTTTTTTGCCATTTTGGGAGCACTCATGTGTAACAGATGACTAATGCCCTACCTCTCTGTTCACCATAAAACTTCACGGCTATGGCCAAATGCGTGTTGACAAGGGGCATATATTTATCAGTAAATATAGATTTCCTAAAGGGGGCTTTTACCTCTGCTACCATTCTTAGACCCCATTTTTATGTCTCTGCTGGGGCCCAGACCACATGTACCTTCTCATGTGCAGTGTGGTAGCTTCCCTTGAGTCCCTGAAAAAGTCACGGTCTGCAGCCATGTTCTGTCCCATTCTCTCCTTTGGCATCCACACCATGCAGGGTAATTAATTTCCCTTCATAGGAGCATTATGATGAGCAAGTGGCACAGGGCTGGCTCAGTTCTCCTATTAACGCTGAGGCTGCTGGTGACCCCAAATACTGGGCTTAAAATCATGGGTCTCAACCACAAGAGAAGTGCTCTTTAGTTAGCCGTATTGCAACATGATGCAGTTACAGGGATGGTGTCCCTTGACATTTTGCAGTGTGCCTTGGACATAGGTAATGCCTTTAATTTTGAAAATGCTAACAGGATCAGAGTCCGATGTCTGAAACATTCACAGCTGTCATTTACTTCTGCTGCCTTTAAGTGTTTCCTAACCGCTAGTCACTCTGATCTCTGATAATATATTAATTCATTGAGCCTAACCTCAACATCTTTTTCTCTCACAGAGCAATAATTCTTTACTTAAATTGTCTTCTTATGGGATTTTGGGGATTTTTTATTTCTTCCTCTTTTCTGCTGACAGACTCATTCTCAAGTGAGACGCAATAGTAAATAAAACAAGGAACACATTATAATTTGTTTGAGAATAGTAATCCCTAAACTAAATGAATGTCTAGCTCTGGGTGGTTAGTTTTGAATGCCTCAAATTGGCTGTCTAGAATTTGGACCATAAGTACACATCCAAATATACCTGTGTGATTCAGTAATTTATGTTTGGTCTTTGAAAAGGAATGCAGCATGTGGTGAGGTTTGGGGCACAATCAGATGGACTAACACATCTAATCTGATTAACTACCCTATACATCATGCTCTTTTCTATTTTCTGCTTTCAGGTGGACATCTCCCCCTCCCTGTTCAGAAGACTACTTCCATTTATCTTTGGCCTAAATCATTCTGCACAAATGGGTAAAACAGTACTCATACAGGTAAACTGGCACGTGTAGGGGGAAGGAGGCACAATTTTCAGTATAGGGATAGTGATATGCAGCTGTAGATCATAATGATTAACCTACTATCACCTAATTACTATCAGAAGTAGATAGGGTAGTTTAGCCTGTAAATTCTCAGAATACTAAACTCTCTTCATTAGCACATCAAATTATGAGAGCTGGTCAGATATTTTCTAGTGATATTTCATTGAAAATTAACAATTCATGGAAAAATCAGTTCTTTTCCACTCTGAAAAATCTTGATTTTGGTATTTCCTAATATTTAAGAATTAATGAAATATTTAATAAATTCAATATTTATTTTAATTACTTTATAATTTAGTAAGAAAATGTATGTGGGTCTGGTCCAATCTGAAGCAAAATGAATTGTTTCTCTGAAATGAAAGAAAATACTTAAATTCAAATTGGTTTAAGAAAATATTCATAAGCAATTTTCTTTAGTTCATTGCTGACTTAGTTGTAGTTTGGGTCCCTTTCTCCCTTATCAGCTACACTCACTGAAATGCTATATTCTGCATTATGCAGTGTGTTTTTCCTCTGACCAAACTATGCATTTTGAATCATAAGAATCACATTACTACCCATGCATTTCAGGAGAGATAATTTCATCATATAGCCTGGCCCAGATAGAAAACAGGCCTTGTAGAACACCCATACAAATGTGTCCTCGTATTGGAAACACAACTAGTGCTGTCCTTGTTTCAAAAACTTGCTTGTAGGAATACTGAATTGAATTTTGGAACTTCCACCTTGTAAAATGTATTTGTATTCCAAAATGTTGTCATAATTTGGGAGAGTCAAGCTGTTGATGTGCCACAACTTTCTTTGCAATAGAATCAGTCATAAATCATCAGAATATACTATAAAAATTTTGTGTTTGTTACCTATTCCTTTGGATCTAATACTGAACATCTCCTCCAGGAGTGATCGTTATTAGAGCTTTGTCTTTTTGCTGTGATCATTAATTAATGCTACTGACACTAAATGTAATCTTCCATTTTTATCATTCAGCCATTCAATAACATGCTTTAATTTTGAATTACCTGAATACATTACTGAGGTGGGTTGGCCCTGGCTAGAAACCAAGCTCCCACCCAGCTGCTCGCTCACTCACTCCTCCCCACTTAGGAGGGGGGACGGCAGGGAGGGAGAAAATAGGAAAAAAACAGGAGCAAGACAGGGAAATCCTTTACCAATTAACATAATGGGTAAAAAAAGGTCTTGATTTGGGGAAAGTTGGCTTAATTTATTGCCAATTACAATAAGTACCTGATTACTGATTTGGGTAGTGGGAAACAAAAAGACAGACATAAACCCAACATCTCTCCTCCGTCTTTCCCAGGTTCAAATCCACTCCTTCACTCCAGACTCCTCTCCTTCCCCCTTGCTGTCACTGCAGGGCACATTCAGCCCCTTCAGTGAGGCAAGGTGTGGTGCAGAGTCGTGGTCCATCAGGACACGGCGGTTCCTCTCTGCTGCTCCTTCCTCCTCACACTCTTCTTCTGCTCCAGCGTGGGCTTTCCATGGGTTGCGGATAGTACCTCCTCCACCATGCAAGGCAGGACCCCGTACTCCTACTTCAAGTACTGCAAACATATTTCACACATTTAGCTGGAAGTGTGCACTTTTGTAGCCTGTACAGCATCAGAAAATTGTGCCCAATCACCTGGCAAAACTTAGTACAGTTACCAAAGATAGTATAGATTTTTATAAAATTAAACCATTAGACTGTCTTGTGAATGAAACTTAGCAGTTAGATCTGTAGAGGTATAAGTGTCTTTAATATATTTGTTACAATAAAATGCTCTATAAGGTCCTTTATGCATACTGTCCTTGAATGCAGAGTTGCAGCTCTGTCTTAAATCCTGTAGAAAGTTTCTCCGCTCAGTATTTTTGAACATACTTCACAAACTGTATGAAGTCAAAAGGAATCTTTCTTTCACCCTCAACAGGTTCTGATCACTAGTCAAGAGCAGGATTTGGTTGAGGTTGTGGGAAGTAGTTAATACAACATGAAAAATGTGTGCAAAAATCACCCAGCAGAAAGGATACATAGGGAAAAAGGAAAAAAGTTCACAGAGGATGAGGTGGGCTGGATGGACTGAGAGCCACAGAGCACAGAAAAAACAGAAAATCAGAAATAGAATGACTTAGGGGCAAGAATAATGAAATAAGTTCATTAAAGGGGAAAGACTTCATGTCCTTATTTGAGGAGATTCAAAGGCAGACTGGAACGTGACAAAAATCATTTTTTTCAGATGAGACCTGTCATTTCAGAAGACGGGGGAACTGGGCCTTCCCTCCTTCAAGGGGTGCCACAAGCCCCTGCTGCACCCTGATCCCTCTTGCCAGCCAAAACAGGTATGCCAGAACAAGTAATGTTACCTACTATCTTACAAAAGGGAAGTTAAACTTTATTGTTACCTTATTTTCTTAATATTTTAATTGCTTCCACAATTATACTACTAGCTTGAATGAAGACTGAATGGTTCATCCATTTACTGTTGTCCTGAAGAGGGAGAAGGACTTTGAAACAACTGTTTATTCCAGCACAAGGGCTAATGAAGGCTAATGCCCCACACTGCTTCCTCTTGCTGAATACATATTTCTATAATATTTCCACGAAATTATACCTGCATGATCCTTTGCTGGAGTCTGGAAATCAATTTTAACTTGATTTCAGGTCGTTAATCATGGGTTGTACTGTGGCAGTATTTAATCTGCCGCTCTCTTCAGGATGATTTGCCACCTCAGAAATAAAGTTAGAAAGATTGAGTTTTCACCTTGATTTTGTTTTGTTTTCTTCTTCTAGATACATTTTGCTCTTGTCTGTATTACAGCATGAATGGGAAGTAAGCACACGAGTTAGCTTGTTTCGCGGCACTGTGAATTTGATGTTTTTCTTTGTTGTTTTGCACTTGCTTATATCATTTATAAGACTGACAGCTCTGATCACCGAAGTGCTCTGAACTCTGAGCAGACAATCAAATCTGCAACTTTAATTTTACATTCTCAATTAGAACACAGTATTACCAATCAATTAAAGAATAAATAGAGATGTGCTGACTCATTTGGAAAATTAATGGTGTCGGCAGTGAAGGAGAGTGGACAGAGGCAGGTGTTTGATGTCTGTCCTTGAGTAACTAAACCACTAAAGCTGGGATTGGATTCGAGACCAGGTATAATATCTGAAACAAAAACATTTTCTGGTACAGTGGCTCACATCACTCATATTCCACCACTCATTCGGTTTCAAGCCACAGAGCTATAACAATATTTTTCCAGGTGGGGAATGCCTGAGCTGATTATTTTGGAAAATAACTTGCCTAAGGATATTTTCTCATTGCTTGCATACAAGGAAGAACATTACATATGATTTATATTATTAAAAAAGGATACTTGCCCACGCATAAATGAATATAAAAAAGGGAACAGTTTTCTTCAGCAATATTTTTCTCTTTTTCAAATATCGAAATAGTGATGTGTTTCTGACAGAAGGCCAAATTCTCAGGCCATGCTTTGTAGTCCTATTGGAAAACAGCTCAGTAAGATTTGACAAGACCTAGGCAGGAAATTACTCTTTGTCCCACAAAACATAAGAAATTAAAAAAACAATGAACAAAAAAGAAACCCTCAACAAAACAAACAAGCACACTCCCCCCAACAGTTATGAACTGGGATAAAAGAGCTTTTAATCATATTTCTCTAAAAGAAGTGAGAACCAGAAACATTTCCCTGTGCTTCCCAAAGAGCCTCAAGGTGAAGACTGTCCTCAGGTTATAGGAGACCTGAAATAAAGTTCCAGACCCAGCAGTTATTTTGGTTACTTACACAAAGTGAAGTATCTCTAGCTTTATATAATCTTTGCAGCCCAGAGATAAGGATGTTTGCCTGTCACGTCCTAGGAAGCGTCCACAGCTACTCCCTTCTCTCTGGCCCACGAATGCTTTTCAGCAGCTGAAAGCCTTCAGATGTTGGGCCTTCGGATGCTGGGGATTTGGAAAGGTCCCCTCCATGCAGCCAAGCCGCTGCTGGGTACTGACTCACCTCGGCCATGAGAGAGTGAGGCTCAACTCTGGTCACCAATTCAGGCAAAGGAGGCAGTGACCATGCGCTCCCCATGTGTTGGAGGCGCCTGGCCTGTAGTTGTTGATGTGGTGCTTAGGGACCAGGTTTAGTGGTGGACTGGGTAGTGTTAGGTTAATGGTTGGACTCGATGATCTTAAGGGTCTTTTCCAACCTAAATGATTTTATGATTTGATTTTGAGGTGCTGCGCTGTCAGTTCATTGTGGAGAAGAGCAAGCTGTCCTAAAAGAAGAGTTATGAAAACTGGTGGTATGAAAAGACTGGTTTCTAAGAGTTCACATTCCCTGATGAAATGCCATACTGTCAGAAAATTCCTGTTGTGGTTTAGCCAGCAACTCAGCCCCACACAGATGCTTGCTTTCTCCCCCACTGGCGGGATAGGGGAGAGAATCAGACGGGTGAAGCTCGTGGGTTGAGATAGGAACAGTTTAATAATTAAAATAAAACAATAACAGCAACAATAATGCAATGGAAAGGAAAACAATGAGAGAGGAGCGAAACCCGGGGGCAGGAAGCGAACAACCAAAACAACCCGCACGTGACGCAGCCGCTCTCCGCCCGCCGACCTGCCACCGCCAGTCCCCGAGCCGCAGCCGCCCCCGTTAATGTACTGGTCATGGCGTCACGTGGTATGGAACGACCATCCCATTGGCCAGTCGGGGTCAGCTGCCTGGGCTGTGGCCCCGCCCCTCCCGGCCTCCTGCCCACGTGGCGGAGCGCGGGAAGCTGGAAAGGCCCCTGACTGCTACAGGCGCTACAGTGAAGAGAATTAGCTCTATCCCAGCCAAAACCAGCACATTCCCAAATGGACATAGTTGCTGTCCTTGGAGTACAGGACCCAAACCACAGTATAATTAATGTAATTTAAATGCCTTTATAGCTTAAAACCATTCCTAGCTAAGTACAAAATTTTGGAAATTGGGACATTTATCATGGTTTTTGGTGGGGATATTTGCTGAGACACATCTGCAGGTATCTTCTATATCAGTACAGTAGCGAGGACTCATTATGCAGCTATACAGGGAGTAGCATCCTATAGATGTACTGGGTGGGTGATGTTCTCCCTCCAAAAAACATGGGTGCTCCTGGGCAGTGACACTAAATTCCTGCAAGGTGCATAAGGCATTGAGTCACCAGCACTGCTCTAAAGGGAGCAAGGACAAAGAAACCCTCACACATGCCTTGTTGAAGCACCACTGCACTGTTCTGCTATATCTGGAATCCTTCACGCAAGCTGAAGTGAGGACAAGAGTTGCCTTTTAGCACATCCTGGTGGCTTGCGCACAGGGAAATGACAGAGAAAACAGTGGAAACAGGAGCAGATAAGGGTCATAGATACACTTCAAAGAAGTTAGGGTTTATTTGCCACACATACACAGAATGAAACAATGGAGGTAGCCTTGGAAAGAAAACAGTCTGTGAGGTGACAGCAAAGAACATGAGACTGTAACAAAGACAGTACAGTTGTATGTGCTCGGTGTAACTACTTTGTCCCTCTAATATCCCAGTGCTCTACAAATAACATTTTGACTCAATACAATCATGCTTTTTAATAAAAGGGTGATTATGTCTCCTAGCAGCTAATAAGAGAGATTTTGAGAAACATCGGTAGCTTAATTTTATGTTGTTAACTTTTCTGAAGTGAACGATACTGGCACCTATTAACAAACCTCTCCAAAGGGATCACATACTTAAGCCTCTGCATCCTAACTAGAAGATATAGTTTTCAATATCCCCTAGACCTAATGTGCATAGTGCAGGCATCCAGATACAGAGGAACCCTTCCCCCCAAAAAATAGAGAAATTTTTGCTAAAAAAATCCAGTTTAAAACCAGAACTATCCATTAGGAAATGGCACTGTGTTGCCCTTTCATATTGCTTTCCATAGGTTATACAGTGGGCTCCATCCTTGATGATGCATCAAAGTACATTATCAGTGCTGCAGCTATGATGTCTCATAAGAAATGTAGTCCAATCGAGAGGTCTGATCAATACAAGAAAAGAGGAAATGTGAACATTTAAGCATTATCTGTGATGAAATACTACAGCAACATTTTCCACTACAAATCTTGGTGATATGGATTACTTTTCTAGCCATTGAAAAACATATTTTCCTCAGCAAAAACATATTTTCCTGTCAAATTCTAGTTTAAAACAAATAAATTTCATCAGCTGTAGCTGCAAGTCATCAATGTTTGGCAGAACTCCTTGCTGATTGCCTGATACTCTGCATATCTGTATTACTCTCGTTCCAAAAAAGAACTAAATTTTTCACTTGGGCAGAGACTTCCAACAAAAAAAGGTTAATCAAATATAGGGGGACAGATTGCAGGAAAACAGAATGAATGCATCAGCCACACATGACTAAATTCTGCTTTAGAGTTTGCTAGGACTACTGACAGCAGCGTCCCCATTTTATTCAGCTGTAACTCAGCAGATGCTGGCTGTTAGTACTTCAGTGCTACAGACTCTTTTATAAAAACCTCATTAAAATTAGGGTATTTAAGGTAACTTTTTGGTATATGTAGAGGCCTCCTAATGGGTTTCAAAGGGATGCTGAGTTTACTGTATTTTGAAAAAAGACACCTCAGAAATGGAAGTAAGTTATGTACATGTCATCTGAAAATGATGGGACTTTCTTGCTCATAATATAAATAAACTTTTTTTTTCCCCACATACTGAATTTAAAACAAGACATCAATCTGCAGTGCCTTGAGTCTAGTCTGCAAATAAAAGAAAATAATTTCCCTCAGTGCATATATTTAATAAACCAAACTGTATAAACAGACTTGCTAATGGAGATTCTTGGTCTTGTGAAGAAATCACAAGCAATGAAATAGAACACTCTTTGAAAATGACTTTTTTTCCTTGACAAATGTTAGGTGAAGAACACCAGCATCACTCACCGTTAGTCAGCAGTTCTAAACACTGTGGGGATAAGGACAGTTGCCTTCCAAACTCCTGTCTGTACAGCTTCCCAGGAGCCTGCGGGCTCCTGCTGCTGCCATCACCCACACAGCTTTGCTCACTCATACAACTTCAGTGTTTTATACTAGTTCACCAAATTCACTTTAGCCCATCGCTAACATTGTAGAAATAAACTAGGTGGTCCCTCGGGATACTGTGCATGTTAAGTTCCTAAAAATCCATACTATATTTAAACATGCAAACTCCAAAAACTATTTTGTTTCTTTGTTTGTTTGGGGTTTTTTTTTTGTTTGTTTGTTTTTTCCAAGTGCCAATACTGTGCAATCCAGCTTGTGAGTTCCTGGGGTAGGACCATATGTTTTAGCTCTCCCACCTCTCCTTTTTTTACTGGCAAAGACAGTGTTTCCCAGTCAGGTAGGTTAATTTATTTTCTTAGCCAAATGCACGTCATCTAACTTACCAGGCAAAAACTACTGCAATTCACGACCGCAAAATGTCCTTAAACCAGACCTACCCCACAAACAGCACAGATGCCACCTGGTGGGGGAACATGCCAGGGAGCTTCTGACACCCTCTCCTTCACATTAAGATCTTATTTACGCTTTTTCTGTTATGGTGGTGTGATCACAACCTGTTGCTCTTCAGCTCCGCCAGGAAGGAATACATGATGCGCAGAGCTGCTCTTCTCCCCGCCTGCAGCCCATGGAAGGGAGAGCAGCAAGGGGACCGACTGCAGCCCTGCTCACCCTATGGCTGCATTTACCATGTCACATTAACCCAGGGGCAGGGGAGACACTGGTCTTTTGTTTGGTTGGGGATTTTTTATTGTTTGTTTGTTTTGTTAGTATTGATATTTTTGTAATATATAAATCTGTTTTTAACTGGCCTTTATATATGAAAGGGTATGAGGAGAAAAGACAAATGTGGTTACCTGTCACAGTATAAGGCCTATCCGCAGTGACATTAAGGAACTGCTGGTTTTCTACACGTCCATGGGCATTTGTTGACAGAAAGAGTCCTCTGCCTGTTTATAAAACTGTGTTGCCTGGTCTTTTGGTTATAAGAGTAATACAGGCGGCGCTGATCCTCCCCTCCCTGTCTGAAAGTCACTACTGAGATATGCCTGAGCCCTGTACCAGCAGATGCTTAAATGCAGGCAGCTAGTGAGACAATTATTATAAGGTTGTAATGAGCTAACGGGAAATGTACCAGGCTCTAAAGAATAGCAGACAGTCATTGCACTGTAAGCCATATGCCAAAACCGTAGAACTGGTTTTTTTACAGATGTCTAACCCTTGTTCTGTGAGCAAGAATAGGTACAATGGTTATGATACAAGGACAATAACTAGGTTAAAATGCAATTACAATCCTAAAAGGATTTTAAAAAAACAAATCTGGATACACATTTATAATCACTTCTGCCTTTATATAATATATATTAAAGAGGGGGTGAGACATCATTCTGTTTTAGTATGTGACTGACAACAATGACCTATTCTTTGCCCTTTTTCTTGTAACTTGGCTAAAATTTCTTAGGAGGAAGCAGTGAAGACACTGCATGTGGTAACCTCAACTAAAGCAAGCATTTAAAAAATGGAAAACCAATAATGACTTTGCCAAAGTTTTTTGTCAGCATCTTCTGTCTTAGTCTGAAGGCAGCTGAGGGTGGTGCTCGGAGGTGGAGACACTCCCCTCAGGATACATAGGTAGATTCTTAATACGCTAACATGGGCTTCTGCAATTTTCATGAGAGTATATCTATGTCTTGCAATATCAGATTCATCCAGAAATAGATGATGCACAGAAACAAAGGGAATAAAATCGAGGGCTTTTTAAAGCAGCTAAGGTAGTTAAGGGATTCCTGAATATATTTAAGCAGACTCCTTATTGTCATTTTTCATTTGATGGGGCTTTGAATACTATGGATAAGTCATCCTAGGGGTGTTTCTTATATTCATGTTCGGAAGCAGGTAACAATCTGTCACTTTGTACAGCATTTAAACATAAAAGGTAAGTCATTGGCCCTGATACAAGTATATCTTTTTATTTATAGAGAAATTTATTCAAAGCCCACTGTTTTCATCACGTCTTTGTCAGTATTCTTAAATTGATCATAAGACTAAGCCCTGGACTTAAGCAATGAAATCAGAAGAGGAAGCAATCCATTATAAACATCTTAGAATTAAGACATTCTAATGTTGTAGGCAAATTAGAAAAATGAAAGAATGATGAAAAGGAAAGAAGCCTCACTAGGTTTCAGATAATGAATGTGAGAAATTATCATAACATAGTATGGCTGCAGACAGTTCAGAAAGCTCTGAACGTGGTCAAATGAGGTAAATTGTTCATATATATAATTTTTGAGGAGATTTAGGTTTAATTTTCTTGGAAGGAAAGAAAAATGTTCTTTCATTTATTAAGTATTAATTCACAGATCTTTTTCCACTCACTCTGTCAAACACATACCCTGCATTATGATGGTTTCTCATTTCTGATTACATCTCATTTGATGATCTGATATCAGCATTTTATTGAACTCCTAGGTCACTCTCTGATTATGAAGTAGAAGATCTGTTTTACAAAAGAAACTTTTTTTTCTTCTCTACTATAAACAACTTTTAAAAACATCTTTTTCTTCTCAATTTGAGCTGTTAAAGAGGTCTTTCAATAAAGAAGTTTCCCAATGATTCCTGTTGGCTTAGTGTTGCAGATGGTCTGTGCTCTGGTAGTATTTTCAGTCTGGTTACATCTATTCAAACACTGTCAAATGCCAAAATGAAACTGTTATAGTCCAGCTTTTCTACTCCTAAAACTCAAACATGCTATTGATTCTTTTACAGTTCGGTATCTATCACAATTATCCAAATGATGTAATACACTCAAAGAAACCATCAGTCAATCACTTACTCAAGTGAATGAAGAACAGTCTCCAAATGCCCAAGGCAGGAGGTCCTTCAGGGACTCTAGGCAGAAGGTCCTGCTCCTGCACCTTTCACCCACTATTTCAACTTCTGTTTTTCCTGGAATTTCACTTGCTCACAGGGAAAAGCTGCACTAATTTCTTCCAGCTTTTCCCTCCTTTAATGGAGGGATTCCAGAAACTACAGTACCAGCCTGACAGAGGTGATGTTTGTTATTGACACCATAAAGGTATGCAATAAAGGAATACTACTAATTTCCTGACTTGAGTTAACCACGAGAGATGAACATTACATGGTGACATTTATCATTACTTGTAAAATCAGTGTCCTTTGGCTCCACTCCATACAGCTGGAGGTAGTTTCACTTGCACCTTGTCTGCATATTATTCTGGACTTCCAAACAAGATATTCTGGCATCCTTTTAAGCACTGTTGAAGGAAATTTAATGTGGCTCAGCTGGGGTTTTTTTTCTGCTTTAAAAAAAAATACAAAAGGAAAACCCCATAGGACTCCTTTACAATACCTGCAGTAACACCTAGCAATATAATAACATCCAGAAATAATTATCAGAGAAAAATAACTTTAAAAAACTGGGCATATGGTTTGAAACTCTGCATTCCATAGTGTTTCCAATAATGTTTATATTTCCATAGAAATTGTCTCAATAATATTTTCTCCAGTCCCTAGCTACACATACCTATCATAAAATCCTAGGGCTGCTACAGTGCTCTACTTAGGCTATTTCTCAGCGTTTTAATGATCTCTGGAGAAAGAGGATCCACATGTGCTAGCTGATCAGATGATGGTTATGAGCCCTCAATGCAGTACAGCTGTGAGAAAGGCAAATGTTTTCCTAGAATATATCAGCTGAGATACCTCAGCAGAAATAGGGGAGATATTAAAGTACCCTTCACTGCTGCAAACTTCATTTACTGCAACTGATTTTAATTGCTTATAGTCAGTAAATGACAGAGCAAACTTTCACCAGCCACAGAAAACTACGAGATTATCCTCATTATGTAAAGAAACAAATAAACAGAGCTGTCCCTTAGCCCATCAAAAACAAAGCCAGAAGGGAATTACTCCCATTAAATAATGGGGAGAAATAAACAGAACAAGAACTATTTGACTTATCAGATTTTTCTGCATTGGACAAAATGTTTTAAACTGATGTAAACATGTAAATTCAAAGATGGATGTGTCTGAGCTTTTGGCCAACAGCCTTCTGGCATGAGCACAGACAGGGGTCCAGTCCCTCAGAATCAGAAAGTGATCCAGTTCTTTCTAAGATGCCTTTTTGCTTTTCTGTCTCCACAATTCTCATAACCTGTCAAAGACTTCCAGCTTTTTCTAAGTGAAGTAATATTTGTTGACAGCACCTAAAGAAGCTATTTTTTTTGTTTGTTTGTTTTGGTGAAGCAGCTAACACCATTCTTCATAGCGTTAGCCAGATTGGTCCCAAACTGCTTACCAGAGTGTTCCACTGCTGATGACCTTCTGCCTGACATTTTCCAGCACTGGTGCCTGATGTTTCCCCTTTCACCAACTGCTTAACTACCTTGTAGATCTCCTCTCAAGCCTTACCTTAACCAGTTTTTTACAATACGGGTTTATATCAGATCAGATATACTCAAATCCCCTATCCAGTTCATGTAATGAGACTATAATCAAACCCAGACAGAAGACATTTATTTTACCTGTGCCTAAAGAATTTGTTGTGGTGTGAAAGAAATGTGTCAGGCCAGTGCTGCAAGGGCTGACAGGGCAAGGAACTAGCTCTGAGGTGAAGCATGATGGTTTAACACCTGTTCAGACAAGGGGATTGACTCTGATAACTCAGGATAGACTTTGTAGTCTACTTCACGTCAGAAGGATAGATACAAGATACAAAAATCTTTTGGCAACACGTGAAATTATCTTGAGGTGTAGGTAGGTTTCAAAATTGTTTCTCTACTTAAATTACGTCAAAGGGCTGGAATTTTCCAGAATTTTTTTTTTTCTCCTATAATATTTGTAACCTGGCTCAGACATTCATCATGAGAACATAAGGAATATTTGGTATCAGTTCAGGGGCATGAGAAGAACCCTTTTAAAGGAAGGGATTTTCTGCATCCAGGAAGATATAGAGAGGCATTAAATTTCTATTCTTTAATTATGCTTACTACCTACATTTGCAGGGTTCATAATCATTAGCAGGCTGGTTATTTACTGCTGAGCAGATCCATAAATGAGAAAATTAAACAACAGGAACATCCTTATGTTTCACTAATGATTGATCATTTAACCTCCATGATATTGTGGCCTGGTAAATCACCCAGTGTTCTGACCTTTTTGCTGGACTATTGTACATTTTGCTCTTGCTCAGGAAAAGTGTTCTTTTAACGGTGTTTGGCATCACACAAAGAGAGAAGCATAAAGAATAAAAGAGTGGAAAGTTCATAAACTTTTTTGCATGTATTTAGTTTGATCTATGCTGAGATCTAAATAAGGGGAAGTTTAGAAGGAAGATTTACGTGTTTTCACAGACAGTAAGATAAAAGATGGTTGTGAAAAAAGATCCCATTTTAGAACAGCCTTTAACCACAGCACGTTAAATTACATCCATTCTTTTCAGGTGACAGTAGTTTAACATTTGACAATGAAGCTCAGATCTATACCCCTGCTCTAATAAGTCCCCAACCAACATGCTTCTAAGAAGAATACCGTGGCCTAAATGAAAAAAGTAAGTGTAGACCAAGGACCAAAAGAAGGGGGGTGGGGGGGAGCAAAAGCGGAAAGCAGAAACTAAGCACATACAAGGAAATGATGAAAGGAATAATAAATAATTTCTGTGGATGTCAAAATTAAGAAATCAAATTAATAGAAATATTCCAATATTGTAATTTACTTTCTGTGCATTCAAGAAAACAAGAAGTATATCTGTTCACTTTAAATACAAGATTAACTGCCATGGCTTGGCTTTTTAATAATTACAGTTCTCCTTTTCTAGTCTTCCTGGAGTAGTATTGAAATAAGAACATTCTTTTGAAACTGAAAAAGCCCCATACCAATCATGAACGATCAACTTAACAATCATAATTTTGTCTGAAATATAACATTACCAGTTTATTATTTCACTTTGTTCACTTATGCGATTGACTGGACAATCTAATGCCATCAATTTATCTTCTACCTATGTGGTCTGTCAATCAATATTCTGTCTTGTTTGCTAGGGTTTTTCACAAAACTGCAGGAGTAAGGAGAATGTTTAAAACTAAGAAAATGCCAAAAAAGCACAATAATAAGAAATAATAATACCAGAAAAATTGGCAGTAGTATTCAAAAATACAGCCCCTCAAAGTACTTCAGACTCATTTTCTTCAATTTACTGTATTTTACTTTGGTATCATCCCCTTTAATATGTAGTGTATCTGTGTTCAGTTTCTCTATTGAGTGTTAAATTCTGAGATATAACATCCATCAGCATAAATAAATGGCTAGATACTATTTTTTAAAGGTTATTCATATCTCTAAGAGAAATGAGGCCTGTAAACATCTTGTACTTTAGTCTCACAAACCTAAGCTGTTTTTCTAATGTCAGATAAAGAGAAGTCATGACTTGGAGTGATTTTACACAGCCTGGAGAAAGAATAAATAGCCTTGTGTTTGGTGAGGATGCAGTGATTGGTAATGCTGGGTGACAGAAATAAGTAAGATTCTTAGACAAATTATGCCTACTTAAATTATGTATTAATACTTAAATTATGTAGATAAACTAGTTAACAGTCCCTGATTAGCAACATTTATGTATCAGATATCCCATTTTGCAACCAAAAGAAATCAATCCATTGATTCACACCTATGTAGCAACCTATGTAGCCACCTCCTTTCAGACATTTTACAGCTAAAGTGAAGGAAGACCTGTCCTAGAATCACGGAATTGGTCGTTTAGACTGACTTGTTAGGGGTTTTGATTCTGAATCATCTCCCATCTGTAAACACATGCCAAAAAAATCTGCAGGGACAGAGCAGGCAGTAGAACACAGTCTGGCTGCTTGGGCTTCATTTGTGCTGTGAATCACATAGAAGAATCCAAATATAGCACAGGGATAAACAGCAGCAGCGAAAGTACACCAGCACTTGCTTTAGTACGTGCAAAATCATGATCAGGACGTGAACTGCATGGACCTCAGAAATGTACTCTGGTTGCTGCTGCTGTTACTTGGGATAACTGAATTTAACTGTGTCATTACTTCTACTGACACATGCAGTAATCACAGCTTTATCCAGGCATGTATCTGTAACCTAGGCGTAAGGCATACTTGAAGAAATAAGGTATTAAAGTTTTCAAGGAAACACATCATCAGGAGTGAAACTGTATTGGGCAACATATTAATGTTATCCACAGGGTCTTGAGGTGATCCATGTCTACTGCATTTTCTATGAAACATTTATGATTCTACAAAAATCAACTCGAAGCAAATGACTGTGAGAAAATCTATCACATGAAGATTCGTCTTTTAATAACAGACCCCTGTTACCTTCTCACTTCACCAATCTTTTATATCTTTTGTTGTGCAAGAACGATTGTACACAGACCCCTATTCAGTCTTTGGCATGAAAGATATAAATTGTCGATGATCCTCTCTGCTTCTTGTCAAGGCTGCCACAGTGACTGCGGTGACACTGAACATGGGTCTTCGGCTCATCATCCAGCACGAGGTACAGCATTCACCTACTTCCAAACCCCACTGTTGTTTTGAGAAATCAGGCCTATGAGCCATCCAGCTCCTCTTCACCGGTGAACCCGAGAGTACTCCTTCCCCAGGGACCTCATGAGTGGCTGAGGTGTAAGCAGTGATCTTCTGCTCCTAAGCTTTCAAACCACAGGAACTGCTGATACTTGTTAAATGCAATATAACTACTGATAATAACTTGCTCCACTTATCACTTTTTAGAGCAGAATTTAATGCAGTCAGACCACTGACAGTTTTGGTTTGTGGTCACACCCACCCCCAATGAAAGTTAATTACATTTCTATAACTAATTAAGTGTAGCAGCCTCTTCAACTTCTAATGTGTCCTGCTGAGACCTGCCACTCTGGAGCATATTGCTAAGCATATACTGCTTCTTTGAAAACATAGGCTTTACCTCTTGCAGGGACACTAAAGCGTTAATATGATGGGGTGCCTATGCTGTCACAGTGTTTTCCATGGTAAAAGCAAAATAAAAAAAATAAGGAAAGTAAGAGATGGGGAGAAAAGAAATTTCAAGACTTGTAATGCAAACCATTTGAAATTCTTAGGCTTCCTCAATGCTTTTTTTCTTTCATATTAAATGGAAAAATAAGGAAATATTTGGGATTTGTTCCATGCCAAATTCCTTCTGAAGAGGACAGACCTGACTGAATGAAATGCCGTTCTCTGTCTGGAGAAGTCTTCCAGTGTTCACTTTCCAGCCTTCTTCCCACTACTTTTCTAGAGCATGACCCCATGAATGGGAGATACTCAGCCAGGTTGCCCAGGGTCAGTATCACCTCAGGCCTATGAAAGCTCATGGGAGATTTGCCCCTTTTCTCCCCACCCAGCGAATCTGAGGTGCTGTTTAACACTTTGCTGTTGAGGCACTGCCTCTTGATTCCCACTGACAAAAGATCAGGTGCTATTTCAACAAAGTGGCAATTGGTTTAAAATACAGTGTTTGCATCTCTGTTGGGCCTAAAAGACATCCATATGTTCCTTTATTGTCCAAGCTAGCACTGTGCTTTTGTGAAATGCAGACTGATATTTTACTTCAGCCCTTACAAATCCTTGCTGAATGTTTTGATTTACAAGTTCAACCTTTCTTCTGTAAGTACAATTCTCTTTGCAACATCAGACAGTCAGACAACCCTATGGAAAAAAGATTACACAGGAGAAATACTACCACATTATTTTATAGTACATATGTGCTACATATTTTCTGGAAACTTCAAAATGAAAAGCAATTACTTTGTGACAACAAGGCAATTATAATGAGGAGTCAACACAAATGCTTTGCAACAGTAAGTCCTGTACCATTGATAAAGCATTTTATTTTCCATTTGAATGCAAAACTCCCCTGTCTGCACATAAAATGCATAATTTCATCCCAGACTGACACATGCATTTTCCATGACTGTGTATGCCTAATGCGCACAATTCTATTTTGCATAAACTCATGGAGTTCCTGAGTGAGGCAACATCACTGCTTCCAGTCTTTGAGCAGAGCTTTCAACACTCCTCTTTCAAAAAACTAAGTCTTTCTCTCAAATAAGATTTCTTCATAAACACCATAAAAAAGAACCCTGAAATGATGTCTTTATACGCCTTAATTTAACAAGGAAATTAAATTCCATGATACTTGAACTCTTTTGCTGTCATTGCTGCCAAGCAATACAATACAATTGTGTTTTATTGACCTTTCTTTCCCCGCCTGCCCCAAGGTGGTTCATTTTACATGCTAGTCTGAAAAAGTGAAAAACAAACAAGTAGCAAGTAGTCAGCAAAGGCACACAAACCTCAACTAAACAAAAGACCAGTTTTTTTCTCCACAAACTCACAAACCAAAAAAAAAAAAAAGAAATAAAAAATCACTTTGTAGCATTGTAAGGCTATTCAGTGTTCTGTCCTCTGCTCTTTTCAGTCTTATTGTTTGTCATAGGCTCCTATTATTTTCCCTATGCAGCAGGAGGTAGAATGTGCAAATGTATCCAAAGGTCTTTAAAATGCCACTATGTTGTTTTGCACCTAGGCACACAAGTGTTCATTAAAATATCATTAACTCTAAAGTAGCAAAATGCATGTTGCAAAAAGAAACCCTTCAAAGAATGTAATATAAAATAATATTTCTCCACATACCACCTGAACTGAGAATTAGGACTTTGTGCCAAATTAGTTTGCTTTGAGTTTCAAATTTTAAGAGTGTCAGTGTACTTTAATTCCACACTTAACTTTAGACACAACATTAAATAATTCCTTGGAGAAACTCACCACTAATTTCCAGGGAACCTGTAATCATACACCGGAATCTCTCTGATATTCCTCTGCAAAACCAGCAAGATGGATGATTTCTGGAAACAAACACATCATCACTCTATAGAGAAAAGTCTTCTTGGACTGGAAAGAAACTGTTGTCTACTATAACATTACAGGTTTCTAATTTGTTTCTCTCTTGGTACTCCTTTAAGCTCTTGACCATAATGCCTGAATAACTGATAATGAAGGGGTTTTACAACATGCATTTACACACAATCTATAATTTATGTTAATATCTTCTTTTTTTTTCCCTCTGTAAACTCACAACTGTTCTTTTATCCAGGACCCATCAGACAATGAGAATGATGAACTTCATCAGGCTTCCCAAAAACTTCTCAGGCTCTCAGCTACGTTTCCAGAGTATTATTTAAGCTATCTGAACTCTGTAAGCAACAGAGGTAAAATAATTATCAACAGCTAAGCTATATTTGTATATCACTGCTCATTCAGCATTTAAATCACATTCTCAGAAAGAGGTGGCCAAATGGCCTTTTTTATCCTGATGGGTCAAGGAAACCTCTCACAATTCCTCCATCTACTCCAAAGTGAGCCAATAATTACATGCATCGTCTTCTAATGTCCATTCGTAGAAGAAAGGGTGAGAATTGCCAGGTTCCTCAAAAGCACACATCAGCTACAGGGCCTTCGCAGCCCTTGCTTCTTTCAAAGTCATCGCACAGCCTGCTCTTTCTCCTTTTCCCAAATTCTCCATGAATGGCCTGCTCATTGTTACATCAAAACTGACTGATGTTTTATCAGCTTTTCATTTTAATTCTTCAACTTTTGCCCCACTGAGAAGATATTCTTACATGAAATTGAGTCTTGAATATTTTTAAGTGGTCTCACAGCAGTGCTGAAAGCCAAAACTGTAAAATTCAGACTTGGTCCTGTAATTGTGCTAGATTACAACTCATGATGTAGCCTGTGCCCGTAACATCAAAGTTGAAAGCTTCACTTGAAAGCAAGGAACTGGCTAAATTTGTTCATAAAACAGAGTATTGTTTTTTAATTGAAGTTTGTATTCTAGAATTGCAAAAAATAATATATTGACGTTTAAGTATTGTAAATAGAGTCCCTGAAACATATATGCAAGTTCTTGGCCAACCTGCAACAAAGCTAAAGCTACAGTAAAAGCCATAGGCGTATAAAGATGCCATAATCTATCATAATTTTATTTTATATCACTCTGCTGTATGATCTATCTCCAGATTTAACTAATCTGCCACAATCAACAAGACTCTAACTTTGTTTCAGACAAACTATTAAAAAAGGTACTACTGTATTGCATAAAGCTTACTTCAAACCATAGAAACACTTTGTTGAATCATCTTGGTCTTGGCTAGTACAAATCAGAAATAAAGCCTAGTAATAACTTATAGAGGTAGTTCGGGATTTACAGAAGGAAGAAAAACATTCTTTTCTCTCCCTAACTAATACAATAATCAGAACTTCCATCATGTTCATTGGCAAAACAGGCTGCAGACCTCATAATCCATATGCCTCAGTTATTCCACATAGTAGAAGAGGTCCAGAACTTTAAAAGACTTAAAACAGTGGGGAAAAAACCCCACCCTCACCTGAAGAAATCACCACTAAATAAAAAAACTATTTGAAATATTTTCTCCAAAACTCTCTATTTAAGATGGTATAGGTACAGTGAAGTCACTATGGTAAGAAAATTTCATGTGACTGTGGGAAAACTGGCCTGAAACAGATCTTATTAATTGCCTATAAGAGCAAAAACACTTTAGAGAGACAGCATAGGTAGCCAAACAGCCAGATATTTATGTTAAACAAGTCCAGGTACACTTACCAGAACTATAACAGCAGCAACATAGCTGAGTATAACTCTGAAATAACTTTCCAGCATTACTCTCCTTACGGCATTCAGGTTAGCAGTTAATCAGTAGCAATTTCACACCAGCTGAACAAAGAACAGCCCCCAAATCAACCCCACCAGACTAGCTAATTTCTGAGAAACCAGGTGGTTACATCTGTTGAGGGATTTATAGCCTACAGCCCCGTGTGTGGTTCAGCGGGATTTGTTAGGAGCAGAAGCAATGAAGCATTTGCCAAGTCATGGGATCATACAGGTGTACAAGTTCTTCCACCTGGATTAATGGCAAAACTCTACCTCGTGAGAACACTTCATCCCAAAGGAAAAAATCTTAATAGCCTTAATAATTTGAAATAGTAAGATATCATTGCTACCATGCCTTGCCCTTACATCTATGGCAGAGAGAACTGCTCAAAGAGAATGTTCCTTTGGTTTAAGCTTTGGTTTTCAAATTGAAAAACCTGTGCATGTGTGGCCAGAAACTCCTTGGGGTACCAGCATCCTGAGGTTTCACTTGCCATGCTTCATTGCTGAAATGTATTTTTAATCAAGAAAGCTAGGAAATGCTCATGCTTGTTTTGGTAGCGTAAAAAAACTTACTGCCTGAGTAATGTAAAAATAAAAGTATATTTTTTCACTGAAACACTTTAAGTGGAATCTGATGTGATTATTAAAGTATTAGTTTAATTTCTTTTTATCTTGGCAGGTATGAGACATACCTTCCTTTCTGTACTGGGAGAATCCTTAAACAGAAACCAACATTTTGTAAACCAAATTTCTGTAAGGCTCCCTGAAAAAAAACCCCAAGAGTCATGAAACCCCAGCTCTTCCTATATACAAGATAATTGATATTAATAGAGCTGAAATAAAAAAAGATAAATTCTACACACACAAATCCCAAAGCTCTTCTCTGTTACTATTTTGCTCTATTTTAAACTATTTTGCTTACCTAGTTTGTTAATAGAGCTTTTCTATAGTAAGGTGCTGAAGCTTCCTCTGGCTTCGTGCATATGAAAACGAATTATGTTTTATTTTCCATGTATTGTCAGTTATGAAAGGGAAAATAGCCTTCTGGAAACAGGAACAGAAAAGCCCCTCTTGATGGGTTTTTAAGACCATCTGAGAGTACTCTGATCTGAAGCACAGAACTCCATTACGACTTCAGTGTGGGTGCTGGTCCAGTAATGGTCACAAGTGTTTAGTTATTGATTCAGAGGTCTCTGGGATGCTTGAGGCATTTTTTCCCTCTTCCATCCGTAAATACACACCGCTTCCTCCAACTTTGAAGGGAATTCTTGCAGTTGGAGAAATTTAACTGGTTTGCAAAACTACTATTGGTCCTCCAGTGACTGTTTCCACTCACTGTGTTTTATCTTTGTCTTGCCTCTACAGTTCCTAAGTGCTCTGACAGCTGTCAAGTCTTCCTTTTTCTTGGGGTCAATGCCAGCACTATCAACCATATTCATTGACTGAAGGCTGCTAAGCAATTGTGTGGATGGGTAAACTAAATCTCTGAAGTGACAGAGAGAAAATTTTTGTTCCCTAAAAGTTATCCTAAGGAGAGGCAGAAAGGTTTTTGATTCCAACAAGACTTGTATTAGAAAATAACAAAATACACAGCACATATTTGTTGCTCATCTGGGGCTTTAGTCAAAGCTTGTCGAAGTCAAAGGAAAGATAATCTTTCTGCTGAGAATTTTCTAAAGAGAGAATGGTGTCCAGAACACTGTACCATTGCTTTTATAGATCTAGATGAATACCCCTTTCCTTCCTCTCCCCCTCTTCTGATGGATAAATCATCATAAAAATCCTGAGGTCATTGATGAGAATAGTTATCTGCAGTGAAAGACATGGTTTTACTTAGCTGAAACCTGATAACTTTAAGCCCAGCAATAACAGGGCTTTAATGGGAGATGAAAGGAGGAAGAGAAAGCAGAGAAGACAAAACATTGTGGGAGTGAAATGACTGCAGCTTCTTTAAAAGTGATTGCTTTTGATCCCTGCTCGGCTCAGTAGCAATATGAAGCACATAAATAAGAATTTCTGGGACTAGCTATGATATAATAAAATGTTAAGATGGTGATCAGCTGAGTTTCTTATCTATTAAACAAAGATGAGCCCAAAGGCAGAGAACTCTTATGCATTAGCTTTCCTAAGGGTACTGTGTTCTCACCTGGTCTAGTAGGAATTAATTCCCCAAAATTCTTTACCATTTTCAAAAGGCATCATTTTCCAGGCATTAAAACTCCAAACAGTATGAGCATACGTGACAAGAAAAGTTCAGAATGTTGAAGGAAATCTATATATTGAAGTCTTTTCTCCTACCACCAGTGCAGCTCAGGAATTGTAGAGGAGCAAACAGATATATACTATTTTTTAATAAATGGCCAAAGGTTTAAATGTTATATTTGAGAATAGACCAACTCCGCTCAGAGTTATATTGGTGAAAGTCTGTCTTGCTTCTCTCTGTGCTGTCCCTAGTGAGACCTTTCATTAGCAGCCTTCAGTTTCCTTAATAAGACAGTCTTTCGTTTTGGTTCTGTTCAAGGCATTAATATGTCATAAAAATTTACATAAGCCTCAATTACATCCAGAGAACATTAAATTATATAGAGAAATTACAGTTATGCAGTTTCTAATGGAACAAGGAGCAGAAATATACAGCAGAGGAATTCCATGAAGTCACTCATTTGCAATCACTGAAAATGTCCCCATGGGTCCAGGATGGAGGAGCCAAACACATTTGTTGTAACCACTCTCAAGCTACTGACAGTGTCTTGGAGAGGTGATTTCTTTCACAAACTTAAAGAGGTGGGGAAGGGGTTGTCACCACTGAATGAAAGCCAGGTGTCTCTCCCAGTCCAAGAGGCAAAGACCTAATTCCCTGATACACCATCTGCATCACAGCCACCCTGCTGTGGTCAGAAAGCATAATGGCTCTCCTGTGTGCATGCCAGGGCCAGATCTCAGAGCCTTCTGTGAGACGTGGGTCAGCAGCACCAGTCTGTCATGCAAGCAAGATGCAACCAGTCAGCTCATCAGCCATATCTTGCAGCTTTGAGAGACTGTCGCTGCAGGGCCAGTCTGGTTCAGACTGCTTCAGGAATACAAAGGGAGCAGCTTGTCCGCATTCATTCTGGAGATATTTTGAGTGGAGCCCTTTTCCACATTCCCTGAGTAATGTAGTTTGCTTCAGCATGAAACGTATAGCCTATCTACCTGACATCATGCAGTTTTGATAACCCTTCACTGTTTTATCAACTTAGTGAAACACAAGTGCTGCTTCCTTATTTATGCTTGGGAAATATATGATAGCTTAATGAGAGACTTTTAAAAAAAGGTATATTGAGAGGTTCTGATAAGGAAATATACTGACCTTTTGAAGATACTTAGGCCTTGCAAAACAGCCCATAGCACACCCCTTCACAAAAATCACACAGTTTTTGTTAAAATGTTAGCCTTTGTGAAAGATTGATGCATTGCTGCAAGCCAGGTTTCAAGTGCTGATCTGTAACATCCCTAAACTTTAAGTAACTCTGGCAATTCTGAAGGATTGATTGCTCTGGGTTGTCCAAAATCATTATCAGTACACAGGAAACAATTTTTTTTTGTTGGAGATTGTAATGAAGGACAGTGCAGAAATATTGAGGTGGCTGCAGGGCAGAGGAAGGGTCAAAAGGCAGAGAAAATTAAGCTTGTTTCTTAAACTATGTACAGGTGATGCCACATGGTTTTCAAAACACTGGTTTGCCTTTCACATATTGTTCTGTAGCAAGTCATGAAAGATGATAAGTATCTGTGAAACAGTATTTATGTTAGGTCTCCTTCATTCTTAGGGCTTCCAGGATGTTTCCCTCTTTCTCCCTTCTACACATATTTCGTACTTTGGCTTTCCTTGGTCTTCCAAGGTTAGTTCCCTGTCCTCAGGTTACAGACAGAAGTGGATTCTTAAAAAGGTATTTAACAGGGTAGTCAAAACTGCCACAGAGGTGAGAAGTCTCAAAAGGAGTAAGATCGGTTCTACTTTACATTGATAACAGTAGTATACCCAGGACACTGTGAAGAGAGAGAGAATCTGGCTATTTCCACACTTAATGTAAATGCAGTTATTTCTTGCACAAGGGATACTTTAGCTATAGCAACTACCATGCAAACTCATCTAAGCCTTTTTCTAGGCTTCTCAGTCAACACTTTCCCAGTGTGTCAGTTAATGGTGTTTCCTATTAAAATGCACCCATACAACATTTGCAGCATCCAACCTCCTCTTGCAAGACACATTGTTTTGGATTTTAAAGATTGGGGATTCAAGTATGAAAGTATGCAATAACTGACTTCATTCACAGGCTTTTAAAACCCTGGGATTTTCTTCACAAAATTCACTATGGTAACAGAGATAGAGCAAAAAAAAAGCAACCCTTCAGCCAAAAAGGAATAGTGTTAAAGTTCTGCTTCTTCAGCTTTCGTTCCCCATCAACTTCATATCCAGGCTCCTTTGTTGGTGAATTAAATAAGTAAATATTAATTAGCTGATGTACACAACTCACTGTGCTTTGGCTTGCCCGGAATTTTATTTTTAAGTATGTTTATACTTTGTGGTTTTAAGGAAAAAGCCAGAACTACAAATAGCTGTTATATGTGATGGTGTATTTTGAATACTGGTTGATGTAAACAGCAACCAAAAAGGAGAGTTGCTTGTTTCACAAGTGTTGCTGAGAAAGAAAAGCACTGAGGCTTTGAAGTGGGTCAGTTCGTCAGTACGGGACTCAGCACGCATTCACTTGGTTTGTTGTGTTGACTTTCAGGAGAATGGAAACAGCAGCAAAGCTACAAAGGCATAATGCTGTTTATAGAAGCTCTCAAAAAGGAAAGTGGAGAGTGGCTTTTCCTGGCCAGTCTCCCTTCACTTGTGAAAACCCTCAGGCCATATCTGTTTCCTCATACCCACAGGAACATAAAATTTCTAACTTGACCAGTTCTCTTGGGTCTGGGGTCTAATCCTCCTTTTCTTCAGCTTTTTTGTAATACAAAGCACATCCTCAGATTGCTTAATGACAACTAGTGGCTCTGGAGGCACCTGCTCTGAGTCCCCATCTGAACAAAAGAAAGCTTCAACTCTTCATGAGTTTTGTCTCCTGTTACTAACGGCACATTTTAAAGAAGTCTCTAAGTTTGATCCTGTCTATGGAGAGTTTCCTGTCAATAACCCATAACATATGTTTCATTGCTGCTATAATGCTATCACTATTACCATTCATAACTCAGCAGCAGACAGTGAAAAAGGCATATTTTACTGAGATGAAAAAGAGCCTTAAAGTTTTAAGCTGCTTTCTCTCAATGCATAAAATAGCTATTTTGAAAGCCTTCATGCCAGAAGCACTTACATACCCTATCACCTTAAAATAGTCTTTTTCTTTTCTGCTTTGCATTGCCCTTCAAGAAAGGACATATTTGAAAAAAAAAAACAAAACAAAACAAAAACTTCTTGAGGAAATACAAATCATGCTTTTAGAGTATATTTACACCATGAAAATGGCACTAATTGTAACCAATAATTTTGACCTGCAAGAGAGAGTGATGAGGAGAAGGAAACAGTTACAGCTCTATAATAAGTTGCCATTCATTTTGTCACCAGACCCCATGAAACAGATGGGTAGAGGAAAAGCTGACATAGGAGGACTAGAAGACAATCCCTCTCCTCAGTACCATGTGAAATAAAAACCTTATCCTCTTAATTACTACAATGATCTGGTTTCACCTGGGAAAGGGAGATCTGCATTACCTTTTTCTAGGACGAGGTATTTCAGATGCATAAAATCATCTAAAGGCTGCATGTGCTCCATATTATCCCTGCTCTTTGTCTCAGGAAAAGAGGCTGGCAGCACTTTTGTAGCCTGTCCTCAAAACAAGAAATATAAGAATTCACAGACACACACTCAAAAAACCATAAAATGTGATCTTAGAGCAGTCAAAAATGCCTTTACCACAGGTTAAGGGATATCCAGGCTCTATTTCCCTTTTTTCGCACCCCTACAGCTTGCCATTCAGGAGCCTGCTGCAAACACTTCTGCCTGATTCCCGTTTAGATATTTATCTGGCAGTCATGCTCCTCTTTGCTGTTTTCTAGCAAGCAATCATAACTATATCTCAAGCTTTTAAAGCACTCATTAACTCTGCTGTGAAGATTCAGTGCACATGTGGAGGCAAAACGTTGCATTGCATAGCTGTTCTTGGCTCATGGGACTTTCTGACCTGTGGGAAAATATCTGTGAAAGTCTCATCTTCCTTCTCCCCAGGGGACATCCCCTCTTGTAGCTCTCTAAAGTGGTCACAAGGCTCTCATTAAGCCAGGAATGAGAGAAGACTTTCTGTTCTGGTGCAGCTCTGCAGCACAGAGGCTCAGTGATCTGTGAATGGCTGAAGTGCCAAGAACTTAGTTGCTGACACTTTGTGAAATTCCAGATAAAAATGACTAGGAAACCTTTCCCCAACTATAACAACAAAATCCTTCCTAACATTTGCTCCTCTCCTTTAAAATCCAGGAGGTTGCATCTAATAACAGAATTTTAGTTTCAGTTTTATCTTCTCAGCTGGGTTTGGTTTCAGGAACAGCAGCAAATGCTACTGTCCACTTGAACACATGTGTATCATTGTAAGGACTTGTCCTTTCCGTAAAGCACATACTCTTCCAGATCTATCCTCCTGCAAGTCACAGGATGACCCTGTAATCTTCCCTGAATACAGCCTGAATGCAGGATGAACTAACAGTCCTTAAGACAAAATCTATTAATATACAGATATAAATGTAAATATACATATATATAGATGGCGAAAACGAGATATTTGTTTCCTTTTAATTAAAATAACTTCTAGCATGTTTAAACGTGCACACTTCTCAGAAACATGAAGTAAAGAAATATTTTACAGAGGCTTAGCTGGCTGGGTATGTTTCTTTGGCTTCTAAGGACTTTAAAAGCCTTGCCTCTGGTGGCTTTTCCTCCCTGGAGACATCTCTGCAGCTTCTTTGAGAAACTCCTTGCACTTTCTCTAAAAGTCTGTAGATTAGAAGTGAAATATGGCTCTTTTATGTCATTCAGATATCAGTGAGACACAGTTTTCTGAGCTACTGACTGCAAGGGTCAAAACTTACTGCAGAAATTTCCTGTTTTCCATTATTTGAGTTGATGTTGTTTTCCATGCCTTAGGGAAGCAAGAATGGAGGAACTGAGAACCAGAAAGATGCTGTTTTGTGGAAGAATCAGAGAATGCACTGTCAGGACTCTTCTCTTGTTTATTCCATATTTTTGTCCCATTCCTACATGACTCCTCCCCCTTAAACCTCTGTATATCAAGAACTTCATAAAGAAAGACCAAGTTACCAGAAAAAAAGAGTCTGCGCCTACTACTCAACATTTTGCAAATAACATCCTGATAGTGAAGACCTTCTAAGCTCCATTTAAATAGGAAAAATATGGAAAGTATAAGTAATTAGATAATTAAGTATCCTATAATGCAAGAGATGAGATGATGATTAATAAACTGGTGTCTTTTCTCTTTTTTCCTTTCCAATTTTAATAAGCCTTTAACAAATACTTAAATTATCTTTCATGGGACTTTTGTTCTTTTATTTCTTCTTTTTTTGATTTATGTGAATGGCATTTACAGGTACCCTAACATAAACCTGCTGTGATATACAAGCTGAGAGGTCATCAATATTTGTATGATGAAAGCTGGATGCACATTGGGGATGAAAAGGCATAATCACCTTGCTGATGAAGGGCAAAGGCCTGGTGGTGAATACAATGAAAAGCTTGAATGTTGCAATCAATGTTTTCTTCAAAATAAAATAGATTTTCAGTCAAGCAGGTGAAGGGAGGTCATTTTGTGCTGTCTCAAATTCTGCCTAGCCCATTATTACTTACACACTTGTCTCCGGAAGAGATTTTTAATTTTTCGATAAAGTTTTACATGGTCATCCGGCAGCAAATTCTTCTTACTAAGCAATTTTGACAGAATGCATATGGAAGCCATGAGAAAAGTTTTTCAGAAATAGGGCTGATAGTTCATCTTCTCCAACTCAACACTCACCTACACATTACTGAACACATCAGGTGCTATAAGGAGTGTAAACAGGAGAGAAAAAGTAAAATCTCAATGAAGGATACAGATCAATAGAAGATTCACACAGCCTTTAAGAAGTTTTAAATCATTGATCTGTCTGCAGATGGTAGTCTGATAATTTAACTAAAAGTAAAATGGACCCTGTCCACATTCTTGTTTTGTTTTTCACCAAATGCTACATTTCCATCTCCATGAACTGCTCAATGCAGCACTTAAAACTAGCACATGGATAACACTTTCACTTAGGTGTCTTTCCTTTGCATTTTATATGGCTCATAAACATTTTTTGAATCACAAAACTCAGATGAAAATTTTCATCACAGTTGTGTGTTCCAGAAAGGAATGGGTTAAAAATAATTGCAAAGTTTCACCTCTTTTTCTCTAGTCTTTTAGTTGTTGTACAATTTTTCCTTTAAAATCCTTTATAAATATTGGTGATTTTGCTTGAACCATGTGATGGGCTGACAAATGTAGGTGAAAAAAGGTGATAAGATCACTTAATAGATATTCCTGTAACTAAGCTAAGAATGCCTTTAAACATCCTTTTTGAGGGAAATGCATACTTTTTTTTCTATATTTGTATTAACGTCAGCAAGAGCCACTGAATTTTACTGGGAGGTTTTCTCAAATTTAAGCAAAAATTTTTGGGCACAGCCCAGTCAGTGCTGTTAGTCACAAGATTCCCATTTTCACGTCTGCTTTATATGACCTATAGCCAAACCTTACAGCTGAGCTCCCAGATCTCCTTCTGGACCTTAAGGGTGTACTGCATCTACACTGATTATTCTCTTTTGGGTCGCTCTCACAATCTCTGTTGCCTTTATCTTTATTTAATGTTTTAAGAAGACTATTTTTTCTTCCAAAGCACCATTTTTATTTGATGAAAATCTCTTTTTTTCACTTAGCCCCAGGGGATGCAGCAGTCAAAACCAGAATATAGATTCCTGGATCCTGGCCCAGTTAGAGTCAGTGGAGGCATATCCCTAGTGATTACAGTAAAGGCAAAAGTATATGTTTGTGGTTTTCTGCCATAACTGCCATAACTTGTTGGTTCTCAGGGTGCCACCCTCACCATGCTCAACTCACTGTTCTTTGAGAATGGCAAGGAAACATAATCCGCTGATATTCTGTTCCTTAGGAAGTGCCAGAGTCTGAAATGATGCCACTGCCTTTTTGCAGAATTTGTCAGGCTAAAATAGGAATTTATACCATCCATAATCTGATACACTAAAAAGACATGGCAATGATGGCATCAGTTTCAATATCTATACCAGACTGAATTTGAAAGGGGCATGTGCATATCCAACACTGAAGGTCTTCAGTAATTTGACCACAAAATCACATTTATATAGGCCCATCTCTTGTATAAGAGGACTTCCCTGTATTGTGTGTGCATACTTACCTCAGTTTTACTGAGAACAGCTAATCAGATGTTGATCTTTTCTAGTTTAAGGCTGCACTTTAAAAAAACATCATTAACTGCTCACACAACATATGCATATCTATCGACAGGTGACTCCATTATTAATATTTTGCTCTTCAAATACAATTTCAGATAAGGTCCTAACATGTGCTGAACTTTGCCCAACACAGTGGATGGAATTGTGGATAAACAGTGCTTACAGCTTATCACAAACTCTGTCCCATTTAGTAGCAGACACTTACGAAAAATTCTGAAGACTGTAAAAGTCCAAAGTAGAAGTTATATAGAGTCAAAAACCAAAATGATCATGACTTATAATGTTCTAAAATAATCCGAAATCTTAAGTTTCTGATTACATTTGGTAGTTTTCACTTAACAGTTTCCTTTCTAGTTTCCTTTCTCGGGGAATCTTCCATTGAAACGTTTTGCAGAATCTGGCTTTTTTTTTGAAGAATATTTTTTGTCAGTAATACACTTGTTTTGAGTCTCTTGAGTCAATTGTCTCATATGCTTCAGTGCAATATACATGGCAGTGTTTTCCAATGTGTGTAGATAATTGAAATTCTTCTATACTACCTCAACTTGAAATCCAACTGACAGCTCTAAACGAGACCTTGGAAAGGCTGCTAAAAATGATTTTCTGACCCACCTTGTTCAGAATCAATCTGTTCATAATTTCACAGTGTGCAAGCAAATCAACATGAAGAGAAAAAAGGCATGCTGGAAGTACCAGTACTAAAAATTTTAAAAATCAAATGTATGATTGTTTACTATGGCACACTTGAAAATAAAAGTGTTAAATGGAGCTCCCATTGTACTTAACGTAACTTTTAAGGAGAAGAGGTGAACACCAGTTCATGCTTCTATTTTGGCTCACTTTTTTCTGGACTCACTGTATACAATGTTCCACAAGGTGTCAATAAAAACAGAATAAAAGTCAAAGCTGCTTCTAAGGACACAGCTGAAGCAATAACAAGAATTAATTGAATAAATGAAACTCATTAATTTATTATTTCATGTGCAGAAAACGCATGCAGGGTTCCATCAAGGTTAATCAATTTATCTATTTGAAGAGACAGCAAGGGAATAGTGAATACCAGATGCTGGTGTTGAAGTCTGTTTACTATTGGTGAGTCAACAGAAGTCAAGGGATTTGTAAACAATTTAGATCTCATCTTTGTGATAAAATGACAGCATTATTGACATGTGTAGACACACTGTATCTTTGCAATCTTAGTAGGCTAGGAAAATTTTGAAATATAATAATCAGAAATAATTGATTTATGACTAATAATGTAAATTATAGAACTGTAGCACTGCTCACTATTAAATTTGCCTTACCCTCTCTATTATAACTCTTTGTTTTCAGTTGCGGTTCCTTTTCGCAATTTTAAACGTGTGCACTGAAATTTCATGTGCTGGGTGTTTCCACTAGAGTGCTTCAATGGCATTTGTTGAGGTTGTAGTCCTGATTGAAAAGTTACACAGAAATGCTTTCTTCACTTCTGAGAAAGAACTTAGAAAATACAGTTATGTTACAAATAAAGATTTTCGATTTGAAGAGTTTGGGCTTCATATTTTTGGGTTCAGTGATTTGAAGCTTAGACAGAGCTTGATCTGGGAGGAGGGCTGGTGCCAGTTTGTATTCTGCTGTCCTGGAAATATTGGTCCAAATCTGGGCACCAGGGCTCCTCCCATGGCAGTAACTTAAACTCCCAGGGGACATTCTCAAGTACTGGAATTTAACAATTTAAACTCAGAACAGAATGGTCTTTATCATGATTTTGGCTTGTGTCAACTAGCACAGGACAGGAACCATGTCCAAGGGCATTTTGTGTGCCACTGCCCTGTTTTGGGGGCTAATACTGTTTAATGGTGTCATGGTTCTGGCTGGGATAGAGTTAATTTTCTTCACAGCAGCTGGCACAGTACTGTGCTTTGGACTTAGTATGAAAGCAATGTTGGTAACACACCGATGTTTTGGCTGTTACTGGGCAGTGCTTGCACTAGTCAAGGACTTTTCCAGCTTCCCGTGCTCTGCCCGGTGCACAAGAAGCCAGGAGGGGAGGGGGCACAGCCAAGAGAGCGGATTCAAACTGGCCAAAGGGATATTCCATATCACGTAACGTCATGCCCAGTATGTGAACTGGGAGGGGCTGGCCGGGGGAGGCAGACAGCAATCGCGGCTCAGGGACCAGCAACATTGGTCGGTGGGTGGCGAGCGGTTGTATCGCTTGTGCTTCTGTTTTCTTCCCCTTTTTCCCTTTTCCTTTTTATTATATTATCGTTATTGTTATTATTATCATAATCAATATTATTATCATTATTATTTTGTTCTAATTATTAAACTGTTCTTACCTCAACCCACAAGTTTTTTTTCTTTTATGCTTCCAATTCTCTCCCCCATCCCAGAGGGGTGGGGGGAGTGAGCGAGCAGCTGCGTGGTGTTTAGTTGCTGACTGGGGCTGAACCACGACAAATGGCTTGAACACAGCTGCTTCCAGTCCAGTTTGGCCTCTGTACCAGTGTTCTTATCAAGTTTAAAATATTTTTAGCTGTTATAAATTACAGTTTATAAGTGCTTTTGTAGTTTAACAGCTGAATAGTCCAAAAAAATCAGATTTCACTAAGAAAGCTCAAGCTATTCAAACCTCTTACAGTGGACAAGGTTTCTGCGTGTGAATAGGCAGCACATCTACTGCCTCACAGAGCAATTAGGCATGCCCAGGGCTACAGGTGTAGGACTGGATTTTCATATGACACCTATTAACAGGGAGTTTATCTCTGCTGTGATCTCAATAATCCCCCTGGATGACACACGTGTTGGTTAAAATGGGAGGCAATCTAACTGAAATGATGAAATGACAAGAGCTGGATTTCAACTGCTGTCAGGGGGCAGACTAGACATATATTGCAAGTTAAGCATATGAAAAATAAAGAGTGCACATGCAAAACCTTTAGTTGAAGTGACTTGCCAAGCAACTCTGATTCCCTTAAACAGTATTCTGTTACCCTGGCCATGAAGCTATCCTTTTTTCTCCTGCCTGTTAAGGTTTGTTAGTTTGGGTTTTTTTTGGGTTTGTTTTCTTTTTTTTTGCTTTCTCGTTTCCCGTTAAAAGTCTGCAGAAAAGGAGGCAGACATCAATCTCTTCTACTGTATGTTGACTATTTTCCAGAGACCAGCTTGTCACTCTACAAGGCAGCGTGAAGAAAAGCATGACACATAGGCATTTATTGGAATACAAAAGTATAATTCCCCAAAGCTGTACACCTCTTGCCTACAACATAGCATCTTAAAATGTAACCTATATTAAAAAAATTTTTTTTAAATTAAGCATACTGCAAGAAGACCACACCTTATATAAAAACTTCCCTTCTTGGACCACCTATAACTCAAAACCAGATTTTTTCTTCATCTTTAGATATTGTTTAGATTTACAGGATTTAAATGTAACAAAACAGTTTGAGTATCAGCATTAGAATGAGAAATACGTGCAATAATTTCTGTGTCTACTTAAGTAAGTGTAGTATGTCCTTTGGGTTAGTTTTAGTGACTGTTAGGAAAGGAACCAGCACTGTAATATGGAGTTTTCTGAACTGTACCTAAATCTTTATGTTTCCTCCATTGTTTTCCTCCATACACAGAGAACTGAGTGTTGCTTTTCATGAGTTTGGCACTTTGATACTAAGCAACTAAGCGAATGGACAAACAGATTTTTGAAGGAGAGTATAAAACTGCTTAATTGCATCTTGCAGGACACATACATGCCAAAAGAAGTGATTCTTATAGGAATATATATATCTTTTTAAGAAAATAAAAGTTTTATTACCAAAGTTTCAAGCAAAAACTGTGACACTCATAAGTGTTTGTTAGTCTATTTTCCCATCTTCGACTTTCAAGATACATTTGGGTTTTTTTGAAACTGTCCTAATTCTCCCTCTGTGATGTTGAGCTGCAGCTGAAAGGGGTGGAAAACTTAGGCCACGATTCAGCCACCTGTTTAGCTTTTATTTACATTGAATAAATTACTCTTTACATGAGTACTTTGCTTATCATTGAGTCTGCACACAGTGTCGCTGTAAGAATCTGTGCTGTCTGGATAGTACCAGGGTGACTAGCATCTTTAGTGTTTACATACTGAAAAAAAAAAAAAAAGAAATAGGAAACAGGTAGAGCCCAAATGATCTAACCTGTGTGCCCGAGAGTCTGAAACTTGGTGTCAGTCTGTAGGACCTGTTCTGTTTGTATAGAATATATTATGTTTACTTTTGCTGTGGAAATGTTATGTATTTCCACATAAGAGCATTCCTCCTAACAGTAACATAAAAATCTTTCTGTGTTTGGCATAGTTGAAACTGATAGCAAAATTTAGTTTGCTGTTGGGTATCCTGGGTGCTTCCGAGTGTTTGGATTAAATATGTTGTCTTCTTCAGAACACACGAATGAATTAACATTTCCTTACTGAAGACTTTCTCTGCTTCAAAGGTTAGTCTTTCGTTTAAGAATTGTTATAGATGGTCTTATTCAGTTCTCAAGCATAACTGTATTCTTATGTACAGGGTTTGAAATTTCTAAAATGCAATTTACTGGAAATAAAATTAGTGGGGGATTAATGGACTTTAGCTATTTTAAAAATGTTTGAGGTATTTTGAAACTAAAGGTCTTTTCACAGATTGAAAACAAAGTGCAGTTAAATGAAAGGTCTTTTAAGAGAGATTAAAAAACATTATTCTAATCAGGATGTACAGTGAAATAGATACCCAGTGGGTAGGCAACTAACGACACCTTGCAAACAGATATTAGGGAACGATCATTGGAAACCACCCACTAACCAGGATAAACTGACACCGTATACCCTTGTACAACTCAGTTTTAAACAGAACTGGTGCAGAGACCTGCAGAGACTGCTAAGCTATACTAGCTTTTTTGCCTTCAGCTGTGTGGATATGCCCTTGTATGTGAGAAAGGGGCAAGCTGTCAATCCACATGACTCCTGCTGAGCCTGAAAAGTCCACTCCTCACTGACCATCTTGTCATACTACTCTTTTTTTTCTTGCTTGATTTGATATTGCTAGCAACCGCTGCACTATCTGAGCACCAGATCAGCAGCAAAGCAGTCCTTAGGTGACTTGACGGAGTCTCTCATATTGGATGTGTTAAGATCAAAAGTCTCAGACTTTTGACTAACTGCAAGAAATTCTTAGAAAACTAGAGCAACCTATGAAGGCATTGGTGGCTGTTCACTGAAAGTCTCTTAGGTCTGAACAGAAAAGTAATTTGTGGGTTGAATTTGAAAATGATTTATGCTATATATTCTATTATAACAAAACTTTGGGGGTCTGTGTACACAAGTCTCTGTTAACGTCGAACTGGGATATCCTAGACTTCTGTTGTGCATCCTGCAGAAGTATCGCTGAGACTCTTGGGTAGTGTTAGGCCTATCTTTGAAAGTTAGTTATCACTGAGAGTAACCTAAATAATTTGCTGCCTCATTAAGTAACTTCAGTCTTTGTAACACAGATTGAACTCACTAGTGGACTGCAGCGTCCCTTTGCAGCACTTCTTTCATTTATCTCATTGTGAAACTCCAGCAGTCCCAGGTCTGCAGATACAGCACTTAAGATGTGCTTTGGCATCCTGACCATGCTAAAGCCATATGCACGTCCTCCTGTGTAAGCTCCAGGATTGTATGTGCAGCACTTTTGTAGTGTTGTAGAAGCAATTTAGTTTTGGCTCCTTGGCAGTCTTTCTGTAGAAAGGGATTCTTCTGCCAGTAATGACAGATCTTGTGGAAGAGACTGAACAATCTCGTATCTGGGATAATAAGACCTACAGACTGCAGTGCATGGTTTAGCGTGCAAATTTTTTTATGTGTGGATCAAATACGTGCCTAATCTAGGAGATTTCTTTCAAAATTTCAGTCCTGGCTACATCAGGACCATGAAGCAATCGTGAGGACTTGCAGCACTGTGTTACACGCATGATTTTTCAAGTGTTGCAACAAGCTGTCCTGAGGTATAACAGTATGGATTCTCATTTCCATCTCAGGCTGACAGGAAAAACAAAAAATATTATCAGCATTTAGTAGAAATTAGCTGGTGTTGTTTTTTCCCACCCCTAGAGCATTTAAAGAAATATATTTTTATGTCAGTCTAGAGAAATAGTTGTCATATATTTCATGACTGAGTACCTGTCTTGAGCCATACAAAGAGTTACTTACCAGCCAGATCCACCGCTTCCTTGCCTGACTGTGGGTTATCATCTTCCACCTGCGTTGTTCCTAGTTTAAACCTCTCCTCACCAGGCTGGTAAGCCGTTTGGCAAAGGTGCTTTTGTCCCACTCACTTGGGAGAATCCTGTCTCCCTATTTCAGGCCTCGATCCTTGGAGGTTATAAGAACCAAATCCCTGTTGTTGACACCAACTGGGCAGCCAGGTATTGACCCAATGGCTCTCCCTCTGTACTACGAATACTCTTGAATGTTCTTATACTTTCTTTTTCTTTTTGCTAATATGGAAAAACAGTAAGTGTTCTGAAATCAAGAACCATGCCCCAAGAGACTTACTCAACAGCTATGGCTTTTTCAAAAGTAATTAAGCCCTTTAAAAATTTTGTTTTCTGATTTCTGAAACTCAAGAATGTGTCTGGGCCATATCTGGAAGCTCTCTTAAGCCTTGAAGTCTAAACACTTTCATGATATTTTCAACAATGCAAACTGTAACACTCAGCATTTGTGTCACTGATGTATTGAGGCAGAGGACAGAGAATTCTCAGTCAACCAAGCTTTGATGTACAGCATGCTACATTGTTACACCATCAGGGATGAGCATAAGATTTGTCTTTTCCCCACACGCATGGCTGTTAGGGGGCAAGCTGTCTTCTTGGTGTGAGGTCTTTGATGGTTTTGCAGTGAAATAGGTGTCTAGACTGAGAATACTTCCATGGTTGTTGGGAATTCTGTAAGTTTTAAAGTCTTTGCAGGATGCAGTGATGGGGTAGAGTGATGTCATAATTTCTCTTCTTAGTTTGTGTCATAAATTCTTTGTTTTGTTTTTTGAATTCTTGCCAATCCGCAGAACAAAGAACAATTAATCTGTTTATTTCTTTTATTTTGTGTAGTTTTTAACAACAGTTTCTTGACTTGGCCAAGGACCACCATAAAGATTTCCAGCTTGTATCACACCCATGTGATAGCTAGACCTGGGACTACTAAAATCAGATTGCGTATATTCAATGTAAAGTACCCATGAGCCAGCTAATATACTTACAGGTATATTACAACTACATTTTTAACTGGAAATCTCATCAAAAGACCAAAAATTGAAGGACAATAAACATACCCTGTCCTCTAATTTCTAGAGTGTTCTTCCCACAAAAAGTGAAGTACTTACATATATGGAAGATACAAGGAAGCTTGTGCTGTTCTGCCTGATGCTGATAATGAGAAAAGACATACATTTCTTCTCTGAAAATAAACTGGATCTTGCAAAGAACTTTGGTTATTTGAGTATATTACATTTCTTATTTGTGGTAAAAAATAAATATGTTTGGTTATTTTAACTGAGAGAAGCAGGGTGAAGAGGAGAGTTAAATTATAATTGGTTTTAAATTATAACAATCTGCTCAGAGGCAAATGAAAATAAATCATGATTTCCTGTTCTAGCTTTCTCTTTTGACATGAGGAAAAAAGGGAAATGAAGTGGAAATAACTCCACCACCATAGAATAATCAATTTCTGTCTGAGAACTGAGATGACCATCTGGGTTTAGATAACATGGGACAAAGGCATAAAATTTATGGAGGCATAAAGGCTAAGAAAAAAAGATACATCAATAGAATACATCCAGACAAAATGGAAAATGACAAGATTGTCTGTATCTAAAATTTGCTCAAACACTGAAGAAGCTGCTTAAGATTGAAAAAATACCCTGTCCTTTTATGAGAGAAAATATTTTCCACAAAGATCTGGATTTTCTTTGAAACTTATTGAAAAGTTAACTTTTCTGCAAGAAAAAACCATTTCCTCTATTTTGTTACTATGCTACCTAAAAACAGTGTAATAAAAATAGTTTGAGATAAGTTGTTAATGATTCTACGCATAAAAAAAAAGGCAGAATATGTGTATATGAGCCATTTAGAGCAGCAATTTTAAATTTTATATTTGTTTTGTGTAACTATAAAAACAAGTCAATGTGTTTGGTTAGATATCTTTTGCTAGCAATGGAAGAACCATTATTCTTCGAAATAAGTGCTTCTTTCAGCTTCCTCAAATTGCTCTATAAGCTAAAATATACATGATAGGTGCTGAATTGCTTCCTTTAAAATCCTAAGATTATTCCATATTTATAAAAAAGATTGTGCAAGAAAAGCGGATGTTGATAGAAAAATAGCACAAAATGCAATAAAAGGTTTGAGGAAAACTGTTTCTGTCATTACAGATACAGGCTCTAATTGCTGAAGACTGAGAAAATAGGAACAGTTGTATTTCAACAGATAAAGAGAACAGAGATGAGTAAACCAAAATATTCTCTTCTTGTCTCATTTTTTTTACATTTATAAGCATGTGGCAGCCACAGTTTATCTTACATAAATAATTGGCAGCCGGTGACATAGCCATGCTCACAGATGGCACTTCGGTGTTACGCATATTACTGTTTATGCGTGAGAATCGGGAAGACTGGATGAAGGAATGGCAGCATGTGAAGATATTACACAGCTTGCAGCAGAAAAGGGATTATTCTCACCCTCAGTTCCCTTTCTTTTCTACAGTTGCTTAGGGAAAGGATGGTAAATTTGAGGTTTGGGAGAGGGCAAGGCAAGACTGCATACTAAAGGTCACAGAGAAGACTTAAAAGCAGTAGCTGAGGGAGTTTCCTACTGCCTTATCCCCTCTTTTATTTCAATTTCTAGCTATTACCATTATCCCTTGAGGAAATGTATGGTTGGCTGAATGGGTATTTTGTTTCTGGCAAAGAAATTTTTTAGCTGACAGAGGCTGACACAGACGCCTCTTTTATTTTTTCTATTTCATGCATACTTTTCTGTCATAGTTTTGATACCACCCTAGAAATAAAAGATTGTAAGAAGGAGAATTCTAACGCACATATATGCAATGTAAATTTTGTACTTGCCTGTACATATCCTTTCTGCTACAGTCATCTTTGCATTTTATTGGTATTGAAGGCGAAGGCCACTTCTACCTCTCCTAAAGAGAACGCACTTGCTGGAGAGCTACTGCTGCTGTTGTCCCTACCTGGTGCCTCTCTCCTCCTCATGACCTAAGTGTTGTTGGTAATTTTTATCATATAAGGGTATATTCTGTCTCTTTTGCTTTACGGCTCCCTTTCTTATTCTCACTTAGGATGGACGTATCTATTCCTGCCTCCACAGACCATAATCTCTCAGGCTCTTAGCTGCAGCCGTAGGAGCGTAACAGAGGGGCTTGGATGTCCCTGGATGTCAGTATGAGTTATTTGTGTTTCTTTAAGGCAACCTGGAAACTGGGACAAGCAGGAAGGAGCTTTCAAGAAGAATTACATTCAGGTGAAGGATCATGTTTGTGTTGGGAAGGCCCATGTGAGGTCACGCACCTGTGACAGTTAAATGTCAGAGAAGAGAGATTTCCCCTGCCATTGCCCAGCTTAATCTGTTTTTATAATTTTTATTACTGAAGACATCCATCTTACCTTCCAAACACTGTATAAAAACAAGAGAGACAAGTAATCAGGGAAGTTTTAGATACCTTGTAAACAGAAGGTATATGGCTGTTGTCTATGTCTTGTGCTTTGTGTTATTGTCTGACTTAAAGAAAGAAGCATGTCTTGGAATTACAAAGCTGCTTGTTTATTTATTTTTTTTTTCAACCTGTCTAACTTCTAGTTGTTTCTATTTTTCTCCCTCAGTTTTTTTTTTTTTTTCCTCTATCATGTATGACTTATAAATTCCTAACTATTATTGACATTCTAGTTTTGTACAAATTTTTATCACAAATAGCAATAGGAGGCTCCAGACAGGTAAGTCCCTATCTTGTCTCAATGGATTCTTGGTAGAAAAGAAAAGATATGGTTTGATAAAGGGCTTTAAAACCTAAATCTTTGCCTAGCTGATGATAAGGGGTCCATACAGCAAATGTAAAGGACAGGCAGCTGAAGGGGTTATGGTTGGTGTGAAGCTTAATGGGGAAGTAAAGCATGAGGCTCATGTTAGAAAACCCAGTGAAACAGAAGTTGCAGAGGGCTGGGCAGGAGAATGAAATGGCCTGGGGAAGAACCTTTAGCAGATTAAACAGCAAAAGCATATGAAACTTTGGAAATGTTATGAAGGAAGAAACATTCAGATTTAGTCAGAGCTGGGGTTGTGGATTCAGAGGCTGGATGGGTTTTCTTTCAGAGCATGAGGCTTTATGATTAGCTGGTGGTTGCAATGATTCCAGGATTGGCAGGAATGCAAAATCTGGAGCAGAGTGAATGCCAGCCCCCTGGCACACAGTTTCCAGAACACTTATACCAAGAAACTTGGTGAATTTTTAAATTTTACCTTTCCAGAATTCACATAATAAGATTCCTTAATTCTGATTTCCATAAGTCAGGTAGTGCGAGGAAACCTGTTTTTCTACGCTCCAAGCACTAAGGTGTGAAAAATACCAAAATTATATAGAAAGCTGGAGACTGCCTTGAAACTCAGCATAGTTTTTCTTTCTGTTCCTGCTTAATACAGCCACAATCTGGAGTCTGATGTGCCTTACTATGCATAGGACCAATGACATGCTGCATCAAAATGAGTGTGGCCAAATGAACCAGAAGATCCATGGTTTGGAAAAAAAATGCTCTCATGAATTCTTTATCTAACATATTTTTTTAACAAATCAGCCCTTGCTAACTCTGAAACCACCCTAATCTCAGTAAAATGGGGTAGTTCTTGATCTGTAGTGTGATAGCACAGGATATAATAATAGTAGAAAAGCTGTCATGGGAAACAGATCAGTAAATGGCTTTTTCAGCTGACGAATGATGCTCCAATTGTGATTCATCTAAAAATATATGTTTACTGTGTTAATCTCACTATTTGAATGCTATTTGAACACACATAGCTAGGAAAGGGTCTTGCTGTGACTTAGATCCCAGCTTTTCAGTCTGCTCTTGCCACCCTTTTATTTATTGACATAATATACTGTGCTTTGCCACACTGGGCCTCCAAGCTGTCTCCTTCAAGGATTTTTAATAAATGGGAAATGGGAATGGAGGTTGATACCCAGGCAGGAGCAATATACAGAGAATAACATCTGTGGCCTGCTCGAAGAGAAGGTGGAGCACAATAGTCCAAACGATAATGTGGTTGCAGAGCTTTTTGAACTGCCAAGTTTGGAGCATGAACTGTCTTTCTGGTTATTGTGAGGAGAAGCTATAAAACCCCACTGAAAAGTCTGAGTGACAAGCAGGAGAAACCTTGGAGAATTTGTGCACTCTACCTGACTGACAGAAGCTTGGCCTTTGCTTCAGATTTATGCCCAGCCTCGTTCTGGTTTGGTTTTCTCTTTCATTTTTGCTGAGGATACTACAATGATCTTCTGACTATACCTATGCTGACAGTGCGGGAAAAGAGTTTTTGGAGGTTGGGAAGAGGCAGTATGCCAAAATACAAGACGAATGCTTTGATAATCACTGTTGTTGGCTAGGCTGTATTATGAGTTTAAAGCAAAAAAAAAAAAAAAAAAAAAAAGCCAGAGATGCGTACCGGTGACTTAAAGACTTTCAGCTTGTCTTGGCCCATATGAGATCTATTCAGGCTGCATGAAGGTGAATTTGGGATTCTGTTAAAAGAGTATGTTAGAATGTGACCTTTTTCTTTGGGAGATGCTCTGGAGTCTGCCCTGTGCCTGCATTCACGTATGAACTTGTGGGTAAGGAACATGGATGAATGATTGTGGGCTTGAGCACAGGATCAGGTCCGACTAGGCTAAGGGAGAGTGCACAGAGAGCATCACTTAGCTGGCTCTAATTCCAGAAGAAGACAGTTGTCTGTGGGCTGTCTGCTTTTGAGGACAATCTAGTTTGCTTTAAAAGCATTGAAGGAGGTAAAGAAATGATCTCTTATAGCCTTCCTTTCCCAATTTCTCCCTGACAATTTAATTTAAATAGATCTAGCAGCTTCGAGGCAAGAATTATTCTATGTGCCAAGTGAAGCTGACAAATACTAGTATTATGATGGACTATAGACGGATGTCCCCAAGAAAGCGGATGTTCCTTTTCAGAATAACTGTGGACTGTCAGGGGGACAAATACCTTCCACATTTTCGGTATTTCTGTGACTGTCAGTAACAAAGTGAAGATATCTGTTATTGAGGCACAGAGTTGCTGGCTCCCAAATAAAACTGTAAAACATCTTGACAATACCCTTTTTTTCTAAGCTAGTTCATTTGTGTAATAGACTCATATTTTGCTCAGAGGCCTAAAGAAAACTAGAAGCTAACAGTCCCTTTGCAATAATACCTTTTCACTATAAACTGCAGATAAATATAACTCCCTATTAAAATTTAATGCTATGCATTATATAGATTTTTTTCCCCCTTATGTCTTAATTGCACTCATTGTGCTTTGAAACTACCTCATATTGGTATAACGGAATTAATGCGAATGTAAGATCTAATGTCATCTCCCAACATCATTAGATAGTTATACATGCTTCTGTAGTCAGGTACTCAGTTCAGTGCTGCTTCTTCAGGGATGCATTTTGGAGGTTGTGCAGCTGTACAGTATCAGGCCATTGGCAGGGTGTGCCAAGCTGCGCAGCATTAGGGAATGTCAGGGTCCCCTTAATGACTTTTTTCTCTGTCCCTTCACTCCTGTTAAATCTACCCCTTTCATTGCCACAGCTTTTTAGTAACTCATGGCAAGTGAATTAACAGTGTGTTTTGCGTTACTTGTGAAGGTTGTCCCTGTTTTACAGAGGAAGACCAGAACTTAAGTGATCTCATGAAGGTCACAATATGAATCAACAGGAAAAAATGCTGGGTTTATTTCTGTCTCAGCTTTCCTCCTTGCATTAGGGGAAAAGTTCACACAAACCTTTTCCTTTCACAGTGTTACGATTGTGGAATATGTGTGTTATTCAGCTGTGTTGGCCTGAAAGCTTGATAAAAAGCTTGTTGCAGAAAACACCTTTCAGGGTAAAAACCAGACTTGAAAAAGCACTTCAGCAGAGAGATCAGAAGTCAGGTGAACATATACAACTCTTTCCCTTATAATCAGCATTTCAAAATATTCCAGTCGGAGGAGTTTCTGCCTACGGTTTCTGTTTCTACAGTTGTCTTTCACTTGCCAGCTGCAGAAAGAGGTAGGACGTTTTTTGCACCCAGATCACCTCCTGCCAAAAATATCTTGGTCTTCCTTCATTGTCCTTCTCTTACTTGGATACTCTGGAAAGAGGTAATATGACTGCTGCCTGACTTCTTGTTGAAATTGTGCAGGCCTGGCAGGAGGACGGTTGATTTAACTTTTACCTCTGTTCTCTCTCCCTCTCTTCAGCACTGCCTTTAGTTACAAACCAGGAGGCAATGATGACATTTTCACTTTACAGACTTCTGATTTTTTGATGTAAGGTTGATTTTTTTTGTGTGTGTATATTTCTAAGTAACCTAATTTGGAATTTGTGAACATTTACCTCTATGTTAATTGCGTTTGTAACTAAATCAAACAAGAGAAATACCTGAAGTAGAAAAGATAAATTGTAAAAGGCCAAAATGAAGGCTATTAGCATTTTGCCATGGTGAAATAAATTGCAGCTATTTTACCAGTAAAATTTGACTATAGCCTAAACAATTACTTTTCTGGTTTTTTTTTTAATGTCACATGCCTGAAACCCATTTGCAATAGTTTCCAACCATTATAAGATAGCTGTTTTATTTGTTTTAAAAAATATTGCTGTTGATTGCTATTTTTATTAAAAATCTAGCAAAAATGAACAGCAGGAGAGAAAAGTAATACATTTTATAATTAAAACTCCATTTTTTTCCCGTAAGAGTCACTCATAGTTTGCAGAATCCTTAAAATGGCTAGAAGAAAATATATGAATTAAAGATTATGACATTTATTTTGTTGAAGGCTATTTACTTAATTGATTTCAGTGCTGTTACCTTAGAAAACTGGCTACAAGACAGCTAAGGAATGCTTTTATTGATCAATACACCTCAAGTAGACAGCAAGAGGCAGGAGCTTTACTTACACATGTTAAATTATAGGATTTGGATTTAGCAACTTAACCAATAAAAAAATAAAATAAAGTATTTGGTCTGGGCCAACCTCAAATGTTATTGTACTTTATAGGGGTCAACCCGAAATGTTTGGTTCCACGAGAAACAAATATTTCCTTAGTGTTTGACTATTAGTCCCTATTTCACTCTTAAAAGCCTTAGGAAAGGAAATGCTTGATTAGGAAATGACCAGTTAGGAAACAAAAAGTCAAAATGCTCTGAAAAACAAAGTAAAATACATGTAGTATCCTCTCACTCTATCCTTTCTTATTTTTATCTTTTTTTTATTTTATTCTGCATTTCTTAGTTTATTCAATGGAACCTGATTTTCCAAACAATTTTAGAAACTACATTTTAGGGCAAATTTACAAACTTGCCAAAATTGTTATTCTGTGTGGAAATCTGCTCTTCCCTCTCCTTTGCTTTTCAGTCACACATGCCATTGCAGTACTACCTGTTTTCATGTGTTTAGAAACCTTCCAGGTCAAAATGGACAAACAGAAACTGGAAGGGGTAAAGTGGCGACAGCAGGAAACTCGCCATGGGGCTCTTGCCATGTGTCCCATGGCAAAGATAACCGGGTTTCAAGCTAAGATAGCTCTGAGGGCAAAGTAAGAAATTAAAAAGTACAAGGGAACCAACTTTCTTTAAGGAGAGGGGAATTTGTTTTTTAAATGAGCATCTGGGATTACATAATAATAAACCTAAACACTTCAGATCTCAGTAGTGAAGCTGCAGTGTTTGGGCTATAATATAGTGGTAGTTGAAAGTACCACCCAGATTGGTGAAATGCTGCAAGGAGAGCTCTCAGCAGTGGTCTGGCCTGCAGTAACTGAATTTAGCCATCTTCAGTTTCAAGGGTAGTTTGCTGAGCAGAGTACGGCCAGGCTGCTTCCTTAGTGCTCTGAGGCTATGTTTGGTGATAGCCTTCTTTGCAGTTCTTAAGCAGACGTTTGCCCTGATTTCAGTGAGAGTTTGTCTAGCTTTCAGGTTCTTGGATCAAATGGTTTTCCAAGAACTCAAGCAGTTTCCACCAAAGTTCACTTTGGAAGGGTATTCAAGCTTCTGCACACACCCATGTATACACTCATACCCACCCAGCCACCTTGCTGTGCTAATATTATATTTCTCTCATGCTAAACGTTCTACTACCCTTATTCTGCTCTATGCCAGTTTGATGGCAAAAGTCTTTTCCCTAAGCAAGTAAAATAAGTCACATATGTCGTCTCCTTAAAGCAGAAGGAAAAAGAGATGAAGTACTTAACTCCATAATATATTTTCTTTGATCATTATCTGCCTCTGCAGAGAAAAATTAGAAAATTCAGCTATTTCTGCCCAGATTCTTTTGCCCGTTCTACTTATGTTGTCTAAAAATCATGAAGGACTTAGGCTCTAAATTCCCTGAGGGAGGCAAGGATTGCTTCAAGCTTGAGATGTCTCCTGGAGACATCTCACTAGGTCCTAGCATGGTACCAGATGAAAGGCTGAGTGACTGGGAGGTCAGTACCACAAGGTGAAGGAAGTTTCAACAGCTCAGAGTTTACAGCACTTGCAAGCTCCTGCAGCTTTCCTTCAGTAGATACAGTCAGTAACTGAAATAAGAATTAAAGAAATAGAACTTTAAAAATAAAAAAAACAAACCCAAAACAACCCCATGTAGATGTACCACTTCTATTCCTAAGAAGCTATTACATCATTACCACAGTAATTTAATGTAAAGCATTGGCATATTAATACCTTTTCCTGATATGTGGCCAGTCATAGCATATTTTGAATTTTAATATATGAACCATAAAAGGGTAGCACCAAATTATGATTGCTGTTGGGCTTCTGTTTTTTCCCCCCTTAGCTGTTAATTCTTCCATGACTGGCTGTCTACATACCCTCCGCACATGACTAGTGGTGAAGGAGACTTCTTCCTTCACAGAGGCATCTGCTCATGAAGGGGTGTGCTGTGCCATTCAACCTGGACAGACTGACTGAATGCCCATCTTCTCCTCCAGGATTATATCTGTGTTACCAGCTCTGTGGATTTATTCTCTATGGAGAAGCTGTGGCTGAGTGATGTCTCCATGAAGAAACACTACCAGAAGGCAGGTAGTACATTAATGTATACAGGTCCCACACCAGAGGGATCTCAAGAAATCTTCATACTGTGGGTTAGACAAATTTATGTTTGGTAAGTAGGATAAGATAGTATTTATCTGAGGGAATCTAGCTGAATTTATGCAAGATTAATTTTCATATTTTTTTTCCTGTGAGTTTCATCAGCACGCAGGTTAAAATCTTGAGTCTGTGACCTACCATATAACAACCCACCCCAATCTTTGCCTGAATTAAGCTGTGGGAAGAGACACTGTGCTTCATTATTCAGTCCCTCTTGCAGTTAGTGATTTTCTGTGATATCACCCAACAGTATCTACCTGCTGCATCTTTGCCTACTAATGGACAAAACTTTCAAGTCACGGACACTGAGTCATGGGAGAGTAGCAAAAATCAAAGCCATAAAAAAATAGAGAATATAGAATCATAGAATGCCCTGAGTTCGAAGGGACCCACAGGGATCATCAAGTCCAACTCCTGTCCCTGAGTAAACCTCTGATTTGTTTGAGACACCCTTGGAAAAAATGGCTCAGAAAAACATACTGACCGTAATACCTAATGATGGGAGGAGTATGACCTTTCATCGAACACGGGTATTAGCTTACATATGTGTAGTGCCATACTGCTATGTCCGTTAACACTTGTTACCAAATTCAAGGACTGGTGTTTCACAGCTATCTGTACTATTGCTTCTCTTTTTAGCTATTCTAAAGACTTTAAAGCTTGCGTGACTTCATCTGTTCATCCTAAACCACATCAGTTTCCCATCTGTGCTATGCAATGCACAGAGAACTTCTCTAATGTGGTATTATGCTATGTGTGCCCATGATGTGTCCCTCAGTTACAGCCGGTACATACAGCCCCACTCCTACTATGTGCCTGATCTGCTTTAGGATCATATATCCAGAGTACTAAACAATTATATTCTCTGTAGACAAAGGAGACTTGATATATACTAAGCTGCAGATTGCACTTTCTGACTTTATTGATTTTTTTATTAAGATGTGACACCTAATGAAATGTTAGGGGTTGGGCTTTAGTAGCATTTTTTTTTCTGTTCAATTTTCTTTCTTTATTTGCATAATGAATATTAATCTTCTAATTTAATTGGCTTTATTGATTTTTACATGACTTATTTAAAACAATTGTCCGAGTGTATCTATCTAGCAGGTATTTTAAATGCTGTGAACCCTGTGAACAGAGGTTGTAATAAAGAAGGCGCATAATGAAAAACAGTGATTAATAAAAGGAAAAGAACTCAACTCCAGTAAAGTTATGTCTGTGGAAAAATAAAATCTGAGCAATGGTTGAGCATTTCTGCAAGGTTGGATATGAGCAGGCAGACAGACTTAGAAAAGATTGAGTCACCTGTTTAAAGACAGGCAAGATGGAGTTCCTGCTCTTCTCTAGTCTGATGCTTTCTTGAATGTGCTCACTTAATTCCCATCATCATGAATCTAAATATTAGTATTTGGTTTTTTCACTGTGAGGATGATGTCCACCCAGCTCTGGGTGGTGGGGATCCTTATCATCCAGTTCATAGACCTATGGGAATACACCTCTGGTCTCTCCTGTGAGCCCAGGAGAAGTCCCAGTGTTAACTGGGAGACAGATGATGCTCAGTGGGATCATATCCCAGAATGAATCTCCAGGACTAGCAGGAAGGAAACATTCCTGGACTACCCCTGCATAGATACACCTGGTGAAACTTTCTTTGAAAACTGAGGGAACAGCAAGGTTTTGTGCAATTTTTAACAGATGATTTAACATCATTTTAATTCAGAGTAGACTACTTTAATTCTTTTATTGCCTTTTTTATTTTCCTCTAAGCCATTACTTAACACTTTAAAATGTTCTTCTGTTAGTAAAATTATATACTACATTAATCTGCTCTAAAAATACTGAAGTTCATTATACTGGAATCATATAGTTAGGGTAATTAAATATTTTTAATTTCATAGAGTGCATTCATGGAAGGTGGTTCAGGAAAACAAGAAAAGGTAAAGTGGTTTCAAATAACTTCTTTCATTAACAAACATGCAAAACTGTCTTGAAAAGGTGCATTTCTGACATACCCTGCTGGAAGGTTAGTGGAAGGTTAACTTACTGGACAGAAGTGAGAGGGCAGCAGACACAGGGCAGCCAGAATTATAGCTCCTCACAGGAAGAGCCATAAGCTGAGCCATTTCCTACAGAAAATGATGGCAGCCCTACACTCACAACCTCCCAAGTAAGCTAGACAGAGCTCTGTCAAATGTAGGCAGTGGGGATTTAGCCAATACCAGCCTTTAGAAATAAGAGGAACAAGGAGGCAATGCTACAGGCACAAATTCATAATGAGAGAGTCTTCTCTGCCCCGAACTGTGTCTCCACACAAACTGGCAGTTTTCATCTGAAGTGAGAATCTTCAAAAGCCACAAAAGTGGGTTTGAGAATAAAATAATTTACATCCAAGTAGCAAAGAAATTTCCAAATATAAAAATTGTATCATTAGTCTTTCTAAACACAAAGAAATGTATCAAAACCCCTCATATTTATTATGGTGTGTTGTCTCATATTTCTTTTAAGATATATTTTAATGGGAAGTATTGAGGAGTACCTAAGAAATCTTTTCAAAATTTTTGGTTTTATTCTGAACCTGATCGTAGGATTGTTTACACAAAATATTTTTGCAACCGAGTCCATCTTGGAAAGCAGATACTGCAAAAGGCGTGTAACACTTCCTATTAAAAATGTCTGTGTTTACTTCTGTGTGCTATTGATTGCTGTATGCTACTTTCCTCATCCTTGATGCAGTTCAGTTGTCTTGCTCCCAGCAACTGTCCCTCCAGCTCTGACCTTGCAGGCCACTTGTGCTCTGCTCCTGATAATCTGTCAGCAGGGAACCCGCAGCACTTACACCTGCCGAACTCTGGGCAAGTTCTGGCCATGTGTCCAGCAACAGAAGTGCTTGCAAATGTTTTTGCAAAATTTTAGAATAGTCTCTCAGTTAGGACAAAAGGCACAAATAATAAAATGACTTTCATGAAACTCAAATCAGATCCAGGTCAGCATCCAGTTCATAAGAACGTTTTAGCTCACTTTGACAGTTATGGAACACCTCATTTTGGTGTGGTCTTTCAGTTCATATTATAAATCCATTTCTTGAAATAAATTGAGATTAAAACTAAACCACATGAGGTTTTCTCTTAAACAATGCCAAAATTATGTTTTTCATTATTTCAGTAATGTTTTCTCCACAGTAAGTATAAAACTCATTTTTTTTTCTGTAAACTAACCGTGACAACAGGTGTCCCTGCCTGAGCAGAGGGGTTGGACCAGATGAGCTCCAGAGGACCCTTCCAACGTCAACCCTTCCGAGATTCTATATATAGAAGGCTTCATAAAATTGTTGCTGAGTAGTCTCTTGTCCAAATCTAAAAGCTAGTGAATAACTAACAAGAATTCATTCAGATGAAACATTCTATTTAAGTCTGACTCTGATCTGTACCTTCAAAAGCTATGTCGACTGAGACTGGTCTGAAAGATGAGATAGTTTCTTCTCCAGAGCAGTTTTACTTTGTTTACTTTTTAACTTTATTTGTATTGACTGATCTATTTGTATTTGTATTGACTGATTCTAAGTTCCCATGAATTCTGCCCAGAAAGGTTTTGGAGTGTCTGTCCTTGGAGATGTTCAGAACTTGACTGGATATGACCCTGAGGTATGTGATAAAACTTTGAAGCTGGAACTAACATTGAGGATGCTTTGAGCAGGGAGTTGAACCCACAGGGATTCCTTCCAAGTTGATTTTCTCTATCGTCTGTTTTTATTTTTCCCAGTTTTATATTGAAAATTAAACTGACATTAGAAATAAAAATGTCACATTTTTAGGTACATTCCTCTCTCGACCACAATCATTGACAGAAAAGACTTAGATATTTGTCTTCTCAGCAAGACCAATCCTTTTACAATGGTACCAGCTTAAAAAAGACACCTATATGTCTAAATTAAGGTCTCACACTGTTACAAGAGACTTACTGTTGTTCTACTGTTTATTTCATAATAGAAAAAAATTAATGAATAATCAATGTAACTACTGATTGTAACAGATTATTATTTATTCAGAGGTGAGGATATGGATAACCATTATGCAATTTCTGCTTTTCAGGGGTGTCCTTTTTACTAGAAATCCTTTTTTAATCCAAATAAAATGGAAAATGTGCTATTTTGCAGTATGGTATATCAAAACAGCCTGTGTAATTACTGGTCCAGGTTCTTCTCAGAAATTTGTTGGTTCCAAAGAACAAATGATAGATTAATTAGAAACTGACTACAGCTTTCTTCCTTTACAGGCAAGTACACACCAATCTGGCTCAAAATGGTATGAAAGACCTGTAGGACTTCTCTACTTTCATTTAGGTCTAGAAATCTTAGATTAGCCAGGAATTCTTGGAGTGAGTCTGTTTTCTGCTCTGTTCTTGTCTTTCCCTTATGTCAGAATAGGAATGAGGAAGACAGCACAGTCCTCAGCTGGTGTAATCAGCTAAGAATTCCCTTTTTACATAGGAAATGGTAGTCAGACAAAGAAATTGGTTGGAAAGACAGAAGAAAGCCCCAAATTCCCTGGTGGCTCCTTATTCATGAGGATGTAGTTTGAAGACATTGAATAAAGTAGAGTTTAATAATTAAACGCATCCATTTTTGCCATTCAGTCACTGAGGTGTGAACATATTTCCAGGCAGTCAGTTTATGTCCAAAAATATGAGCATTGCAAAAAAAAAAAAAAAAAAGCAATATCTAAATCAAGTCACTTTTACGCTTGGTTCTTCACCACAAAATTGTGAGGAAGGTTTCTGACCGAAACATTAATTAAAATGTTTTTTTAACCACTCTAAAAGACAACCCTGAATAAATTAGAGGATACAGTGATTTGAAAAAGACAGTAAACCTCCATTTGTGGGCTTGTGTATGCTTGGGAGGGGAAAGGGTCAAACCAATTTGAAATGTATGGAGCATGAAGTTCTAAATTATACAAGCTTCACAATGCATAAAAGCTATGTAGTCTGAGTGTGTACACATGCTGAAAGCAGGTGGGAAAGAGATAAAAATGTTGCTTCACTTTTTTCCTTGCAGAGTTGTCAATGCTTTTAAAATCCTTCTAGTCTTTTGAGCTATTTCAGAGGTAACAAATGTAGTCTAGAGAAATGGATGAGGAACTCTAATACCCTGGAGAAGCAAGAAGGATCCTTTTCATATAACTCGCAGCTTATTATATCAGCAGTTTCTGGAATTTTTTTTTTAATTTTAATAATTTTCTCCTTTTTCTACTGGAAGAACAGTTAGTTTCTTTGAGAGGAGGGTGGTCAGCTGCCTAGAAAAACGTATTTTATTTTTACTTCCATTTCAGGTACACCCAGAATTTATGAACTGTAATGGAATTACCTTTCATGTGAACTATGCTGGTATTTTTCCTGTCCCCACTCCCCACACCAAGCTGTGGTGGTGCATGTGTTGTTATTTACAAACACTCATATTGCAGGACTGCCTGGGGAAACAGACCCATGAGGTCAGGATAAGAAAGGAGGGGTATAACATATTCTTTTGTCTCCCATTGTCAGTATTCAGGGCCAAAACAAAACCTTCTCCTTTAACTGTTTACAAGTGAAACACATGTCTGATTTCTAAATGCCTTTCTAAGGACAAATGTGATGCTTTAAGAGTCTTGTAATCATGAGAAAGTAGGACTATGGCCTCCATCTTCCCATAGTCTAGTGCAATGTGTGAAGAAACCATGGGGTGGCTTCTCTTTGCTGCAGCTATATTCTTCCCTTCTGCAACCTAGCTTTAGGTGGCACTTCTTTGGGTTCCCATTGCCATCAGATGTGTGAAAGCTTTACAATAATGTCACCATTACAGATAGATGCCACCCTTGCTGTCATGCAGGCTGGCTGACTACCAGGCACGGCCATCTGGATATGCGCCATACAGCGGCCACTTGTTCACCTACCTCGTCACCCTCAGAAATGGCAACTCTAAATGGAGTCCACAGCAGGGTCAAAGGGTGCCCCATCCCTGGAAACATTCAAGGTCAGGCTGGACGTGGCTCTGAGCAACCTGATCTAGCTGAAGATGTCCCTGCTCACTGCAGGCGGGGTTGGACTAAGTGACCTTTAAAGGTCTCTTCCAACCCAAACTATTCTATGATTCTGTAATTCTATGATATCCCAAATTGTTAAGGTACAAGGGCTTGCCAACAGGACAGCAGGTTTTTCTTGTGCTTTTACTGGCCTTTCATAAGAAGGGACTCTGCAGCTGCTGGAAAACATCTTGTCTTCTGTTGGCATCGGGGTGGGTCCTTCAGGAGGCAAGAAACCTGTTCCTGGAGATACTTCCCCAGGTGTTGATTGCTTGGACATGAAATCATACTGGAGAAATCAAATCAGACAGTATTGCCTGGTGAGAAGATTGCCCACTGGTAGGAGTCCCTCAGACACTGTGAAGTAAACTTCAGTAAGGAGTGACTTTGGTGTGAAATAGCTGAGATATCAAGAACCAAACATTTCTCTCTTCGACGTAAGAGAAATGCCTTTTGCCTGCTGAAGTTGGAAGTTTGTTAGGCTGCCTTTGGTAGATAAATAAACACTCTCTAAGGATTTTCTAACAGGTGAGATAAAGGAACTGAAATGTTTCATAATATTTGACCTCTGTAAAATGAAACTCCTACAAATAACTCAGATTCTTTCTGCTTTCTGCTAAAATATCATCTTATCTTTTTACTTTATATTTAAACCTGGCATATACTTTTGTAATATTCATTTTGTAGGTGGAACTGTGTTTGAATTTGCAGGAGTAACAGGCATTATATGTTTTGAAAATTATATGTTTTGCAAAATTGTATGTTTTGCATAAGAAAGATTCCCTGAAGGTGAGATAGGAAGAAATTGGCAGAAGACACCATTCACACAGATAAGAGGAACCAAAACTTATAGGACCAATAAAACTTCTGTGGCCCTTTCAAGTGTTTTGGGCTTGGATGACATGGTTTCAAATAGGGGAAATATTGGCCATATATTTAATATAAATGTAATAAACTTGATAATTAATCAATGCATTATTATTTCTTATTAAAATATTTAAACCAAGCTATTAGTTAATTAGGTAATATTTCAGTGTTTTTTAAGCATACTTTTTAGACTATGAACTACTGTGTCTCCTTTGCATCACTGTTATGAATTTCAGAACAGATTTCCTGATGAAATCAAAGATCCGTTTATGTAAGTGTCCAGTAACCATTTGCAGATGCTTAGAAAAAACAGTCAAGAACAGGACAATTATACAGTGACACTTTCCCCAGTGTGCCATTCCAGCTTTCAGCAATCTGCAGTTTAGGGATTTCCAGAGCTAGAGACTGCACTTGCATCAGCATTCTTAATAATCTCTAGTGAGCCTTTCTTCCATGATTTTGTTTTAAAATTTATTTTCTGAGCCCCTTTATAATCTGGCCTCTGCAACACCTTGTGACAAGGAGTTACTTAATTTAATTAAACTCTGTATGAAAATTTCACTGGGTGTCCTTAGTTATTCTGTCATGAGAAACTATAAGAAGTCATAGAAAATTGCTGTGCTAGCCATCGTTTTAATATCTTCTCTTTTCCAAGCTGAAGAGTCCTAATTTAGTTTTTCCTGATACATAAGCTTCTGCATACCTCTGGTCGTCCTTGTAACCTTTCTCAATCCATTTTTGGTTCTGTGCTGTTTTTTCAGATGAAATAAGAAAAGCTGGAAGCACTGAGGCAGTAGGTAAACAATGTTTCATCTGTGACCTAACAGTGTCATGGTTTTAGCTGGGATAGAGTTAATTTTCTTCACTGCAGCTGGCACAGTGCTGTGCTTTGGACTTAGTATGAAAGCAATGTCGGTAACACACCGATGTTTTGGCTGTTACTGGGCGGCGCTTGCACTAGTCAAGGACTTTTCCAGCTTCCCCATGCTCTGCCCGGTGCACAAGAAGCTGGGAGGGGAGGGGGCACAGCCAAGAGAGCGGATCCAAACTGGCCAAAGGGATATTCCATATCATGTAACGTCATGCCCAGTATGTGAACTGGGAGGAGCTGGCCGGGGGAGGCAGGCAGCAATCGCGGCTCAGGGACCAGCAGCGTTGGTCGGTGGGTGGTGAGCGGTTGTATCGCTTGTGTTTCTGGTTTTTTCCCCTTTTCCCCTTTTCCTTTTAATTATATTATCATTACTGTTATTACTATAATAACCATCATTATTATCATTATCATCTTATTTTAATTATTAAACTGTTCTTACCTCAACCCACAAATTTTTGTTTCTTTTGCTGTTCTGATTCTCTCCCCCATCCCAGAGGGGTGGGGGGAGTGAGCGAGCGGCTGCGTGGTGTTTAGTTGCTGACTGGGGCTGAACCACAACAAAGTGGAAGGAATTATTCTCAGTTCTTTTCCTAATATATTTTACTTTTATTTCTTTGGTGGATTGCCACTGAGCATTGACTGGATATTTTTAAATCCTCCTATAAAGACTCGATATTCTGTTGCCTGCATAGTAATTGTCAATTTATAATACATCATGGTGTACATATAGTCCTTTTACTCCAAGTATTTTTCTTTGCATTTCACAATTTCAAGCCTGCCGTTTTTGCCTTTTTGCACTTTTACCCCCCTATTTATACAGTGTCATGAGAACATTCTACAGTACTTCTCAAAAGTTTCATTTCTTCACTACCCTAATTATTTTTGTGTTTCCTACAAACTTTGTAGCTTCTGTAGTCAGTCCCTTTTTCAAAAATATGATTTGTTAATCATAGCACAGGTCCTAACACAACCCCCTACAGGACTCCTCTGGTACTCTCCAGCGCCAAGAATGTCAGTCTTCCATTCTTAACCTTATTGACACAGTCACCACCAAAGCTGGCTGATGTCATACAGACCTTATTCCCACTTTTTAATGTTTGTTTTGTTCAGTGGCTAAATAATTGCAAAATAAGCTAACTTTGCATAATATATTTTAAATGATAGTACAAAATTCCAGGAACAAATGAACACAATTTTTAATAAGTTCTGAATCAGTCTGTCTTGTTGAAGATAAACATCAGATTTGATCAGTCATTAAATAAGTCTGAATCCAGTTTTAAAAAATATCTGCCTTGTTTTGTATCTAGGCCTGATAAGCATGAAATATATGTTATTGTTCTCTTTAACTAGATAGAAATCATTACTTGAATCTATAGCATGTAATTTTGTGCAGAAAGCTGAGTTATATTTTGAGATTAATGAGGGAGGAAAGAAGTTGACAGTTTTAGGTCCTGATGTCTTGAGTTTATAAGATATTATGACATGCTTAATTTAGAGAATCACTTTTTATATATGTATGCATGCACATTTTATCTCTTGGAAAGGACAAATATTCCTTACTCACATCCAACAGATGTTTATTATACCTGTTCTTGCAGCCTCAAATAAATGATACCCCATAATAGCCCTACAAAGCCTGATCTGGGACTCAGATATCAATCCTTCTGAAAATCCTTCTTCTAAATCCAGCCTAACACTTATTTTGTGAAAATAAGCTGATTAGTTGTCTTATCTCTAAAAGACTTATATGTAACCAGTCATATTGTCTTTATAAAAGCCTTCCTAAAAAGAAAGATTTCTTTTCCTTTTTCAGGCTTTCTTAATTAAAAAATATCCCTTTTGGTGTTCTCCTTATATTGAATTTCCAATTTTCTATCCCTTTCTTAAACCAAATATAGTTCGAGTGTAGCTGAAACTGCTCAATTTTTTTCACAAAGATTATTTCACAGGTCTTACTCCTGTTTGCATTCACATATCTGCATATTGTTTACAGCAGACTACCATTTTTACTCATTGAGCATGATTCTCACGTGCTGGATCCTTAATACTTTGACCAGGGTTGCTTAGGTGCACTCTTCACCCCATACTATAAATTGACATTCATCCCATGACAAAATTGAGAGGTGGCATAACAGCAAATGAAGGTGAAAATGCACATTTATCATCCCAAACTGAGTGTATATCAATTGCAAATGTAAGAATTAAAATAAACACACCGGCTGTGCTTTAAAAATTCTTCTCAATCAGTTCTGTACATTGAAAGAAAATGCAGAATTTATTTAACCATTTCTGTACACCTCATTAATTTAGTTTATTTTACATAATTATTCTGAGGTAAATTGCTTTTTTTTTTTTTACTTTTCACAGCCAATTAGAAAAAAATGCCTACTTTTTAATCTTTCTTGCAACATCAAGCTTCTTTGGGTAACTTGATTTTGTGAGAAAACTTCCTGGTGCTAAAGGATTCCTTTTTCATTAAATAAGTTTTTCAAGTTGCTTTCAGAGAATATTGTTCAATAAAACCAGCTACTGAATATACTGAATCTGATAACTGTCTCGAATACTTATTTTTTTTTCTTGGTGTGTGTGTTCACATCTAAATATCTTCTGCTTTCCCTTACATTGTTTTTAGTAAGCTTAATTATTGATACGATTTGTTGTCTATCATTACAGTTTCTTTTAATGGCTTTGTCTGGCAATCATTGATATATTCAGGACTGATAAAAGATATATCTGTACTAGTGGGAGCCATTCATAACAGTTAATGTAGGTCATGAAAATAAGTTATGGTAGCAAGACATTTTTATTATCTTAGCTAAACATTTTTGGATTATCATTACTACAGGGAGATTTGCTACTTCCTGAAATGAAGTTTAGGGTTTTTAAAAGTTGTTTCTTCTCCTTTCTTCCTCCCTTCTTGTCTTTTTTAAGCTTTAAGTGCTTAACATAACCTGCAATATATATAGTTGTACAAAATTAATTCATTTCCTCACCTCAGTGAGAGCTGGAAACATACACTGACCAACTATAATTGTGAAATGTCATTCATTAATTAGAACAATGTTTCCAAATCTCTTATTGCCACTCTGCAATCCTCATTTTCCTTATATTTTATCATGAAATCACACCCACAAAGCTCAGTCGGGTGGTAATTCAAATTTAGGAGGAAGTGGTGTATTGATTAAAAGTATTCAGGAGGGAACTGGATATGCTTTGGACAACAACACAGCCCCTGATTTCAGGAGATAAATGTGTGGCCCAGTGCAGTAAAAACACTACCAATGGAGAACGTTCTATTAGTTGGCATCGTACTTCATGTACCACGAAAACCAATAAGAAATTAATTATTTTAGAAATAAAACATGCGAACATTCTCAGTCTATCTTCTATTCTGACATTCCCCCAACTGCTAGGGGAAATATGTACCAGTAGAATTATAGGAATTATTAGAAAGACACAATTTTGCAGTGCTATTTCAAATCCTAACACTGATTACTATTTTCACCCTGGGCAGAATAAGCCCTGAAAAAAATACTTTGAAATATTTTTGTTTTGAAAAAATAATTCTGAAAAATTACTTTGAAACATTTAAAACGACTAGAAAGCTATCAATCTATTTCTGTTTTCCATTTTAAAACTAATGTGATAAAAATGACCAGAAAACAAAGTTCCCTTTCATGCATGCACACTGGTTTTGTCTGATCAGGATGAATATTCTGTAACACTAGGGCCCGATCACATGCCATAAATGGTTGATAGTCAAAGAATCACTGGCACTAACAATCTGTGTAAAATAATCCATAATGTATTACTGTGAAATGCCAATTTCTATATTTAGCTTTTTTCTACTCACATTTTGTCTGTCAACAGACTCTGGTTTTTACATACGTGTCCATTTTAAAGCATTCAGAATATCCCCTGACTCATTGCACCCAACTATGTCCTGCACCCAGCTCTGTTCTCTCTGAACTTGCTGGAAAAAAATGAAAATACGGGATTGACTTATTGGACAAGAGGGCGTAGAACAAAAGTTACTTCTCCAAGGAGCCTGTCAAAATATATCCCTACCATATCCACGGACACACAATGAATATACCTACCCTTGGCACTGTCTTGACAAAATCTTGTTCCTGGTAACTATTAAGGCCTAGAAAGAAGTTCAGCAGAGCAGCCACCCTTTCATCTAGTTCTTTAAATTTCATCATTTAGAGAATGATTATCATCTAGGCTTGTACCACCTTCTTTAAAGATCTTCCACTGTACCATCTTCCTTACATGGGAGATGTTTGGGATGAAAAAAAAGTAATAAAAATGGCTCTTTTTAAAGAGAAAATAATGGTAGCTCTGCATCTGTGGAGCATGCATAAGCACAGATGTTGAATGTGATGTGAATTCTCCCTTATTAATTAGACAGGGCTTTTCTCTTGTCCTGACTGTAGTCATAAGACTTCTGTTATATAGCAGGGAAAGCGATTCTGTATTTGTGTTTGTTCTGGTTCTGCAGAAAATCATACACTTTCGCTATGCTATGGTTGCTATGGCAATGTCGAATGGATATTTTGTGTCCTCTGGTATTATTCCTGACACCACACACACACACAGGTCTATCAATAATTTTGCCCCTGTATTTGGCAGCCTGACCACGAGGTTCACCTAAAGAAACCCTGCTATGACTTTCCATGGCAAAAGTACAGTGCTTCTGCCATTGCTCCAAGCTGTTCAAGTGCAGGCATACGAGTGAAATTTGCTTGACAGGCACTTTTGGAGGGACTTTGTAATGTACTAAATGGCAGCTATTCTCATCAAACAGCGTAGAACAGCCTCTACTGAGGATTTTACTTCTTGCCCGCTGCCCCTACCGCACAGTTCTCATCCTGATGTTATCTAGCTGTTGCAACCAATTAGTCACATGGAGGCTAAGATATCCTGTTAGATTCAAGCATGAAGTTGAATTCAGTAGCTTATGCAGATTTCCCCATGCATGAACTTCTACACCACCCTAGCATATGAGATAACTTGTGAAAAAGAAAGGTCTAAAACATGGACATATTTTATGCACTCTTCACACTGTCATTGTGACTTTTGCCATGTACTGGAAATGCCTTTAAAATAAGTTATTGCCTGAAGCTGCCTGCCTTCCCTGTCACAGCTGGGTGGCTCACTCAGTGGGCTAGAGAAAGTTGTAGTAAAAGTAAGGCAAAGAGGTAAAAAAAGAAGCGTTTTTTTTGCAAAGCAAGAGTATGTCTTATACAAGTTCTATCAAAAGATTCTGGAAATCGAAGGAAAAATCTATTGCCTTGAGCTGAATATACATCAATGGATTTTTATGGCCTCTGTGTTATTTCTTGCCCAGTTGTGTCTAATTAATGACAAAAGAATGTGTTTTATGATTATGATGATGCAAAGGTTCTCTGGTTTGCTCAGACTATTAATAAATCTGTGTCTGCTGAGAATGGGGGAAAAGGGATCAAATGACAATCAATCTCATTCAATATTACCTGAATTTGAATGATTTTTGAATTAAACACTGATAGTTAATGTGTTTTAGAAAAGGAATGCCTGTTGCGCACCCCCTGCAGTATTTACTGATACTGTATCTCATCCTGATTACTGCCAGAGCAGTAAAAGGTACTATGAGATGATATTAAATGGGGCAGATGAGCATTTTTTGTAGAGTTGGGACCCTGTGCAGGAGGTTTGAGAGGGAACAGAAACAAAATATGGCAGGGGAGAGAAAGGTTCTGCTGGACTGCTACGCTGACACGTTCTGCTGCAGATACCTCAGAGGCTGTAATTAGCTCCTGTAATGTGTAACAGCCCAGAGAGGACCCAAATTTGTGAGTAAAACTTCAGGGCTATGTCCAAACACTTGTCTTACAAAGTGCTTGGAGGTAACTTCAAAGCAAAATTCCTTGTCTGCCATAGCCAAATCAGCCTCCCTAGAATACCAACTCCAGGAAGACCAGCACTGATGCCTTCTTTTTTCTTGCTTAGTTCATCTTCAGCTCCCGCCAGGGTGTACTGTTACACAGCCTCAACAATGTTATCCTCACTGGTTGAGTGAGCACCAGGCATCAGTGAAGGCCATGTGGCAGACCTCATACCGCTGCTCTGGCAACACTTTCCAGCGCATCTGTGCTACCAGAGCTGCTTCTTTGGTCAGGGATGAAATGACATGGATTGCAGTCCAGTAATTTCTATTCCAGATCACCCTTGCTAGAATAGAAATAACTTAATCCTGGACCACACAGATCTGAGGTCAGAGTCCTAACTCCCAGCCTTCTGAAAGGGAGACAGCTCTCTGCGTTTCTTCCATTTTCCCTAGGTGAAAACTTTGCTATCACTAATGACATGAGTATGTTTTAACCTAGCTGAGAGAGGCTGTTTCAGCTAAATACTATCTTAGGGCTCGCTCTCCTTAAGATCAGAAAAAATTTTTTATTCTCTAAGTCTCTCTTGAAAAAAAAAAATCCACAATATTTTGGAATTTCCAGTGACTAGAATCTAGGATGAGATAATGGCATTCCTCTTTCAAAATAAATATGAACATCTTTATGTTTATTCATACCTAAGGTGAATCAAGGGATTTGATTAAATTGCTCATCTTCCCAAGCAATGGCATGAAGATAAGACAAATTATAAGACATGACATCTGATAGTCTCTGAGCAAATGACACCAGAGAAATAATTTCCACGATTTGGACTTTAGCTGAGATTGTGGTGTTGTAAATTACAAAAAACCAATGGTAGTAACTCAATTTTAGTTATTGGTTCTGTACTGGCTGCTTTGGAGCTTGATGCAAAATTAGAAGCTTTATCAGCCTCCACTGTACAGCCATATATAATTAATAAAAATTTCCTTATCACAACGAAAGCTCAGTGCTTATGCGTATGGCAAATAATCATACATGTTTATGACATGCCATGCAGTAATGAGACGATCAAGCTTTGTGTCTTAGTTCTCAGAATATGCAGTGAGATCAGGAGCCCATTACCTACACCACTTCACAGACTCATAGTCAGAAGTCTTTGACAGTAATTTAAAATTAACTCAGTGGGAATAGAAAAAGCAAGGGCTAGAAGGAGAGAAATTAAGGTGTTAAGAACTGTTGATAATATTGACTAATTAGGAATGCAGCTTGATGATATTGTCTTGTTTATTAACCACATAAATAAAGATATTTGGAGTGTTAGCAATTTTAGATGGCACCTCGCTGATTCGTGTGTTCTGTGGTACCTACTGTGTAATACTATTCCTTTAACTTTATGTTGTTACAGCAATATTACCAGTGCCGATTCTAGCCATTTCAAGATAAAAGGAAAAAAAACATTGCCTCTGATATTCCTAAATTGATTAAAACATTGTGAGACTACAAATAACATGTGAAGTCCCTTTTACTTGTCTTAAAACAAAACAAACTACATTTGCAAGCTTTTCTCCAAACCTGTGAACCTTTTGCTCTTCCCTGAAGATTAGATTATTTAGCAATATAAAAGCAACAGCGGTGGGGGCTTTAACAGAAATGGCTTTCCTAACGATTAACACTGCTGATATCACTGAGAAAGCTGAGCCTTATCTTCAGGCATGTCCTGCATTACACTAAACACTTTTGTCAATCTACTAATGACCAAACCAATTTTTTTATAATTACTTGTTATCCAATATGTTGAGGTAACCTGTTCCCCTGGTCAGAAGAACGCCAGGTTCCAATTAAACCTCCCAAACACCCCTTTAGCCTGGAAGCGTGTATGGCTGCTGTGCCTTTAGACATCTCCAGAATTGTCCATGTTTGCTGGGACTTTCTGAATTGAAATATTTTCCCTCAGTCAGCATACGCCGAGCCCCTCAATAGACTAAAGGATTAATTTCCCAGGATTTTTGTAACAGTGTCAGCCCTGCATGCCTCAGCTACTTTGGAGAACAAAGAGAGGTTCCAGGGGTGCTCTTAGTGCCCACCACCCGCTGTGCACACACAGCAAAAGTGTACAAACGTGGGGAGCTCAGCAAGTGCTCAAGCCCTCCTGGTGGGGGAGAGTGTGAGTTCTTGTACCAAGCCTCGCAGCCTGAAGAGCTTAGGTGGGGCTGACCATGCTCTGGTGTGATGCAAGCAGTGATGACAGCCTAGCTGTTCCTAAGCACCAGGAGGATACTTGGGACCCCAGCCATGACCGGGCAGCAGTGCAGGTCGAGACTACACAGGTAACAGATTCACAAACACACTAAGGTCCTTATTTCCCGTACTTCACTACCGATGGAGAGACAAGCTAAGTTTTCATCCAACAGCTCATCCTGGTTTATATGTGACAAAGTTCATAGCTCATTTTGACCCTCTGTTCTTGGAGGTGAGCTCTGTCCAGCACAAGGTGGGTCCCTGCGCTGAGCCAGCAGCCTGCTTCCCTGCACTCATGTCTGCTTGCCAGCCTTTTAACTCCAACCTGCAACAGTGATAGGTTTGAAATATACACTTAGGTCCTAGCTGAGGGTGAGACTTCAGCTGAGGTCTATTAAGCTGAGACCATTGCTAGCTGTTATCATGCCTTAAGTTTCCCTGTATCAGAGCCAAACTTTGATTAGATAGTTCATGTATCAGCCTATACCTCAGTTACATCAGAAGAAACAGAGGTATTGGACTTTGGCCAAAAAATTTCCATTTCAGTACATGTAGTTAAACAGTGCAAGTGCATGTTAAGATGCTATCCACCCACAGCTCCTCTGGTGGCGGAGGGACTTAAAGTGCTTCTTAACTTTAAAACTCAGACCAAAAATTATTTAGATGCTTTATCATGGATTTAGGTGCTTGTCGTTACTTTAGGATGATGTATTAGCCTTTTTAAAGGGGAAATGAGAAACACTTCACTTTTCCTACTACATATAAAATACTCAGTTAATTAATAATAGAAATGGCTGTGAAGTAGAAGAAAGCCTCCTAGGTTAAAGTCCTGAAAGATTTGTGATGTAGTGTTAGCCATTTGCTCATGGCAAATGCTAGAGTACAAACTTGTTTGAGCAATGAATGATACTGCTCTTGAAATATATGGCAGAACTACTTTGCTTATCTCTGTTGGAAAGTACACTTATCCCCAGATAACTGCAATTAGAGTTTGCAGAGACATACGGCTCACTTGCCATTCAATGGTCCTTTGTTTGGAGCCACAGCTGTGGTTCTAAGAAACAAATCCCACAACATCAGGCAAGTTGAAAGTTTCCATGTATGGCTTCCCCCAGAGGCAGTGCTCTTGTTAAATATTCAAACACTGAGAGTTCATGTTCTATCATGAATATGGGCATTAACAATTATAGTTACAGAAAGGAAGCTGCAGTGGTGGTTTTACCCTTATTTTTTTATTCCCTTGCCAAGACCTGTATCTCAGCCTCTAATGGAGGCAGCACTAGCTGTTTGTCTTTTCCAGTCCTTAGAGTCACTATTAGGAGGTCCATTTAAGAACTCCAGTGCTTTTCTGTAGGAGCGGTGTTATGAGAATGGCTGAAGTCCTGCAGCTAAAAAACAGGTGTTTTGTTCTGTTGTAAAATGGTTTAGGATCCATCTGGAGGCTAAAATAATCTAGATTTTTAATGAGTCTCAGTATTAGTTGACATAGCTTTATAGATGTGTGGTCACTGCCAACTACATATGATTATAATCCTGTTCTTCATCTTCTAAGCATGACAGCAGGAAAAATTGTTCCTTTCATAACTGCATCAGAGAGAGAGTGGAACTCACATAATTCTTTCCCCATTTTGGTCTTTGAAGTAGTTGTACTACTTGTCTGCCTTTTACTCTTTCAGATGCCACAGAGGACACAAAAACATGCTTTGTTGGAGAGAATCATAAATATCATGGCAACTTCATACAAAGCTAGCGGCACATTTTAGAAGAACCTGTGAAAGAAGTAAAATCTTTTGAACAGGTGCACCATCATTAGAAAGAAAATAAAAAGCAGAAGGCAGGTGTTTTATGAATTGTATGGCTTTGTATGTCTCCTTTGTAAAAATAATAGCATGTATAAGGTACATTCCCATCCCCAGGAGGACATTAAGCAATTGTTCTCCTGCAGCAAGATGACTTCCATAATCTCAAATACTCTCTATATATGCACTTACTTATGTTTTATGGTAGTTCAAGAACATTGCTTGTATTGATTGATTTAATCCTTTCTTTGGTGATTGCAAGGAGTCATATAGGTATAACCTATTTATTTAGACCTGGCACATTAACCTTAGTACTTTGTGTGTGTGTGCCTATAAAGCAGAGGCATTATTCCTCTGGCCATAGGCAATGATCAGTGACTGAACTTCAGAGTGGCTTTCAGCACTAGTAGGAAATAAACAGAATCTAATCCTTCAGTTTCCTCTATATATTCCTGCAGAGTCAGGGCTCCAGTGAGGGGAAAAGAAACCGCTACACTCTTCATGCTCTTTTCATGGGAGAATTGACATAATTAGTCTGAAATATTCCCAAAGAGCCAGATGTTTCAGTTTGTTTTGTACTTTGTTCACTGTAAGTCTTACTGATGTCAAAGGAGCGATTTAAATAATGTGCTACTTAACATGAACAAAAGTAATAGTGTCTGACTCATGAAGAACATGCTTTAGATATCTCATTAACATAAAAAAAAAGTATATAAATGGTAACTTTTAGGTGGGGTGTATGGAGAGGGGCACGGTACAGCTGGCACATCTGCATACCACCATTCATTATGCTTCTTGGCAATCACTCCTACAAACGTTATTAGGGTTGTCTTTTTCATGTTTTAGACATAAAAGACTGCACAAATGGAAAGCAGTCAATAACTTTCACATACTTCAATTAGAAATGTACTGAACAGTGTGGCTGTGCAGGGCTGGGCATGTGGACAAATTGTGCAAACCCAAAGCAAACAGCTTAATGCGGCTGTAAACATGTGCTTAGAAAGATGAGGAATGTGCAGACTACATTAGAAAGCGACCTTGAGAAAGGTGAGAAAAAAGTCCTGATAGGTGGCATTAATGTTGTTATTGTTATTATAGCTTTTAGAGGTTGTGTTGAGCACTAAATTTGTAAGATCAGACTTAGCACAGGTTAGATCACTTGTATTTTTTACAATCTCGGCATAATGAGAAGGCAAAAATATTTACAGGGATTATAAATCTGTTTTCACTCTGTGACTACATATTAGTATGACAATATACAGTTGTAATTATGTTTAATGTTGGCATAGAAGCTTAGTTCAGTTGCAGTTCTTATTAGTTCTTACTTTCTTTCAAAAATCTGCCTGTCAGCTGCTAGAGGTAGCTGGATCCAGTGGGGTGTTTTCTGTGCAGACTGTGGCAGTTGCATGTTCCCAGGTCCAGCTGGTACTGAAGCTGAGTGCGTGTTTCTGATGGCATCAAGTGTCCAAGAGCTCCATCAAGGCAGAAACCTGTGTCTGTGCCAGCACCCACACAAACACCTACAGTGCACACAGATGTGCCAGACACAATGGTCCTCTCCCATGCCTTCTGTCCAGCTGTCTTGTCCCCCACAAATGCTGGCATCCAGCCCTGCGGCTTCCTCTGACCCACTGCCACTCCAGCCTTCCCTCCTGCTCCCCTTCCTCCCAGACAGCATACCCATTCTCTGCAGTGAGAATAAGGTTTAATAAAATCAAGCAAAGGGCTGATTCAGGCAAGTGTACTGACCTATATAAACCTGACTGGCCACTTTCTTTCCTTTTCCCCTCTCTTTTCCTATGTCCCTCCCTGATTCACCTTGATTGCTCCCTTTCACCGCCTTTGGTCCTTTCCCTAAACATCTCATTGCACATTTCCACAATAACCTTAAAACCTCTCAAAAGAAATTTTATGTAGTCCCAAAATTATGCCCCACTTGCATCCCATAATAAACCCCATAAGTCTTTAGGCAATGACCCCATCAGTTTGCACAGCCAATTGGAGAGAGTTTCTTCAGCTGGCTGATCTTGCCCAGGACTGATGGGACCTTTGGGCAAAGATCAGATGATGTATAAACTTCCTCCCTAAGACTCTTGCTGATTTTCTCCCACCCTTCTGCCTGAAGTCTTTTACACTCAAGAACCAAACTCTGCTATTTTGTCACATATGCTCAATATATAATGCTATTTGTTCACACTGAGATATGCGTTTGCCATTGACTTTAGTCAGAGCTGACTCTAAGAGCTCTGTTTTATATATGTGTTTATAGTAGTTGCCAGTTCTAATGTCAGCACCTGCCTGCACTTACTAGAGAATTATTTTACATGGAGAGTCCTAGGTATAAAAGTGATGAAAAGGACAAATGAGTTTTTATCTTTCAGTGTTGAACATTCCAGGAAATTAAGATATTACCATGAAAAACTAAGATTTACAAACTAATGGGAATAATTTTGTATATAAAAAAAATTAATTTAACCTCAGCAAAATTAATCAGGTACCTTTTAATTTAGAAGTTTTTTTTTAAAAATGGTCTCTTATTCCTCGTTTTCAAACACTAAGTGTGAGAAGACCAGTTCACTTATTTTAATACACTTAAATTTTTAAATTCAATCACTAAAGTTACAAAAGAGTAACCTGGACCAGAGTCCTACTAATGTAAAATTACTAGGCTTACATTATTCTGAGGACTAACTGTGGAAAATGAAATATCAGGGATAAGGCAGGCTGCAAAATAAGGGTGTCAACAGAGTAGAGCAGCAAGAATTAAAGAGAGGTGAGAGTGAATGTTTCGAGTCAGCTGCCCCTGCACTGTGCATTTGGCCAGGCTCTGAGCACCAGCTGGGGACAAGGCTGAACACCTAAGCAACTGCTGGTACCCCCCAGTTGGTACCCACGAAGCTTCGTACCTGAGTTGGCAGGCAGTGACTAGGAGCTGAGAGCCAGCTGGCTATCAGCTGAAAGCAACGGGTGCCTGCCTGACCCTTCCTTCTTTAGGGTTTGCCCACACAAAGCCAAAGGGGTTGGTTCCCTCCAGCCTGGGGATGGGGGCAAGATCACACAGCCCAGAAACTGTTTAAGATACTTAACACTTCATCTCCCAACTCAGGTTTCCGTGTAACTTCCTTCCATTCCTCCAGTTAAGTACTGGAGGGCACACAGGCTTGCCCAGGAGACTGTTTTTTCTCTGAGCTGCAGGCCTTGATGCAGATTTCAAGCCCGGAGCTGAGGTAAAGGGCCACAGGTTTAGGAATCTGCAGTGTGCTTAGCAAGGCCTGGAAAACGGTGATTAAAAAAGTTTCTCCTAGTTACAGCTTGCTGGGGAGATCTGCTTGGCAGCTTATCAGCCATGTAATGTAAATATATAAGGAATGAATATCAATGAAAATAAAATCACTGTGGAAAAAATGTATTCCATATACCCATCTACAACTGTAATTTTGAAGATTGTTTCCCTCCTATGCACATATAGTTTTTCTTTTAGTATTTTTAAACTCACTGGAAAAACTAGAAAGGGAAAATACACATCATTCAATGAAAAATAAAATCTCACATATTCCTATACTACATAAAGAGCATGTGAATTTGAAGTAAAGCAATTCTTTTAGCTCTGCAAATCTAAAATAGTTAGTTAGGTTCATCCATGTGTGAATTTAGTGAAGTTTTGAATTAATATAAGCCTTTGTGAAACTCATAAATCATCTGAAGTCACATTTTCACAGGAGTCAACAGTGTTACCCCTGAACTTATAAACATAAGAAACTTAAACTGAATTTATACACTAAATTGTGCAAACAATATTGTGAAAGCTGGTGCAATATTATCTAGCTCTCTGCAGAAAAACAGGCACGATTTAAGTCTCAAATTTTGTTAGGTGTGTAGTATAGAAAATGAACATATAAAGCTGTGAATTTTTTTTTTGGTTCCTGCAATGATCATTATTGAGCAAGTAGAAATGAATACTGTGAATGGAAAGTTTTAATTAACTGCTGTCAAGGTGAACATTTATCCTGTTAAAATTTCTATGGCTAGTCAGTTTTTCAGTGAAGGCAAATTTTGTAATTAAAGATATTAAGTATCCTGAACTTCCCTTGAAGAACCTCAGCACTTTGCAAGATTTTTCCATTTTTGGACATTTTGCATTAAAAGTAAACAGTGTATATTAAAGGGCAAAAGAAATATGATGGAGAAAGCAACAACCTTACAAGCCATAGAAATTTTTTAGATATATTGATGAAAAACTGCATTTAACAACTGAATGCACTTAAAAAATAAATCTTCTCAGACAGTGATATTTGTATTTTACCATACATAGAAATGACACCTATCATGGAACATCACATAAACATACGGCTGAAGCACCATGGTCACCTATTGCTTTATTTTATCAGCCAGCATGGCTCTGAAAGGAAGATGTGACATTGAAGAGGAGCAAATCATGAAAGTTTAAATACAGGCCTGGATGTGAGAGTACTTTCACTCTAAATCCTCTGGGATTTTAATACCTTCATCCACTCCCTCATCTGTAAATTAAAAACAACACGAGGGGCCGAGACACCTGCAGAGACAATGAAAAGGAAAGAGTATGAGAACCTTACAGTTCCTAGGGGACCAATACTGCAGAAGGAGCAACATCCACAGTCTAACAAGGCCAGTAACACCTGTGACAGTTGGGAAGCTGTAGAAGTGTGGAGCAACCCGGACAGCAGCAGAAAGAAGAACAAATAATGCATCCTTTGTGCTTCTGCCCAGCCTTCTTCCCTTTGGGAATTACTTGAGCCAGACCTAGTTGGTATATCTTAAGTAGAAAAAACCATCTGATTCATCATGGAATGTGCAGTCTCCCACTGTGTTTGCAAGTCTTTTAGAAACAGCTTTATCACAATCAGCTTTATAAATGACGTATATTTGAAAATTTAGAAAAACTGCATAGGTCTTCCAACCCTTGAAGGACTTCCTTGGCTTACATGTGTATTAAAGAATCCATGATGCTGCTTATAGGAGAACACTTTTAAGGTGAAAAAAGGTGAATTGTCTTGCCTGCATCTGCATCCTTAACATGCACAGAAGGAAGTTTATGACAAGTCCTGTTCTTTGACACCACTAGGATGCTTTGATGAAGGCTACTTGATATTTACTGTTTGATGCGGGTTATATTTTAAATATGTGTCATGGGATGACCTCAACTGGACATAGACTCCCTGGTGATTTCATGGGTAATGGATGTGAAAGCATTTATTTCAAAAGTATAAATTCACCTGCTCAAGAAATTTACATTTACTTTAATATAATATAAATTTTAACTCTAACACAGTTGCTACACTGCAATGAATGAAATTTTCTACATATAACATGGTAAGATTAGTTTTACCATAATTTGTATCACATTGAGATTCTGCTTATATTTACCTGTGATCAGAAGGTTTATAATCAGCCTAAAGCTTTTCATGTTCATTCTTACCCCTGCATTGATTGTTTTTTTCCAATTAAAAAATGGTGAAACAACTCTGGCCATTCTTGAACACTGGGGGCTTTTCTCCTTGTCTCACATTTATTTTTCTTCTGAGTTTCTTTTACCTTTTACATTTACAAGACATTTGTTCTCAACAATGAAAGACAATATTAAAATCGCCTAGCTTTTGATTATGTCATTATACCTGACAATCTCAAACTGTGTGCACATTTTGAGGCTTGTTTTAGAAACACAAACTATGAATGGGAGAAGAATAGCCTTGCAGTTAAGGTATTGAACTGCAAGAGAGAAGGCACTGAAATAAGGACATCTTTGCCTCTGCGTGTCTGCATGTTTCTTTCTTATGCTCAGATGAGAAGTGGGTACCTACCTCTTCCATGTATCTTTACAGCTTTGTTCTGAAACATAACCAAAACTCAAGTTTAAGAATTCAGGTCTTATTCTAGGAGGGGTCTATGGCACAGTGCTGCAGCTTTTGGACTAGAAAAATTGCCATTCTTCATCACATTCTCTCTGCCTCTTAAATCTACTAAGCAGGGTTGCTAAAGCCCCTGTCTGTTATAATTTTGTTCAGCACGAAGATTTGCTTCCTAAGGTGATGGATGAGTGATTCATCATCCATGTTGCTACAAGGTTTGAAGTTAAGTATATCAAAATAAGTGGTGTGCCAGTGCAGCCTTACTCCTTCTCTCTGAAAATACTCTATACCCTAGCATTGATGATCTAGTAATCTGCTTTGTTGCTTTCTTTTTCTACTCCATAAAGATATCTTTGGAGTGGCAGTATATCTTATCTACCATACAGAAATATAGAATATTGCAGGATGAGAATGACACCTTAACATCTAAGATTTCATTCTTACCCTTATATTTTACCTTGAAAGCAAAGCTCATACTTAAATACTTCTTTAAAAAATTAAAGATTATTGGTATCTCTGTTTATTCTTGGTTTAATTCTCTGTAGATTCTAGAGCTGCTTTTCATTCAATCTGTGCTCACTTGTTCCTGTGGCTGACATTTATACAAAAAATTTGCAGGAGCTTGCAGTAGTCCCTTCAAAGTTGTGCTTGTGTCATTAAACATTTCTCTTTCTCTTCTATATTTGTGAAATATAAAGATCTCCTCCTCTGTCCTTCACCAAGATAATCTCATACAATTTAATGAAGCTGAGAGCCCTATTTAATAGACAGCTGTGTTGTAAGTATCGTGCCTATATCACTACATAGTGACTGTTCCTAATGGTATTTTGCAAGGTAGAAAATGAGAATAATTGCAGTCCAGACAGTTAAAGACATGCATTCTTCCTATAAAATAGTGCATTCATGAAGCATTACCTTCATAGTTAATGCTCTGAATTAATTTTTTTTCTGGAATGTATTATGTGATATTCATTGATAATAATTAGAGTCTTCTGCTATCCCTCATTGTCCTTCACCACATAATTTCATAGGTAAAATCATTAGGTGTATCAAAACCTCAATGTCTGAGGGAGTCAGCAAATACTGCTAGGCACTTCACCCATTTTTTGGCCTCCTACTTGGTATTTTGATAACAACACAGTCTCTTAGCCACTCTGTAAGCAGGATGAGTGAGAAATAATTGAAAGTATTCTTCTTCTGCCTTTAGGAGATCGTTCTTCTGTTCCTTTAATACAGCTGTTGTAATAAGAGTGTCCATTATTGTACCTTGAGACACCTTCCCCAATGGCACCACTTAATCTGGCATAGGCTCTGTATTACGTGAGAGGTAAAGCTTAATGTAGCTCATTCCTTGATGCTGGAATAATTTCTAAGTATCCATTTCTTCCCACACAGGTACAGCAGGAACTATCCACTTTTTTCACTGAGCCACATCAGTCTGCTTGGACTTTTTCTCATTTTCCCTGTTCTCCCACTCCAGTTCTGAGCCCAGCGCTAACTCTGATGACATGCATTCCGCTGTAGGATACCAAGTGCTGCTAATTACAGAACCTATCCAGTTCTGACCTCCTCTGAGCTCTCACTAGAGCCTATTGAGAATTTTGCCACAATAGCAGAAGATACACATGGAAGTAAGGGCAGAAATGTGTAGGTTTAGATAAGATGTAATAACAAAGATTTTTTTGAATGGGACACAGACTTTCTGGTCAGAATAAGAAGACCCAGTCCCTAATCATTAGACAGTTTTTTCTCCTAATGACACAAATTGTTGCAATCATGTAAATTGGTTTCTCCTGCAGCTCCAGCTTTTCAACACCACCTCATACTTTTAGACCTTCTTTTTTTCTCTCTGATTTTATCCGCGTGTAGTTCTTTTTTTGCTTTAGAAAAATCTCACAATGTATCTACTGCAGATTCTCTCTGAAGGCAAATCTGTGATTATTTCTGGCGTGCTAGTCCCCCTTCAAGGTCCAGCTGAACCCTGCGCTACTCCCTTTCCCCACTCTATTCCCAGAGCTTGTGCCTAATGTCAATGACTCTTTCCTCCATGCCTTAAATTTCCTTTACATTCATTAATCTGGTAGTATAATTCCTTCCTCCAAATTTTCTACACTTTGGGGAAACAACCTCACTTAAGTTCTAGACTACATAGTATGGAAAATGAATAATCCTATTTTCCCTGCTCCAGGATTTCCAAAGTACATTTATTCTGAACAAGAGTGAGGTTAAGAAGTGGTTTTGAGGCTGTGTACAGTCATCTTTGGGTAGAAGTTTGTTTACCTTTTTTTTTTAAGGTTATGCATTTTCACAACAGCATAAGAGATGCTCTATGAAAATCAAACTAACACAAAGTCATGTACAAAGGCAACTTTCCTTTATAAAAAATCTGTAATTTCAGTGTCAAGCAACTCTTCATGTTACTTTGAAAAACTAACACTTTAGCTAAATTTTAATTTTAATTCTATATGCATTGACTGCACGGTGTGTCAGTAAGTTTCTGGCAGTTGAGGAACCTAAATTTTTATACCTTGTCAGTGAGCAAAAGATAGAGCTGTATTTTAATGTCAATATTAAATCCTTTATACATTATATTTCCCTCAAGTATTTATTCTTTTACAGCTGTTTTTCTCTTAAAAAATATTATTGGTCTTCAATGTTGAGGGAGATCTATAACAATATTTGTAATTATTTCTCATTGTGAGTTTCATTATGTATATATTATGAAATAGAAACTTGCTCTCTTTTCATGACAAAAGAGCCAGCATTATTATTTTATAAGGCATGAGAGATGTTACTGAAAGGACGTTTTGAAAGTGTTAATAGAAGTGAGGTATGTTTGTCCTTCTGCTCTGGATTACTACGCAAAGGGTATCATCATGCTGAAATATCACACCTCATGTTTTCAAAGCATGCCGTAAAAAAAAAGGTGCTGTGGAACATTGAGCATCATAACCATTGACAATACTAAAAATAAACGAACAAACAAATAAATAACTAAATACATTAAATAAGCTGTAAGCCTAACAAAAGGAAATCTTATATGTTGCATCTAGCAGAAAATGGTATGTTTTTAATGAACAATTTTTCCAATATTGCAAGAGGCTTGGGGTGTGGCTACATCTGATTATTCTCTGCTTCTGGTTTCCTTTTTGATTTTCTTTCATTTGGGGTTAAACTGCCAAACCTCTTTCTTTCCTATTACCAGAAAATAGTGGGTATCGTTTGCTTAGCTGTTCTTGTTTGTTCAGAATATAGGACTGCAAACCATATCCTTTGCTGCCTTCTCCACCCAGCCAATGACCCTCTTGCTGGCTTTGTTGGCTAGTACTTTTGTTTCTTTGCACAATATCCCTTTGATTCTGTACCTCACACTGACACTGTCATCTCTCCTTGCATTTCTCCCCTCTATGTTGTGCTTTGTTCAAATGGAAAAGGTAGAAAACAATTTCATTTTCTTTTTTGTTCTTTGCATGTGCCTTCTTTTAAGTCATATATGATGGTTAGAGTCCTTTCTTACCTCACTCACGGTTACCTGACCTTCATTTTCTTTTAATGCTTTCTGACATTTCAATCTTCATCCCAAAAAACCTAAGAAATGTTATTATTGTCTCACTGTATATATACATGTAACTAAACCTGGGACTATGCTAATAGCTAACTCTATTTGTGTTTTGGACTGAAGCCCAGATTAGAGTTCATATTTGCTTTCTGCCCATCATATGCAGACATAGATCATTGAAGGTACAGTTTTTCAGGTAAGTCTCTTAGCAACTGGAATAGAAACTTTGGGACACCTGGCAAAGACCCAAATATGTACCCCACTAAAGGTAGACTGATTTGGGCCATGCTGTCAGTAACCATGATAGGCCTCTTTGAAGGACTCTTGTGAAACCTCCACAAAGTCAATTGGGATGGCTTTTTAAAGAATTTTAAAATTACAGGTGATAATTCGTCAGTCTTGAATATAAAACAAATGTCTGCTGTGACACCACAAATAGCCCCTGAATCAGTCTGTAGTATGTCTGTACCAAACAGCCAGGGCAGGTGAGAGAAGTCCCTCCAGGCTTTATCCAGAAGCGCCTCCAGCATAGATCCAGAGGGAAAAAGAAAAGCATGTGGCCAGGGCACAGTGGTGCATCCACAGCCTCCAGCAATTCATGGCTCAGGGACTTCTTGAACCAGAGATAATATATTCATATTTAACAGTCATCAGTGGACTCTTCCTACCTGAATGTGCTCTGTTATTTTTGAACCTGTGTACATTTACTATACAAAATGTCCCACAGAGTTTTCACAGCTAGCCACCATACTGTATGAGGAAATATGTCCTTGCTTTGCTTTGAATATGCGTCTTGCTGGTTTATTTGATGTCAATTAATTTGTGCATTGGAATAGACAGTGAGTGGGTCCCTGCTCACCTTCTCAATATCTTTCATGATTTTGTGACCGTCTGCTGTATTCTCCTCAAGTTGCTCTTTTCCATCCTGAAGTGTTCTGATCCTAGTCTTAATAAATTCAGTGTCTTCTTACACAGATGTAATTCCTTAACTTCAGACATACCTCTTTTTTTCTCTGCCCTTTACCAGTTCTGTTATGTCCTCAGGGAAAGAAAAAAATAATCAAGATATAGGGCATCATGGATTTATACAGAGGTATATTTTTTGTGGTTCTTTTTTCTAGTTCTCCAATAATTCCTAAATTTCAACTTTATTTGTTTTTAGTGGCTACTGAGGACTGAAATGACATTTTCATAGTTCCATCTACTGCATCTCAAAGTCTTATTTCTTACAAAAATTAGGTTTTCCCCCCTATTTTTTATTACATCCTTTTTCATGAAACTTCAACTACTGTTTTATAATTTTTGCTATTGGCACTCATCTTCTCCACTCTGAAGGCATCAGTATAATTAGAAAACTTTTCCACCTAACTTTTACAAACTCTGTGCAATGCAGATACTGATTGAACCACGTTTTTGGTTTTGAATTCAGTCAGAGGAAACCCACCTTTAAAACATGTAACTCCAAAAGCTCTGAAATAAGTAAGAATTAAGTCCACGCATAGTGTTCTAAAACTATATTGAATTGTAATGTGAAATAAAATCATGCACACAGCTTAATGCTTGAGAATTTGTTCAAATAAAGTAGTACCTAAAGGTTCAGTTTTTCTTCTTGCTACCTGTTCAAGAAAATGCCATGAAAGGAAAAAAAGTCTAGAAAGGTCCATCAATGTTCATGAGTAAATAGCAGTTCTGTACTATTGAAAAAGCTCAGTGAATAATGAGAGTTTAAAATCTGTTTTACGAATAACTCCAGCTTGCCTACAAGTAACATAGCTGGAAATCCCATAGGCACTCAACCTTTTGGGATTCAAAGATTTTATGCCATGTATTTGTCTAGATTTAGAGCTAGATACTCATCATATGATCTCTCAATGAAGAACACAGAGAGTGACTAAGACCTAAGGATAAGTATAATCATTACCTAGTTATTTTCACATGGATATATGGCTTATGATGATGAGAATGCCTGGACTGGTGGCACTCATCAGTAAGTCAAGTCACTTCTGAATTAGAACAGGTGTTCCACTCTCCCGAATTAAGAGAAGTGCTTTTGCAAGCATCAGTAAAAAATAAGAATAATTGATATAAGGCTTGCTGTAGTTTTTGCAGAAGTTTTCTTTTAGACTACAGTGATGTAAGATGTCATGAACACTGTCCAAAAACATATTTTTAGAATAGCTTTTTCAAGTAAAACTTGAAATTTGTTATTGGCAGTCAATATGAATATAACTGATAAATATGGCTGATAAAGAAAGAGCAAAAATGTGCCGTAAAATTATTCTTACTTGTTATATATGTCACTCAATAGTGGTTTTGTGTCATCGTCATTCAGTTCAAAGTAAATTAATTGCCTACATTATTATTTTCGAAGCTACTTTAGAGCACTGTTAATGTTCAGAAACGTGAATGACTTGAACTTTGGAAGCGAATTCTTGTTTGTGACTGATGATGTAATACTGAAGGTGATATTGGTCTGTACAGTTTAACAGAGGGCAGAAGAAAAAGAGTATTTGCCCAGTTCATATACTGCATGATACAAGATAGAGTATAGCTAGACCATCATTTTCTCTTAAAGATTGCACAAGGGGGTTCAGTTTTCCTTATTTATGAAAGAAATTTAGAATTACAGGTGATATTTCTTTTGTCATTCTTCAATATAAAGCAAAAGTGAAGCATTTCTCCACAAGATAGTTATCTCTATATTCTGTCATTAAAAAGATCCAAAATTGTCTCCTTTTTTATTAGCAGTTTGATACATTAGTAAAGTTTATCTAGCTGCTATATTGCATCTTTGAGTCCTGTTAAATTTTTTTTTTAAGACCTTAAAATTAGGACGATCTGAACTTACAGGTACTGGTGTTTACAAAAAATAAGTTCACTGTATGATAAAGTATAATAAATAATTAATTACAAATTCTTTGGTCACTCTAAAAATATATCCTACCCAAAGAAAAAAGTCCTTTTTAATTCTGTGAAATACTCTTTATTGCAAAAACCTTCACATTTTTATTTCAGAAGTCTAAATTACATTAATCCAATTCACTCACTTTTTCTGAAAACTGTTTCCTTCTGTAAGTCTGCTAAGCATTGCTGATGGGCTGATACTTGACAAAAGACCAAGCATAGTCTAATTTCAGGAGGAATATTGTACTTTGGTATATTTGGTATGGAGTGTTTATTATTCAGGAATTCTGTATCAGAAAGTACAATTCTTACCATTCTTATTCTATCTCTTAAAAAAAACCAAACAAACTTGTGGAATTTCTTTGGCTATTTGCATTTAAATGCAGCAGCAGAAAAATATTTTCCTGAGTAAACAAGCTCGGAAGGATTTAAGAAACCTGGTGAATATTGATTCTGTTAAGGTGAAGTTGCCAAGAAAGGTTGGATCAGACAATCCTTGAGGTCTCTTCCAACCTGGTATTCTATGATTCTGTGATAAATTCAAGTTATAACTGTATAGAGCTTTATGAATTGTTTTAGGAAAAAGTATCAGATTTATATCATGAAACTATTTTGAAGCTTATGATAACAGAAAGCAGAAGAAATGTTTACCTGAGAGAAAAATACAATCAATGTCAAGAAAAATAGCATGCATTTCTCTAAAATGCTCTAAAAATGTTTATCTCTTACCTTTTCTCAGTTATATTTTCCCTGAAATGGGGAAAAAGAAGGGGAGGAATATGCTATCCGCTCTAAAAAGTACATGTATCTGAGATCATGCCTTCATCAATCTCTGGATTAATCTGTTCAAATTCTTTTTGTGAGTTTTTTTAGGAGCCTTGTTGCTTCCCAACTCCTATGACATACAGGCTTTTAGACAGAGCTTTTAGGCTAATTATATTGATCTCACTCCATTGGCTGAAGCTGCCCAAATGATATGTTCTCCACCCTGTTATAAACACATCATTTTGGAGGAGAAATCATAGTTAAATTTTAAAGAATTGCCTGAGAGAGAAAGAACTGAGCTTAAATATGAAACTTTTTCTTAGATGTTGAGCTGCCTAAAGCTGCTATCTCCTTTAATTTTTCTCCCAAGATTCACAAATAGCTTTTATCTCATACACATAAGCACACTAGACTGTTTCTTCAAATGGATATTCTTTCTCCTGTACAGAGACAAATTGATTTCTCAGTGTACCAAAAATTTACTCTGAGGTCACAGTAAATGAACTCAGATACAGTGTGGTCCAGTGGAAATGGAAAAAATTAAAATTTTTTTTTGTTTCAAGATGTATGCTTTCAGGAGATACTGCAGCTGGTAGTTGAATGTATGATAATGAAACTAGTTTGTGGGCTCAGAAAGCTGGAGAAATAACACACGTGAAGATATTGAATCAAATCTTTTTACACCAGATGTTTTCATGTATCCTTTCTCCATCAGTGGCCAGATGTGGATATCTAAAAAAGGGGTTCAAGAAACAGTGAGAGTACAGGCTGAGCTCTTCTTTAATATACCTCTATAGAAGTTTAACTGCATCTTATGCTACTGCATCCATTCAGCTACCATTCAGCTGGAGCATCTCCCTTATGACGAAAGGCTGACAGACCTGGGTTTGTTCAACCTGGAAAAGAGAAGACTGAGGGGGGATCTCATCAATACCTATCAATATCTAAAGGGTGGGTGTCAGGATGATGGGATTGGACTCTCTTCAACAGTGCCCAACGACAGGCCAAGGGGCAATGGGCACAAGCTGGAACACAGGAAGTTCAACCTCAATATGAGAAAAAACTTCTTTCCTGTGAGGGTAGAACAGAGCAGTGGCACAGGCTGCCCAGGGAGGGTGTGGAGTCTCCTTCCCTGGAGACATTCAAAACGCGCCTGGACGCGTTCCTGTGCCCCCTGCTCTGGGTGTGCCTGCTCAAGCAGGGGGGTTGGACGAGATGACCTCCAGAGGTCCCTTCCAACCCCTGCCATTCTGTGATTCTGTGAGTCTATGATTCTGTTTTGTGTTTAATATTCCCTGATGGGTCAATTTCCAGCATTTTTCTGATTTTAACACATAATGTACTACAGCAGGGAATTTCACAGTTTAATGTAAATTGAGAGGAAAGGTTATATTATTTTTAAGTCTGGAGCTTGCTGATTTCACTGAGTACCACCTGGAAGCTGTATCATAAGAAAGAGATTCATCATATGCCCATTCTCCATCCCTGCCATTGGTCCCTTCTCAGCTGAGGAGCCCTAGACTACTTAGTTTCATCCTAAAGGGGAGACTGTAGCTCTATGCTGCTGCAGCTAGACTGTTACTAAACTTTAAGACTGATTAACTAAAGCTGTCATGACTTCACTGCAAAGACAAACCAGAGACTGCAATGTAAAACTTCTCTGGTAAAACAAACTTCTCATACCTCGTAGTCGTCTGCTACAATAGAGTTATTGATCTTGGTCTCCAAAGCATTTCAAGATTAAAGCCTTATTTTTAAAAGTAAGCATTTATTCACAGGACTCCAGCCTTCATTTTTCTAGATGCATTACGCCTGAAAAATTTGTGACTACAAAATGAACTCCAGCACAACTCATTCTGCTTCCAGGAACTTAGTCTGTATGTAGAGTCATATGATTAGTACCTGATTTAAAGCTCAATTCCTATTAAAAGCTCCAAGCCACAACTGCACCTTCAAGGTCACTGTGTCAGGATTTGCAAATTCCGATGGTAATTGTTGATGTATGTTTAAAATTGCAGGAATTAATATTTATTTAGTCTTTTTTTATGTGCTGGCACTGGAGATGCAATGTCTGTGGTAGAAACGTAGAATTGAGTTTAAATGTTCTTAATTCATATAAGCAAATAGCTCTTTTTTAGTCTCTGTGTTCTAATATTAATTAATAGCATCCTGTCATAGGTTTATTTTGAAAGAGCATTGTAAATGCAACTTTATGAAGCCTAGACTCCTTACACCTTTAGAAAGCAGTCAGGCCTGTGAAACTTTGAAATCACAGAGAAATCAGCAGAGTAAATATATAACTTTCCCTTCTTGTGTCTCTGAAAGCTATTTTGATTGGTGTGGTTTTGAAGTTTTTTGTTTGTTTGTTTGCTTTTGTTTTAAATATGCTTTGGAATTGAGGGCGAATCCTTCAACAAAGCAAAATGTTTTCTAGGATTAAACTGAAGAGAACACTTGCAGGAGTGATGCTGGGCAAACAATCAGCTGTTTGCCCTTCATGGAGATACAAAACCTCTCCTTGATTACTTTATTGTGTTAATAGTTTGCAGATAAAATGAGCTACCTGTAGAAGAGAGGTTCTCTCCTGTATTTCAGGGACTCCAGGGTAAATAAAGACTTGGTGACCTTCAGAAGGATGCTGTAAGCCATAAAGACTAACAACAGCTTGAAACAGTGGCAAGTCTACAGGAGTAAAAAGTTTTATGAAACAGATCATAACTTTCTGAAGAACAGAATCCTGTTCAGCAACTGAAAAGTATGTGAAGCCCTACAGAAGCAGACAGATTATCTTCGGAGGTTCCTGCTGTTCAGTGCTCTCTTATGAGTTATTGCATATCATAGGCCCTTAAGTCACACTTTGCTGCTACTCTGTTGAACATCTGTAACCCGAACTTGACTAAAACGTAACTTGGATAAAACACATTTGCTAGGAAGATGTTCCAGGAAGGCATCTAATCTTGTTTTGTTCTACTGGTTAGACACGGAGTAAATTGCAGCAGTGGTGGGAAGGGCGGGCTGCACAGTTCTTCAGCTGCAGCTGTGTTTTTAATGCAGGAGCCGTTGCTGTACCTCACTGTGCTAACACAAAGGAGAGAGTGGAAAAGACTTTCTGGTAAATCCATGCCTGGTTAATCACTGTCACTGCCAAGAAAATCCTTTATTTTCAGTTGATTTTGTCTGGCTTCACATGCTGGCCATATGCCTTTCTCAGTAATATTAAATACCCATTAGCACTCAATGTGTTATTAGAGATAGTTAAACCATTTTTTCTTTTTTCTTTTTTTTCCCCCTAATGTTGGCTACACAGACAGAGTGTTCTACTGTATATTTTTTCTGTAGACTTCCTAATTGTTTTTTTCTTTTTTTTTTTTTTTTGTGAAACTTCCCCAAAAACTGTTTTTTTACAGCTGTGAAAAGCCAAGCTAAGTACAGCATTATAGCATGTCTTTACAATGCTATGTGTGGATGTTAATATCCTATTTGTATTCACTGTTCCCCTTGTACATCCCAGTATAACCTCAGATACAACACTGCTCTAGAAATAACTCACAACATTCTTGTCGGTTCAGTATGTTTCCTGCACTTTTTTCACAATGCCTAGGTTTCCCGTGACTCAAGACTCTTTCTATAGGTATAGTCAACATCACCATTACCCCAAGAAATATTAGTGCCTGAAGAGCCAGGGTGCTGATTTTGCACAGCTGTATCATTGAAAACATCGTTTGCAGTTCTTGCTTCCCGATATTTAACTTTATAGTGAACCGCTTTTAAGACCCATTTACTGGATTGAACCAACCTAGTATTTCATCTTGGTCTCAAATGATTGCTGTTGTTCATTAAGCTTGTAGTAGTACCAGATGTAGTACTGACCCATAGAAATATTTTCATTTGATGACATTTTCTTACTGAAAATTATTTTGGAGCTTTCAGTTAGGCATTTATTAACATCTTCTATGTTTATTGGCATGGGACTAATAATAAGTTTTCATCAGATTATCCCATAGCACTACATCATGTATCACACAAAATTTCAGAATTGTTAACTGTACAAAGCTATCTATATCAGCCAAATTTTAACTTCCTCGAGGGAAGGTTTGATGCATGTATTTACATAATAGTCTTTTCTTTAACCATATTCTTATCTGTTCTAAGTCATTTGGGAGAATGTCAACTTTTGAATAGTATCACCATCTGCTATATTTCAGTCTCCTCCTGTACCTTACCTGATGATAGAAGGAAACGGTTTCTCACACCTGCCTTCCAGCAGATCTGTTTTTCTTCTTCTCTGTGAATTGATTTAAACATGGCTAATAACTTCGTCTAAATGTCTCCCTAGTCCTTTTTGCATTAAGTACAGATGTGCTTTCCTAGAATTCGCATTACATCTCACCTATATGCCTACCCAAAATCAAACCCACCCAAAACTTCTGGTTTATCTGCCATTGCTAGAAATTCACAAAATTTTCCTAACTGAAATAAGAAAAACTGTAAAATGTTTTTTGTTGAGACTTGGCTTTAAAGTCTTGTGAAGTAAATATATGCTTTCCCTTCATGAATAATCACTGCTTGTCAGGCTCTGAGGTAAACATCCAGACTACAGATGTCAGCAGTTAAATGGGAAAAATCGTTCCTGATCGTTAATACTCCTAGTGTTTAGATTTAAGAAATGTTTCACCAGATAGCTTGTCAGAATAAAATAAATTTAAAAATGTGCCTGGAAATGTCTGTCTTTGTTCCCAGGCACTGAGAATTCAGTGCTCTGAAGTGCACTGAGCATATCTGAGTAGCACTGCTTGAGCCGTGTCCCACTAGGTTGTTAACAAAAATGAGACTGCTCTCATGAGGCCACCCCCAGAGAACAATGTTTTGAATAAATAAATATGTTCTAAGGCAGAACTTTCAGATTCTTTGTCTTCTACAATCTATCCTGCCCAGGATGGTGAGACAAATAACAGCTTCTGTCATTTAATGACGCATTTATAAAGCATACCCAATTTGCAAAGTTAGTATTTGGAAACTGGCATTTATTGTAGGTGCTGTAGTAGCAACTTCTCTTGGTTTTTAGGAGACAGATTTAGTTCAGTCTCAGCTTCCTGAAAAATTGATTACTGGAATCAAAACTCTCTTTGTTTGGTATCTCATCCTGCTTCCAATGAAGGTAAGATTTGTTATTGCTCAATAGCAGTAGGAGCAGTGATGATCTTACATTTAAAGAGTCAAAAACTATTTAAAGGCAAGGTTGAGGGAGTTGTTTTCCATTTGTTAAAAAGAATTCTCTAACCACCTCCAAAATATGTAGACACAGAGAAATATGTCAGAAGAAACCTTCTGCAAATTGTAAATGCTCTTCAATATTCCTTATACCCGCTATTGTATTATGTTTTTAAAGTTTGTAAGTAATATGAGAACTTATTTACTCCTGTCTCTTGCTTTCTGAGATTCCAGTAGGTCCTTCAGTACATGCAAAAAACAGAGCCATCAAACAAAAGAACCATGGAAAGAGTGGAAGAGAAATAATTGAAATCTAAACCAGTGTTGGACTGAGTGAGATATTCACAAGATTTCTCTAAGATGTAAAGTACACAATTCACTAAATATGCATTTTCTTAAAGACTCTCAGGACTGTAGCAACATCAGTATAAGTATTGACTTTTTATGCTAACATTAATAAAACGAGCAAAGTGTATCTAATGTTGAACACAGAGAAAAAGTTGAGACTGCAATTTCAGAGAAATCATCCCAAAAAAGGAAAGTGTTGTGATATTTGGAAGAACAAAAGCAATACTTAAACCTCTAAAAAGTGTTCAAAAGGCAGGGAATTAAACTAAGAGAGTGGATAAATGAATCTCATCCTCAGAAATGCAACAAGTGTAGATTTCAGCCAGCAACAGCTAGGTTGCCGCCATTGAGGTGCGCAGGAAAAGACTGAAGGAGGTTTGGCCCTTATAAGGACAGGAGAAAGAGATGCTTCTTTCTCTGATGGCACATAAAATTTTTGACCTGGAGCTCAGTTAAAAAGAATACTTGCTGTATAGGAAGTAGAGTAATTTAGCAGAGAATCTTTAAGTCTGGACAAATCTCTTTATTTAACACAGGAATGATACAAAAAAAAAAGACATAACATTTCCTGATTCCTCTTTTTTTTATTATTATTTCTTTCTTATTTTTTTCCCCCTAGAGGATAGTGGCCTGAAAAGCTCTGTTGCATGGAACTCCAGAATTGCAGAAACCATCAGTTTCAGCTATTTTTAAAGAACTAAAAAGATACATGATCTGTATCCTAAACAGAAGGGATTTAAACTATGATCTGGATAAGATGTTGTGAACAGACCAGCCAAAACAGAGTTTTATCTCTGAGGTAAATGGACTGAAACAGATGGAAGAGAGAGAAGAGAACTTTCCTAGAGGCACGATGTCTCTGTCACCAGCTGTTACTAGGAGATAATGTGCAATGACAAGCAATGTATAGGAAGAAGTCCAAATGCCTGTAGTCTTTTTCTGTGGTCTACAAGAGCAGCAGATTCTCTTACACCTTTATCTTATTTAAAGGAAGGATTCAGATTTACAATGGCTACTCACATAGCAATTCTTTCACAAGTGTATTAGACAAAAATCCAACTGGAAATAAATGTATCTCAAGTTTGCTTAATTGTAGTTTGTCAAAGCTTTATAGATAATTAACACATTATAGAAACAAGAACAAGACATATTCCTCTTTTGCGTTTACAGTTTTTGGTCTTTTCTTCATAATTTGAATATTGTCGTACAAAAGTATGGTAATTATAGCAATTTTTGATAATTTTTATACATGTATTAAAATGAGATTTTTTTTGATGTCTCAACAATGTTGTAGTAACAAATATTTAAAAAGCAGACTACAGTAAGATCTTAGTAAATCTGCTTTAAGTGATTAAGACAATTCAAAGTGCTTATTAATTTCCCATGCTGTGAAATTTAGGAGTGCTGTGCCTTCCTTAGGTTTGAGTTCTTTAAACAGTTAAATCAAGAACATAAGTTCTTTGGCTTCTTGAAAAGTGGTGTATGTTCTAAAGCTCTCTGTCAGTGCTAGGTTTTCAAAAGGTATTTAGACAGCTGATATCTAAAAATTCAGATCTGTATTTTTCAGGAGTACCTAAGAGTTATGACTATCCCTGGCTAAAGCTCCAGATAGTAATCTAATTATTCAAGCACCTGACTATTTCTAATGTCTGGCTAATGGTGCTGAAAGGAAGGATTTCCTAGATCTGGAAATTCCTACTGTGAGCAAAAGGAATTTTTAAACCTTTTCTTAGGTGGGGGATGAAAGTATTTTTCAGGCTAACAAGACACACTCATGTTCTGTCCCTTCCTCTCTTTACAAGAGAAGAAAACTCCTTAGAGCAAGCTAGGAGACCCAGCTCCACAAAAAGAAAGGTCTGTGCTTAGGACTCTTCCTATGTCATAAAAAGCCACCTGATCCAAACCCTAAGAAATCTTTCCTAAAGTGGCACTGATCGGGTTCAGACCCATCTCAAGCTTTTTAGCAGGGCAACATTTATTTCAATACTTATTAAGAAAGACTTATGATTTTCCTAGCCAGAGATATAAAAAGACAGGGACAAAGACAGATGGATGCAAAAAAGAAGTAAAAGTACCCTAGCATCCATCTGCATTTCAGCTGGGTTTCTTAGGAATCTAACAGGTTCCACCTACCTTGTGATATTCCACATATCCACCTTGATAAGGTGATATACCACCAGAAGGTGATATCCACCTTGTGCGGTTCCACAACTACCTTGTGAGTTTTACCTGTTTACCTTTGGTTATATTAGTGCAGACATAATAACTAGAAACACTTGAGCAAGATTATATCATTAGCTGGGCACATGGAGTTCATGCAGTGCAGAGGATTGCTTGACTGGCAGCTTGACTGAGGCAAGCAAGAGCACAGTCCATGCAACTCTGTCCAGTGGCAGAGGGATGCTCATGTTCCAACTTTTTACCTCATATGAATTAATCCAGGAGGAAAACTCAGTAAAAAATTCATGAACCTGGGATTTTTGAGAGCAAGCGTGTTTGGTCCTTCATTTCAGGCAGGCGTTCAGCTCAAATACATTCATTAGGAAAAGTAAGGGTCCATGGAAGGGATGGAAAATGGGATTGTTTCCTTATTTACTTGTGCTTTCATGTTTCACTGAACATGGGCAGTGCATGGGTTCACTAATAACATTTAAGCACTATATTAATTATGAAAAAGCTGCTCATTATGCTAATAAGGGAATTAGTCATGACTTCTGTTTTAAAATCAATTGTAATTTTCTTCAGTTGATAGAAAAGCCATTGGTAGGGAGAAGTGGAGAGATCTGACTTGACAGATTCCTAGCAAACTGGGTTCAGGACAAAGAAAGCACCTTAGGCCTGTACAAATGCTATGGCAGTTTCCTTTTTACATGTTTTGTTTGTTTGTTTGTTTTTTAATTTGAAGAAACTTGATAATTTAGTTATACTTTGTATTAGTTATTACAGAAGTTCCAGCAATCCCTTTTGTCTAACTCCTTGTGTAAGCTGTGGGATGAATGTAGAAGGAAGGGCCACATCTACAGTTGTGTTCCCTGGGATCCTCTGGATCAGACAAATCCATGTTTAATATCCTTAGCCTACTGGGAGGAGAAACTGCAGCTCATGTGCCAGTTGCACAGGTTTCCCTGGCTGTGGAAAGTAAGGAGGCACCGAAATGCTGACCATATACTAGGTATGTGCATTACATCCTCTTCTTCCCTTACTGCTTTTCAATTCTGTGCTGGAGATTGGTGAAAGTTCAGAGCATTTTAAGAAGTTGATCTATTTATGTAAAACCTGGAAAGGGAGATATCAGTGGTTCCAGGCAATTTACAGAGGCATACACTAGTCTCTTTGTATAATAAATATTTATCGATCACCAAAAATATTTTAAGCAGCACTCGGAAAACTATGAATAAATTTTAAACAAAACTAGTCTGTTGCATTTGTAGTACTGACTTCCTCAGTGTGTGCTTGAGACATGTGAGTGTACTATTCTCTTTATTTTTTCATTCTTGAGTAAAAATATATATATATATATATTTCTGGTTGTCAGTAAGCAATATTGAGAAATTTAAACTACCACAACAAAATGTGAGCAATTGAGAGCTGCAGTTTGTACAACAGAAGTGTATGCATCACATATCACCAATGGAAATATCTTGGCTGTACATGACAACATGGTACAACTCACTTGTTCCACCCTTGAAAATCCTTAGTGAAAAGAACCACTAACAATTATTTTTTTCATCCCAGCACCCAACTTACTACAATATTATTTCTGATGATATAGCTATTGAAAATATGATACTATACCAGGTACTCAAAATTACAATATACATAAATCACAATAACGCTTAGGGAAAACACAGCTTTTCTTCATTCACTTTCTCTGTTTACTTACGCCGTGTCTAAATGGCAAATAGACGACTTGTTCCACTGGATTGCACCCAGGACTCTGACAGAACAAAAGAAGATGTGAGGAGGTTGTTTTTGTTAGGTTTTAAAATTATTTTTTAAGTGTGTTTTCAAGGATCACCATGTATTCTAAGAGCAGTAACTCAAAGAAATTGCTAGAGATAGCTCTAATATGCTATTTGGGTTCATAGACACAGGAAATTCTGATTTTCCACATGAATAAAGTGACAGTAAAATTCCATAATTAAGCTTCCTATCAATAAAAAAAACCAACACCCCTATTTCCTTTATATCTGCATTTATTCTTCAGGCAGATGTTACATCTACCTAACAAATATCACAATTTTTCTTTTAGAATTAGATATTCAGCTCACATTCTGGCTCTTATAAATGATCGATAGATTTGTGGTGAGCCTGCGTAAGTATTTTTCTCAAATGAATCTAGCCCTTGACTGAGATGTTTTAATTGCTATAATTTGAATAACTAATTCCAAGTTCTGAAAATGACTTGAAAGTAGTATGTGATTAACTGCTGTTAATGAAGCCATTACCTTATTCAGTAACTCTTCATGCTTGGAACTGATTATCTCTAAATGCAAATCAAATTGATTTGAATTGTCAATTTTTTTCCTGGATTTATACTGTGTATTTTTAATGTTCTGCAACTACTGTTATGCAACATACCTGCTATTTTTATTCTTCTGGCAATTCTGTAAGTTTATATTTCTAATATGAACAAAAAAAAAAATCTGCTCCAAACAATTAGAGTCTCTATTCACATGCAAAATCTTTGCTCAAAAAATTTAGCCAAAAAGAAAATTAAACTAATTTTTCATGAAATGGGAGTTAGTGACATTGCTAACAGTTAGTGACATTGCTTCACACAGAAGCAATGTGCACCAAAGTGCAACAAAGATCCCAGTGGCAGGATACAAAATTATTGATGAAGGGAGTTTATGATGTGGTGGGATTCATTTGTTTAGTTTAAAAAACTGCTGGTTTATTTTCATCACTTCTGGACTAATTGTTAGTTCCAATGTAAAGAATTTTAAGATATGAAAGTGATGGAGCTGTGCACAGAACACCGCCACTTTTGGAAGTAGAGGGATCTTTACTCAATAAATAATATAAAATTAAGGAGGCTAATTTTATGTTATCTGTTGTTATTACGTATGCAATATCCCTCACTCAGATCATCCTGCTGTCATGTCAAGCTTTCTAGAACCAGTTATTGATGGACAGATCTGTCTCAAAAAATGGGCAAGACAAAAAAGACTGGGAAAAAGAGGAAAGATGTATTTGTGGGAGGGTGGATGAGAAGGGTTACTTGTTTTTACAAGCTGCTTAAGGGCATTGAGCAGCAGCTATCACTGTAAAATTTTAAAGGCACTAAATGACTGAAATCTAGGTTTTCCTCCATTTTCTACCTGTGTCTCTTGTCTGCAATTCTGGTGCCTCAGTGCTCACCGTAATTATTTATTTGGCTTTGCTTTCTCTTGTTTTATTCCCCAGAGTTTTCTGCTCCATACTGACTCTTGCCTTGCTGAATGAATGCTGTTATTGTCCTCCTGGGGAGGGAAACAGGGGCTACAGAGGCCAGCCGCCAACCCAGAACATTTGTCATCTATTGCTCGGCAGGTCCTGGTAAGACCCATTTTCTAAACCACAGTAAGGAAGATATTATATACATATTTTTTTCCAGGTATGTTTCCTCTCTGCTCAGAGAACCAGCAGTTGTAAGGAAAGTATCTGTTATGCAGTGTGGTACCTTCCCCTCCCTTTCTTGGGAACTTATCAGTTCTCATCTGATATATTTAGGCTATTTAAAACATTTAAAATATTTAAAAAATATTTTTCTTTGCTTTGATTTGCCCTAATAACTTTTACCCCTTTAAAACCATTAAAAGAGAATAAACTCTGAACTTAAGTATATCGACTCATTTTAGAATAAGAATTTTTTTTAAAAAAAAAGTAGCTTTTAATTCAAAAGTAAATGAGCTATATTTGAAATCTAAACAAGCAGAATGATAAAATACATACATTAGAGTAATGCTAAATAGTAGAAAAACTTAATAAAATCCTGTATGTTTCCTACTTCATGGAGATCAGGATTTGGGGGTTACTTGCACTCTCTTGTGTTCTCTTTGTATAGGCCTTTCATACCCACAACCACCCACCCACCCGCACTTGCTTGTGCACGCACACACATAAACCTACATTCAATCTATTACCTCTCTACCTTTCTGTTTTCTTTTAGTGCAAGAAGGAATATTTTCAATAACTGGAAATGTATATCCCGATTTCCCCAGCAGACCAAGCAGTTCCCTGCTCCAGGCGGCTTATGTCAAACATCACTCGGCATGGGAGGGAGTCCTGACCAACCAACAAAAAGCATTTCAACATGAAAAGTCTGCTTTCGCTTTTAGGATCAATTCTGTCTTTAGAAGACCAGAGTTGCATACACTTCTAACAATTTAGCATTTATCATTAAATTTTAACGTGAGTGAAAAAGCAAAGCCACTAAGAATAAAAATAGCAGTCCCTTGTTTGCTGGACAGTTTTACACAGGACTTTGAAAATGCTGCTCAGTCCTGACAACTCTAAGCAAAACAACAAGAATGATAAAAAATGTACTTGGCATTTTACTTCTTGTATTTGTTTTCTCCAACCCACTTCTGAAGGCTAATAATGGATTAGTATGAAAAGAAAGTTGAGAGTACTAAATGGGTGTGATCTGGAGAAGGGCTGCAGAGTAGAAACACACTCTAAAAAGTTATATTAAGGGACTAGAGTAATCTTATACTAAGAAGTGGTTAAAAAAGAATATACAAGCAGTGCAAAAACTGTCCTACATACTGGGAAGGAGCTTTTATGAGATATTTTAAACGTGATACATTCCTAAGGGAGAAACACTCACTCGAAATACTTAAGAGTTGATATGACAGGAACATCATGCAAGTAACAATGAAAATGTCCTGCATGATTTGGTTTGGTTTAGTCTATCTACGCAAAAAAAATTTCCACCTATTCTGATTATCAGAAACACTGTAAAGATTGGATGTTTGTCCGATTGAAATGCTTTATACTTCATAACAAGGCTGAAATTATTCAAAAGAGAACACCTCCCTAAGATAGCTGGTGATGTCTGGCAACAGCTTCTTTCATGGAAGCCTGGTATTTTCGTTCTCAGTTTGGCATGCAAAATATAGTAACGGACCTATCTAAAAAGGTGATTAGCTTACCTTTTATTTTACCACCATGTTTTTATCAATATGCACCAAGAATAAAAGCAGAAAGAGAGAAGGAAAACCATTTTTGAAAAGGAGACAACAGGTTTGTGAACACAAAGAATAAAAATCTGTCCACAGAAGCAAAATTAATCCTAGCAATATTAGTGACAAAAAACAATACACAATTTTTATCTCCATTGTGTAAAGAGAATATTAGCACTAGCATTGTTGAAACAATTTATCACACAGGGCAGTTACATCACAGAAGAAGAAAATCATCATAATATTATGTGGGCTTCACAAATGAAAAAAATACAGAGCTTCTCACTCAGAGACACTGCAAACTTTTCTGCATCACCCTGACAGTAATCATGAAAGATTGTTACAGGGCAAGATATTCAGGAATAAAGATAATTATACTGGAGAGACCTGTGCCATCCATAAAATAAGATGGGCAAGCCTATCTTAGGTGCTGAGCTGTACAGATATTCTGTAACATACCCGATATGAATCATATGAGATGAAGTAGAAATCAAACCGTATCTCCTGACCATTACATTTATGAAAAAGATTTAATGTCTTCCCCTAGAATAATTTCCAATTATGCAAATAAACTTCTGTATAAACTTCTGCATCATACCTCTCTAAATAAAGTGTAAATGCATCAGTAATAAATCAATTACTTTTTACTTTCATACACTTGTCATCTCACATTCAACCTAGAGTGGTGGTATCGCTTTCACTAGAATGATCAAAAGTTTGCCAAAACGAAGGAGGAAAAAATATTCTGCTCTTTTAATAATTTACAGGAGAGAGCTATGCCGTATGGCCTGCAAATTATGCAAATATCTTAGATGAATGTGCTGGGTATGAGATATACAAGATTTCTCAGGTAATGGTTTTATCACTTACCATTGCCACAAGACAGCAAAATGAGTAAGTGATGGTTCAGTATGCTAAGATATCCATTGAGCAAAATAATTCAGAAAAAGTGATGATGAATGTGGTTTGTTATCATGTTATACATTTCCTTGACAAATCCATATCTCTATGTTCTTGCTTGCTCTAGAGTCAGACATCCCAGAACTGTAAGAGTTTTTTAATATAGGGTATCTTTTTGCCGCCTTTACTTACATTACTCTGTTATGGTTATAATGGAAACATTTCAGATTCAAGTATTATGCAATGAGAATAAGGCTGGAAGAGCTTAGGCAATGCCTACAGGTTCATTCTGAAAACTAGTCAGTGAGCTTCTTCAGAGTTAGTAAATTCTAAGAATATCTATCTTTGCAGGACAATAAGAACTCTCCAAGCTGGCTAAGATTAGCCAGCAGCACAGTGCAGAGTGCACTTGTTACTTTCGAAAAAGGAAGTGTACTGGAAGCCTTCACAAAGAACACACTGAAAAAAGACAAGCTTTGCTGTAAGTCTGTGTTAAATAGGTGTCAATATTTTCTTATCACATTTGATTTCAGTTAGACTGTATAGTTTCTGGACTTGCAAGCCGCTTGCTGCATTAACATGAGCTAATCCTTCTCACATGGAGCATTAGTCAGTATAACACATAAATGTCTAATAAAAGCAAGGGCAGGACGAGATTAATATCCTAACAAACAAGGAAGGGCTTACTGAGGATGTGAGAGTTGGGGGTAGCCTTGGCTGCGGTGACCATGAGATGGTTGAGTTCAGGATACTGCAAGGTAGAAGCAAGGCTGTGAGTCGGGTTACAACCTTGGACTTCAAGAGGGCCAACTTTGCCCTCTTCAAAGACCTGCTATGGGCTAGGGCTCTGGAAGGCAGGGGGTCCAAGAGAGCTGGATGGCATTCAAGGACCTCTTCCTCCGAGCTTGAGGTCAGTGCATCCCCAGGAGGAAGAAGTCAGGCAGAGGAGCCAGGAGACATGCATGGATGAAAAAAAAGCTTCTAGAGAAACTCAAATGGAAGAGGGAGGTTCACAGTATGTAGAAAGAGGGACTGGCCACTTGGGAGGAATATAAGAATGTTGTCAGAGCATGCAGAGATGTGACGAGGAAGGCCAAGGCTCACTTGGTGTTAAATCTGGCAAGGGATGTCAAAGATAACAAGAAGGGCTTCTTTAAATACATCAGCAGTAAAAGGAAGACTGGGGATACAGCGGGCCCACTGCTGAACAAGGAAGGGGCCCTGGTGACGCAGGATGCAGAGAAGGCAGAGTTACTGAATGCCTTCTTTGCCTTGGTCTTTGCTCAGGCTGGCCCTGAGGCATCTCAGCCCCCAGAAGAGAGAAAAAAAATCTGGAGAAAGGAAGACTTACCATAGGTTGAGAAGGATTGGGTCAGAGATCATCTAGGCAAACTGGATCCTCGCAAATCCATGGGCCCCCATGCGATGTACCCATGAGTGCTGAGGGAGCTGGCAGATGTTCTTGCTCAGCCACTCTCCATCATCTCTGAAAGCTCATGGAGGACAGGAGGGGTGCCCGAGGATTGGAGGAAAGCCAATGTCACTCCAATCTTCAAAAAGGGCAAGAAAGAAGACCTGGGGAACTATAGGCCAGTCAGCCTCACCTCCGTCCCCAGAAAGGTGATCTAACAATACGTAGAAAACCAGAGAGGTGATTTACAGAAGGAAAACTGGTTGAAAGCTGGATCACCTAAATGTGTGTGTATGATGTTGGTTTTTCTAGGTGTGTGCAGTGGAGGAAAGAGTCATGATCATATCTTTTAATGTGTAAACAGAAATGGTTGGAAAGTGACAGATATTGTACGTGTTTGTCTCATCTGTCCCCTTGAGTCAGCATTGAAGTTTTCTTTTATTGGCATTCTAGAAAATCCATCATTTTATAATAGCACTGTTCACATGGTAGATACCTTGCAATTGAAGTATTTTTAATATATAAACACTTTCACAACATAAACCTTTACAGCACTGCACACTGGGTCTTTAAACACCCTTCACTGATAATGCAAGCATTATCTGAGTCTTGCATATACAGTTGCCACATTATACAACAATATTGCAATATAGCAAGAAGGTAAAATCATATGACAGAGTTTTCAGGAAGTTCACATGAAATACGTACATCTTTTCTAGCTTTACCTATCTTTTCTCCTTTTCCTAAGTCCCAGGTTTTTTTTTGAACCCAAACCTACAGTTTTGAAAGTGTTCTTTATCTTATCCCATTTTTCAGGCAATTGCAAGTTAGTGTTGTTAACAGCTGGAGTGGCTTGAAACAAAAATGCTTCAGCAGTGTTAAGCATGAAATTGCATTTTGGAACCTATATGCTCTCTGGGTCATAAGCTTCAGTTAAATTTGTTCCCTTCACTATGAGGTGAATGAAATGCTCTGATTTTTGGAAATCTGGTGAAGGATGCTATAGTTTAATCACCACAGTAAAAAATGGAAGGTATTCCCAGTTCTGCTCTATGGTAAATCCTAGGTACCTAGGACATTTAATGATGATATTAAAATACAAAATACATATCTGTGAGTTTAGTTATGAGGTCCTGAACTCCACAGAGGAGTAACTGGTGAATCCTATGGTCCTTTTCATACAGGAAAGACAATTAGGTGATCTAATAGTCTTTTCCAAACTTCAGACCTATGAGTATATGAATAATTTTTTATTTTACAGAGATAGCAAGGTTTAATTCATTAATATTAGTGAGGCCAAATCAGAACACCTATACTGACAGTGAGAGAGAAATACAATTCAGGATCTCAGTCAATTTAAACTGCTGTTGATGAATCCAGGACACTGGTGTCTCAGGGACACTGGTGCCAGGTAACCCAGAAGTCTCTGTCAGGGTATATTTGTGAAATAAAACAGATATAACCAAAGAAGAAACTCAAGACTTATAGTGGGAGAACTGAGAGGAAAATCTGTCCTTTTCTATAAGCGGGGACACAGTTAGATGAATAATTCATTAAAAATAATTTATTTATTTATCATATTTTATATCTTTTTTCTGTGCAAGATTTGTCCATATATGGGTTGTTATTTTCTCCAATGTAGTCATTATTCACTGTATTATTTCTCTGAGCAATTTTTGCTCTGAATATTGTGTGTTAGAAGTTTATTGCAAGCATTCATTATTCAAAATTTGTGCTGTTCATCTTGGAAATGTGTCACCTAGTATATTTTTGTTTCTTTGCTTGCTGATTGGTTGAGCATAATTCTTAGATTTCCAGTGTGAACCATGACTTGGAAACTTGTTTTCCATGCTTACTATTAAACACCATTTATAAGTTGCTGTTTTGATAAATAAATTCAACTCTTATAAGATCTCAAAAAATTGGTGCAGCCATTTTATGTTATTTAAAGTATCTGACATATTCTTATTGGATATTTTTAGGAGTTAGTATTTGTGAAACCCATTATAATTTTTCTTCTGTTCTAGCTTCATCTTGAAGTTGCAATTGAAGTGCAAACAGCTCTAGGGACAGTCCCGTCATCCGTCAGAGGTGCTCAACAACAGTTGAGACGAAAAGAGAGACTAGAATAATGGTATATTCTTCATATAGCTAGAAAATTGCTAAAGCACTTTCACCATTTACTTGATATAATTTATCACTTAAAGCTACATATCTGTGACATTCTATTTACACTATGACAAACTCTGTTCATCAAGTTTATTTATAGAGATGTTTGCCCAATTCTAATGTTAATTTGTTGACAACACTTGGAAAATTATCTGTAATATATGATATGATATACATTGCCCATTTGACTTAGTGTTTTGTCTCTGATGCTGGCCAACACAAGTTTTCTGAAAGTGAAGGATGCCTGCATTAGGAAGCATGTGATAAACAATCCTTTAAACTCTACCCCCTCCAACTCCCTAATAGACACTCTTCAGTGCTAAAGTCTGATTTCCCTTACTTATATGAAATTTAGAATAATACAAGCTCTGACTGAAATGTCTGAAGGCAATTCTGAAATTTTCAACAACTGGCAGAGAAAGAGACTGCAAGACTTCATGGAAGACAAGTAAATCGAGACGAAGCATCACAGCGATCTATGCTGGTAGAGTTTAGTAATCACCAGAGTTAAATATTTTGCTTTAATTTTCTCTCATGAAATTCTTCTAAAATATTTACCTATGGAACAGCTGAACAGCTGGATTTCAGTGCTTTCTCTCTGCCATAACTATTAACATTGTGACAATGCCATTTTGTTAATTACATAAGTGATGTCCCAACCTCCAGGTAACTCAAAAGTTTTCTCATTCCAAGTCCTTTTCTGAAGTCATGCTCCCTCACTGCACATGCTAGGTTGTTCTGTCAGCATTTAGTCTGTGTCATTTCCTCCTCCATTGCTGTTTAATTTCAGCTGGGAGTCAGGAAAAGCATTGGGTTGGTTGCCTCTTTCCTCTCAGTTCTGAGCGCTCCAAATCTTTTTCCCCAATTTACAGAATGGTCACTGGGTGTGGGACTGGGCTGTCTGGCAAAGTAAGAAAAATCAAATTAGTTTTGTGATCATATGCAATTAACCTGCATTACATGATCTTTGAGGGTCAAGCAATTAAAATTGGCATAACTGCATGCCCTGTGGCATATTATTTTTATAAATGTGCAGCATTATTGGATATAGTCTTTGATTTCTTCCATAGTTTAAAGTTATTTTTGTGCAAATGATGTACAAAATGGCTACTGGCTTTGAGTGTGGAACCTGTTTCTTGCAAGCATCTGTTTAATCTTTCCTTTAAGGTGATTAAAAATACAACTGAATCTTTATATGGCCAGTCATTCAAACCTAGGGAGGGAATTGTCTGAGGAAGAAGCTGCTATTAATCGTATTTGTGAATCAGCACAAAAAGGCTTTGTATGCTGTGGCATATTCTATTACTATGCTTATCATCCCCAGTAGCAAAACAAAATGAGGGAAAATTCCTGGTTTAGTGAAAAATGTCATCATTCCCTGTGGCATGTTGTTAGATGTTTTTGAAGAGCTTGGGAGATTTGGGCTTTATGTTCAAAGTCACCGCAGCTCCTTATGAATGCATATATACTTATCAGTACACACCTGAGTCATCCCCTTGCAAGCAGCTGCATAAACAATGTTCATAGATATTTCCTGGGTAGGTCTAACTGTAGTTATATCATAACAGGAATAATCAGTTGCACAGTAACACTCGTCCTGGAGCGTCAACTTCAGAAAGTCAGCTCAGCATAAACCCCATTTTTCTGAGTCATCTCAGTTGTGAACACAGGCTGTCAGAAGAATTGGAAAGAACTGAAAAACTGGTCATCATAGAAAAAATATTTAACACATTGAAAAAAAGATTTGCATTCTAAAAACTTTATTTTCTATATGAAATCTATACCTTCAATGTAAGTATATTACAGAAGTATGCTAATTCTAATTAACTTTGTCAAATAGAGTTCATTCAGATGAAAAACTGTATAATTGCAAGTGTTTTTTTGGACTGTATCCAGGAAACCTCTTAATGCAAAGACTGATGAACCTGTCTAGAAAAACTGAAAAACTGAAGGAATTTGACACACAGAGAAAACAAAGAAGGAAAAAAATTGGCTTTTAGCTGAGATCTGAAGAAAAACAGAGAACTAACATCCTGGAGAACAGGTTGTGCTTCTCATCCTCTTCTCCCCTTTTCTTCTATACAATCTTTCTAACTCCTTGCAACATCGCAATCTTTCTCCCATCTGCACTGTCTCTCTGATCTTAGTGTTTTCTCTTCAAGCTGGAGCCCCCTGAGGCTGGGGCCTCATGCAGGGCCTGGTGAAGTCCCCGTGAACTGCAGGCAGCCCCAGCTACCCTCCTGCTGGGAGAAGCAGTCATTGGGCTCGACATGGCTAGAAGCTCCTGAGCCTCCACAGAGACTTCTCACATTGTGCTGGGCAAGGCGATTATGTCTCCCTGAATTAATTACACAAGAGGTTAGCTCGGTGCTTGATGCTTCATACAGAAAGGAAGTGTCCTGCCCTTTCTGTTGATTTTATTTGGGATTAGGATGGCTCTACAGAGTTGAAAATGCCTCTCCATGCACCGCATTGCACAATTCTTTTGTGTATTCTTTTGTCTAAGGAGCAAAGAAAGCACCTTCAACTGTGTAAGGTTCAGGGCTAAAAGCTTTATTACTTTTTTCATAAACAACAATGACAAGCTTCCAATGAAACAGGTTATATCGTGTGGATAATAAACATAGAAAAGTGTTCTAACATCCCAAATTTTCTCACTGGCTTGACTGATCTACTGTAGGATTTTAGTGGATGGCAACTTCTTTGATAGCACTCTGTATTCAGATCTTTTTTCCCTCTTTACTCCTCAGCTTTCAAACTCTGCAGCTCTTTTTTACTCTGCTACCCAGTCTCCCATGTCTCATTTTCCGTGATTCCTCACATCGTTTATGCAGTTTCCGCCCCCACCATCACTCTATTGTTCCGCTGCGGTTTCTGGGTCTTCCTTTCCTGCTGATTGCCTCTGTGAAGTCCTTCCCTTTCAACTGCCACTTTCAGCACTCTTTCCTTCACTAGGAGCTTTTTTTTTTTTCCCTCCAGTGTCTCTTTTGCTCTTAGCGAAGTCAGTTCTTTCATCTCTGTTATCTGGTCAGCTCCCCACTCAGAAGAGCCATCTCAGTTTTTACTCCTGCAAAGCCTTTTGAAGAAAAGAGCTTAAACAATGGTCTTCCGTGCTCTGCTATTACGACCACCTCCTCCCCAAACAACCAGCTGCTTTCCTTCACCCTGAACACTGACTTTATCCAGAGAATATTTCTCTCTCTGCTGACTGACTCAAGAGCTGCCCATTTCTCACTGCCCCGACTGTCCCACCCGCCAGTTTCAAGGGCACGCAGCCATAGTTTCACCGGCATAAACTGCTTAGATGTTTATGAGAAGGTGCTAGTAACTGGCACTTAATGATCTCCGTAGTGTGCTAAACAGCAGGAGATAATTTTTTCTTCAATTTTTGTCAAGTGTTTTCATAATACAGAATAAAACATAGCAACAGGTAAAACCATGGTGAGATTTCATCGGGAAATGGACGCTTATTTCAAGACTTGCTTCTGAGGCAGAGGTATTGTTTGCTTCAGACTAACTCAGCATGAAAAAGCATTTTATGTGTCTCTGCAGAACTCATACAACACATTCACTTGAACGCTTATCAAACAGCTTAAGTCTGGAATAAAATCTGTGATGAGTCTTAATCAGAAATAACCTAGCAAGTTTTGCAGCAGGAAAGGTAATGTTATATCTTAGTTTAATAAGTGTTTACAGCTCTGCTTTTCAAGAAAGCTATTTTGTGTGTTTATGTTCTTACAATATTTCTGTGGAATATTTACTATATTTGATTTATTTCTTTAAAACATCAATATCTCTATCAGCCACAACTAAAAATCAACAGCTGTTTTCTAATATCTTATTTATATATTATTATATATAGTTTCAGTAATGAAAAATGTTGTGTGAGTGAAAATGTAAAATCTGGAGTAACGCTAATCACATTTTAAAGCTATCCAAAAGTTTCAAAGATCATCCAAATTACTTTGATCTGGAAACTGTGCTAGAAACCTCAGCGCCAAGGATATTTCCTCTATTCTTCCACAGAGAAGAACTGAAAATGTGAGTCTCTTAAGCAGATTTCTACAGCTTTTTTAAACTAAGGAAAATGATATGTGGACACCTGGGGTATATTTATCTTCCTTCAAGTTCACAAACCCTTAAAAAAACTTTTGCACTGGGATTACAGCTGTCAAGAGCAAGAAAATTCTGTTGCATACACGAATGAGAGATTTTGACTTTTGGGCTTTATTCTGAGTTGTATTGGAAATGAGAAATTTGAAACACTTCCTTAAAAAAGGATTTTTTAAAGTTAATGGACAGAAATTTTTTGTTTCAACAGCGCTAAGTTTTCTTATTATTTTACCTTTGTATTTTATATATTAAACGGTACAAAAATATTTCAACTTGTAAGAAAAAAATTTTCAAAGTTATATTTTTAAAATGTAACATTATAGTATCCTGCTAATGCCAGAAATTTATTCCTGTTTAAAAGTATATTTTTGCAAAATATACATGTTTGCAAAGTATTTTGCTTCCACAGAAAACACCTCCTAAGGGGGAATTTGTTAGTCTCATGTTCTCCTTTTTTTTTAATCTGAAAATTTTTCCAGATTTGAAAAGGTACTTAAATATGCCTTTAGACTAGTCACAAAAGGAAATTTAACATTAAAACAGCAGGGGCAATCTAACTTCATTTTATTCCTTGCTAAGATCAAACTAATATAATTCAGGGGTCTGGACATGACAAAGTGTATGACAGGGCTAAATCCTAATGGTTAACCTGAATAGGTGTTCTTCTTGGACAAAAACACCAGTGTTGTCCAAGATGTGCTTACAAGAAAAGGGCTTTTTATTGAGAGGTGTCTGTGCAGAATTACAGTAGTGTCATGAGTAGAGAACCCATACGCATTATAATGAAAAAAGAATTAATAAAGAAAATCTTAAAACTTTAAAAAGTGTGAGATTGCAGTATTTTTCTCTGTCCAGAAATACAATTTTGTTTACATTTACTCAGACAAAAGCCCACAGTGCTAAACTTCCTTTATTGTGCTAATTGTATCCACGATCAGAATATACTCCTTTGTAGGGAACTTGTCCTGCTAAATAAGAATCAGTTAATTTTTCATTTGATCATAAACAGAACACAAAGGGTGGAACAACCGTTTTTCAAATTAAAACCAACTTAAATTCCCAAAATATATATGATGTAGTTAAATAGTTGATAGAAAAGGAAGCAACTGGGTGTCAGCTTATTTTAGTGTATTGTTTGTGAGACACGTAAGTTTCTTTCTATTAAATCTGAATATGTGTTTAGATTACTAGTCAAACATTTTTTAGTTAAAACTATGAATGAATGATGAAACATTCTTGAGTAGAAATCATAACTAGATGATTCAAGTCAAATGTTGGTTCAAAAATTTTGGAGACATTCTTTTGTTTTTAAATGGGCTTCTTTAGAAGAATTAAGAACACGTCCTACTTTTTAATAAAAAAACCCCAACTAATTGTAGGACATACACTGGCACCTTTGAATAATTTAATCTCCAAAAGCCTACTTTTCCAGTTTTATACAGCTCAAGAGTTACATTATTGGCTTTTTGTATTCATGATAGCAGCCAATTTTTTTTTGTCTAAACTACTTATATTGATTTATTATTAAAAAGAATTTTTATTTCCTAAACTTTGATAAGTTCCAAGTTTTCAGAAAATGTTGATGTGTGAATCAAGCAGGAGATTAGGTCATACTGTTTTCCTTTCTACAAGCGGCTGCTGTTAATTGTATCCATGCAATTTCCTAATGCAATATTCAAGCAAATGCGTGGCTAATGGCAAAAAGGAATGGGAATGGTTAAATCATGCACCATACCCATACATAATTATACAAAGCCTTGCTGGAATGTTGAGGAAGTCTTTGATGTAGATGATGGGAAGAGTTGCCTGGAACATAATACATATCCAATGACACTATTGAAGTGATAAATACTTAACAGATCTGTCTGGAGCCTGAAACCAGGCTTGGTGTGAGGGCCTGGGGAGGGAGCACTGGGGGTGGCTGGGCAGGGGCTGGGCAGGCTTTCTGGGGGCACCGTCCTGAGACGAAGTCCAGGGGTGAAAGGAAGAACAGGGGAAGGTGCAATGGGGCAGAGAGAAGGAATGGTAGAAGAGGTGGGACAAAGGCCATATTGTCCACTGCAGCCATTGGGGACAAGTCCTGGCGCCTCACTCAGGTGAGTTGATAACACCACAAATTTAGCACAATAGTTTATAAGTGATTTCTACGTGCATTATGGAAACTGCAGTATGAACTGCCAATACCTTACACTAGAGACTGTCAGTTCGTGATTGTTGGGCTGGGTTTTCTTTTCTTTCCATTTGCTTCGTAACCTCTCAGCAATGTCTGAATACTGTGAGTTTCACAGGGACAGCAGGCAATAGTGGGCAACCCAGAGAAGGTGTCAAGTGAGGATTGATTCCCAGGTCATCAAGGACAACCCCTCTTATTCCAAGCATCTAAAACAAATGACCTGTGGAGCTGGACAGAGATCAAATCCCATTTTTTTCAGGCTGGGATCAATGCCTAACTTAGCTGGATGCTTTCAGGAACAGCAGGTAATGATGAGTAGAGTGCTCGCAAGCATCATGAGACACGGTACCTCTTATTGACCAACTGCATAAGAAATTATGAGAAAATCATTGGAGCTCTGTTACAGTTTACTGATTCCCATGGTGGAGGGAGGGAGTGTAAGACTTTTATCTTCTGTAACAAAGATTTCTGAGGTAGGCATGGCTTTACCTCAAAATCTGAAGCGTGTTATTAGAGATAACAATACGGGGGAGATACAGGTTATATAAACATTCCAAGCTTTTGATCACAGCCACATATTGGGATTTCCTAGTTATCTGTACAGTATGAGCTAGTTATCTGTACAGTATCCCATGGCTGTCTTGGAGGACAAGCCGCCCCAAAAGTCACAATTTTAACCTCAGCCTCAAACGGTGGTTGTAGTCTCACATAAATTTGCAGTTTGTAGCTGTTTATAAAAATGCCTGCCTTGGAAAGGCATGCTTGTGCTAGCAGGTCTGAGCTTAACTTTGCACCTCTCTGAAAAAAGGTTAAACAGCAATAAAATCTTGCTCAGATGAGGAAACACATCAGTAAGAGTGCTTCAAAAAGGAGTGCTATGAGAAATAGGAGAAAGAATAATAAAAAAAAAAAGAGGCATCATTCATGGATTCTTCCAGTCTGACACAGAACCTTACCCAGAGGGGAAACCTTCTATCACCAATAAAAATAAACACTGGTAATTTCTGTGACATGGAAATACCTCTGCGTATTTGTGCTCCTGAGATAGTATTTTGTGTCTTTGAATTTATTTGCAATTTTTTCTTTCTTTCTCATGCTAGTCTCTTGAATACAAAAATAAGTGTGCTTAGCACAATATTTGTAATGACTTTTAGCTCATTTTTTTAATGATTGCAGCCATTCAAGGTTTCTTTTTCCCCTTTGCCTCAACTTTTCTATTAAAATGAATAAGTTTTCTGTGTAGCACCATATAAAAGGTTGTAAAAAGGCTCTGAATTTACACAAGTAGATTCACTATATCACATGGTTGTGTATGTCCATACTTCAATATCTGTAATATCACAGTGACTGATATATTCCGAAGCATCCAGTTCATCGAAGTAATTTTATATGGGTTTTGCAATAACTGTTCTGTACATTCAATACCATCATTGATTGTAAAGATGACCCAAAACATGCCACTGTTGCAGGTTTCCCTATTATAATACTTTTCAAACTGACTGAGTAATTTCATGCTACTTAGTGGCATACTTTTTGCTTTTGGAAGAATAAGCTTTGAAAGGTATGTCTCATCTCTACCAAGAACAGGGTGCAGGGAAAAAGATGATTCCTGCACAGCACATGGTTCAAAATAATGTGATACAGCTTGAAAGAAAAGAGTTAATCCAGACACCAAGTAAAGAAAGAGCTGAAAATGAGCCTACCTTTAAGGAACAGGGCAAAAATGAAAGTAGTCTTTTCACACAGATGGAATGGAAAAAAACCCGACTGTTTTTTCACGGAACAAGAAAATAAATTCTGAGGGAGTAAAGTGGGAAAGACTGAGAAGAGAGAGCATCTTTGTGTAGATAAAAGGAGACTACATTACATGAAGTCCCAACATTTCAAGGAAAGAGATTTTATAGGAGGGAGGGTCCAACATGTCCTGCTGAATGAAAAATGCAAAATGAACTTGCGTGCACCACATGTAATGCCATGAACACATCGTGGAAGGAGCTTCTGTATTTCAGTCTGAATGAGGAAATCTCAGGGACAGACATCAGGAGGGCATACGACAGCAACGAGCAGCAAAACTTGCTTTCTCATAGCGCTGAGTGGAGACAACCTTTGCTTATGTGACCTTTTTACTAGAGGCTCTGTGCATTCAGCCCTCCCAGTATTCCTCATGTCTTGCTGGGGTCTGTGGCCATTCATTTCTCCGGGGGATTGACACCTTCGGCAGCTTGTCCCTGGTTGATGAGCAAGGGCTGGTCTTGAGGCTGAGCAGAGGTGGAAGGCCTCAGTGCCACTTCATCTACTTGGCTATTTGCATTGTTGCTGTATGCTCTTGGTGGCAATAAATCACTCTATCCACAAGGGAAATCTTGAGGTGATGTTATCTCGCAAAGCAGAGCACAAGGGCCTTGAGAAATGGGAATATTGCTGTAGTAATGGGAAAAGTGGTGGCCACTGTCAAAAGAAGTGATGCCTCTTTAGCTTAACTAATACCAAATTAAGCGTGATTATGCTAATTTTTGTGGAAAAGGCAGTACTTAGTAAGAAAAAGGGAGGCAGAACATGGAAGAGTATTCTTGCAGTGATGATGTCAGAAGATAGATTTTGACAAAAAAAAAATGTAATCTAAATTTTTCCTTTCAGGTCTTAACATCAAAACTGAATGTCTCAGCTGTGAGATAGCATTTGAGAATGCTCTCACGCATCTGTAGCCTCCTACTATTTGCTTGTACGTGCATCTCACAGCTCTTGAAGATGTGATTTCAGAATCAGAATCCATGTAAATTCCTTCAAAACATTAATAACATTCCAATAAACAAAATTTCACCTACAGTGCTAATAACACATTTTTCATGTCTTTGTGTTTGTGCATATGAGAGATATTGCTATGAAGTTGAAACATATCTTTGCATAGCAAACCAGGTAAGTCAAATCTGCTGGTATCCTGTGAAGTGTGAATATATATTTCTATGTATTGTGTTCCATAGACTATTCAAGCTGTTCATCTGCATAAAAGTATTTCAAGTGCTTTTCAGTTAACTCTTAAGTCTTTAGTTAAGCCTTTAGATTTTCTGTGTTACAATAAGCATAACTTCGTTGTAGGGGAATAGACAGGGATCGGCGACCGGAAGATTACGGGATGTGACGGAAAGATAGACTCCTCCCCATAGGAGTGGCAGGAACAGGAACCGCAAGAGCTATATAAGCGTGTGACGCAGCCAAATAGACGGACATTTTGTATCCATCATATTGGTGTCTGTGCATCACTGTCCCCAGGGTGGGTAGAGCCCTGTGTCCCGGAGGTATGCGGCCCAAGATAAGTTCTCCCGTAGAAGCGTACAGCTACACTTTGTAAACTTGGTCACAACTGTAGTTTAATTAAAGCTGGATGGCCCTGATTGTCCCTTTCTCTTCCTAAAGATTGTTGCTTCCCAGGCAGAAGTATTGTCTGAGCTACTGTAAAGCTGCTGCAAATATGGTGTCTGCCTGAGCTTGGCTGCTTGCACATAGTTTTAAAAATCAGCTCTGCAGCTTCTGCCTTCTTATGTTACAGCAATATGAGCAACCTGATGGTAACAGCTGTGAAAAAAATGGAGTTCTGAGTGTTCCCCTATTGGTTAGGATATCACCTTGCCTCCAGCCTTCAAATCATTGAGGTAAATATCCACTAACTATAAAAAGTGTTTGAATAAACTGTGGAGGAATTACAGAATGAGCCAGAGTATCAAGGAATAGATGATCTTTAACATACAGAGTGCTATCTGTATGTATAGAGTGCTAGAAGAGGAGGCTTAGAGGGGATCTCATCACCATGTACCAGTACTTAAGGAGTAGCTACAAAGAAGATGGAGACTCCCTTTTTACCAGGAGTCACATGGAGAGGACAAGGGGGAATGGACACAAGTTGCTCTTGGGGAGATTCCCATTGGGCATGAGTGGGACGTTTTCACAGTGAGAACAGTCACCATTGGAATAATCTCCCCAGGGAAGTGGTTGACTCTGCCACATTGGACACTTTTTTAAGATTCGGCTGGACAGGCTGCTGGGCCTTCTTGTCTAGACTGTGCTCTTTGTAGCACAAAGGACACTAAATGATAATGACACTAAATGATCCCTGAGGTCCCTTCCAACCTGCGATTCTGTGATTCTGTCATTCTATCCAGTGCACAAATCAAAGTGAAGAATAACCTAATCCTCCTTTAATATATTTTAATCGGAATTCTCTCAGGTTTTACTTGTTAGAAGAGGTAAATCTTCAGAGGTCTGTAACTTTTTCTTTGCCTATGTCCTTTGCACCAACTGTAAAATAAAGTAAATATTTTGCAGCATTGTTTTGCTGACAATCGGGGCCACTTTTGGAAGGCCCTGGTCTCTCAGTCCCATGATCTCTTTCCACAGTCTGAATGTACATTCATAAAATAAACTACTTCAGAGTCATCTGTCCTTAACTACCCCACAGCCTCAGCGTCTTTCTAAGGTGCAACATAGTTTACGTAGGCAATTGTAATACTTACCTCTTTAGTGAAAATAAACAGACTTCATTTACTGCCATCTGCCTTAAGCAGAACTTCATATTCGCCTTCAGCTATACTGAGATTATGTTTGATTTGGAAACTAGCAAATCTGTCATCTCTTTCCATGTCCAACCTAATGTCAGAAACAGGCTGCTCCAAAAGAAAATATTTCTCTGTGTATGTGTCCATCCCTGTGACCATGTCCTTTACTTGGTGAAGAAAGGAAGTTTTACTTGTTCTGACAATGTATTACCCCTACCAATAGAGAGATTTATGTCCTTCTCCTTGGTACAAGCACTTGAAGGGGCACAAGGCCCCTGAAGGAAGCATCTGGATTTGTACTAGACACAGACTAATGTATATTTTTCTACCAGGTCAGTTGCTTGGCAGAGTATAGCAAAGTATCCTTCTGCTATCAATTTGCTATGACTGTGGAGAGAGTAGGAATTCTGTTGGCTGGTGTCTAACTTACAGTTTTGATGTTGTGCTAATATTAATACGATAAATGATACTATGACAATGTTATTTCTGTCACCTGATGAGGAAATGAGGCTTCTAAAGTCTTTTGTTACTTACTGCCAAATTCATCTGTGGAGCTTGAGAATGCACAGAGAGATAACATAATACTGTATTCATATTAACCTCTCCTTAAAGCTAGTTGTTTCCTGATAAAAACAATGCCTTACACTATTGCCACTTTCCTGCTTCTTTAAGCAGATCTATAGGGGTTTTTGTATATCAGGATACACTAGTGATATCTCAGGGAGAGTTGGTTTTTTTTAGGCAAAGCTCTTGACTGCGATTAACATTGAAAACCGTGTTAGTCTCACAAACCCAGTATATTCAGCTTTATATACTCAGCAGGAATCTACACAGGTCTACTAGGACAAATTTTAATAGTAGGTCATTTTTGGACAAAACCACAAAACAATATAATGCATTTTATCTAATGAATATTTCATGCTAAATGCATAAACAGCCTTAGAAGCAGGGATCAGAAATTAATAACTTCTTTCCAGTAAGTTCCCTCACTGAAGGGTCACCAGATCTTGTTCTTTCAAGCACTTCTTAATCCCATAAATCCTGAACTATTTCCAACATAGTGTCAGAATTTCAGCATGAACATATAGGTCAGGGTATTGCCCCAGGCTTCTGGAAATATGGATCTGTCACCAAGAGGAAATTGAACATGGATAAGTGCTATAAAAAGGGATGGGAAGAAGCATTGTCACGTTTTCTTTCTTCTCATATGATTTAAAAGAAATAATAATTCATAGGTGTACCTCTGAGTAGTTTTGTCCTTCTGTCTGTCTTGAAGAGAGGAGTGAGGGCTGCAGTGCTTGAAGCAAAATTCCTAAACCCCAAAAGATGCTGAAAATAATGCTTGGCATCAAACTCAGGGTTTGAGCTTACAGCTGTGAGATCTTTCACCCCTAGGATCAGCTGCAATTCTCATCTTCCCAGGGCAAGTGCCTTCTTATTTAACTCAAAGCCTTTTGAAACTTATCTAAATCTCTTCACTGATTGCAGTGAACCTTTGATCTTTGTTCTGTAGGTTGTACCTCTAAACATGACACTTAAGGATCTTGGTTAAGTATATAATTATTGCTCTCTCCAAATCACAATGGATTATATGATGTTGCCTCTGGACCACAGTAGCTATTCATTTTAAGGCTGTGACTTCCATAAAAAGTTCTGTCTGTGTTATAACCACACCAGTATTTATTCACAACACGACAAATACATCAGCTGACTGACTGGTTGCTATTATCAAGGCCAAGTTCTATGGGGGATGTTATTGTCAGCCAGAGTTTTACATAAGGTCTTTCTCTAACCGTTGATTGCTGCCACAGGCTCCTCATAATCTGCCATTATTTTCCTGTTTATTTTCCTGTGTCTGTGTTCCAAGTCTCCAGCTGAAAAGCACAGTCCTGAAAGCTGGATTGTGGTACCCCACCTGTAACTCTTAAGAAAAATTCCTTGAATTGAATCCATAAAAAGCAATGACTTTCATTTTCATGGTTTCAAAACAGCAGCTTTAGCTGTATCAATTTTAGAAAGAAATAAGTGACCAAAGCACACTTTTTTCCCTCTTGCTCTCTCCTTCTTCTCTGTTCTGTAGTAAAGGATCTGTGATGTAAAGATATTCACCTGGGAAAGAAACTGTTTTATAATTTTGAATATAGGCTTTTATTCTATGGAAAGTATATGTTTATCATAGGGTTTTTTTGGTGTATTTTGGATCCTTTCTATAAATTATCTTTGTGCTACACATCTTCTAATTTTAAAGGAAAGGTTGGCAGCCTACAAAGTATGAGGGCTTTATGACAACTTTTCTTGCACTCCTTCCATCTTCAGCTATTTTAGTTACTCTTCTAGTTTAGTACCTGCTGCTTTGCTGTGTGCAAATTCTCTACCTGAAACCACCATTTTTCTTTGCTTGTATCTCTTAGTTTGTATCCTGTTCTATTCTCTTTCACTCTTTTTTTTTTTTTCCAACTGTTTAAAAAAAATCTGCCTGGAAACTACTTTCACCCATTCTTCCGTGCCAAGAGATTAAACACACCTACTAACACAGACTTGATGTCTTTAGTTCTTACAGTCTTGATTGCTTTGTTTTCTGCCATATTGCAGGAAAGAAAAATTGGTCTGCAGCTGTACTTGGGCTAAGAACGTCAATCTTTACTAGCTAGCCCTGGAGTGGTGCTCATCTCTGAGAAGAGTTTTTCAGCATTTTCTCATTAAACCACTGTTGTACTGTGCTGTAGTACTACTCCTCAACAGTCCCTGACATTTCCTTCTGCAGGGGAAATGAGATAAGGTTTGCTAATTTTCTGGAAAATGTTATACACCTCTGAATGTTGGCATCCCTTTTTAGATCTGGCCTCAAAATGAAGGTCAGGGAGAAACATTAGCTCTTGCTTTGAGCTTGCCACACTAAAGATCTGGTAAAAGCAAATACCAATTATCTGAGAAGACATCCCAGATACTTGGTATATTTAGAAATCTGTAGTAGTCTGTGAAGTGACTGAGTGGAGGCTCAGAGGGAAGCCGACAGCTCCCAGAACTATAGATACAAAAGTGCTGCCTGAAAGAGGAGAGTTATTCTTGAATTTCACTTGTTTTGTATAGATTAGTCTTGTAAGAGTGTAACAGCCTAATAAACAATGCTTTTATGCTGGTATCCCTTCTGCACACAAAAAGCACGCTATACAGTTCAGTGGTTAATCACTATAACAAATGTAGAACTGTAGGTGTAGAACGGCAGGAGGAGAATACATCAGTCTTTGGTAGTAGCTTAGTACCACCCTGCAAAACCTTTGTCAGGTTTTTAATAATCACTCCTGTAAAAATTACAAGGAGTAACATTTTCTTGACAGATTTTATCTTATCTTTCTCCATGTTAATAGCAATATGTACATTAATATTAATATGGAACTGGACTGTTTCTACAGCAAGTGATATTAGAGATGCTAATTGTGGCTATTCGTCTAGAGGTTATGGTAGATAATCAGGAAAATGCTGATGAAGCATCTTCTGATATTACTCAAACTTTTGTTCGGTAGATTTTATTACTCCCATTCACAGAAGCTACCAAATAAATTATGTTCATGGTTTTAAGAGTGTAATGATGCTGGATGTTAATTGATGATTATTGTAGGAACTTGTAAAATATCTTCTTGATAAAGTGACCAAAGAAAGGGAGTGAATACTGTTTTGTGAAGTGTTGATCAAACAAACCATTGATTCTTCCTACAGCAATTTTTACAAACTACAAATTAGCAGTGTGAAAAGTTCAGCAAATATATCTTTGGGAATAATAAAGAAGTGCTATTCTATACTGCTGTTAATGATCTGATGAGAAAAATATATCTTCTTAACAGTCATATTTGGGCACAGTAGTTCAAAAGAACAGAAGCTGGGGGAAGGGAAATGCATCATAGGCACCAGTCAACATTTTTAACAGGGCGTTTTATCTTGTCTTCCAAAGTAAAAAGCTGAAGTAAATTCTGTCAACATCTCATTATTTGGAAAAATCCGGAGGTGTTCAGAAGAGCAGCTCTAATGCTATTTTCTCTGCAGCTCTCAGGATCTAAGATGAGAACCCGGGTTAGTGTCTCTTCCATTCAGCATATATTATTCTTCTTTTCTGGTTTTGGCTCATGTTTTTTTTCCAAAGGAGTACCTGTCCTATTTATCATGATTGGGTATTTCATTAAGATCATGATTTTCACAGAGGAACCCCTTTTTTTTTTTTTTAAAAAAAAAGAAGAGATATGAAGGTATCAGCTGAAAAACAAGATATCAGACATATTAATTTCAGTGGGTTAATTGCCCGAGTGCCTGGATGATTTGAAAACAGGTCATTTCTCACTAGCGTCCCAAAGAGAATCTACCTTATCATATACAGAATAAAAAATTTTCAATTTATTTTTCTGGATAGAGATTAATAATTACTCAACTCCCATACTACTTTGCTGGCCAAGAAAATGAGCAATGGAAAAATAGAATCTGTGGTAAAGAGATAGCCTTTTTATACATAACATATAATTTTTTTTTCCTTTAGACCCCAGGAACAGGAGAGAGAATTAAAAGCAAAGACATGGTGCCTTGGAGATAGACTCTGCTGTTGTCTCACCTTAACCACGATGCAGCTGACACAGTTTGATTCTGCCTCAGATTGTGGCAAACATGAATTTCCTTTTTCTGCAAGCTCATATGAGGATCAAACTCCATCTTCTATGATGTAGTCATTCTTTCTTGCAGGAAGACTCTCTGATTGACATTCAAAAGAAAGCAGAACAAGGTGGATATAAGTGGAATTCTTCTTTTTATACTATTTTGGATCCAGTATTAAAATTGTTAAAGGAAGAAAACCCTTTTCTATGTCTTTCAAGGAAAAACCTCAGTGACAGGATTTAGAAAATCTTTGCCTAGTCAGTATAATTCAGAAAAGCATGCTCCCAAAACATGTTCTGCTGTTGGCTGACTCCTGTCTGCCTAGAATTAAAACAACTCTAAGTTGAAGACAAAGATGTGCCTTCTTGGAGGCAAACAGGTATATTTACACCTGTGTGGCTAGTCCTTGCTTCCTGGCATGAATTCAGTGCTCCAGTTACTGAAAACCTTAATATGTTTATGGTAAAGTGATGATAGGAATATGAGACTCCTGCTGCCTCATGCTGCAGTCTCAGGGAAATACCATGTGTGCTAAAAATTGGAAGGTTCCATTTTGTTCTATTCTGAATTACTAGGTAATTAAAAGGTAGATTTTTTTATGTTAAATCAAATCTCCCTCCAGTGAAGGTTATGGTTAAATTCTATGACTTTCACTGAAGCAGACTTAGGCCACTAAGTACTTAGCAAAATTCCCTTATAAATCCATTAAACACATTATTGGATTGACCCATGTAACACTCTAAAAACACAGTAGTAGCTTTTCCACTCTAAATTTGTATATAAAAGTAGAGACATTTCAGGTATTTTGAGGACCTACCCATGTACTGTAATCCTAGTGCAATTTAACATCTATTTACCGCTGAAAGGCTTTCTACAGCTGTTTCTCAGTGCTGTTTCCTGTCAAGGAACAACTAATTATTTTTCTGATTTGTTGACTGTCAAAATAAACAGATGGACAGAACAATTTCAGGTAAAATGTACTGTCATGCTTGTAAATATTGCAGAAAACCTCCATATAATTTCCTATGGGGAATCACATCACAAAAAGTTGCAAAGTAACAAGAAAACTGCTGTGGAGCAGCTCTAACAACTTCTGTACCTCATGTGGCCTTGAGTTCAGCTTACCTGTGTTGAGAGCTGGGCTTTTTTCAGACGATCTGGGTGGTTTTGACCTGTGATCTTAGCATGATAGGAAAATACCAAATATCTATGTTTCTGTAAGTTGTTCTACTTACTTTTGAAAATCAGGTTTGCATCTGGAGTACCTTCAGTATACCCTTCCCAGATGTTAGTTATTCATGTATGTTGAGGATCTTGCCTTGCACTCTGGTCTCTCTTGTCAACAGCTGGTTTGATATGTGCCTCTCTTAAGAACAAGTGTAAGTGCTTGCACTAAGACACTTGCTTTCCAGCATGAGGGAAGAACTCAACGTGAGGGAACTCACACTCAGCTTTTAGTTAACTAAGGCATGATCTTTCCCTCCATGAGATATCATTACTGTCCCTGGGACTAGAGCTTAAAAATACAGGTGATAAAGAAAAGATCATGAAGAGACCTTGCCCTTGCTCTTGCCTTTCCCTTTCCTTCACCTTCCTCCCATCTGATTTCTGGTTTTACACAACCTGTGCTAATGGCATCCAGGCACACATGCTCATACGTATCTCTTCTCTCGGGCTGTAGAGTTGGAAGAACACAGTGCAGGGCACTGTAGATGGACTATGTGAAATATTGTCCGTAGGCTGGAAATTATGGGACTAAACCCAAAGTTTACAGTCCTACAGAGTTGGCTTCCAATACTTGCAGAAGTAGTTTGAAATGTAGGAACTAAAGGAATGCAAATAAATACACTGTCTACATTCTGTAAAGTGTCAGATAATTATATACTTTATAACACATACTGTTTTAAGATCCACAGTCAAGCAATGTAATACTGTAATTATAAACATACAGTTTTTAATATAGGAAGAAAATTAGATATTCATGTTGTGAGTTGTATTCTCTATGACAGTTTTAACTCCTGAGCAAAAATTGTAAAATATTTACCTTCTGGTTGAATAAATGAATAATTCAATGTAGCTTATGACATTATGCTTTTTTACAGCAGATATTTTTAAAAATCTCACTAGCCAGATACTTTGTAAACATGATTCCAAATTATTAATTTGGTTAAAAAAAGATGCTGATTTCAAGCCAACATTTACCAGATTTGAAGGATTATAAATACATACAGCAAATAGAAACCAGAAGAAAAAGTTACGTTCTGTGTAAGAACTCATTCGAATCCTTCCATTCTCTTTCATCTGCAGACTCCTTGAAATGACTGCAGTGTTCTGTCATGAAAAGCTGTCTGTTTAAAGCCTAAAGGATAAGTGAAAACCCTACCTGGAAATGGAACAGAGAAAGCAACAAGGCACTCAAAAAAAAAAAAAAAAAAAGGCAGCTTTCTTCAACATCTCCTGCTAGTATTTTCATGCTTTTCAACTTCATCTGTGGGTATCTCTGAATATCTGCCCAAATAACTGTACTTACCAACTGTAAGGAAGTAACTACCTCTCCTTAGTAAATGATCTTACGTATTATGGGTAGTGATACTCATGGAGCCACACCTAAACTTTTATAAAGATGTCCCAGTTCTATGGTGAGACATTTTTCAAGTATTGGACTGGTTTGAAATGGTGAGCATTCTCACTGCAAGGAGATCCTGTCTTCAATGGATCACATAACAGCTGGAGCTTTATAGAAGGCATGCATAATAGAAATGGGACATTTGGTGAGAATTTTCTAATGTGGATTGAGTAACTTGAATTACTGATATAATTATAAATATCTTATCATGTATAATTATCTGCACAAAGAACTCATATAGTACAGTAACTCTGTCAAAGGGGCTCCAGCTTGTCTTTAATGTGACAATAATGTTTAGTACTTTACTTTTATGACGCTCTTTCTAAACACTAACTAATTAATCCTTACAACACCCTTCCAAAGTAGATGAGTGAGTCCTGAGCTTAACTGTAGTTGTGAGTTTTGAGCATCTACAGAGGTCAGCATGTTACAGTTTCCCCGGACCACAGCAGGAGGATGGGAAACTTCACAGGGCTGACCCTACAGAACGACTTTGGTAGAGTTGGTGAATTTAAAATGCCTGCTTTCAGGTTGATCAAACAACCAGCCTGTGTAGCTGGTATTGCTTAAATAACAATTCCAGGCTCAAACTCAGGGAAGTTTAGTGTTAAGTAAAAAATGAAAAATCTGACTCGTACAAGAGAAATGAGGGGAATACAGGAGAAAATACCTTGGCTAGTGGAAAATGTCATTACAGTCATCCTGAAAAGATTATTGAACTGGACATTATTGCCACAGAATTACCATTTTTTACATCAGGATGCAAGTAGGAAAAGCCAATATAAGTTTTATTCCTTAGTTCCATGTTTGTTTGTCTAGGTAAAGGCTGCTCTCCCAGTCAGCTTCTATCCTCCAAGTGGTAGGTAAAGCATAGGAGTCTGTCTGGGAGTCATTGAGGGATAGTTCATGAATTGCCATTTAGTCTGAGAAATAATTTTTTCTTTCTCACCTAACTGGCATGATAATGTGGGTTAGGGAGGGAAGGAGGGTATATTTGGGGGGTTTGGATGTTATTTTTTTCCTGCAAACTGAGTAAACAGATAGGGAGGATAGGCTACAAATATCTCACACCAGTGGGGCAAGAAGCTCAGCAATATGAAGAAGGAAAACATCTTAATACTGTCCAAAGAACCTAAACAATACAATTTCCTCTTATTTCACTCTTATGAGCAGTATTATAGAGAAGAGAGGAAGGGAGAGTTCCTGCAGAGAAGTGGGAACCAACTAAAGAAACAGCTGAAGACTGACAGAAACCCTAAGTCAGGTGAAAATAATTAGTGAAAGATTCCTCCTGGCAGAATTATTGTTGGTGGTGCCTCAGGGAATTACGCTAGTGAAGCTGTAGTCTAATTAAACCATACACTGCATCTTCCTGCATATTTGGGACAGCGCATCTCCAACCACACTGCTGGGAGTAGCAATACCATAAAAAGCCCTAAGGATGTTTTTAGTAAATAGAATTCTCTTGACTCTGATTTGAATCACCTCTGTAGAAGACCCAGCTCAGAAGCCAAGGAAGATCGTTTACTCTCCTTACAGGAGAGTCTTGGAAGAACCTCAGACCAGAGGAGAAACAAGTCCATCCCATCCATAGGTAGAGTGGCACACAGGTGGTGGATTGAGAATAGGCATCGCATACACACAGAAAGATAAAGCTGGATCCAGAATGTCTTCAGTTTCCAGTTAAAAATCCATTTAATGAGCGAACTTCACATCTTCACTTGTTCTTTTCTTTTGGAGGGGTGTGTGTCCTATTTTCCCAGTGGAAAACACAGAAAACAAAATTACAAAAATAAATGGAACATAACTCCCTACTCTATCAGTGCTGCATTATTTTGAAAAAATACACATATATTTTAGAAATAGTTCTGAGCATAGTGCAAATAAAGAAAATTGACTATGCTGGATTGACATAGTTGAATGTGTCCTAAAACACACATATATGCCCTATCCATTGGAGAGGCTCAAAATTTTTCACAAAAAAAGGTTTTATAACTTCAGTGTTTATATATGAAGTTTGTTCACTTTAGTGTCATTTGGTATCAGTCAAAAGAGAAAAGGATGTGAATGCCAAATTATTTAGAAGGAAAAATTTAATAAAACAAACACTTGGATCATGTCCTTAATGTTGAACACCAAATATTTTTCAAAAATGGAACTCAATTAAGAACATCTAATATCAGCTTCGATTTAGAAGAACAAATCTTGGCCTAGTTGATTTTCTGTTTCAGGAGGGAAAACAGAATGATTGAGTCAGCCTAGGTTTAAAGATAAAGGGTGATAAAGAATCGTTTACCACTGGTAAAATGAAACATTCTATATTTTAAAATATAAATATTTTCATATTTTAATATTAATGCTATTTTTTGTAATATTCTAATATACTATCAGTATATTAGGCACATATATGACATCCTTCTACAACTAGAGACAAAAATAAATAATTGAAATAATGATTCAATACTCAACTAGGCTATGTCTTTGTATGTATTTAACAGGTCACCCCTTGAAATTATTCATTCTGCAACTACTTTATAGCTCCACTTGGGAATATAACCCAAGTTGTTCTATCATAATGGAAGGAAGAACATGAATATTCTTAAACGTAAAAGATAAGCGTATACCATATCACACTGCGCAATGAAATAGCTGAAGGCTAACCCAAAACATTATTTTCAAAGGTATTTGCATTGCACATTTCTAAAACTGTTGCTGTCTGTGTTCTCTGTTTGGTATTCCAAATGAGCAGCTTTAGCTTAAAAAAATACTGCAGACAATTTTTCAGACAGTGAAACATAAATCCAGGTAAATTAATATTCCTTCCGGGACATGATGGGTAATGACTTGTGGTATGAATTTTGTGGAATTTAGATAATTTGAATTAGCTACAGACAGTTTGTTTCTGTGAACGGGGGAACCTCAAACTGTTTCCTTTCTAATTATTTTGCCTGCTTGTCTCAATTTTGTTTCCTACACTGTTTGTGATAAAATGTTACCATGGAAGAGAAAAAAAAACCCAACATTGTTTTCTATTACATTTTCTGCGTACAAAGCTTTGGTGAAACAGAAAAATAGGAAACTCTGTTGTAGCAAATGGTATGAACCTACAGATATGAATTCAACTCATAAATATTTTATAATAAACCTCATTCTTGGATATTCATAATTTTTATTTAAAAAAAACCCAAAATCATATGGGTTGAAAGCTTCCATTCTTTGTCACTAGTGAAGGAAATAACAGGTAAGTATTTTTGCTAATGTAAAAGCAGCTGAAGAGAGTATATAATGTTTTTGACATAGTTTGGAAGTGGGAATGAAAATGCTCTGCTTTTCTGAGCTTAGGTGTGTACAAGAATCCATCACAGCCCTTTCAAGCCCACGACTCAGAGTCATGAGAAATAAATTACTTCAGTTTTGGGGAGTCAAGCTTGCTCACCCTGGGGAGAATATGCACTGCCTCACTTTCAGCATTTAACCTGGGTGGTTTAAGCCGCTCCCATCACCTCCAGAGGCTGGGGCAATCTGAACTGAGAGGGCAAGGAAGGGGCACTGTGCATCCCTGGCTCTGTGGTGGCACAGGAGCACAAGCGATGCACCAGCTCTCAGTGAGTTTTCTGGGATTTCTCTTTTCAATTTCAGTCTGCTTACTGAATCAAAATGGCTTGAATGACTTATCAGCACACTGGTAAGACACCAATACATAAAAAATGGTGACATCCTTTGCAGAGCTTGGCTGCAGTGCAAGAGACGTGTACACCGACAAGCTCATTATAACATTTAACTGAAGGTAAAAAGGTCAACTGATGCTATAAATTTAATTGAAGATGAAAAAATGAGAAGCATCAAAACCCAGAACACTTATATCATTGTTGACTGATAAATCTGTCCCATGCATAAATATACACAACACCTGATAAACCTGTAGGTCTTCCATGTATGTCTTAGAAGAGAAAAGATATTAAGGAAAGTGATTGATTCTGAAAATCTACACTATTCTAGAACACTTCACAATACAGGAGAAGGGATGAATTAATTTCAACAAATAATATCTGAAGACAGCAACGTTCATAAAAAGTAGAAATATTTTTGAAGTGCGAATTTCCACAGCCAAGGAAAAAAATACATATAACTTATGCTCTACTAAGAAGATGGAAAGTGAAGAAAAGGGGGTGGAAAGATGCTCTAACTACTGTGCACATGTATTATATTTTGGTAATATTCTTTCCTATTTCAGAGTGTGTTCTTGAAGATTTACTTTGCAAGGACTGTAGCACTGGGTTACTGGGGGAAAAAAACCGGGTTTGACCATCTTTGAACATAAAAAGGAAATTCTGGCCTCCTTTCACTTTTTGTGTTGAAACACTGTATGAAGATCTTGACTGATCTTTGACAGATTACAAAATATATTCATGTCAGAATATGAGGACAATAGGCAAAATGTTGTGGGTGAAGAATTAGGGCATAAAACCACAGGGATTTGCTAGCCTGAGGGAGAGAAATTGCACTGAGTGTTTTGATGGTTTTGGTTTTTAGCTCCAGGAGCAGAAGAGTTTCAAGAGAAAGGGAGAAAAAGACAATGTCCTACAACACTGGCTTGCTTTTCATCAGAAGAGGAGAAGGCAATATTCTGATTACCAGGAGAAATAATTAAAGGAATTCCATATACTCAGAGGTCACACGATCAGACTTTGATATGATCCCAAATGCATTCACTGTGTTAGCCATTAGACATCTCTTTTAAAGGAAACTTCATAAATACTACAGCTGGTTATGCAGTAGTAAAGATGACACTATTCTCTTTATTTTTATTGTCTTACTTGAAACATTGTAGATTTTATACATTTTCTTTAAAAAGGAGAAAAAAGAGCTAAGTATAGTCAATAACAAATTTAATGTTCTTTTTGAAGACCTCGGCAGCTTTGTAATGCCTTACTAGGAATTGGAGTGAAGGAAAAAAGAACCTTGTGAAGGGTGGGGTTATTTTAATTTCATTTTCTTTTCCCTTGACCCTTTTACTTCCTAGATTTGAGTGCTCTCACCAGGAAATAAATTTCATTTAATCTAGGCATGAGGACTCTTAATTATCTTGGAGGAGCTTTTAATTATACCATTTTCAATAATGGCGGAACTTCTTTTTTCTCTGAGACAAATCAAAGGTAAAAGAACTCACTCAAAATGCTCTTTGTAATTAGATCAGAATAGTTTTGTGTTCTGGTGATTTCACACCAAGCAAATAGCACTTGAAGAATTGATGGTCTCACCTGATACATTTTTAAGGTCTGAAAGTTTCCTCTATATATCAAGTGGCTGTTTATAACAACTTATTAATTCCTAACAGTAACCACTGTGTTCCTGTACAGATTCAGAAGGAAGGAAGGGCCATAAATTTTAACTCAGACCAAACCACCCATATTGCCCAGTGCTTCCCCTAAAAAATATCTCAAAAAATAAACCTTCATTCAGATAATTTACATTTTAATCCAGCCTTCATTAGGTTTTCAGACACCCTGAAATCGAGGCCAATACATGTAGTTATAGAAGGTGATAGGAGAAATGTACAAACATTTTCAGAAACAGAAAAAGTAGATCCTATGCTGTGGTTTAGCCCCAGCTGGCAACTCAGCCCCGCCCAGCCGCTCGCTCACCCCCTCTGGTGGGGTGGGGGAGAGAGTCGGAAGAGTAAAAGTGAGAAAACTGATGGGTTGAAATAAAAACAGTTTCATAATTTAAACAAAATATAATGATGATGATTACAATGATGATGGCAATTATAATAATTTAAAAATAGTAATGAAAATGAAAAAAAAAACCCAAACAAAAAAAAGAGATAAATTATACCTGAGAAAAGACAAGTGATGCGAATGAAAAACAGTTGCTCACCACCAACTGATCTATGCTCAGCCTGTCCCCGAGCAGTGGTCCCTCAGTAACAATGTGGCTAGCTGTTTATTCAACATTTTTTGTCCAGAAAGAGGACAAATTAGGTTAAAATAATATTTTTATTTTTACTGAATGAAAATGTCATGTTAAGAGTTTGAAAGTTTATGTGTATTTGTCAATATATTCCCTTTCAATTTTCCGTACCTGTGCATTTGTGGTTTTATGTCAAAGCTAAATTTATGAACAAATACTTCACTGGTGTTTGAATGTACCTTTCCATTAATTCACTATATCAAGAATGATTAGCTCATACAAAACCAGGTTTTATTCTAATTCTAAAACTATATCATAAACAATCTTTGCACCTTTTTAAAAAACTTAAGCAGTACTCTGGCCAGGGCAGTTTCTTTCTCTCTGCCACCCTGGAAGGATCTGCACCTTGCAGAAAGGGAATTGGCCACTAAGAAGTCCTAAACTAATGGCAAAAAAATTGCTAACAGATGGAAAATAAGTCCTTTCAAGCTGCGACATTTGGAGATAACCTGCAGGATATGGACATATACAGCCTGCAGGATGGAGTGATCATTTAGGGTAATGTTTCATTTTTTCCTTGTATTTAGGATGAACAGAGTCAAATCTTTCTTGTGAAATGGAAACAGTGTTCTTATGAGGGAATGGGGCTTATATATTCTTGCTACTCAACTTACAGTAATATTCCCTAAAAGAGCTGGTTAATTAGCTGGGGGGAAAAAAAATCTCATCTTCCTGTAATATATACTTAGAATCACAGAATCATAATTTAGATAAATTGTATATCTTATTTTTTACATGTTATTTTTTTACATGTTATTTTATTTTTTATGATTTATAAGTGTAAGAAAAATGCCTCTGGTAATTTTTGTAACTTACAAAATCTCAGACATGAAGTCACAGCTTTAATTTATATGTGCAACATTCCAGAGATTTAGAAAAAGAGAAAGAGATTTTTTTTCCCTTGAGATCTGTGGTTAGTTTTTACTGAAAGATAAAGGTCTTTTAAACTAAAGTCTATACCAAAAAAGTTTCACTGATTTTTACATTATTTGGCAGTACTGGATTTGACTATTTGATGTAGCTTTTTCCATAATGAATTCAACATATCCATGAAACACACAATGCTCCTTAAAGCTAGGGATGAATGTAGATCCTGCTCAATACTGGTAGAAACTGGACGAAGGGACCAGATAAAAAATGTGTAAAAGGGCTCCAAATTGTTCTTAAAATCTAATATTAGCAGTACAGCTGGTACAAAAGAAAGTGAAAATACCCTACAGGAAAAATCGAATGTCTTGTAGGCTAGAATTACACAAACGCAGTATCGCAATTAAAAGGTCATAAATTCAATGACTGACATGAATTTCTGCTGTAAAGTAGCGGCTAGCCAGCAGAACATGTCTGGAACATTAAAGATGACTGTATGGGATTTGTCAGTGGGAGTATGACCTATCGGTATGTACAGACCGTGAAAAAGGCAGAGGTGTCTGAGGACAGAGAAGACAAGGTGTTTCCTCTCATTCAGGCCGCATAGCATTTTCTGTGTCATATGACACAATGGTAAACTATCTTATAAAGTGGTGGAGAGAGCGTATTGAGAAGACCAAATGAAAAACTGGTCATGTCAATTTAAGAAAGGTGGGGCACATAAGGAACTGGTGCTAAAAAAACCTGGAATGGTGCTCCATGGCATGGAGAGACAAAAGTAAAAAGGCTCAATTCGTTTAGCTTGGTAAAATGAAGGCTAAGTAAGTGTATGAGCATCCTCTTTAATCAAGATATCAGGAACCAACTTTAGGAAGAGTAAGTTAAAAAATAACATTGGTAGAATAATACAAGAACAGAAAATGTCTGTGGGACATGGTATCTATATGTTATAAGGTTTCAACTATCAGAGCAGTGAGATTCTGAAATAATTTATTAATAAGATTGGTTCCAAAAACAATGGCACAAAATGTGCCTGCTGCGTTCTGGTCCTACCGGTCTGAAAAAAGAAATGCTCAGAAGGAGACCTCTGTATTACAAAAGCTCAGCTGCGGGATAGTGTCAAGAAGCTCAGGTGTCTCACTGGCAGCGTTAATGCTTGCCTGCTGTGAGCACAAAGATCCTTTTCGAGGAGCCCTGTGCCCATGGCTGTCTGGTCTTACAGAAGAGGAATTTCAAGGCTTGAGGGCAGCAGTCTGCGAAAGTAGACCCTGTGAAGAAAACAAAACTAGGGCTCCAGGTTTAACTGCATGTATTTCAGATGGTGAAAATTATGACGTGGCACACTCACTGCTGTGGGAGATGAGGATTTACTGACTACAGACTATTCCCCTCTGTCCTCCCGCACCTAAAATCTGTGACCTTTTTCTGATTTATTCACACAGAATATTCTAACTTGCAATGCAACGATCAGGTTGTTCTTAGGTAACACTAAAGGCATACAATTATGAATTGGAAGATTCACATATCTCACCAGGAATTGACACAATTCTCACGGGATCAGAGATGAGCAACTTTACCCTGTTACCTATTCACTCTAGGCGTCAAATGAAAGATAGCCGATGACCCAGATAAATATGGGAATTTTAAATACTGAATAAACATCTTAATAAATTACCTGCCAGCAACCATTTAAAAGATTATTGCTCTTGGAAACACTGAAATCACCTAAGCTGTCAAGTCAGCTAAATTTATTTATAAATGGTTCATCAAATCTTAGTCCATCATATCTATTATGGGTATTAGATCCTTTTTCTGGTTTCATATATTCTACATACTTTTAGCAGATGGAATTATATAATTTCAAAAAGATGGGGATTGCAAAAAATCCACACTAGAGTAATACTAATCTAAAAAAAAACCACTTACTTTTAAAGACCAGCAATAAATGCATTCCTAAAGGAACCAGTGGGCAAAAATCCTAGTGTTTCACATCCTGTAGTAAACACTGTAATGAGGTCCCAGTTCAGGACAAATATTTATAGAACTGCCTTACTTTAGAAAAAGGCTTGCCAATTCCTTCCTCAATAGCAGTCATAGCATAGCTGTTCATGTATAATGGATAGCTTTGCAAATGTGAATGAAATTCCTGTGTCTGTGAGACAATAGCTTTCAGAAGACCATTAAATGATAGACGAGATCTGAAATTATCATAAATAAAACACAAATTAGTAATGTATTCAGTAGATTTTAATGTCTATTTTATCAGAAAAAAATATCACACTTCTCTTTCCCAATAAATATCTTGAGTAAAGAATATACTGCTGTGCCTGTATTTACTGACAAAGTTCTCTGTGCAAAATAGGATATTTCACAGAAAAGAAAAAACCTGGTATTGCCAAAAGCTTTTTAACTATTCTGGCTGTACCCGGGTGACTGCTTTTATTCCTTTGCTGTCAATGCATTTTTAATGTTTTTATATTGCCTTGTTCTTACTGACTTAGGCTGAAATTCTGCTGGCACCATCTGTGGAGGGTTGCCAAATAGTGGTTAATTTACCGCTGCTGATTTCCCAGTGGAAGAGACAGGGTTTCCCAATCTAACTTACTGCACGTAAGAGCAAGCAGGCAGGAAAATCAGGAAACTGGACAATTACAATGAAGAGAACTAGGTAGACTGAAGTAAGGAGATAGGTATTTATGATGTCAGGTGTAACAAATTTCTGCAAAGAAAGTAGAGACTACATTTCTATCTCCTCAGTCTATCCTTTTCCTGTTTCCAAAGGGCAAGAGCAACAATAGCATGTCAGTAATGTCTCATATCCATACACAGTCACAAAACAGCTGATCATAATTGATTCTAAATCTCCATAATATAATTTTAAAATATTGGAGATAACTCTTCAGCCTTCCTTTGAGATTTGATGCCAGAAAATTATTTCTTAGAGCTTAGGGCTAGAAGGAGACAGAGATCTAGTTAGATCTCATATGCCACAAGATATTAAATTTCATCCAGATAGCCAGTAAGAAGCCTAAATATTTTAGTTAGAGTAAGTAATTTCGTGAGACTCAACTGTGAAACACACGCAGGGGATGAGACCTGAATATTTGCTCACACCAGGGAACTTCTTAGGCAAGGTACACACAACTGAATAGAAGAATCCCAAAATCATATTCCACTATAAAGCATATCCCACACTGAAAGAGGATATTTCTTCATAACAAAAAATATGCCAATTAATAGGAATCCAAGTATGCAAGTAAGGTTAGATGAGCAGCTAAGGAAAAGGTCCTTTCTCCTGCCTTACTTCATAAACACTCATGTCCTGTGACATCAGAATTTTCTCTAAAATTCCTGTTGATGTATAGCTTCTTTGAACCCTCGTTGATTCCTATATGTTCTGTGTGCTTTTAGTATTCAGATCAGGTGTGGTGGGTTGATCCAGCCACCAGCAAAACACCGAAACAGCCCCTCACAGAATTACAGACTGACTGAGGTCGGAGGACACCTCTGCACATTATCTGGTTCAAACCCCCTGCTCAAGCAGGGCTGCCTAGACCCAGTTACCCAGGATCTTGTCCAGATGGCTTTTGAATATCTCCAAGGAGGGGGATTTTACAACCTCGTTGGGCAAACTGTACCAGTGCTCAGTCACCCTCACAGTTAAAAAGTGTTTACTGATGTTCAGAAGGAACTTTCTGTGTTTCAGTTTGTGCCCATTGACACTTTTTCTGGCACAGGGTACCACTGAAAAGAGTCTGGCTCCCTCTTCTTTACACGTTTCCTTCAGGTATTTACTTACATTGATAAGATCCTCCCTGAGCCTTGTCTTCTCCAAGCTGAACAGTCCCAGCTCTCTCAGCCTTCCCTTATATGAGAGATGCTCCTGTCCCTTAGCCATATTGGTGGCCCTTTGCTGGACTCTCTACAGTACCTCCATGTCCCTGGAGAGTGGGGACCCCAGAACTGGCTGACAGCTCACTCACTCCTCTCTGCTGTGGGATGGGGAGAAAATACAAAGAAGGCAAGAAGACTCATGGATCAAGATAAGGGCAGTTTAACAGGTGAAGAAAAAGCTGTGCACTCCAGCAAAACAAAAAACACCATGGGAAGCAGGACTCCAGTACTCACAAAAGAAACCATAACCACAAATGTACTCTCTTCCTCCATAGTTCTTGAGCTTTCATTGCTGAGCATGACATCATGTGGGATGGAATAGCCCTCTGGTCAATTTGGGTCCCAGCAGTGTCCCCTCCCAACCTCTTGCCCATCCCCAGCCTACTCGCTGGGGTGCAGAGTGGGAGAAAGAAAAGGCCTTGATGTTCTGCAAACACTGTTCAGTAACAGCCAAAACACTAACCACAAGCCCAAAACACGGCACCAGATGGGCTGCTGTGAAGGACATTAACTACACCCAGCCAGACCGAGCACATCAGGTAGTGGCAGTTATGAATGGAAAGGCTGTTTATATGAACAATCTTGAAACAAAAATGTGAAACATGTGAAGATAAACAGAAAAATGGGGAAATTTGGCATGTTTATGATATAATTCATCCTGAACGTGTGTTTTTCCTAAACATAAATCTGAATAGACCTGTGGGATCAAGAATGTTCTGGAATCAGACTTGATCCCAACATAAACGAAGAAACAAATATCCACAAAACACTTGGAAGATCCTGAGAAAACTTAAAAAAATAAATCCTTCCTCATACACCTTTTTTGCATCCTGACCTTCACTTACCTATCCTACCTCAAGATCACATGAGTTTACTAAAGTGCTTGCTTAGGGACAACAGCATTCTCCTGGCATTTATGCTTGATTAGATATGGCTGTGGAAACTTCCAAATAAAAAAAAAGCCAGGTCTGTGCTTACCTATTGTTGCTGGAAGTTTAAAAGTTCCTGACACAAACAGAGCTTCTAGAATTGGGGACTACACTAGGAAGCATAGGGAAATATTGTAAGCTGAGCAACCACCACCTTATTTCTTGATATTTTTCCTGTGACTCAACTTTGTCTTTTTCACCCAAATTCTGATGGCTAAGGGCAAGCCCACCCAAGTCTTATCAAAAAATGGGCGCAGAATGAAGCATCAGCCCCATACTGATGCCACTACATTTCCTTTTGCTCTATTTCTCCTCTTTTTATTTTTCTGAAGTCCTTTCTGTTAAACTCAATAATATTTTTCTTTACAGAGTACTGTGACATATCACTCCTAGTAAGTGTACTTGTGATTCTCGCCTAAAAAGTGCATTTCTGATTGTACTTTAAAATGGTTGCTGTTTTAATGGTGCCATTTATCTAAGAACAATTCAGCAGCATACATTAAGCCAGGTCTTTAAACTAAACGAAACCAATGCTTGGTTCAGAAATTCAGAACCAATTATAGCCTCTTTGTGTATTAAAATCTGGTGCTTGGTCATTGAATGGAGTATTTTACAGAGCCTGACTGAATTGATGGAATAATCTGTTATGAATTGTGTATCATCTCACTTGTGACAGGCTTATTTTCCAGACCAGAAAAGCCTGGCTTGCAAATTATGGAATTCCTGATTCTTGAATCAAGAAACTTAAATGAAGAAGACTCAACTATGAATTTGTGTGTTATGTTTAATGAAGTAAAACTGGTTTTAATAAAATTTGCTATCAGTTTTAATGACATAAAAAAGTAGACCACTCTGAACATAAAAGCTTGCATTTTGTGAAAAAGACTTTCACTGTTACAGGTGAAAATGTAAAAAAAGTAGTGATCGTATAACTGAAGGCTGTACCACACTGCAGATGAAGAGGCCACATTATATTGATTTAAAATCTGGAATTCCTATAGTTTCGTAATTACATTTGCAAAATTCTTTTCTATGTCTTTTTCATTCATTAATATTAATGTGGAAAATATTTTATTTTCCATTACTTTTAATTGTCTGTAACAGCACCCACTTATATTTGCAATAATGATTACTCTGGGGACTGCCGTACATCCAAAACTACTAAATCAGGGAAGCTGCAGTAGCATCAGTAAGATAAAACACATGTAGTTGAGATTTGGACATTGCTTTTGTTTCCTCTAGTTCATATATTTTGTGGATATGTTTTTTACTTGAGATGTCTTAATCTTTTGGAAATCATGTATATTTAAACCGTTTTCCAAAGCTTTCTTTCCTTTTTATGCCTGCGATTGTTTAAGGCATGAGGTTAAACATTTGTCTCTGATGTGAGCCATGGACAAAAAATATTTCTTACGGCTAGTGGTAAATTGTATCAGAACTTCATTAGAGGAAAAATATCAGCAATGAAGAGGCATCAATTGTGTAGTTAGTAATTCATAAGGTTGTTGTCAATTTTTTTTGTGAGGTAATTTCAGAATAACAGTGGCTGGAGACATTAGAAATGAAAGCAGAGTATTAGGTGGTCAAGTCCATTCCTCCAGTGAAGAGAAAATCAGTGTCTGCTCAGTGTAACATTGTTCTTTAGCCAAAAATCTTTAAAGAAACTTTCTCAAAATAAATAATTTCCACCCTTAAAAGCTGTATCTGATGCTGGAGATTTGGGTGAAGTAAACGTTCATCTGACTTAAAGCAGTGACAAAAGACACATGAGTCAGACCTCTCCCTTTAATAATTCAAAGGTGTTCTCCTTTCTTTAGAAGCAGCTCCATTTGTTCTTTTTTTTGTATCCATCTCACAGGTGACCTTAAGGCTGTTTCCCTAAACATTGCAGCTTTCTATGGAAAGTTATTTAACACTTTTCCAGGTGTTTCTGTTAAATACTCTGAAACAATCATTGCTATACGTAGAATGAAATACTATGTGCTGCCTAAAGAGATTTTTTGATTTAAGTTTATTACAAAATGATAGTTGTTGAGATTATTACAGGTGGATTTGACTTATTCTATTTTTTTGATTGTAGCCTATATCAATTCCTTCGGGTAGATTCAATAAGTTCTACTCTCAGGAAGCTCTGTCACTGCAGGGGAGAATTGTAAATGTACATATGGGAGCATTAGATTGTTGTCCATAAAGCAGGATTTGTCTGGTTCTGGACTGAAAACAAAAAGCCAGAGGCCGGGTATCTATCTTTTTGTTCAGATCTATCAAGCTTTCAAAAAATTAAAGAATATAATTTTTAATTGGGAAATAATATGGGCAGAAAGTTGATTATAATAATTAAGTAATTTCATAAACATACAGTAGAACACACACGGAACTGATCTTATATGAAGAGGATTTGCCATATCTGTGATTAATTTTAAGGTTTCATTCATCGCCAAACATTGGTCTTTACATGGTGACCACTGTATTGCAGGGCTATGATGTGATCATAACGCAACTCTTAAATTGGTAAATCAGTGTAAGTATCAGATTATTAATCTATTAATTCTGAATGTGGTAGGCTTTCCTTCTTTCCTTTTTATCTTTTTTTTGCTTTTCATTTGCTAGCTGTTTTATTGTAATAATACTAAGTACAAAGAATTCCTTTTAAGCTTAAACCAAGTTTGTTATAGATCTAACAAATCAAAGTCATCCCAACTGTTGTTCTAGCCATCTCGATTTGGGAGGCATAAGACATTTAACAGTATGTGCCAATATGAAATGCAGTTTCTTCCTGGTATTTTTCCTACTTGGAGATTAGTATTTCATGTTAAAAAAAAAAAAAAAAAAAGGAAAGATTGTTTAAAACAATAAACCTAGAGATGCTCAGGAGGGTTGAGAAATTTTAAGTTCAAAGCCTGTACCAGAGCAGAGATGTAGACATTTCATTTTAAAACTTCTAAAATGTTGTATATACCTGAGAAATAACCTCTCTGCATTCACTTATGGGATATGGAAATATGGGGTTGAGAATCTGGAGTGAAGTGCATACGTTAGCTGCTCCTCACATGATTTTTTTTTCATGCTTGAGATCCTATCTTAATTTGAGGTTAAGGAAAAGTACCAAATTAATTAAGCAGCAGCATAATACATCCCTTATAGACAGGAGGTAGATTGAATACTTCCATAGTGGTGATTTCTAGTATGACAATTACTCCTAATAAACCTTGAGCTAAGTAAACCTGATAAACACCATGGCAGAGCAATTTCTTCCTGCTAGGAAATTACTTACACCTCCTGTGTGGTGTGTGAGCATTGTGGAGGTAAAAATGGAATCTGTAGATGCTCTGAAGTTTTTTTCATAATATAATTTTTATTTTAATTCTTCTTACAAGTTTGTCTTCTGGAATAAAAGTAGCTATAACAGGATATCAGTCCACATAGTAGCTGATGGGAAAAAGTGAGATCTGTATTTGTAATTCACTCTGAGATCCTTTCAAGATCCTTTGAAGTTTTAGAATTCAAATATTGCAGACCATCCTCTGCAAAAGGATAAAACTTCAAAATCTACTACCAGATCATTAACATAGACTAATTAAAGATGCAAAAATTTAAAATTTTTTATTTTTATTAGGCCATATTAGATGTTAGCATTGAAAAGCCATCAAGTGAAACAGTCTCTGATGAAAACTTTTCTCCTTCGCAGAAGCAATTCTCCTGTATTTTAAAAATTAATCTGAAGGGGCACAGGAAGAGTCAGGTTAGACTTGTAAATGAACAGGCTTCTTTTCTTTGTAGTAAGGATATCATTAGGTCTTTTATAAAATTACCAGCTCTTTTTTGCCCTTAGAATATGCTTAGGTAGCCTATTCTCCAGACTACAACTGATTCTAGTTATCACATTCAGTGTCGTGTTTTCTTACTAGTTTTCACCAAAGCAATTTTCACATTACATATTTAATTTACTTTGAAGCCTGACAGAGCTAATACAATATTTGGTATTAATGGTTAGAGGCTCCATCTCCCATTGATCTTATGAATTAATAATTTCAAGTCTTCTGCTGGGACTTTAATTCACATAGCAAGGTAAGAATGCTTTTTGAACCACAAATAAATCGATCGCTGCTTGCATTTTTGACTGGATTGTATTCAGGACTGATGTACCACTGCAGAATATCCCTAGGAACAACGGTAAGCTTTTTCCCCTCATTACTCAGAAAATATGTACAGGTTCATTTCTGACAAGTTGTATTATATAAAACATACAGTGTCAAATCATCTGTCAGGGAATCTAACAACTGCATAACAGGACCGTGTGCCAGTTCTCAAGAATACCATTATTTACTGTCTGTTCAGAAATCAGATTCGGTGTGTATAGAATGAGCAGCAGCATAAAAGCTTTCAGCTACTGTCTGTCCTTCGATGATTTTTCCACTCCATTTTTCTTCCACAGACTCTGACCCAGTAATAACAAGTGAAGATAATAGACATCATGGAAGGCAAAGCTGACAACTTACAGCTTTAAAAAGCTTTCCTTTGGAAGTAAAAGTAAATAAAACATTCCTTGTATTTTAATTCCCCCTACGAATATTGCAAGAAAGAGGACAAGTTTGCCCAAACAGCTGTGCCTGAACCAGCTCCCAGAAACTGTCAGGTCTAGCGCCCCTTCTCCTCTGCAGGGAGTTCCCATGGCAACACCTTTAGCAGAAGTAAAAGGAATTACAGACAGATATTTATTTTTCTTTCTCCCACCCCCCTGCCCTTCCACCCCCGTCTCTGTTCCAGTTCAGAAAAGTGTTTCTCTCTCATCTTTGGGGCACTGAGAACTGCCATTGGGCTACCTGGCTCCATTTGCTCTTTTCGTTGCATTTGAAAAGCCTGTCCTCATTCCCTGTGTCTCTTGGGTGTCTGATTTATGACATCAAATGAGAAAAAAAAGGCAAGAGAGACTTTCAAGAGTGAAAGTTGTTGTGGGGGGAAGTTGCTAGCCCAGAGCTGTCTTCAGTTCAGGCACTTGAAAAACACAGCATGTTTAATTTTAATTTGTCTGCAATTTTCCAAGGAGCCTGGCGATAGTCGTTAAAGATAAGACATAGCACATGAAACGTGCAGCTAGAAACATGTCTGCAGAATATTGGCAGGCACTCAGATTTGTTGCCAGTGATTTGTGCTCTGATGAGATTGATGGTTGCTCTGGCCATATTTGGCAATTGATAAAGGCATATAACTTCAGCAATTATCTGTGAGAATATAACCTCGACTAGGTGCATTTATCAGAGAATTTCACAAAAATATCATCAAACTGTCACTCAAGAACTAATTAGCTTTTTTTTTTCCAGCATGCAGCTCTACTGGAAAAAAAAAGACAGTGGCATATGACACATAACTATTGCACAGGCTGTAGTTTCAGTGAGAGCATAAATGTTAGGTGCTCTTGCAGAAATGCAGAGCAATTTCTCATGATGGGCTTGATCCCAGCTGTGGCAAAGTCAGTGAGCATCCTTTCCAACCACGCTGGGCTTTGAGTCAGGCCCAGGAAGAATAAGTGCACAGCCCAGACATAATGGAGAGGACCAGGACGGCAGAGCTGGCTATGCCCGTGCTGCGAGTGGAACAGAAAATTCTCCTCTTTCTCTTTTTTGGTTCAAGGTGAATTTAGCTCTGTAATGGCTTAGGGCTCTTGTTCTGCCTCTGGTCCTGGGTTTTCTTCGAAGTGGCATTTGAAGAAGTGAGAACAGATAACCAAGACTTTGATGCGAGGATGCTTAAGACACAATCAGTCCTCTTTAAGAGAGCTGGAGTGTGCTCTAAGTCTCCTGCAGTGCAGTCTGGGACAGCATCAGGGGACACTTTGCTGAAGGAAGGTAAAATTGACTCTGTGCTAAGACTGAGGATGCTTCAGGTTTATGTTTCTGAGAAGTTAGTTAATTGACTTAGTTGGAAGCTGAGGTTGTGCAAGAAGTAGGCTATACCTCTTACATCAATGCATAAGACTCATAATTTCATTTAGAAAATTATAGAAAAATGACAAGAAAGAGGATCAGCAGTACTGTTGCATCTCAATGGCAACTTTTCAGGTAGCTTTTCTCATCAGCCCACTGGACGCTCCGATGTAGCTCTTGCATCCCACACAGCTTGTGTGTTAATATAGAGGTGTCAGCAACCACCTTTTCTGACCTCAGCCTCAAGCTGCAAACAAACATCAACCCAAGCACGTATGTTCAATTTTAGCATGCTGATCTGTAAAACTCCATTTTAAGATCAAGGGGCCCTGGAAAGGTAACTGAAGACTTTTGTAATACCTAGTAGAAATTACCAAAATCTACATAATCAGGATGGCAGTATCTACAAGAGAGACTGTATTCATAGTTTTTGTAGGAAAATTAATACTTTCAACTTAGAAGTATACTTGAACTGGAGCTGCAGAAACTATATGAAAATAATTAATTGGATGGTTTTATTTTTTAAAAAAACTCTTAATGAATGTTCAGTAAGTTTTGGGAATTGTTTCTATCTCCAAAAGAATTTCTACCTTCGTTCGTTAACTCAGTGGGTAGCACGCAGCTCCTCTAAACCACTGTCCTGTGAAGACAGCGAGAAGCTGGCTTGGGAGCAAGCCCATGTCAGACACCATATTCCAGAGCCCTGAGCCAAATCCTGGAACTCTGTGAGCAGAATTTCACTGCCACTATTACAAGGAATGAGGAAATCTCTTTATTAAAATGAATGAAAGTTATCACTGATTTAAATTGGTTTCAGAAATTTTATATAAGTTAGAGAATTTTCTTGCAGCAGAAACTCTCAATAAAGCAAATATGTATATCCAGTGCATACCACAGCTTAGCCATGTGTATCCTAGCTACATATTTATGACTGCTAATCATCATCTGAAATTCAGAATGGTCCTTTCTTCAAGGGTTTGGAAAACAGCTCTATTACACAGTACAAGTTTTGGCCTTAGTTTAAAAAAACACACCTGCCTCCCTGCCCAAATCCTGCTTTGAGCATCTTAATCTCCATTTGTTTCTTTCATTTTGTTTGATTGCTGCCCAAAGTAATTTTCCCTCTGCCTTCAAAATCCTTTACAGCTGGTTTTGCATTATTGTGCAGCCTTTGTCTTTTAACCCAATTATCATGTCAAAAATTGCAAAAATCTGTCCAGGCAAACATTTTGCATTTTAACTATGAAGAAGTCTGTCACTTTACAAACATGGTTACACATGCGAAGGGTCTCCGCTGGTCCTCCACTGACTCAACTTTTTGTCTGCTGCTGTTTCAGCTAAAGAGAGCACTTGGAACAAAGCAGCACGTGGAGGCTTTCCCCTTCCCTTGACAAATGCTGCAGATCAAAGAATTGCTGTGGTAAGAAGATTAAAAAAGATGATGATGATAAAACATGCTAGCAGTGCAATAAAGATCTCATGTACTCTAGACCACCAATAATAATGATGTATATCTGTATGATAGGAACATCTCACCATCCTATAAAATGTCAAACATTCTGTTTGTCTCATACTGCATATGAACAAACAATTTTTTTCCCCACTACAGTTCACCAGAAGTTCTTCTATTATTCATGTATAGGCACTAACTGGAATGAATAAAATACTCTCATGCAGTAATAAAACAAATGAATCATGCAGGAAGGTTTAGGCACCAGGTCTTAGGCACACTAACGTTACTGTGTGTCAGCTGATTCATAAGTGTGCGTACATCCACTTAATTCACAGCATATATAGGCTTAACCCTCTTCCACAGGTTCCCATAGAATGTATGAATTGAAAATTTTTCAGTCAAAGCTATTTGATAGATTTTTTTGCAGCTCATTTTTGAAGGAAAAACTAAAATTGTGTGTTTTGGCTTTTTCCTGAATTTCTTTAGACAACATTTTTCACAGCAATTTATTTTCTTACTAGTACTAGTAACTACAGTATTTCCAGGACTAGTGCATTTCTTCTTACTACATCTATCCCATGCTCCTGCGTTTAACATTTCACTTGCTTATTTTATGTACTTTGAAAAACATCACTTTAAACTTTTTCTGTTTTCAGTAAAACAGGTCCTTTTTTCTCTTATGGCTATATTGGCTTTTGTTTAAGATCTCTCTGAATATGATCTGTAATGTATTTAGTGACCTTAAGTTTTGAGGATTAATTTTCTAATTACAGGGGATCCAAATGATGTTTGAATCTAAAGGCTTATGAACTGAGTTTGCTTATCCCATTACTAAATAGAAACATCCCTTTTAAAACTTAATTACCTTTGCTTTAATTTTATGTTTTTTTTTTTGTTAAAGAAAGGAACTTACTGACACAAGACAGTTTACGTAACTGTAGAGTACACAAATGGACATAAAAGGAGCGTCTTCCTAAAAGGTCAAGAAAAATGTTTGGTAATTGGTTTCTTGCTGGTGGTGTTTTTATTTTTATGAGAAACAACAATAGTTTCATACTTTCTCTGTTATGATTTGTAATATATAACTTCCTTCTCTTAGCTTGGATTCCTGGAGAAGAGAATAAATGAGGTATTTTTTTCCTTCTCTTCTTCCCTAAAATTTATGGCTAGGGTATCTTCTACTTGTAGACGTAAAGTGCTTCGGGTTTTTTCAGCTTCATTGGACACCTAGATGTTTTAAGCAGTTGAATCTTGTGCATTGCTATTTTTATTCTTCCTCTTTGGAATTATTAAAGGTTTTATCTTTATTACATACCTCTGGGCTTGCTCCAAGGCCTATAGTTACCAATTGAAAGATACTCTGTCACATACATCTTTTTTCATGCTGTAAATTGATGCTTCAGGCATGGAAAATCATGTGGCTGAAACAAGCTCAGCAGATTCTTGAATACCTTTAAAACCAAAATAAAACCTTAATAATCTGTATCTGTTTCTAAATAGTGCCATACTTACCAAGTCAGAAATTAATTTCACAGAGAGACCATTAAGCAACAGATATATTGAAACATACTAAGTCAGAAATTCATTTCACAGAGAGACCGTTAAGCAACTGATATATTAAAAGATATAATAAGGTTGCTTTACTGTTGTGTCCAATTCCTTTATTCTATTTATGGGGTTTCTTAGCTAGCTTAATCCTCTTCCTGGCACTGAGTTTTGGATTTAGGGGAGTGAGGGGATGTTGTCTTTTCTCAGCTGGCATCCTGCCTTTCTTTTCTCAATACACCTAGAATGCACCAAATGCTTTTTTTGGCCTCTAGTCAAAGGGTGTCAGGCTGCTGATAAAACACTCATACTTCACCATCTGACTGTTCTTCGATAGCTTGAAGAGTGAACATTGCTCTTCAGTGTCAAAGAAGCATATCTACTCTTAGGGGCCTGGTTCATAAAAGTGGTTTACTTCATGTACATAGCTTTCCCACAGGATATACTCATACAGTGCTAAACAGTTTTTTTCAAGCTCTCAAAAATGCTAAAGATTCATGCACCTTTTTTATAGGTACTAATATGATATTGCATTAGTACTAACATTCTCTTTTGCAGGCAAAAAGACTATTAAATTGCAAGTTAGTATGCCCAAACTGTAAATTCTTTAGAGCCATGAATGGTCTGCTTTATTTCTTGTATAATGTCTAATAAAATAGTGTCTCATATGTTACTGGAGATGGCAACAGCTTTCATGTTAGAAATAACTAATTGTAAACATAGACTTAAATGTTTGTTGTAAACCTACAGTATTACATCAAGGGATATAAAGAAAAAAAATGGGATCAAGGCTTTTTTATTCTCATGTCTATAATGAATTATGTTTATTCTATTTCTTTTCTCATCATTTTATAGTACCAAAAAAAATAGTTGCCCTAAGAAGCAGTTTTAAGGTCTCCAAGTCTCTTCTCATGAGGGGAATGGCGAAAAGTCCTGAAATGATATAATGAGCTATAATTATGTGCTTACTTGCTAGTTTGAAGTCTGAAAATGATGGCTTTCAGAGGGAAAAAGGAAGACAGGACATACACAATGTGCCCCTTGTTCCCCTCATTGATAAGCAAAGTAAACTTTTAAACGTGGTGGCTGAAATGCCATCAGTTTCCTAAGGTCACCTCTATAGAAGGTGTGGGCCTCTGTTACAGATCTATGTCTCAGCACATCTACCTTATTCTCTAGTAGTGTAGCAATTTGCAGCCCAAGACTACGCAGAAAGGGATATCTTTAAAAGTTGCTAAAAAGACCTATTGAACAGCTGTCTCTGGGGCTGACATGAGTCTACCATGTGCAAAGCCAAAGAAGGAAGATCTGTGCAGACAAAAATGTCCTGTTACAAAAACACATTGGAAAGTCATCACCAGTGATGGTAGGTTCTAGGGTACTGGCAGTACATGGGTGAAAAAAGGACTAATATGTACCAGAATGTTGTAGAGGTAGTATCAATATTCTTCCTGAGGTCTATTTAATAGAATGTTTTTTATTAAAGAGGGATGGAAAAAATAGTATAGAAAACACAAACCCTTTCAACAGCATTGTGAAAGAATACTTAAGTTACTGTGTTAAAATTTTAAGGGTTATATTTGTCTGTTGCATGAAAGTACAATTCCCTCAACACTGAAAATAATTAAGGATGTGAATTAACAGAGCGGTTCCCTGGAATAATCTTAAATTTTGGTAGTGAAATGAAAATTACTTAAAACTAGACTCACAAGAAATAGTGGATTATGTCAAATGATGTTGATTCGTTTTCTCTAATACCAATTAATCGCTTTTTAATGGCAAACTTACAAAAGAAACTAAATTAATTGCTTTCTTAATGTTGTAGTATTTTCATTAACAATAAACAGCTGAGATTACTGGAGGATTTGTGCAGTAACGGGAGCAATAATTTATAACAAATGAAAGTAATCTACATTGCTGGATTTTAGCTGTAGAATTTAGCTTAGGTAAATAATTAATGCTATTAAATTGTTAGAAAAAGTCATGTGACAACCAGTTACAGATTTCAAACACGGATTCTTTCAGTCATGTAGTGATGAAAAGAAGGACAATCCTGAACTATGAGAAAATAAGCTGTGCATCACTGCACAACTGGTTTTATAATTTAGGATATTTAGCAACGTTTAATTTAAAATGGGATTTGAAAACCTGTTGCTTTCTGATAAATACTGGAGATGGTATGGAGGGAAGAACTTAGGATAAGGAGGTCCTGTTTCTAATTCTGTCACTGATGGTTCCTAATAATTTTAGTTTCTTTGTCTCTGTGACGCTCATATATCACTTGTATAGCAATGCAAGAATATTATAAACATGCAAAACCAGTAGTGCTGTCTATTGCTGCAAATAATTGAGTCCCAGCGAAGATGCTCATCAGATGAGCATGGTCCAGGTATACTGAGCTCTCTCAGTTTGTGAAAGGATGGGACTTAAGTCCAGTTGAACCATAAAGGGTATCTGGATTCATTAAAACTTCAGCTGTAACTTTAAGTCACAGCTATGATAAAACTTTTCATGTCAGGGCTTGTTTCAGGAGCCAGAGACCTGTAACTGATGCTATTTGGCATAGTAAATATATATGTATACATACATACAAACGCATGCACACACCCACGCACGTATATATGTGCACATATGTGTACGCTGAAGTAGTAGTGAGCTCAATTGAAATAAATGCTACTGCGTGCATCTGTAGACCAGTAGTCTTTAGCAAGTCCTCACCACTTTTTTTTCATATGTTATTTTACTGTTTGCAGCAATTATTAACTCTTTCTCACCTTTACCCATCATTATTATCCTTTGCTTGATACTTATTTCAGCCTTAGAAAGATAGTTTCCTAAAAGATATTAGTTGATCTTCCCATCCTCAGAGTGGTAACATTGTCAGTAATTGATATTTCTAAGGGCTTCTCTGGTTCTGTCTGAGAGGCTGTCCTCCCTATATTTATATGTATATAATTTGCTTCTAATTATCTAGAATTCAGCTCCATTATGAAAGATATTTAGCTGCCTTTTTTTCTACATAGTCAAGTCTCATATATCTCACACCCAGAGTTGCAACCGAGAGTTGCAAAGCTGCTCTTAACAGTAGTTTACAATGAAAAATTGTCTGCCAGGGGATGTAACGCATGTCTCGATTTTCTCCTTCAACCAATTTGTATTCTACCAGTCAGCCAGTTTGTGTTAATTCAGTTATTTCATTTTCAGAAACACTTTAAATTGTGTGGAGCCTAAAACATCTAATTTCTAAATTTTGTACACTGAATCAGCAGTTCAAAGGAAATATTTACCTTCACATTATGATATCAATGTGTACTGTCCAAGACATCTCCCCAGCAAACAAATTCTCTGTTAGTTCAAATGTTCATGTGATCTCCAGCTGCCATTTCAAGGAAGGCTGTGTTAAAATAATCCAGGTTGGGGTGACACAGACTGGGCTAAGTTCATTAGAGCACAGAGGTAGGGAAAAATGTATCCACAGCTTCTTGGCCAAATACAGATGAAGCTAATTTCCTTGATGTAGCCATCTATATGTTTGGGGCATGCAAGATTCAACACATGTAAAAATAAGGGTTCTTCTCAGCTGGAAAAACATCACTCCAAAAATAAAGTGCTTCCCAGCCTTAACACCAGACATGCAAAAATCTGAGACAGCTGTTGTCTTCAAATCCTTCTAAAGAGGGATCAAGCTGAACAAGTTTAGTGTACCTTTAGCCATTAATGTGTAGGAATATTTCAGGTGCTTTTATAGCTTGTAAGTTTTAGTCTTAATCATTATGCAAAAAATGTATGCCTAAGTTTGGGTACTCATATCTCCTGTTTAATTGCTCAGTTTGTTGGAAAACTACCAGTGAACCAATAGAAAGCACGTAACCTTGTCTGCATAGCACAAGAAATCTGGATGGTGATGCAAATTAAGATAGATAAAATAGATAAGATAGATCACTTAAAATAAGAATTAGAAAAATGAGCTGGTTTCCTGATTTGAATTTAAGAACTGATCTAGTCAGAAGGTGATGAGAAAAAGAGAAGTTTCCCAAAAGACTATTACTGTTTAATGAAAAGCCAGTCAGTCCAATCCTGTGAAATTCTACATATTCCAACTCAGTCTGGCATGGTTTGTTCAGCTCCTGCTTTGTTTCTGAAAGGGAGCAGATAGTTTTGCAGATTAAAACCATATCCTCCAGTCTACTGGGACCAATCAGCTAATTTATCTTTAAAGTGTTTCAAGAGACTGAATTAAATACCCACTATCCTAGCAAGCACAGTAGATACTGTCAAAGAGGCATTTTTAGCCCTTGAGGCATGTAATTACCAGTGCTAGTCCATAAGGAAATTTCATCCTGAGAGACTTTTATTATCTTTTGTGAGGAACCTCCCTGCTACTGATAGCTAATACCTCCTAAAAAATGCTCAGCTCCTTGCAGATGGGATACTGAGGCTTCTAGAGGGTGGAAATTCATGCAGTTGACATGAGGCAACCCTTTTTTACCAGGATGCTGTTACACTGCTTTTGCAGCTAATTGTAACTTCTGTTTTCCTACTAGTAAGAAAAGTAAATAAGCCAGAGAAAGCCCCGCTATGAATAAGACAATATAGCAATGAAAGGCTCCAGCTAGCTTTGTCAGTCATTTCATTCTTCAGCATGAATCTTCAAAGTCAAGTGCAATCGGAATTAAGCACTGAACTATGCAGATATGTTGTCTCTAAGCATCACTGCAACTTCCATCTGCTTTCTTGTCTGAAAGCTCACTTTCTGAAAATAATCTTGTGCATACATGGAAACCAAAGCTTCTTACCAGAGCTTCTTACCCCCATATATGAGGTGATTATGGAATGGAGCACTGTTTTCACATTTTTTTCTCCTGCAAAGTCCTTGACAGGAAACCAACCTTAATTTTGGTAGGCCACAGAAGGCAATTAAAAGTTCATCTGGAGGCTTGAACTAAAGTCAGCAAAGTTTCTAGAATTTAAGAAAAGAAGATAAAATACAGTGACTTAGAGTGGGTAGATATCAGAAAAAAATCAGATGCATTATGGATGCCACAAAAATGAAACAGTACTCACACCACAATGTAAAACACTTTGCATTTACAGTATGGGATGCTTTGTCTTGATTATTAATATTTTCAAACAGATGGACTTCCTTCTTCAATTAGGTTGAGTCTCATAGCATCTTTACCACTATCACAATGGGCCATGGAAAAAACAAGAATGAACAAGTCGATACCATTCAAGTGTGTTTTGAACTTTCTTCTGATTTTTGGAAAAAACATGGTTTAACCTCAGTTATTAGTTGATAATTGCAAGGTGAGACCTGATGGGTCAGTTTTCTCACAGGGATGCCTTCCAACCCCTCCTCTGGCTGCAGTAAGTGAATGGTATATGCTTTGGCAGCAGGACAGAAGATTTTTGAAATAGATTGTTAAGTATGCAGAATCCCCCGTCAGCCATCCTTGATGCAGTCTGCAGGCAGGTTGGCTTAAGCACCTCTTGCATGGCTATTTTATCTCTATGTACTCAGGAAAGAAGCAAGAGTAGAATTCTAATCTCAGAAATCCATAAACTTTAGAATACTTAATATGCAAATATTTCAACTAGAAGGAAGATTTCTCAATAATTCGGCAATTCCTCTTGTATTTAAATTTGGGAAAAAAACGTTGTTCAAAGAAACTGTTTTTCCTGTCTGTCAGCTGCCATGAAAATGGAGTGATGCAATACGGTGTAATTTTGGCATCAGCTCCAAGAAATCATAGGGATTCTATTCTAAGTCCGAGGTAAAGTTACACCAGGTTATCCTGCCAAGTAGTTTTTTGGTTCTAGCTTCACCCTGACACCAGATATTATTCTGTCAGTAATCACCTGGGATTGTAAGGATTGTAATTTCCATTAAATTGCATTGTCTGTACTTCTTTAGGCTCCCTTCACTCTGCACACATATGCTTATGTATATGTGCCAATGAAGACCATTCAATTACATAAGTGACTCATTCTGTGTAACCATCATTTTTCCCACTTCAGATATAAAAGCACAAACTTGATAATAAGTGATTTGGAGCTTGCAATTGATATATTTTTATTAGTTTACTGGGTTCATATAAGATTTTATAAACTGAATTGCTTATTATGTGGCAATTTTTGTAACGTGAAAATTTCAATGCCATCTTTTTTTAGCTAGAACAAGTGGGTTTTTTAAGTCTTTTCCTGTTTGCCCCTCAACCTTCTTGAAACGTTGCTACAGAATAATTAAAATTCAAAATAATCTTTCTTTTATGTAGTTTTCATGTCTCACTCATTTTTCAAACAACTTTCCTTTCTTTGCACACTGTCATGTAACAATATCCTCGAAACACTAAAGCAACATCTCAGGTGGAGCTGGGGGAGCGTTGCAGAACATGTTCTGTAAACAAAAAAAAATCTTAAGTTTTTAAATTATTCACTTTGACCCTGCTTAGACCTTCCCTTTTCCATGAATTTTCTAACAGATAAACGTAAATGAAATAACGTTTGTCAAAAGAACAAGTTGTCAGTGAGCACTGCAAAGCCAGAAAACCAATTTCAAAACTGTAATTTTAAGCATTTCAATCAGTCACTGACACTAACAGTTAGCATATGCAGTCAAGGAATTGAAGTATGTCATGTCAAAGCAACCCCTATTTCATATACAAAGACTGAATGTGGAAAAAATACAGGTTATAAATCACCTTTTAAAGTAATTTGATTAATAACACCAGATATGAGAAAAATATGCTGAATAAAGCATGCAATGGAAATTTCCCTTTAGTGCTTATTTAAAAAAATGTCCTGCCAGTCTTGAGGTCAATTCCTACCATCTGCTTTGCAAAATTTTTTGCTGAAGCTCCATTGTAGACAAAAGCAGGTGACGTATGACAAGAAGTTACAGGTGCTAGTATCACTGCCTTTTTTTGATCATGCCTGTAAGGTGTACAAAATTAATAAATTTCCCTTTGAGAGATGACTAAAGGAATAGAAAAGAAAGGAAAAGAAGGGGAAAAGAAAAGAAAGAAAAAGGCAAGGCAAGGCAAGGCAAGGCAAGGCAAGGAAAGGCAAGGAAAGGCAAGGAAAGGCAAGGAAAGGCAAGGAAATTTCAGTTGGAAGGGTCCTACAATGATCATCCAGTCCAACTGCCTGACCAATTCAGGTCCGACCAAGTTAAAGCATGTTGTTAAGGGAATTGTCCAAATGCCTCTTAAACACTGACAGACCACGTATCTAAGAAGCCTATTCCACTTTTTGACCACTCTCTCAGTAAAGAAATGGTTCCTAACATCAAGGCTGCCTACACAGATATCTTGGAGCCACAGAGAGATGACAGCACCAGTGCTGTGCAGGGGTACCATTCAGAGCTCAGAGGTGTTCCATCACGCTGTTACACAAGACCAAAATTAAATTTAAGTCTTGGCTTTGTTATGGGTCTTGGAACACAAAAAATAATTTGTCATCAGTAAATTTTTATTGATTTCCAGATAATCGTCTCTTGAGTACATTGAGTTGCCTTTCACAGTATCAGTGTGTCTGCTCATCAACAAAATGGATTTTTGTTTGGGAACTGCTGCTTCCCACCCCATAAAACTATGAAGATATGCTAAAAGCAGTGCTATAGACTCTGTTTTTTGCAGGCAACTATTGCTATTATTTATTTCTTCAACATCAAGGTCAGAATAGGAGAGATTTTTACACTGCTATTGTGAAGTACATTCCATATTTTACAAAGCTGCTTGATTTTAAACATACAATATATAATATTTCTGTACTGATTTTTTAAATCGGGCTATTTATAGATAGCACATCTCTCAGGGTTCAAAATTCACAGCTGACTGCTTTAATTTTCTTCCTGCTTCTCTGATCAAAAATATCATGACAAAAGCAGGTTGATGAAAATACTTATGAGTGGTTTTAAATACAAAATTTCACTGTTAAATGAAAGTTATTTAACATTTTTTCAGTTAATTTTCTGGCTATGCAGCAGTCAAGCTAATATTCTGAGCACAGTTTGTAAGTGATGATTTGTGTAATTAAAAAGAAATATAGAAATAATATTTGTTCTTCCACCAATAATGAATTTTGTCCTCTCATTTAAAATCAATTTGTTTTCTCCCACTAGTCCCACAATGTATTTTGCCTTCAATGCCTACGCACTTAAATTGTTTGCCTCATCAATCACTAAAAGGACAGGGAAGCTCAGGGAAAAAAGAGGAAATACAAACCTCAAAGTCTGGTATGACACAGTTGAATATTTTAGATCAAATTATTTCAAGTAATGTATGTAGTCTTGTGCCAAAATACAGGAAAGTGTAATACAAAGCATAATAAACCATGCATATCTATAGATTGCAGAATGAACAGTCTTATCATGTTATTGATTCTAGTAGTATCTTTTTGCATTAGAGGAATTGTTCTCCGCTATTTCTTCAGAGAATATTTGCACTCAGCCACAGGCATACACAGAGTTTTGCAGAACCATTTATGACAGCTGATCTGCTGAGCATCCTCTGTTATCAGAAGGGCAAAATGGTCTGGTTTCAAGATAAGGCATAGTGATAATATTCTTTCACCTGCTTAGTAACAAAGCCTGAAGAATAACCTCAAATATTTTTAAAAGTCTGTTTCATTAAATGTCACTGAAGTTCATGCTGACAAAATAGCTGGTGTTAACAGAGAAAAATGAAGTATATTTCCATTACAAAATATTTTCAGACTTACAGGAAAGAACGATCAAATTTACCTTATTCTACCTCCTTCCTTTTTAAAAGTAATGAATACTAGTCTGTTATAGGTGTCTGGGATCTATTAGTTTGTTTTAAATTGTCAGCATCAGCCTCACTGAGAAGAAACTCCATCATCATCTGCAAATAAATATGATTAGCTTTTTTTCCAATTGTGTTTGCCATTATTCCCTTTTAACTCTGTTCCTTCTAATTTAATGTTGCTTTGAGTGCATGCTATTTCCTTGTCTGAAAAAAAAAAGATCACAATTAGCATATATGAATGGCAATATGTCATTTCCTTGCCTGAGAATGATAAATACATTGTTGCTAGGAAACAGTTTCCAAAGACAAATTTTTCAAAAGACAGCATTTATGTAGATTAAAAAATGTCCCAAGTATAATTACACAGCAATGTGGAAACCTAAACAAAAGTCCCCTTGTGGGGATTGAAGGGGAAAGATAGAGAGAGTCTGTAGGCAGAGACAGCTAGTTAGGAGCCTACTTTACTAGATAATCATTTTATGGCATATCCTTATTTTATTTTATTCCTATATGGTGCATAACATACCTTTCAAAGACTATAATTTAAAAGTGATATTCAAGCATAATTGTAGCCACCACTTTTCAGGCACAGAATCTGATCTTCAAAAACATTGTCCACATGAATAAATACAGGTTAGGCCACAACAAGGCATAGTATGGTCCTTCCTGAAAAGTAATGTTTTGCATCTTTAGCTGTATTTGATTTAAAAAAAAAAAAAAAAAGCATTAATTTAGTTACTGGGTAAGTCTTTTTTTGAAGTCTCCATAATGAGCCATCATGGCAGCCTCGGTAAAAGCTGAGTGAGGCGAAAGCTGCACTGAAATTGTTCAAACACTGCGAATGTTTCTGCATGGCCCAGCTGCTAAACATGTAAGATTCTTCTCTCCTAATGTGTTTTTTGGATGATGCTGACTTGAGAAGACCAAAGGCTACTGTGCATGAACTTGCATCTCTGCAGAATAATCTATGTAGTCTTGCTTTTTGGGGGTAAATCTCTTTTATTAGAGAATTCAGTGGCTTTGATCCCAGAGGCCCCCTTGTCCAGTCTCAGATCTCCCCAAACCATGGGCTCTTTAATTCTGTTATTCCCAAGGGGAACACTCAGTCACACACCTGACTTGCAGCTCACAGCCTCTGTGTTGAGCAGTGCAGAACCGCTCCCTTTTTCCTCCATTGTGTTCTTTTGCAGCAAACGCTTGTACATGCTTCCCCTGCTAGGCAGTCCTTTGCTCTGAGACACTTTCTGTAGTAACACCTAGGTGGCATTTCAGAAACATCCTTAGAAAAAACCCAAACCTGCTCCATCTCCTGCCCTTGTCCTGCTTCAGGGACAGTATTTTTCATCAGCTGTTTTCTGATTAGTGGCTCAGTCACAGCCATGGGAGGCAAACAGGCCCTCTAACACCTGTAATGGCCATGGGATGTAGAGAATACATCCTTCATTAAACCTATGGAAACTTTAAGGACCAAAGTCAATTTTCTTGCAGAAAAAGAGGCTGCCTGTAAACTCAGGAGCTAAAATGTGTATAGGTATTGGCAGTAAAGACCTAATTATTGACTGAGTTTCCCAAACAATCTGAATAGATACTACAAGCCCGGCCAGCATTCTGGTTGCTCTGATTGCTTCATTTGCTAGCATCCAGATGAGATATTCTAGTCTGTCCTGTAAAATTCCCCTTTTGCTTTATAAAAGGCAGTTGTTTCCACAAGATAACTAATCACAGAGGTAGTGAAAGACTATTGGGAAGCAAATGGAATGAGATAAAGGCTCTGAACTCAGAGCTCAAGGGATGCTTGGTGGAGCAAGAAAAAGACTGCTGAGAGATTCCAGCCCTGCCGGTGCATGAGACAAGGAATACATATAATGATCATTCCTAACTAGGACTAACTCAAACATTCCTTGGTCCTTTCACTAGAAAGTAGTTTTATTTTTTCAAAGTGTGAAGCTTAGATAATTTCCTTGATTTAAGCTGACAAAATTTCCATTATGATTGGAAGAACATAATATTTCCATTGGACACTATAAAATGCAAAAAGCAATATATATGTAGACAGAGGAAACGTATATACTGTAACAATTAATAAATCAGATTTTGCAGATATGGAACAGAATTTGGCACATCCTTTGTATGAACTGTTGCTCACTTCAGAGTTTTGAACTAAGGACAACAGCTGTTTCTAAAGAAAGAATAACAGCGCAAGCCTGTCCTGACAGAGACAATGGAATTTTTCATTGGAATAAATTAAAGTCCAAGGTTTTTCAATCTTTTTATTAGTTGCCCATGTAAGACTAGTTTAAGTACTATTGCAAGGTATCCTGGGTACACAGAGGTAAGAGTTCTCTAATACACAAAATGAACAGCATATTTTGATGATTTTAGTGTAATATTCTTACAATGTAGAACAGGTAATGATCACCCATATTGGAACTATGTTTATGTCCGTAATAGGCATTGCCATTGAAACAAAATGGGCAGGGCAACCGAAATACGACGAGTTTAAATATTTTGGAATGTAATAATCATTTTAAAGTTACACCTCTGAGCCTGTACACTAATGGCTAAAGTAGGAAAAGATCTTAGGTATACAGTTTTACAAGTGCAGTCCCAAAAGGCTGCCTATTGCTAGCTGTTTAACTAGGGAGATTATTAAATTTCATGTCTGAAAGTTTTGCTTTTAGGTCCCTGCACTTTTGCAGCCCTGGAAATGGCTGACCCTGAGCTGTTGGGTGTCTCATAAGCCTCACTGGGTCCTGAGCTTACACAGTCCTCTGTGGTTTCTCAGCCTTCTGGAGTTTCCAGTCTGATGGGCATAGTGTGTTGTGTGCAAGTGCTTTTTGCAGTCAAGTTCAAATACATGTCACCACGTGGACTCAAACGTAATGTCAGGTCTATCCTTAAAATGTGTTGTAGAAATACTGATTTTCTTCCATGTCACAGAAAATGTATCTTGTACAATACTAAGAGAAATTAAAATTTATTTCTGAAATTCAAAATTCTATCTAAACATTTTGATTGAAAAAGTGATTTGTTTTGACAAGTTTGGAGACCTCTCGTATTCAAAATATTTTCTCTGTGTTTTTCATCAAGACACAAATAAAGACTTTCTTGAAACCTACTGCGGGATTGCCTTGTGCCATTTCCCTAGATACATTAATTAATTATCTTTCTTTCCTCTCCTTTCGTGTGTGTGTGCACATGTATGTGTGTGTAAATGCATTTATAATATTTTATAGATATGAAGAATGTTTTTGGTTTTGGTGTGATCAAGTGCCACTGGAGGAACTTAGAGGAAAGTTTCAGAAACATCCACTATCACATCTTGCAATGGAGATGCATAATAACAGACACGTTCTTCTAAATTCAGATGTCCGGAGAGAGAAAACCCATTTTTGCAGTGAGCTTGTATTATCTCTCAGTTGCTTTCACAACTTCTTGCACTGTGAAACAGTACACAGAAATTACTATCCTCTGACTATTTTCTACTCTGTAATCAATGGCGTGGTCTTCCTCTTAGTTCTCCAGTGTTCCTCATTGACTCATTGGCTCAATCAAACAGAAACAACCCTGTTGTGAGATTTTAGAAGGAAGAAATTATTTAGGTTTTACAAGATTTGGGCAGAAAGAGGAAGGACTTTCTAAAGCTGTTGTGCAATTAGGCTACATAATGGCAGCTGAATTCAATATGGAGATGTGCAAACATCACATAACAGAGGGACCAATTTAAAACTTCTTACATATACAAAAAGTCCAAAGAAGGGCAATGAAAATTATTAAAGTCAAGAAGATTAAGAACTTCCTTACAAGGAAAGATTAAAAGCAACAGGACTAATTAGTTTGAAGGGTGTGAGGGAACAGGTTTTTCAAGAGACTGAGAGCTGCTATGGTAAAGATATATATTAAATTAGAAATTCTAAAAAGAAGGTTAGAAGGTTACTCCAGTGCCCTTTCTATAATATAAATATGGGAAAGCATTCACAGACAGTAAGAGTAATATATTTGAAATGGCTCTCTGAGGAATACTTTTTTTGTGCAAAGTGCAACTAACCTGAAAAATTCCCTGTGGAAAATATCATTCTTCCTTATTGTTAGGATATTAACTCCTCGCTTCCCCTGACAAGTAAAAGTAATTGTTCCCAGGATATCTGGTATTATTGATTACACTTTCCTCTGAAGCATTAGTTATAGCATATTCTCAGAGACACAATGCTGAAAGAGCTACGTGGTGTTCAGCTGTTCCAGCAAGGCAAACACTCTGCTTCAGCAGCTGGTGTGGACCCCAGAATGACAACACATTATATTCCCAGTTCTCATGGCTGGTGCAGAGAGAAATAAGTCTCGGGTGGCTGAGCATTTCCCTACAGTTGTACTTCTCCTCCAAAAACAGTCTTTTAAAAATCCCATTCTGCAAAGTGTTTTATACTCTGATTTGTATCCAGTAGGGTACTTGAACGTAACGTCATCATTTATACTGTTGATTTCTGCACAAGTTTGCAACTTGGATCTAGAGGTAACACCAGAGAAAAAGGAGAAAGAAAATGGGTGTATCTGTATCTGTTCACTTCAGAGACAGCAGACCTCAGCACATGCCATTTTCCTAATTACATCTTACAGAAGAAAACCTTTTTTGACTTGCTCCTCAAAGTGTATAAGAACAGTAAAACTCGCCAAGCAAACCTTAACTTAAAATATAGCAGGATGATTTTTCTCCAATCCTTCTCACTTGCTGAAGGAGCTTGGGGAAAATGAACGGTCTTTGCACTTAGGCCCTCTGCATTTTCTTCCATGCATCTTTTTCACCTCCTTGTTCTAATAAAAATGTTAAATTAGCATCTCCTCTCCTTGATGTAGTATGGGAGACTGTTACACAGCTATTTTCAGCTGCTTATCTCAATACACTTTTACAAAAATCATGTGATTGCTTTTATATATTTTTAAAATCTCCTCTGTCACTCCTCAGAAAAAAGTAGTAATAAGGATTCCTTATCACAGCAGAGTCCAGTACAAGCCCAGATATTCTGAATATATGATACATTTCATGCACATAAAATAATTTAGTAAAATAATTGGGAAGTCAATGATAAAGGGGTTTTAAAATAACATCTGATAAGTCTTTTTTTCTATCAGTTTTCAAAACTTTGAAATTCTTAGAAACATCCTTTTTTGAAAGGAAACACATACATTCTTTAAGTGTATTTTTCCTTTAGGGATAGAGATTGAAAATTTGACATATAATAGAAGTTTAGCTTAAATCTTAATTCTGGTATAAGAAATTGCTCACTTGCATGAGTATTCAAATCACTAACAAAAAGAGAAGGGAAAAAATTATGTAAATAAAAGCAGCAGGAATTTTGGATAAGCCGTGATTTTACAAGCCTAGTTAAGCATGGTAGGACAGTTATACAGCCCAGCCAAGTATGGCTGATTGATTTTTATCTGCAAATTGTTATCGACTGTGAATGTTGGCTGCAGGTTGTTGTTAAAATCAAGAGCACTGTGCATTCTATTTAGAGAACAGTGGTTGCATAATAAATCTGTTTTCCCATGAAAAGCATGCAATTAGTATTAATGACTTCATCACAAAGCGCAAGAGCACGCTAAAAAGTTGCCAGAGACGCTGGGTTGAAAAACACTGTTAAAGCAAAGATTTCGATATTACACAGGAATAGCTGGATACCCTCAAAGCCTAGAGGAAAAGAGTCAGAACTCAGTGAAATGGTACTGATAGCAGCACATTATGCAAAGTACACATAGGACTTTTTGATGACGTGGGAACTCTCTAGATGCAAAAACTCAAAAATACATACTGTCCGCTAATACAAAGTGGCTGTGTGTTGGGCAGATTAAGTCTTAAGAAGAGTTATTCCCAGCATAAAATGGTAATGAGAATAAAGAATGTTAAGATGGAACAGGCTGGGCATACCATGGGTTACAATTTTACCCCCATATGTTGAGGAAATACAGAACTAAGCAGGTGGAGAGAAAGACTGCTAGGATGGTAAAAGACCGGAGAGCTTGCTGCATGACGGGGCTAAAAAAGCTTGATTTTTCAGCCTAGCAAAACAAAAGCTCATAGGGATTATAATTCCTGTCCATAAATGTAGCAGAGGAGTATACACAAGGAAAGGAAAGAGCAAACATGAGAGAACGTATCCAAAACATTTTAATCTGAATTATTAAAGGTATACACTTTGAATGCATTTATATTTTATTAGATGGGCTTGTCATGAGGCTTCATCTTTGTAGAAGACAAACATAAGAAAGTTGAGTACAAATTGATAATGGAAGGTAAATGACTGGAAGTTTGTCTGGTTTGAGGAACATTGCATGGCAGGGAAGAGTTTTGCAGAGAATAGGGGAAAATAGGGTTAGATGCAGGCCACAAGGTCTACATAAAAAGTGTCATTTCTGTAGCAGCACCAAGCAGGTAATACAAATATTTAAGGATGAGTTATAAAAAATTAACAAGTAGGATGTCCTGCAGTTCATTAAAGGACATTGTGTGAGAATCTCAAGTCTATGATATAGCATTACACAAAATAGGATCTAGAGATCTCCCAATAATGCTTATCCAAATACTTATCATACAAATAGCTGATTAGCTCAAAAAGTGCCAACAGATACATACTAGAAGATGACAACCAGTAAGAGAATGACGCAATGTATGAGGAACTAATTAAAAGTGCAAAAAGGCATGCTGTAGTTCAGATTTTTCTGCATTTCAGCTACTGGCCAGATGAGCCCATGTATTGTTTGGTCACCAGTGTGTTGTAGCAATGTGTGCTGGATGTGTGCTCCACTGCTCTGAATAGATACTAATGTGTAACAGAACAGATGCTGATGAAAGTCCAAAAGGCAGATTGAGACTAATTTCTGGAAAATGTGGAAGCAGGAAGAAATTCTAGAGAAAACATCTCCAGACAACATCTCTGCTCCAGGGCACTGAGAGTACCTTATGGGACAGGGGCCGGGAAGAGCAGCTGGCTGCAGGGCTACAGGCTTTTAGCTTCTAGAAGAGATGCTTTGTACAGCAGAAGTGAGTTCCTTAGGACAGATGTGCATTTCTCTGCTTTATTCTGTATCCAATGCCAAGCAAGAAAAGTGATTTTTTGTACCTTTTCCTGAAAACTTCTTCCTGATTTTCTGCAATAATTCTACCACCAGTGTTGAGTAGAGACTGAGACAGAGGTGGGAGGGAAATGAGGAGTTTGACCTATGAACAAACCACCATTAAACTTGGCACACAACTGACCAGAGCCATCTCACAGTCCTAATATGGTTGTCATGGACTACACAGTTATAAACACTTTCCCTGACTGACACGACCACTTTCACTAACAAATAACATACAACATTCTCATTACCAGTGGACACTTCAGAAAATGTGACTGTAAAAGCCCTAGAGTGAAATAACAGAAAATGGACCACAGCATCTACAAAGTGAACATTTAGAAAGCTTAATCCTAGTGTGAATTCTCTGAAACAATTAGACATTTTTTTGTATTCTGGTGAGGCAATTTCTTGCTTAAATACCAGGGATATGACTGAGAGACATTTTAAGCTAGGTCACGCCTTCTCTTTTCTGCCAATTATAATTAAAAATGTATTGAAAGCATGCAAGCTGCACTATCTCTTAAGCATTTGCAGATGTAATACCATGAGAACCACTGCTGCTGTTCTGCTTTTGGCAGTTGACAGTACCATGGCAAAAAACATGCTGAGCAAATAGAGTGTGGGCACATAGGAAAGTAAAAGCATGACCGGGGTTGAGAAAAGCAATTCCCTAAATTAAACTTCACCTGTAATGCAACGTCTTGAAACTCTCCTTTAATTAAACACATTCATGGTGAAAATCTACCAAATAAAAACTAAGGCTGGCTAGAAAAATAAACAGAAAGGGATTTTTTCCCTTCCCTACTAATTCTGCAAGTTTTGATTTCTGTTCTTATTTAGAGCTAATCCATGGTTCTCAAGTTTGAAGTCCTTAATGAAACTTTCCTTCCCTTTATGAAATATGTTCAAACATAATCTTAAATTATGAAATTTTATTGTAAACCTAAAGGATCATCAGGAGCAACACAAATTCAAGACCAGGGAGAACTCTTCCTGAAAGCTGCAGGTTTCTGATAGGGTAAGAGCAAGAAGGTACTTAAACACCAGGCAAAGATGAAATGCACGTTACTCACATTCGGTCAAAACTTTTTGTTTCCTACTCGCCTTGCTCAGCAAAATTCCCTATTTTGAAACTTATCTTCTAGATTTGGCTCCTTATTAATCCAAACCTTAATCCAAACCATTCTTATTGGTAGGTTGTCAAGTCTCAGTTGGAATTTCCCTTTGAGAGTCTCAGAAAATCCATTTCACACATTTGCCATTCACAATAGTCTATCTGCTGTAATATCATTCCTGATTATCCTTTTGTTTCTTTTCCTTCAAGGAAAAGAATCCCTGGTCATTAGTTCAATGACTAGAGAAGCGCTTCCCATGTGTTCTTTTTTTCAGTTCAGTAATACAATACATGTCAGACATGTCTCATGGCAGACTGTTGACATTCCTGTTTACTCAAAAGTCCCTCACTACAGGTTACTTTTACAAAGTCTATAAACATTTTTACATGACACAAACCACCCAAGTTGCTTGTGATTTTGAATAGTAGGCTATCCCTATCCAATGTGATTGTTGGCTGATGACAGAAGTATCTAGATTTGGAAAGGTCAAAGACAAATTCAGAGCCAAAGTGATCATAAGCTGCAGGTGGGACTGCAAGCCTTCCAAATCACATTCAATCCAGGAGAACTCCTGAAATAATAATCAAAATGAAATGAAAAATATTACTATGTCAGTGACAGGTAAGTAGCAGAAGAAAAGCTATAGTTTATGCTGTGTCTGTAATTGATTGTATTAATCAGAATTTTTAAAAAAATTATACTAGAGTCAGTGAAATATTACCAGATCATGTTCTGTTCAGTGAATGTTGTGGCTTCTTGTTTTGTGTTGTGTATGTGTATGTCTTCTGTGAACAACAGCGATGCTGATTTGATGATACGTATTAGATTAGAAATTTACATGTCAACTCTTCATGTTCGGAAATCTTTTTGTAATCAGAACAGAGAAAAAGAAATAATCCTGTAGTATATGGACAGCCCACTCCTTGAAGTCCACAGTTAACTCAGCAGTTTGCAGTTACATAGGAAGAAAAAACTCCTGGCATATGTGAAAAGAATCATAGATGCAGGGAAGTCAAAAGATTATAGCAGACACATACTGATGGGTGCAGGAGGCAGATAGGCAGTGAAGCTCATGTGCCCAGTTTGCCTTGGAAAACGACAGTGGAAAATAAGGAGGGCAGCCAGCAAAGTGCATGTCTATACAGGCTGTTTGGAAGCAGCTGGGTACCAGAGCCCTGTTCCCAGCTGAGCACTGAATGCCAGGTGAAGCCCTGCTGTCATGTGGCAACCGCACTGCCAAGTACCCTAGACACTTTATTCAGATCTATCTTTTGGAACTGTGCATAATCCAAGGTGCATAAAGAAATGTGTCTGTATCAGACCATAGCAGAATACCAAACAGATGTCTTGAAAGCCAGTTATGTGCTGCTTAGGAAGGTGAAATGCTGGGGTGGAAGGGGGAAAAAGGTTGAATAACCCCATATCAGCACTTTTTTCCCAGATCAAACGGATGTTTTAGATTCTTTCCAGGTGAGTCTTGGTCATTTCTTTTCTTTAAATGGATGAAAATAGTTTGATTCAGTGCCTACAACTCTGTCATAGGAGGTAATTCGTAGCCAAGACTGTCACTGCAAGGCCCATAGCTATGGCCAGAATTGTAACAGCCTGCTTATCTAGTTACCTCTCACCCCTTCCCCTTCCAAATACTCTGCTCAGACTATTGCCCTGCTAAATTAAGATTTTTTTTTTCTCCCCAGAGGCTTAATTATCAGCCTGAAAAATCTACAGTTCCGTTCAAACTTGGGAGAGGTCCTTGAATGGTTCATTTTATTGATGATGGCAAAGATAAGAACCCCAGCATGCTTCAAGGTGTTTCTCCAGCAGCTGATGAAAAAGATTTTGTGATATGTTTGATTGTAACAGCAGTTGTTTAAAATTGATTTTTCCATGACTGCAAGTGTGATTAGGCAAGCTTTAGAAAAAATAGAGCTTTAAAAAAAAATATAGCAATACTGTTATTTACAAGTTATAGTTTTCATATACCAATGGGTTAGATTTCTCCATCTTACTGCTTTCATGGTATTAGAAGTAAGACAAATGACAAGGATTGCAGTCACACTTTTTATTACTGTTTACAGTTTTAAGTGATGAGAACTAAATGAAGAATTATTTTTGGTTTTAGTTTTAAGGGCCAACAAATCCCAGCACCAACAGCTTGGAAATGTCACTTCTGAGGATGCTGAGAAAAATGGTGGATAGCATACACACATACATACAGCAACATTAAATGTTTGTTAATACCTTGAGACTGCTGTACCTATATGAATCATGAGACTGCTCTGTGGGTATTCAATACCTGTGCATCTCAGATAAATATACAGCCATAGCTATTTCCCATGGCATTCGGAAGAAATTTATTTAAGATTGAAACAGAGTACAGATTATCAACAGATCTGGATTTCATGTATATATGTTTACTACCTGCAAATTTTTGCCATGGGTTAAATATAGCATGTCAACCTCTTATCACCCATCTTTTATCTTTGTTTTGCAGGCTCCAGAAACTCTGTACTTCCTCATTATTTTTCCTTTAGATTGGATCTGGAAACTAATGTAAACCTAGAAAAATACTAAATGGATCTCTAATTTGATACTCATTAAAATCCAATCTGGTAAAAATGATAAGTGCATTCACATTAACCTCAAGGCCATACTGAAAGCCCCCTTTCAGCTGTCCAAGAGGTTAAATACAGAGTAAGCATGCATAATAAATGAGGTTGATATTAAAGCCTTCATTTTGAGAAGCCTATTTTAAATATATAAATGCCTTCCTAGATAACATATTTTACAAATAAAAAACTTGTTGTGCAAATATTTATTAATACGTATCTATGTGAATTTCTTCCACCAGTGTTTGGAGCTTAGGAGTCTCTGTTAAAAGCTGAACTCATTAATGTTACTAAAAAGCTTTTGTCTTCTCATAATACTTGAAGTCTGTCAAAAACTTCAAACTCATCTGATACCTACTGATTTTTTTGTACTTTTTCTAACCCTAACTTTCCCTTCGCTGACACACTGAATGTTAGTTTCATAAAAACTGAGTGGAAGTCCAAAGAAGTTAAATTCCATCCTCATAAACACAGCAACCGAAATGTCTTCAAAATGCCTTCAAATAGGATCACAGAATCACAGGTTGGAAGGGACCTCAGGGATCACCTAGTCCAACCTTTCTAGGAAGAGCAGAGTCTAGACAAGGTGGCCCAGCACCCTGTCTAGCTGAATCTTAAAAGTATCCAATGTGGCCTAGTCAATCGCTTCCCTGGGGAGATTTTTCCAATGGGTGACTGTTCTCACTGTGAAAAACGTCCCCAAGAGCAACTTGTGTCCATTCCCCCTTGTCCTCTCAATGGAACTCCTGGTAAAAAGGGAGTCTCCATCTTTTTTGTAGCTACCCCTTAAGTACTGGTACATGGTGATGAGATCCCCTCTGAGCCTCCTTTTCTCAAGGCTGAACAAACCCAGTTCTCCCAGCCTATCCTCATATGGCAGGCTTCCCAGTCCTCTGATCATCCTGGTGGCCCTTCTCTGGACCCCTTCCAGCCTGTCCACATCCTTTTTGTACAGTGGGGACCAGAACTGTACACAGTACTCCAGGCGTGGCCTGGCAAGTGCTGAGTCATACAAGTGATGACAACTTCTTTATCTCTTCTGGTGACGCCCTTTTTGATGCAACCCAGCATCCCGTTGGCCTTCTTGGCTGCAGCAGCACACTGTTTGCTCATGTTGAGCTTTCTGTCCACCAGGACCCCCAGGTCCCTTTCCACAGAGCTGCTCTCCAGCCAGGTGGATCCCAGTCTGTGCTGCACTCATGGATTATGTTTTCCCAGGTGCATGACCTTACACTTGTCCTTATTGAGCTTCATAAGGTTCTTGCTGGCCCACTCCTCCAGCCTATCCAGATCTCCCTGCAAAGCAGCTCTCCCTTCTGGAGTGTCTGCTTCCCCACTCAATTTGGTTTCATCAGCAAATTTCATCAGGCTACACTTGATGCCATTATCTAGATCACTTATAAAGATGTTGAATAACATTGGGCCCAATATCGATCCTTGGGGGACTCCACTAGTGACAGGTTGCCAGATTGAGAAAGAGCTATTTACCACCACCCTTTGGGTGCGGCCTGTCAGCCAGTTCCCCACCCACTGCACAGACCACTTGTCTACGCCATAATGCATTAATTTCTCCAGGAGGAGGCTGTGGGGGACCAGCTCAAAAGCCTTGGAGAAGTCCAGGTGGACAATGTCCACCACTTGCCCCATGTCAACCAGGCAAGTCACTTTGTCACAGAAGGCCACCAGGATGGTCAGGCATAATCTGCCTTTAGTGAAGCCATGTTGGCTTTTCCCAATCACGTGCTTCAATTGACTTGTGATGGCCCCCAGGAGGATTCGTTCCATAACTTTCCCAGGGATTGAAGTAAGGCTGATGTGCCTATAGTTACCCGGATCCTCCCTCGAGTCCTTTTTGTAGATAGGGGTAACATTTGCCTTCCTCCAGTCCTCTGGGACATCCCCCGTTCTCCACGACTTCTCAAAGATTATGGAGAGTGGCCTTGCAATGACATCAGCCAGCTCTCTCAACACCCTTGGGTGGATGGTGTCAGGGCCCATTGATTTGTTGAGGTCAAGCTCCTGTAATAATTCATCTACTAACTCTTCCTTCACTGGTGGTGGATTGGTGTTTGGATCAATTGGCTATTTCGTTCCCAAAGCCTGGGACCTGACAGTGCTGGTAAAGACAGTGGTGAAGAAGGCGTTGAGGACCTCTGCCTTCTCAGCATCGTTGGTGACTGACTCTCCTTTTCCGTTTAACAGTGGGCCTATGTTTTCCTTCTGTTTCTGCTTATGGTTGACATGTCTGAAGAAATGTTTCTTTTTAATTTTGACATCTAGAGCCAGTTTCAATTCGAGCTGGGCTTTTGCTTTTCTAACTGCATCTCTGCACGCTCTGGCAATGCCCTTGTAGCTCTCAATGGAAAATCCTCCACTTCTCCATCCCTGGCATGCTTACCTTTTGGATTTGAGTAGACCCAGGAGGTCATGGTTGAGCCAAGGGGGCCTCTTGCTCTGCTTACTTCCCTTTCCTTTATAGGGGATAAACTGGTTTTGTGCTTCCAAGATAGGGTCCTTGAAGAACTCCCAGCACTCACTAGCTCCTTTATCTTCCATGGAAGCATTCCATGGAATCCCTCCCAACTGAGCCTTGAGTGCACTGAAGTTTGCTATTCTAAAATCCAGAACCTTTGTCTTAGAGCTGACCTTCAGCACGCTCAGCAGGATCCCGAACTCCACAATAATGTGGTCACTGCAGCCAAGGCTATCACTAACCGAGATGTTACAAAGCAGGCATTCTCGGTTTGTGAATAGCAGGTCCAGCAGCGCCTCCTTCCTGGTTGGCACGTCTAGCATTTGTATGAGGAAGCAGTCCTCTACGCATTCCAGGAACTTGGTGGATGACATGCGAGCTTCTGTATTGTTCTTCCAGGAGATGTCTGGGCAGTTGAAGTCACCCATCAGGACCAGGTTCTGTTGGCCAGTAGCTTGTTTTAGTGCCCCAAGTATTGCTTCATTGGCATACAGTTTTTATTTACATTCAAATCTTTGGAAATGCTGCATCAATTCATGACAAAATCTTAAAAAAGAATACTTTATGGTGCATGTCCATACATATTAAATTAAATTTCAACACCTTTTCTGCAATTATTGTGTGCTTTAGTTTATTAACAGTTTGAATCAAGTCTTGAATTGCTGCTAAATTGTATGACTCCTAGAGTATATTTTCTGCTGGCTTACTTGAAGAATAAACATTTGCTGAATGAGATATCTGCAAAATCCTTCTGACTTAACCTCCACAATTGTACTGTTGTCTCCATTTTTGATGGAAACTCTTAACAAAATTAATTAAAATCAGAACAGAAAATGAGTAAGCTAAACACTTAAAAACCTCTGTATGAAAATCCTCTTGCTATTTTCAAAGCACACCTTTGTCCTGAGCACTTCGTTTTCACTCACCCCTTGGGATACATGCGATCTCTGACAGCTACTCTGGGGACGAGCTGCTTCAGCAAGTCTCCATCCTTTGCCAGACCCTCTCTGCTCATCTGCCTTTTCCCACACCGCTTGGCTTATGAGTTGTGCTGGACTACACCACAGGAAATGTTCAGTCCTGGTGTTTGCAGGCTCTAAGGTGCTGCTGAGTTATGTTGAATGAAGTGGATTAGTTGTAGATGGTGTGATCAAGTCTCACCAGACTCTGCCACCCGTTATACTGTGAGCATTTGCTCCTACGCTCTCCTTTGCCACGGCAAGGACTCATGTGTCACTAGCATCCTCAGCAGGGCTGTTTGCCACCTCTAACTGTCTGCCCTCCCCCTTACACAATAGAAGAAAAAGCAGAATTTGTAGATGAACAATGACCATACTTAAGAGCTTTTCCTTTCCATAATTTATTTTTCTACATTCTTGTCCTACATACATAAACACTGCTAACAAGGTACAACCATTACCTTTTTATTTTTTTCCTGAGGTATTAAGGACTAAATAGGAAGATTCCTATTCAAATGTCACAATATTGAGGTAAACAGGTAGTAATAGACTTTCACTCAGACATTATGATTACTTAAATACATTGTCATGAAAAGGCAAACAATCAGAGTCCTTTAAAAGGTTCATGCAAATTAGTTTCTGGCAAGGACTGTATGTTGTTCAAGGCTTCATTAAAGCTCTTCATTTAGGAATTACCTCAAGAAAAAGAAAGGGACGCTATTTATCCTACAAAATGCCTCATTTTGTAGGATACAGAAGCCTCAGAAGCCCTTTCGGGGCTTTGGGCAGCTAATTCTAAGTTGGTAGTTTGGGGCATTATCTACCACTGCCTCTGTCTTACAGGCAGCAGCACTTGGGAAGTAAATCCATTAACCAGAAATTAACATTTATGTGTATGCCTCTTAAGAGTTTAATTCTAATCTGGAAGAGTATTTTAAATGTGAAATGCAAACACTTATTTTCCACATTTTTGAAGGAAAAGTGTATTTCAGGATGTGTAGCACTACGCTAACTCACGTTTGTCCTCTCTGCCAATAGGTGGCACTAGGAATTTTCACATATGAGTCTGTTGAACTTAACCTTCAGTTTTTAGCCATCTAAATAATCCTGTATAAACATTTTCCTGTATAAAATGTTTTGGAAATACCACAAGCTGTATCCTTCAGTTATTTACAATAGTGTCACTCCACTGTTTTGAGAGAAGTCGCTAAAGACATATAATAATTATTTACATTACTGTTTGCATTATTGACACTGGGAGACATTTTTGGCTTTCTGTTTTCTAAGTTGTTTATTTTCCATCATTCTTGTATCATCTAATTTGTCAGAGTTGCTTTATGAGCTTTCTAGGATGTTTACCAGAACATGACAAATGCTACTTATGCACATTTTCCACAATTTTTGCCAGTCTTGTTCAATGGAAGAAGGAAATGAAAGACATTTGCACCCTGTCAGACAAGGTTTCTCCTGAGGGCAGCACTGCAGTAGCAGGATGCTCTTGCTAGTTTCTCTTCATGTTGAATAGGGTCTGATGGTTAAATATTCTTCACAAGTAGGATGTATCTGTGAACAAGCTCTTTGGCTCCTTTCCAAAAGAGCTGTGGTATGCTGACCTCTGGAGCACGATGCAAAGAAGCTTGTGCTGGTTCCAGTAGGAGGTGGACATCACTGAGAGCATCTGAGAGGGCTGCAGCTCTAGCATGGAATGGGGCATGTGAGCTTTTTTTCTGTTTAATTGACTGCCATTGAGATGTCAATAGCTTTATGCAACTGAAATTTGAATAAAATATAAACTACCCTTCTAATACCTCCTCTTCTGACCCTGCTGATGGTCAACATATTTTTACTGTACTGAGGTTACAACAGTTCTTTTGGCACCCAAGCAGAGTCTTGTTATATGCGGTAGTTGAAAAGGTGCACTTTAGTGAAATATGACTGTGTGGGAGCCAAACTGGATATGAAAGAGATAGAAATTAAAAAAAAAAAAGAAGAAACAAAAGAAAAATAAAAGGAAAACAAAAGAAAAAAGCAAAATATGGGAAAGCTCTTTACAGAAATGGAAAAGCAAAGGAAAATAAAGAGTGTAGGAAAAAGAGCAGTAAATGCAGGATGAAAAGATAACGCAAGGAAGTACTAGAATGAAAATGGAAGGAAAAAATGCAGTAAAGTAAATTTTTCAAATAGCCTATTCAGCAAATAAATGTTATGGCTAGAAGGATATACTTTTCAGCATCCAGGTGGCATCTGCTGAACAGCATGTTAACAGATATTCTTATGTAGAAACAGTTCCCTCTGTACTTTGGAAACTGCATCCCTTCTGTGAGTAAAGAAACAAAGGATAACATTGGCAGAGCACTTGACAGGGTGAGCTCTGCTCTTGCTGCCTGCCCTCAGCAGTGTCTGACGAGGTGCTGGAGCAGTGCTGACCTCTGATAACTAACCCTGCTGTTCAGAAAGTCAGCATCAGTAGGCTTCAACTGGTTCACACTAAACACATCCTTGGGAGTTCTGGTTAGCCCAGACAGCCTGAACAAAACCCAGTTATAACAACTTGCAAAAAATGCACAAAGCAGACTGTGCTGACTGAGTGTACCATTTTATCTGAAACAGTTAGTTCATGGAGAAACTATCTCAAACCATTCAGTGATGTTCTTCCTCTGGGGCTCTTAAAGAGGATTGTGAGCCACCCAGCATCATGGGTAGGCTTCTACTCTGCCCCAGGGCAGAAGAGAGACTTATCCTGGAAACCAAAGACCTGCCTCCGTATGGACAAAAAGCAGAGGGCAGATGCATGAGAAGCAGTCATTGACTGTGGAGGTTTCACTGCTACCTTTCCCACTCGCAGTGATACTTTTCCAATACCAAGATTTTTTTACTGAAACACTGAAATCAGACCACAGATATAGTGTGAAACAGCTCACACCATATTTTTCCTGACCGAAAAAATCCCTTTTGGGTCCTGCAACTACCAATGAGTGAAGAACTGGGAATCAGTGGAGACAGAGTAAACAGGCTGGGGCTGTGTGGAGAAGGGGGAGGTTGCTGGGCAGAGCAGAGCCTGCAGCAGTCACCCACCGAGCATGCAGCAGCTGTACCAAATGCCATCATGCATTTCCAGCAAGAAACAGGAGCCCATCTTCCTTGAGATGTGAGGTAGCAGACATAGGTGGGAAATCCTTCTACAGGTGTGCAGTTTGCAACCCAAGACCAGTCACACCCTGGAGCATCTCACGTCTGAGGAATAGGAGCAGAGAAAGGCAGAGGGATCCTCCTGGGATCTTATGAGATCTTTCTCTGCATCCAACATGCTTCCCAAGTCACCTATGCTTCTGTTCCTTAGCAAAGAGAGTCTGGACAGCTGTTTTCTGGAAAATTTACTTTTTCTTAAAGGATCGCCGTCATTAGCCTCAGGGCAAACAGAACTATTTCAGGAGGGGCCCATACCAGTGACCCTCTTTAGGAGGAAAGAAGAACCTTCTGTAGGAAGAGAGGGCCATTATGAATCTCTGTCTTAGAAAAAATTTTGCTCAGCTTTACCTGGATTTAAAACCACAGATATGCATGTAAAATCACACAAAACTATAGTGGAAAAGGATAAGAAAACAAATACCACGTGGCAAGCATTGCACATCTTTAACACACTAACAAAATATGCTTATATACTACAGTGTTAAGCACAATACAGGAAATTATATAAGCAAAATCAGAACAGAGCTAAGCATATAAACTGCATATTTCTCAGTGGAGTCTGATGGCACAAGTTGTTTTCACACTTCCTTGTGGGATTTTAATGAAATTTACATTGATATCTGACAAACGGTTGCTGAAAATGTTGATATGACATTCAATATATGTTGCAAAGTTTTATAACAGACTTTGCAATAGCTGTGGTATTAAATTTGCATCACCAGTCTTTTTTTCAAATCAAATAACATTTTGAAAGCACTAAAAATGATTACCAAGAAGAAGCATCAAAAAAAAATCAATTTTTTTTTTTGTATTTTCAAAGACCTCTGTTATTTTCCAAGAATTTTAAGCTTGTTATGTTGTCAAAGCTTTTGCTTTTGATTCACATATGTCTTCCTGAATATTAATTTGTGTTTTGGAAAGCCCACTTTCTTAGAATTGCCTTGCAAAGTTGTATGAAATGTCCTTTTAAGATGCTTTGATACAGAATTATATTTATCAATATATATCAATCAATTTAAATTATTGACATTGCTATTTTATTTTGTATTTAATGTTTTTGGTCACTATTTTTCAGGCACAACAGAAAAGATCTGTCTTTTGTTATAGCTAGTATTGCTAATATACACTCCCTTAATTCTTACTATTGCTGATTCTTTCTTGTTACTCAGATGAGTCCATTAGTAAACCCCCTTTCCCTCATTACAGGCACTACAAAGGGCTTTGGGATTCCTTATCATGCCTTTCAATATTGCCTTTCAGCAGCTTGATTATATATAGCAGGGCCCGGGTGCCTAATGCCTTTGTGCATTTTCTAAGCAAGATTTTACATGCCAACAAGGTACAATGTACTTCCGTGAACAGAAGTTGTGGAGCAGGCAGCTTTCACTGACCCAGGCCATCTGTTCGCTTCTGTTTTTGTGGCTGGAACTCTGTTTCTTTTTCATCCTGGACTTTGGTCAGGATTTTATTTGCAAACAATGCTTTAAAACTGTTATTATTGTGACTATTTGCTTAATTGATTTAGATTTGTATTTATCATAACAGATTAATTAAGTGTGATTATCTTATGGCATTGTACTAGTGAGCTGAATTATTAGATTTTAGTTTAAAACTTATAAAGTATATAATCAAGGATTATTCACTGTCGTGACAATTTTGACCTTGGATTTTATGACATAAAATGCTGAAATTACTGCTTTTGCATGAAATGACATTGTGCTTTCCTTCTAAGCCCTGAAGTTCTTAACAGAAAATGTATTCAGATTTTTTTTTTTCACTAGCTTTGAATGTGTAGCACCTGTCTGCTGGTTAAATTAGCAATCATTAGGAGTTGCAGGCTAAGCCTGGGGAATCACATACCATGTACATTTTGTCAGAACAGTGTCTTTTCCTTAACCTACAGAATATGAGGTTAGCAAAAATAAAATCTTCCTAGAGGAGAATTAGAAAGATGGAAACAATTGATCATTGAACATAGCTTTCTTCTCATGTTTCTCTTTTTCTTCCTCATCCATGCAATGACAGATGTGTTGAATACTAATTTTACAGACAGACTCGTTTTTGCAGAGAAAAACTGAACGTCTTATTTATGGTCACCTAGCCCTGATTTTATGAATTACTGAGAGCCTCCTGAGAGATGTTGAAGCCTGTTCCTACTGGACTGAAGAAAAAAAAAGCCTTAGATCTCCTCAGAAACATATACATTATGGATTTGTGACTCATCTGTAATAAAGTCAATATTCGAAGCATACTGTTAATGTACCAAAATTACACAGGGAGAGGATAGTTTTGTGGCTATGAAGAGAATTGCTCTCAGAAGCAGACAATTTTTTTTTCTGAACCAAATCCTCCTTTATGCTCATAGATGAACTTCTAAGAGTCACAGTTACCCTGCCTGAGAATTTGGATATGATTGTTACTATATTGTTTTTAGATTTAGGGCATAATTATTTATGGCTTATTTCTGTATCATTTCACAAGACAAGATACACAGAACAGCAAGATTTTGTGAAAGAAAATAGAAATATAAAGAACTTTCCTGATCGTCAAAGGACCTGACCTAATTTATTTTCACCATTGCTGTGAAGTCTGCCGTAGATGTAGGGATGTGCCCTGAAGGACATCACATGGGTTCCACCAAGGCAAGGAGAAAATGACCTACTTTGGGAATCCTGTGTGATGTTTCCTCACTTTCAAACCCAGCAACCGCTATTGAAACATCCCAGCTGACGTCATCTTTTCCATTAAAATACAAACTGAGGAGGTGTTTCTAAGATAATCTCCCAAAACTTCATTGAAATCTGAATGCACAGCTAATTGTTATTCATGTGAAAAGCCACTAAATAGGGAAACAGATTTAATTTTGCTTCAGTGGATTTGCCAAGTAATCTTCCCATGGTCCTTTATTCTACTTAGATTGAGCTTCTTGTTACAACACTTTATTATATGTCATTAAATTCATGAAATATTGATTCATCTCATGATGCTGAGCGACTAGGTGATAAAGTAGCAGATGAAATTCGACATTGATAAGTACAAAGTAATTCTCTCACAGAAAAACAAACCAAACTATACATACCTAAAGAGGGGCGTTAAGTTAACCATTAGAACTCGGATAGGATTATAAAAGCATTATCTCTGTCCTTAGAAGCCGTAGGAAGAGAGTAGCAGAATGTTAAGAAAAAGTTGGAAGGAAAACCGGAAGTTGTTATACCACTGAACAGCTCCTTGGTATGCCCGCATCTTTACACCGCACACCTTTCTGAACTCGGGTAGAAAAGATATAGCAGACTGTTACAGAGACAGGCAGGAAAGATGGTAATAGTTGTAGAACAGCCTCCTCTCAAGAAGACTGAATTGGAGCAAGCTCCTCAGTCTACACAAAGGAATGATTCAGATATGACAGAAATCTCTCAAATCATGAGTGAAATAGAGTAGGTACTAGATACTTAGCATTTTGAGCAACGTAACTCTAGAGGCATCAATGTCAATATTCATATGGAAAGTTTAAAAAGAAAAATCATACAGTAGTTTTCATACAGCATCTAATTACTGAACCTCTCCCAGAGAATGTGGATGCTAAGAGTTTACATGGTTTCAAAAAGCAACCAGGAGTTACTTTTGGAATTTTAAAACAAAATCCATCGAGGGCAGTATAAATCCAAAGATAATATCTTTGGCTTACAAAGTCCTTAACTTCCAAGCTGCTGAATGCTATAGATGGCAGAAGTGTGCCTGTACACTTGCTCTGTCCATATATCCTGGCCTATGCATTTGGCCACTGGCAGACATGATGCAGGTCCACATTGCAAGGTTCAGTGCAATGAGATGATTTCTCACATTAGTTCTCCTTTAATATTGGTAGGGTAGCAAATGAAAAGCTACAAACAAAATAATCTTCAAACAGGTTTATTATACTGTGTTCCTGGACTGCGGTGCATGTAAAGATGAGCCACGAATGGAGAAATTGATTGGAGATTTGGGTCAGCTCATTCACTTAGGCAGGTAAGTCTGCTAAGAGCAGAGGATCAATGACAATTTGTTCTGTCTGAGAAGATGCCCCATGTGGCATGTCAGCCACTACTTACACCTCACAGTTCCGTAGCTCAATGACTATCGCAGCAGCTGGTGTTTCGTGCATGACCATTAGCTTGGCCTGAGAAGTATAATGGAAGGCATTAGGTTTTTACCTTCAACCCTGGGGCACAACTTTGGCCATTCGACTGCCTGCTTTGTGCCGTGTGGCGCTACCTAGGTGTAATTATTTCACATGAACAAAACATCTGAATGCTTCCAGATGTTTCTGAGAACCGTGCAAATTTCACATTGATCAAAAAGACGGTATCTTAGAACTGTGTTTCCAAATTGACAGAGTATCTTATATAAGCATAGAGACACCAAATGCTGCCCAGGGCTAATGCTAAGTGCATATTAAATCTAGGCTGATGTACATACTGAGTGCCCCAGTAGTGCTTGACAGCTCCCAGATCTGGTTGTACTTGCTGTCTGCAACCTTATGCCATGCCATACAGGGAAGGACTTTGCATGTAAGGAAGATGTTCAGACCCTTCACCCCTGTTTTCATGAGAGGGAAACCCTTGTGTCGGAACAAAATGACATTTACCCTAACAGGTCCTTGAATCACCCTGAAATGTGGGATGTGTTGATAATATTCCTGCTTTCCCATTCAGGTGCAGATGAGATGAGTTAAATATATTCAGGCACGTGGGAACAAAAGAAAAAAAAAGGGTAAATTTCATCTTCTTAATCTTTCCATCAAAATTTTTGGTGAAGACAGAAAAGTTACACTTTGGACAGTTCAGACACCTGTATTCATATACGTATGTGAGTAGATCATACTCCTTGGCTGGTAAGCATTTCAGATTATTCTTCTGTGAAATAGAACCCACTATTTTCTTCACAAGATTTCATTTGGGGCATGGATCTATGTTTTCTCTCTTTGTTTGTAGTCTATAGGTTTATGTGTAAACATAACCATGAAAAAAGCCATCTTGCCTAATTAATAATTTAATGTTGTTTCTTCTGTTTCAGAGCAAACTCCTTCCAATTTTCTACTTCCTGCAGGGTGTCCTGACCCATAACCAGTCTGGTAAAGGGATTTGTTGATATCAGGTTTATTTTCAGACATGTCAAATAAATGCTGTTTCAACTACCTCATGTACTATAAGAACTGTTTTTAATATATATTTGTTTATATTGCAGGATTTTCAGGATCCCAGCATAAGCCAACTATGACAAAAATTGTTTTTTACTTGATTTTATGAAATATTTTTAATTTATAATCAAATGCTATTAAAGAAAAAGAAGTGCTGTTGTGTACATATACCCTCAAGCAGTCATTTAGACTTCTGGATTCAGGAGTCATTAGCTGAGATACACAACACTGTCCACAGGAGTTGAAGCTCCTGTCAATTAGAAGACCCCTGGCAGGTGTAATTATACACAGTTCTTGAGCTTCTCTGGGAGGTTTTAATCATTCTTTAAACAGATTTTAGGTAATTAACACTGTTGAATGTCATTTCCTTGTATCTATATAATATCCTTAATTAACAGAGAAATCCAGATATTATTTTTTTTTTTGAAAGAACAATATATTGGAAATTTTGAAAATATGAGATAAAACTAACTTTGCAATTGCACTGAAATCTTACAGTTGACACTTTAAATTGATCTCATTATTACAAGAGAGTTAAAATAATTAATAGAATGTGAGAAAAAAGGTGGGGTTTTGCCCACCTGAATAATGTGAAGGTATGTACCTTTTGAAAACAGAAGATGGTCCTATTCTGTCTTCATTTGAAAGGTTCTAAAATAATATTACCATTGGTATTGAGAGTTGGTAGTGGTTTGGCCTACAAGGACATTGTAAGAGACATGACCTGATCCAAGCCATTAAATTTTGGCTGATTTGCATAATATAATCACATGAAGAAATTAAATTTACTTAATATACATTTACTACACATCAGTCTGACTTCATATTCCTAAAGTGGATCTTAGAACAATGAGTTGGAAGATCCACTTTTTCTGATGTCAAGGAAAATAGTTCTTCATTTTGCAAATGTTAACATTGATGAAGCTGCACATCTTGTGTATAATGTCATATGGTTATGTAGAAAAATGTAATACCATGATTTTTTGCCACTTGATGAACAATGAAACACACAGGAGTTTTTGATGCTGTAAGAAAAGGAGATAAGAAGAATAAGAAAAGCAACAATATTTTACATTTGTAATAATTCAAATGCAAACTGAGTGTTAGGTTTTCATTTTTCAGATATAAGATGAAACCGTCTGGGAGACGTTAGCCGTAGAAATGCAGTCATCAGTAGTAAACTGATAAGTGAAAAGATGTGAAAGAGTAACATATCCTCTGGAACAAGAACAGGCGTTGGTGTATACTGTTTGCTAGCACACTAAGGATGTTATGGTAAGGGATACTTTAGAACTTTAACCCTCCTATATCCTTGCTATTCATGTTGCCCCCGTTTCCCCCCACTGCTTTGTCTTCTATGCCTATATTCAAGCTTTTTAAAGAAAAATGGAAGGTTCTTAATTAAAAAAACAGCCGAAGATGAAAGTGCTCATTTTATCTCATGCTAATGCTCTATGAATGGTATATATTATTTTAAGCCTAAATTGGCACTGCATAATAATTTAACATATTCATTGATTCTTCAGTTCCTCAGTAGTATTCAGACCTACATAATCTACTCTGAAATGGATAGCAAGGCTAAGAGCCCGTGGAAGTAAGCTGCATAAAATGGTGCAATGGCTCTTATTCTGTGATCACAAGGAATGGCAATACCTGTCCTCGTTTTGAAACGTTCCTTCCTTTGTAGCTCTTTACTGAGAGATGCAGAGCTGGTAAGAAGCAGTGGCTGCAATTTTGCCAAGAAATCGAATAATCTTGCCAAGAAATGGAGCAACCTTGCCAAAAACAGTACACAGCAGATATCATTTACTATTTGCCACTGCCTAAATTTACTCTGTTTTCCTTTTCAATTACAGCATGTTTTTCTTTCCACATCTGTTAAGTGGGATGTTATGTTATTAAAAGAAGAGGAACAGGGAAAAAAAGAGCTAAATCTTCCTGAAGGAGAAGAACAATGAATAAACAAAAAAAATTAAACCGGGTAGAAGCAGACTGAGAGATATTTTTATGTAGATTTTAGGAAGGTGCTCAGCTGCCACTGTGAAAATCATTCATCTGCTACGTGTAAAGTGCACTTAGTCATCAAAAAATCTTGTTCTTGCTCATGATAGGAGGCAGACGGATCAGTAAGGTAAGCTGGGGATGGGTTTAGCCCACCAGTTCTGAGTTCTGCAGCTGGGAACCATCACATCTTCCTTTTGGAGTGAGACAAAACAAAAATGTAGTCAAAAGCGCCACAGTGATGCACTCAGGATTGCCAGAAAGACGCAAATTTCTGGTTACTTACACCTGTTGGACAGCTCAGAGGGACACTGTGAATTTTTTTATTAATATTAAATTCAATAGTGCTTTAGATGCATAATCCGAAATGTTTATTTAGTGCTTACTAGCCACGATTGTTTTTTAGTGATGTCAAAAAACATTCACAAAAAGTAGAAAATCTTTAAACTTGGTACTCTCAGACAAGAATATGTGCCTCATACATGTGCTAAAAGAAGCATGGCAGATTATTTCTTTCCTTGTCAGAAAATAGTCTTAGAAAAAAGTAGCATGAGGACATGAAAGTTATTTATTTTGGACTGAACTTTCCTTGTATATCTTGGAATAATATCTGTGAATAATCATTCTGCAGAGGTCAGCACTGTTTAAATTGCTGTATCTTGAAATTTTGTCAGATAATAATCCTTATTAGTATACTGAAAGTTTTAGATAAAAATGATGTAAGAATCAAAGCAAGAGCAACAAAAGAGGCACAACATCCATTGCTAATACATTTCTTCAGCTATTCACTTGATCATAACTTTTGTTTCCGTCATTTCAATTATATTATCTCCATTTCATTTGCCTTCCCACTAAGAGGATTAGAGTTCCTTTCTAAAATTAATTTAGTGTCTGTGGATAGTTGCATTTTGCTAGGTCCAGCCAGTGAGGCTAATTTTACATATGGATTCATGTAATTTAACTCAAGAAGGAACCCTTAGATCATTAGTCTGATTTCCTGTATCACTTGGACCATGTATTTTTCCATAGGCGTTAAACTTATTGGTTGTGTATGAATTAAGCATTTCATTAAATAAGAAAAATAATATTGAATCCATTTTCTTCAGTATATTGTTCACTACTTAGTCACATGTGCATTCACAAAGTAAAGAAATAACTGTCAATTTGTAACTATTGATTATTGTTTAAGGAAACCCTTAGGATCTTGTATTCCTTGCATATATATTTTTTTTTACTTTAAACTATTTCTCATGAATGGAGGGTGTGTGTAGTGTGTGTAATTAACTTCCTTCTGTCAACAGGTTTTTAAAACGTAACACTAAAACTGTTGCATCTTTTCCATACCGTGCTTACAAATTGCCTCCCTCATCCTATTTACTGCTGCCTATTTGTACAGTGAAAAAACTCTTATGCCATTTTTGTCCATTCCACATCCTGGAAGCTCATGTTCACTTCTTTGGCCCATGAGATTTGTAAATCTATTTTAGACTCATTCCTTTCCCTCACAGTCTCTTGTCCCACAGCTGTCCTGTCTTTCCAGATGTGTAAGTTTGCAACTGGCTACAATAAACATACATTTGGCTCAATAAATAATGAAAGGATCCATTTTCCCTGGATGGCTGCCCTGAGCTCACAGCCATTTATTACACTTCCAGTGTTGTCTGTCCATTTTATAATTAAAATTAAGAATTCTTTCATATTTACTCTGAATAATGATTGGAAATGTTGAAGGCTGTTCAGCCTGGGTGAAATCCTGCCCATATTCCCTGACAATTCCATCTGACAGCAGCATCTGAAAATCTGAAATACAGCCCTATTTTTAATATCAGAACACAGGGTGCTTCTAAGTCAAATGCCTGCTGTCATGACTTCTAATAATCAAACCTGAAATTTTCTCAAATAATTAAACTAAACCGTTTGACAAGGTTCAGTTTCTAGGAAAGCATGTTGATTGCTTGGATTATAATTTTACTCTTTGTCTTATATTAATTATAGTCCTTTATATTCATTATTTTTTTGAATCCTGTACGAGCTCTTATTATTTTCCCCAGGGCTGATGTCTGGCTAACCTGCCCATAGTCACGTGGGTCTACCCACCAGCACACCCTGGCTGAATGCTTGCAATGGCATACTTTATTCATTTGTGTTTCCTTTGGCATGCTAAGACTTAATTAAAATTGCTAACAGTGGGTCAGAGATCTCCTTTGTCTACAGTTCCAGTAAAATGGGGTGGTAATTTTAAAATGTTTTCTCCTAGTAAAGCCTCCTCGGTGACAACTGGAAAAGTTTTTATGTTATCAGTTCAAATACAAATTAGAAAATCTTACTGCATATTATGAAGAATGCTACAATCAAACAGCGGACCAAATCATTAAGTAGAATTTTTTCAGCCCAATTCTCATTTCAAAACTTGTTTTCTTGCCTTTAGCCTATCTTTTTACTTCATTTTTTAATCCACAATGCTCTGAGTTTCTTTTGTGAGTTTTTGGTGGTTCTTGTATCTCCTCTATTGCCTTTATGTTTCAAATTGCTGCCCACGCCTTGTTGTGAAATAGCAACTACTTTCAGTCAGAAATGTGCCCTGGTGGTTTAAATTTTATATTTTATTAATCTTGGTAATTTGGGTCTCTTTATGTACTTATGGATGATTCTAACTGCTCAACAATTTTGACAATGAGATCACGCCAGTGATTTGGAAACAAAAAACAGTGATACATGATTAATTTTTATCTGGTAATTACTTTAGTGTCCAAAATACCTACAATGCAGTAGGCATAATATTTTCTCTGACAGAAAAATGTTACCTATCAATTTTAGAAAGGCTGATGTACTGTTATTGCACATTGAAAGTCTTATGCAGTTGATTTTCAAATGAAAACTTTTTCCAATGTAAGACAGTTTACTGGTACGGAAAAGTGAATGCTTTTATTAATTTTTTTTTTTCTGTTTTAATTCAATGTAATGGGACAGTTTCTCCTACCATTTCCCTCCTACCAGGGTGTCATCCTCAGTTAAGCAGTTCTCAATCAAAGATCGAGAAGCATAAAAAATCCTGAGTTTGAATTTTCATAAAATCTGTCCTGTAGCAACATCTGCCACAGACAGTCACTCACCTCACTGTTATTCGTGCTGTCTGGCCTCACAGGCTGTAACTTGCTGCTGCAGCTTCTCAGTCATGTAGCACCTCCCACCAGTATGTGTGTGGAAAACCAGGGTAAGGATGGTAGAGAAGCCACATCTACTCAGTCTCATTACCAGAAGTCTTTAGGAACAAGTTAAATATCTGTGAGGAATGACATGAGTACAGTTGATCCTGTCTTGGTGCAGAGGGATCAAGCACTGAGATCACTTCTGACCTTTGGTTTTTAGTCACACCGGCTGTTTTGGAAAAGATTGACACAGGCTTTTCTCTGTTCTGTCCTATAAAATTAACTCAGTCTTCTTCCCATCAATATAAACCCTTCTTCTACATTTTCTATGACCAGATTACTATACCAAAATTCAGAATACACTGTGACAGGGTGTTCACGAAATTGAGGGCTGCAACATGATTTATCTGTACTTGAAGTTTCTTCTTTTCCTTTCTTCAGTTATGAAATGCAGAGGTATACTGAGTGATAAGGATATTATAATATATTACAATATATTAATGATATGTCATTTACTTTTATAATGTATTAGTTATATGTTAATAAATATATAATCTTAATATGATATATAATATATCTGGTGATATGTTATATTACAGTTTCTGAATTTTATCTGGTTAAGTTAATCAGATAGGTCAGATGGTCACAGAAAAGCAGACTACAGTGGCCCGTGGCATTTCTAAATCAAGTGCAATACACCTCTCAGTATACTACACTCTGGGAACTTTTGGAACTGATAAAATGAAGTGAGACTAGATGATGGTAATAGCTAATTTATAAGCTTAGCAGGAATACTTCCATCTTAAAGTCAGAAATCTCCGAGAGAATAAGTGAAAGAAAAAGGAAAAACAATAAAAATAAAAAATACAAATTACAAATTCAGATGTAGGAGCAAAACTTGGCTCTTTAACCACTGAGGTTTTGCTCAGGTCTGACACTAGCATAATGAGCTGGTGCAGGAAATTAAGGATTACCTGAAAATCAAACAATGAGGTATCAGCCAAACCTTATCTTCACAGTATGGTAATTTGTGTAACAGCTCGTAATCAGACTACAGTCCTGGCATACCTTTTCTTCTAAATAACAAGCTGGCTAATCCTTAAAAAGATGTAAACAATAAGTAGATTTTACCTAACTCCTGTATTCCCATTGTAACAGTTACACAGATTTTAAGTATTTTCTAATAACATGCATTCACTCAGTGAGAGACTGACAAGCAGGTACTACTGACCTTATTTCATCCTAATTTTTGTTTAGTCATACACAAATCTGCCCATTCAGCCCTTAAATGACTTCTCCACCGCCATCACCCCGATTAAAGAGTTACCTCCAGCAGGACTTGTGAAAGTTTCTGGTACCAATACCAGTGGCAGTGGTCTGCCTCCCCCTGTCTGTGCAGCCTGAGACAATAGGCACTCCCGGGGCACACCTGGTATGCTGACTTGGGGTTCTTCACAAAATGCAGCACATGGTGGGAGAAAAGGTGGCTTAGCCTCTTTGTAGAGTCAATGAGTATTATAAAAATCTTGGTTTTATTTTTGGGCCTGTTTGAACAGGGTGGCTGGACAAGATGACCTCCGGAGGTGCCTCCCAAACTCAACTATTCTGTGATTTTTCTCCTCCGCTTGAAGGATGGGTAGAAAGTGGTTTTAGGTTTCTGTTGCTGATGGTGTGCTTCTGGCTACTCATCAGGGGCAAACAGCTACATGGGAAGGAGAAGGAAGGAAATCTGGAGAAGGAAGGAAAGACAAAAGAGAGACACAGAGGAGAAGGACAGTGCTGCTGCTGACTCCCAAACTCCAGGAATATTTTTGTACATTTGTGACAAATTTGTGTGAATTAAGCAGATACATGGCTTGGACTGAAACGACTGAAGCTACAGGTTCTTTCCTCCTGCTGCTTTTTTGTTACTTAGATTGCTTTACACTTTCTCCACTGGTTCAACACCAGCATGTTGGGTCTTCTGCATAGACAGTGGCTCCTTAGGCAGTCTGAGTGTATATGTTGATATGACAAAGCTGGAAAACAGCTGTTTTGTGAAGGCCTAATATTTTTATTCTGATTGTTGCAAGTATAACTTTTTAGTACTTTGCCCTGTTTATTAAGTGTGCCTGTATCTTTGTGTTTATACATACATACGCGTAAGTTTTGTTCTAGTTTAGACTTTACTTGCTGTATTCACAATTATATCCTATCTGAATCACAGTACTGACTACGGCATGATTAAAATTTATGACTTTACAATTAGTCAGCTATTTGCTGTGTCCCTTTTCAAAGTGATGACACTATGTGCGAAATGAACAGCCTTTTCCCTTTGGAAAAAAACTCTTGGCCCTTTTAGTGGCTATTTATGTCAGACTCTTATGCTTTTCACCTTTTCCCTCTGCTCTTAAGTGCATTTTTTGGAAGCTAGGTGTCATTCATATCCTTAAACAAAATACTTCACCTAACATTGGCTGTGCATGGAAACTGAACATGAAAGTATATAATTTCTGGGGTCACTTCCCTCAAGAAATTGAAAAATCTTCCTTTTTCCAGCTCTTTGGTTTTCAGACTGTCATTTTCATTCAGTGAGGTCACAGGATGAAAACTCCCTCGTTGAAAGCCTGCATATCGATCATGGTTATGTCTTTGCAGATGCACCATTTTATCGCCTTGTCCTGACATTTCCCACTGCTTCTTGAGCTGTGCTTTGTCAGTTTACTGAGTTGGGTACTTACCTTCAACAACAGCAATGTTCTAGCAATGGCACAGGAAATAATCCATCAGTTTATGCAACGATTGTGAAAGTATCACACAGAAGTAAAATCAACATAAATAGGTGCAGATAAATCATGAATGTCTCTGGTCAGGTTATGATGTGATGAAATATACTCTGTGAAGTGCAAGTGCCATTGACAAGGGTATTATTAATGCAACTAGAAGAAAACGGGTATTTCTGAGGATAAGAAATGTTCTACAGTTCTTTGAGACAATCCTTGTCCTTACAACCCAACAGCTACTACAATAATATGTTCCTAAGAAAAAATAGAATTGATTTTATCTTCGTCTTAGTATTTTTTTCCAACCATTTTTTCCTAACTATTTCAACTAAATAAAGCTTCTTTTCCATGGCTAAAATAATTTGTCTGAATGCTTTTCTTGTGTGGGGGGTGTGTGTGTGGTTGATTTGTGTAGCTTTTCTAAAAAAGTTGAAATATTTAAAATCTAACAGATTTTGTGGAATGGGAACAGGCCAAAACTGCATATAATAAAGTATGAAGTGGGATATTCGAAATGTGAAGTTATATACATTTGTCTATCCTGAGAGGCAGGCTTTGTATATACTTTGGCAAAAAGTTTGATACTCAAGTGGATCAGACCATTCTTAACTTGAGGCTACAGACACACATCTGAGCCTGAATGGATTTTCAGCCTCCGCTCCCAGCTGTGAAACAGTTTGCACAGGCAGATTCATTATTCTTAGGTCACTACAGGTCAATAAAAGCCGATTTTAGTCAAGCAGTATCAATTTTCTGTGTTAGAAGAATATTGTTAAATAAAGTATTGCTCATTTGTTTCTCTGAGGAGTCTACCCTATTCCTCACTCCTATGGAGGAGAAGGCAAGTGCAAGGAACTGAAGGAAGAAGAATAACTGTAGTGGAAATCATGATTTCCCAAATAAAATAATTCCAATAGACTAATCTTGTAAAACAGCAAATCTCGAACTTGTTCAAATGAATATACTCCTCACTGGATTTTGCTATGAGATAATGGTTGATCTGAATCTTCAGAGCATCCTGTGGTGAGGCAAGTGAACAATGCTGATTTTTCTAACGCTGATCTACTACTGTTTTATGATACATTTTCCATGTACAGAAAAATGAGACAGAAAGCTCAAGTAACCTGAGTTCACCTCCTGCACAAATGAAATTGTGAAGAATGCCGAAAAAGGGAGTTGTGGTTAGCCTAGAAAGCAGAGAATAATTTTAGAAATCTGTCAAATAACCTAAATATTAAGACAGTTTAGAAGCAACGGTAAGAACTGAAAAGTGATCCACTCCTATATAATGAAGAAGGTTCATGCATAACTTTCTACCCTGGCTGCTTTATGTAAAATCTTTTGATCAAAAGAAAGCAAAGCAAAAGTAAAAAATGACATAAAGTCTGTTGTCGCTTAAGACGCTGTTTTTTCAGAACTGATCTCTGGAAAACTGCAGTAACTATTCTTTATTTCTATGAATATCCATCTGTATTACCTGCACATAAAGAAATGTTTTAGTCTCTAAGTGCTTCCAGTTACATTAAATGAATAGGCAGATGAGGCAACTGAGAATTTGAAGGATGCTGTCGTGATTCAGCCTCAGCTGGCAACTAAACACCACTCAGCTGCTCACTCACTCCCCTCACCCCTGTGGGATGGGGGAGAGAATTGGAAGAGCAAAAGCACAAAAAAATACCTTGTGGGTTGAGATAAGAACAGTTTAATAATTAAAATAAAATAATAATTATAATAATGTTTATGATAATAATAATAATGATAATATAATAAAAAGGAAAAGAAAAAATCCCAAAACCACAAATGATACAACCACTCACCACCCACTGACCAACGCTGCCCATCCCTGAGCTGCAATTGCTGCCTGCCTCCCCTGGCCAGCTCCTCCCAGTTCACATACTGGGCATGGCATTACATGATATGGAATATCCCTTTGGCCAGTTTGGATCCACTCTCTGGACTGTGCTTCTTGTGCACCTGGCAGAGCACAGGAAGCTAGAAGAGTCCTTGACTAGTACAAGCGCTGCCCAGCAACAGCCAAAACATCGGCGTGTTATCTCAACATTGCTTTCATACTAAGTCCAAAGCACAGCACTGTGCCAGCTGCAGTGAAGAAAATTAACTCTATCCCAGCTAAAACCACGACAGATGCATACTCTGACCTTGTATTGGTCTTTTTAAGGGACACCTTGGGAAGTGCTGGGCTGTTTGGTTCTCTCAGAAACATGTGTTAGGAAAAGGCACTTCTCCCCTGAGTGTCAGAAAACCTCAAAGACGCAGACTACAGATCATGTCAGCCCTCCAGCTGAGCTGCTGGGGGAAATAGGCTGAACCAGATCCTTAGAATAGGTTGCTGTGTGGAGACTCAATAGGAGTCCGTCCACAAGGTCATTCAGGATAGATCAAAGCTCATGTAGATGTTTGTTCTCACCATGGGCTTAAATCAAGCACCATGCTCTGGAAGGAGAAAAACTCAAGCTCTTGGTGATTGACTTGCCGTTTGGCTGGCCCTCTGTGGGCTGTGAGCCAGCACTGGTGGGGCAGATTGCTATTCATCTGGGCTCAGCAACATGTATCCTGAGCGCAGCCCCAAGCCCAGGTGGGTGTTTCAAATCTGAGCTATAACAAGCCAGCTATGTGGAATGACGATATGCTAGCACAAGAGTTCAGCAGGTTTGAGCCTTCTCTCAACGTACCCTTCACTCACCTTGTAGGGCAGATACAGCTTCAGAGAGACAGAGGAGCAATGAAAACACTGAGGATATCATATCAAATTATACTATGAGTATGTCAGTTCAAGCATTGCCTCTTGCAGCAGTGTAGCAAGCTATCAAGAATTCAGTCATATAGAAATTATGCTTTGAACAACATCAACATGGTGTACAATAAAAATTATACTACACTGTTCATGAGGGACAGAATTTTTACTGTTTCCTCAGTCTGTTTGTCTTTTCTCCATGCTGCTTTTTGGACCACTATACTGGAACTCATATTTCATTATCATTGCAGAGATTTGCAAATTGTTCTTTAGTTATTTAGAACCTGACAAACCCTTCCAGCTTTTTGTCCTAAATATCTGCAAACCACATAAAGGATAAAAACAGAACTGCATCTCACAAAATATTACTATGTTTCTGTAATTTTTAAACTGAGCATCCCAAGGGGAGTCTCTGTAATAGTCTTGATATAAAAAGAAAAGAAAATAGTAACTATAAAACCCCTTACCTGTTAAAGTATCTTTTATTGATCCTGCAAATAAGTTCATCAGAGAAATACAAAGTGTTTAAAATGATTTATAGGTAAAGCACTGCATCCTATATTGCAATATAAATGGTCCCCAAATAGGCATCTTTAAGAAGCAGTAGAGAAAAATAACTCATTAGAGAAACTATCTTGAAATAGTTTGTTTCTTCATTGAGGGAATGTGGTATTATTGCCCTAGAATGATTTAATTCACCCTAATTATATTCTGTTTGATATCTGCAGCTGTCTTGGAAGCGGGCTTCTGCTATGTAAATCCAAGAGATGTTTCTCATCTCATTTGAAACCCCAACGTGCTCTAACTTTCAAAGGAATTATAAGCTGGTCTCTACTTATGCTTATTGAATTTTTCAGAAGAATAGTAAAAGAATACACAATTTTCTCAACACTATCACTTTTCTAGACTCTATTCACCCTCAGCCCACCTCATATATGCATATACATAGAATACAGTATGTATTGACACTGCAGTGTTAGTAAAAACATTGCGCAGATGCATGATTATACGTGACCAGAAACATCTTTGTTTTGAAATGTTCATAGAACACATCAGTAAAAATTAGTTTTTCCTTTTGTCTTTGAGTTTCAGTTTACTTTAGAACAGATGTGAAGTTGTCTCTTCAGCAACTTTTCAGCACAGTCAATAAACAGCACCATTTTGGCTAACATTGAAGGAGGACCAAAAAAGGATACATTTCTGCCAAAAAATTAATGTTGCATATGCACCCTTCAATTTCTTTGGCAGTAGCTGTCCATGTTACAGTGCCACATTGCATAATACACATAATGATGATGTACAGGAATTTGTAATTAAATATTGGCTCACGGATGGTCACCAGAAGTGGCAATCAGAAAATGTTGGTATTTATTGTGGAATATCTCCATCAATTCCAGGCAAGATGGCAAAGGTAACCCATGTGGTGTCAAAAACCACAAGTCCCTGTAAAATGTGTGAACAGTCAGTAAGTGATGACTTCCTGCTGCTGTCTACAAATTACCAATCAATAAAACAGGGAAGTTTGCTTTCTCCTACTCAGAAGGAAAACGTTGCCTTTAGTAATCTTAGCAAGGGTTACAAATTGTTTGGACAGAAAACAAGGGAGGTATAATGTTTTCCTTCAAATAAAACTAACTTCTAAAAATAGAATGCTAATCAGGGATTAGAAATTTAAAGTAAATGAAATTTTATGCTTTGGAGGTAGAACCTGAGCAAAATTTAGGTAATGATTCAAAAGAATAATCCACTAACTTCCATCCATAATTGTTTTTACCAGATGATATCCTTACGCAAACAGAATTCTGTTTTAATGCCACACCACCTTAACAGGACTAAGTTGTAGCTAAATTGACCAGCAGGAGTCTTAAAATGGGCACCTCCCACATTAAGTCTACCAAAGAATCTATTCTTAGACTATCCAGTGCTTCCAAGCTTTCCACTCCTCCAGCTGAATTTCATAATCTTTGGTCTAACACAGTGAGACTCCCATGTATGACCCAACTTACTCCTCAACTATACTCTGATATGCTGACAGTTGGAAGAATGAAGGTTATTTGTCTGCCCTGTAGTTGCCTGTCCCAGCTGAGCCTGAACAAATGTAGAGCCTGATCAGACAGCTGACCACAGGGGTACAAGAGGCAGGTTTGATTCCTGCCTTCTACTCCCAAGTCTCCCACACATTCTTAGTTATAACCCATAAGATTTTGCAAAGGGACAGCACCACCAAAAATAGGAGGGCTGGTGTTGTTCCCCTTTGGAAGGAACAAAGTAGAAAGTTTGGTCAGTGAATCCCAATCTGCCATAGATGGCCAAACCTCTCATCCTCAGGTTCTTAAAATAAACCCTTTCTGCACTCCCAGTTGCCTATTTTATCTGCCTTATGCTCCTTCCTGCCACATTAGTTGCTATGGTCTCCTCTGCAAGACTCCCAATCCTCTCCACATACTACATGGTGAGCAAAGGTTATTAACCCCTGAGTTAAGTTTGGTTTAGTATGTCGGTTCATGGAAGTAAAAGTTCTTTTCTGGAGTCTCCTTCCCTGGAGACATTCAAAACCCGCCTGGGCGTGTTCCTGTGCCCCCTGCTCTGGGTGTGCCTGCTCAAGCAGGGGGGCTGGACGAAATGATCTCCAGAGGTCCCTTCCAACCCCTACCATTCTGTGATTCTGTGATTCTGTGATTCTGTGGATGTAGCATTAGACATGAAAATCAAAGAAAAGCTGCAATGATGTTAACATATACTTCTGGATACCTTAAAATTAACTTTTGGAGACTGGAAACTTCCATTCACAAAAGAAGGCATCAGAAGTTATAAAAAAAGTACTTGGCATGTAGAAATAAATGATATACTGGGAAAATAGATTAAAGATAGAATATCTTAGCTTTTACATATTTTTAACAAAGGAAGCTTCATAAATCTTAAACATATTCAAGGTTATTCTTCAGAGGGTGTTTTGAAACTACACTTAGGGAATGATCTGGAAAGAAATAAAAGACAGACGTTTGCTAACCAGTTGTAATGTACAAAGACCTCAGGACTCAGAATTAAAATTGTTTTCTGCTAAATTTTCAATGTGGATTTACTTTCCTCTTAAGTAAACAGTCAGAGATCACAAGTAAATGTAAGTATACGAAACCACCTCCATTTTCAATTGCATGCAAAGCTGATAAAAGAATATAGAAAAATATAAAGACTCCACATCTGTGGAAAATATTGTATTAAACAGATGCAGTCTATTATCTTTCCTAAAATATTCCACATCATTGCATATAAGCAATAACAAAAGCTGGAACTACTTTTTTATGTGACCATAGAAACTGTGCCAACTTATTTAAAAACCATCATACAGTAACAGTATAATAAGGTCTTTAGGTGAAAGTTTGAACTCCAGCAACCACAGAAGTTCACCAAATCAGTTTTAAAGCAGTGAGGAAATTAGAAAGATTTTGTTTGTTATGAATCAATTTCTACTGCAGTTTATATGTACATCTCAACAGAGAAACTGAAAAAGTTTCAATGGAAGCCTTTCATTTTTAAGTTGCGATTTTGACGATTTATGGTGATGACTTTCTCCAGTTGTCAGGATCTCCTCTGTCCTCCATGACTTTTCCAAAATGATAGAAATTGGCCAGCTCCTTCAGCACCCTGGATGCCATCCGCTGGGTGCCATGGACTAGTACAGATCAAGTTTTTCCAATAACAGATTAAAAGCAAAGAAGGAACTGAGCGCCTCAGACTTCTACAGCATCTGAGGATGTTCCAAGGAGAGACCGAGAGCTGGGACTGTTTAGCCTGCAGAAGAAAAAGCTTGGAGGGATCTTATCACTGTGTATAAACACCTGATGAGGGTTGGGGCAGGGGATTATGCAAGACAGAGCTATTCTTTCCTTAGTGGTATCCAGAAGCAGGATAAGAAGCAATGGGCACAAACAAATATAAGAAGTATAATAAATTCAGTTTAGGCTGTTTTACAGTGAGGGTGGTTGAACACTGGAACAGGTTGCCCAAGGAAGTTGTGGCATTTCCTTAGAGATATTAAAAATCTGACTGGACATGGCCCTGAGCAACCTGTTCTAGGTGACCCTGCCTTGAGCAGGGGGATTGGATTAGGTGATCTGCAGGGGTCCCTTCTAGCCTCAACTAGTCTGAGATTCTGTGATTCTGTGACAGATACTGCGTAATAAAATCATATTGCCAGAATTTATGTGATAAAGCAATGTCCATTCATTTTCTACTCTCACTTTGTATTTGTATACATCATATGAATAAGTAGACTGGAATGCCCACATGGTTAAAATGGCTTAAGGGAAAGGTGGACCATAACCTGTACACACTCTACCATCAGCCCCTTTGGTGAAAGAAAAAAAGGTCTTCTGTACAAAACTTCACTTAAAATAATTCTTACTGTGTTGCCCCCCAACTCCCTTCATCTGTGTGCTTGTCCATGATGGCAGCATTCCTCCAGACAACAGCAACACCTGATGTAATGCATGTGGGGACTTTTATTCAGCATATATGTAAATTTTATATTTATTAAGATTTTACAGTGCATGTCTGGAGATGTATGGCTTGTACTTTTCAAATTCCCATGGCAGACAGAGAGTTTTGCTGAGCAGACTAGTCTGCTTTAATCTCAGACTCAGCAATTTGCCAAGGATTACGTGATTTAGACTGCATTTGTAAGTAAATCAAGCTGATGAGACCCTTTTGCTTGTATGTCACTTATAAGAAGGAGGTAAAGGAAATGTAATGACATCTCAAGCTAAATCCAGATATTTGGAAAACTGCATGTAAAAACTTCGACCACCTTTTGAAAAGTAGCCTGTGACAGTGGTAGAAGGTAGTAAACAGGATCTCCAGAACACAGAGGTGTGAGAGGAAAGCGAGTAGGCAAGACGCACAGATGTCTGAAACAGAATTTCATGATGATCCTTGTCATGTCAGAGGGAAATAAAGATGAAAATGGAAAAAGAATTTGTTTTACTCTGCAGATCCATTATTATTCCAAAAGATAATTTATTAATTGGCATTCTCTGAAATTATTCATAAAGATAGCCAGCAGTAGGCTTCATGAAAACCATGGTTTTGGGATTATACAACAAGAAATCAATTAACAGACATGTTATATGCAACAGAGGAGAACTGATTCAGGTAAAATTAACTTATTTTTGAAAAAAAAAAATCATGCAGACAGACAGAATCTGTAGTATTACAGTCACTGTACCACCTTCCTGCAAGACTTTTTTCTTCATAATTCATCAACCCTCCACAGACATATATACAAGTGATATATAGTATAATTTTTGTTAATAATGCTAAGCAAATTTGTCAGAAATAAGCATATGTGACTTAAACATGTCTGAGATGTCTGAGGTTGAGAGAATAGACTTGCAAACAAAATGCTAGCTTTGCTGAGTAGTGAGGAGCTAAGAAGTTGTACCCTGGAAAGAACAGGCATTAGTAACCAAAGGCACTTGGCTGCATTGTTAGCTGGCTCACCTGGCATCCTGAGATGCTGAGATCATATGAAAGCCCTACCAACAGTTACCAATTGCCATGCAAACCGTGGCTTGTAAGAGGTTGTTTGAGGATCATCGGTACCAATTTTTACATATGTCAGACTTTACAGTCCTGCCTGCCTCTTGGTTCAGCCATTTGTTAGTGCAGCTGAAGTGGTGTGGAGTATTAATGCTGAAGAACAAATGATCCTGTACGTGAGCACATATATACTCAGTGGATAGCAGGATGGGTCTGTAGCACAAACTGATCTGTTCTGGAGGTGTAAGGCAATATATACTCAGCAATAAACATGAAAGTAAGATACCGATTGCAGGCCGCCCCTGTATGCTTAGCTGTTCTCTAAGATTATTGTAGTTTCCTATAGTTGACATGCAGTTTTGACTACTTGTTCTCAGGTTTGTTTAGTGTTCCTGAAAAAAATGGGTTTTATTTTAGCCCTTTTGTCTGTTTTCTCAACCTATTCACCCATTTTCTTTGCTGCTGGACAAACCCTCTGCACAGGGCCATTTTTATTCTATGTTGGCACAGTAGCTTAGCAAGTGTTTTAGGAGATTTTGGCTTGCACACAGTATTGCAAAGTAAGTTGTACAATAGATTATTACATAAATTGACATGGGGTTCCAGATCTGTGAGAAAACCTATTAAGTCACATAAGGAAAAAAAACTTTTGAAAGGGGTTAGAAAACACACTTGCCTGAGTGCAATTTAAATTATTTACTGGAACTAGTAGTTTATATACCTATGCAGTGTTTTAAAGGCATATTAGGTAGTGATAAACTATATACAATTTGAAGTGTTTATCTGAAATATTCTATATGGGACTGTTAAGTCTGTCTACACAAGTGATCCTAGCTTTGGTGATCTTTAATAACCTTGCTTTGTAGCCCACCATTAAAAATTCAGTTTTCATTTCTAGATACTTCTTCTGAAGTGCTCAGGCTTCTATACCATCTTAATTCTCATAGGCCAGGTATCTAAAAGGTTATATTCTATAAACTGTACAGGCCACACATAAAATGTGTGACTCTCATTTCATAATGGTTTGTTTTCTCTTTAGTTCTAAGTTAGGATCAGGAGAAACAGAAGTTCTACAGTTTCCTTAAGAATTGTTCAGGACACATTTACTAAGGTGATGAATTCCTTGCCTTATTCTTCTACTAGAAAAAAGTAGGTCTAAGATAATTAAAAGCAGCAACACGGTAGAAAATTTCCAAGTTCATTGAACTACAGGCATTGTAGAAAGGTCCAAGCATTTTTGTCGTATGTAACATATACATATATATGTGTCCAAACGTTTACACAAAATGCAGATTTTAATATATGTAAATATTTATGCTACATATATAAAAACATAAATATATGAAAACTGTGTGTACTGAGTATATAGATAGATAGATATACCTAAACACTCTTTTAGCCTTCTTGCTTTACCCTATATAAAACCCTTCTGAGTGCAAACAAAACGGAGTATCTGTGAATCTTTCACATTGCCTCCGTTTATAATGGAGATCAATGCAGAGAAAAAGCTATAGTATTGTGAGTGGCAAATGCAATATGCAGCTGATAATATAGCTATGGTAAATGACCCATCACATACATGCAGACACACATGCATTCAGCAAACCTTTAGGCTCTTAATGCTGAGTAAATTTGCTAATCTAATTACTTTGAGAAAGAAGTAGCTACAGCAGTATTTCCTGTCTTCCAATTTTTCTTTCATTGGACTAGTGGGACATGGGAACTGAGGTAGAGTTTCAAATTCAGACAATATAAATGTGAATATTAAAGTACTTTAAATAATATTCTTAAAGGGTGTTTTCAGTCAGACAGTTCACTTTCTTGTATATAAAGACAAAAAATTTTCTTTTGGCAAGAAAAATAATAGGAAAATGTCTTCTCCAGAAAAACAGATTTCTGTGATTCAAAGCAAAGGAAAGCACTGCAGACTGTAAAGAAGACAAAACTTCAGGGGACTTGCAACTTATAAGAGTATGAGGGAAGAGACACTATTTGCAGTAAACACTCTTTGGTAGTAAAGACATACAAACCGCTCACAGTGGGAAGGAAACAGACAATGGAAATGCAGATAAGGCTGAAAAGGATGTTAATGGAGGCAAGATTAATAGCTGGTAGTGAAAATCACAACAAAAATTATTCAACTACCAAGTAATGGAGATAAAAGCTGCTGTTTACAGTACGCTGTGATGTGGGAGTGATACACAATTCACCTGAATCTGAAAAGGAGCACAACTGGCCTTGATAATACTATAATAAATGTTGGTTATTTTCTTTCTTAATAACCTAAACTCACCTAGGTAACATTTCCATGGTATTATGAGTTTTCAACCTACAGCCTGTCTGATCACATCCATACTGTTCACCAATATTAAGGCTAAAGAAAAAAGAGTGTGTAAACAAAGTGAAAAGAACACCATATTGTGTTAAACAGCTACAAAACAAGGTACTGGAAACAAAATTCACTACTCGTGTAGCACAAAAATCTGAGGAGCCACAGCTGTATTTAAAATAAATGAAGCAAAGGCTGAGGAAAAGATACCAGTTTTTTCCTCCCTCCACAGAGGTATATTCATGTTGCTTCTTCCAAATTTCTGTTTAAAGAAACACCATTTTAATCAGCCTAATCTTCTGAATCACAACTTCTGTCACTTTTTAAAGAATAACTGTTAGAACAAAGAACAGAGATTGAATGTGGATGTGTGCTGGTTATTTTTCTGCACCTAGCGCCTGGTTATTTATTTAGGGCACTTATTTGCACCAGAGAAGAGTTAGCTAATTCCACTTTACACTTTTCATAATCTCCTGTTTAATTTCTCTTTTTTGTTTTTTTCCTTTCTCTTTTCTCTTCAGTAATGCAAATTCATCCTCCAGCCAGAGCTAAGAAGCTAAAAAGATTTAGGTCATGATTAAATGCTTCCATACCAATGACCATCAGCAGATGCAAACCTATGAAAAGGATTCAGTTTCTCAGTTAACTATGAGGATATCTGATTCACAGACTCTTTTAATTTATTTTAGAGACATTCAATCAAAATAGCATAGTTCCATAGTTTTTACAGGTAGGAACTGTAATTGGACACAGCTTGCTACTTGCTACTTGTATCTTAAATTTGGAGTGCACTGGGCATCTGTTTTTTTGATCAGATATTAAATAAAAGCATTACAGTAAATTTATTTTCTTTAAGTAATCAAGAATGAGGTAGTTAGCTGCGATGGGTTTGTCAATACGTTGAAACAAGCTGAATTACACAAAATGCTCATAGCTTAATCATGGGCTGATAAAATGCCTATGTCTTGATCTCCTCCACTGTTAAGGACAAAATCAAAATGACTGTTTACCCATTTGTAATAACTGGATAAAATTTCCTCAATGAATTGATATATACCTGGTAAAAATAAGCAAACAAATAAAAAAACCAACAACCTCCTCCCCCCCCCAAAAAAAAACGAAACAAAACTGACCAAACAACTTTATAAACAAAGCCTAATTCTTTCAAGTTAATCATATTTTGAAACATATGAGTTTCTAGGTAGCCAAATATAGCCTTCCATATGGGCCCACGCATGTACAGTAGCTAACATCTTAATACCTAGGTTACTTTTAAATCACAGCCTCATAAAAGAATTAGTGAGAAAAGGGTGCCTAAGCCATGACCACATATTGCTGACACTGAAAGTAGAAAAAGCAGTGACCTATTGTTAGAAAACATAGAGGTATCCACCTTTTCCACCCTAACTGATACGTGAGAGCACTTAAAAGAAAAACAAGGATCTGATGTCTTAACCCCTCTTCAAACTGAAGAGAATCTTTTTCCTCAAATTTCACTTCTGCAGGACTCCCCAGACAGCTGAAGCTGGGCCAGAGGGCTCATGATCGAAGAAGAGGGTATGAGAAAAGCTGACTCCCAGGCTTCATGTGTAGGGTGTTGACAAGTTTGGGTTCAGTTTCTTGATGTTTCTGCATTTTACATGATACAGATGCTGTATGAAAAATATAATGCTACTGTAAACTCACAGCCCTGATCATGTTCTGCCTTCAACAGGAGCCACTTTCCTTATGTATCCACAAATAACATTTATTATCTGACAGGTATTCAGAAGCATCATCAAAGGCATAAAATCTGAATTGGCTCTTCAGTCTCCACAGTCCTGAATGAAATCAAGGGTGAATTGGAGTAGGGTGTATGACAGTCTCCCAACATGCAGTATATTGCTGGTCCTTCCCATGTAATAACAAACGGCTTCCGAACCCCTTGCACTATTTCTTATTTAATAACTGTCACTGGATTTCTGCCACAGCAAGGATTTTTATCTGAATTTTAGTTTTCCTGGAAAAAGCTTCCATGAGGACATTTCTGAGACGCTGTGAGAAATGCAGATGAAATGCAGATGCAGCCTTTGCTCAACCTAGGAAAATTCCAGCTATTTTATTGGGAATCATTTGGCTTGTACCAAAGTCTTGAAGATTTGTAAACATTGCCTAAGGACAATCCTGTTGATTAATTCCACTGTATTCTTGGTCATCAAAACAAGCCACCAGTAGCTACAGCCTCTGGTCTGCATACGCCAGTGCATCCCAGAAAGAAGTTTGGTCCAAATTATTAATGATGCATTCACAGGAGAGATGGAGTGGATCCCAGGTAGCAGCCTTCAGTGTTGTGCATTGTGTTACTGGGCTACAGTAAGATAAACGAAAAAAAAGAGGAAAAAAAAATTTGTGTGCCAGCACAGATCAAAGGAGATACAAAGATATTTCTTGAATTGTTTCCTCTTTCTCCCCCTTGTAGGTTATGAAAATCTTTCCTTTAAAAAGCAATGGGTTTGTGTCTGTGTGTCTGCATAGACTTTTTCTATAGTTTTCTATTCTGTTTATGTCTCAGCAGATGCCATCAAGGAAGCAGAGCACACATTTGTATTTGTTCAGCGATCCCAAACCCTTTGCTTTGTTTCCTCTTTTCCCACTGCTCTCAGCTCCACTGTTTAGAGGCTGTTCCTCAAGAGTGCCATCTAGGTTGTGTTCAATACTTGTGAAGATTTATCAGCAACTCTAACACCTTTATGATATAGATGGTACATAGAAAACATACTAATGGGAGGAAAAAGTGGAGAAAGGCACAACAAAAACACCCAGAGGCTTTGGAAAAGATTCAAAAGTAAAGCTAGGAAGATGAAAATATAAAATTCTTAGAGGAAAATAACACATCTGGGAGAAAAAAAAATACACAAAGGAAGACAGATTCCAGCAAAGAGAGCCATCGCTGATATTCATGTCTGACCTTGTTTTTTGCAAACTTACGTATTGCAGGTTCAACAAAAGCACAGTGTTAATAAGCTCAGGCAGAATAGGAGGGTTGTCTAAATCCTTGAATGTGAAAGAAATCTAGTATCTTTATTTATCGTGCCTGTCAAATGTAATCATTGCCCCCCCAATAATATAGAGATAATATTTCAGCTGTGATTGTACAGTCTGCAAATTGAATACAAGGCTCAGAGTTGCTCGTTGCAGACATACTTGTCAGGGTATTTGGCAAAAGAGCACTTGAGCAAAGTGCAGGAGATGTCAGTCTGATAAAAATCACTTGCCCTTGAGTCAGACAAAATATGGACTTATTGCCACAACCACTGCTCAGGAAAAAAGCCTGCGAACAGATACTAATGCTGTCAGCATAAGCTTACTGCAACAGCTTATTCTCAGTCTCAGTTAGCAATATGGTGTGGAGTCCCTGGATTCTGCATCTCACTAGTATTTCCTGAGGTGTAACACTGTCCACTAAAAACTTAAAAATTCTAGGATGAAGGTGACGCTTTATATTGTCTTTGAGTGAGCAGTGGCGTTGAGAAAGGTGGTAAGGTGGACTGCAGATGCCAGCCAATCGGTTCCTCTATGCTAGCACAGTAAAAATTGTGTGGCATAGAAACTCAGACAGTACTGGGAGCCACAGCCATCTCCTGGAGGTGTGCCTGGGAGAAAAAGGCAGCTCCAGACCACAGGGGTACCACAAGAACTCACCCATCACTGACAGGCACTGGCGAGGAAGGTGTCACAACTCCTCAGGGCCAGCAAAAGGGGAAGGGGCTGTGTGACCTGGGGCTTCCCAGGCGAGAGCTTCTGTGGTGGTGATCCAGGCAGGGGTGATGGAGCTCCAGAGGGTGAAGCAACATATAATAGGATAATTGATACTAATTTTTCACTTGGCAAGAAAGATGGTTAGAGGCTGCTAGCTTCAGAGACAGGCAGTTCTGCTGAATGCTTCTTGCCATGGGTTGTCAGCTGGAAGCTGAATAAAAGACATCCCTGACAGTTGCAAAGTAACAGCTAACAGCTAAAATGCTTTGAGCTTCTCTTAATTTTCCCAGCAGAATATCAGGGCATTATAGGGCTTATATGAAACCTGCTTCCTTTTTGTATCCTCTGGCCTCACTCCTTACACTAGCAGCATGTCCTGCTCTACCAGACTGCACCTTCAGGGGATCGCCTTTCTCTTCTGAGTCAGCCCTACCTTCTCTAGTTTAGAATCAATAATGTAATTAAGGCAGGAATAAGGTATATCCACAATGGCCATTTTTGGTCTCTCATAGGAGTTTATGACACTTATTATTATTATAATATGGCAATATTATTATTATTATTACATTTATTACCATTTTGTAAACTCAGCTCTCAGCTTTGTGTAGCCTCTGCCACTTATCAATGGCCGGAGTCACACAACAACCTATTTTTCTTAAGACCTGTGTCTCAGCTGCCTATGCAATGTCAGTCAAAACTTGATTCTGCAGACAGGTCTCATCCTTCATTGATATTGTAGGGGGTGTTGCCACACTATTTTACTTCTCACTTTCCCCCCTGAATCCAGTTCTAAAATACCTATGTAGCATCCTCTGTTTTATGAAACAAAATCTATACTGGACCTGATTCCAGTTACATTTCTTTCGGATTTATAGCTGTTTAACTTCATTGGCTTCTGTTGAATTAGTGCTGATTTATATTACCTTGAGTACAGCTTTACCACCCATTATCTCAGACTTAAAGAATCTTCTCTAAAATCTCTCAGGCATTGTTGCTAAGTTAACCCAGAGCAGTAGTCAGGTTAGACAACCTGACTCATGTTAACAACCAATTTTTTTCCCCCATCTATTTAATAGCTCCTAAAGATTAAAAGCCAGGTTCCTCATTTACTTTTTACATTTCAGCCAATTCATTGTAGTAACATCTCTCTGTAAAAATGAGATAACATGCTGTAAAGATAAAAGTGTACCAATGTGCACTTTATTGAATGTCTGCATTATGGGGGTTCTGCATGTCATAGCTGCTGTGCTATAGAAGATGGCTCGAAATAAGCCCTCTGATTGATCCGCACTTCAAATGCTCTGAAAATGTAAAAGAGGGGTTTAGACTGTCAGTCACTTGGCTAGCTCACAGTCTCTTGTCCCCGGTCTCATTTCTTTAATATGCATGGCGATAGCAATGGCTAAAACTCATCTGCTGTCAATGTCAATAAATCTCTAACAAAACTCTAAAAAAAATTCACAACTCATTGTTGGAAAGTTTTCTTGTCATATTTCTTTCTCGAATATAGAAACACTAAAGCAGTGTCAGGGTACGGTTCATAATATCTGCTGGGTCATTTGTGGTGCCCATTTTCACATGAAACATGCATTTTCACGATCTCCGGCTGTCGCAGAAGTTCACAGTGGTTATAGAGGGGGAAAAGGTTGAGATATGGTTCCAGTGTGCTGCAGGCTTTCAGAGAACAGATGTCAGTTAGACATAAAAAAAACAAACTTGGCTCAACTGAGTTTACCTTACAGACATCCTTGGGCTATTAAAAAAAAAAAATCCTTGACTCCTGTTCCCCATCACGTAGAATTAGTTTGTTGTTGGATTCATGCTTGATCTAACACCACTGAATTTAATAGCCTTACACCAGGGATGAATTCGGCCCTTGGTCTTTGAAACAATCTTTCCCCTTGTGTGAAACAAAAACACCATATGGTGAGTCCTTGGCTTGATATCCATAGCTGAGCTTGCTATCGTTCCTTTCTGATTCTGTTGGTGGAAAAGGTTAAAGCCTGCAGAGCTGGTTCAGTCCATGCCAAACCTACAACAACAGGGGGTGAAAAAGGAGTTAAGGGGAGCTTCATGAATACGCACCCTGCTGCTCCTTCACCAGGGGCTGCACATTATACAGGCTGAACTGTTTACTGTTTACGGAGTGATGGAGTTGAGCCCCACAGAGAGTCAGAGCAACAATCCTCTTCTTAAAACTGTTAGGTTATTGCTGTAGTTCAGTCTGTGAGACTTCCCTCCTCATTAGTGCTCAGAAGAGAAGCAGTGCCTGAATAAAATCCCCTTCACACCACCTCAGCCAAAGACCTTTGCCACAGAGTACAGTCACCAGTAATATGGCAAGGAGTTAGGGAGCACAGTGAAGCGGCTTTGTCATAGTACATGACATATTCACACAACGCCCGAGCCTTCACTCAAAAATTCTCATCCCGGTGTTGAATCTGTAAGCAAAGAAGCTGCTGTTAGCAGTACAACCATATATCTACTAAATTTAATTGTCCAAAGAGTTTTTGCTGGTAAAAAACCTGTGAGAAACAGGTGTTGCAAACTAGGTGGATTTGTCAATCTGGCTATGTCAGTCTCTTCAAAGCCTCTCCACTAGTTTCCTTTCTAAGACTATACCTAGTACAAACACTTTACCATGAACTACAGAGCTGCAGCTTTGCCTTTTGCCACCTGCCTTGTAGCAGCATTAGCCCCTGCTTGGTCAGTCACGCCACCCTTTGACTCACTGTTTGTCTCTTTTTGTCTCAAGCATCTCTCCAGTTTCTCTGCTGAGCCACATGTGGAAAATTGCTTTCAGATAAAAAATGTCAGGTTGATGCTTTCAGCTCATTCCATGAAGCTGTTCTAACACATTCTGAAAGATTCCACTGATTGGTCTCAAAATTCTAATTCAAGATTTTTTGTATTTTAAGATGGCTTTATGTCTAAAGAAAGATTCAAAAACTCATATAAAAAAATGTTATTGTTTTACCCAAAGTTTCAGCAAGTACTGGATTTCTTTTGCAAATAAATTTATTAGTCTTTCAGTTGGAAATCAATCCTTTAGGAAATTTTCATGCTGTTTCAAATCATGCTCTTGTCCCAGCTGAGTTCAGAAACATAGAGACAGCTCTTCAAACTTCCTGTATCATTAAAATTCACAGAGCATTTATGGCAGAATAACCATTAAAAGATTTATTTCAATGTTACTGGTGGGCATTTTTTCTCTTGTTTTTAATAGTTGATGGTTGGTTGGAATGAGTTTATACACTTGCAGTATGGCACAGAGGAAAACTCATAAAGCACAGCTCATCTCCAGAGATGCTGCCTGCCCTGGGTTCCTCCTCAGCTGAGGGAGAGAGGCAAACGTGTCTGGAGAGCAGATCTAGAATAAGAGCTGGTTTTAAGACATCTAAATCCTCTCCTGAGGGCACTGCCTCTGCCAGCTGACAGCAAGACAGGAGGTTAAAATCCCCAGTGCTAAAGCTAGCCTTTGTGGACAGCCCTCTCCCCACCTACGGCTTTATACTGAATAACCACCTACTTTCTGTTTCATAGATTCCTGCCTCACTGGGTGCACTGAAGGGAAGAACAGGCCGTGTCAGTACTTATTTATTTTTTCCTCACTGCCAACCTGTGGTCTTCTGCTTTATTTACTGCCAACTGTCCAGACTCTGCTCTGAGGGCAGAAAACACATCATTTTCCAATCTGCCTGTGAGACGAGAGGGTGGGGTTGTTCTCCGTTTACTAATCAGGATATGAAGAGCAGTGAGATTACAGTCATGACAGAAAACTATAAATGTATTGAGCCACACATGAGCAGGGTTTGAAAATTCAGAGCAGAGCTGCTGTGGCTGGAGGAGTAGCTGATAAGAGTTACAGTGTTTTCACTCTCTGTAAACCAGTACTGGTGGAGGTTGAGCCCCAAATCTTAGCAGAGGATTTCCAGGCTCTGATGACTGATGTGTCTCTGGCACATGTGGGTCCATTTCTGCACTTGTAGAGATGCTTCTCCCTCAACTGGGCCTGCAGTTCGCTGTCCTTTCAGCTTGTCCCTGCCCAGTCCTCTTGTGATCTCCATAGAGGATCTCTCTCTACAACCCTGAATACCATACCTTCTTCTGCAGGTCTTTATTCATCTCCTGTCTTCTCTTTTCAGCCTCACTGTCCTAGTTTCACAGTATATTCCCCCTTTCCCAGCATACTCCTTGCCTCAGTCTAAACCTTTTGCCTTGTAAGGCGACATTCCTGCTTCTTGCAAGTTGCTGTGCTTTCTCTTGGGCTCCAGCAATAGCCACACTTAAAGCTGTGGAAAGTGCATTCTCAGATACCTGTTGCCTATAGTAGTCATGAGTAATAATTTAAAGGAAAAGACTGCTCATCTATTTCATAGGCAATTTGTACGGCCTTTTCAGGAGGAACACTGGAAACATGTGAATGACACTAAGACTTTTTTCCCAGGTTGGTAAGTTGATCACGTTTTGGTAGGCATTCAGTGAAACAGCTACAATGGAACAATGAATGAGCCAAAAGCATTGATAAATTAAAAGTCCTATTCCATAGTCTCTTAGTCTCAATGTAGCATAACCAAACCAATGATTAGTCCTTGCTGCATTGTTGGAACAGGCAGAACATGTTTTTATTGGAAACTTTTTTTAAGAAACTTTCCGAAAGAAATTCTGTCTAAAGTGAATTTGCTGACATGGAAAATTTTAGCTGCAACAGCTGAAAATTGACAAACTGATAGATAATTGAATGCAGGATCTTATAGAGAAAGTGTTAGATGGCAGCGGTTTTTATACTCATATTCCTACTAGTTCCATTTGTAATGTGCCATTTGCTGTATAACTACATTCGTAATGGATGAGAAAAATATTACTCAACTTTTCATCATTTTCTTGCAATAATAAATGAAATAATTATACAATTAAGGGTAGCAAACTTTTCACATAAAATACATTGGTGCTTTCTGGATATTCCTTTTTAGCTCTTAATGACAACATGCATAACATTATTTTGGGCTGAAATCAATAGCATCCAGAGTAATGATAACATTTTAAGTTATGCTGGTTATTTGCCATTTTTGGTATTTAAGATCTAGGCTTTTGCTACTTTTTTATCCTTTGATTTCATACATAATGTATAAACACCAATGCAGAAAATTTATGTTAGTGGGATAAAGCGGGCTATTCTTAAGATAATTCTTTTGCTGGTTCAACATAAAACTGCTTTCTCTGTCTCTTGACTGCTGCAGCTCATAGGAAGATTATGAGTCACCCAGCAACACAAGGATCTTTGGAAACTGAGAATAGGAAATTAGATTTGTGAGAGCATTCCCACTTAATGGTGGAAGCTGTTCTAAAACCATAAGTATTGTCCAAGCCTTCATATAACTATTCTAAGGTAATTACAGCTAATAGAGAAAGTTTAAAGGCCTATTTAGGTAGAGCAGATGAAATACTAAGATATAAACCCCACATTTATCGAAGGAAGTAGCTGCTTAACCCAAAGGGCTCATCTCCTGGTTTCATTTCTTTTACAGACACAAGAAGACAACATTCAGAATGAACCAAAACAGAGAAGACACCCTCTGAGAAGCCCTGAGGTTCAATCCCTTTTGTTTAACAAATGTAAACTGTCATCCCCAGGAACTGTGGGTATGCAAAAACGCAGGCTGGGGCTTATCCTCTGACTACAGAAACTATCGAGTGATCAGCCGAATACTCCACTGAGCTCCTACCCATCTGCCATATGACATAATTTAATAAACTGTATTTTTTGTAATCCCCAGACAAAATTTGCACATCTGTTAGCTGCATTAACCACCTGGGTTTGTAAGAATATTTCTGAATTATTTTTAAAATATATTAAATGTGTTTCAAGAAAGTAAGTGCATTTCTTTGAAATTATCCATGGGAAAATTGGATTCTCCAAGTGCAAATCTGTAAGAATTACAACTTGTTTTACTCACCTTCAGCTGGTCTCAAGCAATAGGATGATTCCTGGGAATCATGAGCACAGCTATTTATAAGCTGCAGGAAACGGGTCTAGACAGTATCTGTTTCTCCTGCCATGGTAATATCTCCTCTGATACAGAGAAAAGATTACCAATTACATAGGCAAAGAAATAAAATTTTTTTTAAAATGCTTACGCTGCACTGTATTTTTCAGTCCTTGTAATGAACTTTAAGTTTAGCAGTTCTTACAGTTGGAGGGTAGTGCTTACTCATGATGGAAGCATAGGGTAGCTCACCTTGTAGAAGCTGTTGCCTTTTCATTTTTGTGGCTGGGGCTAAGCACACTACAGCCATATTTGTTTGCTGAGAAATGGGGCTCTGAGTCTGTCCTTGTTAAGGGTTAAAAATAGCTGAGGAGATGTCTCTTTCACTGGGAAAGCAGAAAACAGGGCTTTGGATGTAAGTTAATTTATCCTAGACTAAAGATTTGTGTTATTTTATTTAGAATTCAAACTTCTTCCATTTGAGTGAATTGAGAGGGTTGGTGCAAATAATTATTAAAAAAAAAAAAAAAAAACCAAACCAGGAAAAAGATGAAATGGAGGCAAAAAAAGAGACCTGACAAGCTAAGAAATAAAGGTTAAGACAGAGTAAGTCTGCTAGAATACTTAACACTTCTTCTAACTTAATCATGGCTACAGCATGTAGAAGGGGCTGAAATCAATGAACTATTGTAACTTTCTTGTAGATTCATAGATTTTTAAAGATAGAAAAGCTCATAAGATCATCCACTCTGACCTGTATAATACAGTCCATAAGCCATGTATCGAGTGCAATAGAGTGCATCTGAGTAAATACTTTAGTAAAATATTCTGTCTTGATTTTAAGACAAAAAGGCATGAAGAACTTCTCACTTTCTTTGTTAATTTGTTAGTCACCCTTACCAATAATTAAAAAAAAAAGGCTCTTTGACTTCTTCTGACTGGAAGTTGCAGCTACTGAATCCTGTTAATCTCTTGTCTCTCTTTCAACGTCATTTTTGTCCAGGGTACAGGATATATGTCAGTAGGCATGACTTTTATTCTTTGTCCCCAAATGTATATATTAAAATAATGGTCCTGATTTTAAATTTGGAATGGTCCTGATTTAAAAGAGAGATCTGTATTATTCTGTATGACTGCCCTGTGGTCACCAATTCTCGCCATTGTGCCTGTTTCTTCTGCAAGTTTTATATTTGTTTCCAAAATAATAAAACACAAAAACTATTGAGAGGTGAATTGAAATCTTCCTACATGGAAGTTTCGGTTTATTTTATTTTCTACAGCTGCGGAAAAAGACTATTTTGTAAAGCAAAGAAGCAGAGTCATAGCTTTGATGGGAATTCTACACTAGAGCAAAAACTTGGTAAACTAAGAAGAGCCACATTTGACAATGAAAAGACACAGGCATGAAGGTGTGGATGAAAGAGAAGGGAAGAAGCAGGCGAGAAAAAAACCTGTGTGTGCCAGAGTCCTGGGTAAATTTAGGCCTTAACAATATTCTTTGGTTATTGTATGACTAGAACTTTTAACTCAAAAATACTGGAATGAGTCCAGTCCCATCTTACACGTGATGTCATTTTGTCATTTCCAGATGATGAAGAGTACTGACATTTCACCGCTATAGCATGGGAAAGTTCTCTGTGGTCTGAAATTTATGACCAGTTTACAGACCCTCCCTCATGCCGCATGATGCCTTGTAGTAGGACATAACTTGTCCTACTGACATTACTAGATAATTACCCAGATTTCCTAAACTGGTGTATGCGTTGCTTCTTTAACATGCTCAGTAATACTTACTAACAGACATGCAATATAGCTTTTATGCACAACAGTAATGTGCATAACAAGTGCATGTAGATTACAGCATTGGCTTTTGTATTTGTGGTATATAGATTGGTAATTACATGTTTTACTGAGAAATAGTATTTTGTTTCTGAGGGATCAGTAAAGTGCAGGGTCACTCTTCTTTCTTCAGTTCATTGAATGTGAAGAAATAACAAGGAGCTTCAACCCGGTTTCATTGAAGTATTATTTTCTTGGGTAGCTTTCTGGGGAAGTTAAATTTTATCTTTGTTATAGTACACAGTTTCCACAAGGGGTAAATGATTATTAATAGCAGATCTTCCACATTTAATGAGCACCTGCTATGCAGAGTAGGTCAGTGTTTTTGATGAAACATTATGAAACACTTATTATAATTAGTGTAATTAGGCCTTTCAAATAGCTGCCCTATCTGTAGAAAATCAGATTCTCAACCTTACTTTGCAGGTGGTTATAATACCCGCTGATTTAGATGAGTTTCCGGCTGTTCAGGCAGTATTTTTTCTGGAGAAGTGCTTAGCAGTAGTGGTTATAAGCGTACAGAAATGTTCATGCTTGATTAGGCCAGTTGCCTGTTTAGACTTCTGTCCTGTCTTTGGCAATGGCTTGTACCAAATGATTCAAGGGGAAATGTGAGAGATTGCCTCCTAGACAAGCACAAAACATTGTCCTTAATTGAAAGTTTCTCTTTAATTATCCTCAACTGGATGCAATGCAAGCATGTGTATCACGTTTAGAATGGGTGGTTCTTGCCTAATCTAGCTCTCTGCTTGCACTTTTTCTTGCAAAAAGGCTGTGTTCAAACATGCATTAGGTAGACTAGCTCTGGGACATGCTTTTCTTTACAGGTGCCAGCCTGCTGCAGTTCAGATGTGGCCACTGACCTATACTATGCCTCTTCCCCACCCCATCTTTAGCCCGCCTCATTTACTTGGACTATCAGTCTGCACAGAGCACAGCAGAAAGATCACCCTTTATATGGAGACTCTACATCTCTGGGTAGCAAAAATAATTAACAAGAAGATCCCTTTTAAGTTACATAACAAATTGCATTACTAAGATCATGACATTTATTTATTTATTTAGGAGGGTTATTTTCATCAATATTGGTTCCTTTCATGCAAAGGCTTTGATTTTGTCAAAGGCTTTTCTTTAAACCAAATTAAATTATACTAAAGAGCTCTGGTAAGAATGTAATGTTACCCCAATCTGAAATTATTTACTTTACTTCTGAAAAATTAAAATGTTCTTTGAAATGCTCAATTCAAACATTTTTAATTGGAATTTTAAAACGATTAATTCTGCAGAAAACGTTCATGTTTCTTTTGAAATACTCATAATGAGTTCTGAGAACTAGCCTTCTGTGTGTGCTTGTTGAACTGTAATAGAGGTTTTAATATAATATTTCCTTTTAGTCAAATAATATCCTTGGAATGTAACTGTGGAACCATAAAAATCACAAAGTAATTTGTTCACTGAATACTGGTTAATTAGCTTATGAAGCAGATTAAATTACCTTAAATTTCAATTTAAGCCCTTCCAGTAACCTACCAGGTTACTATAAATTATCATAAAAAAAGGAAACATACTAACATTTAGTAAATGAAGTATTTGAGATATATTTTAACAGCATTTACTGCAACCACAGTGTCTTCTAATTTCATGACATGCTGCTGCTCCATATACAATGGCTAGTACTATTTTAAAAGCCCGACTCTTGTAAATAATTAACTGTTCTATTGCTGAAAGAAGTTTATTACATCTGTTGGTTTATGTTACATTAAGACTCTTTCTCATTGTCAAACTCCACTTTTCTTCATTTTTGCTTGAATGGAAAAAAATAGAGAAACCATTTTGCACAGAGTATGACACATAAAACTGTGATTGCTATGGGCAAGTTGATCTTTAACTCTGAAGTTCAGTTTGACTAACTTTTCCATGCACATTATGCAAGGTTATTTTCAGATTTGGCAAATATTTCCAGCATGAGAAAGTATTGGAGTAGAATGAACACGTGGAATGATACCAACACAAACATTGAAAATGTGTTTGTAAATAAAAGTGAATTTCTGCCTTATACTTGCAGAGAATTCACTCAACTTCAATAGCATAAACACTTAAAACGAAGAAAAAAAAATTAGTAAAACATTACAATTTGTTCTTCAATCTTTTCTGTTCACAATTTTACTAAAGAATAGCTAAATGTGAATTAAAAGCATATTTGTAATGTTACAGATTATAGTGTAATGCATGTAGACATTTTGCATACGCTAACATTATCTACATGATGTTAAGCATCATATTTCCTTTCACACATTCTGGCTCAGGGAAAGCAGTCATGTTAACAGGGTCAAAAAGCACCACAGGCAGGATGCTAGCTCAGAATGAATCATTACGTTTATAATTTGGGGAAATAAGTTCGGTTTCCAAATGTAAAAAAAAAAATAAAATGTTTTATCATCTGCAAAATGATGGTCAAAATATTTAATATATGGCTGATATGACTTGGAAAAAAACTAATGAACAAAGGAGTGCTTTGATCAACAACTCTTCTTGAAAACAAGATGCAGTTTATTTGGAGGTTAATAATCTTGGATGCTTCAATACTTTAGATCTGCTACATTAAAGTTGTCAAAATGTTTTCAAATTCAGAAGCCGTGACTTCAGAGAAGAAACTCTTACTGTCATAATGATCCATGACCTAGTTTCAAACAGATGTCCTTTTCTCTCCCTCCTCCCCTCCCCTCTCCTCTTCCTCTCCTCTTCCTCTCTTCATTTCTCTTACTTTACTTTGTTCTCTGACTTTCAGATAACTTAAAAAGAATCACAATGGTGCCAAAAGAAGGGAAAATTTTGGCCAAGTACTTCAGCCCCGTTCTGAGAGCACCAGAAGGCTAGTGCCACCAGAGTAACCTGAGTCACAGATGCACAGATGGTGAAAAGAGTACAAGTTATATACATATTGTCTACAGCTGTATTCTGTGACAAGTAACCGTGGCAGCAATGAAAGCAGAGTAAGTTTCCTTCCTCAGCTCCTTTTCCTTCACTGTACTGGCCTTACTCCAGTGTGTGAGTTGCCCTAAGAACATATATGTAGTCTTGTGCATCAAAATAGGATAGGTACACCAAATTTAAGGTTCCTGTGAGCCAAACAGCTTCACACACAAAATCCCAAAGCAGGAGAGAAAGTTGCTCCAAACAACAAGGACCTAAGACATGCTTGTTCTTTCAAATGAGCAGTTCAGGCATAGATTACTTTTCAGGGGTCGCAAACAGCATTAGAGATTGCTTTTATATACTATTTTCAGGTTACACTTGCTCACCATGAGGCAAGACGTCAGAAAATAATGAAGCAACATTATACATATTGAAGTTGCAAGATGGGAAATGCGAATCAGATCAAAGGTCTCGGAAGGATGAAACTTAGAAACAAATGAATTTCTGACACTGAAGAGTGAACGGTCTATCTTTGAAATCCTTTCTACAGTCATTGGAGCATATTTAATGGGTTTTCTGTTTCTTTTTTTCTTCATCATCTTTTTTTAAATGTCTCGTGTGACAGAATTAGGTATTACAAACACAGAACTCAGTCCAGCTACTGCTGCATATTTTTCACAAAGCAAAAACATATTACACTGGTATCTTGATCATAGGTGAACATACAGGCGTAGGTATTTGATGTATTTACTGACCTCAGTATGTGTTCTGGCAAGTAATCTTGAAAGTTGGCTGAACAAAACTACAGAAAGATTGCCATTTCAAATATTAATCTCTGGAAACTTACGCTGTGGCAGTGTGATTCAGCTTTATGTTCCTAGATTTGTTCCCTTTTGGGAAGTGCAGCTCTCTGCATTTATCACCTTTAGTTCCTTATACATAATTCAAACATAGTGATGCAAACTGGTGCAATGCAATTGCAAAAGAGGTTAGCCCAGCCTACTAGGGAGTTAATTACCATTATTCAGAATATTCTCATGTTGGGCTGCTGTAGCACATGTGGTAGCTGCTGTCACCGTCAAAAGCTGGGAACCAGGTCTCTGAAATGAGAACCTCTAATTGGCATCACAGCTACTATTGCACTGGCAGACTGACACAGTTCAAGTGATCAAATACGTATAGCTGAACAGGTGCTAGAGCTGAGGGAAACAGCCCTCTACAGCAACCCAGTTTAGTGAACCTGGTGGAGATATACTGATTTACTTCAGGTGAGGGCTTGGGCTCATCAAGGAGCTTTGACATTTTGAACGCTGTTTAACTTCGAGCTCACCACATCACAGGGCATGCTCCTTTCATTTTTGACACATTACTTTAGAGAATGCTCTCTTTAGATACTGTAAATGCTAACCTGCACTGGAAATATCCCAGTCTTCATTTATTTTTGTTTTTAAATGTCATAAGATTATAGAAGAAACCTTAAAAAGGTATCTTTTTTTGTAGCCTGTATCAATTCGTTGAAATTCTACTCCTATTTAACATAAAAGGCAAAATATTTCCCATGAATATCTGGTCAATTAGCTTTTCAATGTTCTTAAATAATTTTTCACTAGGAACATTAATGCTTACAGTAATGAAAATTGTTACCCAAATCCACAGAGTGTTGAAAGTCTTTGGAAAAGTCTTTGGAAAATAAGATATAATAGAGAATATTAGAAAAGAAAATATAGAAATGAGCTTATTTCTTTACTGAAAAGTCAGACAGACCTGTGAGTCAAAATGAATTTGAATAATTGTTTTTCAATTTTAAACAGACTTGCACGTAAGACTATTGTTTCCTTTGACATAGTAAAGCAATTTTGAGAACATACAATCTTATTTGAGACGACTGTGTAGGTGTCATGCTTAGCTAATCATGAAATGTCATTTTCAAAAATATTAATGTATTCCTCTTAGAATGGGAAGCAAAGTAATGTACTTTGTAAATGAGATCAGCATCCTCTAAGGCTAGAGAAATACTATTCACTGGCTGCACCATAATGCTGATTCCTGTCTTCTAGTAATGAAAGCTGTCATGCTTCTTCCTATAAAGCGCTTCAAGCCTGAGGACCAATATAACAAACAGTAGAAAACACAAACAACCTCCACAAACAAACAATGCCGTTGCAAAGAAAGAACAAGGCCTTAGTAGCAGATTATAAAAATTTAAATGCAACAATGGATCTGAACTTCCAAGAAATGTTATACGACCTAAGAAATTATCCTTGTATTCACATCTTACCCAAGTCAATGGGAGAGGGGGATTTGCAGTACTCCTCACAAAAGTTCAGAAGCCTCGACAGTCACATTGTGAGATCTTCAATCAGCTCTCAGTGAACAAAATAGAAAGATTCTGAAAGTGCTGTATAAATCTAATTAAATAGCACAGCTCTTCTTATTGCACCAAGAAGTTTATTCTAAAGCAGAGTTATGGAGTTACTGTCAGTTCAAAAGAAATAGAAGTCCTCCACAGCTGAGATATACAGCCCCATCCAATAAGAACACATTTATTTTGGACTTTAAGCAATTTTGCCATTTTCTACTTTTTGTCAAGTTCTCTTCATAAGTGTAAAATGCAAATTCTCACCTTCATTTAAGGATTAGTGAATGTGAAATCCTGGAATGCAAAAGCTAAAACCTCTTAGTTTACTTTTGGAAGCAGTTATTTATGGGACAATGTCGATCTTTCAGTAATTCATGCATGACCTTGTCAAAGAAACTATTTCCACTTCCATTCTTTTTTACATACGCATTGGTGATAGACTGAACCTATAAACTACTCAGAAAAGTTTTGGAGAGTTGAAAAATAAGGACATTTTTTCCAGACCAGCAAACTGCTTAGTGTAACCCTCTCACAAACCAAGAGCTGTCAAAGCACACATTAATTTTGCTAGGTTCATTTCATATCCATTTTCCTGTTTGCACTTTTGTACAGTAAATTGCTATGTCAAAGCATGCTATATTTTACTGCTTTTAGCATTTAGGCTGAGATAATAGAACAACTATATTTTTCTAGAAATGATAGGCACATAATATTTGCTGATGAAATACAAGAAGCACCTATGCAGTAACTAACAATAAAGATGGGCCAAAATTCATTTTTCTTGTTGCCTGGAAGCGTCATTTATAATGACAGGCTTCATGCTAATGCCCAGCATACAAAGTGTACTCACTCAGGCAATAAGCAAGGAGTACGTATTTAGAATTTCCCCAAAGTACAATCTTTTTTTGCAACATTATAGAATTTTGCCTACCACACCTTTTCTGATACTTAAAAAGACCATTTCAGTCAAAATTATAGCTCTTGATGTATTTTCAAGTGACTTTGAGAAACTGGGCAAAGTAACAATTATAATGGAATAACGACAGATTTTCAATCAATGACTTTTTAATAATCCTATATAAAATTCTAGAGACGCTAAGTGATGCAGCTTTAATTGTCAGAGGTTTGGGACTGATATTGTCTTTTATTATATACGCCTGCACAGCTTATCTGAAATGAGTCCCAGTCTGGTCTCAGTTGTTGCTGTTTCATTTTTTTAACACTTTGGTGTTCATAACAATTACAATGGTGGAAACAGAAAATGGATAAGCCTGGAAGTGTTCAGTGTGACTTAATTGACCTACCACTTTTCTAATTCAAAGATTTTTTTGATCTTCCCTGCAGCCTGGACTTTCTACCCAAGTCTTCTATCTTCGGATCATCATGCGTTTTATTTTTACAGACATGGAATTTTATTTCAACATTAGCTATGAAAAGAAAGGCAATCCTCATTGGCACAGAAGTCTAACTACTGCTTCTAACATAAAGTCCTTCCAGTGTATTAGTAAGTGTGGGAAAATCTGAGTGAATAAACAATAGATATTGGAATAATATGCCCTTGTTCTCTTGGAACCAGGTTCTGCTACTGCGATTGAAATATAATATGGTTTTTTGTTTGTTCGTATGCTTTTTCCATTAGGCCAATGTTAGTGTTCATCTTCTGTTTCCTCCTTTCCAAGTGAGAACCACAGGTTTTCTGGTGAGAAACAAGATAAAGTACTCTGCTCAGTCTACCTCTGGTGTGCAGATTTCTTGGGAAAGCATTCTTCTTTCAATCCCTTCATTAAATATTAAATGAACTTTTGTTATTATGGCTCTGGCTAAATTGTTGAATAAATTCAGGTTAATGCCGTTGGTCAGATTTTGAGTCTCTCCTGAATTATTCAGTGACCTCATGGGTACTCTTTCTCATCTACCAAAGTTAGAGTTAGCCCAAGTAAAAACAAACTCTTCATTGACAGTCACTAGTCACTGAGGAGACTAATGGGTCTCGCGCTGAACTTTTTTGTTAACAAGAATTGAGTGAACAGTCAAAAAAGCAATCATTGCAACTGAACATCCCTGAGACATTGGCACGATCAATACCTATCACCACTATGTCAGCCAGCATAGTGCCTACAACCTGCGATTTTCATTTATTTTTCATACACTTTTTTATATTTGCAATACAGAAATGTTGAAGATTTAATAAAGGTGTATTGGAGATGCTTCAAATTCAACCTTTTGCCTTTCCTTTCTAAACACTTCTTAACTTCATGGAAAATTTCCTTGGGTCTTCATGCAGAGCTTTTCTTCTGGCTAGTAAAACCAGCAGTACTCTACATAAGTCTCTCTCGATTTTAACAAGCTATCCCTGCTTATTAGCCAAAAAATCTGCTCTCACCTATTGTTTACATTTCTGCTCCTGCTTCACTTCCAAAGATGCTTGTATTTCCTGAGACAGATGCACCTCGGGAATGCAGCCATGCTGCTATTCATTTTCACCCCCCCTTTTTATTTCTGTAAGAAGTTCACGCTAACACTCTATGTGCCAAGTCGTTTATCTTAACACTAGAGGATAGCAAGTGGACCCATCTGTATCTCTTGAAGGAGAGCATTTACACTTGAACCAGTCTTATCATCCATCTCAGTGGTGAGCTGAGAAAAAGGGAATGGTTATATATGTATAGTTATCACTGGTGCTATTCTATACTATCTTTAATGAAGAGATATGCTGAAGGCTGCTGTTGTTAAAACCCATCCTTAAAACATTTCTGTAACAATGTTTTCCAACACGTGCCTTACTTTTTATATATTGCATATAAATGATTGCAATAAACATGTACATATTTCTAGGTACTTGAAATGAGACTATTGACTGTGAGGCAAGAAAAACCCTGTCTGGTACCTTTGCATCACCTCTGTGCAAAAGCTCAAACAAAAGTCATTTCTGAAAGGATTATTGCAACACACAAATTTTAACACTAATTTTCTCTCACTGTGCTGCAAAGTCTTTGAGCACTTGTGAATTGTCCCCTGCCTTGTTTATTTAATTACTTCTGATCACTTTTGATCCAGGGCTCTGTATCAAGGGATGTCCCTTTCACTAAAAAGTGCATAATTTTCCTGTTTCTAGTAACAGAATACACACACCTAAGCTTATCCGTCTGTGGATACCCATGCCAGCAAAACTCAGTGACTTTTTCTTGTGGAGCACTATAATTGATGTCCTATGCAAACAAGAAAAATGCATCAGCACAGCTGAATCTACATAAATTTTAGATCAAAATAAGTCCTCGTGAAAATGTTGTTATGCTAATTGCCTGACTCAGTATGATATCATGTCAAAATATAATCATCCAAATTCATCACTAGATCCAAATGTGTCACCAGCTGCATATATCAGCAATTGAGTTACATGAGCCATTCATTTGGCCCAATATGTAATTTATCTAGTACCTATGTGCTCTGTATAAAACTAGTTTCTTCCTAGGTCAGGACACTGCTGCAATGTTGATTAATGCTTTTGTCATTTCACATATTGATTATTGTAATTCACTAGTTATTGGTTCCCTCACTGCCCATTGCACAGGCTTGAGCTTATGAAAAGTGCTGCTGCACATATCCCCGTCAAATTATAAAAGTTTAATAACATCACTCTGGTTTTAATGAAACTTCACTGCCTCACTGCTCATCCATGGAATAAGTATGGTGATCACAATTGTCATTGTAATGTGTAACCTTTCTAAACATTTGCTGACTTATTGTGGTGAGTGACCTTTCTCTTTTGTGGCATATTAGTTTCTCGCCTCATAACTTATGGGGGGATGGCAGACAGCACTCAGGCAGTAAACAAAATTATGGCTTGTTTCTGTTTGAGTCCCTTATGCAGCTGATCTGCTTTTCTGTCATATTGCCTTGTTTTGCCATCAACTTTAACCACGTCCTCTGAAATATTATTTTTCCAGGGAAAAGGAGAATTATAAAGAAGATTGATCATAGTCTTTGCTAGTAGTTTATGAACTTTAAGTGATCCCACTTAGAATTACAAACTGTGAGAAAGGATTTTTTCCCCCCGTTTAAGGATGTATTTGCCTCTCTGAAAGCTATGCTAAAACTCTTAACATTTTCCCCTAAAAAGCTGAAAACTAATCTATCTGATACATTTCAAAGGAATTCAGCAAATGAGTCCCTTTAAATACCTAAAGTTTTCCTATACTAGATTTTGTTTTAAGGTTCCCATTGTCTTTGAGAAAGAAATGACTGGCTTATCTTGAATTTTTGCTCCAACAGAAAGAGTATATAAACAGGCAGGCAGACAATGAACAAATAAAATGCAATCTATTTTAGAAGAGGTCTTGAAAAGAGAAACACTTCCCTTGTCTAAAGAAAGTTGTCTTTCAACACAGGTAGAATATGTTTACTTTCAATAACGGGGACAGTTTAGGAAAGGCAGATGTTTAATGAAAGTGTTCTGTGAAGTCTGAGCTCTGTATGTTTATGTTGCAAGACATCCTATAGAATTTTAAAAACCTGTAAATTTATGGAAAAAACAGTACAGCAAATACACAGCATATGTTATCATTCTCCATAGCTCACACAAGGAGTTACAGGAAAAAAAATATTCCTGGGCATAAGTAATTCTTTAGCCAAAACTTTATGAGATAGTGGTTGAATGTTATTGTTTTATGCCTTTAGCATATTTTTCATTTAACTGAGCAATAACGATCAAGTGATGGCACTTCCTGATGATTAGCAATCAAAAGAGAGAAGATGATGGCCTCAGGTTCGGCCACTGTTAATCCTTAAATTATGTCTGAACCAAGTCTGCTTTCATTATTCTAAGATGAATTCCCTTTTCTTCCTGTAATTTACTGTGGATTGACAACAGTGAAGATTAAAACTTCCTCTTTTATCCAGGGCATAATTTTCAGACCACAACACTGCAGTGTGGCTCAAGACCGGAACCAGGCTGATACAAACGTGGAGAAGTAGCCCAGGAGATGTTCTGCGGTGAACGTGGGACCCGTTTTGGAGCATGTTCTGGAGTGCCCTTTATGGGACAGACACCAGTTGCCTTACTCCCACTGTGTAAAAGTGGATTTATTACCAGCCCCGACATGAAGCGCAGTCTGCCAAAGGAGAGATTGAAAACCAACCAATACTGGATTAGAAACAGGATTGTACTTCAGGATGAAAAGAAACTGGGAGTGCATTTTACCTGAACACTCACCTCCCAGGTTTTTTTAACCTGTTTCTATCCTCATGGTCACCGTTTAATTCAGAGACATTTACAGTAATCAGTGCAAAAATATAGTAGGCACTAGATCAAATTCTAAGCTGATTTTGCATTCTGATTCCTTAACACAAATGCAAGGATGGAGGAAATGAAATTAAAAAAAAAAAACTACAACCAAACCAAACAGGAAACTTCTCTTTCTGTAGACAGAGCAACATTAGGCAAAACAAAATATTTATCTAATACATGGTGAGTTTACCCTTGTTTTCCTTGACTTTCTATTTAGTCTTGTTTAGGCTGTAAAAAAAAGTCTGAATTTATCAGATTAACTTAGGCAATTGAAAGACTAGAGAGTTCCTGCTGGATCTATTCCAAATCTTTTTTTTTTTTTTTTTTTTTTGCACAGTTGATGTAGTTGCTTTGGACTATTTTTGCCAGGATTTACAAAGAAACAGCAACATAGGCAAATATTTCAGGTAAGGAAAATGGGCAAAAATGATACTCTTCTATAAACAGAGCACTGAACCTGGGAAATGGAGTGCCTATTATACCTGCAGGTCAGTATATAGACTGCCAGCAATATTGGCAAAAGCAAAGCACATTTCAAACAGTAGTATAGGCTTAATAGTACTGTTTATCTTCAAGATCAACCAGAAAGAATCAATATCCTCTAGTAATTGCTTCCGCCATTTATAAAGAGAAAGTAGAAAAGTTAGGTTGCCCAGTAAGGAAAGCTGAAAAGAGCACAGAGCGAGGGCAGCCTGGCAGTTGCAGCAGTGTAACTGCCTAGATGGTCTTTTGATGTTATCATGGGTGTAAATCAACATACCTGGCAGATTCAGACAGGCAACAGAGTAATGGAGTTAAAACGAAGGTGAGAAGAAACTGAAATCTTTATGCAGTTTTGATGCCTGCACAGCCGTTACTTAACTTGAACTAATTTCAGAAGACCCATCCCTGTGATGGGGAGAGCTTGAGGTTCCCCTTCCAATAAATCAATCTGGTCAGGAAGATCTTAGCAGAGCATTATCATTGAAAAAAACAAGGGAGCACTCACTAAGCTATCATGTTCTTACTGCCAAAGCTTTTCTTTGACAGTGTAAGACTGCACGTTGCCATTTTGAAAGGTTTGCAAAGATTCTGTAAAATGAAGCCTTTCAAAACACATTTCAGATTAGAAGTTCAATAAAATTATTTTAATGTGATAATAATAAACATTGATGACTGACCAAATGTTCTTTTAGTAATTTCATTTTCCACTTTGGAGCTAAATCTCTTAATGCTTAAATCACAGGAAATTAAACTGGAAATTCTCACCTACCTCTCTTTAACCTAGTGTTCTTCTTAGGATGAATGCTGATGAAACGTGTGCCTTGCAGAAGTCTTTAAGGTCTGTCATTAAAAGTATGTTAAACAAAATGTCTGTTGACAGGTTTAATAGATATGCACATTCACCTGAAACAGTGAATTAAGTTCTAGTTAACTCTAACCCCATTCTGGTATTACTCTGATTGTGGGGGAAAAAAGTAGGAAGCGAAACATGATAAACGCTAAAATCTGTACAAGAAAATAAAAGGTCTGCATACTTTTTGTTTCTCTTGATATTTTCTGGTTTTGTTTTGGTTGGGTTTTTTTTAATTACCTTCAATGTAGGGAAAATATTACTCTTGAAAAATATGTAAATAGATAGCACATGTTCAGGAAGCTTAGCTACAGTCTGAGCAATCAAAAGAACATAAAGAACATACTTTGTTTCTGCAGAAAATTATGACTGTCAGAAGTGATGATCTGAATCATTGTAAACCTTAGAAGTAGAAGCTATGCGATTGTAACTTCGCTGTATTCAGATACTTCAGTTAGATATAGATTCAGAATTATGAAGTAGTATATGCTCTTTGATTAAATAGTTTAAGTGTGAAAATAGATTCTGAAAAATCTGCCTACACTATAGCTCAAAACCAACACCAATTGGTATTTAACTGATCACAGCTGTGTCCTTAATTGTGCTCATACACTTTTTGCATATTTTTTTCCTGAAATTGAATGCACTAATAAGCAATTTTGCCCAAGAAGAAAATTCAGTGCTAAAAATGGACCAAGACCTACCTAACATGCAGACTTTGATCTGAGGGTGAATTGCCAGAAAAGTGAATCTGTGTTGAAGGTTTTGCCTGTCAGTACTAGAAATGTTACTGTTGGAAAATTCAGTAAGAATTAGATAAAATTTAATTTTTAAAAAAGTATGATTCAGTGCCAATGTATAAATACACTGTGGAATAGATTTATTAGGTGCAAAGGAAGAAATTCAGGAACTTTCGTGGCTCAAAATCAGATTTACCACAATGCTAAACAGGAGTATGTGTAACTGTTAGTAATAGGTTGTGCCAATCACAGCAACTAACACAAACAGAAACACAATCATATATCATAGGCCAGCGTTTTACACGTACCCAAAGTTTACTCCATGTGGATGTATTGCTGTATCACAACCATGAATATCACTTAGATTAATTTTTATTGCCTTGGCTAAGAGAATGATGACTTATGAGAGAAATCTGTTAACCAAACTGACATAGATTTGCATCCTCTGCTCTGTACTGCAGACATACAGGTACTCTAGTGCTACACCCAGCTAATTACCTCTGTGGTTTTATCCTCGGTCTATAGATCCTTGCAAGTCAGTGTACTGCTTTGAAAGGCATCTGTGAAAGGACCCAAGAAAAGCAAGCATCTTTAAACAGTGCAGGAAATCTTTTTAGAGGCCAGCAAATCCACAAATCTGAAGAACTGCAGGCAGAGAAATAGTGTACAGGGTCTGGCCATACAGGTGCTGGCTGTGCTCCATAGATGATACAGCCAAATAGAGATATCTGATGCATTAAAGATGTGACACTCTGGAAGGCTGCTAAGAAATGGCTTCTTTAACCTGTGGAAGCAAGTAGCTGTGGAAAGAGGAATCTGAAATAAATTTAATTTGGGCGCTGCCATTTCTGAAGCAGAATTTGACTAGCTTAGGTAGGAGGTTTTGTGATGGAGGAAAAGCACAGGCACAGTCACTTAAGAACAGTGAGTACCGGGGTAAGGTCAGTACAGATATATTTGAATTAAACAGGATATATTAGCTTTTAGTATTGGACCACTACTTACTCTTGAAAACAACCTGATTTGTTACAGCGTACGCTGAATAGCAACTAAACTAACACACTGCATACCACAGCTGGCTTGTTTAGACCCTAGAAGAGTTAATCAGAGAAAATGGGTCATAATTCAGGAATGACTCATTGCTGCAATTATTTTTGGTATAGCTATGTCAAGTTCTTTATTTACAAGCAAATGTGTTAACAGAAAGTCTCTACCAGCAGCAGCAGATTCAACTCAGAGCACTCCAGCGAACTCCAAGGCTGTATGACTGCACGTGGGGCATCACGGTGTGGCTTACAGCCATTCGGCAAAACACAAAGCCTCAGTGTCTTCATCTTTATCCTGGAAATTTTCAGGTTCTGGCTATGTTAGATCCTCATTCTGTGATATCGGGGAGACAGCTAAGGTGTGAAGCTGTTGGTGTAACTGCATGATATCAAAAGCACAATTTTTGAGCAGGATTGGGTGAGTCTCTTTTTTCTGTCTGAGGCTACCACTTGAGAGAAGCTTTGCATCGGAAGGCAGGAACAGGTAAAGGACTTATATAATGACAGGTCCCTCGCCTTTCTTAAGGTCTAACTGTTCTTTGCCTGGTATTTTGTGTGTAAGGAAAAATTCAGGAAGAAATGAGCACCTTTAGCTCTAGCACAAATGGTCCTTTCAAGCAGTGTGATGGGGGTAGCTTCTCTGCAGGAATATGAGTACTATTGTAGCACTTCACTAGTTCCTTAACCCAAAAGTACTAGTATTTTGGGATTTTACAAACTCTGTAAGTAGCCAAGTAGCTAGAAAGGTAGACAGGCTTCTCTCAGGGCAAGTCTGCTAAGCTTTGTTGTTTTTCCAGCAACAAAATTCAAAACAAGCTCAAAAGCTGAACTTCATTCTGTTTTCTTTCTGGGTAACTTGTACTACTGCTGTCCTACTTTCTCTCCTTTAAAAGATCCAGCTTGTCACATTCTGAGTGTAATGGACTGTAAGGGGATAAAAAACCCTGTATTTTTTCCCTTTGAATGATTTTTGACAGTTCTTTTACCTATCAGAACCTCACTTCTGTCTGCAAAATAGGGATAGTGGGTTATTTTTATTTATTAAAAAAGCAACAACAAAAAAACAAACCCCAAAACAAAAAAAAAGAAGCACAAACAAAAAAAAACCCAACCAACCCAGATGGTGGGATCTAGTAATGTAGAGTTTTGTATAGAATTAGGTAATCAGTCTGATATGGTTCCTAAGAAGCTGTCACCAGCTTTTAATTATTATATTTTCTCTCTAAAGCACAGTTAAGGTTTTTTGTTGCCATTAGTTACACTTTAAATACAAGGTCTGGGCCAGACTAATGGTCTTAGTTACCCCACAGTTCAGTCAGTGTGAATCAGCTGAAGTTATTAATGACGTTACACCAAAGCTCAAATGATGGAGAGAAAACGAGATTCATGCCCTTAATGTTAAAGGTGACCTCTGCTATGCATGCACACTATGAAAACCTACAGCCCACAGGCAATTTGATTTTCTGCCTGAAAATTACTGTGGAGACTTCAGTATGTGCGAGGCAACCTCCTTTACTTTTCCTTTTTAAAATATAATATGAAGGGCAGAGGGAAAATATTCACAGTCAAATCCGGACTGAACTAAGAATCAGGGACTAACAGACTTTTAGCTTTAAAAGTAAGGCACAGTTCAGAGGTATGGGGGCAGTTTTGTGCAAGTTTGGTGGTTTCTGATGGCATAGAATCTGCTGACTGCATTTTCCATCTCATTAACCTGAGGTTCCCTAGAGGGAGAGAGAGTGTCTGCTGCTTGGGAAGTGTCAGGCACAGCTAGATCTGTCATTTGTTTGCCTTATGAGAAAGCAAAAAAAAAATTACTTCAGTCTGACTGGTGCCTTCCTTCTGTGCCACCCGTGGCATGTCCCCAGCAGATACTGCAGTCCCCTCTCTGGGGTGCATGGTTGGACATGTGTAGAGGATCTTTCCCTTAGCAGATACATGTGAGGGAAAGAGAGAGCTTGGGACGGAGGAATATAAGCTAGAAGCAACATCTTTGTGGTCGAGGAAACAAAACAGAAGAAATCAAGAGAAGACAAAGCCTTTGCCCTCCCTCACCCTCAGTTGACCTGTACAGAACTGGTCACACCATGCAAAGGATGACAACGCTTCCTATGTGGCTGAACTCTAGAGACAAAAATAGGAGCACTCCCAAGAAAGCCCTACACAAAAAGAAACCATAGGCACCCACATACACTTGTTAATGCAAAAGCCTCTTTCAGTGTATTATATGGCAGACAGGCTTGGTTGGAAGCCAGACACTTTTCAAGAACTGCTCAGGAGCAGATGCAGGTGGCAGCATACATTGGTCGGGAAGGCTGGTCTTTCTGGTGGCTGGTAGGTCACAGAAACTCATTGGGGTGCACTCAGAGGGAAAGCAGGCAGGTCAGTCACTGCAGTCACTGCGAGATGCAACTACTCAGTGCTTCAGAGTAGATTGTTTATGTAACTGTCTACGGTAGTAGGTACCCAGCTTTGAAATGCACGTGTTTATAGGGACCCATTTATCATATTTCCTACATTATGCAAGCTGTTGATTTTTTTTCAAAGCCAGTTGTCAAAATGCATCTAAAAAAAAATAAAATTACTCTATGCTCTCATTATGCTGTAATTCAAATGATTTATTCAAACTAGAGCTGCCGAGCATGGCTCAGTGACTCAGATGCTAGCACACAAGTTCCCAAAACCACTCTTGCCTACCCTTATTCATATTTTGAGTTCATGATGAAGTGCAAATCCCACAAATTCTGCTCCAATCTGTACCTCTGAGACGCAGTTCAAACTGCATTCAGAATAAGTAAAATGCGTTAGAAAATAATTAAAATGTTTCTGGTGTAAGTGAGCCAAGGCCTGAAGGGCTCAAAGAGGAAAGAAAGGAAACTGAGAATGTGCTGAACTGTAAAACTGTAGATGCTTCCAAAGAGAAAAAGATACAGAGAGAGAAGATGAAGAGGCCAGGGAGCAAAGGGAACTGAACTCCAATCCACCACTGGCAGCTCGGGACAGAATATGTAGAAGTCATAAGTTGTTATGGGGAAGCTGTTGCACAGAGAGTTTCCAAATCGGTGAAGTGTAAGCACAAAATAAGAAGGGGACAACAAGGTTGGGCTGAGAAAAAGCTCTGATGAGTTGGAGAGAAGGCTTGCAATGTGAAGCCTGAAAGGAAGAGAAGAAAGCTGAACTGGCTGAGAGGAGAGATGATAAGACAGTTTTGATAAAATATCAGAACTGTAACAGCTGAAATAGAGAGGAAATTATATAGCTTGTTCATCATACTGAGGAATAACTGGGGAAATTTAACAACAGTCTAGAAGTGGGTGGAAAGGGAAAAGGGGGGGGGGGGGGGGGGGGCCTAACTTAACACTCTGCTATTAAGCCTGAGTGACTGGGAGCATGGTGGAGTTATCTCACAGTGATGAAGAATGGAGAGAAGGGAGAGACAGAAAGGAAATTAAGGAATATGATGTTTGTATAAAGTTCTTTTTCTGTATGCACAGGAATAATTAATAAAACTAGGAATAAAGGCATATTTTATCTTCCTGTACTCCGTGCCTGTCAAGCACAGACTACAACACAGCATAACAACTGCACAGTGCTATCTGTTCTCAATGAGCAAGGGCGGGGATAATTCATCTGCATGTCATGTATCACTCACAGCTGTCTGCTGTGATTGCAAAAGTCAAATTACCCCATCCTACATTGACACTAAGCCAAATCTGTTTGGGAAGCAGGGGACAGAAAGTGGGTGTGTTAATAGCAGATAATTTGCTGCCTGAATATATCTATGAGGTCAAAATGGGAACATTAACAGTCCTGCGTGGTATCTAGTGCTATTGAATGTATAGGGCAAATTCTCTTGTACCACTTACTCAAAGCATAACAAACAAAAGCTTAACTTTATCTTATTATAACATCTTGTAATATTCTCTGTATTTTTTCTTCTTTCTGATAACATCCCTAAGCAAGCATCTGAAATGGTCTTAATCTTGAACAAAACTGAGATGCAAGACAAATATATTAAAACTCAAAGAAAACAGAATTTAAAAATTAGCCATTCACGCTATTTGGCCAGTGCTCTCTGCTGTGATAGCCTACATTCTGGAGACTACACAACATTATCCAAAATCTAGGTAGGGCGATGCTCCTTTTGCTGTATACAGAATTTGATAATAAAATAAAATAAAATAAAATAAAATAAAATAAAATAAAATAAAATAAAATAAAATAAAATAAAATAAAATAAAATAAAATTAAATTAAATTAAATTAAATTAAATTAAATTAAATTAAATTAAATTAAATTAAATTAGTCTCTGGTTGTTACTTTAGTTTTGGAGAAAATTAATTGATGGTAGAATGTCTCTTTTCTGTTTCGGGTCTGGCTACTATTATAATAATCAAAAACGCGAGCTTTCTTTCACAGTATAGACTGTGTAGGGGTTTAAGGATGCAGGAGAATTATTCAGAACAAAAGACAGGATGATTGCTTTTTCAATTCTAGTCTTTCAAAAAAATTTTTTTCAACTTCAATAGTAAAGTCATGTTTTACTACAGACAAGCTCTGAGCACCTTGATACCAGGTTTGTCACATTAAGGTTTGTGACAAAATGGAGAAAACCATCATGTCTTGGTCCCCTTCCAAGATCTCCTCATAAAGACTACTAAACTGCAGTTAGAAGAACTTGGCTGAGTTCAGTGTGTTTTCTTCCCTGAAGGAATAATTTAAAGAGTGTTGGTGCTACTGCCCATTTAAAAGAAGCTGAAACATCACTACCACCCTCCAGGCTCCTGATTCCAAGATATAACACCTTCAGTCCAAGCCATAGTGAATATTTTGATCTACAAGCAAAGATTGCTTTAGGTCCATCCCACTCTGTTGGGTGTGGTGAAACTGTTGGAAGCTGTCCTGCGAAGACACTACCTGAGATTCAGCCCAAGTCTCAGTGACAGGGGTTTACCTTGAGTTCATTATTTTAGTTATTTTGACAGGTCTTTGGTGCTTCAGCTAGTGCTGTCTCTCTCTTGTGGGGCATTCTTATATGGGAGTCCTGTCTCCTACTTCCAAGAATCCTGCTGCTGCCAAAGCACCCTGCCAGAGAGTAAGAAAAACGATCAGAAAGACCTCTGCAAAGTAGTTCAAATGTTCTCTTGCGAGGGCACCACGTGGTGAATGGTCACTATTTATCAGCAGTTTCTCACAAAGGGCTCCGAGATTGCTGGTTATAGCAAAACATCACTGCTTAGAGGATGTTTTGCTTCTTTGGTGCTAGTAATTTAATTCTATTTCCAGGGCTTAGAAATGGAGGATGAGGAATGTTTGAAGGATGCTTTAGAGTCTTATCTGGTGAACAGCTACAGAGCTTTTCAGACATAGTCCTGTCTTTTAAAACTTTTCTCTGTATTTCTAAATATGTATTCAGAAGTACTCTATTAGGGAGACTTATTGTACTGACAGTATGTATGAGCAAGAGGATATTTTTTTCTGTAGTATACCTGGAATGAGATTTGATTGAAAATACATATTAAAGTGTCCAAAACCCAGACTGACTAAATGAATCAATTGTGTCAAATATCAGCCTGCGATAATACCCCTTCACCACTACTGAGACTCAGATTTACTGAAATTTATTGTTATTGTTTACTTACATTGCTCAACCACTATTGTGCTACACTGCCAATCAAATATAAAGCATCACAAAAATATCTTAAAGGATATGAACCCTTTCACCCAAATACATGTTCTGAGCTTAGAAATAAGAAGGTAGTTTATAATAATAGAGTGATTTAATGTAAGAAATTAGAGGTTTATTCCATCCTGCCAGGAATAAATAAATGGTAGGAAGAAAAAGTTTCTCTTGTGAGTATTAGAACAGGAAAGTTGAGGAAAAAATGTATTAGAACAGAAAAGTTTAATAAGATGTCAAGCGTAATAATCGAAATTCCATTTTCCACTGGATACACAAGGGTAAAATAGTCAGTTGCTGTTGATTCTGTGATTACGTTTACAGATACCATTTCATTACAAACTGTATTTGGAATTCTGAAGCTATTAGAAAAATGCAACACATGATGCACTCCATTCCTGCTCAAATGGAATGATACATTTTACTCTTTTTCCCAGTATAAAATACCTTACCTCTGTTATATAAGAAAAATGAATTTCAGATATATAAAACATTAATTGCTTTTAAGTTGGTAGAACAGATACATGTGCATGAGTGTCATGGTTTAGCCCCAGTCAGCAACAAGCACCACACAGCTGCTCGCTCACTCCCACCTGGTGGGATGGGACAGGGGAGAGAATTGGAAGAGTAAAAGTGAGGCAACTCATGGTTTGAGATAAAGACAGTTTAATAGGGAAAGCAAAAACTGCACGCGGAAGCAAAGCAAAACAAGGAATTAATTCACTCCTTCCGATGGGCAGGCAGGTGTTCAGCCATCTCCAGGAAAGCAGGGCTCCATCACGTGTAACGGTTACTTGGGAAGACAAACGCCATCACTCCAAACGTCCCCCCTTCTTTCTTCTTCCCCAGCTCTATATGCTGGGCATGACGCCATATGGTATGGAATATCCCGTTGGTCAGTTTGGGTCAGCTGTCCCGGCTGTGCCCCCTCCCAGCTCCTTGTGCACCCGGCAGGGCACGGGGAGCTGAAAAAGTCCTTGACCAGTGTAAGCGCTACTTAGCAACAGCCAAAACATCTCCACATTATCACCGCTGTTTTCAGCATAAATCCAAAACACAGCCCCATACTAGCTACTACGAAGAAATTTAACTCTATCCCAGCTGAAACCAGGACAATGAGTTAATTCTGCAATATATTAGTTTAATATATCTCCTACCACATTTTTTCCCTAAAATATCTCAGTCTGTCTTCAACCAAGACAAGAGGGTACGTGAAAAGTCATTTCTGGGTTATAGCTGATTAAGAGGAGTGAGATAGGAATTGATGTGTCCCTTGCAGATTATGTCTTGAGCAGCACATATTTGTCTATATGAGAAAGCCCGTGGCTCAAACTGTTCAATTACACTCAACCATAACAGCATGTCCCGAGAAAGAGGTGGTATCTCAGGTAGCCAGGGCTTGAGTCACTCAACATAATAGATTCATATCAGAAATTGCACCTGAAGTCTTACTGGCATCTGTAAGCACTACTTTATTGCACTGCCAAAGTGCAGCTTCACTTGATAGCAGACAGCATCATTTTGGCCCTGACTCAGTTTCTGACCAGTCTGAATGCTAGCTTCAGCAGGACTGCAATGAAGTTTTGAATCTAGAAGTAATAAAAGTCTGAGGCTTGTTGCACACCAAAAAGTTCCAGAAGTGTCATGTAATATACAGGCATTTGTATCATAGAAAGGAAAATGTGGCCACCCAAGAAGTCCTGGATTCTAATTCCTCCTGACTGTGACTCCTTCGTTACCAAGAGTAAAATATTGAATATAGGTAAGAATATCTGCTCTGACTGGAACACCACCCTACTCCCTGCTTGCTTTCTCATAAGAATACTTAATTGACTAAGATATGGATGAAGTAATATTTGTAAAACATTTCAACGATAGCTGTAGTTTTGCCATCTTAATGTAACATAAATGCAGTAGGAAATCTATAACTCTAAGCTATTAGTCTTTCTGGACATCGCCTTGGCTTAATTTGATTCTTTTTTTCATGGAGTTTACATTTTCCCCCCAATGTATGCTATTTCTTAGCATGCATGAGACATATCAGAAATTACATTGGTGAACTATAGTACCCTGACCTTTTCAGTATTCAGCAGTTTGAATGCACAGAAAGTATAATTTACAAAAATTAAAGCACCATATTACTTTCCCCTTCATATAACGGAGGGTGAAATGTGTCTTCAGAAACAAATGTGAAGCTAACTGTAACATAACAAATTCATGTTATCCTCTTCAGTCTTCAATGTTTTACTGCAGCAATAATGTCAGAAATTCCAGTTTAATATTTTCTTTCTATGTAATGTACAAAATTAGTAGAATTGGAAAATTTTCAGCAAAGGGCATAATGGATAATTAAAGTTATGAAATGGCTTAGGTATGAGAAGTATATTTATAGGGCTGGAAACATCCTGGAAAAGAAGCAAATATGAGGGAAAAGGTAAGACAATTTTATACATCCTCAAGTAATTTGAAGAGAGTGAATGGTACATGAGAGCAAATAGTGAAGAGTGAATCTGATCAGGTGTTCACTGTCTCCTCCAATAAAAGACTAAAAGGGGTCCAAATGAAACTAAAGGGTAATTCCTGAAGTAAAGAAAGGGAGGGATTTATCCTGCAGCTTGTAACTAAGCTGTGGGCATCCCTGCCACAGGAGGCTGTAGGCTTCTAGTAGATGGCAGGGCTGACAAAAGTCACTGGATAAAAACGTGAAAGAAAAGTCCGTCTGTGATTATTTAATACAAAGATACCCCCTCTAAGGAATACCTTAAACCACAAATTACCAGAAGCAAGAAGAGCATCTGGGACAGTTCATCTGCTTGCATCTCCTGTTCTGATACTCTCCTTTCCTGGATGTCTAAGTAGGCACTGCTCTGACCTGTTAGAGCCAGTCCTAAATGGGATCTAGTTCAAAGCAGAATCTATTGAAAAGAACGTACAAGGAAAGCTCAGTGCATTTGAGTTCCTTGGGTCTTTAGATTCCCTTCAATAGATCTCAGCTAAAAACTACCCTTCCAGAGGGTACAAAAATATGGCTTATTTCCATGTAGTTTTCTATTTCAGCTGAATTATACTATCTATTATCAGGTAAAATAATGCAATTCAATAACTAGCATATATGTCAACAAAAATAATCAAGTAATTAGGTACAATCCATCATAAGAATTAACAGTTATATATTGTCCTCTGCTTTCTTGGACCTGTCAAGGAAAGGAAGTTAGATGGAAGTTGCATGACATGCTCATAGTAGAGGAAATAACTGATTTCTATAATACAAGAGCAACCCCTCTAATTATGTATCAACTGACTGAGGGGATGCTTATGCTGTGGAAGGAGACATTAAGATTCCCAGGTAAGATTAGAAATAAATGTATGCGACAGGCATTAACACATTATGAAAGTGTGTGCAAACTGATGAAAATTATGGGAATGTGCTCATGTATTTGTAATATAATGTGAAAAGATCTTATGTCTTAATAATGTAAATGTGAAGAAAGAAGAGTGAAACCTATGATCTAACTTTTCAACTTGAAATTAAAAGAAGCTGAAGAGAAAACTACTTTTCTTAGTTGTAAATAATTTAATGTAAGACACTTTTCTGAAAGTTAGGCTAGCTGTAAGGCCTTTGTTAAAAGCTGGAAAATTATAACATCTTAACTGGAAAATATTTTATATTTCCAACCCCAAGGCTCTCCAGTTAATGGTTTTCTTTGTCAGATTTTTGCCCTTCAGGCTGTATGCACAGGCCTGGGTTTTGCAAGGTATCCTGGCTGCACAGTGCACCTCAATGAATCAGGGACTGTGGTTCAGGTACCTAAGAAGAGGTTGGAACTGCATTAATGACTGCTTCAAAACGTGCTACCACTTCAAAGCACAAGTAACTTTGCTTCCCCTCCCACACCAGCTGACATATCATAAAGCAAAACTGAAAAGCACTGTTGATGAAAGCACCGTTTTATATCTCAATGCTTTTTTTTTTTCCTTAATTTACTTTTATTCCTGGGGGACAGCTGCCTAGATCACAGCCCTCCCTAGGAACAGTGCTGTCATGACTTCAAAAGTAGTCAGGAAGCTTTGAAATTTAGAAACAGTTATTTCCTTCTTAGGAGACCATGGACAAAAATAAAGAAATAATGAATTATTAGAATCTATAGCACTTATATATATTACAGTCTCATACAAAAGTAAGATTTTTAATATGGAATTCAAGAGCAAAACCAGGTTGATCTACATACTCACACACTGAACAATGCATTTTTATTTACATGCACACACGCCCTCACAACCTTCTTAGTTCAATGCTTCCTGCATCTTCACTCTTCTCTGAGTCGCACAACTCATCAGGAAGAAAAAATAATCACCTTCTACCAGGCCACCCTGCCTCAATATTTTGTCCTTCTTAAATCCTTCACTCATTCTTTTCTGTTCTGAAGATTTGTAAATATATTTGAACGTGGGCCAAAGCTATGGCAAAGCGATCTTTTTGTCAAAGCAATGCTATTTCTGCAGAATGCCTCCTTGTCGTGAATGGATATAATTGTCTTTACCAAATTTAGGTCTGTATTCCACAATGACTTCCTATTTATTTGTTTTCCTTGAGAGTGGGATTAATTTAGTCTCATTTTGACTGTCTGAATGGTAAGGATCTGTCTATGCTGATCATCTAGAGCTCTTGGAAGATGAACTTCTGTCAGGAAGTGGTTCAGGTGATAGAGACAGACATGTAAGATCTCTCCCTGTTAACTGAGGGAACCTAGTTAGATCATTCGATGGCTGGCTTAGATTAGACAGTCATTTTGATGGCTAAGCTAAGGGAGATGTATCCCATCCTAAATATAGATCGTGTCACTTACACTACATTACGCTACATTAAACAGTCTGGAAGTGCAGGAGTCAGAACCCATTATCTGTGTGACCAGTCACATGGAAGATGCTTGACTCTGGTGGCACAATAAGGAGCTTGTTGCTTTGTCGAACACTAATCTATATTTACAAGTGCCATCATATCTAGTGTTTTCCTTTGTGCTTAAGGACACTTTGGTATTATTGAATGGGATATAAAGCTACCGCCTGACTCTCACGGAAAACCCTGCACCTTTATCCCATGATCGCCAGGATGAACATCTTCATGGGCCACTTTTTTCAGCTGTTTTAGGGAAAACAAAAGAGAGGTTTTGTGGGCAATTTACCCATTTGTCCTATTTATATGGCTGAACAAAATACATTCTGAGTGCAATTACCTTTCTAATTTAATACACTGGAGGAATTCTTTCTCCTGTAAATTTGCCTTACATCTGCCCTCAAGGGTCTTGTACTGCACAATTTAGCACATTGCTGGTGCTCTTGAATCAGTACTGCTCTGGTACCAAATATGAAACAATACACCAGGACACCATGCAGAATGCTCCAAATATCAGTCAAATACATAGATGCAACCTAAACACTTTTGCTGTCCAGATTTACGGCAACTAATCTATTTTTTCTTGCACCCTTATTGATTGTATACTTATTTGATCTTTATAAGAACTCTTATCCTCATAAAACAGTGGAAAATGCCTTTAAAACTTGATCTGGCTTTTCTTCTAATTTACAAAAGGTCTTCTGGTCACACAGGGAGGTAGGCTGTGTGATTATATTTGCAAATTCATCTACACCAGTACAGGATCATCCAAGTATATAAACTAACCCAAGGTGTATAATGCTAAAGTAGGACCCTGTGCTATTAATTGGGGGTGGGAGTGGAAATCAAATGCTGCTCTATTTCTGTTTGTCAGTTTTTCATTAAATATTTACAGAAAGATATACTTGAGAATCCAGTTCAATAATAGGGCTTTCTTGGGTGGAATTCAACCTCTGGCAGGCATTAATGTTGAATTATTGAAGGAAGTTTTTTTGATTAAGCTAGCTGACTTTTTGGGCACATGCCTAGAGCCCTATATCAATGGATTCCAGGTAAGACAATATTATGTGGAGGTCACATGGGAGAGTCCATGTCCATGTGAGTATGTGTGTCTATCTATCTGCCATAAATTCAGGCTGTGAATGTATGTATGTGTCCATATGCATGCATGGAAATGTCTTCTGATTCATTCTGAAAACAACTGAGATTTCAAAATCAAACTAAAAATTTAAGAATATCAGAATTAAGGCAGATCATATAAGCTTGATTTTGTTCACTTCTGCCAAAGAACTATGACAATGACAAATACACAGATTGTGCCAGTCCAGAGATCCCAGAGCCTTATAGTCAAAAATATTCAAATTCTCTGAAAAGAGTAGTTTTACCTTCAGATCCACAGGTGAAAAGTTTCCAGCTTTACTTGCCATGAGGGATATTCATGTCTGAAATCAGAAGAAGCTTTCTAACACTATGGATATTGAGGATCAGGAATAGATCACCTGGTAATTCTGGGGAATATCCACCGTTGGGCATATTTAAGAACCAACTAGGTAAATATAGAGAATGACATGGGTAAATTTTATTATGGCTGACGATAAAAGAAGAGTAAGAGAAGGACTAGTAAGAGAATGGACTAGATGACATCCTGAGATTGTTTCCTATCTTACTTTTTATGTAATTATTATTTATATAATGATTGATACAAGCAAGCTTTCTGAATGACAAGAGTGTAACTGTGGACATTAATTTAGCTCTTTTACAACTTTGTCCATCAACAAGTGAGAACAGAGTCCGTGTCACACCCAGCATCAGTGCCAGGAAAGGAGTGGTTCCCAAGTAACAAAGTGGGAGACTGTGAACATCTCTAGCCCTCTGAGGGGATACAAGGGGAAGAGAGGAAACAAATAAACCTTTGTACTTGCTGCCCTAAAGGAGCCAGTTAAGAATTTCTCAGGGCTAGGCTGGAGCTGAGTATCAGTGCAAATGCATCATCAATGGGACAGAGAAGCAGAAGAGTAAGACTGCTAGAACTTGGGTAAAAGACATCCTCAGACACACCTGTAATAAACCCTACAGCTACAGCATTGTTCACACACACACACACTCACATTACCAAGTAATCAGCTTATTGCACTGTTAATATTTTGATACCTTGCAACAGCCTGATAAAGTATTATAAGTTATTTTTCCCTTAACCTCCTAGGCATTCTGCCATCATTCAGCAGTTTCAACCTCCAAAATCCTACTAAAGCAACCTTTATAATTTCTCTGAGAAAATCCAGAGGTTCGTTAATAGCTTTACCATGTTTGATCTTCACTAATTTCTACCACTTTACTGGAGACACTGAAAGTGGATATGGAACCATTGTTTCATAGGCACTGACTTTTAAAGGGGTGATTCAAGGATTTAACAACTGCAGATATATGTTATTCTTCCTTATTCCTTTGTTTAACATTTCTTGTGAGGCATTAAAGCTGTGTTAAACCCATCGCCAGCTCTTTGTGTGGTAAATGTTTAACATAAATTGTGCTTATTATTACATATAATTAAAATGACATAAGAAAAAAACTGCTAAAAAATAAATGAAATCCAAGCAACCCTTTGTGTTGCTCTAGTGCAGACAGGAATGAATCAGAAAGATGGCCCAAAGTAAGTAACTTGGGAAGTTCCATTACAAAAATTTCCAAAAATGTTTCAAATAACTGGGAGAAAATAATTTATACAAATGTTATAATATATAACAATATATAAATATTAGTTATACAAGGTGAAAGAGTTCTAATGGATTAAATGAAACAGACCTCAGGACATCTTTTTGACTTATGGATTTTGGGGAACCTTTCTGAAAACCCCAGAAAAGTTCTGCCCCATTCGTAAAGAGAATGGAAACTGCATGCACGGAGTTCTGATACTAACACATTACCTATTTATTTGGTTTAAATACATTCTTTTTTACTGCAAAGACCCTGAAATAAACTGTAGATGCTATATTTTAAAATGACATTATATCTTATTCTGTACTGATCTATTCCTTCATCTCTCATACACTGCTGTATACTGACTTATTTTTTGAGGAACCTCTTATCACAAATAAATTTGATATTTTTTTTCCACTTCCCTTAGTATAGGCAGCAGCTACAGTTTCTTATGAGTTACGTGAACCTGAAAGAACCTCCTGGACTTCTTCCAAGAAGCAAGGACATATCCAAAGAAAGCCATAAAGTCTATAAGAATATGTTCACCATGCATTTCAGTTCTGAGGACATCCAAAAAGAAACCAGTCATCTGAGTTTATTTTTATCTAGCACAGAGCCAAGTTTCTCTCTCATTGAAGTCAATGGTAAGTTTCTGTTGACTCCAGTGACACCAGGATTTTGCCCATATAGCTCAGAAATGTTTCTGAAGGTCTTCCTTTCAGTCAAAGGAAATGTGAAAAAGTTATTGAAATGTATACTTACAAAGAGATAGAAATCACTTTACAGTGGCTGCTTATTATAGAATTTCTTCTACACGAATAGCAAGGAACCATTACATACTATTGAAAGCTTTTTCTTTCTAGTGATGAGCAAGTAAATTCAGAAACATAAACTGCATTGTCTTTGGAAATGACGTTGCTTGTTTGGAAAACAGCCTTGCAGTCTTCAAGGATTTATTTCTCCAAGATGCTGACTCTCCCCCCACCTTGAATCACAGTATTGTCATTAGGATGAGAAAACAGTCACAGAGGTTCAAAATTCCCTAATCCTAACAAAGATAGTTTTAGCCGAGATGAATGTAATTATGCAGAAGGTGTTGTACCTGATCCACTGGTCAAGATACGGCAGATTAAAAAGTCAAAGGGGTATCACACGTATCTGTTGGTGTTTGGACAGATAATGGATATTTCCAAGTCTCTTTGGACAGGGTAACTAATTTTACAGTTTTGAAAATATACAGTTACCTTTGCTAGCTGGTTAATAATTTGTCTTCAAATCCAGTTGGAAAAGGAGACCAAGTTTTGTCTTGTATCTACATTCCCTGTATTTTGTAGATTAATTTCTGCAGTGGCTATATTTAAGGATGAAGCCTTCAAACTGCTGTCCTGCAGCATGGTGTTCTACTGACACTTCTCTTATTACTGCAAACTGACCCTGAAAAGTTTTATAATCTTTTCTTCTTCAGTGAAGAGTAGGAAGTTAAATTGTGTCTAAGAAAACCACTGTCTAGGCTGAGCTCTAACGAACGTTAATAGGAGCAGAGCAGAGTAATCCAGCCAGTGGTATCATCAAAGGTAGGATTTTAAATGGTGAAAGGGAAGTCAAGATTACTAACTTACTAGTAGCCACTAATTCCTTTAAGGATTTAATCTTTAATTATAGAAGGCTGTCAATCAATGACCAGGCCCTCACTGTGCTAAACAGTCCTGCCCGGCAAGACTAAATCTAAAGCTAAAGCTCTTGTCTTGCCCATGTGAAGTCTGGGTTTGATGGTTGGTGGTTATAAAACCATTGTTCAACATTCCATGAATAATTCAAAACGTACATTTGTTTGCAGCAAGCAGCCCAGGGGCAGGAGTTCCTGAATCACTTTTCTAATTTTCCATGAAGCACACCTGACTTTGCCAGGAGATAACACACTGAGATAAAACTCACTGGCTCTGGCTTTTCAGCTCCCCTTTACATCTGGAATGAGATTTCCACATCCTCTAGCTCTGCTCCCAGAAGGGTGCTACTACTGGGGTTGAGCATTAAACTTGGAAATTCAGAATGAGCTTGAGTATATCATGTCTGGTTTCAGAGGTGCTGCTTTATTATTCTAGGTGAAGCTTGTTCTAGCTTTGCTGACTACAGCCTCGGACAGTGCCAGTCTGAAAAGGTACCACCATTGGGCAGATATCAGAATTCTCCAAGCAATTCAAACCAAAGTTCTGCTGAATTAACACTGTATCCTGCCATGGGAGGTAGAAACAGCAAAGGATTCTCTTATCGCCTTTGGAGCAAAGCTGTCAGTGATGCCTTGCTCACTTCCTAATCAGCTATGAATAGATCCCTTCACATAAGGTGACTGAAGAGGTGGAAGGACATGCATTAAATACATTCTGCGAACAAGGTGTATGTTGGACAAGGCTGCAAAAAGCTAAACTTTTTTTCCCAGTAATAGAGAATGTACATTAAAAGTGTGTGTAGCACAGTGTCCTATGTCAGGCAGCTCTGAAACTGGTCCAGAAAGAGTTTGCAGCACCTCAGCCCAAGGGGAGAGAAGTCAGTGAGGACTAGAATCTCTGACATGCACAAAGGCAGTGTGACTCCAACAGTACTGTGCTAAAAATATGGATAAAGCTGTACAAAATAAGACCATATTTCAAAATTAAATTCTTTACCTGTAAAAACCAGAAAAGCTTGCAAAAGATCAGTGTCATTAGAATAGACTTTCCCTGTACAGGTGCAGCAAATTACCTTCTGTAATTACGTGAATCAAGCAAATATGAAGTCTGGATTATAAAACTTAAATAACATTGCAATGAGATCTTCCCATACCAAAGAAGGTTATGAGGAAGATTTGATAGTACAAAAACCTGTATTCATTGGATGAAATTATTTTATTATTGTACATAAAACTACGAAACTTAAAATTGATGCTTTGTCAATGTTGTCATTTTTACCAACCTCAATGCATCAGTGTTACCCATTTAGGACAGGAACAAAGATACATAAATTTAAACCCTCAGTTTGTCATCACATCTTTTTTTCAAGGGGTGAGAGGCATTCTGTCTGTTTTTTTATTCTGCCACGCTTCTACTGATTCAGACTCTCTTCCTTTCAGATTGTACTCCCATATTTGAAGCCTTTTAAATGAGGGGAATGAAACACGGGACCCTCCTGTGCTTTCCCCAAAATAGCATCCAGGAGCAAGGAAACAGTAATCTTGGATGTGATGCACATGCAAATACATCTGTGTATTCATTCATTGCTCTGTGAAGCTGAGGTATATATCCTCAGTGGATACACTTTTCTATAAATTTTGGAAAACATAAACATCTGTCCTTTTTTCTGTTTAGTTTTTAGCTTTTCATTAAATATTTATTGAAACAAGGATCTAAGAATCTAGTTCAGTAATAGATTTTATCTTCACTCCTTTCAAGGTCATTTCAATTTTTTTGAGCAAAGACTTCAGCTCACTAGAAGCTAGTCTGCAAGATATAATTTCATCTCCAGTAACACCGATGTACTTCACTTGTTGAAGGTGTATTATGATCTGCATATCTCTCCTCCTTACATGTTGATTTGCTTATCATATAATCAAAAGTAATGATCCAAATTAAAATTTATCAGACACATGGTTAGTAAGTACTTTACTATAAGCTACACTGATTAAACTTTCCTCATTTTCAGGTACCAGATAAAAGTTTTCAACTAATTATTTCAGAGTTTATAGGGTAAAATGCAAAATACATGAAGGCAATGGAAGTGATAATGTTATTTATACTGAGGCTGAGTGGGGGTGGGATGCAAATACATTTATGACTATGTGGCATACACAGGAGATCTTCCAATCAGAGTCTGATCTTTTCAGGCAGGTTTCTGGTGAATTTATTTTTAATCTATTTGTTTTTTTAATTCAGGCCTGAGTGCAATTTATCTAATTTCATGCAATTAACAGAGGTGCTTATGTTAGGATTACAACCACCCCAGGCTCCTTTAACAGTCAATGGAAAAAATAAACACCTTTAGACAAAATTTTAACTCATCAGACTTCACAATTTTCCTTTAGAGATGCTTCTTCCTCTGTCTTCCTAGCAATGGAGGGAGTCTGAGGAGATAATATTCCTGTCTCCTCAGTGTTTTACTGCAGTGGGATTATTCCAGGCTCTGTGTAGAAATGGGAGTTTGTCCAAGCTCGATGGACCATGGCCAAAAATACCATCAGAGTAAATACCTTGAGTCTGAAATTCCATCTCCTCAAAAGAAATAACTTTATTTTGGTCTGCGATTTGCACATACACCATTCCGAAAACCCTTCTTGAGTCACAATGTTCTAAGCTATATTGTAATTGCTACTTTGGTAATGATTAAAGTTACAAATCACTGCTGCCATATTCCTCCTCTTCTTTACCACGTTTCATGGTAGCTCTTGTCATTTGATTGCATAGTAAATATCAAGTAGTGGCAGTCTAATTATATGATAATTGCTATAAATGTTACAAAGTAAATAGAGGCAGTGTCAGTTACACAGAAATTATTCTTGGCCCTACTAAGCGTTTTACCAAGCAATCTGCGATTATCTTATCACCTTTTCACTTGTTTCCTTTCTGCTGTATCAAACAAGGAATTTAAATTTACCTTCTCAGCTTCCAAGTTCTTCACGGTTTCTTTACACTTTTGCTGCTTGCTCCCCCAGTGTCTCACTCTGTCCTCTCCATTTGATTGCACACATCAGGATAAGACAGTGACTTCCTTATATTGTCATATTAATATTTACAAATGTAAACATTTGCATTTGCATTTCTTATTTTTAGGTAACCAAGCTTAAATAAATCACTGCTCAAGTTCATGCTTTGAGAAGACAGAGACTATTAAGGATATTTCCTTTTGGTATAAGAAGAAAAATAGTGTTGCGTAGAGATTACTGCACCTTTGCAAGAAGAGACTAACACTTTCCTACTGTAATTCCTGCTAGTGTGGGTTTTGAGACCATTTTTATTTTTGTTGCAGCTGTACCTAGCATTTTCACAGCTCATTGTCAAGTTATAAAACTGCCTCTTTGTCCTACTTCCCCCTGCTTATCCATTTTTCTTTCATCTTTTTCTGCCACATTTTTTCCCACTAATATTTTGCTTCCTACGTTCTTATCTTTTCTACTCCTTATCTGATAGATTAGTATCTGATGCTTGAGGCAAACAATTCAATAATTGCTGTAGGAGACGAATAATGAAGCCAACAGTAAGAAACCTTAGGCAAGCATCATTAAAAAAAAAATCCCAAAAACCAAAACAACACCCCCCCACCCCACCCCCAAACCAAACCAAAAACCAAAGACCAAATGCCCAGAAATCCACCCTCCTCCCCCAAAAAGATCTTTGCTGTCTGTGCAGGTGCTCTTATTACGTTCTCCATACCTGCCCTGTGATGTTCATCCAAAACCCTCCCTGCTCCAGCCTGCTTGAAAAAGTTGTGCAGTCTGACTGCTCCTTGCAGGAAAAAGTACTGCAAAAATCAACAGCTAATAGGTAGAGAAGCTGACCAGGACACCCCAGTTCATCCATTTTTGGGTCTCTGTACCCAGTACGAGCTCTTATATGGCTATGGAAACAGAATGATTTAGGCTGTGGAAGGGCTTGAGTGCCTTCCACAAATAGCAAAAATAAAGTAGTTGAAGAAATATACTGGAAATTTTCTATGGTAGAGATGAGGCCCCAAATGTTCCATCTGAGAAACAGCTGCTACATTTGAATCACAATCTGAAGCTAATCTGACTGATTTCCATGCCATCAATCCTGAGAGGTATTATTGTAACAAAGCAACTTCACCATCTCTGTCAACACGGGGTGCTGTGAACAGATCTCTTCCCATAAGGAGTCACCTCTCTTGTGCTAAAGAAGAGTGATGAACTAGCATCAGATAGGAAAACAAAAACCGAAGAGCAATACACCTGAGGAAGCTGTAAATCACCTCCTCACTTGCCATGACAGAGAAGTGCAGCTGGCTAAGAGGGGATGGATATATCTCCACAGTAGTTTAACTCCCACTGTGTTGCTTCCATATGGGAAGTCACCAGGCTCTTAAGTAACCTCTGCTCAACAAGGGGAAGGCCGACAGTGTCTGAAGAATGTTTTCTAGATCTCAGACCTAAAACTCAGAATCACTGCCTATGGAAAGTCAAGACTGTTTCTTATGTTCTTCACTACTTCATCATGTTGTGTTTTAAATGGTTCAAAAATCCAACTCCCATCAGTTCCTTCAGGAAATTATTCTGGAGACTCATGTCCAGCAGAGCTGAGGGGTTTCTATGATCTCTCTGGCACTTTTTCCTTGCTGTCATTTTTCTTTCAGTTTAAATAGGAGCAGCAATTGCTGAATTACTTTACTGCAATATGTATACACTCATTTGTAGCTCATTTCCACTCCCATTAACAAGGTTTTCTACACCCTCAAGTAGTATGAAAGAAAATATTTGCAGCTATTAACAAATGTAGCATTTAATGACGTTATAAACCTGCCTTATCAGAGCCTTTTACTAGATCATTGGATTGCTTGCTGAAAGTCAATTCTATATCAAAATGAACACCAGCATGACATAAATTTCACTGGTTTAGTTTTCAGATGTAGTTATATACCATATTACTCCTCAGGGGTGAAAAACATAATGTGTGCAAATGAATTTAGATGCACAGCAACTGCTTTTCTAGTGATGATACAATTAAGGCTATAAAAGACTGCCTATATGTAACAGGTACTATGGGAGCCCCTTGCATGCTCTTATATACATAACAGTATTTTGTTTTTCTTGGGTTGCTGTAACACTTGTCTTTTTGTAAAGCAAGCAAATTATTCAGTGTCTAAAAAGTTTCTAAAAGACCCAGAAGCCCAATAATTAGACCACTCTGACTCAAATCTTGCATTAAAGAGAAATGAACATTGCTGAATCAAAATGCATCCTATTTGTTTGATGCGTTTGTTTCTGATACATACACAGGTACATCATGGGAACAAAGTGAGTAGTTTTAGCATTTGGTTTTTCAGTTCTTTTCCAAGATGATTACCTGGTGCCTGAAACAAGTGCCTATTAGAGCCTCTGTGGTTCCTAAACAAAATATGGATCCACTTTGATCCATTAGGACAGCACCAAGTAGGCACAGGGCAATATTTTCTTTTGTATCAAGGGAAGCTTCACTGTATTGCTTTTTTTTCACTGTTACCAAAGGAATTGGCTAAGTGCTGCAATTGCGGGCACCATTCAACTTTCTGTTCTCTTTGTTCACCTGAGAAAGCAGAAGGTAAGTGATTGTGGCTTTATAGAACCAGGTTAGAGATAGAGGGCTGCTGAGCAATGTAAACACAAGAGTGTAAGGGGAGGGAATAAAGATACCCAAGCACTAGGAGCTGAGTTCCATCACTGAAAAAATTTTTGAGCTGTTTTAAAATACATTTTGAAATCCATGAATAAGAATGTGTAAAACCAGTACTTTAAACAGGCAACAGTACATAAATATTAATAAATTGAACTTCACTCTGCCATATGAAGTGGAGAACTATTTCAGTATATATTTGGAGCCTCTTTTTACTCAAGTTTTACATGTAAAATTTCACAGATTTCTCTGGGAATTTTGATTCACTTGAAGAAAAAAAGATAGACTTTCTGAAGCAGGAGAAAAGGAAGTTACTTCCCTTCAGTCACATAAGTTATGCAAGTATAATAGTTAATAATCAAGGCTTATCAATAGAATCCTGTTAAATTTCTTTACCAATAAAAACCTGCATTTTCTGGCAAAAATATCTACTTTCAACAGATATTCTGTTAGAAAACCAGGTATCTGAGAATTGAAACCTTTCAAGTTTTGTATAAGTATATAGAATATTTTCTCTGAAAGACAAAAAAAGCCGAACTAAAATAGTGTTATTTTCTGCTGTGAGTTATGCTTTTGAAATGACTTGTAGCTCATAAATCAGACAACGTGCCCCCCATCTTCATTAAGAGGAGATAAAGAGATGTGTTTTGTAAGAAGGAGCCAGGCTGGAAAGCCCATCAAAATGGCAGAATGGGACTGTAAATCCTAAGCAGCAATTATAACAATATTTTCATTTGGTATGTGGCACTATTTTGAAAAGAATACTTTGACATATTTCAGTTCTGGATTAGTTACTGGAAAATGGAACTTTTTATCTTTAAAACTGTGATGTTTCAAGGCATGTTGAAATCAATTTTATTATTTACCACATCCTTGCATTTGAATCACTATTTATGTAATATACATGTTCACAGTGCATCACCCCGTGCAGGACGTAATCTGCATTTTATTCAGACTAGTACTCCCAACTACCAGCTGAACTATCAACTCCAGTGTCTTTGGAACCTCGCTTTGCTTTCATTAGAGATGCTCAGGGAGCCTCCCAGGTTAAATTTTCTTATGTTCTAAGTCTCAGATTAGATCCACATTGTAGCTGCCAAACAAGCAGAGGCACTTTCAGAACCAGTACCGTAAGTAACACAGATCTGTAATATGTTCTTAGGAAAAAAAAATGGAGGCTGTGAGGGTGTCACCACATTAATGTAATCTCATTGCTTACGCTTCACTGCTCTTGCCAAAAAAATAGGTCTTTTGGAGATTTCCTAAAAAGAGATGCTGATTTTTGTCTGCTCCACTTCTGATTTATTGTTTTAAAGACTCTCCTTAATGTCCAGTTCTCCCTCAAAACAGCTTTAAAAATAATACTAGACATAATGAAATCTCAGGTTGCAAATCCCCAATAACCTCAAATTTATAGAATCCTACTGGGCCCCGTCAGTACGCACTTAAATCTATTGCAATATTTCCATTCACCCAGATGACTATTTCAAGGCTTCACAAATTCAGAAGTGAAATATATATTTGCTCTTCATCATTTTCTATTCTCCTGCTGCAAAACTTCAATCTTCCTTTAGGAGCAGAAAAAAAAAATCAGGCAATTTTGGTGACTATTTATCATCTTTCAATGATAATGTCTTTGGATGCTTGAGAGCAGAATGCAGTCTCACTGTCTGTGATCATTCTTAATTGTTCTTAAATGCCAAACACAGCTGGAAATATTTCATAAAGTTTGTAAATATTTCAAAAGTCATGAATTTTCACTGTGTTTTATTACATTGTGACCCTGGGTTGCCTTCAGTAATATTGTTATAAACTATCTTTCAAAGAGTTGAGATTCTATGTGCAATCTTATTGAAAGCTAAGTTGTTCTTCTACCCACAGGCAGAATAAAAGGAGTTAACTCAGCAACATGATTACGAGAGCTTTCAAGTTTTCTAGGCCTTTTATAGTACCTTGTGCCCTCAACAAGTCAGAAAGAAAAGTTTACTTATTTTATTCTCAGTAACTTAGCCAGTTATTGGATGACATGATAACAGGGAAACACCAAGAGCTTGGACAGACAAATCAGACTCTGTTTTCCACAAAAAGATGTCACTTTGTTGTTCTCAGGGTGTAATGTCACTGGATCACTGGATACAGAGGCATATTTAGAATACGGTTCTTCATTGCCTGCTCCAGCTCTTGCAGCAGTGTGTTGCTCCAGCAGCTCTAAAGTTCACAACTGAGCTGGTTTGTTTTTACTAGGAATTTGGCTGTTATCTGTGAGTTTTCTTTTGTTTTCGTTAGGATTATAAACACTGGGAAGTACAAGAAATGCCGACTCCTGAACAGCCTTACAATTGTAACAACTGATTTCACAACAATGAAGAATTTTAGACAGATACTAAGTCCTAATGCTCACAGCTGATTCTCAGATAACCTTGTTCCAAGGGCAATAAACACAATTATACAGGGGTATATTAAGAAAGTCTAAAGTACTTTTTGCTTGCTCCCTCGCTTCTGAGGACTAGCACCAGTAAACCGTTTATACAAATCAATGGTTCTGCTCCCACTGGAAATGGAAGTGCTGTATTTCTTTCCTGCATTTAGACTCATGGTGTAAAATACCTGGCCAAATCCACCAGTGAGCCTGAGATTTGTGTGTGCTTTGAGGACAGCACGAGAGGAGGAGAGGATAGGATATATAAATCATCTCAATAAGACCATTTAGGTGAGAAAATGTTCCCCAGCATGAGCAAGGGGTACACAAGACCCTGTTATATAATTTTCTGTCCAACTTGGAAATTATAGTTTGATTTGCTACAGTAGGAACAATAAGCTTAGAGCTTTACTACTCCCAGAATACCAAAGGACTTACTACCAAGGTTAAGTTGGATAGTGTACTAAAAATGCAGTAATTATTGCAGCAGATACAAAAATTGCAAATTTGATTGTCATCTACTGATTTTTAAGACTTCTTTTTTTTAAAAAAAAAAAAAAAGGGAGAGGGAAAATGGATTGCAGAAGCTTGGGGAAGGGAGAAAACATAAGCATGTCCAGGACCAAGTTAAGAAATATTAAGAAGATACCTATGATTTTATGTGGAAAACTGTGAAGAAAATATGACTAAACATTAAGACCTATATTGTGAGAAAGGGTGACTAAGATTTTCACATTTACATTTGCAAGCAAAACCCCCCACTCAAAATCCCAAGACAAGACACAAAGCACTAGATATCCAGAAAGTCTAGGTTCTAGCCAGAGTGGAGAAAAAAATAACAAAAGAGATCATTTATAACATTTTCAAAACTGCCAAAGTGATAAAGAATCTTAAGTCCTCTCTACAATACAAAGGATTTTCCATCAGCTTTAGTGGAAATCAAATTGAAGTATATGAAGCAAAAACAATTAAAGATAACTTCCTCCTCTGGGGCTCCTAGTGCATCCCGGACTTTCCACCACACTCTGGTGGAAAGCTCCACGTGAAGTTGCTTTTTAATTCACACTGGTCCCATTACACTGTGTAATAAATAAATATAGAGAATGAAATTAATTTATTTCTAGATTTAAATGTGTCTGCTCAACTTAAACGCTGAGCTTTGTATTTAAGGCAGCTTTTCAGAACCATCATGTTGAAACCATGCATTTTGAGCAAAATGACAACCTGACATGATGGTGAGTACTTATTTTCTAGAAAGTAAAAACCAGGAATTGAAATGCATAGAGAACACAGGTTAGACTAAAGTCTAAAAAGAGCACAATTCTGAATACATTTTGTCTATTTATTCCGATGAGAAGTCAAAATAGAAAATTCTAAACACTAGGAAGAGCAGGAGGTTCACAGTGGTAAATATAAGGTTGTCACTTTTCTAGTGACAGGTTTCACCCCTTGTATTCATTATTACTTTTATATAAAACTAAATCTATTCTCTATATAATATAATGTAAAATAACTGCATCATAATGAAGGCTACACCTGCAAAGGCTAGATATAACTATTCTCCCCAAAAGCAAGTCAAGTTACTGGGACCACCAGTTTATGTTCTACCTGAAATTTTTCTACTAACCATTATGTTTTGCGTGCTGTTTGTTTGTTTGTTTGTTTGGAAGACAAATTACTGCTGTGCCATAAGGGTTAGGTCTTGACTGCTCACATGGCTCAGCACTGACTAATTATTCTGAGTTTAGATGATGAAGCTGACCATGGAACAAGGGATCTGCTCAGCTGATCAGGGAGGCAAAGGCTGTAGCCTCATTTTTAACTTACATTAATAGCTTGTGTTTATTATATTTTAATGTAATAAATATATTAAATACTATGGACTAGTCATAGTGCTGATCATTGACTTCTAACTATCATAATAACACTCACAGCCAATTACTACAAACTGTATAGCGTAAGGTTACTAAGCAATAAAAGCATAATAGAGAGCAAGTCAAAAACCACCAAACAATGCGAACTTGTCATATTACATAATAGCATTGGAGGTCAGAAAGTGTACTCTATCTCCACCCAAAGACAACTTTGTGGATTCATTATCACAATGATGTGATTGTTCTTAGTACTTCAGAACTCATTAACAAACAGAAGTTATAGCAGAAGTACTGAAGTGTTATTAGTTGCATGCAAAATGCTGCTTTGACCAGGCAGACACCAGATTCCCAGCTGTGGTGAGTTTGGTGCTTACTTGCAGTCAACAAGAGGCTTTCCTGTCCTGTTAAATCTTCCCAACCTATTTTTAGAAGCCTCTCACAGTTATTCATGCAGTGCTCATCAATGTGTGAAATTAAAGCATGAGCTCATCAGTATGTGAAAGTGAGGTTCACAGAGTTAATTTATGAATAAATTATAACAGGGATGATGAATACACTTAAGGAAGGTTGTGCAACCTGCTTAAATGAGCTACTACTACTACACTGAGGGCTGAAACCAAAATAGCTGAAAACGACTGGCTGGAATTTACTAAGGTCAGGCAAATATTGGCAAGTTACTAAATAGACAGTTAATTCCATTTTGCTGGGTTAGCTGGTATAAAATCATACCTTTAAACATGAAAGGCAGGATTGTAGAAACTCAGTTATTAATGTTAAAGATGTACAATTTCAAGACAATGTTTTAAGCTATAGAAATAGTTTACAAATAAGCAGTATTTTTCTGCTTAAGTTACTGAAATTAACAGCTCCGTGTAGAGTTGTAATTTATGTGTGTTAGGAATATAAGTGCTTTAGCCCCTCAGAAAAAAAGCATTCTGGAATAAGTAAGAAGTGGATATATCCTGCTAAGTTAGTCTCTTGCTCCCAAATAAACTAGATCACTTTCATACGGCTTGTGCTCAAGGAGACTGTGAACAGCACATGGAGTCAGGAGTAAAATCAAATGGAAAACAATAATGGCATGGAAGAACACTGCAGCTAAATGCTCCATTAGACCTGAAATCCTCTGGAAACTTGGGTTTGCAGGGCAAGGTTTTGGTAGTGGGGTGCTACAGGGGTGGCTTCTGTGAGAAGCTGCTAGAAGCTTCCCCTGTGTCTGACAGAGCCAGTGAGAGCTGTCTCCAAAGTGGACCCACCGCTGGCCAAGGCTGAGCCCATCAGCGATGGTGGTAGCGCCTCTGGGATAACATATTTAAGAAGGGGGAAAGTTACTGTGCAATAGCAACTGCAGCCAGAGAGAGGAGTGAGATTATTTGAGAGAGAGACAGCCCTGCAGACGCCCAGGTCAGTGAAGAAGGAGCGTCAGGAGGTGCTCCAGGTGCCGGAGCAGAGATTCCCCTGCAGCCCGTGGTGAAGACCATGGTGAGGCAGGCTGTGCCCCTGCAGCCTGTGGAGGTTAACGGTGGAGCAGATGTCCACCTGCAGCCCATGGAGGGCCCCACACTGGAGCAGGTGGCTGTGCCTGAAGGAGGCTGTGACCCCATGGGAAGGCCACGCTGGGGCAGGCTCCTGGCAGGACCTGTGGGCGCACGGAGAGAGAAGCCCACGCTGGAGCAGGTTTGCTGGCAGCACTTGTGACCCCCTGGGGGACCCACGCTGGAGCAGGCTGTTCCTGTAGAATTGCACCCTGTGGAAATGACCCACGGTGGAGCGGTTCTTGAAGAACTGCAGCCCATGAGAAGGACTCATGTTGGAGAATTTGATGGAGAACTGTCTCCCATGGGAAGGACCCCATGCTGGATGGAGCAGAGGAAGAGTGTGAGGAGCCCTCCCCCTGATGAGGAAGGAGTGGCAGAAACAATGCGTGATGAATTGGCCACAGCCCCCATTCCCCCTCCCCCTGCACCACTGGAGGGAAGGAGGTGGAGAAATTGAGAGGGAAGTTAAGTCTGGGAAGAAGGGAGGGGTGGAGGGAAGGTGTTTTTATAAGATTTGGATTTTATTTCTCATTACCCTACTCCGGTTTGAGTGGTAGTAAATTAAACTGCTTTCCCCAAGTTGAGTCTGGTTTTGTCCACAAAGGTAATTGGTGAATCATCTCCCCCTGTCCTTATCTTGACCCATGAGCCTTTCATTCTATTTTCTGTCCCCTGTCCAGCTGAGGAGGGAAGTGAGAGAGTGGCTTTGGTGGGCACCTGGTGTCCAGCCAGGGTCAACCCACCAGAAAACTCAAAGCATCTGGGAGAGAGTTAAGCCATACTCAGGGTACTGTTATAAAGACAACAAGAAGGTAGTGTAATTGCTGGCAATGGAAGGTTCTGGTACACTTAATGCATCTGGACAGACAACTGCATGTGAAACCAGTTTTGCAGTAGAAGGGATACGTAACATACTGATGTCTGACATGACTGTTAGTTCATCTACTTTCTACTTTCAAAGGGAGTGGTGTGCTTTGATAGCATAATAAATGGCTATGTTACAGCACTGAGTAAAAAGTATTATGTGGACAAGATGACGGTGAAAAAAAAAAAGATAATATTGGTTTCCTCATCTTCAAAATACTTCCAACGTGCTCTTGCTCTCTTCTGAGCTATTCCTTGACTATTTTACAAACATAACATGTTAGGTAATAAAGTTGTGGAGAAAGTGGAAAATTAGAGGTTGCTATTTTCCCAGAAATTTATGCTTTAAAATTATTATAAATTGAAAATAAAAATAATTTTTAAAATTGTTCCATAATTTTAAGGCTCGGGTGAGAATTCAACAATTAGCTGTATGACGATAGAGATATGTACCTACAGAAAAGCTGCTGGTATGCTGGGACATACGCTCAAGCCGAGCAGCTTCTGAAACCAATGAAAATTATTACAGAGGTTTACAACTACTAAACAGAAATACTACCCTTCAGTTTTGTAGGCCATAACAGCTGTGTTACTCCACTAAAACAACTTAGATTTGTGATTATATTATCTAACATAAAAATAAAGGAAGTGATTTCTCAGGTTAGGGTAAGGGATGCATCTCTCACTGCAGGTTTGTCGGTAGCAGGCGTGGGAGGGGTGGGAGACCGTATTTCGGGAGAGTTTAGAGAATTATTCGCTCAAGCATGAATCAAGTGCAAGGCTAATCATAGAAGAGCTAAACACCAGTACTGAGTCTCTTTCCTCATTTTGAGAACATTTTGGAAGATGCCAATTCTCATAATGTTCTCTGAGCTTTGCCTTACTCTCATGCATTTTTTCTTTTCCACCTATCTTGATTCTTTGCTTTTTGTGACCTCATTCATAGCAATTTTCCTATGCCCCTATAGATGCCGGTCTCCATGTTAATGACACCAGTGACTGTCCCTCTCTTTTAATATTTTAAATGAAAACAGAGCCATTCTATGGAGACTAGTTTTCCTTCAAGTACAGCAGATCTTTTTACTCCTGGCTAATAATATTGTTTTCATATATTCCTAACTTTTCTTTAAAACAATTCCTAATATTTCTTTAAAAATAAAAAGGAAGAAAGGAAAATGTACTAAAGCACAAGTATAAAGCACCATGTTTCAGGGGGAAGTTTAAAAAAAGTTTTTGGCTGTGCTGAAAGGGTAAATGTTAAAAAAAACCAAATTTAATAAAAACACCACCATGAGTGTCAAACATTCTCCAAGGCACATAAGAAGAATATTTCATTCTCCAAAACCTGCAGATTTCCTCAAACATTTGAGTAAGTCCAAGATTAAACTACACTTGCTTATTCAATTATTAAAAATTCTTAGCGCTTTAACACTTTTTCAGGGTAATATTTTAAAAATTAAATTAGACTGACTTAAAACATTTCTACAGCTCCATTTCAACAAATTTCTTTCAAATAATACCACATAACAGTATTCTGATATTTTGGGATTTGGGTTTGCACTTTGAAAATGAACCTTTTGTTTCATTTAGAAATATATACGTAATGGAAATGAGAATATTGGATATAAATTCGCAATTGTTTATTTGCCACCTTTTTAATTGATCAGACAATAATTTAATATTTTTTCTGTTAAAATGTTGAAAGGAAGCTTTTGTAAAAGTGTAAATTTCTGTGAAAAAAATAAAGGCATTCCTATTTCAACAAAGTAGTAACTGACTGGGAGTCAAGGTAATAGCTGAATTAAAGCCTTTCAAAAAGGCTGGCATTTTTCAGCAGTGAAAAAAATATAAGGAATATGGTACCAAGAAGCTCAACTAGGAAAGGATGAAATTAATGAAATCTTATTAAAAATATGAAGAAAAGAAAAGAAGAAAAAAGGCATGAGAACATATTTTGTATCAGAGCTTTCAGCATGATTAGTGAAGCTTGGTGCACTGATACACTGAAAATATGAGACTCGTACTTTACGTTGTATTGTCTGGTCTGGTAAATTTGGAGACTGATTTTTAACATATCTGATAGTTCTCTCTAATCCAGTGGTTAGGTCTCTTCTGGCTGGAAGCAGGCATGTGTCAGCTGAAAGGACACAGCCGTTTACCTTTCCTTCTGCTAGGACTACATTTATTGTACTTTTTACCTTTGAAAGGAAATGAAATGGTGTAAGTTTAGTTAAAAGCAAGCAGGTTTCTAGACATCAAATGGAAATGTGAACAACTCTGTTGTTGTGCATACACTACATTTTAAAAGACTGTAATCCTCTGTGTACTATTGTTGTTTTATGTATAAAAGTACAACTTGGTGCACAATTAAATCATACAGAAAATACATTAAAAGCTCTAATGCTGCCTTGTATGGCTTGTGAAATAATGAACATGTTCTGCTCACAGCCTCGGCCATTATAATGTTATTACACAGTCATTAAATTGAAGCTGTTATTCGACTGCTAAAACAACTGATCAATATCCATTACCATTCAGTGATGGTTGGAGCCAAAATGAGATTATATTGCAAATGAGCCGCAGACAAGGTAATGATCCCTCCACTTTGATATATTTAAAAGTATTCCCTAAAGCAGATAATTTCCTTAAGAGAGAGCATGAGTTTTCCATCAAGTCTCCAATCTAGGCAAATAAAAATGTGCTTTAATTGTAAAGAGCCTTACGTAATATAGTTTATAATGAAATAATAGTGTCCTAGGCAAAGATAACCACTGCTGGATCAATTAAATTGTTTCTAGTTTCTACCTATTGAGTTTTACATGTTCTGTAGTTATAAATGCTGTGTTATGTTGAGCCTGTGCCTTACCAAAGAAATTAATCAATTGATACTGGCTAGAAGTCGTAGTGTCTCTTAGTGAGGTACATTTTAGAGTTTGTCTAAAAATAAATAATAAATAAAGGAGAGATCTCCTTAGAAGGATCTTTGTTCCTTTTCCCCATGAGACCCATTATAATCTTGTTTTCTCCTTTTTTATCACTTACAGAGTCTTGTCAAACTTCTTCCAGGCTGTGCTTGAGTGGTTCATTCAAGACCCTCTCAGTCATTGAGGGATACAGTTTTTGCTATCACCTCTGTTATCTCTGGCTCATTAGCATATCTGGGTGTTTATTATTTATTGAGTTTTTTTCTTTTACGTTAACCAGATATCCTCAGAAGACAGATGTCCTTGCACCAAGGTATCCACATCTCCATTACATCCCACATGTCCTTACCATATCCAGAGCATAACAGGTTTTCCAATTGCTCCATCTTGCATCACTTTTCGGCTGGTCCTGTAGCTTCCCTTTTGAAGCAAAAGGCTTCACAAACATGTTAAACAGACTTAGACAATTTGCTACTATAATATGTAGCATAGCAATATATTAATATAATACAGTAATACAGCAAAACTTACTACAATATCTCAAGTTCATTTTCCCTTTCCCACTTGTTTTTCTTCCATATTTGCCAGATTTCATTCAAATTTTTCCCAAAGTGGCTGTTGCTTTATCATACATGGACAAAATATTCAGCTTCTTCCAAATAGTCCTTTTGGGACTAGAACTTCTATTTCTTTTTCTTTTGAATTCAGTCTACCATAATTTTTAATATACCTCTAGGATATTAATAAACCTGTAGCCCTCTTTAATGCAGACCAGCTCAAAAAAAAATATAGCTTTACTTTTGACACTATAGTGACTATTTGGAAGGAAAAATTACCAGTAATTATGATTGTATTACTTAGGCATTTATATACTGAGTATAAATAGTGCCTATGGCAGAAAGTATTTTTCCAATACTAAGATAAAAATATTGGAAGTCTAATATCTCCTTTTCACACACCTATGCTTGATATTCCTGTGACTCTTACTTTCTCTGATACTGTTCAGTCTGAACTCTGCAGCAAGGGTCTGAAAGACCTTGTTGAATAATAGAAGCAAAGAAGCCCAACTCCTCCACAGATTTAAATTAGGCTATTCTCTTTGTAATCCTACCTGCTTGTAAAAAAAAAAAGAAGCCGTGGTTTAATTCTCTACAAAAGTGACACATTGTCTCTCAGAGCTATTCAGTAGGAAATACATGTTGGATATAGGATGGGTACTGATGGTAATCTTTGCCATTGCTCTCTTTTTTCTTATGCAATGTTAAGGACTCCTGCAGTTTTTGCAAAACTCATGTTTCTTTGAAGAGGACATCCTCACCTTCTCATCTGTCTGGCTTATTCTTCTGTGCTTCTCATAAGCTTTTCCCTCTTACCAACCCTATCTGATATCTCAGTTTACCAAGTACAGCTTGGTTTTCTCCACCATTGCCTCCAAGGCTTGAAAGGACTCTGCAAGAATAACCACTGTGTTTTTCCCTTCTTTTCAAAATCTCTTCCTTCCCCTATGAAACCTTGAATATAGGCTTTACTAGATAGGCAGCTGGTGTCCTGGGACCACTGTGCATGTAATACCAGGCCTCACTGCTTCCTCTACTGCCTGCCTGCCAATCCCACTTTCACCTTGTCCTACAGCTTGTTTGTGATGCCGCTGCACGGTGTCAAGCTGCCTGGCTCAGCCACAGCCACCATCACTGTTGTACTACAGACTGCAGCGGGAGCAGTGTAAAGCCGTACAAGAATAAGATCATAATACCATATCAGTGATGGACTGAGGCAGCCACAGTGCACGATACAGTGATTTCACTGCTGTTGTTACCCACAATAGAGAGAGTAAAGCTGACCTGTTATGCCGCAGTCCATCTCTGCTCTCTAAAATATTCTCTGTTATAAGTTCCTTGGCAGAATTTTGTACGGCAGCAAGGACAGTTGGATCATAGTCCATGGCTACTCTGAGGCATGATAATAATGCCAACAATAAATAATAAACAATAGCAATAACCTTGAATCATCTGACAGCTCAAAGGCATATTTAATGCAAAAATAAATAAATCATTGTTATGAAGAGATTCTTACAGCCCCTTCTATACTACTATATTCTGCTTCATTTAATGTAAAGTACGTATCCCAGCCTGACAGTCCTGACAGCAGAACTGTCAAATGATTTAGTGCAATTGTATGATTTTCTTTCTCTGATCAAACTGAGAACCGACTTGTCTTGGCAGATCTGTAACGAGGTTCTGACTGTTGACAGAAGAAGGACACGCTGGGGAGAAATGCAGGTCATAAAAACTATCTAATCTAACAAATATTATAATTCTTAATGAGTTTTGTCTTGTTGACCTTTTTTTTTCTTACACAGTGGTTTGTAGGTAGTCTTCTAGTCTTAGTTTGTGTATTCTATACGAATACATTAATTAATTCTTAGCTTTCAGAGATCTGAGGGTTGATACTGGTAGCAAAACTAGATGCTCCTATTTATAACAAGTGTTTGATCAATAATGTATTGCAGATTCACAGCCCGTAGTACGCTGTTACAAACATACAAATGGGATGCCTTCCTACTGCACATGCTCTGCCATAGCTCGCTTTGCAGTGCCTAACACTATTCCACTCAGAGGCTAGTGAAAATCTTGCTGTTTAATTGCAGGTCCATTAGAACAACACCAAAGGTTAATTTATTGCAGTTACTGACATTTAAGTGGTAAATAAGCAAGGTCTGAACAGGAGAAAGGAAGTGGGATGTTATTTTTACTGCATGAAAAGAATAATTTTACTGGAGTCATAAAAACATTTCTGTTGTTATTTCAAAGCTGTATTCTCATGGGTTTTGGGTGAATATAACAACAACATGCAGAAAAAAATACTTTAAAAGATTGAAGTGAAAGAAGACCGTAATTCCTCTTTACTTACACCTGCCTCATCAAAACTCACTGCACTGAAGGAAAAGTGTAGGTAAACTGATTCTGGTGGATTGATTCTCTCTTTCATGACATGAATGCCAGTGGAACAGTATCAGATTCTGCCCATATTACTTCATCAAGTTCAGTGGGTACAAATAGAATAACTTCCAGTGTAATACAAAGTAATACAGACAGCAGGCCTGTTTAGATTTGTTGTTATTATAATACAAAATGAAAATTACTGCATCTTCTTCAACAAGAAATAATGATCAACTGTAGTCAATAAATGCCTCACCTTATATGAATGGCTTAAATAGCCCTAAGATACATACATATTAATGAGAATGTTTATTCTTTCGTAAATAAAAATTCAAAATGCTTTTTCCTATGCAAACTAATAACATTGTTCCAAGGAATAACCTGGCTTTGTCATTGTTTTGAGGGCTTAAATTAGTATTAAAAGTCTTTCTGTAGATACTAATCTGTAACTTCCTGAACTGGATGCAAGAACTGCTTGGTAAAATTCTACTGCTGCGGTTACACAGGAAGATGTAACTGTCTCTTTCAGCTTTAAAAGCTATTAATATTACTTTTCATGACATTACATACACAAACAGCACAGTCAAGATACTTTGTCAAGATAAATTATCTTAAAATAGAAAAGCTATAATTTTAATTCATTCAGAAGCTAGGCAAAAGCAATTAATATACTAAACTGAACCTTTTGCTTTCATTTTTAATTGCTGAAGTGTTTTTTTCATTTGGTCAATTTTGTTCTGTTTATTATTAGGCCCTCCCTTCCATGACTTCCATTGTCTTCAAAAATTTTCAGCCATTTCATCAGAACTCCACATAATGCTTTACTCAACAGATGGTAACTGAATGACCAATGGCTATTCTGGTGTTTGAGAATAATTTGGAAAATAATAGTTTTCTGACGATTTTCAGATATTTTAAAGTACACTTGATTATCAGATCTGTCTTACGAATTCAGAAAATTACATAGGTAAGGCTAGTCACCCTTCTCAGGAAAGTCAAAATATTAACGGCCAATATCATCTATATTCCCATTATAACATGTTCATTTCAGAATCCTGAGTCACTCAATTTCTGTTACAACAAATATACATTCTGTGTTGAGGTATATAAAGTTTTTTCCATCATATGTTGGCAAAATTTCATTGTCAATATCATTCTATAGACAGAACACATACATTGAAGCTTAATGCCTGTCTGCTAATCATAAGTCTATCATATTAAACTTGAAATCTTTTAATAGTGTTGTCATATATTTCTCTGTAAAATTATGTAAATTTAACCTTTGTTGCTTAGTCCTGATGTTTTCCTAAAAGGCCTTTTTATATGCTTGAGTTTAACAGTAGAAATGATAGCTACATAGTATTTTATATCTCTGCAATGCTTTAGTTCATAAAGTGAAAAAAACAGACAAACTGTACTAAGTCATCTGGGTCCTCTTGCCTTCTGAGCACATCACTGATGTGTGTAGTGTTGTCTGTGGGATAACATCAAGTGATTGATGGTACTTTTTTCCTACCTAAATGCTGTGTTATAAGTGTTTAGAATAAAATTAGATTTTCTAATGGAGTTTACTGGAGTATGAACATCATCGGGGAGGGTACTAACATGGTTTTTTGATGATCCAATCCTGCTCCAGCTGAAGTCGTTGAAAAAAGTTCATTAATCTTCAGAGAGGAAAGCTTAGGCCACAAAAAAATTCAGGATAGAAAATCATACAGTAGGAAGATAAAGTGGCTAGATTCCAGTATCCTTTACACCAACCTTTTACAGGTGTAACTCTGTCAACATCACTAGAGCTGCTCCCAATTGCATTGGTATATAAAAACAGATTGGGCCCACCAAGATTAGATTAAAACTGAGATTTGACACAGTCACATGGTGCATTACCTGATTCAGTAATTCTTGATCATCAAAATAAACAGTCTAATTTCTGCAGGATTACCTACACAGGCTAACAGATACAAACCTCAGTCCAAAGCTGTAGGAGTCTACAGTTTTTTTCTGCATCATTGGTTTAATCATAGTGGAAGATCACATTATGGTTTTATGCATCCATATGTACATTTGACATGTCTCTGAGGAGTTGGATGTTTATTACTTTGACCCTAAGTAAAAAGGGAAAAATGCTTCCTCTGTAGCTCTGAGCACATTGTGGAAATGTCAAGGGCTTTGAATTGCCATTAAAGTCAGAAGCTTGAAAGGTTGAGTCATAGAGACATTTATTTTATAGCAATTAATAACCTGAGAAATTAAGTCACTAATATACTATACATCTTAATTAGAAGCACATTTTCACTTCAATTTAATTACTTTCCTCTACTACATCTTTGCTTCAGTTTAATTACTTTCCTTTGCAGCTTCCATAACAAAGGTGCAGATTCTATATAAGATTTACAATGGATTCAATTGTTGTTTTGTTGTTTGTTGAAGTGAAACTTGATAAGAAAGATGAACACTAGGCAATCTGTTTTTACTTCCCAGTTGACAAGCACAGTTCTCACTAATACTGGAAGGCGCGTCACAGAGAATACTCTCCAGTGCTTTTAGGGAAGTAATGAAGCTACCCTGTATTTTAGATGGCTAGCTCTTTTTAGTTTATTCCTTCAAACCTTTTACATTCATTTATGTCATAGTTTATCTTACTGCACGTCCAAATACAATTATAGGTTCAATACAGTGAAACTAACAAAACAGAAAGCGTTTCCTTTAACTAAAAATTCAAAGCAAGTAATGAACTAAAACTCTCAACTTTTGAAAAAAACCCCACTAAAACTAAAAAAGATACCAGCAACGCCTTCCTCCGGTGTATTCTAATGAATTTACTGAATTAATTTCGCTTTCCAGGTTTTGCACAGGTTTGCTCATTTTTTTCACTAACTCAGTGCTACACATCTAACTACCACACTGACTGTAGCCCACTTTCATGCATAGCTTACCTCACCTACCTAATTCTGCCTTTGTCAATCTCCTATTCAGATTTGATAAACCAACTTGCACGCAGCCATTTTGAATACAATATCACCTCGGCTGTGTATCTGGTCCACCAGAATATGTGGTCAGATTCCTCATTAACCCATTTCTGCATTTATAGGAAACAAGAGACAGTGAGCCAATCTTTCTCTCCTTTCAGACAGGGGAAGGTCTGTGCATAGACTCTAAATATGCTGTCAAAGGATCAGAAACCAGGATTTTCAGCCCCTGTAGTGCATGTGAATGTTGCCTCTGACATAACACAACTCTTTTCTGCTCTGCTGATTAGCCTAAATAAATGCCTACATCCACCTAGTGTTGATTCTGTCCCCCAACTGACACACCATCCCCAATACTTGAAGCTTCGGTTCACATAGCTTGGCCCTTCCCATACTGCATGGTCTTTTTTTTCTGGTGACAGCATGCTCCCTTAAGTCACAGGCATCTTCTTTCTTCCTCTGCTTGCTCCAGATGCCAGTGGTTTGGTATTAGGGCCTCAGAGGCTCTAAGATGTTGTAACAGAACTGTCAAGAACTCTTCATAATCTCATAAGCCTGATAGACATCTCAGCCACCTCCTAGACTAAGGTGTTTAGGTGCATCTCCCTTCCTGTTAGCCTAACTCAGTGCTCGAGGGTGGAATTGTAACCTCCCCATTCAACAGAAGATGAACAGGGCATAGGAAGCCTGGATCCAAAAAAGGATCATCCCTTAAATTTTCTTTGTATGTTGCAAAAGGAAGCCAAGGTCCCTAAATCAGGGCCGTGCATCCTGCCTCTAGGTGCCAATTAAGTTTGGAAATGTGTTGCTGTAGGATGTTGCAGAACTAAATGTATAAATGGGTTAATGGGCAGCCTTAGAAAATGGGTGCATGAGGGCCTATTAAACATAACTTAGGTCAGGAAATCCCCAGCTGCCAACTCTCAGTCGTGGGAGATGGTGTGAGGATAAGGATGCTCTGTTTCCTACACTGTTTCCTGAGGCACTTACTACTAATCACTTTACAATACAGGGCATCAGACTGGATGGGTTTTGTTGTGATCCTGTAGCGTTGTTCATACATAGTTTAGATGTTTAGACTATGATACATCTTAATTTAAGATACTCAGGATGCCAGAATAAATTCAAATCATAGTTTGAATTCTAAAAGGAGAATAGTCAGCACTGGGGATATTAATTTTTGTCATAAATACTGTCCTGGAGCAAAGGGCAAAATTGATAACAATTATTTTTTAGATAACAAAGTTTCTTCAGGACTTAATATAAATTTTCTATCTCAGTGAACTGTACGTTAAAAATCTTAAATTAATTGTATCAGAAATCTACAATAATGGCAACGAAGTTAAACATATGCATATACCTATGTATCTGTGTATTTCTGCAGGTTTTAACTGTGAAAATATTAAGACATGAAGGGTTGATGTTAAGGATTTACTAGGAAGGAACAAAAAAAAAGGAAAAAATAAAATACTCTTTAAAGAGTAGCTTTAAATTTTTTTTGACAATATGAGGAATTCTGCAAATCTGCTGAGCTGCTTTTGTCCCATGAATCTTCCTAGAGCTGGTGGATTTTTGTTTCCTCTGACCTGTTGTGCAGCAAACTGATAAGTAAATCTACCTTCACAACCCCCTAAAGACAGTCAGTTTCTTGACATTTTAACAGCCCCAATTCACACCAGATTACTGTTGTAATGTCAGAGCCATTCCAAAAATGAGGTTATTCCCAGTAGTCGTGTATCTCATTGCTTGCAAATGCTAGGCCACTGTTTTTTAAACAAATCTGTGGTAGGAATAGTGATCGAGGAGTGTTCTTTTGATGCGCCACCTCTGGAGTCCCAGACTGCTAGATTTGTTCAAGCCAGTAAAATAAATGGAAAAAAGTTCCCTAGATTCACAAAAATATGTGCTTTGTTTTTCAAAAACCTATGTAGTGGAGAGTTCTCCCTAGGAAGATTTCTAAATCACCATTGGCAGGGCAGACACAAACCCCCTGAAAGCAACAGGGCTGTAGTAACCCTCTACCTGTCTACAAGGAAATGTTATACATGATTAAATAAGCTTTCACGACCTGGCTGAGAGCACCTCTCTTCCAGCTCCCAAACAGATCTTTGCCTTTTCAGAAAGCAGGTGAGGGCATGGGAAGGAGGAGAGGAGGTCCAAGTGCATAGACAGGCACATGGTGGTCATCCTAGGGGAGAATGGCACTAAAAGAGAGAGAATTTGGGGGTCCTGATATCAGACGGTAACACTGTGAATGACTAAGGCATATGACTGAGCAAAACAGAAGGAAATATATATTTTTTATATATCTATATTTCTCATTCAAATTTATTCTCCCATGTCTTCCATGGACAAGCTCTAAAACAGGATTTGCAAGCTTCACTCCCAGAAAATTAAAAAAGCAGCATTATATTCTCTGCAGCGGGTGTGCAAAGGTCTCCCCAGATGCCAAGGCAGTGTCCTGAAGAGGTCCACTCCTAGCATGTCAGTCTGCTGAGCACCCAAAGCCCAAAACTGTCCTTCAAAGAAGGCCTTGACAGAATGCTTTCTGGAAGACCTCTCTCTCATTCATGGTAGGAGGTGGCCAATTATACTTTACGATACTTTATCCCTCAGAACATTTCATGCCTTCCTTGGGTCCGGTAGGTTCAAATGAGTACTTTGTTGCCTCCAAGAGCTCTTGACTCAAGCAGGTCACCATACCTGAACGTGGCTCTTGTTCTTTCCTGCCCCTATATTTCCTAGGAAATACCGAAGTAATAAAGCTAGTTCATTTTGCAACAGAGCATCCCTCTGCTGAAATCCTGCTGTGCCTTCTACATCTCTGCCAGCTTCTGTGTTTGTAATGATTTCTCAGTTATGGGCATAGGAGCAGAAGAATAACAGAGTGTATCATCTCTGCATGTCAGCTTCTACAAAAATAACATGAAAGGTTTTTCTCTCAGTTCAGAGCTGGTGAGCATTTAGAAAATGCCACAGGTGAAAATGCATTCCCTGTCCCTTCTCCTGTTTGGACACTTCTCAGAGAGCAAGGTTCGCTCTTTGTTGCTCACCTGGGCAGAGCACAAAGGACTGTATCTTGCATCCCTACCACAATATCACTTGTTCACTGCAACCCATGCCTAGACCAGTCGCACCGGTTGGAAGCACTTCTGATTCAAACAGTTCAGCATTCGATTCAGCATAGCAGTGAGCTGCACTCCACTGGGTACTTGCAAACTAATGGTGCCCAGTCCTTCCTACAGGCTGCTATAGCATCTCCTGTGAAAAACCACTCACCTCTTGCAAACTGAGAGCAGCCTCTCATGTGTGAGCACAGATCTGGCTGACCTGGCCCTTAGCGATCTCTGAGTATCTTTAGGCCTTGGAACCACTTTTCCTTCTTTAAAGCATCTTTTAATGTCCTCCAGTTCAACCTATTAGGTTCTTCATGGGTCCTGTTTTTGGACGGTTACAGTCCATTTTCCTAAATGTTATGTTGTCCAAACATTTGCTTTAAAATGATTTTTTACCAGTGCATTAAATTCTGCACCAGCAAACTCAGGCTGTGGAAGTGATTTAGCTTCTGTTGTTCCTTCTGAAGACCTTAAAAATAATAAATGAAGACAGAGGAACCAGGATAAATTCAAGAGATAATGAAAAGCATTCAGCCATTTATATATAGTGCATTTCAAGTGTTTTTACAGAGGGTATATAAAAAAAGCTAGTGTCAGAGGGTCCTCTGCTGCTGTTCTTTGAGCGAGCGAGTGTACGTGTGTATGATGGAGGGAGTGGGGAAGATGGGAAAAAGACAGGTATTTCTGGGAGCCACAGTTCCAGCTCAGGAGCAAGGTCCCCTCAAAAACAGGTTTTCATTTCAAAATTTCCAAAATTTTGGCATGATGTATATTTGCTCAGAAAATGAGGATTTTTTTTATTTAGTGTCCTGACTGTGACACCAATCCTAAGAAAAAACAGTATGCATCCAAGACTACCAAGGGTATATTTTTTAAAGACCAGGTGTAACTGAAGATTCCTAACTTTGCAAGGACTGACCTTGAAATTTTTAACAACATTTGTCCAATATAACCACTTTGATGGATAACTTAATAGGTGAGTTTTGTGGTATGCCCTTAATAGGTTTCTGGAACAGAATTTTAAACCTATGTTTTTATTTGTTTTTATTTATTTACAATATATTTGCTTTTACTAAAGATTACACCGAGAGGTCTCAAGTGAATTGACTGCATAAGAAAGACTATTTTTAACACAAACCACCATCTCAATCTTCTTCTAATATTATTGTTGCATTTCGCACTGACTTCCCTCTTCTTCAGGCAAGAGTAAGGTATAGTGTTATACAGACCAAATAATTATTATACCAGCAAAATATGCAGTGAAAAGCTTCATAAGAGGTCTTTCACAGAGAAATCCTTTTACGCTAAAATAAAATGACCATATTAGAAAATGGTCCGTATTAGAAAAATTATGATAATTGAAAGAAAATTATATTTAAGAATTGTTTACCAGCTATTGAAACTGGAGAGGTCTCAACAGTAATAATAAATAATAATAACAGAATAACATAATAGAATATTATAGCAAAATAATCCAGAATAAAATCAGCCTTGTACCCAGACACAAAGAAGCTGCACCTTGTTTTATCTGCTTTAATTTTAGTGTCTTTGTGTTATTTTTCTTTACCTTACCAGCATTACTTAAAATAATTTATTTTTAATTATTTTCTGTGGCTTTAAACTTGCATAGATGGAGTTTGTTGCTTCCACTGACAGATCATGAAACAGAAACATTTGCCGTGAGCTCATAATCAGCTCATTTTCGTGGAAAAGACCTCTAGGATCATCAAGTCCAACCATCAACCCAACACCACCGTGTCTCCTAAACCATGCCCTGAAGTGCCACATCTACATGTTTTTTGAACACCTCCAGGGATGGCGACTCCACCACCTCCCTGGGCAGCCTGTTCCAATGCCTGAATATTTTGCTAGCCTACCCACAATGAAACCATTATGTATGGTTCCGATGAAGACAGGAGCACAGGAAGTTTCTGGTTTTGGTTCCCAAGCATTAGAAAAAGTTTGAAGCATTAAGCATTACAAATCTGTTGTGGGTGTGTCCGTCCCTGACCCCTCCCCCACCCCTTTTTTACTCTAATGCTCATCTGTGATCATTTCAGTCAGGCTAGCTAAAGCAAAGCTTTTGCCTGCAGTACTTTCTTAAGCTGAATTGTCATAATGCAACTCTAGGCTCTGGATAAGTAAGGATTTTATTTTAATCTTGCATAAGGTGGCTCCCTAGGAAAACAAAAAATTATAAAAATGGACACAGGAGATTCTCAAGGTTTGCAGAAATGCTTGGGTTTTAAGTGTTTAGTGATGCAATCTAAGCACCTCTCTGACATCCCAAACACATGATTTATAGAAGGTAGGGGAAGAAATTCTTATGGCAAAATACAGAAATCCCAGGTCTGTAATTTTTTGTGCCCACAGAATTCCTGCTTGTTTCTTGCTGCATTGTTTCATCAAATAATGTATTTTATGGTGATTTTAAACCTTCATATCACAGTTTTTTATTTTCAGTTTAACTCTTTTCCATTATTTAAAGAAGACACTTCACAGTTTTTACAAATATTTACAATCAAGAAAATTATAATTTCTCAAATCTAAATATATTTAAGTATCTGATATTGGAAATAGCTGACAAATGAGCAGATGCTTATCACGTGCAGTGGGATACCTAAATTTAAGTTTTCTTATGTCATGGCAAATGGAAAATTTTAGATAATATTCAGTAGAACCAGCTGAGGTGAAAGGAATCTTTTCTCATGCCTCTCTGAGAAATAATAGATTATAATAAAATGATTTTTATGAAATAAGCTCTGTCCTAGGACAGGAAGAAGAGAAGGCTTGGACAGAAGATGAAGAATTTCAAAAAGCTAAATCAATCAAAGACACCTCAATTCTTGAAGATGCCCAGTTTCAGTAACTGACTTTTCAAACTGTGAGTAGATGGAAATCAAAAGAACTAACGGAGACCTGGCTGCAGTCTTAGCTGTGAAGACCTAGCTAATTTCCTAGATAATTGGAGGCACCAGTACAAGAGCAGACCCATTGTAATAATGATCCCATTATCTTGGTTCCAGAGTATACTTGCAGCTGAGAGTCCTGCAGAGAAAGTAAGCGCTCAAATACTGTCATATCAAATCAGGACGCCATTTTTATCAGCCTTAATATGAAGAGAATTAACAGAAACACAGCTAGGTATGTGTTGCAAGTTATTGTCAAAGTAGAAGCTGGGTCTCTCCAATCTAAAGCTGTTGTTCTTTCCCCAGTACTTGTTACCTAAACCAGCCAAAGACAAAGATCTCATCTAAAACTTACTAAAGTTACTGTCTATGTTGCCACTAATTTCAGCTGGTTACAAGAAATGTAACTTTTAAAGTATTTGTCTAAATTTGTAATTTAAAAGGGATAGAACAATAATCCTGGGACCTCTGGGTCACATATGATAGCTAGTGCTCAAATTTCATTCCTAAAGGTCTTAGTTTGAAACTGTAGTCTACTGCTTGCTTTTGGTAAATTGCCTTTATAAAGATTTTTTTTCTTGTTTTGTTCATTGTTAATTTGTTCCATCAGAAGCGGTAGAGAGTCTGCTTAGTCTCATTATTGAAGCTGGTGCTGTCTTAATAACCTTTCTCACAGTTCTTCCTTGGTCTTTTCCTTACAGTACAAAAAATAAATCTGTAAAGACAATGCCCCATTAATCAGATTGATTCTGAGTCATTAATGACTGTTAATTACAAAGCAGGAATAAACAAATGTACCCCCTCAACCATTTTGTTTCCTTCCAGAGATCCCTTTATAGCTTTTTGAAAGTTAGGTCATTTCTAACATATGTTCCACGTCATCAGGAATATAATTTAATTCTGATATAATATAATATGATCCAAGATCAAAGTTGCTATAAAACAATAACATGATTTTACCAAGATAAATGGCTTCTGTTTCTGCTATGTTCACATTCCATTTCTTTTCTCCTCATTTTAATACAGTGCAAGCTAGATGATCTTTCACTGAAACACAAATTGTTATTCCAGTCAGAGAGTACACTTGCCCTATACATCAAATCATTCAAACCTTTTAATTACTTGATGGAAATAGGCAGCTTCCTTCCCCTAGCACTTCCTGAATAAAAGAACATAAAATCTTTACTTCATAGCAATGTTTCATATCACATTATTAGAAATATGTCAAAGAAATAAGGACACGTCATTTTGATAATGGTAAAACTGGCAAGCAAGAGCATCACCAAATTCAGATATTATTGCTAAAGAAGGGGGAAACAATAATTTCCACACAAATGACTTAGATATCTGCCTATCTATTAGAGTCCCCATGGTAATGAAAACTCAAGAAGACTCACTGTCAAAATACTTGCTGACTTCGGTGTGTCAGGATGAGCTCAGAAGAAACTGAATCCTCAATCCTTCTTTTAAGAAACAGATAACACAATTTGCATTAACAGCGAATGAATCTGCATTCAGGTGTCCACAGTCTAACTTCAAGTCAAAGACTGGATCTTTATTGTCAGTGAATTGAGCAGGAATGGTCCCCAACCTTTATCAGAGATTTTTTAATAGCACACTTTTCAATCCTCCCTCACTTAGGAATAAGCAAGAAAAGGTAGAGAACTTCTGACTGCAGGTTTCTGCTGTGAATGGAAAAGATATTACTTAATGCTATGAAGTATGTAAGGGTTTTTTTTGTTTTTAACATGATGGATGGCAAAGAAGTGGATGTTTAATGAGAGAGAACTAGTTTTTTGAAAAGTAAAATAAAGAATGCTGTAGGCTCTTGCTTTAACAAATACAAAAAATCACGCACAGATTTAAAAAAAAGTCTGGTTTTTAATATAAAATCATACAAAAGAAAGCTGACAGGACATGTGATGGGGGAGGAAAACAGTTATTGACTGTGAGATGCAGATCACAGAGGGAGAGAGATGAAAGAAAAATTAAATGTAGAATTTTCTCTGATAGATTGAGTAGTTTTCTGCATTTTATATATGCACAAATAAATAGTGTGTGAGAAGAAGTGGTAGTCTGAATTGCATGCCCCTGTTAGAGTGATATGTTATCTTTTGTTTAAAAATATTACTTAATCCTAAGGATGTCATTCAAATATTATTCAATCAAAGTTTCATTAATGCATGATGACAACTGTAAATAGACACAAATAGGAAGAGAAAATTATAATTAAAGTATTTTGAAATAATGTAAAGTTCAAAATAAATAATAATAATCTTAAAGGGGCTGGATGGAGAACAGAGTGTAGGTGTTGTTTATTTAGCAGAGCACAGCTGTTGTAAGGACTGATGTGAGCACTGAATATGAGGGAACTCCAATATGTGGCAGTGAGACAGACAAGAAATTGTGGGCAACAGGAACCAAATTTAACTGTAGTACAGGTGACTGAAATCATACTGATCAACAGCGTGTGACAGGAGAGCGGGGAGCCACTATACAGAGGATGACATCTGCACGTCTTTGCACTCTAAAGGGTGAGGCCTACACCATTTCACATATTCACATCCCAGTCTAAACTAAAAAGGGAGAAGTCAACTGGAAGGTAGAAGGGAAGTAGATGCCACAAGCGACACCGACAAATGTTTGTAAAGAAAATGATATATATTTGCATTAAAACAATCCCCAAGATACATCTTTTCTGGGCAGCATGAAAGAAAACATCTGTTGCAGAGAATGCAGAGGCTTTGCATTCTGAAGATGTTCAATCTTTTATGTGCAATTTGGTTTTTTATGCATATTACGAGACATTTATAGTGGTGCCTCACATAAACTGTGTCTCCCTTGTGAAATCTCTCATTGGGGTAGGTTATTGGAAGCCAGTAGCCATTACAGTGGTAATTTGAGCTGGGACAGGGTAATGGCACCACATTATGAACCAATAATGGGATACTAATGTTTGTAGTACGCTCTTGCAGTGCATAATAATGAGAGGAAAGTATAAGTTTAAAATCAATCCTTAATTAGGTGGATGACTTTCTGATTCTGACAAACACTGAACTTGCCCAGAACTTCAGTGCTGACTCACAGGGTTTGCAGTGATTCTGCCTTAGGATGCACAGGTCCCTACCAAGCTGGATTTCAGGGCCTGCTTGCTTTAGCTTTTATTGAATAAAGCCACCTGAGCCTCTGAGTAGCTTTTCAAATCCCTTAGATCTGCATACAGTTTTATTCCTGTAGCGCAAGCGATCTTATGCCATTTGGCAGCACCTGCTGCTGCAGTGAAGACATCACAATTTCAACAGAACGCGAAAGGCAGCAGAAAGGGAAAACACCAGCATATTGGGAGCAGTTGGCTTATGTTTGATCAGTGTGAGGAAACAGACACTTAGCTGTTGAAAATTATTTCAGTAAACATCCTCTACTGCCTCCAGTGGCAAAGGCTGTGAACCTTCCCAGCGTGGCTCACGGCTGGCTACAGGACACCTTGCATCAGTAGGGCAACGAATAAATCAACCTGTTATGTTAGATCCAACAGGAAAGGCACTCACAGGGAATGCTGTGGATGCAGCTTTCTTCATCTCCTGGAAGGTCTGAATATCATGTGTTAGTCATATGTGGAGGAGGAATTGATAAAACAAACGTATGACATGATTAAGTCTGCCACGGTACTTACACACTGGCTGAAATTCTCCTCTGATGCACAATGGCACCAGCCAGAGTTTATAGTCATGTAAATGGAGAGTGAAGTTGGGCTCTTCAAAGCTGACTGCAGAACCTCTTTTTTTATTTATGTATTTGTTGTTCTGCTTTAATAAACTTGCTTTTATTTAGGATGTTGGGGTTTTTTTACAAAAAATATGTAAGACTTCTGTGCGTGGCCACAGCTTCAGCTGTACCAGCTTCATATAGTCCATTAAGCTAAATGTCCCTGCCATTTTCACTGATTTTATAAATGTGGTGTAAGGTTTAGGGAACTCTGCTAAATATCTAGGAAACACATTAAAATCTGAAGAGCAGAGATACTGTATATGTCTTCAAACATCTGCAAAAGCTGACAGACTGCTTGCCGGGCGCTCACAGCACAAAGGAGATGGGAGATAAGGGAGGTAGAAAAACAGAGCAGCAGCAACAAAACTGCCCATTCAGCATCTCCTGCTTTAAATGCTTATATTGGGAACTACTTCATTCAAAATATTATTTGAAGTCCACCTGCTGAAGCCTTTGGGTCTTCGTAGAAATGAATGGAAACAGATTTAAAATTGTAATCTTCATGGGCCAGGAGTTATTATATAAATTATTTGTACTTTGCTATAGAGATGCATTCTCTTCCTCTCAGAATATACATTTATTATCAATCAGTCTGTTATTTACTGCCTGCTCACAGGTCAGGTCAACCAATTCAATTTTTTAATGTCCAATCATGATTTTAGGCCATTTAATTTAGGGCAATTAGGCATGTTGCTAGAAATTTCAGCACATTCCAGGTCAATTCATTAAGTTCTATAATTCTTCTGAAGTTTAAATTTAACACTTTTCTGCTGAATTACAACTCTAATTAATTATCTTCTACACTCTGCATCAAAAGGACTCTTCTGCTGCTATCTTAACCTGCTAATAAATGGCAGTGTTTATGAAGAGGCATTTGCCAGATTCTCATTTGCACTAAGGCTCTTCACAAGCAGTGACAGTAAAAGAGGCCTAATAGAGGTGTAAGATGCTTTGGCTCCAGTTTTAAAGACCGACCTATTGACATAATGGACAGTTATTTTGACAGTGTCTAAATAGACAAAGATCTAAGATTTTGTGAGTAGATAGGCGAATAGGCAATGAATGACAAATGTTAGTTCTAGGATTCAGAACCCATTATATGTATATACACCATTTTTTGTTTGATACACTGTTCATATATTACAATAGGAGGAGACCTTTTCTCCATATCCCTAGGGACATGCCTAACTCTCTCCCGTTGATGAGACTTTTAAGGTTCATATTTTTTCCTCTACCAGCTCCATTGTTTTTAAAAGCCAGTCTTAGCAGTTAAATAAATTGAAGGGGGGGGATAGAGAATGGGGTAATTTTTTTCATTTCTCTGACAAACAGGTATTTCTAGAAGCATGCTGACATTTCATTAACTGCTGGACTCCTCTGTTCTGGAAGAAGGGCTATATTTTGGGGGTGATTGCTTCCAATAGAGAGAGTTACAGCTTCATTCCTGTCCTGTATTAGTCTAAGCACATAACCTTTCTCTCCTGAATGAAATTATTATGAGCTGTTTTGACTGCAAAGAAGGGGAGATGAGCAGTGAGCACAACTGTCCAAGGCAGGTATTTGCACAGCTTCTATTCCTTCACCTGAAAAATATAGAAAAATTACAGGAAAGTGACAACTTTTAATCAGCCACAACTGTACTACAACAAAGGCATTGTTGCTGTTCCTGCATTTTTGTGACTATTCTTTTTTTCTTAATTATTCCTACTTTAGTATTCTAGTCTTATTTTTCTTCTTAAGAATATATCTATCTAGTCGAAGAGCTCCTATATGCATATACATTGTCAGGGATGGTGGAGCCCCCTGGGAAGTAGCAGGGCTGGGCCTGGCAGCCAGGGCAGGTCCCGCCACCCCAGCTAGGGAGCAGGGCAGCCGGGGCACCAGGGGCAGCCCCAGCCCCAGGCATTGGGGTCCTTCCTGGGGACGGGGATGGACAGAGGCCAGGATATCAGCCCATGGGTGGTGGTTCATAAAAAGGCAGACTGGCAGCTTTGCTTACAATCCAGTCATCCCAGACATTTATTAAACTGTAACTCATCTGCTGCCTAAACCTCCAGGTATCCGCCCATCCATCATCACCTAACTACCCAATTGCCTGCAACCTGAGTACACACCAAATGGTACACTCCAGGGCTTGTACCCAGGAGCAGTCTCCAGCTCATCCAGCAGAACATCTGCACAGCCACATCTGCCACCTCCTGGAACCTCTTTGCTGCTTCCGATTTCCCCAAAAGCCTAATTTTTTTTAATGAGGTGAGGCACACACCTGTCATGCTGTTGGGGATGGCTCAGTTAGTGATGCTGGAGCTGAGCAGTCGTTCCCCATCACAGATCCATGTCCCATACGCAGCAGTGCTGCAATGCAAGCAGTCAAAAAGCATCTGCTGAAGAAAGCACTGTGAGCGGATGGGTAAGGAGAGGGAACTGAAGGTCTGCTCTGGGAGGCAATTATCAGTTCTGCGAAAGGGTGGATTAATCAGAGAGAAAGTTTTCTGGGCCAGAAAAGGTTGGCAGAACTCAGAAATGCCTCTCTTCATTTCCCTACTATTCAACTTAATTTCCTTCTGGAGGCATATTTCTACACTCTGCAGCTTGCAAGGGAAGAAATTGCAGTTTGTTTCCCATTTCACCCTCATCATCCACTTCCTGCGCTGTTGCTGCTTATTTTCACACCCTTGACTCCAGCCTCAAGCCCCCTCTCATGACCTCTCGCACACAGCACAGAGGTGCCGCTGCCTTCCCCACAGTGAATCCACTGATGATTCCCACCTCAGCCTAGGAAAATCTTGCTCACTGAGCACACTGCACCTTCTTCTGCTCCCTCCAGGACCCTCCAGGGCCACTTTCCCTCCTGGGTGTCATGGCAGCACAGGGAGAGCCCAGGCACAGCTGGTGCAGCAGGACTGTAAGCCCTCTCCTCCTGCAGCTCTGTGCCCTGCAAGTTCAGGAGAGGCTGAGGTCAGCTTATTGGCATCACCACCTGGGCTCTGCTCAGCAAGGGACCACGCACCTGCTGGTGCCTATCTGTCTATACAGACTTTGTATAACACACCTTCTCTGGGGCAGCACCTCAGCAGCTTGCTGCCGCATGGGCGAGCACTGCGTGGTTGATACAAGTGGCTGTGTGATCTTCCGCTGCCCTCGCTGCACTTCCCACTAGCTCCATCTTATTTTTATTCGATGAGAGACAAAGTTGGCTGCCAGCCCAGATTTGCAGCTGGTGTCTCTAGAAGAAAGCTTACAGAGGGGAAAAAACCACAAACCAATAAACAAAATAACCCAAATTTGATGCTGAATCCGCAGACTATGCAGTTGGCATCATTCAGCCATGTAAGACATTGGAGACAGAGAAGGAGGTTAAGGCTATAACTGCTTTCTCCTGTGGTGGGGAGAGTAGTCACTCTCTCTCCTCTAGTGGTGCCCAGTAAACTGAGAATCCCAAGTGGGAGCAATGCTTTTAGTTACATGGCTCTGCTGTGCAGTCCAGGAGTTACAGCCTGAAAAAGGAGGAATTAAAAAGGCATTTGCTGATGATGGCTTACAGAGAATACACCATGCCACTGCCAGAAAATAGCCCCACCACCAAAAATAAATAGCACTCTCTTTCAAAAAAAAAAGTCAAAAAAAGCAGCTTGTTTTCCGACCTGGATTGTATACAGAACAGCAGAGCACAGACAGTATGGAAAGGGTGATTCTGCAAGGAGAACAATACACCATTCAGCACTGCACTTAGGTAATATAAGTGGACTTGCAAATGGTAAGCATTGCAACAGTTAAAGGCAGTGAGGGGCCAGCAAATTGTTTCAGGCAAGCGCCCTCCACTGAGGCTGAGCAGCTCTGAGCAGGGTGCCTTTGAGGAACTTCGGGTGGAATGTCCTATGCAGCCAGCGAGCAGAAAAGTGCCCTCCAGCCACCTACCCCAGTACTTCTGCCTGGTGGATGGGGTTACTTGGAGAATTCAGCTGTGTGGCATTACGCTGGAGAGACCCTGCCTTGAGTCTCTGGAAGGGTCTGGGTCTCCATTCTTCCATATAGCTGAGCTTGCAAAACTGTTAAATGTTAATTTTAAAAATTGTTTAACCAGTCTTTCTGAGGAACATGGCGCTTTTCTAGTTATCACTCTTCCATGAGGTAAGATGTCATGGCTGCCAGCTGCATCAGAATATTGCTCTGCACTGCTAGGACTTGAACAGATGGGAAACTTAAGGATGCAATTTTAAGGCATTAATCCTGCAATTGGATACCCATGTGCAAGAACCCCATTCATTCACAGACCTTTGCCCAACGATAGCATCTTGCTTAACCATCAGGCTGCAGGGCTGGGGCCTATGAAAAACCATCCTCATCCATTCAGCAGCTTTCCTGCTTAGTGACACATGACAAAATTTCTCACCTATCACACACCAACCAGACTGTTCAGTATGGGAAGAGGTTGTACGTAAGTGCTTTTTCCTCTATTTTACTGTCGCACGATATGATTTGTAAGTTAGTTCATCACAGAGTTGATGAACAAACAATAGAGCAAAGTAATTTGATAAATCTTAAAAATATGGAAGTGTCAAGGAGGAAGACATGTAATTAGGGAGATTTGGTGCAGAAAAGCGTGGTCTAGACACAACTTGATTTAACTCACAAGATGTTTCATTAATTTACAAATAAAAGAGTATGAAGAGATTGTGATCCTACCCCGCTCTGTAATAAAGTTTAAAAAGAACTATTCTGAGGAATACCAATAGAAATTACAGAGAACAACCAGTCCCTTTGCATTTATGTTACATTCATTTCAATGGTCCCAGTTCCTGTTTTGTCATTTTCAATTGTCTTGGGGTAGAAGATAAGTCTTCATGCTTAACTGTAAGGCACTAACCATGCATCTCATGAAAAATAAATAAAAAATGAATCATGATAGGCATTTCAGGTTATTAAGTAAATCAGCACAGGCCTACTGCATCAATAATCATTCTTACTGAATATCCTTGGGTGACTGAGGCACCAGCAGGGAAGAGGAAAAAGAAATAACACATTTTCAGAACTGGGAGGAAGCATCAACCAGATAATCACATAAGCACGTGTACAGCTTAAAAACCTGGTATCTTACCAGCTGAAAATAATCCCTTAATAGCTGCAGTAAAAACAAGTTATGGTAATTCTGGACACAGGCCCTGCATAATATTGCAGGTTTGCTCAGGTCTTCTGAAGACAAGATCATGATGGGATGCAGCACACATTCAAAACCATAATTCCTGGGAGCAGTATATGGCATTTACACCATTGTTAAGGCATTATCTATGAAATTACATCTGTGTTTTCTAAGGTGTTGAGCTCCTGAGCACCAGCTAGGAACTATTCAATAAGCTGGGAGCCCCAGCCCACAGAATGTCCATCAGCAGATACCCCAGACAACCACATGGGGAGGATGAATTTAAAGCACCTAAAGATCTCACTGCTCTTCGGGTACTTGGAGACTGGAGAAAACCACTCAAATCACTTTCAAAGCCATGGAGAAGCTTTTCTCCTGCTCTTGACATTTTTTCCCCCTCCCTTCCCCTCCATGACAGCTTCACTGTGTGTAGACTTACAGAGGGACACAGAAGCCTTCTGTAGATTTTCAGAAACACTGATGTACAGCTCATTTATTGGAAGCTCATATGTGTAAAAGTTCTTCTCATTTCTGCACCCCACAGAGCAGCACCACTGCTTGCCTCCTACTGAGATGCCTATCACAGGCTGGCTCAGGCAATTGCTGTTTACCACAGTGTGAGAATGAGACAGACTCACAAGGAGTATTAAAACATAGCTCTTGTCAGACAAACTTGATTATTCCTTTCAGTAAGCGCTACAGAATTAGTGGATGAAGGGAATGGGCCAGTATATTAATTTCTGTTTTCAATTTCAAGAAACTTTGCATGTAAAATTAATTCAAATTGACTTGGAGTGGAAGTGGGAAGCTGCAGTTAAAGATGATTGACAGGTTCTATTGAGATGAGCAGAAGGGCATAGGGATCACTGCAGAGATAACATGAGCTTTTCAGAAACAGGAAAAAACAAAGAGTTATGTGCCCAAGTGTGGTGGGTTGACCCTGGCTGGACACCAGGTGCCCACCAAAGCCACTCTCTCACTTCCCTCCTCAGCTGGACAGGGGACAGAAAATAGAATGAAAGGCTCATGGGTCAAGATAAGGACAGGGGGAGATGATTCACCAATTACCTTTGTGGACAAAACCAGACTCAACTTGGGGAAAGCAGTTTAATTTACTACCAATCAAACCGGAGTAGGGTAATGAGAAATAAAATCCAAATCTTATAAAAACACCTTCCCTCCACCCCTCCCTTCTTCCCAGACTTAACTTCCCTCTCAATTTCTCCACCTCCTTCCCTCCAGTGGTGCAGGGGGAGGGGGAATGGGGGCTGTGGCCAATTCATCACGCATTGTTTCTGCCACTCCTTCCTCATCAGGGGGAGGGCTCCTCACACTCTTCCTCTGCTCCATCCAGCATGGGGTCCTTCCCATGGGAGACAGTTCTCCATCAAATTCTCCAACGTGAGTCCTTCTCATGGGTTGCAGTTCTTCAAGAACCGCTCCACCGTGGGTCATTTCCACAGGGTGCAATTCTACAGGAACAGCCTGCTCCAGCGTGGGTCCCCCAGGGGGTCACAAGTGCTGCCAGCAAACCTGCTCCAGCGTGGGCTTCTCTCTCCGTGCGCCCACAGGTCCTGCCAGGAGCCTGCCCCAGCGTGGCCTTCCCATGGGGTCACAGCCTCCTTCAGGCACAGCCACCTGCTCCAGTGTGGGGCCCTCCATGGGCTGCAGGTGGACATCTGCTCCACCGTTAACCTCCACAGGCTGCAGGGGCACAGCCTGCCTCACCATGGTCTTCACCACGGGCTGCAGGGGAATCTCTGCTCCGGCACCTGGAGCACCTCCTGACGCTCCTTCTTCACTGACCTGGGCGTCTGCAGGGCTGTCTCTCTCTCAAATAATCTCACTCCTCTCTCTGGCTGCAGTTGCTATTGCACAGTAACTTTCCCCCTTCTTAAATATGTTATCCCAGAGGCGCTACCACCATCGCTGATGGGCTCGGCCTCGGCCAGCGGTGGGTCCACTTTGGAGACAGCTCTCACTGGCTCTGTCAGACACAGGGGAAGCTTCTAGCAGCTTCTCACAGAAGCCAGCCACTCCTGTAGACCACTGCTACCAACACTTTGCCACACAAACCCATTACACCAATTCTCAAGTGAATGTCACAGGGAACTGGGGATCTCTCACCTGTGGGCCTTTGAAAATCTCTCTCATAGATTTCATTTGCCACCTTCTCTAACTATCTAGGGTAAAGGAAGTGGGATGTTAATTAAATTCAGTTTATTAAAAAAGCAACTCAGAAATATAAAGAAAGGTAAAATGTGACTTAACTTTCGAAGAAAGCAGTCTGGCTAGAAATAATTGAAAATCTGTGCTGTGTATTTCCAGAGGGATGAAGTAACCACGAGAAAGAGATGTTAAAAAAAAAAAAAAACAAGTCAAGAAAAGAGATTTCGACCAGACGTAAGTTTGCAATAGAAGGAGGCAGTAAAAAAAGGTCATACAATAATCAATCGTGTATATGGAAACATCCCATCACAGTGCAGGAAGGCAATAACTTTTTTTTGCTACCTCTGTCACTCCATTACTGACCAAAACTAGAATATGTGCACTTACGGGTATGTCTTGCCCAAAAGAGTATTGAACAGTTGGAAGAAGTTCAAGGACAGTAACAGGACATGTTTGAAAAGACAGACCTGCACCCTGTATCAGTGGAAACATCTGTCAGAGAAATGCCAGGTATTCATTCACATCAATTTAGTGATTGCAGTCACAAAAATAGAAGCCAAGCCTACTTTCTCTTCAGGGACCAAGAGGCGCTGCTTAATTTTTCCATGAGGACATTCTGGACTAGCATCATAAAACCTGTGAAAGAGCAACTGTTTTTTTCCCAAAGACTAGGCTTGGTGAAACCAAGCTTCCCCTTGGGGAAGGGTATGCAAGGGCTTCCCGTCCCTCCCTGTGCGGAGATGGGCGCACCACATGCCATGTTCTGAAGGGGCTGGGGCTTCTAACTCTTTGGGATGCCTCCAAATCCACTGTGGCATAGAGGACTATTTTTAACCCTATCCTCTTTAAGCTCATTTCTCGACTGTATGGCAGGTGTTCAATAACTCAGCAGTCATCTCAACCGCTGATGTCAGAAGCTTACTAATGTAATTTAAATCAAGGGTAGGTATAAATCAGAACAATTCAGGGCCAAAGTGTCAGTGACTGTTTTGTGCTGCATTGAATCTAATGCTATCTTCAACAGAAAAATGACACTCCATGAAACAAACAATTCACCTAAATAGGAAGAGAAACAGAAAAACACCTTTTTAGGGTCATTGATTGATGGTTTCCACACTTCATCCTAGGACAAACTAACAATCTAGTAGGGGTGAGAAATATTCCATCAGGTTTGCCCGCTGTCAAAATTTATATTTACTGTGTACAGTATACCTTTATGAAGAACAATCTTTCAGAAAATTATCATGAGGAATCTAAGCTTCGGGCACATTATGAATTGATCAATATTAAATTAATTAATTGTATGCTTGTTAAGCAGAGAGTAGATAGAGTGCTAGTATTTCAGCATTAAACGTTGCTTTGGAATCTGGAAAGATTATTTATTGCCTGTTTGTGATGTCCCCTCCTTTTATGTTAATTTAATTTACTTCTTGTTAGTGGTACTCATCTGTTCTGGGGTGACTTCTTGCTAAAAATTACATTGCATTGTAATTGAAACACTTAACGTGCTCAACACTAGAACTTAATCTGTGTATGAAAGATTATATGATCTAGGATCTCTGAACTAATCCCATAAAACTATTTCTACGTTCCCTTTTTCTGTATATAAAGAAAGATAAAGTAACACTGTGAAGAAATATAGGAATTTTAAAAGGCAGTGCAACACAAGAGACACAGAAATTCCCACTACTTCCATCTGGTCTATTATTGTTTTTCACAATTCCTTTCCTTTCTTATTATCTGAGAAGAGATGGCCCAGCAAGAAGAGGAGGAGTCCTTAGGGGAGGAGAAAATTCCCAAATATTTATTCTCTTATAGTCATCACTAACTGCTCTGACTCCATTTATGCTTTTCCCCAATGTGTCTTACACAATCAGATGCCTGCAGCTGAGGAGTGCCAGGGTGCCGTGCTCCAAACAGATGGGAGCACAGTCAGTGCTGAGTTTCTCTTCTGGGCACCGCTTGTACTCTGTTCTCTCAGCACCCCATTTCACACTGTCACGAGCCCAGTTTCAAAGAAGGAACATTGTGCTAAAACAGCGGAGATCACCATCTTCTGCTGTGGATCTAGATGTAAGGATATCAGGATTTGGTCCTACAGGACAGCTGTTTTCTGTGCAAACAGTGATGATCCAGCAGAATAAAGCAACGATCCCAGTTCAGATACGCTGGTGCAGGGCGTACCTCTGTGAAGGCACGTTTCCACTACAGCAGCCTGCAGAGAGTAGTGTTTCTCCATGAAAGTACATACTGAGTGAGTAGTAGCTCTTACAGCTCTTACCTGCACCAGCCTCACACAGCCCAGCATCACCATATCTGAACTGGGATGACCAGTTTAGCTGCAGTACCAACACAGAGGAGGTGTGGATGGCAAAGTGGATGCTGACACCATCAGTGGCTCATTTGTCGGTGAATAATGTCTTTGTGGCTTGCTCCGTTGGATGACTGGACAGTGCTAAAGAGACAGTCTGAGGAGAGCACAAGCTGTAGGGCGACAACACTTTGCCTTCCACCTTGTGCTTTATGGTGACTTCTTGCCAGCACTGCTGAAGGTTATTCAAACCAGCAATATTCCCAGTGTGCCCAGCTTCCCCCATCATTTTCCAATGTGAAGACTACAGTAGTCCCTTTGGAATTTGGATATGTGTCTTCAAGCAAGGAACAGATAAGCTCTGAAATAAAAGTGATTTTATGAATGCCCGTAGTAACAATGGAAAAGAGAGGGGTAGAGCAGAAAATATGAAACAGGTTGAAAATTACTTCTAGATAACAGATCCTGGAGAAGAAGAAGCTACATGACGGCCTACCATACATAAGCTGAAGTAATGTGTGAATGCTATTTTTATGGTGAGCTATACCAGTGGTGTGATCCTGCAAAAAGCTAAAGGTTTCCTGAGAATTTCTGAGCATCCCAAAGAGCTTGGTTCAGGGCATGAGTCACTCATAGAGGGATCCCAGTGTTGCCCTCTCGTTACCAAGTACGCTAAATTGGGTTTTCCACCTCCAGTAGGAAGTCTATTTTTGAATATCATTACTTGAACAAAGACAGCTTTAGCAAGTCAAATGATTTTGCATAAGTACTTTTTTTTAAAAAAAAAAAAAGGCCACAAAATTATGCTTTTTATACAATTTAGCATTTTTTAATTTGTTCAAAGTGGATCAAACTAAACTCTAAAATTCTATTTCTGAATTAATTTAAACTATTCTAGACTTGTAAATTTTTGTTAGTGGAAGCAGGGCTCACAAATATTCCTTCAGCAATAGACTAATTAGTCCACCATGTAATTCTGATCTTTGTTCACACATTTTAAAGGTGTAAACATCATTGTATGGCAAAACTGTGTCCCTATTCCCCATCTGTTCAGTTAGAACAATAAAGTATATACAAATCGGTGCACATAACATCCATTATGAAGTCTCAAAATTCACTTTTATAGTGAATAAACATGGGCAATGATAACATGATTTTTTTCAGCAGATTCTGATACATTACTCTTGTGAAATATTAGCTTAACTGGGAGATTACTTGTGAAGGAAGATTTGTTTTATTATTATCAGCTCCACATCTTTAAACATAATCTAGAACTTAGCATTCTGTATTGCTGAATATGTTAAAAATTAAGAATTAAACTCGGCTGAAAAATGTAAAGGGATATGTATTCCATGCCGAATTCCCAGTAGAATCATGATTGAACAGATTGCGTTGATTTAGAAAAAAGTTCTGAAAAAGAAACAATTCAGTTTTTTATAAGAATTACTTTCCTTCCAGAAATATGCTTCACTTACATGTTATATAACTTCTATGTATTTTATCTTAATTTTTAAAATTTTTAACATATTTTGTCAAAGCAATTATCAATTATGATTTGTAATAGCAACTGCTGACTAAAAACTACTTGGTCTTTAATGACACTAAACTATGTCATAATTATAACTGTAAAACATAATCCTATAAAGCTTGAAATAATAGAAAAATTATTTAAATAGTAAAAGAAAAATACAAACTTTATTTACATTCCTTTTTTAATTTAAAATTGACAAATGACAGTATTTTGATCTTTCTTTCCTGTCCAGAGAAGTCTTATGCTTTAAAATCATAAACTTCATATGGAATGGAATTTTAATGTACTGACCTCTTCCACTGAAGTCCAATATAAGCCACAGATTCCCATGGTAGGCTATTCCTGTGTGTAACAAAATAAACAGCTGGAAAAAGGAGAAAAAGAAGACTGAAATGGAAAAAGAAAAAGCAGCTATCATAGAAAAGTAAGAAAAATGGAAGACAAAGGGAAGCAATCAAACCCTACAGGTGCTTCTAATGCACAATTCTCTTGTAACACCTGAGAATTTCCTACCAGCCTGGGCCATCTAACTGCTCACAAGCTCCTCTGTTCCACCAAATGTCTCAGCTTGCTTTCTCCCTAAGTACAGGCAGGAATCTGAAAACTGTCGATTAATAACCTTATAGATAGAGTTGGAGCTGTAAATGGATGAACTGGATGAAAAGTGTGATGGGAATTTGAGAATATGACTGAAGGTTTCTCAGGAGCCATTGTTTTCTCCCACACTCTGACTATAACACTTCCCAGTTTTTCATTCTGGAAGAAGGAGGACGGTGTACACTGTGCAATTCCAAACCCAAAACACGTCATCTTGAGATGCCGGTGTGGTTGCTAAGTAACAGCAATGTAGTTTATCTGCCACATCACTCACAGGCCTCATGAACACATGGAAAGCGGCTAAGGTTATCATAAATCTAATGCTGCCTATCTATTAGGATAATACTTTGTTCTCCTCAAGAATGAATTAAAAATGGTCTGAGAAATTTTAGGTAGTATGTTAAAAGAAAAAAATTTAAAAGCTCATAAAAATATCTATATACGGACTAATAAAAACTGGTGGACAAGTCAAACAAACACCTCAGCTTACTACAGGGAGGTGCTGCCTGGAGTACTGAGAATAACTCAGAAGGCAGAACAAATCTCCAAAGTCAATGGCATTATTTAATGGGAAGGTTCAAGACACTCTCTGAACCTAAAAGGTATCATCCCATATAGAAACTCAGCTTAAACAAAGGTAACAGAAAACAGCGTAAGGAGTGAGAAGTGCAATGAAGATAGATTCAAAAGGCCAGAAGAAAACTCAGCATGAGATTTTTAAAAGCTCTCAAAAATAGTCTAACTTTAGACTGAATAAAACCAGAATTGTATCCACTGGAGGACAGTAAGTCATGGTTAAATAGTTAGAAATGTCATCAGGTAAAGGCTAGGCAGCTAAAGATTAAAAAAGAGAGAGAAAGCAAATGCTAAACATGTCTAAGAAGCAAGAAACCTTCAAAAGGAATGGGTCTTTTGGACCTTAGAGAAAGAAGCAAGCAAGGAACATAAGGGCAGAGCTGAGAAGCCAGATTATTTCACACTGAACTCCATCAGTTCAGTCTAGACTTGTCCCAGATATACTCTTTCAAGTTATAAAAATGTTGTCAAAAGATGAAATGTTGGAGCCAACTGATTAACTGAGTAGGAGAGTAACTAACCCTAGATAGGTTAAAAAGAAGTGAACAAAGTCACTGAGCTGCTATCAAAAGTATGCAATCTTTTTTAAAGTGGCCTGTTAGAAATACAGGCATTAGGAATAACCCTGGAAATTACAACACAAGAAGTCCTCTTTATTTTAGCTGAGCAGTTAAAATTACCATCAGATGTAAAACATCTCTTCTGACACATTTGTACAGTTCCTGCTATAGAATACATATGGGGAGGAACCCTTCTAAATGTGTATGTGTACGTTGGTGTGTGTGCACACAGTAATAATTTCAAGCCTGTAGGAACTCAGCAGCTCTGTTGTAAACACCAGCGGTCCTTACCCATTCCAGCTATGGCCGTCTGAACCACAGTCATCTTCTTGGTGTTTAATGAGAAAGGTGTTGATTCTTCTGTATGTGGGCTGAGTAAATAGGTTTGTCATATAGAGTTGACTATTCATAGAGTACTTCTCCTTTGTAGATCTAGTGCACTCTGCTGTGATATTTTAAATCTTCTATTTCTAAGCTGATTTTTGTGAACTTGTCAAATTGGAACTGCTTTCAGCTCAGTTAGCAAAACCACTCAGTTTTTTAGTTTATTCCCTGATGCTTCTTAGCATAACTCTCTTCCTCTTGGAGAGTCTGTATGATGGCTCCAGTTAGTGGCACCACCCTAAATATTTTCACCCACTCTTGAAACATGTTTTTTGTTTTGGGTTTTTTTTCCAGCAGAGTAGTTACAAAAACATTAAACAAAAAGTAACAATTTGCTTGACTCTATTTTTAAAAAAGAGGAGATAACGATAGCCAAGAAAATCTACCAGATGGTTCTTTTAATAAATACATTAAAGTCTTTTTTATTTTTCTCCAATTTTAGCAACTAACATAACAGAAACTTTCAGACCATCAAACCAGTTTTCACAATCTGCCATAAGTTTGCATTTCACAGAAATAATCCTGACAAGCACTAATAGATGAACTTTGTTGGTGCAATAATAAAACAGTATAAGGCATATTTACACCATCCTTACATACAAACACTGTACACACAAAAAAATCACAGATCCAGAACAAAGTAAATTCAATCCCTTAGACGTTTTACGTTTATAGGCTTGGTATCAGACAAATAATTCTCCAAGCAACAGACAACCTCTTGTTCTTGTGTGATTTATTTGTAACATTGTGCTCATGCAAAATAGGTATTTGCTTTATTGCGTTAACATTGAAAGAATGTTCGGAATTAGTTCTGAAACCAGTTCGATCGAATTTTAAACCCTGTTTCTCTTCTTCCATAGAAAGTCTGAGTCATTTTTATTGGTGACGTAAAACGAGGTGTTAACTGATGAGTGAGATTTTTATTTGGTAAGTTCCAAAGCGATAATGAAGCTCAACTGACTACAGTTCGAAAACCATCTTTCTTGACCATGCATATTTTTCTTTGCTACTATGAGGTGGTTTTGATGAGATGCCTTTTGTATTTTTTAAGTTTCTATCTTTTTATATATATTTTTAAAGAAACCATGTACTATCCAACATCCACTGTTCACAGAAAGAAATAAGCAGCAGGAATAGCTCTGGTGGCAGAGTTGGCCAGAAGGAGGACATCAGTAAGTTAGTGGCAACTTAATAAACATCAAATGGCCCAGAGATATGTAATGAAAGAGTTGATTACTATAACCCATACTTCTGTAAGAGTTCAGACTGCCAGGGACGTTTGCGCTCTGGAAAGTAATCTGGAATGTGGATTTTTTTAAAATCTTGGATACATTTTCTCATTTCTTCCTCAACACTCAGCTTCTCACATACCTTCTTTTTGGAAAGATTTGTTTCTCTGGACTTGCTAATGAGAGTTTGAAATAGTTCACTGTTCCTGCGTTTGTCTGGTGGTGGCATCCACTGCACTGGGGCCTTCTTAGATGGACGATCCAAAGTCAGAGTATTTGGCTGGTGGGCTGTGGATGGCTGAGTGCTGGTGGCATTTTCTTGAGGGGTGCTGGCTTCCGAGTGGCTGTCACAGCTCGAGGTGGACAACTCGTTACAGGAAGTCCCACTTTCACTGCCCTTGTCCAAGACTTTGTCATGCTTCCTTTCTTCGTGGTCTTGTTTGGGGGAAACGGTTCGCTGGGGGGATCCTAACACAAGGCAGGAAAGAAAAAGTATTAAGCAAGCACTGGTTTACACAGAAAACTGATCAGCTACCATTTAGAAAAACATGACTCAGAGCCTTGGCTGGGATAAACTGTGGCGTTTCCTTTCAGTCAGAAGAACTACACCAGACTGGTACGCAGTTTGAAGGTCTGGTTCTACAAGAGTGTTCGGTTGTCAAAATTTGCACTCCTGAAAATGTTTATGGCAAGAATAACTTCACTGCCTGCCTAAAAAGTCAGGTAATGAAACGTGCATAATGCCCACAGATTATCTGCACTAGAAAACCCTGCAGGCATGTTTAAATGAGCTAGTTTGCTATTATACCCCAAGAAGTTTATGATGAGAAATTAGATTTTGTAGTATTATGAAAATACTACCATACAATTTGCAAACCCTTTGCTTAAATAAAAATATTCCAAGGGCTTAGATTTTTTTTTGGAAGCTCTTAACTCACCTTCCCAGAACAGTCTACTGATACTATGCTCTGCAGATGTCAACTCTGCAGAATCCCTGGACAGAAAAAGGAGTATTAATCCTAGAATAACAGAGAGATTGCTCACTACTGACAGTGTCTTTAGCCTTTTATTTTTTTATTCCTATAGTGATTTCACTGTGCTTCTTACTGTCAGTTATTATCCCAGACTTGCCTCAGTGCATTCAGAATTCACTTGTACACCTCTTACTGCACAAGCTGGCAGGGGAAAGGAGGTTATGAAGTTGTTGATAAAGAGGCACTCTGCAACGGCTGGGAGAACCACCTGATGGCCTATCAGCAGGCACGGCTCAGTGCTTCACACGCCTGAAAATCGGATCTAGGCTGTTATTCTTTCCAGATACCACTTTTGCTTTGAAGTCTTAAGCAGAATATGAATGTGAAAATTAGGTGGTAGCTGCTAAATCTGTACAAGTGTTTTCATTTCTGAAGCCTTATTTCAAAACTCCAGCTGTGAAGTGAAATGATGCTATGCTGGCATCATCTAAACGTCATGATCTTAATTTAGGACACTATCTAAAGCTCACAGAAATATCTACAGAGTTCAAGAGGCATTGATTGGATCAAATCAAAGGGAAAAATTTTAAAGATGATTAAATGCCTAAATGACAATGAAGATTGGGTCTTCAGTGGCAGTTGTGTGTCTGCTACCAAACCTGAAAGAGTCAAAACAGTTTAGGTATCTACATGTTGTAGAGAAACTATATTATCCTTATAATTTACTGAAAACACCACCAGCATCAGTTAACCACCTTTGCCAGGGTATGACAGCTCAATCTTGAGTTAGTGGAACAGAGTTGCAAGGAGATTCTTGAATCACTTAGTATTCTGTTTTCCAGAATTACAAATTAGAAATGTAATTACAATTATAAAGAATGCAGGAGCAATATGAACACTCCAGTGTCTTTCTGACAGTGCAGTTCTATGATTCAAAGGAATTTAAGAGACTGCAATATTTTATATGAGACAGGGGAAAACAAAACAAAACAAAAAACAAAAGCAAATAAATAACAGTCTAACAACAGCAGCATTAAACAACCTGCTTTTCTTTCGTTTTAGCCAGCATCCCAGGATGAAGTGTCACATATTGGTAGTCCACCTAGAGAAACCCATGAATAATCAAGATCCAAAGAAGAGAGACAACAATCCATCAGGGCTGGTACTTGCATTATTCAGAGTGAAAAACACAAATGATTTTCTGCTTCATTACATTCATTCCAAATATTTAGCACATGCAGCGATTTCCTTCCTCTTTCTCCTCCAGAAATATGTTCACCTTCTTAAATAGATTTACATGCCTTCCTTCTATTGTTGTATCTGGCATTTCATTTCATACCTCAAACCACTATATGAATATGCTAAATCGAGAATCACCTGGCATTATGGAACTATTTCGGCTTTGCAGCATCTGATTGTAAAACTGGGTAGTTAACCAGATAGTGATTTCAGCATTGTTACTCTGATTTTCAATAACATGATTAACATCAATATCTAACCTAGTTTATAAACTTAGCTTCTTCAAATGTAACAACACTATAACTAAAAAACCAAAGTTTTCTGTCAGCAACACCCTGTAGTCTTCAACTCTGTCTTTCCTGCCCAGTTTTTTGCTGTAACTTCATAAATCAAGATATTTTTTCAGTTGGCCTGTTTATACTTACTTCTTTGCTGGTACTCCTTTGCTTCTCAAGGCCTCAAAGCTGCAATGTACTAAGAATCTATTTCAGAAAAGCACTGAAATACACCCTTGAGAATATAAAATATTCCATTTCCTGCTACAGGATTGTTCAGGAGCCCGACAATAGGCAGGTATTTAAATGCTTTTTTGGATCAGAGCCCTGAGGTTCAGTACCTTACAGCACTGAGCTCTGTATGCTTCACTGAATTGCCTAAATTCATGACAACTTTAATCCAAACACAGGTTTCTCCCACACCTCTCCTTTTAAAAATTAACAAACCCTCCCTCACAAAGAATTCTTTATGTGCTCCTGCACTTCTTTCTCAATAGTGTGTTATTAACAGAAGCAAGAGTTCTGCTAGAGGGGAGGTTTTTCTCACAATATTTTCTACCTGCTGAAACCCAAAAGAAATTATAAATACATATGAAAGGATTCTCAAAAGATATTGGTTTAATTTTCAACATTGGGATTATCAGATAAATTTAACTACATCTCTAATTCAGAAAACATCTCCTTATTGCTCTCTATGCTGGCACACTCATTTGCGGCTAGGATTGTGTGATCAGATGTTGTCTCCACTGCACCTTCTCAGCCCTTCCAGAATAACACCAAAGACCTTCAAATAGCTCAGTCTACCTGAAACTACTTATTTTCCAGGAGTGAAGAATAGTTCTTAAAAACTCAGAGAAAGTATACTTGCTCCAACATGCACATAACACTAAAAACTTCGCTGACTTACAATCTGTCCCTCCGGCTCCTGCCCTTTCTAGGATCTCCCACCTGCTGCTGGTTCTCCAACTTCTCCAGGCAGTTGCAGTAGACACTGAACTTCCCACTTCTTTTTTCCTTTATTGTTCTTATACGGCTTCCTTTCTTTCAAAAAGTGAGATCGCCCTTTTCCTGCACTTACTCACCACCTCTACCACGATGGCTACTAGACTCCCAAGTCTATTAGACTCAACAGAATATCTCAAACAGATTTCTCTGATCAGGAAGGCAGATTTTATTTACTTTGACTGTATTTATTCCTCATCTATGTTGCTCTCTGCACACGTTTTAGCCAACATTTACTGGCAGAACTGACTGATATTTACTTGCAAGCAGTTACTACAAAATATTGATGGAAAATGGACTAGAAACTTATGAACCTAATTCTCTGCAGTGAAAATCTGCTTCTGTCAGTTATGACAGTCAAAACAGGAACCAGAAGAAGTTCTCTCTGGCTTCCCTGTGGAACAATAATGGCAACAGAGCTCCAGTCAGGAGCAGAACATGACAAATACAACAGCCAACCATCCAACTACTGGTTGAAAATTGTAACCAAGTACTTCTGGAAGTCAAATAATGCTTAGATAGGTCTAAATTGCTTGTGGATATCCATAAAGTGCAATCTGAATAACTATTTGAAGATTTCTTTAGCTCTATCTCCTGCAACAGAGAAAAATACCACACTGGAAACATTAAAAGCATAATATAATGATATTCTGCTTATCTATATTTCAGTCTTTGTGTACGCTTATTTTCTTAAATATTAATGCAACAGGCTTAAAATAAAGGAAATCATATTACCTAATCTAATTAACCTGACTGCTCCATTCTTCTCTCTCTCTGTAAGTCAAATGTCCAGTTTATTACATGTGTAGAGGCAGATTCACAAATAAATCTCTTCCTCACTCAGCTACTTTATTCCTACTGTCTCAAGTATAATTTGTTTATAAATCAGCTTATTTTTACTGCAGAATGTAAAAGAAGATGTGAACATACTCATAGAATGCTGAGGTTAGCTATTTTAATAACAACTATACTGATATGAAGAACGGAAAATCTTAGCTCTGGAGTACAACAGCTATAGCTGGATGTAAGACATGTACATCATAGTTGAAGTTGACATAAAAAATAATCATTTGGAAACAACACATAGCCAACATCTTAAATGGCTTCAACTTGCAGTACCTCAATCAGGAAGAATGGAATCTGTTAAAGAGATGCTACTGTTTGTCCAGAAAATATACACGAAAAAAGTGAAATGATTTGAGTTTTATCAATCCCTTTGACAGCACTATAAAATTGAGCCTGTTTGTTGATTTAAAAAAAGAGCTTAAAACAATTTTAAAAACCCAGCCAAACTAACCCAAAATCTTGAGTTTTTCTGTCATGTAATTTTAGTGAAAACGAAGTTCTTGGGGGTATTTTATATTCATAATTTTCTGTTTCTTCAAAAGTACTTTTTTATGAAAAAAACCACAACAGTTCTGCTACACATAGTCTATTGAATTAATCAAATAATCCAATTAAGGGTTCCTTTGAACTGATACAGCTATAAACAGAACTAACTCTTGCATAAGCCAAAAAATTTTTAGCAAATACTTTATATTTATTGAGAACATATCTTAAAATAATTTCATTTAAATTGTTAATAAAATTGTGATGCAAATTAATTCCATGTATTTAACTGATTTCATAAAAAATGAAAACAGGACAGGAACAGGGTTTTAAACTGACTGATTATATTGGAAGGCTCAGAAACCAAACAGCAAAGAGAACAAAAGTTATTCATATTTGTAGCTGTAAAAGAAATGATATCTAATCCAACAATACTATTTGCATTTTGATTCATAATTTTTGCATGCTTCAGGATATTGGCAGTATGTGATTTGCACATGATTTTGCATGAAATGCAATTTTTTTCAGATTGTTTTGCTTAGGGAATAAATCCTTATGCTTTTAGGCTACACAGGACCTTCAGTCTGGTACACAGCTATGTTAAACCCCTGAATAAACTTTTCTTCCACCTACTATCTCAAAATTACATTATATTCAGAGCGAATGTAAGATGAATCCTATTGTGTTTTATGATTTAATCTTAAGAATCTAAGTAAAATTAATTAATATACAATCATCAAAAAATACTCATCAAATCTGACGTTACGATGAACTTATCCATCTTACATGTGTAGGTTTTTTATTACCTTTCACCAACATTCAAAGTACTGCACTACACTGAATGCTTAGAGAGAAGTCACCTGTGAAATCTGATGTCAGGTTATGGCTACTGTGGGAACATTTTTGTCACCAGATTTTTGAGTACTTAATATCACACTTCAATGGTAAATGATTATCTTTTATGTCTAATTTCACTTTGATTTTATTTTTTTAAAAGATTATTTTTAAGAGCTATAAAAGGATAGCTCTAAACCCCTGACATTTTCTGTGGTATATTAATGATATTTCCAGTTTTAGAAAAAAATCCCATTCTTAGAGCCCAGCTCAACAGATGAATTAATTCCCTGAGACCTGCAAGGGATTCAGCTTGCCTCTTACCACTAGAGCTGTAGGTTAAAACTAGATTTATAGCAGGCAAATTTACAAGGAACTTTGTGACCACTGCACACTGTCCTCTTTAATGCACTACAGAATCAAGCTAAATCCACTGCTTGGATTTAGCAGTGAGAGTTTATGTCGTTTTTTTAACTCCATACAGCTTGTCAAGGAAACTTTTCCACTTATTTTGGGTATTGCAATTTACATCTAAGTTAGTCCTGTTGGGAAGGGGGAGAGAGGGGAGGCCATGCCCCACTTAATTTCTATTTTAAGGCTAATATGCAGGCCTGCACTGGATTTAAGTGGCATGCAGACCTTAGCTGCCCCTCTGCTGTGGATGAATTTTATCCATTATGAACATCCCAAGCAAACAATACTAATAACTAAGTATATAATGTGAGAAATATCTAAGTGCTCTTGACAAGCTCCGCTCTTTACAGCTTGCACTTACGGGAAAAATCTAAGAGTTCAGTGTACAGATTTTAGTGAAACAAAACTTTGTGTGGGAGTCTTTATGCTATGTGGTTTCAAATTACTTCAAGTTAAAAAAAAAATAAAATATATATATAGTCAGTTTCCAGTTTGGGTCTCATCTAGTAAAATATTTCAAACCACTTTTTGGATCAAAGGCTTAATCCAAAGAATGCTTGGTATATAATAGTGAAGTATTTTTCCAAAAGGAGGATTGAAACTCAGCATTTCCTATTTTTTTAAATCCTTTCAGAAGAGTGATGAATTGCTATGGATACCCAAATGCTCACACTTTCCTGTTTTTTGACCCAGCTGAGGTTTGGATTTAGTCAATGCAAAGTAGAATAGCTTCAATAAAATGAAGAGAACATTCTCTTCACCTCTGATTACTTCAGGGTAACATACCCATTTGGAAGAAGTGAGTTAACTTCCCTCAGGCACAAGAGAGAATTAGTATCTGGGAGGGTCTGATTTATGAATGTGCTGAGCGCTGAACTCTTCGGTAAAAGGCCAGCACTGTTGACGTACCAACTTAAGTACTTTGAGCAGAACCTAAATTTTATGTGATTTAAGAAAGCCAAGCAAGTCAGCCACAGAGCAGTCTGGTGAATCTCAGCCAGGCTTCCCTGACATGAAGAACACCACTTAGGTTACTCACATTTTATCAAAACAGTTTTGTAAATACCAGCAGCACAGAGTAGATACCGCAAAAAGAAGAGATGAGTGCTCGTAGTGGGTGACTCTGTTAAAAGGCACTGAGGCGCCCATCTGCCGACCTGACAGGGAGTCATGAGAGGTTTGCTGTCTTCTGGGAGCTAAGATCCAAGACATCACTGAGAGGGTGCCACAACTTGTCAAAAGCACCGATTACTATCCTCTGCTACTCTTCCATGTGGGCACAAAGGACGCTGCAAGCCAGAGTCTGGGCAGAACCAAGCAAGACTATAAAGCTCTGGGAAAGCATGTGAAAAATATTGGTGCTCAGGTTATCTTCTCCTCCATATTACCTGTTGGAGAAAAATGGGCAACTAGAAATAAGTGAATAATGCAAATCAACTCCTGGTTACGTGGCTGGTGTCAACATGAGGGTTTTGGCTTTTATGACAATGGGACATCCTTCAACAACCATAGGCTGCTAGGGAGGGATGGACTCCATCTGTCTGGAAGGGGCAAGGGAATCTTTGGCAGCAGGCTGGCAAACGTGGTGAGGAGGGCTTTAAACTGAGGAACTTGGGGGTACAAACTGGCAATGCTAATGCCATCATACACAATGGGGGAGTAAGACAGGACAACCTGAGCAGTGATAAAGGTGCCGTGGCGGCCTCATGCGATGGCAACCAGGAGACCAACCACCTCAAGGGTTTGCATGGCTGTAGTGGGTCCTCGTACACCCCCCTGGGGAAACCTGTGTGCTCAAGCACCTTTCTGAAATGCCTGTACACCAATGCAAGGAGCGTGGGGAATAAACAGGAGGAACTAGAGGTCTGTGTGCGGTCACAGGACCATGATCTCATTGCAATCACAGAGACATGGTGGGATAGCTCGCATGACTGGAATGTGGTCATGGATGCCTACAGGCTTTTCAGGAAAGACAGACGAGCAAGGCGAGGTGGGGGAGCTGATTTTATGTGAGGGAGCAACTGGAATGCATCGAGCTCTGCCTTGGACTGGAAGGAGAACAAGTTGAGAGCTTGTGGGTAAAAATTAAGGGGCAGCCAAATATGGGTGACACTGTTGTGGGTGTTTGCTACAGGCCACCTGATCAAGAATAGGAAGTTGATGAAGCCTTCTACAGACAGCTGGAAGTAGCCTCACAGTTGCAGGCCCTGGTCCTCATGGGGGACCTCAGACACCCTGATGTTTGCTGGAAAAGCAACACAGTGAGCCATGCATGATCCAGAAGGTTCCTGCAGAGCACTGAGGACAACTTTTTGATGCAAGTGGTGGAGGAGTCAATGAGGTGAGATGTGCTGCTCGACCTTACCCTAACAAACAGGGAAGGGCTGGTTGAGGATGTGAGAGTTGGGGGTAGCCTTGGCTGCAGTGAACATGAGATGGTCACAGGATACTGTGAGGTAGAAGCAGGGCAACAAGTAGGATTACAACCTTGCACTTCAAGATGGCCAACTTTGGTCTCTTCAAAGACCTGCTAGGAGGAATCCCATGGGCTAGGGATCTGGAATGCAAGGGGTCCAAGAGAGCTGCACAGTATTCAAGGACCACTTCCTCCGAGCTCAAGATCAGTGCATCCCCAGGAGAATGAAGTCAGGCAGAGGAGCCAGGAGATTGTCATGGATGAGAAAAGAGCTTCTAGAGAAACTCAAATGGAAGAGGGAGGTTCACAGCATGTGGAAAAAGGGACTGGCCAGTTGGGAGGAATATAGGAATGTTTCAGAGCACGCAGAGATGCAACGAGGAAGGCCAAGGCCCACTTGGTGTTAAATCTGGCAAGGGATGTCAAAGGTAACAAGAACGGCTTCTTAAAATACATCAGCAGTAAAAGGAAGACTGGGGATACAGTGGGCCCACTGCTGAACAAGGAAGGGGCCCTGGCAACACAGGATGCAGAGAAGGCAGAGTTACTGAATGCCGCCTTTGCCTCAGTCTTTACTGCTCAGGCTGGCCCTGAGGCATCTCAGCCCCCAGAAGAGAAAGAAGAAACTCTGGAGAAAGGAAGACTTCCCCTGGGTTGAGGAGGATTGGGTCAGAGATCACCTAGGCAAACTGGATCCTCGCAAATTCATGGGCCTCAATGGGATGCACCCACGAGTGCTGAGGGAGCTGGTGGATGTTCTTGCTGAACCACTCTCCATCATCTCTGAAAGCTTGTGGAGGACAGGAGAGGTGCCCGAGGACTGGAGGACAGCAAATGTCACTCCAATCTTCAAAAAGGGCAAGAAGGAGGACCTGGGGAACTATAGGCCAGTCAGACTCACCTCCGTCCCCAGAAAGGTGATGGAGCAGTTCATCCTGGAGGTCATCTCCAGGCATGTAGAGGACAAGAAGGTTATCAGAAACAGTCAACATGGATTCACCAAGGGAAGATCATGCTTGACCACCGTGATAGCCTTCTATGATGGCGTGACTGGCTGGGTCAACAAAGGGAGAGCGGTGGATGTTGTCTATCTTGACTTCAGTAAGGCATTTGACACTGTCTCCCATAGCAACCTCACAGGCAAGCTAAGGAAGTGTGGGTTGGATGAGTGGACAGTGAGGTGGACAGACAACTGGCTCAACAACAGAACTCAGAGGGTTGTGATCAATGGGGCAGAGTCTGGATGGAGGCCTGTCACTAGTGGTGCTCCCCAGGGGTCTGTGCTGCGTCCATCCCTGTTCAACATATTAATCAATGACCTGGATGATGGGACAGAGTGTAACCTCAGCAAGTTCACTGATGATACCAAGCTGGGAGGAGTGGCTGATACACCAGAAGGTGGTGCTGCCATCCAGTGAGACCTGGACAGGCTGGAGAGCTGGGCCGAGGGGAACCTGATGAAATTCAACAAGAGCAAATGCAAGATCCTGCACCTGGGGAGGAACAACCCCATGCACCAGTACAGGCTGGGGGCTGACCTGCTGGAAAGCAGCTCCACTGAGAAGGACCTGAGAGTGCTGGTGGACAACAAGCTGACCCTGAGCCAGCGATGTGCCCTTGTGGCCAAGAAGGCCAACGGTATCCTGGGCTGCATTAAAAGGAGTGTGGCCAGCAGGTTGAGAGAGGTTATCCTCCCCCTCTACTCTGCCCTAGTGAGACCACATTTGGAGTGCTGTGTTCAGTTTTGGGCCCCCCAGTTTAAGAAGGACACAGAACTGCTTGAGCAAGTCCAGCACAGAGCTACCAAGATGATCAGGGGACTGGAGCATCTTCCTTATGAGGAAAGGCTGAGAGACTAGGGTTTGTTCAGCGTGGACAAGAGAAGACTATGGGGGGATCTTATCAATATTTACAAATATCTAAAGGGAGAGTGTCAAGAGGATGGAGCCAGACTCTTTTCAGTGGTGCCCAACGACAGGACAAGGGGCAATGGGCACAAGCTGGAACACAGGAAGTTCCACCTCAATATGCGGAAGAACTTCTTCCCTGTGAGGGTGCCAGAGCAGTGGCATAGGCTGCCCAGGGTGGGTGTGGAGTCTCCTTCCCTGGAGACATTCAAAACCCACCAGGACACGTTCCTGTGCCCCCTGCTCTAGGTGTGCCTGCTCAAGCAGGGGGGTTGGATGAGATGATCTCCAGAGGTCCCTTCCAACCCCTATCATTCCGTGATTCTGTGATTCTGTAATATGCCCTATGGTCTGGCAAAACTTCAAATTCATATCTACAGGCCATGTAGGTTGCTTTGGCTTCACTAACAAGCTGATTCTGAGCTATGAGTCTGGGTCCAAAAGTGCACCCATTTAAAAAAATGTTTTAGTTTTAGGTGTTGCCCCATTCAAGTCAAAGACAACACACTCTGTGACCTTAAGTTATAAAACATTAATGCAAAGATAAAGCCTGTTTATTCTAATGTGAATGCAAAAAAAGATCTTGGAAGGAAAGCAATTTAATGGTGAAAGCAGAAAGGGTGAAAAAATACTGTCTCTTTTCACAGAAAAAAAAAAAAGGAAGTTAGAAAAATTTCTATAACTTTTCAGTACTTTTCTCAGAAAGCATATTGTTATTGGCATCCCTGGAAAATTCATCTGTAGGTGAAACCAAGCAGAACTACTGCAGATGATACTTTAGCCCCCAAATATTTGAGCAAGAACATGTGAAAACACTATGTTCTAAAGAAAACCTCACCACAGACTTAATTATCACATTTGCGAGAATATAGAACCTATAATAATAGGGTGTTCAATGAGTCATTGTAGACAAATTAAAGACATGATGAGAAATTTAAAAAAAAATCATGGCAATTATGAGAGATGAAGGCAAAATATATTCCTTGGTTTTTCTGAAATGTTTTACTACATTCAGAATTTAATAGGAAATGCAAATTTTCCCATAATATTTCCTGTCCTCTACTGCAAAGTACACGAGGCACCTCACATGCTTGGATTCCAACACAAAATTTCAAAGTGGGAACTGTACACTGAAGTCTTCTTGGTAATGTTTAGGAGCATTAACATTCTTAGGAGTGTTTATTTGCTGTTTCATGGATATTTCAATAGGAAGAATATGTCTGTGATTGCATTCTTGATGAAGCCTTTTATTTAAATCTCCTTACCTGCCATGGAAAGATAAAAAGACACTGTGTAGAGATTGCGGCTGTATTGGGCATAGCTCCCACAGGGGAAATTACCCTTTAATAGTGTTAAGCTCGATGGTGTGTGAATGGTTATGTGGTACTTGAAGTGAATGAACCAATTCATCTTTCAGATTAGGACCACATGCCTGTAAGTGATAAGTGCTTTGTCTCAAAAGAAAAAAAAAAAGAACACAATGGCATAAAAATATTTTTCTGTCACATTTACTACCACCTAATGTTAAACTAACTTCTAGAAAGGGTACAGTAGAATGAGTTAAATAAATCAATGAGGGAAATTTATTTGCTTATTTCTAGTCAAGCTGTATTTTAAATGTTAACATTATTCACTATATAAAAAGACTAATTAATATATAAAGAGGGAACTATTTTTGTTATTTTGAATGACAGGATGTATACAGCAAACAGTTCTGTGCTCAACTTGAATTCACTAGATACTTCACCCTAATCTTGTTTTGAACAAATAAGAAAACCATACCCATTCCATTTGTTACTTTTCCAACTTGGTTTCGTGGTAGGCAAAACAGTAGTTAAATAGGAGAGCCAGTGAAATTCTGACATGGACAATTTGTTGCATTCCAGTAAAACTAATGCAGAGTCCACAGCTTTTATTAAATACATTAATCTGAAAACTTTGAAGTAACATCTTTTCTTGGCAGATAAGCTAAAGGTAACAGGAAAGACCACTAATTTTCATATCCAACTACAGAGTCAAATATTAAAGATTACATTTTTATTTTGTGGAGTCAGAGATGGCTACCTCATCAATGCTATGCTGGAGGTACAAGAAGAAAATGAAATGTTTGGAATAGATACGATACAAGCTGAATCAACATCAAAAGACTGAAAGTTGGGAAACCACCGATACTGCCAATATCCACCCACTGTGTATGTTGCGTGACAGATTTTTTCCATTTCAGGACTATAACACTAGGTCAACACTTTGCAGCCAAAGATGTCAACCCTCCTGATTATTCTTGAAGAGACTACTGTCTAGCAAACATATTGCAAGACCTTCTGCAAAATCCCAGAAGCAAAATTTAAAAAGTCTATCCCAGCTAAAGGAATATTGTAAAGTTATCTAGCAAGTTCCTAGCAGACAACACAAGCTTCCAGTCAACCAAATGCTTCTCATTTCATATATAAGTTATTTGGAGAAACAGGGCAGCCAGACTGAGATTAATCTTGAGATTGGAGGGCTTTGGTTATTTTACAATGAAAGCAATTTGACACAAATGCATTTTACATGTAGACTGGCTGAATTGTCTCTCCACCTGTATATATGTAGTATATATAAACATATAAAATAAATATAAATATAAAATATAAAAAAGTATATTATTTGGTACATATGCTACATACTATATAAAAGTATAGGTCACCAAATCTGAAAAAGTAGGTACTTAAAATAATTTTGGTGCTTGAAGGAAATCTCAGAAATGAATGCATTGGTTGGTACACATGACAAATGGGAACAACTTTCACAGAAAGCGTACCTCTTCCATAACTTCACTTGCTGCAGTGAATAGCCCCAATTGCTTGTATTTCAGTAACATCTCAGCAACATCTGGTAGATGAGCTTGTCATTCATTTCCAAACTGCAAAGTAGGTTCATGCTCAGCTCTGTATGCTAATAATTGTTTTTTGACTGGTTATTTTTCAGTGGCTAAAATCTTTTGTTCTGCTGATGAAAAATACATATTAGTTGCTTATTAGATGCAATATTTTCCCTTATAGAAAGAGTTAATTGATATTAAAGTCCACCAAATTATATTCAAATTATAATTTGGCATCTGAAAGTTAATAAGACTTATCTAGAGTGTTATTCTCAATTTACCACAAAAAGAGTCAGGAAAATGGTATCAAAAGCAGGACATTTTATCACGTTGCTCTTATAAACTCCCTTAAGACTTCGGTGCTTCTTTCGCCTAACCGGCGCTGGCAGAAAGTTTACTTTCTTCATGCTGATCGCTGCAAGAGTGACCCAGATCGCAGTCTTCCAGCACCCACTCTAGACCGTGCAGCTAAAAGGACAAGTACATTCTTATTCCTTCAACACCAGGATACTGAGCACTACTAGAGAATCTCAGTGTCAAGGATGCAAATGGCTTTATGTTGTTCTTTTTTAATAACTTCCTTGAAATCACCTCTAACACAAGCTTAAAATTACAAGAAAACAAAAACCTAACAACACACTTGCAATCACTTTATAAGGTAAGAAGTGACAAAAAAGAAAGACAACCACTCCATCTTTGCATTGCAGAAGCACTTCCCAGATGCGCCTCCCTCACAGCATTCATAGGACAAGCTTAACCTGTGGGTTTAGAAACTTGGTGCTCTTTGGTGCCCTCAGACTGCATTCAGAGAAAACAGCTGTTGGGCTGGGGAAGGACGCTGACTTTTATATCCCTGTTTTTTCCTGATATAGCCCCCCGATTCTTGGGGGTCCCTCTGAGGTTGCTAGATGTTACCATTCCTCTTCCTCGCTCCCTTCCCCTTTCTTCTAAGGACATATTTATTTATAAGTCAATCAGGAATTTCAGTCTGTTGTCAACCACATTGCTGGCAGCTGCCTTCTGCTTTGTAAATATTAATATTAGCTGGGCATCTGCTCAACTGTGAAATAGTCTTTTAGCCACCAGGTCTGTGTTTGGCAAAGCCCTAATCAGAGTTTTAGGCAACACGAGGCTGAATCTCTTTCCACCCAGATAAGCAATGCTCTTTTCTGAACCACTCACATTTCATTTTTCCTAAATTAGTTTTAACTTCTCAGCCGTTGGATGTGTCTCTCTATGTGGGCACATAAATGCTTGTGCCAGAACAAAAGGCACCAGAGGGAAAAAGTATTCAAGGGGAGGGATTGCACTTCCCAGTGATGGTTTATGGCAATTTGAAATATACATGAAACAATTACTTGCCTTCTTGTGGCACACACATACGTTAAATATACTGACTTAATAATGTCCTCATCAAAATACAGTTTGCTTTCAACAAAAGTATACGTGGAATGTAAAAAATGCCATCTCAGATACTGTCTACCAGTCAGAAATGTAATTCAGTGAGACTTCAGGGATTCAGTCACTCCCAAAATCATCGCTTCTTTCTTAGAAGCTCCAAGATGAGGTAAAGCAGAGGGAGAGTGATTAACACAGCAATTTCAGGAATCTTTGTTTTGATATTTTCTTTTAAGAAAATTTCATTCAGGACTCATTGGTAAGAACTCTCCTCTTTGGGGACCATCGGTGGCCTCAGTCTAGGTTACTTTGTTCTAACAGTATGAACATCAGCAAAAAAAAAAAAAGAAATAAAATAGGGACAGAATCAGCTGTTACTTCTGTGGCTTGCTTCCTCATTCGATTTCAGATACTAAACCAAAAGTTTTCCTTGATAATTTTTGTTAGTCTAGTATCATCTCACATTGCTTTGCTTTGTCAATTACTTTGTCAATTGCTTTAGATAAAATGTGTAATCTTCATTTCTTTCTTCCAGCTCTTTCAGTTTTACAGGTTTCTTTCCTACTGGCGTGGAAAATAAATTAATGTTAATGTGAATTTACAGAATGTGTATAAAACATGCTAGCAGAAAGTTGTCAAAATACCATGCACTGGTTCTGGCGTTAGAAAAAGTCTCACATTAAAGAAATATTTCAGACGCCAGCAATCTTGGCAGGCTTACATGATACTTATGATAGTACTCAAGGCAATAAGCAAGTGCAAAACAATGGGAAATGCACACTTGAATCAAGTCTGCATTTTACTTCCGATTACTGAGAACCAGCAGTGAATTATATGAACTGGGTAAGAGTCCACAGTGAATTATTGTAAGGGTCCAAGCTCTAAGAAGGAAGCAATTCAGAATATATTCCGAATATATTTGTAGAGTTTTATGCCTTTCCTTTCTGGTCCCTGGGATAATAGAAATGTCTAAATCTGCAAGAATTCTGTGAAAATTCCAGAAATGTTTGCTGAAAGCTTCCACTAAGTAACAGTGATGGTCATCAGTGAGGTCTTTCTCACTTCTGTGTACACAGCATGAAGTACATTTCAGACAAACATTTCAACTATAGCAGCGCCATTCATCTATTTTATCATTAAGGTCTGGTACACGAAAAATAAAGTAGAACAATATGAAATTAATGGGGCATTGCATCCTAAACTATGTAAACACATGCTGATAATAACACACTATCTTTAGATCCAAATTCCTAGATCAGCCTTATGGAACATTCAAAGCATTCACTCCACGTAAATAGCAACAGAAAATATGTAAACATCTGCAGAAAACCAATCTTATTTATATGGTATATATTTAAGTAAAATAAAAACTATTGAATATGTAAAGGAGGATGAATTCACTCTGCACACAACATCTTGTCCTCTGCAAAAAGCAAAACAGTTTGCAAAAAAATTTGCATGTAAAATATTAGATATTCATACAAACAAAACATTATGACTATACAACATAAACACACAAACAGAAAAAAACCCCGAAGGTAGGATTCATTAAATGAATTCTCCTTGGGAAACAGTGAAACCACACAGATTACAACTGCAGTATAGTAAAGACAATGTGAGGTTCTTAACAGAAATCCTGAGTATCTGCAGAACACACTACACTTATGACAGGACAGAACCAACAGCATTATCTACACTGGTCACATTTAGAAATTCAAAATATACAGGGATTCCTAACAGCAACATTTGAAATATTGCAAAATCTATTCAGACACTTCTTAGATAATACTTGAAGATAAAAGTGATGTTATGTATCTCAAACTAACTTAAATGTTTCCTCATCACCTAATCCTATAAAAATAATAAAAAGGGAAGTCTAAAAAGGATTTACTGCTATTACTGGGGAGGTTGTTTTTATTAATATTCATTTTATTTCCCTTGCAGACTATATGTTCTAGCAATAAGCTACATTGTGCATAAAGTAGTTGGGCTGCATCATCATTAATTAATAGACGACCTTTGCTCTGAACAGATTAAAATCTAAAAACAAGACAGGAAACAGCAGATGGGAAGAGACAGGCAGATAGGAAAGTACCAAAAAATGCACTATTGGCCAGCACGATAGGCAGGTTGTCTCCAACTTCCAGCTTTCTAAACTTTTGTAAAAACTTATATGGGCAGCACAAAACCAGAGAGTTTTAAGGAGGATTTTGAAAGATAGTAACACAACAGCTTTGCAGGTGTTCATGGTGTCTTCTCCCTCAAGTAGAAGCGGCATCAGAGGTGACATGAATGTGAGCAAGAGAAAGTCAGGGTGGTCTGGCTGGGGCAAAGGGTTATCATCGCAACAGCAAATGATAGGGGTTAGGTGAGGATAGACAACCAATGGCCTTAAGTGGGAGGATGAGCAACCCACATCTGACATAAAAATGAGAGATTTAATGTAGTGACTGAGAATCGAGGGTCAAAGGAATAAACTACAAAAATTATTTTTTTTAGCCACACAAAGCAGTTGCTCGGGAAGCAGATAAAGTAGTATTTTCCACAGCTAGATACTTAAAGTCGGATGGAAAAGGTGGAAAATGAAGACCCTTTCTTAGAAATGTAATTTAATTCTTCATATTTCTAAGCAAGCCCATTTAAGGCTTAAAATCCATGTTGCTTTTAATATAAACAATTTCCATCCAAACACAAGACCCTGCTGCTCATCCATTTAATTTGGATGTAACTGAAAATATAATTTGCCAGAAGACTTTCCTCAGTCCTTGGTTAGGCAGCTACATAGGCCTATGGAGCAGCCAGGTCCTGGTTGGCTTTCATGCTTTCCTCAAGACTTCATGCAACACTTTCTTGCCTCACCCTCGCTCTTCCCAATGAGCTCCTCCCATCTTGCAGCAGAACTCAAGGGATAAACAGCAGCAGATCTGTTTTGAGCAACTTTAGGCTTGTAAAATTGGTCCTACTGAAATTATCTACCCTCTGATTCAAATTTGCTTATGTGTTCAACATGTTGTGTAATTTGTTAGCGGAGAGGTCTTGCCCTCAATATTTATTTATCCCTTAAATCTCTCATCCCTTACAGAAATATTTTCTGTGAAGTGACTACTAGTTGTATCCAGTAATTGCATTTACATGTGACATTTCCATCCCTGGCCAGTACCAAAGACTCATTACCAGCCTAGGTGAAATCAGCATTAGAAAGAGCAGGAAGACTTCATCCTCCTCTTATTCCAAATGTTTCAGATATTTATCAGGAAACACAATCAATATACATAACTGAGATATTTAATCACTTACTACAATTTGCAATGAATAAATTATGCTCAGCTCAGACTGAAAGGTGTTTGTCTTAACTCCCGCTTTCTTCAAATATTAACTACATCTGCAAACTTTTTAAATAATAAAAATGTTAAATAATAAAACATGGACCGATTTTATACTATTCTGCAAATTGAATGCCAAATGAGTACAGAAGGCCATCTAAAGAGGGTGACAGTGTTCTTTACTAAAAATTTCATTTCTTACATTATTCTAAGATTTTTTTAAAATAAAATATACCAAATCCTGAGAGATTCACAAAGCAGGTCTTAGCAGTACTGAAATATAGATGCTATTAGTCGATAGCTAAATTAGCCCTAATGGAGGCAAAGAAAACAACAAAAAAAGTCCTACAAGAAAAAGTATGAGAATTTCAGTGGAGAAATACACATGTATTTACACAGTTCACCACAACCCTGCATTCCACTAAATTATCTGAAAAATGTTTCAATTAGGAGCCGAGTGGCTTTTGTAGCTTTGCATAGCAACAAAAAGAATGAGAGCAAGAAGCAAAAATACATTAAAAACAATCTTGGGAGAGTGAACAGACAGTACTATTGAAAATTTTTACATCAAGTTTCATTTGCCAAACAAACCTGAGCAATTTTCATTTTATCATATTAACCTATTTTATAGTAAAAACATTACACAAAAAGTAATAACCTCATTCTGATTATCACTAATAGTTCTACTTCAGTTTGACCAAAGGCACTGTCAATAATTGTCTTACTAGAGGTCCATTAAGGCTAAACTAATTTACTTTGTCTTATTTTCTTTTTCTGCCTTTGACTGGCTCAGCAGAGGATTGACCAGCAGATGGAATAATTACTCTGGAATATTACCACAAAAAAAAGTCACTTTGAGTTAGAAAAGCAGCATTTGATGCATTTTAGTAAGTGATCACTTATAATGAATATTATTTTATTTTTTATTATTGACATTTTCATTGCATTCATGGAAGAGCTATCATATCTTAGTCGTACAAAAAACTAAAATGCACAAAATGTGAAAATTCAGAAAAAGATAAATGACACTTGATATGAAAACACATATTCCTTCTAATAGCCATAAGGCCTTATAGATGTCGACGTGAGTCTACAGTAACAGTTTTAGTTCTACATGTGGAAGTTTCCAACAGCAACCCAAGCTGAAACCTGCTTCTGATGACAGCTGAGCCGGTGCTTCTTTTCTGTCACTGGCCAGAGCTGACAAAAAAGACCAGACTATAGGCATAAGGACTGTCGGGGGCCAATGATGTAACTTCAGTGACTCAGATTTCCAAGTGCAAACTGTACAGTTATTAATCAGGGAAACAACTATGAGTGTCCTTTCTTCTCACTTTTTGTACTCCCCAAAAAGGAACCCAGGATCAAAATACTCTGTTGTTACATTCATTGGCCTTGGGCTTCTTCTAGAGAAATATTTTGCTTCCTACATACTTGTTTCTTCTACTATTACTATTTTGATTCCCCGATATGCTAGCTTAATTTAAACAAGCTTTACCAATGATAGTGTATCTTCCCTATTCAGCTGTACATCGAGCTTTCAAACACAACAAGGCAGTTACCCTGAAGAAATTGTTTTTGTGTCTGCAAATGTAATTTTCTTCTGCTTTTCAATGTCAATATGAAAGTCAGGGTGCTTCTGTCTCGGTGCCTGAGTTTTTCCACCTGTAAAATGTGAATCGTCGCTCCTGTAAAATGCTTCAAGTTCTACTGCTGAAAATATTATATGACAACTGGATACTGATACTATACTAGAAAAAATCCCACTGATTTCTTACAGAATAAATTCCAAATCTATTCTGGGGTTACAAAATAAATATAGCTGGAAAAGAGAAAGTAAAATCACGATCATAAACTAGGTAATAGGTTTATCTCATGAGACTGTAGAAGAGGTCCCTTTCATACATTCTTATTAGCATTTCTGGTCTGCTAATGCATGGTATGCCACAGTATTACTGTGGCTTGACAAATTTAGGAAAGCAAAGAAAGTCAAAGTCCTTAGTGGAAAAGATAAATAAAAATCCAGTGACCACAATGTTGGCTCTTCTGGCTGCTTCTGGTTGACTTTGATTTGCAGTCAAAAGTTTATGAAATTATCCCTTCCTATTTGCTTCTTATTTGCCTTAAAGAGTGTAAACAAATGTGGAAAAGAGGAACAAAAATGTGCTGATAGTAGAGTCCTACATTCTTCACACAAGATACTGTAACTTACACACTTAAGATCTAACTTTCGTGTTATCCTTAGCACGTGAGAACGGCAGAGCTTTCAGAGCTGCCTGTATTCCAGGCAAGGTGGGAGATGAACACTGGCAGTGACTTTTAGCGACAAAACAAAAACTTTAAGATTTCCTTTGAAAGAGACTGCATTTAAAATAAAACAAAAAAAAAAAAAAAAAAAAAAAGGAAATGTGTAGAGAGAAACTGCCTTTCCTGATACATCCTTCCATTTCCCCACAACCAAGCTTAGAGGCTTCACAACCTGGGAACAGTGTCTGCAAATATGGTGCTATTTCATTATTCTAGCTGGGTGTGTTCTTCATTATTATACTAAAACGAAGCAAGAGGCATAATCCTGGCTATATGTTCTATTTCTTTTGAGAAAGGCCTTAAACCAGATTCTTTAAACCAGTCATGAAATGTTTTCTGACACAAATACCACCAGCTATACGAACTAAAATAAAATACCTTTCTTCACAGTAAACTTAATAGCTTTCTTGACTTTACTTTTCAACCTTCTGTCATCAATATTGTTTGTTTATAATTTATCCTCCTCAGCAGATGTTCATAATAAGAAAACTGAAAGCACAGATATTTGTAAGATCTAATCACAGTGGAGGTATTGCATTTTTTAAAATATATAAGGGTCTAGAAGAGAATTGCTTCTTCTTTTGCTCAGTGTTTTTTGACTTCTGCCTCTTGTTTTAAGACCAAGTTTTTCCATTTCAGCAAGTAGGATGCTTGTTGTATTTTTATACAATAATGTAAAGAAAGTGGGGAAATCCACATATGTAAAAAAAAAAAATAATTCCAAGTTACTAAATTAACTTCCAATGCTTTTGGAAGTCACGTGTTTTTCTCTTAAAATTACTTTTTCTAAGAAAATATATTAAATCCATGTGCTTAAAATATTTTAGCTTTAGATGAAATCCATTTTTTCACTGAAAAAATATTTCAGCAGATTTTTCTTGACACAACCAGCACTATAAGTATATCCTCCACATCTTACAACACCCTGTGTGTGTGGCACAACTGAACCAATAGCTCCACAGATCACTTTTATGATATTTGTCTGAAGCTATTTAATATCTCTATACAAAAGAATAAAAGTGAGAAAGGGACAAAGAATAGGAAAGATTTTAACATGTATGGTAAAGTAATTAGAATAAGAGTATCTCTGGATTATGCAGTATCTATGGATAATGCAGATACAGTACTAAAAATGTAGACACAGAAATACATTTCTACTAATGGCAAGACATTATATAATATATCAGTATAACATAAAAAAATGCCACTTTTTTCCTCAGGAGGTGGAGGCAGGCAATTATTTTACAGTCATCATCTCCTTTGCTTCCTACTGCTATTATTGCGCTCTATAATGAGAATTTCAATTCTGGCACATTCATATGGATACGTTTCTGATAGCATGGCTCAGGTGCTGAACAGAATGACACCACTGTGCGTCTGGCTTCATGTTAGCAGTGCTGGTGAAGATGCTCTGGTCTTTCACCATGCTCACAACAGAACACAGGTTAGGTTCAGTGAACCTAAGTGAAAGCAGCTCATCTCTTTTATTCTTATACATTAACCTGAATATCTACACGAGAGACTTGTTCCTACATTCAGTAATGTTAGAGTTGGACCTGCAGCTCCTCTTCTTTTTAGCACCTTCTGAAACCTCTTGGTTTCCAGAAACTTAGAAGTGTTTTCACGGTCATCATCAAACAGCACTGTTAGGATTATATTCTGTATTGGAACCATTGTGTTGCTCTTGCAGTTCATTTTTTATAGTGTCTGTATTTAGATATGTTTTTTTAAAACATAGCTGCTAGGAAAGGATTCAGCATTTTTAGATGATGAATTATTTTCTGCCTTGTGGAACGACCTCCGTAGGTGGTCCAGGCACATGCACATGGAGAGCTAAAAGCCTGGAAAGTGGGAAACTCTGCTAGAGATTGCAGGTGTTTCCAGAGTAAAGCAATAGCTGAGTCAGGTTTCTCAGGATGATATTTTGGACTTAGCTATCTAAGTTCCACCATATATGCATAAATCTTTTTTTGATGTGGCTTTCAGTTTTCCCCTAACTGGAATACAGCTTAGAGATATTTGCTACTCTCCTGTCATGTAAGCAATGAAAAATTCCAAGGTTTCCCCTCCTCGTGTTTTTTTGATAAAGACTTTGCCAAGAACATTGGGCATGTCAGTTTAATGAAAATACAAACAAAAGCTTATGGCTGGGGAGCAAATGAGTGAAAGAGGTTTGGAAATGGTAGTATATGCAGTAGCTGATCAAAGACAAAGCTAACAAAAGTAACATGAGATGAAATCCACTGCAAATTCCTGCTTTAACCAGGTCATAAGTATCCACAAGAATGTGCCGAATGTGCCCTGCTCCTTTCCCACCCTGCCTCCCACTGCAGGTCCTAATGTTGCTTGGTGGCACCTATCCATCCCTGCTTTGAGGCACCCATGTAGGAAAACAGGTGCCTGCCTCCCACAAAGAGGTTCGCAGCAGCACTGACCGTGAGGGTGGCAGGGCCAGGTGTCCTGCTTGCCGTGTTTGACACGTGGCTGGATGCGCTAATGCTTGCTCAGCCTGGGTGTTGGGACAGGCTCACCCAAGGCGAGATCCTGCTCAGGGAAGAGCTGGGAGGTAACACTCTCTAAGGAGGAGCATCAGTGCTGACCTTCAAGACATGCTGCAAACCTGCTTCTCACTCATTTCTGCTCAGGGACACAAGCTAGGCAACCGCTTCAGTTAATTCTATTGTTTTTGCTTGACCTTTGTTTCCAGAACTAAATGAAACTCTTGCTTGCATCAAGGGACACCCTGAGAATGGGCTCAATTTATAGAGAAGCAAATATTGCCTGATGGGCACGATTTCAGACGTAAGACACAGTGATAGTCACTGAATGGCAGTCCACAGCATTAAACTAACCCCCTCTGTGAGCAGCATGTCTTTTCATGATTAACAATTTATGAAGTTAATGCACATCTAAGTATGCAGCTGTCCTCTTCTATTTTTAATAACCAAAAAGAAAGTGTCACCAAGTAAAGGGGAAAAAAGCTGCTTCTCAGTTGGGACTGTACACAAAATAGTAGCAGCATTACCCTCTGTGCTGTAAAATGGTACTAACCAGTTTTGCCATGGAGCTTAAAAATATAACATAGACCTAAAAATTTAAATTCTCTTCATTTTCCCTTAATGTTATTATTAAAGTGTTCTTCAAATGAACTTAATTTAACTGTTATCATAAAATGAATATGACCTCACATGTGTGGCTTGGTATAAACAAGCATTAAGCACAGCTACTTGAGATATTCTGGGTTTTAACTGAATTTTCTTACTGTTTTACACAAGAATTAATATAAATAATCTCTTACTTTCTTTCAGCATTTAAGTATGAAGAATCCTTAAGTGCTTTGCAAAATTATATACGTGAAGGAAAAACTTTCAGTGTTTAAATGCAACAGTCCTCTGAGTGGGCTTTGTGTAAATATGTTTTTTTTTTTCTGCCTGCCATGGGTTTCTTGGGCTTTGGTGATGGATGTGCTATAAATACTTCGATAGGAATAGAATCTGCAGCTGCATGGAAAGATGAATTCTGAGCAATAAATATTTTGCTAAGACATCATCAGTACAAATTCTCACTCATTTGAGGGGTATTGTGAAACTTGTGCAGCAATGATCTGCAAGAAGTCAGACAAGAAGAGGACTGATACAGGAATACAAAGGTGGCTACAGACTTGAATAAATGGCGGGTGAAGATGCACTGAAAATTGAATTGTTGAGCTAGAGAAAAGTGACAAGTGTTTTTTGTTAGGATTCATTCTTGAGATAAGTCTCATTTAGTGTTTGTAGTAATGACCTCTCCACAGAAGCATGCTGCTAAAATGTGGTGTTGACACGAAACTGTATGATATTACTGTTAAGAGGGAAGATCAGGATATCACACCAGAGAAATGAAGTGATGCTGCAGACCTAAATGACAGAAACAGGATGAAATGTAATGATACAAAAATACATCTTGGACATTATTAACAAGAATTTCTTCTTCAAGCATCTGAGGCGATACAAAAGGAGAGGAAAGAATTGCTTGTGCTAACTGACTACAGTTCCTCTGAACAAAGTAATACAGTCATTAAAGCGAAAGTTGTATGCAATTCCAGAACATGACAAGTGAGGCATACCCAGAAGGAAATACTGTACTGCTCTATAAGGTAAAGGTAAGACCTGACCCAGAATACTGTGTTTAATTATGGCTTCCCACACTTATCAAAGACAATTTCAAATGAAAGAAAGTGCTTCTAGCTTTTTTTTTTTTTTTTAATTTGAAAGCCCAAAAGAAGAAAAAGCAATGCAAACAGAAATGACAGTGTCGGTACAAAAATAAGTTGATTTTATCCAATTATGAATTCAGAAGCTTTTTAACAAGCAAAACAACAAGGCTTTGCAGTTTGATAAGTTTATAAACAGGATTATGTGTAGTTACTTGTGACAGTACAAATTCAGTAAACTGGGAATTGTCTTCCAGCCACATCTATGATGAGACCCCCAAATCAGCTACAGCTTTGGGGTGGATCTGCCTACATAATTTCCTTATAGGTACTTCTCAAAGGCTTTTGATAAATGACAGGAGAAAAAAAAAGAACAAAACTAAAGCCAGGTTTTCCTTAAATTGCTTGTGCTGTGGGCTACTAAATTTTCTTCTGGGAATTGCACTCCCAGCAGTTTTGCAGACATTTTCCACCCTCAGCACACCCAGTGAGGGCACCAGGCAGAAGCGATCTTTCCACCATTCTCCCAGCCTAGGTAAAAGAGCACATCATACCAGCTTAAGGACACATAAATGCACATGCATTCTGTCACACCTCATGGTGAAGCTGGTCAGTTATACACAAAATAATTTTTGTAAATCCTGCATTCTGCTCAGAAAAACAAACAAACAAGCAAACCCCTACCAAACAAGTCTTCCTGAGAATTTGCTCTGCAGTTGGCAGTAGCACACGTATTACGTATTGTGTGGTCCTATTAACACGGTGATATCAGCCAAGCTCTTGGTACAGCATGGGGGACCAAGACAATGTGCCATCCCTGACAAGAAGGGACTACAAAATATTTTGAAGCCAGATGAGAATAATAATCCAAACCCAGAATGGAAAATAATATTTCACCATTCAAACTTCATACTGATAGGAGACATGATGAGACTGTGTTAGAAGAGCTGCTGGATTCAACCAACTTTTATTATCTATTGAAAACTATATATGCTACTTTTGATCTTTTGGAAACAGTCTTAACAGCTCTGTTCGGGTGTAACGGTAGTGGGTTCACCTTGTAGTGAAACCCTGCCATCATAATTGGTGAGTATGTACCCTACATGCTGTTGATTTCATAAGACTTCTTCACTTCCATGGCTGTCAGTCTCAGCACTCACAATGTTATGTTTCGTCCTCCCACACCCCTATTTCTTCAGCACAAGGCAGGCAGTGGAGCATGTTTATGCTGCTGTCTCTGCTGCTGTTGCTACTTCATCTAATGCATCTGCGATACAAGTTGTTGAATCATCAAGAGAATAATAATACATTATGAAGCAGGCTACCCTATTATATAAGAACTATCCAGTAATGGTATTTTAATGTACAGTTAATTTCCCATCATCACTACAGTCTGCACAGAGCCGCCTATAAGTCTAGAACAAAAACAGTCATATTCCAGTGTCATTGGTGCCATAGGTTATGAGGTAAATTCATAAACGTCTTTGAAAAACTTTCTTGAATTCAGTAAAGTAACTCTTTTGGTGTTATGTTAATAACCTGTACATTTCCCTAGCTTATCTGCATTAGGTATCAGTTACTCGGTTTAGAAAAAATAGTACACTGTGTCTGCTTTGGGGACAAAATGTAACATACTTTGCTTTTTTGAAGGTCTCAGCAGAAACTGAGTAGAATACAATATTCACTGCCACTGGACCCTAAATATCTGTTCATGGGAGATGAACCTTAAAGGTTTCTTCCATATTCATCCTGAAAATCCTAAATTTATCCACCAGTGCTATGATTCCAGGGGCGGGGAACTTAGACTTACTGATCCCTCTGGAAGCCAAAGCAATTTATCTCTTCATTGTTGTACATTTGTAGGGCAGATACCAGCATACATCAACACAAATGGTCATCAACAGGGGCAGAATTCAAGGGGCATATAAAAATAGCAAGGACAGATATCCTCTGGTAGATCTTGCTGAAGGACAGAAGATCTAAAGCTTAAACTCTCTCTTGTTCTCTGTGCACCTCTGGAAGAGATTATTGCCCCCTGAAAGAGTAAAGAAAATAACGTGCTGGCACCTCTGCTGCCTCCGGTCACAGCCCAATAACCAAATCTATTAATAAAAAACAATTTCAGTTTTGGTTTAAAGTAATAATCACTAATAAATACCATTCTTGTTTGGTTCCATCATTGTACAGAGATGTTCCTTGTGTCACTGAGACACCATCTATTTCCAATGTAAACAACAGTGCAGCCTGTTAATTTGTATCATCTACTTTTAGAGGCTGCTTTGCTAAATAATCCTGTAGTCCATAGATAATACTCTTGGTGAGCAAGTGTCCTGACTTTTCTGTTATTTGCCTGTAACAGAATATATTTCATACACTGCCTTCATACTCTCTATAATGTCATCATTAATGCTTACTGAAAATTAAGAGAAAACATAGATAGGTACAGCATCTCATTAACTAGCATCACAGTGTGTGCAAAAAAAACCCCATATAAATGCAAAATATTGTACACTATGGAAAGATATTGCGAAGATTATCTATGATGACTTGTATTGGGATGCTAAATATTGGATAGTGACTATATAAAATATTCAGTTTTACTGATATCAGTACTGTTATAAGTGTTTGTTGCAGAAATCCATTTGGCCTTATTTTTCTTTTTCAAATTTTTACATAGCCCAGTCCCTCTTTTACTACTCTGCACAGATATTTCAGTGTTGATTTTCTTCACCCTATAACCTAAATTAATGAAATACAATGAAATCTTTGGATTGTAGCATAAGGCTGAATTGTGCAAAAACCACCCTTACAGATAAATACATACTAGTAAAGATAAGAAAACTCAGCTACTGATCAAGGATTGGCTGGAGTGTATAACTGCTAGCAGTTTTCTTTGAACAGTTATATCCAATGCCAACAAGCTCTTTTCCAGACAACGTTTGGATATGGCTTTGGAAAGAGCGCCAGTCAGGGTCTGATCCCACTAGGTCAGTTGCACATGGCCACAGTGTTTTGGGCAGAGACTTTTGGTGTATAAATGCGAACTTTTGGTCTCAGGCACAGCTCTTATTTTTTTTAGGTTGGTACGATGAACATGGACCAGATGTTTTCCAAAATTGACTCAGCACTCATTTTTGCTTAGCTTTCTTCCATTACTTTGCTGAGGAGCCTAAGCCATACTTCATGAGGGATCAAAAGCATACAATCTAAATGGTGTGGTACAAGCACATCTGCCTATATCTGCTTTGTTGCTGTTTTTCTCTAAAGACCAGCTGCAGAGACAGATAGTTAGGAGGCATTAAGTAACCCTACAGCAGCTCTGACGCTCACAACCTTTGCTTTGGGTTAAGCTTCCCTCAACTGCCCTCATGCCTTTAATGCTACAGCATGCCACACAGTCACTCTTCTGAAGTCTAAAGATACCTACTGGTACAAGACACTCGGGATGAGACGTGAGGGGATAGTCTTTTCTGCAGCACTATCTCCAAACTAAACAAGTGTGCATTACAGTTTAGCAACGTATTACAGTTAAAGTCATTAGAAATTTCTTGTTGCAAAATGGTTTGGAAAAAAGAAGGCAATTCTAGCTTGAAAGCAGATTTGCATACAGGAGCTTAATTTATCAAACTGTGGGATGTGTTTTGGAAAGAGTGAGAATACAGGTGGAAAAAAAGAAGGGTATTTAAGATGACTATGCCTTCCAGTTACATATATCTTCACGCCCTGTGTACTTATCTTCTGACACATAAAGCTTCTATTCTCCAAATAAAACACCTCACCACCTTAATTGAAAACAAATATGTTGAAAAACAGAGGAAGAAGGGTTTCCTAATCCTATAAGGTAAAGTGATATAAAGCCAGCTAACAGCATAATAAGATAAGGAATACAGTCTAATTAGTGGTAAAACGTCAATATACCAATAGATCTATACCAGCAGTCCATTGGATTTAATTTGGCTCTCTCAGCGAGCAATAAATCATGTAAAAGACAACTGAAAAGGAAATCAGCTGACTTCTGTGAAACACTCATGGGTTGGTTTACCAAAGCTAATCTTTGGGTAAATTAAGAACCAGCACAGACATGTTAAACAGATGATTTGAAAAAAAGACCAATTTCTTATATTAGTACAGGATTAAGAGATTACCCATGAGAATCTGAAGGCACTGTTGATCTGCTCAGGTTTTAATTATGATCTCATTTATTGATATAATAAAAACTATTACTACAGATTCAAATGAAGGGGAGCACTAGACTGGAAAACTGGGCTGCTTACGCCCAGCTCCATTCTGTGGAAACTGATAATAATTAGTGTGCAGCATGCAGACGCTGAAACTTCACCCTGTGTTCAGCAGGGCTCCATGTAGCTGCCTCTGCACACACTACCAACTGGATTAAAACCGATAGTTCACAGGGCGTGAGTGGAAAATGAAATGCAAATGAATCAGCAGCTGCATTTGCAGAATCAGGGCAGAAGAGTAGCGAGTGCAACACATGTTGGCTGAACCCACAAAACCAAGCAGGCAGAGGGGTTATGACTATGAGAGAATAAAAGCAGTATTTCTTGGATTACTGCAACACTAGAGAGTGAAAAACCAAGAGAACTTAATACATCCATCTGAATTAAAATTACACTTTTAGGTTGAGATCAATGATGAGATTTTATATTTCCATGGCTTTTCTCAGCTCGTCATTATAAGACGTCTGAAAAGGAGGACGCGACATTTTAAAAAGCTTTAAAAGCAAATGAAACACAGAGCACATGGAAGCAAAAGAAGAGGAGGTTTTGTGTTACTATTCGGTGGAGGCCAAGGCATGATAGGAATAAGAGGATACAAGAAAACACACTTTCTGATCAAATCTGAAAATAAAAACTGATTTTTTAATTTTTTATTTTGTGAACCAGTCACAATAGTTGCCATTTCTACTCTATTTATTATAGATCTGATGAAACTGGGATAGGAGAGAAACAACACAGAGCACCACTTCCCACAAGCTAGACCTGCTCTAGTCACGTGCAAAGCGCAATAAATAGTCTTCATTTATTCAAGTGATGCTATGACAGTTTGCATTAAGCACTGAGACAGGCATTTAGTCTGGGACAGGTGAGTGGGAGAGGTTGAAGAGAAGTTTCTGAGCTTTTTGGCTTTCAGGAAAAACTTTATATTCTTTTAAACTTCTGGTTCTAATCTGCCCTCTGTGAAATTACAGGGAGGAGGGGAAGTGAGAGGCACAGTTCTACAAGTGTTTGTGAATTTAACTATTACTTTGTGTTTGCCTTTTTTTTTAACTACATATGGATATTCTATGAAATTAGCTCAGTGGTAAAAATGCTAACTGGAACAGTGATTAGCAGTGAATGATGGAGAAGGGCAGCAGCAAATAAGCTTTTCACTTGTAATCTTGTAAACTCCCAATTTGTGTCTCTCTGTGTGAGGCTGCCTTCATGTCATATCAAAAACATTTAAAACTGAAGGTTAATAGCCCGTCTCTACTAACTATCTTTAGTTGCTGTAAAATTAAGTTGAAAATTTGCCTTTTCAATAGTTGTGCTTGAGGTCTGCACAAAATCGATTAAGGGAGAGAAATTTTGTACTCTGTTTTTAAAATAATTAACAGATCTTCATCTGTGTCCTGCAAACATACGTCTCTCTGTCGGACACCAGTGTGATTTCCCCTGCGAAACTCTGACCTCTCAAGAGAAGCTGTATTGACTGAGGAAAAAGTGGTGCTGGAGAGTTCAGTATAGATGTGGATTAGGTATCCCATACATGGAGCAGAGCTCTGGGCTGTTAACTTTATGCTTTACAAAGCATATGCTCTGTCCACTTAGAACAGGCTCCTGTGGGCGTTCACATAGTGAGTGCCATACCTCAAACCCAGAAGACAAAACTACATGGATCACTAAGCCTACAACACTACTTTAAGAACAAAAGTAGTGCTTAATGCAACATGGTCCAGCCAGGAGCACGGATTTATTTTCTTAGCTTATGTACAAAACTCTTTCACCATTATAACCACCACTGGCTCCAAGCTACACTTCAGGTTGAGACTATCCAAGTTACTGACAGCTAACACATTACACCAAGAATTATCTATGACATATTTTCAGTGTTACACCTGGGCACCAGGGCAGTGCTAACATGCATCAAGTGTATCACTTCTGGCATTGGACAAGCTTCATCAGCACTTGCCTGGAGATGTGCTCCACTGCACTGCACAGACCTGTCCTGTGGGAGGGAAAGTGTCCAAGCTCCACTACGCCTTAAGCAGCTCATTCGTCTTCATTTTATTTTTATTAATTTGGAGATATCCTTTATATTTTCAGTTTATAGAAATAGAAGTGTGCCCACGCAACCTCTGTATAGTTACTATGTTTTGTATGCATTACTATTATGTCTGAAACCAGTGAGTCCGTGCAGAGGGGGAAAATTTGCTCAATGATTACTTCAGTATTGTGCAGTTTTTGGAAGACTGGAGCTTGTCACCTGGCACTTTCTGATAAATAAGGTCTGCCAAACTTCTATTTTTCAATAAGTTACCTGGTAAAGTTGGGGTTTTTTCCTATTAGATAAATATATGGGAAAGGTTTAAATCTCCACTTAATTTCATTTGTTGGATTTTTTTATTATTACCTTTAAGAATGTAATTTAGATGTGAAAGCATAGCCTTCTGGCAGTATTAAAGCACTTACCTATTAAATTATTCAGTGAAACAACTTGGAAAAGTCTTTAGTTCAGATCTGCAACCCACACATGCAGCCACTTCCTTACACTCAGTTAGAAGACATACAAAGATAGGCTATTTCTCGTATTAACTTGAGGATTTAATTAGTTTGATTATCTAATTCCAGTTCAATAGAGAATAATTTGCTGATTTGACCTTGCTGTAGCCTAGGTTTGGTGATGTGTTTGCATAAGTGTTTTATTAAATCCTGCTAATACTGCCACATTTTGTGAAATAAATAATTTGGTTTGTAACTTCTCAGGGATAAAAGGATATTAAGCTCTCACCTAAATCTGTCCTTGTTTCTCACAAAAACCTTGCACTAAACTTTTCTGGACAAAGTTACAGGGCAAGAATTAAGTATAATTTGATGCTTGCAAACCATCCTGTACATGAATTAAATAAATTAATCATTACAAATTATTTGTCTAGTGGGAATTGACTATTTAAGGGAGAATGTGGCATTTAAATTCTGTTTCAACCTGTTTATGTAGAAGGAAAAAATGAAAACAAACAGCACCATTAGACCTGATCAATAGTAACCCAGCTGAGGCCACACTTTGGTGATTGTTACTGAAAATTGGTCATACATTTATGTTGATGCATATATCGAGTCTTTTAATAACCATAGAAACCACCCCAGAAGAAAGCTTATTTGGACTTTTATGAAACTGAGTCTGTATTCAGACAACGAATAGCATACAACACCCAAATCACCTCTGGTGGTACCTCTGAAGCATTTGCTGGTAATGGAAGAAAAGCTATGTAGGTGACAATAACTAGAGACTGAATGTAAAGTGTGCCTGTACAATGCAGAGCTGTTTAGCTAACCCTTACAGGTTACCTTCCTAATCCTCAGCAAGACTGAAGTAAATTTACAGGATTGCTGAGGTTGGAAAGGACCTCTGGGGATCATCTAGCCCAAACAACCACTCAAAGCAAGGTCAGCTAAAGCAGGTTGCCCAGGGCCATTTCCAGTCAGGTTTTGAATATCTCCAAGGACAGAGACTCCACAAACTCTCTGGGCAACTTGTACCAGCATTCAAACATTCCCGCAATAAAATATGGTTTTTTCATATGTTTAAAGGGCATTCCCTGTATTCCCAATTATGTTCATTGCCCTTATCCCATCCCTGGGCACCACTTGGAAGGGTCTGGCTCCATCTTCTTTAAACTCTCCCACCAGTTATTTATACACATTGACAAGATCCCCCCTGAGTCTTTTCTTTCCCATGCTGAATAGTCCCAGCTCTCTCTGCCTCTTCCTATGTGACAGATGCCCTAAGCCTTTAACCATCTTTGTGGCTGGACTCTCTCCAGTATGTCCATGTCTTCCTTGTACTGGGGAGCCCACCACAGAAGACAGCACTCCAGATGTGTCTGACCAGGGCTGAGCAGCTGGGCAGTGTTCAGTATGTATCCTAGGTATTTGCTACCTGGGGATATTCTTGAATCTCTTGAAATTAGAGGTGACAATAGGTGGTTCATGGGAGACAGCAACACTATGTTTATCATGGAAGTATGATGATGCAATCATTAATAGCTGTTACTATTAATTTCTGCTCTTTCATTGGTTTTATGCAGTTTGATTTAATTAATTTCAAACCAAATGGTTTAAAAGCATATGATAGTGCTTTTACCCATGTTACCAGAATTCTGTATCCCACTGCCAGGAAACTTCAAATTCTCTGAACTAAGCAGCAAACACACAAGGGGGCATTACTTTTCTTAATCAGAATGGGAATCATCTAAAAGTATCATGCAAACAACTTCTCAAAATAAATAAATAACTTCTAATTACATTTTCTCTATCAAGAGTTTTGCATGGGATCCTTACAGAGAGAACCATATAGAAAACCAAAAGGGACTCAAGGAAGAGCTGTCAAAGCCACCTAGGTACCATGTGGAATACACAAACCAAGTTAATACTTCCCCATCACCTCCTGGATCAGAATGTGACTTACTGAAATTCTTAAAAAAAGAGAGCTCCTTTGCTGTGAGAGGAGGGTGCACACTCCCCCATACCCATCTGTTGAATCGGGTAGTGAGGATTATTGCCTCACAGAATCACAGAGTGGTAGGGGTTGGAAGGGACCTCTGGAGATCATCTCATCCAACCCCCCTGCTTGAGCAGGCACACCCAGAGCAGGGGGCACAGGAACGTGTCCAGGCGGGTTTTGAATGTCTCCAGGGAAGGAGACTCCACACCCTCCCTGGGCAGCCTGTGCCACTGCTCTGGCACCCTCACAGGAAAGAAGTCTTTTCTCATATTGAGGTGGAACTTCCTGTGTTCCAGCTTGTGCCCATTGCCCCTTGTCCTGTCGTTGGGCACCACTGAAAAGAGTCTGGCTCCATCCTCTTGACACTCACCCTTTAGATATTTATAAGCATTGATAAGGTCCCCCCTCAGTCTTCTCTTGTCCAGGCTGAACAAACCCTAGTCTCTCAGCCTTTCCTCATAAGGAAGATGGTCCAGTCCCCTGATCATTTTGGTAGCTCTGCGCTGGACTTGCTCAGGCAGTTCTGGTCCTTCTTAAACTGGGGGGCCCAAAACTGAACACAGCACTCCAAATGTGGTCTCACTAGGGCAGAGTAGAGGGGGAGGATAACCTCTCTTCAGCCTGCTGGCCACACTCCTTTTAATGCAGCCCAGGATACCGTTGGCCGCCTTGGCCACAAGGGCACAGTGCTGGCTCAGGGTCAGCTTGTCCACCAGCACTCCCAGGTCCTTCTCAGTGGAGCTGCTTTGCAGTAGTTCAGCCCCCAGCGTGTACTGGTGCATGGGGTTGTTCCTCCCCAGGTGCAGGACCTTGCACTTGCTCTTGTTGAATTTCATCAGGTTGCTGCTTTTCTCTGCTGCTTTTGCGTAGGCTACATCAACAACAGCACTAGGCTGAATGCCTATTACACTCAGAGACAATCCTCCAGAATAGGTCTAATCATCCCATTCTCCACAGCCTGCTCTCCTGCCTCAGGAGAAGTTGAGCAAGCAGATGTGCCAACAACCAAATGCACTCAGTCAAGGCTTACTGGCTTGTAGTGGTTTCTACAGGCTTGTAGGGAAAACCAGTGGATACACTGGTTTCCAGTCAGCATCAGGGCCTCCCTTAGCAGACAGCATGCACACAGATACAGAGCCTTTGTATTTCCAGTTCAGAAGCTGCATCCAAAGCTGGCATTAATGTAAGAGCTGGGACGGGGGAGAGAAGCAAGAGCTTCCTTGACAACTTTCTCACAGAGATTCATGACAGAGGTGGCCACCAAAGCAGCTGCTTCTTACCATTTGTTGGGCTGCTGGCAATTCATCAAAATTTACAAACCATGTATGTTAGCTTTGGGGAGAGCAGGGAGGAGCAGATTATTCTAGTCTCCATTTCTAGTACAGAACATGGGAAATGGCAGGAGATACAGGAGTGTCCTAATAGGTTATTACATGATTTATCTCAAAAAACTTTACACCTTAATATATTGTCACAGTTACTGTGTTCGCTTCAAAGCTTTCTAGTCTTTTATTAGTGTACTCCCTATCACTTATGTTTTCCTTTCTGTTTCTTTCAGATAAAGAAGTAAAATGCTTTGATATTTCTAAAAACTAATAGTTCTAAGGAAGGAAAAATTCTGTCAAACTGTAATTTCTGTCAAAATATTAAATAATTTTTAACAGCCATACGTGATAATTACTAAGATGAGGAACAGTGTGCGCATGTGGACAGCATTATTTCTTTCAAAATTTGGTGTATTTCTCTAGCCCTACACGTGTTCATCAGAAATGTGAGCTTCAGAAAAGAGTTCAAATTATCCCTGGTTTAGGTAGCTTTTATTGCTATCCATGTGTCACTGTATCACTGTTATATGGCATCACTACTGTACTGTTAAGAGAAGCGTTTAATTTACTAATAGAGGAACATGGGCAATAAACATCTATTTAGAAAATGGAAAATAAGTGACTCCGAATTCAGTGCCTGTTGGAAGTATTTTGAATGTTACACATAACAGTTCGTTTCTTTTATTCACCGACTGCTCATCCAAATAATATGAATGAGTATGTTCTAATAAAACTAAATTTAACAGCTATAAATATTCAGAAGGAAAATGCTTTTCCTTTGGGGCGCACGTTCATTCATTTGTTCTACCTAACTAGTGTCAGCATCCAGACAGATTCCACGATGAGAAATTGATATTATCCATGCATAGTGATAAGTTTGTAATTTGTGACTGAATACTGCTTTTTGTAGATATGAGACATCAATTTCCAAGCAGTGATTCTTCTATAAGAAGCTTTCTGAAGTTGTGAAGGTTTTAAAGCCTTAACAAATTTTTAATAAAACATTGCAGGGTACAGGAAGCCTGAAAGAGGTTTTTTTTCAGCGGGATGACATGAAGTAGGCTGCAGACCAAGACTTCAAAGTTATATGGACAACGTACAGAGTAATATTTTGAAATCTTTGAGATTTGCTTTTTATACTTTCAATTTTTTAAACATTTTGAGTCACACAACCATATATGAGTAAAAAAGGTTGATACCTATACCCTTTGGTGATAAATCATTATGGTTTGGGGATATTTTCATTTAATATGTTCATCTAAGACTTTATAAGAGTCTTGATTCCTCATGTCTTTTAAATAAATGAGAAAACATTAAGAAAAAGCATATAATCAAGTGCACAAACTTAATATATAGATATATTTTCCTAGATGTAATAGACTGAATTCTATAGAGAAGGTTACAAGTAAAAAAGGCAACAAGGTTAATGAGAAAATAGTTCTATAGAATCATAGAATCATTTAGGTTGGAAAAGACATTTAAGATCGTCAAGTCCAACTGTTCACCTAGCACTGCCAAGTCCACCACGAAACCATATCCCTAAGCAACATATCTATATGTCTTTTAAATATCTCCAGGGATGGTTAGTCCACCGCTTCCCTGGGCAGCCTGTTCCAATGCCTGACAACCCTTTTGGTGAAGAAATTTCTCTAATATCCAATCTAAACCTCCCCTGGCACAACCTGAGGCCATTTCCTCTTGTCCTCTCTTGTTACTAGGGAGAAGAGTCCAATCCCAACCTTGCAATAACCTCCTTTCAGGTAGCTGTAGAGAGCGATAAGGTCTCCCCTCAGCCTCCTCTTCTCCAGGCTAAACAGCCCCAGCTCCCTCAGCCGTCCCTCATAAGACTTGTTCTCTAGACCCTTCACCAGCTTTGTTGTTCTTCTTTGGACATGCAAAATATATGAATTTCTAAATATTTAGAAATATTTAGAAGGCCTCTTCTTGAAGGAAGAAGGTTATTTACATAACAATTTCCAGTTTACAGAACTCACCCCAGTGACTATAGACTGAAGGAGAAATAGGACTAGGGTATCAACACTCTGAGTTTTAGGACCTTGACCCAAATTTTATCAATAACTAGTGCAGAATAAACACCACAAAACAAGCACTGGTTTGGTGAAATGGATGTTTATTTCCTCCTTACAAATTATATGTATTTGTAAGCCAGACTGACTGGCTCATTATTAACTCAGTTGCATGAAAAAGTATGAGCTGGAATTTCTTTGCTGTGGATAAACTCCTTTGACTACTCAAAGTTAAACAGCGTGTAGCTTTACTATATCAGCAAAATTGTACAGGCTGTGTTCTGCCTAAACATCCTAACCTTTGAAAGGTGAAAATCTAATACACAAAGAATGCTTACAGATTTTTTTTTAAAAAAATATATATATAATTGTTTATTGAGCCAGATGCCACCCTTCCCATTTGTGATGGCTAGGGCCACACTGCATGTGTAGTCCTTAGATCTCTGCTGCAGTCTGTATGCTTAAAAAAACTGCTGAACTGAAGAAATAAGAAATCTCCATCCCCACAGTGGAGACCAAGAGAAACTGGTGCTCCAAAAAGATGTGTTAAACTTATTTTTCTTCTCACTTCAACAAGACCAGTAACTGTCAGTCTAAGGGTTTGACAAACTGTCTGATAATAGAAATTACAGAAAGAATCTTAGTTAACTTAAATTACTGAATTTTAGGGCGAATAATAACTATGAAAAAATCTAGTGTCTAGTAATAATAACTGGTATTGTCCTCAGGAATTTTACAGTTGATGTGGTTATATTCGGGGTGCTGAAAATAGCAAAAGAACATGATACTAAAAGGCAAGAATGCTAAGTCCTTTATTATAACACCTGAACTCAGTAGCATGAGAAGCATCGACATATCCTAAAGGCATAATTTGGAAAGAATTATTTCACTTTTATATAAAACAGAGAAATTAAAAAATCAGGTTCAAATGACCTCACTTATACACACTTATCTACTTCATGTCTGCCACTATATTGTGCCAGTAATCATCATCAGCATCATGTTTTTCTGTTTCTGTTTAGATGCAGAAGCATCAGTCTGTATGATGAGACTGTTTGAAATACAACCCTCTTCTCACCTGACAACTATTTCCTCCAAACAGAGGTGAAGCTTTTCTGCCCTCTCAAGAAAAAGCAGCATTGTTTGTCCTTGAAAGCACATGGACACAAAAGGCTTTATTAATGAAGAATCAAAGAATACCAGTCACCTGCTAGACCAGAGCAGTGATGGGAAACTGGAGCACAATAACCCTATGCTTTTCACAGTCATCGAAATGCTTAATCCTAGATAGCCCATTTCCCCCTACTATCCCACCAGTTGGCACAGTTCATCCGCCTGCAGTAGGTAAGCTAAGGTGTCAGGAGACAAGAACACAAACGGATAAAACCAGCTGAAATGGATTATTTGAGGACTGAATCTCTTCTTGAACAGGGGCTACAAGAGAGACCAAAAGGTACTTCTTCAAAAGCGGGTTATAAAAGCAGTCCCTGAGAGATAGTTTGAATTTTCTGCACGTAGCTTCAAATTCTCAATTCCCATGAAATCCAGTCAGGGAACATTCTGTCCAGAATAGGAGGAAACATGCTTCCTTAACTATATTTGTAACTATACGTCCATCAGATCAAAAGAATAAATAGTTTTCTACCTGATGTAACCTAATAACAAACGTGTGACCCAGACTGAGCTATCAGGCTGACCCAAGCAACTCTGCGTAATGTACAACTGATGCTGAACATTGCAAGGGTATGGAAAAGCCACCATTAGAGATCAATATGAAAGGCAACAGTGACTGCACTGTAGTGCTGTAGCATCAGTTAGCTTTAAGCTACCGAGATCATATTCCATTAGACATCTAATTACATTAGCACAAAGCTCAGCCCAGCCTCACGCCAAAGAATTTATTCTGTTCCTTGAGCGATGCTGTGAACCTCACAGCTGCAAACCCTGCATCGCAGTCAGGGCAAAGAACAGCAAAGGTTGCAAAAGAAATAAACCCTATTCCTGGAAGAAGGCACTCAAGGTGCTAAGTTTACTAGAGCGATGAAGAGGTATATAAATCTTGCAGCATCATCTCAACATCTTCAGTTGGAGAGGCAGGAAAAAAATATTAATTCACCCTGAAATACCTCCTATTCTTCTTTCTGGTGTATAGGAGACAACTATTGACTTAATAGTGCTGATAAATGAATGAGTAGTTCAGTTGAGGTCTATGAAATGGCTCTTTCCAAAGTAAATTCCAACTTGCATTGCAGTCAGAAGCAAAATAGATGTCAGAGAGATTTAACTCTCAAGGAGCAGCGTTTGGTAGGAGGATATGTTAAGTTTTATATTCTTATCAAAACACAGTAATTCAAAACAGATTTACACTTTAGGAATGAAAACTGATAGATCGAGAATGTTTAAATTATCATAAGTAAATAAAAACCATAAAAGAGGAGTAATTCACTTTCATTAGTGCTTCAGGCTGTCCTCCTCTTCAGAACTGATTCAGGAGGAATAGTTTTTTGTCCACTCCATCCCAGTACTACTGAAATTGGCTCTAGCTATTCAAGCAATAAGGAAGCATCCTCTCAGATGTGGCGGCATAATCAAATATCTTATGAAAGAAATGTATTTGATTAGATTTAATTTTGACTGACAGGTCTTGAAGAGCAGATGATAGATTGATTTTTTCTTTTCTATATAATATGCTAAGTAAAGGAATTACAAACTATAATTCATAATCCAAAATTATCGAGTACTTGGTATACAGCTCCAAAACAGTGTTTCCAGGGTTTCTCTCTATATTTCTCTTTCATGTCCCCCACTGTACCTCAGCCCCAAACACAGGACAGTCTTCCAGCAGCAGGTTGCTGACATGTTTCTCTCCTAAACCAGAGGCTTCATGAATGCTTACTGATGTCAGTTCCACTTGAAGAAAACAATCAATACATATTCAAATTATAAAAAAATCTGAATTCCAAGCTAATATTGACATAACCAAGCAAATATGTCATACTACCAGCACAAGAAATGTATCTTAACTTATATCTTTCTATAACCCATTTTATTATTACCAAATTTTATTATTATCCAGTTGTATTATTACCCCATGCATGGATACACGCTGGGGGTTGACCTGCTGGAAAGCGGCTCTGTTGAGAAGGACCTGGGAGTGCTGGTGGACAAGCTGACCCTGAGCCAGCGATGTGCCCTTGTGGCCAAGAAGGCCAACGGTGTCCTGGGGTGCATTAAAAGGAGTGTGGCCAGCAGGCTGAGAGAGGTTATCCTCCCCCTCTACTCTGCCCTAGTGAGACCACATCTGGAGTACTGTGTCCAGTTTTGGGCCCCAGTTCAAGAAGGACAGGGAACTGCTTGAGCAAGTCCAGCGCAGAGCTACCAAAATGATCAGGGGACTGGAGCATCTTCCTTATGAGGAAAGGCTGAGAGACTAGGGTTTGTTCAGCCTGGAGAAGAGAAGACTATGGGGGGATCTTATCAATGCCTATAAATATCTAAAGGGTGAGTGTCAAGAGGATGGAGCCAGACTCTTTTCAGTGGTGCCCAACGACAGGACAAGGGGCAATGGGCACAAGCTGGAACACAGGAAGTTCCACCTCAATATGAGAAAAGACTTCTCTCCTGTGAGGGTGCCAGAGCAGTGGCACAGGCTGCCCAGGGAGGGTGTGGAGTCTCCTTCCCTGGAGACATTCAAAACCCGCCTGGATGCATTCCTGTGCCCCCTGCTCTGGGTGTGCCTGCTCAAGCAGGGGGGTTGGATGAGAGGATCTCCAGAGGTCCCTTCCAACCCCTGCCATTCTGTGATTCTGTGATTATTATTATTATGTTTCTTTAAAGAAATTATAGAAACAGAAAGAAACTACATTGTGAACTTCGGGAATGGGTTTCCACTTTTTTATTTATACAGTTAAAAACCACCATGGTTACAGGTACTGTAATATAAAGCTTAATAATAACCCTTTTGGATCTGTCACCAAATAATATTTTGATAGTTTTCTGGCCACTTTGTGGTAAGAACGAAGATTAACATAGTATGATGTTGTTAAAACTGGTAAGTCTATGGAGTCTGTCTGATAATAATCTGTACTTCAGATGGAATGAGAAATATTTCACATCCTGTAGCATGAGATACAAAAGCATTTTAAAGGAACAATATATACACACAAGGAAAGAATTTCCTGGAGAGAACAACCAAAAACTGAAACAGAAAAAACCCAGACCAAACCAACAACATAAAACAGGTATCAAAGTGGAACTTGGGACAGAATTATATTCTTTACTCTTAAATGCATGATTTAGGTGTTTTTTGGCTGTGAAGGAGGCAAAAATCCATTGGTGTCTTAATGTTCAAGTGTTGGCTAAACTCAAATGATATATAGTAAGCAGGCCTCCAGCAAAGTCAAAGCAGTATAAACTGATAGATATAGAAACATAGTATTAGATATTGAATTCCAATGCACTGTACGACTTTGCCAGTTTTCTCATGTGAAGCATCCCTGCAAGAGATTCAGAACCACTAATGGTAGACTGGCAGATACCCTGCAAATACACACAGGCACACACACACACTGCACTCATCACCTGTGTTTTGATCCAAAACCAGAGAGGAAACTTTAGCGTGAGACAAACACATGTCCAAGATAATGACGTTTGCTGAGAGAGTGTGTATTTCCATTAAACCAGGCTCAGCACATGTTGCAATGCCAAATGCTGAACAATATTTGGATTGGCGCTTGCCCAGAACTTAGGCGGGTTTCATCTGCATCAGCTGGAAATCTACCACCTCTGGTCTAAGAGGGAAAATTACCCTGGTACAGAGATCACCTGCAATAGGGATGCACAGACCAGGGCCTCTTTAATGCATCTCCCAGGGGCCTCAAGCCTACTCATCTCAAAGTACCCCAGAGTCACCACTGCCTGCCTTTAAACCACTTCTGAAAATCTCTACCTGTGCACTCTACCTGTGCAATGTTCAGTACCAAAATACACACTGGTAAAGATTCTTCTGTCAGAACAGTTATGCAAGTACTTCTTCATAGAAGGTTAAGAAAAAGTCCAACTGAAGAGCAGCAAAAGCTACAGAAGGAGCCCAAGAGGCTAACCCTAAAGTCTTTATACGTTTTATTTCACTGAAGTCTTAAGACGTTTCATTTTATTTTATCAGAAGATTTATGAGCATCCTTGAAGAAACAATATCATTTTCAGATACATTCTATCTTTATCTACTGGAACCAGAAGTCAAATCAATTTTAGAATCCCAATTACAAGAGAAAAGATACAAGTCCAGACACTCAATCAGAACCAAAAAAGCAATAGGGGCAGATGGCCTGAAATAAGAATTCTTTCACGCAGTGCAAAATCTCTTAATCCTCAAGATGGAAGGAAAAAAAAGAAATCAGACAGTTTCTAAAAGTATTTGGTCTAAAGAGTCATATTTTTAATGTGACAACTACTTCTGATGTTTTTCTTTACACGGTGTTCAGTGTAGGCTGCAATGCATTTTCAAGTATTTCCATGTTTAAGTGGGAGAATATTTTACTTCAAACACTTCCACACTATGAAAATTAACAGTACTTTATTGTATTAAAAAAATCCCACCTCTGATAGCCTTTGTTAGAACTGCATTTCCTTTTTGGTAAGATTCCCTATACAATTTCTTTTCAACCTCTTCCATTTGGTGATGTCATATTAAAATGACAAAATGTTTCATGAAGGCAAGGCAAGATGCATCCCTGAAAATTCAGAATTTTCCCTGGGAAATCTATACATTACCCAATGGAGGCAAAAGATAAAACCGGGCAGCAGTTTTCTGTGTCCAGCTCTAAGTTTGAGAGAGGTAACTGAACCTTAACATAATGGAATACAACTGTGTAATAATTTTTTTTAAAAAAAAGCTATACGCTGCTTGAAAATCATAGTCTAAAGATTTTCAAGCTTTTCAATACCTACCCTTTGGTTCTGGATTTCCATAAACTTCCAAGGAAGTTTTTAGGTGAATTCAAGTTCTTATCAGGGCCTGAAGTTAATGATAGCAAAATTCTCATAAATAAAGACCAATTTTCAAGTCCTGTTATACTAGCCAAATAAAGAGACCAGTAATTAACAATTGCTTCCTCAGCCAGGGACTGCTCTATAAAGTCCATACAATCTCTTAAAACAAATGGCCATGTTGTGCTAATTACAATTTAAATTAGTAGATGACCATTTCAGATGATCAGAGGGTTTAAGCACCTAAAAAACTGAATTGAAACTATGACCTTAGTTATATGTTTTTGCAGGACTGAATTTAGCATATTTAGAAAAGACTGATTCAACGCCTACCACCATCGACTGGTAGGAATAGGTGGAAATGAATGCCTGGCAGAGATGTTTAGTTTCTTTGATGTTATTTCCTTAAACATGTATATATATATATATGTATATGAAATAAACAATTCCTTCTAATTGCTGTGATAACCTCAGCTCTTTAGCAGATAGGAGATTTCATTATTGGGCTCACAAGTTGACTTCTTTGACCTTATTTTGTAGGGAACAATCCAGATGGTCTAACCTTGCTGTTGGCAGAATTAGAGATGAAGCTGATCTTAATTCCAGTTAGAGCCTTGCTTGTTCTTTGATCACACCAAACAAGGTTGAATTTATTTTACCTGAAGGTGTACCCTATAAAACTCAAAGAGAAAGTGCTACAAAGAAGCAACAGAAGCATTCATAATTTAAATGACAGTGTATTTTATACAAAGGACTGTCAAGGAATATGACAAGGCTATGAAGTAAATTGAATAGAATTTAAGGAATCTAATGCAATTGGTAAACCTAATAAGAAGGATTAAAATCCTAGGTAAAAGAAACGGGTAATGGAAACGAAAGCAGTTAGAGATAGATGTAAAATCACTTTAGTGATCGCCTAGCACATTTCTAGTATTTTACAAACAAAAAATAATTGCCAATAAGGAGAAAATAGTTATTAACAGCATAATAAAAAAGAGAATTGAAAGACAGAAACTTGAAGAACCAGAAGACTTGGAAATGAAGATGGGGCAGCCTGGACACAATATTTCAATTATAAGTTGAGGTTCTTCTATTGGTTGAAGTTCTCTTACTGATGAAAACATGCAAGGGGTCTTACCCCTTACCAGCTCACGTGGTCTTGGGTGAGTGTCAGCACAGAGATGCTGTATGAAGATATCATGCAATTGAAAACGGAGTAGCTTAAATTCTGATTTTTCCCCTAGTTTCTCCAGGGTTTTTACGCAATATTATAAAACATTGTCTCAGGTGTTTGATTTGTTAATGGTAAATCAAGTCATATTTCCCCTCTCCAATGCATGCACATGCACCCAGCAGTCTTTTAAAACACTGGAACAGCAGAAGAAATATCAAAATGCTGCAAAATTGTTTATCTAAATATAAAGCTCTATGCTCTAATTACCAGCAAACTCACAAGAGATGAAACTAGAGTAGGGAAAATGAGAAGAGCCACTGAAATGAATGAAGCCAGGAGACATCCCAGGGATGGTTCCTATCTGTACCCATGTCCCTGAGATGTTCTCATTTGCCTGGCAGTATCTCATTAAGATGAATGGGGCACTTCACAAGTCTTTGGAGAGTTTCTGAAAGGGCACAGAGACACGAAAGAGAGAAATGATAGCATTTACCTTCTGCACCATTTAATGGATATTTACTGGCATGAGCATCAGGTGCTTTACATTTTAAAAAATGACAGAGAGAACCACCCAAGTTATTTTTCTTGCCCAAACTTTCACAAGCCACTGTTGAGGGTTTTGTTTTGTTTTTTTTTATGTTTTGTTCTGTTTCTTCTAATTAACTAGTTTAATGTTTCAAATTCTAGGCAGTAACAGCAGGAGAAGTATATAAAGTTTCTATTAGTATTGGTAACTCTCAAATATAGCTTCACATGAGGTAAGTGCTAACCTAAATACCTTCAGTATGTATAGGTTTCTTTGAAAGCCCATTAAAGCAGCCTGCTTCCTTTTTAGACAGATGTACCTAATGTACCTCCTCTAGGTGATCTGAAAGTTGTTAGTTTGTCTTCAGAGTTCATGCTGACTGAAATGCAAGCAATCTTTAAAGCAGCAGGATAAACCTGCTATTAGACTAGCTCAATGGAAATTTCAGCCTGCTTATTAAAAAAGAAATGGGGCTAGGTAGAAGGAAATGGTGTAGGTGAAGTTCTGGTACAGCTCTAATTAGGCCAATGTAATTTCTTAAGGAGCTGTAAAGGCTTAGAAAATTTCAAGTCAATCTCCTGTTCAAAATAAGCACAGATGGTACACTCCATTCACCACATGGTGGGATCTAACCATGCTCTTTCCCCTCTGAACAAAACTGTCTCTGGATGAAAGTGAAGATTTCCTTGCTGCCTGAGACAACTGATTTTTTTCCTTATGGAAAAAAAGCACATCCCACAAAACCGGAGTCACTACTGCATCTTCTCCTAATTGTGTACAGATTCCTCCTCTGGCTTCCTACGAGGAATTATAAAAGTAAGTCATGGTGCTGTGCCTTCACTGCTAGTTTGAGGAGAGAAAGGATTTTAGCACTATCTGCCATCTCCTCCAACACCTGTAAAGGAGAAGAGATTGACTGGCCCCACAGCTATGTGATGGTTAGGTATACACGTGGTAGATAAAAAGTCCTCCTAGCTAAAAGCTAGCTAAAAGACAGCTAACATAATGAGATCATGTAACCTTGCAGCAACGTGCTACAGTTTAGGAGGTTCATGTTGCATGTTTGGAGAAACTTCTGCACCAGGAGGTCAGTGCAACACTGGCACACGTTGCTCGGAAACGCTGTGAAACCCCTTCCTTTGCAGTTTTCAAACTCAGCTAGACAAAGTTAGGCTGATCTTATATGAGGCTGGCAACAGTCCTGCGTCAGGCAGCAGGTCGATCTAGATGAGCTTGGCAGCTTGCTTCCAACCAATACTTCTAACATTCTGTGAGCATTATACACTTGGAGAGGCCAAGTTAGATACCTTAAGGCAACAAGTGGAAACACATTCGTAGAACTGCCATAGAATCATAGAATGGTTTGGTTGGAAGGGACCTTAAAGATCAGCTAGTTCCAACCCACCCTGACACAGGCAGGGCCACCTTCCACTAAACCAGGTTGCTCAAAGTTCCATCCCACCTGGCCTTGAACACTTCTAGGGATGGGGCATCCACAATTCCACTGGGCAACTTGTTCCAGTGCTTCACCACCCTCATAGTGAAGAGGTCAGATGGTACAGAGGCATTTGAATCTGCTCCTTATCTGTGGGACCTTTGGGATTATGGATTTATTTCTAACTAGGTCCCTTAAGTATGGCCTGATATTAATCAAAAAGTCAAAATGGATTATTAAATTTGTTAGCATTATAAAGCTTTAGCTTTAAGGAATCTGTAGCTCCCTTAGTGAGTTTGAGAACATGAGATCTGCATTCCTTTCTCATGTTTTTAAGCCCATTGTCAATGCCAGAGTGTGTTACAATGCAATAAGGTAACAGACAATTCTTTTTCCTGAATTGAAATTTCTCATACCCATATTTTAACAATTAGTAGATATAATACGGCAGTCAAAGCCTCTGCTGATGATGTAATGCCCTCACCTTATGGAACATTTAAGATTTATCACTATTTTAAATTTGCATAAATACAATTATTTATACAGCTATGTAAACAATATCTTCATTGAATCGCCTAGCCGAAATCTATCTATACTGCTGAACATATATGATTTTCAGCATTTTCGGTCTCTTGCTCTGGAGGATCAAGCCTTTAGCACCACAAGATTTTTTGGCACACACTGCAAACATAAGAATAAGGAAAATGCAGAAGACATACATATTATATTTTACAATTATTTTAGCTAGTATTTAAAAAATTCAGACTTTCTTCTTGAAGCTTTTTCAGTTAAGTAGTAGCAATTTTTAAATATCCTGAAGGGTGTCGAATATGTTGTGAAGTTACAATCTTCATAGAATTCCATTCCAAAAAGAACAATAATCCAGAAGACCACTTCTCTTATGCTACTATTTTTCTTCTTAATTTACATTTTAGTTTGGAAATCTAGAATTATATTATTTTTGAAAATAAGTGATGTTTAAAAAATAGTTTGAGGTTGATTCATCCTAGTAAACAAATTTTAAACTGATTTTTAGTGAAAGATTGTTTATGCAAGCAATTTTCCAACTAAATTTATTCAAATATCACTTGCTTTTGCATGCTTTTCGGCGCTGTTATGAAAAAAATGCTATCCCCAAATATGACAAGCCTATGTTTTATAAATGCAGATTCAACCTAAGTGGACATAAATTCAAAAAAATATTTTAAGAAATACTTTCAAAGCAGGTTTTACATATAACTTTTTCAAGAGGTGGGATTTTTTTTTCACCTCCCCCCCCAATCTGATAATATATTTGTAATACCCAAGTATCAATTTTCTATTAAAAATACATATTACGCGAAGATTGCTCAATAGATGTGTTCATTTTTTAATCAGTGCTTCTAATGTTTCCATCCTTTCTGTTTAAGAACTGAAATGAAAAAATAAATATCTGCACTTTAAGGCAGTTGGGTTTAAGTCAACTTTGCATGATTAACTGCTAGAATCGAGAAATTAGCACACTTGTAAGCAACTGAATAAACATTCAGTCTTCATGAAACAGAGCCATGTATCTATGGGCATTAATTCTGTAATTAACATAAGTGACAATAACAATGTGGAGTAGTCGAAGGACACTATTTGCTAAAAGAGCGATTTTAATAACTCACAAATAAAGGAAGCAAAGTTGGGATTATCTCTTCTTCCTGTCTTTTAAAAATTCTAGTGAAAAGAACAGCTCATGTGGAGCCATTTAACTTTTCTTCTCCTATGTTGATGTCAGCTTTGCCGTTATACTTGGCATAACAGCTTTGATTAAACATTTTATATAATTGTAAGCTTCCTGAGGGGACTCAGAATGGAACTATCAGGTGCTTGGGTTACATTCCAGATGGCAAGAGATTTGCTCAGCTTCACACTCCTCTTCCCACTGATGATACTAAACCACAGTGGAATTCATTTGCAAGTAATTCCGGGAACCATCAGGTTGAATTTCAAAGAATTTAAAAAATCAGCAACTCTGCTTTTAAAACAAAGCATATAATTTGTAGTTGTTTTTTAAACAATTCTCAGGCTTCCCCTTGAGTAATTTTTAAACCCATGTCTGCCAGAATTATACTCTAAAAGCACTGCTGTTGCATTAAGGTTACAAGTGAACAGAAAAGTTAATCTTTTCCCACTCCCAGTCTAACATGTAGCTAAATGGATACTAGAGTCAAAAACATCTAGAAACAGGTAAGTATGGTAAGCGAATGTGGAAAGGTAGCTACCGTTACAGCTGGCCACTATCTAGATAAACTTTCTTTACCACAGCAAGTTGCTTCTGCAAGAGAAGGGAAGCTAGGAGGGATCTTATCTCACCTGCAGAAATAGCAATGCCAAGGTACACCTTAAGGATATTTGGGAACAAACCTGGCCACGCTGCGGCTCTATATTCCAGAGAGCTTCAGATGTGAAGGACTCAGAGGACAACCGCAATAACCCTTCCCAGAAATCCCTAATAAGCCTGTTCTGCTGTTTGCCATTTCCCTGGTTCTCGTGCATTGTTCATTGGTCATACTTGTTTCTGACTTGCAGGTAGAACATTTTAATGTGTGCTTATGCATGCATAATAATAGACCTGGACTGGCTTCTGCAGTTTTTCTGTCCCACGAAAATGGACATCTAGAATGGGACTTGAGCACAGCGGAGGTATTTCCACCCAAGGCTTCATCCCAATAATTCTGTTTGGCGACTGAGATTCCTAAGCTCACTGTTCTGAGTTCAGATCCACGGATCCTCATCATGCACAAAACTGAACCTGGCTGAGTCAAGCACCTGTTCAGCCTGAATTGGACATTCTTTTATTTTAGCACCCTAGAAGACTTCATCTGCTGGATTTCAGGCTCAACTCACAGCAACAGACTGGCTTTCCCCTTACCACACTCAGTAACGCATGGCTGTGACAGCTTGAGGATTCCTGAGGAAGAGCAAGCAGCTGTGGAGGACTGAGTACTGGTTTTGCATTTTATCAAAAGACCAATAATCCTAATGTGATTGTCCTGCAAGAACTCTTTGAAAGAGTGGCTATGGATACCCGGTCAGAGGAAAGGAGTTTGAAAATAACTTTTTTTCCTGAGCCGGAACCAAAATTTTGTTCTGCATGTTGAACAAAACTGTAATGCCAAATGAGAACTGAACTAATGCTAACAACTGCAAAGAGGTTACTGGCTAAAAATAAAGGCTTATCAGAGCCACTGCTATGTGTGGATTCAGCCAAAGTTATTGCAACAGGTAACAGTAGAAGTGGTGACTAGAGTGACATTAATGCCTGATAACCAGGACCGAGAACAACAAACGCAAAAGGAATTTTTCACTCCAATTCCTTTTGTTCACTCTGTAATATCCACTTTTTTACTGACAACAAGGGAGAGTGGAAGAGCAAATACTTATACAAAATTTAGACTGACTTGATTCTCACGTCAAAAGCTACAGAGGGAATGGCACACCTCTGAATGGACTTCACTCTTATGCCAGTAGACTGTAGTTTCAACTGAAGATTCATCAAAATACTGTCTGACAGAATTCATTATCCTCTGTAAAACAACCAAGGAATTTAACTGTGGGTAGTAATTTGAAAAATTAACATCAGTAATCTAATGTCAGACTGTTTTACCAAAGTAAGATAAGACCGAGCAACTCTTGGATGTCAGGTTATTTCAGGACACAGCTATTTCAAACCCCATTTAACTCTGCATAAGCTGATGCACTGGAGCATCTTAACATAATAACAGTATGAACATGAACACATTAATTCTGTGAAAGACCTCTACTTTCTTATCAATATAATTTGCAGACATTATGTTTGACTAACAGGAGAAGAAAAAGTTAAAGCAGTATTTCAGAATATGGGATTCTTTGACTCAAAGAATTAAAGTAAAGTTAAACACAGAGTAAAGGTCAGGTGAATCTGATCTTGGAAGATCAGGATGATGAACTGCAACTCTTTAAAGCTTCTGAAATCTCAAAAAAAAAAAAAAAGAAAGGTCAATAAAGGATTTATTCAATTTGCTGATGAGTAACACTTTAATGAAAAATAAATCTTATGTTCTATCAGATGATTAAAATGTCATGCCTAAACTATATTACAAATCTAGCAACATTCTTTCATCTCAATTATATATAATATTATGGGACAAGTATTAGAAGTTTTAAACAGTAATGTATAGGTTTAAAGAGTATTTCATAAAATTAATGCCTAGAAAATAACATTATAATAACATGAAAAGTCACATAAAGTTAAGTTAAAAATTAATATATACCGAAAACGATATATCTTCAATTAAATTCTAAGTTTGAACTCTGTTCTGAAATTACCATGACAGGCATTTAAGGTATTTGTATCCACTACTGATATTTTTTGTCTACTTAGAGCAAAACCTTAGCTCTAAGATTTTGATCCACCATGTTTCATGTTTTTTTAAACATGAAAATACCAGTCCTGAATTTTAATAAAGTCTTCAAGACATAAGCACCTGTTCTGATTGTCCTATTAATAAAAAAAGAAATAAAAACCACAAAAAAACCCCAAAACCATTCAAGTAATAATTTAGTCTTACAGGGCAGGAAGGAATCCAATGCACAGAGCTACAAAAATGACTATTTTATGCCACTTTCACGACATGTAGAGATTGAGAATCCATTCAAGGAACAAATACTTGGATTTAAGTAAAAAAGGATTACCTCTCCTGTAGTTCTTACAGAAATCTTTGTTGAAGAGAAGAGTCAAAAATGGACAGAGCTCCTTTGGCCTGGAAGGAAATCTTCAGGAACACTAACAGGCAAGTGATGATTTTGCTTGCAGTTCAGCTGATTTCAATTTCTGAATTTCCTTTTCTTCTATCTACTTAGAAAATTCTTTACAAGAGACATATTTTCAAAGGAATCTCTGAAATTATTCTCTTTCCATAAATAAAACTTCCAATAAATATCTCATCCCTTCTAGAAACTGCTGTGTAATTAGGTAACATCCAAAAGTTTGGAGAGTTAGATTTCAGTGTAATAATTACTGAGACTTCATTGCATGTCCATGGACTTTTAATCTGTCAATGATATTTAGAAAAAGTAACTATGATTACTCTGTTTATGCAAAACATTATACCTACTAGAAGTATATAGAGACAATAAACATACCATTTTAAGCTACAATAATTCTTCATATAGAGCTATTTTGGAACCTATGCATCATGCTTTGTCCCTGCCAAGGCTTGTCAGAAACACCTAGGAGAGATCATACTCTTAGCTCACCTCAGAGCAATCTTCATATTTTTATGAATTTGTGTTTTATCAGTCCTTCTAAAATGCTGTAATGGAACATAGTAAATGTTTGCCCGTTGTTCTTGAGCGGGTAAACCAACAGGTATTTGAAGAGGTTTGGGGGCATGTGAAATGTCAGGACGCTATGAAGACAGGATAAAATTATTTGCAGATCTAGTGAATCTACCACACTGATGACTACTCAAGAGACAGCTCTGGCATGCTACCCTATTAACAGTACTTATTCAAATAATAAATACCTAAAACTCAAATAATTTTTAAAGACTCTGGCACCCAGTAGGTATCTTCTGTATTTTGAATCTGGCAAGGTCTTCTCTGTTCAGTTTTACAAGCTTTTCCCTACCTCTGAAGCAGAAAAGGTTATTAATACCTACAGTGAGATAAAATAGGAAGTCCCATGAAGAAATTGTTAATCACATGAATAATTTTATAGATAGGTAGGAAAGATTCTTCTTTTTGTTAAGAACTCTGATCAATCTGAGGCCAAGGCTGCCTGACTGACTTGATAGTCATTACAAGTAATCAGATAATTTGTGGGGAAAGATGTATTGATAATGAAACCATCTTAATACTTAGAGTTTTTTCTTTTCATGCAGACTTGTATTGTCTGTTGCTTATAGATGTTTCAGGAGACACACATGAACATTTCAAATAAATATGTGGCAGCTTCTTAGGAATTTACATTACACACATACTTCAAAGAGCCATTATGGATCAGATGGTGCCTGGCTTCTATGAAGCTGCATAGAGCTGCAGAAAGGAATAAACCCTCTGTGTCTTTTCTTGTGCACCCATCTGAGAAGAACAGCAGCTCCAATACTGAACACAGCTGTTCTTTCTGCATTTTTGCCCCAAGAGAAGTCTCTGGACTGCTTGGACGATCCTTGGGAAGGCAGAAGAAAGTGAATTTCCTGGTCTCTTTTAACAGATGTTACTTGAGGTGCTCAACGTCTGCACACTGTGCCTTTGGGAGGTCATTGAAAGGACATGGATTCTTCTGAAGGATTCAAAAGAAGAAGGGGAAGGAAGCTGGCACACTGGGTTTGCTACAGAACTGTTTCTTGTAACTGTCAAGTGTAAATATACCTGACCTTCCCGCTTTTGGATGTTCCTGTTTAAAGGAATCTGGGAAAAAAGTAAATCTCCAGCTACAGTAAAAAGGAGAAAGGAAATTGAGAAGATAAGGAAAGAGGCAATTGTTTATTCCATGACTAAGTGAAAGAAAGGGCAGCTCATCACTTCTAAGTAAGTTACAAATATTAGCACAGTCTTTACCGTCAAGGCAAATGAGACAGCTCAGATTGACAATGAAAACCTCCCATGGCAACCAGTAAATACAGGTTCAGCATTTTTAGGACAGAGGCTCGGGCCCAGCCTACCCAAAAGATCCATCAAAAATTTACTGAAGCTGGCAGTAAGGCAGCTTTTTTCCTCAAATACGACTACAATGAAAACCTACAAATGCTCAAACCTTTCTAAGAAAAGCAACAGCGTACATTCATTTTTTTTTCTGAATGCACCCTTGCATCTGTATCATCTTCTCATCCCCAAAAAAATTTTGCTTTAAGGACTTTTACAATGAAGAGGAAGACTTTAAAGACAATGAAAAAATACAGCAAAGTATGTAATACAGGAAGCAAAGGGAGGGCAAGTCACTTTTGGATGCTATTTTAGGGCAATGTTTTTATTAATTAAGCTCACAGTCACAGTGCATCTGTCAGCTATGGCAAAGCATTAAGGAAGAATGAATGAAAGATTGTTCCGTAGAGAAAAAAATAGTTCATAATGAGCTGAGTACAAAATTATCTCCTGTAGACCCTCAGAAGAACAGTAGATTGTATCATATGAGGAATGAACTAAATGTGTTCATTTTCCATGTGTTCGAAATGAACACAGCCACATCTGGCTGAGTCAAGGGAAAAAAGCTACCTTGTGCTTTTATTCTCATGGGCAGTGCGGGTTGATGCTTTTCGGTGGTTAAAACCACAAAACTAAATATTCATTAGAGAATATATGCATTACAAATGTAAGTCAGCCCTTTCTGAGACAGTGAAGCATTTGTAGATGTACATTTACCAAACATGTTAATTTTTTTCGTAATTCAGACAATTTAGCTGAACATATTTTTGCTGGAAAAAAAAAATAACAGCCTATCTGGACTGCTTTTGTTCCTTATTTTTGGCATAATTCTTGGAATTATTTGTCAATAATCAAACCAAGGAGCATAAAATGCAGAATGAGACCATCTAACTGTTTTTCAAGAAATACCTACCAAAAAGCACACATCCTGAAATTAAGGTTTAAGATGTGCATTTTCCCCTGTACAGACCTTGTATAGTGAAAAACAGATTTGAGTAATGTGATTTTGATATGAATTTTAAGCAACTGATAATCTAAAAAATACTCTGAGTCCCATGAATTTTCACATGCAACTGGAAAGTTTCCATGTAATCATAGATAACGAATAGTTTGACATAGAAATCACAATGGTACAGCTTTAACTTTTACTCATGGAGGTGTTTTAAATTTTACTTATATCTCTAACCATGGAACTATTCCCTGTGCATCCCAGAGCTCCCTATGTAGCACTCTAATCATTTCTCATTCGTTATGAACTACAGGGAAGGTTAATGCTGCCCTTTCATACCCTGTGCACTTCATTTGCCAGAATAGCCAGATAGCAATTTCCCTCAGCTGAGTCCCTAGCCATATTCTTTTGGTATGTGTGTATTCATAGTACAGTGTCAGACAGATTTTCACTGTCAGTTATATCACAGGTTGACGCTATACCACCAAAAATATACAACACTGCTTATTGAAGAAGACAAGAAACTGAAAAGCTCCGATGAATTCTTAAAAAAGAGTTGCAGTAAAGCTGCTCTAAATCTGAGTAACTGCTCTGTGGCTGCTGCTATAACCAGGAAAAGCCTTACTTCCATGGACTAAGCATGCGGCGATATAGTGGTGAATTGGGACTGCAGAGCTCACTCATCTTTTCATTTCTCCTCGTTAAGAACAGCTACTTTATTTTCATGTTTCTACTCAATATCTTTATCCTCTCATACAATTATACATTGGAGATCAAAACATGGGGGAAAATGTCTCCTTAATAATATCAAATCAATTATTAAAACTGAAGTTGTTTTTATTGTCTTGGCCTCAAATACTCACAAAGCTTATGAATTTCCCCTAATTGTGTCCGACGAATTAAAAATGTGATGCTAATGTGCAATTCTGCTATTAACGTACTTTATCTAATGACATTTAAATTAAATATTATGTGTGCATTTTATCCCTAAAAGTCAGGTTTATTTTTCACTTTCCAGGATAAAGCAAAACTAGTTTTACATTCCAATTAAAAGCAATCATTGTATCGGACAGTTTCCAGTTGAATACTTCCCTCTCTGCCGAGGTGTTTTTATGTCCCTTGGCATATGTCGCCTTTCTTGTAGCAGCTCAACATTTCTCCAGTTAAAAGTATAATTCAAAGCAGGTTATCAAGTGCTGTGACTGAAGCGATGAAGGCAAGGAAGGCAAGTAAGCAAAAGATGAGGACGTTCTTATATGTCTTTAAATTTCTTCTTATTACTTCCTTTCCATATTTCCTCTTTCCCATCTTCCAAAATCATTATAAACTCATCATTCATCTGGGGCCCACAGATGCTAGGAAGCCGATACTAGCACATCGCTGTGTCTCAGGAGAGGCTGTGCTCAGAAACACCATCAGCGTGTTTGCCCAACAGGCCAACACTGCTCAGTACAAAATGCTCCTTAGCTGCATCTGCCATAGGATAAAGTTATAATTAAAATGCCTCCCATGAGCTCCCATATAGTATTCACTGAGATGCAGGACAAAATAAAAAGGAGTCTAACTTTAAAATTCCTCATGCAAGCAACTTGTAACTATGTACAATGCTCTTCCGCCCAAACAAGCTTTCTCTCCAGATCTTTCTTCCTAATGGATGAAATATCTTGCAGGCCCAGCATGATTCATTTTGTTGAATAACGTATATGATTAAAAGTTTAATGATGTTTTGATACAAAACAGCATTTGCATAATTACAACAGAAAGACATGAAGCTAACATTAAATAAAAATTTTTGTCATTCATTCTATATACTAAATCCAGTTAAGCTTTCACAGAGCACCTCTAAAGGTTTCCTTGAACTCTCCCAGTGTTTGCTTTGGTGTGAATTGGGTTCATCCCTCTAAATTATGACAGCTGTCGGCAACTTTCAGTTATTCACAGTTAGTGAGGTATAGGAAAGCCCTCAGCACTCCTGAGATCAGAAGCACAGACATGGTGTTAGACTGCTATTCTGTCACCTGTGGAGGAATGATGCCTGTTTGGCCACTAAGACAGCCTTAAATTGATAATATGTCAGTACACCACTGCATAGTAATGGCTCTGAACCCCAGAGTTCAGACCATACTGTTCTGGGTATCCTGTAAACAGAGAAGTGGATACAGTTCCTGCTACAGAGATAACAATCTAACACACTAATAAACTGATACATTATTAAATGCAATATTGTAAAGAATCTTACGACCACTTTATGACCTCACTTATACTGGTACCAAACTACTGTAACTTCCCTGTAACTCTTTAATCAGTAATTTTTTTTTCTACAAGGATCCAGAGTAGGTGTGAAATATATCCTTTATAGTGCACAATATAAAAAGCAAATATTGTTCCCATTAATTTCTAATACAACTATTTACTTTCACAGTATCGCAGAATCACAGAATGGTAGGGGTCGGAAGGGACCTCTGGAGATCATCTTGTCCAACCCCCCTGCTTGAGCAGGCACACCTAGAGCAGGAACGCGTCCAGGTGGGTTTTGAATGTCTCCAGGGAAGGAGACTCCACAACCTCCCTGGGCAGCCTGTGCCACTGCTCTGGCACCCTCATATTTAAATGGAACTTCCGGTGTTCCAACCTGTGCCCATTGCCCCTTGTCCTGTTGGGCACCACTGAAAAGACCCTAGTCCCATCATCCTGACACCCACCCTTCAGATATTTATAAGTATTGACAAGATCCCAGCTTTCCTACCAAAACAGGTTTAAACACAACATAATCATTCATATATTTTGACAAAAAACTGACATACCCACTTTTACATCAATCAGTTCAGTCTTTTGGATTCCAGCATGCTAACAAGACATCTAGACATCCACAATAGGAAAACAAGTGCTAATCTGTAGACATTGCTGCTCAGGTAACTGATGGAAGCATCACATCTTCTCTATCCCATGACCTACTGGAGATACTGATTATCCATAGCTCTGGGCTGCATACTTAGCTATTCCAATTCACGTAAAAACTTTGCATTGTAATGCAAGACTATGAAGACACTATGATAATTATCTGCTCCCTGTGTGTTGTCTTCACTGAACACTGTCTCAGTCACCTGCTGTCTCCTGGCATTCAAGCACTACTGTAGGTCTTTTCTCACATTTCCCCTTCTTCCCTTTCCCAAGCACAGTGATTTTTTATAATAGCCCTGTTCCACTGAATGGTGAAACTGTTCACTAAGATAAGTCTTCTGAATAAAAGACTACACATTCACTGGAACTAGAAAAGGACAAATCAACTCACTATCTGAAGAAACAGAAAATGATTGTGGGTCATAGTGACAAGAATGTGCAAAATCAGCTCTTTTCCTTGGTTTATCCTCTGTCTCCATATGCATGCAGAAACGCCTGATGAAATACATATACATGAAAGTACAAACACACAGGATTGTTTTCATTCTCTTCTAAATGAATAAAAATATTTGCAATGCATTCTAAAAATATAAGAAAAAAGAAGATAAAGTACATACTATTTTATAGTTAATTCCTTCGTTAGAACACTCGAGATTTAATTCTTAGCTGTACCACTGTCATCTCTCTGTCAGACTGGGAATATCTGTTAAGGAGAATCCTTAGTTTCCCACTTAGGATACCTTGACTATCTGAAATGGACACAAACTTCACCTTTTTCAGTTAGGGCTGTTACAAGTTCTTTGCAGTATTTCTATAGATCATTAAATTACAAGCATGCATTTGAAAAAGTTTGTAAGGAAGAATATACTTTTTCCCATACATGGATTATTCCATTGAAACAGACTTTTGAGCAGTTTAGTAAGGTGGAGAGCAAGGTTTATCAACAACTAGCAGGTCTCCTCCAAAGGTGGAAAACATAAAATTAAGAAGAAATTGGAAAAATATATGTAACAGTACCAGCCAGTAATGCCTATCAAACCATACCCCACTTACAGCAACCTGACTGCAGCATTCCCCCATGCAAGCCAAAGATTTTGTTGATAGTTACAAATGACAAATCTCATATCTCTGTTAATCTTATTACACTTACTGTTAACATTGTTTTCTGCTAATAAAGCCATTTCCTTTTGCTATAATTTTTCTAAAGAAGTGAATGATGCTTCTTTATGATACATTAGATACATGCATTGTATTTCTGTTGTCCATTAGGCTAATGCTTCATTCTGAAACAAATCCCAAAGGCCTGCTATCAGTGGAGAGCAGATGGAACTGATGAACACATACATACCTAAGCATGGCTGTCTTCATTCGTTTTAGTAGCTGGAAAACGTCCCAAAGTAATATACGCCCTGTTCATGTATTCATGACTCGCTTCTGATGTACTTAACTCTGAGCAGCTCTCAAGTTAGAAACAAACGTACACAGAAACGGAACTGAATGTATATCCCTTTTTCAGGGAAGATTTATTCTTCTGAGAGGCTCAACGGAAGCCTTGGGACCATTCATTCAGCACTGCTGAACGCTGCCTGTGAGGAAGTGAACTTCTTTGACTTTGTGGAAAGTCAGTGACTATGGAGGTACTCAGGACTTTGATTCTAAAACTGACCTCTGATAATTAGTTAGAAGAAGGAAAAAAACCAACCTATTACACTCATGAATAACCTTATCTTAATTGCCAGCAAATGAAACCAGCCTTTTTTTTAACGCCTCAGACTTCCACATATTTGCCATAAAATGTTGTATCTGTGGTACTTGCAGGCAACTGAAGCTCCGGAGAGCCAATTAAGATGAGATGTGCCAAATGGACACAATTTTCACACAGGCAAGGACAGACTGTGAAAGAGTAAATGCTTTGATCTGAGCCCCAGCCCAAGTAAGAGGGCACATGTAATGAAACCTCATTACGAAGCACTGAATCTAGCATGAAATAGTCGCCCAGTAAAGGAGACTGGGTTCCACCTCGGTAAAAATGTGAATATCAGCATTGTGCTAGTTCAAGACTTTGGTTTATTTTCACATCTGTTTCTAGAATGAAATGAGCTGATATTGTGTCATTAATGGAATATTCAAATAAATTTTATAAAATTTGGAAAAGCCCTCCTTTGACTTGAGAACCTGCTATTTGTATTGCGAATTTCACTCATCATGGGAGTTTGTGACAACTTGATTTCCTCTGTGCTTTTTCATAGGATTATGTGTAATGGCCTTGATTTTGAGTAGGGTTTCTGGGATGCCATTTTTCAGTTTTAGATGTCCTTTTCAAGAACTTTTTTTTAATACCATTTTTCTCTCTCAGTGATATGTATCCACTACTTCTTCCATGCGCATGCAGGTCTTCCTGAAACCCCAGAGTTTCAGAAGTCATATGAATATGGCTGCTTTTCAGATAAGTTTCAGTTCAGTAATAATTACAAAATTTCACAGCAGGGTTTGCTGTTTCAGCATGGGGGAGGCTGCTTCAAGCTTCCAATATTGGCCTCCTAGACAAACACTACACCACAATTAGGGTACCCCACCCCCTCAGTGAATGAAAACCAGAAGCAAAAAGAGAAGGAAAAGAAATCAAGGAAAACCAGATGTCTGTAGCTAAATTTTGCCTCTCGTTGCATTCAAGCAAACACACATTCAAGCAACTCAGCACAATTTCACCAAGGTTTTCACTGGGCAGCAGGTAGCCGATACCACTCACAGCTCACCACATTGCCAAAAAAATGGAGGTGAGGCTGAAGGGCACAGAACTGTAGCACCCAGAAAGGTTAATTACCCGACACTTTTTTTTGAATGAAAACCCAGCTGTGAGTTGTTATGACTTTTTTTACAATTTAATGCAGAATTAGTCAATTCTGCAGAAAGACACATGACTGAACGCATAACGTAATATGAAACATATACCTCCTTATTAGTCCTAGTAGTCTGAAAGTATCTTTCTCCCTAAAAGTTTATTTACTCCCTAATAGTTACTGTTCTTCCATCTTGGTGTGACCATTTTGATTTATGAAAATATTATGGAATATTTCAATTCTTAGTACAGTGTCCATACACAATGGAGCTATTCTGTTATATTTTAACAGACAGACTTACTCAATAGGTGAACTTTTAGGTTCTGTCTCATCTATGAGACAGTAAGGGGACACAAGTTCACACAGTAAACCGTACCTGGGAATCAGGTACTTAATGACTAGTCTGGGTAGACAAAGGACTTTTTGAAACAAAAAATACTGATTCATAGAAGCATAGATTCACAGAATATCTCAAATTGGAAGGGACCCATAAGGATCGTCGAGTCCAACTCCCTGCTCCTTGCAGGACTACCTAAAACTAAACCATATGACTAAGAGCATCGTCCAGATGCTCCTTGAACTCTGACAGGCTTGGTGCTGTGACCACTTCCCCGGGGAGCCTGTGCGGGTGAGCAACCACCCTCTCAGTGAAGAATTAGAATTCCAGTCATTCAAATTCAAAACGTAAGTCTACAGTCATTACATTGGCTTTAAAGTCTTGACAGGAAAAAAGGAATAGGATCTGACCTCTTTTTTTCATTTGACTTAGGTGCACTTGTCAGTCTTTTCTTTGTAACTACAAAAGCCAGTACTCATTTTAAAATATAACAAACAAGGCTTAAATCCTGAGTAATCAGATTAATCCAGGAGCTTGGTTTTGATTTTTGGAGGAACAGGACCGAGGTGGGGCAGGGGGAGTGTGTGTTGGTAAATCAATCGTGGCACATGCCATGAAACCTGGGGTGGGTAAAATGTTACATTATTTCTTCTTTTTACAAAAAAGACATCTGTTCGTGAATGTTATATTAATAGAGTACTAATTGTATGTGGCTCAACAACATTGACTTATATGGAAAAACTGGGACACAAAGGACTGAAATCACTATGCAAAGGGAGCATCCAGCAACACTCTCATATTGACCTTATATCTCAAAAATCCCACAAAAGTATTTCTGACCCAATACTGTCACAAAAGAGGCATCTCTACACTTACGGATTTTACTCATCAACTATCCAAGTTAAATAAAAGGCAGCTTGTTAATATGTGCAGTATCTTGCAATTTGCTTATACATTTTTTCTAAAAATGTTGTTTCAATGTTTAGCATAACCACCTGAGAAGAACCATTTTCTGAAAGCTTCAGATCTGACACAAATAGAAATACCTGTTCATATTGTCCTTCTGATTAGGTAAAACTTTCAGGACTTAAATTACAGTGAAAACATACCAAACAAATTCTAATTGCTTTGACTTTGTGTCTTTGGCACCCAGCAAATTAAGTAAGGGCAAAGTACAAAAACAGAAGGGAAAAGTAGACATGATAATTTCAAGGTAATGATTAGATTCATTATTTATTTGTCACCAAGAAAGAGTAAAACTTTAAATCATCAGAAGATCCAGGCATGGCACATTTGTTGCTATTTTAGCAACGTAATACATCAAGATTTCCCTTTCAGTAACATTTCATTGTCTTTGCCCTAACCAATGGAAAGAATCAAGAGGTGGCATAGCATTAAAGCAAGTTTATCAAGTAGAAAAATTTTTTGGTATTTAGTGTGAATATTTGGCAGTAAGCAACTATATTTTATGATCTAATCCTGGGAAGACTTATGTGCAAGCTTCAATTTACACAATGTTTAAAGTTTACAGTATGCATAAATCTTTGGGATCATGTCTGAGTCATCCATTTAATCCTTCTGGTACAAAACAATGTGTCACTAAATAAAGTAATGTATCACTGTCATTATTTTTGGAAAGGAACTTCGTCTTGGAAGCTCCCTCTGACCACATGGGCTGACAAGGCAACATTTTTAAAACCACAGAAGAACACTTCACACAGGAAAAGCTGGACATGAGAATAATTAGAATTTTCAGTATTACAGCTCAAGGTTTACAAATACCAGTGATTTGGGAATATAAAATCATTTGGCTGACTATTTACAGGTTTCAACACTTGCCTAGCTATGACCATCACATATGATAAGAGGTTAAGTTCTGAAAGTGAAAAAACACTTGAACGGAAGCATGGCTCTAAAAAACCCAAAGCATAAAAATCAGCTTAAACTTGTAAAGACTCGTCTGTACTTTAAAAAGACAGTATTCGCAGAGAGCTTCCGTTCATTATGGAGCATGTTTCTAATTTCCTATTCCTGACTCACAGCAATTAAGCCAGGAAACATAGTCAGGATAGAAGGACTGTGGCAGACAATTCACCATTGGCGAATAAGCTTATTCACAATGGTGAATTTGGCTCTAGGGGCAAGAAAGGAGGGTCATGAAATCCTATGAAAGGAAAGTTTCACATGCTTTAATTTGTAAATTATAGAAAATGGGAAGAGGTATATGGAACAATTATGCTGACAATACTATCCTTTTAGTTATAGCAGGCAAAGCCATAACAAAAACAAGCAGCTGAAAACAGAAGCAAGGTATATAAAGCGTTGGGTTTCTTTCCATCCTGAACATTTCTTTAATGATGGAATAACCTCTGTCACCTACAGCGAAGAAAAGGTTTGGGTAAGTAAGTGCATTGTTCTGCCAATATTAAAGCAGAATATGCAAATAAACACAGTGTAAAGTTGAAATGGTGCAAAGCACCACAGAATTCAAGTCATAAGCACGGCTTCTGCATATGATCTCATGAGATAAATACTCAGAGACATCAAGTTTTCAATAGTTAGGCAAATATACACCCACAGAAGCTTGGGTAATATTCTGTTATAGTAATTGTAGACACATTTCCAAACTCATAACCTTTAATAGCATAAGTTTTTTATTGTTTTATTTATTAAAATAAACTGTGAAAGTAAGTAGGCTCAGTACAGAATGAGAGGACAGAGAAGTCTCCAACAGCTGATTATAGTCCCCCATACCTATGTTCGCATGGTACCAGCTCAGACCTAGCTGTAGGACATTACAGAAATGCATGGTCCCAAAGGAACTGCCCCTAACAGCAAGCTGGGATGAAACATTGGTACCATCTTCATCACACTCTCATAAACATGACCATGACAAAAATTAATAGAACAAGATGGTTCAGCTTTTTCAGCTATCTACTCTGAAGTATCTTGTTAGCATCTTTACCTGTATCTGCAAAGAAAATAATTGCACTTCTATAGTTTAGACTGCTTCATTCTTTTTTTCATGTCCAATTTATCTCAGAAATGCTCTTTCAACAAGGAGTTTTAGCTAAAAGAAAATTTGCCACCCAGTATTAAATCCCAGATTTTTTTTATCCTTTCTAATGGTACTCAATTTTTAATCAGGTAAAGAATTTATACAGCTTTCAGAAACAGGTTCTCTCAAACACTGCAACAGTAGATGTTACTTGGAGTTTATACTGCTCCTCATTTAATACCCTGTCAGTCGAATCCAGCTGCCAAGGCATGCATTCTGCCTGGGCAATTTTCTTCTAAACTGTGAGAGGGGAAACTATGCATAATTTGCTTCATACAGCTAATTCTTTACAAGACACTTTGTCCATTATGCATCTTCTATTTCAAAAGCTGTTTTTTCAAAATAGGTTTAGTTTTTAAGTAAGTGCACTTCAATGAAGGAACAAGTACCATGTCTGTTACTCATACTTCAGATCACCAGTAATACAGGGTATTTCATGTTGTAAGATCACGCACGTTCAAGAACACTAGGGTTAGTTTATGTTAGAAATGGTCCTCTTGCAGAGGTGATGATGTAATCATCATTAAGGCATAAAATACAAACTATTGGTCTGGGCAAGCCAGACTGCCCCTGAAGTCAGAGGTTTTCAATTAGCTGAAGCAAGAAACAATTATTTCCCACTTTGCTGCTGAGAATTTAGAACAAAACAAATAAATGCAATAGATCTCTGATTGGTAGAGAAGTGAAGAAATAAATACTCAATGCTAGTGGAAACACTGCACAGGAACAAACACTATGTGCCTAGTTTTCTAAGTAAAAGTAGGTGTCTGAAAAGATACATTCAATTTAAATAACTATATTCGTAAGGCTAGAGAGCTTACAAATATTTTTATAATCAACTGCAAAAAGGGATGTCGTTTCTTTCTTATGCAGATTATGTTAATATCCTTCACCACCTTATTGCCATTTAAAACTTTCAAGCACATAACAATATTATTTAGAACTAGGAGACTATCATTCTTAAGGTCAGATACTTACCTACAACCAACTAGATTTCAATCAGCACCACTGATCTGTGAGAATAACGTCTCGGACTGTGTATTCTCTTTCATACTATGAAGAGAACATGAGGGTGGGAAATTCCATCTTTCGTGAATTCTGTAAAAGCACTTGTAGTTCCCTGTTTCTGGTCTCTATCGTTTGATTACAAATTTTTCTCATCCACTTTTCATGTTCTCATTGATCCTGTAACAAACTTGTTCTAAGTTTATAAACATCTACACTTAACACTCCTTTTCACTGTCACAAACATTATAGCATTTACTCATTTTTAGGGGAAAAGATATTATATTCTATTTTTAATGAACATTCTCCAATGAAAGAATTTCAATATCATTGGTCATGGACCTTGGAACTCCAGACAGGAAATCACAGAGACTTCTGAAGCCTGATATGCTAACGTCTACAAAAAACATTAATTATTTATTCTCATTTTTACTCGAGTGTACAGAGTTACAGCTAAGGGCCAAAAATATCCTATCAGTCCAAACATGTCAAGCGTTTGTAAATTCAATGACTGTTGACAAAAAAACCCTATTGAATTATGAACTTAACTGAATTATGAACTTATTGAATTATGAACTTAACTTAAAACTAACCCAGTTCTCAACACCTAAAAATCTGATACTGGGAAACTGTTCTATGTGAAGTATTCATGAAGGAGAGAAAAAAAAATCCTGCAAATAAATTATGAATTATTTTCTCAGCTCTTTTCAGGACACCAAGTGATGTACTTTGGTGTCTCAAAGTTTTCTCTGCTTTAAACATAAAACATTATCATATTTTAAAATTTAATGAACAAGTCATAAAGATTACAAAGGATCTGTGAATAATAGCTACTTCAAAAAGTATTTTAGGTAGGTAAGGTTTAATGTTGGCTTTCAAATAAGTAGTTTGTCATTTGCCAACAAAATTGTCTATGTTTTGTTGGCAAGATATTTTCTGTTGGGCAACATGTACTAAATTCTAGGGAAATTGCATTGTTTGCAAAATTATTTCCCAAAGTGTATCCAAATATCTATTTCCAGGCCTCATGCTTTGGTGCACCAGCATCTACATTTCAAATATTAATAGCAAAATATTTTTATATCTTTACACATAAGTAGAGGAAGTATCACTATAGGATAGCCAGTATTCATACACTTTTCTGGGCATTTGCTATTTGACATTGACCTTACCTGTTCTTCATGTCTCTAACCAAATACCCATGCCATCCACATGCACCTCTGACTAAATGTGCCCTCCATGCACAAAAAAGGAGCTAATGACTGCTGTTCTGGATGGAGATATTGGCTGACAGACATTTGGTTTGAAGCAGCACAGCCACTATGCTCTTTTGTACCACAAGCTTTAAGGCAAGGTGTACTTCATTTTCCTGCATGACACTTTCTGCCAGCAGATCTCTCTTTTCATACTTCCAAACTCTATTTCTTCTAAATGGCTAAACAGCTAATTTTATATTACAACATTATGATTAGTTTCATATGATCTCTTAAAAATATTTAAGGCCTATTTAAAAAACTACAGTTTTATTCACACGAAGTCTTACACTTGAGAGCGTGAACATACCCCCAGTTGAAATCAAGTTAACACTGAAGGAGGTAATCTCATGACCTTAAAATAGGCGTGCAGCTTCAATCCTTCCAGGTTACTCTGGAGATATCTATCTCCATCAACTACACAAAACTAAACACATGCTTTAAACCTTACCTAGATTAGATACATAAAGGTAAAGTTTGCAGCGTGAAGCTTTACCATGTACACATTCAAGCCATAAGCAAGTCTTTGAACATTACTCCAGATATAGTTGTTGGTATTTAGCAAAAACAGAGGAATGGACAAGCTCATATACAACAAAAAGGTTTTTAAACCCAAACTAAAATAGGATAGCCAACTTTCAATTGATTGAATTTACTAGTGAAGGCGGCCTTATTTGAACTGTAACCTAAATGCAACAATATCATAGCATCAAAGCCATCGGTTCTCACTAGCAAGCCTTTAATTCAGATCATTAAAATTATATCCATGTACCTAAAAAACATAATACTGGAACATGGTTCAAAAATTGCCTCTAGATAAATATTTTAGATGTTAATAATATATTGTGACTGTTGTTTAAATGTTGTACATTACACTACCCATTATTATTTCTTAATTATGTTTTAGCACCAGCAAGTAATTAATTTTCATCATACTTTTTTATTTGAAAGACTTCAAGAACCTAAAGGCATTCTGTGAAAGCTTTGAACTTTTGATTTCCTTTGTACCTTCCATTTCTCTCCCTGTTCTGCTGGTTCACTCTTACATATTGAAAGATATAGCAAAAAGGTCACAAGTTAAAAGACAGGTCTAGCAGCACTAAAAACAATACTGTATTGGAGTGAACAGAAGGAAAAATAAATCTTCATAAACATAGTTCATGAAGGCAACAGAGATTGTTGTTGAAACAATTCAGAAAATTGCTCTTCAGTGACATTGTTGTCACTAAAGCTTACATCTAATCTCTGCAGCTAGAAACTGAATGTCCTTGGCGTTCCTGTTTTCTAAACCATGAGTTAAATTAATTCTCAAGAGGACTTAAATTACTAAGCCCTGATGTTTTGCAAATTTCCCCAAGAATCTTGTATTTTTCACATGAGAACCTTTCTTTTTATTCATTATAAACCTCTTGGCAACAGAAAACATTAACTATTCCCAGCTAGGACTGGTATTTTTATATAAAGAAGTAAAATCACCCAGGTAACTTAAATTTCAGTCTTCTAAAAGGAAAAAGCCACAGAGCTTTTTTTCGGAGCAATTCCAAAGAGCCATGACTACATGATATCCAGGTGGAATAATCAGCTTTCTGTAGCAACAATTCAACAAAGCACATGTAATATCTTCAAGAAATATTGTTACTTAGGAACAGGGTGTACTTTTCAAACACCAAAGGCAAGACTTGACATCTACATACTTCACTATGGATCATTGTTGGTGATACACTTATGGTGACGTAGTGTTCTATCTTAGCTATATTTTGTATGTTGTTTAATTTAATAGTGTTACTTTTAATGTAGAGCATGTGCCCAGCCATAGTAATGATCTACTGGTGGTGTTAGCTAAGCATTTAAAAAAAGCAGCAGCAGTAACATCAACAGCACTATTATAATTTTTTTTCATTAATTTATAAAAAAAACCAGTCAAGTTTCAAAGAATTACAAAAGACAGTTAGTAAGCAACAAATATATCTGTTGCCAACAGTTTGCTTTTTCAGTGCCAGTCAAGAAATGACATATGGACAAAACCAGACAGGCTGCTAGCTGGCAACTGGGTAAATCAACAATAAAGAGGACAATGTTATAACAAAGTTAGCATTTGCTGTGTCAGGCTGTTGATAGGTTCCTGAAGGGATGCAAGGACTAAAGAACAAAAGGTGAAGAGAAATCTTGGTACTGATAAATGCAAAGAAAGAGGCAATAGTGGTAATGCCGGACTTGCTCATTTTTCTCTCTGAAAAAGCCAGCAGACTCCTAAACAGCCAGGGAAATGAAAGCAGGAGGCAGAAAATGTGATGTATGCATAAAAAGCCACTTTAAATTATTTGAGGTCTGAATATCCAGATGAGATGCCGCTGCTGTATATGCAGAACATTGCTTCTGGCCTATGAGGAAATAACGTCACGTGCAGCTCCTCCCTGTGAAGGTGCAGCTGGCGTGGGTTTGTTCATACTGCTAACCACAAAAAGTCACACTTGTCTGCTGCTGGCTCCTTCTGTAAGACGTGTCCCACTCCACAAACACCGCTCCGGGGCTCTGACAGGAAGGGTGTAATCCTGCAGAAGAACGAGCAGAACCAGCAGGAGTGTGGCACTGCTCCTCAGAGAAGGAAGCTGTGCTCCTTGAGGACAAGCGGCAAGCACTCACAGTGTAAAGGGCTGCCGCAGTCACTGAAATAGCGTGCTTGCCTGGAAATTAGATCAGCACAGCTGGGATGCATTGAGCAACTCAATATAAGTGCTTCTGCATCATGGGATGTAGTTTCAGAATTCTCTGAATTCAAGAATAATTTTGAAACAAGAGAGATTATTCCCAAACCAAAACATGCTGTTCTTTCAGCTGCCCCTGTTTGCCATTACAGGCGCTCATTGCGCCTGCTGTGCTGAAGAACAAGGCATAAGATGATAACATAGCCAGTTACATTGCTGCCTATATCATCTGTCATTGACTAGATATTTCAGTTCCACAAATTCAGCAAACTGATGAGGGTACTGCTGTCCCCACCACTGAGCTCTGGTGAATCACTGAATGCTACAACGTTGGCCACTCCTTCAACTACATGTAAAGTCTACGCTTCATCTGTGCAGTACTTCATCGCCATCCTCGTGATGCACCACCGCAACACACTGCCAGATCATGCCATTCTACCTGTAGTAAGTCAGGATATTCACTTCCCTTGTTGGCCAAGGGAAGAAATTCTAGCAGTCTAGAAACGATCGCTGCATATCTACCATCAGAACACATTCTCCCTGAACATTAAGAGGAAAAACTCTTTGAAAAAATTATTCAGAAGGGAAAAATCATATTGCTATTCTTGAAGAAGACTGATGAGCAATCTTAGCCATGTTGCAGCATATCCAAAAATTTCTGAGTTTGAAAGCATATCCAGGAGGAAGTGATAAATGACCGTATCACTAGACAGAATATTCTGTGTGACATGTGAGATGCCATCCAAGAAGCTGTTGTCTCAAATCTGCGTTGATGCCCTTGTGTTTTTCAAAAAAGAACCCCCAGACTGTGGCAGACTCTTACTTGAAATGAGTCAAGATCACAAACGCCTACTGTAGCAGTTTCTCCTCTTTGTCATGTGTGACTAATGAGTTACCAGGTCCTGTCATACCCAGCAACAGACCTGCATTTCTAATGCATTTGAGGACTTTGCCAAAAACCTCACTCATTTAAGCTATCACCATCAAACGACCAGGCTGAATAAATGCAGACAGTTGGAAGTGCCTTACAAAGAACTCCCGAGGGAGACTGTCCAACAAGGCTTGTTAGATCCCTCACCCACAGCAGGTCATGTCCGCAGCTGGGCAAGTACAATCTCTGAGTAGCAGTGCTATAATGCGGACTCTACCTGCATCTCTGTTGAACATACAGGGCTTTATTCCACCACTGAGCGGCCCCAGTTCACAGCCTGACTCTCCTTATTCTTGTTACTCAAGAGAGACACATTGCTGCTGTGCTTGGGGTGCACGGGGAGTTGCAGTCTCCCCATCTGCAGGAGTATTGCAGATATGTGCTGCATGTCCACGTTGTAGAGATGAGTATTTCACATAAGGAGAAGGAATATTTATGTACAAGGGAGACTTCAATTTTGTCTGACAGAATGAAAGTTTACACAGCATGTAGAGATAATAAAAATGCAGGTGGAAGAGGTAAAACTGGATTTAAAGATTGTCCCAGAAGCCTCCTACATAGGCCAGGCAGTAGAGGCAGGAATTAGGAAGTTATACATACCTAGTACGTATACTTTTGCACTCTGTAGAGCAATTGTACAACTGCCGATCATCTCGGTGGTTGTGTAGAGTTGGCTATGCATGGAATTACCCTGTGCAGTTTGGGCTTCATTGCATGTGGGTTAATCACCAAGTGGCTCTAGTAGAGCAGCTCTGCAGATCTGCGGCAGAGCCACTCCTGTCATGAATGGCCAAGGTCCTGACTAAGATGAGAGACTGGAGGTGGAGAGGTTTTATTCACACTATTGCAGGAAACCTGTCAGCGTTTGTGCTACAGGTTTCAAGGAACCTGGGACCACAGTACAAAAATTTTAGAACACAGAGGTTGTGGTTATTTCACATGATCTGGCCTAGAGGAACCAAAGACTGTCCAGACGATTTATATTCTTCTTCTGTGCTTATGATGTTGAGCATGGGAATACTTGGGGTAAGTGAGGAAAGAATGCCATCTCTTCCAATCCTCACCCACTTTTTCTCTCAATAAGGGGGCTCTGTCAAACATGCGGTGACGAGAGATACCAATATTTCAGCCCCATGTAGTTTCAGAGCCAGGAGGGATGAGTGGAGTTTAATGCATGCCTCTTTACCAGCTGTTGGCAGGCAGGAGATCACTGCAGGAATAAGTAGACAGAAACAACTGACTTAATAGCAAATCAACATACCTGCGCAGAACCCTGTAGCAGGCTTGAGGAGTTGCAGCTAAAGGTGAAGATAAAAGTATTGAGAGTGAGTGAAAGAAAGAGGAATAAAAGTAATTGTTTGTAAGGGTTGTTATTGATGGAAACTTTCAATAAGATTTATCTCTGTAAGAATTTTATTTGGTCTGCTTTTAAAGACTGGAAAAAAAAGTAAGGATTGTGGTACAGGGTCCTTCTGAGCTCTGCCTCCACCTCTGTCTTCTCCACCCTGCTTTTACTATTCCTGTCAGCTTGGCCATGCCTTGTACACTTCTGGTGACACCTTCATGGTGTGGAGCTCACCAATCCACTGGTGCAGCATCCATAAGGTGAAGCTGATCAGTAAGAACACAGTGGAACCCTCACCATGTAACTGCTGAGTCAGAGCCACATCTCTGCTTTCTGTGTGTTTTGTGCACACTCGACGGACATGTAGCTGCTTACGCATTTTGGTGAGCCTGAAGGAAGCGGTGTTGCTTGAGGTGGATGTTAGGTCTCTCAAGTACATCTTGTGTACACTGAAATTAGCCCATTTCATCTGAAGCAGCTGCAAAATGATCAAATGTAGGCACTTAGCTTGCATGAGGTGTTTAATTGCGTCTTAGACAGCTAATTTCCCATCTTTCTGTCTTCAGATTGAAGCAACTTAAACCTTCTTAAAATCAACATAGAGGAAGTCTTACAATACCCAGTCAACAAGAAGTTGCAAATACACATGCTGGATGGGTACTGTTGAGGACAGTAATAGTTGATTGACCTCAGCGGGGGGGAATGGCACAGGAAGGCATAAAATGCAGTAAAACAATTATTTTTACCAACAGTGCATGGGGATGGGAAAGCTGAGGTTGGAAGGGTAGTCACTAATGCTGACAGGCTGTAGACAGGGATGGAAGAGAAAAGGCAGATTAAACAAATGGCCATAGATGAAAGGCAGCTGGTTATGCTTGGGAAGGATGATTCAATGACTGAGAGCTACTCAGCAAGAGACAATCTTTGCAAACACACAGCTCAAATGAACTTATTATTTGTACAAGAGCTGCTTGAAGCAAGTGTGAAAATAGATCACAACTGCAAGAGCCCAAAGTAGCATGGGAAAGATGAGTGGAGCATGTTCTGCTGTGAGGCAAAGAGCTAGAAGTCTAAAGTCGGAGCAGATGTATGGATGTGAATTACCACATTCGTAACTAATGTGGTAAGTGCTCTCGTACCAGAAATAAGTATATACATCCTCCCCCATTCTTCTTTTATGTATAATAATTTGCTAAAGATTACAATGAAAGTACCTAGGAAATTGAAGAAAAATAGTTTATTTTCAGAGTGGAAACTTTACTGACTTTACTGGTAGTTGTGTGCTGGTAATGAGGAATTATGAAAACTGTAGATTTAAATATGAAACACCTTATCTTTATTGCCATATGTTCCAAAAACAAATGCTACCTATGGTCTTACTAGCAACATCAAAGCTTTTGAAATTTTTGTGGAAGTCTTACATTTTCCATTTGGCTCAAAGACACAGAGGGAGGCTCTTCAAAGCCTTTGGGAATATATCACAAGCACAGTTACATATATTAATAAGAATATGCCCTGGCTTTGTAACAAAAAGATAAGCTTGCACATTATAGCCAAGTCCATAGGGACATGTGCAGGTGGGTTGAATTACAGGTGGACTAATAGGCAAAAATACTGATACCAGCTTATTTCCATTTCAACAGGAGCCTGATATTACGTACTAGATGAAAAAGTTGGAAATCTTTCAAAGAAAAATTTGCTTGGTATTTTAAAAGCAGCTATCATTTTAGCATATTATGTGGAACTAAAGGCTAGAGGAGAAGATTACTATCCAAAATGCTCTTTTCTTTTCTTACCCAAATACTCCCTGGCAGAAATGGCAAAAATGTAGATTTTAACCTTTCAGATATCTACTTCACATGATTTCACAGAGTGTAATATTACATTGTCATATTTCTCTGTCAGGCAGTTGATGATGTTGATGAAACAAATGGCATTTTATGATTACAGAGGTAATGCCATTGTTTGACCAAGAATTCAATTACAGACATTTCACAGAAAGAATCTGAAAGATTTCAAAGGTTTAACCTGGTAGGTAAAGCCATCCTGGGCAGAGTGTTTTGACACATTATTATTTCCATCATGGAAGTAACCAAAAATTTAAGGCTTTTTACATGAAGTGGAAGCTTGATTAGATCTTACATCCTGGAATATGACTCAAGCATAAATGACCATGCTAAATATTTAAAATATTGTATATTAGAAAAAAAAAGTAGTTCAAAACCTACATATTAGCAGTACAGTTTACAATTTAATTTAATTCAGAAGCAACATGAGTATGCCTTATAAGTGGATTTCCATTGTACTATTCCCAAATGACTGTATCTAATATAGTCTATAAATAGAAAGCCAACTCAGAAGTCACAGATTGGGCTTTGTGGTTGAGAATCAATGGGCCTGACAGTGCCAACAATGCCTTCTGTTAGAATAAAATATAGTTTCATGGCCAAAAATCATATATGTTAATATATGTATATATGAATATCTGTGTATAATTGCCACTCCAAAACTCATGGCATGTTGCAGTATAGCATTGAAAATAACCAATGAAAAATTTAAAATTCTGAATGTAGATGTGAAAATATCATAAAGTGGAACTTAATTAATACATGTTGTAAAAAGGATCTGAAATAAAACTATGTAAAATTTAAATCTCACAAAGAATTCTGGAGTGGACAGTCTTATCAGTTTTGTTCAGAAGTTTTACATTGCAGGAGTGGTTTAAATTCACTTTCCACCAAAAGCCCAAGGCGATCAAAATGCCTAAGTTAGTAGTAGGAATATCTTTTTGCCACTAGAAGAGATAATGAATCCTATTACTAAAACGCAGCAGTAAGCCTAATTTTGAAGTCACATATAAGTTACAACTTTAAAATTAGCATTTTTAATTTTATCCCTACTTTTAATATAGTTTCCTAGCAAATTGGTACATAAAAAACGTAAAGAGGAAACAGCAGGCAACAATCAACCCTTGATTACATGCTCTCAGATGCTGAAGGGCTTGCATAACCTGGGTAACCCAACACCACGTGTGATACAAGATACGCATGAAATTCGGCCATAAGAACACACAGCAAGGGTGCAGCAGGAAAAGAGCTGATGAGTGTGGAGCAGGGAGATCCCCCAGCTGGCACCCAGCAAGCAGTCAAGAACATATTGTGTGCTCAGCCTGGGCATGCCTGCGCTCCTCCTGAAACGAAACCAGCTCATGCAGAGCCAGCTCTGGTGTCTCCGCATCAGCGGCACACTTAACCCTGAGTGAATAATTCATCCTCGGATAATCAAGAGTTGACTGTATCTGGATGAGCTGAGTCCATTTATGAAACATGTCACCTGTAACTGTGGCTACAAGTGAAGGGAAGTTTTCCCTTGCCATATGCTGTCTATTGAATGGGGTTCAGACCTTCAGTGCATTAGATGCTTATTCAGTTTAAAGACTAAGTTAACATTTCTCATAACAAACTTTCACCCAGTACAATAGATGCTGCTTTAGCCTGCCATTTCACTACGGTTAATTATGAATTTTTTACATAAGCTGAGCATGGAGATGTAGTTTGCACTGAATTGACTAAAAGAATTTTCTTTCTACTCTCCTTTCCTCCCTATTTCAAACACTTAAATTTATTCAGGTAGTTCCTCACCTTAGTTTTAATTCTGCAGAGCACTACGATTTCCAGTTACTCATATGTTTAGCGTGGCCCTTATAAATGCCTTCCAGACCTGTATTTTCTTCTCTGATTGAATTACACTATATTTAAAAGAAATGCTAATCCCACATGTCCTAGAGATGATGTGACCACTAAATCATATATTTAAAGTGCACCAAAATCTTCAGGTGTGAGGTACTATAGAAATGTAAAATATTATTACTGATACTCACCAAGAGAAATAAGACTAATTGCTGATATATCTCCTCATAATAGTATACTGCCATTGTCTCTGGTGGGGAACAAACTGTGCTGGCAACCTATTTGTTTAGCTTTAGTTAAAAGATCTAGAAACATTTTTACTATAAACTTTGTGAACAGCTATCAAACATTCAATATGACTGAAGAGTGCTGCTGAATTTACTGCCTAGTAGACTAAATATTGGTTTAATGTTACTTTCTGCAAAATGTAGAATTCTGGCAGACTACGACCTAGCATGCTCTTTTCACTGCAACACATGCTAAATTTGTAACTTCCCCTTAAAATTACTAATATTTAATAAATCATATAATTAGTACTATTCTTTAACACAAAAAATATACCTTGCTTTTAAAACATTCAAATGTTTAAGAATTCTAGGCAGCTAATTTTCTTGAAACACTATATTAAAGTTCACTAAAAATAAAATTCAAAACAAGGCAACAAGCTACTGTGTAAAAATTTTAAAATATATTTTTAGAACAGGGTAAGTTAGGGCCAAATGTACAATGTAAAGTCATTTTAACCCTAATTTATGTAGCTGTATGGCTACCACAGTTAGTAGCACAGTTAAAAACATAATTAGACCAATACTTTTGTACAAAGAAATATGCTGCTATTATCTCAGTGGGAGATAACCCTGGCCTTTAACTTGAAATAACTCAGCAAGTTACCTTCCTGATAAACAATGCAATATTAATATCACAGTTGGGTGCTGTTCTCTGAACACTCACAGCAGGTATCAAATTTGTTGCTCAAATTTTGTTGGAAATGTAGCATTCCTTTCTAATGGGTATCTTTAGCTTCAAGTAAGAGGAACAAGTAGAGTTCAAGATATAATTAAAGTAATTTTATATTAAGCTAAAGTACAAAACAGAGCAGCAAATGTTAGATCATGAAAAGCATAAATGTTAGAAATTATTCAAGCCACATGTAATAGTATGATGCAAGATTCTTAGTTATCAGTAGTAAACAAGCATATAAAAATTGAAAAAATAAACCACAAAGGCTTGGGGAAATGCTTGCGTATGAGTTCAATTTATGCTGATTCTAAGTCAACTGCATGATGTATTATAGTCTCATAGATAAACCATTAAAAAAAGAACAGTCCTCTAGAAAAAAATATATTAGTGACAATCTTAAGAACTTTCTAGATTTTTAAAATACAAGAAACACTGTTTTGAACAGGAAAGGGTGAAAGTCTGACGCAGCTATTTCTTCCACTTTTGAACATCACTGGTCCTAACATAGCCACTCTGCACCTTTCAGTACACAACAAGATGAGAGGTTTTTCTTTGTGGCAAAGCATGTTATTCAGTAACAGACTGAAAATCAAAGGTAACACAGATGCATAGTAGGCCACTCTGCGCAATTACTAGACTATCGCAAATTGTATAACCAAGAAATTGCCTTGGAAAAACAATAAACTGTACTTATCATAAGATTTCCATATCCAACATAATTTTCAATTAGCAAGTTGTCAGAAATGCCACTAAGTGTTCTGCTGTTCTTTTATTCTCAACCTAATTTTACCCATAGCTCATTCTGGCATTCATCATGGCTCCTCTTCCTCTTCTGTTAATACTGAGATACAAGATCAGGGGTTTAGTGTACTGAAAAACTCAAAAACGGAAACTTATGTTCCCTGAGGAAAAACAAAATTGCATCAAAATTTGAAAAACTCTGATTTTGTCTCTGATGTTTATGATGATCACGTTGTAAGGAATTTTGTTTCACGGTATTTAGATTATTTTTTTCAAAGCACCTTTTACATTGTTTCTAAAGTAGCTTTGGCAATTTCAAAGAGCAAGGAGATTTATAGCTAGGGAGTGCTCAGCAGTTTATGTTCCAGAACAGTCAAAAAGAAACTTCTGAAATCCCACAGTCAGCTGCTCTTATCTACAGTTGCTTTTAATTCTACATAAAATAAAGTGAGATTAATCAGAACGTCAGCTGTCCTACCTGTCAGTATTATCTGCTGATGGAATAAATACACCACATAAAGCCTGTGTGTTGTAACATATTGACGTTTTGCTGCACAACAAAAAAAACCCACAGTCAGTGATTTTGTGTTGCCTATTAGAGTCCTTCCTCCCAAAATTCCTTTTGTAATCTTAGCAGGTGTTGAAATCAGATATATATATGTCTAAAAGTTGTTGTTAAAGGCCTCTATTCCCAGATATATTCCCTATATTTTTTAAAAAGATATATGTTTGTGTTTTATATTCTTATAAAAATAATGCCAAGAAACAGGATCAGATGCAGAAAATAAAGCTACTAGGAAGATCACAGGAATGGCAACACTATCAAATAATAGTCCAAGACAAAATTATATCTTGTTCATCCTAGCAAACCAAGACACAGAAAAAAATACGATTGCTCTTTATAATGGAAGAAGAAGACCTACTTAAACTGAAGCAGTATCAGCACATAACAAAAAGAATAAATTGACTGTGACTAAAGATAAGGCTGGACATTTTAAAATGGTTTCTAACCAACAAAAGTAGTGACAATGAAAAAAGTGATAGGTTTTAAATTGATACATTAAATTGATATTAACAGGATGACGTACTTTTACTTATTAAGGGAAAGGATTTGATCATTAGCATCATGAATGTCACTCCCACGCTTATGTCCTACTTTCCTACAAGCCAACCAGTATGGCTGAAATTTGCACAGAGAGAGCAATAGAACAGAAAGCTAAAGATGTCTCAATGGATTACTAGAGGAAATCTGTTCTTTTATCTTTACCCTTGGTCTTAAGACAGACAATGTATTCCTGAATGAGGACTGAGAGAGCAAATAATCCACCTCATCCAATTCTTTGTGGTATTTGATTACTAATTATATTTTTTCTTTAATGAAATGTTTGGATAATATTTGGATTACCTTACCTCTCCCACAAAAGTGGATGCAGCATTATATTAAAAAATGAAGGTTCACTACTAACCTGCAGGAAGGAAGACTGATCCTGCGGCAAGGAGAAACAAAGGCACTGTCACTCCACTCTGACACAGCTGCACTAGAAAGAACTGAGAGTCTCTAATCTCTGCAGACCACATCTTAATGTCATTGATTGTATTTTAGATCACAGAAACAAAATTATTATTGTATCCCATTAATTACATATGATTTGAAGCATGTAAAAAATACTTCAGACTGAAACTGATTCCTCGTCAGACCTTAGCTGGATCCAGTCCTTCACGCTCCTCCTCAGCAAAACTACTTAAGCAATTACAACTGTGCATGTTTGGGGCCCACTGCTGTATTTCCAGGAATTACACCAGCCCCACAGGCATTACTTTTCAGAGATTTCACCCCCAGAGAACAGAACAGCAATAAGGTGTATCCTTATGTCACCAAACAGGCAACACATACTGGCAGTTTTGAAGCATAAAGATATGCAGCACTAATAGTTAAGGAAAAGAAATGTGATTTCAAACCTTACATATTATGCTATGTTTTTCATAAGGGGTTTGTAACAAAATGAAGCTAAGGGTTGCAGCTCTCTTCACTAAGCACTTCAATAAATACAGTAGATGAATAAAACTTTTATGACAATAAGAAGTTAAATTGTCTATACAGACTACCACTGAACACTATTGCCTTCATCTGCACGTCACGCTGATTGCTGTTTATATTGCTATGATGAGTCAGAATGCAGTAGAACGTGAAGCATAACTCATTATGCCACACTGATCTATTCATACCAGACAACAGAACCATGTAATAAAATCAAACTTTTGCAAATATTCTATACACGTTGCTATGGAAACCTAATAAGCAGTTCTTTTTTTCTTTTTCTTTTCAGGCAGTCCATATCATTTGCTAGAAAATCATATTTTAAAGACCTTCAGGAAGATCCAAGCTCCTTTGTAAGCTGGAAGGAGGAGTGAAGTAAAATTCCTGATTTCCTTTTCCAAAAACCATCATACTTGGAAACTACTTCCAGCTTCCAAGCAGGGAAAGGAAAATGAAAAACTCAGAATGCTGACCAGATCAGAGATTCATCAACCTCTGTCTAAAGATTTCTGGCAAATATCTCCCATAAAAATTAACATATCCCCCCCCCGCCATGATTTTAAAAATGTAAACAGAAAGGAGGAAAAATTATATGATACATGGTTCGCAAATGGAGGGAAAACTATGATGAGTTTTGGAAATAATATGGGGAAGTAAGGATTTTGTCTTTTCATTGTATCATAAAAAATCCGTAGCTGTTTTGAGGGATTTTCAATCAGTCTCTCCAATATAGTAAATAAATAGCAATTAGTACGAAAAGGCATGGATGGAAACTAATGGAACCGAATGTTTTAAGGCAGATGTTCCATTTTACAAGATTTAATTCAACCAATACTTTAAATGTCAAATAGTAAAGTGAGTACATGAAGAACAGAAATGATAAAATATTAGGCATGTCCACCAAGTCCAACAGGAATGTATGTGTGAATACATTGTGTTCTGGGGTTTGTACTACCAGTTGATCAATTAAATCATCCTTGTCCATTTATAAAATGGAAAAGCTTTCTCTCACCTCATCTTGGTCTTGTTTTCAACCTCCTCTGTCTGCTCTGACTTTTTATCTCCAAAAAGCATCTCAGCTCCCTTCCTGCAGACACCAGCTCGCTTTGCCCATGCCAGCCCCAGGAGAAACAGATCTGCTGCCATCTACTCACTGTATCTGAATGTCAGAAATGGAGGAGTGGGGATGAGGTGCAGCCGACGACAACACTCAGCATCCCAAACTGAAGACTGCCAGTAACAAGCTTCCAAAGTAAGAAAAAGAATAAATTTAATAGTGGTAATGGGGTTCCTCAGGACCGGAAATTTTGGATACTTAAATTAAAAAGCCAGTTCTGGTTTTGCCTCCCGTCTGTATACAGTGCTGTCATCATTCCAGATAAATATCCTGTGTCTTTTGTTGTTGACTTTTTAAGACATGGCATGATTGAATATGATGTTCCCTTCCCTCTCAAACAATTCCTCTTGAATTTTAGTGCTTCATGATTCTCTTGCTATCTTTGTAGAGAACAGTATTTTCCATAAACACTCACTTTAATACTAAATGTCGCAAAGTTAAAATGACAGTGAGGCAATGCTAAAATTACACACCTAAAACTGGAAAACCAAGTCAACAGAATACAGGATGGAAAATAAAAATAGCTGATATACAATAATTTTTAGGATAGCCTTTTTTGTGACTTTGTTAAGAAAATAATTGTCAAGTTGGGTAAAATCTGCCATTTTCCCTTTAATTTCTTAGCAACTTCTTTAAAGAGAAGAAAATTCATTACATAATTATGTAGTAATATTAGCAGAGAAATTACTGCATTTCAGATTCATAAGTTATTGCCTCTAGCAGTGGGAAGGACATAAATCTAGCTCAGTACCTTTGCTGCTATTATTATATAGTACATATACCTAAATTGTGGTGAATCTCTGAAATGAGGCAGAAAGTTTAAAAACTGCAAAAAACAACAAAATGAACAAAAATATAGACTATAAAAACTTATTAGCTGCTATTTCATCTTTTTGCTTTTTTTCTGTATGCGTGTGTCTGTCTTATGAAATAAAAATGCATAAAGCTTTATTACTTGTGTGCTGTAAGGGCAGCCACAGTTTACCACATGTACCAGCCTTTGAGCAGTATGTCTTGTCAATGCTCAAGTCTTCATATAGAAAGGTAACAGAACTGAATCTCAGAATCATAGAATGGTTTGGGTTGGAAGGGACCTTTAGAGGTCATCTAGTCCAACCCCCCTGCAGTGACCAGGGACACCTTCAACTAGATCAGGTTGCTCAGAGCCCCGTCCAACCTGGCCTTGAATGTTTCTAGGGATGGGGCCTCCACAACCTCTCTGGGCAACCTGCTCCAGTGTTTCACCACCCTCATTGTAAAAAATTTCTTCCTTATATCCAGTCTAAATCTACCTGCTTTTAGTTTGAAACCATTACCCCTTGTCCTGTCACAACAGGCCTTGCTAAAGAGGTTGCCCCATCCTTCCTATTCTCCCTTTAAGTACTGGAAGGCCGCAATAAGGTCTCCCCGCAGCCTTCTCTTCTCCAGGCTGAACAACCCCAACTCTCTCAGCCTGTCCTCATAGGAGAGGTGCTCCAGCCCTTGGATCATTTTTGTGGCACTGCTCTGGACTCGCTCCAACAGGCCCATGTCTTTGCCATGTTGGGGCTCCAGAGCTGGACTCAGCACTCCAGGTTGGGTCTCACCGGAGCTGAGTAGAGGGGCAGAATCACCTCCCTCGACCTGCTGGCCACACTTCTTTTGATGCAGCCCACGATACGGTTGGCTTTCTGGGCTGCAAGAGCACATTGTTGGCTCATGTCCAGCTTTTCGTCCACCAGAACCCCCAAGTCCTTCTCCGCAGGGCTGCTCTCAATCTCTTCATCCCCCAGCCTGTATTGATATCGGGGCTTGCCTCAACCCAGGTGCAGGACCTTGCACTTGGCCTTGTTGAACCTCATGAGGTTCTCATAGGCCCACCTCTTCAGCTTGCCCAGGTCTCTCTGGATGACATCCCATCCTTCTGGTGTGTCAACCGCACCACTCAGCTTGGTGTCATCTGCAGACTTCCTGAGGGTGCAAACAATCTCGCTGTCTCTGTCATTGATGAAAATATTGAACCACACTGGTCCCAGTACTGCTTTCCATCTGACGGAAATAGGCATTTCCTAAATAAAAAAAAGGATGCCTAAATGTGGACTTCCAAATGACAGGAGTAGCCACAGCAACCATGGAAAATCAGAGGGCCACACGTTTGCCTTGCTAGACCTGCTGCCAGCATCTGCCTGTAGAGTGGGAAAACATTCACTGGAGAGCTGAGTTGGCGGGAACTCAGACATCTTCAGTGGTTTGCTGCCCATCAGCTCCTTTCTTCAATTTTTTAGAAAAGAGGCTGCATCCCATGAGAAATTGTCGTCATGTACACAGTGAGGGATTTGCATATGTCGCCACCTAAGCATACTGTCTCTGTGATTAATCCAGGGCAGTTAAAACACTGGAGTGAAAAACGCTAATTTGGCTATTGTTTTAGTTCCCAATGCAGAACACATTCACAGAAGACGAAAGCAGAAGTTTCTCACTTCTCCGCTTGCATCTGAACCTTCTCTCTAGCAACCAACTTGGTTTCAGCTAGACCGAGGATTTGAATCTATGGCAGCAACCAAAAGCAGTAAATGGAAGTGAAGGATTTTGAGTATGTTGCAGAATTTTACTCATGGATGCAATAAAATAAGAAAGCACCTAACAATGAAATTATGTATTTCAGCCCCTATTTTAAAACACATGAATTGAAAGAAAAAGAAAAAAAAAGGAAGCATGGCATTCTATAAAGAAAATAGCAATCTCTTAGCACTATCATGCCACCCAAAGAACTTGCATTGATTCGGAACTGCATGTGACCGTAGGCAGTAATAACTAAGGAATGGAAACAAGGGAACCAGCTGTTTTCCATATGTCTGCCAGGATGGAGATGAAAATACAAAGACAATTATGCAATAACCAAAGCTACTGTCTTTTAAAGGTTTTAACTTCGCTAGAAATAAAATAAAATGTGATAGAGTGGACTACATGTTAAAAAAACCCATGAGTATACTGTCTTCAACTGCTGGTAGAACAATGTATTCCATTTAGAAACAACTGTATAGGGAAACAAGGATTTTTAAATTAAAAAAAAAAAACCCAACCTTACAGGTAATTAAAGAAACAGAAAAAAAAGAGCAAGGACAAAACACTGGTGGACATTAATAGTAACAGCAAAAAAAAAAAAATCAAAAGGCACACAAAAATCAAAACTGAAAAAACAAAGGTAAAAGAAAAATGGTATCACAGTGGAAATTATAATGAATTTATTTATAAGCCCCTGAAGAGCAAGATGATGGCAGAATGAGAAAAAAGCTGTATAGGTCCAAGTAAGGAAGAAAAAGGCAGCATTCAGGAGGACAACAAGAGTGCTTAATGAATATTTTTCAAGACTATCAATGACAAGAAAAGCCATTCAAAATTCAATTTATGATAGGATGCTTTTCCCCAGTCCAACGAGTCAGAAGGATATCTTCCAGGTGATGGCTGGAGTAATTCAAGTGCAATCCGCAAAACTTGACTAACCCGTGGCTGGATGGCATAAAAGGTGCGACAAGGAATGCTAACATTAATTTAGCAAGAGTAGCAACTCTGTTGCTCCTGTTGTGGAGACGACATTTCAGAATCAGAAGGAGGCAAGCAAAATATTGGGGAGGGGAAGCAGTTGTACAAACATACATTCTGTGGTTCTATGAAACCCATAAGCAACACTTTGTCTAAAGAGAACATCTTGGATGTTTTCTTCATGAATGCAAGATTATCCAAACTGGACAGACTTGACATTTTGTTTGGTTTTGGCTTTCAAAAACACAGCCACAGTAAACCCAAGAAAATAGTCTGGAAGAGCACACTGCCTTTTTGAGGAAATAAAGTTTGAATTACAGGTGTTAACATTTAACAAAGCCCAATTCTTGAAGACAAACCTACAGGTTACAATTAAATCAGGGATATGAGTAAAGACAAGTCATTTGTGCGGTTTGAAGCACCCTGTCATTCATTTGTTCTTCAGATCTAATCAGAACTGCCATGTGAGCAAGACAGAAATCTCTTATTAGAGTGAATTGCTCTTGGCTTGCATGAACAAAAAGAAGAGGGCTCCTGTTGCTTCCCAAAGTGCTGGGCATGGCTGTTAAAAAAAGTGAAAACAGCTACAGAACTACTGATGAGATAATCAGATTTTAATAGGACTCTCCAATTATTTTTAAAATATAGATGTCATGTTCCTTTGGTACCTACATTAAAAGTTTACAAATTACCTTTCTTCTTTTTAACTGGAATTTGATCTGCACACTGCACAGACTGGTTAGAGGAGTCTCTGAAAATGCTATTATGTTAATGCTAAAGAAAACGCTAGCACTGGGGTACCCAGTGGGCCCCTATATTTCCAAACACTGTATATCATCCAGTCTGTGAAACTGTGTGCTCAGGAAGACTGAAACTCTGGAAAGAATTCACTTACTCTCCATATGACTTCCTTTTCTCAGACTTCCCAGAGATCTGTACAAAGGGAAAATCTCAGTTTATGATCTGACCACAAGACGAAAGAGAACCAAACCAAGCAGAACATAAAAACAACCACGCCAAACCCAACAACAAACCTCCCCAAGTTCAAATTTCTGCATACTATTATTCATGTAAATACTCTTTTTTCTCAAGACACCTCATACTTTTTCCTCAAACAGCTGTGTCACGCTCCCTACTGATGTGAAGAAGCCTAATTGGAAAACAAGTTTCTGTTTCATGAAAACCGTCAAGGCAAGATATTTATATTCAAATTCAGAACGAGAAAAAAAAAATCATTGTTTCAAAGTGAATAGGTATTTCCCTTGACAACCTAACCTGGTGATCAGAAAATTCATCTGGGAGGTGGGAGGTGTACATTCAATCATTTGTTCCCTCTGATTTAAGAAGCTGGGAGCTTCTACCTCCCACACAACTGCCCCAAGCATGAGGCTCACTCTCTAGCACTAAATTCCTGAAAAATTCCAACTTAGCACCATTTATTGCTTCCCCCAACTAATAAGGAATCATCTAAGTGGCACTATCAAATATAATTTACATTGCATTTTTATAGCAAGCCATCTGCATCTTCTGCTCTGGCAGAATTATGTAATAAATTATAGGCAGGACTATCACTTTCTGTGACATGCAAAAGATGACAGCAAACAACAGCAGCGTGTTTTGCAAAAAGATTCAGTTTCTGTGAATGTTGTGGTAGAAGATAGGTAAATATTCCTTTGGCCTGCCTTTCTTCCAGCAGTATTAATGAAGTTTCAGCTACTATGGCAGATCCAGTAAAAACCAGGGGGAGAAAAATTAGTTTTCCTGTATTTCAATTTGTTTGTATCCAGCTCATTCAATAGGGATGTAGCAAAAAATAAAATAAAACTGAATAAATAAGGCAGAAGCTGCATGCAGCGAGGTCCCAGGAGACACCAAGTTTAGTTACATTTTCTTTAAGAAAATGTATTCATGGCAGTAATCTTCCCAGCCTCAGGCAAGAACTTTCCTGATTTTAAAATGTTTAACTCCAGTGAGCAAGATAAAGGTATTGTATCAAATTTACCTCCTGTTTAGTATAAATTGGACTGAAATTTGAAACAATGATCTTATTTTTTTTAGCAAACCCCACCATGAAGAGACCCTTCAGGATTTTTACATAAAGAAAGTTATTTCTTTGGCAGCTCTTGACTGCTTGACATCTTTTTTTTTTTTTCCCCAGGCTCTTTTATACCTTTTTTCTTTCAGCTGTTTCTCATACAATCAGTCATTCTTATGTCAGGTCTTTTTTTCCTTATTTTTCTACTGCTACTTGTCTCTTAAGGTATTTAATTTCTCCTCATAATGTTATGTGACCTTTTTCTTTTTATTTTAACTGCAGAGTCTATTGATATTTGCTGTTTTTCAAACTCTTGTCTCCTCCTTTCACAGGATTAGGTGGAGGTTTTCTTTCAAGGTTATGACACAAGATTGAAAGAATGAACATTGGAGATTCAAAAAACTAATGACAAAGGGGTTTCATTTTGTTTAATCACCCTGTATTTTTAAGGACCTCATCCATAAATTTCAAACGTTGTATCACAATTTCAAGTTGAACTTCCACTCCAAGCCTCCAGCTTTTAGCTTTCACCTGTTACTGACACATTTACACTTCCAGAGCCCATTTGTTAATCATGATCTCCCCTCAGTCCTCATCATCAGCATTTCACGGACTTTTCAGTTAGTTAGAATACTTCAGGTTATAAATTTCCAGTCTTTCACTTAACACCCAATCCAGGAGTGCATCGCAGTTCAAAGGAGTACATCTGTGCCCTGGCTGTCTTCTAGCTCTAACACAGCAACACCTAGGTGCACCCCATCATCTCTCAGCTCTCCATCCCCACCTCTCCAGCACCTGGTTTTCTTGGAAAGAGAAGGAAGCTGTGTTCTTCTCTCACTGACTTCTCAGTATAGACAACATATGGCTCAAAACTGTGAGGCAATCTGCTCAGAGTCTGGATGCACTCTCAGCTCTAACTCAATACAGCGTTTCATGTGAAGTTTCTATGAACGCAGTTCTCTGGGGACAGCAGAGAGACACAGCCCCACACCACCTCACCCTACAGCCAATGCAAGTCTGCTTCGATCAGCTTGAATAGATTTTCATTTGTACAAAGGAAGAGAGGAAATAATTTGCATCTTCCTTTCCCCATCCATATGTGGTTAATCATAATCCAGTCTCCTATCTGCAATCCTCTGAGCTAAGGAAACATGAAACAGAAGGTTTTCTTCCCCCCCGGACAAACTAAATCAATTCCCCTATCATGCACTAGTGCTAAGGCACTGCCATCTAGTGTGGAAAATCCATATAACAAAGAAAGGGGAAAAAAACCACAGATAAAGATTATTTGCAACATGACAGACAAAATTCTATCAGCTTCCATCAAGGGTTTTGAACACCTACACATCATATTCATAACATCAGTCATTCTACTTTATGAAAGCACATATAAGCCCTCCCTTTTATAGGAAACTCCCTGACTTGATAGACTGCAATGACTTCCATTAGATTGTACCGTTTCACGTCGGACATGCTCAGCAGAGCCCTTAGTCACGGTAGCCTTATTTGGAGTAACTCTTTGAAACTAAAAATAAAATTCTACAGTATTTAATGGCAGGAATCTCTTGGTAGAGAAGAGCTTTTTCTTAATTATTACATATTTTATTGCAAACTTCCAATTTCAAGACTTTATCTCTAATTCACATTATATGGAAAGCATTGCCACATAACAGTCTGCAGGACCAGAAAATCAGGAACTTTTGAGTTTGCCTGCATCTATACTAGCTGAAGGCTTTCTCTTGTCTTCCAAGAACATTCCTGTCCTTACAGCCCCAAGTTTCCATTGTTTAGTGTCCTGTGCAATTACCTACAATTGTTCAATGAACATGCAAAGTATCTGACCTGTTTCACTTGGACCAACTTTGTACAGATGAAGTTAAGTACACATGACATGAGTCAAGGGAGCATAGGTATGATAATTTTACAAAACTTGCACAGCTTTCATAAAGATCAATGATTACAAACACCGTTATATTATTTATTATTTCTACAACTTGTTGTAAACTCTGTATTACCACTGTGCTAATAACGGCTTTCAAATACTCAGGGAACACTATAGCCCTTCTTTCCAGAACTGTAGCCTGTAGAATGACAGTGTCAGGTAATATTTGGCTGGTGCAGATATTCCATATCAACCTCATCACAACAAAACCCTGTTTAGAATACAAGCTGTATCAATGACTCTGAAAGTCCATATAGCAAGATTCTGCATCCTAATACAAATATGGCCATTTTTGTCTCCAGTAATGCTGGAGAAACACTGCTAACCTGGAGAACAAGACAGTAAAGAGAAAATAGTTTTATGTGGCAGTGAGACTACTCTCCTATCCAATAAGGATTGGAACATCACAGTCTTAAAAGAGAAATATGTGGCGGGAAAATCCTATTTGAAAAGTAGAACTGAGAAAGAAGAATATACAAAAAGCAGAGTTACTTTAGTATAATCTTCTATACTTGATAACATAATTCCTACATATTTGATGTAGGATTTAGCATTACATAAAATGATTACCAAAATTGATATTTATAGTTTGGTAACTGTATATACCCTGGATCTTTACATATACATATTAAATCACTGAATTGAACTCAAAGGCTTCAAGGAGCTTTAAACCAAGGTGGAACAAACAGTTCTTCATGTAAAATAATTCAGGAATTCTTTTGTATTGCAAGACATACTGTAAAACAATCATTTTCAACATTCTAAACATTCTAATAATCGCCACAGGTCAATGAGGTATTTAACTTTTTTAAAATGTACAAAACAATGGCAATTATATATGATATGCCAACACCATTCTGAATTATACTGGTACAACTATCTCTTTCATGGATGTTATAAAAAAGAAAGAAAGAATCTCGCTACATATTCAAAGCCTGTTAATAATGTTATAAGGAAAAATACTTTTCATAAAGAACTTTATTTATGTGCCTCCCAAGCCACCATAATATGACTCAGTTACAACACTGAGCCAGTATATCACAATCTAACTAATAACTTTTGTTTAAATATTTAGATTGATAAATATAGAGAAATATATATACATTATATATGATACATAGATTTAAGATTATGCTATATTACATTTAAGAAATATTTGGGAATAGTGTGTTGCTAAATTACTAATGTAGTTCCAATGGTACTCTGCAAATAAGGGCGAAAAGAGGGCACTGAAAAGATAGTGAAAACACTGCACAGTAGATACTAGGCTCCTGATTCACATGATCATACATGAATTTCAGGCTTTAACTTTAAAAATATAAAGCAATTATCTGGCCCTCAAGGTTGTGAAGAAAAGCTTGTAGCTCATGACATAGACATAAGCAGAGTTATGAGACCAATTAAAGTTTCAGAAGAGCCTGAAAGAAGTCCTGAAATGATGAGGCTACCCATGCAAATCACCGAGGAGCTAAGGTCCATGATCCACAGCTTCTAGGTCACCACACCAGCTTAGGAGACGGAAAAGGGATGTGCTGAAACCCTGTGGCTGCTGTTCCTCACGATCCCTTCCTCCACTTTCCCAGAAGCATAATACAGACAAGCCACAGGGTTTTGAATAGTGTCACGTAAGTATTATATTATATTTAATGTGGGCATAAAGGGACAGACCAGTTAACACCATCAAGACATCCAAACCTTCTCTAAGTGATGTAGGTGAGCTCATAAGGATATCAGTACTGATCTGCCTGATCCCTCCACGAATGCCGGTGGAAATGTACTGTACCTTAACAACACATGCCCTGCCCCAGAGAATAACTTCAGAGAAGAAAACATATTACCAGGCGTAACTGACATAACGTCATTGACACCGAAAGTGTTTTGACAACCTGCAACTGATATAAGACCTGTCTCAAGATCTTTTTATTATGCTTCTTCTCTATGACTTTAAATGTGTATTTATCTATTAGGTGTCAATCAATGCAAGCAATACTTCTGTTTTAGTTTGTTGTCATAGGAGAATTTTTAACAGCAAAGAGAGTCTCCAGACACATCACTTCAGCAATGTTTTCAGTCGTGTGGGAAAAGCAAGAGAAGCGTCCAACATTTTTTGTATAATCCTAGTTACTACTGCCTCATATTCCATTCTTACATTAAAATTTCAAGAAGAAAAATCCCAAATTGTTTAAATGTCCTAATAATTAACTACCTTGCTATTATGTTATGCATTTGTTCAGCAATGAATTACTGAAAAGTAATTCAGCCTTGTTCATGTTTGCTTTATGATTTTTTTTTAAAGTTGTCCAGGCTACAGAAAAAAAAATCCTGTTCAGCATTTTTGCAGTTGCTACATAAATTGATTCAAGCTATGCTAAGGGAAAAATACAGAGCCTGAAAAGCTCAAGCAAACAAATATGTCACATTAAAGAAACTCAACACTGATGAAAAGTATCAAAATGGAGAAAAACCCAAAGAAATTCAAGGCAGTCTGACACCTTTGTGACAGACAGTACCTACAAAATCTATCTAAAGAAAGACAATAAAAATGGTTAGAGGTTCAAATAATAGTGATTTGCTAAATTTTTGAGATTTCTTTCTTCAGGCAAAATGTAATTAACAACCACAGTGCTATCCAAAATTAGTTTTGAACATTTTTTCAGATACTTTCTTATCTGTGGCCTATTTAACATTCTATGTTTTTTAATTTGGACCAGAAAGACCTGTAAGAAACTTCCTCCTGAAGCTTTTTTTTTTCAAGTCTTACTACAAGTAGGACACACAGAATTAAGTAAAAAGAGAATGCAAAGTTAGGGCTTTCAGCTTGTGATTTTCAGAACAATCAGAATTTACAGCGCTCTAGCATCTACTTAATTTACCTGCAGCAGTTTACTCTTCCTGAGAAGTGATTTCAAATAGCCAATGGCAAGTTAAATCACATCAGAGAAGCGAATCACAGGATAATTTAGGAGGTCTCTAGTCCAACCCCCTGCTCAAAAGCATGATCAGCTATGAGGTCAGATCAGGTTATTGGTGCTTGATCCAGCTCAGTCTTGAAAACCTCCAAGGATGCACAACACGGACAGCATCACTGCACAGCCTGTGCCAATGTCTGACTGCCTTAATGGGGGAAATGTTTTCCCTTTTATCAAGGAACTTGTAAATCTATTAAGAAGCTTGAAAGCTGAGAGTGTTATACGGCTACCACATGTAACATTTAATTGTCTTAATTTACTGATCCACAGTCTAACACCACATACCTCCTTGAATAGAAATTATGGCAGCCCACACCGAAGCAGCAGTAATTATCCAGTAACTTGCAATACTCTTGCCATATGACTGCTTGATAACACAGTAAATAGCTTCTACCACTATTGCTTTCACCATTGTAAACGGATTTAATTGAGGAAATTAATGCCTGAGAGCTAACCACTGCTAGAAATCAAGATGAACTTTGGTAAAATGTCAATTTCTGTATTGCTAAACCTCTAACCACAGGGTAAGGAAGAAGCGAAACAAATGCAGTTTTATTGCCAGTGACAGAGATGATAAGAAGAATTAAATTTTCCAAACCAGCAGCCTAAACTTAAATTCATCTATCCCTACTGCTTGTCCAGTACTCAAAGTGCAGATGGAAATTCTTACTGAACCTGACTGGGTTTTCTGAAAATACATTCAAGACCATAAGCAATGATTTGGAGGTCAGTTTTATACTCATTCTTAAATGTGATTTGTCATATGATTCATTGAAAAGGATAACTATTTTTGCTAGTAGCCTCACTATTGATGATAGAGGACAGCCCTGATTGCAAAAACATGTATTAATAATTAAAAAATAAAACAGTGCACCTTCTCAAACTTCAGAATATTTTTGCTGTTTTCAGAAAGTGTAGCTAAGCAACCCCCCAAGCTTCTTCACACCTTTTATGCATTATAAATGTGACAATATAGAAAGGCTTGCATACAGTCACATCATTATTATTAATTATAAATAAAACATTTTTATGTAGTATAAAAAGCAAATTATTTTTTTCCTGTGCGTTTCTTTCCAGGTTACCAATTGCCTAGAACAGGCATGCTTTTCCCTCTATGCTTTGCAGCCAAATGTAACAAATATTTAGATCAACTTTACTAAATTGAAGATTACTATTAAAATTATGCAATTTCAGCCACATAGAATCATAGAATCACAAATAGTGTGCTATGGCATGGAATAAATATTTGTTAGATGAAACTCTTGCCTTACTGGTGTCTTTCACCAAGAACACCTTGCTTTTCCTGTATAAAAATAACTCGAGTAATTTATGTTATAAAAAGTTCACGAAATTGCAAAAGAACCGAAGCGGAATTATTGCCCTGGTATTTTGAGGCCCTGACACAGCCCACGTTGTACCCCTCAAATCAGAAAAGCAAAACCATCTCCTGAAGACCTGGACTCACACAGGCCGTGCAGCTTTTATTCATCGCATGCACAGCAATGGGATTTAGGAAGAAAGCACTTCCAGAAGTCAGTCACTGGGGATCTGATTAGACAGACAGTGTTTAACCTAATCTCCTCTACTGCAAGCACATTCTTCTTCCTGTAATTAAATGTGATCATAGATGCAATTATTTAGGGGCATAATTCCACCAATTTCGACACCAAACTACTTCAGCTGCAGGTGAAAAAAAGTAAATACTGAAAAGACAGGAATAAAAAAATGAGTGTTACAACTGTAGGCTGGACTGCTAGGCAGCTAAAAGTCATACGAAGATATAAACTTCACAGGTTATGAGGTAAAACTTCAAAAACATCAATAGTCCTCAAAATATCACAGAATGAATAACTGAAACATTTCTGAAAAGTTTGTCCCTTCTACACTAAAGAATTACAAGATTACTTTGAAGCCAAAGGATATCGCTATCTGTTACTCCAGATGTTTTCTGGGGAGCAAACACACACAGACCTTGTCTATCTCTGCCTGTAACATTTAGAAATGTTATATTCATTTGTTACAACCCCAGAGACAAACCGACAGCGTGAAGATCACAGATTTATGTTTGCGAGCTGTAACAACACTAAAACAGGTAAATATGCACAGCTTGCTGAGGGATTGCTAACAGAGAAAATTAAAGTCTATGGGTGCTAGGAAAGTAAAAATTCCAAGCAGAATTGAAAATTACAGTGGTCTTAGTTATATTACTTATGCAATTTAATATGATAAGGCTTATCTACACCTACAGATGCTGCCCGCTCCTGCTCCGAAGAAGAGGTGCTTTGAATGGGTAAGTCACTCAGAAAGGCAGGTGTGGAATTTGACACCAAAATTTGGGAAGTAAGAGAGGGCATACACAACCCTACCCACACAACGGTCCCATTCTACCTTACATCATAAATAGCTGAACTATTTCCCACCCCCCCACACCCTTCGAAGTCCATGTAGCTTCAGCAATATTGATCGCACTTTTATAAGACTGTATATTGGTATTTTCAGAAGGGTGGAATGAGTGATATTTATGTTCCCAAACACGGGAAAGAGACAAAAATAGAGGGAAAGGCAAGAGTAGCCATGCCTCTGCTTTGCTTCAGATCAGCTCAAAAGCCACAGTAGACATTAACAACAGAAATAGTAACAGCTGTCTGAGGAGAACAATACTGAGAAGTGACTGGCTATAAATGGGTGGCTGTGAGAAGAAAGGGAAAGAAAATGTGTTCATTAAGAAAAACTAGCAAAAAGGGTTGTTTAGTTTTAGTCTTTCTCCACTGTATTATCTACACATTACACTGATTAAATTGTTGGCACTCTATTTTACTGACTTATTTTGTCTGCCTTCTAACCCTTTTGTAGTTGATTTTCATATTATTTTTGTATTCATGAGTTTCAATGAGAATGAAAGAACCTTGGACTAAGAACCAGAAGAGTTAGAGAATACTTCTGTATACACAAAACAGACATTTGTCATTACTCTCAAAGTTTTGCAAGCATGGTGGTTTTAATGCAGATTTGAGTAACAGAAAAAAAAAATCTGGTTTACTGAACTGTTAGTAGGAGGTTATGAAAGTAACTGTTTTACACACAATTTATTCATATAATCATATATATATATGCAATTCTGGGCCTTTTTCCTCCTATTATTAAACAAATATAAACATCTTCACAGATTCCTGAGACATACATAACATATTCACTGATAAGAAGCCTTTGGAATGATAGTACACTTTTAATAACTTCCACGGAATACACTGACATAGTTGTAATCCTTACAAGAACCCCTAAACATCTACATTCAATAAAATATAAAACAATTTCACTGTTAAGTTGCAGGAGACTGTTTACAACAAAATGTGACAAGAATCCCTGAGCACCAAATCATCTCTCTTCGGGACTATTTGTTAATAGTAGTAGAGGGAAAAGCCCAGTAAGGATGAATGAGAAAAGATAAAAATGAGTCTGAAGGGTATTGTTGTTTGCTTATATAAAAAATAAAATATAATGTCTGATTTCATTTCTGAATCACATCTTTATGCTAAGGCAAAGATAGTATCTTTGTATGCATTAAGAACAACTGAATGTATGCTAAATGAAGACTTGGAATATTTAATTTCATTAATAAAAGTTAATGATGGTGTTGACTTCCCTCCTCAGTTTCTCAGCCCACTCCTTCTCCCCCTAAAGAGATGTCCAGCACATCTATTTCAGTGCAGTAGTTATTGTTGCCGTGTGTACTTGCACTTCTGATTGAGTCGTTGTCTCTGGATTGAGTTAGTCACAGTATTTTTTTTAAAAGTGTTGTAGTATTCCCTTCAAAAAGAAGTACTATTATTTTTTTATTCTATAAGCCACTCTAGTTTTCTGTAGTCACAAAGTGCACGTCATTGGAACAGAAAACGGGCCAGGCACAGGGTACACGACTCGAGCAGTACAAAGCAAACCTGACACGCACGCAGCCCAGAGGTGGTGGCAGCCACCCAGAGTCAGCGGCCCCTGTCTCTGCACCTCCTTTCCTCAGAGCCCCTGCCATAGGGTTTAGGCATCTGGGAGGCAATGAGACAGGGAACAACTAAATTTTGGCCCAGCTACTCTCAGCTGCAAAATGTTGATGAAGGAATCATTGCACCAGCTATAACTGAGAGCAGTCCTGATGCTGCTTACGGCCAAGCAGGCCCCCTGGGGAAAAGAATGGGTAAATAAACTGCTCCCTATCCTTAAATCCTGTTTTGAGCAACTTTAGGAAAGACAGTATCAATATAGAAGTCTTTCCATAAAAAAGAAATAATATTTGCGTGAATGTTTTTAAAGCATTGTACTCATCTTCTTGCTAGAAACATGAAACTCTCATTAACACCGCTGTGACTTTTACATATGGGTGGTGAAGTCCTGAAAATATTTAGAAATGCGATGATATAAATGGAGTGACACCTTGCAGCAAGATGCACTCTTTAATTTAAACATGTCTTCTAAAGCTGAACTGTCAAAATGTAACAAACTTGACAAGTTTTGTTACCACAATCTGATAAAATGCAACCAAAATGGAACACCATTAGTTTCTACAAGTTCCATGAAAATTACAAAACATCACTGCTTACCTCCTGCCAGGACTGTGTACTAGAAACAGCTATGACACCAAATAATCACTCATGTAGTTTGAATTCCACTTTCATGTGAAAGATTAGCCCAAGACTATTTGCTGCTTCAGTCCCAGTGAAGGTCTATCTTGGAGCTGTGAATGGGACCTGAGTGTGAGTTTCACACACTGCTAGTCCCTATTTATATGATCAATCACATTTAGGTCAAAGAAAAAAAAAAGAAAAACAATAAATTCACCGAATAATCCTGAATTTATATGAGGCAAAAGCTAAATGTGCAACGGCCATTACTGATTTAAAAATAAAAATCGTACGATACATTTAAAGTATTTAAACTCTACTGAGAATGATAATTTCATTTTAGACATAGCACTTTTTTCTCCTAACATTTAGTCAATATATGAATTTTAAGTAGAGTACAAATTACCTCTTCTCAAGAAGAACATGCAGTTTTATCAAGCTGGAGTGAACAACCTCCCCAGGAAATCCATCATGAAGCATTTGATTTGCTAAAGCAAAATGAAATTTGCCTGGTAATTCTTTTTAAGGATTTTCCACTGGACTTCCAGTGGTTCAGTTTATAAAAGAGCCATGATCTGAGAGTGTCATCAGTACTCCACCTCCTTTTAAAAATAAAGATCTTGTGAGCAGAAATGAAATAAAGTCATCCTTGGATATAAAAATAACATGTGCTTGCCGGGTTAGGACGTTAGCTGGTATAGTGACTCCAGCTATTTTCAACAGTTACACCAAGTCAAATAACTACCAACCAAACAATCAGTCCGTGGCAAGGAAAAGCCCAGCAGACATGACCTTGGACAACTTAACTCTGTAACAGACTACTTGTGTGACTCTGGCAGTAAAGTAATCCAAAACCAGAGACAGAAAATCAGAGGGGAAGTCCAAAGCATGGCCGTGCCATTCACTTCGCCTGCAGTGACACCCAGGGTCTCCCTAGTCGCTGAGACAACGTAGGGCAATGTTAAGCTGACTGCGAGCTACACTGGGCACCACACAGGTCTCGGGCCACCCAGGACCCCAGAGGTATGAGAATGGTGCACGCCACCTTAGACACTTCCCTTCTCTGCCCATCCAGGTATCTGGCTCACCAAAGATCTTGCCCTTAAACTGGTAACATACCAAAATGTGACCGATTATTTCTGGTCGCTTTGTTCAGGCCATACTGATGTTCAGCTGGACTAAGAAAAGGGCCTTTCTTTCTGCCACTTCTCACTCCCACAGCATATTACGTTTGATATTTATGAGAGCTGCCTGAGCAGTTTTTCATTTCTGAAGACCTACATTTAAAGATGGAACTGTGGCAGAAAGAAGATAATGCGAGAGCTGATGAACTCCCTCTTGGTGCAATGCTTAGTGAATTTTTGTTCACCTCTCAAATTCTCATCACAGTGTAACAAATTTGGTATTTGCTGCAAAGGAGAAAACCAGCAGTGAAATACCAGCCATATCATCCTGAGAAAGCAAATATATTGCAAAACGTATTTTATTAGCAGTAACATTTTAATTTTAAACCATGTGCCTGGAACAATATTATATGGAAAACTTTTGTACACATAAATTCTGTGTTTGAACAGTAGATAACTGGAAGTTCACATTGACAATAAAGAAAAAATAAAATATTATTTGCTCATCCTGCTGTGGAAAATAAACATTTCCCTGCAACTACTTTCATAAATCCTTGATAACGTATGAAGTGATCTGACACCAAAAAGCAGTTTTCCTGCAAAATATTACAGATCCAGCAAAGTCAGCTTCTCCAACAGCGTTACTTTGTTCCCAAGTAATCCACAAGAAGTACAGGTCTGGGATAATATCAAAACCAGTGTGTTTCCATTTCCTGACATCAGAAATAACAGCTGCTTGTATCAAGGTGCTTATTGCTTATCTAGTATTGAACCTGGTATATAATACCCGGGATAGCTGATTCTCTCAGTTAATCTCTAATTTTACTTTCAAAATACTGCAAAACGGTTCCAATCCTCAGCTCCAAATATTAAAGTGGCTCTACAGTACTTCAAAATATAATTTTATTGTAATAAGAGCAGGAACTGGATATAACTATTAAAATCTGATCACAAATCATTGTATTGAGTCTTGCGTATTTCTACTGAAGCATAAGGAAAATGAAAAGGTTCCTGGCAAAGGTTTTCACTGCAGCACTGTCTTTAAACCAGCTGTAGAGGAGCGCAGGTTGTTTTCATTAACTATTTATTAAAAAGCAGAATTTGTTCAAACTTCTTTTAAATCTTATGTTTTGAAGTCATTCTCAAATAGTTTCTGGGTTGAAATGATGACAAAAATCAGAATAGCAGTTTCAGTAGACTAGATTATCACACGTTATGTCAAGTGGTGGCATAAGAAAGATATTCTTATATCAGTAATTTATGACTGTTCACTTTTGATTCATCCCTTTACATTCAGGGACATATATTTTGGAAGAATGACAAGATAAAGAATAGTCTGTTATTTATTTATTTTCAAATTCTGTTAGAGTTGAGCTGGAATCATAAGGCTGAAATTTTATGTCAGTTTTCCAAAATCGCAGAACTACCTACAGAATCTCTCTTTAAAGGGCTTTGCTCAGTAGCCGTGCCAGAAACAACATTCCTCGATCCTGACACTGTCAGAAATCTGAAGCTTTTCTACATTGTGCTTGTCATACTGATTTAATCCTTCATGTCTTCCTGTATCACCAAAAATTTGTACTCTATTAAAGGATCACGTTCAGGCTAAAGTAAATTGTCCATCTTCACCTTAATGTTCCACAAAGAAGCAATACCTTTGTTTTACTTTTGTCTTGGTCTCCTTTCTCCTCTCAACCTACCATGTTTCAGATATACTTGTTCCATATAAAACAGCATAGATACAATCCACATAGCAAAAACTCTACCAAATAAGCACTGGTGGATGGACTGCAGCTTGGCATGGTCACAGAAACCACCTGCAGGATGGCTCTCATAGCACTTACATCCTGGGTAATGAGTAAATCACAGAATCACAGAGTGGTAGGGGTTGGAAGGGACCTCTGGAGATCAGCTCGTCCAACCCCCCTGCTTGAGCAGGCACACTCAGAGCAGGGGGCACAGGAACGCATCCCGGTGGGTTCTGAATGTCTCCAGGGAAGGAGACTCCACAACCTCCCTGGGCAGCCTGTGCCACTGCTCTGGCACCCTCACAGGAAAGAAGATTTCCTCATGTTGAGGTGGAACTTCCTGTGTTCCAATTTGTGCCCATTGCCCCTTGGCCTGTCGTTGGGCACCACTGAAAAGAGTCCAGTCCCATCCTCTTGACACCCACCCTGTAGATATTTATAGGTATCGATGAGATCCCCCCTCAGTCTTCTCCAGGCTGAACAAACCCAGGTCTCTCAGCCTTTCCTCATAAGGGAGATGCTCCAGTCCCCTACTCGTCTTGGTAGCTCCCCGCTGGACTTGCTCAAGCAGTTCTGTGTCTTCTTAAACTGGGGAGCCCAGAACTGGACGCAGTACTGCAGATGTGGTCTCACTAAGGCAGAGTAGAGGGGGAGGATAACCTCTCTCAACCTGCTGGCCACACTCCTTTTAATGCAGCCCAGGATACCCTTGGCCTTCTTGGACACAAGGGCACGTTGCTGGCTCAGGGTCAGCTTGTTGTCCACCAGCACTCCCAGGTCCTTCTCAACAGAGCCGCTTTGCAGTAGTTCAGCCCCCAGCCTGTACTGGTGCATGGGGTTGTTCCTCCCCAGGTGCAGGACCTTGCACTTGCTCTTGTTGAATTTCATCAGGTTCCCCTCAGCCCAGCTCTCCAGCCTGTCCAGGTCTCGCTGGATGGTAGCACGGCCTTCTGGTGTATCAGCCGCTCCTCCCAGCTCGGTATCATCAGCAAACTTGCTGAGGTTACACTCTGTCCCTTGTCCAGGTCATTGATGAATATGTTGAACAGGACTGGACCCAGCACAGACCCCTGGGGAACACACTAGTGACAGGCCTCCAAACAGACTCTGCCCCATTGATCACAACCCTCTGAGTTCTGTTGTTGAGCCAGTTCTCTGTCCACCTCACTGGCCACTCATCCAACCCGCACTTCCTAGGCTTACCTATGAGGATACCCTCAGAAGAGCAGTTTAGGGTTATCTGCCAACCCACCATCCCCTCGCTATCCCAGTGGTATGTTGAACTGGATTTGATATTCACAGAGCATTTAACATCTCAAAGTATTTTATGTATATGTTTGTTCCCCATGTTTCAAGTGTTACCTTCTATTTTCTCCTTTTTATTGCAAAAACATAAACAACGTTGATTGGGTTTTTTTGTTGTGGTTGCGGGGCTGGGTTTCGTTTTGTTGTTGGTTGTGTTTTTTTTTTTTTCAAAATACCATATTGTTTCCTAAAAGTTCATTGCTTCTAACTGCTTATTCCCCACTGATTATGAAATTATTATCACTTGTTTATGACAGGTTCCACAGCAACCAATGTAATCTCGGAGTGCTATGACTTCTAGTGGAAAATAAACACCATAAATTCATGCAAATGTCACCTGTTGCAAACAAAAACAGGACATAAGGAAACAGAAAATGTCACATGTGAAACAGGAGTGTCAAAACCAAATACATATCAAAGTTTTTTCATAAAGTATTACTGCATTCTTCTTACAATAAAACATGTTGGTTCAGCACAGAAAGCTTCCAGCTGAGCATGATGCTTTCAACACACATAAGTCAGATTGCATAGCAGATGTTAAATGTAAAATCCATTAAGACCAATTAGTTTCTACAGAAGAAAAAAAATAGTAATAGCATGCACAGGCAAACCTGCATTACACAACAGCACTGAGAGGTACAGTGAACCACAAAAATAAAAAAAAGACGGAAGCTTAAAAATGTAAATTGCACCCCTTCCTCACAGAGAGGCCAGCTCACAGAAGGTCCGTTGTGTTACCTGCAGCCACGGGACACAAGGTCTCCTTACATCTGGTATCCTGTCTCCAACTAGAAGCAAATTTTGTGAAGGTGATCACCTACTGCACACCAACAGGTAATTAATCAGTGGTCCTCTATGGCAGCAAAAGAGTTTGAGCCTCTTTCCCAAACATGCGTTTCATGTCACGTTAACTCACACATGCTAAGGTGAGAGTTTCTATAGCTTAGAGATCCCTGTTAGCCTTCAGGCATGGAGCCAAGCTATCAGGAGAAGAAAAGGGAAAAGTTTGTGGTACACTCTGGTAGAGCCTTTTCAATACGATAGAAAAAGCTACTCCTTTTATTGACCAGTAAGAGACAGGTTTGGTAACAGGCGCAAGGAACAGGTCTGTGAGCATTTTTCAGAACTAAGCCACCAACGCAAGGTGCAAGTTAAATTCTGGCCATGTTGTAATTGCGTAGGCAAATGAAGCTGTCATAGCATACATGGTAGCTTGTGCACCACCGGAAAAGAGCCTCATGTTTTAATAGGAATTACGCATACTAAGAAGGCAAGTCTGTCTCTGTACTTGTCAGGACATGTTGCCAAAGGCTGAAGCATTATTTCATGGTAAAGCAGTTTCAAACGACCTCTGGTTCTTCAATCAGAATTAGTCTGCAACAACTAATCTATCCATAGGTATGAAGAATCCATGAATTAAGTAAATATATGTGTAGCATCCAAGGTGAATTTCATCTGCAGTAGTGTTTAAGAAAACACCATTTCCATTTTTTTAAAAAGTTATTGGTGCTCATTTCAACTCAAAATACCCACCAAGGTTTGAGAGATACTAGAAACAGACCTGAAATCTGTTCCACAAACCATAGATTAAAGGCCACCTTTGGCCTTCAAACGTTACTTAGTAGCTCTCAGTGAGAAACTCGTTCAGATACTCACGACCTAAGGAAATGGGCGGAATGTATATATCCTTATATATTTTTCCAATCGCTTTGCTATCATTACTAGAAAACAGGTTTGTCCACAAGTCCTCAGGACAAAGGTGAAAGAGAAGTTTGTGTGGCTGATATAGAATTACAGACCAACAACTAATACAATTGCTGGTTGTAGATGCTCATGCTGTGAATAACAAGTGCAAATGCAGCTAGGGCTCTTTCCAGTGGAACATAAAAATAGGTTTCTTCTCTGCTAGCACCAAGTTAAGTCTCAGACACTGGCCAAAACCAGAATAGGCTCCCCAAAGTTTTTTGCCTTTGTATTTCTGTCTGTAAGGCACAGCCCAGGGTTGGACATTGTCCAAGACAGCTTTTGAAATCAGCAACCTCCCAACCAAAAGTGCCTCCTTTCCGGGGTTGATGGGGACATGTGGCACAGAATAAATTGAAGAATGACTGCTCTTCTCTTTTTGTATTAGGCTCTGGTTGTGAGTGATGAAGGAATACGGTCCTGGCAAATGCTGTCGGAGAGCCTACAGCCAACAACCCTGACCACTCTTCACACCCCTAGCGCAGAGCACTCAGGCTTCCAAGGTTTCCTCTCCCTTCGATGGACTCTTGTTCAGCAGTCTGACAAAGCAACAGCAACCACCCATCTATCCATGGCATTTAATAATAAGAAGAAAAGTATTGTTTTATTACCAGTCTCCATCGATTAGACATTTAGTCAGGTAAAAAAAAAAAAAACAAAACAAAAAAAAAAAACCCCAAAGCTTAAAGCATTACTTCAGGCATTGTGTCACTGTGTTGTGTTGTTTCACTTCCCATTTTGGAGATTTTTTAGATTTTGTCTCCATGCTGCTATATTTCAGAAAAATCTATGTAATCATACAAAAATTTATAAAATTGTTAAACTACAAGGTTGCTGAATGCATAGCAAGCAACCAAAATTAAAATATGGTCCCCATCTTTTCAGTGTACTTTTATCTCAGTCATTTTTTGCACTCAGATGCTAAAAAAAAAAACAACCCAAAAACCAAACACACCCAAAAACGTTAGGCAAAACCATAAATTTTCAGTTAACCGTATCAATTTAAGTAATTGACTATCTGTTTTACTTTACACAACATCGTAAGTTGGAAGACTAAAAATCAAAACAAAAATCATGTTGTACAATACAACATCCAATTCATCCTGGCATTATTCCACGTAAATCAGTGGTATTACACCAGGGATTAATTTGGAACACTGATCTGAATTAGAGCACTGTTCTATACAGCAACCTCATCATAACACGCACTCACACACAAAAATAACCCAAAATACTGTAAGCATCACAAACGCACACAAATAATTATGCACCTAAAAACCTGTTTCTGAGCCGAACAGGCTATTTCATAGTCTTGGTAATAACAATAATGAATTTCTACTATTTCAAAATCAGTACACCCATTTTTCTCTGAAAGGAGATTTAATAATCATGTAAAATACTTGATAAAAGTCCACTCAGAAGCATGTAAAGCTCCTCTATATCTCAGTTCTTACATATCCTAATGAAATATGCCCGGCAATAGGTTATGCAATGAATCTTAAAAAAATGGTTTAATACAGTTTTGAAGATTGATTTGAAGTACTTCAGTCTGCTCAGCACAGGGTGGTCACCACCTATGTAATATCCAGCAGTGTAAACTATTTAATGAATTTCTCTGAGTGGAAATCCATTCACACTTCCCTCCTCCATTAAAGACCATGCCTAGGTCCAGTTTTGCACACAAAACAGGTTGCTTCTGTTTAGCTGCCCTACTGGTGAAGTTAGTTAGAGGCTGCATCTCCCACCTCACCACAGAGGCAGGCAGATGCTCCACCAAAACATCCCTCGTGAGACCACGCAGAGGCAGGAGAAGACAAAAGTGAACGGAGAACACCTCTCTCCCACAGCCTTACCCGCCTCTCACACCCATCAGGAAGGCTTAAGGTTGCTTCTGCCTTTCAAAGACAAATCTCTGCCAGGAGCTGGTGTTCTCCGTCCAGCTGTGGTTTCGTTCCCCGAAACCTCTGCCCAGCCAGTGCCCTACATATCACTACACACTTCGCCAGTCTGAAACTCATTCGTCATCGCTCGATTTTCCTATTCGCAAGTGACCTGAAACCTTTGAGGCTACCCACAGCCAACGAGCGGACTTGCTTAGGAGCTGCGTACTGGCTCCGAGTGGTTTATTTTCTTTTTTCCAGCTTTTTTCCCCCCTGCCTTGGAGCCAGACTCTCTCTTGCTCCTCGGGAAGTTGGCTGTGCCTTCGCTGCCCTTTCCCACAGGGAGACCGTGCCCAGGCGCAGTGCGCTCGCTTGGGAAGGAAACGCAGCGATAAAATATTAAAACCCTTCCTTGCTCGGGGCTCCGCCGTTGCAATCTCTGCACCGCCTCGCTGGGGGGGAGCGCCGCAACCCTCCGCGGCGGGGCCAGCGCTGCGCCCGCACCCTGCCCGCACCCCCCGGCCGGCCGGCGGGGCTGGCAGCCCCCCGCCGCCCCAGCCCCCCGCCCCGGCACCGGCACCGGCGCGACGCCCCCCGGAGACCCCGGCACGGGGCAGGCGGGGCGGGGGGGGCTGCTTCTCCCCGCCGCGCGCTCGGCACCAAAAAGGGGGCAGCAGCCCCGAGTGCTCCAAGGAGTGGGGGGAGCAGCCCCCTCGCCGCGCTCCGGACGGGGCATTAGGCAGCCCTGCCTCCCCCCCCCCCCCCTCCGCCCCGCCAAAATGCACAAAATTTGAACTGTGGCGGTGACGGCGCCGAAGGAGAGGGGGGAGCGGGCAGCCCCGATTTCTCTCGAGCTACATGTTGCTTTGGGACAGCAAGGGGTGGAGTGTGGGGGTGCAGACGTACTTCGAACCGCACACCGCCATGCCCCCCCCGGGGGGGCGGCGGCGGGGGCGCGGGCAGCACTTACTGAAGAAGATGTACTCGGTGTAGCTGCTCCAGATCTTGTCGTCCCTGTACTGGTTGATGAAGGCGGCGGTGCCGGTGGAGTTGCAAGCCACCATGTGGAAGCCCGCCTCGGAGAGCCGGTCGAAGGCTTGCTCCAGGTAGGTGAATTTGAGGTAGAAGCGGGAGGTGTACTTCTCGGGGGGGCGGTCGGGGTCGCGGCTCTCGTTGAGGGTCTCTCCGAAGACCTCCTTGGCCAGGGCGATCCTGCCGCACACCATGATGCGGGCGACGCGGCGGAACTTGGCGTCCGCCTGGTTGTCCCGCACCGTGGTGTAGGAGCCGCGGTAGCCCACGGTGAGGAAGCCCGAGCGCTTGTCCAGCGCCGCCCGCTGCAGCCGGTCGCTGCTGCCCTGCGAGTTGCTGTCCTCCAGGTCGCTCTGGCAGCCCTCGTCGTTGAGCGAGCTCTGCTTGGTGACCTTGGGCGACAGCAGCTTCACCAGGTCGCCCAGCTGGAAGTACTCGGCCTCCCGCAGGAGCCGCTCCTTCTCGGGGAAGTGCTCGGGCAGCGCCAGCTGCTTGTCCCGCAGGTAATCCAGCACGTACCTGAAGAGGAAGCCGTCGCGGTCGATGAAGAAGCGCGCCCGGCTGTCCCTGGGCAGCTGGCGGGCCGCCGCCGGGCCGCCCCGGCACGGGGAGAACATGGTGGCCAGCGTGCTGTCCGGGACGCTGAGCAGCGTGGAGTGCCTCGTCACGTACACCTGGCCCCCCACGTTCAGCTCCACCACCTCGGGGAACGGCGAGCCCGACGGCCCCGACACCATGTCGCTGATGGGCAGGATGCTGCCGCCCGCCTCCTTCAAAGCCATGGCTGCGAGCGGGCGGCCGCGAAGGAGGGTCTCCCTCCTAAAAAAGGCGGCCTCCCTCCCTCCCTCCCCTCCACCCACCCTACCCCTCCTTCTCCTCCTCCTCCTCCTCCTCCTCCTCCCCCCGCCGCCCGGCGCGCCCGGAAGCGCCTGGACGGAGCCGCCGCTCCCGCCGCCCTCCGGCACGGCGGCGGGCGGCGCGGCCCCGGGGCGCGGCGCCGGCCCTCACCTGCCCCGCCGCGCCCCCTTGCTGCCCCGGCGGCGGGACGGGCCGGCCTGGGCTGGGCGCTGGGCTGCCCGGCCCCCCCGGCCGCTGCCCCTGCCCCTGCCCCTGCCCCGCCTCGGCGCGGTGCTCGGGGGCCCGCGGCCGCGCTGGCCTCAGGGCCGAGCGGCCGCCAGAGCCGGCTGCCACTTGGCAAAGCGCTGCCGCGCTGCCAGGCTCGGCCCCGGGAAGAGCCAAGCCCCTACCCGGGCTCCTCCCCTCGGCTGGGTGGCTTTTTTGGTTCGCTTTGGATTTTTTATTTCCCCCCCTCCCCCCCTTAAAAACCTCCCAGCCTCCCCCAAATCCCTCTGCCTCCCTTTTACTGTTGCTCCGGTCGGCACTTGCAGAGGGCCGGAGTGATGGTCGTCCTTCCAAAAGTAGCATCCACCAGGATGCATGTGATAGCATTTTTTACCATCTTCCCTGTATCAGCATGCCTTTACTATGAGGGAAGGGGAAAATTTAATTGAGGGCACAGAAGAAACCAGTGTTCAGCTCTGCTGATGGTACAAATCTAACAGACCCTGGTGGGACACAAATGCTGTATTAGATGTCCTCCTGCTTCAGTGGGGCACAGCGCACTGAGATCTTGGTTTTCAGAGAAGTTTAATGTGCTCTCTAGCTTGACAATGGAATTGGGGTGATTCAGAGCAGAAAAGAAAGTCAGCTGCCATTACCATCCAGATGCCAGACACAGATTTTGATTTGGAACACGTTAGCGCCTGGATTCTTGGCTGTGAAGCAACTAAATTTGTACTCTATTTAAGCAGCAGATTTTTAAAATTTTTCTTTATTTGCTTTCAGCCGGAGCCACAACTCACCTGCATCCAGATTTCTGATGCATGTACTTTCAGGCTGTGCTGCTGGAATGTATTAGAGCACAGACCTGTGCCCATGTGTTGGATGAGAGATGTACAACTGCTCTTGCCAGTAAAAACGGAGGCCTAAACCTGACTGTGTTTCTCTGACTACCAGTGCTGGATCTAAGTGTGGCTCTGTGATGCTGGGTGGTTCATGCATAGGAACGCTTCAGCTTTGTTTTTTATAATCCTTTAAATGTTAAGGTTTCAGCCCTTAATTGTGCCACATAGAGGCAGGAGCCCAACTTGTTCTTCATTTAAACAAGGGTCACTTCAGGCCCGGGGGCAGAAGTCATCAGTCTGCAGGCAGATACAGTTGCCGTCTGTGACCTCCTCACTGGTCACCTGGTCACCTCACTGGTGTGCGGTGATCAAGACGACCAGTCACCTAAACCTTAATCACGTTCTTTAAACTGCTCATGTAGACTTTTCACTTTCAAAGCAGTAACATAGAGATCCCTACAGCACTCCATCCCACCTACCTTAGATACCTCTTTCCAGGTGGGATGAATAACTCTATGGTGCTACATTCCTCCCTCCATTTGCTATAAAGAATCCCTAAATCTATATTTAGAGAGAACACCTAGATTTTGCATGGCTAATGTTAGGGGAGGTACATCCACCCATTGGGTGGGAAGTATTGGAAAGACTGAGCAAAGACTCCTAGAAAACTATGTATGTTGGGTTTCAAACCTAAGAATTATGGGGGAGTGAAAGGGCTTGTAACAGAAAACAAATATGCAGGAAAGATTTCTGCAGTGACCCTTCTTGAAAATGGGGATGAGTAAGAAACTAAGTAAATTTCTCTTTCTTTCCTTGGTTATTTTGTCTGAAATGCTCTTAAAGGTCAGAAAAATCATTCAAACTGATGGGCACCAAGAAAACAGGGCATTGTCGTTTATTGACCATTTTGTCATACGTTTCTTTAGGCTCAAATCCTTAAGGCACGAGAGGATACTGCATTCATTGTCTTGTTCTTGCCTGCAGGGGATATTATTTCTCCCGAGGATTCACTTGAAATATGTCTGCTGATTTCTAAGAGGTCAGATTTCACATCCACCCTCTTCTGTGTAATACGGAGTAATAGTTGGCCCATGTCTAAGACAACTCATGCCAGAGCACTGCATGGCTGCGACACTGCAGCATCGCACCGATGAGCAGCACTGAGCTACTGCCATAGCCAGTGCAGTGCCATTAGCAAGGGGACAACTGCATTTCCTTCTCATCTCCAGAAGCCCACGGCTGCAGCAGAACTGTATCTTAAACCTTCTCTCTAGTGACTGGTGTTTGTAAGGGTATGCAATCTAAGATTGTGTAGCTTGACAAATGTTGGAGTGAGATCATTTACCACATAGGATTGCCCAAGTTTGGCAGGTTGCATAGAAGTCATGCATAAAATAAATGTTAACATATTACGCAGGGAAAGAAGACATTTCTTCTCAGGATTATCAGGGAAAGAAGGGAGAATCAGGGCGTCATTCTTTCTAGGCTCAACAGCCACTGCCTGAAGCACTTAAATCTTCATACCAAATGCTTGCAGTCGCTTCTGTATGAAGGTCCTGTATGCTGCCTATTAGTTGGTCAGCTCATGGTTTCCTCTGTGACTAAGTATATGCTAGGCCCAACAATGTCTTTGTCTGAGTTGATGAAAAAAGCTCATATAAACTCCAAAGGTAGTTTTTCATGAGAACAGGCAGAGTACATATTTGTGCTCTGTGGGGTAAGAAGCATCTTCTTACACACTTACATTATATGTAGCACAACAGTGTCCTGCAGTGCCATTTGAGTGAAGTCTAAGGCCAGAAAAATGGAAACAAATAAATCTGCAAGTACATAAGTAAATCTCCTTAAACTGCAGGTACATGAGGGTTTCTGATGCCTAAAGCAGAGAAAAACAATGCAGGTGAAAATCTGCCATGATCTGTTTCCCTGCCTGTGGGAATAGGATAGGACTGAAGACTTCATGTGAGGGAGGATTTCTTTTGGAGATTCCCTTACGTAGGGACACTGGTGGAAGCAGCAGGCAACACCACCACCCCCTTGGAAAGCAGCCTCGGGGGGCACAGGCAGGGCATGTTCCTCAGCAAAAAAACTTCTTTTCACTGTAGCCCTTCCTGGCCTGGAGTCATTCAATGTGCTGCTCTGACCAGGCTACATGATAAATCTCGATTTACCTGAGAAGATCATGCTGAGAGAGGGGGAAATGGCAGAAAGGAGGGTCAGGAAGATCATCCAGACCACATCACGTAGATCAACCAGGTCATCCTTATGAAAAATTCATGTAGATAAAAGTAAGCATTTACTGCTGCTCAGAGTGTCCAGTTCTGAAATGGAAATGAGGATATCAAGAATTAATACTTTTACTTGACTTATTGCTTCGTCAGGTTTGGAACTGATATACCTGACAAAAAGTAACTTTTTTACATTTTAAAAATGTTTCAGTAATCTCCTGAGAAATTGTACTTTGTAAAAACTGTTAAATAAAACATTTAGGGTTTCTGAGAAGGAAAGAGGTGGAAGTGAGAGTTTCCTTCGACAAGAGACTTGGTTTAAAGACATCCTTCAGCATTACTTAAAAAAAAAAAAAGTGTTCACTAATACAATCCAAGGTGATTCCTGCCATTAAAGTCTTATTTTTTTAATGTTATTGGATAACATGAAATGAAGGATACATAACCACTTTTCAAATTAAATTGTAAAATACATCTTCTCTACTGAAAATGAACAATGAAATAGAGGATAATGTGCAGGAAAAGAACAAACACTGAAATTGGACACTTAATTGGAGGTTCTTGGAGAGAGAATGATGAAAATTCTGTAATCCGGGCAAGTGAATAAATTAGGTGAACTTTTTTAGTAAGGAGAAGAATCTTCCGGCAGCCTCCCAGTGAAGTCAGAAGGAATTGTTCCTTTGTCCTGAACTGCAGGATCAGGCAGGAGGAGTAGTTTGTCATGCAGAAGTTGTTCCAGATGATTACTATGAGCGGGTCTGCAATAATTACAGAAATCACCTAATAAGCATTTAAGATGATTATGTTGTCTTTCAGAAAGTCATCGGCCCAAAAAATGACATTAAAATTGTAGACAACAGTGTGACAAACTGCCAGCAGAATCATATTTCTAACACTGCTGTACTCTGGCTTAGTAAGCTCTAAAAGTCTTGGTCACTTTCATTATTCTCTCCTCCTTTTGGTTGTCATTTCTGTCACTTTCCCAGTTTTTAATGTTTTCCATTAAGAATTCTTAGATCTTTCTCATTCCTTTACATATTAATCTCTGTTGGCAACAAAGTATCCTTCCAAAGAAATGGCTTTTCTAAAGACTCTGAGCTTGTCAGCTTTCCATCCACCTAGCAGTGGTCATTTCAATATATAGATGTTACATTTGTTCCTTATGAGCTCTTCTCCATACCACATTTTCCATCTAGTCTCAAAATTTGTCTTTTTTCAACCTTAAAGGTATTTATATGTAACATTGCATTATTCCAAAGTGATCGGAACTTTGTCCTACAAGAATTTAGAAATGTTTTTATTTATGTAATTAATTCTTAAATGGAAGCACTGGTACGTGTAATGTTAGTGCTGTGGGAATTTGTACATTCAGGACCTTAGCAACATTGCATACATTTAGATTAGCATTATAGATTATTTAGTTGCACTGCTGGGACGGAAATCAGAAGAAATTAGCCTGCACACTTGATTCTGAGAATGTGGGAACTTTCTTTTTTGCAGTCCATAGTAATTCATAGCTCCAATTTAAGTTGCATTTGAAACATAGCAAGTAGTTATTAAGGTTTCAGAGATGATACATTCTCAGGAAAAAAAATCTCTGTGAGAAGTTTTGTCAGTCAGGTTAATCAAGAAAGAATTTAGCAAGTTTTGCTTCCCAAGGACTGGAAGCTTCAGTCACTAATAGCTAATGTGTCTGTTTTCTGAGAGTATTTACAGAGGTTACCACTGTGAAGCCAGCTCTGTCATACTGTGGCTGAAGAGATTTGTTTGAATTATTCACAGCAACAGCTGCATTAGCTTTACCTGATGAGTTTTTTGGGTTCAGAGTCATTTATGAAAGTTAAAATAAAGCCTGTTCTTCCATACTGCAGCTCTTTGGGGTATTCCCTACACTATGCTACAATACCAAAGCAAAAACAAAAGAAAGAACCCAGGAATAATTATAAGCCAGTCTAGCTTCATTAAAATATTTCAATTATATTATTTTATCCAAACATACATGAGAAAAATTTGATGTTTTATGTTATTGGATTTGTTCCGTGGAGAATGCACAATTTCTTTTTCATCATTAATATTAGCACTCCGAATTAGCATTCCTAAAATACTTAGGCTCATAGTTCCTTTTCAGAGCAGAAATGTGTCTTCTATGTAAATTTACGCTAACCTAAATCTAACTAAATTCTAACTTCAGTGTATCAAGCTCTACATTTAGCATATTCTGCATATAAACTCCCCCACAGCAAGAATCTGTTAGCTTGCTGTTAATTAGGCCTAATAGCCTGAACAGTTAACGCAAGTTTATCCCGTGTATGACAATGACATTTTTCTCACTTTTCTCAGTGTGGGCTGTATTTAGCATTTGAATGTACTATTTTTTCCTTCTTCATTCATTTATCTTTTTAAAAGACATCTTTTAAATGTTGATCAATGTGAAGTGATCTCCATAGAAGTACTGCGTATTGATGTTCCGCTCAGCTGCTCATTTCTTTTTCTCAAGCAGCAATTTCCAGAGCCTGCTAGAATCAGCAGCCTGATGGAACAAACATATGTATTTGGTACCATATTGTTTCATTATAGTAAAGTTAGGTTATAATTCATTAACACCTGGCTCCTGAATGTTAAACATATAATATGGTCACTTGCTATAGCAACAGATTTTATGCAAGTATGCTCCTTTTTGCTGCGTTCGGAACAGGGAATCCCGTATTCTATGGACGCCACTTCTTTATGAACCTAAGTTGAATCAAATCCAGAAACATCAGGTACTGCTAGCACATCCGTGTAGCGGTACACACTTGTGCTGGAGCAATTACAGTCTGACTGTATATAAGTCTGACTGTATATAAGTCTGTCGATACAAGATTTAGATTTTCCTGTGTTTTGATAGGGTCTAAATAGTCACAGCTCCCTTTGGCTTCAGCTTGGGTTTGTGGTATTCAGGGGTTCTGATAAGTAGGCACTTAGTGTCTGAGTGGGTATATATCTGTAGTCTAGCACACAGAAATTAATGCAGCGGTGTTTATTTCAGGAACTCCCTACAGTAGTACGAATTATGCCTCCACTAAGCTCAGTATAGATTTTTCCTGTTTGCTGTAGGTTATCTAATATGAGAATGGACAATCATAATGATCTTTTCCTTCATCATTAAGGGAGAAAATATCAAAGAAAATATAATGCACAGTATTTTTTTCAGTATAAGATTATGCTTGAGTCTTTAAATGTACAAAACCAAGAAATGTCAAGTTTTTTGTAATATTCTGCCTTGCTATATTGTACGTCAGCATTTCTGTTAGCTAAGTTAAAAAGGAAGAGGAAATGTCGGGCATGGCTCTGATTCTGCAGAACACTTAAGGGCAGATCTATAATAGGATATACAAGAACCTATCCTGATTCACTGAAATTAATATGAGTGAAGTGCCTAAACAGGAGGTAAGTGCTTCAGTACCATTTTGGCACTGGACACATAAACACTTTTGCAATCCATGAAGAGCCCCATTGGCTATGATGAGAGCACTGATCAATGTAAAAATATTCACATGCAATGCAGGCTCAGAGATTATACTAAGTCTTTGCTTCTGTGTCATACTGCTGTTTCATTAGTATGAAACAATATTTATATAGAGCATAAAATAATAATTCATAATGCTTTAGAGCTTAGTGTCTACCCATTTCATTCTGCAAGAGACAAAATAGCATAGTGAAATATGAATATTTGTTTGTAACTTCCATATATTTTTTATTCTTTCTTTGTGTACTTGATATTTTCTTCCTGATGTTCCGCTGACGAACCAAATCACCTTGTAAAGATAGAATTTATTTGACGTGCAGGGGGCTGCATTCACAAAAGAAAGCTGCGGAAGGTATTATAATGATCAATTAATGATAGCTTTAAAAGAAAAATTATGAAAGTGACAAGGCTCCAAAGAATAGCACAGTAAATTAACACATGTGAATGCAAAAGTCAGTATTAAGTACTAATTAAGTACTAATAACAATTTGCAGCCAACCAAATTGTTGTCACTATCAAAAGAGTATTAATAAAAGCCATAAAGGAAAAATAATAAAGTAAAAATTGTAGTGGTGGACTGCCCAAAAGGATTTAGAAATGGCTGGCTCCCATGTCTGAGAAGACAATTAAAAAACAGTCAGGATTTTCACAGCTGTTAGGGAAAACAGACAAAACCAGACGCACGAACACACACGTATAAGGGGGCAACCACAGGGCGACAACACTGTAAATAGCATATTTCAGTTGAAAAGGTGTACCATGGTTTTTTCCTTGCTGTCATGTTGATTGTTCTATGTTGTGATTGACAGACCTTTTTGGTTGTGTAAGGAACAAACATATTAACAGACATATATATAAATATATATTCTTTATAGTAAAGTATGTGACTTAAAAGACTGTTATTGACCTGTAAATAACTACTTTGCTGTTTCAAGGTTTTTATATCAAAACAGGCAATTATATTTTATATATATTTAAGAGGTTAAAAGTCACCCAACTGCCCTGTCTACTGTGAATTGCTCCTTCGATTCTTGATGACCCTTTGTGATTAATATATTGAATGGGGGAGGAAAGCCTTCTAGAAATTATCTGAGTGCACCAGTAACTCAGGGTTTTTTTGTACTCTACTGTTAGAGGAACATCTTATGAACAATAAGGTAGTATCTTATAGCCAGCTGAACCTATTCAAGCAAACCCAAATCTTTCCTGAATGTGGCCTCTCTAACAAATGTGTACATAGAGAAGCTGAAAACAGAAAGATAGAGTAAATACTAACCGGGAAATGTATTTTTTGTGGTGGAAATGTGCTATATAAGAGATTAATGGGGAATTTATAGACACTAATATACAGCTCAATAATAAAAGGCTGTTATAATGTCTATATAAAAATGGAAAGAAGTCTAACAAAGTAAGTAGAAGAATGAGAGAGCTAGTCATATGAAGAAAAGTAGGGTATTAGGAGCCTAACTTAAATATGGCTCAAAGATTACATTAACTAACTGGGCTATTAACAATAAAAGATATAGATTAGATGAAGCCAGCAGAAATGTGAAACAGTAAGTCTGTGAAATGGGAAGCCTGCGCCTTGCTTATAAGCAACAGCCCTTAGGAATGAGATTACTTCATCCTCTCTTACTTTGGAGCAGAGAACCTGGAGAATGGTAAAAAATGTTGTAAATCATCTTAAATCAGCCAGCAAATTCAGTATGTAGAGGAGATGTTTGGGTTTTCCTTCCAGCTGGTCCACCGCATGCTATGAGAAGAGGGACAAGGGAATCAAAGGGTTCCCTTCCACATGTTTCCCACGGCAGGTGTTCATACAGGCATCAATCTGCTTATTCCTTGAGTGAAGAACAGCGGTGACCTGGTCATTCCTAAAGCTGCAGTGTCATTCAGGGTTGAATTTGAATTGGTCTAAGAGAATAAACTTGTTACAGGAATATGCTCTACTCTGCCTTCTCCAGAAACAGCAGCTCGAGTGTGAAATGACTGAGTAAATGAAAAGGTATATGGAAAGGTCAAGAGAGCTGTAGGAGTAATGGGAGATTTCCTTAACCTAGTCATACATTTGAGAGAATCAAGGGGAAGAAATGAAGCTGGTAGTATATACGCGGAGATAAAACAGAGCCACTATTTTCTACATAATAAGTTTCAAAATACCTTTAGCACAGATACTGCTGAGAATGACAAAAGCCACAAATATGGAGAAGTATAGAGGATGTCAAGCATAAACCTGAGATTAAAATAAAAAAATAGAGGTGAAAGAGAGGTACGTCCCATTAAACATCAAACCAACGTGTTTCAGAAACTAATAATTAAAATCCAGTGGATTGAAGTACTAGGGAATACGAAGATATTTCAATTCAATTATTTGAACATACTAAAGGTACTTTGTGCTTCAAGCAGGTAATATATGTAATATAAATACCTATATATATATAGTACCAATGAAGTATTAACACAGAATTAAGAACATGGCCAACTAATTTTGGATTTGACTAATAAACCTTGTCTTAACATTGTTTTCAGTTTTTTGAAGTGCACTTCATATTATAAATCACGACACATTACAGGTGTTGCTCATTCTTCTCTCTGCTGAAAACTGGGAATTGAAGGATCATATTCCAAAAACCCACTAAACACTAAAATCTTCAAACTGACTTTTTATATACTTTATTTATTTATTCTTTGTGTATGTTGCAAATGTGTCTTAGACTTGTAGTTGGCAGCCTGTGCTCTGTCAGCTCTTGGGGTCACCAAAAAAAGGTGACTAAGGTAAGGAAAATTAATGCTATGAGGTTGAAGGTTACTACACAGTATGTCATGCTCCCTTGCAGGGGATGCTAATCAAAAAATGTTGAAACCACCACCTTAGCTAAATATAAGATCTACCTTCCTCATAACAGGTGTAAGTGGCCTAGTTCTATCATCGCAGAGCTTTATGTAATGTAAAATTATCAAGTAAGGTCCTCAGTCCTATTGGGGGATGTTTGCACCCCTTGGGTAACGAAAGGTACTGTAGCAACAACTGTGGCAACTTTACGCGGAAGAATCTATTGGACAATTTGTCACTGCTCCCATCTATTCTCGCAAGGATATGGTGTGCAGTTCTTCAAGGGTAGCACACTTCAGCAGAGTCCAGAGGCTGTTTAAAATCCTGCAGTTACCTACATTAACCTAAACCTAACTTTAGTTCTGATGTGTTTTAGCGTTGTGCAACAAATTACTGCAAGCACCTTTTGTAACTGAATAGGAGAACAAAGCATGAAAAACCTTCAGTATAATTTTGTGGACTGGTTTTTCAGCCTGTGACCTACATGAATACTTACATGCTTTTTCTTGGTTTAATTCCTATCTGCCAAGCTGGTGACAGGTTTTGCTGGCATACACAAGAGCAACTTCACCTTTCCAAAGTGAAATACATCTTATTTCTAAAATGCGCGATAGGAAGAGAGAATTGTGCTAAGGCACATATGATAAAGGAGCATATTCTAATTATTTAACCCAGAGAGACTGCATTGCATATAAATCAGAGGAGAGTTTGGCCTATGGGATCATGTTTATCTCTGGGAGAAGAAGCACACCTTTTTCATTAATGTTAAACAAGGAGTAAGTGTGGCCAAACTTTGCACGTGTGGAAGGAATATGGTCTCAACTGGTTTATTCATCCTCTACACATTATGCTGTAACATATAATTAGATTTCTACTACATAGCTAATCATAGAGGCTGGTTTCAGATGAAGTAGAGAGGCTGGCTGCCATCCACGCATTTTTACTATATTAAAAGAAAATTTGTTGATAGTGTCAAATTCATATTCATAATACCTGTGATTGAGCGTATCCTACCTAGGAGCACATAACACTACATTTTAACAGTGTCAGGACCAAAGGATCAACGCCTTTAAACTCTCTCATTTGGAAAGAGGTAGACAAAATGCCTTTGGTCTTCCTGAAAGCTTCCCAGTTTACTTTTGTTGTGCTTATGCTTAGTGTTACCTCTTAGTTCAGTGATAATGGGCTCAGGACATAGATCAGAACAGACTCTGGCCAGAGGAGCCTACTATTGAGGAGAGGTTATGTGGTGGACCAGATGTATTCCTAACAGATCAGGGCATCAAATACATTTTCATACTGTTGGGTAATAATACTTCCTAAACAGTTGGTTCAGACTACCTGGTCATTGGGGAAGCATATTTCTAGGGAAGAAAATGATGGCTTTCGATAGCATGGAAGTCACCTTGGAGGAAGGGACCTCTGTGTTCCACTGATCTATAAGAATAACCACGTGGAGACAGAAAAGGATAATCCAGCAGAATAGGACAGCAGAACAGAGATTTATCTCTTAGAGACTTAAAAAGCAAAGAAATTGAGTGAAAACCTGGTCTCATTGAAACTGGCTGCAAAACTCCCTTTTACCCCGATAGGATTTTGCCTGAGAAATCTAGAGTGTATCTCAAATAGAACTCTGATTTGAAAAAAAAAAATCTAAGTAGACAAATTCATAGTTATTATAATGCAGAACAATAATCTAAAGACTTTAACCCTGATACGAAATAACTTGCTTTCCTATCCTCAGCCTTTTCTAGACCAATGCTGGCTTGAGGGGATTTGTTACACTTGGATGAAATATGTGAGACAAAAAGCTCAATAAATCATGCAAAAAAAGCAGTGAAAGTGCTAGGAGGTGCAGAAGGAAAGATTGCCTGTTAGAGAATTAAATAGAAGGGAGAATTGAAAGGAATAATTTTTTGAACATGTAAAAATATTACCTGAAACAAAAACCTCAAGCTCTACAAAAACATACTCTAGAGACTTCAGAGAAAACTAATTTTAAACGCTGTTTTTCTATGTCTTGCTGTTATAGAGGTTTATATCTGATCTACAGCTATTAATGATGAAATCCTCCCATGTTAAGAACCAGTACTGGCCTATGTCCTCCTTAAATCTCACTTGAACCTACCAAATTGGGTGTGAGGCAATAAAATGCTGTGCACTGTTGTGAATAATGCCATAGAGCACATTTTCCATTTTTTACAATGAGATTGAAACACGAGTCATTTTTTCTTCAAATGAGCAGTGAAATACTCTCACCATGGGTCAACAATGCCCCATTCTTTTGTTATCACCTGCATGCTTTAGGCACATATTTCACTTCATATTCAGTTGCTATACTGCATAGGCTCGTTATACAGAGTTGTCTGAGTTAGGTTACATTTATATTCAAATGACAAGTCATGATTCATTTTTTAAAAGATCCTTTGATAGCGCTAAATAGCCTGATTAGAAATATATCATTATGGTACATTATGTCAACCAAATCTTTATGAGGCAGTATTCAGACAGCCTTTAATGTTTATCTTCAGTGACGTCCAGAAATGGAGACTGAAGCCAAGCATGGCCATGCCAAGAATGGAAATTTGAGGAGTCTTTTTCTTTTCTAATAAACACACCCAGCTGGGAGCACAGCTGCTAGCTAAGGAGCCAAAGCTCTAGCTTCCTGCTACCTGGGAGGGTCTAATTACAAAACCCACCTAGACTGGCTCTCAAAACTACAAATGCAGGGTCAGGATTAATTTAGGCATGGTCCGGAATGCTGTCAACCTAAGGCATCTAAACCAACATCATATCACTAAGCAGTGGGGATATTTTATACAGTAATATAAATACAAAAAGCTATTAAATGAAACTAATGTAATGTGCTTCCAGGGCTATTTAACTTCAAAATCCTAAGTGACCAGTTTGCCTGATCTCCTTTCACAAAGCCATTTTGAAAAAAAAGAAAAAAAAAAGGACACCAAGCCAATCCACAGTCTCTTCTTAAAAGTGGGAGTTTAACACTGAAACAGAAAAATAGCCCTTTTCAGTCCAACTTATTTAGCAGATCTCATTAAGTGAACATCTAGAAAATCTGATAGAAAAGTACTACATATGGGTCCATCTTCCTTATTCTTGTTATAAAAACAAATGTTATGATAAACTAGGAAGCAAAATTGTCTTCACTATATTTAGATATGTTTGTAATTGCAGCGCAATTTCCTGCATTTTGAAAGATTTTAAGATAGCACAGGAAAAGGATTTTATAAAAAATAAAAACTGAATTTAATTAGTGTCTAGTGAGATGCCAACAAACATGGATCAGTCATTCCAGTATGAGGGCCCATACTCCAGAATTCTGCAAAAGGTTTCCTTTACTTCATGCTCATCAATAACTTCATTGTTTTATATATCTACCAGAAATGGCCAGACTTTGTCAGCCCCTTTTCTCCACATGAATCCATCAGGTATATTTTATCATAGGTTTTTGCCGTGGGGTTTTCTATCTGGCATTTAAATCTGTATTTTGGATGGAATTTGTCTTCCAGGTTTGCTGATTGAATCGCTCCATTTTATCTTTTATCTTTCCTTCTATTTCTTCCCCTCTTAAATATGTTGTACTGTACGAGAAAATGGGCAAACCAATTAAAGTCCAAATACGGCATTTAAAGGCAATAATACAAACTGAATATGAGCAGACCCTGCACGCATGCTTAGTATATCACTGAAGTAAATAATCAGTTAGCAAATGACGAATGGTGAAAGATGAAGGAAACAGAAGGATGCATGATATAATGTGCAAAAAGATTCTTTCTGCATTTTCTCTGCCTTACCTGTTCTCCCATTCTGCACCTTTGACTCCTGTCAGTTCTCCCTTACTATCTGCCCCTCTTCTTTAAGTTTCAGGGACCTCCCACTTTTCTATGGAAGTGTCAGGAGACCTTCTACAGGAGCAACAGATTTAAATGCTATTTTTCTTGCTTCTTTGCTTCAAGAATTGGCTGAAATATTTGTAAGAAGGATAAATCCTTCCTCTGTCTCCCCACCTCCTTTTGGACCTGCATAGTAGGAGGAACCAAGAAAGGACAGACAATTGTCCCAGAAGAAGACTTTAAGAAATGTCTCTTTTCTTAGCACAGACTGCTGCTTCACGACATATGCACAAGAAGTCTAAGAAGCCAAAAGCCTTCACAGAAACCTTTTAATGCTCTTACTTTGGGATTACTTTGTCTGGCATTTCACCAAACAGTGAGGCATGCAAAATCTCATGGAGGGGTGTGGAGATTTCTACTTTCTTTATCCCCTGAAGCATTTTTGTCGCTCCTGAGTTCTTTGGCTTCAACAGTCTGAAGATTCACAGGTATGTGACAGAAGTCATGTAGGACTTCACAAAGCTCCGTTGTCCACACTGTCAAACCTCCACATGACATGATACAATGTGCTTTTCATGCACTCTGCTCTTGTGCAGCTGCAGAAGGACATCGCGTTCAGACAAACTAAGGCAATGTTTGCATGCCAGAGCTCTGTTTAAATGAGATTCAGGTACCCCCAATAACTACAAATCACATCCAAAGGATAGGTTGATCCACACTGATTTTTGGTATGGGGATTTATAGTCACCATGCTTTTAAAAAATGGACAGCACTAAGATAATATGTCTGAAGTGTTTATGGTCTTTTTCTTTGTGTTCCACCATAAGGTCATAGCAAACAACAGCAACAGTCCAGGCATCTGTCTTTCAGATTTTGGGAAAATATTTTTCCCAAACACTGTATTAACTGCAGTTTTGCACGGTCTTTCCATTCTTGCAGATCCCCCCAGCATGTTCTGGCGTGCATTCCTGCAGCTGCCTCCACTGCCCGTGGTGGGGACTCTTTGAGGGCTGGTCTGGCCACGACTCTGAGGAACGTAGGGAAGCACTCGCAGACTCGAGCAGCTCTGATGAACAGCCTGGAAGTGAAAGGGAAATAGTTAAACGGAGGAGAACATTATTTATCCTTCTTCCTAGTTTTTTCAACATTACGCTATGTTGCAAGAGGGTTCAGGACTCAGGAATAGATGCTGACTTATGAGAATGCAAGGCACAGACTGTATATGCATTTGCAAGTGTGCTGTGTAGGATCAGAGGATAAAAGCAAGCTTAATAATTTTTATTAATTAATCAGCTGCAAATCTGCTTCTTATAAGTGCATAAGGGTTCTAGGATCTTTTTTCTAGGCATCAGCTTCCTATTGATATTAATGAGAATTATGTGAGCTTAGTTATGCTGATATTTAGTTACAGAAAAACATTTTTCTGTTCTAAGCAATTTAACTAATTTTCTAGGACATCCATGTACCCTTTTTCCATCAATAGATATGCCTCTGGTTTGCACTGTAACTTGCTAAATACAATACGGTATTTATTTCAACATACAATATGGACTATCCTTATTTCCTTATTATCCTTACCACTTGGAACAACTTCATTCTGAACACACGTTATACCTGTACCTCACTGGAATGATCTCATATTGAAAATTTCCTCTCGTGGAAAACAGAACTCCAGATACAAAGTGTTTTTTTCAGTGACTCATCTATTTCTACTGATTTTTAAAACTCTGTATCAAATTGTTGTTACCTGGAGTTATAATTCCCTAACCACACCTTATACCTGGGTTGCCCTAAAATGCTGCTAATTTAGGAGCTTGTTTTCTGCTGTAGATGGATGGCAGGGATAAGAGTTAATTGTTCAACGGACTCAGATAAATTTCTAGCAGTTGTTACCAGTATGGTAATGGTATACGCAAAAAGAGGAGCGGAGTCCAACAAACCCTAACCTTCCAAGTGTTTCTTGCTTATTGAATATGGGAAATAACACCCCCATGAAATCTGTTTTGTACTCGCAGCCAGGTATCTTCCTGGTGTGATTGGTCCCTCCTTTATGCAGACAGTTTTCCATCTTGATCTAAATCACAGGAAAACTCAGACCAAAAATGCAAGACAAAAAGAGATTAAATGGTGGAGATATAGTTAACGGTACTTTGTTAGTTTTGAGGGAGGTTGTTACAGCAGCCAAAAGACACACACCTATATATCATACAGCAGTGCAACATCTAGAAAAAAATGCTTGATGCTGCCAGCTTCCTGGTAAAAATCCCTCTTAAATCACAATAAAAGACTCAATCCCTAGCATAATGCTTTCTGAAAAGAAAAATATGGCCTGCCAGTATCCTGTCTTAGCTGGGAGGTAGAGAAGATTTCATTCACTGTTTATCAGTGTTTATGTCCATGCCCTTTCTGTACAGATGGAAATGTAGTGAAGCAGAAGCTATTTGGGGAATATAAGCAGGCTGGCAAAGACTTACAGCAAGATATGAAAATAAAAGGCTCAGTCCTATGTGTTAGAGATGGTAATGCAAACTAGCTCCAAATCTGGGATGAATCCTTCACTTTTTCAAGTGCTGTTAGTTTTATTTTTGCACAGTTTCCAGTCTTGAATTTCTATTAATAAGAGTTCTAATCAAATGGTTGTTTTATACTTCAATTACATGTAGATGGATAGCTGACCAAGGAGGAAGAAAAATAAGATGTCAAATTACTGCATCGGAAGGTTTGTTGAACTTTATAAGGCCGTTTAATGTGCCAGTGTCAGTGGTGGCTTCTATCATGTATTTATCTGGCTCCTGAACAAATAAATGAACTTGATGTCTCCCAAGGGAGTGACACAGTATGTCCTTGGATGAAAGAGGATATTTTGTTTTCTGTTAAATATGGCATATCCCTGCAGTTTTTCAGAAGTGTGTCTTTCAAAATATTGGAAAGAAGAACTGAAATCATTAAATACATGTACCCAAACATACATAGGTACTTTTTCTTGAAGGCTAGACAGATCATGGATCCACAAAACAAAGGCAAGAAGAAACCCCTCAGACCCCTTTACACAGGCCTACAGTCTTGAAGCTAGTGCTTGGCACATGCAGCTAAGCTTGACAAGAGGCAAGCAAGGAAGGAAAGAAAATATATGGGTATGCTACAGCCCCCAAGGTATTAGCTTCTCTGGGCTCTGCCTTAGCCTTTGACTCTGCTCTTCCTCCACCTTAGGTGTACTGCCAGAGGGCTTACCCTTGTGCACTGCGCTACAGTGCTGATCCAGGACTTACGCTGCTCTTTTCCAGAGGAAAGCCTACATCAGAGTGACTGCCTCTGCCCCTGGCACAGAAACTCTTCTCATCTGCTTAGCAAAAGTAAAGGGTTGAGCTGAATTACTTAAAGTAGGCATCTTACTGTTATTTAACTTAAAACAAGACAAAAGGCAAATTAAACACTGAGTGTGAAATATGTGTTTTAGGACAGAATATCTCCAGAGTCCCTTAAGCCCTTCACAATTAAAACATCATGACAGATTTTAGTGTTTTGGAATCTGTCCTTTTCCCTTACTACTTCCACAAAAACCTTGAAGTTCAATATAAGGAAAAGTTTTTAGGTTGTCTAGTCTGTCCAATGCCAGGGTTGGACTATGTTCACTGGTATTATGCCAGCTTTCTAGCCACCTCCAGAGCAGCAGCTTATTTTTTCTCTTTGTCAAGGATAGTGTTTTACTGGCAAGAATAGTATGAAAAAAAAATACTGCAGTATTTTCTATGGAGGCCAGCCAAAAAAAGAAACGATCGGAGTAAGGAAGAGAGACTGAGAAGAGAGACAGAGGAGGAGATAATGAAATAGAAAAGAAGGAAAGAAATAGGGCAATAGTACAGGAGAATAAAGAAGACACTAAGAAACAAATAGAAAATTAGCAAGGAAAATAGCAAAAATCTAAAACAAAAAAATCTTAAAAAGGAAATTATTGCTAAAAAAAGGGGATTTTATTTTTAAGCCTAAAATAGTCTTACGTTGGCACAGAAATGTCAGAAAGACAAGAAGATAAGAACGGCTTGTCATCCTTTGATTTTCATTTTTTTTCCCATTTTTGGTATTTTCCTGCCCTGTACCAAATAAATTCTTTACTGCACTTTTTCTTCTGAGTAACTTCTTTTCTCCTTTTTAGCCAGGTATCTTAAGCAGTATTTTTCTAGATTATTGGGGCATCCTCTCACTACTACTTTCTTGCTGTGGTGCATCAACTTCATTATGCACCAGTGCAGTGATTTACTCGTAACACAATAGCCACAGTCTTTGGCCATCTAGTATCATCATCAGTTTTAATATCTCTCTTTTAAGTGATTTTTTTCCTGTTCAAAGAGATGGAAAATAATTACAGGATCCCAAAGAGTGCACAAGGGCAAAATGAGTAACGACCTGTATTTCAAATGAAATGAGACTTATTAGTAACTTGCTTACTTTTGGATATCTGAAATGATAACAAAGTTTTCATTATTAATCTGGGAATAAAAGTACAGGACAGTCAAGGATGGGCAATAAGTTCTGAATCAGACCTCTTTCATATAAGTATTCATTGTTACAGGGGAGTATAGCTGTAATCCAAGCTTGTCAATAGATACAAATACATTATTAGGCACGGTAAAAATGCAGACCTTTGCCAAGATATTCAAGAGTAATTTTCCAAGCCTTCTTTCCGTTAACTATCCTTAAGTTCTATCTGCTTTTCTGAAATATGTTTTTTGTACTCCCACACACAAGGGTGACATTGTGGCATGTAAGTTTTGGTCATTTGTAAACAACTTCCTTTTCCTCTCAGAAAATTTTGCAAAAAACTCTGTTATAAACATGCAGTTCAGAAGTGTGTATGTTCATCTGTACTGCTGTGTCACCACAAAACTACAAAATACTTCTCAGAATATGTAGAAACTAAGAACCTGTATCATAAGGGCTAAAACAGAGAGTCCAAAGAATCACCGATATCCCAGAGGTGGGTACTGATTGGGAATTTGTCGGGTGAAAATTCCCAGGACATCAGTTCTAGTTGCTCATTATTACAGGCAAACACATCAAACAAAATCTTTTAGATTCCTCTCGTAGATAAATACTCCATTTCTTTTTCATGGCAATATTATATTGGCATCCTATCTTTATCTGGTGGCATGCAGTGAGTTATTTAATAATAAAACAAGCATTTCTACTACTCTGTCATTTCCAACATAAAGGCCCACTGTTTATAGAAGGAATTATTGCTTTAAGCCCCTAAGTTCATGCCCTCACTTTCAATATTGTTAAACTTCAGCTTTGCTTTAGCCCAAGGCCAGTTTTTTTATATGATGTTCCGGTCCTTCTCTAAACTGGAAATATATTTCACATCTGATGTCCCCACATTTTGCAGCAAAAACTGTGGAAACACTACCAAAGTTGCAATACAACCAGTATGAATTTTCTAGTACAGATGAGATCTACATATAGGGAATCGTTTCGCTGCTTGCCTGATTGAGACTGCAGGTTTTTTCTTCTCTTCAGAAACAGTGGCAGCTGAATCAAGTAACGGAAAACTCAGTCTCTCACATTGTTGTTAGTAGTTCTTTTCATTACATCTTTCAAAAACTTTTCCCTATATGTTTTATCACAATTGGTAAAAATTCAAATAACTTTCTCATGATATATGACCAACCAAAAGAGCTCATGTTTCATGCCTAACCATTCTAGGTGAGAGAACCAAATCCTCCATCATCCTGAGGACCACACTGTCTCTGGTGCTGGTGGGGAAGGGGCATGAATTAACAAGAATTCTTAGCAAAGCCTTCCAAGAAACACACTGGCCTACAGGTAAGAAAATACAGCAGGTCCTTGAAATATATAGATAAATAAAATAAAATTCAAATAACATCATAAGCTCTTAAAACTTATTAGCCTGCTTTGAATATCTGAAAAGTTAAACCTGCCAAATCCCACATATGCCTGCAACCAGATGCAGAGACTATAATGGAGCATAGCATTGATTTTTTTTTTTTCTTGTGTGATTTTGCTTCTTGTATCGTCTTTCTCCTAACATTTCTCTAGGTGAGCACCTCTGAGGTAGTTTCATTAGTGGTAACAACAGTGAGAGTGCTGTTTCAAGCAGGAAGCAGTAACCATTTAAATAACACACTGCTTACAGCTGCTTAGTACAAACCCAGGTAAGATAATATAGTGGCTAAACTCCCTGTAGCCGTTACAACTTGCCTACATTTATGCTCCATTATAAATGCTGAATAGAGTCCTCAGGACAAAGCTGAAATGTTCAGGCTGTTGCTTAGATACTACTTTAAAGGCTTTGTATGAAAAATCTATGTATACAGGCAAATAAATAGATAAGAGTTAATAGGCTGAGCCCACAATGGACAAACACAAATAACTTTTACACTATATTTGGGAATGGAAGAAACAGATGTAGAATACACAGAACGCTCGCGCTATGCAAAATGAAAATATCTATGCTTTGCTGGGATGTCTGCTCCATGCACAGGTGTTTAGGACCAGTCTATCCTAATGAAAACAGTCATATGAATTTGCATGAATTTGCATGAATTTGGGTCATTCAAATGGGTTATGTGTATTCTTGCTGTATAGGATATATACCTGAATATCATTTTTTTTTTTGCTTATAAATGAATCTCTTATAATTTGTGACCTTGCAACAACAGTTCAAAACCAAGATCATATCCTAAAGTTAGAAAATCACCTTAGTCGCATACAGTATAGGCTTTATTTCCTAACCCAGAGGAGTTAAATTTGGAATGGTTAACATATTCTATTCAGAATGCCCAAATTATATCTAGTGAAAACTGCTTTACTAAAAATAGGTGCTGTTCTGCATAAGTATTAGATTGGTTCCTGCTATGTCATTTCTTCAGTAGAAAAAAAAAAAAGGAAAAAAAGAAAAAAGAAAAGAAAAAGCAATTTTGGTATGTGTTCTGCTTTGCTAATGCCCAAAAATTAATTTGTTAATTTGTTAATTTTTTTAGCACTAATAATTCAGGACTTGGAGCAACACACTGAACAACCCGGGGTTTATGTAAAAGCTGGCAGTTACAACATCACAATACCAGAGCATTACCTATTATGTAGTTATGGTGACACATACTATTCTTGTGATACACACCACAAATTATATAGGGTTTTTGAGTAACTCCATTTTGCTCTATTGAGCAAAGTGAAATGACTACACAAATTACTGCTTTCTGCCTTTTGTTATATTTTTTGTTAATCTGCTGGAAGATAAGTGTGTGCCTTCATGGGCTTTGCATTAAAAAACAATTGTGAAAGCAACAGAAGCAGAGCAAAATTCAATACCCAGATTATATTGGAGGAAAGAATAGATAGCAAAATAATACTGAATTTAAAAACCAGTTATGTTTTGTAAATAAATTTTTCTCCTTGAACTAGTTTTAATTTTTTATTTGGTCCTGCCTTAAACATTATTTTTTATATCAACTTGTCATTTATTTAATATAGTTGCTGCAAATATTTAAAAAATCAGTCAAGATATTTAAAATGGCAAATCAATCTATTTATCCACATCAAATGTACTTTCCATCAATTTCCTCTCCAGAAGAGTACAAACTAGCTGCTATGTACCACTTCTGTTGCAAATTCAGGTGAATAATTACATATATATGCCATTTTTTAACATTTCTGAACCTGACTCTTTTACGTGGTAGTGAAAGGGGACAGAGTAACTACTGACAGAAGTAACTGTCTTTAAAATACTTCTGTAAAGAGTGTTTGGAACAAGAATGACATTCCTTACAATACATACTGACTGCAAAATTATCCTGCAGTAGGTTATAATTTTCCAGACATGGGTTTTGCTGAGAGAGCCTGAGTTTTAATGACTGATTCCAATGTTTGCTTTTATGAAATGAGCCATGTTCAAATATTATCAGTATAAATATACTTATAAAAAGTGAACTTCATCTTCTCACCAAGAATCACATCTCAGCAGAGGCAATCAGTATTGTTTAGCTTTGTTTTTCTCTAAAAGAACAACATTAAATATTACATTTTTATTAAATACCATGCTTGATTTTTTCTCAACTTTTCCCTAAAATAATGAAGTGTTGGTAAGTTTTTTGTCTACAGAAATAGGTGATTATTTAACATGTATTATCCTCTAAAAAGCAAGCAAACAAATTGTTTAAATCAAGAGAACAAAGAGACCCAAGCTATTTAATCAAATCTTTTTACAATTTATAATCAAACAAATCAAAATCATGTAATAAACTTTCCTCTATGAACCAGATGACATTCCTTAGTTCCTCTGCCCTGCATGGGACCATATCTGCCTTCCCTTTGAGAGGATGCTACGTTGTCCCAGCTGACAAAAGGATGGGGGATGCTTATACAGAAAACCAGTTCAGCAGTCTCCAGCTTTTCAGAATGAGGAGGAATGCATTCATAGATGTAAAAACCTTGCTGGAAGGGAGCACACAAACAGGAGGGAAGAACTTTTCAGCCTTCAGGACAGACGACCCTGATGTGCCATTGAGATCCCCGATGGTTCGGGTCAGGTACCCAGCAGGGCACTTGGCAGCTCCCTCCTGGCCAGCCCCCGCAGAAAGCAAGGTGTGCATATGCAGGGGATATATGCTCAAGTCTCATCCTGGCTTGGAGTTGGAAAGCCCGGAGCTCGTCCCTTACCGTGCAAGGGCTGGGCAGGGCTCCCATATCCCACGGTGCAGACACAGCTTGATACGCCCACTTGATTCTTCCTTCTTCTGAACTTCTCTTTGCTAAGCAAGGCCTAGATCTTGTTGGATTAACTTTCCAAAAATACTGTAAGTGTACATACCCCTTGATAAAAAGTTATGAGAAGTAAAATCATCCCCATGGAAATTAATCTGATCATTAGAGTACCATAGTGAGATTGAGCAAGCTCATTATCCCATGCCCTCCCATTGCAGGACGTGGCAGCATGAAGAGGTCTTTGCAGAGGACTGTGTCATGACTTATGTCTCTCAGTATCTTGTTTTACTGATGGTACAGTGCTACAGTTGGATGGAGCTTTTGAGTGCCTGAAAGAATTAAATCATATATAACTGTAGTTTTATTTACTTTTAATTAACATAGTTCGATATCTCAGAGTTACATGGTTCCTTTCGATTTTTACTGTAAGTGATGCAATATACAATATTGGAATAATCATAAATGCAGGTACTTCATAAGTTATAATCAGTAAAACTCTACTTTTATGCGTACACCTTTTACTGAACTCTATTTATACAGTTAATTAATGTTAAAATGCACTGCATGACAATTTCAGGTAAGCTCTTAGAACAGTATATCCTCCCTCCCTCTAGTCCCTCCCATCCATCCTCTCTCTAGTCAGCCAAGTGGAATCCCTTCCCTTCCCCGTTAAACATTATGGTTCAGCAGCTAAAGTAATGTCCAGACAGGTTCAGCTGATGTCCATAGTCAATGCTATGACAATGCTATGACAATGGTAACAATTGCTGGTTCAAATGACTATTTCAATTCTAAACTTTCTAACTGATGTTTTTACTAATAAATACTGAATACAAAGCTTGAAAATTCAAGATTAAAAATTACTGGGTTTTTTTACTATTTTTACTATTTTTTTACTATTGTTTTTTGATAGCTTGTCAGGTCTCAGACAATTTGGCTGGTTTCAGTGGCCCCAGTTCCTCCAGATGATGCAGATCCTGAGGAGTAAATGTAAATCTGCTAGACTTACCACAGAACAAGCAGACCTAGTTCATCAGAGCATTCAGGCTCCTCTTCTGCTGTTGAAGATCTTTGGTCATAGGTTCTTCTTCAGAGGAAAGTTCATCATATGTTTGTTTAAGTCAAGAGATCTATCGTGTCATCTATAAAATATCACCAGATTTTTCTATGGGAGCCAATCAAATACAATGAAAGAGCATTCGCAGTCCTGCCCCCCCTCCCCTGCCCCCCCTGCAACTGCTTTATTCAGTTTGGCTAAGTCTGTGCTTAAATTTTTATCCATAAAAGTAGCTATCCTTCCTTCAAGAGGGCATGTAGACATAATGAGAGGCACTGCATATTTTCAATTTACTGGAACACCTCCATTCATTCATTTGCTCATTCACTCATTCATTCATTATGTTATTCTTATGATTTTTACTTTCATCATGAATAATGTAGTCACAGAAAACTGCAGTTCAGCAAAAGTATGTCAAAATTTAAGCATATGAGTTGTTGCTTTGAAGTCATCTGTATTAGCGGTCAGAGTGAACAATTTAGAAACTCAACCATGAGGAAAAAAAACCCTAATAAATTTTTCACATAACATATTCGCAGCAGATTCATCAACCAATGTTATTTACTTATTTATTTACAATAGCAACACTTAGCATACTTGATATACTGTACAAAGAATGGATACAGAATTTTTTGTTTTACAAAAAAGTATCCAAATAGCATAACCACATATTTTATGTACCTTCTCCATGACAAAATTATACAAGAGAGTGGACCGTTAAATGACAACACTCAGTTTCCCGCAGTTGTTCAGCTAGTTGAACACATCACTGCTCACTCTGCTAATCAGATGTTAAAACCCTTAAATTATGTTCTATAAAAACACTTCTAAGACATAATTTGCCTAATTATCTACTGCTTTTCTACAGGAGAAGAGAGACAGCTCAAATCACAAGGTAGTACAAGCTATCTCCAGGAGGGCTTTACCTCTGGTAGAGCTTGCTTGAAATGTCTGGGTAGAACTTTCAGTCAACTCATTGTGGCAGGACAGTAAAAAGCTGATGTGACATGTTTGATATATTTTCTTTTGACAAATAATAGAAACTCTTTGAACATGAATTGATTTCCATTGTCATGTACAATCTGTTCAGAAGCTCTCTGTCCTTGAAGAAAAGAGTCTTAAAAATTCACCATCTGGGCTGAATTAGCTGAATTCATATGAATTCAAGCCATTTACATTACTCATCTCCTACAGAAAAATATATGTAAATGTATGAGAGATATATATATATATTCTACTGGTGACCCATATAATTTAGATGGAGTCCTCATCATTTAGATGGAGCTAGGCATCAGGACTGATTTCTGAAGTGCATTCCAGTATTCAAGGGAGATGTTTTAGGGTGATAGAGACCCAAGACTTGAATGAATGCAAGCATACACTCAATTATTAGAAGCCAGAACCAGCAGCAGCAGTTTTCCAAACAGGGACAGTTCAGTGATGACAGAGACAGCTGCTAATCTTTTTCTGTTATTATTAAAACTAAAGAAAAAAAAAAAAGAAACAAGAAACTGACTATTTCCAGCCAAATATAGGTCTTGGTTAATTTTTTTAACTCCTGAGACTAACCTAAGAGCTTTTTTGTCAACCTGGGCAAATCTGGAAGAGGTTTAGAAGCAAAGTTGATGGGCCTTTGAAACAATCTTCCACTGTATATTAATGAATACTCTGCCTCTACATGGAAAATCAGCTTAAATTAACTTTAACTTCAAGAGGTAATAGCTGAGCACTCCCAGAGCACTGCCTGTGTAACAGGAATTAATCTTCCACTGCAGTAAGAAATTTACGTAAGATGTACTAGATTCACAACACAGACAAGCCCAACATTCTTGTTAGGGTAGCCAGTCTTGGCATGCAGCTACACTAACAAAGTAACGTGAGAATTTATAACATGCTACAGAGAGCAAAAAGGGGGTAATATATGTGCAGACCTCTAATCCTGACTTGTGGCTACACTAGCAAGATAGAAACATAAGAAGTAGTAGAAATGGGAAATATTACTGATAATAAAGTGGGGTCACTAACTAAAAGGAATTGCTGATGGAGGCAGAAGTTACCAGTGCAACCATTATCACAGATACTGAAAAGGTATAAAGTACCAAAATTAGGAACAACAGGAAAGAGTAAATAGGGACAGATTGTTTATTTAGGAGTGGATGAAGGTGGTAAAGGGAAGAACTGGGAAGAAAAAAAGGAAGAAAAGGGAAATATAAACAGAAGTGTATAATTTCTCAGGCTCAAAGGGTCATAGTAAATGGGGTTACATCGGGCTGGCGGCCAGTCACTAGTGGAGTTCCCCGGGGATCCATCTTGGGGCCGGTACTCTTTAATCTCTTTGTTAATTACTTGGATGCAGGACTGGAAGGAGTGTTAATTAATTCTGCTGATGACACAAAACTGGGAGGAGCTGTTGACACTCTTGAGGGCAGAGAGGCCCTGCAGAGGGATCTGGACAGACTGGAGAGCTGGGCAATCACCAACCATATGAAGTTTAGCAAGGGCAAGTGCCGGATTTTGCTCCTGGGGCACAGCAACCCTGGATGTACAGACAGGCTGGGGAACGAGAGGCTGGAGAGCAGCCCTGCAGGGAGGGACCTGGGGGTTCTGGTCAATGGCAAGCTGATCATGAGCCAACAGTGTGTCCTGGCAGCCAAGAGGGCCAACAGTGCCCAGGGGTGGACTAATCCTACTAGCTGTGGTATTTAACTTTTAGCAGAATCCATATTCAGATTTAGGCATCTAAGCTCACAATAAATAGGCTTATGAAGGCCAGCAAGCTAAACAAGCCATTCCTAAATCCTGAGAAACATTCAGTCCTTTATGCTGAGCCAAACTCAGTATTCAGTATTGTTGTTGGCTGCCAAAACTGCTTTTCACTTACCAATGCTCAGAGTATTAGCATGGAAGTAGTAATGCCACATATTTACTCAATCCTGTAATGGTTATATGGGAGGGGGAGACTCAGAGGCAGTTCTGTTCCTTACCTGAATTAGACCCACATCTCCCACAGCATAATAAGAACTTATATCACAGGGAAGTCTCTTGATGTCTTCCAATATATTTTATGAAAAATACATATATGCTTACTGGATCAGAATTAATGTTTACCAGTCTTCTGTTTGCAGCTAGAGTTGCTTAGATAGCCTCACCAGGGTTATATGGAAATTTCGACTATCTTCATTGTTAAAACTCAAGCACATGTCTGATTTTTGTATGTGTTCGAGTTCCAGCTGTAATGTGAAAGACCCCAGATGCCTTGTCTGGAGTACAGGCAACTTTTGGGTTGGGTTCATGATTTTTTTTGAATCTGCAGGAATTTTATACCTTGTTGATTACAACTGAACTTCTTACAGCTGTTTTCTGAAACAGAAGACAATACATAACAAGAATTTGTTGTACAATACAGAAGCCTAGCATATGCTGTTTACAGTTTTACATTACCTTCAGTAATAATAAGGCCCCAGCGAGTGATACGTGCTTTAGAAGCACTGAGGTTTTCCACAACTTCATGGTTTTAAGTGCTGTCTGATTGTCCTGCTGTGAAATTACAGAAACAGCATACTTTGCTCTGCTTTAAGTTTTCCCCCTTCTACTTGTAAAGGGAACCAAATAACACTTCATTTATTGTGTGCTAAATTAAACAGTTGTAGAATTGCTGTGTTCCCAGTGGCTTCCACGTTGCTATCTACAAGCTGATAAAACTGAAGTCTTCTCATAATGCCCTCCTAGAACAGAGGCTTGCTTTTTGTGTTGATCTGAACACTTTCTATATCTGCCATAGCTTCTTTCTTGCTTTTTGTTCAACCACAGTCTTTTGTGTTGTATGACCACTTCCCACAAGAAAAGCAGACAATCTAATTTTAAGTGTTCACTAAAATGTGGTAAGGCTAGACTCATTAAATTAGATCTCTGGATATTTCAGTATACTGTACAGGCTCTGATGTTAAACCCTTATGCCTCATCTCAGATGTTTACTTCAGTCAAGTTATTGGCAGTTTTGCCAATAACAGAATGTTCTCAACAACATGTTGAGAATTACCTTGATGTTAGAAGACAGAAAATGTGTTCACAGGCCTACAGCACGCGTCCCAAGAAGAGAGGTGGAGGTAGCATAATCTGACAAAGAAAAGGTTAAGGAGCAACCTAATAGCAGCCTACAGCTTTCTCAAGGACAGGTACAAAAATGCAGAGCCAAACTCTCCTCAGCCGTGGCAGATGGCACAACAAGAGGCAACAGCCATGAACCATCATTGGGAGGTTCAGGTTGGGTGCACTATGCTTCACCAGGAGCATAGTGCAGCACTGGAACAGGTTTCCCATGGATGTTGTGGACACACTTGGAAGTTTTCAAGACCTGGCTAGACAAACCCATGGCTGACATAACCCAGTGCTGGGGATAGTAATGCTTTGAGGGGGAGGCTGGACAATGTGCTCCTCTGATGTCCCTTACAAACAACACTCCTATGACGCTGTGATGTGACTCTGTCAGTCTCCCTTCTTAATTCAGTGGAAATGCATGTGTAAAACAATTTTATTTTTTAAGTGGACTATTACACTCATTGTTAAAATAGTTTAACAGAATTGCATTTTTTTCTACAAAAAATAAGCACATACATGAAGACCAACAAGGACTCTGGTTGTACAATAAAGATTCAAATTCTTCCATTTTGCATGTGAGAAACATGGCGATAATGGAAAGGCACGGACTATGAATTAGCTACATGGAGACTTAGGTCCTAAAGGGAATACAGACTGAAACCCTGAGTCTCAAATGTTTATGAGGGATGTTTTATTCTCTCTCCAAAATCCTCTTTTGCCTCTTACCCTCCCATTATTCAAGAAGCATGACTGACTTATTAGCCATTGATCATCATTCCTTTCTTAACTACAACTGAAATCTTTATGCCCTCTATTAAAGGGTAGGGAGAGACAATACCAGAAAAGGAGCATTCAATGAAATCCTTTCATCCAGTCACACCTAATACAAACTGCTGCAGCAGACAGACAACACTGCAATGAAAATATGTTCCCAGTCTCTCTCTCACATCCACTTCCTCCGACCGTGTAATGTGATATTTTATTGTTCCCATAGAGGAGCTACCTGCAACTACGCAGCCAGGGGTATCCCAGCACGAAATGGCCAGACTCTGAGCCCACAATGCTGGGAGCAGTGTGTGTTTGCTGCCGTATGTGCTGCACAGAGAAGGTGTGCATATGGTGCATTATTTTTAAGATTCATGTGAAGAAGAAAATAAAACCTACAGGAAGAAGTCAAGACTGGCCTTCACCAAGACAGCAAAAATCATCAGGTTAAATAATTAATTTTTCCTTGGCCTAAATATATGTACTTTGTACATTGAACATTGCTTGGGGAAGGGATTTTACAGGCGTGATTTATGGGATCAGTAAGCAGACTTTACCTGCTATGCTTGTAAATCTTTGCATTGCATTGATAGCTTACAAAAATAGCTTTAAAAGTAAATAAGGACATAGTTCACGATTCCCTTAAGGATATATATGGACTTGCTATAGAGTAGACACCTCCAAGAGAGCTTTCAGAGCTTTAGCAAGGAAAAGCTTTTGGATCCAAGTAGAGTTCTTTGGTGGATAAAAATATAGCTGCTGCACTAAATATGCATCTCATGAAGGGAAAGTTGGGTACTTAATAATGAATTCTGCCCAAGCCTCAAGCTCTGTTGGACTTTTCCCTATAAATTTCTGATGAATTGGTAGCACTGCACTAAAGAAACAGATTAGAAACTGACTGATCCCCTTCACAATAGTGACCTCAATTTTGTAGATGCTAAGAATCACAAACCAATCAAAGTCTCCCTCTTTTCATTAGAGACAAGCATTTTATTTTACTTCTGATTTGTATTTATTTCTTCCCAAGGACCTCTCTAGATTCTAACACCGAATAAGACCTTTTTCCCTGAGGTATATTGTGATTTCTCTGCTTGTGAAGAGAAAAAGGTGTAGAGGAGGCTATGGCATCAGTTAATTTATTTACAAGTACCTGCTTATACTGATTAATGTTTGTCTGAACCAGAAGGAATCTGCTTTCAAGTTTCTTCATTAAAACTGTGAAAGCCATTTTTCTAACACAAACTATTCTTTGTCAGGCATGTTGCAGTTTGTTTACACTCCACAGAAAGTTGAAAACTGTCCTTTTTCTGTCCTTAAATCTAAACCCCGCTGTTGACCAGGAACATGATGTTAGCCAGACCTGTCAGGTATTCCTGAGATCCACGCACTGATATTTGTTAATGACCCTACTCCAAATTTACTGCAGTGTAACTCCTCTGTGTCTGCAATTCCCCTTCCTGCAGGAACCTGTGGATGGAATTGTACCTTCTGCACCAGCTTGGAGGTCAGCCTACATGCTCAGCACTCCCTGTTGTTTTACAATGATGAGCTGGATTGAGAGACAGTGTAGATGGTATGGCTTCACCAGAGTTACCGGAATACACTAATTTACATATCATGGGAATGCACCTGTAAGAATGTACAGTGAGTGAGGCATTGCTACCATAGAAGCATTTCTGTTGTAAATGTATACAATACTGGACAATACCAAATAATCTGGCATCTGGGCGCCCAGCCAAGCCATGCTTGGTACAGCCCAGACTCCCTGAACTTCTAGCTCTGTTTCCACTCGTGTCCGCTTGTCGTGGTTTATCCCCAGTCAGCAGCTGAGCCCCACACAGCCGCTAACTCACTCCCCCCACCCCAGTGGGATGGGGGAGAGAATCAGAAGAGCAACAGCAAGAAAACTCAGGGGTTGAGATAAGAACAGTTTAATCATTAAAATAAAATAGTAATAGTAATAATGGTGATTATAATAATAATGATTATGATAATAATAAAAATAATGATAACATAATGAAAAGGAAAATAATGAGAGAGAGAAATGAAACCCAGGGGAAAAGGATAAAACACAAGTGCTGCAACCGCTCACCACCCACAAACTGATGCCACTAGACCCCGAGCAGCAATTGCTGCTTCCCCCAGCCAACTCCCCCCAGTTAATATGCCGGGCATGACATCCTATGATATGGAATATCCCTCTGGCAAGTTTGCATCAGCTGTCTTGGCTGTGCCCCCTCCTCTCCTGGCTTCTTGTGCCCCTGGCAGAGCATGGAAAGCTGAAAAGTCCTTGACTACTATAAGCACTACCCAGCAACAACCAAAACATCGGTGTGTTACCAACATTGCTTTCATACTAAGTCCAAAACACAGCACTGTGCCAGCTGCAGTGAAGAAAACTAACTCTATCCCAGCTAAAACCATGACACCACTCCATCCTTTTCACCAAAGCTGGTGCTGCCTAAATGGCTCTCCAGTGCCACCCACCAGAGGTAGGGAAGAGAAGAGATGGGAGGTGGCAGCATGCTTACTTCCTTCTTGGTCTGCTGCTGGCACATCTCTCCCCAGCATAATGCAGGGCCCTTCCAAGAACTTCTTTCTGGGGGAGCTGAGGTAGGGGGAAGGGGACCAGTGGGCCTAGGGAGGACAGTGGATGAGGGCAGTGTAGTGACAGAGTGGGGAGATAAAAGACTGCAGAAGAAGAGGGGGAGTGGTGAAAAAAAATGGTCAAATTTCCTTTACATCCAGTAGCACCTTGTGTCTTCAGTTGCAGTGTACCTACCTCCCCAATAGTTCACCTGAATGGCCCAATGCCTAGCTGCCAAACTTTGGCTCAGGTGGCTGAGGAAATTCATTGCTGGAAGAAAGAGCTGTGAGGAAGTCTGTAGCAGAGTCGTAAGGACAAAAATAAAAAGGTATAAAACCATAAAGGGAAACACAAGGAGCTGGAGGATAGCAACTGGAGAACGAGAAAGTCTCACTGGCCAGCAGAGACTCTTTGGGTGTCTTCTTGGCTCAGTGAATCCCCATGACATCTCTTAGGCCCATTGGACAACAAATGATTGCTTTATACATTGAAACCAGATATATCCTGATCGCAGCATTTTTTTTGTGCATGCCTAATGGTGCCTGAACAAAATGACCCAGTATGGCAGGGTTACAAGAGTATCACCAGTGAGCACCAGTATAAAAATACTAAGGACTGGTCCCAGCCTATCCACCAATCAGACTGATTAGCAAGTGGAACAAAAGAGAGAAACCTCCTCTCCTCCCTTGTGCAGTTTTCCAAAGTTCACTGACTCCTTGTGCAAAAGTTCTAATAATATTGGGATATGCAATGATATCTGTTACACTGTGTTTGGTGTATAGTTTATGAGCAGTTGAAATGGTATCCACCACCACTACCAGGAATTTATATGTTCTCAGTTTTCATAGCAAGCAATAAAAACCCTACCCTGATACCAGAGAATCTAGTGAAAGGATTTCTATTGACTTTGATGAGCAATAAATCAGTATCCAAATAAGGTAGAAAATTATTTTCTCTGTTTGCTGTTTATTAGAAGTTGATCTAAAAAACAGCTGACTTGAAAAGAAAATAATGAAAATAGTTTATTCAGTCTAATTGCTCAGATATTATACAAAAATTTGTTTAGGATCAGATTAATTGTTATGAAAGAAATATTTTGGACTGACAGAAAATCTTATCTTTCCTTTTCCTTGCTATTTGATTTCAGTTGAAATTACTTAATAATGGAATGCAACATAATAAATGCCCACTGCACAAGAAAAGGGATAAGCAAAATAATACAGGCAGTCCTGTGGTTAAGGCATTGACCCAGTCCTTTGTGTTTGTCTTCAAGAGTAGAAAGAATAGCACAGTTTCCTCTTTTCCATACTTCTTAGTAATACAAAGCTATGCAATGCTTTTCTAGTGATTGAAGTCAACTGAAATCTAAGACATAGCAGCTTAAGTCAGCTTTGTGTTCCTGAAACTGAAAACAGCCCAGCCTTGTCATTTGATTCTTTCTGGTCATCTTACCTACTTGTGCCTATGCTTGCACCAAAATTGCTGTCCATCAGTGATTTTTTTTTTTTTTTTGTAAATGTGGTCCAGTTAAGCACATTCTACATACTGAGGTAAAACAGGGAAAGACTTCCCAGTTCTTCAGAATTTTTGATGACTGTTGAAACCCTAGTTCCCCTTCAAATTTCCAGCATTCGGGTTGTATTGCTGTTTCTTCAGATGGAATGGGGATTTGTATCTCTGCTTTGAACAAAGAGGCAGATTTGTCAGAAAAAATTATCTCGGACAAAAACTTTCCACCAAACCTATCAAAAAAAATCACACGTGCATCTGTTTGCTAAAATAGAGTATGCCCTATCAAGGACAAAGAAGTTACTATAAATAGGCAGTAATAAACAGAATATAAACAGCATATGATGGATTAACCATTGTAAAGAGTTATTGCTGATGATGTACATTGTCTTGTCACACTGGACTGCAGAATAAAGTATTAGTGGATTTTACTGCAAAAATATTTCTGGAACCCATTGAGCTCATTACCACCTGCAGAAACAGACTGACTGACAGAGTTACAGATGTCTGATTATTTAAAACATTACAGACTATAAAATAAAGCCCTTCATTCAGTTAGCTTACAACTACTGAACTAGTACCTTGTTGAGGTCACCTGAGTTATTTACCAAGCTCCATCTAACAGGAAGCAGTGTGCAGGATCCAGTTCTGCCAGCCAGGCTGATGCTGCATGGGTGGGATCCATAGCTGCAGACAGTGATTCAAAAAGTGAATCAAAAAGTCAGAAGACCTGCAGGACATACTGAATTTCCCACAAGAATCCAGGACCCGTCACATGTTGGGGATGCTGCATGTCTGGGTAAGAGACACTCAGTAGCCCAGCCTCGGCATCTGGATTTCAGTGGTATTGATTTCTGTTGGAGTCCATTTCCTAACACCTGCTTGTTGTGGGACAGACAGCTAAGTCTTCCTGCAATTCATCCTGCCGGCCAGTACACTGGCCAATGTACACAGGTGTGAGTGCTGGCTTTAGATCTGGCATAAACACCTCTAGTGCTCTCAGCTGCCCCATATAGGATGCAACACTTGTGTCAATAAACTGCATAACCCTTTCCCAATCCTGCTGTAGTTCACATCCTCCATAGTTTAAAATCAAGACTCCCAAGCAAGGAATGCGATTCATCACATTTGTTCAAACCCATCTTGGCCGTGGGAAATCTGTGTTTTTCACTCTTCTGGTTGCTCCCTGGAAGTTTTATTGAGGATCATCAAAAGGAGAGAGAGAGGGACTCTGTCTCTGTGGTCTTTTTTTTTTAAATTCCCCAAGATAGCGAGATGTGGCCACTGGGAAGAAGAAGTGAGGTGTTGCACAGTTACAGGGAAAAGGTAGAGGAGGAGGAGAACATGGCTGGCAGGAGAGCATCTTGCTGTCTGGAGGCTGCCCATCTGGCTCCACCAGGTTAGAAATGAAATACATCATTCATGATTAGGGCTGTCCCATCTGATATGCAGTCCATTGGGTTTAAAAACTGGCGGCCATGATATGGGGAGCTTGTGTCCCAGTGAAAAGATAACTTGCTAGTCTGGGAAGTGGTGCTTCCTTGACTATATTGTGAGAGCTGACTTTAGGGTCCATTTCCTGAGTGCCTGGTAATCTTTAAGGAGCAAAGCTCTACTCATAGCACGTTTGTGAAATGTGAAAGTATCATTATCCTTGCTGAGGAACCATTGGCCAGATCCTAAGAGATGACTGTCTCTCAGGGAAATCAGTGGGATACATCACTAAACACCTTGGGGATTCAAGCCCCAAATCACTAGCCAGGGTCCCATAGGAAATCCAGCAAAGTGCCTGAGTTGAACCCATGTGGACCAAGTCCCAATCCAGTGTGTTAACAACAATCCCTTTTCTCTTACAGACAAAACTTTCTTACCTTAACTCCTTGAGCTGTTTGAAAAATGTTGGTAAACACACATATACAGAACTTATTTATAAACTGATGCCTGTAGCTTCACATTGTCCAGTTCATTCACATCGGAATGCATGACATCGCGTGCACTGGGATTTGTAGGCCCATAGGATATTATTATTGTAGTCGTGCATTGTATTTGCATTTTGACCTTCCTTAAATGTGCAACATTGTTTTGTTAAGCAATCAGAATGCAAATACCACTGTCACAGCTAGAAAACATTGAAGTATCCCAAGTACACAAAGTATGCAAACTGTGCAGTAAAGCACACAAATCCTAACAAGCTCATTAGTACCATACTGCAGTGATTACAGAGCAAAATGCTTTCTGTGGTGCACCAGTCAGGCTATAGAGAGGGAAAGCTCTGCAATGTTTTAATGCAATATTGCCATCAGTTGTGTACTGCTACAGCAATCATATTTTACTGGCATAAGCTGTTCTGGGAAAGAAGCACTATTCTCTGCTTGTACCTCACCTAGGTATCATTCTTGATTAGCTGTTAGGCATTACATAATAATCATGAGGATAAGGATACAATTACAAACATAAAAATTATGGTCTTTGGTCAGAGCAAAGCGCCATCTAGCTCAGTATCCCTTTTCTGACAGTGGCCAGAAATATATTTTTAAGCAAAAAATGTAAGAAACTGGGCATGTACAGTGTGACTCTTTCCCTGGTATGGCCTTTGACTTTTCAGCAATCAGCAGTATGTATGTGAAATCTGAAACTAGACTCTGTAGGTGCCCTCTAGCACTTTGATTTGCATCACCATCTCTGTTGTAACTTAATGACTCACAACCAGGTAACCAACAGTCTATCGTTAATGTACCTTTAACATCCCTGCCAGTACATACACACAAATCAACCGTACACTGCCCAGTATATGCCACCTACCATTAAAAGAAAGGCACAGATCTTCAGCATAGTTATTTGAAAGATGTACTGAGAGATAGATTAAAGTTTTAAAGGAAAGTCACCCTGTCATATCATGGTGTCAGCAATTATCTCAATCCTTCTTTGAGGCAGAGGATGGACTAAATGGCCTCTCAGTGTTTTTTCCTACACTGATTTTTTTATGACTCTACGATTATTCAGCTGCTATAACAGTTAGAAAGTTCAGTTTTAATTAGTCTGAAATAGGAAAATGTCTTTCATTCTGCTTGATGATGTAACACACATGTAATATTTCAGCTGGTGGAACCATAAGGACTGTAAGAGCTGTGGTCATGTGGGGACTATAGCTCTTTGGTAAGCCATAGCCATAGCACAGGAGCTGAACTCCTGCACATACATATATCTTCTGGCCAACAGCAACAGGGAGAGAAACTTCAGCAACATAGTTGTGATGCATCATGGCAAAAATGTCTCTACATTATTCATATGTTCACTGAACACAGGTGGGGCTCTGGTGGACACTTATGTGGAGACCCTTGCTGCACTTCAGGGTACTCTTGGCAACTGACCTTAGCAACTGAACTGAGCATCCTCCTTTGCAGCAGGACCCAATCAATAATCAGACTGGTGTGCTGGAAAGAGAGAATACAAGTATATAGGCAGCAATGGCGGTGAAGGAAACTGCAAAGTGCTCCATTAAACATACCACCTCAACGTCTGCCCTCAGAAATTCATGTGTCTCCAGGGTGAATTTCTCTTTTGAGAAGTGGTCCTTTTTACAAGGCAGGAAGCATTAGGTATGCTCATATCTCAGTCAAAGGGTTTCCTACACAGTGCCAACAGTTATTCAGCAGTACTCATTATGCAGGTGAGATATATCGCAGTGCTGCTACTCTGCAACACTCTGCAGATCTCTATGCACCATGTGCACAATGTCTGAAATATAAGCAAATTTATGCTGCACTCATCCTTTTTGTGGTTATTAGTGTCATTTAGTATCATCTTCCTCCAGCAAATTGACTCACCAAGCAAAATGCACAAGTGCACTTTAAAGTGGATCACATTATCACGCCTACTTCTTCTGAAGAGCCAAGTGCCATTACCACTTTTCACAAGGAATAACTGCCTAAACTATTTCACATTCTGCAGTGCATCAACAGTGTACTTCCTCCATTCAGTTTGCAGTTCAGAAGGATGATTGAACAGTAATGCATGACTATCACATTGTTCTACAGTGGAGAGATAAAATCTAATGCATCACTTTATGCCTTTTTAAATCTTAGGGTATTCTTTTCTGGAGCCTTTTCATTGAGACATGCAGTTCTATCACTCCTAAGGCCTGGATCGTACTTGGGGTTTCAACAAGGTCTTTGCATTAAAAATACAACTTTTACTCATAAAACACATTAGACGTTTCTCTCTCAACGCTGCTCTTTAGATGACATATAATCCTAACTGTACAGTCCATTTCATAGTCAGATGTGGACCAAAAGGACTAATGATGGCCAAGTGCTGATAGAATTTTATTTCAGAAATATTTTCACACTGTCCACTAGCACTCCCTCTTCCTCTGTCTGCTTTATTTTCTAGAAGGTCAGGGGAGTATGAATGAAATACAAGGATGCAGACTGTTACATGGTTAAGATTATGACTAAAATTATGAACTTGGAACCAGAAACCAGGAAACCAAAAGTCAGGAAGAAGAAGACATTTTGTCTAAGCAGCGTAGTCAGGAGAGGGGCTAAGGGTCAGAACAATAAGCAACCAACAATCTACTAAGCTGAAGAGCAAAGCCAGAGACCAGTCAAACTCTGTATCATACACTTAGAGCTGAGATAAGCAGCTAGTGTTTGAGCTGGAGAAGCTGCAGCCACTCAATGTCCAGAGATAAAGGTCAAATAAACTAGAATAAAACTAACAATTTTGTAGCCAGGGATCACAGTTTGCATCCATGCATCGGGAAAGCTTCTTATGCTTGACTGCTACACATATCTCTACCCAGAATTGTATGTGGGTCACTAGTCCCCTGGGAGACTGCCTGCGGTAGCCTGGTGGCTCGTTGCAGTTGGATTGCTCAGGAGTGCTTGTCAAGAGGCTGTCAGGAAAATCACCAAAGTACACACTTGAGCTTAGGTCTCAGTGACTTTTGATAGGACTGACCTTTGTGTCTGAAAATCTACCCCTTGTTCTTTGCAAATTGGTGGCTTCCCATGTGGCCCGTTATGTTTACAATTATGTGTATTCAGTGATTTTGTGACCTCTTTTCACTCATTACCACTGCACTTAACATCATGGCAAAACAAGAGTAATCATTCTTTTTTTGAAATTGTAACTAAAACACTACCATGGCAGAGGGTATGTGTTGGCCAAGGTCTTTATTATGCAACTGTATGCAGATCACTGTGAATTGCATCATCCATTTAGTTCAATGATGCAGCACCAAGGTCACTGGGCATTTTAAAGCTAATGATGAGACCATAAGTCTAATAAATGTGTGTGGTAATCACAGCAAACATATTGCCATTGCTGCAGATGTTATTCTTTCAAAATCACTTGGCAAACACAACTGAAACACAGCCCTTGTGCAGGCTCTGACCTCTCCTAAGAATGCACCATTGGAAACACTGAGGAGGTGAGATTGTTTAAGCAGACAAGTCATGGCGTACAGCTACAGTATTGATACTTCTAACAGTGCCATTGCTGTTTGCTTAGAACAAGCATGCAAGAGGCTAAATGAACACGGAATCAGTGAAGGGCAAATTTTGACAGAGAGCACATTTTGAAAAGGAACATATCCATAAGTAATGCCAACACAGGTAGAGATCAATTTCATATTACAATGATCTCAGAGGTTGACATTACTTATCCCGTTTATTTTTGTAGCCATTATGCTGTAGTAACCCACTGCTTGCTGATCCAATAGCCTTTTGTTGTCTGTCAGAAAAGACATTAACCACCAAATGCATCATGTCACTGTGAGCTCTGCCATTATGTGCAGTGATTCTCCATAAGGCTCATCAGATGCTGCAATTGCTGATTTCTTTGAAAGGATATGTATCATCGGCAAGGCTGGGTCACCAGATCGCTAATGTTATGCCCTCAAAAAGTGGTGACGTGCTGCCCAGAACTTGTTGCAGCCTGTGTCTTGCAACCCATCATACCTATGTATATTTTTATTTTTACATATGTATATGTATATAATATATATCTATATTTTTGGCTACCAGCCATAAACAAGCCCACAACAGCCTGACCACTAAATATGCTCCAGACAATAAGGGATGAAAAGGAAATTTAAAACAGACACAATTTATTGAATTCTTGCTTCACTTATACCCATTATTGATATGAATAAAGATCAGTAATTCAACATTACTGCAAAAGTCAGTTAAGATCATTCAGTGGACAGAAAAATCCAACATGTGAACATGGCTGTTTACCACGGAGCTGAAATAAACGTGGTGGCAAGACAGGTCTAAGACAAGACAGAGCTGTCATGTCTCATTTGAGAATGAGACATAAACAATGTAGTCATGAAATTAGTTTCACTGCTTTTGTATGTAAGCTTTCTGTGGCTTCCATGCCAAAAAATGGAAAAATATTACCCTTTGTAAATGGAGCTATTTCACCAGGAAGTATGGCATGTGTCCAGTTCAACGTGTCAGCAGCTTTCAATCCTCAATTCAGTTTACCGACATTTAAACTATTCAAGGCCTGTATTATCACCTTTTAGAGATGATATGAGACAAGGTGATTTTTGATAAATAGTGGAATTTTGGTACTACAAATGTGGCCCTTGGCTTGCTAAGGAGAGCAGGTCTCTGGATGCAACCTGACGTGTTGTCAGCCACTGCTGTTCAGAGAACCATTTTATTGTCATTGCATACTCCGACCCACACTACAGTCTCCTCTCACTCAGGATACGTTCACTTTCATTCTCGCCTGCATTTTGTTGCAATAGAACAGCAAAATGTTTAGACTTCAGCAGAAAGCTGCAAGCTCGTTTCTGAGGGTGACCTTGAATATGTCTGGCACACAAGAAGTGCAGTGGAAGACAGGCAAGCACTTTGTCTCCTATACCTCTCCTGTACAACCTGTGTCCAACACTGGTATCACCGTATGAAAGGAGCTAAATACGTGCCCATTTTCCTTCTGAACACACATTCAGAATTGCTATGAAAATCAAGAAACCAAAGACTGATTAGAAACTTTGACCCTCCAATACCATAATTTTTTTCCCTTTTGCTTTGAAGCTTATGTTTAAGTCTTGTGATTTTTTTAACTCTTCGGGGTGGGAAGCATGAATTAAAAACCACTGTGACCCGTTACTATTTTATAATCCTCTCTTTGGCAAGTTGAAAGTAACAGTTTGCTGGGCTTGTATCTAAACTTTCATGGGATGATGTGAGGGAGTGAAATACAATGGCCCAGACAAGAGGCAATACAGGAGAGCTAGGTGGTGTTGGGAAGGCCTGTCCAGAGAGGCAGAACAAGAGTATGTTACCAAATATACATGTTTTGAACTGATCTTAGACCAAAATAACATTTATTTTTGAGGAAGTAAGTGTTTATAATAGTGACCCTAATATTTTTACATTCAGGAAGCACACAAGAGTAACAGGGCCAAAAGCATCCCCATGGCTGTGCTGACCTTCAGAAAGGAGAGCTATGTAGAAATTAGGAATCTTGTTTAAAAGAAGTCGAAGGAGGATGGCTAAGAGATTTAAATCCTCACAGGCAGCAGAGAGACCCCTGAAGAACACCATACTGGGAGCACAGCACCAGTGCATACCACTTGCTGCAAATCCCTTGGGAACAGAAAAAAGGAAATCAGCATGGCTAAACAGTAAAGCAAGGGAAGATATTGAAATTAAGAAGTTAGCATTCAAAACAATGAAGATGCATCTCAATGAAGAAAAGAAAAAAGTTATAAATTCTGAGCGAATAAACATAAAACTATAATTAGACTAGCATTTGCTTTGCAAATATTGTGGCAAAATTTCAAGGTGTTCCTTTTCCCCGTAAGTAATTTGACTTGTCTATGACATCAAAAGACAAATCGATGGCTTGATTCACTGGTTCCCCTGCCATTCATATCATGCAGATCAGGATGAAAATGAAAATAAAGTGCTGTGGAATACAGCCATTTTATACTTGTTTTAGGCAGTATGAATGATAATAGGAAGTTTAGGACAAAAATTGATCTAAACATTTCTAAACCATCCTTTTGGGACTTTGAAGAAGTGCAACCATATGAATCTTTCCCTATTCACACAAGAGAATGCCATTAGTGCATGGCAAGTCAAACTGTCTGATCTTACACCCGCACCCTGGAGTCACTTGACATGTTTATCTGTGCTTCATTAGGGGCAAATTTACTCCCTGATAGAGCAGGGCCAAATCTGCCACTCTTGCAAATGCTGATCTTCCAAATTCACACACTTCCCATTTATATGCAACAAATCCTGCCTAGTTATAGTCACAATTTGCTCCAGGGTCATGCCTCCAACTTTGCCTCTCTGTGCTTGTGTTCCTAGCCTTGCAACAAAGAAATGGATAAACGCAGCAAGTACCTTTCCATAAATGAGTTGTGACTTTTTAAGGAATTGGCTAAGTACACGTTACCTTTTGTTTGCTTCTCAGGACCCCTAGTCTGAATTAGTTCCACTGGAGTTCAGTAAAATGAATTCCAGAATGGTTTGCACGAAAGTTCTTAAAAAACTCAAATATGCCAGAAATGGGAAATATTTTCAGCAAAGGCTCTTTCAATTCAGAAATGGAATCACTACCTTGAGAACAAATTGATCATCTAATTTACCTCTGACCTGAAAAGGATTAGGAAGACAATTAATTTTACATATTCTTGAGCAGATTTGCCATGCTAAGCTTCTGTGTAAGTGCTTGCAGTATCAGGACCCTCTCTCACAGAATCAGTGGTCCTCTGTCTAGAGAGAAATATTTTGTGGGCATTTCACTGAAAAGTTCAAAATAATTTATAAATTGGGGGATAATCAAGACCATAACAATCTTCATCAAGAAGGCAGACACCCTAAAACACTGATGAAATAATCTGCTGCCATTTATTTCCTTCACATTTCTCTTTATTTAATCTACTTCTTTTCCCTAGCCCTTTCTACAGCTACATTCATTTTCTCTACCACTGCCTACTGGATTTTTCTTGTTAGGACTGCACACACATCTCCAGTTCCTCTTGATGTCTTGCTACTTCTACTATTATATTTTCAAAAATATCTTGCGCATTCTGTGCTTCATTGCTATTATAAAAATGTTAGGTTCCTGTAAAACTAAAAGCAGCAAACAGATTTTTTTTTTGGAGGGGGAAGGGGTGGGGGGGTGGGGTGGGGCAGATAAGATTGTGGAGATTTGTATTTTGCTTGCTCAAATACATTTCTGCCTTTCAGGAGACATTTTTAAGAGTTGCCTTTGCTTTATACAGTGCTTTTCTGCAGTGACAGCAGGTGGTAGTTTAGTGGCAATTTTAAAATATAACATTACTGTACATTATAAAGAATACAATAGTGTTTTGGACAGCAACACCTCTTAAAAAAAACCCAACAAGATGACATTCCTAGTTTCTAGTTTCCTCCCTCTGTTGCAACAACCTGTGGTTGGACAATTCTTTAACATCACAAAGCAGGGCCACTCACTCCTCTGTTAAAAAACCCCAAACCCACACACATAAATTCTGGATATTAATTAGATAACATATAAGATGGCAAGCTGTTTTTTTTTTTAAACAAATACATTTGCATTTTCACTTGATTTACTAGGTCTATTAAATATTTTCATTATTGCTTTCCCATTACTCTCTAGTATATGTATTATATAATAAACACTCAGAAAATATTTTTTTAAATTATCATTTATTTCATATTTTTTCACTTTTATTACCTTCTCAATAGAAATGTTTTTCTTTAAGCTGTAAGACTTTCAAAACACTATTATTGCAGTCATCTACCTGTTAGCTTGATTTTTCATATCATCAGCCATTAGGCAAATACAAGGTAAGTCATATAATCTAATTTTGTTAATGGAACATAATGCAGCTCTAGGCAATCTAAAAATAAGTAAATAACCCCTTGCCCCTCCAAAAACCATAAACAGACTGTAATAAGGCTACCGGAAAATACATCTCAGAAAACCGTTAGAAGTGCAAAAAGTCCGTAGAGCAAAGTACACGGGTATGCAATGAGAAGCTGCTGTCCCTCCATAGCCAGTGCAGAAGTAAAAATTTTGGAGGCTGAAAAACTGCACCATCCAATGATAAACAGAGCTAACAAAGTTCCCAGGATCCCCCTAGGAGAAAAAAGCAAAAGAAACATGAAAGAATCACTGGTTAGTCAATGTAGCATTCAATGTTATCAAACTCAAGTTCATGTCTAGCAACTTGGTATTGATAAGGTAACAGTCACTTCAAGAACCAAGGACTGACTGACATAATGAAAGTCAAGCCTGAGAAACAAATTAAAATAGTAACGAGAAACAAAAAGGTAATTTCTTCAGCATGGATAAAAGCAGCAGCTTCATCAGTAGTAATGCTAACAGGGCAAGTGCATTTTCAAATAAATCTTCGTGGCTCCAGCAGATGCAGTAGCTGAAGTTTAATTTTAAAGTTAGCAAAGATCCTGTTGGAGCCAAAATCATCTTGTGGAAGTTGTTAGGATCTAAAACAGTCCTAATCTTCCATCAGGCAGCCTGATGACCTGGAGAGGTTGCGTTTTTGTGACACATGGCACAGGTTTTAAGTACGCTTCGGGCGTTAAGGAGATGCAATGAGGTTCCTAAAGAATTACACTGCAGCTGACCATGCAGAAAGGTGTTGACAGCCTCCCAGAAGAAAGCTCAACGGATCTTGTAAAGAAGGGTGCACACTGAGTAGAAAGTAAGGGATAGGCATAGAACCATTGAGAAAAAATATTTTGCTCACCCTGGCATCCTTCTCTGCACACTGAAAGGACGGTGGCTTTCCACACACTGCCCCTTGGTGACAGCTGAGCCCTTCTGAAGTTACATTCTGCCACCTCTCAGGCACAGGGTGGCCTGGAGGACTGATGATTATGGGACTATGGTCAAAACCCCACTGAAATATTCCTGCAGATCACAGAGAGCTCACTATTAAACCTTGTAGGAACAAAATCTTGCCAATAAGTAATGTTTCACATATGCTTTATTTGCACTCCGTATTTGCAGTCTCCTTCTGTAAAATGCATGAGATCATGCACGCAATATGCTGCTGAAGTACATAATGAGATCGGCTGCATTACACACTTTTGCTGTGTCAGTCTCAAGGACGTGGAGAATGAATGAACCTCTGCCACCTGCTGAAGGGCTTCCTGGTGCTCCACTTTTCCAAAGTATCAGCAAAACAGAACGAGGAGTGAGAAACAGACTACATATACTTAGGTCCATTTATCATAAATAATCTACACTAATATTATTGTTGCAGTTAAACCACGATGAGTAACGCTCTCCTTATTTAATTGACTTAGTTTATTTAATGCAAGCATATCGCATAAAATAGTTCATTTCTTGGCAATCCAGTCTCCAGGCCAATAAGGTACTTGGCATTGTCAGCTCTTGGGACTTTGGGGGCAGAAGGAGAGAATTGATTTTAAGGACACTGAGCACCTCATTGCAACTTCAACCAGTTAAAAATAAAACATTAAAGACTGTGATTTAACATCCTCAGTTTAAGTGATCTTTAAACCTAGACAGTGGCATTCAGGGCAATGACACTGGGCTCTGTGAACCAAGTTCCTGGCCTCATCTCCAAGTGGAGGTGCTAAGATGCTCACTTAAACAGCTAGCCAGAAATTCAGAGCTGGTATGGGTGGCTCTTTGAGCAGGTACCCATGCTGGCAGAGGGAAGGGACATAACAGGAACATACTGTGTGATGACGACTTCCAGCTAGTATGATGACTCTTTAGGGGGCTATCACAAGGTAGTACAATTTAGAGCTGCGGCTGTTCTGCCTTGCACTCAAGTCCAATTGCCTCTCATGGTTTGTTCCAGGACTGGTGGTGAGTAGGATGGAAAGGTGGCATAAAATCATACTGGAGCCAAGAAATACTTCTTTGCACGTATAAATTCAGTCCTTGATCTAACAGCAGGTTACTGCCAAAAGGAATGGTTTAGCTTTAGCTGAGAGCTTGTGCCTAGCATGTCCCTAAAGGCCAAATCCTCAAGCATGGGAGAGGGGTAAAAGGCAGATGCCATGCTCACAGTGACCAAGAGGACTGGGGGTGTACTGGCATGAGATTGAGCCGGGGGGACAGACACGAACGGACCCTCTCCAATCCTCTCTCTCACAACCTGCAGATGTGGTCACCAAATGGGTCCTTTGCATCAGCTGGGTCTGAGAATTCCTTTCTCCACTCTTACACTCATTTCCTTCACTGTTTAGTCAACGAAACAGCTTGACCGCTCTGTTCAGGGATTTGATAGTAGAGAGTTGTTGCTCTTTTTTCCAGGAAAAAAGTCTGCTGAAGTTTCTCCCCAAAAGGAGACCTAATCAACTTGGGCTCAGACACGATATCAGCATAGATGGGCACAAACAAATCCTGTTCCACACAAGTTTGCATAAAAGAACTGGTTTCCTCTTTTGTATTATTCAGCACCCAAAGTGTTCCATGTTATGCTTTATTCAGTTACAGTGAAATAGCTAATCATGTGTCTTTGCAATAGATGTATGCATTATCTTATGTGTATTTTCTGTGAAAACACTGAAGTTAGTTCTTTACACTTTGAAATAGAAATAGAATTTTTACAAATACTAAAAAAATCATGACTAGTGCTCTTTCCTTTGCCATTTTAAATAAGTTTTAAAATGAAAAATAATGAAATGTATGTCAGATTTAAAAGCTGCCACTTAATTTCAATAGCATATTTGTAATAGTTAACCTTGGTACTTGCTGTGTTCAAGCAGTTTTATATAGTGAATGAGAAAGGATTGCAGAATCCTGTAGATAGACACTTAACACTATCAATTCATTTCAGAAATAATGGTTTAATTTTGTAAAGGTTATCACAGTATAGTATTTGCAGATTTTCAAAAGATGTGCTTTCTGTAAATTCGCAGCATTTTAGAAATGTGTGGTGTGTGCTTGGGGATTCCTTGTACACACAACCGTACCCTGCACAGTTGTAACAGCTGGTTTGGAGTTCGCCCCATCTGTCCTATGATCATGTATCTGCACTTTTTACTAGGGTGGATTATTAAACAGGTTAATCAAGAAAATATGGGAAGTGTAGGAGAACAGAATAAACAGCTTCTTCAGTGTCACTACTGTTTGTCTCATCAAGGACAGCTCGGAAACACATGGAATATGGTCAGGTTAACCTATCATAGCTCCACAGAAACAAGCAACAAGGATTGTGCCAAAATCTTCATCCCACTGTATAATTTCCTTAAAAAATAATATATACATATATTAAATTGCCGCTTTTCCAAAGGAAACAAACAGGGGCACTTTCATATTCATAAGCTGCCAAGTCCCATACGTTACAGATTGGAGAGTTAAAAATGTGAGTGAACAACAAAGACTAAGGAGGGGAACCATTATTAATAACATGTTAACGACAGATAAAAGCACTGCTCAGGGCCTTCAGGCAAGACCTGGAGCTTCCTTGTACTTTGCCGTATGTGAACAGGGAGGTAAACAGTCTGTATCTCAAAAGGATAACCGAATGAGGAGGAAGGAGAGACTTGCATACGAATTTCCTATTCATAGGCATATTACTGAACACCCCCTTCCACATGCACAGATACATATGCCACCACACATTTGTTTTTTTTCAAAGTTTTTGGTTATTTCAGGTTTGCAATTACACCACAACTATACCACAGAGTATACGACTCTACTACATCTTAAACACTTGTTCTAATGCTCCAAATCATTAAGGGCTACTTGATTATTTCATTGTGTCACACAGAAGTCGGTCTACAGAAGGCAAGGAAGCGTAAGGATGGGAGCCTGATACGATGAATGAAAAGGAACAGGAGAACCAGCTATATAAAACCAAAGTCCGGCAGTTGCTTTTAAAATTGATACCTGAGTTTGGCCACTGTTGGCTCTGCAAAACAAAAATCACATCCAAGGCTGCTGCAAAAATCAAAGGCACTCTCCGTCCAAGTGGGAAACAGTGGAATTAAGGACTCGTACTAAAATGAATATATATCACCCCTCTCAAGCACAGTCCAGTTTTGTCCATTTCCACTTTCACACACAAACAAAATGGTGTTCTTTTTCACAGTTTCAGAAGCCAAAATTCACTACCTAACCATTTACAAAATGTTTTTGATAACACCAGCCTTCTGACTTACTGTCCTCCATGTGATTCCTGTTGCCATAGACTGGTACTTACTGTAGCGAAAAGACGACTGCAGAAGAGGACAGGATCACCATGGGCAGCAGGCAATAGCCCAAGATACTTGCAACACAGCCATGCGAGACTCCTGGGATGCTCATCAGGTTCAGTAGGGCATGCATAGCAAGGCACCCAATGGCGCTCATGCCATACACATAGCCGAAATGAACTTTTCCTGCCTGGAATAAATATGAGTAAGCGTGAAGTGTTAGAAGTGAGCAAGCCATCGCAAAGCGGTAGGAGCAGACAGAAGGCAATCACTAGGTCTGTTACTTTTTCTCGTTGACACTCTCTCTCCACTGACATCGGTCCAATCGTAAACGATACTTTTGGGTGATTTTTGCATCAAAAAATTCCAAGGTACAGTTGTGAGAATATGCTTGTCGCGAATTTAAAGCTGTAAGGCTGATTCTCAGTCTTACTGTCATTGGGCTCTGAACAGGACAGGAATTGGCTGGGGAGACTTGGAAAGGTCTAACTGGCAACAAACCGAGAAGAAATCATAGAAAGCACATTTTAGTGGCAGGAAAAATCTTTCCAATAGGTGCCCAATGGGACTGTGGAAAACTGTCCTAAGTAAAATGGTGACCCCACATACTTGATACGCTTTACGTTCTATTACAAACCTCCGGCTTTAAGCAGGCCTGCAAAAATAAGCAAAATTTTGCTGAAAGTATGCTGGCTTTCCAGGTGAATGTGTCCATTCCTCCCCTTGACTACCATGAGAAAGACACATCTCTGTGGTTAGATCAATACAACGTGTTCATTTCAACATAAACCTTAGTAGTAACTGTCAGCTTGTGTTCTTTTTTTGTTCCAACGAATGAAAAATTCCCCAGGTGTTTTTTTTTCTTCCAGGTTTTATTCCTTTGTGTGAATTTAGTGCCTGTGAAAGGTACCAGCCTGACAGCCTGGAGCCTAATGTTTTCTAATTTATACACAAAGCTAGTACAACAGGCAACAGTGGCCACAGCACCTATTTCTTCATCTCCTGCCATCATTTTGAAGGATCACCTCCAGGCATGAGGGCATTGTTCGCTCCCAAAAATGAACACTCACAAAAGACTGTTAAATATTGTTTCTCTCTATTCAAGCTTCTAACAAATGGAATACTGAATGTTGGTTATGCAATATTGTCATTTTCATATCTGTACATCAGAAATAAACATTTGTACCTCAGAAATAAACAATGACTGGGATGAAGATGTTTTTTTTGCTTTGTGTTGTAACTTTGTATCGTAAAGATAACATGCATTTATGAAGGAAAAAACTCAAACCTGGGACTCAAACCTTACCTCAGGATCGTGGAATAAACTTCCCAAACGGAGGGCCGCACTGCATCACCTTCCTAACACATAACGATATGTATATACATACTTAAAACACAGGTGTGTTTGTGCATACACACATCTCTATATTGTACACATTATATAATGTTTATGAAAAACTACACGAGAATCAAAACTAATAGAGTGTCCCAGTTTCCTAATAATTTTTCAGCTTATGGTTGGATTCTCTTGTGATGGATAAGGTGGAAATATTATTGAAGCTTTTTTTCATGGTTTGCAATATTTACAAGTGTCTCTTCCATGAAGTTAGGGAGGATTGAGAAGATCTTTTCATTTACCAGTTGATACATTTTAATAAAACCTGGGGGAAACCAACTATCTTTGAGGACCCTGCTTCTCTGCTTCCTTATGCATTTGGGTGGGAACTGATCACTGGATGCCAGCAGTATTTGAGCTGGACAGATATAAAGAAACACAGTGGAGGGAACCTAATCTAGAGTGATACAACCCTAATGTTGCCGATTATGACAGCTCACCAGCTCCAGCTGGAGTGCACTGCATGCATGTGAAAGCTAGCCTCATTGTATCCTGCCCCTACATCAGCACTGTTATCCTGCTTTCAGCTTGGCCTGGCTCATTGCTGAGCTCTCCTCTGGTTCTGGTCCTCAGGGTTGGGTGAGGTACCGCCAGGTTGCCTATATCCTCACAACATCACAGGTGTTGGCCTTTCCCCCGCCAGTGCATTACACTGTAAAGAAATACTCTATTCCTGAACTAAAAGCATAAGAAGTCTTCTTATTTAGGTACAGAGTCCTTCGCTGGCATTTGCATACTACTGGTATAAAATTATAAGGAAAAAATGCTTCACCAAATAAAATTAATGCTACCTAGAGATAGTGTGGAAGAGGAATAGTAGCTCAGATTATTATCAATTACAATTTCAGTCATTAAAGTTTTGTAGTAAGTTTAACATCCACAATGATTTGGGGCAGCCTTTATTATAGACAGGCTAAAAAAGCTCTGTCTCAAACAGATGCAACAACTACAAGCTTTTAGATTGTTTGTTTCAGTGTATTTAATTATTCCACACAGCACCATTTAGCAGCTTAGTTTAAGATAAAGAAATCACTGAGACAGAGACAGCTAACTGAAACCTCCACTGGTGAAATGTTTGGTTTGTGGTGCAGGAGAATGAGAGAGGGAAAAAAAGCAGCTGAACGTACTGGTTCCAATCCTAGTCTTTCTTAACATATGTGAATATATTGTCCCGCACACGCGGGAGTACTCCCAATTCACAGTGATGTAAAGCAAAACCAGAATCAGGCTTGATTAGTCTGGCAGGCTTTGATGAATGGGAAGAGCTAAATTTGTCCTGCAGAAGGAACAAGGTTAGAAGAAAGTCAGACTTTGTGCACTTGTTTGCATCTGCCCAGAGTGGGTATTACTAGCCTTAGTTTAAGTGGATGGGGAAGTCTGATTTTGTATGAATGACTATGTGAAACGCAAAGCAGCTGAGACTCGGGCTTCTGCTAACTTTTGCACTGCCACTGTTTCTCTGTCTGCAATGGAGCTGCTCTGTTTTACGCCGGTATGAGGAAGGTCAAGTCCTGCTGCCAGGCTAACAATCCTTTCCTCTTTTCCTCTGTGCTCTGAAAGAACTGCTACCATTGAAGAATATCTTTGCATATTTTTCCATAGTTAAAAAGCTGAAACTAAATAAAATTTATAAATTATTTTTGGAAACAAGCTCTCAACCAAATTATATTCCTGGTGCTATTAGAAGAGAATTATTCAAGTACAGAAGGATATCACAGCTTACACAGCTGAAGAGCCACTTTAGTATTCAAATTCATCTGAGATAAAATGAGCAGCCAGAATTTATAAGATGGCCCATGGAAATCCCATAGACTTACTGCTGTGAAGTTGTGGCACAAAACCTCTTTCTCCTTATCTTCCCCTCATACCTTTATTTCTCTAGGTAGAAAATAGCCTGTCTTCTCTAGCTTCCCACCTCCTTTTCCTTTTATTCCCTTTCCTCCTGCTGCTTACACCCTTTTAAAGGATTTTTATTTTTATAGGGTCATAAATAATATTACTTGGCATTTACATTGCAGTTTGCACATTCAAGGTACTGCACTGACATTACAAATTGAGTAAGAACTTGCAAGGTTCTTCTGATTCAGCACAATATATCACAGAGGAAATGGAGAATTAAAGCCCTGTTTCTCACACCTCAGTTGCCAGAGCAGTAAAGCCCTCCCCAGAATGGTCCCACCTTATCCCTGTCCGATAAATTGCTGCCGACAATCAGGGCTGTACTTCTGCAGCACTGGAGAGCCCCTGTTGTCAGTGATAAATAAATGAATATAGGAGTAACACATTACCCCTGTTCAACTTCCCTCCTGTAGGAAAGCTATATTCCTAAAGAGGAAAGAGGTTAAACATAGGCTACCATATTTTGTTTAGCAGATGATGTAGAAAAAGAATACAAACTAAGAAAGCACTAGCAAAATTTATAGGAAGGTATTGCAAATTTGAGGCAGGAGGAAACAGGCTGTTTCCACTTCCTTTTCAAATTATTTTAGTTACATAACGATAATTGTTTGATATCTTTGCACTCTCCAAAGTAACACTGAGAGAAGATAATTTCAAAACAGTGGCAAAAGTGTCAGAGAAACTGGGCTGGTCTGCTACGCCTTTTTATTCCCTCTTTTAAAACCTCCTTGTTAGGTCCTTACCTAGTGCACACTGCCATGCTTTGAGTGTTCAGAGCCTCCCCAGGATATACACTGCACAGCTCTGTCCTTTGCTCATATTAAATCCCACCCCCCAAAAAGAAGAAATGGCCTTTTATTTCCACTGGAATTAATGCATCCCTTCACCTGTATTACCTCTATATTACATTTAAACTTTATGCAGGTACTTTCAAAGCAAGGGGACCTTTAAATATATAAACTCAGAACAAACAGCAGCAAAAGACTCATTTTATGCCGCTGCTGCGTCTTCTGCAACTTCACATGCATTATCACCTAGGCATTAACTTGTTAGAAAAGAAATCTCTCAGGATATCTGCCACATCCTACCAGCAGCAATGTTGCTCCAAGGGCCAAACAGAAAACCATAGGTCCGGTGAGGTCTGTCTCATTCATAATGCTGCCATCTGCAGGCTTCATTGGATTTAGAACTGTTAATGTTTTTTGCCATATATGCTCAAAATTGATTCCAAGTTCTGCAACGAGAAATTCCAGGATTGTTAATGGCTCACAAGGAAACAACACTTATACAGAAACCCATTAGCTACCACAAAACCCAAACCAAGCAAACAAATTAATCACTTTAATGAAGATAATATTGTAGGATGATGTAGTCTGTAGTAGGAACATGCTGTCCCTGCTATATACGCAGGATATTTGAGAGTCAGCTCTGATTCTAAAATGGAATATTAATATATTAAATCAAATTTGAGGCAGTGAACCAAACAATGCCCTCAGCATTTTTGAGTTAATATTTGTTTTTCTTATATTTAAAATACATATATCTATTGCCACACTAACTTAGATGTTGAAAAATATGCTAATTAACAGTAACTGCAGAATTCAAGATACTTTAGAACACTGAGGACAGGGATATATGCTTTAATTCTGGCAAAGCTGACAAGAGATGTGTCTTAAGCCTGAACTGCCAGAGGCACTTAAAAATGACATTCTTTGCTTCAAGGCAAGTTAATACTACTTTGTGCAGTGCTTTACAAGCTTTTTTTTTGCATTTAAAAAGTAATTACTGAGGACCCCTAGAAACAGAAGAAAATTCTTCCCCATTAGAGTCAATGGGAATTCTGCCATTAACTTTACTGGGGCAAAGATTTCTCGTTACTTCTGCAGGCACACTTCAGCTTGCAAGAGTAATCATCTTCCTTGAGATGCTCCAGCAGGGGAAAAGTTAGGTTCAGAACTTGGTGCCAGGATTACTGAGGCTGACAATGTGTTAGATCTGTTTGGAAAGCCAGGCCTTTACCTTATTCCACTGATCCACCACCTTGAGCTGCGCCAAAACATTACATAAAGTTGTTCTATATTAAAATGTGTGTCCTTGGTCAGATTTATTTGGTACACAGATATGAACATCTCTGAAGCCCTGAGGATCAGAAGCAGCTGTATTTCAACATCCTTTTCACAGGGTGGGCTGCCTGTGGACTTAACTGCTTGAAGGTCTGAGAGGTAAAGATTTAGCAGTTATCTATATCAAATAGAGTGATCTTGGTGTTTTTAAGGCAGAAGAAGTATCTTTTAAGTAGTGAAAAATCCACTTGCTTCCCAGTCTGCAAAAGAAGTCTGAATATGGTCTTTTTTACATGGAATTGAATAATCACATTTATTTACATGGCTGGAATAACCACAAATTCTTCAATTTTTTTTTGATGTACCACAAGTATTTTGTAAACTAAAAAATCAGCCACTAGCATTAAGATGGTTCAATCATCATAAAGAATGATATTGTTCATGTAGTTAAATGATCAACTAACTGAAGCTGAAAGCAGATTTCTCAGTTTCTTTTCCACTGAAACAAGCTATTCAGCGTCTTCAAACCATTAAATTTATTACTAGATATGCAAAAAGGATTATTATCACTATTTATTCATTATAGATGTTCCAATATGTGTGCAGGATAAACAGGGTGGGAAAAAAATATTTGGAAAAGTGAATGCAAAACTTATTGTTATGCTGTCATCTAGTGGTAGTAAAGTATAGGCTATATATGCCATAAGGCTGAATGAATCCATGGCAAATACAAATAAGAAAATATAGGTCCGGGGGTCAGAGGCTCTTGGCTGAAGCTCGCACAGCCAGGCTTGGCAGCTCTGCTGCAGTTTCTCTAGTGACTGCCACTAGCTGTCAAAGAAAAGCGTACGCACCCCCAGGAACCATGCACATTGACCATGGTTTTATTTTTACCTTCTAGCAAAGGAGGTTCCTCGTCAAATCCGTCAGTGTAACTAAGATGAGAGAGAGTGCTGGGAGTATAAGCTGGCTGCAGAATCTGACCCGTGTAACTCTGAGGGGACAGAAGCATTTCTGAAGGGGCAAAGGCACTGGCTGAGGGTTGCTCTCCTGCCTGGCTCCTGGGACAAGAAGCAAATCTCAGTAAAACAAGTAACTGCAATGAGCAACTTCATAACAGCTTAGAGCTGCTCACCATGTACCACGGTTTAAATTTTCACTTATTTTCACCCTGGGGAACCTAGAAATTTACTGGGCACAGTATCCGCCGCATGTAGTGAATGCCGAGCTGCTGACCACGGCTTTGCTTCTCTTCACTGCAACCCTCCCTGAAACCAGGCAGGGCTCCTTGCCCACTGCCAGCACGTTGCAGCCCGTCGCACCCACTTCTGTGCCCATCCAGCTCAGGCAATGGCACAGCACAGGCCTCCAGGCTGGGAGTGAGGGGAAAAGGAATTTAGGAGCTATGAGGGCACCCACAAATGGTTTCTGTCATTAATTTCATTTGAACTTTGCAATATATCACCTTTTTTCTGCCTTTTTTTTTTGTTTGTTTTTTTTTTTGTAGCATACTTACTTTCTGCTTCCACAGAGGTTTTCATTAGACCCATAACTGTTGTAACGTTCTTCCGGGTCATCTATGGTATAACTGGACTGGTAAAAGTCGAAGTGAAACTGCTCAAAATTTGACATTCTGGTTGGAAAAATGATTATAAATATCAATAAAATGGACTTTGGAACAAGCCAATATCTATGCTTCGAACTGTCCTGAACTGAAATGAAAAAGGTAAACCTCAAAATCCACAAACTCAAGAGAATCTTCCTGTAGAAACAAATGATAATTTGGAAGTGACAAAAATTTACTCTTTCTTTTGTTATAAAAAGTGAAATTAATCTTTTGTTATCATTAATTACTCTATATTAATTTACAAGTGGTATACAAGACTTCCTGCCTTGATAGTATTACCAAAAATAACATGATTCTGAAAGAAGATGCCTATCAAGTAAACTATTGTTTTAAACAATTAATTTTCCTACTTTAAAAAAAATTCTGACCATGTCTGAATGCTTAGAAATTAATGTTTTTAAGAAGTATTTTGGGTTTCAAAAACAAGTATTATTTTCAGCTATTTATGTTTTGCAATATCATATATTACTATCATAAAACAATAGAAAAATACAAATACATTCACAGAATGTGTGATTTCTGTTTAAGGACACTGTAGTTGGCACATTAGGAGTACCAGGTAAAGATTCTCACTGGTTAGCTACATGACTTTGAAGAGGACAGCATACTGAATGATTGGAGAGTAAAGAAAGCATGTTAAAACGCATCTTTCATTCCTGCTGACCCATAGTTCAGCCCTGTAGCTAAGGACTGATTAGACTAAGGAAGGAACGACTTGTCTGTGTTCCCTTCCACGTTATGACTAACCAGGCATGGTGTCATTCCTGTTTTTGTAACTATTTGAATTTTGCACACACTGCACCCATTTCCCGTGTCCTGTGTGTAGGCAGGACTGGCTGTCTGGGTCACATATAAGCAACATAATGAAGCACATTGGTTCTGCAAAACATCGTGTACCTTTTTGCATTATAGAATGGTTTAAATTGCAAAGATATTTTATTTTTAGATTTGGTCTAAGTGCTTCCTGTGGTATTAACACAGCTAACTATAAATCCACAAAACAGCTTCAAAATTGCCAGGTCTACCAAGGCAAGTAATTCCATGCCTTGAGAAAGAGTATCCACAAGATTAAGAGCCGCTCCTGTTTCACCTCAGTGTTACCTTTATGCTGAGCCACAGGCAGCAAAGACGTTACACCTGCTCGGAGCAGTGCATCGGTTTAGCGAGTCCCCTAACCACAGAACCGGAGGCTGGAGGGTGGCTCTGGGGCTTGCCTGGTCCAACCCCCTGCCCAAAGCAGGGTCACCCACAGCAGGCTGCTCAGGGCCATGTCCAATCGGGTTTTGAAAAGTCTGGCTTTGTCATCTTTACTCCCTCCCATCGGGTGGTTATATTCATTGAGGAGATCCCCCTGACCCCTCTCTCCTGCTGGCTAAAGCTCTTCAGTGACTTAGGCAAAGGTCTCAGCAGGATTTCCCTGTAAATGCATAGATATATGCACGTTTCACCACTTGGCTAGCATCTATGTAGTTAAACTCTTAAAACAGACAGAGAAGTTATATAACCTGACAACCATACCATATCAAATTTACTTAGATTTTCATGTAAGATATTAATCTCTTCTAACATTTCCCATTTTCTTTACTTTTGCCCTCTTTTCTAACTTTCCAAATGCTGTTGGCAAAAATACACTTTTCCTCTCATGGTTACACGCAGTTATCTCTATATTTATCAAGCACACACTGCTTATGGAAAAGATCTTTGCAAATCTCTTTGTAAGGTAAAAGTTATAAAGATCAGTATTTCATCAGGGACCTTGAAATGCTGCATATTAAATATTCTAAATTGTATCCCATCATCAGACTAACCTGCGGGGGCCCAATTTACCTAAAGCATGCGAAGCAGTAGTTGTTCTTATACTGCTTTCTTAACTGCTGACCAGTCATGTGGGATTTACAAATTTAGAAGAGAAATAATTTTTACATTGTAAATATGACTTAATACAAATTAATTGCACTAAGCTATTTACTGTGGTATTATTTGGAATTGCACACCAGTTACTCATTTGTTCAACAAAGATTTTACATGGAATATGTTTTAAAAAACTTTAGCTGGTACCTCTACCCCAATAGTTCAATTCCAGTAAGTCTTTAATGTTCTTTGCTGTCACTACGACGAATTAAATAATTATGTAACCAGATATGCTACAATCTGTATAATAGAGTTCAGAAAAGATAAATTTATTTTCCAAGAGAATTTGGAGTTAAGGTTACTTACTTTTTAAGATATTTGACGAAAACTCCAGTCTGTTGAATTTACATGTTGGAGAACACCTTAAATATCCTCTTGCTTCACCAGGGATGAGCTTAGTGCTATTTATAAGATTCTAAATTTGATCTTTGAACAGATGCATATGAAGGAAAAAACCCCCACAGCCTGTCAATATCATGGCTAGCATTTAACAAAAGCGAACAACAATAAGCAGAAGAGGATAGGAATCTGCAAGGAAAGCAGAACAAAATGAACAAATGCTGTTGTATATATTTCAACCCAGTAATCTAGATTGTAGTTTAGAGCTTCTTTCTTAAGTAGATATTATAAAGGTGCTTGTGGAGCCCTCATGAGCTGAGCTGTTAGATATGAAAAAGTTTTAACAATATGTAATAATACCTACTAAACGAGTAGGGTACGTACATTTACATGGGGGTACGTTTCTAGCAGATGTTTCCACAGTGCGGGCTATGGGCCACATGTGGCCTTAGAGCCATTCCTTGTGGCTGGCAGCGGGAGCTTTCAATCGTGTGCCTCTTGGGGAGAACGTGATGCTCCCGGGGACCGCAACAGCAGAGGGAGGGAAGGCTAAGGCAGCAGGGGGCCAGGTCCACCCGCTGGACCAAGGCCAGGGTCCCATTCTCCAGGCACATCCCTCTGCCCCATCACTTCCCCAGGAGCTCTCGTCCATCTGCAAAGCAGTCTCTCGCAGTGCAGAACCCACCACCCAGGATCAGGGCAAGCTTCTACTTAAAAGACAGGGAACCTTGCTCTGCGCTTTGAGGGCCTTTATTGAATGTGCAGACATCAGATTCATGGTTAATTTTTTCATGCAATGCTCAGAGTGATATCCTTTTTGTTACCTGACCTGTATTGAATAAAATATCAGGAACCTCTGCTCTATAGTCCTGTCTGCTAGAAAACTTGTAGCACAGTATGGATTTCGAAATAGTATTTCAACTTCAGAGAGAGCTTTTCTATTTACACATAGTTTAGTATCAGGTAACTTAACCAGCCATAATAGGTGCTGCCTTTTTCATGTATTTATCGGCGAGATTCCCAACGAGCACTTGGGTTGGCTAATTTAAGGAATGGGACATTAAATGGGATGTATTATCAGGACATTAACCTGTGCCTCAGGCGCATATTAAATTCTGTGAGGTTGAAGGTCAAATGACTTCCATTTCATTAGGAGAATAATCATGCCCTGCTAGTACGTGACCTACAATGCTTTTAAAGAACTATACTATAGATGCATTTTTAAATAAGAGAAAATAAAGTACACCGAGTTTTCATTCAGTATATATGTCCAAAAAAGAGCCCAGAACTGAAAGATGGTAAGAAGTAGAGAAATATAACATCTGTTTCTGCTACTTAAAGGTAATCTGACTATGGTATTTATTACAGTTATTGTTAAAACTTCCTCATGCTGTTAAATTTCTCTGCTGCCATTTCCAGAATAACAATTCATGTTGCTACACCCAATAAGGTGAATTTTCAGTTTCAGTTTTAGCAAACCGCTAATCTCTATAATGTCTAATCATGTCAGTTTAGATAATGTTTGATCTTGTTATACCAAATCCGCGGAAGGAATGATATAGGATTAACTTCTGACTTTCAGGAAGGTAATTAAAAAAAAAAATTTAGGCATAGAAACATCCTGATTTGGTAGGGTTTTGCCCGTTTATTCTAATTACAAAATTAAACCATTCTGAGGTGATAAAAATTGTAAGGCTGAAAAGGATCAGAGAGGGGCTAGGAAAGGCAGATGTGTCCATGATCATAATAGCTATAACAAATATTACATGTTGAAGTTTGGTGTGGAAGGAGCACGCAGGCAGTATTTACTGGTACAAGTCAGTAGAGTGTGCAAAGGCACGCCTGAGCTGAGCATTTCTTCAGGCACCTGATGTCCAGTCCATCATTGACACACCACAGTAGAGAAGGCTGTCACGCACGCATTAACGTAAGGAAAAAATAAATTGTTGCACCTCAAGGCTTTAGAACAGAGTGTAACCCCACTTAGACTGACAGGTACACAGGATGTTAATTTTCGAGGGAAAAAAAACATTTGAATGAGGTCCAATCATCAAAAATTAAAATAAGATCTGAAGCTGATGAGTTTAAAAAACATTAACAAAGATGGTGAAAAATGTGAGGACTTCTATATGAAATTAAACATGTTTTTCTACGTTGAACTGCTACAGTTTCTTTTACCTACTGTTTCCATCTTTCCTGAAAAAAAAATAGACAAAGCAGGAAAAAATAAAATATCATCAGTTTTCATAAACTTACATTTTCATTTTCAGTTTTTTGACAAAATGTGGTCATTAAAATATTTTAAACATTTGTCATAAACTTTTTTTAATAGATAGCACAAGATTAAATGAGATAAGATAGAAAAGACTATAGAATTCTGGCTATAGAATCAGCTATATAATCCTATGTTTATTACTCAAAGTTAACTGACAAGTACGACAAATCCATTATAGTAATTTGTTAATTATTCTATAATTTTTTTCAAATGTAATTAATCACATTAAGGATTAATTCAGTAAGCCCTAAGCTTAATTACTTTCATTTACAGGCACCATTAATAATTTTATAAGTCAAACATTATTCAAATGTGTTTCTACAGAAAAGAAGAAAATGTAGTTGGCAAGAAATATACCATTTACTGCTCCTGCAAAGTAATTTTTAGCAAATTAATTATTCACATTATATAAAGTGTCTACTACATCAATTTTAAGCGTACAAGCCTCAGACACATCTACTGTAACACCCTAATCCCTTCCTCTGACAGGTGGGTAAGAGGCCAAAAAAAAAAAAAGAAATCCAAAGCTACCAGTTTTTCTTTTTTACGCTGAACAAGTTTGTTACGCTTGAACAAACCAGGAAGACGTTATGGGCTCCTTCATGAATAGTTTTACTTATCAATACTCACTAGCAGTCAAAAACATGATTCCACTGTTAGAAATTATTAGGAAAGGAAAAGACAATAAAAGTGATCATTATACCACTGCGATTCGCTGACAATTTGAATATTATGAGCAGTTCTAGCACCCCCGCTTCAGAGCCTTTAGCAGAATGGTGACGTGCTGACAGAAGGACAGGGGAGGTGTGTATGGAGTGGGCTCCATGTGAGGAACAACCAGGTCAGCAAGGAGTCCTTGGGCTGGCAGAGCAACAATTAGTAGCGGTTTAGAAAATTATGAGCGGCATGGGCTGGTGGGTAGGGATAAACTGTTGACTCTCTTCTGAAACAAGAAGGAAACCCACAAAGTGTTGGTATTAGGTTCAAAGCAAAGAAACAAAAGGTTCATGGGTGACAGACCTGTGGAACCCCTCGCCAAAGGAAGTTACACATGTTGACTGTTTATATGGATCTGGAACAAGTCCATGATAGCTAAATCCACTGAGAATTACAAAATGAATAGGAACAGTATGCAGCTCATGGAGTCCATAAACTAGCAATAGTAGAAATCTAGAAAAGTATCTGGGGAAAGCATTCACATCCTTCTCCATGCATTCAATCCCTGTCACTGCCGAAGAAAAGACTCCCTGGTTTAACTTATATGGCATTCATATTATTTATGTTTGTGAAGGAGGGAAGTAACCCAGAAGAACATAGATTCAAATCCAAGGGCAGAAACCCACTGCATGAGACCATAACATCCTTAATTCTATGTGGGATGTATTTGTTGACTTCCAGCAGTTACCAGAACTACTGCTTTGTATGGCTCCAACTATACCTCTCCTTCCACAAAGCTTTTAACTTCAGATTGGAGTCCTTGTTCTCATGTCTCTTCTAACTTAGCTACCTTTCAGCTTCTGACTCATATCTTCCCTGTCCTGCTTTTTTTCTGCTGGAAGCAGCAGAAAAAAAGTCTAAAATTGGGTTAACTGACCTGCTCAAATTAATGAATTCCAAAAAAGTGAAAGGAACTTTTCTTTATTTTTTCTGGAGTTTCTCATCTTAAACTATGTCTTTCCTGTATAACACTTCTGTACTAGGATTGCTGGAACCCCTCCCAAAACTGCTGTGCTTCTTTGCCTTATGTACAAAATATCTTGAAGAGTTCAGTTTCTGTTCCTTGGAGAGACTGCCTGGATATGGATATGCTAACAAAGTATAACAAGTTCACTTATGTTGTTGATGTTTCCTACAAGGGGAAAATTAATTTTGAGAGAAACCTTAGTTCTACGGTACCAGAACTAACTGAGCCTGACTGACAACAAATTAGTATCTTGTGGTTCTTTAATATCTAATACCCACCTAGACAGAAACTTCAGGTGAAGATTTTCGTTGTGGCAGAATCACACATAATAGCTTGTTCTCAGGTGGATTCTTTGGTGTCTAGTAAGCCTGAGGTGTGTTTTACTCTTTTTCCCCGTTGCAAAGACAAGATTTCTTACCTCCTAGTAGTTGTCTATTCTCATGAAATTTGTAGAAACTTAATTAGCATTAAGAGCTCTGCCTCTCTGTTCAACATATTGAAAATTAGCCAACAGATTCAAAAGTTGTTGTGGAGAATGCCAAAACAGGTAGACAAGCAGCATGGTGCAGCAGCCTTTTATCTATAGGAAAGAAATATTTTTATGTCATAGAAAGGACAGTAACATCTTAATTTTATTTTTGTTTTTAGTTTTTGCTGTATCCTTTCTGTTGTGTCAGTGTAGTGCATTTTCTTTCAAATCTTGTGGAGACATCAAAATACAGAGGCATGTGAAGTACAGTATGTATTTGCACTCCAGGAGAGCTCAGTTTGAAATAAATCATGATAAAGAAAACCTGTTTCTTGAGGTAGACTTGTTTGAAGTGTAGGTATGTAATTATATTGGCTTATCCTTGCATTAAATTAATATAACATGATTTCCAGGAATACTGAAACAACAGTTAACATATAGAAAATACAATATTTTTTACCGTTTTGTAGGGTGTTTGCTCAATAGATTGTGAAGTGTTTTATGCAGAAAGACAGTATTGTTGCCGTTATACATTTGAAAAAAGAGTTTAGGCAACCTTTTTAAATTCATTGAGCCAGCAATATAGCTGGGAATGGAATTTTGCACTTCTGAGACCTAGGACAGAATTTCTTCTGCTATTCATAGAAATGTTGATTCTGTGGCAAGCCTTATATAAGACTGTGGACAAGCTTTAAAATAAAATACAACATTATTTAAACGAACACAATAAAGATATTCAACATTTGAGAAGCGTGTTGCGTAATATCTACTTTCAAGAGGGCTCTTAGCAGAATAACAAATCTGCAACACTGCGTCCCGCGCAGTCATGATTCTTCTGAAACTGGACTGGGAACAGGAGAGGTGGCAACGTTTCGGCAAAAACGTTTCTCCTGTGTGGAGGTCACAAAGCTCCTAAGGACAAGCTGTAATTATTTCTCATGTACACACAGGCTCTGTAAACTGTAAAGGTTTTGAAAAAGCAGCTACAGCATTTTGTGTCAATAATATATGGATCGCAAGTTGCCTAAAGGCAATGTTAACTCCAGAAAGTGAGTTTTACATTTTGGAAAAACACATACATGAATTTGGCATCCTTAAAGGGCTTCTCAGGCAAAATTTCAGCTTCGTTTCTGTGCCCAGAGTAATTACATAAAGAGGGAGTGTGGCCAGGCTCAAAGCCAGATAAAAAGCAGAAAGAAAGGTGTTGGTGATTTGTAAAACATGCGATAGACCTCTGGAGATATATGCTGCTTTGCTTGTATTATTTTACATATATAGGGGTTGCATAGGACAGAAATATTAAGCTAAGAGAAAAGCAGATGGTAAAAGCCTTTGTTGGTTGTCGTTATTTTGCTCCCACAGGAGGGGAGGAAGGGGAAGAGGAAATAAATCAAAATCTTGGAAAAAACCTAAATCACCAAAGAAAGCCTTTACTAATAATTAATCTGGGCCTCCTAATGATTTTCTATTTAGCTGAGTGTATCCTGACCTTGGCAAAGGTCAGGCAGATGCCACAAGGATCCTGCGAGTTACTAGTAGGAATAAAGGGGATAGCGGCCCAGGGTCTATACCCTTGTGCAGCAAAATCCGCCATCGCACATGAGCCCTTCCTGGGGCCAGCCCAACTGGAACAGGAAAAAGATATACAAGCCACGTTTGTCCAGAAGCAAATTCCACCAACTGACACAATGTTGGATGCCAAAACGGAGTGACAGAGATCTGTGAATTCAGGATTCATCCCAGCTGAGGTCATCCAGGGTACAAGCTTGTCATGACACAGAGTGTACACTCAGTTGTAATCCAGGCAATGGATTAGTGCTGTAGCCCATGCTGTAATTAAGGGCCTTATATAAAGACCTTGTTGCTTATATATTTGTAAAATCTTAAGCATCTGGGCTTAGACTCTCTGTGCCTTTTATTTTCAAGGTGAAGAAAATTCAGTGAAAAAAAATGCTCGCTGTTTTCTGAGAAGCATTTTATGAAAAAAAAATGGTTCATGAAAGAAAGTAATTGATCAAGTATGAAAATAAATGAGCAGAATTAATTCAAATCATATTTGCAAAGAGAATCTCACCCCCAATGCTTTCAAACTTTTCAGACTTCACAGTTAACATCTGCTTAGCCCAGGTTTTATGTATTGCTACTCTACATCACAGTAGCCATTATAAGAGAGAGATATAGAAACAAGATAAAATGTATTGGCTAAAAGCCAACAGCAGAAGTTCAGCAAACATGAGGCCAAGGTATTTTTTCCTCTCAGCATAGAAAAGATCCACAGCAGAATAAATAAATAACAAGTACTGCAACTATAGGTGCAGAAATATCAGCGCGCAAATTCTAATGGGTGAATTGCTTTTGGAAGTGTTTACTAAAATGATCACTGGTCACTATTAACTTTATTTTAGCACTAAGCTAAGGAGAAGAAGAATTTTAAACAGTTTTGCAAGGATAACCAAGAAAGGAAAAAAGTAAAAGTTTTATGGCAAGGTTTACTAGCGTGCTTGCTGTATATCAGTTTATTCCTTTTAAAACTCCTTTCTGAGAGACAAAAAAGAAAAGCCTGTCATGAATCGTATTATTAAGCAGTTCTTAATTATTGCTACAGATTGAAGAAGTACCCAGAAATAGATCATGTAATTTTCAGAGACATTATTTTTCTGGCTGGACGAGTCATACAACATAGATATTGCCAGCTCATGGGAAATTTATATAGACCAAAAATTTAAGCACAATGGTACAGAAGGCATGTACCCTTCTATTGTCATTGAAAATAAAAAGTAGGATACAACTGTTGTTCACAAGATTCTGTGTTTTAAAAAACACATCCTCAAACGTGTCTTTACGGAATACCTTTAATACTTATGTCTAATATAAGCAATGTTTTCTCTTCTGCTCAGAAACATTTTCTTTACTTGCAACTCTTCTTAGGCAACAACTGTCAAAAAGTTTTTAATTGTCCCTTCTCCACAGCTGGATGGATCTAGCTTTCTAACACGGACAACTTAATGAGAGAGAAAAGCAATTAAAGTTGGGATTAATGACCTTGGCCTGATCTATGTCTGGAGGGAATTGAATAGAAATAGCAAAGAACATGGATTTTGTTCCTCCAGATATGGTTCATGTGCCCTGCTGAATTACTGTTGTCATTCTCAGAACTGTCCTATATATTGGGACCTCATGTTTAAACAACTATAAAGTGTTAAATCATTGTTTTTGCTTCCAGAAAATAAAAATCTAAGAAGAGATGGTGAGGCACTAGAGTTAAAGGGGATGTAACAAATAGCAAGAAAAACAATGAAAGGGACGGAGGCTGGGACTGTGCACGCTGGAGAGAAGGCAACAAGGCACATGACCGAGGGCAAGGGGAATGCACTGGAGGCTTCGTCCAAGCCTGCACGCTCCCAGTAAATAGCACCTCCTGCTACTGCTGCTGAAGGAAAAATACTGGGCTGGGCAAACCATTCATCTCACCCAATGAGGCGTTTCTTATGTTCTTACTGCTTTCAGCTACTGTGGTAAATGATCTTAAAGTATACATTTAATCAGTGGAAACGTAGGGGTGACTTAGGTCTATCAGGTTATGTGAGGTTTTATTCTATTAGATGTATGTGGAAATTAAAGTGAGGCCATTTTTTGTGGATAATGAAATTAGCTATATTAACCCATACATATGTCCTCTTTGATTTCCTCGACTTTAAGAAACCCTAGCTTCTTAAACTAGCAATCTCCAGCTTCCTGCTACTGCTGTATGCTGTATTTACAAAGTATGCATTAGGCTGCAAGATTTGACATGCTTTTTTTCAGAGAAAAACCTAGCACCTCCCCGGCAGCTCCCAGTTCACTAAAGTGTTGAGAGGCATCTCATAGTTTCGAGGGTGGCTGAGATGGCAGGAAAGCAATGGTGAAACTTAAGATTTACCCTACAGAAGACCATCAGATATGTTCTGTATGGGCAACCATACTGACAAGTGCACAGGCCATGCAACCATGGGTTGGCTAGCTTTCCCTTTTCTAGAAGAATCTAAACACATTCGTTTAACATTTTGGTAACGCCTTTTCCTAAACCTCTCAGTATTATTGTTCCTGTCCTCTGGAGCGCCTACATTTGGTCAGAAACCTTTTGAAGCTGTGTTGCTCCAAACCAAACATTAGTTTTAAGAAAATGTTATTTCTTTGCTAGGCTTCTCATGGGAAAGTACTGAGTCCTTGACACATCCGTACTGAGGGAAGCAGAACGACTGCAGTATTGCATTCCTGCAATATTCCCAGTTAACGCAACTGCGACTCTGGCTGTTTTTCTAACTACCAAATACAAAGGAAGGGTTAATTTCAGGTAGCAGTTGGGCTGCAGAATGGAACAGATCCAACCATGGAAGACAAAAGACCTTGGGGTGGGAGAAATGGGGAGGTGACCATACGCCACAGCATGCCACACTACATGTGGCACACAGAGATTTTTTTCCCTCAGCGCACAGTCAAGGAATCCCTGAAATGGGGACAGAGAGCAGGCGTGTGTCTTGGAAGGCAGCCTAATGATCTAGCAGCTGCAGCAGTGACTGACTTATTTACAGCAACACCAAGGGAAATACCTATTTCCCTGGGGAGCTTAGTAACACAGGATTTGCTCAGACTTCATATGCCTGAGAGATGCAGATGCCTTAGAGGAACAGAAAAGATACCAAATGCTTGATAGGCTGGAGTAGCTCAGAAATTGTCTTTTGAAGGTGGAGGTGGACCAGGAGCACTTCACAGGACGGCTGTCGATATTCACTATATACAGGCTCATAGAAACTGGGGAAGCAAGTTCCCCGTCTGCCTTCAAACCTGAACTTGGGAATTGCTGACTTTGACAATGTAGCTGTAGCTTCCTATAAGAAGCTGGGATGGTCAAAAAACCTGCTAAAGTTGAAAGTGAGCTGCATCCTTTGATTTCCCCTCCATATTCATCAGGCCAAGCAGCTTGTGAAAAGATAGCTACCTGACTTGATATAACCTTCTCCATGAATCCATCCCATCTGTTTTCTTAGGTTTTTTTATAGACATCACAAATTAAATAGCACTAATGTTTTTCTGGATATCATGGTGAGTGATTGTGAGGTCTTCCTCTTCTCCTCCTTAGGTCTGTCCTTCTCTAATGACACCTGTCTTCCATGACATCTCAAAGACAAACAATAATGCAAATGAACTCTCTTCTCTGTAGACTCTCACCCTTCATCATCCAATTCTTTTAATGCCATGGAAAAGGTGCTTTAAGAATAGATAAAATAGACTGATCAATGAATCCCTGAGCAGACCTCAGATATCCTGAAAATGCATCCCCAGGCCTTGCGTATTACAGGCAGAGCATACAGCATAATATATCTTAGCAGCAACGTTTATTCTCACTAAAGCAGACATAATTAAAACCACCACATGTACAGAGATACTTACTGTTCTATATCAAAGGCACACTTGGAGAAAAAAAACTGGTTTAGTACAAAATAAGATAAAAAATGTGGAATTTATTATCACTTTGATGTTGCAGGTTCTGTACTGTTCAAAACTTCTATAACTAGTAGGCACTCATTCTCATGTACTGCTGGTAGCTGTAAAGTATTGCTGCTTCACTGACTTATCCACTCTTTGCCTGACTGAGGTAATATTTTTAAATAAAATTATTTAATTTCTTTGTACATACAGCATTGATTTTTAAAAAATAATTTGCACTCTCTTTTTTGCTGCTTTCTATTAATGACTGGATCAGCTGTTCTCAAGGCAACTGTTGTGATGATATAGATGTGAAATAACACGGCGGTTACATATAAAGAACTGAATTTCGTCCTGAAAGTCAGTTCACACTGACTTACATTGGTTGAATGCCCCTACAAAACAGCAGAATCAGGCCGACTAAGTTAGAAAAAAATCATGTCAACTTGTAAGTAGTCTACAAAAGCCATATACTTTCTCCACCTTGGTGGGAGATAAGAAAAATATGTGCAGTATGAAAAAGAGAGCGTTGGTTTTTTTACATTTATAAGGCCCCATCCTTAAAAGGAGTTGTTATTGTTTTTAATATGTTTAGGCAACATATTTATTAAATGGTTAAAATAAATGGTCGTTATGTTCTACAAGCTAAGAACCCAAGCACAGAAAATCAATATTCTATAGTAACAAGCCAATCTGTTGCCTTTCCTAACTCTGTTTACTCATACCTAATTACAGAATGTCTCTTCCAGTATTCCTATTAAATATTAACTCAGAAAAATAATCACTGAATTACAGAAAGAGCAAAACATCAGCTGAAACAGAACAGCTTTGACAAAGGGAAAGAGAGCAAAAATGGTTTCTGTACTGAACAAGCTACAATATTTTGGTCCACATAATATAAATGGAAGAAAATACAAAGTAAATAATATTCCATTTGTTGATTTGTCGTTTACCTAGTAAAGGCCTCCTAAAACATAACAATTCTACAATTACTCATCAGCCTGCTAGGCTTTTTAATGAGTTTTCTTTCACCATATCTACAGGCAATGTAACTCATGACCTTAAAACTATTAATGGCTTTTTAAAAACATAACAAGGTGTAGAGAGAAGACACTACTTTTGTGAGGCATTTTAAGAGGTTCTTGAAAAGTACTTTGCCATCCTTCATCTCATTACACTAACGGCAGCCAGAACTACAAAATTAATCAGACTCTATCTTCTTCAGCACTACCTGATTAGTAGTGGCCCGCATGATGAATCTGGGCTCTCAAATTCTGTTAGTGCCACTTACTTTTCCTGGAGGAGAGAGAAATGCCTTTTTGGCATTTTTATAGCTTTTTTTGAAAGGATGGGGAAGAGAAAAAATGCAGGGTGTCATCCTAAAACCAGGATTCTTTGGAGAATTACTAAGGCTGGGCTGCTTTGATATGGCAATTTCATAGACTTGATTTGGTTTTGAGAGATTACTCTGAACATTTTCAAACAAAGTAACTTTTAGGGAACTATGACTTTAATTCCCGTTAACGAAACAGAAAAAAAATATGGGCCTAGGAATCAGAGCTCTGACTGCAATCCAGAACACCGACAAACATCTTCCTAGCTGCCCAAAGAGCTACAGGGCAGTCAACCAGGACAGAGGCGATGCTGGTGAAACAAACCACTAGTCTTAGAAGGGAAGAGAAGGTGGAAGAAAAAAGTAATCCAGAAATGGAAAAAAAATGCAAGTTGGTAATAATTACAGTAAATAAAGAGGTAAGAAGTATAGGTACTTGTTAAGAGCGTTGTTTAGCAGAGTTAAAGATGGTCAGTGCTGACTCTTTAATGTTTTCAGGGAATGAAATCCATTCTTCAGGAGAAAAAACCTCCAATCATATTGATCCATTAGGTGATTACATAAAAATAATATATATATATCATACAGAACAGTTAATTTCTGTCAAAATACAAACCGGAAATATTACTATATCTGTCACATGATAACGAGGGTTGAATTCTTTACATTTTAATAGCAATACCAGAAAATGTTGCCGACTTACATTTTAAAATCACTGTCTCCAGATAATTTGCATACAAAACTTTTGAAAGTGCTTCCTGACAAGCTCTGCGTGCCATTAACATTGCTTTTCAGTAACTCTTGAAGCACTCTGTCAGTTCCAGAAGAGTGGTAGAGAGCAAACGTGTTTCAGCTTTTAAAGAGGGCAATTATAGACCTGTCAGTGGATGCCAATCATATGTAAAATAATGGAATGGATGCTACAGGACTACCATTAAGAATTAAAGGAGGATAACATAATTAATGCCAATCAACCTGGATCTGTGAAAAATATATCCCATCAAAGTAACTTGATTTCTTATTTAAAATGAGGTTACAAGTTAGGTTGACAGACATGGTAGACAACGCTCTCAATATAAAATGAGTAGATTTCTATACAGTATGTGACTTTGATAACATGCAATATTTGATTAAGAAATTGCCACAAGACAACTTTTACACTGCACATGAAATGGATTGCTCTACTTGTTAGGTCTCAAACATGTGGATAGGGGAAACGATCGTAAAGTACTTGTGTTTCTAGCAGAAGTCTAGCAGAGTTCTTCCTTGGCTGTATACTTTTTAACATTTCTGTCTAGTACCTCGGGGAAACAGTAATTTATAATAGAAAACTTAAAAATAAGGCAAAAATTACGGATTGTTTAGATAATGAGGACAAGTGACTGATGCAAAGCAAAGCAAACTGAACTGTAAGGTGGGCATAGTAAAGCCAGGTATTTCTGATGTAGCCAAAGGTAAAGTCACACATTTAGGAACAAAGAAAGCGGTCTCTGCTTACATGGTGGCAGCATCAGCTTCAGAAACTTTGTGGAAAAATAACTACCCTTAAACACATAAATAGGTCAATAATGAAAAAGGGAAGGCTACAATACTAGCCTTTTCTCATTACAAAATCATTTGTAAAGAATGATGAAAATATGATAGGAAAAATCAATTAATTGGGAAACAAAGAAAAGAAAAACAATAAAAGCAATGTAATTCCTTCCATCAAAAACTTAGGGAACTTAGCCTGGCTTACAAAGAAGAGATTAAGGGAGGCCTACTGATCAGGTAAGCCCTCGTATGGGAGAGAAACTTTCATGATGGTCTTTTCAGTCTTGGCAACAGGCAACTGATAATAGAGTAATTCAGAATAGAAATACATCCCCCTTTTTAAAGATTTAAAACTAGGCAGCTGTTAAGAGTAATTGTCCCATGTGGAAAAAGATTCTGCATCACTGACAGCCTTCTAAATCAAGACTCCTTGCTTTTTATTAATAATCATATTCTAGTGCAAAGAAGAATTAAATCCAGGAAGTCTAGAAACTTTATTATGCACAGGTGAATCATAAAGGACATCTTCCCTTTTTTGGTCTTTTTACCCAGATACATATGACACTTTCTCAGTGTTTTGAAATGTCTAGACTGAACTTTAGCTCAGGATCATGTCTCCTGTAAGACAATATATTTATTAAATATATGGTTCACCTATTCAGCATGCTATAATATATCACTTACAAAGTATCCTCTAAGATTTAGAACATTCCTGTAAAACTAACTGGATAATACAAGGGTGACAACACACTTTAAAATACCATGTTTCTATGCAGAAAATATTTAATTAGAAACAAAACTCCTCTCGTCAGTAATCTTCACTGTTCCAGCATTTTTCTCAATATGCAGTTTGTTAAAATGATGCAACCTATTAAACATGTTTGAACTATTTTGTAAACACAAATCAAGCTAACCCGAATCCATCTAATATTCATTAAGCCTTCTCAAGAAAATCCTAAAATAGGCAAGTTTCCATTAGACTGGGAAACTCACGCAAAGTTGCTAATCACAGTCTATATACTGGGAACTTAACACGGGGGAGAGGAAGGGGAAGAAATATTCTTGATCACTTCTCATTAAAATACATTTGAATTATGAACCCAAGAAAGTAAACAGAATATGATTCTAAAATACTGTCTTTCTAGCAAGTAGAATATAAAAGATAAATGTCTTAAATGACAAATATAAAGAAAAATAGCAATTATTCCGTTAAGTTATGTATTTCACTATATACTCGTTCTCGTCTGTAGGCTATGGCCTAGAAGCACGTAGTTTGGCATCACTTACAGCAAAAATGAAACATTCTGTTTCTTCTTTTTATTAGACAGGCTATAATTATCTCAGGTGTTTTCTTTCACAGACTAAATCACTGCTGTTTCACTCAGTTTCTGCTGTGACTTTTGAAGATTAGACAGGAAGATTCTAACTACCTGCTCTGCTTTATTTTTAAGGCAAGAAATACATATGTGTCTTCTACTTTAGCCAGCTTGGCTACAACAGAAGTGTTTGGCCACTGACACCACAAAGTGCCAAGAAAAAAAATAGTTTAAACTGCATTTTCAAGCACAGTTGGAGAAGAACTTGACATGTTGTGGTAACGTGACAAGTCAATGTCAATGAAAGGCTCCAAAACGGAAATTCACTGTCAGCCTGAACAAAAATACTAACTCCAGCCACTGCTGTCCCTTTGCGCTATTTTCCCTTCATCATAATTTTGGCTAAGAAAAGTCTATAGCAGATACAACGGCAAGTACAATGTGGGCATTGCACTTGGTACTTTTTGATTGCAAAAAGGAAAAAGGGAAAATGGGAAAAAAAGAAGAAAGGAAGAATGGGAAAAAAAGGAAAAGGATTTGCTAGCTTCTGTCCTCCCAAGAATGACAAGGGCCTGTCAAACTCAAATAGATAACCTGAGGAATACTGGGTGTCTCTTCTTCTGGTTAAGAAGCCGGCAGACCAGGTTAGTGAATTCAGGTGTCTGTTCAGGCACCTCACTCTGCCATGCAGAACTGCATTTAGAAGACCGGTGTTACTGACCTGTCCTATAACATCTGTAGTTTAGGAGTTCCAAGGCTGAAATTCATTAACCTTGGTGCTGTTTGCTTGCCTGTTTTTTCAGGGTAAATCTTGCCCTTTTAATTCAGCTCGTTATTGTGCAATGTAAAGCCTGTCAATTTGGGTTAGGACAATACATTTTACAGAAAGGGGAAAATTCTGCTAACGTTATCTTTCAGGAAGTCATTCCTTTTTAGTATCTGCTGGCAGCAGCACCTCCCAGTGACAGGAAAGGCTTTTGTCACTCTATTCCATTTGCACAGCAACTACCTGTGGAGAACCGAAATCTGTGATATCATGAAATAAAGAAATTCCACACACACACACCCCCTTTTTTTTAATGCCTACTGCCATGGAATCTTCTTGTTTTTATTTCTACATTTCCAGAGTCTCGCACACTACCAAACACTGTTTCCGAACGAGGAGCGTGGCTGACTGAATAGCAGGTGGTACACTCTCTGCTGGGTTTCATAGATACCACTGATCACTGATCTGCTTGGCCTTTTGATACCTTAAGACGGCAAAAATATGAACCCTCTCAAACTCAATTTGTAGATTTAGAAAGCAGGCATTTATGGCGGTGCCGGGTGCACAGGGGATCGCTCCACCTGGTGTGCGCACCGAGTTGCTCTACTACAGGGGTTATATGCAATCAAAATTTACATATTCATTACATTTCCCAGGAAATTATTATCATATTCATCCTATTCTTGGAACTCATTAATATATGCAAATGTCCTTAATGCATGCACATTCATGTTCACTGGTGGTCTTCCAGGGTCCTCTGGTGGTCATCGATAGTCTCCCTCACCGTGTCCGCTGGTTGAACTCAGTCTCCAGGCATGCTCAGTTCATTTTTGGCTTGGTTACACAATTCTTACTGATACTAAATTAGCTTATTCTAGCACATCTTCCTTATTTATTCTACTCAAGAATACAGTGTCTCCAGACTCCCTTCTATCTAACCACATTTAGCAAATTCTAAGACTATCTATTCATAAAGTATTCCCAGTATTTCAAACTTAGCTATGTTGCTCCAATTAGAAGGGATCATATGTCATTTTTGAAGTCGGCATCAGGTACCACTTGTGCATGCATGTAACTATAATATGCTAAGAAATCTGCATTTTATCAGCTGATATTTTATTGTCTGGGAATGCTTCTATACCTTTTATATTATTCACCTCATCGTGGGATGCTATTCCATTCTGTACAACTGTCACACTTACCAAAGTGTATCAGATGACTCATATCACTGACTGCGTAAAAGCTTAATTTTGCTATTTTGTTGGTTTATGGGAAAACATACAACTCCAGTTAAAACTCAGGCTATGACACCATGTCAGTTAGGGAACGTATTTGTTTCCATCGAATACAACTGCCAGGAAAAACACATAACATTGACTGATTTGAAATTACGACAGAATTACATTAAGTCTTCAACTGAAATAATTATTGGTAGGACATTCAATTCTGCATTCGTGTGTAGCTATAGGAAGATATTTGGGAATCAGACAAGAAATTCATGCTTATATTTTGTTTTCCCGTTTCAGTCATGAATGTTAGTATTTGAATGTACCATTTTATGTGGTTTGCTTCAGTGGCACTCAATATAGCTGTTGATAGGTACACTTCATTTGTCCTCCCTATAAGTAGCAGCTTTTGAAGTACAGGAAATGTTAATTGTGTACATCCATCCATCACATTTTGACATGTAAATGGAACACTGGAAAATTCATGTTTATGCTACTGATTTGATTTCCTGTCCCATAAATACTTTAACATTTATTATTTTGCTGAACTGGACATTTTCCCATGATTGTTCTAGTAAGCGTGTTCCATTGCATATGCGGCTCAAAGCAAGCAAATTGATCAAAAATCTGAATATTTGCTTCATATAGTTATCCAAGCTGAAAAGTGACGGTAAAGACACACTACTTGTCTGTCATTTTTACTGTGCTCTGTCCGGACTTACTGATGGACCCCTGATCTGAACTTACAGTTAAAATACTGTGTTCACATGACTAGGAGTCTCACCTGACAAGCAGTTCCATTGCTGCTTTTCTTCATCTATTTCAGAATTCTACAATACGCGGACCTGTCAATAGCTTAACCTTAAGGTCCGCTGCCTCCCTGCCCCTGCCCAGACCAGCACTTGTTCCACGGGTGTCTGCTCCACGCCAAGAGGATGAGAACAAGTTCCAGCATGAAGATGCAGCGCATGAGCTCATTCAGCAACTACTCCAGCACACCTCCTTGAATCCTTGAATCTTCTCAGTCTCGGTTCTCTAAGGAGTGGATACAGAGCAACAAGGGGGCAACCTTCAGTCACACTCTTTGGCTTGTAATAACTTTTGCTTTGGCAGGTATTTTTGGGACTACGCGATTCTGCTCATGTCACATAACGAACAATGTGTTCTCCTGGTGCAAATGTGTGATTTAGCTACCTCTGCAGTTGCTTTTTTGGAATTACTTAAACGTGCTATCTATATATTTTGCTCTGTGGTGGTGACATATGAAGATATTCTGTAAAGCGCATTAATTTAATTCCTCTAATAGAGCACCTTCTTTGCTTTGTTGCTATTCTTGTCTCTTGGGACAGCAAAGACAATACCACTTTAGCAATTATAGGATTGCTATGTATTTACTCGTGTCCTCTGTTACAACGCACAGGTACGCCAATATCTATAGCGCATGAAACATCATCTGTGTACCACAGGAACAATGCTTTCCTCCAAATATGGCTGCTATACTCATAGCTACGCTCTGGATCACGTCTTTGGATTCACAGCTCCTGTCACGCTCATTCTCTGCTGACGGACATGATTCTCTTTCCCTCTATATTTTAATGAATTTGCCAAAGGACTCTCTTTGCCCATTACCCTCCAAGTTCAATGCGATCAGCACAACATGGTGAACTATGCTAGCAAATTCACTGCCACACACTCCCAGGCTGGTACAGCAGAACTCTTGCACCCTCTGTGCTATGTATCAGACACTTCTATGCAGCCTTTTGAGACCAAATCATGTTAACTTTAAATGGAGTCTGAATTTTATCTTATTACCCTGAAATTAAACCTTCTTTAAACACTTTTACCCTCAAAAAATACTGTCTTGCTTTATTTGGCACAACTCTGGATTGTGACTCTGAAAACCATTTCCAGTTTGCTTTGTTAAGGGGTTGGCTGGCATTTCTGAGATATTTTATGTAGCTACAGATGAAATTCTGAGTAGATCTCAGCAAATGAGAAAGATAAAGCCAATACATGTAAACTGAGCATTGACCCTGGGCCTGCACGTCTTCCCAGGTCTGCGAAACCTTAATGCAAAGTTTTCAAGTCAGAAAAAACAGAGAAACATGCAGGCAATAATAAAAGCTAAAGTGGGAAAAATATAAGCTGGAAAATATCTGGAACAGACAATATCAACCCATGAAGACTTTGGTAAGAGAATCACATGGAAAACGTATCTGACAACATGACAACATTCTTCTGCTTCTAGAGTTTTACAAATCACAACTGTGGAGGCCAAACCAGCCATATGCTGACAAAGCAACAGACATATAAGGCAACAGATCCCTCTGTAATGCCAGTAAATATTTCAAGAAAACAGCATTCTATGCCCTGCAGCAGCGCTGAGACGTTGATATCACAAACCAAGCTGTCCTTGTGAGAGTTTTCATTAAAAGAAAGTTCCAAAAACTTGTAAAACTTATATAGTTCACACTCTCTATAAGTAAGTAATGGCTCCTAGAAGGGGCAAGACGTCCCAGAAACCGTTGCTGCTACGCCACCAGATAATGGCAACTGGACCGAACTGCCGTGGTGTTTTGGGGAACGCCCTGCGGGGGCTCTCCTGAAGCTTCTGCACTTCTGAAGCACTACAACGGGGCCGCTGCAGGAGACCCCGCAGGCACAGCTCGGGCCCGGGGCCGAACCCCGCCCGGCGGGTCCTCGGCCGGGCCCACCCCGGCGGGGAGCCGCAGCCGCCGCACACCGGCAGGCCAGGGCGCGGCCCAGCAGGCGGCGGGCTCCCAGCCGCCTCAGCACCTCGTTGAGGCGAGGCTGAAGCCAGCTCCCGGGGCACCCCGACAGCTGCCGACGCGCCGCCTGGAGGCGGGAGAGGGGCGGAGCGGGTCGCGACAGCCCGGAGCACCACGGCCACCTCGCGGCCGCCCGCGCAGCGCCGACACGGCGGGGGAAAGGGAGCGAGGAAGGGACGAGGCGGAGCTCTCGCCGCTTCCGGCGCCTCCGGGGAGCGCTTCCGGCGCGCCGCGTTCCGTGGGGCGGCCGCTCGTGTTCGCTTCGTGCCGTGGAAATCGGCCTCCTCCCGCGCGTGGGGCGGGTTGCTAGGCGACGTCGGAGCGAGCCCGCGCGGGAAGGGTGGCCGTTGGGCAGCCGTTGGGCGGCCGTTAGTGCGGGCCGGCGCGGCAGTGAGGGGAGCGGAGCGGAGGCGGGCTGCGATGCGGGCTGGGGCTGCCGGGCGCCCCGCCGCGGCCTGAGGGTGCGAGGCCGACCCCGAGCGCCATGGCTCTCGCCGGCCGGGCGGCGGTGTGGTGGGCCCGGCTGCGGAGCCCCCGGCCCGCTGCCGCCCAGCGCCGCCTCCCGGCCCGGCTGCCCGCGGGGCCTCTGGCCTGCCCGCGGCCGTACAGCTCCCGCGGCGAGGTGAGGCCGCGGGGATGCCCCGCAGCGGCGGGGTGCGGGGGGGCGGCCCGGTGCTGGCCTGCAGCGGGTCCCCGAAGGCCTGTGCGCCTTCCCGGCAGCCGTTCCGGACAGGCGATGCCACCCCGGAGCAGCCCTCGCCCGCTGCAGGGGCGCCTGCGGCCCCTTGGCAGTAGGAGGACTTGCAGTCCCAAGCCGAGGCATGCTTCAGGGGACACGGCAAATAATGCTGCTTAATGCTGTGCATTGATGCTGGCAAAGAACTCGGGGCTGGCTTTCTGTGCCTGGCCCAGAGCTGCTACGCGTAGCCTGTGCAAGAGAGATGAGCTTTGTGCATCTAAAATCGGCGAGCAGAGGTTTTCAGTAAAGTGTTACTGGCTGCTGTTGGGGGTCTCCTGGTTCCTGATGCTGAAAGCTTTGAAAAGCAAAGAAGCCACCTTTCTTCATAATGTATTACTTGAAACAGACAGGAATATCACAAAGAGTTTTTTAGTGTCAGACCTTTCTGTGTGTTAGACAAGGAAGTCAGACTGGTTTTCTGCAATTTTTTGATTTAGCCAAGATAAACGTTACCTATAGCTTCTTTTTGCACAAAGTCTGCTTGCTCCTTATGATAATGTCACTGCTACCTGAGCTCATAGGTAATGTTGCTGTATTCTTATCGTGCTTGTGAATAACCATGTCCTTAACGGTCCCCTGAATCCAGTTTTCTTAAGGATTAAGTTTAGTCGTTTAACAAACTTGAAACTGTTTTTTTAAGTTTTCCAACTCCATTTTGTAGGCATGTTATGCATATGCATAAGAACGTAGTACCTTTCACAACACTTTGCAGCATACTTATTTATTATTCTGAATAATCAGTATGTATGTATGACTAAAATGAAGTGCTAGCATTTTAAACACTGATGACAATTTAAGTTTTTGTATCTCTGTTCAACCTATACCTCTTCTAGAGAAAATTTTAAATCTTTTTAAATGGCAGGTCATTGTATGTAGAGACCGTAGCCATGGTTTGTGAAAATAAATTTCTCTTTTTCAGGAAAAATTAGATATGTCAGCATATCCTGTTGAAAACATTAGAAACTTCAGTATTATAGCTCACGTAGATCATGGCAAAAGTACATTAGCAGACAGACTGTTGGAAATTACAGGTGAGTGTTCTCATTTTATACTACCTTTTCTTGACGTGTACCATGATGCGTAAATTTCTGTAGCTTTGATTGTTACTGCAATTTCTAATATCTTTGCTATTCTAGTGCCAGGTTGCTTGAGATTTTAGGCTGCCAGTTGTGTAGTTTTACAGATGTGTATATGATGGACTTAGTGGTTGAGGTCTTTCTACAAGTAGGGGTAAGGAAGTGTGTAATTCACTCAAGGAAGCACGTATTTTAGAAAGAGACTGAAAAGGAATATGCTTCCTTGTTCAAGATGCTCCTGTCATTTCTGACCAGTCGTCCATTAGACCAGTACACAGCAAGTTTATGATGTTTACTGCAGTGTTTGGGGACTCATGACTGGGAATTCTGGACAGAGTGGTTTTCAAAAGTGTTGAAACAGAGGAACTTCAGCTGCCTGTACTTAGATGAAAGTAATGATTTGTCCTGTTGTGAGCAAACCATAAACAACTGCCTTTCATGATGGTGAAGCTCACTGGTACTGAAGCTGATATGATGCTGATAGTAAGTTTCAAAAATGTACAGCCCTATGTGGGTTTAGATTTAGTGTGTAGAATAACTGCTAGTAATTAAGTGTAACTTCTGTAGATTCTCAGCTGCTATATAGACATGCTTCTTCCTTCATTTAAGTATTGGTGAAGTTGTATTACTTTCATCTTCAGATGTTTTTATTTTGTCCTCATCGGAGTGCTTCTTGGACTTCAGTGTTTTTATTTGTGTGTTGTTGAGGATAAGGAAAACTATCCCCCTTTAAAGCGAAAGTGAGAAGCAAGTGCTAAGGGATCTCCATAGCTATAAGTGACTCTGAAACTGTGTGTTCCTTGGAAGAGAGAAACAGAGGTTGCCTTAGAGGGTTCTCTAAGGTAAGCTGTAAAGCAATTGCTGTACCTTCCAAGAGGAGTCTAATTTCAGAGCAGAGCTTAAATTAGCTACTCAGAAATACCCTTTGGATGGGTCTTGCTTTTCTCATTTAAGGCATGAGCAAAACAAAACCTGGGACAGAAGCTTTGATCAAAGTTATTCTTCATGATTACCTCCTGTGTGTCTCTACGGGCAATTTTACCTGATGCCTGTGGTAGAATGGAGTTTTGAATTCAGGTCCATCAAGTGCTATGATGATGCAATTGAGATTGGCACTGTTGGAGCCATGGGCCATGGAGCTGCTCTGCAGTGATAGGAGGTGAAATTTCTTTAAACATCAAAATTATTTAGCACGCAATGGAATTTTTGCTACTCCTTAGTCTCTAATGTAGACTTGCATGATGGTTTGTATTGTGCTTATTTAGGAAAGTATTTTATATAACTACACATGTAAAAATTTATTTAACAAATGTTAAGGGTTGAAACATAATTTTATTTCTAAAGGAAAATCTAAGTTTAGCTTAATCAGATGGAAAAGCTTCATTTGCAGCTGCAAGTTCCATGTTCTCCTGGCTAATGGCATTTTCATGAATCATTTATTTTGAGAGCTAATGTACTAAATGAGGTAATAAAACTATTTTGTTCTTTTTTATCTGAGGAACAATTGCTAAAACTCACCATAATAAACAAGTGCTGGATAAACTGCAAGTGGAACGCGAAAGAGGAATTACAGTTAAAGCACAATCTGCATCTCTCTTTCACAGTCATGAAGGAGTAAACTACCTCTTAAATCTTATTGACACGCCAGTAAGTTAAGTATAAATAGTGTTCAAATCAAACAAAACTAAATGTCTTTATATTGAAAAGTACGAGATTTCTGGCAGTTTGTGTTTATTAAATTTCTTTTTTTTGTAAGAATTATGTTTTGGATGAACATATACAAATGAGAGCATCATAATATAGAAATCTTTGCAAAGGACTCTAGAAATACCTGAAACTGTAAATACTTATTTTTTTCCACAGGGCCACGTAGATTTCAGCTATGAAGTGTCACGGTCATTGTCTGCCTGTCAAGGTGTCATACTTGTAGTGGATGCAAATGAGGTGGAGTTCTTAATTCTTGTTTTCTGCTTAGAATTTCAGCAATTTCTTTAAGCTAGAAAGATTAGGCCGGAGTGTTTAAATTTTTCCATGGGTGTGTTTGTCCCTGGTCTATCTCCATAAAAGTATTATGTTGTAGAAGAAGAGTAATGGGAGTTTTAAAAAAATCTGAAGACAAATACTTGTGTGTTGCTAGAATACTGCAGTTCCATGACATAGAAATAAAAGCACAGGATTAGCGAAGAATCAGATCTTATTTTGTACAGAGAATGAACTTTGCAAATGGCAGTCTGTACCACTTTTAGCTGTTGTACTAATACCGATTTGAATACCTTTAGTTTCATGTTGGAAAGCTTGGGGATTTGTTCAACCAACCACACTGTTAGTTACAACTAATTGCTGTTGTGTTTTTGATTGTCAATAATACAAACCAATACTGGCAACATTAAAGCTAAAGGACACTGTAAGCTGAATATGAATAAACTTATTTTAGAAACATGAGAAGTTTTATATTCTCTAGATTAGTAGGCTATTGACTGATCTTTCAGGAGAAGCAGGAGAGTGAGGGAGTAAAATGTTTGTAAGGTGATACTCTCAGAACTTTACAAAGCCTATAATAGGATGGGAGTGAAATAAGAGATCTTAGTTGTACTTTTATTTGTACAGTGCTAGGAACATTTTGAAGAATCTGTTAACAGACTAGAATATGAGGATTTTGGGAACATGATTTTAAACATGGGCACGTTCTCATGAAATATTTTTATAATCATTTTCTCTGTGGCATATTTATGATGGGATTGTACACGGCTCAAATGAATGCTACTTTTTTCCTTTCAATGATTACGAACACTTGTTACTTCCTAGCTTGGTGGGGAAGTGGCCTTCTTAAGTAAGCTTCTGTAATAAATATGTTTTCTAAATGTGCTGATGTTTTTATATTTAACCTTTTTATATATTTAAAATATCATATTTAAATATTAGGTGATTATTTGGTATTCTGTATTTGCCTTTTAGCTAGAATACTCAAAACCTCAACTTTTTCATTATAATTGCTAATGTGTCTCCTGCCGGCCTGAATTCTGGAGGCTTTTTTAAAGGTTTAGGTCTTGCATACTTCTTTTATTTTTAATCATTTTTTTGCTTCTTTATGTTGCCTAAAAATTTAGGCCCATATATCTATAGTGAACATCCCCATATAAGAAATTTTCCACTTGAACTGTTGTAAACAAAGGGGAAGACAAGAAGCTTCTCTTTTTGCCTCTTCTCTTCCCACCCCCTTCGGACTCTCTGTCTGATTGTGACAATAAGCTTTATAATCTCATTCAGTAGTATCTCTCTCTCTTTTTGTTTTTTTCTTGTCTGGTACTTGGATCTGGAAGGTAATCTTCCTTTTTACCCTAATCAGAGCTGTTTTTTTGCCATCTGTTTCAAAGAAAAGTGAGGTACAAACCTTATAATTTGTTTTCTTTTTTGAAAAGAACTGTAAGGTAAGTTGGAGGTATGTTCCTGCCCTCTGGAGTAACTACAGTCTTATTACCATGATAGACATACCTTTGTCATAGTCCATTTGTGAATAGTTTGTTGTGGGCAAAGAATCTGCTTTTTGACTTACCTGTTATGATCTTAGTTATTCAGAAATAAATAACATATGCACAAAGTACCTGTTTTTGTATAATGAATGCATAATACTGGGTTATCTAAAAGTAATTGCATGTATGTGGTCACACATACAGCATTATTAGTTTGTCTACTTATATTCAGATTAGGAGAAATGATACTTAGGAAAGTTGTTTTATTTCTCAGCAATGTGTATAATCAATAACTTATTGTCAATCCCCCAAATGAAGCAGTGGATAGAATAGCAAAGTAATATTATATTGCATAGTATGACTTAAAAAAAAAAAACCAGGAAGATTCCATGTTAAACTTTTTTTTAAAATGCTTTTTTCTAGGGTATTCAGGCTCAGACAGTGGCAAACTTCTATCTTGCTTTTGAAGCACAGCTTGCAATAATTCCTGTCATAAATAAGGTAATAAAGGTTTTACAGTTTCATATTAAATAGTCGGGTTATTTAAATGTATAGAAGATTCATAAAAGATGTATCCTCAAATAGAAATATATAGTGAAAAAATAGCTGGAATATAATAAGAACTTTGTGGTTTACTCATAAATATATAAAGGTTCCTTCACTTGGTTTTTGGAAACTACAGTGCTGGATCATATGGCAGATGTGATTGCCTGTATATTTAGCAGTTTGTTGTTTTTCAGATTGACTTGAAGAATGCAGACCCTGAAAGAGTTGAAAAACAAATTGAGAAGCTGTTTGATATCCCTATAGATGAATGTGTAAGGGTAAGACCTCTTGAAGTTTTAGAACATGGCTGGTTGTATATCTGTATCTGCTTTGTACCTAATGAAAGACATGTATGTGTAGTAAATCACCAGGGTGTCATCTGTCTTTGTCTGACATAAATGACTTACTTTAAAGATTGTCTCTTGGAAAACAAGAGTGGAGAACATACTTCTCAGTTAAAAATTTTAGTATGTCTTCATGAATGGCATCAGATAGATTTTAAATTATTTCTCACTGTGGGTCCGTAAATTGTTTTCACTTTCATTGTGACAACAATTGCCATTCGGGAGAGAAAAAAAAAGATGTTACAGAATGATTTATAATAAGCATTTCGTAGTAAGAGAGTTATAAAGTGTGCTTCAGAGTGCTTTTATGGGTAGGGTTATCTGTGGGCACCAAAACTGTCTAAGCAGATGTGACGCTGCTTAATAGGTACTGAATGAATGTAAGGCATGTCTTAAAACTGTTGTGGTACTTGTTTTAGATCTCTGCTAAACAAGGAACAAATGTTGAAAAAGTTCTTCAAAAGGTCATTGAGAAGATTCCACCGTAAGTTCTGTATTTAGTTGTGAAACCTTGTAAGGTTAATTAGGAAACCATGAGTTGCATTTGTACAGTATAAGGGCACTAGTTTTGCACTGAAATATAAATCTGATTTAAAGTTAATACTTTATAAAGAGATGTGAGACAAATCTAATATCAGAGCTGGTTGTCAGTTTCAAACTGCAAATCAGAAAAAAAAGACACTTCAGATTTGAGATGCCTTTTAAAAAATGAATGTGTGAATGTCATCAGAGAAGAATTCTTTATTTTGAAGAAGTGGGAGAGGAAAATTAATTCAGTGTGATATGAAAGATGAGAGGTGAGCTACTAAAGGTGATACCTCTATGAATGTTTATGCAGCTTCCATGAAACTCAGTGTTTGAGGAGCTATGTGTGTTGTTTCTCCTTTTGAACATTGCATTGTGTGTAGAGTTTAGAGCTCTGCTATGTTTAGAGTTTCATATCCTGAACCCAACCTTTAAAATAGACCTTTATCTAGGAACTTGATGACAAAGCTGTTGAATTACAGTTCAGTTTCAATCAGCATATTGCTTTTCGGTCGTTTTTTCCTACTGTTAGCTAATAATGGTAGTTCTCATATTAGTTAACGTTGTACTTCTCATATTAGTTAATGTTGTAGCCCTCATATTAGTTAATAACTACAGGTAAAAGAAACCACAATGAAAATCCAAGATTAAGTTTCTTTGAAAGATGGCAAAACCAAAATATCAGTGGACTTTTTTTTTAAAGAAAACCAACGACTTAGCTGTTGGAATTCAGCTGTTGAATTTTTGTTTCCCTGTAATATCATATTTTAAGCTTCAGTTTCACCTGTTGTGAAATGGGTACGATGAATACACATTTGGTTTTGTTCTATTTATACTGCGATTGCACATGGGTGGAAGAAAATGTAAAGATTTGCTGCATAATAGTAAAACACTGAAATGGTGTCTGGTGCGTGTTTATTGAAAATTACTCAGTAGTTTTATCTATTTTAATCTGGAAGTTTTTGGTATGGGGGTGCTTGCTGATTTGATATGGAATGAAAAACACACTGCTTAATACATTTTTCTAAATTTTGTGTGACAGACCCCACTGTAACACTTCTGATCCATTGAAAGCCTTAGTATTTGACTCCACCTTTGACCACTACCGAGGCGTCATAGCTAACATTGCACTTTTTGGTGGGGAGGTTCAGAAAGGGCATAAAATTGTGTCTGCACACACAAAGAAAAGATATGAAGTGAATGAGGTTGGAATCCTGACTCCAAATGAGCAGCCAACGCATAAACTGTAAGTAAAAATTTCTTTCAATGGAACAAATCACAAATTGGTATAAGATACAAAATCCTGCATTTCTGTTTCATTTTTGCTTTGAGTGTTAAAGGCCAAGAGATGTCTGGGGTGTTTGTTTTTGTCTTTGGTGGTGGGTTTTTTTATGATTATTAATTTAATGCTCAGTGTTGGTGGTATTTCATTTTGGGCATGCTAAGGCAGAAGCTTTTGGTGACTGCTTTTTGGGCACTGCTAGGGGGAGGAAGCCATTCTGTCATCTGTAGTACATGGAACATCCGGACAGCTAGCTTTTTTTAAGACTAGCATTTGATATTCTTATTCAGCTGTCCAATTTATTTCTAGGAGCTACCTTGTTTGAGAGTGGAAGGGAATGGGGCTTCATCTTAGTTATTGCTGCAGCATATTTTGAGGGTGGAAAACTTAAAATCCATGAATGCAACAGCTTCCAGAAACTGGCTCCTCATGGCAGCAGTGGGAAGAAAATCAGGTACTTAGAATTAGTGGAGAAGCTTTATCAGCTTGCATCCAAGTGTGTGTTAATTACTTTCTTGGGAGATTCTCAGTGAGACTATGTTACTGTGTGTGGAGGGTCGAACCCAGCTAGCAAGTAAGCACCCAGCCAGCCACTTGCTCGCTACCGCAGCCCTAGTGGGGTGGGGGAGAGAATTAGAAGAGCAAAAGTGAGAAGAGACTCATGGGTCGGCATAAAGACAGTTAAATAAGTGAAGAAGAAAAGTGGCGGGGCAGGGGCAAGTGATGCAAAGACAATCGGTTACTCACCACCTCCTGCTAGCAGACCGACCACTACCAGACAAGCTAGCGTACAAGCAACGGCCACCTTGGAAAGACTATGCTCCTTGTTTTTTATTGCTGAGCATGATGTTCTATGGCCTGGAATATCCCTTTGGTCATTTCCGGTCTGCTGCCCTGGCTGTGTCGCCTCCCAACCTCTTGCCCTAGCCTGTTTGTCTGGGTGACAAAGTGAAAAACAGAGGAAGCCTTCCTACTGTGCAAGCACTATCCAGCAATAGCTAAAACACTGGTGTGTCGTCAACACCATTTTATTCACAAATCCAAATCACACCACCATATGGGGCTGTTACGAAGAAAGTTAACTGTCCCAGCCAAAACTAGTACATTGATACTTTTTATCACTATGGGTTCTTCTCTTGAACAGCATTAAGTGCTGATGAAGACATTTGCCTTTTGTTGTTTGTGCCACTTAGCATGTGAAACCTGCTGTGGTGGCAGCTGGGTTCTGTTTCATAGATCCTTGAGAATTTCCTTCTAGCTCCAGCTTTCAAACTGGGAGTAGCACAGAATTCAAAATCCAGAACTATAAATGTACTGTTTAACTGTAACAGAAATAGAGCTAATTGAGTCAACAGACAGTTTGTCCCATGAGATAAAGTTTACAGCTCAGAGGAGAAACAACTTAAATTTGCCTTTTGGACTGTGTATGGACTTTTAGAGGGGTGATTTATTTGAATTTCTGTCTGGGCTAAGGCAAGTGGGGAAAATAGCAGAAATACTCATAATGCCAAGAAGCACGTCCATATAATGCCAATTTTATTTAGATATGCTGGACAGGTGGGCTACCTGATTGCTGGAATGAAAGAAGTAACAGAAGCCCAAATAGGAGACACGCTGTTTTGGTATAAGCAGCCAGTGGAGCCTTTGCCTGGCTTTAAGTCAGTGAAGCCAATGGTTTTTGCAGGTGAGGGGTAAACTGATAATAAAGTGGAATTACTTTTTTCCCCAGTAACAGGATTAAGAGAGCTGTTAGAGCTTCTAAAATAACATGTGTATATTAAGAGTTGTGAGGATTAGAATTTTAACAAAATTAAGCTAGAGGGGCACATCATTTTTACACCTTTGTGTAATTTTCAACAGGCAAGATTCATAATAGTTACAGACTGGTTTTAGATTAATATAAGACTAACATATTTTTAGCCACAATTACTGCTTCTAAGAAGGGTTGAGACTTCAAAAAATGAAGACCATTTATTGGAATTCTTCATCTTGATAACCAGGTTTCCATAATTATTGTGAAATCTTTTTTTCTTTTAAAGCTTAGCAGCTGTTTAATTTTTGTTAAATATGGTGATATTAACCAAAGCTAATATTCAGAATGATTCTGCAAAATATTTGACTTTTTAAGCTTGAATAGTTCTGTTGAGCTGTTGCCACCAGCTTCAGTAACTACCGCAAATGCTGTGGAAGATGGCTTTAGGAAGTAGTACATTCTATAGATCACTTTCTAGACTTGTGTTGGAAAGTCACTTGAACTGTCTCATGGAGATTATGCTGTCTGTCAATGAATGTAGAAAAGTGTAATCCTGTAAAATTTTTTTGTGTGCATTTGTGTTGCTTCTTGGTGTATAGCAATCTACATTTTCTGAACACATTGTGATGTGAAAAGTGGTACAGTAGAACCTATTTCAGGCAGTAATTACACAGACAGCTGCTTTTTATTAGTTTCAAAAAATTATAGAAACATTCACAACTTTGACATGGCAAATTTTCTTTTTGCCGTTTGCTCTTACCTTTGAAGGAACACCTCAGTGAAGTTTGTCTGCTTATTCATTTATGCTTAAGCTATATGTTTACGCTGCAGTCCTGCAAAACAATGCTTGTACTAGGTTGTGCACCTTCCACAACTCTGAAGGATGAGTACAGTATCCTTACCATTATGGTTTAAATGTTAAGTACTGTTTTTATGAGGTAGTCTAAAACTCCATTACATTTTAATTAATTTTGGGGGGAAAAAACTTCCTTGTATTGTTTTTCACATTTTAAAAAAGTTGGAACAGAAAGTAAGCTATTTCTGATTTCATTACTGTGTTCACTGTAAAAGGCATATTTGAAAGCTAAGCTAGATAAATCTCTCTATCACGTCACTTCTATCTAATATGTTTTGACAGGAATGTATCCTGTAGATCAAACAGAATATAATAATCTCAAAAGTGCTTTGGAAAGGCTAACATTGAACGACTCCAGTGTAACTGTTCATCGTGACAGTAGCCTTGCCTTAGGAGCTGGATGGAGGTGAGGCTTTTATACTGCTTTCATTTTGGAACTGTTTGTAAATTGAGAATGCAGGCTTAAGTCAACTGCAGGTTGAAAGAAAATGAATTCAAGATTAGGCAGTTTAATTCAAATTAATGGTAGGTAAAGACCAAAAGCATTTGATTTTCTGACATTCCATATTTGTGCAGAGTATGCAATTTGTTATGATTGATAGTTTTTGTTCTCAAAGACTCACACTATTCAACTGTAGGATCATTTGGTCTTTTGGAGATTGTTTGCTGTGCCTGATATTGCCGGACTAGGAGTGTGAACAAGCTGGAGGGGAAAAAAGCCCACTGTGAAATTCCAGGGGATATACAAATACTTTTAGCAACAGGGTATTTTTTTTCCAGGTTGGGTTTCCTTGGTCTTTTACATATGGAAGTTTTTAATCAACGTTTGGAGCAAGAGTATAACATGTCTGTTATTTTAACTGCACCTACAGTTCCTTACAAAGCTATTCTTTCCTCAGCAAAGTTGATAAAGGTATGTTATTTATTACAGCTTTATGTAAGTAGCTTAAAAGCTTCCTATAATAAAACATCTGCACTTGTTTTTTTAACGTAGACTAGTACTTTATTTTATGGTAAACCTTAGAAACACCAATATTTCATGTAAAACTTTTTTTAATGGAATTTTTTTAAAGAATGTTAGCTTTCCTTTCCCCTTCCACTTGAAGCACTCTCTTTTTATGTCTTACACCTGTCCTTGAAAATGAAAATGGGAATAAAGGGACACATTCATATTCTTTTCAGTGCATACTGACTGGACTGAGTTTAAAGCAGGTGAAATAGTCTCCTGGGCTTTATCATTCAGAAAACATTAACATTTTTAGGAATAGCTTGTAACGCTACTGTAGATGGGCAGGGGCTAGTGAAGGCAAGTGAGTTTTTGATCACAGCAAAACAGGCATGTGCAAACTTCTTTGAACTGGGTGCAAAGGAAATTACTGTGAGTTTAGGGAGAGAGTTGGAGTTAAGAGCACCTGCTGACAGAGGAGGCTTTAAATAGTTTGGCTCCTTGTTATCCAACCTGTTCCTCTAAAGATGCAGAAAATTCCAAACAGCTGTACTGGCAAAGTATAAGGCATAGACCCTTTTTTCCCTCCAGTTATTTTGGTTTCTTGCTTAGGCAGTGTAGCAGCTGTGAATGAAATAGTTGACACCTTTAGTGCGTAAGTGATTCTGGATTGCTGATGTGGGAAAATTTTTTCAAACAGGGCTGGAAGCAGCGTCATTGTTCAGGAACACTGCCTCGTCAGTGGAAAGCGATATAATTGCTTGCTTTGGTGCATGGGGGCGGGGGGGGTTGTACGTACACGATGAGAGACATGACCTTCCTTTTATTCTTACTTCAGAAGGATAACTCCAGCGCCTATCAGGATGTTGGATTAAAAAAAAAAAAGGTCATGAAAGTATTTGTACAGGAATAAAGGATGTAATTTCTAAGGCCACTTCAGCCTGTAAGGGAGCCAGAACCCAAAATTCTACTTAGAGAAGAATGGCCCCATCACCAAACTCCAGAATACTTGCAGCAGGTCTTTTGTTGAAGATGCACCTTATACCTTACAAGATCAGGGTGGAGGAAGGTGGTGGAAGAAGGAATATCCATGCTCTACAGGCAAGAGAGAGAAATGAAAAGATGGACAGAAAGGCTTTTGGATTTCTATGGATAACTCTGGGTTGTAGTCCTAGTTCTAAGCATTTATTCCCTTTAAAATTCACTAGATAAAATTCTTTTAAAAAATATTTTCCTAGTGAAAAGTAATTCCTATTAGCTTTCTATATAATAATGTTTAAAGGTGTGCTGATCAGGGACTTCTATATGTGATGTAGAAACCTCTTCCAAAAATTGTACTTGGTATGAATTCGGGTTGCGTAATTCACAAGCATTTCCAAGCAATTGAAACATTTTTTAGCATATTTTTTCAATGCTATATTTGTTTCCTTTTCTATTCGGTCTTAATTATTCGTAAAATTGCAGTATCTGTTTTGTTTGTTTGTTTGTTTTCAGGAGTATGGTAAAGCAGAGGTCACTATTATCAACCCTGCTCAGTTTCCTGATAAACTTTCAGTATCTGAATATTTGGAGCCAACTGTTCTTGGTACTATTGTAACACCTCAGGAATATATTGGGAAAATAATTGCTTTGTGTCAGGTTGGTATATAGTTTTAGTTTTGCCATTTGCATTTTTAAACCCTTCATATACTTAAAGTGAAGATACTAGATACTATTGAAGAGTATCTTTGACAGTAATTATTACATATTTTTCAAATAAAATATTTTGAACTTTTTACGTGTAAAATTTACTTCTGAACCACAAAATCCTTATACTGAAAGTTAGTAAAGAAGCTCAGTGGCAGTAAGTACCTGGTCAAGCATCCTGTACTAGACAAATTTGTAGCTACTTGGTTTTCCTGAAAGGATGGAATCTGCAGCAGGAAAATAAGATCTGTTGTTTTTTACACTTATATTCATGGAAATACAACTTCTGTTAACCCGTAATGAGGCTTCATGTGTTTTCAGTACTTCACTGGAGTACATATATGATAGTGATGGCCAAACACATTTCCCCAAGTGTATCTGAAATATTTTTAACGAAAAATGTTTTAACTGCCTTGTATATTGTCTTTTTTCTTCACAATATTTTTTCAGCTTTTAACATTTCAAAATACATAATACAAAAGAGTACAGTACTTGTAAGTCAGTACAGTGAAGTGTAAGATCTATTAAAAAGAATTCCTAAAATAACTTTAAGAACGCCCTTCTGGCAGAAAAGACAATGAGCCTGTGAGTCCTACTGTGTAATACTCCAATGTATGTGAAAAGCTAATTTCCGTGGGATTTTATGGCCAAATAATTCTACATTTAAAAGGCAGCAGTAAGCAGAAGCTATTAAGGATTTTGGAAATTCAGCTTTTAGAGAGGATAGACTTGAATCATTCAACCAGTTAAGTTACAGCCACTTCATTTATTATGGTGCTGCAGTTTGTTCTGGGACTTCAGCAGACTACCAATAAAAAAGCTGCTTTGGGGCTTGAAGTGTGGAAGACTGGATAGCTGCTTATTTTAATTTGCTTTGTATTTATTTGTAGAAAACTTTTGTCAAGGGGAACTGAAACAATTTTTATTTGTCTAGGATCATAGGGCAGTCCAGAAGGATATGTTGTACATTGATGAACACAGGGTTATACTAAAATACCTCTTTCCACTGAATGAAATTGTGGTGGATTTTTATGATGCTCTTAAGTCTCTGTCTTCTGGTTATGCAAGGTAACTACCTCCTCTGTTCCCCCTTCCCCACCCTTGACCTTGAATGACAAAAGATCCGAGATGACATGGAAGGGCACAAGTGAAGAATATTCTTTTATGATGGTGCTGCAAACTGAGTCTTACTTGACCTTTAATTAATTAGATTCAATGTGAAAGCAGATGGAAATACGTCTGAAAAACACTAAAAGTGCATCAGTACCTACTAATCATTTCCTTTGGTGATGCATGTATTTTTCAAGTGTGACTTAGAGTGGCACTCGCTCATCTAGATGAGTAAGATCTAGATGGTTCTTACTTGTCTGACATGACAGTGGGCATTTTCTACCAAAAAATCACTGAAAATGTACTTCCTACTGTATTGTCTATTGGTGGAAAAGGGACAATAACCAAATATTGATTCTTTAAAGCTAGTAAAAGCACTCCACAAACCATATTTAAAACAAACAACACTTACTTTACTTACATGCTTTATTATGCGAATAGAGTCAGTCGTCTGTATTTTGAAACAAAATGTCTGGTGTGGGTAGATTCTATAAATTCAAAGGCTAGAACAATCCTCGGTTGTTTGTGAAGAGCCTCTGTGAGTTTAATGGAAAGTGTTTCATGGCAGATGGGCTTATGCCACAGGAGACTCAACAGTTCTTAACAAACTTGGTATGTAGACATGTTGTCAGTAAGATATATTACATTTTGACAGGAATTGGTATACCTAATTACATTATTCATTTTATAAGCATAAAAATGACTTAATGAAGGACTGAATTCCGTTTGAGTTTGTGTTTTCTTAAATATGCCTTATAAAGGTAAGGTGTGTTTTGCCTTGGTTTGTATATATTTGAAGCATAAGCAAAAGTGGTGGGGCAAGAAGGACAGGTAGAAGAAACAAGGGGATGGAGATTTTGAATTTTCTCAGGATCTAGCTGTCCAACTAGATAAAAACCAATCGGTTTATCAAGAAGCTACCTCATTAGCAGAATTATGCTGGGTTTCCTTTGATACAGGTGTGATTTTTATTTCCTAATTGACTACCTAATGTTGCTAGTGTATTTCATGCCCTCGGTAATCATACTTCTGTTATATGAATCTTCACACAACTATGGTTTATCTAAGCCAATTAAGGTAGAAGTACTTTCAAATACTCTCTAAGGATTTTTTTTCCCCTCTGCTCTGATATTTCAGATCTGACCAGATTAGTGGTACTGGCATTCTCCACATTTATATTTACATACAAGACAGGTATATATACACACACACTATATAGATACAGTTACAACATACCTATATCTCTGCATATCCTCCATTTTAAGAATTTTTGCAAACTGGCACACAAGACAGCAAAGGCCCATACCTACCAAAGGAGAAATATGGTTGGAAATGAAGAGGAAAACTCTGTTGTCAGTGAGAATGATAATAGGGGTCATGTAAAAACTGTCAAATGAGAGGATGAAAAGAAAACAATCCAGCGTTACTGTTTGATTTGTGTGACATCAAGGATATTTACTGTTCAGAAGGTGTGTTGAAGGGTTCTGTTGCCTGGAGCTTTAAGGAACTAATAGCTGATAGAAAAGAAGTGTTTGAATGAACTCTTGCAGGGAGTGCAGTAAGAATGTAGATTTTTGGTTGATTTACCTTGCTCAGTAGCTGGAAGACAGGATGATATCTTCTGTTGCCTTGGAGATAGAGATTTATCTGCAGTAAATTTCTAGTCCACCCTTGCATAAGGGAGAAATACTTAAAACTGTGCTCCTACTTTAATAGAAAGTTTGAGTGTTTTATTGAGAAATGTGTCTAAAACTTAAAATTTATGGAACAAAGAGTGCAGAATATAATTTTTACAAAATCATCACTAACTTTTAAATGGCTTTCGTTTAGTTTTGATTATGAAGATGCAGGATACCAGACAGCAGACCTTATCAAAATGGATATTCTTCTAAATGGAAATCCAGTTGAAGAACTGGCAACGATCATACACAAGTAGGTTCTCTATTCCAAAGAAATATGACTTCCTGTTAATGTACAATGAAAACATAGTTGTCATATATTAGTAATACATATATATGTATGAAAACAGCGTTGAGGATTTCACCACATCACGACTTTTGGAGATGATCCGACAAAGAGGCATTTAAGTGCTAGATATGATATTTTTGTGGTAATGTAGGGCAGGGAAGAGAAGGAAATACAAAATGCTGATCTTTGAAGGGGCTGGAAAAATTAACTACAGATGAGTCTGAGATGCCAGATGATTTGTTTATGGCGCTTATTATTTACTACTGAAAAAAAAAAAGATGTTATGCTCACAGAAATTCCTGTGCTATAGAAGTTTGTTGTTATCTTGTCTCCAGCCAGAGTACCAGGAGAATGCAAATGTTTACTCTGTATAATTACCTCAGAATTTTTTCCTGAAATGATTCAGTTTCTGTAAGTTTCTCAGGAATTACTGGTTTGCTGATTAGAATAATGCCTTCCTGTTTCCAGCCGCACCCCTTGCTTTCTTCTCAAAAAGTCTTTATAAGGCTCCCTGCTCTAACACCAGCATCTGTTTCCAGTAATTCTGAGATCAAATTTTGGGTTGGGTTTTTTTTTTTGATTGGGTGAGGGTTTTGGGTTTTTTGTTTGTTTGCTTTCTTCTTAAAATGCTAACTTGTAGTTGCTCAAAACTTGTACATTTTCATATTTTACATAACGGCAATCCTGAAATCCTTGGAATTTCTTAAATTCAGAAGGTCAACGTAGGAAAATGAAACCCTTACTTTATTCAGAAAGATTATAGGGCTGGAGTAGAATAACTCCCTCGTATACGCTTGCTACTTAATGTGTTTTTCACAAATAAGCAGTGTTTAGCGATCTACCTGCACCTCTTGCAAGGTTGGCCACTCCATTTTGCACCTTTTCAAAGTAAAAAGTTAGTTATTCCTTTAACATGTGTTTCTTGATCAGTTTTAGCTTGCACCCCTGAACTGTTTCACTAACTAAAACTAATGATAGCCTTTCTTTTAGCTTTGGATTACAAATAATTTTTTTCACTTGTAGACAGCATTCATTGTGCTCCTGCTTCAGTTATCCTCAGAGTCCTCTCACTGTAACTAGACTCTATCTGTCTATATAAAAAGAATTATGCTGAATTACATTTACAGAGAATTACTGAGCTTACTGTAAGCTCAGTATTAAGCTAGCCATTATTATTTGTCCTAATTTTACAAATAAATATCTGTATGTTCTAAAACTGTTACTGCTTAATGAACATTCCTTAAGTACTTCATGCTTAAACTCTTTGCTTTATACAGGTACCAGGGAGTCACTTATTGCTACATGAAAACTTAAAACATTTTCAGCTGTACGCTGCTAAAAAATGTTAACTATATATGGATGTTTTCGAAGGAAGAGATCCATTTCTTTTCAATGGCTTATGAAAGCGTCCGTTTAATAGCTTCTTTAGACCTTTTGTCATTTTCTCTTTCCAAAATAAGAAGCATATGCAGATGCTGAGTATAGTTGGGTAATTTTTATTAGCAGATGACAGAAGTACGTTAAAATGTGGGTTTTTTTGTTTTTTTCTTATTAGGTAAAACCTGATGTTTTAGTAATATTTATGTGATCTGTAGATCTTTTGATCTTTTGGGCCTACAATCAAGGAAAATAGTCGACCTTTTAGTTTAAAATTCTTTTTGAAGCTGTGACAGTATTCAAAATGGCTTCAGTGTGATAGATAATCAGGGTGTTTATAATAAATATTTTGAATTTATTTGAATAACTTCTGTTAATAGAATCTTATCTGTATGTAACAGGTGACATGCAGACCACTGATTAGATGTAAAATTATGATCTGATCAGCTTATCTTTTGAGTTAAAAAGAGGAAAGCCTTTACTAAAATCCTTTAATCAAACAGTTCAGTCTACGGATATATTTTTGGATTTGTGTTACTCTTCTGAACTCTTTCTGAAAACACTGGTGACTTTCTTTTTCAGTGATAAGGCATATGCTACTGGTAAATTCCTGTGTGAACGTTTAAAAGATGTTATACCTAGACAGTTGTTTGAAATAGCCATCCAGGCTGCTATTGGCAAGAAAATAATTGCAAGAGAAACGTAAGTGATGCCCTTCTGTTTCCTTCCCTGCTTCCCCCCGCTGTATTTTAAGCTACTTAAAATATGGGCTTTTAATGTCCTACCGAAATAATTTTATACGTTACGGTACTTGGATTTTACTGTAAAGTCATATTTTTCTTGTATATGCTACTGGACCTCTTGGGGTCCAAAACATTTGAGCTGTGACTCTGACTAAGGACTTCGTATAAATTTAATTGAAAAAATGTATTTTTTATTTTTAATTACTTGTGGTCAGCATTGCACTTAGTGGGTAGAGTGTAATTTGCAACCCCTGTGTACCCACTTCCTCTTTGGCAGTGGAAAGTTTCTTACTACTGAAAAAAATTAGCTAGTTGTGGAATAGTTTAACCTCTGGTGGAATCAGCAAAAAAAAACCCTGAACTGTGCTATTCAAAGGAAATACGTTGTAAGCTGAACACACAACTATTTCTTAGGAGCACTAACTTCTTTCAGAGCAAACTGTTTCCTTGATGTTGTGTTTCTTGTTGTGTTTTTGCTGTTGCCATTTAAATAAGACTTTAATTGTGGTAAAAGAATTAAAGGTAGGGGTCGAAGCAGAGGTGCTCTAAGAATTTGTGTGTACGTATCTATATACACACATATGTAATATTTACTGTGAATCACAGGAATCCTAGATGAAAAGGCAAAATTGTAATTTTTATGTACATATTATATACCCTAAGGGATAGCTTTAGAATTGAGAAATGTGAATTAAGTTTTCTGTGTAGAACTTTGTCTTCTGTATACAAACCATGGAAATGTCATGATGCCAATGTATCATATAAAACCAGTAGAAAAATGCTTAGCATTTTGACAACTCAGAATTTAGCTTCACATATAGGAAATGTTCTAATGTGTCAAAGTACATATGTTATTTTATTTTACAGGCTGAAAGCATACAGAAAAAATGTTGTGGCAAAATGTGTAGGTATTTTTCCATTTTTTGATGTTTCTGATGTGTGTAAACTTAAGAGTCTTGCTAATGTGATAGGCCTATCTTTTCCTAGAAACCCAGCAAAGACACGTTCTGCTTGTGCTCTTAAGTGTCAATGGAATATTAACAGATACCTCTGAGCTTTTACTTTAAAATTCAACTCATGTAACCTCTAGTTCGCTGCTTGCAGTAGGAGTGGATCAGAAGGAGTAATGGCTTTTTCAAAATCACATGCTCAGAGTGAACTCGAGTGTGTCTGTTCACTCCTGTCTCCTCACGGTTTTCTAACTTGTAGATATTCAGTAAATATACGTGTGTGTAAACACACATACGTGTGACTTCACATATTTCTTAAATTGTTTTTTCCAGGTGATTTAAGAAACTATAAAAGTGCTTCTTTAGAGACTGATTTATTTGGGTTTTCAGTAATACATCATGACAAGTCCTTAAATATCCAGTAGTTGACCATCAACAAGACTGGACAAAGCTATAGGAAAAACATGATGCCTCTTACTTGTCTTTAGCTCTCTGAAGCGAACATGTTGGGGAAAAATTCAACAGGTGTCCCTTACCAGCTAGGTACATTCATGGGATAGTGTTTGTTCCACATTGTATATAAGGGTTCAGTTAACTTATCTAGACATAAGCACCTAGTGCTAGTCAGGCTGCCCAGTGTATCTGAGCTGGCATCCTGCTGCTGTTCCAAGGGGGTGCAGATGTTTCATAGGTTGTGTCTAATGTCAGCCATATTTATGTGAATGTGTATGTTTAGGTAACTGAATTCAACCCTCAATGAAAATGCATAGGTGCTCCCTTGTTCTTCTTTAACTAGTGGCCTTTTGGGATAACTTTTTGGAGTATAAAATAATCTTTTGTCATAATATAACTAGCCTTTCTATTTTTAAGCCCTTGATGAGGAAAAAACCCAAAACTTCTTTCCTGTGAGGGTGCCAGAGCAGTGGCACAGGCTGCCCAGGGAGGTTGCAGAGTCTCCTTCCCTGGAGACATTCAAAACCCACCTGGACGCGTTCCTGTGCCCCCTGCTCTAGGTGTGCCTGCTCAAGCAGGGGGGGTTGGACAAGATGATCTCCAGAGGTCCCTTCCAACCCCTACCATTCTGTGATTCTGTGAGTTTAGTGTTGCTGGAATATACTGTAGTTGCATTTAAACCTACTAAAACACCTTTCCTTTTTATAGTATGGTGGAGACATTACAAGAAGAATGAAGCTTCTAAAGAGGCAGGCAGAAGGGAAGAAGTTGATGAGAAAAATTGGCAACGTGGAAGTACCAAGAGATGCCTTTATACATGTTTTAAAGAGACAAACTGACAAATAGAGATCAGTGACATGCAACTGATTATTCTCTCAACTTTTTGTAGACAGTGGCATGATGAGCTAATGTATAATTTATCACTGCGAGAGGGAACATACTTGACTTTAAATGGTGTAAATTAAATATATGTGGGAACAGAAATTGAAAGGACTGTGTACTTAAAATGTACAGATACTTGTAGATTATTAAAAAATTAAAGTTGACTTAACTGAAACTAGAAGTTTTAATTGTATTGTTTTTCATTGCATTTCATTTTTTTCATACTTCTAACACTTAAAATTTAACAACTTTTTTGCATCGCAAATCTATGAGAGAACAGGAACAATGTGGCAAAAAGTTTATTAAAATAATTGAAAGGTACGTACAGACAAACTGCTGGAGTTTGTTTTGTTTTTTTTTAAAAAGTTTGAACTGTTGACACAAAAATGCCAATCTACTTCCTGTTTTACTTTCTGAAGTTGCTGTTGTCAGGAAATCACGATGATGTTGGGAAATCACATCAGGAAAACCTAATGGTGACTTTTTTTAATGTACCACACTATTTATTTTAAGCTTGTTAAAAGAGTGTCAGTTTACCATGAATCCAGCCTACCTATGCTAATCTCCAAAGAAATTGTAAATCTTAGTATATTAAAACACAAGGTATGTAACTACTCCACCAATAAGACCAATTCAGGCCCTAAAGAATTCCTTTGCTAGAACATGTCTTAGGGCACGTGTGATGTTTTACATATATCGTTCTCATACTATAGGTTGTCAGTTCTCACTTGAAAACTTGCAGTTAAGTGTGCTTAATGCAAGTTGTTGCTTTTGGAATCGTAAACAAAGCAATCATTAACACGGGGTAATGACCATGCTGTGTTCACACCTCCATGGCCACCTCCAAAAGCTTTTAAGCAGCTTTCATTTTTTTAGATCTTTAGGGACTAATTTGCATCTTCACAGACCATCGCTTCTTGTTACTAAATGTATTTTAGAGAACAAATTTATAGTAATACCTACCAAAGTACTCAATCACCAGGACAGGTTGCTCTTAAATTTAGGCTTGTAACTACAACTTGAGATTGATTCATCATAAGCTAGTTCTTTTATTTCAACCCGAGTACAAGGATAAATTGGGAGAATCCTTGGAGGGGTGGAATTGAACTGGACACCTGCAAATGTCCCTTTCAACCTATTTTACTCCCAGAGTCTACAGAAAAAGGACAGAGAATTTTGATACTTTAGTGCTTTGTTGTTTAGTTGTGTTTTGTTTGTGTTTCTGTTCGGGTTTGGTGATTTGTTTTCTTTTTTTAGAGCTGTTCCAGCTCTAAAATCAAAAAACCAAAGATCTGGATATGAACAAGATATCCCATATCTCTAATAGATACATAAGCTACTGAAGCTGGGAAGTATGCTGTGGACAAAGTGTCTCTATCATTAACATCATTATTATTCCTCTCCTAAAAAAGCTAACAGGAATGCTATCTTAAAAGACAGCATTTAAGAAAGTATAGAGGTAACTTTATCTGTACTTTCTTATAGTAGTATGTGCTAAGAGCAAAGGAACTAAAGCAAAACTGTTATATTTTTATTCCTTTAAATAGACGTAAAAGAAAGTACTGGCTCTGCACTGAGGAATAAGGCAGAAGCTAAAGGTAAGCTTGGGATTATCCAAGTAGTAAATCTTTCATAAAGTCGTTGAGTGTGACCTATTAAATATGTTACCTAATTAAATGAAAGTTACATGCATAAATAAAGCTGCCTTGGGAATGAGACTAGAAGAACTCAGACTTTTAGTCTTATTACAGTAATCTGAAGTAATAAAAATATAAATTTATAGTCCAATTCTGAGAGGACTAATACATGATACCAGTTTTGACAGCAAGGACTTTAAATGAACTCTTAGTACTGTCACTGTTAGAACAGTACATGAAGTGTTAGTTTTTGACACAAAATTACCTAATTCTATCTAGTCATATACTTCCCCACCCCCTTTACCCCATTTTAAAATCCTACTGAGAAAAAGGAGAATAAAATGCTAAAGTTGATGTGCCAGGCTAAGTTAGAATGTATTCGTTTACCAGAGAACCCATAACTTAAGACTTGCTGGACTTGAAAAAGCTTGCTTTGCCATTTTGATTTTAACAATGGGCTGCAGGCTAACAGGTAAAGCTTAAAGTAACTTACAGGGTTGACTTATTTTTGGTAGTTGACAAGTTTGGAAGGTACTGTCATTGGAGAATTGGTATTTCATCAGAGTAACTGGAGCTATCTGAAGGATTAAAATTATATACTACTACACTGTTTCTAACAAAAAATGAAGCCGAGAATTTACAGGGCCTAGAGTAGAATTCTACACCCAGTAGAAGTCATAACTTATAGAAAAGTTTAACAACAGAAGCGAATTAGAGAACTACTGAAGACTATTCATGTAAAGAGGCAGAAACAGTCTCAACCCCACTCAGACAAGTACATGTAGTACTGTACCAGTATTTAAACTGGCCTGTTTCACAGAAGTTCCAATGGTTACAAATGGTCTCATGTGTCCTGAGAGAACAACAGGAAGGGCTTCAGTTGATGAGGTTGGCAAGAGAGGCAGAAGACTGAAACATGTTCTGGAATAAAGAACAAAAATTCAGAGTTGCAAGGAAGTAGAGTGATACAAAAACTATGGCTTTCTACTCATGCTTGAACCTAAATTCTGTTGTTGCTCAACAGAATTCCCGATTTTGTCTCAAGATGGATCATGATTGTTAAGATAAAAACATGCTTGAATTCCTAATAGTGACCTAAATTCCAGATTATTTTTAATCTGACACTTTTTGAAAGACAAGTGTTTATTTTATAAAGTGAAGTCTCCTTAGCTGTGAGGGTTAGGAAGGGCAAGCCTAACACTGCACTTTGTGGGTCACACTACATATATCTGCATTCTCCTGAAGCACAGTCTTTTAAACTCCCCTCCCCTGCCCCCAGTGTTGCATTACACTTCAAAAATGCAAGTATAGAAGTTGAGTCTTAAAGGTGAAAGCCTGTTTTAAATCTGTGCTTGTTCAATCTACTGTTAAGGACTGAAGTTAAATTGTTGAAGTTATACTTTGTTGCACTTTTCCCCAGTGAGAACTTTACACAAGGGAACACTTCCTCTCCACACACACACACCCCCACCCCCAAAGTCTGAACCAATAAACTCTTACCATCCTCCTTAGGTGGAAGAAGGTACAAAATTCCTAACCTATCCATGAAACCCTGAGTACTTATTGTCAGAATTTATATAGAAACAAAACAATTCTGAAATTAGAGATTTATAAGTTTTACTTATATTGAAAATAGGAAATAACATTCCTTGTAACAGCTTGCTGTTTATAATGATACAATGAGAGGTAACTATTGCAAAGTAATTAACAGTTGACTTAAATGATCATGTATTAAACTTGCAGACATATTCCTGTAAATTAACCTCTTTTCAGGCATTTAGTAGTAGCATTAATGGTACAATTAAACAGGTACCTGTAGAAACGAACATTTAGATTTTTCCTTATGTATAAAGCTCAATTCCCAAAAATATAAAAATCCTAAAGTAATTTGAAATGCATGAGAAAAAAAAGCACTATGGCAGAAGTTTAACATTTTTTATCTCTGGAGTAAGGTCCAACTTTCAAGAATTGGGTGCAGTTTTAGGCACTGTTTCTGTATTTTTATTTGCCTGAATTGTACAACAGGACTTGAGATGCCCCAAAACTGTTTAAGATAAATTTAAGGCAACCAAGTGCAAAAGCTCAGTGTACATTAGATATATGTAAACAGAACATTTCATAGTAGAAATTGTACAACTATTACAAGTCCATAGTGTTGACAAAGGCCAAAACCGTTCTGCTTAGAGACACAAATGCAAAATGTAGCTATACTAATCAAGCCAAAAGTTACAAATTCCTAGAAATAAAATATCATTTTCTCTAACACAAGGCAGATGCATTACATTGCTGCGCTAGAATTAAGTGCTCTGCTTTCCCCCCCTACAAAACATGCAGTCTCGCATAGGTTTGTTCTGTTCCATTTAGTTACATACCAGCCAACAACAGAGCTCCAAACATTAAAGCAAAATGCACAACACAGCAAACAGATGGAATGTGAATGTACAGATATTGGACCTTTTAAAAAATACAGTACCTAGGATTCCCCATTTGAAACAGTTTTCAGCATATTGCATAGCAGTGAACTCATCTGCTACCTAAAACTGTTGCTGTTGACCCACATGGAGTTCCTCTTCAATTCTTCTTTCAGTTTTCTTTCATACTGTACAGTGGGTCCACAAGCTTATTGTGCACATGCATTAAACCTTGGGGGGAAAGCAACAATGCCAGCTTTACATTAGTTATACTTTTTCAACACCTCTTTCTCTCCACATTTTTATTTGGAGTTTGCTTCAAAGTATACATTTTAAACAGTTCACTGAAAAGAGTAACAGTGGGTTTTTAAAGTAGCTTAAAATCAGAAGTTAAAGACAGCATATATATTCCTGTATCACTTGAATTCTATTGACATCTTCAGTATAAAGTGAGCATGGACAAGACCTCTCTGACAATAGACAAGTCAAGAAGTAGATCTGGAACACTTCCAAATGAATTGAATACACAAGATCCACCAATCTTTCCTTTGTATTAAAAACTGCATAACAGCAATAGAATTATTTCATACCACAGTTTGTCATAAACATCAGATGTCCACATACTGCTACTTTTACTTACAGCTTGAACTGCAGTTGTTCTGGCATTGTGGTATTACTGTCTTTATAACTAGTAGTGTATACTTGTGGTCCTAGACAGGCAAAACCACACTAGAAGTATCCAGACTGTTAATGCAGATTCAGAACCTCGGTAGTTTAACTGGTTTCCAGCTGAGCTTTTTTTGGTCATACACAAGTCATCCATAGCTGTGATTAGGGAAGGGCTCCCCCCCCAGTGAAGATACTTTAATATTGAAAAAAGCAATAAAAAAAAAGATGCTGCTTATTTTATTTTGTTACAACTTAGTAAAAACATTACCTACATCTAGGTAGGTATGACATTCAGTTATGGTATGCCTTTAGCCTCATCTCACCATAGGGACTAATTAAAGTAACGGATCAGTGGTTACAATCTGCAAAGTCAAGTCCATTTTAGCACCAAACTAAAGATTAACTTCTAAAATTACTGATTTAAGTAATATGCAACATTAAAACTAGAGCCTTTATCTTAAAAAACATTAGTCATCTCACAGCAGTGCACATTTTAGTGATCATCTATGGCAAAGAATATTCAAATACCTTTGCTACATGATGCATCTGGTGGCAAACTCAGTGTCACTGCAGCAACATGAAATTTGAGTAACTATACAATCTGAGGTCATTACTGGAGGTGACCACAACAAAAGGCATTTTATACAGCATCTATTTCTAACCAGTGTGTGATTATTTAATATAAAATGCAGGTGTTACTATTTCCTTCTCCAACTAGTAACACATTCAGCCATACTAAACGGCCAACACACCTATAACTGACACAAGAATCCAGCTTATTTTGTCTCTAGAGGTAACAACTTAGCTTCAGATATTTGCGGAAAAAACCCTAAACCGCCTTAGAAGGCAACATAACTGAAGAATTTCATGAAGAATAACTATTGGGTTGATTTAATGGGAAAGATCAAGTCAGTAATTTTTTCAGGAGTTTAACAGTAAGTGAGAGAGTATTAAGTATATTTGATACAAAAGCCATTTGTACTGAAGAGTAACAGCTGCACACACCACTCAAACTAGAACCATGTTTTGAACTTTAAAGTATTCCACTTCCTGCCAGTGTTTTTCTCTTCTAAAAAAAGGGAAATGAAAAGGAGATAATTACCCGCTTCCTAGAGGCATGAAAAATGCTTACAAAGTATTACCTCTCTGCCATATTTCATGAAGGGTATTTAAATCCTGTGAAATTGTTTCACAAAAAAAAAAAAGCTGTTGTTTCTGGTTTAAAAGACATGCAGAGTCCTTACTTGATAGATGCCAAAACAATTATTTTGAAGGAAAGTCTCACTGTATATTCAAGTATGCTTTGAATAAACAGATTTCTGCACACAGTTTTAAGAAGAGCATGCACAAGTAAGGAGAAACTATCCTGAATTAACTTATCTGTGGACTAATCAGTAAATTCAAAATTCATTTTCTGCTTCATTTTGCAAGTTAGCTTTCCCTTTTCCAATGAGAACATTTAAGTACACTTGATAATTTTAGCCTCTAATAGGTTTTCAGAAAGTAGAATAACTCTTACTCCACTGTTTTCGAAGTTACCAGCCAGTGTGGTACTTGATTATCAAAAAGATCTGAAGTTTCCTGTAGTACCTTGAGTTTTTTTTAAAATGGTGAAAAATCATAGTAAATAGCTGCTATAATTAGCAGTCATTAAGAACTACCTAGCTTCCTAAGAAGCCTAACTTGAATATCAAGATTTAGAAATAATTCCAGATTTGACCCACACTGATTTCTTTTCCATCTTAAAAGGGGAAAAACTCACTTATTTGAGAATAGGTAAAATTAGTTTAAAGTAAACAATCTTTAAGAATTCTATTGCTCTGTATTACGGGATAATTAAATACAGTGTGACATAACAGCGCACATTCATACACTGTAGCCCTTGATTTTTTTTTAAAGCAGCGTTCAGTGTCATTCATACCTAGTAATTCCACATTAGGTTTATATCTTTCCCAAGCAAAGCTTTTGTTTATATGAAATACAGGATAATGTTTAAAATTTATTCAAGCAGTTAAAGAAGTTTGTCTTTGAAAATAACACTAAGTACTATCTAGCAGTGTGATACAGGTAGAGACTAACACACACAATAAACACAGCAGAGAACAGCATACTGGGAAAAAATCCAAAATTAATAAGTTTGCCACAAATGATATCGGGATAAAAATCACATTAATGCCAGAATTGCAATCTAATACATACAAGGACACTGGTGATATAATGCTCTAAAAAAAATTTCATAAACTACAATCTTGCTCTCAGATGCCTGAACTACTACAAGTACCCATGCTAGTGAGAACGATGGGCGATTTACAGGATTGCATTTGTGTGCTAATATAGTTAGGAGAAAACTATTTTTCTCAGCTTCTACAGTCTCACCTAAACAGAACTCACATCTAAGAACTTTCAATAACTATCAAAAATCCCAGCTTTAAGCTTGCCTCGATATACCTACTACAAATATGAAAAGCACAGTAAAAGGCTGCAATGACTTAAAAGTCAGTACAGATTGTTAAGCGGATTGCACTGTATGAAAAATGCCCTCGGGTAATTTCAAAGTCTGTATCACACATCTCAAGTTTACTAGACAGCACATTACAGCACACAGCAAAAGCAGCAAGAAAATATATCAGTATTAATAAATGTATCAAGTTTTCTTTAAGTAAAACTTTCCAGTATATTTTAAGACTAGTATTTTGGAACACCAGACTGCTGCTGTTTTACATACAGTTGAAGATTACTAAACTATCATTTCAAATTGGAAGCAAAGGAAATATTTTTCCCAAAGTATATTTGTGAGGAATGGAAGGAACACAAGCTATGCCTCCTAGCACTTTTCCATTCACAAGAAATAAGTTCACATTTAGTATTTTTAATATATAACATTATACATTAGCTACTGTAAAGTGTTGGAAGGCTCAGACCTAAGTCAATATAATTTAAAATGTGGGTTTTTTAAACACATGTAACCTTTGATTCAGTGCTCACCTTTAAAGTACTTCACAGTTTTAACTCTTAGTTCTAAAGTAGCATCTTCATCACACACGAAGATAGTACGAGGGTGTTGCTGGAAAGCAGAAACTGTCCACATATGATTGACTCCTTCTTCAATTGCTTTGTACAGTGCAAAAGCCTTATGTGCACCTGTTATAAGAATCATCACCTGCAAAACAAAGGTCTCTTTACCTTTAATACCAGTATCAATAACTAGACTTGAAAAATAGACACATGCAACTAGAACTAAATGAGTTCTTACTTCTCTAGCATCCATCACCGTACCCACACCAACTGTTAGGGCCATAGTTGGTACTTTAGATAAGTCTCCATCAAAGTATTTAGCATTTGCCAAAATGGTATCCATTGCTAAAGTCTTTAATCTTGTTCTTGAAGACAAACTTGATCCGGGTTCATTGAATGCAATGTGGCCATCTGGACCAATGCCTTTTCAAAGTTAAAAAAAGTAAATCATTCCAGACCTGTGAGTCAACAAATACCCTCAAACATTCTAAACAAACAAAAAAAGTTTTAGGACTCATTCTTTCCTTTTAGTTCCCTGTTTCCAATAAAAAGCATCCAAGATGTACTTGAAATAAAGTTATCAGAAACTTGGACACCAAACGCTCTGTTTTTGTATACATACCGGTTCTTTGTTAGTCGCACAACTTTCTTACACCATAATTGAAAAAGTGTGTTTAACTAAGTTATGAAAATTGTGATTAAAGGGTCAGTGCAGTTTTTAGAAACATAGCTATCCATAGAGCATTTCCTCCTACCTCCAACAAACAGGTCAATCCCCCCTGCTTCTTCAATTTTCTTTTCAAATGCATCACATTCCGCCTGTAAGTCTGGAGCATTCCCATCAAGGATATGAGCATTATTTGGATCTATGTCAATATGCTTAAAGAAGTTATTCCACATATAGGAATGGTAGCTCTCTGGATGATTTCTGGGAAGCCCTGAAATCATTTAGAGTGAAAGTAACATATCACAAGATTTAACCAAATAGCCTTAATTCCAGTCTATGTGTAACCAATGTAGGGCATGCAACACAAACCTAAGTAAGAAGTCAGATAAAGCAATATTTGGAATTACACTGAGAAAAAGATTTCCTGTTGGCATGCACAAGGTAAATGGTTTACATTTCGTTCGCATACATCCTACTCAAGTGTAAAGTCTTTAAAAGAAATGGAATCACAATAGTACGTGACAACATACTTTCTGCAGAAGCATTGTAAAGTATTTTACAGGCACAGACTTTAGCCCAGGATCCATGTGGACTAGCTTATTATTTGCACTTTTGCAGATAAAGGAATAGAGAAGAATGTTTAAGATGACACACACACACCACACCACCCCCCCCCGAAGTCTAATTTAGAAGTACAAACATACCAGACTCATCTTGTGCTTTGTCAAGTATTTAACAGCTTTGGTAAAGGAAAAAAATTACCAGTATAGCGTGTTCTCAAACAATTAACACTCTTACCTACGTATTCATCCATGTTGAAAGTCTTTACATATTTGAAAGAGAGATCTCCATTCCTGTGATATTCTATCAGCTTTTTGTAGCATCCCAAAGGTGTACTCCCTGTTAAATAAAGTGTTTCTACTGTCGTAGCTATCTGCACAACATTTTCAATTTAAATCTCTACATAGTCAGATTTTGCTACAATGCTTTTCAACATAAAAGAAATCTGTTATTTCTCAGTTTCTCAAACTTTATCACAACTTTTTTGACAAATCAAATCCATATTTAAATAGAAATATGTTGGAGTATTACCAAAAAGGTATTTGCATTCTTTTAAATACTGTAATTGTTAGCAATGATACAAACATAGCTCTAGATTTAGTCACTTACATAGGCTTTGAATAAAACTTGCCTGTTGGTAGACCAAGCGTGAAATATCTTCCTTGACTTGGCTTGAATTGGATAATACGATTACAGATGTATTTTGCTGCCCATTCACTAGCCTGATCATAATCTTCAAGAATTACTAGCCTCATTATGGCCGTGAGGAACTTCTGTGGTAAGATAAACTTAAACCTGGAGAAAATGTCAAAGTTTTAAAAATAAGCACCATATGAATAGTTGTAAAACCTTAGATTAAAGAAGAGAGGAAAAAATGACCCTTTATACTGATGTATAGCGCTAAATAAAGTACATTTTACTTGCATAAGCAGACTGCACTCTTGCAGTCCTAGTTCAAGCTGGATTGTTGGACAATCAAAAGAAAAGCTATAGAATTCACATGATAGATTACAAACAATATTTATTAAAATACACAGACTAATTTAAAGTAACTTGTAGGAAAAAGCTAAAACAAAATAAGAACAAGCCATTTAAACTTCAGTCTTTTAGTCGTTACTGTTAGAAACGAGGAAATACTCTGCTTGAAATAAAAACAAACAAATAAGTAAACAAACATTAATTCCTGTCTCTTATGACCAGCAGAATGTCTGAAACTTCAAAAACAAGGCCCAGAATAGCCCCATGCTTCTATCTTCAAAACATATAATTGGACATAAACTATTAAAACTCCTTTCGCTCTCATTCCATCTCCATTACAACGCTTCAGTAATCTTATTATTCTGCAAAGATATGTTATAGCGTTAGAGATATCTGAAATCTTGACAATTCACAGTAAAAATACCTGTGAGGTGACATTTTGTCTTTTCAACATAACTTTAAACGGAAGTCAGTCAGACATTCTTTATAGGCTCTGATTTTGAGTACAGCTATACTAGTCATTAAGATAAGTATCTAAAAAACAGGCTTGGCTGTTAAAAGTACAGGAGCATCTCTTGCATTTAAGTAAAACTCATTTTTCCACGAGTTTCTGCTTATCAAAATCATGTATCTGTCAGAAGGACTGAAGCTCTTTAGCCAGTTTGCAATGTATTTTCTCTTCCCAGGCCTGAGCGTTAGCCAGGAAACAACAGGGCTACGAGCAGCCCTGAAACATGAAATAAACATGAATTAAACCTCAGCAGCGCTCAACAGGGTAACGTCTGTTACTCGCACTAAGCGAGGGAGGAAACGAGCACCACTTTTTGCTGACACGGCTGCCTTCTCTGTAAAACCATGTAAAACCATGGCAAGCCGAACTCCCCGTTGCAGAGGGAAGGAGCCGAAGAGGTTAACACTCCCGCCTGTTCGGGGGGGGGACAGACAGACGGCCGCTAGCAGGAGCTCCCGCGGCTCAGGGCGGCCTCACCACGGCGCAGCCGATCTCCCCACAGAACACGGTGGTGCTCGCCGAAAGGGACGGCGCCACCAGAACGACCGCAGCGACCGCGGGATTCCGGCCGGGGGCACTTTCTGGGGAGGCTGGTGAATCAGCGCTGCTTGAGGAAGAGACCTACCGCCCCCCCGCCTCGCCCCAGCACAGCGCCCCGCGGCCTCCCCCTGCCCGCCGCCCGGCCGGCCCCACCCCGCCAGCACCGCACCGCACGGCACGGCACGGCACGCCCTCCCCGGCCCCGCTCACCCCCGCAGAGCCCACAGCGGTCTCGAACAGCACCCGGGCGGCGCGGCGCGGCAGCGGGAGGGGTGACGGGGACGGCGACCGCCACCTCCGGAGCACCCCGGCACCGGCCCCTCCGCCTCCCGCGGCACCCGGAAGCACCTGGACAGCGCCGGAAACAGCGCAGCGGGTGGGCGGAGCCGCGCGTGCGCCGGGGCGGCGGCCTCGTCCCGGCGGGGTTTTGGAGCCACCGGGGCTGTGGGTCGGGGGGCGGTGGGGGTTCTCTCACCCCGCTCTCCTCGCCGGGGTAGGGCCTGAGCGAGGGAGGTGCCTGCCCTTAGGGGAGGGCATAGGGGGCTGCCTGCGGGTCGGGGTGGGGAGGGGCTGCTGCAGAAGCACTGACCCGCTCAAAGGTTGAACTGGTGTCGGGCCTTTGTGAGGCCTTTTCTGAGATCTGCTGGTTTGGGGGGGCAGGTGGCACACTGAGATCTTGCTGAGAAAAGCTCCCCTGTAACTTAAGTGTTCACTTGAAGCATACAATCATAGAATCACTAAGGTTGGAAGAGACCTCTAGGATCATCAAGCCCAACCGTCAGCCCAACACCAACATGTCTCCTAAACCATGTCCTGAAGTGCCATGTCTACACATTTTTTTCAATATCTCCAGGGATGGTGACTCCACCACCTCCCTGGGCAGCCCCTAAAGCAGCTACAAAAAGGGCTGTTAATAGTTACTGCAAAAACTGTAGGTGGGGTATCAACTATCTCTTTTTCCTTTAAGAACAGTCAAGTAATTTTGTGGATGTAGTTGGGTAATAATCTAAACAGCTATGGTGTGATACATCTTGCTGGTTGGAAAAGGTTAATCTCTTAAGGGGCGCTTCAGAAATTAGTGGGGGAAGAGGAAGCTACATAATTCTGAATATCTACCTATCTGCATGCTGTAGGCTTCACCAAGAGCCTACCATATTAAAAAAACCAGGATGAATCTGTTTAATGGCCAGGAGTATGACTGACTGAGGAAAAACACATTTGAAGGCTAAAGGGAGAGAAGCTAATAAAAGGCAGGGGCGGGGGGGAAGAGGAGGAGTACAAAAAAAGTATCAGGAGTCACACTCACATGAACACAATACATCTTGTGGTAACCTGACTTGAACTACTGCAAGGTAGTTTAGAAAGATGGAGTAATGCTTTGCCAGGGCACGAAAGGTGCGTTTGCACACTCTTGAGGAAAAGTAAATCTTACTGGAGTCTCTGGGGCTTAGCAGACAACCAGTAAAAAACTTCCTTTGCTTCAAAATCTGCCTTTTTTTGAATTTAACTTTCAAGTATCAGCAACTTAATTTAGCTCATGTTTGTTCTTCCTATAAAGTCTTGGAAATTTTACCACATCCTAAAGAATATTCTTTTCCCTTGCACCATTTCTTGAGTCTTGCTCTGAACCTCTGCTGTTTGCATTGTTTCAGGCAGTGGAGGCTGTGGTTTTTCAGATCCTGTGTAACAACCTAAATTTTGCCTCTAGATTTCCCTTCTGGATTTTCCTACCTACATGGACCACATGTAAAACTTCAGTGGCCAACTGCTGCATACAGCAGACTAGTTAACACATTTCTTTGGTATTATGACACACCTAGGTACCCGTAGGCCTGAAATTACATCCCCAGAACTGTAGGGGAGGTTTTTTTCTTCCCCTGGTGCGCCCTGTTCTCTGAAATGTAAGGTCAGTGTACGAGATTATTATTATAATTAATTATGTTCTCATGGTCAAGTATCCATCTGTGCTTCCCTCTTTGTCAGCTCTCTGCTGCCTTTCTAGGATTTTCTAATCCCTTTCTCTGCATCCTTGGTGTTGCCAGCTTGTGCTGCTGAAGGCAGCAACAATGGGCTTCTTTATTTCCCTAAAACCTTTACTAGCTGCCTAATCTCAAGACGGTAAAAGGTTTCTGAGGATTTTTACTCTAGGGTACACTTGCTACCTGCTGCTTTAACAAGATACGAGCAGAGCATGCCCGAATGGGTGGTACAGCAAGAACAGCCGTTTGCATTATCCATGTCTCCCTTGGCAGGACAGCATCACTCTCTCAGGCTTCCCACCTCTGTGATTCCATTCCTAGCTCTACCCTGTAGGTATGACCCTGCCACATACGCCTTATCCTACCATAGTCCATTGGCTTTGTTCATCACTCTGCACATTAAGTTGTTATAGGAAACTGAGATCTTTCACACAGGTTCTGTGTGTTTCCACAACTTGAAAATTTACTATGTTCATCACTAATGAAAACCCTCAAAAATTCAGGTAATAGGCTCCCCCCTGTTGCATATTCTCCAGGAGGTCAGAGAATATCACGCATTGGTGGAGTTCACACTCCTGAGGGGTACAGGAAAAACGAGGAGCATAATCAGGACCCTAAATTTTAAGGAAGCGAAATTCCAGCAGGACCCCCTGGGAAACGGTCCTCAGGGACAAGGGAAGAGAAGAGAGCTGGTGGATCTTTGAGGACATGTTCCATACAGCGCAAGAACTCTCGGTTCCCTGGTGTAAGAATTCAGGCAAGGAAGGGAAGAGACCAGCATGGCTGAGTTGAGACCTGCTGGTCAAAGAGCAAGAGGGACCTACACAGGCAGTGGAAGCAGGGACAGGTATCCTAGGAAGAACATAGGGATGCTGCCTGGTTGTGTAGGGATGGGGTCAGGAGGACCAAGGTGAAGCTGGAGCTGAATTTGGCATGGGATGCAAAGAATAACAAGAAACACTTCTACAGGTACGTGAACTAGAAAAGGAAAGTCAAAGACAGCGTATCCCCCATGGTGAATAAGAATGGTGGCCTAGTATCAGCAGATGAGGAGAAGGTTGAGGTGCCCAACAACTTTTTTGCCTCGGTCTTCATTGGTAACCTCTCTCCTCACCCCTCCCAAGCCAATGGACCACAGGATGAAGACCAGGGGGATGAAGCCCCTCCCGCTGTAAGGGAAGATCAGGTTCATGACTGCCTGAGGAACATGCACATACATAAGTCTGTGGGACCTGATGAGATGCATTCCAGAGTCCTGAGGGAACTGGCTGATGTAGTTGCTAAGCCACTCTCCATGATATTTGAGAAGTCATGGCAGTCAGGTGAAGTCCCTAGTGACTGGAAAAAGGCAAACATTGTGCCCATCTTTAAAAAGGTTAGAAAGGAGGACCTGGGGAACTAACAACCTGTCAGCCTCAACTCTGTGCTGGGAAGATCATGGAACAGACCTTCCTAGAAGCTATGCTAAGGCACATGGAGGACAGGGAGGTGATCTGAGGCAGCCAGCATGGCTTCACCAAGGTCAAGTCGTGCCTGACCAACTTAGTGGTCTTCTATGATGGAGTGACTCCATCAGTGGACAAGGGAAGAGATATGGATGTCATCTATGTGGACTTCTGTAAGGCCTTTGACATGGTCCCCCACAGCATCCTTTTCTCTAAACTGGAGAGGTATGGTTTTGACGCATGGACTCTTCGGTGAATAAGGAATTGGCTGGGTGGTCGCATCCAGAGGGTAGTGGTCAAAGGCTCGATGCCCAGATGGAGACCAGTGACAAGTGGTCTCCCTCAGGGATCCATACTGGGACCAGTACCGTTTAATATCTTCATCAATGACATAGTGGGATCGAGAGCACCTTCAGCAAGTCTGCAGATGACACCAAGCTGAGTGGTGCAGTTGACACACCAGAAGGATGGGATGTCATCCGGAGAGACCTGGGCAAGCTGAAGAGGTGGGCCTGTGAGAACTTTATGAGGTTCAAGAAGGCCAAGTGCAAGGTCCTGCACCTGGGTTGGGGCAACCCTAGATATCAATACAGGCTGGGGGATGAAGAGATTGAGAGCAGCCCTGCAGAGAAGGACTTGGGGGTTCTGGTGGACGAAAAGCTGGACATGAGCCAACAATGTGCACTTGCAGCCAACCATATCCTGGGCTGCATCAAAAGAAGTGTGGCCAGCAGGTTGAGGGAGGTGATTCTGCCCCTCTGCTCTGCTCTGTTGAGACCCCATCCGGAGCACTGCATCCAGCTCTGGAGCTCTTGGCACAAGAAGGACATGGAACCGTTCGAATGGGTCCAGAGCAGTGCCACAAAAATGATCTGAGGGCTGGAGCACCTCTCCTGTGAGGACAGGATGAGAGAGTTGGGGTTGTTCAGCCTGGAGAAGAGAAGGCTGTGGGGAGACCTTATTGCAGCATTCCAGTACTTAATGGGGGAGTACAGGAAAGATGGGGGCAACCTCTTTAGCAAGGCCTGTTGTGACAGTACAAGGGGTAATGGTTTCAAACTAAAAGAGGGTAGATTTAGACTAGATATAAGGAAGAAATTTTTTACAATGAGGGTGGTGAAACACTGGAACAGGTTGCCCAGAGAGGTGGTAGATGCCCCATCCCTAGAAACATTCAAGGCCAGGTTGGACGGGGCTCTGAGCAACCTGATCTAGTTGAAGGTGTCCCTGCTTACTGCAGGGGGGTTGGACTAGATGACCTCTAAAGGTCCCTTCCAACCCAAACCATTCTATGATTCTATGAATATGTGCTGTACTGTTCTATGCTCAGTGGAACTTCATGCAGTTTTTCCTGCTGCCTCTGCATTCTGAGCAACCTTCTGTGTCTGCTGCCTTTTAGCAAACTTGGCAACATTATCTAAACTATTTCTGTTGGACATACTCTCAGACAAATTCCCTGTCTTCTGTGAGCATATTCAATTCTGCCTCTTCTTGTTAGTATGCTAATGTGTAGGGTATGGTTTTTCCCAACTCATTCTCCAGTTTTCCTTTCTAATCAGTAGTAGATGCAAAATAGTCTATATGCACTGAACATTGTTGCTAGCAATTAGGCAAAGTCTTTATTAGGTAGTCCTTATTAGGTTTCATTGACTAGCATGACTAGAGATTTCTTAAAATCTCAGTCATAATATTTAAAATCCTAGTGTTTTTTTGTTGCTTTTTGAAACAGTATTTCTGTCATACATTTTTTCAGTTTTTTCTTAATGGCCCTTCTGTTAAGTATTAAATCATTTACTAGTCATGGCGCTCTGATTTTCATATATCTGCTATGATCAGGTGATTTTTGTGTTGCTTTCTTTAAACCTGCAATTCTTTTGGCATCTAATCTCTGTTTTTAAGTGACTAGGAATTTAAACTGGATGTACTTCTATAGTAACCAAGTTGCATTGAGTTTTATCTGAAGAGGGCCACCTGAACCTAGAAGGCTGAATCCCATTCTTTTAACAAAGTAGTTATCCCTTCAGGTTCCCTCCTTTTTAGTTTGAAGAGCAAAAAGGATCCTGCTCAAAGTTGGGACCTACGAAGGAAAGCAGCTCAGACATACGTTGACATGCAGGAAAGACTCTGAGACGACCAAAAGGTTGTGATGGAGATATTTGCCAAGTAAGGCATTAAATGTAGAGGTCAAGAAACAGATAATCAATGAAAAGGCTTTAAAAAAAAACCCAAAAAGCAAAAAAAAAAAAACCCCAAACTCTTTTCCCTCTGCTGAATTAAACTCTGCTGCGTACCAGATGTGCAAATCAAGAATAAGGATACAAAATAGCATAGCAACTGAAACCTTTTAGAGGATGACCTGGGCGGACGGTGTGTAACATTTCCATGGTGAACTGCTGCATAGAGCAGACTCCTTAACACGTGCCTTAGGTATTGCTGCACACCTAGGCACAACAACGGGCTTCTCTCGTCTCAAAGCCAGTGAGAAAGCAGCAGAGCTCATAGGTGTTTCTGCAGAGATATTAATGAGATTGGACGTAAAAATATGCAGGATATGTCTAACACCATCCCATTCCAGTGACGCATAAGGGAAACAGGTTCCCTGTTTTTGCAGCCAGCAAAGTTTTTACTAGCTTATACGCAGGCCACCCCGTCAGAGCCAGCTCAGTGCTTGGGAATGTTTCTGGGTGTATGTATTTTCTAAGTACTGAGAAACTCTGTGCTCATGAAAATGTTCTCCTTTGACAGTGTGCAGAACTAAACCAGGATTTAAAGTTTCGTGCTAGGCTTTCGAAGATGATGGGAGATAAACAGGAAAACCATGCTCAGTGGTTTTTATTAGTACTTTTAAGGAGACTAATGTTGCATCCCTTTTAATATTGCTCCTTTTTATTTTTAAATCAACTTTGCTTTTTTTTTTTTTTTTTTTAGAAAAGCTTGGAAAGACTGGAGTGGTGAAAAAGCTTCAAGAAACGCAGTTTGGACTTATTATCTCCCTCTGCATTGATTAAACCTTTTGTGTGTGTGTGTGTGTGCATGTGAGGATTTTTTCCCCTTATAACGTATTTGGGCAGCCTGACGTGGTGTGAGGGGGCGGCCGGGCCCGCCAGGTGGCAGCAGAGGCCGGGGCCGGGGCCGGGGCCGGGGCCGGGGCCGGGGCCGGGGCCGGGGCCGGGGCCGGGGCCGGGGCCGGGGCCGGGGCCGGGGCCGGGGCCGGGGCCGGGGCCTGCAAGCGGCGCCGTCGGGGACCAGTGGGTCTCCCCGCGGGCCGCTGCCCTCCGCCTTGCTTACCGCCTTGTTTCTTTGTTTCGACAGTTGGCATGAAACGATAATAATCAACTTTATGTACCCCTAAAAAAAAATAAAACTTGTATTCGTATTTATAAAATATACAGACTCCAGCAAAATGCAGTTAATATATGGTTTATTTCCAGGTTATTTCTTCCAATATATGGAATCTCTTTTTGGAAAGTAATGGTATCCTTTGCTATCTTGGCCATTCAGTAAGGCTGGATGGAGGCAGGGCTTGAGAGGAAGATCAGAAGTATATTTGCACCTAGTTTGCAGAGATGCACCACACTACTGATGGGTGTTTATCTGGATTGATTTGGTATTTATTGTGCTACCATTTTAATCAGAGGCTTTCTGAATCCACTTAGCAGCACTTAGCTGTAACAACACACTGTCAAGTAGAGCTTAGAAAATGGATATCCTGCAGTTCAGTTGCAGAAGGTCCTACCTAGGTCATTATTTCCTGAAAGAGCAGATAATGGTTCTTGCCCCACCTGTGGATGTTACAGATGAATTTAGAAAAGAGAGAAGGCTTAAGCAAATTCTCCCAGGAGAATTCTTTTTTAATCCTTACAAACAGAAGCTGCCGCCTGTCCCCAGAGGATAGGCTGTTTCTGCTGACTGTACCATTTGTGGTTGTGTACATACCTTCTTTGTGCAGTTCCAGAGACAAAAGAGCAGATCTCCAGCTGAGCCCTGATTATAAACCCTTTTTCTCCCTTAATTCGTAGCTGACTCTTGGTTTTTTTAGGGGGGAGTTGGGGGGGGGGGGGGAATTTTTGTTCTCATATGAGGACCAGGGATCTCCTACAGGAATGCGGGTGTGTGACTGGGGTGATTCTCACCCATCCTACCCCCATCCTAGGACCAGTCAAAACATCTCTCAGGCTGTGGCACTGGAAAGTACTGATTATTCTCATCAACTTGTTAGTATAATTTTGAGATATACAAATTGTTACAAAGTTAAATGTTCCCTTTAGAAATTTATTTACATGTCGTAAAGCTACCTTAGTCTGTTTGGTTTGAGTGATCATGTGATGAAGCATGGGATGAGAGAGGATATTTAGACATGACAAAGCCTCTAGAAAGCATCTTTTATTGTACCAAACAGAAATAACCCTTTTTTTTTTGACTTGTCTGATTTCTGTTGCCACCTTTCAAACTAAGGGGTGATCAGCAGGCAGAGGAGTTGGAAGACCTGAGGCCAGAATTGTCCCTGACTCTCTAATACTGCATCCTTTATTTCTTTAAGAACGTCCTTGTAGACTCAGGCTTTCCAAAAGCATGCTCTTTTTTTAAGATCTAAAAATATATAGAATTCAACCCATTTACCTCAAAGACTGTAAAATCTATTCATATTCTACAGGTGGGATAATACTGGCACAGAAGACAGAATATGAAAAAATGTGTATGTCTTAATTCACCTCAAAGTTAGTGCAGTTTGGGAGGGGAAATAAATTTGTGGTTGACATTACCTTGGCTTTCAAAGTTGTTTTTAACAGGCACTCAGGGAAGCTTTAAACTATGCCAGGATCTGGCTTAGGTAGGCAGAGCGAGAAGAAAGGATCTGCCACTCCAGCATCTCCTGCATCTTCTAGGAGCACAGAGAGGGAAATCACATAGCCACAAAGTAGGAGAGACAGGAAAGCATGGGCAAATGCTTAGCATGGCTTCTGTTTGCTGAGTTCTCGGCCCCTGGAGACGCACCCACAGACAATTTGACAAAAAGGGTAATATCTCTCTCTATGGGCAATGACGTAAGGGTGGCGTAGGCATGGCCAGATGACTCACCCAAGCAGGGAGTTACGGTATGTCACTGGTCTTTGGTTAAGAGAGTTTTCATAAAAGGCTTTATGTGAATGTATCAGTGTACCATGATCAGTGTACCATCCTTAAAGAACACAGTCATTCTTATTCCACCTTCCTCTCATAGTCTTCCTCTGCTGGGGCTTTACCATGCTTGATGTCCTCCTCTGGCAGGAAGGATAGGGCTTCTCATAGTCTTCCTTTGAACTATGTAGACAACTGCCAAAGACAGTTTCAGTGATTTGTCTAGCTCCATATAAAACTAGTCCCAGGCTTCTGGAGCTGTCACACTGCTTGTTGGCATCAGGTTATTTTCATTCTCTTAGGCAATGTTTATGGCAGTGTCCCATTTCAGTTAATCTGTATGTTATCAGTGATATGAATGTTTTGCTTGTTAGCAGAAATCTTGTACTTTCTGCTGAACTCCCTTCAGAAGTTTTGGGTTGGCCGCTGCCAGTGTTTAGTGGGACAACAGCTAGTATGTGGGGAGATGTTTTCTTCAGGCTGCTCTAGCACTGCCCCAGGATGTTTAGATAATGCAGAAAACAGGTTGCATATTACCTCCTGTGGCTTTCTCTGAGAGACAAGGGGTAATTTAAGATAAAGAGTACAGGACATACTCTGTGAGTTGGGATGACCTGCAGGTTTGTAAAGTATTTGAAGAATTTGTAGATCACAGATCACAGGCCTGGCTTGTGCTGTGTACAAAGCTGTGGCAAAGCTCACTCTGCTGTGTTGATCCTGTTCTCACTTTAGGGTTTTTGCCTTGGAAGGAATGGAGACTGTGCTTGTGGCAATAAGACTGTGAATAGAAAACAAGGTGAGGGAGGCTCAGGCCAGATCCTAACATGAGGTAGACCTGCTTGTACGGATTATTTGGATTAGCATATTCAGCATTTTCAAATATTTTCCTCTTTTCATCTGTGCAGAACCAGAGATGTGAATTAAAAAGGGTGCACATTTGTGAGTGATGACAGCACAAAACTTGCAGAAACCTTTCTTGCCATTTGTTTTAATATTCAATAGATGAAAAAAAAAAAAGACCTTCCAGGATGATTCATCTCTCAGTTTTATTAGCCTTATTCCTAGAATGACTGTCCTCCTCTAATAGGAATGAGCCTATGTTTCTAACTGCTTGTTGTCACATCCCCACCTCTCTGCTTCACTTGCCTCTGGTAAGGTTATAAAAGCTTACCAGGAGACAAAAAAAAAGTTTTAATATTGTGATATGTATGTGATTCCACGAGGCAAATGAAAGTAGGGAATGCTTTGAATGTGAATGATGGTTGCAAAGTGTGATTTTTAGCTGTTGGTCTGATTTGTGGCCAGAGCTGTTGGAACTTACGCGTGGCACGTCGGGCTGCTCGCACTCTGAAATTCAGTCTCATGCCTGTGTCGCTACAACTGACATCTGTTTCAGTAACCTGCAGCCAATGTTCCCCATGAGTTTCTGTAATTGCTGTTGGCAACTGACACAGCCAGATAATGTCTAGGAGTAGATGCTCCTGCTGATTTCAATTTAGGCAAGGCATGTATCCACAAACAAGAATCCACAAACGGTTGGAAGGAATCAGCTCTTAACTGATGCACTGATGTATAGTAAGACTCTACTGAGAACAAATTACATGGACTTAATTTCCATACAGATGACCACTCTTGCTTAACAAAGGCCTTCTCTGTTGATTCTGGGGATATGTCAAATGCTCTTTGCCTAAGAATAAGGGAGAGTTGCCTCCATCATTTCAGCTGCTTCCAATAAAAAAACAAATGGTACCCACAATGCTAAATTCCTTTTCCCATCATAAAACCTTCTGCTGGGCTAGGTGAGCCTTTGGTTTGACCCAGTACAGCTGTTCTTGTATTCTTATAAAAAAGAAGTTAAAATTTGCTGGCTTCCATACTTATCTACAGATGGGGAGCATTCCTGATGCAGCAGAAGCCAGCTGAGAAGAACATGCTGTTGATCAATGCTGTGCAAACACAAAGCTGGAAATCAAAGAAAAGAGGAGAGACCCTAAGAGAAAAAGGAAGATGGGCTTGCAGGAGATAACCACTGGAGAGTGGAGGTGATACAGAGAGGAAGAATGGTTGTACTGCCTCCGGAACGGAGAACACATCATGTATGGGTTGGGTGTCATCTCTGTGCCCAGTGGTCCAAAAAGAAGTTTGTGTCAGAGTTTAAGTTACATGGTGGCCTCTTACATGCATTTAATTTGCAAAGCCTTTTGCCTGTGCAAGTCTCATTGTGCTTCTTCTACTAAGCCACCTCATCTAGTGAATTTCCCCAAGAGAGATTGCCTGACCTCCTGTTTTTCCAGTTCACCCTTCTGTTTCCTCATCAAAGCCCAAATGTCATGGTTTCCTTTTCTTCCCTAATTCCCAGTTCAAGTGCCTCCTAGCTCTATGTCTCCTCCGATTCATAGAGCAGCTGGTCTGCGTGACCATATTGGTTTGTGGGGCAATGGGCGTACACAACAACCTGAGACTCTTGCCCGACCTGTTACCTCTGACTCTGGTACTCCCCACTTGAGTCCCAGCTGCTGACACCCTGGTAAAAGCAGTGTATTTAGGGCAAGCAGCAACTAAACAGTTATGTATTTCACCACATAGTCCCTGAAGTTGTTCTGAAAGGCACAGCACTTGCTTGAAGTGTGCATCTTTCCTCCATGTCTCCCAAGTTGGGAGACCCCAAACTTTTGGCTTGCAAATTCCTCTGATGATCCTCCAGTGCAGAGGATCACAAAGAAGTGTTATGCCATGCTTCTTAAGTCTGAAAGTTTAATTTGGATAGTAACTGTAAAGTAAAATTCTGATTCAGAGGAAGGCTTGTCAAATAGATTGTAGTCGACATTTCCTAGCCTACATTTTGAATTTCTCCATGTTATTCATATGGAGATAAGCAGAAAAACTGAGAAATTTTTGTTGCCATTTTTTTTTTTGCTTCGTTTCCTCCCCCTCCCCCCCCATGGGCCTATTATTGTTATCTAGGAAAATGTGTGTTTTTCTTTGTAGTGAATAATTTATAGAAATTGCCCGTGCATCTCATTTCTCTGACTTCCTAATTCTGGCAGTTAGTGACCTGAAAGATGTTCCAGGGAAGGCTGTTTTGTCTCCTGTGGCCTCTTACAGTGGTCATATGCTGTTTCCTGGCAGTTGCGTAGAACAAACTTTTTGACAATTTCGCCTCAAAATCCATCATTTTCTTTCTCTTCCACTTAGAGCCTTTCCCTCCTCCTTTCTGTCTAGCTCTTCAGCTACTAAGGTGCTATATCGTGCAATATATATCATACCAAAGATGTTTTATTAATCATCTGAGGGTGCATGGTATTTTTTACAACAATTGAGCCACGTCCATCATATCTTTAGGAGTTTGAAGGCTTCACAGACCACATGGCTTTGCGCACATGAGGAAAATGTTCTTTGGCATCAGATGTGCAATGTACTACTCTGTTGAGAGCTAGGATTAAAGGGTTTGCCCTGCCATCTGTCAGGCTGTCATTTTCAATAAATGCTGTGTCACAGAGATGTTATTATAGCACAGACGTTGGCTGGAAGTGGGATGCACGCATCATCCTAGGAGGGTATTTCTGAAGTAAAAAAAAAAAAATAAGTGGCATTTTAAAAAATAGAGAAGTTTGTTTTGTTTTGTTTTGTTTTGTTTGTTCACAGCTGTGGGAAAGAAAAATGGCCAGACCTGAGAACTTCTCTGGAAACTACATATGGGACAATGAGCAACTAAAACTCACTTCTTAACCCAGCTGCATGTCATACACATGATATGTGACAGTCCTCCGAGACTATCAGCATATTGACGCAAGTTTTGGCCTTTTGTCTGTGTTTGCAAGCACTCCTCCAGTGAAAACAGTCACATAATTGTGCACCACCATTCCTGCTGCTTTGCAGGTAGAAGGACAAAAGCATTCCAGATACTCTTTTGCCGGAGGGTTATTTCTTATGGGAACTTATTCAGACTCCTTGAAGCTACAGGCCAGTTTATACTCGTGTTTCTTGGCCATGTGTTGGAAGATGCAGCAGAACTCCAAGAGAAGCTCTGACCTTTAACTGATAAAAATAACATCCCTGGAAAATGGCAAAATCACTGCAAAAGAAATTACAGAGGTTGCTTTGGGCAGTTGCTCTCAAACTCATGTGGACATAAGTGGCCTGTGTAAGGCAGCTCAGAGCTTTCACCGAGATTTGACCTGCTGTGCTCAAATCCCTCCGTCTCCCAGTAACACACATGTTCTGGGATGAGCTCTCATTAATATCCTAGGTGCCTTTCTGCAGTGGGGTATACCCACTACAGTGGGGTGGAAATTATACCACCTTTATCACAGGTAATCTCTTTGTGATGAGTCTCAAAAGCGGTCAGTTGGGCTTTTTCTGTATGCATTAATGCCAGTCAAGAGTCCATCAGCAGTGCCAGTGCACAGACAGATGTGTGCCCAGCAAACTGGACACTTAGGAGATGTAGCTTCTGAAGGCTGACTTTTTGGCCTGCAAACAGCTCCAGCCAGAAAATGAAACACCAAGACATTAGAAAGCTGTGCTCTATGGTTCTCAGGAATCGAGGCAAGAAAGGCAGGGAATTTCTGGGTTGTTCTTTTGAACGCAGGTGTCTGTGTTCTCCCTAAATGCTTTTTCTACACACAAATTTGTATGTGATTTTTTTGTGCAAACTCAGTGTACAAAAGCTATGCACCTCTCTTTGAGATTGCTTTTTTAGTCCACTGTTTCCTGCTGCCAGTGCTGGCTTACGTAACTTGCGGTATGATAAGGATCCCTTCAGACAACAGCAACCCAACCATGAAATCAAGATCTTTTGATCATGTTTCAAGGAAGTGCTTGTTTTTCTTCTTTTGCCACTGTATTATGCTGTCCTTTCTCTTCTGGTGCCATTAAAGCTATGCAGTCGTAAGTACAATTGCATAATATAGAAGATAAAATTCTCATATAATAAATAATAAAATGGCTAAGCTGTTGACCATTCTGCTGTTGTCTCTGTCACTTACTTCATGTTCCATACCAGGAATAAATTTGGACCACTTCAGGCTAAATTAAATATTCTGGAAAATGTAGTAGTAGGTCTTTGTGCCATAAAAAATGCAGTGGACAGTGTAGCACACTGCAGGTGCTGCAGGCGAGCAAGAGGAAAGGTACTTGCTGGTATCTCCAGGTACAAGACACAGGTCAAGGTTTCCAACTTGTGTTTTTGATCAGGCAGGAGGAAAAATTGCAGTACGTGTTGTTTTTTCAATAAAATACAGATTAAATAATTCTGGGTGTGTAGTTTTACTTCTAGGAAATAATCCAGGGCATGAAGAGGCCGTAAGTCTATGCGGAATCACTGGACTGAAAGTACTGGACTGGGAGGGACCTTAAGAGACCATTTAATCTATTACTCAACTTCAGGTGTAGCCATATCTTCCCAGACTGTTTCTTGTCTAGCCTGTTTTTTAAAACTTTCTCTGATGGATATTTCATAGTCTCCTCCAGTGCTCAGTTATCCTTGCTATTGTAACATTTGTTCTGTTGTCTAACCTAAATTTCCACTTTGAGTAATTTAATGCAATTATGTTTGCTCCTTATGCAAAGATTGTGGCTTCAAGGATTCCTTTTGTTGCTGCAGAAGCCTTTCTTCTGTTTGACGACCACTGTGATGTTTCCTCTCAGTTCTCCCATCCCCAGACAAAACAGCCCTCAGTCTTTCAGTCTAGGTGATTTTTTTCTCCTTGCTTCTGTGTAAGAGAAGAAAAACAGCGTTCTTTTCCCAACTCTCTGGCTAGCTGCGCATTGAGAATATTAAGCACGTTTCACCTTTTTTGTTCAATAACCATTCGGCCTAACTTTCTGAGTGGGCCTAAGACCCATCTAACAACGACAGGAGAGAAGCAGAACCTGCTCCAAAATCATAGTAAAAGAAAGTAGGACATACAAGCTTTGAATGTAGAGTTTTGTTTAATGAATAAGAAGGAGATGTGTATCAAGTGAAAAGAAGTGCATGGGATATCTCAGAGGGAGGTAGCTTCTGCCTCAGCACTGAAACGGTTCTCTCTCCCATGCCTCTCCTATCTTCTGTGCATTTTTTTAAGAACCATTCTGGTTCTTGCAACATTTCTTTGAGAGAGTTATGGTTAAAGTACAGAAAGTTACAGCCACAAAAACTTACTTGCAAATTTTTTATAAAGAATAAGATTAAAATACCGCTCTTGACCTTGTGATGAAAAACCACAATGGTTTTTCTTCCTCTCAGACATCTGAAGAGGTAACAAAGGTAAGTCAGAAAGACAACAAAGCCAGAGCAGGAGAGAAGGAAGGGAAAGAAACCTTAGTGTCCCTTCCTGCCAGAAAGAATTTTTCATGAGTGCCAAATAGATGGCACACTTGTTTTTCTAACCTTTGTAACTCTAAGCATTAGTGCAAGTGTCTTTAAGTTTGATCCTTCGAAGCTTTTCAATTTCTCTAATTTTGGTGAAAGCACAGGATAGAAGGAAATGATTCAGGATAGCTACAAAGCTAAGGAAAGTAATAGGTGATGCTCAGATAAGATTAAATCACTCATCTGCACCATCAGAAAGGAAGCAGAACCCATTTCCACGTCTTTCCACTTCACCAGCAGTGAAGATGAAAATGATCAAGATTGAGTACTGAAAAGATGGGATGAATATTTTATTTCTACAAGGATGTATGAAAGAGTGCCTTTTCATCAACTGCTGCTCTGAAGGGGAGACAGCTGAGGTTTCTGATGGAAGCCTTTGCTATTTAGTTATATCCTTTGCTAACATGAACTGCATTGAAAGGGGTTTGAGATCTATTTAGAAATAAGCAAATTATGTTTATTTCAGGTATATCAAAACAAATAAATCATCATCAAAAACTGAAAAGGTACTAGAAAACTGGCCAGGGAATTGTTCTAGAATGCAAACTCAGTAGACCACTGATAATTGCCAGAAGTATGTAATACATACCAGTGTATCCCACAAGAAATCTACCAATCCTTTACACTCAGCTTGCCTATCTAAATAAAGAAGTTGAAGGATAAACTCTTCTGTGCCCTAGAGGTGATGGGTGCATGCAAGCTGCATTGGATGCAACTGGTTTTCCTTCTGCTTTATGTACTTCAGCTGTTACATCTAGTGGACTCCTTTCTGTTTTAAAACTAATCAAAAATTCCAACATTAAAAGTAAGAATAGTGTACTGACTGAACAGCTGACAGTAAATCAGAGGGTGCCTATACGTTAGGCAATGAAGGGAGTGACCTATGTTCAATTTCAAGAGAACTGTTTCGATCCTAGGACTTTAAGTCCTCCTTATGCATTTTCCAGCAGTGAAGTGCATGCCAGCAGCTGGCCCTGGGTGCACACCATACGTTTCCACCTAACAGGCAATGCAAAGCAGTCATCTGTGTGCCTCACTCGGAGGCAGGAGCCTCTGACTCATGTCTCTGAAGCCAAGGCTTTCTTCTCTTTTGGTCTGTTCTGCAGTCTGTTCAGTCACTTGAGAATTAGGAAAACTCACCTTTGCTGTCTTCCCCTCTTTGATCTTACTAAGTTGACCATTAATTGTTTCCATGTGCTCAGGACAGTGCTGTGGTTACAGAGATCAATGGTCTGATTGATCCTGATCCTGGAGACTCAGTGTTCTGTTTTGAGAAGACTGGCAGGAGTTTTCAATCAAATGTTGTGGGTGTTATTCCTTATGCAAACTTATGGCTCAGAGCAAGGGTTCCACATGGTTTGAATATATGGCTTGCTTTATCTCCTGTGAACAGCATAATCTGGGCCAGACCTGTCAGTCTGTGCAGTACTTAGGGCAGGACGTGGGGAGCATCAGCTCCAGAATTCAGAATGAAAGGGCAATACATGTTGTCACATGTCACAGTCTGCATCATGGCAGAACCTGCATATCCACTTCCATGGTAGGTAATGAAGCTACACCTGGACATTGACAGACTGTTGACAACAATTTGATAGTGTCTTTCCATCATGATGCTGCAAGGTGGAGCATGCACTTGTCAAGCTATCAGCCAGGTGAGGCTACCTAAAGATCATTGAGATACCGACACTGAAAGTGCATTTTGGAGCCTCTTGTGTCCCATGCAAAGAAGCCAGTGAAAGATTTTAACTAGACTGAGGCAATGCCATCTTCTGCAGGTGCTGTACACGCAGCCAACTGCTACAGCTTGGTCATGGTTCCCATTGGGGTCTAGCAATATGTGACATGACACATACATTTCTCAGGAGGGGAAAGAAAGACTTCGCTCTCGTCCCACCTTTACACTGATACAGGGTTGTTCCAAAGCTAAAACCAGTTTCACTAACATCTGGAGGACTTCTTTAAATTAATCACACTCCTGTTTTGGTTTAAAAGGTCAATGAGCTATCACCTGATCATGATTGAGCATCAACATCATCTTATACTCTGTTGAGACATTTTATCAGTCACTTTGCCATAAGTCAAAGTCACTGAATAAGTAACTGAACAACATCAAAGCCTAATCCTGTGATCTGAATTAGCAGCCAGAGATCTTTATTTGGGCACTATTTTTATTACATTTCTACCAGGAAAAGAACCCTGTGCCCTGAAAGAAACAAATATAAAGTAAATCCAAAGCTCCTGAAGTCAGGGGAAGATTCAGCACTGGTGTGTCATCACCTCTAGATACGGGGTTGCACTGAGGTATTGCACAGAGATTTCTTCAGGAAGGGCTTTAGGATTGATCTGCCACTCTGTGGTAGTGAGTCAGTGCCAGCCTTGGTTCTGGCTGGAGGGAGTCCACACTGAGCGCACCATTGCTGCACAAAAGCACACACCAGTTGGCTGCTGGTGCTGACAAAGTTGTGTGTGGGAAGAATCCCACTGCATGGTGTATCACTAATGCACGTACCAAGGTAATCCAGGGTAAACCAGTATAGCTGAGGGACTTGACCTACCTTGAGTCCTGCTCAGTGAATACCTCTGGTGCCTAGGGGTTTAGTAATTTACTATTCTCAACATTTTAAATGCTAATTTTTGTTTTCAAAAGCTCAAATAAGAACCAAACAATGACAGTGAATGCCAGCAGCTTTACTCCTACTCTCTAATGAAATCCAATTGTGACCTTACAATAGGAACTGAGAGCACTGCACTAAATCAGCTCCTAGTTCAATATGCATCTATCCTACCATTATGCTAATGAAGTTCCTGGAATGGTGCAAGAAGGAAAAATATATTACAAAGTGCTACATGTACTAAAGTATTAATTATTTAGAAACATGCAGGATGGAGATATCCCATCAGGGAGAGAACAAAACTGAAGAATGGAATAATACATAATGTGGAAGGTAGTTTGAAAAAAGCAGGGAAGAGAACAAAGAAGCAAGTGGGACTAGGGATGTAGGAAACAGCTTTGAAAGTCTGGCCCCAGTGCAGCACCTCTATAACAGCAGCATTTTGGGAGGACTGAAAGGGTAGCAAGATAAGACCTCAGAAAATTTCAGAGAAAGAGAATGAAGTGATCAAGTCAGGAGATAAATCTGATTATTTTCTTTTACTTATGGGGACTGCAAACAAGTGAGATGCTAAGAAAACTGTTGTATAGCTGCTGTTATACCTTCCCATCCTGCTCTTCAGCTATGCCTATGGTTAAATTATAGTCCAGTTAGCATTGAGAAGCACTGTACACACTCATGCCACTCTCCCCACAGTCATTCAATTTAAATCTTGACTTCACGCCTTAATAACTAAGTCCCACCTGCTGGAGAGAGCATACTGTTGATCCCATTGCATATTACTTGGTTTCAGGCTTGAGTACAAAATGATTCATACAGTGGGTTCTTCCTCTGCAAACTTTATGGACTTTCTGGCACTTGTACAAAGTATATTTCTAAGCCAGATACCACATTCAGCTCACAGGTAGGCATTTCTACATGGTTTCATCATATTCTGATGTATTGCATACAAATATTTTGCATTATGAAAGACCTTTTGAGAGCAGCTTGCTATGTAAGGAGGTCTTTTAGGGTTATTGCTGTGTGAAGCTCGTACTTTTACAGTACAGGGTGAGCAGTGCTGTGCCACATCCAGGACTTGACTTTCTGAGCTCTTTTTGTAGCTGAATTGTTATCTGGGCTCACCTGAAAATAATGGCCCATAAACAGTAATGTCAGGGATGAAGACAGCTGGGAACTGTTAATCACAACTGTTAGATACAACGTGCATGTTCTCTGGGTGAAGGAGAGAATTGTGATCTATGATTGCAAAGAGCCTATGTTGCTAGGTACACGTGCTCACAGCGTAGCAGTGATGTGAGGGGATGAGCCTTCAAGCCAGTTCTGGCTGCCTACGTTAAGACGGTTGTATCATCAGCACTTGGGATGTGCGATGGGCAATTCTGCGCCAATATGTATTGCCAACACTGACCTTTAGCAAGAAAAAAGGTCATTTTATTGTTTTTTATAGGATTGTTCAGGTTAATCCTGTGGTACACACAGTGCAATAAATAGAAGATATTCACAGACTTCTGGAAAAAACCCATCATTCTGCTACATGAATATATACAGTTAAATCTCGAAACAGTATTCAGTATTTGATTAGTTTCATGGTTTTAGTTGTTGCTTGTTGAATGTTGTGGGTTTTTTTTTTTTTTTTCATTTTATACAGCTCTCAGCTGCAGCAATCTACTGATATCCCAAAGCAATTCATTCACATTATCTTCATATGTAGAGGTGGGTAATATTACAGTTAAAAAGTAATAGTTTCTTTAGTAATATCTTTCTTGCTACTCGCTCCCCCTAGAGACCCTATTTGCATGCCCAACTGCTTATTGAAATGTAATTTTCAGGGGTCAGTAGAATGACTGACACATATCTACAGAGACATAATAAAAACCTATGAATATAAATTACAGTTTTATCCATGATTTTTGTTTAAGGCAGTTTCTTTCTATATTACAAAAGTGTGAAAGAGACTGTAGATCCATGTTATGACTCTTTTGGTGACCAACCTAGATTAAGATGTTCCAAAACCTTCCCCATCATCACTTCTGAAATATTATCAGTCCAGTCAGTTGGGCTGATCCAACAGTTTGTGTTGGATCACAACTGTTAAACTGTTAGACTGGTAATCAATTTAAGAAGGAAAAAAAAGAAAAAAAAAACCAGAACTCCTTCTTCCTAGGTCCCCCAACCTGTTTTATTTGGGTCTTCTAGCTGATTTCATTAAGAATACTGCCACAGAATCATTCTCATAAAAAATGCTAAATTTGCTGCCATAGTCAGGAATGAGTGATGGGGATGACCCTGGGTCTGCTGCTGAATAAACAGTAACATTGAGCTTGACTTTTGGGGTGAAAATTCTCCTTAGAAGGCAAGACTTCAGACATACATTTGTTAGGCCTTTGCTTCAGAAAACAGTTCTGGTGCATTGCAGGGGTGGTCTTACATCAGCAAGACAGCAGACTTTCAATACTTGAGAAAAGGTAATCCCAAGAGGGTCACTGGAAATGTAACTTCTTGTCAGGGAAAGACAGGTTGATCACACTACACTTGAAATCTTTAGAAGTGAAATGAATATGGATTTGTGTGCAGGCAGCGGGAGATCTTTTTCAGAAAAACCATAATTTATAATTCCAATAAACTTAGTAAGTAGATACTATTGCACTAAAACACAGTGGGGTTACACTATTCCTTTTCCTATTATCTCTGGATATGAGAAAGGTGCCTTTTCTTATCAGCTCTTTTACACTAATCCAGCCATACAAATAGTGGGAACATCCACTTCCTAAATAAACTGTACATCCAGCAAATTCACCTTGGATTTTCATACTGGCAAGAGCCTGAGCTCGTTGCAGCCCTCAACACTCTGAAGACAGATAGGATTTCATCACATTGCCTTTCTGTCACCTGCTGTCACCGCTTCTCTACTCCATGTTCCCTGGCTTAATTGCACCCCCACTTCCCAAGTTTATTCAGGAGAAGATCTACACTCACCTTCCCCACTTCCCAGCATTTTCTCTGCTGTGGGTACACCTGGATGCCTCACTAGTGGAAGAAGGTCTGTAAAGTGGTGCGTATCAGGGTCCCTTCATCTATTGCTCTTCCCTCCCTTGTTATTGTAAACTGGCTGTAGGGAGGTGTCAGTGATCCATATCCCAGCTCTCTCTGGAACCAAGGTCCGATGACAGTTGATCATGGTATCACTTGGTCACCAAGATGGGACACAAAGACTGTAAAACAGACACAGGCATGGATAGTTGATTTTAAACCAGTTTGTAGAAAGATCTGAGTGTCATTAAGTTAACTGAAAATTATATTTCCAGAAGTATATTTAAAAAACAATAGAGAAGGGCTTTGGCATATAAGGAGGGGAAATCTGTTCTTTCTTAGAGTCTGAATTATTAAAAGAAAAGAAAAAAACATTGAGGTGTTACTGTAGCCATTACCCTCTATAGAAATACTTGGTTGTGGTCAGCCTTATCTCCTCCTTTTTCAAGGATCCTGAATTACTAAGCTCCGGTTTGACCTACAGTTACAGCTTTCAAGATAACAGTCATCCTGTTTATTGTTTAAAGAAAATATATATTGTTTAAAGAAAATCCTGTATTTTAACCAGGTACTTAAAAGCAGACTAATCTATGGTAAACTTGACATTGCTCTTACACTTTAACACGTGATTTGAGTTAGTATAGCTGTCTTTCATTACAAGCCAAATTAATTCAAAGCACCTGTCACTTGAAATTTCCTAAGTGGGCAGGGGAGCAGCTGTGTGTGTGGTAGCTGGTTGTGGGTAGTAGTCTTTGTATGTGGACATTCAGTTCTTCAGACAACTGAGAAAGACTGAAGGAGGAAAATACACAGCATGTGCTGGAAGTAAGAAAAAAAAGCTGTATATTTTTAAATAATAATGTTCTTGTGGGTGTTCGTTTCTGAGTACAGTTAAGGGGTATGAGACAGCACTGCCTGAAATAAATGTCATAATTTTGTCTTAATTTTTAGTATTGAATATTGACTTTTCTGGCTAGGCTAGATTTTTAAGTAATTTGTAAAGTTAACAACATTGAAGACACAAGACCACAGTTTTAGAAGTGCAGTAGCTTAATATATACTAAAGCAGAGTATCAAAACCTGCACCATTAAAAAGTCATCCCTTCACTTATGCAGCAAAGGAGATTTAAAAGCACTCTTTGCTTACTGCAGTTAAAGATGTAACTAAACAGAAGGTAACCGTGTCATGGGAGAGATACTTTTTAAGGGTTTCTTGACTCAGTGTAGAAGTATGCCAGATTTTCCTCCCAAATAATGGTGTTTGCAGATTGATAGGAAGGGACTAAGACTTCAGTACTCTAGGAAAAAAAAAACAACCCACAAACAAACCACAGAACACAAACAAAATGTATTTTGATTCTATAGAAGAGGGAGATAAAGAGGCTAAAAGCACTGTAATAATAGGTTAGTCTACCACCACAGCTACTGCGGATGGGAAGAGGAAATACTAATGGAAAGTTTTAAATCTTTGCAGATTAGCTAGGTTGGTGGGAAGGACCCCGAAGGAAATGTAGGTGTGAAGTAACTGACTTTGCTTGTAATATTCTGTGCTGTTTTAGAACTTGAGCTCTGAGTAACATTGGCTGAGGCTATGTTAAAACAGGTGGGTCTAGAACAGTTTGAAATGAGTCTGGAGAAATAATGTATCCCAACAGATTGTGTCAGAGAGATACACAGACACCCAAAGCCAGAAGCAGTACTCTGACCTGCAGAGTGTTATACAGCTTGCTTTCTAATTCCGCCCCCCGCCCTTGCAGGCCTTCTCTCACAGGAGACAGGACTGCTTTCCCACAGTGGGAAGACAGGTTCTGCTTTTACCCTGGTGCATGAGGAAGATTTAAAAGCAGCTGCATGCCTGCCACTAGTGCAAACCTAATGGAACTATATGCTGATATGTACTGTATAATGTACTGAATATGGATTTCTCTTCCTATGCATGTCTTGGTGCAACGTAATTTGCAGACAAACTGGTCAGAACAAACTGGAAGAAAGAAGGTGTCTTTCTTCCCTAAAAATAAAAATACCTCTCTTTCTTTGCTTTTTCAGTCTCCCATTTCCCGTGGGAGCTGCAGCATGTTCTCCTGCTTCGCTCAGTCTAATGATCAGTTTCTCTCTCACCACTTTCAGAATGACACGTTACTCAGTCTTGCTTCTCCCACTGCTCCCATGAGTATGGCACCCTAAGCCCTTGCAGTAGTAATTTTAGGAAGTAATTTGATGTTGTCAGTCTCTTACTTTTTGTGGGGAAGCCTTAGAAAAGAACCACGGATTTGGAAGAAAATCACAGATACGGTGAATAAGGTTTCTCACATGCTCCTGAGCAAAGAAGAGCGCACAGTGGTTTGCTGAGCAGGGAACGGCTTTCTGTAAAAGCTGCTGCCACCGCTGGGGAAGTAGCAGAGAAATGTGTATAGGTCCTTTTCTCCTGGTGTGTGTGTGGCTGGCACAGTAGGTGTGGCGGCATCCTGATGTGGGGCCTGATATGTGGACATAGACATGAGTCCAGGCCTGATGGGGAGCTAGGAACAGTTGCAGTGGGGTGATCCCGACACTGTCCTCTCTACTGCTGAGTGCAGAGAAAAGCAGGGCTGACATGGAGCCTCCCTGCCTAGTCTCTCGGGGCAGGGCTTGGTTTGGGCAGCAGCTGTTTGCCCATCTTCCTTCCACCTCCTGCCTGCCTGTGACAGGAGCAGGAGAGGGGACTTGGCAGCGGTTGCAGCGGAGGGGTAGCAGCTGCTTGCACGGAGGGTGGATTCACAACCCAAAGGGTGATTCAGAGCTCAGGTCCAGTCTCCTCAGCTGCCAGGCTCAGATCATCTTAAAATGTGTAGGCACACACACCCCAGTCACCTGAACAGAAGCTGCTATTACAGAGCTTATAAAACCAGAAGAGGCTGTGAAGAAGGCATTAGGGAGATAAATGAGAGGGATAAAACAGAGAAAACAACAAATGTACGGAGTAGAAGAGTGCTCTTATTAAATTCATCGTCAGGGCAAATCAGTTTAGTTGTTTTCGGAGAATCTGCGTGTTAGTCTTATTAGAGGTGATCAGGGTGTAATGACTATGTAAAACAAAGAGGCAAAGCTATTAGATCTGAAGCACTTATCTTTTAATTCAGAATTGTTCAAGGAGGAAGATGTGCCACACTGTTTAATAAATCTGCCACACAAGTATGTCACACAGTTTAATAAATGTGTAAAGAAAAATCACTGCCTTAGGAAAGGCCAGCAAAGTCCGTATTGCCTGGTACTTTACACACCAATGTGACCTTATTTTATAAAATCAGAACTGCAAAAGCATTTTGGCACCTAGAAGAGATTTTTTTTCAACATTCCAAATTCCTGTCAATGAAACAATCCACAGCAACTGGCTAATTCTAAATTCGCTAGGCCTCTTCATTTTAGGCGTAAAATGCATTAAAGTGTGGCTGTGCTGAGTTGCTAAGCTCCTAGCCTCTGCTGAAACCCTCATGGGATTCACACACAGGGCTGTGGGGTACCAATGCCCAAAAACGTCTCATTTAGGGATTGTGATCAGAAAATGACTAATAAAACTGGTGCTCACTGCTTTAACAACAGCCAGAGCCAGTGGTTGTAGAGATGGCATTATTCCTGCCTGCTAATGTGCCTTCTGCAGTACCTGCTTGCTTATTCTGGGAGCAGAAAACCTCAATTCACCACCTCTGTAATAAATGAGGACCAAATCACACTCCCAGGATTACTTCTTAGGACATTCCTCCCCTGCTACAGCTGCTGTATACATTAAATATAAATGGAAAGTTAAAAAATCCCATATGCTACTTGTGTGAAATCCTAAAAATGGTACTGTCCCATACTAGCATTTTGACAATCACAGATGTATGGCCCTGGTTTCTCTGACATGAGTATTATATGACACCTGAGTCTTTTCTTATTCACAGTATTAAAGGTTGGGTTGGGTTTGGTTTGATTTGGTTTTTTTAGCTCTCTGGACTTGTAGAAATAGTGATACAGCTTAAGAATTCCCTCACTAGATGAAGTGAGAGGGGACTGATTTCTTCCCGTGCAAGCTTAAATTTGTTTCCATAATTTCTTCTGATAGCATCAATGTTAAAAAATGTGAGGTATGGCAACGAAACTCTATGATCATTTTAAATACTCTTAGAAAATAGAAAGCTGCTGACTCCTGACCAATGCACAGTAGGAAAACATACTTTTTATGTCAACTGAAGCAGGAGATTCCAATTTGTGCTGTACCCATTATGGGCTTCAGCGAGTCTTGTAACAGCACTCTGCTGATCATTAAAGTAGACACCTCCAAGACACAGCCAGACACATGTATCTGAACTCCAGTTGGGAAGATGAAATAGTTCACATCCCTCTAGTTCTTTGCAATTCAGGACTGAAAAAATGCTGCATGTAAGTACAAAGGGAGAGTGCAACGTCTAATTTATCAAGCAATGTAGTCATGGTTAGTATTGAGAAACTATCCACATAAACTTTCAAGGCTTAACAATGTGTTGATAAAGTTAGGAGGGAATAGTTTCAGGATGTTCATATATACTGATATATATGCAAAATGATGACTTGTTTCTAATTGTATAACCTTTTTATTTTTATAAAACTACTGACGCTGTGGATGGTTTTCATCTTGCTTTTAGCTTTCTTTTTTTAATGATACACTATATCATTTAAAACTGAGCAGGCATGCTAAGGAGAGTCTGGACCCACCATAGGCTGACAGGGAAAGAGATCAAATAATTTACAAAAATCATGCCAAATCTATGAAGGCAGACGGATCTAACAGATCAAAAAAATCATGGGTTAACACCTTGACAGATCATAGAATCACAGTATGTCCTGAGTTGGAAGGGACCCTCAAGGATCATCAAGTCCAGCTCCTGTCCCTGCACTGGATAACCCCAAAATTCACACCACGTGTCTGAGGGTGTTGTCCAACTGCTTCTTAAATAGCGTCAGGCTTGGTGCCATGACTGCCTCCCTGGGGAGCCTGTTCCAGTGCTCCGCCACCCTCTGGGGGAAGAACCTTTTCCTAATATCCAACCTAACTCTCCCCTGGCATATCTTCCTGCCATTCCAAATGAGCATGAACAGGCACTTTTGAGAACTTGGAACCGATTTGAAAAACAGAAATCCAACCTGCAACACCAAGGCAAGAAAGCTGCAGGAGGGAGTGGGACCGTGCATTGTCACTTTCAAAATCCCTGGCAGTGGAGCATTGCTCCATAGTATACTCTTTATTTTGAGCATCAGATAATGGTCTTTCAGATTAGCTTTGGAATGTAGTTGATTAAGCAATCTGTGGGTATATTTGTAGATTGTCCTTAATGGTAGCAGGTAGCCCTGGCCATCATAACTGCTCGCTCTGATGATTTGCATGGGCTTTCTCTAGTGTGGGCAAGCACGTGAATGTTCAGCTTATTATTGATCACCACAAAGAAATGCTTTAGCAAATGGATACCCCCTAATGACTTCTTGCTTTTAATGCCAAGCTGGTTTCTTTTTTTCTTAAGTTCATACGTGATCTACACCCCTGCACAGATCAGTTGCATGTGAACAATCCAGAATATCAGCTCACTTGTTTAGAGGTGAAGTTCAGACTCTGTCTAGAAGGCGGCAGTATGTCTTTCCTCAGTCTTTCAGCGCCAATATTTTTATTGTCATTCAAAGTCCATCAATGTGTGCTTTTAATTTAGCTGATAAATCTGCTAAAGCCCGTGAAATAAGAAATGACTTGGACCATTAAAGGCTTTGAAAAATTAAGCATTTCATTTGGGAGCCATTAGGTTTCAATGCCACTGATTCACTTACTGGATTTTCAACTTAACAGATGTGATGTATCAAGGCAGAAGTATGAAATATCATTTTTTTATGTTGATGGCCTGAATAAATGATGTGGCATGGCATGATTCACCTAGTAATGGCGACAACTAAGCAAAGCTGATAGTTCTTATATGCGGTGCTTGGAATAAATGCACATGGTGCCTGTTTCTGGCTGTTGGCTAGACAAAAGGAGTCGGTAGTCAGTTGGCAGCATTTAGAATTTTTTTGACAGATAATGGATTGTAAGGACTTGGTCTCTGTAGAGCAAGAGGGCTTGCAGGTTATCCTTGCTATCATATTACTATAGACTTAAAAAAGCTTGCTACAACAAATCATTTAGCCTTTCCACACAACAAAAACAAGAGATGGGTGAAGGAGTGGAAGGGGATTTATTTGCACTAAATCTGATCCTATTAAGATCGCTTAATTCTCAAGATCTCTGTAAAGGACAAACCATTGCAAAAGGTCTCACACTCTTCCTGTGTTTGGAAGCATTAAATTTTAAATGGGGTAGGCTCTACTGCTTTTTCCTAAATCACAGATGAAAACAATGGACAGCTTGGTGCCCAATGTTCTTTGCTATATTCCACTCGGGTACATTAACTGAGATTTGCTTGAATGACCTTGTTAATTGTATTTAAAAAAAACAAACAACAAAAAAAAAATCCCACCCCAAAGCTCACATTTTGACATGAATAATTACATGGTTCATGTTAAATCAGAAGTTACAGCTCTCTGTGACTTTTCTCTGGGACTGTAAAGGGGCAGTTTGCCCAAGACCATTAGTGTTGGAAGACCCATATAGGAATTACCGTGGGATGACACACAGATTTACTAGTATTTATCTGTCTTTGTTTCAGCTGTTGCTGGGCTCCTGTGTGAGCTTGGCAGGCCTGGGCTCCTGTGCTAGCCTGCCAATATAGGCGAACCAACAATCTGGAAAAAGTGAGGGATAAGCAGGGTGTAATACCAGGATCTTGGGAAGGCAGACTGTAGACCCTGCTGGAATTGCAGTCCTGACCAGCACCCTCGAGATAAAGTGGGAACATTTCCTTTCCCAGTCTCATTAGAATCTCATACACTGAAAAAAAAAAAAAACCAAAAAAAACCCAAAAAACCACCAGAAAGTGTCCTTTGTCATTAAGGATGTTTTTGTGGTGCATAACTGTTTTTAAACTAGTATTGCAGTTGAGCTTGTGAGGCTGAATGCCTCAGCCTTGCAGGACGGCTGCTGGAGAACTGTCAGCTCAGGGTCATCCCTACCCAGTTTTACTGTGTGAGGGTGTGCCCTTAATTGTGCTGTCCAGGGCAGAGCATTCACATGTCCCTCTCGGCCACATCCAATAGGGAAAACTCTTCTGACCTCTCCTGAGTATGTGCCTGCATAGAGGTAATGCGGATGACAGGTAGCTGTGCCCTTGAAAAGACAGACTGCAGTCTGCTCTCAGAAGATGATTTGGACATACAGAACCTTGCGACTGACTAGCTGGGACCAGCTTTCTGCATCATAATTGTCTTCCAACAAACAGGTTTAAAAAAAAAGGGAGCAATGGCACATAGAGGTGGCACTGCAAACTCCTCTCTACAGAAAAGGTTAGATAAAAAGTAAGCAATTCCCACTTAACCAACTCTGAGGATGCCAGAGAAATCTGTAGGCAAAGGCACAGTTCAGACTGCGAAAGAGGCAGGTCAGTGTCTGGAAGACTGAACAGCCTTGTTTGTTAAAGAATTCATACCGTACCTCAACTCCTTGAGAACTTTTCTGCAGACAAGGACAGCTCACAACACTGACGCATCTCTTTTAGGACTGAGGAATTAACTGTACAATCATACTTGTTCTCAGAGGTGGAAAATGTTCTGGAGGAGCAAATGGGCACTTGATAAAAATGTGGGTTTTCCTGGAAGGGAATGCCAGCTTTAGTCTGAAGAGCACCTTTGGTCTTAGTGTTGCTAACACTAACCAAAAATTCTGAAAATGCTGATCTGGAAATGCTAAAGCTTCTGAGAAGATCAGCTAGACAGATGTTCTGATCCTCACTGTATGGCAAGGGATTGCAGCATATGGAAATCCATCATCAGACGACAAGCTCAAATGCCAACCCCCTCCTTTCTTCCTTCAGAAGGCATCAGTTCTAAATAATTAACAAAATGTTCCAGCAGACTGGGAAGTATGAAACTAACTGGATGCACCCCCTCTTTAAGCTCTGGCACATGTTCAGTTTGGTTACAATGAGGAAAAAAGATTTATGCCATTTCCGCATAACTTGGATGATGTATGGAGCTCATTGCTGGACTGATCACTGTCTTTTGAAATATAGGCTTTCCATCATCTTCTCTCCATATGCCTTCAGACAGCCATCTGTCAGGGAGGCTGATGTCAGCAAATTCAAGAAAGATGGTGTAATCACCACCCTCCAAACGTAGCTGCGGTTTTAAATTACATAGCACATCTCTGAGGATGGCATTACTGAGGAACTGGGCAAAAGATCTTGCTCCAGCTGGTTCTGCAGTTGTGCCCTAAACACTGAAACTGTTTTAACACCAATAAAGAAGAGGTCAAATATATCTTCTGGAAACTTGCCTTAATATTGTAGTCAGTACTATACTTGTCACTCCTCCATTAAAAACCCACAAGGAGAAATGTTACAAAACCTTGTATACCCTGGCTTTGTAAAGCTGCAGAAGGAGAATGTGACTAAAGAGAGTCAAATGCTATTTAAACAAAAAATCACATTTTCTTATGTTTCTAACATCATGGCATTAAAAACCCCTTTGCAATACTTGTAGTGGCACTTCTCCTACTACACTGTCCTCAGTGCAGAATTATGCAAGCATTCCTCATGCACCTAGGAGATGTTATCATTAATGCAGCTGAGCAGAAATCCCTTCTCAGTCTTGATGGTCTTTGTGCAGCTGAGGAAGCTGAAAGAGAAAGTCTAGCTGTAAAGAAGCAGTGATATTTCCAGTGCTTTTTTTAATTGTTACCCAAACTTTTGGTAAAGGACAAGGCGCTCAGCTTTTGGATGCTTCTACTGCACCCATGTATAAGAGGAAAGTCATATTTCGTATGACAACCATTATGGTATCTTGTTTACTTGCACATAGAAACTGGAGGGCTCAGATCAGACTATATTATGCTGACTAAACTTTTTTTTGTAGACAGAGAAGTCTTGGTAGCTATAGGTGCTCCCTGGCATCCTCTCTTATAGCACGACAGCTCTCTACCAGTAACTAGAAGACTTCAGATACAAATATTTGCAGGCAAATCAGTGGAAGGCCACTGTATGCTTTGAGAAAAATCACCTGGAGAAGGGGGAGGCAAGCTGGCGGAAAAGATAACTCAAAAAAGCTCAGTAAACATCATATAACCATTAGAAATTTGTGTACTTGTATAACTTTTCTTGAGCCAGAACTGGCTGAAGACATCCCAGATGTAAAGCTAACACTGAACTCACTCCTGATCAATGTGCCTTGTCCTCCACCACAGGCATGCCTGCGCACACTAAATAGAGCCTTTATTCTCCAGCTGGGACTGCGGAACCCTGCCTACCAGGACCCAGGCAGCATCAGCACTCAGCAGAGCTGGGGAGCTACGAGACCTCCACCACAGCCACCTGGCACCGCTGCGGCCGGTCAAGCACCAAAGCCGTTGGGGGTTGCAGCATTCAGTGGAGTGGCAGCCTGTTTCTGTCTTTACTGTATGCCAATCTCCTGTCCCATCTCTGGAGTGGAAGATGAATGATGGGGACGGGGAGGGTGGTCTTACTGATATGTTGGCCAAGGTAACTGCCTAGCTACCAGAAGCAAACCCTGCTCGTTTTTTGAGGCTAGCCTGTTCTCACATGATGGAGTGCACAGCCAGCAGAAGTCATTATCGGTATTCCTCTGAGGTAATGACTTTTCAGTGAGGTTGACAACCATTTTTAAATATGGATTATCTGGATTATTTCCTCCAAACTATAACGCTGTATAATCAGACTGAGAGATAAATTAATAACAAGGCAAGTGTTGAAGTCAAAATGCTGTAGTCAGTGGTTGTTTCAAAAGTGGGATGTTCTAACTTCAAAATCTCAGGAACAGTTGGGGAATAATTACAATTTTAAGCAGACCACACCATTTCCTATGCTAGAATCAGTTTAATTAAAGGCATGTGAGTGAGAAGTTCATAGAATCACAGAATCACAGGTTGGAAGGGACCTCAGGGATCATCTAGTCCAACCTTTCGTGGAAGAGGGATCCTGAGTCTGGGGGTAGATATATGAACAATAATAAGGAAGGCTGTATATAGCCATCATGTGTAGCAGCAGGATAGGTTCTGTATTCTTGAGTTTGGAGTCCAGCATTTTTTCCCCAAAGTTAACTTTGGGGCTACCGAGCTCTTCATAGCGACATATCAGTAAGGTAAGATCTCTTGTACCTTCAAAAACCACCTGTGCAGTTGAAATTGCTTCTTCCTCTGCACATCTCCATGAGCTTCCCCATACTGGTAATCTGCTGGTATATTATCAAATTGCCCACCTTTGTTAGGTCTTTCTGAAGTTTATTGCAATTCTTTGCTGACTGGCTTTTATCACCTCTCTGCTTGGTCCCTCTTTCCACGGTGTGAACAAAAAATCATTCAGGTTTATGAGGTACAGCCTGCTCTTTGCAGGCCCATGCTGTTCCCGTTTATTTAGCAGTTGTCTGCCTTGTGCTTCCAGATTAATTCCCTTATCATATGGTCTGTTGTTTTTACCAGTACTGATGTCAAACTAAGTGATAATGTTCTAGACTTTACCCATCTTTATTACACATTGATATCACATTTGCACTCAGCTGTTTCTAATTAATTTTAAATAAATATGTGCTAATGGTATCTTTGTTTCTCCTCCCTGACAGTTGTAAGAAAAGTAGCAGAGGTGTCACCTTGCTGCCTTGGGCCTTGAAAAAATCACTGCATGAGCTTGGGTAGAGGAAAGCCACGCAGGTCTGAGGGTAAGCGTTCCCTTTTGAGGTGTGGTGGCTCCTCAGCGCATAACCCCTAATATCCTTCGCTGCAGTTGTTGGCCCGTTTATTTTACAAGCGTAGACATAAATTCTCCTCACCTCAGAACACAATGGCCACATCTGAACTGAAATCTGGATGCTGGCAAGGAGCCCAAATTCTTTGCTCCTGCTCACGTAGTCCAACATACACCATGCTCCTGAAATGCTGCACTTTTTCTATACTTCCTTCTTCTCAAAATGGAGTCTCCCAAATATATGTTACTTATATGAGTTATGTTCTGCAATCTAGAGGGTGCCTAGAGGGCTAGGCTGGATTTTGTGTTGTGTATGCTCCAACTTGCAGTTATAATTCTGGAAGTCAGCAACTTTTATTCATAATGGCAAAGATGTGGAAGAGACTGGCAAACACTTTACAGTAAGCAAATTCACTGGAAATTCCATCTTAAAGTGCAGCCTCTTATATTTGCTTTTGTGTATTAGCAATCTTCTGAAAGTGTATCCTCAAACACATCAAACTCAAGATGAAAATCACAGTTATCATCAGAGTGACAAAGCAGACAACTTGTCTTGAAAACTTTAAACTCTTCATCTGATTCCTTAAAAAAAAGCCCTCAGAAACTACTTAGCTTCTGTATTTTCCTCCTTAATAATTAGTACATTGAACCAATATGGTGCTTTACAGTGGTGTTTGTCTTTTATCTGATAATTGAGCTGTCAGATTAAACCTCCTTTTAATTCCAAACTGACAGCGTTTTCCTTCCTTCTAATTGCCATCATGAAAAATTAAGTTTTTTCCTTTGCCTCACCTTAATTTTATATTTATAGCTTCACCACCTTCCTCTCCCTACAATTTTCTTTCTCATTTGTCTTCTGCATTTATTTATGCCTCGGCATTATTCCCCTCCCATGTCACAATGCTCCTCCATTCCAGCTACTTTTTATCAAAACATAGCAATGTCTTCCTGTAGAAAACTGCATTAGGCTGAAGAGTTCGTACTGCTTTACAATAACTCAGATAAATATCTGAAAGAATTAATAATTGTATCCAACCCAGAGCACTCTTTATCTGTCTTCTTCAGGCACAGTTAAACTGTCTCAGACAAAGATTATTGCCCATAGATTAGAATCAGAGCTGTATTTTGTAAGTCTCCATTGAATTTCATCTTTTGATACCTGGAAAAAAATGTTCCATCAGTTACATTTCTCTTTATGGGACATTCATACATTTGTGAAATAAATGTATTTCCTCACAGATGGGACTAATGGTGACAGCAAGGACCCAGTTTACTTGATCTGAGTCTTTATCACATCTGGAATAAATTTATGACTACTCTTACCCTACAATCTTTCTGGTTTAGAGGAAAAAGGTAAGTGGGTATTTGAATTAATACTGTTCTTCAAGAGCCAGAAGATATTATCTAGAGAAGAGCATAGATACACCAACAGGAATTAAGAACTAACTCTCCCATTTTCTTAGTAGTACTGAACCTAACAGTACAGAGGAATATTAATATTGGAAACCTGTTGCAGAATTCCACCTGTTTCTAATTTTTCAGCCAAAGCCCACAGATAATTTTTTGTAGCCTATTTAAGTCATAAAGTACTAGTGCCAGATTTGTACAATCCATTCACACATATGTACAGGCCTTTTTACACAGACAACAGATAAACTACAGTGAACTTCAGTGGTATCAGAGATGTGCCTTCCTAGATGTGTAGTGAATGAGCAACCCTTGAAATAAGTACGTATTAGATAAGGGTATTTTGTTTGGAGTGCATGTCTTTTAAAAATATTAGACCTAAAAAGAGAATATGAAAAGCAAAAGAAACAAGAATGAGTCAGAGTGAACTGAAATTCTGAGTAATCTTATTAGTTTCTTTAACTTTTAAATACCTCGCATAATTATCCTTTGTTTCACAATATATAATATCTAAAGGACTGTTCTGAAGATCATCTGTACAGCGCAACTAGCAATTTTTTAACATCTTCACAAGAGCACTGTGATCCAGAATTTGTGTCTTCTGAATGAACTCAAGTTGTTTCACCTTGACGTGAAAGTGAGTGAGTTGGAGGCTCCATTCAAGAAGAAAATGTCAGCTACAAAGTACACGTCCCCTGTTTATCTCACAAACCTACACCTAGTTTGATCTAATGCTTACAACATTCCAGGTCTTGAAATTAAGGCTAAGGCAGGCAGGCAGCTAGACATCATCAGATGATTGCTGTATGCACTGCATTTCAAATCTATGATATCAAAATTACAATTTTTACTTTGGTTGTTGTCCAAGACTTTCCAATATGCCTTCCATTTCCTTTGCCACCTACCAGTTAGAGAGGCCATCTGTCTTCCCAGTGAAAGTTAAAGAGCTGATATATGAAAAGCACCAGCTCATTTTAAAATAACTTTCCCCACTGTTTTGTATTCATGTAATTTTATAGTGATCAGACTGTTTCTTGTTGCTCTTCCTTAGTACAGACAAGTTTTCTTAGCTGTTGAGAGCGTCACTGTTAAGTAAATGTTGTCTGGGTTTTTTTCTTTGAATACAGCTCTCTGAGAAGGCATCAGCTGGAACAATCTGGTGTTCTTTCATGCAGATTTTCCCTTCTGGTTTGAAAGTGACATATGTGTAGGATGAAAATTACGTATTTCTTCAAGAGGATGTGCTATTTTTTGCTATTTGAGATCTGTACATTCTGTTCGTGTTACATAAAAGATGAATGTAAAAAGCTTTTTTCTTCTTGTTTGAAGTTGTTGGAGAAAGTCAGCACTATTCCGTCTGATATTTCAGAAAGAAATTATGTCCCAGAAATGTATTAAAAAGTAACATGGAACAGATTTTGTTGTGCAAGAGAAATAATAGGTATATCCCAGCTGGGTTCTTGGACTCGCTTAATTTTAATTTACTTTCACCCGATCAATTCTTTGCACTCCTTTCTGGTAGCTGGTATGGTACATCAGGGAAATTACAGCTGATTTCTAAAGCCTATTTCAAGGAAAACATTGAATGAAACTGAAGTCTCAGCACAGAAGTGACAGAAAGAGATAGCTTTCCTGCTCCCTCATCTTTAAGGGCTGCACTATAAATCACTGTGTTCCCTTCCTTAATTACCAAAAATGTTAGGGATACTGCTTAAATAATGACACTGAAAGACTAGGGGTTAGGAAATGAAATTTCCTAACCAATGAAACCTTAAAAACTCCCAAACTGTTAAAAAATAGATGAAATACCTTTTAAGGCTCTTGTATCACATCTTGTGCCCAAAGGTACAATTTACTTTTATATAGATGTTGATGGTAATTTAACTTTCCCTTCATATACATAGAGAAAGGCACATTGTAAGGGGTTAGCTAATCTATATAAAGATGCGTGGTGCTAATCTCTGCCAGCTACACTGTGAGTAATTAAAGGAAATCCATCTGAAAAATGCATCCTCATTCCATGGCTGACTTCTGAAGTGTAAGTTAACCACTCTCCTAGGTTTTATAGTTTTTGAGGGCAAGAATGAGCGCTTCATTTCTAGGAAAACAGATGACACTGCTTATGAAAGAGATGCAAAATACCAGGGTATAAGATACCCCTTCTGAGTTTTTCCTACTTTTCACACTTTCTTCAGTAAAGTAAACCAAGGATTGGGAATAAGGTATCTCCAGTGACAGTTAATCAGTCTCAAAATTGTACAAATTTTTTATTGTTACTACTCCTTAAAGCAGTAGGTTAACGTAGTATCCTAATTAGCATGATTTGGCCTATCATAGGGGATACAGAGAACACATGAATAGTTAACCCCTAACTTAATGCCAGAAAAATGGTTAGTAATACTACCCTTTGCATACAGAGGTTCTGAAATGCTGCCTCTAGTTTCCAGCTCAGATTGGTATTAATGCAGTGGAAAAATAATGCACCATTGAATGAAATGAAGCAAAGTGTTGGCCAGTGTTTTTTAATATTTTCTCATATATTGCAACTCAGTGCATACCATTAGATTGTTTTCCTTTTTATTTTGGACAAGATGATTATGATTAGTTTCTAAAATGTTGATTTTAGCAGCTGAGTACTCTATATAGGTGCTGACAGGTCACTGTTTTCAAATTTCCTATAGTTTTTGACAAACTTATTTTGGTTTGGATTAATCTTTTAAAAGAGAGAGTAACCTGTCCAAAAATAAAAAAGATGAGAACATCCTTCTTACTGTATTATTAACATCATGTAACATTACACAGCAGTAAACAGTTGAAGGAGATTCAGGGTTTGAGAATAGGCACTTCTGTATATCTAGATATTCTGGTGCAAACTGCAGAAAACATATGGCTAAGCTGATAAATGTCACTGACACTTTTTCTCACCCGGTGAAACTGCTTTGTATTAAAAGCATGGTTTTGCAGAATGGCATTGGTCAGAAATTCACCTTTTCTTTAAGAAAGTACTTCTATCCTAGAGTGCTGCTCCCTGGTAAGGAAGAAATAGGGCAAGAAACAAGGTATTCTGTTGGTCGAGCAGCAGAGAGTTTCCTGCTGATGTTATGAAGACACAAACCACCAGTCCCAGACAGATGCCCTACGTTCACAGGCTGTACGTTTGGCAGCTCTTTTAGATTCCAGCTCCTTTATCCAGTCCAAATCATCCCCTGGCTGCTTTGCTCTAGGCCTTCTTCTCTGGTGGGTGGTAATAACACTGAGAGCTGAAGCAAAATCCTGACTTCAAGCAAGTATGCAAATTACTGTTTTGAAATGAACTATATTATTTCTATTTGTTTATAGGCAAAACTCATACAAATTACAGAGAAATTGATAGATAACAGGCTTATTGCTTATCTGTTCTATACCCCTTTAAGTACCCCTTAAGCATTGGCCATGATACTTCTAAAAGCAGAATTTCCTCAGGGCTGTAAAGGGTTCTGAATCTCCTTATGCCTGTTGGAACCAGCCATGAAATAATGTTTATCTCTTGAAGGTGCCTTCTGCACAATACATAACTAGGATATGCCAAGCAGAATGAGGCTTCTGGAGTACAGAAAATGCTTTGACAATCCAGGTATGACTGAAGAACCCCAGTTCTAGAGGAATTACCTTTCACCTGTCCAAATAACCCAAGAACTGATTGACAAGGTACTAAGGGATGCTAAATTGGGCCTTACACAGGAAGGCATCCTCTGTCAGAGAGACAGTCAGAAGCAGTATCTGATTCAGCCATCTAATTTTAATCTGAGGTCATATCTGAGTCATTTCATAGTAGACTCAATTCACTGATAAGTAAAGGTTTACCTACATTTACAACAATCCTTGCTTTATTTCAGAAGTTGTGAGCCAGACTTATTTCCTTCTCTTTCTCTCCTCTGACTCTACAGCTACAGCCACAGCTGAAGCCCTTGAAATTTCCTATTCCTAAAAAATTTTGCTGTGGCTAGGATCAAGTTGTTATCCTAAAGATGTAAGCATTTTAAACAATGCAGTAAAACAGGGATTTTCTACAAAAATAATTACAGTATACCAACAAAATACGTTTAGAAGATTCTGTTAAAATACGTGAAATCCATATCCTGAATATCTATGAAATGTGTATCTTAATCCAAAGGACAGAAACTGAGGGTAGAAAGTACAAAGTATGATTTTGCAGTCAGTATTTAGATTCTCTTCAGGAACTGAAATGACACTTTTGGTTATTTTTTTAATCACTCTTATGACTAATGGATGAAGTGAGCAAAATAAAATTGCTTTCCATGGAGAGCTACAGGGCCTTCCTCAAATCTCAGAGAACAGCAGGCTGTGGTGCTGCATCTCAACACCATCTGTTCTTTGGGTTTGAAATGATTTATGGGAATTGAAGTGTTCGTGTTGTGCTGTTGACGGTTCAACTTCAGCAATATGTTCTCAGGCAACAATGAAAGTCTAAGCAAATACATGCTACCAATAAAGTTTACACTCCTGAAAAAGTTATGCCGTGTATTGAATACAGAAACCTATAAAATGTTATTCACCTCAGTATATAAATATATTGAAAAGAAACTACTAGTCCTTCTTGCTTCTACCCCACCAGTCATTTTGCTTAGATATTCAAAAGATTCACTTAAAGTGTTTTAAAAAACTCTGAAAACTTACATCAACCTTTGTGGGAATAGGGTCGAGCTAACACTGAGTACCTGTTAATGTCTCTGCTCCCTCCTATCCTTCTCGAAATCCTTTTCTAGAAAAAAAAATGATTGTCACACATCAGCCAAATTTATGGTGCTGGTCTCTGCCATGTTATTTAAACCATGTTCTTTGTCCTGTTAAGGATGCTTTTGCATTCAGAATGACAACTATCTTCACACTTGGCTCTTACTTTCTTCGCTCAGGATTTGAAGCATGCAATTTCATTTCCATGTATTCTGTGCTACTGGCATATAGTCAGGTCTGTCCTGAGAGTTAGGCACCCGTGGGCTCTGTGGGAAAGAGTTAGCTGGGGGTCATGTTCTGCAACATCCCGTCCTGGCTCTGCTCCTCAGGGAAAAAGTGCTGAACAGTTGGGGCTGGCCAGAGGATGGCAATTCCATTTTGCATCCAGTTCTGAAGTTTCAAACTTTACACTTGTTTTGTGATAGAGCAGAAGACTCGTGGTTACTGTTACAAAGCTCAACACACCTGTCCTTTGGAAATAAAACTGGAACTTCTTGGGTCCTGAGCCTCAAATAAACTTCCAGAAGAGTTTGCTCCAACTTCAGCCTGGTGGCCGAGGTGTGAAACATCTGCCTTTGATTCCTCGCTCTATTGTGTTTGAACAGTTTTCCTTCTCCGCTCTCTTTGATTGAGGAAGTGCACAAATATGGGCACGAGCTTCCTACACTGCCAGCAGATTCCCAGTCACTTGGTTAAAGCATTCAGACGTTAGTTTTCCAGTGAACCCTGAGTTTCTGAAGATTTCTGTTGAAACCTCTACATCTCCTTGAAATGAAAATGGTCACAGTTCCAACTTGATTAACAAAATACATTAATAAAAGCTTGGTTTTGTACTGACTCAAGGCAAATCTTACTCAAATCAGTAAAAATTTTCCTTACGAGAGCAAGAGTAAAGGCTGTAGCAAAAATGGTGATTTGTTATCCCATAGAAACTGAAGCAGACCATCTCTCAATGAAACTGGGAAGAGAAAAGGCTGCATTTGTCTTTCAGGTACCTCAAAGAGCCAGGAGGATACAACTAACCACGTGGTGGAAGCACGTCGTAGTCCGTAGGAAGCAGAAGATCATTATCTACTGTATCAGTTTTTACATCCAAACTTGCCAAGATCTATTTACAGTTAAGATCTTATTTTTCTAGCAAATTCAACACATGATCTGTGTACACTTGTCTCCTAATTCAGTAGCTTTCATGAAAGAACTATGTTCCAGTTAGCATTTTACTAGTATCCCAGCATTTTATTGCCTTTCCTGTTGCCTCCATGAGTTGGATCAGTGCCACCCTCACCCGCTGCCTTTATAAAGATCTAAATTGTGCTTTAGTTCTTCACCTCCTTCACCCGCTGTTCATTGTTTCTCCACCTCTGAATCTTTAGCATCCTGTCTTTCCTTCTTGCGTTCATTTTTGTGTTTTACTCATGAATTCTGAAAAAAATACCCAGAAAAAAAAGCAAAAAGCTGTGAGAAAATAGAACAAAATAAATTAAATGCAATTTATCAAACTACAGTCTAACATGTATATAATCAATGTTATATAATCTAAATATAATCAGAATAGCTACCTAAATCATGTAGCCATTTGAGAGGAATGAAATCATTCATAGGAAACAGTTTTCTTTAATATTCAAAGTGTGTCCACTTCTATAAGACATCAAGTTTAAAACCCTTCTGTATGGAGTAAGAACTTAGTGCGCATAAAGACTGTAGACTCAAATCTCTGGTAAACACAACTGCAAAATGCTTAGAAGATTTGTAAGTATAGCTAGTTTGCCAGGGGTAGTAATCTGCTGGGATAGACTGATAGGATTTTTTGCCTGTATTGACAGAAATCTATCCTTTAGTGAAAATCGCGGATTGAAATCCTGCTTACCTTCAGTGGTAGAGATTATTTAATGTGTGTTCCTATTTTACTTCACTATGAACTTCCGAGTAACAAAAGGTAATTTTTGACTGTGCTCTCTTTTCTTACACTTAAAATCCTGGGTATTTGTTCAGACCATGCAGTCTGATGAGAACACATCTTCTTGTAACAGTTTTTTTACACAGTGACAGATGATGTTCACATTTCCAAAGCGTCAAATGTAACAGCTTGGTTCTACTTAATCATCTGGCTTTTTTGTTTCATTTGACATCGAGCTGTAATTGCACATTGAAAAAATTATAAAAATTGATCCAATGTCCAAATAAAAAACAAACATTTACTGAAGAAACACAGCACATATTTGATAGGCACAAAAATGCATGAATTATATGCAACATCGTTTTTGTTGTTCAGTGGATACTTCATTTCTTTCTTGGTTCATGTTGTAGGTCCTTTTGTACAGGCAAGGGGGCCAATCTTCTTACAGAGCAAGGGCCTCCAGTTATATTCACTGGAACATAAGTATAAGCCAGTCTTCCACAAGGTAAGAACCATCCCAAAGGTAGTCAAGTATGGGTCCAGGCATAGCTTCAATGGTCTCTATTCTTTTGCAAGTCGGTGGAGGTTGCAATTGTGTCAAATTGTCACATTTTGAAGTGCAATTTACAAAAATCACACTATTCTTAGCAGGGAGCATCCCTCCTACCCTAAAGTTTAGCATTCCTCTTTCTTTATTATTAGTGCTCCTTCCCAGGCTGTAGAGGCTGCTATAGGTTGTATTTATTTCAAATGCTCTAAGCATAGTATAATTTTTTAAGAGCTCTAGGGTAGTGGGAACTCCTATCAAGCATGAACTGACTCACTCTTACTGAATTCCCAGATCCACTACAGAAGGAGGATCTACTAGTTACCTCTTGATTTCTGTCCTATTGTGGTAGCATAATCTGTGAATCACTTTTGCCCATCCAAATTAGCAGAACACCCACAGCAATCAACTGTTTCATTATTAACTTCACAAAATGCACAAAACTAATTTCTCTAGATACTATCTTATTCAGACAATTCAATACTGGATCTGATTTTAAGGGTCTCTTTCAGCGCAGAAGTCTTTGGAGATGCAGGTGCTTTCTTTACTCTGGTGTAATGGATCCAGGGCTCGATTCCCTGGAGCTTTACTGCAGTATTTGTAGTCAGCAGCACCTGGTAAGGTCCTTTCCACGTCTCTGCGAGTGGTTCGTCTTTCCATGTCCATAGATATACCGAATCTCTGGGCTGGAAGGGGTGCACTGGTGAATCTAAAGGTACTGGAGCTTTAACCAAAATATAGTTAATAACCTTGCCCAGAGAGACTAAGTCGTTCCTTAAAATCTGATCTCCATTCAGGTGCATCTGATTGTCTTTCTCGGTTAAGTTTACAATATAGGGTGTCCCATATATTATTTCAAAATGGGCTTTTTCTTGTGTCCGCGGTTTTATCCTCATTCTAAGTAATGCCAAGAGTAAAACCTCGGTCCATTTCATTTGGGTTTCCTGACATAGCTTTCTAATTTGCTGTTTAACTGATTCAATGTTTCCACTTTCCCGCTAGACTGTGGAGCTCTCCGTGGGCTGTCCCCACGGAGTGTGCAAATCCCATTTAATCTGCAAAAATTTTAAAACTCTTGGATAATTTCTGCTACAAAATAGGGTCCCCTGTCTGATGAAAATCCCTCAGGGATTCCAAATGTAGGTATTATTTCCTATAAAATAACTTTTACTACCTCTCTGGCTTTGATGGTATGACATGGGAAAGCCTCTGGCCAGCTTGTAAAGGTATCAACAATTACCAGTAAAAACTTATATCCTTCATACTTTGGTAATGCTGAAAAATCAATTTGCCAATAACTGCCAGGTACAGAATCTCTTTTAACCTCCCCTGGTAAGGACCTCTTCTGAATTTTTGGATTATTTCTTAAACAGTTCTCACATCCCTTTGTAATACCTTTGGCAATTTTTAGCATATTAATGGCTACTGTGTATGTTTTTATCATTTCTACCAGCACCTCAGCTCCTGTATGAGTAGTACCATGTGTTTTCTTCATAAGTTATCTCATTATTTGAGGAGTAACTATACATTGGCCATCTGGAGTCTTCCACCATCCTTCAGAGGTCGAATTTAGAAGTTTAGCCAGTGTATTTTCTTTCTCTGTATATTCAGGAACATTAACCTCAAAAGTTCTTTCAGGGACTAAGGCTGCTACCCTTGCAAATAGAGCAGCTCTTTTTGCAGTCTCATCTGCCCTTCGATTTCCTTTAATTATATCAGTTTGTCCTGACAGGTGCACTCTGCAATGTACCACTGCTGCCTCCTTTGGCTTATTAACTGCTTCAGTCAGTCTCAAAATTTCCTTGCCGTATTTTATAGGATTTCCTTGTGATGATAACAATCCTCTCTCCTTCCAAATTCCACCATGTGCATGTATTACCCCGAGTGCATATTTTGAGTCTGTATAAATGTTAATTCACTTTCCTTCCAATATTTCCAAGGCTTGAGTCAATGCAATTAATTTGGCTTTTTGTGCAGAAGTGTTCGCTGGCAAAGGTGCTGCCTCTATTTCTTTTTCCAAAGTGACAACAGCATATCCAGCTTTCTGTTCCCCTTTAGTGACAATACTGCTCCCATCAGTGAACAATTCCCAATCAGAGACCTGTAAGGGGACATCTCTCAGGTCTGCACGGCTGGAATATGCCTTCTCAATAGTCTGTAAGCACTCATGTGCTAACCCTTCTTCTTCATGTGAAGGCAGTAGAGATGCACTAGACACTGTCAGTATTAAGTCTTCTCATTCGAGCAGTATTGCCTGATATTGTACCATTCTGCTTGGGGACAGCCAATGGTGTCCTTTCTGTTCTAACACCGCTATAACGGCATGTGACACATAAACAGTGATTTTCTGTCCCAAAGTCAACTTCTGTGCCTCCTGGATAAGTAGTACATTGGCTGCCACTGCCCTCAGGCATCCCAGCCACTTGGTGCCTACTTTATCTAGTTGTTTTGAAAAGTAAGCCACTGGCATTCTCCAGTTCCCCAAAAGCTGCACAAGTACTCCCAGTACTCGATGTTCTCTCTCATGCATGTAAAGATCAAAGGGCTTTGTTAGGTTTGGAAGACCTAAAGCCAGAGCAACTCGTAAGAGCTACTTTTATAGCAAATCCCTTCCAGCAGTCTGGAGTCCATTCTAGCAGCTCTCCTCACCCTTTAACAGCTTCATATAAAGGTTTAGCCATTAATCCAAAATTAGGAATCCACAAACGGCACCATCCAGCCGTTCCTAAAAATGCTCTAAGTTCTTTCTTTGATCAGGGGGTGCAAATTGGCATATTGCTTCTTTTCTTTTAGTCCCTATCTTTCTCTCTCCATGGGAGATTTCAAACCCCAGGTATGTTACCTTCATCTGAGCCACTTGTGCTTTTTATTTTGACACTCTATATCCTGCCAGTTCCAAGAAGTTCAATAAACTTATGGTCGCTTCCTTGATTCCTCAGCTGCCTCCACCACAACAGTATATCATCCACGTACTCTAACAAGGTAGTATTAGTTCCTTTACCTTGCCATTGTTCCAGTTCTTTTGCAGGTACATTACTGAAGATTGTGGGGCTGTCCTTAAATCCTTGAGGGAGTACTGTCCAGCACAACTGCATCTTGCGTCTTGGTGTCGGGCTTTCCCATTCGAAGGAAAACATCTTCTGACTTAGTTGTTCCAATGGAATGCAAAAGAAGGTATCCTTTAAGTCCAATACTGTGAAATAGACATTTGAATCAACTATCGTTGTTAACGAAGTATAAAGATTGGGTACCACTGAGTGCACATCACTATGTGCACTATTAATCACTTTAGAACTTGTACTAAATGGTATTCCTGTGAATGTGGCTTTTTAACAGGCAAAATCAGGGTATTATATTCCAACTGGCATTCTCATAATAGTCCATATTTATTAATTTTAGGCTCCAGTCCAACACAGGCCTCCATTTTTATGGGATATTGTTTTCATCTTACCAGTTTAGCTCCCTGCTTTAATTCTGTTTTTACCAGTTCAGCTGATTTGGCTCTTCCAGGGCACTTGGTTTCCCATACAAAAGGGGTTACAGCATCTTCCATCTCCAAAAAGGTGTTGCTTGGTCCCTCCTTATTGTCTTCTGCTGTCTCCAATGATTCCTGTAATACATATATTTGTGCTTCCCAGGCATTATTTTGCAGGATATGGACTCTTATTTTGGTTTTTTTTTTTGTCAAAGGTTATCTGCGCCCCTAATTTACTTAACAAGTCCCTTCCCATTAGAGGTGTCAGGCATTCTGGCATGTATAAAAATCCATGTTCAGACATCTTGTTGCCAATTTTACATTTAATCGGTTGGAAAAAGGGTCTAACGATTCTATGATTCTATAGTCTCCCACTTTCCTGTTGCACCAACCACAGCTGTAGAATATTTACTCATAGGTCCCTTGCAACTATTTAATACAGAGTAGCTTGCTCCTGTGTCAACTAGAAATCTAACTACATCATTCCCCAGCTTAACAGCAACTAGGGGATGGCTGGGGATTTCATTTCCTCAACCCCTGGTCCCCGTCAGTCTGAATCCTCTTCCATGATCCTGATCAATTCCCCAGGTACTCTGTGTACCTTGGTGTTTCCCCCTTATGGACATTCATTTTTCCAATGTCCCTTTTCCTTGCAAAGAGCACACTGATCTTTTTTCAATGAAATTCTAATTCCTGATCCTCTCCCTGTACCTTGACCCTTTCCTCATCCTGGTCCCCTCTTGAAACCTCGACCTCTAAATGGAGCCTGTGCTTCAACAAAGGCAACTGCCAATACTGCTGAATTCTGCCTCCTAGCTTTTAATTTTTCTTTTTCACTTTCCTTCTTTTCAACTTCCTCCCTATTATTACAGACTTTATACGCAATTTCAATTAACTGAGACACAGTCATTCCTGACATTCCATATACTTTCTGTAATTTCCTCCTAATATCAGTTGCTGATTGTCCTACAAACAAGGTAGTAAAAGTAATTATATTTGCCTCATCTTCAGGGTCCAGATCCATCCATTTCAATACTACTTCAAGCTACTTCAAACAACTGCTTGTAGAAGGCAGAGGGGACTTCTGTTTTACTTTGTATTACTTGATACAATTTGGCAAGGTTCTTTCGTTTTGATATCCTATTTTTTATTCCATACAAAATTGGTTGCTGATATTGTTTAATCATTAATCTCTCTGTGCTTAAATTCTGGTTCCAATTGGGTTCCTGAGTCGGCATAAACCGCTCAGGACCATCCCTGGCATTTAGCTGCTCATTTTCTTCCCTTGGTTTTTCTATAAGCACTCTTTTTTCATCTGGTGTAAACAAATGATTTAACAATACTTGAATATCCTGCCAATCTGGATTATGATTTTCAATGATCATCCTAAAATACCGATACATCCTGTCAGGATTATCCCAATAGGATCTTGCAGACTCCTTCAGATTCATTAAATCTGATGTAGAAAAAGGCACTTTGACATATACTGGGGAACCATCTGGACCCACTGCCTGATGAAGTGGAGCCTGTATTACAGGGTGATGTTGTGCTTGAGTTCTCCCTGTTACTGGGCTAAAGCTCTTACTGCCCCTATCTCCCCCTTCTATTCCTCTTGTAATGCTTTCTCTGTCTGCAACTACCAACATTTGAACATCTTCTTTCTCCTCTTCCAGTTTTAAGCATCTTCTCCCTATGCTACAAGCAGAAAAACACTGCAAAGGCTTTTTCATGTCAACCATCATCATTAATACATTTGAATCAAGCATCAACAATTTACATTTCTTCCTGGTTCCATGATCATTTCTTAAAGTAAAGAACAAATCCACATATGGAATCTCATCCCATTTATCCTGCCTTTTACAAAACAACATGAGTTGCAAGATTGCATCATAATTCAAAGACACCATTTTTGGCCATTTGTCCTCATCTTCTAGTTTAGACTTTGGCCACCATTGAGTGCAATATTCTTTTAATTTCTGTTTTGTTAGAGGATCCCCTCCAAACTTATTCCAATGTTTCAATGGGGAGCAAGGGGAAACCTCTGCAGATTGTCCTGCTCCCATGATGTTATCCAAAAAGAACGTTTGTGCCAGCCACGCTTTCATATACTCCAGTTGTCGCCGTCCAAACCGTACACAAAATTTACAGCATCATTAATGTTGTTGGCTGAACAAGATGCAGGTGGTCCCTTTCAGAAATTCAGGAAATATTGAACTATAGAAAAATGCTAGAGGAGAGACTCCCTAGAATCAAAGAATAACACAGAGTCAGGCACGGGGTGGAAGAATTGGGACTCAGTGCCAGCAGCGGGAAGAAATCAGAGCTTAAAGATAAAGGCAATGGGACTTTCATGCTTTCTCCCCAGAGAGTATGGCTGGAACATCAGTTCCTGAATGCGAACTGTCTGAATATGAACAAGATCTGTGCTGAACTGCCAGAAGGCATGCCAACACTTCCCAGGGGACTGTTGTGCAGTCAGGAGCCCTTTTACCAGGTCTACATTTCAGCCTTCATATACACAATTGTTGCTGCACAATCCTACTTTTTAAAAGCAAAATGGGTAAAATGTGGTTCACAAGATGATGGAGATTAGAACTCATTTTGCATCCTACCCTGTTTGTCTGTGTAGTCAAATAGACCGCAGTACATACAAAACTGCATGTCTGTCTTTAAACTGAAGCATGTTTTGAAATTAAATAACAAACAGTTAAACTTTTTAACTCTTGAAATAAGGTATAAGAACCAGAGGGGAATTCCTTTCTTGGGTGGCTTGACATTTTTTTCTCATGAATTGTTTTCTCAATTGTCTAAATAACTTTTTTAGTAACTCTAATGCTTCTGATAGTTTCTTTGGACTTTCATTTTGCCATTAATAAATAATATGGGCATGATACAACACATAAGCTTTACTGATCTTTCTGAATTTTTGTTTGTATTGGGACTGTACCCCATGAAAAAGGACCCATGACTAAATATACCTTACATACTAAGCTAATCACAGAGGCGTATTCACGTGATAGAAAGCCGTATAGCTTTCCATACTCACAGATTAATCATTTGAAAAAAAAACACAACTGCTGCAGATTAATGTGAATCCACATGGCAAGGCAGGGCTCCTGTGACTTCTGGCTCTTCGCTTGCCCATTCAGGCTCCCATGCCAACTGCCATAATCCCTGCTCTTCTAGCAATTACTCATTTCAGCTGCTCACTGTCTTAATAATCTTAATAATTTGCCATAGTTCATATATGCTTTCCATACAGTCTGTGCATGTGGTTTTCCATAGAAGGTAAAGACTCTGCTTTGAAGTTGTATAACCTCTCCTTGTCAGGCTGTTGCCCACAGTGACAGAGAGCCCAAGAACCAGGCAGAAGACAGAAACCCAGATGTGTTCCACACGGCGTGTGGCTGTGCAGTCTGCATGCATGCTTTCCGAGGCAAAACAATCAGCTGAGAAGTAGAGTTATGAGGAATTTGGGGGCAAAATATATTTTGTTAGATATTGGCATAAATTCATTAACTGTTCCTTTTTTCAGTTTTTGGTGTGATAACATTGAAATTGAATAAAAAAATGTGCCATCAAGATTGGTTGTAAATATCTCTGTTAGATAATACTAGAAAAATACTCCATGGCTAATTCTTTCTAGATATTCCTGGAAGTTTTAATCCTTTTTCAGTTATATTTTTGTATGGCTTAGGGTCCCAATGGCTTGCAAGTTCATGTAAGTGTTTGCCTTAGCAAAGTGATATTGGCTATGATGGATGTGAAAAAGAAATATAAAGCTGTATTAATTAAAAGAAGAAAAAAAATGGGTAAGCATAATCACTGTCTTCTGTTAGGAGGAAAACACAGTCTGAAGTGATACAGCACAGATTTGAGGCACTGAGCAAAGTAAATCAATATCTTCATTATGAAGGACAAGTAAGGTAGTAAAAACCCGTATTTCACTATCTCCCTTTGCTTCCCCCACTCCTCAAAGCTCTGTAAGACACATCTGCTTGCCTGGAGTCATAACAGAGAAAAACAGTAGCACTGAGATTAGAAACTCAGGGTTCCAGTTCTTAGAATATATTTATTTGTTTTGTTAATATGTTGTGGAAATCTATTTTGCTCTGTCCACAAGACCTGAGGGTCTGACGAACCAGTAAATCCAGACGAAAGATGTGAAAATAGGCCTTCAACTTGGTGTGAATTATGCTGCTTTTTCAGTGCTTTAGCTATTTCAATTTCCTGCAAAGTGGCATCTGTTACTGGAAATCATATGGAATATACTGCCAGGAAAAACTCAGAAGCTTTCCAGCCACTGTGTCAGAGTAGCTGCCTTTGGAACCTTAAAAACTGAAACAATAAAAGTTTGAGTTTTAGTATGGTTCCTTCTAGTATTGTTCCCCCTAGGATTGTGCCTTTTCTTAAATGTGAAATGATTTTGGAATTCCTGACTTTTGTTTGAAAACACTTTATTCTGCCCTACTGATTCTGCCTCTAATGCCTGCTAACATATGTCAAACTATTAAACTAAAAATATTTTCTTTATTAAAGGATGACACATGGGAAGTATAAAGCTGTCCCTTAAAATATATTTTTAATGGACTAAATAAAATATAATAATGAGAGGCAATAATATTTAACACTGACCAGTACTTCTAAAGATACTGAATAGGAGTGAGTAACTTTGCATTGTCATGATTAGTTTATATAATAAAAGAAATATTATTAGAATATTATTGCATCAACTCCACTAATACCATAGATTCAGTACTGCTTTGAGAGCGCTATATTACATACTTGGAATCAGGAATCTAAGAGAATTTATTATTTATTCGGTTGCAGTCCTATCATGGTGGTGGGTCAGTGAATGCTGTCTCTTACTCATTTAAAAGTCTAACTGATGTCATAAACCATTGCTATTCACTCTTATTCCACATAACCAAATGAATTTTGTCCCTCCTAAAAATATCATTAGTGTTATTCCTATAGAAAATTACTTATGGCTTTAGAAAAATTGAAATTTTCGAGCTTTTCATACACCCTTCATAATCTGACGTTCCTGGTAATTTACATATTAAACCCCATTATTTATAAAGCAAATATATGCTATTCTTATCTGCAGGGAGAACATGGTATAATTCATTTTTGCTCTTTTTTTTCCTTGACAACCTAAGCCTTGATTGCTCAGTATAAATTGTAATTATTAGAGAAAGATGACAGATTCAGGATAGAGAATAGAAGGAAGAGGCCAAAAGCAGAAGGCTATTCCCAGGATAAAGAAGCCATCAAAATGCTAATAAGCCCTATTCCAAAAGGGTATTATTGTTTCTTTGTTCAGCTTTATTTATAAACACACACATCTGAAGCAATGGTTGCATCTGCTCAGACTAAAAAGCTCTGCGTCCAAAATACCCGCTGCTCCAGAACCGAGAGAGAATGAAAAGCCCTGCTCAGTTAGACAGTTTTCAGAAAAAGCACTGGACTGGAAAATGACAAAAGTCTCCAGAAATCTAAAGTTTGGGTTGAATGCCCAAGTTATTATGAATCAACTAGACAGGAGAGAACTGAACTCTCTAGATGATCTCAGTCCAGTGGATATTCCAGTGAAGGTAAGTAATAACCTAGCATCAGCCTTTATGTGCTCCCAAGAGAAAAAAAAAGCACCACCTGATTTATCTGATTATTTGATGGACAGGTTGGGTCATATTTTGGGAGGGGAAGGTGGAATCCATGCAAGTTTTTGACATACCATCACAGCACTTTTTAAACATTGTAAGAGAGGCAGGAAGAAAGAGTGGACAGGGCAGAAGGGGGCACGGAGGAAAAAGTAACAAAGGAAAATCAGGAAAGGATAACTCTTAAGTGAATACAGGAATATTGAGAGAACACTTCTAACTCTGGTGTCAAGGAAAGTTCCTTTAACTTTGGTTGCAGAGCAAAAAAGGGAGCAAACTATTCTCACCGTTTGTCACAGTGGCAAGCTCACAGCAGCAGCAGAACCAACAGTCCTAGTCTTATTTGTGGATTATATTGGAAAAGAAGACACGTACTTATCAACACAAATCTGTAAAAAAAAGAAAGGAAAGCTCTACAAACAAAAATATTTTAAGAGATGGGTTAATGAAAAATATTTTTCTACATTTGTGTGCCAGGAACTTTGGATGGATGTCCTTGAAAACACAGGACAAATTCATCACCCTCTTTGGAAGACATGTTTTCCTCAAACTGCTATATTAAGTTTTGTTGTTGTTTGGTTGTTTTTTTTTTTTTAATTTATTTTTTTTATTTTTGAGTTATTTAACAGAAAAGATACATCTGCCAGTTGAGAATAGTGAGGGTTATGTAAGTTTACATGTATGTAACATCAATCTTAGATAAGCATCTTAAAGAGGCTTTGTGTCTTCTTGGAAAGCGACAGACATTTCCCTGAAGTGAACCAAAACATGCACTAGACGTGACGTGCCCCAAAGGAAAATTAACACAGTGAGACGTACGGATAGATTATAAACAACCTGCTGGTAAACAGTCCTGCCTCGTGTTTGAAAGAGCAAAACTGGCTGATGGGGAGGGATGAGAGATTTCACTGCCTAAAGCAGCGGTCTAAGAATGCTTGAAGAAGCTGATGTTGGTCTAGATATATAAAATATAAAAAGGCAAAGAAAAAATCAACAACAGAATTTTCACTTTATGAAAATAGTGAAGCCTATTGACAATAAGAAACAGTTTTTGCGATACAATTGCTCCACAATATGCTTGTTACATTGAGGAGAAAGTAATATTTCCCTTCATGTTGTTAGCAGTCATAGAAATGACTGAAATAAGTTTGCAAGGGCATAATTCCTTTAAAAAAAAAAAAAGAAAAAGAAAGCCACCAACCATATAATATTTAATGCTTAAAAAAAAATCCTCTCTGATTAAGTTTTGCATGTTTCTCTTAAAGAAACTGTTTATTTTTATTTCATGTAGAATTTATTGGTAAGTTAGCAGAGTAATTATTGGTAATTACTGATATAAAACATTATTTCAAAACAAACAAAAGCCACCAAACAAAAGATTACTTGAAGTGTTATATATAACTCTGTAGTCTTTAATGATTTTTAATATTCAATATAAAATTATTTTTTGTATAATCTGATCCATAAACAAGTTATCACCATTTTCTTGTTTCCTCTGTGTCTACTTTCATTTCTATGCTACGTTATTCTGTCCAGAAGAGATGGATTCTTAAGTCAGGACCTGCTTCTCTGTTGCTGTGGCTCCCAAGCAGCATAATCCTTAACATTTCCCTTGTACTTCTGTCTCTTCCTTTAATACAGAGGCACTGGATCCCAGTAAGTCTAGGCATGTGTAAATACATCTCTCAATTGCTTTTACAATCATCAGGCATTTGCTGTCACAGGTGCTAAAGCAAATATGGGTGAGCTTGGTGCCTGGGCTGTACTGGGTCAACAGCATTACAGTAGTGAATGGGAGACTACATGAAAATGCTGAAGAGGTGTGGTGGGAGGAGCTGTAGACTCTGGTTGCAAAGAAGTTAGAGGATTCTAGTTAACCTTTGCTGACTTCAGAAAAAGGGATAAATTTCTTCTCCTGCACTGCAAGCTTTTACATTCATCTGTTAGACTGGGGATAATGTTTTAAATGGATATTTGTAATGTGTTACTTCTCCAAATTGTGGCATTAAAAGACACATAGATGTGGCACTTAGGGACGTGGTTAATGGTGGACTTGGCAGTGTTATGTTTATGGTTGGAATCAATGATCTTAAAGGTCTTTTCCAACCTAAATGATTCTATGATTCTATGGCTATTTAGTATACTGCTCCTTCCTGATCATGTAGCCGTAGTAAATAAATTGATTTTCTAATTTCTCTGCCTCCTTGTACAATGCTTCAGGTGAGGGCAACCCTGGACTTTTCACATTATTTTTTAATCCAATCTTTTATCTGGTGTTATAAAATCTTTTGGTCTTTTTCTGCATAATGGATGAGTTGTCATGAGCGTGAAAAGAGAAATTTCCTACTCTGATGTATTTGCGAGACCTTTGCATTGACAGCAATGCTCAAGAAGAAAAATGTGTGAATGGCTTTTTCACCTTGATGACTATTCCTGTGTTGAAACACTTGTTATACAGGTTCATGGTTCAATATCTTTGCTTTGAGTTCTTCATTTATTCTGTGTGAAATTATATTTCACAATAACTTTGTCTTTGACTGATTAGTTTTTCTTGGTAACTTGGATATTATTCCATTACTTCTTTTTCTAGTATCTTTATTTTGCTGGAAAGCCTGTTGATTTTGTGAGTTGTTCTAAAATCATGGACTATCACAATTTTGGTTAGGGTTCAGCTTCAGATTTTGTAGGTTTGAACATTCTGATTGTCTCTCACTGTTTTGCCTGCGATAAAGATGTCACAATGTCTAGTAGTAACTCTTCATGGTACTCTGGTACGTTTCTCATTTCTTGAAAGTAATCTAGCCATCACTTTATTCTATTACCTTGTTACTTGTCTTCAAGAAACCCTCTGGCTGGTACAAACTGGCCACCTACAATTCAGTTGTCTTGTTTTATTATCCCCTGCTCTTAACAGGAGTGTCAGGTTTGGGCTTAGCCATGCATTTCCTCTCACTGTCTTCTTTTACTTCTGGATTTTTTGTTCTATGTATGTGTATGTGTATGTATGTGTGTTTAGCTATTTACTCTGCTGTTGAAGACATTGAAGCAGAAGGTCTTTGGAACCATGTTTGGTTTTGTTTTTGCACGTTTCTCTTTCTTTTTACTTTCAAAATATCAGTCAGTGACATTTTACGTTTATTTATTTAAAGGATGGGTTGTCAGAGTAGGAACAAGGTGATGGCATCAGTTTAAAGACTTGGACTTCTTCAGTAAAGCACCACTAGCCTGCAACAAATAAAATTGCTTTGCTGGAAAGCAAAAAGCACAGTTAGGATTCAGCTGAAGTAGTTCATCTACAGAAGACAACCTTACCTGGACGGATACCTTATGTCCCTCTGCCTTCGAATAAAGGAAGAAATATTTTTTTGTTTCTGTTGGACAAACTTCCAGCTTCCCACTTATGAAACTCCTATTTTTCATAAATTTCTTTTTCAAAACATTTTATCTCATTTAGTATAGTTGACTACTTTCTCAATTTTTAAAATGGATTGGTTATATTAGTATCAGACGCCCAATAAATCAAGGATATAACCCTTAACTTACAACTTGTTATAGGCCTCATCAAAAGCAAACCACGCTTTAATTATAGACTCCATCTTTGTGTTTCATCAGTGAGATAGCATTAATATTTACCAGGATGATGTATTGTATGCTTGATATAACATACTTTCCTGAGCAAAAGTTTTAGATGGAATTTCTGAGTAGACAGAGAAAAATAATATGATTGTATTTGTCACAATACAAGATAAATATTCTTATCCTGTGGTCCCAGTTTAGTTCCTTGGCCACAGGGCAGTAATGTCATTTGAATGTGGAACTGGGAAATTGGAATGGTTACATCTGGTAACGAGTTGTCTTATGTATAGTTTATTTTCAGAAGTGAAGAAGCATTATAACAGAGTAAAAAGAAAGATAAAAGCATAGGAGCGTTGGTATAAAATGTCTCACTCTCCATGCACTGATGAAAATTCAGTGATATTATTGGCACACAATTTTCTCCTGTTCTTTTACACCCTCTGTAACTTCTACTCGTTATTTCACCACCCCTACAATCTGAGAAACGTGTAGCTTTTCAAGCAGAGATCGTGAGATAAAACTAGGATGTCTGGGCTATTTTCCATTGATTCCTATACTCAGATTTTGCTGCCTTCCAATTGGAGGCATATAGAATCTGTTGACTTTGAAGTATTTATGTTTGTTACTGACCAGCAGCAATTGTTCATTTGTGTTTGGATCTAGTTCCTTGTTCAGAGCTCAATTTTTAGAAATTTAGAATTTCAGAAAGTGACATTCCAGTCCAGAGTCTCCTATTACTTCAGACATTTTTGTGTGTATGTGAGTAGTTCTGGTGGTTGTCTGAAGCTTCAGTGTGTCAACATAATAGACAGGGGAGATATAAGTCACAACAAATTGTCTTATAAATGGACATATTTATGGATGCTAATGTTCACTCAGTTTGAAGAGGTTGGAACAATATTTTACCATCAGTGAGTACTTAATTGATTCAAATAAAATGTGTATTTTATTAAATAAGGGCAGATAGTCTTACAGACTCAGGCAGATAACAGATGAATTATAAAATTCAGTAGAACTGTGATGCCCTGACGTATCATAGCTGAATGTGCCCTAAAGCATGCCACCTGAGTAACAGTGGTTTCAATGTATATGGACTTGGTCTAATGCGGGATGACACTTTAAAAGACAATGTGCCAAATACCTCCACAAGATTTTGCATTCAAGAATTAAAAGATAGGTCAATGTTTTCTACGATTATAGATATGCTATTGCAAACATCAGTGGCATGTGGAATTTTAAAATACTGAAGTAAAATCAGTGCTTGTGCCAAGTGCCTTCTATGAGATTCTGAAAAATCTGGCTGTGTGTTCATTATTCAGTAGCATAAGTATTGTGGCTGTGGCCAACAGACTAGATCTAGAAACCTGTAAATAAGCCGTCAACTTGTTTTTGATCATGATTAGGCTCATACGATCATGGGATAATTCAATTTTGGAGGGACCACAGGAGGTCTCTAGTCCAGCCTCCTGCTTACCTACTGGGCTATGAAAATCTCCTAGACGGAGAAAAAAAATTTAGAGGAGGTGTCAATCCTTGTTTTTAAAAGAAAATAACACTTTGATGATGTGTGTGAATGTTTAGCCACATTGACTGCAGGGAAGCAAAGATACTCAAAAGAACTCCAGTGAAGCACTCAGGACTACGATGAAACCACACAGAGACATCTGTTTCTGTGTCTCTTCAAATACTTCTGTTTATGCAAGTGAAGACTCAACATCTTGGGCACTTGTACCCTCAGAATGTTCTATGCAGAGCCTGTATTTCTTGTTTTAACTGCCACGTAGTCCTCTAGCTATTGAAATAAATACAAAGTGCTCAGAAAGGTAGACTCTCAGAACAGCTTGGATTCACCGCTGTACCAGCTGCACTGTCAAAAAAGGCTGCATATATTGCATGGGGGGATGTGCTAACAGGCCAAAACCAGACAGTATTTACATGGTCCCAGAGCCATTTGGTCTGGAAGGACATATTATCTATAATTTGTGTTTAACATAACTAATTCATGGCTGTCCTTGAATAGGACCTTTGCAGAAATTTAACAACACCCTTCAAATAAACTGAAGCATAAAGTACATGTTATCCAGTCAAAAAAAAAGAAAAAAAAAAGAAAAGGGTGGGGGAACACCTCTCTACAGATGTTAAGCTCTCAGGAGAGTTGTCAGCATTTCTTCTGAAGGAATTACTTAAGACTTGGATGAATTCTTTTCAGATGAAAATACCTGTGTTCTGTGTTCACTTTAGAAACTCCCAAGGCAAAGTGTGTTCCATCCAGTCCATCCACAGGAACATGGCTTTGTGAATAGACTGTGTCACTGTCAGATCGTATTCTGATAAAGAGTATATCCTAAGAAATGAAATGGTTATTTTCGGCTTTGTTTTACTCATCCCTGTTTAACCAAGCATTGCTGGAAGAGCTAACAAATAAATGAAGGAACTTCAAAATCCTGTTTTAAAGTCAAAACCGTTGCACTCATCCTACTTAGATTTTACATGAGGATTTTGGAAGCAGAAAAATTTGAGTTTTAAAAAAGTATTGCAGGAAGAAGTTTGTATCCTATTTAGGCTATGGAAATGTAGTGGAGCCATCACTAGACCATGCTTTGAGAGTTCATTACCTTTCATGGCATTTTTTTAGTGCATGTCTATATTTTTTCCATGTGTCTACATATTCAAGTCCTGTCTATCCCATTCTGATCCTATTTCAGTGGGGTGAAATGTCCTTTGTATCATTCCGTCTGTCCTATGACTGAATTGAATGTAGTTAGAGCAACGTGATCTTCAGGTACCTCATTTCCAGTCACTGCACACATCTTACAAAAGAGATCATAGACCTCTTCCAGTTAACTGTCTTCCATCAGAATGTACCACTGTCACTAAGTCTGTTTAAATAGTGGTTTTACTGCAATAACCCCAAAGCACAAGGAACAAAAAATAACACTGTAAGGCTCTTAGTTGGATATTGAGGCAATGCAGATCAATATGAGACACTGCCTGCTGCAGCGACTCCAGCTGAGCAGACCCTTTTTCCCTGAGAGGCTCCAGATAAATTGCAGAGATTGCTCAGTGACTATGTTACTGTAGAAGTAAATTATTTACTAGTGAATATATGAAACTGATATTTTTAGTCTCTTGACATTAATTGTGGAGAGAAGGGAAATGCTTTTCCTTCCTTAAAAAAAGAAAAAAAGGGCATCTCTGCAACAGCACTTGACTTACAACATAGATTATATTGTGTGCCCAAAAGGATGATGCAGGAGCAGTCACACCTGTCAGGCCTGTTCCTTCCTTCCTAGTAAGGGTGCTAGTAAGAAAAAATTTTTGCAGATGCTTCTATAGCCTTTGTAAAATACAACTGACCAGAAAAAATCTTCTGCAGGGTTTAGCTTCCTTAGAAGTGCTTTACAGTGTCCGTATTACAAGTAGCTTCAAATCATTTGATGGAGCAGTGTTTGAGATCTAGTCTTCAAATACGGACTGACTGCCAGCAGAGTATAGGAGTGTTACAGTCAGTCGTCCCTTGAAGTGGAATCCCAAATTGCCATGCGGCTGTTCAAGAAGCCACCTACCCATGGCTGCTCCTGAGCAATGGAAAGAACTTTCTTCAGTGTCATGCTCTAAAGACTGAGATGTGGTTAAAAAAGAAGAGTGTGAAAAGAGGTACCATGAGTACCTGCTTTCCCAGCTGTTGTCCTTCCTTAAGACATCTGTAGAGCAAGTTTGTGCTGAACTTGCCAGTCAGATGGAGCCCCTCTGCTGATAACGAGGAGAGGCTGTAGGCATGTTCTGGTGTAGGCATGAGGCAATCATGAAACTGCTAAGCATTATGAAGACTGACCTGAAACTGGAAAAATGCTGGAGAACTAGAAGATAAATGGACTGAAATGTCTACAGAAGAGAAAGACCCTTAGGGCCAGAGAGCGGCTGAGCATGGAAGGCTGCAAAGTCCATGCAAGTCTAATTTTAAGTTCCCAGCTGCAGTACCAGTTCGGATCTGGCCCTTAGAGTCTAATTTTTTCTTGTCTTTTAAAGGACATAGGTCAATTTGGTAGAAGTTAAAGAACTTGATTTGAACTGTATGCTGTTACCTATTATATTTTTCAGAATTATTTGGAATTTTTAACAATATTTTTGTAAAGTGCTGGTATCACTGACATCTGTACTGATAGATCCCTGTGCTTTTATTCTTCTAGACTTACATTAAAACTTTTCTGTACTAGCTGAAAAATATTTACAAATTCTCCTTTGGCCTACTTAGTCTCTTTTTAGTAACCGTACAGTGCCCTGCAGCTTTAGTAGCATGCTTTCACCTAAACTGAATACATCAGTAATTTGAACCTTAACTCAATCTCCCAGTCTCTTTTCACCGTCTAATGGGAATGATTTTTTTTTGTGTGTATATTTGAAGGACTTCTTTGTTATTTAAGTAATATTTTTCATTCAGAGTAGTTTTTGTGATTACCATTTGGAACGTACTGTTAGCTGGAAAATCAGCACATTCAACAGGATGGGTAGTGACAGGAAAAAGGAAAGACTTTGATAACTTTGGGTAACTAATCTGTGCTTCTGTCATTACCTGTAAATTCTGAAGAATAATATTTCACTACTTTACAGTTGTGAATCCAAGCAATTTAATGATTAGGAGGCACTCAGATGCTATGGTAACTATCAATAAAGCAAGCTGTACAAACAAATAGTGTGGCATCAAAAAACCAGAATACAGAAAATGATTGCATAGACCTACTGCCTGCACACGTTAAACAATGTCTGTTTTAGTGCACACAATTTTTTAAGGCAATAATACAAATATATAATGGAAACCAAATTAAGAGAGGGAGGTTGGGCCAAGCTTTACAGAGAGTGTTTTTCTTTGATGGTATTTTTTTTTCATTCTATCGATTGCTTTTGATTGATATATATGTATGTACACGCACCCCTTTTAATGAAGATTTACAAAACTGAAAAAATCCTTCACAAGCTCATTTTGTCTCTGCACAGTCCTTGCTCTGTATAAAAGTGACAAGCTCCTAGGAAGAAATAATCTGTGGCAGTGTTACATAAATTCAGCTAACCTGCTGAGACATTTTATTCTCAGAAGACACCAGAAGATTCTGGTATGATAACTTATATAAAAGAGTGTTAAAAATAGAATCAAGTTCTAAATCCTAAAACATTTAAAATAATAGATATCTCACAAAGAAGAAGGAAATATTTTTCTTGTAGGTTTAACATTTGAGTTTTTGTACTAACAAGCTTAAAAAACTATCTTTTACTGAGTGTGATTCCTGAGAACTGGCATATTTTTACATGCTGCAGAAATTAACCTTAGTTATTGGTATGCAAAGTAAAGGTTTTCTTCCCTCTTTTAGTTCAATAAGTATTTTTTTCCTCATTGGCCTTCACAACTGCTCCAAGTACATCAGACTTTTCAGCCTAATCCAAATAGGTATCAGTCATGCAGGCAGATTGTTCTTTATTAGGACTCACTCTAAAGAACTGTGACTAGGAGTAATGTAAGGGACAGAAGGTCATCAAGATTGAATGCTCTTTCTCAGAACTTAACTGGGAAATCCCTTTACCTTTCTGGAAGAACTCCAGGCTAAATCTTTGTTTCCTTAAATGGTAGACATTAGGATAGTTGCTCCTACATTCAATGAAAGAGGAAGGGAGGTTCCTTGATAGCCAGATGGTGCCATCACAGATTGAACATGAAAAGTAACCCACAATGAAAGAATAGGCAAAAGCAGGAACCAGAAAGCAGATTAGCACTTAGCACAGGGGAGAAGAAAGCAGCTAGCAGGAAAATTAGAGAAGAAAATTAAGCAAATTTCTACCCATGGCTGTGTAGGCCACATTTCTTATTTCCTACCAGAGCAGAATTCTTGTGCATCCATCTGTTAAAATGCCAGTAAATGATGAAAGCAATTTTCCTGTTATGTTGTAGTATTAATATGAATCCAGATTAATCATACTGAGCTAGGAAATCCTCTGCTATCAGCTTTAGCACCTCATCCAAGCTTGTAGTGACTTGTGAATTTTCTTGTCAATGCTCCAGACCAGTTTTGTTTTCTGTCACTCACTGAATGTCTTCTCATCAGTGAATCCCAATGAAACTAACTCTGATGGCTTTCAGGCATGTCTGGGGATGTGAACAGTGCAGAACATTCTTTACTGTGTATGTTTTATGCAGTTCCGGTTGTGTTTTTCATCCTCTGCTGCCATCATTCTGAATGGCTGATATTGGTGTGTTGTCTAAGCTAATTGTGCTTCGGCCCAGTTTCCTGACCCAAAAGTGTCATAGAACACTTTGTTTCTGTTTCTTGCTCTGTAGGAATCGTCCAGTTTTCTTGTCCTCTTATAGTAATGATATGCCAATCTGTTTCTCTAGCATTTGCTCTCCTTTTCCCGTTTTTTGGTTAATTATTTTTCTTGATGGATCTGTGGTGATAGAAGCTGCCCATGAATGAACTTTCAGCTCATTATTTGCAGGAACACCAGCTGCGTTTTTCTATCAAAATTATTTTGTCCAAACAAAGACTTCCCACTCCACGCATAGAAATCAGGTTTTGTCTCTCAGGAAGAATACTTGTAGCTGTTCCTCCCTTGACCATTATCTTCTCTGAAACACACATTTGCAGACATACGTAAAGAAATAAAACAAATATCCTTTATCTGACTGAGGTGAAAATTTGGTTGACAGCTGGAAATACATGGGTATTGCCAGTATGCATTTGAGTAGTCAGCATCCTCATTTGGCAGGGAGAAGCCAATCGTTCTTAAGATCTCCTCCACTTTTGATAGTCCTAAATGTCAAAGCAACAAAGCAATGAGACTAAAGCAAAAATATGGGCAACTGTGACAATTGGCCACCCCTCTTTCTCTTGCAGCAGTGATCATGAATATAAATAAGGCAGATTACATAGAATCCCCTTCTACAAGTACAGGCTGGAGAAAAGCTGCCTTTGCTGTCTTCCATTATCGGCCTTCTAAGCCCTGGTGTCTTATGGTGATACTCCTCCTAATGCCTTGATTTAACTGAACACATACTTTTGCGCTGTCCCTCCTTTGAAAATTAGGTAGAACTTTTTTCTACCTGAAGATGGACAGCTGCTAAAAATATCATGGTTTTAGCAGCTCAAAATAATATTAGTAATTTTGCATTATGAGTAATCTCCTCTTCCCTAATATTTATGTACTATTAAATGAACGCCAGTCGTGTGCTTATACAAATGTGCCATAAAGGTCTGCTGTTTTGGCTTGTCACTCAGGGTGGGACTAAGGTGTCACTCAGGGTGGGACTAAGTGACATCATCTAAATGTCAGTTGCCCAGAGGGTTGCTTTGCAGGCAATGGAGAGAGTGAGGCGCAGCCAAATGCTGATTAACCCATTTACGTTAGACATCCCTTTTTAAGATGGAAGAATTTGCCTTTGGAGCTGCACCTCCCCATTACCTCAGGAGGGGAAAGGCCACAACCGTTTTAACCTAAACACCTAACTTTCACACAGAAAGAATGATTCTTTCCCTTGCTGGTCTGCCATCCTCCATCCTTCTGTGGTTTGTTAAAAGATGTGGACTTAAAAAAATTACTGAATGTTAATTTATTGTCAGTAGCCCTTGTCTGAAAACATGCTGCTTCACACTAAGATTGGCTGTTTTGTCTTCCCTTTGCTAAAGGTCAGGACTTTTCAGGTTCTTTAGCTCATGTGCCAAACTATATTTAACAGGCTTTTGAATTAGATGGCCACCGGATGGCGGCAGAGGATAAGGATAAACAAAAGGAAAGGGCAGTACCTTTCTGAAGTGATGGTCTTTGAGAACTGTTGTGGTATGTGGTTTGTTCTATTTTTACTTTTTACAATGGTCTTATATTCTTGGTTTATGCTTACAAATTATTTTAAATTTATGCTATCATCAAATTAATTTTTAATGTGGGCAGAAATAAATTTTCCCTGTCAATACATCTATCCTGAAGCCTTGATGTAAATTTATGTCCTTACTTTAAATCACCTAATATGCAGTTTTATTTTTTGCTACTGACAGTGAGAGACAGAAAACACAGTCCTAGAGACTATCAAGGTTGCACTGAAGTCTTTTAAACTTCTGCTTCTTAAATTACTGCAGGCCCTGTTTATCTTACCTCCTCTCATTTTACCTAGAGGGACCAAGGCTTCACATTTTTGTATTCAAGGTGTCAGTGTAAGATGTACAGCCTGTCCTGTGCTTTGAGGACTGGTGCTTCAAACCTGCTTGGCATGGAGCAGCTTCCGTGGAAAGTAGCAGGGACAGGAGTCTTCCAGGCTGGGGAGAGTGCCCGTGCGCGGAGCCCTCTCCGGTGGGCTGCCCTCGGCATGCTGTCAGAAAGCAACGTTCCTCAGCCACCACCAGAAGCCATGTGAATACCAATACCAAGCCTGTAATTATCCTCAAGTCCTTCTTTCTAGGAACTATCGGCTAGTGGCATTTTACATAGCTTTGCAGGACAGAGTACTCGGAAAAGCTGCTAGTGAGTTTGGAGACTCTGAGCAGTCACAGGGTGCTCCTGTCTGCTCCTTCCATGCAGATGCTGGTATGTTCCGTGACCCCCCCCCACTGCAAACTACAGCTGCTTTGCCTGCATGTTGCCCCAAAAAGGATGATGTGCTTACTGCTAAGTTAAGACGCATTAAATACGCCACTAGTATTTTTCCATGTTGGCAGTTACAGTAGTTGCCATGGGAATGTCGCATCATGTGAATGGGTGAAGAGGCAGCTCGCAAAGCAGTATGGATTAGAGATGTGGCCCACAGTATTAAAAACATGTACGAACTGTCTTCTGTACATAACCACACCAAAAGGCTTCAGGGAAATAAACTGATACTTCTTTATGCCTGTTTTATAAATGAGCATCTTAAATAAATAAAGCATTTAACTATGATGAGTAATCCCAGTTCTTTAATAAAGGATGGAGTTATGCTAATTGAACAGCAAAGTTGTTTGTCAGGGCTGACAGATATCTGCATACTTCATTTATTCCATTAATTCATTTTCTGCAGCATATAATTATGATCCCTTGCACAAGTGACAGAGGCACTGATAGAATTCAAGTGCAGGGCTATATATCTATTTTGTGATGATCAGTGGAGTATAGCAGTTATATCCATTTTATCAGGACCATGCTGAGAACAACCAAAGGGGAGTTCTAATGATGATGGACTTGCAAATCTTGCATTTATTCTTTAAGCAGCTCATGGACAGACAAGAAATTATTTTAAATTAATGTGTATTTTTTCTGTTGTTGATTCTCAGGAATTAAAAGTTAGAGAAAAACTAGCACTAGGAACTGTTAAAGGCATTAAACTGAATAATCCTTAAGCAGGAAGAGAGAAAGAAAGAGCATCATTGTAAGGAATATAATTACAGATAAGGGAATAACTGATATTTCGTATTATACTGTGGCAAAAATAAATTAAAATCCATTCACGTTGGCTAGCCTTTTTAGCTGTTTTTTTTCTTTTCTCTCTAGTAAGTTGTTTGTTTCATACTGAAACTGTTCCCTTATGTATGAATCATCTAAATAGGAGCAGCTGGATAGATGTCCCACCTCCCTGGTGAAATGCCCTAATCACCAAATGTTCTGTTTCTCCCATTCTGTAAATAAGCTCTGTCTTCCAATATTTTTCAAAATTTAATGTAAAACAGGATATTTGTTCCAGATAGGACTGAATTTGTTCTTTACCATAGTATCTGAACATGATCTCTAGGTTCCTTTCTAGTAAATCTGGGTGCAAGTAAGGTCTGAAAGAGGAAGGAATTAAAGAATGGCACTTTCCTTTTCTAGCTATTAATTGGTAAAAGGAGGATATAGTAATATTATACTTAAATAGCAATCATATATATAGCAATGTACAGAGAAAGTACTCTGGAGCCTGGTATGCTTTCATACCCTCAGTGAGGTTTTGCTTTGGGTTGAAGCCTCTAGGTTGCACTGCAGTCTGTGGAAAAAAACTGAATAGCACCGTTCTTCTGTAGCCAGAAAAATTTCCAGTAGGACACCTACAAGTTCTGTGAACACATGAAAATTAGTGATGTTAAGGCTATGTGCTTGTTAACTTTGATCAGCAGGTATACCTGCCACGGTGACATCAGTGGGTACAGAGAGAGCAAGATCAGAAAGTTTTTGTACCGCAAAACCTTCAGCTGTCATTCCACTCCACTGGACAAGAAGGGAAGTTAATGATGCAGGAGAAATGACCACCAGCAGCAGCTGGGTTCCAGTGGCTTCTACGAATATTTTCAGAAGGGGGACAGCTACAGGCTGCCATTCTCAGTCTCTCCTGTGGAAATCAAGGAATAAAAAAGGAAATTACCTTTGCACATATTCTGAATACTTAAAAGAAGCAGATTTCATACTAAGGCTGGTGCTTGAAAGTGCAGTTGTGGAAGAAGGCTAAAAGAAGCCTTCACTGGGTTGTGGTTGGACTTGATGATCTTAAAGTTCTTTTCCAACCTAAATGATTCTATGATTCTCTACTTATGTGTTTTGTTTTCAGTTAAAACATTCCATGAATTTAGCCTGAATTTGTGTGTGGTGTTGGTACGATCGGAACTATATAGGTATATTCTACGTAAAATCCATCAGCCTCAGAGATAAGCCTTTCTACTATTTCAAATCAGTTACTGTGTCCTGGTGAACTTAAAAATTTAATTTTTACCAAATAAATATTTTCTAGAATTGCTCAACAGAACAAGTCATTTCAGACCAAAAATTCCATTGCATTCTGAATATAATCATAATTGGCACAAATTTTTACTAGATATTGAAAAATCTGTAGTCAAATTGAAGTGATACATTCAGGTTAAAATACACTTTTAAATAACAGATATGTTTTCTTATGATACAAATCACACACGGTATCAGGACAGCCCAATCTTTTCCTGGATACAAATTACTTATAAATGTCAAAGAAAGATATGTACCATATTTTCTATATATCTAATATAATAATAACTGACTTAATCTATGCATTTGGACAAGGATGCTATGACTAGTGCAGCCAGGTGAGTGTCTTTAGTGTGCATAGAAGATACTCTCTGGGTCAAGACTTCAATGAGTTTTATTTTAGAACCAGTGCAGGAACTCCCACTACCAGGTCACAAAAATCCCTTATATTTTTGGTGACCTCTCACGGAGAATGTCAAACTGCTTCTGAACTCACATATGGTATGAGCTGGCCTCTTCTGTGTCAGATTACTAGACAGGAAAGCTGTTCCTTGCTAGTTGTTCTCCTCTGAGTATCAGTAAAGTGACTTTCAGATTCTGCTTGTGGACGTCAAAGGCTGAACTGTGGATTTTTTTTTTAATACATACGGCATTGCTGAAACAATTCTGTTCCTGTTCATGATTTGGAGGATTTTTTTGTACCAAGTTTTTATCTGTGAGTAACTTTTAAATTTGGAGTAGGTCCTTAAGTGCTGCCAATGCCAGCATCTTAAGCATGATCATCTGAAAGGTAAAAGGCAAAAATACCAACCCACCAAACATACCTAAACAATCCCTAGAATGTCTTACCAAGTGAGCTAGCAGAATTTAAAGGCTTCCTTGCTGAGAAACAACTAGAAAAAATCCCTATCGAATGCAGGGATCCTGACTGTCTCTTATAAATGAAGCAAAAATAGAGCTGTGTACTAAATTCATCATCACCTGGTTAATGAAATATCCTGTCAAATTCACATATGTGTGACATCTTAGTTTGACTATTGGAAATGTTTTATGCTGGAGGACAGGAAATTGGAGGTTATGACCACTGACTTTGACTGCTTTTTGATCATAAGTAAATCACTTAGTTTTGTTGTTGTTTAGTTTATTGAACAATAAAATGAATACATAAAACTGAGCTGTGGCATATTATGAAGATTAAGTAGCGTATTATGAAGTATTATGAAGATTTACAATGATTCCAGAACTTTTTCAGCACTTAATGATCCCTGTAAAATGTTATTGAGATGGGGCAGGCCTCTTCTCATTTTGTAATGAAGTAAATAAAGAAACCTCAATGTTTATCATGGAACATGCAATTATTAATCATTAGGAAATGAAGAATCATATAATGTTTCATCTTGTGCTATCAGCCTCCTACAAGGTCATTCTACTCTTTTAGTCTGATTTACAAGAGGCCGTTGTGGATACTCCTCAGCAGAAATAGTCTAATAGTTTGCTGCCCTCCACGGTACACAGGTGTGAAATAAATTCTCAGCTATATCTTTCTGGATTGTGCCTTAACGTGGGGAAGAACACCTTCTGAGGAAACCTTCACAGATTAATAACTTTACAGAATCTCCTACTTTCTTTGAAACAATGCAGTTATGTTTAGAAAATCCTTCTTGATAAAGTATCAATTGAAAAAAATATGACTTGGAGGTTGCCCTTGCAGACTTAATTTTGTGTATCATAATTAGCATTGACTAGATATAGCAATGAAATGTCTTGTGTTTACACTATTTCAAGTGCAATAAATAGCACACGGAAAACCTCGCCAAGTGCATTATATTTAGGGAGACATTATGTACAGACTGAAAATGCAATAAATGGTATCAATAGACATTTTGCACTGTGCACAGATGTTCTTGCCATTATAAAAGTTGTGTTACTAATTGCATTTACACTTGGGTACCAATTCAATGAACTTTATTTTAGAATAAGAGCTCTCAATTATACAGGCAGAATAACATTCATGCTTCAGTGGAACTGAAAGACTGGGGAGAAATGTAAAATATACATAGGACTAGCAGCAAAAATTATTTTACATAGTTAAATTGATTTAACTGCAATATATTAGGCTACTTTCTGGCTTTCTGGTAGCTAATATCAAAGGGAATAGATAACCACAACGACAAGTGATGTCACTTTAGTCACTGCCTTTTTTCCTACTGGCACATGGCACAGATGCCTTGAGAAGCACCAGTTGTTCATAAACACTAACTTTTTTTTTTTTTTCACTTACTAAAGAAATAGGAAGCTTCTGAAAGTTGCAGATAATGAGGAAGCTACATCCTTTTTAGTGACCATCTCTGGATACATTTCAGATGAGACTAAAAAGCAAAGTGCTTCTGCAATTTTAAGCATGTGTGCAGCTTCCTCTGTTGTGATATGATAATTCATAAAATTAGACATGTGCTTAAATTCTCTAGTGACTTGGGCCTGTATGTTGCGATCTTCTCTGGTGAACAGCTTTAGGCTACAGAAAACCATCAAAGAAATTACAAAATGAGCAGAATTTCTATTACTTTGATCAGCGAATAATAAGAGAAACCAGAAAGAGAGCTGTAACATTTATTTGAAGTAGTGGGAAGACAACTGTACATAATGTGTATTACATATTTATCACTAATGTTTTTCTCAGCTATATCTATTTGCATCTTCATTTTACATGAATTTTTGTTATTCACAGGAATTGCAGGAGAAAAGCTTTGTGTGACACAATATCTCCTCAGATTTAAACATCATGTATTCTTTAAAAAGGTTGCAATTTCAACCGCATTTCTTAATTAAGCCTTTGTATGTACCTCCATATTATAGAATACACATTTGCTATGTGTTTGCAACTTTTAAAAATAGACAAATTCCTTGCTTGTATTTATCCCATTTGGTGATGTATTAGTTTTAAATATTGATTAAATATTTAATAAGAACACTTAAATATTGATTAGAAAAAATTAGACTAGATAGTCAGGAGGGAAGGGGAGTGGATGGGACTCTTCAACAGCACCCTCCACTCACATTGGCATAAATCAGTCATTAAACATCTTCCTCCCTTCCCACCTGCACAAGCACAGCCAGCTCGCAGAAGGCTCATGAGATCTTCTCTAGGGCTGATGCCAGCTGGACAAAGTGACATCTCTCTGCCCCCAGTGATGCCTAGCCCCAGCCCAAGGAAAGGGGCAGGAATACACAGTGGGGCAGTGAATCTGATGGCAACTTTCCCTCAAATCAGCTAAAGCCGATTTGGAAACAGCATCCTCAGTTATTACCATAGGTGGTGGGGTGGCCCCAGCTGGCAGCCAAGCTCCCACCCAGCCTCTGACTCGCTCGCCGCCTCCCAGGGGAATAGGACAGGGAGGGGAGAAAATAGGAAGATCAAGAGCAAGAAAACTCATGTGAAACTCCACTCCTTCACTCCAGATTCCTCTCTTCCCCCTTGCTGTCACCACAGGTCACACTCAGTCCCTTCAGCGAGGCCACGAGTGATGGGGATGGTGGTGGTGTGTGGGTTGCCATCAGGACATGGCAGTTCTTTTGTGCTGCTTCTTCCTCCTTACGCTTTTCCTCTGCTCCAGCATGGGCTCTCCACCAGATGCAGCAAGAACCTGCCAGGGACCACTACCTCCTCCTCCCAGGGATGCCACCAGTTTGGCTGATGGGCTTAGCTGTGCCCTGCAGTGGGTCTGTTGGAGCTGGCTGGAACCAGCTGGCCCTGCAGCCCATATTCTGCCGGTGCTTTCTTGACATAAGCCTCAGAGCAGTCAGGCTCTCAGCAGGTTTAAATCTGCAAAAAGGGCTAAAATGCTTCACAGAAGTAAATTCTTGATTCATTTGCTGACTCACAGTGTGTGGGATTAATCATGATATCCACTTCTCAAAACAGATTTGGTGTTTGGTGTGTTGTGGACTATACATTGCACGTGGATATGGTTTTCATGGTTTCTTAACAGCGACTCATACCAGGAGGCTTTTTTCACCCCGCCATCATGCAGCTTCATCACACAGTGTGGTAAGGCTTGTCTGGCAGTGCCCCTTGTCTTCTCTCGGACTTCAGCTGTCACAGAGCAGTGAGGAATCTGGGAGGCACAGTTGTGGGAGGTGTAGGAAAGGCCGATTTACAACCACCACTCATACGGTCCTTTCAGGGAGCCCAAATATATTCCAGGACATTAAATAAACATGATTTTTTGACATTTGAATCATCAATAACTACTGAAGAATTTAGATACATTGATAACTGGGCATGCTACCAGCTTTACCATTGTTTATTAATCTGGTATATAATTGTTCTATAATATGTAGTCTGGGAATGTAATCTGATAAAAGTGGTGAATAGGAGAGCTGGGAGAAATGGTGCTATTTCACAGATGCTTGTGATGACAATGAGCACTGTGCAACTTTTGTCACTTATGCAAGTGAATCCTACAAGTGTAAATATATACCCATGAAAAGAGCAACACTGAAAAATGGAGGTTCATTTGAGTAAAATAGTAAGTTGCTCACTGTAAATTGATAGTGAGTTACTCACCAAGTCTTCAGGCACAGTTATTTAATCCATACAGTACCTATTCTGTCTGATTTTGAGCTGTTGTTTGAACAGCGACTCTGTAAACATTTTGCCTGGGCTGGGATATCTGCTGATCCTACTGGAGTTGCAAAGTCTCCTTTGATAAAGGAGTTTGGAAGATATGACTTCGGGAGTTAAGGAACAGCTGTTTAGTACTACTGTAGGCAAAAGCTGACTTGTCTTCATAAACATCAGAATGCAAGCAATAAACCAACATATAGATTAATAGATGTCGCAGGCGTGAGACAAACAGCTAATTTCATGCCCTATGTATTAGCGTAATTAGTTAAGATTTATTACCGGAGTCAAGCCCTAAGCTCCCTCACTGTGCAGTAAAATAGCATTTAGTATCTAAAAGAGAGTTTGCCTAAGTGCTGATGTTAAATACCCACAGTAGCAGTAGGTGCTCTCTTAGTTGCTGTGTAGTGTGGATTTTGTTTGTAACATTAGGCTTTAGCCCCAGTGTTTAAGATAATGCAAAACTAAGTAGAAATAGCTGAAAGTGATACAGGCTTTTAAGAATATAAGAAAACCATAACTGCCTGGGTTTTAACTTGCAATTGTTTGGGCTAAGGATTAGAAAGAAAGTACTAGTAAACAGAAGAACAAGGACACAAAAGTGAGAAATGGTGAACTGGGACTTCCAAGGGGCACAGCTGGGAAAGTAAATTTGGCTGCAGGTAACACAATAAGCCTACCTATTTTCTCTTTCAGAATTACAGGTTTATATCAACCAGTAAGGTACTAAATGACCTGCTACTGTAAAGTCTGTTTTCTCTGAAGCTCTCCTTGAAAACTCTTGGTTCTGAGCTCGCGTCTGGATATCAGGAATGAACAGTCAGCTTTTGGCAGTCCTAGATGATGCCTTGCCTGAACCACTCAACCACCACCTACATAGATGGCCTAGTAGTCATGCTGACTAAATAGGCCATCAAGCCATGGGTGTTGTCAGCATGGCTCAGAATAACTGTGGATATCTGGGTGTAGATCAGGGAGCCTATTGAGTTTTAATCTTAAATTATTCATACACTTGATCTATAGCAAGACTCAGAAATGTCTGCAGCTCACAAAGCAGAAACAACAATTTTTTTGTATGAAATCAGAACTAGCCTGATGTAAGTTCTTTTTTTAGGGAAGCACACATCATTTTTTGTAAATTTCTAAAGGCAAAAATGCCAAGAAACGTAGTCAAAACCTTGTCACAAACTAAATGGCATTTTCAGAAATAACAATTACTGAAAATTCAGGGGTAAGATGGTAAGTCTGTCATCAGGTGTTTACTATTGAGAAATTCATACAGAAGGATATCTTGCTTGATGGAATGAAAGCAGCAAGGCTAAGAGTGAAGGAAAAACACAGATGATATATGTCTATTAGAATTTTTCGGTAGAAAGGATTTACCTGGTTTGTTGTTCAAAAAGTCACTGGGTTTATGTTAGGAAGATTGATTCCTGCTGCAGGGGAGCCCGGTCTTCACTTTAGAGAAAGCCTCTTGGATTGCCTCTAAGCCATATGCTGGTGTTCTGCAGGTTTTTTGACCAAATCCTCAGACACGCACACTGCACGTGGGATGGCCACTGCTCTGAAAATCATAAAGCACTACCTAGCAAATCTATTGAAGGCAACGCAGAGGTAGCAATTGCCTACCTTCCTGAACTCGACCATATGCACGTGTGGAGTATTGCCAGTTTGTACATATGCAGTTAATCCACTGCCAAGTATCTAACATAGATATCACAACTACTTCTTCCCAAAGACTGTATAAGAAGCCAGAACCTGGCAGACTGGATAGCAGCTGGTTCAAATCATGCAAGCTGCCTTCAACTTCATTTCTGTAATGGTTGTAACGCCTAACTCTACCTATAATAGACCGCCCATTCAAAGAGTGTTGTCTGCCTCTGTAAGCAGTGGGAATGTTTTACTCAAAATACAGCTCAGTATAAAAGCACTAATTCCCTCAGCAGCAGCTTGCATTGCAAACTTGTGGAATGTGTATAAGTTCTTGTAGCTGCTCACCCGCCACCATACACCATTTGTGGATAGCTCTTGATACAGCTCTGAGTTGTTTTGTGAGCACTGCTTTACTTGCACCAGTCACTAAAACAACTAGGAGTAATAATTGTGTCATGCATTCAGCAAGGGGTCTTTTTTCTGTTTTCCTGATTGTCCATTTTTCTAAGCTGGCAATTTTTCTAAGCTTTGTAAAACTATTTCACCATTATTCCTACAAATGATGCTGAGTTCGATACGTCTTTGTTAAGTTATTTATGCATTTTTTGTGTTCTGAATTCATGCTGTTTTACTTGGTGGTATATTATGTGCTAAACGAGATGAGCATAACTAGTAGAATGAAGTTTTGCATACAAATATTCAGTTGAATTGATCTGGAAGCATTCCCAACAACAACCTCATTTCCTAGAACAAACATAGAGACAAAACACAATGAGAACAAGCAGTTAAAATGATTTTTTTCCTTTAAATGTAAACCATTAGTAGAAAATGTTTTTCAAAAGAAAACTTCCAGTCCAGCACTCCACCACTTCATTTTTCTGATTTTCATTTTTTTTCCAGCCCCTCTCCTAGACTTTGTCTCTTTCTAAACCTTAACCCTGAAGCTAACCGTAAGTATCAAGTGAGCATTAGCTGTGGTCCAACAACAAGGATGAGATGCTTCTTAGGGAGCAAACCTTTTTTCAGATAACCCTTCCTTTTGAGAGTGCCTTTCAAACTCTTCTGAAGTTCAAACTCCAGGCTTTGCTTCTCTCAGCCCTAACCCTCACCCAAATCCTGAGCCTTCAGCTGAGCTCTAACATGAGACATTGTGCCACCCATCCACATGAAAAAAGTTCTCAAGGCAGAAAATATTTTGCAGCTTGCTCCTTCCTTTGGCAGCTCCTCTCCAACCCCACTCCTGCTACAGCTCTACTAGAGAAATTGTATAGTGACATCAGGTAACTCACATCCCATTTGAAGCACTGAGAATACATGCAACTTTTAATTAATCTGATTGAAACTTTGATAACTGGGGAAGGCTGAGAAAGACCAAGAAGGGCTGGAGGAGTTGAAAAAGTCAAGCCTTCAGGAGGTAAAAACACCTTAGTTTGAACATAAGCTATCTGATCAGTCATGAAGAAAACCCACAAAGAGCTAAAATACTACAGTCTAAATGAAAATCAGCAAACGTTGAGGAGATAAAATGCTCTTTCACTATAATATCTGTCAATCTTTCTTGTACTAATTGGACTTGAACTGCAGGGACGTAACAAATATACCAACATTTTATAAAGATCTGGATTAGATTTTCTGTTATTTTATTAAAATTTTGTTTTCTTCCCAAGGATAACTGAAGCAGAAAGGAGAAATTGTTTACTAGAGGCCCGACAATGCTTGAGGCAGAGCCCCTGTGGCTCCTGAATGATCAGGGAAAGATTTCAATTGCTGATGCTCTTTTTAGGCATATCAAGGATGTCTATTCTTACTGACAGAGCACTCCTTACTCAGAGAACTCCCCTTTTTCTTTTTTAGCCCAGAAACAAGTTCTGAAAAATTATTTTGGAAATGAACAATAGCTATTAATATTCAAGGGCAAGGTGATTTTCCTTTTGCTGGTGTCCATTTACTAGTCTACTAATATATCTTACAAAAATATGGAGTTCCACAGAAGGCCAGGAGGGGCGGGGCCATGGCTGGGACAGCTGACCCTGACTGGCCAATGGGACGGTCATTCCATACCATGTGACACCATGACCAGTACATTAACGGGGGCAGGTGGTGTGTGTGGGTGGTTGTGGCTCAGGGGTTGGTGTTGTTGGGTGGTGAGTAGCTGTGTCATGTGTGGTTGCTTTTGGTTGTTCATTCCCCCTTCCACCCTGCCCCTGGGTCTTGCCTCTCTTGTTATTCTCTTTTTCATTGCATTACTGTTTTTATTATTTTATTTTAATTATTAAACTGTTCCTATCTCAACCCAGGAGCTTTCTTACTTTTGATTCTCTCCCCTATCTTGCTGGTGGTGGAGCAAGCAAGTGGCTCTGTAGGGCTGAGTTGCTGGCTAAACCACAACACCTTCAGAAGAGGTTTTGTCTCAAAAGTAAGTCAATTGACAATGTTATCATGGAAATGCTTTGGTTATTCTAATTATATGGTTTTTTCAAGAAAGGTTTTTGATGATTATGCCTTCACTGACTTATGCAACCATTTTGCTAGTTATAATGAGTGATACTTATAATATCTGTCTCAGAGATACTTCTCAATGTATTTTTTGTCTTTAGTTACAAAAATATTGAATTAATATTTCCTGCTATATCTTAATTAGCTTGGTCATTTTTATATTTCCAGAAATTAATATAAGCAGTGAGAAAGCATCTATGGCATTTTAAGTTTAAGACTGCATCAGAGATGATGGAAACCTGCTTGAAAAAGTGTTGCTTTGTCATTGAAAATAAAGGTGTAAAATAAATGCATATTTTCACATGTAATGATCTTTAAAAAATATTTACTTCAGTTAGACACTTAAACTCTCTAAAGTTTCTTTTTTTCTGCTACAAACTTTTGATGAATTTTTCTGAAGGCTTTGACAGTAACCTCAAATATCAGTATGTATGAATAATGTAATGTGATTAGTTAGGTGACTGAATTTTAGGCTTGTGGCTTTACAACTGAGAAGATCTTGCCTCCAATCCCATGATGCTCCATGTCCTTACATCTAAGTGCCTCTATTCCCATTGACAGTAGAACAACTGCTAAAACACAAGATTTAGAAACTACAGTAAACTTCTTGAAATGTTCCAAAGGCTGTCAGGAATGCAGTGTTCTTGCTGGATCTTACATTGCCCATGTGCTAGGAACTGACAGTATTGTGTAGTTATTTCTGCATACTGGTGCCACTCAGTCTTGCTAACCTTGCTGTTCCTTTCATGAACTGTAAAGATACAAACTTCACTTTCTAGCCTGAAGGTCCCCTCAGAGAACGTTTGCTGGTATCCATCCAAATCTGGTGCTATTCATTTCCTATTTACTGTTGTTCTGAGCATGATTCCTTATGTTCTCCATTCCAATTTTCACTGCCTCAACCTATTTCTCATGGGGAATTAGGGTATATGTTTGAGATGAGTTATGTGAATGATGAATAAGCATATATTTTTGGCAGACATAATATGGATGAATATATTGTAATATTAATATCCTGCCCAAACATTGTTAGAGTTGACAAACTATGGCAGAATAATTCTTTCTCCACAAAGTACTGAATCCCATAGAAGAAAAAAATCAATGGGGAAAAAAGTAAATTTTAGCATGCAAAGAAGCTGTGCGCTCTAGTTGGAATCTTAGCCTGTTTCCTTCAGTATCACGTTCTTTAATAAAAAGGGTAAATTCTTTATTTTTCATTAAGAACTGAGGCAGTTATTAGCACATTCTGGTTACTGCTTAGAAAGGCATTATATTCTGCTTTAAAATGCCCAAAAGACTTCAGTGTTTGTAAAATTAATCACAGGTGAAGAGGTCCTCTTGGACAATGGTTACAAATCGATACCCTGATAACAGATCAACTTTATGAACTACGGAAAATCCTCAAGGAAAAGGCTGACACTGAACAGAATACTAAAGAGTTTGGGAATGTAAATATGCACATATACTCAAATCACAATCACTTTTGATGCAATGAAGTGCCAAAGATTAGGGTTTTGCCTGAAGATCGGTTTGAGTGGTGTGGTGTCTGTTCCAGTGCATTTGAACTGCTGGAAACAGAACTGCATAGAATAAATAGATCTGAGGCGTAGGTAGATGTGAGTGTTGTTTTGTTTTACTTCCAAATACCTTCCTCTAAACCTAAAAACCTAGTGTAACCAGTAATTGATATAAAATTTCTTTTACTTGTACCCTAAGAGTAGTTTAGCACTAAGGATGTTGCAGAGTACTAGCAAACTAAATACCTCCCTGTTAGCATGGTAATTCTTAAGAGGGTGGCTGGGCCATTCTTGTGGTGCTTCAAACCTCAGAGATTGAAAGATGCAAAGATACAAATGTATTGTTCATCTACAAATGGTAGGGGAAGGGATGGTCACATAGGATGCCAGTTGGGAAAAGACATCTTCCAGTACCGTCTGTTAGCCAGAATTACTAATTCTCACTAACCTGAATATGCTTGGGAACATACCTAAATCAATGATTTTAAGAGGTATTTTAAATGCGATTTTTCTGATTCTTAAATCTAGTTGGTCAACTGAAAAAACAATTGTGTTGGAGTGAGGATAGACAGTTTTAATTAAGTGCAAAGGCAATAAATCTGGTTTCACCTATAGAAATGCCATTTTCCTTGGTACTATAAAGATCCCTTAGATGTGTTTAGAACTGGATAAAAATCATCCCCATTGTAAATGCAAATAACGTCCATTCTTTCGTTATAATTTTTTTTAGTTCAGTTTATAAATTCTCAGAAAGCACCCTCTTGAAAACTGCTATTGCTCCCTTCTGGGGATTCACAGCTATTTAATTTTCTTCCTTTCTAGCTTCCCACTAATATGCTAATAGTAAATCTGAACCATCTGCCATGGAAACAAAGTCGGTAATATGAAAAACCTTGACAGAATAGTCTCTCATTTAACCAATTTACTTAAGTTATTATTCATATAAATAAAAGTGTCCTTGAGTTACTTACAAATTTTGTGGTCATTACATTTTTTTCCCTAATCATCTACTAATTGCAATAAGGAGACGAAACTGCAGTAGAACAGAGTGTGTTTGTTGTGAATAGCAGAATGATATTTACAACTTCAGTAAAATGAGTAAATAGGTTAGTTGCATGAATGCTGGGCATACAAATTTCTTAGGATATGGAATGTACATATGTCCAGCCTATAACTTCTGTTTATCTGGACTACTCTGTATCTTTATGAATCACTGGCCAATTAATGGATATCCATTAAGCAACAGACCTTCTGGGCTCATACAAAATCTGTGCACCTTCAAGAGAACAACCTCAGTGTTACCTTAAATGTAGCAAACAAAATCTTTTTAAATACAGCAAGACAAAATTAATGGCAAACAACAATTTTTTCAGCTTTGAAATGAATTGCAATAAAAATAAAAACATAATTTCTCTGTAGATTCACTACATGCTCATTATTCTTGGGTAATATTAAGCTTGTTCTCTTCCAGATGTGCTCTGAACAACCTTTTGCAACATCATGACCTATGGTCTGCAATAGTGACATTAAGATGGGTCAAAATGTCTCCAAAATGAAGGAAAAATAATTAAGATTGATCTTTAAAATGAAAGAGAACTCCCTGTGCAAATGTAAGAAAAGCAATACAGTGTAAATGATTATTTTGAACTAACCAATAGTTTCTAGTTGTCTACAGGGACCTCTTTTCAGTTTTTATTCTGACAGCTAAAATCACATTACATTCTTAAAATATTGACTATGTATTATGTGCTTTCAGTCTCTTTTCATTCACAAGAGTGAAAAGGAGTGGGCAAGAGTATTTGAATGGAAGTAAGAATTATATAGTCCTTACGAAGAAAAAAAACTGAAAAAAATGAACCACAATATTTTACAGCAATATTGTAGATGAGGAGAAGGAAAACTGCCATTTTGCATGAGATGAATGACTTTGTAAAATATATTCTATTTGAAGCCAACTGATTTACATAATGCTATTTCTTGAAATGAAAAAGAAGTTATAGGGAGTCCAGAGAATAGCTTTTCCAGTCACACATTAGTGTTTTTATTCATTTCATGTTTTACTGACACCCCTGCCATCTTCTCCAGTTTATATACATATCTGTCTCTCAGAGTCTTTTCTTTTTTACACCAGCTCCATAGTGGGCTGGTAATTATATTTCTAGCCTTCTTTTGCTACCCAGTAGTTTTACAAATGTTTTTTTACAGGATCAGGTAAACTGAGGCAAGTACTGCAAAATTAAGGTGTCCAAGTTGAATACAATTGGTTGTTAATTACACTTAACTGAACAAAGTATCTGGGTTATATTCCCTTGCAAAGGAAGTGCATTAGGACAGAATTTCCATCTGTGCTAGGTACTGACACAGGTATGTGTTGTGAAGGCTGAAAGTGGAAGATCCTTAATAAGGAAGTGGAGCTGTGTAGAGATGATCTACTGCAGTCCTGGGATTACAGGTTGTCATGTGGAGCAGCTTCAAGGTCAGCTACTATCACTGTGAAAGAATGGTTAAAATACAATCTTTTGTCTACGAGCTAAGGCTTTACTTATTTACTCAAATGACGACAACCACTATCCTGAGTAATTTTCATTTTAAAACACAGAAATGTCCAGTTTTATGAAGCATTTGTTTTGTATGTTTACTGTGATAGAGGAATGTGATTTGCAGTCAATTTTCTAGAGCTTGGAACAGAACGTGGTGAAGTATCTTGATTTCTTCAAATTCAGAAAATATTCTGAATGGCTCTTCAACTTGTTTCATTCTGACAAACATACTTCGTGATCAGGGTATAAGATATTTTCAAATATCTTTAGAAGTGGATGAAGATGATGTAAGTTTGATTCCCCTCTTGTGCCGATTCTGTCTTAGTCACCTCTTTCTGTTTACAGTGGAGTAACTAAAGATTTCTTCACTCTGTTTCTCAACCTTTAGAACAACATTTTAGACCTTCTACTACAGTTATTTTGATGTATATAACTGTGTTAAGCAGTAAAACATAATTGTTGACAGTCATAGGTGAAAGGATGTAGAATCTCTGTGAAAAAGCTTAGTGAAAATGTGAAGTGATTGCCAGGAGGGTGCTTGTACTGTGATTTCCTCACCCCTCTCTCCCTTTTAATTTTCTGTTCCTAATTGTTTTGCAAATTGTCCATTAAACTGCCCAAATAAGTTACAGTATATGTCCTCCTACTGGTTAGCACAAAAACAATGTACTTTTCCACAGCTAATCAGATTTATTTGCATATAAATCTATTTAATCAGTCCATTAAAAATCACACAGGGTTTTTGGTCCTCCTCTGCCAGATGTAAATACTTACAATTCGTACAGGGCTGGGATCCAGAAACATGTTGCTCAGCACAAAATGCAAAGTGCTAACCTCAGTGTTGGAGCTGAAAGTCTAACAGATGCACTCATTAGTTTGCTGAATTACATTGCTATGTTTGATTTTTTTTTCTCTATGCAGTACAAGAAGGAAACATCCCCCAGGGTCTGTATCTGAGATTTAAATAATATTCCAACACAGTCAGGATGCCTTGCCTAATATTGAATACTTCTAGCTGAAACCACTAGCTGCAAAATTGGCTACTACCCATTACTCTTCCTGACAAAGACAGAGTGAGTCGGCATGCTGGCCCACCCCGACTGTGTGTATTCCTACTATCCCATTCATAAAATGCCCAAAGAACAAAAGACTTTACTGAAAGAAAAGGAGCATCGTAGGAGTGAGCACAGCTGGGCTGAGCTAGGGGACTGACTTTAAGTCTCTGAATCAAATGTTCAAAGAAAATAATTCTGAAAATATGAGTAGCACTGAGCCTTTCTGTTATTTCTGGCGGCCATGGAGCAGATGCTAGAGGTTGCCCCGAGATTATGTTGTCACTGAAATTATTACCAGAACATGCCCTTTTTCCTCTGTAACTCCATAAACTCAGGTATTATGTGGGTTAATGATTCCCATTTATTTCATGCATTATTTAAAATTTATCTCACTTTCCCTGTTTTTGGTTGGTTTATGAGACTAAGATACAGCAATAGTTCATTTGCTGGTTTTCTTCTGCCAGTGCCATAGTGCAGCTTTGACTGGTCCCTAGGAATCTGTCTGAAATGCAGTGTCTTGTCATCCAGCAGTACCTTTTCCTACTCATATGCCTTCACATTCACATCAACTTCCCAGTAAGTGCAAACATTTGTAACAATCTTATGATATTTTTCAAAAAAATTTGTCAACAGCACATTCTACCGTGCTTTCTTGTCACATCAGTTATTAAAGACCATTCAGGAGAAGTTATTTCAGTTCAATTCTGCATTGATAAGATACAATTTCACAGATTGAGCAGTACCGTTGTAACCACTGTGAGCAATGTGAGGAGGACAGGGAGTGAGCTCCTCCCCACTTAATCAGCGGGGTCCTCAAAGGCAGGGTAATCTTAAGAAAAAAGGAAATGTTGTCAGCACCACAGTCATTTGTGAGTCAATAAAATTATATTCTGGGACCTTTAGAAGAGAAGGTCATTGATCAAACACATACTAAAGTAAGCAGGTGTGCTTTTCATTTGATGTGTCATTACATTAAATTAGGAGGAAGGAAGTTCAAGACAAATGAAAGGAGGTTGCTTTAGATATGGCATATAAGTAAGTTGTGGAGCTTCTTGCTGCAGGGTGTATAAATTAACAGTGACTCTACAAGTTCGTATTAAAAAATCCATTAAAAATACATGCAATTATATAATCTTGAGAAGTCCCTAAGTCACTTACTAGTAGAAACAGGAATAGTGTTTAAGGAAGTTTCAGCATGTGCTTCCTTCTACTCTTGTGCGATTCCCTAGGGAAGTGCTACTTGACATGCTTTGGAGGCATGTATTGGATGACAGACCTTTGGTTTTACCTGACACAGCTGGTTTTTTGGTCTTAAGATCTTAGAAGACCTGAAAGAATAGTTCCTTAAATTGAGATAATACATTAATTCATTAATTTAGCTAAAGATAATGAAATAACTGGCAGTAAGATTTTGCTGTTAGACTTTCTTTCTAAGAATACAAACAAAAGTTATTAAACTATTTTGGAAGAAAATTCTGATTCAAGATTTTGAAAATTAATGTAAGCATGTGCCCGTACCAGAAATAGAATCTCCAAGTCAAACTAGGTTGTCCTTAAGAATTTGCAACTATATTTTGTGGAGACATTTGCTTATAATTCAGAAACTGAATAAAAACTTAACTATTTGCTGCTTCAATGGAATATGTCTGGGAGAACTTTTTTTGTGTACGTTCAGTCTCCGACCCGTTTCCTGGGAAACAGTTACCACTCAGTAATGTTTAAGTAGTATGTATGAAAGAAAAATCCCAGTTAAGTTTTTCAGTATTTTTTCTTTTACAATGATCTTAATCTGTTCAGGTATCCATTCATAAAAAGTTTAATGAAAGAATGTCGGATCTTTTATCATCAACTGAGCAGAGAAAAAGTGAACCTGTAAACCTCCAAGTATAGTGAGCCAACACCACTGTGCTTTTCCTATACAGGAAAAGTGTCTCCATTAAGCTGTTTTGAGACCTCTTATCTCATAGACAACATTATATTCCCTTTTTCTGTGGACCTCAAGAACTGAATGCAGTTTTCCATAGTTCCTCAATATCCTGGAGGCTCATACCCGAAATATTTGTGTACTTTCCCTGTTGGCAGGCTGTAATTCCTCTGTTAAGGTGAAAAAAATCAGTTTTAAGACTCTTTAACAGAGCAGGCAGCTTGGCCAGTACTTTGGAGTAAGATAGCATATATTGGTCTCACGCAGGTGGAGAAAGGAAGCTTGTGAAACCCTGGTTTACACGTGGATTTGTTAGAAAGCCTGGGGATGTGGAAGTAACCTTTCTTCCCCTCTGTCTTGGCTATTTGGATCTGTGGAAGGCAACAGCAGAATACACTGGAGTTCAGTCAGATATTGTCACCAGGGTAGTAATTGTTAATTGCAGACGGGGACTCTACATTTACCCATATTCTGGAATATTGTTTCTTTATTCACATCAGTCATACCTCTCTTTTCCAGAAGAAATTTGTTATAGTTTTGCATGAATATGGCATGAAACTCAGGGAGGCTGTTTTCAGTTAACAGGGTTGAAAAGCAATAGCACTTTTAAAATGAGGCGGTGTTTGGAAGCCAAAATCCAATGTGAACTCCTTACCAGTCTGTAAATTAAATATTTTTGTTATGCAGGCACAGTCATAACCTAGGGTGGGTGTGAGTCTTAGTGACATTGGTATATTAGTTAATCCTTTCATTATTACATAATTATGTATTATTACATGTACATATTATATGCAAAATGAAATGAATATGCTGGAACTGTTCTGTTACACATCTGCGTGTTCGACACAGTGTTACTTAGGGGGTAGTTCACCCTGCATAGGGGTAAGTAAAGCTTCTCTCTCTAACTGAAAAGGACTGTTTGTTTTCTTTTGCCTGTGGCCTTTAAGTGTCTTTCCGCACACAGTCAAGGCATTTGCCCGTTAAAATGTTTTCAGATATAACAATTGAAAGCGTTCTTTTAAACTGACTGAGGGGAGGTTTTGCTTTAATATGAATACAGACTAAAAGTCACCTCATCTGTCTTTATTTATGCAACATATGACACCTGAAAAAGAAGCTAATTGTAATCTTCCGACCCATTTATTGAAAACAAATGCTTAATTCTTTCAGCGTTATTTTGACAGCAGGTTGTATGAACCCTATACTGTGGTCTCTTTTGTGTTGTGTTGCCTTCCCACTGACCTAAACGCTTACCTCATGTCTGTGTGCCAGTGCCATCAAATGGCTGTTGCAAATGAAACAATTGCCCAGGAGCCAGTGAATTTTCAGACCTGTGAAGGAAGAGTAGGAGCTTGATATGGCATCCAATGGGAATGCAATAGGAAAGGAAAATTATTCCTTCAGAGAGAGCTCTGCAGTTCCCAAAATAGAATAAAAACACTATTAGCTGTTACCCAGTCAGACATCCCAGCTTTACGGAGAACAGACTGTCTAGGAGAGTTTTTCTGTAGGCTCAGCAGGCAACCCCTAAACCAAACAAAAACTTTATGGAGATGTCAGGAGGTACATATGCATACCCAGAATAGATCCATTTTTTCTTTTCTGCCTGCGAAATTTTAAGGGCTGCATCTGCAACGGTGAAGTAGTTTCCCTGATGTTTCTGAAATAGCTACAATCTGAGACATCACAAAATGTAAAAGTTAAAAACAGGATCTTCAAACAGTATGACAAATACAGATGTATTCTATATTGGCATCCTTTCTGGAGGCAAAACAAAGTCCTAAAGCATTTGATTTTTTTCTCCATCTTTTCTCAAGCAGGAGTCTCTGTAATTTAATCTTGCTTGGGGCACTGACTTAGCTGTGTCCTTCCCCAGATGTTAGCTATCAATAAAAATACTTTCTCTGGAGCTACTATGCTACCTTTCAGCCATGGCAATGTATCTGCTATGTCTTCTCAAGCTCTGTTGACTTCTAGTGATGTCTTTTTTTGGCAGTGTTTTATGGCAGGATCATGAGGAATGGGCCTGAGGTTTCTGACAGATCCCAGTGTTGTAACTTGGGTGTCAGGAGACTGTGCTGAGGGCATCTGGGCTGTGCACATTTGGGTCAGGAATGTACCTTCTACCCTCATACCTTGGTGAAGAAACTGAAGCAACAATAAAACCTAGTAAAAACAAAACAGAAAAACAAACAACTGGACTGAGAAAGCCGTTCACTGCACATCTCATGCTCACTATTGCTCCCTGGTTAGGGAAAAGAATTGAACTGTGAAAAAAGGCTCTAGACTGTATCTCACCTATTTAATTCTATCTCAGCATGCCACAAGTTGTTAAATTCCTTTCTTTAAATAACACTAGCAAAAGGCACAGTGATAAGTGTACTTACCTTTACAGATATCTGCACACATGACAAAACAGTGTCTAGCAATGAGAGGGAAAACCTGGACTGGAGAAATACTTTTTTTTCTTGGACCTAGGTCAGGGGAAGCAAGATGAAATTATTAAAGCAGCTTCATACACATTACTCTCAGAACAGAGTATAAATAATAGAGAATACAGGAATTAATGCAGCTGCAGAGCAGGCTAGAACCACAGACTGTGGCCAGGCGCTGCATTCAGCCATTGCTCTGTGGTATGTGCTCGTTTTGTCATGTGAAGAAGTTATTGAAGAGGCTATTGCAGTGCCTCCCCAACGCACCCCCTCACCTGACCATCTTATGGTGGTGAGACCTTACTGTCTGTGTGTCACAGAGGTCTGTTAGTGGATTTGAAGAGAAGATAAACACTTCTCACTGCCTTTTTCTGTCAACAAGATCTGACATTTAATTCCCTGAGAGTCATATAAGCTATGTCCTCCGCAATTGTTTTCCTCGTCGTTAATACTGACAAAGATTACAGGTTCCCGTGGCTATCCAAGGCCCAGGAGATTCCTGTTTCTGCCAAATGAATAAATACAGGACTTGTTAATGCTGACCTAAAGCAGCATCTTATTAGCTTGTAGCTGAAAAAAAGAGTTTAGTTTGAAGCAAGCACTAATTTTGCCCTGCTGCTCCTGTTTCCAGACTATCAGGTCAGGGTTTTCTGTATCACAGCTATAGCTGTGTGTTGACTTATGCATAGGTTTTCGTATGTTCAAAACACTTGTAAAATGCTTCCAATTAAATAGCAACTATGAAGGAAGTGTTCACATAAATATCGGAGTATAATTATGCCATAAATATAAAAATGGAATAAAAAAGATTCAGTTGCAGTCCAATCTACACTATTTTATCCAGATATAAACAAAGATCCATAATATTCAGATATACAGTCAATATTTACAGAAGAAACAAAAGAAGAAAAGAAACTGTTTTTTCTGCTTTGATGGTACTAAATGGAAAGGCATCTTCAACATCAGTTCTGCAGCCCTTGCTAAAATTCGTCAACTCTGGAGTTTGGACCAGACCACATATTGTTGTGTAAAAACATACAAAGAATAAGTAAGAACAGCAATATGTAATGGACTAGTGAAATAATCTTGATAAACAAAAAGGGTTTAGGATCAACTTCATTAAAAAGTCATGCAGGACACTATAGGAATGGTGGAGTAATGTGTCTTTGTTTATTATTCTGTCAGAGGGACATCAATCTAGCAGAGTACAACTCAAATATTCCCCAAAGTATCAAAACAATATATGGTCAAAAGGGCATCAGGAGAGGTAAGGCAGGGGTGGGGGGGAGCATAAATAGGCCTTCTCGTTGACAAAACTGCTCTCCACTGGGTAGTTGTTTGTGGTGGATGGATCACAAACTCTCCTTCCCTGAAGGACAACGAATATGTCACAGCACGTGAAACTTCTTTTCTAGCAGGCACAGAACAGGTATCTTTCTTCGTAATTAAACCATGTCTTAGAATGAGATAAAAGTAAATGTTTTCCTTTTGCCAGGAATAGTTTTCTCAGAACAATTTTGTCCTAATTCTGAACACCAAAAATATTTTCTGTATGTTTCCTCTAATTTAATATATGTTGTGTTTTCAAAGTAGATTATTTTTTGTCTCGTACATTGTAGGTTTCATGCACATCTCATACTAATGTAGGGATTTAGTTTTCTCTTTTGTAGAGTCTGAATATATACTTTTGTCAGTATTTTGTTTTTTGTCTACGGTTTTCTTAAATAGAACCTGCTTTATTAGTGAAGTAACTCAGTGAGGCATCAGAGTGCAAATTATCCACAAGACATCATGTATTAATAATTGTTGTAAATGACAGAAATGTTTAAATGATGTGCAACTTCCAACATACTTCACTCAGAGTATATTTCAGATTTTCAAATAGAATCCTTGATGAATCAAAACACCACATATCTGGAGGGAAGTTCAGAAGTTCCCTGTGTAAAAGCCTTGTTCATATTACTATAGATACAGGTCATGTTTGCAGCTAGCAAATTGTTTATGTTTCATTGTATCTGGCTTTTGTTGTGGAGGAAACCTGCCCTTTGCTGAGGGTCTTGCAATAGATGTCAATTAAACTTAGGAAAGTAAACTGAGTTAAAAAAAAAGTGTAAGCTAAGCATAGAAGCATACAGTAATAATAGTTTAAGCATGTCATCAAATGTAAGCTTTTCTACATATTGCAGCCAGACAAAAATGCATGTTGGGGGGGGACTCAACATATTTGACCATTAAATGTTCTAGCTTATTTCCCTATGAAAAAACACAAGTGTGGAGTATTTTGCCACTGTATGTATATGTATGGTTTATGTAGTTATACTTTTCCGTTAAATAAGATGTTTGGTTTTCAGACATTTAGATTTAACTGCATATGTAATCATTCATAGCTCAGCAGGAATGAGAAAAAGCCACAGATGTAATAATGAAGTCAAGGGGATACTGAACACTTGCAGGTGTCATGGAATTCAGTCAAGTAGAAAGTCTGGATGACTAACAGCCGGGTCATCTCTGTGATCATAATGTAGTACCACTGTTAAAGAAAAGAAGCGTTAGATTATTTTTACAACTTTGTTATTGTTGGCTTTTTTAAAACATTCTTTTGAGACATGATTAGCTTGAAATGTCTTTCTGAGGAAAAAAGATAATTAGCTTAGAAAAAGTCTTACAGAGGCTTATGCTCCAACTGTTGAGACTGATGAAACAAATGTCTAGTCATTTTATAAATTGGCCCAACAGAATATGAAGTATTGGGTTGCAAATTAGGAATAGATCTGAAAGATAATCAACAGTATGTTGATTATTCAATAATTCTCTCAGAGAAATAATGGCAATAGAAACAATTCGTTTTGTATATGTTAATTCCCTTGAATGGCCCTTGTGCTGTTTCCAACTCATCACTTTCTTTTCAGAGTTGTGATATATGATGTCCACATCTATTTTTAGTTTTCCCCAAGCACTTTCTAGTGCTTAGAGCATTGGCAAAACATCATGATTCTGACCAGTTTGGCTGCACTCTGTAATCTCAGCTCAGAGCAGATGGTGAGCCTCAGCTGCTGTGCGAAACAGGTAAAAGAAAAAAGCCCCAGAAACCTATGAACACTTAAAATATTGTTGGCAGTTTTATCAAAGATACTTTCCAGACAACAGGTGTTTATTTTTTTAAAATATTTATGAAACTGCATATCATTTAGAGCTAGAGGAATTTGATTGTTCAATGATCAAGGTTGTTATCTTTTCAGTCTTCTGTAGATTTTTCTTCTTGTTTCTAATATAGCCAGTGCGTCATTACTCCAACAGGTGTACTGTACCATACATACCTCCTTGGAACCTGGAGGGTTACAGAGAGGTTGCAGGGAGGACTGGGGTTTGATTTTATAAATAAACTAACAGATTAAATTTACATGTCCTATTGTGCTTTGTACTGCGAACATGGGTTTGCAGGACTGGAACTCATGCAAAGGACAAATAAGGTGAAAAGTTACCCAGAGCATCAGATATAGGTTTAAGAGGTTTCTAGATGGAACAGGGGTGTTGGGTGAGTGACAATTTTTCCTTCGGTGCAACAGAAGTGCTTGGCTGTGTTGTTTGGCGGAATTCAGATTTATTTTTTCCAGTTGGCGTTAATGACATTTAGTCGCTATACATTTTGTTCCTTGCTGAAGTGCAAAAGAAATTCAAACCTCAATTGCTGTGATACTGAAGGAGGTATGACTAATTATAAAGGAGTAGGATACATTCAGTAGGTGCACAGAGAGCTGCAGTTGGATGTTTCTACCCCTTCTAGGTATTACACCGTGGGCACTGTCTCTGGACCTTCTATTTTGTTCTTCCTTCTTGCGTGTTCTTGGTTTTGCTCCCTATGCCCTTCCTCTGCTCCTGCCACAAAGCTTCAAAACCTAGAAGGTAAATAAAAACTCCCCAAAAGGACTATCACAGATAACTTCCTCTTTTTTTTAAAAAGACTTTAAGACTTTGAATCCCACTGCTTTTGAAAGTGTAGAGCTGGAAAAATTTGGCTGTAAGCAGTCAGCTAGGATATATTCCATATCTTTTTTTTTTCTTTATGCCAGAAAGGGATGTTACCTTGAAATATAACTTGAAGTATGAAAGCTTTTAACTGGTTCATTTAATGGAGGCCCTCCATGAAAATTTGCATCATGATTGGGAGCACAGGATGAGAAAAGTGAGAATATGTATTAACAGTTCCAAAGCAGAAGCTTTGTCCAGAAGCTGAAGTGGAGACAAGTGAAGCAGACAGCTTAGGGTTAACCCAGAGGTTAATGAGAGATAGAAGCTAATGCAGTTTCAGTAGGCCCTTTAAAAGAGAGAGTGGAAATCTCCTTAGCAAAACTGTATTATGAAATAAATAACTAAAGTTTGGAAACAGCATAATTCTGGTTTTCTGTTTAAACTCTCTGTAATGTTCTTTGTTGACAGTCTTCAAAGGTAACTGAAGGGCTAAGAATTCTGTTAATGAAAAGAAATTTTCAGTGAATTTATTACTGTATTATGGTAACTGCACCTGCTTTTGGGGACTGAAGTGACGCTACACAGTCTGAAAGCAAATAACATTGCACTAGCTAAAAAAAATAATCTTGGTCTCCTTTCATTAAAAGGTTGCTAACTGGTAACAGTTGGGTCAATCATTCCTCTGTGGGTAGGGATAAGTGAGTGGATGTTGTTATATTCCTTGCTGAATGAGCATATATTTCCTCAGAAACATATCAGACCCTTCTCACTAAAAACATGGGAATGCTAAGCAGTGGATATTTGGATAGGTCCTTCATTAACTTCTTAAGGTTTTCACTTCAACAACTGTGACTGTAATTTAGTAAGATGATCCTTAAAACATAAAAGCAACATACCAAATAAAATCACCATTCTACAACTGGCAGGGTGTGTGACTTACACAAATGCTGGGCACAAAAGCGTGTTGGACGAGTTAAAGCTCATAAAGCTGGTTCTGTTATGACAATGCGTGCATGCAAAAGCCAGGGCCATATCCATCTGGCTCGGCAGCTCTGTCACAAGAACCAGCAGCCTTATGCACTGAAAGTCACACACAACTACCTGCTGTTTGCATATTGATACTTATTCAGCAACTTCTGCATAGCATAGCAGTGAACACACACGCCAGTTGTTATTGAAACCACTGTCTGCTGTTTGTAAGTGGGGCGACATCATCTTGCTCTGCTATAATCACCATTGCAGTCGCTGTGTAGGGGTTTTGTAACAGCACTATTGAAAAAAAATCAGCTACTGCCATTTTATGTGAATATAATGAAACAGAGTGGACAGACCAAGTCTAGAATGAGCTAACACACTCACAGTGAATCTACTTCTGATGCAGAAGCATCTGAAAGTGAATGTAGCCTTTAGGAACTACATAAAATATTTATAGTATCTTGTTCTTTATTTATCAATGCCACCAGCAACAAAACACTGCTTCATTTTACAGCGGCCCCATTTATATAGCACCGCATAACAGAAACAAGTGAAAGTAAATGGAGAGAGAAATAATCCTGCCTTCTTAATGGAATTTAAATTAAAAAGCAGAAAAATACAGCCCTGAAAAAAATTCCAATCTTTGGGCTCTAAATATCTTTACATTACATATGTATAAGTATGCATATGCCACATATATCATGCTCTCAGCTGTTAGACTCATCTGTGTATAGTACTCTTCATTTGATCCTTTCTGACTGCTTGTGTCAAATGGGTGACTTCAGTTTGGAAAAATTATTTCTGTATAAACGCTTTATATAAAACGAGAAACTACTTAGAGTTTCTGTCAGATCATGGTGGCCATCTGCAATTGCACATATCCGATCCCAATGGATGGCAATAATTAACTCATTTAAAAGCATGAGGAGAAGGAAAAATGCTCACTGCCTTTTTTTTCCTTCTGTGACAAACTCAGGAAATACTCAGTGTTCAGAGGTTTGTCATGTGAGCAATTTTATACACTTGCATTTCAGTTTATTCATTTAAGTGAATAACACACAAAATTAAGGAAAATGAGAACATATATTGCGTACCACTTACATTTTTGTCATTTTGGCCTATCAAAATCCTTGTGCAACAGAGTGGTCACAGAACTTTGCTCTTTCTCAGTAATCTTCTGTTTGTCTGCAGGTTCGTGCTGGCAGACTGTAAGCCAAATGGTCATTCACAACCACTTGAAAAAGTGAAGTCTCTGTGACCAGTCTCTTAATCTTCATTACTTTACTGCTTGCTTTAACTCATTTAAAACACAAAATAAAATTGCAAGTGAAACGAAGTTGAACCACTGAATAACTGTTGTGGATGGCCTGTCATGTTCTTGCTCAGCAGAGAAAGGACTCACTTTCAGTTCCTTTGTACTTTTGCGATACTGAATGCGTCAGTCGTAGGCAGGCAGAGAGCCCATTACCATCTTGATGCATTGATGCACACAGGTGATGCAATCGAGCATCTTTACTGTGCATCATTTACAAGATGGAGTACCAAGAAGAAATAATGTTCTGAATGTGACATCATAAAGCTGAAATGTGGGTATGACATCAGCATCTCGCATCAGCGCTGCCCTTTGCAAGCTGGCTGGTCAAACCAGAGCTTGTGAAGATTATTTGTGTGGCATGGTTTCCTGAGAGTTCGCTCATGGGATGAGTGTGAAGTTAGAAGACGATGAGGAGCATACTGGCATGAAAAGCCTTTCTGTTTCACTGGCAGACACGCCGGATCAGCCATGAAATGTTAACCCTAGGTGAAGTGGCCTTATAAATATACCCCATACACTATAGCACCCCTGAAGTCAAGGAGAGGAATGGTAGTGGTCTCACAGTATGTTAACATGCACTTTTCTGTTTGGATGTTATTCTTTCTGAGCTGGACATGAGCTAACATATCAAACTGGATGCTGTTAGATCATACAGGACTGCAACATTTCTTTAGCTATTTATTTTACTTCAAAAGGTCAACAGCCTTGTTTACAAGGGGAAAGGAAGGTAAAATCTCTTTATATTGTCATTTATGAATGTTTCAAAATGCCTAACATTATTTTAAATCTTTGTGTATATCTGTTTTTGCCTGGCTAAACAACATTCATTTCCTGATTTGGTGGAAAATTATTGATCAGTTAGAGATAAAAATGCATTAATGGATAAGAAAACTTTCTGGGGCTCCTCCCATGGTGAAGAATTGAAAGATTATGCTGCTGACTAGTGTTTTGTAGAATGGCTTATTTAAAGTAGAGCAAAAATCCTGACATTACTTTCCTCAGTTCCCTGAGCTGCCTTTATGCAGTCAGGGTCTTTTAAATACTGTTATGTAAGTCAGCTCTCATCCTATTTTAATAGTTAAGGCTTCTGAAGTAAGCTTTTTTGACAGTGCAAGAAACATTAAAATAAAAAAAATCAGATCTTAGGAGGGAGTTTCTGCTAACAGGGTATGTGAGTTCAGTGGTCCTTTTCTTCTTTATGACCCACTATCTTTCATGAATGTTATTAGTCCCGGAGAGGAAACCCAAGTTATTTGTATTCTGCAGTGAATAACAATGATTTTATTCTTCTGTAAATTATATGTTCATCCGGCCTTTTCTGAGGTAGGAAAAAAGCTGCAGAAGAGAAATGAAAGGGACTTTTGCTCAATTTGTGAAGGAGAAGAAGAAAAAAATCTCAAGAGAAAATGAAAAGAAGGCAAAGGCTTATCTTATCCTGAGTTTTTTTTTTTTAGTCTGGAAATAGCTTGTGTTCTTTCCCTCCTATCATCATAAGGAGAGATGAGAGGGAGAGGTTCCTCTCTCTTTTGAGAACAGTAGTGATACAGTTTAAACTTAGCAGCTCTCTAGGTAACACTGTCTATTCTGCTTGGACAATTAGTGATGAAAGAAAGTGTTCTGAAGCAAGTGATATTAATATTTTAGTAGGTGGCATCCTCTCTGCTAAGTCAGTACTGCTAAAGGGCATTTTGGTAATGGAGTTTCAAAATATAAAGCTGACATCCTGGTCCCTTGTAGCTGTTGAGATACAATCCAGTGATATTTTTACAAAGATGTATAATAATAAGGAAATCTGCTTGTGATTTCCTTCATTTTTACTTAATGTCAAATGAGCTGAACACATGCTCCTAAAGCCCTTTACTCTTTCAAATACATTTAAACGTGATCTATGCACTGACGATGCATAACTACACTTAATTAACATTAATATTGGATTTATATCCTTAGGGTAATGGAGAACAATTCATATTAATCAGGAATTTTATTGAGATTTAAGTAAATAAAGGTCTAGAATGCAAAGAAAAAGTTTTGGGAAGAAAACCAGTCTGCACAAATGGATGTTACTTAGCTCTTACAAGGCTTCTTTCTCAAAACCTTTAAGCAGATCTCTCCTGTAACTCCTGCACTCTGAACTTCTTTATCAGATGATCAGTTCTGCTCCTGAGCACTTTGTTGGTCTGGTTTGGGATAATGGGCATTACCTCTACATTTACCCTCTCTTGTGAAAATTGATTTATATGTTCTCTGTGTGTTGGGGGGGGAAAGTCACAACTCAGATTGTCATTCTGCAAATGCAGCCTGAGTTTTTAAAAATCCCATCTATTCCTGTGTACAAAGCAGCAACTGACTATACTGTAACCATGGAGACCTGCAGCAGATTCAGTTGATTTTAACTCTAGTGCTTCAGACCAGAAAATATTAGATACTCTGCATCATGGAGGTGACAGAGTCAGCCTCAGGGAAAGGCCACTGGAGATGCAGCACGCTGGAGACCCTCCAGAATCACGTGGTCTGGGTCTGTTCTCAGGCAAAAACTGGGAACACTCATAGTGTTTGAAGAGTCAAAAACCTCTTATGCTGTTATTTGGTTTTCAAAACTAATTAGATTCATGGCTGTGATCTGGAAATCCAAGGTATTTTAGCTTCCCTTACAAGAGACCTACCCCCTGCCAGCCTTTCTAGTGAACAGAAAACTTGTAAGACTATAGAATTATATCTCAAAGTTATGTTGCCATGAAAACTTTCCTTATTAATAGCATATGTCAGGGCTGAATTCATCATGTTGTGTAAACTACTGATTTCAGTGTTCTGGCATTACAGGTACATTTGATCCTATGTAAATATTTTTTTATACTATGTCTCTATATCTTTTCCTTCTTCCTCCACGATATTCTCCTATCTTAGCAATTTTTATTAGAGAAGTTTTACTTGGATCAGATCATAAACAAATAGCGGCTTTAAGTAATAGCTCCATTAGGATCTCTAAACTGAGTTACATTGTGACGGAAATAGCTTCTGGATGTTCCTTGCTGGGTATGATCAGAGACAGGGATCAAACAGCTTTAAACATTGATTTAGCAGGAGAAGCTATGCAAAATCAAGGCTGTTTAAACAGCAGGAAATCAAGGAAGCAAGTTGGGGATTGAAAAAAGAATAATTACTAACTGAGGAGAATAAAATAAAAGTATTTTGGTAAGCGAAATAGAGGGGATGGAACATTATAGGATATTTTCTTTGCCAAAACTGGCCTGAGGTATATATCAATCTTATTTTTCTATTCAGACAGCAGAGCTTTCAGCATTTGGCTTGGCTTCCTCAGAATCATCAGCTCTGATATTCCAGTAAGTGATATATGGCTGTGTGTCTCAGAATAAAGGAGATATATTGATACTTGTGGATAATATTTCTTCTGGATATAAGTGTATTATTGAACAGGGCAAATCATTCTTTAGAACATCAATGCCTAATTGAGTACAGAACAACTGGTGTCAGGAAGAAAAGGTCAGACTTGAAGAGCAGTGCCTTTTCTATGTAGCCATATTTAAGATTTCAATCCTTGAACTCTAAGACGACTACTCAGAGGGCGTACAATATCTTTTTTGGCCTTCCTCTTTCACTTTTAGATCGTTCTCAGGCTGTGTCCAATCAAACATTTACTTGTTCTCTACTCCTGTCTATGCACAGGAAATTCTGTCTTGTTTTGGATGGGTGGACAAAAGCATCTGCAGGGTGGATTCTGCACCCACTGTTCTTCCCTGATCCTGCTCATTGCAACACAATGTGCATGATGGGGAGGGAGTGTTACCGCCCTTGGTTTAACAGTAGGGAGTGATTTTGAGCATTAAATGCTTTCCTTAGTAATGGGCTGTGAGCGTGTTTGAGTACAACTAATAAGTAGGAATCTGAATGGAGGCGGTTACGGCCTTCCCTGAAGTAGTTGTTCCTGCCCTGTCATACATAAGGGCTAGAGATTGTTGTCTTGGCCATGGATCCTATACATACTGGATCTTTTTCTGAAAAGCCACTTTCTTTCTAATAATCCTCTGGCATGGATTGTTTCACAGGGTTATTATATCCTAGACACATAACTTTGTATTTGCCCTCATTGAACTTCAGAAGAAGTGTCAAAAAAAGAGTGGAGGTTCAGAGGAACATGAGAAAAAATATGCAAAACTCAGAGCTGGAGAAAGAAAATAAAGAAGAGATAAAAGAAAACATATTGGAAGGCAGAAGTCAAGGAAGATAATAAAAATATGGATGAAAAGGAAATGAAAAAACCAAACATGCATTTTTATGGCTGTTGCACTTTTATATTGCATTTTCATTCTAGGTAAATATCAGATCTAGGCAACAGGGATGAAAAGCAGTTGCCATGTTATATTTCAAATCCCACATTTTTTTTCTTGCAGTGGTTGAATAAAACAATGTAGAAAGGTTTGTTTGGTACCATGGGAGTCTGAAGCTACTGCAAGTTCTCTGATAGAATCTGTCAAATGTAAAAGCATATTCATTAAGGTCATGCACTTTTCTGCTTCCAGCTCTGTGCAGCTGTGGCATTTTTTCCATCTGTATTTCTTGTTAAAGATCTGAATGACTCATTCTTGAATTTGCTTTTGAGGTAGACAGTTTTCCTATGGCAATGAAATCCAGCTGGTACGCAAAATGTGTGTGTCACTGTTAAGGGAGGATGATTCTTAAAAGAGTTCAACTCAGTCTTAAAGTTAGAATTTTACTGTTCATTTTTCAGTCAGATTTTATTGCTTTGCAGGGTTTTTTTGTATAATAACATTTTAAAGTAACAGATCAAATATTAAAAGACCCTCTATATTATTAGTTAAACTCTTCCTAGGGATTTTCAAATAAGCATTAGAAAGAAAAATCTAAATCTTACCGAACCTCAATTTTCTTCTTCAAAGATATCAGTATGTTCTAATAACGACTAGTTCTATGCATAAACTCAAAAAATTCCTCTTTTACAAATCAAACAAAATTCAAAGTTTCAGGATGCTTTTAACGTTGTTATTATTAACAACTAAAAGGAAAAATCAATTATGCGCCAGTTTAGTTGATTAATTGCTCTTCACAGACTGCCACGTAGTCTTTTCTATTAGGAAATACTTTTATTTTAGCTAAGTTTTTAAAAGTTTGGTGTTTATTCAAGCCACCCTAAATGTCTGTGGGTTATTAAGCTCTTTTATCTCAGTTTTCTTTGACTCACCAATTAACTGATTTCTTTGCCAATGAAGAAGAGAAATAGACTTGAAACATTCAGCTGTTGCAAAACAGAAAACTTCAATACTGTTAAAGTACAGGCTCATAAAGAATAACAAAACAGGAAAAATTTTTTGCTATTTCTACTGCAACTTCAGCATTACAACCTCAAAGCACTGAAATGCATTTATGAATGAAGACTTATGAAATGACAGCATACTAAGGAAATACATACCCAGTATAACTAAGCATCTAAGGAAATTGCAAGTTTTCTCAGATTTTGAATTTTTTTTTTTCATTAAAAAGATAAATTAAAGCGAGTCACTGCTGGGAGGCATTTTGAAAATATTTTAAGTCAAGAATTACATTTAGTTCATTGAGTCTGCTTTAATTGATTCACATATGCTAAAGAAATAAGATAAGTCTTGAGATAAATTTGAAATTCCTAACTACAGTGTTCACATCTTGCTAGTTAATAAAGCCACACTATTTGAAATTGATTGATACTAAATAAATACCCTAAAATGTGTTGGGAAAATTTTTTCTTGCAAACTGCCTGGACAGATGGGGCATCTTAAAACCAGTCTCACTGAGTCCTTGGCTGGAGCATGCTAGGTGGATGTTTGCAAAGCATAGTGTAGGCTCCCTTGGAGAGTCAGGCCTGAAATTTCTAAAAAAACCATAGGAGAACATGAACGTGTATACCTTACACACCGAAATGCCTGTCTGCAATTCCAGATCTTATCCATGGTACAATGATTATCTATGGAAGCTGCCAGTGAACCAGGAACCACCTCTCTGTCTTCTGATACCTTTACATCTTGCTGTGGTATATTGGTAGCTGGCTGTAGTGTGTTTATTGACTTTTTCTCGGGAAGAGTTTCAAAAACCATCACCACCGTTTCTGGGATTGTTATCAATAGTCTGATGAAAAAATAGTACAACCATATTTAGAATGTGCCATGAACGTGTTCAAGCAGATCTTATTTTCTGGCAGGTATTTGACGACTAATTGATTGTTTAAAAACTTTCATTTGTCCACAAATGTTCCAACATTGGCATTAAAATGTGAATGTGTGACACTAGTCATCGCACAATGGTTTGTGAAATACCACAGACAATTCTGAACGTAATTGCAGAGGAACCCTGCACTACTCCACGTGGTACTACTGAGCGATGTTTTCAACAGCAATAGGACCTTATGTATAAATAGCCTGTATTCAGATCAGAAGAAGATTTAAAAGCACTAACTGAATTGATTCACAGGGGACCTGACAGAATATGCAACATGTCACTGTTATGTGAATTCTGGAAGATTTCATCACAATGGAGACTATAATATATATTACACTGCATTTAAACAGTTTGAGAAATTGATTCTATTTCACAATAGGGAAACTGTGTGTCTATATTAGAATACCACAGAGCAGATACTCAATAGCATTGATGCTGAAATGGCAACATGAAAAGGGAGGAGCTCTGGTCTGGTCATTAATGTTTTACAAAGATAAAGCTAGTATAGAAATTATTTGCATCTCTCCTAATAAAGAACCACAAGGCAGTGAGCACCACCATTCTGCACTCAGTATCATTGTTTATCCAAACATGTCATGGAGGTGTTCAGACAGAATAAAAGCAAAATCAGTGCTGAGAAAATGTTAAGGCAAAATGCCTTTACTAAAAACAAGATAATACTATATTTATCACAAACACAGCATTTCTAAAGAAATATTCCCTCTGATAGCAACTACAATAGTCACAAGTACCCAGAAGACGGGAATTGCAAGATGATTGAACTGAACGCATGTGAAAACATACTGACCAGTGTGAAGCATACAAAAAGCATGTGATCAAAACATATAGATGTATTTGAATGTTGAGAGGAAACTCTACAAATCAATACCTTACATCTTAGCATAATAGATAAACCAATGCTTCAGGAAACAAACTATCAACTTTATTTTCTAGGATATTTCTGCCAGTTAGTACAAAAAGGTATGCATATTCACTTGAAGTGGGTTTAACAAAAAGTAATTTAAAAAGTGAATTTCATATTAGAATTAATACTTCAACACTTGGGACTATCTCTAATAATAAACCTAGTAGAATTATCCCACATGGTTGTCCTGGCACCTGAGTGAGTTCCTGTAATCTATATTAATTTCTGCAGCTGCTGTCACCTAGTAGTCATCTCTGATCCTTCTGAACTATAACAACTTCTAAGGAAATGCCGAGGCTAATGCTACAAAAAATAATTACACAGATGAGACTAAATCCATACTGTAATCACCTGTTCAGTGATCTTATCCAGTGCATTTAGATGAGGCAATGGTGAAATATGCTGAGTTACCAGAAAAACAAAGGTAGCTTTACGTGCGGTTTCTACATAAAAGAGAGATTTCCCTACATGCCTAAGAGTTATGCAGCAAATATCCCTAAAGGCCTTTTGCCGTGTCTTTCAAATAACAAACAAAAGTCTAGTTAAGTAAAATGTCTTTTGCTGTGCTAGGTAGAAATGACAATGGGGCTTAACTTAAGATCTGAATTGTCTTGGACTCATGTTTTAAGACATGAATTGACGGTTGGACTTGATGATGTTGGTTGGGCTTGATACTAGAGGGTTTTGCCAACCTTAATGATTCTATGATTTTGTAAGGATTCTATGAATATTTAGAAAATGTATGTATGAGTGTAGGTCTATATTAGAGCAATTTTGTAAAGTGTACACCTGCAGCAGATGGTATATGCTATTGTTATTTTGTTACAAGTGTGTTAAGTCCCAAATGTCTGACTATAAGCATTGACCGTGAATGTTAAAACAGATGTGTACCGTTGCCAATAGCATAGACATGCTTCCCGTGGCATAGTCTTATGGCAAGAAGGATGACTGAGCTTAACCCTTTGCCCTCTTTCATTTAAAAAATATCCTTGCTAGTCAGGAAACATGATGTACTTACCAGAACATCTGTTATTAACAGAGTCACTGGTGTGCCTAGAATTTTTCATGATTCTGCAGATTTTTGTACAAGCTACAGGCAGGAACAATACAAAACAACCTATTTTTCATTTAGACTTTTTGCTTTGTTTGTTTATCTTTAAACTTGATGTATAATATATGTTGAGGGTATGAACTATGAATTCAAATGCAATTTGCACACTCAGTAAGCCATGAAATTGTACCTGTACCCAGGCAAGGATCTCCGGGGGATACTCCAACTCTGTTGGAGGATACTTTCTTTCTTGCCCCTCTACAGCTTTTACAAAAATTTGCACAGAAAGAAAAGTGTGATAATTGCAGATCGTCTGATGAACTAAGGCAGGTTTCTCCTGAATGCAGAGCAATTCTCAAGATGGTACCTGCGTTGTGTCAATTTCCTTGTTACCTCCTGTGCCAGCTTCTTCCGAACTCAAGAAGACGTGGCCTGCATGTGATTTTGCTGATGAGACAAGGGCAACAGAATAACTCATCACACTCTCTTTGACTCTGAGATTTTCAGTAACACAGAAATATAGAGATTTTTTTCTTCTTTTTTTTTTTTTCCAATTACAATTTGAATGCATAAGTGAGATGAGCCAGCTAAAGGAAGGGTAGTCAGGACCTGCAGGGGATGCAACCCAGCAGCTACAGCCCAGGAGGGGGTGCAGGAAAAGCAGTTTTCTTCCACTTCATGGCACCTGAATTCTTGGTAGTAACAAGACAAAAGCAACCCAGGATGCTACTATTGTAGGTTACTTTATGATATGGTAATAAGATCACCATTCTCAAAGGTGATGAAAAGCAACATATTTGTACTCAGTTCAAGAGATCATTTACATTTACATAGACTTTATTGTTTTGCCAAGTGACCCTTGTTTGAAAACATTTTAATACAAAGAGTCTAAAATATTCTTCGTATATCACTATATCATCTCTGTCATCTTCTGCACTGATTTTCACTAATATACCTTCTGAAGTAAAGCCAGCTGAGTTTGCACACCAAGGTATCGAAGAAATTCTGGGAATAGGTATGCTACTTTTCACCTGCTAATATCAGTAATAAAGATTAGTCATGAATTATTTGATGATATCTTATTGCAGGATGTTGTTATTCACTTTTACCATGTTTAGAGCAACGGGTAACCTTTATATCTTAATAGAACATGGGTTTGAGTCATTCACTTTGGTCACGATTAAAAAGCAAATGTGGTAAACCAATTAAGCTGACACATAGTTCCTCAGAGTTTGCTACCTTTATGAAGAGGTGAGTGAAAGGAACTAGGAGAATGATATACAAGTACATATATTTGCCAAATCTTCTTAGAGCTATAATAATAATGTTGAGACATATAATGTATTATACAACTGCACAAAATATAAGTGCAGAAATTATCTAGTTTATCCTCACAGCACTAATATACAAGAACATCGTTACCCTCCTTACTGTAAACTACTGGCTACATAAGGTAGTATAACAAGTCTTGATATTTAACAGTTCTCTTTTACAGAAAAAATTAATTAGACCTGATCTCTTCTCACATTTTACCAAGACTGTGTCCCCTATACTTACTTTAAACTCATTAGAGAATATTTAGAGAACAAGAGAATTAAAATGAGATTGAATTGCAAAGCTGAGATTCTAATTTTAATTTATATGTAATCGAGGTTTAGTTTTATCCTAGTAAGAACCAGGGTTCTTAAGTGGAATGGGCTATGCTTTTCAAACTTTTTAACCTAAAATTAATTTTCTTTTTCAACATGTTGAAACCTTAGAGAGTTTTGTGTTCAGAGTGTTTTTTGGTGGTGGAGAAATGAAATTTACATTTCTGTAATGCTTTTATTAGGAGATTAATCTAAAAACTTGTAGAAAAATTTGTTTACCAAAACCTATGCTACTTGGATACAGTAAATTGCCTGTTTCATTCTGATGATTGTTTTGTTACATTAACACATTTTTTTTCTTTGCGTATTGTCAGAAAAGAAAAGAACTGGTAGAGAGAGAAAAAAATATCATTAGTCTGCTGTAATACTGTTGGAAGAAACACTCTAGCTTTCTCAGGAAAATTTTACTTTTCTGAATTTATTCAGAAGTGAGCTTGATGGAGTTAGTGTCTTCAACAGGCAGAAGTTTATGCCAGCCTGGGGGCTTTCCTTCCTTGATTTCATATTGTAATATAAGGAATATTTATTTGTCAATTCAGAAAGCTGATAATGACCACCTTTATCCAAGAGGCAATGATTACAACTAGCTCCATGGGGAATTGCTTGACCTATCATCTGTCTCTGCACTAAAGAGAGGAATTAAGTATTCTTTTCCATGGCTCTCCTTAATTTCAGAGAAGAAAAAGCTCTAATTAAGGTGCTCTGAATCATCTCCAACTTCACATATTGATGACTGAGACAGTCTGAGAGGACGAGTTTTCTGGTGTCTGATGTCTGTGTGGCTACTAGCCCTGAGATACATTCAACACCAAGCAGATCCTCTTGGGCTGGAGGAGGGTTTCATTTGGAAATATGATGTATTTTTGTGTAAAAATGGTTAATTGACTATATGTGCATTACTGTGTGTATAAAATAATCCTTCATTTTCCTTGTGTATAAGTTCAGTAAGGTATTACATTTCACAAATATGGAAATACAGAATAATTCATGGAATGCAAAACATGAGAAATATCTTTTAAAAGCATTGAAAATTTGGTTAAAAGGTCCTACTCAGCATAAATGCAAAAGCTGCTTTTGCACACCTCCAACGACCTGGTGCAGTAGTGCCTCAGCAGTGCAACAAAATATGAAGCTCTGTAACAACATATGCATCATGTCAACCAACAAAAAAGCCCAGACAACAATACACTCAGGAAAAGCAGTTGTCTTCGGCTCAATATATGTGTGCACACTCTGTGATATTTATGAGGCCAGTGTTTGCTGACACTGACTCATAACCACTTGTGATGATGGCTAACAGTCTCATGGGAAATTCAAAATACAGCAACTATTATATTTTTTGGTTACAAAAGAGAGGATTTTCAAATGAGAGTTATCATTGGATAGACTCTTTAGAACACTTATCAGAAGCATGAAGCATAGAAGTCCATAATGAAATATAAAAGGCAAAGGAAAATGTCTAAAAACACATGACATGAAGCATGAGAGTATTAACAGCCTCAAAAGAAATGTCACATGACTTAAAACTCTTGGTTTGGCTGGTGGCACATTCACAACCTCAGTTTTTAATTCATGACTAGTTTTTAGCCCATCATGAAATCCTCTTCAAAAGACAGCAATATTGTGATCTGCATGACACTAATTGCTTAACTAATATCTGAGAAGTAGGATCTCTCTCATTTTAGAAATATGATAGTTCTACAGTCTTGTGGCATAGAACGAGAAGTATAAAGCTTTAAAAACATGAATTGGGGTCCTGGGAGCTGTGATCAGGTCAAGCACAGACACAGTATGCATTTGTGATGAAAATCAGCAGTTACAAATATGAACGATGACAAATGAAAGTGCATTATAATCACAGCAGTTTGCCACGCTGGGTGGGCATCAACAGAGAGAACAGGCAATCTTTTCTTCAGTTTCTAGAGGGGATGAAAGATAAAAGATTTTAATGTTTTGCCTGAGTTTTTTCTCAGTGAGGAACCATAAACATATGATGGAATTCTGAGATACAAGTGCTGGAGTTAATGGACGTTCAGCCCAGCCCATGGAGCACTGATATTTCAGAGAAGATCTGCAAGCCCAGTTGGAAGAACCTCAGAGATGACCGAGAATAGTTGCCTGTATCTCAGTTATTGGTGTCTGTCATTGGTGTAGTATATTAATGTTTCCTGTGACGATGGAAGACATTTTTTTTGGTGACTGAGCTTGACACAGAGTAGGTCTGAGCTGCAGCTGCAGATTTTTGCATTGTGTTACGCAGTTAGAACTGGCCACCAAATAAAGAGTATCTCTTTCAAGTATGTTGCCTACAAAGTGTTTGCTGACTTCTAGAATGGCAGACCAAAGTAGCCTTCAGGGAGGACAAGGAGGCTACTGAGATCATAGTAGAAATGGAAGACAGTAATTTCTCTGCAGTTCCTTCCTCGCTACTGCCACAACATATAGGATTCGTATGGTGAGATCTGTTAAGAGACTGAACTTGATTCTCACCACTGCAACGAGTCAGGTGTCAGCCTAAGGGAATCACAAAGCTGCAGACAACTCAGGGAAGCAGTAAAGCTCTTGCCAAATAAGAAGTCTTTTGAACTAGGAAGGTCACTCAGATGAAAATGTATGAAGTCTGTATGTTGGCAGAATGTCAAACTCATTAGGATCATTCAGTAGCTCTGGTGCAGGTGATAAGTACCCAAGACCCTTCCTTGATAATGTCATAAATCTGTCATTTATTTAAGCATTGCATTCTTTCTCTGTGTTTCTGTCTCATAGACACAGTAGACTGTATATGCCATACAATAATGCAAGTAGTATTTAATTTTTAAATTAATTATATCTATCTTTCCTCTTTAGCACTAGAACTTTGTCAGATCAGGCCAGACTCTGCTTCCCTTTGAATTTTTACCTTAGAAGATCTGCTTTTGAAATAACAGGTTCTGCTAAGAACATCTCAGTGAGTCCATCCTCATAGCATCTGCATATACCTTTAAATGTTTGTCTTGGAAATTGCGCATCAATACAAAAAGATCTTTTGACAACAGCTATGTAAAATAAATGGTAATACTTGTTACTTCACTGAAGCAAAGAAAAGATGATGGAATTGTTCACAGCTGGAGTCAGGAATGCCTAGAGACCCTCTTGAATGCATTTTTCTCTGTGCTGTTTCATGTGGTTTGTTCTCTGTGTGCCTTTAAACTACTTTGTTGTTCCATGTAACTTCTCAACAAAGGTCTTTTAAAAAGAAGGTAAGAAGGTAAATATTATTTTATTTATTTTTATGTGAGGAAACAGAACCATGAATTATAAAAAAATAACTTGGCATCCAACGGTACAGTGATCAAGTCTTTAATGGTATCCTGGCTCTTCAGAATCTTACCTTGGGCCTTATCCATCATAAAACACTGAATCTAAAGTGTAGAAATACAGATACTTGTTATCTCTTGTATGTGATCCTTTCACTCAGTTGATGTGTGTAAATATATGACTAGAGATATCAAATTAGAAGGAGTACATATTCAGATTCCCTTAGGAGATGCTATTGTGAATGTATATAAGACTTGCACCATCAGCAACAAGCACCTCTGGCAGAGGTGTGTCTCTGTCTGAGATGCTTGTTTCTGATCCATGTAAAAAGAAGTTTTGTCTACTGAATCTAGTGTATTTATTTTAACTGGGGAGAGAGAATGCTTTAATTAATAGTTTTAAAGTATTTATAGAATATTAGCAATTATTTTAAAGAAAGCAGAAAAGAGAAATAGATTTAATTTCTTGGCTTTTTCTTGACACGATTGGCATTTCTTCTGAGATGTTCATATAGTTGTCTATGTCAGAACATATTGATGTCATTGACATTGTTTTCCACTTTGCAAATTTCATATCTAGCTAGGTGTCCTTTTCCCAGAAGGAAATTTTTACATGTTGATGGTGGCATTGCGAACCATGACTTCAAGAACAAATATGGCATTCCCAAAGGTTTTTTTAAATTTCAAAATTACATTGTTCATCCACATTGCATAAATTTAGTAATGCTACAGATTAAAATAATGTTGGTCATTCATTTAAGATATAATTATTATGAGGTGATCATCACATCAGTTATAGCCAGTTATGAGAAAAAAATGTTATTTGTAAGTGGAGAAGTCAAGGTACTCAGTGTTACTTTTAAGCTTAGCTATGGAACTAGCTGGGATATGAAGTGTACTGCAATTAACTGGACTGTACCATGTGCATTTGGTTGCTCCTGTATGTATGACACCCTTGAAAATAATGGAAAAATTTTCTAAAGACCTATTCACTTCAGGGGAATCTCCAGTCTTTGGTTAGCTGCCTTCTCATAAAATGCATGGGCAGTCACTCACATGATGAAGGGGTTATCAAAATGATTGAATAGGAACCTTGTGCTGATGATTCCCAAACTAGGGTTTGCTGCTAGTTGTTTTTAAAATCATCATAATAATAAGAAAAATCTAAAGTGCCCAAGGATGCTGGCCCACTGATAGAGATAAGAATCTCTTTTAGGTTGTGGTCCTGTAGAAAGAAACTTCTCATACAGTCAGATGTGTAATTCCTGTATTTGAATAAAAGAAATAAAAAAAAAGAGAAATCTTCTCTTCTTCTAGAATATGCATTATCTTAGTAATTAGAGTATTGGCCTGAATTCAAATCCCCATTCTGCTGAGTTCGGTTCAGGAATTGCGATCTATATCCTCCAGGAATAACCCATCATTAAATGATTCAGTGTTTTAGCTTGAGCACCTGTTTTCTCTCCTGTTGGATCTCTTCTACTTTATATAAATAATTAATCAAGCATTGAAAGAGTGATGTGGACCTGCAGCTCTTATCTCCTGGTTGAACCTCTAACCACTGGTCTGTCAGCTGCAGCCAACTCATGTCTACTTGCATTAGGCGTTCTCTATATGGAGAAAAATATGCTTATAAAACATTTTTCACCTGAGTGGAACATAGCAGTGGAGAAGAGGTCTATTTTAAGAATCTGATCACCCAGAGTATCTAGTGCTTCAAATAGGATCAAAACCCTTTGCAAGATATGTGATAGCCCGAGGCCTTCACAGTAAGTAGTTGAATCTGAGTTATTTAAGGAACTGTAACACCAGGAGTGTTAGATAGCAACAAAGCATCATTGACTGAGGAGTGTAGTGCCCATCTCAATCTAAGGAATAAAGCTTGCCTTCACTAGATAAACTTGGCTGGACAAGTAATGTTGATGATCTAATTCAGATGACTTTATAAAAGAAGTAACTGCCCAGTTAGTAGGCAGGGAATTTTGGCAAGGGAAGCTGTTGGGTAGAAACCAGATTAATATTCCAAATTTAATTAATATCACTGACTGATGGAAAAGGAACCCGAGAAGTTAGAATACGGTTGAGAATTTTAAACTCCTGTCTTGCTAACTAGAGTCATTACAGCAGATGAGTACATTTGAGATTCTAGAATTGGCTCATATGACTAGTCTATATGACCTAGACTGTAAATTCAAACTTGTAAAGTTTGGGGTTGTTTTAAACATCCTGAGAAGCTTTTCTGCTACAAAACTCTGCCTTTCATCTTATGATAAATTATGTATCTTACAGCATTGTCAGACATCAGTCTAAAAACCACTGAATAAATCAAAACAAAGATTTTAGTTGCTCATTTTAGCTGTCATTGATTTGTTGGTATTGTCTTCAACATACAGCTTTTAGAAAATTCTTATTTCCCTTTTACTTTTGTGACATTTCCAAGGTAATTTGGAATTCATGTTTGACACCTTTCTTTGTAGTCAATAGATGCAAGTCACATTATTTTGAAGGACTGCATTTCAAAGAAATGCTGGTAAAGAAAGGACCAATGTAATTTTAAAAATCTCATCTCGTCTGGCACCTTAGCTATAAATAAATGCTGTGGAAACACACGCACAAAATTTTGTTTTCTTGGCTATAAGATCTCAGAGTTTAAACATGCTTCATTTAGATTACTACCCTGTTTTCTTTCTTTTTTTATTTCAAAGTAAGTCTATGGTTCTCTATTTCAAACAGAAGTCTAAAGGTAATATTTAACTGAGGTAAACTCCAGAAAACATTATGTTAGACCCTTAGTGTTGTATGGATATCTCCATCAGAGTACTCCATAATAAAGTAGTAAATGCAGTTGAAATTTGCATTTGCTGGTGATGCTTTACAAGACCATTACTCTCAGTGTGGCTCAACTCAGGAAGAGATGAAGCACTAGTGATTACTGAAGATCCCTGAAATTAGTTCTTTTTCATCTGCCTGGTTTAGGTTGTACCCATGTTCTCTTCACTCTGCTGTCTAGTTTAATTTACTTCTTCATGTGTGTGATGGAAGAGGGATTTTAACAGGCAGGAATACCAAAATGTCTTTCTTTTATATTGCTAAATCTTAAAATACCATTACAGCAATATTTGAGTAGCCTAATGTCTTTAGAAGCTGAAACATATAGAGCATAAGGAGGCCAGGGAATAAGATATCTTCAGTGGGAAGGAGTAGCAAGCAATAAAGAGAAAATAAAAAACCTACAAGTTATGGAAGAAAATTGTTAGAAATACCAATAGAGAGCATGACTAAACAGAAATCAGATAGATCTCGACATTACTATGTCAAGACAAATATCTAGCATGCAAAAAACTCTTCATACTGTTTATGTTACCAATTTTAAAGGGCATCAGCTGAGAAAGTGTCACAGAAGCTGAGGTTCTCCACAGAGTTTCACTTAGCAGTTGTTCCTAAGTGCAGTTCCTGAACAGTGGTCTAGGAAGCAGCAAAAACTACATTTCAGATTATATGTCTATAACAAAGGAGATGGTATTACCTCCTTCTGCAACGACCAGCTGGGGCTGATTCAAAATTTTCTTAGCTGGAATCTGTATGGTGGCACTGCTGCAAGGGGAAATCAGGCCTCTTTTGTTTCCTTAACATATTAGAATAGTGGTTTTTTTTTTCCTTTATACATAAACATGATAGTTTTTCTTCATTTGCATTAGCTACAGTGAAGTATATTAAAATTGAAGTGTGCAGGCCTCTCTTACAAGTCGGCATATATTCATTATTCTAAATACTTCACCAAGCACACAATCTGTGTTTGCTTTAAGTGCACAGTGATTTTTCCACTGCTCCATTTTGTTGGAATATCATCAAATTATTTTATTTTAGTTTTTTGAGACTTCTTTATGTAGGGCTAATATTGAACTGTTTTCTTCTTCAACAAGATTCAAAGAAAGAACAAATTAAAATATCTATAATTATAGAACTTAGAGCTGTTAAGCAGGTGAATTAAATGTACTGTTGATGCATATTTACTCTCTGTGGGGATATTGACTTTATAACTTAATGGTTTAGTCTTGCAGTTATTAAAACGTTAACTGTTTTCCCAATAGCCATTATAACAACTGCTTTTGCATCAGAATGCTAAATAAATCTGATGTGGTTCAGTCTGTAGTGGCAGCTTTATACTGAGAATCTGTTCTAGCTCACTCCTCTCCTGACTGCCCCTTCTTTTCTATTTCAGTTTATGCCATTGTTGCTGCTCCTTGATCTTATTCTTCTTTCCTCTACCATTTCCCAGAAAGAGCCCACAAAAATCATGGGAAAGGAGACCTTGAAAGGCCACATTATATATCTTCCTTCCTCTGTTCTTCTCATCATGTGGATTCTACAGAAAGGACACAGCTATGAAAAATTTAAATTATATGCTTGGTTCACTTGAATATTCTGTGATGAAGAAAGCTCTGCTTTCCTCCTTTTTGCTCTGGGAGTTTCACTGTGAATACATGCTCTAAGTCAAAACTCCTTTGTTTCTTCCAAGGGAAAAAATACACAGCCAAATAAAGACAACTGTGCAGTCTTCATCCTGAGGCAGATATAAAATTTGTCAGGCTGAACTGATTTCTAATAATCAATTTACACCTGTGGAGATATATTATGGTTGATTTACCAGAGTGGTTTTCATTATTTAGCAATTATCTGTGGACATGAAAAGACATAATTTTTCCCCTCTGGAATCTACAAGCACCTGATTTCTAGCCCAGCCAGATCTTCTCATCCTCATCCAGCCATCTGGATTGCTCTGCACTCATTTTTCTCTGTAGAGGCTCATGCCATTTTTTGTATTATTTATGCTTTTGTATAACACAATGGAGAATGGTTCCCTTAGAAGCATCAGATAAGGTGTTGCTTCAAATCAGTGGCAAAATGTAATTTTACTACCAAGTATTGAGAAACAATTCATACATTCAGGCAAATGGTCAGGTGATGCTCAGAGATTGTGAATGGGCATAGGAATGTTTGGGTCTCTCCTCTCTTCCACCTTCCTAATTCCTGTACACTGACCTGCTATCTCTGAGGGCCAGGACTAAACTCCTGGATAAGGAGAGACAAAGCAAGACAAGGACTGAAACTCCTCCTTCTTCATCATATAGACGACTGGGACTGGAAAAGAGTGTAAAAGACAGTCCAGTAAGGCACAAAATAGGTGGTGTGAACACCATGATGCAGTGGTAACATCAGTACCAATAATTTTGGTAGCAGTTGATATGTCAGTTATTGAAAAGTGTGGTGCTATTGTGGTATGCATATATTATGCCTCATTAGTTCAAATCAATATGCAATGCACAAATAAACTAGAAAATATACTAAAACTGACATCTTCTAGATTCTAAGATTAAAATTCAGGCTTGACAACAATACCACAGATTTGAGGAAAGGAGATGGTACTTTGGAAGCTCTGCAGGCCTGGTATACCTTGTAAAGCCGAAACAGTATCAGTATGAACGGAGGTAAGAGTTACAAGATAGTTTATTCTTTGGTGGATTTTTGGGCAATATTTAATTTGCTAAAAAGCTTTGTAGTAACCATAGACTAAACAACATTTTTTTCATGGACTAAGCTCTGAAATCCTGTTTCCTATTCGGCAGTCATCCCCCTGATGCCACTGGGACTACTCATCAAACTATGGCGCATCTGGAGCAAATGTGACAGACCAGAACTATATGAAAGCCAAAAGAAAAAAAAGGGGAAGTAATTCTGCATGATTAATGCAAAGAAGTGGAAAATTATATCAGATTTTTAATGAGCCTTGACCTAGCCACAATAATCAAATACTGGAGGTGGTCATGACATCCATCAGTTATGGCCTTCTCTCTATGAAGGAATATTTTCAAATCAGTCAAATACAATTATGTTTTATGAGTATATAAGTGCAGTAAAATGTCATAATTCAAAACCAGTATCTTTCTCATTAATGCTGTTATTCTGACTAATATCAGATGTGACTGCTGCAATTTGACCATTTCTGGTCAATGATTTTAACAACTTTTCCAAATTTACATCTGAATATAACCACAGTACTTCCTCATCATTTATGCTCTTGCTGTGATTAATTTGCCAAGACTTTCCAAATATGAAGTAACCTTCATTTGTTAGAGTAGGTTTGCATTTCTTAAATTTATTTGAAGATTTAAACGTACTAGTATCTGTTTAAATAAAGTATTAGCGTGTTAATTTATAATTAAAGAACCAAGCATTTGTGTTCATCTGTCGCTAATGTAATAGCACTGAACTAAACCTGAAAAATGTTTCTTTTTGGGATATGTGTTATAGGCTTTTTTATGTCATAGAACCATAGAGCTTACTGTGAGTGTAATCTCCTCAAAAACCTTACTAAAGTCAGCTAAGAAGCTGTAAGAATAACAGAATGTGTTGTGATGAGATTAGAAACTCTGCAGTATGAATAACCCTAAGGAGGGTGTTTACCTTGGAGCTGGCTACTGCCAGGCTGGAGATGCTGAAGAGCACCACATAAAATGTAGACTAAAGAAGGAAAGTCTGGTGGCCAGCGGAGCACACAGAAGGGGAAGGCTGAAGAAAGACAATGACTTTGGGCCAGGAGGCATAGGATCAAGAAATGCAGCAGGCTAAATGGCAGAAGTTGGACACTTGTTGGGCAAAAAATGCATGAGCAAAAGCAAGGGATTTGAGGAGAATTGAGGTGTGGAGTCCCAGTTAGCACAGCTACACTGTTCCCAGGAGGTACTGGCTCTTACAACAATCTGTGACCTTCCTGCAAGGGCTATAGTGCAGGCAAGATGTACTTGTACTGTGCTTTAGATATCTGGAAGCTGTGTGGACTTTCTTTAATCACTCACTGCCACAGTGACTTCACATAGCTGCCTAATAACTCCTGCCTGCACAGATAAATACTATTGAATAATATTTATGCCTTGTAATAATCTTTTAGCTTAGGGTGGCACACCATAAATCATAATATTGCATAATGATAGTATGTCACAAACTGAAAGAGATAACTGTTCTATACAGGGGTGGTGAGAGAATTCTTTCTGGATCTCTATGAGGAAGGCTGAGCAACAAATGGCTCAATAAAACAGCTGTTTTAGTGAAAGAGAATAAAAACAATAATACAGATAGAAAGTAAATATTCCATCTCTTGAGATGCTGAAGCCCTGCTTTTATGGAGTGTTGGACAGGTCCTGGTTGCCATTTCCCATGGCATTTTAGGCAGGTACCAACCATGGAGCGGTTCCTCCTCCCTCTCATGCTATGGTGCCTTTTATCTTCTGTGAAACTCCCACCCTCCATATATCATCTCCTGACGACTGGATGTTAGCTCTGTCTTAACACCTACTAGCATGCAGCAGGGGCTGGCACCGGGCACTCCAGCAGGTTCCCTTACAGTGGCTACTCATGCTAATGTATGCATTTCCTAAATCCTAAGTATAAGGCCCAATAGAGCTGTTGTGGTTCAGCACCAGTCTGCAACTAAACGCCACACAGCCACTCGCTCACTGCCCCCACCCCTACAGGATGGGGGAGAGAATCGGAAAAGCGAAAGCAAGAAAACTCATGGGTTGAGATAAGAACAATTTAATAAATAAAATAAAGTAGTAATGATAATAATAATTATCATAATAATAATGAATATATAATAAAAAGGAAAAAAAAGAAACCCACAAGTGATACAACTGCTCACCACCCGCCGACCGATGCTGCTGGTCCCTGAGCTGCAATTGCTGCCTGCCCCTGGCCAGCTCCTCCCGGTTAATGGGCATGACGTTACATGATATGGAATATCCCTTTGGCCAGTTTGAATCCGCTCTCTTGGCTGTGCCCCCTCCCCTCCTGGCTTCTTGTGCACCCGGCAGAGCACGGGAAGCTAGAAGAGTCCTTGACTAGTACAAGCACTGCCCAGCAACAGCCAAAAAATTGGTGTGTTACCAACATTGCTTTCATACTAAGTCCTAACCACAGCACTGTGCCAGCTGCTGTGAAGAATATCAACTCTATCTCAGCTAAAACCATGACAAGCAGACATGGCTTGTCAAAGATCACTGAATCCTTAAAGACAATGTCTTCCACAAGAGTCTCAATAGAATAGCCAGTTGCACATGCCCAGGCATCATCAAGAGCTCAGTCCTTTCCTATGAACTTGTATGTATTTAAGCCTCCAAATTATTTCCTGCAATGTCACTTTCTGCAACACTCAGCAAATGAGTTATCCCAAACAATGCAAGTATAGGTTGTACATATTGTATGGGTTCGTTGTCATTAAACTGACTTTCACTGATTTAGTGTGAGACACTAAAAAGTAATTTGAATGTAATCCAAGCCTCTTCACTAAAACTTGCTGTGAAACATTTAATGCTTCTGTGATGATGCCATTGCATTTGGTAGGAAATGAATTGCCACAGAAATTAAGAAAAGAAGCTTTCTATCTTCAGCTGATGATGAAGCATAAAAGCAAAGTACTGGCTTCTCCATTTTCATTTAAACACATCAGTAAGACCACATGATCGTGGCATTTGGATATTTCAATAGTAGTTTGATTCACAGAAATGGCTTGAATGCAACATGTTAAGGATATGAATACTAGACATGTTTGAAAACTAGGAAGACTGAAAACCTTATCCTCAGTGAACCGAAATTTAAAGAAAAAAAACCCAAGTAAAATATTTTGCTTCCAAATAAACATGCTGTTTCCCAACTAACTGATGACTTCAGCCAGAAACTGAGTAGCCATCTCTACTGTTGGTTGTTGACCTCTGAGTGTGTCCTTGCATTTCTAGGACCATTAAGAAGTAACTGTGCATACACCTTGAATGTGTGCAGGTTGAAGGTTGTTTGTAAATTCCAAATATTTGTAATAAGTAAATTTTGCTGAAAACCAGGCTTAAGGATTTATTGCCTTCTTATCTACTACCTTTATTATAAGATTGCTAATGATTCTTTCTGAGAAAGAAAAATCCACATTTTTAGCTCAAAATACAAGTTTTTTCATTATTCTTAACTAAAAAAAGATAAAGTTGAATTCAAATACAAATGGAAATATCATTCTAAATGGAAAACATTAATTTCATTTTGAACATATTAGAACATCTTGTTCTCATGGTTTTTAATCCTATGATTTCTTATTGAAAAATGTACATTGCTTGAAATTTTTTTAAATCTTAGTAATATACATTGCTCCAGTAGAATCCAGTTTCAGAAAGGTCCACAGATTAACAATTACATATTTCAGAATAAATATGTTCTGTTCTGTAATTTCAGAATTTTCATATGCTTCAGGAAAGGACAAGGACATATTTAATTACATCTTACCTCAAATCACCACTTAATAAATGAAGACTTCATTGCTATTATTAAAAACTCTATGCTGTCCAAGGTTTTCTTTAAATTAATAAGCAGACTTAAGTGCCCCCAAACAGGATTTTTTCCTACAAATGCATTGCACAGTGCATGAAAAAAGACATTTTTTCAACTTTGATTTTCATAAAAATAAACCACACAAAAAATAACACCTTCCCCCCCCCCATTGACAAGGTCCTTAATAGCAGCTATTTAGGAATACTTAGTGATAAAACTTCCTTGCAATCCTTCTTCCTTTCACAAATTGTATTTTTTTCCTTTCCCCATTTCCCAAAAAATTTTGTGTGATACCTTCCTCATGAGGTAGATTGGTTCTGATTAAATTATTAAATCAAGGAGCTGCTATACTACTACTACTAACAACAACTACTACTACTAATCATAATCATAATAATCATCCATTGCACTTAAATTGAGCTTTTCATCTTCAAAGTACTTTCCAAACGCAAAGAATGAAGAAATTAATTTTAGGGGACAGTAGACTTCTTGGCTAGCAGACATACTTAGGAATAAGACATCCCTGGCTCCCACCCAGCACTTAAGTTGTTTGGCAGAAGGGTAGGCAAACTCACCAGGCCTGGCTTTATCAATGTCTCTGTTTTTTTCTATTCTGGTTACCCATAAAATCTTTCAATCAGTGATAATTTCTGTATTTGTGGATATAAAGGTAAATTGATCTCTGCAAATGAGTCTTCCTAGGTAACTGGTGGGATAGTTCACCTCCAGTCACCAGAGGCCATGTGTAGCTGTCCTATGGGGATTCTCCAGATCTGGCGTCAAGTTGAGCATGGGTTTGTCCTTGCTCCTACATTCTGTCCCTGTGCATGCCTCTTGGCTTGAGAGCTACCGAAAACATCTAAATGTAGACAACAGTTTGACCTTTTGCATAACACTAAACACCACTCTGGCAAAATTGCACCTGTACTTCTTTTTGTGGCAACAATGGTGCTTTTTTCCATGGGAGAAAGTACCTGTGATTTTGTACTAATGGAGACCTGATAGTCTTCAAAGATCTTTATCAATGACATTTTATGTCTGACATCAGAAGAATTGATCAGACTGGGCTGTGATAGTTTCTTGACTTTGGCTTCTTAATCCACTATTTTAAGAAAACCATCAGGTAGTCTGGATGCACTTTCTTGTGAGAGTGAGGGGTCAGAGAAAGCACTTTCTGAGAAGAGATTTGCTAACTTAAAAGATTTCCTTAGTGTGTTACAATTGTTGTTCTCATAATTGAAATCTAATTTGTAACTTTTTCCTGAACACCTCCAACCAAATGTCAGAAAAATAGCTGTTAATATTGGTAGTGTAGATATCGTGAAATTTACACAAGCAAAAAGAAAAAGATCTTCGTCTTGTCTATGCAGGAAAGCAGAAAAATTAAAAGCATGGGTCTGTTCAAACAAATTGTTAGACTCCTGATGACAGTATAACCTCTAGAAGGACAAGAGATCATTTAAGTATAATTTCACAGGATAACAACATTCCTGATGGCCCCCGAATATCTGATGATGAAATACAGAAGCACTTCTATGGTAGGTCTTAGATATATTCTGCTGCTCTTTTTGCTCTTTCTCTGTACGAGGATACCAAGAGATAAATTAAGCTGAGGTCTGATGTAACCAAGACTTTAACAGCATGTGAATTTTTTTCCTTTATTTTTAGTCTGGCTGCTTGATGCCTTTCTGATGGACCTAGGGAGTTCTTAGATGGCACTCTTGCTTACCTGACATATGATCCATAATGCACGCCTTGGGGAACAGTGAGGAGATATAGTGATGAAACATCATGGGGGTACTGAAAGTGTATTGATGCCTAAGATACAGAAAGGGATTGTATTTCCAAATATTGTGGGGGAAAGACAGGGTTGTGAGGACATCATTGGCTCTTTCAGCTCAGACAGACAGGAGGGGAAGCAAGAAGGGAGATAGTGGAATTATTAATTTAATGACAAAATTATGTTTTTTCATAATTTCATTATTTTTTCACATAGCACTTTGACCTTTGGTCACACCTTTAATATGATAAATAATGTCCACAATCACTGGAAAAGGTTTCAAGGGTGTAGGTTCTCAGAAGTCATTGAGCTCAGTTCTGTGTTTCATGAAGTACTTAATTTCACTAGAGAACATCAGAGGGAGACCTAGTAAGAGGAATAGCAACGTATCATCTTTTACATTGGTTGGAGAATGATTTCAGAAGCCTACCCAGTAATGAGGGCAGAGGGTGAGTAATCCAAAAGAAGTTAATCAATCCTGTAACTGGCTTTGGATTTATTAATTGCTTTCCTCTCCCAACTCCACTCTCTGTCAATAATTGATTTTTTTCATAGGAGAACAGGGAAAGGAGGTATGGGAAGGAGAGGTGATATAAGGAGTACAAGCCTGACTTCTTCCCTGTGCAGGGACAGGAGTTGGACTTGATCCTTGCGGGTCCCTTCCAGCTCAGGACATTCTGTGATTCTATGATTTTTAAATATCGAATCTGACTATCTCTGAAGCTGGTATTTTTCATTAATGAAATAGATAATTATCACTGCTGTTTAACCAGGCTTTTTATCTGTTTATTTTCAGATCTTTTTAGAAACATAGTTAACACAGAAAAGTATATATTCTGTGATTACTTTTCTGGATGCTGCCTAGTGAATGTACTTTTCAGCAGATTGCCTCTGACCACTGCTGCTTCGCAAAGTGCTCTGTTATTTCTATAGAGATTTTCCTTTTACGTCTCAGGGGCTGAAGGAAACCTCCTATAACCAGAATACAGCAAAGCAGATGACATTTGACTCTATTGAAATATGAGTATTTTTTTGTACTATGCACAGTTAAAGCTAGAAAGCCCATTCTTTTAGTGGGTTGCTAAAAGTTCCACATTTTATTTGACCTTCCATTCTTTCTCCTATTGCTTCTTTTTTCCCTCTCAGAAATCCCTGAAGGACTCTATTCTCTGTTAGATATAACATAATATCATTGGCCAGGTTGAAAAGATTATTTCTTATATAACATGATATATTGTTGGCTTTCAAATATATTTCTCACCACCAATTTTCAATGAACCCTCCATAAATCCAGCTGAGGGCAGGCAAGATCCATGTAGCTCCAAGAAAAAGGGTAAACCTAATTTACTAAAGATTCATGAGTTGTATCCTCACACCCTGCCAGCTATTATACCCAAGTATAGTATATCTGATGGAATTACGCTGAACATGAAATAGTGTTTCTGCGGCAACTGAATTTGAGAAAGATCACCACTAGTCTCAAAAGAAATAGAAACTCTTTCTCTTAATTTACCATAAAATATAAATTAATTTTAGTTTATGAGTTTAAAATTAACTGTAATGACAGTTTAGTTTCTTCCAAGACAGCATCATACTCCTGCCTTGCATGATCTGTGTGAGTTTACATACAGCATAATGCATTCCCTGCATACTCAAAATAGAGTGCAAGCAAAGCAGATAAGATCCGAATAAAATTGGAACAACTGATATTGTTCCACTGAGTCTGGCGTTGCTAATTTTAGTCATTTAAATTTGCAAGTGTTTGCACCTGTGTATCCAAGACTTGCTAGCTTCCCCCCCACACCTCGGCCATGAAACGCCTTGGCTTTTAGGCCCCAGCAGAGCAGCTACACAGGAGCGGCACCCGCCATATTCATGCCTGCATTAGGCATCCAGCTCTTGTTGCTCTCTTCACCCCTGCAGGGCAAAGCATGTCCATGCCCATACTCTTGCAGTGGTAACCAGCTGCTTGAGAAAAAGGCATGCCTGTGCCTTCTTTTCCTTGCTCAGACCTATCCTGCCTGACAGTCATTGCTTTGAGAACCGTATATAACAGACCATCCAGCCAGGAGAAACTGCAGCATCCCTGGCAGTCAGTCAGGCAGGGTAATTTCCTTCTCTTTCTGTATTTTAGGGAACAGTAATGGAGGCAGGAGTCACTTTGCCAAAGTGTGATCCTCCTGTTTAGCCTGCTGCATTGCTCTGGTACTGAAGAACAAAGAAATTTTCCACGCTTAGTCATTTGAAAATTAATGGTAAACTGTATTTAAAACTGAGAGGCAGAATTTCCTGTGCTGCAGTATGTTTGTTAGTTATACTACTGGAAATAATATAAAACATTTTTGTATGCAATTCAGTGGGTTGCTGCCTCATGAATAATCTTAAAATGCATGTTCTAAAAATCAAGTATGTAAATGGAGTTTATGCTCAGGGCAGAGCTTCCTTGTCTGCCCCTAATCTCCCCAGGAAAGCTCAAATATACCATGTTTTCTAAAGGTGAGAAGGGATTTAACTATCAGAAGCCTATTTTTCCATCTTTAGTTGGGTTGGCTGGGCTGCTCAGAGACAAAAAGCAGACATATCTCTTCATATCTCCTCACTGTGCCATGAGTACATCAAAGCAAGGGGGTACCCCGCTCCTAAGTGATATTAACAGTAGAAATACCTTGTGGATAATAAATACACTGAACACTATATTGGAAAATTGATCTCAAAACTATTTATAGGGGAAAAAACTGAATCCTTCATCTTCTTACTTCTGAGTTTAGTATACCAAATATGTAAGTTTTACCACTGTTTCTTGCTTACCATTGCACTTCACTTGGAATGTGCATTTCAAGGGAATCAGATTTCAAGAAAATAGATGTTGAGGAATTATATTAAAAGACACCAGTCTGGAAGAAAGATGGAGAAGCCTTAATGAGAGTATAATTATGGATTTAAAACTATATTTTTTGTGTGGGGTTTGGGACAGGAACAGTGCTCTATGAGATTGTGATCTCAGCATAACATAAAGCAAACAAGCCTTTTCAAGTGGATTAAGAGTACTCAAGTGGTCTAAGCACAGAGCTATAACAAATATTGACTACCAAACTGAAAAGAGGGATGTAGTGAGCTACATCAGAGGGGTTCATCCCTGTCTATATTTATTTTATGTATCACTGGCAATTGAAAATAATGAATGAAATGTGGCTTTATAAATAGGCCTCTGTGGGAAACAAGAAATTAGCCTTGCTAAGTGGCTGCCAAACAGCTCTACCAGCATTTTATGTCCTAGAATGGGAAAAGATTTCTTTCCTTCTCTTCTGTCCCCTGAGGAACCCTCTGCCCCGCTTTCTTATTCCAGTGCACTGCCTTGTGACTCAGGCTGTGCTGCAAGATAACTCCTTCACCCCATAAGGCTAGATAATATTCCTTATATATGCTGCACTGTTTCAGGCCTTCTAACATGGAATGATAGCTCCTAAGGGGATAAAGCGTGTTGTTATCAAGTTAACTTTCTTTAACAAGCCAATGGTCCGATCCAATATAAAAATCAATTTTTCAAAACTTCACAATGAAGAAGCATAACGGGTTTTTATTGGATCTAGCCCTGAGCTATCTTGTCAAAAGTTGGCAAAATATCGTTCAAAACCTCTTATCGAATCAGGGGCTTCTGAGTTTTGTGTGATGTTTCCCAAACACAGAGGAACCTAAAGAATCATAAATCTGTGAAAGAATGAAAACAGTGAGTTTTGCTAGGTGACAGAAATTGGTTATGCATTATCTAACTTGGCAGCTTTCTGGAAGGAATAATTTAATAAGTTTTGTTTTTGTTAGTTTGGTTTTTTAAAGCTCCATTGAAAATCCAGGTTCATTGACAGAGATGGACACAAATGAAACTAGAAACTAATAATATAAATGTACTTATGATTTCCACAAATCAGGACAGTTTCCCCAGTCAGCAGAGTTCTAGGTCACTAATTAATATAGAGCAGCACCATTTACTTTCTTTCTCTTCAGAAAACTGCACAAGAGAAAATTCTGAATTTTAATAAAGATTTCTGCTGGAGGGAAGGAGGGAAAGATTTTTGAATGTTTTAGCTTTGTGATAGTTTAATCATATTTATTATAATACATTATATTCATCACCCATTGTATGGTTTTAACATCATCCTGATGAGGTGGCCAAAAAAGGCTAAAGTCACACTAGCAAATCTCCTTCTCCTGTTGTTATTATTTTGTAAAATAGTAATTTGACCATGATTTGCATTTTAGACATTCACCTTTATTTTGTTTTTTAAATAAAGATCAGATAGCAATGTTAATTGCTATCCAAAGCACAGGGCTTTTTCCAGTGTTTTCTCTCAATTATGCTTACAGTCATTCTTTTGCAAGAATATGCATTAAATGAACATCACTGAAATGCAGATGAAGACCAGTGCTGGAGCCCTAGGACTCTTGAATCTCTTGACTTTCCTCTGTGTGTCATTTTATAACAGTACAGTCTTATTTCCAGTTGGACATTTCTTTTTAATCAGCCAATTGGTCATTGAAATTATGACCTAATTTAAAAGTAGATAGTTTAATGGGACAACATGATTTTTCTTGGAGAAAACAGAGAAATTCTGGACAGCATTAGATATGCACAAAGACATATAGTCAAAGAACTGGCCAAAGTGCAGGTGGAAATTAATTTTAAACCATATGTTTTTTTCTCAAGCCTGAGAGGAGCTCAGGGGCTCAGTGTTGGGGCCGGTCTTGTTCAATATCTTCATTCATGAGGTGGGTGAGGGGATTAAGTGCACCCTCAGTAAGTGTGCAGATGACACCAAGCTGGGTGGAAGTGTCGATCTGGTGGAGGGCAGGAAGGCCCTACAGAGGGACCTGGACAGGCTGGATCGATGGGCCGAGCCCAACTGTATGAGGTTTAACAAGGCCAAGTGCCGGGTCCTGCACTTGGGTCACAACAACCCAATGCAACGCTACAGGCTTGGGGAGGAGTGGCTGGAGAGCTGCCCGGAGGAGAAGGACCTGGGGGTGTTGGTTGACAGCCGGCTGAACATGAGCCAGCAGTGTGCTCAGGCGGCCAAGAAGGCCAACAGCATCCTGGCTTGTATCAGGAACAGTGTGGCCTGCAGGAGCAGGGAGGTGATAGTGCCCCTGTACTCGGCACTAGTGAGGCCACACCTCGAGCACTGTGTTCAGTTTTGGGCCCCTCACTACAAGAAGGACACTGAGGTGCTGGAGCATGTCCAAAGAAGGGCAACGAAGTTGGTGAAGGGTCTAGAGAACAAGTCTTATGAGGAGCAGCTGAGGGAGCTGGGGTGGTTTAATTTGGAGAAGAGGAGGCTGAGGGGAGACCTTATCGCTCTCTACAAACTACCTGAAAGGAGGTTGTAGCAAGGCGGGGGTCGGTCTCTTCTTCCTAGTAACAAGCGATAGGACGAGAGGAAATGGCCTCAAGCTGCACCAGGGGAAGTTTAGGTTGGACATTAGAAAAAAATTCTTCACTGAAAGGGTTGTCAGACATTGGAACAGGCTGCCCAGGGAGGTGGTGGAGTCTCCATCCCTGGAGGTATTTAAAAGAAGGGTAGACGTGTTGCTTGAAGATATGGTTTAGTGGTGGACTCGGCAGCGATAGGTTAGCGGTTGGACTCGATGATCTTAAGGGTCTTTCCAACCTTAACGGTTCTATGATTCTGTGATTCTAGAAGCTTAAATTGTTACTTTTCTGTTAAACTCAAAGAGAAAGGGTTGAAATTACTTAAGTGGTGTCTAAACCTGACCAATGACTGGAACAAGAGGTTTGCTGATTTGAATGCTACAGATATCCAGAAGAGATACTGTGAAAATCACATGCAGACCTTTCTTCCCTAGTAGGATTTTTTGAATTATTTTATCTTGGTTCAGATTAGTTTTTTACATGCACAGTTTTTGTCTTCACCAGCTGGGAAAAAGAAAATGTTATTTGGATGGATATTTTCTATCAAGTCTGACTTAATAATTCAAGACTGGCTTCTCATTGAGATATTTACCCTATTCCTTAATCATTAGGTCACATTATCTTAAGATATTCTGTCAATTAATTATTCTTAGCAGTTTGGGCATAGCTGTAGCTGCGAGGCACTCCATTTCCACTTAAGCCATTAAGAAAACCTGACATGCTATCCAGTAAACATACTGGGTAATCAGAGCTGCAGAAACAGATCTGCATCATTTTAGCTGCATATTTATTGTGAATTTTACAGTGGTGCTGATTTTGGCTGAATAATACCTTTTTAAGTTTTTTATAAATGCATCTTGTCTTTTTTTTTCCATTTTAGAGCATCAAACATTGCATCTGAATCCCCAATCTATTTTTTTTCCCAAATGTTTCATGGTTTTCAGAAATTCAGAAATTATGCCTTTTTTGTGTACTTTTTGAAAAAACTATACCGTTTCGGGCTCTGGTCCCTTGACCTGTTGCTCAAACATGAAATCTGATTACCTTCAGTGAGATTCCTTATGCAAGCTGAAAATCTGGGGCAAGCTGCGCTTAAATGTTTGAGGAATATTTCCTGTTACAGATGTCTGTTTGTGGAGATATAGAAAGCACAAATCTTCAACTGAAGGCTTTTCATTGCTTCCTTCTAATATCTGTTAAAAATAACTATACCTTTGAGTCTAAACTCTTACTCTAAACTCTTCCTGCTTCATGATAAAAGAAATTGACAACGTATTAATGACATTTTTGGAGCATTCAGACCCAATTGCCTATATAATGGTATCACAAAAGCAAAGATGTCCAACATCAGAAGTTTCACAAATGATTTTGAAATGTATAAAAATACTTGAATTTGAGAACTTTAGTACCTGTAGCCATATTTTTTGCTGCGGAGATTACCACTTTTAAGTTTTTTAATGGATTTTTCCTTTTTTTTTTTTTTTTAAGCAAATAACAGCTGAATATCTGGTTCACAGTATTTCCTAAGCCAAATAGGAATTGCAAGTACAAGCTGTATTTGGATTTTCCAGACTGCCTTGAAATTACAAAATCAAGGAATTTCTAATTACCGGTAAAACAAACATTTTCCAAAACTGAAGAAACAAGATGTATCACCTATTATGATAGTTTACAAACACTAACTGGCCACATGACACTTAAAATGTTCATATGTCAGTTAAATTCAGTAAAGATTTTTAAAATACAGACATTTGTGTGGTTATCTCTTGGCTTCCCCCTACATTTTGAATTTGATACTGAATTCCCACCTTCAACTTTCAGAATGTGGTTTCCCATTCTGTTATATCTTCTTTCAAAACATATTATTAATTCCTGATTGACTAATAATGATAAAATAGTTTTTTATAAGTCATTAGTTCCACCTAAACCCTTCAAGACCACATTAGGTATCTGAAATGAAATTTTTTTGAAATATTCCTGCACTTGCAGAAATGTCAACAATCTGGAATTTTCATACGGACTGCCTGAAATAGTTTTACATCTCCATACATTTCTTCTTTTAAAAATCAGGATTACTTGTTCAGCCTTTGAGAACTATTAGATTTTCATGATTATATATTCTCTCATTTATATGCAATACTGAAATTTAATGTTTTTCCCAAGCTCTGCAGATTACCGGTGAATGAACTTTTGTAGTGTCATGGCAAGCTTATTAAAATAACTAGGAGTTGTTGCAAGCAATGCCAAAGGTAAAATGCAAGTCACATACTTGCATGAATAACATTAGAAAATTTCTTCTGCAGTTTGGGAAGCTAGGTATGTGCATCCAGACATCTTTAAAATTATTAACTAGTCAAAATGAGAAGAAAAGCTTTCAGGAACAATGGACAATATAAAGAAAAAATCCTGTCTGGATTTCAGATAATCCTTATAACAATGTGCTGACAATCATACATACATAATACTTTACCTCGTTCTGGCCTGGGTCCTCCGCTTAAATGCTATTCTTCAGCAGGGGAAGAGGCATGATGAAATGTTAAATTTTTGAACTTCTCATCTTGAGTATATGTATGAAGGCTTTAGGATTAGCACTGCTGCCTGCTTAATTATCAAAGAGAAAAATGATATTACATGTAGTAATCCATCTCAAAGCAGTGATTTCCCAGTTTCTTGAGTGAAGTTTCTTGAGTTTCTTTCCCTATCTCTTGAGTGCGATAGTCTACCATTTCTGATGTGACTTACCTTCTTAAAAATACAGACCATCCAGGTAAAAATAACTTTTTCCCACTTGCATGATTTTTCAGGGGGTTAAGAAATCTGTAGGTTTATCCATTAGTACTGCCTCTTAACAAGATATGGGAAATTTTATTCAACCATAAACCTCTTTCTGTTCTTATTATTCCAAGCTAAATACATTTATTTTCTAGAACTTCTACTATTTCCTTCATTTCAGGTGTTGTGTTGATGTGATGAAGCTCAGTCAGAGCAGAGACACACCGTGCTCTCCTGTCCCAGGCTAGGATACACACAGTGGTCATTCCCCCAGGGGGACAGCAATCTGCAGCCTGAAAATTACATTGTGATCTTCACAGGACAGCTGCTGCCTTTGGATGCTCTATCTCACCATCAGACAGTTTCTGTGTGGGGACAGCAAATCTCTGTTCTGATCTCATTGAAAAGCTGTTGACCCGGAAGATATGGAAGAGATCTAGGCAGAGGGGGAGATGGAAAGGAAAAAACTTAGAGAGGAAATATCTGGAGAGAAAAAAAATGTATAGTCATTTTTTTCAACTCTCTTTTAGAGTTACTTGGTCACCCTTTGGCAACAGACTCCATTAATTAGGAAACAGAATTTCTTTGGACTTTGTGAATCTAGATTTTTTCCACTGTTTAAATATAACACCAACCTTTTAAATAACCTACCACTGACTAATTTGAAGTGCAGTTTTGATTAACTCTAGAGAGCATAATGATATCTTGTCTATTTTCATGTTCAGTAAAAGGGTCTAAAATGGCAGGTTCAATTAGTTTTGATTTCCATACCAATCAGTCCAGATGGTTCCCTTTATTTCTTGAGGCTAGCTGCAAATTGAATTTTTTGAACCCATAATTCACATTATGTAAAAGGTGATACTGAATTATCTCTTTGTGGAACAATCAGAGCTGAGGCCTGCCTAGCTCACCTTTCTCCAGACTTGGAAGCAAGTTTGAAAAGTACAATGTACTATTTCAAGAAAAAATATGCACTGTTGCATTCTTTTCCAGGGAGATGGAAAAATGTCTGCTTAGATAATTTCTTAAGCAATTTACATACTACCTTATTCCAAGATATTAGAAATTATGATGGATTTTACAAAGCGTAAGTACCTTACTGTAACGATGATTCTGGGCATAAGCTATTACTAGCACACCAAAGAGGTCTATAGCTGAACAGAATCTACTGATTTCTGTGTTTTTTATATTAAAACACTCAGAAAAAAAATTTTATAGACAATGTTAGTTTATCAGTCAGTGCAAGCTTCTTGCAAAGGGTCCCCCAAAATCTACCATGTTCATATAATTTACCTAAACAACATCTAAAAATACTCCTTCACACTTACAAATGAGAATTTAGGCAGTTCTGGTTCCTCAATACTTAAAGCATGAGAGTCTTAAATCCCTTCCTTATATAATGTATCTCGCGTCCATACAGATTTTAGACTCCATATGATGCATAAGCCTGTATGCAGCAGTTTGATCCATGACTACCATTGCAATGCTGATTACACATTCAGCCATTCCCCTTGGGTAATAAGAACTGCAAAAAGATATATATGTATATACACAGGCACACACACACTATATATAGATGCATATTACATCCTTACATATATTATCTTTTTATACATGTTTTTATATATATGCACACAGCATCTTTAAAGGTACCATTATAGTCCGCTCTTTAAAAAGCCACTTGAAGTTTCTATCTTGAGCTATTTATGAGCCATCTGGAAGTTTTGATTTAAAATATCTGGGGGAATTGTGCAGTTTTCAATGATCAAATAGTCAAAGCAATCAACAGTCTAAGAACATGGCCTGATATAGACAAATTACTATTAAATAGCAAGATAATACCTACATGGAGACAGGTATTAGTCATTATTACCTGTATCTTTTTAAATCTGTTTTAGAAAGTATCGGAGCATTAATCATATCATTTGCATAACTTGAGTGAGTTTGAAGCATCCTCAGCTGTCTTGCAGCAGACCAAAGGAATGGGAATTTCAAAGGCTAGGAATGCAGTTAGCACTGGGCTTTGTAATATTTGATAACAAATTTTTTCTTTGCACACCAATTAACTATTGGGCATTTATTCCACTTTTACTACCACGTGCTTTCCCAGTTCCATGATTTTTCTTTAAGGTTTTTAACCTGATTGCCAATGAAAACAAGAGTTGCATGATTAGATTGTCAGCCTCTTTTTCTTCCCCTTTGATGACATTTGAATTCACTGACTAATTGCAATCCAAATTTGATAGGTGGACAGAGGTTTCAAAAATAATTAAATTCTTACAAGCTTTGTAAAAGTAAGCAGCCAAGGAGAGGAGGGAGAATCTGTGAGTGCCTGGATGAAGGGAATGGCAACTGTGACTGTGTAGCTAATTAGACACTGGCAAACCCATAGCAGTGAGAGATATAAATGTCTTCACTGCTGGAAAAGCTTCAGCAGGACCTTGTACCTTCTCATACCCCAAAATAATTCCTGCTGAAAGAAGGAAATTAAGCTTCTTGTTTTCTTGGTACTTGGAAAGGGAAGCTGAACTACCTAGCTATTATCGTTAGAAGCATTTGGGAACCAGATGCTATTCTCATGGTTGATTTTTACAAGTTCTTCTGAAAAATCAACACCTACTACTTATTATTCCCTGAGAAGTTTTACATTTGGATGCTCCTGCTTAGAGAAGCTGTGAATTAAATGAGATTGAGTAGAGCAACTAATTAAGCCCTTCGGAGACTGTCAGACCTGAGGCCTTATAAGCACCTTGCAGTGTCAGTAGAGGTAATTGGCCTGCAGCTGCTGAAGGTGCAAACTGAGTTTTAGGGGGAAAGAGAAAAAAAGAAACAAACAAATAAAAAAAGGTCAGAATGTCTTGGGCGTGAATTATTGGGTCCAGGTCATGCCATCAGGCACCTGTGCTTGGAGAATAATTAATGACAGAGACTTGATAGCAAATTAAAAATGAAGGTTTATATGGGAAAAATATATAACATGAAAAACGTGTAACTGTGTGTTGGGCGGATAGAAATGACCTTGTTTTGCACAACTTTACTTGTCTCTAATTGTTACATTATAATCACAGTAGCAATGAGCTACATACAGGTTTTATTCTGATACTATAGAATTAGGGTCATCCTTATAATAGCAACTCATTTGAAGCAAAATATCCTGGAAAAATACCAGAGAAATGTGAAAGAAAGCGCATTAAAAATTCTTGTCTCTCATGATGACTCTGCAATAGCTGACACCTGCAGAGCTTCGTGGCTCAGAGGTCACCAGGAGTAGAGCAGCCTGCAACAACCAGCGGCCATCAATTTATGCAGCACAGTGTGAAGAATAGCTCCAGACCCCATCTGAACCATCTGAGTTACTCTTAAAGGACTTTCATTCTCCAAGGCAACCTCTTTCTCACATTTTTTGGAGGATTCCTCTTTGACACATACCATTTAAAACACAAAGGTAGGAAGTGTTCTGTAACTTTTACAGCGCCCTTATATTTTTATTTAGTTTCTAAAGGTTGTTTCCCCTCTTTTGCATCAGGAAAAAAAACTTTACTTGAAAGTTAATGGATATTCAGGATAATGAATGTTCTTCATATTTTACTTGTGTAAACCACAGCCAGGAGAATGCTTATAATAAATCAACTGCTTTTGCAGCAGACATGAACAGGACTTGCATGCCAGCATGTTTCTCGTTTAAAATCAGTCAAGCCGTGCCCTAGAGCTGCAGAGGTTTCTTGGGCTGAGCTGTGTGAAGCGCAGCCTTACTTACATCAGAGCCAATGCCCCTGAGAGCGGGCATGCTCCTACAGCAGCTGAAGAGCAATCACAGCTTGTGGTCCACTTCTTTAAAAAGGGTCTTTAGAGAGCCACTGGAGTCATGGTCAATGTACTAGAGTGCCTGCTTTTAGGTGATATGTCCCAGGGCTTTGGGTTGGTTTAAAGACTGGTGAACCAATGTGTTTAGGTACATGCTTATGGCACAGTGAATTACAGAACACCTTCTAACTCCATTAAATTTATTTCTGGCACTCTGGGCTAGATTTCCAGATCATGGGCTGGTGAAAATGACACACTACCTCCTGCTTTTTATTATAAGATTCCCTCTTACAACTTCATAGCCAGCTGTGGAAGAGAGGTCTGGGCTCAGAATTTCTGGAGAGGGGAGCAGTCAGAGGTTCCTCCCATGTGGCATTGGGGATAACCAGTGTTTCCCACTGTCCCCGTCCCCTTTTCTTCATTCATGGCCAGCTTCTTCCACCCTCACTAGGGCAGGGAGGAAAGGAACACATTTTTTCTAAGCCCCTCTCCATTGATACTCTTTCACTAGATATCTACCCATGGCTTCTTTCATCAAAGCCTCTGGGAGGACTGAGCCTTGCATTGATAAGATAAATTTTTATTACAGCATAGTATGGCCAGGACCTCTTTAGAGCCTCTTGGTGAGCAATTGGTTAAGCTTTTCACAGCTAATCACATAAGGCTGCAAATGTCTGAAGGACCCCTACCCGTACACGAGTGTGTGACAGAGAGAGAGGAAAGGGAAGAGGAAGAAGGTGGTGGGTCTGAAGAGGAAGATACAGAAGGATGCAAAATTCTTAGCTGTTTTTTTGGATTGTATGTGTCCAAAAAACCCTAAAAGGCCAGTAAATTATAGAAGAAGTAAGTGATGTTATTAATCTGTCTTTTTTGCCTATGTGCCTCATTGTTTCTTCAACATAATTTTGAGGCAAAGTTACTTCTCACAGAGCAATGTGAGGGTTGCTGTGTGGGAAGCACTCCTGTGCCTCATGCACTGAGGCATCCTGTCCACTGGTACGTATGTCTGTGTGTTCTTCTTTCTGTATGCTCTTTCCATATCAACAATACCAGCATTTCATATTTCACTACTCAAAAAAGCTAATAGCCATATGTGTGTATATAAGAATTTATACACGTACTTAAATGCAAATATATATGTGTGTGAGTGTGTGTGTTGTGGCTTAACCTCAGCCAGAAACCAAGCCCCACGCAGCCACTCACTCACTCACTCCCCCCTGGTAGGATGTGGGAGAGAATCCAAAGAGCAAAAACAAGAAAACTTGTGGACTGAGACAAATACAGTTTAATAAGTAAAGCAAAAGCTGCAAATGCAAGCGAAACAAAACAAGAAATTCATTCACTACTTCCCATGGGCAGGCAGGTGTTCAGCCATCTCCAGGAAAGCAGGGCTCCATCACACGTAACGGTTACTTGGGAAGACAAAAGGCATCAGTTCAACCCCCCACCTTCCTTCTTCTTCCCCCAGCTTTATATACTGAGCATGACGTCCTGTGGTGTGGAATATCCCTTGGGTCAGTTGGGTACAGCTGTCCCAGCTGTCTCCCCTCCCAGCTTCTCGTGCACCCCCAGCCCACTCACTGGTGGGGTGGGATGAGGAGCAGAAAAGGCCCTGACTCTGTGTAAGCCCTGCTCAGCAGTAAAGAAAACATCCCTGTGTTATCAACAGTTTTCAGCACAAATCCAAAACACAGTCCCATGCTAGCCACTGTGAAGAAAATTAACTCTACCCCAGCCAAAACCAGCAAAATATGGTATAATGCCTTGCTTCCATTTTGCCAGTTTAATTTATTTGGTAGACCTGTAGTTTAATAAAGATGGATCATTAGCATGGAAACTAAATTTATTTTAGCAGTTGAGATTATATTTTCTCTACCAAGAGCTCATGTCTTAAAACATGGAAAGAAAATTTGAGACAAACTTTAAATTGGTCTTAAAAGTCCAATAAAATATTAAATATATAACTTTACCATAGATCTTTTACAGCAGAGTCATACAAGTTCACAGTATTCCCATTATAGCTTTTAATTTATTCACTTTCTGTATGAGGCACTTCTATACACGATCCATACTTATTCAGAGTTCACAGATGAATGGAATTCATTTTATCATTATATATTGCAGTTTTAACATAAATATTTGTTCCCATTTGTAGAACCTGTCCTTGAATACTGTTGAGGAAAAGAATATTTGAAAGTGTAACTTTCACCTCTACTTTATCAGGATATTATAAGTGAATATAAACATGCATATTAGTGCATGATATGTAATGCGTTAATTTTCATAACCCACAATGTTAGAAGGGAGTTTAGGTGAGTGAAATCCATAAAAATGACAGCCTATTCCCCAGTTTTATATTGTAAAAATGACCTTTAATAAGTTATAAAAGTTCTTCATGATGGTTTTGACCTGATCACTTTCAAAGAAACACAAATCTTTGGCTCTGTATAGACAATTCTCTGGATTTCATTCATTAGAACAGGAAATTAAGGAAGAAGAAAGCACTGCTGTACTCTAAATTGAAAAACTCAAAATAATCACAGAATCACAGAACGGAGGGGTTGGAAGTGACCTCTGCAGACCAACCCCCCTGCTTGATCAGGTACACCTGGAGTAGGGTGCACAGGACTGCGTCCAAGCAGGTTTTGGGCCTGTCCTGTCCAGGTCTCGCTGGATGGCAGCACAGTCTTCTGATGTATCAGCTGCTCCTCCCAGCTTGGTATCATCAGCAAACTTGCTGAGGGTACACTCTGTCCCTTTGTCCAGGTCATTGATGAATATGTTGAACAGGACTGGGCCCAGCACAGACCCCTGGGGAACACCACTAGTGACAGGCCTCCAAACAGATGCTGCTCCATTGATCATGACCCTCTAAGCCAGTTCTCTATCCACCTTATTGTCTACTCATCTAACCCACGCTTCCTAAGCTTACCTATGAGGATGTTATGGGAGATGGTGTCAAAAGCCTTGCTAAAGTTGAGGTAAACAACATCCACTGCTCTCTTTTCATCTACCCAGCCAGTCATGCCATCATAGAAGGCTATCAGGTTGGTCAAGTATGATCTTCCCGTGGTGAATCCATGTTGATTACTTCTGATAACCTTCTTTTCCTCTACATGCCTGAAGATGACCTTCAAGATGAACTGTGCCATCACCTTTCCAGGGATGGAGGTGAGGCCCACTGTCCTATAGTTTCCCAGGTCCTCATTCTTGCTCTTTTTGAAGACTGGAGTGACACTGGCTACCCTCCAGTCCTTGGGCACCTCTCATGTCCTCCATGACCTTTCAAAGATGATGGAGAGTGGCTTGGCAACAGTATCCACCAGCTCCCTCAGCACTTGTGGGTGCATCCCATCGGGGCCCATGGATCTGCAACGGTCCGGATTGCCTAGGTGATCTCTGACCCAATCCTCCTCAACCCAGGGGAAGTCTTCCTTTCTCCAGATTTTCTCTCTCACCTCTGGGGGCTGGGATGCCTGAGGGCCAGCCTTAGCAGTAGACTGAAGCAAAGAAGGCATTCAGTAACTGCCTTCTCTGCATCCTGTGTCACCAGGGCACCCACCTTGTTCAGAAGCGGGCCCAGTTTCCCCACTCTTTCTTTTACTACTGATATATTTAGAGCCCTTCTTGTTATCCTTGACATCCCTTGCCAGATACAGTTCCAAGTGGACCTTGACCTTCCTTGTTGCATCTCTGCATACTCTGACAATGTTCCTATATTCCTCCCAAGTGGCCAGTCCCTTTTTCCACAAACTGTACACGTCCTTCTTCCATCTGAATTTTTCTAGAAGCTCTTTGCTAATCCATGCAGGTCTCCTGACTCCAGTGTGCACACAAAGAGTAAATGAAAGGTACGATAGCACTCCTAAATGTATTATATATTTTATAGTCTTTCACAAGCTATTCCATAGCATTTTGGTGTGAATTTGTATTAAACAAATGTTTAACTGCTTCACCAAATCAGCAATAAAATTACACTACATTGCAAGCATAACTCACTATGCATTTTATTAAAAAAGGAATCAATCAGCACAGCAAACCAAATGTGCCAACTGGTTTAGCAGCTACACATCCCTGTGGCCAAGGCAATAAATGCAATATGGAGTGAATGTCTAATAGACAAGTATAGTCAGTTTTTCAGTCTACAGATTCTACAATTTTTTTTCCAGTAAATACACAGGAGGAAAAGGGTTTTATATCCTGATGAACTGTTTATAATTCCATTTTCAAAAACCAGAGTTATGACAATGTATGCAGCGGTGCTACAACTGATAGGCACCCGGTAGAGTTACTCATGAATTTTTTGTTCAAAATTGATGAGTGCATGTTATTCTGTAAGTAGGGTGGGATTAAGTACAATACCCTCTTCTTAAAACAATGGGTGAAACACACATCTTGCCCTGCAGGCTGCAAATAAAACTGAGATCAGCTATGGTACTTGAACAGCTCACAGATTCAAAGGTCAGGAAATTGGGAGCATTCTCTGCGAACTCTGGAATTTGTGTTCTCTACTGTTGAGACTGAGTTTGACCTTTAAAGGACTGAAAAAGCCCTGTCTCTCGAAAATAGTAAGACTCTTGTTGCCCAAGCACTTCCAATCCGTACCAGAGTTAATGGAGCAAATATTTGCTCATGGATGTAATCTACCACTGATTTAGGATTGCTTCTGGTATATACCCTCAGATGAAAGTTAATCATGTTATTGTAGATACATACGGGTAGAATGAGAGTGAGTAGGTTTTAAAGGGTGTATGGGAATGTCAGAAAGTCAGAGGAGGAGGAATACGAACTTGCTGCAAAGATGCCTGATATGCCCCTTCACTGAATTTGCCCCATAAGTGGTATTTGCCTCATACCAAGTGATATGGATATTTTGCTCAGAGCTATTTCAGAGGCTATACTTACTTTGCTTGTAATGTATATATTCATATCACAAAATGCAACCTCTTTAGCCATTTAGGTAGATGCTATGGAGAACTTAAGCCTCCATTATATACAACTTGGTAAAATGATTTTGGCCACCCAAAGCTTTGTAGGAATCAGCTCAGAGGTCAGCGAACTGTCACTCTGACTTACTTTGCCAACAGAATGTGTGCATTTCAATCCTGGCAGAGGCAAAGCCTGCTATAAACACCTCTTTCTCTTTGGGATTTTCAGCAGCCCTGTCTCTTCATATTTCTCTTTGAATTGAGCCACTGCTCTGCTGTGTGCAGGTTGTGAAAGGGTGGTGTGCTGCCTAATTACTGACACCCATCTCAGTGTTGGCTGAAGTTCATTATATATGTATAGGAAAACCCACAAGCTTCATTATTGCTGTTTATCCTCTTTGTAGAGGTCCTATGTAGTAATTCTATAGGAAAGACAAAGTCCACATACTGATAAAGCTCAAGTACTTGTGTACATAATAAGGTGTACCAAAGAATTTAATTTGATCAATACAGACACCAATAGAGAAAATCATAATCTCTGACTTCACTGTTCAGTGAGAAAGGGTAAGGGAAAGGGTTGGATAATGCTAAGAAAACATTACTGCTGGCTGGCCTCATTTTAAAAAAATTACCTTGCTTGTTGGAATTCTCATCATATATAGGCCAGTTTATTTGGTTAGGAATGTTGTTTCAGAAGTAAGGAACAATATTACATTATTTATATTCAAACAGCTGAGCAATTTTGCTTCATATTAGCATATTTTTTTATACAGACACCTACAACACTTTATTACACAGCTCCAGCACCTTAGGGGATTATGGCTTCCACTGTATTGTGTACAGTAAGTGGTTAGGGATGGTTAATTTTTCAGAAATTAAGTCCTTGATTTTTATTGGTGCTCTGAAACTAGAATATATCTTTCTTCAGCATAGGGTTTCATTTTTATTTGTGATTTCTGATCCTCTGAGCAGCAACAATTTTTATTTTTTCTAGACAAAAATCATGACTACCCTATCCAATTTAATTTTTTCCCTATACCTGTGAAAGGCTTAGAATTTGTAAAATTCATTTTTCTCACTGAAAACAATTACTTTGTAAAAATGGTTTCAAATGGGGATTCAGGTAGCTGATAAAACAAAATGGATTAGTAAATCAAAGGAAAATATGACTTGAAGTGAAGAGGATAGCAATTTTCTTCCTATTTAGCTCAGGAGGCACTGGAAAGGTACAGTTGCAGCTTGGTGCAACATTTCAAATATGAGAGTAGAGTTGTGATGGTATCTTGAAAGTAAAACTGAAATAATTACATTTTAAGGATTGAAGACCTGAACTGAAGTATTCAAGCCTGGGGAAGGACAAAGGGGCTCAAAAGAGAAAACCACATTATATTATTATGTACTGTTATCACAACCGTTCTGACTGGAAAGCAGCATAGCCTAACAATTTGGGTCTATGGCAGGGAATGAGAAAACCTGGTTTCCATTCTTGGCACTGCTGATGACTAATTGAGTGACCCTAGTGAGTCATTTCAAGTCACTGTTTGGAGGCTTGGATTGGAAATACTTCTGGGGAGGGATTGCCTTTTTTTGTAAGGTCTCTATAGTGCCAAACCAGATCTGGGTCTTCTAAAACTGTCATGATATGAATATTCTTAGTGGAATTCTTTGCTAAAACTTGAGGTGACCCTGAACCAGATCTTTCTGGAGCATCAAAAACGGTATGAAGAAATCTCTTTCCTTATTTCATAGTGTGTTCTTATAGGATGTTATTCCTGCCTCCATACATAGGAGCAGAAATTCAGTCTTAAAAATATCTCAGTAAAGGGTGTCTTCCAGTATTTCTCTGCAATTTTGCACCCCAGAGTATTTCAATCATCTGGACTTTTGTGTCTTTAATTACACATTGTCACTGAAGTGAACTTTTCAACATTTTTATTTCAGCCTAAGAGAGAGGTTTTAAAAAATATTGAAGTAACTTTTATGTACAGTGTTCCTGTGCTGAATTCACAGCATTTTCATTATTTTTTCAGATTATTAAACACTGTCTTCAAAAAACTATTTCTTCAAAGACTTGTCTGTGTTCAGAAATGATGAGAGGCATTTCTCACTTTCGAAACGTTCTCTCTCCAAATGTAAGATATGACTCTATAAGCATACACAAAATTTAACTTTAAACAGTGTAAGGGTTTGGCTGCCTTAAGTTTGCAAGATATATAACCATGATGGGGAAAAAGTGATGTTTATCTCATTTGATAATATTGCTACTGTTCTGTAAATAGCTGGCACAGTCTTTTTTAAATCCCTGACCAGAGGAGAGGGAGAAAATAAAAACCTTTAATCATCAGGAAATTAAGGTTAGTCATACACAGCAGAGAATTCAGTTCAAGAATACTACCATTAGCAAAACCAGTCATTCCTAAAAGTCAGAAAAGTTAAATAACTTTGCAACACATATATTTGCAGCTTCCTAATTTTTTGGGGAAAAAAATTACAATTGCTACAGCCCTTTTTCTGTAGATCTTAACAGTTACACAAGGCAATAAAAAGTATACTTCCCAACAGTGTGTTGGAGCTCCTCTCAATCCATGAAAAACTCAGGAGGTTTATTAAGCTTCTCCCTAAAACCCTATGTGCTTGCTCAGGAATCTGATGGCCCGTAACCCTTTCACAACCTTTACAAGGCTCCCTGGGAACTTCTTAAACACCGCACCCTCCTGCAGTCCTTTGGAGGTGATGGCTCATGATCTCACACCCCCTGCTGGGTCAGGAGCTCTGTCAATGCATCTTTTCTGTGTCCTTTAAAAGCCTACCTAGTTTTACCAGGTCCCATCTCCATCTGTGGTAAGCTGTTGGGGATGGTCATGTATTCTTTGATTAAACTCACTGTTTTTAAACAGGCAAATAACACCTCCTCTTTGTACAGCTCAAAATTATCATATGAGAAACTAAAATAAATGGATTATACTTAGGTCCTTTAGCATTTATCAAACCTTAGGACCATGGTCATAATGATGCCAGGTTTATCTAAATAGGTGAAACTGTGACCATGTCTTTCCAGAAACTGTTGTTGCCAGAAGTTAGTGTTTTGGCTGGATTCACAAGATGTGTCATTAGGTCTTACTTATTATCAGCTGTTTAAAATTTAAATTCTGGCTGAGCTAGTTATCCAAGGCTCCATTTGTAATCAGTGGGGATATATGCAGGAGAGTCAATGAAATTTAAAGTGTGATTCATCTTAACAGATGTTTACTTTTCTTCATGGTAAGATGAAGTATGTTTCTAGACTCCTAAACCTGCACTGATTTTAGTAGGAATCCAAGTAATGCAATGAAGTCCAGGTGGTTTTAAGTGGAATTGAAAATTCTTGTATTATTCCCAGCTTACCCTGCTGTGGTAGAAGCCTATTGGGAAGTGTCCAATTTTGGGACTACCTAATGTTTCCTCGGTAGCTGTCTAGGATGTTCTGGCACTACTAGGGCATTCAGGGAGATCCACATAGATCTGGATCTTGCAGATAAATAAGATATTTCCAGAAGAGCTGATATATATCCATTATCCAGTTGAGTGAGTTTTCCATCAGTAAACCTAAGAACCATCTTATACTTGGAAATCACACCAGAGAAAAAGTATCAAGACTTTTGTGCCTTAATGATATCTCAAATATCAAGGAGTTAGTGCAAATATTTTGGATTCATAGTAATTTTAAGGGTATTATAAAAGGCATTAATTTAACAGTCTTTGTTCAAGTATTTAATCTTTACCATACACACTGCAGCTTAGCTCTGAGTGTTGTAAATTAAATCTTATTCCACCCTGTCATGTTTTGTTTCAGATTAAAAAGAAACCTTTTTCATCTATAGTAAAGATCTCTATATTTATATTGCCATGGTCTCAGAATCATTTTTTAATTGCAGTCAAATCAAGTACAAAAGTCCTAATACAAATCATGTTTTCCTTCCTTTCTTATAACAATAAAACACAAATACATCCATTATTTTTCCTTTCTCCTTTTCACATACTTGCACATATAAATACATAAGGCTGACTAGCTGTTCTGATTCTGTGCTCTTTAGCTCATTTCTATTGCTACTTAACAGCCTCTCCTTTTGGAGAACAGCTGTAGACAGTAAGCAAATTTAGCAGTTCAGTCCATCAAAGAAAATAAAACAGATTTCTTCATGAAGAGGTGCAGAATATATGACATTGCATGTTTTCCCATCTGGTGACTTATAAAGAGAAGTCTTTCTGCCTTATAATCAAGAACTGATTAACACATTTATCTTGATTTTTAAATACATCCGGGTTACAGAGATCTGAAACAAAAGTGGATGTTAAGTAATTGGCATTTGATTGTTTCTAAAATATTCCTGAATTTCTTTCTTATTTACAATGTTTATACAGGTTTTTATTCTCTGATTTTGTGACTGCATTTCAGTTGTACGAACCTGCAGATATAGTTTTAACAGATACACCAGTACACTGGCGATATAGCTATGTAATGTCCAATTTTTCAAAATAGGTTTTTCCGATTGAATTGTCTTTTTCCCTTGAAAAATCTGTCCTGAGTAAATAAATGTTGTGTTATTGGAAAGGAGAAGATGTTGTGTTTTGGTTTAGAGTTTTGTTTTTGGTTTAGTGTTTGTCATACAATGCCCAAGACATTCAGTTTTGCTTAACTGTGTTCTGCTTGCTTTCACAGGAAAGCTTTTGACAACACCATTTATAATAACAGGAGAAGAACTAAACAAATAAGATAACCCTCTCCAGGTCTGTGAACAACGCTTATGTTTCTCTAGTATGTCCACCTGCCCACCATCTTAGAGAGACTGAAACAGGGAAAAAGCTCTTTCCAAGGCAAATGTGTCCATTTTGCAAGTCAGATTTTCACTGAGAAATCTGTATCATCAGAACTTTAGGGCTACATGGCACAGGGAAATATATACTTTTTTTTTTCAAAAGTAATTTCATATCTTTAGCTATGTGCTAGCTATTGCAGATAAGTAGAACTGATGGAGCTGAAAAGTATGTAGAATCAGCTGACTGGAGTGTGGGTGTCCTTGCAGAGAGCAGATCTCAAAGTAGCAAAGTGAGCCATGGAGAGGCTGAGAGAAACAGCAGTTACGTATTTTCAGGGTGGTGATTTAGTGTACCTAATTCCAAAAAAGCCCTGTGTCCCCGTACTTTTCTGAGTGTATGTCTACCTACTATTGGCACTCTGACTCTGCAGAGGTGGTTTCTGTGTTTTCTGTTGATACTTCTCCTGCCTCCACTACAGATCTTTTTTGCTCTGACTTGTGCCCATACTATCCTACAAACCTCTTCTTAGAAACTGTTCCTTTCTAGGTCTTCGCTGGAGATTTCTGCTTCTTTTTGTCTAGCTGAAAATTGTTTTCATATTTAAAAATAAATATTCACTAAGAACACAATAAAAACTGATTTTAGCTCTGATTCCCTCTTTTGGTAATTTTTGACTTAGTTTCCTTGTTGCCTCATGTATTTTGCTAATTTTGGATTAGCAAACGATATTGCTTTCTAAGTTTTCTGTCAGTCATGGCCCTTTCCTAGTACTATGCCTTCAAAAGTGTCTTATAATTCAAGCAGAAGAACCATGGGTTCTTTGCATTAGCATGACATGTATGGTTTCCAGTCACTGAAATGATACTGGAAGGGGGCTGGCTATAAATGCAGGTAACTTAGATGCAGCCATTGCCAAAACCCTAAAAAAGTCTCCCAAAATTCCTGGAGTCCATGTTCCTCACTCATGTTCCTCTTTTATTTGTATATAAAAGCCAAGAAACACCCTCTCCAAAAGCTCCATACTGCTGTCACTGGTCTGGAAGGAGAATTTGCTTTTAAATGAAGACTGTTTCCCAACATATAAGCTTTCCCCAGTTTCTTACGGATCAACAAACTCGTTATTTACCTTCACTTACCCTCTGTCTGATGAATTAAAGTAATTAAACTTGCCTAAAACACTGTGCTTTCTGCATTTTGGGAAAAATTTATTTATACCTTGAAGCTATTTTGCATGGTCTTGTATACACCTTTGAGAACTTGTTCTGAAAGTTCATAGTTGATTACTCAGTCCTGATATGAGTATGGTCTATTACTCTGCTACAATTATTTTTATTTGGTTTATTTTGAAATATTTTTGAAGGTTAGGATTTATTTTGCCTTCTGTTCTATCTTGCTTCCAAGAGATTTTTGTGCTGTCCCAGAAGAAGGGCAAGGTTTAGTCAAGACAGTTAAACTTGGCTATAGCTTTTCCAGGCACCAGATGGGACTACAGTGCTTGGGACAGGTCATCGCTCCTTCTTGAGCTGTGTCTGCCTCGGGAAGTCTCCAAGGCAAGTCAAGCAGGTCTCCAGCCCTGCTTTTGTATTTGGGGCCAAGGGGATAAGGGAAAATGAGGGTGCCTCCTTATTGTGCTAGGTACTAGATTAAGTCTGCCCCCAAGTGCTTTAGAGAACTTTTGAGGTTTATTAACTACAGACTCATCTATAGGATTATTTATGTTACTTTGAGTAGGCCCAACAGTATCTGGTTTGTTTGACTTTGTGGTTCTGAACTCCAGGTAGTTCAGGAGCAGTTGTGAGGTTCTGGTGACACTGCTGGTGGGGTGGGAAGATGTGTGAGAGGAGTGGGTGAGCCCCTCTACCCTGCTTAGCTCTGCCCTGGAAGGACCTCAGGAAGCAGAGTGAGCTGGGAAGGGGAATGCCCTGCATTTCAGCCGGATCTGCAGTGAGGGCAAAGTCATGGCGTATGTAGAGCTTCAATGTAAGAAGGAATGATCTGGTGAATAATTATAACTGAAAGCCATAAAAAAAATCTAATAGGGGTTTTGCTACAATAGATTTGTCTCAATGTTCCTTTTCAGAAATTGCTTGCAAGAGTTTTTTATTTACAAACAATACATGTTCATGTGCTTGGACTTGATATGTGAAACCATACACCAGTTTACTCCTTGGTAAATTAATAATATTGCTTTTTTTTATTAACAAGAACAAAGTGTTCTGATCCGAGAGACTGTTCCTCAGATAAAGCTAGAAGCTAGTGCTAGAATGAGTAAGATAACATTCTGTGTGCTCAATAAAACATTATATTCCATCCAAATAGAGCATTTATCAAATTGGTAATTCTATTTTCCTAGTTTGCAGTTAAAAATATTAACTAACAGGCTGGTAAGTGTATAACATTAGCTCCTCATACAGCAATTACAAAATATAATCAGATGATGCATCCTCTATTCTCTACCCTAACCCCGAAGATGGAGAAAGACCCAATTCTACTTTATTTTTTCTATGGCTATGAAAAGACATTACACGTTTTCTGGCCATTTATTTTTCATCCAGTTAATTAAATTATTTATTTTAAGTTGCAGTACCTGATGATTTCAAACTGATGGATGTGCTAATCCTGGTATTCATCAAACCTTCTCTGGACTTTATTACCTCCTTCTTGCATGGCTAGATTCAGCTGAGCATAGGTGCCTTAGATTTAATACTTATAAGAGTTTCTTACAAAGTACAGGATCAAATAATATCTTGGATAACATTATTTATTCATGGACATTTATAAAAGATCTGGACAGAGGAAGGAGTCAAACACTGAAGAAAAATTGTTGAGGAGCAGCTACTTAAATACTTGATGTTACCGAAACAAAATCTTAGACACACACACACACGTACAGAACTAAAAAAAGAGGCTATTATAATGTAGTATTCAGTTTACTTTATATTTTAAAAAAGTAAACCATACCTTCATAACATACACTATGTATAACCTGATTTTAGGAATATATTGTAGCGTATGATCCTATTTCCCTAGGAATCTAGATAAAAACCTTGTTAAAATACAGCTGTCATTTCAGGCCTGGTCATGTCCTCATTTCTTTTCTGGGGAAGCCAAGGCATGTGAGTGACATATATGCCATAATATGTAATTTGGACATAGCCAGGGCTCAGAAGCGTACACAGGAAAGGTTGGAGGATTTATTCTGTCTCTCAAATTGAAAAGTCTATTGCACTTTTTTTTTTTAAAGTTATGATTGATTTGGGACCTGATCCACAATCATATAAATCACTATCCTAGCGTTGTTTTCAACCCCTTTTGAACATGTTACCTATACTGCCCGAGTTAATCTTGCACAAGAGGTGATGCACTGAATTGGATGTTTTAGAAGAATGCATTTATATGCAGTTTAATAAACAGTGTATGGTAAAGAGGGTATCAGTGTATGTATTTATATATCAATTCAAATAATGTTCATGTCTAGAAGTAAAAAGAAAGGTTGGCACAACAGTTAAACAGAGTCACTACTAACAACCTTGCAAATATACAAGAAAACCTCAAGATTTCAATGTCCTTACTCCACTGGAAAGCATCAGGTACCAGTGATTGATAGCCCAAGACACTTTACCTAACCTGTTGGGTTTATTTACTATTTAGTCTGCCTTAGTATTCATAGGCTAATAGCACACCTGCGCACTAGAGAAGCTAGCTTCAGCCAAAGTTTTGTGATGAAAGGGTTTGGACAATACATTTCTGAGTGCAACTTCTCAGCAGTATACCCTGAAATTCCTTTGGGATTTTGTTTCTAAAATCTCCTCCTTAACCCACTTTGGAATTTAGAAAAATTACTTTCACGCCCTTTAAAAACCTTTAAAAATGGATCTCCTTTTGTTCCCTGCCAAGTTCTGTAGTGTGGCTTATTTCACTGTGGTTTTTACCTTTCTGTCGTTAAATCTCAAGAGGGTACACTTGATGGACGACTCTCCACAGATTATAGTGTTATCTATGGAATATAGGCACATGGACTCACGCTGGGGTTTCACTTAGGCACTGGGACTTGCAGAGCTGTTTCAAGTTGGTAACATTGTGTGTATAGGTTTACCTTTATGGACTTATAATGCTTCCCTTGACAATAAGGTTTCTCATTACACTGAGCTCTCAATTATTTTAGGGCTATACAAACCCATAGCAAATCTTGTTCTTTCCCTGCACCCTGTTCTTCTTGATTCTTTCACACATCTGTCTACTCCTTGCAAAACTCACAGTTCTGTACTCCAGAGCTTCTAGAAAACTAGTATGCACACTTGCCTTACTGTCCTAGGTTACTTTTTATCTGTTCTGTTTTGCTTTCCCACTGGCCCAGGTACAAAGAGTTTTCTTTTTCCCTCCACCATTTCCTTCTTCCTTCTATATTTCCCTCCCTTTCCTCTCCTTTCCCTCTTTCATTTCATTTACCAGGTTTACAAGTATTTGAAAATAACTGATAATCTTAGTGTGTGACTTTTCACTCTGCCTTTGCATGCAGAGCCATGTGTATAGGTAGAGAGAGGAAAAAATAATGTAGATGCTTGTTCAAGAGTGCTTGGTTAGCTCTATTGCTTCCTATTCAGTATAATTGCATTAGGAAATCCATTTTTTTCTGTTGTTTTGAGTGGATTAATCAAGAGTTCAAGTCAGATCCTCTTGCAGTTTGACACTTAGAGACCAAGGGTTACCTAAATCTTGGTAAGCGTCTGCTCATAGTAGCATTTGTAAGAAATTGCTTGCTTTCTGCTGTAACAAACAATTTTCTGGCCTGCAGCATGTATCTGGGGCAGCAATAAGTCTAGTAGAGCACAAGCAGAAAGATCTTTTAAAAATTATTTTGTAGGTCATGTGCTGTACTATAACTGAGGCTAGGACAGAATTTGGATGAGGTGATGGACGTTTTACAATCTTTTGGGAGAAAAAAGGTAAAAGACACCCAAAGTGATGCTCCCACACACCCTTATCTGAATTTTTTCTTGTGCTTTTAGCTTATTGTGCAGCACAGCTGGGTAAAGACAGGCTATACTGCAATGGAAAATCCCTCTTCACAGCTTTCTTATACTTGTTTTGTTGACTTCTACCACATAACACCATTAATTTAACTTGATAGGGAGGATGAGGAAATATTTTAGTGAGAAGCTTTAGGAAAGAAAAGAAAACACGTCAAGCATATTTATTACTGATGCTTTCAGTCCTCTTTTCTGCTTCCAAAAAATTGCTTACATGCACAAATTTCACGTTATCTCTTTCTGTATAAAAAGCAAATAAAAATGCACTCTACATTTAATAGCTATCAAGTTATAACTTATGTTGTATAAAACTAGTCACAAGTAGCTGCCTGCCAGTCATATTTGCAAGTGCTGTGTTTACGTACTCATCTATCTTGCAGCATTGCACAAGTTCCTCACCACCGGCAGCATCTTGCAGTGCTCAGGGGCCAGGCAGGGCTCTACAGCAGGATCTGGCTCCCTGCACCTTCCCTGGATATGCCTTGGCCCCAGCAGTGTACTTGTAGGGAACCAGGAACCTCTCAGTACTGAAGAACCTGCACTACGTGCGCAGTGTGGTAGAATGGCATGAGCCCAAAGAATGTACCCTAGACATCCTTTATTTGCCTTTTTTTGGTCATTTATCCTTTTAGGGGCTTTCTGCTATTATTTTTGACCATAAAAGTAAATGATTCTGAAAACCTTTGAATTCTTCCTGTGTTTGCTAACATCTTTCTTTTTTATATGGCAAAAGCCAGTACATGCTAATGGACACACAAGGAAATAGTTATACTGTCACAAAAATAAAACAAAACCCCTCACTCAACCCTTCTTTTTAGTGGGGGTGTCTGCAAGTTAAAAGCTGAGGAGCAGAGGTATGATAGAGTTCAGACCCTATGGGTGGTTTAGTGCAGACAAGTACCCTTTGTTTATAGTAATGCGCCCTCACGTATAATTTTGGTGTTAAAAGAGATTGGTATTTTGCTGTGATTTTTGTTTTCTAGCCTCCGGTGCATGATTAGAAACATTTGTTCTCCCTGAGTCGCAATTAAATTTCTCTTCAGAATTGGGGAAACAAGAAGAAATGTAAGTGGTTGCAAATATCTTCAAAATGTGAGCTGGTAAAACATCAAATGTTCTTCAGTGTTTCCCTTTCACAGCTGTTACCCACTGTATTACTGACTTGTGTCGCCTGTCATGGCAGGGATGACTTACAGGCCTTTGCATTTATAAGTATCTTTTCTTAAATGGGCCAGACTATCTCCTGTTCAAAGCAGCCTCTCTGACATCTCTGTTGGTCATCTGAAAGACAGCTGCCAGCCATCACCATCATCCCAAGGGAGCATCTTCTCTTCTCCTCTGCTACAGGGAGCAACAGTAGCACAGGCAGGACTGAAACCAGAATCTGTGCCTGTCTCTGCATTTTTTTTGTATCTTAATGTGATCAGTATGACTTAAATGTGATCGGTACATAAGATGATAGGTATTTCAGTTGGGTTCTTACTCATTTTGCTCAGCAGTGAATGTAAAGAGCAGAATTAAGATCTTTGCATTATTCTATGTTATCCTGATGCAGCCTGAGTAATTTCTAGTTACACTGGTTTAACGGTACCTTCATTAATAAGTGGCAGTATAGTGGTGTAAATAAAGTCTTTTAAAGGGAAGAAGCACAACTCTCACTCCCTAATTGTTGGCGTATGTGCTGAAGAACCCCTGAAAATCAGTTGCAAAGCAGTGTAACATTTTCTGGTATTGTAAACTACTTGCAAAATAACCATGGGTCTAAGGTACACCTCCCTGATGACTTAATTTTCTGATAAATTTTGAATATATTTATATGAGTAGCTTTATGAAGAATTTCTTTTAAGGTTGTCAGTGGCAAAATTATGGTACCTCCAACTTTAATTGATTTGTCCAAGAGAGAGATTTCATCTTTTTTTGGGTCTTCTAGTAAGAACAGGCCTGAGAAACAGGGATTCATATGAGAAATTCCTGATAATAGTGCCTTCAGGACATGTCTATGTCACAATATAGAATGTAGCTAAAATTAATTACTCAGTGTGGTTGAACTCAGTTGACATATAAGCTGGCCAGAGGTAAAATTAATTGCTGAAAAATGTCTCCAGGTAATTAAATTTCTGCACATAAAATATGAGCGAAACAAAATATTGAATAGTCCAGGGCTGTGGAGTTTTTCAGCACTGACTCTAATACAACTCAAATTAGTTTAAAAAGCCTTATTCAATGATGTTGTGGTGTTTTATGAAATATCTTAGCCCTCAGTTCACTTCCTGGTGGACAAATGTCCCTTTTGGATCAAAAGGGAAAGGGAAAGGGAAAGATGGGAAAGGAAAAAACAAAGACAGTAAGAAAAAACAGAAAAGATTAAAAATGAGAGAAATATGTTAAAAAAGTTAATTGGAAAATCAGTTAAAGGCAACAAATTATCATAAAAGGACAGTGCACAGCATATATATATGCTGTATATATGCACAAGATAAATACATATATATATGTGTGTAAATATCTGCAGACTAACAGACATTGTTATTTTCTGCAGAGCTAAGCATAGATTAACATTTGAAATAGGAAATTACTTTTTTTTTTTGATGGATTTCTGCAAGGCAAATTTCACAGTCTCTGATGGTACCACTGTTACCCAGAAAGGACTGTAACTCTGCAGCAACTGACGCCAAACTTTTTGCTACCCCTACGAGCTAAGGTTCTGCTGGCCACCTTGTTTCTATCTGGTTTCTGAGAAACAGCTCAGAGCCAACAGAACCCAATGGTGCAAATCTAAATTAATAAAAAAAGAATAAATTAATTCAGCCAAATACACTGCTAATATTTCTACTGGTTTTAAAGTTTTCCTGAAACCAACAAGTTTATCCCTCCATATGCTGAATGTGAGGTGTGTCTCCTAGAAGCAACATGGGCCAACAGCCTCCTGGGCTGCTTGAACAGGCTGAGATGAAGAAGCAATAGGTCAAGGGAAGCGATCATTAGACCACAGTGAGATACCATGTCCAGTGCTGGGTCCCACAACACAAGAAATATATAGCTAAACTGGAACAAATTCAGCAGAGGGTCACAAAGCTGGTCTGGGCAGGAACACTTGTCCTGTGAGCAGAGGTTGAGGGACAGAAGCTTGTTCAGCCTGGAGAGAGATGGTTTTGAGGACACCAAAAACCATCCTCCCATAACCATGGTGATGTGATCAAGATGACAGAGCCAAGCTCCTTTCAGTGGTGCATTGTGGGAGAATGAGACAAGGGTCATAAACTGAAATAAAGAAGGTTCAGGCTGGATGTAAAGAAAAGCTTTGACCCCATGAGGACAGTCCAGCAGATGAGCAGGATGCCCAGGGAGGTTGAGCACTCTCCATCCTTGGAGGTCAGCAAGACCCAACTAGGTCAAGCCCTGAGCAACTTGGCCTGACCTCAAAACTGTCCCTGCTTTGAGCAGGAGGCTGTACCTGTGGTCCCTTTCAACCTGAATTATCCAATGATCCTAGAATCCCACTTGTCTTTACTAGAAATGTAGAACTAGAAAATTTTTTAGCTTACCAGTCAATTCTGCTTAAATGGAATTCTAAGGACCTCTGGGATCTTGGAAGCTGGAAAGACCAACAGGTCCTGTGTTCATCAAGGATGTTTGCTGGAAGGTCTCTGAGATCTCCCATGTAAAGTGATAGTGTAAAAATGTGTAACAACTTGACAGATACACGTCTTTTTTTCACCTCTGATCATTGAAGGCACACAAAGATGAAAATACAGTTTGTACCCCTAAAGGGATACGAAGGTACCTTGGAGCTAAATATATCATACCCAGCAGTTTAATACAGAGTTTTGGTCTGCTAGCTGAGCTTGAAGAAATTATATGAATTTCTTAACTGGATGTTGTTTCTTAGTGTTTGTATCATTTTTTATTGGAGTATAGTTCATGGCAGGTAGTCTATCTGAATGGTCTCCCAGCTCTTTAATCCAAAGGCATGAAGCTGATCCTAGAGCATGAAAACCAACTCCGTTCTTCTAAGATAAATTGAATGTCTAAGAGGAAAAACGAAGAGGTCTTTCAAATTTTTTTACATGCACCAGTCCCCAAGATGGATCTGTGATTTAAACCACAGCTCTTTGAAAACCATTAAAAAATGGAGTACTTAATTATAACTCTGGAACTTTTTCTTGCACAGATGAAAAGTTATGTATTATTTGCCTTCCAGTGATTTTTTTATAGCTGTCCATATAAAAGGTACTAAAGCCTTGATATAGAAATCATGACCACAAATGTGTTTCTAGGTTAACTCACTTGGCTGAAATTGTCTATATTTCCCACATGCTGTATCCACAGACAGTGTTCAGCCTGAACAATAAACAAAGCAATTACTAGATAAAGTGTTGGACAGCAAGGAAACTAGTTTGGTTAAGAAAAGTAAGATTTAGGGGAACTGGAGTCAAAATCACTATATGACCTGAGGCATGTTGTTTAATCTCTTTGTGTTTCAATTATCTGGCTGTAAACTGAGGATCAAAGCAATATCTGCTTTTCTGTATATTCAGTATTTGCTCTGACAAGTTTATCAGCGAAATAAAGAAGACAAAGAGTCCTTTAGCATATGCACGTACAAGATATGTGACAAAACACCATTGCTGGCCTGCTAGACATTACTGTGATGATCAGTGCAAACAATCAAATAACATCTGAGTTGAACATTACTGTCTAATTCTGCAGCTGGGCTTATTTATCATAATTGTTTAATATCACATAGATGCACCCCATTGGGAGTATGTTTTGAGGTTCAGTCTTTAAAACTGCTGCAGTCATGAGAAATAACACATCAAGAAATCTTCTCAGCTGCTAGATGAAGGAAACTTCTTTTGCATAGTTACAGTAATCAAAAAGAAAAAAGAAAAAAGGTATTTCTTTCAGAGTTTGAATAATAAGGTGACTTCCTAATTGATCTATTTAAATTGATGCAGATTTTAAATTTCAGCTCCCTATGTGCATGTGAAGAGCATATAAACTCAGCAGATGAACCTTACAACACGTGTCCTCCTGTTGCAGCATGAATATGTAAGTTGTTAACTGGTTTATTATAGTTTCTTAGAGAAAGGATTTTGAATACTCCAATACTTTTTTAGATTAGTTATTTGCCACCAGCAACCAGTGGTTCCAGGGATTAGACATGCAGATTGAATTTTCAATTAAAATTATTCTGTCTTTCAGAAACATCCCTTTCTGCAGTCAGAAACTATGTGTACAAAGGTTCCTCAACAGTCAGTGATTTTCAATATCAAATCTGTCTTTTGGTACTCCTGAAATAAACAGCATTATACTAATGGTTATAAAAAGGCAATGAAATTTTGAATCCTTAAATTTGACTCTGAGCTCAGGATGAAAAGGTGTTATTAGCATAAGTTGTTTCCTTTACACCTACCAGTTGACTCTTATTTATGTTCAGAGGATAAATGCCTATTTTTTAAAGGGAATTTGCTGCTCCCATAAAGCTTTTAGTCTACAGCTTTGGAGGCTGAACTCATTTATGTAGCCACAGAGTATACGTTAAATGAGCAACAGCTGCACAAGGTTTGCAATACAGCCCTCCCAATGTGGCACATATCTGACCACAGGCAAAACCAATTTTAAAGTCCATTTGATGAACACCATGAACAGAAGGAATTTGCTATAAGATACAGGCATCTGAAAGGGAATCTGGTTCTATGTTCCATTTTGGACACAAGCCACCACTTATGACAGTCTTTGACGCTGCAAACAATTTCAAGGAAAGAGGAGACAAGCATATATCTGTGCGCTGTACCTTTTCTCCCTCTGTTGGCGTCAGGTGTTGATCAGATCTTAAAGACAAGCACATGTAAAACAATTTCTTGCTATGATTTTGCATATGTGTTCTAAAATACTTAAACAAATGCTATGTAGATGCTAGTCCTCTCTCTGAACAGTCTTAAATATGAGGCGTATTAGAGACTAGATTGCCCTGAAAATGTGAGAAAAGGGTGTGGTTTCTTTCCTGTAAAACAGAATGGTAGGGTAACTGAAAGCATTCAGAAAGTATCATCTCTGAGATGACACTAGATGTGAGATATTTCAATTCAAAGGCTATGACCAGCTGAGAACAGAAGTACCTTCTCAAATTCTGAACCATTATTCTGGGGCAAATTGTGTATGTATCTATATCTACACATAAAAAACCTATACAATATAAATCTACCATAAAATATAAATCTACTATAAATATATATATATATTTATCTTTAAATATATAATCTACTATAAAAGACATCTTAAACATCTTCTCCACCCTTAATATAATATTGTAACTTGTGTCTAAAAATAATTAATGGCACATTTTATTTTCAGAAAGGATCAAAATGTCAAATCTAGGAACGGTTTTAGTACAGATACTATTGTTTCTCTTAAATTACAAAAATGCAAAGGTCTCTGAATAAATTAGCACAGTTGCCATGGAAACATAGTGGGCAAGAAATATTTATAGTTGCTGCAAGCAATAATTTTGCAGTTTAATACTTTAAAATGTCAAGAAACACATAATCTCTAAAACAAAATGGTTTTTTTTGTTTGTTTGTCAGTGTGTATATTCACAATTTTCTGTTCAAATATATTTTCACTTCTTGCCTCTAGAAAAAAAAAGCCAACCCCCACAAAAAATATTAAACCCCAATATATTTTCTGGTTGGCTAAAAGCATTTTTCAGCTATAAGGACAAATAACATCTTGTCAGATTTAGGTATGTTATTTTACATTAAAGTCAACAAATGCAGATTTTTCAAAGTTAATTGAGAATCTTTTCAAAGTGTCTAAACTCTAACATGAATTGCAACTACCAAAACTGTACATGCCTTATTCACAAATGTAAGATAGCAAGTATCTGACATTTCTATTAAAATGAGTGTTATTCCTACTTGTTAATTGAAATAGTACATTATAATAACATATAGGGAAGGACTGGGAAATTATCTCAGTATATATCAGATACAAGAGGTGTGACAAATTTCCTTATACCTCCTATATACATTCTCAGCTAAACCAGTAATCTTGCCAGGGAAACAACACAATTAGCTTCATTATGTTGGTATGCTGGTAGGAACATTAAGCTTCATAACAAGGGTGGCCTGGGTCTTCACTTGTCCTTAGTCCTACCCAGCCACAGCATTTGAAAATGCTGTTTCTCAGTTCTGCATTCACTCAACACCTACGTAGAAAGGATTCTGCATAGTGCAGGGGAGTGTCTGTTGTTGTGATGTATGAACACACGTGAGGAAGGGGTAAAGCGAGTATTGTGAGAAGAAGCCATAGTGTCCTTAAAAGGTGCTCTTAGAAGATGCTAAGAACAAAATCAGACTTAAGTTCCAATTACTAAGAGCTATGCTTCTAGCATTCATACTGCAGTTCTCTCGTACAGATGCTTCATAACATGCTGCACCAATCCATGGTTTTGAAATGCTCCTTCTCATCATACCTAGCCTTATTTGATTATAAGTACTTTGTAACAATGGGAGAAAGCATCTGCATTATTAACTATCCAGCTTTCAGAAAGTATCTGCTGCTCTAAGTCTCAGGAACACAGATGCGCACTATGATAGCTGATTGTTAAGACCTTAGTTGTTGGGCCTGAAGATCTGAAGGTATGGCTGGTAGCCACCTAAATGATGTAGTGAAGTTGAAGGCTGTCTCCTTCCCTTCTCACTAATGGGATTAAGGGAGAAAAAATCTGATGTACTTCAAGGTAACACAGGCTGTTGCAAAATTTAAAATATCTCCTTGAATTAAAAATTCAGTTTCTACTTCACTTTACCACTTCAGCACAGTCTATTAGATGGAAATGTTTTTTAATCTCTGACTTACTGATGTATTTGATGAACTGCCCTACAGGCTCTGCATTCAAGTGGATCCTAACTAGGCACATCACTAAACATGGGCACATTTGCCCATGTACAGTTATCTCTAAGGAAATCAGAGGGGGTCAGGAAGACAGAGTAGAAAAACTACAACATAAAACAAAGTAGTTTCTACTAAATTCCTTGAATGAGAAAGGAATAACTTTTAAAGCTAGAGCGATTCTTCCCATGTAGTTCTTCTTCTGTTTGAATAAGGGGTAAGAGCAGAATTGATCTAACCTGTCATAAATCGTGTGAAAGAATAGAAATAAGTAAGACATTCACTTCTGTCATACACTCATTCTTTTCAGGATTTACACTGCAAATAACTGCAAAAAGCTAGCAGTTGTAACAGCGAGTCAGTTCTAAGCAAGATGGAAGTATTATGTATATTATTGAATTGGATAGAACCATATGCATTGAAGGAAAACCACACCTTCTAAAAGTTCATCTCCTCCTATTCAGCAGTGCAGATCCCAAAGTATTAAGAACATTACTCAGAAACAGAGGAAAAATACTGAATGGAAGGAAGAGCTCAGGTTTTCTCTCAGGAAAACTTGTTTATTTCTTCAGATGACTGAGGCCTATGTATGATTTTAACATAAATCACAACAGCAACTGCTAACTCTCTGCTTTGTTTACCAAATTGGAAATGATAATTTCATGATTTATATAACATTCAGGGAGAAAAATGAAGGTGACATTTCTGCTTGCATATTGAAAGTGAAATTTCTAAGTGCTAAGTTTGTAAATAACAGGAAGGCTTCATGTTAAAAGATGTGGATTTTTTGATGATTGTTTTAACTATGTGCTAAATTGCTTTAGAAGTTGTTTTCTTGTTTTTGTCATGTTCCTCATCTTGAAAATTATTGGTTTGCTCTGTCATTTCCCTGTTAGAGAAGTGATTGTTTCCCTATATTTTTGATGATGTGCCTGTAACACGATGTCTTTTGCTTTTTCAGTTTAAATAATGTATCAATTAAAGGTTTCTAGAAACAAAGAGATCTTGCCAGCACTTTGCTAGATTATTAAGTTCTGTCTTGTTACTCATGATGAAATGCATTGGGATTTTAATGGCCATTGCCATACACCATATTCTTAAAAAATTATTTTGATTTTTTTGTTTGTTTTAATGGATAAAATTATTTTAAAGTGTATGTAATGGATATCTTAATGTGCTACACGGCAGCAGTATATTCAAAGTATACCGCATCGTTGGTGATTCAGTGAACTGAAACATTTTTCACTGCAGCAGGAAAGTTAGAAAAAACAATGTGTATTCAAGGAACAGCGCAGATATTTTCAAAAAATAAACTGCATATTAATTAATGTACTGTGAAGCAAAGAAACAGAAGAGAAGGTGTGTAACATTGCTTCTGAGCTTCCAGTGAATCTAGGTTAGGAAACTCTCTCACATCTACTTACATGTCAGCCTCCAGCAGGATACAGCTTGACCTCAGGTTGACTCCAGAGTCACAGGCTAAAAGGAACAGTTATGCAACTCTGAGTGGCTAAATTTAACCACGTGAAACCCCAGAAGGCTGGGGTGAGGGTACCCAGAAACCATGTAAGTTTAAGGAATAACATTCACTTATTTCACTGAAAGAACTGGCTTGCATTATTGTAGTGTCCATCATTATTGTGCTAACAGACCATTATTTTTCAATTTCTTGGCATAATTTTCTATTTGCCAGCTCATTTATTGCAAAATACAATATTCTTCCCATTAGATATAAGTTGTTTAATAAATGCCCAGGAGCCCTGCTTCAATTTAAAACGAAAAAAGAAAGAGAGAGAGGAGTAAAAAAAACAAAAAAAGGAGCTGGGATTTTTCTTTGAAAGCTTCAACTTTTTATTATCTTCTGTGTTCTGCTCTACTTTTCTCCAGTGAGAAAAGCAGAATTCCTCAGCAGAAGTGCATACTCAGAAATTGGTGGGAGGACACAGATGAGAGAAGGAGCAGATCCTCCCTTTCACATTTTTGCCCCTTCTGTGAGCAGTGCAAGGTTACCTGCAGGCAGAGCAGGGCAGAGCTATTACTCCTCAGCACCACTTAGGAAAGGGGGATCTACTCCCCCTAATAACCAACTTTGTCCAGACCAAGACTCTGGAAATTTTCAGCAGGGGGGTTGGGAGCCCAGAGCATCTACTGAGAGCCTTGTGAGGACTTCTGGGATGGCAGAAGGACAGAGTTTATCACAGGTGACTCCTCTGAAACCAGTGCTGCCTTGTCAATGAGTAGTTTAGGAGTAATAGCAGTTACTGATTGTCCACCAAATAGCCCTTTTCTGAATAATTTGAGATTCAGCATGAGTTTTTGCAGGTGTTACACTCCCACAACGAGTAGCTGTGGCTTCTAGATTGAGATGTATATTTCCAGTTTTGCCCTCAGAAACAGAACCATGCAGGTTAGCTTATTACTCAGGAATACCATGGACTAGTCAGAAAAACTGAAAGGCAGAACAATAAAATATTGCTAACAAAAATGCCTCTTCATGCAATCCAAGGACTATGCCGTCAAAAAAAAAAAAAAAAAAAAGGAAGAAAAAGTGGTATGACATCTGAAAACAGCAGGACAGAATTGTTATGTTAGAAAATAGGCCTAACTAGCAATTAATCTAGGGGAAGGAAAGACTACCCTGTCCGCTGCTACTTTTAGATACCATTGCAGGAAGGATACGCAACAGGATTTAGCAAGATTTATTATGATTACAGACACCATGCCTAATTTTCAGACCCCGATCTCATGTCCCAGCTTTGGTGCTCTCCAGTCCTGAGAGCCCTGGGATTTTTCTAGTGTGGGAAAGTGAAAGCCTTATGAAAAGTTTGGGTGAGAGAGAGAAAAAGAAAAGACAACACCAGTGATACCTGCTTCCTTGCAGTCTTGAATAACACCTGGAACACGAGGCTTGTATCATTTCAGTCAGATCTTCCTTACCTCTTCTTTCCTTTTGCCACCAATTTATTTTCACAGAATCACAGAATGGCAGGGGTTGGAAGGGACCTCTGGAGATCATCTCATCCAACCCCCCTGCTTGAGCAGGCACACCCAGAGCAGGGGGCACAGGAACGCATCCAGGTGGGTTTTGAATGTCTCCAGGGAAGGAGACTCCACACCCTCCCTGGGCAGCCTGTGCCACTGCTCTGGCACCCTCACAGGAAAGAGTTTTTTTCTCATGTTTAAGTGGAACTTCCTGTGTTCCAACCTGTGCCCATTGCCCCTTGGCCTGTCATTGGGCACTAATGAAAAGAGCCTAGTCCCATAATCCTGACACTCACCCTTTAGATATTTATAGGCATTGATAAGATCCCCCCATAGTCTTCTCTTGTCCAGGCTGAACAAACCCATGTCTCTCAGCCTTTCCTCATAAGGGAGATGCTCCGGTCCCCTGATCATCTTGGTAGCTCCCCACTAGACTTGCTCGACCATTTTTCTTTTTTTCTTTCTTTCACCTTAGGTTTAATAAAAGTCTGGCTTATCAAAGTGAGTCATTATCTTTTGCACACTTCTCTGCACCAACGACCAGAAAGACTAAGGACAACAAAGTTTAAAATAGTTCACTGCTAGTACAGGTCTCAGCTGACAAAATCTGTTATGTAGAAGGATGATGCCTTCAAGTTAACCCAGGGGGAGAACAATACAGTGCAGTACAGCACAGCCCTGTCATGGAGCACAGGAGGTAGGAACTACCTGCACATGGTTTTTCCCCACCTCCCTCATCCATGGAAACTTTACTGCAGTAAACTTACTGCAGAAAACTTTACTACTACTTTACTGTAGCACAGAGCTAGAGCTCCACAAGAGATGTTGTGGTAAAGCTGGTAAAGATATGTGTTGGGTTTGCTTTTCTCAATCAGTGAGTTTGCAAGTAAGTCAGTTTAGAAAAAGAAACAGTGTTTTCTGTCTTTACAATACTCTGTCTGCTCTGAGTGTGCTTACAGGTTGTTGTCACTTCTGGCAATAAGAGAGAGAACAGATGTTCCAGCTCCTTTTAGCTTTTTTTTTTTTTTTTTTTTTCTCATTTTCCACCCAAAAGGAGTAGTTTGTATTTTCAGGGTCACAAACAAGTATTTCAACCAGGAAACTGAAAGCTGTGGAGAGAGGTAAGAAATGTTTAAAAGGAAAGACTAATTATTCACATTTCAAATGTTTAACTGTACTTTTGGTTTGGTTTTGGTTTGGGTTTTTTTTTGTGGGTGTTTTTTTTTGTTTTGTTTTATGTTCGTTTTTTTTTTCATTATGCCTCTTTCCAAGCAGTCTAAAATATTTGTAATGATCGTTATCTGACAAGACACTTTAAAAGCTTATCTATATAGTCAAAGCTTCAAATCTTTAATACTGTATAGGGAACGGTTCACATATAGACTATTGTGTGAAATGCACACACTTTGTGGAAAATGAATATGATCCAGGGGTATTAGTAAGATGAAATTCAGAAAATTCCTGACAGGAAGACATTTGTTCTGGTGTAGACAATTATTAATTTACTGAAGTTCTGACAGCATATTAATGCTTTGTATGCAAATTATAAAGGCAGATGGGAAAAAATTCACTGACATACTCTACAATACAATTAGGAGATAGGGTTTAACATAAGCATATAAAGAATTTGAGCATACTCTTTTCCTTTTCCCTGAACAATGTAGCTACAGTTAAAACTTCCTAAGCTCTCAATTCTAAGCTACCCAGTATACCTAAGCAAGAAACAGGAGACTAGTTCAAAATGAGATAATGACCAGTTTTTATATTGCAAGGCAATAGATTGTAAAACCTACTTCACAATATGAATTTCTTGTTCTAGGCCAGTAGCAGACTTTATTATACTATTGTCTGTCTATAAGTCCTATCTACAATATCATAGCTAAAAAGGAAAGCTACCGAGGCCACGATGCCTCAGCAGTGTGCTCAGAAGTACCACCTATAAAGAGAAAACACCAGAAGCCTGTTTTTTTCCTTGACTGATATTCCTGTGTCAATTCTAGAGCTAATAAATAGGACTCCATGACATTTTGCAGGAAGGAAAACACTGAACTGAAGACTCTTTAGAACTGCATTTTGTGGAAAGCTCTTTAATTCACCCTACCTTTGTTCTCCTTGTTATTTTCCTTGTTTGGAATTTCAAGATGAATCCGTATTGGCGTTTATGACAGATATTGGGTAACCTGATGAAAGGGATAACATGACATGATGCCTCTTGTAAGGAGAGCCTGAACTCAGTGATGTAGAAAGCCCCTTGCAACCAAGTGTCCATATACTTATGTGTGCGCTCAAGCCAAGCTTTTTTTCCTCACCTATGAAAAGGCTGTAGTATATGCTCAATTCAAAGCTGCATCCTGAGAGATGGGAAAAGGAAGAAGGATAAATTATTATTTTTTTTTCTGATTAATGAATATTTATGTCAAAAGACATTTCCAACTGCAATACAATAAATCCTACACACATTCCTGTTTAGAAAAAGAAAATCTCAACGAAGCATGCCATTAAAACTAATATTAAATAGAAATTATTAGTAAGCATAATAATTCCTTGATCCCTTTAGGAAAACAGTCACAGACATCTTCCAAGATAAATGTTCAAACTTCCTCTTTCTTATTATTTATTTCCTACTTTTTGTGATCATAAATAAAGGTAAAGGTTTATTCAAATATTTTTTATGTACATGGAATACTGTAATGCTGAAATATGCAGAGCACTTCAGAAAAAAATTGCTATGTAAAAATAATTTCATTCTTCTTTGAGCTCAGAATGAAGATGGATGATAGCTGTAAGTATATTACTTTGCAATAAAGGAAGTAAAGTAAAGGCTATTAAGGGAATTTTATGGACTTTCATGATTAATAGAAAATATTTGATAAAATGCACCTTAGTGTTCTATTAGAAGAAAGTAATCTTTTTTGACTGAAAATCTGCTTTTTTATTTTTCATGCCTTTTTCCATCACTGTCAAGGCTTTGCAATGCAGTGAAGTTCACATTTTGCAATCTTAACAATTATCAGGTTTAAATTATTTGGGGGGGAAAATGTAAAACAGGATCCTGCAAGATCTGCTTTTTCCTGTGGGGCTATGTATATGTCTATGTATATACGTGTGTCTATGTATGTGGGCGGTGGGTGTGTTTGTAGCATTTGAGCTGACAACATCCCCTATAAAGTTAAAGATGTCTGGCATTCTTTTAAATTGCTTATGACTTAGCCAAAACTGAAATGTTTGGAGTGAAATTTTCCACAGTAGGTTTATGCATCAGACAGAATCTTATTCAAAACATTCAGACAAAATAGTTCAGCTATTTCAGAGAATGAGATTAGGCGAAGTATGTTGTTTTACCAGTGTTAAAGAACATTATAGAACAGTGCCTTGCAAAAGCTGGAACAGAACCCGGAAACTGATAGTTATGCCATCTCTCTCTGGCAGCAAGTAGCAGTAAAGCCAACTGCTGAGTGAATGTCTCCTTTGCTTTCTGATTCACACAGAAGAAAGTGGAATATTTTTGCTACCAGACCAAAAGTGATGGTGCAGCAGGTTATTTATATAGAAGTTGCTGTTGTACCCCACAACTATGACATTTCATTTTAAATACAAATTATGAGAAAGTGTAGAGAAGATGAAAACAACACCTCCTTGATAAACGGTAGTTAAAACTACGAATCAAGTGACAGAAGAGAGCAATTGCTGAAATTTCCACCCACACTCCTACATTATGATGTTGCCCCTATCAGATGATGATAGACTTGGGTTCTTTTTCCTTTCCAGAAGACTCCTGTTTCATCCAATGATTAGCTGTTCAGTTATTAAATATTTGTTCTTTTCACTATCTAATGTAATGTAACATTGTCAGATGATGTGTCTGAGATCTTTATTTCATCAGACCAACTTTGAAAACTCTCCAAGGATGATACATGAAGTTGAAACTTATTTGTATTCATAATACAGGTCCTTATTGAATCTAAAGGTACAGATGTTTGGGCCATGTTCATTCTGTATACCTTCTGGAATGCTCCTGGCCTTGACACCTCTCCTTTAAGCCCTTGGAACACTCTTGGCCCTTCCATTCCCTCATACACATTTATTATACCATCTCCATTTCTTATAAAAGAGTAAACCTGTCAGGGAAACCTTATACAGAAGCCCGATCCAAATCCTTGGACTTCTCAGTCGCTAAGGTTTGTCAGTTCCTGAACCTGAGAATACACACAAGAGAAGAGGTTTAGTCCGTAGCTCATTGGCTCAGGCTGTAGGGATGATCTGATGGAGCAGAAAGGTTACTCCCCCACCTTAACCTCCTAAGCTACAAGATACCACTGTTCCCTCTGTCATTTTGTCTGATGGATGGATCTCCTCTTTGAAGGAATTCTGCAGGTCTGAAATCACCAGGACTCACCAGGGACAAGGACGGGCAGCACCCACAAAGACCGAGCAGAAGGAAGGGACTGTGCTCAAATCTGTGTTCAGGGAATGTAAGAGCAAGGCAGCAAATTAAAACCAGTAGAGTACATAAAAGCAATTGTTATAAGTGTCATACATGTTATTCCTAGCAAGGTCCTGGGAAAGGCATCTGCTTGTCTCTCACAAAAGCTTTGAACAAGAAAATCCACTCCCTATTGCATGAATGGTAGAAGTCTGAGGAGTGGCTGGGGAGAGACCCTACCATTGAATCACGAGGTTCAGACAGGGCCCCCTTGCTTTCTAAACTTCTCAGAGAGGAGTCTAGGTGTGGCTAAGTCCAGTCTTAGTCTCAGACTTGGTCAATGGCTTATTTTCTAAGAGTTGTAGGAGCAACCACTCTTCAGAGTATTTGTTGTTAGTAAGTACTTTGACAGATGCCCAGGCTGGCTGCGTTCAATTAGAATGATTATGGCTAGATTAATGAATAGCGCAATTTATTAAAGCAGCAGATACAGAGGTTTTTTGGATTACCGGTGATAAGATTGCTGGTTACAAGACACACATACATGCCAAAGATATGAGTACACTGCTAGGCCACAAGTAGGCAAAACAGATATGAAGCGACTCTAATATGAAGCAAAGCAACTCTAATATGTGAGGGATTTAAAGTGACTCTACAGAGGTTTCCAGCACACCCAAAGGCATCCCAGTGGGGGCGGAAGAGAGGCTCAGCCCATTGACTGGTCCCAGAAGTCAGAGTGTTATCTTCCCCAACACCCTCTTTCTCTTCACACATTTTATACTATATTTTTATCTTTCAGGTGGAGGTTGAGTGACTCTAGTCACACATACCTTTATTATGATTGGTGTAAAACTTCCTCGCTTTACTTTTAAAAGCAGAGGGTAGAAGAAATTCAAAGCTCATGCCCAGTGAGGGGGTAGTTGCACCTTAGAGACAGGTAACTTTTGGGATGGAGGTGTGTTTTGGTATTATGATGATATTATAATGAGCAAAATTCACCAAAAGGACAGCATTTTGTCAAAAGTATGACGGACTTTTGGCCCAGGGTAGCAGATGTGCAGCGTACCAGCTCCATGGTACCTCGAGTTCCCATTTATCACAGAGTCTGGCTGTGATGCCTCCACACCGCTCCACCCTCCGGACAACTCCTCTTAGAGTCAGTACGCCAAGTTCTCCTGGCATTGCTGACATCTGTGGTTACTAGGGAACTTCCGTGGAATGGATTCCTCACACGCCAGCTGCACTTCACCCTGACAGCTTCTTCAATGCTGTACCTTTTCTAAAAACATAAGTTTAATTTCTAAGTCACCTCCAGCGATTATTCCACAATAACTATGTGGACATCTGGAAATTACTCAAAAATACACCAAAACCAGGTTCCTTATAAGGACCTAAATGACACAGAATGTCACAACTCACTCTGCCTTTAAAATAAAAACCCAATCTGTCTCCCTAAAAATTGTTCCTGGTGTGGGATATGGGTTCACAGTCTGAGATAGGTCCAGGCAGATTCAGGTACAGGATGGACCAAACTGCCTCAAGGGACGCATAGAAGGGTGGAGTGATCATTATCAGCAACGTCATCTTCCTTTGTTGTGCCAAACATGCTGCTCTCATGGCATCCAGACTGCATACCAGGAGTTGGACTGTGGCTGGTCAGAGACTTTGGCCCTAAGGACATAGCAGAGCTCCACAACAGGACAGGATTATGCCATTTTGCCATCTTAGTTTCTGTGCAGTCTAGTAACTTGACTAGGCCCAGGATTTTATTTCTGTTATATACCAGATAACTGTTCAGAATGCATTCCTATAATATAAAAGGTATTAATATCTTGAATAAAGAAATATTACTATAAAGACATTTTAGACATATTCTGCACCTTAATACTACCCTTCAACCTTCCTCGGCTGAGTCCATTCTCTCGTGCATGGCAAAACTCACTAACTTCAGTGAAACCTCAGAAGTAAATGGCTTTTGGAGAGACAGTGCTCATCTTTCAGGGCAGTGAGACATGATTATGCCCTTCTAGGTATGTTCGTGTCAGTCATCACTACTAAGTCAGGAGCTGGCATCTGGTTGGCAAATTCAAACTTAACTCCCTACACAGACACTGGGGCCATGTGCACACTGCCTCTGTTTGCAAAATGTTGTGTTCTAATTAACCACCACAAAATCCACCAAGGGTTTTGTTGAGCAATCTGTAGATTACCAAAAAGTGGGTGTAGCTCTGTTTCAGACCATATTCCCTCTTTTAATACCTCTGCTTCCAACCAGGTGAGGTGGCAGCATCCAATAAAGCCGATTTATCATAGAATCACAGAATCACAGAATCATAGAATAGTTTGGGTTGGAAGGGACCTTTAAAGGTTATCTAGTCCATCCCCCCTGCAGTGAGCAGGGACATCTTCAACTAGATCAGGTTACTCAGAGCCCCGTCCAACCTGGCCTTGAATATTTCTAGGAATGGGACACCTACCACCTCTCTGGGCAACCCGTTCCAGTGTTTCACCACCCTCATTGTAAAAAATTTCTTCTTTACATCTAGCCTAAATCTACCCTCTTTTAGTTTAAAACCATTACCCCTTGTCCTGTCACAACAGATCCTACTAAAAAGTTTGCCCTCGTCTTTCTTACAAGCCCCCTTTAAGTATTTAAAGGCTGCAATAAGGTCTCCCCACAGCCTTCTCTTCTCCAGGCTGAACAACCCCAACTCTCTCAGCCTCTCCTTGTAGGAGAGGTGCTCCAGCCCTCGGATCATTATTGTGGCCCTCCTCTGGACCTGCTCCAACAGGTCCATGTCCTTGTGCTGAGGGCTCCAGAGCTGGATGCAGCACTCCAGGTGGGGTCTCACCAGAGTGGACTAGAGGGGCAGAATCACCTCCCTCGACCTGCTGGCTTTGCTTCTTTTGATGCAGCCCAGGAAAGCAAAGTATTTTTGAAATCTATTTGGCACATATGAGGCAGGTATGATTTCTCTGGAAAGCATTTTCATACCAAGATAATAGGCACTATATAAGGTTATCAGCCAAACTCTGATATTTGGTACTTGCAACCACCATAGTAAGTCTTCTAGTGTTTACATTTTTATCTTGTGTTAAAGACTGATTCTTTTGAACTAAAAATATAATTAGTGGCTAATAAAAGAGCATATTAGATTTTTCACGGTGTAAATTGATACGGTACAAATTAACTGAGCTGTGTCAACTGAGGTTCAGGCTTGAGTTTAATGGGATAGTGAGGGAATTTGCAGACCACATCAAAAGAAACTATGATCATATCAAAATAACTAAAAATTCATAAGCAAATCTTGTAAATTCTTTTGCTCTCTATACAGTTATTTTAAAATTCAGATGGAAAGATAATTAATGTAATGTATCTAAATATAGAGGTTTATGACTGGAAGCAGAACTGGTGATTTATTTTATCATTATATGTTATTCAGATTGCTTAATTGGATTAAAATTCTTTTCTATTAAATTTATTATATTTAATATATTCCATATGTATAGCAAATCTTTTCCCATGGAATTTTTATTCATTTACATTATTAATAGTCTTGCATTTGTTAATAAGATTACTGTTAAAATACAACTTTGGATGTGTGCAGAATTATCCCTATCTGCATTCTGTACTCAGTCCAGTTTGTACATACTAGACACTTAGCAGCATAGTACTTTAGAATCATAGAATCATTTATGTTGGAAAAGGCCTTTAAAATCATCGAGTCCAGCTGTAAACCTAACACTGCCAAGTCCATGACTAAACCATGTCCTTAAGTGCCACATCTATACATCTTTTAAATACCTCCAGGGTATACTGGAGCAGCCTGCTCCAGTGCTTGATAACAGTTCCAGTGAAGAAATTTTTCCTAATATCCAATCTAAACCTCCCCTGGCACAACTTGAGGCTGTTTCCTCTCATCTTATCACCTGTTACTTGGGAGAAGAGACCGACACCCACCTCCTTTCAGATAGTTGTAGAGAGCAACAAGGTCTCCCCTCAGCGTCCTTTTCTCCAGCCTAAACAACTGCAGTTCCCTCAGCCACTCCTTATAAGACTTGTGCTCTAAGCTCTTCACCAGCTTCATTGTTCTGTGGGCATGAGGAGGTATTTGCTAATATCTACTGACATTTGACAATTATAAAGGGCCAAATGTTTCTTTCAGCTTCTGAAAGGGGCCAAAGGTGTTAGCACTGACACAGAAAACACCTAAGAGGTGTCGTGTAGATAATTCTGCCTTGGGTGCACCTTAAAAAATTGTTCCAAACTGTGTCGCTTACCAATAACCCAGGGCTGGGCTAGTTGGGCATAAACCCCCAAAACTCGGAGAAAATCAGGAATGCAGGAAGATGCCTCCAAGCTGACCTACAAGCTAAGAAGTGCCTCAAACACTGTAGCATTTGTCCTTCATTATGTCAGCATCCGATAGCATGAGGAGTGCAGCTTTTACCCTGACTCATTGCACTTCAGTGACCTGTTTCAGATCAACAGAGAATGTACTCATGCCTTTTACCAGCTAAAACACTTGCATTGCATTTTCATGCAGCTCATCTTTCATTTTTGGAATTCAAAAAGCTTAGATTACTGTCTTCTCCTGTATTTTTTTTTTTTTTTTACGTCTCTTCATTGCCTGGCTAAGGGAAAAGAACATAGTGAAGTTCTATGGCTATGAAGACTGGTGTTTTCAATGTTTTCAGCTTTTCAATGTTTTCAGTAGAGATCAAAGAGCATGACTGACTTATACCTAAGCGACTATTGAGCTTTTGCATTTTTTTCCTCCAGATCCTCAGATGTTCTACAAATTCTGCACCAGGTAGCTTGACAGCTTTGTCCTGATTTAGGTATGGGGGCCAGCAAGAAGCGGGATCCACTTGAACAAATGGGGTAATAACATGTTTGCCAAGAGAGTTGCCATCATGTTGAGGAGGCCTTTAACTGTGTCATGCTGGTGTCTGGTCACAGCATCTTGTAATTAAGTGAGTGAACAGAGGTCAGAGGTGGTAAATACATGAGGCAGGATAATGAGAGATACAGATCACACAGGATGAACAAGACAGGTCAATAAGGGGCCCACCTCAAGTGCCTATGCACAAACACACACAGCCTGGGAAGAAACCAGGAGGAACTGGGGCTCTGCATGTCGATGTAGGACTCAGACACTGCTGAAATAAATGAGAAGTAGTAAGATAGCTTATGTGACAGGAGGTCTGTGATGGGTGCTATGGGTTTTGTAGGAAATATGGATAGGGAAAAGAAGGTGTGGTTTGCCATTTACAGGAAGGATCAGCTCGAAGGTATGGACCTGAGTGACAAGAAATAGGAACTGGCCCTATCCATGCCTCTTCTGTTACTTAGAGGTTTCCTTATATTTTATACCATAAGATCTTTCCTCACGTTTTTGAGGCTATGCCAATGTGCTGTTCACCAACAACCCACAGTGAAAAATTACACACAATAAGATGAAATAAATTAACACTGATGTGCTTCTGAGGGTGATGTTGTTATCCCATGATAAAAACTCCATGTGGTAATCGTATGGTGTTTAGAATTGCATTCTGACATAGTATAAAAAATCAGATTGCAGCAATAAACTTTTACTTGTTATCTACTTCTACATTTTAGAGATACATTTTAATATATATAACCTTTTATTTTCTTTGTGTTTGTGCTGCGCAAGACAGTTTGTGACCTAGGTACAAGCAGAATTAGGTCCATTTGCTCCAGGGTGAATCAACTCTTTATCTCTTACTGCTATTTTTATTCTTGATTTTTTTCCCTTGGAGAGGTTTACTTAACAACTTAATCCAGCAGGTTTTAGTTTGTGAGACAGAGACCTCTGAGGGGAGGTTAACTAATAAACTGCTTATATAAAGTGAGATTATTGCCAATAAGCTTAAATTTGCTGCATAATAGTCCCTTATCTTCAATGGAGCATGTGTAAAATTTTATGAACTGAAATATGCAACTGAAATATGCTTTAATTTGGTACCTTAATTAGTACTTTTCTTAGCAGCATTTGCAATCTTATTTTAGAACAAGACAATAATAAGAGTAGTAGTAATAGGAATAGTAATAGTGACAGTAGCGGTTACCTCTACTACTATTATTACTACTACAGCTAATAATATTATATTGGCTGTCATGTTTTCCTGAAGTGAGAAATCAGGATTTGAACTGGCAGTTCTCCATTGATTTCAGAACTGCTCTGATTTACAGTAGCTGTGGATCTGTCCCAAAACTTCACAGGCAACTCCAAGTTCTTCACTCATAGCTCATTTGTTCAGGACTTTGCACTGAAGTCAGCAGGACTGCTCAGCAGGTCTAAAAGCTCTAGAGTTTGTCTCTCATAATGCTGCTGTTGATCACAACAGTCAAAACAAAATTCTGACATGCTTTTGCCCTTAGACAAGTTCCTGTGACTTGACACCAAGCAGTGAACATAAAATAGGTCTGCTGTTTGTTTATGAAGTCATATGTAATGCCTACATGTATTTTATTAAAGATAGTATACATAATAAATTAGCTGAATATTTTATATTAGAACAATAATGTTACCATGGGATAGTACTGCATTATGAGGCTTTTGATCCTCCTGTCATTCACACAGATGCAAAAGCATCTAATGACGTAAATAAAATTACACTACCTTATCATAAATATAACTAAAAATCTAATCATGCTCCACAAAAAAATGTGTCATGAGTTAACGTAAAGGATAAAAACTATGGCATCTTTTCATTGTGTAAAAGTGAGAAGATACAGAATGTTTTAGAAAATGCAAGCAAATTACACTAAGACAAGTACAATGTAAGTGTACAAGAAAGCAAGACAAAAATCTCCTTTGGGAGATTTTTCTAAAACAGCCAACATTGTTTTGTCTCTCTCCCCAATGAGCTGAAGCAAAATTTCCCACTGTGCTTTAATTTAGAATCATAGAATCGTTAAGGTTGGAAAAGACCACTAGGATCATCAAATCTAACCATCAGACCAACCACCATGTCTCCTGAACCATGTCCTGAAGTGCCACGTCTACACATCTTTTAAGTACCTCCAGGGATGGTGACTCCACCACCTCTCTGGGCAGCCTGTTCCAGTGCCTGACCACTCTTTCAGTAATGAACTTTTTCCTAACAACCAATCTAAACCTCCCCTGATGCAGCTTGAAGCCATCTCTTCTTGTACTATTGCTAGTGACCTGGGAGAAGAGACCAACACCCACCTCACTACAGCCTCCTTTCAGGTAGTTGTAGAGAGTAATATGGTTTCCCCTCAGCCTCCTCTTCTCCAGACTAAACAACCCCAGTTCCCTCAGCTGCACCTGCTGACCTACTCTCCAGACCCTTCACCAGCTTCATTGCCCTTCTCTGGACATGTTCCAGCAACTCAATGTCTTTCTTATCGTGAGGGTCCAAAACTGAATGCAGTATTAAAGGTGTGGCCTCACCACTGCTGAGTACAGGGGGACAATCATTTCCCTACCTCTGCTGGCCACACTATTCCTGATACAAGCCAGGATGCTGTTGGCCTGTTTGGCCACCTAAGCACACATGAGCCAGCGCCCACGTTCAGCTGGGTGCTAACCAACACCCCCAGGTCCTTCTCCACCAGGCAGCTCTCCAGCCACTCCTCCCGAAGCCTGTAGGATTTCCTGAGGTTTTTGTGACCAAGTGGAGTACCCGGCACTTGGCCTTGTTAAACCTCATACAGTTGGGCTCGGCCTATCGATCCAGCCTGTCGAGGTCCCTCTGCAGAGCCTTCCTACCCTCAAGCAGATCAACACTGCTGCCTAACTTGGTGTTGTCTGCAAACTTACTGAGGGTGCACTCGATCCTCTCATCCAGGTCATTGATAAAGATACTAAACAAGACTGGCCCCAACACTGAGCCCTGGGGAACACCACTTGTGACCGGCCGCCAACGAGATTTAGCTCCATTCACCACAACTCTCTGGGCTCGGCCATCCAGCCAGTTTTTTACCCAGCGAAGAGTACACCCGTCCAAGCCATGAGCTGCCAGCTTCTCTAGGAGGATGCTGTGGGAGACAGTGTCAAAGGCTTTACTGAAGTCCAGGTAGACAACATCCACAGGCTTTCCTTCATCCACTAGGTGGGTCACATTGTCATAGAAGGAGATCAGGTTTGTCAGGCAGGACCTGCTTTTCATGAAGCCATGCTGGCTGGGCCTGATCCCCTGGTTGTCCTGCACTTGCCTGGTGAGCTCAGTCAAGATGTATCGCTCCATAACCTGCCCCGGTACTGAGGTCAGGCTGACAGGCCTGTAGTTCCCCAGATCCTCCTGGCCCTTTTTGTAAGTGGGCATCATATTGGCAAGCCTCCAGTTGTCTGGGACCTCCCCTGTTAGCCAGGACCACTGATAAATGATGGAGAGTGGCTTGGCGAGCTCCTCTGCCAGCTCCCTTGGGTGGATCTTGGGTGGATCCCATCCAGCCCTATAGATTTGTGTGTGTCCAGGTGGCTCAGCAGGTCATGAACTGCTTCCTCGTGGATTATGGAGGGTTTATTCTGCTCCCCATCCCTGCCTTGCAGCCTAGGGGAATGAATACAAATGTAAGCCCCCAGAGTCATAGTAGAGAATGAAAACATATTTTTTAACAGCTCGAAGATTTTTGACACAATGGACTTTGCATGCAGAACTTACTTTATTAATTTCTACATTATGTATACTCTCTGGAAGTCTAGTGTTAATATAGTGATATTAATGTTATGTTGCAGATGTAGCATTCAGGACTTCATTCTGGAGTGTTTCACTCAAGGCATTACTGACTGATGTGAAACTCTGGGTTAAACTCACCTACCTTCTACTGAAGTAATTGAAACAGTGGAACAATCAGTGCAATAGAGAAAACGTTCCTCTTCTGGGATGTGAGAACTCTGAGTCACGACCATAAGTCGTACAATCAAAGTGTCTAGGTCGGAAAACATATGCATGTCAATAATCTCGTTGTGAGCTCTCCTGAGACAACTGTGTGTGTGTATAAAGCTGTATAGCACTCATACCAGTCTGGAGAACAAGCTGTGACATCCTTGAAGTGTCCTCTGAACCAAATATAGATATTTAGGGTACTGCAAGCAGAAATAAATGCTATTGATCCATTACCCTTACTATTTAAGCAAAAATTTAAGCTAATTCAATCCTTTTTTTTGACAGAATATGAGAGTCTAGCAGTCTTGGGTCTTTTTCCCACCTGCAGTTTGACTAAATAACATACATTGCATGCTGACCAAAGGATGTAAGTGTTACTGCAGAACCAGAGTGACACCGGCTCCTTCCTTTCTCCCACAAAAAAGTCGACCGTTCACCAGCTAGCAGCTGTGCTCACATACAAGAATTGCTATCCGTTTTGCAGATCCTGTGTTTTAATATTTCTTATTGCAGCTCATGAATTTCACATTGTGCATATACATGATTGTTGCTGACCTCGATAAGATCTTAGTCTCCATAGTACTCTGTGGCAGAGCTCCACTGCTAATTATGTAGGAAATGTTTTAACTTCTCGGCATTGATTTTCCTACCTTTCCATGTCACTGAAGTCTCTTTACTTCTCTATTATAGAAGAAGATGGATTGACGCTCCTTAGCTGCCTTCTCTATCATGGCCCATTATGTGTCTCTTTTCTCTGAATTAAACTCTCTGTCTTTTCAGTCTCTATTGCTAGGAGAGCCTTCCCATCTCCTCTTTTCTTATAATTATATGTCAGAAAGAAAGTCAGTGGTCTGAATATGTCCCTTGGGGTCATCAGCCCAATGGACCAGCATTAGCTAAAGAGAAGAATTAATGAACTGAGACACAGGGTTAAACATTTAAAATAAGTTTTATATTTCCATTTCTTTTCTACTTTTTTAATTATACATTTTAAATATCGTAAGAGTATAATACAACTAATGAAAACTAATGCTTTTTTAAACTGAAAAAGACCATGCCTAAGGCAACATTGAAGTTCTTGAATTGAGTAAGCGCTTTGGGCTATAGCAACATTTATTCATGCATTTAACTCAACAAGAAATTTTCTAGCCCTTTACAACAGAAAAAAAAAATGAGAGAGTTTATTGTGATTACTTCATATGTATTTTTAAACCTGAATACAGTAAATGTTAAGACTGGTTATTTTATTAAGTGTCTAAAAATTCAGTATTTAAAAACAGTGACTAATAATCCTCCAACTTTAAGCAAAAACCAAAATTTATATGGCTTTTAAAACTGTCAAACACCCCACCAGTGCACTACATGAATGCGCAGATTAGACTGAATTTCTCTTCATGGCTAGAATATATTCATCCTTCACTCAATTATCCATCAAATCACATATATCCAATACTGAATTACTTTTCCTATCAAATTACTTACATCACTTATCAAATCACATTACCTATATCTTGAATACACTATAAACTCCCTATCATTATTTAGAACACCAGCTACAAAATGATACTGTATATCTCTCAGTAAGTGATTAGATTAGAAAAGGTATATGGCATCCTTGATAGTAATATAATTCAATACAGTTTTTATAATGTAATATGTGGCTTGCCAAAGTAGAACTTCCTTGACACTTTCAGAAATTGTAGATTTTTAAGCCATCTGATTATCTCATTAAAGGATTATTGTTCCTGGCAGTTCCTGATGGATAATGGGAACTGCATGCTGGTAAAGTGGTCATGATCCATGAGATACTTTGTGAAATTGTTGGTGTTCAGTAGGTCAAAATAAATGACCATAATTGCCCCCTTTCAATTTAAAAGATATGACTGTTTTAAAAACAATTTTAAAATATGAATTCAAATAAAAGCCATCAATTGCCTTGGACAGTACTTGCAGTGATTTCCACTTTCATTTCTTTCTATAATCACATACATGAATTCTTCCTCACTTATTCAAGAACGCTTGAGAAGAGGAAATATGAATACTTTTATAGGCAAGAAGTGTTCATGCAAATGTGTGTTTGCATAAATGTTTATGCCATTAATATCTTTCAAGGTCTGTTCCTATTCATAAATGTTCAATAAGGAAGCAGCACACGGAGTCCTTCAGAAAGAGTAAATAACTTGAAATAACTACTGCAGTGGTGAATTCATGAAAACTGTAATGCATCTCCATGAAATAGTTGCAGAATAAATTTCAGTAAAGAAGAATCCCAAAGATAAAAACTCCTGTTGATTTATTCTCCAAACAGAAGACTGCAATGGATACATTTGTCAAATTATCAGCTGTTTTACAATGAAACTATTTGTTGGGTATTTAAAATATCATTAAAAATGTATTCCCTGTTCTGCTGACAGAATTATAAAGAAGAATGGTTGTACAGCCTCAGGCTCCTTCAGCTGGAGTGGCTTAGAGCAGACATGATGGAGGTCTACAAAACCTTAAGTTATACAGGAAAGTGGGGCAACCAGGGACTGATCACCATGCCCTCCAATAAAAGAGCAAGGGCCATCAGGCGAGGTTAGTAGAAGCCACAGTCTGAGAGGATTTAAGGGTTGGGTGCTCATGCAACTGGCCATAGACTTGCTGGACTCTGCCAAAGGTTGTTGTGCATACAAAAGGTATACAATAGTTCAGGGGGAGGTTGGACAAGTACTTTAAAGAGTAATCTGTTGTCACTACACAAGAAAAGCATATAAAGTTAATGATATTCCTTTAGCAGAAAATAGTAAGAGCTGGGAAAGTATGCAGGGAAATGCCATATCCACCTGCCTATCCTTATTCTTTTTCCAGCACCCACTGCTGGAGACAGTATTCTGTGCTTGCTGGACCCCTTGTCTGAATGGCTGCTCTTGCACTCCAAGGGGACAGTGTTTTGATATCCATTTGGTATCAGGCAAGCTATCAGCAAAAGAGCCAATTTGGAAAGACTTTCTCTTCTTACTATTTAGAGAGTGGACAGGAGTAAAAGTTGAAGAAAACTGACCCAGTTTTTGTCCTAGTTCTGGTGATGTGACTTAATCTGAACTTCATTAAAGGTCTGCTCTTGATGTCTAACTGCAAGGCATTGAAATATACACAGTAACTGCTGTGGGTTTGAATCAGGTCTAAGTTGGATCTAAAGAATTCCATCATGTTTACAACTGAAATTTTAAAGAGCTCTCAGTTCTGGCTTAATGTTTCCTCACTGAGGAAAAACCCAACAGGTTTAACATCCCATGGAAGGCAACCAGAATTTGAAAACTCTCCTCAGACATTAAATGAAGAAAGACTGGGGTGTAGATACCCCTGACATTTCTCCCACTGCCAATAACTGTCATCAGAAGACCAAGACTTAAAAAACAAAATTTAGTCTTTAGAGATTAGGTTATGTATTTTGAATTATATAGATAACAAGATAGGTGGTCTGTTTGCTTTTCAGAACATTGCACAAGACTAAAAGCCACACACTAATATGTTTCCAGTTTATCTTCCTGGTTTTGTAGGTCCACAGTGATTCTAGCTCCTGTTTCCCACTGGGGAATCTGGGCTGACAAAAAATTGCAGGCCTACAATGTTTAGTTAGCTAATGTTTATACACCAGTTTGAAAATTATTTTAAGCTAGTGCTGCTTCTTTTTTTGGTTATACAATGTCGTCAAGTGTATTATGATTTCTCAGTTTGACTTTTAATGAAATTTATGAGTAATGTTAGTCACTAATTCTTAGACTATGGATTTTACAAAAACAGCTTATTGTCAGTATACATTCTGCTTCTCTTTGTTTTTATGTAGACACCTGGGCCACATTCCTTGTCTGGATGCAGACTTCCTGGAATAATGCTTCTGATGTAAATACTAGCATTTCCACATTCTAAATTCTGTTTCAGCAGGTATTTCCCACTAGTGAATCAAATGCCAGTTTTCATAGACATTACTGTTAACTGACTCATTTAGAGTATTTGTACATACTTAATGGTGTACAGAATGCTACTTTATCAGTTAAAGTAAATCATTACTTCAAATGGATATTAATAAAAACATTTTTTCATGCTGCTTTCCCTCAGCTGAATCCACAGTAACTCACAGAATAAGGAACTATAAGTAGCAGCCTGTAGTTATATTTATTATAAATCACATATAGCTTCAGGTATCACATCCTGAGAGAGAAACGCGGGTCACAGAATTCAGGTTACCCCACTGTTCTTTCCAAAATCTATTTTGGAATGTACTTGCCCCTTTTGAGTAATAGGCAGAAGGAAGACAAAATGAAATATTTCTGCTAGTTCACCTGAAAGACATTATGTTGAAGAGTGCAAAAATTTCCTGTCTTCAAAGTCAAATAACCTTTGGGAATATTTCTTTCTTTGTGAGGGACAAAAGAAGATGGTCAGAATATGTTTTGAAATGCTTTGTTAAATAAGGTTTTCAGAAAATTTAAAATCAGATTATAATAATGATAATAATAATGATAATAATTATAATTAATAATGCAAATACTTGCACATAATGCTATGACCTGAACACCTCATTGTGCTTCCCAGAGTATGTATAAAACATACAAGAAACTTCGCTATTTATCTAAGGAAAGTATGAAAGTACAAGAAGAGATGAGGGTCAGTAGTCTAGCTTACCTATGGAGGTGGAAATTGCACCAAAAATACATATGCCAATGGTTTGGCAACATCAGTCCATGGGATGAGAGAGATGATTATTTTTACCTCTTCATATCTGGTTTTGTAACTCAAGTAGCTAGAAGCATAAGTTCTTGGTTGTTTCCAGTTTGCAGATCCAGTTTTCACCTACAAAACAGACAAGCAGAACATAATGCAGGTGAAAAAACCACTTCTTTCTGATGCAGCTGCAAGGCTCAGAGTTACTCCCTAGGAGTTCTAACTTCTACCTTCCCTTCCATATTGGAAAGAGATGCTCAGTCTGCAATACTTCCTTCCTCTGTCTAGTGTGTCATAGTTTAAAAGATAATTACATCCTTTCATCTTTCTGTTTCTCCTGATTCAATAAGAGTATGAGGTTAGAAAGGGTTATTTTGAAATTTGTCAATTTTTCCAGGTCAGTTTGTCCAGACAATGCAGGGAAAATGTTTAGGCAGGACCACCTGCTTGTGGAAGAAGTGCTTCAGCTCTTTCAGAGCTCTATTTTACTGGTTTTCATGGCCTAGAGTATCCCAGACTCCCATCTGTTTTACTTACTCCTTTCCAAATATAATCTTTTAAGCCTGCTGAGATGAGCAGCCAGTAGCCATTGCCTGGAATCATAGTTTTGTTTGAGAAATACTGTCTGGGACACATAAAAAAGAATCATGAATATCTAACTAGACATGGATGAAGGCAAGCTGATCTAAAGATATTATTACAGACATTAAAAACAAACTTTTTAATGTAGAAAGCAATTCATATGCTAATTTTCTAGAGATGCACATTGATTCTTGAACTAATCAGGTGTTTCTTTCAGTTGCATCCTTCTCTACTTTTCTAACTCCTGCCCTGTTAACAGAATATCTTTACACTGTCAGATGAGCTAGCTGTCTAATGCATTTTTGGGTCCTGAACTCCAGTGTTAGTGTAACAGCTAATTAACTCTGGGTTTTTCCAGCTATTTCCTTCTGAGACAAACCTGCTTGGGTGAGGCTGGGGAGATTGTTTACTCCAATAAAAATAAGGTGGGGTTAGGTATGCATGTATGATATAGATGCGCAGGTAAACCTACAACAGATTTGGCCCCCTGGAGTAACCACTGGTTTTGTACCTTTAACATCTGCACACTTACTGCACCCTAAGGCAGGCAACACTTAAAAAAACCACAACAACAACAACAACAAAAACCACAGTCTCAGTGTTTCAAGTTGTCACCTTGAAGTATTTGAACAGAAAGAAACACTGAAGAGGTAACTAGCATGTCTGCCACAGACACAAGAGTCCCAGAGGGGTCCCAAGGCAATGGTTATACAGTGTGGCTCTAATTGGTCAGCTCTAGACATAGCCTTCAGCAGTACAGACATAATTGTCCTGTAACAACCTGTCTGAGCACTAAAGTGGCCTTCTTGCAGGGCATGGTTGTTAGCAATATAGGTGTAGCTTCAGAGACCAGTTTTCTTTCTCAGTCTTTCTCTTCTTTTCCCCAATTTCCTTAGCTTTTTATGCAAACTTTGCCTTGAGGTATTACCAGCACTACAGGTGTTGATTCTTCATTTTGGTTAATCACTGTTCCTTCCTCCTTTTTCTGTTTTACACTCATCACAAAACTCCCATGGTACTTCCTAGTTGTAAAATAATAATAGATTTATTTAATAAAAGAACCCTCTGGTTTATTGCCAGTATTCGAGCATGTTCCAAAGACCTCCTCTGGGCTTTCATTATTTTAAATGAACATCAAAGGCCCCTGTGGTCACCGGAGCAAGCGTCCATGCTAGAACCTACTTTATTAAATTTTTAATGATTTTCTTATCCCAGGAAGACTCTTCTGATGGCTTTTCCAGAAGTGATGATTCATCTCATTTCTTTAAATCCACAGGGTAAATTGCAATAGTGAGTAGAGGCAAACCTCTAAAGAATTTTATCAAAGGCATATGGGTGTCACAAAATGTTTGTGTGTGTGTTATGTAGCCTATTTTCTATGTGAATTTTAAGTTTAGAACAGCTTAGTGAAACTGCTGTATTGTTTGCTAATTGCTCATGACTTATGGTAAGTCTTAGTCATCAAAATTCATATCAATCAAAGCTTGCTCAAAGATTTGTCTGTTCTGATGCACTAACAAGTTCAGCTGCTGATTACTGTGTTCCCTTTTAAAATAATTTTGTGCTATTTGTCATTACTTATCCTTAACGGGATGTGATACAGCAGCGTTTTTTGAAGCTGAAACTCAATATCTACATAAGACATGTTTTGAAAGAACTCTTTGCTTTTATTTCAGTGAGAAAGATAAGATTAAGTCTGCCTTTTCAAAGATGAGCCTAACCTAGATTCTAATTACACTGAAAAATCAATCTTTTGAAAAATCTGAAATACTTTAAAAAATCAGAGGTTACAAACACTGTGATAGAATTGATTATTTCTTAGATCAATGTGTTTTTTTAATGTTATCTAGGTATAATGACATTAAAGACCAAGTAACACAGTTTTACTTTGATCCCTTAATGGGTGCTATATACTAATTATGTAATGAGGTGATTGATATTGTTATCAATATTGATATTGACATAAGACAGTCTGGGTATTGCAGTCTTGGATGTTCCACAATTCATCCCATCCCCTCCGGTTCTAAGCACAGCCATAGAAAACACCTGCAAGTGTGTATTTACCAATAATAACTATGGGTAGGATTTAGTTAACCTTGTTTAGGGGCTCTTTCACAAAAAATATGAAGTTCCTGCATATACATGGGATCCAGTCTTGTCCTCTTTTGAGGACTGAAGCTAAATGAGCAAAACCTTCTTTTGTAAAATAGGGACACTATTGGGATATTTGGGCTTTAAATTTTAAAATTTAAAAATTAATTCCTGTCCTCTAAAAACATTTCTGAGACTGCAGACAGTTGAAGTGAACAACAAAGAAAGTTTCAGGAGATGTAGAGAGAATTCTAATAAGTTTGGGTACCTACAGTGCAAGGTAGACTTAGAAAGGAGATGGTCTGAATCATATGTTAAGGCAGTGCATTTTGTCATTGGCAGGTCTGATTCCACACCATCCCTCAGATTTATACTGAAACATGTTAATACACACACATATTTAATATCTATTAATAAACATTTTCCCCTGCAGTTTGTCTTCCAGCATTTACATTTCATTTGTCTTGACCCTGTGAGGCTCACTTCCACATGTATTTTCAACTGTTCTGTTACATATGAAGTTGTTACTCTTAGGAGGACTGCAGCTCCCAGAGGAAAACATATTTCTAGCTGTTAGAGGAAAAAATCCATGTTGATTTCTTTTGTGCAACTAGAGATCTGAGAAATGGATCTTGAGACAAAATTCTAAGGTTCTTTCATGAGGAGAAATTCTGGTCTGCTATTCTCGTCCTGAAAAAAGCTGGAAGACCAGGGGAATCAACATGTGCTTCCTTTCAAAAGACCTCCATGAACCCTGGAAAAATTTTTCACAGGAGTTTTGGAAGTTATTAATGTCCAAATAATAAATAACCTTATCCATTAGTTATCACCACTTCCTCTCAGGTCTTATCCTAGGATGCATCTTATGCTAGATTTGTGGGTCAGGGGTAGTCTACTCTCCCAGTTTATCTTCGACAAGATAAATGTCTCATGTGATGATGTTTCTGATCTGATATCAAAAGATGATAGCTTGGGGCTGACTTTTGCAAAAGCGCTGAGTAGTCCTGTAGATAGTGTTGTGTTCATAAATCATTTTGTTTATCTTATATCATGGCATACATAATGTGAAGTAGGAGGTGCCATGAAGTTGCATGCAGCTTCTGTCAGCCCTCCCTTGAGATGATGACTGTGTTTTGAAATATACATATGAAGCAGAGAACAGACTAAGATTCCCATGGAGGATGATCCATTTGATAACGGCACAGCTAGTGACAAACATCCCACTACTGAGATTATGGCAAGGAATTTCAAATATATGCCAATAAAAATCAGAATGCAGCTGCCTGTTGGAGTCTTTTCTAACATTTATTCATGATTTACTTACTTATTTCTGTGTGGAAAAGATGGGGATTTTTCCCTGCTGTGAGGGAGTTGTGGCCAACTTAGGTTATTTGCAGAGCAGATGAAAACCAGGAATAATATATGGAACATATCACAGAATCAGAGAATCACAGAATGGTAGGGGTTGGAAGGGACCTCTGGAGATCATCCTGTCCAACCCCCCTGCTTGAGCAGGCACACCCAGAGCAGGGGGCACAGGAACACATCCACGTGGGTTTTGAATGTCTCCAGGCAAGGAGACTCCACACCCTCCCTGGGCAGCCTGTGCCACTGCTCTGGCACCCTCACAGGAAAGAGTTTTTTTCTCATGTTTAAGTGGAACTTCCTGTGTTCCAACCTGTGCCCATTGCCCCTTGGCCTGTCATTGGGCACTAATGAAAAGAGCCTAGTCCCATAATCCTGACACCCACCCTTCAGATATTTATAAATATTGATGAGATCCCCCCCTCAGTCTTCTCTTTTCCAGGCTGAACAAACCCAGGTGTCTCAGCCTTTCCTCATAAGGGAGATGCTCCGGTCCCCTGATCATCTTCGTAGCTCTCCGCTGGACTTGCTCAAGTAGTTCCCTGTCTTTCTTGAACTGGGGACCCCAGAACTGGATGTGGTATTCCAACTGAGGCCTCACTAGGGCAGAGTAGAGGGGGAGGATAACCTCTCTCAGCCTGCTGGCCACAGTCCTTTTAATGTAGCCCAGGACACCATTGGCCTTCTTGGCCACAAGGGCACAGTGCTGGCTCAGGGTCACCTTGCTGTCCACCAGCAGTCCCAGGTCCTTCTCAGTGGAGCTGCTTTCCAGTAGTTCAGCCCCCAGCCTGTACTGGTGCATGGGGTTGTTCCTCCCCAGGTGCAGGACCTTGCACTTGCTCATGTTGAATTTCATGAGGTTCCCCTTGGCCCAGCTCTCCAGCCTGTCCAGGTCTCGCTGGATGGCAGCACGGCCTTCTGATGTATCAGCCACTCCTCCCAGCTCGGTATCATCAGCGAACTTGCTGAGGTTACACTCTGTCCCTTCATCCAGGTCATTGATGAATATGTTGAACAGGACTGGACCCAGCACAGACCCCTGGGGAACACCACTAGTGACAGGCCCCCACCCAGACTCTGCTCCATTGGTCATGACCCTCTGAGCTCTGCCATTCAGCCAGTTCTCTATTCACCTCATTGCCCACTCATCCAGCCCTCACTTCCTAGGCTTACTGTCACGGTTTAGCCCCGGTCAGCAGCTAAGCACCACACAACTGCTCACATACTCGCCCCACCCCAGTGGGATGGGGGAGACAATCAGAAGGACCAAAGTAAGAAAACTTGTGGGTTGAGATAAGAACAGTTTAATAATTACAATAAAACAGTAATAGGATTAGCAATAATAATAGTAACAATAACAATAATAATAGAATTAGAAGGAAAATAATGAGAGAAAGAGAGAGAGAGAGAGAGAGAAAACCTCAGGAGGGGGGAAAAAAACAAACAACAAGTGATGCAACTAGTCACCACCCGCCAACTGATGTTGCCGGTTGCTGAGCTGTGATTGCTGCTTCCCCCTGGCCAGCTACCCCCAGTTAATATACTGGGCATGACATCATATGATTTTGAATATGCTTTTGGCCAGTTTGGATCAGCTGCCTTGGCTGTGCCCCCTCCCTTTCCAGGTTCTTGTGCTCCCGGCAGAGCATAGGAAGCTGGAAAAGTCCTTGACGAGTGTAAGCACTGCTTAGCAACAACTAAAACATCAGTGTGTTATCAATATTATTCTCATACTAAGTCCAAAACACAGCACTATACCAGCTACAGTGAGGAAAATGAACTCTATCCCAGCTAAAAACATGACAGTTACCTATGAGGATGTTATGGGTGATGGTGTCAAAAGCCTCGCTGAAGTTGTGGTATACACCAACCACTGCTCTCCCTTCATCGACGCAGCCAGTCATGCCATCATAGAAGGCTATTGGGTTGGTCAAGCGTGATCTCCCCTTGGTGAATCCACATACTTCTGATAACCTTTTTTTCCTCTACGTGCCTGGAGATGACCTCCGGGGTCAACTGTGCCACCACCTTTCCAGGGTTAGAGATTTTCTCTCTCACCTCTGGGGGCTGGGATGCCTGAGGGCCAGCCTTAGCAGTAGACTGAAGCAAAGAAGGCCTTCAGTAACTCTGCCTCCCCTGCATCCTGTGTCACCAGGGCACCCACCTTGTTCAGCAGCAGGCCCTCAGTTTCCCCAGATTCTTCTGTAGATATGTCAAGGCTTATTTCATTCAACCTATAATATGCATGAGGTTCTTCTGTAGATTCATTAGATTCTTTTATCCCAGGGATGCCTGTCTCGGACAAACAGTACCTAAAAAAAGTTGCATATTTCAGCTGAAGTCCCTCAAAAAGTTTATAATTTTTCTTATTTGTATTCTAACATCAATTCAGGATCAATGACTTAATTTATTGTTTGCGGTAGGCTGAGTGCAGAGGCTGTTCTGACAGATTGCTAGGTATAACTCCAGCAATTCAAATAAAAGCAATACTCAAACTCTGACAGCTGTATCAGTGGCAGCAGAAGCAAGGAGGGAGTACTGTGGAAGCAGCCTCTCCTGCCAGGAGCAGAATGATACCCCCCCTTCCTCCCAGGGTTTTGGATATCTTTTCTTATTGTCATTTGATAAGATTATGTCATGATGTTGCTGCAAGTGTCTGTGAATAGCGCTGCCTCACTGGATTTTTGCTAACTTCTGCTAACTATGTGAAAAAGCAGCACAGCTGCATTAGTTTGCATGGTCAGTAGTAAAATGTCTCTATATAATGGAAAGTATAAGATATTTTCAGCTGGCTGAGGGAAATATTTTGAAGTTACATCAATAGTACTCATAAGGCTGCTATGATTGGAAGATTATTTTAAGTGTGTTATGCAATAGTTTAGGAAGGAAAAGACAGCCAAAGGGTGGGGAGGAACAATGTTAGGGGCTAGACAGAGAAACTGTGAGTAATGCAAATACAGTTCCACTTAGGGAAGTCACCCATGGTCCTAAAAGAGATAGCACGAACTGTGTCTACCATCTAATTAAAAGTTGTAGCACTCAGGGTCCCCAATGACCGGAAAAAAGCGAATATTACTTCTATCTAAAGAACAGCAAGAAGGACCCAGGGAAGTGTAAGCTTCACCTCAGACCCTGATCAGGAAACATGCCCTGTTGGAATTAATTTCCAAGCAAGAAAGTAATAAAATTAGTCACTGTGGATTTACCAGGGTAAATCTTACTTGACCCAGCTGCTTGCCTTATCTAAAGAAAAGACCAAATATGCGGTTAGAGGTCAGCGGGTTAATGCACCTTGACTCTAGCAATGCTTTTGACACCAGCTGCCAGGCATTCTTACTTGGAAACAGAGAAACAGTGGGCTGTGCAAATGGACTGTTATACAGGTTGAAAACCAGCTGGATTGCCAACCTGCCAAGCTCATAGCGCAGTAATCAATAGCTTGATGTTCATTTGGCAGAGCTAACAGAGTACCCTGGGGTCAATACTGGAGCTGATATTATTCAATATCTTTATCAGCAGCCTGGATGATGTGACAGAATACACTTTCAGCAAATTTATGGATGTTGTTACATTGGGGAGAAAATTGACTGACATGCCAAATGGCAAAATTTCAATCCAGAAGGACCAGAGTAAAAAAAAAAATGGACCAGCTGAAGCCTCATGACGTTTGATATGAAAAGTATAAATATCTCAACCAAGAGACAAATAACCGTGTAAACCTACACAGGCTAGGAACTGACTGACTGAGTAGCAAACCTTCTGAAGAGGACCTGAGCAATCAGAGTGGATGCCAGTTTGAATATCAGCCAACATTATGCTCTTATTTCAGATAAGACAAACCTCTCAAACCAAGAAAGATGAAATACAGAGGTATATAAGGAGGAGCATGGCCAGGGGATCAAAGAAAATTGCTGTAGTTGTTATTTCCCTCTGCTTGTCACCGGTGATGTTGCACCTAAAATTCATTCAATTTTGGACCCACATTTTAAGAAGGATGTTGAGAAAACAGGAGAGTGTCCAGTGGAGCACTACCAGAATGGTCAGGGACGTAGGAAATAAAGAAAAGTAATGAACTGTCATGACTGTCAGTAAATGTGTAGCTCGATGTAATGTTGATATCCCATGTACACAGTTTCATTATCTCATGCTTACAATGTATATTTGAATATCTTTTTTGTATTACTGACCAGATTTTCAGGGATGACCATTTTCAGAGTCAGATTATTACATGGAAATTCAAATAATGTGACCTTTCATGCCTTTCCCTGATGATCCCAGCTGGGGAGCAGTTGGTCTCAAAGAAAATATTAATAGGGATGTTCACTCTTCAAAATGTTTTGAGATGTCAGGAGACTCATACAAAGATGCTCAAGTTATGTTTTGAAGCTTTACTTTGCATTACACATAGCTGTCTTTTTTTAAGTAAAATCATTGATTTTCATGTAGTGACAAATGATACTAGCAACTGGGACCTTTAGCGCCTGTCTTAATTTAGTCTTTTTCTGTATCTGCAGGTATAATTTTTCATCTGTAGTGATGTGGCTACAAGGATATGCAGATGGTTGCTTCTAGAAAATCATGTCATAAAGTATCTGACATTACTGTTAGTGCTTTCAAGTCAGTGCAAAGATTTTTTTCTTAAGCACGAAACTGCATCAACAAAACAGTGGCCTGCTTTAGTTAAAAAAAACAAGTCTAGCTGTACAGAGCTCTTTGCCAAATCTGGGTCTTATTTTTACCATATGGGTAGTGTATATAAAAGAAAATAGCATAGTCATGCTGAGAGTGGCCTACTTTGCAGTGTGCCTGGATACTGAAAGGGCTCAGCAGTACCACTTAGATATGTGATCCTCTTCTCATTGAAGTGAATGATCTTGGCATGAAATGTGTGGATGACAACTATAGACTCTATAGTCATGGCTGTGGCATTTGGACCACTAATTGTGTTACTGCCAGAGCAGGCACGGAATTCAGCTCTAAATGGTCTGCAAACCAAGTTAGGACTCACTGCACATCTTGCATGTAGCTCTATATATTTATTCTTCCCTTATTGTTGGTCATTATGTATTCAGTTGCTATTATGGACATAATGCTCTTCTTTCCACTTCTTTTCTGAATATCTTGTTCTCTCTATAATGTTGCAGACCTGTTGGGAAATCAGCCAGGGATGCTGAAGCTCTCCCCTTTGGAATTTAATGTGCTGTGGTAAGTCTGTGCAGGATTCAAGCAGCCCCACTAGGGAATTCAGCATTTGAGAGGCTTATGAAAGTAGGGTGGATGGTTTTCGTTCACAAGGTATGACAACAAAGTGACACTGTAATCTCAGGAAGGTAGTTTTTTCACTCCTACAGGAGCCTGAAGTACAGCTGACATTGGCCTTTGGCACAGAGCACCCACTTTCCATCCTGTCTTTCTATTATACTGATGAGTCTAATAGTACTTTAGCAAGCAACCTGGTGCCAAGGAATTAACAATTTACTGGGCCTCTTCACTGGGAGGCATGTCTTGGTGCTGGTCTGCTTAGTTACTTGAACATGCTTCTGCCATGGCTGTCTGTGAGACACTTGCTTATAGGTGTGAAAAAGCATGCTGATTATTCTTCTGCAGCAATTTGTCTCTAGTTAATTCTAAGATAAATTTAGTTTAAGTTCTGGGGAAAATATAATCACATCAGTGACTCTGGAAAAGAAGGCAGCTTTAAAATCTGAAAGACAAATATCGGTTTAAATGGTTTGAAACCAGATCTTTGTAACAAGGGATTAGAAATACATATATTAGTTCTTTGGTTCTGATGTTGTCTTCTCTGTATTCTAAAAAGCTAGAAGAAATAACATTGAGTATGGATGAGAGGAAGGAGCATAGATTATTGTTTAAACTGCAAAGTAATGATTTTAAGGAGGACCAAATGACTCTCAAACAATGGAGACCAGCTGATTGAATCACCCTATGTTGCTTTGAAAATGTAGTTAAAAATTGACAAGCACTTAAGAGAGTAATTCTGAGAGAGAAAGAGACCTTTAAACAGCTTCTTTCTTTCTTTCAGGTTCTTAAATAATAAAATAAAATAAAATACAAAATTTATTTTTTAAAAAATGTACTATTCCTGAAGCAGAATACATTAATGAAGCTTGCCTGCTGATTTGGGTTTATACTACTCAAAACCATAATAAAATGAAGAAAGAATAGGGAGATATTATATGCAAGGAGATTAGACCTTTTAGTTAGTCCATAATGTAGACTTTGTTCTGTTGGAAACCAGTGCTAATAAAGCCAGTACTATCAGGATATTGGTCATAAAACTTAAAAGCAGACAAGAACTGACTTGGAACATGCTTGTAAAATAAATAACATTGTAATATACATATTAAAATATATATAATTGTCTAGAATAACACAGGTTTTGAGCCAGGAACTTCTGATAGGGATGTCACAGTACCTAAATCTAGGTCTCTGTATGTCTCGCAATTTAGAACAGCTGAATATTTTCCACACCAGTAAGATCTACTTGCCTGCCTTTGGCAAACAGCTCTAGTCTCGCCACCAGTCCCATGGAACGTAGAGGCTGTATCCCACACTACGGGGAATCCTATTTCATGAAAGGTCGTTCATACCAGGTTGTCTTGTTCATATTTCCAAATAAAAGGGCAACGACTGAAGTCATTATGGGTAAAGTGAGAATGCTGTTTCTGGAGGAGATAATGACAATTATTGTATATCTAACTTCTAGGGTTATGATCTTGTCATGTACATAGAATCAGTTTAGGTATCTACTGGGAGCTGGACACTCAAGGAAAACGTCGATACAGGTCCAGTTCTGTAACTGTAGCTGAACACCTTTCCTCTGCATTGCTACCAAGCAAATGACTGTCAGTAAGGCTTTGCGTACTGGTTGCGTATTATTTATTCCCGAACAACTTGTGAAAAAGTGAACTGCATCCTTATAAATCAGGTTCATTACTGTAGATTCATTTGAAGAAAGTTGTCATATGTACAGTCCTGCTGGTGGAATAGCAGCTCCAAAATACAGATCATGAAGAATTCCAAAAGCATGAGTGATTTAGACTGCTGAACAGGAAAGAAACAAAAATAAAAAGGGACAAAAGGTACAAACTTTTGTTTATAAGGAAAAAGTCAAGTGCTTGGTAAAGGAGACAGTGTGGCAAAGTGTGGTGATCAGAGCTGGAGATGGAGGTGAGAGTCGTGACTACTGTGGAAAGAGTATTGTGCAGGAGTTCCAAAGCAAGGGCACAGAGTCAGGGCTTGAATCAGAATAAAGTGAGGTACTACAGAAAAAAATCTAGAAGATTCTTATGCTATGGAAATATTACAAAAGCCAATGAAGAGTTAAATATATGTAGACTACTGCACAGAAGATAATTCTGAGAAAGAAAGAAGGGCCAGTTTGGAAAATGCAAATAAAAGTAAAGGGAAGAAAGAGTTGGATTCCTAAAAGATGAGTAAATTTGTGAGGATGGAAGTGAAAGCGTGAATGTGAGGGGAAAGGAAAAAGGAGGATTAATTTTGACTTTGAAGTCTAGTTTCAGTAATTGGTGAAAGGAAGGAAGAAATACTGAAAAGTATATAGAGGTATGTCTTCTGAAGTTCAATTTTAGAGTTTCTATTTTAATGATTTGAAAAACTTAGAAAGGTAATCTGAGGAGAGACAATAATGTGAATCCTGATTAAAGGCAGAGTCTTGGCAGAAGTCAAGTTGACAGAAGACAGCGGCTGAATGCATAACATTATTTTCTGAGTTCCCCCCCGCTGCTTTGGATATACAAAATATAAAAATAGTGTTAACTGCAAGGTAGTCTGAGAAACCTGTCTCATCACTGCTATGAATCTAGAGAATCAGCCCAGAAATCATCAAGGTTATGTATAAAATTAAAGTGTTTTTGAAATGCCTCCTAGACATAACAACTGCTATGTGTTTATTTATTTATTCCTAACTAATCAAGAAATAACATGGTATCATTTCAGACGAAGGCTTTGGCAAGGAGTCCACTGTTAAGTCAGGTTCAGATTATGTTAACGTAGCTTCTGAAAATGACTAACATAAACAGGGAGACGTCATCCTAGGAGAGAGAAAGAAAGAAAAGGCCTAATTCTCGCTGCTGCTGCTGCTCCAGCTGCTGTAGGGAAGGAAGGAAGTTCTGCAATATATGTCCTCTCAGCTGCTGTGAGGTTGTTTCTCATCTGCTGCTCTGTTATACCCTATTTTATTTCAGGGATGAGTTTCAGCAGAGGATAAATTGATGCCTACATGGACTGTGAATGTAGTGCCTTGGGAAACTTAAAAAAGTGGAAATGTACAAATAAAAATAATTATCATTTTTTCTATTGAAAGAAAAATTATAAAGGTGTGTTCCACTAGCTGGAAATGCTTTCTGGTGAATTACTCATGACCACCTACAGCAGACAGTCAGAAAGTCTATTCCGGGCTTCTGCTCTCTTTCCCATTTGGTCCCGGCCAGTACCTATTTCTGGCTCATAAATCCTTCAAAAGACAAAGTGAAGCCATGAAAAGTCTTGATACTTCTCCTCTACAACAGCCATTCAGCTAAAACAGCTGAGAAAAAGATTAGAACAAATGGTTGCTTTTTCACGGGGATTTCTGCCCTGCAGATGACTGGTTTATGTCTGTGTTTTTACATCAGGACTTTGGTAGTGATCAGAGAAAACTACTGATTTGCCTTGGGCGTATGACATAATCCAGAATAATTTGGGAGGGATATTTTCAGAGCACGAGCTCCTCAGAGCACAGAGCACTTGAAGGGCTGCCTTTTCATTGTCATTCCATTAGTGTGAACAGAAGCTGTACTTGTAACTCCCTGTGTAATTCGAGAAACTTCAGTAAGAACTGTAAACAACCTGTCAAGTCTTCCTGACTTTTAAGAAATCTTTTATTCAACTCAGTGAGGTTTTACCTCACAACCTCAGCTGCTGATTTTTCTTTTTGCTAAAAGTGTATGGGGTTATTTTTCTGTAAACAAAATTGAAAAGGCCAATTTTCTTCTGACTAAGCTTGATTAACTTTTTGTCTCTACCCTAGTAAAATTGATTTTCTGTACAGAAAGATTTAACAAATTACATTAATTTAAATACACTCAAAGCCATGATGTTTATTAAAGATAGAGCAAATGTGCCTCTTAGCCTGCAAGATGTAACTACTTAATCTCTGCTGGACCACGTGCCAAAAGGTATTATAAAATGGGGTTACACCCTTTCTGTTAGTGGCCATAAAATGTTATCAAACCACTGTTCATGCCTTGGCACTATTAGGCATTCGACATTGCCATTCTGGAGAGTATATTTAGGATCAGTTTCCCATTTTGGTTAAGGCCTAAAACAATTTCACAGTGTCTTCTTTATTCAAGGTGGGGGAAGTCTTATTCTTTTTGAAAGGGTGGCTAGGGCTTGCAAACTGAAACCTGGACAGCTTGTGTATTAGGTTGTTAAAGAGATTACAGTTTCTTATGCAGGGGAATTAATACCTGGCTAGGAAAAAAAAAAGAAAAAAGAATGAAACATAGTGGAAATTTCAATTAGTCATGTTTCCATTTGTTCTATCATTTCAGTGGGATTCAGTCTGCTGGGATTTCAATACTACCTAGTTGTGAGGTCGAAACTGTAAGCTTTCTTTTATCTGTGAAAACTGTCATTTTTAATTTTCTTCTTGAAATAGCAGTTTGAAGCTACATTTGACGTAGTAAAGGGCTTCTGCTTTCTTTTTGAGAGATAGCTAGAGTCCACTACCCTAGGGAGTGACCTCTATGTTTACTTTTTAAAGTACTTTGGTATCTTGAAATACAACTTGCTGTGTAAGAATGTCAATTTCTGTTACCATTAAGTCAGAAGCTTGACAGTTTCACACTTCTACTAGTTCTGCTTGCTGTTGCTGCTAAAGAAATTTTAGGTGAAATGTCATAAATTTCACACTCAGAGCAGGCTGGACAAAGCCTTGCCCCTGGATTTGTAAATGTTCATATCGAACTGCCAACATATCTTAAATGCTTCCATTGTGGAGGCTTTGCTTCTGGTCCGACATAGTCAGAAACTGAATCATGTTGTACATGAACATTTTTCACCTAGTGGAAATACAGGAAGCTCACCAAAATCAGGAGTGACTGTGATTTTATCCATTAAAGAAGAGTAGCTCACCAAGGCAGAAACTGTTTAATGCAAAGCTGTGCGATATGCACCTGGAGGTAGAAAATGCTACTGATTAACCATGCTTAGGTGAGAGAAGGTTAATGAAAGGAATCTCTTTTGAGTCAATGGCTTTTAAGGCATCATTTAGACAAGAGCAATGAGACCGTAATCCTCTTGGTCCCGGAAGAGGACAGAGGACACCTCTAATAATATTTATATAATGCTGAAATTTAGCTCAGATCAGTAACTTCAGTTATTACTATTTATATTATATCAGTCGCCAGAGAACCCAGTTGCAGATCATGACTTCAGTGGAATGAAAATGTCCAAACCAGGGGCAATTTTACATACATATAGCACAGGGTATCAAAGTGGAAGGGCTAACCTACAACCTGCTTTTCTATATTCTGAAATGCACTGCTCTGGCCTTCAGAACCCTGCTGCCAAGGCAGCTCTACCACTGCTACTACTGCTACCAACCAATGGAGAGGTCAGGTTGGAAGTCACAATCCTGTATTTCGTAAAAATGAAAGGCAGGATCTAAGTAGAGTATTGAAATCTCAGAGTACTGAAGAATGGATAGATAGTTAAAAGCACGTCTTGCTTTACATCCTACATCAAAGGTCTGTATCTCTGATACCAGTGTACACAAACCCTGACAGAATACGCCTTATTAATGAAAGAGTGACAATTTATTCCAACCTCAGCAGCTCAGGACACAATATTGGATGAATGTAATCATTTCACACAACTCTTTTTATTAAATGGTACTTTTACCTTTTTCTTATCTATGAAGACTTCAGACTTTAATTATCGTGACTGTCATAATTGTCCTCTTTATGAGACAGAACTTAGAATCAAGGAGAACAATATTCTTTAAAGAATAGGAAGCTGTAATGAGACTTCTTATAGTCAAGTCACTTATTTGAGTTTTTATATATGTGTAACTCTCATTGAAAGAATTCTTATGTGGAAAAAGCATAAGCAATTTTGGTTTCACAGCCCACAACTTATATTTAGGAGGTTTTAATTTCATATGTATACATACATACTTATATGTTCATACACACTTATATATTCCACACTACAAGGACACGTTGAATTTAGCCACATGAATCAAAAGCTAAAATGGGAAGAAAAGAAAACTAGGAAAAGAACAAAAGGAAGTAAAAAGGATCTTTATGTGTGACATTTCAATACCTTTCCCAAATTCATTTGTCCAAGCCTTTACTGCCAAATTGCAGATTAAGCAAGCATTGAATGATAAGAGCAGAGAGCGATAGTTTCTATTTGAGGAGAAAGAGTACAGATGGAAAAACAAATTGTGCTTATCTGTATGTGTAACACAATTCGTATGCAGTTATACATACTTTGTAGAAAAGGGCATTGCCATGAATCTATGCATGAAGCTGCTTACATTTGGCAAATGTAGACAAAGATTTAATCTCCAGACTAAACTGTTCCTGCAGAGAACTGTCTGGTACTGAAAAATTATACTTATCTTCAAATGTGGACTCACATGTATTTTACTCAACAAAATAAGGGTTCTTTCTGCCATTTCTGATCACATGTAGGGTTTGTCCTGCAGTCCTACAGCCTGTGTCAACTGTCAACAATACTGCAGTTGTCTACCTCAAAATTAATTACCTGCACAACTATCAGCACTGTAGTTTGTGAGGGAAAAAAAGCACATTTCAAGTCCAGTGTTCCACTTCCAAAACATAACTATTTGACTTTGCAACTGTGGATATTCAGGAACTTTTGTAATATTAATAGGTCATTAACTCCATTGCAGTTTTAAAAATTGCGGTGTCCTGGAACAGTCCAGCAGGTGAACGTAACAGTAAGGTGTCAGGCCTGCCCCCTGCCCCCCCCCCCCCCAAGATTAGGGAGATGAAGATGATGGAGATCAGCTTCCCAGGAGGGAACTTCAAAGCGCTGGGATTCCTTCACCCAACCTTCTACCTCTGGAGGTAGCCGCTGGACAGATGTGGAAGGTTCACAGAAATAGAGAAAGGTCAGGCAGGGACATATTTTCATAATAGATGGATCTTATTTAATTGTGGGAGCAGCATAGGGAGAAGGAAACGTTCCACACAGAAGCTGTGCTCCTGTGGTGAAGACATACGCACAGCTGTAGGAGGGCCATCTGCTCCTTTTGAGACAGAGGTCATAAACCTCAGAGCCTGGGTACATTGTTGATTGTTGCAGTGGGAACTGCTGGAAAAGTAATTGTTCCTTACTTTGTGCATATACAGGGACAACTACTCATTTTTGGGCAGTATTTGTGCACCAGTTTGTAGCAGCTGCATAAGACAAAGCCTATGTGGTATCCTTTGGAATACAAACCCTGGTAAAATGTCACCTAATTTTGCAGAACTTGATCAAGAAAGCACATTTGTGAAAATGCACACAGCTGTTATTTTCAGTCCATATGTTTCTTAATGTTTTCTAATCTGAAAAGGTTATTTTCAGAACCTTTGTAAAGTCTTTATAGTATGTCTCTGAAGAGGTGAACTGTAAAGCCAAAGTATTTCCAAGATTTCAGCTCTAGAAAAGAATATTTAAACGAAGAATTTGGGAAGGGGCTCGAGCCACTTGACTCAGTTTTTTGGTTAGATCTCTCCTTAGCAGACTGCAAACCAAATATATGCGGTCAGAACTGGAAAGGGATGGAAAAGAAAACTATTTCCCATATGAGATACTCCATTTTATATTAATATGCACAACTCATATTTGCGCAGCACTCTGTTCATTTAAATTTTAATAGCATATTGTAAATGCTATCATTAATATTAAATGTGGTATTAATATTAATGATCTGCTGCTTTCAAAAACTGCTGCATCAGAAACACTCCAGAAATAGCCCCATAACAAGTCTATCACTTTAGAAGAGGGAATGCTGTGACGGCTTCAAACACGTAAAAACTACACTCACTTTAAACATGAATTATGGGTTTCTGTACACAAAGTCAAATTCTTTTGCGTTTCAAAGATTTTCAATAAAAATCACTAATACTAATTTGCTATTAGAAATTGCAGATATTGGTAATTTTATAAAAGGACTAAGCATTTTGTCTCAGGGTACTGTGATGATTGTTCTTAGCTGAGCCTGTATCTTTAAAGCTATGAAAGGTTTTATATTCCTCTAGACAGTGTTGCTAAGTTTGGTGATCTAATGGCGCTCCATGAACAATTCCTCTTATACATTAAGCTATATCAATTCCTCTGTGTATTTCTGACATGCCTAGGATATTCCTACATGGAGAACTTAATCTCTTCTGAACTCCAAAGAGGTTATTCAAGTGCCTTGCATCTGCACAAAAAGGTCTCTAGTTTGGTTTAAGGTCTTTAGTGCTCTCTCTCATTTTCACTGCTAAATTCATCCTTGGAGACCTGGACTGGCAGCAAGGTAAACTGCTTTTAAACATGTACTAATAAAAGCTTTCCTGCTGTGAGCCTTATCTAGCAGTCTTCTGAAGTCATTGGGAGCTGTATCAGAAGTTTTAATGAGAGGAGGCTCCTTATATTCTGTATCGTCAAGTTCACTTTCATTGGCATGGGATTTTGATAAAGCTAACCTTTGAAATCCCTGAGAGAAATGACAAACAAAATTGCTTTCAGATTTACTTTGCAGAGTTAAGTCAGAGACCTCCAGTGTTATGATACATCAGCTCCTTTTTACCACACCAAAGAGAAATTTCTCTAGACATTATACTACATTATAAACATGTTAGGACAGATTTAGTTGAAAATAAATATCTATAAGATATTCAGGGTTACAAGTAGAAAGTTACAGAGAGAAATTATGCCTTGGCTGTAAGAGATAATACAAACATGAATCCATATGAAATGCAGTAAGATGATTCTCACATGGTCATGTGAGATACCTACAAGACATTATAAACCAGGAAATAGATAATTTTTCATTAAGCAGATGGAAACATCATATTTTCCATCAATCCATCTCTAGCTAAAACACACACCAAAAAATTATTATAAGCATGAAGTTAGCAGCCAGCATCCTATTCAAAACATAGTTAAAATAACAGAAACAATCAAGATATTTGCAAGACTTAAAGAAAATTAATATTTGCATTTTAAAAAGTATAGGCTTTTACATATTTTTAAAAAGATTCTATTTAAATCTAAAAAATGTAAAAAAAAATATTTTTCAGTTAAAAAGTTACCTTCACACAGTTATCTTCAAGGATTCAGGAAAAAAACAGTGTAACGGAAGGCTGTGCTTTACTGCATTTGAGGTCACAAGCTTAATTTGCTCAGTCCCTGCTTCTTGTTGCCAGTTCATTCAGGATAAAGCATGACCTTTTGAAATCTATTTGCAGGTGAAAACATGATATTGGAAAGCACAACATTTAGCAAAATTTATAATAGGATGCTATCTGATTCTTTGTGGAGGCCCATCCTCAGCTGGTGAGGCATCCCAGGGAGGGAATTGAAGGCATGGATGCCTCGCTCCCGCGCTGTGCCCGGTGTGTGCACGCAGCATCACAAGTAGGGGAATTCACAGAGAGTTAAGCAGAAGCTTTTCTGCCAGATTAGTCCAGGTCATTGTGTTTGTCCATTCTAGATACTGGCGTAATGTTAGCCTTCTTCCTACAGGATGACATGCCTTCCTAAATTTCAGTATTAATGATCCAGAAACCTCCCCAACAGCTTCGGAGTTGTAGGATATAAACTACCTTGACCTGTGTATTTTAATACATTCTCCTTGTCCACTCTTTGAATCTCTTGGTTCTTGTAGCAGGGAAAGAAACTTATCCAAAATACAGATTGCTATCTTTTCACAAGCAAACGGTTGATTCCTTTCCTTATAAATTGTGCATGTCAGCATGCTTCACATGGAAGGAATAGTCAGCTGTTCAAAAACGAAACAGAAAACAAACAGATGAAGCTATAACATTCACTGTTTGTTTCTCAATTTAGGAAGAGCTGGAAATCTTTATTGTCAGGCATGCATGACTTTAGTTATTTATCAAGCCAATTCAAAAATGCAGAAAGCACTCCTACAAAATATCTATACAGTGGTTCTCTGATAAGGAACTGTTGGGTAGTACTAATTAGATAAGAAGACTCTGATTTTGCAAAATGTTTCCAGATCTGAATATATGTTTGATTTTGTTAAATATGGGGATGGAACTGATGTTTTTTTTAATTATTTCATGGAACATGAGAAAGAGAGAGAGAGACCTCATTCTCCAATTTTTTTAAGCTAGCATGGGCTTACCTGCTTACGTAAGATATTAAAGCCCCAAGACAACTCTGCTGGGGAATAAATTGTTTTTCAGATTGAGAGGGATACCAGAATCTGATAGACAGGCATCAGAAACTAAAATGTTTGCTATTCATGAGCTGTGTAAAACTTCTGTACTTCAAAAAATCTTCAAAGGAACGTAAAGATTAGGTTTTTCTTATTGTTTCCCAAGAAAAGCTGTTGGATCCCACTGATTTCTCTCCAAAGTTAAAAGTGAGGAATTTTTGAAGGTGAAGATAGTGTTAAACATTTGTCTCATATTGATATATATTTCCAAAATTCCCTATATTCCTTTAGTAGTTTCCTAAATTAGCTTCTTTTGAAAAGTCTGTTAGTATTAGCTTGAAAAGCTGTACCTAAAATCATAAAAGAGTTTTCTAACATGACAACCCAACAATCTGGAAGGTAACTACTCTCTAGATGGAGGTCCTTCTTTAGATGACCCATGCTTTTAATCTTCATGAAACAACCAAAGGAGATTGAGCAAGTGTAATCTTGGCACCTGATTTATATGGCAAATATAAAGTATTCATGTCTGAAATAGAAGTAGTTATGACTGAGAATGAGGTATCTCTGTCCCTTATATATTAGCATGAAAAGAGATTTCCTAAGCAAAGATTAGACTGTGGTATAAATTGATTATATCAGATATATGGCTGTTAGAATCTTGTACTAAACATCTTTATACCATAATTCAACTACATAGCCTAGAAGTACAAATTCCAAGTATTTTTCCAGTGTGCAATATTATATACTTATTTACATAAAGTTTCAATATTTATATACACTGATGGAATAACAACATGACTTGGCTTTCTAAATAAAGATGGCACACATCAGTTTGACAGACACAGCTGAGACAGCTGAGTTTATGCTTCTAAAAAAGTATTCATTTTGTACTTTTTTACAGAATACTGACAAGAGAATTGCTAATGAAGATAAAATTATAAAGGTGGGTTGTGTAACAGACAGGTGGTTCTGTAGAAATTAGAAAAAGATATAAAGCACTATTTTACTTTCCAGTACTATGCTGAACACTGTCAGTGTTACTATTTTAAAAGAAATGAGATACATAGTGTGCTGTAAGAAATAAAACTTGGATTTTTATTTCTACAAGTTACAAACCATATCACAGAATTTTCTAATTTGTGACTTATAGTTAAAATAGAGACCTGATCTGATAAATTACTTTAAAAAATTTTATGAATACCTTTGATGTAGCTACTAAAGCAATCTCTTTGGTTCCTTGATTAAGCCGTTACTGTAAATCACTACATTTTGATGATTTTATCTTGATGAAGGCTTATTTTTAAAAACCAAAGGTACAAATCTTTAAAAATTTTGACCTTAGCTTGTGTTGCTGTAATTGAATCTGTTAAAAGTATTGCAGAAATATAGTAGAGAATTACATGGTGGTCTCTTCACTCATACGTATTTAACATTTTGTAACTAACAGTAGGAATGTTCTCTGTCAAGGTTCAGTTACTTCTTCTGTGCTAGTGTAAATCCAGACATCTTAAGTCTTCCATTGGGTTACATTCGATTCACAACAAACAGCAATGAAATGGCAATCTTTCCTGTTGTCACCAGTGAGAACTTCAACATATCATCAAATTAAAAGAAGAAATCTTGCCTGGATTCATCAGGTAACGTGTAGATTAAAGCAATGACCTCTCTGATACCGCATTAGGTTCTATGTCATGTTGGATTACCTCATCCAGGCTTTTTAAGACTGCATGAATCAGGCATGATTCAAACAATCTGACATTCTTTGATACAACTTGACACTGTCACTGCACTCTAATGAGTCATGTAAGTCATTAGAAAATAGACTTATATAGTTCTAGAAGATGTAACTAAGTTCTAGAAAATTGTAACTATTATTTACATGCATGTTTGTTCTGCAAGTCTCAAAGGACACTTAAACAGGGTGAAAACCTGAATGAATACACCAATTCATCTTTTTTAATTGATTCGATATATTAAATTATGCACATGACATCATCAACAGCCTCTGGTCAGCAGCAGGGGGAAAAGATTCCATATTATGTCCTAATTGGCTATTAAATTGTAATTTCAAACGCTCCTGTGTGACTTCCATGACTAAATTAATGCAACTTTAGTTCCCACTTCTCTTAAATGCTCTTGAAACTTTATCCATTGTCTTCAAACAGCAGCAATTTTTTTGAGAAAATGAGAAAAAAATTGTTTTTCTCTAGTATTTATCACAAAGGGCAATAAATCAATCATCTGAATAATTTTAAATAAGTTTTCTCCTAAATTATCTACTCCAGTTGAATTACAGCTCAAGAATTGCAGGATGACAGTCTATCACTTCTTTTGCTTTGCAGCAGAACAGATAATTCTAATAACAATTCTGGTCCTAACACCAGTGGAAGAAACCTTTGCCTCCAATCAAAGTGGTGAAAGTGGTGTCATTCAGGCAGGAAAGGGTTTCAGCCTGTCAATCTATGAACTCTGCCAAGACTGCATTTCTTAGTCTTTCACTTAGCACATTGCCATCATCTTTATGGACGTGATTCTTTACTAGTTTGAATGTGTCCAGACTGATTACAAACTTGAGTGACCAGCAGAAAAATAAAATAGCATTGCTCACACCTTTAACACAGGTAAAACAGTGCAGAGTCAGAACTTCTATTCTCTTCCTGAGCGAGGTTACGTATCTGTTGCACATACTCTGTATACCTATTTTGGAACTAGATCTTTCCCTCCTTTGCCTCACCATTGTTGACTTTTTTCAGGAACACTGCGTTACTGAAAACAAAGGGAGTTTAGCTCAGCTTTTTTGTTTGTCATTCTAGAAACATATCCAGACAGACACACAAGAGCTGCTTTATTCTGTAGCAGTTTGATGCCTTTTAAATGCATTAAATGCCATATAAAATGCAGGAAAATGCTATGTGTGCATGTATGTGTATTAATGTAACAGATAAAAAGATTTAATTTATAATGAATAATTACATTTATTAGCACAGCAGCTTTTTTATTATAGGCACTTACCTATTTCTAAACCTTTTACTACCACCAACAAAATTTAGTGTGTTCTCTCAGAAAATGTATTAAAATGTTAATTTAAGTATTCCCTTAATTTTCAGGGATGAAAAAATCCCTAGCTCTGATGTTGTCTTCACATATTTAACAAGAATTCACACTTTTTAAAGAACTTCTTGTCACAGCAATTACATTTTTCCAGGCCATGTAATAGTGATTAAGATTACATTAACTACCTCAGGAACTAACACTCTGCTGTGAGTGTGGGAGCTGTATTTATTTCTTGCCATTGTTTTACAGGGGAACATATTTGGATCCATACTATTTTTCAGGTCCACAAGCTGAAGTCCAAACAAGTTTTTTTCTCTCTGAATCTCATTACTGGCATGTTAGGTGTGGTCTTGGTTTTTTACTAGGGTCCTCCACTTCTCACCACACAACTAATGATTAGTTTGCACCTTAGTTCCACTTTGGAGCAATGCTTTTACTGGAATAAGTGAGGTGTGATTTCAAGCACTGTTATGCCTATGCTTCTTCATAGCTTGCATGTGTTAGACACAAACTTAAAGTAATTCAAGACACAGTACCTCAAGCTAGGGACAGAAATTGTCACTTACTGGCAAATGAGCTGGTGGTCCAAGCAGTATAAGATGCTTTGGAAGGGAGTGACGCTGTGATACAGTTTCATCTGCTGCCAAATTCTGCAGCTTGATCCTGGTTTCCGCAGCAGACCCCTGAAACCTGGAGATATACGTGCATCTGCCTCGGTGTCCAAACCATTGGAGCAGCTGAGGAAAAGGATGAAAGGGTCCCTATTCGTAGCCACTTGTCCCTTCCTTTCCAAAAAAACAAGTAGATAATGGCTGATGAGGAGGTCATCTTTGCCTGAATCCTGATTTCTGACTCCAATATATGTTTTTGTCACCCCATGTTTGTGTTGGCAGTTGTCTGAGAAAACACAGGAAATGCGGTGTCAGAATACAGACTGACACTTTTCAAGTAGTGGGCAGCCCTTGCAAGGCAAGAGGTATGTTGCCACTGGGATAGACAACATAAGGCAGGGAATACTTTGGAAGGCCCATCATCTGTCTGGGTCCTACATTAGTCACACAGAAAGGAAGCACACATTATTTACAGGAAACGGGCTCATGCTTTCTTGGTCCAGTGGTCACCCTCCAGGTCTGTAGTGCATATCTGCTTCTCAAATTAGTATTCAAGTAATGCCTAGAGACACAGTCTAGAATTAAAAGTCTTTTTAGACAATAGTAAAAGCCTATCCCTGCGACGAATCATTGTAATGTAAATCAACAAGACAGTCAAAGGGGAGATAGAAACAAAAAGAAGTAAAATCACTTGCCCACGACTGTAAAGCAGGTTAATGGAAGAGCTGAGAATAGCACCCGATTCTCTCGAGAGCTGAACACATGCCCCCCATTATTCACTGAGCCACGTTGCAGGATCTCCTCATGGTTCTTGTTAGGATGCATGTGCCAGAAAAAAAAAACAGTCCTTGAGCTTTCTTGAGTGCAGGGAGGCTTTGTAAACCTCACCTTTGCTCAGAGAAAAGGAAATAAAGTGGGGGTCATCTTTCAGCATCCTTTCTTTATGGTTTCTTACTATTTTTAGACACTGGTAAAAGGCCTAAGTGTGTAAAAGTATGTGCTAACCAAACTACCACTTTGTTGCTCCCCAGCATTTCAGTAGTAGTTTTTCGCAGAGTGAGATATCTGAACACGTTTTAGAAATACTTTATGATGAGATATGGCTATTCAGCAATTTAAATTACTAAGAGAAAACTTTCAACAACCCTTTGAAATGCTTGCAGCCATCCATGAGTGACTGATGCTTTGTGTTGTGGTTTATGCTTCATCTTAGTGCAGCTTTACTTATGCCTTGGTTTATTTACATATAACTGCATTGTGAAGTTGACAGTCACAGTGAAAATTTTGCCCTGTCATAGAATGAACAAAAATATTCCTGTTATTTTTTTTCTGGTCTGTGCTACACTAAAACTCAGGCTTTGCCTCTTAACATCAGTTAGGAGAGCTCAAAAAAGCCTGCGCCTTGAGATGGATATGGATGTGTCGGTAAATGCCCTAATAGGCATTCAGGCACATGGTCAGAATAAGTCTCTTGCCAGCTGTTTTTGCTCCTGTTGATATAATAAGGTCAAAAGCGGTGTTTTGTCAGGAGAAGCTCTGTCTTCATTGCAGCAATGTCTTCCAATACATAAAAGAGTATGCTGATGAAACAGTGTAGCTTTATCATCAAACCTTTTCCAGTTTGAAAAGGTCTCTGCTTCTGCTCTTGTACTTGATCCATCAATGACATTGAGGGTTCAGTGTAGCAACAGCAGTGAGCAAAGCCACATTTTAGGCAGTATGATTTTCAGAAAATTTTCTCCAACAAGGCTTGCACAGATTTCCTGTTCTCTAATAAGGAATGGTGAGTATTAAAGTGTAATTTTCCTCAGCTTTTATTTTTCATTATGAGTTCTAATTCTGAGCTGGAACAGGCACTTTTCAACTAGACTAATTTTCACATGAAAATTCTGATTTCTTAATTGAATGTTTTCATAGGAATAAGTAGGTTTTGAAAAATTTTCAGAAACCTTACCTTTTTAAAAATGTCTTTTGAGATTTCTATATTGATATTTTGGGGCTTAAAATACACATAAGATATGCTTTTGAAATCTTAGCATGGATTTTTAAATGTGAAATGGTTAACCTTGTCAAAAGGAGGTATAACTGGAACTATCATATAGTCAGGATTTCCAGTTAGCTTTGTTCCTTTCCTCCAAATGCCTGTGAGTTATCTTAATTGCACATTAAAAAGGTTGTTTGAAACTTTGAGACATTTTAAAACCTGGAGTTTGAAAAACTTTGATATTTAGTTCCATCCCACTTCTTTCTGCTCTCCTGAAAGACACAGTGACTGAGAGAGAAGCTGGTGATTCTACATCGTTGCACATTTCTCTATGTCCTAATTAAAGAATAGTGAGTCCAGTGTTCTGGAGGTTCAGCTTTAGCAACCTGCATGCTTATCATGAAACTGCTGCAGAAACCTGGAGAAAAATCTTGTGCAACTCCCATAGAAGACAGAGTGGGCAATGCAAGAAATTAGCTATAATGAATTTATAACTGCAATATTATTGTTGTTGTTAGTGATACCAATGCACATAAGAATACTTAGAGTGCATATTCCTAAAGCTAAATTAAAAACAGGTGTGTCTAAGTCTTTTTTTTTTTTTTTTCTGCAGCAGACATTTTGGGCTAAACTCTAGCTCAGAGTGTAAGGAAAAATAAGGAGAGTATTGCATTTTGGCAGTACGAATAACTTCTTCCTTGAAAGAAATTCTTCAGGGGAAGCATCCCTGGCACTGAACACATTAATAGCTCTGACAGTTACCAGAGAGCAATTGGAAAAATCCACAGGCAGCATGTTACTTACTCTTACTAATAGCTGCACTGGTGACCATTTTTATTGAGTATTAGACTGAATGAGGAGTCTGGGGACTCGAGACTCAGGGTATTTGCAGTTTCAGATTAGTCAGGACTGCACAGTGTGGCACAGAGAGGTAAATCCAGGAAGCAGAAATGACAGCTTCCCTAGAGTTGCCAGCACACTTGCTCACAGATTCTTTATATTTCTTTTTTATTATTTTTTAGTTTAGTGCTGTTTCCCTGGGAGATGTCACTCCTGTCTCAGATTAAACCTGCCATTCAGCTTGCTCAGCTTCGGCTCAGGGCCCTTCCATTGCTATACAGACACATGCGTCCTTTTCCCATCCCTTTCAGAAAATGGGATTACAGTCTCAATCCAAGACACACATCAGTGAGAAAACTGTAGACAGCAGAAAGAAAAAAGGTTCAGGTGAATCAGATAAGTCTTAGGAGGCTGTGGATCAGCTAAATGAATCCTCTGGGCTGTTGGTTTCACCATTACTACCAATGACTGCAGAAAAACTCATGCTGTTCTCGAGTTCCTGAGTGGTAAATAACCACTAAACTCTCTGTGAGAATTCAGTTAAAAATCCAGACCAAAGGATTTCCTAAACAAGGTGGCAAATGGGGACGATGTGCAGAGAGCTCAGTGCTGCATTCACCACAGGCGAACCGCACAGTGGCATGGCTATCCTCGGGTCAGCTACTTTCTCTTGCTTCGACTGGGGGTCTGATGAGGATTGCACCAGTGCACAGACACCGGTGGGAGCACTCACTATGAGGCATTCAAAATCAGGCCTCCAGTTCTATACCAAGTGTAATGACACTCTGCTACCATGCCACATTGATGAATTTTTAGAAGCAGCTTATTTTCTGTAGCGGTTTTATCTCAGCTTTGTGTAACGCATGGTATATTGCAGCACTTAACAGATACTTGTTCTGAGGCCTTCCTGCATTTCTTATCCACTTTCCTTCCCTTTTCATAATGCTGTGTAATTTCAGCTTTGGTAAGTGCCTCACCAACTGCAGGCTGCTTACAGCTCCAGCTTTTTCTTTGGTAGTGATTATACAAATATTTAAACAAAAGAAAGGGTTCTATCACCAGAATCTTTTTAAAGCACGTTCACTTTTCTTGATTTCCTTAAGACAAGACCACCTACACTAGAGTAGAAGAGTGGTAGGGTGCATATACGTCTATTTTACAGAATTTGTTTTCTAGCTCAATGCTAAAGCTTTTATCTGGAACTAAACATGTTCTAGCTGCAAAATGCACCATCAGAACTGCCTGGGAAGTTGACCCAGTGCTCTTCAAGTCCTGGACCTTTAAGAGGAGCAGGGATGGATCTTAACCATGCTTTAACAGGTGTGCTTGGTTTTTTTTTTCATAGTAGGGGTGGGAATAGTATCAGCTGGTTTCAGAATCTCTAGTTTGGAAGGGTAACGTGGGCATCTAGATGGAGTTAAGCCTGGTGGAAGTGACGCTGTAGTGTGCATTGTGGTTAACAACTAATCTGGTGATACCAAAGTGAAAGTCTGGTGTGTCGTTTGGAGTGAGGCTTTAAAAGGAATGTTCGGTATTATGAGGTTTTGAGACTAAGGGCAAGAAAAAGTAACTGAGGAAGTAATATATGTTAATAGGCAGCTGGATGAGTCCTTCCAAAGGAATTATTCCCTGAATGATAAGTATGTGTTGGTTAAGTTCACATCTCCCCTGCGAAAGACTGATTGAAGAAAAGCAAGGAGAGTCTTCGTGCCATTGTATGTGATAAAATTTTTGCCTGTTTTTTTCCTTTGAATTATTGCCTTAGGCTGTGCCAAGCTAGGTATTTTCTAAGGGTGACCTTGAGCCAAGAGACTGAGGTGTTGTGGTCACAACCCTTACACTCTGCACAAGTAAAATGTGGATAGTAATATGCATTTTGTTTGAACTTAAATACTGGGCAAGTAATGGCATTAGTGAAAAATAGTACTGTAAGCTGGAACTCCTGATATAGTGGCTTTGGATCCTTCTGACTACACAATTTATGTGAAGCAGGTAGAGATCTGATTCCTAATTTCACAGATGGAGAGACTTAGATGCAGAGAGATACAAGCAAGCACTTTTAATGTAGACCAGTGGGAGCTGCATATAAGCCTAAATGGCTTTATTTTCATGGTTGCAGTAAACCTACCAATAACTTTAAAGGGTCAGGTGCTGAATTGTTTCTAGTTTGGACTGATCTTACCATGGCGTTACCAGGTTAAGGTTCTTAATCAGAGCCACAGCAGATTTATGTAGGCAAAAGTGAGAGTAAAAACTGTCTGTGACACTAATTAATAATTTATGTTACTTACAAACTGCTGGTATTCTATATTGAATTCTTGACAAAAGGCATAAGAATATTACCTATTGAAAGAGCATTCCAATACATGAGCAGATGTTCTATAACATAACAGTCTGAGTCAGTTTTCATTCCCCAGCTCAAAGTTTTTTGGTACTAGTGCCTGACTACCCAAACCAAGTTTTCCTCCTTCATATTTATCCTCTGCTTACCCTAGAGGATATGACTGAATTAGTGACAGAATTACGCTATTTCCTTGTGTCCTCTGGGGACTGAACTATCAACAATTCACTGCTTTGAGAAATCTTTACAGCTGTGAGTCAGAGATGACCTTTTCTAAGACAGACTGAAGGCTTCAGCAGGGGAGTGAGGCTGACCTTGAATTGTGAACTAAACTTTTTAGCTTTGATTTCTTGTGACACTTATCCCTAGGATGTGGCTGTATTTATAACATGCTGTGACAATGGGCTTACATGCAAGTTTTAAGCAAATATGATACATACACTTCATAAATCTTTGTTTCATCCTGTAATAAACCTCCTATGGATATGTACAGACAGTTAGTTGTTCCCTGTCCCTACTGAGCCAAAATCTTGAACTTTCCAGGCAAGTTTGATGTGTTTGAGAAAAAATATGATAACAAACAATATAAACAAGCAGAGCTCCTCCTTATAAGCTGTTGTGTTTGATCTTACTTGTTCTGTATGTGAAGAGATGCACTTGGCAAACAGTGGGGGTGGTTGCCATGAAGAAGCTTTTTTAAGTTCTCTTATTTTTAGGGCTGACTCCAGCTCATGATCCATATGGAAGGTTCATCATAAGATTGTAAAATCTGTCACTAATGTAGGCTGCAAGATGAACTGATGTAATGGTAGGACTGCTTCACAGTCTTTCACTACTAGCAGAGTAAAAAAAATTCACCACATGTGTATGTGATGCGAAAAAGTAAAGGTCTGCTTTCTATCGCTTGGCATGGTATACAGTCTTAGTCATATGAGGAGGGCCTTGGATGTGCAATACTTTTCCAGCACACACTGTGATTGCATTAAATGTTTGAATTTCCTAAGCAGAGGAATATTTCAAATAGGATTATTGTAATTTTCCTGATAGGATCAAAAGAGTTGCTTAACTTCTACCTTTGAAGAATTATTTCCTCAAGGAAAGAATATCAATATTTATCCTCAGAGTATTTCTTTCAGAAGCTGCAGATGCAGTAGTTAAATATGCTGGGAGCTGGACTGAAGAAGCCACTTTGCTGTTCTGTGAAGTTCAGGAACTAAACTGTGTATCCCTGAGGAGCAATTAAATAATGCTTCTCTATTCATTATTGTTATTATTATTGAGTAGAATGGCTGTGATGCATTTTTTTAATGTCACATTTGTGAATAACCCTCCTAATTAGATAGGTACATTATTCCATGCTTATAAACCGAGTTGTGGTTCAGATGTGTACAATAGAAAGGTGTTATGCAATGGATAGCAACATAAAAGACTACTCAGCTGGAACGTTGTACCTCATTTAGTCATCTCACTTCAACAAAGGGTTGAATCAATTGGAAATAGTCCAGATAAGAGAAGCAAGAATGGCCAAAAGTGGTGTTTCTTTTTGTTGGTATTAAAAAAAAAAAAAAAAAAGAAAAAACAAAAGAAAAACAAACCACAAAGAACCCCGCCACAAAAAGCCCCTTTGCTGCAGGAGGACACTTTGAACAAATTTGTGACATTTTTAACATATAGAACAGAAAAGAGATCCATTTTTAAATACACAACTATCTGTTACAAATAAGAAATGAAGGATTTGTTTCTAGATTCTTGATAGGGATAACAAGAAGCAGTAGGTTTAAATTCCAGCATGAAGAGTTCAGATTAGATAGTAGCAGTGTTTCCAGTCAGGAAAAAAAGCCACTGCCTGGGAAGGCTGTGAATTTGCCATCACTTGAAAAAGAGACATATCTGTCAGGAACAGAACAACTCATTTTACACTGGGGCAGATTGATAATCTCAGTGATCCCTTGAGACCCCTTTCAGTCTGATTATGCAACATAGAATTGTAAATCTGTGACAAAGAAGATCTGTTGTGCCTAGCATGTGTAAACCCCACAAGCATAATTTTATATATGCTTGTGTTTGAACTGTGACCTACATTGTACAGAAATGCCTGAGCTTTGTCCCATTTCACATTGGGCATCTTTCATAACCAAAATCTATAATGAATAGAGTCTCCCTCTCCACTCCCTTCCTGCCCAAATCAAACCAAACCGCACCACCCGTTTCATAATTTTCCCGTACCCAAGGTTGTTATTCAATGCGTATAAATGAGTAAATCATAGACCTTCATGTGTAATACAGTTTCCTATCTGTGGAAGCTGTATTTTAAGCCTAATCCTCAAGACTCTTCTTTTCCTTGGGTCTTACTGCTACTATAAAGTCTTTTCTTGCATACTTAGGGAGCCAATGCATCATTAAGCAATGCTACTCTTTTGCTGGAATTTACTGATGTTGAAAATTAAGGGTTTATTCCCTTAATTTTTCTACCCCAGTTACCCTCTTCAAGAGTTTCAACGCAACAGCTTGAACACAATGCCAAAAATGAACTCTCTGAAGTACTTAGTGAAGTAGCCTAAAGTTGAATTTATACATTTATATCCACAAATGTTAAATGGTAATATTTCATCCTGGTTATCAGCAGCACTGGCAAGAATTTAGTAAGCTAATACTAAACACTGCACTATAAAAGCAGTTTTGTAAAGATACTTCTAATGTTAGTAGGAGAGGGAGTTTGAGTTATTTATTCAAGTATTGAAGAAGATATTTCTGATTTTGCTTGTCTAGAGTACTAAGTAATTGACTGTATATCTAGAGATGAAAAAGAATACGGTCACTGGAAAGAATGACCTTCACATTTTCAGGGGTCTTTATGAAAGAAATGTAACCTCTGGCCACGGCACTTCTTAAGAAAGGGTCATAATATTCACCCACTTGCTATATCTGCCCCTTTCTGTCCTGAAGATGTCATTAATGATTATCAAAAGGTGGAGACCAACAGTAAATTCTGTTTGCCAACAGTAAATTTCTATCCTTGTGGGAAGTAAATTTTTTCTAGAACACACATGGTAGAGTCGTCACAAGAGTGATGTTGAGAGTTACCAAACATGGAGTGTGTTGTAAAGATACTTCTGTACTATAATAGCTAGTTTTCACTATCCTGATTTCGCATAGGATAGCATAAGCAATCAAAGTTTTATTTGATTTTCAAAGTTTACAGAAAAACCAGACAGGGAACAAACAGGGAAGCAGAATGCATATTATCAGCAGCTTGTGAACTGATGGATGACAAAGCTGTACAAAGGCGTCTCCTTTTACACTTCAAAGTGTAGAATGACATTAATATAACTTTATAATTAATTTCAGGCATATATTTATAATATTGATTAGGATAATACCAGCTTTATTTTGTTAGCACTGTATTTATTAAAAACTTTGGTTTATTGAAGAATTCACATAAAATCTTCATTTGCTAGTAAGACAGAGATTCTAGTCAAAAGAATATGAGATGCACGGTGTTAAACCAAGCGGTGTGAAATCTACTCATTGGAGATTTGCTGTTTCTGCTTGGTGGACAATTCCTTCATTCTCCAGAGAAAATGGTCATCCAAACTGACATAGCAATTTTCTGACTGCCTAACTGAGGGCACCTTACATTTCTGAGGACAGCATGACATTTTGATACCCAGTAGTTTAAAAAGTGATCTGGAAAGAAATCACCTAATATTTGGTACTTTGAAAAGTTTGAGGTTTATTGCCATGAATACTTCTTGATTAGTTTTTATTTCTTTCTTGCTCTTGTTTAATTTATATGTGACTATGGTATTATGAAGAGTTTTTCTATAAATGTATGCCACAAGTAATAAACAAGGATCACCTTAGTTCTTCCGTGTGTTGTCTAAGCAGAAGTTTGGATCAGGACAAAATAACACAGCTCACTTATGAGTTGTCCTCATAGTCCTTGGGACTTCTCAGTAGACTGTTTCAGTATCTGCTAGAGTGGGAGTAAAAAGCATCTTTACCTCCTGCTCCTATACCAGAGATCAGCACTTGGCCCAGTGCATGTTTCTTTGCTTGTTTTTGAATCTTGGATGTATGATTTATTTGACTCTGTGATCAAAATTACCTTTTTTTTTCCATATTGCACATTTTATGGGTCATGTTTGATAGTGAAAGAGAAATGTGCTCACAGCATTTTGACTTGGACTAGGATGACTGATATGAATAAGAGGATAGCTGTTTCTTAAGGAGTGGATAAGAACTGAGACTTTACCTATCAAATCACACGGTTATCCCCTGAAGTATTGTTGGATGGAGGCTGGACTGAGGCTTTCCAGAAAGAAGGTTCAGGTTCCAAACCTTCAGAAAGTTGCATGGGTGCTTTAATAAAAGTCACACCAGGTGTGCTCACATGTGTGCCGGAGAGGCTATAGAGGATGATATGGTCAGTAATAGCACAGTCCCTCCTTTCATAACAGTCCTGCTACAATAGACATTTCTGTGTATGTTCTCCGTTGTTCCTTTCTTCTTATAATTTCTCTCTTCATATTTTTTATCAGGTTAGTGAGCCTTCTATCTCTGAACTATGTACACGGCAATGGGTCTGAAGTGCCTGGTATTGATATCCTTTGTAATGACCTACAAACCGAAAACAAAATCCCCACGTTACAAATACAGATTGTGCTAGCAGCTTCTCAAAAATTGAACATTCCTATGTTCTGCTATGTGTTTTAATGCTTGACAAGAGAGTCTTCCTAGTAACACCCAAAGAATCCTCAGATACGTGATATGTAAAGATTTTGTACTTTATTGTGAGATGTCACAGCTTCAAGGTAGGCAAATGCTAGCCATTTTGATTCTTTAGAGGGATTTTCTTTATGTTTGTGTACTTCTGCAGATAAATCACACCCCACACATCTCTATATGTGTGTGTACATGAGTACGTATCAACAGACACGGAAAGGTCAATTCAATTCATCTAGGACTGAGGTATACATATTTTACTTCTCTGTCTTTTTAATGTGTATACTTCTAAGTTATTCACTCCTGATAGCACCTCGGGTGGTGAAAACATGCAAGAAGGCTTATTTCTGTGCACTGTCTCACTGCACATTATCAATGCTCAGAAGCAGAGAAATAGGCTAGCTGGCTGATTCTCTCATTAATTTAGATGCAGGGTTTGTTTAGTCAGCTGACAAAACAAACTTAATTTTTGTGATGTGTTGGCCTAGCTCCATGCAGGAAAATAACAAGACTCTGAATGAAGAAAAAGATTAATTTTTTTAAAAAGATCTTTAATCATCTTGCATTAGTTTTTAAGCCATGCTTTCTGGCTTTTTTCCCCCACAATATGGTGCAGGGTGTATTATCACAGTAGTTCAGCATGCCCTAAAGCCAAAATATTATTTGTTTTGTCTGAAATTTTACAGCTGAGTGTGTTCGGTTTATTAGCACAATATTCCTTTAAGAAATCCATAATAAAACCAGAAGCCTGAAATAATTTTGCAATTACAGTTTAAAGCTTTAGGGCTAACCTATATGTTAACCTCAGAGTTAAAAATAACCTTCAGTGATGTGGGTTGGTATTCTGGCTATGTATGGGGAGGCTGCTTTTACACCTCTGGGGGACCTTCAGGTTATTTCAAATTATAATGGTATGAAACAGTCAGTATGAGGAAATACAATTAAAAGTGACCCATAATCTGGCCATACCTCAGGCTTTTTACAAAAGTCTTCTTTATCACATTTTCAGGGGAAAAGGTAAATACTTAAATGAAATATACTATCATATGGAATATTTCTATGAACATAAAGGATCTTAAATTATCAGCCAACAGAAAGAAAATGCCCAAATTTATGCTGTCCACATAAACCGAATTGGCTCCTGTTCCTTTGTAGGTATCCCTTATGGTGTGGTTTAACCCTGGCTTGCACCACACAGCTACCCATTCACTCCACCTGGGTTGGGACAGGGGAGAGAATCGGAAGAGTAAAAGTAAGAAAACTTGTGGGTTGAGATAAAGACAGTTTAATAGGTGAAGGAAAAGCCTTACGCACAAGCAAGGCAAAACAAGGAATTCATTCACCCCCTTCCCATGGGCAGGCAGGTGCTCAGCCACCTCCAGGAAAGCAGGGCTCCATCACACGTAACGGTTACTTGGGAAGACAAACACCATCACTCTGAGCAGTCCCCCCTTCCTTTTTTTTTCACCCAGCTTTATATGCTGAGCATGATGTCCTATGGTGTGGAATATCCCTTGGGTCAGTTGGGTACAGCTGTCCCAGCTGTGTCCCCTCCCAGCTTCTTGTGCGCCCCCAGCCCACTCACTGGTGGGGTGGGATGAGGAACAGAAAAGGCCCTGACTCTGTGTAAGCCCTGCTCAGCAGTGATGAAAACATCCCTGTGTTATTAACACCGTTCTCATCACAAATCCAAAACACAGCCCCATACTAGCCACTGTGAAGAAAATTAACTCTACCCCAGCCAAAACCAGCATACCTTAGTACATAGCTATAATTATATCAGCTATAAAATGTTTTCAAGAAGACTTCCTTGTCATGCCTTTAAACAAAGATATGGTGTTCACTGAAAGAACAGCCATTCCATTATATGTCCTCATCAAATGCATATCCCTTGCCTTTTTGCTGCATAGTGCATAAATCCTGCATCCTCATAGGTGTCTCAACAGCTCACGGCGCTAATGTTAGGGATAGCAATGAATGTGTCTTCCCTACGATCCCAAATTATTCTTCACAGAAGATTTCACACAGATGTCAGAAGAGATCAGGCCTTTTGTGTATCACTTTGAAAAGACTATTTTCCCAAATATGTTGCTGATTTCTAGCCCTAGATTTCTCTAGAGCATAATCTCATTATCTTTTAAGTTGCAAATTTTCAGTGCTTCTGTAGTTCGTGCATCCCCAGTTACCTGAAGCTGGAAAACCAGCTTTGAGGAATACCAAATCTCTTGACAGCTGTGAGTGGTTTAGTTTAAATTATCTGGCCAGGATCTTGTACGTAGGATAGGGTTTAGCAGTGCGCCGCTGCCCAGGTCAGACTGTCGAACTTCTGCAATAAATGAGACGAGGATATTCCAGACATGAAACTTCATTACTTCACACCTCCCATTAATTCTCAGGGCACTGTTTACACCTTTTACTGAAACAGCCTTGGAATGGATGTGTTTGTAGTCAGAATAAACAGCTGCGTGTGATCTTGCCCATTTTCACCTACACCTTCCTTTGCTTCAAAGATACTACAATTAAAATGCTCTCTGATACCAAAGGGTCAAACACCACAGTGCTACTTATATTCATCAGTTCTTGGAGGTTCTTAGTTTTGCTTCCTTTTACAAATACATTTGTAGTGTATGTAAGCAAGTCATTGAGAGTAAGAATAATAGTTGTGAATAAGGTCTAGATTTTAGACCTAATTTCAAGATTTAATGCAACGTTTCTCTAATACTTCAGCAAAATATATGTTCTGAAATGCACGTACTATGGATTTGTTTCCTAGTAAGTTTATTGTACCTTTATATTGCTTCTTGCTTATAAAAAGACTCCTGAGATAATCTGCTTATATTAAAACATTTTCAGATTGCTCCAAAGGAAGTAAAAATATCAGACAGGTAAATATTGTCAACAGTGATGGACTACTCCAATGAAGCAATTAATTATTTCATCTCCAGTACTTAGGAACTTTGCTGAGTGTGAGACATGCTGAATGGCCCTCACTAACACATTAATATGCTGATCTGTCTTTTAAGCTGGTGAAAGTTGTGTTTTCAAATATGCAAAAATCAGAGCTCTCTGTAGAAATAGAGATGCCATAGAATGGAAGAATATTGGGAAATAATGCCTCTATAAAGATAAAAGAATTTCCAAGTTTGCTCACAAATCGACAGGGTTTTGTAGTGAAATAGCATAGCTTTCATAATGAAGTGATTCTGAATCTTAAATGTTAAATTATTGTGATTTGTAAACTCTTAGAGGGCAAAGTGTAAGGATAGAATTTTCAGAGGGGAATTACATGCTCAATTTCTATTAACTAATCCTTTAGGCAGTATTGAAAATCTCAGCCTTACATGGCAAATGCCCCTGAGGGATCAGCTAGTTAGCATAACAGGTTCTGAGGTGAAGGGGAGGGGTGACATTCAGTTCGGTTTTACCAAGAATGTATTGGAAAAGAGGAGGAAGACTGGGTGCTTCTATGTACAAAATGCCCTGTGTTAATTGGGGATTTTTATCTTCCTGTTTTCTCTCCTTTTGTGTAATTCTTTGTCTTAAGGATTGATTTTTCGTATCATGGTGTACAGCGCAGTGGAGAGAGAAGGCCACTCTCTTTCCTTTGCTATCTTGATTGATAGCTGGCTTTATCCTGAGTTGTCCCTCTGTCCTGGCAGCTGGGGAGCAGAACTCCCTTCATTTTCTGACTGTGGAAGAGCAGAAATGCTAGTCACAGAGCTAACGTGTCTTTGCCTTTTATATGTGAAGAGCTGAGGGTAGGGATCCTGACAGTTGTCAGGAGTAAATCAAGTTTATGCTGTTAAACTTGATCCTGAATGAGGCAGAATTATTTCACCTCTACCTTAGAGGCAGAGGTATTTGATTTTAAAATAGGAAGTGTAGGCACCTAGGGAATTTAATGCCCTCAGGAAACCAAGCGCGATCTGAACTTTGGACTTTGGTAGTGGTGAAGTAACTAAATGCTGTGTAAGTCTCTGAGGTTTTATCTCTGAGTTTTTATAAAAGCCCTACCATGTAACAGACACAGGGCACAGCCCCTGGAGGTGCCTTAGGGTTTTCCTGGAATCCATGTAGTAAACGTGTACAGCAAACCTCTACAGTAACATGTGCCAGAAAGAGAAAATCCAAGTGGGTAGGAGAATTGATGCATTCATCTCAGCTTATTTAAAGATATGCCATATATGGAAATTTCTTGCAGTTTTCAGTGGAAGACTCGCGTCTAGTTTAAAGGAAATATTTAAAAAAGAAATATTTAAATATATTGAAATATTAATCTTTTAATTCAGTGGGCCCCAGACTGACCTGAGGTGACAAGAGGATCTGCTCAGGGTCTAGATTAAAAAAAAAAAAAAAGAAAGGAAAAAGAAAAAAGAAAAAAGAAAAAAGAAAAAAGAAAAAAGAAAAAAGAAAAAAGAAAAAAGAAAAAAGAAAAAAGAAAAAAGAAAAAAGAAAAAAGAAAAAAGAAAAAAGAAAAAAGAAAAAAACCACCCCGAACATATTAAGTTTTTGTCTGACAAACTCTTTACATTTATTTACTGAAGATGAATCACAGGAAAGAGTGGAGAGATGCAAACTGAGGAAGTCTTAAAGAAGATGAAAGAATGAACAACAGATAAGTATAGCAATGATGATGTGAGGTGAGAATATTTAACGTAATCATTCTAATCTCATCAGGAAACATTTTCATAGACAAATACAATTGCACCAACATAAGTGAATCAAACGAAAATTACATCCAGGTCAATGAGGCAGCACAGCCATCAGCAGTTTAACCGTGTGACAGTCCCAGGATCCGCTCTCACACTGCCAACACGCCGTCTACGCCCTTGCCAAGCAGCCAGATGCTGCTGGAAGATGAGGACCTTCCACAGCTGACACTTAACTCTTGAGGGGGCAGTAATAACACTCAGGCTTTATTTTAATGGCTGAATTACAACTTACTTCAATAGTTGAATTTAAATTGTCATAGGCTTCTACAACTGTTTTAGTAGTGAAGTTTATTTTGACATGTGTTATGTAGTGCTTCCTGATCTAATAGGAACATTGCTTTCTCTGTGAGAACATTAATACTGACATAACTCCATCCCAGCGCCATCACATACTACTTTAATTAAGACTGCATTAATTTTGGAAGAAAAAAGGGCAGAGGTTTGATTTTTTATGTAATTATAAAAACAAGTATTCATTAATCATAGGCATAACATCTAATAAAGCATTATGAATTTACGGCACCTTAGAAACATGGCAGATCTCATCATCTCATGTCGTAACGTCCCAAGCACAGTTTCTCAATGTAGTGTCAATATTCCCCTTTTGGCTATTTTGGAAATATTGTCTGCGTAGTAAGTATATGTTCTTACACAACATACACAATATTTTGTTTCAGAGTACTAGTGTATTAGATGCCTTTTCATCAGAGACTTTCCAAGGCATAAAAAACACCCAGCCTTTACTAAATCAGATTTATTGAAAATATCCCTTACTTCAGACTTAGGTGTTTGTAGAGAAGCCATTTGGACTCAAGACATACTGTGAGAACATCCAAGTTTCCACTGTGTGTGTGTTTTACGTAGTTGCAAATCTCTGTATCGCCACACTTCAGATTTACAGGAACTGATTATAAGATTTATTCTTATTTATATGGAACCATGATAGGAAGATACCATATTTGTGGCACACAGAGGAACACCACCTGTAGAATTTTTGGTAGTTGGCACGTTGGGTACTCTACAATAAAGAAGTGTCCAACTATCATTTAAAATGAATTAGTATGAATTGTACTCTAGTATGAACTGTATCAAAGATAATACACATAGTCCACAGTTGTTCCAACATCAGCCAGGGAAAGCTGACATTCAGAAGACACTCTCCTGATAAAATGCTATGGCAACCTGTTTTAGAACATTGGTTCCTGTAAAATATGAAATAGAAAAACCAAGTGTGGTAAATCAGGCAATATTCTGTTTCTAGCTTACTTGATAAAAGTTATTGAAGAAAAATTTAAGGTTGGAGTAAGGAACAGGCAGGGAATAAGGGAGAAAATGAATTGTTTTGTCTCTCTTGTGAGTCTCATTCTAGTCATAGAAGTATTTGTGTTTGTTAGTTTATCTCTGCTCTCCTTGACCAATGTAAATCTACAGAGACTACACGGCAGAACAGAGACAAGCATACCCTTTTGTCAGGCTCTCATGGACAGAACTGGTGAAAAACCCCACCCCACCACCCCACCCTCTTTTTTTTTAGTACACAGGAATACATTTCTTTCAAAAGCACTAATTGAATTGAAAAACTGCTCCTAGTTTTTCAATCCTCTCCGTATCTCTAGCTCCTTATCTACAGGTACCTCACTCCGTTCTTTACATTATCTCTACATCAGTTGTATATCTGGCTGATAACTGCAGGATTTGTTGGCATCCACACTGGAATACTGTAAGAGATACAAATTGCTAGAGACTATAAAATAGTCACTATTACCTAAGAGTTGTAGATAAGCAGAAGATGCCTGGGGTGATGCTTAGATTGTTCTTCTAAATTTCCTCTGATCCTTATAGGAATAGGAAATGCAAATCAAGGAATTAAAGGGAGACTGAACTGAGGAGAAATAAGAGCTCACACTAATTGTTTACCTTTCAACTTTTCTTTCACAGTATATCCCACATTGTTGCCTACCTTCACTCTATGTGTCCTCTGGAGAGTTTTGTGAAATTGCACTTATATACAAAGTCAAAATATTATGAGGAGAGTATGCATCAGGATAAATGTAGGGTGAATTTTGCACTGAATATCTGTTTTGCAAGTTTCAAAATTCTAGGGAAAATATATGGTATTATATAAGTAGACATTCTGACCACCTGTAAAAGACTACATGGTGCCAAACCCAGACTAACAGATTAAAAGTGTAAATCCCTATGATATGGTGATACTGATCAGACACATTTGCTGGAGAAGCTTCTCAGGAATCTTACCAATAATAATAAAATAGCCTATGAAATCAAAATCATGTTATGCAGCATTAGTTTATCATTGCCCAGGAAGCTGACCTGGTAATGTTCAGGCAAAAATTCTTCAAACTCACTCTCATCCCAAAGCAAGCAAGTAAAGGTATTATCAGGTAGCAATAACTATGGTACAAGTCCCAAAAATAGACACCTTAAAACTTAGCAGCTTTCAGCACATCCCAGAGTCACCACCTGTAAATACAGGTAGGATTTTCTATGTTTCATTTTCAAAAAGTGGGCATGTCGGCTACAAATACAAGTCTATGCAAAGTGAGCTCCAGGTATCTGCCATCATAAATCATTTTTGGTGGTTTGTTGAAGGTTTAGGGTTTGGGGTTGTTGTTTTTTTTCGCATTACTCTAGTTTATGAGGATATGCGAGAGAAGAATTCATCTTTCAAATGAAGGGAAATTCATTCAGTTCTGAGCTGAAAGCTACATATGACCTTTATGGCAACATCCGTGTCTGTTGGAGCCTTACAGCAGCCTTATCAGTACTCAGAAGTGAAAGGGAAGCCTAAGACAATGTCAAAGGTAAATCCTAAGTGGAAATAGTGGCCTACTTTTGAAATTTGACTGGCAGATCATAATTAAAAAAAAAAAGAAAAGAAAAAGCAAGCAATAACTGATTCAAATGCTGAATATCCATGTCCACTGAAAAGCTGTAATCTTTACTATAGCTGAAATTCCAGTACAAAGGACTGATTTAATCAGTTTCAGAATTTTGCATATGTGCATCATTTTCATGAATCTTGGAGACTACAAATTTGACAACTTTTGGGTGGATTCCTCCTGTAATATAGCTGCTTTGTGCTGCTAGACTCGACTTTTTGAGAAGTTAAAATTGTAGGATGGTACTGAGTCACGTGACAGCTCACTTTTGGTACAGCTTTGGCCAAATTTTGGGAGAGGAAGAGTGGCCCCTATGCATTTAAACCTAGGGGATTGTTTTCTTGCCTTAATGGGATTTAGGCAGTGGATAGTCACCTAGTAGAAAGACTTGGTGTTCATATCCAGCTTTAGCACTGGTGTGTGTATCTCTTTGCACAGCATCCTTTGAATAAACCCCCCTTGAATTCCCTTTTTACTTCTTCATCCCTTTTCTGGATGCAGCTTGAATCCAGAACTTGTCCCAGTAGCCCAGGATCTGTGCTTTCTTATATTTATATTTGACAGTTGGGCTCAGCTGTCCCAGCTGTGTCCCCTTCCAACTTCTTGGGCAGCCTGAGAAACAAAAAATGCCTTGACACTGCACAAGCAGTGCACGGTGTTATCAAAGTGTGTTATCAAATCCAAACATAGCAACATGTGAGCTGCTGTGAAGGAAATTGACTCAGTCCCAGTGAAAACAATGTACATAGTCATATAGAAGACACTATGGGGAGCAGACCTGAAATTGGTGCCCAACAACCATTCACTTAAGGCATCAGGCATGTTCCTTTGTTGACATACAGAGTGGTGGGACTTTTGCAAATAAAATCTTTAATCTTTTGCAAATAAAACCTGATCAGCTGAGTTTTTGACCACAGTGTCAGCTTGGCACTTACAGAAAAGTGGGATTCTTGCTTGTAATTACAGTTCAATTTCATTTATTAGAAACTGATTATATACAATGCAAGAGAGACGTGACAAAAAAATTCCCTGTGAGGAGAAACAAAACAAAACCACCTCTAGTTTTGTTTTGCTTCCTCCTCTTCCAACGGTTCTGAGGAACCATAGGATGGTTGTTTCATGGCTGCACCACTAACACTTGTAGTAGCTAGGCATGGAGTCTACTAATCCCATACTTAATGGAAAATACGTAATGCCTTTTTTTATAGCGTGCACCCTTTCTTTCATTCCTGTTCTGTTGCTGCAGAGCCTATGTGTGTCTACAACTTTCACAGAAAACTTTTTTAGCTTACCATTAGAGGTGGGTCAAATGTGTTTTTTTCCCAGCAAAATAAAAACCCTAAGAAATTACACTGGTATTGTGTTCAGTCTAGGACTTTGTGGGAACCCATGGCATAGAGAATAGCCATTTCACTTTGAAGTCTTGATAGCCTGACTCTTTGTGCATGGTGGGGATGCAGCTGGGGAGCTAGCAAGGACATACTGGATGTGATCCTGATGGAGGTTTAAGCTACCGCCTTGGTTGCCTGGCCATGAACGGTCCACATGTCCAGCATGCCTGAGGTCAGGGAGACACCTGTACTAACAGAGGCAGTGACTAACTTGCACATTGTGTTCCTGATAACCTGGATCTGACTTATTTTCAGTCTTTCAATGATTTCTTTTATAAATAGGTGCTGTGAAGGCACCAGTAGCATAAGAGGTGGAGTGGAGCTCTACAGATCCATAAGCTTCAGAAAGCGGGAGCTTACAGTTGTGGAAAAAATAGATTTTAACAGCTCCTGTAAAAATGTGTTACTGAATCTCTTGTTTTGAGTAAATGCATATGCACTTATTATTGGGAAGTGAGAAAAATAGGATAGTTGGGACCAATAAAAGGATAACTTGTAAAAGTTAGTAAATTTTTTTAATAAAAAAAGACTGGATAGTTAGAAAAATCTTTTTTTGCTTTACATTCAGTTAGTGTAACATCATGAATAATAAACTGAAATCACTGAAATGTAGCAAAAAAGGGGATTTTAATCCTGGCTGACTTGTTCAAATCAAATTCAATGTCACCTTTGAGGTTGTAACAGATGTCTGTATAAACTGGAAGTTGAAATTCCTTTTCTGATAATATTCAAGGCATCCAGTGTTCACTCCTCAGAACCTGATACTGCATTGGCTGCCTACTAAGGTGAATTTTCTCTCCACTGGAATCAAGAGAAGTTTTGCATTTGATTTTAGCAAGCCCCAGTTTCACATCAAGACTCCAGTTGTTATTTTGTTGCAGAAAATATAAGAACTGGATCTTAAAAGGCCAGCCCCTTCCTTTTTTACTTTTTAAATTAAGATTTCCTTGTCTAATTTCAAGCAGTTCCCTTCCTTTCCTTTCTTTAATTTACTGTCTCATTAATAAGAAGTCCCAATTATTCAAGCAAATATTGTTATAATGAATGTGTGACTTGTACAGTGCCAGCTTTTGTACTAAATTATTTAGATAAAAATAAACACGGACAGTTTGGAAACCAACTAACAGGATGAACTAGACTGAATAAAGAATTAATGAAAAACAGTGCAAATATTTGTAGGTAAATTTAATTGTAAGGATTAAGTGAAAGGGGAAGAGATAATTTTATTTAAAGAAAAAGGCAAATTAATGTAAAGATTCTTCCTCATGTTTGCTTCACTGATAGATCTGTTATAGCTGTGCATGCAGAAATTTTACTAAGGATTTGTTCATATTCCTAAAGTCTTTATGGTCATTCCATTTCCATAGGTGGTACAAATTACTCAAGGAGGCCTTTACATGAAGGCTGCTTTTAATTTGGGTTATTTTATTAATTCACTTAAGAAAATGCAAACAAGTTGTCACAGAGAAGGGAAATTCCTCTGTCATCTCATTAACACATGCATGCTCTGTCCCCTTGTGCACATATAGGAGTGCAGTGTTCTTTTAGACGACCTCATTTTTAATGGTGACTTAGCCCAGCTACTCCCCAAAAGCTGTCTGGGCACCGGGTGGGTCTCTAAGTCACAAGCGTGTGTTTCATCTCTGCAAAGAGCACCGACAAGTGGGATATTCAGGCTCTGGACTCTGTGTTCCCATTACCACACTTGCTGCCTGCCCAGTCAACTGTTGCGGGAATACCACACAACGTTAGCATCCCCCAAGAGGTGCCTGCAGCTGACAACTCTTCATGCCCACAGATGCTCTCATGCAGCTATGTTGTGGTTAGACACACACACGGGGGCTGCCACGGCTCCCCAGAGACTGCCAACAGTCCCCATGACAGCTGGGCTCTAGATGCAAAGTCTGCCTCTGTGCCCCCAGAGCCAATGGTCAGGGTAGACACCTTTAATGAGGGGACTCAGATGTAAATAGAGGTGTATACCTGGAGAAAAGGAAGGTATCTTCCCATGGACATTTATATTTGATTAACTGGATGGGAACCAGTAGTTCCAGTGCAAATAGTTGAGTTAGATTATTCATTTTCTGAGTCCGGAAAGTGGTAATGTCAATTCAGTAAGCTGAGAAAGAATTCAGTAATTCACGATGAAAAGCCAGGTATTTTGAATTATATGGGCTGAGAAAAGTGCAGGAGGAACATTTGTTATGGGCAAAATGATTCTTCTTAGTAAAGTATTCAGGACAAAGCGGTATGGTGCTAACCAGTTCAGACCAGGCAACCCAAAACATTACGTCTTTTTTTGCAAAGATATAGCTTCTTTCCAATTTTGTTCCCATAAAACATTTCAGAGCACTGAGAGGGGGATGATTTGTACCTTGTTGCCACATCATATAGATGCTTCTGAGGCAGAAATGTAGATACACTGTAGTCTTTCATTTAACTGCTAGTGTGATTTGTGAGCATGTATGATAGTGCCTCACGGTGGTCATGAACTGGGATTCTGCTGTGCTGTACAAACACAGGGCAAATGGCTCCAGCTCCAAGCAGCTTCCTAAACTTCCCAGTGTTTCCAGATAGAGTACTTCATGCCCAGCCAAAAAATCCCACTGCAGTTATTATTATTCTTTTAGAGTACCAGCACTCTGTACAAAATATGTTTCAACTGCCTATCAAAGAAAAGCAAGATATCTGTATAGTTCATATATAACTCAGTCACATAAATATATCCCCAGGCACAGCCAATATTTCATTGTGTCTTAGATTTTTGATTAAAAAAACCCAACATATTTAAAGGACTATACTATTCTCTTTTATCTGAACTCAAAGATGCACAGCAGATAAATATGTGCAGGAATTAGCTTTTATTTATTTCATTTTGTTTGTGACAGATTCATTGTTTGCTTTTGCCAGCCTCCAAACCACCCACTGAACAACATGAATATTCAGGAGTTGTCAGCAGCTGCAGCCAGTTTAATTTTGCTCAAGAATTTTAGCACATACAATGACAATTAATTCGCTTTTTTTATACAGTGGTTGTGCATGAGATGTTCCCTGATACTATTTTGGAAACTTTTTGAAAAAGACTGAGAAATACTCATGGTTATCCCCAAACCTCATCAGCCCAGAAAAAAATAAAAGAAAAAAACACCTTGAAAAAGGTCATAAGCTATAGTTCTTTCTGTTCAGCCATAAATATCTGCTGCCTTAAAGACAGATTTAGGGATGTATACACTTGAATAACTTTATTCATACAGGCAGGAAGAGAGAACTCAGCAGGATACATGAATTAAGTTATTTGGGTGTGATTTCAGAACAGGATATCAGTCTTCAGCGACTAAGTATGTGTTTTTGGAAGGGACAGTGTGTGATTACTCAGAGGAAGCGATTACAGCATAAGCATAGGATTCTGGATCAATCTGAGAATGTTTCAGACTTCTAATGGAATTTCTGAGTGCCATTTATTCCCTTCATCAAGATTCTGGAGACCTAAGGTACGTGCATGCATGATGTTCATGTTATAGTCAGGATGACAGCGGTGACTATAGTGAATAATGGGGTCTATGGGATTTGTGCTCACAGAAAGTCCTAGCAGCAACGTGGACTTTTGAGGATGACTTGGAGAAAATCTCCAATTAGGTGTAGTTTGATTAATGTGAAAACACTGCTTGGTGTGCTTGAGAATGCTGTAGTACTCTGATATATCCCAGATATACTGCTTCAGGTAGAGAACAGATTGCTATCCAGACTTAAGAAAGAATTAATTATATTAAGTCAGACTCCTAAATAACAGTATTTGCTGTAACAGCAGCTTGGATTTTTACAAGTGATGATCAAAGTTTTCTTTCAAGAGGCTATTGTTTAATACATGTATGGATAAGAACCTGCCTTGACTTTAGAGTTTGGTCAATGTGAATATTTCCTTGTCTGCCCATGTCTACTCTTCCGAAAAGCACTGCTATCCTTTAAATGGTCAGAGCTGAAATAGATTCTTGCTCTTTGAAATAAAATAATTAAGATGAGTTAAAATGGAGAGGTTTTTATGTAGTTAAGATTTCAGAACACAGTCTGTTATTTATAATATAATTCTAGTTTTGGTTACTCCTAATTTCCTGAGACACAAATATTTTTGGGCCTGAAAGTTTCCATTATTGGTACGAATTTATTTGAATGTTTGGTTACAATGCAGGTAAGTTTTTGAGGAGTTTGAAATTATACAATAGTGTCTCTATTTAATGATGGTATAATCACATCTTCAAGTTAAACAAGAATTGGTACAAACCAAGACATTGCTAGTAACCAGCAAGGCTTTTCCAAAGCCAGAATACAATAGTGATGTTAATTGTAGAGGGTACCTTTCCTCCCTGTTTGAGTGTCCTCATTGCTTTTGATCTCATAAACCCTTATAGTCTGTCTCTGTGCTTCCCTTACAAGAAGATCTGTCTCCCCGAACATCCTTGCACAGGATCCTTTTATTTAGTTTGTTTTCAATTAACAATAACAACAGAAAATCACCACAAAACAAAAGATATGGAGGAACAGACTTAGTCATATACCCATGACTGGTCATATGTGTATGAAAAAAGCAATCAATAGATCAAAAATACTTACATATGTCCTCTTTTCCTGAGGAGTCTTCCCCAAAATCTGCATTAGGTAGGCATTTCCCAAGCAACATTATGTTACCCAGAATTTTATCAGACCTTCAGTTATTAACAATTCCTTTTATATGTGGTTATCACAAAGAAAAGATATTTTGCCTTTTGGGCCTCAGCAGGATAAATCTGAGGTCCCTGGGCATCAAGAACTAGAAAAATATGTCCTCTCCAAAAGGACTCATGTGCATATTTTCAGAGTTGCACTTGTCAGTGTTCAGCACGAACACTGAGGAAAACTGGCCTATATTTTTCTCTCAGGCAGAAATGTTCCAAACCTGCCTCAAACATAAGCAAAGCAAACAAAAATAAACAAAACATGACTCTGACACCAAAAGCATGGCTGCAATGAAAGGCTCTCTGCTCTAAGGCTGTTCTATATTGCTGCCTGTTGGAAGAGAAAAAACATGATCTCAGTGGTCCTACAGGTTCCTCACTTTGGAAAGTTTTCCAAAGGCAGATACAGTAAGTGTTGTGGCTGTATTTTTTGCCTCTGTGATGGATGATGGGTTGGGTTATTTTTTGTGATTTTTTTGGTTTGGGGTTGTTGGGTTTTTTTTAGCAAGGAAAGCTGGAATAAAGGGAAAATCCAATTTTATTAACTTGCATGAAATAAGTAACACAAGTAACCTACTGATGTAAAATAAGAGGACCGCTGGAATTCTGTTTCTTATTGATACAACCTCAGCCAGGTTTCTTTCTGCATTTTCTTCCTTTCATAATTCAATTATTCGTTCTTCATAAGGATTTGGGTCTCTCACAAGCATTTCCAGCTGTCCTTTAAGCTGTGAAATATGAGGATAAGGACCACCTGGAAGTGAAAGACCTCTCATTTTGGTTTCACAAAATCCTAGTAACACCTGTGCTAGGTTTGCCCCTGTAGGCTAGTTCCATTTCTCCATTTTTGAACTTTCACTCACTGTCCTCATATTGCAGCTCTGAGGGTTTTAATAAATTTACAGGAAGTTTCGTTACAGTAAAAATTGATTCTAAGTTTCAGCAAGCTATAAACTCTTGGGGGAAAGAAGGGGAAGTGAAAAGAAAGAAATATGGAGCAATAAAATTTTATGGTGTTTGCAAAAAAATAACAACCACAAAAAAAAAAGATTTTAAGCAATACGTTACTAATGAAAGATAATGACCCAGAAAAAACTGAGTGCCATCCAAATCTTCCTCCCCAACTGATGTCTCTGCTCCTTCTTTCTTCATCCAAGTAATTCCTGCGGAAATGTCATGACAATGTTCTGCTCTTTCTTCTCCCCTCATATCTGTCATATGTGCAACCCTTTGTCACCTGTGTATTAATTTGCATGGAGAATGGATCTGGTTCAGTCTGAACCACAACAGCATTCAACAAAGTGAGAAAATGGAAAGATTTAATTTTGATTCAAACAAACTTTTTTGAAGGGGGGACATAGGGCAATTGAACACTTTTAATTTTCATTCTTGAACTGTGGTTCACTTACATAAACAATTAGTCCTTTTTTTCAAGCAAAAAATTGGAGGACTCATTTCAGAGCCAGACCATTTTTACTGAATAACCTCAGGGCACCTCCTGGACTCCTGTTTGCCTCAAAACCTGGTGAGGTTTGTCCTGAGTCTATGACCAGGGTCAAGGCTGCTCCAGTGTGTGGGGTTCTATGGCAGTCCAGCAGGAATCTAGAATTAAGTCAGCTGGAACCTGAATTGTGTTTGTAGAACTGTTACAAACTTGAGGTTTTCTGAAGGAGATTAAGAGCTGTTTTATTTGAAAGTTCAAGGCATCTGTAGTCGTACTTGCTTTTCTTGTACGCCTCCTCTCCTCAAGACTTAAATTCAATAGTGATGATGCTGGGAGGCAGAGGCAGCTAATACTTGATTTAAAATACAGGTTTGATCCCTTTCTTGCCAACTGTCTGTTTAATTTTCTACTTGGACTGTGAGCTTTTTATGCTAAAGGGTCCTCCTTTTACTTCTGTGCAGGACCTCATGGGTGCTACCAGAAGTTCTTGTTAAATACAGCGATTCTATGGCTAGATTTAGTAACTTTTACAGACTGATTTTTGTAATAGGTGTATTTCTATAAGGCTGTGAAAGCACTTATTTTTATTTCTTGTTTCAAGCACTTTGTACCTCAAACTCATATGAACTGCACACAGAGCAATCCTTTCTGAAGTTCACTTCTTAATAATTACATTGCTCTCATGGAGAAAGGACTAGCAGCCACACAGGTGAAACTGAACATTGCTGTTACTGTTCATTTATAGACAGAAATTGACATGTGGCTCCATAGCATATGGCATAAATTTATCATTTCCTTTACTGTAATACTCTATATTTTTTTCGTAGGCATCTGAACATAGTACCTTCTTCCAGTATTTTCATTACTCACAGCTGCATGCTATTGTGGGGCACAATAAGAAAAACTGGTTTTGTAAACATTCAATAAGCTGAATCTTGATGTCCCGTGGACAACCTAGAGAAGGAATGGTTCTTTCTCGTCTATTTCTCTGATGTGGATTTCTGTTGTCTGCCTTTGTAAGACTGAAAATTTAATCACACAAATTATCCCTATCTTGGTATAGCATAAGTGACAACTCAAAAATTACTTTCACTGTAGTCTTTAAAAGAGATTTTTTTTGCAATCTGCCATCTACCATTAACATGATGCCAATGTTTGAGTGGTCTTTGGTATGCCAATATTATGTTTTGGGGCTGGAATGCACTTTAAATAGCATAACTTGCATGCATTAGCATGAGTATAGAAGAATCTTGATTATTATTTAGTTATAAAATATTGTCTCCTTCTACTTCCTTACTTTTTCCACCTTTTATATGCATTACCTTGTTCTGCGAATAGAAAATTAAGATGACAATAATTTATCTGTCTCTGCAAGTCTGCATGACTTTAATTCACTTTGTAGACCTTTTGCCTAGGTATGACAAGTATTTCTATTTTCATCTGACTGAAGTAATACAGGTCAATAAATAGCTAAATTCAGATATATTATCTAATTTTGTTCAAGCAGTGAAGCAGAAGACAGGAAAATTTGGAAAGAATTAGAGGAAAAGGAGGAATTGGAGGGCCCAATAATATTTCAGGCCTGTTTGGACATGGCAGATTTCTAGGGATATAGGGACTGCTAGACATCGTCTTTCTAGCATGTGAAAATAAGAATCTCTTATAAAGAATCATTGGATACTGTTACTTCCTGTAAAAGCTTGATTCAAAATAACCTTATAAAACTAAAGCTGGAAAAATATATACAAACTATCTTTATGATATGAATGTATGTATTATACTCCTGAAATTGCAGCATTTAAAAGTATAATACTTATGATTATAATTTGACAATAACACTTTATACTTCAAAAACATATGTGTTAAAAGAAATACAGTCAATGTACTTACCATTATACAATGCTGTCTTTCTGAGGAATCTGAAGAAACTTCTGGCATTCTGTGTTCTCTTATACATTAAAATGAAAGTTGTTCTTTAGATGAACTACGTACCCTTGATAATTGTTGTATCTGGGCTTTTCATTAAGGAATGCAAGGGATGAAATTTTAGCTCCCACTGCATACCATACAGGAATAAAATGTATAGACACCTGCTTCCAGTCCATGTCTATTTTCCTCTTTCGTCTCTTCTTGAAATATGAAACATTACTCGTAATTTTTAATGAACTTTTGCACTAAGCAATTTTGCCTTTTAGGGGGATAGAAATTGATTTTCCTTATCTTCAGTGAACACACTGAATGCACCCCTTTTTCCTCTTCGTGGGAGATGTTCAGTGAAACCAGCAGTGAAGGATAAGAAGGTACTGCCTTCAGGGCATGAGAAGGAGCAAATTTATGTTCATGTATTTTCCCTTATTTTGGAAGGAGAGAACCTGAATCAATCACCAATCATGAAAAAAGGGATAAGAAGTGTACTGTTCAGATAGAAAACAATATAGAAATATATCAAGTGAAACTGGAAAAAAATAAAAGGCTATAAACAAGAGGCAAAAGCTGAGCTAAAGATGAAGTTTACTTACTTTGCTGAGCTGGACTGTGGTGATGGTATGCATATTGATTTCTTATGAGTACCCTGAGACTTCCATCAGTGAATGTAAAAGTTCTCTCTGCGGACAAAATCTTGATAAAGATCTACAATACTTCTATCTTACTATTCTGAAGAGTTAAATGGGATTGCAATGGAACATGGACCTTTTCTTGGCCTTCTTCCACAGGCTGGTTTTTATCCATCGTATCTGCTAACTCTGATGTCAAATATAGTACAGCATGGTATGAGATTCATGAGTAATGGGTACATTCAGGAAAGACAATTATCCTGTGCCTACCTGCAGTTAGCAGCTAGGTGCAGTTATCAGTTAGACGAAGGCATTTGGATTTAGGTGATTTCCCACATTAAGTCAATAATCAAATCTTCCTAGATTCAACAGAGGCAAGGATTTTACTCACTGTTTTGCTACATAATTTGTTATATACAAAAGAGAGAATCTAACTTGTCCTAAGTTAGACTTAAACTCTAAGTCAGGTTAGACTAAACACTTAAATAAAACTCTTTCCTTCGTGACCTTTAGACATGATGCCAGGAAATCAGACAAGTTCAAAGCTTCTGTCAGATAGTTATGACAAAATGCCCAGGAAAGTGGATACATCAGGACTACACAGAATAAAACTTCAGGGAGGACTCATGACCTACACATGATGCTTGTAGTGCTCAGCATTTAGTAAACAACAGTGCAGTTAAATGCCTGAGATGGAAATAAATCTTATTCAATGGATATAAAATATGATCATCATCAGTGCAGAAGGGACTCAAACAGATGTTAAGAGAAGTGAGAATAATACTTTGTAACAAATAGCTGCAAAGAAAATGACTCACGTATCAGATAATGGAAATAACAATTACAGTATAGCATACAACAATAAGGGAATGAGTCATAAACCCCTTGAATCAGAGGAAAGAAACGTAACTGACAGTTTCATGGTGGGAAAAATGCAATGACTGAGACTTCTGAAAAATAAAAAAAAACTTGAGTTGTGAAAAACAATTGTCTTGGAAGAGGCAAAAATTCTGTTTGCTGTATAGCTCCAAGCACTGTCTCCGTCATTCTAAGTTAATGGTCACACCGTGGCAAGCTTCTCTGTATTTGCATTTTTGTCACTGGCCACCTCTGTGGTGAGAGGTGATTCTTCATTCATGCTGTGTAAGTCATGAGCAAGAGCACTGAAGTGTCATTGTGATGACTAAACTCGTATCTCAAAAAATAGATAAGATGCATCTGATTGAATTTTGTTCAGCTCAGTGGAGCTTAGAAAACCAAATTGCTGTGTGAGCCCCAAATCCTCTTTCTAGTTCCCTCATTCCAAGGCCAAAGCTGGTTATCATGCAGTGAGTGACACTTAGCAGAAGGTAAGCACAGAACCTGTGCCCTGTTTCAGAATACCGAGTGGTCCTGACAGGTACATAAACACCCATACATGACACAACCTACCTTTTAACTTGACTCTCAGGTTTCTCTACATCAAAACAAACGTATAGTGAAGCCTGCTTGGCTTCTCCTTCCATTATATCAGACCCATTAAGATTTGCCAGAATTGCCAGAAGAGAAGCAGTTCTTGTGGCAACCTTTCCTTGACTTTCCTCAACTTTCCTTGACTTTCCTTGACTTTCCTTGACTTTCCTCATGCCTCTGACTACACAGCATTTGAAATTCATGCTGCTTAAGAATTTAAGATAGTTTAGGTTTAAACTGTAATGATTTAAGATGTTTAAAGAGCTTACAACACAGTGATATTTTGGAGTGCGTTAACACTCTCCTCATGCGTTCAGATACCAGTGTCTTAAAGTCATGTCTACACAGAGAGCTTGGGTTAACTTAAGAGGATCCTGCTACCATATACCTGAAAAATAACAGGTTGACTTCCTCAGCTCAGCTTCTGTCTGAAGGCTCTGCTTCTAGGTAAGAGACCAAGACATTCCCATTAGCTTTCAGCTCTCCTATCTTTAGAGAGCACTTGGCATCCGATCCCTTTGTACTCAAGTTTCTATCTGTGCTGCTTTCATGACACACATAGGAACAGGATGGCTGCAGGCCAGATCCTGAAAAAAACCCTCACATTGATTACAACAAGGAAACCAGGAATTTGCCATACTTCTGGCAAAATGAAGTGGATTGTGGAATGTGGAAAGACTGTCCTGTGCAATATGGACCAAGGTGCAAATGAGGAAACAGTAACTAACTTGGCTCTGGTAAACTGGTAAGCTTTAACTTTAAAGACCTAAAATCCCCCTATGTTTTCCTTAAGTTCAGACCATTGTTTTGTAATTATTTTCTTGAATGACATATTAAATTTACAAAAAATTCTGCAGCTTTCTGCACTTATACTTTTTGTACTTGTACCAAACTGGCGTTTTAAGTCTTCTGATAAAACAAATAACATTTGCAGCTTGGCAAAATCTTAGTTCCAAACAAGACTAACAGTATTAGCCAGTGGTATTGAAATAAAGGGTGTGAAATGCAGTTCTGAGAGTCTTTCAGCCAATGACTAGACCTGAAATAGATTTATTTAGACACCTTCATTCCTCTCAGAAGATATTTTGATCCTATTATCTGAAATTGCATTAAACTCAGAAGAATTTTTTGTGTGTGTGGAAAACGAAAGTAATGTAAGTTTTGGTATATGAAGCCTAAGAAATTAGACAAATTCCTCCTAATATACTGTACAATTCTGATATGCCTATGTTCCTTTCAGCCACAATTTCCTTTGTGTGAACAACCATGGTATCTGAAGTTGATTGCATTTGCTTTTTAGCTGTTCCTCTATTATAAAATATTATCATCACCCCAGGACTAACAGAGAGGAGAGAGGAAATGCTTTAGAACTAAAATGGTAATTGATAAATTGTAATTTTTCCTCTGTTGATATTTTCTTGGTTTCTGGTTGATTCCCACTGTGTTGATAGCATTTTATGGAATCAAAGCAGATGAAGTTAATGCAAATCAGTTTTTTATTGCAATAGGAATGAAAAACTGTATGAAACATGGGAAAATAAACCATATAATTTTTCATTTCACAAAACATCATGTGCAGTTCAGGTAAATCTAGGAAAAACATTTTCAAACAAAGTCAATGCAACAGAACATCATGTAATTTTCTTCAAGTTACTTTTGGCAGAACTGTAGATAAGCAGTGTTAAACACAATGGTGATTTTTTTTCCAAATAAAGTATAAAACATGTTTTATTAAGTTTCAGGAACAAATACAAAAAATTGTTCTTCTCTAACTATAGGTCTCACATATATTTTGAAATCACATGTATTTACCTTTGGTATTTGGCATTATGGATTACACTCTGTAGGTTATACTGAACTGCCTGTAAAAGACAAGATGTAAAATATATTGGAAACAAAAGTGTTAGGCTGAAGCCTCAAGAATGATCTTTGATAGCAAACCGTGTGTTCATTTTGTTCAGGATCAGATATCAAAAGATTGAGGTACAAGATGGAAAAAATCCAACCGAACAGAAGAAACTAATGAAGTTTGGTGTTAGAGTAGAGGGAAAGCGATGTGGAAAATTCCTGTTGACTACATGGGCTTCAGTGTTCAGACACACTTACTACAGGAAATATAAAGAAACACTTTGAAGTTCTCAGCTTCTGCAGCTCTACTCAAATGATTTTACTAGAGAAAAATCAACAAAACTTCTTTTAGTTGGTCCTGTGGGAGAGTCCAGAATCACAGCAATGTATCTGATGGGCAAAACAGGGACTGCAAACTTCCATCCCATGCAAAATTCCCCCTCATCTCATGCACACCAGCAGAGCTGCTTGAGAGCCTAAGAATATACTGTCAATACTGTAATGTATATCTCTTGTCACCCTCCAAATATAAAAAGGAAGATCAAGAAGAAAAGCAAGTTGAAGAACCGAACATGGTACACGAGTCTCAAAACTCAAGGAGGAACCTAAAGAGTAAGTACAGTGCTCGACTACCCAGGCTGGGCTGACAAAGAAAGCTCCTTCACATGGATTTCACAATTCTTCATAATGTAAGAATTTTCAACAGAAGTCACATTTTCCATACCTGTCATTTAGTCAGTGTGCTGTGAATGACACCAAATTACATGGAACTGCAAAGAGGATGGAGTTAATGGAGGAAGTACAGCTGAATTAAGAAAGAATGAAAGTATGAGTGGGAGGTTTTTTCTAGGCACAGTAGGAAGTCTAAGACACATCTTGTTTTCCCTAATTGGATGAAAAATAGATCACTCGTGCATGCCCCATGCTGGTTTTCAAAACACTTGTACTGAAGCCCAATTTACCTTTATGGACTAATCAGGAGAAAAGAGTTTTGCTCCCTTCAAAAGGCAGCTCAGAGAGAACCAGATCTTCAATGTATATAAAAAGCAAAGTACCTATTGCAGTCAGTGGAACTCTGCTAGGGAATCTGGCTGCTAAAATGAACTCTTATTTCTGGTTACCCTAATTCCCAGCTTTCCAATCTAAGCTAACTGAGGACACCCTTGGTGAGCTGAGCATTGTTGGTTGTAGGATTTAGGGCTGGCTCAGTGAGAGATTGCATAAGATACCTGAATGACTTAGGAAAGATTTTAGTGTTTATCTTTATAGACACTTTAGGAAATATAAGATGAATAGCTGCAAGTTCTATTTGAAATTTCTCACAGGTATGGTAAGGCCCCTTACATTTGCCTCAGTGCCTTTCCCATTCACACAAAAGGAATAGAAGCAATTCGTTAGGGCTATAACTGGTCCAAACTGTGAATGTCATCCTATGCCACCAGATTCATCACATCTGCTGAGCTCTTGCTACCAGAACTTGGAGATAATGACTGTGTTGCCTCAGGGCAATGATACTGCTCAGGTTAAGTGTCTGGCTCAAAAGAGAGCCATCAGGCTTTCTTGAGGAGAAAGAAGAGAGGATGGCTCTATCTTAAGACAAGTAGCTGGGAAACAGTGGTGGTAGTTTACAGCTGCCTTTTGCTGAGGCTTTACCCTACAGGAGGCTTTTGAGCAGTTGGAGGGAAGGAACTCCTTAACAAAGTTCCTACAGTAACCCTTGTTCCTGAATATTGTCTCCATGGAGCTCATGATGAAAGCCAAGTGGAGTTCGACCTACAGCCATGTGGGCTCTGGCCTCTTCTCTTTTGGTCTTCATTTGCTAAAGAAATACCCTGTAGGGTCTGTTCCTACACCTGGACTTGAGCAGCAGCCTGGGTTACCAGGAAACGATCCACCGTGCTCCCACCACCACCTTGTCTTGGCACAGCCTTCCAGGTAAGAGAACACAACCCCCACACTGAATTCTTCAGATGAATTGTGTCTGCTCAGATTCCCTTCATTACTTGGCACACAAAGATACCATTGCTTGTATGGAGGGAAAAAGAAGGTATGAATACAACTGTCTCATATTTTTCCAGTAAAATTCAATATTATGACAGCTAGTAAATGAAAGAAAAGTGCCTCAAAGTCCTTCTCTAGTTTTACATTAAAAATTAAAACTTAAATTAGAGATTTGTTGACCTGGGAGTAGCGTAACAGGGATAAACCAGGGAAATAGGAAGTGTTTGGGGTTTGGTTTGGGTTGTCTGGGGTTTTTTCATACATTTTGTAATGATATATGTGCAGTATATCACTGCAGAAGCCAAACGTGTCCCTAGATATTGGCAAGAATAATTCAGACAGAAATTATGAGTTTCCCCTGATGGGTTTCCACCTAGCTGCTGAATCCTGATCTGTACCACCATTCTTGTTCCTGGGCTGGGTGTCCCCTGGAGGACAGAGCACCTAGCTGAAATGTGTGCAGGGTGGGTGGCAAGAACTCAATAGAGAAAAGACTTGTAAAGTCTTTCACGTGTGTGATTGGGATGAGTTTTCATTAATGCCTCTGCAAACTGTTCCTTTGATATTGCCATCAGGGAGTTTTGAAATCACGGTTCACAAAAAAAATGAAGTATTACTGTTCTGGGTTTCATTTTAACTCATGAAAGTTTTCTATACCAATGTTGATGTCAAAACCACTAGACTAATAATGCACTGCACTTCCTCACAATGGAGATTTAAGGAGGGATAAGTCAGTGAGAAATTCTTCCCAGTTTACTCAAGATTATAAACCATGGCTAACTCTTTACTTGAAAATAGATTTGACTATTGTACATCTTCAAATCTATATAAGGTTTGGAAGGAAAACATAAAAAAATTACATTAGTTTGTATCTCATAACAAGTAGCAGAACTTGATCACGAATCTTCTATTCAAATGAATTCTCAACAGAAAATGTGTTCTTTGTAGAACTGGCAATACTTTGATTTTATCAACATTTTATTGTCTTGTCATTTTCTTTCATAAAAAATATTTCCCTCACATAAAAAATACTGAAGATTCTTGGTAAAAGCCTAAGCAGAGTCACGGGACGGGTTTATTTTTAATTAATTTTGTAAAATCATGTAACCAATGTGACTGGAAAATGCACATTAAGAAGCAATTAGACAGTGTTAGGCAAAAATTAATTCCACAGCACTCTTGCTGACATAGCTGGCAGAAACCTGAATAAATGCTTGGATGTATATACACATTTTTTGCTTGGTTAGTCATGCCTGAACCTGATTATCGGAGCTCATAAATATCTATGAATATCTTTGCAAGTAACTGCATTTAGATTTATATCCAAAATTCAGTGAAATTATTTTCATTTTTCTATTATCTTACTATGTAATAATTTAGAAATGCATTTTAGAAAGACAAAAAGGGGGGTTTGTTTGTTTAAAAATTCAAAAACAAAAAGTTGTAAAATTTACTTTTAAAAGAAATTGTATAGAAAAGTATTTTCCTAAAATATTTAATTTCAATATTTAGCATTTTCTGATGAACATAAAATATTTATGTGCATAATACCTGGCTATGTCTAAAGAATGCTGCTGCTGCTGCTAAGAATGTGCGTGTAAGCACATGTGCAAAGCAATCAGTGCACTTCTGAAATCAGTAAAAACCATTATACTCAGTATGGAAGTACCATACAGCCTATACTCAAGATAGTTTTTACAATAATAAACCTTTCCCTGCAGCAGGAGGGAATGATCACATCTGCCTGATTCTGAATAGTGTATTAATAGGAAACTGTTACTGTTTGCAGTCATCAGAGCTGTGTTGCTCCTTGGTGACTGCTGCCCATCCTCACTAGATTCAAACAGTTATCAAGAAGAAGTTGCAGGTTTTGATAGAAAGGCCAGCTGTTGTGAATGTAACCCTGCTGTGGAAAGCTGAATTCCGTGTGAAACAAACCTGTTCTTTTTACTTCCGTAGGATTTTTGAGATTAACTTTCAGTGACTGTTTCTATGGTGAGCAACTGATTACATAGGTGCATCAGCCATCTCTGCAGTCTATACTAGGATGGAGACATGACGCACACCCAGCAGGGGAAGGTGGCTGTAGCATCTTCTAATGTATTTTCTGGCTAGGGACTATCAATGGATCATGCTGCTCTTTGTGAGATGTACCACAGCGACAATTTGCCAGTGAGGTAGGAATGGTGAACAGTGTATTTATTTCATTCATTACCCTAAAGAGGTCTGTAGTATGTCATCCACAATGACAATGTGGTGACCTTACATCTTTAAATGTCATATTTTTGCATTGTAAAAAGTGATCTTTCAGGAGCTATGCAGACAATTTTCTACCTTGATGTGGAGAGAAAATTTTTATTCACTGTCTTTTCTGGCCATACGCCTTCTGTCTGCAGTGGGACTCCTCTCACACAGAAAATAAAGTTCTTAAGAATTTGGTTACAAACCCCCATTTTCCTTGGAGCAAATTAAAGATAATGGTATGCTGCAAAACTACTTCTCATGCCTTTTTACATTCTCTGGTCAGGTTCTTCTCTGAATTCTGCTTTCCTTTCTACTGTCTTTAGCAGAAGTAATAATAAGAGACATAATCAAGGATCATTTTTCAATAGAAAACATATTTCACTAATTAACAGATTCATCCATGAGGTAAAAGGGATTTACTTTTGTGGATATTTCTGTCCAAACAATGACTTTTTTATGCTCCAAAAATATGATATGACTTTCTTCCATTGTTATGTATCAGACTGGACAACTGATTTAACGTCTAATCTGTTTCTCTATTTGCTTTATGTTTAGATTGCCACAGCATCACATTACAGTTTGTTGATCCTTCTTTGAGGATATCTAGAATGTCTTTCATGCCTTAAATAAACTAAAACCATCCAAACCTATTAAGCTGTTATAGAGATGTCATTTTTGTCAAATTCTTTCTTCTACAGAAACAACAGTTTCTTGGCAAAGAGAATTAAATTCATCAAAGCCCATGCTAAGTCTTTTGTCAGACCTCCGTTCTCCTATATAGACAAGTAAAAGTCTAGAAGTACTTTCATCTTTTTTAGTAAGATGTTTTAAAACATGAACAGCATGGCTATTTCTTCTGGCAGGGTATCAGCAAAGTTCTTCAAAGACATCAAATCAAAACACTCTGATGAAGTTTTTGAATTCCTGTTCTGGCACAGTTCAGGCGAATATGAACATTCGACATTCAAAACCATTTTAGAATTAAATATGCCACTTGTTGCTCATGTGTCCAACATTTCTATAACAGATATTCTCTCAAATACAAGCATTTCAAGTTTTTTTGACTTGCTTGATTTCAGAGAATCCTTAATAATTCAGTGTGCACAATTTTTTCCATCTTCCATTTCTTTTTTATCTCCTGTACAAAAGGAAGAGAGATACGACATACCAGGCAGAATTGTGAAAGGAAAATGTCTTTGTTTTCAAATGTTTTCATAAAGATGATGTCATCGACTTTTTACCAAGTAAACCAAGTACCAATCACAAATATTTTATTAACATCTCTTCCACATGTGTATGGGATAAGAAAACAGGTATTATATTTCAGAGCAGAATAGATGCAAGTCACGACAAACTGTCTGTAGAATGCAGAAGAGTCCTTTAAACATCCACTGCATTCTGATCAGAAATGGGGGCTGCAGGTGCTCAGAAATGCTGTGAAAAACATTTTGCTGTAGCTAAATTGAGGTTTGCACACCTGACAGTTTTCCAAAGCCTAGGGTGACCCAGTCCTTTCACTTCCCAATGCTACCTATTCTTACAGTTACCTAAATGTTATACACACATAACATTTTGCACTTGATATTTCCCCTTGCCTTAAACTTTAGTATTGGTTTCAAGGAAAGGGCCTTTTGCTCTCTCTTACTGCAATCTTTTTTTTTATTTTTTCTTTTTGAGACCCGTGTGTATTTTTGCGATCCCTGCCCTCATAGGATGTTTTTGAGCACTGGATTTCCTATGGATGTATGTGTTCAGAATTCCCTATAAGTCCCAATCCAGCCACAGATGAGAAGAGTCCCATAGCTAGTCTGAATCTCCCTTAAGAAGTCCTTACCTCTTTCTCTTGTCCTTGAAAGGAAGTTAGACGTTTACTTTGCAAAAGCTGTCCAAAAGGTGGGTGAACCAACAGCAAAGAATGTTGGCATCAATATCAGGTACATCTCAAAAAGTTTAATTTCTACCTTGAATCAGTTAGATATGTTTGTTAGGTCCTACTGATTATTTATGTGCGTATTTTAAAAACCTGAAAAGCCTAGGAAAACATTTCAAAGCCTTACTTGCCACAGTACTGATGAGTCCTAGTAGCGAGTCTTGATAAAACAGTGGAAGCTTTTATACAAATACAGTCTCTTAACATTAATGGACATTTGAAAACTCTAGCTTAAATTCTTCCTGGATCTCAGTAATCCATTGACACATTAGAAATGTTTATCTACAAAGAGTCCTGCTTTAGCCACTATTGTGAACCTGGGGATTTGATCATAAGCAATATTGTGGGAACACTGGCCTGTATGCAAGTTTTCTTATTTTTATTATTTTCAGGAAAGAGCCTCCTTGACTCATCTTTTCCATACAATACTGTAGGAATTGACAATCTATCCAGGTTTTTGGCACAATGGCAATGGGATGAGGGTGAGATTGGGGTGAGACATGAAAGAAAGCAGGGACTGTGGAGAAGAGACAGAACTCCATCACTCTTCTGATTGCTGGAGAGGTGAGGAAAAGCTACAGGCTGAAATGTTGGTCCTTTCCCTGAGTGGAAGGTAGCAACCTTTTGTAGCAGCCTTACCTCCAGATTCCTCAGACTTCCTCCCCTATCCACAGCACTTGTGTGCTTCCTTCCTAACCCTGCCATGTTTGTATACCTACCACCTTTGCAAAAGTATTCCAGGGACCTTTTTTTTTAAGTGAATATTTTAGTTACCTTCAAAAGTGGTGGAAAAGAATATTCAGTGATATCTGTGAGGCTGTAAGATGACATAGAAATTAATACAATAAAGCATCTTTTATTTAATATGTACACACGTAGCTCACTCAAAATGAGTTTCAGAGGACAACAGGTGGCTGGGGAATGTTTCTGTACATGCAGGAAATAGGAAATATTGATGTTTTCTCTAGAAATTACTTTAAGAAATTCTGGCACTTGTCTTGCAATAAGGGACAGCTTTTTAATTGTTTGATGAAGACAACATTTTTAGAGCTGCTTCACAGAGTTATACCCTGCTCTGTCGTGTTAAGAACAAGAAAAACTTCCTATAATCCAGAGTATTTCAATGTTGAAATCCTTATTCATCAAGTGTTTGGACACAAGTCTTTTCTTTTTTTATAACCACATGTTCCAATAATGGTTTCTAGGATTAATTTTCCTTTCACAAAGTTTTATGAATCTAGCTTGAAAGCTTAAAAAATGGCACATTATTTCAAATGACAGATTCTGGGGCATCATCATTTGAGATAGTTCTTGTCCCCAGAAAGTTGTAATTCACAGAGCAGATCCTCCTCTACAAGAAACTGACATTTTTGTTCAGACTTTGTCCTTCAGAGGAACCTGAAAAAGCAGCCACCCCTGCTTGAGCAGCCACATGAGGAAATATATACACAAGGTTTCCAGAAAAAAAAATCAGGAAAAAAGGTGAAATAATTGCTAAAAGAGAAGGGTTGTGAATTTCCTTTGCCAATTAAAAAAAAAAAAAAAAAGCTCCCTTTCATGGTCACATTTCTCTATGAAAACCTAAACCCCACATATTTCCTTTTCTGGGAAAGAACAATTTATTTTATTCTATTGTACTCCTATATTGTTTTAGTTCCCACAGCCATCCTGTGTCCTCCTGCATCATGGCTCATTCTCTGTGTTCATTTTTTTTCTAAGTCTCTGCCCTCTCAATAGATGATAAAAAAATGACTCATTTATCATTCCAATAAATGAGTCAGTTAATCTGAACACTGACTTTCAGGATACTAAATAGAGAATACTTATTTATAGGCATCAAGTAGGATTTTTAGAAACTATATGGGCCATGTCCAGATAATTTAAGGAAATAAAGGTGTCTGTTTTCTGAGAACTGACAGCATTTCTCACCTCCTGAATCTGGATTTGACCCTGTTAGGCTGTATCTTAACTCAGTAGCAGGATGAGATCTGTATATGTGCTTTCCTCCAATTCTATCACCTTAGTTTCCATGGGAAAGAAACTCAAGGCCTTGGTTCTGAAGGGAGTCATGGAGGGTTCTATTAAGCCCATGATGGGTGCTAATGGAGACCAGGACAGGGGAAGATATCAGGGACTCCTGTTCTTCCATGGAAGAGGCAAAGGCTTTAGATAGAATAAAATATCTAGCCTGGAGGTGTGGACCAATGGTCTGGGCTGCAGCTGTCTAATGCCAGGGTCACCTAAGAGCCTAGAATGATGCTACATGTGCATTTAAAGTTTCCCATGCACCTGAAGGTCTGTTTCTGCACAGATGCAGAAGTGCCTAAGCTTCACAGGACTGAGCAGCTTGTGCTGTCATTCTTGCCAAAGCCCAGCTTTCAGAAATTATGACATCTTCTGCATAAATCCTATTTTTATATTGTAGATGAAATAGCCGTTGGCTATCACATATCAGATGCCTTCTCCCAGGATTACATTTTTCCCATTTTATCTCCCGTGCTTTGGTCAGACAGCATAAGATCATTTAAGTGCATGAGCAACACCACAGTTCATACTGCATTATAGTGAGACTTTGTGAAAGGATGTGGGAGAGAAGATTAAAACAAGGACACAAAATTGTATGTGGGGGATGCAGGGCAAATACAAATTAAAAACTTGATTCCAGGATTCTGTGTGTGCTGGAATAAAAGATGGGCATCTACTGGATTAGGGCGATAGGAGCCATTGAAATTAATCCTGGCAGGCAGGAGAAAAGTTTTCTGAGAGAATTGTTTAATTGCAAGAGTAAGGAGCTCTATTGTCTTCTTTCATAGTACAAACAGGAGCTCTTCCCATGGCATCAAGCAAAACTCCAAACTATCAAGGAAGTGGTGGAGCTTAGGAACAAGCTCTTTCCTCCCCCCGCTCCCCCCCCAAACAGTGTTTTCAACCAACTATGATTAAGTAATTACATTATTCTTATTTTAATCTGTCCAATGTCTTTTAGGAGATTGGGTCTCATTCCAATGCCCACAGGAATAATTTTACTATTTCTTAAGTGTCTTTAATATTCTTATTCTATGGAGTTAATAATAGCAGGAATATAAGAGAAAAAACTAAAAGAGAATCACATTTACCCATTTTCAAAGTTAAAAATTTCTGACTAAATTGTTGTTGAATTAGGAAAGTCTTTTTTAGTTCAGTGTGAAATTAGAGTAAATTTAATGGGTGATAAAGATTTTGAATTCAGAAAAGCTAAACTAGCTATTTCTGGCATATAAATCATTAGGGACTCTTTCATAAGTGCTCTGTGATGAGCTGGAACTGGCCTCCTTCAATCTTACTGAACATTTTAGAATGTTAAGGAACATTTTGGATTTTATTTTAGGGGAAGCAGAGCACGCTATTTTTTGCCTGTTCTTCAAAGGGACAGGTAAAAACCAGTAGTCCTACTTGTGCATAGTTTCTATAGATACCACGGGGTAATCCAGCAAAAATGTAGTCTGCTCTGTGTAGAGAGTTCAAACACAAGACTGGCCAACCTGTTCAGGAGGGCTGCAGATCTCCCTTTTTATGCTATCTTTATGACTCATGCTTTCAGTAGTATATTTGCTACTAAAAAGTTTTCAAATGTTTATTCCAAAAGCAGCCAACTATCCTTCCAAATTAACTCCATTCTGCAAGTTTCAGCATACCGAAACGTATTGCCATCCTCTGCTTCAAAATGAACAGAGGATTCAGAGCAATTTTATACCTGTTTCTGAATGCCTACATTTGAAAGAGATCATAGGAAGGGGACTTTTTTTATTGATGAAAATGTGCTGCCTTTTCTTTCTTCTCCTTAATGTCACTATGTCACCTTTGAAGTCTAAGCTGGTGACTTAGGGAAAGTGGGTGGGAAATATAAGTGAGGTGACTGAAATCTAACTCCCCCTGGGCTCGAAATACTTCTCTGCTGGTTGCAGAACAAGCCCATGCTCCATTCCTGCCCTGTTCCTGGTATGTAAGAGAAAAGCCATGGTAAAACGAGCAATAAGAATACAGGGAGCAACTTCTGAGCTGCTGATCAGGCATTTTTTTATTGAGCCACAAGTTCCCTGCAAGCACTGTATTTGTATCCCTGGGAAAGATGAAGTCCACAGGCAGTTACAGTCAGTTCTGGGACTGAAGAAATGACGTGGGAGGATGCCACGCTCATTTTGTCATTTTCCTGTCCAGGTTTCTCTGCATGCATATTGAAAATGTATCTCCCGGTCTTGTAGATCCTATTAGATCTAAGAATTGGGCCAAACTCCTGCCATCATTAACAACAATAATCACAGAAAAGAAAATACTGGAAAATACCTATTTCTAAGTTTTGCAGTTGGAGTTTACTTGATAGTGGACAAGCGCATGCAAATACAGCTGAGTCCTCCACTGATTAATTGGTCCTAGAGGTGTAGTACTTACACACATTGTTTTCTGCCAATACAGTTAGCATTAATCACAATCAAATGACACTTCAAGAAGCAGAAATGGTACGTTGTCAGTTATGAGCCTGTAATTTTAACCTGTCATTTTTAAAAAATGTAATCTAATATTAAGAACCTGCAAAAATTCAACTTAGAAACGAGTTCATAAAACAAACAAACAAACAAAAAGGAATAAATCAGCTTTTAAATTTTTGGCTTTTTTTGCCGTACTTTTTAAATCCACCATGTTAGGTTTGATGTTACTTCGTTTTAAAAATTTTAAAATTTTAAAATATTTCTTGGTATTCCAAGAAAAAACCTACATATGTATTTTTCCTGTTAAACCAGGCTAGCAGGATTAACTTTTTAACATAATAAGACAGTGAGGCTGAGAATGTTTACTTCAAAATTAATTAGCTAATTGATATCCATTGCCTTTGTCTTCTCTCTTCCTTATTCCTTTTGCACCTTTCATGTGCAAATTTATCTTTGGCATAAATACATTGGCCTTCAGCTAAGTTATCTCACAGATTTGTGTTGGATCCTTCAATTTAAAGGAGCCTGTAAGCTGTCAGAAATTGTATGTGACACCTCCAAGAATAAATCAGCTGTTGTGGTCAGAAAAGTTTGTGATTCAATAGGGGGTTGTGCTTCCTTCATGACAGATTTGAAAAGAACCTCAGTAATTTTTTGACCCAATAATATTTTCCTTCAACAATTCCTTAGATTCTCCCTTATTTTCCAAGGATGAAGGATACCTGTACGGTATTCTGAGCTCACCCCCAAGGAAAAGCAACAGTTTTTTATGCTTATAAACCCTTGAATGTAATATTATAAGATAAATACCAGTTTCTCTAAATTTCAACTTGGGCTGAGTGTCCTAGGGATCCAAAATCACTGCAAATACGGGCAATGTTAAGAGATCATTCTGTAGTGGAGAAATGGCCCTGGGTTGGAAACAGCCATTGGAATCCTCCTGGATTGGAAACGGCAGTAGGAAGTCTCGTGGTGACGAAGCAATCTTTCCTTCTGAACTTTCTGCCCAGTTAGTGCAAAACGGCAGAACAGTAGCCTGTTCCCTTGCTAATTGCTACAGAGCACCCTAGCAGTGATTTATAGTGGCATGTGTAAAAGCATACCCTAATCTGTGCAGATAAAATACTTGGCTACCACAGAGATGTTTTTATTGTGGATCAGAACAATAACCCTGATTCACCCATATCTGTGACATTTCCAAGCCTGTGAATTGTTCAGGAGTTAACATCCTATTCAGTATTTGACAACTAGGGAGTCAAGGCTGACAGTTGCCATCCCTTCTATGTAGTGCCTAAAGCTAGGATTTGTCTCTGGTTTCATTTATTAGTTATATAACCCACATGCTATTTTTGAACTATTAAAAAAAAAAGAAAAAGAAGCCAATGTAGAGAAAAAGAAATCCCCATCTGGGAACTACCCACCAGGTAGCTACTTGCAGTGGACTGATCTACATATGCATGTATTAGTTTTCATTTAAAGTGTTCGTGCCAGTGAAAACCAAGCCAACGAAACCTTTTAAGGTTATGTAACAATGATAAATGTACTGCAACAGTTCCAGGCGAGCACCGGGCCCCTGAGATTTATGGGTTGTTTTTCTCCTACTTATTTTTTTTTTTTTAACCTCTTCACTCGAAAAGCTCAGCTGCAGTGCAGCTTCTGTATTTTGCAATGTGATCTTGTTCATTTTTGTCTTAGGGATGGCCTGAGCCATGACCAAGTCACAAGGTGAATCTGAATCTTAGATACTATCAGTCACCACCTGATTTCCAGTTTATTGTTTTACATTAGCAAAGAGGAGGAAACCAACATACGCAGTGCCATAAACTGTGACAATCCGAAACCCACACTCTTGCCATTATTATGGTAGCACCTGAGGCCAGTTTTGGGGAAGCAGTGAGGCCAACAGCAGGGGACATGGAGGTATGAAGCTGAGTTAAACAATAACAAGGCAAATCAAGCAAAGCATGAGTAAGGATGTCCCACGCACATGGTTCTGCCTGCTGCTCCCTGTGCTGCTGGCTGGGAAAGCAGCCCCCTTTGCCCTGAGCTTGCTGTCAGTGGGGTTGTCCTGGTTTCAGCTGGGATAGAGTTAAATTTCTTTGTAGTAGCTAGTATGGGGCTGTGTTTTGGATTTAGAACCAGCGGTGATAACGTGGAGATGTTTTAGTTGTTGCTAAGTAGCGCTTACACTGGTCAAGGACTTTTTCAGCTCCCCGTGCTCTGCCGGGCGCACAAGAAGCTGGGAGGGGGCACAGCCGGGACAGCTGACCCAAAGTGACCAACAGGATATTCCATACCATATGACGTCATGCTCAGTATATAGAGCTGGGGAAGAAGGAGGAAGGGGGGACATTTGGAGTGATGGCGTTTGTCTTCCCAAGTAACCGTTACACGTGATGGAGCCCTGCTTTCCTGGAGATGGCTGAACACCTGCCTGCCCATGGGAAGGAGTGAATTAATTCCTTGGTTTGCTTTGCTTCCGCGTGCAGTTTCTGCTTTACCTATTAAACTGTCATTATCTCAAACCATGAGTTACCTCACTTTTACTCTTCTGATTCTCTCCCCCATCCCATGAGAGGGGAGCAAGCGAGCAGCTGCGTGGTGCTTGGTTGCTGATTGGGGCTAAACCACGACAGGGGTGCAGCCCTCAGCCCATTCCAGGGCATCCCCTTTCCTCCTTACACAGACAGCTTTGCTCTTCGGTGCTGTGAGAGATGCCACGGCATCATTTCCAAACCACTTAGCTGGCAGCCCATAGGTCCTTTCCCTGCCAAAGCATGGCAGAGATGCAGGCAACGGCGTGGAGAAGAGAGAAAAAAATAAAGCAATAAAATGAACAAGATAGAAAAAAGGAAAATCCTTTGAATCAACGTCTGGTTTCAGAAGTTTTCTTCAGCCCAGCGCAGCTGACAGGTGTCATTCCCCCCGTGGGGTTAGAGAGGGACTCGGTCTCTCAGCAGGTGCCACAGCTCAGCTCTCCATTCCGGGCGGGCCTGCAGCCCTTTACTGATCACAGGTACTGTCCCACCAGTGACTGTAAAAATAGTTATTGTACATGGAAACTGAGAAGATTTTCACACAAGTAAAACACAAGTTCAGTCAGGTTTTGCTCCTTAAAATGAAAACTTTAGAGATGGTTTAAACATAGTTTACCAGCCATTTGTTTATCAGTTCTCTGGCTGAAGACACTCTAGGCAATATATAAGTCAGTCTATCCAGGTTGGTTTCTTTTTTTGTTGTAAAAGAAATAAGATATAAAAGACAGAGCCAGCAGAGCAGGTCACCTTGCCTTAAAACTGCCTGTCACGGAAACATAAAACTGAAACCTAGAAACTTTTTACCTTTGTCAGCAGAACCACCTATGCATTATCTGTTACTGAAACGAACATATTTTTACTCTACCTAATGATTAAACAAAGATGATAACAGTAATAGAGCACTATCTGCTGAAAACAGTATAAAAATGTAGCTTCTGCAAAACTCTCAGTCTTGATCATCAATACAGACATAACTGTTTTCAGAGAAGAGTATAGCACTTCTGCAAATGTGAATCAGATTTTCAGGTTCAATTGCTTCATTATTTTGCTTTCTTTTCATCACTTCTACATATAGATTGCAGCTTAGATTTTCGCTCAGGCATCTTTGTGTGTGTAATGTAATACTAGTGCTTTCAAATTGACAAATGGGTTTTCTGCATACTTTCATACAGTAAGTTAACCACCCTGCTGCAGGCCTTAATGAAATAATCAGTTTTAGTTTGTTTTATTTTGCTTTGTTTTGTCATATTGAACAGAAGTCTGGGTTGTCTAAGCTACTAAAACTCACACTGGTATATCAGAATTGTTAAATGGGTTTTCTTCTATATAGACATAGATATAGTTATAGATTTAGGTATATTTAGTCCACACAAATGTCCAAACTGGGATTTCATGACAACTTATCAAATATTCATGTTTTTAATAAATTCAATTACAAGCACAATCTATGCATCATCTTTTCCCAAATATTGTGCTGTTGTGAAATATCACCAGAGCACTTTCCACAGAAAACTTGTTTTTCCCATGGGACGGTTTAGTTCTTTCCTACCTCTGCCCAGCACACAGGTAAAACCCACTGGTATATTCTTCTGCTGTCTTCCAGCCCTGTCTTCCCTGCTTAGTAAAGGGGAAGTCAAACTGAAACTGTCAATAATCAAAAGTCTGTGTAGAATTTTAACTATGACGTGATTGATTCTGTTATCTAATATTTCAGTATGTCTCATTTTTCCTTAAAGCTCTAAAATACACATGCTACAGCTCTTTGGAGTACACACCTAAAATGATCAGTCTTTGAAAGAGAAGAATCAGCTTAAGTTGAATAACTCTTTAATTTTTTTTCTTTTTTTTTTTTTTATACAATGCAGACAAGAATAGGGTTAGCTTAAGCTTATATCCTGTACTTGTAAAGAATTAATATAATTTAATTCAGATCCATGAAATAGCTTGGCTGATTATTTTGATTCACTGCAATTCTACCTGAAATACACTCTGGTGGTCAGCCACATGTTGTGACAAATATTTGGCAGCCCATCTGTGCCATGACCTGCAGCTCAGTCTGAAAATTTTAATGGTACGTGGCTAGTTGCTTCTAGTTAATTTAGACTGTTTTTCATGCTGTTGTCTACAAGTCTAAACGCGCCATACCATATGAAGGGGGTGGGGGGGGGGGGGGGGGAAGATAAAAAAGCCCTCAAACCCAAGCACATCTTTTTTAAACAACAGCCTGTGAAAGTGGTGGTCTAAGGAAAGTGAGTTTTTAGCAAGGTAAGGCAACATGGCTCTAAGCCATATTATAATGTCATTGTCTGCCTAGAGGAAGAAATCTGGCAAATTCTAGTCTCTTTAGAACAGTCAGTCTGATATGTATGACAAGTTAATTTGCATAATTTTGTACTGATGTTGCATACAGCTTGTTTTTTTAAAGAAATAAAAGAGACTTCCTATTCCATAAGCTAGTTTTTTTTCCTGCCAAGGAAAGCAGCCAACGTGGCAAGCAGCACCTGTATACAATGAATGTAGGAGTACACTGACAGCCTTCACACCTGCATTACGGTGGCTTGAAACCTGTATCATCCTAATAGCCTGGGCTTGGGGGTAAAATAGGGGCTGGTTCAAAATACAGATGTTGTCCACAAGAAAACTTTTCTGTTTGTGGAAGAGTTTGAAAGAAAGATAATACACAGGCAAACACATGAAATGTGAGATTTGGTATGGCTGCCTTCTCCCTGCTTTTGTTGTGTGGGGTTCCAACAGCATTTCTGTTGGTTTGCTGTGGTCACCTCTCCAGTGACAGCAGAAGAGAGCAGCTGAATCACATCAATGATACAATGCTCTCAGGAAAAGAAAACTAGTGGGGAAGCTCATCCATAGCAAAGAGTGTGAATGAGGACAGAAAGAAAACCACCAGTATTTATGATGAGGCACTAGAGAAGTCACACACAGGGGAAATATTTGGGACTTCTGCTGACATTTCTTGGCTTTGGTTCAGCTTCAAAAGAAAAAATTCTCACAAGAAAACATAGCAACCTTGACAGGATAAAAGGGAGGAAAATTATTTAGCAGAAATCAATTTACATCCAATAATTTAGGCAGGGATTGTGAACAGCCCATATTTATATATTACAGGTACTGCAAAACAAATGTATAATCAGTGAAGCAGTTTATCTATAGTTTTCAGGTATTATAAGTGCCTCACAGTGTTCAGTATAGTTCAGCTTAGATAGCAGGAACACTTTACAAAATAATTATATTCTGCCACATAACTCTAATTCTGGATGTTACAAGCGACTTCAGAAATCTCACAGGTATGTTTTAAAATGGGTCCTACCCTCAGCTCATTTCATAGTCTGCACACGTGCAAATAATTTAAGCCTTGCTTACATTACTGAACTAGAAAATTTTAAGAACACGTCTTACCACCAAGAGTCATATAAGTATTGTGAATGGGAAGACATGTGACACAATTAAACATGCATGCAGGTACTTTTTAGATATTCATGAACAGCTAGGCAGGAAGATTAATTGAAAGCCTACGCTGCTTTTTCTTACCAGATCTTAGCCAGGTGCTGGGCAGGGAGTTGGCAGGAAGTAGGAACAGACCTTTCTCAATGTTTTGGATTTAGGATGAGAACAACATTGATAACACACACACTCATGTTTTAGTTGTTGCTAAGCGGTGCTTACGCTAGTCAAGGGCTTTTCCAGCCTCCCGTGCTCTGCCAGGGGCACAAGAAGCCGGGAGGGGAGTGGGCACAGCCAGGACAGCTGATCCAAATGGGCAAAGGCATATTCAATATCATATGACGTCATGCCCAGTATATTAACTGGGGGAGTTGTCCAGGGCAAGCAGCAATCATGGCTCGAGGACCAGCAGTGTCAGCAGGTGGGTGGTTGCATCATTTGTTGCTTGTTTAGGTTTTTTCCCCCCCTCCCGAGGTTTTGCCTCTCTCTCTCTCATTGTTTTCCTTATATTGTTATTGTTAGTATTATTACTATTACTCTTTTATTTTAATTATTAAACTGTTCTTATCTGAATGCACGAGTTTCCTTACGTTGGCCCTTCTGATTGTCTCCCCCATCCCACTGGGGTGGGGCAAGTGTGTGAGCGGCTGTGTGGGGCTTAGTTGCTGCCTGGGACTAAACCATGACACTCAAGATAATTCAGGTATAAAGAAAAATTGTCTGGAAAAGAGATTCTTGTGGTGGTCAGATAGACTTTGAAAATCCCTCATGCTAAATGGCTTCACTGGGGTGTATATCTGACTACATTCTTGCATTTGAAAAAGAAATATAGGCAATTAGATTTTGGCTACATTGATAGTGTTATGGCAGTACTTGTCTCCTAATTTCTTGTGTTTGTCTAAGCACAAAAATCCATACAGTGTAGTGGAAATTCAGTGGTCATATTACACAAGAAAACTTTCCATGACCATGGTATGGAATAAAAAAGATCAACATTTGCCAACCCTTCTGCACAGTGTATGGATTGTCTAGTCTAAACATAGCCATTTCTCTAATTCCACACCTTGAAACGGTGAATAAGTGCTGAAACTTAATAGCACCAGACTAGATTTAAGATTTTGGTTCAGGTAATGAGCTAAATGCCCTTCTTATCTTCCCTGAAATACTGCATGAAAAACAACTCTGTCACAGAAGACTGCCTACATAGGTTTTGCCCTCAATAAAGCCCTGGTGCCTGCAACTCCCCATTCACAGCACCTGATTTTGGAATGAAAGGATGGGACTATTGGGACACTGCTTTCTAGCACAGTATCATGGATCTGGTTTTCCCAGCATGCCTCTGAAGCACAGGTCTTCTTGAGAGTGTCTTCTGGTGCCTGGAAGACAGGAGAGTAATTTTCATGCCTTATTTATCCAGGGCAGTAAATTGACTTCTCCCTGCACAACCATGTTGAGAGTATTACCACCAAAACCAGCTCAGAGAGTCTTAAATGACACATGCAGAGCTGAGTGTTGCCAGCCAAAGGATGGGTGGCCATGGTGAAGCTAGGTCTCATGAAAAAGTGGAGGAGCTGAGATGAGTACTGAAAACTTTGGTTTCTTGTTCTTACCACAGTTAGAGGAACAGTGAGTTGGTCACCACTGAAGAGAAATAGGACACCCTTATCTAGCAGTAGTTATACAATCCCACCACCAGCATCAGGCCCTGATCTGGCTTTCCAAGGCTTTGGCTGAAACAAAATTGAAGTGTCAGAATGTCAGTGGAGACTGCTTTCCAATTGCTGATGCATGGCAATGCCTGCTTTGCCTGTGCCCAAAGACAACCCTGACCATCATAGTAGTGTATAGGAGCCAAAGGGTCCTCCAGGCCTTCTGCAATTCTGTCCCCTTCTTCCATTTCTTGTACTGAGGAGGAACACTGCAACATTGCATGCCTTCTTGCATACAAGTATATGCTTCAAAAGCCTTGATAGAAGTCTCATCAGTGTCACACAGACAAGGAGACACTGTCTTTCCTAGGCATAGGTATAATAAGGCTGGAGAATCTTGTTCTTTACACTGTAAAGCCTTTGCAAGTGCTGGCTTTCATATATCTCTGTTGGTGGATTGTGTGTGGATTTGCAGTTCTCTACAAAAAACAACATAATATAACAGTGCAAATATTTGCCTTAATCTTGCATCCAGCATGACTTAAGGACACTATGACATACTCAGATCCTAATTCCAAGCTCTTGTTTCTTTAATTAGAATTTTCCAGCTGCAGTGGATTAAAAAACACTAATCAAATATATATATTATTCTGGAGATAGAAAGATCATAGAATCATAGAATGTCCTGAGTTGGAAGGGACCTGCAAGGATCACCATGTCCAACTCCTGTCCTTGCTCAGCACAACCCCAAATTCCCACCATATGTCTGAGGGCATTGTCCAAGTGCTTCTTGAATATCATCAGGCTTGGTGCCGTGACTACCTCCCTGGGGTATAGTGTATATATGTTTTAAACCAAAGTGAACTGTAGCTTATAAGTAAGGCAACACAAAATTACATAAAAATGTATTAATTTAAGATCAATATTTATAATTTTGCAATTATTTTATTAATTTTCAATTTTTTATTTTCAATTGTTTTCAATTTAAATAATTTTCAATTACTTTATTAATTTATTTTATAATATTATTCTTCATTAATTCTTTTTCTAATTTGGAAAAGCTGTAGTTTTGCAGTTCTTAGGATTATCAAATTTTGAGTTGCCAAAGTTGCTACCACTGATTGTTGCTGGAGTCCTAGACAGGTATTCTGAATAAAAAGCAAACAAGGAAGGAGGAACGAGCTTCAGTTTCCTCAAGAACCAAGAATTTCAAGGATTTTTTCCAGTTTTGGGGGGGTATTAGTAATTAAATATATATGTTTGAACCATTATCTATTTGCCTTTTTAGTGTCAAGAATAGCCAGGACATGACAGAAAAATTACTTTGGCGTTTGGAAAAAGTGAGTAACACTACTCGGTTTTCATTGCCTCCTTTGTTATCATTGCAATGCAATGATGTATCTGTGTTCGATACTTTCCATCTTATTAAAAAACTGGTTTTTTGTCAATCAGTGTGGTAAAATCCAATGTTATCTTTCCTTTTTTTCAATAATTCTTCTGACCTTCCAGAGGGTACCCTGCCCTGCACTTGTTTGAACAGTTCTCTGCTTGGATTTTCTCATCCAGCAGGTCAAAGAGAAACTGATATCTATCTGTAGGCTATGTGACAGGAAAGGCTATAAAAAGATAATACAGATACATTCAAAAGAGTAAGAACTTTTTTCAAAGACTAATAAAATAAAATATGTCTCCTATTCATAACTTAGGCTTAGACTCTGATCTCCGAACCTAGGAAGAACTTCAGTTCTTCAGACTTTCCTTTTGCTTGACTTGACTCCCTCGGGGTCTGAGAAGACATTAGCTAAGCTTCTTTTCTTGCTCTCTCACACAGCTGGTCTCTCCCCTTCCCTCTCCTGGAGAAAAGATGTGGACTGTACATCTTCTCACGTGCATTCAGCTCCTGTACAGCTGCTGGTATTGCACAAATCTAAATGGTTGAGGTGGGATCAAATGCCTATTCTGGCTCTCTTGGATGGGAATTGTCCGTATGAAAATTCTTGCAGCACTTTCTTGTTGTTTGGGCAACAGATAACTATTAATTTAAAATAATTAGGCAGCTTGTTGTAGTCAGTGGAGCTGAAAATTTAGGGTCAAATTATCCATAGAAATGTCTCTCAGTAGACCTACATTAGGAGGAAATTTGTCTTTTGGTTTTCAGGTAATGTGCTATTTCTGTGAGCTTTATAATTAAAGAGGATGCAAACTTGTTACTAATTCACTCAATTGACAAGGTTGCTGTACAAATGCTAATGACTTCATCTCTCTTACCTCTTGTAGAAGAGCTCTAATGTCTTTTTTTTTCTTGCCATAAAACAAAGGCTCCATGAAACTGTCTTATGGTTATAGACTGTGACTTAATAAATATAAGAATTCATGGAGACAACTTGCATCCTTTAACATAATACCCATCAAGCTTCTGGTACAAACTGCTTTCTCTGTACTTGGTGTTTAGGGATGTGTTATAGCAAAGCATTAGGCAAGTTATTGAAATGATGGTCACGGTTTTGTGAGAAATTTGGCATGCCAGGATGTGAAGACTCATCTGACAACTTAATGCTGAATTCTCCGTGGGCTATTCTCTCCTCCTTTCTCCCAGGAGAGCTTGATCTTTCATTTTCAGGAGATGTGGTATTTTTGTAAAATGTGCAATTAATCAGGGAACACAATGTAATTGAAATACTAATTACAGTTGCTTATTCAGGTACCAACATTTCTGCTACAGTATCAGTTGCTTAAATACCTTTGTGACTGGATTTTGAATCCATGTTAATCCAATTACCCAGAATCAGTCCCAAAATAATTTGGTATGGACAGTCTCCTAAGCCAAAGCAATTTACCATTAAAGTTAGTGAAGCTTCTGAGGGGAAATGAGTAATGGAGACACTCGCAAATTACCATCCAATTTTATCTGGATTTGTGATTTTTCTTCAGGTTTTTTAAAATAAGACTGATTTTAAAATTTTTTTTTATCCTTCCCTCCCATCACCTGGGACTTGCATGTTTGATTTAAATGTTCTGGGAAAACCCACCATGTTCAAATGCACGGCAGTAAAATGACCTGAGTGTGATGGCATTATCCCGTCCTGGATGTTAGCTTCTGTGAAGATGATGATTGCTGACATTTTCTGAGTCTGTTATTTATCCTGTGACATTTTCCTGTATGTCTGTAGACATTCCTTGTGCTGAGGTGCTTGAAACTGATGTGAGGTTTGACAACACTGAACCTGAAAGAAGGAAGGAGAATTGGAATGTGCCATTAAATTCTCGTGTTCGGCATAATGTGTAAGATATTTCTAGCATAAATCGATTGAATGTGGAAACCTATGGTGATCATGAAACCTCTTTTCCTTCCAAATCTATCCTTTGGTGGAGAGGAGCCCTCTTACGTTATGTGCAAATGACCCCTCTGGACCACGCTTGGCATGGCACTGCCACGCACAGAGGAGCTGTGCCAAACCCACTACACTTAAACTGTTCCCCTTCACACCAGCATGTATAAAAATAGGGAGCAGAAGAACCCTTAAGTGTACTCATGACTAAAATAAAATCAAACTGTATCACTGAAAGTAGTTCTCTTGTGGATTAGTCCCAGGTAGCTTTTTTCCATCAATGCATTTCTGTGAATCTCATTTCTTGGCTTACCCACACACCATCTGCCTTGTGCTATAGTTGTCTGATGGATATGGAGTTCCAACTCACATGCTGAGTGGGCAAAAAAGGAAGACAAAGGAGTTTAAAAATCGGAGTGAGGTACTCACTGTCCAATGTAATTCTAGTCTGAACATAACATTTTTGTTTATTGGGTCAGTTGGGTCAGTTCTTAATTGTCATAATAGAATGGAGCAATCCAGGGGTTTCAGGCACTCAGTTCTATCTGCCCTTGCTTTTACACAGAAAGTTGACAATATATTCTTTCTTTTGTCCTACCTCTTTCTGCTCTAAGAGTAGAGTGGATTTTAACCCTGAGAGGCAACAAAATCTTATGTGAACACTAAGAAGAAAAAAAATTTTGGTCAACAGAATCTGCATATTAGTGGAAGAACCATGTAGTTCAGCTATAGTAAATGGTTCAGTGGCAAGCTGCTGTTAGTGATGATAATTTGAAATGATAATGTGTCATGCTTTCCCTCACAGGATATTAAATTACTGTGTACTTTAACTGCTGAAATATCGCATCCCCTTGCTGGTAAAAGTAAAGTATGTTTTGACCATTTCTCAGCTACAGAAAAAAAGTAATTTTTTTTTTTCAGTAGGGCAGAATTGTAATTTCCAAAGACTCAACACCTCTAAATAGTGAGGCTGAAAGACTGAGGAGGTCCACACCTAGAGCTCAAGCTTTCTGGGCACATGGCTCGTGTGTTGATACAGGCTAACTTACATTTTTTTCTATTCTGAGTACAGTATTCCTCTATGTCAGCTCTCTGTTACCATGCAAGTCCATGATTGTTTAACATGTGCTTTATTCTTTTTTTTTCCTACTGAAATATTGACCAGTAATACTAAGCAATAAGCTACCTTTCATCTTTCCTTAAAGAAAGCTGAACTTTGAGGCTTTCTGATGAAAACAGCTGTGACCTATCGTACTTGTCACTGACACAGGCCACATAGAAGAGAAACTCTTTAGTCCTTTACCGATTTTTGCATCTGATTAGGGCTTCTGGACTTCATGTGGTAGTGGAGTCTTGTGATTTTGAAACCTGTTTATTCCCAACAGGCAATAACATCACATGGATAAGCTTGATTGACAACGCTATTGTTTCAACTGTTGGTCTGGTTTCACCTTAATGAATTTTTATTTGTTGTACTGATGATTTTCTCTCTTCTGGGTATCAGTGTATTCAGATGTGATGGCCATACAATCCTCTTTTTTTTGAGACTCATTCTCGACAGGCAACCTTATGAATCCTATTAGAAGAGTTCTTGTATGTAATAAACACTGATGGTTTGGGTTATCATTCAAACTACGCCTACAAAAACTGTTGCACAGTTATTCTGACCAATTGTTTAGAATCAATTTATAAGTAAAAGGATATTTTATAGATTTACTTAGGGAAAGCGGGAATTGAGCTCAAAGTAGGTTTAAAAATTCTAGCAATAAGAAGTCTATTAATGTAACCTGAAAGAAAGACATTCCGCAATGTCACTATTATTTGAATAAATATAGAAACAATGAGCAAGCTCTTATCCGGGGGGGGAGGGGGGGGAAAAGCCTTGAGGGAAGTTGAAGGAGAATTGTGGGGTTAAGCTTAGTTTGATAGCTACTGACTGAATGAGTCAATATCATTTCCAGGTAGATGACTAATAAAAAGTCCTGTTTTACCCAGCAGTGTCAATAACAGCACTATTTTTATTTGGCAGATGAGAGGTCAAATTCATAGATTTTTGTGAAATGTTAGAAAGTGAAAAATGGACCTCATATGGATGTCTGCTTGCAATTTTAATCTCCCTTCATATAAAAGAAATACTTACTTATAAAATGTCTGTTATATTGATGTTCATTACTATTATTTTCTTCTGAATCTTGACGTTGCCAGAGTTGCCATATTTGTAAAAAACAGATGTTTCATGCTGCTACAGATGATATACTATAGCATCTGACTGCCTTGTTATAATTTAAAATGCCTTGATAAATGGTACATGTACAAAAGGAAAGAAAAGGAAAAGGGAAAGAAAAAACAAGGGAACAAATAATAGATTGCCCCTGGTAGAAACGTGTTAACAATTTCCTAAAGATTTTGTAGGCAAGCTACTTTTTAACAATGATTCCAAAAAATAATAGTCAGCATTTTATGCAAATAGTTCATACATAATTTAATGAACCTCCTTAAATGTTTTGGATAAATAGTAAAAATATTTTCTCTGAAGGAGAAAACATACACCTCTGTGACACTAGCAGGAACAGCTTGTGTACCCACCCACCTTAACAGCAGTTTTGGTTTGCATTTACATCAATCTTGCGTTATATTCAGGGATCATATCACACAACAAGGACTATCAAAATAGAATACTTAAACTAGAAACTTTTTCTGTTGTAGACAGGCATAGGCAGTCTATTTCGGGTGGTTCTGGGTTTTATTCTTGTCAGCTCCACTGAGGCATAATAGAAAGCAAATACCCTCAGGGATTCAGTGCCACCCCAGCTTCATGGCAGTGATTTAATGAGTAGTTCTGATGAAGGGCTGTCAGTGGAGAATTGCTTATAGAGAACATATAAGCTGCAGAAAAAGTTCTTTCCATTCTTCTCACCCATAAGCTGATGTTGTGACCAGTTGTATTGGATACCACAAAGTTGGCTAAGAAGCAAAGGAAGTTCCTCTGACACCAATCGTTTATACTTCAATTCTCTATGTATTATTTAGACTTCCAGGATAATCAGAAGTTCAGCTGTATTATATCACACGTATGTTAGTGCTGCTGCTGGTAATGAGAGGCAGGCACACTGCTAAGAATAGCTACAATGAGTCAGAGCAAGATTAATATCACCTTTGGCAATGGGTAAGAGAGGATACCTAACAGACTATAAGAACAGATTAATAATATGCTGATCCTGGTCCTAAATATGCTTCCAAACTCCACCAATGTGCAGCCGAGGGTGTGCCTGGGCTAGAGGAGCTTTTGAACATCCTCAACAAATTTCTCTTCTCAAGTTTGTCTGGTTTCCACTTGAACCATTTAAAGTTTTAATATCCACAGCCTTCTGTGGCAAGGAGACCCACAACTTAGCTACCTAATACATGAAGAAGTTCCTTTTGTTTGCTTTAAAATTGCATGTATGTTGTTAGCCCCTTTGGATGCCTTCTGGTTCATATCTTGGAAAAGACAATGAACAAATACTCCCTCTTTGCCTTTGTCATGCCACTTGTCATTTTGCAGATGTCACAGCTGGTATATGCCTCTCGTAGTGTCTTTCCCTTACTCATGAATATTAGTCTGTTTAATCATTCCTTCCATGGGGACTGACCTACAGCTTTTGCCATCCTTGCTGCCCTTCTCCAAAGCTACTCCAGTTTTAGTAAGTACTTTTTGAGAGGGACTGAACAGGATTCTACACAATATCCACACTTTGGATCCACACTGTGGCATAATTATATTTGTTATTTGTTTATCAGTAATTCCTAACATTGTTTTCTCTTCTGACTCTTTCTCAGACTCACAGAATCACAAAATCAGAATCACAGAATCCCAGGTTGGAAGGGACCTCAGGGATCATCTAGTCCAACCTTTCTGGGAAGAGCACAGTCTAGACAAGATGGCCCAGCGCCCTGTCCAGACGACTCTTGAAAGTGTCCAATGTGGCTGAGACATCCACTTCCCTGGGGAGATTATTCCAATGGTGACTGTTCTCACTGTGAAAAATTTTCCTCTGGTGTTCAATTGGAATCTCCCCAAGAGCAACTTGTGTTTATTCCCCTTGTCCTCTCCATGTGACTCCCTGTAAAAAGGGAGTCTCCATCTTCTTTGTAGCTACCCCTTAAGTACTGGTACATGGTGATGAGATCCCCTCTGAGCCTCCTTTTCTCAAGGCTGAACAAACCCAGCTCTCCCAGCCTACCCTTGTATGGCAGGCTTCCCAGTCCTCTGATCATCCTGGTGGCCCTTCTCTGGACCCCTTCCAGCCTCTCCACATCCTTTCTGTATATCGGGGACCAGAACTGTACACAGTACTCCAGGCGTGGCCTGACAAGGGCTGAGTAGAGCAGGATGATGACTTCTTTATCTCTGCGGGTGATGTCCTTTTTGATGTAACTCCCACAATGCTTTCACAGAAAGATATATTGAAAGTCCAGAGAGACACAGAAAGGTCAGAGATAAATCGATATTGCATTTTCTTGATTTTGTGATGTCTCCTCACTTAGTATATATTTTTGCCTCCATCCTCTACCTAGCTAAACTTACCAGAGTGCAAGAAAAATGGTTTTATGAACAGGGTACAAGAAACAGTAAAATGGAAGTCAGATAGTTTGGCCTCCAGAAATGAACTAAACGTTTCAGAGATGTCACTATATTTTATTTGAACCTTTATAATGAAATTTTTTTTTTTCAAATGGATAAAAGCTGACCTTTAAACAAAAAAATAAAAGTATTTTATTTTGATTCAAAACACGTAATAGTATTTTTGCTAAGAGGTACTGCTGCTTCTTCAGAAGGTTGTAGTTTCATATTTTTAAAACTTAGAAAGTCTAAATCATTATAGTTGAGTGGTCCTGTTCTGCAGAAGACAAGGTTGTGAAAAATGAGAACCACATTTCAAACTAGCTAGACAGAAATCATGAAAACATTTTGAAACTCTGGAAAATTTCACTTAAAAAGTATCACAGAGCATTAAAATAACGGGTAGGAGTAAATCCAAAATATGCCTCCAGAGAGAAGAGCATAATGAACTCATTCCTTCGTGGAGTACTCACACCTTTTGCATATTTGTACTGTACTTTCCTATAGGCATTAATAGATTTTATTGACAAAAACTTTGTGTCATCATTCCATATGGCTGTGAAAGTCAGTGCCACTGTGTCTGCCTGCCTCTTGCTTGACAAAAAGGTGCTTACTTTGAGACGTCTTCTTGCATTCTGTGAAATGCAGCTGTATGAGTTTCACAGTGGATTTTTAGTTACCATTTTGTAAATAAAACACCTTAATGAACACACTTGAAAAGGTAATAATCTATAACATTGCTTAGAGAATGTATTCATTTTTTTGGCTTGCAAATTATGTCCTCTGGTTTCTAAACTTAAAACAAGTACTCATAACTGCCGTTATTGAAATCACCAACTTTGGAAAAAAAACAACTTTATTTTTATTGGCACCAACTACTTTTTTTTGTGTTTGGAATTGACTCAAGTCACCTTAAAAACAACCATGATTTACCATGTGTTTTTGTGGGGTTTGGGTTGTTGTTTTTTTTGGTTTGGTTTTTTTTTTTTTTTTTTCATTCTATATGATGAATCTTCCTTATAATAATATACTCATTATTATTCTGGAAGGGAACTTCCTATTTGTACCATCACTCTTTCTGATAGTGCTTCACTGGCTCTTAGAGATCTCATTTCCATCCTCTAGGGCTCATATCAGTGACAATTGTCTGACTCCTGGCTGTAACATTAGAAAGCAAAGTAAAGCCCATAGTTATAATGATATCAAAGCAATTAATGACACTTTTCCAATAAAAAGCCCCCAGAGTGGGATGAGAAAATGGACACCACATTTTTAGCTAAATTTGCTGTCACTAGAATGATGATTGCAGCTGGGCTTATGGGGTAAAATTTAGCAATATTCTTGACAACAGCTGAGGACAAATCATCTTGTCACATTCAGAGAGAGACGGAGGCTTTTTTAGATTATTTAGTGATGCCAGATTTAAAACACATTGTATCAGTCTTCTTCATGGATTTGTGAAAAGTGTAGAATTCTGACAGTCAGAGAAAAGCTAGGTCACTCTCTTAACGCTGCAAGCTTATTTTCAGCAAAACAAATGTTCTCAAAATGCTGAAAAATATGTTGAGCTGCCAGAATGGATCATTTAAAGCCTGTTTGCATGGTTTTAATGGTATGAAATATTCTTTGTAACCCATCACACTGGTGTAAGAGTCATTGGTTGCCCTAGTGAATCATTAAACTGAAAGTAAATCTATGAAGAAAGGCAACCCTAACAGTTGTTAAACAGCATTTCACCTAATAGTTTCAATTGCCTAATTTAGTTTTCCTTGGTAAATTAGCATACTTTGCGTGCCTGCTTAGATGTTTTCATCATTATTCTGGTATTCAGTTGCAATGACTTCTCAAGGACTAGCCCATAGTGGAAATATAGTTGGATTCAGATTCAAGAATATGTAATTATCAATAAGCTCCCTACTGTGCTTGGTTTTTTTCAGTTTTAACAATTTGGCAGTTGGCAAGAGTTAAAGAAAAAGCTTTAACTGGTTTTAATATTTTGCACTTATTATAGATAAAATCAGAGATTAAAAGTGTAAATGGGTGTAAAAATGTAAAAAATGTAGATGAAAATCATGTTAGCCTTCAATGTTATGTAAAGCACTATAATTTCATTGGGTTGTCATAATTTCATTTTATCAATAATCTCTTTTTCACAAAAAAAGCGCTTTTATGCTTGAAATGTCCCAGCCGTCTACCTAATGCAACTCTTGGTGCTTAATTGAATCTGACTATGTCACAGATTAGCAACCAAAAACTGCAAAACCTAAGAAAGTAACCAAAGCAATGTTGTACTTAATATTTTCTCAAATCTGAAAATAGAACAGGCTACTGAGAGCACACCTCCATGGTATGTGTCACATTTGTACCACTTCTAATAAATATTTGATCACAATTTGTGCTATATTTTGTTTGTATGGTATCTCCTACAGTTTTTATATCAAAGAAATACTGTTTATTTAAGATCTATTGTGTGAAAGAACACACTTTTAAAGACAAGCAGATCCATGCATCAGCTATGATGAATAACATTGAACAGTCCTTTAGAGATCTATGGTTCAATAACGTTAGGATCAATTTTATAAGATCATTTTGAATAGCAGTGTTCCTGCATGTTGAAAATAACACCTTACTCTGAGCATGAATTTTCAGATTTTTTGAGCATTTTGAAACTCTGGTTTAGGAATTATTTCACATACTGGTTGTTCATCGTTTTGGGGGAAGAACATGTGTCTAACATGAATTTAGGTATAAAATTTCTAGTGAAAACAGGCAACTGTGTAATAGAACCCTTTAGAATACATTAAATTTTTAATAAACTTCGTTTTTGATTTTTAAACCAGGAAAGATTCACAAATTAATGCTTAGATTTTTCTTTAAATTGCCATTAAATGCATAGTAAATAGCTCATGTTAAGATGTTATTTGCTGCTGACAACATTCAAGGTAATTTAATAACTGAAACTTGGCCGAGATACTCTGATGCACTTCAGCACTGTTTTGGGTCTTTTTTTTTTTAAACAACAGTTTCAGCATGCTCTAAACTTTGCTAAGCACACCAGAATATCCTACCAGAACAGTAAGAACAAGTAGTATTATAAATAGTGTTTGCAATTTAGAAGATCCATAGTTATCATTATTAAACTATTGAAAAGCTTTGTACGTGTTTGTAATGAATAAACGAAGACAAAAATTTCAGAGTCTGTGTGTTTTCAAATTTATTGATTAAAAAACAAATAACCAAAAAAGGTAGTACAGTACTAGAAAATGACTGGCAGCCTGCTGGGCAATAGCTATGCTTTCTACATCAAAGGTATTATTTCTCAGCTCCCCTTGTAGTTTAGCCTTAGAGGAGGAGTATGAGGCCCATAAGGGCTTTTAAGGCTTTTACATGGAACTAAGGGGTCCCAGCTATTTCTTGAGGATAGCCATGTTACATTGCTAACATTTTTGTGCAAATGACGTTAAGGAAAGCTTTATGCTTTGCCAATGACAATGGAAAACACTTAGAGAGAACATTCGCTCCAAATCGCACCTCACCTACATGACAGTTCTAGTTTGTCTTGTCTCTGGTACTACACAACAAACAGCTTTGGTCATTTGCAGCATTTCCCCTTTTCTCTTCTGGCTTTGTATTCTGTTTCCCAAGGACTATTTTTGAAGTTGTCAGCCAAGCCTGAAGAGAATAGAGAGAAACTAGATTAACTTTAGGCAAGCTACCAGTGCTGTGTACCTCTGCAGCTTGAGTGATCATGAGTCATCATGCGATTCCTGGATGACTGTCACATTTATGCTCAGTCCGTTGATTATGCCATGATTTATTTATATTGTATTTTATACAATGGCAAAAATGGTTTTCCTGTTCTTTGTGCTGTTCCAAAAAGAGTTTAGAAAATAAATTTAAAAAGAACATCTGGTAATAAAGGAAAGGTATCTAATGTAAAAGACTGTTTATGTATCTTCTGCAGAGGAAGTGGAAAAAGGAAAGCAAGAAAAATCTTTAAGGTCAATAGGTGTGTTTCCCATGCTTTTACAAGTACTTGTCTCAATATTTTCTGACAATAAATTTTGATGTGATACCACTGGAAACTTAGATTGTTGTGGTATGAGAGCCATCCTGCAGGTGGTTTCTGTGACCCTGCCAAGCTGCTCTCCATCCATGACTACTTATTTGGTGGAGGTTTTGCTATGTGGATTGTATCTATGCTATTTATATGGAACAAATATATCTGAAAGATGGTAGGCTGAGAGGAGAAAGGAGACCAAGACAAAAGTAAAACAAGGGTATTCCTTCTTTGTGGTATGTTAAAGTGAAGTTGGACAGTTTACTTTGAGCCTGAACCAAATTCTGCAACCAAATTTAATCTTTAATAACTTGAACTGAATACAAATTTGAAGTTGTAAGCCATAAGACTGAGTGTATAGCTCATTGTCTGCGAAAGAAATTAAAATGGGATCCTCCTTTTAAAGATCTTCTGCTGAACATGTAATGACAGCTCATCCCCGTGATCTGTATTAATCTGGTCTCCACCCCAACAGATTATCTTTATGTCATAACTTGCATTCTCTTTGTTTCAGTTACTCCTTTACACCGTCTAGGATCACTTGAGCATATTTTCTTTTTTCTAGGGAAAAGTACTGCAGAGCTGACCGTATTTTGAGCAGAGGGTTGGACCTGATGCACTCCTTTCCAGCTTAAATTATTTTCTGACTCAAGGCACAAAGATGTAGACTATACCTGAAGTATTTTGCTGTAAAAAAATTCTGGTTTTTATCTTTTCTTATCCAGTATAAATACACTTACCTTTCTTGAGCCACCTTTCCCACTTTCTTTCCTTCTTCACCTTTCTTTCCTCCTACCCCACACATAAAGAAATATTGCTGATGGAATAAAAATTCTGCATACATATGGGCAAAGCTGGCATTTGTTCATTTGGCAAAATTAGTGAGTTAGCCAACCTTAATGAAAACCTTGTATTTGGGCATATCATCGCTACCACACTTCTACTCTGTTTTAACCAGGTTACTGAAAAGCATTAGCAAATATGTCAATTCTTGTACTAATTGTTAGGACTTCTTAAAGATTTTTTTCTTTCTTTCAATTATGTATTAATATGTAAACCTCTGTAGTTTTATTTATTTCTTTACTGTGTTACTTGCTGGATTTTAAATTTGTTTCATTTTCATGTCAATTATTCTCTTACTCTTTCTGCTTTATTTTAAAAATCTCTGTTTCTGTGTCCATCCCACTGAACTCACAACAGCATGTCAGTTCTCAGGTCTGGGTAGTACAGTTCCCATTGAGTTGGACTATGTCTATGTAGAGGCAAAAGTATACCACTGCTCTGGTTTTAGGACGTTGCTTTGAAAGTAGTACCATATTGAGGTACCTGACCTACAATGTAAATATAGATGGATAGTCACATAAAGCCGTTTGAAGTGAACTTTATTGAAAACGTGGGTATTAAAAGAAAGATCGCTGTGAAAATCTTGATTTTTACTGAACACAGCTTCTTTTTGACTCTTTTCTCTCGACTAATTATCTTTTCTTCATTTCAGCACAAATAAACTCTTTGATGTATTTTCCACAAAAATCAAAGTATTTCCATTGTGTTAGGAGTTGCTTTTTTCTTTTTTTTTTTTTTCAGAAACACTGGTGCAACACGTGTAATTAGTTGTTACCTGTTGAGATTTTTAAGCCATTTTTATCTTAAGGATTTTTTTTTCTGATATTAATTTCATCCTTTACACTCCAATTTTGATTTTAATTCACTGAACTATATTATCCTTATCTTGGTGTGATTTCTTCGTAATGCTAGTTAGAGATGGTTCTTTTAAAAACAAGTTTGCAAGTTTCTCTTCAATTATCTTTGTCTCATGTAATTTTTTATTTTTCAGTAAATGAATGACACGATCATTGATCACAAATGCACTGCAATGTTTCAATTTTTTTTTAATGAGAATCTGAACATTACTACCAAAAATTGTTCTTGACTATATTTAGGTTCAAATTTCTTCCCCCCCCCCCGCCTCGCTGGAAAAAGTAAGGCTTCTTTTTAAATCAAAGTGGAAAGTTACTCTTTCATGCTTTTTGGAAAAGATTAATGTGTATTTTCAGATATCCTTTCCAGATTTGAAAATAAGGGATGGAATTTAACCATAGTTCCAAGCTCTTAATACTTTCATCAGCCTTTTTGAGAACCCTAAAGTGAACATAAAGACTAAGCAGCCTTCTAAATTTTCTTCATAATGTCCCAGAGACTATACACACTTAGTGTACCATATAAGTCAAAATGGTTGAAAAAATATGTCTGATTTGGTAAAAATGCATATTGGAATATTTGTATCAGACTGTGTACACAGAAGGTTATCAAACCCTGACAACCAAGAAAAGCAAATTTTTCTATTAAAGTCTATAGCTTTGTGGAAACACAGGGACAAAACCAATTGCTTTTCAGAATTCTTTCAAATTATACAAACTAGCTGTTGCATGAAACCTTAGTATCATATAACTCTTAAGGAATGAACTGGGTATCAATTTTAGAAAAATAATGGTTCTCATTCTCATGCCTCTAAGGCACCAGGTACAGAAGACATCTATTAGGTAATTTAACATATTCTTCATTGACCTTTGGAAATTGTTCTGCAAGACAGTAAAAAGACATTTTTGGAGGTTCTGACTATTTTATGTCTCTTTTCTTTACAACCATTTAGAGTCCTTAATGATATTCCCCACATAAACCATTCCTGTTCCTGCCTTTCTATAAATAGTAAACTATGGCTACAGCTAAACAAGGGGACCCATGAGTGCTTCTCATGTCCTGAGTACAGGTGAGTGCCTTAGCTGCATCCCACCTTATCTCAGAGTGATATCTGGGAAAAAGAGTTTAGCCCCTCTTCATATCTTTTTTTCTGATCAAGTGTGTGGACTGGAAGGGAGCCATAACATACTACAGCCATGTCCCCACCTGGACATCTACTAAAGTCGTTTTTAGCTGTCATCTTGATCAGCTACACATACTTACCTAACTACCAGACATGAAATTTTCCAGCTCCCAAGAGATTTGCACAGTCTCAAGCCTGCCCGAAGACAGTTTTTCATTTTATATTTCTAGCTGCAAATGGGTAAACTGCTCCAGTCATTGTGGCACCACAACTGTTGTTAGTGGGACTATTTTAATCCATGTTCACTTAGGTGATTTTTTGCAAAAGAGCCCTGAAATGCACTGGCCAAGGGTCTTTTGCCTAATTACTTGACAAACTAAGGACTAATTTGACATCACTTCTAAACTGGGGTTAATGTCAAAATCGATTCCTCTACAATAACTAGCTCCTATTTGTTTTTCACAGAACATGTTTCTAATCTTTGTCAGCTCCCTGTGTCATTTCATTGTCTAGATGGGTGCTTAATTTCCAGTGTTAAGGACACAAAAGTCCTTGTTTAATTTTTCTTCTCTCTCCAAATATTGCACATTCTATTGAAATATTACATTTCTATTTCTATGGACTTATGGTAGTAGCAAAGAAAGGCTTTGATTTTTCTGTTTCATTAAAAAAATATGGAATACAATATTGCCTTGTCAGCCATGCAGTATGACCAGAGAACTGCTGTTGTAATAGTAGAGTTACGCTTCATGACTTTTACTCTGCTTACATAAATATGATATTTTCAATGGAATTTAATGAACAACAGGAAAAACACATGTCCATACATCTGCGTAAGTCACAGATGAAACAGGGAATATATACAGTCTGACTTTTTGACCTTTCACTACAAGTTAGAACAAATCTTGGTTTACATTTTCTTCTGCTTAAGAAATGTACACTTAGTTATTGAAAAACCAACTAGGTTACGGAGCTAAAGAATTTCCCTTTTTAACACAGCCTTTTGGATGGTGGTAAATGCAACCACTTGAGAAAATATTTCCTAGGGATTTAAGTAATTTTACTCTGTCATTCCCCTTCTCACCTTGAAAACTATATTAAGTGCATGTAACCAGGAAAAAGAAATTCTTAATCCACACATGATCTATAGTACATCAAATACCTTATGATTTCTTTCAGTAAAGTAACAGCTACAATTTTAAGTGTGATCTTGGTTCTATGGGATGCTAGCAAAATAAGGAAAGGAAAGAATCTAACAATTATGCAGCCTACTTTTTTTAAGAAAGTAAAAGCACACTGAATGTCAGAAACTGATGTATAATATGAGGAGCATAGTTAAATATTTATTTATTTCTGTTTAGTGCTATGCAATCTAAATCTCTGGGCAGCCAGGAAGAAACCTGTGACAGTTTTAAAAATCACAAATAGAATTTCTCCTGTTAGATATGAAATAAGAACCTTACTCAGTTTACATGACATGTTCTTCCTTTAGAGTCCCAGGCAGCAATATTTGCATATATCTTCTATCATAGCTAGCTATTACATTCTCTCATTATTGTCCCTTTCTTCTTTTGGAATAAGAAGAGAAGTACAGGGACTGAAATTTATTGTATTACCTACCATTTGCAGTGAATGATATTGTATAAGCAGTAGTTCCAAATCTTATCAAATTGAAGCTGGTTTCGCATATCAAAGGTGATCGTGCTAAGGGCAAAAAGTCACAATAAAGATATTCCTTAATCTCTAGACCATGCCACAGTACAGATTTCTTTCCTGTCAGCCTGGGAGGCTCACAGCTTCTGCCTACCTCAAGCCTACAGAGGGTTCTCACTGGGAAGTTGGAAGCTGATCCTGTAGCTGGATTGCAAATAATACTATTAGCTCAGTACAGGAAAAATCGCTTTTATCATGTGTCTGAAGCTGTCAAGAATGTGTTGAAAAATTTGGATCACATTTCTGGTATCTGAGTTTCATGAAAAATTTGTTGTGCTTCTTTGTAAAGAGCTGAGAATTGGAAGCATGAACACCCTAGCAGGGAAAGTATATTGGTGTGGGATGACTTTGAAGTATGAAATTTTTCCTGCTTTCTCAGGTGCTTATGTCACTGTCACAGTTATAGCACAACATACTAACACGGCAATGAAACAGAACTTGTTATTTAATGAAAATAAAGTATGCATGTGAACAAGATGAAAACGTTAATGTGACTTTACATCAGGTTAAAAGGAATTATAGTTACTACTGAATGATGTGGTCCATTAAATAATGGCCTCACTCGTCATCACAAGTCAAAGTCTGCCTTTGCCTAACAGTAACATGCAACTAATGTTACCCCCTTGCATCAGTGAGCTGCATATTTCCCTCATCCGTGTAACATCCACATGTACATTGACACACCTGCTCTTTGCTTATGGCTTCAGCATTTCAGTATGAAATGCTTATCTTAAATCTCAAAGATGTTTCAATTTATTTAACTTCCAATAGTATTTATTTTGTATTTTGCCACATGTTGTGAGTTTGAAGGCAAAAGGCGATGAAGAGGAAGAAGAGACGGCATGTGTGAAGAAGCAAAATATAATGCAAATCATATAAATAACCTGAAAAAGCTTTCAGGGCACAAATTTTTGTGAGATCAGCTGTGAGGTTTAGCCATTCAAAGCTGAATCTTAGGGGGTCCAGAAAGAGGAATATAAGCACTTTCTTCAGCTGTAATTTACGTATTCTTAATTTCTTTTTTGGTTCCTTCTTTTTGGCGGCCCAATTATTTTTTACAATTGGCCTGTGAGTTAGACCTTTCAACACAGTTGGATTCCAGGAGTCATATCAGAGGTATTGTGAAATGAAATGTAATTATGTGTCAGTAAGTGGGTGTGAGCCTAAGGGAGTCTGACTGAAGCTAAATGAATAATTGAGTCTGTGAAAGTTGGAGCAAGTGTGATGTGCATTCAAAACTCTCCAAAAGGAGATTTTACAACTTTCAGTCCCTTCTGCCTTTAGCAGGCCATGGTATGGGCAGGATGTTTTCGTCTGTTTGTTCAGTGATGTACTATTTTAGTTCTAAAAGCTAAACATAAAACGACATTTGACTACCAAATGCAAACCCATACATTTAGTGAGAAACTGCAGAACTTCATAAGATACAAACTCAAATTGAAATCCAGTTGTTGAAGTGTTTAAGTTTACAAAAAAAAAAAAAATTTCTCCTACAGAGTATACAGAACTGTATGAAAAGAATGGGAAAAAATGTATGACAAATAGGGAATGGTTTTGGTAAGGTGACATTCAAGATCTGAAAAGTCTTGGGACCTGTGCTAAACCAGATTATTATATGATAAATAAAACATCTAGAATAACAATATTGGAGACAAAGTGTTTTCTGGATTAAAAGAATTCTCTATTTCCACCACTCTGGAAATATAGTACAGGGTAATCCTGTAAAAAGATGCCTGTGTTACAGTACAAGATGCATAATTTACTCATTATATTTTGCTACATATCAGATCCTTTGATTGGTCTAGTTACGGTATTACATTAAGTATGTACATGTATGCATATGTTGAGAATCTAAAAGGTGTTCATTTCAGCAGTAATCAGAACAAGCAATGATTAAAGCATTAGTGATGAACAAATAAAGCCAGACCACAAGAAAAATTATGAGCTTTAGAACTGTTTTGAAACTTATGACATATCCCAAAAAGAATGAAAAAAGTCTTTTCCATGAAGTACTGTTTTAATCTGACTGAGGAACACATCTTTTAAATACCTCCAAGGATGGCAACTCCACCACCTCCCTGGGCAGCCTGTTCCAGTGCCTGACCACTCTTTCACTAAAGAACTTTTTCCTAACTTCCAATCTAAACCTCCCCTGACGCAGCCTGAAGCTGTTTCCTCCCATTCTATCACTAGTGTCCTGGGAGACGAGACCAACACCCACCTCACTGCAACCTCTTTTCAGGTAGTTGTAGAGAGCGATAAGGTCTCCCCTCAGCCTCCTCTTCTCCAGACTAAACAACCCCAGTTCCCTGAACGTCTCCTCATAATACTTGTTCTCTAGACCCTTCACCAGCTTTGTTGCCCTTCTCTGGACACGCTCCAGCAACTCAATGTCCTTCTTGTAGTGAGGGGCCCAAAACTGCACACAGTACTCGAGGTGCGGCCTCACCAGTGCCAAGTACAGGGGCACTATCACCTCCCTACTCCTGCTGGCCACACTATTCCTGATACAAGCCAGGATGCCACTGGCCTTCTTGGCCACCAGGGCACACTGCTGGCTCATGTTCAGGCGGCTGTCAACCAACACCCCCCAGGTCCTTCTCCACCGGGCAGCTCTCCTACTACTCTTCCCCAAGCCTGTAGCATAACGGTATCCCAGCATTCAGTTGAACTCAGCTGGAAGTCAGAGTGTCACAGGCCTAATTCAAATGGTCACTTCCCTCCTATGATAGGTGTAAACAAGCCAAGAATCCATGAGGCACGATATACGATCGATGTATATCGTGTAGATGAAAAATGCTTAGATTTGTTTTCTGGCCAATTAGCCACCGTGTAGTGATTTTTATTGGAAAGCAATGTTCTGTGTTTAGGAAGCTGTAGTTAGCATCTTTGGTTCCCAGCTGTTGGACAGTTTGTCCAGCAGTGTCTCAGTACTCTGCCTCACTGTGTGTTATACTGCCTCATTAGAGGAAACTTAAGCAATGAATTTGGTGTTAATCTGAGTCTGTGGTTAGGGAGGTCAGGAATCCCCAGCTAATAGGAATGACAAACCTTCAAGGAAGAGCAAGCAATTGATTAGCTATAGTTTGAGTCATGGTGTCAAAGCTTCCATAACAATTGTGAGCTGATACTAAGAACGGAAATTATACCTTTGACTTCAGTAGGGTCAAGACTATACACTGTGCTGCTACCTAAGCACAGCCAGTCATACTATTTTTGAGTGGAATTTGGCCATTTCTGCATTCCTGGTACGTAACATTCTGAAACTATTTATTTCTACCATGTATAATACTTCTCTGCAGAAACTAAAATTTCTGTATGGAACAGTAGCTGTATTCTTAATCATAGATTTATCTTTTGGATTGAGTTTAGTATTTACCAGTTAATTTCTGGTTCTTTTAAGAAGACAGAGAAATGTTATTACCTTTATCAGTCCCTGTTCTTCCATCAGTGATTACTCTGTAACTCATTTGGTGATTCATTTTCACTGTTATTTTTCATTGCCTTTCTTTGAATTTTATTTTTTGCTTTAGGGCAGAGAGTTAAGGCAAAGTAATCATAAAATACAATGAAGACTTTTCTCTCCCAACTTCTTTCAGTAGAGATTAAACAATCTGTGTTGACTGACAGAATGGATTTTTCACTGAGTGCAATGTGTTTTTTCTTGAAACTACTTTTAAACCCAGAATATTTTTATGTTATCAAAGTAATGATGTCAACTGCAAGCACGCTTCAGAACTTTGCAACAAAAGGAATAATATTTAATGAGTTTAGTTTCATAAAAGTATATAAAATAGTTTAATGGATTCCAAAATATGCACATGTTATTCCTCTAGATTTCTCCCAGGATTTTAAATGTACAGTTTTGCAAATTTATGTTCACCAATGAAGAATACTTTGCCTGGATAAATACTTTTCCATAATCATAATAATTTTCTTGTACATTCATGTGAAAGATGTTAACCTTTATTCTGGTCTTTTTTCTGAAATTAAACAATCTTAGCTTGTATAATACATCAGCAAAAAAGGATACTTGGAAATCTAAACCACTTGAGCTAGAAAGAAAAATAAATCCCCGTTGATTTATTAAAAACTCACTTTTACAGCCAGATCCTCAGCTGAATTGGGAGTCTCAGTAGAGTTACATCACTTTACTACAGCAGTAGATTGTGTCTATGCCTGGAAATTTGACCAGACTCCTTGAGCTAGAAATATCTAAAATCTGAACACAGGCTTAATTATATAGAGAGAGTATTTTTATACACAGCTAAGCAGGTACCAGAGCTTTGCTCTCAGACCTACTGGATGATCTCTGCTGCTATTCAAATGCAGTCTTTCTCTTCCTCTCTCTTCCATTTATTATTTTGATAGTTTGTGGAAAACAGAATGCTTCATCTGGGCATTAAAGAGTTTCAGAATAGCCTACAAGGAGTGGCCTGGATGCTTTTAAATGAAATAGTACTTCCTAGAAAGACCTTGATAGGATCAAGTACAACACACTGAAGTTCATTATTAACAGAGATAGCTTGAGACTTTAAATTGGAAATGTGATCCTACTACTTTCTAAACTGATTTTTCCAGATTCAGTGAAGTATGATACAGAAATTGGGTAACTGAAGAGGACAGCAAAAAGAAATGTCAAAAAAAAAAAAGTCAGTAATGAATGGCATTAGGGAAGAAGAGGAAAACAAATAGATTGGAAGAGGGGACATGGATAACAGAACTATTAATGTAAGGACATGGCTTTTCATTGGTTGAATGATACACAGTAGTTGGAGGTATAGACGATTTTTAGCTGTCCAAATATTTCCTAGAAAAGAATACCACTGAAGAAAAAACATCTCCAATAGGTTCCTGTGATTCACTGATTAGTCTTTTTGATAAACAAGATATAATTGAGTAAGTAAGATATAAATAAGGGCCCTATTCAAAGGAAAAAAAATTATTTAAGGAGAAAAAAATCACATTCCCAGGCTTTAGGAAAAATGGACTATTAGGAAATATATTTGAAATAAAATTGAAGGAGCAAAATTGGACTACTAGACTGCAGGAAGACAGACCTTATTAAACTTAGAGAATTTATAAAGAAATTTGAGAGGCAAGTCTCAGGAAACAGGGGTTTAAGAAGATTTGGGATTTCTTTGAAGAATCAGTAGCAAGGGTGCACGTACAAACTGACACACTGGTGATAAAAGGTCAGAATGGTGCTGAGAACAGTTTGACCATGAAATGATCACTGACCTCACGTTCAAGAACAAAGCATGCAGGGAAGTAAAAACATTGCTCTACTAGCAGCAGAGGAGAAAACTATCAGCAGATGATACCAAGAAAATCACAGTGTTCAGTGCCATTTTTCACAACTTTACAGGAAAATACAAAACACTATCACGTGGCCAATGAAACTGCTACCACTGACTTACTAGGAAGATTTCATACAGGAATAGTATACAAACAGGAAAAAGAACATGTAGACAAAATCTATGTTTTAGATTGCTGGGGTCTGAATACATTTTCTCTAAATGCTGAAAGAAGAAGATGAAAGATCCTTAGATTTCTTAATGTTTGCATTTGAATGCTTAGATTCTGTTCTGCAGAACACCTGCTTACTTTCCTGTTCTTCATTTATGTAGTTGATTTACATGTGGAATTTCCCTCTTATTCTATTGCACTGTGTTTTGAGTTCAGTTTGCCCTAAAAGAGGGGCAATGATTTACAAAAATGGCTGGTGGAGGATGAACATAATGCCTATTTTCAGAAAGGGGAGAAAATAAAAAGAATAGTGAGCTAATTATAGATTGGATATTCAGCTTAATTCCTAGAAAATGGAAAAGAACAATCTATAAGCACCTAAAAGAAAACAGCTTAGATGAGTAACAGCTAACATGGACTTGTCAAGAAGAATTTGTGCTGAACCGGCCTAATTTTCTTGTTTAAGAAGGTACCAGAGCTGTACAAAAAAGAATAATAACGTGACTTTAGTAAGGATTTTGCCCATCACACTCCCACATAACATTATCATAAGTAAACTGGGGAAGCTTTGAGCAGTAATAAGCCAGTACAGAAAAACTAATCTCAAAGACATGACTGGTTGGAAAACTACTCAGAGGTATTAATGGGTTACAGTGAAAATGAAAGTGTAAAGAATTGACTTAATCAGAGTTCACCTCTGACTCTATTACCACTAATATTTTCATTAATAAACTAAGCTAGAGGACAGAGAGTATGTTCATTGTATTTACAAAATACATCAAGATACTGTTGGGAAGAATAGGAAGACAAATTTCTGGACAAGAACTCAAAGCAATTTTAAATTGGAAAGGAGCTGAAACTCTAAAATAGGACAAATGGAAAACTGTACATTTAAACTGGAGTAATTAACTATGTAAACAGAGACTACAGAACTAAATAAATCATTAGTCTTTAGAACAAAATCTGAATGTGGTTGATTCCAGTCTGAACATAAATACAGAATGTTGTGTTATTTCCAATAGAGGACGTACACCTTACTTTTCCCTTTAACGAACAGAGTAACCAATACAATATATGCCGGAAATATCATATTCTACTTAGCTTTGATAAAGCTTCAGTGAATATTTTGTCCAGGTTCTGACACTGCACATCAGAAAAAAGGTGTGGACTAAATAATAAAACCATAGGACAGACCATAAGACTGTTTTGAAAGAGGTGGTGTATGAGGAAAGTCTACAGGCATTGCTTAGCTGTGAGAACAGAAGCTTCAAAGGTGATATTGTAACCTTCTTTAAATATTCAAAAGATAACCGCAAAGAGACAGAAAATAAATTCCTGAGCAGATGAAAGGTGATAGAACAGGCAGAAGATTCAAACTAAACAAGTAAGAGTCAAGAAAGATAAGAAAAATGTCCAATATTATGGATACTGAAGCATCAAAATTGATTGCCTGACGGGCATGGAGTCTGCATCACTGGAAGTCTTAGACAAGTATCTGTCAAGAACAATACTTATATCACAACCCAAACATAAAAACAAAATGGTGTGCTATTTCCACTCTGTACACATGCATTGATGCCGCACTGGGGAAAGAACATTGACTCTGTGACCTTTGGAAGAACATTCCAACCAACATTTTTTCGTTATACTGAGACATTTTATTGGAATGACAAGAAATAAAAGAGGAAAAGGAAGCTTTTATTGCCATTTGTCCACAAATACTTTCAAATATTTATATATATAATAATGTAAAATATTAGTTTATAATACTAATGGCATATGATGTTGAAAATTCAGTAGCAAGGATTTTTCAAAGAACCTGTCAACATCTTCTGCCTGTAGAACAGCAAAAAACAAAAACGTGAAAGTCCCATTAGTTTGATCTTACTACTACACAAGACTTTAAAGCAGATTCTGAAGGGAAGCTCAATGAAGGATGTGATGATAAAAAGCAAACGGGATAAGATGCAACAAAGTTCTATTACAGGTAGATTGTGTCAGACCAATTTAAATGAACTTAAATTTATTGAACCTAAAATATCTGTAGTCTACCTGTGAAAGTGTCTGATATGGAGATCCAGGAGAAAATATTATTTCAGATGAAGTACATATACAAGAAAAGTAAGATGGCTATAACTTGCCCTCCATACTGTTGATTATATTGGCATTGGAATTACCAGCCTTTTAATTCTCCCCACAAAAAAAAAAAAAAAAAAAACAAAACCAAAAAAAAAAGATAAATGCTGACATGTTAGGGGTACTATATTTGATAAGAATGGAAATCTTTCTTATGTCCTATTCATCAAAATAAAAGAAAATGCTCATGAAGCTTGAAAATAATTTTTGAAAATTTTATAACAAGATGCATGTTAAGGATATCATCAACTCACTCAGAAGCTGTATTTTAAAAAACAGATAAACAGTAGAATAAAATTTTATGTATTCCAGTCCAGTTTCCAACAATTTAAAGTTGTAGGGTTTCTGTGTCTAATAAATTGCCTATGTGGGACAAGACTCTTCAGAGAACTTGAAGGAGGGAAAGAGGTGAAAAGTAAAGGTTGCAATAAATATTTAGGTGCTAGACAGATAGCATAAAGAAATATTGGTAGAACTAATAAGTTAAGCTTTTTCTCTGAAGGTATCGTGTGGAATTGATTATTTTTTTTACATTTAGGGAAACTGAGTTGACTGATATGCATTTCCTACTTTCATATCATGAGAAACTTAAAAAAAATTTCTGGGGAGATGTAAGTGATGCTCTTAACACAGAAATACATCTGTCTTTCTGTCCTGGTTTCAGCTGGGATAGAGTTAATTTTCTTCATAGTAGCTAGTATGGGGCTGTGTTTTGGATTTGTGCTGAAAACAGTGTTGATGATGTGGAGTTTTAGCTGTTGCTAAGTAGTGCTTACACTAGTCAAGGACTTTTCCAGCCTCCCATGCTCTCCCAGGGGCACAAGAAGCCAGGAGGGGAGGGGGCACAGCCAAGGCAGCTGATCCAAACTGGCCAAAGGGATATTCCACACCATATAATGTCATGCCCAGTATATTAACTGGGGGAGTTGACCAGGGGAAGCAGCAATGCCAGTTCAGGGACTGGCAGCATCGGTCAGTGGGTGGTGAGTGGTTGTATCACTTGTTGTTTGGTTCCCTCACCCTGAGGTTTTTCCTCTCTCTCACACACTCTCATTTTTTTCCTTTTCATTATATTATTATTGTTAGTATTATTATTACTAATACTATTACTGTTACTGTTTTATTGTAATTATTAAACTGTTCTTATCTGAACCCACAAGTTTTCTTACTTTGGCCCTTCTGATTGTCTCCCCCATCCCACTGGGGTGGGGCAAGTGTGTGAGCGGCTGTGTGGGGCTTAGTTGCTGCCTGGGGATAAACCATGACACAGGTAATGCTAAAACAAAGTTTAGACAGGTAAAATAAATGTTTTTGTGTTCTGGTGACTCCATACTCTGCATTTTTAGTTTTCAGGCAGGTAAACTCTATGCAGTCTTCCCACCAGTTTAAGCAAGGTTAGATAAGGTTAAAATGAGTTCTGGAATTTCACTTAGTGGAAGCTGAAGAGACAGGCTGAGCAAGAGATACTTTTGCTCTCTACTTCCTACGTCTTGTGCTACAGGGGGCTGCTTCCAGTAGATCACAATTTTTTTTTCTTCCAGGAACACTTTCTGCGGGGTTGTGTGTATCTTCATGGAGAAGGTATTGGGGAAGCACCCCAGGTTTCCGGTTTCTAAGTTGTAGGTCCTCATGTTCCCAGAAATTTGAGCCTTTTAGGTTACAGACTCAGGGTTTCCAGGCTAATTGCTCTGTATCACCAAGGCAGCAAGCATACCAAGGAAACAGGTAACTCAGTGGCTGCAAATTCTCACCTCCCCAGTTTTTCAGCATGTCATCTGGGAACAGCTGAGTTGACCATCCCAGATCCATTGGGATGACTATGTCATCCCCATGTGACCTCCACAGGAAACTATTTAATGCTTCTGAAGAAAAATATTCTGATATTTTACTCATTCTAAAAGCAAAAACCCAATAATAACAAAAAGTTGGATCTAGGCTTTTTTTTCATAATTCAGAATACCCTTTATCTGAGGGAGACCTCACTCTTTGTAGAACTCATATTTAGTTTCCTGAACAGAGTGAAGCGATTCCACCTCTCCGAAACACTCAGCATCCTCAGGTGGCAGAGGCTCAGAAAGAAACCGCGAGGGACCTGAACGTAACAGCGTTTTCCACACCGGCTGAGAACCAACAGCAGGCACAGAGATGGAGCTTAGAGACTTCCGCTCCAGGGCTGTTAATAGTTTCTTTGGCTGAGTCAAAGAGGACATACCACAACCAGGGTATAGACAAACAAGAAAATTTACACAGCCTGGAGCTCTGGGTTAGGGAAAAGAAACAAACCTATTACTGCAAAATCACACTTCTCAAAGAGAGAAGAGTGGGGGAAGAAATCTCTAGGACAGTAGGGCCAAGTCTCTTTTAGAAATACACCATATAATAATTCATTTTCAAAGGCTGTAGGTAGAATGAAATAGATATCATACCTATTAGCGGGGCATGTCCAATGGTCATGGTTCTGAAGATGTTGTTTTGACTGTGTTTGTTGACTGAATATAATTTGTAGCTCAGTTTTATTTTTGTCAGAAAAGGATCTTACAAAAGCCAATCATAGGTTTAGTACTAATGTATTGTCAGGTGGAATATAAATTCCTAATTAGCACTTCAAATAACATAAACATACTTTACCACATTTCATAGAGTAAAGCAAATGAAAAATTGCTTGATTTACAAATTTGGAATCAGTCTCATGTACAGTGTATATTAAATCATGTGCATCTTGTACAGGTTGCAAGTATGCAAGTTGCAACACATCCCCCCAAACAGAGATGAGAGAAAAGAAAAAATGAAGACTGGAATTTAATCACACTCCACTATTCAGCTCATTTCCACTTTTTTTTTTTTTTTTATTAGAATGCTAGAAGCAAGCCTTGACAAGCTACCTGACCACTATTGCTGATCCTATTTTATGCCTTTCTTTTGATTAATCTTCCTCTTCACAGTAGTAACTGAATTTGTCACATTTGGACTCTGAAATCTACTGCAATATTTGAGCAATATTACTGGTTTCTGTTGCCATACCAGTGGGAATTTTCACCAATCAAGTAAAATTTTGCTTTTGATGAAAGAGCATGACGTAAATGAACAGCTTATCAACTACAGAATGAATTAATCATCCTTTTCTTCCCTTTATTCCCCATGCCAAGATTGTGACCAAAGCTCCGAAGATATTTTAAAGTCCATATCTGTTGTGTCTCTGGAAAATGAAACCAATAGTTTTCCCTGGAGGGGTAAGCCTGTATGTCCTGTGGAGCCTGTTCAGCTCCCCATACTGACCTCCCGTGAATGCAGGCCCTGCTGTGGCTCTCTTTGCACTACCTTGTTTGGCACCATACTGAGCAGCTGTTGCAGAACATCTTTTCATTCCTGAGCTCTGCATACATCACTGCTGTCTGTAACCCTTAGCGAGCTCCCTTTTCAAGTTTCCTTTTCTTCAGTCCTCTTCAATTATATCGTCTTCAACTCTTCATTTCACAGATATCTCTGCCTTATTCTGGGATGCCTCTTTGACCACCTCGTTCACCAGTTTATTAGACTTTGATCTTGTTTAATACGCATTTATTTTTTAAGATCCAGTTAAACTACCTATCTAATTTATAAGAAGAATCTTACCATTTTCAAACAAAATAGGAAATAGGCAAGCTGTAGCCATCATCTCCCATTTCCCCCTTGTTCTCTTTTCAAGTTCATTTCTGTTTATGCAGTATTATAGCAGTTCTGATTTTTGTGCTCTTCTGTGCAGCAAACACCTTTCCAGAAAGTGCCTGACTCACTATAGGTCAATTGACAAATAGCAGCTATAGGATATTCCTATAGGATATTCCTATATAATATTCCAGAGAACCAAATTGTCCTAAAATATGGATATTCTTAGGCATGATTCCTGAGTCACTGTTGTTACTCTCTAGGGTGTGAGCCATAGCTGGCAGAAATTATTAAGACTCTTTTGCTGTTGAAAGTGATCTGAGCATCAGGCCAGACAAAGCCCCCTATACTTCTGTTCACATTTAGGAAAAAATTAATCAAATTAGGTTTTGACTGTGCATATGTCTCAGAAAGAAAAGTCCTGACATAGTTAAATGACATTGTTTTTCTTACTATTTACTGAGATGGCCATTAAAAGCTATCTTCATGAAGACTAATTCACTTTCACACTCTGTGTTCTGAAAATCTGCAGTTTACAATTATGTTTTATTTGTCACAAAGTCTGAATGACGTACATTTTAAAAAATAAATAGAATTAAACTGGCATTTCTTTCAGTAATGCTTATATTAGGATGGCTTTGTGCTATGACATCAGCTTCAGAAAAAAACACACAATAATTTAATTTTAAAACAGAAATGCTTGGGGACTGAGGTTAAAAAACAAGTATTATGCATGATCATTTTTCTATTCATACTTCATATGCATGATCATTATGGGTAGAAAGTATTGTAAAACATTTAAATTTTTTAAATATTCAAATTCATAATGAGCTGTATAAAATGCATCCCCTTATGCCATTAATTCTCTAATTCCCATTGACACAGTAGACCTTTCCAATCATATCCATTTTTAAATACTCAGGCTAAGATGATAGATCTATGCAGGTCAGTCTGTCACATGTGCCTGGAATAAAAATTTGTAATCACCTGCTTTTGTGGATTAAGAAAGATGGAAAGACTGCATGCCAAAGACTAGGCAAGTATCTTTGGTACACTTCTGTTAACCTCTCAAATTCCTTCAGCTTTTCTGCCTTTTAAAGTGATTTAGGAAAGTATGCAACTTTTAAGAAGAGATCTGAAGTCCCATCTCTTTTCCTGCTGCTTGTCTTTCTTTGGATTTAAATGCCAGCAGTTCACAACAGTTTGCTTCCATATTGTCACACAAAAACATATTGATCCTTCCCAAGTTCCTAATGGAAGTTTTTCCTTTCTAAACTGCTGGTCTAGCTAAAGCCTTTGCATCCTACTGTTCAAATATGACAGATCTGGGAAAAAAAACACCAAAAACAAAACCAAAAACAAACAACCAAACCCAAGAAAAAAAGAGAATTCCTAGTTTCTTGCTCTCTGCCTGTATTAAACCGTGTAGTCATCCTGACAAGTATATTGTTATTGACTATTTCTGCAGAAGTTATATTGAGCTCTCTATGCTTTTTTTTCTCTTGAGTGATATTTGGGTTTCTGAGAGAAAAAGCACAATCATTCTTTAATACTCTTCTTCAAAATTCCATGTCTCAGAGGAGCTGATAGTTTCAAAGAAGATTTGCAATAGCTCTTCTGTCTCCTACAGACTTATATTTAGGAAACTGAACAATGTGTTGCATATTTTGCCCTGGATTGTTTGACAGCACAGTAGGCTCTAAGTGTTCAGTGTTCATACTGTTCTACAGGAAAAGGAAATATTAAGGGTAGATTTTAAAGGCATCTTGGCAGCAAGATTTCCTCTAGCAGTGATGACTTCTTAAGTAAAATTTGAAAGGGCATTTTTGTTTTTCAGATGTCATTGTTTCTTTCCCACTAGCTTGCCTGTGACTTTTTCATTTTCATTTAGTATTGTATATTTTGGAAACAAGGTAAGTACCACTTGAATGTTTTTGATATGTTAAATTCCAGATTATGACATGAAGCTCTATCTTTCTAGACAGGTCCTTAGCCAGTGCTAATTGTACTTGCTTGCAATGTTCCCTGAAAAGGCACTCCAGCAGAACTCTAATAATGGTTCTGTGCCACACAAAGCATTAGTCAAATGTTTTTGAAGTGAAATAGAAACAAGGTGATTCAAAATTGGGTTGTTGAAAGGTTCAAAATGTTCAGAGGAACCGTCCTGTCCCCAAATGATCTTCAAACAATATTATTTTTATTCACGGCATGAGTTCAACATAGAGCAAGAGGAATACCGGCATGACTAGGAAGATCAAGAATTGGCCCTATGTGGAGCTTCCCTGATGCAAAAGCTAAAGTCTTTTATACAACACTGATAATGAACTTAATATAAACTTGCAACTGTACATGCAAACTTTTAACAAGGAGCTTACCTTGAATGAGTCTAGTTGTTAAAATACATTAAATAATTGGTACAGTAGTAGAAGAGAGTTTGCAAGCATAAACAGAAAACTTTTATGATGTTAAGACTTAATGATGCAACCCCTGATCATTTTAATGAATATTTAGCCATGTAAGTCTTTCCAAAGTGGCCTGTGGAATTCTTTGTGTTAAGTAGCAATAATAAATACGCATAGCACCATGCAGGAGTATAAAATTCACAGTAAAGTGTTGAAAGATAAAGGTCTTAATATTTCCAGGTCTCAGCATAGTTCCTCTAGAGATTACCTGCTTGTTTCTATACAGTAATGCACTGTGATATGTAAGCATAACCTGAATGCCTGGCAACAGGAGTACAAATTGCATGACTGAGTTCAAACGGTATGTTGCTGAAGTCATTATTATAATGAGAAAAAATTACTTTCTATAACATTAGGGAAAATGAAAGAAGAAATATTCAGACATTTTCTGCCTGTAGTTAAGCTATTAAATTCATATTTAGCCTCTTAAATCCTAACGCCTTAGTTTTTAAAATTCTGAGTACCAGTTTCTCAGTGAATATCACTGAGATCACTAAATTATTGACATCTCTGGAAATCAAGCCCTCTATTTAAGTGCCAGGAGCGCATGAGCTTCCTAAGTCTACATGCAAGATATAAAGGAAGTCTGAGTCTGTGTGATATCTGAAGCTTGTGACTACACATGAGCTCAGAGTCTCATGATTAGAGTATTTCAATGCCAAGATGTGGTTACATGCAGGTTTGAGAATGTCTGAGCTTAATGGGTCCACTCGGGCTGCGGTGTGGATGGGAACAATGACTATCCTGTCCTAGTCAAGTCCTCCTCACCCCTCAAAACTTATTTGTCTTTTGCTGACATCATAGGGTCACCATTAGGCAGGTACGGTCCTTCCTAAAGCATCTTATGTCATGTAAAGCAAGAACGAGTGGCCTCTGTGGGCTGACATACTGCTGTCACTGCAGATGAAAGGAGAGTGGGTCAAGGATCACTGCTTACTTCAGCCCACTCCTTGACTCTGGCAATCTGTGACTGTATTGACATAGCCTGGTAGTTCATTTAAGCTCCTGCATGTGGAATGTCACTTTTCAGCTTAACTCCTGATTTTAATTGGTGTTTGGTATCTCAGGCTGGCCATGGTGAGAAACATGTATCACATTCTTAGAAGTAAATCTGATTTAAATAATTGCTTTTAATGGTCATGGCCTTATGTTACTACAGTAGGCAAAACAGCAGTATAAGCTTAGAAGTTTTCAAACTGAATAACATTTTCAACTTTTTGTGCATGCCAATCACAAATGTCACCTGAAGAACAATAAATGAGACTTAATCATAATGTTTGGTTTAAGCAGGGGAAGTTATTCCTGTTGGTATCATTAAAACATACAGCTACAATATTGATTTTTGATCCTTTAAATATATCCGTGAAAAGTACTTACATAATCCTTCAAGAAGAAGGAGAAAGGATGTATTCTGTTTATAACATACTAAGTAGGCAGATGTCTCTAGATTCCACTTCAATGTAAGACTTTGTGATACCAATTAGAAAGCATATGCCATATTGCCTCGACATCCTGTTACCAAATGCTGATGAATGTTTATGATCATAAATGAGATATGTGAAGTAGCACTGAAAATAGTCTTTCATCTTAAAAGTGTTAAAATATATACTGTGCAGAATGTCTACCAGGTGTTCTGCAATGCAGGGTCTCAGGGATGTATTTCTCTGGGGGTTTGTGGAGTCCAGTAATAGATTTCAATGCTGCCTCAAGTACTGAGGTACGTACACTTTAATGTATTAGCTGTGAACACAAATACAAACACTAGATGTTCAACAAGTTACAGTAAAAGATATTGAGAGGTATAGTGGAATTTGTTAGCAAAGCTGTGGTTGCACCATGGTAAAAAACAGATTTTGAAGCAGAAACCCCAACGAGATTTGAGTTCAGGCATGTTTTGCAGCCACCTTTATTCCTGGTTATTGAAATTTCTGCTGATGCTGCAGCTTCCTTCCTGCTCCTGTCATAGGTGGGAGCCACAGGGACCTGACACATACGGTCAGGGCCTACGATCACTGACCATGTCTGAACCTGACATGGGTATGGGATAGCAATTTGGCATGTAATGAAATCCAGAAGCTGGGAATGTGCTTCACTTCCACAATTTAGATGTAGGCAGAAAGGCTGCCATTAAACTGCTGAATTTCCCAGGAATGGAATGGTGACTAATGTATTATATATGCTGCATATTAACAGCAAGCCATTGCATTTGATACAGGGATTATTAACTGCAATTTGATGTTCTCTGTTGTGCTGCATATGTATAATAATATATTATTATATGTATATATATGTAATATGTATTACATATATATATGTAATATATTATATATATAATATATTTTATATATATGTATAATAATAAAATATTATTGCAATATTTTTGTTTGTTTACTAAGCTGTAAACCTTATATATCAAGACTAAAAAGGTTTATTGGAACACCTAGTCTAATGCATTGCATAATATGGACAATCAAATTTCAGAGCTTTTCTCCTTCACTGAGACCAATAACTAGTGTTTTCAGAAGGGCTCAGAGTCTGAGTCTGAAGACAGTCAGACAGAAAATCCATCTCACTTGTTCTGATGGTTATTCATATTCCGTCATAAGAATAGCAATATTCCAGTTTCAGTGTGCTTCACTAAAATCCCCACCATCTTTGGTTCTCTCTTTAAACTCTAAAGAATTAATGCCTTATCTAGCAAAGCTAAGTATATAGTGTGAGCAAGTCAACTCATAGTTTTAATTTCAGTGTTCTAAATAGGCAGAGCGCATAAAGCTAAATTTTCTTTAGCCCTTAAAACATTCTTATGGCATTTTCATGCACCATTTCCATTTCCATTTCATTCACTTCAATTCCAGCTTTTTGAAGTACGTATATAACAGAAGTGCTCTCCATACTTTAGTATATCTTTGAACAATGTTGAATTCAGAGATACATCTTTTATCACATCCATTTTTAAATCAGCATTGCTCGTTTTTTATTCTTCTGTCACTGCTAGCACCTACTAGCTCAGTTCAAACATGGTTCCCCACTTCTGAGGAGCTAGTTGACTAGTTATTAATTAATTTGTCTGAATTTTACTGGTCTTGTACTGTGATTTTTTTGGATTAATATGCCAGGGAGCAGTAAACTAAATTTATTAAGCAGAATGAAGTTGATGTTCAGAAATACTCCTGTCCTTTACTAATGTACTTCTTTCTCAGCTTCTCAGTTACTTCACCTGGAATTGATACCATAATAACCAATTTATTATCAACACTGTGAGCCTACTTTAGAAGCTGGCAACGGGAAGAGAATTTTCAGTCTGTTGGGAATTCTGGCAAGCAGCTTTCTTCCTTTTCTCCCTTCCTCCCTTCTTTCCCTCTTTCCATCCTCCCCTGTTCAGAACAAAAATTTAAAAGGTATTGAAAATAAATGTTTCATAATTGTTATTTTTCAAAATCTCAGAGATACCATGTAAAACAAAGATGCCATGTAATAACTTCACATTCATGCATCCCAGAAAATATTTTGGTTTTGATGAATCACACCGAGAGATCAGATGGTGAGTAATTCCTTATCTTCACCAGGTTAAAGCATAAATTGTCACATCTTTCAATATACTGAAGTATTCACTGAACTTGTTTTACTTTTTATCATTTTTATGTATTTTATCACATCCATTTTATAATGAAGATATGTCAATTGGGGCATTTATTACATCTGTAATATGCTTGACCTGATGGATCCTGCCAGAAAATGTACACCTGATGCCTTTGTTTCTTTTCAATTTTCCAGATCCGTTTTGTTTTTGTTTATACTGCCTCTTTTTTCTGCTTCCTCCGAACACTTCACATTTCCTGTACTTTGCTGTATAAAGCTCTCTTTTTCTTTTCTTTCACCACATTGCTGTTAAACCCATTTGTTCCAAACTAGTTTCTGCAATTTTTTTCTCCTGTTTCTTCTTACTTATTATAGATTATCTTTGGTATTCATGAAAAGACCTTACAAAACAAGTTGTTTCTATACAAATTGTTCTCTTTACTGTTGACTTGAATGAGAAATGTATGTAGAAATTGTAGACTTTTAAAGAATTGTAGGTTGAAAGACACTTAAGATTACAGAGAAAGAACATGAAAAAATAAAAACAGCAGGTTACCTCATGCTAATTACAACACAATCTAGTCTTAGTCTGCATATGCTGACACCCCACCCACCCCCCTTGAAGTGTTGTTACTTTCCCAAACCTGAATAAGCTTCCTGTTTGGGATGTAAAAACATAAGGTGTGGAAATGTTATTTTTCCAACAAATTGTGTCAATCAATCAGGAACTGAAGGGTTTTGATAGGTTCTTGCCCTTCAATAGGCAGAAAAAGGAAATACAGTAGTTATATGATTACCTAAATGCAAATATAAATTGATATTATTGTTTTAAGTGCTATGCACTTCATCGAGTGAACATTGATATTGCTGAATGTATGTACTCATATATTTATTTAATCTATTTTGAAGTCTGTTATTCTGAATGACTGATAAAATTTGTCTGTCCTTGGTTTTTCATCTACATTCTGAAAGCATTAATTCAATTTCTGTGTATCACAGTCACGATTAAAAAAAAAAACTTTAATAATATTCAAAAACATTGCAGTTTGTCTCAGGTTATACAGTTCTCTTCAACAAAGTTCTCTTCTACAGGTCTCTTCCCCTGCCCTCCCCCCGCCCCATCTCTTTCCTGCTTCTCTTGAAGACTAGAGTCCTTTGGATTCTATAAGTTAGTGGTGGGAGACTTCTGAGACTACCCTTGGAAAACAGTGAATTAAACATGAATGCTTAGTGGGTAGACTGAACCAGATAGATGAACATCTAGGAGGAAGGCCTGCAGATATAGTTGTTTACTGTGGGTTTTATTATATGTAATGATTTCATGAACTTAAGAGCTGTGTACTTTCATTACAATTCTTTACAAGCCTCAGATATTCCTAGAACATGCAGGAGTTTGTGCTTTCCTGTATCATGAAACATATATGATGTCATATATTTACTATAAATACTTTCTTGTCCATTATCTCAACAAGTATTATGTAATCATTGTTTTCTCTGAAAAACTTACATAGTGTGGAAAATATACACATCGTTTTATAAAAAGAGTTTTTAATTCTCCTAGGCTGAGGCTGGTGCAAGGCTGAGGCTGATGCAAAGCTGAGGCTGATGCAAGGCTGAGGCCAGCAAAAGTCAGAGAAGCTAAGGATTGGCTTGATGTCACACCATTTGAGGAGGAATGCAAGGAAGCCAAAATCCATGAGGTCTGGCGTATGCTTTCCCTCATTTATTTATCTTCTACCAGCTGCATGGAGCCAATTCTGTCAAGACAGCAGGAGAGATTTTCTTCCCATGGAGGAAAGTCTCCTGGTGTCTGCTAACAGAATCTAGTCCAATGACAGGGTACAAACAACTGATGTTAAACCACTCTAAGTTCCAAGACTCCCACTACTAAGTGTTTTCCATAATTACAAATAAAGAGAAGAAAGGCATCTTTTTAATCAGAACAAACCACTAGAATACCCTGTCCAACTGCTAGAATAAAGGAGATATGAAATATAGAATCCTGCTTGAAGTTTCTAATAGATATCATCACCCAATCTAATTTACCTGTTCAGTACTTAAATAATAAATCTGTAAGCAGCTGAAAAAATGCAGAACATGTTTATTAAAAAAATAGCTGATTGGTTAACTCTGCTGTAATGGAAACTTAGGTTTTTCCTAATTCCATTCAGGTAATAAAGACTTCAGGGAGTCACAGAATGCTTCAGCTAGCAAAACGTAAATTACATACTGGTATACATTATCAACTCTTGTATCCTACAATTTCTGGACTAGCCTTATTGTGCCCATAAACATCTCTCACAGTAAGTTATGTACAATGGGGTCGTATACAGTGTTTGCCAATAAATCTCCACAATTTACCCACAGTTAGTAGTCAATGAACTGCTGAGTTTCTTCTTCATATTTTCCAGGTCTTAGTGTATCAAGCTACATTGGTAGGCAATAGAAGAAAAATTTTTACAGTATTGCTGATAAAGGCAATCACATTTTGGGTGTTCAGTTCCAAATAGCATAAGAGTGCTTCCTTGCTTTCCTCTATACACCACCTTTCCAGATCCTGCCTGACTGTGAACTGAATGCCTTGACCTTTTCATTCCTGTTACTGTAAATTTATTTACCATTTTTCTAGAGAATGTGAACCATCATATAAGCAATTCTGATGGAACACAAGAGTATATTCTGATTTACAGTAGTAGACTGATGGAAGACAAAGCTTGGCTAGGTAGCTTGCTGATGCATTTGCTCTCTGCTCTTATTTTGAATGTTGTTCTTACAGGACTAATAATACCCTCTCACATGCAGTTACACAGTAGCACTTTGTATTGACCTGGTTGGCTTTGTATTGCTTGTGTGTTCTCCCGAATTGGCATTGCTCTGGTGGCCACTGCTATTTCATGGCAGTGTTGTGGGAGTATCACCAGGCATTATGGTGCAGAAGGGCTCAGTATCTCAGTATGAGACAGAGGGAGGGAGCCACAAAGAGAGGGGAGGCTCTTTGGGACACAATATTACCACTGAGAAGCCTCAATAATCTCTAAGAGGAGACAATTTGCAAGTTTTAAGATCTGAGCTAGAGGGAGCAGGGCATTGTGATCCTTCTGTAGAGGCAGGTCACTCACTCTCTGGTCCTCCTCACTGCTTCTGGAAGAGTGTTAGGTGTAACCACACCACCCAAGGAGCAATTAGTCACCCAGGTTTCCTAGTCATGTGATGGCAGCCTAGCCAGATCCTGTTCTTAGGAAGCTTTCATTTCCTAGCTCCCTCTGTAGAGGTCTTTAATATTTACTATATTGTGAGTTAAAGATCTAAAGAACACTTGTTCCCTGAAGGTACAACACAGAACGGAATGACCAGCAATATGACCTACAACATGCATTTTCCATCCCTATGTGTTTCATCCAAACAGGTAATAAAGTAGCACCACCATTATTTTCTGTTAGTGAAATAAGCCATCTTCCTTTCTTAAAAGGACTTTGTCAATGAGAAGTTAGAACTACATAAAAAGCTTGGACTAAGGTCAGTGCCAGCAGAATAGCATCAGTAGAAAAAACAACTTTTCAGTTATTTAGATTTTTTTTAAACTGATTTCCAGTCTTGTCTCATTCTTCATAACAATGTTCTAGCAAACAGCAGTTGTTAATCCAAAACTCTGTCAATCATCTACCAAGTGGAACAAAACTCACAGGATATTAAGCTGCAAAACAAAATAATAAAAATCAAAACATGGAAAATTTACAGATATACCTCTGCAAATCAATGTTAAAAAACCCCACAGAGAATATTGTCAAGCAAGTCTTGCCTATAAAATAAATCTTGTGAAATGCTGAACCAAAGGTTGTTAGGACTTCTGCTAGAAGTTATTTACCCTTAGGGCACTAGTTTACCCCTAATCTAGAAAAAAAAAAATTAAGTGCTGGCTCCCTGTGTTAATATGCTAATGGTCTTTTTCCCACTACGTTTTTTCTTGGTTCCTTCTAGTTAATAAATTTTGTCAAAGACTTCTGTGAGTGAAAGGCTAGAAACCACATGAAAGACTGTTGTTTCAAGCACAAAACTGGAAATAAGCAAATATATTTGGGCATCAACAGGAGGCAAATACCTATAAAGTCAGACCTACAAACCAGTGCAGTAGTGAATTATCATACTGAGGGCAGAGCACGTATTGGGCTCAGTTTCAGGGGAAAGTTAGAAGTGTGCATATTGGACACTGCTACAGTCATTTGGTCAGCAAGAGCTATCATTTAACATTAATTTTGTTTCATAAAACAGCTGGGGAGGAATGTAACATGATAGAGAAGAATAACAGTGACCCTAATGTCTTAATTAAACATTTGTGCAAGTAACATCCTTCTCCCTCCAGCCCCATTTCCAGCCTGGTCCAGCAGACCTGCCTGACTCCCATCTGAAGGGCAGGCACCACTTTAATTTCTGTTTCTGTTTTCCCACATACTGCTGGGCTGGAAATACAGTTACTCCTAAATTGGAGTCTCCATGGCAACCTTCACAGAGGTGCACATTGGAGCCAGCTGCTGGGAGAAGACGGTCGTATAATACAAACTGAGAGGATTTCTACTTTTCACTTTTTCCACCCTGAAATAGATAGACAGACAGACGGAATGTAAATAATGTAAAACTCTCGTACAACTGGTTAAAAGTGGATGATACCACAATGCTATTTAAAATAATTTACAAAGGCGAGAAGTGAGGTTGTATAAACCACTTACTTGTAATTGTTTTTAGTATTTAAAAGCAATGACTTGCACCAAGCCATGTTGAGAAAGTAGGGGGATGGCAACATCAGCCGTATGTCACTTTACCACCAGCTAAATCTAATTTCTGTGCCGATCAGGTGATGTCGGAGGTAGATCAGGACTCTCATGTCTGATGATGCAGTGCAGAAAATACTCAGAATGGAGAGATTTTAAATAATAACATGTTGGTTTTCCCAGAGTAACTGCAAGGAAATGAGTCTGAAAGGTCAGAACAGAGACTGGGTTTAGGTATGGAGCTGAGGAGGGAATAAATACAGATAAGACTTGGGAGAAACTAGAGGGACCAGCTGACCTGCCATCATATTGGGAAGGACAACACTAAGGATACCATTATTTAAAATAAGAAAATTAGCTGTAAGACCCTTTGGCAGCAGAAAGTGCATAAGTCTCCTGTGAAGCTTCCCTTTCCACAGACTATATCTTTTTCTGAACTTAGGACACACATCTGTATTGCAGTCAATAGTTATTTACTTCTCCAGGAATAATTTTGTCACTTCTTTGGCCATGACTGGGTATCTCCATACTAACAGAAATAACATTCATCTTGATGTCAATGGAGTCACAAAAACCCAGAATGTCCCCCAGGACTTCTCAGGGAGTAGGGAAGAGTAATAGAGAGTGTCTAGGTAATCTTGAAATTCATATAAGGACTAATTTTTTTTTCTCTTCAGAAGTAACTGAATAAAAGAAATGTTTACTTATGTGGTATCTTAGATTTCAGGCCTTATATTTTACTTAGCTTCATTTACAAAGCATGCATATTTATTTTTCACCCAGAAACCCAGTCTCCAGAATGCTTCTGCTAGACAGCAATATTTTTTGGGACAACTGCACACCCATCCACCATCCACATTGGTATTTTATCATTCAGAAGACTCAGACTACAATGCTAATATACAACAGCTGGGTCTCAACAGCCATCCATGATGACATATTTGTGATTCCTTCTCATGTCAAGAGGATATAGTTCAAGAAAAACAACAGAAGAAGTAGTGAGTCTTCTTGCCTTAGCTCACCCTGTTTCCTCTGTTTATTCTCAGAAGGGATTTCCACACCTTGGCACACATTCATGTCACACAACAGGTGAAGGCTTAATTTCTTCGGCGTTTTAAAGAAAAAAAAAAAAAAAAGCAGAAGGCTGGCACTGACTCTGTCTCTGCAGCTGAGCTGAAACATGGAGTTTGGGTAATATAGCCCCAGGACAGCATGGCTACTTTGGGGTTTACCTGTCTGTTTAAATCTTACCATGGCTATGCTCCTATCACACCCTTTCAAAAAATGTCTTCAGTTTCTCCTTACAAGCTTTCTTTGACTTCATGAGCACCTCTTATGCTGCGACGATATTTTGTAAAAACACTGAAAATGTGAATTTCAGAATGTACATCATGGGGAGTTACAATCTTTCTCTACAGCCCCACAGGCATTACCACATTGCTTAATTTAATTTTTGTCAAGTAGAAAGATGTACAGGTGGAATGGTTGGAACTCAGCTTCTTACTCTTGATAATGTACCACATGAAGTTGAAAAGTAATTCTGAGAGAGAGGCTTCAGACAGAAAATATGTAGGCATAAATGCTCGCCTGAAATTTATGTGAAATTCAAACTAAAGCCCATTACCTCATCTTCTGCAGATTATTTTCAGCAGAACTTCAGAAATATGTAGGCAAGTCAGTAGACCTGACCAGAAATTGGAATTTCTGGCTCCTCAGAAGTTCTGACATTTCAGTTTAGTTCTTTTTCAAATTTAGTCAGCAAAGGCAGGGAGCAGATGTACTGGAAGTGGAGGTTAAAGGAGCAAACATGAATCCTGAAAATCTTTAGAAATAAATCTAGAAATATACAAATACACTCAAAATAAATAAACATCTACAAATTAAATGTGAAAAAATCAGTGCTTAGTAAATGCTAATTTGCATTAAAAAGTATTTAAGGAAGTTCTGTCTTGAGTAAAAAGTGTTCACCATTAAATTCTTTAGCAAATATAGAAAAATAAGTTACCAGAACAAGATTATTTTTAATTGAAACTGAATTTGGTCAATAGCCACAGTCAAAAACAGTATAAAATTTTGGAATTACTTTGGCTAAAATTTTTATTGATATAATGCTTTCACTTACTACATTTTTTTCACTTAGAAATTTATTTAAAGAAAAATGAAAGAAAATATGGACAGGAAATATAAAATAATCCAAAAGGAAATATTTCACTTTGTTTGCAAAATACGCTTCTGGCAGACCCAGGAGGATGATCTTCTCTTTTTTCCCCCCTATTTTGAGAAGAAGAAACTAAAAAGCTGCATCAAAACCAATCCTTTTTTTTTATCTATAACTAAACTTTTTCCTACATGTTCTTCAGTTTAGCCGCTAAGCTGAAAGAATCCTGTATTCTCCATGTTTTTTTCAGCAGCATTGTATAAGTAAAAGACCAGAGAATAACTGTAAGCATTTCTCCATCTCCTGAATAGCTTTGCAATCCTTTGTGGCATTAGGAAGAGATTTCTCATCCAAGCTAGATTTTGACATTTGAGACCCCAAGCGGCAAATCACACAGCCAGCCGGGAAGACAAAGGCGCCAGGGATATTTCACAACACCACGTTGCCCATGGGGTACATGAACAGCCTTGCTTTTCCCAGTGGGACCCATGGGGACCAAACCCCCAGCAGAAGGACAACTTCCAGCACAGCACACAACAGTGCCATGCTCTAGTGCTTTGCCTAGTCTGACATTTTATACACCAAGAGGATATGGACGCCATAGGCAGACTTCTTCCTGCAAATATGTGATGTGTTGGTACCACAGTGGGTGATGAACAGAGGGAAGGGGAATGGGAGCCCGAGACATGGCAGGGTGAAAGACTTGCATTGGTGATATGAACTGTAACAAATCTGCATGGTGGCTCAGCGATGCCTGTTAAGATCATGAGCTTCTGTTACTTTTGTTTACTTCCAAGACATAATTATTATGCTGCTAGACTTCACCTGCAATACGTCAGCTCAGCTGACCGGTGCAGGCAGCAGGGAGCATGCAGGGGAAGTATCTGCCACAGAGAGCGCTTTAAGGAGTGAATTTTTTCACCTCTTGTATAGTCTCATGTTCATACAGTTGAATCACAGCATAACTAAAATTACATCTGAATGGCAATGTTTAAGCACCCTGCTGGAACAGTGAAAGTAAAATTTACCTGCCTTGTGTTAGCTCGGTGAAATCACAGTAAATATCTCATGCTGGGGGAAGGAAACTTAGTGGGAGATCTGTCAAAGTCAGAACTGGAGGGAGGGCATCAGGCTGCCATTTTTGCTTTTGGCAGTCTCCCCCACTGAATTTCAGCACATTAAAAATTCCTTGCACATTAGGCATTCGTGCAGATTTTCTTTCCAAAGGCTACAGCGTGTACCTTCCTAAGCAGCAATCCTCAAAAAGTCTCAAGTGAAGCATTCCTACTGAAAGTGATTTAATTTTATCTAACACAAACCAGGAGCAATTTATCATGCCTTTAGCTCTTAGGTTGCCTCCCCCCTCTCTGACTGTCAGTGTTTAAACCAAACTCAAGATTGATACGCAGACAGCAATTTTGCCAATAGCTAGTCTCAGAACTCTGCACACTGGCATCTCTTTATCCACATTTTTACCTTCAGGATGGATTTCCAATGCTAAAGAAATTGCAGATGTTCGTTGAATGTTTTTTATTATCTTTACATTAAACCTTCTTTTTCTTATTGCTGCATCTTGTTTGCAGATACTGTTTACCATCTTCCCTTACAACTATCTATGGGTTTTTCAATGTAACTTTTTATATTTAGGTTAATTTGAACAGTGCCACTTCCTGGCAATTGCAAGTAAAAAAGCAACAGCTTGTGTGGTAAGACCCATATTCCATTTCTGAACTGGAATTGATCTTCCTATTTTGTTTTGTTTGTAACGAGCAAAAAACCTGTCTCCAGAGTACCCTGCTTCCACCTACCACTCTAAACTAAAAGCCATTCTGTTCAAGTGAAATAAATATGCTAGAAACATTTTAAAAACATTCTATCATACAGGAAAGAGTAAACATGAAAATCTCAACTACGTCTTTTGATCTATCTATTTACTTATGTGTTTACCTTTGTCTCACAATTGCTGGTAGAGCCATGGAGGAATGAGCATGAACAGAAGCTCCAGCAAAGTCCTGAAATATCTTTGGTTTTGCTCTTGATATATATCCTTCCTCCAAATCCCTGTTTTGGGAAGGCTTGAGATTCATTGGAAGCATTCTGTTCACTTCACCTCTGAACATAGTTTATTATATGTCCAATAGGGAATATCTACTTTTAGGTAAACCTTTACAGAGGACCTCCAGAGACAGGGAGGGAAAGGACCACGCTACCTATAAGGGACTTGGCCTCCTGTTTTTCCATTTATGTATTTATTGTTATATATGGGCAATTTCAATATGTCAGGAAAGAGTACCTCATTAAAAGCTCACTAAATAGATTAATAAAATATATCCAAACATATTCAGGGAAAAATCTCCATCTCAGAAATAAATTAAGCACCTTATGTTTATCAGGGAAATACTTTGTAGATCTGTTTTACCTAAATTTATCAGGGTTAAACTCAGGTATGAACCACAGAATGTCACACTACTCTGAAGATTAAGTGCAATGATGCCATTGCCTACTCTTCAAACCAGGAGAGCAGCCACAGGCCTGGCTTTCTGCTAGGGGTTATCCAGGAGGAACAAGGTGCCAGCTGTAAATTATTCACTAGTGTCTGAACTTCTCGCTGTGAGCAGGAACATAATAACCACAAAGTAATGTACAAATACATATTACAGAAACAATGCAAGGTTTTGAACAGGTCTGTTCTAATTATCTAGGCAGATTGGTAGCTACTTCTTTTAGTCCAGTATGTACCATAATGTATCGTAATTACTCTAACGAATGTAATTTATTTGGATACTTCATAGGATGTAGCAAAATTGTGTATTACATCAGTTTCCTATATCAATTTCAAAGTCAGTTCCTTTAGGTACGTAGTCAGCAGAGGTATGGCCATAATTTTAATGAAAAAATAGCTTTTATTCTTGACAGGTGATGTTGGTGTTCTCCTATTTTCTTGAATAATTTCCTGAAGAAAAATGCCTCCATTATATCCTTAGTGCAGTCTTGAATGTATTACACCACTGAGGAATGGTAAGCTGAATTGTGTTGTTTCTGAGTTGCTGTTTGGGTTTGCTTTCACATAGCTGGTTGCTGGAAGAATCACAGCGTGCTTTGGATGCTGGCCAAAAAGAACTTAAATAGCATGAGATATGCAATTTGATGGCTACTAGCATTGGCCATACTTTGCGGTTATAACAGCATTAGTATCGAGTGATTAATGCAACGTAATTGCTACTTGTTGTAATTAATCAAATGTCATTCAACATTGAGGAGTTATTGACATCACACATACACACACAAATGCATACAAAGAAATCCCTTACCCAAGAAACAATGACACAAGTGCAAACATGCTAGTTTACATTTCCTTTGGAGAACAGCAACGTTACTTTCTGCTTTGTATGGAAAGGCAGGGCTCCATGTGCTCTGAGACTAACCACGTGACACTGGCAAAATTTGCACTTCAGCTTCCATCAGCAATCCTAATTCAACACATTTTCAGGGTCTTCAGCAGTGCTGAGGTATACTAACTGCCCAACGTAACAGGGAATATGACAGCCAGGTATTTTGTCTGCTTGACATAATTGTTGCAAACACATATAAGATCAGTGATAAGGTTTTATGGTGGAGTACAAACTGATAACAGCTGCTGTTCTGTTAATCTAGGAAATGGAAGTTATAGGCTTACTTAATATGAAATTGCTAATATTGCTGGTATCACAAGTAACTTGAATGTATGAATAACATTGAGAAGTCCTTCCCTTACTTATTCACTTGCTTTCAAGGTTTTGGATGTGTGAAACAAGTACTGAAGCTAAATGTAGCTTTGGTTGTTAGCAGCAGAGTTTTGAAGTAACTGCAGAAAATCTTTAGCAATATTTGCTGATATTTTTTTTCTCTACTTCTGCTAAGTATATGCTGCTTTTGTATTGGCGCTCTGCAAGCATTCAAGAGTTAGCTGGAGTATTTGTAGAATATTTTTAATTATTTCTGGATATTACTGCAACAGTTTCTATATAGTGGCATGAGAAAGTCTGAACAAGAACTTCTTGTTTGCATTCAGGGACTAAAACCCATTCTGTGTGATAGCTGAAAACCTTTCAGTACTCTGCCCCAAAGTCCTAAGAGCCCATTCTTAAGCAAACGGTTGCTGACCATTGTATAAGGTTAATGACGCTGACGCTGACAGCATGGATTAGGTATACTGGGAAGGAGGAGGACAAAGACAGACATTTTTATTAGTTGATAACATAAAGGCCAGCAGCCACCATTAGGATTCAAAGGCCAAGCAGTTATAACTAGTGTGTAATGCAGGCATGCACTGATTATGAATAGAAACAGTACGACAACTATGCAACAAGTAATCCTAATCACTTGCTCAGATGGAGACAACAAGTGCCAGTAAGAGAAGCAGAGCAGATGTATTGGATGAGATGTGTCCTTCACAAAACAGACCCAGGCAGCTCTGGGAAAAGATGCCTAATCCTCTGAAAAGCTCCATCTGGCTCTTCTGGAAGCTTCTTTCCCTCTTGGTGTCAGCATCAGGTTACTTGCACTATCCCTCTACAGAAAGTAATCTCGTATAAAACCTGCTGCAGCAGGCGAGAGCTGACCAGTTTGGATCTTGTTTGGCTTGTTTTCAACCATTGCCCAGAGCAAGCAACTAATCACAGTTTAATGGCAAACTGGCAAGATCCTCTTTGTTTTCTTTCTTGGCCAAAATCAGAAAGAAATAACATACTTAGCATAGAAAGAGCATTTGACACTTTATAAATTATGCATTTCTCATTATTATGGATTTTGAAAGATTAAAATGAAGAATTACACTCTCTGCTCTTCTCTATTCTCTTATGTAACTAAGCACTTAGGTAGAAGATGAAGTTTTGTAAACACTATTTAGTAAAGCTTTTCAATTATTTAGTATTTAAACATATCAGTAATTTGTTCCAGCTTATTAATTGGTTCAAGATGCGCGGTGAGAGGGATAATAGCCTCACAACATACAACGTGTCAATCACTATAGGGTGTCACTTGGACTCTGAGTACTTTGTTGTTTGAAGATGCTATAAATCAACAGAACTCATTTCTTTCTACAGCTGGAAATTAACCATTAATCCACTAAATACACTTGCAACATCATAATTTCCCTATGCCATCCCTCGTGATCATTTTACCCACAATATATGCCAACAAGATATTGCTCCAGGGAGCATCTTCAGATGCAAGATTTTAAAATTATTTTCAGTTCTTCTTCCCCTATTGCCAAGAGATGGAATTAAAGAAATCATTATTCCAAACTTTTCTAATTTTTTCAGCTAATACCAACAGAGATGAATGAAGGAGATCCGTAAGGGTATCATATATATACATATAGACATGTCATATGTGTCTATATAGACGCAGTGTCATTCTGTGTGATTGCATCAGGTTTTTGGCATAGGCAATGTTCTGCCAAACAGCTCTGTGATCAAGCAGAATCTCCTCCAACCACTTCATGTGCTGTGTATTTTCATTACACATTTCAAATACAGTGTTTTCAAACTAACAACTAAGTACCATGGCTTCTCGGTAAACTTGACCACTGAACTTGGGAATAGTGTACTTCAGGCATGTTTTTCTTTCAAATGATCAGAAATTAAGTGACTAACTAGAAATTTTTTTTTCTTTGAAACAAATCCAAATCAAGGTTGTGTTACTCTGTTCTGCCTTTCTAGCTACCTCACGGGGCATGACAAAAAGACTATTGAAGTCAGTTTCCTTATTTATAGCTCTCTTGCTTGCGCTTTCTGATATTAGTGACAAGTCAAGGCCAATTTCTGCCCAAACACTCAATATTTGCTTCCTGATCTGCGTTATTAAAATGGCCTTTTTTCGTTGTTGTAATGGGACATAATCCGACTTTTGACTCACATGCTTATCTCTGGCTCTCACCAATCTTTTTCTTCCCTGTCACCACAGTGACAAAATCCCACTTCAGAGATCTTGTGGGTATATTCCCTCTCTCTCTGAAAATTTTCAGCTAACTAGAAGCACAGACACCAGGAAAAGCAGGCAGATGTACACCCCCTAATTCAGTCACCTCTACTAAAAAATCCTAGAGTGCATTCAGTGAACATACAGCAACATGTGGACAAACAGATAAAACAAATGCCTTTTCTATCACAGAGGACCTATCTATCATGTATGGTCAATAACAATAGGGTATTTTCTTGTGGAACCCCTGGCATACCTGGCACTAGTTTATTTTACAAGTTTGTATACAATGAGACATATGAAGGTGAGGCAATGCAAGTTTTATTTATATTTCTTTGTATTGGTGGATTTTTGTGAATACCTTTTTCTCTCCAGACCATCAAAACATGTCTTACAATCCGCATTTTTCTATGGGGTGCTGTCACCACTCTGAAATACATTCTAACATTGTGGAAGCCAAAGGACATCTCTAAGAGAAAAAGCCAGGAAGGAGCAGGCCCACCAGTTCAAGGAGAACAAATGGCAGACGACAGCAAAACCACCAAAGCCGTTTGTGCCTCCAAAAGCCTGGAATAAGGCTATCCTTGAAACAGAAAGCCTATTCTTGAACAGGGGGAAGGAGGTAAGAAATGATAAAGTAATTAATGAATTACCACAAATGACTGTAGTTCACCTGCAGCAGGGAATGTAGGTCTGCTGATCTTCAGCTTACAGTTTGAAGTATCAAAAATGAAATTGCAAGTGATAGGTACACTATGAAAAGGAGAAAATGTGAAGCTGAAAACAGCTTTACAAATGCTAGAAATACCTCTTACAATCTGAAGTAACAAAATAACTGGGATCGGAGGGTCTGAGAACTAATCACAGCTTCTATTCCCTCTTCGTGCACCTCTGCCTGAAGAATTGAGAGAGCAATGCTTTGAAGTGTGCCAATTTTCTCTGCTTCTGAAGAGTCTCAAAGAGGACAAATGAACAAATTACAGTTATCAGCTTTTCATCTGGTCCCTCATGTCTCGGAAGTTCTCATGGAGTATTTAAATTTTTTAATGACTGGCTTAAAAATATTATTTTTTTAGCAGTAACTGAGTATGTGTTTAGAACTGTTCTTGCACGGTATATCTAAAATAAGATCCACAGCTTTTGTTTGTGTTATGAATTCTTGCGGTAACAGCAAATGGTGTGTTTTCAGCTGCGCTCCCAGCTTATTGTATTGTGAAATAATACAAATTTTATTAAAGGGTTCAAATAAAATATTTCTTTTTTCCTCTCATAACTCATCCAACTCCACATTTCACAATTTCAATTTGAATATATATGTAAGATATATGACTATATTAACTATATTGATTTCGTATGACTATGAAAGCAATTATGTTTACGTTGAATTCTCTAATTCCAATCATTATGTATGGGTCATCTTTCAAAACAAAATATGGTTGTGTTGTGGGAACAGCATGGAAAGTTTTACCTGATACATTGGACATTAATGTTTTCAGTCACATGCATTAGTTTATGTGATAAAAGCTCATCTACACACCTACAAAGAAGCACAGAGAGAAAATGGCTGTCGAGGGGAGGCAAAATATGAGTGTGCGTATATATATTCTCACTAGCAGACCTTCCATCCTGCACAGCCAGAGTGGAGGAGGATGAGGCCATTGGTGCTGTCTGTGCTCATGTGAGTGTTCTGAGTGTCTGTGTGGCTTGTGTGGCTGGCTGTGTATATGTGTATATATATGTTCTATGTGTGTATATATGTATTGTGTATGCGTGGTCTGTGTGCATGAGCTTACTGCGAATAGATCATCAGCCTCGCTACAAACTGGACCTGGGGGCAAGGAGCTGCAACAGCCTTGCCTCTCTCAAGCTGTTGATCCAGTACAATATACTTTCCTCTAACAAAATGTTCATTCAAGACATTGCCTGCTTCATCCAAGGCATAAAATGATTCAAGGCAAAAGATGTCTGAACATATATAAATTGTCAATTATTTTTTTCATTTCTTGAGAGTAATTTGATAACATAAGCTTAAATCAGGAATGCATCTCTGTATTTAAAGAATCTCGGTTACTAAAGCATAACACATTTTACTTTTATTTTGTTCACCATAAATGAAAATGTGTGTTTAAATTTTAAGTACTTTTATTGGGATAAGGTAAAAGTCTCTTGAATATGGCACTTCATTTGTGATGAAACTATTAATTCTGTCTAAGACTTTAGCTGAGTGAGGCACTGTCATCCATTTTGTTCTACATCCTATGTTAAGGATTCTCATCTGCTTTGTCAAGTCCGTCTTTCTTCTGTTTTCTTTGGTAATGTGACATTTCAGACTGAGTGGGTCAGAATGTCAGCAGGCATAATCATCACAAATTCATCATTTTTATTTTTTCCAGTATAGGATCTGACCCATACTAATTCTTTCTATTATTTTTTTTTTCTTTTGTGCCTGGTAATCTAAATTGTTTTTAATACAAAGTTAAGAAGGTAGTCACAAAAAAATGAGAATAAATTAAAAATACTTATAATAGTATGAAATAATATAGAAGAACTGGATGATATCTAAGATGTAGTCCTGGTGTGCTCAGACCTGAGGAACCAGGTGGAGCCCATACATCCTCTATGGCAATGTGTCATTCCTTAGGCTTTGGTAAGTTATCTATCCATCACACTCAGCAGGATGCTTATATTCATTGGCTAAATCAACATCCACAAAGAGTGCAGTGCCATAGGGGAAGATGTGCAAGGTGGGAAGGCTGGTGCTGAGGGCTCGATGTAGCCTCCACAGGCATTTCAGCAGTTTTACCTCAGACTAGCTCTAGCAGGATCCTGTGGATGAAAGAGCCAGCAGTCGCTAAGTGCTGGGTTTGGTTTGTCTTGTCCAAAAGGAATCCAGTTTGTGCTCTTCCATACTGCCCCATGACATCACCCAAAATGTGAAAATGTGGAGGGTGAGATTGCATTAAAAACCCCACTTCTAAACTGAAACAGTGCTGTAAATTAATCCACTGTTTTCTCTGATGCTGTTCAGCAGATCTGTGTCTTCTCCATGTCTTGCATAAGAAAGAGATCTTGTGCATCTATAAACAGAATGTTGGAGTTTGTTTTTTTTTCAAGTGGCACGTAAGTACCAATGTTTAAAGGATTCTCAGATACTCAGGATAATAATGCTATAAGGGGCCAAGTTATGTTAGGTCTCTCTCCTTTGAAGATTAAATTCTTATGAATTGTTAGAATACCTAACCACTGAGTGTCAGATCAACTAAGGTGCTTTAAACTGAATACCAGAGTTACTAAAAGTTTACAAATTGCTTTACCAGATATGTTAATCTATTAACCATGTGGGTTACAATAATATTTCTAAAATACGTCTCCCTTTTTAAAATTACAAATACCAGATAAAATCTTCTCTAACAAAATACAACCCTTCATTTTACATTTTATAATATTACAATATTTACAAATTTATTTCAAAGGTTTCTTGAAATATTTAGTTAGTACAATTTTATCTGTCTTCCTATGCAGAAAGAGAGAGAGAGATGGAGAGAGGGAGGGAGGACTGAGAGACAGGGCGATAGACAGATAGCTGGGTAGATAAGGGGACAGATTCAGTCTTGATTGGCACTGATATATACGTGAAGTAAGTTTACTGAGCTCGGTATGATCACTCTCGCCTGACACCTGTGGAAATGAGAGCAGAATGTGACACTTAAATTTGAAACCAAAAAACTCTGTAGGAGTTATTTCACTGATGTTCTTAAAACTAATTAATATTCTTGAATGCAGTATTTCTCTTCATATAGCTATGAGTTCCGCCATCTGGTGAACTGGTCAACTGCCAGTTCAAATACCAGTCACTCAGTAATACTCTATATAAACAGATGTGACGATGATAGGATTATCGTTAAAATGTGAAACCTAAAAATAACTTTGTGTTTATGAACACACTTGGAGAAAACTTTATCCCACTGGTAATAGTAAGATGTACATGATTAGTGATGGTCTGAGAGAAATATAGACTTATTTGGTGGTGTTTTTATATGGAATTATTAAAGAAAATTCCATACATGCATGTCAAATATGTGCATATTTGACTGGATCCATATCCTCTACTTCTAGTACACTAATAGCTCATGGAGGCCTGGATCCTGCAAACACATTTGTGCTTAATTTTACTTATGCAAATAACACGATTGACCACAAATACTCTAAATATACAAATATGTTGTTTTCAAACATGCTTATATTTCATCTAGAATAACACAGCTACAAGACTGACTGAAATATCACTTGTTGCAGTAGCTGCAATAATAATAATAATAAAATTAGAGTCAATACTAGCTAATACTCCATTATGTATGTGTATATACATGTATATATCAAGTAATAAACTAACACCAGAAAAACTACTGTAATCAACAACATGCAATAAATTATGTTACTTTTAATACTGTAATCATACTGGGAAAATTGAGGACAGCATATTATTTTCTTCTAATTGCATTTCATAAGTGCAAGAGTGGTAACAAAACAGCAGATGCTAGGCATCACTAGAGATGTGAATCTTTGATTTGTTTTTATAGCTGCTCTGACATTTAGGCTGTGGGTTTTAAGAGGAGATTCCGAGGCAAATGTTTTCATCATCATCTGACTCATTTTTGCTTGAAGGAAATACCAATTTTTTAAAAAAAAAAAAGGTAAATAAGGAGCAGCATAGGATTATTGTTAGTCACAATTTCCTCCACTGATTCTGTTTTGTTTATAATGACATGTCTGAACACTAACTTTCACCAAGCATTACACACTTTCTTACACTCACACGCTACATTTAACTTGAATTGTCTGTGTCTGTGTCTGTGCACAAAGGTTCACACAGTCCTTACAAATCTTCTCGCTTGTCTAATACTGGCCTTATGGGTAAATTACATGTTCACTGGAAGACTGTAGCAACTAATAGAAGAAGCCAGCAAAGAAAATATGTGCAAAATAATCCCTCCCACACAACTCACAAGCAGAATGTCACTGAGTTCAATTACCCTGCCCAGCAATATAAGCACATGATGGTGTGTGCATGTAGTGATGAATATAGCATGTGATTAACACAGAATGTAAAGGCATGCACTGCCAAGGGGAAAGTGTTCATCTTCTATAATAAATTCACTACTAGATTTTGAGAAGATACCATGGACCCTATATTCTGAGGGCCCAAACGAGGATCAGAATCAGTCCTTATTTAACTACCTTCCAGGTTACACTTTGATTTTTTAACAATTGCCAGTGCTGGATCTTCAATTACTGATTTTCTTATATCTGTACTTTTCACTGGAGCATAACAAAAAGACTTTTGAGGTAACGGTTCTTTCTCTGAAGTTTCCAGATCAGTTTATCAAAGAGTATGAAATTTTCTTTGAAGTTAGATTTTAAGTGATAATGATTTCATACTAAATGGTGGACATTCATTAAATATGGCTGTGTAGTGTAAATCAGTTCTGAGTAAAGAAACATATTAGTACCCTCTCATAAATATGTAAGTTGAAAGTTTGAATTTGGAGTTGAATATTTTCACCTTTTAGAGGAAGAAAGATCTGAAATGGTTTTCTGGAGAAACTGCAGTCAGAGGTCTTGTCCAAATCTAGCTCACTGACTGGGTCCAACCGTTAAGACAGGACATATGACCAGGTGCTTATATATTCCTTGCTGACTGTGGCATGAACATACTTTGAGTCTTCAGATCTCTGCAGCATGAACATAATTATTCAAGACATAGAAAATTGAGTCTTTCAGCTGAAGAAACTGCTTCATTTAGTGATCAACAGGGAGTCTTTAAGTGGAGAAGTAGATGTGATTATTAATAGATCAGCTGTATTTAATTTTTTAATTAATGTCAGTGTTTTCTTAAGCATTACAACATCAGAAAGTACTAAAAATAAGGTTTTCTTGGGGTCTTGAGTAAAAAGGCTACAGAATAGTTGCTAAGGACAGCAGTAAAGTAAGGTCTGGACCAGGTAAAGGTTCAGACATGAAAGGATTAAAATGTCATCACAGATTTGATACTTTGATTTATTGGGGTATAGTGCAAAGCTGACAGTCAGAGAACAGAACCTGCTTTCTACAGGGTTATGTTGGATAATATTTAGCTCCAAGTGGAATTAGTTAACTGGTGTACAGTGATGTTAGGATTTAAAATCTAGTTTAGGGTTCAAGACACTACAGGCTGCATTTTGCAGAGTCATAAGAACTACAGTAAAAGCCAACAATGAGAGCAATTATTTTATGTACCTGTCTTACACTAGATAATGCAACAGGCACATTTGGGGGGAGAACAGCTAGAGTTACATCATTTGTGTTTAATTCTTTGGTGGAGAGAGGTACCTACACTGAGATTATGTATGGGGATGGATTAAGGCTTGCAACAGTGTAGATAATTTTTTTCCTGCATCAGTAAGAAAATACATCTTTAAAAATAAACCCATCATGTCTACCCACACCAGCTTGAAACTGTTTCCTCCTACTGGATTCCTGATTTGTCTGAATCTTGTGATCTTTCAGGATCCTGAAACAACTTTAGATCTTCTGCCTTGCTGTCCCATTTTCAGTAGATCTGAGAGGGCAGATCTACACGTGTTCTAGGTTGGATCAATGTTTAGTATGCTTTTAAAACAAATCTCCCAACTGATCCCACTTACTATGCATCAGCTCATAGTATTGAGCTGCCTTAGGCTGCCTGAACTGGATTTCTGTCTGAAAACCTACGCAGCAGATATGCCCCAGGAGCTCGCCCAATGCACTCCAGCTGCAAACGGGCATTCAGCCCTTGCAGACAGACTAGAGCTACCCCCCAAAACAAAGTAAAACAGAACAAAAAAACTTGATGCATATATACTGTGGATGTCAGGTTTTCAACACAAGTTATTTTACTGTACAAAGCTGCTCCCACTTATTTGCACTGCTATGCAGGTTATAGAGTGTAGGTCATACAGATGGTGCTGCACTGGATCAGGGCTGCCTGTTCTTTTCCTTGGCAATCCCAGGGGTACCAGCTGAGGTATGGTAACTACGGGAGTCAGTTGCGAGGAACTGGACTGGAAAAGAGTCCCTCCCTCATCCTGTGGCGGTAACTCCACATGCAGCACACAAGAATTGAGAAGCTGATGAGGTGGACATTGCTGAAGTTATCTGGTTGTGCCCCAGGGTGCAATTCAGGGGTGCAAAGAACCTCTGTTAGAAGTTAGAATACAAGATTTTGAGGAATGGTTAAATTTCACTGGGCAAAAGCAGTTTGAAATGTTTAGATTTCGTAAATCTGTAAATGGGAGTTCAGCAGCCTAGGCACACCATAGAAGGCAACACATATCTGACAGGCTGAGTGACAAATTATTACATAAACAAAGGAGAGATCAGATCCAAAAGGTTTGTGAATTGCAGTAAACCGCATTAAACCACACAGCCTGAACTTCTCAATGATAAAGATCATACTCTTTCATCTAGTTAGTGGTAATCTGGTAAATTCTGTTCAGTTAATGTCTGTTTTTTCCTAAAAAAAACCCCATCTTTTCATCTTCTGTTAGTGTGATAGCTTCAAATATGAAAAATCTATTATTTCTCATGATGGTTAGTTAAATATTGCACAGTTTTTTGGGATGTACACACAAAAGTTGTTGCTAGCTTGCTAGATTGCTGAGGTGGTATTGCAGGATCAATAACAATCTTACCTTTGGTGTTGTTGGATTTAGACTTCTAAGTCTAATTTTAAATTATTTGAATTCATCTCCATATTCTAGAGACAGTCTGGGCAAGTTTAGCTATTAACAACTTCATAGGTTAGTTAACATAACCATTACAAATGCACACTAGTAAAGCCTGGATATGTTCAAGCATCCAATAGAGTATAATCAGGACAAGGAGTAACACCAGACAGATCGATAGTTCATTAAACTATTCCTGTGTTGCTCTGGAACAACATGCAGTGAGCAGAGTTATAGAAAATTCTGATGTAATGTAATGTACCTGGGAGACTGCTTTGCTTTAAAATCTTTACTGCAAGCTCCAAAATCAATGGTATGGATCCAGAATGATATTTATGTTATAGCACAGAGCAAACTGGGAAAATGTAGATGCTTGGGCTGTGCCGGAAGAGTAAAATAAATTATGCTATAGGGAGTGATGATGTATGTATGCAATAGCATGCAACAACAATGGGCTGGCATGCTTTGTCTTTGTTTCTAGCTTTTCTAATATTTGGGACCTTCCTTGTAAGAGTAAAATTTTTGTAAAGAATAGGTGAGACTGATTTGGGTGTTGACCATAATCTGGTGGGGTACACTTGCTTACTTTTGTGAGAGATGGATGTGAGGTACCCAGTACATACCACTGCTCTCGTTGATCTCTGTGGACTTAGAAGAGCATCACATTCTGTTATCATTGTATAAAACGTAGTGTTCTAGTCATGCATGCTTGTATTTACTCAATGTTCTGGACAGATCTACTAGGCATGTGTAGGAGAAGCCTGCAGGCCTCGTTTAAGCTTGTACAAATTTGTCCTTGGAGTGAATGCTTCATCTGTTCCCTGTCATGGTGTTTCTGAGGAGTGTGATGTGTGCTAGGCTTGGCTGGAGAATCCTACCAGCTAACAAAAACTGAGCTCTTCTCAAGGAGCACCTCACCAGCCCCAGTGCAATGGCCCTGCCCAGCAATATCAAGGTTGGGCCAAGGGCAAAACTGCATTATAGCAGAGAGTATAGGAGCAAGTGTGAGGTGACTACTAAGTAGCAGTCAGCTCCAGAGCAGTGTGCCTGAAGTAGGGCACACAGGTGCCTTGTCCCTGCCAGACCTGACTTTCCTGGTTTGCATTTGTACAGGCGTACCAGAATAATCTGCTGAAATTGCTTCACTAACAAGTTGAACTGCAATTATATGAAATATGAATTTGATGTTGGACTGGACAACTATATTTGATTATAGTCAGCTCTGATGGTCTGATACACGCTGTAGTGGATTGACCCTGGCTGGACACCAGGTGCCCACCAACGCCACTCTCTCAATCCCCTCCTCAGCAGGTCAGGAGAGACAAAATATAACAAAGGCTCATGGGTTGAGATAAGGACAGGGAGAGATCATTCAGCAATTACTCTCATAGGCAAAACAGACTTGACTAGGGGAAAATTAATTTTATTTATTATCAATCAAATCAGATTAGGATAAAAAGAAAATAAAAACTAAATCTCAAACCACCTTGCCCTCCACCCTTCCTTTCTTCCCAGGCTTAACTTTACTCCTGATTTCTCCACCTCCTCCCCTCCAGTGGCACAGGGGGAAGGGAAATGGGGGTTGCAGTCAGTTTGTCAGAGTTCTTTTCTGCTGCTTCTTCCTCCGCAGGGGGAGGACTCCTCACACTCTTCCTCTGCCACAGTGTGGGGTCCCTGACATGGGAGACAGTCCTCCACAAATTTCTCCAATGTGAGTCATTCCCATGAGCTGCAGTTCTTCGAGAACTGCTCCAGCTTGGGTCCCTTCCACAGGGTGAAGTCCTTCAGGAAGAGCCTGCTTCAGCATGGGTCCTCCACGGGGTCACAAGTCCTGCCAGAAAACCTGACCCAGTGTGGGTTCCTCTCTCCACACGTTCACAGGTCCTGCCAGGAGCCTGCTCCAGTGTGGGCTTCCCACGGGGTCACAGCCTCCTTCAGGCACATCCACCTGGTCCAGTGTGGGGTCTTCCACAGGCTGCAGGTGGATGGATATCTGCTGCACCATTAACCTCCATGGGCTGCAGGGGGACAACCTACTTCACCATGGTCTTCACCACGGGCTGCAGGGGAATCTCTGCTCCGGCACCTGGAGCACCTCCTGACGCTCCTTCTTCACTGACCTGGGTGTCTGCAGGGCTGATTCTCTCACATGTTCTCACTCCTCTCTCTGGCTGATGTTGCGCAGTTGTTTCCCCCCCCCCCCCCCCCCTTCTTAAATGTGTTATACCAGAGGCACTACCTCTATCACTGATGGGCTCGGCCTCAGCCAGCGGCAGGTCTATCTTGGAGCCGACTGGCATTGGCTCTAACATACACAGGGGAAGCTTCTAGCGGCTTCTCACAGAAGCCACCTCTGTATCCCTGCCACTACCAAAATCTTGCCATACAAACCCAATACTGATGTATCTCTAATATCGGCCAGTTTTCTATCCTGCTTACTTCAAGAGTGTGACAAACAATATGTGGTAACTACAATTTTGAGAGTCCATAATGGTTAGAATTTCTCCTTGCAGTTAAGACCGAATATGCCAAAATGGCTATTCCACGCCTTTGGGAATGTTGACTGTACATGTCTGCATAGCCACACCTGCAGTCTGTTCTTTGGGGGCTTGAAGCAGAATCAAAGCCACAGAGATCTATAGGCTTCTTGAGATCTCTTCCTCTTTTGTCACCTGCAGGAACTGGACCTCTTGGCTCTTTGTTTGAAATTTGAATTAATTTATCTTTTTCACATGAAGACCTTCCAAAAACAGAGCAGAAATTAGTTCAGTACCTGCAGTGCTGTGAGATAAACTGAAGTTAAATAAGCCAGACTTCAGATGTTGTTATCCCTTTCTTAAAAGAAACAATCCATCTGAATTAATTTTATTCAATATATGAAGTAATAAATCTACTAGCTGATCCAGACAAACAAGTAGTCTAGAAATAAACAGAGGAAATTATCTTTTGTTGTTTTGTTTTGTTTTGGATTTGGGGTTTTTTTTGTTCGTCTGGTTGGCGTTTTTTGGTCTTTTAACATGTTTTGTCAACAATTTCACTATAAAACTCAGAAGAAAATTCTGAGTGACATAAGGATATGTAGAGCTCTTTACCTCAAAAAGACATGTATTAACATGCAGAATGAAAACTGGCAGCATTTGTGCAAAATGAACAGAGTTTTACAGTAAAGGTCATTTATGGAACTGTAAATAGTTGAGGGCACAAACTCTTTGAATTCTCTCTGAAGAGGTCCAACAAGGAACCATAACTTTAAATCCCTGTTTATAGCATTTAAAATCAAGCCTACAGGCTGGTAATAATAATTGCTTTCTGAAAGTTTGTCAGCATCCAAATCCATTTGAATGGAGAATGTTTACAAGACGGGTTTGAGCTCTGATTTTCCAAAGTTGTACAAGAACTATTGTTAAAAAAAAAAAAAAAACAAAAAACAAAACTTCAGGAGCCTGCTATTCCTCCAAAAATGGTTTTCTTTCTTTTATTATTAAAAATACTAATAACATGCACGTACATCCTGTTTACTCTCCTGGAACTTTGAACTGTGAAATTACAGGCTTATGCAAATTGGAAAAGTAACCATATTTACATAGATTAGAAATATGCCCAGGTAGATAAAGGAATAAAAAATACTGATGAACATTACAAATAATAATAAAAGGAGAGTATGCATCCTGTAGGAAAGAATATGAATGCAATCAGTTCTAATGCTTTTTTGGAGCACCTGCAATAATAGAGGTTTTCTTATTCACATTCTCATTTGAGTATGGTGAGATTTGAATTTTGCTCTCCAGATAATTTTTAATATACAGCCTCTTTCTTTGTTGATTTGATATTTGCTTGTTTTTCAGTGGCTTACAATTATGAAAAAGAATTACATATTTTCAAGAAGAATGAATCTCTGAAATAGTATGATGACAGCAGTGGAAATTGATAGTTGGTTTGATTCTCCATTGTCAAGCATTGTGTGTAGTCATTTACAGAGTGTGTTCAAATTGCATACAGACACTATAATTTGGATTTGGTAGCATTTTATACCTGCTTGCATAGCTGTAAATAACTTAACATTCTAGCCAGTGAAGAATCAAGCTCATTATCTTTGGTAGATCCATTCATTTCTTGCTTTTATATGCATACCTTTTGTCTCTCCTTCAAACCAGTATCAGAGTTTGTTTCTCTTCATTTTTAAGGATATCTTTTTGTAGGTATTTCCCAGATAAATAATTGGGGGTGGGTGGGTGGAGGAGGGGTGGGCAGGGAGGGGGGAGAACGATAATCCCTCAAAATGAATGGAGTTTTAGATGGTTCCAGGCTGCTGTGGGGGGCAGCTTGTGAGTATATTACTGTTGCAGTGATAGTGGTTAAATAAGCGATCTCTAGAGCAGTGAGAGATGGAGCAACTTTCATCTTTATGGGGTTCTATAAGGCACTGAATTTCTGGAAACATCTTTAAGGTGTTTCTCCCTCCAAGCAAATCTCCATGTTGATTCTCATTCTTCTGCAACACCTTACTCTACAATAGGCACACTTATTATAAAGTGAATTTTGAGGCATTCATTCACCTTTGTGACTTCAGGTGTCAGAGAAACCGAAGATCAACAGAATGGATGAAGTCTCACATCATATGTGGTAATGTGGTTTGCTGGGTTTTGCAATGTTAACTCACCAAATTACATCACTGTCTGTTGACTTTCTGTGGGAATATCCTTGCTGTCAAATCTCTGTATTTTCAGTGTTACTGCAGATTGGGACAATATCTTAAAAATTAAAGAGTTACATTCAAAGCAAATATTATTACTGCTGTAAAGTCTTTAGCAAGTAGCCAGACTTTGTAGGTTTGTAGCTTTTAATGTTAGAGACACCATACAGACACACACTGGGTTCAAATATAATCCCCACCTTTCTGTGCTCCAACTGGCATAAAGAATTGCTATCTTGGCCATGCTTGCCTCATGCAATCCTAAATTTGCAACCCTTACACCTGAATCATGAGGTCCGCAGAATCTGTTGCAGCTCATGCTCATGCCCTTTGCCTACATACAGCTTTGGCTGGCCAACATGGCAGTGGTTGTCCATGTTGGGCACATGGGCTATGTCCCCTTCACCTGCAGTGCAGATGCATCAAGGTGGATATGCACAGACAAAAAAGTTGATGCTGAAGACTTCATACCCTCATGCATATTTCCAATGGGTTTTATTCTTGACTAGCTCTAATTTGGTCCTCAGACTGAATGCTTGCATCTGGAGAGCATTAGATATATTCCTGGAGCATGTTTATCGTCATCTGAAAGAAAGCCAGTGCATTGAGACCACTCCACAATATAAACCAAATATCTTTGCAGTAAGTAGGGATTCACTGCAAAAGCATGTGCCTGACCACACTGAAGTGCTAACATAGCTACAATACGGTACATGTCCTGCAGTGATTAACTATATAAGCTCATGACCGCACCAGTTTTCAGTGTAAAAATGCTGCAACCAAGCAAAATTTAAGAAAAAGGGTACATTGCTCACCTGAGGATATGATTACGAGCCATGTGTGGCAGGGACCATAAATCAGTTTCATCTGTTCCAGTGTTTGTTCTGAAGTAATGATTACACCCCTCAGACTCCTCGGTTTTGTCACTTCCCCAAAACCAAAGAAAACATTCTCTTGGAAACTTGGTACCCATTCATCATCACCTTCTTGGTTTTTTTGATTATTATTTTTTTAGGTGGAATATTTTCTGTTAGGAAAGGATTGCAATAATGAAACTATAAACTGTATTTCTGCATTGCCCAGCATTAAAAAACCACAAGTCAGACCTCTGGAGACTGGATTAAAATTCAGCTGATTAAATAATAATTATGGGGGTGGAATGGCAGAAGTGTCACTGATCTTATTGTAATTAATTTTGTAGGGTTCATGTTATGAACTTTTCCTTATTGCTTTCAGAGCTAAAAATGAGAAAATCTGGAAATCTCATGCAGTATTAGGCTCTCAGCAGCTGGGGATTTTATTGGGAAAACACCAAATACAATTACTTTCATTATTAACTTATGAAAAATTGACTTTTATGTTGCTGATGACCTTAGTACTATCACTGATGAATTTTTTTTTCTATTTCTTAGAATAATGGTGAAGGCACTGAACAATAAACACTACTTTTAGTGTTTCTCTAACTACCATACATTGCTTTTAAACCTTCAGCTACTTGAGGTGTCAAACTGTAGATGTAAAATTTCAGGTGAAAATCAATAACTAATTTTTATTTATATGAGAAAAATTGCATTTTTGCTATAAAGCTTATTTGTGTTTTTGGAAGCTGCATGAGAAGGAAAAAAGACAACAACCTGTTGTGGTTAAGGAAGGTGAATTATATGAAAAGTAATGCTTGAACATTCTTGTGTTAGTGTTGCTACATGACTTCAAAACAGCACATGGATGAGTATTTTCAACTATTTAATATGAAAACACGGTAAATAATCTATCGTCTCATTTCAAATCCATTGGAACTGCATTTAGTAAAAACTTTACTGATATAAAATACTTGAATTCAAGTCATTCAGTAGACCATATTCCTCTTTTTATCTTGCAAAATATTATTCAAAGGCTGAGTTATGTTTTGTTGATATGGTTTTTTTAATGCCTTCACATAGACATATTTATCCATCATACATGGTGGTCTATCAGGCTGTTTTCTTTCATTATCTTTTACTATTTGATTCCAGTGTAAGATAGTGGCTATTAAGTTGGAAGAACAGCTCTTCATTCCTGCAAAGAACGTGCCTCAGAGAATTCATGTCCTGCGATGTGAACTTACCCTGGAATTCCTTGTTGGTGTCTCGAAAAACCAATGAATAAAAATCACAGTGCAAGACTTCTTTTGTCAAATAAATTAGCACCTCTTTCCATTTCCTTCTGTCAGCTGTGCACTGGATAGCTCATTCCTATGGATGACTGAGAACTGAATATCATAGATTTTGAATCCAATCCTTCTAAAGCCACAGTTGTAAAAATGAAGAGTAATAATAGCAATAGCAACAACAGTAAATGTAAAACAGACCAGCATATATTATTATTTTTTCTCTGTTCCCTCTGCTCCAAGAAATAAGTCCTGCAACATCAGCTAAATTAGATCACCCTACATGGCTTCTAGAAACCTTGATTTCATCCTCAATTCCAAGACATACATTTGGGATCTTAAGCTGAATTGGGCAACAAAGGTTTTTCCCCTCAAATATGTCTTTTTCATTATAGGATCCAAAACAGTGGGATGTCTTCCTTCTGAGTCATCACCAGTAATAAATAGATATACATTACCTTTCATCTTTCAGGTCACCACAGCTGTACAGCTCTAAAATGCTCAAAACTGTGTAGAGTCTTAACATATCCTTTTCATTTCATTGCAGCTGATTTGGGGGGCACCTTGTCTTCAAAAAAATAACCCAAACTGAGAGGGATTTTTTTTATTGCTCTTTTTTTTCAGTGATATATCTCAGTTTGTCTTGGAGCTTTCTAAGTTAAGATTTTCTCTTCTTGTCTGATCATCTCTCAGTTACACCAAGACTTCTAGAATTTACTTTCATACCTTTGTGGAGTCTCCAAGTCTTCTTTTAATTCCCTTTGCCTAACAAAGGGCTAGCACAAAGGGTATCAACACTACCACAATTGTTTTCAGCTTGTTTAAAGGGGAATGACATCTCACTGTGCCTTTCTTCTCACTCTTTGAAAATAGATCTGAGTTTCTAATTACTTTTAAGCCTAGAGACTAGTACAAAATAGAGAGTTTTGAGATGCTACAATTACAAGGAATGGTAATGAAGAAATTTACTTTTTCCCAATACAATCTCTCTTATTTAAAATATGTGTAGAAAAGGTTTCATATCCCTGGACACAAAAGTAGTGGTCAGTTAGGTATTTGCAGCTCAGCACACCTTTCAGCAAACAGCCTCCACTCCACCTAAATTTCAACTTATATCATATGTAGGTGTCCAAAAAGTCCCAAATACTGAATCTGTTGATAATATCATCCAGGGCTTAGCAGTAAAGGTGACTACATGAGACATTTGCCAGTTAAGTTCCTGGCTACCTACTTTATAGTTACACACACATTATCAAAACTTGCAGTTTTATGCAGGTAGGACAGAGTTTCTTGCCTAGTGCTCAGTTGCACTCATTTAGGTGGAGAGCTCAAATTACATCAAAATTGGTTGGTCGTTACAACAATAGTCATTGTTGTTCACTGCTTGCAATGCTTTTGTGGCATGCGGTCAAGCAATCTGTGGTCTGATTTCTAACATCTATTCATCTGGACAGACATTGAATTTATAGAATATTAAATTAAAAATAATTTCCTAGGAAGGGCAATCAAGCCCAAAATTATCATTAATATTTTTAGAAATACTGCCTTCTGCAAGATTCATTTAAAACAAAACTTTTAATAATTTCTTCCGGTTTCTTTTAAAACACCTAGAATGTTGTCACTACTCTTCATCAAAACTAAAAATTTTAAATCTTGAGTCAAAACTACATGGCTACAAGAAATGGAGAGTCAAATCTTAGTTTTCAGTGAACTCACTGGATGTCAATACCTGCATATATGAGTGGGTTAATGGCACCCTGACTATTGCAGTCATACATTTGAAGAAAGTAAACAGTTCAGGCATTACTCATTTGCATGTATGAACAAAAAAGTATAACTAGTGGTAGGGGGAAGCATAGCATCTAATTATAGCTTTAATATTCTGCATACAAAATAACTAGCATTAGTGTTGTGGTTTTACCCAGCCGGCAACTAAGCACCACACAGCTGCTCACTCACTCCCCCCTCGTGGGATGGGGGAGAGAACTGGAAGAGTAAAAGTGAGAAAACTCATGCATTGAGATAAAGACAGTTTAATAGGTAAAGCAAAAGCCACACACACAAGCAAAGCAAAACAAGGAATTCACTCAATACTCCCCTGGGCAGGCAGGTGTTCAGCCATCTCCAGGAAAGCAGGGCTTCATCACACATAACGGTTACTTGGGAAGACAAACGCCATCACTCCAAATGCCCCCCCCTTCCTTCTTCTTCCCCAGCTTTATATGCTGAGCATGATGTCATATGGTGTGGGTTGGAGTAGATGATCCCTGAGGTCCCTTCCAACGAATGATTCTGTGAATATCCCTTTGGTCAGTTGGGGTCAGCTGTCCCAGCTGTGTCCCCTCCCAACTTCTTGTGCACCCCCAGCCCACTCACTGGTGGGGTGGTGTGAGGAGCAGAAAAGGCCTTGATTCTGTGTAAGCCCTGCTCAGCAGTAATGAAATCATCCCTGTGTTATATAAAATATACTAGCTACTGTGAAGAAAATTAACTCTATCCCAGCCAAAACCAGCACAATTGGTTTACTAAACTGTGGAATTATTTCAATGCATTTTAATGACACAATTTTAATGCTGATGACACAAAACTTGGAGGAGCTGTTGACACTCTTGAGGGCAGAGAGGCACTGCAACAAGATGTAGACAAACTAGAGAGCTGGGCAATCACCAACTGCATGAAGTTTAACAAGGGCAAGTGCTGGATTTTGCTCCTGGGGCACGGCAACCCTGGATGTACAGACAGACTGGGGAATAAGAGGCTGGAGAGCAGCCCCGCAGGGAGGGACCTGGGGGTTCTGGTCAATGGCAAGCTGATCATGAGCCAACAGAGTGCCCTGGCAGCCAAGAGGGCCAACAGTGCCCTGGGGAGCACCAAGCCCTGCATTGCTGTTGGCCGAGGGCGGTGATTGTCCCGCTCTGCTCTGTGCTGGTGCGGCCTCACCTCGAGTGCTGTGTGCAGGTTTGGGTGCCACAGTACATTAAGGATATAAAGCTACTAGAGAGTGTCCAGAGGAGGGCCATGAAGTTGGTGAAGGGTTCAGAGAAGGAGCTGTGTGAGGAGCAACTAAAGTCACTCAGTCTGTGCAGCCCAGGGAAGAGGAGGCTGAGGGGAGACCTCATCGTGGCCTGCAGCTTCCTCACAAGGGGAGGAGGAGGGGCAGGCACTGATCTCTTCTCTCTGGTGAACAATGACAGGACCTGAGAGAAGGGCAGGAAGATGTACCAGGGGAGGTTTAGGTTGGATATTAGGAAAAGGTTCTTCCCCCAGAGGGTGGCAGAGCGCCGGAACAGGCTCCCCAGGGAGGCAGTCATGGCACCAAGCCTGACGCTATTCAAGAAGCGCTTGGACAACACCCTCAGACACATGGTGTGAATTTGGGGTTGTCCTGTGCAGGGACAGGAATTGGACTTGATGATCTTTGAGCTTCCCTTCCAACTCAGGACATTCTATGATTCTACAATCAATTCTTTTAATTTATGGCTCATGTCTAGATTAGGACAGTGAGTTAGGCAAGGGAAGAATTGCAGAACCATGAAGGGTTAGAACCTTCTGCCATATGGTTGTGTGGGTATTGCAGTAGACAGGCAGCCTGATTATAATGAGACATCGATTTAAAGCATTAACATACTAATTTTCTAACATATTTATGGGAACGTAGCTAAGTCCTAGAGGTATTTATAGCCATATTTATGCACACTGTTTAAAAGCACTATGGTCTAGTGCCCAGGGTAATTACACTTTATTGCCGTGAAAAGAGAATGGATAATGTAAAAGTTTAAAATATTGTCTTCCAATTGATAACAAATAAAACATTGTATACTAAGTCCATAAACATTCAGGGGATCAGCAACATTAAGTGCAATATATAACTTTTACAGAAAGACTTTTAAATTCAGTACTCTCCAATTTCTGTACTAAAGAGGGTGAAGTGTTTATTATTAATCCAGTGAGCATAAATGGCACTTTTAGGATAAGAAATGGATTTCAATATTCAACTCTATTTTCAAGATTAAATGGGACATTCTGAAAATGATGGTTTCTGTTGTTACTCTGTAATTATTTTCTCTCAATTTTAAGGCATTTGGAGAAAACATGGTGGCAAGGGAACTCAGCAAAAACACAAAGCTGGATTACATGCATTTTTCTTTCCTTTGCTTTGCTCTTCTAATACATTCTTGGATGGTAACAATTAAAGCACTATGAAAGATGTTCTTTTGGTATCTCCCCTACTACTCTGAATACAACCTATCTAATATGTAATACTTCATTTATTGCATGTTATTGTGTTGATGAACATGCAGGTATCATAATGTAATGAGATGCAAAACTTCCAGAAACTTTAAATTCTTTAATATATTAGTATGAGATTTAACAGTTAGATTCTTCATTACTTTATTCTTCCTCATTTGACATGTAAGAACAGCCTTTTCAGGTCTGTATTTATATGCATACGTCTTTCCTTATGTGTGAGTGGTAATGAATTCAAAGGCTAGTATTGCTACTTTCACCAACTCATTTCTCCAGCAGGACAAATAGGAGAACAAGCAGAAAATTATATACATTTTTCTACTTCACACTTGTTAGCATACTAATGATGTGAAGCTGTCAGAGCTACCAGCATCTCAACTTGCTAATGATTTCTTGTACCTGAGCTTGGACGAAAGGGATAAGCAGACAAGCTGAAACTCCTGTTTCCAAGGAGACAACCTTAGAAACATGTAAGAAATATCTAAGTAGGTATGGCATGTCTCCAAGAACTGGAGGTTTTTTTTCCTTGCACAGTGACATACATAAGCTATGTTGAGGAGGAATCTGTGCCCTCTGGACTCCATTCTGAAGCTGAAGTCTTGTGAGTTAGCATGGCTTGCAAACCACAAGGCTTGCACTTGGGAATAATGAGCTCCCTGGATTCTAGTGTTATGCTTCATATGGTTACCAGCCACAAGCACTGAGCAGAACTATGTTCTGTGCATATTTATCTATCCATCTAGCTCTCTGTCTAGCTATCTATGTATTCAATTTGCTGTTTTTATTTATGGCCACAAGAAAGTATGCCGCCTTCACTTAACCTATGTGAACCTCTCTGTGCTAAGCTATACTGTGCATGAAAATAGAATCAAATTGTAGAGGGATGTTGGAAGACATTTGATGAGGCTGGAGGAAAACAGCAGGTCCCTTAGGATTCTCTTTCCTCAACTCAAGATGTTGCATATAAGGAGTTTTTTTAGAGCACTAGATCCTGCTTTTCCATTCCCATGTTGCCATGACCATCTGTTGTTTCCTGCTAGCCTGCTGTAAAACTGGTGTTGCAAAATACATAGTCTCTAATAAAAACTTTCTGAACTATTCCCATACAAATGTTTTCCTAACTTTTGCCATGCTCAGGGGAGATTTAAAAAGGGGGAGTGTGACTTTCCTTCCCATTATTCAGTGAATGTGAAAAATAAATGGTGAAGGACTGATATGCTTAATTCACTTTTAAGCACCTGCATTGACATCAGTGCGTTAGGCACCTTTGTGGATCAGATTTTGTTCTCGCAGAGCTTAGTTCATATAAGCAGTTATACTGTAGTTACTTTTCCAGTATGTAAATATTTCAAGAAGTAAATACATGAAGCCTGTCTCTATTAGCCTCTTCCAGAGATTTTTTCATTTTTGACCTTGGATGCAGAAAACAACCAAAAAACTCTGACAATAGCCAAAAAAATAGCTAAATAGAAAATGCCACTGATCAAAGAAAAATCTTAGTGCAGAAACAGGAAAAAAGACTGTGAACTGTATAAGACTCCATTTCACAGAGCAATACTCACAAAGCAAACACATATGTCTTAATTACCACCAGCGTATGAGAAGTCTTTTTTTCAGCATATATTTTATTTGAAAGTTTCATTACAGCAATTGAAACAATATTTAATTTTAATACCTTAGAATGAAGGGGAGATGGAATGGCATTCAAAGAATATTGTGATTAATGGGTGTAAGAATGTAAATTTTAGTAAAAGACAGAATTAAATAGGTCTACATTAAGCACTTGGTTGGACCTGTTTGTTAGAGTTGCCTGGGAAATGGAAGATTAGTTCCACATAGAAAGCAAACAAGAAAAAGAAGACCTAAAAACTGGGAGTTGCTAGAGCTCAAGTACTCACGAAAAACTGTAAAATCATAGCTAGAATGTCTGTGATTTCTCACCAGAGAAAAGTACTAACTTTTCCTTTGAATTGTTCTCAGTATATGAGAAAGGTTTATCAGGGTTTATAATGAGGAAATGTTGCACAATATCTGTCCTGGTTTTGGCTGGGATAGAGTTAATTTTCTTCCTAGTAACTGGTATAGTGCTGTGGTTTGGATTTAGTATGAGAATAATGTTGATAACACACTGATTTTTTAGTTGTTGCTAAGTAGTGCTTACACTATTCAAAGGCTTTTCAGCTGCCCGTGCTCTGCCAGGTGCACAAGAAACTGGGAGGGGGCACAGCCAGGACAGCCCACCCAAACTGGCCAAAGGGATATTCCATCCTATCATGCTCAGTATATAAACTGGGGGGGAGTTGGCCAGGGGGCAGTGATCACAGCTCAGGGACTGGCTGGGCATTGGTTGGTGGGTGGTGAGCGGTTGCATCACTTGGTTTTTCCCTGGGTTTTGTTTCTTTCTCTCCCTCTCTCTTGTTGTTTTCATTACTACTACAACTACTGTGTTCTTATTTAACAACAATAATATTAATGATATTATTAATGATATTATTATTATTATTATTATTATTATTATTAAACAACTGTTCTTATCTCAACCATGAGCTTTCTTACTTTTGCTCTTCCTATTCTCTCCCCTATCCTGTTGGTGGGGTGGTGAGCAAGTGGCTGTGTGGTGTTTAGCTGCCTGCTGGGTTAAACCACAACAATATCTTGTCCAGCCAGCATAGATCTTTCTTAGCACTTTTCAACATAATAAATCAATATGGAAAATACTATCCTAATTATAGGGTCACTGATGGTGACGCTTAGTTTGCAGATGAGTAATCTAAACTTAGGTGTTTATATTTAGGTGGGGTAGGTATCTTTTTCTGAGTTCCCTATGGCCAATGGAGATCAAAGGCTTAATTTAGCTGCTCATCTACAGGCTTTTTACTGCATTTTGAGAAACCTTTCCCTTCAGCTGCTGCTCCAGAAGGGTAGATGTCTCCCAGAGGTTGTGTCCTAACATCCAATGTCTCATATACCCTTTAGATAACCCTAGACCTTGAAGGCATGGAGTCTTGAGAGCTATTCAGCTGAGCAGCCACTTGGGAACAGGATTCAATTTAAGCATAGATAACATTTGAAAAGCCCTACAATATATCATATGTTTGCACAGGGCTGACATTTGTGATACATGACAAACGACCAATAAAAAATAATTGCTTTCTGGACCAGATGTGAGAGGCCAAACTGGACAGTGTAAGTTATCTAAAATGATACCTAAACAACCAAATCCATCACTAGGTTAGGTGAATAGTTCTCCTAGCTCCCCTAACTGCTTTGCTTTTATCTCATTTGACTATGGTGGGAACTTAGACAACAACTCAAATGTAGCTACCTAACTTTAGGTGTTTTGATTTGAAATTGAATCCCTCCTTCAGTGCTGAATTTCACTAAGACATACAACAAGAGTTAAATATCGACCTAAAAAATTGTCTGTTGCTTAGACACTAATGGTCATTCTTTAGCCTGTATTACTTTGCAAGAAGACTTTGGTACTGAGAAAAAATATTTGTCTGTCTGTCTATCTATTTATTTTTAAAGACCTTTAAAGAGTTTACAGAAAGAAAAAAAAGGTTTTCTAAAGCCTAAAATAAACATAACTAATTGGGAACATCAATTTATATTAGAAAAGTTCAAATAAAAGGTAGGACATGTTCGTAGACTCCAATAACAAAATTCCAAAATACTGAGAAACTTATGCTGAGTAGTGGTCAAAAGCTTATATGAAAGCAAAAACAACAACAATAATACAAAGGGATGTACCAAAGGTTAAGGAAGTGGCATGTGCTGTAAGTTACAATCTAAGACATGTAGATGACTGATGAGGGAAGCTAAAAGAACAAACAAGTAACAGTAATGAATAGGGTTAAGGCTCTGTGTAATTTAAAACATGAATGTTGCAGTCAGGTAGAGGGCTATAGCTAAATGCTGATGAAAAAAATAGCAAAAGGTGACTAAGTGTAAAGGTTTGACAGATAGTTCTCCACATTTAGAAGAATGTAGGAAGGCACATTCACTCCATCTGATGAGGACAGAATTTACCAATTTTGACAAAGGAGGATGTGAGGAAAAGCATGTTAAAAATAAACATTTTCAAATCATTGAGCCCAAAGTACTTTCAAATCAGACCATTAAATGAACCAGTTGCACTAGCCATTGTGTTAATTTTTTGGAAAATCTTGGATAAATACTAAAGGACTGAAATGCTAAAATGGAAACAAACAATGACACAAAAAGAAGTCACCTGATAATGATGAAATACATATTCTTGAGTTCTATAAATAAATAAGCAAAAGACAAAACTCTACCAGATAGTTTGATGGAAGTCTGGTCTTGTCTGATAAAATAGTTTTCTTCCTTTTCATGAGATTACATGTTTGAATAATAAAGATTCACATGGCGTCATTGTACTTAGATTTCATCAAGATATTTTCCATAGGGTCATGCAGCACACATTTTAAAGTAGATTGTGTTTTAGGTGGGGAAGTAAAGTGATGATTTAAGCATTTTCTGGTTAAATTTACATATTTCAAAGGCTGATTTTTTTTTTATAAAGAAAAGGCAAGATATTATTACAAAGTGATGAAATTACCTTGCTAAATGGTCTCGGTGAACTAAAACGTGTTTTCATACATTCATACATTCTTAGAAGTTGAAGTGTTCTACAAGAGGATGGACAAATTCTGACAATCACTAGCCCTGTTTCTCGTGGGGGACTTCAACTTACCAGACGTCTGCTGGAAATACAACACAGCAGAGAGAAAGCAGTCTAAGAGTTTCCTGGAGTGTGTGGAAGATAACTTCCTGACACAGCAGGTAATCAAGCCAGCCAGGGGAGATGCCTCACTTGACCTGCTGTTCACAAACAGAGAAGGACTGGTGGGAGATGTGGCAGCTGGAGGCTGTCTTGGGCTCAGCAACCATGATGTGACTGAGTTCTCGATTCTTGGAGAAGTAAGAAGAGGGGTCAGCAGAACGACTACCATGGACTTCTGTAGGGTGGACTTTGGCCAGTTTGGGACACTGGTTGGGAGAGTCCCTTGGGAGGCAGTCCTGAAGAGCAAAGGGGTCCAGGAAGGCTGGGCTTTCTTCAAGAAGGAAGTCTTAAAGGTGGAGGAGCAGGCTGTATTCATGTGCTATAAGACAAACCGGCAGGGAAGATGACCGGCCTGGCTGAACAGGGAGATTCTGCTGATACTCAGGAAAAAAAGGAGAGTTTAACACTTTGGGAAGAATGGACAGGCATTTCAAGAAGAGTATAGGGATGTCGTCAGGTCATGCAGATGAAAAAGTAGATAAGCAGAAGCCCAGCTAGAACTCAACCTGGCCACTGTTGTAAGAGATAACAAAAAATGTTTTTAAAATACATTAACAACAAAAAGGCAGCAAAGGAGAACCTCCACCTCTTACTGGATGTGGGGAGTGGGGGAATATTGTCACTGAGGATGAGGAAAAAGCTGAGGTACTTAATGCCTTCTTTGCCTCAGTCTTTAATAGTCAGACCAGTTATCCCCAGGGTATTCAGTCCCTAAGCTGGAAGGCATGGACGGGGAGCAAATACACCCTCCATAATCCACAAGGAAGCAGTTCATGACCTGCTGAGCTACCTGGACACTCACAAGTCTATGGGGCCAGATGGGATCCACCCAAGATCCACCCAAGGGAGCTGGCAGAGGAGCTCGCCAAGCCACTCTCCATCATTTATCAGTGGTCCTGGCTAACAGGGGAGGTCCCAGACAACTGGAGGCTTGCCAATATGATGCCCACTTACAAAAAGGGCCAGGAGGATCTGGGGAACTACAGGCCTGTCAGCATGACCTCAGTACCGGGGAAGGTTATGGAGCGATACATCTTGAGTGAGCTCACCAGGCAAGTGCAGGACAACCAGGGGTTCAGGCCCAGCCAGCATGGCTTCATGAAAGGCAGGTCCTGCCTGACAAACCTGATCTCCTTCTATGACAATGTGACCCACCTAGTGGATGAAGGAAAGCCTGTGGATGTTGTCTAACTGGACTTCAGTAAAGCCTTTGACACTGTCTCCCACAGCATCCTCCTAGAGAAGCTGGCAGCTCATGGCTTGGACGGGTGTACTCTTCGCTGAGTAAAAAACTGGCTGGATGGCTGAGGCCACAGGGTTGTGGTAAATGGAGCGAAATCCTGTTGGTGTTCCCCAGGGCTCAGTGTTGGGGCCAGTCTTGTTTTATATCTTTATCAATGATCGGATGAGGGGATCGAGTGCACCCTCAGTAAGTTTGCAGGCAACACCAAGTTAGGCAGCAGTGTTGATCTGCTTGAGGGTAGGAAGGCTCTGCAGAGAGACCTCGACAGGCTGGATGGATGGGCTGAGCCCAACTGTATGAGGTTTAACAAGGCCAAGTGCCGGATCCTGCACTTGGGTCACAAAAACCTCAGGAAATCCTACAGGCTTGGGGAGGAGTGGCTGGAGAGCTGCCTGGAGGAGAAGGACCTGGGGTGCTGGTTAGCACCCAGCTGAACATGAGCCAGCAGCGTGCTCAGGTAGCCAAGAAGGCCAACAGCATCCTGGCTTGTATCAGGAATAGTGTTGCCTGCACAAGCAGGGAGGTGATTGTCCCCCTGTACTCTGGTGAGGCCACACCTTGAATACTGTGTTCAGTTTTGGGCCCCTTGTACTCAATGTACAAGAAAGACATTGAGTTGCTGGAGCATGTCCAGAGAAGGGCAAGGGTCTGCAGAACAAGTCTTTTGAGTAGCAACTGAGGGAACTGGGGTTGTTCAGTCTGGAGAAGAGGAGGCTGAGGGGAGACCTTATCGCTCTCTACAACTACCTGAAAGGAGGTTGTAGTGAGGTGGGTGTTGGTCTTTTCTCCTAGTCACTAGCGATAGAACGAGAGGAAACTGCTTCAAGCTGCATCAGGGGATGTTTAGGTTGGAAATTAGGAAAAAATTCTTTAATGAAAGAGTAGTCAGACATTGGAACAGGCTGCCCAGGGAGGTGGTTGAGTCACCATCCCTGGAGGTATTGAAAAAAATGTGTAGACATGACACTTCAGGACATGGTTTAGGAGACATGGTGATGTTGGGTTGACGGCTGTACTTGATGATCATAGAGGTCTCTTCCAACCTTAATCATTCCATTCAGAGGCAAGGTAATAGTTCAGAGCTTCAATAATAAAAATTATATCATCAGGAGGTAAATTCAGTCTTTGAAAGGAAAGATCTGAGGAAAATCTAATATCAGCATTTATGACTAGCAGCAAATAAACTCTAATGTCAAAACCATTTCTGTGATCCTTTGGTATAGAAGGGGGCAGCAGAATAAGGAGATCTTGACTCTACATACCATTAGTAAAATTTACCTAGCATGCCTATTTCAAACACAGATATAGAAGAGCAAATTTCAGGGAAAGGTAATAAATGATCCAGGAGGCAGGAAAAAAAATTAAAAATCGCATTCAAATAGAAGGTTCAGCGATTACTTGATTGCTGTGCTTTGAAAGGCACCTAAACATGGAAAAGACACAAATTACTAAAAGGCTTTTCAGTCTTGTTTACAAATACATAAAATGTAAAACATGGTTAGAGAATTAATTTAAATAAGTGCAGTTTTAAAAACAGATGCAGTTTCCTGGCTGTGACAGCAATTACCATGGGGATAGGGAAAGAATTATTCACCTTAAAGTGATTGCCTTTAAAGTGAGGTCTGGTATTTGTAAACAGAGACCTGCTTTAACACAGTTTCACAAAGAAGTGTTAGCGTCTCTGTGCCTGTGGATTGAGTTGGATAAAAATGAGGATGGCAGCAAACCTTAGAATTTGTGACTTTTGGAAACTTTCTATTTGTTTCTTTCCTCCTTGGGTCATGGAAAGAAGAAAATTGGCTGTATTGTCCTCCATACACTAACGACCCTTGAATTTCCTGTTTTGGGCATTGACTGTAAATGAATCTAATCTTTCAGGACCTCAGCTGATCAGTTTCAATAATTAAGTAGAATTTTTTTCCATAGTGCACAGCTGATTATGCATGCTACTGTTCCTTTGTTTTTTTATTTTCTATTGAGCATCAGAAATAATTTGGCCTTAGCTAGTGATGATATATGAAACAGGGACACCAGGTACGTGTCCTGCTCACACGCTTGAGGGTTTAAGACATGTCACATTCAGGATTGGAAGACATTTTCCTGCAGAGTAGGCTGACATCTTTTTTTCTTACCTGTTCACCTATTGAATAGGACATAGGTCATGTCCTAGGATTATCAAAGCAGTTCTTTATCATTGCAAGAATTAAGACAGTGACATCTTAGTCACTCCTGTTCCCTGCCAAACTGCAGTTAGGTCACCTGAGGACTGGTACAGTTTGCTCTAAGTACAATCATTTGCCTCTCCATAAGGGGATCTCTCAGAAATTTATTATCCTGTGATAAACCAGAACAAATGATCTAATCAATTTTTGTGGTCTTCACTTTGGTTAAAAAAAAAAGTAGCTGTAAAATTTGATATAAGAATTTTTTTACATATAGGATGATTATTAGTTTGCTTTGCAGCAGTACTTGAATGACTGTGGTAGACACTTTACAGTATTACTATTTATGGGTGTTCCTATGCATAGAAAAGTTGTGTAGTACCAAACCATTTTTCATTCTTGTTAATAACAAAGGCATAACAAGATCCTGTGACTGGAAGTTAAAGTGTGTCGTTTTCAGTCTTGAAATTAAGATGGAGTTCCTAGCAGTTAGGTTAATTAAACATTGAACTAACTTACCAAGAGAGGTAGTAGACTCAGCAAAGTTCGCTGTTTTTTGAAAATGAGATTAGGTGTGTTCTTAAATGATGTATTTTTTAATACTGGGGAGTATTCTGAGGAGAGTCTGTGGTCAGGGGTTGTGTCCTCTGTCCCTGGTGTCTATGAGGTTTTTGCATTGCCTCATTCATTTTCCTTCTTCAAAGGCAGATGAAGGCAGAGGGGGAGGATGGAACAAGTGACAGCATTGTCAACTCTTTCTCTATCTATCAAGAGACAATGAGTACATTGTGAATGTGTTTATGACTGATTACTGGTATGATATTAAGATCCTGCTGTGCCAGGTGTCACTCAGCTATACAGCAGGACCTTCTTCTGCAGAGCTTGGAATTTAAAGGCAAAGGCTGGGGAAGAGAGTTACAGTTTAGTGAAGTGGAGGGCTGAAAGTGTCATCTTAAAGCCACCAATTATTGTTTGAGACCTTGATATTTCACTTAGAAATTCTGTAGTGAGAGGATTTGCTGAGCCAGGAACACAAAATATTGAGCTTGATCAGAGGAATAAAAAAGAGGGTGAGGATGTGAAGAGGGAGCTAGACCAAAAAACATGGAAGACTTTAAGTGAATGCTGCAGGTGAGGTGGGATCAGACTTGCAAAGTCCAATGTCTCTGGTTTTGTTGGCTTAAGCTTCCATTTGCCTGAATTAAACATGTTCCCTTCTGAGCTCATACAGGCAGTACTGATTAGGCCTTGAATCCCTGAAGTGGGTAAAACTCCCCAGTGTGAGGAAGGGTAGTGTGATCCTCATCAGCTCCCTGCTTGCTGTATCCAGCCACAGGACTGGCTTGAACAAGTCTTGCCAATAACTATCAGTACTCTTTGGATTGGAAAAATTGCTAAGTACTGCAGACATATAGCTTGCTACAGCTAGTGACTTGTCTTATACAGAACCATGACTGTGTTCAACACTTTTTACCTTTGTTTGTAGCAGAGTCTGTGGAAACTGTGTTGCCATGGAAATGTGATTTACTACTGTCTTCCAAGAGTGTGTGCTTGGGGATAGCTAGTGACCTGCAACTTTCTTTCTGACTAACAAATAGGCTTTGAAACAGTATAGATGAAGCTACCAAAAAGTCCCTAACTATTTGTATGAAATCAGTATGATTGAGGTGATTGAAGTCATGATGGCCGGTTTCCAGACCATGGCTGGATTTCTCTACATCTGTCAGGCATCAGGCAAGAACCGAAGGTCTCTATTCCTTTTGAAGGTAATTACTCAGATATGGGAGTAGCACAGGCTCATCATTAGGACCCTGAGACTCTTTTCACCACTGCAGTAAACAAGCTATTGTGAGGACACTTGTGTGTACACAGCGAGGGACATTCAAGCATGAACTAAGTGACAACTGCTAATGAGGCTTCCTTTGGGATCCGATACAGAAGCATCCTTTCAGGTCAGTGAGAAAGGGAAATGTTTGGTCCTGTAAGTGTTTTGAACATCAGACCTCTATTCATAAATCATACTGGAGTATTTTCATGTGGGGCCTGTAGGATTCTTCCAGAACTAGTCAGCCTCCTTCCATTTACCCAGTCAACAAAATCACCTATGATGCTAAGGCAAAAGTATAAAATGGGTGCTATATAATCTTTGTAAGCTCTTCCAAAAGTTCTTAAGTCTGTTATGGGTGATGCAAACCTTCATGTTGCAGGATAATTATTTTCATTTATTCAGCTAACTACTTGGTAGTGGTTATGAAATTTATTTTGTGGAATGCAATGTAGTTAGTTACCAGGGATGTTGGTGCCTGTAGACAGCTGACTTTGCGTTTGGAGCTTCCTTCCTCAGCTTTTGGTTCCTCTACAATCTCTTATTTTAAATTCGTGACCTTTTTAATTTGCAATAATTCTTCTTTTTTTTTTGGCTTTCAAGCCTTTTTACTGTGATGTGAGAGGAACATCACTGTATACTTCCTTACTGGGAATCTCTCAGACACTTTCTGAAAAGCTGAATTTAAATTACTACTTTTATCTCCCTCATAGGATTCAGGAGTTTTCCTTGGAAGCCATAAAATGCAGAATGATGCACAGCCATGTAAAATAAAAAATCCATATGTTTTCCATAAGGTTTTGTATTTTGTTCATGTTTGTCTTGCTTCTTAAATTGATTTTGACTTCTACTACAAAACTCAATTGTTACATGTCAAGATTCATGCTGGCTTATGAATTCCTTTGTATAATAAAGCTCTTTAAAGATGTAAACCCATTTTCTTCAGTTCGCAGTACTTCATTTCTATTTTTCTTTTTAATGGAACATTTTTTTTTTCAAACACCTTTATTAATGTTATTGTCATCATCTCACATACATCTCCAGGTGAGACGACAGAGTGTTATGCAGCTGCTAGGTGGCTGACTGTTATGAATTCAGGGGTCTAAGCTTCATGAGCACAAAAGCTGTCAAGCAGTGCACTCAGTTGTCTATGTGTTGTGTAGATGCTAGACCTCAAAGTCTAATTTTACTTGGAAAAGTGACAGTAAAAATTAGTTTGTGAATCTCCATGTTTGCTGTGTTTTTCTTCTACCAGTAAGTTCTGCAGACCATACCAGAGTTCTCCACACTCCTGATCAATAGTGCATGCACCATATGGCCACGGCACTCACAGTGATCAGGAGGAGCCCTGTGAAGTTTGTGCATTGAAATACACTCCTCCTCATTTCTTCTGTCTTGACTGATCATAGGGCCAAAAGTTTATCTGAACTGGGAGATGCAAATGAGCAGTTAATGTGACTGTAGGCATTGAGCCTACAATAAGTCATGCTGCCAGACATGAGCAGAAAAATGAAACAATGGTGGGAACGTGGTAATAATTTTTTCCTCTGTCTTCTGTAAGAGAAAAGTGACATCTTGAATGTGCCATATATGAAAGACAGAACATGGATTACAAGTGCTTTTTACTTAGAAACATCTCTATCTGTATACCTAAAGGCATTGCCAAAATAGAGTTAGCAAACTGTATTTTTCTCAGCTACTGAGGTTACAGATTGGGAAAACTCTTTGTTGAATGACGTATTACCTAGAACTCTCCTTCGACAGTTTTAAGGAACAGTTCAGACTTTTGGTAAAGCAGTGCTGTGTAACTGTCCCTAGACCTCTGAGTGAGAAAGAGAGCGATCACGCCCTCAAAATTATACATTTTATTTGTTAGTATGTTTGCAAAATAAACATATGACAAAGTTGTATTCTATAATTTACATAAAATTATTGTGGATCTGCAAGAACTGAGGAGCCACCATAGCAGGTGTTCATAAACAAGGTAGATTTTCCATCCTGGCAATTTTCTACTGTCAAATGGTTCAGGCAAAGAGTGTGCATAGGAGGTTCAGTAAGAAATACCAGTGCAAGGAATTCAGTTCCTGCGGCATGTCTCAAAGAAGCAACAGAAACTACAGGGAAGCACATGGAGTAATAAAGCCAAGAAGGCATAACTTTAGTCATCACCATAACCTTAAAAAAAAAACAAAACACACACACACAAACCCCGCACAAAACTCCTACCTACAAACAAAACTTTTGTCCAAAGCACTCACTAAGCAGAGGCTTTAATTATAACCCAGGAAGTTTCTTCCGACTGTAGATTTCTCCTGATCCTGAGGAAACTAGATTTGTGAACAAATTGCATTTTATGAAGGAAATGTCTGATTTTTGCTCCTGAAAGAAACAGCTTGCAAGACGTCCTCCTTGAAGTCACCCCAATTACTGAGATCCAAAGCTCCAGTTGCTTAAGTGAGAGTTCAATGCCAAATTCAAAGCAACTATAAAGATTCAGAGCTTCAGAAATGTCAGTGAACTTGCCCAATTTACCCTGTCAGAGAACCTGATCCACTCAAACATAGGCAGCGCCTTAATAGAATGTTGAGAATGAATTCAGAACATAGACCAATGTTGCTTATTTAATTTTATCTGATTCTTTTTTTCCACCATTTTCTGAGGCCAGAACATCAAGTTTCATCACTTCTGCTTCCTGAGGGAAAAGATGAACTTTCACTTAAAGACAGTGAGGAATTTATAATAGAAGATGCTTTAAAGTGACAGCTATAGCTTCCCAAGTGGAGCAGCTGATAGCACATTATTCTGTTATGGAGCAGAGGTAATTCTGGCACTGGTCCTAGCATTCCTGTTCCCAAGGCTGCCAGCTTGTACCACTAGATTACTTAGCAACCATATGAAATGACAGGGATGTAAAAGAGCAAACAATGTTGACTCAAAGTGATTGGGAGGGTGAGAAAACTCCTCAGTCAGCTCCAAGGCACTCCAAAGGCCAACAGGAAGGATGCAGGAGGGATATGAAAGATGACTTATATTCTAGGGCTTCCCCTGCATGCAAAAAGCAGATTATAGCTGACATTTCTACACTTTTCTCCAAGTCCATTTACAATAAATATTTAAAAGCGAGGAAAAAAAAAATCAAAAAATAAACCCTGAAGGAAAGAGATGGATTCATAATTCATCATAGGACTATATCTTGCACACACAAAATGTGTGTCCTGAATGTGGTTTGACAGTAATATCTTGCCAAATACAATGCACAGTTGTACAAAGGTGATACTGAAAAACACTTTGTGCTGAGTTTAGAAGAAAAGCTTTGTTTCTTTAAATAGTAAAATGTTAGTAAAATGTCAGTTAGTAAAACTTTGACTCTATTTTCCTCCTTTTTTCTTCATGAATACGCATCTTTTTTTTCCCTCTGTCTTCTCAAAGACATCAGGAAGTTCTTAAACTAATCTGAGTAGTCTGTCCTATTGAAAAGTAATTAAAAAAAAAACCAAAACCTAAACTAACTTTACTGTCAGGTGAACCAATTGTACCACATGTGATTAAAACAATACTACTTTAAATTGTTAATTCACAAGGTAGTTCCTCTTCCACTTTCTGGAACGTTTATTTCTTTCTAGATATTTGGAAAGAGGACTCTTGTTTTCTTACTGAAGGGACTGTGCTTTGCACTATGGTAGTGAATTACTGTCAGACACCACCTTTCAAGTTAGAACTAATTTCCATCACTACACAACTTTTGGGTGGCTTTTTCCTTAGGTAAGTGCAGCATCAATTGTAATCTGTAAACTAGGCTAAACTACCAAAATAAACAAGAGCAAAAAGGTCCTGAGATAGTCTTTGGAGCCATGCACAATGATAATAATACATTCAGAGACAACAACAGCACTTCAGAGGAGATAAACAAAGTTTTTATATCAGTGTTCAGTGCAGAAAAACCTGGGGAGGTTCCTTTGATAGATTATTTCGGGGGGTTAGGATATGGAGATTAATGAAGGATCAGCTGGAAACTGAAGTAACAGTACCAGTGGAAGGTGATCATGATAAGTAGAAGCAGAATAAAACAAACAAATGGTGGATGCTGGATGGTATTTATGCACAAGTCCCAACAATACTCAAGGATGAAATAGTACACCTATAGATGTACCATGTATCTCATATAACTCTTAGTATCTGAAGTCTTGAGATGGCAAATATGGTTACAATCCTTAAAAAGAAACATTTCAGGGGGACCTAGGGAAGTGCAGACCTGTACACCTGCAGGCAAATTAATAAGGAGTATGTTGACACTGAATTAGCTGAGAGTTCAATAAATAAATGAAAGCTGCTTGAGAAGAATCAATATGATTTCCACAAAGGGAAGTCCTATCTTACAAGTCTCTGAGTTCTTTTAGGAATTCAAAACACTTGTGGATGAGGATAAACCAATTGGTATACTCTGCCTGGATTTTCAAAAGGCTTTTCATAAAGTCTCATGCAAAACACTTGTGAGGAAAATAAACAACAGAAAAGGCAGGTCCTAGGCCAGGTAAATAAACAGGTAAAAAAAGATAGGAAAGAAGGTAGAAACAAATCATGAAATCTCAGATACTGGAAAGTTGCCAGTGGTATTCCACAGAGGCTGGGACTTGTGATGTTCAACATGCTCGTAAGTGATCTGGAAAAGATAGTGAGCAGTGAGGTGACCGTGTTTGCACACAATAAAGGAATTCAAAGGTCAGGGAAGTAAGTATGAGGGCTGACTGTGGGGAACTGCAGCCTGACCTTAAAAAATTACTGAGTAATAAAACAGGAGATGAAATTAAAAAAAAAAGAAAAAGTTAGTTCTTTTGGGATAAATACAAAGTAATATATGTGGAGGAAAACAAACCTAGCGTCACACATAAAATGATAGGGTCTGTGCTGCCTGTTGCCATTGGGATAAGTCTTTGTGTTTGTGACAGATGAAAATATCAGCTCAGTGCTTGCTAGGAGTGGAAAAATGACTCATATATTTGATGTTACAAGGAAAGGACTAAAGAAATAAAAAAGCATAAATATGCCACTGTACAAAATCATAGTTCATGCACACCTCAGTTAATGTGTGCAGTTCTGGTCTCCTCAAAAATGACACATAAAAGCTGGCAAAAGTTTGTAGAAGGCCAACAATTATGAAATGGAATAACTTCCTTAGAAGGACTAAGATATTTAGAGGAAATAAGACAAAACTCATGCCTGATGTAAAGACTCTGGGTAGATATTGACTGGTCACTGTTTCTTGTAACACGAGAACTAGGCGTAATCAGAGGAAGACAACAGAAGCTAGGCTCAGAATAAGCAAGAGGTACTTCTTCATGCTGCGGGTGGCAGACCTGTGGGATGGTTTGCCAGGGGAATTTTGGAGGCAGAATATTTACATGTGTTCAGAGTAGACTGGACATGCATTATGACAGGAAATCCTAGAGATGTTACTAAATAGCTTGCATCAGGCTCTGAAAATCCTCTGAAATGAAACTATGCAGAAGCTAGGACAGTATTAAGGGGGAAGTATCGTATATGTTCTTAACCTGCCATCTGCTTACAGGTACTGTAGGAAACAAAATATTGTCTCTGACATAATACTGATGCTTTATCTGAACTGTACAACCACACATGCTCACACACATTGCTAATATGAAGCCACAGGAGATAATTTAGATGGGAACAAGATTAGACACAGCTTGCAGCTATCGGCACAACAGCACCTCAGATTTTTGTCTCTCAGGTCAAAAGAAAATGTTGGCATGCTTTGGATAATGGTTTATGTACCTGACTGTAATAAGATCTGGTTGCAACATTAGATAGTTTTGGAAGCCCTCATTGTTACGTAGTTTCATGGCTTCACTTTGCTGAATACATTCAGTTATGACAGACTGAACTCATCTCACCTATCTGTAACAGTCTGGAAATATTTATTCTGAACTGTCACCCAGATTCTCAGGGTGAGAAATAGGAACTCCAGAGTGTGAGTCATTCCATCTTTAAAAAGATTTTGAAGAACTCCTAAGATAGCAAAAGCCTTGTTAAGTTAAAAAAAGAAAAAAAAAACAAAAAACAAAAAACAAAACCACAATAAATACCCTAAAAAACCTACAATTCTATACTTCTCTAGTTAATGATAATTCTGATTAGAGAATTCAAAGTCAGATATACTGCATAAAGTCAGGCAATCAGCATAGATCATCTGAACCAATGAAACTGAAAGATTTTCTGGCTGCTAAGAATTTGGCCATCTGACTTGAAAAGTGCTGTTTGTGTCTGTATATGTTTATCAGGCACCTAAATAACAGCCACAGGAGAGCTGTTTTTGATATATGTAGCTAACAATAACTAGCCAATAGTGAAGCATTTCTTTCTACAAATGTTCACAATCATTACAAAGATCTTAAAATCTAAACTTGATTTTTCAATATATTTAAAACTGAGATTTGAGTAAGTGAACAAAGTATTTCTGCACATATTTAAGTCCCAGTGAACCTGAACTGAATAAGCAAGAAAAGTGCATTGCTGGCTTGTGGCTTAAGACTTCAGGGGTATAACACAAGGTGAGAATGTAAACTCAGCATTCCCAGGCATTTTATTGCTCACAAATAGAGTGTAATAACATTTATAGTGTAGTGTATTTATACTAGAATACTGATGCCATGGTAGCTAAATATTTATAATCTCTTCTTTTACATAATCAACACTCTTTTTGACAGGTTACAATCCATTTCTGAAGTTTCATCCCAGTTTACAGCCTGACACACAATGATTTACACAGAAGACAAGTACTTGCAAATGCTGCTTACCTTTTCATTTATTTGTAAGCCTTAGTGTACTATCAATTTAAGACTATATGATTTCCTTGGATACATTACATTAGCAGGGAAAGTGAACAGATGCTTAAAGTGAAGAGAAGATAATTGCTTAGGTATGTTTAAAGCCTTTTTAGTGAAACTTCTCTGCACTTACTCTTTATGATTATTAGTCTTTCACCAAAATGACTAAAGTTTCACCACCATGTGTAAAAGTTCCAGTACAGCTGGCACTAAAGCTCTGTAATACCATTGCGTTTCTCACAGGTGAGGTTTGTAAGTTTATTCAGATAAGGGCTAGAATGTGATAATGATAATAGCCACAGCAGTGGCTATTTGTAGCAGTAATAAATACAACTTTTTACCAATGCTATAGGAGGAACAAAAACAGTGATATAAGAGGCTGAATGCTTAGGGTTGTGGGGTTTTTTTTTCATTTTTCACATGAATCACAATGTTCTTTCTACCCCTGCAATTAGATTTCTCCATGTTGTTGTCTCTTTTAGACGGTTAGTTTTTTTAGTTATGGCTTGTCAAACTGAATCACCTTCAAACACATGCAGGAGAAATGATGTTGCTTTTGCCTTGGATGGGGACTATGACTTGGTTAATGTTATTTCTTGAAAGAAAGAAATAGCAGCTGTGATGCTGGTGAGGTTTCATGTGCCTTGATATGAATGTTTTGGTTTTTCTGGGATTTTTTTTTTCAGAAGCTGTTTTCAAATGGGAAACTGTCTTAAGCACAGTTCCTTTTGTAGTAAGAATCCGACAGTATATCATTAGAAATTGACTATAAACTTAAATATCTAGAGGGTGATTCAGAAGTCTAAACACTGCCATTATAAGGCATTAGATATGTTGCAGTATCCCACTTAGATTCCGGGTACAAATTTACGATACCAGTATCTCAAAAATATGTTCTGTCGCTGTGCAGATGTCTGCTACATCCTAAAAAAAAACTTACTAGATGCCCAGGTAGCCATGCAAGCTGTTTGATGACATTTGATGAAACAAGTTGTAGTGTCATGAGGTACACACACAAACCCTTTTGCTGAGCCAGGGAGCAACATTCACTTGGCAAGTAGCTGCTCTCTTGTTTTCAAGTAGGCAATCCAGAAGCAAAGGTAACAGTCAAAAAAGCAAAACTTTCAGAGTAGCTGCCTGACTTGTCTGCAAGTCAATTAAGAGAAGTGTGTAGAAACTTTAAGATGGCTTTTTCTGTGGAAGAGGTAACACTTTTTTCTAATTTAGTTCAGACACAAAATGAAATTCAGTGCTCAGTCCCAAAAAAGTCAATAGGCCAAGAAAAGAGCTCACTCTAAAAATAGATATTTTTTTTGCATTTCATTCTCAAGAAGCTTCTCTTGACCTTGTGGATTTCTGGGCTCTTGGTAATCAATGCTTGCATACATTTTTATGAGATATTAGCACAGATATCACAGGTAACAGAACAGAACCATTGAGAACAGAAAGCAATCATCAAAACACTAATGAAAAATTCTCTAGTCCTAACAGTTTGTGTAAGACTTCTGAATATTTATGCAAGTAGCATCAAATACAAAATGAAAGAAAGTTCCACAGATGCAAAGCTGACTGTAAAGGCCTGTAGGATCCAGCTCTGCTGAGCAGATACTTCCTTTTTAAAAAAGTCAACAACTAAACCTGACACATGGAAAATCCATGTGACTCAATATTTGCTCAGCAAAAAGAGCCACACATGGCAGCTAGTTTCCCAGGCAACTCTGAATCGCTGGGAATATAACCTAAAGAATGATTTTTCTCAAAGTCATTTTCAGGAGCAAACTATTGTTCTGTAATGGTAAGTTACAGAATGCTTTTCTGTTTGAGCTAAATTAGATAATTTCTGCAGTCTCTTCCCAAGATCTTCACAGAGGCTTCACAAATGAATTTGGTGGGAATGAGTTCCTTATGGGTTTCACAGATATTTCTAGCTTTTCCAAATTTTAGTAGGTTTTTATATCAATTTGTCTAGTTTTGCTAGGATAAGCTTGTCCTCCTCCCATCCTTTCTCCCCTTTTATATTTATGACTGGAAGAGACAGTTTTCTAGTGTTTTTTGTACTTCCCCAGAAAACATGTCTTGCAGAAGCCTCTGATGGTGGTGACACTGAGTTAGTCATACTTCTGTTAGAATCTGGTTTAGAAGATCCTCTGAGAATATTTTGTCTCACAGCTCTTGTGTGACCATGTTTTTCCCAAAGGAAAATACAAGAATAAGCACTGAAAAAAAACCAAACCAAACCAAACCAAACCCACTCAAAGAAACAGTCATTGCTGCTTAAGCACAGGGAGGAAGGTGCTCTGACAGATGAGAATATCTGCTTTTTAAGTTTACTTTTCTCAGCAAAATTTTGTCCCCAGAAGACCCGATCAGCAACATTACGTGTTCTCTGATCTGTCCCATATATCTGGGAACACTTATTCTAGACAACAGTTTAAGCGGTAATGGAATTTAAGTTATTCATCCAGAAAAAGAAAAAGTGTCTGATGAAAACATTGATGTTGTGGGTTAACCCCAGTGGGCTAAACACTACATGGTGGCCTGCTTACTTCCCTCCCCCAAACCCAGTGGGACAAGGAAAGATAAAAACAAGAAAACTTGGGCGCCATTATAAACCTTACAGACAAAAAAAAAATAATATTTTTTAACAAGTGAAGGATAAGCAGAAGAAAAGAGAGAAAACTAAACAAGTGATGCAAAGGCAGTAACTCGCCACATTCCATGCGTAGCCAGTTCCTGAGCAAAAGATGGGTAGCCCCCCAAAATCCCCTCTTTTCCCTTTTAAGGCTGAGCATGACATTATATGGTGTGGAATATCTCTTTGGTTAGTTTGGATCACCTGCCCAGCTGGGTCCCCTCACAGCCTCTTGTGCATCCCCTGATCTATTCAGTGGGGAGGCAAAGTGAGGGTCTTGATGCTTTTCAAACACTGTTCAGCAAAAGCTAGAATATTAGAGTGTTATCAGCACTGTTTTGGTCAAAAATCTAAAACACAGCACAATATGAGCTGCTATGAAGAAAACTATGTAGTAGTAAAAAACTAAGTAGTAGAAGAATAAGAAGTAGCCAGGCCCACTACAGCTGAATAGGTTATTGATGGGTAGAAGGCTTGTTAAAGCAAAAAAGAATGGGAAATATCTCAGTGTCAGGATGTCTGTTCCTGTAAAATCATATGAGCTATTCTGCATTTGAGTGGTTCATAAGCAACTGGATCTTTTTTTCTCAGGTGCGGGTTGGCAGGAAATGCATAGTTATTTTTAAATAAGTTTGGCATTCCAATTTTTTTGCCTTAGCATTTTACAGACAAGCTCCCTACAAGGGTGCCTGGAAAGATTATTTATAGAAAATTTTATTAAGTACACCTTGTTTCAGTAAAAAATAGGTTATTTTTCCATTACTGAAAATTGTTCTTATTTTTGAGATTTCTCTAATCAAAGGCACAGAAGTTAATAAAAAAGTTACAATTCTGAGTAGTCAAATGCTTCCAAGCTAGCAGCAGGGCAGTAATTCGTCTCATGAACCATTTGTAGAAATGATTGTAAAGAATTCATACAGTTGAAAAATGAAAAGGAACCGAAATTATTTGTGTTTTTTGTGAGGGCTAAATTAATATTTTTATGGTGGTATATATCTTCTACATAGAATTCTCCCAAGGCTACCAATGCAAGCCTTTTGGTAGGGTAAAATTAAGGGATATTTTCTTTCTTTTCAATTAAAAGGAAATAAACAAAATAAATGAAAAAGGTGCTGTATTTGCTGCTTAAATGCGTTCTTATTTTACCATAACCTATCCAGATTGATTACTCCATAAGCAGCATCATGTTTGTAAAGATTGAATCATGGCTACTTGCTCTCCAGTATGTCTGACCTAATAATACACTGAGGCAATTTTTTCCTTTATATGAAATAGCTTAATGTTTGCTGTGTCGACAACGATATGTCTGAATAGTCTGAACCCATACATGGGTTTTCTTCAAGCAAGTGCATTTTTGAAGTACATCTATAAATTATACAGTACTCCTTTTACCTTTATTTTTTAATTTTTCATAAAATGTTTGGTAGTCTTCTTGTCATTGAAATAGAAATTCTTCAATTCAGGTTACTATGTTCTTCAGTCAGTGTTAAAGTGCCTAGAAATTAAATATGGCAGAAGTAACTGAACCTAGATCTCCCCTGGCACCCATCTTACCACTCAGCAGAGTTAGACCACAGGCAACGGTTGCAGCTGTTAAAGTGGATTAAGGTGTTGCTGTCCCATACATTTCTCACCAGTTGCCTGTTGACAGTCACAGCTGAGACCGAGCTTAGACTGGCATGCTTAGTGTGTGTCTTTCATCCAGTTCACTCAGCTTAGTCTGGCTTTTCTATGAAGATTGTTTCAGATACCCAAAAGAGGGACAGCAGCAAACAGCTGAATGCTACTGATATTTTGAATTGACAGTGATGTTTATAGAGCAGTTGCCCAATGATGCAATTTTGCTTCATTTACTCCTGACCAGTGAGTTCAAAACACAGAGTTTATGTCTCCATCCACACAAAGAATCAAACTTGCAGTATTCACTGGTGGGATGTGTAGAGATTAAATTATACCCCTAGCAAGATCAAGGGAAACAATTTACCCACTGGCCTCCATTGAGCCAGGAAAGACCAAGAGATCAGAACTACTTAGGTTGCTTATATCCACTCTTTTGATCAAAGGACCATTTCAAAATCTTTCTGCTTCGATCTTTATATATTTTCCTCTAATTTCCAGTATAAATTAATCTACAGACAGCTTGATACCCATTTTTTTGCTCTGTATAGATGTTGTCTTTCATTTTAGAGTGGTGTTACTATAGCCTTTGTCTTCCTCATCTTTTTAGAGTAAATGCCAGCTTTAATTGTGTTACACAAGATAGATCAAACTTGGATTTTAGGGTATATGTACACCTGTGGCTGCTGTGGATATAATAAACCCTGAAACTGAATATGTGGACAGCAAGGTCTCCAGAAAGGCACGTGGACACCCATCAAATCAGCTCTGGAGGATGTATGTCCTCTTTTTCACAGCACTATATCAGAGACAACATCCCTGCACTTTAGTGCTGCACCATTAGACTAGTACCTGTTTCTGAACATACGCTGGTAATGTTAAGCCATTCTGTATGGGCTTAACCCTGGAATTTCTACCAGCTTAAAAAAAATCAATAATATATTAATTTTCTCCATGTACACATCTTAAAATTCTTCCTGGAGAATAGTTTCTTCAATTCTCATATCACTCTCATGGTCCTTTTCAACATCTAATCTAATTTGGATTCACCCTTCCCAAATTTCATTGTTGGCAGAGGACACTTAATGTGTCCATGATGCCATTTAAGGACTTGTTACTGTAACATTCAGTTTAAGTAAAGAGTTTTCTTTTCTTTTCAATATTTTGTTTCTGAGAAGAGGAGGTAGCTGCAGGAAATAGCTTAACTTTGAAAGTTTAATTTACCACATAACTGTAGTAGATTAGCCATGCGTCATAAAAGTAGAGATATTGCAATGGTATTTGAAGAAAAAAAAAATGGTGGGTGATAAGTGAGGGTTTTCTTATATTTTATTTGGCCTCCTCTGATGAGCATATAAGAAGTCTGACAGACTTCAAATATTAAATGCAATGAGATTACAGAATTGCATTACAAATTATTATGCCTGAGTTGTCTGATATATGAGAAACAAAGAAACAAACAAACAAAATATTTCTGTTGAAAAAAAAAAAAAGATTTGGTTTCTTTTTCAGGGATATGAAGTCCTTTTTGACAGGCATTTTTTATATTTCATCTCTCCTCAGGGATAGTGCATTTTTTTAAATAGATATATATTATGCTCATCTAGTAATTTAAAAGGAGATGTAACTTCTTCTAGATAGATCTGAGATGCAAGAATAAAAGATCATATTTCCAAAAAACCCTTGTTTCAAAGATTGAACACTTATGAAATAAACATAAAACTATTAATAAACACAATTACACTTCCCTGAAATGCAAATTATCACTGAGCTTTAACACAAACTGAATTTGATGGCAACTGAATAATAGTAAGATGATCAAATTTTACAGTGATGATACATTTCTAAATAGTTATGTAATTAATATGTAAGATAAGGTCAAAAGCTGTTTAAATAAATGGTTCATTATTAAAGCCACACAGATGAGTATGTTGATCTTAAACATGGCTTTCATGCCACAGTCAGATTTCAAGACACAGTAAGACTAAGGAGTACCTTTTCTCTGTAGAAACCTTGTAACATCAGCTATAAAAAGTAATTAGTGAGTCATAAACAAATATATAAGATAGCTTTTCATGTTCAGGAAATAGGTCATGTGCATTATTCTATTTTCAATTTAGTTGCTTAAATAATCTAAATGCACTGTAGTCAAATGGACTCATGTTACATATGTTTTACAGGAACAGAGCACATATGTGATTATTGGAAGACAAATATGCTTTGAGGTAACTGCCTAAAAGCGTAGGAGCTTTAATTTCTTGCTTAAATAGATCAGATATCTTCAGGTCTCTTTGCCTTACAGTTTGCTTTACAGTTGCAGTGTTACTAGCTTTCAGCGTAGAAACAAATATACAGGAGGGCAATGGATTTATGTCCTCCCAGGTTTGTTCGTTCAACATGTAAATACAAAGAAGCGCAAACAAAATAAAAACAAATGTGCCTGGTAGCATGATATCTCTGCCTTCTATGAAGTTGCTATTTCCTTTTCCAGTGACATTGCTTATGCTGAGACAAAGTCAGTTAGTACAGCCATCACTGGCGAGGCCCTGGCTACACCAGCTCTTCTATTTGCATGAACCAGCAAAATTCCCATCAAGTGCAGAGGTCTTTCACAACCCCTAAGACATTACGATCACATGTAGTCTTTCTGAGAGAGTCATCCTCTGGGCTGATTTTGTTACCTGTAAAGAATAGAGGCTATTACAGTCAGATGATTGGCATAATGCTCTGCAGTAGGAGTTGCTATCAGATGTACAGGTAGGCTTTTCAACACGAAATACTCTTTGACCTCATATCCACAAAAGTTAAAATGATTGCTAATTCAGCTACGACACTTTAAAGTGCTCGGCAAAACTAACTATATTCTACCTTTGCAACAGAGGTTTTTCTGTGCAAAGAATAAGCATACAGAGAAAGAAACATACAGAATTTATTGTATTATTTTACCTAATCAGGTACCCATTATGCTCAAAACCTGAAACTTACATCAAGACTTTGATACTGTCTCCCACAGTATCCTTCTAGAGAAGCTGGTGGCTCATGGCTTGGATGGGTGTACTCTTTGATGGGTGAAAACATGGCTGGACAGTCGAGCCCAGAGAGTTGTCGTAAACAGAACTAAATCCAGTTGGTGGCCGGTCATGAGTGGTGTTCCCCAGGGCTCAGTGTTGGGGCCAGTCTTGTTTTATATCTTTATCAATGACCTGGACGAGGGGATCGAGTGCACCCTCAGTAAGTTTGCAGACAACACCAAGTTAGGCAGCAGTGTTGATCTGCTTGAGGGTAGGAAGGCTCTGCAGAGAGACCTCGACAGGCTGGATGGATGGGCTGAGCCCAACTGTATGAGGTTTAACAAGGCCAAGTGCCGGGTCCTCCACTTGGGTCACAAAAACCTCAGGAAATCCTACAGGCTTGGGGAGGAGTGGCTGGAGAGCTGCCTGGTGGAGAAGGACCAGGGGTGCTGGTTAGCACCCAGCTGAACATGAGCCAGCAGCGTGCTCAGGTAGCCAAGAAGGCCAACAGCATCCTGGCTTGTATCAGGAATAGTGTGGCCAGCAGCAGCAGTGAAGTGATCGTGCCCCTGTACCCGGCACTGGTGAGGCAGTACCTCGAGTACTGTGTTCAGTTTTGGGCTTCCCAGTACAAGAAGGAGATTGAGGTGCTGGAGCGTATCCAGAGAAGGTCAAAGAAGCTGGTGAAGGGTCTAGAGAACAATTCTTATGATGAGCAGCTGAAGGAACTGGGGTTGTTCAGTCTGGAGAAGAGGAGGCTGAGGGGAGACCTTATCGTTCTCTACAACTACCGGAAAGGAGGTTGTAGTTAGGTGGTTGTTGGTGTCTTCTCCTAGTCACTAGTGATAGAACGAGAGGAAACTGCTTCAAGCTGCATCAGGGGATGTTTAGGTTGGAAGTTAGGAAAAAATTCTTTAGTGAAAGAGTGGTCAGACATTGGAACAGGCTGCCCAGGGAGGTGGTGGAGTCACCATCCCTGGAGGTATTTAAAAGATGTGTAGACATGACACTTCAGGACATGGTTTAGGAGACATGGTAGTGTTGGGCTGATAGTTGGAATTTTTGATGATCCTAGAGGTCTTTTTCAACCTTTATGATTCTATGATTCTATGATTCTATGATATATGTTCTCAGCTAATGAAGGTTAACCACTCAACTTCCATGATGCATATTAATTTCCTTCTGAAATTATTGAAATTATTGTTTATCACTTATAGAGTTGCCACTGACTAATGAAAACATATTGCATCTTTTGAAAACTTTTTCTTCAACTAGCTGGCTAAAATGGTTTAGAAGAATCCCTAATAGAGGTTTCATTGGCTGGATGTAAAGGAACACATGCTAGAAATGATCAAGTAATTCCTATTAAAAGGTATATGACTTCACAGCTTAGATTTACTAGATGTCAAAATTAGATAAAGGAATACTTAGATCACCCCACCCCCCAGTGGAAGAGAATGAGGTTTAACTTCTTATTCTAAAACTATCAAAGAGCTACTGATAAAACAAATATTGCATGCACTTCAGATACACTAATCACAAAACAAAACGTTTTGTATCATTGAAAATAATAAAAAAATCCTGAAAGATACTGCTGAGAGATGAATTTGCAAAATATGCCATTTATCCTTCAAAAGTGATCTCACTTGTGACACATTAGTAACATGCAGCGACTGTTGTGTGTTATGGGAATGGTCCCCTAATTAGTTTTGTCATTAAAATTCATTTAAAACTATTTTGTTCTTGATATTTCTTAATTATTCCAATGGCATATTCAGATGCTTCCAGATGGCTTGAAGCAGGATAAATAGCACTGAGAAACTTCCTTAATAGCATCCTGCTCTGATTGCTATTATCATTCATGCAATATACTGTTTCTCTATATTAATTTCAACATAATTAAGTAACAAAACGCAAGAAATTCCTTTGGTGATGTTTTGTTTTTGTAAGAAGTCTCTTCAACTGCAAAGATATGCAGTCAGAAAATCATCAATATCAAAGTCTGAATAGGGAATGAAATTTCTACAGGGAGATTTTGAAATGGGCTTCCAATAGATGCAGATGACTTGATTACTTATTGCTGTTTTCACACTGAAAATTTAAAAGTCGTATGATAATATTTTTCTTTAAAAAAAAAAAAGTATTCAGCTAACTTTCCTAATGACAATTTTATTGACATATTGAACCAGATTCTGTCAGGCCCATTTGTGTCAAGCACTTCTCAACACTTACCTTAAGAAAGCTGCACCTTCATTTCAATAAAATGAAAAATACATATGAAAACTCTCAGGCTCATGAGGTTGAGATGTTTCTTTTCCTTAAGGAAAAGCCACTACTATTTTTATGAAAAGAGAATCAAGTCTGACCAGTCTCCTACTGGGCAAGTATTCCATATTTCTGTCTTCACATCTGAAAGTATTTTGGTTTAACTGTGAAAGTATGTGGAGAACTTCTCTATGATTGGAAACGATTGAAAATCTAAGCCTCTGTTAGGCAGACAGACTGATCTGGTCATCAGCCTTTGAGAGGCACACAGGTACTTTGACTGAGGGAACCTTCATAAGGTAGATTTAAACTGGTACAGGTTTTGTTAATTGTACTGCCTCTCTCATATCCTTCCACTTCTATTACTGTGTTTAAATTTGCTTTATCCCAAGGTTGTGAGACAGGAACTTTCTCTGAGTATGGAGAAATGCACTGATTTACTCATTCTTGAAAAATCTAGAAGAGAGTTTGAGCTACAATATTCTTATCTGTGTCCCAGCTGCTTCAAGAAATGAGTCATCTGTGTGATGGCCTGCTTTTTTGTCTTCCTCAAAGGAGAAAACAGGGTCCTCCAAATCTGAAAGTATATAATTGTGTTTTAAAGATTTCTAGCTGGGCAGTTTCAGTAGACCCGCATTATTTGTTGCCTGAGCACAGAAGAGGACTTGTGAAGACAGGTGAAGAGGACTTCTTCAGCTAAAAACCTCATAAAATAATGTGTTTGGGAAGAGCTTAAGAAATTACAGCTTGAGGAAAAAGAGGCTGTGGAAGGACAGACGCACAAAAAAGCAAAAGATTGGTATGTTTTCTGATCTAATTTCCAGCCTAACTCGCAGTTTGTATTAAGATTTGCCCTGCACAATATCTAGCTTCCATTACACATTCAACTCCAGCACCAGTACCTCATGCTTGGAAAAGCATCAATACAGACCTGTCCCTCTGTATTTTACAGACAGACATCTGACATCCTTGAGCAACCTCCTCCTCAGTTTGAGCAAACACCTAGTATCTTTTGATGAGATTGTTCTGCATCCAATTTTTCAATTGCTTTTTCATCTCTCTTCTCAATACATACATTGAAATTTGAGTTTAGATGCACACATACAAATTAGGTCATTGAAGACTTTGCCCAAGTGTTGCGTCTGGAATGGTGTAAAACTTAGGGGCTGTATACAAGGGATCAATTTTCATGAGTCTTATACAGATATATATATAAATTTAAGCATGAAAGGAATCCCTCAGATACCTGAGAAGGATCACAACACATGACAAGCATGATGGAGAAAGACTCTAACTGAATTTTAGGAAATTAGAAGAGAGATAGGGAAAACAGAGAAATAGGCACATAGAGAGTTTCACTACAAATCTCCTTCTAAAGTTCAGTATGTTTTTATATTCTCCATGTCAAAATGTCCTATTCTCCCTTTTAGTGGGTTAAAAAGTTACTGAACACACACATACACGGAGGTGTGCACAGAAATTGCATAAAATTTGTTTGATAATGAAAAGAGGTTAAAAGCATAAAGTGACAAGCAGACATGGCTTAAACATACTGAAAGAAATGGTAAGAGTTATCAAAAAGCTAATTTAAATTAATGAAAGTAGAACTAAGGGAAGTTCTAAATACGGAGTAAAGTAAGTTTAGTGAAAAATGCCATTGACTGGTAGAGAGTATTAAAGAAGTTGTCTATCAGCTCTGGATCAAATATCTTATAAAGATGATATTGTTAATACTGTCACATGTTATTTTAAACAGCACAGACATTTTATTTACTACATATTATTTAGCTCTTTAGGGGACAGACCCATTTTTGACATTTCTTTCAATAATTTATTAAATAAATAGATAAATAAAATAAAAATACATTAACAGTCTTCTGAAAAAATAGAAAAATGGAGATAGAAATAACAGTTCTCAGTGATTTTAATGACCAGATGAAATAAAACTGTTGATGTGGAACAAAAGCAATGTTAAATAGAAAAAAAGAAAGAGAAAAAAATTTCCATTTATTATGGTTCTGAATTTTTCTCTTTTTTATGCAGTTTGTTTACAGCCTGTGAGCCCAGAGCTACATTCTCAGAGTTTCAGAATAATAGTAACATCTGTTTCAGCTAAAAAGAAAATAGAGGGTGAAAATTAATCAGTGGTAGAAGTCACAGAACATAGTGCACATAGAGCTAACACCTGTCTGATTGCCTACACATTTGAGGTCATTCTGACCATCTCTTCACTCAAAGCAGAATTATGCTGTGCCTTTCTCTGGTCGGTTGGGAAGCCCCAGAGGAATCTGCAGGCGAAAAGCTTTCCTTTCTATATTCTCAGCTTCAAAACATTGAGCAATTCACCTGAAACCTACCAGATAGATAGGGAGAGAGGCATTAAGTCAAAGCATGAATCCGTGGTAGGCTCTATTCCTCTAAGTTTTAGGAAGCGACTTTTCTCAGAAAGCTTTCGAATAAAATGACTGGGCATTTCAAATGGAGTTTTATTAGTTGCCATGCAGGCTTCAGGATGTGATGTCTTTGCTACCACACAAAGCATGGATCTTATACAGAAACCTCAAGGTCTGATACACAGCTACTTATTCCACTATCTCGATGGGATTTATTTTTTTTTTAACAAAGACTATCTATTGATATTCTTTTCTCAGCAAGGGCTACTGAGACACAAACATTTCCTCAGGATTAATGGCAAGTTAGAAAAAGCACCTGAATTCAGCAGCACATTATGTCTTACAAGATATTGTGTCAGCAAAGTAACATTGACAGATTTATTCCATTCAAGTATAATTTAACATTCTGCTAGACTTTCTCAAGCCATCTAGAATGAAAACAAACAGATTTGCAGGGACAGTGAGGGATAAAAGATGGTCCCTCACCTGTCTGAAACAGAACATTACACCTGGGAAAGAAGGTTAACAGGGTAAGAGGTACTTGAACGAAATATGCGGCAACCCATTCAACCTTTTAAAATCGAGCATCTTTTCTCAGAAAGCCACTGTCAGCCTCCTGACTTCTAAATATATCAAGTCTGCTGCAAAGTGGAAGAGTGAGAGCCAGCTGAAAAGTCTAGAAATTTGTAGAGAGGGTAGATTACAATTTTTCAGAAAAAAAGGGAGAAAATGCATAGAAAAATATGCGGGCTTTTTTGTAGTTAGTTCTTTTGTAAACTAAAAATGTTACCTGAATCTGATTATTTTTTTTTTTTGTGAGGGATTCTGGTTCAGTTGGTATGGCATGGTGCTAATAGAGAATTAATGAGGCCTAGTTAACCAACTAAACCATGCCAATCATTCCTCAGCTTCCAAAATGCTCGGCATAAACAAGGAATACAAAAGGACACCTAATTAGTTAAAAAGAATTCTAAGAGTCAGTTGCTAATGTAACTAGGCAGGCCAAAGTTTGTTAATCAGTTTGTCTCCCAAAAACTTATTATGCCAGTAAAGGAAATCAAAAAGTACAGATACCTTTGGGTTTTATGCCTTTTTTTCCCTTTAGTTATTTTATACTTGTAAATACTGTTCTGCTTAAACAGGCCTAGAGGGGAGAGGATCACAACCAAAATAACAGTAAGCTCAGGGTTATTTTTAAGGCAGCTTTTGGAAACCCCTAGCTTGCGTTTGCTGCTCTGACATGTGTTTCCATGGAAGCAGGACTAGACATGGACACGGCCACTAGCAGATGAGGCAATTTCAGCTGCCAGTTTCTCGTTCTCAGTTCTGTTTCCATGACAACCAGTGCTGGAGCCCTGAAAAGGAGGTGAAGTATTTAAAACACTACAGTACTCTTAATAAATATCTGCTTGCTATGCATACACAGCATAGACCCCTTACATCTCCAATTACAAAAATGCTGTTAAGAGTAGCACTGAAAATGCATCTTGATATCAACTACTGCTATATCCCTGGGCTGGTTTCAAGGAGAAAGAACAGATTGTTTCTAAGAGCTGGTTTCATCCTAATGTCTGAGAGGAGGAGGGAGAGATGTTCTTTTCTTTCAAAATGAAGATGGGGATAGACAAAGATATTGTGCTAAATATATGCTATTGTTTCTCAAGGAAAACGTAATGTCTTTCTATATTTGGTGTCATTTTGCTACAAGAAATGAACCAAATCCCTCTTGAAAGAGTGACGGCGTGGCAGACAGAGACTGAACTACTGACGAAGACAGTACTCAGGGTGCACAGAAATGTTGGGGCAGCAACTGCCCTTTTCCTGGGTTAAGTCTCTCACACTTTTTGACTAGCTACATACATCTTTGGTCTTGTGAATAGATAGGTGTAGGCAGGGTTCATCCTCCTCTATCTGCAGTCTTTGGGGGTAGGGTACAGAGGCATCAGTTCCCATGCCAGCAGGTACATGGAAAAATAGACAGCTATAGACCAGTAATCAGCTCATCCTAATCCAGCCTGTGGTTTGAGTCTGTTCCCCTCATTTATACAAAGCACTTGAGCAAACAGAATCCAAAAAGGAGGGGGAAAAGCCAAATCTGTTTATCTTGTTAAGAAGAGAAGCTGCAATATGACACCTCTGGGAATAAGGGGAGCTAGATTTGTGTGTGTAAATTACTGCATGAAAGCGGTAATACGTGTTGTGCAGAGGTTGTGCTGTCCTGTCTCAGAAAACTGAAAACCCAAAGGGTACATACCATTCCTGGTGCAACTTGCTGGAAAAGGAAAAAGAAGGGCTGACATGTTGAATAAATGTCACCAAACCTACAATACTGTAGAAACAATATGATTTCCACTATATACTGCATATGTCAAGAGAAAATGCTAGAGGCTTGGTCTCAGTGAGGAAGCAGAGAATAAGTAGACAACTAATAAAATTGGAATAAAAAGCCTAAAAGCAAATGTTAAAGACATGTTATCAAAAGACGGCACAAAATTTGATACTAGAGTTCAGAGCAAAGCAGTGCTTATACTCCTCTGTATTCCAGACGTGTTTAATTATTATACTACAAGGATGACACAGGCTAATGGAATAAGTTTGTCTACGGTCTCTCACATTGTGAAAACTTCTGTTTCAAACTTCCATGATATAAATCAAACCTACCAGTGACTCTTGCATGGTGAAAGTTGATCAGATAGGTCTAAATCTTAATGAATTAATGAAGTCTTTAATTCAATCTATTATAGATACGCAAAAAATTTTCAATAGCCTTTTAAGAAATTCATTACATTTCAACAAAGGACTTTTTGAAGAGAATTTTGTGTTAAGTTAATAAAATGTTTGCTTTGTTGGGAACGTATAAGCAGTTAGAAATATATACAGAGAATGTTATTCAAAGAAATTAATATGCACAAGGGAAACAGAGGTTAAGAATCGACTTTCCTCATTACTGCTTATTACTACTGTTAATGCAGTTATAGCTGCCTGGCTTGAGTCACTGAAGAAGAAATTGGTAAACCTGCAAAGAAGAGGCAATTGTTGCCCCTACCACAGATCAGGACTTTAATAGTGGTGCGAAAACCTACCAAGATTCTCAAAACCTACCAACTCAAACACATCAGAGCATTGAAAACATTATCAGTGTTAAGAATATATTACTTGATTTGTCCAAGAAATAGCAGTTCACTGAATATGTTTTTACATGTCTGTATAAAGGATCATCTTGCCCCTTGCCAGTCTCTGCCGCATCTTTTAGTAATGATCATTCAGTTTGAATCCCCATGGAGACTGCCATACCCTTGAAATATTCCAACATAAACAGAATAAGAATACAGAAAAATAGACATGATTTTTTTTTTACAGTATTTTTAATCTGGAGAAATAATTTTTAAGATCATCAGCCCCAGCTGCAACATTTCCATCATAAGTAGAGAAATTTTGTGATAGTTAAGAAAGAATTATGCAGAGAGAAAAAGTCAGATCAAAGCACTAATTTTTTAGAGAATGAAAAAATTACAGGTTAGAAGCCAGGTCCTCAGGTATGACAAGACTGTAGAGAAGCCAGAATTGCACTCAATAGCACTTTACCAGCGTGTCAGAAATTGCACTAACACAAAGCCTGAGGATCCTTGCATTTGCGTGTAGAACATTAACGTGTGCAGGAGGGCAATACATCCACATAGAAAAGGCAATGCCCACATCCTTGGAGTGACACTCCTAGGCTTGCCTTCAGGCACAAGAAGGCTGAAAACAAGCCTTAGAGCACACTGTGAGGAAGCCATCGCTGAGTGTAACCAAGCAATGAAAGAACATGCTATTGAGAATTCAGTGCTATGGGGTGAGGACAAGATTACTTAGGAATGTCATTTAGGGTTAGTAGTGTAGAGCATCACGTTACTACAGCACATCTGTGGAACAGGAGGCACAATCTGTCACCATGAACAGCTTTACAGCTTTGATGGAAGGCTCCAGGAAATCCAACAACTTCACTGAGCAGCTTTTAAACGCAACTAGAAGGAACAGTTATTACTTCAGTTTTTTCCAGGTCTAAAAACAAGACAGTCAAAAAAGGTTTTCCACATGCTAAACCAGAGGGAAGCTGTGTATGCCAGTTAGCTAAATTGTTTACATGGGATCAGACAGAAATCTCAGAAGCCTGAAGTGCTGGCATTTGTCACATCGGCCTATAGGAGCAGGCCCATGGAAAGCACATGAGGAAGAGTGAAGCTTGTAGATACTGTAACGATCAGTACCTGCTCTGATCCAGACAGAGGGGAGATTACACGAGATCAAGAATTCCATATTTGACTCATGGACTAAGTCAGAAGAGAATTATTTACTTCTACTTATGGCAGATTATTTCTCCAAATTCTGAAAGCTACACTGTGGGAGACAGATTCAAAGCAGTCAAAGGAATGTTGGCAAGAAGAGGAAGGTAGTAATACAGATGATGACAACTAATGCCACAGACAAATGAAATAAAACAGATAAATTCTTCTGTCCATGTCGGATCACTTCAATATACTCTTCCATGTGCTAGCTAGCAAGAAATACATGTGCCAATGGGCAGGTGAACCATGCCTCTGTTCCCCATAACACCTTTGCAGCCTAGTGCAGAAATGGTATAAAAACAATTCAGAAAAATATGGTTGCCAATACTAACATAGATCTATGACCAAATCACTAGAGTCACATGACAAAATTTTAAAAGGCAGAAAGCCAGCACGTCACAGGTCACAGAAGGTAGCTGCAGGTGACTGTAAGTTGCAAAATGGCATAGAAATTCTGGGCAGATACACTCTTACATGCATTCAAAGTTAAATCTGCTCAACAACATATATTTAAGAAAGGTAGAAGTCAGATGGAAAATCAGCTGATTCTCTAAATTTAAAAAACTGGAAGATGCGAAATATAAAGAAAAGTGATGAAAATCATACAAAATGTACAGTCACATTCAGGTTTATCAGTTATTCACTGTAATTAGAGATAAATCAAAGTGTTTCCATTCAGTTCTGTGTTCAAGGTCAATAAAGCTGCAATTAAAAAGCAGTAGCAGTAATAAACATTATGGACCACCTTCTACCATGTGTTTTATTGTTATGCACAAGCAGAATATGGTCCTTTGGACTCATAAGTTGTCAGTAAGCACTGGTTTGGGGATGAAAGAACACCACTTTTTAACAAAAGTACTGTTAGCCAGAGTACTGTATAAATCTGATTATTTTATTTATCCGTTATTTTTAAATAGTATTTAAAAAATTCTATACACCAATTTTTGCATTCTTTTCACTGCATCATAAAAAGAGGAACAGTGTGTTAAAACTATGATCTTTCCCAAAAGAAATGAGAGAAAGAATTTTAGAGTGTTTTCTTTGCTGTCAGGACTTGAGAGCAAATGAGCAGCTGTCATCATCCCATACAACAGGAGAAAGCATAATATCTTTAATAAAGCTGGACATGTGGAGTTCTATGTGATAATGTGAACAAATTCATTCAGTGGAAGAGACTATCTTTTGTTTTGTAGTTCCTTCTCAGGAATCAGAAACCAACTTGCCAGGAAAGAGGCCTTTTTTGCAACGCTTCAACTTTATGTCTAAATAAAGTCTCATTTCAGCCTTTTAGGCTGTCAGTAGTTGTGGTAGTATCATCTGAAAGGATTGCTGAATGTTAGTCATGCAAAGAGAGCTTTAGGCCACTTTCCTACACTGCAATAGCTACAGAAGTAAGAGCTGACTCATGTATCCATGTCTTCTTGCAAGATCATGAAGTCCTGCAGCTTGTGCTGAGTGTCTGTAAGCCCCAGGCAAAAGAAGTAGGCTCCTTTATCAGGAGAAACAGTGCATATGAAAATGATTCTTCTCTGTCTTAAACAAAAGTAATATCCTAAGCTGATAATGCTGAAAAGTAAAATGCTTTCCTCAGAAAATTTCCATACTGGGAAATATTCCTGTGTATGTCCCTCCATGCTAAAGTTTCATTCTTTCTACAGTAGTTTCAAGTCTTAAGCAGCTTCAGGACCCTTCATAATGACAGGATGATTTATTTGATCCAGAAAATTCAGATTTTTGAATATAAATTTTTTCTCTTTAATATTGAAGATACAGAATTATTTCTCACTAATGTTCAATTTTAGGTATTATCAGAAAACCCCCAAAAGAAAGTAAAGCCAGATTCCTAACTGTGCACCCTGGTTATTGAAAAACAGAGTAAGACTTCACGTAGTTATTTCTGTGTTTACACAAGTACTTGTATGGTTGCTCTATAGCAGAATCCACCTGTGCAAGACAACCTCAGATGTTGCTACGCTGAATGACATGAGAACTTCAATGTAACAATTTTTCCAGAAAAACTTATTTTCACTGAAAAAGGTGGATTCCTCAACATCCATGTATTAAATGAATATATTTGAAATTGTTAAAAATTCGGATTAGCCATCTTTAATTTTTTTATTTTCTGGTCTAGGGATGCTTATATTTTGCTTCAAATTTTCCTCCAATCTCAAAATTTCTCTTAGAAAAATTACTCTCAAAACCAAATTTTTCTTTTCTACACTCTTAGTGGTTTTAAAATGCCTAGATTGTTTTCATCAGTTTTCCCATTTGCTAAGAGCCTTAAATGATTTGTTTTCATTCTTAACCATCCTGAACAATTTTATTTTGAAATATAAGAGTTTACAGTGAACAGAGGCCATCCTTTTTGTCCATCAGTGATTTCATCTATCATCTGCCTGTAGCTTACATGAAGGAGTCAGAAAGACCTCTGTTAGCCAGTGTAGCTATTTAAAGAGAAATTTAAGAAGCTGGCCTGAGGAAGTGTCCAAACATAAAATATTGTAGGTAAGTAAGTCCCCTGATGCCTATCATTATTCTTATTTACATTTGATATTTTGCAGTCAGTTTTTCTGAAGAGAACTTTTCTACCATAGTAACAGCCAAACAATCAAATAGAGTTTTAGACACACTTCTATTTTAAAGTTCTGGTTTATGTACGTACATATCAACCTTAGATTATTTAAAGTTCTGGAAAATTATGCTTGATATTTTGCAGGGCAATTCCCTCAGAGACGTTGCTTTCATTCATGTATTTGGATTTCTACAAATGATTAGGTAACAGTTTTCCTAATACGTAATGTATTTAAAGATATCCAAAGGTATTCATTCCATGCCAAAAATGCAGCATGGATTTTGGTTGGTTGGTTGGTTTTTTGTTTGTTTTGTTTTAACTTTTCATGGCATGGGGGGGGGGAGGTTAACTATCGCAAAACAGCCAGTAGTTTTAAAATGTTCATGTGGTGGACACAAGATCCAATCCCTGCCATGTCCATTTCAACAGAGAAGTTTACATGTCTAATCATAATGCCTGGCATTGCTGGCTATGTTGATTTTCCACATCCATGACTGTTTTATTGTTTTGATACAGTAGACTAGATCTATTGAGTACATCTGCTAATAAAGATTATGCATCTGTATGCTGAAAACCAAGGTTCAGGTCTCCTACACAGCCTAAGGGAAAATTTCAACCAGAATGTTGCTGGTTGACAGATAAAGACCCTTTTCTCACACTGCCAGCATCTATTTTTGATTTTGCTCTATAACTCCATCCTACACTTGGGAGAGGTGCCCAGTAAAAATTTAATCAAAGCAAATTTGTGGGAAAAGAAAAATTATTCCAGGAAACTGATAACATATTTTAAAAAATAATTCTTTCCATAAGAAGATGAAGTGACAAAGGAGTTCCCTGTATGCGTAACTTCTTTGGCTACACCTTTTTTTTTTTGATGACCTGCATTTTTTTTTCACTGTCATATTGTTTCTCAAACTAGACATGAAAAGAAGTAAGAAAAGTAGAAAGAAATAGTTGCCTTAGTACACCTAAAGCCAAATTACTCAACATAAGGAAGTCATCTAGCTTAAGTAGCAGTTAAGCCGATTTGCAATATTTAGTAGCAGAAACTCATTGCAAAATGTTTCATTTGTGATTGCCAGGCTATGCAACATTCATTTCTTTTATTTTATTTTATGGAAATATATAGTTTATTTTGAATAACTGATTTAAATATATAAAATTGATATTTTTTGTATGTGAGATGTTATATTAAGTCAATAAAATTAGGAAACAAACACAAAGAAACTGTATGATCTTCATCAGTTCATATTCCTTTAAGCATGAGCTGAAATGTCACCAGTATTTATGACTGAATTTTGGTAGACTGCATAAACCAGAAGGAACAGCAGAAGCGGAATACAGATTTGGACAAAGGTGTGGTTATTAAAAATTCTTTTGTAACGAAGGCTGCTAAAATTTATGTCTGAATCATTCTTGGGAAGCATTTTGTTTACCACCAGCACTAATTTTTTTGTGGTTGTTGTTACTGTTTCTGAGAAAGAAAAATTTTTCAGTATTTTTGTGTTATTCTCTAGAGTTATCTACACTGAACTTCACCTTTAAGGTAACTGTGTGTGAAGCAACATTCTGGAAAATTATAAAACCTTGAACTTCTACACAGTGTATTCTGTGGGGTGGGTGTCAAACTACTAGTTGTTGGGCAGTGGCCAACGTGTTTGGGCCATCTTCCATTCCACTTGTTTTTCCTCATGATCATTTCTGGGGAACTAAATATGGCATTGCAGTGGGGTTGGGTCAGTGTTCTGCTACTCTTTCCTGTAATTTTTTCTTTTTGTTGTCTTCCAGTACATTCTTCCTGAGCATAACATGTTTTAGAGAACTCAGGAGAAGCTGTAAGATTAAACTCCAGTCTCACAGATGGAGAAGATTAAAATCCCTTCCACATTCAGTCTCGCAGCTTGGTCAACATTGGCAAAGAACAACAAAAGCAGTATTGTGAAAGCTGGCACTGGTGGGTAAATGCCATCTCAAATTTCTCTGAGAATTTTTGAGTCCAGTCAGCCAGTCTGAGGCCTGACTTTGACAGTACAAGCTATCAAAGGAGGATTAGTCATATAGGCTTCATTACAAATCAAAGTTAATAGAATTCACTTTGCACCTGACAGTCATTTTAGAGTCAGTATTTCACTTGCAAGGCAATCCTTAGATGTAAGGTTACATCGTCCTTCTAAAATTCGGAGTAAGACATAGACTATTCTGCATTTAAATACCCTCTGAGGTGCCAGCCTTGTGAAGGGTACAGGTGGCACATGCTTACAGGCTATCGAGTTTCTCAGTAAAGAAAAGCCCAGCAAAATCAGTGAAAATTCTACCTTTTTATTTCACTTTGGATCATGCTTGTAATAAAGCTATAATGCCATTCAATAAAAGTAAAAAAAATGCCTATAAAATATCTAATTCTGGCTACACATTTTCTGTAGCTTTGTGGAGGGATCAGTTAATGAATGTCACAAGAAAAAGATAAATCTTTAAAGAAAATTGATTTATCTTTTTTTCATTGACATAAACAGCATCACTTGAAACACAATCAGACTACATTTCCCCTGGGAATGTTTTAGAAATTTCTGTGAGACTGAATAGGTCCCAGACAAAGAATTTTCTGGGTCACTGACTCTACTTGCAGTTATTATAAGTACCTCTAGATTATAATAAGCTCTATAAAGATGAAGGTTTCATCTAAAAATTAGCTATTTCTTTTATTACATCAGATCATCCTTAATTGCACCATACCCTCTATGCTTTGAAGACTTTCTTTTAATTTCCAACCTACATCTATTAAGGAAATTTATATCTGTTTCTTTCTCTGTTATTACTGTTTTTATCTAAAAAAATAACTCTCTCTCCATGGTGCTTATCTTCCTGATGTAGCTAGTAAAAACTGGGGAGAGAATCAGTATATTTTAGAATAGTCAGTTCTATGGCTAGAAAAATGAATGCTGTATACACTAAGACAAAACATTAGGAGATCTTGAGTGTTTCTAAGTCACTCAGTCCTGAAAAGTTCTAAGTACTCTTAACATATGAAACGCATCAGGATGAGAGAATGTCTATCCTCTTGCATAATCAGACCCTCTGAGAGTCCTAAACATAGAGGTGAAATGCAATATAAAGTCCAGGAGAGAACTACACTTCAATGCTTCCAAGTTAATAAAATATTTGCATATGATAGCCTCAACAATACTCTGTTCTCATTTGTATAAACAGGAGTTTATACCTCTGCAGAAAACATTTTTTCTTGAAAAATGTTTTTAAAGTTAAATCACAGATGTTTATGTAATTTTGGTGGACATTTCCAGCTCACACAGAACCTTTTTTCCAAATTAAAAGGAGATTTATTTTAAAGCTGTGTTTTATGTATTCATAGGTATTTCTTTACTACATGAGCCACACAAGCGCAGTATCTTAGGAAATATATACTATTGTGGTCTCATGGTTGCACGCTCTGGGCCACATCAGACTTTGTACAGGAACTGCCTTGCACAGGCTGTAATTCCCAGCCGAGAAGTGCTGGTGCCTGGTGTTCATTCCCTACCTACCTCCTTCTAGTTCTGGCTTCTCTGTGATGAAGGATGATATTGGCCTCCTACAGTTGTAAGGAGGGACCTAAGGTATTTGTGCAAAGGTCAAGTTATAAAACCTAGCCTGAGGGAGACAGACGTGCAGCAGTTGAGGGAGGAAGTGAAGAAGGGCAGATTGTTTCCTGAGCTACATAGTAGTGAGATGCTGTGCTTTCCCAAAGGTAATGCTTTCTGCCAACTTTTGAAAATCCTGTGTTTTTGTGAAAACAGCAATGCATTGCATTGTGTGTCAATGCACGGCATGGGTTTGGATCATATGAGAAAACTGCTTTTCCAGTAGTTAGTGAACACTCAGGAAGAAGCAAAAACAACACAGCTATAAAAAAGAGGGTTTATTCTGCTGTGTTGTTTTCTTTTGGTTTTGGGGTTTTTTTCAACCTAAAAAAGGCTAGAAAACCTTCTTCAAAGTGTAGAGGGTGCACAGCACTGAGCTAGAGTACATTATGTCCCTGCATGTACACGTAGCATGCACAGCAGAGAAACTTAGATAGGGGTGACCACGAGTTTTGGAATTTCCATGTGCTTTCTTTTATGCATTATCAACGTTTCAGAAACCTTGTAAGTTTTCTAAAACAAGCAAAAAACTGAAGAAAAGTCTTGCAGATGCCATGTATTAAATCAGCTCAGAGCCAAGGCAGTCAAAATTCAAGGGAGTTTAAAGGACATAAGCACAGGAGAAACATCTGGATTCTGGAGGTGATCAGAAAAAAAAGAGAAGAATATGTGTGTGTCTGGAAGATGATGGGTCCCCCACCCTGGGATCTAGGCTAGCTAATGGGAAAGGCCAGAATTTTAAAAATAACTGGTCCACCATAATGTGTTCTGGGGACATTTTCAGTAAAGTCTGTGGAGGACTGTCTCTCACTCACACTCTACCCAGTCTCAGACATATACTTAACATGCCAGGAGATTTAACTGGGAGACAAACCCCCTCGGAAAAAGAGCAAGGCAGAACCGAGTGACTATGCCATTTCAGCTGATACTTTGAAGGTTTTTTTTGGAGTGGCAGGCAAGGCTATATCCATGGTCTGAATTATGCACCTCACTTCCTATGTAGGAAAGAATTAAAGTTCTGCTGTATTTCCCAAACTTTGAAGACCATTATAATGCAAATCATACCATGTAGCTAAGGAACATCATGTCAGAAATAAAATCAGAAGACAATATGTAACCTGAACCATAGAAATATCAGCCCTACTGTTATGGATCATCTAAAAGGATGTGGATGGACATTTAAGAAGTAATCATAAGTATTACAAATAGAATATTTGGTATCTGTAGCCAATCCTAGAATATTACATAACTATCTTTAATCTCAAATAAATGTTATTAAGAAATACATTGTAGTTTTCACATACAATAAACTATACCATATGCAGTACTTTCTGAAAACATTTTTATGTTGCATTTCATCAGAAAATCTACACCTGCATAGATTTCAAGTCCATAATGTTCCACTGTGATCATCTGTTCTCACCTCCTTTGTACATAGGCTTTCAGATTTTCTCATAGTAGCTGTTCTAATCTTTAATTACACTACATGAATTACTTCTAAGGCTGAATCTGTCTAACTCCAGTATTCATTCACTGCATCTTATTATTCCTTTCCTGCAAGGCTGAAACGTTCCTCTCTCTCAGATCTTTCTTCTAAGTGTGAATATATATACCTATCAGTCAAATAATGTCTCAGTTTTCTTTAATAAATCAAGTAGATTGAATTCCTTAAATAATGGGCCTTGTCTTCCAGTTTTTGTTCTATTTTTGTGGCCCTACAAGATTGTTGATATGGATTTTAAACAAAATCAAACCAAGGCAAACCTGCTAGAAATGAGTCCCACTAGAGAATCTCTAGCCATTTACGATTACTTTATGAGGTCTGACAGAGTAATTTTTCTGTTTGATGTGTACTTACTTCGTTTTATACAATGCAAGCTCTCAAATCAAAATACCATGTGATAAAGAACTGAAGTATGCCCTATCAGCCTAGCATCCCTTACCAAGTGGACCTAAATTTTGTTTAAAAAGGTAACACATTTGTTTGAAAAGACCTAATTTCCATGAAACCATGGTGATTGGCATTAGCTATATTTTTAGCAACAAAGTCTATGGTAAGCTAAGGTGCATGAAAAATAGAAGCTTAATAGAGCTGAACAGATGATTACCTCAACATCCTCCTCCTTTTTACAAAAATAACTGCTCTATAATGCTTCAAACATTGTATAATTCACAGGTCAGTTTTGTCAGTGTTGAATGTGTTCAACTTCATTAGAGATGGAAAGCTCATGATAGAAAGAAAGACAGAAATAGAGAAAGCCTGCGTTCATGAAGGTTAAAGATTGCCAGGAAAGTTCCTAAAGGTATGTTGTTTGAAACTGTAATGAAATGTTCAGTAATTCCATGTGACCGTAACTTAGATCTGGGACTCTATCACTATTTCAAAATTTTCTGTGAAATTACTGTCTGCCCACACACTGCATTGAAGTCTTTAGCCAATGGGGAGAATGATTGATCCTGCTCCCTGGAGGAAGTTATTTTTCCTTAAAACTCTGTATTCTCACTTGTCCTCAATTCTTCTAGGAATTTCACTACAATAACTACTCTGATCAAGAAATGAGGTCTTGTTCCTTTTGCACTGGCTGGTACTTAGAAAAAGCCTGACATCTCAGTGTTAAGAAATTTTACCATTTTTCTTCAATGCATTTTATTCCTGTACTGTGTCAGTTTTGTGGACAGCTTCCTTCTATGTCTGTGAAAAAAAGTTGTAGGCAAAGAGAAGCAAGCAAAGCTCAAAAAAGTGTTGTCTTACTTCAATATTTTAATTATTAGAAACCCATACAGAGGTTTTAAAGTCAGAAGAATGGTCATTCTTCAATTATGATTACTCAGTCTTTTTAATTATCTAAAAGTCTTAAGAAAAGACTGGCTGGTTTTAAGAAGTAAAAGTAGTTCTGTTTGTCTGGCTTTGTTTTTAAGGGTTCAGAAAGTGAGCACTCCCCAGTGCATCAGTGGCTTAGTGAGTCATGCTTATAGTCTCACAGTAGTCAAGATCATTCTGTGAGTAGCGGGAAGGAACAAACTGGGAGTAGCATTTGGTTTAGGAATCCCACCTGCGTTCATACAGCAGGTCCCCACTCCAGCAGACCCGCTCCTCTGGTGTTGCTTATCACGCTGTGGTGCCAACAGCTAAAATATCACACTGAACTATTCACCGCAAGTCACTACTCTGGATGTACCAACTCAAAGAAACCTACCTCAGTTTAAAGAACCATTTTTTACATTTTAAACTCTGTTCATTAAACTGCATTTCTTACTCAGCATTTTTGCATTAACAAATATTACTAGCATTTTAGCAAGTGCAGCAGTGTAGTGTATGACATCCCTCTGCCAAATCAACTAAACTTTAAAAACCTATAAGGCAGAGAAAAGGATAAATTAGGGAGTGCTTAACCAATTACTTCCTTCTGGGGACACAACCATGCTGTTAGGAAGAAATATAAAAAAAGATATGTTAATAGCATAGAAAATCACATGCATTTTCCCAAATGGAAACATACACTTGGAATAGCAGAAGCAAATTTGAAAGCAGTTTCATGGATAAGTGATGAAATCTAAGACTATGTTCTTGAATAATTCTTCATATTGCTCAAGTCATAACTTGCAGTAGGCAAGTTACATTAGATTACAGTATACATTAGATTATCATTTTAAGGATTCTGTTTCTGAGTATCACAAAAGAAAACCTTATTTTTCTTTTACATGTAAGTTAAATAAAATGGAATAAATGAGGACATAAAGAAATTACAAACCATATACCAATGAGAGTAATATCAGCATCATATTCAGAAATTTGTATCAATAACTGTTGGTTTATGTAAGCTGTAGCTAATAAATACCTTGATGTTGTTATTTCATAACAACCATTTACACTAAAACAGGAAAAAGTCTTCTTTAATGGTCAATGTTAAAGAAGAATAATACCTGCATAACCAGACTAAATTAACTAAACCATGCAAAATTAACTAAATTAATTAGTAATAAATTAACTAAATTAGAAGTTTAACTCAATCACAGCCCACAAGGCTTTTTTATTTGGCCTTCTGGTCTGCCTCGAATAGTGTAACATGACATGCTGTGTTCCTAGAAGTTCATTTGACCTTCAGGGCATGAGTTTCCTCTCAGTATCCCTCCACGGTCCTGCAAAACTTCTTCATGCACTTCATACTTTGCAGTCCTATTCTAGATCTTTAGTATTATGCTAGAACCATTAAAAAACCCTTAATTTAATTAGGAAGGGACCTTCAGAAAACATCTTATCCTATCCCCTGCTCAAACCAGGTCTGACCAAATCAGGTTACTCAAGGCCATCTCTAGTAAAGACTTGAATGTCTCCAAGGATGGAAATTTCATCACCTCTCTAGGCGACTTGTTCCAGTGTTTAACCACCAATAAAGCCCTGTGAGTTTTTCAATTTGTTGGATTGAAATGTTGTTAGACTTTCTGATGACTATGTTCTGAAAAGGCATTTAAGAATTTTTACATGATATTGATACAGGTGCTGTGACCTGAAGAGATGTGTTTACTAATAGATGTTTTAACAGTGGAATACCATATTGTTGAATAGCTTATTTATTTAATATGTAAATCAATTTGTTTAGGGTTTGGATTATGAAAAGCAGCTAGGAGGATATTGTTTCTGGAGTGTCTCTCAAGACAATATCTATGTGTTGAACATTTTTCAAAACAACATGAGGAAAACGTATGGTTAGTAAGATTTTTATCTTGTAAGGATGCTTCCTTGACTTTATCAGTATAGAACTTTTTCTACCTGTTTTCTGCTAAAGTAAACCCATAAATAAATTTACTGATTGGTTAGACTCAGACCCAAGAAATATATGAAATGTTAACTGTTTCCCACCTATTCTTACTCTACTCTGATCATCAGTAACAGAGAAAAGAACAGGAATTAGGTCAAGCATGACTTGATTAGCAGCAAGTCACCTTTCAGAACTCTAAAAACTTTATTTATACCCCATATCGTCTTCTCTTGCTGCACTGTTACTGGATGAGTGGCACTAATATCCTTAAACCAGCATAAAGATGTCACAGAATCAATCAAATAGAAACTTGTAAATTTATTTTATAGTCTCTGAAACTTACTGAAGTCAGTGGGAAGGTCAGGCCCCATGTCAGCATTTAGAAGATTAAAATGATTTAAGGTTGTAAGGTTAAAAATCAACATTGGATTTCATAGGCTTTACAATGGTCATGATACTTGACAGTAATTGATCTTCTCATTATTTTTTCACTTTAGCCAAGAAATTTTAACTAAAATAAATTCTGTTTCTCTTCATTCCAAACTACTTTTCAACATCCATTTACTTTTTTTTTCCCCTGCTTCAGCTAGTATACCCTCTTGTAGAAGAAACAGGTTATTTCAAAACATTTTTATCACCACCTTTGTTTCAATGCTACAACACATTTCCAGATCTATTGAAATTCCAAGTAAATCTTTTAATTTAGAAATTAATGAATGTCCTTGCTACATAGGCAAGGCTTCACTACAGGGTACTAATGTGTTTTCCACAATTGCACATACTGCAAGTAATATAGAAAGCTATTAATACAGTCCTTTTAAACTGCTGGAAGTCATTTTTAGCCTTGATCACATCAAATATTAGCATCACAATGATCACTATATTAATGCAGATTTTTATATATATATATTCCTGCTTTAATGCTCTCTATTCTATTCCTATTTGTCTAAACAAAAGTAAATTTTAATTATGCTCATACTCTTTGAAGTACTAATTTTAGACAGCCTCGTATTTAAAGGCACTGAAGAACCAGCCATGATTATTTTAGTCTCTCACTACATAGATTTCCCACTCAGATAATCAGGGATAATTTATAACCAGTATACAATACTTCTTCCATCACAAACTAAAACAGTGTTGACATTTTGAAAGGGTTTAGATTTACAGTGGTGTTGTGTATCATTATCAAGAAAGTTGTTGTGTACCTGAAAATCCCCATGATTTACCTCAAGCTGCTGTATAATCATGGTAATTTCACTCAGTCATTGACAGCTAGTCAGAAAGAGTGTGCCGCTTGTTTTAGGACACTGCCAGTAATTTGGAGCTCTGATTTCATTCTGTTCTCTAGTGCTCCTCCAGGGTCATTTTCTCTCCCTCCTCTATCTTGCCTGCTTCTGGCTCTAAAACCTATCTCAGATTTACAAGGATAATGCTCATAGCAACCAGTGAATCAGGCAGCACCTGAGAGCATACCTGAATGTTCAGACTTGGTTTGTCTCTACTGTTAAATTTATACCACAGTCCCAGGCTTGGTGGTGTTCAATGTCAAGTGTTTTCCAGATAATTTCTTGATGTGGCTTGAAGGTTAACATGGACCAGGGAGTTGAGATCCATTCACTATATGGCATTTTAAGGCAGTTCCCTTGTTTTGAAAGGGAAAGATTTTAATATTGCCAGCTGTCCTTAGTGCTGGTAAACAGTGCTAGTAATAGCATGAAGTGTTTGTACCAGGAAAGACTTTGGTACAATTTATGTACCTATATTATGTGGAAAAAAACCCACTGTAATAGTTAGATGCTAAACAAACCTAAATGCTACAGCCCAAGCTTAGGTATCTATCTGGTATAATAGGAAGTAGTTTGCTTTTTTTACAGTAGCTTCATCTTGACTTGAGATTCTGCCAAGAATACAGAAGACATGGACACATCTTCCTCAGCATAAGAATTCACTGCTTTTTGCATCTCAGAAAATTGCCATAACCACTGATAGTTCAATAGCTTAGAGGGAGAGCCCCAGCACTGATCAGCATGCTATCCAGGAAGGTAGAGAAATATGGGTTTGAACTGCCTCTTGGTGAGGAAGGAATTTAACGTACCTCTGACTTGGGGGTGAGTGCAAAGGGAAGCGCCATAGCCAGCTGCCTGCTCAGCATGGCACAAGCACCTTCACTCAGGAAGGCAGCTGGGACTGAAATCTCAGATTCATATAGCCATTTATCACAGGTGCAAGAGGTAAAGAGTCTGTCAGGCACTCTTTGTGGGCCTAGGTGTTGCCACACGCAAACTGTTCAATCCTAGGAAATGAGGCTTTATCAGTGTTGAATTTTCCCGTGTTGCTTATGAAATGAAAGCAATTAGTTTGGATTTGTGAATTCCCTTCCTGGAGCCAATGCTACAGCACTCAAAATGAAAAAGCCTAAATATGTTGTAAATGTGGGCCTAAATTCTCAGGAGGATTGGGAATCCCAAGTTACAGGAATGCTTAGGTTAACTCATGTATTAGGCATGAAGAAGGCTCGTTGCCTGTGAGGTAAAAATCATTGAAGCCATAATAACACCCCTTAGAAAATCACTATCCTGGGTGTCTCAGGTGGTGTACGTACTACCTACCTATAGAACAATTCTCATTCTGTCTGTAATCAAGAACACTGAAACACATTACAAAAAATGCAACTGCATTAGCCGGAGAAAGACCTACAGCAAATATCCAGTGCTTAAGGCGTTCATTGAAAGGATAAGACATACAAGTTTGTGTCCGTTTCATAAATCATAGAGATCTGGGAGCTTCTGCCCCCCAGCAGTGCTCTAAGACCTGGCCATTGGGTTTAAAAGAGAGGGAAGAGACAATTTTAAGCATACTCATGCTCTATGTATCCCAAAATAGAAGTGTTCAGGTTTAAAATGTGGCTGTCAGGACAATTTGGTCTTAAAAGTAGGCTTGAATGTAGTCTTAAATAAAATTGTTATGTCCTTAAACAGCTGAAGTCTTTAGACAGCTACAAGGCTAAACAGGAGGTGAGGTGGGAATTACAGACATCAGTGACATTGAATACTGGGCTTCAGTAGCTAATGAGACTTTTAGAATCTGTTTTTCCCTCTGCTTCCTAGGGCAAATTTCATTTCTGACAAGTGATTCCACAATGGGGATCTAGTAACGTACTGTAATATACATAAAAAATTAACTTTGTCACTGTATTTGCAATTGCTACAATTTGTAGCATTGTGCAATGGCACAAATGTCTATGCAGTTCTGATATACAGCTTTTATATACTTTCGTCCCTCAGCTACAAAAATCTGGTATAATGGTTTTAGGTGATGATCAATCTATATGAAATTATAGGAAAAATATTTATGTCAATAGGATTCTTTTCCTAATTCAAACCACTTATCTACAGAATGCGTGATAAATAACTGAATAACTCGAATAATCTAAAAATTTCCTAACAGTAATATTTATATGTGGCTAAAGCATTATTTCCTCTGTGTGTATCTATACATAAAATGTTTCACAGCAGAGAATAAATATCATGTAGACTGTTTATTAAAAAGTGATACACATTTTAGTACAGAAACACAATTTCCCAGGGCTTCTCTTTCTAGGTAGGTCAAATCATGAGCCTACAATGTGATAGATGAATGCAAAATTATTATCATCCTGCAACACCACAGAGCTGTTATGCGGACTGAGAAAACAAAAAATGGCATCAAGCCACTGTGACTGAATAGTTTTCTAAACCAAACCACAGATGCTTTAACCACACTTTTCACTCACATTATGTTTTTGAAGTTTTCAGTTGAATCAGTCACGTTGTGTTATGCTGTGATGGAGAAACAAAATGACACAAGACATTTGCAATAGATCAGTCAGAAAATCAAAGACAAGAAAAGCATCAATAACAAAATAATTCATAATGAGTCTATTGTACAGCTTGTGAATTGGGTAAAAGGCATTTTTAGTCTGTATTTTCAGTAGTATCTTACAGACAGATATCCAAACCAGGAAGATATTTTTATAACATACTATGTATAGGAAAGATCACTTTACTGTTTTGTGGATGCTTTAATATGCAATTTATGTGCATTTTAACTCCGGTTTAAGAAAGCCCATATATGCCAGTTACATTCTGGCCCGTTTATGGCAGTTTTCAGGTATGCTTTGCTACGCATTTAAATCCATTTGAAGGTGTGTTTTGATCTAGAACTGAATAATATATGTGTAGGATCATATATGCTCTTCAAACATTTAAAATAAATTTTTACTGTTTACAACAGGTTGAAAATAGGAGCTTGAAAAATAGAGATACTTTATCTTTAACTTTATCTTTAGTTTAAAAGAGCTCATTAGGCCCAATAGAAATTTCTAAGTGAAAGTAATGGCAGTTGAAAATTAAGATAGAAAATTAAAGAAAATTTTGGCCCTTGCAGGAAGAATTAATTAGATGGCTTATTGGAAAGGTAACAAAGGAAGAAGACAACTTTGACTAAATGTCCATTCAGTAGCTAAGAAAAATATCTGTCATAAATGAAAAAGCAATGTATTACTACAAAGAAAGGAAACTGATAATCAACATAAGTTGGACTGTAAATGAGAAGAAATACAGAAAAAAAGATAAAAAGAAACCTAAGAACATAAAAAATAATGGTTATCAGGGCTAAGGACACTACAATTAGTAACAAAAAAAAAAAAAACCCAACAACCTGGAACAGCTATAGCCATGTTATTCAATAAAGATGGTAGAACTGAGAAATAATATGGAATAAGCAGTAGTACTACATAAATGTGAGTCATAAAAAGTTTTTCTGCGTCTGTCAGTACACAGGAGGACATTAGATAATACAGTTAAAATCAGGTAGATGTTCCAGGAAGTTAAAATTTTATTGATATTGCTCCAAGACTGAAAGTATTTATAATCTATCCCTTAGAATTTATACCACTTAGAATTTATAAATACCACTTAGTATTTATAATCTCCCCTTTAGGCAGCTAATCCCAATTGTACTTTTGGTTTCAAATTAAGTGGTGACTTTTGAAAAATAACAACGAAAACAACTATTTGAAAGTATGTATCAGGTGTTGTCTTATTTTCACAATTACAAAATTTTACTAAGTGCTATGTTCTTCTGAATTACTTGATCATGATTATAAAGGATAACTAGTTTTTCCAAATGTCAAAAATTCTTTCAAAAATAATTATCATAACGGTCTTGGTTTTTCACTTTTGATGCTTTGGATAGGATACACATAAATATAAACTACTTCTCAAACAGATTCAGACTATGTACTTTTCAGAAGTGTCTAAGCACTTAAAGATATTGAACAGTCCAGAATTTACCTCAAAAGCTGCTTGACCATTTACATGATAAAAGTACCTGTGTGTTCAGTGGTGCCTTTCCTATGGAGATAATGACCTATATCCCTTCCAGAGCTCCTTCACAGTCTTTCTTCCATACATCTAAGTACAGAGGAGTTGAACATTGACAAAACCACAGTGATGTTGGGTGGTAATTACCTCATTTTTCCATAGTGTTTTAATCTTTATTTCTCACTACCTAAATCTATTTTAACTGGCAAGTAAATAAATTTTCACCAGGTTGAGTGTCTTTTGCCCATGAAGGTAGATGATAAGCAATCTCCCTTTCTTTTTCTCAGCCCAAGAGCTTTTCCACCATTTTTCTAACCCACCCTGTAAGAGGGGGAGCGAGTGAGCAGCTGGGTGGGAGTTTGGCCCTTGGCCAAGGTCAACCCACCACAGCAATAAAGACATTCTTTCATGTTGCCTATGTGACAAGTAGTTTTGAAAGTCACTGAAAATGCTACAACTTATTTTCCAGATTTGGTCAAAGGAATTCTTCTGAAACTCTTTTTACATTAGTTTAAAGCACTGTCATTATGAGTTTCCAAAAGGATGCAGTGGGTATGAGGGTAAGCAGAAAAAATGAAATCTCTAAAAAGTCTGCTAAAAAAAGCCTCAAACAAACCAAGTTATCTGCACTGTTGTGCTCTTGCAATAAAATTCCATCAGTCTAAGTTAATGGTTCTTAATAAATGTGGTTAACAGCTAAAAATGGAGTACAGTGTTCATTTCTTCAACATTATAAGCAGTCATTGCACACAGTAATAAAAATAGAAAGAATGACTTCAGGATTTTTTTCCCTTTGAATTGAGTTGTCACCCATTAACTTAACATTTAAAGCACAGTTCATTAATACATTGCCATTGATGTGTGACTCCATTACCCAAGCTCTTCAAGATGTAAATTTTCCATTGTAAGCTGCCCATCTTTCTAAAACCTGGGAAATGTACTTTGGATCCACTGAGTGCTCAAATTTATAATGCTGTCATGATAGGTGTATTTTGTTTTATTTGTTTCTCTACTGTCTAATTATCAGGTTGCCAAGAGTGCATATGGATGCCCCTGGACTATAAACACTTAAATTAGAAAAAGAGCAACAGCCAGGGGTCAAATTATGGAAACAGTATTTTCTTATCTGAGATGCCTCTTGTAACTCAATTCATATTTCATCTGTTGAAGTGGAAAGAGAATGGCAAGAAAGAGAGGAATATAACTCAGAGAATGTAAACTGATAATGCTGAATATATCTGACAATCATTCTAGCAACTAGCAACTTCCATGCATTGCCATCCTCTATAAACAAGCAACTCAAATGGCAAGAGTTGTAAGGCATAAGCGGATACGCTGTTATAACAAAGATATTTTTCCTCATGCTTAACTGGAATAATCCTACCATTAGGTATTGTCCATCACAGACAAGTACATCAAAGGGAGCTGCATAGTAACTTTAAATAAAGTAGTTCTGGTAGATGATGTAGCCCACAGCTGCATATAAGGTAATTTTCTCTCACGCGAATATGAATTAGTCAATTAATTACCTTGTATTAACACAGCTAGACTATTTCTAGTATTTGGATTAGCTTGGGCCTTTGGATGATGCAATGTAGAGTTCTGAGAAGCATGAGTGCCCTGCTGTAAGTTTTGAAAACAAGATGCTTCTCTGAAACACCTCTGAAATGCATAGCACCTCAGGAAACACTCAGTAAATTATTTAATATTGACGATGGTATTTCAGGCTTTATTTTGGTCCATGTAAGTGTAGTAAAGATGGGAGCTAAATCACCTGCTAACTTTAAAAAAGTTAAAGATTATATTTGTTTGCGCATGGAAATATTGATGGTTTATAATGATTAGAAATTTTATCTGGATAACACTTTCCTTTAACTAAATCAACTACCCATTAGAGTATTAGTTGCACTCTAGCTTCTAGTTGCACAGGTCTGTGCTACATTAAATTTTGTGCTGTGCTCATGTGTCAAAAATCTACCACTATTAATTAAAGGAGGGCATCATATTTTTATTATTCATAGCCCCACTTACAAGGAGCAGGATTTACCAGCTTTTTCTTTTTCTCTTTATCAGCTAATCATCATTGCCTGCTACACATAAGGGCTTTTACAGCTACACAGAATAGAAATCTCATAAAACATTTTGTATATGACAAAAGTCAGGAAGGAAAAAGAATTGAAGAAAAGTGGGATTTCACCATCTATTAGGTTTTGATAGGGAAAAGAATTATCTCAGTTATTTTTGCATTTTACTTTACATCAGTTTCACAGTGATAAATCTAGCCCCCCAGAACAGCAATGAGGCCCTATATCCCTATTCTGAAGAGACCATTGCTCCTACCAGTCTGATATGAAAAGAAGCAAGTACTGGCCAGGACTCAAATATGTGGTCAGCATGTTCCATTTTGTCAGTATTTATTATACATCATACATCATATATTAGCTATTATATTATAGCAATGAATCAATGATGACAACCTAGAAAACTGTCTTCAAGAGATCCTAAAATATTGACAAATATTCTCTCTTGGACAGAGGGTTTTTCCCCACAAAAGATCTTGTATACTTGAAAATAAGTGGCACAGTACAGAGATCATTAAATATGAAGATCCAACTATTTTTTTAATGCCATTAATGTGTCTAAGGGACTTCAATATAGGTTAAAATCTTGGTGTAGTTCAGATTTAAAGATTAGAGGTTAGCTAGGATGAGAAATAGAGTTAGGGAGAATTTTGAGCAAGACTTTCATCCAACCCACCTTTTCATTAAAACAAAAGTTTTGGGGTTGAAATTTATCAGTTTCAAGGAAAGTGAGATTATGCATTACAAGATGGAGATTTTATGCAAGGTGACAAAACAATATTTTTAAAACAGAAAAATAAAACACATTCAAAAATAGTCAGAAGGTTTACATAGTCAGCTAGGCAACAGGGGACAGATGGGATGTGGTTCTAGGTCTCCCATAACAGATTTTCCCATGTGTGCATGAGTGAGACATAATATAATACAAATTATGTTATGTTATGTTATGTTATGTTATGTTATGTTATGTTATGTTATGTTATGTTATGTTATATCATAAAAATGTTAAAAATATTAGTAAAAGGAATACATCCACATTTTTCACAACAGATATCACAGAATCACAGAATCACAGGCTGGAAGGGACCTCAGGGGTCATCTAGTCCGACCTTTCTAGGAAGAGCACAGTCTAGACAAGATGGCCCAGCTCCCTGTCCAGACAACTCTTGAAGGTGTCCAATGTGGCCAAGTCAACCACTTCCGTGGGGAGATTATTCCAATGGTTGACTGTCCTCACTGTGAAAAATTTCCCTCTGGTGTCCAGTTGGAATCTCCCCAAGAGCAACTTGTGTCCATTCAAGTAAATATAGTCTTTACTTGAAACAGAAAAAATCAACTCCCCTGTTTTTATAGCCTGAAAGGCTATAGGAAAAGGAATTTTAATTGTTGACAATAGGAACTTCGTGTGAAGATCAAGAGGATATAACAGCAAGAAGAGGCCTCTTCTTCCAATAACCAAAGAAACAAAAGTATAAAAATAAACACATCTTGTATGTTTGACTGATATATTATTATGTCATCCAGCTGTTCTCTTTACCTGCATCCTCATATTTTACCTTTGCATTTAACCTGATCCTCACAGTGGCATCCCCTGCTACTGTGTGTAATCAGGTGTTTGCTCCTTTGGTGACCTTGACATACAGGAAAAGCCAGTTTATCTGAAATGATCATCAGAAGCACAGTGGAAGAAAATATTCTAAGTTTTGGAGCATACAAAATAGAAATCAATCAGATGGTTCTGTTTTCTGTGTTTTGAATGAGCCAACCCTTTAAAAACTTTCTGCTTGAAAGCAAACAGGAAGACAAAAGAACTCTAACAAGCTACACGTGCCTATATCTCAGGAAGTTTTTTGAATATGTTTCTGAACACTCTTCTAAATATGAATCAGCTTAAGATTCAAAGTGAAGAAAATTATGTATACTATAATTTAATCAGTGCAAACCCCAGGAATTCTGCACTGAACAGGAATATATGACCAAATATGACAGTTTCATAGTGATTCTGAATAGGCTTCAAGGCTAGCATTCGTCAGTAAAAGAAAAAAACTAGGTCTATACTCCATTTAAGTAAGCCAGTGTCAGAGGTGAGGGACCCATGTTCAGCTAAGTGAAAGGAATTCAGGTAAACAAATATAGCTAAGACTGTGGGATGTTAGGTACCCTGGAGAATTAGCGTTAAGCTACAAGAAAAGCTTTACTGTGCTGTCTCGTTCTGTTTGGGGCAAGGAACCACAAGTGGAATTAGTTTTGGTTAGGCAGTAGTCCTCTGCCTTCCCTGCCTGCTGAGTTATCACTCCTTACAATATGAGGAATCATCACAGACATTGTCTGAGCTGTGGCTGTTAATGCTAAACAAAAATGGGTTGTTGAATGGTTTAAAAATATGCTTCTGCTTCTTGATAGAAAATATTTGCTGTATTTATTACCAGTGCATAATATTTTTGAGAGACATATGTTTGCTTGCATGAGAATAAACCACAGGCAGCCGTTACCACACAGAATGAGAATCTTAGAGAGAGATTCAAGGCAGAAATAATTTGCTGGTGATGTCTTTAACAACTAAAATGATAACTGCGTTACAGATGAAAAGAAATGCTAGGATGTTCCTAGCTCCTGTGCATTCTGATAAGTGGAACTTGTAAGAACTACTACTGAAAAGCCATCAGTGAAGTCTAGCAATAGTATACACATATGTGAGACCTAAGGATAGAAGGAGCAGCTTTCAGTCTATGTCACCATCTCTGAGGACAGTAGCTTCAAGAACTAAGACTTCATAGGTAAATTTGGCTAAGGCTAATAAATGTCCACACTGAGTCCTCTGACACCTTGCTTAAGTACTTGTCTCTTGGAATTAAATAATCAGATTCTGAGCATTCCCCAGGCTTCCCAGGGGGCAGAGATATTGAAGAGTGTAATACAGAAGACTGCCAATCGAGTGGAGAACTATTATGGAAAGAAGTGGACCCCAAACACTGTTTTTTCCAGAGTTGCCCAAGAGAGAATATTTCCCAGCTCCAGCATCCAGACGTGTTCCTTAACTGTATTGCAGTTCTGTGTTGGGGTCAGACCTGGATCACATGATCTGAAGGAAGAACTTTGAGTTGCAATAATGGAGATTCCCAGTAATCTCATTTCCACTAATAGTCATACAACCAAAGACTTGTTCACTCTTGCGTACATCTGTTAGGAAGTTTAGACAAAGCAGGACTGTTGGAAAACAGATATCTTCATGCACAGCTGAAACCCCAGGAATATGAACCTATATGAAATAAAGAAAAACCATTTGGAAATATGTTTTATCCAATCACATCACGTGTGCATTAAAGGCTCCAAATTCCCTCATCTATTGTTTCCTTTATGTTCTTTTCTATATGCAAATATCAATGTTTCTACTTGCCCTTACTTGTCTTACTGTCATGAATGAGCAGCATGGATTTCAGAGGGGTTAATCAAACCAGCCTGTTCTGATTAAAACCAAAACCCACTGCAGTTTTTCTATTATTGGCTAACCTGGATTCTGCCGCTTTGCTTTAGCTGTTTTTTTCTTCCCCAAAAATCCATGTGGGGATCTTGGGGGGGATCAAACTATTCAAGTTGTATACAGACAAGATATTTTTTATTTGGAGAAGAGTATGGATATAAATTGTTTACTTCAAATATTATTTAGATTTGTCCTACTTGGAAGGTTTTATTTAATGGTTCTTTCAGACTGATCAACCACATGCTATAGAGGGTAGAGTTTGGAGAATGCAAATTTAGTGCAAACAACATAGTTTTCCCTGTAATTGGAAGTAAATGTCACTGTATTCTGATTGTTGAGATCAATTCACTGCACATGTACTGTCTGTATCTTGGTTGAATTTTGTGACTTACAGATTCCTTAACTCAACTATCCCTGCATACCAAGGACCTTTCAAGATGTGAAAGTATTTCTGAGGAACAGAGGTAGACCAGACAGGTGGAAGCTACCCCTCAATTCTAGGTGATACAAAGACATCCCTAAAAAATAATCATCCTATGATTTAGAGCCTCAGTTTGGAATGAGGGAAAATTAGATTCAGTTTTCAGTTTTGCTACAGACATCCTATATGACCTTGGACACTGCGCCAGAGGCACCTAGCCAATTGGAAACACAAGACTTTGAGATTTTACTGGCATTCAGATTGCCTGAATCTGGGCTTTAGCCTCTCTGTGCCTCAGGTCCCTGTCTGTGAAAAGAAGATAAATTGACTTCCCTGCTTCACACCGATGCTGGGCAGACAAATTCATCTCAGACTGTGAGGTACTACTGTGAGGTTTGTGTAAGTATCTTTATAAAAATGTTTTTTTACTTTTTGCTTCTGTCTCCAGCACACAGTGGAGAACACAGGAACTGAAGTTATAATATGATTTGTCACTTGATATAGCAAAAACTGCCACCCATAAAATCCTGGTTTCTATTTCCTCTTATTCTTGGGCAACAGCCAATAGATATTAAATACATGTGCGTGACTTACACTGGATATACGTGTGTATTTTATCTTATAGGGGCACATATGTTTTTTATTTCTGCTGGGTTATATGAATATGCTGCTTATGCATAAACATTTATGTTATTTGCTAATTAAAAATGTTTTTGAAAGTTCTGTTAACACACTTGCAGTCTGTACACCATACACAAGTTCACAAATATGTTTATATACACGTCTCTGTTTAGTAGGGCCTGAATGTACTAGGTTCATCCCTGCTGGTGGGTGAGATCAAAATGAAGGCTGAGACCAAAATGAAGTTAATCGGCATCAGCTAGTTGTAAGCTAAGTCTACCAACCTATAGTTTTCACTTACCAGATACAAGACAAAGAAGTTCTCTTACACAATTTCTTATTTAGCAAAGAAAATTCTCAAATTTCAAAAATTAAGTAATTTTTGTCGGCAGGGAACCCACTCTGCTTTCTTCAGAATTTGATATGAGAAACAGTAAAATTATAGAAATGTGCTTTTCAGCTTGTCATGTACTCTCTATATATTAAGTAGGGATTTTAAAGTAAAAAACCAGAAAAAGCAGCTTTTCAAAGTTAGAGGAATATCAAACCACATTAAATGTGGGTCAGAGACAAGTTCCATACAAGTATTATCGTTAACCCAAACTATTCTGTTACCTGCAGATGTAATTACCTATGCAAATATATACTTCTGTGCATAATCATCCACATACACATATTTTGCGCATATAATTTATGTGTCAACTTCTGTGAATTTGCTTTCTGATATCATGTTGTGTATATTTTAGAGGTGTATATTTTGGTTAAGGTAGCCGTAACTAAATGTTTTTCATGTAAAATAAGCAAAACTTATAGCAGGTAAAGTAGCCTCCAAACTCTGCTTATTGTAGTCTTACACTCTTTTCAGGATCCTGCGGTCATTATTAAACACTGTCAGCTTAATATAATACTTGCTGGTATATTTTTTTAAGTGTTCAGCAGGGAAAAATAAAACTATTTTATTTTCTTTTCTGTTTTCTGATCTAAGCTCTTTAATCAGTTGTCATCTTCCACATGGGTGTTTCAGGATAATTTAAAAATATTTCTTCTCATACACACACAGCTTTACAAGAAAATATTCTGTACTGGGTGCAATTTTCCATCCACAGTTATCTGTAAGGCCTCCTGGTATAGCTTATTAAGATCCAATTAGCTGCCTGCCTAAAAATCATGTAGGCAAGGGTTTACATTCTTTTCTCTCATAGAGGTGGTGTAAAAGCCAGACAATCAGAAAAAAAAAAATTACAGTTATATAATTGCTGAATGACAGACCTGTAGAGAGGACTTCAGTACCTTCAGTAAGGGAATATATCTATATAGTGTATATATAGAGAGAGATATATATGTATAAAAATATTGAGAGATATACAGAGATACATATAGAGAAAACTATATAGTGTGTGTATATATATACACTATATATATACACACACACACTATATATATATCTATATATAGTCTCCTTCCGCAGAGATATTCAAAACCCACCTGGACATGGTCCTGTGCCCCCTGCTCTAGGTGTGCCTGCTCAAGCAGGGGGGTTGGACAAGATGATCTCCAGAGGTCCCTTCCAACCCCTACCATCCTGTGATTCTGTGATATCACTAGCCACTGAATTCTCTGCTGGTTTTGGGCTCAGATAGAGTTAATTTTCTTCATAATAACTAGTATGGTGCTATGTTTTGGATTTAGGATCATAGAAACATAGAATCATTAAGGTTGGAAAAGACTTCCAGGACCATCAAGTCCAGCCATCAACCCAACACTACCATGCCTCTTAAACCATGCCCTGAAGTGCCACTTCTACATTTGTGACTAAACCAGTATTGATAACACACTGATGTTTTAGCTGTTGCTGAACAGTGCTTACACAGCATCAAAGCCTTTTTGGTTTTTTCATGCTTCCCCACCAGCATGTGGACTGGGGGTGCACAAGAAGTTGGGAGGGGACACAGCCAGGACAGTGACCCCAAATGCCCAAAGAGATCTCCATACCAAACGATGTCATGCTCAGCAATAAAAACCGGGGGGAAGGAGAAGGAAGAGGAGAAATTTGGAGTTATGGCATTCATCTTCCCAAGGAACCATCACACATGAAGAAGCTCTGCTTTCCTGGAAATGGCTAAACTGCTGCCTGCTGATAGGAAGTAGTGAACAAATACGTTATTTTTGTGTGGCTTTTGCTTTACCTATCAAACTGTATTTATCTCAGCCCACAGGTTTTCTCACTTTTACCCTTCTCATTCTTTCCCCCATTGCACTGGCAAAGAGTGAGTGAGCAGTTGTGTAGGGCTGAGCTGCCTTACAGGGTCAAACCACAACAGTTCTAAACTGAGTTCCGTAAATTAATATTGATTTGAAATCAGTGACCTTTTGCAGAGTGCTGAAACAAGATGCTAACTCCTTTCCACATCAAATTCTATACAAAAAACATTACTGTTTGAGAATATCAGAATTCAATTCATCCTAACAAGGTATAATTCAGAACATAGCATGGCGAAACAACACATATTCTCTAAGCAATGGAAGATGCGATAATTTTTAACTTAAAGAACAATGCTAATCCTTAATTAGCTTTTTGCTCAGCTGATGAAACACTAGATATTGTTTTTTATACTGACTGGTAAGCTTAATGATTAACTCTCAAGTTTAATTAGACTCCTTGAACTGTTTCCTAGAATTTCTGAGTTTGTTTCAGACTTGCTTTGTTTCATAGGTTATGGTTAGCACTTTCTCGAAGCATAAAACACTGCAGTGAGAATGAGGTTCATATATGGGAATTCTTTACTGAGTCCGACATTGCACATGCAGGGTAAATTCTTCCTGAAGTCAGCATTTCCTTTTTCATCACCAATGCTCTGATTCTGGAAAATCCATGCTTAATTCCACCATTTTTAATAAATATTAGCCCAGTAAGGATTAAAAAAAATTCAAAATGCCAATGGGATTTAATGGTAAGGGTGCATGTAAGTACATTCCAGAAAAACAAGTAAGCCCTTGTGTATTTTCAGGGTCTCATTTCTTTACCCTAAACATAAACAGCATGCCAAAAATATTATGTTAAATGGGTAAAGTAGAGCACAAAATGTCAGATTAATCTATGTACAAACTGATTTGTTTGGCTGACACTAAAGCATCCTGTCTTCAGCGGGAAACAATCCAGCTTCTTATACAAGATCTTGGAATTACAATGAACCACTCAGGATTTCATTCTACTGTTTACTAGATTAAAAGATTACCAGTTTGAAAGCAATTAATGGATTTCACAGAATCACAGAATCACAGAATGGCAGTGGTTGGAAGGGACCTCTGGACGTCATCTTGTCCAACTCCCCTGCTTGAGCAGGTACACCTAGAACAGGGTATTCAGTATCTCTGAGTTAAAATTAGCCCCTTAAACAGAATAATTTTGCATCACTATGCATAAACAGGCGTGATTTTCTACAACTGCCACAGAAATAATGGTATATAAAACTTAACCTAACGTCTATACTTACATGGCAAATGCACTCCTTTCTGCTTGCTTTATTTGGCTTTGGAGCCCCAGGATATCCAGCATAATATCATTTTATGTTGAACTACACTTCATACTCTCAGATCACATTCTGTACATAGATAAAAAAGGTAGATGTCACAGAGGTAGTCTTTTAATTTTCTAAACCAGATAGCTGGAATCAATTGCTAGGTGTACTTGTACTTAGAATCTGTTCTACTGATATTGAGATAATTGCAACTTTCATTTTGTTTAAATGAAAAAAAAACCACTTTTGATTTCACACTAGTAGGGAAAATTAATTTTGGCACTGCACTTAGATTTAGAGACACTATACAAAGCCAAGAATTTTAAATATATTCATGCCTCTATTTTTACTGCTTTGGAAAAAAGAATGCTGTTACATGGTTGCCAAAAATACTTTTGCCTATTCATTCTGTGTGGTGCAAGCTCTTTGATGTCTCCCTTCTAAGTCTACACACACGTACATTTATTAATATCACAGTGACTGTTAGAAAGAAATGCATGAAAATGAGTTTGTCTGAACCCAGTGAGACTATTCACATGTTCAAAGTTAAATATGTGTGCCTTCATAGGGCTGAGATCTAAACCAAATTTTCACTGCTCACAGAGATTGAAAAACACTTTTATGGTGACTTTGGCAAGAAAACTTTCTGCTTTGTAACTCTGGTGCTTTGAGATAAGGGAAAACAATAACTCTGGAATAGTCCTTAACTTTCCTAAAAGAAAAATCCCAGAACCTTGGCTGTGCCTGATGCTTTGATGAGCAAAGCAAGTGAACCCAGGTAGTCACGCTTAATTAGAAGAGAACAAATTTTGCTTCATTTTTCAATCTACACTAAATTCCTGATAAATTTTTTTTTTTTGGTCAAAGTGTGAATTGGGGAGTTCTGTAGTACAATCAGACATGTTTTGTGGAACAACACAAATGACTGAGATACCATGTTATTAAAGGGACAAAAAGGTTTATAACCCTGTTTTATATTCACTGGCTGTTGTTCTTAAGAATTCAACTTAAATGTATTTACCAAGCTTTTTAAATTTTTTGTGAATATCATTCCATTACTTGCAGCAACACTTTTGCATATATTGTATATACACAAGCATATTTATAACACTCTCCAGATAAATCAGAAGGGAACTATTCAAAAAAATAAGTAAAAGAGCCCACGTAAGAGAGTCAAAAATTGCATACATCCAACAAACTTTCAGATGCACTAGCTAGATTCGCAGATGTGAAGAGGAGTTTTCTCGTCCCTCATCAGGGCAACAATGTCATTCAGAAGGTCTGCCAGGCAGAAAAATAGGGCTTAAACGATTGGCTGCTGCAGTCTTAGCCTGTGTTTGCTGCAAGTAGGTGATACTTTCATCCCCAAGAAATCACAGAGATCAACCAAAGTCATATCTAAATCATGACTGACTTGAGGGGGATGGCAAGCCTAAGAAATACAATATACAACAAGCTTTTCATTATTTGTCCAGAATCTCATGTATTTTCTTTGAAATGACCTCAAAAGGTATTAAATTCCACAGACAGAAGCCAGTTTAGTCGTACTATGTATTATTATTCTTCATGGTTGCCACAAGGAAACCCATTAGCAATGCAGCTAATTGGATTGGATTGGCAAAATTGATGGAGACAGCCATGAAGCGAATGGATCACAAACTCTCATACCGATCAGAAGAAGAGGCATGGGCTTACCACTCAAAACGCAGTGTTCTAAGGAAGCTGTGAAAAGCATTGTAAGCAGTACCACCCTTATAATAAGGGGAAGAATGTTAATATTTTTAAATACTAATCCAAGAAAGGATTTCTTAAAACCCAGGTTATCTGTTCTGGTGATAGCTCTATGCACTCCTGGTCAGTGTTGGAAAACCTCGTTCCTGAGCGGTAGTAACTTTATGCCTGAAGAGTCTAGCATGTACATTGCGTGCCTTAAACAACAAACCCCAGAATAAAAGCTGTGGTTTCTCTGTGTTCCACCTCTCATAGAATGGGATGAATTTGGCAAAATTCTTGTCACTTCTATTCCTCATCACACCACTCTTTGCTCTTCAGTCATCTTTTTCTCTACAGGTATAGTTAACTCAGCAACTGCCTATATATAAAGTTTGAAGAGAAATGTTCCCATTATGTGCCAGAAATCTTTAAGCAACTGCTAAGGAATGAGCAGGAAACAGCAAGTATAGAGTTTTCCTTGGGTATGCTCTCCCCTAGCTTCTGACATGAGCTTGAGGCTTTATTCAAAGCATCACATTTCATAGCTGGTTAATGCCTGATAGACACTGCCCATGTACTTGTTTAATCCCTTTTTGAGGTCATATTTTTGAGCTTCACAACATTCTTTGGCAAAAAGTTCCATAATTTAAATGGCACATCAGGTGAAAAATATTTCATCTTATTACTGTTTTAAGCCTGATACATAACAATTTGATTTTGAACTTACCGGTTCTTGAACTATCAGAATTATTAGTCACTCTCTTTTTACCTTCTTCTTGCCATTTGTGACTCACATATTCTCCATGTACTCACTCACTTTTTTTTTCTTCAAGCACCTAAGCCTATCTAGCCTTTCTCACCTGTCCATATGTTTAAACCATTTAGTGCTTCTGATCAATTTTTCTCAAAATTTCAGTCTTCCAATAACTTTGTCATTTGTCTGGTTTTGGTGATTTTTTTAAACAGCCACTGAGCAATGAATTAACATTTAGAACACTATACATGGTGATCCATGCATCCCTTTCTTGTACATACTAACTGAAACAGAGGTCATCATTGTTCATGCATAGTTTCAATTGTTTTACATCCGTAAGTTGAGCACTTCCAGATCATATTTTACAGGACTGTCAGCTATTAAAATGCAAAGCTGATTCTCTCATTTTAAACAGTTCTCTAATTTTAATATACACCTAAAGATATTTTAAAGGAATACTTATGCAAGTACCATCTGAGAGCATTAATTCTACTCTTCTATTGCTGAACAATATTAACTCTTACAGGTTATTGTTTTCTGAGAACCCTTGCAGAGGCCTTTGGGAAAACAGTAGTCCATAAATCAATAGCACTACTAGATCAACTTATTATCAACTACTTACCATGGGTGAAATCCATACTTGAACTGCTTCATTGTTAACAGAACTCAAGGTATCATTCAGGACAGTTTGGGAGAAATTCTTATTTTGCCTTCAGGGCTTCCTTGTTTGAAGAATGAAAGGAAAAGGTGTTCTGATGGTGAATTATATATTTTTATTACTCTCACGTGGCAATTTCTTGGAATGTTTTGTTAGATCTTCTCCCAGAAAAAAATTATCCTAAACTGAAGTCCTTATACTGCGCTATTTTTTGTAGTATCCAAACACCTGTAGGTATTATTAAACACTGCAACTAACATTCATTATATTTTTTGTTCCCCATAGATTTTCTCAAGGGAAGACAGGAACAAAATGTGTGTAAATTAGTACCGTACTGTACTAGACACTCCAATCATAAAAGATCAAGAAAGTAATCCATATCTGACGTCTCAGGAGCATGCACTGTCTACTGTTTTTCTGCCTTGACCAGCGACAAAATGTTTTCAAGAAGTGTGGAAGAAAAATAGAAATGGTCCAGTACTATTAGAAAAGACAAAGGTCATAAAGGCTGAATGTTTCCTAATCCAGTGTGCAAAAAAAAAGAGCAGCTGAGAGGATACATAACAGACCCCTCTGCTTATTGTCACTGTGTATTGTCACTCTTGAGTCACATAACAAGGCATAGCAATAAAGGAGCATCTTGTAAAACTATTTTAGAAAATCTTACTATCTAGGCTTACATGACAAAGAAGAAGCTATGGCATTTATCCGCTTTCAAGGAAAAGTGCCCTCCAAGAGAACCCATTTGAAAAGGGATCCACACTTAATACTGCACAGCATGAAAGAATCTTTCTAATTTTGTTCACTAGGCACACTCTAACTCAGGAGATGAGCTGTTGACTTCTTCTGTAAATGTGTGGAAAAACAGGACTGTGGCTGCAGAATAGAAACCAAAAGCACAAGTTTCACTCATCAGTTGTACAGGACTTGATAGGCCTCAACCTATATTAAACCTACAGGCACAGAGCAGAAATTATAGAATCTTTACCTAACTTAGAACTCTGAATTCACACTCCTTCAAAATAATGTTAAATTGCTGTAGTCACTATCTTTAAATAACAGAACGAAAATGATACAACTAATCACACTGATACAAAAAATAGGCAGCAAGCCCTTTTTTTTACTTTTCCATGTCTGATTTAGAACAATGAGCTCAGATAACATCAAGAAGTCATGTCAAAAGGCTGCAGCCATCAAAAGGAAATAAACACTGTAGAAGAGACTGTGCTAAGATTCAGAAAATAATGCAAATCATTTGTGAAATTGTTAAAGTATGCACAGACAGGCAGAAAGGAGATATGTCATACTTGAGTTAGAGCAGAGCTAATTTAAGTATTGTGAAGCTAACGTCAGGAAAATTAATTCTTGATATCTTCTGGAGTGTGAGTAAGGAAGAGCATAAGTAAAAATGTTTCAAAGTCAGTAATGTTAACAAAACATCCTGCAACTGATGAACCTTTTCTCCTCATAACTTAAAAAAAATGCCCTGGAAATTAACTGAAGGTGTATCAATAAGCTGTTACAGCCTCACCAAAAACATTCTGTGATATCCCACATCACAGACTAAAGAGAAGTGAAATTTAAATTTAAATCCAATTGTCCTCAAAAAGGAAAAGGTAGTCCTTTCCAACAGTGAAGATAAAGATGATGAAAAATAAAGAAGAAAAAAGTTTCTCTTTCATTAGTTTTAAGTCATTATAAAAAATACTGCTTTAATTAAAGGTAGAAAGAATCACAAGTACAGAGTGAAATTGCTGGTGTGATTTTGATATGTGAAGACCTATATTTCTGTGATGACTGCCATCTGAAACATCTCCATCTGAAAAGTGCAAGCTTTATGATGAGAAAACTTAATGGCTGAAACTGATAAAAGATAGGTCGAGTCAGCATGAGCAGGTCAGTTTTTATCTTCATGGAATATCAGGGTATCAAGAGGTATTGTGCCAGCCCTATTGCTAAATCATGCAAAGCTGTAGAAAACCATGACGACTTGAAAAAAATTTGGAACCAAGACTTATGACTTCCACTGTCTACCTATGTGCCCATCATGCAGTTCAAGCAGCTCCTCCTTCCCTAGTTAAAAACAAAAACCCAGCATTTTGAAATAAAACTAAATAAACTTTCTCGAAACTTTGCCAGCCAGTTCTGTCTATCTTAACACAAATAAAGCATTTTTTCTGTCTTTCTACATGGCAATTCAATTAAAAGTCTTAAAACAAAAGTGATAATATCAGAATATTCTTTCATGCCACCCTCCTCTCTATGAGAGAAAGCACAGTTTTGATGTACAACATGCTACCAACTAGTTACATGATTTCATGTATGTTGTCTAATATCTTTTTCACTTTTTCTCAATTTAAGTTTTCCAGACTTTGAGCAACATAAATTGAACATTTTTCTTTTTCCCACACAGAATACAACCTTAATGTTATTTTCATCGATTTTCTGCAATTTATTTTTTGTGTGTGTGCGAAGGAAAATCATTTAAATTTGCCACAGTTTGAGTTTTGCTGTACCATGAAGTGTACTAATCTAGAAAGTAGCTCATGGACAATGGTAAATGACAGTTAATCTTGCTTCCCTGCAAAATATCTTTGAACATTGCAGCAGTGTTTATCTGCAGAGTTACTGGTATCTACAATAGAAGCAGCATTACAATCATACAATTTGATTAACATCTGATGCAAAATCATAGGTTCTGGGAAAACAGTCGTCAATTACAGGAACAACTTTGATCTCACAAAAAATGTGTTTTTAAAGGTGATAAACCTTTAGCAATACTCTTAGCTTTCATTTTCCCTCAGTTCTTTGTCTGTAAAGATTTCTTGTTACTTCAAGAAATGATACCACTGAAATAATTGCTGTTAGTTCAGTAATCTGTTAAAATAACAGATCTTACAAGTCCCATTCAGTTGTTACCTAATCCAAGCAGTGACCATTCTTTGGATACCTGGGATTTTGGCCTGGAAAGGTCTCTGGACCTGAAAAACCTGCTTCTGCTCAGTCCTGGATGTTGTAAGAAGCTGCTACATAACACATTGTTTTCACTGCTGACAGGATATCTGCAATGTCCTGATGACATTGTCTGGTAGACTTATAAGTATTCTGAATGTAAATCTAAAGACTGGACTCTACATAACCAAGCAACAAGGACCTTACGATTACAAAAAATAGCCAGAAGTCCTTATTGCCTCCCATATGCAACCTGGCAAGTTTGTCTGGAGATAGAAGATATTTCCCACATTCATTCTACTGATTCAGGATGTGGCAGTGTGCCTGAGGAGACAGCTACCTCTGCTGAGTTTCAAATTCCATCCCCCTTTCTGTAGGCAGAAACCATGCCCTCAGTGTACCCTTCTCAATCCTTCTTTCCTTTAACTTGCTCAGCCGAGAAACCAGGATGGGCATGTCTCTCTGTTCCTGTGGATTTCAAGGTAGCGTGTTCCCCTTCTGTTGCACAGTCTGGGAACAGTAGCCGATTTGCCTACCTGAAATGGATAAAAGCTGTGAAGAAAACCTATATTCCAGTGCATTTTCTCCACCCTGCCTGGAACTTGAATGTACACAAGGGATACCTTTTCATGATTCTTGCATTCATCTCCGCCACTGTACTAAGTTTCTCTGCAGGAAATGGCACATGTCCAGTGTATTGGTACCCCTGGTAGGTGATAATGTAGTCATTAGTAACTTCAGTGGTAAAGTCTGTGACATCAGAAGAGTGTTGAAAGTTTGGCCAGAGCCTTAGCCAGTTTTTGCTGGATTGGGCTATCGCCCTTGACATAGCTCAGTTATTGCATTTCATTCCCTGGTGTTAAAGCTGCTACTCCTTGTAAATGTTAATCAGTCTGAAAAATGGACACGTGCAAGTTTAGGTCACCAGCTTGTGGACTGAGCATTCACCTGGGGAAGAGATGATCTGAATTTCTCCCATTCTTTACTGATTGTTCAGTGGATCAAGTTAGTGGTAGAGAGATTCCCCTGGCAGGTGAGAACCTAACCAAGCTCACTCTCGGTCCAGTATAGTAAAGACAGTTGTCAATTTTTATTGCACAAGGATAACAAAAACATGTAAGACACATTGTACTTTGTACTTGGCAAACACTAAAATAAAAAGGTCATGCAGCCTTTCAACAAATGCAAGAGATCATAAATAATAGACTACTAAGTGGTATAACATTACCAAAAGACCAAATCTGATTAAATCAACATTGTAACCGAAACTTTTAAGAGGTGAAATGGATTAACTGATTATGAGAAGAGTATATATTCATTTATGCACCATTATGTTAACATCTCTTCATTTTAGGAGCTAGTCCACCTTCCCCTACACAAATTTTTTCTGGGAGGAAAAGAAGAAACAGAGCACTTCAGCCTAAACTGAAGTAAGGATTCATTCCAGAAATGAAAGATGCAAATACAAGATCTTGTAGAATTTCTTAGACATCTGCAATATCATTTATTTGACCTGTTGCAGATCCTTTACAGTCCATTGTGCAGCTAGGAATGAGTCAAGGGAGACAAACTTATCCTAAAGTGTTTAAAGTGAAAGATCTAAAAACTGAGGTACTCATGTACACAGCAGACCTGAAAATACTGGAGGAAGGTACAGAGCAGGTGATCTGGTAACCTGCACAGCTCTTATAAAAAGAGCTTCCCTGCAATGATTTAAAAATACCTCCAACTAATTAATTTTTGATTTCTCATTATGGATTCATAAATTCTGTGGCCAGAAACATTACTACAATAATCTGTGAACCAGGGCCAGAAGACAGCTTTATTCATCTTCTAAAACACAGACCTATTGCACAAAGGCTAAAGAACACCTGCACATGAGAAACCATGCCACACCATCCTTCCAGGAAAAAGAAAAAGAAAAAGACTAAAACTGAATAGGTAGTCCAACTAATCCATTGAGAAATCAACAGCAGTCAAAAGCAGTGTGCGATCAATGGGATTAGAGAATAAGAATGAGATTAGAGGTTGGGTTTAAGGCTCCTTACTTGTCTGTTTGGAAATTTTCTTCTTATTAAGGCTGCATCATCAGCACAAGAAATGGACCCCCCCATGAGACAGGGAATTCAGGCAGGTTAAAGTACTGAATTATTTGCTATGTTTGTGCAGTATTTCAGATACTGGCCATGAAAAAAGTGTCCACAGTATGACAAGGGCAATAAAAATAAATGCGTCACAGTGATTGCTGGTTACTACACTATAAAAAGTAGCCAGTTATGCAAATCACCTCCCAGAGCCTCACATGGGCAATGTGAGCAAATAATGAAAATCTCTGCTCAATAATTTGGGAGTTTATGTTAAAAAGGACCACCCAGATCTTAAAGTTATGCCACCTTTTCACATGCATGCAATTTAATTATTAATGATGTAGCCAACTCCAGTCTCTGCTAGCATGTCACACACCAGTGCAAAACGTCTTTGGTCTCCTCATACAAATTGTCTTCTTACTCAATAAATGAGTGAAACCCACATTCTGATGATAATATAATCCACTCACATAGCTGCTCGCTCACACCTCCTGCCCCCAGCAGAATGAGGGGAGAAAATAGGAAGAGCAAAAGCAAAAAAAAAAAAAATGTGTCAAGATAAAGACAATTTAATAAGTGAAGGAAACAGGAAAATAAACAAGTAATGCAAAGGCAATCGCTCACGACCACCAATAAACAGATTGATGCACAGCCAGCCTCCTGAGGAATAGCCATCTCAGAAGGTAAAACCCCACCGATTTTCCACTGCTGACCTTTATGTTATATAATATGGAGTTCCCTTTGGCCAGTCTGGGTCAGCTGTCTTCTCTATGTCTCTTTGGAGTTCCTCACCCACCCCCACCCTACTTTCTGAGGGGACAGTGGGATGAAAAAGAAGGCCCTGATGCGATGCAAGTAGTGCTCAGGAACAGCCAGAAGACTGGTGTTTTCAAGAGTGTTTTCATCATAAACCCAAAACATTGTACCGTATGGGGTGCTGCGAAGAAGGTGAACTCCATCCCAGCCAGATCCAGTAAAGTAATCAACATGAATGTCTGTTTCATGGTCTCGATAAACAGACTTGATTCAGTTCATTCTCATGTTGCTGTAGCTGACAATTTTAGACTTAAATGTGCATCTTGTTCTGCTAGGAAAAACAGAGCTTCCCTGCACACTGAAAGAAGAGACAACTCTTTGAAATTTGGTCTTTGCTTCTTCCTTTGCTCTCCACAGTGTTAATGAGGACAGACAAGTTCAGTTCTTGAGAACAAAGTTATAACTGTGCCATAATTGTTTCAGACCTTCTGCTGACTATAACCTACACAGCTTTACTTAAAAGGAACAGAAGAGAGGAGAATTATTCATTTAAATGATGCTTTATGTTTGTTTGCAACCTAATTATATTTATAAATATTACTGAAGCTTGCACTTGTGCTTCTAGACATGAAAATTATGGCACCAAAGTTAGCATCTTCATTTAAGTAACAATAGATTTCACAGTGATTGCAACATCGTTAATAATACATGATTCTGAGCTATAAAAAATTTAGCAGAAGAGAATCAATACGGATCATATAAACCAAATACCATTCAAACACAATTAATTAGACCATTTTTTTACAGTAGAACACAATTCAATTTGCTTAATTTAGTCACATAAAACCTCTGATCATAATTAAAATTTAGACCTTTTTAAAACTGACTTACAAATACATATGCAGATTGGAGTAAACAAGAAACAAACCCACTTACTAAATCAAAAAAAAAAACAATGTAAAGGTTTGTGTTTATTAATTTATTTGCTTCTTTTATAACAACATGGTCAAAGTTGGACTCTATAAAACTGATTCTATAGAAACAATATTCTGAACATTGATTTTTACAGTGACTCAGTGACTTAAAAATCAAATTCATAACATTTTCCTTTTAATTAAATGCCTCTTAGGTCTCTTCTTTCTCCATTCAGGAATTCCGTCAGGAATTTGCTCATGCCAATCTAGGTGAATACGTAGCATACTCTTTGTTTTAAGCATACGTTTTTAAAAGTCATCCTCAGCATTTCCTTCTTACACACTTTCACAAGTGAGAGAAATTCCTGCCAAGCCAAATGTTTGCCTTCCCTCTGCACTCCATTGTCTGTCACACCAGCCCAGGCTCAAGAGAGCTGAACCATCTCTGAACTTGTGGAGATGTAAGAGAGACCTGAAAAGAAAATGAATATTCATAGTGAGGTCATAATAGAAGAAAATTTTTAGAATTTTCTGAGAATGAGTTTAACAAAGCATCTGGGAGATTTTTGGTGCTTATGCTATTACACAGGGCCAGTTTTCAGTCACCAGTTCTTCAGAGCCCATCTGTAAAGCAGAAATAAAGGTTCCCTCCTAGAAACTGAGGCAGTAAATACTGTCATTCAGCTATCTGTGAGGAGTCTAGACTCAAGACAGACAGCCCTCAAAGGACAGAGCTATCAAAAAAAGCTATGAGTAAATATTTAGAGGTCAACAAATAATGGTTAAGCAAAACTGAGGTAACTTTAAATGGGATGAGGTGACAGAAGTGTAGGTACCCATACTACTGTACTTCTAAGAAATTTTACTGTCTGAATGTCCTACTACATTAATTATTAGTTTAAGAAAATGAACAGAAACCAACTGCACTGAAAATAGAAAACAACATTTTGTTAAATTACAGATCTACCAAAACACAGACAGAAATTGTTCAATTAAAAAAGAATTTAATGCGGATAATCAGTTACAGAGTGAATTATGTAGCCAGAGAGTTGTCACAGTAATCTGACAACAGGTAACAAAAAGATGAGGTGTACTAGATGTAGTTAAGGAGTAAGTCAGAAGTATTTAAGCAATCCTCTTTGGGAAGGCCAAAAAAAGGGAAGATCCTGGTAGCTCTATTAAGGCTATCTATAATAGGTAAAACATAGAGTTATCCAAAGCAACAGAGTTGTTTTTGTGTTCAGTGCCCTATGTATTCAAAAGGAGGTTCACATAATCTTTCAGAAACATTAGAATCTCACTTAACACAGATCATTAAGTAGCTTCTAGATTCTCAGTGGAGATTTATATAGCAACCTGGTTAGCAGAGCATTCTCCAACAAAGTCCCACATTTTTCACCTTCTTAAACCTGAAAGGACACAGACCCCACCCCCACCATCCATTTCCAAAGCAAGACCTCTAACCACTCAGATTAAACCATAGTTTGATAGAAGCATCCTTCCTATGGAAACAATACAAAAACGACAAGCACAGAAAACTCAGGGTATCAGAAAGATGTCAAGCAAAAGGAAGTACAACAGCTCAATAGAGGCAAGCTTAAGCTTTGACTCCAGGGCTGCATTAATCAGCTATTTGACAGGAAACAAATAATTCTGAGCAGCTGGAAGGCCACAGCACTCCTTACAACATTTGTGAGGGACCACATGCCTGCCAGTTCAACTCTGAAGACTACACAGTGCTGAATTTTGGATGCACAATGTGCCTGGAAAAAGAGGGTGTGAGTGAATGGGGACACCTCCAGATCAAGCGCTTGTGACTAGAGGCTGTAGATCGTACTGGTTGGATTGCATCCCAGAAACGTAAGTTGCCATTTTAGGAACATGGACCTAGTGTAGTGGTTGGTAATTTTTCATGTACAGCCCATCTCAGCAGCATTAAAAAAATGCACTATTTTCTTCTCTATTGCCAAGTAACTAGTAATACTTATGAGTTCAGAGGATTCAGGAGTCTTTTGTATGCCTCTGTGTAATGCATCAAAGTTCTACTGACCTATATTTTCTGCTTTTTCTCTCAATACTCTCTCTTGCACCATGTCTGGAATGGCTTGTGATCCATTTACTTTTTGTCTCTCTGAAGCTGCTGTCCTCTTTCCTTCACCTCCAGATGATTCAGCAGTGGCTTCGACTGGCCTGTGCTGCTGTTTATCTGTACTGCCCTAAAGGGGTTCATCTTTAGATACCCACTCCCACTTCATTCTTGTTCTTCCTTAGTCTTTGAGACAACTGTTGCAACAGATTGCAGACCACACACACCTTTTCCTTCAATATAAGCAGCAGCAAGGGAAGAAGCAGGAGAGAAGAATAAAAAAGCCCCTCTGTTTCCCTAGAAGCTGCAACTCAGAAAAGATGATCTGCATTCTGCATGCAGTACAGTAAACAGAAAAAGAGTATTTGAAACTTTCAAAGCTGCCACAGAGGTCTGGATTTTGGTTCTTCCCACCCTGTTTCCCCCGCCTTGCCTTCCCCCCTCCAGCCAACGGTGTGCAGAACCAAAATCAAGAAAGGTTAATTCCTACAAAAAAGTTAAGTGCTACCAATTTACTTTTGGCTGGAAAACTGCTGTAAGCGTTCATACGCTGCAGCAGCTTTCTTGGCAGAAATAATGAGAATATCTGGCATTTACTAAATGTTAAGAATAGGTCAACATCCTTCTTGAAATGAAAAGCATTGACCCTAAAAACATTGCAAGTACCTTGGAGCTGATGGACAGCCCGGAAAATTTTACATTCTTTTTATTTCATATCTCTCTCTAAGTAAAAGTGGATATAGTACATTACATTCATACACTTATAGAGGATTTAGATCACAAGACTCACAGGTGTTTGGGGCCAGAGATTGCCTCTGGAGAGCATGATAGAATTCTTGACTACACACACCAACTGACTTCTGGTCGCTTATTCTGCATTACAAGTGCTTACCTTGTGAGAATGATAACTAAGATCTTTAAAGGTAGCGGCTAAAAAGGTATGTTTAAAGGTGTTTATAGCAGGTACACACACCAATTACCCATGTTGTCAGTAGCAGGTCATTTTAGCAGCTCAAAAGAGCATTACAAAATGGGAACAAAAATGTTATCGTTTAAATGAAAAAGTGTCCTAGGTTTTTTTTTTCAATCCCATTTTCACATAATATAATAAAGCTTCAATATTCAGAATTACAGGTCTGTATCCTTTTTAAAAGGGCAGATTTCTGTTCCATTGAAGTCAGCTGGAATTTTTCTATTAACCTGAATTTCTTCAGAAGCAGAACAGCTTCCCTCCCCGCCTCCTTCCCTACCACCTCCAGTTCCACTTATCCTGCAAGGAGCTTTCTGCCTGGTAGATGGTATTCGTTAAGTATGACTCTAAGTCCTTTTAACAAAATAAAAATCACATTTCTGGGATAAGAATAAGACAATTTTAATTCATGTACTACCAGGTCAAGTAGGAATGGCAAAAACTGGGTAGTGAACATCAAATCCTACCTAATGATTAAATAATTAGATAAAATTAAATAATATTGACTGGTCTGTAGTCTAAAACGATGCTCATATGAACAATTTAAAGCCATGTTTATTCATACAGAAATTTTCTATCCAGTATCTAACTCAAACATACCTCAGGAGACTTATCAGGAAAAAAGGTTCAAAGAAAGGCTTGTTCTTTTTAATGCCTGAGTTTTTTTGCATGGATTTCTCCACAAGTCTTAGGATTTCCCTGCTCAGCTGAGAAACTCTTTTTGTCAATGTTGAAAACTGCTCAAAATATAATCTTTTTCTTAGTCCTGATGAAGAGGAGATGACATGATTTCTAGTACTAAACCTACTAGTCCTAACTTTTTGCATCATTCACACCTCCTTTTTATAAAGCCTTCTTATGCCTGGCCGTTAGTTAAAAAATACATCATAATGTTCTTGCCAACGTTACTAGACACTCAGAGCTATAGATGATTCATGTTCCCTTAGTCCCCAGTGTCTACTAGTTTAAATGCTTTAGTGGCCTCCTCTCATCATCTTCGGCAGATGTCAATGCAGTTTGTGAGCTGATGAGCACAATGGGACCAGGCCCCACCTCACATAACAGATGTTACCAGTAGCTCCCTCTCAGCACTCTTTCCCTCTACTCTTTCATACTGCCTCCTCCCCCTTCTACTTGAAGTCTTCGAATTTTACTTCCTTTCCTAGTTCAGTGCTTTGCTTCTTTGCCTTTTTTTTTTTTTTTTTTTTGTCAGGAAGATTTTTATCACCTCTAGAGACCGGACTTTAGAACCTTACATGAACACAGGAGCACAGAGTGCCTCAGACCTCCAGGGACATGGGTCCCATATGTAATTTTAAACTTTCCACTTATGTGTCTGAATCACCCTACTGACTTCTTGCCCAGCTATTTGCCCTTCCTTGCGTTGGAGCAATGTGTGGAATTTTCAGCTTTATTTTCTCTGCTGTTTAGTTGGTTGTTTCTGATTTCATTTATTACTGCAGGCATTCTTGATGATTCTTATAGGCCTTACATTTCAGATTTATAGTATTTCTTCATTCTGTAGCCTGTTTTTGTAGTCTTGGCCTGAAAAGAAACAGTACATTTGTAGGAGAGCAAGATCAGGCAATACCTGGTTGACAGGTGTGAAGCTCTGCACAGGTGCAGCAGTCCTTTCATTTGGTTATACACTGTAGGAGTAGCATGAGGAAATTCTGATCACAATTCAGGATTTACTGTGACTAATCATGCTGATATAATCAATGTGTCAGCTCATGTGTGCTGAGAGCTCCTGGTGATAACCTAGCAGCAATGCAAAAACACAAGTAGCTTAATCCTAGTCATGAAGTAAGGTATGGTTATAAATACACTGTTTCTAATTTAAAAAAAAAAAAAAGGCAGCTTTTAAGTGAAAACATTTATTGATAGAACTATGCCAAATAAAAGAAAAAAATCACACCATTAACTGGCATTTATCCTAAGAGAATTGTTTTGGCATAGATGAGAATTTTGATTACAATGTGTCAGTTTTGTAGGGTTTTAACCACCCTTTTGTATTTTAGATTACATCATTTTTTTCCTTATTTAACACAAATACTGAAAATATGTCATTCTTCTTTGTCTGAGGTATTATATTTTCCTTTTTATCTCTTACTGCCACCTGAAACTAGCATTTCTACACCCTTTTTATATTGCACAACTTCCAGAGGTCTGTTTTTCACAATATATGAATCAAATATAGCATGCAGATGCATTTTTGTAAAAGGATGGCATCAACATTTATTGGACATGTTACATTATCTTTCTGTATCTTTTGATATGCTCTCTTTGTTCAGCTTTCTCCTGTGTGTGTATGCCTGACTGTGCCTTTCTTTTTTGCGGGTTGTGAACTCCAGAGGCATCCCTGAAAGAATATTCAGAATCCTGAGTGCTACTTCAAGTTAGCTTTTAGTGGAGTTGGTCTTCTGTACTGTCCTTCAAACTGACAGCTGAAAATATATTATGAAACCACCAATTACCTTTTCCCTCTCCTATCATAGACTTAAAACTACTTACGGCAGCATCAGAGTTGTGCAAAGACAGTGGGTTACTCTTTGTGGAATCAAAGCTAAGACAAGCAGCTGGCTAACCTTTAGAAACAATCACTGTGTAGTGCTGATTTTCTGGAAGACAATAGGTTTGTTGCAATTTGTATTCCCTCACTGTTTGATACATCAATGGAAGTACACAGACATTCAGGTCAGTAATGTAAATATTCTAAAGTCACGAATGACATTAATTGGACCACTTCAAACTTTCTGGTATCACTTTAGGTATAGGTTTGCCAACATAAGCCGCATTGATATTTTATATTTATATTCAGGGTGTTCTTACAATATCCAGGCAGGATCCATGAGAGTCTTGCTGTACTGTAAGCATTTTTCCAGTATTCAGAATATTAGTCCTAGTAAGGAAGACTATAATTTGGTAAGAGTTGCACAAAATAATAGAGAGGAAAATGCAAATAATGATCAGATGTCATATTTTCTCATTCTCCCACCCTATATTGACCCAATAAATGTGTCAGATTTTCTTACCCACAAAAGCTCTATTTTAATGACATGCATATAAATTGCTTGTTGAATCCCTACAAAACAATTAAAGACCAACGAAGAAGGTACTAGAAATTAATCCCAAGGAAACAAAGCACTCATAAAAGTAGATTAGAAATAACTTCATCTAAAGTTTGTCGTGGAGCCATGTGTTACAACAAGTAGCTAAGAACAATACATAAAGAAATTACATATTACTGCAGTATAAAGTTTCAGCTTTCTCTCGGGGAGAAAAAAGAGCAGAAGGTATACCATCTCAGTCCACTGTCCTTACTTCCATTATTTTATCAGTTTTACAGAAATATTTGCATGAGGCAGTCGGTTTTAGTCAAGCCTGTTTTAAAACTTTACAAATGAAAAGTCCAAGTTCTGCGTACTTTTGAAATTTCTTGTCTGTGGCGCTTTCTTGCTATTGTATTTAACTCAGAGTGACTAATATCAAATAAGCTTGCACTGTCTGCATGTCACTTGCTCATGTTCTTCTAAACTCCTGTACCTCAGATTTCTAACATTATATTAGTTACTGTGTTAAGATCCACTAAGATTAACACCATATAGTAGATTTCCTTGCTAATTAGCAGCAAACTCATGTTCATTTCACTTCATCCGGTGCCATTTCAATAAAATTGAGGCCTTATCTCCACTAGTGATGAATGTCAACCCTTCCAATGTACGTAACAGCTATGGGCAAGCCATCTGTAACCTCCCTGTTCTAGCATTTACACTGAGCTGTAAAAACAGTTTAAGATTATATGTTTTCTTGAAATAGGTAAGCTGCTAATGGTAGAGTGTAACCTCATGTTTAAATCTTCTCTGCCATCTGAAAACTGTTGTGAACGTGGCAACAATCTTTTAAAATTAATCTGAGGGATCCAAGGAACTACAGACATCTAAATCTGATTTATTGAACAGATTAGCAGAGACTACGTTAAAGGACTAAATTAGTGAACTAGAAAAATGCAAGTTTCTTTGCAAGACCCAGCAAGAGTTCTGCAAATGAAAGTCCTGTTCTACCAGCCTCTTGGCCTTCTATGAAGTGATCAGCAAGCATGTGGGCAATCTGCTTGTCATAGCCTACTAGGGCTTTTGAGGAAACTCATCAGTAACGGGATAAAAAAGAGGACCCTATATAAATGAAAAATTTTAAAAGAGAGGAATAAGAAGGTGGAAGCAAATAGCCAGTTGTGGACTACTGGTTAAAAGAGGAAGTCAACAGTGTAGCTGCTCAAGAGTGAATGTCGAGTCCTGTGCTGTTCAAAGTGTTCAAAAATGGTCTGGAAAAAAAGCTATGAGTGAGCCACCAAAGCTTGTTAGTGACACAAAAGTTATTCATGTTAACATATATAATTATATTAGTGTTATTATAACAATTTAAAATTTACAGTAGAAGCAAGAACTGACTACAAAATTACAGGAGGCCCTTATGAGACAAAATGTGGACAATAAACTGGCAAATTAAATTCAAAACAAGAAAAGTGACGCACATGAGGAAAAATAACACTAACCTCATACATCATCATGGCATCTGAAGTCACCCTTCATGAGTAATCTTGAAGCTGTGACACTAGCATGGTCGCATAGTAGTTCAATGTTTGGTGTCAGTTACAAAGCAAGTAAAATGTTAGGAATTAGTGAGAGACTGAAAAAGCACATTGAAAACAGAAACACTGAAAGCTACTAAATGCTCAAACCACCTCTGGGTGTTTCTCTGATCTTATATATGATTTTTTGCTAGGCGATTTACAAAAGTAGCCTCAGAAAAGATGGTAACTGTCCAATGTCATTAACCAAATATTTCAATGTCATTTTTACTGTCTTCAGAGGACACCTTTATTTCTCTCTGCCAAGCAATAACTGAAACTCCATATTTTTGCTGTAAGAACTTCTTGCAGAGAAAATCTGTGACAGGAATTTATTATATACTAAGAACACTTTTTTTTTTTTTTCAGTTTTCTTCAATTTATACATTCCAGCTGTCATGGTTTAGCCCCAGTCAGCAACTGAGCACCACACAGCCGCTCGCTCACTCCCCCACCCCAGTGGGATGGGGAGAGAATCAGAAGAGCAAAAGTAAGAAAACTCATGGATTGAGATAAGAACATTTTAATAATTAAAATAAAATAGTAATAGTAACAGTATAATGAAAAGGAAAATGAGAGACAGGGGGAGAGAGAGAGAGGCAAATCCCCCGGCGAGGCGGAACAACACAAGTGATGCAACCACTCACCAACCAACAATGCCAGTCCCCAAGCCATGATCACTGCTCCACCCAGCCAACTCCCCCAGTTTATATACTGGGCATGACATCATATGATATGGAATATCCCTTTGGCCAGTTTGGATCAGCTGTCCTGGCAGTGCCCCTTCCCCTCCTGGCTTCTTGTGCACCCGGCAGAGCACGGGAGGCTGGAAAAGTCCTTGACCAGTGTAAGCACTGCTTAGCAACAACTAAAACATCAGTGTGTTATCAACATTATTCTCATACTAAATCCAAAACACAGCACTATACCAGCTACTAGAAAGAAAATTAACTCCATCCCAGCCAAAAATAGGACACCAGCCAATCCTGAAAAACAGGTCAAAAAACACATAGGAAAATCCATTCCCTTTTTTCCACCAAGGTCAATAAAATGCTAGCACCTGAATATTCCTATGGAACTCTGGTATCAGAATTTATTTTATTCAAAGACAAGAGCAAGCTTACCTGCTAACTATATGGTCATCTCTCTGCAGTGTCCAAACAGTGACATACATCTTCCTAAAATAGGAATATGTGCTTGCATCATTAGAAAAAATAACCTGAAAGATTATGTGTTCTCCTGTTTGCAACACCAGCCATATAAACCCTAATGGTGTTGTATAATTTTTAAATTCTATCTGGCATGCTTCAGAGAAACATGTAATGGGGGAAAACCCACAGGATAGCAATTTATGTGTTTTTGCAAGAAGGGTCAAGAAGCTGTGATCATTTCTGACATCTCAGAACACAAAACAGTTAAGACAGCCTTGTACTTTCTTCACAGAATCACAGAATATCTTGTATCTGTGATATATACAAGATACTCTTGTATATATACAAGATATTCTTGTATCTTCTGTGTTCTCTTGGTGGGATTTTTTTTTACCACCGTCCAATAATCCTTTAAAAAGCAGATTCCAGCTTTAAAATAAGCCATAAAGATATCTCTTAGCAATTTCATTTCATTGATTAAACTATCAAGAGAAGAAGGAAATGCCGAAGTGGGCAAAACGCTTGTATCTTAACATACATGATAAATTCTAGTATGAACAAACACACCATTCTTACCGCCTCTTACATTATTTAGATAGTTTAACAAATGTAAATTAAGTACTTGAAGTCAGCAAAATTAACTATAATAGATGAGGCTTACAAATGAGTAATTCTGTACAGCTGCCATTTGCTCAATATTATAAAAGCGCTCTTAATTTGATTTAACACATCTGTGAAGTGACTTCATTCTATAGATTTATAATCTGAATTTGCATTTTTTTCTACTTATGGGAGGGAAAAAAGAGTCAATTTCACTTGGAAATTCTCATTTATTAGGCTGTTATATAAATCTCTTCTATAGTGCTTTATGATGCAAGTATCAGCAACTCCAATGAACAGGGTTCTGTGGTAAATAGGGATAAATGAATAGATCTGAGTGATAAGCCACTAAGGTTTTTGTTTTGCTTTGTCACTCGCCCTCCCTTCCCCAGTTTATCCCTGCTTACTCTTCTACTGCCGATTTTTAAACCCTAGGTAGGTACACATGCTTGTATGATTTATTAATCAGATTAAAGAGGAGAGACGCCCTCAAGAAATGCTACCTTGTTTCAGTGATTTAGCACTCTTCTGTTATTTTGGGTGTAAGCCCTCCATCTATTCAACAAATAATGCAATCATCCATGATCATCTTTCCTGGTGCAACAGTTCTGTTTCTAGTTGGTATAAGTAGAAGTAATTTCACTGGCTTCAATCAGGTTAATGCACAGCATTCTTAGCTCTACCGTGCTATGGTCAATACTATTCTGGCCACAGAGCACCTTTCTAATCTTAAAAATAGTTCTAACTAAAGAGATCATCAAAAAAATAAATAGAGGAAAAGTTACCTATTCATGTCATCCATGAAACTGTGAGCTTAATGCCATGAAGGACAAAAGGTCTGTAAACATATTATTGATGTTACTGACAGACTGTAACAGGTCACAAGGTTTTTCATAAACCTGTAGAATGTGTACTGCATATCTGACAAATGAAAACCTTCAAAGCATATTCACACACGAACTCTCCAATTCAGCTCAGTCATATTTATTTGATTTCAGTTCCTTATAAGTCATACTGTGTTCATTAACTATTTTAATACATAATGGCAGACTCAGAAAAGGATTTCAACACCTATGTCAGCTAACTTTTGTCACTGCAGTGAGGCAGTTGATGCATGATGTTGGAAGCATTTAGTACCTGTCTACATGGACAGCAAATCAATTACCAAATTACAGAATATTCTGAGTAGGTCTCACAATACCTTTTCCAATAAGCCATTCATCATTCCATGGAATAATTCACTGAGCATGTGGCAAGAGGCAGAAGGAGAAAGCATGGCCATAAAACCAGTGGTTATTTCGCTCATCTTAGCAAAAGAAGGTTTAGGTCTGAGTCCTATCTCCAGTGCAATATAAATATCCACATTTGGCATAGGATCTAAGCTTTATTATTATTATTTTTATTAATTGTTAAGCTGGAATCTGGTCTTTTCCTTTCCCAAGTACTGGGTTCCTCTAGCTACTGGGCAGAAAAAACTTCTGCATCTCTCACTTATACAGGCCCCCAAGTCATTAAGGTTTTTTATTCTGTTTGCCTAGCTCCCTTATACAACTGAGAGGAAGATTATCTTTAAACCTATGAGAAACTTGAGATACTTAACATAATGTGGTAAAGTTCCCCCACCCCCACCCCCCACCCCCCACCCCCACTTTTGATGTAGCAATGGAGCAAATTTGGAAGTTTATCTCGGTAAAATTCTGTGGGTGTTAACAACACAGTCACACATTCTGGTCTTATATGGTGGTTACACACCTCTTCATTTCAGAGAGTAGCTCCAGCAATTAGAGGGAACATCTTTTAAAGGTGAAGACTAATGTAAGTGAAAAAAAACCCTAAAGCTGGATCTATGAAACCCATCTAAACTGAAGGTGATTCTAAACAGTTAAAGGTCTTTTTGTTCTAGTCCTTCTGAAAAGCTGCTGCCCATGTTTGAATCTGGGTAAATGTGTGACACATTCAGTGCAAGATGGGCACATATTTCAAATGAAAGTATTTTTAGCAAAATACTCTTGTAACTTCTGTAAGACTTTTATGCCTTTTGCTTGTACCACTTTACTATGAAAATGTTTAAAGATACTTAAGTCCTCCTGCTTTTTCCTAAAAGTCTATGGTAAGCCCATAATGCTAACTATAACTCTAGAACATGGTGTTTATCTGTTGCTTATTCTCATCTAAGAAGAGGTCACGTTGTATGGCATGTCGATATGCGCAGCCATATTTCTGAACAACTACATTATTATAGAGGAAAAGGCAGGTCTAAACAGCAGCCTCTCCACCTAAACCGTGGACCAAATATTATCTAATTTTTTCTAGTGTTCTGAAGCCTGTATACATTCAGTAGTTATTTAGACTTTTGATCTATAGTCTTCTTTCATCACGCTACTGGAGAATGGAAGACAAGGTCATATTCATTATCATCAAATGTACATATCTATATACAGAAACAGAGGGAGGAAAATAGATGATGTTTGTGTTTGGACACAAGGCTCTGCCATACAGACCATCATTTTCTTTCATGACCAAACAAATGTTTCACAAAAGACCTGCTGAAGTGGGAAGATTTATGGTTGCTTCCTTAATATTATGTACTTTTCTATGCAGTCAGTTTCGGTGTAATAAGTAAGAATGAAGTTTCTTAATGTTGTTTGAATATTTTTGCACATGATGAATAAGACCCTTTTATAGTCTGGAAACAGTGATAATTATATTTCGTACACTCTGCACTGAATCTATAATTCTCATTAGACATACAAGCTCTTCCACAGTATTTCAGGTAATGAAGAATAACTAGAGCCATGCTGCATTAAGAGGCTCATTTTTCCATGAAGCAATAAACCATACAGCATTTATATTAGTGACTCTCTGAAACTGCACACAGTAGACATAATAACAGTAACAACCATCCATCTTGTGAATGACAGTGACGGGTGTTGCCCAGAACTCTAAGTAACATGAACATCAAAAAGCACTCAGTCTCTTAAAAACTGGTCAGAAATCATGCAATAGGATCCTGAAATAATCAATCATTCGCACATATTTCTTCTACATGCTGAAGAAAGTTATTGAGAGAGCATAAAGTACATTTGCTTTGAAGGAGAAATTTGATATAGCTGAATAGATAATAAAAAGCAGCTAAAAAAGTCTAGCAATACCAGAATGTTTGCAAGTCAAAATCTCATTAGGAATGGGAATACAAACACTTATACCATTGAAATTAGTATGTTGTGCTTGAATGTTATTAATTGTGGGAAAGCTCGAAAGGACTGGGAGAAAAAGATCCAGGCAAATCATGCCTGACAAATTTGGTGGTCTTCTACAATGGGGTTACAGCATTGGTAGGTAAAGGAAGAGCAACTGACATCACCTACTTGGACTTGTACAAAGCATTTGACACTGTCCCGCATGACATCCTTGTCTCTAAATTGAAGAGACATGGATTTGACAGGTGGACCACTCAGTGGATAAGGAATTGGCTGGATGGTCACACTCAAAGCATTGCAGTCCACTGCTCAAAGTCCAAGTGGAGACCAGTGACAAGTGGCTTTCCTCAGGGGTAATGATTGGGACTGGCACTGTTTAATATCTTTGCGATGTAGACTGTGGGGTTGAGTGCACCCTCAGAAAGTTTGCCAATGACACCAGGCTGTGTGGTGCAGCCAACTTGCTGGAGGGAATGGTTGCCATCCAGAGGGACCCTGACAGGCTTGAGAGGTGGGCCTTTGTTAACCCCATGAAGTTCAACAAGGCCAAGTGCAAGGTCCTGCACCTGGGTCAGGGCAATCCAAAGCACAAATACAGGCTGGGCAGAGAATGGATTGAGAGCAGCCCTGTGGAGAAGGACTTGGGGGTGTTGGTTGATGAGAAGCTCAGTATCATCTGTCAACATGTGCTTGCAGAAAGCTAATCGTATCCTGGGCTGCATCAAAAGAATTGCCACCGGCATGTTGGGGCAGGTGATTCTCTCCCTCTACTCCGCTCTCCTGAGATCCCACATAGAGTATTGCCTTTAGCTCTGGGGCCCCAGTACAAGAAAGACATGGACCTGTTAGAGCAAGTCCAGAGAAGGGCCACGAATATGGTCAGAATGTTGGAGCACCTCTCCTATGAAGACAGGCTGAGAGAGTTGGGGTTGTTCAGCCTGGAGAAGAGAAGGCTCCGGGACAACCTTATTGCAGCCTTCCAGTAACTGAAGGGGGCCTACAAGAAAGGTGGAGGGACTTTTTACAAGGGCACATAGTGATAGGACATAGGGTAATGGCTTTAAACTGAGAGAGTGTAGATTTAGATGAAAGAAATAAATCCTTCAGTATGAGGGTAGTGAGGCACTGGCACAGGTTGCCCAGAGAAGATGTGGGTGCTCCATCCCTGGAAGTGTTGAAAGCCAGGTTGGATGAGGCTCTGAGCAGCCTGGTCTAGTGGAAGGTGTCCCTGCCCATTGCAGGGGGGTTGGAGCTAAATGATCTTTAAGGTCCCATCCAACTCAAACTGTTCTATGATTCTATGATTACAGGTCTTGCACCTGGGGAGGTCCTGCACCTGGGCAGGAACAACCCCATGCACCAGTACAGACTGGGGGCTGAACTACTGGAAAGCAGCTCTGTTGAGAAGGAGCTGGCACTGCTGGTGGACAACAAGCTGACCATGAGCCAGCAATGTGCCCTTATGGCCAAGAAGACCAACAATATCCTGGTCTGCTTTGAAAGGAGTGAGGCCAGAAGGTCGAGAGAGATTATCCTCCCCCTCTACTCTGCCCTAGTGTGACCACATTTGGAGTACTGTGTCCAGTTTTGGGCTCCCAGGCTTAAGAAGGATGTGGAACTGCTTGAACAAGTCCAGCAGAGAGCTACCAAGATGATCAGGGGACTGGAGCATCTCCCTTATGAGGAAAGGCTGAGAAGCTTGGGTTTGTTTAGCCTGGAGAAGTGAAGACTGAAGGGGGATTTCATAAATACATATAAATATCTAAAGAGTGTGTGTCAAGAGGGTGGGACTGGGCTCTTTTCAGTGGTGCCCAACGACAGGCCAAGGGGCAATGGGCGCGAGTTGGAACACAGGAAGTTCCACCTCAATATGAGGAAAAACTTCTTTCCTGTGAGGGTGCCAGAGCAGTGGCACAGGCTGCCCAGGGAGGGTGTGGAGTCTCCTTCCCTGGAGACATTTAAAACTTGCCTGGATGCGTTCCTGTGCCCCCTGCTCTAGGTGTGCCTGCGCAAGCAGGGGGTTTGGACAAGATGATCTCCAGAGGTCCCTTCTAACCCCTACCATTCTGTGATTCTGTGATTATTATACAGAAAAATGTAGTGTTTTAGCAAGAGCTTATGATGAATAGGGCTTTAACAACCCACAATGTGTGTGAAGGACAGGTACTAATTTATTTTCTTTTAATGACTGCTAGATAAAGACAGAACACTTGAATGTGTATTGTAATCAGTTTTGTCACTCCAAACAGTAAAAAAAAAAAATAATAAAATTGGTAGACAAAATACTGTATCCTTCATGATACAAAAACCAAGCATTATGTTAAACAGTTTTTCTTACAAAAATTTATTAGTTTCTTACAAACTAGAACTTGAGTATTTAGGATGCATGTAATAAATCTGTCTTGGCAACAACAAAATTTCTCAGAGATCTCATTCAGAGAAAATGTGATCCCCAATATGCTATTTATAATCATCTCAATCACTAGTTCATTATAGTCTATTTGAATGATCACATTTTATTTGCAATTTATTGCAGTTAATTACTCTCATTACAGTAAACTCACATACTGTCATAGAAAATTGTTTAGACATAGTATTGTCACGGAATCACAGAATGTCTGAGGTTTGAAGGGACCTCTGGAGGTCATCTGGTCCAATCCCCTGCTCAAGCAGGGCCATCTAGAACCAGTTGCACCAGGACCATGTCCAGTCGGCTTTTGAGGATCTCCAAGGATGGAGACTCCACAACTTCGTGGGCAACCTGTGCAAGTGCTCAGTCACACTTGCATTAAAAAAAGTGTTTCCTGATGTTCAGGGGGAAGCTCCTATGTTTCAGCTTGTGCCTATTGACTGTTGTCCTGTCTCTGAACACCACTGAAAAGAGCTTGGCTTTGTCCTCTTTGCACCCTCCCTTGAGCTATTTATGTATATTAATAAGGTCCTCCCTGAGCCTTCTCTTCTCCAGGCTAAAGTCCCAGCTCTCTCAGCTTTTCCTCATAAGAGAGATGCTCCATGCCCTTCATCATCTTTGTGACCCTTCATTGGACTCTCTTCAGTATGTCCAGGTCTCTCTTTTACTGAGGAGCACAGAACTGGACACAGGACTCCAGGTATGGCCTCACCAGTGCCAACTAGAGGGGAAAGATCACCACTCTAGACTTGCTGGCAACATTTTTTCTAATGTAGCCCAGGATACCAGTCACCTTTGTGGCAAGGGTACATTGCTGGCTGATGTGCAGCTTGGTGTCCACCTGGACTCCAAGGTTGTTTTCTGCCAGGCTGCTTTCCAGCTGGACAGCCCCCAGCATATATCAGTGCATGGGGTTTTTCCTCCCCATGTGCAGGACTTTGCAATTCTCACTTCATAAGGTTCCTGTCAGACCATAACTCCAGCCTGTCGAGATTCCTCTGGGTGGCAGCGTGCCCTCTGGTGTATCAGCCACTCCTCCCAGTTCAGTGTCATCATAAAACTTGCTGAGGGTACACTCTGGCCCATCATCCAGGTTATTAATGAAGATGCTGAAGAGGATTGGACCCAGCACTGACCCCTGGGGTACACCACTAGTCACTAGCCTCCAACTAGTCTTTGCTGATTGCCACCCTCTGGTCCTAGCCATTCACACAATTTTCAGTCCATCTCACTGTCTCCTCATCCAGCCCATACTTTAACAGCTGGCCTAAGAGGATATTGAGGGTGACAGTGTCAAAGACCTTCCTGAAGTCCAGTCAGACAATATCCATTGCTCTCCCCTCACCTACCAGACCAGTCATTTCATTGTAGAAGTTTATCAAGCTGCAATACTCCAGTCATGGGAGTCATCCCTCCATACCTCCACGATCCCAACAAAATTGTAGCCCTGCAGCTGCACACAGATCTCTGACTCAACACATTCACCCCCTGTACTGCCTGCATTAGTGTACAGGCACTTTAGAGAGGCAGCCCAGCATGATGAGTTCTGCGGGAGGTTTGGGGGGATTTCTCCATTATAGTGCCTTGTAGGTACTGACTTGCTTACATGCAAATGCTGCAGGTGACCCCACTTGTCAAATATTAATTTTTCATATTTCCCAAGTTATTTGGCCTCAATGCAGCCTCCTCTCACAATGTTTCATAAAATACTAAAACTTGCTTAATATTTTATCTACATATATGCCATATTAACAAACATACTGCAAAATTATTTTTAGTACATTAACATAAAGTATATCTCCTTTGTCAAGCTAAAGATAAATCATTACAATTTCACTAAGTTTAAAATTTCCTTTTTATTCTAAATGCTTTTAAATCTGTCATAGATACTATAAAAGTTAGCCAAGCTTCTTGAGACACTCATGCATTTCTAAACTTCCTTTTATTTACAATGCTACTGTGAAGACAAAATACCTCAGGACAGTCAGGAGTCTGTGTGTAAGGCTTAGATACCATAGATTTTGGAAACACTGAGTTAGATCATTGTTAAATCAAACCAGATCCCCAGAACTGCTGTTCTACCACAGGTGAAGGTTAAACATTTTCCTATCATTTTTCTTTGGGCAAATTACAGGTGTCTCCATGCTTAGTGAGAGATTAATAGTATTGATATCTTTGAAGTCTCTGTGCCATATATGCTGTGGCAGTTGGCAGGTTTTCTGACTGACTTGGACAAGAGGAGGTCTATTTAGCAAACATGTCGAATTTTCACAGCTTTCACCCTTTGAATGTTCCAGCATAGCTTTGCCAAATATCTCTGCTGTTTCTGTAGTGTTCCTTGCTTCAATAGAGCACAAAGTTATTCTCCCACATGCACTTCTGGATAGCAGCCCAAGGTGATGACACCCTTAGGAGAGCATGAATGTGTACGAAGGCTGGTAAGAGCTCTCAGAGACCACTTGGCAAGATCCCTGCAGACCCATTGCCCTTGGGGCAACTATCTCAGTTAATTAGCTTGTATCCTCTTTAGCCTACTAAAAATCATTCCCAGGTTTTAGCATCCATTGTCTCAGCCTTCATTTTCATCTGATTTTGGCTAGTGATTTATTTCCAGAGGATGTTGCAGTGGTGCCTATGAGTCTGCAGGAAGTTTTCTGTTGGATCTATTGTAATCAATGGGCAACAATGAAATTAAAACTAGTGTAGCATTTCTGGATATCTGCGATATGACAGCACAGAATAAAGTGTGTCATGAAGGGATTGAGTGACCTAAACTATTTCCCAGGCTTTTAATGAAAGGAACGAAAAGAATTGAACAGGCTAGACAAAGGATGTGTTGACTATATGAAGTCTTGCACTAGAGATCTTCTCTACACCAAACCTTGTCACAGAATCTGCCAGTCACAATTTTAAAGATATGAAAATTACTTAAGAGAATGGCATTATGTGTATGTGCATTATAGCAGTTATTACCAGATAAGTGGCTGATAAACATGGTTGATACAGGCGTTTTGTTTTATTTTTGAGGTTATACATCTGTATGTTTGAAAATGACAGGTCTGGCAAAAACTGAAATTCTACCATGAATCAAAGTAACTGCTTTTACTGTATACCTGCAATTCTAGCCTTTCTCTATGAAAGAAAAAGAAAAAACAACCACCCACACAATATAGTCTCCAGATTGTGACTGCTCTGTTGAACAGACATCTGCCCATTATGTCCAACTGCTAAACTACATGAGGTGGTAGATTTCCAGAGGATGTGCATTAATGTCCACTGAAAATAAAACTGAAAATATTCAGTGGATTTCACTGAAGAAACGAGTTAGGACTTCAACTCTCGTGATAGAATCACCCTGCTGTTTGTGAAGTCAGTGGTGAAAGAAGAAAGAAGGAATGACTTTTAAAAGTTCAGCTACCATATTTTCTTAGGACTCCTTGAATTCTCCACTATTTACGGCTGCTTCAGTTAATTTGAAATGGATTATCTGCTCGATTCCCACACCAACAAAGACTTCATTACATGAAAATAGTAATAAGAGAAAAGAATACCTCGATGAATTAAGAGGCTGTCAGTCTAATCATAATTCCTGTGCTGTTCATTCCTTTTAGCCTTAATGGGCAGTGAAGTCCCATAATAAAGTTTGCCCTAAGAAATACTGCAGAATTTCTGCTTTCTGACAGCTGCGCGTTTTTAAGAAAACTACCTATACAATCGGTCTTGTTTCCCCTCTCATCAATAAAGTGTTATTTCCCTTCTTTAGGTAATGATCAGAAGCAACAGTCAGTGGTCTTTTCTTGGTAATATAATAATTCACTATTGTCACCAGTTTTGCATTCAGCTTTATCCAAAAGAAAATCTAACATTTTCAATTAATTTACCTTACAGTACACCATACCACTTCCTGAGCTATGGCCACTCCCGTTTTCATGAGTTTAAGGGTAAAGACCAGGACACTGTAACATGATGGGTTTTTGTTAAATATATATATCTCTACTCCGAGCAGATAGTAGACATCAGAAAAGTATATGCAGGTCCTTTGTCTAAGTAATATAATCAAGTGTGCTTAATGGTGCTATAAGAGGAAAACAAGTTTTTTCATGCAACAGAAAAGTAAAACTAGCTGTAGCCAAACTACGGAGAAAGTAAACCATCTACACATATCTTGACTTTTAGGATACAATGGTGAATTCAAGTATTTTTGCACTTGGAATTAAGATGGAACAAGCAGTTAAGGTATAGCATAAATACGTTGGTTAATATAACGTTCACATTATTCACTGGGTAAATTTGTTCATTACAGCAGTTCCCTCCCCACACCACAATTCAGTATATAGGACCAAAGATTCACAGCTGAACACTGAGTACTAGAGGACTTATTTCCTCAATGTAAACTCTCTTGCCTCCCATCATCCGTTCCTTGACCACATTCTGTAGTCAGTCTTTCCTTATGTTAGAGAAAACAGTACATCTATTATTGTCAAGGAAAGTAGCCATATCTTATCCTGCACCTAAATTTGTAGAAGTTATCCACACCATCATATTTGACCTCTATTCAATGTCATGCTTCCTCCTTATGCACGTACTTCACACTGACAACATCCAACCCAGTGGCAACATTTGGAAGATCTTGTTACTGGAAGCTGCTATCAGAATGAGCTAAGTCTGTACTCAGACAGAGGATTGAGACAGTACCTCTAAGCTATTTCTCATTAAAACTTCCATAAAAAGTAATACATATCACAACTTTTTTTCTACAAGTCTAGAGATCCTAATGCTTACCAGACCTTAAGAGGAGATCTGTGGTGCTCATGCCATTTGAATTGCCTGTAAACTGAGATTTTTACTATATTGAAATTTCTCCCCACTCCTTTAAGTTTATTTGCTCCAGTGGCTTAATCAAAATCCCATTCACCATTGCTGTACATGAAGGTATCAATTTTCACTCCTTAACTGAGGATTAAAAGCATCAGACCAACTCTGGCATAATCTGCTTCAATTCCAGTTGAAACTTGAGTTGTTTCTCATTTTTTAAACTAAATGTATTGGTGAAAAATAAAAATCCTCTAGACCCTGCTGGAAATTTCTGAGATATAGCACTACATTCCTTGTTCCCTACATCAAAAAATTGATACACTGTGAAAGGGTGTCCCTGAAGAAAAACCACAAGCAGGTTGAAAGTTTATGGGTAAGAATTAGAGACCGAGGCGACAAAGGGAACCTTGTGGTTGGTGTCTGCTCCAGGCTGCCTGATCAAGGGGAGCGTACTGACAAAGTCTTCTTCCTCCAACTCCATGAGGCTTTGCGCTCGCAGGCTCTCGTCCTATTGAGGGACTACGGTGAGATGTAGGCAATCCAGGAGATTCCTAGAATGCACTGAGGATAACTTCTTGAGCCAGGTAATAGACAGCCCTACCCAAGGGATGCAATACTAGACCTGATGGTCACCAGTGCAAGTGAGCTCATCAGTGACGTCAAGACTGGAGGCAACCTGGGCTGCAGTGATTACACTTTGATGGGGTTCACACTCCTGAGGGATACGGGAAAAGTGAGGAGTATAGTCAGGACCCTACATTTTAGGAAAAAGGAATTCCAGCTCTTCAAAGAGTTAGTCAGCAGGACCCCCTGGGAAACGGTCCTCAGGGACAAGGGAACAGAAGAGAGCTGGCAGATCTTTGAGGATGTGTTCCATACAGCGCGAGAGCTCTAGGTTCCCTGGTGTAAGAAATCAGGTAAGGAAGGGGAGAGTCCAGCATGGATGAGTTAAGACATGCTGGTCAAACTAAAGAGCAAGAGGGAACTGCACAGGCAGTGGAATCAGGGACAGGTATCCTAGGAAAAGTACAGGGATGCTGGCCGGTTGTGTAGGGATGGGGTCAGGAGGGCCAACGCATGGCTGGAGCTGAATTTGGCAAGAAATGAAAAGAATAATAGGAAAGGCTTCTACCAGAAAAGGAAAGTCAAAGACAGTGTACCCCCCATGATGAATAAGAATGGTTGCCTAGTATCAGCAGATGAGGAGAAGGTTGAGGTACCCAACATTATTTTTGCCTCAGTCTTTATTGGTAACCTCTCTCCTCACGCCTCCCAAGCCAATGGACCACAGGATGGAGACCAGGGGGATAAAGCTCCTCCCACTGTAAGGGAAGATCAGGTTCACGACCGCCTGAGGAACCTGGATATACACAAGTCTGTGGGACCTGATGAGATGCATCCCAGAGTCCTGAGGGAATTGGCTGATGTAGTTGCTAAGCCACTCTCCATGATATTTGAGAAGTCATGGCAGTCAGGTGAAGTCCCTGGGGACTGGAAAAAGGGAAACATTGTGTCCATCTTTAAAAAGGGTAGAAAGGAGGACCCAGGGAATTACCACAGGAAAGATGGGGCAACCTCTTTAGCAAGGCCTGTTGGGACAGGACAAGAGGTAATGGTTTTAAACTAAAGAAGGGTAGATTTAGACTGGATATAAGGAAGAAATTTTTTACTATGAGGGTGGTGAAACACTGGAAGAGGTTGCCCAGAGAGGTGGTAGGTGCTCCATTCCTGGAAATGTTCAAGGTGAGGTTGGACGGGGCTCTGAGCAACCAGATCTAGTTGAAGGTGTCCCTGCTCAGTGCAGGGGGGTTGGACTAGATGACCTCTAAAGATGCCTTCCAACCCAAACCACTCTGATTCTATAAAAAGAGCTTTGTAGACACTGGACTGCAATTTCTAAATAATTCTGTTTATTATTTTCTTAATTTCTCCCAACCTTCTGTCTCAGGCATGACAGCTGCCCTTGAGCACTGATGTCTCTATTGTTTACTTCAAACTATTCTTCATTGCACAGAAGAGCCATATGGAACTCTCTTATTTTGTTATTATTTGAAATAAATTCAGCATTCCTTCCACTCCTGTATTGCAGAAGCTATTCAGACTAGGCAAAGAATCTGGAAAGCTCAAACACATCACATTTTTTTGACAAAGACACGAACGTATTTTGACACTAAGCTTTTTTTTTTCTTCTTAACTTCATTCAAGACTGGACAATTGCAATAAAAAATTAGGTAAGACAGTTCAAGTATGACCTTAATGAGACAGAGAAGGATAGTTCTTCAGTTAGCAACCATCAATTAATTTTAAAGGAACAATTCAGATATAGCCTAAGTATTTGATCCAAAAAGGATTTGGATCAAGCTTTCCTGTTTGATAATACTGGAAACATGCTATTGGCTGTTGGAAACTGGTGGAGCATTTAAATATAAATCTGTCTTCTGAATAGAAAGTATTAATGAAAATTACATTGAGAAATATAGACCAATAATTAGGTTTCAGTATGGAGAATGGGCTGAGATTTGTTTACCTTTTTGGTATTTATCTGTATTTCTGGTATTGTGTGAACTCACTCCATTTTCCACTCTTAAAGACTGCTACACAAACATGCAGTTATCAACAGTCCCTGCTCAGACAGAAATTACACAAACACCCATGAGTGCCCATTATGATTATGTGCTCTACAGTCTGTGCTGTTCCCACAAGTCAAAGAGCTGTATCCTGATGGCTTCCCATAGCCTTAGTGCTCTGATCTCACTCCCCTTCCTCTTTGGGTGCACTCTACATGCCTCCCGCTTGCTCTTCAGCGGGCTCTGGGAAAGCTGACCTCCAGCAGAGGTTACAGGCTCAGTGTAAAATTTCTGAGGGAGGTCATACAGCCTGCATAATTTCCATGGTCAGGTGTAACAGCCAACACACTTCCTTCCACCTTCAGGGTATGTGTACACATACAACAATACACATAGCAGAAAGGTAAACTTCCAGGTGTCTTTACCACTGTTACCTTTTATATTAGTAGTGACTGTTTTAAAGACATAAAATCAATACAATATATTTAGATTAGAAAACCAACTTACATTAAAAAAGGGAGTCTTTTATTGGCTGAGATATAAGTTGAGATAGGATTAATTCCATATACTGAGTACAAAAAGTGAGTATGAAATATTTTAAGCTATCAGATTTTTTAATACGGATGCACTGTGTTTTCTGTATATCTTTGACAGAAAAAAGAGCGATGGAAAAGACACTGTTCAGAAACAGATATAGATTTTTCTGACAATGGACAAGACTTGTTTTTATAGTTTTATTTAAAACATTCCTTCCAGTTTATCTTTTTTTTTTTTTGTGAAGTTGTATTGTACAGCTGTTTCCTGATGCTTTGAGAAATTATTGATTTTACCTCTCAACTGCAAAATCTGCCATAAGTGAATTTGATTCCCCTATTGAGAATGCATCACTTGAAATTAGTGGGGGAGAAAAAATTCTAATGATACAGGGTGACTGCCATCCCTAGAAAAGAAATATTTTCAGTGTTTGTTGAACATATTCTTATCTTTGTGGTGGATTTACAAGATCAAAGAAATAACAGCAACATCAAACACACTTATTTACAAAATGATACAGACACAAGACAGATACAGCATATATGTTAGTGCTTCAGAAGCTTGTTATGAGTTACCTGCTTCTCTATTCTGTTGTATGGAATAGGTTTTTCATATTGTTAAAAAAAAGGGAAGGACCCACTATATCTCCAGAGTCTATGGCTCTGTGCATGTGATACACTTCAGAGATTTAATTTTTGTCTTCCTAGTAATTTTACTCCTTAAATTTTTAGCAATATTTTAGATAGGGTTATTTTAAATGGCCCATAGAATTCAGTGAATAATATCCAATCGTAGTGATTTTATCTATGCTGATCCATTTTAAGTTTTTATATAGTATATTAAAAACAACAACAAAAAAAGAAGTTCCTATTGAAAATAAAAAAGCAAAGATCTTATCAGAACAATAGTGGGCACCTTCAAGGGTCATGAACCCTCTTCATTTATCAGACCTAGTTAGGGAAGGATCTGATCATCTGTGCTTCCCTTTGCAGTTAAGTATTTTTCTAGGAAAAGCTGACAGAGATCACTGAAGTGGGAAGGCAGAGAAAGCACAGTGGTGCTGGTGGGCTTGGTGGGGAGAAAGCATGTAGATACACACAAAAGGAAAGACCCTTTCCTGCTAGAGGAATAGGCCTGGAAGATGTTGGTGTTGTACTATCCCCTCCTGGATTTGGAAGGGAGGATGGTAAAATAAACAAACAAATAATCTAAAAAACAAACAAAACAAAAAGCATGCCAACACCCACAGAGGACCCAAATTATAGCAACTATAGAGAGGGGCATTTAGTGACCAAATTACAAAATGTTTCATTTTATTCTACTGAGAGAAGAGGAATAAGATTCAAAAGCTAATATTGAAGTGTACTGAAGAGAACATGAGAGAAAAAGGCATTGCTTGCCCTAAGAAGTTTTGAAGCAGCTTAACAGTTTGTTAGTTATTATCATAATGCAACAAAAGCTATGAAATAACCTTGTCAACCTTGTCATTTCAAATTTTTATGCATCAGCTTCCTTTTCCTGGATATGTCAGTGAATTCTTCTCTTCATAACATATTGCCATAGGCTAAAAGTGCATAAAAGACCCCTGCCACAGAAGTGTCACATGTAATAACATTACACCATAAACCACACTAGCTGTGGTTACTTCTAGAGGTTTACATTTCAAAGGCATTGCAGCACCTGAAATACTTCAGCTGAGCCTCAGGTGGTAGCGCATGGTGTTGCTAACTTCAGTGAAAAGCAGCGTATAGAAAATGTCCTCACAAGGCCTGGCTAACTGATCCAAATTAGGCTGCAAGAAAGGTAGAGGGGAGGAAAATAAAGACCTAATGGCCATTCCTGTCCACTCAGGGATTTGTTCTTGGCCTCCAGGTTTTAGAGGAGCCACTGCTCCTCGACAAATACAGATAGTCAATGTTAAGACCAGCCCAACACTGTAGCTGGGAGAACCACAAGCAAATAAAGGAGATCCCAAAATATCTTTTCGAAGTCTTCAGGACTTCCAGTAGTTTGGTGGCATTGCCTCTGCCCCAGTGCAACTAGTTGCTTTTTCCAATGTCCCTTACAATTGCCTTTCTTCAGGTTCATTGCACATCTGACCATCTTATCCCTTCCTTCTCTGCCCTGTTCACCCCTTCAGTTTACCTTATGTTAAAAAACCTCACCAAAATTAAACTGGTATTTGCTGAAGAACCATGTTCATTCTGCCTTTGTATTAGATACCCTTCTTCAGTTTAGGAAGGAAAATTCTATTTAGCTTTAAATGTTAGGAGCCAGCTAACACTGTGTGTTTTGAAAGTCTCACACAAAAGAAGTATATAAACAGCTTGCTTGAATGTTACTTTCAGTATGTCATACATACATCCCAGCATCATTTGGAGAATAAAGAACATTTTCAATTTTATTAAAGCTTTAGTTTTAAGAACTTAAATAAGGTAAGGAGGAAGGATTTCTAGCCAGTATAACAACCAAGAGAAAATTGTCTCGAAATAACTCTAAAATCTTCACCAAAATTGCCAGAGAAGAAAAAAAAGGGGGGTGGGGGGGGTGGGTGTGGGTGTGGGTGTGGGTGTGGGGGGGTGTGTGTGTGTGTGCGCGCGCGCATGCAACAGAGGAAAAAAAAGATAAGAAAAGAAATCAACTTTTCAGAGCATAAGTGGAATAAGAAAGTTCCAGTTCATTGGAACTTCATGTTCTTCATGCTTCAAGGGCTTCTGGAATAACAAAAAATTGTGCATGTTTCCTTTGCCAAAGCGAGTTGAAAAGACAGATGTTATCCTAACTTACAACCAGGGAGTCTGGCTGCCCATTTCAATAACATATTCTGGCCAATTAAAAGCTGACATCTTTAGAAGTGAGTAGCAATAATGCAAGCACGAGCCCAATGCTGCTACTGACTGTAGATTCTGTATTTTCTGTCTGAAAAGACACACTGTTTTGAGAACAAAAGAATATTCCACTGGTGACTCTGCAGGCTGTACTTAGAATAAATCACATTTTTAAAGATTGACTGGTATCATTGCTTAGCCTAAAGAGTAGAAAGATAGATCTAATTCCCATTGAAATTAATGGAAATTCTTTTGCTGGTGTTGCAGACAGTATTAGCTCTGGAATTTTTATTTTCCTTGTAATAGATAACCAAATCCAACAGTCTTCCTTAGCACATTCCTTCTGAGCCATCATATGAATGCACTTTACCTTTTTTAAAGCTTTGACTTTTATACTAAGTGTTAAATAGTTCTTATCATTTTAGCCTTCCAGATCACAGAGACTGAAAATGTTTCTTCATTCAAACACACCTCTTTGAAAAGGCAGACTGTAAAAGCAGTACACTTCTAACTTTCCCCTGCTAGTGAGGTGGAGGAAGGTATTCTGCTTCTTCCTCCTGCTGCAGCACTACTGTGTGTTTAGTATTTGTTTGACACTTTTAAAGTCTAAAAGGAAGCTCCCTGAGAATGTTGTTAATGTGAATATTTCTAATAAAGGAAATGGGCTTTCAACCCTAGAGAAAGCCTATACCGAAGGAGTTTTCTGTGACAACAGGTCAGTAGTCATACCTGAAGCTATTTCAACCCAGAACTTTAAAAAAGCAAGACAACCCCAAAGAAGCCGGATTAGACTCCACTAACACTGGATGAAGCACTGCAGACAGCAAAAGTAGCTCCAGGGTGCACACATGAATTTCAGTCCCGTCTGTAGGCAGAGTGCAGAAGAGCTCCTTGCAGATGTGAAGGTCTTTCTCCTGTACTTTTGCTTCAAAACTCAATTGAGGTTCTTCTGCCTGCACTGCTACCCCTATCCCAATTGTTCTATTTGTCACGGACTGCTCAGGTTAACGAGCTTGTCATCGGTGCTGGCACTTAAATTGCTGTTTTCATCTCCTCCCTCCTGTCTAATAATCTTCTCTTTTTTTGATAGGATCTGACATTTTTCTGTCTTCTTCCTACCCTTTACAGAGATGCTTCAAGAATAAAAATAAATAAATGAAAATTAATGATGACTTGAATGTGACAGCTTCCAAAACTTGCAACTATTGTTTTCCATTTTCTCCTATTACTCTAATAACAGATAACACTTTGACATGGACATGGAAACAATGTGCTTCAGAAAAAGCAACAGACTTAGGGAGTCAGCAAATTTGTTTAAAATCTGTTAGGCAGCAACAGTAACCACTTCAAAGCAGTAAGACAATGTCTGAACCTGAAAAGGAATTAAAGGTTTTACCTTTAGGCCTCCCTAAAGATCTATAAGTCAGTCCAACTCACTTGTCTTCTTGCCAGAAACATGAGAATTGATGAGCAATAAGATTAAACAAATTGCCACCACACTGCCTACCAGGACAAACACCCAGAAAACACACTTGCACAGAGTCTTTAGTTTAATTCACCTTCTACCATGACTATGACGATGAATCTGCATTTCAGTCATTTGCACTTTCATTCATGGCAGTCATTTAAATCACAAACCAGACATCCTGAGTGTGGGAGATAGAAAAAACACAAAGCAAACAGTCACTTATGGGGAAATCCTTCTGATGCCCCCACTAATCAGGTGCTTTTCATATCAGCCAAGACCTAACACAGTAATCTGACCAGTAGGGTGGGTCAGTTCAGAATAGCCAGCTCAATTAAGAAACAAATCAAGAGTACCAATTCCCAAAGCATCAAAAAGATGAAAGGTGATTGTGGCTAGTCATAGACTTTATTGCTAGTCCTTACAGAGCAAATGGGTACTGATAGGTATATAAATAACTCTGACAAGTGAACCTTTAAGAACATACTAAGAACCAAGATTATAATATGTTGAAAAAAAGACTGCAAAGATATAAAAAGTATGTTCCTCCACTGCTCAGAGTGATTTTTCCCCTGATTCCCACTATGATTTTTATACTGTACAGATTTATTTTCATCCAGTTTGTCCCCACTCAACCCTAACTTGGGACCTAAGCATGATTTACTCAGAAAACAGCTGTAGACACTAATTTCACCAAGGTAATATTATTGTCATCTTGTGCTATCACCTGCCCAGTATTTCTCACAATGTGTTTTTTGAAAGACTTCTCAATATCAAACACCAAAACTCTCTGATGAATCACTAAAACCTTCTCAGTGATCTGATTAAAGGCAGAGTATCCTGTAAAATCCTGAGATTTTCAGAGGTGAGGTCTCAGCCTCATAATATATGTACTCTTAACTTGTTTCATATACCCTTCACGAGCAGCCTTGTGGATATTATGGTAGAAACAGAGCAATTTATAAAGCCTACAGTTGTTGCAGTTCAAAGGAATATTTTAAATCTGAAATAAGATTTTGCTATGGCGCTGAGGATGATAGCTCAATACTTGTAGAAACCAAAGATGTATCAAAAGTACAAACAAACAAAAATATAATTACAGTTCTAAAGACAAAGTAAGTGAGTAAAATAGCTGACAGACTCAAGGGGAGTCCAGGCCTATGCACTAGAGAAGGCAATCCCATACTAAGTAAGGGGATACATAAACTAGAAGATTGTAACCAATGTTATTCCTTTAATTAAAAGTACACAAATTTAACTCCAAACCATCTAATCATTACTGAAATAAAACTAAAGCATTACTTACAATTCTGAAAGGCTTCAAAACAAACCATAACTTATGGGAAGTACACCTTGAGATTAACATGTCTTGCAGAACCTCTAAGTTGAACTCAACAACTTTATTCTGGTTTGCACCTGAGCTAGGATTGTCCCACCGAGCATTCAAGCCAAGCTTTAACACAAGCCAGTGATGGTGCAGTACCAACTTGCAGCATGAACTCCAATGGCTTTGGTGTGTTTGGGTGTTTTGTTGGGGTTTGTTTGTTTTAAATCAAGCATATCACTGTGCTGCAGCTCCTCAGGGAGCAGTAAGAGCCTACTGCTTCCTCTGGTCTGGGAGCCGGGAACTGAGGCCAGGCTGCACTGGGACACAGTAATGCAAAGCCGGAACATAACAGGCAGAGCTGGATGTGGGTGAGAGGGTCTCTTTACAGCCCTGGACACGGCAAAGTGATGGTCCAGGGTCCATCTGGAAGCTCAGTCAGGAGTAAAAGGAGACAGGACTGGAAAGCAGATGGGAGGCACATTAGCTATTCTAAAACGAAGCTCAGACAGGGACTGATAGCCCAGGATTGGACATAACATGGCCCGTGGGGAGGCCCCAGGTGAGGCTGGCCCAGGCTATTACAACAGTTTCACATCTGCAATTAATTCTTAGTTGTTATGAGGCTATTAAGATTTTAGTCTTTCACTTCAAACCCTTGTTGAATGCTTACCTTTGTAAAATAACTTACACTGAAAGCAAGCTGTCTTTACCAAACTTGACTAGTGGTGTTCTTCTGTCTCTATTTTTATTATCTGGGAAACTTGTCCTGAAATAGCCAAGGATTCTCAATAGCTCAATTACTTATCTTTACAGTTAAGTATGACTAAATTTGTAGCTTTTTTCTATTCAACTGGACTAAAGTGAATTGAATGTGATTTTAATAGAAAATTGAGCTTCATTGCTGAAACATCTAAGCTTTCAAGAAGATTCAAGATTTTTGGTGTAATTGAAGCACCACGGACATAGCCAAAATCGGCTGCTGTTCCATAGGATTGATTTTGCATTTTTCCATTGTTTGTTGTATCCTATGCAACCTCACAAGACGCACAAGTCTCAGCCTACCTGCAGAAGTTCTTCTGGAATGAGGCAGCTTCTGGCTGAACACAGCCATTCTTTCTTGTAGAAATCTGATGTTTTATAGATTACAGCAGAAAAAAACAATGTCCTAGGAATAGTTTCAAAAATATTTGTTTTAATTTTGTACCGAGGCTTCTATTATCTCATTCTGAATCACAAGGCATGTGAATTGTCTTTGATTCATCCTCAGGTATCTTAAAATATTCATATCATATTCTGGGTGCAGTGCACATAGTGCTGAATAAAGATGCAATCATCTTTGACATATAAGGATATATTTCCCAACTTCCTCAAAATACAAATGTATGACTGGAAGGGATCTCCTTAATCCCTGGATCTAGTAATTTGTTATTCCAGAATGACGGTCTATGAATTCATTAATTTACACATTTTAACCTTAAAGCCAGTCTTCTTGTTTGGTAGTTTCTTTTTCATTCTTATTTTTTTCTATGACTCCCATAAGAAGATGATGAACTCATATAATCTTTTTAAGATCTTCTCAGGGTTTTTAGCTTATCTTTATTCCTGGCCAGTTTATATCCATTTATATGTCATTTAGGCTTCTCTGTTTGTACTAGAAGTATCTCACTGGATTGATATTATTACATTTGTCCTTTTTCACTTCACATCATACCAGTAGCTTAAAGTGATCCTTTGTCACTAATTATATTAAATTTCCTCTTTTAGGTTATTACCATTTGAAGACGTTTCCATGTGGTGAAGTTTATATCAGAAATTCTTGTTGGAAAAAAAATCCTTCATGCAAAATGCATTACTTTTTCATTACTACTTTACCCAATTTTCCTAATTCTACTGCTGATTTGTTAAAACTTATCCTCTTTCTGTTACTCCATTCCTTAGTGCCATCTGATTCTTTCTGCATGACATCCTATACACAGGTCTTGCAGCACAAAGTTTGTCTGGTTAATATAATGTGTATTATCTAACACTTCCAGTAGAATTTTCCTGATCTTTTTTTTTTTTTCCTTCTGAGAGAATAAAAAAATGCTGGCATGGTATCCTGCTGGTCTGTTACTGACATTCTCTCCTTCGTATTTTTCCAGCTAGAAAAATCTGTATTGTGGAACAGCTTATCAGTTAAAAGTATTTCGCACCCCAACTACATAAGAAACAAAGTACACCACTACCTAGAGAATAATGGAGCCATTAAATCTTCAAGTACCTCAGCACCTGCCATTGCTTTTTCAAGTCCCTCAGCACCTGCCATTGCCAGACTTAAGTGCTGGCAGTTAAGAAATACTAGTGATTTCTGGAATTTCATTGCTGTTGCAGGTGTGGCAGAGCTGGGACAGAATTACAACTAACAGAAGATGATCCATTCACTTTTAAATTACAGTTTGTTGCTCTAAAATGAGGTAGGTTTGGATTGTTTTCATTTTAGCACTTGGAACATGATGTTCTACTTCATCACTAATTTGTTGCTCAGATCTGCAGTTTAAAACATAAACAAGGAAACAACAGCAAACATTACTTCACTTAAGTGACCTAGTGTTTTTCCCTCTTCTCTTTAATCCTGTATAGAGCAGCCTAGAACAAGAATTTGGAAAGCAGAGAGCCTAAATCCAATTTTCTTCATTACAGTGGAAAGCATTTATGCTTATGTGTCGCCATCCAGGAGTCTTAGCAGCCCATAATTTCTCCCTAGAAACAGAGTTTCTGTATTTCCTCTCCAGGAATGGGAAAAGAGGATCACTAATTTGCATGTGAGAAGCCATAAAATGGGCTGTCCAAGGAAGAAAGAACCTCCAAACAGTCTACAACCCTCCTGTGTAGCGTCCACAAACTCCAGCTTGAAAACCACCAGTATGAGCTTTGGAGAGGCTGTTACAGTGGCTGAAGTGCTATTGGCAGTGGTAGCTGTTAGGAGACCTGACACCAAAAAGAGATCTTAGGAACTCCAATATGTTTGAACTTTCCCTGTCCAAATCTTTTATAGGAGGAGAAATGGAGGAACCAAGGTGGGGGAAAAAACAGGTAATAGTGGCAAACTTATACTAATGAGGGATTTCAGCATGGTGATAAAATCTGTTCCTAACTAGCAAAGGTTTTATAATTCATTTGCAAACTGGCACAAAGCAGCTAAAACAAGGGACAGAATGTGTCACAGGCTCCCTGCCCCAAACGGACAACATTGCAGTGCAAAGCAAGATAAAAAAACTGAGAACACTGAGGAACACAGGATGGGGCTCATTTTGAGAGGTAGTTTAACTACACATATTCTTGGCATGGCTAGACATATATACATAGAAGCCAGAATATATTGTTTCTTTTAATTTAATTTCAGACTACACACATATTCATGGCATGGCTAGACATATATACATAGAAGCCAGAATATATTGTTTCTTTTAATTTAATTTCAGACTACAGCTTCAAAAGGGTCTGACTGATACACATTTCACCATCTTTACCTATACTCTGTGCATGCTGCAAGCTGAACGCTGTCTGCAATGTATCTTTAGCAAAAAGCACTGGCTGGTGACTGATACATGGTATGACTGGAATTCCTCTGCAAACAATCCATGCCAAGTGTTGTCTTCCATTTATTATCACCAGTACTCCCCTTACAGAATACACTGGCTTTGTATTAGGCAGCCAAGGGGAGAAGTGCCTTTATACATCACTATGAACTACCTTGTATCATAGTCTGGAGCACATGTATCATCTCTGGCTGGCGGCATTTTTATTGTCAGAATAGAAGCAAATCTTTAAGAACTGATTCTAGCACTGTGCTCTCCTTACCCCAGAATCTGGGGGAAACATGAACTTTGGTTCATCTCTAGTTGTAGTTCATGTAGGAGCAAGTTCTTCCAACCACTCCTCATTAGCACAGATGTATGTGATACGCTTCACGTTACGAGACTCTGCTCATTAGAGTAGGTGGTCAGCTGCCTGCTGACTTGTGGGAAGCTATTTAGGGATTTATGCTGGACTGCATCTTTATTAGCAGAAAGTTTTCAGCTGATCTGTGGAAGCTGCCAACACGCTGCCTGAACCAGGTAGTATGGAGCTGTAAGTCAGTCCCTTCATTATTCCACACAGCAAAAATCTTTAATTTGTTGCAGAGCTTTCTCGACTGTTGTTTGCTGTGTTTCACTGTGGATATTAACTCAACACCTAGCTGAGTAACCTTTACTAAAAATAAACTACTGCAACTAAATGTCGTGTGGGGTTTTCAAAAGTTCTTTTTACAGTTACCAGAGGGAAATTACTGATTTATGACACTAATTAAAATTACATGTTTAATTTAAGCAAGCCAGCTAAGGCTGTGGTTGGGAGAAAGAGAAAATAATTCTCCTCACCTTAAAATAGGTGTATAAGGCAGGTGGGATGAAAATGCTGCCAGGGCTGCCTGCACTGAGCACAGAAGGATCTAAGACAGAATAGATACCTAATTTTTAAACAGCTAAAAGTAGGGCAAGCCCCAGCCAATAGTGATGTATTTAAAATTCAGTACATCTTAATCTGATGGTGTTTATGTGCATTTACAAGATGGAATTTATATTTTTATGCATAGAGCTCAGTGTATGTATATTGATGCATAAGCGCAGATATTGCAGACTTGTGTGTATGTGTGTAAGTGCATTTATAAAGCCTGCATCTCTTGTATGATTGTTATTGATCAACCATTGATTTTCTGGCACACCTTCCAATCAGATTTTTATATTAAATAGGAGTAAAAGGATGAAAGCGATTTCACAGACCGAAGAGCATTCTTTACAAATGTAGACAATACAGTTAAGAAGCTTACCATTACACTGTAAAATTCATCAGCTGTTTGCTCCCACTATGCTTGTGGAAAGGTTATCTTAGAACTTTTTCCTTTGATATTTGGAATATTCTTCTAATTTACTCAATCAACATTCGAGTGCTTTTGGAGTACGTGTAAATGAGGTAATAGGTATTTTTAATAGTAAGTGCTCTCACAAAAAGTTAAGGAAGTCAACCAGTATTGCTTCCACTGCTCTTCCTTGCAAACTGCTTTCCTTTCTTAGTTTTCTTTTCCCTCACTTACCCATTCCCTGAAAGTACTTTTCAACTTTGTTGCTCTCTTCCCTCTCTTCATGAATCCAGCTGTTTCCACTGAGAGCAGTGTAGTCAGGCAGAGCAATTCTGGGGCCGGATGAAATGTCAGAGTGATGCTAAATTTTCAAACCTTTTCCTTCATTTCTACACCTTTCCAATGACAAAATTCTGCCTCAACATACATGTATTGGTGCCCCCTTCTAGCTACTGTAGCCAGAGAATTATTTTTAGAAGCATTAAACAGCCAGCTGTGTTAGTCTAGGATTATATTAGTATTGTATTGAACTCCTGTAAGAAAGATAAGCAGAAATTGACCTTCCATATTTACAGCAACGTGGCTTATATTTCAAATGAGATTTGTTTTTTTCCCCTGTAGACCTTTTCTACTATTTTTGTGATTTACTCAATCATCTCATTCCCCTAAGCACAAATGCCGGTGAGGTCTTTTCGTTTTTCATACAAAGGGACTTAACTTGTTCTCCAGATTCACAGAGTAGCCCTGAACAGCACCAGTTATTTGTTGCTCTCTCCCCCCAACCCATTCCAACCATTTTACTCTTAGTAGGTTTCAAAAATAAACATATTTTATCCCCTTGAGCAATTCACAATATGCAGCCAAACCGAATAATATACTGTTTTTAGCTTGTTACACATGTATGATTTAAAATTTTCAGGAACAAAAGAGCTCAGGAATATGTAGAGATAGATATCCATGTATCTTTTAATAAAGTGTAATCAGATTTATTTTTGGTCCTGAATCATTGTGAGAAAAGATGTGCAGTTACTAGTGAGCATGCTTGCTTCAAGAATACTGCATTTCTACATGCTCAGAATAATTTTATGTTCATTTTTATTAGAGCAAACCGCTTACTCTCAAGAGGTTGACAAAGGTTAAAGATTTCCAGTTTAGTGGTTTACAATGACATCAAAGTGGCCTTAAATCTTTGCAAAGATCTGTTTCCTTGGTAACATGAAGCAAACTGTTCATTTCAGAGGTGCCTATAGAGAGCAACTGAGATTTTATTTTCATGTTAAATATCAAAACTTAATGTGGATAATGACATTGTACAAAATAACAACTGAGTTTAAAAGATGTTCAATCTTCAAGTAAATCATACTAATAGCCACTCTGGAATATCAATAATTTCTGATTTTATTTAGATCATATTAATTGTTGGAAGCCAAATTGTGAGATGTTTTCATGTCTATGAAATGAATTTTAATTTAATGTAATTAAATAAATATGAGATTTTTTAATAAAAAACCCCAAACCCAGAATAATGACCGTGGAAAAGGCACCTGTATTAAGAAATATTTCATGGAAAAGTATTCCCCAACAATAAATTTTAAGAGTTTGCAAGTACTGTTTAGCTAACAATGAATGATTTCTCTGTCAGGAGTATCTTTCTCTGCTAAACACAAGCTTTATGCACACAGAATTACAATGAAAAATAGCTTATTTCATACAATCAATAAATGATTAAAACTCCTCGTCCTGGTTCCATTTATTTATTACACTATATTTGCTGATACTTGCTGTATCTTAACTAAGGCCCTGAAATGGAAATATATCTAAGCATGAGCTTGGCTTTGAAGTGGCAATTACCAGTACTGAAATGATCTGAGACTGGGAAAGATTTGAGGAAGACACGCAAAACCTACGAGTTCTCATGAACAGAATCACAGAATCACAGAATCACAGGTTGGAAGGGACCTCAGGGATCATTTAGTCCAACCATGATGTTACAGCTGAAATTATCACACTCTATATGTAAATGAATACTCTTTTTCTGACAAAACATTTAAACACCTGTCTATCAGAGCATCTCCATGAAGGAGAGAAGTTACATTTAACACTCCAGTTATGATCAATAATCACTGTGCTAAAGGGTTCATTAGAAATGGGAAAATAACTATCCACTTTTTTCTTGATGGAAAGGGAAGAAATGCAATGTGAGGGAAAATCTTTGGACAGAGTAACAGCAGAAAGCGGTGAAAAAGAAATTCAGCAGCAGGACCCAGACAGAGAAACTTTATGGAGAGATACAGGGACCTTTAATGGGAGAAGGCAGGGAAGTCCTTTTATAATCAAGGAGGTAGTATACTATGAAGGCAAGGTGTAATTTATGGGTGCTGAATAAAATTCCTGCAAAGAATTCACCCCCTATCATCTTCCTATACACTCCTCCCCTAAATTATTTTAAGTAAGGGAGATGTAGATCTTTTATGGTTACTGTGATCGTCTGAATAAGCTTTTTTTGTAATGGCCACGCAATATCAGCTTTTGTTTACCATTCCCTTGCAAGTCAAGCTGTAAGTGCACACAGTCGCCTCATGCCTGAAATTTTGTAAAGGTGCATTTAGTTTGCAGAAAATATCTAGTGCACTTCCTACAAAGAGTTGATTAGAGGATACAGTCCAACAATCTGCCTCATAACCAGAGGAATTTTACCAGACCTCTGACGGGACATCATGCTCAACACTAAAACATATAGTAAGGTACTTATTGTTCTAGACTGTAAGTACTTTTTAACAGGGACTATGCATTGCTACAGGGGCTAGTACAATGCTACTATGCAAGTTAATAGCCAGAATGGGGCACAAAACATTACTCCCAGGGGATATTAGAGAAGAATAACTTTTTTTCTTCTTCCACTAGTTTCCATGCCAGTATTTTAGGTAAAGTTAAAGACTCCTGTGAAAACTGAAGCTCTTTTCTGTGGACCATTGTGCTGAAAATTGATCTTTGAAGATTCAGAGAAAAATGACTTTTTAGAATTTCCCACAGAAGAGAAATGGCCACATTATTTACTAAAAGGCAAGGAGTCTTGTTTTGACCTTTCTGAAATATTTCCAAAGATCACTGACATGATTATATATGCTTCAGAACACAGCCGTCTGAACTCATCCCTTATGTTTTAGATGAAGACTTGCATTATCTTTCAGTCTTTGGAGGACAATGTTTACTTGGATAAAAACTGTACGTATGGATGCATTTTCCTTGATGATTCATGTTAATGCAAGCGTATAAAACTATTAATAGAATGATGGGCCTAACCTGGTTGTAGAGTATTTTCACTCATGCTGTTGGGTGCTTCAGGTCTGGATCCTTCTTCTAAGTCAGAGTAACTCAGGGTGGTAGTATTTGCCTTTTTATACTTCAGTTCAAAGATTTATAAATGAGTAATGGATGTGGTCCTGTCCGGCCTCATGGTTATAATATAGAAGCTAATTAAGCTGCTTTCAGTTCCCATTGTAGGATCATGATTACAGTTGATGGGTTTTGTTAGACCATTTGTTTACTTATTTAGTTTTGTTTGAGTAAGTTAATTCAGCTACACATTTATCAGCTGGCCAAAATAGCTACCAGACAATCTAGTCTCTGCTGTTCTCAGCTTTTAGCCTATAACAGTACAGACTGTAATTAAGCACTATAGCTGTGAACAACAATCAGCACCAAAAGGTGACAGGTTATTTAACACCCTGATAAGTATTGAGCATAAGCAGCGCAGTGCACCCGTAACAGCCTTCCAGCAGGAAAAACCTAACAGTTTCAGAGAAGACATCTCACCAAAGAGCTGAATTACATTGTCGAGAGGAATCATCAAGATCTAACTTGAGGTGCTGTGGATAACATGGACTCAAGGAGGAGCTACCTAATCTCACAGCCGTGAAATACAGTACATGTAACATAACACTAGTTTCAAGGCTAAAGTAAGAGTGGAAAAACTACAATAATGAATCTTCATGTTTCATCACAGCTCTTCTCCTGGCAGATGGCACTTGAGGCATTGATTTAAAGAAGGTCTATTTTTAACAAATCTTTGCATTTTTAATGCCTTTTGTTTCTTGCATTCAAAACAAAACAACACATACAACTTGCAAACTACAAAACAAAGACTCGTGGAAATTATGTCTATTCCAGAAACTTCAGGAAGGGAGAATCAAGGTAAGTTATTTACATATGGTAGTAGAGTTATCAGTTTGTTTCACCTCCTGTGAAGGAACAGAGATACCAGAAACTTCTGCAATATGAACCTGGGTGTTCAGCACATGGGCTTCACATACCTCCTCTTGCTTTACAGGTCAGACAAATCCTTCTATGGGCTTTTTGTTTAGCAGCTGACACATGAGTGTAGTTTTCTAGCACTTTCATATATAAGTCAGGGATCACAACTATAATAATGTTAGTATAATGCTTCCAACTTCACAAGGAGAGACAGGGGAGAATCCCACTCCTCAAGGGAATAGGGTGAGGAGAAAGACTTCCCTGATGAGCAGAACAAAGACAGTGTGGGCCCTGTACATTGGTATGGAGTAGTTTGCTGGCAGAATCTGGGAAAAAGACACAATTTGGCAACAAGTTCTATCACCACAGAGTGAATTGCCACCAGCAAAGACGTTGGTTACCAGTCACAGTTATAAAAATGAACTTGCTGTGTTCTGAACTTATAATTTTATGTATCCAGCAGAAAAGGAGTATTTTATATGGCATGACGGTAGCAATGGTGATGGCAGTGAAAACAACGCTCATAACAAGCAGAAAGTCAAATTTCCAGAACAGTCCTTCAAAGATGTTTTCCTTCCAAGTTAACCAAGTGTCAGCAGGAAGCTGCAATATGTTTTCCTCTCCACAAGCAAACACAGCTTTTGGTGAATGGCACCTTTTCTGGTGTAAGAATAACAGGAAAATGATTGCAAGATGAAGAAATCTTAACAAATTACTTTGGGGGAGTACTAGAATTTGCAAATATTTAACAAATGTGAGTAGAGTTGATAGGACCACGACTTTACAAAACTAAGATTTAAAGTTCATTGCTGTAGCCCTGACAAAAGCTTTAGGATTTTTGTGTGCACGTGAGAGTTAAACATGGAAAAGTTTTTTTAAAAAATAAAATCCATGAGTAACACAGATACATTTTTAGTGATCATTGGAGGAAAAATAATTTAGTCCAAAAGAGGTAACAAAATTAAATAATAATGAAATGTAATAGAGCATTAAAAAGACAGAACTATTCAATTATGGAATAACAGATTGATATTCACAAGCTATCCATAAACAGAATAATGTGTGTAAGAACCTTGACTCATGTTAATACTTCTGTTTGGTTTTTGGTTGGTTTGGTTTTTTTCAAACTTGCAAACACAGCTGAACAGAATTCAAGACAAATGCTTAATCGTATTGTTTTTGTAAATCCTTTCATTTTATTAAACTAGTTGATATTCACTTTTAGTATTTTAATTTTATTAGTTAATGAATAAATTTTATTTAGTTTTAATGATTAATTTTTCTTCCTTTTACTCCTGTATTATCTGCTCCTGCTTGTTATATCATAGGGATTTTTTTCCAATTTTTTTTTCTTTAATAAAAGTCTATTTCTACACTGAACGCCTTGTGTAAGTATTCTCACTCTTCAGACACTGTTAAGAAACCTACTCACCTGGCAGCAGAAAAAGCACTAAGCGGAATTATTTACTAGAAGCGAAATCCATAAATGTGACTATCAGACCTTTGAGCCTAAATCTTAAATCTTTATTGCCATGCAGCCAATTCACATTCAGCTACCTACCTTTTCATGCAAATTTATTTTATTCTACTTTGGCTGTAAGTGCATTAGCAATATATTTCATTTTGTTATTGAGAAATATTACAGTACAACTCCACACTAATCTTGAGACATATATGTTATTCTCTTAGTAGTAGACAGCACACATCTTTGGACAGTATTGCAACAGGATGTATTAGAGCTTTCACTGTAACCCCAGGTCAGCTCTCTGTCATATGACTGTCTGCCAAGAAGGCTATTGTCCAGCGTAATTACTTTCCCTGAGGAAAATATAAGTTCACTTGTAGGGATTGCATGAAAATAAAATGCTTTGATAACCTTATGAGTGCTGTACAAATGTATCATTGCTACTGGCCATTTCGCCTTTTCCTTTCAGTGTATTAGACAATTAGTCATTTGAACTTGTGCAGCATAAGAAGGTGTAACATAAAAAACACAATATGTCTTCACAAGCATAAAGTCCAGTAGCAGAAAAGAAGTCTCACCACCAACCCAAATCCTTTCTTTTTTCTAGATGCTACCCTCTGGTTTCTCTTTGCTGTAATATTGTTAGAATACTCTTTTCTTTTTTTTTTTCCTTTCCTCCCCCAAAACACTTGAGGAAATTTACCATGTCACTGCCTCTCAAACAGTAATTTCCTACCCCTACTCCCAAGAGGATTCAAATTCTGCTAGAAAATTCAGAATTCAGAATCCTCCTTTTACTCTCCTTCTTGCTTCTTTTATTCTGACTCTACATCTTCTTGCTACAATGCAATAAACGTCTCTTTTGTCAGTTCCTGTCATCTCTTACAGGATTACATAGCTCCAATGATGTATCCTAAGGAAGGTTTTGTGTTTGTGGTGCAAAAGGTCTGTTGAGACAGTCACAGTTTCACTGTTCTCCACGCCCCATCTACTAATTCAGGAAAATTCTTTGTCCTAATCTTTGGAATTCCTGTGCTTTAAGACTTTAAGTTAGTTGTTGGAAAAACTGTGATCTTAATTTGTAGATCTCTCGTGTGTGTCTGTGTATGTGTGTGTATGTGTACGCTGTCCTATATACACACAAACACACAGATACAAACGACACCTAGCAGAGAGATCCCAATTTCAGTTCCCAAGTATAAACAAAGTTGAATAAAAACATCTAGATGTTTGTATTCCTCAGAGTTTCAATTTATCTGGGCTTGTAATGTTTAACATTATAATAGCATAACTCAGTAATATACAATATTGCTAAAGCGATTTATATAGAAGATGCTCTACATGTTGAATGCATACATTGCTGCTGATAAAGTGATATGCTGGAGCTGCTAATGAAAAACTAATTAGCCCTTAGATAAACAGATTATGGTTATGATGTGTGACATAAAGAGCAGTGATGAAGAAAATTAAGCAGTCTCCTAGCTCCAGAAATTGTATCAAAACTTCTTATTTTCGAGTGGAAAGAATAATCCTGGCTCCATGCGTTTAGGGCTGCATACGGAATTAGTCCTCTACCAAAGCACCAAGACAGGGAAGAGCTTCAAAATGGAAAGTGTATGTATGTATCAACTAAATTATGATATTTAACTAGTTTGTTTCCTAAATGATTGGTAACAGAATACAAATGAATTATGTGAATGTAGAAAATTATCTGTATGACCTAAAATAATTAAAAGACTTCAACATATATGGATATTTCTGAAGAACAAAATCAGTGTGCCAGCAAGAAAATAAGAAAAAGTATAATGTAATCTTGTACTATCAGAGCAAGAAAAATCCCTTCCTTCCAAGGCTTAAAGTTATAAAGTTTCAGGAGCTGGGAACACCACTTTCAGCTAGACGTGATGCAGACCCTATCTCTCTGAAAGCAACACAGCTGTGCTAGGGCTATGAGGACTGAGCATGACAGCAGAAAGCCGGCTGGTCTTCTCCATGAGTGGGTCTGGGGCAGAGTTTCTTTACCCTGGAAAGATAACAAATGTCAAAGCCTTATTCCTCTGTTTTTCAGGAAACTGCAATGTAATGTTTGAGTAATTCAAATTATATACCTGAATAGCCTCAATAGGATGTGCCTCCACCAATAAGAGCATCTTTCATTGAACGTAATTTCCCCTTCCTATAGGCCACTAACCCAGCACAAGTCATAGTCAACCTTAAATCTTTCCAGCTTCCTGTCTTCTTACAGTTTAAACTGGAAAAGAAAATAGGAGAATGGAATATACAATATTTAATACCAAGTAAGTAAATACCAGGCAGAAAAATAATTCAAATACATGTACCAAGGCAGCACACATACCAACGTAGTCTAGGCAAAGGGACAGAACACATCTAAACTGATTTAAAAAATCTGATCATTTTTCATATTCACTAAAGAAACAGAAGCAGAGGGCCTGACTGTACAGAAAAGTACAAAATCTCAAGCTGCTTCTCCCTATCTAAGGAAATAAAACCAATAAAACATGAAATGATTCTTGAAATACTTTTACGGAAACGTCAAACATAGAGGGATACATGGGTGGGGATTTTAAAGTAGACTTCAATTACACCATTTCAAATTAATTGTTAAAACATTTAAAAATCTATCCTGTCCAAGTTGTAAGAACAGCCAAACAGATTTTTGACCCATGGTATGGATCAGTTGCTTTCAATGCATTTGAAACCCAGAATCTATTCTTTTACCATATAAAACAGAAAACTGGACTCCAGGCACCCCTTTCCAGAGTCATTTGTGATCATGATACAGACCTCTTTGGGACACAGATGACTTCTGGACACCAGCAGGCTGATGTCTGCACCAGTCTAACCAGTGGAACTCTTCTCACCAGTGTTCTCATCTCTGACTTTGGTGATTTAAACTAAATCCTTTGCAGGAGGCTTATTTTTCAAGTACCTGGCATCATTTGGGAATCCTGAACCAAAACCAATCTAACTACAACAATTTTTTAGGTCAGTGAGGAAAAGAATCATCACAGAAAACACCCCAACAAGCAACATGTAAAACCAGGGTTTACACTAGTCTTGCATAAGAAATTATGAAAAGACAAAATACCAGTCAAGGCATCAAACACTGCATCAAGTAAATATCCACCCTTGAATTAGAAGTATCCAAGTCACAGAGTGTGAGAGCCTTTTCTGGTGAATACTGCACCCACCCATAAATTCTCTCAGTTACGAACAAAAGAAGGATTATGATGGCTCTTTTTGACTGGTCACCTCCAAACCAAAAAGAATCAGAGGGGTAGCTGGCTTCTCTAAAATCATGTATCCATTCCCAGGTAATAAATGCAAGGCATGATTCCATTATTTTTGATCTGTTTCCACAGCTGCAGGATAGGTCAGTGAAAATTAACCTCCGCTCTGAAATCATGCCTATACTGATTGAACTAATCCTCAATGTGCTTTCAGTGTTCCTTCTGTTAAGATATAGACCACCAAACTCTTAAAACTCAAGTGCAGAATCCCCATATAAAGAAGTCCAAAGCAATCTTTGGACAAAATCCTTGCTCATACAGATGTTTTTTGCCTAAGGTTCCTTACCCAAAGCAAGCCCCTTCCTCCCAAACTCCAGGTATCCCTTATTTAAGGCTCTTTCTGTAGCATTCCTATGTTCTTTTCAGAAGCATGGTACTAATAAGTGTAAGCGGAAAGAGGGAATGGCACAAAGAAATTAAAGGGCTTTTACAGTAGCCTTAAAAGAAAATTCTCCAGATTAATCACATCAAGCCTATTGTCATTCTAAAGATGTTACCTGCCATCATGCCTGTTTTTAATTAAAACCCATTAATGAGCTATATCCGTTCACCCATTTACACTTCTGCGTCAAGTACTTTTGTCAAAGTACAGGTTACTATGAAATATAAGATTCAGCAGAAAAGACACTTCACACTGAAAGACATATCTTGAGTTATCAAAGAAGGGGACTGATCCCTCCTGAGACAAAAGGCTGTTATTGTTCAGTCACACACAGGAAATCACACCTGGTCTTACAAAAATATTGATGTCTATAAAGATAGGAACTGGCGCTATTTTAATTACAAGGAATGGTAAGACTGTCTTGTGAATAAGAAATAAATAAAAAGTTTCCTGGGGAAAGATAAAACTTACCTGAATGGATTTCAGGAATGAGATTTTATAGTCAGTTTGTGGGTTTTTTTTAAAGTAAGAGCTGGCATGTTTCAGAGAAGTTATTTATTTGACATGGTCAGAGATCTAAGGCTTGCAGAAAGAAAGAATTCTTGAAATGGATGTCAGAAAAGTCTTTAGGAAGTCACATGGATAAAGGGTGAGAATTATCATTCCATCACCTCTGACTTTTAAAAATACTTGTATCAAGTCTGTCTGTTTAGTTATAGTGAGCTTAATACTTTTGAGATGCATTTTATTTCTAATTGGCTTGAGTTAGGAGTGATTTCAACTGAATAATAGAAAAGCATTTCTCTCCTGGGGGTGTGACAGGTTAATGCCAGAGCACTAGAAATATCTTTAAAAAAATTAAAAATCCCAAGCATAATTTGCAAGGCGTCCAAAGATAAAAAGAAGCCATACCCCAGGCACTGGATAAGCAGCTGACATCCCTACCCTCAGGAAAGTAAGAAATACTTTATACATCTATCGGTAACTGGGAAAGCTTTCTGTCTTCCAGAGAGATTCCAGAGAGAAAATCACCAGAAAAATCCAGCAGTGCCTCAGAGATATTGAGACAATCCAGCCCTGAAGGATTAAGGCCACTAAAGAGGACTGGGATTACAGCCTACCTGCTGCAGTGGCATACCCTCCATCCCTCCTTATGTATATCAAGGCAGTAATTTAAAGTTACAGATCTCCCACCTAGTTTTTAGGTGCCACTTTGAAATATCATGAGACTCTTCCGAGTTCTGCATTATAACCTGACAGCCCTGCCAAACATATCATACACTAACTTAGATCAGATGGCCTTGGAAAGGTACCTCAGGTGAATGAATCAAGCTCTTAGCCTCATTTTTACACTAATGATGGTGGTCTACTTCATATAAATTATTATTCTTTGAAATGAGACAGATGTAGAAGACAAATCCAAATCTTTTTGTGTTTAATCCAAGCAGAACTGATCCAACAGTAGTGTAGCCAGACAGTTAATGCACTAATCCTCACTAAAGAAAACTCTGCATCGCGTTACTATGGTCTACTTCCAAGTTTGTGGTTTGTAGACATTTTCAGATCACCTATCTTTCACCACAGACTGAGAAAAGTTTTGAAATATGAAGCATTTTCTGAAGTTTGGAAAAATCTTTCCCTATGTGGAATTTAGAGTCCAAAGCAAAAGCAGTAGATATATTTGTAAGTGTTTGTTGGATAAAAATTAGAGCAGTGCTGTAAGTAACTAGTCCTACATAAGGAAAAGAAAAAAAGAAAAAAAGAAAAAAAGAAAAAAGAAAAAAAGAAAAAAAGAAAAAGGAAAAGAAAAAGAAAAAGAAAAAGAAAAAGGAAAAGAAAAAGAAAAAGGAAAAGGAAAAGAAAAAGAAAAAGAAAAAGGAAAAGAAAAAGAAAAAGGAAAAGAAAAAGAAAAAGGAAAAGGAAAAGGAAAAGAAAAAGGAAAAGAAAAAGGAAAAGAAAAAGAAAAAGAAAAAGGAAAAGGAAAAGAAAAAGAAAAAGGAAAAGGAAAAGGAAAAGGAAAAGAAAAAGAAAAAGAAAAAGAAAAAGGAAAAGAAAAAGGAAAAGAAAAAGGAAAAGAAAAAGGAAAAGAAAAAGGAAAAGGAAAAGAAAAAGGAAAAGAAAAAGGAAAAGGAAAAGAAAAAGGAAAAGGAAAAGGAAAAGGAAAAGGAAAAGGAAAAAGAAAAAGAAAAAGAAAAAGAAAAAGAAAAAGAAAAAGAAAAAGAAAAAGAAAAAGAAAAAGAAAAAGAAAAAGAAAAAGGAAAAGAAAAAGAAAAAGAAAAAGAAAAAGAAAAAGAAAAAGAAAAAGAAAAAGAAAAAGAAAAAGAAAAAGAAAAAGAAAAAGGAAAAGAAAAAGGAAAAGGAAAAGGAAAAGAAAAAGGAAAAGGAAAAGGAAAAGGAAAAGGAAAAGGAAAAGGAAAAGGAAAAGGAAAAGGAAAAGGAAAAGGAAAAGGAAAAGGAAAAGGAAAAGGAAAAGGAAAAGGAAAAGGAAAAGGAAAAGGAAAAGGAAAAGGAAAAGGAAAAGGAAAAGGAAAAGGAAAAGGAAAAGGAAAAGGAAAAAGAAAAAGGAAAAAGAAAAAGGAAAAAGAAAAAGGAAAAAGAAAAAGGAAAAATAAAAATAAAAATAAAAAGAAAAAGAAAAAGAAAAAGAAAAAGAAAAAGAAAAAGAAAAAGAAAAAGAAAAAGAAAAAGAAAAAGAAAAAGAAAAAGAAAAAGAAAAAGAAAAAGGAAAAAGAGAAACTGCTGAAGTATGAATAACATTAATTTTTTTCATATAAATAGATGAAAAGAGACAGTTCTATTTTCCCAGTTAATGGATTATGTACACTGGTGGTTTTAAGAGTATGTTTGAAAAGGGAGGGGGAAGATAACAGACTATTTAATATTACACATCAGCTAAAAATATTCATCCTGGAGTATTTTGGCTGAGGGGAAGGTATTGCCTCTAACTCCACCCACTTCCAGTAGTGTCTGGACTGGTTCCAGCATGCTTTTGTTCAGACCTCTGTCAGCAATGAAAACATTGAAGGATAATTTGCTGCTGTACTAATCAAAATAAATAACTTAATGTGAAAGCAAACAAATCTTGTCATATGTTCCAATAATTAGTTAATGGAACATCAAAGAGAGAATGAAAAAGACATAGCTGCAGCACCCTTAAGAGCAGATTAACTCACTAATTATGACTCAGACAGCTTCTCCCCTTCCTCTCCATTGTTTGGAGATGGAAATTGTGAGGGCTAGATTAAAAAATAAACAAACAAATGAAAAGCAAAACCAAACAGAAACACAGAGAAGACAGAAGGCTAAAAGCTACCTAAATCATAAGCTGTTCATCACCTATCCAACTGCTGCCTAATCCTGGAAGTGTCTACACTCATCAGGTACATTCCCAGTTGACCTTGAAGGCTCCCAGGATACCTAGACTGGCATGCACTCCAAACTGCTGCAGTCTTTAGAAAGAAATACTTGACTCTTGTGAGGCAGAGACACCAACACCTCTGCCTCCGAGCTCTGTGCTTTGTCACATCTGGGGATAATGAGGTTAGCCCTGTAATGAATGCAGGTCTATAAACTGCCTTTAAAACAGCCCAGGTGTCAGGTTGCCACAGGGGCCAGGAGCTCCCTGGGAGCCAGGGGCTGCAGGAGTGGCAGGGCAGGCGTTGTAGCCTGGACCCATCCCACCACCTCTGTCAGGAACTTGCAGCTGGAGGCACCATGGAAGCTTAGTGATAAGAGTACACACACACGAGACAGGACATCTTGGTTCAGCATCCTCCTAGTCCACTGGAGTTCAAATCCATACATCTTGCAGTTGGATTAGATGATTGTTGCAGGTCCCTTCCAGCTGAACTATCCTATCCTGGAGTATCCTAGACTATCAAAACTGAAATGCTCAGATGTTGCTAAACTCGAGCTGGCAGCAGAGATCTCCCATCCCTCTGTGGAAATCATGGCACTATATAACAAAGAGCATACGCTAGCAGGGCCAGTGCCCTCTCTCCACTGTGAGCTGGTGGGTTCACTCTCTGGACTGCATGGCCTGGCACACCGCTTCTCTCTCTTCACTCCCTCCTCAGCCATTGAAACAACACAAGAAGCATCTAGCATCTAGCAATTAACATTTTCCATCCTCAGCACAGCTGTTATCACAATCAAGGGCTTGTCTGCACAGCAGACTCTGTCCTGTGCCATGATATAAAGTTACTATCTGCTCACTGCTCTGAACTAAATGGGTGCTCCTGGTACATTTCATGTTTGCATGGTACTAGCCAACACTGCACAGTTTCTTGAGCCAGAGAAAGCACTGTGCGCAAGAGGAGAAGACTGCAGCACTACTGTTTGCTACTTCTAAAGTTTCTCACTGAAATCTAGTGAGGATACTACCACACACCACCAGAGTTTATGCATGCCCTCAGTGTGCACAGGAAGCATCCAGGGAAAGTATCAAGCTGAGATGGTTTCTTTCTGCTGTGAGGTGCTGGAGTAGCTAGGCAAGCTGCCAACAGAAACTCAGTTCCATGGAGAATAATTCCTTGCATGCCAGCTCTTAATGATTTTAAAATACAGAGCGTTCCAACACTGAACTCATTCCAACTGGCTAACTGCTCTAGATACATAGTCATTAATGGGGTTTAACCTAATTCTGGCTCTGCAATTCTGCTTTGTAGAAAACAAAGATAAAAGCTAACCAAGAAAAAGGCAGAAGTAAATGTGAGCAAGAACCGGAGCAAAGACTTTACACACTTGTGGCAATCTTAATCTCAGAAACCCTTCATAATTTCCTGATCAATCTACCCTTAGGAAGAAAGAGGACTTCAGTTTTGAAGTTGTAATGTATTTTAATTAGTGGAGTGGTTCCCAATAGGTTTAGAACTTGATTTCCTCAGATTTCATAAGAGTTTCACTAATATATGATAGTCCCACAAATATACACTTGACCTCCCAGTGCTTCAGTTTAATTTAGACTTGATTAGTTCTTTTAGACAACTTTGGATAGTATCTTGGACATGAATCATTTAGCATATGATTTAGCACAACAACACATTTCTTGAGCAATTTAAATCCTCAGTGGCACTGAGTCCCTCCTGACTATCCTCGACTTGCAGAGAGACATTCACAGATATGTTGCTTTGAAGGATTGATCCTATTGAAAGTTTGCCTGTGCAAGGACATAGAGAGCTTGGACCTGAATCCTAAGAAATGTTTGGTTAATCAAACTATCTGAAACATTGTATCACAAATCAGATGAGAACACAGTTCATTCTGACATTTCCAGTCAAGTGGAGTGTTAAAGTACTTTCTTAAAGTTCCCACATATGATCTCAGCTGAAATTAAGAGCAGAAGCTCACAAGGATCAATATTGTAAAAGTTAAGATTTGTGCATAAGTTTTGATTGAATATTGCAGCAAAAAATGAAAGCAAGAGTCAATAGACAAGAAAGGCATGAGAAGCAATCTTTTTCCTTTTTTTAATCCTTACTTGAACTTAGATTCCCTGTTAAACTCTTCCTGGTTTGGGTCTCAAAAAATTTTAACAACTGAACATCACTTAAGGCAAGACACATGTACTTTAGTGGTGGCAGAAGTTGAAAGATAAGAAGTAACAACAAACTAGACTTCTATTTGTAAATATTCTCTTTTTTTTGTTTTCTCAGGTAGTTATCAACACTGAACTAATTCTGCTCCCACTAAAGTCAACAGCACTTTGGAACTATCTACAGCATTAGCAGAATTAGGGAAAGTTCTGAATGTGCTTCAGAAGCCTACGCTATCATTTAAACAAGAGCATAAACATTAGGTGAATTCTTTGCCCTTTTTTTCCTTAAGAATTTCAAACTAGTCATCCAGATCACATAATTAACATGAAACCAATCAACTATCTAACAGAAACAAATTTCAGGTTATTTAATGATCTGAGCCCACAAGATTTAAAGGATGACTTACAACTGTAGGCTTGCTTAAAGCTCTGACATACCTGAGGCCTGCAAAGTTGTTGGGTATATGTTGCAGGAGGAATCAGAGATCACTCAGTCAGATCTGATCTAGTAGTTAGTTTATTGAGTTCTAATCAGTAAATTTAGGTGCATAAAATATTTAATAAGTGTAGATGGATTGGCAGTCAATATTATTTACTACGCTTAAAGTTAGTATACAATACAAAGATTATCTGCTTAAGCTTACTATAAGTAAAAAAAAAGTCTGTTACTAACCCATCACTGTTTGGTGTCAGGTAAGGAATCTCTCAGACTCAAGGGGTAATCTTGAGAGGCATCCCTACTGAAGGGCAGATCACTGCTCCGCAGCCAGCTGCTATGGAGGGAGAGCTCAACAGGCCCTGATGGCTGCAGATATTTATAGTGTAAAGTGGTTGATTTGTAGTTAGTTTTTCTGCTGTGTTAATGCAGTTTCAGCCATTTATCAGCCTATTCTCCAGCCAAACCATTTTTGGGGGGGATTTTGGTGTTGAGTTCTCACTGATAGCCTTACACAACAGGATTAACTTTGATTAGGCCTACTTGCTGAGCATCTGCCTGGACAAAAGTTCAGTCAGTTCAAAGAGGAGTTGTCCCCATCACAGTATATTGAAATAATACATCTAGAACTATGGAGACTCCTTCCTTGGGAGACCTTCCAAGACTGTAGAACAAACTCTTGTATGAAAAAAAAAAATTTTTCCGTTTATGTTCAAAGACAGTTTTGACCATGTCTCAAATAATGTAGACACAAGAAACAGAAAACAGATATTTTAGACTAACAGTGAAAATCGGCCCGAAAAACAAGTCCACTGACCACACTGTTTCTTTTCTTCTAGGGAAGATGCGGGAGATAAGGAAGAAATGCTATGAGACAGATATTAGTCATGGAGGTAAATACAACACTGGAAAATTTTCAAATTCTTGAAGTGACGGAAAGAATCTGTATAGAACAGAATAGATTCTGGGAAAAACAAATTGTTTTGAAATTTTTTTAGGTTTTGCTCTGAATCATAGTCTAGCTTCCATAGGACATATGGCAATACTGTCCATGAATCTCATCATATTGTCATTGAGCCTGCTAAAAAAATTGACCTGTTTCTGCCCTGATGTTAGAAGTCTGAGTGGAAACTGCTGGAGGACATTCTCTGTTGCACAGCTAAAATCAGTTAAGAAAATATACTGCTACTGGGAGTCATAGTCTTGTGCAGAGCAATTCCCCGTGTAGCAATTAAAGTATGATAATCATAAAACCACTTTCTGTGTCAAGAAAAAGGTCGAATAGCACTAGCAACTGATGAGCCACAATACAGCTTTTAACCAACAAAAAAGATTTGTGGAGAAGTCTCTTCCCTCCTCCTCCTTGTTAACAGACGAGTTACTTTATGAACATGCCATCCCTCAGCACAAACCACCAGTATGCTTAGCTGGAAGATTTTTATTAGTACAAGATCTTTCAAAAATGCCTTTCTAATTAAGTTAGAGATGAAGAAATACTAGTGAAGATAGAAAAATAGGAAAATGTCAACAAAAAGGAGAAGTATCTATGTGGAAAAAAATAGCTGAAAATTTATCACACTGCTGAGATCCTCAAAACTCTGCTTGCTGTGGGTTTGCCTATCTGCACAAAAGAGAGCTGAACATGATAATCATCCATTTTTGTGTGTGTCTTACTCCCGCTTTTCAGTGTGATGCTTTCTTCCTCTTGAAACTATTCCTCTTAGTATGAACAGCTAAATATTATTTGGAGCAGAGATTCTGCCTGACCTTCTCTCATCTGAGCGGAGGGCCTTAACCAATAAAAAATGCCATTAGTTTATTCATCTTTAATATTTCCTCTGAACAGTATTTGTACATGACTAGTTACAATACAGCCCCACGTGAAACATCAATCTGCGTTGCTGAAATTAACAAGGACTGCACACTACTTAAGAATCAGCAGCCTTAGAAATACCATAGTCTCTATATCCTTTGTATTGCAGTACTATTGTTTACTGAATCTGACATCTTTAATGGAAAAGTGGCAATTTTAGTGAGAATTTCACCAGAAACTAGGCCTGTTTCATGGAGCTCAAGCCTTTTCTCATATAAAAGTGGGCTGTCACAGAGCCCAGAAAAGGCAAAGCGTATGTGTTAATAGTAACTTTGTTCCTCTTTGGTGTAGGACAGGGGATTAGATTTTTTTCCCTTCACGTTTTTCCCTTTACATTTACTATTACTGTCTTAAGACATAAAGTACTAAAATATTTCCAACATAAGTTATTTCAAATACAGATGAAGGTATAAGAATAATCTGTCTGGTTGATTATTTTAAAAATAGCCATATAGTAATCATATTAAGAAAGGGTGTGTTAAAAATAAATGGCCTGAAATTTGGCAAAATGTCATTGGTTGCAAATGAGGTGGGCAGGTTGTTCTACCTACAAGTTAATGCCAAAGGAGGATGACTTTGCCTCTAGCTAATTGTCTAACTAATGATATGCTTAAGACAGCAAAGTGCACTGTACATAAATTACCATTTGTTCTTGAAAACTCAATCTTTTGTTACACTGTAACTTTTTCTCAGACATCAGAAGACTTGCAAAATTCCCGAAAATATTTCATTTCTACTAGCACAGAATGGACATTCTGACTGACTAGCACTTTGTAATTAAAGGACATTAAAATGTTTTCCATTATTAGAAATTACTTTGAACTTCAAGTGAGCCCATGTAGAATGTTTTAAATTTTTTTAAAGGAAAGACGAGTACAAAGGAAGGAGACTTTCGGTTTCTGAAAGCAAGTATTTTTTATGCAGTTGTCTCATAATTATAACAATCTGATCTTGTTCAGTATGAAATTCAGGACAAGAACACATTCGTAAAATGGCAGATTAGAGTTCAGAAATGAAGAGACATTCTCTGGTTATAAATATATCACCTTAAACCAAACCATGACAAAGTGGAAAAAATCAAAAGAGATTTCTTTCATTGGTATGTAATAGCTCTTCGATACCTGACTTACTATCTTGATTTAAGGAAACAAAATTACTTTCATCAACTTCAGTTTTTGACAAAAAAAATCAACTTTTCAAGATATTTTCAAAATTGAATTTTGACCAAAGGCTGAATATAAATTGGTTTTAAGTAATATAAACTGAGAGTAGAATTAAAATGTTGGTCCATACTTGAAGAATTTTATATTAGTGGTGTAATACTGACTTTAAACCTGGTTTTCTTAAATGTCTTAAAATGTCTGGACCATATTATGTCCAATACTATCTCAAATGCAGTATCAGAATATTTTCTTCGCTTAAACAATGGTAGACAATTTTCTAAACACAGATTCTGCTAAAGCAAAGCTTCAGATTAAGTTTATTTTCTTGCATATTGTGTGTGTTTACTTTGTAAAAACTACAGGTATTATAGCTAATTATAAATACTGCAGTTCATGATAATTGAATTCAGCATTTGAAGGAAAATCTATACTTCATAGAAAACTAAATGATATGTTAAGCACTTATCTAAACTGTGATTCAGAAAGAACACATTGCAAATTCTCTTCTTGTTGTTCTCCCTTTTTCCAGTAGAAGAAAAATGGTCACTTACTTCTCAGAGAAATACTACTGGCCTTAGATTTGAGAGAGATGAAAATGGCATTGCTGTCAAAAGGAAAGACTTCTGGGAATGCACAGAAAAAATCTTAAATATCAAAGTAAAACCTGTGGAGGTAAGAGGTATGGAAAAGCACTTCTAGGATTTGGTGGCAGGTGCCAGAGGTTTCAGGATTGTAACTTCGAGCAAAAGCACAAAAATGAAATCTAAGTTCCATATTAAGCATCTAATAATGGTGGATATTACTACTGCTTTTAATTATGCTGGACTGCCCAAAAGAACATTGGCTTTAATTTAATTTCTGTACATGTGCCTAAATTTCTGAAATATAGGCAAGTGGAGATCAGTTCAAATGCATTATGCATCTAAATAAGCAAAACTGCTGATGTTGCTTCTGCCTGGCAATAGGAATCTTTGTTTGTTCCAGAAAAGGATTTTCTTACCTTACTTACAGATTAAAAAAAAAAAAGCAGTAGAAAAGAAAAAAGCAACCCTTTACTTCCACAACAGTACTTTGAATGATATGTTCATTAATTCAATTAAAGTTAACTAGGTTCATGGTTTCCTGGGGTAAGGTCACAAAAAACTCATATGAAATTAAATGTTCTCTTAACAATCATATCACATCAAACACTCTAAGGAAAACCATCCAAAAAAGTTATGATTCTGAAGCAACTGCAAATTCTCTCAGGATTACAGAAATTCAGAGATCCACAAGCAGGTTTTATAGACCTTCAGAAGAAGCTCCTGTAACCAGTTTAACAGAAAATCAGAAGTTTGGATGTATAGTATAAGCCTCATTCTCAGCTGCCCAAATCTTCCTCTAATTTAATACCATGAAGTGCTGTTCTTGTTTACCTTAGTCTGAGCAAGATCAGAATCAAATTCTTTACCTCATTCAGGAAGTCCCTGATTCCCTCAAGTAAAGCAAAGTTCAGAGGGAAATGGGGAGAAAAATGTGCAGACACAGATAATACTTTCATGTGTTCTTACATTTGTTGATCCAGCGCTTACCAGGCACCCTTCTCCCTCCAGCTTTTCCCACTCTAGCTTTCCCAAACCGAAAAACAGAAAAGAATTAGCTACATAAAAAAGCACCAAAGAAAGAAAAAGAGAGAAGGAAGAAGACCTGTTAGAAAACAGATTTGTCAGCAGCCTGTCTTTCCTCTACTGGAACCTTCCTAGATCACTACAATAAACTAATTAATCTCACATCAGTAAGCGAGAGCATTAAAGAAGTGACTTGGAGCTTGGTAATAACAGTTTAGTCTCTGATTGCACTGGTCATAGATTTCTCCCATCTGAGGGGCGCTCTCACATCTCCTCGATCTCACCAAGTGGTTTTTATTTTCCTAGATGAAAAATTCAAGAGGGACTCATTGTGAGGAACGGTAAATGTATGGAGAAAGGGAGCAAAACCTACTGCAGATCCTGGTGGAGGAAGCATTTATGTCTAGCCTACTGGGAAGTCAAAGGAAACAAAAAAGGCATAATGGGAGACACTGAAGAAAGAAGATGATGAAAGAGCTGTGGAAAGAGAAAATTAAGAAGTCAGGAGAAAGTGGTTGAGTGATAAAGAGAAGCAGCCTTTGAAGCTCATGAAGAGGACAGCAGTCCATTGGGGAGAGTCTAGGAACAGAGAGGGAGAAAAGCACAGGACCCACCTCCTTTGATTTGGTCTTACAAAAAAGCAAGCATGATTAATACAAGATTACTAATGGAAGGCAGGGACTCCTTTCTTTATGTATAAAATACATTAGACTAGCAGGATGGAAGAGCAGTTGTATTTGGCAGGGGTGGGATGGCTCTTACCAAGCTGGTAGCATCATTAACCTAGCACCCATGGGAGTTTTTGCTTCTAGGATCAGCTAAAAGGCAGAAGAGATAGAGGAAAAAAGGGATGGCTCAGAAATTGACCAGAGAGGAAAGCCTGAGAAGTCCTGAAACCACAAATTCTTTGAAACAAATTCTTTTGCCTGCTGTGGATGCTTCACATTCTTTAGAAATGAAGCCTATCATTCAATGTACCAACTAAAATGTTAGTGGTGCGTAGCACTGTGAGAGCACATCAGATGGTTAGGAAAGATGTACCTGTCAGCTGTTGAGAAGTGTTCATTAAAAGTGAGGCAGAAGAGCACAACCCAAAGGTATTCTACAGGGATCAATACTGTGTTTGAAGTACATTCAGCACTTCATTGAATTAACTGAACAATTATTACATATAAACTCTGCAGGTAAAACAAAGGGTGGTAGCATCGTAAGTAGTAGTAGGGACAATGCAAAAGACAGGGCAATATTGCTGTCATGATAAACAGGGGTTAATTGCACTGAATGCCTTTTTTTAGCCACTGACAAAACTACACATATGCAATACAGGATGCTGAATATATATTAAAAAAATGGCAAAAGTATATGTTTTTAAAACATTTTTAAATGCTTTTGAAATCAGAAATATATCTGGGATTACTGAGTAACAACAGGGAAGTGATTTTCACTTCTTATGGCATGATAAGACCAACAGAAGCATAATGAGTAGCAATGGGGGTTCATGCTACACAAAAACATTACTGAGAAATCACAAAGGGTGCAGAAAAGTATTCAAAGGCTAGAGAAAATGCCTTCCTGGGGGAGATATAAAGAATTCAATCACTACAGTTTATGCAAAAGAAATTTAATGACACTGGCTTCACACTGTCCTAGAGAGAAAATTTCTGTTATTAAGGTATTTGGTGAGCTATAAGAGAAAAGAAATGCAAAACCAATGTCTGGAAGCTTAAACCAGACAAATCCAATACGAAAACACACACAGTTTTACTACTGATTAATGAGTGGAAAAACAATTATCAGAGGAAGTGATAGATTTTCTTTCTCTTTTTATTTCTTCCCATTAAGACTGGCTTTCTAGAAACTAAACTGTAGACAAACCAGTTAATGGGCATAGGAAAGGGATAGCTGGAGATCAGCTGCATAAGCACTTACTGATCCTTCTAGACTTAGACATTCTAAGTCCCTGATTTCATCTCAAATTTGAGACATTAGCAGAGCACTCTTAGAGGGCATTGCTTCACTTTGGGGGAGGGTGATGGGAGCTGGGGTTAATTTGTCACAATAATGGACAAGTAACCCTTCTCAGTGAACTTATGCTGCCCATTTGTATTTCCAATGGTAGCAAGGTGTAAAGCTCCTGTGCTTGATGAGAACAAAAGATCCACTTTGAAAATAATGACAGTTTGGGGAAAGTTATTCTGCTTAAGTAGGTGATGACCGCTTTAGACGCAGAGGTCACCACATGACTTGACAGTCGGGGGAGAAGCTCATTTCTTACTGGCCTGTACTTTATATCACTGCAACAGAAGCAAAAGTTGTCCCTACGTACCTTTCTTCTAGATTTACCCCAGACTGGAAAGTCCTTTAATTTGTACAAAGGTATGGAATGAATGAATGATAGGAAGCATATATTCTTTTGAGTAATGTGCCTTTCTGACATGACCCATCTTGAGGTTCCTGTCTCTCAGGAAATCTAGCATACAGGCAGTTAGAGGATAATGAAAGACAACGGTTGCTTTAATTATGAATGCCTTTGCTTTTACCCATCTTAGAAAAGCAGCTTTAATATGCTGTCAAGTGTTTGTTAAATCTCTCAATGTCAATCGTCTGCAGATATTTGTTGTTACAACTTCTAATCGTACAGCTGTAGCTTTTTCATATGGAAGGTAGATAATGAAGTTTTGTCTCTCTTGTTCTATATATGGATTATCAAAGCAATAATTGTCATCCAGCTTGGATTTACTTGGGTTATAAGATGTTCTGGGCCTGTTTCTCAGGGTAAGCTTCCTCTTAGAAGAAGATACATGTGAATGGTGGGTTTTGCCACATTTTTTTCTTCATATTATCTGTAGATGTAGCTGAATTCATTTATACTATCAAAAAGAGCAAAATACATAAAGGTTTCAAAATATTTTGTTTACAAATAATGCTGCTGATTGTGCACTATAGAACTGTAGGGACAGACATTTTCAAAGGAAGAAAAAAGAAGCTCTCATTGCAGAATTAGTGATAGAAGGCACCTGCACCTATAATGGACTTCATCAGTCTGAAATGTTGTTTTTTAACAATGTACTTAACCCAAAATGGTAAAAAATGAAGCATTTTAACAGCTGCTGATAGCTGCTGATATTTTACAACTGATTTAATTGACTATGCCATTTGAGACGTGAATGATATTTTAGCTGACAAAGTTCATGATAAATTCAGCTTCTGGCAGTGTAATTATCCTCAGTCATTTATTCATCTGTGTGTTTCCAGGTGGCAAGATTTCTGTGCTTTTGCAGATGTGATAGTTAACCTTGTCTCTTTCTTACATGATGATACCTGTGTTTCTTTTGTCTGTTTATTTGTTGTATTTCAGCCAAAATAATGATTGAACTTGGTTTAGTAGGAAGAGTACCTTCTTCCTAGAATAAGAAATACGGTACTGAAGAGTGGAAACTGGAGAAACTACCCTTTACAAATAATTCAGTGATATCCAAGGAGTAAAGGAGAAAGTTGAGTATTATCTGTCAGAGTTTCTCAACAAAACAACATATGAAATCTTTTGCATAATCAGTGAAAAATAGGTCAACCTGAATATAAGCAGATAGTTTTAAATATGAATTTTCACTTTAGGATGAAAATAAAGCATAGGCTTGTAAATGCTTGTTTGTATGGAAGAGTTAGTGCAGCATAATTACATTGCAGTGATTTCTTTACACTAACTCCATGCCTGGAAAACCTCACTCTGTGCTGAGGGACCCTTTGCTGAGTCCCCTTCTAGATAAAGTTACCTCCTTTCTGTAAGTGTAGGGGAGCCTTGGGAGATTAACCTTACTAGCCTAAAGCTAACCTTTGTGAACTGGATCTAAAAGTGCTTGTGTGCTGTAATTTAGTAGCTGCCCAGGAAATATGTGCTGCTACAAATTATTTCCCTCATTAACTGCTCTGGGAAGACAAATGGTAAGTCAGCTGGGTGCCTTTGAAATCTATACTCACATTTTTAGCTTCACAGAACAACTACTTTATTGTCATACTCAGACATAACAAAGTCTTGACCTGACCAAGATCTAGGAAGCAGCAGCAACTCAAAATCAATCTTTAGAAATACTCAAAGGCAGAAAATCAGGTTTTTGAGCAGTTCACTTTCTAAGAAACCACTGTAGGTTTCTGGTTGATTTCTAGTATTAGCTACAGAGGGAGTAATCACAAAAAGACACCTAATAGTTCATGGCACATATTTATTACACAATATTGCATTTTGTGAGGCATTTTTGCTGGTCAACTAAATTAAATGCTAATTAAGACAGCAGGGATTCTGGGTTTAAATACATTTTGTTTCTATTCTGATGCATATGAGCAAAGAGGACTTTCTGGGAATAGGGAAAGCCGACATCTAATAGACACTCGAAGCAGCTGATGTTGATTTCCAGGACATCCTTCGACTAGAAAAAATAAAGTAACAATATTCTTTTCTATTTTTGGTTTGTGCCTTTCTCTGATATTAGTAAATAGCAGTACTGCCAGCTGAAGATGTGATCGTGAATTTTTATTCTCCCAAAGTGTACAGAATGTTTGGTAAATTCTATCAGAACTTTTCAACCATTTCATTCAATGAGTTTGCATGTTAGCTGTCATGGTTTAACCCCAACTGGCAACTAAGCACCACACAGCTGCTCACTCGCTCCCCACCCCTTTCTCCCCAGGGGAGAGAATCAGAAGAGTAGAAGTGAGAAAACTCATGGGTTGAGATAAAGACAGTTTAATAAGTAAAGCAAAAGCTGCACACTCAAGCAAAGCAAAACAAGGAATTCATTCACTACTTCCCATCGGCGGGGAGGTTTCAGCCATCTCCAGGAAAGCAGGGCTCCATCACGCGTAACGGTTACTTGGGAAGAGAAATGCCATCACTCCAAACATCCCCCCCTTCCTTCTTCTTCCCCCAGCTCTGTATGCTGAACATGACATCATGCAGAACGGAATATCCCTTGGGTCAGCTGTCCCAGCTGTGCCCCCTCCCAATGCCTTGTGCACCCCAGCCTGCTCACTGGTGGGGTGGGGTGAGGAGCAGAAAAGGCCTTGATTATGTAAGCGCTGCTCAATTATAATAAAAATATCCCTGTATTATCAACATTGTTTCAGCACAAATCCAAAACACAGCCCCATATTAGCTACTGTGAAGAAAATTAACTCTACCCCAGCCAAAACCAGCACATAGCCTAGAGATCTATATATCTTATTTGAATTCCTACTTATTTTTAGCAGTTTTTATTAGCAAGAAATTATATTTGTAGTCAGGTGGGTTAGCAAAATCAATAAACTCCAGCACTTCATTTTTAGCACTGTTTTAACATTGTTTTCCAGACTAAGGAAATGGTGTATAATTCTAATTCATTATATATAAGGCCTCTGGTCTAAATACAGAATTTTCTTTGGGAAGAGCAGAGATACTTTGTTTGAATTATAATAGCTGTTATTGAGGCTGATGTATACATCACAGATTTGTTATGTGATAATTCTAAGTGTACTAGTCTGATAAAAACATTACATGACATCTGATCATTTGTAAAGGGATGGAGGAGTGAGAAGGCAGAAGAAAATAAGATGACCCACCCATTGTGGTTATTATGTGGCAGGTGGTTTAATACTGTTGAACTTATAACTCCAGGTGTGATGTTTAGAAGACTTCATAAGCCTAGTGATATCCCTACTGACTTCTGAATTAGCATGTGTAAGATAAAAGCAAATGCAATTCTTAAACCATTGCCATAGCAACATTATTAATGTTATGTTAGTTAAGACTGCAGCAATGTTTCTATTTTTAAAAAAGCAACAGTGCTTCCTCCTCTGTACTAGTTCATACAAAATGGAAAGTGTACAGAAATATTTACTTCATGTCTGCCTCAAAATGAGAGATTATCATCTCAAGTAATGTTCCATCACCACTGAAATCATATAAAATCTTTGGTGACTGATGCATTGTATTAAAAATTTGACATCCTAAAGTAACAGATCTAAATATTTATGTTAAAACTGATCCACAAGCAATACTGGAAACTCCAATAAATCTTCTCATTTGGAGTGGTAAAGCCAGTATACTTTCCACCCATTCCACCAGCTGCTACTTAAGGATACCTTTATGTGCATTTGCACACTGTATTTGCTAGGCAAAATTTTCACCACATTATTTGCCACAAATTACTTCAGCTCATAATTTTGGTACCTCAATATTTGCTGCCTTTGCAGCAATAGGACTCGCACGACAACATTTCTAATTACTGTTTGCAGTTACTCAGAGGTAACAAATGTAATCCTATTCCTCTATATGCATGTAGCAATGCATGACAGTTACATTTTCTCTTTATTCTAGATTATCAACTTTTTTGCAATTCGCCTAGTTGTCTCCTACTATTGTTTTCTTTTCCTGGGAGATTAAATCCTAAAATATAAATGTATATTTTTTATCATGAAAAGAGGAAGAGGTAAAAAGTATTACTCAGGATATTGTTGATACATGGTCTTCTGAATTCTTCATCATTTCAATATTATGTCAACATTTTAACGTGTGAAAATTATTTAACATTAGAATAATATGCTACAGGGGAGTTACACAGCTACTTGGGAGTAGAAATGCACCACAACTCTCCCCAATGCTTTTACTTGCACAGCACTTGGATAACTTTCCTTTGCATTTCCAGATACCTGCAATGGAAACTGCCGTGGGAGAAGTTCCCAAAAACCTGCTGTGTCAGCCAGAACGATTGGCACATTATGCGATCTGCCTTTCTCCTTGCGTGTATGCGCCTCATTCAGGAAGGCATTCTGGGATGCAAAAGGATGAGAAGCAAGGTATTACTTGTAATCAGCCAAGAATCCTTGGCAAAAAAACCCCCGACACTGAGTTTTTTGCTTTCAGCAGGTTTTAAATTTTTTTCTTTTTTTTTTTTTTTCTTTTTTTTGTTGTGTGTCTTCAGGAAAGGACAAGCATTTGTCCAGGCCTTACATAAAATAAATATAAAGTAATTTCTATTCCCAACAGTAACAAATTACCATTCTGAACCAATTTCTTGTAGTCAGCCTGAAATGAATAGCTTTCTCGTACTGCCAAAATCTTAATTTCTGAAATCAACTCCATATTCTCAATAAGGGATCTTTTTGCTGTAGTGAGGGGTTGATTTGCATGCTGTCATCTGAAATTACATTACTTCTAAATATATCCACATTTCCAGAATTTGGAAAAACACACAAAAGTGAATTTTTTACTTGTTGCTTTGAGATAACCAGATGTCATACTGATAGAAGGCTGCTAATCCAGAATAATTTGGTTTCTGTTAATGCAAGGTACCAGCAAGGATGAATTGTAACAGGAAGGGTGAAACTGCTCACTAGAGAGCAAGGGACTGCCTAATTGAAATTTGCAAAGTGAGGAATGAATCATGTTCTCTGTCCTGGAATGCTGTGAAGCTTTCAAAGGGAAAAAACCCTACTTCTTTCCGAATATTATCCAGGCTGCTTATGTGACCTAGCAAGCCATCTCTGAGTCAGAGAGCACTCAGTACACACTGACCTTCTGAAAAGCAAATTCGTCTTTTAAACTTTCAATGACCATCTATGGAAGAGGTGGGGGAAAAAGTATCTTGTTACATGAAATGGAAGGTTTGGTTCTTTAAAAATAATAAAAAGAAAACTTCCCTTACCAATTCATTTTCCAGTGATGTTCCTACACTGATGATATATCTCATATATATATATACAGAAAGAAATGCTATATCTTTAGATTTATACATTTGATTAAGACATATTCCTTATTACCAATAAGACATAAAAATTGTGTGACGCTGACTCATGTCACAGTCCTACAATTTACCTGAAGTACTAAATTATTAATAATTGCTCCTCAATTGTAATTAGGAACTTAAGAGAGCTGCTGGATTAACATTTCTGATGGCCTATTTTCTCCTTTCCTTTCAGAAGTGCAAGTGTCTCTGTAGGTAAGTAATAAAGCATACAGTAACTTGGCATCCTTACAGGGATACTGGGGCAATGTTCCCAGGGATTCCGTTATTCTAGGATTTTTTACAGTTTTCTTATCCCAGAAAGCCTTCTTGCAACAGGATTAACCTCTTTACAGAGGAATGACTGTCCTGGGTCAGAACATATGTCTCTCTGCTGAACGTCTCATGCCCAGCAATGGTCAAGAGCAGATGCTGAGGGAAGAGCACTAGAACAGGGCAATCGAGCAACAGTGTTTTCCCAGAACACTCTCCAGCCTCCAATGTTTTACAGCTCAAGGACTTATTCTGCCAAAAGTCATATGCTTGTATTTAATAGTCCTTGGGGACTCCACTGATTTGCCAGATGGCTTTTTGAACTCATGTAAGCTTTTAACAATCACAACATGTCATGTCATGGAGCTCCATAGCTCAAATATCTATCATGGACAGATGCGCTTCCTTTAGTTTCTTTTGCGTAAGCCTATTGATAGTTTCTTCCGGCCCCTTGCTCTTGTACTGAAAGAAATAGTGAGCCGCATCTTTTCCAAGATCTTTATGATTTCGCAGTTTGTTACCATGCTTGCTCCACTGTTTCTTTTCTAAGCAGAGTCCCAGTTTTCCCACCTGTTCCTTGGAGAAAATGATTCCATATCTTTGATCATGCTTGTTACCCCTCTCTGAAGTTTTTTAGCTTTACCACAGTCTTTTTGAGAATGGAGTGGTGTGGGAGAGGCAGATGTTCAGAGCTATGCACATCATCCAAGATACAGGGGTACCTCAGATTTACACAGTAGGATAACATATTTTTGTTAAAAGCACAGGATTTCACTTCAGAGTACTAGTAGCCAGCTTACAGCCCAGTAGGTTTTAGATTTCCAGGTCGTTCCCTTGCCAGCAATATAATCTAAATTCTCTTTGCTTACTCCAATAGAGCACTATGGCAACCAAGTCCTCCCACATGCTTCTGGAGTCACGTGTGGAGAGTATATAATCAATACTGCTTGGTGTCTTTAGTAATACCTCCCTGAGTTTTGTGCTAGCCACTGTCAGTCAAGAAGAAGGAATAATTGTTCCAGATGTTCACAAGTCAGTTATCACTGGTGTAACTGCACAGAAACCAACAGTGACCTGATAAGATGCATTTAAAGGAAATGCTGGCTTCTCATGGGGAAAATAAAGCTTCTGCTCAGAATATAAAGGCTTTCAGATCATTTAAGCTTTATTTAATTTTGTGAAGTGTGCATGGCCCCTGATTATCAGCAGCATTTTCTGCTTAATTTAACTTGGTTTTGTCACACAGTCCTATCAGTTTAAACATGCTAAGTTCCAAACTGGGGCGCTCCTAACAATGAACTCTTTGCTTATATTTATTTTATGCAAAAAAAAATCAATGATGATGAATTACGTTTTCTGGGAGGTGTTACATTTCTGCCTCAAATCTTAAGTGGCCAGAAGCCGGAGCTTACACACTGACTCACTGTCATTCCAAAAATATTCCATGCCTACAAATTATTGTCCTCCTCGGATCAGCCAGTAGTCACACACGAGCTCAATGAAAGCTGCCAAGCTTAACAAAATAAGTTTTTCTTTCTCTCCAAAATATGTTCAAAATCAAGCTGGGTGAGACTGTAGCCCAAAACTACTTCTAGTTTTAAACACAGAAATGGGCTTAAGCTCTTCTAGTATCCTATTGAACTGGCAGCTTTCAGTTGTTTCCTGTGAAGACTAATAATGTCCTCAGTCTGTCCTATGTAAATGAGGACAGGTCCTGGTGGTTTTGGGGAGGTTTTTTTGAGGGCGGGGGAGGGGGCGTTGGATTTGTTTTTTTAATGTTAATGCAACAAAATTCAGAATGACTTTCAAAATTAAATTCCGCTGTTCTGTATTCATTATCTTACAATGCTTTCCAGCTCAATTTCCTCAATTGCAACGTAAAGATAATTTCCCCTGACTGGAAGCCTTGTAAACACATACAAGGATATGTGGGTCACTGCATAGCCGTGTGCTTGGAAACACACTCATGGTAGCACTGAGCAGGATAGTTTGCAACCCTTTCAACTGCCTTCATATTTTTAAGGAACTCAGTGTTTATGATTATTATCCCTGTACTAACATTAAATATAATTCATTATGTTTTAATATTAATGTTATTTATAATACTGGGACACACTGAAGGAAGACATTTGAATAAAAATAACTCTTCTCCTACTTTGAATTATCATTTTAAAATACCATTTTAAAGAACCATAGAGCTAAACAGTGGTACTTTACTGCATAATTTATGTCTTTCAGCCAAAGATTTGGGTTGTGGACAGAAACAATTAAAACTCTACAGAAGAAAATATGTTTTAAGAAGAAATACTGTAACTCTGGGTGTTAAGTTTCCATTAGGCTCAATAAGTGAAAGACTTTTCTTTTCACCCTGCAGACTGTTATAAGTCATTGTTACTCAAACCCTGAGGCAAACTCTGCTATATAATTGAAAAAGAGAAGCCACTGGCCAAAAGCATTTCCATGGGGAGAGCTGTTGTGTGTTTTTAATCCAAATTTTTTTTTCAATAAATTCAAGTAGCAGTAGGAAAACTCTATTTTGCATGTCTTTTAATGCAATATAGATCTTATGATTTTGTTAAAATGGAAAAACTAGGAAGTTATGTTATAATTGTTGTCTAAATCTGATTTGATTGTTACCCAATGTGTAACTATCAGCAAAAGCTCAGCTAAATTACTGTGCAATTTACCAGCTTTAGTTCACACAAATAAAAATTTCAGACCTTAGACCTTGTTACTCAAATTTCAAAGTGAAATTGTAGCTTACAGCTCTGGATGATTCTCACCAGGACACACAAAGTAGTTGGAAAAACTGTGTTCTTTAAACCCTGTGAACAGTGTACTCAGCACATGAGCAACTCTGACACCAACACCTGGGAAAAAATACTGTGTTCAAACCGCCACTCTCCTTACACTCCAAAGTTATGTGTCAGGGCAATTATTGACACCAACATTTTAGCTGACAGTCTCTGTTAGCATCATAACAGCAAACATTGTTTTGCGGTATCACTTTCCCATATGTGAATGTCTAGTCATGCCCTGGTGTTATTGGGTAGGAAGTCCCAAAATCCTGAAGAGTAGTTCACCAGCATCCTTCCTGTCCTAGGAAGCATTGCACAGTTTTACATAAGAGTCCTAACACTTAATCCAGTAATAACAATTTCAGTGACAATCTCCACTCCAGGTATCTTCTACAGCTTTGCGCTACCAAGCGTAAAACCACATCTGAGTTGTTTCACATCAAGTGAAACATTGCACTCACAAGAGCAATGGATTCTTGGGACAGGATGATCATTACTGTGTTGTATTGGGTCTTCTTCATAATAGATGGTACGGTGATGTTTTGGATTTGTGATCAAAACAGTGTTGATAACACATTGATGTTTCAGCTGTTGCTGAGCAGTGCTTGCACAGTATCAAGGCTTTTGTTTCTCATGCTCCCCACTACACGAGTAGTCTGGAGTGTGCAAGTCGGCAGGGGGCACAGCCAGGACAGCTGAACCCAACTGACCAAAGGGATATCGCGTACTGTATAACATCATGCCCAGTAATAAAATCTGGGGAAAAAATGAGGAAGGAGAGACATTCAGAGATTAAACTGTCTTTATCTCAGCCCACAGGTTTTCTAACTTTTACCCTTCTCAGTCTCTCCCCCATCCCACCAGGGGGAAATGAGCAAGTGGCTTTGTGGGGCTGAGCTGCCTACTGGGGTTAATTGCCCACTGGGATTATTGTGGAAAACTATCACCTCTTTTCCACAAGAGTAAAAATCTCTTTTAACAGCTGGTTTTCCTACTCGGCTCTGACTTTGTGTGGAGTTGCGGTGACTTTCAAAATCACCAGTGAAGTCCTAAATATTCTACTCAGATGAAGCACCTTTCTGGTAATCATCTCCCTATTCAGAAACAGATGAAAGATGACAACTTTTGTACTACAAAAGCTGGGTCCCTACAGCTCTCTTTGGAGCATAAAACCCAAAGATTGTTATTGCAGTAAACTTTTGGAATTGTAGATAGGTAGCTAAATGTGACCTACACTTCAAATCACTAAAAGAGAAGAGAAATTGTTGAAGACAAAACAGCTCAAGTGTTTTAGGTTATGTCTGTAGTCTTTAAATGACAGTAGAATACACCATCTACTTTTTTCCTAAATGTGAACTTAAAAACTGAGAAATTCTTTCCATTCTTTTGGATAATTTCTATGCAGTAAGCTCAAGTTTATCTAAGATATTCTAGGAAAAAGAAAGTGAAAGTCAGAAAGGTACCTGGGGTAGAAGTAGTAATAGATATACCAAATCGCCATAAACTCACCTCATTTAGTCCAAAAGAGTGATAATGGGAGAGAATACTGGCTGGCTGAATGTTTCAGAGATGTGCTGAGCATTTACACCTCTGTCCTGGTTTCAGCTGGGAGAGAGTTAATTTTCTTCCTAGTAGCTGGTATAGTGCTGGGTTTTGGATTTAATATGAGAATAACATTCATAACACAGTGATGTTTTAGTTGTTGCTAAGTAGTGCTTGCACTAAGTCAAGGACTTTTCAGCTTCTCATGCTCTGCCGACTGAGAAGGCTGGAGATGCACAAGAAGTTGTGAGGGGACACAGCCACAACAGCTGACCCAACTGGCCAAAGGGATATTCCATAGCATAGGATGTCAAGCTCAGCATACAAGCTGGGGGAAAGCTCGCTGGGGGGTGCTGCTCGGGGACAGCTCGGCATTGGTCGGCAGGTGGTGAGCAATTGCATTATGCATCACTTGCTTTGTATATTCTTGTTGTTGTTGTTGCATTTCAATTATTAAACTGTACTTATATCAACCCACAAGGTCTTTCCTTTCACTTTTACTCTTCTGATTCCCTCCCTCATCCCACCGCATAGGGGGAGTGAGCAAGTGGCTGTGTGGTGCTCATTTGCCAGCTGGGACTGAGCCACAACTACCTCCTACCATCTTCCCTTTCAGATTCAGAGAAAAATGTAGAGAAATAGAATAATGATCCTGAGTAGGACAAAGAAAAGGCGATAACAGTAAAATCAGTACTGTTACTGCATTATAAAACTGTTCATTAACACCTTTAATATCCATTAGAGATTTACTAATGCCAGAGATTACACAATAAGATTATACACCTTTTTCAACTCATTTGACAGGTAACACATTAATAAATGAACATTCTTGTCTAACGATTTGTCCATCAAAGAGTAAAATTATGTGATATTTCATGAATTGTGCAAACATATAGATGCAGTATGAGAACATGTCTGTGAAGTGACCCTTCTAAAATGCTTTAACTGCCCAAACAGTTATTGTGTAATTTGCTGCAAGTCAAATTCACTGAATCATCCTTCAGCTGTCTAATAGAAGAGATAATGCACTGTACCAGGGGTTAATCTGGCTAACATGCATCTTTCTTTGGCATCTTCAAGCCTTGAGAAGAAATTATAAAGGTCAAAGTTTAAAAAGCTGTCTGCTATAAGGGCTTTTCTCCCCTAAGAATGCAAACAAAAAAATCTTAATAGGAGATAATAAAGATTAAAATTATGATGATAATAAAGATTTAAAAAACACTTTGCTCCATTTTTTTACATCCTTTGAGAATTAAATAAAATACTCATCAGAGAAAGATAAGCAGAAAGTCCTTAGTAACAGCATTAGACACACACTTTGTAGGTGAACCGAAGCTGACAAGTCCTAACAGCTCTAATAGTGGTTTTGTCCTGCTGAAGCTTGCCATTTAGGCTGGAAGTAATCTTACTCTTCCCTTTAGAGCTGCACTGGTTGTCATTATCCTGGCAAAGTGTCAGCTGTTGAGCCTGAGGGCAGTGAGGAACGGACAGTGGGGAACGAGGGAAGTTTTTGCATCGTATGTGACTGAGCCAAGTTTGAGCTAAGGCTTGTTACTCCAAAACAGCAAAAGTCTAAACCCTATATTCTGCAATCTGGCAAAGCTGGAAACCCGTCTGAAAACTATTTCATTCTAATCAAATAGTAGATAGGATTAGGAATTTATTTCCATGGATCAGATATAGTAAATGAGGTTAAATTTGGATGTGCCAGTTCTGGGAAGATAGCAAAGTAATAGCCACAGTTTTTCGGTCTTGCCACAGATTAGTTATTATTCAATGCTTGCTCATTCTTTTGTTAGAGTGTTGGCCTTAGACATTATGAATTATCCCTCTGTTATTAAAAGTATCAGATCCCATTGGGATTTCAATTACTCTTTCATTAAACAACTTTTTTTTTCCTTAAATTCACCTCCTCAATATTTTAATCTGCTGTAACAACAAAAATGATCACTGAGATAGTCAGGACAAAGGTATGACTTTCATAAAATTATTATAATGACCCACATAAAGGTCTTTTCAGATTTTTATTAAAGGTTTTTTTATGAGATGCTTTATGGGTTCATCTCTGCATGTATTGAATGAATGAGAAGGAAAGCAAAATAGAGCCTGAAGTCACTGAGGGAAACATTGACTCTTACTCTCCCAGAGCAAAATAGGTGCCCCTAAGAAAGGGAGTAATCTTTTTTCTTGAAAGAAGTAATTAAGAACTAGCCTTCATTTTCCTTGGGATCATTTCCAAGTGTTGCTAACCACCAAATATTATATTTTTTTTAATACTGGGTAACTATATTATTATTGGAGTAAAAGCTACTATTTTTTCCTAAGATCTTGTTACTCTGTCAGTTATCCATAGACAGTGAACAGTCCAGAGTAGCTAACCCTGCATACCACATCCTGATGAATGAGCAAGATATTCAGCAGCCAGTGATTAATTCTCTGCTGCTGCAGTATCAGTCAGGAGCAAACAAGGTTAGTATGTCAGGCAGCAAACTGGAGAAGACTATATCACCTCTTCCTTATCTTTCAGTGGAACACAAGTTTTCATCATTCATTGTCAGTACTGACAACCACCTTTCAGCTCTCCACGTTTCCACCGACCTGCCCCAAAAATACTTTTAACTTGACAAAGCAATTATGGAGTCAGCATGGGATTCAGTTCTTCACATAGAGAGATGTAAGAAGCTGTTATGTCTGCCATATTGTACGCTTCTGAGAGACGAAGTCTATCCACAGTTGGGAAGGTTTCAAAACAGACACTTTAGCATAGCTAAAGAAAGGTAATGTATTGAAAACACAACCCAACAAAAAAAAAAAAAGCCCGAACTTACGAGCTTTTGCAGCATGCTGAGTGCATAACTGTCATGACACGAATAACAGGGCTGCCATAAATTGGAAAGATGAATTGGAACAATGCTGTGTAAATGCAGAAATAACTTTTATTTGGTGAACGCGAGTGTGGAAGAAGAAAATTTGAAAGCAGAGAAATGAACTTTGCAGTATATATTTTGATATCTTATCCATTGGCAGCAAAGGAACACCTAGGACAGGTAAGGTCGTGGGCAGAGACAGAGAAGAGAAGGACACCATTCCCTAGGTGTTCAGCAACACCCTTTCATTATTTCATTGTTTCCCCTGTTTCTTTTCAAAAATAAAAGTCAAGTTCCATGTGTGGAGAAATCACAGGATGCACCAAGTCTGTAAAAAAGACAAATTAATCAAAAAAGTTGGTCTGTACTGATCTTCAACAGTTTTAAGTACTTGTTTAAAGTTTTGTATGTATGGTCTTCCCTGAGTTCCAAATTGCTTATGGAGGAGCAAACTAATTCATCCTAATATCAGAAAATGTTTTAGAATTAAAGGTAAGAAAATGTGAATGTAACTGCAGAGTAGCATCTATTCTACACCAATTTAATTGCTCAGGAACTTAAATAACCTAGTGATCAATCTAAACTACCATTTTCCTAAGCATTACAAAAAGAAAAAAATATGGAATAGCATCTTTCGCAGAAATCTGAGACCTTTAGCGTTTAAATGAGATTTTTAATCAAGAATCCTCTTGGTTTTCTGGCACACATTTTTCTTTTCACAAGAACTGGAATTTGAGAACTCATACAAGAGTCTTTTAAATGACAGAAGAAAGCCTTCAATGACACTTAAAAGGAAAAAAAAAAAAGAAGACAAAGAGAAAGAACAATTACCAACACCCGACACCCCCCCCCCCCCCCAAAAAAAAATATTTTTTTTTAGATACATTGAAAGGTAGTTTAGAATGTAATAGAATGTAATAGAATAGTAACAGAATGGAAACAAGATCAAACATTGTGCTACTCCACAGCAAATGGCAATCATAACACCCTTGAATGCCCATCTGTCACAAAAAAATACAATCCTGCTACATCAGGAAAATCCCACAGACAACATTAGTGTCTCTTATATGAGCTCTTCATTAATTTGTAAGGACAATATACATTCTTATGACAAGATATTTATAGTGACAAACCTGATGAAGGAACTCTCCAAAAAGGATACTTGTAACTCTTAAAAAAAAAAAGGATGTTTGATTTTATCAGCAAGCCACATCTTACCACGTAAGAACTGGGAACTGCCCAAGCACGTGTTAAATGTGCAAGAAGTTCAAGGACTCAGGCAGCAGCAAAGCTCCCAGCAGATATTTCTGAATTTCCAGATACTGTGTTGTTTAACTAGTGCAAATTCTACTGCATCAAATATATGCCAGACTGTGGTAGTGTTTGGCCATATTTCTGAGCAACAGGAGCATCTCCTTTATCGTCTGGAACTGATTTCTTTCTCAGCTCCAGACTGTGTATGTGTAGCCCTGGATTCTGAAAAGGGAATTACTCAAAAGGTACTTAGCAACTAAAATGCTAGCCAGGAAGAAGACAAACATTGATGAAGTCCCTTCTAATGTCAGACTCCCTGCACTGAAAGGAAGTTAATGGGAGGCACTCTGTATTTTCAAAAGCAGTCTAAAAAGTTATGCAAATAGTAAAGTGTCATTTCACAGACTGTAGACTACTCCTGACATTCCCAAGGTACTATGAGAGTATTTCTAAACTGGAATTGGATAGATGGTAAAACTGCTACATCAAAAGCACACTGTTCCGAGCCTCACTGTGGAACCTTTATTTTTTCATAGAATTCAAAGAAAGAAAATTGATTTTTTGCAGGAAAAGTCTTACTTTGAATAAGGCAATGAAGTGTGAATTATTCAAGCTTACCTAGAAAAATTTCAGCTGCACATATCTGAGGGAATTACTGACTCCTCCACACAAGTCTAGGTGAAAGTGAAGCCTCTAATGTAGACATAAATTTCCTGCTATCTTCCTCTAGTTCATCACAAACACTAAGTTTAGTTGGCTTCTCTATTCCAATTTCATTCTGCATACCACTAGAATGAAAAACGTAACAGAAACCCCAATTTATGACGTTAAAGGGTAAAATCTATATTTATTCACTTACTCAGATATTTAGAATTTCAAGTTAGCACTCAGTCATTTAACAGGGGATTTGAATAGCAATTTCATATAGGTAACTTGACAAGAAGGACCATGAGAATTTTGATATTTCTTCTTTGACTTCATTTCAAGCCTTTGTCAATTTGTTCTTATAAATGAATTGTAACACAGCTTCATACAATATGGACAAATGCATCTTCACTGAAGTTAGTGGACTGTGTCCATTTACTACCAGCTGCAGATCTGGTCCATAATTCAATGTTTTGTTGAAATGTTCTATACAATGAAGTGAGTAAATGAAATCTATACCTTTGTGCTTAAAACCAGGCTTTGGAAAAAAAGCAAGAATAGAACTCATGCCAAACCATCTGCAAATCACAGGAATACAGTTCATCCCCTGCACATCCCTCTTCAGGAATATAAACTGGAATATTTGCCACTTTGTCTCTTAAGCTTCTCCATAGCTAACACAGGACATGCAAAAATTAAGCTTGTCCTCAGAAAAAGAAGTAATGTACCCAGTAGATATTAACAGGTGCATGCTATCTTAATATTAGAACAATAAATGTAGGCTTAAAAATATTTGTTGGCTTTTTCCCCAAGACACCTGTTACTTGATTTTCTCCATTTCTCCAGGTGACAGTGGGAAAGTCTGTCCAGGCGTCAATTAGCAGAAGGAGGCTTAAATGTGTTAACATTAAAACAATCCTTTTTTTCATCAGTATTTCTAGTTTTTAAAAGGAAAGATAAAAATAAAAGCATTTCTTTCCCCATAGCTTTCTCTGCACTGTAGTTAAAACACTGGATTTGGATGTATTTTATACCAACAATGTGGTTTTTTACTTTTAAACATAAATACCTGTAAAAAAAAAACCAACAACAAACAAACCAACAATCACCTTATATGAGTGTTAAACAAAGTGATTTTTTTAACAAAGCAGTGAGAAAGACACTAGCAAGCCTAGTCCTTTTGTCCTGCTTAGGAGAAAATGAAGGGCAGGTTCTTTGCACTGAATATAGTAGAACAGCAAGTTTCTAAGATGAGAACAGGGTAGGCTCACTTTTCTTGGCTTGGGTGGGATTTTGCCTTCTCCTTCTTCTTTCTGTTCTCACTGGTGTCAGTGGATCCCACGACGTGCCTTCTGGGAAGTGCCACAAAATGTCTTTAGAAGGATCTGTGCAACATCATTCAGCTGTAAGTTCTGGACAGTCAGTTCATTTTGGTTAGTGTACGTCATTAAGATGCAGCTGTCATTCAGCTGTTCACAATTCAAACATAACTTTGCTCATCTAAACTGATGTCCTTTAGGGCATCATTCCCGATTTGAACTTTAGCATTGGTATGCCATGTGTTGTTGCTAGGATCCACTTTCAGTGAGAAGCCAGTCAAGATGTGTTTTTTCTGAGGGATCTTCAGGTACTTTATAAGTTAAAAGAAATGAACTTAAGTTAATAAAGTCTAATGTCTTAATAAAGAACAGGCTGGTCTCAGTATAGTGATAGTAATGACCCAGAAGAAAAGCATTTACCTGCACTAGTGAAATTCAGTATTCATTCTTGCAACATAGTCATGTTTCCAGTTCTAATCAAAAGGAAATACTAGCATCTATTCCTATAAGGATGTGCAACTGCCTAATAAGTACTGGTAACAGTAGTTATATTCCCCACTTCAATTAATTTCACTAAAAGTTATCAGAGTGATCACTAGCTCATGGTTCTCCTACTTACTGTAGTTAATGCTGTGCTAGCACCTCAAAATCCCATCCAAAATTGGATTCCTGTAATATCTGATTTTGCACAAACAAAAAACATGAAGACCAGAAAGTGGTCTTGCAGGCTGTGCAGTTCTCAGTTTAAGATTTAGATAGCATGTACCGGGTACACGAACAAAACAATTTCATGACCTATTCCTACTTCTATTATGCCAAGTTATTTTCTCCTTTTTCCTTTTATCTGCACAGCTCTGTGCAACAGAAGCAACACAGAAAAGTCAGATTATTTTGCAAAGTTACCACCTGCTGTTGCGTATTTATTTTCTCCTATTCATTTTCATAATGTACTCAGCAGTTTTAAATGGACCAGAAACGGCGTTTCTATTATTTGTCTAAGGGACTTATATTACCACTAATGGTTCTAAAAGTGAAAAGATTTAACCTCATCATTATCTTTTATGAAGCATTATTACAGAAAACATCAGTATCTACAAATGATAGCTATTCAAAGTTTACATACTGCAAGACTTTGAGATAAGTCTTGTCACGTGCACAAAGTGCAAGTATCACCTCTGGAAGCCAGTATGAATTAGCAGTTTCTGTGCAATAAGAAATGTTCTGTGTCAGTACATCCTGAATTAGTAGATAGATGTTAATAGAGAAAATTAAATGCAAATGGAAATATACAGCTATATTAAATAGACAGAACCTGGTTTTATAGGTTTCCCAATGGAAGAAATAGCCTATTATTTTCTCCTTCTGGTAAGTCAGAATTGGGTTTATTGACTAATATTACTGTAATATTAGCTAGCTTTGTGACAAACATTTTGTGCTTGGATTTTCTCATTGTATTTGTTTTGAGTTACATGCTTTGGCATCATTGAATTAAAAACACTATCTGTTATCTCCTTCTCCAGTATTCAACCTTACTAAGGTCTTAAATAACTATTAGATCTTGTTGGGCAGACTAATGTTTTTCATATCGCAAACGCTAATAAAGAAATTGTACAAACATGTTTGAAATTTTCTGGAACCCTGCCAAGATGAGATTTTCCCCTTCTATTGAGTTTTAGCAGCCAAATTACACTGCTGAGAGAGATCAAACCTAGAAGCAATAACAATTCTTCATATATATAGAGATATGTATGTGCATATATGTATACATATATGTGTGTACATATATATTAACAGATTTGCATTCTTTCCCTGATCTGGAACTCTGAGCAAGGAGGAACCAGAACAACAGATGATGTAAAATGACCTATGAAGCCAGATGCATAAAGTCCCACTAAATTTATACTACAAAGAGCTGCATTCCTCATTTTAACTTTTCAATAAACATAATACAATTGTTTGTAACAGTTCTAGTGCTGACAATACAAATTAGGACAAAAATGTTGGCAATACAAACATTGCCACACATTTTTTCTCCCACAAACCAGTAACATACAGTGAAGATCAAAAATAAAGGAAGAAAAATGCATCAGACTTATGGAAAGATGATTAGAAGGAACAGACAAACATCCGTTCTGTAAAAACTAAAAAAAAACAAAGAGTAAATACTAGAGCTGAATTGAACAGGATAGATTAGCCTGTCATCTAAAAAAGCCATGTTCCATGATATATGTACACATATATGATATATGTGTGTGTGTATATATATTGGGTTAACGGTTGGACTTGATCCTAGATGTCTTTTCCAACCTTAATGATTCTATGATTCTATATAAAGATATGTATATAATATTATATATAAATATAGTATAACCTGTATATTACATACATGTGTAATGACATGCAGACAAGATATACACATAAAAATACATAACATGGTTAGCATAGAGTATTTTCATTTATTATAAATGTTTTATCTTTAAATACACAAACTGCCTCTACCTTGTCAGGCCCAGCTCCATATTCTGAGACATAGAAATACTAACTTTAAATACAAATTTCACCATTCTAATTATCTTCTGTAACGCATAGGCAAGCCCTAAAATTCTCGCTGCTATAAGACTAAGTCACAGCTAACAGACAAAACAATATTGTCTTGTTTTCAAAATTATTTCCATTCTGAATGTTATCAAAGGTAGAAATACTGATGGGGAAATAAGCTGTTTCTATAAAGGCATGCAGAGTTTTCAAGTCAATACCATATCAAAAGCCTGTAGAATAACTCAGACCTCCAACTTTATTTACAGAGTCATAAAATTTCAAAAAATACACCACTAAAATAAAAGAGAACAAAAATAACAAAAAAAGCAGCAACAAGTGGAAGCAATTCATGTTCCACTTATGTTTATTCTTGTTTTACCATCCTTTGACACTGACAGCTTCAAAAACACATAAAACATAACTTAGAATGGACTAATGTCCTTTCTGATGTATATCTGAAATCTTCTGATTCCCTTTCTTCTCAAATCTGGTGAACTATTTGCAAAGGCTTGATCTAAAATCAGTATACAATCTTTTTAAGTACTTCTAGAACTCAGCCCATAGTTGTTACTAGCAACTTTATTAAGTAATAGTCTTCATTTCTACTGCTGTCAGTTAAGCTACTCCTTTTTTTGTCCTACCTATCAAGGTGAATTAAAACCAGAATTAAATTCCACTTTAAAATGACCATGGAACAACAACAACAACAACAACAAAAAGTTATAATAATTATGGTGATGATGATTAAAAAAATATTTCTGGTACCCACCACGCTGTAATCAGGAGAGATCTCCTTGGCCAGTTTGGCTATTAAATCAGCGTTATCATATTTGATGTCTATCTGAGTTGCATTTGGTTTGATGATTAGATTATAGATGTAATTTTCTGTCACCATCCCTGCTTTACGGAACTTAGCAACTATCTTGGTTTAACCATATGCAGCCCAGAAGGCCAACCATATCCTGGGCTGCATCAAAAGAAGCAAAGCCAGCAGGTCAGGGGAGGTGATTCTGCCCCTCTAGTCCACTCTGGTGAGACCCCACCTGGGAGTGCTGCATCCAGCTCTGGAGCCCTCAGCACAAGAAAGACATAGACCTGTTGGAGCAGGTCCAGAGGAGGGCCACAAAAATGACCTGAGGGCTGGAGCACCTCTCCTATGAAGAAAGGCTGAGTTGGGGTTGTTCAGCCTGCAGAAGAGAAGGCTGTGGGGAGACCTTATTGCAGCCTTTAAATACTTAAAGGGGCTAATAAGAAAGATGGGGACAAACTTGTTAGTACAGCCTGTTGTGATAGGACAAGGGGTAATGGTTTTAAACTAAAAAAGGGTGGATTTAGGCTAGATATAAAGAAGGGAACAGGTAGCCCAAAGAGGTGGTAGATGCCCCATCCCTAGAAACATTCAAGGTCAGGTTGGATGGGGCTTTGAGCTAGCTGATCCAGTTGAAATATGTCCTTGCTCATTGCAGAGGGGTTGGACTAGATGGCTTCTAAAGGTCCCTTCCAAACCAAACCATTCTATGATTCTACGAAGAGTAAGTCTGATGCTGAAAATCAGGATGCAGAGCACAACAATCAAGCCAAAAATAAGGATCATTCCAGCCAAGAGGGCAAACAGAAAAGATAGGAAAATGTTTGGGATGCTTGTGATTGTAAGTGGCCTGATATAGTAAAAAGCAGAACTATGGCTTTCAGAGAGCTCTGCATATCAATGCTGGCATTCTGGTGACCTGTCCTCAAGTCACAGGCAGCAGCTTCTTGCCTGAGCATGTGGGAAGTTTTACCACATCACAGTTGGTCACATCGGGGCAGCATACAAACCTTGTACGGCTGATGTGTCCTTGGGCAGTTCCCAGCTCTTGCATGTCATAGATTTCCAGTCTTCATATAGCCCTATTATTATTATACTAACCAATTTATTCAGGAAATTGAGTGTCTCCCAGCAATAACCATGGGAGATATTAAATTACCTAAACTGTAGGTCATTTCTATAGTGATTCCCTACTCATCATCATAATCATGCACCAGAGATCAAAGGTCAAAGAATCATAGGATCGCTGAGGTGGGCAGGGACCTCTGGAGATCTTCTAGCTCAACCTGCAAGCAGGGGCTTCTACAGCAGGTTGCTCAGGGCCATGGCCTCTCATGTTTTGATGGATGGAGACTCCACAGCCTTTCTGAGAAACCTGTTCCAGTGATTGACCACCCTCACAGTAAAAACATTGTTTCTTCTGTTCAGATGTGTTTCAGTTTGTGTTTATTGCCTCTTGTGATTTCACTAGATACCACTGAGAAAAGCCTGGATCCCTCCTCTCTACATCCTCCCATGAGGTATTTAACACATAGATAACATCCCCCGATCCTTCTCCAGGCTAAAAAGTTCCTTGGTACCTCAGCCTCTCCTCACAGCAGAGATGCTTCAGTCCCTAATGATACCAGCCATTTGCCAAAGATATCATAAACTGTACAATTTCCAGATCACACAAAGCAACTGAGTCAGATTGTGGGAGGTGTGCTGGTCAGAGGCTGTCTTGGTGACCAAGTTATGACTGAGTTCTCGATTCTTGGTGAAGTAAGAAGGGGGGTCAGCAGAACCACTACCATGGACTTCCGGAGGGCAGACTTTGGCCTGTTCAGGGACTGGTTGGGAGAGTCCCCTGGGAGGTAGTCCTGAAGGGCAAAGGGGTCCATGAAGGCTGGGCTTTCTTCAAGAAGGAAGTCTTAAAGGTGCAGGAGCAGACTGTCCCCAAGTGCTGCAAGACAAGTTGGTGGGGAAGACAACCGGCGTGGCTGAACTGGGAGCTTCTGCTGACGCTCAGGAAAGAAAGGAGAGTCTATCGCTTTTGGAAGAAGGGGCAGGTAACACAAGAGTACAGAGAACTCGTTAGGTCTTGTAGGGAGAAGATTAGGCAAGCAAAAGCCCAGCTAGAACTCAACCTGGAGACTGCTATAAGGGATAACAAAAAGTTTTTTTACAAATATAACAACAAAAAGAGAATCAAAGAGAATCTCCATCCTCTATTGGATGCAGAGGGGAACATTGCAACTGAGGTTGAGGAAAAGGCTGAGGTACTACACACCTTCTTTGCCTCGGTCTTTAACAGTCAGACCAGTTATCCCCAGGGTATTCAGCCCCCTGAGCTGGAAGACAGAGACAGACCACAGAATAAACCCCCCATAATCCAGGAGGAAGCAGTTTATGACCTGCTGCTTCACCTGGACACTCAGAAGTCTATGGGGCCAGATGGGATCCACCCAAGAGTATTGAGGAAGCTGGCAGAGGAGCTTGCCAAGCCAGTTTCCATCATTTATCAGCAGTCCAGGTTAACAGGGGAGGTCCCAGATGACTGGAGGTTTGCCAACATGACACCCATCTACAGGAAGGGCTGGAAGGAGGGTCTGAGGAACTACAGGCCTGTCAGCCTGACCTCAGTACCAGGGAAGGTTATGGAGCGATACATCTTGAGTGAGCTCAACAGGCAAGTGCAGGACAACCAGGGGATCAGGCCCAGCCAGCATGGCTTCATGAAAGGCAGGTCCTGCCTGACAAACCTGATCTCCTTCTATGACCATGTGACCCACCTAGTGGATGAGGGAAAGGCTGTGGATGTTGTCTACCTGGACTTCAGTAAAGCCTTTGACACTGTCTCCCACAGCATCCTCCTAGAGAAGCTAGCAGCTCATGGCTTGGACGGGTGTACTCTTCGATGGGTAAAAAACTGGCTGGACAGTCGAGCCCAGAGAGTTGTGGTGAATGGAGCTAAATCTCATTGGCGGCCGGTCACAAGTGGTGTTCCCCAGGGCTCAGTGTTGGGGCCAGTCTTGCTTAATATCTTTATCAATGATTTGGAGGAGGGAATCGAGTGCACCCTCAGTAAGTTTGCAGACAACATCAAGTTAGGCAGCAGTGTTGATCTTCTTGAGGGCAGGAAGGCTCTGCAGAGGGATCTGGACAGGCTGGACTGATGGTTTGAGGCCAATTGTATGAGGTTCAACAAGGCCAAGTGTTGGGTCCTCCACTTGGGTCACAAAAACTTCAGGAAATCCTACAGGCTTGGGGAGGAGTGGCTGGAAAGCCGCCCAGTGGAGAAGGACCTGGGGGTGCTGGTTGACAGCTGACTGAACATGAGCCAGCAGCGTGCCCAGGTGGCCAAGAAGGCCAACAGCATCCTGGCTTGTATCAGGAACAGTGTGGCCAGCAGGAGCAGGGCAGTGATGGTGCCCCTGTACTCGGCACTGGTGAGGCCGCACCTCAAATACTGTGTTCAGTTTTGGGCCTCTCACTACAAGAAAGACACTGAGTTGCTGGAGCGTGTCCAAACAAGGGCAACGAAGCTGGTGAAGGGTCTAGAGAGCAAGTCTTATGAGGAGAGATTGATGGAACTGGGTTTGTTTAGCCTGAAGAAGAGGAGGCTGGGGGAAGACCTTATCGCTCTCTACAACTACCTGAAAGGAGGTTGTAGTGAGGTGGGTGTTGGTCTCTTCTCCCAGGTCACTAGCGATAGAATGAGAGGAAACTGCTTCAAGCTGCATCATGGGAGGTTTAGACTTGAAGTTAGGAAAAAGTTCTTTAGTGAAAGAGTGGTCAGACATTGGCACAGGCTGCCCAGAGAGGTGGTGGAGTCACCATCTCTGGAGGTATTTAAAAGATGTGTAGACGTGGCACTTCAGGGCATGGTTTAGGAGACATGGTAATGTTGGGTTGACAGTTGGATTTGATGATCCTAGAGGTCTTTTCCAACCTTAAAGATTCTATGATTCTATGATTAGCTGGCTTGCTGGAATTTAGTATAAATTGGAAATACACCAAATTTAGCTTTCTTTGAAGAAATATCTAGTTCATTAAAACAACATTAAGTCTTAATTTTAATATATTTAGTAGTTTTGTTATTTGATATTGTCAGTGGAAAACAATAGAAAAAGTATGTTCTAACATTGCTATTTATATTGCCACACTGCACCAAGATTCCACATAAATATTTATGAAGATATTTTTTGCTATTTCTGGAGAATGTCTTACTAACTGACAAGTTAGAAACAAGAAAAGCATCAGTTTTGTAGATACAACACTATATAACTGTGGGCTTGTGCTTGAAAATAATTAATATAGCTCATTAACACACCTTTCATGGAATCTAATTGCTAAGAAAACTTGTGTGAAAAAATGAAGTTTAAAACAGTTGTCTAGTAAAAATTTGAGTTTATATATAACCATTTTCTCATTCTGAGTATGAAATGCATATTCCTGGTTTGGGTTGTTTTGTCATTTGCTTGTTTTTAACTGCCAGCTTATCTCTCTGGGTATAGACATGGCCTCTGGAGGCACCATAGTAAATGGGACTGGCACTGGCTCGAGCATGCTGAGCCCAAGATTTGTATTTAATTTGGAAAGACCTAACTCTTTCCAAAATACAGGAAGACTTTCATTTTGAGAACTTCTTTGTTCATAATCCGACATCTAAAAAGCAAATTTTAGCATTTGCCTGAAGGTTTAAGAAGACATTCCACTTTGCCTAAAGCAAAGCAGAAAATTCAGGACAGAAGGTTTTTTGGGTTTTCTAGTAGTGGGAGGGACAAAAAACCACAAAATCAGACTTAGAAATGTGTGTGTCTTATCTGTAGACAACCTTTAACAGTTTTACAATATCCTGAGAATCCAGAGGCCTAAGTGTACCTATGATTACATTTTTCTAAATTCAAAGCCAATGAAACTTGTGTGTCTGCTCTAGATTTTAACTTAAAGGCCACATCTGCATATAGTAAAAATGCTCTGGGGTTTAATTAAGACCTTGTTCTGTCTACCACAGCAGGCAGAAGTCTCCTTATGCACTGCTGACTGGTGCACAAACAGGTGACCTTACCATATAGATATTTTTAGTGTCCACATTAAACATGCTAGCGAATAAAGAGAAACAATGGGATATGAACCATGTGGAATGATTACTGGGGGTGAGATTGTTGAAGTGGAAATGGTTGAGGCTAAAGTTAAATCCACATTTCATAAAAGTTAACTTCAGAGTGGAATGCGGTTGGCATGCTGGAAATTCGTTCAGCGACTGTTCCCTAAGCAACACTACCTGCGCTCTTAGATGTTAGGAACACCAGGGGAGCTCAGTGTCCTAATCTAAGGGAGATAATTGGAGGAGGGAGTGAAGCGAAGGCTTCACAGCCAAACTCATCCATAAATCACTGCAGATCTGGGGGCTGGATGGAACCACAGAGCCATGCCCTGACCAGCGCAGTAACATAGTGCCATGTGGGTGAACTTTGCTCATTATAACCTCATTATAATACTAAAACACACACCTCCATCACAAAGTTACCCACCTCCAAGGTACAACCGCGCCTCACTGAGTGCGCTCTGAATTTCTCTTAGCCTATACCTTTAAATCGATGTGAGGAATTCCTACACCAATCAATAACAAAAGTATGTATGACTAGAGTCACTCAAGCTCCACCTAAACATAAAATACCATAAAAATGACACCAAGGGAGAGGGACATTAGGGGAGATAGCATCGCAGACTATTGGGATCAGTGGACAGGCTGAACATCTCCCCCATAGGGATGCCTATTGGGTAAAACTCAAACACTTGGTTATATTGAGTGAATCCCTGGGAAATTTAAAGAACAAGCTTGTTGTTTTGTGTTTGAGCGCTTTATACTTGCACGTACTTTGCAGACAGTGCATTTATCACTGGCAGTCCGATATGAACCTGTGTTTCTGTTGCTTCCATAAACTGCACTATTAGTGAACCTGGCCATGAATAGTTATTGGGCACAACTAGACTAATGGTGATCGTACTGTTAGTGAATCCCTCACGGACTAACAGTGCTGAATTGGGTATCACTCAGAATCTAAGCCCAGCCACCCCCATCCCCTATGACATCTGAGGACGAACTGGATCACAAGGGGGCTTATTTTCTGTCAAACTTCACATATTAACATAACACCATGATACAGTCATACCTGCAAGACCTATCAATTTTCTTATTTTGTTGTAGATACAGAGAATGAAAACTTGATCCCATAGACTTCATGAGGTCCAGGTGAGATGTCATCCAGAAAATCTCCTGAAAGAAGGTGAATTCTCAACTAGTCTTGTGTGTTGAACAGCCATAGCATCTACTTTGAAATATATCAGTATCAAACAAAGTGTAAGACACTTTCACATCCTTTTGTCTGGACCCATAGGTCCTAATTAGATCCACAAGTATAGGTAAAGATTTGAATTATTGCATACTGAAATTATATATGTAAACCAAGGATAATCACAGTTCAAGGTTTTTTCATAGCAGAGTTAATTTCTTCAGTTTATTTTATGTCCTTGGCAGTTACCCAATAAAGTCACCTTTTCTAGAGAAAAACTGAACCTTTAATTTCATTGGGTTTTCTTTGCTTTCTCATAAAATTATAAAAGGATTAGCAGCTTCTTCTGGGAAATTAATACCCATGTGTCCCAGTTTTACAGAGCATCAATAATCAGATCTAGCCAGCACACTCTAAAAATTGGAACAGAGGATGCTTCTATACTAGCATTTTAGAGAAGCTGAGGACTGCACTGAGGAAGCAAACCTTGTGCTTACCACCACCTACTGCACTTTGGTTGGCATAATGGAGTGGCCTGAAAGTGCCCTCACCACACTTCTTTTGTATAAAATTAAACTGGGAAACAGAGTCTAGGAGCACACCAGACTACAGCTATTTCACATCACCCCTAAGATGATTGTAATACAGCTGAACAGGTCCTCAGGGCCTCCTGTACAGGCCACTTCTATTAAGCTACACTGCTTGCTAATAGATACATAGCCTTAAAGAACTTGTCTTTTATCCCAGGGAGACTTCTCTTAGTCTCATCCCTCCCCTGAATTGAACTGTCACCTGTTCTGCCTGATATTAAGAACTGTAGCTGCTCTTAAAGCACTAGTTAGAGCCAAGTAAAAGTGTTTCTGGTACTATAATACCTTGTAAAACTCTGCAGACAAAAATCTCACTGGTGCAGATGCTTGGCTAGCTGGCTTTTGCAACTGTTTCTGTGTTTTGTTAATAATTACAGATTTAGGCAAAGATGTATCAAAAATTTTTGCAAGCTGAATTCTTATCATTTGCTGTTAGGTTCAAAACTATTCTGTTCCACTGTAGAGTTTCATCTCAAAGAGAATCATTTTTTTCAGCTTAATATCAAAGGGGTAAATTAGGAATATCTCCCTTCAGCATAGAATATGCTATCACTCTAGAAAAATTTTTAAAAAACCTTAAAGGGAAAAATATCATTCCATTTTTTTTAATCTCGTAACAGAAAACAATTTTGTAATTTTCTTTCCTGTCCTGTATGATTTCTTGACATGAATAGGTATACAGACACAGTTATTTCAAAAAATCACATTCACTTCCCATTTAATTTTTACAGCATTCTGGACCATACATAATGCATAGTCTAATGAAATTCAAGTACTGGATCTATCATGACAAAATTAGTTATTGCAATTAGCATGGGTGTTTTACTTTTCTAGGGACAGCTGCTTTATTGCAAAGCAGGTAAGCCATATTATCATGCCTTGCTTTTCCCTTCATAATGAATAGAACAAGATAGTATATATTTTTGCCTAGAATAACTCCTGTCGTGATTGCTTGTGGGAAAAATATTGATTGTTTGAGAAAAATCTACATTTCTAGAGTGGAATAAGTGGAAACTATTAAGTGACTGCTATAATTTTTTTTTCCAAGGGCAAGTGTCCAACTTCTACCTCAGAAGTGAAAAGTAAACTATAGCTCTGTGAAGATTAGCTCTAACATGAAGAATCTGAATGAACCATTTTTATCTTAGGTTTCAAATCCCCATTGTAGAGGTTCATAAAGAAAAGGTCATTTTGTATTCACAGGACTCATATTTCAGCAAGAGAAGAACATTCTCAAGTATTATGAAGAAAAATTTGCATTTGCTTTTATAAAGACATTTTGCTTTATCTGTGATTTCCATTCTTTTCAAGACAACATCTCTTAAAGATATCTTGTGAATGCATAATGTTTAAATATGTATTTTTGTGAAGGGAGAGGATAAGGATGAAAAAGTACTTCATATTTTGTACATAATGACAATCCATGTTCTTGCCACAATAACCTGAACAATACAGTTCTGTGTCTCCGCAGGTACCAAACAGCAAGAATTTTAAGTCCCTGTTTTCTCCCAACAGAAGGATAAAAAAAGGTCCAATGTATTATTTGCAAGTCTCCCTTCACTCCTTGGGCCTTGAAGAGAGGACAGTAAGAAACAGTTCCGCCATTGCCTGCTTTTGTTCTGCATAAAAATGAATCCTGGTTCTGCTTCCTTTTTAAGGATTACCATGCTGCAAACAATTACCACAGTGGTCACAAGTTAAATAGGTCTACACACAACTGTAGTTTTAATTTGACACTCTAGAATATTTGATGCCATTCCTTAGAAATTCTGATCTGTTTACCCACCTTCAATGGCCAAGACATCACTCCAGTTCTTTTTCTTACTTAGTTACCTAAATAAAGTAATGTAAACAACCTGGAAAAACTGTTATTCCAGACCTCACAATAGAAAGACAATGGATGTCTGGCTTTACAAGTTGTTTCCAGATACCTAATTACTTCAGCTGTCTTCATGTTTAATCTTTGCTTTTTCCTGTTATTGCAACATATTATTCAAAACATTATAAAAATTGCCAGTAATGTTTGCACATAATGAAGACAAGTCTGCTTGGACTGACAAGTCGTCAGGTTGGAGGTGAAGGGTGAAAGAGCCAAGTGCCACTGCTTTCAGCTTCTCAATATTAAGAAGCAAGAAAAGCTTAGAACATCTCCACACTTGCAGCTTCCCAGAAATGACCATAATCTGCTCACTGCCACACATTCTACTTATCTTAATGAGCTGCCACCTTATTCCTGCCAAAGACCATGAAAAAGCATGTTGAAGTGTCATCCTTCATAAGCTCCAGGCAGTGAAACTGAAATGGAGTAAGAGTTTTAGGAAAGCCACTTTTGCTGACTGTATTAGATCTATCTTCATTTAAATTACTTGTGTGTTGGAAAATTTTTATTACTATACTAAATGTGTCATGTTCTTTCCACATACCACATAATATAGTTCAATATAATGAAATAGTTTAAATCTACCTAGTTTAATTGTCTCTGCTTGTATTACATAACTGTTGGTGTGTAATCAATGGGAAATGCTCACTTAACAAAGGCAAATTATTTCACTTGGGATTCTTCTGGCCTTATCAGGCTGAACTACACCTGTAGACCTAAATATAGCTATGAGCTATATTTAAAAGTGTAATATTGAAAACTAAAACGATAATAACTTTTTAAAAAATGGTTCTTTATCCATAATAAAATATAGGAAAATAAGAATTTGTCTCAATTTATCACTTACAGTATCCTTAATGAAATGTTTAAACTCAAGAGAAAAGATCTGTTGGCTTGGGTATGATGTGTACAGATGCTGCTTTCTCACATATATTTAGTGAGATCGATATTAAGTGCCTCACAGGCACTTTAAGAATCATAGATTGGACTGGTAAAATCAGCTACCTTACATGCTCAGGCAACTTCCATTATTAGATGTATCCAAGCACCCAAAAGCACCTGAATCAGCATCAGTCCTCTTAAAAGCTCTAAGTACTCATACTGCTGTGACTGAAATGGAGGAAAAAAAAATAGAAAAAGATAAACAAAAGATTTATCTGAAAATCTACATAGGAAAGCAACAGAAAAGCAGATCATTTGAAGGGTAACCACATTTTCAGGCTTTCTACTAGCTACTGGACTATTTTTATGCACTCAGAAATACAAAATAAATTTTTAAAGATGCACATTCTCATTTAATTTAAGATTGTGGTGAACAAGACAGGATGCAACTTAAAATGTAGTGCTTCCACTTGAAACAACCTGATTCCTAGAGAGTTGCAGAAGAAATTATCTCCACTCTACAATTTGGATTAGCCCGCCTTCACAAATGGTGTCCACTTCTAGAGCCCATTACAACAGAGATTCAGTTTCTTTTGCACAGGGTCACTCCTGACCTTTTCATAGGTATGAGACCAATTATATTTACACTTGCGTTGATCTCAATTGTTAGTGTAATTCAGTGCAAATTTTCAATAGCTTTTCTATCAGCCAAATCATAATATTAATAGCAATAAAACATGGAATTCCTAAATTATAGGGAAACCCAGGAGAACTAGCAACAAACTCCAAGAAAGCCAGAGGTACTACAAGTACTTTAAAATTCTGTTTACTACATATGAGGTATTTTAGACTTACCTTTTCTCTTTGAATTCATGGAATACACCATGGCTTAATGCAAACTGACTCGGAGACAAATATGTTTCAGTAACCTCCTGGGACTTACATAGGTCTTGGCATGACTCTGACTATGTGGCTGCTAGCAAGCTGGCTTCAATCAGGCTAATATTTATAGAGAAAACTTTAATTAGGCATTTCATGCAATGGGCAGCTTGTAATTGGCATGAATATACCTTCTGCAGAGCAGCCTTATTACTCACAAATAAGCATTGCAGTACTGCTGAGGGTAATGGATGAATACTGTGCTTTACCAAGGCTTATTGACTCGAATAGATCATGATGATAACATCATTTTAATGAACTGAAGCTGCCAAGGCAAAGTAGAGGACAGTTTGTGTCATAAAACTATAGCCCCAACATTTTAGATAATGAGCACAGATTAATTTAAGATGACACAAAATACCCCGATTGCAACGATTCATTTGCAATTGGGCAAACAGAAATATATATACAGTTGTGTAGGTGTAATTGGAGTTTGATAGTTAACCTTTCTGCAGAATAATCACAATTACACACGCAGATCCGATTTGCCACAACGTCCCAAGGGAAGACTATTTCAGTTATTGCCAAACTGACTATATGTTTATAATGCCATCTGGCAGACAGAAACTGGAAGTCAAATGCTGTTTCTCGCTCCACAGGAATACGCTTGCTCCATATGAAGAACTACATTAAAGAGAATTTGGGTTTAATAAGCACTTTTGTTTTAAGGCATTAAAGATATAGAAATCTTTTTGTTTCATGTTTCATAATTATATATACATATATTGTACACAGGTGTTTATGAAGGTATCTGTATGTGGTTATCTATAATTATGTAATTATGTAATTATAGATGTGCATGTGTGCACCATACACACATACATTCCCATACTCTTAAACAGAGAGGTTTTTAATTCCTGAGAGCTTGTGAACATTGGGGTATGAACTTTATATAATAATAAAAGCAATACTTTCAATCTTTAGAACTCAGTAGAATTACAATTGAAATGCTATGAAAGCACTATGGTTACAATGGTTTGCTCTAACAAAGGCTATAGGGGAACTAAAGTGTAAAAAATGGAACTGTAGGTAAGAAAATGCTCTAAGTTAGAGATACTATGAAAATTTTTATGAAAATGACACCCAAATAATCAACAAGTGTGTACAGGATCCAATAGTAACAAGTTTGGGCATATCTATCAATTATACACTTTAATGCAGTTGGCTGCTGGCAAACTATCATTATGAATAAATACATTTAAAATCGTTATTACAGATACAACAGAAAGAGAAAAAGATAAATCATGTATAACTTTTAACTTTATCCATAAAGTTTTCTCTTCAGAACTCTTTTTTCTTGTTTTTTGGGATATTTTTGTAGATAGTACTGAAGAAGGTAATAATCACTCTTGTTCAAGGAAAAGCGAGTTGTTCAAGGAATGATGAGAGCACGTTTTGAGCTTCTGAGTTTAATCCAATTTTTCTGAAGATGAAACAAGACAAAAATACCCAATAAGGGAAAGAAAAGAACAGGAGAGGTAAAAACCACAGTGTCTCTTTCTGTTGTACAATCTTGTTAAGAACATCTCTGCTGGATAATGAGATATCGGAGACTTTGGATGTTCTTATGCTTTTCAGAGGACTTAATGAAAAGTATTGTTTTCATTAATCTTTATCTGTGGGCAAGATTTTCTTACTGTTTTTCTTTCTAGCATCTGACAAAGTGGTTTCTATAATTTTGTTCATTTTTTTAAACTTTAATAATTATTTCTTCTTATTTTGTGAAGTTCTATGTTTCTTTTCAGTGACTTTTCAGAAAATAATGTAGTTGTAAAGATTATTCACAGCACAATGGTGATTTAATTAATCTTAACAGACCTACAAAACAAATGAGATTTGCTTATTTGCAACTTCGTTTTGATCACAAAATTCAGCCTGCATCCAGAATTATGTATGGTCTCTGCAATTGTCTATTCCCTTCCCTCCAAGGAGCCCTCATTTACCATTTTCTTTCTGCACCACCACTTCTGAGAAGACTCCATCCTCTTGCAAGTAGTCTAGATTTGATATAGGCCTTTGTGCCTGTGAAAATATCTTGACAATAGATGAGAAACACAGGAAGTAGTGTGGAAAAGTAATCTGGGCCTTTTGTTTCTGAGAACATGCATTTCAGTGCTTTGCACTAGAGTTTTGTAAGCACACAGGGCTTCAGATGTAGACCATTGCTACAGTCCAACCAGCAATGGTCAAAGGTATAAACAGTTGAGGACTGCTTTCTTACTAAGAACAAAGAGAACTGAACTGTACTCTAGTATTTGCTGCAGGAAAGCTTAGTATTGATGAAGAATCCAAGTAGAAAAAAAAAACTAGGGCATGAATTCACAGCAGATCCAAGTTCATCTGGGTTCAGCTTTAGCCAGCTGCTGTTCATCCATGAGCTGACCTTTTATATGCTCTAGGCCATTTTGCTAGCAAGTGTGGAGTCACAGGTGATGCAGGCTAAGAATGACCATGTCCCACCCTACCTGCACAGTCTGCCCATCTCAGCTAGCGGCTGTATATGAATTCTGAAAAGGGACGGAGAGAACTGACACCAGTTCCATAACTGGGAGGCTGCGTACTGGAAGTACAGTACCAGGTCACTGTTATTCATATGAAGAACCTGAACAATATACCTTTTTTCCCCTCCATCCCAATCCAGAGCACTTTCTTCAAGCAATACATCAATAATTTCATGGGCAATAGTACTCTGGAATGACGTCAAAGATTAAATTTAGTTGATATAAGCCATCCATGCAGAAGTAAGCAATCAAAAGGAAGAATTGATTGTGTAGGAAGGAAGTTAAACCGTGCAACTTGAATTTTAAAAACCTTTCCTTTTTACCTCTGTATTAGCTATTTGACTTTTCCCACCACTATCTTGAAACATGAATGTGTAAAAGAGCATCGTGTAGTGGTATAATTATTTTGGAAAGAACATAATATTTTCTTCTTGAACATCCCTGTTGAATTCCAGCTGATGCCCACTGATCAAGATTACATTTGCTCTGTCGTGCTGATGAGCCTGTCCTCCAGACTCATCAGGGTAACCTCTCTCTCTCTGTTCCCAACATTTTCTTAGTTAAACCCATCACAACAGTTTGCCAGTGCGGCTGAGGAGCTTCTTCCACCCAAAAGTCCACTTTATAAAATGCTGTAATAACATCTAAGGACAGCTTTCAGTTTCACTGATCTTGCAGTAATATGGATAGAGCTTTAGAGGCATCCTACCTAGTGGTATTTCTGAAGAAAGTGTTTCTACTTTACTGCTCGCTCAGCTGCCCAGTAACCACTGTTCATGGAACATGCATAGAGTGTCAGGTATTAATCTGTGCTACTCTGTTTCTCCTGATCATCTTGCTAAGCTTCTGAATTTCAAGTAAGATTATGTAGAAGAGTAGGAGCTGATTTAATTTCATGGTGTAAGTACCATAGCATAATACTTGCCACACACCAAATGCATTTTGCTCATTCTTTTTATTTTTCATTTTCATTTCCTCAGAAGAGTGTTATACAAATACTGAAAAGTTTTTTTTTACTAGATTTCTTACTGTCAAGGTGTTAAACTGTGTAATTTCAACCATGATGAATTATTAGAACTTATTACTAAGTCTACCACTTGCTCTTTGCAAATGTCTTGGGGAAAATAGTTAAGGTACTGAACTTAGAAACATTTGCAGACAAAACATTTGCCTTAGTAAAAGGCAAAATCTCTATTCTTGATTTAAAGTAAATTTAGAACTTATATTTGTATACCAACTAGTAGACAGTGGAAATCACAAATTCATCTTCTTAGAGTTTTATTTCTTTATTCTACAGTTACCTATGAAGCACACACAATTTTACAGGACTTTTTTTTCTTCTTTTTGTGTGTATTTTTTTGTCCATTGCTACTTCGTTACTCAGGTTACACATACACAAAATACAAAGGAGTAGTTCTAAATAGGTATCAGTATAAAAGCACTTATTAGAAAGAAATCTAAGCTATAGTGTAGAAAGTCCCATACCCCTTTGATGAAGATGTTCCAAATAGAAGTGCTGACAGTCACATGGAGCAATGGCAAATCACATTATTCACTACAGGACAGAGTCAGCTGCCCAAACCCCTGACCAGCTTTGAACACAGTCTGGTCACCCATCATCAGATTCAGTGACAAGGCAATATTTACTGCGCAGATAATGATTTTAACCCCATCAAGAGACAGTATTAAAGTGTTGACACTAAGGGTCTGAAATGCGGTCTTTACTGGTGAAAATATGCGTTCATGTATGGCACACATTTTGCACAAAGAATGAGTTTCTTCAACAGAAATGCAATTAATCTATGTCCTTTAATCTGAATTTTAATGCAGGATTACATATTTACTATTTTTCCAAATTTTTGAATTAATATGGTGTTTCAAATGTTTTTATTAGCACTTTAGCGTTGTTTATTCCTACAATGAACTGCTGGCAAAAATTTGCCCGATAAGTTGAAATCAAGGTCCAAGTTTTGACTGCCATCTCTTCTTCAATGACAAATAATTATTTTCTGTTGTTATTTGCCAAATAAAGATCCTTTTTCCTCTTTCAGTCAGGTTTTAATTTGATCTAAGAATGTCCAAGAAGGCTTTTTCTTTTTACTGGTATCATGCTGTTAAAATTTTTTTTCCATTTTTTTCATGGTACTTAAGTGGCACAAGAGGAACTTTACTGCCATAAGATCACTGGGAGTATTATTTACCAATACCTTTGTCATTGTAGCTGTTATAATCTTCTAATCCTTATTTTTAATCATTGAAAACAAGCAGGCACAGAGAAATATGCATTTAAATGGCATCTGTTCTCTTTCTTCTATCAGCTGTCTTTATCTGTATGCTGGTACATAGACACTTATAAATGAGTCTGTGTGGAAACAATTGGTCTTTGACTGGTGCTCAGATACAGCAAAGATGCTCCTGCATAATCAAAGAGAGAATAGTATTGCCCTCCTAAACTTGTGACAGGAAAAGGGAATTCACAGCTGAGGAGAGCTAAATACAGCTGTTCTTATCTCAGTCAGAAACACTTTTCTAAACTGCCTGACTGAGCTTCACCATACCAGTAAGTTTCAGGTAACTATAGCCCAAAATAAAAGCTCAGTTATTGCAGTTGCAGTTGGAAGACTTGCTTTGCATTCCCAAGTCAGCAAAAGAGTGGGCACTATGGGGAGTGGCAGAGATAACTGAAAAGCAAAAAAAATCAAGAACAAACAGACCAGGTTTAAAGCCTAGCATGCTGACCTGGGTCAAAGCATTTAAAATGGGCTGAAGAGAACACTTTCATTACTATTTTTCAGAGTCCTTCCTCTATTCTTGTTCTCTTTAAACCCTAAGACTGTCACATCAGCATAAATTAAACCTGAAAAATAAATGCAGTTTTAGGAGTCTACAGTATCATTAAGGCTCCCTTGACACCTCTTTCTTAAATAGGAGTGGCCAGTATTATCTAATGCCATTTCATAAACAGGTCAGAGCAACAGAACCAGAGGTGAAAAACAGAAAAGGTGCCTTTCTGCTCTGCTGAAATACTGTGGTCCTCTGACATTCTGGTTTTTGCAAAAACATCTGGGAACAAAATTTGTGGAGCTACACACATGCATCATCAGTCTAAGGATTGATTTTGTACTGACAGAAATTAAGTCTTGGTGATTTCAGACAGCTTCAAGATTAAGGAGATAAAATTTGAGGTCACAGGTTTGGATTTTAGCACTAAATGTCTGCATGGATCCTGCTTCAGGAATCTTAATCCTTTACAATGTCTGGTCACTGATCCTATTAGCCTTGCCAAGACCTGGCAAACTTGCACCAGTGTAAGAATATTTGAGACAGTTCTTTTTGCCACCTTTCTAATCAGAAGAGTAAAGCATTTTTGTTCAAGAAAGCCTGTCTTAGTCTGACAGCCAAATAGTCAGCAGAATGCAAATGGAGACAAAGATAGAAAATTAATGTGTCTGGGGAAGGAAAAGGAGACACAAGAGAGGAGGAGAAAAGGAGGACTCCATATTACACATTGAAATCTAGTGTTGTTAAGTTCTGCTGTGGAAATACCTCTCTTTCACTTATTTTGGTCAGGATGTCTTTCAGAATGACGTTGTTGAAGGTCTAGTGGTGTTGTGATGATCAGAGGTGGTGACAGGAGCAGCTAGAAAGACAAAAAATCCTTACTGCCCTTGGTCCATCCATCCCTGTAGCATCATCATCAAGTGAAGGTCTACAAGAGGTAGAAAGCCTATTGTTTTGTTCCTCAGTTTGTCACAAGAATTCTGATAAATGTATGTATAGTGCTTCTTTCTTATCTGACATAATCCTAAATACAGACCTCTGAATGGGCAGATTTATTCCATCTTTAAATGGATTCTGAATATTAATATTTGTCTATTGAGCTAAGATGGATCTTTATTTCCTAGGACAACTCACCAAACTTCCAGATATTTCTCAGCATCTAAGCATATTTCTACCATTGTGTAACATGACCTGCTACACAGCATTAGTTTGGCATCCCCATAGCTCATGCCAGAGCCTTTTAAATATCTTTCCAAGAGTAAAGAGGGGGCAAATGAAAAAAGGGGGCCTGCCCCATTATAAAGCCAGCTAGAAGACAGAAAGGTTCCCTGGAAAGAAAAGAATAAGATATTGGAGGAAAAAAAACAGATTTTCATCTTCCAGTAGATTGTTGAGACTAATGGAAATCAGAATATGGAAGTCTGGATAGAGGTCAGTTGGGAGCTTAGTGGGTAGTATTTTTGCTTTAGACTAGTTTTATGGCTGAGAAAAAGGCATAATGAACTACAAAAAGGGTGCTGGTTCATTTGAGACCTTTTTTTGTAACTGCAGTTACAGGGGAAATAACCATTTTGCATGCATGAAAAAACTCTCAGGCAGATTTAATCAACTTAAGCACCTCAGGAAGTAGCTCTGGGCTCTGGTTAAGTTGATGAGACCACTTATCTTTCTGAAATGATATATTTCAGTCTTTATAGACCAAATTCCATTCATTCCTCTTGCTGCAGCTGTGCTAAACCTCAAAGGCCTTTTCTTAGCCATGTCTTTCATTTGGACAACCTATTTTAAATTGTCTAGTCTACCTACATAGTTTAGTATTCCTCCAGATCATAACACTGCTTAATGTAATGTGATGCGATGCAAATGTCAGCTTGAATCACTGCTAAAAACAAATGACACTTTTTGGGGCAGCCTAGGAATTAGAAACGGTAAATAAATATTCTGCTGTCAACATGTCTGTGCATCAGGCTGATCAACAGTCTGGCCTTTCCCTGCTGGGGTAGTCTGAACAGCAGCAATTTTGCTTTCACATTTTAATAATACTAGCAAACATTATTAAGGGCGCTAGGACTTTGAAATGGTAAATATTCAGTCTCATGTTTTACCCTTGGATAAAACAGGATGAGTACTATGCATCTACAGGGACAAAACAAAACTATGTGGCCTGAAAAACTATTTAGGTTATATAAATAGTAGTCTTCTTGCCAAAGGAAAATTTAGTTACTGGACTCCATTGCAATGTTTTGTTAGCAGCAGCTTTACTTTAACTTGGCCATTCTTAACATCACTCAAGCAGTTAGAATAATTTAATAGTATGAAAAACATACATATACGACCAGAGGAACATAGCTTACTGACTGTCAGAAATTACCTCATGACTTTGAGGTTTACTTGCAGAATTTGTAATTCATTGTTGATTTAAATCAATGGTAGTACACTGAGACTCAGTGAAGGTGAGATATATTGTGATCAGCAAAGTTTTTAGACTGCAACTCTTATTCATGAAGATGAATGACTGAATTTTAACCTCCTGTGAAAAGGAATGGATGGTTTCTACAACCATCCTTGGGTCCTGGAGGACTTCAAGATGCAGAGGGGTCTTCTCAGTACAGTCATGCCATATTATATTTCTCCCATGACTGTTTCATAGTACAGAATAAATTTTTTCAAATTTCAAAACACTTCTACAAAGTTTACTTCTCAAAGTACATTTCAAGCATAGCTAGGAATTTGTACAAGATTGCCTATTGGGAAGAGACCAGGGTCCAACAAACCCACCATAGGACACAGCTGAATCCATCATCAAGCTGGTGGCATCTCTGTGAAAACGTATTTTTAAAAGGGCAGAAAATGCCACACCCGCAGTGGAGGAGGGAAAAAAAGAGTGAGAAACATCAGTGGGAGCACCAAGGCCAGAAGAGGAGGAGAAGGAAGAGGTGCTCCTGAAGAACTGCAGCCCATGGAGAGCCCAAGCCAGAGCAGAGGAAAAATGTGAGGAGGGAAAAGAGGCAAAGAGCAACCACTGTTGCCTGATGGTCACCACCCACTCTCCACCCTCTGCACCACTTGGTGGGAGAGTAGAGGAGTCTGGGGTGAGTAAGTGAGATTAATCCCTGGAAAGGGGGAGGAAAGGTGGTGTTTCAATATTTGTCTTTTTGTTTCTCCCTAACCAAATCAGTCATTAAATATTTATTTTAATTTGCAATAAATTAATTTTCCACAGGTCTACTCTGTTTTGCCTGTGATGGTAACTGGTAAGGGATCTCCTTGTTTTTATCTTTGCCCATCAGCTTTCTCACCCTTTTAGTTCGTCTTTTCTCCCCCCTCAGCTGGCTGAGGAGGGGGAAGTGAACAAGCAGCTGGGTGGGAGTTTAGCTGCTGGCCAGGGCTAACCCACCACAGATGCAGTCATTTTTTCAGAGGCACTAGAAACTGAGGAGGTCATTTTACCTGTCCTCCAAGAATAACCAGATACTTCACCACCACAAAAGAAAAACATTTCAAAGGGTCTTACTAGCATTTCCACAATACAGGTACCAGAAATATCATGTCAGGAAGGCTGTTCTGCAGATCAATAACAGAGACTGGCCATGCTGCAATGACAAGAGCCGGTGCTTTCCAAAGCAATATCCTCACAGCTTGATTCACTTGTGTAAATGTCACCAGGCCTACATTTCTGTGTTTTGTTTTGGTTTTTTTCCTTGCTTCAGTCTTATAAAAACTCCTGACAGAGATATGGGAACAATCTGCTAATGTCAGATATCTCCATAATAGGAGTGCAGCAATTCTCTAAAGTTCCAGTTTCCAGATGTACAGAATGTTCTTCTCTCTACCTCAGAAAGAGCAAGACTGTTTTTCTAGCACAGCCCAAAGAAAAGGATAATAAACGTACCAAATCCCCTCTGGATGGCACTCTGGCTTAGAAACATCTTTTGCTGACCAGAGGGTAATTCAGTAAAAGTATGACTCAGCCATCCTGGCTACTAAGTAGAAGCAGTCACAAGCAGCTGTAATGTGCTTTGTCTCTGACAAACAGATCTTCTGCTTCTGGAATTAAAAAATTATTTGCTGAGAAAGTGTTTCAGTTGGATTCCTTAAACTGTCTTGCCAAAGAGAAGCCTCAACAGCAGTTGATATTCTTTCCCTTCAGGTGTGTCTTTAATGAACTTCCTTACTTTCCCAAAGGTTTAAAAAATCAAGTCAGAAAAAAAATCTATAATGTCATCAAGACTCAGTTCAAACCACTTGGTAATATCTAACAGGACTATACACAAGATTATCCAAACCCCACAGTTTCAATTACAAAGGAAGACTTGCTTAATACTTCTCTTATATTTCCATATTTTCATTCTACTGTTTACTCTGTGAACTGGGGAATAAAAAAAAATAATCACCTAGAGCCTCCAAAGAAGCTGCAATTCAATTTAAGTTCAAAGCAAACTCCATAAGATCCAAAACAGTTCTCCCCGACTCCATTATTTATGATCTTCTGTTCAAGCCGAAGGCCTAACCCAGCTGATGCTTTAATTCAGGTCCTACACAATGGATTGCAGTTTTCTAATTAGTTCTACAGATGTTTCTGCACCAGGCTTAGGCTAAATTAGTGCCTAGAAGCACAGCTCCAAACAAGAGCTGGTAATTCTAGATGAGCTTAGCTCTCCACAGAGGCGCAGGCATTTCTGAGCAGCCAACAGTAAATGTCCTCCAAGGCTCTGCTGTTTGGAGGTGAGATATGGAGGAGAATACATTGTCATTTTAAAGCTGATTTGACGAAATTGCTTCCAGCTTATCCTTGTTGTAACTTCTACAACAGGATCCACAAAGACAGATCCCTGGGCTCTCAAGTTTGGAAAACATTTGTGAAAATCTCTGCGAGAGGCCTACATTTCATGTAGAAATGTCAGTAAAAGATGTTAACACAACTGTTGTCAGCTATGTGCACAGCAGGAGGAGTTGTCAGGCTTCAATAACTTCCTACTAAGGAGAAATCTCTGATAAATCTATGATTTGTCCATTTCACATCTACCCCAGTGCTAGAAGGGGTATAAGAAAATACACACACAGAGCAATGCAGAAAGAGTTATATTTCAGGGCCAAACTAATGACTTACCTCCAGCCAGCAGTTCTGCCTCAAGAACAGATTATTAGCAAAGAAAAATCACCAAGAACCTTGTGCAGCTACTCATGAGAGAAGCTCCTAAAAATTGACACAAGTCATGCGGAATGCCATGTCAAAGATACATCTATATTGAGAAGAGGAGCTTTTTCGACTATGGGCAGAGTGATCTAATGACCTTTTCCATAGAATAAAGTGAGCTTATACGTTACTACAAGTTGTCAAACACTGAAATGTGTTCAGACCATTTTAAACGGCCAATTTCCCATTCATAGCAAGGAGGTATTGACCACTGACATGCAAAGTTAAAAGTAAGATATTGAAATTATGGCTCAGAGCCATAATATGGAAAACAGTTCAAAGAGAGCTCCCAGAGATACAAAATGGTGAAGTGGGAAGTTAAGGCAGTCTCCTGCCATTTTCTTTTATTTCAATAGCATTCAAAACTAGAACTTAAAAATCATATATTTAATGGTTGATGGGATACTAACAAACTGTGGACATTCTGCAAGGAAACCTACTAGAGTCAAAGCATTGTCTTTCTTCCTTGAGGTCAACCACAGGTGTGAATATAGTATTCCATTTACAGTAAAATATATGCCACTTCATTTCCACTAGATTTTAAGAACAGGAAAATAAAAAATAAAATTTAAAAACCATAATGGAAAGAGCAATGAAAACAGAGTCAAACTCTGCATTGCATGTGTATGTTAGTAGCTTTCACATATTTGCCATTTATATTTTACTTCAGTGTACTGAAGTAATTTTGAACTTCCTGGATCTGAAATTTTTTCCATTCATTAATCACTCCCCTTTCTGCATGGTGCAAACCAATTACTTGATCAGTTTCAGAGGTCTCTATTAGTGCGTGATGAACTGGTGAAGGAAACTATATAGAAACAATCTTTACATAGGGTTTTGAAAATTATCTCCTCCGTTTTCATTTTGTTCTACTACATGAATCTGCTCCCTAGTCTATGTCCAGTGTCTGAGCACTGTCTCCTTCATATACATGTGCAAATCATCTTCGTCAACGAAAGTTTCACTATGTCAATGGAATACAGCTGGTCTGGAAGGAAACACCTTTAAGAGGAAGTACATGTCGGTCTTAACTTCTGAGAACAGCATCCAGAAGTGGGGACAATACCAGGAAATTAACACTGGCATCACGATTATATACATTGTGTACAGTATTTGCATGCAAAAATAATTGAGCCTTCAAATTCTTCTAGAAGTCTTTGCTGCATTTCCATTGTTGCTGTTGTTAATTGAACAAGAAAACATAGCTGACGCATCAAGTCAACTCTGTGCTATATTTCTCAGTCTATAATTTAAATGGCCAATACAGTTTATAGAACAGGTGAAACACAGAACGTAAAATAATTTGTATTCATGGAAAAACTACAGTCTGCAGCTGGATTTACAAGAACATCTAAAGGCACTGAATGCCCATTGTTTGCTGTTTTGAGGAAGTGTTTTTTCATTGTAGGCATGTTGCAGCATGTGCAGTTAATAAACATTTTGGTACCATAATCCTTAGATCACATCTCTGAGCCGCTCCAGGTGAGGGGCTTCTTCCTTACCCACCTCTAAGTTCTCCTAAGAACTCCGCTCAAATTTAAGTCTGAACATGAACGTATAACATGAACAGGAGTTTTAAAAGTATTGGGAGGCAATTCAGAAGGAAACAATTGGTCCCATGTGAATATACAAGGTTAATTAAAATACACGAACTAGAGGTTTTCTCTCAACTAGACCACTGATTAAGCTTATAAGAGAATATCGTACTCATCCTCAGCATTGAAGAGCTCTCAGGGAACACAAAGAGTTCCAAATACATTTCAAAGCCCAAAGAAAGGTGCCTCTGAAAAGAGAGCTTTTTCAGATTAGCATAAAGAGGATTACATTACATAATGGACTAAAATGTCAAGTTCCCTTCCAGGGAGAAGGTATTGGCTACTGACAGGTTCATTAATTCTTTAGACACAAACATTAGAAACACACTGACTAGTACTTTAAACCACAGCATTCACAGAGAAAACAAGCAACAATGAAAAAATGGCAAAAAAACCTGACCTTTTTTCTGCATTATCAAGTTAAATGGTAGCAACTCCATTTTCTGAGTTTTAAGTCATCAGCAAACACCCTTTTGAAAGCCTGATGTAGTCAGATTCATGGTTTTTGGCTTCTGTATTCCTACATGAACTATATGAAATGTGCCACCTTATGATATACAGTAGGTCATACCAGATAATCTCCTGGAATCTTCTCAATATCCCCAGACATTGCTTATTAGCACAAATCTCTATGTTCTGGAAAGCAATACCTAAAAGAACATAAACCTTTCAGCAATAAGTGTTATTTTACTCTCAAATGAAAGACAGTCCTCACCAGTTGTTTACCCATGTTATTCACTGACCATGGATTTTATCTCCTTAAAGCATCCTTCTTAAGCAACTGCCTTCTTCATTAAACTAAAAGTGATCTGTCCAGCTGTGCTAGACACAGTGGGTATACCTTTAAGGCATTGCCACCATGAAAAAGAAAAAGATGATCTTTGTAATCAACAAATAAATAGAAGATACAGACTTTCTGGGGGAAAAAAAAGTATAATGTCTTGCTACAAAGAAGGTTAAGGAGTCCATCTTATAAACAAGTCATATAATTAGTCTTTACTTCTGAACCGAACCAGAAAGAATATACAGCCTTCTTTCCTACACCCCAAATATCTCTGTGCATCAAGTCAGGCCAGAACTTCATTTACTTGAGACTCTTCACAGCTTTGAAGTAGAAGATACTGGATACTGCTTCTATTTTCTGAGTCCTGAGTTTATAGTTAGGCAGTCATTTAACTCCATCATTTTCAGAATGAGCCTACTCAGAACCTTGTTGATAAATGAAACTTTGCATGCACTATAAAAAAAAGGAAAACATTTTTAAACAGTGAGTCCTAGTAACTTTTTAAACAGAAGTGTTTGCACAGCTGACCTTCTAGTGTATTCCCTGTTTATTAAGAAAATTGGTATAAATTATAGGTGATGAACATCTCCTTCCCCTTCATTAATGAAGGACTGACTCCTCACTTACGTGATTGTCAGAAAAACCTTCCTAGTAGAAAAAACTATTGCTACTGGTGCTTTCAAGTAAGTCCAACTCTTGACCTTGTGTCACTTTCTCCAGATGACCCTTTCCATGGGCCTCTCTGCACTTTCACATGGTGCACAGGACTGTGGGAGTAGAGATCCCCCAGGTGACTGCGTGAGTAGGTACCCCTTCTCCAAGCACAGTGAACAGTTGCTGTCCCAGGAACATCACAGTCATTGCCACAGCACTACAGTCTAATTAGCTTTAATGTAGAGCAACCATCTTACTTCTAGTTCTGGTGTTTGCTATGTCAAAAGTAATTTGAGGGTCTGTGTGCTGTGTAGACCTACCAGCACCATCTATTACTGAAATTAGTGGGATTCTAATCAAGCACTGAGATCAAAACTGACAAAAAGCTGTATTTGACAGTGGTTTTTTACTTCATATGACATTTCTAAACAAGACAGAAAGACAGACCTGTATCCAAAATAACTAAAATTAATCAACAATGACATTACTGAGACTAGTTTATTTTTTAATGAGGTAGCTCTGAATATATTTTGACTTCCTCCCTCCCTCCCTCCCTCCCTCCTTCCCTCCCTCTCCTGCTTCTCTTCCTTCCCTTCCTCACTTTCCTTCCCTTCCTTCCCCAGCAGTTGAAAGCAAACACTTGAAATATTTCCCATGAAATTTCTCTACAAAGTCCTTTGCCTCTCCCTAGAGTAGATTTGAACATTTTGGCTGTCAAGGTTAGTTTATATCCTTTATCCAACAATTTAAAGCAACTACTTACAGTCCGTTAAGGTATAGGAAATACCTTCCATAAGTTCTAACTTTTGGATCCTGAAATACTTGTTCTCTCCTTCTACAATTAGTTCTCTCTTAGCATAGCTTTCTCTGTTCCTCTTTGGCATAGGCTCAGAAAACCTTCCTACCCTATTGGTAAATTTTCACAGGTTTATAAATATAATCTTCCGGGTTAGATTGCTTTAGCTTTTTCTCACGTCTGTCCACAGAGACACAAAACCCATTTCTGCTTCTACTCTTCCTGTTAAGGAACTTACATCTGGGATGGGGAAGGTGCAGACACCAGTCTCTACCTTTTTGTGTCATTCTTCAGGTGCTTTAAACAGAAAGAGCAGGAAACTGTCTCATTCCCTCTTTCCTTCATTTTCTGTAATAAAACTGTTCACATGTCATACAACTCGTATGCTTTCACAGCTTTCATCATGAGTACTACTACACTGAACATACTTTTGTGAGTAGTGCCTTACACTAAGACTGTACTGGTTATGTAGACCACAAAGGGATCAACAAAAAAAATCTGAGTAAAATGTTCAGAATACTGTTCTCTGGTAGCTAAGGTTCCACATTAAAGATAATGCAGTATTTCAGATGATTTGGGTTTCATGTTAAATCAGGAAAACAAAAAAGATGGTAGACCATAATTCTTTTTTCCCATAATATTTAGGATTGTCAAGATGCAGTTTACCTCTGACAGTTTGAATTGTCTTCAACCTGTTGTGTGCTGCTTTTGGCTGGGTTAGAGTTAATTTTCTTCACAGTAGCTAGTATGGGCTGTGTTTTGGATTTGTGCTGAAAACAGTGCTGATATCACAGGGATGTTTTCATTACTGCTGAGCAGGGCTTACACAGAGTCAGGGCCTTTTCTGCTCCTCATCCCACCCCACCAGCAAGTGGGCTGGGGGTGCACAAGCAGTTGGGAGGGGACACAGCTGGGACAGCTGACCCCAACTGACCAAAGGGATGTTCCGTGCCATATGATGTTATGCTAAATAAATAAAAACGGGTGAAGAAGAAGGAAGGGGGGACATTTGGAGTGATGGCGTTTATCTTTCCAAGGAACCATTACACGTGATGGGGCCCTGCTTTCCTGGAGGTGGTTGAACACCTGCCTGCTCATGGGAAGCAGTGAATTAATTCTTTGTTTTGCTTTGCTTGAGCATGCAGATTTTGCTTTACTTATTAAACTCTATCTCAACGCATGAGTTTTCTCACTTTTACTCTTCTGATTCTCTCCCCCATCCCAACCTAGGGAGTGAGAGAGTGGCTGTGTGGGGCTTAATTGCTGGCTGGGGTTAAACCATGGTATCAGTATTTCCCTGATCCCTGACACTAGTCCCTGTAGATAAATTCCGCAGCAGCTAATTATATTGTTCTCAAACTTTTATGCCTTGAAGACTAAAACATCTGGTGATGTATTGAAAGGTGTAGTGTCTTCCTCTGACATTTAAAGTTTTGTTTAGCTCTTTCACTGTTTGGACCTTTCTGTTTTCTCTTGCTTCCCCTTTCTAGGGAAATGCCTCTGTAGCAGGAAACTCTGAAGAGACTATTCTTGAAAGCTTTATCTGGGTAGCAAATTTGAGTAAGGAGACATCCTCAGTTTCCATCTCCCAATGAGTGCATCTCCAGGTAAAATGTCACCTTCATATGGCCTTTCCCAAGAGAATAATGACTATTAGAATGCACCTTTAGTTTACCACACGGAAGACTATAATTTCTCTGTTTGACTATAAATCATGAACTAGTGGTTTATTTTCAGTCTAAATTATCAGCTAATTACTATTTCTCAGGCAAGCAATAATCCCTTTCATGAGGGAAAGCCTTCAAAGGGAATATTTTCAATCAAGAACACAAAGAGCTTAGAAATACAAAGCAAAGAAAGGTTAATCTCAGCTTGGTGCAAGCTTTCTCCCTTCTCTAAGCAGTCCAGAGCCTCAAGTGGCTGCAAAGGCCTTGAATACAGAGATTTTCATTTACCCCTCTGCTATAATCCATTTAAAATGTACAGATGTGAACCTGACTGTTTGGTATTTTAAGGGCAGTAGCCTGAAAGTGAAATGGTAGCAGGCAAGATAAAACAGAAAGACAAACAGCAGTGGTAGTAAATCTGAGGCAAACTCATGAGGAAAAACACAATTTGCCCAGGACAACAGTAAAATACGTGATTTTGGGTTAGCTGATAGCACTGGCCAGGAGGTGTTCTGCAGAACTGATTCTACAGATGAAGTTACTCTGGTATTTTTTACCAAGCAATATTAATATAGATGTGCTCTCAGATATTCATTTCTAGTTTCCTTCTGAAGTACTGCACCGACCATCCCTGAAAAAAACGTCAATATGGACTGTGGGGTTGGTGTGGAGGGAGACAGACAGTAGCCTTTTTCCTCCCTGGGAGCCATTAGTCTCTGAGCAGAAGGCACTGATGCTTTTCTCCCAGAAGGCAGAAGACTGGAGTGATGTCAGAAAGTCTGCCTGTCGCGTTTTAAAGCTTTCTGTTTCCCTGCTGCGTTAAGCAGAGATGCTGGAAAGACACACTAAGTAGAGCAGCTGATCACTAAGGCTATGAGTGCAAAGCAGGGCAGATGTGCCTGCAGCATACCACCAGCCTCGGGCTGGACACCTGGAGAGGTGCTCAGAGCATGCTAATGGTCCACCTGGGCCTCCTGCCCACAGAAATCATCAGACAAGCAGCAGGGTGTATTTGGGTCCTGTCACAGTCTCCCTTGCCTGTCTGATCCCAGTACTGAGTCAGGATGAAACTACACACTGCTCTGGGAAAGAAAAAGCTCTAGCACAGCTGTACCAAGGATAATGGTGCTCAGGACAGCACATCTCAGCAGAGCATCGCATAGCACTCTTCATAATGCTGAGAGGTCCTCAGGAACCCGTATCAGTTCCTCTCACCCTTCCAAAATTTTCTTTTAAACTCATCCTTTTTAGCTTCATTGTCATATTTTGCCAATCAAGGATCAAAGAGGATTATGCAGCTGCCTTCTTAGTCTGTTACAAAGCAAGAATTCCAGGATTTTAATTTGATTTTAGTGGCAGGTTGCAACATCTTGGTCCACTCCCGCCTGTTTCTCTGTCTTTGAACTCTATTTGGGTGCCTGAAATGTTGAGCTGTTCATCTGCCTGGCTCATAGCTCAAAATGCCATGCAAGCATTGCTTTATAGCTTGATGGGTTTTTTGGAGTATTAGTTCAGCTGATGCAGTTGAGTTTCCCTGAGGGGGGAGTGGCGCTGGGGAGGGGCAGAGGAGACAAGAACGAAAAAAAATCATGAAAATCTCTAATGTGGGAGATGAGAAGAAATGGTATCACCAGATGCTAGACCTTGCTGGTACAAGGAGCTGAAGGGACTGTTGATTGGTCAGAAAAACATTTACAAAGTCAAAATACAAATTACTGGGGGAAAAAAACCTACTAAAAATAATGTAAAAACTTTATAAGATTTTACTCATTTTTAATTAAGGATTAGAAACTGAATTGTAACCGGTGCTCCTAATCTCTCAGGTGGTGTCTTTTAGCCATATAGGCCATTCCACAACACTGGCTATTTTAATTCACTTGTACCTCTTTTAATTATTGTATGTCTTCTAGTTGTTTAACTCCCTACCCGGAATTGAAACTTGTTTATAAAAAGAGAGCTGTTTCAGTGAACAAAGGCAATCCATGCTAGTTTTACACAATGGTATAAAATATCATTCTCTAAAACAGGTTTGTAACAGAATAAACATGCCTCCAGTGCAGAATTCATGGGCAAATATGCATTCAGTACTAGCAAACCTGTCTTAAAATCTAAAGGAGGTAGCTAAGGATATTTCTGTTGCGTGTTCCCTTCACTGCACTTAAATCAACAATTCCAGTCTCTCAGTGGAAATTATAATGATGCTCTCGATCAAGTTCTGAGAATAATGTCTGGCAAAGTGGCTCCTGTCCTCTTTCCTAAAGCAACAATAGGATGGCACCGCCCCCATGCTATCAGAGATATTAAAAGGTTTGCTCATGGAGAGGAGCAAACTGAAATGCTTCAGGACACAAAGGCAGCAGAGTATACAGAAAGCTGCTAGATCTTAAACACCATCATACACTGAGGAATTAATAATTCTCACCAATTGAATCACATACTAGGTGGTCCACATAGCCAAATACCATTTATTTCTACATATCTTCACAACATCCAAGTTTTTGCAAGTTTATAACTGCTGCCTGTATCACAGGACACTCTGACTGATAGCAAGTGAGCAGGATTTTTTATCTTGAGGGTATGAAAGATCTACAGGGGGATCTGGGCAGGTTGAACTGATGGGCTGAGGCCAATTGTATGAGGTTCAACACGGCCAAGTGTTGGATCCAGCACTTGGGTCACAACAACCCCATGCAATGTTACAGGCTTGGGGAAGGGAGGCTGGAAAGCTGCTTGGCAGAAAAGGATCTGGGGGTGTTGGTTAACACCCAGCTGAACATGAGCCGGCAGTGTGCCCAGGTGGCCAAGAAGGCCAACAGCATCCTGGCTTGTATCAGGAATAGTGTGGCCTGCAGGAGTAGGGCAGTGATCGTCCCCCTGTGCTCAGCACCGGTGAGGCTGCACCTTGAACACTGTGTCCAGTTTTGGGCCCTTCAGTACAAGAAAGACATTGAGGTGCTGCAGCATGTCCAGAGAAGGTCAGTGAAGCTGGTGAAGGGTCTGCAGAACTAATCTCATCAGTAGCAGCTGAGGGAACCGGGGTTGTTTAGCCTGGAGAAGAGGAAGCTGAGGGGAGACCTTATTGCTCTCTACAAATACCTGAAAGGAGGTTGCAGTGAGGTCTCTTTTCCCAAGTAACAAGCAATAGGACAAGAGAAAATGGCCTCAAGTTGCATCAGGTTTAGATTGAATATTAGGAAAAATTTCTTCACCAAAAGGGTTATCAAGTATTGGAACAGGCTGCCCAGGGAAGTGGTTGACTCACCATCCCTGGAGGTATTTAACAGACGTAGATGTGGCACGTAGGTACACGGTTTAGTGGTGGACTTGGCAGTGTTAGGTGAATGGTTGGACTTGATCTTAAAGGTCTTTTCCAACCTAAATGATTCTATGGCTCTGTAATTCTATATTCTATGATTCTAAGTGTACCGTTAATGGCTATCTGCACAATTCTGACTCTTCTGCCCAGTTATTGACCACTAATCCCCAGTAGACTGGAGGACAAGTCAGTTTTGATGTATAACTTCCCTTAATGTGTTTTTTAGAATACTGTGACGATAACACATGCACATTTATCTTCATTGTTGCTGCTGGGAAATTTGAAGGTTGCTGTAACAAGATTTCCCCATTTAGTTAAATAATCATATTAGGATTTTAAAGCACTCTGTGTTATCAGAAGGCAGGCTTTAAACTGAAGGACCTGAGGGGGTGGGATCCATTGCGAAAACGCTCACACCACCACATCCAATGGGGGAGTAAGTCAGGCCAAGCAGCGTGGTGATAAAGGTTCCTTAGCTGTCTCCCAAGAAGTGAAACAGAAGCGTAATCACCTCAAGTGTATGTATACAAATGCACGCAGTCTGGGTAACAAACAGGAGGAACTGGAGCTCTGTGCCTACTCAGAAGGGTATGACATCATAGGGGTAACTGAAACACGGTGGGACAACTCAAATGACTGGGGGATGACTATGCACGGTTACAGGCTCTTTCGGAAGGAGAGGCAGGGTAGAAGAGGTGGAGGAGTTGCACTCTACATCAAGGAACACCTTGAATGTATCGAAGTCAACTACGGTGATTGTGACTGCTCTGTCGAATGCCTCTGGTTTGAAGTCAAAGGGGTCATCTCCAAGCAGGACCTCACAGTGGGCATCTGCTACCGACCTCCTAACCACGATGACAATGCCAACAAAGTGATACTTGGGGCACTAAAGCAAGCTTCTGGCCAACAGAACCTGGTCCTGGTGGGTGACTTCAACTACCCAGACATCTGCTGGAAGAACAATACGGCAGCTTGCATGTCATCCACCAAGTTCCTGGAATGCATAGAGGACTGTTTCCTGATACAAATGCTAGACGTGCCAACCAGGAAGTAGGCGCTGCTGGACTTGCTATTTACAAACCAAGAAAGCCGGCTTTGTAACATCTCGGTTAGTGATAGCCTTGGCTGCAGTGACCACAATATTGTGGAGTTCTGCTGAGTGTGCTGAAGGTCAGCTCTAAGACAAGGGTTCTGGATTTTAGAAGAGCAAACTTCAGTGCACTCAAGGCTCAGTTGGGAGGGATTCCATGGGATGCTTCCATGGAATACAACGGAGCTAGTGAGTGCTGGGAATTCTTCAAGAACCCTCTATTGGAAACACAAAGCCAATTTATCCCCTACAAAGGAAAGGGAAGTAAGCAGAGCAAGAGGCCCCCATGGCTCAACCATGATGTCCTGGGTCTACTCAAATCCAAAAGGGAAGCATACCAGAGATGGAGAAGTGGAGGATTATCTGTCAAGAGCTACAAGGGCATAGCCAGAGGGTGCAGACATGCAGTCAGAAAAGCAAAAGCCCAATTCGAATTGAAAATGGCTGTAGACATGAAAAATAACAAGAAAGGGTTCTTCAGACATGTCAACCATAAGCAGAAAAAGAAGGAAAACATAGGCCCACTGTTAAACGGAAAAGGAGAGTCAGTCACCAATGATGCTGAGAAGGCAGAGGTCCTCAACACCTTCTTCACCACTGTCTTTACCAGCACTGTCGGGTCCCAGGCTTAGGGAAAAAAAATAGCCAATTGATCCAAACACCGACCCACCATCAGTGAAGGAAGAGTTAGTAGATGAATTACTACAGGAGCTTGACCCCTACAAGCCCATGGGCCCTGATGCCATCCACCCAAGAGTGTTGAGAGAGCTGGCTGACATCATCACAAGGCCACTCTCCATAATCTTCGAGAAATCATGAAGAATGGGGGATGTCCCAGAGGACTGGAAGGAAGAAGGCAAATGTTACCCCTATCTACAAGAAGGGCTCAAGGGAGGATCTGGGTAACTATGGGCACATCAGCCTTACTTCAATCCCTGGGAAAGTTATGGAACGAATCCTCCTGGGGCCATCACAAGTCAATTGAAGCACGTGATTGGGAAAAGCCAACATGGCTTCACTAGAGGCAGATCATGCTTGACAAACCTGGTGGCCTTCTACGACAAAGTGACTTGCCTGGCTGACATGGGGTGGGCAGTGGATATTGTCTACCTGGACTTCTCCAAGGCCTTTGATACGGTCCCCCACAGTCTCCTCCTGGAGAAATTAATGCGTTATGGCCTAGACGAGTGGTCTGTGCAGTGGGTGGGGAACTGGCTGACAGGCCGCACCCAAAGGGTGGTGGTAAATAGCTCCTTTTCCAAGTGGCAACCTGTCACAAGTGGGGTCCCTCAGGGATCGATGTTGGGCCCAATGTTATTCAATATCTTTATAAGTTATCTCAATAACGGCATCAAGTGTAGCCTGATGAAGTTTGCTGATGACACCAAGTTGAGTGGGGAATTAGATGCTCCAGAAGGGAGAGCTGCTCTGCAGGGAGATCTGGATAGGCTGGAAGAGTGGGCCAGCAAGAACCGTATGCAGTTCAACAAGAAGTGTAAGGTCTTGCACCTGGGAAAACATAATCCGGGAGTGCGTCACAGACTGGGATCCACCTGGCTGGAGAGCAGCTCTGTGGAAAGGGACCTGGGGGTCCTGGTGGACAGGAAGCTCAACATGAGCAAACAGTGTACTGCTGCAGCCAAGAAGGCCAACGGGATGCTGGGTTGCATCAAACAGGGCATCACCAGCAGAGATAAAGAAGTAATTATCCTGCTCTACTCAGCGCTTGTCAGGCCACACCTAGAGTACTGTGTACAGTTCTGGTCCCCGCTGTACAAAAAGGATGTGGACAGGCTGGAAGGAGTCCAGAGAAGGGCCACCAAGATGATCAAAGGACTGGGAAGCCTGCCATGTGAGGATAGGCTGGGAGGTCTGGGTTTGTTCAGCCTTGAGAAAAGGAGGCTCAGAGAGGATCTCATCACCATGTACCGGTACTTAAGGGGTAGCTACAAAGAAGATGGAGGTTCTCTCTTTACACAGAGTCACATGGAGAGGACAAGGGGGAATGGACACAAATTGCTCTTGGGGAGATTCCGATTGGACACCAGAGGAAAATTTTTCACAGTGAGGACAGTCACCATTGGAATAATCTCCCCAGGGAAGTGGTTGACTTGGCCACGTTGGACACCTTCAAGAGTAATCTGGACAGGGAGCTGGGCCATCTTGTCTAGACTGTGCTCTTCCTAGAAAGGTTGGACTAGATGATCCCTGAGGTCCCTTCCAACCTGGGATTCTGTGATTCTGTAACAAATCTCTAACCTAACAAATGGTACACAGATGAAGATATTTTAGCAAATAACACTACAAAGCCCTTCTGCACATGGCTGTAGAATTCCAAATATAGGGAGTCAAACCCAGCTCTCAGTAGATGTGACTCTACTGTTCAGTCATGTACATAAATAGTCAATGCAATTGACTGCATGGATTAAGTAGCAACTACTGATGAGAACAGTGCTGAACAGTTCATTGACAGTCTGAAAAATGACGATGTGATCTCACTATGAGTTTACTATGTGCTGAGAAGGCTGTTATTCCAAACCCAACACTTCTGTGATGCAAAACAATGGTGATACTTCTCACCCATGTCAGAACATACAGCTCTTAGTTATAAAATAATTTTGGTCATGCAGTTGCAGCTGTAAATCAGTGTAATTCTATTGATTTCAAAAGAGCAATACCACCTTACACTGAGACTCTGGTCCTGTCAATTTTCAAATAAAATTAAATTAGCATTCTCTACTTCACAGACTAAACTTTGCTATTAACTTTATTGATTCTCTGACAGATTTTTTGCCCCCACTCATTCAGACCTTAGGCAGTGCTGAGCTGCACTTGTGACTACAACTGAAATTACTGCAACTATTAAGGTCTTGGAGTCTTCCAATACTTCCTGTAGGACAAACTACAAATAAAACCAGTATTAAGATAGCATGCTTTGTTATTAGCAACAGACCTGAAACAGGCAACAGATAAGCAGGGTAAAATTGTTTTTGTGTATTATCATTAATAACAACAGAAAGATATCAACGTACTTAGTTTCACACATCTATTTCCAGAGAGTTTTCATATTCAGAGGATACTAGCCAGGTGGCTCTGCTCCTGGTTAATCTCTTGAGGTGAACCCTGATCACTAAGTTCTTTTGAGTATCTCTCTTCATTAATGACTGTTTTATTTAGCTTTTAATACTTGCATAAAAAAATATTTGTATTAGTAGGGAAGTTCCAGGCACACAACTATCACCTGTCTCCTTAGCCAGCATAGTTCCCACTAAAGAGATTCACACATTTTCCTTCTCAGAATTGGAGGTCAACAACGTCATTTGTTCTAGTTCTCTGACAGGTCCTTCTTCACAAGAAAAGATGAGTACTTCGCATTAATTAATTCAGTGTGAATTTTAACAGCTCCATGAGTAGCATTATTGACATCTTATGGATATAAACTGAGGCACAGGGAAACTACTTTTCTCAAATGAAACAGAAAATATTTGAGTCACACAGATTCAGTGGTAGAACAGAAGAAGGAGAACATTAAAAGTCCAAGTCTTAAGGCTCATATCTAACCTTCAATTCATGCTCTGACCATAGCCCCAGCCATCAGTCTTAAGCTAGGGCTTCTCATAGTGGTCTCTATGGTAAATAACAGGAGCAGGGAAATCAGGTCAGTATTGATGTATCAGCACCCCTATTTGTTTATCCATTGCTGGTAGGAAAGCTTAGTGAAGTATCTGAACTTTTGTCAGGTTACTCATCTGAACGTACCATAGGGAAAAAGCGTTCAAGAACCCAGTCAGCTTTGAAGACACTGCTGCTGAGAGCTCACTGACCTCAACAGCAGGGCTGTGTAAGAACATCCCAAATAAAAATCATTCTCAAAGACCTTCTGTCCTTTTTGTCTTTTGATATCCTTAAAAGAGTGCTAGGAAAGAACTGCTGCTTATTTACCATTTCTTGTCAGATGACTTCACCCAGACAGAAGTCTCCTCGGACAGCAGGAGGCTGATATCTCCTGGCAGCAGAAGCAACCTGGTCTAGTAGAAGGTGTCCCTGACCATGGCAGTGGGGTTGGAACTAGATGATCTTTAAGGTCCCTTCCAACCCAAACTGTTCTATCATTCATTCATTCTATCATATACTGCATCATCAGACTGCTGGTGGTGTGTGGGGAAAGGTCTCGTTTCTTATGTCAGCACCACTTTCACAGCGATCATGTCTCACAGTTCTCATCTGTGAATGTGTGAATTAATCCAGGACTAAACAGAAAATGAGAAAACGAAGGTGCAGAAGCAAGTAAAAGGATGGACAGTACAGTGGAAGTTCATGAAGACACAGTGACTTCTAATGCAAGGAAAAGACCCAGGTATTAGATTTGCTGAAGAAAGTTACAGTAAGATAGTAGCTGATAGCTCTAAACAAGGAGAAGGGGTGGGGAAACCTGAGGCGGTGTCTCTCACAGGAAGGAATACATGAGAAAACAGAAGAGCAACAGATAACCTGACACAATCCATCAGGGACTGGTAACAGATTATTAACATTTTCAGTTACCACTATGTACCTAACATTAGCTAGTCAGGTCTGAAAGCTGTTACCATACGCTAGCTGCTCACTGGCCTGTGTGGAATGACTTTAGTGTTCGCAGTCCCCTTCCCAAAAGAAGTCACCCTTACCAAGGGCAGCTCTGTTGGCAGTCTCAGGGCATGCGGGCTGGGTTACCCCCGCACAACAAGCCACAGTGCCAGACCTCAGGGCATGAGAGGGAGTGCAGAGACAGCTTTACCTACTACTTTGGAAAGTAGCAGTTGCTTCTTTTTGACTAGGATTTTTAAATATCCACAGGTTTCATTTGGACACTTTGAGCTCCCAATCCACATTTTAAAAGAGCTTTTCAATTTTTACTGCAGATATTATTAGCAAATAATAATATTGGATATTACAAATAAGTATTTATTTATAGTGAATTTCATTTAGTAATTATTACAACGTAAAATATAATATATTACTAAGATAAAGTAGAGCTCTTAAAATCTGAAGAAACCCCTACGACCTCTTAAAACTTTACTGCCTGATTCAGGTTCTGCACTGACATATAGTAACTTCAGACAGCAAGGCTTGTGCCCACCCCAAGTCTTACCAGTCTCGGTTTTGTAGAAAATAATATATTTTGGCTGTCAATGAGAAATTAATTCATTTTAGCTCCTTGCAGGCATGTATTGCTGAAAATCACCCTATTGACAGTAATAATGAAAAATGTTTACCTTAAAAATATAGATGATAGATTTTACTTTGAAGTCTGTACATAAAGGCTTTGCCTAATTCTCTCATTCATCAGGTACGTCAATACTGTGCAAGCTAGAAGTTTGATTCTTTTGAGCTAAAAAGCCATTCAAAACATTACGCTCACAGAATTTTGCTGTTATGTAATGCCACAGTTCATTGTACCATTTGTACAATGGAGAGGACATCAACAATCTAAAAGAAAAAGCTAAATAGAGTGTATTATACCTTAAGTAACCTTAATAATTTAAGTAACAGCTGGCAAGATATGATACTGGAGATAGTTAACAGGGAAAAAAAGGACATAGAATGCTGAAGGGTGTGTAAGCACTGCTAGGATCCCTGACTTTAATCTGAAAAGGATGTATAAGAGGCTGCAGAAATCTGTGGCATTTTCCAGAACGCTGAGATGCTTAAAGCATCTTTGACTTCTTTCCCAGATATTTTATGTTGACTGCATCCCTCTTTCATTGCCTTTCCACACTCTGTTTAGAATGAATGAAAACATTTCCTGGGACTGACCACATGAGGAAGCTGATGCTTTCAGGCAGATCCTCCTGTGGGCCAGCAAGGCCAGAGAACAAAACATATTTGAGGAAAATAATAAGGAGTGATTTTCGCCTGGATATTTGCTTCCAGTGTGAGCCCTGCTCCTTGTCCCCTGGCATGTCTAATAGAAAGTTACAACTTTTTCTAAAATGACAAACAACAAAGAAGAGGAAGCTGCACATCGTGGCCATGAGGGATCCTGGAAGGTGGAGAGTGGGATTAGCCAAGCACCAGCGCTGGCAGAAGTGAAGGGGCTGGGGGGGAGCGCAGGAGCACTCCTCTTGGCAGTAACGAGCAGGAGATCTTTCATTAGCTCACTGCTGTAAAACTGGTCCCAACCAAAATGGCTGATAAAATGGAATTTCAGCTTGAGGTTTACTTCTGTGAGATGACTGATGTTCTATTTACATTATTATTTCAGGAAGGAAAGAAAGGGAAAGAAGAGGTAAATGGAGGGGACAAGGGAAAATTTTAAAGCAAATAAGGGCGTTGCTCTCGGTCAGAGCAGCGCATGAGACTGTTTTCACCAGAATGACTATTATCGCCATGGTCCTAAAGAGAAAAGGATGTATGGCATGTAGAAAATAAATAACATCAGAAAGTAAGTAGCCTGGCACTATTTATTTTTTCACAGTGTAACCAATCAACTTCACAGCAGATACAGTAAAAACAATGCATTACAACTGCTTTACAAAGTTCAGTGTTGAAACTCTCTTGATTCTTGCCAGTTTAAGAGACATCAGAGCACAAACATCTAATCTGTTCATTTTGCACAGAACACATAGTATTCAATGGTGGTTTTTTTTAATTTATTTTTATTTTTTAGACTATGGCTTTCAGAGTTTTACATTTAGAAGATTACAGGCTACATCTCAGAAACATCTGTATGAACCATGCACCGGGGTGCAAGCACATTCAATGCACAAGGACTAGTGCAACATTTATATGAAAATTCAATAGACATTAACATTCACAGTACAGTCATGAGCTATAAAACCTATCCTTCAAACTACTGCCACTCTTCTCCCGGTAAAAGGTTTCTGAGATTTTGGTTTTTCTAGGAGTCCTTATAACCCAGATCTCTCCCGTAATCTTACTTCAGAAATTCTGTTTTCAAAGCCTTGAACAGCCAAGCCCCTTCTGATAACGAGGGCCACAAGCACCTCCTTTCTGAGCTTGTTAGTATTATTCCTGTCATCTGTCTCAAACTTTCATCGGTTCTCAAATAAAATCAGCTTTTAGCAGTTGATGTACTATTCTGCATGAGGTATACTGTTGTCAAAAAAAACCCATAGGGTGAAATCCCTCCATTTGCTTTCATCTCTCCCCAGACCTCAAGAAAATAAATAATAAATAAATAAATAAATATAAAACAACAAAATCCCACAGGCAAGAAAGAACAAAAGGCCAGAAAATTCTAGCCTGGAACCATACTTGAACTTTCTGCAATAGTCTATAGCATTCTAAACTTTACAAACAACTTTAACAAAACTTACTCACTTTTGGAGTGCTTTAAACTGAAAGCTTAAAGGATGCTTTTTAGAAAGGGCTAAGCAGTCTTGATCTGAAAAGCAGGTCTTTTTCAGATGTCTTAAACTGCACATTGGAAAATAAGGCATCCAAATTAAGGGTATACTAAAAGGCAAAAAACTCCAAGTTGATCTTTTACCATAGTAGCAACAGAGTTCTCAAAGTAAAGAGCAGAATCCATCTACTCCACAAATGCAATCACAGCAACATCCTTGGCACTAACGTTTGCTCCTACCTACATCTATAAATCAACTTTTCACCAAAGAGGGAATTTTCACGTTCATCTTCAGTGGTATCAATGCCTATCTTCAACCAGAACACGTGTTCTCCCTTTCTTCTTTAGTACAAAGAAGTTAAATTAAAAATGAATCCACAAGACCCATCAAATGGAGCCATAATTATTTTAAGCTTCTGAACCATTTCTACATTCTAACTGTGCAAATCTAAATGTTTTTTTTCAGGAACTTTCTGGGTCACATTTAGAACATAAATTTTAGGGGCTGGGGGGAAGCTTGTTAAAATGACAATCAGAAATTGGTGTATATGTAAAAATTTTCAGATCTTGCTCTCCATACAGATACATATGTCTTTGCCATTGCCAATATAATTTCTACCACACTCACAAAGTCTCAGCTGTATGGGATTTAGCCAAGAGCATCACCGGTTTATCATCTCTGAAGTCTTCTGGTTCAGCCATGCTCATTAATAATGTTGTCAAATATTAAAATGATGATATCTATGGTTCATTCTAACCTGGGAGACAGACTATCAAAATGCAGAAGCAAACAACATTCAATTCAATACTTGCAAATGGTTTAGTTTTGGCATTGCACACAAAAGATTATGGTATTTTAAGAGAGACTGAAGAAGTCATGGCTTAATCACGTTAAAAGCCTGTGAGAATACCTTGATGTTTCTAGGTAATTGAATATAATGGATGAGGGCACACCAAGGCTATTGGAAAAGTACCAAATAACTGAGCAGAACTGTAAATATCAGCACAGTTATAATAATATTAGTCCAACTGAGAAGGCTTCGGGAAGCAAAACTGAAATGGAAGAATAAATTTGCACCAACATTGTGTATTTTATATATAATCGTTAGAAGCAGCACTGAGAGTTGCACAATTTATCTTAATGTTCATATTTTTTTGTTATTCAAAGTTATCCACAAGGGCTTTAATAAATAATTTTAAAAGGAACACTGATGCACAATATTGTAACATTGTCCACTGGTGCCAAAACACTATCAGATTAAACGCATGGTATGAATATTCACTTGGGTAGTTAAAAATACCAGGACTTTTTAAAAAGAATAATAAAAAAAAAAGGATGCACTAGTAAGGGGCAAACTGTGAATCACTGAAATACTCTATGAACTATGGACGTTGAGACAGAGACTTGCATTAAGAGTGTATTTGAATAATATAACCTCAATATAATAAATATTGATTCATTATGTGTCTCAGTAAGTGTTATTTTTGAAGGATATTTCTATAAATTTAGTTTTTAGACCATACATTGCAGTTGTTTATAAAACATCAGTGAAGGGGAATACAAATTATACCAGTAATATTTATTCAATTGGAAACAGCAGTTAAGAACAGATATTAGATTTTTCAAGATAGGAATCACCATAAGGTTGCCAGATTCTGATCCCCCAGTTTCATTTAAGGAGGTATTTATATTCTATAGCAATTCAAACTGTAAGTAAAGGTATCACAGCACAACCCTTCATGTGCAGACAAAAAGTCTAAGCATTCACAGTGGACAACAGTGGGAAATACAAAAGATACTGTGAAGACACACAAACTGTTAAGATTTTTTTCAGTGACTGAAGCGTGAACACAGATTGCATACTTACACAGGGCCTATGAATATGCAAATGGGCACATTTACCTATATTGGAAAATCTGAGCCATAGTGCAAACATTGTTCCTGCTCCTACGCTGTCAGTGGGCAGAGGGACAAACGACTTTCTGTATTTAAAATGACCATGACAAGCTTTCTGCAGACTTCACATGCCAAAAGATTCCTATTTACCATCTTCCTACGGAGGAAAAACAATTCAAGGGGAGATAGACTTCTTTAGTGAAATAATGACTCATCTTCACTTCCCACCCACAGTAGCTGGTTTTCATTTTTGTTTTTAAGTCTCAAATTGGCAAAAGTAATATATCTTCCTCTCCTACAGAGCCAGTCTGCCTCCTCAGCTGGATCAACTGAAAATCGCTCTTCCAATTTTGGTGGTGAGGCACCTCATACTTGGAATGCCCAGACAGGGAAATTTCAAGGGGAAACCTTTTCTTTCAAATTCAGCAAGGCTCAAACTATGATGATAAAGATCATTCTGGTGAAGCTAGAAATACACAAAAGAATTGCTTCCAGCCTAAAAAACGTTTGAGTCTCAGGCAGGCATGCAGAGATGTATGGAAAAGCAGCTACTACAAAGAATGACAAAAGAGAAGCCTTATTACTGCAAGCAGACTCCTGTCTCTCTTGATCCTGACAGCTATTGGGACTCAGGCCCTGTTGTTAGTAGCAAATCTGTCCTCATTTACACACGCTATACACCCACTCTTCTGAAACTCTTTTCATGACTAAGAGAAGGGACTGAGAGGAAGAACAGGGTAGAACAGTTTACAGGTCTTCTGCCTTACATACCGTCTGACTCTCCCCACACAGCTCAAGTAATGTTGATCTACCATATGCAAAATTTGCAGGCAAAGCAAGATTTGTCACTGGGAATGAGATTCCCAGGAATTCTACAGATTTTTTTTTTTTCCTTAAAGTAACATAAGGCATTTAAGATTTTTTAGAAACTACATACTGCTGGCGGGCAGTGAGACCCACATATGGAGAAAAGGTCTAGAACCTTTAGTCTGTTACAGTTTTAGCTAATCTACCTCCACTGGCTGTCTGAGGTTTCCTCTAAAGCCTTTGTCATGCTCTGGCTTTCTCAGTAAGATTTACTAGTAAATTACATCAAAAGTTTAGTCTTCACTGCCCTTTTTCCCTAGCCTCACAACATATCCAAAAGACAACTCAGAATCCACAATACTGAGCCCTGTGACAAGACTGAGACACCTTACCCAGGTGAGCAGTCAAAACTCTCCCCCAACAGCACACAGGGAACACCTCAGTGCCACTGAGGAGAGTCACCTCAGTGAAACCACTCCTGCGCAAAGATAAACACCAAATGCAGGGATGCTTTGCCGTCATTCTGGAAGTCACGGATCACATCCATCTTCTGAAGGGAAGCCTGTACCCTTTTCTAAATCACATTCGCACAGGCAGAAATCACCCTTCCTTTTAACCAAAAACTGTTACCAACCTCCTTGGCGTACACTGGCTATCCTAGTTCTCGCCTAATGTGATCACAATCCACCTTTCCTAATCCCTGAAGGAGAGACTGACTCAATGACTGAATGCAGTGTGGGTCAGGTTTCCATTCCCAAATGTTGTAGCCCTCAAGGAGACCAACAGTGGTGTAGACACCTGGCTACTAGCTCTTTCCCAGTGTCTCATGTACTACTTAATACTCAGTAATTTAGAAAATAGTTTTATCATTAGTAATAAAAGGAGAAAAAAGATAATTTTTTTGTGATTGAACCTGATTTCTGATTTTCTGTCTGACATTTCACCAGAATGATCACTGGAGATAACTGTCTATTGCTCCTTCAGTCTGTAACTGATGTATAGGAAATGCACAGGTCTTGTATTTTTTAAAAAATTAAAAAAAGATTTAATTATGTTGCAGGGAAATCAAGAGCATTATCACAGATAGCAGTGAAAAACCTATTAACTAATTATAAGTCACTCAGATCCATGACACTGGATTCTGGAATCACTCCCCCGTGCAACCTTTTCTCCCCCATCTTTCCCCTTCTTCCACACTAGCTTTCATTGCAGATTCTCAATGGAATGAAATACACCCATCATAAGAAGCCATTTCTCTGCCTCCAGCTGCAAGCTCCCATCACCTGTCTTCGGCCAGAACAAATGGTCACAGTCTTGCATGTTCAGTCAGATGGTCCCGCCCATCTGGTTGAAACATTAACTTACAAAAGAGTAAAATCAAGATAAATTTTCAGGTTGTGATTCATCTGGCAACATGGCTTTACAACTGCTATTGCTGGCACAAGTGAAGGAGAAGCCAGAGATGACTGAAAAAAGGACAGATCTATGCCTTTCATTGACTAAAACCACTTGGGTAGCAAGCCCATGGCATGAACCAACGCAGAGGCCTTTTCTGAAGCTCAGAGAATATTCTACCTCTCCCCATGAGTTAGTCTCCCCCACAGCACATTTACTGGGGCATGTGGACATTCACTAAGCTTCTTCAAAAATGGAAGCACAGCAGTTCTAACTCTTGGACTTGTATTCCTTAGCTGAGAAGTTCAACGTTAGTTTCTATTTTCTATATCTATTATAATGACTACAAAATACAGTAGTATTTCACAAACGTAAAAGACCACATTTAATGTACAACTGAGAGAAACTACAATGAATTTTAAAAATAATTACATTAACCACTATTTAAAAACATTTAAATTAGATGTATTTGCACTAATTCTCAGGTATTTAGAAACAGAAAACTGAAATGATGGCTGATGCAACTAAACAAAACATATCTTACTTTAGGCAGATAGATATTTAAATCCAGACTCCTCCTACTGGGCTTTCAGTTGAGAAGTCAAAGGTGTTCACAGATTACAACGCATAGTTCATATATCAATTTTAAACAAATCTTTTACTACCATGGCAAATAAGAAACAGAAAATTATAAAAGCCATGTTGGAGGTGATTCTCCTTCAAAGTCTTACACAATCCTATATCTCTGAATGTCAGAAAACTGGATAAGGTTAAAGCCTTTGAAGCACATCAATGTATGAATACAAAATACGTTACCCATAGCTCATGCTTTTGTTGCACTGCCACTACATAAAACAGTTCATTGAGACACGCAAGACATGCACTGAAGATCAGTGAGGTATGATCATAGACAAAACCTTACCAAAAAATAACACACTGAGCTGTACTCACTACTAAAACAGACAAGTGGTGAACAGGAATACATAAACACCAAGGAAAAGTCTCTTTTTTTAAAAAAATACATTTCAGGACATGCCTAAGATGGGTCAATTATAAAACAGTTGCCCCCGAGTTTCACCTCTCTGCCTTTATGGCAATTTCTCCTCTTATGTCCCGATCTTTCAGTGAGAAAACTTCTTACTGAAGAGGCTCTGGCTCACATCCTTAATGTTCAATCATTTGAGCTACTGAACACTCATTATTGAAATTAGTGCAAATTAAGCATGTGTTAATGGCATCAATTCAGGATAGCATCACTCTTTATGACAGTACATAAGCACACACTTTTCTGAATTCTAGTCTAATTACAGTACTGATTAGGAATAGGTTTAAGCATGTGCTTAAGCAGTAATGGTCAGAATAATATGACTCCAAATACTGTGATCCCAGCTATCGCTAAATGAACTTTTATCCACGCAGGTTTGAAAAATGATTGCAGAATCTAAGTCCAAGTAATTATAGTCTTCATTTCCTGTCTTTTTTTTTTGAGTATCAATTAAGATTTTTTGGAACCAAGTGTTTACATGCAGATTAGAAAGAAAACACATAGGACTAAAATAACACATTTACCACATGCCGTGTTACAGTTCGCTGCATTCCCATTTCTGTTTGCACTCACAGTACTATGGGAAACTAAAATTATTTCATCAGAAACAAATGAAGTACACAGAAAAGTTTGTCAATAGACAGAAGCAAGTGTATCCATAAGCCAAACAGGCACAACATTCAATAGCTTTAATACTCCATTACATTGTTTCATAGAAATTAAAGATGAAAGACTTCTTATCCGTCCCTTGCCAATTCAGGATGTTTTCTGTTCTCCAATTCAGTCACCGGAGGCTGACTGGCAACTGACAACGACATGAATAGAAAAAGCTAACTAGATGTGCCAGAGGAGAGCAGGCTGTGAAATTTGTATTTCCTCTTGTGAAGTGCCAAGTTCTTTCAAGTTCCTTTTGTTTAAAGGTAAATTAATGAAACTCAGAAGCTCACAAAATCTGGGCCTTGTATTGTATAGTGAGTAGACTACTTTTCAAGTACACCTCCAACATACTGCTGCTGAAGCCACCTTCATCCCTCCTACAGAGAAATGTGTTTAGCGTGGTGTCAAAAAGCATCGAATTGCACTACGGAATTAAAACTGACACATTTCCATTGTACTGAACATTTTCGGAAAATAAGACTCTAAAAAACCAATAAATTATAGTCGATCAGTGTTGTTAATGATGCCACACTTCTGCACTCAGTCTAACAGTCAGAAGGAACTGGTACTCAGAAAGGTCATGCAAAAAATGCCACCCAACCTCGACAGCAGGCTTTCAGATTCTCTCAACCACTTTCATATTTCGTCAGGTAAATACTGAAGTAAAGTTTGTATTAAAATGGTGTCTTCTCTGTAACACTTTCTTCCAGAATCACTTCACATAATCTTGCATTCTTTATTAAAATTTGGGGCTAAACACTGCATAACATTTCATCTGCAATGTGCATTGCGTATCACATCTTATTATTTCTGGCACCAACTAGAATATAAAAATACACTAATCTTTCCTGTGAAATTCAGAGGAGGGAGCCGGTTCAACAGAAATATTGGGCGGGGGGTTCCTTCATGTATCATTTTCTATTATTAGCCATTAATCACATCTTTATCTCCAGTACTGAACATCCTTACCTACAGCCAAATGTTAATCCCATTAATCCTCTTTAAAGATCTGTAAGGTCTTCTGTGTAATTCTGACTTTTACTTAATGCATATCTTAATTTTACAGAGATTTTTGCAAGCTCACTTGAGACCTATTTCTTTTTGAGAAAGGAGGAAAGACTGCACTTTTCCGTAATGAAGACAATGGATTTAAAAATAGAAATGAGATACTAAATGCTGCCAGCCAGCAATAGTCAACACAGAGAAGTCAGTCCAGAAAGGCTACTACTGAAGAATTGCTACCAAAGTGAACAGAAGCTCCGACCACAGAAAGGCTGGAGAACTGGTTCTGTGATTTTTGGGGGATACATGCCATCTTGGAGAAGAATCTGCAATGTGTAAGGATTACTTTTACTTTACCTCCCCCTCTACTAACGTGGCTTTTCCATTAGAAGCAAACAAATATCAGGGAGGTAATTACATGGCAATTTATAACACAGGTTCAGTAAATTCATACCATTTGGCTTTGGCTCAGTGAGTAGCATATGCACTAACAAGCAGAATCTACAAAATTATACTGTATGCAAAGTGGCGCATGTCACACACTACGCTCTTAGGGCTGGAGATTTGATTTAACACAGTAGCTTTGAATACAATGACTATAGCACTGTTACAGGTTTTTCCAAACTCTGATGATACAAATTCTACCGAATGTAGAGTTATGACTTTTTTTCTCTGGCTCTTGAGAATGAATCAGACAAAGGAGAGGGGAATGGGGAGGATGTGAAGAGCATTATGCTTAATGGCCAGAATCTCAGTTAGCCAACATCAGTCTTGTTTCCGTGAAATGAGCAAGCAGTGGTGGTAGGGTAGGAATTTTTGAAAGTTGTAGACCTCTTGGAGAACTTCAAAGAACTCACAACAGTGAAATAATGGCATATGGAGCACAGTCATAAATGTAATCTAAGGTTCAAAGCCAAAAGCCTGTACCAATGGTCAGATAAGACAAGCTCAGAATTACCCTTGAGGTTTTTGTGATATATCCATTTCTTGCTGCTCCAATCTCTGCATTCTGTATAAATCTGAATGTGATTAATTATGACTTAATCACTCTTTTTAACATACTGCAGAGAACAAATAGCTGGTTGAAAAACAGAAATGTTCCATTTAAACCTTTTTAAGTCAGGGATTAGTAAAATCATCACTTTATGGATGAAATGGACGAGAATAAATAATCCCATTTTATTAAGGCTTTCTTTGTAAAGGTGTAAGAGATGTTACAAAATTAATCTGCATTAACACTTAGGATTAAAATTGAAAGCTTATGTAGAACTGTCCAGTTAAATAACATAGCCTCTTGACTCTGCGTTTTGTTAGCGCTGGACAAAAATATGTGTGCTTTCAGGCAAGTTAAGCTTCAGGGATATTAATTTTAAAATTTTCTCTTCAAAGTACCAGTATCAGTTCTATAGTTGATCACAAGAGGGAGACTACATCACCATATTTTTCTCTCATTGTTTCAAATTTTTAAAGCATCCAAACAATTTGAGTCATTTTGGACCAGACCTAATCTTTGACTGCTCACTGAAAAGTGTTAATGACTGTTCAATTAGCATTTTTTTCTGAGTTTGTCAAACCTTTGAGATTTATAGATAAAGATAGCCAATCCAGTAAACAAGATTGAACAATGCAAAGGCAGTTGGAAAGAAGATTCGAGAATAGGAGTCAATTTTTGCAATACGTATGTGTATCCTTCCTTCTCTCCAAGATCCTGTGCGGCAGTCTTCAAAACAACAAAAGAAGCTAGCACAGTCTTTCCCTTCTAGGCACTCATATCCATAATCATCATCACGTTCAGGGAGATGATTAATGTTATTAATTGGAATTAGTGTTGATCCAGGTCGAACAGCAATTGCAGGTGGTTTCTTAAGAAAAACAAAAAAGAAAAATACAGTTTTGCATGTTTTTTTATCCTCCATATAGTAAATAATTCCATAGGCTTTCCTTAGCAAAGGCCAATGTAAGCACATTCAGTACAATATACAGAAATTCTAATATTAAAGAAAACAGTTTGGGGAGCTTTGTGAATTATGAACTGCTGTATATAATTAGCTCATGCAGGCAAAAGATCATGAATGATTTTCACCTGCCACAGTGAAAACTGGGTTGTGCTGGGATTTGGGAATAGCGGATAATTAGTTACACAGACAGGGTTAGCTGATCCCATCTACACAACACAAATGAACATTTTAAAGTCAGTCACAGCTTGACAAATGGGTCACAAGTAAGTCCACAAGCAGGCTATAAGCATCACTACCAAGGGAATGATGGCTCTCCCATCATTTGGAGTCTTTTGAATGAGACTGGGTGTGTTTCTGGAAGCAACATTTTCACAAAAAAGAAGCTGATGGGATTAGTACAGCATCACTGGTGAAGTTTAAGAGACTGAGACACATAAAGACAGGCTACATTATCTAACCCTCTGATATTAAATCCTTAAAGAATATGCCCCACCTTTAGAAATCAAGACATAAGACTCCTTGGGACAATGTCATTCAAGTCAGTGAAACTGATTAATTCAGCTCTTAAATCTTACTTTTACCTTCTCCGTGGCATAACCCAACCCTTTTGCAATCTGATAAAAACTCATTGTAACAGATGTTAAGGTCCATAAATAATTTTCATAGAAAAAATCTGGGTGCCTCACTGCCTAGTACGTATACTGTTTGCTCTTGCCTTTCTTGCAACTTCTGCCTTTTCACCTTCCTTCAACTTGCAGTACCACAGCCCATCTTTCCCCCTTTTACTGTTTTGCTTCCATGCAGTTCTTCACTTTTTAGCCTTGTTTTCCTCAATATTTCAAAAGACATTCTCTTCCTCTATCTGTCATTTTTTTTCTCTCTCTAAATCTCACAGCCTTTTTAGATTACTCCATAACACCCTTTCTTTCAACCCATCCCCCACCTCTGGCAGCTCTTCTAAAATCTTCAGACTGAAGATAAGGGTTACATGAACACAACAATCATTGTCTTCTCTCTTTTCTACCATCTCCACATTTTGTCATGCAAGGAATAAATACAGCAGGAAAGGATGCAGTCAGAACTAACTGGGTATTGAAGTGTAAAGAGAATCTCTCTTAAATAGTTATATGTGATAGGCAATGAAAAAATATGAAAAAATATGATAAGCAGGGAGCCACATCATTTAGATTCTTGTTACTTTTCAGGGTCCTGTTGTCCCACTTCCAGGGAACTACTTTGGCCAGTACGTGGATGTCTATAAATTGTTAAGAAGGCACTCTATTGCTGCCGGGACATTTTACCCAACATCCTAAGGGGTGATGTTAAAGCACTGCAGTATCCACCACATTTTCAAATAGCTTTATTTAATAAGTGTCTTTACTAGTGAAAAGTTTCACACATACTGCTTTTTCAACACTTTTTAGATATGATGACCTAAAGAGATAATTATCATCCTAAAGGACCTCATTATTCTTTTCAGTTATGATAGAATACTGACAACACTAACAAACAGCAGTTACATGCTTCTACCCTAATTTGAGGCATTACAAACAGAGCTTATTTTTATAAACCATACAAAGTAAGTTCAAGTGTTATTTTAACTTACAAAATCATTATTTTGTTGAAGATATATAGGGAAAGATGTTTATTTCTGATTCACGCCTACTCTGGCTTTACAAAAATTTTCTGATTTTTGGTTCTGTCAATGTAAGATTGATGGCATGATTCCTTTCTACTGGGGGGGTAAAAGATGAATCCCCAACTCATAAACACCATGGGAGGAGGAAAAAACAACGGTACTGCTTTTCACTAATCATGTCACCAGCACAGACTGAAGCTGGCTACAGGTTTGGAGAGGTTGCCTGAGAGAGGCAGAAAGATAGTGCCATCTTATAGGCTTAACTACCTATAGGGGATACATAAAATGTGTGTAAGAACGAGACAATGTGAGGGAAAATGGGAAAAAAAGGCCAACACCTCACAAGAAAATGACCTTATATCAATTGGCAGAGACCTAAAAAAAAAAATAATGTAGATACAGTAGTACATGTTGATTGTTCGTGCACATGCCTAGTGATATTGTAGATCAAACTCCACGTGTAGTGAGAAGCTTTTATAATACACTCTGATAGGACCAAAACCGAATTATTCTGCATTAACACTAATACATGTACAAAAGCAAGCCATCGTCTATGGAGATCATAGCACAGGTGATGCATTCACTTCAGGTGAAGTGGCGATCAGAACAAGATCCACAACTAATTAAGTTTAATCCTTCCTGCCCAAACTCATTATCCTTACTAATGTGGATTTACGTAAGCCAATTCATACTACCTTTCCTGAATGCTGCCAGCACATATTTTGTAAGATAAAACTGCTGTAATCATTTCTAAAATCTCACAATTTTTTCACAAGATCCTTTATTGTACCTTCTTGGCATCAGTTCCTGGAATAATAAGCTTTTATTGCATTTTGCAATAGAAATAGAAGACCTATGCAAGGCAAGTTTTCCAAGGAAAAAACACTTGTAAATGGGAACTTTTCAGCAGGAATTAAACTGACTATTTTAATTAAGTTGGGTTTTTTAGTTACATATCCATAACCACAAAAGAAAAAGAATGAATAGAAGTCTTTGACAAAGAAGAATAAAAAAAGAAAAAAAGAGAGAAGTATGTATTTGTAATTGTATGACTTCCCATTAATTAATCAGATGGCTTCTTTAATTGTTCTATTTGGAACAAGAAATTTTATGGCTTTAAAAAAAAACAAACCACAAAAAAACCCTAGTTCTCAAATTAGAATCCTTGCACCACCCCCCTTTTTAAGAGTAATCTCTTATCTAGTATGGTCTTATAGACATAACATGGCAAAACATGTTTAAAGAGTTCTGTGTGAAAAGATGGTTGTTTTTCAACTACTTAGAAATAAAAAGCATGCTTTAAGAACACTGTAAAACACAACTGAAGTGTTTTGAGTATTATATTGCTAATTTTAATCTTAGTCCGAACTCCACCTATTTATTCAATAAGTGTCATAGTTTCTATTTAGCCATTATTCTCTATTTTAAATTGTCATAAGCACTGAAAATCTCAAAGCGTTTAGCAGATTATTGCACAAATGGCTGATGTGTGAACAGATTTTGGAAAGTCTCATTACTCCGTTCAACAGAGTACACTTGCAAACCACTTCAATGGCTTTTGAGCTGCCAGCAGCTGATCTTCTATATCTCCCTGGTTTGCATAAGCAGTACTTCCTCTCCTCTTCCTTTTTCCTTGTTTTGTGTGCTGAGGGCAGACCTATTTCAGCTCCTTGTTCCCTAAGTGTTGTTGCGACCTCATTGCAACAGCCTAAAACTGAATCAGCTATGCTAACACTAGGAAGTCCCCCAAATTCTGCAGCCTCTGTTATCTTTTACTCTCATTGTTCAGCTGTGGCCTTTGGCAATGCCTGTTATCCATCCTTTCCATTGTGCCCACTTTTGCTTCTATCACTTATAGGAAGGAGATTTGAGGCTTCCATTTTCCAATTCTCTTGGCTGTGCTGGATTCCCTGAGGATCATGGTGATGTCCAACCAAGGCAGCACAGGGGAGTATTAATCCCTCACCACTAGCCTTGCCCTACCTACACAGCTGATCCCCTCAGACCAGCTCACCATATGAAACATAAGGGCTCTTATTTCCCTGGTATTAAGCCATAGCAGCCTCACAGAGCCCCCATAAGACAGTCTCCCAGAGCAGCACTGCTCAAAATGGGTGTGCCAGCACTTTCTGACACTAGTCACAGAATGGATATGGTTCATAACAGGATTTCTGCATTTCCATATCTGGGCCTCTATAATTCCTTTTCAATTTCTGTTTGATCTTACACAAGTGGTATTCACCCTTCACCCAGAAAAGACAACTGATGTTATGATTCAGCCCCAGCTTCCTTTGATGAAATGATCTGGAAGGGGGCATTATAACATTGTCCTTCCTCTTAGTCTCTCCAAAAGATGACTACAATCAAGCCACAGATATTAACATCAGTGTTCGAATGAATAAGCTATTTAATGCCTTTACCTCAATGTTTTATTAGTTTAAAGATTAGTTTTAATATTTGTACTGCCTTCCAACAACAGATTCTTTGGAAGTTTCAGTATTCTTACTACATGAACAGAAAGCCTCTTAAAATTGAATAATACTTGTTCCTGGGATATGTGAGGATTTACACCATACAAACACCAGCTTGTAAAAGCAGAAGGTTCATTTTACCAGAAAGAAACATGGAAGTAAATTTTTTTAAAAAAAAAAGTTAAGTAGAATTTCCAAAGTGGAAGGAAGTCAGAATACTAACCAATAATAAGCACTTTTTTCTTTGCAAAGCTAGCGAGTTAAGACCCAAGTTAGATGATGAAGACCTAAACAAATCCTCATACTTTCATTTACTTTATCTTTACTACTACAGTCTTATCTATGGTTCTCTGCCAGGTGCTGTTTTCAGAAGCAGTGTGCCTAGACAGAACTGTCTCCATGGGCAGCTCTGGAAGCGCCAAGAGCTTGGACATGGCATGGAAGTATGAAACATTAAATTAAAACCACCCTCTAGCTTAGGCTTATGTGTTCTGATTCACATATGAGTAGAATGACCCAAAACCTCTGTTCATTAGTAGTATTTACAGAAAATGAGTACGACCCCTAGCTGTAAAAAAATTATAAAATAAGTATTAGTGTAATCATCTTAGAACATTAGCCCTTCTGCTGAAGAACAAGTGTCTCAAAATTAATGCTACAATAAAGAGCATTCTGTATTTTTTTCTTCTTGTTGTTTGGCTAAACTTACTGATGACTTAGATTTTGCCTTCTTTTCTTTTCCTTTGTCCCCTTTTCTGTTGCTGGTAAAGTAATGCAAGGTGCCATATTCCATCAAGGCAGCAAACACAAAAATGAAGCAAACTGAAACAAAAAGGTCCATTGCTGTCACGTAGGAAACCTTTGGGAGAGACTTCCTAGCAATTGTACTCAACGTTGTCATGGTCAGCACTGTTGTAATACCTGTTTAAGAAAGAAAGGAAAAAAGGAAGAGGGAAGTGTATAAGTAATCCAATATTATTGTCACAAAAAAATCTGCAAATTAGCACTGAATTCATTCATGAGGCATACAAGAAGTGAGCTACAGCAGGATTCACTGCTGATCACACCCACACACATCAGTGCTATTGCAAGAAGCCATCCCTATGGATCCAGTGGCCACCGTGGGATCATATAGAAGGCAGCACATTTCAGCTTGAGTTTAAATCCTTCCCATTTTCAACACACACTGAATAAAGAAAGACACGGAGAAAGTTTGTGTAATTTTATAAATCTGTTATAGAATGCACACATAAAACAAATACAATAGACAAACAGGCACAAATAAGCACACAAATTTTATAAACACAGGAAAAGTCCTTTGGCTCTTGAAAGATTAAAGTGTACAAAAGGAAACATTCAGAAATAAAGGTGTGTTATTTATCTGTGATTTCAAACTTTAGAAAACATGAGAAGAAGGAATAATGTTTTCAGTTGTTTGCTTCTGGACTCATTCTATATTACCAGGTATTTTTTCAATACTGTGTCTTAAGTAAGAGAAAATGTTTCCCTAGATTCACTTACATACAAGTTAATTAAAATAACAAGCTGGTCTTAATAGCTATGTGTTCAGAATCTCAATTATACCACTCTTTGCTGTTTTAACATTTAGGTGTTGACACTTTCCTCTTATATTTGATGCTTCAGGGAGATGCAAAGCCTTTTTCATAGCAGTCCAAAATTAAGATGTGACCTTTCCTTTGGAAAGCAATACTTGAGCGCATAAATAATTTGTTATTTACGTGCACTGTCTTACTGCAAAAAAAAGTTACTCCAGTCTAAGGCTGTCTATGGCTTTTAAATCCAAGCATGGAATCAGGGGTCCCTACAGATTGATCCTGCAGCACGAAAGCAGTGGTGGTTTTGCAACAGATTTCCCAATGAAATTACATGCCTAAAAGGGCAAACAGATAACCACAGTTTTTCAAAAGTGCTTCGCTCCTACTAGATGCTTTTCAAAATCAATTAGGCATTTCTCTGCTTAATTAGATATCTAAATACCTTTAATCATCTAAAACCTTTTGCTTTGGAAAACTACAATCTCCCAGGATCTTTCAACATATACAGAAGAAAAAGACTCAATCTTTTCAGTGTACCAGACCCCAACACAGCCTCCAGGTGGGAGGTGACGCCCACCATTCCCCTTACCAACTTCTGTTCAGAGAGGACAAAGGGAGACATGGACTTTCCCAGCCCTCTCCACTATATGAAAGGCATATGGGGGCTGTCACAGGGAGCAAACCTTTCACATCACAACTGCTTGCCACGATGGACCTTGCTTAGTTTTGGCTTTCTTGTCTTAATTTCTCAGTCTTTTTTTATAAAATTGTGTCTATTTGACTGCTATTCTCTTTCTTCTTCACCAGAACATCTGCATGTGAGAAAAGTCATCCTACAATCTGTCAAACAATGGCTTCTGTATGTTCGCACAAAAGGAGCTCAGAGTTAATTGCAGGGAGCTGTAAATATGATATTGCAAATGTTTGTAGTACATCTCAAGTAGATGAAGATTAGTACTGCTGAAGTGGGAGCATGAAAACTCTAGCTTAGCCATGAGATCAAAGGCGAATTTGCTAGGTTCATGGCATAGAAAAAGCACTCTGTAAAAAGAACAAACTGGATACAGAACTAGCAGATACGAATGCAACAGTTTTTCCTGTTACAGCTAACGCGTTTCCCGACAGTACCCACAATGATGTCCAACGATTAGTCAGTCAAAGAAATCTTATAACAAATTTCTGAATCAAGATTTGAAACGATCAAGAGATACTTTCACTTATTTACTCAAGATTTTAGGCTCTCTTCACTAAACTTTGTGGCACTTTTAAATAGCATAAAGTTAAGATCCAAGGTGCGGATTTTCTTCCCTTACCTTTTCATTAGGCTAATGAGCCATGCTCATTTTTGTTTACTTTCTTTCTTGACTCATTAATCTTGCAGGCTTGACTGCACAGTGGTCCAGTTTCAGTGGGAAAGGCAGGGAGTTAAAGCCTGGACTCACCCTTCTGGTAGGAAACGCTCCTAGAACGTGGGAATGGTGTGTTCACAGTCCTATAAGCTGATGAGGAAAATTAACTCACATCTCTCTCTTCCTAAGATATACTCTCAGCTCTTGATCTTTCCCCCAAAATAGGTCATACTGCTGTCACCAGTTTTATTAAAAGCATCTGTCACTGCTAAGCTCAAAGTTGCTAGTGTGCATCCTGTGTGCTCCACGCACCCCTGTCTATCCTGCTTTTTGTGGGGACTAAGATGCTTCTCCAAAACAGCACATGAATCCTAAAGTCAAACAGAGGAAACTGACACCATGCTAAACAGGTCAGCCAAGATGACGTTAACACAGAATTATCTCTGTAGCAAAACTTGCAACACACTTCAGTACTGTCTATAGTAAAAGCAGGACAGTGAGTCAGTTTTTGAGTTACATGCTTAACTGCTTGAAGTGCAACTTTGGTTGTAAATTTTCTGTCCTATCTTGGGCTTAAAAGAACAACTCAATAATTTCTATTATTAAAAAAAAAAAACCCTCCACCAACAACAACAAAAACCCAACAAAGCAAAACAAAACCCCCCAAAACCAAACCAAACCAACAAAAAAACCCAAACAACAAAAAAAAAACCCACAGATCTTCACGGTGTTTGCCTGTGTAGTAATGACATCCTTTGTTCCATGATGCTAAATGAAGTTTAATCATACTTGTCAGAATAATGATTGCCATATTGCCATCCCTGGAGATGACAGAAAGAACATAAAGGAGAAAAAAAATGTATTTATGCCAACAATAGCAGATCCACAAGACTTGGATGCGGATTTCCAGATTTCCATTCTCATCACTCCCTCCTTAAGCCCTGCTGTGCAACCACAGCAGGATTCTCCTACTCTTAATCTTGCAGTTCAAGAGAAAGGGTGAGCAATGGTCACAATCTGAAGGGTTATAAACTGTGGTTAATTTACTCCCTGCTGCGGATTTCTACTCTTGGGGAATACCAGCCCCTTCAAGGTTGAAAAAAGACATTCTTACCCAGAGAAGTCCTTGCAGGAACTGCATCCTTATTGATCCAAAATGACACCCATGAAAGAACAACTGTGAGTATACAGGGAATGTATGTCTGAATAGTAAAATATCCCATACGTCTGCTGAGATCAAAGAAGATTGTCATAATAATATAATCACCTAAAAATTAAAAAAAGAAAAAATATTTACACAACGTTGAAATTGTTTTCAGTTGTATCTTCATCTGTTAGTCTTGTTCTACATAGATATTACACAAAATAAAATTTAACACTTTGCCTTACCAGACAAGGTATGAGAAATTTCAGTTGTATTTCGTAAACCTACAAATGCAAACTGATACAATCTCCAGTATTTTGGATCTGCCACTTCAACAGAGGTTTTCTTCCATTTGTATTCAATTTCATTTCTGGGATATCCATCTAGAGTAAAACAAAGCAAATCAATCATTCAGCCACAGCATATACCAAAGTGTGTTTTGTGATCTCTGAAGCTGTTTATAAACTAAACCAGAGCTATACATAAAGCAGATCAGAGAGAAAGCCAATCTATAGTCCACGTGATCCACCTAAAATTTAACCACAAAATATCTAGCCTTAGTTTTCAGGCTAGCTAAATGTATCAGTCAAAAACTGTGTAAACACAAATGTTTAGGAATATGTTCCACAATATTCTGGAACTCAGATACGAAAAACAGGCTCAGAATCATCACTACGAAATAATACAGAAATGTAATATACATTATCATTAAAATACCACAAAGAGCTTAAAAGGACAGACACTTATTAGTACACAATTTGATAAAATTCCTATTGACATTTATTGAAAATTTCTTTGTATGTTATTCCCAGAGTGGACTTTTGTGGCCTGATTCACTGCCCAGTACTTCAGCCTTAAGGAAGTCCAACCTTCTTGATTTTCATGTGCCTCACATGTTGCCCCACACTGTCTTGCAGAAAGGCAGAAATTAAATTAAGTCTCGTTTGTGTGGTACAACTACTTAATCAATGGAGCTACCAAAGCTCATTTAGTTGGAAGCACTCAAGAAGGAAGTTCTAAATGAAAACATTAATTTAAAAAGAATCACTGAACTTTGATTTTGTTGCCTATTAGGTTTCACATTTAGAAATAAGTCGCTCAGCTGTGTTCGGGTGGTTTGGGTTTCTTTTGCCAATAATAGCACAATTACCTTAGGAATCTTTTTTTTTTTTTGGTAGTTTATATTAAAGAAATGAAGCCTGAAAGTTGTGTTTCTTGCTCACATAAATAAGTCCCACTGAAAGGAGAAGGACTTCTTACACTGATTAAGCATTTACAGGAACAGGTTGAAGAAGACAGATCTTATATTTCCTTTTAAGTAAGGAAATGCAAGTCTGGTAGGCATAGAAAATAAAGTTCTAGGGCAATAGATTTCCATTAACTGGAATGGGCATTGCATCAGACTCCTAAGCAATACGATTATTTTTGAAGTTGCAACTAAATTAAATGCATGTAATTCAACTTATTCATTACTGCTTTTAAAAATGCATTAAAAATGCAATAAATCTAATCAAAACATAAACAGGTCAGTTCCTTCCTTCACTACAAGGCTTTAAAAAGTAAACACTTGCACTCTTCCTGCCAGAATTTAAGGAAATTTAAAGCCTGAATGTAAAGACAAAAAAAAAAAAAAAGGTATTTTACCACCTACAGCTTGAAAACTCCAGTGGACAGGAGTGTTCATCCATAGGAAAGTTATGAAGCTGAAGATAACATTCAGCATTAATTGTCAGCCTAATTAGAAAAGGAAGAAAAAAAAAAGAAAAAAGATTATATTCAAGCACCTAGACGCTTCAGACTAGATGGTAAAGAACATGCACAGAAATCAGTTTTGACAATTAATGGATGTTACACATAGCCAACTGTGTAACTGCAAGAAACATCCAGCATCACCACCAAAGAATGAAAACTCATCATATGCAAACTGAGGACCTGTGTTGTTTCAGTTGGCCTTTTGAACCATTTCAAAAGTTTCAATTGATTTGAGGTGATCTCTCAGCTCTCTGCCAGAAAGAGGAGATAAAAGAGAGGGACTGAAGGCAGGGCAAGAAGGGGAAATTATGATAGCAAATAAAGGAAGCTTCTGAAGAACACATTTATGAAGGCAAATTCCATTTGGTGTCATTGTCTGGTGGCTATATACACAAGGGAGAAAGTGGGGACACTTGGGCTTGTTCTGTACTCATGGAAGCAGCTCTGGTGAAGACAGTAGCAAGGACAGGAAAGAGCAGAGTTGATATTTCTATTCATTTAACGTCTAAGGCTTTCAAGTAATTCAGGCAGCTAATATACATTTTAGAAGTAGTTTAGGACTCAATGGTATTAACTGACTCGCTGCTTTTGAAAATGCTGTCACAAATTTCCAGAGACCAGTCCTGTTAACTTTCACTAGGAAGCTAGAGTAAGGGGCTAGACTCCAAACTGCCTTCTTTGCATTTAAAATAACTCATTTGTTGGTAACACGGTGAAGAAAGTCAGAATGTCTTCTAAAATCAATGTTGAAAATTAACGCAATGCTTACATACCAGACTGTATGCAATACTTACATACTAGACAAAAAGGATGGGGAAAGGAAGATTCCGCCACACAGTGTCAGAAAGCCCTACCAGTCTGTGAGCAAAGTAGTTCTCCTACACAAAGTGTCACTAGGACCTTTCTAGAAATCTGTCCTAACCAAAAGAGAGGTTTATATGGGAATCTGTATTTCTTCCCACATACTGGGAAGGGATGGACGACATGACACAGAGGGGGCAGAAAACATTTCCATGTAAAACACTTGCTTCCCTCTGAAGATGCATTACAATTTGTCAACTATGATATATGTATTAGTTGCCTTTGTTTTCCATTTTCAACCTTTGGATAGTTTTATTAAAGCAACACAACTAGATCTGGAATCACTGACGGGTGCAGTGGACAGAACAAGGACCCTCAGAGGAGACTCAGTAAGCCTGACTAACACAATCACCAGGTCTGCTCCCTCAAATACCAACAGGGAAACAGTGGTGGTGCAGGAGAAACTGTGAACCTGGAGCACTGTCAGATCCTATTTTTGTTTCTTCAATAACAATATACGAACCTCCCAATGTTACTCCACCTTAGGCCAAACCCAGGCCACATCCTCACCTATACAGATTTTTTTGTGTTGCAGTGCTGGGTGAATACCTGTTCTGCTGTTTTATTACTAGCTCATTGCACTTCATAGCTCATACTTTAGCACAATAATTCTAACCTATTGCTCTACGAGAGCTCATGTGGGGTTTTTTGTTGTGTTTCTTTGTTTTACTTAGACCCTGTTTAAAAGAAATTGTACATTGGAACTGAATGGACAATGGAAGGGTAAAGTCCGGGTGTGATTCTAGAATTGTTAACTACAAAAGTAAAAAAAAATATTAGCATGTGAACAGAAGTGACTCTAGTGATTTTTATAAACAGCAGCATAATAAACTGTTTAAAAAGTGCTCTTCAGATATATTTATATGCTCTCAAATGAAACATATTAATAAAAATTTCATTGAAGAGAATCCTTTTAAAACATTCTAATTCTTGCTTCTGATACAGAAGACTTATAAATTGTTCATACAACACAGCCAGCCTACATACTACAACAGTGTAATTGACTGAAAAGAAAGAAATTAAAAGGTGCTACTTTTTGTTTAAAATAAATAAACAAATAAACTCTTAAGAGCAGAATCAGATTTATGGCATCCTCTGCATGGACTGCTTCTTTGATCAACTCCTAATTTATTGCAATGGTTTTTAGGCATACTTAAAAAATAAAAGTGAGAGACAACCCGAAAAAGCTTTCTGTAGACTACAGACTTTCAAGACCTGTTTGATAAGTGACTCAAAGATCAGTACAGGTAGCCTAGATGATAAGCTTAAAACCAGCCCAAGCATCCCCCATTTGCCAAGAAGAATTATCACCAACATGTTCACTTATGCCTAATTTGGATGAACAGATTTGTTGATTTTAATAGCTTGCAAGGGTAAACGTGAAGAAGTATATGCAGGACTGGGACCTTAGCTTTAATCAAACTTATTTTTATTATCTGAAGCACTTCATCTTTTACTTACAGGGTATAATTTGGTGAAAGTTAGATACTGAACTATTTAGAACAGAAAGTCTGCAAAATTTTATGACTAGATCTGCAATATGTTAGTGACAGAGCACCGCATTGTGCAACGTAACATCTTTTTTTTTAATCTTGCCTGTACCTAAATGAGATTACAATTTGCTGTCCCCTTCAATGGTCTTTATCCAGTTATCTAGGCAATATACTTCAATGCTACTAAATTCATGTTTCTAGTGATCAAATCACCTCCTTTTTTCTCCTTTAGTAAACTCCTTGCAAATTCCTGTGGTCCAGAACAAAAAAAATGCCAAGGATTTGATTTCATAGAATCACAGAATCACAGGATGGTAGGGGTTGGAAGGGACCTCTGGAGACGATCTCGTCCAACCCCCCTGCCTGAGCAGGCACACCTAGAGCAGGGGGCACAGGAACGTGTCCAGGCGGGTTTTGAATATCTCCAGGGAAGGAGACTCCACAAACTCTCCTGAAAGCCTGTTCCACTGCTCTGTCACCCTCATTCATTCATCGCATTCATTATTTTCATACTCCTGGTCATAACAGTTTTTTTTTTTTTTCTACCCAGTGAATAAAAACCCACCTTAGAGTGTATAATACCCTTCCATCACTCCAGATTCGAAGCAAACGATTTGGAGTTGTAATCCAATGAGCATCAGATTTCCTTGAGTTCCGGAAGAAAGTGTCTGGAATCCAAATTTTTCCAACCATGTTGCTATTGAGCATAAGTACTTTCATTGAGCTGTTAAATTTTAGACGACTGTCATACCACGTCTGGGCAAAAATTATATCTATGGTGTATTCCTAGAAACAGAGAAACAACCATACCTGTGTATACATTTACCAAAGTCTGCAAGCCAAGAATTTTTGATTTGTAGATAAATCTAAGGACACTTCTAATCTCTATTGTATTACCATTTGCATAGCACTCAGCAGCCTGTAACCCCAAACTGAGAAATTACAGAGTGATGAAAGGAGTACAAAGCCTACTGCCTCTACTTCCACTCCCTTGACACACATTGATTAGTTCAAGAAGAGGAGATGTGACTGGAGTTTGCTGTAACTTGGAGGTCCCCACACAGTACAATCACCTCTGCAGGCCCGAGACACAAATTCAACCTCAATACTCCAGGGCTACACTATGTTTGTTAAGACAGAGGTTCTACATCTCTTAAAAAGCAAACCAAATAAGCTTCCTATAGTTTTTCCCCAAACTTTAGAACATGCAATTTAAGATACTTCAAGAAATTTCAGATTTTGAAAAATTCATTAAATGCAGGAAGTAAACATCACGGTTCGCAGAACTATCTGTCACCATCTGCCTCATATACCTACCTACGTACACACAAAAGTATACATAATCATTATCAGAAAGGAAAATCCCCTAAAGCAATTTCACTTTGCTTATTAAAGCCTCAAGCAAGTGCCTTTTGTGATAGAAAGTCAAATTCCTCAGTAGACTTATGGCCAGAAAAGAAAAGTGAATAAGTAAATAAGTAAATAAGTAAATAAATAAATAAATAAATGGAAATTCCACAGCCTTTCAATGAGACAATTCTTGACACAGTAAAACCAGAGGGAGATTACAGATGCAACAAAATATTATTTTTCAAAGAATCCAGCCAGTTGCTGCAGTCCAGACAAAGAAGCAAAGTAGCAGCCTCTTCTCTGTTGTATTTGTCACAGCTCCAGACCATGACTCTGACCTTAAGGGCAACGGTCTCTCTACTTGACAGCAGGTGTTATCTTTCCTGCACAGCTGCCCCATGAGGTCCCCAGTGAAGAACTGAGCAGCTCCTCTGCAGGGAAAAAGAGCTGGAGACTGGACTTAGACACTTGGTGTTGGTTCAATTCTCAGTTATGGGATGAGTGGGCAGGGCGAAGGGAGAAGGAGACAGTGGTTCAAACTCTTGCTTGAGCCAGCGGGGTGACTACTAGTTTACTTGGTCAATAAAAATGCGCAGTGCAGACAGCCATTTCTGTTTTTAAATAAAATAAAAGTGTAAGGCTTTGCTGGTTGGAGTGGGATCATTTCTTCATTTTTCTTTTAAATAATCACACCAGTCAACTGTACAAGCTACAGACTCCTCACTCATTTCTGCAATCAATAGCACCCACCTCCCAGGAAAGTTTGTGAAATTTGGCACTTCATCCTTAAGAAGTGCAAGTGCAGATATTCCAGGACTACCTAAATCCGTCTCAATTTTCCCACCACTCCAGGTTGGGGAAGAACAGGTTTGGGAAATAGGTATGCAAGAGGGAGATTTGCCCTTGCTCTGTGATGTATGGCAACTGAATTTACATCTGGTTTGTGGTAACTCAGTGACTCTCAAAGGTTATGAATAACTAGTGTATGAGGCAAACAGTGGAGGGACAGAGGGAAAACAAGGAAAAATCAAAAATGCATTTTAGAGATTACTTTTCTCTAAAACACTGCTTATTCCTTGCATTGGCATCAGGGGAAGATTCTGCAGGTCAAAACAAGTCCTTGATTATTTTATTTCTGTAAACAATGTTCAAGATACCTGTGAAAACCCAGGGCCTGTTTAACCTTAAAATTCACCTTTCTGTGCTCCTCTGTGGTGGTTAAAACTGGAAAGGAAACTTGCCTTGATGTAGTGTAAATGAGAGCCCGAGGCAGTGCACCAGAGAAGTATTTTAATGGGCTTAAATAGAATAGAATGAACAAAGATTTACGTGTTGCCTTTACAGAATAAATAGAGAAAAAAGTCAGTGAGTGAAATCAACAGACATGACCAAATGTACGGAAAGAGCAGACTGTCTGAGTTTGAAGGTGCTGCTCTAAGCAGCCACTTCACAGCAGCATTGCATTGTCTGAGAAAAAGAAATTTATCAAAGTGTCATTACAGTGAAATCCACCCAGAGCAAGAAAACTCAGGTTGCAATAGAATACCAACCACCCTAACAAATTAAGATAAAAAAAAGAAAGAGGAGCTCACATATCATTTTGAACGCACAAAGCAAAGGACCAGCCTCAGCAGACCCAGGTGCTTGTATTCTCTTACCGTTCAGTATTAAATGTGCAAGTTTTTATCATACCCATGTATTAAAGGAGTTGTTTAAAGAACTTTTTTGGAAAAAAAAAGAAGAAACTTTGTTAAATCCTTCATGATATGTTTATCACTGTTCAAAAAAAAAAATTAATGCATAATACTTTAATATCATAAAATTAGTAACTACTTGTTTTTGAGTATCTTGCGGAATGCATAACAAGACATCCAATTGCTATCCTCTTGTCACATACCTGCAGAGGTGGTCCTTCATTTGTAAGCCGATACTTCAGCACCCGGACATCCCCCGCTCCCTCAGGAGTCAGCTATCCAATGGCATAACCCTACTATTCATCCCACCTGAAAGTCGTGGACTTGCAGCCTCATGTTGGGTGGCAGCAGCAGTTCACCCCCTCTTCAGCAGGGACCCAGAGTCAGTGCTTTCTGATTTCCCAAGAATACTTATTCTGCTTCTAACACTTGCCTTGGTGGACATTACTACCTACTTCTTCAGCATATCTATTTGTCCTAGGCCTCCCTGAGACTTCTCTGTCTTTGAGGGTCCACAATATATCCTGAGGCTGCATATATTCTTCATACAATGCATTTCACAGAGGATCACATTTTCAACCCATTATATCTATACTATCTCTCACTCAAGTGAACTTCAGCATAATGACCAAGCACATACATGTGCTCACATTGTAGAGGTGCGAGGCATGTGAAAATGGGACACAAACGTATATAAGCTTTCTTTCCAAACACAAGTTTCCCCACAGAAGAAGCCAGATGGCATATGTCCAAATAGACCCTGAGCAGTCACCAAGCACAGGCAAACATAAAGGATGAAGACAACTAGGAGTCTGGCAGCATGCAGCTGTGACAGTACAGACGCTTGAGAGGAATAGCCTGTAAGGGAAACTATGCTAGTGGGTCAAGAAATAAATAATATCAAGAAAGTTGGAGTCTTTCTGAAAATCTACTTTTGAAGCGGGCCTGAAATTTTCAGATTTTATGAACTCATACACTGAATTCCCTTATATTTGCAGCTCCTGAACAATATTTCATATTCCCCTATAAGAAGGGAAAATCTGGGTGCCTAAAATTTGTTGAAAATGAGGTAGAAAAATCACTATACTGTCTTTTATGGAAGCACTTTGATTCCAAAACAAGATGAATAAAAGCCCTATCTTTGTTCAAACATCACACAAGCAAGCACAACAGCACACCAGATTATACAACATTCTTTTAGTGCAACAAATCTTTCTGAGCAACTATTTTGTTTTCCTTGTTTTCTTACAAAAAGTTAAATTTAACAATCTTATCACTACTTCTATTAATCTTTCATAAAAATCACCATTCAATGTGACTGTGTAACCATAAAAATTGGTTTACTACTCTCTCTTTCAAACGAAACTAATGATAAAATAGCCATGCAGAATAAAATGGAATCAATCTGTGGCTGCGTTAGTCACAGCCATAGCAAAATGCATGCTTGTTCATATTTAGCCTCACAGGTTTCAATAACCATGGCACATGTTAGCTCATATTTGGCATTTGATTAGACCACTGAACTCTTTTTTGCACAGCTGGCACAAAAAGACCACCTGCCTAATTATTTACAGATAACTGCAATCCTCCTCCATCTCGTTCCTCTATAAAAGATCATAACAAACTCCAAAGGCTGGGAACACAGTAACTAATTAGAGATTACCATTAAAGGACCAGGCAGTGAGCAAACTGTGAATATTGACAAGCAGGTGTATAGTCTCAGAGAAAATCATTTAATAAAAGCAAGTACTTCAAATAAAGTAGGAACAGCTACTGTATGGGAATAAATGGAATCCTCAACATCAGTTTCATTGTCATGCACAGTTCAGTTACAGTGAGACATGAAAATGGGCCAGTGGATTGGTTTTTCTATTGAAAGCCGCGAAAGAAAGGGAGGCAAATACCATACTACACAATTGTTTCTCAGCACAAACCACATCACACCAATTCCAGCATAATATCAGTAAGGACGGAAGAAATAACACAAAGCAGAAAAAACATTTTTCTTGGATATTTTGTCTGGCAGTCACACGACTGATTTGATACTCCACAGTAAAAAGTGTGGAGAAGTCAAGCAATGAGTAGCTAAACTGCTGGCTGGATCATGTCAACTGCAACACATTTAGTCTGAGAACAGGGGAAAAATGGCCTGGGTTTCTGGGGCCAAACACAAAACCAATGAAAAGTCCCAAAACCAGACTCACAGCTGAAAAATCATGTTAGCCAACTACAGGCCTGCAATACAGTTCATTATAGTGAATTTAAAAGAAAAATTAATAAAAATATACTCCTGACATTTCATCTTTGCTCAGAAACCCATCCCAGCTTTTCTCACAGAAAGAAACCCGAAGGGCAGCTGGAGTTTTCTGGAACACAACAAGCTAATTCAGAAATTTGTTTCATAGGGAGCCCCTGAACACAGTTCGATTACCAAGTGGGACATGGCTTCATCTTACTCAGTTATCTGAGCTATGAGATATTTTCCCCATGTTTCTTCATTTTATTCAGCTTTCTAATTCCTTAAACTAGAACTTTATGTGAGGCAGGCAGGGAATTCTTCAGAAAAAAAAAAGAAGGGCAAACTAAAAAAAAACACTCTACCAACCTATATATTTTCACATTAAGAGATGTGATTTCTTATGAAAGACTCAATTTAGTACACTGATTAAGAGGTTTAAACAACAAAGAAAGTCATAGACAAAACCACACGCTTTCCTACAAAGTAAGCACCAAATAAAGGATCAAGCATTAGCCAATTTATCTGCATCTTGCCAGTACACGGCCAATAAACACTCGTAACCTTTTCCCTCACCCAAATATCTCTGGACATCAATAAGGGGCTGTTAAGTAATTTCTTACAATACTTAACCTATCTTTGATGTATAACTACACTTAAAACATCTAAAATGTGGTTGCTCTCCCTGGTGGGTTACTTTAAAAGCCCTTAAAAAAGATTCTTCAGCTGCTTCAGGGCCAGCAATGGTTTCAGAGCTTTATCCCCATGGCTGGGACTGAAGCAAAAGTAAAATTTCTTTTTTGGTAAACCATTTTAGTTTGCTCAGTAGAGCAATCTAAACCTAGTGACCTTAGGGTGAGATCTAAAAGATCCAACAAATCATGATTCTGACATGTACCTGTAATATTACATTAATGATACTGCAGCTGTGGAAGAGGTGTGGGCTACAGGAAATACACTGAACAGAAGGTGCACAGCATCTCCTCCCAGAGTCTTTTAACCAGTCAGGTTGTTGTAATTGTACATATATTCACACTAGAGGATGCTATGAGAACATATGCACAGGGTAAGTGCAAATATGGCAAATCATGTCTACAGAAGGTGAGGGTATACAGAGGGATGTACATAGCCACAATACAAAAAAAAATCCATCGCTCTTCACATCATAATTTGGCATCTGTGCTTATCCAGTCCCTATTTTGAACATGCAAAGTGACAGGTGCAAAGAACAATATGAATAAAAGGCAAGATTTATTTCAATGCTTTGTAGATTAGAAACTGTAATTAAAATCTTGCCAATAGTCAAAAGATTAGCTAGAAAAGTAACCAAAGCACTTCAGCAAAATCTCTGCCTTTATTTATCAGCCTAGATTTTGGGTGTTTGAAGAGAGCATAAGGAGAGGAAGTAGGTTATATATATAATCTATATAAATTCCCACACTGAAAATGATGCAAAAAGTTTTGTTCTGCTTTTCAATTGAAACTTGAACTTTTCAGCCACTGCCCCTTATAAACAAGCATTAAACTACAGAAAGAACCAGAGCAGACAACTCAGAATGAAAAAGTCAGACACACACATATATATATACACACACACACACCAAGGAGTGAATATTGGTATGGATTAAGGGTTCTGCTTCAAGGTTGTCAGCAATGATTTATCAGCTCCATTAACTGTACTTTCTAAATTCTGCAGCCACATCTACCTTTCTGTAACTTGAGAGACTCAAGCAGTCAAAATTGGTCCCACAAACAACTTAAGCAATAAAGCTGCACATTACTCAAGCATACACAGTTTTCTCCGGTTTCATTTTATAAATAAGCTATAAAGTCTCAAACACAATGCTTCACCTTTCAGTATGGTACAACTGCTTTTAAAGTGAGATTAATTGCACAGTTACTGTTTGCTGTTTTATTTCCATGGTTTTCCTGTTATGCTCTGAAATTCCAACACTGATGGCATGGAGACTTATCTGGGTTTGTTTTCTATGCTGCAGCTCCTGTAAGATACATGAGCCTACATGAGATACATCACTCCTACCAGTTTAGCTTTCTGGTTGATGAGGCAGTCATGCAACTCCAAATATCAACCACCTGCTACACTGAAGATGTATGACATGAAGAGCATGGACAACTCTTAAGAACTGCCTTAAAAAGCCTCTGTTTACTTACTGGTCTGAAGGGCATAACCCTTTGTCAGGATAACTCTCTACATAGAGACCCTACTGTTATTCAAAAAGGTGAAATCTCATGCAGCACTTACTGTATGCCAATGAATGGCAAACTCCAACAAAAAGTGGTTTAGATGTGTATTCTCCATGGTGGCCAAAATAACCATCCAGAATGTATAAGACATGATGAAATTTAAAATCATGCAACAATAAAAATAATGAAGGCCAAGACCAACAGGCATGGAAGTTACATTCACTTACTAGCAAAAGCACACTGCACTTCCTAATAGCTATTTTGCCCGTCTTGTCACCCCTACTAACAAGGGAATTGGGCAAACACTCTTTCCAAGAGCAGGTCTGATTCCTTGGTAAACAGCTTGGAGGTGCTGCTGCAGGAAAGGGCATCCAGACCATTTTCCCCTTATGTAAAGTGAACTTCCCATAGCATGCACTGTGAGGAGAAAAATTCTGTTCCTGTAGGTGCCCAGCTTTTAACAGATTGATGAGGTTTTGTAGTGTCAGCACAGATACTGGCACCAGCCATTGTAGGGGCCAGTGAACAATGGCAGCCCTCCTCTGCAGCACAGCAGTGAAGGAGGCAGTGATAACCTGTATGGTAGGAGCCATTGCCAAGGGCAGTTTCTATTGCAACGAACTGTTATAAGCCATTGTAACAATCGCATCCCCTGCCTTTTTTCCCAAAACCCAGTTCAAATCTAGGCCAGCAGAATTATTCCCACAACTGGAATGCAGCATCACAAATTTCCATATAGACAGACAGATTAGGAATTAATAACAAAGAACAGGTGTGTAGTGTTCTTCAAAATATTTATCATCTCTTTGGCACAAAGAGGTACAAGGCAAAGAATTAAATGTAGCTTGTCTCAGCTGCAGACACAAGGGAGACAACCACAGCAGAAGCAGACAGAAAGTATTTGGAGAAGATACTAAGGCATCAGAAGTAACAATAAACTGTATGACAGAGCAGCCAAGGAATCTGTGCAGTTTTGGGGGGAAAAGCAGGAGTAAAGCACTGTTTGGGTTAGCTTTAGCACTAGTCAATACCTTTGCCTTCTCAGTGAAGTGCTTTGTGGTACTTATATCAACATTATTCTTGGTTTAGATCATCTCAGATCACAAGTGAATTGTGCAGGCACTCAATAGTGCTTATACAGGATACACAGAGCTTGCAGTCTGAATTTCATATAAAAGACAGGATTTGGAAAGACAATGGGGACATAAGTAACAGGAAACAGAACCCAATACCACTCAGAATTGCAGGTAATGATTTTAGCACAACAAAATCGTAATAGTTTGTGATACATTGTAGTCTGCACAAAAAGAAAAAACAAAAAGTAAGTTTAAACAGGAAAATGATGAAAAACAATGAAGTAGCTTTGCAGACATGTATAGAAAGGTTTTATTCAAGCATAAATGGTAGCTTGGGAGAAAGTGCTATGAAGAGTTGAAGGGATGGGAGCAGAAGCTAGTGAGATCTGAGATAGGAAATGACCTCTTGGAGAAAAAAAAAAAAAACAACTAAAAATGCCTGGGGATAGGTTTTGAAGTGCCTTTAAAGTAAAAGGAAACTGTTTATGTGTGAGGTCCAGTGAAACAGGAGACAGAGGAAGAACCTGAGCAAGAAATGACTCAGTAGAAACAGTGAAAAATTCTCACTGTAGGACAGCACTAGGTGGTATAAATGGAACAACACTGCAACTGGAAAGGTTACAAAAACACGTTATCATAACAATGGGACTCTGGACAAGAGATTTGGAGTGATGGGTTAAAAAATAAAACCCCTCAGAGCTGCTTTGCAATCAGAATTTGCAAGACTCCAACTGAGAACCTACTCCTGGTTCTGAGATTCATCACAAATTTTTAGATTTCAGGCCACAATGACATACAGAGTAGTGATTATCCACAGCACTGAGACCATGGGAGGGGCAAAAAGTAGGAAGATTTGAAGCTGTGATTTAGCCTTATTGAGCTAACTAAGCATCTGTGAACAGATATGAGGGACACATGGCAATATTTTGGATGGGACAAAAAGAGGTACACAGAATAGCAGGCAACTGGCACAGAAAGGTAGCTGAATTTCTGTATGAAACTACAAGAAGTAGTTGAGAACAGAAGAGAAGGTGACCATGGAAGACATCCTGTGCAGAAGTACCAAAGGAAGAGCTTTAAGAATATGTCAACACTTAAAGTACTGGGAACACAAGAAAATAATAGCTTTTCAGAATTGTTTTCTGGCCCAAATGATGTCAACAGCTCAGGACTCCTGTTATTTCTTAAAAAAAAAGTAGCCTTTTGCAAATACAGACCACTAACATCTGAAATCTCAAATACTTCAAAGGGAGTTTGGTTATTGCTCTGGCTGTGGATGCTAAGAATCTGAGATGATATAAACTGGATTTCCAACCAGTATATGCTGGTACACTCTACTGATGTAAGGGGAGTTAAGTCAAAGTAATATTTTTTTTCCATTATTTATATTGAAAGCATGCCAACTGTGGCTTTAGTAATACAATGGTTCTATACAAAACTAGCACTTCCTAAAGCATGAACTAGTCTAACACAAAATTTAAGAGTGAACCACAGCACAAAACCACTGCAGCCTTAGATTATAGTATTGCTAAATGGCACACACAAATTAGGGCATATTTTACAGCAAAGAACGTAGATTTTTCTGGTATCTTGTGTAGAACCTTAACTACCTGTCCTGATTTCATATCTGTTAAGAGACAAGCAGTAAATTGCCACTGAGAATAGGACAAGTACTGAATGCTGTTTAAAGCGGGGGCTGAAAAGATGGCTGTACTCCGGTTTGGTTACAGAAAGCTACTGCAAACATTTGTCTATCATACAATGGCTGCCTTTTCCCTCATCCCTCACCATTCCCTTCAAAATGATGATAGAAATTGGGAGCAACCCAGGAACTGCTGTGCTGAGCCAATATAAGCAGAATATTGCCTGTACTTGGCCAGTTCCCCTGAAACCAACAGGGCAAGCTTAGAGCTACCTGGCAATAACAACAGGCAAACTAGCCGCCTGCAAGAGCCAACTAATCAATTTAACCTTTTTTTTTTTCAGAATACAACAGAAAACATCTATCAAATGGCATTTGTGAGGTATTACTCAAGTTCTTAGAGCTGGTAAAATAAGAAATACCAACAGACATAAGGTTTTTGACACTTAAATATAATTAGTAACAAAGAAAAAAACAATGCTCAAGCCTACTGAAGGAATATTTACTCAGCAACCATAAAGGAACACTGTGTCCATCAACCTCAAACACTCATCTGTGTAACAGTCAATTAATTTTGATCACTTGCAGTGCTGATAGGCACCAGAATGATTGGAATCTGTCTTTCCTAATCAAAATAAAAGAGTAAGTAGGGAAAAATTTATTATTCTAGTTTAATTCAAAGAAGATGCTGTATGATAAGAAATAGGTAATATTTAAAGACTTACTGGTACTTCTGTCCTGATTTATGAACAAATATTCCTGCCATTTGAAGGAGAATGGAACCAGTTTGCATAAAATGCACACACCTGACTCTCCAAACATTTGCAGTGCTTGCACACTGAACCCACGCAACCGTAGGAAACCTCATACATTCTCAAACATGGACAGGAGTCCATCCCTCATGCTCCTTCTCTCAGTCTGTCATCATAAAGCTTATTGAGACAATGGTTCTCCTCAAAATGGTCTTCAAACTTGAATGCAATTCCAACCTCCAGGAAAAGTTTCAAATGCAGTTCACAAACCATGACAAGCCCTATCAAGGAGTGTTCACCCAGTCCTGAAATATTACTTGCCGTGGTTTAACCCCAGCCAGCAACTAAGCACCACACAGCTGCTCACTTGCTCCCCACCAGTGCAGTAGGGGAGAGAATTGGAAGGGTTAAAGTAAGAAAACTCATGGGTTGAGATAAAGACAGTTTAACAGGTAAAGCAAAAGCCACACATGCAAGCAAAGCAAACCAAGGAATTAATTCGCTGCTTCCCATGGGCAGGCAGATGTTCAGCCATCTCCAGGAAAGCAGGGCTCCATCACATGTAACGGTTACTTGGGAAGACAAATGCCATCACTCTGAATGTCCCGCCCTTACTTCTTCCCCCAGCTTTATATACTGAGCATGACATCATATGGTACAGAATATCCCTTGGGTCAGTTGGGTACAGCTGTCCCAGCTGTGTCCTCTCCCAGCTTCTTGTGCACCCCCAGCTGGCTCACTGGTGGGGTGGGATGAGGAGCAGAAAAGGCCCTGACTCTGTGTAAGCCCTGCTCAGCAGTAATTAAAACATCCCTGTGATATCAACACTGTTTTCAGCACAAATCCAAAACACAGCTCATACTAGCTACTGTGAAGAAAATTAACTCTACCCCAGCCAAAAGCAGCACATTACTGTACGCTGCAGCATTTGGATAGCACTGTGATTTATTATGTTTGTGTTTCTTGTATGGAACTATGTTAACTTAGACACACAGCTCTCTGTAAGAGACAGACAGGGAGGCAGAGAGAGAGTTCATTTTTTTCCTTTTATATACATCTTACTTTGGATTTTTTCTTATCGTGTTCATTAAATCCTTAAGTCAATGTGACATGGGTCACACATGTAAACTGAAGTATATGCATAGGTATCTGCAAGATCAGGGCCTTGCTAATTCCAGTATCTATTTCTGTCTCTTTCTAAGCATCATCTTTCCTTCATGCTAGTTACTATTCATTCAGTAACAAATCATTTAATGTCATTCAAAAACAGAGTTAAAAATACATTGATTTATAGAACCATGCACACAAAGAGTGTGCATCTTTGAGTACTGGATTTCAGGGTAGCTTCAGATAATGTATCTTTGGGTCATGATTACTTATATTCTAGTGATTAATGTAAATTACCTGGCACTGTAAAGTAAGAGTACAAAACATTCAAACCTTCAATACAAATTTAGTGACTAGTGAATAAGTGTAGTGACGCATCTGACCACAGAGCATCCTCCTCAAGCACAATAAAATTGAGCAATCTGTATTAGCATACTGGCCACATTGATATTTGAATACGTTAAAAAAAAATTAAAAATCTGCTGCTAGTTACTGCAACTTGAGAATGAAATGGAATTTAGAAGTCAAAGGATACTTAAAACAATCAGCACATTCTACAGAAAGTCATAAATGGTACAATATAAGAGGAAGTATTGTACCCTAACAGTGTCCAGGCCATGCAGTTTGTGTACCAAAGTAGCACATTGTGTATCCTGTGAATATCTGATTTGCTCAGAGGTTTAGTTATCTTGTTAAAAATAAGAGTGCTAGGCTTCAAAGTACAGCCTTAAGCTTGTGGTCACAGCAGCCTTCAATGGATAACTAGCAAAGAGCATGTGACAAAAGATCAACTGCAGAAGAAACAGAAATGTTGGGAAATAACAGGGAAACTGAATTGCTTCAATGAAATGCAGTCCTACAAATTTATCCTTGAATTTTCAGTCTGGACCTTCTAATACCAAGTTCCTTTAATAAATATAAAAGCTGAATAAAGAGCATCACCTGCATCCACAACAAAGGAAGAAAAAAATATGTAGCCCTCAAACACACTAAACTGGCAATGATAACATAATGTTTCTAAATTTTAAAACATGACTTAGAAACACACAGAAAAGCAAAGGAATTTTAAAACATCTTTTGTTCCTGTAAACATACATATTTATATATGTACACACTTACACAGACAGATACAGAAAGAGAGGTAGGGCATTTTCTTTTAGCTAGTTTTTAATCTATCAGTCAGGATGTCTATGCATCTCTACAGAAATGATCTGCCTCTTTCTGACCCTTCCCCCATGTTTGATACTTGAGTATTGCTCCACTATTTATTATATGAAACTCAATTAAATAGACATTACGGACACGGAAAGTATAAACTTTTCGCTTTTCATTTTTGACACAGGATGCAATACTGTTTCTTACTTAAGGAGCTGCTCCTGTATTCCTTCTCAAAAATTTCTCTCATTTGGGATAGCAGTCTTTTACTGTCATGAGAGTTTTGGTCAGAGATTACAAGATCAGGTATTCTCTTAGTTAAAGGAATGTGAAAACATCTTGGAGGGCTGCCATGCCTCTCCCAACCCACTGAATTGCACACTTGCATGGTCTTGTCAAACAACAAAAGCTGTGGCACTTGCATGGCTCTCCCCTGGACCCCTCTGGGGCAGCAACAGCACAAAATGTTATGTATTTATGAACACATATGCTTTGGGGGATGAATACAGGGCAGAGAAAGCTAATGAGGCCCACAGGCAACACGGACCAACATATATTTCTACACAGGGACCATATATCAGATTTTGCTACTTGTACCACCAGAGTGGCTTTTTTCCCTCTTGGTCTTAGTTTGGAAGTGAAGAGAAAGGTAGTAAGAGCCTAGTACATCTACATTAGGTGCTCACCTGGATGAGATTCCACATAGAGGAAAACTAGGCTTGAAATATTTATTGCATGTCTAAATTCTGCTAAGAAATCCCTAGACCACTGCAGAGCTATTGAGGATCAAGATTTTGGACATAAAAACGCAGTTAGCTGTATTTCACATTATTGTTGCATGATGCATAGCACAGGTTAGCTCTAAAAGACAGATTGAAAAATCTTTAGACTTAATGGGTATTAGAAGCCTAAATACTCCACTGATCCAGACACCTGTTAAAAATGTTTACTCAGGTTGAGGATGCCTAAAGAGATCACATGCTGTAGAAAAATATCTCTTAAGCATGGGGTGTCTATACCATCTAGAATTTTGTGTAGGCCTTTGTTAAATAGTAAAAGCCAAAACACAACAGCCTTCAAAAACAAATTCTAATGAATGTCATATATACACTTAAAGCATTCCTTTTATGAAAGTTAAAGTCTATCAGATAGCAAGAGGAAAATAGGCTGAATTATGAAAATAAATCAGTTTCCTCTCATAATATGTTTCAGTGCATGATAACACTGCCGCCCAGGCTCTGGGCTGAGCAAGCAGAAGGCAGATGCGGGCACAGGAGAGGCTATGGCACATAACAGCAGGGAGGTTGTCCAGGGGCTGCAGAGACAAGAAGAGGGCATGGGAGATGGGGCAGGGCTACTCTGCAAAGCCAGCCACATGTTGCTTCTTTAAAACTGGAAAACTGAAGCTGTAAGCATTTCTCATTTTCAGTTCCAGTGTATGCATTACCTACAGGCTACAGGCTGAATGATTTACACTGGTTACTGGAAAAGGAAGCCTCTACCATTTGCTATATCCACCTTACAGGTAGCCCCCTGTCCTTACATTTTGCTCCCACAGTAAGTTCCTTCGGAAGAGGAAAGGATGGAGACAAGCAAAAGAGAAAGACTGCAGTAAGAAGACAAACGAAACCAAAGACACCACTTACACCAGATATGGAAATTTAAAAGTTTCTCCTACCCCATCACTCTTCTTCTCTTTCATTCATTTCTTTATGTGCAGCCCTGGCCTGAGACATGGACTTTCCTGCCACAGTCCCAGGTAATGACAACCCTAAGCTTGTTAGACCATTATGCTGGAATGAGTATCCTTTGCCACAGATCTGTATCATCTACTTTTGGCACCTTTATCCATAGTATCTAAGTGCCACCATTTTTTCCTGCTTGGCTTCCCATCACTGACAGTCAATATTCCCCTCCCAAGCACGATGACATACATGTAAACCACAAGATACTCACTAATAATCTAGAATTACTATGCTTTCACCAAATGCTCATAAGGCCCCTGCACTGGCATCCTCCAGCCTCAGACTGAACAAAACACTTCTCTGCTGTGCAAATTCAGCACTGTCAGCAATTCTGTAGAGAGGAGGAAAAGGAAAAAGGCAGGAGGGGCCTGAGCTCAAACTTGCCCCAGGTCCAGTCCCAGTCTTAGTCCTGGGCAGCAGTCCCCAGGAAAAGTCATGCAACAAGGTCTTGCTAAAGCCTGCAACACTGCCATTTCATACAATGCATATCATAACATAAAATCTACGTAATTTAAGAAAAGGCCACAGACTCAACTTCCTCATAAGTGCTGTTACTTCAGTGTTGGTACCAAATAGATAGGTCAGATCTCAACAGGTCTACCGGAAACTAGATGAGATGCATTGCTTAATTTCTGAAGAAACCAGCTATGTGTACACACACACATACTGAAGAGGACCTGTAAGACTAAATAAGACATGGAAAAAGGAGGACAAAAGAGTTAATTTCAAATTTTTCTTTTTCTGAATTTGAAAGATAATAATAAATCACTGCACTGAAAATAGTTTTATTCACAAATGCTGGGTCAACTGTTATTTTTCTTAACCTCTGAAGAGTAGCTCCAGGAAATTATACTGGGCCAGAGATAAACCAGATATAAACAAACATAGTGAAAATGTTCAACACAAACCAAAATAAGGACCTGAATACAATGTCCTCTGTGTGGCCTCATTTTTTTAAAAGAAGAAATATTTTTTTTAAATTACAACAATTTCAGATAGAGAAGTCTAAATGTGTTTCTGCAATAATCACAATCGTATCCAACAGTATAAGAATACATAGTTAAAAATAAAGAAACTTATTTAAATGAGATTAGAATTATTTCATAATATTAACCCATAGCACCATTCAGATAATGTTTTCTGTCAATAATCAGAACTTACCATATTGATTGGGTCAACTGGGCCAATGCTGTTAACATAGACATCTGTTTCAATTACCGTAGTTCTCACTAAACAAAACAGTAACCATAACAATTACATATTTAATTAACTCCGTACATTGTTAGTAATTTAACCTTTTTACTAAAACAACAACAAACCTGATATTATTTTATTAGATTCAGAATAATTAAATCTCTGGTTTGTTCATTCTGTGAAGGATCGTATATGACTTGGCTCCCTTATTCCATGCAAATTGTTAGAATCATCAACATGAATTTTTTACTTCATACTGCAATCCCCAGCTGCGCTTTGTGAACAGATATAGGATATATACAAAAGATATAAAAGGTAGAGGAAGGGAGAAAAAAAAACACAAAAAGCCAAACTGTCTTCTAACTTAAAAACTTAATCATGAAGAGAAGAAAAATGTTTGGAAAAAATTGCTCACACAACAAACTATGAGGCCTGGGAGCAGATGTGTTTCTCAGCTGCAAGGAATCAATATGCAGTGCTTTCTGTCAATTCCTACTGAAAATGTGTAACAAAAATAAAATAACTTTTCACCACAGATTTCTTCAATTTATGCAACTACAGCACACCTAAGGATTACTAAAGTCCTTTCATCAGCTGGATTAATACACTGCTTCAAACAGCAAATTGAACACTCCTCAAGTGAAAGTCATTTGAAAGTTAAACATTTCCAAACTTACTTTTCCATAAAAACACATGGAAACCACTCTTACTGGGCAGACAAAAATTAACTGTTTAAAAATATGTTCTCTTACAGAATACACTCTGTTACTTTGTACACTTACAGAAGGGCAAAAAGTCTAAGTGACTTCCCATGAAAGCTACAGCTGAAGTACAGGTGGCACTGAGAGTTCATTTTTGTCTCCTTCTAGCTTGTTTACAGTGGGAAAAGGTACAAACAGAAGAGGTCAGGATGCATTTTAACTTCATCAATTTAGCAAGCATTTTCTTCTAGCTTGTACTGGAGAGCCAGCATGTGGACACAAGAGGACATATGTCCTAGTCCCCAGTGGAATGAAGAGGGTTAATAATAAAGCTCTGCTGGTCTTTCTCTCATGATCTGGCATGTTAAAATGAAGCATCTCTGTCCATCTGCAGATGGAAAAGGGGGAAAGTACAAACAAAAAAGCACATTGATCTCATAGGAGAGGGACCCTAGGTCACCAGATTTGATTTCCTGTTCCCCAAGTGCTCTATAACAAACCTAAAATCTTACAAATCTCAGAAATCTAAAACTCGAACAGACTCACAGAAAGAAACAGGGTATCATTAACATCCTTGCCAGCTACAGTGACAGGCAAGATACATTACCTAAATATCCTAAGATACCTTTTCCCTGCCAATCTCACTTGGGAGGAAATTCTCCCAGATTCCAAATCCAATTACTGGTGTGAGGCTGAGCCTGACATCAAGACACACCAGTGAGGCTGCACAAAGGATGTTCTGTTCGAGCACAGAATCAGTTGTTCACCATCCTGTCCCCAGCATGCTCCACAGGAAGTTTAAACAGACTCTGGAAACCAATTTATTTCCTGAGGAAAAAAAATAAGTACTTCCTGTGCTGGAAATGTTTTCACTATCTGCAGGGCTAATAAAGGAAGGGGGGCAACACAAGAACTCATATCCATAGACTGAAAAATCAGAGTAAAAAAAGTATATAATATGTGTGTGTATATACACATATGTGTAGCATAGTTTACATATGCCATGTCTCGCAGACAGATATCCTCTTCCTTTAATTTTACAACCCTATTTATCTATATAACAGCAACTCCACTGCTAGACTAGAACACAAGGAGGTGGATCTTGCCTCATTGCTCAAGCAATGCTGAATCCACTATTTTTCCCCGTATTAGTAGGAAGCATTTAATTCCCCTTTGTGTTAGGAAACCTTGTTTTGTTCTGAGGTTCAAGTCTTTGAGTCCAACTTTCAGCACTGCCTAGCCATGTATCAAACCTCTTCTTCAGATGCAAGTACCTACATACAGTGATTAAGGTCACCTCTGAAACTTGCCTTCAGTATGCAGAACAGTTCATACTGCAAACACAATTTACAGATAATCTGTTCAGCTTTAACTTTTAAACTTGCTCCATTGTTTTCAGATCCATCTTGAAATGCAGACACCAGGACTGGAAATTTTTGTAACAGTGTTACCAGTGCTGCTTGAACATTTCCAGATTTCTACTTACGTTCATTTTCAAAAGGAGACTTACCTCAGGACAATGCTCAGGGGGTGCATAGCTAAGATCTTATACTACACAAAGTACTGGTTTTCCTCTAAATCACTGTTTTACTATGCAGAATCTCTCACCTTGAAATAAGACCCACAGGCTTCCTCCCCCCACCTACTTTTTTTTCCCCTCTCAATTTTTGTGCCTCCAGATTTACTGAAGAAGCAAATTATTACTCTGCAGATACAGCCTCTCCCTCTCCAACAGTCTTTGTGTCATCTGCCAACTTTATTACAAAAATCCATTGCTGAAATAATTCAAAATATCATCACTCTTGATCAAGGATTTCCTATGAGACCCTACTATAGACAGTGCAACCACTAATATTTCCTTATTAACAACTAAATTTTGAGATCTGTCAGTGAGCCAGTTTTTAATGGGGGCTGTGTCAATTTTATGAAATTCCAGCTTGCAGCGAGCTGTCCTTGATCTGCCACAAGGGCTCTCCTGTAATGTGCCACAGAGTTCAATTTGCCTTTTCCATACTGCTCTGAGTAAGATTATTAAAGCTATTAAGAGCCAGTGAAGAGTGTGAAAATCTGCCTCTGTTGAAATTATTTTAATTGACCCAAATGATCCAGGGAAAAAGATCCAATTCAAGAAGACTGGAAGAGGCTGTTTTGTTACCTCAGTTCTTCTGTATGGTACAGAGCAAAGTACTTCTGTGAATTAGAAGAAAGAATTCATTCTTCTCGTGTTCTTGAACTAGAAGTGATACAAGTCCAAAAACATTACGAATGCTGAAGGAATACATTCTTGGTACTCATTTGATGTCCAAATAATTACTATTGTTCATTTAAATCTCCACAAAGAGCTAACAGAGAAAGATGATTTGAGAAGATGTTTCTGCAGTGAATACTTCTTGTTTTACTTTAAAAAATTGGTATCAGCCTTGAAAACACCAGGAGTAGGGAGAAGGCTATTTAACACTTCCTGCATGCAGTGCAAAACAGTACTGTAACCTTACTGAAGTTTCTAAGGAAGGAGAGAAAGAGATAGCACACTTTAAATATTTACCCTGAAAGACAACATGAGCCAGGCTGGAGTAAAGTAAGAAGGTGAGAGGACAGCAGATTGCGTACTTAACAGAGAAAGAGAAGAGCACCAAGGGGCAGCTTCCCCCAAGGGATAGTTTATCAGCTCCTAACATACCTGAAGCACACAGGGAACCTATTTCCTAAGCCCTGTCTAGAGAGATCTACTCACACTTTCTGATTTCCTGCTTTGACACCTTTTTTCCACTAGACTAAAATTCTCCTCTTCTGGTTTAAAAGGTTTGGCTGGTATTGAGCATCATCAAACACACGCACATAGCTAAGGATAGTCTTGCCTCAAGAAACAAATCTAGTAAATAAGTGACTCTTGTGCCTGGAATTCAAGAGCAAGGATGAACTTCCTGAGTAGCAATAAAACCTGGAAAAAAGTCTCTTGGCAGGCATGAACCACTGCCCTTCTAGTAAAGGATGATGCTGCATATTCTGAACCCCAGTTTCAGTTCCAAATCTGTATTTTGAAAAATGTTTACTCTCGATTAGAAAAATCATAGTAATAAAAATCTACCTCAATCATTGAAAAATTATTTTAGTAATTGCTCTTGCTATCAAAAGTGCCTCTTTTTTAGCCTGTATTTATCCAGGCCCAATCTGCAGCTTTTGATATTTGAAATATCTCTGCCTGCTGCACTGAAGAGCTCTCCTTATCAGTTATTCTCATTTTATAAACCCCCATCTCCTGACAGAAATTATTGTCATTATTGTTGAAGTGCACTTTTTTTTGCTTAATATTGCACCATTTTCATTACCCCATCCTCAGCATTACCCAAGAGCGTGTAAGTCCATCTAAATTCACTATCCAGTTGCCATATTTTACCACAATTCCCCATTCTGCAATGAGGTCTAAGATATATCACCTTTTTTATTTTTTAATTACTGTTACTTATTACCTTATTTAATTTAAACTAAGACCACTTTTGATCATTTCATCCAGGCTTATTTCCTTTGAGCATGTTTTCTATACCTCATCAATAATTGCCTAAAGAAGCATCTCTTCTTAGTGATAAAGCAGTTATTCAGGAAGTAAATTGACTAACACATTCACAAATAACAGAGGCCTTCAATTTGTAATAGTTTTTAATGGAATAATACAATTCTCACAACCAATTATCGAAGAGTATTACTTATATGGCTATCTATATTGAAAACTCAACCTCAAGTGTCTACGGCAGGCTTGCAGCTCCATACCTGAAGAATTTTCTTCAAAGTTATTTTCATAAAAGCAGAGCCCTGTTCTCCACACTTCTGCTTTTACCTTTTTATTTGAAAGCAACCCATCTTTAGCAAATACTCCTGCCCCACAACTTTTATCATTTCCATGATTTTCTATGCAATGCATACATCTAGTATCCTTAACATTCACTGCATATGCTCTTCTACATCTTGCTCTTGCATTTCAATTTCCTTCAGTTCTTGCAAAACATTCTTCATCTCAGAATGCATACCTTTCTACCTTTACCTGGTGTTTTCCTGCTTATTTGGGCTTATTACTTTCCTGCCTATATCATCCTTTCATCAATGCTACACTAAGAGCACCTGTTCAACAGAATTTCCCCTAATATCCTTATCTTTTCAGAATTAGTGCTTCTATTAGTCTCTTGAAAGTCCACTTTGTGTTCATGTACCCTTTATATCCCTGAGTACATGACTTTTCTCATTAGCACACTGAGATGCAATTACTTACCCATGCCCTGCTTATAGGGCAATTACAACTACAAAAATTTCTCTAGGTATCCAATTTCTCTATGTCCACAAGCAATCATCCTCACCACTCTTAAAAATTCTATCAGTGATGACTTTCCTCGAACTATTGATTGAAAACACTCTATTAGAGTTCTAGACATGTGATGATTATTCCCTATTTTTAATTAAACTTTCAGATTGATCAGTTGTGTTTCACTCATACAGTACACAACACTGGACATAAGACATAGCTGGAAAAAATGTGCTGTAAATTGATAGGCCATTTTTATATTGGCTATAATTATAATATTAAGATATCAGTGGCCCTAAGGTGTGAGAGATGGAACACTGTGCAGCCAGAACTTTTTCCTTTAAAAAGGAAAGCTGAAAAATAACAGCTAGTTTGATGCAGGACTGAAGCTAAAACAGTGTGGTTATAAAATCAGGTAGCCAAAAGACAATGTTACAGTGAGGATAATACTGCTTTTTTAATATATCAACACTCCAAGGTTGTATCTTTAATTAAAGGTACTTCTACTACAAATAAGAGACTTCATCTGGTAATTACTATTACTTCACACCAAGCAGAAGATACTTTAATGCTAGTTCCTTTATGCTCCAAACATCTCAAAGTATATTACATAAATTGAGTTAAAGACTATTAAGATTAACAAATATAGCAAAGGGTAGCAGTTAAAAAATCACTACAACTTGTGGATATTTGAATGACACAAACAGAAAATGACTCAGTGTGGTTTTCTCCTATTAAAATTCAGCATTGCCGCCGATGTTTCAATTTTAATTTGGCTCTCCTTTACGATCTCCTTCAACTAACTGCATGTTTAACAATTAAACCCCTTATCTCACTCTGAGATGCTGAAATTCTGTGCCAATATCAGGAAGAAAACAAAATTCTGCTCTGGTATTCAAACCCAAAAAGTTCAGGTTCAAAATAAAAAATGTTGCTATTGTAACTGAGCCTTGTAATTCAATAGTAATAATGTTCTGTGGAATATTATTGCCTTGAAAGATAATTAGAATTCCAGTTCAATAACCTTGTTGTACAAGTACTGACATAGAGTCTGAAGATGTGGAATCTGACACCAGATTTTATCCACATAATTGAAGCAGACGAAGATGAATGCACTATAGCCTGATTTTGCTTTTCTCTCTGTTAAATATCTGCTGCAGTTCCCAAGCAGCCGGACAGAATGCAATGCCTTCATTTGAAGTTGGAAATTTCATCTTATGTTGTCCAAAGTTTCTGCCGTGGCAGAAGTCTGCAACTTCCATTCAGAAGAGAGTCAGTCTTAACATGTGTTCTCCTGGCAACAAAGTGAATATTCTCAAATGTCTCCTGTTCTCATCTGGCTGATATTCATGAACCTTATATTTTAATATATTGGATGGGAAGCAGGTCCCAAATAGCAGAGATCAGATTGGTACAAAAGTATTGCACCAAGAGAATGAAGAAAAAAGAAAGGCAGCATTTATGTGAGAGAAGCTAAAACCAAGCATCTTCTTTCAGGAACTGATATTTGGAATCCAAAAAGTTTCACATTGTACAGTAACTCACAAAAAAGGCAGAGTTCTTGCCCTATCAAGACTCAGTACATAACTAGAAAAGTGAAGGTAAGGATTACACCAAAATTCTTCTGTGCCCATCTAAATCCATTTGACATGTCAGAACAAACTCCTCTTCCTCTGCTTTCGCTCTCTTCATTTCTAAGTTTTATGGGGAGAAAAGAGAAACAGGATTCTCTTTCATCCCCACTTACCAGCTAATCATTAGAAGGAATCCTAGTGGAGACAGTTTGTTCCCTCATAACCCTATTTGCTGTCTGCTGCATCAAGCAGTCAGGGAGAAAAAAAAAAGAAAGTAATGCTATACATTCGTCACACATTCAGGATTTAGGGAAAAATATGCTGGAAGACCTTTATTGTTGTCTATATGTGTGCAGCAATTCAATTAAATTAACATGAAGGCAAAGACTTACAACAGACTTCATGAGATTCACATGTGATTGTATTATGATAGCGAGAGAAAAATTGGCATTTAACATCTTCGGGGTAACAGTCAACAACAAGACAGAAATTTGGGGAAGAAAACAATTTGTCAAAAGCTTTCAAAAAAAATACTTAGTTTGAGATTGCATCTCTCTGTTCTCCTACGTAAATGAAACAAGTCTAGATTGTTGTATTGTTTATTGTATAAGCAGCTTACAGACTTACATGGCATTCCTTTGATAGGGAGTGCCAAGTATTTAACAAATAATTACGTCCTCCACCTCTCCCTTCACAGTTCAGAAAACAAACTCAGAGAAAATAAATTACTTTTCTTAGTTTGATCCAGCATACATGTGGTAGACAAGAACTGGCAAGTTTTCATGTAGTCCATGTTTTCTACACAAGATCATTCCAAATATTTACACTTATCAGGTATATGCAAATTGATGCTTTGACTATTGAAAGACAAAATAGCCTTCCTACCAGTTGCAAAGTTTGATCTACAGTAATGCAGTCTTTCTTCCTATATTCCTCTAGGAAAGATACAGTCCTAAGTTATTGTTTTAGATTCTTATGAAATTTTTCAAAATCTGAGCTAAGGGAAGAAGAGAGATGGGCTAAGTTAAATTTCCTTAAAATACACACTTACAATGCATTTTTCTACAGTAAGAGTAAAAATATCTAGGAATAGTTCTTTAATAAACTCCTACAGACTCAACATCAAATTTTTAAATAACCATGGCTGGTTTACATCTACAACTTGTTCTGTCAGAAGAACTTAGTTAAATAAAGCAAAATATAATTTCTTTCTAATTATTTATTATAGATTGCTCACTGTCCCAAAAAAGTAATACTTTACATAGGAAAAAGAGATTGTAAATAGAACATTAAAATTCTACTTTTGCATAGAACATTATTTTTACCAATTCCAGAAAACCATTGCATTTTATTGCTGTTATATTTAGCCTGCTATACTAAGTTTTAAAAATTGCATTAAGTGGATTTTTGCCATCTTTGACAACATGCAGGCCATCTCTAGTTCACATTTTCTACTTACTGAATTATTTTAAGGCCTTACCCCCAATATCTGGCCGAAGCTTATTGTCATATCCTTGAAGTAAGGAGTCCAGTATGTGAGTTACATCCCCACCATGAATCTTTGGTGCAAGGACCCATGTTTTATTCACAGTTAGATCTTCATCGTCCTCATCATCTGCTTTATCAGCTCTATGGTGAGTGAATAAAAAAACACAGGAAAAAAAAACAAAAAAAAACAAACAGTGAAACTAAGCACACAAGAGGTAAAGAAGAACTGTTAAAATATTACACACTATTTAGAGTATTTTATAAAAATCCAAATGTATTCTGGTGCCAACAGAAAGAGACAGGCCCTTATTTAAAACACCAACATTTTGTTTTATGGCAGTAGAGAGTGTAAGCTAATAAACATGTCAAGAGAAGCATTAATACATCACCCATACAGAAAAACTCAAGCCATGAGTCAAACTCATAAAAGCAGCAGCAGGCAGCCTCTTACTGTTAGCCTTTTCCTTTTGTAAGACACAAAATGTAATTCCCAAGCTTTTCCCTACATGTATTCCATTTTCAAATTATGGTACCACACTGGGTTTGCATGGCAAGGTTTTGGTAGTGGCAGGGCTACAGGGGCGGCTTCTGTTCAGAAGCTGCTAGAAGCTTCCCCTGTGTCTGACAGAGCCAGTGCCAGCCGGCTCCAAGATGGACCCACCACTGGCTGAGGCCGAGCCCATGAATGATGGCGGTAGTGCCTCTGGGATAACATATTTAAGAAGGGGGTGGGGGTGGGGGGAACCCACTGCACAACTGCAGCCAGAGAGAGGAGTGAGATTATTTGAGAGAGACAGCCCTGCAGACACCCAGGTCAGTGAAGAAGGAGCGTCAGGAGGTGCTCCAGGTGCCGGAGCAGAGATTCCCCTGCAGCCTGTGGTGAAGACCATAGTGAGGCAGGCTGTGCCCCTGCAGCCTGTGGAGGTTAATGGTGGAGCAGATGTCCACCTGCAGCCTGTGGAGGACCCCACGCCAGACCAGGTGGATGCCTGAAGGAGGCTGTGACCCTGTGGGAAGCCCGTGCTGTAGCAGGCTCCTGGCAGGCCCTGTGGCCCTGTGGAGAGAAGAGCCCATGCTGGAGCAGGTTTGCTGGCAGCACTTGTGACCCCGTGGGGGAGCCCTGCTGGAGCAGTCTGTTCCTGAAGGGCTGTGCCCCACGGGAGGGACCCCACACTGGAGTAGTTTGTGAAGAACTGCAGCTCACGGGAAGGACCCATGCTGGAGAAAGCATGGAGGACTGCCTCCTGTGGGAGGGACCCCGCACTAGAGCAGAGGAAGAGTGTGAGGAGCCCTTCCCCTGAGGAGGAAGGAGCAGCAGAACCATGTGATGAACTGACCACAACCCCCAGTCCCCCTCCCCCTGCACCACTGGAGGGGAAGAGGTGGAGAAATTGGGAGTAAAGTTAAGCCCGAGAAGAAGGGAATGTGAGGGGAAGGTGTTCTTTTAAGATTTGTTTTCTTAAACTAATTTCCCCAAGTCAAGTCTGTTTTGCTTGTGACAGTAACTGGTGAATGATCTCTCTCTGTCCTTATCTCAACCCACAAGAATTTTGTTATATTTTTTTCTCCCCTGTGAAGGAGAGTGATAGACCAGTTTTGGTGGGCACCTGGCATTCAGCCAGGGTCAAGCCACCACAGGTACTAATCTTTCTAAGAGATGCTTAATCATGGTAATAGATACATCTTGGCGTCTAGAACATTAACACAATCTCCTTCGTAGTAGCCACCATCCTAGCTATGATATAAAAAAATAAGACTTGTATACTTACTCAGCTCCATTCAGATTTTAAGAAAGCAAACAATATTACATCCACATGCTATGACTAAACATTCACAGAAGCTGCAGAAATGTGTCAATTATGTATCTGCATGTGTACATGGTATAGTTAAAATGCTGTACCATTCCTTTCAGTTAAGAACATTTGTTAACTACCTATTTTATCAAGATGAAACAAATGCATAAGAAAAACACTTACAAATTCATTTATTGCCTATCTTTTAATTAGATAAGCAGCAATATATAGTTTATCACTAATTAATTAGGAAAAAATCACAATACCTTGGTTGTGTCTGCAGATTCACTCAGATGTCACCAAAAGGTCAAAGAATGCCTGGAAGCAATTTTCTTTCCATTTGAATCAAATGAGTGTGGACTTAAGTATTCCTCCAGTGCTAAAGTTTGCAATCTATATTACTCATCCAGCTTATTTCAGGGAACTGCTATGGGCTTCAAGTCAAGCAAAGTGCATCAGACTGATGGCAGCAACTCTGACAGTCACACAACGTATCTTCACAAATGGACACTGGCTAGCCATTATTACAGAGCGTATGCAATCCATATAAATCAGTTCCAATGTTAGCTTAAGCACAGATATTCCAGTAAAAGAAAGGAATTAAATTACTGTCCTTGTACCAATTTGTATTGTACACTAAAACTAAAAATGCTACTGCTGTATTATTAGAAAGGGATTTAAGGGCTTCTAAATTACACTGACATACACTGCCTTCAAAACTAAAGTGGAATTTTTCAGTAAATTTCCTACAGGAATGAAGACCACCAGTATCTTCCACACAGAGACAACGCTATGCCTTCAGGAGGAAAGGACAGAAAAAGTCAGGAAGGGACAGAGATGGAGTAGGCACGCCTGGCTTTTACTGCACTCTTTTGTGGAATGGAGCAAAACAGTCTGTATTTATAAGACCTTGCATTGCCTCTCAGATAACACTAGCAAGACTCACTGAAAATCAAGACTCATGGCTGTGGAAACTGCTCCGTGGTTTTGGCATGCCTGCTTCATTTGGGAAGTGCAACAGGGAGCTTGCCACAGCTCAATAGGTTCCCGGAGGATGAACAAAAGATACTGCCAGGATATCAGGACTTTCATACCTAGCTTGCTGCAAACAAGTTGCAAGAGTCTATTATAGCTGAAAGTAATATGCAATCTAAATACAAGGTTCACTGACAGCTTCCCCTGTAACAGTCTGAAAAGTGCTTTCATTCTTTTAAATTGAAATGCACTGTAAAATACTTAATCTTTACTGCACCACATAGACATTATAGAAATGTCAGATATTAAATATTTAACATTTCCCATTAGCAGAATCCCACTAATGGGAGCACTAAAAGAAGTAGGAAGCTAAGTTTTGTAAATGCACACTCTTTTTTTCCTCAAAGCTACCTATTGCCATCTCTTTCATGTTTTTATTACCACTCTAGTTTTTTATATATATTTTTGGTCTACTTGTACTTTATGACACCTAATTACTATATAAATTAGCTTACAGTTGCTAAGAGTGCAGGGGCAATCCCAGCCTTTCCCCAGGGGCATTAAGATGATGAGGAGTTAATTTATCAGCAGCTCTCTAAGGAAAGAGACATGCCCACTACAAAACTGACCTTTTCTACTTCCTCTTTTTGTCCTCCATCCCACAAACAGCAGAAAGTACAGCAAAACTACCAGGGCACTGTACAGACCCAAGGCACCTGATTCCTAGGATCAGCCCAATTATTTGCAGAGAATTTGAAGAATTTTAACTCTTCTTTAAAACGTTCTGAAGAGCATCAAGCATGCAATAAAGACTACAATGTCTCTGCAGTGCTGATGGCACCCAGTCCTACACTTTTGATTCCTAAGCCATAGCCACTGGCACGCAGCCACAAGACTGAGATAAGATAGCAATGATGCTGGCTGGAAAAGTGAAGTGACCAGAATATACAGAAAGTCTTCTGTATGCCCTCCAGTGAAGCAGAGCGCACACCTGCCAGCTTGAATTCTCAGTCCAGAGGTTTTGGGAGGAGTTGCATAAAGCAGCTAGCTCCCCCAAAAGAGCACCTAAACACATGAAGGCAACAGGACAGACACTGTGTACACGTTCATTTCTAGGCATCAGAATTATTGATCTTTGTCATACTAAATAGATTTGACCCACTCTGTTTCAAAGGTAAAAATCCCTTCAGAATTACAGTCGGAAGGACCAATTCAGATGGTGTCAGCTGGTTCTAACTGAGGTTGCTAGACCATGTTCTTTAAAGAAGCATTCACTTTGGAAAGTAAGATGGAACAAAACTGTTGACCTTTTACCTAAGTTTCTGTGTGTCTCACAGTGCAAAGTCCAGCTTTTTCCCCAGGGTTTGGAATGGGATAGAAGACAGAAGACAGCAAATTTCATTCCAGACCAGAAAATAAAATGTTACATTCAGGAATGCCATTCAAATATTTAGCAACAGTTAACTTGGGCTGAGCACGTTTTTACCTCTTTGCAGTCAAAATAAATCTAACAAACCCAAGAAGATTAATGTCAATTAACTCCACACTCACTTTAACAGTAGCACTTTTCCCTCTCTATCACAACCCCAGGAAGAAAGGCAAACTTAATTAAAGAGGAATTCTTTTCCTTTTCAAGTTCATCTAAAGGTTATTTCACTATACACAGAACATAATACTTGATCCTCTCTCCATTTACTGTAAAGTATTTTTTTTAACAAAATTCACTCAGTAGGTCTTTTTCAGAATGTCTGCAGAGACAATGATTTAGAACAAAAATATGTCATCAGACATTAAAACATTTCTGTTCAATGCACGATGTTATTTTACATCTATTACTGTGGGTGTTAATGCTGATTTTAAGGATTTTATAAATAAGGAAGAGACCTAACTTCTTAACACACTCGCTGTTATACCACTTCAGCTAGCCTCATAAACCCAACAGTAAACTGCATGTATACAGTTAACAGTAATCAGGCAAAAAGTGCCCTAATTATGCTCTCTGTCCTTCAACTAATTGGAGACATTACCATGACTAATAAATCCCTGAGCACAAGTGACTAATGACTAAATAAGTCTTTTCAACATCAGGCAACATGCTCGTCTTCAGACATTAATATCGTAGGTCTTTGTTCTCCTTTAAATATGAGAAAAAACAATCAGATGATCTTTAAGTTGCAATTAACATCTGTCAGGTTATGTAATGAACTGGAAAAGAATGGATATAGTGAGAGTGCTTCTACTGCTATTTGCATCATGCGAATCGAAGTATTACATGTAGAACTACTCATATACCATAGGTGGGAGTATTTAAACACAGCTAGGGATTAATTTAGTTGTCCGTTCCCAGGCTCCTATTCTCACCCAACATACCCATGGGTACCCAGTCCTCCAAGCAGGCTTGCTTTATAGGGAACCCGTAGACTTCTGGAGAGGCAGTAGAGACAGGGCTGGGAACCTTAGTTATCTTCACTGACCATTCATGCCTGTGCACCAACATTTCATTCCTGTGCACAAGCAACTCAGTGAAGCCCTCAGTGGCTGTGAGGCTTAAACAACACTGCACAGTAGCTCTGTCTCTTTGGAGGTACAGCATTCCTTCCATACAAGGAATGCTCCAATGACCATATAATTAATAAATAAATAAGACAGAAAATCAGTGTTTCAGATAATTTCTGTACTGAAAGAGCTGCAAGGAACATAACGTTTTCCTTTTTGGCTTACACAGGCCAATGAAAACCATGACACTAGTCTTCCTAGTGTTAACAAATGTTAGTCCATTTAGCTGAGGATCTTCTCTAACAGCAGCCAGAAACAGGAGTTTTACCAATACATGGGTAGGGCACAGTGACGCTCTCTATATCACAAAACATGCCTTAAGACAGCTGTTCTTCACTGATCATGCCTCCCAGTATATTACATTTATGTCCTTTGTCTAGGTATAATACAATTTAACTTTCGTCTTCCAGTACTTTAAAAAAAATTACTATTTTTCTTAACTTTCAGACAAAATGGTAATGTTTCCCAAATTGTAAACATTGGAGAATACTTTGTTAGCAACAATACAACTTCAGAGGTTTGTCAAAATACTACATTTAACCAGACAATGCTTCATAAGGAGTCAATCAAGACAGACAAGGTTTCCTGCCCCGGAAAGGGCAGGTTTCCAACCTGTCAGACATTTAACCAGACCCTACCTTACTCCAGAACACCAAACATTATATGTTTGTATGTCATAAAGAAGTGCTTTCATGGCTCCATCAATGAGACTTCAGAGGTCATCTGACCTAGCCAAATCCCACACATGAAAAAAGACCTAGAGCATTGCTGAAAACAAAACATGTCACTGACACCCTCACATCCAGAGTCAGAAATTTTTACAGATGCTGGTGATGATTCTAATTCAGAAGCTAAAAAAGCAATTACTTAGGCATGTGTCACATGCATGACCAAGGTATAGGACCAGGTATAGATGAAAATCTGAACTCTAGAAGGATGATAAGTTTAAGCAATGCCTGAGACAGAAGAACCTTCCTTACAGAGTGAAAAATGCAACTTCAACACGGTAGGAATCAGCAATTACTCTTATCTCAGCAGTTTAAAATACATATTTACATATTTCCTTGGAGCTCCCTAAGATAAAACAAGGGCCTCAGACAGACTTGTAATATCATTCAGAAGCTGAGAAAGGATTGGGACTACTGCACATACACAAATATTACTTCTTTTCAGTAGCAGCAATAGCAGCTGGACCACATAGTCATGACTCCTAGAATAGGACACAATTACATTTTTCTTCAAAAGGTTTTCTTGAAAGCTTTCTTCCACTGCTAGCTGTCAGTACTGGATGGTTTAAACATCTCTCAAGATTTATCTTCCAAACTTGATGGCTGACTTCATACTCATCACTTCTATTACATTTCTGCAGAGATGAACTCCCTTTTGCATTTCATCATCAGCTTCTTCACTGATATGCTTTATTCATCGCAGAAATTTTCTGGGAAAATAAGTGTAACTGCAAGCAAAGAAATGCAGCTACTGAAAATACATCTCCAGAAAGCATTACTTGCTCTTCTTAATCCTGTGGGATATAAAGTCACTGATGTTGTATTCCTTCATCTTCATCCTTCCTAAACTGGCTTAGATGCTCCTTTGACAAAAACCTATTTTCTCTTCTCCACACCCATTCCATCTCAGATGCTTTTGTCAACCTATTTCCCCCTCCTTCTGCCTTGCCATACTCTGGCTTATGTATTTCCCTCCCCCACTGAAGTATGTTTTACTTATTCCCTAGATATTTCTCCAGTATACCTACCACATACTCTTAGGTCGATTCTTCTTATGGATGCACATACTGCCTTGTGCTCATTGTCATCTTTAACCTCATATTTATCTGGCTATTTATAATTTCCTGCCTGTTTCCTCTTTCCCCTCCCCTTCCTGAGTTTTTACTGAAGGGATGAATCTGGACCTTAAGTCAGCAGTAAAATTATCAGGGAAAAGCATGGAAAAGAATATTAGAAATTCTTATTCAGAACAGAACATAGATTTTTAGGATAAGCTACATAAAAAAGTTTACTTATTATTAAACAAGTAAAGCTTTGTTTAAAAACAAAAACAAACAAAAAAGAACAATCATAGTACTAACAAAATAAAATCAGGTAACTTTGCTGTTCATTCCCTGTAATGGAAAGAGTCGGCTACATATTTGAGTGTTTAGACTATCAGGCTTGTAATAGTATAATACATATCACAAGCATCAGGTGATCAAGCTCTTTGAGTCATTACAGCTTTGAAGTACATCTCTGAAAGATATGAAACATTTTCTCCCACACACATAAACTTCAGTAGAATTAATTTTAGTCCCAGGAAGACCTTCACTTAAAAGCATTATTGCATTTCTTATGAAATGATCTTCAACATCTCTGTGATACTAATATAACAAAATCTAATCTGAACAGAAATTACTGAAAAATACAACCAGACTTAACTCTGAACGCTTAATAAAGGCACAACATGTCCGCAAAGAGCATTTATAGAAATGTGAATTTTTAACGTTAAGAACAACAGGTATTATTAAAGATGTATTCCAAACAGTTTTGTTCTGGGATCAACACAAATTGCTCTCCTCCAAGTCAACTTTCAGATAATGCTACATATTATTTGAAATTACACTGGTCAAATTTGTAATTAATTCAAACGTTCTTTAAAGATCTCACAAAAGTTATCCTCTGGACTCAAAGCATCACAGATATTCTTTACCCATCAGTCCTCTCCTATAATACAGAGTTAATCTTCTCTCCTTGAAAGTTCATGCAAATATTGATATACTCAGACCAGTATAACTGCTGCCTCTACTCCTATCAAGTTGTAGTCCAGAAATCAATTGAAAATTTTCCTCACATCTTTCTATCCAAGTACAGGCAATTCTCTCTGTCAGTTCAGAGCTGCTGGATTCTCAAACATATTCAGCTTGATTAGTATAGTGATCGTGCTTTGACCATCTTAGTAAAAATAACTCTTTTCCTCCATATGCGGTCACAAAAATATTCTTCCCAGTTTTGTAGACCTGATGGAGACAGCTATCTGTCTCTGTACCTCTCTCTTTTATGCTATACAATAGAGAGCAGGAACCTTGCACAAGTAAGACAGCAAGCAAAACCCAACTAAAAAAACCCAACAAACTAAAAAACCCAGCAAGCTGATTCCTGCCGTTTTCTACAGAATCATGCAATTTAGAAGAGACCTTGGGAAGTCAACTTCTACTCAAAGGAGGGACAATGCTGAATTCAGACCAGCATGCTTAGAGCTTAGTCTAGTGGGTCTTTGAAAACTCCATGGACAGAGATCCGACAACCTCACTGGACAACTTGTTCCACAGTTTAATTATCCTCATAGTGATTTTTTTTCCTTAATACCTAGTTGGGATTTTCATTGTTGCAATTCATTGCCATTGCTACTCATACTCTTACCATGCACCACTATGAAGACCCTACCTCTGTCTGCTCGATCACTCCCCTGTAAGTGCTGGGGGCTGCTGTTGGGTCCCCCCAAAGCCACCTCTTCTCCAGGCTGAACAACCCGGTCCTCACAGGACAAGTGCTCCTGTCTGACCATCTTGGTAGTCCTCTGCTGAGCTCCCTCCAGGTTAAACCCAAAACTGGATGCAGCAGCTAGATGCAGTATAACAAGTGCTGAGCAGAGGGAGATGATTATTTCCCTCAGCCTCCTGAGTGTGCGCCTGGTCACACATCCCAGGAGGCTGCTGGCCCTCTTTGCTGCCAAGGCACCATGCTGTCCACCAGGAACTCTAGGTCCTTTCTGGCAGAGCTGCTTCCCAGCCAGCTAGTCCCCAGCCTGTCCTGCTGAGGGGGCTTCCCACCCAGGTGCAGGACTTAGCACTCACCCTTGATGAATTTTATAGTGTTCTTGTCAACACATTCCCCCAGCCTTTCCAGCTCCTTCTGAACAGCAGCCCTGCCCACAAACATGTGAACTTGGTAAAAACAATCTTTCAACATGGAAAAAAATGTCTTCAGGAAAGGCTATGCTAATATTGTTATTCTTGACGCTCTCAGCAGTTCTTGTTCCACCCCAGACAAGGAAGGAAATAGGACACACTTCTCACTTCTCTTTCCTCACATCAATTATTCCACATTCTGATTACAAATTTGCAGAATGTGTTGTGTGTTTTGTTTTGGCTTACAAAAACTGGGTAACTTATTGATCATAACACCCACATTTGCAGTGTAAGTACACCTCTTCCTCTGTTCTGAGAAAATAATTTCTACAGTGTCTTAAAGAAGTTCTTTGCCTAGGAAAGTACTTGAAAGTACCCATTATCTTCAGTAAGTGGGTTCTTCCTTTCTTCTAGTACAAACATTTCTAATGCTACCTGAAAAATTCGTAGGGGCCCTTATGCCAACCGTATTTTAGTCTTAGAGATCAAGAGCATTTTGTTATAAAATGTTTAGAAAAATACATATTCATCTTCCTCTACAAAATGTCTTCTAAGGAAAGCCTTCCAGCCATTGCATGCAACAAAAAATAAAATTTATCAGGAAGATAAAGTAAGCCTTAGGATAATCTGTACTGACTTGACTGAAACTGAAGTGTAAAACTAATAAAATTCTTCAGGACATTTATTTGAGATGTATTTGAATGAAACCTAGAAATGTAAATTGGTAAGTCTTCTCACTTGCTAGGTCTTACCTTCTCTGTGGGTTTTGGCCAGACCATGCACTCAAACAATTAAAATGCAAACAGACGTATTCCACTGTTCATCCAGATAGAACACTGGGGAATAAATGGAGGTTCAGAGAACAGAAGATAAAAGGATAAGGACAGTAAATTATAGAGCCTAAGTAGATATAACTGAAAAGGGACAAATGGTATTAAATAAAGACAAAAATATCCCCAAACTGCTAAGGAAGGAGATGATGAAGAAAAGGCATCATGTGTCTGGATATCTGAAACATGTACTAACCACAGCAGTATCAGATACCCTGGGAGTTTCAGACTAGGATCATCACACAAAGACAGACACACATAAATCCATGTGCCACATGTCAGGAGTCTGTTCAAGAGACCGCAGATCATTATCTACACTTGACTGATGAAAGGTTAATCATCATCAAGTTCAGAATGAACTGATACACTGTTGATGGGTTAAGTGCCTTGATCCAAGAAACACTTTCCATAGTGGAACTAGACTTAAACCAAACCTGACATAAATGAACACTGAGAACCATAACCTCAATAAAAAGCAATTACCCTAATTAAATGCCATCCCACAGTCACTATAACATTCATCAGACTGCAAAGTCAAATTTGTAAGATTTCTCTTTTAAAATGTCACCAGCTTCTCAAGAAACATATAAAATGAGCTTTCCTTTATGAGGGATTTTCAGTTTTTTAAGCTGATGATATTTCAACTTAGTCATGTGAACATTTGCTCTAACACAATTCATTGCATATTTCCTGCAAAATCTTCATGTAACTAGGAATCTCCTACAGCATTTCACAAAAACAATCTTATTTGAGATACTTCCAAATTCTGGTAGACATGTGAGCAGGTATCAGTCTCCTCCCACAGGAAGCAAAGAAATATGTATGGACTGAAGTAGCAACAGAACCAGAGACTTTCACCAAACTGTGGCTAAGAATCAGAAAAAGCCATACAACTACAGTAACCAGGCAATGACAACATCTCCCTAAGAGAAATACGGTGAATAGGTTCTACTGAAATTTTAGTAACTGTCATTAGGCAGTTATGGACTAATCCAAAGGTCAATGAAATTAATGAGTGATTGTACAAAGAGGTGAATATACTCCGTAAGGGCTAATGTAAGTAGCTAAATGATGTAATAAAAAGCTTGCTGTCTCTCTCTCTCTGCAAGCAAAATTATCTCTTCTCCACTGTAATTTATTGTGTATTAAATGTAATACATATATTTTACAACAGGAGTATTCCACCTCTTGTCAGATTGTGACTAAAATTTATGGCTGTCAGAGTTGTACCCTGCTGAATGCAACCTGCAGGCCATCAGCTGGATAGCCCTTATCGACAAAGCACCAATTTAAGGTACAGGTCCATAACTCACCTGCAGCAGGTCTGATACAATCCAGTATATATTTGATGGCTGCATGCTGGCGAGATCAAGCACCTTCCTCCCCAGGGAAAACACTAAGGGAACTTTATTTTTAAAAGCATGTACATAATGTATTCTGCCATGTAAATATGGCATTGGTCAATGAAGAAAAAAATTTATCATGAGTTACAGTGACAGAGTTAGCCACCTAAATTAATACTACAACTATTTCTTAATATAATTTCCATCCAACTGAACTTTATTCTGAAAGATAAATTGGACCATAATATTACATTAATAATAATAAGATTCAATAATAATAAGACTAAATCCCTGTGCTACACTGCCTTAAATAAAAAGAAGACAATATTAAATAAAAGGACAAACAATCTATTTAAGACGTCGAATAATTTAATCCAAAGGAGATGTATCTCATGTTAGCTTAGATCTTTCCTATTCACTCTGTCTGTCTGTCTTCCTGAAAATGAGAAAAATAACTGCATATAAATTTAGAAACACAGAATTAGCCATTCACACCTTTCCAGACATGAACGCAGTGACACAGAAAAGGACTTGAGGATCAAGGCAGAAAGCAAAAAGAACATGAGGTACACTGGAGCAGCACTGGAGCTAATCCTGGGATAGTCTGTCTCAGCAGTATGAAGCAGGAGTAGGGAAGTAATATTCTGTGTGTCTCTGCCATTAATGAGGCTAATATTTATATAATCTACCCATTTTTGAGGTCTGTTCTTCAAAGAAAAAATGGAAAGGCTTTACAAAATGGTTAAACAATCAATTCAGTATTTTCTGAGGACATTTCATTAGCTCAGTTTACTCATCTGGGAAAAAAATGTAAGCTGCTATCAAGTTGCCTCTTGAACTACAGATACTAGGGAAATACTGCTACCAGTAGTTAGTATGACTGTAGCATGGGTAAACCCATTTCAAAAGAAATTTCCACTCTGCAGAGAGTATATCTCTGATTGTGACAGATTTGTATAGAACTTCCATTTTGGAGTAGATCATTCATCCCGCAACAACTGCCTGGCATATAACTGGACTGCAGCTTCTCATCTCTGAGGTGAGGAGGTTTCCCTGAGCAAATAATCTACAACATATCATGAAAGACTAGCCTGGAAAGAGAAGACAGCAGGATGTTTTCTGACCAAAATGCTGTTCCTTTAAGAATTTTCAGGATTCATTTGAGTTCTATTCAAGGCAAAACTTGGCAGAGGTACACAGGGCAAGGAAGGGCTTTGGTGACTGGTTTCCTTGTTGAAGAGCAGCCACCTGCAGACCACACTCCATTTCTGAAGAGCCACTGCAGCCATGGGACCGCACCCTGAGGCTGCCCTGCAGAAACAGCGGTATGAACCAAGCCCTGGATTTCCCCACGGAGAGATGGACATGGGATCCAGTGGCTGAGCCAGCTGTAGCAGGTGATACTGGGAAAAAAAAAAAAACACATGCTTTTTTCAGCTAGCAGAAGACAGAAGATCCACTGGCTGGAAGCCAGAGAAACCTCCAACTAGAAATACTGTAAAATACTTCATTGGATTCCTCCTTATCCAAGCTTTTATGCAAGGACTTAGAAAAAATATACTGAAGCAACAAACCTGATGCAGAAGCCAGGGTAAATTCTCTGCTTTTGTTTATCATGCTTTCAGACTGGATTATCACAGTGGATCCTACTGACTTGAACATTCACCAATGAAAGTATACTTCAGAAACTATTTCTTTCCATCTGTCCCACATCACTCAGATTTCTCTCTTCTTTGAAGCAAGTTCAGTTCTGGTCAACTCCTGCTGACCTTTCTAGCCCCTCTAGTCACCTCTACCAGTTCAGTGTTGTTGCATGATTTGCTATTTTAAGTGTAGATATGTAGAAACAAGTTTTTACATAGGCCAGTAGGCCACTATTTTCAGCCTTATTAAAAACATTTGCATGTGTAAAACTGCAAAATCAGGACTTCCGTGTCATCTGCAGGTTAATTCAATTGCATCTGAATTACTCCTTACAAATTATTACCATTCAGATAAATTGTTAAGAAATAAAAGTTAGTGTCACTGTCATCCACCACCCTTTCAAAGGTTCCTGTCAGTATGCTATATACTGTCATTTATAATTATCACTTCTCTTTGTTGCTCTTTACCAAATAAGTTATGATACTGTTATTTTACCTAAGTACACGCTCAATTCAGTATGCAATGCAAGAAAGGGCTACGCAGGTAATTGAAAAAGCCCTAGTACTCTTCTCTCATAAAGGTTACTGCAAAAATGGCTCTTGGCCCATCTTGGGAGACCTTTGTTTTTCTGAGTTCAACATACATGACTTTTTAAGTATATATATGATAGCACAAACCAAGGCAACCCACTTTCAAACAGTGCATATGCCAAGCCCATTTAAGTAGTCCTATCTACTGGCCATGTTGTTTTCAAGCCAGGTTATTACAATTCCTCTATAGCTTCAAAGAAAACCGTAGGTCCCCCAACCTGCTTGCAATAATCTCTGTGGCCAAACTTATGCAGCCACAAAAAAGTTGACCAAAGTCAACGAGTGCTCACCTGTAATCCTTTCTATCCAGCTCAGAAAGGCTTGAATTGGTAGCAAGGGTGCTGTTATTTAACATCAGGCATATTTAACAAACAGAAAGTTATAAGCAATTGAAAATGTAGTTCAATTTGCAACGACAGCCGTTTTCTTTTTAATGGATTGTCCTAGTTTGAAGATTTCCTTTAAATCCACTGTAAGAAAATTATGCACAAAGAATATACATATTTCTCAATATTTATCTCGTTAAACTTTATACTAACAAAAGACAATATTAATAAACTTTTAATAAAATAAACCATGTTTTAAACTACTGGGGCTGCTAAATAACAAGTTCTTCACTGTCACATCATGAACAAAGCACGTAAGAGCAAGGATAATAATGAATAAACATCACAGATGTTCAAATGAAACAGTAAATCACTATTATCAAGCATTAAGAAACCCATGTTGTTATGACAGGTTTACTCTGATCCAGGAATTTGTATGAGAAGAAAACGTAGGCCTATTATAAAAGTATTTTCCTAAGAGATACTTTCAAATGGAAAAGAAAATATTAGTTGACATTTGCACCTGCTGACAGTTACATTGCAATGGAGCATTTATAATTGCTTTTTAGAACACCAGGTTACAAAACTAAAGAGAAGGTATGGCCAAAATTAAGTTAAGCTTACAGTATGCTGTTAAAGATGCTGACCAGCACGTACTATTTAAACAGTATAAATTAGAAGAAATGCTACAATGATGCTGCACCTCTATGGTTAGAATTAAGGAAATATTATTAATTATACTGTCAGATCTTATGCTCCCCCTATGAATTATCTATTTATCTAAGTTCAACAAGAATAAGGGGTTTGCCGAACATTCAGCACTGCAGTGACTGCTGGGTAACTACTCTTTTTCTGCACACACCTTACAGAAAGGGTCTCAGCTCAATTTCTGCTACAGAAGAGAAGCCAGCTATTGACAAAAATAGTCCTTCAAAATACTGACTCATGCAGTTAGATCAGGTGCATTGGCCATTCTGGTCTGTTTGTGGTGCATGTGCAGAACTGGGGGAAAACCACTGTTACACAGGGGACAGCTCAACTGCAACGAATCCCTTTGGTGAAGGAAGGCTGGTCTAATGTCACACTACAGCTTTTGGGACAGTACATTAAAAGGATAAAAGCTTGGTTGGACTCAACTTCCAATGTCCTTGCTTAGGCTTTAGCTCCATTTGTTACACCCGAAGTAACTTTACTCACGCCTAGCACAAAGTACTTTCTGTATGAATGCGCACCAGAAGTGATGCAATTTGCAACCTTTTAAAAGCATGTTTTGAAAAGGTGGGTTGGCTCCTGCAAGATGTTTTTAGAAAAACACCCAGAATTGGTGCAGCCTGTTCCATTCTTGAGAAAAGCATTACTTCTGTGGTTTAGTTTGAACTTCAAGGAGAAGCACGGGCTGAAACTACAGAAAAGCATCCAAAGAAGCAGAAAAATAGTCTTTCCATCCTACTTTATGGCAGGCTGCTGAAGGGCACTAGAGCTCCTGACCTCTCCACAGACACCCCTGAGTTGTAATGCACTACCTACCAGAGAAGCAGGGTCTGAAAAACATGTCCATTTGTGGTCAATTTAAAAAAAAAATAAAAAAAAAATAAAAAAAAAGAATCCCTCAACCCCATTTTCCCATGTAGCCTCAGAATGAAAGGCGAGCCTGAAAGTAGTTGGTTCACATACATGGACATTTATACCAAAGGTTCCATTTTATCTGAGATGTTCTGGGCCACAAAATAAAATAATGCATCTAAGCTACCCCTTCTTCTCACAGAAGACTTCTTATCAATTTATTTATAAATGCTACTGTTAATGGCATGTATACATAATAATCCACACCTAGTCCTGCAATCACAACCACACTTTGACAAAAAAAAAAAAAAAAAGATAACTTTTTTTTTTTAGCTAGTCCTCCTCCTTTGTAACTAAGTCTTTGAACTGAAAAATTAGCAGGCATATTCTTTTCTCTCAAACCACTTGATAATTTCTTTCATACCTGAGGTACAATATGTTCATTAAGAAACATTCTGAAGATGCACAGCTGCACTGGTGTAATTTCCATCAATGCTTTTGAAAAATATTTCCATAACATGCCAAGGTTTTAAGAGACACAGATTAAGAAAAGTATGATCAGTGGTGTTTCCAACTAGGATAACACAGCAGCCTTCTGAAGACGAGAGATGAGCTGAGATCAACACACTTCACACAGATTGATAAATCATCATTCAGTACGGGGAAGGGGTCTAGAGCCTGACAAACTTGACAAAATGTTTAACAGATTTTTTTCTTTGTTTTTTCTTTTTTTGCTAGACTTTATACTACACATTCTGTATATCCTCTTAGAATGATAATTTGATCCATCGTTAAAGGCACACTGGGCAACAGTCAAATACGCTTTCAGTACTGCCTTGTGATTTTTATGAGAGCATAACCTGTGGAACGATTCACGTTAGCTCTGAATTATTAATGGAGTTGAATGATCAGATTGCTTTTTGTTGTTATGGGTACTAATAACACATTTACACAGCAGCACCAAACTGTTGTTTGTTCGGAGCCCTTCAAATCAGTTTTGTAACTCTGTCTTAAAACGCACGTTTTCAACTTTTGGGACCGGAGCCGCTGCCCGGCACCATCCCACGCGTGGGCCCCGTCCCACTCCCGAGGGCTGCAGAGGCACAAGCCGGTGCCGTGTAGGATGCCCCGCTGCGGGAGCAGCACGGTGAGAAAGCACCGGCCCCACGGGAGTGCCCCCGCGGTACCACCGGCGGCCGGACCGCGCTCTTCCGAAGGAGGCATCGGCGCCGCAGCCGCTCCGCCGGCGAAACTCCAGCCTCCCCTCCCGGCACCAACCGGCGGCCGAGCGGGGCCGGGCAGGCACCGGGGCGGGGAGGCGCCGGCGCTGCGGGAGCCCGTTCCGCCGGGCCGCAGCCCGCACCGCCGCCCCCGCGGGGCTCCGCCGGCCGCCCCCCGCGCCCCCGCGGCCCCGCGCCCCTGCGCGGGGGGACGCGCCCCCCCAGCACCGAGCTCCCACCAACTGGCTCAGCGGACAAGCGGAATGCGGCAGAAGTTTTACTTTGCCGGTGCCGGCTTCCCCCGCAGCCGCCCGCGGGACCCGCCGCCGGAGCTCCGGGACCTTTTTTTTGTATTTTTTGGGTTTTTTTGATTTTAAGTTTCGCGGCGCGTAGCACGCCCCCTTCCTCCCCCTTCCCCCTGCCCAGGCCCGTCCGGCGCACCCCGAGCTCAGCCCGGGGCGCGATGCGCGGGCAGCCCAGAGCCGGCGGGAGCGTGCGGGGGGCCGGGGCCGGCGCGGGGGTCCCCGCCGTACTCACCCGCTCCCCAGCCGCACGGTCAGCAGCAGCAGCAGCAGCCGGGCCCCGCGGCGGCGGCTCCAGCGGGGCGCGGGGCCCCCCCACGCATCCATGGGCGTGAAGGCGCTCTCCCTTCCCCGAGTTTTCACCGGAGAGGCTGGGGAATAGCGACCCTGCCAAACCCACCGTGTCCCCCCCCGGCGCACGGCAGGCAGAGGGAGGGGAGGGGAAGGGAAGGGGGGGGCGGGGGGGGGGGAATAAAATAAAACACCCAAACAGGTAGGAACCCACTCTACACGGACCGAGCAACTCGCCCAATAGGCTCATCAGGTTGCTCCATAAATTATCCTAAAAACTGCTGGGCGAATCAATCCCTAGCAGAGGTGGAGCCTCCTTTACTAGAAGGGAAACATGCTTGGGAGAAAGGGTGGCATTGATTTGCTATTTTCTCCAAAGAGCGAAATAAAATACATCTTTTTTATATATACATACACACATAACATATAAATTTGATCTTATATGTATATATAAATATACATAATATATAAAATGTTAAGTATATAAAGCCACATATATATATATATATATTTACATCTTCTTATTTATTTTTTAGAGCTACTCAGAGGGCGGTTTGCAACCTGAGACGCAGCCCCTCGGCCCTCCCAAGCGCAGCCGCGCAGCCGGGAGGAGAAGCGCCGGGGCATCTGCGCGGACACCCGCGGGGACTGCGCGGCCCCGCGTCCGGCCCGAGCGCGCTTTTGGGGAGGGCGGCACCCCGTACCACCGCGGGGAAGGGGGTGCCCTCCAGTCCCTCGTCCGCCCCCAGGAGAGGGGGCCCACCCCTCCTAAAGCCGTGCTGGAGGCAGGCGGCGTGCCCGGCGCGCAGGTGCAGCCGCGGGGATTGCGCGATCCCCAGGGAGGAGAGCCGCGCAAGCCCGGAGGCTGCAGGCGGCTCTGCGCGGCCGCGGAGCGCCCCCGGGGGGGAAGGGGCGGGAAAGCGGGCGGTGCGCGGTGCTGCGCTATAAAATGCGCCGGGGCTTGCTACAACATGCAAAACGCTTTTTATTTTTTCCTCCCCCCTCCTCGTCTCCCCTCTGCTGCTCCCTCCCCCTGCCTCTCTCGGGAGACCTACGGAAGAAAGTAGATGAAAAACAAACAAACCAACCCACGCACGGAAAAAGCAAGCCCTGCTATAACCCCCACCCCCCCCCCCCCCCAAACCCAAACCCGAGGCAGGAAAAGCAGCCGCGGGGGCGGAGACGCGCCGGAGGCTCCGCGCCTGCAGCCTCTCCCCCGGCGCTGGGGACAGGCGGTTACGTCCCGGCAGGACCAGCGCTTAAATAAAGCGTGTTTCTTTGCACGGCTGCGGGGTGGGATGGCCCCTGAAGCTCTCCCCAGCGCAGTCCCCTGGCCCCGCAAATGCCCCCGCTTGCAGCTCTCTATGGGGCACTTCTGGAGTAACCTGCGCTGCGTGAATCTCAGCGTAAGGAGCAATCCGTTTTATAGTCATCATCGTCCTGTGAGTCAAAATGTAACTGCACAGAAATGTAAATAATCCCCCATTCGGTGGTTATTCCCATGGAAGGGCAGTGTTTTGTTTTGGGTTCTCCTGCTTCTTTACACGTCATCATCTGGTTATTATTTTATATATACAGTTTACAGCTGCTTTAATGGTTAAAGAAGCTCACCATGCTTCAGAGAGCTGCAGTACATTAAGTGAAAATTCAATGACTCGAAAATTAATAGCCAGTCCTGAGGGTACTGGCAGAAGGTAAAGGCACATATTATCGTATGACCTGAGGTCTTGTTATTGGTGGATTAACACAGCAGGCAGCGTCCTAGCGCGATGGCAGAGGCATGAGCTCAGAAGAGAGAATATGCATTTATTACAGAGTAAGTGCAGAAGCAGGTCCCCTCCTGCAGCTGGTGGCACTGGCTCCAAGGAGCAGGATTGCTGTCCCCCTCAGCAGGAAAATAAGCACAGCCTGTCCCCAAGTCCCTTTTCTCTCTGGGAAGTCCTTTTGCCCTGAAAATAGCTGTGGCCCTTAGGTTTGTTATGGATTGATCTGTCAAATTGACTGCATTTTGCAAAGTATGTAATGAATTCTTCTTATGCCTTTGCATTCTGATGTTTATGGAGCCATTAAAACTCTTTACTGGTCTATAAAATTTTTTCCTGTCACTAAAAGATATTATGTAATTAATGTGACTACGGAGAAAGTTTGACGTAAGAAGTTTAAGGGTACTTACAGGATTACAAGGCATCTTCTTTCTACATGAGCGGTTTTGAGCATCTATTTAAAACCATTTAATTTCACCCCGTGTAGGTCCAGCAGCTTGTTAGCACTGGAAGAGGTGGAGGGTTATGGCTAAAATAACATGTAGCATGAATAGTGAGAAAATAAAATTTTTCATTTCATTTCTGGATTTAGAATGCTAAGGCACTTAAAAATGCCATTAAAATGATTTAAAATAAAATCAGCACCAATGAGATTTCTCAAATGACACAAGACTAAGGATGATATTAGGACAAGCTGGTTTCATATAGTCCCAAATCTGAATTTTCCTTGTACTTTAATGTAAACAATAGAAATCCATCCCAATCAAAACTAGAGAAGAAATTATTCCATTAGAAATTTCCATTAGATGAAAAATACATATAAAAATTTTGAAAAGCAAACAGGAAAGAAAAACAAAAAACCCTTAAGTATCAGAAGAAAACTTGAAGGAAAAGATATATTCTCAGATTGTCTGTATTCCTAAGGAACAAAAAAGAGAAATAGAGGAAAAATGCAAAATGGAAAAGAGGATATTGAAGAAAAGCTGGGGAAATTACCTAGATTAGTGTCAAAAGAAGGAGATGCTGATGCGGGACAATAAACTAAAGGACAGTACCAAGGCCACCTGGTACTGGAGCAGCTGACCTAACAACTGTATTTAAATTCTCGGCTAAAATCATCTTCTCCTGATAAGAGTAGGAGGATGTCTTTAAGAAAAAGCATGAAGGTAAAGGAAGAGGTTAACAGCGGCATTTTAGACCTGCTAGGCATCATTTCAGAAATTGAACAATGTTAAGGACAAGCAAAACTGCAGGATTCAAATCACTATTATTATTAAAGAGGCACAAACCAGAATGGCTTCTGCAGAGCAAAACCACTGTCTCTAACTTCTTCAGTCATATTTAATGAGTCCGTGAATAGAACAGAGCTCCATAATTCACTGTCTTTCAAAACCTTTTTCAATCTATCAGTTATTTGTTAAAGGAGCTGCATAGTTATAGGGTGAGTAGGACAGTAATGCCATCTTTCAGGAACTGCTTGAGACTACTGTCAGAGTGGTTAACTTTCCACATTAAAAAGATAAATCATGACTCCTTATGAATCTGCTCTTGAGAATATGTTCTTTAACTGATACCTCAGTGAAGTAATGGTTTTAAAGACAAGAAATAGAAAAATTTACAGGTGAAGGTTTCAGTTTGGTTAAGTCTATAGAGAAAAAATAGAGAATACTGATTAATTCATCAGAGTATAGAAAATGAGTTATAAAATGGGAAGTGGTGGTATGTTGGCAAACAGAAAAAAAGAAAAATAGTTTAAGGGTGGAATGTGGTAAAGATTTTAAGTAGCTAAATGTAAAATCACATCGCAGCTCTGCTGCTACCTAATAGTGGAAGATCCAGAAAAAGCATTTATATTTAACCGTGAAATTTCTCCAGGACCGTAGAGCAGCACCCATACAAACACCCAGAGAGCACTAGTTTGAGCAGCTCAGCACCTAAATTCTGCCCAAGCTCATCTGAAATCTTCCTCTACCCTCCAGGTTTGAGGAGTGCAAGAGAAGACATAATCAAATGCAATGTAAAAGTCTTCTAAAACACCGCCAGGGTAGATCACTCCTAACTTCTTTAAAGTGTAAGAGTTGTTTCGGATCCCATACAAATGCACCTAACCCTCAGGCACTGTAAAAGGAGCAAAGGCACTTAGAGCAAGCTTGTGATTTCCAGTCTGGAAGCCACCTGTTCAACTTCAAGGTACCTACAATCTGTAAAGCATCTAAAATGTCATGAGAAAGAATTTTCATGCTTAAAGCTGAAGTGCGATAGAAGGGGGAGGAAAAGAAAACAGCCCCAAAACTAGCTAATATCGCTGTGTTTTTCACCTGGAAGCCTTCATGCCTAGTATTGAAAAGCATTTTGATTCCTCAAAATTTAATTGTTCAAGACCACAGAGGAACCTACAAACGCTCATTATGTAATATTCCATAGTTGACATCACACCACCTGCTGTATTTCTCTTGGACATAACTACTTTCCTGACAGGAACATGTGAAACGTGATAGCAAGTTAGTGTGCCTGCATAGCGCTTTGAGTGCATAAAGAGCTTTGAAAATCCAGCCCTAATGGGTTGCCCATCTTCATTCACTGTGCTTGAGGGAAGTTGATGGTCCTCACTCACGTAGTTCTGTAAGGAGCACTTATTCTGCTGAGAGCAAAGTTATCCAGCGTGTTGCAAGGGAAGAGAAAATTGTTATGGTGTTTTGTCCTCCACCAAAAAAAAGCATATAAAATAGCAAGAGCTCAAGTACCGTTGCAGCCGTGTCTTCAAAAGGGTAGATTCAAATTCACATAATACATTTTTGGTGGAGTTATATATGTAGACACTAACTGTGGATGCACAAAGCAATTTCCTGTGTGTGCCTCGCCCCCTAGATTCCTAGAATCATGGAATAGTTTGGGTTGGAAAGGACCTTTAAAGGTCATCTAGTCCAACCCCCCTGCAATGATCAGGGACATCTTCAAAAAGTATGCACGTGTGATTTATGTGCTTGCATTTGAGTAAGCACCGATGTAAGTGCAGAGTCACATCCACAGTATTTTAAAGCTTCAGCCCAAAAGAAAACAGTTCCATTCGTAGGGCAGTTCCAAAAAAGTGGTTTTAAATATGCATAATCATGCTTAATCCCTGCCTGAATATTTATTCTTTAATTAAATTCAGGAAAGGTATCCTAAACAGCACAGTAGCTTACTGCTGCAATAGATGTAAAAAACATCCACGAACAAAGAAAATGAATGCAAACGTTTTGGAAGTGGTCTTTTAAAATGGACCTTTAAATATGAGGATGGTGGATATCCATGGAGGAAGAACAGAAAGGTGCAGAAACCTAACTTCAGCGCAGCTTTCATATTGTGATTAAAACCACAAAATAATTGTGTTCAGTGAAACAGTCAACATCTTAATAGAAAATAAATTATAAAACTCTCACTTCCCATAGCTAAATATCATTTTAATTAAGATTTCATCTCTGATACATTGATTTAACTGCTCACTCACTTATGTTATTCATTAAAATGATTACTAACAGTACAACTTTAGCAGCACTTAAAAATTAAATGAGAGAAGTAATCTCAAGTAGGGAACGATGGATGTAGGAAAGGAAAAGACTGCACCCATCTTTGCATCCAAGGGAAAGCAGAACGGTTAAAGCATATAAGATGATATTTCTTTACATTTGGCATGTTACCCTTCTTCTCCATTTAAGCTATGATGAGATACAAAACAAACTGAATGTAGGCAGATCTATGGTGACTAGGCTGAAGTGCTTAGGTACGGAAAGATAACTTCAAAGCACAGGTATTCCCTCGGTCTGTGACTATTGTTCCTGCCTTTCACTAGACCTCCAAGTATTCTCAACATGAGTCAGAAAACAGCAAGTAAATGCATTTTGTTCCTCCTTGTTTTACAGGGCATACATCCACAATCCCTCCCTCCTCTTCTCCCTAAGAGCACAATTTTATCTTTGCCTCTCCCTCACCTTGCAGACAATTTCCCCAAAAATGAAGGCCAGGACCCTGGATTTCCCAGGAGCCTGGATTTCCCATCTGCCAAGACACATCTTTGAAGACAGCAGACTTTGCTAGGGAACATAGTGACTGATGAGAAGAGGGATACTTGCAAGTGCAAGGTGCATGTATGCTGCAGACAAGGCAAGGAGCCGTAGAGGGGACTGGGGAACCAAGATGCACTCTGGTTCATTTAGGAAGTTAAGTTCAACTTGGACTAATTCAGTGTCATGTGCAGGAGGTGAGCTCTGGTTGAAACTCTTCTCCAGTCTATGCTCTATTTTCCCTGGCATGGAAGAGGCATAGTTCAACCCAGTGAACATCAGCGCTGCAAATGCACATGGAGTACATTATATACATTGGCACTTCAGTCTGAATGAGGAGCGCACTTTCAAAGTGAGCCTCCCAAACATGTCCACCTACTGAGCTTTAGGTGGCATAACAGAGAGGTCCTGGAGTACGTGAAGATGCTTGCAGCATCTTCCTGGAGGTGTTTTCCAGGAGAGCTGGGACTAGATTAGTGCTAGTCTAAAGTAAACCCCCCTCCCCCCCAACACATTTACCGTGGGTGTTGGGTTCTCAACACCAACTGATTCTCTCTGTAAAGACCTGCTTTTATTTCACCACAGTATTTGCCGAGGTAACCAAAGCCACAGTGAATTATTAGAGGACTAGGACCCTGCCATAAATCGTGGCAAATCAGCCTGCCTCCCATAATTTGAAATTATATAGCAAAGAACTCTTTTCTTTTTGCTGATTCCTCTTGTCTCCAGGTAGGATGGAAATTCCCTGCAAATGGTAAGAATAAGAATGGTTTCACAGCTTATAGGATGCTCTCAGGAGACTAATATTTGATTATCTGTCTGGTCTTATTTTGTTAGAGGATAACAGGGTAGCTGTTCTACCTGACTACTGTGAGCACTTACTGTTCCAGCCAGATCAGGAGGACAAAGACATGTGAAAATGAAAAATAATGGGGCAGGCAAAAGTCTGAGCTCTGTACTTTCTTCCAGTTTCAAAAAGATTCCGTTGACACTTGGCTCAGCCTTTGTTGAAAGTTGAAAGTGGCTTTTCAGTATACCCTAGCCTGACCAATCCTCCTTAGAGTATAAGAAGTTTTTTAATCTGCAAAGCACAAGACATAAAAAGGTCTCTTCATAAGACTGGTCTGTCTGATAATTGAAAACATTCTCTCCAGAATGCCAGTTTAAAACTCTTGGTAACAGAATCCCATAGCAAATCTAAATGAAGGGTAATATAATTGCTGTCCAGAACATTAACACACTCTGCAATATATTATGTTACTTGCTGAACTTCTATAATTTTTATTAATTGACCTCTAGACCTCTGAGATGGAACAAAAGCCTGAGATATTTAGAAATTGCTTCTTGGTGTATTAGATTATATTTTGCTGCCTTTTATAGAGGGTATACATTAGTTGCACTAATTTTCCCCTTTTCTTTGCAACTCCATCTTTCTTCTCAAGGTTCTTTTCCCATCTTCCCATTATTGGTCACTATAGGATACTTTAAAAAACAAATGTTTAATTTCCATTTTGAATATATCACAATCATCAGTATCTCCTGTGCTTACTAGGGAGAAAAGCAGACATCTGGCTGAGTTTCAAATTATTTTAATTATTATTGAGTATTCACCACATAATCAAACAGAACTGTCCTACAATATAGCTTGGTGTAAACTCAGCTGTCAGGTCAATAGATTTATTTGCAGTGGCAGGAATAGGTCATAATACATCATGTAAAACCAGCATTGATTCCAAGCTTAATTATTGAGAAAAAGAAAAAAAACCCCAACCTTCCTAAGTAGTGTGTCATGACAGGTCCTCACTAGATTTTGCATAGAAAATGCTGTTAATTACCAGTAATCTTTTGCTGATGATATCAAACATGTCAACATTAAGCAGCATTGAGATAGCATGGAGTTTAAACAATAAATTCATATTCCACTGTGTCAAAATGCAGAATTCTGTTAATATTTTAAAGATATATTTCATGGTGTGTTTTCAAAACTACTTCATTGCATCATCAATATAAAAATGCTTTTAATTTATTTTTTAGCATGTGCCAGAGAAGCGTATTTTTCTCTCTCTTAGACAGTACCAGAAAGTAGAACTAGGAGACCCTTACTCTTAGGTCTTTTGCTCCTAGACACACTCTTGCTTCTGCAGCTGTCTTTAATCACTGGCTTGCATATTCTAGCATCTGCATATGATGAAAATTCATCACTCTAGCATGACAAAAAATTGTTGCTGTGCAGAGATAATTCTAGTGAATGACATAGAAATCAGCTATTTTTAAAAGTAGAAGAATTATCTTATGGTTTATCAAATCATCCTGGTTTCAGCTGGGATAGAGTTAACTGTCTTCTTAGTACCGGGCATAGTGCTGTGTTTTGGATTTAGGGTGAGAATAATTCTGATAACACACCGATGTTTTAATTGTTGCTAAGCAGTGCTTATACTAAGCCAAGCACTTTTCAGCTTCTCATACTGCTCCACCAGCGAGCAGGCTGGAGGCGCACAAGAAGCTGGGAGGGGACACAGCTGGGACAGCTGACCCCAACTGACCCAAGGGATATTCCGTACCACAACACATATGCTATCAGGAAGGTCATTATCAGTTATGATTATCGATACAAATTCACCCGTTTGATTGGACACTAATGGAACAGCTGCTTCACTTTGTATCGTTGATGACTGTTATTCTTGAGTATGATCCTCCCCTGGGGTGATTCAACCATTCTCTTGAAAATACCTCCTAAAACAATTCTACTGACAAGATTGGTGATACTCATATTATCTTCTGCTTCAGCTGTGTTGCAAATTATATTCTGGATGTTAGAGTGTATTATTTCCCTAGTAGCTCTCAAAAGCATTGCATGTTTTTTGTGAAGCTTCACCTCAGTTACCATGCTGTATTAGCCATGTAAAATGGATTCTTTATTTAGTCTGAAAATGTCATTATAGTTTAATCTGATTTAATAAAATAAAATGTAATTTTAAATTAATTTTCTAATCTATTTTGTTTCATAGTTCCTTTGCTTTAAAATATTTCTTCTAAACTATTAATCCTTTTTCACCATTAAATACTCATTAGCTCCTGGCAGAATGTTGTCCACCCAGAGGCTAGCCTTCCTCTGTAGGAAGTATTGCCAAGGCTGCAATATGTTAATAGCTGCCAGTCTCAGTGTGTCACAGGCTTATGGCAGGTGTCAAGTAGAAGCTGCCATTTGTGCAGAATTTGACAGTGTGTACCATAGCTGAGGAATTTCCACCATCCATCTTCCACAGCTCTTTATCATAGCCCCCACTTCCTTCCAGATCAGTGCCAGGACCTGGGTGTCTATTTGCAAGAGAGTTTGCAGCTCCTCCTGGATCACACTGTTTCTGCTAAGAAAAGGTTATTTTAAATCGACCACACCCACACTTCCATTTTTCCGGCTTGTATCTTTGTTACCCCAGAATTTCTTCAAAGTGTCTACTATAATATTAGTGACTTTGTACAATTTCTTAAACTACCTCGTTAAATTTCAGTGGTTGTTGCGCACATTCCACTTAGTCAAAAGTGTAGGGTTTGAGTGGAAACCTTATGGAAAGACAAAAAAAGATAGGTCTAAAGGCAGACACTCTTTTCAGTGTTGTCTTTCTGCAGAGCCTCGTGTTCATTATGAAACTTGCTTGTCTTTGCTCATTCTACAAATTTCTTCCAGTAAATTTTTATGTCATCTTCCTACTTCCAGGTTTTGTCATTTACAGCCTGGATTGTGAGTGTTACCTGGAGTACAGCTGCACTCTCTAGGTGAATCATGGCAAGAATGAGAGACACTGTTTTTAGCCAGTCCCATACTTTGTTGTATCTCCATAGACTGGGTCCGTAACAGAATGAGATCTGCCCCCTGGAAGGTAGAGTGCTGGTGCAGCCCCCCGGGCCACTCTGGGATCCCAGCACAAGCCCTCTTGTGTTGGTATCTTAGTCATAACGACTTGGGCATCAGGCAGTCTATGTCCACACCTGGGCTATCTGCTGCCTGACTTGTGTACCAGAATTGTGGCCAGAATGTAAAATACTGACCAAAGCCAATCATCCTGATCCTATAAACAAGGATCCAAGAGGAAGACCCTTTGAGCTCTCCGGGACCGCAGTGGGCTGTGTGACCCTGTATCTCCCCCAGGGCTGGGGACACCTCTCAGGGTAGATTTCATGAGGACTGAAGGATATTCTGCTGATGATTTTGCGAGCACTCAAAGGGCTGATTTTGCGAGGTTTGCCATCTGTCACTGATGAATGCCAGCACATAAAGGTGCGTAATTTATGAAACTCACGAAAAGGGAAATTTTATTCACAGGTTTACCTTGGGGTGTGGGGGTGCATGTGTGCAATTTGACTATACATATATATAGATTATCCCTATTCACATAAATCGTTGACCAAGTCTGAGACTAAGATCGGACCTAGCTGCACCTAGACTTCTCTCTGAAAGAAGTTTAGAAAGCAAGGGGGTCTGTTCTGGACCTTGTGACTCAACGGGAGGGTCCTCCCTATCCCCTGCATCCACAATCCCTCTGAATCATTCTGACTCAAGTATACTTCAATTTTCCTTTGTGCACTTCTATGTGAGTGATAGAATGAACCTTGACATTCTCGAATCTTTAACTAAGTTGCTATGTTGATTGTAAAAAATTCCATCGAATTGCTGTTTTAAATTGGCTAATGCTGTTAAGAATTGTACAACCTAACACTGTCATCTATCTCAAAAGTATTAATAAAACTTAAATTGCTAATGAAAACTGTGTACCAAATCATATTCCTGACAATTTGGTGTAGTCGGCAGGATACACAAGGTTGTATTTGTGACAATTTGGTGCAGTCGACCATATCCACAAACCTGCATTTGTGACAGGTAGCACCAATGGAAAAGACACATTCATGCAGTCTGTTGGCGTTAAGTCACTGCCACATTGTGCCAAGCAGCAGTCCCTGTGTAAGCCCCAGATAAAGTGAATCATAGCTGCACAAATACCAGGGATTGTGGCAGCCTACTGCAATTGCAAAATGCTTTTGAATAGCAGTGGAGTAGTCCCCTGCCAAATAGGTATCGCAGAACATTTTTGTCATGATGAGTAAACACTAAAAACTGTCTTTAAAAAGTAAAGCCGCTTGCCTTCTTGGGATGATGGAGATTCTTGCTAGCAGCAAGTATTCTTGCTTGTGTGAGTGTCCTAGCCAGTAGCACCCATTTCTTATTTAGACTCAGAGTAAGCTGCCTATCCACAAGCATATATCTTTGAGACTTGTGACACCCTGGTGATCTTTCTTACACACTGCATCTGTTGAGGACAGATGAGTTCATTAATCCTATTCAAGCCCTTGGTGATTATGAATGTATTGAAAATAAATCCATAGACTAAATTGCACCATGGAGTTTGATAATGTAAAGTCGTGGGACATCTTAATAGATGTACCTAATGTAATCTTACCTAATATATGTTGTTATGATTGCTTTTTGTTCTTGTTTAGAGGCATTTCAAGATAGCAGGCGAAGCTTTTAGCCTGTAAGTCCCTGAAATATTATCAAATTTTGTTTGGAGAAGTAGTCTAGGTAAAAAAAAATCACTATGCTGAGACAATCTTACTTCTATGCTGAGACAATCTTACTTCTTTTAGCTATCCATTAAAAAAAAAAAAAGTTTTAAAAAGTCACCTGTATGATCTTTATGGTTTTCTAGTATGTGTTTGGAAAGCAAGGTGATTAAGTCCAAGTTATACCTTATCTTCAGGAAAGCACAACTTGACCTCTTTAATATCGGTGCCTACAAATGTCTCCTGAGAATAGGCAAAATTATGTCACTAGCCAAGTGCTGAGCTAAACTAAACTGATTTACTAGCCTAAATTATTTAAGCTACCACATTTCTTTATTAGCACATCTGCCTTAGGAGTACTGTACTGCAGTGGTCCTGTCCTCTCAGCTGTCAGTATGGCATTATGACTGCAATGCTGTAGTGCTTCTGGGATGAACAGCTCAGAAAAAGGAAACTATTATACAGACAAACACTACTCTCGCATTGTAAATTGTGATCGTGGCTTTTAATAGTAATTTTCCTCCCATATTAATAGAAAAGAATGCTGCTGAACCTCCTGCTATTTTATACCTGCTATTTTATACTGATTAACTCGTTAATCTAGTGGCTTTTTTGTTTACCTTTGTAGAGGTTTTAAGAAAGAAAGAAAAAGCAAGGAACAATGAGTATGCTGCTGTAGACATAGATCCAATGTATTTCGTTTTGGTGCAGACATACAGATCATGGTAGCACCTGAACTGACAGCCCTGTGCGCTCCTGTTTACCTGCAAAATAGGTGCAGCACATGTAATCCTGTTGCACAGTATCTTCCTACCTATGGGATGTGAGAGAGTGACAGCCCAGTTCATTCCTTTGGTCTAGACATTTATGCTGTCTCTGAATATGATAAATATATCAACTAACATTAACTATGAGTCATTCTTCATACTGAAGAACTACCATCTCACACCAGCAGAAATGATGTCTTGTTACTCTTATTCTGCCAGCAACTAAGTAGGTGACCATGGTTAAAAAGCTCCTTGTTGTATAACTACATCAAGCTCTCTGATTTGCAATTCTGCATTGGTCCACCTAATATAAAAATATTTCTCTTTTTTTTTCTCTATTTGTGTCCATGAAAGAAGATATATTTATATTATTATAGCTATTTCAACAGTTAAATGCTTGGGAAGTTGTACTGTTGTGACAGGACAAGGGGTAATGGTTTTAAACTAAAGGAGGGTAGATTTAGATGGGATATAAGGAAAAAAATTTACTATGAGGGTGGTGAAACACTAGAACAGATTGCCCAGAGAGGTAGTAGATGCCCCATCCCTGGAGTCATTAAAGGCTAGGTTGGACGGGGCTCTGAGCAACCTGTTCTAGCTGAAGATGTCCCTGCTCACTGCAGGGGGGTTAGACTAGATGACCTCTAAAGGTCCCTTCCAACCTAATCCATTCTATGATTCTATGATTCTATGAAGTGAGCAACTAAAATGCCAGTTTAGCAAGTGACTAGATAAATGTGACATACAATTGACTTTGATGTTGTTCTGAAGTTCTTAGGTTAAGAGATGTATTTCCCAGGATCCCTATGTAGTCCATGGGGAGGGAGATAATTATCTTTTAGATGATTCAGTTTCTCAGCTGCAGAGAACATACAGTTTAGCTGTGTGACTAGTCCCTCTCTCCCATTCCTTCAGATGTTTTTCACTGTAGATGCAACTGGCAATTACTGTTTCTGACAAATAAGCAGAGTGCATTCAATTCCTGGAAGCTCAATATGACCAGAGTTTCCCTTCTGCCTTATGCCCCACCACAGAGCCTCTTGCACTCTTCCCTCCACAGCGCAGCTATTTGAAGTTTTGAGGTTGTAAAAGCAAAAAAAGAAACCCCATTATTATCAGGGTCTTGCAGATCTAATGCTCCTAATGTTAGCTATGGTAATCATTAAGAATTTTTCATCTAGAGGCAACCAAAAGAAACCCCACACTTTTCTGATTCACTTCTCTGAAAATCTTCTAGTCTAACAACTAACTACCTATCACTTCTCTGAAGGTGGGTAGGCTTTTCCCACTTCCATCATACACATGCCTGTGGCTACTTTTCTTCTTCAGAGCAACACATAAAATCACCCTGCTAGCTACAAGAATAACCTTAGTAACAGACCGCACGGTACCTCTCAATGTTTATCATCATCTTAGACAGATAAATGAAACCTAAATATTAAACTAAGAAGCTTCTACCCTTTTGTGTGACATCCTTAGGTCTATGTGACTGGAAGATGTTTCCAGGCTGTGTCTACAGAAGGCTTTCTGTCTTCATTGTGAAGTGCCTATCTAGTTCTTTGCTTTCACTGGGCTGAATGCTTCTTCACCCATTGCAGGATGCCTTTCCTCTTTCTTGTCAGAAACAAGATCTATGATCTCGTAGATCACAGCCTCTCTGTTTCCTAGAGCAGAGATAGGTATGTATAAGCTAAGTAACACAGATATGTTGCCTTCTGCCATTTCCAGTTTTAGTCCTTCACCCTTGGCTATAGAAGTGTTTATAGCCCTCATCCTGCTAAATAATGGTGACTTTCCAGTACATTCTAACCTTGTTTTAGGTTTCAGATCTTATTCCTGCTTTTGTGTGGAAGTTCATAATATTGCTCTGGTTTGCAGGCGTGGAATCTGATGTTGCATGCAGATTGTCGAATCTTGTCCCCATGTTGCTTAACCACCCAGGATACGAGAAACACATCTGTTGCGATGATTTTTGTCTTTTCTGAGGGAAACAATTGTAAGATAGTGTAGTAGAGCAGCTGAAATAGCTGGAGAAAGCATACAAGTTTGCAAGTACATGATGTCTTAACCAGATCTGAAAAAAATTGTGAAAAATTCCAATAAAAGCAGAGATTAGGCACAGTTGCTTTGGATTTAACATAGTTGTATTCATCAAACAGACAAGTTGAAAGCAAAGAGCACTTAGAACCTGTTCAGCAAAGAACTACAGGGGGTAGGAGACAAGGTAGATAGATTGATTTAATGACCCATTTACAATGTGGCGCTGAATCAGAATTTTAGGTTTAAGTAGCTCTCTGAATTTTTGGTTGCTGGACTTAGAGAATTGATGTTTGGTGCCTGAAGGTCTGAAGAAGGGTTGACTTTTTTGACTAGAATTTTCAAAACACCAGGGGAATGTTCTGCCACCAGGTCTTCAGACACTATTTTTTCCATCAAATGCTGAAAGTTTCAGTATGTTTTAATGCCTTTAAGTCTTTCACTAAATCTTCTTCAACTCCTTGCTGAATTTATTCAAATATTCTTTTCAAAAATCAGCCCAAACTCTTGTCCCCTGAAGAGCTTCCATTAATACAGCTCTTAGGAGTTTGCTTCCAAGTTCTTCTTCTTTGCAACAAGTTTTACTTCTTCCCAGAATTTTTCCTGGTAGCTGGGATGTTTTATTTTTACAGTTCTTTCTCCTAATGGAGCCAGTCCATGGTTTTCGGTAAGGAATTGCAAATCACATTTGGAATATTTAACTGTCAAAATATCTGATCTTGAATGGGAGAGGACTTGGTAATAGGCATATTGGGCTGCCCCTGTTCTGTGTTACCAACCTGCTTAAGGTGGTGTCATTACATGTGCAAAACATAAATGGATTTTAAACAACAGTTAAGTTTGCGACCAGAATTAAGTCATATTTGTAATAACGATGAGCTGGAATCAATGAGTTAGGAATCACATCGCAGTGCTACCTACCAAAAAATTTTGCATACGCAGTGCAGTCAAACAGAATTATTCCACCATTAATCCTATACAGCTTTTGACAATTTACAAAATACACTAAGGATCTGAGTTCAACTGTTCAAATCTGCTCTGAGCTTTAGAAGCCACTAACTCACACTGACGAGTTATAAAGATACATTAGGATGGTCATCAAAAGTAACACACTATAAACTTTTTAAAATAGCTACTCCAATTCTAGTGACTGAAATCCCTCATGTTGTAAAGCAATTTTGATAACAGTGATGCTGCCATAACTATAAGTATTAATAACAAGTAGTTACCAAAACATATCCATATACAAATAGATGTGCCTGAGGAGCATTCTTTTTGTGGAGTGAACTCTTGAATAACTCTTGAACAAGGATGTATGCTTGACTAGGTTGTGCTAATATAACATTAATTGCATTATTGGGAAAGAACATCCAAAGCTTTTGAAGAAAAAACAGGGTAGTACTGGATTTAGGGATAGCAAGGACAGCAAAAGACGAGTATCCAAAAGATGAAAAACACAGTATATATTCTAAAACCCAATGATAACAAGGAATTTGCCAACCATTGAAGAAAGAGCAAATACGTTTGTCAGTAAGCATATAAAATAATCCGAAGTGAAACCAGAAATAAGGAGGAAGAAGTCCATGTTCCTGCCAGTCAAGTACCTGAGACGCTGGATCCTCAGTATAACTCTGCTCCTTTATTATATTCTTCTTAAGGAACAGTAACATCATCAATCTACTGATCCAGAACAAAAAGGTGAGCATAAAAGAGGCAAGGAAAGATACTAGGCAGTCTGTGTTCAACAGTTGTATTATAAATGGAAATAGCTGTGACTAGATAAATTTGACTGTATGTGTTAGTGTCATTGGATCTAGATTAGTAATAAGTCTTTTATTAGATTTCTAATACTTTAATTGGACTAACAATGAATTATTCACTTTGGATAATAGGTGTTTCTTTAGCCCACATACACGGCACAGAGCATTTGGTCTGGTACCCCACCCTAAGGTATGTTTGTAATTTGGATGCATTTCTCCTTAAAGATATGTAGCATGTTTCAGGCATCTTTTATTCTTTTGCTTCTTAACACATACAACCAATGTAACTGTAGACAGATTAATAGGATAGCTTTTCTTCTAGTCAAGTGCTGTGCATGTATGAGGGTCTATTGAGTAGGTGTGTTTCATCACTTTTTATGCCATGACAATCAAAATGTGAGTAGTGGCAATTTGGTGAAAAGACTGTCTTGGCTTAATCCTAGCCCCTGATGCTCTGGAAACAAGCAGGGATAGCAAGAGCTAAAACCAGAAGCCTTCACAGCATTAGGTAGCTGCAGTCACTGAGCAGTGCTTCCTAAATCACACAAATAAGGAGCCCCATGTCACACATGAACAAGTTAACTGTGCCCTCAGTTCATCCATACAGACACCATTTGACCTCCTGGCCATTTCTGAAACACCTACATGCTCTTGTTGCTGCAATTGCAGATGGCCAGGTAATCCCATCTTGATGCAGGCTGCTGGAGGGTTTGCTTGTCTAAGTCTTGTCCAGACACCGTTCCTCCTCTGAAGCGCCCACAGAGCACTTGAGGAGGTCGGACTCCTCCCTTTGTACAGAAAGCACTACTTCCTCCTGAGTGCAGAAGCCTTCTATCTAAAATTATAACATTTCTGAGACTTAAGTGAGAAAATCACACAAAGAATTTCCTTATATCTTTGATATTTATTTGGTGATAATTATAGTTTCTCACTGGTAGAGGCAGTTTGGGGAAAACAAATGTTTATAAAATAGTGGTAAATGCTTACGAAATGAGCTCTGGAATCCTTGATAAAAACCACAGCCAGTCAGACCAAAATACAGTTACTGAAGAACAACAAATCACTTTGTATACCACAGCACAGTCTTTATAATATATTTTTTAAAATAGCAGCCCCCTAAATACCTAAACACCCCAAAAGTCCTTTCCAGGGAACTGGTGTCTTTTTACCTCCCTGATATGTCTGATTCCTTCAGTTCACAGTAGTTCTTAAATAATCCATTGTCTTTACATAAGTCAATAATCTTTAAGGATAATATCTACAGGAAATTTCCCTTTAAGGGAGTAATACGGTAGCTTGTGATTAAATATAGCAAATTATTAATGTGTTTGCTTGTTCCTTTCCCTTTTCTGAATTGCCTAATCATAATTTTTCCCCCCCTGTATCTACTTTGTAGGCATTCTTTCCACTTCAGAATAGCTGTGTTAGTCATAAAGCATAAAAGAGCTATAAAAGCTGACTTTAAGTGGTGTCCTAAAGTCCCTTAGAGACCATCCAGCATTCAGCAGATTAAAGTAGTAGTTCTTCAAGACTGAAATGATATCTAAGCATGGAAACTCATTTTAGGAAAAAATAAAAAAAACCACTTTTGGATACTATAGTAGACAAGTTTTTAAAAATACAACTCTTACAGAGCACAGTCACTACCTGGGTATTAATATATGTCTCAAGTAATTTTTCATGCACTCTACACGGAAGTGCCTGGGATAAGAAAAAGCTGCTTGTGCTCCCTCATCATTTACACTACACAGCGTTGAACTTGGCTACTGCTTAGTCATCTCCCAGCTGTACCTGTTACTGTGTAAAGGCTGCTCTAATGGAAAATAAACCATTCCCACTTAAAATTCATTGCAAAGTTACCAGCTGAACTTTAAACTCAGCGTCTTGAAAATGCTGTGGCGACTGGGTATTGCGTAGTGGCTCTAACATCCTGACAAAACTCTGTATGTTCACAGACAATGAGTAATAGATGTTCTTATGCCAATAAACATGAAATGCTCGTGCCAATGAAAACACAGTTAAAATGCAAGCAAGTTGTGTAGCTAAATTTACTAGTAACAGAACTCAGAAATGACATTTTGTAACGCGTTACCCCAACAGCCATTTTTTCCGGGGCTGACGTGCAAGGGGCAGGGTGCTGCCGGTGGGCAGACTCCCAGGAGCTTTATAGTGTCAGAGGGAAGAGTCTCATGGATTAGCAAAAGCATCATAAACCTCAGAATCAAACTTAAGAAGAGATACCTGAAAGAACAAGGTTTTGAAGATAACCTTTTCTGTTATTATTTCTAGAGAAGGAAATGACGGAGCCGTTTCCCTCTTCCTGCCCAGGCAAAAAAAGAAAGTACAGGTGGGTGCTTTGTGTATGCAAAGTAGGTGAGAAGAATTATTGTGAATTATTGTGAGGCAAGTTAAAGGACAAGCAAAAATAAAATTATTTTTCATGCAATTCAGACTAACTGAATTGGGAGTGGAAATGTTGAAGGAAAGGGAACTGTAAAAGTCTGAGCTGTATTTTATCAAAAGCTACAGTGTGATCTGCTTTAAGAGAATTCCCTGGAGATCAGTCCGAGGCATTCAAATGCAAGAATTAATATACTCTTTCACTCTACATTTCAGAAATAATTTGAGACACCAGGCAAGTTGAGGGAGGTAGAAAATACTTTAAATAAACTGAAGTTAAATATCCTTTGTCAGAACATTGTGGGTTTTATGAGCCAAGAAGCTCCTTTAGGGCTATTTAATACTTGTTACAATTTCTAATTGTCTCCCACATTATTTCAATACTTAAGCAATCACAGTTGCTTCTAAATGGAAAAAATATAGCAAGGTATTTTGCCAGAATACATCAGGCAAAATGATTGCTAACATCTGATACACGTAGAGGGAATTTTATTCTCAAAGGCACTTCTAAGGCACCTACTATCTTGCTATCAGAACAAATGTACTCAATCATTTTTATTATAGAGTACTAGCATGGGATTTGCTGGGAATTAATAAGGGTTTGAATCATCTCTAGGCCCTTTCTGGGCAAATCTTGTAGAAAAAAACACCTAATGATATGGATCCTCTAATTGGCTTAAATGCATGTTCTCTTTTATGTCTTGGTAAGTTCTCCCACTCTCTCCAGGAAACTGTCTGCAATTCTCCACCACAGACTTTTGGAATAACTTTCATTACTGCTGTTTCATCTTATTCAAGCCTCCTCTTCTGATCTTAAAGGGTGGGACACACTAACCTGCACCCTGTCTTGCACAGTTTGAGGTCAGTTTGCAAAGGAGAAAAAGGGGACAGCAAACAGCCTGCTCAGGCATAGCAGAAGCAGTGGCGGTCCCCCGCCTGACCTTACTGCCCTGCAGGAGCAGGGGCCTCACCGCACATCTTGCACCCACCTGCAGCTCCAAAAGCCCCTGCTTTATCCCCTCCCTGAACCAGCAGCTGAGCCAGCACAGGGCAACCAGGCAGAATTTCTCAGATGAATCAGAAAAAGCTAAAGAAAGGATTATGGCTTTACATACATTATAAATGCTTATGCCTTCATACCTGCAAACTAACTGCAAAGGATGTGATGTACTTGAGGTGTGCATGCAGAAGTTTATGAAAATAGTGTTCCTTCCTCAGAGTTCTGTGCCTCAGAAGTAAGAGGTACATTGAATCTAATCTTGCTTGTGTTTGGGGGGAGATATGGGACTTGGAAATGCTCTTGTAAGCTCTCACACTTTTATAGAAAGAAATATGATGTTAAGCATTGAAGCCAAGGAAAAATTCATTTCACTAAGCTAAGAAGGAATTCACTAGAATGAAACATGTTAGGAAAGCAACCAAAACCCAAACAAAAAAAAAAAAACCCCAAACAAACAGAATTGTAAAAAATCACCTTTGGAAAAGCTTGAAGCTGTAAAAGATTGGAAAAGATCAGGAAAAGGCTGGTGCTAAGGAAGAATTCTTTTCACTAATCTAAGGAAAAATTCACTAGGATTAAATGTGCTAGGAAAAAAACAAATCCAAACAAAAAGCCATTAACCAAACCATGGAATTTAAACAAACTGATTTTTGGAAAAAGCTATTCCCCCTCAATTGCTCAGCAAGTTTTCTTTGAGAAAGTGCAAGTTCAATAGTTTTCTATTTGTCTGCCTTTCTGCTATGAAAAAAAGAGCACGAAACTGAAATTTTTCTTTTGATAAAAACCTCCTTGCCTTCTACCTGCATTACAAAGGGCTGAAACACAATAACAACTGCCTTTATCCTGCACAAGTCACCTTGAGAGGTACAATCTAACCCTGAATTTATTTATGGTGACTATCAAGTATGACTATGAAAGGGATATATAGTACTGAAGAATGAATATGAAATACATTTTAGTTGAAGTGGTACATTTTTACATAACCTCCCCTTTGTTATATAGCCTCTTGTAACCTGATAGAAGGCTGCAAGAACAGAAAGGGAGGCACTTTAAGTAAAGGAAGGTTTTCTAAAAGTCAACTGCAACAGGAGTTCACTGTTAAGTATAAAGTCCAATTCTGTACAGCCGTCTCTTCCAAAATCTCAGTGGCATGGCTTCTGAACAAAAAGCACATCTAAGTGTTAATCTTTTGGGGAAAAAGAAGGTATACAAGAAGAAACAGCAACCCACAAAAACTGTTTTTGCATGAATTCCAAAGAATCTGCATATCTCTTTCCTCCTGCATGCCTGTATCTGAGAGAAACATGCCCAGGTGAGAGTTAAACCTTTGTACTGTCATCTGCCTGGGGGAAGAAATTAAATCAAGGGTCCATTTATTCAGGCATTTCAACAGGATGTGAGTTGCCATAGAAGTTAGCAACACATTTTCCTAAACATTTAAATACTTATTTTAAATTATTCACAAGTAATACAGGTACTGGTATTCATATTCTGCTGCATTGGGTGTGCGGTAACTTTGAGTTCCTCCCTAATTATCTAACTAATGACAATTCCCTAGACTGAGTTTCTGATTCACAATGAGGGAAATATACCATGAAATGAAAATAAAACTCTCATCCCACATTAAATTTACTGAAATTCAGGTGCCTGTGAAATATTTTTATGCTTTAAAGAGTATTACACGGTTGCATGAGCAGGGAGCATGGAAAAGTTATACAGGTTTTTTTTTTTAGTTTTTCTAAACATCAATGATGATTACTTTCAAAATAATCCTTAAAGCATCAGTGATCTCTCTCATAGAACACTTTTCTGACTTATTTTGGTTATAGGTCCTTCCTATGAATGAGAAACTTTGCTTTCCTGCTTGTGTGTACAATGTGGTTTGTGCAATCTCCATTTTAACCCTAATTTAACACTTTACTGAAATGGGCCTATTTCTGGCTTGGCAAGAAAAATGTCTCTTGTGCCTTTTAATGAAATACTTTTTGAAACAAATGTATCAATAAATCATGTCCCTTTATGTAGTCAGATTTTCTGAAGTGCAAAAGAAAAACAATTCTTTAAAGATAGGTCGTGCTGGGAGGCAGTCCGGATTAGAAATAAGAACATTTTCTAAGATTTTATCTTTCAAATCCATTCCAAATATTTAAACATACAAATAATATACCAAATTTCTAAGCAATTTCTTTGTAACTTACAAGCCTAGAAGAGCTTATCTGCTAAACATTACATTATCCTGTGGACAAATATGTCAGAGGAGAGAACAATCTATACCCAGGTAAATCCTGATGTGTGAAGAGCATGCATTAGATGGATCTCTAGAACCTCATATGATGTATCATGTGGAATATAAATGAATGTACAATAATACATAGGGTTATAAAAATACTTAAATAAAATGAGGTTCGGGCTGGGGCAGGGGGTAAAGGGAGGGGAGGTCTGTTATGAGGTTCCTGTGGTTGAGGCTTACAACAGCGGCTTTTCAGGCTGCAGAGCTTGGAGGAAGGCCAAGCAGGAATTGCTATGACCTATTTTGTGCTTTTTGGGGGGCTGTACTTTATTTTGGGGGGGTTAGCATGAAATAGTGTGAGTCATGTTCTGAAGTATTCTTCTTGGATGATTATTCCCCCCCTTCCAATTATTTCCCAATTAAAGTAATTATTTTCTTAGCCACTTTGCATATTTTCCTTTTCTTTGATTCCCCATGGTACTGTACCATACAACAGATGTTATTTCCATAGATTTTTGCTCTTTCATTTAAATTATTTTCCTTTCTTTTTGTCGGAATTCACAGACATATTATTTGAGCTGGATGCTAAACAGACATCCAGGTTATTTTACAGCCTCAACATTGCATTATATTTTAAAGCTTTTATCCAAAATGGCAAAATATGAAGAATAATGGTCCCTGAAGGCTAGATAATGCCTTCAAGCTTAACTGTTAGTGTCATTCCTGGATTAGGTAGATTGAAGATGATTCTCAGTACAATTCCTATGAAAAAAGTCATTGTCTTTCCTGCGACAAGACCATGTTATGGACCACTGCAATGGGAGGACATATCAAAGGTCCCACCCTGTCTGCATGCCATCCTGCTTCCTTTGGGACTACAATTAAGCTTACAAATGAGCAGGTCAGATAGTAGAGAGACAACCATGGACCTTCCCTTCCTGCACCATGAGAGGGTGATTGGCGCTTGTCTTCCTCAGTCAGTTTTCAGTGGCTCACTTACTACATACCAAACCAAATAAACTGTCACAGATCACCAGGACCTCACAAGATGTAGGTCAGAGAGCCGTTAAGCTTTGGTGTCCTACTGTGGTCCTGCAAGGTGACTGTTGTTGTTGAAGGGAACTGGAGAACCTGGAGGTGAAAAGCAAAATCACATAGACCAGACATGACCTTGCAGCCCATGTAGGCAGGAAGGTGCTTTGTGAGGAGCTCCATTAATTTAAATGGGATTACTTGAGGAAAGTAACCACCATATGAGCAAGTGAGCAAGTCAGACCTGAAATGAGCACCAAAGGGTTTTGCCTCAACAGAACCCTGTTCTGCATTTTGGTCACTACGAGTGACCCACACCAGCCTTCTTCAGCTGCGACCTAGGAGGGCTTGCTCTGTAATTCAAGCAGAAGTCTGAGCTGGTAAAACACAAGATAAAGAACTGGTACTTAATAATGTTTTATTTGATCTTTTCCTTAAATGAAATTTAACATGTAGGCAATTACATATGAGAACATCACACAGATCATGAAGTGCTCACCAGGTAAAAACTGCTTATTTGTCTGTGCTTCCTTGGTTGTTTGCAGTATAATGATGTCCTTAATTCCAAAATCAAATGTTATGGTTTTCGTCAAGGTATACATATGAGGCAGACTTTATCATCTGAATGGCAATTTCTTCTAATACAGGTATGTAATTCTGATATGCAGTGACCCATTACCCCACTGAAGAAATCTTTAGGTGGACTAAGCCTTCTGTTTCAGATTTTATATGTGGTTTACATTTTAGAAATTGTAATCAATAAGTGAACTTGCAAATTAAGCCATTAATCAAATGTGAATAATATGTTTCATATATTAATTAGAGATTAAAAACTCATAAGATTCCTTCACCAAAATCAAAATAAATTCTGATGAAGGAGGCTTATAAATGTTCTGAACAGCAATATTCAATCTGTGATTGCAGCGCATACCACAATGAAAAAATATAAATTAATTGTTACTGGACAATGTAATTGGCTGGAAGGATATAATAGTCAATTGGTGCTTGAGCAGGTGTAAGGGATTCAGGTATAATCACTACCATGAGAAATCAAATGCCAACATCCATAAAAAAATTAATGTCAGAAGTAATACTCATACAGGGAAAGGGAATAGTTTATCCATATTTATAAAACAAAAGCCAGTTAATAAAACCAGGTAGAAACTCTGAACAGAAAAGATCATGATCTCCAATGGGAGTTAGTGGGGGGAGTAATAGCTGAGACCTACTTCTTGTCATAACCCAAATACACTGCTCAAATTAAGAAAATATTGTTCATAGCAAATTCTTATTTACTTGTGATTATTCCTTTAGCATTAATGATCACTATTTCAACAGTGACATTATTAAAACAATACAGATACATGCATCATACTTACTGGCTTTGAAGGTTAATGTGTTGCCATTACTATAACTTCACAACAAAGCAACTATACTTCAGGCGTAAATACTTAGGTTTTAGCAATAAATGTAATGTGTGAGTAGTGAGAAAGGCAATAATTTCAAGTAGTTCATTATGACATTTTGATAAGCTCAGAATAAATGGAAATAATCTGATTTTCATTAATGCTCTACAAGAGTGAATGGACAATTTAGAAATTTTCATTGTGAAAATGGAGAATGAATAGCAGGCGAAATATTGATTCAGTTGCAGGATCTTAACATAGAAGGATTAATTCATGAAACTGTAGACTAATAAACATATGATATAAAAGTGTAATAAGAGGTCTAGTCATGCAGTAAAGAAGAAACTGCTGACAAATTGAAACATGTGCAAAGCCTTCTCACACACTGGCTTTTCTGTGGTGAATAAAAGAATTCTCCCTACCACCACCAAAATAAGGTGTAGCTGCAATTCAAATGTATGTCCCACCAAGGGAAATGGTCCTTATTAGAGGGCAAGTGTTTGTATTGTTAGTAAGATCTATAGCTTTCTAATAACTTTTGTAGGTACTTATAAGTTCTTTCTTGGCTTACAACCTGCAATACTTAGTTTTGTTTAATTCATAATCACAGAATCACAGAATGGTAGGGGTTGGAAGGGACCTCTGGAGATCACCTTGTCCAGCCCCCCTGCTTGAGCAGGAACAAATGAAGCAGGGTGCACAGGAACGCATCCAGGTGGGTTTTGAATGTCTCCAAAGAAGGAGACTCCACACCCTCCCTGGGCAGCCTGTGCCACTGCTCTGGCACCCTCACAGGAAAGAAGCTTTTTCTCATATTGAGGTGGAACTTCTTGTGTTCCAACTTGTGCCCATTGCCCCTTGGCCTGTCGTTGGGCACCACTGAAAAGAGTCTGGCCCCATCCTCTTGACACCCACCCTTCAGATATTTTTAAGTATTGATGAGATCCCACCTCAATCTTCTCTTCTCCAGGCTGAACAAACCCAGGTGTCTCAGCCTTTCCTCATAAGGGAGATGCTCCAGTCCCCTGATCGTCTTGGTAGCTCTCTGCCGGACTTGCTCGAGCTGTTCCCTGTCCTTCTTGAACTGGGGACCCCAAAACTGAACACAGCACTCCAAATGTGTCCTCACTAGGGCAGAGTAGAGGGCGAGGATCACCTCCCTCGACCTGCTGGCCACACTCCTTTTAATGCAGCCCAGGACACTGTTGGCCTTCTTGGCCACAAGGGCACATCGCTGGCTCAGGGTCAGCTTGTTGTCCACCAGCACTCCCAGGTCCTTCTCAATAGAGCTGCCTTCCAGTGGGTCAACCCCCACCTGCACTGGTGCATGGGGTTGTTCCTCCCCAGGTGCAGGACCTTGCACTTGCTCTTGTTGAATTTCATCTAGTTCCCCTTGGCCCAGCTCTCCAGCCTGTCCAGGTCTCGCTGGGTGGCAGCACAGCCTTCTGGTGTGTCAGCCACTCCTCCCAGCTTGGTATCATCAGGAAACTTGCTGAGGTTACACTCTGTCCCTTCATCCAGGTCATTGATGAATATGTTGAACAGGACTGGACCCAGCACAGACCCCTGGGGAACACCACTAGTGACAGGCCTCCAAACAGACTCTGCCCTGTTGATCATGACCCTCTGAGCTCTGCTGTTCAGCCAGTTCTCTGTCCACCTCACTGTCCACTCATCCAACCCTCACTTCTTTAGCTTGTCCATGATGATGTTATGGGAGACAGATAATAGTGTAGCACTGCATAAATCTGTTTGCTCTTCTTTTATGATTTTCTCTTTCCCATTTCCAAAGCACTATAAGACAGTTAAAAATATGTAATTGTAGCCTGGCAGAGGAAACAAACCTATTTCTTGCTCAAATTACTTAAACTATCTTCACTGAAGTACCAATTAAATTATTAACCGACTGGTCCACCACACACTAAAATGACACTTCTCAGAAGTGATCTATTGAGTCAGATTGTCTGTAGATTCAGGGAGTGCTGTAACTTTTGATGTTGAGTGTACAACTCAGAGGCTTTCTTTGCAACTGCAGGGAACAGAAGCTCTTGTTCTAAGGAAAAATGAGACATCAGCATACAAGGTAAGAAACAGGGCAAGACAGGTGGGTTGCCTACTGTCTTGACTGTTGTGGGAATTCAAGACATCCAGCTGATTTTTCCAAAATTCCCTTAATGTAGGAAAAAAATATCTGCTGAATTAGCAAAAATCCTATCACACCTACAGGAACATTCTACTGCATGTAGCTAATGCTGGAGAAGATGCAGTCCTTAATGCCGCACTTTGATGTGTAATGTCACCCACACAAATTGTGTGAACCTGGAGACCAGCAGATCTGTTAGCATTAAGTGAGATTATTCCTCTCTCTAGCAGGATATGGGCCATGGAGTATAGACAGCCAACTCTGCTTTTCTGGCTGGCTAACCAAGCAGGTTATGGGAGCATGCCACTGAATATAAAAAGAGAAATCAGTTGATAAAGAAGCTTCTAATAGCAAGGGTGCCTCCTATGAAAAATATCATACAAGTTTGACATTTACCAAAAGGCTAAATTACAAGCAAAAGTATATGCTGGTACCAAGGTCAGGGACAAACCCTGGAGCCAAAAGGATCTTCACAACTTGTAAGAATCAAGCCAGGATTTCACCCAAGGATTCAAACCACAACGGAGCAAGAAAGGTGAAAGATGTGGGTTCATAGCTATTCTAAGCACTTCCCTCACCTCTGGATGCTCATTCCCATTCCTTCCTTTTGGCTAACACTTGCTTTCTCTTTAAGCTCAACTGGTTGAATTATGGAGCTAATCTGTCTGGCCAAAAATAAATAAGTAAAGAAAATCAGCATTTAACATCAATATCAGCAGTAGCGTTTCAACATTTTATACTGCTATATCTATCCAGATTAGGAAACATCCTCACTGATGCAACAGTTTGGTTCAAGAGGCGTTAGCTGTTCTGCTCTAGGTGTTTTAAAATGTGATCCAAGAAACAGTTTTTAGTCATTCACAAATTACAACACAAATATAATTGCCATAAAGCCGTGGCTTATGCCCATAGCTTATGCAGAACATCTTTCTAATAATGCATGGTTCATTAATATCAGGTATAACTCATATCCCCTGTTCAGCGTGCATCAGGTTTTTTGTTGGAATACATTTTACCATGATATTATACTCATGACTTGCATAAAAGCACAAACTTGCATAACAAAATCCAGGCTGTATCGTATTTATAAAGTATGACTGTTGCTTCTAGTGAAATGCACATGGATCTACACTGAATTACAGCTGTAGCAGAGAATATTAAATTCTGTTTTCTGAACCAATTGACATTGCATATGCTTCATTTGCAGTGTGATGTGTGATCAGAAAGCAAGTAATAACCAAAGGCTATTGAAGGCTAGCAATTTGGTCAGATTTGGCAAAACACCAAGGTGTGTGTATTAATTCAAGATGTGCTGAGTCCTTTGTCTTTGGTCACACTCAATGCTTCCCTCATATCACGCTTTTCATTTTCTAAAGGAGAAAGCAAATCACTGGCTGGACTATAATGATCTGTGTTTGTTCCATACAGAAATGGACTATTTTCCTTCTGTTGGCTACAACCGTTTCTTTCAGTGTTTTAGAATTTGAAGACTGAAATATATGCATGCACACTTTCATTTATATATACCCACAGAGCCTTCCTGCCTTCTGATTAGCTAGATCACTTGGAGGGAAACAGAAAGCAAGATCAGTCACATACTGCCTCTGACTCCGTTGTAGGGCTGGGTATATCTTTGGGAGTTCGGTACATTAAAAGTTCTCAATGTACCTATAGACTCCTTTCTAAAAAGGTAGGCGTTCATTTAGTTTTGTAACAGATTTATATACAAGTTAATCTATTTCTAAAGTTAAAGGGCTATCACAGTGACTTCTAACTTATTCACACTTTCTTTATATAGCCTGTGTTGGTAGTGGCATCTGAAGAAAACCTGGCTGCTATTCATACAGATGAAAGTGAAGAGCAGAAGAGCACATTAATTTGCAGCCATGTGTTACAGGGAATGCCATTGTTGGTATCAGGTTGCCCCACAGTTCACCCCAACAAAGAGTCTTTGCTAGAGCTGCATAATCCAAGAGGGCAAAATGATCTCCACCGACCACAAGCAGAGGTCTTCAGAGCTGGAAATGGCCCATCTTAGGGACCTGTACAATTTGGATTAAACACAGAACTTGGAGTTGATAAATTCCAAGGCAGAAAGCCAAGAACACATTCACAGAAGGGGAAATAAGATTTAAACTAGAGCTTGTTTAATTTTGTACTATGAGTGACAGTGATCTGCTTGGATCCTTAGAAAGAAATTTAATACCAGCAAGTTCATTCTTCCTTCCAACACCAGCTTTGTCAGTTTTTGCACAGAGTCACAGGGTCACTGAGGTTAGCAGGAACCTCTCGAGATCATCTAGTCTAAAATCCCTACTCCAAGCAGGTCACCTGCAGCAGGTTCCTCAGGATCATGTCCAGACAGCTTTTGAATATCTCCAACGATGAAGACTCCACAGCATCTCTGGGCAACCTGTCCAGTGTTCAGTCACCCTCACAGCAAGGCAGGGTTTTTGTGTGTTTAAATGGAATATTCTGTATATCAATTTGTGCCCTTTGCCTCTTGTCCTTTCAGTAAGTATCACTGAGAAAAGTCTCATGTGGTTTTCTTTACTCCCCTAGATATTGAAGTATGTGGATTAGTTGCCCCTGAGCTTTCTCTTTTTTGCAGACTGAACAGTCCTACCTCTCTCAGCCTTTCCTCATATTTCAAAATGTCCAGGCCCTTAGTCATCTTTGTGGCACTTCACAGGACTTGCCCTAGTATGTTCATGTCTCTCTTGTACCCAGCACTGGACACAGTACTCCAGACATGGTCTCACCAAAGCAGAGTAGCAGCTTGACCTGCTGGCAATGCTTTTCCTATTGCAATCCAGGCAGCAATTGGATGCCTTTGCCACAAGAGCACATTGCTGGTTCGTTTTCTTGTCTACCAGGATGCCAGGGTACTTCTGTGCAGAGCTGCTTTCCAGCCTGTACTGGTACATGGACTTATTCTTCCTATGATAGAGGATTTTGCATTTCCCTTTGTTGAATCTCATGAGGTTCTTCTCTACGCATTTCTCCAACCTGTCGAGATTCTTTTGAATGGCAACACAGTTCTGTTGTATATCAGCCACTCCTCCCCATTTTATATTGTCTGTGAACTTGCTGAGGGTGCACTCCGTCACATCACCCAGGTCATTATCCAAGATTTTAAATAGTATTGGCCCCAGTATCAACCCGTGGGTAAATAAACTAATGATTGGCTTCCAGGTGAACTTTGAGCTACAGATCACAATCTCCTGAGCCTGGCAGTACAGCCACTTTCCAGCCTACCTCACCTCTACTTCATCAGTTTGTCTAGTAGACTGAAGTCTGATAAACAATATCCAATGCTCTCCCCTTGTTCACAAAACTAGTCATCTGATAATACAAGAGTATCAGGTTGGTCAGGCATGATTTCCCCTTCATAAATCAATGCTCACCACTCCCAATCACCATCTTGTCCTTAGGATGTTTGAAAATGTTTTCCAGGATTATTTGCTCCATTACCTTCCCAAGAATCAAGGTAAAGATGACTGGCTGGTAGTTCACCAGACCCTCCTTCTTGCCCTTTTTAAAGGTAGGAGTAATATACGCTTTCTTCCAGTCCTCAGGAACTACTTCAAATCACTGTGATTTTTTCCAAAGGTAATTGAGAGTTGTCTCACAGTGACACCAGGCAGCTCCCTCAGCACTTCTGGGTGCACCTCATCAGAATCCATGGACTTGGGTATGTCCTGTTTATTTAAATGTTCCCTATCCTGATCTTCTTCCATCAAGGCTAAGTCTTCCTTGCTCAACTTTCCCACTGGACTTGGAAGCCTGGGATTCCTGAAGGTAGGTAGGTCTTACCAACAAAGACCAAGGCAAAGAAGGCATTGAGTTCCTCAGCCTTTTCCAAGTCACCAGGGTCCCAGCCCCATTAAACAGTGGACCCATGTTTTCCCTAGTTTTCCCTTTGCTGCTGAGATACCTATAGAAGTCCTTCATTTTGCCTTTCATGTCCGTCATTATATTTGGCTCCAGGTGGACTTTTGTTTTCTCATGACTGGGTCTGCGTACTCAGAGAGTGTCTCTATATTCCTTCCAGGTCGCCTGGCCCTGCTTCCTTCTTATAGTTGAGTTTAGCCTAGACCAACTTGTTCATCCATGCAGGCCTCCTGCTGCCTTGGCTTGATTTAGGTGAGTGGACAGTGAGGTGGATAGAGAACTGGCTGAACAACAGAGCTCAGAGGGTCATGCACCAGTACAGGTGGGGGGCTGATGTACTGGAAGGCAGCTTTGTGGAGAAGGACCTGGGAGTGCTGGTGGACAACAAGCTGACCCTGAGCCAGCAATGTGCCCTTATGGCCAAGAAGGCCAACGGTGTCCTGGGCTGCATTAAAAAGAGTGTGGCCAGCAGGTCGAGGGAGGTTATCCTCCCCCTCTACTCTGCCCTAGTGAGCCCACATTTGGAGTGCTGTGTTCAGTTTTGGGGTCCCCAGTTCAAGAAGGACAGGGAACAGCTTGAGCATATCCCACAGAAGCATGGGGCTGAGTACGGAGTTAGCACTGTGTGAAGATCAGAGTCAGAGGAAGTCTGGTCTCTTGAAGTACAGGGCTGAAATCCTGCTTCTTGAATTGTTTCCCCCCTCAGGATCCTGCACACCACCATCTCATGGTCAATGCACCCAAGGCTTGCACATTCCCAACCAGTCCATCCTTGTTTGTAAGTGTAAGCTACAGTGTACAGCAGTGTATCTCCCCTCATTGGCTCTTCCATTACCTGGGCTAGGAAGTTGTTGTCAATGAACTTCAGAAGCCTCCTGTACTGCTTTGGATGTCGTCTCTTTACACTGTCTCTTAGTGTGAGGTGTGAAGGTAGCCTCACCTTTGGTAAATGGCAGGGTGACCAGATGGATCTACTCTTTCTCAGTACCATCTGGACAATGGCTCATTACTGGACGCTTGTTCTAGTGTATTAATGCTGTCAGACTTATTTTTTTAAAAATAGAGACATTGACCACCATGCACAGCCCACACTAAAAGCAGTTGAACTCCACCTATAATGCAGCGTGAGGCATGGTTTGACTCCCATCACTGTTGTTTCTGCAAAAACTAACCTGTTTGGTGTTCGGTGGCTTTGATAGAAAGGAAGAACAGAAAGGAATTTCAAAGGAAAATGTGTTCCATCAGAAAGGTTTAATAGCAATATGCCAAGCTACAGCTTAGGGGAATTTTCATTGCCAGTTCTGACTATCTCAAAATTTTAAAAATTGACTTGGGCGTGAGGGGGGTGGAAGAGGAGGGGGGAGGAGGAGTGCAGCAGTTAAATAAGTTGCTCTGCACAAAACAATAATCTTCATAAAACTCCGTCACATTCTTTGCTCTTGCCACTCATGTCCAGTATTAGCAAAAAATGATGCCAGTCTTTGGAAAGTGGAAGAGACATTAAGTTCCTTCCTCTTTAATAATTTATACCAGGGTCTCAAAAGATCTGCAAAGAAACTGAAAGCAGAGTTGCTTTTCAAGATTTAAAATGTTATGAATATTAATCTTTCACTTTTACTGTGGCTTCCATCCACCACAAATGCAAAGGACAACTGTTCAAAATGTTTGATGTAGTCAATGCTGGTTCTAGTTAAATGCTTTTCTTCTCCCACATGATCTATCAGCTCTGTAAATATTAGTCAGGCCCTCTATTTACTTCATACCTCTACCTAAAGCATATTGTTGAAGAGAAATCCTCATTCATTACAATCTGATTTTTGGATTAAAAGTTTCCTGAAAAAATATACTATGTTATAGACCATTTTCTACATTGCTGGTAATCGCCCAGCATTCCATAAGGGCATAAAAATACTCTTTGATACTGATGAAATATTCAGAAAAAAATATTCTGACTAAAGCATAACACTTCCCAATGGAACAATAGCTATCTTCAGACAATTGCTAGTAAGAAAGCACTACAAGCATATTTTGCCCTCCTAGCATATTTTGTCTGCATACATTTTTGCATCCATGAAAAAGGAAACATAGAGAGAGACAAGCAGAATAGACTGCTTCTTCACCAATAACTTCATCCTTATTTTTATCCTGGCATTAGGATATTGCCTTGCTTTATATTACAACATTCCCTCTGAAGGGGAAGAAATGAAAAGGAAGTAAAATTCATCCAGTGGCTCCAGGAGGTGTTATTTACAGTGTCCTAATAAATCGGTAAATCTCTTAAGAAGCAAACACCCGGAATAGGTACATAAGAAAAGTACTGGGTCATATAACTGAGATTGGGTCCTATCGGTACACGCTCAAAAGCTACTCATTTACAGCTCTAGAGAAAAGCAGGGAGCAATGCCCAAATAACCCAAGTACATACCTATCGGTGCGTTTGAACAACCATGTCCAGCCTCTTGCCGGCGTCATCCCAGTGTGAATCCCATGTTTCATGGATTGGCCAAACTCTCACACCACTTCAAGGGAGGGCTGGTTTTTATGGACCAGTGGCAAAGAAATGGCAAATTACGAAGTGGCAATAAGAATCAGGCTTACACATTACCCAATATATTGCTCAATATGCAGTGTGTGTGCTGTTCGTAGGCTTTTCCTTGGGAACAGTGTTGGTGACAGTGTTGTAGTAGGACTGGAGTTCACTGAGAGTGTTGTACTTCAATATAAGTCTCTAACACAATAAAACAGGCTCTCTGGGACTTCAGGATGAAGACTAGATTAATTGTGTAAGGTGTGCTATCAAAAAAATACAAAAAACCATGACAGTTTTGAACTATCACAAAGCAATCCAGAAAAAAGCTACTCCGTTAACAGAAAGGCAACTCCCTCGCCCAGCCTGCGCCAATCTGCAGATGAAGTGTATATCCCAATGATCCCAATGCAGGACACAGTTAGGGACATGATGTAAATAGTAATTTGACCTGAAGAACGTAAGTCAACTTTCTCTGACCTTTTTTTTACTCCTCACATTTTGATTTTCCCTTCAAATCCAGGAGACAGCAACAACAGTTAGAAGGAGGCTCTATTCTCTGACAAATATTCCAACATCAAGTAATATATTTGTTGGTATTTGCTGGTACCTTTAACACTTACAAATCAGAGTTTACAAGCTTGAAATCCAAGATGAATCATCTAAAGTAATTTGAACTACAGCAACACAGTATCTTGAACTCTGCGAAGTATGCCACAGAGCTCATAAAGAGGCCCCAGCCAAGAACCACAATGAGCAATAGGTTTTAAGGATTTGTTTCTAAATGGAAGGCTGTGGCTGTGCATACACAGGGCACCTAACTGGTGTAGCAGTTGCCAGAATACAAAGCACATGCAGGAGCTGTGGTACGTCACCTTGGGACTACAACTGCAATTACCCAGCCCTGCATTTACAGGTTAGGGAGGGTTTTCCTCACCTGATATAATATGTAGTTTGTACCACCTCAGTAACTGAAAATTTACTGTGGGAAACCAAGTGCAAAATCACCCATATATATATGTGATAACAATATTCTTCTACTGCATCTTGTTAATTGACAGATGTCATCGTACACATGCAAAGGATATTGCCCTGATTCACAGAGGCAGGTAGAGTTTGTTATCCACCAGCCCAAATATCTCTTTTGGGGTACAAGTAAGTAAGATCTAAGCAGTCATCTTCCAAGGAAAACCTTGGGAAAGCCAGCCTTGTGGTGAAGCCTGAGCCCATGTTAGCTTTTTCAACATAAACTAGCAATAAAGCCAAACCACTTACGGCTATAGCTTGGACTATACACATTGGGACACTCGTCTCAGAAGTCCAAAGAAATAGAGCAAGTAGCAATAGGTACAATTTGCAACATGAGAAGTTACAATCAAATACAAAGAAATGTTTCTATGCCATGAGTGTGGTGACAGAGAAACAGGGACCCAGGGAGGCTGTGCGATCTCCATCCTTGGAGATGCTCAGTACTTGACTGGACAAGGCCTCACACAACTTCATGTAATGTACACTGAGCAGGGGATTTGACAGGATGACCTCCAGAGATCCTTACCAATGTAATTTATTACAACTCTACTATTTTTATCTATCTGCAACATAGGTTGCTCACACACTGTCCTGGCATCCCCAGGTATTCCAGGAGAGCATTACATAGCCCCAGCCCAGATACAAGGAGCCCCAGATCCCTTCCAATAAGCAAAATTACTTCCATCTTCCATGAAGAACATTTATGTGTTTGTCATGAGAAGCTGCAGCTATACAGGAAAATAAAGGGCCATCCCTGAAGTATTTATAGCCTTTCCACCAAAAGACTTGGAACTCAGAACACTTATTTTAAAATAAACAAAAAACCAAAAACAAACCCACACCCTACTAACAGTATATATATTTGGGGTTGTTTCCAAGTAAGCTTTGTTACCCAGTATACTCCCATTGATGAACCAAGCTGTCTAGTAGGAGGCTTCTTACGTTCCACATCAACTCGTGGTTACCTATACCCTGCAGCAATATGTTTTATAACCTTCTGAAAACATGAAACATTGCCATGCGTAATAAAAAACGTGAGGACATTCTCATTGTATAAATAGAAAACCCTATTAAACTCTCACCAAGCTAAGGAATATTTTCTTTCCAATATACTGTTTGTTTCCTTTGGGAAATTCTATCCTTAATAAAAAAAGCACCTTCACAGAGGCGGTAATGGGTTACTTAAAAACAAGCGAACAAAAACAAACAAACAAAGCCTCACACACAAATCCTGAGAGAAAAGCTATGAGGGGAATTAAACATTTGTGCTGTCAAAGCATTAAAAACAAAAATACAAAATGTGCTATATTTAAATTAACTTTAATAAGAAGTACAAAAAGATAATGTTAAGCAATATTTTGCATGTGGTTAATAAATATTCTTCAACAGCAAGCAGTGACACATTCAAACATAAATCCAGTTATTTCTTTTACATTTTAGAAAAGTAACAACTTTTTCCAGTTAAAACAAGGTCACAAATTACAGAATATTATCATCCTCTTTAATTATTTGTAACTATGAAACCTACTAAATAAGTGAACTGTCACCCAGAAGATTTTATATGATGTCGATGTTCAAGGTTAAGTATACTTACATTTATCATGCAGTTTCTTACTGTGCATATTTGATTGGTGTTTAATTTTCTTTAAAATTATTGGTTCCCTTCTTCCTGTTTCCTTATTTCTTGTTAATATACTGGAAGCGTCTATTTTCAAACTCTTACACATTTTCACGCCTAAGTGACTCACTAAAGTAGATTTGTCATATAACGCATAAATGCTCTCTGACTCCAGCTCAGCCGAGAAATTGGTAACAATGTCTGAATCAGACTCCATGTTATTTTTACTATTTTTTTAAAATCAAGTATAACAAGATTTAGTGTAATCACCTCCATTAAAGTGCCTTCAAATGTTTCCTAATAAAGTGACTATATGGAGGGCAGAGGGTGAAGGGGTGCTGTTTAGGAACTGATTTTTTAACAGTTTATAGATACGGTGCATATTGTACATATGTATTCTAATAGATGTAAAGTACTACATTGCATTCCGTGCTAATGCTAAGCTACAGTAGCCTATAAACTGATAAAGTCAGCCAAAATGAACATCTAATAAAGAATATCAAAAGCAGTTGATCAAAGCAATATCTTGTTCCATTCTCTATTTCCATCCATCCTCAACAGCATAGATAGATGGATGAAGTACTGGAAAACAAATGTAACACGTCAACCTGTTGAAGCTCACCTCTTCGAATATCAGACAAATGAAAGCACTCAGTGCAATCATTAAAAATGTTGAATGCATAAAGACACGCTCCAGGCCACCTGACTGAGTGAGGTATTCACAACATTATGTAAGGAATTAAAATTTGAAACCAAAATATAACTTTTAAATCATCCAACAATAAAAATATATTCATATATATTTATGTAGACACCAACACTAGAGGAAGAGTATACAACATCTTGCATATTTTAAAACATCCTCCAAATTCCTTTTTGGGAGTGTTATCACTTACTCCTAACTCATAGCACTTTCACAACATTCTTAAAAGGCATTAATATATAGCAGGAATGAAACAGACATCAAGTCCTGTATTTCAGTATGGTTGACTCCTCTTTAAGGGCTTATTTTCATGGGTTAAAGAACTAAGCACCTCCACCCATAGGAGAGCCCAAGTGTGCACTGAGGTGTACTCCCCTTCTGTAAAAAAATCCTTACTGACTTCAGTGATGCAGACAAATATCCTGAGGACGTTAATCAGTTTTATTTTAAATTCAGTGCAAGTTTTGCCCTGATCTCAGTCAGAGATGTCAAGCCCTCAAAGTTTAGCCTCTTCCAGTAAGATGTAATCACAGACTCCGAATTATGAGCTCAAGGATTCACCTGGAGAGATCTGAATCTAGAAAATTAAATGGTTTGAAGTAGAGGTAAACAAACTTTTTATGTGATTAACATCTGTCATTCATGGAAACAAACTTTTAAGCCTTTAGCTTCTACTACTAAAGGTCTAAAGCGATGAAGTCCCTCACCAATTCTCAGGTGGCTGGAATTAACAATTAGATTCAGAATAGAATTAAAATCCTGGTTGTTAGGGAGTTTGGGTTATCTACAGAAATGAGGTGGAGGTCTCCTTGACTAAAAAAACAAAATCAAGAGATGGTAATATTAAAGGGGTATAACTTAAAGTTATATTGCAAACTGACAGCATTCTAGCAGAAGGTACACTGTTGCTGGAAAGAGGTGGAAGGAATCCTAAAACTCTGCTTTCTGAAGAACCACTCCCTTTACTGGAGGCTGAAGTGTGAGCTGACTTTCACATAAATTCACTTAATTACTGTAATGATTCAAAGTCTTTAAGACAAAAACTTTATATGACATCAAATTATACCACACAGAGATTCTATTTAGATGTGTTCAGACATTTGTACATTTGTCATGCTCTGTGTTCTTTAAATGAAGCTACTTAACTTTCTGGGCTCATTTTAAAATGTTTTCTTCCTCTGCTTTAAAACCCATTGCATTGCAGTCTAAATTTTAGCATTATGTGTCTACACATAATCGGGCATAGACTGATGATAGCTTCATATCCATACTGAAATCATCTTTCATGCAAATTTTTAGGAATGGAGATGTTCAGGAGCGTAGCCTTGACCTATTTTGTGAAAGGCCAAGGCAAAAATTTGTGCACCACTAAGCTTTCAGAATAGCAATGAGAGGGATGGAGGATGGATGCTGACTATTTGTGCTTAAGTGAAAGTCACACCTCCTAAGAAAAAAAACAACCTTAGAATTAACAAAGTTCTAATTTTCCTGAAGCTTCTTTTACCCCTCTGCCCTAGATGCCCCATACAGCAGGAAGCACAGAACATTGCATGGTTTTCACAAAGCAGTAGGCAGAAGCCTCTCCGTTTCAAAGGCACAACTAATGTCCCTCAAGTTCAGCAGAATTATACAAGTATTTCAATTTCATATGCTCTGAAATTTACTCTCCCACAACTCACATTTGGTAATGAAACCTCAGAACTTAGGCTGAAACAAAAATACACATTACCTCCCTCAACGGCTTCTTCCTCAGTCATCTCACAATCCACCGACAGAGTAACAGACCCATTTGCTGCTTTTCTTTCCCCCTTTCCTCACCCATACATCCCTACCTCCTCCCAGTGCTTCTGCTTGCTTTCATGCAGACAGTTTATGGTCACCCCACATCTGAAAAGTCTCACCCCCCCATGTATTATCTGTAATCACCGGGAAGGGATGGTGATTCATTAAGGCTCCTGTCTGGTGTCTAGTGAAGCTCTTTCATGCTCTCTCCTGTGACTGTAGAGGCAGACTAGCGCCTTAGTTTAGCATAATGTTCAGTGGTATGAGTAGTGTCCCAAGCTAAAGATCATATCTCAGAACATCAACCGTAGTATTTGTTTCTAAAGATGCTCAACAATGCAGCAGTTACAAGTTGAATTAACCCAGATATGGAAGGTGAAGGTAATTTAATTGGCTACAATGTACTTGAGAAGTTTGGAAGCCACTCTTTTAAAAGCAATCCGTTAAGAAGTCTCCAGCAGACAATTCTGGCTGATAAACCCTGCTGATCTCTATATTCTTCATGCTGATTTATAAATTACTGTTAAATTACTGACCACATGCATCCAGAAGTGTGTGCCCCAGTACTACACAGGAAACCTATTTCGTAAACAATGGTTCATAATTATCCAAGTTTACCACAGTGTTATATCATTGTATTTATTGTATTCATTGTTTAAGCCAAATAAAACATCACACCCTGACCCAAGAAGAAAGGAAAAAATAAATTAGATTAGCATGTCAACCAAAAATTTCACTGGTAGATTCCACGTGCAAGTCTTTGACTTGTGTTTGTTCACTCATGCTCTCTCTCCCCACTTTAAGACCAGCAAGTTTTACTCAAAATAAATGAAACTTCTAGGTGTTTGGCACATAAATTTATGAGACCAGCTTTAAAATCCCAGATACAGATTCTATGCTGCTAAATGGAAAGAAAACCTAAGTCTTGTATTCCGGTGTTCCTTGCACAATGCTCACGTTCACTTAAATCTTTACATTCAAATTCACTTATCTAGTTGTTAGTCTTACAAATTTGCAACTTACGTGCAGGCAGTTTACTCACTATAAATGTTTCAGCAGAGAAACAATAAAGCAGACTCCTTCCTCCCACAGAAAGAGTTTGCTGTAACACAGACCAACTGAACTAAATGTAAAAGTGAAACTTCTCTGGGGTGTACGCACTCAAAAGCCTTGCTGACGCCCACAGTATTCCTGATTTCCTGATTGACAAAAGCTGAATTTGCCAGATTCATTCTGGTAAAATGTCACATGGCAGACATTCATTTGCCAGGAACCAGCTGAAAGCTGGATGCCAAAATAATCCACTGCATGTGGATATTTAAAATGTATTATTTTTCACGGAGTGAATTTATAGAGTATGCCTATTTTTCTATATTAGCATGTTATAAATGTATCTTTAGCATGTGATAAACTCCTGTTTTTTTGTCTGACTAAGCGTAACACAAGTGTAGAGAAAATGGTCAGTGAATGAAAAAATAATTGTACCCAATATAAGCAGTAGCAGCAGAGCTGACTAACACGAGACAGCATCAGGCTTCATGTGCAAACTGAAGACACCCTTTTTGTGTGCAGCTCTGAATTACACACATGTTATCTTCCAGAGAAGAAGTCTTGTTGGAGAAGACTCGTACTGTTAAAAACCTTTGAGGGGTCCCATTCTTGGGTAAGGATGCAAAAATCCTTCCTTATCAGTTAATCCAACATGCCTTTGAGCACACGCATGTTTGTAGTGGGGAGGGGTCTGACTACACAGTGTCATGCATGAAGCAATACCCAACATTGTTTAAACATTGTGAAGGGTCTGGAGTACCTGGGATATGGCCAAGGGTGAAGCACAAACCTCTGTTTCTCATAGCCCAGTCCAGTGAGGTTCGGAGAGTCCCTAGGTCTTGCTGATACGAACAGAAGGTAAGAACTCCCACTAGGTCACAGGAAGGAGACCTCCACTACAGAAAACATAATCAAGCTGCTCAAGTTCAAGAGCAGTTTAGCATGGGCCTCTATTAAACTATACAGTCAGAGCCCTTTGCCAAAAACAGAGTTAAAAGTGAAGGGATTTTTCTACAGTTCTAATATTTACAATTATTTGTACATATGCACATATTTATATATTTATTCATACCTGGACAATGTGACGTTAAAGGGATAATTTATAATTTACAAATGAAACATTTTAAAAATGTATAATTATACCATGAAAAAACCTTTTTGTTATTGCTTGCCTTCCAGCCTTATGCTCATAATCACACTATTGCACACATCTCCATGTTACATGGAAGATCTATAATTTATATATAAATATATATGAAAAATAAGGATATTTTTATTTTAATGTTCTAAGTAAAGTGCTCATTTTTTAACTACTGTTGATGAGAAAGGTTTAATCTGACGGCTTAATTAGAGGGACTTCAAGGGATACACACCTTGTCCATGCTTCTCCCTTTCATTTATAACTTACGAAACATCTTTATTTTACTGATGTCAACTCTGTCTTAACTATTAATTCTATTCATAATATGCATTTGTGACCTTGGCATCTATACTGTCACATAAAGTACAAAACAGAATCACATTAAAAGCAAAGAAAAAGCAAGAAAATAAAACAGCAAATGAAAGCAGTGTTTCTCTTTGTTGTTTTTAGCACATTTCCATGTCTTAAGATACTCTTTTATTTGATTTTAGAAATATTTGTACAACTTTGTTAAACTCTGAACATATCTATTTTATGCACTATACTCAAGTACTGTACAAAACTGCAATAAATGACACTATACGACTACATATGTCTCTACTCGAAGACATCATCATAAAGGTGTATCTTTTTTTAAAGGTCAACTAATAACTGCTAATGTATGTGTGAATCAAAATATTTTTGACTGGCCAAGTATACTAAAATCTAAATACAGTACACAATTATTACTTATGTCATGATTTACCAGGCCTTTAGGGGCATAAAGAATCTTTGCAAAGGCTCAGATGAAAAACAGTTTTCCTGATCAGTATTAAATGTTCATATAAAATTGCAAATGGCAGCTCCAATTTAGTTATATTTGTGTATATGAAATACAGTTGATACCTACTGATGATGCATGACCTTTTATTAAAAAAATAACATTCAAATCTTAGCAAAACCATTTCTAGTATACAAAGTTGTTGTAAAGTTATGTCAGCGAAATGTAAACTTGCAATTTACAAAAGCAGCAGTAATTTTTATTATATGGACAATTTCCTGAACTTAAATGGTTCTTGTTTCCCTTGAAAACCATGCTTTCTGGGACAAATACAGGTAAATATTTTAATGGCAGGTTTTAGGAAAACATTAAGAAAGGAAAAAGAGTGTATTACATTACTGATATACTTAACCCTGAAAAATTTCTGAGTGCTTTCATGAATCTAATCTAATAATCCAATTAAGACCAAAATAAAAAAGCAAAAAAATCCAGAGAATCTGGCTTAGCAACATCAAATAAATAAAACAGTGAAAAGAATTTCACTTCAGTAGTTCACTAGTGGAAGTTGGTTGATACTGGAAATTTGATTAACACTTGCTTTTCTCTGAAATCAATTAAAAGAGTTTATTAACAACTTCAAACAGGACAGAAGTAAGAAACTCAGGGGTTTTGCCATATAGTAGTCTTTACTACCTCTTCAGCCTACCTAGTATCCAGAATGTGAACAGTAGAACTGTACGACCTCCATACTCTGTTATGTACATGGGTACTGTATTTTATGAAACAATTACACCTTTTTAAAAAAATCACTTTTTTAAATGACAGTTTCTTTCATTAAAGTAGAATTAGTTACTTTATAGAAAAATATTTTAACTTTAAATTAAAAAAATACTGTTCCTAAATAATTATGTAGGATCATATCTTTATTTTATTGTATGGAGAGAATATAATTCTGTATATTTGAATCCTAGTTTAACAGAACTCCCCTGGGTATAACTTTTAAAGAGCTGGCTATGTTTGCCATGGGTGCTATCTGTTTACAGACCCATGAATTAACACTGTGTCCCTCCTTTGGAGATACACAGATAAGACATCTATATACACTCTGTACATAATGGTTCACAGATTAGCAGTTATTAGTCGTACTGTACATAGCGAACAACCTATCTGATTAGAATGATGCTTTAAGTCCTCAGTGCAATTCAGCTTTTAGGTTGATGGCGCAAAGCCAAGTAAGACAGGCTCCCTGTTTAAATATGTAGCCCAATACACTAAATTAAAAGTACCAAATAAGACGGGAAACACTATTCTAGACATTCTGTCAATCTTGCTAACACTGTTGAATGTCTTCTTTGCTTCCTGTGGCTTCGCTTCTGGTTTTGCCTTGTTGGGTTCTGCAGTTGTAGCGCTCTTGGAGATGGTTGGTAGCACTGAGTCCTTGGTAATATTTGGAGCATAGTTGGCAACAGCCACTGCATAGGCATTGTTTTTCTTAATGACAGATGCTTTTTCTTTTTTCTATTGGAAGACAGCATGAAGTTAAATATTTAATGTGTATTTTCCAGAATAGACTTAACAAAACATAATTTCAAATGTAAAAGAAACAAACAAGTATGTGTGAGTATGTTAAAATAAATACCAGGAATACATACTGATAAACTCAAATATCACAGAATCACAGGTTGGACACTTCTAGTCTATCCGAAAAGAAGGTACAGGTAACATAAGAATGCTCTAAAAACATGGACTCTCGCACCATCAAATGCCCTACTGAAGTTATACGAGGAAGGGTCTGTTACTGCAATTGTAAGGATAACTGGAAAAGATTTGGTCTTTAGCTGCTTTGTATCTGGCTCTTTACTAGTTGTCTGTTAAGACAACTAGGAGTGAATGGGTGGACTGGGAAAAAAGATAACCCGGCATTGTAATAAAATGAAAATCAGGTCATCTTTCGCACATAAATCTAGCATCACTATTATTTGAACATCTCATAACATACCACCGATAAATAAAGGAATTTCAGAAATGGTCTACATTTTTAAGAGATTCTGGAGAAATGTTTATTGTTTTGTTTACATATACATACACACAGAAGTCAGAAAGAGATGGCAATTAAGAGAAAGAAGGATTCCAGCCTGGTAGTTGCAGAAGTAAGCTGAGAACTAGCCCAAGGATTATTTCTGTTTTTCAGAAATTATTGCTTAAAGAATGCATAACAGTGATGAAAGTGGGAATTAGAACCTAAAAGAAATAGCAGAAGATAAGAAAAGTGGTATGGAATGACAAGAATTTAATGAAGTTCAGCAAAGGGAAATTCAAATCCTGCACCTGGGTAGGAATAACCCCATGCACCAGTACAGGTTGGGGCTAATGGGCTGGAAAGCAGCTTTGCAGAAAAAGCCCAGGGGATCCTGGTGCCCCAAGCTCAACACAAGCCAGCAATGTGCCCTCACAGCAACAAAGGCCAACAGCCTCCCGGTCTGCATGACAAAGAGCACGGCCAGCAGGCAGACAGAGAGGTGATCGTTCCCTTCGATTCAGCCCTAGCGAGACACATCCAGTTCTGGGCTCCCCAGTTCAAGAGAGACATGGATATAATAGAGCAAGCCCAGCAAAGGACCACCAAGATTATTTAAGGCCTGAAGCACCTGAGATATGAAAGGCTGAGAGAACTGGGGCTGTTAAGCCTGGAGAATAGAAGGCTCGGGAGGAAGTCTTATCAATGTACATAAATATCTGGTGGGAGACAGTAAAGACAACCAGACCAGACTCCTCTCAGTGATATCCAATGGAAAAACAAGAGGCAATGGGCACAAATTGAAATACAGAATATTCCACTTAAACATACAAAAAAACCTGTTCTACTGTGAGCGTGACTGAGCACTGCAACAGGTTGTCCAGAGTGGTTGTGGAGTCTCTGTCCTCGGAGATATTAAAAAACCGTCTGGACGTGACCCTGAGCAACCATCCCCAGCTGACGCTGCTTGGAGCAGGGGAGTTAAATTTGATCTAATGGAAGTGGCACAAGTGAGGGAATTCTGACATTTCTCATACAGGTGCATTCCAAGTTTTTGCTTCCACTGGGAGGCATCTATGCAATTTCCAATTCTGGTTTTAAATTAGGACCAATTTGATATTTACCATGGCCATCTACACATCTTGGTAAGATTTTCATGGTTAGATGTTGTGCCCCAAATACTTTGTCTCAGGAGATGGTGTCACATAAAAAGAAAAACTGGAATCAGGTAGGAATCAGCATTGTTCCTTATCGACTGGAGTGTGAAAAAGGGCTGATCAAATATGTAGCTTGTCCCTGCACCTTCTTTCCTATGAGACAAAGTCCACGTTGGCAGCACTTAGATGGGAATTTCCATATAATGTGAACGCAGATGACTGTCACTGAGGAAATGTATTTCTCATTATTTGGAGAAGAGTAAGCCTGGCTTTAGGTGCACAGACGCACTCAGCAAAAATAAGAGCAAATTACGAAATCAAATAATGAAAGGAACACTTTAATTGATCTATAATTCTTTCCTTTCAGACACACTTAGTGTGTTTTAAAAGGTATCCATAATACCATTAATGAGACCTGCAGCATAAAGATGAATGATATTTTTGTGTGAGAAACAACGAATATGTTAGAAGTTTAGCTTTTTCTTAAGTCAGTTTGAATTAAATAGAGGACTGGACATGTGAATGGTATATAAACCTTAAAATGGAATAGCTAATTTTGTCATTCCTAGGGAAGGAATACTACCCAGCTGTTAAATAGCTGCCACTCCTAAGATCATGAGACAACACGGTTATATTAATTTAAAAGAACAGCCAAAGGATGATCAGAGAGTTTATAAGTGCTCCCTCCATTATTACAATGCCAGGGCAACATGCCAGTCTGAAAAGCTTCACTCATGACATGTTGATAAACTTGTAGTAATTCGGTATCCACTTCTAGCATGAGGGAACAGATCCTGAAGCTATGGATAGTTCATGCCCTTCCAGAAGCCACAGGGAATTATAAACAATGTATTCAATTCCTCTAATTCTCCTTTACCATTAACTGACCTTTTGCTTCTTTATGCATTGTGCTTTATGCAATCAAAGTGCTGAGAAACCATCAGTTAATTGAACTTTGCTTCATGTCTACTATTATCATCTAGGAAGTAAATAATATTCTATCCTATTTTAAGGAGAACCACAGAAATCAGAGTATTATTTGTCAGGAGAAATCTTTTTCCATTGACAGAATCAGCGACTTGGGTAAGACAAAATCCTATAATATACTAAGTCAAAACAACAAGTCAGCTTTAACATTTATCCTGTGTTATTATAATTATAAACTGCAAAGCTTGACACAAATTTAGGCGTAGCACCAGTTCATTCTGTTCACAAAATAAATTCTATCAGGTTAAAATTTCTTCATGCTACCACACCTACACTACTCTCAGTAGCAGAAAACTAAGGCTTCACTGTGTTTCTGTGCTCTCAGAGCATCAGTACATCATAGGTGAAGAAGTACTCAGAATTTCGTGCAACTGCTATTTAAATTAGTTTAAAAATTAATGTCTATGTATCATTAGGGGTAAGTTCCAGAATACTGAAAATGTTCAAAACTTCTAGATTTTGTTATTAATATTTTTTACATATACGGGCATTCAGTGTTTTTCTGATCCTTAGTTACCAGGAAAATTAATATACACATATCTTTCTGAAATATTTTTCTTATTTCCAACTCAATTGGATTAAATAATAAAAAAGCGATCAACCAATAAAATCTGGATTAAATTTTCTGAGTAACTAGTTAAACAGTTGTATCTGAGGGTCAAGAAACAAATCAGACAGTTCCCAATGTTAAAAAAAAAATGTGCTTGATAATTAAATCTGCATTATTGAGACCAAGCAAAATTAGCTACATCAGGGCATATATATTTTTGTTCAGGACAAAAATACATCTACATTCTTTTGATTTAAAGCATCACCTTTTTATATATATAGCCAATTATATCAAAACAATCTATTACAGCTGTTTTAGTGGAATTGACTGGAAATAGCGTTATTTCCTTAGGACTTACCTTATCATTCACCACACTTTTTCCATCCCAGGCCCATCCTCGTTTTGTGAAATAATTTACAGTTGCAAATTCAATTAATGCAGAGAATACAAATGCGTAACAAACAGCAATAAACCAATCCATAGCTGTTGCATATGCTACTTTGGGGAGTGAATTTCGAGCACTGATGCTCAGTGTTGTCATTGTCAACACAGTTGTTACTCCTGCAAGGGGACAAAACAACAGAACATCAACAATTTTACTTGGATTTTGAATGTTAACAAAAACACAAACCAAAAATTATTATGGTGTGTTTGTGGCACACTATGGAAAATTTGCTTATTTCATTGTCTATAAACTTCCCTTTTTTTATTCAGCTGAAGATTTTACTTACAGGAGATAGATAATTTTGGGGTTTTGGTGGGTTTTTTAGCTATCAGGACTGGTGAGGGACAAAATTAAGTACTCCTTAATGGAATCATAATATTTTGCAGCATTAGAGTAATAATGATTAATAAGTTAATGTTGGTTGGCTTCACTGCAGTGGCTGCATATCTGGCACCGATCTTTATTGACAGTACCACACTGACCTTTGTTATTAGAAATAATGATTTTTTTTTCCAATAACTGTCTCACTAACCATCTAGTGACACAGTTGAACACAAACAGGTTAAGTTTTCATTCAGGTAACATGGATTTTGTCTAGAACAGCATATTGACTTGGAATGCCAGATTATTATAACTGTGTATTATGTGGCAGAAAACAAGACTTGATGATCCAGGAAGATTCTTCTTTCACTGTGGCAGTTGTTAAAAGCACTTTACAGTACTCTGTGCATAATGAAGACCCAGTAGGAAGCTAGGAATTATACTCCAAAAAAATCAGAAAAAAGATACATGGCAGGAAAGGAAGAGAAGAACATTTTTCTGAATCAGTTTTAGCAAGCAGAAACCTACAGCCGCAAACACAACCTCTATTCCTTCAGTAAATCAGTTCTCCCACCTCAGGCTGAATCACACTTAGACAAACTAAACTATACCCTTTGTGTCACACCATTAAATACGTCTCCAGAGTGAAAAGCAACACAAAGTGATATACTTAGCACAGATCTGCAAACCTATACCCCATTATGACAGGCAAAGACGATCCATGGCAGAAGTATTAGTAACAGCACATCACAGCTTCAACAACTACACACTCATAAAATTATTGTAAGAGGATTCCCAAGAGAAAGTAGTCATTCTCCCTAAGGCAGGTCCTCCACTGTCAGCAATCTGCCACCTGGGTTCTGCAGGATCGACCTAGCTCAAATTTTCCATCTGCTACAGGAGAAGCATTTTCAACCACCGTGTGAGAGGGAAGAAAGGCAGCATTTATATACCTACTCAGACACCTTTAGGCTTTGCAATTTCCATCCCTCCTGTAAAGAATCTCCCTCTCTGAAGGTGCTAAGTGGACTCAGCCTCAGCACTCCTCTCCCTTGCTATGCTTCCAAAGGTCTGTGCAGCAGGGAAAACAAGGCACAGAAACATCCTGCTGAGTCACACACTATGCAGACACCTTAGCAAACATAATTCTCTAATTGCTGTTTTTTAGCCTCCATAAATTAAAGAAGTGGATTTGGTCTGGAATTAGCTGTGACACTGTTGGGATCTACTAGTGTATACGATGAAAAAGAAGCAGCTATCATACTACATTGTGTGAAAATGTGTAGACAATATATTTTGTTAAGAACATATTCTCTCCTAACACCCATACAACATATGGCTTAATTATTTTCAGCACCTCAGGGAAAAGGCCGTCTATCTTACATTTAAAGTTATCATATGCAAATTTTAACACCAGTCCTGAGCCACAGATAAATCATTTTAATTATACAGAAGTATCAGTAAAGTGATTGTTTCTCAGATAAGGTGACCTTATCCACATGTAAATATATACAGTTGCTAAGGTACTGTTCTGTTCAAGTCCTACCTTTTAGAATAAACTAATCCTCTGGAAGCCCCATTGGCTTCTTCAGAAATCTAATTTAAGATTAACTGCTGACCTTTTCTAGTCTCAATTAAAACGCCATGAATTTACATCTTGTATCTTGCTACGAGTTGACAATTTCTCTAAAAAGTTCACCAAGCCACACCACTTTGTGACCCAAATGCTAATCAAAGAGCACATTGTCAGACAATTGCCAATGCACTTTCATTTATTCCTTCACTCTATAAATTCAGTGATGTTCAAGCTACTATAGTCATTTAACCTGAATTGAGTGGGAAAAAATTGGACAGAAAAATTTATTTTTTTTTTTTAATTTGCGATAGCTGTCAGTTTAGGAGCCTCTAATATTTTTATACTTGCTATTCTTCTTCAGTCAAAAGACAGATGATTTTGCACGTTATAGTTAATTTGAAAAATCAGTATTGTCAAGTCTTCTTTATGAAAAAGAACTGAATGGAAATAACCTGCCTCCCTGTTGCTGCTAAACCTGGGAGGACTGAAAAATTATTAAAGTGGAGGAATATGGTCAACTTGTAAAACAAAACACAATTTCTCAAAGATTTAAGCTAAAACCCCATAAAACCCATACACTGACCAGATCAAAAACATTCCTCATTATCTAATCTATAACACTAGTGAACTAAAACTGGTATTAGAAACAGTGAGTAGATTGTTGCCCTACAACGAGGTAGACAAAACATAGAGGAAAACAACCCTCTCCCCTAAATCATATACTACTCTGAACAGCGTAATTAATTTAACAGGCTATGTAAAGACTGCATAATATCTCAGTATGATGTAGAAGGACCACAGTTTATATACTGGTCAAGATCTCCTATAGCCAAGCACCCAGCAGATGTGACACTGAATGAGTACCAGAGGGACATGGACAGGTATCACCTTGTGAGAGACCATGAGCAGTCATCAGTTTGTCTTTAAAAAGGATCCAGAAAATAAACTGCTGACATTTCTTTTCTCTGAAGAGGACCAAGTATTTTATACTTGACAGTAAATATGCCCCAACATCATTACAACTTTTGTTCTCAGCAGTGCATGCCTATAAAAGCTAAATATCTTCTATCACTACAGGTTTATCCATTCAGGCCAAGACTGGAGCTATTTGATTGCCTGGGATTTCTTTTTATGGTGCTGCTTTTGAAATGGTATCTGCCCACTGGAGAGAGGATATCTATCTCCAGGGCTGTAAATTCAACACTTTTCATTGGCACTAAACTTATATATGAGGAAAATAACAGCTCTGTCATATTTTGGATTCCAGGACAGATGGATACTATCCAAGATGTGCTTAAAGTTAGACAGCCACCTTTGGGCAAACAATTTCTATCACTCGACGGTATTGGGCACTGCCACGCAAGAGCAGAAGAGGTAAACTGAAAAACTAGAAATGCCTAACTAAAAACATATGGTGGAAACTGGAGGAGCTAGCACATAAATATTAAAGTTAAAATCTGTCATGATGACTAGTTTATGCCCGCATTTGTGTGCAAAAGTCAGGCTACTCCTTGACAGGGACAAGTTCTTTTGGACACTTAATTTCACCTCTTGTCTATCAACTGATTTTTCTAATTTGAACAGGTTTTAATCAACTAAATCATGTTCTAGCCTTCTCATGTCAGAATGTGGACATCTCCTTTGAAAATGCAAGTAAAAGGCCTAAATAATGAGTTACCAAAGGACATTTCTGTAATAAAAGAGGTACTTCAGCTTTGCAAATAATTCGTACAAAATGCTTAAAAGGTGTTCTATTTCTTACAATGTCATGCTACTCCTCTCAGAATTTTATTTTTTCATCACAGCACTTTGGAAAGACCCACATAGCATTTAAAGAACATATTGCAAAAGGATTGATAATTTACTTTTATTTTTTAATTAGGAATTGGATTCCATTGCTCTTGTATTTCACTCTCTCTTTCTTAACAGTAATCGCAAATGTTGTTAGGTAATTAGACTACTCAACCTGGTCCAAAACCTGAATAGATTTATAAACACAAATAACATAGCAGAAAGAACAGAGTGTTGTCCCTTTTACAGAGATAAAGATTGCTACTTCATTTTATCACTCCAAGAGTAAATGGTTGGAGGTCTAAACAAAAGTTTAAAAAATTCTGGAGATAGTGAAATTTTAAAGTATTATACCATAACATTTGGCTACACACCATACTGTTTCTCTCTTACTTATGAAATGTATATGTATTACTTAACAATACCATAAGGAAGGAGTGTACATTGATTCTGCTTAGACACCAGGAAGTAAGTCTGAACCATTGAGAGAAAGATTTTAGAAAATAGCTCAAGTGTTCTGTCTACCCTTTTCACTAAAAGAACAACACAAAAAGCCAGAACCCTTTTTAAATGGCATGGTACGCCAAGGATCATAACATAATCTATTTCCAGAAAAGTTGCATTCGGTCAGCTGGTCAAGCTACATATACATATTGTGAAGTCGGTGCTCATGTTGCTTCACTGTACCAACACTGAGCAATGGAACAGAGCTCCCCATCAATCAACAGCTAAGCTAATGCCCAAAGCTGAAGGGCAAGTGCTATTTACCCCAGCTCCAGTAAAAGTCGCATGTCTTTATGCCACTGTTGGCCCATGAGCTGGTGGTTTGGCACACCACTGAGCTGAGAAGCCATATTAGTTCTTTTGCAGCCAGATCAGTCTCTAAGGACTACAGTTGTCCAGGTATGCTTTCCCACCGCCTACCACTAGAGTGTTATGTCTACAAGTAGCAGAAATTCCCAGTTAAGAAGTTATAAATTGAAAGTTCTGAGTGGTGGGACGTCTCTAAAGGCACAAAAGATAATCTGCGGCATGTGAAAGGAGAAGTAAATAGAGCCAGTTGAGATTTTTTTTTTAACAAAATGGGCAAAGGTACTTTGTAGATACAGAATTGTTCAAAAGGAAGGGTCTACATTATTCAATTCCCATGTAAATATAACCAGAGGACAAATCTGAACTTCTCTTAGGTTCCCCCTTCTGTAAGGAAAGACTTAAAAAGTCTATTTCAGGTCTAAATGGCTTTTTGCTTCAAAGGGTACATGAATTAATATAGGTTCAGAAAAGATAAACCAAGAACAAACAAAACACATGGATAGGAATGCAGCATAAGAATAAAATTATTAGAGAGACCAGAGTCCTGACAAAAGAGCATAACTATGTGAATTTAAAATTCTGCATCTTGGACAATGTATTAAAAAATAATACGACTATTAATTTTTGTTCTTGCCTGCTTTGGGTATCAAAGACTATATATCTAACTACATTCATTTTAACATTCTCATTGCTACACTGTGTGAGTTAAAACACATAGATAAGTGTATCACTAAGAAAACTAATTTCTGATTTTTCTGTCACCTGCATCTAATGCTGCTACTCAAATACGTGATGTTTCTAAATGCTATGACCCATTAAAAATGAAGCTAGAATTCAATAAGCTGCACAAGATTAGTTTTGCTAATATTGTTGACACTAAATGCGTAACAATAAACACATTACTAAATGAAACAGATTGTAATCTTGCACTAAATGAAGGCATTATGAACCAGGCTTATTCCCTTTCGTTAAAAATGCAATCAAATGCTTTTCAAATTTATTTGCAAGAGAAAACACATTCAAGACTTATTTAATTAATGATGATAAAATTTTCCTCTTCCAATAATTTAAAGCAAAGTTGAAACAATATAACATTAGGCTATAATTCATTTGGGATAGCTTAGGTCAACAATGTTAAATAGATGCCATAAAGGAAAGGGATTAAAGAGCTCAACTATAAAGGAAGCCTTATTATACCAAGTCCTTAATGTTAACCTAGAAGTTGAAACTGCATTGTGAGAGAATAGATACAGGAAAGAACAGTAACTTTCAAACATGAAGTAGTAAGTGCGAAGTACTGCTTTGAATAACTGGGAGTTATGTTTCTTTGAAAGGAACAGTATTCCAGTAGTTCGTCCTTTCTAGGATTTGGTAGCTCTCAAGAAGGTACTTGAAATAAATTTCTCATTGATTCTGAAAAACACTTTATCAAAACTAATACTTTCTACTTAATAATTTTAATATTGATACATTTATTATACCATGCAAAGCTGGGTATCTAGCAAGTGACTACTCCATATAAAAACTGAAAATTAAGTATGATCAATAAAAATGTAAAGGAAAATCTCCTGCAATTTGTATATTCCCTGCCGGAAGTAGCTAGGCTTCATGTGTCACTGGGTGGAGTCTACCTGAAAGTACCACCCAAATGAGACCTTGGGTGTACCTGCCCAGCTCTAACTGTCAAGATTAATTCAGTATGAGCAGAAAACAGCAAGAAGCTGAACTTTATTAAGAACCTGTGGCTAACTTCACATTTTTGTAACACATTTAGGCAGAGGGTATCAGAAATCCCAGTGACAACTGCTGCCAGGAGGTATAAAGACTGGGAGATTCACGTGGGGCTACGCGATTAGAGAGACTATCGGCAGCTTATGCTGACAATCTCATCTAGAGTGTAAAAGAATGTTAAGAAATAGCTCCTCAAGCTACAGCCAACCTAATGCAGAAGGCTAAGCCTGAGACACAAAGGCTGCATGCAGGGGCTAGGCTGCTCCATCAGACAGAGCCTGGACATGTCTTGTTCCTCTGGGTTCAGGGTGCCACTCTAAGCTGGCCTGGAGGGAACAGGGCCCTGACTGGTGCGTGAGATGCATGTCTGTGGGGTAGAAATAAAATACTAGCATAGAAATTGCTATCTCCTCGATATACCCATTGTGCTTAGTAAACAGATTTTAGATTTTGTCACTGGATGGTGTGGTTCTGTTCTTGCAGCCATCCTACCCAGTTCCCTCAAGGCATTTTGAAACAGGACACTGTTCATTATCCATATTATGCTAAACCCTCAGGAGAATAAAGCAGCAGGTTGCCATGCAGATATTACTTATTAAAAAAAAAACAAACAAACATAAATGAAACAAAACATAAATCAGAACAAGAAAGAGGTATGCAGGAAAGGACAACATTCCAGGAAAATTATCCTCGTGCCTGGTTACTGATGTAGTGCCTTGTTACCAATGACACAGTAACAGAAAGTGCATTTTAGGAAGAAAGGGTGTGAGACTTTTTTTTAGATAAACCAGTTACACTGTCCTAAATATATAAGAGGGGGTACAGAAAAGGGCAAAGACAGAGATATAGAAAGAGTTGACAGTGTATTTGCAAGGCTGGAAAACAGGAATGTGCATTTTGATAAGCAGGAATTAACAAATTCACAGAAGATTTTGAAGAAAGAACAAAAAAAATCTGCCTGATAACTGCCTGGGAAAACATGGTAGATTTCAGGTCCCACTAAAACCACTGACCCTTTTCATCTGATTTCAGTAAGGCTCATATTCAAACCTGCAATCTTTATGATGCTTTGTGTGGCATTTTTTCTACCAGGAGAGACAGTAAGTGCTTTGCTGTGCATCATACTTAATATGCATTTGAGTTTGGCCTATTTTTCTGAAGAGTGCATGGTGTTTACTGATGACTAATCATACAATTTTATGCAGCATTTCTGATGGCTGATTCCACACAGACAGTGCTTTCTTTTTGTTGTGCTAGTCTCTATTTCTTTAAAAGCAAACAAATTAAAAGAACTTTAAGTTATGCAAATAAGAAAGACATTTGTTACTTTGCCTTAATAAGAGAGCAAAACCTTATTGTAAGAGAAACACCATTATTTTGCACTGCTGAAGCTGTTCGCTGCCTAATAGTACACTCCAATTTGAATTAGTGAGAAAGTTTTGCCCAGGCCCCTAGAATAGGGTTTCTTTTAAAGAACTGCTGCTTGCAAAGTTTCACACATTCAAATAATTCAACAAACTCAAATTTAATTTGCTTGATTTACAAATATATTTAGAAATGTGCTTATCTACCAAGTACCAATATATTTGGATAATATTAAGGTAGGTAAGACATTTCAGAAAATAATCTAAATTTACTTTTTAAATAGAAACAATATAAACTTTTTCCATTCTGTGAAAACTTTTTCCTTTTAAAAGAGTCAAGGATATATGGACAGTTCTCCTGAACGTGCTAATTTCCAAAAACTTTGGGATTCTCAGGATATCTGTAACCTGCAGTTGAAAGCTGTTTGGACTAGAAATAGTATCACATTCTACAAACATACGAACTTGCATGAAAAAGGCCTTTACCAAGCAGACTTCAGAAATTCTTCCTAACAGCTTCAGCTGTTGCAAACAAAGCTAATGCTATACAACATACTCACCAAAGACTGTCCTGGCAGGCACAGATTCTCTGTTCAGCCAGAATGACACTTGAGAGAGAATGACAGTCATGATACAGGGAAGGTAAGTCTGGATGACAAAATAACCAATTTTTCTCTTCAAATGAAAATGAGCCGTCATTACTGTGTATTCACCTGGGTGCCACAAACAAACAAAATACAATGAAACAAAAGGTTATCATCTTAAGAAAGTCCACTTCTTTGATAAAAGAAAGTTTGGTACATTTATGTGAACCAAATGTGCTACGGTTAAATTGCACAGAATGTATTTTGTTGTAGAAAGCATCCTACAGAAGGTAAGAAAGTTTTTGAGTATAATTACATCTTATTCCCACTGAGCTCCAGGAAAGACCAGTATTCAGGAACTTAGAGGAACTCTTGTATGGCCTAACAAGAACTTCAGTCCTGCAGGCTTCTGCACATAAGCCACTCTGTGCCGTCACACAAAGGCACCCTGAGAATTTAATCTACAGTCAGAAGGCAATCATGGGGGTCCATCACAGCCTGGCACACGTAGGAACACAGCCTAGAGTCTGGCAGAAGAACCCAACGTTTAGTGCCAAAACACATGATGGAAGAAAAAATGGCTGAAACCTGCATGCTTCACCATTTAGGAGACAAAAACTGTCATTTATCATATGAAATTAAACAATTACCCCAGTCTTGCGTTACAAACTTTAGGATTCAAGACTGAGCTCCAGAAAGCATTAAAATACAGTCACTGGGGACCAGTTCACCTCTGCTATCACCAGTTACTTATTAACTTGAAAGAGCCAGTAGAGTGCTGCTATGTGTTACTTGCACCATGTATTAATAGACTATGCCTAATATCCCACATTTTGCAACAGGTTTTTTCAGCAGCCTTCTAACACCACCAGCACTGCTATGTTCTTCACAGCAGAGTCAGCTCCTTTTTCTTTAAAATATCTTTTACTAACCTGTACTTGATTTAACTGTCTCTTTTCCAATTGTTTGGCCTAAAAGATCATACTGATTCAGTCTTGAGCCATCTGGTGCCACCTGCACTGAATCTGAAGCATTGTAAGTCCAAATGTATGTCACTTCTGAAGTTGTGTATGCATCTGTGGGAAATAAGATAAAATATTTTGTCAGCAATTTAAATTAAACATCTGCCATCAAAACTCACAGAATTAGAAGAGCTACTTATTTTTCAAAAAAACACCCCACCCCAAAAACAAAGTCATATGGTAAAAAATAGGTTTGGCCATTTAAAATAGCTTTACTATAGGGTAAATGCCTATTGCAGCATTGGAACAGGGCATTCATTTGTGATCTTATTAACCACAATTTATTGCTATTAAATTACAAACAACATCACTTCTACCCTGTTAAAAAACTTGTCAGAGATTAGATATTAAATATATCCTAAACCTCATGGTAAACCAGAATAAAAGAACAACAATTTGGAAAATTCAGGACACGCATTTTTGAAAATTCATTCTTAAATTGCTCTGATTTTATTGTCCCCACTCTCCACTTCGGGAGTGCATCACAAGCATTTCATTATTAGCTGAAATTCATACCCAAATATGGGAAGCCAGGTTCAGTGACAATGCCCTTAACAAACCTGTAGTAGCTCTGTGCCTTGCCCTGCCTACCCTCTTAAATTTTACTCCTGGGCATTTTTTGTGGGATGCACTGACATTAAGCAGGCTGCGTTCTCAGCGCATTCATGATTGAACATACATTTAGCCTAGGGTCTGTCAAAATAAACTAGACTGAAAGCAAATCAACACTGCATTTTAAATAGCATTAATGCCTCTCCAGTAAGTAAGAAACAAACAAACAAAAAAAAATTGAGTGTATGTCCTGCAAGTTTTTCCAGGCTAATACTCTACCAACAAATGGAGTATGAAAGGAAAGGGGTAAGCCACTGATGGAGGAAATTGTGTGTTCATTTTGACTGATTGTGACGAGTACGTTTTAAGTCTTACACTATAACCATAGTGAAATGAAAAATAAAAGCAACATTTCTGTTGGGCTGCAAACTTTTTCACTCGAGAAATCTTTGGAGGCCCAGAAAGAAGCTTCTTCATGCAACTCTAAAAAGGTCTAGCATGTGGGCAGCACGTAGAGATTTTTGATACTTCCCTTCCATCTTTCCAGCTTTCCATAAGAAGACCTCTGCTTTAATGAAAACCAGCAGTATTGCCAACTGCTGATTTGTCCCCATCCTTGCCACTGTTGGCTCAACTTTTTGATAAGGATGAAGAGAGGCAATCTATTAAGCTACAGATTCTTCAATGCATTGTTTGGCTTTTCTCGTATATATAGAAAAAGACCCTGAGACATTAATACAGGCCAATGATCCTCATAGTAATGTAAGATCAGCAGCATATGAAGTGCTGTGACAAATATATACCACTGGCAGACTTGCCTCAGCTCAACCAAAATCCTCAGGGTTCCTGATTATTTTAATCACTATTCATCATTCAAATTCTATCCCGGAAAATAAGCTGAAAAATGCACCATAATCTAGAAATAAATTCTAGGTAAAGAAATAAAATGAGTGTGAAGCCATTCAAAACAAACAGAAATAAGAGTTCCCTGGATGTGCCAACAGGCTGGAGTACAGGTGACTACAGGGGAAATGAAAGACAGCTTTTCTAAAATCATATTTTCTAAACGCACATTGAATTCTCCTGTTTACTAGAAAACCAGAAACCATGGACAGAGAACAAAGAAATTAAACAAAAGACCCCAACCAAACAATCAAGAGGAAAAAAGAAAAAATAAGAAACGGTTTACACAAAGTCTAATATACTTAGTCAGAAGGGTTTCCAATTTAGGAATGCAAATGAAGTCATACTATAAAGTAGCCTCTTGGCCTGGCCTGAGTATCGGTTTCATTATTACAGGGCTTTTTAAGATTTTTTGAGGCTACATATGAGTCTTTTTTCCTCCCACACCTTACAAATCAAGCATACCTTGCTGCACACGTATATGTAAATATTATTAGTCAGTAGCCGATTTTGGCTAACACCTCTGGTGTTAGTTAGTTAAGCTGTATTATGTATTACAAATGTAATATTTGGGGGGCAAAAAAGGCTCTATGATACAAATATGATTAATTCTAATGAGCTTTTATCTCCATAGCTAAGATTTCCCTGTAGTGTGGAAACATCATCAGAAACACAGGCTTGGTTTAATTTACTCCAAACTCCAAGGAAAAGGGGTATGTCAGGGTTATGGAGAGTGTTCACAGTGCTATGACAATGTTCATCTGATTAATGATGTCCTTAGTGGCAGCATATCACCTGTTTTGTGACTTGTGGTGGCTGCAATTAGTGTAAAACTAGCCAGAATTTAAAGGTATTAACCAGTTTCTTAAAGAAAAAATCCCCTTTCCTGGGTCTCACAGAGCTCATAGGCTGCAGGATAATAAAACCTTCTAGTGTACAAAATGCAGGAAATGTATATAATGTGATCCTAATTCGGAAAGAAGAATAAGAAAGGCTGTAATATAGGTAAATGAAGTTATGCTGCTGTTAATACTAGTGAGATCAACGTCCACCTGTCTATAACATGCAGATACACCAATGAGTAAAATTTTTTATCACAAGAAGCCATTTGTTGTTGCCTCCATTGACTATGAATGTAAAAACAAGTATCACTAACAATAAAGAGAAAATAAATGTTTCAATAAATGAAAACAAACATTCTTTGAAGTTTTTAATCTAATCTTCATTAATACTACACAGGCTGCGTGCACCCAGGTCTGCATTCATTGGTACAGTTTGCACGCTGGAGTAAAAGTAGATGAGAGCAGTGCTGAATTAGGTGCATAGTGTTTATTGTTAACCAGAGTCAAGAAAGCTTTAAAATACATTAGAGGACACAACACTGAATAGAGAAATGAGATTTCAGTGTGTCAGGTTACAAATATTTTTAAAAGTACCATCTTGTGTTTTAAACCTCTGATGTAACAACTTACTGAAACAAAGTGATGCAGAGCAATGTTAGATATTCACTAATCAAAGGCTAGACTTCTCATTATATACTTACAGCTGCCAAATTTCAGCGGGCATGAGTGAGCATCCATAGGGAAGTCCTCCAAGTGCATTGGACATTCAGCTTGGACTGTAAGCCTAAAAGGCAAAAGACCGCTGTGCATTTAAGTCAGTTAGCAGGACAAGAAAATCAGTTCCACAGAAATGAACAGAGTTCATGCTGATTTAGGAGATGAAACTGAAATGTTATATTAAACTAATTAAAATTTAAATCAGCTCTTGCTTCTTTCCTTTTATGTGTTCCTTTGGAAGGCACTGACTTATCACATCAAAAACCTGAAAGAGCTGACCTCGAAACTATGAGGAAAGGCCATTTAAATGAAAATATAAATTATGTAACTGCAGGTTGTTAAGAACAGTCATTTTCTTCTCATAATATTCTGAGGTACATGTGTGATTATACAGCTCTCAAAGACTCATTACAAAAGCACATAAAATACAGTTAATTTGCCAAAGGACTGTGTTTTCTGAATTTTCTTATTTTACAGTTTTAATGGACGATGTAGAAAAATCCCATTTGTGTTCTTTCAGAAGACTGCCGCCACTTATTCTCCATGTTACTTGTGATTATTATTTTTATTTATGTATAAGCATGACAGTATTTTAACAATACATTTACTTTTACTGTTTTTGTGGAAAAAAAAAAGCCAGCTATCCCAGTATCAAAGATGGGGATTAATACAATACAAAATAATTTAAACCAGTTTGAAGAAAATTTTAGACAGACTTTTCTTTCCCATTATTTTTAACTTAAAAAAAAAATAAATCTGTTTCTCCTTCCTATCCAGTAAGTCACCTCGGGGTAGAGATTTTTTTCTGGATGTCTTCGCTCCTCTTCATTGAGCCTAAAAACATCAGCTACCTCCTCCTGTACTCCCAGTGGGTCGTAGTCATTGTATTCCCCACTATGTTCTCCCCCCCCCCGCCAAAAAAAAATATTCCATATTTCTATTCCCCCACTCCTGAGGGAAGTTTTTCTGAGGTCAAGGGGCAGATAGAGAGAAAAATCAGCAAAAGCTGACAGCAAAGGAAAGAACTGCGTGAGCCTCTTATATAAATCACACTATCATTTAAAATAGACACAGATAAAAATGGTTGTTTAAAATCTAGACAATGAAAAGTTTACACATTAACCTCATACCCTCAGAAGCAACATACTTACAAGTCATGCAAATGCTCTAGTTAATTCTATCTGACATGGCCCATCTTATGTTTTTAAGAAAAAATTCTTCAGAATGGTTTCAAATAGTATTTCTTATTATTTATAGCACATGATTATAACACCTTCTGGAGGGAGCCAATTCCAGTCAGTTTATACAGATACAAGCTTAAATATTGATTTGAGCCTAAGCAAAAATATTATTTTCTAAGCAAATTTAATACATTTACCAGCTAAATGTTTATCTTAGCTGCTAATCATCCACAGGATGGAAAAATTAAAAATCTAAGCAAAATATTGTAATTAGATATAAAGAAACCGTTATTATAGAATAAGACATATTTTCCCTGTAGTTCTTGCCGGAAAGAATTTGAGGCCTTATTAACCCTTTCTTCTTCCTCTTATTTTTTTATTGCTGCTGATCTTAATAATAAATTTGCTTAAGGGCTCACACGATCAGTAGAACAGGTGCAGTAACAGGCAAAAGTCATATACTATTTTAATCGTTCTAAGATGGAGCAGGTAAACACTGAGTATTCTTAATAATTCTTACACAGTGATTACCATCTGAAGATCTTAAAGCGCTTTATGCAGGTGGTCAGTGTCTTTTAATACATTACAGAGGTATGAAAACTGAGGAATATGTAGGAAAACTGATCTAACTCATAATCAGCCAACAGACTTGTAACAGAGCTGGAAACAAAACATATGTTTTCCTAGCTTTCTTTCTGCTGGGACAGAATAAAACAAAGGATAGTCCTCCTGGAACCTTATCTGGAAAAGTCACATTGAGAAATAGCTTGAGTAGAGAACAGATGACAAGACTTACCTCATGGTGTATAAGAGAGTCCCATCATCTTGGATTCGTAGAAGCTTGTTTGGCATTGTCATGTTATGAGCCACTGACTTCTTCCCATTGTGAAAAAATGTATCTGGGGTCCAGATTTTGCTGGCCATTAAGTTGTTCAATCGAAGAATGTTCATTGGGCCCTTAAACTTTAATCTCTCATCCTTCCACCTCTGACGGAAGAAAACATCTATTGTGTATTCCTGCAATGGAATAAAGATACACTTTTTGTGACACAATGAAACATTAATCTGCTTTTTGAGGGCCAAACTAGGAAAGCTCTGGTTGTAAAAATTCCCTCGGTAAAATTGTCAAGGGAGAACAATCATTGCACAGAATTGTAAAATACTGATAATAATAAACAGGAAATCAATTTATTAAGAGTATGACATTCTCCTTCATGATTGCTACCTGTTGTTTGTTATCAAACCCTTCCTATATTTAGATTTCTGTACCTGATACACATAGTATGCGTTGCAAGGATAATTTCAATAAACACAGCTATTTTACATTAAGAAGTAAGAAAAAAATACATAGAGGATATTCAATACTTCCTCCAGCAGAGGCACCTGAAGGAGAGTAACCTGGTATTTCGGGAGCACAGAGAATGGCTGGGACTGGAAGGAAGGAAACAAGGCTACCCAGGAAGGGTACAGTATATCAAGGCAGACTGATATAAGGCAGATCCTTCCAAAGGGGAAAGTGAGGCTCTGTAGTGGCATGGATTTTATTAACAAAAGTACATAGGTAGGGAACAATAGCTGATGATTAACAGGTGACAGACCCTGTCTGCTGAACTTTAGTCCGATACCTAATCTTGGGAAGGAAGTACAGTCTGGAGAAAAAGACGCAAGTGAAAACACCGATGGCCTAGACCAGATGCCTGTGTCACCCAGTGCTGGGTATCCCATCTGCCGGGTTTTGTTGCTGTTCTAAACAAACAAACAAAGAAGATACTGATTAAACATTCATAATGTAAATTCATCACTAACTTCAAATTGGATCTGTAAATAGATTTAGTGGTTTGCTGCTGTCAGTGCAGCATATAAATTGGAAATGGAAGAGCTTAAAAACTTTGTTGGAAGCAAATTGTATTCTGTGTATTGGCAAATGCTACCTTGGTGCAATTTCAGTTTTGTTGAACAGGTGCGAAATGGACCCATGATTTCAAAATATTATTATGTTACAACAGTCTGTACTATTGCAATTGCTCTGCAAATGCTATAGTTAACGTAAACCAATTTCGAGTAAATTATCTTTGATGGACAAGTCCTGATAAAATTCAACTAATATAAAATATTCAAATGATTTCAATATGAAAGTGATTTCAAGGAACTTATCAGCCCCCATCACTTTCTGCTGGCTCCCTTGTGTGTGGATTAACAAGGCTTAAGTTTTTTCTCAGTCAGTCATACAGTGGTAAAAAAGGAGTGCTGAGTAGACAGCAAGAAGCGACATCCCTTTCCAGCTCCTTTGGTCTGTGAGCCAAGGAGCTGTGAGGACCTTTTCCAAGTCAGGGCCAAAGGCTAAGATGATCATGTGGAATAAAGGAAAGAGAATTCTGTTACCGGAAGGAGTATGGCAGGGGCAGGAGAGAAAGCAGTTGTCATTAGGAACTGTGAAAGGTGCCTGGGGAGGTCTTTTTGGAACGATGTAACAAGGTATTTATAAACTAACCTGACAAAAACCACAAGTGCAGTTTTTAGCATTATCAGGAGGTCTTACATTACTACAATACAATTTTGTCATTTTTCTAATTAAAATCATAGTTATTCAAACAAATATTAAATAAAACTAACACTACAGTACACTGAAAATTAATTTGCTTGGGTTTCTTTAATGCCAGCTGCTGTTATCTCTAATAATATTTTAGTAAAAATATATGTGAAATAAATAATTATGCACTCTAAAATATGTATTTCTTTGACATTATACTTGACCTTTTACTGTCTCTCACACTGCCAGAGACATGGCCTCATGACAAGTAATTTGCCCATTTCTCTATGATAGATCACACTCAATTGTCCTGTCTTATTTGCTGATTTATATGCTGTTTTATTTGCTAAATATTGTGTGACTTAAAATCCCATTTACAAATTCCAAGTTATCTGTCCACTCAGTTGTTGACCAGAAGAAGTCACAAAACACATAAACTCATGGAGGATCAGCAGCAGCAGGAATATTGTGATAGAAGCAGGGGGAATATATAAAATCTAGCTAGAAATACCAGGTAGTTCAAGGAAAACAATTGCCCTAAAAGCCTCCTTGTGGTTTCTGTCTGAGGGGCTTTGCTAATAAATCATTGCTATGTATGATAAGATTGATGTTTGAGGTATAAAGAAGTGGAAAGAAGAGCCTGAGGGAGTAAGACTTTGAAATCCCACTAAAATTCAACGGGAGTGGTAAGTCCTACAGGTTCCTTTGACAAATATCCCTCCACATAAATGATTAGAATATAAATCTTAAGTTTTTGTAATGTTTCCATCAATAAAGAATTGCAAAGGTCCTGCTTCTTCACTGTCTTCCAACATATATAAAAAGAATTACAAGAGATATAAAATAGAAGAAAAAGCAGACATGAAATGCCACTAAATCAAAACAACAACATTTCAAAAATCCACATCTGATGCATGGCAACTGCTTAGGAAGCAAAATAAGCAGGAGGGAATCTGAGCTGCAGCCTTGAAAGATCCCACTGATAAATCTCTGACTGATCCACAGGTAATTCTAACCTCTCCCTCTAATCCATGCTGGAAATCTTTATTCGTAGAACATCCCATTTAGAAGATGGAAACATGGAACAAACCAAGGTTTGGTGTGAATGATCATGAACACCTCCTTCCATTTACCACAATAGCAATAAAATCTCACATAGTTCTTAAATAACTTATCTTTCTATAGACCTCAGTGAATTTTTTAAAAGAAGTATTGGGATCTCAATTTTGTATGAAGGGAAACCAAGGCACAGAGATTAAATTAACTTGTCCAAGCATATTTACAGAGTGATCATGAAAAGCAAAATACAACCCATGCCTTTTGCATCTGAGTACTATATCCACTGATCCCATGTTCCCTCCTGAGCCAAATTTATTCTACTTATGATCATGAATATCCCTATGATGATTACCATACAAAACAAATGAAAAAACAGGAAACTATTAAAGTATGTTGAATATATTTAATGTGATAAAAAGGCAGCATTTATCAAAGATGCTACATAAAGATTTTGTAAGTATTTCCTATTCTATGTAAGTACCACTTTGGTAAATGCTGTTTACTTTCCAAGCAGGACTAACATTCTGTTAGAAATGCAAATCTGGGATCTAGAAAAAAAGATTCAAATTAATACCTGATACTTATTTCATACAATCTGCAGGTATTCTCCTATATGAAAAAAAGCTGTGCTGTCTCTGGACATTACCAAACCACTCTCCAGTATATAGTGCAGAATCTCCACAAAATCACAAGAGCGTACTTCTGGGACTATGAAGGACTCCTGTGATCATTTCTAGACAAGCAAATGCTTCCTACTGATTTGTCTATGAAATGGTGCTTTCACAGCTGGACCCTAACATTGTACAATTAAACATAATCTTTCAAATACGTATTATACCAGCTTACATTAAATTTTAGGTACAGATGATGAGATTCTATAGCGTTAAGAAGCACTTGAGCCTCTGCCAGTTCAATGGTCAGAAAAATAAAATGGTGAAGGAATTTCATTCTTTTAATATGAAGTTATGTATAACGGAATGCACAGTAAAAAAAAGACATTAGTATTTCTGGGAGAAGCTTTAACTGACCTGAGTATAAGCAATCCCTCCTCCCTACATGACAGTCGTCTTTTTTGCTAATACCAGATTTGTATGGGGAAAGTTCAAACAACACAAAAATGTACTCTCATCCTCTCAGCTAATGGTTGGCAGATTTTGGCAGTCTTTGCATCTGGAGTAAAGATGGAAGTGTTCCAAACATCTCAAAAATTGTGAGTGTCCATTAGCAAGCAGTATTGTTGTGGAGCAGACTGAACATTTTATTAATCACCCTCTGGAACACAGCATTTTGTTTAGTGAATAGTTCAGGCCAGAGTTGCTCCTTCCCTGCTTGTAAAAATTTTTCTCAGTCAGTTCTCTAAAGAAAGTTTAGCTTTTTCTTGACCACTGTTAAAGCCGTTAACTGACACACATATATAACTATGAAAGCAAATTTTAAATATTCTAAAATATAAACTTTAAAAAGGCAAACATAAAAAAAAATAAAAATAAGGAAAGGGAAAATGGCACACAAATCTTTTTATTGATTCCTTACAGACAGTCAGAAATACTGTGGTTGATAGATTGACAAGATAAACACATAAGATTCATGGACCTAAATCTCACCTAGCTAATATAGTGACTTCATATTGGTATTTCTTTTTACATTAGTATAATTTCTTAATTTTAGTTCTTAAAAAGCACGTTCTTTGTGTCATATCTACCTCAAGGCAATGTGTAATTTTTCTTTCAGTTTAGCTTAAAAACATTAACAATATTAGTATGCAACTAGTACTGTTGAATACTAACATGGCTAGTATGCAACTAAGTATCAAAACCACTTCCAAGAAAACCAAGAAAGAGTTTTAGACGTCAGACTCAAAAAAATGCAGTTACTCAAAGCAAAGTAATCTGCCCAGTATATGCATTCTTGCTATAATCTGATATTTGTGGGATTGAAGAGTGCAAGTTTGTAATGGAACTTCCGCAAATTAATTTACCAAACTTCCTCACTAAGCATTTGAGTGAATGCTGAAATGAGCTTTACAGTGGGAGGATTGGATCAGTAGTTCATTGTCTTGGTCATTTCATTCTCTGTGGGATAGACTTAGGCACGGTGCAAATGGCATACACCAGGGCTAACACACTATAACAGTCTGCAAAACCTCAAAGTTCAGTACACCGTTCTATGGCTTGGCTTTACCTAGGCCTGTCTACCAGGCTGGACAACCAATGTTTCAGCCATCTCCATCTCACTTTCTACTTACCTCTTCTCCAAAAAAAAACCCCAAACAACTGTATAACAATATCAGGACTGAAAGAGTTCAGGATGCAATTCTCCTCTCCCCAAAACCCCTCAATCACAAACACTGACTACTCAGGCTCTGTAAAAGTACTTCACTAGCTGTGTATCCAACATCAAATCTCACTGCAGAGATGTATAAACTGAGTCCACTTGTCCTTTTCCAAAACACCTTCTGATGTATACAAAACACAGAACACAGAAGGAAATAGCAGACAGCCAGAAATTCCTTTCAGGTCTTTGGGAGGTGCAGATCTCATACACTGGTGAACAGAATGCTTGAAAATATTCTGAATAAACTCTCTTATGAAGGAGGGTTGTGGTTTGAAACCGCACTGTTGGTTATTTTTTATCAAAACCCTTAACAATCCTGTTAAAAACTTAAGCACTAACCCATCGCTTCATTTCAAAGGAACATATATTCATTTTTAAATACAGAAGTAATGTCTACCAGATATATATGACCTTTAATACTATAAAGAATATGTGGTATATTTCTAGGGAACTGTAGCATGATTTTCCTCTATTTGAAGAACCCATTTCAAGCCTTTTATTTCTGCTTCATCTGCCAACTTCAGTCATTTTTGTCTAAGCATTTAATCTAAACATGAAGTATTTGAAAAAAAATTTGGAAAAAATGTGTTTAACCAGTTTGAATGATAGTGTCTAGGGAAGACACTGTCTTCCTATTCATATCCATTTATGAAAAGGACCTTCTCTGAATTATTTTCTCTCTCTTTCTTTCCATAGACCTGATGTAGAATGAGCTCTGAGTCTAAAATAAGCACTGAGGAGGGATAAAAGAGAAATGTGAAAGATACGAATAAGGGATTACTTAGAAAAGAGACTAAAGGATATTATTCACACTGCTGTCACTGAAAATACAAACACTTCTCATTACCCTTTTTTATTCAGTCATGGAGAAAGAGCAACCCTGAAACACAATGGATGCCTGATGCCAGGGACAGGAATCCAGGCAAGAGGAACACTGAGAGCTAATGTCAGGGAAAGGCTTGGACACAGCCTCTGACAAATCAATCTCCAATATTGATCCACTTGGCAGGATGCTGCACAGGGGAACAAGCCTTCCCAACAGAATAAAAGGACAGGAATTCTGCAAGAAATCATGTGAGATAGCCTCCTTAAAATTTCAGCCTACGGATGTACCTTGCAAAGGCAATGGCCTGAGCCTATAATAAAAGGGAATAGAGCAACCAATTTATTGACTTTTCAGAAACATATCAATGATAAAGAGACAACCTAGATGCTCCCCAACACCCAAGAAAGCAAAGTGTATTTATCATTTCCGTTTGCCTTTTACTCTTTAGTCTTCTGATACTGAGTTAAAATAAAAGCTCCAGTAAAATAATTGCAGTGCTTTTTTTTATTCTTTGTGAAAAAAATCATCTTGGTGCATTCCCTTATTCTGTCCTGACTTACATATCATACAACCCCTGCAAAGCTTGTCTCCAGTTAAGGAACCATAGCTAATAATTAGTCTTTCAAACATTTAAAAAGTAAGTTTCATAGAAAAAAGCAAAATCTGGAAAAAAAAAATGGAATGAGGAAATACAAAAATTGGACAAAAAAAAGAAAAAATGCAGTTCCCAGTTCAGCCATTCTCTCTAAAGAACCATCCTCAGTTGTAGTAAGAGATGCTCTAACAATCCTTTCAGTCATTTCTGGATTTGACCTTCAGCCTTCATTAAAAATTTCTGTTCTGGCTATTTTTGAAAAATCAGAAACACTTCTTGAATGTTTAATTGAAAACTGACACGATGGAAGTGTGCGTATTGATGAACTAGCTGGGTATGACCATCTCTACAGAGAAATGTTCATGTTTTTTGACTCTAGTGTGAAAAAATAGAGCTTTATCATCAAGAAACTAGGAAAAAGTGCTGTGTACCAATAAATATGGAAAAACAAAAATCTAACCACAGTAAACAAAACTCCCCAAAGACAATGAAAAGCTAAGGTTGAAAGATGAAACACAGAACTTCCAGAAAGTTTGTTGGTTTTAATATTAAAGCAAAACGGATTCAGGTCCCACCATCTTTTAACTGTGTGTTGTAGGAAAGCACGAAAGACTGTTCCCAGTGACAATTAGAAATACTGCTCTGAGGCAAAATTTGCCAAAATACTGGCAAAGCTTTCTTCACAGCAGACCTCATATAAAGGCTCTCAGTGCCTATATGCTCTTACATACAATAACTATTGCTTGAGGAGTAAATACGTTTCTCTTTTTTTTTTTTTCTTTTCTACCAAAGACATCAGCACTTATGGCAATCTGGGAAATTTTAGAAGCCAAAGTGTCAGAAGAGCCTGGAAAGAAAGTAAGTCTGAGAAAGCTGTAAAAGTACCTTGCCTGCAGTGCTAAAATCAGAGTTAGCAGCATATATATTTAAAAAGATACATCAATCTACCAGACTTCAAATAATTAATTTTGAAAAAACAGATAATCAGTTTTAATGTTTAAATTAAATTATTTCCATTTTGTTATCCTACAAATCGTAATTCAACCAAAATTATCTTTCACCTCAGAATTTTCAAATATTAAATATTTTAATCAAATTACAAATGTTTTAATTAGCCTCTTTAATCATAATTTAGCCTTGTAACTCTTTAGAAAATTCACATATGCTTTGTTTTTCAATTGTTCTGTTCAATTTTTGGTTTCTTTGTTTTTCTAAACAATGCAGCTTTTCTTCTCTCAGGCTAATGTCAAAATAAATTTGTATCACCGATCTGGTTGGAAGCCTGTAAGGCATAGTACTGAACTTAAATATTTCAGAGAAATAACAGCTTAAAAAGACAGAACAGTGAAAGTAAAATCTGTTCAGTCCCATGTTTTGGATTGCCTTCTTTGGTTCTCATTAGTTTGCAAAATGAAGTTGAAAATTCCTGTTGCATATCGGCATTTCCTTCGACATTAAATACTGTGGTTGACATACAGTAGCATTTTTATGACACAGCTTATGTAGATACACCAATATTTTAGTCACAACAGTTCATGTGAAGCACAGTTTGCAAGAATTCTCGCCAAGAGTCAACAGATTTTGTAGCTAACACTTTTGGGCAGAACAGAGAGTAGCATCTTTTTAACTTAGACAAAATGTTAATCCACAACAAGGATCAAAAGTTTTTGACTCTTTACACACTTGGAGAAAAATCTCAGCCTCAGCTTTTACCTCCTAAATTTATCAATGACAACTTCAGCTAGCCTAAAATCAGTCAAAGATCAAATTCCCCTGGACTTAATTATGTTTTGGCAAAATTGTGACACTGGAAAAATACAGGAAATATGAATAAAAACCTACATTCTAGCAATCATACTGTCACAGATTGCACACAATACTATATTATCATTAATGGGAACTCCTATACTTCGGAAAACAGAAACCTCACAAATTGCTATCAATTCCACAACAACGAAGGTTAGAACGACATTTCGTCAACTTTGTTAATCAACACCGTGTCCTTAGCTCTGATCCACCCATCATCTTCAGTGTGCCACCTCCCTCTCCCATACTATAAACACATATTAATCATCTCCCATGGCAGCGAGTCCCCTTTCCATTTTCAACAGGCTTTTCTGCTAAACACTGTTATTCTTCACAAGATGCTAATCAAGGGGAAAAAACCCAAACTGGCAAACAGATAACGCAAAAAGGTGCAGTCATATATCTGCTGACTTTTGGTGCTATGAAAAATCCCAGGGGAAGGAATCCTGCTGGCAGCAATGACTATGAGAGTTTTGGCAATAGCAGTGTCCAGCCTAAAAACCTGATGTGACTGAGGGGCCTCACCACTCACATTGTGAAAGCAGAGGACGTCAGGGGCTGGGACCCAACCTTCCTGAAAAGATCTGAGATTCAGTTTGGGATTGACTGGAGTTTTAGGAGGATATGGGCAAGTGTCAAACTTATTCTTCCAATGAAGTCTTTTAAGGAGGAAGCTTATAAAATGAGAATTTTCCAGAGCTTCCAACATTTACAGAAAAAAATATCAGTAAACCCTCTGTATAGTAGTTTACATTATCAATTCAGTAATGCAATACCTAAATGAAAGAGTAGTCATGGTAAAAACTCTAATGTCACCTTCATGTTCAACGGACTATGTGATACTTCAGAAGCTATTATTTCAAAACTCACATGTTGAAATTTTCTAATTGACTGCTCATACATTTCAAAATTATTTTATAATTACCAACTGAACAAGCTAAATTAACCCTGAAACTTGAAGTAGTAAGTATGAAACTGCTCTTACTTACCCATCTACTTATCTGCAGATAGACCTACCCATTACAGTAACAGCTGCTGTTCTGATTGGATTAACGCCTCTGCACAGAGCTGCAGCATCGAATGACCTGACTCCTTACTGTGCCGTCATATCTCACTGTACAAATGGACACCCAGAGTTCACCACACATTTACACACTGATGTCAAAAGAGTTTCCTGAAGCAGATAGGGATTAGATTCAAGAAGCTTTTCATTAAATTTGCATTTAAGTACAGATGACTTGCACAGCCTTGATAAGTCTCCTTGTGCCTCAGTACCACATCTTTAAAATTGGGTTAATATCATCTGCCCATTTCACAGGAATACTGTAAATGCAAACACTGTGAAGTCATGAGATACTAGACTAACAAGGTCAAGATGTTCATATTACCTTTGCGTATAGCTGTGGATACTTGTTCTTTATAATTAGTAATAAAATATGAATCATTTCAGAAACTTAACATCATTAGGAAAAACACCTCAAGAAAATCAGTAACATTTACAGTGACAAATAGGAAATAAATGTCTAGTTTTCCTCTGAAATTACTTTTCCTGTGAAGCCTCAGTAATGTATTAATCACGAATGAAACAAAGCTTGAAAACTGAAACTATCACAAAAAACAAACCCCCCCAAAACAGTATATATTCTCCAAAGCTACGACTACCTATTAGTCAGTGAGAAAATAACTTTTAAAATGTACACCATACCATGAAGTATTTAGTTTTGTTGCAGCCTAGCTTGTAACATCAAGATGTTTCCTGTTTTGTATGATGCATAACCTGAAACTTCTCAGAGAAAAAGTTAGTATTGCCTGTTTTTAAAAATAGTCAATTTTTAACACCTGTAGATATACATAGGTAACATTTTATATGTCTCATATATAATCATGAATGTTCAAAACACTTCAAAAATAATTTCATGCAGGAAATAATTTCTAGCAGGAATGGCAAGGGCATCTAAAGTAACTTTCAGATTGTTTTTCCCTTCTTTCCTTTTAAAGATGTTATATCCATGAAGATCTTTCTCCCCAGTGTCATACATTCTGCCTAATCTATGCATGATCTGTAATAGGCCTACAAAGGAGCCCTTGCCTCAGTCTTTTCCATTGCTGTTTTCATGAAAAACTGCAATCTAGAGCAATATTCTGACAGTTTCTTTCTTTTTAATGTCACTGACTTCCTTTAAATGGTTACCAAATAGTGCAAATTATGAAGGACAGATCTGTAGAAAAACGCATCAGCGCTGATGGCCCAACTTCCAAGCTACTGGGATTTGGCACTTCCTGACTTCAATGACAGTATTCCCAATTTGCCCACGATAAGTAGAAGCACAATACATGTTTAAAGGAAATTAATAGTATATATCTTACATCATTTACCATATATGCAAAAGATTCAGAAACTCACCATATCAGTATCTGAAACAGGTCCAAAACTGGTCACGTAGATGTTAGTGAAGACTTCGGTAATACTATCTGATATAAAAAGAAAAAACAAACAAACATTTTAAATTTATAGTACTTCTTTCTGTCCTTATTTACTTCTCCTAACCAGCGTCCTGTTGTAGAAACTGGGGGTCTCTACCCCACTTAACGCAGGTTATCAGATGAGAGTTTGTCCCACTGAGTAGTTTGTTTCAGTTAAAGGACTATACAACCATCAGCAACTACCCACGTGTTTTTCATTTCTCCAATAGCAAAAATAACCACACTGTCTTGGACTTAACATGGTAGTACAGTTCTAAACATAAAATGCCTTTGTTGCAGAGGTGTTATCTCTGTTGTTGCAGATCATTCCTATTAAAGCCTTTCTAGTTCAAGGCTGTTTTCTTCACCCTGAACAACTTTTTCAAAGCCAAAGGCAAGAAAAAGCTTACAAAGCAATTATTGACTACACCAAATGTAACACTCAACAGCATTCTACTTTTTAATTGGGTATGTTTTTAAGTGGCACATATTTTAATATAATAGTTCCTTCCCTTGATACACAATGCTCCTGATACATAGTTGTGGCACTGTAAATACTATAAGAAAATGTTCTTCTTAATCATTGTAGTCAGACAGCCATGAAATCAGAATATTAAATATTGTTCTGCAGGGAAAAATAATAGCTGAGTTTTCTATCTATAGTTTTCAATTAGCCTCAAAATGGAACAATATTCACTAAGAGGGATAGTACACACTTGGAGGAAATTTCTTACAGCAGTTGCCAACTACTGTCTGCATTCAAGGCAGTCAACACAAGGAACTCTCTGCCTTAAAGCCAGTTGCTGGCCGGAAAAGAAAAATTTTAATACAGCTAGCTGTAATTTGGCCCACCCCAGAATTTCCCATTCCTAAAAATAATACAGCTGCCTGCTACATGAGTGATCCTGCTGTTATATTATGATTTCCATATTTAATCACCATTTAATATGGATTGTCAATTGTTTCTGTATTCCTAAAAGCTACCTTTTGACAAATATGTGGCATAGGCAGTTTTTACTTTTAATTGCAAGGTCAACAGTATAATCACTGCCCTCTATTGGGAGAAATGAACAGTGCTCACCCATGACTGCAGGTACCATACCAGCCATCAGGCAAAGACAAGACTCTTCTGTGAGCGGCTGCATAGGCAGCAGTGTATTTTCAAAGGGGTGTAGCTGCACCCAAAGCAGATATGTGGTGATACAGTACTTCCAGAAAACTTCTGGAGCACGGGGGAGGCACATTTCTGCACTCTCATCTTTAAGGAAACTTGAATTTCCTTTTCCAGCTGAATACTAGACATGTGCTTATTAGAATACAGAACTTTGTAAAGCCTTTCCTACCCAAAGGAATTTTCTTTCCAGGATCGTCTCTGCTTTTTAAGCAAATAAATAAAGGCTGACTCTTATTATGATTCACTCTGAAAGCTCAAAAGCACACTTCCTCTGCACGTCCTGAGAGATGTCTATCTGCGTGACAGAGACTTCTCTAATCCCATATGCAGCATCCGTACACAAGCTGAGTTGATTTCTACTCCAAACTTCTTACAAACTGATTTTAAGTCAGTGGACAACAAGAGGTGATGAGTCTGCACTGTTCTTAGCATTCAACAAGGATAAAGTATGGGTCTGGCTGAAATATCGTACAGAAACCACAGGTACAGTTCAGAAGACTAGTGACTGCATGTTGCCTGTGGGAGACCTTCCAGAAAAAAAGGTTATACTCTCCAAATGGTTATCTGGCACAGACTGAGACAAAACAGAAAAGAGACAAGAGAACCACCCTTCAGGGGGTAAAATAGTGCTGCAGGGACTAAGTGAAATTTGGCCTGTATTGTGAAATTTGGCCTGTACTATAATGACAACACAAAGTCTTAATTACAATTCTATTAAAAACACTAATGTTATAAAAATATGACTGACAATCAGGTATCCCAACAGCAGAAAACCAAGGCTACTATCAATTATACTGGTATAACCTGAAGGAACACAATTACAGGCAACAAAGGCATTTGGCAAATCTTAACCTGCACACACATCCCCTGCCAAATGGTTGGAAGCATGGTCCTCCTGTAACCTCACCCTATTGCTACCAGTCATTTGCATCCGATATATTACCTGACAGATGGGAATGACTTAACAATTCGCGTATAGTAAACTACAGGACATGGAATCTTCAGGCTTGCCTGCATATTAATTTAAAAAAAGTCCCATATTCTATCATATTATTTCTATATACTTCTGGATCCATCCTCCTATCAGACATGAACAGAGAAGACAGAGCTGAGAACAAACAAATTGACCACAACATGTCATAGAATGCTATTACAACAGTCTGTAGATTCCCCTTGTTGATGTGCATTACTCACTTCAAAACATTTCAGATCCTGGGAGTGAAGGATCAAAACTCGGGGAGTGGATGGGGAATGGATGGGAGGAAGAAGAGACTTACTATCCACCGATCCTCAGCTGCAAGAGCTTCATTTCAGGTTGTCATCATTAAGGTAAGCACTTCAATGTATGTAAAAAGTCCTGGGGCAAATTCATCCCTGATAGCCTCAGGAATGGGAATGGATGCAACTTAATTGTGCAACTTTATTTCTTTTTTGGCAAAACTGCCTTAAACCGGCATAGCTCCAGGCAACGGTGCTCTCCCCCGAAGTGAGGGTTCATCCTGATGGCAGGCAGTCCACCAGGCTCTTCCTTGGGTGAGAGCTGCGCCACGGCAGACAGTGAAGGGAGTAGCTAGAATGTCTTGAAACACGGTATGAAAGGGGCAAGGGAAGCTGAAAAGTTACAGATGAGAAGGCTGAGGGAAAAGGAAGGATAAGAAAACAGAACAAAGGAAGACAGGAAAAAAAGAAAGAGGAAAGCACATAAAAGAGGAACTGGCAGATTTTTATTTCTGCCTCCTATTGTCTCTCAAAATTCTGCGTATTTTATAAGTTTCTGTTCATACCCTGCATACAAGGAAGCTGGTCCTTAAAGACAAAAGAAGCTGAAACGTAATGTCTTGAATTATTCCTGTTACCATCTGTTAGCAGCCTGAGCCTTGTGTCTGCTAATGTTACAATACAGATTCCTCTGAATTACAAATTTGAACACAGGGTTTCAGAATCAGTGTCTATGAAAAGAAAAAAATGAATCCTCATTTTTTACAGTAAATATTGTAGTTATTGCTTTGAAAAAATACATGTTCATCAAATAAAGTCTGTCTTAAAACATACCACTTTGCCCTGCTAGTAACTTACTGAAAACAGTCCAGAGGCACAAACAACAGTTTCAGACAGACTCTCTAACCAGAATTCATCCAGCAGGCACCTCAGTTACAGGCTTTTTATAACTCACGTTCTGTCAACAACAGCACAAGTCATGACACTTAGCCCACTGGAGATTTAAACAGTTCTGGATCATCAGTGCTTGTGGAAAAGCCAAAAGAATGTACTCAGCTAAAAAATGTTCAATGCAACATGTGTTCGTGTACAAATCTAGAGTGTCAAAAGAAAAAATTAAGGACAAGTTTTTTCTGCTAGAATTATAAAATCTTTTTCTTCAATTGATATGTAAACACATAACTAAAAGCCCTGATTTTCAAAAGTGCTTAAATCAATGGAGACCTAGCGCTTTTGAAAAAGTGTCTAGTTTTTAAAGAACCCTCTGTTGGAAGAAGGGGTGGCTGACTCATTTATACTTGTGAACTCTTAAGTTATTCTGAATCACTGCCTTTGAAAGTTATACAAAGAAACAGGAACAGGAAAGAGTAAGGATATAGTTTCTATTTCTGATGCTTCTTTTAGGAGAAAAAAATTTTGGGCAAAGAATATGACATGTAGATGCCATCATCACATGAAGTGCTCTGAAATTCAGCAAATGCTATTATAACATTGTTTCTAACTTGCCTTGGTCATAAATGTTAATAGAGAAGCCTTATCTGACTTAGCTTAGCAGATGGAAGCCAAAGGAAAACTGGTAACAAAAAGAGTCAAGAAAGTTAAGAATAAAGACAGGAAGGAAAACACATCCTATGGAAGCAGTAAAAGCAACAACTATTACGATCATATTTCAAATGGTTCTCAAGCACTGATTTCTTCTGATTCCCTTTCCTTACTTGAACTGTCATGATATCAATACTACAAAAATAGAAAAAGTAAGAAAAAGCAATAAATACACCAAACTGCAGAAGTTTTACAGAGCCTTATCTATCCTTAGCTGGAAGGTTTTCTGTGTGCTTTAACTACATTTAGGATTTTACAAACATTAACTATAATAACTTCTCTCTGGAGAGAATAATTTTATTATTTTCTTTTTTCTGTACTTGGGAAGATGAGGCAGAAGGATTAAATGAAGCGTACGTACAGGTGTTTACAAATCTGGCTTCAGCTGTCCAACAGTAAGTATCCACACTGGAAAATGTCAGCATCATTGAATCATCAAAAATTAGAAAAGGAGTTCAGAGCTTAGTTAGAGTTGGTACCAGCGCCTTTGTCCATTCCCTTATGCCAGCTCTCCTGCTGCTGGGATACCGTTTCTGATGGTCTGAAGTCCTGCTGACTTGTTCCCCAGTAGAAGAGCTGGCTCAGCTGAAGTAGGCTGCTTGGCAGAAAATTTGCAGTGGCTGAAGTCTAAATCAATCACAGGTTGAGTAATGGAGATGGTCAGAAAAGTCAGATGAAAAGGTTCCTCATCAGCATTTACCAGTTTGTCAAAATTGGAAATTTTCAGAGGCAATTCAATTTTGAATGAGTTCCTTTGGACTGCTGCCTGCCAGGCAGTTTTCAAAACTTCTCTGCTTTCTTTCAAATGCCCCTTCTCAGCTGCCTGCATCTCTGAAGGGGTACATGGGGTTCCAGCGTCTGTGACGTGGGGTAGCTAGACATGCAGGGTTGGGCACACCTGAGAGCTCTCCCTTTCCCGGAGAATTCTGAGGCAGAATTATCTTTCTTGAAATAAATTTTACTAATATTTCTCAAACTTGAGAAGGATCTGTGTTTTGCTTATTCCTTCTCTCCTCTCACCAAAATAATCTACAATCCTTTCTTTCAGGGAATAGGGACAAAACATGCATGGCTCGTTCTAGGTATGTTTGAAAGAAGAGAAGAAAGGATCATTGCGAAGTCTTCAGAGTGATCCATCAGCAAGGTTCCAGGTGTTAATCTGCATGAAGCTGGCTATATTATCCATCAATGTGTCAAGGCTATCTTCACAAGAAAATACACTAGTACATTGGGTTGGACTTTTTTTTTTTAATTATTTGAATTTTCACTCAAGAATATTGTAAATCCAGGGTTTGGGCAGCTAAAATAAAAGCCAGTCTGTTTGAGGTAATCCAAAACCAAAGCACTCTTGGTGGGACAGAGCTTTTAAAATATACATACACAGTTCTAATGCATAGGCTGAAATAATTTCTTACAAACATTATTCTAAATGTAGAGTAAATAGTTCCCGGGAGAACATTGCAAGGCTGTAAGTGAAGGGCAGCCACAGCATGCAAAAAAATGTGAAAATAAAATACTCCTCTTTAATTATGTCAACAAAAAATATAAAAAGAGGTCAAGTTGTAGTGCTGTGGGATCCTTAACTGAGGATTTCTGAGTTTTTGTGGAAATGCTGTCAAAAACTTGATGTTACTTTAATTATTTTGCTATAAAAATTATTTAAGTGGAATTGACATTGTTCTGACATTGTAATATGGTCTCCAAGGGCATGCTTGGCAATGTTGCCCAAAGGCTTTGAAATTGTCATTCACAATACAAGTCAGGGATTGCACAGGTGAAACAGCCAGGGTCTTAATCCATCAAACACTGTTCCCACTCAACATGCTGCCCTTATCTGACAAGCTCCTTAGCGTGTCTGTTGACAGCTCAAGACACACTCTGGCTGGCAGTGAATGGGGGTCAGAAGAGGTCATGCAACCTGGAGCCACAAGAGCCTCAAAATCCATAGGAATGAAGATATTTCAAAATACTGTACTACCAGTTCTTCTTTATATTTGGTTTTGGTGCTTTATGTGACAATTTTGTCTATCTAGCTACTCATCATCTTCACTCATTACCCACTGTTAAATTACAACAGTTTCAAAACCACATGTGCCTACATAAATACACTTCCAATTTGTAAAGTGAAGCCAACTGTGAGAAGAAACAAATTCACTCCTCTCCTTGTCATCAGTGCTTCACTTCCAATAGCCTCACTCTATCCTCGATCTATCAGCAAGACAATTTCTAAACATGAGCAATAAATAAACTTCTCTTTCAAATCTCCATCTTTAATGAAGCATATGTAGAGTAAGCTTACCGGTAAGATCTAGTAATACCTGTAACTGTTACTGTCAACAGTTGCTCTCCTGATTCACTTTGGTGTAAATGAGACATGAATCGGGTGTGTACTTGATTTCTCATGATGTTGACTGAAACAAGAATATATTCTGGAGAAAATATTCTGGGGAAAGATACAGGAACTGAAAGCCAGTAGGCTAACAGACCCCAACTGATTTCCCTCTAAAGAGCTTGTATCTATTAAGACATTATATCATATACTAAATAGACTATCAGAGACCCTCCAAAGGCATACACAGAACTCACAAAGTTGGGCAACCCTGAAAAGCAATACCGTACTCTTGAAATAAATAGCATTATGTCATTTAGACTAACTGAATACCTGGTCCTGTGTGTAAGCCCATTCTTGAACTGGATTTTTTTATTTTGGAAAAGTAGTATTTATTATTCTGAAATGGAATATAGCTGGTCTGAAATAGCAGGAAAATATGAACTTGAGGGAGAATTTACTGTAATACAAAACTTCAGTTAAAAGTAGGTGTACCTTTAGAGATGAGTGAGACTTATTGACCATTAAAAAAACCACACATTAACCTGGAAAAAAATGTTTAGCTTAACTGTCAACATCCTTTTCCTCTGTAGCAAAAAATATGACTTGGGAAAACATTTTCAGATATGATTTTAGCCAAGCTAATGTCTTTTTTAGGTGTAGGTTACCCACAAAATGTGCACAGAATGAAATGTAGGTATATCCGCAACTCAAATAGTGTGATATATCTCTGCATTTGGGTAATTACTCAGATTTGTCCTGTATGTAAAAGAGATTCGTGCAAATTGTAAGAGCACTGTTTCCAGCTAGCAAACAGAAAATTTAAAAGTGAGTTATTACATATACTATTATATTATTATTCAGTGATACATTTACATGTTACTAAGATAATTTGGGGTTTAATTCTCACTCAAAAAGAAGAAGAGAGTGCAGATCACATACACAAACATTACCTTTATGTAGGGGAATAGACAGGGATCGGCGACCGGAAGATTACGGGATGTGACGGAAAGATAGACTCCTCCCCATAGGAGTGGCAGGAACAGGAACCGCAAGAGCTATATAAGCGTGTGACGCAGCTAAATAAACGGGCATTTTGTATCCATCATATTGGTGTCTGTGCATCACTGTCCCCAGGGTGGGTAGAGCCCTGTGTCCCGGAGGTATGCGGCCCAAGATAAGTTCTCCCGTAGAAGCATGCAGCTACACCTTTACTACTTTTTCTTTGCTCTCTCTCTACCAAGAGACCTTTAATTTGCAAACCTGGTTACTTCAGGTAACAAAATTAAACACATTTCCAAAGGATCCTATGAATGAAGAGCCTTGGACACAGTGACATTTGAGGTGCAGTTTTAACCTTAATGTAGGCTTCCTCTACTAGTTTGAGAAAGTCACTCAAGGGTAGGGCTAAAGATTGTTTTTGGTGCCCAATTATCTCTTTAAGTATATTGGACGAGCTCCACAAAGTGATTTAAGCTCCAAGTTTCCACTTAAATCAATAAAAGTTAATCTGAATGTCTCTGTGGTCCAGATCATAATGACTAAATTTTGCACTTATATTTGTCTGAATCCCCTTTAGTCCCAAATTCCTGTCTAACATTGTCAGTACCTAAAATTCCCTGGCTGCTTATATTTCTACCTTAAGGCAAAAATATCCTGACGCTGCCAAGCAGCTTAAAGAACTGGCTCTCAACCAAGTCCCAACGAGTTCTTCAAACTATAAATAATTACAAATTTACTGGGCCAGAAAGACTTTGAGAGAGAAAGCAAGAAAACAAGCAAGAGTGATTCCACAGCCTAGCAGTACTCATGGGATGTAGCAGACATAAGTTGAAGTCTCTGCTCAATATCTAATTATTTATACAAAGTAGAACAATTCCTTCCAAAGACTGAGGAAGCATTTTAGAAAATTCACCTTTGTGGTCAAGGCAGACCCTGAAACACAGTAACATAAGTTCATGTCTCTGCTTTAAATCCAAGCATGCACTTGACAAGAGGTGCTCTCTCTCTCACACAAGTTTCCATGTGGGGCTGTCAGCTACTCTCATGGCTCTTTCCAGGAAAGAAGGAATGGCAGGAGCTCTAGAGGGGGCACACCACTGTGAACAGATGAAGTGGAGACTGGTAATGTTTTCCCACCCACTTGGATGTTTCACCTGTGTTGGTAAGAAAAGGCTTAAGCTGCATGCCTCTCTTCATCATCTTGTAATTAGTTAGCTTGACAGAACCCACTCAGTTTTTTGACTTTATCAACTGCTTTTGCAGACAGTTAAAGCTATGCCCACACCATTTCTGAGGTGTGCCAACATGCCTAGCTTTCCCTGTGTTCCCCAAAGGAGACCTTGCTGTTTGAAGCAATGAATTCCACTATACATGGGGTCCAGGAGATGTAGGCACTGCTAAACCAAAGCCCTCAGTCTGTATGGGGCTGGCTGGCCAAAGACTGTGAATGGCTCCACAGTCCAGCAGTACAAAACACAGGTCTCAGTCCATGTTGTGACACATACATGGATATTTTATATGAAGTAAAACATCTCCAGAACTATCAAAAGCCCTGTGTCTAGTTAACAGAGATGGGAAGTGGGAGGCATGGATACAGAACCTTTTTCCAAATCAGGTAGAGAATAAATAAGATGTTTAAGCTAGAATGTGCTTCACCCCTGATGAGAAGGCTACTGTACAAACTGGTGCAGCCCATATCACATCAGGCCAACCAACCAACCAGTGTTTAGCTTGAATTCTGCCAGTACTTAAACGTGAAAGAGAGTCCGAAGCAAGCCAGAAGTGCACAACTTAATTGGTTCTTTGCACGGGGAAAAGAAGAAATGTAGATACTCTTGGTCATTACTGTTGGACTTCATAGACTTTTGGCACCTTGAGCAACATTTTGACAATCTCAGAGGTATCAACTGCCAAGTGATTTAAGACAGCAACTAAAGATCTAGACATCTTCTCGATTTTTTTCCTGCCTTTTAAACAAAGTATTCCTCCGATTTACAGGTTCATTGTAAAGACATTAATACAACATGGACGCTTGAGACAACCAAGTAATTATAAATAGTAGTCTTGCTATGGTACAATTAACAAAGGGATAAACAAAGTGTTGAAAATAGGAACAAGGAGGAGTGAATGAAGTAATTGGGAAGGGCAATCTAAACACATAGGTAATATGAAATCTGTTCCCATAAGGCCAGACTACCATGAAATCCACCAAATCTCTTCATTCCCTTTTCATTACATTCTCACACACCAAGAAGAAAGGGAAAATAATTTAAAAAACATTCAGGACTAAAATAAACAACAAATGTGAGTCATTTTTAGTTAAAGTTGCACAAAATGTTCAACAGAAACATGAAAGTGAAAACATAGTTGAGTTTGGCTGGAAGAAATGTGATCTTACTGAGATGGGTTACTTAAAAGGTTGAAGTAAAATGAACTTAGCTAACACACAACACATTTGGCAGCAAACCAAAACTACATGGCATTCAAATGAAAACTAAAACATCAGCACTAAACCTTATCCCTTTAGACACTACAGACTCCATCAAGATGCAAAGTATATAATTACCAGGCTGAGTAACAAATGCAACTACTGCATTGTTTAGATCAACTGGATGAGCATGACGAAGCTAAAATGAACCAGACTCCCCCAACACTGTCTAAAGAATGAGGCAGAGGAAGACAAAGAGAACAAGACCACTCAAACAAGTCTGGAAATGGAAGGGAGCAGACTTTGATAAAGCAGAGCAGTAATTATTTGGACCAACCTGAATCGGTGTCATCACACAAGTAGGGATGGCAAAGTTATTATTCCCATGCAACCGTATTTCCATCTACTCTGCTTAGAGGCTTGTGCTATTAGAAAGGAAACCATAACATGCAGGTAAGGCAGAACAATTCCCAAAATTATTTCAGATTTTAGAAACTTATATTCAGAAGTCTTTCTCCCTCTTTTTTTTTTTTTTTTAATTATTTTTATGACCTCCGTACTTAGAGTCATGGAACACCCTATCAAATTCTGCTGCATTACCCTTCTAGGCTAATTTCAGGTTTAATCTCTGTGCTTTATTCCAAGTCACAGCATTTTATAAATCATCCCATTTGATACACTTACTCTGCCAGACCCTCCTGTACTCCAAAACACATCTCCCCATAACAGCAGGATCATTTAAAAAAAGCAGCAGTTTCAAGTTTCTCTTTACAGTCATGAAGTGGCTGAGTCTGGGCTTCTTAAGATATGCCCTTATTGCACAGTGTTTCCTGACTCACTTGATTTTAGTTGCTACCTTATTTGCTTGTTCACCTCCTCTTACACAGGCCCAGGTGCTTTTCTAACCAAGATCACTCAGCCTAGATTTTCTCCAGGTTACGTTTTAGGAGCCACTTTGGCTTAAGTTGGTAGCATGTTAACTTGCCATTCAAAGTACAGGTTATGAAAGGCAGCTCTCCTTCAGTACTTCCCACATTCCAAACATTAAAAAAACCCCAAATTCTCATAATTCTCTGAAAGAACATCAGAGGTCGAAGTCATTCTGCATCAAGGACGTGTGAAATGGCTGCAGAACTCACACTGGAGTGACCAAGGGACTGTGATAATGCAAAAGTAACACATACAGTATCTCACCCTTTGGCCACACCCTACTTTTTCTAAGCTAAAACAGACACTGTCACAGTGCTCATTACCCTTGTTAATTATTTAATGAAGATTTGGGTAGCATGCCAGAGCCCACTGAAGACAGTGAAAAAGCCTTCCCCTGGTGATGGCCAACTTCAGAGGAAGCCTTAGGAGAATGCCTGTCTCTGTGGTCAGCCATGCCAAGAAGCAGGTTGGCACCCTGGAGCTGAGAGGAACCAGGATGAAGCTCTGGGAAGAACAGTCTTGCTTTTATTGTGGCACTCATTGTCACCAGAGTTCGCATCTTCCCAAGGCTCGCTGCTAACACAGCAAAGTATGAAATTCACATGTTCCAAAGTCCCAAAGGCTGATGGAGCTCCTCTAGAGATCAACCGACTTAAGTATTGAAAATGATGATCCTTTCAGACAGATCAATTTTACTGTCTGTGTATAGTGCCTGGTTACTGTAGCCCTGGATTGTAGAGACATTAAAAATTGAGCTTTGTTTATTTTTTCTCTTTTGCTAGCCTTGTACTTTGCATTCAGGCATGACAAGAATCAATGGTAGTAAAAGGTAGTGCCTTTATTTAATACAGCTGTGTATTAGTGGGCACTCTTAATGCATTTTTTGCAGCAGAAGCCTAGAATATATTTTTAATAGGTAATGCTGTACAGAATGCTGTAATAGCATTTCATAAGAATGTGACATACTGTCAAAAAAACTAAACAGCATTCTAATCCTTCTATCAACAAGCCAGCAGTTCCTATTTTAAGCCAGGTGAAATAACTATGAAGTATAGGAAATTAATGTTTATCCAGACTACTCTAATATTCCCAAAAAAGCTAGCATGGACTTACTAAAATCAGTTGGAGGTTGTGTGTATGTTAACACCCTAAATACCCAGGGTCCATAAGAATAGGTAGGCACACCTTTTCTTTACACTTCCCTGATCCCCATGGTTCCTGAAATGCAGGGGAAGGAGGAATCGAAGTATGGGTTTTGAGACACAGCACAAAACAGTCTGGCTACCAAGCTGCCTTTTTTTTTTTCTTAACATTTTTTGTGTGTGTTTGGCAGGACAACTCGTGGAATGGTCATGGATATAAGCTTCTTGCTAAACAGGAGTCCTGACAAAAAAGTTAGTGGCTTGACCCAACAGAAGATCACATTAATACTTAAACCAAACAATTACCCCTACAAATGAGTATAAAATAATAACATGGACAACAATGGGACAATCTTTTTTTAAATCCCATTTTAACATGTTACAGAGTTGTCAGTCTTCTGTTATCTAGTTAATAACAACAAAAAAAAAAGGTCTTAAATTAAGGCCGTGTTAATGTGCCTACAAGAACTGTGCTGTAGCACTCTAAAGTCCCACGGCTGACTCACTTGAATGTCTCCAAGGTAATTTACAGATAGCAGTGTTTCCCAGAATCTCCTCCAAAACATATCCCCAGGATACTCCCAGAGCTTGGATTAAGCAGCCTCAAATTTGTCTTTTAAGGTTGCTTGTTGACAAGAGAATTCCCCTCTGACTGTCCTTGGGACTTTCAGAACCCATCAGGCTTCTATATGTGGAAAGGCTATATATTTGGGACAAGAATCTGCCTTTAAAATTAAATTAACAGTGTTTTTTTTACAGGCAGAAAATACAAGTGTTTTTTTTCTTTGAAACAATGCCTAATACAAGTCTAATTAGAATCCAGTTTCTTAAAGTGAATATCCTTCTAAGCAGATACTATGGCTTTGTAAAAATGCAGACAGCATCTACTACAGATTATTATCATTTTAAAACAATTGGTTATTTTAAAAATTGCATATTGTGCGGTAGCAAACAAGAGTATATGTTCAGGTTTTTTTATGGTCAACTAAAGACAAAATGCCTGGTAAAAAAATAAGGAAATCTCAGACAGATTTTAGCACCCAGCAGATGGAAAGGGATTATTAAGGATGTGACCATTCCCTTATCTCAAACAACAGGCATTTATATTTCTCCTTTCTCATCTGCATTTACTTATTTATTTTTCCAGGAGGAAATATCTCCCCTTTTGTTTAGAAACTGCATAAGGCAACGCAGTACCAAGCTCACATTTAAAGATCCAGGAGAAAGAAGTTCACTGTTTGGTAAAATTAACACTATTGACACTGATAAGGACAGTCTGTGAAATGCCAAGGCCTGCCCTCAGGATGGCAGAGGGGTTTTTTCAACACAGTACCGAATCTAAGGCTCGAACTTCTGTTTCTCCTCATTTATATACTCCACTACACTATACACTACAACCGCTCCTCAGCCTCTTCTCATCCAGAGGGAATTCATTCCTCATTCAGTGAGCCTATAAATTGTGAAAAATATAAATTACTTCGAATAATGAGAATAAAAAGGCAGCTACAGGAGCCTTTAGACTGTCAGTCAGAAGGAAATATCAAGAACATTAGGCTGGTGTATTCAGGGCAGGAATTGTCCCTTCAACCCACCTCTAAATTCTTAAAGATAAATACAGACTCTCCTTCGCCCTCCATTCCCTTTCTACTCTCTGGTGATGTGCTGAAAGGCTCATACACTTAAGGGAATGGAAAAGGATGTCCCTAATAACTCCCAGCTCCTGACAGAAGTGGTCTGAAGAACCTACTGTCTTAGGACAACTGAGAATGAACACAAGAAAGAAAACGCAAGGAATTTGTTGGAACACAAGTACCTCTCTTGGATGAGAGAAATGGCACCAAGCAACGGAGACCAACAAAGAGAAGAACTCCTAACGAAAGGGCAATCTTTCTGTCAGAAGATATATTACTTTACTGACATTCAGGTATTTAAGGGATCAAGAGGATGCAATTTTTAAAATTAAATCAGAAGAAGGTGTTAAAGGCAGATAGGTAACTCCAGAAAACTACAGTCCCATGAACGATCACAAATTCAAGGAGTCTAGAAACACTTCAAGAAAAAAAATAGCAGCTTCAAAAACCAGCTTATTTAGAAGTCATCTTTCCAGGTGGAATATATCTTCTGTACAAACCTCTCCATTCCGGTCAAATCTGTGTCAGAAGTTATGTGATCTGTAAAACAGAGCACCGTTCTGTGGCTTGGGGACATGGATCTGTTCCATTACCAATGGTGGATCATACCTCCCAGTTTCTTCACCCTCATGTACCTTTTGTATTTACTCAGATATAAAAGTCGCACCTTTTGCAAAGTAGTCAGAGTTCTCTGATATACCTGCAGTGTCACTGCTGTGAGAAAAGCCACCACATACATATAACGGACATGTAGGCTTTACAGCGTACATCAGTTTTTCACTGATTCTTATTGAACTACATGTGTCAGAACACAGTGCAGGCCAATGGTCCATGGCACCAAATCTGTATTGCAATCAACTCTGTTAGTCATAACACTACAAGATTACAAGATACTTAATTTACAGTTTGTAAAAAACACAGATTAAGCAGACAGAACATGGGGCAGCCATGTTTTTCCCAAACAAACTGCACAATAGGATGCATCATCTCTACTGGTTCAACCAAAAAAAAAAAAAGCATGTGCAGGACTAAATATGTATGTATGGACATAAAAAAATAAATGTAATTTGGTCAGATGCAACTAAATCCAATCTCTGACTACAGCTACACAACTTTACTAAAATGTTTCATGTCCTCTGACGTGCACAATAATCCCAGGTAAGAGGGAAATTGATTTACACTGCTTTCACAGAGTTAACTGCTCTAATTATTAAATAGCCCTCAACATATGGCAAGAAATTATGGAACGTAAATCAGAGCCATGTGCTACAAAGTAATCACACAAATGGTTCCCAAATAGCAACACCACTTCCAGAAGGTTAGCAGAATCATACCTTCCTGATGTACAGACAATTTCAGAAAACTAGTGCTGACATAATCTGCATTATAAAGCAAACTATTATTAGGATGACAGTGGTAAACAAAACTCCCTTTAGCTTGTGATTAATTTAATTTGAGCATTAATCTGAAAAAACAGACATAAAAATGTGTTTAAAGATTAATCTTGGCATACTAAAGTGCTTTGATTCTTATCATTAAAATTTATTAGACTTTTGGCGGCGTTAATTCAAAATCTGCTGATGTTTTAATTTAGCAGGCTGGTGAATTGTACAGCAACACAAAACGTTATCTGATATATTGTCTATAGCTACTTTTTGAGACAGATGACTCATTGTTGAAAAACATTAATGTCAGAAATTTAAATACATGCATATACCATAATGATAAAACTGTTTACGTTATTCTACTTTCAAGTTTCCAAAGGGTATTTGAAAAAACTATCATTCAGCTGTCTTAATGTGGCAGATGTTTAGAACTGGCCAATGTTTAGTATCACCATTTTATCTCCCTCCTTCACTTTCTTCTCTTTTGCCCTGCTCTCCTGCCCTTTCCCCTGTTCCTTGCTTATAGTGTGTTTTCACCTTGGCTTGAATTACCCTACTGCTACGTTGCTGAAAAACAGTATTATGTCCTACTTATCTTTTTCTTGGAGTCTTTAGAAGCTACTGTTAGATACTGATAGGAGCCACTACTAATACCAACAATTAATACAAACCAAATACTGTAAAAAACAAAGCAGATGCAGAGGCAATTACAATGTCCTTCTGCATGATCCTTGTTGATGAAACACCTTTCTCCCTACACACTACTAATTCTAAAAATTGGATGCAGTAGATTGTGCATTGAAAAGGTTATTGTTAAAAATGGTCAAGAAATGGTGGCACTCCAAGAAAAGAGAAGCAGGAATATGTAGTCAGGAATATTACCAGAAGCAACAGGTCTATCTCAGACCACTCAACACCACCAAGAAAATTGTACTGGCACAAAAAGAAGGCTATACAATATGCGGGCAGAGAAGAATCTTTGTTTTCTACCGACCCAGGAGTCTGCCTTCGCATCATTTCAACCTCCCCAATCCATTTTCCTTAGATATGAAATCTTTCAGGCAGCTGGATGTAAGCGAGTGTACCTGGGAGGAGGGTAAGGCAAGTCTGGGTTTCATATCACCAAAAACAGCAAAAAAAGCAAAATTACACAGCTGCATCTACATGGCATGTCTGGGCTGGACTTGGCAACAGCTGTATTTAGATGGAGTGAAATAAATTAATGGAATTTTGGTCAAAGAATAGAGCTGGGCATTTTCTAGAAGAATGTATGAAAGGGAAAAGGCAACTATGAAACCAGAAGGAAAAAAGAAGATCTGTGTCAGGACACTTCAGAAGGGCAGGGTTTAGAGGTTCCTGGGTGCTTCCTGAGGAGGTGTTGAGCTCTAGGATATGCAGTGTTCTACAGCTTTTCAGTTCCCTGTACACTGCCCATCTAATCATGACAAAGTAAACTGATTCAATGAAATACAATGTCTCTCCTTTAAAATACTGCCTTTTCCCGTATTTAACCCTTTTCAAGGCTCCAGGTTATGACGATCGTGGGAAAAAAGTGGCTAGACTCACTTTTAGTCTATTAGTCAAGTCTCAGCTTCTGCTGAATGTTAGAAAATCCAAGGCAAAGAACACAGAAAAGGATATGTCCATTTTCCCAGACCTCTCCCGTCTACCCCAAATCTTCTATTCATCTCAGTGGATTGTTTATTAATAATAAGATCAAGAGTTGTACAACACTGTGCATTCTACCATCCATAGGCAGTCTAAACCTTTGATCTACAAAGGTATTTTTATTCAGCTATATCTTTCAGAACTGACACTCTAAATTTAATTATTTCAGTTTCCAGTTAAGAAAACTTCAGCCATTATTTCAATGTCTTGCTGGTTGTAAGTCACAGAATCTTAGAATAATTCCATTTAAAAAGCACTTTTGGAAGATCCAAAGCAGAACGAACTCTGAAGACAGATCAGGTTGTCCAAATTCTGTCAAATTTTGAGTGTCTCCACAAAGATGGAGACTTCACCACGTCTCTGAGCAACCATTACCACTGCAACTCTGTTGAAAATCACCATCATTGGCCTAATAGTTATGAGCTTGCCAAGTAAAGATAAGGAGGGGGAAAAAAAGTAGTATTTCTTCATTTTTTAAATAATTTAAAATTATGTCTCACAAATAAAGATAGTATTCTTACATCACCTTCACCACAATCAGTCCTTGAATGGAGTAGAAGCCTGTTGTGCTGTGCAGAATATAAATACACAGTAAGAGGTGTGTCTCATGGCAGTTTTCATTTATGGGGTGCTAAAATAAAAGAAATATACTTAAATATATATTTGCTGTTAGATGCCAGAAGAACTAAGGTTAAAAAAACACAACCTTACCTACACAAAGAGGCTGAAGGAGTTCTGCATGTCCATTTAATCCCAAGTTTTTAGCTTCCATTGAAAATAAATTGTCAAAACTTGCCAAAAAATTGTCTTGAAAAAAAGTTATGCATGTCTATTTGCTTAAATATTGGTCACTGTCACATGAGCAGAAATCAACATCACTAAAACAATGATGCCTACTCATATCACAGTATGATGTAACTATCATTTTTCCTTAAATCAAACATACTCCTGAGGTCCATTTTTCCAGCTCTGTGAAGGGCAGTGTCTTCCAAATATTGTCTGTGTCCTATATATCTAAAACCAAAAATTCAGAGTGTCAATGCTTTTATTCACTGCTGGTTTAATAGTTCTTCACCAAAACTGTCTTAATACCTTTAGGTGATTATGCAATTGAATAAGAGCTCTCTATAGCTTCCTTCTTACATTCTTTACTTAGCACTCTTTTTTTGGTATACCTTATTAAAGAAAATATTTGAAACATAACTTTCTGTGTGTCTGCTATACAAAGAATATATGAAACTGAGTACTCCATGGCTACATCATAGCAGTAAGCATTAAAGGATTTCCCTGATACTGTTTATAGGTACGTCTTTTAGTGTAACCCAGAATACTATTAATTTTGTATTACAAAATGTGTCCTTGTTGCTACAGAATGACTAACCTTTTTTCATTGTAAGCAACAGAGCCCTTGATGTCTACATTTTAAATTCTCCTTTTCCTTTGTTAAAATCCACTACTAAAAATCCATGAAATCCATTAAAATCCCCCAAAGATATCCTGCATGAATTTCTAATGCACTTAAATATTTCTGAAAACATTTCAGAGTTAGATTATTTAAATAATAATTATATTTCCAATTCAGGTGGCATTACACAAATCATATCATTTCATATGGGTAATAAAAATTTTGGAACTGTAACACTGAGATCCTTTGGTACTTGGCTATTAAAAGTAGTCAGCCTGAGTGAGAAGCAGCTCTATATTTCGGATAGCAAACTCCTTGCAAGATTTATGTAACATGATAAGAGGCCTTAGTGGGAAGCAGTCAACAGTATAATACCTTGGATATCAGCAAGGCCACTGCTTTTCAGCCAGTTCCTAAATAACCCAGAAAAAATGTATTGCTGAAAAAAGGCGATGTTTGTCTTAGCCCATCAAATCTGGCTGAAAAATTAAACCACCCCGTCAGTCTGATTTACAATGATCTCCAATGAGCTCCACAGAAATCTGCAGTATCTGCCTTCATGTCTTCCTTGTAGCTGAGATAAAAGTAAGCAAAGTCTTAATTCAGCCTTGGTGTCATCAGCAGTATTTCTAGCATTAGAAGCAAATGCTGATGTTTTGCCAGAAAAATAAAAAAAAATGAATATACATGTTCAGTGAACTGGGAGATCCTCTCAGATGAGCTCCTTTATAGGCATATAAATTTTACTGTAAAGTACCTAGATTTTTGTTAACTGTTCTGAAGCACAGCGTCTTCCCACTTTGCACAGTGCAACACTTGCCCCGATTGCAATACTCTGCACAGTTGTAACATTAACAGTGTGTTGGTTTATCCACACACTTTGAATAAACAAATAAATAAATAAATAAGCTTTGTTTAGCTCCTCAGCCGCTATCCTACATCATTTTTGCTGGTTTGTTCTTCAATATCATAACAGTTTCTGAGGGTTTTTTATCCTTCTACTTTGCTAACGATTCATTCTCTAGAATGCTTATAGCTACTGAGTTAGTTCTGTTCTTGGATTTTAGCACCATCTGCATGCCCTGGATAACTAGTTAAACGAGATTTTCATATCCTCCTCTCTATTGCTTTTCCATTTTTTACAAGGAATGCTTTTTGCCAATAAAAATTAATCTGAGTTTCTCACTGACTCCTCGGGAAGCACTATTATGGCCAGATTCCATGTGACCCTTCCAGGTATGCCCAAGAAAGAGCATAGAGTAGCTTATGCCTTTGTATCCTGGCATAACTACATTGATAGTGGGCTTTCAGAAAATGCAAGTGATGCTCTGAATTGCTCTGCAGCAGCACTGGCATTTCCAAAAGATGAAACTGGAGCAAATAAGGACTAAGGACACAACCAGAAGTGAGATGGGGAACTCTACTTTTTCCTTTAAAATCAGTAGTGAATGCTTTCCTGTAGTGTTCTGCAGCAAAAATAGTTGAAGGATCTTCTTTTAGGATACTCTGAATGTGCATTAAGCATGATGAGGCAGACAAACACTGCTAAATTTTGAATGCCCAGCCAGAGGACTGCTACAGCTACAAACTCTTCTAAAGCTGATTAAAAATTCTGAATCACAGAGCTATATAAATATACTGCCCTAAGTGTAACATATTCCAGATTATCACCATATGAGCATGGCTTTGTTTCCTGGCAACTGAAGACATGAAACTATTTGATAAACACACACACACGTACATATACATATATACATATACATATATACATATATATCTCTCCTGATCTGGGAGGGACGAAAGAGAGTTTTCTGTGAAAAAATGTTTTTTCCCTTTCAGCTCATATTGGTGAGCACATCATACAAGTTTTAATCACAGAGTCTGATACTCTGTGCTACTACACCAGTTCTATGCAACGATACATCCAGTGCTGCAAAGATGAATGATCATACCCCACAAGTGCTCGCTGCTCACCATCTCTCTTATAGCAATAATCAGCAATAATCCTCAGTTCTCTTCGGTCTTCCTGCTCAATTTATTTACAAAATGTTGTGACAAAAAAATGGTTTTGGTACATCTACAAATGAAACACAATGGAGATTCTTGTTTACAGCAATCAGAACATCTGAAAGTCTTGCAGCAGAGATGGATCCTTCAAAATGGAACCACAGTGGCATTTAGTTTTCACCTACCTACTGTCTGATCTTCCTCAGTTTTTTTAATAACCAACATTCACCTCTCGCTTTACAATGAGAACGCCACTTCTGAAGCTGGTGAGACTGACTACAATTTGTGAAAAGATCCTCAAACTGTATAAATTTGCATAGCTCTTTTTGATGTCAATATGGCAGTTGAAAATCTGGTCTTCAGGCTATGAAGTCCAGTCCTCTGTCCTTCCAACTTCCCTTTGCAGTTTTATTTAAGATTTAAAAGTTATATTTTCTAAGTCTTGTGTTCAATTATATAAGTTCAATTTTATAAATTTTGGGAAGTAGAAATGACAGAAGTTCTATAGCTGCTGGAAATCACGAACTTCCAACGTGAGAAAGCAAAGCAGGCTGAGTAACTTATGGAGATGGTACAACTACTGCAGTATCCAACATGATATCAAAATCCCAGCACCATCTCCATTCCTCCTCCCTTCCATTCTCTTTTTCATTTTTAAAAGAAGCTACCATTTTAAAAATAGATTTTTGCTGATACACCTAATACACAAGAACATCAACATATTACAAGAGGGGATTGCCTTAATCTATGTCCCTTTTTTCTTTAATTACGTCTGTCGATGGGGCAGAGGAAGGCAGACAGAGCAGACATAATTCAATCACTTCTAGATTTGAATGCAGCTGTGTCTCAGCTTCAACACTCTGATGTATCATTATTCGAAGATCTAAATTCTCTTTTGGTCCCTTGCTTAGTTTTAGTGTCCATTTTTTTGTGGATTTCTTCTTCTATATGCTCATCATATATAAATCAAAGGATTTATGGAAAAGTGCTACCCTAAGTGTCTTGCAAACATTACAGCAAATAAACAGAATACCTTCGTGATTCTGAAGAAAATCCAAAAAAATCAAACTTTTTATCACTTGTCATTTGCATGGCTGTATTTCATACGAATTAGTGCTAATGACAGGGAATTTTTTTGAAACCAAACTTGTCATTTAATTTGATGTCTAAACAGAAATAGCATGGAATGTCTGGGTAAAATAGTTCATGTCAGAACTGAAAGTGCAGTCAAGAGTGTTCCGGCTGCAATCTTGTGCTTAGCATAAAATGAGTTCAGAGAAAAAATTATCTCCCCTTGAATACCCTCATGCCTACCCATATCAACACAGCAGGTCAGGGTATTATCTAAGTCATGAGATGTCTCTGGCTTCAGGGGACAGTGCAGTGTCTTCTTTTCCCTGCCCACACCCATTTTACAGGCTATTTCATCACTATAGTGTTCATACACTCACTATTCAAGGATCCCAGCTGCTAGGGCAGCCAACAGCCAACAGCCAAAACCTCTTATTACGACAGAGCTGCATCACCAGTAAAACTTAAAGCTGCCTTAACAGCCTATAGAAAATAGTACTCAGTTCTGAAGTGTATTGATGTATCAGTAAAGCATCAGGTCACATACTGTAAGGACTCACACCAAGTCTCCCAGTAAAATTAATTATAAATCTATCCCTAAATTCAAGAATGAATTCCCAAACAGGCAATTACTTAGCTGAATTTATATACAGTCTTTGAAGGAGCCTGTATGTTTCCATTTTGTTGGTCAATAACTAGCTAAAATGCCAGTGTTAAGCTGATGTTTTCCATTATTAAAAACATTTTTGCGACTAATAATCTTCACAATGAGCTGAATTTTTGCGGTAAGACATCTCTGAAAATGTCTTTCACAACAGGTGAAGGCGGGCTGGTGAACAACTCTAGCTTTCAGAAGACTTTAAAAGAATCCATCTCAGACCCTGGACTATTTCTGTTGTAGCACGTGTTCGGCCAGATTGTGATCTCAGTCATAGTAGTATAGCAGGATAACGCAAGCTGCTATGCAAAAGTAAATGCTCTACTGGTTTCAATTGAATTATTTCAGATTCATATAAATGTAAGTGGAACAGAACTGAGACTAAGTATATTAAATTAATGACACGTGGCATGGTCAAAATGCAGTAATCTACGCAAAAACACTTTTAGAAACTATCAGGACTCACTAGGCACACAGTGTTTGAAAAAAAGATGAATGATTTCCATTTTTATTTTCAGAATACAGGTTAATAGAGAAAAAGGAATAAAGTGCTACAAAATCCCTGAAATATGAAACTCCATAATTACTACGCATTATGTACAAAAGCATTGTTCGGTATATTTCCTATCATGGCTTATCACAACTGTCTTTTACAAGCACTCGTTTAAACTACAGGAATCTGTCCATCCACAAGAAAAGTATTCTTGCAGATTAAGATTAATGTATCATGAATCATCATGGTTTAATATGCATGACACAGTTTCATTTCACACATGTTCTGCATGGTTTGATTGCCATGTATGCCAATATCAAACAGATGTTAATTCTTTAATTTTTATGCTCCCAAAGTATATTTTAATTACCTAGGAGGCTTGACAAAGAAAAAGAGGGAGGTATTTTGAAGCAGATTTAACAGAAAGTCTAAAATAAAAATCCATTAGAAAAATAATATTTAAAATTCATGTTTTCAACAATATTAATTTTTAAATTAAAAAGAATACATGATTATGTATAGGAACTGCAGACTGCTCTCATTAAATGACACATTCCTTTTTGTAAACAAGAAAAGAATTTTCCATTATTTTTCTAAGAAAAATACGATTTTAAAACCCCTGCCAATTAAACACGAGCTTTGCAATATGAAATCTTCCTGCAAGTCACCTGCAAGGCACTGTGTGTCTATACTATGCCTACATTCTTAAATCTGAGTATTTTGCAAAGAAATCAAATCTCCATGTAAAACATCACTATATACATTCTCACATCAACAGTGCTGTATGTCTCATTTTATGGTTCACCTAAACTAAAAAGTCCTTAAATATAAAATATTTCACAAGTCTCCCCTGTACAGAGGACAGAAATGGAAATGAAAAGATATCCTAAGTTAAGGTTAATGTATAATGAGAAAGCTGTTTCCAGCCAGCGCCAGCTCCCACTTTATGCTGTGTCATATGCAAGCCAGGATTCTCCAGGACCAGAACAGCAGCAGAGCCACAGGTCAGGATGGAAGAGTGTTGGCTAAAAACTGAGAGCTTTAATTCCTAGTTTGATCAAATGGAGTTGTTAGAGTAATTTCCATGGAAGTTAGAGCAGGTCTCTAGCTTTGGGCCTGATCTGACTAAAATCAACAGGAACAAGAATGGCTCCCAGGGATTTGGCACTAGAATTAGTTTTGCCAAGCTGAAACAGTCTCCAGGTTGAAAATTACAATTACCAAACCTGTTATGAAGAAGAATAATAATACTAACAGTGTTATGTCCAATACATAAATATTTGTTAGATAGTATAAATAGCAGATGAACAATAAGATTAGACAAAATATTATCAAAAACAAGATATTCTGCCCCTCCCCGTACCACAGAGATCTTTTTGCACTGTAACACTTCCCACACCAAGCGAATTATTTTAATTTCTTGCTTATATACTTACATGAGCTGGCATACAGCTTTAAAATGAAAATGTGGACTGACATTTGGAAAAATAACTGACAGTCATGGCACAAGAGTGCAGTGTCCTCCAATATTCGCTTTTTTCTTTTTTTCTTTTTTTTAAATGCCCAAATACAGACAAGGTACCCAGAAACAAAATGCTAATTACTAATGAAACCCTAATTCCAAGGAAATTAAAAATGCAACATTGCCATTGAATTTACTGGGACAAGGAATGAATCTAAACCATGGATTTTACACACACCACACAAAACACTTGTGCAGATTTCTGAAAACATACACTCATCGCATTGCAGGGAATCAAGCCTGCATTCCTTGCTCGACTAAAATTCCCCAACTGGAATAACAGCTTTAGATGTTATTTTTGTTCTCATTCTGTTTTACTATGTTAAATCACCAGATTTCTTTTTCTTTTTACTTAAGATAAATGTGTGAAAGTGCCTCCTTTCCATTCATAGATGTTATCTTCCTCAAACTTCAAATGATTCAGCTGGGTGAATATAGAGTTATAAATAATTTATCAAGATACATACCAGTTGTTAGGAAAAAGAAAAACCCTGAAGGAAGAATATCACTGCATAAAATCTGAACATTAAAACTGATTTTTTAAAATCAATCTTTAATTGTTTTTATTACCTCCTAATCCAGGTCTGAGACGATTATCATAACCATCCAGAAGTCTGTCTAGAATTCTTGTAAAGATGGTGATGTTATTCTTAGCTTCGTCTTCCAGGGAGTCAGCCAGCACTGATCTAAATGGACATTTTACATTTTAGAAAGTGCTAGATATGTTTTAATGTACACTCAACATGCAGTTTTTGCAGGCTGGCCTTGAATATTTAACTTGCTGCCCTCTAACAGGAAGGGTGTAGTTGGGAGTATATGAATACACAATTTATATAGAACGTGTTCAGAAACATAACAGTCAATAGTATACTATTTAAAATTTCTAGGAAGTCATTTTCCAGTAGCCTCTACCTCTAGTCCACATTGCATCACCGTGAGTGCTACTTGAGTGAGTGCTCCACTAATGCATTTGGCTATGCAGGTGCAAAAGCCTAAAAGAGCTTCCCAGGCCTCAGGCATGTCACTCCCGGACTGATAACCTGGGTTCCCACACACAAAATTGCCTCTTTCCAGCTCTATCCTATCTGTCCTCATCTAAGTACACTCTATCTCTGGATAAATCCTGTGGATATGCTTCCACCCAATGGTCATGTAACGTACATGACCAGAAGAACTAACATGAGGGAAAACTCCAGCGATCATGCTCAGGGAGTCCTCTGATGTCAGTATTTGGTGGGTGGGAACAACCATGCTGACTAGCAAGATGCAGGATAGCTGTGGATAGCCTTCATGTTTCTAAAATGATGTTTTGTTATAAAAAGCACTATTTCACGTTCCACTAGGCACAGGCGAACCTTATAAAAGTTGGATAGGAAAAAATCATAAATGAAGTGTCAAGAAGAATCTATAGATGGTCGATTGTTTCAAACTTCCCTGATAAAGAAAGAGATGTTACAGTCTTTATGGGTCATATCTCTGTGGAAAACACCAGGGGCTGGAACATGAACCTGCTGCCCAGCCAGCTGTGGTGCTGACAGCCCTCCCGGACCTCGACACCCAGACCAAAGGGTTTGTGTACTTGGGTCACGCTCCCATGCAGAAAGCCTTACACATGCAAATGTTACTGTGCCAACAATTTTAAGCACCATGCATGTGAAATGCATGAGCTCATCAGTCTACCTACTTAATACCAGCATATTAGTATCAAGGAAGTAAAGCATTGCAAGCTACACACCTTATCATTTATACCTTTTTCACCCATCTAAATTTTTAACCCGGTATGTTTGAGCATTTATCATCTCTAAATGAACTGTGCAAGGCATTCTGAATGCCACAAAAATAAGCGTGTTCTCTTCCTCCTTCAAACCAAAAGTAGGTTTGGGTGACATTTTCTCTAAAGCAAGCTATAAAATGATTAAAGACAGGGCCTTATGTTGGTCCCCAATTCAACAGCATGGAGGAAGTATTTAAATGTAAATCATTGCAGTCTGCTTTCTATCACATACACCATAGACCCAACCTAAATTGGGTAACTTATAAAGAACATACCAAAATATCATGTGTGATTTTACTGATGTGCGTTTTTTCTTAATCTTAATGACCGGATGGCTCATTTTTTATGTTAAAAATGTATTTCTGTATTCTAAGTCTCTGCTATTTTTTAAGCTTCGAGACAGAACAGTTTTTTGAACTCAAGATACCACTATAAATTAGATCATACAATTATATCAAATTAAGGTCATATCCTGCAAACTTTACTCAGGCATAAACTCCGTAATTATGCATGTAGTCTCTCTGACGTCAGTGAGATTACTCACTCGAGTAGGGTTTGCAGGATCTGGCCCACTGTGACTCAACTAATACTGCACCATAGTTAGGCATGAAGTGAAATAAGAAACATAGTTTCAGGAAATATTTTGTTAACTGGGAAATAGACAAAAATAAACGCAGACTTTTTAAATCACAGGAAACTTGCATTGTTTGGCTTACGACCCTCACCACATTAAGACAAGACCTACTGCAGTCAGAACCAGAGCAAGTAAACTGAAGTTACAAACTACAATTAACTGCATGTTTAGGGACTGTGGGCAACGCAAAACTATTACATGATTAAAATTACTTCCTCTTATGTTATCACTTTGGAAATGGAGAACTTTAAACAACATAAGAAAAGTTGATTAATAAATGAGGCTATTGTTTTATTATATGTGATTGTGAAGTTGTATGCTATCTCCACCTAGAGGTTTAAAGCTTAAGTATCATTTTGAATTCTGTTATGTTGACCAAAAAAAAACCCAAAAGAGGTATGCCCATGTTAAAAAATATGTGAGCATTATTTTAGAGACCGTGATTTGCTATTTGACTTCATGATAATCTATTTCTCCATCTTAACTGCTCTGTATGGTTCGGTACAGTAACCATCACAGTGGTACAGTAACTCCAATAAATCTTTAAGACATTTAAAGGATTTTTTTTTTAATGGTGCAATAAAGCATCAATTCACAAACTGTTTAAGGACAAGAGATTAGGCTTATCTGGTCCCTAGACTACCTTCTACTGCGTTTGCTGTGGAAACTATGTAATACTGCATTCAAACAGCTAAGATTATTTTTTTTTTATTACATTACTACATACTACACTTTGAAAACCTCTCACGCAAGCTTACCCTTAGCAGATCATAACATACATGTCTGTGCTGAACAAGAAAATTAAACATCATCCTCTCACCTTGTTGGTAGCCACACCAATAAAACGAGAAGAACCAACTGCATCTCGGAGAGTGCCAGCTTCCTCTTCATCGCTGCTCCTTGCAAAACCTAACCGTGCAAGAAAAACACAAACCCACTCTCAGCTACAGTCAGTCTCCGCCAAGCAGTGCTTTCAACTTAACCCGAGGAAAAAAAATATGTCACTTCAGTGGAGAAAGGAAACCACCGGATTTCTGCAGCACTTTTCACTACTAGCAACTTATTGTATCTCCATCTTTCTCAACGATCCTGCTCTGTGCGAAGAGGCAACGTATGATCAAAAGTGGCATGTGAGCAGACGCATCAGATGCTTTCCTTTTCCGTAAGCTGAAAGCCCCAAGACGAAAAGGAACAAAAAAATAAAAGCCGTACGTATAAAAAGATCGGGGTTTAACCATTCCTCGCCTCACTACGGCACACCGCAGCCGGGGGGGGCGGGCGGCGGGGAGCGGCGGGGGGGGGAGTCATGCCATTCGCAGGGGCTCGGTGCGGGGACCGCGGGCGAGCCGCCCCCAGCCGCCGCCGAGCGCCCAGCACGTTTGACAGCCGCCGCCGCCGCCGCCGCCGCGCGGGGCGGGGGGCGGGGGGGCAGCCCCCCGCAGGGCGACAAGTTGCGGACCGCGGCAGAGCCCTGCCCCGGGCCGGCGCTGCCCGCGGCCGTGGGGGGACGCGCCGCGGCCGCCAGGGGCCACGCCGCCGGCCGGCGCTCGCTTGCGGGGCGGCGGGCGGGGACCCCCGGGGACCCTACCTGGGAGCAGCGGGCGGCCGGGGCGGGGGGCGGGGGGGGGGGGGGTGTGTGGGGTGGGGGAGGGGAAGGGCGGGCGCCGGCGGCCAGCGGGGCAGGAGGCGGCGGCGGCGGCGGCGGGGAGCGCGGCCGGGACGGAGCGGCTGCCGAGCGGCGGGCGGGCGCGCGCGCGTGCCTGGGCGCGCGGGGGCCGGCGGGCAGCGCGGGCGCGTGCCGGTGCGCGGAGGCGGGCGGGGTGCGGCGGGCAGCGCGAGCGCGGGGCTGCCCCGCCGGGCCAGGCGCGGAGGGGGGTGGGGGGCCCGTCTGTCACGGCGGGGGGGTCTCTCCCCCACCCCCGGTGTGACCCCCGCCCCGGGGCGGCGCGGGGAAGATGCAAGTCACCCCGGCGCAACGGCGGCTCCCGCCGGCGGGGCTCCCGGGCCTTACAGCCTGCGCGGGGCGGGCGGGCGGCCGGGCGCGGCAACTTGGCCGGTGCGCGGGCGGTACGCCGGGGGGAAAAGCAGTCCCAGAGCGATACACCGCGTTTTCCGCGGCCCTTCCCGACCTTTTAATCACCTCTCGTTAAGTACGTGTTTGATAGGGCATGACCCAAACAGCCACCCTGCGCCCTTTTCGGTTTGCTGGGGGAATAATCGCCAGCACCCGCGTCCCACCCTCGCTCTGAGGCTGTCTCATTAATATTCCTTTCCCCACTTGCCCATTGGCACAGTCTAATTGAAATGCAGAGAGAAGAAAAGTCTGGCATTTAAAGTGAGCTCGGGATGCAGGCAGCCAAGAAACCAAACCTTCCGGTTTTTGCTCGGATTGCGTTACTTTCTGTTGCATTGTCTTCTCAAGCACGTTGCCCTCCTTTCTTATGCCCAGTCCTTCCTTGGTAGTAACTGGACCGCTGCTAGGATTCATTCCCATCGATTTTAGGTTTTCCAGCACAAGTAGATCAGGACAGGCTTGACAATTAAGGGTTTATATTTAGTGTACCCTCATTTTGCATTGTTACCTCGGAAATAATTAAATAACACCAGCCGTAACACTGCAGCTTTTTTTTTTTTTTTCCTTAACGAATCTCCATCCAACTCCCTTCCTTTCAATCCGTTAATTGCAGAAAACACAGGTCTCAGTTATCCTCTTAACATCACTGGCCTACCTGCTTATTGCTTTTTGCATGAAGTTGTTTTGTTGAAGTTTGCTTCTGAATCATACTGGTTCCAAAATGAACATGTGAAGTTGCGCGCACAGACATGGCGGGGAGGGGCGGGGAAATATTCAGTTAACTAAAGAGTTAACTACGAAAATTGGAGGATTCTTTTACCTACTTTCTGCTGTTTTTCCTTTGTCAGGCTGCTCCCTAAGTGTTGCTGCTTGCAACTGGAGGTCCCCTTGTTTTCCTTCTCCTCTAGTGGCTTAAGGCCTCCACAGCAGAGCATGAGAGACAAAAGGATGCAAAGTGCTTGGGCTGTCAAGACAATCTGTTACTTCCAACTTTGAGATATTTCATAACTTGCAGTAAGACTGGGAAGAAAGAGGGAACAAGCTGGATTTCTTTGTTTTTAAATAACATTTAAATGCCATTTTACAGAATGACAGCCCAAACTGTCGGAAATTATACAGATAAGAACTCAAGTGCAAAAACTGAAACACGAAGAACGCTCATTCAGCAGCCGTCTGCCCCTGCCTAAGGTACAAGGCCCTCATCTTTCCCTGTCCAGATGTGAAATGGGCTCTGCTCACAATTCTTCTTTGTCTGATCAGTCAAGCGTCTATGGTCAGTCTAAAGTCTTCTTTGGATTGGCCTGTAAGTCCCCAAGTACTAGGAATTAATAACTCATACTAAAGGCAGGATCAACCTTCACAGTAAAGAAAACTAGTTTTATCTACTCGTCCTAAGAAAAGGCAACTTCACAGATATCAATATGCAGGAAAAAATAATTAAAAGTGAAGAGCCTTCGTGATTTATTCTTATGTGAAATTCATTACATAATAGAAGCAGAATAATTTTTTTTCCACAGGTACTCGCAGCATTCCTTCCCAAAAAAACACTTCAAGTAACCATAATGCCTAAACTAGAATCTAATCTTTGTATGCAAGTTGCATCAAAACATAGAAAAACACATTTGTTAAGGAAAGCAGTCACAGTGGCTCCTTGTTGCTGTGATAGCATATTGTCATTCTTCAAAAGCCACATGGGGTAGGTACGTATTTATAATGAGCTTGTGCTCAAAGCCTTTCCCCAGAAAAATGTGCTGAGTTTTAGGCTCTAATCACAATTATTAGCTGTGATGTTCTCTGAGCTTTACCATAGCTTCATGCATTGAAGTCACACTTCAGATAAACTACATACCTTAAAAGTATCAGAAACTTGAAAATACCTCCTCATTCCCATTCTCAGACAAGTCGGACAGCCTGATGGGGCATCCCAAGGGAAGCTGGGTACGGGGGCGTATTACTGAGGCAGGGTGTGAGAGATCAGAGGCAACATAATTACTACCAGAGAGAACCTGTTCTGTGATAGTCCCACACCCTTATAACCAACGCTGCTGATGAACTGGAAGGCACTTGAGGAGGCAAGTGTGGTATAGCTGGGGTTTGATTGTTTTGTTGTGCTACGTGCATGCATGGCTCACAAGCGCTAAGTGTGTTAGCTCTTGTTGGTTAGAAACAGCACACTTGAGCCCCCTCAGCTGCACACTCAATAGGGAACTCTCTCTTCCCTTCTGCGTTATTATTTGCAGAGTGTTTCTGAATGCTGTCATTCATTATTGAATTTCAGCTAGCTCTGAGTCACGTGCAGCATCCAACATATCACCTGGGTTTGTGAGACTCCTGAGTCCTGATGCAAGTGCCCGAGGAGGTGGGTAGTCATGCCATTGGTTTGAATGGGTCAAACGTAAGGCAAGCAGCAGCGGACAATGCAACACATGCACTGGCTGGGACAGGGAAGCTCAGATAAACAGAACTGGCTCATAGCTCTTGGTTTGAGTGAGAGGAATGGGGAGATCTTTTTTATAAAGAACTATAGTTCTCTTCAGCTGCAAATTCCTGTTTTCATATCTATGGGGAGCTCACATATCGCAGCAGGCTAAAAGTAAGTTTACAGCAAAACAAGACCTTTGCTCTGTGTAGACAAGGCAGGATGCAGGAAATGCAAATATAAGTTAAATAATTCCATAAATGTCTTTACAACTTGTGTTACTTGTACAAATACAGTCTATTTTATCTTTCAGCTGTTCATTCAAGTATTGCTTGGACTCTGAAGCTGTTTTTCATGTAAAGCAACACAGATTTGTGGTGCTTCATGTTCCAGGTCTCCAGCTTGGGGCAAGTAGAGTTTGTTTATTAGAGGGATAGAAATATTCAGCATTTCTAAAAATCAACATGACAACATGGAACCACTTTGAGGTTCATTTTGTTTGAATATATTTTGAAGTTCACAGACAAATGCTCTTCTATTGCTACAATGAGAGTGATTTTCAGAGGAAATTTTACAGACATAGGGGCCAGTTATGATCAGCCTTTTTCCCAGGAATACAAAAAAAGGAGAGACGCTAGACTTCTGCCACCTTGTGTTGCCCGCAAAATTGCCATGTGGTGACTTTGCAGTCTGGAAATACCAGGAATCATTCGTCAATGGAGTCTGCAAAGGCCTCATTTCCCCTCTTCACTAGCTAATATTGACCATCCTGAATGATGTTCAGTACACACAGATTTATCAGTGACCAATGGACTTGCCTAAGCCTCAAGGCCCCAGACGACTTCTGAGAGGATGTGCTCCTGCGTGTCTTTTTCCACCACCATAATGCAGTCTGTAGGCAGATGATACAGCTGAGCAGTGATATTTGTATGTCTAAAATATTTAATTCATTAGCTAAATTCTGCTTTTGGAGAGTCAGTAGCATAAAAGAGTAATAACAAGTGGAAAGTTAAATGGAAGATAGCACGACAGACAAAGGGGTTACTGGGGGATGAATTTTCTAGACAAACTGGTTTAAAAGGCACTGTCTTTTGTGAACAAGCACAAGTCACTCTGGAACAAAAAGCACAATACAGACCTTCAGATTGCCTGAAAACTGCTGGAATTGGCAGTTTTGGCAGTGACAGGTTTTAAGCAGAAAAAATCACAGGCTTTTTTTTTTTTTTAATTATTATTCCTACTAAGAGGGCATTGAAATTTTGAACTTGAAAAGAAAAAGGATGCTTTTCTGAAGTCCTGGTAAAAAAATTCAGCCCTTGCCCTAATTTCAGTGCTGCTTAAAAGAATGGCCAGAATTCATTTAGCAGTCTGTCCAATAACTGCTCCAAGTCAGGAAAGCTTTTGCTGTTGATCCAAGATTACCTTATCTTGGGTGGCAAAAAATCTGCATTTTAAAAATGATTCTGCCTCCTGGGACTTCAAAGAGTTTCCTCCTGTCTGTGACTAATGTTAGCTAAAACACACGCAAAGGTGTTCTTCTATCACTAACAACAAATAATCCAAAGACAGTTCTAACAAGAAATGTCTTGCCTAGATTCAACAAGAACAACAAAAAAATCACATTGCTCCCTACAGAGTCGACACAAATGTAGCTTCTTTGTCGATGGAGACTAGGTAGTAAGATTTAGGAGGAAGAGGGTTGTGCTATGTCCCATGTTTGTTAGAAAAAAACATAAACCACATAATTGCTTATGGATGTAGCCATAGCCTGTGACAGTTTGCTCACATTTGCAAAAACACTGGGCTATCTATAAACATATCTGGGTTAAGTAATTGCCATTATAGTATTTTTATACATTTAAAAGAAGAATTTAGCTTTTCTGCACACTGCAGATGACACATAATGCAGGATGACAATTAAATCATAGTAAAGCTGTTTGCATAAACAAACTTCTAGATTTCAGTACCTGCTCCATGTATTGCAGTTTCCTAAATTGCCCCTTGCTGCGCCAACAGATGGAGAGATCAGGAAGCTCCCTAGCTGGGCAGGTGAGAACCACCCCAGCTCCCAAGGAGCTGGTTAGATGGATTCTCAGCCAGCCCTGCTGGAGGAGGCTGAAGTAACCAAGGATGCACAAATCCAGAATGCTCCTAGCACACACCTGGCAGTATGAATCCTTCCCCCACTCTTCCATGCATCACCGCAAGACATCTTTATGTGACTGAAGGTTCTCCATTTCATCTTTACATGCAGGTGCCAGGCACAGCCCAGGGCCCAAGAAAAAGCGTCAGACTTCAGCAGCTGTCAGTCCAGCCACATTCCATTGCTTTGAGGATGCCCTAGGCTAAAATAAATAAATAACCAGATAAAGGGAGGACAGTTGGTGTAAACAGGCATGTTTTGCTTTCCTCTCCTTTCAAGCAATGAATCACCAGTGAAATAAAGGTGACTCACTAAGTGAATCCAAAGCATGCTTTCTCTTTCACATGCGAGTCTGCAGTAGCCCTCCATGCTGTAAAGGCGGAGAAAACTAGGCTGCATTTTAATATTCATTTCCACAACACTGAGTCAAAACTGCCTGTAAGTGCAAAGGGATTTTTAAGGAAAAACAGAGCTGTCCTCATATCTCACTAACATAGTGAGAATATATAAATAGTTCACATGGCAGATAGTTTGTGTCAACACAGTATTGTACTTGCGAGCATCTGGGTAGCAACTGCTTGACACGAGAGAGGAACTGAGCGGCTGCTAGCGAAATATTATGCTGCTGTCTACAAAGTAAGAGCTGTGTTTCCCAAAAGCTCTGGACAGTGCTATACAAATCTGCCACACAAAAAGGGGTGCCCAGAGCAAGAGGTTATTAAACACCACCAAGATAATTTGAGAGAGTGAACTTGTTATGTCCTTTCTAATTGATTCTGCGGTACCTGGCTTTGTGCTCTGAGCTCCTGCTAATGGTCCCTGCTGTCTAAGAACCAGGACAGGTCCTCACCTCAGACTGGCCAGTCCCTGGCATGGGTGGACAAAGTTGCATGCCACATTTTGGGAACATGGCAACAGGCTCTCCCCTCTTCCCTGGTGGCGCTCCATGCAGTTTTCTTACTGCATCATCTGGCATCAGAGGCCTGATCTCTTGCATTGCAAGTCCCCTTTTCTTGCTGCAAAGCCCTGAGAGATGCTGTGGGGCACAGTGAAGGCTCCAGCAGCTCCTTCCCCCCTTCCTGGGGAATGCAGTACTGCATCTCATGAAGGAAGCTTTTAGCTAACCCCAAATTGCCGCTGTATCAAAAAGCAGGCATGAGCATGGCCAGAAGTCACAAACATACCCATTAGCCAGAGCAAGATCCTTCCCAGTGCTAGCTCTCCCTAAAAGCCTGAACCTGTTCTCACAAACACCAGAGGCAGAGGGGCGGTGATCTGGGATGCAAGAGACTGGAGAGACACAGAAAAAAAGTCTTTTTTAATCTAATTTGTCAAGTGACATAACTCTAGCTTCCAACTCCATACTTTTCACAGAATTCCCGCTCGCTCATTTGCTTCCCATTTATTACAGGCAATGGTTTAACAGGAACCCTATGTCATCATATCCTTGACTATTTCTGGGGTTTTTGAATTATGTATTTGCCCAGCAGGATTACTTCCACAGAGAAGTGTATATGGCTGTTACAATTCCCAAACACAGTTCCTCTTCAAGGAAAAAAATTGTAGCTGAATGGAGTGTTATTTAATTTTTGAAATTTTAAAGGACTAGCAGGGATCTCTGTTTGCATAAGGACCTTTCTATTGCTCTGAGCCTGAAGACTGCATTATAATAAGTATTCAACTAAGAGATCAGTCTGCCAAAAAACATGAACAGCCTACATGCAAAAAACTGAAGAAAATATGCAAAGTAGTCTCTGCACTGTTTATACAACTCTGTTAGAGATGTACCTGCAGCCCAATTTGGCACACTTGTAGCTTTCACATATTTTCACTGGAGTAGTTTGGATTGCAGAGAACAGCTTGTTTCCCTGGTTTTGTGTCACTTAATCCAGGCCCTCATGAGCACGTTCAGGAAATGTGGGATATTAAATGCATTTTTTCTGCACAGCAGCAAGTCTGTCTTTAATTCAGGTATAAACACAGTGTTTCCACAAATTCATTCTTATGCTGTACAAAAAAAAAAACCACACCAAAACAAACAAAACAAACCCCCAACACTCAAGTAGATTGAGCTATCCAAACAGACCATAAAAAATGTTTTCTTTAAATATGTCTCTCTTACCCAACTGTCTTCCTTCTTTAGGGTGATTTTCTTCTCAGCTTCCTGCATTTTCTACCAGCCTGTTCCATCTTAAGAAAGGAATCACAGGCTTCAAGTTGCTCCTCTGTTACATCAAGAATATTTTGGAAAAATGAATATTGCAAAGTTAAATGTTATTCAACACTTTTAATTTCATTTTGTGCACGTTATTTTAAATGGAAAATGAGTCTTTGATGTTCCATCACTTAAAAGAAACTGAAAAAATATTCTTGCAATGAAGAATTTTGTACTTCACTAATACACCAACAGTGCTGAAAACATATGTCTCAACATGCATGAACAGTACTTGTAAGGCCGTGTAACTCTCCTCAAATGACACAATATGCTTTTATTTGGCTGAATATGAAAGAGTAAATGTAAGGTGATCCTGGATACTATTCCCACACATTCTTTAAATAATCTCTGCTTGCTAGCAATTTTCATGGTTTTATATGTTTTGTACTTCAACTCTCTCATAAATGCCCAATGTCTCTTTTTAAAATATTAATCACATGCATCCAGTTGCACATTGTTAACTACATGTCCTCAAATTCTTATGTATCACTGCATTCCAGTCATCCGGCAAACCCAGCTGTGGTGTGAAAATCCCAGTCACATGGAAATCAATGCTCTTGACTTCTACAGGGCCCATAATTCTTTCCAAGAATCTTATCACCTCAGAGGCTGATTTGAAGGTGAGTGCTTCGGCTATCTTTCACAGAAGCGTGGCAGGGACTATCACATTATTCCAAATACCCATGCCATATTTGAATAAAGTTATGCTTGAGTGAGAGCATCCCTGTACTGCAGTTATTTGGGAGATACAGAGAAATGTGAGGAAGTTTTAAAGTAGCTCAGATTCTGTTAACAGTGTAGAATTTAGCAGTATGTGTTACAAAAGTTGCTCAATAAAATTGGCACTTTTGAGATGGCAGGGTGAATGTGAACACATGATGGGAGGCATCTTCAGCTTGCCATGGTTTTAAGTGCTATTAATTCAGGTTTGTCTGCAGATTATACTAGCTGTATCAAGATGAGTCCTCCTAAAAACTTTATGATGCTCATACAGTTTTTATGAAACGTACTGTGAATCCAAAGTTTGGCCTACGCTCCACAATCTCTCTCCTATACCTGTTATCTGATGGACTGTGTAGAGGAAAATTACTACACTATCAATTTAAAAAAATGGGATTTTCTACATCTATTGGTTTTGGAATAATCCTGAAGTATTATAAGATCATGGAAGGACTATTAGCATAATATATTTATACAAGGACAATGTATATTTAATCAGTATTTAATGGTGATGTAATAATAGGTTTCCCCATAGAGAATGACAATATGATTTTCAACTTCCTGAATTAATAATCTTGCAGAATACTGAAGACCATTATTTCACTTCACTCACATGCAGAAAGAAGAAATCTTTTTCTGTGCAAGTAAGGAAACCTCTAAAACAAATCAAAGATGTGGGCAGACAGTACAGAGAACTAATTAACTCAAGGCAAGTAACCCAGGAAAATGAATGTTGAATTGGAGGTAGTTCAAAGACTTCAAGGGTAACAGTTTAAAATGCAGCATTTATGGCCTTGAGTAGTTAAGACCTTGTGAATGACTATATTCTTTTCAGAAGGCATGAAACATCAAAGGCAAGAGGAACAGGAATAAATCTGTGTGTGCAAAGTGATAGGAAAGAGAAAGAAAGAGCTCTTGTATTTGTAGAAGGGCAAGATTCCTTAAGCTCCTCAAAGTCTACTCAGGAAACAGCGACCACTAGTACTGCACTATGAATAGGGCCATGGATGCAGTAAGATTGTCAAAGGAACATGTGCAGGGGCCCAGGCATGCCGAGTTCCCCTTAGGTGGTGTGCCCGATGGCTGCTCCACTGTGGCTGGGTCTTCAGTGTACACCATGTCCCATGTCTGTAGTAGCTCCTTTTATAGTGTTGCTGCATTAGGTGTTCATTAATCAGAGAAGAAAGATGGTTCTGAATCACTGAAGTAAAGTGGCACCTTAAAGTGAATGTGAGCCTAGGACACAGCAGGAAGTTTCTTGCAGGAGAAATAAAGCTTTAGTACGTCTGTATAATATGCTTGGGTGACTGCTGGGAATAATAAGAATCAGTTTTTAAACTGGTGTTTGGGAAGGAGGAATTAAAACTTGGAACATGTGTCCAAAAGGGCCATTGAAACGGTGGGGCTACTTGCATTGCAGAAGAAAGTAGAGACTTGTCTTGTTGTGCCTACTATAATGACAGCTGAAGAAAGAGGGGCAAAGAGAGAAATGAAGCTGTGTTAAAGTGTCTCAAAAGGCCAATATGGAAAATATATATTGCCACTGAAGGACAAAAGGAGTGGGTAGCCACAGATCCTGAGTAGATGTAGCCAAGAAATTAGAGGGTTTGTAGCAAAGAGGAACAGCTGCAAGAGGAGGCTGTGAGAGGGACAAACACAACAGTTGGTACGCAGAAGGGAATGAAGCAGCAGTTTGAACAGAGATCTCCCTTTCCTGGGTGTTTGCTATTTTAGGACATGTTTCTCATTCTTCATTTAAACTTTGAAAGTATTGACTGGAAATCCCTCTTTCATCATCTCCAACAATATCGTCTACTGAAAGAGAGCATTGACTGGGAAAGCTTTAGGCAGCAACAGAATAAAGTGCTTTCCCTCTATACATCTTGCATGTTTCAGCACTATTGCTTAGTGGTAAAAGAAAAATAAATGCTAATTAATGATAGCTATTAGATTATAATAAACACAGAACAAAACTGAGGAGCACATTTTATCACAAGATACAGACACTTTTGATGAATGTCAGTCTGCCAACACTGATAATTTCTATTGCACAAGTATTTAAATACCACCTCTGCACCTCTGTCCAGTTCTCGGACAGAACTGTCTTTGCAGACAATTGTAATTTCGTAGAACAAATAATGTGTATTGATACCATCTCATACATACACGTGAAACCTGCCCTTTTCCAAGCAACTTCACTTTGCCAGCTGGTTATGGTTAAGGAAAAGATATAATATTAACATATGTTGGGTAAGCATTTTTATTATGCTAAAAGTTTACCATATCTATTCTAGAGCCTGTAAATGTAGAGTGATTTTTTTTTTAAGATTTGTTAGCTGGTGAAGACAAGCTCTACCTTCTTCCAGAAGACACAGGGAACAAAGTACAGCACATTCCCTTGTTTAATAAGCTTAGGATTTTCCCCTTAATGCTGAATATGGATTTATCACAGTTGTATGTTTTCTAAAAGTATACATTCTGAATGCCTCAGAAGGGTAAAATAAGTACTTACATAAATCAGAAGTAAGTGGGGTTTCTCAAGTTTCATAAAAATGTATGCATGCGTGAAGATCAAGTATGGAGATTTTTATGGAAGTGCCAAAGTATTTTTAAAACAATATTTTTAATAATATAGCATCTAACTATAATTTTACTGTATAGTAAGAATTACTGGTCCTACAACATCACTGTAATTTATTTTAAATGCTACTCCCTCAAATTTATTCTTTTTCCATCAATGAGACATGATTTATATATATATTTATATATATACACACTCTACAAAACTGTGATTGATTAGGCCTGATTTTGATTAAGCAGATATGCATTGTTCATCTCCATCCCAAAAGGGGTCAAGAAAGTGAAAAATTAATGAAAAAGGTTAGCAAAGTCATTTAAGAATTAATGTGATTAAAATCCATACCATTCTTACTGTACCCAGATCTTTCAAGAGCAAATGGCAAATATATTCCAGCCACTGGCAAGCAAAGAATAGATAATAAATCTCAGAGAAATTAGAAAGGTTAATGGAAGACCATAATAAGGAAAGAAAATTATCTCACAAATTCAATTAGGAACTTTGATATCTAAGGCTAAAAGTAGAAACCGGAGATTCGGAGATACCTGGACATACAACTGTATGTCATTGAAAGAAGAAAATGTAGAACACAAATGCTTTTTAGCTGAAATCAGTTTTACAGAGGTGGAAGAGGGACAGAATTAATTACTCCATTGTAAAAGCTTCTTTACTAGATGGGCTGGGTACTGTTGCTTTGCTATATTAAAGCTGGATTTAACATTTACAGATTTCCTACAATGCGACCATCTGACAAAGCCATTCTCAATAGTCAGGAATCCCCCTTCTCTTCCTTTCTTACAAGGGGATGTATTCCTCAGTATTAAATTTAGAGCCTTGCTTTTAACCTTGATTAGTTAAAATAAGATAAATAGGTAAGACAAAATACAGAGAAAAAAACATTTTGCAATGGCTTTGGCTGTTATTTATATCTGGTACAGTTAACAGCGCAGCTTGCAACCACTACCAACTCACTTCCAGTTCCCTATCCCGAATTATGTACCAGAAATACAGAAAAGTTTGTGCAAAATCTTATTCACTGATTTTCTAAAACACAATACCCTTATTTTAAAGCAGAAAATGCAGTGATAAATGTAGTAGGGTGTTCCTAAAGCTTGGGTTTATAATATATGCCTTTCTGCAGCAAAAAGCAATTAAGTATCAGGATAAAATAAAGGAATAATCTCATGGAGCTCAAGAAATAGTTGTTCACACAGTCGGCCAGGAGAGGGACTGCTGAAGGCTGAGTCATGCTCTGGCCAGCAGAAGCTGCTTTGGTTATGCAGAAAAGGCACCTCCAGGGCAGTGCTGCTGCCAGTTAGAGTTTTGCTTTTGATATCAAACCACACCATGAAAGCTGTCCGCCTGGAGATTCAGTTAGGTGCCCAAGCATTCAAAAAATGCACACACATCTCAAAATACTGCATTTTCCCCTAGTGGATGAAAGGATTTATTTAGTTTTAAAATGACAAAGGCAATTCTCCAAGGCTTAAATTAATTAATTATACATCAATTGCAATACAATTAAATCTCGGCAGTATTCAGGTTGTTTTTAGGTAGGCTGACACCAGTAGTTAGCCAGTGGCCAGCCTTCCTCTCCCTTCCTCTACCTCCCTTACCTGCCAGGCAAGCCTTTGGCCCCCTCTAGACATTCTCTGTTTCATTTAACAAGTGCAGACTGGACCACTATTTCTTCTGATAGCTATGTAAACACAGTGATCATCTTTCTAGCTTGTACACCTTTATGTTTCCAATAAAGGGCCAGGATTTCCAAATAAAGCTTTGAAATACACATTTTTATCATACTTTTTATATAATGACATAATGCAATTTGGTTTTAACCTTTTTCAATTTGCAGACCTCTCAAAACACCCCAGCAGAGATATATAGAGAATTTAAGCCTACTAAAGAAATAACTCTTCATGGTTCCATTTCTCAGACCTTTAGGGGAGGAATCCATAGACTTTACAAATTAAAAACCACCATAGTGGCCAAGCCTTATCTTGATTGCAACCAACAAATAAGTGTGTCCTGCAGCTCTAATGGTAACATTTTATTTTACAGGTCTGCCTGGAGGCAGAAGGATATAACTCCCATTCAAACAACATTAAATTGGTGAGAACTGGTTTACATATATTGAACAGAATTGTGTATTTCATCAGCAGAACTTTGCCAATGGTGATTCATTTTAAAGGGATATACCTCTTAGAAATTCTTCCTTCAGTCAGCTGTTCCTGTCAGGGAAGGGAAAACATATGCACAGATTCAAGAAATCAATTTAACTTGATGTACGTTCTTTAGGGCCAGAGGGGAGCAAACTCCCCCTCTGCATGTGCAGTTGTCAACTCAGATATGGCACCCAGGAGGAAAATGGACCTGTCATGGTTCAGCCTGTCCCTCATTATTCCTGTTGCTGGTGTGTGCACAGTCACCAGGTCCTAGGCACACTGTGCCGAGATAGGCAGTTGAGGCTCTACCCAAACTAGGACTTAAGCAGAATCTAGACCCCATCTTAGATACCTCAATACATAGGGCATGCAGAAAGAGAGCTCAAACAAGGTCCAGAACAGCCACCTGGTAGTTACACACTTACATCTTCTCCCAAGCTGACAACTACTTTAAAAATCAAACTGGGATCTGGTTTTAGAAAATACCAAGGCACTTGGTTCTTACACTCTAGGCAGTCAGTTATCTGCCAAAGACATTCTGACCCACCTCTCCCATGATGGCACCCCGGTCACTGTCCTATTTCTGTGTGACACTAGGGAAACTTGTCTATCACCATACAACAACAGAACAAACCCCATCTCACCTATGGGATCCAATGCTGTTATGTAGAAACAAAAGGAATGACCAAACAGGGATGGAGATCATGAGCGTCGCAATCAAGAAAAGTTGGGAAGTCAGCCTGCAGAAACTTTGTACGACTATTTCCAGAAGCTACGTGTTCTGGAGAAAAAAAAAATAGAGTTTGTATTCTCTGTAATTCTCACCCACACTCATGAAGAAATTGCTTTAAAAAATATGAAAAAAAAAGTTACTGTTTCTTTTTCCCCATATGCTTCAGGATTGTCTAATTTAGATGAAGAGTGGTGGGTGGTTTTTGTGGATATTCAATATTGCTCCAGTTGTATATAAAAGCTCAGCATCTATTCCATTTTTGGCAGAACAGAAAGTGTGTAAGTAGCTAGCAAAGAGAAACATCAAAATCTGTAAATGCTTACTTGAATTTAACCTCCAAGCTTCTGCCTATAAGTGACAGACTCCATTCCCCATTGATGCAAATCCTTTTAGTCAATGCATTGCCTCAAATTAATATACACTGTAAAATAAGGGCATTTGTGTTTGAATTTATTGTGCTGCAGGGAAATACTATTCTCTTCCTATTGCCAAAGGTGTCCAATACCCAAGTCACACACAACATTTTTTGGAGAAAAGTGCAACATGACACAGGAAGGTGCTGCATGAAAATGCAGCTGTGCTATGCAGAGGAGACTGCAAAGTAAGCACTAGTTTTTAAAACTAGTACTTAAAAGAGCAGTTAACCCAACTTCTCATTCCCATGTAGGAGTTTTATAAAAAATAATTTTAGAATATAAAGCAAATGTCTCCACAGCCATTTCAAATGGATTTAATCCCATGTTATTTTAATCCATTAAGATGCTGTGCATATGATTTTATGTAAATTTTTAATATGCCTAATAAGGTTGAACTAGTGTGTTAAATAATCAGTCTTTAAAATAAGTGTGGGAAGAGGCAAATATAGCAATTGCTGTGTTCCTCTTGCTCTGTCTTTATATATATAGTTCTGCTATTAACCTCTAAGTTTTTTGTGGTGCATTTGTGTTATAGAATTTTTAAAGCAGGGAAAAAGAAATAAGAACTTTTTTTTTAATAAGCATTCCAATCAAAATAAAGGCTTAAACAGACAGCTAGAGTTTAAACAACTCGAGCCAGGGACACAAATATATTAGATCTTATTTGAAACCAGATACATTAGTAAATTGTGTTGATTTGGAGCCTTTCTCACTATTTAAAGGTCACTTTACTATTAATTTATTTAAGTAGACTGAAAAGTAATTTAGTAAATTCAGTCATCCCAACAGTAATCTATTCTCTCTTTGATTTCAAGAGAAATGACAGCTATTTCATCTCAGGGGTATCTTTGTCAGTGAATTCTTGTGATACAGACTGCACATTTCATCCCTGGTGTGTAATATTTACTTCCATCCCACAAGCACTGCTGAACAAATAAATCAGTGCTTTTTGTGCAGAGATCACACTAGGTATACAGGTGTTAGAAAACTAAGTTGCATGTAAACCAATTTTAACACTATATTATGTTTGTTATAAAAGCGTAGCCTGGGTTATTTTGCCCACTGTTATTCAAGAGATTTAAAAGAACATTTCCAATAATTTCATTTTAACATTTTTGATTGATACTTCACAATAGCTACAGCTAAGTCAATTAAATATTTGGGTACCAGGATAGGGGAGGAAAGGGAATTCATCTGAAAGAGCAAGAGTTTTTCTTTTTCAACATTATCAGCTGCTCTATGAAATACATCAATAGCTTGCTCACTGTTCTTGTCCTACTCAAAAGTCACTACCTTTTCTGTAAAATATGGTTTTAGTTTCAACACTAGAAAAGAGGTGGGAACATAGGAATGTTGAATTAATAATTCAACATTATCTATCTTTATTTTTTTTTGCCTTGAAACTGCTTTATCTCAGAAAGAAAGAAACTTCCGATAAAACATTTCATTTCAGCTGATCCCAGTGCTTAGAGATCCTATGCTGTAGTTGTTAAAAAAAATCTTAAAAAAAAAAAAAGGCTCTCTAACTGATAACGGTGTTTCTTCAAATATACTTTAGACAGCTCTGACACAGGGAATGCGATGCAGAAGTATAAGTGTATGGCTGAAGTAGTTTCCACCCCTGTATGCTTTGTGAGGATACTCTTAAGGAGAGCAATTCTTTTCTTTTCCTCATACCAGAATATTTATCAGTTTTTTAGAGCTTAAAAAAGAAAATTACTTCAATCCTTTGACATTTTAATTTCAGCTCTTAAAAGAATCCAAAGAGCCACCTAAGATGTTTTCAGCCTGTATCTTTGTTGCACTTAACTGCTGTTAAAGCCTGTACCAGCTGTGACATGCCCTCATTATTTAATGCTCAGCTCTGGTGACCAGTCTGGGCTCCCTCGCACCAGGGATATGTGCTTTGGCATCCTAAAGAAAATGGATAAACAGATGACTTTTAAAGAAATACTGCCCTATCATGTATCTATCAATCAGCTACAATTACTATCCATTCTAAATGAACATCCTTTTAACGGGACAATTAATATAACATTTCTGACCTTTACATTCATCTCAAGTTTCTTGTTCCCCCAGGAATTAGTATGGCTAGTATTTTACTCTTCATGGTGACATGTAGTGGTTGAATATCACTGCACTGTGTACGTCAGGGAGATATTGCTCCCCACAAGTAATGTGTCTATGGTGGCATCAGGAGGGCATAGGAACTTAATTTCCCATATTATCCACTGGAAAGAGCCATTTTGAAATGAACAGATAGAGAGTACATCAGAAAATTGCTGGTCTCCCAAATTCATGCTATTGAAATACCACTTAGGGACTGATTTGTGATAATCTGGTGATTCACTGCGAAGGGCTGAAGGAACAATTTCCCCCCTGTTGACAATGATAAGCAAGAATGAGATTTCTTATTACTGCTGATGCACCTGCTGAAATTACTACTCAAGTACATTCTGCTATTGCTATTTTTCCTTCTGCTGTAATTAAAGTAACATCAGAGGAACACTGCCTTCTGCTATGTCTCAATTAAACCAAAGTCAGCTTCTCCATGCAACCCTATCCAGGAGGTTTACAAAGGGAAAAAGAGACAATATAGTAACGTTAATACTCTTTCAAAGTTTTCAGCACTTTCACTATTTAGTGGTGTCTTTATGTCAGAGAACTGCACTTCCAAAGACTCATGAGGACCCAGCTGTTTTTAGTTTTCCTGGGGTCATGTCCTCATTACTAATCTAACTGCAGTAGGATTGCTGGACCAGCACAGAGGGACCTGGTATGCAGGAGTGCCAGAATGTGACCTGAGGGTTTATTCAGCAATGACTCAGATAAAATTCCCTTTTCTTTCAGAGGGTTATTTGACTGAAGAAAAATAAGCATGGAAACAGACTCCAAGATGTGATCCCAAACTTCAGCCAGATTCACAGACCTAATAGTAAATGTAAGGTGAATGCCAAGATCAGGAGTACTAACTGATTGCTGAGCAACAGCCTCCTCTGCATACATAAACTGGGCTTGTCTTGGCTGTGACTTGGGTCCTCACCCAAGAGTCCAACCTCTTCATGGATAGACAATTGAGACCTTGTGCCTGCAGGGGCAGAACCTACTTCACCATAGTCCTGCACACTGAACTAAGTAGTTGACTCATCAGAAGGAGTAAGAAGAGTGATTATTGCTTAAAAGGGCTGGAATTAAATTACTGCTGTGGGACATGTAGAGCAATTTTTCCTGGAGACTTTTCTCTAAATCACGCAAGCTGTGTCTATATTGCTAAATAAAAGCCAGACAGGCATGTGTCCACATGAACAAGGACACTTTGACATAGCTTTACAAAGTGAGATGGGATGGCCCAAAACAGAGACAGCTAGAAAGCTAGCTGTTAAGTAATGCGGACAGTCAGGAGACAAATATTTGATCTCAGTCTCTGGCCCTCTTTTTTTTAGCAAAATAAAGGCATGATAGGACTGCTCTGGTACACCCACTGTACAGGACCACGGCTAAAGCGACAGTCTTCAAATGCCTGCCTTTCTGCAACAGCACATCCACATCTGCTGTGGAAGGCACAGACTCCCCCTTTTTCCCCAGACTTTTCAAAGATCAGTTAGCTTAGGACATTGATCTAAACTTTCGATCGTACCACTGGGAAATGTGCCAGCCACAGAGGAGAAGAGGAAGAAAACAGAAAAAGGAAATGACAGTGGATGTCAATAAATATAAAGGCAGAGAAGCTATGTCCATCTAATGTCCAATTGTACTGATACAGCTGCTTCCTTAAAGCCTGTTAGTAGTTTTGTATTTATGTATATCATATATGTTTATATGCAATTAAGATGCAGTTGCATACCACAGCTAAGGAAAACTAACCCCTAGATGCAGCCAAGTGCTCCCACCATTTTCCTTATGTTATTTCCTTATCATTCATCTCACTTGCAGTGAACCAGTCCCAAGCACTAAACTAGCACAACTGTACCTTAACTTCTGTTGGCTCAGCTCCCTGAATAAATTCACCATTGAACGGGACCCCATCGTGATAAGCCTGTGCTGGAACCCAAAAAGAAAACTGCTTAACTGGGAGGTAGAAAGAGAAGCAGGACTGGCTTTTTATCAGCTGACAGCTATTTCACAGGCTCAGCTGTACTTCCCAGCCATACTCCCAGAAAAGATTTTTATTCAACAGATTTGTTGGACCTAACGATGTTTGCTGTTATATACATTACGATACAAGCAGGAACAGATACTTCTTTTTTCCTGTAGGGGGGAGTAGTATTAATTCCTTAAGACCTGAAAATACAATTAATAAATAGTCTTATACACACATGGGTCAATTTGAAGCTAGAGCACTTTCTACTTCCCAGGATCTGATGTATATCCAGGCTTACCTTGAATCTCACATCAAAGATCCCAGCATATACCTGCTCCCCCCTTCCAGTAAACGACCCATGAGTATATAAGTAGCAAAACCCCCTGTAGTCTGAAACATTTGCTTATTGTTTTAAAACATTGCTTTCTGGGCACATTGAGAGTAAATCACATCCATGGGCTGAATCTCTCAGAAGGTCACTGCATTATTAATAGCTGTTTCAATTTAGCTAGTTAGAGGAAGAATGCTTTCTAAAGTAAGATTGCATTCCAACTACCTTTCTTGGATTTATGTTATTTTTATCCTTTTGCACTAATTGCTCCCTCTGCATGGTTTGCCACACAGCTATAATACCAACACAAATAGCGGCTAGGCAATGCTAATCCTTGCTGCTGTCATGGTGGAGATTTTATTGTTACCCTTGTTTGGATCTTTCCTTAAAAAGGCTTTTAAGTTCACCTGGAAATTGGGTTATTGCATTTCCCTGGTCATGCCTTCCTATTTCTACCGCCTCCCACCAGAGATGCTGCTGCTTCTAATTTTCCATTGAGTGCTAGCATATATTGCAGGGTATCCTCACCACCAAGATATGAGGCACACTCAGCCATTCTGATCTGAGAAAGCTATAAGCATGAGGGCTGTCCTCTATAACTGTGGGTTTTTAACAATGAAATTTGTTCTGAGGAGGAAATCTGCAAAGTAAAACTAATACCTCAGCACCAAATCCCTTTCAAAAGGCAATGACAATGGCAAGTGAATTTCTCTCTACCGTTCTCTAAAAGCAAGAATAAGTAGAGCATGTCCTTCAGCTGCTTCTCTCTAGATACAATATTTATATTCCTTCTCTATAACTGAACAATATACAGCAACATCTTGCAATAAAGCCCTAATGATACTGTGCTATGTTCACTTAAAAAAACACGAGTTTCGTGTCACCAGAGGATTTATGGTTTCTGCTCTGAGGTTTCTTTTGACTGAATGGCTTCTTCATTAGTCATAGCCTTACTTACATACACAAATAATAAAATGCTTGCGCAAAGGATTTAAGTTAACATTTACAAATATCTTAAGATATGAAGAACAGTAATGATTTTTCACCTTACTATTTTTCCATTATAAAATTGCTGTGGATGTTGATAAGGAGATCAGTGGACATGGGGATTCCAAGAGAGAGTAATAGTAATAAATTCATGGAGACAGAGCAGGAAGATGACATTAGCAGCCATATTTTTTCTAGGAAAAGGGAATCTTGGGGAAAAATAACAATAAAGCAGTTTGTGTGCTCACAATGTATAAGACTTCAGGCCTGAAAATGTTAAGCCTCTGTGTTGAAAAAGAGAGAAAGACAAGGCTTTTAGATGTGCTATGAGGAAAAATAAAAAAAAAAACAAGTATCAAAGGCAGCTTGGACCTTTGGATCCAGCAAGTACTGAGGGTTGTCTTGCATATTTTATGATAAACCTCCCAAGATAAATAACAACACCCCGAAAACCTTTGATGCATTCAGTTTTATTAAATTACAGCAAGTTACTTTCCTATCAATCAATTAAACAGGCAAGACTGAAATTTTATTATATATCCCTGAGTTGGTCTGCCATAAATCAAGCCCACAGTTGAATAAGTGTTTAATTATGTGTTCACAAACTGTTGTGTAAAAAGGAACATACTTACCAAGTCGTATTTTTTACTTTTTATCTGGAGAATTTGTTTCTCATTAACTGATTGCTATCCACAGTGAACTTCCTCTTGAGAGTGGTAAATAAGAGCCTGATATCAAGACAGAATCTCACCTAGGAAGATCCTACATTGCCACTGCCTCACGTATTCCCAGCAGTTTGAGGAAATTACTCCATACCTTGCAGAAACAGGATTGATTCATATTGTGAATGTGTGTATTGCTGGCTGTTTATTCTATATTTAATTTATTGGGCCCAGGGAACTCATTTGTGAATGGAGTCCAAGACTGAGGAAAGCTGTGTATCAAGATACACGGAGCAAATCCATTCTTACACAACAGCTAGGAAAAAACAAAACATGACTAGTAAGGGCTTATTTTATCTATTGCCAGAAGAAAAGCCACAGGATAGAATCCTTTCGGTGTACCCAAGAGCAAAAACGTCCATTATCCAGAAGGGATTGTGTGCCCCAAGCATACCATGGCATTCACTTTTTTAGATTTAGTAAATAGCTGGACCATAGCCTGACCACCCCAGTCCATAGTCTGTCTTTATTATTTATTCAGAAGCATGAGTCACCTGGGGTTTTTTGCTTCCTTTTAGGAATTTTTAGCCTAATGGGCAATCACGTGTAATCTGTCTGCATCTCCATGTTAAAGCCAACAGTTGAGTCTCTGGGCTTCTTAAGACTGTCAGGATGTTAATGGAAGTATCCAAGACTCTAATGCAAGTCATTACTGCCCCAGAGAGAGATGTTCAGAGACTGAGTTAATACGTTGTAAGGACAAAGTTCTTTGGGATGCCAACCCCAATTTCCACAATCATAATTTCTCTCCTACTGATATCTGAAAGAATATACTGTTGAGAGTCGTTACCCCATCTTCTGTATTTGGCCGTTTCAATATATTGTTCTTCTCTTGAGAAGAAGCCAGGAAATCCACATTTCCAGAGTGTCTTAGTGCCTGAAGGGTGACAAATGATCATTGTCATCAGTTAGTGAGCAACTGGGATGAGTAAGTCATAAAGACTGAGAGGAAAAGAAGTTCTAATATAAAAGCTTATAAAACTTGTAAAAAAAAAGAAGAGGGTCCATTATGCAGAATCCAGATAATGTTTCATCTATGACCCCAACTTCGCTGTGGCTTATACATGAAGTACGTTAAAGGGAAAGTCATCACAAGTTTTCTCCTGATCTTAAACTACCTTCTGTTGTAAAAACATACCTTTTCATGGCCAGATAATCACCCCGTTAATAAACCTTTACTCCCTTTCTTCCACCATCCCAGCCTAGACTAGTGATCCTTCCAGAATTCATTTTCTTAGAAATGGCAGGCAGGTCTTGAACAAGTTTGGCTGGTCCCAGATGCCATTAGATGTACAAACAGATCACTCTATTACAGAACCCTTCAAAATCAATTGAATACTCTTTAATAAATTTGCATAAGGGCATTGGCTTAAACTGTAAATGCAAGAATAATGTAGCAATTCTAATTCATGACGCTAAAATCTTTATCCAGCATCTTTCACCTCTGCTAATATATATAAAAATGTTTGGAATCCACAGAGGTTCTTATTGGAAAACCTAATTTAACCAGAGATCTCAGAGTTGCACTAAACCTGTAGCTTAAAATTTTGTTGAAAAACTGTGAATTGTATGTTCTTTTGATTGATCCCAGCCTGCCACAAGAAAATGACATCCACACTCAAACAAGGTGATCTGAGAGCAATAAAATTGCACATATAGGGCAATTTTAAAGCTTTAATGGAAGAATTATAGATGAATTAGAAAGATTAATTTCAGGATCTTGTATGAGTCACTAAGGCTGTGGGTCTGGGAGGAGAATGGTCAGATCAAGGCAAAGCATAAGAATTGCAAAAGGCACAAAGGACACAGCTTTTTCCTTCTTGCACATCTGCAATTAGTCCTTTCCTGGCACAGTCACCTTAGTATATAGTAAATGAGACACCATGCCTATTTTCACCCAGACCATTGCTTGCTGGCCTTGGTAACTTGCTGGCTTCCATCTGCTTTGCATTCTTTACTGCTGGGAGACAGATGATGACTGCCCTTGTTACAATACAGGATAGTCTTGAATGGAAAAAAGAGAGGGAACACAGCGAAAAAAGTGTGTTATGCAGCATGGAGTGCGGGGTACACTGCTGAAAAAATCTGATTATTTTGTGTTAATATTTTGGGTGGGGAGGTTCTGCTCCGCTTTATAATACTGAACCTTGGCCACTGGCTGCATAGTTATGTATCACTGCTTGTCCAGCAAAACATGGGTTGTGATCCCTGGTGTACCAAACACCCATCATTTCAGTTAGTTTCTGGGCAGCTTCTTATGCGCAGCATTTTGTCAGATCTGGCACATGAACAGGTTGATACATGAGTATAGGCTAGTTTAAATTCCTGGCCAAGATTCTTATTTACAGAATCCTAGGATAAGAGTTCCTGTACAAAAAGTCCAAGATTTTAATTTCCCTGGTATATGTGTCCTTGCCAAGGACATATCAGAGGCCAGATAAGAGCATTTAACAATTTATTACAGCTCCAAAGCTTTGAACTAAGATAAATCAAAGGTAGATTTTAAATTTTAAAGTAATAAGTCCTTAATATCACTTTGGTACTTGACAAATGTAATATGTTGTGTTTCTTCAGCAGAGTGGGAGGGGACTCCATATTTTTTTCTGAAATCAAAATGTGTGTTGAATATTCTTTCATATAGAGCAAATGAACTCTTCTTCCCATTTACCATCTCCGTCATTTGTTCTGATTCAGCAAGGTACTAAAATTTAAGCCTACGAATAAGAACATGGAGTCAGTAGAACTGCTTGTGTTCCCCCAGCTAAGGCACATGCTTAGGCATAATGATGAGTTCAGCTTTAATTAGTTTCTAACACTGCTAAGCATTTTTTAAGACAAGGAAGCTATTGAGTGCACTCTGGTTGGGAAGTTTCAAACTCAGCAGGAACCAGAGTTATCTTGGCCTAGCCATGAGTGCCCTAAGTAATTATCCCGTTTCAGGATGACACTTATTTATGTATTTATTTATTTTAAATAGGGAGAGGGACAAGACTTCTAAATTTGGAGTTACCCTGACATAGCAAATGCTAGAAAATAAATTGTTAAGGAAAAGGAAACAAAGAAAATCCGTAAGATAGGAATGCAACTACATCAGCAGAAAGAATGAAGCAACTTCCCTGTTGGTGAAGAATTCATTTAGGTCACCACCTTAGGTCTCTCTACCTATTTGTTCTCGCAGATTAAACTGAACAAGTAGTTTGAATTCTATTTACTTAATGGAGGGAGTCATTACATTTGTTTAGTGGAAAGCTGGTGGAGAGAAGAGGATGAGTTCACCTGCTTCTGTCAACTTTATTAATTATGTTTAGACACCTTTGTAAATACACTAGGGATGCTAATAGGAAATCAGGAAAATGCAGGAAATGGAGGGACTCCAGGACAGACAGCTTCTATGGCTGCCTATGTAAGACTGTGGAGAGAGGAGGCAGCTTCAGTGGATGGAAGGAGCAGATAAGGAATGTAAGTTTTACGAACAGCCTTCTGAGAAATTTTTTAACTGGATGCCAAACTAATTAGAAGTTAATGGAATTGGTTTTAAAAACATACCTGTTTTTGCATGGCAGCTCAAGTCACAGCTTTCTGAAATCTTCAGTGCCATCTCCTCCTTCCTTATTCTTCATGATGCTTCTTGATTCTCTTCTACTTTATTTCTCTGCTACTGGGTTGTGCATTTTTTTACTTCCAATATTCTTAAGTACTTCCCCTAGTAAGGGAAATAAGAGTCAGAAAAACATTGGAGTGAAAAATTCATTGACAAAAAGAAAAACTTAAGTGAATACAGTAATGGAGAAAGACAGTGCTATGTATACTTCAAATACAGAACAAAGCAGCTGGCTGGTAAATTTGCCTTCCCACAGCCAAAGCCATTTAAGCTTGTATTTAAGAAGAGTGGCAAATAGTAAAAATAATTCATAGAAACAGGTGTCACTGGGGCTACTTAAGGAAGAAAAACGAATGTGAATACAAATGTGAATAGAAAGTACTTGAGGGGATATAACATTTAATAATAGATACTTATAGGGAATTTTATGTGTTCCAGGAACTGCACTTACAGCAATTAATTCTTAGGACACCCCAGGGAGACGACTTGGTAAGAAATACTCTCCTGACCAGTTTACAGAAGGGGTTACAAAGTGGAAATAAACTGTCATTGTAATATGCCCAAGACTAAATAGCACTTCGATAGGAATAATAGGGCAAGAACTCCTGAGGTTCTGGATTTCTGTTCTGTGTTCAGATCAACAGAAGTAGCAGAACCAGAGCGACATGGGAGATGAGCATGCACACTTACTTTGTGTGTGTTCTGTTACCTAACAAATTGGATCTCATACGCTGAAGTCCCATGGAAAGATCTCTAAAAAAATACTCGTGTAATCATCAGGCTGGAAATCCATAGTTTTCCTTCATGACTTTCAATGATACAACCAACGGAAATTTAGGTTGATTTCACAAAGTGAAAAAATAAGTAACAATTTCTTTTATTTTCAGAAATGGTAGGAGAGAAGAGCATTTGTTTGCTTATGTTTTGAGGATGAGACAAGAGTTGGCATGAGTTGAAAATGTCTCATATTTTCCCTTGGGCGTTTAAGTATCGGTGGTTCATTTGAGCAACAGAGGATGGAAAACAAAATAGAATGTGAAAAAGGACAAAACAGAATATAATCAGAAAGGAGGGAAAAAGAACTTAGCTTGTAATTGAAAATTCCTGTATCACATCTATTCAAAATACTGTCCTTTTTTTCCCAACAGACTCATATAAGCAAGCGTTCATCTACCTCACCAAGGTTATTGCCTTCACACAATAATTTTATATACTCCCATTTAAAAGCGTTTTATTGGGCATCACAATTATAGACTATTATTTTTATTACTAGCATTGCATAGGAGTAATAGACCAACATGCCATTATAAAGACAAAAACAAAATCATTCCTCCTTCAAACAACTTACGTGTTCTTTTTAATGGGATGTGTAAAATGTTATAATGAGAAACATTCCAAATTGCAGTGATTTTCCTGATTGAATGGTGGCATGTACAGAACCTTCAAAGACAATTTTTTCCTTCTAATTCTTACATCTAAAATAACTAGAATTTTAAAGCAAGCCTAGTGGAGAATTAATATGGACATAGTAATTTTTATTCAGCGACAATTAGCAACATTTTTGTAAATATGAGAGTTCTAGGACAAGTGAAAAGGAAAAATCTGATTGTCATAAGTCTATGGAGTTCAACTTGCATGCTCAGGCTGTTTGCAGTGATGCTTTCACTGTTCCTGCACTGGTGTGGTGGATAGTGTTTTTTTCTTGGGTAATATTCTCTACCAGATATCCTCAGACATTGCTTTTTGTATTCTGCCATTTCAGTAGTCCATTCCTGCAAGAAGGGCAGAACAAAGACCAACCATACTGTGAAGGCAAAAAGCGACTTGTGAAATTCAATCATTAATTGAAACATGGCCACTCACCATGCTTTTCTTGTCTGAAAAAATGGGGGGGAGGGAGGGGAAGGGAAAAAGAAGATTATTATGGTTCCTGTGAAGCTATGGGTTATATCTAATTTGAATCCATTCTGCAGTTTTATGGCTATCAACTCCCCTAGTTTGTGCTTTTGTTATTTTATTCTACAATGCTTTTCACATGGAGAAAACAGTTATAATTTGTCCATACTAACTCACGATTTACAATGCTATGTATTTCAACGACAAGACCTTTCCCAGGCAGACAGAAAGCAGGAGAGAGTAACTCTGGAGAAACAAGACTCTGAATGTCAGATATTTTATTTTTACTATTTTGTCACATATGGTCTCTGAGAAAGAAGCTAATGGTAAGTTGGAAGTCATAAGCCCCCTGTTGTGCATCAGCAATGAATCCTCCTCCTAATCTAGGAAGATAAAGTTCTGTTATAGCCTTAAAATAATTTGCAGAAAGAGTCAAAAGCAAGAAAAACCAGTTAAGGAACACAGTGAAAATATCTGTGTGAGGTTACTTCAATTCTAGTTATTTAGAGGCAGATTTGGAGGTAAGGGGAAAAGAAACCTAAACCCTGGTAGCAAGGGATGAGAAACCATTGTGCTTAATACAACTGTCCGAGTAGCCTCAAAAGGGAGGAAGTAACTTCACAGCCATATTTAAGAAAACCAAGAAGGAAAGAAGACTGAGAGCAAACAGAGAAGCTCACTCCAGGGACACTACAGTGTTAAGAAAGACTGAAATAGGTCTTATAGAGAGAGCTGCTAAAAAAAACCAAAAACCCCAAACAAATAAAAAAACAGTCTTATAGGGAGGAATGGGGTAATCCTCCAGCACCCATCCTAGCTGAGATGCTGAGGCAGTGAAAGAGGGAGCTTTAGCGGAATCCATCTTTAACAAAGGGACAAAGACCTGTAAGAGAGGAAGACCTCAGAGCAAGTGGTACACTCTACAGCTGAGCTAGTTGCTCAGCTGAAAATGCCCAGGGCTCATCTCTGAGAAATTACCCCAGGAGCTTTCTTCCTTATGAAGCAACACGTCAAAATCAAGTAAAGACTGAGGGTAGAAAGCATGGCCAAGAGAAGGATTCCTGCAAGTGGGTATTCCCAGGAACCACTGGGATTTGTGGTTTACAGCAAAAATGTCCTAAAAAAGTGTGCAAGATGTAACGGCTGCCTTTGCTGAACAGAAACTAAGGAAAACTTTAATGCCTCTCTTCCTTTTTCACCCCTTTTTCACCTCGTTTTCCCTTTTTTTTTTTTTTTTTTTGAGAAGTGTTCTTTGGATCCCAGCACTAATTCCTCTTGGAGAAGGGACCAGATTTTGCTGGCAAGTGTCAGAGCTACAACTCTCTTTTTTTTACAAATCTCTTTCCTCCAGACTTCTTGTGCCTCCAAGGCAAATGAAATTCCTAAATAACGTGCCCAGGGCTGGTGTTAGCTGCAGAAATTCTGATCCTCCACTCCTGTAAAGCATGAGTAAAAATAAGCTCAGCAGGAGCAGGCATGGGGGAGGGCTTCTAGTCCTCCTGCATAACATCTAGGCCCAGCACTTCACATTTGCTGCCATTTGTTTCCGCAGCACTTCAGCAACATGTAATTCCTTATCCTGCAGGTGACAGATATCTTTGGTGTTATTGCTGCTCTGTGGGCAATAAACCTCCACTCAAATACAAGCCTGGGTCTGCCATATGACAACTTCTTTACTTATTTGCATCACTGTAAGGCAGCCTGGCAATTATACAGAAAGTATGTTGCCATGGCAACACAGGGAAACTGCAGCATCTAAAAAAAATTAAGACTGCAGAATTACTTAACATTTTATTCCCCAAAGACTTCAGTATTCTGAGTTTAAACTTTGAATGAAAAATCATAACAAACGGTGCCTATTTCATAAATAGTGCTTCCTACGCCTTTTAGATTAATTGCTTCTTTTCATCAAAGCATTTTATATTTTCATTTTTTTAGAATTATTAAGTACAGGGTTTAATGAGTAAAATACTCCTCTATCCCCTGTCCAGAATGTGTTTTTTTTGGCAACAAATACCACTTGATTATTAGTCAAGTCAAACAGCGTAATTATTTCAGCACAGTTAATGCATAACTCCCCTCACACACCTCCCACACAAATGACTGCAGACAGCTCTGACAGCTCCTGCGTCCTGGTAAAGCTCTGGAACAGCACAGAAGAGTAGCTGAGATTTTTCTTTTCATAGGATGGGAAGAGCCAAGCGGTCTGAAGCACGAGAAGGGACACAAAAGGGTGAGAGGGACACAACCATCCAATGTCCAAGTCATGGGCTGGTACCCACTGACTCAAGACAAAAAACACTAGCATAAGTTTTAAGACTCCTTCTGGCTTAGTGGCTAGTGCAAAACTGAGTCTCAGCCATATAAGTACTATAAATAGTGGCAACACAATGAAGTACGTATAAAATATTAAATTCAAATAAATAAAAAAATAAATATCAGTATATCCCAGAGCATTTTCTTTTGTGCTACTGTTTGTAAATTATTTCTTCTCACAAACATGGTCAAAGCATGTAAAGGCAAAACTGTGTAGTGGCCTAAGAATGTTCATTACTTGCCTCTTTAAACAGAAATAATTATAAGCAAATACGAAGCAGTCATAGTTTTCTGACACCTTTCTCAGAAACAGAGGGTAGGCAGAGTTCTCAGTCTGAGGCCTTTTTGATAAAAATGGAACCGTGTGACACAGATACAAAATTTAGAGAAGTCCATTAATGCGTAACTAATGCCCTACACCGAGGTAAATGCTTTGGGTTCAATTTTTTTCTAAATGGTTCAACACTGCTAGCAGGCTACTTTAAAGTCTGATTTTGAAAAACAGCCCATCCACCCATTCATTGACATAGTCAAAATAGAAAAGCACACATTGACTTCGGAAATCAGAGTTTGAAAAACAAAAGTCTTGCTGTTCAGTGTCTCTGATCCACATTCCACACTAATTAACCTATATCTTTCAATTAAAACCAGATCTTGGTTCCTTAACAAGAAGCTTAATTATGTTACCTATATTGCATTTCTGAAATACGTGATAAAGTCCAGTCTCAAATTTAAGTCTTTATTAACACCACTAACCAACATGTTTCACAGAGGGCTGGTTAGGAACAGAAACCCTAAAAATGTTCAAAACATTTACACAAATGAAACATGCAGAAGTTAACCACAGTGGCCTATCCAGAATTATCTGTTGCCTTAGTACAGGCAATAAATATGCAGTAGAAGAATTCAAAATAGCCAAACTGTCTTGAGTAAAATTCTAGAGCTTGAGGCTCTAGAAATAAATTAATAGATCAGAATAGAATGGAAAATAAAGTAATAGAACAGTAAAAACTGAGACATAAAATCAGCAAGGAAATGGCGATTTTTATTCCAAACAATAGTCTCAATGAACAAAACCCAGAATGTCAGGCATAGCAAAAAGCAGAAGCAGCAGGAGGAAGAGAGGTAACAGAAGGAGATACTTGTTGTCAGGGAGTCTACTGACATGTCAACTGAAGCAACAAGCTGAGAGCTGTGAAAAGAAAATGGTAAACACGAAGCAGCAGATCAATCATTAAGAAGCAACAGCCAGCTAATGGGAAAAGACATCCAGCTATCAGGAAGCCAAGTGCCTGGAATAAAACCACCACAAAGGAAAGACGATCACCTGACACCACTGAAAAGGAAACAACAGCCAGTTGCACATACCAACAAAATTTCTAGAATTATTGAGTGGAAAAAAGCAGCTAGAGAGGAAGCCTGAAGGTAAAGCTGCAGGAAGGTCTTGACCACACTGCAGTTATTACTTGAAACTTGTTCAATTTTAACTACAGCCTCATGTCGTTGCAATGCAGCTTTCACAATGAAAAGGACTGATTTCCAGATGCTAAAGAATCTGTGTTCCTGCTGGAGAAAATGAGGTATCATCATAGGAACTGGATTTCTTACCACCTCTGACTAACTTTTTATCCATTTATCCATTTCTGTTTTACAAATGCTTAATTGAGTGGTATTTCTGTTCATAGGGTAGGATTCCTTTCACACCATGGCAGTATTTCCCATCATGCCAAGCCCCAAATACAACTGCATGTCTAACTAAAAAGGAGGAGTAAGGAAGGGTGAGACACAATATCATTGGCATGGGATGTGAGAAGCCAAGTAGGTTTAATTCCCTACCCTGCCACGCACTTCTGGAGTAAACTTCTGTAAGCCACTTCAGACAAGTCTGCACCTTCCAGTAGACCATGGTTTGAAGAGTCTTGGCATGGCTTTCCACTGGCCTCTGCAGGTGACGCGCGAGTTTGCACTGGGATATGTACATGCTCCTGCAGTCACACTGGAAGCCTTCCCGTTGGTGAGATAAAGGTAAAGATCCTCCCTGTCCTATAAAGATGTGATCTGGACAGAGGTACTGATGGCAAAGAGCTAGTGAAATATTAGATCTCTATACCTTCTTTATTCACAGAGAGCAAGCTGTCTCGTTAAAAATCTAGTGGATATAGGCTGAAAGGAATGTACAGCCACCTCTACAGAAAACATATGGCTGAATTCAATCTTGGTGTAAACAAAAATACTCTAAGATCACACCATTTCTTTTCCTCCTTTTTATTTCACACTTTTTCAATAGCTGCAAACTATCATCAAAGCCCATCACAGCCAAAGTAATTTCTGAAGCCAAGCTATGCATTTTTTAACGCCATTTTATCTTTTTCCATATGTCACTCCTTCTATTTCTGTTGCTCCTCTTCACCTGTAAGCCAATTATATAGCTGGTAATTTGCTCTCCAGTAAGGTCTGATTCATCTGTAACCACATAAGGACAAATTCCATGAAGAAATCTTTAAGCAAGATGGTTCAGAGGAGGAAAACTTCACAGTTTCCCCTAAAGATACTTTTCCAAAACGTTCCACTTCTAGGAAAAAAGCTCTCTAAATCCTGTGGAATTAACATAATAAATAATACAATCCCTAGGGCCAAAACTGCTTATAGGAAAGCCTGCTTCTGGATAGGTTTTCTTTCCTGCAATATTCCCCTGTGCACTTTATTCCTTTTTAAAGACACTTTTGAGAGAGTTAAGTTATATTTTACTGTGTCTACAGTAACTACAGAATTATTTCACCCATTTGTCTTTCTACATTGGTGCTCTCATATTGTTTTGCTTGTATACCCAATCTTTTGACTCTAAATTAATGTTTTCGCTACCATTTACTTTGCCTGTTTGAAACACATGGATATGCTTTACCTTTTCCATAAGAAATATGATACTTTAGCTGCTAAAGTATTAGTCTGAAGACAGCTCACTGAACATCTCATACCTTGTTTAAAATATTGTTATTTTTAATACATCTGGTAGTCTTTCACCCCTTCCTTTGGAACAAGCGCTACTACTTTTGTTCAAGTAGATGTGAATTAATTTTTGTCAGCTGATTTCATAGGATGAGATAAAACTCAAATGAAATTCAGAGACGTTCCATCCGCTGCAGCCTGTACAGCCACTGATTTTCTATTGTACTTTCAATATAAAAGAACAACTAGAAACATGCCTGGTAAAAAAAAAAATTATAAGAATCATGATACTTCCTCCTCAAAGTGTTTTTATATGTGTAGAGGGATGCTTTCCCATACTATCCTAGTATGCTTCTAGAAGCAGAAGTGTAAAAGTCCTACGACTACCTTTTCTCCCCCTCTTCCTCTTTACTCCCAGCTCACAAATCAGTACAGCTAGGTGTGTTTTCTCCCATTTTTAACTGGGTTACAGGGGCTGCTACTCCTTCTCCTGGCTGCAGAGCCAATTTCACTCCCTTAGACTGGAATTCCAATGCTACACACAGGCAATGTCTGGTGTGCACAATCCTACAGCATGATGCAAGAGATGCAGGTACTGAGGCAGAGGAAGAGGGACAAATCAAAGTGAGCAGTTCATGCTCAGTCCACATCTTAAGTTGCCCCTGAGGGCTCCTCAAAATTAGCTCGTGATACATGTATTTTGTTAAGCTTTCCCCCAAAACCTGCATGCCATAAATTCTCCAGAGGAGAAACTACCCCAGGCTGTTTCCTCACTTGCTCCCTTGTCCTCTGAAATCATTTCTGTATGACTTTCTTTCCAATTTGTGTGTGCACATATGCCAAATTTTGCAGGGAATTTCAATCTTTGCCATTTTCAGTTCATAATTAATTAACTCCTCCTCTTCATTTATTAATGAACTAATTTCTTGCTAAGGTTAAAGTTACTCAAAAAGGAAAAAGGCAGTACTTTTTCAGTGCATGAAGGTCTCCCACATCAGTAAAGCAGCATGTTTTGGTAGCCTGCTGCCTAGAAAAGTCCACAAACCATAGCAATGAATAACAGAAGCTGCACATTTAAGAAAGTTGGGACCTCACATTTGTTTGGGATTTTGTGTTTGCCTCTTATTTCTAGGCCCTGTAAGTCTGATTAGACTCTTTAGAGGAGGAAAACAAAACCAAAACCCTCAACCATTCCTCTATAATAATCCTCAGATAATATCTTTTTCATAGCTTCTGAAGATGTGCCTCCCACCTTCAAATCTGAGGACAGTATTTATTTTCTGAGGACCAGGAAAGCAATCATATGCATTTGAATACAAAATACCTTTTATCATCATTAGTATCCTGGAATGGGAAGATCAGGATTTCAGGGGTCTAATTCAGGAATGATAAAAGGCAGAGCAGACTGTATGTCCCGGTGCAACATCATCCGTGTTGGAGCAGCACACTTGTGCAGGTTAGGCCCACACTTTACATATCTGAATTCTCCCCTGTGAAGTGTCATCATTACGCTGAGCTACACATCGCTTCCTATGGCCAATATATTGCAAGGTGAGGGGAAACATGGGTAAGTGAAGATAATCTATTCATACTACTTGCAGAGAAGTTATTGAATATTGCATATCACTAGGCACAACTGCTGGATTACAGATGCCTCCTGTTCTCCCTGCCCTCTTCTGTGACTGCATGTTACACGCTGATTTCAGATTACACTCACTTTCCTTTCACTAACATTATGTTCTCATTTCTATGTTCTCTTAGAAAAGAGGTCTTTAGCTCATTCAACTATGTGGCATGCACATTTCTAAAACAAAAAATAAGGTCAACCAAGGTCATAATTACTAATGGAGCCTATTCTAAAATTATGTAGCCCAGATGTTTCTTTTTTTTTTTTTTAATCAAATGTAGGACAAGAGTAAAGAGTACTTGAATTGACACATTAATGTAGGAGGGAGACTATGTGAAGATGGAATCAGTTATAATCAAAGCCTGCTGCATAAGAGCAGACTGCTGCAGCTATGTTCAGAGTGGAGTACTGGTAAGGAAAAAAGTTAATGGGCCCTGAAATTCACATTTATATTAGAATTATATTGATTTGAGGCAATTCATACTTATAATTGTCAACGAGTCTCTATTTGTATCTACCTAGAGCAGGAAATCATTAATTGTGCTAATGTATTTGAAGTAAACTTCATCATTTCATCAGTGTTGAAGTCAAGAAAGGATATAAAAAATTAATTGCTGAGGAATATGAGCCCATTCCTATAGAGAAATCAAGCACATAAAATCACAGTGCTTTGTTTCCCACAACTTTCAGTGATTTTTGAGGAACTGAGACACCAAAACCCAGCATTTTTTATTGGTTTCCGTGCAATTACCACTCTAGACTGCACTTGAATTATCTCACGAGCAGGCTGCCTTCCCACATTTGCTGTCTGTGAAAGAAAAACTATTAAAATTCCCCTTCCTCCTGTTCTTGTTCATGTGATAGTTGCACACAGCCTTCCTTGTAGCCTTCTGTTGAGGTCCCTCAGGTTTTGTGCGGTCATTGCAACTAACTCAGTGCCTCTATTTCACCTTATATTTTAGGATAAGCCAAGAAAAGGGGATGGAAATATCCACTAACTTGAGATTGTGTAGACCTAGCAGCAAAACCAAAAGGAAAAGTTACTACTTACGGCTCTTCCGAGGGCTTCAAAAAGCAGCCAAGAAGGGACAGCCTTTGTGTACCACACATTGCCAGGGTAATGGCAGCATTTTCCTGCCAAGTTACCAGAACAAAGTCCAATTACGTGGTGGTTAAACAAATTTCATTGTTCCTAGATGGAAAGTTTCAAACCCAAACTGAATAGTAGTGACTTATCAGTTCTGATGTAACATCTTTATTTTTCTTCCATATAACAAATAAAGAGATTTAGTAGGGATTGCTGAAAATGTTACTAGTTTATGTGAAAATATGGAGCGTTGGCAGTTGAACAAGTGCAACAAGTCAGCATTTTAAGTCTTCCACATAAAAATCAGTTCATCACTTATAGCTAATTAAGGCATTATAGCTGAAGAAACTATAATTCATATCCCATCCTGTTCTCATGGTAAGGCTTCTATAAACTGGGAATGTATCATCTCTGCTTGAACCACTTCTGGGAGTTAGATGCATGCTGGATAATGAGAATAAAACTTCATGTCGTATTTTGAAAATGGCATTTATGGTCTATTTATGGCTTCACAATTCAAGGTCATTTACAAGGATCATTACCTCCACTTATTCTGCCAATTCCTTCGATAGTTGGACATAGTCAACTAATAAGGTTCCTGAAAGTATTAAAGCATGAGTTTGCTTAGTTTAAAATAGATGCCCATTTAGATACACTGATGAATTTCAAAACAGAAAAATGCATATGTATTTCAGTTGGGCTTCTATTATAAAACTCAAGCGTATATATTTAACAAAGGCTCTTGAGCATTTATTTGTAGAGATATTCTCATTCCTGGCATAATTATTAAGTTCTGTAAGAAAAATGGTTCTTCAAATATTGTCTTTATGCAAAATAAATAGTCCTTATAATTTTAAGCTCAAATACCATTTTAATTTTTTTTGTTGGAAAAAGTATTTTTATGAAATAAAAAACTAGATAAAAGATAACTGGAACCAAGTTATTAAATCCTGCTCATGCAGGAAGATGGGTCTAAATCTCTGACATTTTTCAGCCAGCAATGTGTCAAGCACTTATTTTGCTATAAGCCTTATTTCATCTGAATAGCAGGAAAATTCTTACTGATTTAACTTCATTTCCTTTGTATAGTCATTGTCAAATTTAAAGAATGGATATATTAGGGATCCTCCATCTCTAGGGACAAGTTTTTCCTCTCTTTCCAGCAAGGTGTGCAGAGTTGCACTACAACAACTATTAACCTCTCAGCATCTACAGTAGTGAGACATTTTCCTATTCCTCTACTAATAAAACTAATTCAGGTGTTGAAAACTTTAATTATTACTTCTTAGTACTAATGACTTTTTGTGCAAGTAGAGCTAATAGCACTGAATTATCAGTACAAATATACCCATATAACTCCCAACAGTGAAACTATCTGGCATCAGGTACTGTTCAATGCTGTTCATTTTATTATTTAATCTGCATATGTCTACAAAAAGACTTATTTACCTAAAGATGATCAACAGAAACAAATTATAGACAAGGTTCATTAAATACGTACATCTTTTTTAGTAAGTACTAGCAAGAAAGACATATAAAAGGAAAATATTTGTATTTTAATATAAATACAGGCACTGGCTACACTTTGTTTGCCACCTCTCCTGCAGAGTCAGGCAGAGAGGTGCTGTTCTGTCAATGTCACCCCACCTTCTGATACGTTCACCACATGAGCTTAGCAAACCTCAGTTATGTTTAGGGTGGTTCCTTGCCACACTTGACAAAGGAGCCTCACACCCTAATGAGGCTGATATTTACCCCAGTAATGTTCTCAGAGGACTTCAAAGCATTGAACGCCATCCATTTCAAATGGAAATACTTGGCTTTTTCAGAAATACCTTTAATGTTTATTTGGCTACATTCTTCCCAGGATCCCAGTGCTTGATAAACACTATTGAACATAACGCAGTGCTTTTTAGGGCATGGAGGTATGGACAAATGAACCAAATCTATCAATACCTCACACAGGAGTTCTCTTATTGAAAAACCAGGAAGGGCTTTCTTCTGCTCTAGCCAGAAGACCAGAGTTTTGTTGACTGTTAAAGTTAATTTTTGTAATTACAATAGCTAATAATAAATGACCACTCCATTATTTCTGCACTGCCAGTTAGTAAAACAAGTCTCCTGTGTCTTGCTCATATTTCTCTCTGAGCAGGTTTCAAAAGTGGAATCCAAAGCTACATGGTTGGCAGGCACCCCAATGGGAAGAGGACCATTTCCAAGCCCGCTGTGCTCAGGTGCCGTGGGCAGAAGGATGGGTGCCTGACAGGCTGAGGAAAAGAAGCTTTCGCTGAGTCTCCAGTCTTCAACAGGAGCATGGGATTTTGTGTTACTGGTGAGAAATCAAGCAGCAGGAAGCAAAATGATTAATTGAACAGCTACAATGTATTCCAGCCCTGTAGGAACTCTGTTTTCTCCTTACTTTGAGACTCTTTCCTGACCCACCTGAATCTTCCCTTTCTCCTCTGCTGTCTGGGTCACTGTGCTCTCACTAGGCCTCTCATGGTAAACAGCTGCTCTATTTGTGAAAGATAATTTCATTTTATATTGGTACGGTTAAGAAAGATGATGACCTAGACAGAAGCATTTGCTGGGCGCGGTTATTTGGAGGCCTTTACACCCCAGATTTGTATGCACAGAGTGTTTACCTCTTTCTCAGTCAACCCCAAATCAGAAGAAGGCAAAATACTTCCGGGGGGGGGGGTGGGGTTGGAGGGAAGAAAGAACCTCTATAAATGAACTTTAAGCCAAAGCGCTTTCATGCCCCCGAAGTACAGGCAACAACACTGGCAACTACTGTAACTGGGTCTGCAGTGAGTAGTTCCAGGGATTCAAGCTGATTGACAGCTGTCTCTGGGCTAACCACGACAGAAGCTGAGCCTTTTTTCTTTTTTTTAATACAGCTCAAGTACTCCTACAGAAGCTTAAAAACAAAACACAAACTTTTGCTTTTTCTCTACTTTAAAAATATTTATTTTATTACCTGTATAGAGCTCTCCAGGGCACTTTTCTGCTTTCTAACCAGATTTCAGCAGCATGCCATCCTCAGCATGATGAGGTATATGTCATCCTCCTAACAGACTTCCTTGCATCCTTGCATTTCTATTCCTTTTAGGTCATCTACAGCACAATTTAAAAAAAAAAATCCCAGTATGATATAAGACTGCAAAAATCCAAAAGGACTTTGTTTAGACTCAAGAGCAGTTCCCCAGATCTGAAGGGCGTTTCTGAAGTTACAGTGGGAGCTTCCCTCTGTTCCAAAATCTGGATATATTTTCACACATTCCCTGACTGATTCATGGGATAGTCACTAAGTTGATGGAATAGCCCTGAGGGATTTAAAAAGATTGTACCAATGTAGTTAGCTAAGACACGGGGAACACATTAAAATTGTCAGAACTGTTACATACTTTGGAAAATATAGTTATTTAAGCCTAAGGCGCATTGTATGTTCTATTACAAAGTAGTACATTAAGAAACAGTTGACTTTTTTTCCCCCCCTTTACAATAATCCCTGGGCCAGAAGTCTATTCTCTCCCATCTAATTTGTCCCTACTGTTTCCTCACAAAAACAGTAATCCTTCTCTCAGCAGCCTGTGTTAACCTTAACGCAAAGCATCTCACCAAGAAGCAATGCACTGATGTCTTTTGTAGAATTTGGTACCTGGCATATGCAGTATTCGGGTGTGCTATGGAGAGTGTACACACAAAGCACCTCTAAATGTGCTCATTTCAGTAATGTAAATCAGCAACATTCAGAACAGATTGTTTGAAAGCATTCATCACAGAAAATTTTTGTAGATCTTCCATGAACTCTGGTAGTGTTTTTCTATCACAACAATACAAGTCTCCCTTCTTAAACTTATGGAAACATGTTCTTCATTCTATCACAAAACAGACTAACCTTAAAAGTCAGTATTTTTGCATTATATACTTCACCACGGCTATTCTCCAGCTACATTCATGCTCAAAGTACAGCCAGCTGTGCAATTGCTCTGTCAGCAACCCAGAGTCTTTTAAACCAAACACACTAAAACTGTTTAAAGATGTGTCAAACTATTCAGCAGTGATTAGAATACCGAATGGGAGTGACTGTTTGCTGGTTAATGATGGGCAAGAGATATAATTTCTTACCCATGAAAATAGATTAATTTTTTAGGACTTGCATTGTACTACTGCATCCTAATTTGCAGCACACAGCACTGCATGAAAAAACCCTACTAACTGGGCTGAATTCCATAGGCCTTTGTCAGAGAAAAGCCATCACTCAGTTAAGGAGTGCAGAATTTGGCACACAGACCTTGAGCATTTGCCTCATTTAGAAAGACGTATGGTTTTCTAAAAAAAAAAAGAAAATTTGAAACTAACCAATTTTATTTCATCTTCCCATCTTGTAAACAAGTGGAAGTATGAATGTTTATGTTCCTTCTATAATTCCCACTTTAATGCAGCTGTAAATATTGTGAAGAGACGTATAAAAAGTTTAAGACTTTTTGGACTCCTATTTACCATCTGTCTACAAAAATGCCTTGGGACAATGGATGATAGGGGTTAATTATCCATCGCAAAAAAAACTATATATTTTTTTACTCAGCTTCATGTTCAACTGACTGCAAGCACTCCTGGTGTCAGTATCTGGGAACTGTGAACATGAAGGAGTAAAAGAGACCCCATGAAATCATCTAGACCAACCTACCTCTCAGAGGTCCACAACAGCATAAATATCACTTACCTTCAGCTGGAATGACTCCACAGTCTGTGACTTTTCAGTCTTATGTTATATATAGTGAACACCACTCATTAAAAAAATCTTTTTTTCTGAAAAAAAAAAAAAAATTTTCTTTAGTTCAGTAATCATTAAATTTTGCCTATTAAGCTTACTATTGCAAAGTGGGCCATTGCAGTAAGTAGCCAATATCACTTACTTTTACAACATCAACAGTGCTACTCCATGATTCTTGCCTGTCATTAAGCATAATGTGAGCTCCTCGTTTTGATATCTTTGAAGTTGTTACTATAGCTCTACCTAAGGGACAAATTCCTGCTGTTTGTAGAGACCCACAGAAATTTTTTTCTGGCTTTGCCACAAAATAATGCCAGAAGGACAGGGGTGTCTTCAAGAAGAGTAAAAAACCTTCCCAGAAAAATCTCTGATGAGAAAGGAGATGAGGCAAAAATATCAGACTATGAGTTTAAGCATAGCCTGATTTCCATGTTTGAATAGCCTTTGGATCAAAGCTGATTTGCTGGGTCAAAGCCCATTCAGGACCAGGGAGGTTCTAACTTTTCTTACTTGTCCAACAAGATGAACAAAGCCTGAGTTACCAGGAAAGGGTGAGCCAATTTCCCCATACATTTGTACTGAAGCAAAATGAAGTCCGTGACAAATCACAGCTCCTGCAGGAGCAAGTTTCCTAGTCTGGTGCCATTTATTAAGTCAGACCAATACACAAACCCAGAACTTTATCGTCACGATGGATAGCTTCATCCCTCCAAGCATTTCCAGCCTTTAACTATCAAATCTGATCTGCCCTCCAACAGCCTCTCCGAGCAATGCACAAAGTATTGTGCACAGCAGTCACTTCCAATGAAATTTGTTGCTACCTGGTTTCTGATGATGCATGTGCATTCTTTTATTTCATTCTTAAGTTTTCCAATGAATCTATTAATTCATTTTGTAGGTGATGGCCATAACCAAAATGTTGGATTATACACATGGATGAAGAGACTATGAAAATCCAAAAATTTTGGACAAAGTTCGGAAAAACTGCTATAGCTTTTCCAGGAAAAATTGTGTGCCTTATTCTTTAGCTGTCCTTTGTAGGTCAGTCTCTCCTCCTGGGGAAAGCACCTATTTTCATACAAAAATTCTGTTTGGTCAAAAACCACTTTTGCAGTGAGAGTGCTCAAGTGTAATTTTCCATCAGCCATAATACTAACAAAACAGTTGAGGCTGAAATGTAAAGTCCTGTTAATATGTACGTTTTATAGTTTGTTCTTTTTCATTCTACTCTCTAAACCTCTCTTACGTGAAAGGATGCATCTCAAGGATGTAGCTGATGCAGGGGAGCATAAAATAAAAATCATTTACAGTCAAGGCTGAAACAGTCCTTACCTCATTAAAGATTTGCTATTGCAGCTATTATGGCCTATCAGGGAAGAAAATTTTGCACACTAAATGAGGTACAATACTCCAGCACAAAAATTGGAATTGTTTTCTTGAGTCTTACACCTGCATTTCCCAAGTTTAATCAGACCCTTAATGTTAGTTTAGCATATTTTTCCTCTGGATTCCTTTTTTGGTGCTTAAAAGTAGAGAAGATGAATAAACATTTAGAACAGACATTTTCTGTAAAATTGTCTGCTGCAGAAGAGTACAAAGCAACCTTCTGATGGAGCTCAGTACTGCGAAGCTCCAGTTTTCCCTCAACTTCAGCAGAGTTTCACAGGAGCAACCACTTTGCCAAAAGAGAGGTTTCCTCATAAAGGCGATCACTTTGCAGAATGAGCTCCATTCATCTATGAGCCCCAAAACCAAGTTCATACCACTAACACCATTGTATCAGGACTATAATCATACAGGGTCCTGAATCAAACATTACTAAGACAGTTCTTAAACTATGATACCATGATGGTATACTTCCCATCAACCTCACAGGCAGTAGTATTGGTGTCATAAAAGATGTCTGTATCTAGTAAAAAAAAAAAAAAAAAAAAAAAGAAGAGTTTTTACTATGGAAGCCACTGAAGCACCAAGTATGCTGTATATTTCACAGATAAAAACATTGCTTCTGACAAGTCCTAGCTTCCCTCCTACATTAGGTTTCTTCCAAAATGACTGAAAAATTTGTTTCTGTTCTGGTTAGAGTATACATCTTTACTGAGGGTCTCCAATCCCCTGTGCACCAGCTGTCAACCTGACAGCTCCTGCCACTCATCAAGACACAGCAGAGGGCAGGGCTTGCTGTCACAGCATGTTTTAGACTCTCAGACTCAAATTAGGCAGAACTTTGGCTTTAGTAATTAACTGCCCTTGATCAGTGATCCAGGAATATAAATACATGCATCAGTCAATTAGAGTTTATGTAGTCAAGCATTTACCCTTAGCTGTACCTAAATTAAAATATGTCTGAATCAAGTATGCAAGGTAAAGTCCACAATTGATAGACTTATTTTTATAAAACAATCACACTATCTAAAGATCAGTTGCATAATTTAGTAGGTCAAATACCACCTTCAAGAGAAAAAAATCCATAACCTTAATATACTTCAGTGAACAGTGAAAGTAATGAGAAAGAACAATATTTTGTTATTATGACAAGCCTGTTCTTTGTATGCACCCTTCTTAACTGGAACAATGTCTCAATAAACAGTAACTGATGTGAAGTTGTTCTGGCATAGCTTTCTATCCTGTGTCAAGTGAGACGCATAAATACTCATGGAGTGTTTCTACACATTCTTTAAGCTATAGTAATTTTTACAGAAGTACCTGGAATCATGGCACTCAGTTGTTGTTCATCCGAAGACTCTAATAATAAGACTGTCTAGTTTCTCTTATTTCATACTAGACTTAGGGGGCGGAACCCAAACCCAAACCACCATGATTCATGTTCTCTACTCTTGCACTAGATCACAGTTTTTCCTCTATTTTCTTGTCTCTCAGGCAATAAATATTTCTCAGTGCCTTCCCCCCCACACACTACAGCTAAGTTAAAAACTGAGCCCTTGGGATCAAAGATGCTTCAGTACTGGTTTTTCCACAAAATCTTAAGAAACTAAATGAATTTGTTTCAGGAAGTCACTTGCTTTCTAAGAATATTAACAGAAGTGTTTGAAAGAATGTCTTTGAGCAGCAAATTTTCTTATCAATAACACATTTGGTCTAGTTATCTATGCAGAAATCTCTTGCAATGGCAAGGAGGGTAATAAAAAAGACTGAAATAGAAGCAGAAATCAGCCAACTAATACAAAAGAATGTGACTAAACAAAAGACAGAAAGAAAACGCCAATTTCATACCATGTTCACAGAACTTAAAGAGGAAGCCACTAAATTATCTACATCTAGAGTCTGGCCTTCAGATCACTGTTGATCTACAGCTTACTGAAGAACTAAATGTACAGATTCTTCATTTCTTTATGACTTTCATGGTAGAGTACAAGTAAATCTAAATCACAATGATGCATGTGTGTTCAAAACTTAGGTAACCACTGTCATGGATCATCATAATTTTCTGCAGACACATATATACTGAGCACTTTTACTTGACATATACAGAAATTTTTCACTTCTTTGATGAATAAACAAACAGAATTTTACAGGCAACAAGCAAAAGAGACCAATGTCTAAGGCAAGTAAATAACAAGACATCCAAAAGTCATCTACAGAAGCCCCGCTACCTTCAGATTCAAGACAAAACCCCTGCCAGCCAAACCTAGGGAAGTCAGCGCCCAAGACACTTGTGATGGTTGCTGTGACCCTGAGCATATAAGGACACCAAGCCGAGGATTCTCAGTATTATTCAACAACATTAATACAACCTTCCTAACTCACCCTGTCATCTGACCAAATTTTGAAGATTCAGTTGAATACATAAATAAACAAAACGTGTGAATTCCTCCAGACCCTCCTAGACAATGAGCTGACATCGGAGATTCAACTGAAGCAGGAGATTCAGTTCTACTTACTGTTTTATTACGTAGCTGCAAATGTTTAAAATGTAGTGAGTGCTATACACATTTTACCTGTGGATCCTAAAAAAAAAAAAAAAAAGAGAGAGAAAAATAGAATTCATAAAACCACAGATTTCAAAGTCCAAATAATGCTATAATGATCTAGGCCTGTATGAACAAAATGCTTCTAGGAAATGTTTTGCCTCCTAAAAATGTTTCAGAAAGTGGAGCAGTATTGTACCTCCAGTACTACTCTTGAAACACTGAATTATCCTCATATGAAGAACCTGCCTCTCTGAAACTACAGGTTTCTAACTTCAGCCTATTGCTCCTGGATTTTGATGGAGATGGGAGTGGAGAAGAAGGGAATGCTTTCTGGTTTGGAGGCCCATTCGTGGAGATTGGGATAATGCCCTCAGCAATTGTGTATTTTCCTTTCTTCTTGGTCAGGTCACAGGCTTTATTGAATGTTGGGTTTGGAGGGGTTGTTTGTTTGTTTGGTGGAGGATTTTTTTTTTTTAACATTACCCAGTTGAATTGTTTTAACATCATTATGGGTTTGTGGCCGAAGAAGTGTAGTTTGGAATAAAAAAAAAAGTATACCCTTATTGGGTCCCTTTAAAAGGTTTAAGTATATGCTGTCAAAACCTGTAGATCTGAAAATGCTTCATTTTAGTAGATAATGCCTCACAGCTCCCTTTGCTACAACTGGTAATCTACCTACAATACAATACATAATGGAGCTATCACCCTGCTTCAGAATAGGATTGCCTCTCTGCATTATTATTTATAATTGACGTTTAATAATAGCTACATCTCTGACTGAAGCTCTTTCATTCCTCAGATATATCAGAGAATATTTGCGTGGTTTTTAACGGTTTTAAAGTAACCACTGATATTCGATTATTCCCTTAAACAATCTCATCAGCCATCAATATGATTAACACTTACTATATATTCTATTGCATTTATCATTTACTTTCCATTATTTATGCAATATAAATAACTAGATCTCCTTTAAGTAAAATGGATTCTTACCCAGTGTAACTTCCCATTCTCCAATTCTTTTTAAGAGTTTTGGAGTGTCTCAGGGTGGTGTGTTTCACCACAGCTGTGCTCAAAGCTCTGAACTGTTTCGGACTAGGCTCTGCAAGGAAGCTCCATGGAGTCTCATAACTTGGGTTTTTCCCATTTTTCCCAGAGACAGAGAGGAAAAAAAAATCCCCAAAGCAGTGGTGTCACCTGGCACAAAGCAGGAGTGGCTTCTTCCAGCATCAGGCAGCCAGACACCACTTAGGTGTTTCATTTCACCTCAATACAGATGAGAGGAAGGATCCAACAGCAGAGAGCACAGTACGTGGTTGACCTAAAATTTACCAGCAAAGTACAGTTCCTCTGAGACTGTGCTGTTTTTCTAATCTGTACAACACACATCAAGGCAGTATGACTGTAGGAGATAAAGGAAAGGGTGCATACAGTTAATCCTTACAGTCAGAAAGGATATAAATAACATTTCTCTTAGTTTGCTCTCAGACTTCTGGAGTGCTTAATGGCTCCTGTCTGGCAGACATACTAACTTTGAAATTACTGAGACAGATCTGACATTCATGTATAAAAGGATGATATTCCACCAAGGCAACTCTATCAGCATAAATAGCTGTAACAGAAGCAAAAACCTTCATATTAACTTCAGTAGTGGATTATTTGGCTGTCTAAAATTGTTGTATTCAATCTCTGTATGTCACCTTACTCCTATTTTCTAGGTAAAGCAGCAATGAAGGGAAGCATTACCATGTACAAAAATGTCTCAGTTTAAGGCATGTAAGGAAGTACTTCATCTTGTGGCATAAGTGTGTTGCAAAACCATAGCATGTGAAAGGAAGGCAAGTTGGTTTGCACTGCTGCCCGGCTAAAACCACATCAGGTAACAGTGAGTGCACAGGCCTGGAGCTAGTGGTCATAATTCCCTCAGAGTTCCTGTACATCTGTATCTTCCTAGCATTGTCTTTCCATAACAGGCATTTGTTTTTAAGGGATACTGTAAAGCTATCAGTCTTAACACTAAGCATTGGCATTTGGAGAAGGCAAAAAACATTCAAACTCTAAGCTGAATAGAAAGCAACTTAGAGAACACTTAAAAAAAAAAGGCGGGAAGTTAAAAAGTATTAATTTTGTGAACAAAGAAATCCAGTGGGCAAGTCACACGATTCATAAGTCACATTTAATAGTAGTTCTAAATTATGTCAAAGTGACATAATAATAATTCAGGCAATATTTCAGAGCCTTTACATCAATTTTAAGCTAGTCACAAGCAATGAAACCAGAAACCCAAAAGTATATCCATTTTTATGATAATGAACATTTTACAACCACACACATGAATAGCTTTGCCAGTGCTATGGACTGTGAACAGCTGCTTAATCATCTTAAAATAATTTAAATAGCCTCTCTGAGACATATCACTGTCTTAATCTCGTGCATTTTGATTTGCCGCAAGAGTCACGCACACACACAAAAATACATACAGAGTAGGTAAAAACTGTAAGAAAAAAAAATATCAGAATTTCCTGCTTAAATAAGAGCATTGTGTTTTCCTGAGCTAAATTTTAGCTTCAGTTTGTCATAGGTGACAATATTTTTTGTCTTTCATATTCTCTGTACAGGTGATAAATAGTGATCAGGGAGTCAATAGTAAATACAGAATGCATTATTTTCTGGAAGTATACAATCAACAGACTTCAATATTGACACCAGAAGTTATTTTTTTTCATATAATTTCCATTATTTTGATCCTGATTTTGCCTTTACTTTTTGTTGTGAGAAACCTTCCAGTTAATTTCATGACCATAACTCTTGAAAAGCAGTTGCTCATGTGGTTATATTTTGATTGCTTCCTCAGTGACATAAAATATTTAAACTAATTGAGGAAATCTATATGTAATCTGTTTTCTACTAATGGAAGGAAAAAGAAACCCCCTCTCTTACCTCTGAACACAAGTGTTCTCAACCTAAAGGAATACAAATAATTCTGAAAGGAAATTTTGTAAACTTTGTATTGCTTCACATGCTGTACTTCTTTAAACAAGCTTTTTTTTTAACAAGCATAAGGATGTACACAAAGTGGTGCCATGAATCATACCATGTATGGAACATTTGGTAGGAATTCCATTATAACCATTTTAGAAATGGTTATAAATCTAAAAGCTATTTGGTCAAAACACAAACAATGCAACCAGACTGTCTTCTCACAATACAGGACACGTCACTCTTGTTTCAACTGAAATAGAAAAGTTTCTGTTGCTGAAACATCAAATGATCTCATTTATTTTACAGGTTTACTTGGAGATACCTTGACTCTAAAAAGTAAGCCTTCATATATATGCATGAAACCTTGGCTACATATATGGTAAAATGTTGTATGTACTAGTGCAATAAGTCGTAACTTATTGACAGGTTGTCCTTAATTGTAGTTAAAGACTGCTTAAGAATCATCTACGTTTTTAAAAATAGACAGCCTGACAAATAAATAATTTTTTAAAAATAAAACAGAAGTAAAGCTGGAACTTTGTTACAGTGCATGAAAGTATGGCTCTGTAAAGGAGTGAGAAATTCATGCTTGAGAAATCTTTTTGAAAGTACATGTAATTGAGAAAGATAAAGAATAAAAAAAAAAGGTTGAATAACAAAAATGGAATATTTCTGGTTAAATGCAAGAGTATATCTTAAATTGAATATTTTTCCTCTCATTTTGTGCAAAGTTCTGTTCCAAGCAAAACTGAATTATATTTGCCTGACCATGCTGCGGCCACTGCAGAGAGGAAAACAAAGAAGCCTCTTAACCCTGATAAATAGATAAAATAAATCCCTAAGAAAAAGACGCTGTAAGAATTGAGTTAACATTCAAAAGATGTTCCAAGAGCTTTCCTACTCCAGAGGTGAAAGCAATTACACCTTCACTGCATTAGCAGCACTGAATATGCATTTTTATGACCTGTCCTCTACTCTCTGCATTGACTTCAGATAAAATTCACAAGGCACAAAGTTGTTCTCATCTTGAATAGTCTGTTACACAACACTGATCACTCTCTTCATATCTCATGGATTTATGGAAGATTAAATTGGTGTGTATGTGTGAGCTACTTAGAAACTGTGATGATAAATGAGGATCAAATGAAAAACACGAACACACACAGTGTCAAATAGTACTCCTCTGATCTAAAACCCCTCCTGTTAGTTTATAGGTAAAATTTCTAGTACTATCATTCTCAGAGATTCCAGTGTTGTGAATTTATGATGCTTATACAGTCAGGCAATATAGTACCTGGTCTAAAAAGTTTTAAATGAAGAAGACTGAAAGCCATCAGAAGTTTCTGCAGATCCACAAAGAACACATAGCAGTAGAGCAATACTACCTTGCTTTTTGATCTTGTGTGCTGAAAAAGAAAGATTTTGTTTTCTAGCACTAATATCTTGAAACAGCAAGTATCTAATTAAGATTTGTTTAACATTTAGGCCTGACATTAAAATGCTAACTGATAGATGTTAATAGTGTAAAAAAAGAAAAAAAAAAGAAAAAAAAAAAGAAAAAAAAAAGAAAAAAGCCAAACCAAACAAACACAAAACGCACACACAAACTACTTAAAAGTGTCCAAAATCCACTAGAGACCTTTCAGAGAAGAGGAACTTACTCCACTCTGATAAGCTGTTGCAATGGATAGTCACTTTTTAATAAGAATCTTCACTTATTTCAAGTTTGAATATTTCTTCTTTCACAAGTCAAATACTGAACATCTCTTATCAAAGTTTGTTCTCACTGTTATAAATAGACTTTTCAGCCCTTAAATTTCTCTTTGATAATTTAAATAGACTGAGATTCTTCAGGAACTCATTAAAAGCCTATTTTCTAGTCATTCTCTCACTCTTTGTTTCTTCTCTGAACCTTCTCCAATACTTTTTTTTTTTAAATTATGGACTTCAGAAATGAATGCAGTGTTCTTTCAGTAATCTCATCAACACCAAACACAAAGAGAATATAGATATTAGCAAGAACATATAGTGCCAGCATCAAACATCATAGTCATGACATAGTCTCTACATGAGCTTGAGAAACAATGAGTGGAAGATGTACCATGAAAAAAATAAATTGACATTCCTTCCTCTGCTATTTATTTTGCAAAACCTTTTCCTAGGTCTCAGGTCTCTTGGCACAACCTTCCCATTTAACCTTTCTCATCCAGCCCTTCAAGTTGTCACTGACATCCCTGAGAGCACATTTTTTAAAAAAAACCCATATGCTCCTTTTTCTCTCTTTCATTCTTTCTCCCTACTTGCCATGAAATGTTCATCTTCAGGAAGGAGTTTGGCAGAGTTTAAGTGAAAAGAATGATGAAAAAGCGATCTGAAAAATTTGATCTCTTAATTATTGTATATTGGCTGCTTGTCCTCCCTGATTTGAATCAAATGGACTCAAGTGAAATGTTTTGTTGATTGACTCACTTGAACAAGGAACTAAGAAAATTGGTGAGGCAAATGGTAGAGGTGGCACTGGGAATGGACAGTGGGAGGCAGACCATCAAGAGCAATTTACTACTGCTAGGCTCGGAATCCTAGCAAGAAAGATCCCTCAGCAGCACCTTGCTCATTTTACCTGGTCAGATGCAGCCTAGGTGTGCCCTGGTAAAAAGGACATGTCATACCTACACAATTTTCTTGCAGGAGAGTGGGCCAAATCACCAGCAACCTGAAGTTTGCAGGTGAAGGATGTAAGTGTGAGGACAGTCAGCAAATGGTCACCTGAGGCATCCACTGAAGCAGCCACAAGGCCTGGCCATCTAGTCACCTGGACAAAACTGTGTCCTTCCAAAATCACCAAAGAACATTCACGTGTTTTGATGAGAGCAGCAGAGCCAATTCAAAGGCTGTGCTTGTCCTGGTGGTCAGCGTTTCTGATGCTGGGGCTCTGTGACATCAGACAGACACACAGTCTGAGCTACTCACTGTGAGCAGCAGCAACTATGTTTTGGCCAAGTGTATTCTTCAGCAGCTAGCTTGGTACAACGGAGCAGTTATGGGTCTCCTGCAGGGACAATCACAGCCTTTAAGGAATAATATGATCCTAATAAGAAGACACTAATACTCTTACTCTTCTCTTATTAACTGTATTTTACTAGAAATAAACCCTAGGTTATTTTTGAGAGAGCACTTTTTTCATACATGCGTTCTCTATTGATAATAAACACAACATGAAGACAATCTCCACAATATCTAGTACTGTTCTACCCAATGACCTGTGCAAGAATTAAAATGGCATTAATATTCACATTTTCCAGATGTAGACTGCAGTTGCTGAGGACCTTTTAATTACCTTGAATTACATTTTAAAAATGTTAAAGGCTCTGTGAGAGAGAAAACTGCACTTGCTCAAGTATTCAGTGTGCTGTTTTTAGGGTTTGGGTTTTTTAAGCTAGAATTTTTCCTTTCAGCAAGTCCACATTATCTTTCTAATTTTAGCATTTTCACATGGATATTAAGTTAATAGCAAGAAATTAACGTATACTGTTTATATACTGCATATCTGAATTTAGTTTAGTGGCACTTTAACCCTTAATGGGTGCTTGCAGGCAAAGATAGTAAGGATCAAATACCCATTGATTATTTCTACACATCGGAGAAAACAGCTTGTAGCCACTCCCTGAAACACAAGGAATAATGTCAAAAAACTCCTAGGCTACCTTCCTGTATATGAAAGTCATTGTATGAAACAAAAGCTATATGGAAAAGAAAAATAGATTTGACATCAGGGAATTAAACACCATTAAATCACATAGGTGGTGTGCTGGTTTTGACTGGGATAGAGTTCATTTCTTCTATAGTAGCTAGTATGGGCTGTGTTTTGGATTTGTGCTGAAAACAGTGCTGATAATACAGGGATGTTTTCGTTACTGCTGAGCAGGGCTTACACAGAGTCAGGGCCTTTTCTGCTCCTCATCCCACCCCACCAGCGAGTGGGCTGGGGGTGCACGAGAAGCTGGGAGGGGACACAGCTGGGACAGCTGACCCCAACTCACACCAAAGGGATATTCCACACCATATGATGTCATGCTCAGTATATAAAGCTGGGGAAGAAGAAGAAAGTGCAGGATGTTCAGAGTGATGGCATCTGTCTTCCCAAGTAATTATTATGCATGATGGAGCCCTGCTTTCCTGGAGATGGCTGAACACCTGCCTGCCCATGGGAAGGAGTGAATTAATTCCTTGCTTTGCTTGCATGTGCAGCTTTTTTCTTTACCTATTGAACTGTCTTTATCTCAACCCATGAGTTGTCTCACTCTTCTGAGTCTCTCCCCTATCCCAACCTGATGGGGTGAGTGAGTGGTTGCATGGTGCTTCGTTGCCAGCTGGGGTTAAACGATGACAGGTGTTTGCACAAAAACAAAGCACACACTTCCACAACTTAAGCATTCTGAGTCTTTTGACTCAGTTTCCCCATCTGTTATTCTGAATATCCAATATTAAGACCTGTGGTCCCATGGTTCCCTCCCACTTTCCAGAGATGCCCTGCACACTATCCATGGTCACTGAAGCTGCAGACCCCGGTGCAACCCTACACATCCCCCTTTAACTCCCATGGAGATGTGCTGTCATGAAGAGGTGCCTGTTACATTGCCTCGCGCCTGGCTGTATGGCTGCTCCTATGCACTGTCCTCTTCACTTGCTCTGGACGAGCCTTTGTGGTCCTCTGCCTTTAATACAGGCTTGACAGGGGTTTTCATGCTCTCACACTGTCCAAGCACCATTGTTTTACAAGCATTATGATCTCACTATCAGCTCTTTTAAATGTTATTGCAATTTACTAAGAATTTCATTCTGGCAAAAGCCCCAGACCCCTTTCTGCCGTCTCTCCACATCTCCAGGGTGTCTGAATTCCCATACCCAGCAGCCCGTGGCTGAGATTCAGTTATGCGGAAGCCTTGCTCTCCCTGTGTGAAATTCAAGCCATTTGTTGCTTATTCAGTCAACAACACCTCATTATCTCTATAAACAGAGCTTGAAAAACAGTATTAGCACGACCGGCCAAGGCGTTTGCACAGGCGCGGCGGCCGCAAGCCGCACCAAGGCGTTCTGACTCAGCTGGCCCTTCTGCCGCTTTATCAATAGATGGCAGCAAGAAGCTCCTTCTCTCCTGAGCGTCGGAGAAGGAAGATACAGCCCGGTAGGAATGCAAGTCAAGCTTTCCAAGAGAGTTTAGATATGAGATGTTAACCGCCATGTGATGTAGCTCGTTCGGGAACGGCTCTGTGTACTCTGTAGCGCCACAGAAGTATGGATATGACCCTTCAGTGATGTGCCCCAACACCTTTGCAGTACATTGAGAACGCGTCAACAGGAATTAAAATACATTTTCCACTTATGTTTACTCGTATCTTAACTGCTGTGGGTTAAAATCCTAAAATGAAGCGATTAGTGAAAGCAATAGCTAAACCAGCTCAGGATGCCACCTGCACTGAAACAAAGGCTCCAGAGGTTGTAACTCAAGGGCAGTAAGACTTTGATAACAGCCCACTACACAATTTGACCAGTTTGCATGATCAAAAGCAAGATGCAATTTATATCACATGAGAATTTGGATGTGTATTAAAAATAACTTTTTTTTTTTTCCTAGCAAAGATGAGTCCTTCAGGAATCTCTCAAAACTTCGGCGTCATTCCTTCTTGTACTCAGTTTGACTCTTTTTACTGGACCAATCTTCCAACTCCCTACTCGGAATACAACTTTTTCTGTACTCAAAGTTTTCTTTCTTTACTCCCCAATAGCCTTCCCTCACACACACACAGAGCCTAGGGCATAATGACTTTTTTCTTTCTGTTTTTCCCTTTCTTCATTTCTCATGCCCTTAGAGTGAAAAAATCTTCACATCAAAGCATCTCTTTCCAGTCCCACGTGTTGTAAAGTCACTGGATCGGACAGCTTATCAAAACTGGGCAAATGAACCAGTGACCTCTGAAGGATGTGCAAAATGGGAATGGGTATGCCCAAGCGCCACTACTGCCCCACAAAAAGAGGCACTGTGTTAGGATTGCTTGGGACACAATTTTTACTATGATATTTAGATATATCTGCTTGTACATATAAATACTTAAGCTACAGAACTATTTTTGTCACATAGGATATTTCAACGTAATTTTCTGAGCAGATAATGTCCAGTAAAAGAGAAAACTATAACTTCTTTGAAGGATTAAGACAAAACCTCTAAGAATCTTGAATGTCATTGTTCAATTTTAATATTAAAAGGGTTCAGAACATTGACCTCAAGACCTTTCATTTCCAGCATCATGCTATATACTTTGAAATAAACTTAATATTTTGTTATTCTTTTCAGTAGCAGACCTATTACTTCTGCTTAAGGTCTGCCAACTTCTGAAACAATCAGCACTTTCTTACACAGATATTGACTAGGAATTCAAATGTAAAATCCACAGCATGACTTCTGAATGCCTGAAATCAGCCCTAATGTCAGCAACAACAGTGCTGTGAGCCCAGGAGCACCTGCGCACCCAATGAAGTTCTCTCTGTCTCCTGCGCGTCTAAGCAGAAAGGGCTACCAGTGCCAATGGCAGTTAAAACTACGTTAAATTCTGGCTTCTTATCACAGTGTTACACTATCCATGTTAAGTGGTATGAAAGGTTGAGCTGGAGACAGATGGCCAGATTTGTGGAGGGATCTAGCATTTTGTGGTGAAGGTTGGGGAACATGTGTACTGGACAGGCTACGAGTGCCTCAGCACCCAGCTCTCCCAGCACATTTAAGAACTTTCTTCTTTCCTTCTCCGCCCTGCCCCACCCCCTTCCCTCGGAAAGTTCCATTGCTGGGAATACAGAAAAACAAACTGTCTTTGGAAAAAACCTACCTTCACCACAGCCTGTGGCCTTTTTCGTCCACCAGCTTTATGGGCTCTTCTGACTTCACTGACCACAATCTCTCTCTCAGAAGTCCTTTGAGGATTTTAAGCAAAATCCTGTAGTTACATAATTTTGTCTTTAAGTTTAAGCTAGATGACGTCAGGCTTTTGTTTCCAGTCTTTTACCTAAAAGCCAAATAGTCACACTTATCACAAGAATGAAGTGTTTCCTTGTCTTTAATATTGGTAGACCCAAACTCAACAAGTATTTTTGTGGGCATCTCAGAGCATGTTTAGTGAAGCTGAAGCTTAAAGTTGGGGAGCACTTTCTGCCAAGTTAAAAAGAGGCAGAGCAGAGTCATGAGCTTAGGTGGAAAAAATTTCCCTGGAAGGGTGAAAACCTACATTTTTCCTGCAAAGTTCTGATAACAGAGAGATAGCCCAGGGCTCCAAGCAGAGGTAAAAAGCCTCATGCTTGTTAATTTATTTTCCTTTTCTAAGCAACAGAGATTACTGCAGAAAGGTATGGCTGAGGAGATATGGATTTTTGAAGTTAATTTATGGTATGCAATTTTATTTCAACTTATCAAAAATGTGCAGAGGAGGGAAGAGACACCTACACATTCAGCCAGAGGGTGGCCATAGATCTATTTCTGCTGCACTGGAAGCTGCATCCCCCTCTCCTGTCATGATTATTTGCACATCCACTGCCCAGCCGAAGTACAGACACAACCTAGCTGTGTGGCAGGATCAGTCATGGGACTGCAGCGTGGGGGAGCAGGTAGAACAGCTAGCTGCTGCATGCCTCCTTGCAGGTCATGGGTGTCACAGGATGCACATCTGGCACATGTTAAAAACAGGCATTGCTTTTCACGTGATGGGCATGTGACTGGTCACAGCAGAGGAAATAAGAGCAGCTTCTGACTGACATCCCGGCATTTTGGCTCCAAGACCATTCCCCAGATGCAAGGGTGAGAGACAGTCCTGAGGTGCACCCAGACAAGGGCAAGAGGGGCGTGTTGTAGCAGGGAGGAATTTCATAATGAAGCACATCTGGCACATGGGCCATATCTCAACTAGCTCTGGTTTGAAGAACAAAAGAATGACAGACCATTATCCTAGTTTAACAGGCGATATAACTAAAGGAAAGCAGAGTAATGGCAATGATGAACTCAACGCACAAAGTCTTTTCTGAAAGCTAATCCACTAAACAACGAGTCTAGGCCCTCCAGGAAAATATTTTCCCTCATGGAGAGTCTTTTCTACACAAGTTAAGACACCATTCTGCAAGCCACTAACAAGTTCTTTTTAGTCTTACACACACAACTGAAAATCATTATATAGATGAAAATTCTGTTTTCTCATAATTTACAAATGGGCATCAGTGAACTATTTTCATTATTACTTAAGGTAACTATTAAATTTCATTACTTAAAAGGTGCCATTCATACAGTGATCTTGAAGCAAAGGATGAATTAATATTTTAAATGCCTGCATTAATTGGATCTCATACCCACACAGACCAATTTCGATATGATTCCCTTAGTAATGTTTCTGCAAACTGCATCTCACCTAGTGGTATTGGAGAGCAAAGTTACATCACATTCTCTATGCTTCTATTATCTTCTTGCTGCTGTTTGCACTCTCATAGCGACGCACAGGACAGTTTAAGGAGAGACTACCGTAAGTGGAAGGGGTGGCCCTTCCCTATGCAGTTCATACAAGGCTTATTCCCATCTCTTCATCTCATTTCATTGGCAGAAGAACAAGCACTGCTCCCAGGAATCAGTTGGCTTGTAAGCAGCAGTACCCATCACTTTCCAGCGCTCCACACATATTTAAAGTATTGTAGCCCTCCCTCAATTAAGTTACTGTGGGTCAGGCTCGTGACATCTCCTGGCCTCTTTCCCTAGCAGTGGTTCTGCAGTGATTTCAAATACTTTTCAAAGGCTTTTGGAAAGAAGATATATCCTGTGGTCTTATTTTCATTACATATTAACTTGTGTCCTTTATTTGACACCAAGGCTTTTTTTTTATTATTTAGAACAAAGAAAAAATACTGACCGTTGTCAGCTTCTTCAATTCTTTAACCATGCATTTCAATAGAAAGTGGGTAGCTCAGATTGTTAAACTAGGTTGTTGTTTTTTTTCAAAGAACAGTTTTATGCATCAGAGCAAGTTGCGTGATATATATAGCTTCCTTTTCATCAGTTTCTTGCTTGGAGACAGTGTGAGCAATTAACTTTGCAGAGTCATACATACAGGACAGATACAGGAGGCTTCACAGGTCATCAAGCTTCACTTGATCTTTGCTTCAGCTGGTTTCACGTAGCAATACCATCAAACCTTGTTTACTCTATTCTGAGTTATGACTTTTTCTACAATATCACAAATTTGTCTCTGCAAGGAAGTCAGATAAAGAAGGATGCAATCAGTGGCAAGAGATGGACAGTGAAGTGGATTGATAACGGGCTCAACAACAGAACTCAGAGGGCTGTGATCAACGGGGCAGTCCCTGGTTGGAGGCCTGTTACTAGTGTGTTCCCCAGGGGTCTGTGCTGGGTCCATCCCTGTTCAATATATTCATCAATGACCTGGACGAAAGGACAGAGTGTAACCTCAGCAAGTTTGCTGATGATACCAAGCTGTGAGGAGCAGCTGATACACCAGAAGGCCGTGCTGCCATCCAGCGAGACCTGGACAGGCTGGAGAGCTGGGCTGAGGGGAACTAGATGAAATTCAACAAGAGCAAGGGCAAGGTCCTGCACCTGGGGAGGAACAACCCCATGCACCAGTGCAGGTAGGGGTTGACCCACTGGAAAGCAGCTCTGTTGAGAAGGACCTGGGACTGCTGGTGGACAGCAAGCTGACCATGAGCCAGCAACGTGCCCTTGTGGCCAAGAAGGCCAACAGTGTCCTGGGCTGCATTAAAAGGAGTGTGGCCAGCAGGTCGAGGGAGGTTATCCTCCCCCTCTACTCTGCCCTAGTGAGACCACATTTGAAGTACTGTGTCCAGTTTTGGGCTCCCCAATTCAAGAAGGACAGGGAACAGCTTGAGCAAGTCCAGCGGAGAGCTACCAAGAAGATCAGGGGACTAGAGCATCTCCCTTATGAGGAAAGGCTGAGAGACATGGGTTTGTTCAGCATGGAGAAGAGAATACTGGGGGAATTTCATCAATGCTTATAAATATCTAAAGGGTGGGTGTCTGGGTGGGATGGAAGGATGGGACTGGACTCTTTTCAGTGGTGCCCAACGACAGGCCAAGGGGCAATGGGCGCAAGCTGGAACACAGGAAGTTCCACCTGAATATGAGGAAACACTTCTTTCCTGTGAAGGTGCCAGAGCAGTGGCACAGGCTGCCCAGGGAGGGTGTGGAGTCTCCTTCTTTGGAGACACTCAAAACCCACCTGGATGCATTCCTGTGCCCCCTGCTCTGGGTGTGCCTGCTCAAGCAGGGGGGTTGGACAAGATGATCTCCAGAGGCCCCTTCCAACCCTTACTATTCTGTGATTTTGTGATTCTGTGAAGAGATAGAAGTTGGTTTCTCAGAAACATGCCAGACATGAGAGGAGAGAATGGAATTACCCCTGAAAAAAATTGAGGAGAAATGGAAATAAGTTTGTATCTGATATATTTACAAAAAAAAAAAAAAAAATTAGGAACGTTCTTGGGGAAGGAAGAAGCAGTAAAGCAGGATGGAGACAAAAACAGTGACATTTCGAATCTATGAACCAGGAATGTGGTCTGTGCAACATTCAGTGAAGTAGCATGAAAAGGATGTATTTACCAGTTCCAAACAAATACGTGACACTTTTTGAGAAAAACAACTTAAAGGTGCTGGGTGAAAGGAAAGATGAGAATTTAGATGTGAAGATGACAGTTTTATTTTGCATTACAGAGTTCTATTGACACTGTACAGAAATCCATGAACTGCCCTGCTCACTACTGTAATACCTAAGCTTTTCCATCCAGTTTAGTATCATCAAGAAGACCTGCAGCATTGCTCTTTCTGAAGACCTTCAGGTCTCTCCAAGATGCAGTATTTCATTGTCAGCTTTTGTATCCTTTAAAAAAAAAAAAAGTGTTCACTGTGAACCCTGTTACCATTTTCTCATTGTCTATAACACTGTCAAGGTAAGTCTAGTAATTTTAAACATATTTTCCCTACTCAGAACTTCACTCATAATGCTAAGAAAGTCTTATGTCTTTGTCATTTCTTTCTCCTAGAATGAGGGCAGATGTAAAACTGCACAATATGACCTATACAAGGTTTCTCAAGGACCAAGACAACAATTACTTTTGCTTGTTGTGGGCCTAGGCTGACTTCAACTCCATCACTTGGTTTACAGTAACCTTTTACATGCAGAAAAATAAGGAAAGAAAAGAAAGAAAGAGAACCTCAGCAACTTCACTTCCCCCCCCCCCCCCCCCCCCCGTCTGGAAACCATAGAAACCAAACTGAAAGTACAGCCAAGAAGTTCGTCATTTGGCTATCTCTGGCTGATCTCCATGGAAACATTTCACTTTTTGTTGAAAGGAAAGATTTTCAAATCAGACAAATGGCCACAGTCTGATGGGTTATGACATCTTTGGGAAGAATTTAAAGAACAAAAACAATTTCAAGTGTTTCTGCTTTACATATTCCTATTACATCTCTATTTTATGCTATTCATGCCTATTTTATTTCATTATAATTACAGCTTTTCTTGTTGTGTTATCAAACAAGACATTGAATTTGCAAAAAAAGTGATACCCTGCCTATAAACCAGGGTCTATACACTCTGGTGTCCACTTTAGGTATCATTTGCTGTAAATTATACAGGTCATGCAATACCCTTTTTTGCATGCTTTCCTCAGAAGATTGAATAGAGGTGTTGAATGCATCATAACTAAGACTGAGCGCTAAGAAAACATTCAACACTGGCAAGTTACATCTCTGAGCTATTCTTTAAGGAACCCTGCAGAGCCAGGAAGGTGTTTCTGCCTGCTTCCCATCCCCTTACCTTTTAATGTCTATTATAATTAAATTAAGCACTAGATGGTTGGCAGGGGGAGGCAGACAACTAATAAGAAAGGCAATTCCACGGGACTTAAGGATTTTATTGACCCCAAGGAAGCACCTGGGTACTTCGAGTACATTCCCATAAGGGCACTTCTGACAGAAGGTGGAATGACCCAAGGTTCCTACTGAGGCTTCGGAGTGCAGTTGGGACACTGCTGCTCAGCCACATCAGCGGCAACGCTGCTAAGGGCACCAACAGAAAGAGACGATTTTGAAAGACTTCACCTTTACGAATACATTTAGAAGTATATATGTACCATCTCACCAAGGGTACCACCTACACTGGTAAGATGTGGCTAAGCATTGCAGATACCCTGCTGAACTACAGATTCAACAGTGAAAATTAAAAAGTCTTGTTGCAAAGTGGTCTGAGATACTAAACCATAATTAAATTTATTTGTCCTTAAACAGCTCCAAGTTATTGCTGCTGCCTTTCTACTCCCATAAAATTTTTATTTGCTTCTTTGGCGGGTAGTACATATAACATAGGTGAGGAGAGGGTAAATTTTTCTGCTAACTTAAATACACGCAGAAGCTCCACTCCCAGAAAGCTCTTAGGCAGCAAAGGAAGGAAAAATACTGATGCCATCTTAGCTCATACACAAAAATAAAGAATCCACAGCCACCTTAACTTTATTAAAGAATTATCTGTTTATCATTATGTACAGCAAAACAAACTATAATGCATATGGGATATGACTTAGCCTTAGAAAAACCTCTAGATTTCACTCATCATGCAATGATTATTGTTTCCAACGTCAACATTATTGCATTAAGTGTCATTAGCTGATGCCTAGTGGTGGCAGTGTGTTACACTGCTCCTATCAGTGGCCTACCTGCAAAGAAACAGTGACAACAGAGATTAATGTAATGGAAATATTGCCAGCAATGAGACACATCATCTGATTTCAGCTGCAGACAAACTGTCACTGAACAAAAGACTGAAAATGTGCTGATGCTTCCTGAAATTTGAAAGAACGTCGAAAAGATTGCAATAAATTATAGAGACAGAAGTAAACAGAGCAAGAAACTCAAGGAAGTCATGAAAGAACATTCATAAAGAGAAAGTGACAGGCAAGATATGACTCTGCTGAAAGTTTTATCAAACATCTAAAGTAAAATAATAGTCCAGAGCCAAGAGGAAGAAAAAGGTCACATCTGCCCCAGAAGTTACTTTATAAACATACAAATGAAGACTTGCATGAGAAAGGGTGGCAGAGTTTGGTCCAGATTATTCAAATCTGCTTAAGAAGAACTATTCTAAATATTTTGACCCCATCTGGTTTCTCTGTACCTATACAGTTCAACATTTACCGTCTGGGAGATTAGTTGTAATATACCCGTTATTATTATAAATGTGGTGCTTGAGGATATGGTTTAGTGGTGGACTGGGCAGTGATAGGTTAGTGGTTGGACTTGATGATCTTAAGGGTCTTTTCCAACCTTAACGATTCTATGATTAAAACCCCTCTAATATAATGAAATAATGAAGTAGAGTTGTGCAGAAGCAATTTTACAGGACTTGGTAGTATTAGGTTTATGGTTGGACTCCATGATCTTAAAGGTCTTTTCCAACCTAAATAATTCTATCATTCTATGATAAAGGCGGTTAACAGTGGTGCAGGTTTTTGCCTTCACTGCACATAAGTATGACATGCAGATATCAGTTCTTTAGACTACTCAATCTGTAACCATATGGGAAGGCAGGATGTATATTATTTCAACTCAACAGGTATAAAAGACTGATAATTTCCAGCTTGATTCTCTTGAAGTTTAGCGTAGTTGGTTTTGTTTTGGTGGTTTGTTTTGTTTTTTAATTAATTCTTGAGAATTCAAAATAATCTCAACAAGTTTGTGAAATGACTTTGTGTGGGGAAAATAAAAGTATTTTGTATTTGTGCTTAGAAGGGTTCAGCTGCCCAAACACAAGAAAGATTACCAACTTTAAAAAAGGGTTGTATGCAAGGCATCCAACCTGTTTTGCTCAGCACTGCTCCTGCATCAGTAGCGCTGCATCTTACAGAGTACCAGCTTCAAGAAATCCATGGATCAGCTAGAAAGAATCCAGAGGAAGACAGGAAGAATAATCAGAGGGGTAGGAAACATCCATGCAGGAAGGCCAAGGAATAATGGACTTAAATTACATCTATGGAGGTTTGGGCTAGAGATCCAGAGAGAAGTATTTCCAGCATTAAGCATAGCGATAGATTTCCTAATAGAAGTGGAGACGACTCATCACTAGCAGTTTTTGAGAGAACATCATACAAACACAAACATCTGTCAGAAAATATTTATACATAATTGGTCCTGCTTGGGACAGAGGAACTGGCTAGATCAAAGTTTCCCTGCTTCACTCCCGAGGCCAGAGCCACAGGCCCCTGCAACGGCAACTGAGGCACAGGGCAAACTCCCTTCCCCCCTAACCTGGAAAGCCAGAGGGCAACTGATCTATTAGAGGTAAAGCACTGGCCAAATTGTTTCACCTGTGCTGGACTAGACAGCCTCCCCAGGTTCAACTTTGTTTCCTAAAATTTTCAGATAAGAGGAAGTTGGGGTGGTAGAAACAGAGCGTTTCAACTTTTTAGCATATGACAAAGCAATTACAGTTTAAAACTTAAATTCTGATCTAAAAACATGACTCTGAGGAATCAGGTTAAAATTGTTTTTGATTAAACAAGTTTAGGGAACTTTTAAGCATCCTACTTGACATAGAAGTTAGAGTGTTTAAAAAAAAGCCTTCATCTGGACGTTTACTTGCAAGTAAACTTTCTGTAGGAAAAGTAAAACATATTGCAGCGTCTCCACACTCCTCCTCTGCCAGGCCTTTCCCCATTCCCACCAGCAGTACAGAAGCCTGCAGAAGCTCCCAGGACACTCTCAGCCCTTGAAGGCAGTAAATCTTTCTTCAGCAATAAAGAGCCAGGCAGTAGTGAGATGGGGCAACCATTAATTACTGTGCAATCTGGGTAAAGCACCCTCAAATGCTAATATTTAAATTTTTTTATTATGCTTCAAAAAATCTGAATGTGTATCACTACAGGGTAGTTTTAGATAAGTATTTCCTGGATTTCTGTATTTAATAATTACACTTCTATTGTTCTTGCCTCAATCTAAACTATTTTGTGGCTACTAAGACCACCCTCACATTAACAGCCTCTGCTTTCACACAAAAATATAAAAATTTCTCCTTGACTTCTCTTGGTGCAGCTGGTAATAGAACTGCATCTGGAAACACTATACCATATTCTTATACTACTTTTACAGCAGGAACTGCTAAGTACTTTGGCTCCCTTACAAATTCCTCAATTCACTAAGATATAATTGCTCTATGATTCATGCCTTTGCTAAATCTATGCAAGTTGTGGGCATGATTATTAACATCACATTAAACCCTAGAACTAAAAAGATTAGCAAACAGATTTTTTTTTTCCTGGACATTGACACTTAGCAGATAAATTACACTGTCAAAATGTTTAAGGAAAACAAAGCACAATTATGACAGAAATGGTTTTATTTTACAGGCTGCTCTACTTTTAAGAGTTTAGCGATTGTTATATGGCAAAATATAGCATAATTTCAACATTTGTTTACCCATGGAACAGCACAAGCCCAGCATAAAATAACATTAAGTGTTCAATTCAGGAACTTATGGTACTATTTCTTAATTCCAATAGAATTTCACACTCAGGATGTCATAAGCCTCTGTAGTAACATATAGTGGCATAAATAGGCCACTGTATGTCACCTAGGAATTGCTGTGGAGTCTATATCTCTTTGAACTACAACCATTGGGCCACAAATGGGCCCACGTACTTCATTTCAAATTTAAGTTTTGCTCATCTTCAATTAAAACTACTGCCTTTTTCTTATGTGTTTTGCTGCTGACTGAAATCTCTTCCCAACACAGGTATGCATCAGCTGTGATCAAATGACCATTCAACTACACTAGAAAAATTATGGCCTCTTATTTCCCATTGCTAGGCAGATTTTTTTTCACACCCTCAAATAGGCTTGACCCAGCAAGTCTTTTTCGAGGGTACTGCAGATTCTCTAAGGAGGGGAGAAGAAAAATATTAAACTGTTGGTCAGGGGGGAAGGGGTGAACTAAATTGGTAACAGCACATACCATTGACTTTACCAAAACTCTAGAGTATATTAAAGAGCACCAGGACTTATCTTGTGGCTGCAGGATATTGTCACTGCAGTCTCTCAGGAATCTCTCCTGAAAATTTCCAGAAGAATTCTAATGGAGTAGGGAAATCTGGCAAGAAATAACAGCTTTAACTTTCTTAATGGCCAATTTGGTGATGAAGATGTCTTGCCAGGCCAGTTGACGGTAGCAGTGACCACCTTCTTAAATAACTTTTTTTATTTTTTATTTTTTTTAATGTCTTTTCTCAGCAAGGTCAGTGCAGAGAATTATGCGGGAGAAACTGTGGTTAGGGAAAATATTATCCTATAAGCATCATTCATCACTAGAAATCTATGTTAATATGACAATACAAGTAATCTGAGCTAAACATAAAGAGTTTGTTGCATTTATCATCATTCATTTTTTCACATGTATAAAACAAACAAATAAAAAGAACATATTTATCTCTAAAGCCAATAAGAAAATCTGCCTTATCAGTAGTGCCATGAAGTTTATAATAAATGTTATGGTACTCTTACCTCTTTTACAAGTAAATCATATGACTTGCAAAATAAATAATTAAAAAGACATCAGTGCTTCTACTCATTAATCCCTGTATCGAAGAGCTTTCTGGTGGCAATTGATTCTCTTGGTAGTTATACACTAGAACGTTTTCAGATCAAGTGTGTCAAAATGTTTTTGGCAAAGAACAAAGGAGCTGAAAATACTTTTTTTGTTGTTTTTGTCAGAAAACTGTAACATCAAGACCACACAGATTTTCAGTGCCTGGTAGTAGGAACAGATCAAGGCTCACTCATACTGCATTCAGATTTTCAGCATACCCAACACATACGCAAGAGAGACTTGCAAAGATTTTGGAGCAACCTTGTGCAGAAATACTTTAAAGCAACTGAGATAAGAGGGCTAGCCCAGCGTGCCAATCCAAAAATACCAAAGCAAGGCTGGAGAGACATGGGAGCCTTCTTTCTGAATGCCCAGCCTGAGCAGCCAGGTATCATTGCTCACCACAGGTGGAAAGAAGAGGGAGGCCATGGCCACAGGGTTCCACAGGCTCAGGCCCAGGTCTTGGGGCCCAGAGCCTGGTGGGGGCAGAGCTGGAGGCACAGGGACTGGCATTAAGCAGTTGTTGTTAGTTAAAGAGGAGGGACACGGCACCACAAATGAGCTACTGAAACAGCAAGCCTAAAAGTCACCCTAGTGGTTTTAATTTTTCAGTCAGAGCTCACTGTTGAAGCATCTTTGCTTTTACAAAGCCTGAATGAACACATTTGCTCCTCTCAGTAGCTCACTGATAATAATACCAACAAGGCTGATGCTCAGAGCTGTGTTATACAACATACTACCAGGATTAATTTCATCATGATAGCCAAGGAATAATTTGAGTACACTGCCTAACAATCAAACTAAGAATTACTAGAACTATAATGCCTTGATTTGCTTTCATAAAAATCCAAAAAGACAAGCCTAAGCAAAAGTCCCAACCTGGGTCATCTACAGTTATCTAACAGCCTAGGCATTAAGAGAACAGCACATCTCACTACACACTCACCTGGTTAAATGTGTTTTTAAGTTAAAACATATTAAATAAAGATTCAAAACAATGCAAAACACTAACCTGCACAATCACTTACCAGCCAGACTGCAGTAGAAGAAAGAGTCAAAAGCTACTGGGCAGCAGGTAAAGGCAGAAGACATTAACAGACCAGCAGTGCAAAATAATCAGTGACAGATAAGGATAATTACCAACTGTCCTTTTTTTTTTTACTAGTGAATTTGTCCATCCCAAACCTCAGCCCTATTCATTATGATAATGGTTGTAATGCTTTGCAGCTGTGAACATGACTGAAGATTTTCATGACTGTTTTCTTCTACAAATACTAATGTCAAAAGGAAAAGGACACAATAGACAATGAAAACTTTCTTGCTTCGTTTATCACAATTTTCTTGCTCACCACAGAGCTCATTTTAATTACAGTTGCAAGCATTGGGTCAGCTGATTTCTTGCCTCTGATAAGTTTGTAGTTGTTAACATCCTCCTTGATCCAATGCTTTCATTAGCAAAAGTGCACGGCACTGAACCCAACATCATCATCTAGCATCTACCCAAAGAAACTCCAAGAAAGAGATAAATCAATGGGTTTTGTTTTAAAAATAATGGCTGTAACCCAGAAGATTGACCTAATTAATAATGAGAGAGTAGCTCATTAAGCTGTTAATTAACAAATACACATCTCTTAGTCTCCATGATTGTTGCAGTACTAGGCAATATCTATGATCAAAAGAGATAATTAGAGATGCTTTCTAGTTTATCTTTTTGAGGCAATCTAAACTTTGTTCCTTGTGGAAGGGAGTGTGACACAGAACATGTCAAAACAAGAACTGCAAGCACCATTTAACCACTGTTTTTTCTACTTTCAGTTATTTAGAGTTGAGGCAGGATTTCTACTTTCCACAAGCAAATAACAGTAAAACTCTGAACCACTAAAGTATTAATTTCTCCTCTACTGGAAATCATCTTCTCTCCTGCCACGGCTCACTGTATGTGCCGTGCTTTAAATCAGACTGGAACAGACAATAAGCAACTTGCTACCTTAGTGAATGCGAGTGAAGCACAAACTAGCACATGGTATGATGACTGTTTAAAGGCTTTTAAAGTACAGATCTACTGTGAGAAGCTCTGTTTTGATCAGGTGTGGATGTAACTGTTGTACTCTAGTTGTACCCACCAGTCATAAAATTTGCAGCTATACATAGTAGAGAAACAACAGAGCACTTCATCACTGCGTTACTGATCACACTTTAAAAGTCTAAAAGTTCTGACGGTGATCATAAAATCATGATTAGGAAGTATTATTAGCCTCTATTATCACTTCAAATGGATATTACTAAGAATGTAACTGATTTAGTTAAACAAGTTTAGCCTGATGCTATGGTGCGTTTATATGAAGTAAAATTATGACTATTTTAGCATAGTTCAGGGGAAAGAAAATTGTATTGGCATGCCTCTATTTCTGACCATTAAAAAAGGGTTCCTGAGGCAGTTTTAAAGAAGGGAATGTACCCAGAGGCAATAAACTTAGTGTGCATGCACCTCATACCTCTTATAATGCATCAGATAGTATATACAAATTCAGGAAACTATAGCGCTCTCAGGTGTCCAGGGGGCCTCCTGATTTTCTTTAAGATATACATCTGAACATTAAATGCAACATATAATTCAAAGAAGATATTTATAGAAAATTAAATTTTAAACATCTTAAAAATAATACATAAATGCTAATGTTGATGCATAATGTTAATGTGCATTGTTATTAATCCGTTACTATCAGAAAGGCTACATAATTCATGTTGAACGGTTACACAGTTTGTTCATTCTTATTTCTAAAATCTTAATTTGCTTAAAAATAAAAAAGCTTTTAAGTTGTCTTTTTCACATCATTATTATTTTCTATTAGTACATCTCTTACAGCATGGAAGTTTTAGTGTTAATAAAGTTAACCCTGGACTTATAGGAATGCCTTTCATATTTTAACATTTTTCTCTTGTTTTCTGCCAGTTGTTCACTTATTCCTTTTACATTTTAGCCTTTCATGTGATATTTTATTAATTCCTCAGCCTTGTCTGTTTCCTCGTATTTTAGCATATCTGAACCTCCACAAGATATGTTTTCTAGATATGTGATGATTTGGATGTTTTCTACAAATTTTTTTTTTTCATTTTCTTTCTGTAAAGGAAAAGAGAAGACTTCTGAAAGTCTTTCTTACTTCAAATCTCATGAGACAGTTACAGGACTAATTAAAAATTTTATATCATGGGGCAAAACAGTGTATGCTTTAGATCACATCATACCAAATAAACTCTAAAAATAAACTGTAAATAAAGCTAGAGAAGTACCTGTGGCCTAAAATTATTTTCCAATTTTTTCATTTGTGAAATAAGGCAAATCTTTTAATACAGAAATTATTACAGAAACATATGCCTGAAGCCAACTGAAATTCCAGACAAATAAGCCATTAAAGTAGAACCAAAATAATAAAATCTTCATGTGCTTGGGGGATGATGATTCCCTCTCTTGCTGCATAAGAACATTATGCTTCTATTTACTCATTTAATTCCCAGTCACACCCTTTGATGAAGACAGACAGTTAGCCTTCATGGCACACACGTGTTCAGCTGGGTTTTGTGAGCACAGTCCCAGCACGGAGCCCCCAGACAGGGACCCTACACAGTGTGGTTCAAACAGGCTGGGGCCAAGAATGAAATGGCAGATCCTGGTTTCCCCTTTTGCGTTCCTCCCATCTTGGATTTAAACTCCTTTTTTCCCTTAGCCTGGGTGCTTGGTGCACCTGTGCAGTTTAGTTCCTTGGCCAAAAATGCATATTTTTGACTGAAAATATACAAAATACATACATTTTTAAAAATCTATTTTTTTTAAAAAAAGCATATGCAGGTAAACAGTGCATATGCTTCTACTTTGGGTAGTATAGCAATTACTGCTACCCAGTTAGGAACAGTGCACCTGTGAATCTTCCCGTATATTTTAAAGTATTCCATCATTGTTGTAGCCACATGGCCTGCAGCCTCAGTAGTTACACTACTAAAATTCAAGAGCAGCTTTCTCTAAAACTGTTCTTTAATAAACCACCTTTAGAGTGCCTTACGTGAAACTTCATTTTCTTTTCTCCTCCAAAATAGGCACATGTCCCAGTTCTCAATCATCAAAATTTCCATTTAAATTTGTTTTTGTCCCATTATAACCTCTTTTCAGATGTGGATGCTTTTTCTTCACCCAGTATCTGATTTTATGCTGTGAAATCCATGTTTCCCAAGGCTTTCCCTGAAACTGCCTTCATTGCTGCTAATACTTGTACACTGTTATGCCAACCTGAGCTGAACATTTCCACAGCTTCAGAAAAAAAGTTATCAGAAAATTTACTCTGGGTTACACCTTGCCAGGAAGTTACTAATTTAATCATATGTTTTGGTTTTGGTTTAAGATAATGGTATCTAATACTAAAAGCCACAACTGGAGAACAAATCATTACTGAGCAGGAAAACTCATTAAGTCTGGTTTATAGTGTACAGAGAAAGAAGCAGCCCATGCTTATGTGATTTCTGAGCCATCCCAGATTGTACTGGGTGATGACTAAGCTGGACAGAAGGTAAAAGTGTCGCGCTCAGAAGCTACAGACTTTCTGTTGGAGGGAGCACTAAATCTCTCCCTTCTCACCAGCTGCCTACTAATCTAGGAGCAATTTCCTATATCTGAGATCTCCACCCTTCTGTCATGTCCAGTTGAAGATGTTCAGTAGCTGAAAATTTACAGAACTTTTTAGGAAGGGAGAGGAAAGAGTTAATACTAAAAGTATTGTGGAAATGCACAGCTCAGAGTTTGGGCTTCTAGGTTGTGAAGAGGTGCTACCTCCCACTTGGCAAAGAAGTGGTGAAGGTGGTGGAGGTCATTTGCAGTTAAACGAACGCAGCTGAACTGCAGCAATGGCAAACAGAGCAGCAACCCGGTGGGGAAAAGGGACCACAAGTAACACCCAGGGCTCAAAATAGTTTTCAGGATTCTGCCCAAAATCAGCACATTTCATAGCTGCTCAAGTTCTCTGACCCCAGCGAAGCTTAAGGAAAGTAAAGCAAAGACAAGATGTTCTGATCTGTGGAATAATCAGCAAGGATCCCAAACTAGCATTAAATACACTTGAGAGCCAGTCTGGAGGAATATTATAACTCTGGAAAAGAGTTACTGCTAAGATTCACCTCAACATGTAGCAAGTTATGTATCTGCAGTGTAAAAAATGAGACCCTTGAATAGTATTTGAAAACATAGACTCTATTAGGTTCTTGTTTCCATCTGAATGTGATGGTTATTTAAGAGTAAGGATTGACTGATTTCTTTTTGAAAGAGTATTGAAAGAGGTTGGAGGTAAGAAGAAATAAAGGACTAGACGCTGAACTGTGCTTGGCTCAAGGGAAACCAAGGACAACTCTTATTTATACATCCTGCTGAATGAAGCATTTAAGCTAGGGAAACCTGGATGAAGGATTTAAGATACTGCTGTAAAAAGTATTAGTTTCCTATTTTCTCTGTTATTGTGCCACATGTCCTTTGGAGATTGAGACAACCAGTTTGTTTTACATAGGCTACCAAGACTAATTACTTTTAGTCATTATTAACCTGAACCAAATAAAATACGCTGTCCAAAAGGTGAAATTGTCTCTGCACATTTTTAATCCTTTACAAAAAAGGAAGCCAATGGTCCATGTTTTAGATTATTCAGAGATGGCGCACCTCTCAGAAGATAGTGTAGATAGTTTAAAATACCCTTAAATTATAAAATTTTGAATTATTTTCCAAACTCACGTTTCCTTAGGAGAGGCCAGCAGTGGAACCTCTGGCATTTACACTTGGTTTGTGAAGCAGCAATGTCAAAACTCACTTCCCACCAATGTTCAGGTGCCAGGTAGAATCAGTCCAGTCAGTCCAGCATCAGCATCCCTTTGCTCAGTTTACTCTGTGTGTCCATTTCCTTCCCAATCAACCCATCTCTCCATCCATCCATCCATCCACCCATCCATCTATCCCTTTTCTGGATATTCCTCAGGCCAGACACTTACAGGTCTCAAGATGCAAGCACCTGTGCACATACGTGGCGGTATGAATCACATCACTGCAGTCTGTCACTGTGTAAATCTTGGAGTTAAGCTTATATTGAGTGTTTTCAGCTTGAGAGGGTAACTTTACGAGGCCCAACGGCAAACCTCACAGCTCCTATCTGTCCCAGCATGCACACCCTATGCTGTTTGCTGTTTGGTCTGGCAATGAACAAAGACTGCACAGTGCAAGGATGTAGCTAGGGACTGTGGTTAGCAAAAAAAAAAAAAAAAAAAAAAAGAAAAAGAAAAAAGAAAGAAACAATAAAACCCCAATTGGCACAAAATGAGACTAGGAAGCAAAACTTAAAGACTTTATTTCTGAAGATTATTTGATGATGTAAATAGCAAGTTATATTACAATCTTTAAGTCTAATTAAGTTGTGGAATATAGACAGTAAAACTAGGTTTGAAATTCAGCAGACTTTCATTTTTAATGGAAAAAAGGTGGCATGATTCAGCCCTAGAGATGTAACTATAAATGCCAGGCTTGACTAACTGATTCCATAATAACGATGCTCCAAGTGCTCATTTTGCACATAATCACAGTAAACGTCACTCCGATTCCTAGTTTCAAGAGATTGAAGTTGCACAAATATAAACTCAGTTTTTCATGTCAGGTGGGACATGCAAAACCTAAAGCTCTGCCGCAATACTGTACAGAAAAGCAATTTCACCCTACAACTTCACAGGGACAGAGAAAAAGATACTAGGCGTGATCTCAGCTGGAGTACAGGGTGTTACTTGTCCGTTCACTGGTCTGAAAGGGGAAGAAGTGAATCAGTAAGTTAATGTAGTATAAAAAAAAAAATATAGTGATGTTCTTGATGAAAAGTATTGGGGAAAATAAAGTATGTCAGTTGTTTATTCTGAAACATACCAGAAAGTGTTGTTCCATTTCAAAGGTAAAAGAGGAAACAAGTATATCTGTTAGTACTTCATGTGACACTTAAAAATACCACTACATCTATATGAGTGACAAAGAAACAAAGCTCTCTCCAGATGCTTACATTGACATCCTGTGCTGCAGATGTAATAGAAACATGAGGTGTTTTTATAATTTCGACAGGTTATAAATTTACAGTATTCTGAGCACCAAATTAAAACTGTGTGTCACAAATTCCTGTTTTCTGTGTCAATGGCAGTGAGAGCCTAAAGCAATATAACTTTTGAGGGCTGCTTTGGTTATTTATCATGTACCCTGACGAGAAGTAATTGCAGGCCCCATACATTCTTTCACAGCATTTTGTAAAGTGACTTTCAAAGACAGACATTATGGGGCTCTTCATTTGTCACCTCTCAGCACCCTCCTGTTCAGAGTTGCTGCCATTTCTTGCAAACCTAGACAAGAAGCGTCTCTGGGGAAGAAGTTACTGAGACAGGAGAAAGAGACCGTGATGTCCTCAAGAGGAGATTCTGGGAAACCAAGGGCACCTCAACCCAAACCTAAGAGAGCCCGAGCATGATGAGGAACCTGAGGCAGAATTCATGCATGCAGATTTTTCTCTATGTTAACTGCATCAGTTTTGGTGTGCAACTGACTGTATATGCTGTGCTTTCTGGATGCCTCAGAAATTGCAGCCTTCACATGCTCCCCAATCAGGAGCCATGCAAGGAAAAAGTACTTGAAGACCCAGGAGACAGTGTAGCCAGTATTCACTGTGAGGCCCAGGGTAACTCACTGCATGGCCCTATAGCTGCAAAAGGCAAGCAGCAGCCCATGCCCAGGAACCATGTCAGGAAGATCATGATCCTGAAAAGTCTGATTTTTCTTCAGGAAAGAAGAAATCCTGTGCCTTATTGCAACCAGAAGAAATTTTAGAGTTCATGTTTCACTGAAATTTACCTTGGTATTCAAACTAATTGAGATATTTCACTGAGGAGCAAGGATGTTTTTCACTCTAAAAGTTAAAGGCAGACAGAAAACATACAGGAGCTTGTTTGAGCACAAAAAAACTCTCTACACTTTCCACTGAACCAGTCTAAAAGTCAAAAAAAGCTATCAGAATAGGGATCATGACCCATAAACCCCACACATTTCAGTGACTGGAAGTACAGGCATGATTGTAAGACTAGGCAGGTAGGTTTTGACTTTCTGTTGTACAAGAAATAGTGTAGAAATATATTTGATCCTGTCTGGCCTTTCAGTTGCTATAATACCACCTCACTTAGATAAGCAAAGGGATCTTTCTTGGTGGACTTCGTTTGAAATTTGAGCTCCTTAATGGTGATGGAAATATTACAGCTAACTAGTTTTATTATCACCAATAAATGTGAGGAAACCCTGTTATTTGGCAATAACAGGATTTTTGAACCAAAGAAAGCTGTTCAGTTCTGGTGACTAGGAGCTCTCAGGATTTCTAGCTAAAAGGCCATAAAATATAGGACTTGGAAATAGCTGCTAGGATGCTAGGTTTAGCTCACATTTGACCTTTGATTTCAGTACAGACCAGGCCATTTTGGCCAGTTTGAGGACGATGAATATTGTAAGCCTCAATATGACCTTATTAGAGGGGACAACATTTGCCAGCGATTTGTCTTTCAGATTTATGCTTGATCATATCAGTAGGTTAAATGTTAGTAATTTCATTCCAAGTAGGTGAGTAGTACCATGCATTAATGTGGTTAGCCGGGTGTGAAGTGAGTGTAGTGGAACAGGTTAATGGCATTGCTGACCTGCGAGAGATCGGAAACTGGCTCTGACGCAGGTGACAGGATTTCTGAGACATAGTCCATTTATTCAAATTTTAGACATTAATGGTATTTTATTAGAAAGAAGCAGCTGAAATGAAATATATAATGCTTCAGAGAACGGAAACATATGCACAGATACAAGTATTCTTAAATGTTAACATGGTTCCTGAGTCATTATGGCACTTCTTTTCCATTAGTCATCAAGAAAAAAATATGAAAATACCACTGATGGGTATTTATATGGGTGGATTTACCCATCTGTCTAGCTAATTGTAAGGAAACTCAGTTTCTCTGAGTCTGTGTATGTGTGTGAATATACAAATACATATATATACGCACACATATATATGCATATTTAACAAGTATTTGTGATGTGATGCCAGTTAGAGGAAGAGCTGTACAAACAAGTAACAATGGCTTGAAATCTGTGTTGTAACCAAGTGGGTTACAATGAGGTGGGTAGAGGTTCATATATGCAGTGGTTACTATAGTTACAGTATCTCTCTCTGTCCCTTTAATGAGGAACTAATCACTTTGTTCTCCATCCAAGACATCTGCATTTTGCTCGTTCGCCTCTTCACCCACAACAGACAGTATTTCTTCCCCAAGGGGAGCAGAAATACGGCAATATTAACCCTCCAGAGCAAAAGACTCCTTGACTAGCTAGTCCCAAGCCCTTAGGGAAAATAAATAGGATTTTTCACAGAAGTGCTGAGTTTAATAATGGGCAGGAATCTGCCATGCTGTGTCAGTGGATAACACTTCCCACCTCACCACAGCTGTCAGAAACCCTAAAATGCTGCCAAGGAGGTACATACCTTGCATTCCTATTGCCACCTGTCATTGAATTAAATACGAGAGGTGGGGGGGAAGGAAGAACTCACATTTACAAGTATTTAATGAACAGTTTGCTATAAGACCCCAAAACTTAGTAGTTCCTAAGATTAAAGACATCCACTGGCTCTATATGCACACACGGTAGCTTTTCTCCACCTCTGAAATTATGTCTTACAGTAGTAGGAGATGAATAGTGACCCAAATCCAGGAAGGGATTGGAGGGCTCACATCCAACAGTTAGGATGTTGTGCTTCTCAAAATATCTGCCAGCTGCCTTTGGTACCTCCCTTCACAGATCTATCTAGCTTTTTTCTTTAGGTATAAAGGGCAAGATTCAAGGGCATAAACGTAGGTGCCAAATGCCCTTTTTAGGCACAGCTGGGTTTCTGAAATCAAGTTTGTATCCTGTCAAAATCTCACCCACTGGGCTGGGAGGCACAAATACCTCAGCACTCTGAGCAAGTGCTCTTTTACAAAAGGACAAACAAGGGAAACTTAGGACTGTCAAGTTTCACGGTACATTTTACCCCTCTGATGAGTAGGACACTCCCCCAGGAGGTGGAGGAGCAAGTTATCAAATATCCTAACTCATAGGTAAGAGTCACCTGAAGAACAATAACTGTATTAGAATAATCAGCTACTGACCATTTAGTATCACTGAGTAAATACAGCATCTTATCTTTTCAGTTTCTATCTTTCTGCACTACAAATGGCAAACATCAGTGGCATTAGTCAGATTTGACAGTATGTTTTACTGAGCATAAGCCCAAGTTAAAAAGTAACCAACAAAGACAAATGTAATTTAATGTCCCTAACACCATATACATCTATTACTTCTGTAAACTACAACATTCAACCTTTTCAGATTAATTTATAGCCAGGCTTAATGCTGAAGAAAAAGGGCTGTACTAAGCTTCATAATAGATTTTCCTCAATTTAACTGACAAGCTGAAATTACCTATACTTGGTCTTTGCCTCAAGGAAATGAGGTTTAAATTCATGAAGGATTCAAGTCTGTGTGTGAATATCTACGTTTGTCTGTATCCCTGTGTGTTCTTGAAACCATGCCATTTATCAGATAGATTTAACTGAGTTGAACATACAATCATAAATACCATAAAGATGTTAAGACATATCTTGCCTTTAACACCTTAAACATATTCTTAATACCTTTATGTTCTTAATTATATCTTAGTATTTTTAATAGTTTCATGAAGATACTAAGCTTTGTAAACACAGACAGAGAGAAAGAAAAGATTTGCAACTGCCAAGGTAAAGATTGTGTTGTGATTTCACAGCACCAGGAAATCCAGGTATAAGACACAGAAAAATGGGTTTCACTGGTTTCAACAATAAGAAATATTTAATTGAAATTCTAAAAAGCAAACAAAAATGAAATAGTTTTAATATATTATATCTGAGACAGGGAAAATATGGTTATCAGTTTAAAGGTTTCTGACTTCTCTCAACAAATCCTTTATTATTTGGAGGAGTAAATTTAAATTTAGCATGCTAGTTCTCAGACATAAGAAATGACACTGTAAAGCCTGACAAAAATATGACTGAACTGTCACTGCAGAAAGTCACTGCAGTCTATGGGGATTTTTACATCCTTTGGGAACAGCATCACAGAGCAGAGTTTTCAGGACAGGACACAGACAAAATAGCTTCTCTATTGTTTTACCTTCAACTTCCTTATTCTTTGTTTAAAAAAAAATTAATAAAAAACCCAACCTTCTCAGTATGATGCGTAACTAAATATATGTTAACATCGTTGAGGATAAAATTAAGGACAGTCAGTTCAATCTGGAGGGCAGCAGTCTAAATGCTGACCTTGGACTGACAATTAAGTTACATACAGTAAAGGATATCATAAATACTGATAGACGCTGAGTTGGGGACGCACTACTGCTAGACCTTTTGGGGTTTTCCCTAGATTTTTTTCATTTGTAAATTATCTACTTACACAGCAGTAAGAGGGAAGAAAGTAGCTGATGGGAAAGAAATACTGTGCAAACACGAGACAACTAAGGTGACACTTTGCTATTTGTAGAAATGTTCTCTTAAAAGATCATTTTCCCTTGTTCGCTAAGGTCTGTCTTTCTTAGCAAATCAAGAAAACAGGAAAAAAGACTTTTTCAGAGCAGTGTGTGATACATGCATATTAGCCAAAGAGTGACGGACAGTTGTATAAGCACAAAAAGAAAAGATATTTTAAGAAAATTGTAGCACCATTAATTCCTGAAAAGTTTATTGTCTTTGAATGTGTTGTCCCTTGTTCAAAGGCCCTCACTGATAGCTGCAATTACTTAAAACAATAGTAGTTATGTTCCATACAAATTGACACAGAGAGTGAACCTGTCGATAAAGTAGGTGGCATCATCCTATCCTAGGGTTAGGCTTTCTCTACCTAGCGAATTAGAAATACATTTCTTTCTACAGCAAGTTCCAAACTGTACCTTCTATTATACCTGTTTCTCTGAATTTCAATATGTAATAATATGAACTCGACACTGTGATAACAGTTATCTTTGCTAGACCCTGCTTACACAAATTCCCCACTTTGGGAAGATGACACTTTGCTGAACACTATTAACAAGGCAGCTAATAAGCTTCCCTCTGAGCTGTAAAATAGTTTATAAGACCAGCAGTTGTCTATTTGCATATGAAAGACAAAAAGCAACAATTAAAATAATCTCCAGAAGATCAATTGTTCATCGTTGCAGTTCTACATATGATTTGTCATATCATATTAGTTTTCCTTTGTTAAAATATTATGCACAGCATAACCATTTCTTCCAGATACATCCTTCTGCGAGGTGAATGAACTAACTGTTTATTTTAAACACTTCTTCTCTGTTTAAAATAGAAAGTGGGTCACTGGGTTTTCAGATAATTTAATTTAATTCTCAGTTGACCTGTACCTCTTGTTATCAGGATGAACATTAGATGCTACTAAATCAAATGGTGCTATTTAATCACAGGGGCTAGCAAACAGGCAACTGCATTGCATGGCAGGTTGCTGGGGACAGCAAAAACTGCTCACACCTCAAATGGCCCCACTAACAGGCTAGCAGATTAACAAAAATCACAGACACATGCAGACCCTTTTCCTTACTTCCTGTCCTGATGAAAGCACTGTTACCAAAACTAATCACCACAGTTAAGGTCATAATTTCAAACACCAGTGTTTCCACTCCTCTGCCAGTGGGTTGAAGGTCTGAGCTGCTGAGGGACAGGCTGACCTGTCCCTCCAAAACATGGCAGTTAACAAAGGCTGGTAGCAGCACAGTTAGCTCATAATAAGACCAGTAACTTTTGAAAAATCAGGTGGCTTCCACACCTGCAAGTTCCCAGTCTGGGTATTACTGAGGTACAAAGTAATAGAGAATTAAGTCACAGGTCCCCTTTCTCCTCATGCAATTCTTCAGCAGCAAACATCTGTTTCTTGTGGAAGAAAATGGGAATGGATACTACCCTGTAAAGCAGAAATCAACAGGAACAGTCTTTGCTCCAGCTGTGGCCATCGTCATTAAAACCAGGTGATTATTCTCACCTTATTCCTATAGCCAGCAGCCAGGAGGAAGGGATATCCTGCCTCAGGGTAGGACAGTTTGTCAGGAAATCATATGGCATTGATAAACCCAATCTATCTGAAAATCTATAATCTCAGCAATACCAAAAAGAGGAGACAATTATCTCAGCAAAAGTCACCAGAGAGAAACTTCTTGAAACAAAGTATTTTCTATTCAAATTGAAATAACAAACCAGCTAAGATACATAAGTAATAAAATGTTACTAAAAATAAAGCATAGTGAAAGTGGATTTGGCTAGAACATACCCCCTGGGTATCTTCACTTGCCTTGCAAACAGTGAAGAGTCAGGTCTCAGGAGCTTTGAGGTAAGCAAGCCCAGCCAGCACCCACCAAAGCAGCTGCACTGCAGAGCAGCACCTACAGTGCAAGTGGGCTCCAGCACAGAAACAATCATCTAATGTTCCTTCTCAATTTATCATTTACTCACTAGAAATTTCAAACATGGAGGACAACTAAAAAATGAGACTCTTATGATAAAGTGACTTTCTCCAAGATATTAGATCCATTAAGAAAAAGAAGTACAAGCCACAGTATCTAAGACAGAATCATAGAATCATTTAGGTTAGAAAAGACCTTTAAGATCATCAAGTCCAACAGTAAACCACGTACCTAAGTGCCATGTCTACACCTACCTCCAGGGATGGTGACTCAACCACTGCCCTGGAAGCCTGCTCCAGAGATTGATAACTTTCAGTGAAGAAATTTTTCCTTATATCCAATCTAAACCTCCCCTGGTACACCCTGAGACCATTTCTTCTTGTCCTATCACAGAATGGTAGGGGTTGGAAGGGACCTCTGGAGATCATCTTGTCCAACCCCCCTGCTTGAGCAGGCACACCCAGAGCAGGGGGCACAGGAACATGTCCAGGTGGGTTTTGAATGTCTCCAGGGAAGGAGACTCCACACCCTCCCTGGGCAGCCTGTGCCACTGCTCTGGCACCCTCACAGGAAAGAAGTTTTTTCTCATGTTTAAATGGAACTTCCTGTGTTCCAGCTTGTGCCCATTGCCCCTTGGCCTGTCGTTGGGCACCACTGAAAAGAGTCCAGTCCCATCCTTCCATCCCACCCAGACACCCACCCTTTAGATATTTATAAGCATTGATGAAATTCCCCCAGTATTCTCTTCTCCATGCTGAACAAACCCATGTCTCTCAGCCTTTCCTCATAAGGGAGACGCTCCAGTCGCCTGGTCATCTTGGTAGCTCTATTGCTTGTTACTTGGGAAAAGAGACTTGACACCCACCTCACTACAACCTCCTTTCAGGTGGTTGTAGACAGCGATAAGGTCTCCCCTCAGCCTCCTTTTCTGCAGGCTAAACAACCCCAGTTCCCTCAGCTGCTCCTCATAAGACTTGCTCTCCAGACCCTTCACCAGCTTTGTTGCCCTTCCCTGGACATGCTCCAGCACCTCAGTGTTTTGTACTGAGGGGCCCAAAACTGAACACAATATTCAAGGTGAGGCCTCACCAGTGCTGAGCACAGGGGGACGATCACTGCCCTGCTTCTGCAGGCCACACATTTCCTGATACAAGTCAGGATGCTGTTGGCCTTCTTGGCCACACTGCTGGCTCATATTCAGATGGGTGTTAACCAACACCCCCAAGTCCTTTTCTGCCAAGCAGCTTTCCAGCCTCCCTTCCCCAAGCCTGTAGCTTTTTGTCACCAAAGTGCAGGACCCAGCACTTGGCCTTGTTGAACCACATACAGTTGGCCTCGGCCCATCGATCCAGACTGTCCAGATCCCTCTGTAGAGCCTTCCTATCCTCAGGCAGATCAACACTCACACTGAACACGGTGTCATCTGCAAACTTTCTGAGGGTGTATGCAATCCCCTCATCCAGATAAAGATATTGAACAGAACTGGCCCCAAATACTGAGCCCTGGGGAACCCTGCTTGTGATCAGCCGCCAACTGGATTTAACTCCATTGACCACAACTTTTTGGGCCCAGGGATCCAGCCAGTTTTTTAGCCTGTGAAGAGTGTGCCCATCCAAGCCATGAGCAGCCAGGAGAATGTTGTGGGAAATGGTGTCAAAGGCTTTACTAAAGCCCAGGTAAACATCTGCACAGGGCTGGCAGATACAGTCCAGAATTTACCATACAGCACTACTGTTTTGAAGAGGAGGCACCCAGGAGCCAAGGGGGTGTTTAAAACATCTAAAATCATTGTAGACCCTTATGTACAGGTAAGTGAATCCCTACCATGAAGTCAAACAGGTATGGCATGAACATGAGCAAGTGCAGGATGGGGGTGAGTTCTTAGACTCCCAACATAAGCACCATGTCCAAAACTAGACAGAAGATAACAGTTTTGGAAAAAGAAGGAAGAAGGAAGTCTTCACTCCTGTAATGTGCTAGACAGTGTTATAAAAATGGAATGGTACTGGGTACACAACTGAATATAGTCACTATTTGCTAAATGAGAAGTCTGAGATAGAGATTTTAGTTTTGTATTCAAAACTGAAATCCTCGCTACCACTGCCTAATATTTGCTGGAGTATCTAGTTTTGCTAGAAAAGGCTATACCAATATTAGCAAAATTTCATTAAATTCCACCGTTTTTGTTAAATTCCCAAATTCCCCTTCCTCAGCATAAAAAGGAAAAAAAAATTCCATGAGAAGAAATTTGGATTCAAAACTTACTGTGGGGCTGTTTGGGGTTTTATTTTTGCATAGAGATATACATCTTTATACAAAGCCAGTAGAAGTGGTAACTTAAGATTTTTTCAGAACAAAAGTATTTTATTGTTCTTGAGGTTATTGCCACCTGGGTGTTCTGTGAGATCATGCGTCTGGGATGTCAGTATAGTGCAAGAAGCAATAACCTGGGCAGCTATTAAGCTGTATATAGCATCTTATGCCCATTATTTTTGGCAATCTTGAATATAGCAAAAAGCTATGCACAGCAGTATAAAACTATAAGTTTATTGTAAGTGTATTATAGTATAATAAAGATGGCATCATAACTCTACCCTTTCAACAGCTCTGAAAAGAGTTAAAAAAGACGACCAAAATAAAACATGAAGTTCTTTCATGCTTAGCTGGACTTGAAATTAGCTGCTGTCATTCCTTTATTGACTCAGCGACTTCACAAAATGGTCTTAGTTCAGCCTCAGCTTGTGGATATGTAGTTGGCTTCATACATATGCAGTATTTTTTCTAAATGGCTTCATTTTTATAGCAGAGAATTCTTACAGCATCTTCAAAGCATACTTTTTCCTTCATTGGTCCTTTTTGTGAAATATCCTTTTACTTTCATTGGGGTTTAATATCAATTAAAGTTCTGTTTCAAATAAGTGCAAAAAACCTTATCTTTTACACAAAGGTCTATCAACTCTCTAAACTGTCTTTTAAATTTAATTAATTAGTTTAAAGAGTCCTTACACTTAAATAGTAATTAAAGAAGTAATTTTCCTTTACCATTAGCAGTCTTTGGAAAGACAGCTCCTGCTGTAGGGAAATTGCTTGGTCATTGCCAGACTGTCAGTCCAAGTGACCATAAATAGTCTCTCCTCAGATCATTTCTTAGACTGGATCACAGCTAGAGTGTCTGCTTGGACCAATACACCATATATACACCATCTCACTATTCAAAAACAGTGTTGAAAGTGAATTTTCTGGTGGCTTATGTTAAGACGAATAACATTTACACCTACACATCTCAGGAGACTTGGCTAAATGATTTAGAGGCAACTTTCACCGCCTTAAGAAGAAGCATATCTGAGATTGAAATTCACCACCTTCCAATTGTGCGGCTTAAAATTTGGAAATTCTAGACAAGAAATTACTTTAGGTAAGAAAATAATTGTCTCTTCTGTAGAAGGGTTTAAACTAAGGTCATAGTCACCTCCAGAGACTGGCAGAGGTTAAACTGCTCTACCTCACATGTAGATCACAGTGAAGCTCAGATCAGTAGGGCAGCTTTTGTTTAAACAAGGAAGCCTCTGAAATTCCCCTATAAAGGCAAACTAAGGAAAATTTTGTGTCCTAGTTAGAGATGCTGCATGAGTTTTGGAGCTGTCCTGGCTTAGGTGGCTGCCAGAGCAGGGATACTCTACATTGCTGGTTTTTAATGCGGATGCCTCACTAGATATCAATCCTTCTGACAAAACCCCGACTCATTTCATCCGGATTCTCAGGAAGCCATGAATGGTATTACCTCAGGAAGAAAGCCAAGTGCTCAGAATGGAGGTGCAAAACTTAAAGAAACACATCTACCTAGAAATGTAGACCTACATCTGTCCATCAGGATTAGTCCTGTATCCTTCTGAACAATATAACATGACTGTATATTTGAACAAAATGAAACGCATGGATTTTAATTATATACCACTGTCAAATGGTATGAAAAGAGATTTAAGGGAAGTGTACATTAGAAAAATACAGTTTCAGAAGGAACCCTGAGACCACCCATTACAGCTTCTTTGACTAACTTATAATTAGCATGGAGTCGCAGGAGCAATAAATAACTGATTTCCTAATAGTCTCATTATATCACTCTGAAAAACATATTTATCAAGTATAGAAAAGAACAGATTTTTATTCATAGTCTGATGCTTATAGAAGCGTTACTTTCCCTAGGTATGAACTCATTAAAAGGAGTTTAGGGTATTGCTTCTCTGGAATAAGAAAAGTATGGACACCTGGCTTTTCACAGGTAGTCTTCTGTACTATTTACATCTGCTTAAAGTGAGTATACACTAGTAGCCCTAGTGTAAGCAATAATCTGTAATGTAATAGTGTTTGAAATCCGTTTGCCTTTTTTTCATATGCAACGGAGAAAGAAACCAACTCTATATATTTCAGGGAATAAGTAAGTTTTTCTTGAATTCAGATAAGTTTAAAGAAAGCCACACTCTACCTTCTGGCTTCCACCTACAGTGACCTTAAGAACAGCCACTGAATTGGAATTATGAAAAAAAAAAAGAATGAAAATTTATCAAACTTGGGATAAAGAGAACGGAAAGAATTATCAGTCGCTTACCTGGTATTGAATCTCCGGTGTATTAGATACTAACTAAATTATCTGATAGCCGTTGTCTTTCAGCTTTCATCTGGCAGGGCCACACCAGCAAAACTTCTGTCATAAATAAGGCTTCTAGTCCCCCAGCTACACTAGTAGTCTTACTCTGCATCAGCTATGCTTCAAATTCATCTTTCCTTAATGTAGCTGACTAAAATCAGATGATCAATCTCCAAGATTAAGTCTGACAACTGTCTCACAGAGCGGTGCTACCAATTTCTTCTTAAACGCATTTTAAAATCTAATATAACTAGGAGAGTTCTAGGAAAAACGTTATTATTATTATTATCATCATCAATATTACTATTACTATTTTATTTTAATTATTAAACTGTTCTTATCTCAACCCATGAGTTTTCTTGCTTTTCCTCTTCCGATTCTCTCCCCCATCCCACTGGGGTTGGGGGAGTGAGCAAGCGGCTGCATGGTGCCCAGCTGCTGACTGGGGCTAAACCACAACATAAAACATTTGTTTTAATTTGCTTATTAAAGCTCTGAAAAGTTATTTTATCAGCTGGACCACCCAAACAGTGTCTTTTTATCCAGTTAGTAGAGCTACAGAGAAAGAAGGATTGTGTTTGTGTAGCCTGGCACAACATAGTCCCAGTCCCAGATGGGTTCCACTGCTACAAATATTAGTCCTGCTTTTACTTGTAATTATCTGTGGCATGCCTAGAGTACCAGCTGGTAGGGACTCCACTCTTATCCATTGTCACTTTTTGAACTTTAAGGTTTGGCTACATGAGTACCTTTCCTGGAACCGCAGAAACAGGTCTCCTGAATCCTGGAGCTTGCTACGTGAGTCGAGCATCAGCATAGAAAAGCAACATCAACAAATGAACAGAAGATGGTTTCAATGGCTGCATAGATCCTGAGCCTTCAGTCTATGTAACTGGCGTAAATGAGGCATAGCCTCATGGGGAATGTGTATGTCTGGAATTACATATGATTTTTGAGGAGATATCACATGGTGATATAGTTTCAGCTGTTGCACACAAATTCCACAGTGAGGTTCAATTTGCATTTTTCTATTTCTTAGAGTTCCTTATGCAAATAAAAAATATTTTAAAGTTCCTGAGATCAGAGGCTGGAATCTCTTCTTGGTTCTTACTGGATGATGCTGATACAGCATAAATTAGTATACCACAGCAGTATACAAGCCTATGAGCATGTCGTGAGCCTTTTGTCTTGGTGGCTGCTCAAGCAATTACTTAGTAGCACTGAAGATGAGATTAACCAAACTAAATTAGAAAAACACTTATGTATTTAACTTCCATTCACCCCCAATAATTGCCAGTTAAATTTAAATTTGCTCACATTCTGGAGGATGAAGTGAAAATGTCCTTAGTGGAAGTATTTGACTACTTATCAACTCAGAGGGAAAACTGGGCTATATATGGAATGTTAATGCTCAGACCATCTGAAAAGAAAAGCACATATTAATCTTTTACATATTAAGATTTCTGCTGTTTTACAAAAATGTGTAAGTCTAAAAAGAAAAGAAAATCTTCAAATGTAAATGACTACTAGATATGTAACAGCTTTATGTGTTAAACTGATCACAAAAGAGAAAATAAGTGATATAGTGCATGAGCTACCTCTAAGTGAAGAAACGAGGCCTTTGAACATAATTCTGCAATAGCTTTATTTTAAAAAGTTATGGTTACACAATGAGCAAAAATCAGTTTGCAATCAATATACAGCATGTGATGTGACCTGGAGACAAGTAACTAAGTTATAAAGTTATAAATACTCAAAAGCTTTTCTCACCACAAACAGCAAAAAGGAAAGCTCGAATCGCTTATTGTCACAGTGTGGCTTTGATCATGCTGTGATCAATCCAAACTCAGTATGATTAGTGTGACACACATGAAGGAGAATAGCTACAAACCCAGAAATACATTGGAGGCTGCTGACTGGAACCCAAGGCCTTCTCCAGGCACCTCAAAGCTGGGTGCCCTTATTCTTCAGAAGTGTGCCTGCCTGCTCTGTCAGTGGGTTGGATATTGTCTAGTTGCATTAGAGTGGCAGTAGGCCCAACCTAATAAATCCTGCCTTTCATGTTACTGATCAGCCTAGGGCTAGCAATGTGCTATCCGGCGGTAAACGGCTTTGGCTTAAAGCTGGCTCACACTCCGCCAGCCTGAAGTCCGGAGAGAACCAGCTTGCTTCTACTTGCAAAACACTAAGCAGATATACCAAAAGCCAAACTATACCCTTCTTTCTTATCTAGCACCCATAGACCTTTAACTTGTGCCTGCACAATGGCACAGCTCTAACAGAGGTGACATCTTACCCAATGCTCTGTGGCACTGGAGGGTGTTCCTCTGGGCCAGGACAGATCTGCTGGAAGTCTTTAACCTAGACTTCCCTTGTCCCAGTGGCACGATTGAACCTTTGCATGCAAACAGACCTCTTCCCAGAAACAGGCTTCTATCATATTATGACAAGGTACCCCGTCCTATTCATTAGGTGAACTCTAAAAATGCCCAAATTTGGGATTTGGTACATAAACTTATATCTAGACGGTACTTGGGAAGATGCTATGAGGGAAATTGCCCTTCAAACGGATTGGAAGCTGATCTGCCAAGACTAAGCAGTGATAAACCATGCAGAGTCACAAGTGTGATAATCTAGATTCAGCAGCTTACTGATCTGTGCTATCTAGAGACAGTTCACAGTGCTGGGGTTGTGAGGGTAAACTCTTACTGACTTGCTCACCACCCTTTAGATATCAACTGTGTCTACCTGTGGTTGTTATGTGCTTTTTTTACCAAACAGTTTTCCTCTGTAGTATGGATCAGCTCTTGAGTTCAGTATATTCCTTTCTGATGCCAGATAAGGTAAAGGCTTAGATAAATAGGAGAAATGAGACCTTCCATGCCAACTGCTGGATGGGACACTTTGTTGACTGTCATTCTCCCCAGGATTTTAGGTACTACATGAGCAAACCTCACCATGCAAAAAGGGATATGGGGGCTGTCCTGAAAGCAAAATGCTATGGTGAGACTTAGGATGCTCTTATATTGCTGTGTTTGCATCACAGCCATTGGACATGTCTCTACAAAAGCTATCCCCATGAGCCAGGAATGTCATGCGGCACAAACCAGACACTCCAAACAGGGATAAACGCAGGCAGTAACTGTATTGCCACAGGCATGCTGCTTCACTGATATTCCTGTAGTGCCTCCTGACTCGTGAGTATCTCTGCCTGGTGCTGCCACATCACATGCCACCTCAGGGTCTTCATGGTGCATTCAGTCCCCCAAGGCAGAGATTGCCTTAAGACAGCTGGGATTTTTTAGAAGCCTTGGCACATTTCAAATTTATATCTACACTACATTTCACCAAGTATGACACAGCCAAAGTATTTTTCTACTCTGTTCCCACTAAATTAATGTTGAGGTTTTTTCAGGGATGGTGAAGTCCATTGCCAATTTCCCTTGGTAGGACAGATTTACACTGGAAAAACTGAAAGCAGAGCATGTGGAGTCTCCAAATTTAGCTTTTTAAATTAAAGCAATAGGCCATGACAAGCAGTGAATTTCTTGAATGGTTATTGCAGACTGCAGGGGGCATTAAAAGGTACAAGACAGAAAGCCAAATGGCTCAAGCAGAGCAAAGCTCAACTGGAAATGAATTACCTGGAGCGTGTGATTGCTACTGTAACATGCAATTCAAGCATCTAAATAAAAGAAGACAAGCTATGCTTTAAATAACAAATAATCTTAAAGAAACATAAACTAGGAGAAGCTCATAAAGGCAAGCATTCTGCAGAAGGCTTATGTATAATTTCAGACACTTCATCTATAACTTTAAGGCTCTGAACCTTGAAAGAGATCACTTGCTAAATAGACTGTTCAAAGCTACACTGCACGTTTTGGTCATGGCTTTACTAAGTACTGAAGAATGAAAAATGTTTCTAAGTAAAAATATCCAAGGACATCTAATTCTGGAAAAAATAAATTGAAAATATTTAGTTAGAATTTCATTCAGCCATGTATTTAGAAAATGTATGAGGGGTATTACTGATTATACTCAAATTTTGTCCAAAATTCCATGCATTTAGGTCTGGCTACCATTAAAATAAGATAAAAATCGAGGTAGTGACAGTTCTAAAGTTTACTGCTATAGCCAGATTATTCTTTATCCAAGTGGGTTGATCCCTTTAAGAGTTCTTCCTGGTTTTTAGGGTCAAGCTAGATGCTGCAAAGCCTAGTTTCTAAGCAAGTCAGTCCCTATCGTATCTAGACCAAAGCAGGTACTGGTGTCCCCACTGTGAAGTTACCCAGCTTCACAGTGACACACTACACATCTAGCAGCTGCCCTGCTAGCACTTGTAAACATTTTTATTTTAGTTTAGAAACCTAAGCCAGAAATATCCAAAGCCACTGTCATGTGAGTTTAAGTTGAAAGTTCAAGCTGAGATTGGCCCAACCACCTCTGTGGATGAATAAATAATCTAGTAGATGGGATACCTGTGGCAATTTCTCTTTGAAGAAGGCAACTGATTTCAAGGAGAAATACTGCAACCACCAATGACAGCCTCGTGTCCGGATTTTAGTTGAGCATTTCATTTGCAGAGCACTTGATTTAACTGTGTAAACACACACTTAAAATTGAAATACACTCAGTAACTGGATGGCATGCTGAGCCAGGAGAGCCAGTGACCATTCCCATGAGGAGAATTCTCAAAACCAGAATGGAAACAGTGCAGGGTACCCTAAGGTTTCACTGAAGTACCAGACTCTTCCAGAGATGCTCTGGATAAAAAGATCTTGCAAGAACTCAGAAGTCTCATTTCAGTCTTTTAAATTCTTCACTGGAAAGTAGGAGAGGGATATTTTTATTTTACTTTAACAGCAGAAAAGCTGTATTAAGGACAACAAGCCTTAACAGGCTGGCATAAAAGAAGCCTGCATATACTACATTCTGGGTTCTTTCTTTCTTTTCCATTCTCACTTTACTGGAGCTTCTTCAAAAGAAAAAAATTACCCACACCATTTTCAAGCATGAATTGTGATGCAGAAAGCTGTCCTTATAACAGCTTTCAATGTTCTTTTTGCTAGCTTAATTCTGTACTTGCCTTGAAAAATCTCACCCGTTGCTGTTTTGATGTTTCTAGGATGCCCCATTGTCATGCTGTCAAAGTCGTACTCCTCTAGAATTACAAGAACGCGAATGTATCCATTGTTTAACAAGATGTTTGAAAATCCAGGATAATATACAACTTAAAAATTTAATGCTGACATGAGTTTTGTTGAAATATTTTTTTCAATGTATGCACTGTGTGAGCTTAACTGTAGTCCTCTCTTGCATGAACATTCGAGGGTGAAAGCAGATCACTGTCATTGGGAAGTGTGGTTACCTTTCTGGGCTCCGTGGCAAAATGAAACCTCAGGTCTAGTGGCCTCATGCTTATTGCACCTGGTAAGCACTTGCCTTTATAGAGCAGAGAGATGAACTTCAACCTGTTAAACACCCTGGTTTTTTAGCAGTAGTTATACATCACAGCATCACATCCTGCTACACCAGCCTCACGTTGCCTCAGTTTACAGTGGGCAGGGGTAAGTCCAAGCCTTCAAAATTAAGAAAGTGCATTCTTACCAACAAGGGTGGGAAGTGGCCTCACCAGCAGAGGACCAGCATGAGGTGTACTGATTAATGACCTTCCTCTGAATGTCCAGGTGGAAATTCACGTTTGGAAAGATACAGTTAACACTTTTTTTGGTCCCCTTCAACTGCCTGTGAACTGGGGATCAGATCAGGGATTTTAGTGAGCCGGAGCTAGCATGGTATATTTTAATATCCTTCTATATCTGACTAATTGCACTGATTCTGCCCTCGACACAAAATTTAGGAGTCATTTTTGCTGCTTTTGTTGAAAATGAAAGGTGACGAAAGTAAAATACCATTTTAGATTTACTTTGGATTGAAGAAAATAATGTCCAAGTTAAAAAGGAACTGTGGCTGGTATCTGGATAAAAGCTAGTGACAATCTATACACTTGTGCATTGCACGGTTTAAACAAATAGGTGTAAACAAATCTTGAAATACATGTGAGAATAAAATACTACTCACAGACATGCATGTGTAGAAAAAAAAAACCAAAAAAAAAAACAGACAAGGAAAGGGACCAGCAAGGCTTAGAGACCCAAGGACAGCTGAAAAAGTGTAATTTCATTTTACTCTAATTTATGCATTTTATAAAATTCTAATTTATGCTATTGCCAGGTTAAGAGAACTAAAAATCAGTCTTCTTAATTCTTACCACTCTCAGATGTGCACAAAAATTTCTATGTAATCATCACTTTAACCCCCCCCACAGGATCAGACTAGAACAAAAAAAAAAAGAAACCTAATTGTTTTTACATGTAGGCTTTCCAGAAAGTCTTTTTGTAATGTTCTAATTACAAAATGCATCAGTCTGAGGAAGAAACAGAGAATTAAAATCAGAAAGCCTTTATTGGAAAAAGGACAGTACAGCTGACTGACCACATGCTCCAAAAGAAGTATTAAGAAAACAATTTGTTTTCCAGTTGACTGTGGTGGGCAGTCATTGTCTGTAGTACCAATTTTACGTTAGCTGAAGAGAGACCAGCAGCAGACTGACACTAAACTCTGGGGACAATTCTTCTTCCTCTTCAGCCAGTTTCTCTTTGCAATAATTAACATCTGTTATTAGAGTAAATCCCTCTGGAGTGCAAAATGTGCATCATTAAAAAAAAAAGCCAAAACTTTGGATTCTGGATAGGCCTCCTGGCTTCTCAGTACTCCAGGTTTCATTTTCCCCTCTTATTACTCCTATGTAGAAATGGAGGAGGTCTCAGTATAGATATGAGAAATGTGAGATTCATTTTGTGGGAGAAAAAAACTGTTCTCAAGGGGGCTCACCAAGTTCATCACCTGCAGTCACAATTTCTTAGTGCATTAATCACGAGTTTGATGTCTGCAAACTGTTGACTCTAAGTATTCCCTGAACAGTTCAGATGTCCCCTTCATCATACAAATTAATGGTAAGTGAGGCAATGACTATTTTGGTCAGTGTTCATGCACAAAATTCATGTTCTGCAGAATTTCCCTGACTGGTGAAAGGAAGACCTTTAACACCAGGAAAAGAAAAGACAAGCAGACTTGGATGAAAATGAGAAGCCTTTCTTAAAGACTTTTTTTTCTACTTTTAGACAATGTATTCAACATTCATCTGCTATTGAGCTAACTGGAGAATAACAAATTAAAAGTAACACAGTACAGCTGTAGTGGGCCACCACTTAAGTACATACACATAATCAGTGGGAACCGTTCATGTGTGAAGTCCCCTCATTTCCAGTGCTCTTGGTAAAGATAATTTAGATGAACATTTAATTCACAAACAGCTTAACTGATATGCAACCTTTGTGCAGAGTGGACCCATTAATCTAGATAGTATTAATCTCCTTACTGGCAAATAATTTCATGGGTATGGCCTAAAACTATAGAGAGTCTTGAGCACCTAATTGTCCTCATCACTTTAATCAAGAGCATTTGCTTAAGCTGTGCATGAAAAGGTCTCCATTTGCCCCCCATACCCCAAACTGGACTTAGACCTAACACATTTCACCTCCCAAGAGGCTGCGCTTATGTGGGGATCTCAGTCCCTCTTGCTGCAGCAATTTTCTTCTGGCACACTAGTACCACCTTGTCCACGTTTAGCCACCAGACTTAAGGCAATCCACATTTGCTCCCTCTCCTTGGCCCACTGAATAACTACTGCATGGAAAGCAAAGAAGAAATCCATAACCTCCTCACCCCAGAATAACCTGGAGCAACTGTGTCTCCCTGCACACAACAAATTGCTGGATCCGGGCAGCAGTGATTAGATATTTCTTTATCACTTTCACAATATGATTTATTTAAAAAAAAAAAGAAATGGTAAACATCTTTGAAGTCTTTTCCTGTCTTTACTCTTACCATTTACAGTATCTCACTACTCAGCAGCTAATTACCTTCATGCTGAAAAACAGTGCTGCGAGTCTGTGCCTAGTGAGAGGGAAGAGAGAGGGCTGGAGACTGATTCAAGAACACACACCCCCCTTCATTTGCTGCCTGACCACCTAGCATGGGGAAGGGAGGAACCTAACTCAGAAAAAGCATCATGATCACTGATTTATTGGCAGGCCACAGTCGTGATCATGGCGCTTTCAGTGTTTCTCTCCCATCTTCTGCAATACTTTGCAAGCATGAATTTGGAACTGAAATAATTAAACAACATAATTAGACATTTATTTTAACTCTGTGGGCCAACGTGTTGGCTGAGGCTTTGCAAATGACGAAAATCGCAGCTGCCACGTTCAGCTTTGGGAGCGGCTCAGCTGCACTGTGTGTCATCAGTTCCCATCCTGCTCTCTCGTTTTAATTAGACTCTCTTGCAGGCAACAAATCAGACTGATATTCTTCCTAAATGCTGCAAGTGCCCAGAGCAAACTGTGAATACTAAGGGAAAAACAAAGAGACAAACTAGATGTTTGTGCTCTTTAAGATACGAGGGCTTTGCAAACACAGTCAAATCTATCAAAATTGCCATGTTCAAGAGAGAGGTGGCATGCTACTCTCGCAGTAGTGTTACTTCAGAGTTGTCAGGAAGAGATACTTCTGGCAGAGATACTCTGCGAGATCAGGCTTGGGTTATCTGAGGCTCCTGGTCCACATCCTACCTCCACCTTCCTTCCCCCACATGCATGGCCTGTCCTAACAGCCGGGAAAGAAAGGGGATGGCAGTGGGGATGTGTTGCCCATGCCTCCTACCAGTCAGCTACTTTAACTGAAAGATCTCCAGCTGTCTCCTTTTTCACCAAAAGCATGGGATCAGATCAGCTCCAGTTAGTTAAAGTCAACACAACAAAACCATTTACCCTTCTTTAGGTACCCCTTAGGGGAAACCTGTCCTGTTTACCTTTCAAGAGAAACATTGTCCTCTTTTCTTATTCAGCCCTCCCCCCTCAAAAAAAAAAAAAAATCCCCCCTAAAATGAAACCCTAAACTTCTCTAAGTTCTCCCTCTCCTTGCAGAGGAAGCCTTTCAAATCTGTGAGCTGTCTCCCATCATATGTGCTGCTTAATGTTGGCCAGCAGGATACTCTGCCTGTCAAAGGACCACTGCACTTTGTGAGCAGCTCACATTTTCCCCTGTCGTGATCTGCACCTTCCTGCAACTTTCCCCAGCAAAACACAGAATACAGCAGAGCACCATGTGCATGGCTGACCCCAAAGGGGATTGGGTAGAGGAAATGGCTGTAATAAGTAGAAGAAAATATAACTTAGCATGGAGGGAAAGGATGAAGCATGTCAGGGTCTTGGCACTGCATCTTGAGGTGACGACTTAGCTTCCACAATTTCTCATCCGCTGCAGATGAGACATTACTGTAGTAGGGAGGGAGGGGAAATCCACAGCCTCCTAAAAACCCCCAGAAGTCAAAAAAGGTATGTTAGTATTACAATACTTGGTTAAACTGAAATATTTATGTTCACACCAATGCTGTCAAAAATTCAAATGATAGCCCGCATCACTAGTAGATACCTGAATGGAATAAGTCCAGATATCAAACGTGTAATCATTCCACACCAGACTGCAGCATGTATTTATAACCACACTAACATATTTTAAGCACTCTAACAGCTACTTTGCTTTAGAAAAGGAGTTCCAGACATGAAGTGAAAAGATCTATTGTAGCAGGTCTCTTTCTTTGAAAGAGGTAGAGAACTCCAATCTTCCAGTGTTTATGTCTTGGCATGAAAAGCACGTTCCACTTCTTTCACTATTGTAACGATATAATAAAAAAATATTCCCAAAGAAAAATATTTCAAACCATTCACAAATCAGCAGAACATTTTACATGAAGAACTGATCTACCTGTACGCTGCATGAGCCATATAGTTACAAGTTAATTACAGAATGAACTGCAGATTTGGAGGATGATTACAGATAAGGCCCTGAGTACATATAGCAAGATGCTTTACTTTGAAATTATCTTGATTAGGAAAAACCAGCAGAGCAGTAGCTTTTCTCCTGAGAATGTGGAGGTAAGCTCTTGTAGGAATGTTCTGTGGCAGGGGAATAGGAAATAAGAGCTAAAGAAGATAGGCAAAAGACTCTCTGGGATGTCAACACCTGGTTTTAGTAAATATGGGACTACTCATGTGAGTAATATCAATTGCATGATCCTGGTCCTGGAAATATTAGTATTCTAATATAATCCTAAAAGAGCATAAAAGATTGAATAACTAAATCATCTGATCTGGGACCGCACAGATCCACAGTTGTTGAATTCACCATTCTTGTGAATTCATTCAATCTCCTTAAGTGAAGGCAAATGAAAAAATTATTCTAGTGTCAGGCCAGGCTAATACAAACTGAGGGAACAAACACTACTTGAACAACTGCCTGTTGACACACTGAAAAGCATACACATGTTTGCCAAGGCAGGCAGCTCCTAGGGATTATGCTTTTCCCTGAGTAGCTATCAGCTTGCAGCATGTATCTGAGTTTACAAAAAGAGGTTTAAGAAAACATATTGAACTGCAAACAAAAATAGTACAAAGCGCAGGCAGAGCTCAAACAGCTGCATTGCAGTAGACGTTTGCTTTGAACATCATGACAGAACAGCATTCGGCAATAGCTATCCAGCGTGTGTGGTCAAAAAGGATGCCAGGATGTTGCTAGTTCTTGTACTCTCACTGGCTGGGATGACAAAGCCATGAACGTAATTGTCAGGCAAAAACAAGTAGTGAAGAACAACTTCTTCGCTTGAACGTGAAGCGCCAAGGTGCTTCAAAAAGGAACATAAAGATTTCTATGATCAGCTTACATCTGACTAGACTGTGGAGAGGACACAGCACAGGGCAGGGGAAGACAGAACGAACAGACTGATGAGAGCACTAGAGACACACACTGAGGGAGGAAGAACAGGCACTGCAGAAGGGAAAACTGCTCCACAGTAGTGAAAATTAAGGTTGAGGAATAGCTTATAGAAGAATGTAGAAAAACTAAATAACGTAAAAACAAATGAAAAGTGAAAAGCTTGTAAGGTCTTTGGGCCAAAATCTATCTTTTCTCATGTACCTTACCAAACATGACCGAGACAGGGTCCCTGGGGTTACAGCTACATGGCACACATTGTTAAGATGATTATGTTCCTCCTGGCCCCAGGGTCTATCGGATCTCTCACCAGACATCCCCTGCTAATGAAATGCAGTCTGTTGAACAAACTTACAATGAATGAAGTTCTTTGTTTTTAAGTGAATGCTACAAACTCAGGTTAACAGCTCTTATGTGTTGGAGATTACTGATTTGAGCTACAAGTTAGATGTTCTAAAGATGAGGTAGGCAGCCCCCAGGCAGAATTTAGCCAACCCAGTTTTTCCCAACATAATTGCATTCAGCAACCCTCAAAACCTGGAAGTGCTCAAATCCCTTTGACACCACCCAAAATCCTCACTGGTAGCCGTCTACTCTTCTGCATGTCTGCTTCATTCTGTGTAATTCAGCATCTAGCTCCCACCCAAGTCTCAAGGGGGTGCCAAAGTTAGCCATTTCTCCACCAGTCTCATAAAGAGTCTGTTTCAGCAGGTTTCATGATGTCCATAATTTGCTCTGGATCAGATACACTGTTGAATGCTATTTTCTTTGAAACACACGTGCCAGAGGGAAGCTTCCCAGCAACAGATCACCTTTTCAACATGCAGCTCATGTCCCAGCAGAGCTTTTAGCTCAGGCACAACATGATCCTAGTGCAATTACACAGCTTCTCAATCGGAGGTGGTGAACACACAAGCAATGACACCTGCCCATTCAACTCTAAATATGTACGTCTCTAACATTTTATTGCGTACAGCCTCTAAGGTACTTTAAAAATGCAAAATATCATGTTGTCATTTGTTGATTTTTCCTTTTAAACCCCATTGCATTTTTCTCTTGGAAACACAGAAATGAGAAAAGTCAATTTTAATCAAGAGCTGGTTTTCTTGGAGCTCAGCATCCTTATTTCCTTTTTTAAAACTGATTCTGAATTCTCAGCCATTTTTTCTGACCCATTAGCTTCTTAAAAATTAGTGGACCTACTTCTCGCATTTCCTTTCCTTCTTACCCTTGTCCAGTTAGTAAATCCTTTTAACATCTGATTAGTTTCAGCCAAACCAATTCATTATTGTCTGTATCTTTTCTATGCTGGTTTTAATAGTGTCTTTAATATTCTTGCAAATGTCTCTTATTTTTTACCTATGGCTTAAGTCTCCCCTCCTCCAATTTTGCACAGTCCTCTTTGAAGCTACGTTGTTCGCTTCTTTTTTTCACAAAGATGTCACAGCATCTTTAAACATATTTTCTCCATTATCATCACCCACAAGTTTTGACTCTCACAAATTTAAGTTCCTCTAATGAACAGACTGTTATTTCAATCCTTGCTGATGGGTAGATATGTCATTCTCATTATTTTACTTATACATTTGTATATTATTTCAGTCCAACTCTCTATTACTATTGTTATATTGTTTTCTTGTATTATTTCTCTATCTTAACACTGTTTTAATACATGTAAAGTGTCATTATCTCATCCTTATTTACTAAGCAAAAAGTCCTTTATATGCTTTAACTCCTTTTCAATGTCTAACTGAGGTTGAGTGCTTGTAATTTTCTTTACCCACTCATTTGCTGACCTCCAAGGCATTTTACTTAAATCTTCAGCCTTTCTTCAACGGCTTGAAGGCACTCTAAATACTTCCCAAAATCCTTTCTGAGAGGTTTATTCACTTAAAAAGATGTGGAGATCTTTTCTACAATATTTTGAATCCCAAGTTTCCCGATCTTTCCTTTCTTTTCTGAAGGAAATCCCGGGCATCAGCTTCACATCAATTTCTGAGCTTCTTAGTTCAATTTGTCTTCAGTTCAGTTTTCTTTACTCATTGTATCTCATAGTTTAGTCTGCAAATTGAACATCTTAATTATAGACCTACTTTTGTTCTCACAAAATTTAAAAAGAACTGACATGTCAATTCAGTCTAAGTGTGTATTCTGTTACCAGAATTTTTATCATGTCTTCAGTGCTTACCATGCCTCCTCTCTGTACAAATTTATTTTCAGCCAGGGACACAGTGAATTATAACATTAGGAAACAGAGGAGAGCCAGAAGAACAGGTGATTACATGCAACAGCTATCTAGTAAACTACTTTCAGTGACAATTAAGATTTAGCTCCTAACCCTAAGTAAAGAAAACACAAACACAGCCCTAAATAATAACAGTCTAAAATAATAAACACATCCTAACTGAATATATACCAGTTGTGCAGAAGTTAAACTTATTTCCAAGAATATATTATACTAATGCACCCAAACTCTTCTTGTCCCTTATCCCAGTATACAGTGATGTCAGCAGTGATGACAGCAGGCAATTAAAAGTCATGACCCCAGTACATCACAGCTATCTTTTTTTAAGCTAACAAGGTCCAGGTTTATTCCCCACCCCCAAACATTCCTACCATTCATATAATTTTTTTTGCTGTCACATGCAGCTGCTGTTAATCGATCTGCACCTATTGCTTCTTTGACATCATATCTGCCTTGCACTGTGGTGTTGCCCCCTCCATCACTCTACTGCTGAAATATTTATTCAGAAAAGTGTGCAGGTGGGCACCTGGCAAAAAGAGAAGAGCAGGACCTTTTAGCTGCACCTTTGGAAAAGAAAAGAATCGCCTAGGTGACACACGGTTTCAGTCTCACCACTTGCCACTGCATCACGCACACTACTTCAACAAGGTAAAGCTGAGCTGCAGCAGAGTTAAAAACTAAAAACAATGTTAAGAACATCATAGTCTAAGGAAAGCTTCTGTAAAAACTCTATTTTAATTTTTAAAAAACTATATTTTGATCAGTTTACATACAAAGGATCTAACATCTCTATTTTTACCTAAGAAAACTGAATATACAGACACAGAGTCTCAATAGAATTAGAAAAAGGCTAGACATATAAACTGCCAGTTGCCAAATCACACTGCATAATACAGACAGTAGCAGCAGTCCTCATAATAAAGATGCAAACTCTTAAGAAACACAAGGAGCTAGATTCACAAAAAATATGAATCAAAATAATAATTAAAAAACATAAGTCAAATTTTTTTCTTGAAGAAAGGAAACACACCTTATTTTTTCCCAAACCTTAAGAGATCAGCTGATCAAAACTCATACCCAAGACAGGGCCAACAGCATTAAAACATTTCTGATACAGTTTTGGTTTGTTGGGGTTTTTTTAAGAAAAAAACAATGAGACTCCAAAAAGGCCCTAGACAGAGCTGTGCTGGAATACAGTAGCAGCTAACAGGGTTTTCCCAATGTCAAAGTCTCCCTCACCATGTGAATGTCAGCCCATGAGTTTGAGTTGCCAGTCAAAATGTGGAAGACTAAAAGGTGATCTTCTACATACAGATAACCAAGAGAGAATATGAAGTCAACGAGATGTAAACACATGCTTAAAATTCCTGAAATACATGATGGAGGTGGGTTAGTGAAGTGGGACACAGTACTGTCATCACCTGAATTTCCCCAGTTTTCCACAGCCGTAGAGATGCTGACCATTTTCTCAGTTTTAAAGCCTGACAAAAATAAATTGTTAGTAAAAAATACTCACTGATGGACATAGATCAGCAAGCACTGGGCTGTTAGACACTATCAGCAAAGAGCCATGAATCCCATAAAAGCTGATAAATGTGGAGGGGTTGCAGTAATTTAGGTCACGGTAAGAGTTCTGCCCTGAAAGTAATTTGTTTACTACCCCTATAGCTTTTCAGTAGTACTCTTCATGTTTCAAGTTTTCAGCAGGTGTACAACTTTACTTACTTGTCCTCAGCTTTTTAAAGGCCTCACATCAGGGAAATTATACAAGGACTGTCTTTATTGGCAATTGCTGAGCCAGGAAGTCCTGAAATGAAGAAAGGTATTGAGCTTTTTTCCTGTAATAGCTTGAAGTCAACAGCATTTAGGGTTTGCTTTTTTTATCCCTTAACATTTCCTGTTCAAGGATCAGAAAAGCTGTTCTCTTTATGTAATTGTTTCCTTAAATTGCTGTTTTCAATTTGCATAATGTATCATTTAAGTAAAGGTAAAGAAGCATTTCATCTTGATAATTTCTGCCACAGCTGAGATGGATTGCAAAATTGCTTCTTGTTAGAAGGAAATTTTTAAAAAGTGCAATCACTGCAACTTTCCAGATGGCAACTAACATATTTTCAGTGTGCTGCAATAGTATGTTATAGATATGCTTGCTATTCAGTTCAAACTAGGAAACATTTGCTTCAGCTGAGGTAACATTTTTGGTTACGCTTCTTCATATTGTACCACACTTCTTGACATTTAATGATTTTTTTTAGTTCCATAGCTCTAAATTTTTTCTTGTGTACAAAAAACTGTCTAAAAAGTTGACTTACCAAGACACTCTATTTCTCCATTGCTGATTTCTTTACTATTAAAACTGATTAATTCTTTTCTCTGGCCTCATCTAAGAATGCAATTCTTTAGCCACAATGCCATTCTACATTTATCAGTCCTTATATCCTCCTAACTTAAATTCCCCTCCATTATTAACAGGTATTAATACCTGCAGTATCCTAGACCTATCCATAAGGCCAGATCTACAAAACAGCAAATTCCTCCTAAAACACCGTACTTCTGTGAAATTAGTCTTTAGTTATAGAGCTGCTGGAAATATCAATGCCATTATACTGAATAGTTTTGTGCAGGTCAAAAGTCTATAAATATATAGGTCAGGAATAATTCTTATTTACCTGACCTCTCCCATGCACTTCAAGGCAAACAGGGTACAGAGCCACAGACCCGTGCAGATGGTCAATAGAATAAAACAAGATCTTACTTGATTCAGTCATCTTCCTTTTCTTACATTTTGAATGCTATTCTTCTCTATAACCTTCTCTATTACCAGTATTAAAACTAAGTCTGGAAGCTGATGCAACCCCTCACTTGAAATTCTTTCATTAGATCAGGTAATTAAAGTTTATTAAAACAGAGCATGCACATCCCCACCCACTATTTTATTAATCTTTTTCCATCAGAACCAGACAAAATTCCCAATTTTTTCATAGAAATTTTGAAAATCTTGGTTTTGTTGACATGTAAACTTAGGTGTTTTAGAGATTTATTTTTCAAACATTGTCTTAGTTTTTCAAGCTCAACTTTTGAACACAGAAGAAATCCAAATGCTATAATTGAAATTAGCACAGACTTTTTATTTTCATTTATTACATCTCTTTTAGTCAAATAAATCTCTGTGAAACATTTCAACTTCAAACAACTCTAGTGCTTCCCTTATGTTTAATGACAGTGACATGGACTCAAGGGATCTGCAAGATCTGCAAGAAGGCAGTGAAATCAGCCACCTGCACGCAAGGACCAGAAAGATTGCCTGTGTACTGTCAGACCTGAAAGACTACAAGGAGTTCAGATTTTATCTAGAATATGTGTACTTTGGCCATGTGGATGATAATTCATGGAGCTATCACTGCATTTTAGTCTGAGGGGAATAAGTTGTGGTATGTCTCAGGTGAATTATCTGTATGCCACTGCTTGGATGTGATCACAGGCTGTGAAGTTCACATGTGACGGCACCAGCAAGATAATTTACTTGTGATGCCTGAAATACTAAACGTCTTTACCTCAAATTCAGGGAACGTGTTAGGGTTATTTCCTAGACAATGAAAAACATTTGCAAAGGACCAAATTGCAGTAATACATGCCATTTCATTCTGAAATACAAGTATTAATGGCATACAATGCCACTAATGGTAGTTAAGCTTGTCCTTGGGCTAGGATTATCATCACCCTGTGGAGTATTGCTATGCAACTGCTTTCTAAAAAGTCTACTTCCAAACACAGTTAGCTGCATCCCTCCATACTTTCATAATTGAACTCAAAGAAGCTCCTTTGCAGGTTCTACTTAATGACCAGGTAAAATTACCATCCTGTAAGGAATGCAAGGACTCTTCTCTACCCCACTGCAGTCTGGTGCACCTATACAACTAGGTTAAACTTGCCCAGGACCTTTGCCTGCTGCTGAGGCCAGATGGTAGAGAACTGAGTTATGCCATTTACTTCTCTTGCCTTCCAGTGAGGGCAACTACATATTGAGAAAACTCCCACCAGGAACTTCCAGATTGTGTCCAGAAACCATCCAGCTAGCTGATGCAAGCCAAAAAACACTCCAGAGACTAGTTTCAGTGTTTAACTTCTAGTACAGATATATTCAGGAAGAAAAGAAAAAAAAAAGGCAAGAAAGAAAGAAAACTATGTCTTTGTTTCACTGCCTAAACACTGGACTGCAGAGTATAACTGCTTCACTGGGGGATGCCAACAAAAGCACCTAAATGAATATGTAAGTGAGGTTAGTTCTCTTCCACACCCAGTACCTGAGGTTTATCCAGCTGCCTGAACAATTCGTGAACAAAGTAATTTGTGACAAAATGAACATGAACAAATTGTTCTGGCATTTATTCGTAACTCAGAAAACTCTTCATAAGTGTTATTTACTTCACAGACAATTTCAATCCTGATTAGCTAGAGCATCCTTTTTCAGGAGAGCACTTGAACACGTCCTCAAGTCCCATTGAAGTCAATTATTAGGTTAGTTGAGGGAATTAGTTACAGAGAGAGATTGGGGAGGAACATTGGACAAAGGAAGGCAGGGACTGAATAGCAGAGGAGGAGAGAAACGGAAACAGTATATGGGACAAATCCTCACTGCGGGGGGGGGTGGGGTGGGGAACCAACCAGGATTTGAGATTAAATCTGATGGCCTTGGACCACTGTACTTTGGCCATTGTAGGGATCTGTACCTCACTCTTCAGTAACTCTACCACAAACACAGTGGAAAATATCTTCTGTACTACTCATTTCTCTAAGACTGCTTTATTCTATACAGGTGTCCCTACAAAACTCTTTAAATAAATCATTAATAACACAACACAAAACTATTCAAAACCTGAATTAACTACTTGTGAGGTAACTTTAGGTTTAAAGACATTATGTTTGAAGACATTAATGTAATATGTACTAACTGAGTAGCGAGAAGAACCTGAAATAATGGTTACAGAGAAATTCAACAGCAATGCATTTGCAAAGACGTAACCAATACTAATACTCAGGAGGAAAATCCATGACAATGAATTAAGCACATGATTAAGTAATGATTTGGTTGATTTGCTCAGTTTAGCACACCCTGCTCCTATGGTAATGGAAGTAAGAGATGCTCACACTATATAAGATAATTTACTCAATGAATTTGACTTTCATGCGAACAAGGCAACAATAAATCAAGATGCATGAAACAACAAGAGAATGCTCAGGCTCATTCCCTCAGCTCTTGCTTTGAGCACCTGTAACTTATCGCTGCCACACATCATTTCTTCCCATTTGATTGAACAACCAGACCACAGTGTGCTGGGACAGAGGCTGGATACCTAACCAAGGATTTAATTTGGAGTTCAGTGCAAGTTGCTACATAATCGAATTTAAACATTTTAGCAAGACTTGCATCCCACAACGTACATGTGAGAAGGGAGACAAAGGATCTTGGAAAACAAACATTTTTTTATTATTCAAATTATGCTAAGATTATCTGAGAAAAGATTTGCCTCTCCCTGCCACCCACTGCTCACCTTTACTTCCCTGTCACCTGCCCTTCTCTCCTCTCTGCTCCTACAATAAAACACAGCAAGAAGAAAGGCCTTTGCAATGGTATCAGCATAAAATAGCATCTGCTTGGGTTTAGGTTCAAACTCTGCTATAGGTTTGGTTGTTGAATTTCAATGAGGGGAACCAGCATCTAAAAAGCTGGGATGACCAGCACTGAGCCCAGGGTTTGCAATCCAGAGCTTCAGAGGAGAGGCTCTTGGTTCTGCTCCTGTGGGATCCCTGGCTCCCTATCCTATGTTTATCACAGAGCTAGGGTGTCTCAGAAAGGGATTTCAGAGTCTAGGATGCTAGGCAGGGACTATCCTGAGGTGGCTCAAAGGAAAACGCTGAGGAGACAGCATATCCTGATGTTCCCTCAACCCCCCTCTTTTTGCTTCATTCAGATTTACAGCAGGACACCTTTATCATTTGTTATCTCCAAGCTAAAATCTCTTGGCAAGTTGCTGCTAAGTGCACGCTAGTTTTTTTTAGCAAACTGTGCAAGTCGCATGTTTCCAGCACAACTTCTGTAGTTTTGCCTCTGATGACAGCATTTTTCTTCCCTACTGATAGCATTTCTATCTACTGCTTTTGCCTTCCAAGAGCTTCAATAACCACAATGAGCGCTCAATGGCTAAGTACTTAAAAGGCACATACAGAATGTGAACAAAAGTTTTCATATCTAGGTTTTTATGTACCTCATTATTAGGCTTTGCCCACAGATGCCTTGGACAGAGAAATGAACAATCCATTAGAGATTGGCTCTTTCTAAACCTTTCTTGGCATACAGACACCTGTATTTTGCACAGATTTTAGAATCTGCCAGTCCAACTTCTCTCCCCATCACCACTTGCAATAGCAAACTGATGGCCATTTATGCTCATGTGATTTTATTCCTGTCCCAGAGAAGTCTAATTGCTCATATTTTAGAATGCAAATCTTTGATAACAACCTATGCAAGTGAGGGCAAGATAAAACACTCATTATACAAGAATTGACTGAAAAAAGGTCTGACAGATACAGTGATCAACAAGCAGTCACAAGTTTGATAACAACTAAAATGTATTCAGAAGTATCACTATTGACATCTTAGCTAATCTAGGTGGATGTGAAAATTATCAAAGCCCAAGATGCTGATAGGATCCCAGGCTCCTAAAAATCACAGAAAGAGAGGCTCCCATTTAAAGAAGTATAGCAGACATACACAATTTCCTTACATATGTAGCTGCATTCACAAACAGTTATAACCTTTTCTCAAATTCAGGGTTAAAATTTATCACCCTTGCTCTCCAAAGGTGATATTTATTGCATTCTTACATGCTGAAGTTAAAACATGCTGTAAAGGAGTTTTAGGGTAATACCACCTGCAGCGACCCTCAGACAGCAGAGCTGCTTAAAGAGGCTGGGAGCCACATGGAGAGCATGCAAGCAGAACTCAAACACTTCCTCCCATGTGATGGCCAGGAAATCTGGTAGGGGCCTGCTTCTGCAGCCCCAAGGCATCCCATCCTCTCAACGTTCAGCTCTTAACATACAAAGCAGACTACACATGCTGTCTCCAAGTCACTGCTGTGCCTTATAGCCCACAATAAATCATGTAACAAAGACGTAATGCTGTTTAGAGGGGCTGGAAATTTAGAAAAAATACAAGCACAACTTACAGCCTAAGCTGACAGATGTAACTCGCTTCCATAAAAGCTAAGAACATTATTAAGGAGAAAAAAATTAAGGAATCAAAGTCATTTGCATGATAAAAAAAGAAGCTGCTATATTTCAGTAGCAAGAATCATTCAGATAGGCCCAGACCCATATAAATAATCAGGCTGATTTAATTTCTGTCTGGCTATCTCCACCCTTACAAGGTCTCTCTTTGAGCTAAGTATCAAAACCACTATGGCTTTTAGCCACAAAGCTGGGGTGGAGCTCACAGGATGGTTGTGTCCCACAGTCTTCCTATAGCTGGATCTGTGTCCATAAAACCCATGTAACACTTCAGCCTCTTCAGTTCAGCCCAGTTCCCCATTGCAAGTCCATAAACTGCTTTATCAGCTGCTATATTAGCAGTATTCAGGGCTAAATCCAGCAACATCTGTAGGAACTCTAACACCTGTCCATAGCACGCCACATACAGCATTACCTGGTGCTAAGGATCCCTGGGCATATAGGTTCCTCAAACAAGGGATCCAAAAACACTGTGAAAAATGGGTCCGAGATTATCTCCTGAACCAGCAATGGAACCATGCACCATTCCCCACTCCAGATCCTGGACAGGCTCCTGAACCAAAATGCCTTCTAGTATGCTTCAAGGGACCCCATGGGGCTTCTCCTTTGCAATAGTGGCCCACTGGTTATGGTTACTTCACACTATGGTTATGGTTACAGTTATTTTATGTCATCTGGGAACTTCCATCTATACACACCTTACGGGCAGGAATCTTTGAAGGTCTTTTATGGGCAAGAGCTGCTTGTTAGCTAGCCTAGTAAAGAAAAGGACATGAGAAGTACCTCAGTCTGTAATCAGTTTAAAAAAAAAAAAAGGTTTTTTTTAAACAAAAAAAACCACCACACCAAACCAAACCAAAAAACCAAAACCAAACCACAAAACAGTAGATACAACACTGGGCAGCCCGGAGTTATTCATGTTGTTTTGGCATGCTCGCCTCATGTTGTGCACGAACTTCAGAGTGGCATTTTATTCAGCTTCTTGTCATCTGAAAGAGAGAATACTTCAATACATTTTTAATGAATTTTCTGTAGTTAGAAATGAAATATTCTCAGTTCAGAAAGTAAAAATCTCCATAGAACAAACAGAAAAAGCCATATAGGAAACATAGCCAAAACTGCAAGAAATATCAATTTGGACACATTTCCTATCCTAGAACGCCTTTGGCATCTTGTCCCAACAGCTTCACACCTGCTAGTTCTCCAGTGAGATTCCTTTCACACCATCACATAGGGCAGCAACATAATTCCTAGCCAAAGGCTTTCTTCAGCATTAAAGCCAGCTCAGCAATACAGAGAAGTCCTCTACTCCTCATAGAGACATCACTTCCCAACAAAGTTGAAAACCACGTCACTGATAGATTGAATAATTTCTCTAAATCTTGCTAGCTTAATCATGTCAACTCCTGCCCTTGTCTTCCCTCACATAACATCATCAAGTTGCAACCAGTTCCTTCCCACTCTCACACTGCAACTACCCTTCACTGTCTCTTGAACTTCTCCCCCAGCCTCACTCAGCTGTGCTCTCTCCCAAGGCAAAGTCAATACAATTGCCTCTGTCTCTCTGTGCCTGTGCTGGCTGTCATCCTGACATGACACTTGCTACCATGAGGTATGAAAATCTATATAGGTTACATCCAGCCTGCTCCCAGGTGTTATCTGGTTTGGTTTCTTAGACAATTTTACTTCTTATCATCTCAGACCACCTAACCAACTGAGCTGTTTTTACCTTTAATACACTCCAGGTCAGAGCCTGCTCAGTAGGTGAACAGTGATACTTAACATTTGAGACCAGGACTTTTTATTCAATAAGCAATGTACTTACCTGTCACCTCTCCGAGACCATTCCAACAGAGCATCCCAGAACACACCTGTGAGACCAAGCCCTGCAGAAAGGAAGGAGGAAAAGGGCAGAGGAGAGTAGCAGACAAAGAGCCAGAACCCAACTTCCCCAACCAAATCTTCCTCAGTTATGGTTCTTCTGTATGAGAAGTACTAATTGGTACATATAAAAGTAGAACATTTTAGTGGGAATAGAGAGCACCTGTTCCCAGCTCAATCTCAGATTTTCATAGGCCCACAGTGAGACCACTCACATAGCAAACCCTGGCTCAATTCTCTTCTTCAGCTCAGACTGAAGATAAACCTACAACAGAAGTCTCATGCTCCTAACTACCAGGAACTACTAGTGCTCTCAAGGAACACTAATCACACTCAAGCCCTGCATGTGAAGAGATATGAATAATGAATTTAGGAGGTACTTTGCACTAGCCCAGAGTGAAGTTCCTAATTGCTTTCAGCTTGCAGACTGAATTCCTCTTACACCACCAGCAAGACAGAGTTCTGACTTGCATAAAACCTGATCCCAGCATCTGCTGAAGTCAGTGGCAACTTTCCTCGGATGCCAAACAGGCCTCATTCCCTGACTAATCAGGATAAGTGTCATTAATAAAATGTGGGATGCGGGGTAGCATCATGCCATGCGGCATCAAGTGGCAGCAGCAGCACGTATGACTAATTTGTACATCAGGCTTAAAAAGTACACCCACAGAAGCCAGGAGAAAGGGATGTAGAGTTTCCCAAATCTATGAACTAGCTGTGGCTGTCAAACACAGCAGATTTCTTGGCGTCAACAACTGTGCCTGAAGCAAGCAGCAATTACAGCATTTTGCAGCGCTGTAAGCCATTCTGACAGCTCTCATCTCAGCCTGCAAAAAGATTTGATGGTCCTGGCCACACTTTGCAGAAGAAACGAGGGTGCCCTGCTCCCTGCCTTGCACAGGCCACCGCACATACTGAAATGATTTCTCCATACCTCTCTCTCCACACATATTTATTGCTAGGTATTTTTCATCCTTACTGAAACAAGGGTCTTGCAAGTCTATGCCTTTTAATGCACGGAAGCTTTACCAGGCCCAAGCACAGAATATTAGATGATCACTTTAGGTCATGAAATGAAGTAGAGCAGCTGACAGCTGGCCTGTTGGTAGGTAAGGCGAGGAGTAAGCATTGTTATATTTCCTCATGGGAACTAAAAAAAAAAGATAATAAAGTGGGCACTTCCAGTATGTGTGTTGTTTCTGCTGCTGTGAGAGAGGCAAGGTGATTTGTTTAACTTTTAGCTTGTTAACATAGTGAGATACATCTTGACAATGCTACATCAGTCGACTGGTGTGCCGTCTTAATAAATTATACCACAGATTATCATTCATCGTATTGCTGATGAAACCCATCCCTTTATCTCTTCATATATAAAGCATCAGTTTGACTAATCTATCTAACACAACGTTCCAGCAATAACTGCAGAAGGATCCATATCAAAGAAGTTTACTATACTCCTTTCTCTTCCTTCTTTAGGCCACAATTAGAAAGACAATTGTTTAAGAACTCTCACAGTTGTATTTTATTTGACATCAGCAATATACACTGGAGTATAATAGGAACAAATTTTTGCACAATCTTTCTTGCAAGATGGATTTATTTTCCAAATACATAGATGTTCATAATACAGGAAGGTAACAGTTAAGCTGCACAATAGCAAAACAAGTTGACAGCTATCAAACCACCTTTTAAGTTTGTTGGTATAGTCAGGTGACCAGCATTGAATATACGCATTCAAATAATTTAATTAACCTTTGATTCTTCCAATCTTCCCAGCCTCATTGTTCCATGCAACAAAAATGTGCACGAAGAATAGTGTAAAAGAATTCAACTCCAAGGCTTCCCTTGCTTTGATTTCCTTTTAGTTTTTCCCCATGTATGAGTCAATACAAAGGGATAAACATCAGAATTTGGCATGGCACAGAAACTCTTGCAACATGCATCTAAGGCAGTCACATATTGCAGAAGTAGTAAATTCTTGACAGAGAACTTAGGGGATTTAGGACGTTCCTAAGAGGGTGTTAGAGAAGCATTTATACTCTACTGTTTTAGTGTGTATTTTCTGCATGCCACAGCTTTTACAGAAAACAAAGACTAAAATACTTCAAAAAGCTTCATATTTTTCACTGGGAGTATTTCTTACAAAGTCTAAGCTTAAACCCAAATGCTTTGGTTACAGTGGACAGGGTTTCACAGGAAAAGAAACGCTTGTGGTTAATTAAAATACCAGTAAATACCATCTTCTTGGTTTTAACTTTTTTCAGCTTCAAAATGACACACAGCTATAGGAGCTGCTGCACATCACGAGAAATTCCCCTTTTTCTTTTGGTTCCTCAGGTGGTACAGCTATTACAGTTTGAATTAGCACAGAAGTTGGTATCTCTCGGCTTGCCTCTCTGACCACCGTGAGTTAAGAGAGCAAGAGAAAGGATGTTCCACATCATTTGTTAGATAGACCAATTTTAACAGCTCACAGAAGTGCCTCAGCAATTTGGAATATCAGAACTGGCAAAAGAGGATGTTGTTGGCAGAGCACAAGGATGGTAGGTAAAGGTGAGGAGAAAAACAGTAACAAGGCAAATATTAGATGGCTTATTCACTTTTTACCAGCAAGTAAATACTGTGTCTGCAGCCAGGCTTTTAGTATACTGTTGCTGCTCTGTGTATTTGCTAGTGATGCAACACTAGCATGACTTTCTAGTCGAATGGTCCTTGCCACAGCAGCACACAGCATGATTGGGCTGGCAGCGGTAGCACACATCCACAAAATCTGGAAACTAGATAACCTTTTGTCTGCTCTACAACTGACTTGTATTTCAAGCATCCCAAGTGCTTTATGGCATTGCTCTAACACTGGATCTTGCAACGCACACAGAGATCTTCAGAGACCACTGCTTCAGTACTCCAACCATATCCACACTGCACCTCACTGCCTGACTGCCAGGTTTTACCTACCACCTGCATGGGCACATGCCTTCTCCCTGCCCAGCCTCTGCTGTCCACCCTGGTGATGCTCAGCAGTGAGCAGAGCCCTCAGCTGACGGGAAGGCATGCGAATCCTGCACCATCCCAGCAGCTGCTGCCGCCCACCTCAACCATGAGGCAATGGAGCGAAGCCAGCGACAGGTCCAGAACGAATCAAAATGGAGCAAAAGTAGCAGGACACACTGAAGCGTGTTTTTTGATTGTACACTTAGGGGTTTTTAAATAGCTAATGAGCAGCTCTTAAGCCTCATTCAACTCTCACATCTCACCTCAGCAAAATGCCTAAGGGTCTCCAGCCTCAGATGTTCTTACCCAGAACTGGGATTACCTTCTCCTGCTGGACAGATTGCTCCACCAGGATTAAACTTCGACCTATGAGACCACACTTTTGTCTCAGCAAGACCAGCACTGACTGAGTGCACTCCTGACTGGACTGATGAACTGAACCTAAAAATTCCTAAGTCTTGTTGGAAAAGGCATTGCACTTCCCCCAGTCCACAGCAGAGGGAAAACCTGAAAGCGTATAGGGAAGCTGTTAACACACATACTTAGTAAGAACAATTGCTTGTGTGCAGATCAGAGGTCTTTCCTTTTACTCACATATTTTCTCTTACCTTAGTTCACTATATTTATGCATAATCTCCAGATAGGAAGCAAGAAGTAGCCTTTTTGAATCTCTCTCTCCTACCTTCTGATAACGTATGATCTTCACACTCTCCAAAGAAAAAATGTTCTATCCATGTATTTATGAAATGGCTACCAAATATCACATGGCTAAGCATATTTCCTACCATGATATATATCAACTAGCTTAACAGACAAAAAAACATGTACATTCATTGTGTCTTACCTTCTTCGTAAAATGGAAACAAATAAAATTCACATTTTCAGTACAGAGAAAATAGTTTTATAAACTACAGCTCATGTAAAAAGTTGTAACTAAATACTCTCCAAATGAGAGGTTTTATTTGAAAACAAAAGCTGTCTTTTTAATAATCATAGAAATTATCCTGAAGTTAGCTTAGGAGTGTTTGCTACCTTCCTGTAGTTTGCAACAAAGCTTGTGAATTCCACGTGTGCAGGTGAGGAAACCTCTTTTCTTAAAAAGTAAATAAAACTAGGAAAAAAAAAATCAGCTTGTTTTTCTTCTTCACATATACACAACAAAACGGAGAAATAAGTGTCAAAGAGAAACCCCTTTTTCCAATGTTTAAGCTATGGGAGAAGCGGTAGGGCCATAGTAACTATATACACAAAAACCAGAGATGCAGTTCTGCTTCTGAGAAAGCCCACAAACTGCTGGCATGTGCTTCAGGAGCAGAGTCTGCACAGTTGGACACTTCTTACAACGGAATCACCACAGAGACTGTGGGTGCTTACTGGGCCGCAGCACTAAGCATCCTCTGTTTCGTTACTGTACACGTGCTTGTCGCTCCCACCCCTCCCCATATTAGAACATTTAGCAGACGTGCAAGAGGACTGCAACACACCCTGATCCTCCTTTGGGATGTTCGGTGCTGTTACAGTGAGCATCAGGGGTGCTGACCTGAAAGGGGAGTTTTCTTCCGCTACAGTCTGCCTCATTTTGTACTCCAAGAATGCATTTTCCATCCCACCCCCAGTGCTCTGAGGGCCCCGATGCCTCACGGTACAGCTTGGATGCACAGTAATGTGGATGCATCCCAGCTGGCAGCAGCTGCTAGCTCACATCTTTCCAGTCTTCTAGTCACAACATCAGAAACCTTAGGACAGATCAGCTGTGCTGCTCCTCAGGCAGGATTTGCGGTTGCTGTTGAATTCCACATTGCACTCAGCTGGTGCCTAAACTGCCTACTTGGAAGAGAGTTTAGGGGACATTTTCATAAGTGGCTTAATCCAATACAAGATCTGCACTGTCTCTGAAATAAGCAATCTCACTCTCCTTCCTCCCCTCTACTTCCAATCATAGATTCCTACCTTCTCCCACATCAGCAACACAGAAGCTCTCCTGCAGCCTTACAGTGGTTACAAACACATCTTTGCCTTTCACGGGATCAATGCTGTGCAAGTGCCGAGGTTGTGGATGCACATTTTCAGGCACGTCTACTTTAAATGCAGCTGCAGCCCACAGGCTGTAGTACTGACCGGATTATCAGAAATGCTCAGCACTAAAAAGCTCCCATGAATTCAGGTACCAGGACTGAAATCGTCGTATTTAGTAGGAAAGCATGATACTTCCAAAAACTGTCTGTTACTGTAATGAAAGCTTTTTCCTCTGCTCCCACCCCCCAGCCCATTCCCCCCCAGTCCTTCTACAACCAAATTAAACCAGAGGCAGCAATCTCTGCATTCAGTCTCTCGAACATAAAGCCAGTCAAATGCTAAAAGTTCCAAAGTGCTTCATTACTGAAAATTAAATATATGGAGTCCCAGAAAAATTTAAAAAAAAAATGGTTACTCTTTACAGTTTTGGTTGAGAAATGCTGTAAAACAGAGGGAAACAGTAATACTTAATAAAACTCCATCTTTTTCCCTTACCATTCTGTCTCCTAATTCTTCCTGGATGCTGATGAAAATACGCTTCTTTTAGGGAAAACAACTTCAATGGAACATGAATGTTTCTAAGAGGACATTAGCAACTTATTTTCTTTATTACTTTCTCATTATACTTATAATGAATAAATAATTATTTCTAAGCTGTTTCCTGCCAGATGCTGTTCTAGTACCTCTAATAGAACATATCTTAAAATAACTGCTTGGTAGCAAGAAACTAAATTTTTCATCCTTACTCATGTTTTTCCTTCTTGTCCTTTTCTCGTGCTTCAAATAACTTTATTGATTTGGGCTCTTTTATAAATTCTGGCCTGCTTATATTTTTTCCTCCGTTATTTGTCATTGATGTAATTCACAAAATCACCTTTGTGGAGGAAAAATGACTACAGAGGGCACCTGTGGTTCGAAAAATCCTGAGAGGGCCTAATGCCAGAGGAGGCAGGATGAGGATCCTCAGGCTGTGATTTCACACCAGCTTTTTAACCCAGTTCAAAACATCAATCCCAGCCCCCTCACTACCTCCTTTGATTCAGCACTAAGATGGGGAGCCAGATCAGAAAACTGGTTTTTAGCTAGACAATTTATTTCAGCCAGCTCACCATGACCACACAATACTACTCCCCACACAAAAGAAGACAGCAAGGAAGAAGGTGGGAGCACTACGTTCAGCAGTAATAGAGTTTTATGGTGGCATAGTCATGGTATTAAAAAACAAACAGACCAAAACCGAACAAACAAAAAAAACAACAACGAAACAAAAAACATGGATTCTGCTTGTGGGCAGTCTGGTGCAGACTGCTTCAGAGGATGGCAGGACATAAGCCAGCTCCAATCCAGAAGCCCCTTAGAGCAAACATGCCCTGAGTCCTGCCCTGCCCAACAAGCTTCATGAGCCCTTCAAATATGGGTTAAATACTCAAGGCCAGGATTTTGCACAAGTGGATTCATTTCCACCATGAATGTGCTGCTGGTATGGATTTGTAAAGGCATGCATCTATGAAACAAAATGATATTTTCATGTAAATCTACAAGAACTCTGGTTATCTCAAACTCCTCAAATCTCCACCACTGCTCTGGTGCCAGAGAATGTTGCCACAAATAAAAATTGAAATGCATGTACATACAGAATCATATATTTATGAACAGTATGTTATTATTCATTTGACAACCTGGTACATCCTAGCAGAATAGGAGATCTTCAAGCTTGCAGATGTAAAGCAGCCTGTGAAGTTACTGTTAGTAATAAGGTTACCTCATAGTTTGAAGAAATACTTGTACATGTTCTTGACTTCTGAGTCCTCCATCCTCGTGTATCTTTACTTACCATGGAGATGAGCCATCAGCACAAGATGATGAGGCAAGACAAAGCAGTACTCGACTGATTTTTGTAATGCATCGAGCTCGGAAGTCCAGATGAGTGTTTCATACTGTCACCTGCTTCTGCTACCAACCTCCAGTTAAGTCTTTCAAGGATGAAAACATACTCACAAATAATTATTATTTCTTTAAGTGCTTCTTTATGCCATCAGATCATCCACACAGTGCTAGGTCAGTTAACAGCAACGTGGGTACAACACTCACAAAAACACACAGCAAATGTTGGAGATGATCAACAACAGCAAGGCCACCAGCGGGAAATGACCTGTATCTCTGTGCTAGTTGAGGGTTAATTCAGTAGTACTGTATTTTCCCTCAGGATCATCTTCTTCAAAATAGAGATAAGATGATGATAATAATAACAACCTACCTCACATGATGCTTTCCATCCAGAAAAGTACTCTTTCAAAACAAGACTGCTTGCAAATGCATCTTGAGCCTGCCTCCCTTACAATTCAGGGAATTCACATTATTTGAATGGATGCATATATATATCCAGGCTGTGATCACATTAGTATTTTTAAATGCTAAATCTATGCTATTATTTAAAAAAAGCATTCGATAATTGATGGGAGTTTGGATGGTTTTCTAAAAAGGGAATCTCCAAGTCTTTTTATTTTTGCTGCTGTTATTTTAATTTTAAAGAAGCCATCACGCTCTCAGTTTCTCTTGCACATGAAAATAGAATTATGACCAAAAAATGAAGTGAACTGCCGTGGATAGTAAGGGGTTTGCTTTGAAGTCCTTTCTAGTGGAAATTATAAGAAGCATAAGAAAGGCTGAGAAGTTTGTAGAAGTTACGGACTAGCAGGCTAGTCAGTTCTGAAAAAAATACCTACTACATTGTCTAATTCATGTGAAAACAAAGTAGGTTTTACAAATTCTACTGGTTTTACAGCAATTGCATTTTTCATTCCCTCTAGCTAAGAACACAGTACATAACATTAGCAAAGAGAGATCTTTTCAGAGTGCTCTGTACTTCACACTACTCTCACTTGCTTGGGATGGGGCAAAAACTTCCTTTCAGAGTCTGATTTACTCAGGACATGCTGAAACTGCTCACCACACTCATATTCTCCAAAAAAGCTACACCTTGACTCTGAGAAGAGACCTATAAATGAAGATTGCACAAATTAATGCATACCAGACTCTTTCAAAATGGTGCATTTTTCCTTCCAGTAAACTTCCTTTTTAAAGTGCACTGAAGTCAATGAAAACCACATATGGATTTCAGTGGATACCAGTACTGGTCCTTACAACAATAGCATTGTAAGTAACTTACCTTGGAATCACACAGTAAAAGAAATATAAGGTCTTGAAAAAAAAATATATTTGGGGAGAAAAGATGCTATTGTCACTTAACTGGTTTCTTTTTTCCTGGATTTTTCTTTGTTTCTGGGGGGTTGGGGGGGGCAGGGCGAGGAGTTAATACTGACCTCCATAAGGCTATTTACCCTTTGGATGTTCAATGAGTAAGAAATTTTATTTATAGAGTTTCGCTCCCCCAACTTTATGCTGCATTGCTTTATGCTTGTCAGACTATGAAGAGAAGCACCTCCTATTCTCCCCACTTCCCACTGACCTGCTACAAATTTACTGCCGTGTAGTTCTGCAGTTCTGCAATGCTTCTACAACTTTATACCATCAGTAAACATTACACTTCACCCAGGCTTCTCAACATTACAGTTGCCATTTTCCTGATCTGTTATTCAACGTCCAGATTAAACAAAACCAAAGGCAAATTTTTGTCAGCTGTCTGTACTGCAATTCACAACGGCGACAGCCACACAACACTTCCCTATTTTAGTACAATCAACCCCTATTGGCAAGTTCCAGAAAGACAAAGAAACACCATAATTTCTTTCCACCTACATCTTTTGGGTCAAGCTCAAGTTCTGGAGCCCAGTCTACTCTGCTTCCTAAATAGATCTCTTGGAAGATTTTGGGATCTGTGGGGAGTGTGTGCTACAGCAGAAACCATGCTCCAGTTTCTCACACTGAGAAAGATTCTCCTAGGAAATCTCCTGTAGCATCCATAGGAAAATGTCCCAGGTAGCCAACACGTGTCTCTTACACAACCCGTGTGGTCATTTCTTCTATTCTGGCCTTCTGTCCGCTTCCAAGGTGCCCAGGCACAAGGGAGATTGGAATCTTAGGCTTTGGGTAAACTGGCTAACCCTATACTGTATACTCTGAAGTTCTCACATGGCACAGAGACACTGTACTACCGCATAAGGTACACTGCGGCCAAGCGACATGCAGGAGGTATGCACAAGAAAGTTGAAGGAGGCACTGTTCTCTGCATATTGAAAAGTTGAGTTCATCCACTTTTCTATAGAAATACTGGTTAAATCCTATTAAATACAGTTACCTGGTTTCCCCAAGTTTTTGCAAGGTCCACCCTGAATGATGAAAATGATGAGATGCCGTTAGCTCCTGTTAACAGAAAAGCTCTAATCAACCTTATTAAAACCTTATTAAATTATTTGCCTCTTTCATTCAATTATCACATGGTTTACCTGCCTGATCACAGGGCAATATAGACTGGATGACTAAACAGTTTACAAAGTCTACTTTTTTTCCCCTTAAAAGACACATGGAAGAAGAAATACACCACCAACATCCATTTGATGGAGACAAGTCCATTTTATAGGAGGAGAAACAGCCTCCAGTTCTGCCGGTGCGCTCTAAGAGCTCAGGTCACAACGGAGGGCTGGGGTCTAGGTTTGCCACTTTGCTTGGTTTCATTAGTTTTGCAATTGCAGTGAAACCTGCTAATAGTGGACTGATAGAAATTTGACCTTGCTCACAATTTACAATAAAATACACTTCAGTTCCTGCAAAAGTAATCTGCCTGAACTGAGTTTTTAACTGGTTTTCTCAAATGACTACATAAGTGGTTGGGGCTGCATCACTGCAATCTGTGGGAGTTTTGCTGTTGGTAACAATGTCTCCGAGGAAACAGCAGTCAGTGGAGATCTATCTCTGTTTCCTGGTAAGGTTTTCTGGCTTTCCATCCAGTTTCCTTCCCCGTTCAGAGAGATGACTATCTATCTGAAGTGTTTCGTTAGTGTTAAATCACTATGGCACTGTCAAAAAAAGATTATTCGACAAAGCCAATATTAAAAAAAAAAGCTCCTGTAGAGATTTATCGCACTCAAACCCAGCCCTAGGAAGCCATTTGGTCACTGAAATGACACCTGCAACATTCTCCCTTAGGATTTGAGTTAGCAGTGTTGAACATTTGGGCCACTATATTTAGCATATTCCTGCTTTTGTTTGTGCTTCAGAATTACACAGTATTCAGAACCTGCCGGTATTACTGAGTATACTGCAGGCTCTTTACTGTTTCTCATCACTCTGCAAGGAGATTAAATATAATTCAGAACCACTGTTAACAATAAATTCCTATTTACATTGTCCATAGGTACTTTGGAAAGCTAGTTATGCTAATTTCTTCATATGCTGTAAAACAAAAATGTAGCACAGTACAACAAATTAGTCCTAGACTCATAATGAGATTTTTTTATATATATATATCTCATTTTGAACGTAGGCATGCAAGTGTTGGAAGGTACTTCAGAAATACGCTGACAGATTAAAAATATTTTTAATGATACCACAGGAAAAAAAAAATCATTCTTCAAAAATGGAAGTATAGAAATAAATATTTGAATCTATTGGTTTTTTGCAATCCTTTTTTCCTCCTTACAAGTCTTTAAAATGAAACAGTAACTACAAATGAATCCAAGTAGCACATTTAGATCGATCTTGGTCAATAGGCTGAACCAGTATTCAGTGTTGATCCTACTGAACAATGGACTGAAAAAGCTGATTATACAATCAGTGTACAGGGATGGGTGGAAGGAAGAGACAGCTGTTTCTAGTGAATCATTTAAAGCTCTGCCTGAGAGAAAACAGCCTTAGTTTTCATCATAGAGGAAAGCAAAGAATAATTTCAGTAGCTTCTGGTGCAAACACTAGGCTCTCAACACAGAAGGCCATTGTTCTTCATACTAGAAATATTTTATCATTTGTGCAATTATGACCAATAACTGCCAGAGAATTAGCTTTGTTTCTTCTGGCTTAACAAAACAAATAATCTCTTGTATACTGTCTTCTATTCTGACAGTCTGCAATAATGCGACCAAATTAGGGAAGAAACAGCTACAGTAGTTTGCAAAGATGCAAACTACTGCAGTTAGACACCTTGCATGGGCGCTCCATTTCCAGTTCTGTACTATGGCATGTGTAATGGTTTTCTAAGGAGTGTTGTAATCTCAGACTTCTAAGACATGGACCTGTTAGAGCGGGTCCAAAGGAGGGCCACAAAAGTTATCAGAGGGATGGAACACCTCTCCTATGAAGAAAGGCTGAGAGAGTTGGGGTTATTCAGCCTGGAGAAAAGAAAGCTCCAGGGAGACATTATTGCAGCCTTTCAGTACTTAAACAGGGCTTATAATAAAGATGGGGACAAACTTTTTAGCAGGGCCTGTTGTGACAGGACAAGGGGTAATGGTTTTAACCTAAAAAAGGATAGATTTAGACTAGATATAAGGCACAAATTTTTTACAATGAGGGTGGTGAAACACTGGAAGAGGTTACCCAGAGAGGTGGTAGATGCCCATCCCTAGAAACATTCAAGGCCAGGTTGGACGGGGCTCTGAGCAACCTGATCTAGCTGAAGGTGTTCCTGCTCAGTGCAGGGGGGGTTGGACTAGATGACCTCTGGATCATACCTGGCCTTTTGAGAACATCACTTAAGTAAAAAAGAAAAGACTAATGTAACTGTTTCTACCACTACATCATAATAAAGTCATGTAAGACATTCCCACATCCTGTGCATTCTACCACTGACAGTCCAATGCTATACACGAAATAGCAGCCTGGATCCATACTACATGCTGTAGTCCACATCTCTTGCAGTCTCCCGGGTCCTGTAAGTTAAAGGTCAGATTCTCAGCCATGAACTGGCTAAAAGGTTTGGAGAGAGAGAAAGCAGCACAGAGATACATAGTTCCACTATCACTGGGTCTTTTTATTCTGATTCTTGTCCCAGCATAGTCCAGTTGCAGTCTCATGCATGTCCTCAGTTACCCCAGTTGTTTGTGGTTTCCATCAGTCACTTGTTCACTACCAGGGCACAGAACCACTCAACACTCACCTGATCTGCCCCCAGCACAGAATTTTGACAACAGCCCACCAATCTGCTATACCAATCAGCTGAAACTAAGGATTAACCCATACCCTTCCAAGGCATAGCCAGATCACAGCTGACTATTTGGCCTTTGATTTTCGCGTGTCACCTGCAGAGAAATGCTAACATTTGCCTAGCCAGATGGATCTGTACAAACATTTTTAGATTTATTGCCAGCATATCTTCCACCCGTTCTGGTGAAAAGAACATTTCTGATCAAGTTTTCTATCAGGCTTGAACTATTCAGCTCTTTATTAAAGTTGCCTGCTTGCATATTGCAATCTGAGCCACTAAGAAAAGCACCTATCATCATCTGTGCCATAGGTTAAGAGAAACACAGACCACAAATAAACCTTTTTCCCCCAGGCTCCACCTAGAAACTTTATTTTCTTCTTTATGTCATAGCATTCCTTCACAAAAGGGTGTCTCTCACTCAAAGATGTGCCATAGCCATGCTCATCAAAGCATAGGAAAATTCGTTTTGCTTAATTTTGAAGCCACTTTTAAAACCGTATTGAAAATTTAACTTGACTCAAACATTATATAAAGCAGGGGGGAATATGTGTTCAAAGGAAATCAGAGGAATGTGACTTAAAAAAATATGGGGGGGGGGGGGGGGGGGGGGGGGGAAGGGAGAGAGAAGAAAAAAAACAAACCCCAAAGCATCCAAAGAAAGAACAAAATTAACAAAAATTCAAATAAGAAGTTGAACATTGTGGACCTGGTCCTCATCGACCACAATGGATGTAATTTAGGAATAAATCCACTCAAGCTGGTCAGCAAGGTCAAAGAAGAATCACACACTTGAGATCACCTTACCAAACAAAAAACTGCAATTTTGAGAATTACATCAGATTGCAGATTTTACAAGGTTCACTCATTCTTATTTTGGAGTGAGAATTTTGCAGGTTGCAACGCAAAATAATGCTTAGTAAAAATATATGGAGCTCTACAACTCCTTTGCATAACTTTTCTGGAGTTGCACTCTCCCAGGCTGGACTCTCTTTTCTTTTTCCACTGTTCATTTTTCTTCCCCCCATTCTGCCAATTTTAATCTAGCAGGGAAAGTCCTTCTCTAGCAAGCACTGTCAAAATATTCAGGACATGGACCTTGCACTCCGAGAATGCAATGCTGTGTCCAGACAGCAGAGCTGGGTGCCTCAGGGATTTGTAATGATGAACATACAAGATGTGTTCCACTGCACAGCTCTGCACCTCTGCCTTTGATCTGTTTGGGGTGCGTGTTCCTCCCACAGGCAACCTCTGTGTAGCCAGAGTAGTCTGTCTGAAGAGAATGATGGTTCACTGCTAGCTGAAGGGAGGAAGACAAATCTGTTACCCTTTACTCTGGTAGGAGTTAACTAATTATCCCCAATAACTCCAGCCTTTGCAATGGGAAAGTAGCACACAGCTTTTATAAATAAGAATTATTGACCTTTTTAAATAGTTTCAAAAGAAGAAACTCTGCATCAAATGTGAGTATAATTTAGGAACTACTACATAGCAGCAAAACTACATTAGACTTTCTGATTTTTCCATGGTATCCTTGGATAGATACACCACCCAGTAGACCATGTTAAATGCTCCGAAGGTAACAGGAAATAAAATGCGTGCATATTTGTCTATCTTACTCGTGCCAGAGTGGGAGGCGGGGGGAGCAGGTGGTGTGACAGCAGATGGCTTTGCAGATGCTCCTAATGTATTAGGTGTGGTGGTCTGAATCTGCTCCAGTCTAGATCCAAGCAAGTGCTGAATGGAAGGGGATCCAGCTGTGGCATGCTGGGATACAAATCCAGTTAAAATTGGGGTAGAAGGAGGAGCTGGAGGGGTAGCTCTTGCAGAAGATAATGTCTCTGATGCATTGATGCGTGTGAAAGGGTTGGGACTTGATGCAGAAAGGGAGTGGGGTGTAATGTCAGAAGACCCCTGAGCTACTGAGGGAGGCTGGATAGAGCTGTGCCGTGTGTCAATTCGGCTCCCACCATCAGCTTCAGACTGTACTGTGGCATTCATTCTTTTCCTCACATTTGAATTGGCATCTGTACTCTGCAAAGTAACAAAAAAATACTAGTCATTCTTAAAATAAGCACTTAAACAGAAGCAATGGAAACTTTACAATCAAGCACTATCAGAGTAATACTCACAAATATAACCAGTAGGTTGATCCTGAAGCACAAAGATACTGCATGCTCATGAAAATGGATTTAATAGCGTATAAAGTGATAAACAAGAGTTCCTTTTCCCTGTGGCTTGAACACCAGGGTGAACACATCTGATGCATCACACTCCGTGTGATGTGGTACCTATATAAACTTAATACCATGAGGCTAAGGATGCTTGGGTTAGAGTTGGTTTTTTTTCCCAGGCTCATGCTCAGAACAAAAACCTCTGATGTTCACCTATTTCTCTGATGATACAAAAACGCTCTAGACACAACTTACCAGCCATGATGATTTTCGTCTGCTTTATATCTCCAGAAAAGTAACTACCATGTATTAGGAACTCTAGTCTGTCTTCTAGAGTAGATGCTATTAAAATGCAAGTATTTACCAAACCAAGTTACCACATCGCTGCTCTTTCAGAAATAAAGGCAGTGCTTTTTCACATCAACCACAGGCAATAAATTCTCCAGCTGCAATTGAACCAGTGAATAAATCAGTCTTTCATCAACTACTCCTTTCCATTAATTAACTACAAAAAGTGGTGAATTCTCCATCACTTGATGTCTTCAGGCAAGTCTGGGTGCCTTTCGGCCAGATATACTTAAGCTAAATAGTACTTATTAGGCTGGATGAGAAACTGAAACACAGATAAGAAAGTACAGATGGGAAATCCAGCATCTCCTGAACCTCCTTCTGGAAGGCTACCTGAAGAACACACTTTTGAACATTCAGCTCTGCACCTAAAGTATATTATAAAAACATTAAATTTTACATACAATACATTAATATAATTTGTCCAAAGACTCACTGCTTTCTGAAAGACAAAGGTTTAATGGCAGATACGGTATATATACTCAACAGCAGCAATACAGGTCTAAATACAGGCAGGACCAAAAGATCACTTGCTACATATCAAAAAGCACATGTTTTGCACCCCTCTGATGATACTGTTCCCAGGCATTGCCCTGCACCACACCTACGGTGCCTTTGGTTCCCCTTCCCTTCATCCCCACCAGAGACCACTGCCAAACCTCACAGCACAAGGAGAAGGGGGGAAAAGTGGGCAGTGATCTCTCTTCCCTCCTTCATCCAACAGCAATTCTCTTCAGCTAAGTGCCAGAACAGTAACGGAGAACAACTCAGTACCTTAGGTAGTGAGAAGAGTAGCAACCATGTCTGTCTGCTGCATCAGTTTTGCTTAACTGTTTTGCTCAAGGAAACAGAGAAATGGGAGCTGAAAAAAAAATCTGAAAAAATAATTAAAAAAAAAAAAACCACTAGATTTTTTGTAGTACTGGGACATCTCCAGTACTCCCATTGTGGCCAGAATGCTGGTCTCAAATCCTGTTAATTGCAGTACAAATCAGTCACTGGCAATACTGCTGGCCTGAATTTATCTGAAGCTGTCACAGCTATGTGCCAGTTCATGGCTGATGATCCCTCTTAGGTTTCACAGTTTTCCTTCCTGCATAGAAGCATGTCAGTCCCTTTTATTTATTTTTCTGCATCTGCAATTCAAAGAAGCAGAGGACTAGAATAAACACCAGAGGAAACTGGTATTTCCTGAAAGAAACGCTAATTGTACTATTTGAAAAAGAAGCCTGAGTCACCCTTTGGGAAGTGCATAAGTACACACAGGTGTGCAATTTGGATACTTTCACATTAGGGTTGTCAATGACCCAGGAATAGTAAAGCAGCTTTCAAGAGTGCTAAATTGAGATTGTAAAGTCCAATCAGGACAGGAGTGCATTTACTAGAGACTTGGGAATACCTGACAGAGTCTTGCATGTTACCTGAAGGCTTGCAAAGCTAAGCAGATGCAAGTCATCGATGTTCACTATCTAAAACAATAGCTCTGTGCTATGGAGAAGCTGGCACTGGAGTCACTGAAAGGAGGTGAGTTTTACCTTCTACGTGCAGATCCTTGGACAACCTGGCTTTGCTCAAGTAAGGTTCTCCCATCATAAAGCTTTCAAGCAGTGCCTGGGGAGCAAAAGCCCATGCGGCTGCAAAGTAGATCTGCACTGAAGCTAAGACATAGTCTCACTTCCCTGCTGCTCTCTGCCTACATTAGACCAGTAGCCTAGAGGTGGTGTTGCGGGAGAATAGAAGCACCACACCTCCAGTCACTCCAAGTGCAACGATAAAAATGGTCCCAAGAGTAGAACAGAGAATTAAGTGCAATTCATAGAAGCACCATTTAACCCTCCTGCTCACTTGTACCATCACCTGTTTTCAACAGCCACAGACACTGGTAAGACAGACAGGTAACAGCCAGGCTCCTTCCCACATTCCAGTCATCTCCATTTCTTTTACGGAAACTTGTTTCCATCGATACATTTGCATAATACCTCCTCTTCCCTCCATTTCGGCTGTCATCTAAGTGACCAAATAAGACCTGTTGCTACTTAATCCACTACTCATGTCCCATTACAGTGTTTATTCTAGAATAAAATTATCTACACTATTTCAAATGGCCAATACGTGCAACTGTTTAAAAGTCTACTGGGCATTCTCTTTCTTGCCACTGATTCACAAAACTTCCAATACTTCAGGAACCTTAAGTTTAGAGAGAAAGCGAGTTCCTCATAAGTATTACAACATACAAATAAAGCCCAAAAAGGTAACATTGTTAGATATCACAACATAGTGCTGCATAGCAAGCCCCCAGAATATGGGTACATTTTTTGTTAATTCTCTGGAAACCACCTTCCAAGAGCATGGAGGTTCGAAAATGCATTTCTAGCATGCTCCACACAACATATCACTGAAAACTGGTTGTTCTTGCATAATGTCATTGTAATAGTTTGGACTTGTGTTCTTGAATTGAACCTTGTCCTTGAAACACACAGAAACAAGCATGTTCCGTGGAGAGAGGTGTTACATTACACACAGAAAGGCAGGGACTTTGGCCACTACCGGAGCAGCCTGTTAACCATTAATAGTCACTCTAACAGTGCTGGCAGCAACTTGAATATTGGAGATAGAAAATCACCTGGGTCAATGCTTAGCTCCAATCCCTTATATACCACAGAAGCCCTAAGGGGAACATGCTCCAACTCCTGTGCCCAGTAGGTTTTGTAGAATCAGTATGCACCAGCAAAACAAGTGGCAGGCAGCCTGCCTCACTGCTCCCTTTTCTTGCACTTGCCTTCCTCAAGACACTATCACAACAATAGCTCATTCTCCTCCTTCAAAGCACTCAGGTGTGTCTCCTTTTTGGTTTCTCCAGTTAAAAAGTTTCTAGCAAAAATTCTTGTTATTGGGTTGTATGCATATGATCCCTATATATTCCTCTATTCAATGTTATGAAGACAATTCATTTCTTCCTACATTAGTCTATTCCTCCTCCATACTAATGTCATGTCGTAACTCAGCATCACCTGAAAATTAGTGCCAAAGTCACTAAAAAAATTATTAAACAAGACTGATTCCATGGCCAAGCCTTACAAACCAAATTCTGTTGACATCAGCAGAAATCAGGTTAACCACTACATTGCAAAACATAGTGAAATGAACATTTGGTTTGTACTAAGCAAAACATTCCACTGACATTTCAGCTACAGTACATAACCCTAGTAAAAGGACATTGTGATAATGAGAGTCTGACCAACAAAATTATATACATATGTAAAGCACTTGCTGCCTCCCAGAATTATTTTACAGCATTTTTTTAAAAAATAACAGCAAGAAACACAAACCTACTGCCTATTGGTAGCTTTTAGTTTGGAGGCATGAAAACAAGAAATAAAACATGAAAAACAAATGGAAGCCAAATTAAAATGCAACCCAAGAAATTAAGTGATTATCCAAGTAAAGATTCTTTCCGAGGGCAAGTCAGGAAACCATTCAATTATCCTGAGCCAACAGAGAGCTGCTGTGCTAGCCCAGATGGAGCTCCACAGGAAATACTGAGTCCACATTTTTCACATTCTCGCTCTAGATTCAGAAAGGATCTGATTTTCTGGAGACGTTTCAGTGAGATTTTTGGGAGACATTTAAAATGGTGTAGCTCAGGAATGCGAAACGGGAGCCTGGAAGCTACCATAAAATGCAGCGTATTACAGCATGCAACACCAGGCTTAATACATTTGATAGAGATTGCCTTTCTGTAAACACAACAACTTGCTGCTTACGTAAATGATACCTCGCCCTTCCTCTGAAATAGCCAATCATTCTGGCTTGGTCCAACCAACTCCACCTTCACAACCACCACCAAATCACAAGTAGTAAGTACTTTTCTTTGCTATATGCTCCTTCAAGAGGAAACCTTCTTGCTGTTGATCCTGTCAGGAGAATTAAGCATCTGAATCTTAACTGGCAGAAACACTATGGATAAGAATTTCAAAATCCTGGGTAATCTGAGAGCACAATTCCCACCCACACATAGACAAAGTCCTCAAGAACTGTGATAATAACCTACGAATATGTATTTTGTTACAATTGTAGGACATCTTCATTGGATAAAGCTCTGTGGTTGGCTGAGATATGTTAACGCCAAGAATCTACATCACCAATCTCCTATTTGATTTTTAACAGACATGATCAGCAACAGTGAAAGCTAAGTTTCAGCCCATATGGGACTTCAAACATTTATTACGAAGACTTTGATTTAGGGACACTAAAAGGTGCAACATGCCAGAGGTAGGTAGATGACTGCACTAACAAAGCCAGGGTATTGACCAAACATAGGTAAATGCAGACTCCAGGCTTTTTCAGAAGAAATTGATAATCACTCCTTCTTTCTGTCCACATGACTATTTCATTAGTCCATACAAATTTAAAAAAAAAAAAAAGAAAAAGAAAAAAAGGCCCAGTGCAAGAGATTTAGAGAGCTCCATCCTATGCATTAGCATGGGATGGGGAACCATAGAATAGACAGGAGGTTCAAATTCTGTCAGACAGGGAAATAATTGTATCTGTTCATATCTCCCACCTCCTGCAGAAGCGTTCCAGTTATTGAGCATGGGACACCTGTCTGCCTCCCTATTTGTTGAAAGCAGCTGGAGCAGGTTGGTTGTAAATAGCAGCTCCTGAAGGCCAAGCTTACATATCCCAAGCCCTCTCCTGTGGTGTTCCACCTGGCTGGGATTCAGCATTCTGGATTTGAGGTTTCAGCATCAGTCCCTTAGAGATCTGGATCTCCTCCAGCACTGGATGTGTTCACAGGACTGAGATCCCACTGGGTCTGTGGATGACATGCTACAACACCCAAGTTCTTCAGACAACTACCTTGTGTTCTAAAACTAAGGAAACAAGCAAAAACGTCACTGCAGTTTCCAACCAAGAGATGTAGTCAGTTGATTTACAGCTCAGAGCAGAGCATGTCAGATATTTGCAAAGATGTAGCCTCCTGAGATATCAATGCAAAAGCATGTCACAGAAGTGACTAGTAATTCCTAGCACTTCATCTAAGAACTGTTTTAGCTCTGGGGGTTGGTTGTTCTGCACACCCTAAATGATAATAGCTGGCACATATTCTAATTGGTAGATTTAGCAATATTAGGTTGGACTCGATCTTAAGGGTCTTTTCCAACATAAATGATTATATAATTCTAATTTACGTGAGGTGATAGACTTCCACCAATTTTGGTACTAAACCCATTAAAAAGGCACGAGATCTGGAACAAAATAATCTAAAACCTCTGGTCCATAGAGGATAGCTGTGTTCCCTGTGTTCAAGAGTCAAGGTGGAAACTGTTTTATCATGATCAATAACACAGCATGCAGTATGCAAAAAGCTTTTGAAATATTTACTGTATTAAAAAGCGTAGAGATCTTGCTTTAATTTTAAGCATCACATGCTATTTTGCATGGGTTTTATCTTTAAAAGAACTGAAGTGGGGAAAGATATATTCAGTACAAATGCCTCCTACATAAAAAGTCCTGATGTAAGATGCCCTTTTGCTAGTCCCAGAGCAGAAAGTGCGTTTTATTTGGCATGAAGATCGGATAACTAAACCAACCTCCTTGCAGGCATGTGTAAAATGTGGTAATTAATGCTGCATCCTTCCCTTGACAAGCATGCAATCGACCATGAATAATACAATGAACAATGATGTTAGCACACTTCAGGAAAAATCTATACAATTTATTGTTAAATACTGTGGCAGATTTGTGGAGGTAGTTTGGTGGTCAGCTTCTATGACAGAAGGTATAAAAAAAGCCAACAACAATTCTATCGTAAAAAAAAAAAAATCAATTTGCACATCATTTGCTTCTCCATTTAAGCGCAACTTTGATGGATACTGCTGTTTACTACTGCACTAAAATGATGCACAAATATGAGTCAATCTAAGCTCTTCAATATTTAAGAAGGTTTGCACACTATAAACAGCTGCTCACATAATGTGGAAATTCTGAAACTTTCTCTAAGCCTACATAAGCCTTGGCTTGAGCCAAAAAAATAAAGTACTGGATTGTTTTGTATGTATTACCAGTTTTTGACAAGCAAGCCAATTTTGCACTTCAATGAAGTCAAGATTGCAAATTTAGCATGAACTGAAGTAGCGTGCAGCAGCTGAGCTGAGATTCATGGTAAGGGGATCATCAGCACAGCAATATACAATACCAAACTGACAAACTCAGTCATCTCGATACAGAGCAAAGAGAGCTGGTAACAACCAGAGTGCAGATTGCCTATAAGAAGGCCAACCTAGAATCTGCAAAACAAACAAGACCATTATTTAAAAGTCACATGCCAAGTCCTAGGGAGAATGCAGCAATGATAAAAGTGATTACCAGGGCATCAGGCAACTTCATCCTTAGGACTGTATTTAAGAACGTAAGCACCGAGAACCCTGCAAGCTGTGAGAAATTCTTGTGTTCGTACAAGCACCGTACGGAGTTAGCTCCTTCATACGACTCAAGAGCATCTTCCTATAGCCTGTTAGTGCTCCACATAGCAGCATCAATTCAGTCTCTGCAATTTTAAATTGTTTCATAGTTTGTATGGTGGATACATTCTGTTTGGATTTAAATCCAAAATAAGCAGTTCCTACTGTCTGAGATAACACCAATTATCTCAGAATATAACACAGAACCAGGAGTACTACACACTAAAACTAGGGCCATGCATTTGCAATACAATTCAGAGCTATCCCTCTAATCTGCCTCAGCACTCCTTGGAAAATAGTTCAGCCATCCTGGGGTTGGATATATAGACACTTCAGAAGAGCTGCGTCAGCCTCATCTTACGACAGACCTTCACAGCAACATTGTGCAAGGTCCCAGGGCTGCTTTTGCATCATTTGTTTACTGAAACAGGGTTCATTGCTGCAAGCCAACGCATTTTCTAGATCCTTAGCAGATTCACACAGGATTTAACTAAAGTGGTTATCTGTCTCTGGGACAGAGGCAGCACAATATCTGGAGCAGTAGCTTCTGCTTTCTTAGGGATAAATTCACAGCAGAATTTACAAGTCACAACATCACCATCTGGTACCAGTCCTAGCAGGAGAGAGCTAACTCTTCGACATTCAGCAAGCAGCTGTCAAAGCTGGAAAGAAATGCCCTGGGTAGGATCACAGCCTAGATTACATGCCTTCGCAGAAGCAGCCATCCAACTCTACCCAGCGCGCTCAGCTCTGAGCTCTCTCCGAAAGCTAGACAGAAAAGTCACACTAAAAAGACACATGCAAGAAGACTCCATCCTCCTCTGTATTAACCCAGAAACCAGGATTGGAACCTAGGTTTGGTGACAGGTGACCTCAAATCCACCCTGACTGTCACAGGGATATCAATATAGGCTTCCCATATCTCAAGTGCTTCCCCACCCAGCCACTGGATATACTAGAACAAGTGGTCCTCATTCCTTGTTACAGATGTTGTATTCTGCACACTTCAATCTCACCCTCCCATTGCAGCGCATGCACAGACAGGCTGGCTCCAGAATCAATTGCTCTCCTTCTCCCTGGCCTGCTCAGACTCCCACATGGGGTTTGTGGGAGGCTGTATCTAAGAGGCATGCTGGCCATTCAGACCAAACAGAGTACATATTTCTCCACCTAAAATGCATGGCAAACACTTTGGAAGCAGCAAGTCAGTTTCTGTACATGCCTACCCAGGGAAATTTAGTAATTAAGCCTTTTAGGTGCCTAATCACCATTTTGGATACTTAATCTTCCTAAATACAAAAAAAACCAAAAGCACCACATACAACCAACAAAACAACACAAAAACCCACCACAAAATAATCAAAAAGGGTACCACAATCAAAGCAATTTTAAAATTGCACAGAAGGATTTTAATTGTTTATTAGAATAACAAAGCATATAACAAAGGATGTTACTATAATGGAATGAAAAGTAAACAATAAACAGACATCTTTATGCCTCACTTAATTTTGCAAGACTGAGGTTAGAGCCTTCAATGACAGCACTATTAAACCTTTAATTACATGCAGGTGAATTAATATATAGGAAGGTCAGTGATGCGCTATATGAAAGCACAGGTTTCCCGAATTGAGAGATTTCATTTAATTCAAACAAAAACTCAGGCAAAAATTGTTAGGCTTAAAGCAACCAAAAGTCTGGTATTACTTACTGTTTAGCTGCAACATGAAAATTGTTTGTGTGGTAATTTAGCAATATTTTGCCATTAAACTCTACCGTAGTGTTTTTTATCCTTACCATTCCTTCCTAAGGAAACAGTCTGTTCTTCTGGGAGGACATCCTTTAGCCTGCCAAATTCACACCATTTGACATTTACCAGGGAAGTAGCATGTTGTCATCAGTGTAAATAATGCTACTTCTCCCAAATCCCACTGAGTCACCATATTGCCATGCTGCTAGCAAATGCACAACTTGGAGGGGAAATCTACCATGTTCTACTATTATGTTGTAGAGCCAGTCAATCAAAATTTTACTGGAATAGTACTAGAGATTTTGTTTTGCCTTACAGAGCCCTGGAATATGACCAAGTAAAAGCTCCACCTGCCACAAAATACAACGAATTCTAGTCCATAGACTTAGCAGTGCAAAGAGCAAGGAAGATTATTTGGGGAAGAAAAGTAAGGGACGATAAGCTGTAAGAACCAGTGCACCATCCATGCTGCTCATTTTGTCATCTGAATCATGTGATGGGAGGGGAGGAGAGGTGAGATCATCACACCGTCGTCTGTTCTACCATTACGCATGCGGAAAAGTGCATGATGTGGAAGCAAAAGGAATTCAAGGTTATAAAGAGACATGAATTAGAAGAAGCTTTTTTTCAAACAATGGATGCCAAATTTACACCAAAAAAAAACCCAATCCACCTGTATGGTGCTGAAGATAAGCAGGTATACATACATACATACATATATGTATATGTATATTTAAGTATGCATGTATATGGTTCTTAACCACTGGTGTGCACAATTCTTAAAGATTTTATTTATATAATGACAAATATGAAAGAACTGAAAACATAACTACAGGGAGAAAAAAAAAAGAATCTATTAGGATAGGTTGTGTGCTAACTGACTGTGGAGGTGCTCTGTTAACATCTATGAAAGGAAGAAGAACAGCTGATTAGGTACCAAAGACCTTGATTATTTTCTGTATCTTTCAATTTTCGGTGACCTTAAAGCTGTAGTTAAATTTGCTCCAGTAGTTTGCTGAAAATGCCTTGAACACTCATTGCCTTGTAGATTTTCCCAAGCCTCTCAACATTTATTTCTTCTGACTCCAATTTTCCCAGTATAAAAATGAAGTCAGCTAGAAATCTCACACACAGCTGTGAAACTCAATTGCAGTTTGGTGTCATTGGGCTCACCAGCATTGAAAACTCCTTGCAGAGGGGAAACAAAACTGAAATTTAAATATAAATACCGAAAAAGGTTTAAGCAGAAAATATAAAGAGCCTTGTGTTCAAAGGCATCATTTCATAATAACCATCATAGGGAAAACTATAAACTACCTGACAATTTACTTTATAAGGGATGCTGGACAACCTGAAAATCTTATTCCTGTTACCAAATAGGTTTATTCTGACTTAGTGTTTCTGAAATGCTACCACTTTTGTTTGGTTGGTTTTGAGTACTTAAGGTTTGCCTGCACAAAAAAAAAAAAAAAAAAAAAGGAAAGAAATTGCAACTGGATCAGTACAAGACCTTGCTTAATGCCTGCAACTGACATTAGTAATAAAAGTTATTTTAATGCTAAACAGGATTGTATTGTTCATTCTAATGACAAAACCATGTCTCTTCAGCAGATCAGCACGATGACAAAGAAAGGCATTTAAGTGTATTTTTTAAATTATAAACAATGGAGTGTAAGATTTTCTGGAATAACCACTTAAAAGATTGACATTACTGAGCTATGCTTTGGTTTCCAAAATAAAAGCCTTATCCTAATACCATTTAATTTAAAGTCTTCCATTAACTACAGTAAACACTGTCAGGTATTTGAGCATCAGATGAATAACAGCAGAGCATATCCCTCATATTCCCTTGCCTACTGTTGTGGTAGTTCATTATGATACATTATAATACTTACAGAAAATTGAAGAGTGAGCAATTACCACATTTCCTAGTAAGGTTTAGGGAGATAGCACTCCAGCAGGACTTCTTATTTAGTTATAAATCAGGTGTTGAAACTAAACTCCTGCTTTTTGTGCATGTTAAAAAAAAAAAACAAAAAACAAAACAAAAAAGCATTTCCACTGTCAATAAGAAAAAAATCATTCCCAAACTTTGAATTCCAACAATTTTTTTCATTATATCAACACCCAGTCTTTTTGGTTTTCTTACATCACAGGTAAGTTGGGTGAGAATCTATCCTCAAACCTAATACCACGTTGCACACTTCCAGTAATTACTTTGCTCACTTTACAGTAAACAAATGTTTCTACTTCCAGTGTAAATTTATTCAACCATGTTAAAGGTAGAGCAGGTTCTTGGAAAGAGACCGATTTTTTTAATATAACACTCTAATTTGTGCTATTTAGAAAGACATACTATGTGAAGTATTCAGAAAACCATTTTAAATTGTACACCCCACATTTATGCCCCAATCATGTTGTCTGAGCACATATTTAGCTTTATACATTGCAAGTAGTGCCAGTTACTGGGTAGGACTATCTAAGTCTATCAAACCAATTAAAAAACAAAAACCAAAGGAAAACAACAACTACAAAAAAAAAAAGCCATAAAAAATAAAAAGGGAAAAAACCACAAACCATTGTACCTGAGCATCACAGCTAATAAAATATTTTAAGAACCATTTTGGATCTGTTCTATCCACAGGTATCCAAACATTCAAATTTCCCACTAAATCACTGCAGCATTACCCTAGGTAGTCATTTGCTCCTATCTTTCAAATAGTGTTCAGTACAAAATGTGCCAGTTTTTATGACCTGCATCCACTCTCATGTTACTTAAACATGATGCCAGAATATTATGACTGTAAATCACGAACAGCAAAAATGTTGACTAATGAAACTAGAGCAACAGAAAATTGTTAACACATCAAAGAAATTATTCACGTGGCACAGCAGCCTCCCTTTGCATGGTCCTGTCTCTATATTTGCATGAATTCTATGCATTTCTTGAGCCTGAAGTCTTTCATTAGGATCTGAGTTTTAACTGCAACCGCCCCCCAAAAAATACCCTACACAAAACAAAAAAATCAAAACATAAAATCCCCCGCAAAACAAACCGTAACACCCTTAGCAGTGTGGAAGCAGTGAAGCAGAAAAAAATGATTATTATATTTAAAAACCGAAATGCTGTTCCAACTGCAGGACTATTCAAGTTACACAGAGGAGGTAGGCTATGCATCCACATAAGGAGTTCAGTAAACAGACCATCAACTTGTGGTCCAAGTACTGCCATTAAGATCTACCTGCTCTTCAGATAACTCCCTACACATATGTGAAAAATGGGTTGAACTCCACTTCTCTCTTTACTGGGACCGGGAAGCTATTTTTCCACTAGTCCAAGGAAGAAGCAAAGAAATAAGTGGTAAATGCATTTCCCAGTACCTTCCAGTACTACTCTAGAGAAGGTACATTTTATGCACATTTATGTACATTTTATGTACATTTTCATTACACAATTTGTCTACATATTCAGAAAGAAGGTTTGGTTCAAAGGTTAAAATTTCCACTTTCATTTTCTTTCTAGGCCTTAGACACAATACACATAAACACACAAAAACAAACAAAAAAACCCAAACAAACAAAAAAACAAAGAGAGAGAAGTATCCAGCCCACAGCCTCTGGATTGAACCCAGCCCATCAGAAGAATTCATCTGCCCCAATCCTTGTTCCAGAAGTCATGAGACAGGGCACAGAGATTGTTCATCAAATGCTGCCAAAGGATCCCCCCATCATGTAACTTGAGCTGTGTCCATCATATGACTAAAAGGCAAGTACTCCCCATCACAGAAAATACATCTTAATCCCATGAAAGCATGTCTGAAGGTTGTCCACGTGACAGTGCTTCTTGTAAACTTGTCAGGTACATGTCAGTCACATATCACCCCACCATGGATCCTCCTGGTGAGGTGAAGAATGTGCATCTACATGGCACCGAAGAGTTTGACCCTTGAGTTCCTCCATTAGATGCTACAGGGCTTACTTAAGACAATGTGTCACTTAAGTGGCTTCAGCAAAGAGGAAGAAAGTTTTAGAGTTACCATCTACTTGTGACCGAGTTTGAAGAAATTATTCAATTCAAAAGGTTTGTTTGAGCCTGACCTGTTTTTTCAAGTTTCACACTCTTTTTAACAAACAGCTGAGGTTGAAGCTCATGCTAACAGTGTTTAGGAGCCTATTTTTCTGAAGACCATTTTTCAGTAGCATTCTTCATCTCTAAAATTGGGTAGGTCTTTAAAAATAAACTCCATAGGAATACAGTTGAAAGGAAATAGTGCAGAAGCATAAAAATAGGCTGAGTCCAATAACAAACTATAAATCATTCATTTCCATCACACACTGACTTGCAACAACACTTCTGCTTTTACTAAAGAAAGGAGTTCAGAACATTTAGGGACAGGTTCATTCATTTTAACCTAAGAACATTTTAACTTGCTCCCAAGACCAGGATATCACAGGAGACCAGGAGTAAGTCATCTGTCTTGGCTTAGACAGACTCCAGTACTATCTTACTGTGGCTGACAGAAGGGATAAGTGAGGTTGTCCAAGTCCCTTGAGAACTCAACGCAGATTTCAGACAACCTTGGGTCCTGTTCATGGGATGTCTACTGCAAAACTGCACTGCTCCTTATGGAAACACAATAAGTTTGTATCAGGCAGTCATTGGCAACAAGAAGAATGAGTTGAAATGGGGCAGTGAGGGCGAGGAGTACAAAAGAGGTTGAATAATACCACGGCTAAAACAAATCAAGTGATAGAGGAGCACACGCTGCATCTGCAAGCACTACAGGGGCTGTCTGCTCACCCGTGCCATCCCCAGTCCAGTAAATTAGCTTGACAGCAGGGTTTTTTTGGTTGGAATTAACGCAGTTCAGATTACTTGGCTAGCATCTGAAATTCATTTAATGTTTACTGTAATCAATATAGTGATCAGTCACACCCACCATGTGGCTCCAAAAAAGTAAATAAAACTACACAAGAGAATAACTTAGAAAACCATATAGTCCACATTTGCTACAGTAAAGATGTATTGGTTGTGGTGAAGAAATACACAATATGAATGAACACATTCCAAATAATTTTATCATGATAGGAGTTGCCTTTGATCCAAGACAACTTGAAAAGTATTTTTGACTGAAAAACAAACAAACAAACAAAAATTTTGACTGAAAAGAAAAAACAAAACCACCACCAGGAATTCTGTTTGAAAAACATTTCAAATTTAAGATAAAACTTTTCCTTGAGCTCAGGCAATGTATTGCTAACAGAATTTCTAGCACAATAGTGGCAATGTAGTACAGGCTTCTTTTTTAAACACTAACTGGGTTAAGAAATCAAAGCTTATCATTCAGCGATGGAGATAAAATATTAAGTCTTTATGTTAAGAAGCAATGCTTACAGATTACACGCTACAGTCAAGCTATTGTCCTGCATTCTTTGTGCACCACAAACTCACAGGGAAGCTGAGAGTCTGTTATGTCTGGCATATCAGCACTAATTAGACAGTATATGTGCAGAAAAAAAAATCAGATTCATAATAAGGCAGAAGAAAATTCTAGATTAGCCTTTTATAAGCAAAACTAAAAATTTTAAGGAGAGGTCTATATTAAATGTCAGGTTGGAAAGCAGAGTCGAACAACCATATTAGCTTTTAATGAATTAGAACAACCATATTAGCTTCTGCCTGTGCGGCAGGAGACCAGAACAGAAGTCATCCTCTAGTCATGGAAAGGACTGCAGAATGCCTTTATAACAGTACCCGTGGGCTCACCCTATATGACTGTCCTGGAACAGCAAAGACTCAAGTCTTAGCAAAGGCATAATTGGAGAAAAAGCCATTTAAAAAATAACAGTTCAAGGTACAATGAACATTATCACTCACTTACATACTCATAACATTAACGTATAACCCTTCAAGAGAGTAGATTACTCCCTTGAGTGCTTTGCAGATCCCTAAACCTGTAAGCACACTACCACCTTTATCGCTGAGGTATTAAGCAAGCAGTGGAATCAAACTGTTCACATCTCATTTTACCTAGCTTTTGAGTTGGGTGAAGCTGTGTGTGTTCTGTTGTTGCAGTTGTTAAATAAAAAAAAAAAAAAAAAAAAAGAGAGAAAGAGAAGTTTCTCCAAAACGTGTGTAAATGGCTGAGCTTGATACAAGACTGACTCAGAGCAATGCTGACTATGATTCAAAACAGTTCTGTTAAGCTTCCATCATTGCTACCTGAGAAAACTGCTGTTTTTCCTTTTGTTTTAATCAAATCTTATAAATAAACCTAGGATGAAACTGTTCTTATGTAATTTATTTTCCTATGGACCCAAGTAAAACCTGGCTGTCACCAAAAGCAGTACTTATCAACACCCCTCAGGAGTGCCCAAGATCCTATACCGAACTGCATGCTGTACAATCAAGAAGCTTAGCATAAACAGGGCTAATACCTCTACGGACAAGGCGAATGTTGCTATAAACATACTTTTTCTTGCTCCCATCTCTTACTAGCAGCCGACAGAGTGATGAGTAACAAACTCTTCAGGAGCACGTCTATCCTTTTAAGCAGAAATGGGAGCTAACAGAATAACACAACAAGGAGATTGAAAACAGTAATGATCTATGGTAGGAAAGCAAAGAAGAGGAAGAAAAATGGAAGCAGGTGGACAGCAGCTGAGCAGCAATAGCAAATGGAAGGGGTGGGAAGGCAAAAAAAGAGCAGATGAATAGGGAAAGAGACAAATGAGATGTGAAAAGAGACAGAAGATAAAATTACCAGAGGTTAGTCTAAAACAGTGGTTCTTAAATCATGGCTCAGCCAAAGGAAATTACAAAGTCAGCCTGACAGGAAGAGTAAATTACAATGCTGCTTCTTGAGCAGTGTTGCCAAGAGTCAGCCATGGCTGGGAATTACTGGCCCACTGCATGGCCAGTGCAAGGCTCTAGTGACTTTGTTACCCAGGTGTCTCATGAATAAAAGGAGCCATGCAGCAGCGTAAGCATATGGGAATGGGAAAAGGGAGGAAAGGAGAACCACCACTGAGCACAACTGGAAATGAGATCAAGCCCTTATTAACTGGTCCGTGCATTAAGATAGCTACCACACAAGTCACACTTAATCTGAAGCACTATGAAAGCTGGAAAATATTTTGTTAAATGGAGCCCCAAAACCTTTTCAGGAGTTGAGGTAAGCTCTTGTGAAAAGATACACAAATTACATAAAAAGGAAATCTATGGCGGACACAAAGTTTTCATCCTGCATTCTTCAAAAATTCCTGAAATTGCAACTTATGAAGAAAGAAAACTCTAGATAGGCCATATATGCAATGAAAGGGGAACTGTCATGTCTAGGAAAGTGCCTAAGGTAGAATGCTTTAGCTTATTTTAATTCATTAAAGACATTAGCCACATAAAATAACATGCTGCCCTTATAATCTGTAATAATCTGATTAATAATCAGTCCAATCAGAATCAATGCTAATCAATTAGGCTGATTTACACAGCATCATTAGCTCAGAACGAACCTGGGAGGAGGTTAAAGGCCTGTTTTTACCAAGAAACACTACCAAAAAGACAGAAAATGTTTGAATAAGTTAAAAACGTACCGTGACTGTCTCTTCTGTACTTCTTTTTCTCTGTACTGGTGCAACTGGAAATTCAAGAAGGGATTTTACCGTCTTCCTTTTGGCTTTTTCCATTTGAATATTCGTAAAGTAGTTGACAGCAGCAAACTCAATAAGAGCAGAGAACACAAAGGCAAAGCAGACCGCTATGAACCAGTCCATGGCAGTAGCATAGGATACTTTTGGCAGTGAATGTCTTGCACTGATGCTCAGTGTCGTCATTGTCAAGACTGTGGTTATTCCTTCAAAGAAATAAAGCAAAAGCACTGCTGAATCCAAGTAAAACAAAGTGAGAATAGGCAAGCAGCTTCAAACAAAGATTTTTAAATCTCTTAGGAGTCTTTTTCTGCTGCTTGTGAATAGTGCGTTAGATTTAAGTCATGGCAACCATCATGTATCTATAAGCAACTCTGCACACAAAACAGTTAACCAGTTTTTAAAGGAGGCATGGAAAGCCATGACTTCAGCAGATCATCTACAGTTCGCACGAAGAAAACGTGGAAGCCTCCATTTCATATTTTTTCATGTCAAATTCAGTAGAATTTCTTTCAAGTTATTTTCTAAACATTTGAACATAATTTAAGTTGTTACATAGGGGAGCGCTCCTCAGACTGCAACAAAAACATGACTTTTCCTGTAATGGATTCAGAATGCCACCTATTAGTCTGCATCTGTTCCTCTCATCCCACTCATAATCCAGGTGCCATTAAGTCGTGGCAAAGTATTTTGGTGCTAAGGAAAACTAGAATACTATGTTAACAACTCTGTTAATTAAGAAATCATCACCTTATCTTTTAAACCCTTCTGCTACTAGTCGACCGATGAAATTTAATTAGAATTTCATCTTCTAAAAGAACAACTTTTTAATTAAAGTGTACAAGCATGAGCACTGAACTCAAAATATGACTGCTTCATGGTAATACTTCAAATGCAAATACATGCTGTATAAAACCAAGGTATGGCGTCTTTTTTTTCATTTTTCATCCAAAATATCCCATACCATACAAATGTAAAATATTGAGTATATAGTGAACACTGCATAAGTCCTAACATGATAACCTCAAGGAAGACTGACTTCAAATGATGCCTTTATTTTTATGAAAAGAACACTGTACCCATTTTAATTCAAGATGAAGCGCATATGCTCAGAATGCAAAGTAATTAAGAGCATGTTTTCCAAACGGATGCTCACATCCCCTATTCCCTAAATGTTGGTATTCCATCTAGGCAATCTAATATGAAAAGGCTTCACCTAGGCACTGCCATACAGAGAAACCAGTCCTTCATACTGAAGAAGGAAAAAAAAAAAGTGTAATAGCCAGTTCATTAAAGCACACAGAATATCTCAGAGCAAATTCAGCAGGATAAAAACACAGATGCAAGCTCACAAAACCTTCTTCAGTGGGAAGGTGTTGAAAAACACACCACTGAAATGTTTAAGTCTGAGAAAAAAATTAAATTATGGAAAGTTTTTTTTTTCCTGGAAGGCACCCATCCATGCTTAGCCCTATCCCTCCTGATTCTACCCTTGTCCACTTCAAGCAAATAGTTTGCCTGAATTGTCTTTCTAAAGACATTTGTTTAATAAATGAATAGGGTGAAGAGACTTGAATGACCAACCATTCCCCAAATAGAAGGAGGAGAGGGGAGGCTGTGACAGTATTACAGCTTACTGCCATAGTCTTTATCAGATTTCCCCCTATTAAATCATTCTTCTGGGAGACTTGCAGTTACTAAATCAACTGTCCTTGGATACGTGCCATAGGGATTTACAGGGTAGGGAATTAAGTTGTGGCAAAAAATATTATATATATATTATATATACACATGAACTGTAACTATCCAGAGCTAAATGCTTGCAAGCTTCTGATTAGAAGTGCACATATCATATAAAAATAGATTAAGAGTATTGTAATATAAAAAAAAAATAGTGTTAAAAACCTGCTTTAAAATTACTGCTGTCTTTCCCCTTAGAAACACCAATCTCCCACAATCACCAGATTCAGGTGTCTGAAGCTCTGACTGCAGAATTCATGACCTGATGTACCCTAGTTCCTTGTGTATCCTGCCTCTGTTACCTTTGCCAAGTGCTCCCTAATCATGCAGTGTCCAATGGAAAGATCTTTTGGTTAGCCTCTTCTGACAGTTCGTCTAGAAAGCTGGTACCATAGCAGGTATTCTGGCTTCATTCCTACCTTTTGCTTGCAACACTTCTATCTTCTTTTAAGAAAACCTTTAGAAAACAGGGTCCCTGTTGGAATTTGTAAGAAAACTAAAAAGATACTTTTAGCCAGACTTTAAGCCACTTGCTTTCAAAGGCTTATCTGTATCTTAGAGGATGTCCAAACTTTATTGTTTTCAGTTTCACATATGGATATAATGACACATATCACCTCTATTGCTTTATAATCTTTACATTTTCAATTCTTCCATTTTGTCTGTAAATACAGATTCTACCTTTCTGGTTCATGGCAATACTCCCTTCAAAACAAGTACCACTATTCAACATCACTGCAAAGGCATGTGAAGTGGTATACTAGTTTGCCTAATGTAACGCTTGAGTTGAGAGCATGTGGGGTTCTTACCAGGTTTACAGGTTTTTTCCTATAACTAATCATTAACCTTGTCTAATTTGTGATACTACACAGTATTCTGACTCCACTTACATGTTTGAATGGGCCATCACGTAGAAACATTAATTCCTATCACTCTTGCCAGCCTCTATCTATCTATAGAAAGGCTTTTTGTAGAACATTCTCTTCCTGTTTAGTCCTGCTTTAGACTACAGTACATTATAAAGTCAAGACATTGCTCTATAAAGACTGCTTTTAAAAATGTTTTTATCCTACGTCTTTGCTAGGAATTGTATTTCCATTTAACTTCTTATGCTTTGTCTTCCATAGAAGCTTTTTTGGATTTTATTTTCAGAGTTCACTTTGCATCTCACTCAAGCTGTATTTAGATGAGGGCAACTTTAATATCTTGCGATCGTTTTGCTTTTTTAATTCATTTTTATAATGGCAATGGCAGAAAGGAGAGAAGAGCACTAAACATTAAATTACAGCAGCAGGATCTAACCCTTACTCATAGCAAGCTTTTCCTGATGACACAGATATGTTGGAAGAAGATATCTTGTGCATTTCACACACTCCCAATTAAATTATTTTCAAAGGATTTTAGAAGCTGTGAGGTCAAGTAATTACATTATTGTCCACTGTAGGATAAAATTGCCCTGGATATAGGCTAAGGACTTGACTGGATTACTCAGGGTCAGGTCTTGCTCCCTCAAGCGGGTAGAATCCCCACAGATGTACGTCCATGTGCCACAGACAACTGTGGCACCCTTCTGGTTAAATATTCCAAGTTTCTCTTCAGATTCCAAGGACTCACATAATACATTCTTCATACACGGATAGCAAAAATTTCTCTGAATTTACCTTATTCCTTTGCTTCTGCACTAGCAGAGGCAGTATACCCCCAGGCACTAAAAAAAGGCCTACTCTAGCGAAAGTCTTTAAAAGCAGAAGTTTTAGAAAAAGTAAAAAAAGAAATAATTACCAAACACGGTTCTAGCTGGAACGGATTCCTTATTTATCCAAAATGAAACTTGAGAAAGGATCACGGTCATAATGCATGGGATATAGGTCTGAATCATAAAATAACCCATTTTCCGTCTGAGGTGGAAGTAAACTGTCATAACAATATATTCACCTAAAAAAAAGAAAATAAAATATTTTTCTGACTGTCCATAAAATGTTTGTGTTGCTAAACAACTGTTTCAGACTATCAGTTGGGATTGTTAAGGTGATGCTATTCATACCACTTAACGTGTACAGAAAGACGTGTTCCTTAGAGACAAGAATGAATGAAAGTTTTAAACAAAAGATCCTGGAAGTAGTAGGTCCTTACAGTGCCATTCTGAAGCTGCTATCAAAAATACTATGAATCTACAGCTAATACTGGATCACTTTTTACAGTATAAGTATGATTTTAAAAAATTCTTTTGGCGTCTGTTGAGGAAAAGTGTCCCAAGACACAAGCTATCTACCTACCATAGTATTCAGAACATTGTGGTACCTACCTGCCAAATAAAACAGTAACAACAATGATGCACATCAAATCACACGAAAGCATCTCAGCTTTTTACTAGGTTTATACCTCAGCACCACTATGATAATGAAACAAATGCAAAAAAATCATTGACAAGAATTAAAAAGACAGTAAGTTTATTTAAAATGTTTTCATTCATATTAAACAAACAAAAAAAATGCAGTTTTACCATAAACTGAATAAACTGTCTAAATAAAGCACTACAGAATGAGCATTTTGGGGACAGTAAGAAAATTCTCTTGTTAACTCGTAACAGTCAATATGGTGAGAAGTAAATTTCTAGTGTATTGCAAACCACTGCTTTATCTTTGAGAAAAAAAAAAATCCATAGAGCGATACACCAAATATATTTGCTTTATCTGTTTCATTTTTACTGTCTCACAACATACAAACTTGCTGATGCTTAAAAAATGATTCCAAATTTTAAAAATATTTTTGGGAATATGCTTGTTTATCACCACACTGCTCATCAGTGATACTTCACTCATTTCGGATGCCTGCAGTTGCCATTTGCCTTATTTCTTGCAGCACAAATCAGCAGAAGTATCTATTGTGACTAATGCATTTGTGCCTATCCTTATCTGACTAGAGGGTTTTTATGGCTTTAATAACCCATTCTGTATGCTGTACTTCTATCCCGAGCTGTTTGCACCGCCAAACAAAGGAAGTCTTTTGCACATAATGTGGATACAGTGCTGAGAAATTACTTCCTCACCCAGGCATCCTCTTGACTCTTCAAACTGCATTTTAAGCAGTGATTAAATGCTCATTTTGTCCCTCGGAGTAATGATCTCATTCTAGCTTTCTGAAAGACCGTAGCAATCTACTGTAATGAATCTGCAAATGTAAATCTGAAGGACAGAAACCTAATTCAGATTTATGCTCTCAGCCCTTAATATGACATTCAGTAGAATACCTTTCAGGAAGGAAAGAAAAAAAAGCCTTGGGCAATGTTACAGGGTTAGTTTTACCTCAAGTTGATTTTTACTGACAAGATTCCTACCTGTAATAGATTTAATGGTTTCAGTGGATACCGTATGCCCGAGCAGGTCATACTGAACTAAACTGGAAGACTCCTCAGGAACTTCCACTGACTTCTCAGGTCCTTTTGTCCAGGTATAAATCATTTCACTCTTTGGATAAGCATCTACAACACATCATCAGTTTGCATAAATAGGAAACTTCTTCTCACACCTTACTAAGAGCCCAGTCCAAACCTACTGAAATCAAACAGCAAGACTAACAGCTTTAGAAGATACCCTTCATGTTAAGCTACCCCCAAAAGCCACCCTCGTAGGAGAATAAATAGGAGCTAAGGTCATATGTCAAGAGTCACACACAAATTCACTTCACATTTGAGTGTGAAGTCTAAACACAAGTTCCTTCTGGATCAGCCCTTATTGGGCATGTAAATGTTATCTTTAAATTAGTTTAGAAATTTCTATCTAAAATTTTGTCATTAAAATATACTAATATATATAAAAGAGCATGTAGAAGGAGGATACATTTTGAAGACTGGGTACACATTTCTTTACAGAAAAGAATGATCACACTAAAACCAATATTATATGAAAAACTATATTTTAAACTTGTGTTTAAAATATTTGCCAGAAACCAGAGGTCAGTAAAATATTCACAATAGCCCAAAAATAAGCATGCCCAAAGAAGCATTTTACATTCAATACAAAAGACGTAACTTAGGGCTAGCATTCAATCCCTACACAGCCCAAACTCCTGTTAAAAATAAATTAAATCAGCCTTGCATTTAGAATGGTTATATCTTATTTTAAGTTTCAGTGAGGAAGATATCAGATTAGTGTCAAGCGCAATTTCTGCTGGCTGGTGATTTTGCCTGAAGAAATACGCCTGTGGAGAAGCCCCCACTATTGAAGCTGCCCTGTCATACAGCTGGTACCAAAGCCAACTCTGTCAGCACCTGGTCGCCAGTCTCACTGTAACAGGGATGAAAAACTGTATCAGAGCAATGTCTTTAATATTCCCCTTTTGGTTGACTACCCAGCTGTATAAGCTAAATTTATGCTAAGGAAAGACTATGAGTAGCTTCCAGACGTTTCTAACTTGAGAGCTCTGGGGTCAAGGGAAACAGATTAATGTCCAGCCACTGACTACACCGGAGTGTAAAGCAGAGAAGTTGGCAACTGAGAAAGCTTAGAAAAGTGACAACATAGTTAATGGAGTGCACCAACCATCTCCAGGTGGTCTCAGAGGTCTCTGTTGAGAATTCAAATCAGGGAATCATAGCTACCTCCCTTGGTTGTTATGCAATAGGTCCCAAAAATGTTCCTTCTGGCCAAAGTTTGGAGGTTATCCAAAAGTCTATATCTGATTTCAAAGCGAAAGTCACCTGCACTAAGATTCCTCACACCAGTCTGAAAATTATCTAAACTTGCCATGCAGACTCCCATCATAGGCCAGGACATAATAGATAGACAAATCAAACTCAAGATCAAATCTTTATTCGTAACCCACACATCTAACTTAGGATGTCAATGTGTCTCCACTGACTCTAGAGAAAGTAAAAAAACTTGCTTCCCTAGGTGCCTTTTACCTGGCAGTTGGAAGGTGAGATGGATCCCACCCTTTGTCTTCTCCGGCGAATTTCTCACTGAGTATTTAATTCCTCCCTAAGAATCAAGAAAAACTATGTATTTCAAGCAACTGTGTAGCCAGAATAGTGGGGTTTAACATAACAGCTGAATCACTGACTGCTTTTCAATTCTCTGCCTGGGTTTAATTTTTCAGGCCTTAAATAAAATTCCCAAGGAAGTTAACAGGAGTTTTGTCTGCATAAGGATTGTGTATCAAGACTAATATTCAGAAAGTTTAGTAGTTGTTCAAAATCTACTTCTACCATTTAAATTCTGTATTTACAAGAAATTTCATAATTGCAACTTACAACTCCCAAATTTGAGAGGACAAGCATGACCATCCATGGGAAAATCCACTAATCTCATGGGACACTCTGCACTTATTGTAAGCCTATAATGGAACAAATTAAATAGTCTCTGGTTGCCATTTTGTCTAGGCAGTATAACTTTTTGCATACAGTAATTGTAAGAAGCTGAACAGACAAGTTAGATACCTCATTGTGTACAGGATGGTGCCATTTCTCATTATTCTGAAGAGTTTATTTGGGGCTGTCATATTATGTGCAACAGACTTTTTCCCATTCCTGAAGAAAGTGTCGGGAGTCCACACCTTCGAAACCATCAAGTTATTAAGTCTTAAAATTTCAATAGGGCCATCATATTTTAATCTTTTGTCTACCCATGTCTGACGGAAGAACACATCCATTGTATACTCCTGTATTAAATTGCAGAAAAACAAAATCACATTTGCACGTATAAGTGTTTCCTGTAAAAAAAGAAATCCCTTAGGAGCAAAGAAATCAGTAGTAAATAAAATGCTTAGTCCACTACACAAACGTATTTCCACCAATTAAAGTGTGCTGTGTACTTCTTAATAGCTTAATTTCCCACATTAGTCGTATCAATAAATTGCTACACATATTCAATCGTTAAGGAATAACTAATAATTAGGTTGCAGGAAGCAGGCAATTGAATTTGTAGTCAAGCATATAACTGGAAACAAAATGATCTCTAACAATAAATGCCAACAGATTTTCAAAGAAAGGATATCCATGGATTTTCTGCTGCGGGGTAAATTAAAAATACCTGGGCAAACGATTACTTCCACTTTAAAGTCAGGAAAGAAAATTTAATTTCAACTGATGGAAAGCAAGCTTTTAAATGAGGACAGCTAAATATTTCCTTTGCCATGCCCACAAAACATGGATAAATGTGCATATAAATGTATTTGTTTTTAACTATGTAACTGCCCCATTAACTTCCTCAGAAAAGCCATTCAGATGCCCCAAAGAAAACATGCAAACAACAGCTGCAGAACTGCAGACACAGGCATGTCATGAGAAATCATATGTGAAGGAATGGATGAAGGAATGCATTTCTCGTATCTGGAAGATAATGCATTTCACCAAAAAAAGCATCACGCGGCATTGAAAAAGGTAACACAGAAAGTTGTAATTCCTTTCTAACTTACAGTTGTGATTTTGTTGTTAAGCTACACAATGTTTTCTGCCTTTATTTCAAACTCTTCTGCATGATGTTACCATCGAAACTACTTGTATGGCCGTATCTATTTGCATGGGCAAGTAGGCATGTCTACTAGTGCAATGCATCTTAGAATTATATCTGTCTTATTTTCCATGGCTGCATCCTCCACTGTGGTTTATAGTTAACCTGTGAAAAGTCTCTTTTCTAGTGTCATTTCTTGCTGGTGACTTCATAGACCGTAACTAGCAGTTCTATGCGACAGATTTTGTAATATGAGGTTTTGTCCCTTTTCATTACACCGGGTACCAAAGTAACCCAGCTCTATAAAGATATTCTGATCATCCCCTGCACCAAGACTACATCACACTTTGCTGTTTCAGTGAGTTTTAGGAGTGCAGCCGCATTCAGATTACACTGGATCACTAATGGATAGATTCATTCCAAAACCAATTTATGGATCCCTGAATAGCCTCCTAACTAATCCCTAATGATGAAAGGGGAAACATCTCCTGTAAACTCTCCTTCTGCCAGTTCCTTACCTACCTTCAGTCCATGTTCTCACTCCTGCCTTCTCCAATATAAATAATAATTTCCCAAGTGGCACCATGTCAAATGCTTCACTGAAACCTGAGAGATGATGCCATGCAGCCCTCATTTTAGATTTGAGACACACATTACTAGATTTCCTTGGGACCAGGTTCTTGTACCCCTCATCACACTGAACATGACAACCACTGAAGGGGTAAGATGCATTTCAACATGAGACTGCTGTCACGAATCTAGCCCTTGAAAAAATATCTTGCTATCACATACCTTTCCACATGACAGAACCAAATCAGGTGCACCACGAAGTGCACAACAGCACTGGATGGGAAGGAAGTTACTGCCCTGCAACTGCCTTTCCCTTAACGAAGTTCAGTACAAACATATAATGCACATATGGCTGTTACTTCCATGTGATTTCTTGGATATTTTATAAAAAGAGAAACTATTGTGTGATTTAAGGATATAGCTCTAGATCATAGAAGTTGATGAGAGTTCTGCTGGATTTGACCTCAAATGAATTCAGATGCTGTTCAGGCACAAATAGCAGCATGTGCAAATGTAACATTTCTCTTCAGTGACTATTTCATGCATGTCACTTTGACGTTCAATTTCTGCAGACACTTATGAAAACTCTTATCAGTCAAAGATTTGCTGAAAGTGATGCTAAAAGGGGTACAAAGATCAGGAGAGGGCATTCAACTGAAATGAAAACGTCAACAAGTATTTGTTAAATGATGTCATAATTATTCACCTGAGAATAACACAAGCTTCAGAAAGGAAAAGCAATTCAAAATATATTACACATTTCCCACAGCAGACTTAGATGCTCCCCACAAGGCCTGAGTCTGCCCCTACACCATGAAAGCCTGTTTTAAATCCTATGAAGTTAATTTCTTAAGCCAGCCAAAAAACAGTGAAAGTGTGACCAGAATCAGGCCTGATGTATCTAATTATAACCTGTAAATTAAGCTGTTACTAATCTTGCCTACTTTGCATGATTGACAGAACAGTACAGATGAAGCATCCACTCTTTACTGCAGTTAATGGTTTCTCAGAACCAGGAAATGGCATTTTAATCCCAGAAATACCTACCATTTCTACATCAGAAACAGGTCCAAAACTGGTGACATATATATCTGTTTTGACTTCAGTAACAGGACCTAATGTATGAAAAGGAAGTGAGCAAGAAAATGTGAATTTTGCAGGTCAACAATTCCCATAAATGATCGTGGCACATGAACAGTTATTGCTTTGAGGGTTCTGTGGACACGCAAGAGGAAAACGCAAATACAGGTCATTTCAGATAAGTCTCTAATAACAAGCACTGCTCAGTTACCTTTACCACATAAGTAAAAGCAGCATTTCCATGCAAACCCCCATTCAGAAAACCAATGTTGACTCAACAGATAAGAAAACAGATGTCAAAAATTAAAAGGCTCACTGAAAACACCATGCTAATTAACAACAAGCACCAAATTCAGGAAACCCACGTTCCCCAAGGCATTTGTTAGTACCAATAGAACCAAATGTTAGTAACTGGACTACAGGTATTAGCATGCCATGCACTAGGCAATTTTAGTACTGCAGTATCAAGAACCGTATCCATATCCTGAGGCGCACTTAAGTGTTTTAATACTAACAATCAAAATAAAAGTTTGATAAGCATTTTTGAGGGTCTGAACCTAGGTTCAGATGCTACCACAAAGCTTGTCTTGAAAGAACTATAGATGTTTAGGACACTTCGAAACAGTGTACCAAGCAGAGGTCTTCTGCTCTCACAGCTGGGTGCCACACAGCAACCAGAGAAAGCAGTTTCACTTTAACATATCATTTTCTTTACTACAGTGCAAAACACCCGGAAATTTCAGACGGGCGTTCACTCTACAGCACACTCTACGGTTCCCCTTAAACCAAAGAACATATGCACTAATTAATTCCACTGGGATTTAGGTCTGTTCCCAATGTACAAAGCTAGAAAGCTGCTAATCATTACCAGTTATTATGATGATTTGGTGATCAAAGCATTAGTTAATGGTTTAATTCAGGTAATTAATTCACATTGTAAAGAAAAAAAAATAAAAGAAAAAAAAAAAAGAAAGAAAATCTACTGATAGTCCTACCAAACAGTATCTTTTTGGAAAAAAAAAATTCACAACCACAGTTTCTAAACCCCTACCACTCAAATTTCTAAAGTGGATAAGTGGCTTGAATCTGTTAATTCAGGCTTTAGCATAGTATATACAATCTAAAAATGAAAGGAGGAAAGACTTAAGACTGTTAGCAGAAGAATATGTCCCTCTTGGAAAGAAAAAAAATTTTAAAATCACTGTTCACAGATGTCACTTCGAATCAAATGTTAAAAGGAAAAAAAGAAATAAGCAACTGGAAAACAGGGAACCTATACTTCTTGCACCTAGAACAAGTGTCAAACTGCGAACAGAAAGTAAAATAAAACCATGTAAAATTATTTCACTAAACAGTTTGCAAGTTATGTAGAGAAGAACAGCTAAGAATTTTTCAGTTAAATGTCAAAAACCCAACTTTGCTGGAAGTTAACAGTTTCACAGAAGGACATTTTTCAGAGATAAAACCTAAAGAAAAATCACCCTACAACAGTTGGTAGCTCAGTGGTCCCTGGAAAGTTGGAATGTTTGGCATGTCTGTCTTGAAGGCGTTTTAAGAAGAAGCTCCCAAGTTCCAGATAACATACTTTCATACCATGCTGTTTGTTTTGCAATGGGTTGCTCTCTAAACATGTCAAATGGCAAGCTGCTCCCCTTCCTACAAATAACGAAGTGTTCTTTAGGTCAGGCAAATCCATGAGTGGTTAGACCGCTCATTTTACTGACATTGTAATCTGACGACATTTCCTGAACAGAATTATTTCTGGAGAGCAGAAGAGGTCCAAGAGAGTGGAAAAACTCATACTAGAGCTATCAAGATACTGAAAGTGGAGACATTAATCTGCAGTGTTAGAAAACAGGGGAGAAAAGCCCAATCATACTTGTACATAGAAATAGAAGAGATCCAATCATATCTGACCTCCCATAATCCCAAGACTGTAATTTATCTAGGGTTGGTTTAAGTATTTATGTATTTATTTCACCTGAACTGGAAACATTTCTGAAATCAAGTTCTATAGAAATTAAAAAGTAATTTTCCCACATAGCTCTAATATGAAAATGTAGGAATTAGCCTCTATTACTCAATAATAAGAGAACACTGAATATTGCACTCAGTTCCTGAATCCCTTTCAGGATTTCTTTCCCAAAACCCTTTCAGGAACTGCTTTATTTGGTAGTTCTAAATATGAATATTCCTAAAAAAAAAAAAAAAAAAAAAACAAACCAAAAACCCAAGCCTTTACCTGCTTTCCTTTGGCAATACCTCCTTTTCGTTAGCTCTCAGAACACTGTAATTTTATAATCATAACAAGTTGAGCAAAGGGACAGATTCTTCCCACAGACATGAGCTGCTTCTCCTCAGGCATTGATTTCTTTTGTTTTATTAAATGATTACTGCTTCATTGGCAATAAGCGTTCAGAGATTTTTTTGCAAGCTTATTTTTGGGAGTTTCTCAGAAAGAAGGGGAGAGCTAAGACCAAGAAGCTAATCGCCAAATCAGCAAGCCTATGATTTAATGCTATTAGAAATCCTATAGCAGCACAGGACTAGAACTATGCTTGAGTTCATCCTTCTGTAACTGTTATTGTGCTCTCAAACCTTTATTTATCAGCGGGACCCACGAGAAAGAAGGAAGCAAGAACTCTCAGACAATAACGAAGCCACAAAATAAGATTGAAATTAAAGTTTATTTTTGGTTTCTTGCCTGACATGATGGCAGTACAGTGACAAAACAAATGGTAAAATCACATTTTAGGCCACTAGAAAATGGCAGATGAATGAAGTTCTAGAAATATTTTAGGCATCATAACGGTTACCCAGCTAGTACTGACATGCCAATCCTTGCTTTGCATCCAAAACCTTGGTCAAACAGTAAGTATTTCGTAGGAGTGAAGACAGCAGGAAGGGCCAGTGAAGCTGATTATCCCTCTAAAGCTTTTCCTGTTGTGCTCCACATCTTCCACCTACATTGTCAGTTCACAGCTCTTAAGGCCAAATCTTGGATTTTCTCGCACATCCCAGTACTTAATACCAACCCAGGAGCATCTGTGGTGACACCAAAACCCATCCCTATTCTTCTTGTTCTAGAAGAAAACATAACTCCAACAGGTAACAATAGTAGGGGTACAAATTAGTGACTCATGCTTTTTTTTTTTTTTTTGGTTTTTTTTAAAAAAAAAGCCTGTTATTAACCGTGGGAATTCCTGTCAACGAGGAGGTGATCTGTAGTCACCTAACCTACTTTTACTGGTGATTTAAGCAGCCCTCCAAAATGAAGGTGTTGCTGCACTTAATCGACTCAGGGTCCACAAGCAGAAGATCCTATTAGAATCCTTAACACTCTAATACTGGCCGTGAAATGCAGCGAGTTGTAAGAAGGGCCAATTAACTTTAAATATGACCATTTGGGCTTATCCCTCAATGGATGTTCAGAAAGCATCTATCCACCATAAATCTTCAGGAGCGCTGAAGAACTATTTATAACATACTGGTGTGTATTTTTATGTCAATGGAATAGGAGGAGAGTCCTACACACTGCAGTGGGAACATTTAAGTCTGAATCACTGCTTGCAAGATAATATACTTTAAAGAAGCTCAGGCAGGATTAAAAGCAACCCCTGCAATAAGCCAGAATAGTTCAATGTTAGATAGAGATGTTACATGTGGGCTGAAGAAGCGGTGCCAGGCCCTAACCTTGTGAAGAGGAACATAAGACAGCTCTCCCATGCATTTTATGCCAACATATGGGTTGAACTGCAGCAGAGCTCCCACCGAAAGACTTCGGGCTCCATTATCCCCGCGTCTCCATAGGCAACTGTCACTGTAGAGATCCCCACTGTATGTAAACAGTCAAATCCTGCACAGGCTTTCTGTATATTGCAAATTTTGCCGTCAGGAGTCACACAACCAATCAGGAACATCAGCAAACAAGTCTGTACAAAGGTTTCAACATACAAAGTACAATTTAAATGCTAAGTGCAGTTATTGCTGCTATTATGAGATCAGTCCCAGGATACATAAACCACATGAAATTATATCGGTTCCTACAGCTACATCTAAAAAAAAAAAAGTAATTGCTACAGATTTTTTTTTTTTTTAAATATAACTACATGTGAAAGATTTGGTGCTTTCTCTTTCCAAATTCTTGCTGCCTGGATAGGGTTGATATCTTTTAAGTGAAGGAAAAAAAGAAGAAAGAAAGAAAGAAAGAAAGAAAGAAAAAAAAAAAGCCATCATATGAAGTATGTTCTCTTGTTTCATTCTATCAGAAAGAACAGCTGAGGACACCTGCTATATGTAAGATTTCTGTTAGGAAGCCAGAACAACTAGGTAGGGCATTTTTTTACAAATTAGTGTGGTATTCAAACACGTGGGCTACATTCCCCACCAAAAGACAAATACAACACACACAATGGCTTTTGTCTCTACGTATGTTCATCCATCAGCATGTCTGAACCCTGAAAAGGAAAAAACATACCTCCAGAAATGAGATTACTTGTGTTTCTTTGCCTGTTGGTCAGCAGATAATCTCTGTTGAGGCAGCCAACAAGCTTGATACTGGTGCCAGTTTTCATGATGTGGACACCTGTCCACTAAGAACTGGACTAAGAATATCAGCTAATTTTATATAGGTCACTGAACAACAGACAGATGGTAATGACTTCAAGCATTACTAACCTGGGCCAAATTCAAATCAGTCAACTACAGGTATCTAACACCATATCCTGTTAAGCCTTTGAGTCATCTAGCTGAGGAAGACTGGACAACTGCCTGAAAGAAAAAGGATCAGCTTCACTTTACAGTGCTCATTTAAGCCCATTTGCAATCTAAAAAATAAATAAAATGCGACATCTATTATGTCAGCAATGGAACCTTGAAGGTACGTGTGAATTCCTAATAAGAGCAGATAATCACATAGCTATTTTCCTCTCCTCTAAAAACAGAAAATAGTCTTTGCTCTTCAAATGTATTCTGTGTGTATTCTCTGACTAAAGTCATACCTCCTGCACTGACAGGAAATGGGTCTTCAGAAATGCTGTTCATCAGCTGAGCTTCACACAGCCTAGAAGGGGCAGAGAGGCCCTCTCCTACCCTTCTTAGAAGAGACGATGACCAACATATTTAACTCCACCAACTACTCTGCTGCACAGGTACAAGATCATGAGAAAGAATATGACAAGAGGAAGGAAAGAAAAAGGAAAATGAATTAACATAGTCCTGCTCCTTCTACTCATGAGCCAGCGCACGTGACAACTTCTAAACAGGCGGCCACGGGGCTATCACCATTTCGCTAGCTGATAGAGAGTCTTGCAGCTCACGCCAGACTCTACCTCACACAAATAACAGAACCCAAGAGGAGAGAGAGCTCCAGTTTTCACCAACTGATGGGCAAGCACACCATAATGGGCCAGCAACACGCTGTGGATGATACTGTCAGCCTGTTTAGAGCTAATATCAGCAAGTTTTGCAGTCAACCTAAGAGCCATAGGCAGGAGGCAAGCACACGCCACCTTCTGCCTTTGGTCTGGCCATACAATTGGCTGTTAAAAGCAAGACGCCAGAGATGAGATGTTCTCTAAAAGGCACAATTCATTAAAATTAGCAGAAACGTGACAGCACACTGAGATGCTGCCCTCACCAGTTTCAGTCCTTCCATTCTTTCTTACTTCTGTAAGTGCAGTCTTAAGCGTGAAGAGTTACTGTATCATGAAATTTTCAAAGACACTTATATTTTTTAAAGTTACAATCCAATACAGGTTTGAACTGGATCTCACGGGCCCTTACTTACGTCAAGAGTTGCTCAGGTAAAGTCTGAAACCATGCAAGTGTTCAAAATGGCAAATGAGACCCAGGCCTTTCAGTTCAAGTGAATAGTGCTCTTCTCAAAAAGCCATCTGGACTTCTACTGTCCCTTTGAAACTAATCACCAGTAGAAATGTAACAAGATGATTTTCAAAGAAAATCCAGTATTTCGAACTTTCTATAGTTTCCCTTTGTGTTATACCCAAAACTTTTAAAAGCACATGAAAACCGGAGTCAGGGTCTAACCAGAAATGCTTTTGCTTCAAAGTCTTCCAGCCGAATCAAAACAGCACTGTGGTAACACTCTTGAAGTTTTCCAGCAGATAATGCTTTTAATTCATCACACTACAAGTGGCACCTGTAAACACCCTGTTCTTGTCATCTGTTAGATTACAGAGGGGTTTTGACCTGGAAATCCCCACACGTTACAAATTGCATTCTGAAATTCGGGATAATGGTAACATGGAGCATACAGTGTAGGGAACAAAACTGACTTCATTTCCACCACACTATTTTCAAACGTCATACAGCCTTACTTTATTCATTAGTCCCTAAATACCTTCCCTCTGCTGAAATTCAAAACTCTCATGCATTTAAAGTATTCCTGACAGCACTTGGGTTTATTTCTTCTTTCCTACACAAACCTGCCCATTCTGCTGTTTCATTAAATTTCTAGGTGAAATCTCTCTGCTTCTCTCCCGCTTCTTTAATTTCCTTCTCCTCCACCCCCCAAACTTAATGGGAACTTCCACTTTAATGGTATATAATAACCTTTTTTCATAAACCCTTCTGGTTTTGCTTATTACACTACCAAACCTCACAGTGCTTAGTAAGTGACAGCAACTTGTTAGGTTTTTTAAAACCATTTAATAAAGTGAGTTTGTAACGCAAGGTGCCAATCAAATGCCATGGGGACCTTCATTCTTCTATTAACCCTCAACATACGCCATGCTCCTGCGTAAGAAGTACCAAGACAAGCTTCCATATACTCCACTGAAGTTCAAAACCCTCCTGGGAGACAACTTCCAATTTGTAAGCATGCTCAGGCAATTTAACTTCTCCTCTGTAACTACCAAAAAATTGTGCTAATTAATGATAGCGTGGAGAATTTAGATCCAGTTTTAGGAAAGCTCCATAATCTAACATTTTCTACTTTGTTCTGCATGCAAAAAATCTTCATGAATTGTTATTTGTGGCAACTCTGGAAGATGCCAGCAAAATTCAGAATTTGGCTACCTCCCCAAGTCTGATTTTAAACATCATTTGTGCCAGAATTAGAAATGTTTTCGTTGATTTGAAGTTTAAAATCAGCACAGTCAGACCTCTGTGCAGATTTTTGTTCTTAAAATAAAACCTTCGTTTCTTTTCGAGCCACGTGAAAACTAGATGGTGAATCAGCTTCAAGAATAAAACAAAAATAAATATTCTGCTGTTCATCAGAAAGTGACGTTTAACGTTACCAAAACACACTATACTTTCCATCTCTAAATACTCCCATCCCCTCTGACATTTTGTTTGCTATGCTATAAACTAGTGAGTGACACTTTTAAGATGCAAGTCCCATTTACCATAAAGATTTATCAGTAAAAAAAAATAGGGAAAACTGGATTTGGATAGTGTATATTTTAATAACTAACCCACAGTTATTTACTCTGAGTAATGTCAAAAAGTCAGATCTGACCAATTGCAGAAACTACTTTCTTTGGCTGGTTTTGGAATTGGCTTTTGCAGAGGGGGTGGTGGGGGGTGGTGGTGAGGGTTTGTTTGTTTTGTTTTCAGATTGTTGTTTTTTTTTCTAAAAGCTGTTCTTGTCAAATATGCGAAGATAACTTTTGCTGTAAAGAGCTAGGGAGGCAGGTATCATTTTCAGAAATGAAGCAATTTTCTTCCCCATGTGTTACTTACAAGTTCAAAACTCAAAGATGAGTGGCTTAGACGTCATAAGGAAGAAGCAGCAAGAATGAATATAATACCCATTTTGTGAAATATTCACCTAGAAGTGTTTTCCCCAGGCTGAAATCTGAATGTTTTTTCCTCCATCTATCATTTACTTCAATATTGTGATTATTAAAGTTCAAAAGTTCAGGGAGACGCAATGAACTTTTTCTCCTTGATAGCATTTTGCTGAAAGTCTGCAACAGTTATTGGGGGAAAAAGATCTACTCTTGCAAAATATCCTGAGAAGGACAACTGTATTAAAAGAAAAAGCAACATAAACTCTATGTCATATTACATATTTAGTAGTTGTTTAATTTTGGAAATCTGATAATGCTCAGAAAGCATCTTTGATAGATGACTAATTAGTTGGCATTCAACCTAAAATGATGCCAAACATAGCACATCTCTTGTAAGCGTGCAGAAATGTCTGTAACCTCTCCGCAGAGACTAAATTGCAAAAGGCTAGCGGTTCCCAATGATTCCTCTGGGTGCTAACAAATTTAGCTTCCTTCTCACTGAATGTGCAAGCTAACTTATAGAAGACCTCATTTATTCCATACACTCAAAATAATAAAGGCGTGATCAGCGATGCCAGGTGTTGTCCTTGAACAATCACGATCACGCATGTGAGCACTGTAGAGGACATGTGGGGAACATGTTGGCACACATGTCAGTGTAGATGGATCACGTGTATGAAGAAGGTACTTTCAGAGGAGGAAGAAAGTATTTCGCAACATAAACCTACGCAAGGATCTCATTCAATCCTGTATAGGAAGCAGCCTATAAAACTCTCGTTATAGCCTTGTGCATCATGACAAGGACCATAGCATTTCTTGTTAAATTTAAAAAAAAAAAAACAACTTTCAAATCTGTGTTTTTAATATCTTCATTCCAGATTACAAATAAACTTTTATTTCGTCTGGGTCCCAGTGATTTTTGGTTCCAAGTCCCTGCACAGTAACATCCAAACCAATAAAGTACAGCAAGTCTGGCTGCTCGTTCAGCAGCACAAACCCGCGCCTTCGCAGCCTGGGGCACAAAAGGGGCACAAAGTGCCCACACGCAGAGCACAGGTGAAGGCGAATTCAAGACTCCCCCATTTCCAATACCTGCACAGCAATTAAGCCTACTACTTCTAAATCAAAGCTGGAATTCGAGCAACTGTGGCAAAGAACCGGTGTACTCGGGCACCGGAGCTCTGGTTTGCCCTAACCAGTGGGACAGAACCCATCGAAGACCTGACCTCTTAGGCTGGTAAAAGTAAACTCGTTTCTCCTAGGACCCGATCCGTGGCACTTAGGGGTCAAAAACTGCCAAGAACCAGAGGAATCTGGATGCAGACAGGTCCCTCCATCCTCACCAAGCCAACGCACACCGGCCTCAGGGCTTTTTTGTTCCCCCCAGGGCAACGGCAGCGCCCCGAGCCCGGGGTACGGGCAGAGCCGCGAAGCGGGGGCTCAGCCCGGGACCGCCCCAGCGGGGCCCCCACGGTGTATGTGTGGGGGGGTGTCGCTCAGCCCCCCCCCCCCGGAGCTTTCGGGACCGGGCGCTGCCTCGCTGCCGGCCCTTCCCTCCCGGAGGGCTCGGACCCCGGGGCGGGGTGGGGGGGGGGTGTGTGTGACACGGACACAAACGGACACACACGTTTTCGGTCGGTAACGGGTCGGTACGAGCGGCGGGCGCTGCGCCCCCTGCCCCCTGCTGCCCGGCACCCCCCTCCCACCCGCCGGCACCGCGCCGCCACCGTACCCCCGAATCCCGGTCGCAGCCGGTTGTCATAGCCATCCAGGAGGCTGTTCAGGATGCTGGTGAAATTCTCCGGCCACAATTTCTCCTCTTTTTTGCTCTGCCCCGGCGGCCCGGTGAGACTACGAGGTAAAGAGGGAGGGTGAGCGGAGCCGCCGGGAGCCCGCGGGGGCAGCGGCGCCGGGACCGGCCGACCCGGGCCCCCCCGTCCCCCCACCGCCGGGGGTACTCACCACGTCGCCAGGCACAGGCAGTGCAGGAGGGCGATGGAGAGACCCGAGGACATGGCGATGGCTGGCTCCTTGGCAGAAACCATCTTTGCATGCCATACTTCACGCCTGGGCACGTTAAACGCCTTGTCCGGGGCGGGGAGGGGGACGCGGGGCCCGGCGCGGGGGCGGCGGCGGCGGCGGCCCCCGGCGGCCCTACATGCGCGGCGCCCCGGTTGCCAGGCGCCCGGCACGGGCGGAGGAGAGACGACTTTCCCCGCACCGTTAACTCTCTCGGGGCAACAGGCGCCGGTCCCCGCCGCTCCCCCCGCTCCCCGCTCCCACCCCCGCCCCGCCCGCGGCCCCGCGCCCCGCCCCGCGCTCCCCTCCCGGCCCCGCGCTCCGGCCGGGGCGGGAAACGCGCCCGTCGCCTCTCGGTGCGGGTGCGGAGAGGTGCGGGGCGGGAGGGCGGGCGGGTGGGTAGGTGGGGGCGTCCCGGTGGTGACCGCGGCGGCGAAGTCTTCGTTCGTCCCAGTCATCTCCGCTCCCCAACAGGGGGGACGAAAGCAAGGGCGGGCGGGGGCAGCGATCAATTTCCCGGCAAGGAGGGTTTGGGAGCAGGAGGGTCCCTCCGCGCCGGTGGGAGAGGAGAGGAAAGAGAGCTCTGACTTGAAGGTTCAAACAGCAGGCACCCAAAACGGATGGGAGAGAGTGGGTTATCCCGGGTTTCTGAAAGCAAAAATGCCAGAACAGAAGAATAGTTTCACATTATCTTTTTTTTTTTTCTTTTCATTCCTATAATTAGGGAACAAGATTTGGTGACCCAAATAATTCCCATTATACAAGGTCCAAGGGATTCTGCATCAATTACAGTAAAATCCACTCAGAAGTGTTGCTGGTCTGTTACAGGCTGTTGGGATGGAGAGGGGATGAGAGGGGGAAAGGAAGAGAAAGGTGGCGGTGTCCCCCACTCAATAGGTATTGGCAATAAACAGCTTGTTCTTCTGATCAAGCCTGCTGCAGGGACAATTGTTTGGGTTTGGAAATCAGTATGCAGGTCAATTTTAACGAGGATGGTGAAGTTCATCGCACAGCAGCATATAGAGCAGGTATTGTAATTGACTCCAAGACTACAGTACCGCCGATGCTGACATAAAAAGGCTTTATTCATTACTTGCTACACTATCTTCCAGCACTGAAATGCCTGATTATCTTCAAAACTACTGTACACTTGAAATCTTCATGACTGTACTTCAGAGCTTGTTCCAGCTAAGGTGCCCTTTGCTGATTCCTTTGAAAGAGAATTAAAGCTGTGCTTGAAATCCATTTAGCTTGCTGATGCTGTTTATCTTTCAAAAAACTCTGTCTAGGCAGTCAGTTCTGCTTCCAATTTTAAAAGCCCTATTTAGGCCTCTGCAGATTACTAGTCTGCTTCCTGAGATTTTGACAGGATTGTCATCTCCTGACTGCCTTACAGGATCCTGATCTGACTGTCTTACTGGAACAACAAATGCTCTGCCGAAACCTCCCAGAGCGGGCAGCCTGCCTACGGACAGCACGTGCACTCCATGCAGTACTTACAAGCCTGGACAATGCAGACGGTAGGATGCCACGCCAAGGTCACTTCAGCTCCCGTGATGAGGCTCTGGGAGCAGCCTGTTTAACTCCAGACACAGGTGAAAACCAGCACGCCAGCAAGAGTCCACTGCCCTGGCTGCATTAGCAACCCAATCAGGAACAACAGAAGGATGGAACAGCAGCTCTTCAGGAGTCTAATTTCACCACATCAGATAAGTTTGCCTGGGTTAATCAGCCACTTTTGATCTTCTGTAAACTGACATAATTTGTTTTTCTGGACCAGTCTTCTGCTATAGCACGGACTATGCCAAGGGGATACTTAGGACTTGCCTCCAGTAAAGATAATCTTCAGTTTTCCTGTCCTTTGCAAGAAAAAGTAATCCCTGCTTGCAGAACACTGAAGTGAGATTATCTGATCTAGGGGTACTTCAGAAAAAAAATTGCTGGCAGAAGCCAAATTCACAAAACTAAAGCAATGGCAATAGATGGTAATTGAGGACTGGGAAGAATCCTGCTGGCTAGTCACAGACATGGAGCAAACCGCAGCTCTACAGCACTGCCACTTCTAGCAGCTGCTGCGGAAGAAAGCCAACACCACCCTGGCAGATCAGGGACACCCTTGGGTTTAGATTGTTTTATTACCTTCGACGAATGTACAGACACCTGTGTGAAATGAAATACAGAAGTCGAGTGGTATTCACCAGTAATGATCTCCCCACATGAATGGGCAGCTGAGGGAACTGGGGTTGTTTAGTCTGGAGAAGAGGAGGCTGAGGGGAGACCTTACCGCTCTCTACAACTACCTGAAAGGAGGTTGCAGTGAGGCAGGGGTCGGTCTCTTCTGCCAAGTAACAAGCCATAGGACAAGCGGAAGCGGCCTCAAGCTGCACCAGGGGAGGTTTAGACTGGATATTAGGAAAAATTTCTTCACCAAAAGGGTTGTCAGGCACTGGAACAGGCTGTCCAGGGAAGTGGTTGAGTCTCCATCCCTGGAGGTATTTAAAAGACATGTAGATATGTTGCTTAGGGACATGGTTTAGTGGTGAACTTGGCAGTGTGAGGTTTATGGTTAGACTCGATGATCTTAAAGGTCTTTTCCAATCTAAATGATTCTATGATTCTATGTCCTGATAAATGTTATCACTCAACCCTCTCTTAAATCCATGCCTGGAGTCATAGGGAACATGGATGCCGTAGGCCCAGGAGCTCTGCTACAAGTAGAAATCAAAGAAACCCGCTCAGTTATGCCCCTTCCAGCAATTCTAGGAACTGAGCTGGTCTGTGCATGATTCCCAGGCCTTTAGAAGAAATAATAAAATTATAATATCCCGGATACCTTTGCAGTACAGGATTTCAGTAAAGGTAACATCAGGTTGAAAGACTTGTGGACATGCCATGCCAGGGCACCAGGCTTCTAAGAAGATCCTCATGTTGTTTTTCTCTAAGAAAAGGTAGACATAGTGCCCTTCTGTCCCACCCTCCCTGCCCCAGGTTATATTGGTGTAGGATGCAGGTGCCATTTGGGTGCATTTACTCTCTAAAAGTGCTAAAACTAAATGAGAAATCACTTTCTATAAATCTAGAAAATGCATTCAAACACTTTTCAAATTTATCAGTGGTTAATATCTCCCTTAGATCCAGCACTGCCTGTCACTAATTAAGTAAAATTAATATAAAAAACAGAGATTGCTGTCCTTGATATGTGAACAACTGAATCATTTGTATATTGCTGAAACTTTTACAAGACTAGGCTTGAAAGGAATATAAAACAGTTCAGAAAGACAGTAATCAGTCCTGTAAGCCAGATAAATCACTTCTGAGTACTTGCTTATATTTTTTGATATATGCATTGCCTTGGCTAGTTTCAACGTTTTTTAAATTACATCTTAAGATATATTCTAGATTCTTTTGTAATGTATTTGTAGCAGACACATACAGAAACTCCCAGGGTGCTTCTTTGTCACCAGCAGATACATGCTGATTTTAAAAATACTGCTTGAAATGATCTTTGATCACTTCAAAGCATTTCAGGGTTATATCACCTTTCTAAAAGAACTTCATGACTCCAAGAAGGACTTAGTGGTCATGGGCTGGATTGATGGTCCCTAAAAATGTTTGCTGAATTTGGCATTTTCTCAGCTTCTCCAGTTTTTATCACCAATTCTTCCAAGATTTCTCCAGAGAAATCTCACCCATCGTGGACTATTGTAAGAAGGGGACTATTTTTGCCTGGCTCCATATGCTCAGAAAGCACTTGAATATCTTAAATAGACTTTTTTTTTCCTTTTTTTTTTACTGCCCCTATGCTGATGTATCCTCCTAATGATTTTTGATGAAGCAGACATTCTGGCCATGCCTCAAAGCAGTTTTATCCAAAGCTATGGATCTTCAAGTTTAGCTTGATCATTTCTTACTTCTCAAAACACACAGAGAAGCAGAAAAGTTTTTCATCACTCTTCCCGTGTCTACTTTATCATCAGATTAAGTGGAAAGAAAAAGAAAGTTGGCACTTTTCTTGTGGAAGGTGTTATCTAGCCTTTCCAGTTTTTTTCTGTAAACTATGGATTTCACCAACGTTACAGGTTATATAGGTAAATTGTGGGTTACATCCTTGTTTCCAGCACATTTCATTATTCAGCTGATTTTGACCTGGTCTAGTCCTGGCATCAGACCTATGAAGACAGCCAAGCTTATACACAAAAGACTGGGAAAATCTTTAATGCCCAGCTATATATTGCATAATTAAAGCCTCTAACACTTAGAAAAGAGGATATAAAACTGGGGTCACTGCCAAGGACCTAAATGTTTCTTTATCTGAATAGCTAAGTCATTGATTTCTTGGACTCTTTACAGTTTCTGCCCATATTAATAGTTTCTTACAGTCTCCATCAAACGGCTTGTCTCCACATACATCCTTTTTTAAGCTCCCATGGTTTAATATCCAATCTTTGGAAAATGTATACCCCGATACCATTTTTGGTAGATGACCAAGAATAGATATTGATACCTTTTCTGTAAACTTAACTAGAGGGCCTTTCGCTCCCCTCCTTGCACCTCCTCAAGGGTGCAAGAGGTCTTTCACTCCCCTCCTCCCCTGCATCCACACACATTAAAGAGATCATGGGAACCTACAAAAAATACATCTGTCCTGGGCTTTATCAAGACTTTGATGTGGAGCTCAGGAGAAGCCGGAGCTACCTGCTCAGGGAAGAGTTTTCTCTCAGTGGGGGCGCCAGGATACTGTGGGCCTTGATTACACCTCATTGTTTAAGGAGTCTTGATTTTGGGTCTGAAGGTTGCAATTTAAGTTCTGCTCTGAGAGTAGTAAGATAGATGCTTAAGTTCTTCCTGGCTCTTCTTCCAGTCCAGCATTTCTTCCCTGCTGTAGTTCTGATAGTTTTCTTTCCAGCTTCTTATTTCAGTATCTGATCATGAAGTCATTACTTCCAGTTTTAAAAGGATCCCATTGCATTCATTGTAGCAAAGATGTTACCAGACGCACTTCCTTCTCTCAAGAACTTACAGGCTAGAAAGATAAGGCTAAGGACTGGACACAAGAAAGTGCTATTATTTCTGTTTTCCTGGGAACTGAGATGCAAAAAGCAAAAGTAGCAACCCAATACCATAACATCATGCAAGAAATCTGCAGCAGAACAGGAGCTTAATTCCAGTCTGGTGTGCCCAGGTCAGTTCTCTAATCACCACCTCAGCTGTCCTTTTAAAGTACAGCATAAGCAATGTGTAAAAATGAACCTTCTGCTGGCCCAGGTTTGCTTCATTTCTATGGCTAGAACTCCTATGAAACTGCAGGAACTGATGCCGACATGCATTTAGCCATGCATTTTTTCCTCTGACATATGGTATTTACAAGATTGTTACACAGTACCATGGTTATTTTAACACACATGTCCTTGATTGCTTGGAATAAGGCTAGAAAACCCGTTGAGTACCAAATATATATCTACATGCACGTATATATATATTGCTGTTACTGATTGCAGTGGGATTTATGTGGATTCTTCTAGTGATTGACACATGGACGTTTAAGGAAGTAACTGTGAGCTTTGTATTTAAGGGGACCTCTACTCTACACACTGCAATGGAAACATGTTTGTGGAAGCACTCACTGCAAGAATTGCCGATTTCAGGCAAGAAAGCATTACAGAATTCCTGTGCCTCCACATCTCATTCCTCATCTAGCCCTACTGCTTCCCCAGCACACACACTCTCATAATCAGGCACATCACTGACCCACATTACATCTGCGGCAGGAGCCTAGAGATGCAGGGGCGATCGGGGCAGGTCACAGTCACCTGCTCAGTGGAAAGTGGGGAATAAAGCAGATCTCCTGATTTCTGTCTCTAAAATGGACATCCCCAGAAAATATGCTAAGAAGATCTCTTCATGCAGAGGGAATAGAGATTTTTCTAAAACCATTACAATGCCGACAGTTTCATCAAGGTGAAGGCAGCCAGGGCTGTGAGGAGGAATCTCAGAAGCCACTGCCCTGTACCCTGCCTTCCCCTGTCAGGGCTTCCAAGCTTAATGCAATGTGTGTCAAAATTTTTGGTTGCCCCGAGCAACAGCAGCAAACCTTCAGCAGCTTTCAGAGGCAGCAGGCAGGGCAGAGAGAGGGACAGGGGGCTGAGGCAGGGGCAGCTTATGGGGGCTGCTGTGGCTCAGAAGATGAGAGGAGGAAAGCTGGGTGTTCCCACTTGTGGTCTCCATCAAGTTCCTGCTTTCAGGCAGAGCCTCCACACTACACCACCTAGTTTTAAGACAGCTGCATCTCACTGCTGGCCCCTGCTCCCAGAGGGAATGAGAAAGCAGAAGCACCAACAAACTGCCTCCCTGGAAGGCTTTGTGTTCCCAGTCATTACACATCTATTAATCCCAGAAGTATATGAGCAGATGGCTCATGGACAGATGCCTGGGGAATGAGTTAGATGTGCCATGGGAGCCATAGGTCTGCCTCCTGACTCACACTGAAGCCATTGGCGTCAGCTCTAGTGATTTTCTCCCTGCCTTCGCAGTGCTTGGCTTGCCCAGGTCTCTCCTAAGGCAGGAGGAGCCTTATTTTTCTTTAAGAGAGAGCAGGAGAGTTGCAGTCTCTGTACAATGGGGGAGAAAAACCTGAAAATCCAACTTAGATTTTTCACAAGGTACTGCATAAAGAACCCAAAATCCTGCAGGCAAATAAGTAAAACTGAGACTTCTGAATCTCATGACTCCTGTGGGGCTGACTTCTGATTCTCAAGTCTGGGGCTAGCAGTACTGATGAGGCACTGTTTATGCAGCTCTTCCCTCATGTTGACCTGCCGGGGGGGTTGGTGAGACATGCTCAGCACCACCTCTGCAGTGACAATGATGTTCAGTAAAGAAGAGGCATTTTGCTTTGGTTTGGTTCACTTCCCACCACTGCTCTCTCTGCTGATGTGAAGCACACACATTAACAGAAAGACCTTCCTTTCTGCCTTGGAAGAGATACATCCTTTGTCATGACATTTTAAGAAATGTTATCGCTCCAGAAGGAGCAAGGCATACAGTCACCTAAAGGTGTTCTGCACCTACCTTCTTACAAGGATAGCTTGTATAGTTGTACACCAACTATAGTCAAAACCTTCATTATAATGATAACATCTCTGTACTAAATAATATCAGCATTCATCTGTTAGGTAGAAAATATTCCCTTTAAAATGTTTTAGTATAAAAACAAACAAGGATTTTTTATGCAAATAGAGCTGCCAAGCAGACATTTGCAGTGGCCCGGGGTCTGTAAACAGTTGAGCAAACTGGCATTTAGATCTGTATTTTTAAGATCTGCTTGCAAAGGCAAAATTTGCCATTGTGGTAGCACACTTTATCTACAGAACACACACAACCAGTCTGCTCTTCATTACCATCTGGTGGTTGTTGCATGGAGTGGCATTACTCACATCTCGAAAAGTTCCTGAGGGGAATTTTCATCACCAAAAAGGAAAGGGTGCTGTAGCAGTAGTGGGCAGCACAAGGGGGCTGGTTTAGTCTTACAGGCATTGGTACAGAGGCACCAGGCCCAGAAAACACTGACAAAATGAGCGGGTGGAAAAAAGAAAATTAAGAAGCATCTGGTGGTACTTCAGCATTTCATCAAGTAATTTAAGGCGTACCTGAATATCATTTGCAAAGAGCTGAGAACTGCTTGGGAAGCACAGTGCACTGTTCCCTCCCACTGGCAGGAATGGCAGCTGAGACAATTTTGCAAGATAAGGTATCTTGTTAACCACTTCTAATAACTAATTCCCACATCTCCTTCGCTACTTACTCAGAGAGATATCTTACAAGTGGTATCCTAACAGGGGCATTATGTCCTTTTGTGGTGAGCATGAGGGAGATAATCCTGTTCTATAGCTATGGATGCATTTCATAGTCTATGCTCTAATGCTAAAGATAGAAGCCAGCATCATTAAATATAATGAAGCTGTCCTTACTCCACACACATTTAGATGCCTCCTCCTGTGGACAAAAAATGGTTTAGGTTAGGATACCTGAGCAGCTGGGAAGAACAGCAGCTGCCTCTGCTCCCATGCCTCTGAGGATGGTGCCTGTGTTTGGTACATAGTACTACTACTTTTCCCCTACTCCACTGTACAGTCTCTTCCACTTCGCACCCAATATTTTAATCAGTGGGAAACTGTGCAGTGTGATTCACCTTGGAAGGGACTTTTGGAAGTCATTGGTCCGATCTCCTGCTTAAAGCACAGCTAGCCTCAAAGTTAGATCAGGTAGCCCAGGGCCTCTGAACAGATCCTCACCCTTTTCAATCTTCTTGAAGTTTTTCTTATCCTTGGAGTATTTCTTATGAAGGAAGGGTAGTCTGCTCTTATAATGAGTGAAAGAAGTACAATAATTGATGAAGTACAATATCCTTTTGCTTTTTACCTAAGTGTATGGATCAACAGATAATGGATATACTGTGACAAGTCCACTTAAGTATTTTGCAACAGTAGAAATATAACCTCTTGCCCACAGTCACACAGGATGCTAGTCTGGATATGCCATGGGGCTGATCCAGTGCAGCTGCAGCATCTCTTGTCTAGATTGTGTTATAATAAGATAGATATATAATAATATAGATAGTGCTCTAATTGCACTAGACTGAATTTTTCAAGAATAGCATGAAATGAAATAAAATCAATTCATTATTGTAATTGTAAATTCACAAAGTATAATACACTTAAAACCAGAAATAGTTTTATGGCTCAGTTGCTTTTTACCTTTAAAGAAGGTGCACTCTTCAGTTCCCTTCCCAGCCCTGCCACTGATTTCTGTGACCTTGGATAAGTCATTTAGGCCAAATCTTCTGAACAAGTGTAGTGAATACTAAGTGCATGAATGTATATTAAGGCTTTTATAAGTAAGAGTGACCCAGATCTTGTGGAGGCCAAATATCCAAATCTGCATTTAAAATTGTGATCCCCAGACCTCCATGTCTGAATTTCCCGTTCTGTAAATTTTAGAGGAGACTTACATATGTTGCAGGGATATTTGAAGGTATTAATTAGTTCAAATGCACAGTGGCTTAGAAATGTAAAGTATATAAATACTTTACATTATTATCAAATAGGTCAGTATTTAACCAATACTCATGTCCTTGCTAGTTTAGACATTGTGTCAACTTTGTGTCCCATTTTGGATGTTTAATACATAATCAGCTTTCCAAATATTTCTGTGTTGGACACAGGCATCAGAGTACATGAGATTAACACTACCTGAGAAATAAACACTCCTTAAGCCAACACACTATCTATGTGAACAGGCCTCCACAGTTACCTCCCAGACCTCTTAGCCCACTTAGACATGAGAAAGGAAGGACTTCCACTGCTGATGGTGAGAATGAGTGGGTGGAAGACCCAGAGGACAAAAGGAAGCTGAATATTTTACAAAGACAAATACACAATTCTGGGAAGCAGACTACACAAGACGAATGGTTTTAACAGGATGGATGAGATTTGCACTCACAAGCACTCTCTCTTATCTCATGGAAAGCTGTCTGTGTATTTCCCCTTCCCTGTCTCATTACTCCAGAGCAATGCACGCTCTTTTCCCTGCTGTATAGTTCAGCTCACAGTCCAAAAAGATGAAGTACAAATCTACCCTGACTTATGTATGATTTAGACACCAGGGTCATTTAGGTCCTGTTCCAAAACACACTGAAGTAAACTAAAAACCTGCCACTCACCCTGGGGATTCTGGATCAGAACCAGAAAGCATTTTTCACTCTGAGTTCCTGATTTATCATGGTGTTGGGGTTTTCTCTATATGTATAATACTTCATTTTCTTACAGCTTCACTGTTGTTGCTCTTATCCTGTTATACAAATATTCTAATTCCTCAGTTCCCCATCTGACAGACAGGCAGGTGATATTTTGCCTTCATCAAAGGGGGAATGGACAGGAATTTGACTTGACTGCCACTTCTGTGGCCAGCCCCTCAGATTGGTCAAAACCAGAGACAATACTGAAACAGATTTTGCAGATTTTCTGAAATGAAAACCTTGATAATGTCCAGGAGCTGAAGTAAAATTTAAGTCTCAATGTGCTAGGTGAAGGGAGAGAAACTCTCTGAACCAAAGAGCAAGTCACTTAAGGAGACGCTTGGCGTGACAAAGGGCAACACAACAGAGAGGTTAAGAATAGGAGAAGTTAACTCATGGGAAGGATCCAAAAATCATCCCTTACAGTAGGAAGGGATGAGAGGGAAATGCTTCCAAATCACAAAATTAAGTCTGTTCTTGATATTTCTTCTTTTGGCCTCTTCTGCCCATGAAACTAAGTCTTCTTTCAACCTCTTTCACTTCTTCCTAGAGATGGTATTAGAAAACATCTGAAGCTAATATTGCTGTCATCACACAAATGCTTGCCGCTGCTCAGAGGAACAAGGGGATGCTCACCAGCCCCTTATCTCACCCTTTACTGCTTCCTGAGCATTCAAGTTCTGGTGATTGCCCTAAAAGAGGGGTCGGGATGTTTTTGCCCTCTGAGGTGGATTTGAAGGCAGCCACAAACAGTTCAGTTTTTTTCTAAAATGCATGAACAGTAAATAAACCAATAACTCCTGCTGTTCAGCCGTCCCTCCTGTGGGCCTCTTCTCAGAGCAGTTATCCCTGAGAGGGCCTCTGTGCCCCTGCACCTGACACTGCTATGGAGAGAGATATCAAGAGGGGCTGCACAGCTAGTAACATCCTAGTTTTGTGGTCTAGCTGAGGAACCTCTACCTCAAATCTTTGCCAGCCCTCTTTCTTTTTGTTCAATTTCTTTTTTTTCTTCCAGTTCTTATCTTTGCACTTATTTTAGCCTTTATTTTAGGCTCTTTTTCAACTAGCTAAAAACAGCACAAATGACAGGGCGTAATCTATTTCTCAGTTTATGGACCGCTTCCAGTGACTGCTGCCAGCCCACACGACATATATAAATCATGGATTTTAGACCTGCACCCCTGCATCAGTTAAAGAGCTAAGTAATATTACTTGTTGTCTTACACCTCCCTGTTGACAAAGTGACTCCCAGCTGAAGAGATTCACATGTGCTCCTCATTTCAGCAAGCAAGAAGCATCTATCTCACTCATCAAATGTGCCTCTGAGACAAGAAAGGAGTGTGCAAGCAGCTGTTGTGTAGGACTATTACATTTGTTAAAATCATGCCCACTTTGTTTTCTCCCAGCGTAGGTATGACTATACATGGCGATACATATCTAATGCTGTCACTTTCATGGCTGTAAGTCTACTCAACAGAATTCCAGCGGAATTTGCCATCAGTGATGAAATCAGCCAGTAAGTTTTCAGTCTGGCAGTTTTTATCGTTATATTTTGCTGTTTTTCTAATACTCACTTTTAAACGTGAGAGGTGGAATATTTTGTAAACGTATTCTTGAAATATAATGCAAATTTTCATTCTTGTCATCTTTGTCCTTGGAGGCAGCAGACAATCTTAGTAATGAGTGGAAATACAAAATGCCAACCTTTCATGAGGTGGGTGCAATGGCAAGAGGATAGAGAATAGTTTCTATTTGTGGTGACTGTTCTTGGCTCTGTTCTAGCTTTTACTCTTTGGGGTCTTAGCATATACAAGTGCAACCTCTTAAAAAAACCAGTGTTACACAATCTCAGCTAAAATGTCTTGTTTGTTTTGTTACTGAAGTTGGCTGTTTTAAGGAGTATGTAATGTGGAGGCTAGGTCTCCAATACACTAAGGACACTTTCAGGTAGATCTAATTCTAAAACTCGAAGCACTGGCCCATGGAAAGGCCAGTGATCAGCCCCAGTTTTCATCCCAAATCAGACTGAAGTGAAAAAAAAAAACAAACCCAACAACCCAAAGCCTTTAATGCAAAACTAGCTTTAAGGAAAAACCAGTCAGGACCTTCAACCTCCGCAGCAGTGTAGCACAGCAAGTGAGCAGGGGCTGCTGGAGATAACAAAGGAACTGGTACAGTTTCCATGGAAGAACTGCAAACCATAAGCAGAGGCAGAGAGCAATGTTACCACCCTTTAGAGTAACAAGATCACAAAATACTTGAAATTAGAAGGGGAACTTCTCTAGCCTACTTCCTGCTCAACTTCAGACCCAAGTTTAGCTTCTGCTCTGAGCCATATTAACCTCAAAGACAGATCAGGTTGCTTAGGGCTTTGAAAGGACTGTCTTTTAATTCTAAATTTCTTGAGAGTAAATAATTCAGAAATCTATCTTTTCTCAAAGAAAAGTTCATTTTGATTAAGTATTTTCTTTCTTCCTCCTGATGAAGGAATGCTTTGATCAACACGCTTATGTGAAAATATCCCCAGAGAAGTTGCTTGTGTGACTGAATTCAGCCATTCTGTCTCTTTATTGCTAGAAGCAAACAAGCTAGGCTCTTATTTACATGACTCACAGATTCATAAGTGTACATAGCGAGCGCATCGCATCACTGAAATGGGACAAAGAGACACATTGCATTCTAGTGGCTCAGTGTGGTAAAATACTTGTGAGTATGAGAGTATTACTCGTATTTCTCTACTCACTACTTTTAAAAGTACTTATTTAACCTGACAGTTTAAATAGGGTTTTGCAGTGAGCTTCTTCAGAAAACAATGAAAAGGCAAAGCTGGAGAAAATGAACTCCATTTATCAGGAAAAATAATTTCTGGGCCATTCCAGTAACAGTGTTTCATTTGTCACACCAGAAAAACCCTCATACAAATAAAGGCAGGGCCAGGCCCAAAAAGCAGAGAAGCAAAGGTCTCAATCCTACAAATATATATGCAACTTACCATAGTATGCGTCAGTCTGTTAAAATCAAGTGAGCTGCTTGCCATGGAAAGGTATATGTGTGCTCAATTTCTGCAGGATAATACATCAGGTTTTAACTCTTTCTATTCTGCTTCTCACATCTCACCAGCACTGACAAACCTCAGTTGTCAGAACTGCATAAATGGAAGTACCCGAAACACCTTTTAACAGGAATCATAACAATATCACACTTCATATTTCTCTGTTCTTTAAATATCTCCTTAAAACCAGCCTCTGCAGCACTGTCTATGACTGCCTGCCTTTTTTCAGCAACACTTAAGACTACAGGCTACTTGTTGTTAATATGCCCACTGAGGCCATTAAACTATGCAAATGCATATGGAGTAACTGCTACCTTCACCTTCTTTGTGTCTGTCCCAACACTTGTTGAATGTCTTCCTAACTTGTCCTGGATGGTTTGTTCAGGATTGCCTTTTTTGCTAATCTCTGTAGCATCTGGCACAAAGACTTTAATCTTCAGCCTCTACTACTTCTCTTGAGCTAGCATCAGGAGAGGGAGCTTGTGAGTCCCCCACGCCTGGGATGAAGGACTCTGAAAGTCAGCAGAGTTGTTTCCCACAGGTAGTGAGGAGGGGGTCAAAGAAAATGTACTGCCAGGGGGGTTTCTGTCATTAGGCGTGCATTGCTGGACTCAGGTGCCTCAAGAGGAAGCAAGTTCTGTAATGTTAAGACCGGATGTTGGATGAGTGGTGTAGGCACAAGGCTGGGAGATCTAAAACAGGATTTCAGATGAGTGTTACAGATGTTTATCTGACATAATTAAAGACTCACAAAATTATTCTGGCTGTAGATATTATAGGACAAAAAGAATCCTATAGCTCTTATTATATATTCTCTTCTTACTGTGATTGTTAAAGGTGACTAACTTCAATTCACAGTTTTCATATTTACTGTTCTTTAAAAGCACTGTCCTAAGTGTTTTACAGGCTCTTAAAAGAAGATCTTAATTGACCTTTACAGCATATTAGAAAAGGGATAAAAATGGGGCACAAAGAGGGCATGAGTTTTGAGCTGTACCTTTTTCATTCCCTGAGGGAAGGACGGGGGTGTGGAGGCTTACTGAGGGACCCGAAGGAAAGGGAGATGGCTGGGAGGGCGAGGTGCTCTCCTCAGTGTGGGGCAGCATCCCACCATTTACAGATCCCAGAACAAAGCACAAGTTCAGCCTGTCATTCTGCAGCTCTTCTCGATGGCTCGTGCAGCTTTCCCACTGCACTGAAATCCCCAAAGCACACTAAAAGTATTTCCAGCTTGCCATTTTCTGCCATCGGGAAGGCTGCTCACAAGCAGAATTTGACTCAAGGGATTGCTGTAGGTATAAAATGACAACAGCATTATCACTAAGCAGATGAAATATGTAACCTATTTCATTCCCTGCCTCTTTTCTCTAAGTATAAATATTAACAGGATTTGTTTCTTACCTGCAAATATAGTCATTTCAGAGTTCCTAGGTTTCATTTCATAGTTTTCAAACCCAACCATTTAGCTTAATTTTTACAAAATTGAAAGTTTGGTCTAAAATTTTGAATATACCTTATCAGTATAGTTACTGCAAAATGTCACCTGCTCAGTGCCAAGTAAGAAAAAACATATATCCATCCTAATTCTCATTTTTCTTTTACCTGTGGTGTACGCCGTCTGACAAGCCACCCAGCCAAGCAACCAGCAGAGCACAGATGTCTGACAATGAATAATCCAGAGATCCTGAGCTCAGTTTCCCGTTCTGTTTTCTGTGCACACTGCTCCATTGTAATGCAGTTTTCTTAATTAATGATGCCGCTTTCACACTTAACACCAGTCCTGCTTCTGGCCTGTGGCTGGTGTACCTGTTCCCACAATACTTCTCCCCACTGACTGGAAAACTGCAAGTCCAGTCGGACACTTGAGATTATGAGTATCCTGGGTCTGCAAGTCCCTATTTCCAATTACTCAAACCAGTCAGTATTACAAGTGTTAGCATTTTCCTGCATCACCTCCTCATACAAACTGCCCAGTGTGAGGGACACACACAGATCCCCTTCTCTGTTTTGAGCAGAATCACAAAGACACACCTTCCCCTTTCCTACATTTTAGAAGGCACGAAGTATCGCTAAAGGTTGCATAGTCACCAGTTTCACAATTTTTTTTTCCTCTTTTCATTGAAAGTTGTGGTCTTCCTTTCTACAGAACTTATCCAGTGGGAAACAGGAAAAAAAATCCCATTTTTTCAGTGATCTTGCATTCTTTTTAATTAGCCAACATTGTCTGAGCAGGACATTATCCATGTACTGTGTGCACTTTCTGATTCCAAATGAAAATGAGCGTTGCAAAAATGATCTTTAATAAACTGGAGGCATGTAAGAAAAAAGGTTCCCTCCTGAAAGTTTATGCATAATGAAGGTGGAAAATGAACATGCAACTGGCCCGGGATGGTTTTGTGAATCACACTTTGTGATTATATTATTTGTCTTGCTTCTAGTAAGCATTCGACATGCCTCAGAGTATTAAAGTCATGCCTACCATGTGAGAACTAGTGAATTTCAATTGTTTTTGTCTACTAGTGCTTATATATGCCTAATCAAGATTAAACTATTCCCAGCCCCAAAGGTCTGCCTTCATTAACACAGCCCAGAAAATATTTTTTAAAAATCTTATTTACAAGATGTATGTCTATCTCACGGACCCTATAAATACTAAACCCAGTGTAGAAATGAGTGGGAAAGGAATTTGGTACTATCGTTAGCAATGGTTTAAAGAAAAGAGATTATTGAACAACAAATATGAGAAAATAATCATAAGAAAAGACAAGAGCAGAAATTTAAGCCACCACAGAAGTCTGTTTTTCTTTAAAAATATTGCAAACTAGTGGCAAAAGTCTCTAGATTAACCTGCTAGGTTTTTAGCCACTAGGCAGCCTGATTTCCAAAGTGCAAACCAGCACATCTAATTATGTGCCTACTTCTATGGGTGGGGATTTTTTTTTAAAAGTGCTATATCCAAGCCGCACCAATTATAGCTGAACACTACTAAAAGGAACTAATTTTAAAAGCTCTTTCCAAAGAGCAGTGCTAAAGTACGATCGAGTTGAGCTGGGAGAATACATTTGCCAGCAACTAAGGACTAAAATAGGAGGAAAAGAAATGTTCGGTATAAAAGTCCCCAAAGCCAGTTGGAAATATTTATTATACTGTTTCAAACCATCAATAAAAGTAGCTGTGAGGGTGAAGGACTCCTGTGGTAATCTCTCAGGAAGTGTGGCATGCTCCTTCTCCAAGAGTAACAGATTTGCATAGAAATATGCACTGTTAAAATATTCAGAATTATCACAAGAATTTGTGTCACACACTATTTATTTCAGTATTCCTGCATTTTTCAAATATCGTGGCATATATGAACCACGAAACCGTCACCAAAAATCCAACTTTTCTCAGAAGTAAGACACTGTAGGAACTTCAAAAACATCAAACGCATATCCCAAGGTCAGTGCACAGGATTGTACACAGCACAGATGAGGTGGGTCGAATTTGAAAGGGATAAATGTTAACTCTGCTGAGCTCCTGGGCAGGGAAACAGAGCGGCACCAGCAAAGTCAGAAGCTGTTCACAGGGCTCCGATTAGCCAGTGTGTAATATTGCTCGTAAGAGGTCAGGCTACACTAGAGCATCAGTTCATAGACTCTCTTAAAAACAAAATCCCTTCTAAGTGCAAGAGCAGTTACTTTGGTTGAAAAACAGCGACTAAAAGTCTGTTGCGATCTCCTACGTATGCCAGCGCGGCTGCTTCTGTGGGACAGCCCCAGCCACAAACGGGCCCGACCACCTGCGCGATGGATGGACGCAGCTGAGCCTTCACAGCCGGGCAAAGGATTATTTGCACTAAAACGCACGATTTCTTTTGAATTTGCCAATTCCCTTTTACATTATCATTAACATCAGAGCCCGTCATGAATTTTCACAAAGACGCGCCCTCGACGATTCGTTTTCTCTTGACGGGGAAGAATTCACGGTGTGAATTTTGGGGCTGTCCTGTGCAGGGACGGGAGCTGAACTCGATGACCCTTGCGGGTCCCTTCGAGCTCCGGACACTCTATGGTTCCATGAAGCTGGCGCCCCAGCGGGGGCGGCGGCGCCCGGCCGCGGCAGCCCCTCACGGCAGCCCGGGGACGCTGGCTTCCCAGCCGCCCGGCCACCTTGCCTTCGCCGCCGGCACCTGTTGCCGCGCCACCTCCCTCAGCCCCTCGGCAGCGGGGCGGGGCTGGTCCGGTCCGATCCGGTCCGATCCAGTCGGGTCGAGCCGGGCCGGGCCGGGCCGGCTCCGGGGGGCCGCGGCGGGCAGCGGCGCTCCCCGGGGGCCGCGGCGCCCCGCTCGGCGCATGCGCCGTGCTGTCGGGAATTGTTGCTCCGCTCCGCACCAAGTTGCAGTCCGCCGCTCTCCCCACGCGAGGCGGCGGCGCGGCCGGGGCCGGGATGGGGGGGACGGCGGCGGCGGCGGCGAGGCGGGACGGCCCGCGGGCCCTGTCGCTGCCGCTGGTGCTGGCCGTGGCGTGCGCGGCGCGCAGGTGAGCGCCCCCGGGCCGCGGAGGGGCGCGGGCGTGGGGCCGCCCGGCCGCCTCCCTAACCCGCCTGTGCTCCTTCCCGCAGCGCCGACGGGCCCAGCAACATGTCCTACGTGAAGGAGACGGTGGACAGGCTGCTGCAGGGCTACGACATCCGCCTGCGGCCCGACTTCGGAGGTGAGGAGCCCCCCCGACCCGCGCCCCAGCCCCCCGGGCGCCCCCCCACCCCCCGCGCCGGCTAACGCCGCCTCCCGCTCCCCCCCACCCCCCGCAGGTCCGCCCGTGGATGTGGGCATGCGGATAGAGATCGCCAGCATCGACGTGGTCTCAGAAGTCAACATGGTGAGTGACCCCCCCCCGGGGCGGGCCGGGTCTGAGGGCGCTGCCGCCGGCTCCCCCCGCCGCGCCCGGCCGGAGCGGGGCCGCCCCCCGCCCCACGGCGTCGCCTGTCGGCCGCGCAGCGCCCCGCCGCTCGGCGGGAGCGGGGGCGAGCTCGGCCCCGCCGGCAGCACAAGCCCCGCGGGGGGACGGGCTGTAACCTGCCGGGCACCCGCCTGCGGGGGCGGGGGGGCGCCTCCCGAGCAAGCGCTGTGAAATAGCGAGCGCATCGCCGTTGCTGGGAAAAGTTACTGGCGTTGTTGAGAGAGATGTTTGCATGCCCGAACTGGCGCTCCAGAAGCGCTCCCTGCCACGATCAAAACACCTGCTGCGGGTTTGAGGTTCTGGGTTCTGCCTGCGCCGGTTTGCCCTTTGCGTGATCAGCAGCTGCCGACAGAAACGTTGGAGTTTCTTGAGCCGTAGCAGCAGATGGGCAGGTGTGCGTTTTTTCATGTAAAACTAGTCAAAGAGTTAGACGCTTCGCTTTGCAGGCTAGTGGCGTTGAGTAAAAGGTGCAAAAAAGTAGAAGTTGCTTCTAGAAAATGCTTTCTTGTAGAAGGTAAAAAAAACCATATTGCAGATCAAGTACGTGAGGATGTTGCCTATCCAGCTATCAAAATCAGAAAAGTCTCCTAGCTACAGGTGTGAAACACTGCGTTTGATTTCCGTTCTGCTGCTGGAAGGAATGCTAATAGACATGTAGGCTTAAAAAGCAAAAATGAGTTTGTATAGTGCTTGCTTCGTTTGACAGCCTCTTCCCAGAAGAAAAAGGAAAATCAGTTACAAGTCTGAACATGTTACAACATCATGTTGAATTAGTATGCACCGTGGGCATTTCATTCTCCCGCTCTTTTCTTGTGTTTGGTCTCTCATGAAAATCTAAGATGTTTTCTTTCCATAGGGGAACATCTATTTAGTTAAAAGAAGCTAGAAACCTTACATTTCCATCCTGATTAGCAGTTTACTTCACTCAAAAAAGGTGATATTTGCCCATGCAAAATAATTTACCCAAGAGTGGGGATTTTTTCCTTGGTATATTAGTTCATAGTTGTCATTAAAATGACCTCTTTCAGAGATTGTTTTTATTTTCACCTCTATATTTTATCCCTGTGGTTTCTTATATATATACAGTTCCTGTTTGTGTGTAACTGTTACATTTGCTTATCAATATGCTTGGCAGAATGGGGAGGAAAGGAGATTTGTCACGTTGGGTGTAGCACACCAGGCTCTGCAGAGTGATAATACCACACAAAGACAACGTTTTGCAAGTTTTAGCTCCTGTTGCTGAACTATACTTTCAGGGAGGAATATGGTAGGGACTGTGCAGATGAGGCAGAGAAAACAGAACGTAGATGTTATCAAAGTAGTCAAAGAACAAATCTGCTCCTAACTCCAAACTGTTTCTACCACCCTGCAACAGGATTGCCGCTTCTACAAAGCAGTACACCCTGGTTATGTTTGGGTACACAAATCCAGGTTTGATACACCTTCACCAAAATACCTGCTCTGAAAGGTCCAGAACTTACCTTGTAAAACCTCAACACCTGAAATACTGTTCATTTGGAGGGGAGTGGATGTGAGGGCTTCCAGTGGCAATGTTATGCAGCATAAATCGTGTTGCACCAGCTCACAGCATTTCTGCTTAGCTTTGGATCCAGCATGCAACTTCCTCCACCATTGCAATGCTTGCACAGGCCCTGGGGAACTGTAATTTGAACTTTGTGGTTTTTAATCAATGAAAGTTACATTCTAGATGGATTACTTAACTAATTGCCGTGTGCAGGGAGAGGGGGGCAGCTCAGCAAAGACTGGGCAAAGAAGACAGACATTTCCATTTTGTGAAATGCCACATCTCTCACAGTGGAAGGACCAACCATCCCCAGGTATACCCAAAAGCCAATTCCTTTAAGGCAAAATATGGAGAACAGTCTGAGAGGGCCTTCCCCACATCACAGGTGCTTACCTGTATGTACCCATGTCTAGGGTGTTTTCTTTGTTGCAAGGACTTTATTGTGTTCTAGAGACTGATACATAGTCTTCTGGGCAATGATCAATAATATCATCCATCACTGCAGAAATGAGGGGATCGATATCTCGGCTTAAGAAAAATCTTTCTACGGAGTAAACTAATGCTTTATTCTAATACTTTTTCTGAGGATCGCAGCCTTGAAATGCTTAATGTTGCAGCAACCTTCGAATCATTCACCTTCTCTCCTTTCCTTTTAAACTGTTGTCATGTAGATTATTTTTTAATTTGTTTAGTAAGAGCCACCATTCTGTGGCTTCAGAGCCAGAAATGTTTATCTGAAGATACTAGCTTATAGCTTCGGTTGTCTATAGGGCAGTTTTGCTGAAGGAGTCTGGTAACACCAGCAGAGAGAGCAACAGCTTTGTCGTGTGAGCACCTCCTGGCAAGAGTCTGGCTGGACTCCACCAGAGCTCTGCTCAGTCAGTCTCCCCGTAGCAGCAGTGGAGGGAGTTGTCTCATTCCTTGGCTCTCCTCAGGCACATGAAACCTTATTTGCAGAGTGACAGAGGCAGCTCTTCTAAATCCTTCTACCCACAGGCAGGGTTACATTTTCTATTCCAGTCTCAGGGCTTAAATAAGAGTAAAGATTTATATATGTACATGGTATGAAGGAGTTGTACCCGTTTGATGCATTAGCTGAGAATTTGTCATGGCTGTAGGCTGTCTGCCAAGTCAACAGGCTGATTTTTATGTCCGAGTAAATCCAGTCCTCAGGTAAAAAGTTGAAATAGAGACAACAGTACTATTGTAATACACCATCAGTAATAACTGTCTGCTCAAGCAGCTTGTCTAGTTGTAGTGGCTTCTTCAAATATACTAAACTATTGTGAAATACTTCACTCAGTTAATGAATTGAGACTTGCACAGCCTTGAAGTCAACCTTTCTGTTATTTCCCCTGAGTACTCAGTCCTCATCTGTTCAGCTCTTTAAACGGCATTGTTTTATAGCTGCTTGCTAGTTCAATAATACTGTAGTGAGCTGCCATAGCAACTTTTACAGAAGGATTAATTGAAGCATTCATTCTCATGACTTTCCCATTTGGCATCAAATATGTTGTCATATATTGATTTTTGCAGGTAGTAAGCTGAAGAGCTCATCATACATCGATCAAGCAGAAGGAGAATGTAAAAGTCCTAGTGACCATTGCCCAGTTCTAACCATACTTTCTCCCTAACATACCATGTTTTAATCTGTTTACATCAGATTTTCACATCCTTGATACAGTAACTGCAAGCATTCCCTTCCAACGGTACAAGGTAACCCTTTGTTTTGTCTCAGATAATGACTGTTCAGCTAACTTTCATCCATGACAGAATTCATTCAGAAGTATATCAGGCATTTACCTGAGTGTAGAGTTCATTAAGACCCATGCTACAACTAAATCTATTAAGCTGCTGTGACGTGAATTGTCTGGTTTACTCTGATACCTGTACATGGTTAACAGAAAGTGCTGCTTGTGCATCAAGAATAAATATGCAAGCAAACAAATAGCATATTGCAATACCTACTAGGAAATAGTCAAGAAGTAGCTGGACTCTATAAAAAATTCATATGTAGTACATGACATAATTTTCTCTAAAATGTATTTCCAACTGAGCAGGTGGTCAACCTTTATGATAGGGAAAAGATAGTTGTACATGTTTTAAAGTTTTGTAAACCAGTGCATGGGGATAAAGAACCTTTAATAGAGCAGTTAAAAGACACCAGGAAGAAGAAAAAAAAGCCCATATTTTTATGTTGGGAGCACTCTTCCGGGCCTACCATACTGATTTTACACTGATAGTGAAGATCTGGTTTGTATGATGGCAGACTGAAGGTTTTGTTTCCCAGCAAAAAGAGGGTAAAGAAAACATGGAGAGAATGAATGTTTCATCATTCTTTGACAGGAGAGGTATAATTCTTTAGCTTCTCTACACCCAAAGTCACTTTTACTCAAGGCCCTCACGTGTATCTGATCTCCCAATAAGCCACAAATCTTGCACAGAAGCAGGATCTCATCTGTTGCCTACTGCTCAAAAGTCACTACCTGGTTCTCAAGATTTCTCCTTCAGTAGTCTGTCGTTTATGCTGTGAACATCCCAACCTGTTGAATAATGTCTGTACCCCACAAAGAATTTAATTTAGCTTAAACCACTCACTTTTTGTGTCCTTCTGGGAAAACTGATAAAGAGGCCAGCTGCATACATTTTTTTTTTTCTCATCCATGTCACGTGATACCACCTTCTCATACTCCATCTCAATCCTTCTAGCCCGTATGGTTATACATAGGAAATTAAACATAGAGACAGCCATTATCTTCTGGTGTGTCTTATGCCAAATGATGAAGTCATGTGTTTGCATTACAGAGTAGACCTGCACATCATGTTTGAGACTGCAGACTGTAATTGGTTTGGAGAATGAATTGTCTCCCACAGTACTTAAAGCTCCACCACCCATGTTGTCAGACATCCTTTTCTACTACACTTAGCTTAGCTTTCCCTGGAAGCAATACGGTATTTATCTTTTTTTTTTTTTTCTTGCCAGGCCTACTGCTGCAACACTAGCTTACATTAGATATTGAACCCAAGAAAAATGCATTTTCTGATGTACTAGAAGTTTACAGGTATGTTACTTTAGAGGCTTATAAACAGTTCTGTGAAGGCTCGACTATACTAGTTAGTTCAGAGCATCTTACTTTGTTCAGTTTGGGTAGTGAACAGTTCCGCAAGTGGGGAAAAATGAAGAACAAACTTGTGTTCTCTCCCCGCGTGATCTAGAAAGAATGTCCTTGACCTTCAGAGGTGTCTTTGCTGGGGTACTTCATGCTTTTTCTGTTTGAACTTGCACGGAGCCATTTCCCACGTAACAGTGTTGATGTATATTACTTCTTTTGGGATCTGCACAGGTTTGCTGTGTTTGCTGTTTATCACCAGTCTAACTGTTCAATTTTCTTCAAAAAATGACAGAAATCAACAGAATATGTTCCAGGCAGTCTGAACATCAGAACCAAGCCAACTGAATAAACAGTCTTTAAGCAAATATCACTCTGCAGGTTGAAACAGAGGATTGGGGTTTTTTTCAGTTGTATAAACAGCAGTAAAGAAGGACATCTGTGTCCAGAGCTGCATGAACAGGAGCACAGCCACAGGTTGAAGGAACTGATAATTTCTACTTAGGACTTGATAGGCCACTTTTATGTACTGCATTCAGTTTTGGGCTCTCCCTCCCTGCAAGAAAGAGGTTGAACAGAAGCAAGTTCAGTGGAGAGCCACCAAGCCGATCATGGCTGGAGCACTTGCTCTGTGAGGAAAGGCTCTGGGCCCAGGGCTTATTGAGACTGGAAAGAGATGGCTTCAGAGGCAGCTTCCCGGGACCTGTGAAAAGGTTAGGGAGAAAATGGAACTAGGCTCTTCACAGAGGAGCATGGTGGGAGGAAAGAGGTAACAGACATGAAACAAGAGAGGTTCAGACTGGATGTAAGGAAGATGGGTTTTTTTGCCCTTTGAGCACACTCCAGGAGAGAAGCAGGATGCCCAGGGAGGTTGTACAGTCTCTATCCTTGGTGGTCTGCAAGACCTGACTGGATTAAGCCGTGAGCAACCTGTTCTGACTCCATAGCTTAATTTTTTCATTTTATAAAATAATAATGGGTTAACACATTCAGGAGGCAGAACTCCCTTTAACATTAATAAACTGATAGTCAGCTGTGCCTAATTTCAAGAGTTCTGGGATGATCACACAAGATGAACTTGGACAAAATACATACACACACAGAAGTTTTCAAATATGCCTCTAAATCCAAGACAAGGATATAGATGCCTCCAGGGCCTAGAAGAACACAGGGTCTTCCCCTTACTTTAGGGCTGATGCCAGCCTAGGTGGCTGTGGCATCCTATGCTGGTAGGTGTTTCATCAAGAGAAGCTAAATCTGAGGGTTTAAGCACTCAGGCTGGGTAACGTTTAGAACCAAGGCATTGAAAGTTTGCCCATGAATCCTGGCAGGCCAGCATTCATACATTAGACCCCAGTTTTAGTAACGGTAGAGAGGCTTTAACGTATGGGTGCAGGTTATCCTAAGGCACTTTTTCCAGGCTGAGGGAGGCTCAAGCTGTGTTTACAGATGTAGCCAGAGTTTCAGATGTCGTCTTGTTCTTTCTCCCAGTCTGGATTAAGTATGAGAGATTTAGCATGGTGGCTGTTGTGAATCTCAATGCAGAAAACAAACTTTACACTAAGGAACCAAATCGGCATTATGAACCCCATCTCATACCTCTCTGTATCACAGCAGCCAAGTCTAATTTTTTTGTGATCTTAAGCCTGGTTCCTGAAGAACTAAAAAGTCTAACTCCTTCAGCTCAGCCAGTGAGGCAACAGAAGTGACCAGGGTAGCCACAATGATAATAAATGGTCCTTGGTCTAAATATATTTGCCTGAAGTTGTTCATACAGGTTAAACTGATTTTTTAAAAAGACATAAAACTCAATAATTATTAATGAAAATTTGCTTAGCTGTAGTGCAGAAGAGGAAAGGAGAAGTACTTTTCTGTTATATAGCAACTCTCTTGAAGAGCATGAAGGACATGCAGAAGCACTTGAAATGAATATTAATAAGAATGATTTTATTTTTTCCAGCAAATATGGAAAAACTAATCAAGTAATAATACATAAAGGTCAGATCATTTCATCACTGTCTCTTCCAAACAGGAGTAATTATATTAAACAGTGAAACATGGAATGAATGTAGAAATAGGCAGCTTGAGGTTAAACGACCGGGTCACTGTTATTGGATGTTTTGTTGGGTTATTTTTCATTTGACCACATGAATAAGCAGTTCTTCAACAAAATTAAAAAAGGCAAAAAGGGTAAAGCAATAACTTAAATGTTGTTTCATATGATCCAGAAAGTAGATACATCTTAATTTTTCAAAAGTTAAACTAACCTAAGAGCGGCTTCAGGGTTGACACAAGCTGTATTCCAAATTTTCTTTGTAGCCTGATAGGCATAATACTTCCCTGATTTCAAGGTTTAAACAAACTAGCTATGAACGCCCTTCATAAAAAAAGATGTGGTTCTTTTATCTAATGTTAAACTCACGGTTTCCCACAAGTGTGACGCTCCTGACTCCCTCAGTTGTTTCTCTTTCTGTCCACTGCAGGTGGCATACCCTCACTTTCCAGCTTTTCTCAAAAGCTTGATAAGCTCAGTTCTGACCTGCGTGTTCCATCTTTTACCCCAGATCTTACACCTGACACCACAGGGCATCCTGACACATCTGTTGTCCAGCCAGATAATATAACCTGTGCAGAGTTCACAACTCTGAAAACAAGAAATAAAGCAGTTGCACTTCCCATTTGTTTAAAACATATTCCAGGAATGCAACACAATAGCACAAGATAACAAAGGACAGAAAATTACTAAAGTCAGTTGAATTTTTAACAATTTTTATGGAAAGCTGCTTCTTACCTTCTTGTTTCTCCTGAGCACGGAGTAAAAAAAAGAACAAACCCCAAAACAACTGCATGTCTGAAATATGGTGGTATTACTGTGATGAACTATCAAAAAATCTCTTCCTCTGGAGTAAGCAAGTGACCACCTGCAAAGGAAGGGACCTCATGTTTTCTTAATTGTGCCCTAAAACACTTGCCTGTCCAGGTCTGGTTCCTGAAATCTACCATTTATCATATCACAGTGGTGAGTGGTGGTGCACATGAAATGTGAGGGATGGCACCCTCCCCTAGTTTAGTGGAAGCTTTAGCACCTAGTATGGGGTGTCTAGGATTTCACTAAATAAGGTGTATACCTGCAGTGAAATATGCCTTTCAGTTACATGGATGAGAAAATCCAAGGTTTTCCCCAGCCTGTTTCATGCGCCCACATCAAAACTATATGGCTGTGCTGTGACTACTGGAAACCTCCAGCTTGTGGTCTGTTAGTGTGCACAAACCCCACAGTTCAGTGGCACAAACCTTTGAAACATTCAGGGTCCCAAATGATTTTTTAGTAATGGAACAGTCAACGATGCACAAAAAAGACCCATTCCCCAAAATTAACCGCTTTCTAAAAAAAGAAAAATAAATCCATAAAATGAAATTTTAAGTTCTTCCAGGAACCTGAAAGCTGTTTTGTTTCTTGTTTGTGTGTAGGACAGGGCGGGGGCTTAATTAAAAGCTTGAGTTTTCATTTTCCCCAACTGCACTGCCTTTCTATTTCTGATTCTGGAAAGGAGAGAATATCAGAATCTTCCAAGCTAAGCACTTTTCTTCATAAGGAGATTTAAGGGATATATTTCAAGTGTCTTCAAAACTTAGTGATGTTTTTAATCAGCTTTTCTTTTTACTCTATTGCCTGAAAAGTATTCCTTATCTCCTCTGGCCTGTTCTAACTGTTCTCTTCTAACTGCAGCTCAGTACAGACTTGGAGCTGAAGCTGTGCAACCAAGAGAGGGAACAGGCATACCCCCAGTTCACCCTAAGGTGGGAAAAGATCCTAGCCTTGGGGGAGGAACAGTAACAAGTTCCAAAGCTAGCTCGAGAAAGACTTGTTCCTGTTGACAGGATGCCAAGTACTCTGGAACAACAGCTGAAACTGTTAAATCAAACCCAGAGATTGCCATCATTCAGAAGTATCCCCAGCTGATGTGTTTTGTTGATCACTGTATTCCAAACAGCAGCTGTCTGGAAGAGTTCTCTGGGGTGTCTCATCTCCCATCCATCTAAGAGTGCTGTATTTTAAAACATCAGTAAAGCCTGAAAAAAAAACAACTATAAGGACTTCTAGCAGGTGATGAAAGAGTCCAAGGTGGCTCTCTTTGAGATTCCTTTTTTTCTTTTAGAAAAATAATTCAGGGTCTCAAGGCACACACTTTCATGTAGTAGAATTCCTTTTCCCTCACATACAATACTGCCTGTAACTCTGGCAGTGCTCCAAGAAGCATATTAAAATGAAATTATTTCCACCCCAAAGGCTAAACTACCGCAAATATGTTCACAAGGAAATCGGTAGTAGCAGTTACTGAATAATCTAGCAGAATAACACCAGATAATGCAGTTTGTTCAATTATTTCTTTAAGCAATAGCTCTCTGTTAAGATTTACATGGGCTGGAGAAGGTAGGTGAGATTTTTTGCCTATCAACCTTTACAATGACCTTTCAAGATTAAAAGGTTGCTTTTGGCCAAAGCAGTGTCACACTGAGGTTTGCTCCATCCTCTGCTGGGGCAAATCCTTAATGGTTTGTGTTCTGACATGAACAAAGGAAAGGTAATTTAAAAGGCACAAAGGCAGCTTCTAGAAAGCTGCATTATCACCCGATAGCAAGATGGAGCTTTGGGGTTTTAAATGCTCATGATAAGAGTGCATAGTTTCAAAGCAAAGATTAACGGTTTCAGACTGCCAAACTTAATTAAAGGTTGGCATAAATGTTCTCCATTAAAATTCATCAATCCATTTGGCTGAGATGGAAGAATTTCAGTCACGGCTTTTTTAATTGCCTATAGAAAGAACTGAAGAGATAGCAAAGTTAAAACCATTGAAACAGATACACGGTGTCTAAATATTATTCAGGATCTTAATCATATTAAAAGAGGATTGCAATTAATTCCCCAGCATATTTTTAACCTGAAGACACTCTTAAGTGTAGCTGAAGCAACATGAGTAGCAGTTAGCTACAGGTAGACACATTGTGTATCTTGGGAACTTCTAGGCAGTGCTAATCCCCACAAAGCACTGAGGACTCTGGTCCCATCCAAGAAGACCAGATGCTGATAGTTCTGTTGGCTTCAATGAGTGTGCTTATGGATAAAATCTCTCACACAAGTAAAATTAAGTGCATATTAGCTTTACCAGCTCATTGTGTACTCAGCAATTTGCAGGAGCAGTCCAGCTCTCCAGTTTACATCAGTTTTAAAGCTTTGTTTACTTAACATTTTCTGTGTCATTCTCTTCAGCATGAGAGAATAACCAAGCCTGGAATGATACAGTCCCACCCTGTGTTCCTCCATGATGATTTATCCTTTCTTTAGCCAACTGTTTTGTAAACATTCACTGTTCAAAACAATACACTGGTGAAAGAGAGAAATGGATGAGGTTCAGAGGCTTCACACACATATAGTGCATTTCACAGGCAGTGCAGCTTTGTCACTGGCTTCCTAGGAAGGAAACAAACATGGGATTAAACAGCCACCTGTAAATTCTGGATTTACTTTATCCGCTGTGCCAGGACCAACTAGGGGAAAAAAAAGTAAGCTGCAAAACATCAATAACATGCTGGGCATCAAATCTGCAATGACAGACTTCACAGCTTGTTAAATGCTCCATGCATTCCTGAACTAATAGGGAGCAAATACAGCATCATTGTGGTGTGTATTGGAAATGAGTCCTGAATATAGATGTTTTCAGTTACCACTGTCAAGAGAAATGAGTTTGTTTTACAGAAGCGCACTGGGGGTATCAATTTCTGAGATCTTAAGGAATATTTAAATTCCAAATACCATATTCTTTCCTTTTAATTATTCCTATTAGAAACTCAGAGTAAGCACAAAGCAGATGATGAGGACTAGCATATTTCAGAAACCTATAAAGACAAACATAACAAAGTAGTAACCATTCAACTCACAGCAACCATCCTGGCTCTTCTCACCAATATGACATGGTCTATCAAAGAAAGTTGCTCTTTGAGGAAATTTTTGCACCGGATCAATTCATAGAGCCAATTTCAAAGATGAAGCTAAAAATGCCTCTTCATTCTGGAGTGTTTCATCCCAATGGACATTTCATCATGCCAATACTAAAAACATACCATAACACAAATCTCTCACTGTTCCCTTTCCAGAACCCTGTAATCCTAAATGCAGTTTATACTGTTCTGCCCTTTGGATAGCACTAGGGAAATACCACTGCCAGAGACAAAATAGAGAGATGCAGCCCATGTCCAGCCACTGTCCTCTGGGTTTGATCTCCTCAGTCTTACTGGAACAGGGGTGCTTTGTAAGTAATGCTGCTCTAGCTCGTAGAAGAGGAATAGGCAAGAGGAGACACAAACAGCATGAATCAAGACTGTTCTCAACAATAACGTGATACTGCATTGCCACTGTTGGTCTCTGGATATTCTGCTCTGTGACATGGGTATGGTATTGCTACACTGCCCACTATGAAACACCATGGATTTTAAAAATTTTATTTTATTCTTTATTTTATTGCCTTAAAAATACCTGTAAGCACTCCAGTTAGTCAAAGAACAGACATCAAGTACATACCATAAATTACTTTTTAAAGGGTATTAAGAGTAATTCTTCAGCTCCTCATTAAGAGCGAGTGCAGCACTGGCAAAGAACTTACATGCGTCAGGTGTTTGCTTTTCCCATTTGCAGAAGCCAGAAGCAATTAAAATGATAGGTCAACTCCTGAACTGCCTCCTTCTGTCAGAGGGTAACACAGAACAAAGGATCATCCAGGAACACCACTCATTAAATTGTCCAATTCAAAAGCTGTTTTTCTTTCGCAAAAGGAAAGAGAAAATTGACTTTATTTTTTTAAAATTGGTTTACAAGCATCTTTTTCTCTTGAGGTAATACTGCTGCTTATACCTACCCTCCTTCTGCCGCAGGATAGCTATTCAGCTACTATCTTATTGGAAACAAATACTTTTTTAAAAAAGATTAAATACTAATCTGCAGATGATTCAGACATGTATTATTCAGGGCAGGCTTATTACATGGGCTTATTGCAGGACTTGATGGTTTCAATGACTTTTGCACAGCTTGTACTCAGAAATCCGGGCAACACTGGCGCTCCAGATCACAGAGAATGAGTGCAAGAGGAGCTGCTGACGACAACCTGTTGTTGCAGGGAACAATGTCAGCACCTGACTGCAGGAGAGGGGACTGCTGGCTCAGCAGGGACCCTGCTGATCTCACTGCTACTCTGCAGGGCCCATCAGGTCAAGCTGCTGTCATGACAGATGGCTAATTTTTTTCACCATATTTAAAACAGGAATACTGTGGTTTAGATTAGTTTTTATAAGACTACATAGAGCCTATTACAACACAGTCGGCATTTTTTGTAAGTTTCTGGTTTGCTGTTTCTAAGGATGTTTTTTGTGGGGCTAGAAGGGAGCTTGGACTAAAGCAGGTAGCTATACCTTCCATATTTGTTGGGGTTTTTTCCTCATCCAAATGATGACAGTGATGGACAGTTCAGCATAATATTGTGGAAAGGGTTTAAAAAATACAGAGCTCTATACTTAAAACATTATGAATCCAATAAACTCATAAGGATGCATAATTTTGCACTTACTAGTCCAAGCAAATGGCAAGTCAATATTTCACGTGCCTTCCGGTTGCAGAAATGATCAACGTAACACATTGCAACATTCAACAACTCTGCAGCAGGAAGCTGCACAAACTTCAGACAATAGTAAACCAATGCCAATTTGAAACCAATATGCTTTGATTGAAATACTTTAATTTGCTAATATTTAGCTATGACCATGTGTTCTTGAGTCATCTTCCAAAGAAATTCTGTAGAAGACGACTAGATATATTCAGAATCTAGATAGGGAAAAAGTGTTTCTTATTTATTAGCTCTTCTTCCACTGAATATTGGCTCCAAAGGGCTCTTCTGGAGTACCTGAAGTACAGAAGTGCTCAGCCCGCATTGCCCTTTGTTAGGTTCCACTGAAATCAGTGAAGATATATCAGTGATGAATCAAACCAATCTTATTCAGGCTCATTATACTTTCCTGTAGTAATTGCATTTTCTTGCAAAAACACTGCCTGTAACATTCATAAACTCAAGATAAACTGAACTGTCCTGAATGCACACAGACATCAAGGAAAAACTTTTCAAAATGCTTAATTTCTATGCTGAAGCTTCTGAGAAGATCTCAATAGCAAAATGCAAACAAATGAAAGTGAGCAAGTGAGAAAAAACGAGAAGCCCGTTATCCTCCCAGGAATATATTCGCTGTCATTTTATAGCCTTGGCTTGTAGACAGCTTGGTTTTCCTTGCAGCTTTTTTAAAATTTTCCGGCTGCTATATTCATCCATCCTAACCTAACATTTAAATGGTGGTGTAAGAAGCTATCAGTCTTTTTGACAGTAATCTGGGATCTCAGTCTCCTTAGTCTACATTGAACCAGCTCCAGTGGAAACAAAATGAGTGTGAACAACTACCTGTGCATTTTCTTTTTTATTATTCACACCCACGACTACATTCTCAGAATGACATACAAGCTTTAAAAGTCACAAGTGAGAATCTCTTCTGTTCTCTGTAGGTATGAACGATCAACTACCTTTCATTTTATTTTTATATTTGTCTTTGAGAAATCAGGATAGGTCCACAAGAGGAGCTTTGAATTTTGTGCTGAAGTTGGGAGGCTATGTGGGTGCTAATGCTTCTGCCTCCCAGCGACAGTGTCATGATTGTAGTGGTGGAACAAAGCTGTGAGAGGAGGTCCTGGTTCCAAAGAAAAAGGCAGTGACACAGCTGGCTCAGGACAGGCTCAGAAAGCATTTTGGAGACCAGTTCAGAAGCCTTAGATTTCCCTCTCTGTGTTCGTCAGGAGATCAGTGCCTACAGTGGTTATGTGCTGTTGCATTATAGAAGAAAAGCCAATGGTCTCAGAGGCGAGGTCCTACGTAGACCTAGGTAGAACCATAGGGTCAATTTCTGTTCCTTACATGGAACAGAAATTTGGTTTGTTTGTTCAGGTTTGGTGTTTTTGGTTTTTTGGCATGACTCTGGACACACAGTGATTCTTCTGGCCCTCAGGTCTTCCTCTGTTATTATTCCTACCTCACAGGGATATTAAGATAATTGGATGCATTGTGTGAATGTTCATTTGGACAGTGAACAAGTTTCTGCACATGCAGATGGAAAGAAAAGATACAGCCTGCAGCTAAAAACAAATATATCCCCTGTGACCAGTAATTTCAACACAGCGTCATGGCTTATGACCCAGCTGGTCTGTTCCTACATCTCTACAACAGTATTCCTGCAGAACTGACAGGAATTTATTTCTTAGTTACCTAGTGAGAAATCCCAAGACAGCACAAGATGTTGCATGGTAATTACATTTTCCTCAGTGGGATTACTGAATGACATATTGTGATATATCAAGAGGCAACTGTGAATTTAACTTGAGTCAGCACAGTAGACTTTGCCCAGTGCAGTAGGTTTCCACATGAACATAGTGTGAATGTAACAATAAAGGGAAGTTTCTGAATACCTCACAGCATCATGCATCTTCTGTTAGCATTAGCTTTCAAAACATACATGGTTCTGGGCTGGCATGGGAAAACTTTGTGTATTCATTATTCATTTAGCTTACATATTCACTTCACTATTTAAGAACATATTGTTTGCAGAACGTATTCCCAAGAGAAGGCAATAATGATACTTGTCAGAAGAATCAGGCATGTCAAAATACAAAACTTATGTTTTCTTTCTGCTTACTCTCTGATGCCACTAAATGCCTATTTCTAGTGTGAACAGGTAAGCAACATACATCACTGTTCTGTAATCAGGTTATTTAATCTCATTACATTTCAGGTCATTATTTGCCCAGTTTTTGGAACATGAGACATGCAACAGCAGAGGGCTCTGCTGATCATTAAAGAGGTGGACAGATTTTCATCTGCATCCCTCCGTGGTCATACTGTCTTTTGCAAGAAGTCACAAGGGTGGTGTTTGGGGAGTCAGGAGTAATAGAGACTGACATAAATTCTAGTCCATCAGTAGATGGAATGAGGAGAATGCTGCCTTGTGTTGTTTATTTCCTATGCTTACTCCAAGCTAGTCTGAGAGACTCTAGGGACGAAAATAAGATCACTGTTGAGCAGTCCTTCCATATCTCAGTTAGGGGGTTCCCCTTGTCTCCGGGACATTCTACTATATTCACTTTAAGACTATATCCTTAAATTCAATGGCCATTTTACTTATTTCTAAGTTGATGAAACAGCGTGTCATATGTCATTCCAAGTACCAGCCTGTGTAAGGATTCACCTTACACAGTCTGGAAATGCATTCTTGGCTACCTTGCTGCTTCCTAGGTGTGTTTTCATGCATGTCGTTGAGAAAACAACTGATGAGTAATGTCGTGCTTTGTAATGTGGGTAGTCCAATTTGGAGTCATACTTTTCACTACACATTGATGATGGATCAGAGCTCACCAACACTGTTAAAAGTAGGCAGTAACTAGTCTGAAATCAGAGAATCAGATCCAGATGAAACAAAGAGGACAAGCACACATAGTGTATTTTCAGAAGCCAACTTCTGCATATATATTCATTCCAGAACAAAGCATCTTTCAGATGTTGGATGGAGAGTAATTGCAATTCAAAGTATTATTCTGAAATCTCCTATTTTCCCTGTAATTTTTGTTCCTTACAGCACAACAGCCCTACTGGTCTTTTATACTGTGAATTATTATAATTAATTGTTATCTTGCCTGTTTTTACATCTAAGCAATCTTCTCTACAGCTGATCAATCTTACCTAAATGTACCTGCATCCTGGTTCTTTTAATACATGACTTCCTGCAATCACTCAGCTTTCTGATTGTGTCATCCCACAGGTAGGTCCATATCAAATAAGTGTTCTCACAGAGGACACTTGTGGAAACATTGGTACATTCCATCAGTAACTGAGCCTTGTGATTCCCAAGGGATACTCAACACCTTGCAAAGTTGTGCCCTAAATAGCTGTTGAACAGCACTGAGCTAAGGGAAGAACAGTAAATTATTTACATTAAATTCCTCTGTGAAAAGAGCTAGGACTAAACAGGTTCACAATGCTTTATCACACAAAATGCTTTGCTGGCATAAATTATTTCTCATCAAGATTGTAGGTACTCCAGCTGAGGAAAGTTTTAAACCAATGTCTTTTGAGATAAGTCTGGAGATAAAATGCTTTGACCACTCAGCCTGGGCATTATTACAGACCTGAAATAAACAAATTCCTGGAGAGGCAGTGTATTCTCCACAGTATGACTTCTAGTAGAAAGGCAACTTCTGTTTTGCTTTCCACGTCAGTGCCACAAATGAATTTTCATGCAAGGCTGAGTGAAAATATGTTACAAGAAGATAAGTAAACACACATTTTCTAATGTCAGCAATGCAGCTCATTTTCTTAGGGTTGGGTTTTCCATTGAATATGCAGCAGTAGGCAATCACCAAATGATTTTTTTTTTCAGATTCAATATCTTCTGACACATGAGATATGCATGGGGCGGGCAGCAAGCTCATCGGGTGTCTGATTCATTATCATGGAGGTGAGCAAACCAAACACCTGCATGGCAGATGAGAAGCAGGACTTCTGGCAGACAGTAAGAAGATACCCAGCTGGAGTTTAGTTATGGACTTGCTGAAACTGGCCTGCACTTTGAGAGTCACTTTGGATGGCATTTGATGTTTTTTATCGAGTTCCAGGGAGAAAATTGTGGCATTTTAAAATGGCACTGGAAGCAAGGAAAGCAAATGGTGAGTGAGCCTTCAGTTCAGACAGTGAGGCATAGCGTAGAACCAGATCAGCAGCAGTGCTTAAAAAAAAAAAAAAAAAAAGTCTTCTCTCCAGCATGTTTCTGAGTTTTGTGAGGGGGGGAGGTTTGTTCTCCAAAATGGATTATAAGCATCAAGCAAGAATGTTTCTCACCTTAGCAAGGGGTGATATAATACCTTGATAGCAGACATGGGCAATTTATCGCTTTAGTCTCTATTGCTAAATAGATATGGCAAAAGCAGAATGTACATAAATCTTTCCAAAGATGAAAATCAACCCTGTAGTCCTCCACTGTGATTGTGAACAGAAGGTATTAGCTTTGGAATGGAAACAAAGTCACAACTCTAGAGCCTCTTGCTCTAGAAAATGTTTTGTAAACAGACAGTGCCAACCTCTCCTTGTTTTGTAAACCAGATAGTACCAACAACAGAGCATGGTATCAAGCAGAGTGTTACGAAGTTTACTCTTTGCTTCGCTACTATTTCTATGTACAGATACAAGATCTAAAAAATATAAGAGTGACTGTAATCAAAATACCATGATTCAGTTTCCATCTAATCAAAATACTATGACTCAGTTTCTATCTCATTTTGCAGTGTTCCATGGCAAAAAGCAATGGATTCTCACTGTGGACTAAACAGTAAATGAAAACATAACGCAGTGCAGAAATCCAAGTTTTATACCGCAGGTTTTTTAAACCACTCTTCCTGTACCTGTGGCAGCCATTGTTTCTTTGGCATGGCATCCCCAGTTTTGAAATGGGTATTACTGGTTCTCTTGTAGGATCCCCTGGAGCCTCCTCCACTTGGCATTTCCTGCTGACAAATTGTCAGGGTACGAAAATCTGTTACAAAAAAATACTCCAAACCCCATGAATCTATCCCTTGCCTCCCACAACAGCTGTTTGCAACTGTAAGAATACAAGAGTTGATCCGTAGCAGGAGAACTGTGAGTGTGTTGCACAGAGCTCCCAAAGCAACACAACTGTTGAGAAAAAGGTCTTCAGAAAAAAATCATTCCCAAAAGAGATAACAGTGGCTGGCCACAGTTACTTAAACATTTGCTTAGACAAAATGGTAAGTCAGGCAGAGAAGTATTAGGTGAGAATAAGAAACTGTGCAGGACGCCTATCAAGGACATCATATGTGAGGTTGTTAGGGATCTTATAAAAGTCAGTATTTTTCTTCCCTGAACCAGTATTACAAAGGAAAGCCGGTTTTTGGCTAAGATTCTAGATAGCCTAATTCCATTCCTAAATCAGCTGTAGAGTTGCAGTTATATTTTCTCTATCTGTATTATTTCATTTTGCTGAAGATCTGAGCTTTCCAGCATCACCAGTTTTGCCAACATCCAACAGATTATTACTAAAATACTGGATTATTAATTCACTATGATACTTTATGATACATCTTAATTTTAAAAGCAGAGTTATCTAAATGAATTTCACAGCATAAGAGTTAGAGTCACAAAGAATGATTTATTTCTTTGTGTGATACGTTTCTGCCTCTGTGTATTTTTATGTTTTGTTAGGTGGCTATGGTTTACTTCCAACATTTTCGGATCATGGAGGAGTTTCTTTGAATGCTCATAATTCAAGTTACTAATCCCTTGAGAATTCATTTTTGCTCAGACACTTGGGAAAAAAAAACCCAAGTGGTTAAGAGGATTATTTTATAAAAGAGAATGCCTGCAGAGATGCATTTTCCATACAAATTTTTTTCTGTTTTGTTGATTATAAGCCTAAGAGAATTAAATTAATAATATTTACTGGACTTACACACATTAGCAGAAAACCATGTAATTTTTATGGAGCCTCCAAGTCTCTGCATGTTTTGTCTTTGTAGGTTTCTGGAATCTGTAAACCAACTACAGAACATCAAGAAAAAAGTTGGGGTTTTTTGTCTTTAGTGAGTGAGTCTGGCACATTTGTTAAACCAGTGATAACATTTGGTTCTGTGGTGGACTGCAGAGAGACAACTGTTTGTTACTTTCTTTTCCATTCACCATGCATTCTGGAATGAAAACTGTAAGTAATACCTAAGTCAAAATCCTTCCTGAATTAAACCAAAGGAAGGCTGGCCAATGTAGGCAGAGAAAGGCAAGACCTGTTGGTACAGCACTTAGTCACGGTGTTGTCTTGCATTTACTTTTAGTAGGTCATTTCCTCCAGCAAATTCTCCCTGTGTAGACTACTATTTGGCTGCTTCAGAATATCAGAAAAGACAGAAGATAGTGTAATGATGAAACTGGAGGGAATGGCATGAAAGAGATTCAGAATTGCTTATCATTTGTGTAGTTTTGGTCATTTCAGAAACACTGGGCTTCCCTACCTCTACATTGCTGTACATTTTTTTTTTCCTTTCCCTTTTACATTGTTCTTGGTCAAACAGTAGAGTAAAGGTTCATCCACTTCTGCTCAGCTTACAAAAATCTCTGCTTCTCCATTACAGTGGTGTTGGCAGGCTAGTTGTAGAGAGGAAACAGAATGAACATTTCACTCTTCAGTAGTCCTCTAAATGCATAAATACTGCTCTAACCTCAGTTCTTCAGGGGCATTCCTTTAGTGATTGTCATCAAGGTGAAGTATTAGACAAATAAACATACATAGCTCAGCAAGGAAAATGAAATAAATAACAACAGCCTGCTGCCCAGCAGGTGGGATGCATGTTTTTAAGATTATAGGGAGTGATTCAACTTTACATAAAAAAGCCTAGTTTTCACCACTGTGTTGAAGGAGCCAGCTGTCAGATTCTCCACCCAGATCGTGGTCTTAGGCATATTCACCTGTGACTGGTGATTCTCCTTTGCTGTGCAGGATATCATCTGTAAGCAATCATTCCAGAGTGCAGCTGTTAGGTTCAGCGTTCGCTTTGTGTCCAAATCTGAGGAAATTGCTAGCTGTCCATAACTCCGCCATTGGGGAAAGAGCACAGGACATATTTTTTAGCATCTGTTTAGATCTTGTGATAACCTGTAATCCACATACATCAATTCTTCTGACAGGCAACGCAGAGATGCTGTTCTGCATTAGAGCCATCAACATCTTTCAATGCCTTTGATAACCAAAGATGTGATTATTAAAAGGTGGCTATGGTCCTCTTAGGCAGTTGAACTCATCTGTTAAAGGTGGCAGGGAGCGTTTGCTCACTGTCTTACCAGCATCTCTTCGGGGGCAAGCAGAAGGAGCTGTCCTCTCTTTTAAGTATGGCTATTTAAAAACCATTCAAAATTTAATACAAATAGGTGAAGAATCAAAGCACACTGTTTTGTCAACCAGTTCAGAGTCTGTGATTCTCTTTAGTTTTAACTCTGTCACTCAGATAGTGTTTGGACTGTAGCCCAGACAGAGGGTAGGAACAGCAAAGACCGGTTCGCAAACAGAAGGAACCGTAATCCCATTCTCAATCCCATTCCAGTGGTAATAACCTCAGCAGGATTTAGTTCTTCCACATAAATCAGCATTAACTCCACATATACCAGGGGCTTATACCAAAAACAGAAACTGGTATCAGCCTTAAGAACTATAGTGACAAAATACTGGCTTCTGTAGCATTTCAAGAGCTCACATAGTGCTGATGCTGTTGTGATGATGCTATTTTTTTCAATACAGCTATTAGACACTGGGGAAAAATTAATAAACTACACACTTGAGAAGCTTGGGACATGTTTTTTCTTTCACTGAAAAGGTGTCTAAAGAAGCTAGGGAACAGGATTAGTACTTTAATATTCATAGCATAGTTAAGATGGCATAACTTAATATATTTGTGTAATGACAATTTATAATCTACCTGCCTCGAAGACCCCATGATTTCAGGTAAATTTCTTAAAGCTTGAAAATGTCCAGTGTTAAAAAGAGGAGTATTTTTTTTTTAGAATCACTTTAACCAATAAAGTGCATCTTTAAAAACCAATAAAAACTTTAAACAGAAATTTTACGAATCTCCAACTGAAATAAAAAATCATACTGCCTTGAATAAAGAGAAAAGAGGCAAAAAAGGAAGTGATTACAGGCTGCAAATTTATATTCCAAGTTTTAGTTAGATGGTTGTATTGTAAATTCCTCAGATTCATTATGTTCACACTGCCAAGAATTACTCTAATGTAGTAGATGAGAATTGCTCTAATCTATTACCCTTGGCTGCCAACAGTAATTCTATTAATTCAAAGAGCTAATGACATTTACTAGTATTGCTGTGCTGTTTTACTGCATCTTTGAAAATAGATGGGAATACTCAGTGGTATGTCATTCTAAACAGGCTAAATTTAGAGCCTCATTCTCCACTCTTTCCACTCTATTTTGCGATACCAAATCTGAATAGCAATGTTTTATGTCTAACTTGCAGTGGTGTGGTGGGGAGTAGGTGAATGGCATCCACACTTGTCAATTACATACTGTACACCATACATGGAGAATGTGAGGTGTCCAAGGCAGTGCCTCATCCTGTAATGGAGTGTAAGCTCATGATCAAGCTATTACCCTTCCAGGCTTGTACTTTCACATCATGCAGGATAACACGAAGATACTGGTTTGAGTCTGTAAGCAGGAAAGCCAGATCATGCAGCACTATGCCCAAAATAATCAGTCCAGCCTCAGCAGGGCTGTTTAATCTGTGCTTAGCATCCACAAATAGAGCTGCACCATTTCTGTTTTAGAACTGACATGGGTCGGAAGTGGTTTAGGTTGCCTGTACCAAGACCTGCAGCAAAAGACACGCACCAAATCAAAGCATGAGTTCAGCTCACTAAGCACAGACCAGCCTAACCTAGCCAGATAGAAGTCATCTTCCTAACACTGAACGCTCAGAGTGTAGGCATCCAAGCCAGACGTTTTTCACAGAAGAGGAAAGTACAGTTTCCCTTTCAGTTGGCTGCCTACAGGCTTGAGCAGTCATGAAAAATAAAATTTCCCTGTTCTAGAGTAACCAATTTCACGCCTCCTTGAAGAATGCTCTGAACAAAGTTACCCTGGTACAGGGCTAAGTTGCTCCTTAAGAAGCTGTTGCATATTTTTTTGAGTAAGAAAACATGAGAGGGAAATATGAGGTCCAGCCCTACCCTGTTAAATGCCTAATATTAAATACACATTAATTTCAGACAAAAACGTTTATCTATGCAGCTCTAGTGGAATTACTCTTTCCCCAGGAGTTAAGCAGAGATCCAGCAAAGTTACAAAATAGGAATGTATGAAAACTCGCAATTAAAAACTTCTTTCTTTGCCTCAGCAAAGAACAAGGACTGGGATGAGGCTTCTTCTGCCATCTAGAAGTCTTTGTACATCTGTGCAAGAACCTGTATTACTGATTTTCAGTACACAGCATTTACATGGCCACATTTTTAGCAGAGGTAAGAATAACAGAAGCTAAATAATAAAGATTATTTTTTTGTCAAGAGAAGTAGTATGTTATTCCTCAGGAACCTCCACTGTGAAGTTGCAAATCCTCTCTAGAAGGAGAAGAGAGGCCTGCTTAGAAGATTGTTTAGACAGCTGAAATACCTTTTTACCAAATGTGCACAGGCTTTGTTTTGCAAATCAAAATTTTCTTAATACGAAGTCCCTTCTCAAACGGAAGTGCTAAAGTCTAACAGCGATACAGCAGTAACCACAAGGACTGTAAACAGGAGTGTGTCTGGCAATAACTAATTTGTTACCTTTCTTCAGTCTTGTAGCAGATTCATCATCAAAATCCACAGCATCTGTAATTCCAACTGAAATTACAGCCTTGGTAACTTTACATGAGCCAGCTGTGCTGGGAATTACAGGCTGGAGCACATGCAGCATCCTGCTCCTTTGTGGCTGCTTGTGCTAAAAGAGGGTGGAAAGCAGGAAATCAGTAGCTCCCATCAGGTCAGGATTCCCAAGTGCTGGTGCAACGTACGGGAGCATAGAAGTTGTTCCCTACTAGCTTGCAGTTCCCAGACAGTACAGGTTAAATCAGAATTTTGAAGGCAACAGTCAGCGATGGTGAAGGCACAAGTGAAATAAGCGGTTACCTAAACTGAGTGAGTGCTAGACACAGCAAATTTGTAGGGGAAAGAACAGTCCTGTAGGTCTCACAGCAGCAACCCCAGCTCTGTTGCACATTCAGGCCGTCTCCCCAGAGCAGCTCAATCAAGTGCTCTCTTCATGCACCTCTGAGTGCAAGTGCCTCTTGCAGTGCACACTGTGTTCTTCTTGCCAGTGCTGATTGTGAAGGAAAAGGCTGCACTGGTAAAGCTGCCTTGGTGGGCAGCTATCCATGTTCTCCTCTTCTGCATCCAGACAACAGGCCAGTGACTGAGCACATGAGCTCAGTATCAGCAGGGGAAGCAGCAGCTTAGATATAACTGAATACAGACAGACACAAGCATCAGGGCAGGGAGCTCCTTCAGCCTTTGGTCCCAGCCCACATAGGTAGTGGTGCTGACAGCTGTTCTCTTGTGGCTGTGAAATTGAGTTTTGTCAAAATTATTAAGTTATTTTCAATATGTGGGGCAGGTGCAAAACAGCTCATGATGTATCTTCCATGTACTTTTCACAGCAGAAGGCTACAGATCTTGACACGGCATGCTTTGCCATGAGGAGAATCTGCTTGCTATCATTGAACATGTCCTCCATAATTAATACATGACTTCGCTTGCTGGATCTGTAAGGACCAAGGAGCAGTTACATATCAAATATGCTTAAATTTCCTATGCTTAAATTTCCCTACAAACTACCCTCTCACTCCAGAGCTCTTCTCACTCACTCTTTTTGTCTGATACAAAAGTTAGGCCTGATGGTATAAGAAGCCTGTACAAATACTCTCAAACCCATCCTAGAAGAATCACACCAGCCTCCCAAAGAGAAGATAGCAAGAGAACCAAGAGCCTGAACTGATCCTGCCATCTGTGATCCCAGGAAAGCAGCATCTCCCTACAGGGTTAGCCTGAGTTTCAAAAAAGAATGAACTGCAAGTATTCACAGTTTAAAACTAGTTCTATTTTTACATAAGCTCTTTTCCATTTTTCTGCTACCTGACAAAACCTTTCTCAGATTATCAAAGGGATATTATGAAGGTCCAAGATGTACAAACTAAAACTACACCACAGGCAGAGGTACCCCCTGTGAGCTGTGTTTGTGTTCTTCCAAGATGGAAATTGTCAGGCCAAAGCACAGCCCCTCGGTGTTAGGAATCTGGTCCAAATCAGTCGTTTAAGCTCATTTGTACTGTCATCAGAGAAGGACATGTCTGACCAGCAGATTATCAATCGATTCATCCCCATTCTAAGATGTGTAGGATGCCTGTGAAAGAAAGTTGTGATGAAAGGTTCTACTCTAAGTGAAATGGCAGTTCACATAAAGAGTGATTTAGTAATGGGAGGAGGATTTACTTGAAATAATGAGTAAGGGAAAAAGAGTGAAATAAGAACTGTCACTAAAAAGTTTCAATGACCTAGAGCAATCGAATCAGTCTCAAATGTTACGTGACATTTTTCACCACTCCAATTTAAAGCAACGTGAGCGGCTGTAGCAAAGGCTATTTGGAGATCCTCTCCAGTTCCATATTTGTCATCTGGAAATGGCGTGACAGAAACACACTGATGTGCTTTTAAACACACACCCACACGCAGAGTGGTCCCAGTTACATAAGAGTATAAAGCAATTAAAGTCTCTTGGAGAGAAATAGTGCTATGTATTGCAGCTAATTTCATGCCTCCATGTGCACATCAATAAAGCATCACTAAAGCCATCTTTCTTGTGAAGTTTAAAATGTGTTTGTCTGAATGTTATTAAAATAGACATCATGAACATTAGAAGGCTTACTGTAAGAACACAGGTGGTATAAAGAGGGGAAAATTGTGAATGACCTTCAAGAGTTTTTTCCTCATATGTGCTAATGCTATGTGAAGTGCTTGCGTGATCCATATAAAAGCCAAGGAAATAATTCTTATTATAGTTTTAGTACAAGGAGCGCAGAACTGTTATCAAGCTGATAATTTTCAATACACATCAGTCCATTACAGCATCATGGAGTCTATGAGGATTTCAGTAAACTGTATTTTCTGAAGGGTACATACAGGGAAAAAGAGGAGGACAACAATTTGTAAACACTGCACCCAAACTCCCCAGCCCTCATCCCATTTTAAATGTTGCCATTTGTTATTGGCATTTTTATTATTTGTGTCTCCTATTTATACCCATCCCTCACTCCTTACAGCCCCATCCCTGTGATGGGAGGGGACGTTTCATGCCACAACCTCAAGTCCCTGCGGCCTCATCACTGCATCCAGGGGATGAACAGGAGCACAGCATGGCTTCTCCCTGCCCACACTTGATTTCTCAAGCATGCAAACAGTCGTGGGAAGACAGAAAATATCCCACTCATTTCAGATGTTGTCATGCTTAATTTGTAGACTTTGTGTAATTAAGTCATAGAAGTCCTAGTCTTACGGGCATTTGGTGCTGTCAGACTTCTACTGCAGAGTTAAAACAACCAAGGTACTGTTTTTCAAATTAAAATTACTTTCAGCTGAAGAAAACATCAGTCAAGGCTTGTGAGGCTGAAAGTTGAAGGAATGGTGGCAGTTAAGAGATCCATCAAAACATACCAGTTATAGAAAGGCAGAAATTGTACAACTTTATATAAAAAAAAAGTGCTTATGTCAAGCAAACACAAAAATAGAAAAAAAGGACTTCATTAATGAAGTTCTATTTGATAGGAAAAAATATGCACTGCTCTCTATACTTAAGTGTTAATGGTGCAAGTGGCAGCACTTCATTGTTGTTGACAAGGCTTCAAAACCGGGAGGTGTGTCCATTTCTGCTTGAAAAAGCCGGATTCCCCACATCCAGTTGCTGACTGGACTGAATAGACTGTGTGCATATGTGTTACCACAAGGGGCTCCTTTAAAATACTTTGATCAATGAATGAAGCAGTTGCTAGGGAGAGACTATAATAGAAGTTCCATGTAAGAAACATACCACTTGCCTTGAGCTTGTTTTCTTTTACGTTACAGAGTACTTCATCACAGATTTTATTAGGAGTAATAATAATATTCCAGGAATCTTCCTTAGGTCTGTACCTCTCACAGGTCTCACGCCTTTTCCTGTCAGGATCCTCTGGTTGCTCAATGACTAGCGTTTCTGAATCACTTTTAAGAATTTTTGCACTTTTCTGGTAGAGTTCACTGGGCCAAAAGAGGCATTTTAATTAATTAATCCTCACTGTGAATGTAAGCAGCTTCCCCGAGATGACCATATGCTGTGATCTAACCCTTAGCTAGCGCTTGGTTCACTTTGCCCAGCAGCTAACTTGTGAGCAAAATTCTTTTATCTAGGCTCCAGTCTCTGACTTCATGTGGAGCAACAATGGCTGATATATGATGCACTAAATAAAATCAGAGGATAAACCAGAAGTAATCAACTCAAAACAAGCGGGTTCAATACTTAAAGGCTTCGACTGATAAGCAATAGCTGCAACACCCTCCCCTGGCTCCTAAAACACTCCCATTCTCTTCCATCATTGCTACTGCCCCTCTACCTTCTTTTTCAACCATGCCCTCTTCTGGTTTTTTTTCTGTGATGTCCATCCTCATAAATGGCTTGGCAGCTCGCTTCATTTGCACGCTGGCTGGCTGGCCAACGTGCTGAACAGCACAGTGTGCATCTTAACCAGCTGGCTGCTTTCATATGCCACCTACTGTGCATAACATAACATAAAAGATAAGATTTATTAAATGTTTAACTGGAAATCAGATATTAATCAATTAATCAAGCTCTGCTGTTTAGGGCCATATCCAGAATGAGTGCTTTATTCACATTTCTGGCCAAGTACTTGACCTGAAATTGTTCTGTTAAGCTGTTCCACTGTCTCAGGCACTCTGAGCAGGTGAAGGGCAAGGGAGAAAGTAACAAGGAGAGACCACAGTCATTTTTTACACAGAGGAACAACCCATGTGCAAGACATTAATCAAACAGTAGGTAGAAGCTCTAACTCAAAGACTTTATAATCTAAATGACAGGACTTAATATTGGGATAAAGCAAAGCAGTGAGCCAAAAGAAAACTGTAGGAATCCAGCTTGTACTAAAGAGCACATTTTTTTCTGTCCAGTCACCATTGTCCTGGGTACATGATCTAGAACAACTGGTCCTGATGACAGCTTATCACCTCCCATGGCCAGATTGGAAGACTAACTGTATGTCATGGTAAAGGAGGCCAAAGGAATTGTCTATAGGAAGTGTTCCATGGTTAGAAGAGGTAATAGGAGTGAATAAAGGTGTTGCGGGTGGGAGGGAAACTTCAGGAACAAGATTTCAGCTGAGGATGGCCCTGCAGCTCTGGTAACAGGCTAATTCATATCATGGAGATCACTCTGTATTTAGGACACTTTCTTTAGATGTTGTAAGTTTTTAATACTGTGATGTTAGGAATTCGCATGTTATGAATAGATATTTGAGTAATTGTAAAATAAAGGTACTCACCTTACTTCCTGCCTCCTATCAAGTATTATCCTGATAATGAGATAATGCTGTTACACATATTGGCATAATTCCAGAGAAGCCTAAGAGGGTCACACAGTCCATTTCTTTGGATGCTCCAAGGCAGGGTAAGTGATGATATAGTACCTATACCACACATTTGGCTAATACATACTTAGAAACTGCCAGTGACTGATTCCCTGTAACATCCTGAAACAACTGATGCAAAATGTATCCTCAGTATTAGGAAGTTTTCCCCTTACTAACTGAAATCTACCCTGCTGCATTTTAAGCCCATCACGTCTTGTCTTAGCCACTGAAGTCAGCAGCAGCCTCGCATGTATTGAGAGACTGATACCACATCCCTCTATGTCTTCTCTATACTACGTTAAATACAAGATGTTGAAGGTTCTCTTTCTCTTTACACATCCCACTACAGCATATGCCTCTTTTCTTTCTGCAACAGCTTGACATAAGTCCACGTTCATCTTGTGAGCCACAGATCCTTTTGTTCAGAACTGTTATCTATTCCATCCTGTATTTGCACATTCAGTATTCCTGTTAGGTGTAGACAGGAATTTGAATGCATCCTTAACTGAATCACATCCCACTTTTTCAGAATGTTTCTTGAGTTTATCAAGATCTTGACACAAAGACAAGACAGCTAAAAGAAGAAGACGGAGCAGAAATCACTTTCCTTGAAATGAGATACTTTCAACATTGTATTACCAGGGTAGTTACCCACCCATTTTCTACACAAACAGAACAGAATCACCTGTAGTCAAAGCCAATATACTCTGAATAATTCCATTGGTTACATTGGAAGGAAAAAAAAAAAATGTACTTGTCAAAACAAGTGTGAAAACCCTTTAACTAGCTTCCGTAGCTTGAGCTGCTTGAATCGATCTTGCTGAACATCTGTAACCCAGTAACATCCAAAATCTCTATCCAGAATCAAATCCTCTGTGTCTGAAAACTGTAGAAGTATAGGAAGGCAGCACTTGTCCAAAATTCAGAGTATCTCTAATTATTCATTTCAGATTTTAATACTGAGCCAGAGTAAGGGTTCTTCACCTCAAGGAGACAAAGTTACAGCTCACGATCTCCTCTTGCAACGAAAGATGGAGAGCAGCTTATAGGCACGGAATCAACATGGATCGTCCATTCTTTCTCAATCTGTACAAGAAAGAAGGAGGGGAGTTGATTAACAGCTCCCACAGACACTGCTCCATCCCTGAATCCAAGCAGGTTGGTAACTTACACAAAAAACTAACCCACAGTCCTTGCCTTGCTGTGCAAGCAGATAGGGCAAGAACAACCTGGGCTGTTGTGACTTAATACCTGCCAAGGATAATGCTGCTTAGAAGATACATTTTGCAGTACTACCCAGTGCAAAATTTGTAAAGACCAACTGTGGCATATACGTGACATCCATGACAGGATGGATTTCTAAAAGACAGCTCTGAGAAGTTGCTAGGTAACAGTGTCTTGTCCTCACAACCACTGAGCGGTGATGATCTGCTCTCATGATGCAACGCTGCAGCCTAAAGTCCTTGCTCAAAATTTCTGTGTATACTGATTTTTAAATAAAAACAGATCTCAGCTGATCTCTTTAATTTACTGAGTGTTTCCTTTGCCAACTTTTTGATAGTCTACCTAATCCATCACTCTTACACTAAACACAGCTCTTCATCTTTCTGGGAAATCACAGCCTGTTTCTGAATGCCCACTCTTTCTAGAAGACCAATAAGAAAATTTTACAGCAGAAAGCTCACCCTTGCGCCCAACTTCATTAAGAGGAGACATGACATACAGTATTGCATTCAATGTATGCATTCAGTCTGTTGTCAGCTCCTGGTCAAAATAAGCATTACGGCAGCAGATACAGGAAAGTGAGTTTGAAGTTTACGGACCATCTGAGAAAAGACTCACTTTGCAACAGGGCTCTCAGAAGACCTGAAACAGCCTAGAGGAAAAAAGATGGTAGCACCAAAACAAATCCAACTAAAAGGCAAATTCCCCACAGCCCATCATAAATAATAAAAAACATCTGTTGCAGACATAACATCACTGGGATTTGTACGATTGACTACGACAGCCGAATAACTCTGACACTGACAATGGCTTTTCTTGGGCTGTGTTTTTTTCCAAGCACGTTAACATGGCTTACCCATTCCCTTGCTTCATTCCACTGTGGCATTTTGTCCTTCCAATTGTTTTTAAGAGTAGAGTAAGCAATATATTATAGATCTTTGTCTTCCCGAGTTAGAATTTCAAGGCTAGAAAGTCACTTTCTGAGGAGTGAGCTGGTAGAGCAGCTCCCAGGGGCCTAGGGTCCAAGGTGGACACAAGGTCTCTGAAGGAACAGCTCAGCTGCCCCATCTGTTCACTGTGATGCTTTATTCCCCTGCAGGGCAGGCAAAAGCCATGGAAACCTGGCTGCAAGCGCCAGAGGAAAAAAAATGGCCTCACCTTACTATGCAGAGGCCACGTATCTTTGATCTGATCCATTATAGAGGGAAACAAAACAGGCTGATACTTAGTGATCCCAAACTGCCCGAGACTGCTGTCAGTGTCCTGCTTGTGGAAGTTTCAGTCAGCTCCAGCCAGGAGAAGAGTTATTAGCTTAATAAATTCTGTTCAGCCAGAAGCCAAATACTCTCAGAACTATAGCTTTTTGTAAGTAAAGTAATCATAATTTTCTGCTAGTTTCTTATTTTTCAGTGTATCATTCTAAGCATTCTTCATACTATCTAAAAGTAATGGCTCCACATTAAAGTCTCTTTAAAGGCAAACAAGGGTTTGCTAAGCGGGCTTACACCCTTTGCAATAAGTGCCACAATTCAAGTGCATCCAAAACCTCCATTATATTATAGACATTCTTTCTAAGTAGGTAAGAGACTTGCTTTTCACCGAGATAAAAGCTTTGTAGTCATTAGGTGCCATGATTTCAGGTCAGGCTGCACAGTAAGCCCTTCACAGAAGCACTCCTACACCCTGGACTGGCTGTGCCTGCACCTCTCAAGGCAGAGCCTCGCAGCTCTGCCAGGATTATCCTGCTCAAGTAATTCATCGCATCCTAATGCCGATGGTGTTTGCTCTTTGGGAGCCTGGTTTATTAAAGTTTCTCCAAAACAGAGGTACATCATAAGTGAAGTAAAAGGCAATGGCACGTCTGACCACAGCTAAACCATATTTCCTTGACATTTTTGTTACATTCAACTTATTTCAGGCAAGAAATATATTCAAGGACTGACTAGCCCCTTCCCGCCGCAAATTCTCTTTTCAGTGCAATTCATTTCAGCATCTTTCCCAACACAGACCAATTTCAGAAATACTCTCTTTGCCGTAGGATCTTTCCAGTTCTTAACAGTACACCTGAACTTTCAACTTACCAAATGTAGCTTCCTTGTATGACACATCTTCATAAACAGTAGCGCCCAGTCAGAGTCTGTCAGGTCATACCGGGCTGTTGTTCACTACGTTATTGTGCCACCATGAACCTGCATAGGCAAATTCCCCCATTCAGAGCCCAGTACCTTAGCCAGCTGTCCACCAAGCACTGGCACACCAACCACACCTTTTCCTCATAGAGGAAATGCAGTATTTTTTAAAAGCTGTTGTTAAATGGTTTAGGATTTTCCTGTCCTCTGGGAGTGTGTGATTCTGTTCCTTCTAACTACAAAGGCTACTGTTGCAACTGAAAAAAAATTACTCGTAACAGATTTTTATCTGAAGCTTTTTTCCAGAGTGATGCTGGAGACAAAAGGAAGAGTTCAAAGAAAACAAGAGACTTCTCATATCCATCACAGCTGTAGATTTCTTCTTTCTCGCTGCTGCTGTAGTGCTCTTTTTTCATTATTGTACTACATGGTCTCTCACGAGCTGCCACTCGGGTTAGGTTCAGCTGTGAGCTATTTGAGACACTAGTGTTGAAATAAACTGTGTGTAACCAGAGACTTCACTTAATGCAACCTGCACACTGTAGAACATAACTCCCCTTTTCTGTTTTGTAAATGATTTTGGAGGCATTTCAAATCATAAAACAACATTCCCCAGATTTCCTAGTGTTTGCTAAACGTTGCATATTAAAGTCTTCTTCAGTGACCACTGCTGGCTTTTCTAGACTTTCCTCATAACACCACAACAGGTGTTTAAGGAACATCATTTTGATATATCTTACCCAATTAGCACTAGATTTATTCTTTTTTGTAGTCATTTCAATGTCAGACTACTCAGCACAGGTCTTTTATTACCACAGATCTTTACCCATTAACCTTGCTAGAAAGCATGACAAAACCAGCACTTCAGAATATAAATCATCTCCCTTGTGTATTAACATAGTCCATATGAAAAAAAAAAATCCACTCATTTCATCAATTTTAAACTGTTTTGAAATAAATGTGGTCTATGATCTTAAAGTAAATAGAAAACCTAATTAAGCTCCTTTTCAGTATGAAGGGTGAGTTTACATTGTATCATACTAGTGTTTGGAGCTGTTCATCTCTGTATCAAATCCACTTCAGAATGAATAATCTAAAGGCTTCCGAGACACATAAACAGACGCTGAGTTTTAACAGCCCGTGTTACACGGCACAACAACAGAGCTAGCGTCATTTTCAACAGAGGTCAATACCAGAAACAAAATAACTATGCAGATCGCCACCGTCCCACCTGAGCCACAGAAATTCTATAGAGAGGTCAAAGGAAAAAGTCTGGAACTCCAGGAACTGTTTTGACTAGTTAAGCTCACTACATGCCCAGCATACCCCTCCACTGAATATCTCTGGCACTAAACTTTTGAGCTAGAGTCTCCATAACTGCAAAAGCAGGGAGAAACAAGTCATACACCAATAAATTACACTGAGAAATTTAACAAAACCACTTGCAAATAAGATTTCAAGATTTTCCAGTTCTTTCTAAAGAATGCATGCCTGGAATTTTCCCGTGCTTGTAACAGACACCTCTTAATGCCACATGTCAGCTCAAAGTCCCCTGAGCAGGTCACGTTCTGGTTGGTTGTTTGCCTGCGTTTCTCACTTCTCCACTTGCCAGGATATGAAGGAAAAAGGTACATGGATTATTACTGTCCCTGAGATGTTTCTGCTTTATCCTCTCTCTTTTTAAAACTGGTTGTTAGTTCACACATTAACACTAATTGCAGCAGCAGAAGTATCAGATCTGGAAAGCCAATTCTCTGCAGTAACGAAGTCCCAAAACATTTAGAGCTTTATAGGGTAATAAGGCAGAAAACAGCTAATGCAACATGCAGTGTACTAGCAGAATGTGTGAAGCATTACAGCTTAGATAAACCCATTCGAACCTAATTCACCTTTTGGGTGATCTCAATAAACAGTTCCGTCCGCTGCATAAACATGTATTGGTGAAGTGTAATTGCGTAAGTCAGAAAGGCCAAGTTCTCCTCAGTAGACACTATGGCTGCACAAATGTCCAGGATTTAAATCACTTAAGAACTGCAAACTCTTAACAGATTATACATTTATAAAAGTCACAGAATAGTTGAGATCGGAAGGCATCTCTGGAGGTCATCTTATACAACCCCTCCACTCAAGCAGGGCACCAAGAGCAGGCTGCACAGGACCGTGTCCAGACTACTCCGTCACTAAGGGCAGAGACTCCAAGACCTCTCTTGGCAATCTGTGCCACTGCTCAGTCACCCTCACAGTGAAAAAGTGTTTCAGTTTGTGCCTATTTACTTTTGTCCTGTCAATAGACACCCCTGGAAATAGCCTGGCTCTGTCCAGTTTGCATTCTGCTTTCAAGTGTTTTTCTACTTGATAAGCCTTCTCTTCTCTAGGCTGAACAGTACCAGCTCTCTCAGCCCTTCCTCATAGGAAAGATGCTCTGGTTCCTTTATCACCTTTGTGGCCCTTTGCTGGACTCTATCCAGTATATCCATGTCTCTCTTGTACTGAGGAGCCCAGAACTGGACACACGTCTCCAGGTCTGGCCTCACTAGTGCTGAGCAGAGGGGAAGGATCGCCTCCCTCCACCTGCTGGCAAAATTTTTTTTAATGGGGCCCAAGATACCATTACCCTTTGTTGCAGGAAGGACACATTGCTGGCTTATGTTCAACTTGGTGTCCACCAGAACCCCCAGTCCCTTTTCTGCCAAGCTGCTTTGCAGCTGGGCAGCCCCCAGAATATACCAGTGCATGGGGTTGTTCCTCCCCAGGTGCAGGACCTTGCACTTCCGGTTGAAGTTCATAAGGCCCATATCTCCAGCCTGTGGAGGTCCCTCTGGATGGCTGCGTGCCCTCTGGTGTATCAGCCACTACTCCCAGTTTGGTGTCATCAGGAAACTTGCTGAGGGTACACTCTGCCCCATCATCCAGGTCATTCATGAATATGTTAAACAGGAGTGCACCCAGTATTGACCCCTGGGGTACAGTACTAGTTACTGGCCTCCAACTAGGCATCCTGTCACTGATCACCTCCTTCTGGGTCTGGCTGTCAACCAGTTTTCAATCCACCTCACTGTCTGCTCATCCAGCCCATACTTCATCATCTCTATAATGATCTTAAGGAAAAGTGTCAAAAGCCTTACTGAAGTCCAGGTAGGCAATATCCTCTGCTCCCCCTTTGTGTTTATCCCCCATGTTTCTGATTCCTTCTGTGCCAATCTGAGGGCAAAGCATAGACTACCCCCCTCAGCTGTAGCATAGCTGCAACAAAGCCCACATAAATAATATTGAAGTAATCACCTGGTGGGGTCTACCTGGCTACAAGCTTCAGACATCCTTGTCTATATTTTCCTTTTGTTATGGCACAATATGGTATCTATGCATTATTAGGATTCCTGGCACCTTGTTCCTATTGGCCCCATGGAACAATGAGCATCCAGGCTTTTTCAGACCTTTTCCAACACCACCTCCTTTATTTAAACTAAAGGGTGTCACTATGAGGTATCAAAACCCACTCTTTTTATATATGTATGTGCGCGTGTGTGTATATATATATTTCCCTCTGTGATTTGCATCAAGGAATTGCAAATTTCTTAACCAAATGTTAATTTTCTACTGTAGGGTAGCTGCAGGGAGTGTGTTAAGTAATAGATACTAATTGAGTTGAGAGTAGCTGCTATATCCAAACTACTTTAAGGGATGAAAAGGCAATTTCCTTCCAAAGCAATCAAAAATTGCTTGGGATTGCAAACCTACCAAAAATCCAAGCAGAAGTGTACTAAAACATTGTGGGCCTTCAGAGAAGCCACATGCTTGCAGTTCCCTAGGCAATGACAACTAGACTTTACTTTGGTCCTGAAGCAAAAAAAGGTCTCAGAAAAAGATACTGACTACAAAGACACCATTTCTAGTACCAAGAGCTATAGCTTTTCAAAGGATTCAGCTGATGTATCATAGCAGGTGGTAGATTAGCAGGATGTCTTGAATATTTGGGTTCCAGTCCCTCAGTTCTAGGCTGAGGACACTGTGCAGTCTTTCATTTTGTCTCCGGCTTCCAAAGCCTACACATTCCCACTTTGAACAGGTCTTGCAAAATTAGCAGCAAAAAAAAACCCGTTCTACTGATTTATTTTTAATTTCCATTCCTTTCTGCTTCTCGAATTAGTGCTGCAAAAGTAAAAGCGCCTTCAAGAGACATATCCCTCCTCCTCACGTATAGCTATTTGGACATTTCATTTCTTACACCAATTACAGTGTAACATTTTATATATCACAGTATAATAACTATAGTTCTTTAAAGAGTGCAATTAATTAAGCCTCAGAAGAGCCCTGTGAAATAGCCAAGATTTATTATTTTACAGGTGAATGAACTGAGGCACAGAGAAGTTAGGATCAAGAAGAAACATGAGAAATACTTAGTATGAGCTCACCACAATCATTCTTGCACAGATACTGTAAGTTTCCACTACTTGCTTCTGACAGCCTATTAATTTGCAAGAAGACATTCAAACTTGTTTGTTAGTTGTGTAATGGCACTGGTTTTGAATAGTCAGTTAAAATCCATTTTGGTTTTGTTGTTGTTTTGTTTTGTTTTGTTTTTTAACTCCCTCCAGAGTTTAGCATATAGCTTGAAGGTCTGGATTTTCAGCATCTGAAGACATCAGGCATAGATGGCTTACAAAGGTCAGTCAGAAAATAAAAATAATTAATTTCTGAAACTGCTTATGATAGAGTATGATAGATTAATCAGCCTTACCTGTCACCTGTACATTTAATCTGATTATTCTCATGACATATTTTAGCAGCAATAAATCTATACTAAGGCTAGCCTATGTCTTGCAAAACAAGCCACTGAAAGCATGAAAGGAACCATTATGTTATAAGTAAGTAAAATAGTAAAGAAAACTCTGGTATAGCTAAATAGCATATATAAAGAACAGTAAAGCACGGTATGGTCGATGCAGCTACCAATAAGCCATTTTTTTTTCTAAAGTCTGACAGCATTTTAGGGCTAGAATGATTTTCATTTCACAAGAAATTGAATTTTTATTACTTGGCAACAGCATGATGTAGGAAGCACAAAAACAAGGGTGGATTTTAATAAAGGTGGTGACCGTAGATCCCATTTATTTTACAGTCTGCAGCTTCAACTCCTGAGTCCAGGACTGCTATCCCTGAGTTCAAAGGCCACCAACTTAAGTAGCCCTCACTTGTCAAATTTCACATTTATCACATGGTTTTGCTCAGCCACAGCATCTCAGACTCTCTCCAGATGAGCCATTGACAGCTCATTTTCTAAGGGTCTCACTGAATTTTTCAACAAACAGCCCGTAGTTTGGAAACATGCATTCACCTGTGCCAGCACCTCCAGTCTGTCTTAACCAGTCAACTCAAGCAGAGAAACATCAGAGCAGATACATAGCAGGAAAAACATCAGAGTTGGGAGGAAGAAGTGCTCACCATGTTGCACAAAAATACTTTAAAAGACCAATAAAGGAGGAAATCAAGAAGTACTGTAAGAATTATGTCATTACACTCAAAACAAAGAATAATGTCAAGATGTCACATTGGCAGCAGGTACAACAGATTACTGTCAGAGAAATGACTTATCCTCTAAAGACCAGCAACAGGAAACACTGGTCACTTATTTTGACCTCTTCTCTGAACTAATCGTCTCAGATACGATACCTCAGTGCTTTCTATCTGAACCTATTAGAAAGACCCAGTGTATATTATCTTCTTAAAAATAAGGGTAAGTAATAAGCACTTTCAAAATATTGCGGGATCAGTGCAAAAAACCCAGCTAGAGCCAGGAAAAAAAGAGTTTTGAGAAGTAATAAATTATCAAAACCATGACACTTCAGGGAAATACAACCAGCAGCCTGCTTTCAGCTGAGTAATTCAAGAAATTTCCTTAAGTGAGGCAATAGGCACCAATTTTTTCATTAGCAAGTGCCCAAAACTTTGCTGTTATTCAAATGCTGTCATTAGGCTGTTAAGTGTCTCATTGTTTGTCATCTCACGCCTTTGGCCCTTCAGAGGCCTCACACACAAGATGTCCCCCACTGTTTTGAAGGTTCTGGTAGCATACATCACACCAAACCTCTCCGACAGCTTCGATGCAGGAAACTGAATCAAGCCTTTAGTATATGGATGACTATCAGCAGGTGCATATGTGCTTGTGCACAAACTAAAGCTCTATGCACATCCCAAAAAACAGTAAGAAGGTTGTTCTAGAAATGGGCTCCAACAGCCAGCCGATGGGTAAGATAGAACAGGGAGGCAATTTGGCTTTAAGGTTACCTCAGTACAGCAATGGAGAGGCAGCTACTGGATCCACAGCTCCTGATCCAGAGGCTTCCATCACCACTCCCACTGGCCTCACAGGACTTAAGATGAGGGAGTACAGAGAAGGTCTGTCCATTGGATCTCCACAAGCTCATTAAACCCTCTCTCCCCAGTTCTCTATTACACACACTCCTTAGTCTTAACAGAGCTCAGCCTCTGTGTGAGGGAGCTACTATGCTAAGCTTATGGAAACCAAAGTGCTCAGGCAGCAGAGGGTCACTTGGAGAGACTGTTCAAAGAGTTTGGCTTCCTGTTCTGACACAAGATGACGCCCTGACACCACTGACTGCTCTCAGCACATCTAGCTTAGTTTCTGTGACTGAGTCACTCTTTTTTAGGCCAATTCCCAAATTAAATTATATGCAGTGATTATTTAAAATAAAACAAGGGACCTTAAATGGAAACTTACCTATTACTAAAAATTCAAAAGAATTTTTAAGATCGCAAACAATTTCAGCTTCTCACATGTTCTGTCACTATCAGTATTATATGGCAGCCAATGTTTCCAGAGCAACTTCGCTACCCCAGCGAGTATTGCAAGGATAAATCTAGTTCTAATACCTGTGAGGGACTCAATGTGGTAACAAATAACAGGAAATTAATTTAAAATTATATTTCATTGTGATGAGATAGCTCACAGCACTTTCAATGAAACACCATGTAAACACATCACAACATGCTCCTCTCTTCCCAGTGACATCAACAACACAGGATACACAGTGCATGCTGATGTATGGACAAGGCTGTGTTCTGGTTCAAAAGGAGCCTCAGATGTCAAAAGTCTGTAGCCTAAAATTGGGCTTGTGAGTTTTAGATTCTGAAATTGGTAGCATGTTGCTCTAATACCAACCAGTAGCCCTGGTAGCCTTTCTTCTCTCTCCCTTTCAACCAACTAATTATCTACCAGCAGTTTCATTCATCTCTTCTAACAAACCCTGCGAGCACAGCACAAGAATCTTATCTTCTGCTGGCTGGCTGATTGTCTTTTTGCCTCTTCTAATTATTTATATGTTTAGTCAGGGAGTATGAATAAGCTTATATTTCACTTTCTTCCTTGCTTCCTTTATTAAACTCTTCAGGATAAAGTAGCATTGATCCTTGCAGTTGTACAGTACATGAGCACCTTCTAGGACTTTCCCTTACGCAAACACAGAAATACATACTAGCCAAATCTGATTTAAAACTTACAATAATTGTTTTTGTTTCCCTAATACTGTGGCACCACACTCATACATAAGAAGTCAGTTTTTAAACACATAGAACATAAAAATGATGGAATTTAGCTCCATTATGTTCTCTCTAGAAACACATACACAGTCTCCCCAATCTAGATACTGCATCTTTCCTCCTTTTTCATCTTTTGTCCCTATCCATCAACTCTCACAATTTATGACAACGTCTTGGCTGCTTCATCATGCCAACTGAGATGAGAGCTCAACCTTTCTTTTCCTGATTTACCAAACTACAACCGGACATATTTTCTGTCGACTACAATAGCCCTCTCGCAGTTTTAATCCAACTATTAACAGGGAGACTCCGGGGAGACTTCTCTCTACTCCTCCAGCCCAGCTCACAAACATTGGGGAATCCATCACCAACATGACTCAGATGACATCCGACACAAGTGTCTGCTGTGTGTGTGCAGCTTGGTGTTGCCAGCTGCCTACCATCTCTCATTATCACCTGCACAAGTATATTTGGGAGGGACAGCATGCCTACAGCTGGAGACTTCCACCAAATCTGAAACCATAGATAAGGGTAGAAGTAAAAAGGCATCTTCCCCTTTACACAGCCTCTCTCCTTGTTTCCAAATTCTTCTTAGTTAAGTCTTGAAATAAGTGGCCTGAGTTTTTTCAGAAGTGCCAGAACCCACAGATCTACTCTTTGTGACTGTTTCAGCACCTGGCATGTATCTGGGTTTTGTGTCTGACTCAAAGTCCTGGGCATAATTGCAAAGTATGTATTAAAGGTCCAGCGACTTAAGGCAAAAAATAGTTGAGACCATGGTAAAAGTCTACATGAAGCTCCATAGTATGTCAAAGAAAAGATGCTTCAAGAAAAAACAATCTATCAGGACATTTTTCAGGTATTATTTATATACTTTCGCTTTCCAAACCATGGAAGCTTTAGAGAGTTTATCTCAAAAGAGACTGTTCTTATCACCTGTCAGATTCCTGATGTGCTTGCCCAGAGCATTTTGTTCAGGAAACTATCCTTTGGGGAAAAAAATAACAACCTTAGTATAACTGGGCTGACAATCTAACCTGAAAATGCTTGTCTCAGTCATATGCTAATCAAAGCATTAGCGACTTATATCCTGCAAAACAGCCAAATTAATAGTGTTCATTCACATGTGTGCCAATTTAATTTTTGTGTATCTTTTTAATTTCCTATTTTTTTTAAATTATTTTCCCATTTTCTTGGCACGATGTTTATGAGCCCATTCCAGAGATGTTTATCAGAGGGATTTGACTCAAATCTCTGCAGGCATCTCTTAGCACAGAGCAGAGTTCAGTTACAAAACAGTTGTTTTAACATCTGCCACCACTCAGCAGGGCAGATGACCTATTTACAAAAGGCTTTTGTTAAAAGTCTTACAGTGCCATGTAGTCCTTTAGACTTTTCCATCTGGTTCTATAGATGGTCTTTTCTAAACTTCCTTTTTGTGTACTTATTCATTCAAAGGTTGAAGTTCACAGTCTGAATGAAGCTACTGGGAGTTTGCCCAGCGCAAGAAATAGAATCCGAAGACTTAGTTAAGAGAAACATCCTCTAAATCATTTAACGCTCATTGAAACCTTGCTAGTGAAGCACTCGGCAAGTCTAGTTTTCCTTCCAGTAGGCATGATCATGAAGAACAATTTACTATGAGATGAAGTGCTCTCATGCCAACACAAGGTTCTGATGCACTTACATCTTAGTTTCCCATGAAGGACAAGACAGTGCTCGTCACTATGAGAGGTATGTGGAGGGGCAGAAGACAAAAAACATCTTTCCAGTCCTCCTGAGTGATGGGGGGAAAAGGACAACTTTGAGATTCTCCCAGTTCTTCCAGAGTTGTAAGGAACCCCAGACAGACAATAAGCTGCCTTCTCCTTCCATACCAGTCCTGAGATCAGAACCAACATACAGGGCTAATTTGCTGAATCTCATATAGACGCGTTAGTACACGTTGGTCTCACAGGGACTCAGTAACATCTAGGGCTTCTACTTATTTGTCTGAAATGTGTTTCTTATAGGCATGCTTCACCTCAAACGGCTACGTAACTCTTCTGTTTCAGGTCTGCTTCCCCCACCTACATAGACACATGATTTTAATCAGACTGTTTATGGTCTATTTACTGTGGACAGGTGAGTGAGCAAAACTGGTCTTTCCTTTGGTGAGTTGTTGAAAATATACATGAGACAGGAAAACATGAAAACACTGAACTCTCATGGCCAGCTAGTTGAAGAGGCAATTTCTCCATGCAAACTAATGACAACAAAGAAAGCTGGTACGTCCTGAACACAAATGAAAGAACAGTTCACCATAGTAAGCCATACTATATTCTTAGACTTTAATATAAAAAAATACAAATGTTAAATGACAGCCACTTCTGTAGTGACCAGTATCAACATAAGATGGTTTTAATGTTCGAAACTACTAGAAGTGCATATTCCTGTCAGAAAACATTTCCAGCCCAGCACCGCCCCAGCATTCATTAGGATCAAACAAACGGAAGGAGGAATTCCCATGGCACTAAGGCAGACAGCTGACCAAGAAGTCACCAAAGGAACATGTGAAGAAATAACTTGGCTGACCAGCCGATAGAAACATGGTACAGATCTATACATCTGAGGCATGTATTTATTAGTTGCATCCAGCTAGAAATGACAGAAGAGGAAGAATAAATGCGGTAGAATAAAAGCACAAGAGAGAAAAGAGTCAACATTTACTTTTTTTTTTAAAAAAGCGTTATTTAAGGAAAAGTCCAGTCATAAGCTGAAAGAAAATGTTACCCATAAAGTAATTGGTGTGTTGTCAAAGTAAAGTAGAACCCTTTCCAAAAGCTCTGTAGTATTACAAAACAGACATGTGATTGGGACTCCCCAAATGCCATATGGGGACCTAAAAAACACGAAATTCCTCCAGGACACCTCAAAGCTGTTCAGTTCAAATAACTTTCCTCCATTATTTATGGCATTCATCAAATATAGATACGTTTGCCCATCCTCTGCTGATCAAAACATGCTACAATACTGAAGAGTACTCACAAAAATGAACTCCAAGCCTGAAGCCACTTCCCTCACCATGACTAAGAGGAGACATACTTTGGGGTGTGCTAGAAGGCTAGCAAAACAGGCTGGGGTCACATCCCTGTACCAAGGACCTTTCACAGAGTAACACTTCCTATAGCACACACTCTGACAGATCACAGATGTGCCAGCATATCCACTGTCATCAGCAGAGCTGCACAGACCTGCCTGAGGGGCATGGGCACCCTGTCACACACCCTCCTGTCCGGCCATGAACAGACTTCGCCATGTGTTCATGCTGCAAGAAGACTGTGCTGACCCAGCATTTCTCCAGCTCATCTGGGCTTCCTCCCAAAGGAAGCTTACGGCTGCGGGTAAATGAATGCCACTGGCTGTTTCAAAGATCCTCTGGCTGGGGTGACTGGTAGACCACGGCTAAGGAGAGTACAGCAGAGCATACCCTGCTCTATGTAGATCAAATCAGTGACTATATGGCACAAGGCGGCAAAATTTCAGGTCCCTGCCCATTATACCTCTGGACATAAGTACTTGTTCCTTCAGTTTGACCGGGAAGTCCGCTGTGGGCCAGGGCACCAGCTGTGGACTCCATTATACATACCCATAATGAGGCTTCCCATTAAGATAATGCTGGAATTATATTAAGAGGACATAAGAAGCAGAAAGAGGTGCTAGCTGTTCAAACATAACATAAATTTGACTTAAGGCAAAAGTGATGGAAATATATATGTTTTCTACTTTCATACTCAATAGAAATTACAGTTATTCACTAAAGCTAACACTGACTGCTAAAATATGTTTAATCCAATGAAGAAAAGTGAGTTAGGAACACATAATAGAAACCTCATTTCGCTGAATTCCATAGGCTGTTTTAGTTCCTTGTGCAAGCGGAAAATAATTGCTACAGGCACCCTTTCTATGCAGCATCTTCCAACTTCTGTGAAAAGTATGAAGCTGTTGCAGGCAAGCTACACTTTAAACCATACCTCTAACAGATTGTGGGCTTTAGACTTTTCTTATAGAGGGAGAGAAGGAAAAAAAAAAAAAAAGATAAAAACTGGCTAGAATGAGCTGAAAAGTATATCATAATGTGTATTAAGAAAACTCAAACAATATGTTGATGCCTTAAAAGTCCAGCCATGTGGCACTGATGGGAAAGAGAAATCATTTGGCAGGCCAATCCAGAATTTTTCAGGATTGGTGAAGCTTTCATCAGGGAAGGATTGGCTAAGTAGCAAAAAAAAAAAAAAAAAACAACAAAAACCCACAAAACACCACAAACCAAAAACTTGCTTTTCCACTCTGTGGAAAGAATGAATGATCCTTATGGATTAATTTCAAATTAAATTAACCTTGATCCACCACTTCTCTGTAGTAGTACTTCTTTTACCGTTTAAAACAATCTTTATCAAGTCTGTTACAAAACAAATTATATAAATGAACTTGTCACAGTCTGGACTTTCATAGTGGTCATTTCTGTCGTCAGTAAGGTATATGATAAAGGAATACTTTTATATTAACATAGTAAAAGGCTGAAAATGGAAGAGTAAGACTATCCTATAAGAGAGGAATTTGGAAAAAAATTGACAGAAAAAAGGAATTCTGAAGAAAAAACTCTTAGGATCAAAAACGGTAAAGAATCTTTATCTTGATAGTAACCCTACTACTTCTTATTTTAAAAATATCTATGGCAAGTATTTGTTTAATGTATTGAGAAAATGTTGAGACTTTTCTTTTTCTTGTGTGATGCACTCTTAAAGAGGGACATTTTTAGTATTTGAAGCATGCTTTAGGATAAAATACCATACCACAGTGGAACTGATAAGGTGGGCTGCTGCGGGGGGAATACCATTTTACTCCAAAAACAAAGCTTCTCTGAACACTGCCTTTGTAAACACACTCCTATGATTTGAAATTTTTCCTTGTAAGGTAACAGCAGTTCATTCTAGTCTGTTCACAAGTGAACTTCATTACATAAAAGGCATCAGTATTACGAAGAAACAAAAACCACTTAACGTGGTACACAATAAGCAAATAATAAAAACAGACAATTCCAGAAATTCAGGCCTGTTGCTTCAAAATTCAGGTGATCAGAGTAGTCAAAGCAGCATGCAGACTTTTTAATTTACCAGAAATACAGCAAGACAGACATCAAGAGCATATCTCTGAATTTAATATGATTCTCCTATTTCCTTTAAAGGTCCTTTTAAGTATGCGCAGACTTATGCCTTAACATGCAATATGCAATTTCTTGTGAACAAAAAAACATTCAGCAAATTCTGCTTCTTTCACTTTGCATAGTCTATACATGCAAATTATAAATTTCCTTGATGTATCATTATTCAGTAATCCTTGGTAACTGGCAAACCTGGACCGCTCATATTAATGAGGGTATCTGAACTTCAGGGTGTGCTAATTAACTCTGCTTCAGTTGCAAAGTAGGGTTTTGAAAGTTCAACGTGTATAAAGAGGAATAGCAAATAAACATAAAAAATGCTTAATTTGGTAGAGAAACAGCAGCAGAGAAGGAAAACTCCCAACAATGATCAAGTGGCTAGCATGCATGATCACTGGATTTAGTGTTGGGTTCTCCAATAATATCCCAGAAAGTCTACTTATTTCTCTCTTTCAGCAAGCATTTTGGAAATTACCTCCTCACTGTAGGACAAAAAACTACATGTGGCCACACACAGTGGAAAGTGGCAGCTAAAGGAAGGATTATAGGTTCCCTTAATTAAAACATTGATCCAGTCTGGCATCAAAATCCAAATTTAGATTTCAGTATCTGTGAAATGGTGAGAGTTGTCTTTGTTAGATCAGGGAGGTTGCCTAAAGCTGACACTAGCAGCTGTATAAATTAATGCATTTGTCAGAAAAAAGCATCGATTTCCAAAGGCAGTCACCACCTGTCCTTATCAATTTTTCTGTGGAAAGCTGTACGTTGCTTTTCATTTCTTAAGGAGCTCTGTGAATCCCATGTTAAGTTTCTTGTAATTTTCTGCTTTTGCTACTGGCTGTATGTATTACATATATCTTCCCACTGTATTTTGGATGTTTACAAGTCTTCGTAGAGTGGAAAGGGGTCTCTAGCCCAATTCTGCTGAGCACGACAAAGTTCATAAAGATACACAGTTAGCCACTCATCAGAAATAGTAACTCCTTTCAAGAAAGGGGCCTGGACCCAGGTCCCACTGCCTCTAAATTCAGTTAGGGAAACAAAGGAACAGCTTGCTCAGCAGCTTATGTTTGCGTGTCAGCACACAAAAGCTTTGTTCTAAATCAAGGCTGAATATTCCTCCTGATTAGTAGAGTGTAGTCAAAAAGAAAAAGTTACAGAAAGCAGCTGAGAAAACTAGTGTGAAAGTTCAGCTGATCAAATTACACGTTCATGTGAACATTCCTGAAGCATATATTAGAGCTGCTGAAGGTAACTGAGCAATTCAGCATTTTAGACTAAAAATGTATAAAAATCAAAAGTCTCAGAATCAATTCATGTAAGACGCTAACACTGCCCTAAATTTACAATAAAACTTCTGATGTTTCTCCTTTAATGTCTTCTTCCAGATTTTCCCAGGACTGAAATAAGATCTTCCTTTTTTTCCTGTGATACCATCTTCCTCTTTCCCAGCATCTCCACTGGCAATTGTATTTCAAATTTAATTGGATTTTTCTCTTTTTTTCCCCATACAACTGTTGTACTGCCTTAACGAGCAAACTCTTCTGTAGCCCTTGTTTGCAATCTAATTGTAGAAGCTCTGTGAACTTGTGCAAAAGCCAGGCTGCCTGTTGACCTAACCAAAGCAGTGTTTGCAGACAAATTCAAAACGCAGGATGCACTGAACTCAGAATATGTACACGTTCCAGTTTTACTCTGATTCCTTCAGTGGCTTTACAGCGTACACTCGGGAGATGAAGAGAGCCAGGAGCACCCCAGCTTGAATAGGAGGCATCTTCTTAGTCATAGCCACAAAGTAAAAATTTATATTAAAGAATATTTGCAAACAGATGAGTAAGTAATGCAAACACTATCAGTCCCTACAGTTTCTATTATGCTCCTTTATCGTAATATCAGAGTGTCTTCTATTACAGAAATGTGTCTTGTTTAATAAAGAAATATGATATACCTTAGAGAAAAGAAAGGGAAATGAGCTAGTATTCTAAAATCAAATGTCACATCTTCCCCTATCTAAGCTTGCAGATGATTATTAAAAGCTTAGCTGGAAGCCGATTCTTACACCAGGATATACACTGAAGCATTCCTACAGACTTATTACTTGAGCTACAGTCTTATTTCTGTGGCAGATACAAAAACATCAAAACACATTGGCCAGAAAGAAATACTCTTTGCAAGCACCAGCTAAAGAAAATGTTGAATAAATTTTCATATCGCCTGTGCATCTCTATGAGCAAGCAGGTACAAAACTTGATTCCCAACATTTCTTTGCTAGAAGCATGTTAGCAAAGGATGTTTTCCTTTCCTTTGTTCTCCTCAGTTTTCTTCACACTTGGGAATATGAAGAGAATCTAAAACAAATTAAAACGCACCTGACTTTTAATAGGTGTTACTCAAAGTGACTCAAAGCTTTCACTACTATTTTCTTCTTCTTTACTAATAAGAACTTAATCACAGTAAAATGTTCTAGATTAATTCTTTGTGAGCTCTATTTCTGTCATTCTTCTGCTGAGACATGGCAGCATTTCATGGTTAAAAATATTAATACTCAGTATTATTTCCTGACACACCTTAAATATAAAAGAAAAATATCACAGAAGTGCACACATGCTATTACTAGTACATTAGAGACTAAAATAATGCAGGAGATTACCTCAGAAAAATACCTTATGGAAATGAAAAATAATTGTCTGGGTTACCCCCACATGAATAGGAGATAGAAGATCCCACCAGTTGATGGTTTAAAAATCACTGACCCAACCCATGTCTCTGAGAACAGGTGAAGAAGATTTAGGAAATTACAGAAGCCCTTTGATCTACATATTTAAAGCTAAGCATTCTGGCCAAAATTTCAAATATAGACTCAGTGGAGCAAAAGATACTGTAGAGCTAATTACATTACACTTGAAGCTTTTAACCAAAGGTTGGCTTACATAGTCACAGATAATTCTACTTTAACATGATGTAAACGCTGAGAAATTTCCTGTTCAAAAAAAGCATGTTAAAATATGCATGAATATGTAAGAAGAAATTATAAGATATTACATGATGATATTGACTTAACAATCAACTCTAATGGAATTTTCAATACGTGTGAGCTTTTTTGTATTCAACTTACACGCATCATAGGGACAGGGTGAGAGACAAGGGCACAAGTTGGAATGTGAGGAATTTTGACTGAACATAAGAATAAAGATTTTCCCTGCGAGGGTGATGAAAGACTAGAACAGGTTGCCCAAAGAGGTCGTGGAGTTTACATCCTTGCAGATGTTTAAAGCTGAACTGGATGAGGCCCCAAGAATCCTGATCTTGTTGGACGTGCTGTGAGCTGGAAGTTGGAGGTGGTTTTCTGGAGCTTCTCTCCAACCTGCACGATACTGTAATTCATATAAAAACTAGTAGGTATAGCTTAGAAAGAGACTGAACACCCACATACTTTGAATCATTTACGTGGAACTTTGGAAAGGTCTCTCAGAACAGAAACATTCTTTAAAATTATAACATTAATTCTTCTCATACTTTATGAGGACTTTCAACCTCTCTAGCATAAAACACTACTGCGTCAGCCTGATCTATACTCTAAAAGTACAATCTTAAGAAATGTTCATCTATACTTAATTATTTATGATAAAGTTGTTAAAAAAACAAAAACAAAACTAAATGTGAGGTGTCGTTTTCTAAAAAAAACATTTTAAAGGAATTTTTATTTTGGCAGAAAAAAAGAGGTTTTTAGTTTAGGGTGTTACAAAAATATTTTTGTTTTTCCATTTGTCTGCTGACCTAAAAAACCACCCAAACAAAAACAACAGAAACCAACCCAACAAACCCTAAACACCCCGTTCTTCCTTCTCATGCTACTATTCCCAGATGCACAAGTGTGCAAGCTTTCCTCTTTCCTTTGCCAGGCTTTGGGGTGGGATGAATTGTTTCTCCTACCCACACCACTCAACCTACAGCTTTAGCAGAGGCAGATCCAGCATTACCAGCTCTAGTTTCGATGCTGACAGTAAAACAGAGTATTTGTCAGAAGTGTGTTTTTGACAATGTTTGCATCAGCGTGTGAAGCAAAGGTGCCACTCTGAAAGTCAGAGAAGGTGGCCCTGCCAGTCTTTCCTTGTAGAAGTGCTCCATTGCACACATCTATGTCACCCTTTAAAAGCTGCTGATGGTGCTATGCATTTTCCACACCTTTCAGAGGGTTTTTCAGCCAGGTCTTAGCTGGTGATAGCACAGGCCTACAAAGTGTCTCAGAGGTATGCTCTGACTGCCTGCATGATGACCAGTCCAGCTTTTATAGCCCACCACTACCCAGCAGAACACACAGCTCATGTGAGAGTGAATCAGGAGCCCTGTACAGTAGCATGCAGATTTCCCAAACTCCAGTTAGCCACGCCTGCTGCTGTCACACAAGGCTGGAGTTCAGGACCCCACTCTCCATTCACCTGACACGGCCACAGCCCTTCTCTGCAACTGCCCCAGCCTGAATTAATCTCCTCAGTGATTAACTGGGGCTTCTGTGAATGACCAGTACAATGCTCAGCACTCCCAGCCCTGCTTGCTCATGGACAGCAAGGTTAGCGTGTCCTTGACTCATCTGGCACACATCACTTAGTACACAGTAGGATTCTATTTCCTCTATCACATCTGCATAAGGGTGACAACAAGACTAATAAATATGCAGATCTTTCTTCATCCCATTCCCCAACGAGGTCTCAGTTTATAAAATAAAATCCTTATCATTAGTCTTGCAGCCTATGACTTTGGTATTGAATATAAGCCCACTTTTACTACCCCAGTATTCAAGATGATCATTGGGATTTTCTGATGCTCCATAATATTGACAGTACATCCTTACTTTAATATCAGCTGCAAATTTCACTGACACATTTTAAATTTTTGTGCCAGAGAGAGAATATAAAAGAAAATGAGAATTAGTCCCAAATCTGATCCTTAAGGATTTCCACCTGTAATCTACCTTGGCATGTTTCTTTTATGTTCAGCACGCACTACTGGCACATCCCATTAACCATTCTACTGTTCTGGTACTAATTTCCATCCCCTCCACTTTAAATTGCACAAAGATATTTTACTGAACATCAGATAGTTGAGATCCACCACATTTCTTTTATCTAGGAAACCAGTTATCAGAGAGAAAAAAAGAAAAAAGAAGTGACAATCTACATTTACTGAGCACATGTTGCATTTTTTTCCACCACCAGCTGTTTCTACTTTTGTCCCTTGCAGCCTTAATAAAAATATATATATATATATATATTCTTAAGGTTCCTCTGAGCAAAACCAAACAAAAAAACTCCAGGGCAAAAAGAGTTAGCAATTATCCATCTCAGGCCTCAGATACAAATGAAGCTTAATCTGAAACAGCGCATCCTTCCAAACATCCTCAATCTGAAAGTCAAGTGACAGCAGCAGCAGCCTCCTAATTCATATACAAAAAAAAAAAAAAATTCCCATGGTAAATATGTCCTAAGTGCTTGAGATACAGTTGACTTAGCTATAAAGTTGAAAGACTTACTGTCTGGAGAAAATTCTACATCCAATATTATATTTATAGATTCAGAACCAAAAAAACCCCACCAATTATGAGGATCACTAAATGGAAAAGACTACTTACAGCAAAATATATTATTTCAATATTCTGAAAGACTCAAAAAAATATTATCAAAAAGTAAAAATCATACATCAAATGGAAAAATGTGGTGTGCTATCGACAACTAATGTAGAAAAATGTTATGAATTAAATTTGCCTAAACGCATTCTTAAAAATTCTAGTTCAAGACTTCATTAAGAAAAAGAATCTAGAGAACAAATATTATAGGAAAATGAACACTTCAAGATTAGCAAGTAATGCCATTCTAAGAATGCAATAAACCCCCTACGTTATCACATTTTATGATAGAGTCACTTGATCTGTACTAGTTACTGTATTCATGTTTGAAATTGAGTTCTTAGGGAACTCCAAGCCTTCTTTTCCTATCCATTAAGCATAAAGACAACTCTGTACAATCATTTATTGATCTGAAGGACAGGATGGTCCAGATTAGACATTCCTCATCCAGATTAACTCCTATGCCCAAGCCACAGCCAGAAGAGACATTTGCCAGTGTAAAAGCATTATTTGTTCAGATTCTCTCATTAGGCTTGGCCCTGAGCAGAGCCCCCCCATACTGCTCTAACAGTGCTCGGGCACCTACATTCCTCTAAGCAGCTTCCGTGTCAGTGAGAGCACTGGGCACTTGAAATCAGGCACAAGAATAAATGAATTACCAATCATGGCAGCACCAGTACAAAAATGTTGTTGTCAGCCCTGCAGAGGTTTGGCAGACTAAAACAACTGAAGATCAAGCACAGATTTGTATGCCAATTTCAGTTCCATAAAAAGCTTAAGCCCACATCTAACTTTGCACACACAAGCCACCCTGTTGAAGTCAGTTTGCACACCTGATGTTATGGAATGGCTGGGCATCTCAATGAATCTCTCTGTGTGATTCTGGTCTTGGGTTGCTAACTTGGCTTACGGATGGATACCTGTCAACTGTAGAGAAATGTGGTAGGCCAGTGACTTTTCACCATCTGTAAGCAATTGGATTAAAATTAGTTACTAATTGGGGTGAGACACCTCAACACAGGTAATACCAACCTCCTGGGCCATAAAGTCACCTGCTGTAGCTTTTGGAAACTGTGGTGCTTCATAATATTCATAGATCTCAATGCCTAAAAATGGCCCACGGTGATGTCTTGGTAATATTTGCAGCTGGGAAGGTATTAAGCTTCAATCATTTTTTTTGGCTGACAGTGTTGACACAGACTGCTAACCAGGTGGTGGATTAAATCTTAAATTTCTGACTTTAAAAACCCAACACTGCTTCGAGCTGTGTTTTAAACTAGTGTGTATTCTTTCACTTCTTATGTAAGCAATCCACTTATAATAGCAGACCACTGTCTTGCAAGCAAAGTGGTGCAATGGAATTATCTCAAACTGTCAATGTCTGTTTTAACACTTGCAAACACGATCCCAAATGTCTGGGGGTGTCTCAAAAAATATACATTTTGCTACAAGCAGTAAGACTTAAATCTTGGACTCATTGCTAGAACTGGGTACCGTAACCATAGTGATTTCCTTTCAGCTGCTAAACTTTGACTTGCCATGAAATGGAGAAGGAAAAGGTTTGAGGAGACATTCAAACAGTTCATCCAATATTGAACTGACACCTACTGCTGAACCTATGTTGATGCTGCAGAAAATAAGTGTATTTATGACAAGCAATCTTTGCATACAGAATTTGAAGAAGGAATACAGTTAAAAACTGACTAAAAACAGGATTAAAGAACTGGAATTATTCCTGTAAATATACAAAAGGGAGAAACAAAAGCACCATTCCCGCACAGAACACTTATTTTCTACCTAACAGATGCCCCATCACAGAAAAGATTTTCCCAAACATCAGGTTGGTGATAAAGGACAGGGTATATGATATATTAAAAAAAAAAAAAGTGCTGGGCAGGGACTAACCTTTCTTACCTGCCCCCAGAGATGAGACTTAAGTCAAAAGAGTACTATCCACGTCACTGTTACAGCAGGCGATGTACAATACTTCACTAAGCCTACTGAATTTCGTTTTGCTACATTCTCAGTAAGATTACATATGCTGAATTAACTATATCCATGTTTCTCGCAGAAGCTATCTGGAGCTATTTCCCTGCTCGATACACAGATATTTGTTTGCCCGTTTTATCACATCTGTAATGCAGGAGAGACCCAAGAGTTAACATTCATCTGGCTGCCTTAGAACAACAGGGCTGTCATGCTATCTAAGACTTGAAGTCCATTTAGAGTCCTGTCTCCAGTGATGACCAGCATAAAATATTATGGATATTAAAAGATACAAGAATCCCCCAGCACACAGAAGTGGAATAATCTTCCCACAGCGCTATTTTCTTTCTGACCCACAACAGGAAAGTTATTTTACCCTGAACCATGCTGATTTAAATTCCTCCCAAGATTTATTTACCACACATTTTCCTAAGCCTGTTTTAACAAGTGCAAATTAGGTGTCAGATCCACTTCAATCATTAAAAATAGCAAACTGAAAAGCGTACCAGGAAAGTAATCGATTTGACTTGTCTTGAATTATGAGAAATTATGGGATAAAATGTTTCCCTGAAAAAAACTGGTGAGTGCTGGAGTGAGACCCACTTCTGGTGTTGTGCCCTAGGGTTTAGAGTGGGTGGGAAAGGAGGCAGGACTGTCCGTTTCTGATGATCTGCTAAACACAAATGGTTAGAGCAAGCTGTTCAAGTCCCAGAGTCACCATCTGGTTTTCTGTCCTGCTCTGAAGAAAATGGACTGTTGCACCTGGCAAGTTTGCTGTAGGGCGTGTCAGAAAGCCAGTCTGGTGAAAGGCGTGAAATACTAGGGTGAGAGTTAGCAAAGAGAGGCAGAGCTGTCCCTAGCTGTTTCCTGAACACCATTCATTAGCTTTATGATTATTGTCTGTGAAGAGTCAATCTCCAGGGAACAGATGTTCATATTATGCTGAGATACCTAGAGATGTTGTAATCAGCTGAAAGCAAGCAGGAAGATAAATTATTTGGTAGTTTGGTAAATTTATGACTATAACAGATACAAAAGCCATTCCTGCTATAAATAAATGAAAGCTAAACATCCACCCAGATACAACAGATCCATCTGGAAAGTCCTGTGACTACCCAGAATGTTTATCTCTAAGCATTCAGTGTCTTCTTATGCAAACCCACTAATTCTGTAAATATTTAAGCAAGCTTTATGCGATTGGGCAAGGCAAGTAACAGGCAATATAGGAAAAGGTTCATTCCACTAAAGCTGCACTTGACTACATCTATACCATATAGTCAGGAACTTTAACCGAAGCCATTTGCTGTATTGCTTCAAAGCTTTTGTTGTTGCATGGCATGGTGCTGCATCCTATTCTCTGCTGGAGCATTACTTACCTGATCACCTGTAAGGGAATTAAGTCTGATGAGAAATCACCAGGCAGAGCTGTTTTATCATGCCGAAGAGTAGTGAGACTCACTGCCGTTAACACAAAGAAGAAAAACCTCCCCATCATCTCCATCATTGTTCATGTCATGAACAATGCATTACTTAGTCACCTCTGCCGTACACCAAAACTGCCAAACAGCTGGTCTCCTGTCCCAGCTTCAGTTTCTTACTAGCATCCTCTCCTTGCCACAAACCAGCTTTGTGGGTGCAGGAGGAAGATCTACAGCTGTCCCATAACTTCCTCCTCTGCCAAGCTTCTTCACTGATGTTGGTTCCCATTCATGTCCACAAATACACCATTTATCAGTGTTATCTTCAGAAAAGCCAAGCCTTCTGGACCTCCATGTTTCATATGCCTCCAGAGCCTTTGTTTGGCTCTGTAATAAGCTAAGCCAGTCCTATAAAAAGCCATAGCTGGGAAAACATTACATTTTAGCTTTAAACAATAGTGAAACAGACCTAGGCTTCACATAGCTTGGCCATCTGCATGTCAAACTTTTCTGGCTGAAAACAAGTGGGTTTTAGTGGAAAATGAGTCTTTCTACTCAGTGGAGGCATTAAGAAATAGAAAAGCAACTGTATTTGTAGAAGAAGGAATAAAAGCGTAGGCACAATTTGAAATGCTTGCTTCACTCCTGAAAACACATTGAATTTCGATTCCTCTGAGGAAATTGTCCAATTTGCAAAGCAGTGAAAACTTACCACTTACCAGTAACAAACAGCTGTTTGGTTGGTTTTCAAATCGGAGGGGAATCATAAGAACTTTTAGTTGACATGGTTAAGGCACTGCAATGACTCCAGAAATTACACGCCTACAAGTAAGTATTGCCTGGCCAACAACCCATGGATTTAGGATCCCTCAGCCCTCAATAGACCCTCAGGCCTATGTCATGTCAAGCGCAATAAATTAAGGACGCACCAAATTATGTCTTCTGTGTCAGTGATCATCACATATAAATCCCTGTGAGATGTTTTAATTTCAGCCTTCATCCTGTGACACAGCTGTCCCTAAAAAGCACTAAGGGAAGCGAAGCTGTGTGCGAGAGCAGTGCTACACATATTCTTGTTGACATTTCAAGATGGACCAAGAAAATAAGTATTTCAGAAGGTGGCAGGGATGGGGTTGCAGGAGGGAATAAAACAAAACATCCAAACCAACACCACACTTATCCCAGCAAGGCTTCCAGTCTGCCCCTTTCAGAGGTATCTACAGAGGACAAGCTTTACAGAGTGTCTCAACATTCAGTAAAAAGCCAGGCTGACCCTTGAGCTTTTCCTTGCTTGCTAGAGCCTGCCTTACTTTGGCAAATGGCTTGGATGCTAGCATTCTGGTTTTTTTTTTCTCCTGCTAATAAACAACAGCACACAAAGGCAAGATAATACTGAAACAGCCAATTGCCTGCTGAGCTCTTGTGGTATTTTAATGCTGTGAAAACACTATGAAATTTACATAGCCAATGTAAGATAGCAGGTAGGCCCCCAGATGCCAACCCACAGACCTTGGGTGCCACAGTCATTTGAATAGCATCGGCCACAGCCGTGGCAACAGACCTGAGCTTCCTCTGTCACTCTGACCTGAAGCTGTAGAACAGCTTTACACAGCTAATAAACCTGGCCTCTGCTGTAGCCCCATGCATGGCACCACACTGCTAACTCATTCTGATTCCTCCTGACCTCCTCTGACTAGCAAAAAGGAAAAATGCAATGGTGGTAGGTGTGCTCTATGATCTTTCACAAGTCCCTGGGTTTTTCTTGCCTCATTTTTGAGTCTATAAAACCTGCTCCAGAACTATAGTTTCACAGCTGCTGTGAGCTGCCCTGCCTTCCCCCTTCGCTCCTAGCTGTTCTTTCCTGCCCCAGCGTCAATGCTTGGGTAGCCATGGTGGGGACAGGATCAGAGAATTTATCTACATAAAAAAACACCACACCAGAATACTAATGGCAACGTTCATTTCTAGACTGGATTGATTCCCTCTGCTTCCTAAGTAGCTATTCAAATGTCTGCTGACCCAGGAGAAGGGATGGGAATAGTGGTTGTCTTGGGCTTCAGAGAGGTGAAAGCCTTCTGAAACTTTGGTCTCAGAGAGGTTTTACTGCTGTAAGCATTAAAGAAAACTGATTTTTGGTTTTGCTTTATTTATAATGTAATTTGGAAGAACACACTTTCCCAAATTTTCAGTGTATTGGCACCAATCCCAACTTTCTGCACTAAGCTACTCAGTTCTCCAAATAATTACTATGTTCTCCCTAGTTACTTATTTCGCAGGAAAGAGAGGCTGCATTTCCATATCCCAGTCAGCACTCAGGAGTATTATCCACATACCTACAAACTGTTGAGTTATTACTTGCTCTTGCTTGTTTTTCTCCCTAAAACATCTACACATACTATAAAATGTTTTGAAATGTGGATTCCCATGAAACTGTCAACAGCACTGGATTTGTAGCGTTTTAATCAGATTAATCATATTAAATTGGCCAAGTCAATTAGTTATCCAGTTGGTTATGCTGCTAGTAAGATAAAAATAAAAGAAGGTCCTTTATTATCAACACCCTAAAAATACCCTGGATTCTGCTCTGAGGATTTGGTGTCAATGATACATGCATCTAAAGGCAAACTGATTCCCTGCAAAAGCCAAAAGCAAGTTTTCCACAGAAAATTTGCATGTGTTGTAAACTCAACAATGATGTTAAATTATCATGTAAGCAACTTAATATTTAAATTATGCAGCTCATGAGAAATCACATGGGGAAGCTTTTTCTCAAGCTGTCTTTTGTAAAAACATCCTAGATCCAAAGCAGGTATTTACAGCGTGCTTATTTGGCAGTGATCACAAGATGACAGAGTTCAGGATCTGGAGGACAGCTGGGAGGGTGAGCAGCAGAGTAAGGACTCTCAACTTTAGAATGGTAGTGATTACCCAAACAAGCCAAATTCTAAGTAAAATTCCCCACCAAGCAGTCATTAAGCAGAAAGGCTGAAGGCTGATTTTTAAAGAAAACTTATTAAGAACCAGGAACAATCCATCCCATCATGCAGGAAGACAAGAACTTCAGCAGAAGGGCTACCTAGCTAAGACAGGATTTTCTCAGTGAACTAAAACACGGAAAGGAGTGTACAAGAGACAGAAGCAAGGCAACAAAACCAGCAAGAAAACCAACAACAAAGATTTGTTGTTGAAAAGGCTGAGAAGGCGAGGAGGAGTTGCTGTCTGTGTGAGAAAGCAGCTGGAATGCATGGAGCTCTGCCTTGGTGTGGGTCAGGAGTCAGCCAGGAGTTTATGGATCAAGAATAGCAGGCAGACCAACATGGGTGCTGTTGTAGTGGGTACCTACTATAGACCTCCTAACCAGGAAGATTATGTAGATGAGGCCTTCTTCCAACAACTGGAAGAAGCCTCATGTTCACAAGTCCTGGTTCTCATGGGAGAGTTTAACCACCCTGATATCTGTCAGGATGATACAGCAGGACTCAGGTAATCTTGAAGGCTTTTTGAACACATTGTTGGCACAGCTAACTGAGAAGCCAACGGAAAAAAAAAAGTAGTGCTCTACTGAACGTCATAGACGCAAGAAGGAAGAACTCGTCTAAGATGTGAAACTCAGAGGCAGCCGTAGCTGCAATGACTGTGAAATGGTAGAGTTCAGGATCTGGAGAGGAGGGCAAAAGGCAAAAAGCAGGACCACAATCCTGGGTTTCAGTAGAGCAGCCGAGACTGCCTCTCAGTTTCATGTCTCAGGTAAGTTCTTCCTTGATCTCAAGAAGTCTTTTCCAATATAAATGATCCTTTGGTTCTGGAAACATAAAAGTATTATTGCAAAACCCAGCTGGACATGAAAGTAGAAGGAGACAGGGTAACAAGAAAGGCTTTTACGGGTATATTAATTGCAAAAAGAAGGTGAGGGATGATGTGGTTCCAAAGGTACTTAGGAGTTGACCGATATAATTTCAGGATGGCTGCCTACCTCTGTGAAAAACATGTGTGATCAGGGAGGTCTCTGATGACAGGAAAGAATATATATTGTCTTACGTCTTGATGGGTATAACAAGTGTTATATACAACTCTAAGAAAGGCAATAAAGAGGACATCGAGAACTACAAGCCTCACTTCAATCCCTAGAAAACTCATGGAGCATATCTTCCTGGAATCTGTTTCAAAGCATATGAAGGACAAAGTGGTAATTAAAATAACCAATACAGATGTTCCACAGGAAAATGATACTTGATCAAGCTGACTGCCTGTCTATGTGGATGAGAGGAGAGCAATGGGTGTAATATAACTTGATTTTGATCAGGCTTCTGACATCATCTCCCACAGCATTCATATTTGGAAGCTGAGGAATGATGTGCTGGACAAATGGGATGTTAGATGGGTTGGAAATTAGCTAGCTGGATTGCCAGGGCTCAAAAGGTAGTGATTAATGGCTTGAGGTCAAGCCTGCAGCCAGCAACAAGCAAAACAGGCAACACTAGAGCCAACACTGTTCAACATCTTCATAAATGACACAGACTGCATCATTAGCAAGTACATGGATGCCTCTGCATTAGGGAGAGTGGCTGACACTATCAGTGGCAGAGCTTCATTTCAAGCAACCTTAATAAACTAGAGGATTGGGCTAGCAGGAAACTCAGAGTTCAACAAGAACTGCAGATGTCAGCCCCTGGAACAGGTTGGAAACCAACTGGTTGAGCAGCAGCAAAAGCAAGCCACCAAGTGCACTCATCATATGCAAAGTGAACTCCATACTGAGCTACACTGACAGGGGTATGGCCAGTACAGAGGGAAGTCATTACCTTACTATATACTGTAATGGTAAGACCGTGCTTAAAACAGTGTGTCCTGTATCCTCCCTTCCCTCAGGGACTGTGAGAAAGTGCAGAGAGTCCAGTGGAGAGCTATCAACATAGTTGGGGCCCAGAGCACATAACCTATCAGGAGAGACAGGGGAGCTGGGTTTGCTTAGTCTGGCAAAGAGACAAGCCAGGGGAACATTTCATTACAGACAACTACTGCCTGAAGAGAAGATGAGAGTCAAACCACTCCCAGTAGTGGCAGATAATATAGTGAAGGGCAACAGCTGCTAATTGCACCTTGGGGGGCTCACAGTGGATATCAGGAAAGACTTTTTCACCAGAAAGGTGGTGCATCACTGGAAGAGGCTGCCCAGTGAGGCTGTGAAATTCCTATCCTTGAGGTTCCTTCAAGGTTTATTAGAGAAAGCGGTGTCTGACCCAAGACATGTTGGTGACAGTCCTGCTTCAAACAGGAGTTGGACTAGAAACTCCCAGAGCACATTCCAACCAGCATGTCAGTAGTTTTATCCTACTGTGACAGCACCACTAATACCCTTAGTGTTATCAACTCTAAGTGCAAAATACCTTCACTTTGAGAGACATTGTAAAGCAGAAATGTCATGTTGCTCCTCTATCCCAAGTTTCCAGATGTAGCACAAAATGTTACAATCCTTCATTTAGAAGTATCAGGGAGACAGCCTGACCTCATGATTTATGGGTTAGAATTCTGTAAAGCAATCAGAATGCCAACAACATATGGGAAAAAATATCTCCAGCCACATAACAGTCTTCATTATCATCACCATTTTACACAACACGATTCAAGCATAAGCATCATGAACAACAAAACAAAGTAGTCTCAAGCAGTTACAAAAAAAAAAAAAATAGAAAAACAACCACAAACAAAAAAAAAGACAGACAAACATATTTGCAAAGCAAAAAAACCAAACCAAAAAGCACCCACCAAAAAAAAAGCTGTTAAGCTACAAGTCTAAAGATCTGGCAGCTAAAAGATTACTGTTTCTATTCCAGGTAGAGCCGCTGACTCACTGCATGTCACTTCAACCTCCATCTACTTCTCTCAAAACTAAAGAAAATTGGTACAGTATAATGACAACTGAGAACCAGGCAGGAAGAATCAAATAGATTTCAATCACCAGACCCACAGAAATAGCAATAACTCCTGACTAATCTGCATGGAAGTAAAATGGTAAAAATTATATTACGTATATGTGGATGTTAAAGCATTAAAAAAAAAAAATCAGTAGCTGTTGTTACAAAGGCAGCCCTACTGCATATTAAGATATATGTAACTTCCCTACTCCATTGTTCAGCATCATCTGGAGCCAGGGAGCCTGGCCATGGTTTGCTGTGTTCACTACTGATTTCTTACTCATAAGCTTTGCTTAACGCAAGCCCCTGCACAACACAAAATAAGGGTCGTGGGACTTCTTTTTCTGGACACACTCAGCTAGCTTGTCCTGTGGCTTCAATTCATTTTTGACATTGCTGACATTCTTGTGCTTGTGCTCTCTTCAACTTTCTGTCCAGTGCTTATAAGATTTCTGGTTCTGTTATCACTTACATAATAGCATTCAAGACAAAATTCAGCAAACCTCTCCCATCTGCTCTTAAGCTAGCAATCAGTTCAGCTTCACCTGCAGCACTACGCACTGACACCATGAGGAATTCTTCTGAGCTCTCAGCGCTGTGCCATCCTCCTTAGACATTTGGTGCACTCCCTAATGGTCTCATTGAGCTAACTGGAAATTACAAAAACAAAACAAAAAAAAAAAAAAAATCAAGTGCTTCAGAAACAACTATGTTAGAAAAAAGGCTGCTTTCCAATTGTCTTGCTTATAGGTAGCAAGGGAAGTGTGGTTTAATTAATTCTCTACTTTTCCAGTGTTTTGCATTTACTGCATCTTTGAAGTGCTGCATCCTTCCATCATATCTTTATATCGTTTTTCTGAATTGCTTTACTCCTCACATCACGTTCTATGTTGTAGACCCTCAGAGCTGTCTATGTGCATCTCATTAGGATTCAGTCCTCCAGTCAGTAAGTAGCCATCTCCACGTAGTCCACACAAGAACCTGGGAAGTACAGTTTCCTCCCAAACGCCCAGTCCTACTCCTGTGTATTGGTGCTTTCAGTCCAAGCTAGCTGAAATGTTTTGGAACATAAGTTAAAGCTTGAAACTCCTTCTCCTTGGAGTTCTTTCTCCACCCACTTTGCAGAGAGGATGAACACAGCTCTACTTGGGCACAATGTCACAGTCCTCGAATGCCATCCCACCATTCCTTTTCATACCTGTGTATGAACAGACAAGGTTTTGCACAACTCACAGGAGAATAATCCTTGACTTCAGCAAAAGCAGCATGTAATACCTAGCAAATACAGTGTAAAGGTCTTCTAATACCTGGACTTGAACACTGACTGGTTGCAGATGGACAGGTATAGACCACCTGGACGTTTGGTTTGGTTGTTTTTTTGGCAAAAACTCACTTTCAGCTGACTCAGGGAAAATATGTATGTCTCTTACTGCTGTCCGCATTTGCTTTTAAAAAGATCTATCTAGGCATGGATTAACATATATTGGTCTGTGGGCTACTTGCCAGTAAGAAGCTTTTTCTTCCTTTGTTTTCCCTTCAATTGTTCTTTATTCAACCCCAGGTGCTCTCACTGGAGCCAAAATATAAAGGACACTGCTATTTGCTGCCTGTAAAAATATATCCGCACATTGAACACAAATGTACTGGCATATAGAGTAACTGTATTTGTTTACTCCAGCATTCATTACAATGCCATCTTGCTTAAGCACATATATCTCCTGTGCCATACTTTTTTTGTTGTCTACCCCTCCCCTCAAGCATGTTTTTGGCAGTGTTACCCTCTATATAGAAAAGATTACCAGCTTCGAAAGCACAACAGGATAGTAGGGGAATAGATATCATTACTTGTTTCCTACAGGTACTAAAAGCAGTTCATTGATCTTTCAGGGAATACGAATCACACCATGGACATGTTCAGATTCTTATGTTGGCAATTAGCCTAGCCACTTAAGACAGACTCGGTATCAATTTGCACTGTGAGCAATGCTATACTGGTCTATCCCATTGCTACCCCAGACAGTGGGTTATGTGGCTGGAAATCTGAAGTGCAGCTAGGAATGCTATAGTGGTTTTCAAGCTTTTTTAAAGGAGCTTCCAGCATGCAGTGAGAACAACACCAACATACTGTAAGCCTACCTTACTTTACCGCTAAGTTTAGCCAAGTCCACTCCTAATCAAAGCAATCCATATTAGGATTTTAGTACGTCATCTCTTTTCTTCCTATACAAAGAAGTGGCGTGTTCAGGTCTCCCAGGTTAGCAGAGCTCAAATAAGAGTAAAAAAGCAGAGGGCAAGGCAATGGGATACTGATCCAAAGTACAGAAGTCATTCTTCTTCCCAAGAGCCAAAGTAGAACACACAAGACAAAACTGGGATCTTACCCTCCTCTATGTTAAATAATGCCAAACTAACGGAACACAGCTATCATAACAACCCATTTAAATGTCAGAAGCAGTGATAAATATTTTTGCTAAGTATTATTACCAAAACACTGACAAAATGCAACAAAATACATAGTCTACTGTTGTAACTGAGAAACGTTTTGCCTTTTGGTTTGCTTTTTCAGTAATGATTGAAGACATTGGATGTAATTCCAATCCCGTTGCAGTTAAGGGGACTGCTGCCTTGACTGCAAAGAGTAATATTGGATCCCAATACAGTAATGATGAGCATCTTCATTTCCAACATGCTACACTTATAATGAGTCTAATCTTGTTCCTGGCTGTGCTTTGAGCAATAAAGAGCATCATCATTACAGCTACGCAGACTCCTGCCAGATCTCTGCTTCTTTCTGCAAGACACAACTGTGTTGCCACATACTTAATTTAATTGTGAAGTTATAAATGCCAACAAGGTTTATGAAGCATTTCTCTGGAAAATCATCAGCACATTTGGAAAACAAAAATGCAAGGCACTTCACTAACAACTAGAGCTACCAACTGAATCAAACAAAATGACAATACCTTGCACAACTTCTTCTCCTACAGAAATCTTGCATCTACAAATGATTTGCAGTTTTCTGACAGAGCACATGATTTCTGCAAAACTGAAGCTTGCTGTGGGAAAATTCTGATCCTGTTTAAAAAACCCAAATGGCTTCTCTTATGAAAACAGAAAGCTTTTACTCTACTGTCCTGGAGTCAGCAGAGCTTCTTATCTTGTTTCCTCTGACAGAAGCGTAGTTCACAAAAACCACAGCCTCCTGTGAGCTAGGCCAGTACACCGAATAATTTGAGTACATGCTCCTCGCCCCCTCTTCCCACTGCTTTGGACAGAAGAGGGGAACTGGATAACGTATGCTGCATCAGTCTTCACTGAAAACAAAACCAAAAGGATCACTGAACTATGTCCTTAGAAAGAAAGGCAAATGCAATTGATACACTAGCGTGCACTTCCCTGACTTCCTGGTTTCCTTGCCTGGCTGGACTGCGGACTTAATGAACAGACATAGTTGCCCTGACATTTTTAGAGAACATCATGAGTAGAACCAGTATGTTCTTATTGCATATCTTGGGTTAAAATGTTTTCCCTTAATTTCTGTGCAGTATCTGGAATTGAGCACCAGGTGTATATGGGAAATTATACAGGATTTAAACAAACAAACCCCACAAACCCCCCAAAAAAACCAACAAAAAACAAAAAACCACACACCAAAAAACCCCAACCCGCACTCAAAAAAAGAGAGTGCAAATGGTGATGTGTTTATCTTAAAGTGGCTCTTTTGCAGGTGAGGGTATAGATCTTCCCTCAGAGTTCCAAGATGGGACAGCTAACTGTTGCTAAACAAACACTTCTGATGCATTAGCACGCTTACAACATATGAATGAGTATGCTTGTTTTACAATTTGCAAATTCAGCACTTACCATTATCTCAACTCTGCCCTTCCCATTCTTGTTAGTATCAGAAACACATGGAAAAGACTCTTCCCCAATTAACAACAGCTTGCAGTTACAGCAGGATTTACATATATTACATTTATTGCTGTTCTATATTAATGGCCTTATTTCAGTCAGTATTAGTATTCTCATCATCACTCCATATTTAACTTTAAATTGCAATTTCAGTTATGTTTGTCTTGATTAAGTTACACTGTATTTGCATTGCATCTCATTTTCTGTGATGCTGCCAGGTATTTAATTATTGGATGGTTCCTGAGGATATCATTTAAATTTAAGATCATTTGGGTGCAATGTGGGGTTGTGCATCCCACAACTATCAATATGCACTGTTATCTATTAAAAAATATGACATTGAGGTGCTTCATGTATTTGTTTTGCTGTACAGTGCCTTCACGTGCAAACTCATCTAGTGATCTAATATTTGATATTGATTTTATCTAGAGCAACTAAATATCCACAAAATATTCTTCCATTTACTGACTTTTGTTAAGAACTGCATCCATCTTGTTAATTTTTAGCTGGTAAGACTTCTGGAGTATGCTTTGATATTCTGTTATTACTTAAATATATCACAATGTGCTAAGCTGTTTTTCAATATATGAAAAGATAACAGAACCTAGACTGAACACACCTTGGAAAGAGGAAAAACACAAAGGGTCTTTTAGATCATAAAGCTGAATATTGCAAGTTAAAAGATTCACCATTTACCCCTTAAACCACGTATGTCTGGAATTTATGAAAGATGAAGCAACTGCCAGTACAGCAGACATGTAAAGACTTTTTTTATTCCAGAGTCTTTAATTCAACTGATAAGCATGGTGAAGTACCAGTTCTGTGTCTCCCAGAAGGTTAGATTATAATATAACAATGTATTCCACATTATATTCTGCTGTGCTGAACTGGTAAATGACACAGTGGAAATTACCAGCAAGTCCAAATTATCTAGCTATTTTAATGCATCTCTACTGGTTTCAGAGAGCTGCAGAGGCTTATCAGGAAAGAAAAATTCCATTATTGCCCTTACATCATCTATATGTATTGCACAAAGAAAAAATGATGAGTGAACCAAAACATAGCAATCAAAAGGAAATTTAGTATTGTATGGGAACTCTCCAGTCTATTACTTACTGGAACTAGAAATTGTTCTTCTGCCTTCAAGTACAATATGCATCACTGGTCCATTCACTTCCTGTACTACAAGAAATTTATATTACCCAAGCAAATTGTGAAGCTTGGTGCCAATATTTATTTATGAGGCTTCTTAAATTCAGATTAAGAAATAATTTGCCATTTTCAGTAAAATAGGCTAGTTTCTCTTACTTACATTTTCACAGAATCTCTCTTACCTAGGACTAGCGTGTATTTGTCTTAGCATCCTAATGCACCTCATTGAAACAGTTTGATTGGCTTACGTGTTATAGTGCACATCTACACATGCTCACTTACACATTTCCAGTTTTGTTTTTTTTTAAAAAAATTTGCACTACAATTACTAAGAAAGGAAAAAACCCCATCTCATTCTAACAAATCAGACTTCATCACATTAAAAAAAAAAAATCAACACACATCAAAACAACTTTATCATTGGTGTCAGACATTTACCACTAGGAAAGTTGACTATGCTCTGGAAAAGCAGGGAGGCACTTGCGGAAAACACAGACAGCTCAGTTAAATCTAGTGAAATATCATGCAGCATTGTAGCTTTTTCTTTTGTTATAGGAAGTACAGTTAGGCAAAAAATATTTAGTGTGCTTCTAAAAAAAAGCAAAATTTTTTAAACAAATTTAAAAGAACAGTTACGTGCAGAAACAGATGCTCTTTTAATTTTACATTGGGCCCTGCTTTTTTAACTCCTGATCAGAAATTCTTAAATACAGAAGTTAAACATAGTCTGATTTACTTTCATATCTAGACTGATGCTTGAGATCTTGGGAAGCTGTCATAAAAAGCTAAAAAAATTCTGCAGCCAATCACCACTATAGATATGAAAGATTCAGAAATTATGCGTACACTTTAGAGCTCAAGATCACAAAATCCCCGGCAAATTTTACAGGGTAGAAAGCAAGTAGTCACTAAATTCTCACTTCACTCACACCACTGTAAAATATTAAAAAGAATACAAAAACCTCCAAGATGTGGCTAGCCATATGGTTTGCCAAAATTTCATTGTTCACTGATTAAATATAAGAATTGTAAGGCTGTATTCAATTAAAAAAATAGAAAACATATAGCTATGTAATTTGGATTATTATAGCTCAGATATAACTTGCTTTTCATGAAAATTAACTATGCTTTTCAAAGAAGAAACTTAGAGCAACAGGGACGCTCACAATCATGACATGCAACTCTTCATTTTCTTCATTAAAATACTGAATGAGTAATACCTCCATGTTCTGGGGAATTGAAAAAAAAATAGCTAATTCTTTGAGTTAAGAAACACTGAGAATCCTTAAGGACAAAACTCAGATTTCTTTTCTCCCTGTTGACACTTGTTGGCTTGCCACAGGCTTCTACATAGTATAGCACGACTGCAGGGCAGAGGATCAGTCTCTCCGTACCGTAGTGTTACCAAGAGCAGTATTCTGTATATAGCACAGCTGGATGAAATAAAATTTCTAAAGCAGACTATGATGCTAAAAATAGCAACTGATTTCCTTCTATTAGCCATAGCCAAGAGACAGAATTTCTTTTTCTCACCTGATCACCTCCTTTAAGATGCGTTGTAGCTTGTCTTGGCTATTTTTCTCTCTTGGTTGAGCTTTTAGAACCGTTACATAGGCACCACGCTCAATTGTTAGCTTCTTTCCAGGATAGCATGACAGTTCTATAGAAGCAGCTTTAGGACCTAGTGAAAAGGATAGCAGGAAGGGAAAAAAATTATGTATAACTGGAATTTCTACTCCATTAGTGCTGCAGACTGCATAGGCTCTGCTGAATCAAGCAGAAGATGTAGAGGATAGCAGATGACACACTGGCCACTGCAGATTTAAATTGTATCACCCATTTATTAAATACTTTCTACCTGAAGTTGCTTGAAATAGGGCAGGCTAGAAAACAGATACAACACATTAAAACCGCACCAGAAAAGTGATTATTTTTTCTTATCTAATTCCCATCTGGTCTGTGGGTCTGTATATGCAAAAGAGGGATAAAGGGAAGGGATTTAACTTCTCTTTAAGTGTCTGTTTCTAACCCAAATCTGTTCAATTTTTACTTCCCTCCTTGGGGTTCATGCTTCTCCATCCCGCTATTTAAATTATAAATCACCTAATCAGCAGAGCACAGTGTACAAACTACTGCATTACTTCATAGTTCCAGGCATGAACAACGTGGTCTGAAAAGCAAAAGAAGCTGTCCTGACCTCCTCCTAGTTACCTGGGCCAGGAAAAGAAAAAAAAAAAAAGAAAACTTATGCCTTCAGCATACCACCTCTTGGCTCTGTCACGGGCAACCATCATCTTGCCAGCCTGGAAAAAGGGCATATCTATGAAACCTTTGCAAATCGGTGCTCAGAATGGATGTGATTGTCCTATTGTGTATGACCATTGATCATCAAGTCATGGCATTTCCTCCATACAAAACAACTCCTACAGGCCCAGGGCAAGCAAGGACCATATTTTCATTAAGTTCTTTTACTGATGTTAAGTCTATAGTTTATAGCTCTGCTAGATGCAACGTTTCAGGCAGAAAGTCTTTTTGAAAGGTAACAACTCTGCTTTGATTTCATGGCAACAGTACAGTCTTAAGAAGCCACTGAAGATGAAGAGAGCAAATCACATCAGACAGCTTTTATTCTCTATTTCTTCAAAAATTACAGTCCAGGATAGGATTTGTGAGGATGGCAGAGGTAAGGCTTTCCCCTCACATAGAAGAATATCTTACCCCTAACCATTTTTTTCAATAATATCTATAATTCTGCTGCATTTCTACTGTTAAGACGTGACAAAATGACCTGTCACTTGAAAAAGGGGGCTGGGGGAGGAGATGAGGAAGAGAACAGTAATACTCCACATACTGTTGTTCCAGTCATCTTTTAAGAAATCCATCAGCTACAAAATAAATGGGCTTTTCCGTTTTAAAAAACTGACAACCTTTAGAATCACCAAATTTACAGAAAGACACAAGATAGTAAATTGGACCAGAAGCCTTTCAGAACAATTTCTTTTCAGACTAAGTGAAAGCTGAAGGCCTGCCTAAATGGTATTTCACCTAAGCCACAACATGACAGTCAAGAGGTGTTCATTTTCTATGCACTAATATTTGATTACCAAGGACAGAAAACACTGCATTCCCCAGGCTGAGGGGAGATGTGCCCCGCTATCTAAGGTCATTACATCTGGCAACTTCAGCAGATGCAGAATGGGAAGTTGTGCATTAAAAGTTCTGAGGTCATATTTGCTCTTTCTTAGGAGGTCTAGGGACCTCTGGCCTTTCTGGATTGTGGGGGGAATCCTTCAGGACAAAGACAGGGAATATCACGAGTGTCCTCAATGGTATGCAATGCTTTTGGCTGAGGTCGGCTAAACCCCGCTCTTTTCACATTAAAGAAAACTTCTCAAAAAACATGCAAGTGTGATCCACAGACTGGAGACCCACATGTGCCACCTATTCCTTCTGCCTCAAGAGGTTCTGAAAACCCATGGCTGGGGGTGGTCACTGCCATTGGTGACTAGTGTGAAGTTTGACATTAACATGAACAGCCCAAGACACATGATCACAGTTCATGACATCTTAATGATCCTTAAACTTCCTATTGCTACTGGTATTCAGCTACTGAGAGTTATCTAAAATAAATTTAAGTTAATCAGTACGCAAAATACAAAAAGCCCTTCTTATTTGTTCCCTAGGACTACACCCTGACCATGTACTTCCAGCAGTCCTGGAGGGATAAAAGGCTCTCTTATTCTGGAATACCTTTGAACCTAACTTTGGACAACAGAGTGGCTGACCAGCTCTGGGTGCCGGACACGTATTTCCAAAATGACAAGAAGTCATTTGTCCATGGGGTGACAGTGAAAAACCGAATGATTCGACTCCATCCAGATGGGACAGTCCTTTATGGCCTACGGTACGTTGGGTATTTTAACTGGATGTATGGCTGTCCTGGCAGAATGCAAGTCATGATTGGTAAATGCAGGTAGTACCAATGCTGCTATCCTCTCCTTTTTTCCTGGTTTGTCAGTGCAGCTGTGTGAGTCAGCAATCCCTTCATCTAGACCACACAATACCCCCGAGAATTTTCCTCAGGGCATCAAAACTACCTTTAATAGCTATAACCATAACTAACAAAGCCTAACGCCTCTGTTTCTTTCAGCTCTTCTGAGCATGTTAACACTACTACTGAGTTCTTTATTATAGTTCTTTCCTGGCAACCAATCATAGCTTAGATAAATATTTCCTTCCTTCTGAAATTCTCCAGCAGTTCTTTAGAACAATGTAAAATATAAAATTTTGAGTCATCTGAAGAAATGTAACCAGCATTTGGTAGGGAATAAAAAGAGAACATTTGAAAGTTTACATGAATTGAGGATTATCTATACACCCAAGTACGTGTTTTCTTTAATCTGCCTTGATTTATTGCTGCCTCATCTCACTGCAACTGCTTCTTCATATGGTGCAACCTATGTTCACCCCTATAGATAAAAATAAATTCTAAAATCTGAACAGGCATGATCAAATTATAAGGTACACAAATGTAAATTTAAAACTAAACCAAGTTATTTGTTATGTTGAGGTTGCTGCAGAGCCTGAGTAGGCTTTGCATTATTTTTAAAGGTAAGGTAGCATTGCTTGGAAAACACCCATTACCTGCTTGAAACAACCTTTGATCAGTGTTATCATTCAACGGTAAAATAGTGCCCGGAGAGTATAAACCTGGAAGCATATTTCAGTTCCTCAGAAAAAAAAACATAAAGCATAAAACCTAGCTGAAATACCTCAAAATGATGCCTAAGATAGGATTGGGGGGGGGGGGGGGGGGGGGGGGGAAACCAACAACAAACAAACAAAAAACCCTGCTGTGGTAATTAAAAATGAAAGTAATATTTGGGGAAAAATAAAAGTTTGAAATGACCACTTAGCCTATAAAATCATAACCTTTTAAAATACAACACTACCCATGGAGTCAGAAAAAGCCTTCCAACCCACCAATTCAAGCTTCACAAGAAATGAAAAAAATTGTTTAAAAATTATTGTTTTGGTTCATCATAAGTTTCCTTTTGAACTTGGCAGATTCACAGGCACTGCATGAGTTGCTACCCAAGGACCACTCAGGCACTTTGCTACAGCCAGATCTGTTCTGGTACAGAAAAACTGCTACTTCAGTTGTGAAAAAGAAAACAAGGGACCCATGTGGAAATAGCTGATAGAGTACAGGCCGTCATTATCATCTGCTAAACAGTGCACTTGAAAAATACATCTTTCCCATTGCCTTCAGACCTCCTACAGTTCCTTTGAATCAAACTGACTCCTGAAAATCAGCTTAGCAGGAAAGTTATAATTAGAGGACCTTCTGGTCTAGGAACTTTTAAAATTTTTTTTTTAAGGACAGAAACGAAATTTATTTACATTCCAGGACTTGCACAGTGGCAACAATGTGCATTAAAGCCAAGTAGTCCCTCACAAGCAGTTTTATACAATATAAACCACACCTAGAAATGTATGCCCAGCACGTACTTCCATACACGTGCCATACATCTATATCAATAACTATCTTCTGCAGAGGTAGCAAAAGAAGCTGTGACACATCTGGTGAACCTGCTGCAAGTCCTCTCATGTGCTTCATCCACAAAGCACCCGCCTGGCCGAGAAGCTGTGACCCTGCCCAAGGATAACGCCTGTGCTCTTCCTCTCAGAGATGTTCAGGCAAACCTCCGGTGCAACAGCAAAGATGGTCACCTTCACATAACGATGTTGCTAGTTCATAAGATTAAATAACCATTCACATTTGAATGGTTAAGCAGCAGTTCTGCAACAGCTGCAGCTCTGCAAGTTAATACCCCATCCAGTACCTCACTGCTCTCAGTAGGAAAAACAAACAAACAAAAAAAGCCAAATAAACAGAAAAACCCCACACGCATATAAAGGGCAACCTATATTCCACACACTTGCACTCTGCTACCGGGCCATTCCCTTCTCCTCCCTCACCCCTGCTTCATGCCCTTAATACATGCTGGCACAGGGGTAACCTGGGGCTCCCCCAGGCTCCTGGCTTCCCCACCTTCTCACCCAGAGAAGGCAGCAGGGGCTCAGGGTGCAGCAGGGCCAAATACTGCCAGACATGACCATCTCCACCAACAGCTTTGTCATCACCAGCCACATGCAGAAAGAGACACTGAGCTGTCAGGTCTTTTTCACAGCTCAAGCTGATGTGCCATTTTTAACTCCAAGTACAAGGCAGCTGTTTAGATACATCTGGTGAGCAGACTTTGGTCTGCCAGCTGCCAGTGAAAACACGTGTAGTGTCCCCAACCCACAAGAAAGATCTGTTCAAAGACACAGATAACAAATGAGCAGAAGAAAGAACTAAGATGAGATACTGAAACAGGTTTCATAAAACAGCTGGCAATTATTGCACTAAGTTTGTAACTATTAGTGGTCACTTTCCTCATGGTAATAAATATGCTTTTGTCAGGCTATAGATTACCTTTAGATCATACAAACAGCAATTTCTTCATATACCAGCCGACACATACGCCTCACAAGAAATAATACAGGAGAAAACACTGCAGAAAATGTTCTTAGGTAAAATTCAGCATTGCCTGTTAGAAATTTGAGTACAGCTCCAATCTTAGTCTCACGAGAAGGGAAGAAACTTTGCAACATACTAGCTTGTGTTTAGCTTCTATGCAGTAGATAGGGTAAAGACAACCACCAAATCTCTCATAGAGGTGCTGTGACCTGTGGGTTTCACTTTCATTACTGAAGGCAGAGCATTGGCCTGGCATGACTTGAACAAGACAGGCAACACTAATGACACTACAGGCCAGGGTCTGAGTTCCCAGCAAGTTAGGCAGGGCCTTAAACCATCTCTAAAGGACAATTTAAATACTTGCTTCCCCCTGTGCCTCCTATTCCCCACACAAATTTTCCATTTTCAGTCCAGAGTTAAATGTTGCTTTTCAGGCTCAGATATGAAATTTTACTGGCGGCTTTAAACAGGAATTGGAAGAAGCACAGCAGCTCTAAATAATGTGCTTTTTCTTGCATCCACGTACTCGGCAGTTTGGCATTGATGCAACATTCAGTCTCAACAGAGTTGAGGAAAAATAAAACAAGGTTAATCATCTGGCTTTACAGATGAATAAACAAGGGGAATATGCACCAAATACACTGGGCTGGTTTTAGATCATATAACAAAGCATTATCACTTCAGTATGTCTCCATTATAGTACCATTTCTATGATGAAAAACCTTTAGCTATTTTTTCCAGTAACTTTCAGCTGCTATATCCCCACAGTTTAAAGAATGGTGTGCACATATAAACTTGTACAGACACAGAATACTCCTAAACTAAACCTTCTGCCCTCTAAAACTGTGCATGTTATGTCTCTTACCACAAATCCTACTTCTGTTAATTATTCACAGTAATGAATAACGTGCAGCATTATTAACCAAATAACTCTTTCGTCCTATTGCCCAAGCAAGTAAACACATATAAACATATTTAACTCCACATTGATATTTCCATTGAATTCCATTTCAAATGTGCCAGGGAAGTTGAGTGTCACTGTTAAGTATTAGGTACCTGATCATGTACATGATTTGTCCGTTTCTACCGAGTCCTCCCACCAGCAACTATTATTATTTTCTGTGGTGTAGCCACCTGCTTCCTAAGAAAAAAAAAAAAATCTTTGAATCAATGTGCTAACCTGCAGCACTGTGAGGCTCGTGTCTGAGACAGCTATAGCCTGGTCCCAGTACAGCTGGTAAAATACAGGATGATTCTTAATTTTTTTTCCTATTTTTAATAAGTCATCAGATCCCATTAGCTATAACCCTTTTGTCCCTAGCAGCATGTCTCATTAATTTTATTGCCTTTTCAGGCAGGATTCTCTGGAAATCCCTCCCAAAACTCTAGATTCACAAAGTAACACATACTGTTGTTTCTTTTGCTTGTCCTTTCTCCCTCTTTCCTGGGTAAGATGCTAGAGATGTAGTCTGTCTTTAAGATATTTAAGGAAGCATTATTAATTTATTGTATTAAATTCTATATTCAAATTCTTATGTCATGATATCAAGAATAGAAGCTCTGATTAAATCATCCTTTCCTAATATTTTTATGCCACCTCTTAATCCTCAGCATTTCACTAGCAGAACAATGACATCTTATGGCTTCCAAGACATCTGTTCTGTTATCACGGCATTGCCTCAAAATAAGTATCAGCAGAATTTAATCTGGTGCAGTGAAAGAAGCATATCCTTCAAAAACTATTATTTGTCAGGAAGTGCAACATACCTTCAGCGATACCTTTACGTAGATTTCCCTTCCTTCTGAGGTTCAGACACAAACCTACCTTTCATTAGAGCAAGGCTTCATTTATTTCAAGGCAGGGGGACTGAGCATATTGTGACAAGTATGCAAAGGTCTTCCTCGGAGCACCAATTACCTTTGGGTTTAGTGAGACCATGCATTTTTACACTGCTGCGGCAGAGGATGCCACTTTGCTAGCCACTGCTACAGCTACAAGGAGGCGAGGGGGGAAGGATGATCTTTGCCTTCAACATAAGAACTTCACCACTTCTTACACAAAGAAGGTCTTCTGTGATGTAAACACTGTAAATCCCTCTAGTTCCAGCCAATTCACAAATATAAATTGACCCTTGCAATGGTAGACTTACTAACCACTTATTCATGCAATACCCATGAACGTCCATCTAGCGTATCCTAAAGGTGGAATACAAGAAAAGCTATAAATGCTGAATGCTTTGGGTTTAAATATAATCTTGGAAGTAAATTCAAGTACAAGCTTCCCTTCCTGACTGTCTCTATTTTGGCAATTTATCCAAGAGTTACTAAGGGAATTTGCTAGCCAGGAGCTCACATCTTTTAGTGCAGTGAAATTTCACTGCTTTTTGGACTGGTTTTGTATTGCCATGATCTGGGGCTATGGAGTTTTGGTTTTCCTCCAAACACCTTCATGGGTTTGATTAGACAGTCAGTATTGGGTACATTTGACCTCATCCCACCATAGCAACAAGCAGCCTACTTGTACCGGTACTCAGTAAGATTATCCTCACCTGTGTTACTAAACAGCTCCACCCAAAAAAAAATTTACTGCAATCCTACATCATAAAAAATTATGTCATCTAACTGAAATAAAAAGCTACTTTTTATTTCACTCTACAGGAAAATACAGGGCAACTTATAAGGCAATCTTTTATCAGGTGATAGAGTAGTTTTGAAAATGATACAAAAAGCTATTTCTTCCATGTGTCAATGCCAAGAGATTTAGCAGTGGGCATCTTTAAAAAGAATTGTCATGCTGGAATAAAGAATCCAAGGAAGAGCAAGACATTAGATCACAGCTGACACTGAAAGCTTTAGGTTCTCCTACTTACTGTTTTCATATGTGGTTACCTGGTATTAAGGCTCATAAGAACAAATCTGGGACTTCCCTTATATTTTTGAAACCTGAAGATATACAAGAACTTAGCAAAAGTCAGTCAATCAAATATTTGTCATTTCTTCCACGTCCTAGAACATTTCAGTCTCTGAGGGCCACTTTTCAGGATTCAGAGGCAAATGAATGCATTCCTCAATGTATAGCTATTAGGAAGGGGTAAGGGTGAGGGGGGCAGTTCACATGTGTGTCACAGATGCCAGTTCAGCCTGCCACAGGTCACGCTGGGCGTGCTGCGAACTTTCTTCCAACAGACTACCCTTAAACAAGCAAGCATGCCTGATGGGCAGCCAGCATAGCCCCTAATCACAGCGGGTGGACTGCTAGGAACATTTGTTTAGCTCGGAAAGAAGGAGAGGAAGGGGACACAGAAGACTGATCCTGATGCACATGGATTTTCTTTTTTCCCCTCCTGCTGCTTGTGGACTGTTCAGATTGTGTGTGCCCGTCTGTCAATCCTACTGTCATCCCTCTTCCTAGCCTGTAACCTCGTCCTTGGGCACAGTGGGGCTGGTGCAAGGAGATGAGAGAGCAATGACCAGTACCTTAACCCATGCGGAGAAAGCAGCTGGAACCAACAGTCCATGCACGTAAGACAGCATGCATGGCCAAAATACAGCTGCATTTATTAACCAGGCTTCAGCTGCTGTAGGAGAAAGAGCTACTCCTTAGCCTTGGAGGTTACCAAAGAAAAAAAGCACCAAAGTTCATTTATGGTCTCTCATGCTTGAGCAGGGACTCCTCCACTCTGCTGCAAAGTCAAAACAAAGAACATCTGAACTTGCCTGGGAGCTGCAGCACCATCAGTATGTGACATTGCCATAAGCTAAAATACATTTTCAGGATCGCTCTTACCATGTACAAAACCAGTTAATTTGGCACAGTCTGCCCCAGGTCACTTCCCACACACTGCAGTTAATCTGACAGCGATTGCAAACTGGTTCATGTAATACCTTCTGAGGAAAAAAAGACATTTTACCATCTCAATACAGCTACAGTCTGCAATTTACTGCATGAAGCACAGTAGCACTCAAGTAGGCACTGGCGTACTAAGACACAGGTTATTTTTTTTTACAGAGGCTGAGGGATGTTTTTGTTCAAATACTGCTGGAAGGGGGCAGTACAGGTGTAATCTATCTCATAGCTCTGTGCAAGAACGGTGAAGGAACGCCAGGGAATGAGGCGCTCTCAGTGTTACCCAGTTATATGCTCTAGTTGAGGGGAAAAATGTGGAACAGAATAAAATAATCCTGCAGAAATTGTATTTGCTCACTTTGTTTTTCAGACACGAAGAGATGTAATTATATTCGGACACCAAACAAAAAAATAGCAAGAATATAGGAACTCTAACCTAGTCACTCCTAAGCTCACCACACACAACCACTGTATTACTCTAGTTCAAATAAAAAGTACTTTTTTTTTTTTAATGGTTGTCTCCTCCCCAGGCTGGGTGTCCCCTGCAGCCATCTAACTTGGTAGCAGCAGGCAACACGGCAGTAGCAGCACAAAGCTCTACTTCCCCACCGGGCCTATTGCATTTCAGAAACAGTTTTTTTCAGGTCCACCCAGAATTTTCTCCAGCTTAGATTGAAACCCACATTTACACTCCCCACCATCTTAGCTGCACTCTCCTCTCCAGGTGTGAACACTTCTCCCCAGACCTGCCTCCTCCAGCTGCTCCCAGTACTCTTCGTGCCCAGCCTACAGTTTCTTGTTCCCCTACTTAATGTACAAAGATTGGATAGGACAGAGTGCTACAGGATGGTAAGGATGATAAATCAGTGGGGGACCAGCTCATTTATTCCCTTCACTGCATGAAGCTCCATTCATCATTGTTTTACTTCTCCACTATTTAGCTGGGCACTGGAGGGAAACTGCACTGCTCTATAGCCGTTCGCAGAGGCTGCTGCGTACCTCACTGCTTAGCACCACAGTTGAAAAGTAAAGGGAACCTCAGTTCAGGCATCTCCTCGCTCTGGAGTGGTTAGATTTGTAACCTTTATGCTATGTCCATGTAATGCTGTATATACAGCAAAATGCAATCTCACTACTACCTTACTCAGATATTTGTCATACATAACGTAACATACCAATCAACACAGGGTTTTATAATTTCTTGAACATCGTTTGATGAAGAATACATGAGACCAAGGGCATTGCAGTAATTTATAACTGCAAGCACACAGCCAAAACTGATGAAGTTTAAGACAAAAGTGAGTACCTCCCTTAAAGCTTACAGGGCATAATTTACATAGACCTTTACTATGGCAGGTAAACCAGAAACCCTGTAACTGCTTATGGGGTTCTGTGTGCAAACCAAAAATACTGCTTCCAAAACACTGGGTTTTATTCAGTGTCAAACATAAAATGGAGCCCACAGGCTTGATAAAATGAAGCAGTAAATTGGTAGTTAATAAATAGCACAAATGGAAGTGGAAGGCTCAAAACTATAAGAAAAAGAAAGCAAGGTAGGGTCCTCTCCAGCCACCTGGGGAGGGTAAGAAGTCCCAGGTGTAACTCAGAGACAGCCTTGCTGGCTTCCTTTAGCATGAATGGCCTCACAAACAGCCAGGGGGAAGCCACCAGCTACCCATCCGAAAAAGAGGTGCTCTTCTCATCACTGACAGCATGCAAACTCAAATCCCTCCAGCAGCATGCATGGCCAGTCTCTACCACCTCTTACGCCCAGTAAGCAGCAGATGTGGCAGAAATACACAGCTCCGTGGGGAGCAACTATTCAGAAACTCCTACTGAATTGTCAGATAATTCCCTGTATTCGATTTGGAACTTTCTCCTCTGATTTCAGCCAATTTTATTTTTGTTCCATTTTCACCTAGCATTTTTTATTAATGTGAAAATAACCTAGGGAAGGTGAAGAAACACTTCAGGCTGAATGAGTCCTATAGAGAGTATATTAAAAAACAAAAAAAAAAAACCCCGCACACAATAAAAACATAAGTACTTAACATGGACTCAGCTTTAAATATGTAAGTGGTGGCTCTTGTAATCAGTAGTTAAGTACATGAGCAGCGTGGTAGAGTTACAACAACTGGCTTCACGGGCTTGAATTTAAACACAAACTTTAGATGCTATAATTGATTGTGGCTATCAAGTACAGCACTTTGAAGAACTGAATTTTAAGCATTTGGTAGAGCAAAGCCCACTAACCTTTATTCAAAGATTACTTAATTCAAGAAGATTCTAGATCAAACTCAGATTACTGAAATTATGTCACCTCTCTAAATGTATTAATATTGTTAAAATACTATTTAACCACATGAATACTATCCAAAGAATAATAAAAAAATAATTAGACAACATTTAACAGATGTTCAATTTTAAAGCTGAAGGACACTGCAAAGCATGGATTACATATTTTCTATGCAGCACATCTTCTCTTGCTGTCTTGGTATAAATTGGTTATGGATTATTTTCTTATGCTGTATTTTACAGACTATGTTCTGCCTATTAAATCTGAGCAAATCTTCCCTTTCTCTCACATCAGAAGTGCAAATGTCTTCCAATACTTTGGAATTATTACTCTGCCACTGTCAACCCAATCTGCATCAAAACTGCACTTCTAAATATAATGGTCCTTTATAAATAAATAGTAAAAAAAAATATTAAAGAACTCCACACCAAAGCTCATCTCTAATACGTATAAATAATGCTATTTATAATTGCCTCAAACACATTGGGAGACAGAAATTAAGTAAAAATAAATGTAATGATAGAGATTAACACTGAAGTACCTTTGATCAAGAAGAATTTCAAATAAATTTATATACACTCTAAGAATCACTTCAATAATAACATAGGCAGTCTTTTAAGAGTCTTTCTTTACTTGATTTTAGGGGGTAGGTATCAGCTGAGAAAGGAGCTTTTGTTAGCACTACAGATTATTTAAGATATGTTTTTATATAATGCTATATACAGGTACATAACTAGCTTACTAGGATTCAGTACAGATCTCTAACACACTTTATGTAGTACATTTCATACCAGCATACATTTGGTACATACCACAGTATGTGTGTTCTCCAGGTCTTGAAGTTCATTAAAAAGACATTTAATGAAAAGCAAATCCATTTCCCCTCTAATAATAAAAATTTAAAAGGGACAGTAATAAAGTTGTACTTTGCTCCAGATCTTCAATTTGCATGCTGTTAATTTCGAGTGTGCTGAGAACAATTATTGAGGGAGAAAACCTAAGTTCTTAGCTGCTCAAAACCAACCTCACCCTCATTTCATTTATATTGATGTTGATGAGTGACATCAGTGAAGTACCTGTTCAACCAAAATCAAAGGGGTGGAGGGTGAGGGGTAAATCTGGACCTTTTCTATGCAATAGAAGTATCAGGCACGTAAATTAAGCCCCTAGGGGAGGCAGCAAGTATTTTACCAGACCTGCACCAAACTGATGAATGCACTTAGACCCACAAGAGGGAGGAGTCTTAATCTGGGTATTCTCTCTAAGAGGCAAGAACTGTCCTAATGACCACTACCCTGAAGATGCTGAAGTCCTGAACAAATGCTGGGACAGCCCGTTCACTAAAGACACACAAAGTAAAGAAGGAAAATTAATAAAAGGTACCAAGTTGTGGGGGCTGCTGCTTCTCAGAGGCATCTCCTTTGCTTGCAAAGCTCACAGCCATCAGGCTGTACCTGCTCTGTGGCACAGCATGCAGAAGGTTGGCTTGTACCACATCAAGTGTTTAAGGGTATCAGCATCAAGAGCAACCCTGCCTTGATTGGTTCACTAAGGCAATCAAACGCAGTGTTTTTCAATAATTTTAAAACAGATTAAGAACTGCTTTCTGAGTACAATGCTAAGATGAAAGTAATCATGCATTAAAAAAAAATGTTTTCTGGCAATATATTTTCTCTTTAGCCCTCACTCTTCTACAAATATTTCCACTTAAGAAAAAAAAAGGATTAGCCTTTCTTCTGAAATATCATTGGCCTAGTTTAGAAATAGCCACAAGAGAATTTACAACCTAGAAAATAGCCAAGCCCTTGAGTATAATAAAACATAAAATGAATTACTCTATAAAATACAATAGTACATTCTATTATTCGGCACTTTTGCTATAGTATCAACATACATAGTCTCATAGCTGCCATTAATAAAATGAGATTACCAAGTATTGCTGTAACGTTGAAAATACAATCCCACCTTAAACTACAAGTCTGACCTGTTTTTGTTAGACTGAGAAGTCAACCTGAGCAGACATGAGGTGGTGGGTACTTGAACCACAATTTATGTAGTTTTGGATGACATATTTCATTGCATTACAAATATAATTAGACATCATCTTTCAGGGAAGAATCTAGAAGTATCTGGAAGTATCAGAAGTACTGGAGCTACTCAGAGCCTAAAGCATGGACAAAGCCACTTGAAACTTACTCAGCAGTGATACATACAGTAGGTAGATTTACATGGGAGCGACCTACACAGGAGCTGACTGGAAACTATTTCTCAATCTCTGCGTAAATCATCAGGCAGCAACATCAGCCTCAGTGTTGTCTACACCCAGCATGGCTGGTGTCACCTCAGCTGAGGTACCTGCTCATGAGTGAGAGTAACACAGCATTCACAGCCTCCGACCTCAGTACCAGCAACAGCATGTCCCATTGACAGAGGCACTGGCTCCAATTCTTGAAATTCAATTAAAAAAAACCAAATCCACACAACAAAAAAAAAAACCCTAACAAACCCAAAACAGCAACCAAAACACACCTCACCAAAAAACCCCAAAACAAAACAACAAAAACACATACACACTAAAGAACTGCACACAGGTTCATCCTAGAGTCAGGTCAGCTAGTGTATATGCTTAGCTTCCCTTTGGAAAGACTACCTAAAACCAAATCAGAAAAAGTACAAATTATTTCTGCTTACCTTTTGCAAAGCTATGAATTTTCCACACATGAAAATTGTCCAGTTTTTCATAGAATCACAGAATGGCAGGGGTTGGAAGGGACCTCTAGAGATCATCTTGTCCAACCCCCCTGCTTGAGCAGGCACACCCAGAGCAGGGGGCACAGGAACGCGTCCAGGTGGGTTTTGAATGTCTCCAGGGAAGGAGACCCCACAGCCTCCCTGGGCAGCCTGTGCCACTGCTCTGGCACCCTCACAGGGAAGAAGCTTTTTTTCTCACATTGAGGTGGAGCTTCCTGTGTTCCAGCTTGTGCCCATTGCCCCTTGGCCTGTCATTGGGCACCACTGAAAAGAGTCTGGCCCCATCCTCTTGACATCCACCCTTCAGATACTTATAAATATTGATAAGATCCCCCCTCAGTCTTCTCTTCTCCATGCTGAACAAACCCATGTCTCTCAGCCTTTCCTCATAAGGGAGATGCTCCAGTCCCCTGATCATCTTGGTAGCTCTCCGCTGGACTTGCTTGAGCAGTTCCCTCAGCTTCTTAAACAGGGGGGCCCAGTTTTCACATTCATGAAGAAATGTCAAATTCCAATTTTTCGAAGCCACATGCATGAAAGGACAATAGCCTTGGTCCAACGAGACACCAATCATCTTCCAAAAAAATATGTATACACCCTCTTATATTACCATCATTTCTATATATCAGACAGAAAAGCTCATAATCTGAGAAAAGTTCTATACAAAGGGTAAGCTGACAACTCCCATGCCTCATGGCACAGGCAGAAGAAATTTGGGGAAGTTTAGACCCCTTAGCACTTCTTGGGCCTGGGAATTTTAACTATCTGGTGCTCTGTTGCATGCTGCTGCTGTCTCTTTTAGCAGACCCACTCTAGCCACCTCTGAAAGCATGGTTACAAGAGACTGCAAATGCAGCATTTTTCATAATCTTTAGATAGATGGATTTGTAAACTGTGTAAGACAGTGTGATCAAGTAGTTATATTGGAAGCATAAATCTACTTTCAGTGCTGTTCCTAATATATTTGTGTAAATTATGCTTGGAAAGTAAATCTTGTGTGGAAATCTTAGTATTTTAGGTTTTATTAGCTAATGTGGGACATTTTAAACTTGTTCTCAGGTTTGATAATAAACATTTTCACAAACAAAAGGACATATCTCTTAAGGCTGTTTTTTGGTAAAGTGAGATATAGTATTTAAGAGTTTTTAAAAGGCCTAACAGTTATCCAAGAAAACCACCTATATGTCCCCAATGCTGTATTTATTATTTTTAGGATGTTCTGATTAAGGGACAGAAATAAAAACGTTTCACAGATTTATTTTATTGGTAAGGATTTAGTTCAAATAATGTCTTAACCCACTTCCCATTATTTTCTTCTGTCAGAAAATATCTGTGGAACACACCAATAAAAATAATAAAAAAAAAATCTCAATTTCTATTTTATTAGCTCATAAACTATTCTACAAGAGATATTTCAATACCTGAAGAAATGTTTCTGAAGAAATACTTTTGATTAATCTCTAGTCAGACGTTTTGCAAATAGGGGGAAGGAAGAGAATAAGAAATTGTCACATTATTTCCTAAGAATTATTCCATTGACCCCAGCTGGCATAATTTGATATACAGTTGGCTACTGGCCTACTTGTCTTGTTACAAGTTCTCCAACCTCCAACTGTTGAGTCTTTCACTGAAACAAATAAATGAAACAGCTATAAAATTAGTGCTTTTTTTTTTTTCAGTACTCTAGGACCATATATCAATTTTCCATTTTTTAAATTATTTCCTTACATGAGACTGAGAATTCTGTTCTTAGTACCATTAATGCTGCCTCTTCTTGATACAAGGTATACACTTAACCTGTTTGCAGAAAATTAGTAAAATGCATAAGAATTGCAAGCTCTCTCTGGGATGTTAGAGGGTGTTAAGCCTAAATTGGCACAAGGCCTACCTAAGCCAGATTTTTGAAAGATCTAAGGCGAAAAATTCAGCTTGTCATCATCTACCTTTGGATCCAAGGAACAAGCAATTTCCACTGAAATACTTCAAGATGAGCCAAAAAGAGTTTAGCAACTAAAACCTTCCTTAAGTAAAATGCTTTAAAAAAAAAAAAAAAAGACTAAGTAATTTAGAGTTATTTAACTCAAATGCTAGGAAGTTTTAAAGTACACAGCTGCCATCCTAGTGTGGGCAGCTAGTGTGCATTAAAGCTACTAAAGGTTTCTCAGTGTTACCTGGGAGCCCCCTGCTGGGACTTCGCCTCTAGAAAACAGGCAAAGAGAAGAGTTGTGTTTTGAAGGTGTGTCACAGATGTTTCAGTAATGTTTAATTACCCTACATATGGTATATTATCAACCTTAGAGTCACTGAATGCTTAATTTCTCATAAGTGAATCACTACACAGGAGAAGAATAAATACTTTATATAACAAATGCATTTGCTTGGTATTAGTTAAATACTTGAAATATTTTAAAATACTCCTAATTCTGGAAAATGCATGAAGATTCAAATGGACAGCCTGCGTGCTAGATATAAAGGATCAAAGCTGGCGGATGATCTGCACGGCTGTCACTGAAGATGCCATAAACATAATTAGGTTTATTCAGTTTGATTAACAAGAACCCCAACAGGAAACAACAGCCCAGACAAAACAAGACAAAACTACTAAACCAACTTTTTAGGATTGCAGAAAAAGAAAAATGCCAAAATTAATCTTTGTCTTTTATAGAAAAATAGTACTTCTATTGCAATACCTTATCTAACTGCAAAAAAAATAGTTTTCAGGAAAGTTTTCAGGCACACAAGCTCCTTTTTTGGTCAAATCAAAACAACAAATTCCAGGTTACGTACAGGTTGGAACAATTGCTCTGAACTTGCAGATCCATCAGTATTTTCTTTCCTAACAAACTCATATAAAATATTTCAACCCATACAGCAGTCGCTACCTCCTCTGTTCCACCAAGTACAGCCATTCAGAGTGCTGTGCAATTAAACTACACAGGGTTATAAGCAGCAGCTTTTTCAACAAGTATTTTGTACCCATATCATTTCACTCTTCTGATTATGAATAGTACAGCCATAAAGCTTAGTTTCCAGTTTCATCTTTGAGGATGCTTTGTAGGTCTCCCTACAAGCTCAAGATTGATACGTCAATGGTGGAGTGCCTGCTTCATCGGAAAAGACTTTTGTCTTTCTTGAGCATTTTGATGATGGCTGTTTGAGATAGATATATATGAGCTTTCATTCACTATTGATCTTTTATTCCATTTCTAATTCCTTTTTTCTATTATTTCTTAGTGGCAAAATGTCAGGCTTATTTTTAAGATGCCAGTGAAAATATCAAAGCATTTTCTTGAAAAAATTCAAAGGCCTGCCTGCCCACAAGATAATAAGTAAAGCTGCCTGAATACTGCACAATGCTGTCCATGAATTTTCACTCACATGGGGAACAACTCAATCTTCTGCCATGCTCAGTCACCTGTAGCAAATTTTATCAGTATAAGCGAAGTATTATTTGCCAAATTGAAGAGCTCTTAGCATATTCAGAGAGACAGCCTTGGCCATAGCAAGAGGAGTTAAAAGATCAAAGGAGAAAACTTATCATAGTTCTTTCCACTCTGCCAGGCATGCACTTACGTTGTGTAAATGTAACAAGAAGGAAAACTTACATGTAAATATTCTTCCTTCCAAAGGAGCCTTAAATTAGGCCCAGGAAGAATGTACTAAACTAGTAGAAGCTGCACTACATAAAGTTTGAAATATAACATTTCCAAACCCATTTTTATATCCCTCTCCTGGAAAGGTTCCCAGCTCCTTCCTTCAATACAAAAATAAGGTGTCCGTTCAAGGAAAAGAAATCATTCTATGAAACCACTGAGTAACCAGTATGGAGTTAGAATACAGTGTGATAGCTCCTTATAGTGAACTGCTTGCAGCCCATAAAAGAAGGCAAAAATACAGCAAGCAACATTAAGCCTGGTCACCTGGGGTGGGGGACTCATACTCTCGGACAGTTTTGAAACAGCAGAAAAGGGCCTAAATCCAGAGTGTAAATCGTTCCCTATAAATTAAATATTCCTTTCCACCTTGATCTGCTGGGGATGAGAGAGGAACTGTCTGTTTGCTTATCTCTGAAGTAAGCCATCTTGCTCTTTGAAAATCTAGAGTTCATGATAATCCACTGAGCAGTCGTCAATGCTGTAGGTTATTAGAGCACCTTTTCTTTAGGCTTACCTGAACACTAAGCATTAGCAATAACATGTTATCTAGCTACTAAACATGAGAATAATAGCAAAAAACTTATACAGGATGGGAAGTGGAAGGATAAGAGTTTCAAAAAATTACAGCTGTCATGATGCCCTCCATACTTTCCTACACTTTCATTAGCTATGTTGAAGAAAGAATGCCCATGTAATTTATTATGGCTTCCAGCATTATAACATTTCAGGGAAGAATGGCTGAACTATGAAATCCAGAAGAAAATACAATAGTTAAGCAGCAGTGCCTTACTGTATTTCTCTTGTCCCAGGAGAAAAAAAACAAGTAAAATTACCCAACTACCTCTTGGGACTCCGAGAAGCCATGCAACACAGCAAGGTTGTAACAAAACAAGACAAAGTGAGAATTAAACACCATAAACAACCTGATTTTATCTGAACGTTCTCCTTAAGGAGTCAGGCCACTTGAGTGGAAAAGAAATCCATCAGTTTGTATAAGCTTCAATCTTAATTCAGTATTTTAACATTATGGTAAAAAGCATCTCCATCATCTATGGAGGTTTTTGCTTATTCTGTCTTCATGAACATTGGATGAATAAAGGTATGGTAGCATTAAACAGAGTCTGTCATACTGTGCTTTTAAAGCTTGTAGTCTCCTACTTGAACGGGTCTACCTCTCTGGCTGTCCTGTATTCCATCCATTTGAAAAGTGTTCTGTGCCAAGGAGAAAATAGAAGAGCTGGTGGATTTTGAGTACCTAACTTAGATGACTGGGCAATCTTTTTATCAAACTTTTAAAAGTAATGTATACATTTTGGAATTTAAAAAAAAAAGTAAAATTTTAAAATTGGGGAAAAAACAAATGGACAAAATAAGGTCTTGCAAGATATCATGGGGAAAGCATTTATACAAGTATATTACCTATAGGATGTACACACAACTTTAAATTATTAAATATATATTTCGTTCCAGAAATAACACTGTTTATAGCAAGCCTGTGTGCTCTGTTTGTGAGGGATGTTCAGTTTACAGAGGAACTGTGACAGGTCTTGTGCATTCAAGATGTTCCACAACTTCGAATCAGTCTGCTGGATCACTGGCACACACAGCATTCAGTGAATATAAGAGAGAACTAGATATTATTGCTTAAAAGTAAAAATAAATATTTTCAATATAAAGGAAGTTTAAAACTAAATAAAACAAGACAAAGACTCAACATTGAAGCAAGTAATTCTCACCACTGTTAAAATACAAATAAAGTTTAAAAAAGTATATATTCTGCTGTAGAACTGCTTAAAATTTTTGTACCTTTTTCTTCCCCATAAGACATTTTTGGTATACACAACTGCTACCCTCCTTGTTAAACTACCACCACTACTGAAAGACAAAAACGGTGAAAATATTTCCCCCCAACACATTCAAATACAAAACATCCACCCCCTACCAGTTCAAACTTATCAATATTAGGTTTAGTTAACAGATCTTTTAGGATAAAAATATCTCCTTGGCACAAACCCAATTTTCTCTTCAAAGATGCGACCCACTCAGACAAAATCTGTCTATGACTCATCAGTGTTGGCAGTCAGGAGAAACTAAACGCTCTAAGTATAATTAAGCTATTCACTCTCTGGAGCTTGTTAACCTGCTCCATCTTATGCAAGTTCATTTGAAGAACTGGGTGAAAAGGACAAGCTCAAAGAAAGCATTCGCACACATATGCGCACATATATTCTCTCCTAAATAAGAGTGTGCTGGTTTAAGAAGGTATCTCCAAATCTACTCCAAGTTACCCATCACCATTTCTCTGCTAGAGATTACATCTGTCTTACAGATGCTAACTAAGGTTGCTTTGGTGAACAGCTCCTAATCGATCTCACTCACTATGAGTTAGGTACCACCCTACCCAATTTAACTACCAGTCAACAAAAACAGATTCACAAAGACTATTCAAGATGTTTTCACATCAGTAGCTCTGCTGGTAGATAATAATGGATTTTAATTTCTAGGCAAGGGGTCATAAATTAGAATATGGTAACCTCTTCATCTAGTGCTGCTGCAGCTGGGAAAGGACATCTGTCTGCTTAACAAGGACAGAGAATTTTGGTTCACCCAGCAGAAGTACCACCAACAGGAGATGTGCTTGTTGTCCAGAAAGGGGAAATACAACATGAGGAAAAAGTGCTGCGTAATCCACGGGACAATATTGTTCCCAAGACAAAGGGGTACACACCAGCCATCAATCAATTCAGGCTGCAAATCAGAAGGCTAACTATCAGAAAATGTGGTTCCCCAAAAGCTACCTATTTAATAGTTTGCCCTACTACTCCCAAGTATTTTAACACACATGTTGATCATGTTATGAAAGAAATATGAGGCGGTGCTTGCAGTAGTATGAACAATGACCCAAAGATCCACTGTGTCCCAAATAGAATCATAGAATTATTAAGGGTGGAAAAGCCCCCAGGTCCAACCATCAACCCAACACCACCATGTCTCCTAAACCATGCCCTGAAGTGCCACGTCTACACATTTTTTTGAACACTTCCATGGATGGTGGCTCCACCACCTCTCTGGGCAGCAAATCTTCTTTTCTAATTAAAATGAATGGGCAGGGTACAATTTTTATTCCTATGTTTGTTTTAACTGACTCAACAGCACAATTCACAAAGAAAAATAAGGCATAAGAACTACAAAAAAGCTCTGTTGGAATAACAGAAAGACCCTACTCTCTTGAGTTTATTTCAATGTTATAATTAATTTATGCTCATTCAAAAAGTTATGAGTATTAATAAGCTGCTGTAACTAGAAATCTCTTTGAAGCAATACATACCTTAAACTGGTTCACTGTCACAGAATCAATCTTGGGCCACACACAGTGAAAACATTCATTTCTTCTCTGATTTATCTTGTTTTCCAATTAAGATCCCTTGACAGGTCATGATCATCAATCAGTTTTCTACACAAAAAAAAAAAAAAATCACACCAGCATTCCTCCCAAGTCAGGGGTATGCAAAAGGCAATCTAATTTATTTGTTCGTGCTTTGCACTGCCAGCAGGGTCAGTATTTTGGCAAAAGCAAAGATCCTGTCATTAAGGTCCTAGTGCAAGATTTTCATTTTACTTTCAGTTCTCCAATGAAATTAGTCACTGCACACAGTAGATTAACTGCAGCAGCTCAGCTTCTTCAGATGCACTTGAGTTTCCCCACAACATATGTATCAAGACATAATTACGCTGCCAGCTTCGCTGACTGGAATTATTAGTTTTCACATTCACCTACCTAGCTGGAACAAATGAGGTGTGCTTACTGTCTGGTCAGGATGGCAGAACACAGGAAAACAGTGAATACCAAAGACCTGAGAAAAACTTTCAGAAATCAATCACGCTTTATATTAAGAATTGCTTGAGCAGACTGTAAAGGCTTCATTATTTAAGTTCTCCTTTATAACTGGTAAAAGCATATTTTAATGCATATTAGGTCCTACAGTCAGTTACAAACATAAAGCAGTACACTGTAAGAAGCCACTTACTGCTGGTACTGCAGTCTCTCCTAGATGATACATGTTGTTAATAGGTTTCATAGGTGAGCTCATTATAAAGAAGTGTGGCCATAAAACTAACCAGAGTTCCAAATGGAAGCCTCTCTTCCCTTGCATCAGCATTCCTCCTGCCTCTTAATTTCCCTTCTTTTCTCCACAGGACCCCTATAGAAAATGCTGCCTTCCTTATCTATTGCAGTCTCCTAGGAGCAGGGACTATAGTATCAAACCATATAGGGCCATGAGTCCTAAACATCTCAAGTCAAATTTCTCTGCAACTGATTAGTTACTAATTTCCTCTTCCTTATAGCTTAAAAAGAAGCTGGGCTCATCTTCCATGCATAGAAAGCCTAGCATTTCACATTTTAAACAGACACTTAGCCTAGTCTAGCACCCATCTCCACAAAACACACAGAAGTTTAACACTTACATGTATTTTCTACCATTTTTTTTCCAAGGCAGCTCTCCCACTCAGTTCAGCCAGACACAACAACAAAAAGAAAAAGGTACCTCCCCAAATGCTCCCAATTACTGTCTCAGCACCCTGCCCTTTCTGCTGGCCCACACAGGTGTTGTGAATCAACAGTAAGGGCTGATAGCCTGTGGTTTTAGTAATATTAACTGCGTAACAGAGAGCCAGAGGATATGCTACATTCAAAATCATTGTTTCTCACATTTTGCAAAATCAAGAAAGGATCAAAATTCTCAACTATGAAAGAGTTTCCATGCCACCCATGAAAGCTTAGAACACATCATTTATCTTCATTTAAAACCACTAGATGTCTACATCTCTCAGCCAAGATTGTTTTGTATGGAAATCGCTATTTTGGCCCATTTTTCCGGTGCATAGGTAAAGCTACAACCACTGGAAAAGTAGCAGACTCCCCCATCTTGGAAAATCCTTCAGAAGAAGGCAAGAAATATGAAAGCTAGAAATTGTTTTGATCCCTGATTCTGCACATTTCCTCCCCTAACTGCAGGTTTCTGTTTGAGACACACTGATATAGGTAATATTGACATGTAGAAGCTATATGAGAAGTCACAGTTCCTGAAGAGTCGCAAGGCACCTACTAAGAAATGACAGCACTTCCTTCCAGCCTTACCTCTGCTTCCAAAATCCAGGAAGATCTTCCTTGGTTACAGGGAAGTTATACAGAGATGGGTCAATATGAAGTATGTCTGATCCCAGAAAGAACCTGGTTTTAACCAGTCATTTTGATCAAGCACATCCTGAAGCCTTACAATTACAAACCAGGCTGGGTGTGGAGGATGTTGCCTAGATTCCTCTTCTGCCAAAGAAGGGGAGACATCTGAACATGCCTCTGTCGGTCTTTCACACACCACACAAAATACATATCTCGGGGTCTGGTTTTGTTTTATTTTGGAGTAAACAACAACAAAACAACCCAAAAGATGGAGATACCAAATGATACTAATATCACTGCTGACACCTAGCAGACGTCTATTCCCTCATGAGCAGTATATTTCGGTCTGAGAATATTCTCTGCATCTAGGAATTTCAGTAGTAATATCCCTCTTCTTGTATTTAGTCGTGTTCAGGTTTGTACAGAGATACTGAAAAAGTTACAGATTTAGCCCCACTTTCGGTTTTTTTTTTAATTAAAATCAGATTGAAAACCAATTATTTGACTTGACTTCCCTTTTGGACCTTCCTTTATGCTAAGCACTTCCCACCTGGCTCACTCTCTTTTTCTTTTTGGCTTGCAACATACTTGCACTGTCAAATTAAATTACTTCTTGCAGTAAATTTCAGCTCCAACTCTCAGGCACTTTTTATTGAAGTATCTTGTTTGCCCTGGTATAGTTATAGTTCTCTTGGGATTTATATTATAAAATTTATTTTCATGGGTTTATAGCTGTGCAGTAAAAATTCTTATTGCACTGAAATCTGGCTTACAAGCATCAAAGAGAGCTTTTTGCTCATATTAAAAAAGTTACATTGTAACATTTTAGCGATTTATATTTCTAGATCTTTACAAGCAAGACATTCATCTTCACTCTGAATTATTTCTGATACACTGTATTGAACAGAAAAATATCTTACATTATCTATAAAAAATACATATCTGGCTTAAGGTTTTGAATTTAGAAGTTTCTAGTTCAGTCAAAGCAAAATATTTTCTATGGACCTCCCACTACCTCTCTCCTCCAGCTCCTTCACATCAGAGCTCTCCCTTCCCCATTGCCTCCTACTCCCACCACTGCCCTGGAGCTTCAGGCTCATTGCCTGGGGAAGGTAGAAGCCAGCAAGCCTGTTAGTCCCCATTTTGGGTAACACCTTCACCCCATCTCTGCTTTCTGATAGTATTACATAACTGTTCTCTGAAGCAGAGTTCTGGCAGCTAAATATTGACTATCCAGCAAGGGTTTGGTTTTTTAAGCAAAATAGCTAGATCATAGGGGCTGAACACAGATCATACCCGTTGAACAGCAGAGCTCAGAGGGTCATAAATGGTGGTGTTCCCAGGGGTCTGTACTGGGTCCAGTCCTGTTCAATACCTGGATGATGGGATAGAGCGTAACCTCAGCAAGTTCGCTGACGACACCAAACTGGGAGGAGTGGCTGATACTCCAGAAGGCCGTGCTGCCATCCAGCAAATCCTGGACAGGCTGGAGAGCTGGGCCGAGGGGAAATAGATGAAATTCAACAAGAGCAAGGGCAAGGTCCTGCACCTGGGGAGGAACAACCCCATGCACCAGTACACGCTGGGGGCTGAACTACTGGAAAGCAGCTCTGTTGAGAAGGACCTGGGAGTGCTGGCGGACAGCAAGCTGACCCTGAGCCAGCGATGTGCCCTTGTGGCCCAGAAGGCCAACGGTGTCCTGGGCTGCATTAAAAGGAGTGTGGCCAGCAGGTCAAGGGAGGTTATCCTCCCCCTCTACTCTGCCCTAGTGAGACCACATCTGGAGTACTGTGTCCAGTTTTGGGCCTCACATTTTAAGATGTGGAACTGCTTGAGCAAGTCCAGCAGAGAGCTACCAAGATGATCAGGGGACTGGAGCATCTCCCTTATGAGGAAAAGCTGAGAGACCTGGGTTTCTTCAGCCTGGAGAAGAGAAGACTGAGGGGGGATCTTATCAATGCTTATAAATATCTGAAGGGTGGGTGTCAAGGTGATTGGACTGGACTCTTTTCAGTGGTGCCCAACAACAGGCCAAGGGGCAATGGGCACAAGCTGGAACACAGGCAGTTCCACCTCAATATGAGAAAAAAGCTTCTTTCCTGTGAGGGTGCCAGAGCAGTGGCACAGGCTGCCCAGGGAGGGTGTGGAGTCTCCTTCCCTGGAGACATTCAAAACCCACCTGGACGCGTTCCTGTGCCCCCTGCTTTAGGTGTGCCTGCTCAAGCAGGGGGGTTGGACAGGATGATCTCTAGAGGTCTCTTCCGCCCCCTATCATTCTGTGATTCTGTGATAGAATCAGTGATTAATTTACTGACAATTACTTTGAGTGCCAAAGTAAGTCTCCCAAGCAAACTAAAATGTGATATCCCCTTCCCCAAAATATTTTAATGCCTACATACAACACCCGAGTTGAAGATTATCCAACCTTTGCGACACTTCTACTTGGAACTGACTGTAGAAGTCAATGTTCTACATGAACAAAATATAAAAAGAGTTGGACAGAATGCATACATAGCATAGGGTAAGAAATCCTGTCTTGTACCAAGGAATCAGACACCATGGAAGGGGTTGAGCACCTCCTCGTGTGGATGTTATTGTGTTAGGTTATGCTTTATAGTGTTAGGCACTTTGCAGGCCTCTACATTCAAAGATCAGGTTCATTGTAAGGATGAGTTCAGCAGCGAATATCCTTTGAACTAGTGTTTATAATATACTTGGCTTTCTTTTACTGACTTCAAAACTTACCTTCAAATCAACCAGCTGCTAGCCCAAATCAAATATTAAAATATGCTAAGCATGACAATGTAGTGCTAGATTTCAGTGAGGATCACTGAATAAACCCAAAGAGAACATAATGCAGGCAGTGAAGGAGTGTAATGAATCCTTTCCATAAGGTTCTCACCTTGACACTTGACATGCCATAGTCTGGCACACCCACACACGTTACTAACGAGCAATTCTCACTCTGGATTTACAGAGCTTAATAAGAGATCTGTTTTTAAGGAGGAAAAGTAGTTGAGACTGTAGGTTCATGAGCTGAGGAGGAGGAGGTCAGCAGCAGGGTCAGCTAAAGGAGATCCTGGTCTCCAGGAGGCAGCCACTTGCTTGCCCCCACTCCCTGCAGCACACCACCCCTTCGACTCTGCAGCACAACTGCTCACAGAGACGTGCCGTGAACAGGAGACTTCTTTTGGACTAGAAATAACATTTCCTTGTGGAAAAGCGGATATTTAGCCCTGAATATCTCAGCATTTTGAATAGCGTCGCTGTCCCACAGATACCTCCGCTAACACAGTGGAGGGGCCAGCACGCAGCAGCCCGGTGCTCAAGGTGGCATTGGTGGTAAAGTATCCAGGCCATCTGCTTGTCACAGGCAGTTCTTAGGCAGCGCACAGTACTGTCCTATAGATCACAGCACCGTGATCACAAGGCACTACAACTGCAAGTCCTCATCAGAAAACCCAAAAGCTCCAACTGCTTCAAGAAATTTCTGAACCTGGAATCCTTAAAAGAAGACCAGTGGTGACCTTTTCCAGAATACGGCCCTTCATCATTTAAAAAAAAAAATAGCAAAGAAAGTAAATACAACCTGTAAGGCGGGGGAAGAATAAACAGCAGATGGATAACAGGTTTCAAATTCACAGTCAGTTCAGTCTAGCAAAAGAGTATTTACACTTGAATAGATGGTAGCACAAAGCTGATTCTCATACTGTAGTCTTTAATAGTTTGCTCACCCTGAATGACTGGAATTGCCAGAGATGAAGATACAGCCCTGCAGCTCCTCTCTCTGTAGCATGCATTAGTTATTTACACCTGCTCCAACTTGGCACAAAATGCCAGTGACTCAGTCTGACACCATCAAAGGCTTGCTTACAAAGGCATAAATTAATCTCCAGGAGCTCTCCTTTTTAAATTTGCATGACTTGCCACTGTGTATATCTAAAAAAGAATGAAGGAGTTGTGCATTTTTTTAAGGTGTTTTGTGTCAATATCCACATCTCATCTCTCTGTCTACATGATCTCTTGATTCAGGCTTTTAAAAATATGTATTACCACGCACACTAAAGATGTTACAATGCACTGCACCCACATCTATTTGCCTTAGTCTGGGTGCCACAATCTCTACAGACAAAATTTCAGGTCACACAAGTAACTGAGCAGGACCACTCACATCACTAGAGCTCTAAAGACCAAACAGTGTCACAACTGCTGCACAGGTACAAGAGTCTAGATCAAATATTTGGGAATGGTAAACATTTGCCGGACATACAGGAGGGAAATATCATGGACACATGTACCTTTTTTTTTTAATCAATTTTGCTTTGTACTATTGTAATTCCTGTAGAAGACTGGATTATTTCCACCCATCTTCTAGAGCGTATTAAATCCCATGAAGGAAGTTAGTCCTTGCTTCCCTGAGAAGCACTACCCCAAACTCATTCATTGTTCATACAGAGTATCCATATAAATGTGCTGGGTGAGTTGAACTCAGAAAGGAAGGATCTGGGGAGTGAAAAGTAACCTGGGATGGACCACAAAGTGGTGAGGTTGGTCAATATGAGGTTGGTCAGAAAATATGAAAAAAGGTCAGACCAAAGGTCCATCTAGCCCATTATCTTGTCACCAGCACTAAGGGCAGATGGCTTGGGAAGAGCTTAAGGTGATTTCTAATTTCTTGCTTTACCTTCCCCTCCCCACCAAGCTACCAGTTATTCTTAGAGAGAATTCATTATTTTTATTGAGTGAAAAAGACATCATTTACTGCATAGCTTTGTAGGCACAAAAACAGTATAAGAAATTAGTGCCTGGGTTACATTAAAGAATATTAATTGGAGCAAACTGAAATGACTGCAACAGCAAGACTAGGCATATGCTCACTGCAAGCCAACATCTCCTGTGTCACAGCTGGTAACCATTTGGACATCTAAAGACACACTCACAAACAATTATTTCTCTCTTAGATGGATGTCACACTGTGCATTAAACCAGTGGCTTGCCCCTGCCTAAGACATATGGAATGTGTCCCTACAGAATTAGGCTCTACTGCTGAGACGGACAGAAAACTTTATTTAAGAATTGTTTTTTGACTCTTCCAGGACTTCTGTCTGAGACAAAGCTCAAGAAGCTTACCAGCAATGAGCTGACTTTGGCAATTTGCTGGTGCATAACAGTGACAATGGAATAACTTGACAAATAAGATTGTGTGCCAGCACTGCCTTCATCAGCTCTCACCAGTCTGGGATGATTCTTAAATTTAATTCTCTCTTCAGAGATGGTGCCATTTAACTACCTTTGGGGCCCAGCAGTGAGCCCGACCGATGAACTGGTCCATGTCAAACCAACCTAACAAGCACAATAATCAACTTGGGCAAATTCTGCCTTATTTTGGTGGGCAGCTCTTATATTGATATGCCTGAGGGAAAAAAGAAAAGGGATAAAGACTGTCCCAGCAGAGCGACAGGACAGCACAGCAGTCCAGGCAGGAAGCTCAGTAGCTTCTGGATAGAAGAACATACATTAATGAAGAGAGTAGGAGGGACAGTAATGTTTTTATTAAGGTTGGTTTTTAGCATTCTTATTTCAAGCCAATGAAACTGATTGATTTGACAACCTGTAGATTAACTTTCCATGCTTGGGAAACAGATATTTGTATTTATACCTCAGAGAAAACCAAATATTCCTCCTCTATATTTGACACTCTCAGGAATATTACTAGGTACATAGGGATAGACAATAAACTTAGAATGACTCCTCCAGGTCTCAGCATGAATCCCAGTCCATTACTATACTACAGCACTAGCCAGCAGTACTATTACAGTTAATTCTTCTTCTGATTTTTTCAGTAGGTTTTTTGTTTTCCTGACCACTGCAGCTCTTTTCATCCTAAAAACAATGTCTCAGCCCTTGAAAGGCATTGCAGAGTTTGGCCACATGCCCTTTTCTGGCTGCAGCTATATTAGCTGAAGATATTATTGCCCCAGTTGCTCATCACCTTGATACCTGAGGTTACCAACCTTTCTGCTGAGCTGCTTGTATTTCTTTCAAGGTTCAATGTGGGGAACTAAAGGGGCAGACTGGGAGAAGAGGAACATGGTGGCAGGGGAGGAGGAGTCAACAGCATCACAGGCCAGCAGGAGCCATGGCGAGAACACTATGTCAACCCCTGAGATGCCTTTCCAAAGCACCACTGTCCACAGGCAGTGGCAGAGATGGCTTCTGAAGACACATTTGGTTATTGCATTGAAAAAAGGTCAGCTCTTTCATGGCCAGAAGCTGGCTGCACTGTAGGTTATGGTGACAGATCACTGTAGCACCACTGGCTGGCTGGGCTGTTCTGCCTAAAATAATTACAAGAAAATTCTTAAAAAGTCTTGGGAGAAAGGTTTGACCTAATGTTTATCTACCTGCAGTGTGTTAAATCCACATCCCTCTGCTTAATCCAAAATATCAGTCTTTATTTACATACATACATATACATATGTATAAACGCATATATAACTGCACCTTTTTCAGAAAGGCACACCATAGGATTTCCACATTTAAAAAACATTTTCACTTCTTTGTGAAATTTAATCCATTTTGGGCTATATTTTTCTCAACAAAAAACAAAGATGAGGGAGAGGCAAACCAAGCAAATGCTTACCAGTTCAGGTTATCAATAAAACACAGTAGAAAGCCCATAGTCTGACACGTTTTCCCTCATCTCATCTTTCTCCGACTTAAACAGAACGGGTCACTTTACCCAATATAATAAAGGTTGTCGGGCCCTTCTCATGCTAGACCCTCTTCTCAGCTGCTTGCAGCTTTAACTCTTTGAGCTGTATATTTCTCTGTATACGTCCTCCTCAAGATGCTTTTTATTTTCTCATGTTTATGCAACTCTGCTGTTTCTCTGAGCAAGATTAAAAGGAAATGTGTATTGCGCTTGTTAACCTAAATCCATACAAAAGCTTTCCTTATAATCTTGAGTGTTATCTCAAAGTCTGTAGTCTACAGCAGTGACCTAGCAGTTGACAGCTTGTCTCCCTGGAGTCAAAGATATGTTTCCTACTGATTTTGTGGAAAAAAACAAAGAGGAAAAAAATTAGCCAAATTATAAAAATCAAAAAAATTGGTCTCCACATGCAAAGGAACTTGTGTGTAAACCTAATTATCTAAATCTTTTACTGCATCTGGCTCAGGACCCAATATTCCAGTTTTCTCTCAACTTCTAATGAGATCTGTGAAAGCATTATTATTTAAGCACCTATTCTCCCTTTCCAATCTTACTACACATGTTACATGTAACTTCTTTTTAACAGAATTTGACAACTGTCACATAGACTGTTAAACACAGATTTCCCAAGTACACACTACATTATGTAAAATACAAATAATATACCAACACAACACAATACAATACAATAATATACCAACACAAATAAAGCTAATACTCAAATGTACCTCTTGTAAGTAGACTCTTCCAGCACTAGAGAGAGGTTGGGCATGTTTGCAGGTTCAGAGCTGACATTTTCTCCCAGGGCCAGGGACTCGGCCACTCAGGCTTTGCTGGGACATTTACAGTGTCAGCAGGCATGACAGCTGTAAACCTTTACATGTACCGTGGACAGCAAAAAGAAAAATATTGCAGATTAAATGTACAGTTTTTCTGCCTTCCTCTGTTCCTTCAGTAACTCTGCCTACAAGACATCCCATTAAATCTTAAACTTCAAGAGTCTGCCTGGTTCCATAAAAATTGGGCCACTTACACCAGAGCTGTGCGACTGGATTCTGATGTCAAACAGTTGCTATGGGATTAAGTTCCCTGATACCTCTGAAGTTAAATTAACACTGATTTAATAAAAGCAATGTTTTACCTGGGATATGAAAGCCTACTTCCAGTGTGTACTAGAGCCCCAGCTCTGCAGTGGTTAAGACAAGCACGGTTATTTTTTATTTGATTTGAAGATTTTATTTTGCTTTTAAGGAAAGAAAATTGGTCCATCCCAGTTCATATCTTCATATACGTTTATAATTTATGCTGTTGACTGAGAGAAAAAGAACAAACATATTAAAATTTGATACCTGTCCTCCAAACAGAGGAAACATTTCATGACAGAATTTGCATAGTTTAGCTCTGATCATCTCCACATTTAATTGTCATTGCTGTCTTAAATATTGCTTTTATTTCTTCTTCAAGCCACAATATAGAAAAAAAAATCAGTTAATTTTGCTTTTTTGCAAATATTTATCTTGCCTGTTAACAATTCAGACTTCACTCCATCCCAGAATGTCTGAGTACTGACATGAATGAAATGAAGTAGCATAATGATATATCTCCACCAAGCCACTTGTCTTCTTTGCATAATCCCATTTTTACCATTTGTATACAAAAGAATCTAAAGAATTTAAGGATAGTAGGGCAAAAGACACAGTACAAACAAAATAAATTAGCTCCAACACAGGAAAAATAAATAAAATACATTTTAAAAAATTAAAACCTAGAAGTAACATAGCATACTCTGAGATATAAATAGCTCTGCTTCAAGAGTAGGATTAGTCCTCCACTTAAACTTCTACAGAGGCTCATGATATTCCACCATTGCCACAAACTGCTTGTGCCCAGGGATTTTCAGGACTAATCCTCTTGAACACAGATTTATTGCAGTTTTGCCCTATCTTCAGACTATTGCATTCCCCTTCCCACCATTATACCCTTGTATTCTGCATTTAAATGTCTTAATTTTAAGCTTCTGGTGCCTGTGCAAGCCATCAGTTACTCTCTCCAATGAGAGAGTGCAGCCAGTAACAGGTTTGGGATTTTACTCTGTTTATAATAAAAGATTTGATGATTTTTTTTAATCAAGACAGAAATTACTATGGGATTGCATACAGGTCTAGTTTATCTCATTAAACAAGTTTTGTGACTATCCAGAGCACAATGCCATTAAAAATTTTACACAGCTGAGAGATATTATGATGGAGAAAGAAATGCTTGAAAGGCAGATTTATGAACTACAGGTAATGAATGTTGCTGGATCTTGATGCACTCCTACTGCAATTACAAGTAGCTATTTTCAAGGAAACCTAAGATTCCCAATAAAATTTAAGCACCTCCAGCTTTAGGAGACAGCACATTGTGCTGGCAGGTTGGTGCCTCCCTTTCCTTCAGGGAGGAGCCCTCAGGAGCTAGAGCTTGCCTTTTATCATTCACACAGGCACGCAGTTCAGGCTTAGCTGGATCTGACAAATCCTTGGGCAGATACTGCTTGTCATCGCCCCTGCCCGGGGCACCCCCAAAGCTGCGGTCTCCAGGTGAAGCAGGATCCTTTCTCCTGCTGCTGGAAGCCAAGAGCTTCAAGCTTCTTGGCAGCCACCCTCCACTACCTGCTCGACAATAGTCTCCTGTTGTCCTCCCCACCTCATTTTGTGAGATTCTCATCTCTGCAAGCTTCAGCAAAAACCCTGTCACTCCCCTCTTCCCTGGAAGCAACTGCTTGCTGTTTCACCAGAGAGCCACAACAGCATTCGGACCTGCTGTTAAGGGGTTAAAAGAGTCACAGGGGGAGAGCTGCTCCCCACCACCACCTTTGACTGCTCAGGGAGACTTTCCCCAAAGTATAGAGGCTGACATAGCCACACTACGCCGCCCTACAGGCACTACAGAGAATGCAAAACAGGACTGAGGGAAGCCAAGAACATAAGGATGAAGGATGAGAAATTACCAATAGACAAGCCAGGCAGACTTGGATTCCTTACTGCTGCTAGAAACCAATACTAAGAGTTTATTATCTTTCTTCTGCATAATCCAAGTGTTTGCTTCCAGACTCCACCTGCAATTAGCAGTGCAGTGTCTTAGTTAACACATACATTTATTTTTGTTCCTGGACTATAGTAATGGTCAGACCCATCAAACCAATCAGTGTGCCAAAAACTATGCACAAATAGTGAGAAAACAATACATTTGAGCAAAGACTTACCAGAATTACAATGTCAGTGAAAAATAATCCTGTGAAATATTTAAAACATGGGTACACAACAATTGCACTGGTTACTACTGCAGAATTAATTTGTATTGATGTTGTTAAGTATAACAATTTGCTACTGCTTATGTAGCTGATGTAGGATACGCAAAACTGCAAAAGTCAGTATAGGTATAGGTACACTGGCTGTTAGGAAATATCTGGTGACTGTAACTCTGGTCTAGGAAACACTATGTCAGCTTCTACTTCTGTTCACATTTAAATAAGTCTGGTTGATACAGGTGATCTAAATTACCATAAAGACTGATTTATTAATTTGGAACAAAACATTACCCTATGAAACCTTAATTAAAAAGCATTTAACTGTGACTAATGTTAGTATATCGTTATGTATGATCTTAAACATTATTAAGTAGGAGTCTGACAAATGATTACTGCATATCTTCTCAATGCCTCTCAGTAAAGTAAATCTGGGACATGGCCGAACTAAATGAGGTCCTACCTTTGCTGAAGTCCTCAACCTTTTCTACGACAAATGCAAAACCCTTTAAGACACAGGCAATTCAATTTAATGTGACAAAAATGAGCCTCAGGAAAAGCATAAATATACAATTTCAATAGCATTTTACACAGTATCCTCGAGTAGTTTCATGGACTAGTTGTCATAACTTCTTGCTAGATGGTCATTATAAACAGGTAGGCAGATGGATTTTGTAGACTTAGGATAATCTGAAGCATGTCACAGTAATGAAGCATGTGCCTTTTTTTTTTTCTTTTAATTCTGTCAGTTCAGTGACAGCAAGAATTATCACCCCAATGCAGCATGTAAGTGTGCTTGACTTTCAGCACATCAAAAGTAAAATCTCCAGATGTATTCCTGTGGGATTAATTAACATGGAACTGGAACAACAGGACCAAATCCAGACCAAGAAAAGAGGTTTTCTGCCTTTCTCAGGTAGGAATTGTTGGAGAGAGGGAGAGAGAGAGACACCAATGAAATTACAAGCCAAGTTTGCCCGTTCACAGCTTCGGGAGTTTTATAAGCATTTACGAATGCATCTATCACAAAAAAAAAAAAAAAATGTAGGTGCTGTCTCACTTTTCTGAGTCTGAAAGAACCACTGTGTCTTAAAGAGATCTTTAAAAGAAGCTATAATTTGACCCCTATCCTAACTCAGTCACTTAACCTTCCTCTGAAGTGTCACAGGCTTATCAGCAAGCATCTGCTTTGATGCTCTGTGATTTACAGTCTGAAAAAAAGGAGAGGAGCTGCCTTGCAAACAGGTTTAGGCTATGGAAAATACCTTCAGGGACTGAATGCCAACTCATATGCCCTCTAGAAGGAGCAAGGATCCAGAAGATCCAGCCTACATCATAGCTACTCCAATGGTCATTAAGTAACCACCAGACAATGTTATGTCTCACAAGTTTTTGATTGCATCATGCCATTTGTAAAAGGCAATGTTCAATTATCATAGCTAATGATAAACTGATAATGAAAACATAAAAATAATTAATCAGATATTACCAATATTTCCACAGCATGGATGAAAATGCACATATACGTCAGACAAAATTAAAACAGCAGTAGGTGACAACAAAAAGAAAAAGATATCAGCACTATGAGTTATAAATAAAACAATTTGCAAAACGATTTGAGGATGTCTGAATTGAGAACATTGAAAAGAAGATGACCAGGTAGAAATATCATTAAATGTTCTTTAAAACACTGTACACTTTTGCACCTAAAGTTTTCAGTCAAGATCCTGCTCTATGATATTCAGCATATGCTCTGATGCTTTATACTGTAACCAGTGTATTGTGCTGTGTAAATTATTTAATTATGCTTTACAAGTTATGTAAAGCCTGTATGCTGGGAATCTGTGTGCATAACCATTCTGTATACAAACAAACAGAAGAGCCATTATAGAAAATCTTGCCTTCTCAAACAAGTAACATGTCGTTTCAGATCTCATTATTTTTTTCACCCTCCTCTTACAGGATCACAACAACAGCTGCTTGCATGATGGATCTACGCAGATATCCTCTGGATGAACAAAATTGCACACTAGAAATTGAAAGTTGTAAGTTACTGGAGGGAGAGGGTTGGCCAAATAACAGCTGTGTATTGAAAGGCATTCACAGGTTAGGTAAAACAGGAGCAGGTTGTTGAAATACTGTGTCCCATGAACAGTGAACATACCCAATATATTTCTATAATACATAAGCCAAAAGATGTTTCATTCACAATATTTGGTTAGTCCAAACTTGTAAAAAGTCTTTCAAAATCTCTTGTCAACGAAGGGAAAAGAGTATTTCTTGATGATTAAATCAGAGGACAGCAACCGAGCACTGTCTATCTTCAGTGCCTAATCACCACAGGACCTGAATGAATTAATTCACCTCAGTGCATTCATCTCTAACATCAAGATTAACATCTGCCCCACATGGTGGTGGGATGATTGATCAATTATTCTTACCAAAATACTTGGAGGTAATAAAAGAAAGCAACTTGATCCTTCAACACCAAGGTTAATGAGAGCTTTTCCATTGTCTCCTGTGAGCATAGAATTAAGGTGTGCAGTGCAGTTGCCAATTTTTGTTCATTAACATAGTTTTTATATCTTCTATGATGCTAGCCTTTAAAGAAATGCCTATCAATGTTTCTGAAACTAATTTCTATTCTGTCATTGGTCAAACCAGCTGCTGCCACTGACCACAGAGCAATCTGTCTAAACTAGTTAAGAATCCATAGAGTCCAAGGCAAAATAATGCAGCAGTTTTCTAAGAACTTCCGCTTGTCACATTACAACTGTTGCACCACTAGATTTAAATTATTTTTATTATAATAATACTTCTGTCTAACGTATCAGGTTCTAGAAAGGATTAACAGATTTCCCCAAATCCAGTATTTTCGTTCAGCTTACTGAAGGAAAAGAACAGTTTTAGCATTTGAACCTCTGTTTTGACAGATAGTCTGAAGTAGTAAATAAACAGAGAAACAAGCTGATCCAGGACTAAGGGTTCTTCCTTACCTACCAAAATAATTTCCTAACACCTATGTCATCAACAAAAGCAATGTTTTCATTGTTTGTAGCACCTCACGTTCACAGAACTAAAAATTATCTGAAGTCCACTAAGTAGTTCTCATTCTTCAGAAAATCATTATGTAAGATATTGCTATGGACCAAAAAGGGGTTAAATTCCCCAAAACCTGACAGCATCAATTTTCAGAAGGATTCCATTAGTCTTCAGTTGTTTAGACTTGACAAATAGAAACATTTTCATAGTCCCAAAACAATGGAATCTCCACATATTAAAAGTTTAATAGTATTGTAACAACAATATAAAATAAATAAGTCTAATCCAAAGACAACTAAATCATTCTGAGACTTAGAAAATGTTGCTGGGAAAGATTTCAGTTTATTCTGAACTACAGAGGTTTTCATCAGCTGAATATACATAAATGTAATATGTCTCAACAGATCTGTGAGGTGGCAATTGTCAGGCACTGAGAAAAGCCTACAGTCAGTCTAGTAGCACTGATGAGAAACAAGATGGGCTCTTAGCCCAGTGTTTATTCTTGTTTATAATTTCTACTTGATGGCACCAGAAATATGCCTTATTTAAAGCACTGAAATGGGCACATACCTTCAAAATTACTCTCCATAATGAAGGGGGTTTTTTTGTAAGTACACAGTCAATATCAGCCTTAATATAAATCAGTGGAGGTGCAGCTTTTCATTTAGATTTTACATTGTTTGGTAGGAAACTTGAAATGTTTTCCCAAGAATTGTTTGCTTTTGCTTCTTTTCCTGGAATGTCATTTTACAGTGATTGTATAAATTCTCCGCTAGGTTGAGAACAACAAAACTTTTATTGCCCCAGCAAAAATTTCAATCAAGTAAATGGTCACAGTGGACTTAATGACAATTATTTTTACTAGACAGCATTGTCTGAACAGAACCTGCTCATTTATTTCTTCAGAGATTCAAAAAAGGGTGTTTTTTTTATTTTTAAGATCGTAGGGCTTAGTCACTGCAGGGAGGCATCTCGGAAAGAGAAGCAGGGAGACAGTGATGTCAAGGTTCCCTGTGAAGCACCTCAACAGCCGTAGTACTGAGTCACCACAACAGCTTATCCTCTGTTCACCATTCAACACATACAGGGAAGTCTCTGGAAGGACATACTGGTTATGCACCATAACGCCCCCAACAGATGCAGCAGCGTGGCACGCTAGGCCAAGCCAATGCACGTAATGAATACTTTTGTTACACCAACACGCATCGACCTTCCCTGCACATCTGCTTTCAGTTAGCCTGTCCCTATCTACATTGCTCTGAGTTGACTGGAGCACCACAAGACCACACACCTGTGTATGAACATGTATACAGCCATTTTCTTCTCATTCCCAAGAAGCAGAGGCAGTAGACAATTTTAGCTTCCCCTTCCAGTGCTGCCCATCACCCTACTGATCTTCCCAGTTACTTTCTGCTAGTGCAAAGCTCCAGCCAAGTCTCATAAGCCACCACCATACAGGACCTACAGAGCCACTCATTAAGCTACATGGTTGTCATACTCATCCTTGGGCTTTTCAGCTCCCTGCCTTTTTTGGCATAAAACAGTTTTCTTGTTGTTGTTCGCTGCTGCTTTGCTCTTCTTCTGGATTCAACTTAACAGGGGATGTAATGGATGTTTTTGGAGAACAAGTCATTTCTTGATTTTCAAAATAAATCACATAACACAACTCTTCAGTAACTATCCTACCTGATCAGCAGAGGAAATTTATATACATACAGTATCACAGCAATCAAAATGGGCAACTCCATACTGTAGTTGCCTTCATATTGAATTCATATCTGAATTTATTTGCTGGGAGATATTTGATTTGAAGTTTCCAGCCCAATCATGACTAAAGCTGATCAAAGTACATGAGAATTTATTAGCTGGCCATCCAGATAACAAAACCAGACTGACACTTGGCTGGCTCATACCTCTTTATTCACAAGCTTTCACATAAATGAAGCTTTGTAGGGATGAATGCTCAGTGAAAATGGACTTAGATACTACCACTGAGACCTCATCAGGAATCAAAATTAGCATCAAATGGAATAAGCAATTAAAATGCTAAGACACTCAGGGATAAGAGAATACCATGTCACCCATCTGGCCAGTCATGCATCCCCAAGAGCAAATTACTTTTCAGACCTTTTGAATACTCACTATAAATAATTCATGTTTCCAAAAATATGTATGTCGATATGTTAATACTTGTTGAGCCAATCCAAAGAAATCAACAAAATCTTAATTTACAATTTGCCAACAGGTCAAAATTGGCAGAGTGCATTACTTCTCATGAATATTTATATCAGTTCTCCTAACAACTCAATGATTTTCCAAAAGCACAAACACGCTTACCTGCTACCGAAAGCCCACAGGCAGTAGATGTGTCAGGAGCACTGGCACCTTTGATAATCCTCCACCTAAAATACACATCCTAATGTACCACAGCTTTTCTCCTCTGCATGTTTAAAACTCTTGAAAGTTATTGTTCATGTACCTGGCAGAAGAACACTGTTCTGAAGACCAGGCTGCCTACTTCTCTCTCAGGCATTTGAGTACAAGTAAGCCTGCTGTCCTGAGTACCCAGCACTTGGTAGTAGCAATTAATCTCCTTGAAAGATACCAGGGAGCAGAGTGGAGAGGGTGAATAAACAGGTGACAACTGTGACCACTGCTCTTTGTTAGTGCCACATGCATTAGGCATGTGATATTTTCTTCCGTGACAGAACCAGTTTATAAGACTCCCACCCTCAACCTCTCCTTCCAGCTCCTGCATCACACTTCAGCTATTCAGCTTTCTGTGTGCCAGTATACAAATCTTCACAGAGCTAGGTTGAAAATCAAATTGTTAACATTTTCTTGGTTAAAAAAATATCCTTTTGAAAGAAAGGGATATTTCCTGTTCCACCTCAGTTTTGGGAGAGACAGGAATTAAATAAACCCCAGAGCAGAACTGCTCTTTAAATAAAAGGGCCAGGGAAGGTGGAGCTGTAATCACTAAGCAATCCTGGAACTGCCTATGTAACAGCAAGTAGCATCTCCCACTGCTAGACAGATACTGTGCACTATGTGCACTGTCAGACCATTTTCAAAGAACTGGAAAGTGGGTTTGTTCAGTTTTATACTGTGTACAGTTATATGGTTTAACCCACATGGCACCAGCCTCCAGAGCAGTACAGTTCGTAGAAACCATCACGAAATGACCATCGCTGCTTTGAGGAGATGCGCTTTAAGTTGGCTTTGCCGCTGACTTTCTTCTGCTGCTACCTACAGCCTTCTTGGCTTCAGCAGGAATGCAATAACAGTAACATTGATCTTCTTTTAATCCTTTGTTTCTTAACAGTATTTTTGTCCTTGGTGCTGCCAGTAATCATGCAAGCTTGATGTACGCAGAAAGAAAACAATAAATGAAACTAAATGCATAGACAGCAAAAAGACCTGTACAGATGTGTAAATCTATGCAATACTAATAGTCCTAAACCTAGTAGCTCTCAGCAGCACATAATCTGACATAGAACCAACGTGATCTTCAGCTTGTGAAAACTGGCATTTTTGTTGATGAAATCACCGCAGCTTGCACTGAGAATCCTTCCTGTCTGCTTTTTTATTAGTTGTTTTAAATGTTTTTTCCAAGTGGATGACCCTTTCCTCAGCCCCAAGCTTTAACTTAGATCTGATCAGCAAGAACATTGTAAATTAACTCAGAAATGAAGATAAATGTTCATGGGGAGAGTTCAATGCCTCTAGAAAATACACACGACAATTTGGAATTTAAGCAAAAAGACAAAGGCTGAATAATAAGCCAAATTAAAGGTCTGTATGGGCATGTAAAATATCTAGTCTGAATTTAAACAGGAGTAGTTATTAAACCGATCTCTACTCTCCTGCAGATGTAAACGCATGGCTCGTGGGGAGGTACATACCTGCAGGTGCAATCACAAGCAGTATGACTGTGCAATAGAAACAGCAAGCAAAAGCCTAACAGTTAAGCCAATGCTGAAACACTAGACCATGGCCAAGGTGGATCATGTGTTCCTCACACCATTGTTAAACTCCCTTAAAAAACCCTGAACTTTATGAGCTTTATGTTCTTCTAATCCCATGTACAAGGACACTAGAGCTGCTGAGTAGTTCCCTGAACAGCATCCTTTGGAAACCATGTCAGGTAACAGATTTTACACTCAGATTCACAAGCATTACATGCTGCACCATGCTGTCCCCCTGTGCTTGAAGTCCTGTCTGCTTCCTCAGTTCAGTCTCGCTTATTTACCCAGGGCCAGACTGTGGCTGGACCCTGCATGGATGTGAGGTCAGAAAGCTGCTGCACACTGCCCCCCCTCCCTGGCTCCCCCTCAACCTGAGAGCTGTAGGGCATCCTTCATCCCTAAAGGGTGGCAGGAAGGAGGCACCCGAGTGAGTCCTCTCCCTGTGCCAGCTTGCTTCCCCACCTCTAAACCAAGCAAGCTGGATACGCATTTGTCCCTCCAAAAGCTCAGTGTTACCTAGTGCATCGCAACAGCTGCGCAGCTTTGTAGCAGTGCCAGAGCACACCAACACTGTGGCACACACAACCTGGCCCTGTCTTGAGTTCCCCTGTGGTTTTAAGGGAGACTTACCCTACTGCAGAAAGAGCATGCTCCAGAGGAACTAGGCAGTCCCACAGATGAATTGCTCTTAAGCTACTCAAAGAATAGGTGAACATAGCACTGTTTGTGAACAGAAAGGCAGTGAGTCATTACATCTCACAGGGATGCTGTGGAAATTAGCCAAAGACAATCCCTGAACATCTGAAGTGCTAAGAATTGTTCCTTAATAATACTTGCAAGTGAGTAATACAAGGCACTGCAAATAGCAGCAAAACAACTGTGCTACACAGGAATGAGAAAAGAGCACAAAGAATCAAATGCTGCCCAACTGTCAAACCTCTCCAGCAGAGCAGCCAGTGCAGGGATAATACATGCTTATATTGAGCCAGCAGATTATTTTCATTAAAAAATTACATTTCCAGCTTTCCTGAGGCTATCTTACAGGACTGCAGAAGCTATGTATGCACAGCTGACAACCAGAGAAATGTATACATTTAGAAGGAGGCAAGCATTTTGGCTGCATTTGTTCCTTCACACATATTTTCATGGCTTTGTTCAAGCAGTTTACCTTATTCCAAATTCTGCAGAGGCTTTACACCTGTTTCAGTGTCTAATACCATGATGGCCCCTGGAAACTTCTGTGTATAAAATCAAGGGATTTTATAACTGGAACTGCTTCATCAGCAGAGCTGAGATCTGTAACAATCAATTTCTCACAGATTAGCATATACTGGGACAGAGGAGACTTAATACTTGGCTGGAGGTTACCCAGACTGCTTGGCATTCTCATGTGAGCTCTGATGGATGTCAGCTTGGCAATTTAAGATGTTAAATCCCCTAGCTGTTAGTTCTGCTGTACCAGGTAGCCTCTGGCAAGGGCTACAACTGCTATGGTAGTTCACAACCCAGTGCCTTGGCACAAGCCCACTGTCCCTGGCAGCAGCTGTGGCAGGCTCTGGACCGGCATGGGTGAGATGCAGACACACATCTCAGCTGCTAAAGGAGCAGACAGAAGGAGGGGGCAAACAACCAGGGACAGTAGCATCAAACTGCTGCAGCTAAATCACCCAACACTTGTGTGTCAGAGACTTCTGACTGCACACAGCTGCCCCACTCTGGCATCCTTCATTACAAATACACGTGCTGACCTCACTGCACCACTAGAAGATAAGACAGGATACTGCTATTACTCTAATACTCTTAGTCCCTTTGAAGTCACCAGTATCACAATCATGGCGTGACCTTGAGGACTAAGCTTGCACCTGACTTTCACTCAGCACAAAAAATGATGTGATGACAGCACCACTCTCATAATAAATCAAATCCCCATTTGAGGTTTCTTTTAGAACATCCCCCAAACTTAGGCAAAATGTGTTTCACTGCCACAGGCGAGGGAGGGCCAGGCTGCACTCCAATTTGGCAAAGTGATTTACTTATTGGCAAGCTACTATGTGTTTTACAACAAATCTGAGCAGATTATCAGAACTGTCCCTTTGGTCTCAAAAATCTGTGTCTCTATGACAACTGTAATGCTGCAGCATGATGCAGGGATCAACACTGCAACACTGAACCATGCATTAGCCTTGTCAGCAACACTTTTGGAAACCGCTTCACTTGTGTGGGTGAACCAAACAAGCCCACGGAAACCTGAACAGAGCGAGCTGGGGAAAAGAGGAAGATTTATTTAGTCGGCTACAGTACAGAAAATGGCAATTCTGCCTTGACTGCATTGTTTTTACGGCTGTCCCTGTTTCATGTAGAAATAGATCTAACACTAAATACATGTAAAGCTTTGATGAAAGCGCAACAACCTTAAAATGGTATTGCAGCAAACCAATAAATACTCCACTTGAACCTCTACATCATTTGTTGCCAGAAAAAACAACTGTGTTCATACCTAAACATTCATTATCACCTCTGTTGGCACAGAGTGGTCTGACAGAATGAGATTTGAACAGATTTATCACAGCTCCCTGCTTGAGACAAGATTGCATTGATCCAGGGTATGATTGCATTCGAACTACCAAGGATGTAAGAACCTACACCTCAAACAAAAAGGGCTATTTTCATTAGACATGAAAAACATGTCTTAAATACAAGCTTTCCCAGACAGCTTTTCCTTTGCCTGTCTGCAGGCACCAGATATCTAGTAATTTATTCATGCCTGGCAATAAAAATTCACTAATGATTTGACTGTGCTGGTACGTGAGGCAGCAGGAGCTTTGAGCTGGATCCACTCATGTCTTTTCCCTAAAGTATCCAAAACCACTAAAAGGGCATCTGGTCTCATTCTGCTTCTTCTCACCAAGCATATCAAATTGCTTCCACAGAAGGCACGATTTCTGCCCTCCCAAAGGAGCTTGCTGCTCAGAGTATTCTAAAAGCCAGTTACAAGGCCCCTTCCCTGTTAAAAAAAAATAGGCTGGAAGGATGCTCAACTCTATGCCTTTTTTAAGAGATTCCATTTTTCTGATGTTTCTAATGAGGGCAGCTCCCAACACTCACAGTTGCTTAGGTTCTACCATGCCTGTAAATTAAGAGCTTCTCTCACGCACCCGCCTGTCAGGCCCCCCCTGCTCCCCCATGAGACATGTCAGCCATAAACCTGTATTGCTTCCCACCGGCCCTGAAAACCCTGGGGGGAAAAAAACACGTTTTCTCTCCTTTGACTTGTCTCTGGTTATTACAGTGTAGCGCTGGGAATAACAGCTCTTTTCTGCTTCTGGCCAATTCCTTTAACTGATCTAAAATACATACTCAGCCTTAAATGTCTTTCAAACTTGGTGGACTATGAAGAGAGAGAGGTATCTGTCCCAAAACTCAGGTAACTCAGACAGTGGGATCTTTCTGAGATTAACTATCTGAACGGAAAAGGCAGAAGAGTTCCTACCTGCCCATCTTGACTTAGTCTGCCAGCCTGTGATACAAGGTTCTGGTAATTTCAACCAATTCACAGCATTCACAATTCACCAGCGTGCAGGTGGGTCTCCATCCATGCCGCCTTCTGTACTCCCATCGCTGCCTGCTCTATTACAGGAACAAAGTGCCTTATTTCATGAGGGCTCTGCCACAGATCCAATGCCATATTTGATCAACTAGCTCCCACAAACCCTAGCAAAAGAATAGTTAACACCAGAAAAAGAGAAAACTACACTTTATCACAGGACACTCATAAAACAAGCAAGACAGTACCATAGGAAACATCCCAGCAAGAGCAGGAATGGAGATCAGTACACACAGGCTGCTGGTGTGATCCTATATACTACCCATTGGGACAGCAAAGTGACTACTCTCTGGGCAACACATTTTCCAATTTGAAACACACTTCAGTAATTTCTAAAGACACTCAGATAATACACCCTAGGTGACTCTGTATACTCTATGCAGAATGCATACACTGAGCTTCTATCACTGCAAATTCACTCTTAGAAGGATCGCCAGCGGAGAATCTGCACACACACAGAAGTCTGTAGGTCCTCATTAACTTCTGACATAGCTGAAATTCCATCACCTGAGCTGCAGAGAACATGCTGGCAGCAGAACAGGAGTGGTTTTAAAGTTACGGCATGAGCATCCACAGAAGCAGATTTAAACATCCCAGGAAACAAGAAAGACTAGCACAGAGCTGTGGAGATGAGCAAGTTGTTTTTCAGATAGTCTGAGAGGCAGATTCACAAACAGCTTGTTGATACTGAAACTGAGAAATTAGCCAGATAGTACTTCATGTTTCTTTTTTTTTCACATCAAAATTTAAAATGTATTTTTGGCTCAGTTTAAGTCATTCCTTACCGCTCATCTTTTAAGCCAGTCACTAAGCTAAAATAATTCATTCTTCACACTACACTAGTGTTAAGCCACAGCGACTGCTCTGTTTCCACACTTTGGAAAGATTTCTTTCCCCAGAGGACTATAAACGATTTATTTTACTTTCACACGATGTATTTTTACACTGCACACAGATTCAGAAGTTACCCAGATGCTGATAGTATATTCTATATGACTTTCCCTTTTTATTTTCAAAAAGATGGATAGCTTGTCTCTATATGGATGCAGAGATTTTAATAGCAAATACTCGACACTCAATGATTTCAGTGCATGAGCACATGAAATTAGCCAAGTCACCTACCTGGTATATCTTAAGCATTTGTCTGTTGCACACAGAGGAATGCAATTATTCTCAATGACTGCTCTCATTTTAGTGGCACCTCAGTAACCTCAGAGGTACCGACTGGTACAGGGCCTAGACTGTACCCTGGCAATCGCAGAGGACAGGAAAGCTGGGGCCGAGCCACTTCCCAGCACAGCCTCACCATGTCTCAGTTTTCAGCCTCTGACAGTCCCCAGGGCAGAGGAACAGCAAAAGGAAAAGTTGGGCTTGCTTTCAGAAATTAGGGTCATTTAGAGGAGGGGCCGATTTCTCAGGAAACAGCTGTGCTCTTAAATGATTCTGTATTTCTGCAGTCAGAGCAGCAGGAAAAATAATCTCTTCTCCTGGTCATATCACATTTTTGGAAGAGCTGGCATATTGTGCTTTGAGGTAATGCAGTTGTCCTAGGATGTTAAAGCCATAAGTACAGTTTATGTATTTACTTGTCTTCTGCCAAGGTGTGAATTGCCATATAAAACAAACAAAACCCAGAATAAATTGGAAGGTCCCGGAACTCATGGATTCTCTTCAATTTGTGAGAATGAAGCCTTGCCCCAAATGCATCCAAATGCATTATAAATCTTGAGAAATTTTCTGTTCAGCACCTATGCACTCTGTGTCTTGATCTATACTTATGGGTTCTTGACACTGCAATAATACAAATAAACAAAAGACAATGCCTCAAGTCTCTATGTGGGAAGACTGCTTACCTGACCTGGCACAATATTAGCATGAAGTAGTTTTAATAAGTGGGCAGTATACTTTTACTTACAAGTCCTCCAGCCTCCAGGAATCTGTTCTGCAGAACTGAGAACAGAACTGAGTGTGTCAGAAAAAGTCTTAATGCTTTCTCCATTAGCTTTCTGCTACCACTTCTCACAACTTTATTTGGTACTGTTTCATCTTCTGCATAAACTTAAAACAAAAAAAATTACGTGCAAGAGTAGCCTGTACAAAGAAACATCTGTCATTATAAGCAAACCACAGTGTGTGGGAAACTTCAAGAAGAAAACATTGAGCATTTCAGTTGCGTTTGAAGGGTTCATTCATGCTAATATGATTTTTCACTGAATTCATCTTAGCTGGTGATTGGCAGCCCCTCAATTCAGCAGGCTTCCACAGAAATAGCAGCACCAAGCTTCCCAGACTGCCAGCCCAGATCTCCCTGTCCATGCAGGAACCATCTGTGTCGGGAGGTGCACATTTCTCTCCCCCAGTCTTTCAAATACCTGTTGCCATTGGAGTGCAAGCCTGCTTTATTCAAGGGACAACTGCCCATCAGCATGTAGATGGAAACTGAATTAGACAATGATTCATTTCGTATGAGACCCTGGACACCAGGATCTGGGCTGCATAGCCACAGTGCTGATGGCTGGGGAAAACGCAAAGGCTGCACAGTGACTCTAAGTACAGATCTGAGCTAATGAAGCAGCATCTAAAGGTTGCTAGATTGCTGTCCAGTATATCTGCCCCTGCTGGTGAAGTGCTATTTTGGCTAATACCCTCAATGACTTACTTTTACCTCAGAATATGGCTAATCTCCTCGACATCTATCTCCATTCTCATTCATTTATATTCTGTAAGTGCCTATGAACATTAAATTACCTACGGAGAGTTCTTTCTGAGGAAACACATGGTTATTTAACATATCACCATTTCTAATCCAAACCACACAGAGCACGACTGACTTATTTGAATTTACTTTTAGGGTCAAAGCAACAGAACCTGTAATTCAAATATTTCACAAACTTACTGTGGGCAGGAACCTGTATCAACAAGATTAGCTGCACAGAAAATTACTCAGCGTCCTTTGATTGTAAGACCTTGGACCTTCTCCCTCTACGCAGTGCCTGCACCTCATACTAGTCCACTAATGAGCATGTGCCGCACACCTGCCTCCACTCAAAACTGCAGATACTAAGCAGACTTTGAACATCAACCACTTAAAAAGCCTGTTCCTTGACTTCGGCCTACACCTATAGCCACAGAAACCCCCTACTCATTCTTTGTGCTTAAAGAAAAACTGCAGCCATAGCAGTATCATGGACAGCTTGGTGTCCAAGAAGCCACTCATCTCCTTGGTGCAGGAGATGCTGCTCTGCTGCTGAACACAGTCTGTTCATTGCCCAAGGGAACATGCAACTTTTTAATTCTGACTTTCAGCCCAGGCTGTACAGTCATGCCAGACTAGTAAGGCCTAACATTTCTCTACATACCCCTGTCTTTGGCTTATCACTGATTTTCCAGGGTGATATTAATATGGCAACATGTTGGTAAAGTGTGATATATGCCTTCTATACTTACCCTTTATGCACTTCAGGTCTCCCTGCAAAATGGAGGTGGATTGATTTTGTATAGTATTAAAGTCTATGGATGAAGAGTGATGTGTATTTTCTTAGTAGTAACAGAATTTTGCTATATTCTACAGTAGTTTTGCTACTTTGTTCCCAGTCATTGCTAGCACAAATTCAGTCTCAGCAACACAGACAGCCTAAAAAATGCTGGTAGCTGACACTGCTTGGCCCAGGTGTGAACTGCAGTATGTGTCATGGTTTTTAAAATTATGCTGGCTTATCTCAGTGCCTTAGTGGAGGTATATTTTCTCACTAGAAGCCAATGCCTTCCCAGCTTCATAAGCAATGGGAGTAATTTCTATAGAACCAAGACCAGAATTCAGTCTGAAGCTCCTTTTTTCCTCTGTTACAACTGTAAATCTGTTTACCAGGTACAGATCTGGATGTGCTTGTTCGTAAGTTTTGGTTCTTTGCAGGACTTTCTGCCTCCTACCATCCTTGGACATACAGAATTAGTTTTTACCTATGGTTAAAGAAGCAAAGCAGGTTGTTGACAAAGTTTTAAAACAACAGTCAAATAGATCTAAACTTCATTTTTTAATCTTGTAATAATGTCATAAAGAACAATGTGGTGTTTTTCAGGCAAAACTTTTTCCCCAGTGAAGTATATTGATTCAGTAATGTGCAACTATTTTGCCAAAATATGCATGCAGAGAAAGTGTAATACATGCACAATACATATGCATTATAAAATATATTTTCTAAAAAGTCAGTATTTAATTTTCAATAGTAAAAATACTTGTATTTTTTATTTGAAATTAATTTTGTTTAGAAAAGTACCTTTCTTCATTCAATTATTCTTAATTTTGGCTGAACTAAAGTTTTCATGTAGCTCAGTGCAACTTTAAATCTTTCTACAGTTTTTCACAACTTGAAAATTCAGCTACTTACATAGTCAGGACAACGAACAAGACCACCACAAAAATGTCATTCTCATCGTTTATCTAAAAAGCCCAAGTACACTGGCCTTGTACTTATCTCAGTATTTGCCTAGCTGAAAAAATTTAAGCACCTGAATTAAGTAATTAAAATTTTAAAAGGGGTTTTGGACAGGAGAACACAATATCGCATAGAAATATAAGGTGTATGTGTATAAGCCATGCTGGCATAAGTAAGAAACATGACATGTCCTTATTCATCTATAGTCCGTCTGAGTCCTGTTGAAAACAGAGGCCCTCCTGCCTTAAACAGGAGCACGTTTTGGCCTGACACGATGGAGCACAAACCAGATGGACCTGGATTTCAAATGCCTTTTTCACCAAGCACAACAGCTGTATCTCAAATTGGGGGAGTCTGCCTGGCACCAAAATGGGAGCACTTAGAAGTAGATCTTAATTAGTCAAATGAAATGAGTGCTCAAGGGCAAGATGTGTTTACAATACAAGCAGACAAAACTATGTACCATGCAATATTGACTAAACTAAATTAATTGAATGCTAAGCAGCTGGACCTCTGTTGCTAGTGTTTACATAATGTGCTTATAAATAGTGTTGTTCTCATTTTAACTTTGTAAAGCAACTCAAGTCAGAAAAAACTTCCAGGATTACAGGTCAGACTGGGATAGCCAAGTATTGTACAGCAGCTCCAGATGAGAAAGAAGGAGGAGGAAACTGAAGGGTGAAAAAGGTGATTTGCATCAGACTTATAAACTCTATATAAAATGTGCTCCTGACAGGACTGCAAGCAGGGTGCCTTAGTCTGGTTTGGGTGAAGGTGTGGACATCCTTTGAGTCAGCAAAAGAGGCGAGGGACTGCAACACTGGGCTTCCAGGAGGGGTCAGGTCTCCCTCGACATGCCAAAGTCTGTCATCCCGAGTCAGGCAGTCGCAGCCTACGCTGCCAGGATCGGAGTAGAAAAAAATTTGTGGTCTGCATTTTTGTGCTCCTGAAGATGGATGTTTTTTCCCTCCTCATCAAACCAGGGGGGCATGAAGAGTAGTAGAAGATAAAAAGAAAGGGAGGTGGGGGTGGGAGTGGAGGAAGCAAGCAAATCTTGCCAGAAGTCAGGAGCTTTGGTTCAACTTTCTGCAGATTGAGATACAGCTGGTATCCAGTATAAGTGGCCATTCAAAAGGATAAGAAAAAAGGGAGGAGAAGAAAGCTCAAAACACATTCAGGAAAAAGGCATCTCAGAACAAAAGCAAGAGAAGACAACTGGGATTTCTGACACTTGCTACTGGAAAGAAACAACCTCTCTCTTCCCAGCTCCAAACTTCCAAGGACAGTCTGGTACCAGCAGCAAGTGAACCTGGATGCAAGAAAAGGAAACTTGGGGTTAATGTCCCCATGCATAGCCTCTGCCCTGATTACCTTTAGACAAGAGCACGATGGTGTGGCTTCAAAACTTTGCTGGTTTCAACCCCAGAGAAGAGGATTCAGGCAAAGAATCGAGAAACATGGAAACAGTTGAACAAACAGATCCTCAGCAGCTGTAGCTACCAAAGTAACAGAAGTACCATTTTAAAACTTCATGCTTCAGAGCCACTCAAGCTAGATTATAAGATGAGAAGCTAGCTAAAGGTCTGTAGAAACTAATGTACGATGGCTGTACTTACCAGCACTGATCTGCTAATAGCAGTTGTGCATCTGCACATGTTACATGTACAATTACGCAAGTATATAGTCTGCACAAGAAGACACCAGTCAGGAGCACGTACTGCACTCTTGCTTTGTTAAAAATCTTCAAAAAGCGATACCATTGCTGCTAATTTTGAGACAAAAGGGCATCAAAATGTCCCAAGTCCAACATTAAATCACTGGTACTCCTCGCTAAACATTTGCATATAAGAGACCTCTCAGTTTTCAGTGACATTTTGACCACAGTGTTACTATGGGCAGATTTCTTATTACTACACAAAATGCATGGGCATGAACAAGGTTTTCTAATCACAATTTAATTTACATGAATTACACAAAGATGTGTAGAGTCAGAGGCTCTCAACATCAGGCTAAAAATCATCACGCCAGCGATGAAGTAAAAATAAGAGTTGTAAAGGTGGAAGACAGGAGACAAGCAAATCTGGCTGAAGTGGAACATGTCAGACCCTTAACTGCTGTACTGCCTCAGATCAAACATCTGTCTTACCCGTCATCTTATCTCTGACAGCGGCCAGCAGCACACGTCTATGAAGCTAGAACAGAGCATACGTTATACATGCTGATATTTCCCCAGTAAACTCCTCCAGTAAATGTTCTATGATTTGCTACCGCAAGTCAGAAATAGTATCGTTGTGTTGAACAACCTGGATAGGTTTTTATTTTGTATAAGTATGATAGCTTCCGAACAAGCATAAACTTCTGAGACTTGCATCACCTTGTGCAATGAGTTCTGCAGTTTATCCGTACGTTGTATTTCCTTTATTTCTTCCAAACTAGCCACTAGACATATGATTTGTTGCTTTCTTGGTCTGGAAGTATGAGGGACTGTGAATAATCATGTCCTGTTCAAGCTCACCATGCTAACCTAGGACCTTGTAGACTATTGCCATAACATTCCCTCATCCCCTTACCTCCAAGCTGAAGAATCATGACTCAGTCAGGCCTTCTTTCAACGGAAGCAAGTCTATCATTAATCATCTCACTGGCCCTTCTTTGTGGCCAACTTAGTACAGCTATTTTTGAGAAAGAAACAAAACTGCATATAATAGTCAAGATGAAATGGAAAGCATATGAATGCAAACAAAGAATTTTGCATTTGGTCTCCTTTCCTTGCCTAATAATTCCTCAGTTTGTTTTTTTTATAGGTAATGAGAATGAAACTTTCTAGTGAACAGGAAAAAAAAATAACAACACTGGTATGCCTTATAGGAGGTACTCTCACATATAAAGCCATGTTAGATAAAACGTATTAATGTGTATTTCTGATTATGCACTGCATTATATTTAATTTAGGCTCAGTAGGTCCTTTGACATCACTGGCATAATCCAGTAGAAGGAGACAAATAAACAGGTAAGGCATTTTCAGTACAAGTCTGACTACTTATCCAGAAACCTTCAGTGTTTCTGTCTATTGAGTCTACAGTGATACTGAGAAGTCCTGTGGTGTTAGCCATTAAAAAGATATTAACCAAAACCAAATAATTCCTCTCCCAAAGGACTTCCAACTTTGTAACAAGCCTCAGTGGCAAATGAGATTCAAAAAGTTAGAGGGGCAAAAAATAACAAGTAACAATGAACCAATATTAAACCTGTTTGCATGGTAACGCAAGGTTATAATTCACTCTCTGAACTAGATTAGGATGTTGCAAGAGTGACTTTATGCCATAATAACATTTATTTTCTGCTTCTAATGGATAGGAAGTGATGTCTCCAACTGGGATGGAACAGATTGCCCCATATGTTAAATTTATTTTTATTTGAGAGACCTTCTTAAATAACTGACAATTTGTAGTACTCCAGCAGTCTAACCAAATTTTCATTTGGGTCAGTATTGCTTAGGCTAAATTCTGACTCATATCCCCAGTTGCAATCTGCCATCTGCCTAAAAAAGTATTTCTCAGTGGAAAAAAAGTCACTTACAGATAAAAACACCCACTCTAATACAGGTGGCCAGGAGCCTTTTCAAGCAATTCTATCAACCTTAATGTGAATTAGTGACATTGCTTTCCAAAGCACATTATCAGATCTGCTGTGCCCTGTTCACGTTGGGTGTAAGATGAACTGGTGCAATAGATTTACCACTATATGGACCACCTCAGTGGTGTGCAGAAGAAATGCTTTATCTTCTTGTTTGAATCCCATCATTGGAATAATAACTATGTGAAACAAGAAAAATTATACTCTAAGAATACATTCAGCAACAAAGACTAAGTTGTTAAGAAAGGGATGATCCAGTAGTGATGGAAGAAGGTCGGGTTCCAGCCTCGTGCCCTTGCACAAGGCCAAATGATTTGGGGCACACAGGGTGGAAATACTCTTTTGAAACGTCCTATTTAGACTCAGATCCCTAAGGCAGAGACCCTGTGGCTGGGTGTTTTGGAGCTGCCTACCCTGGAGAACCAGAAGGAAAAAAGGGGCGCCATTTAGACATCTCTTTGGAAGTGGTAATAACAGTAGAACCATGACTGACTTGGCTAAGTTAATGTAATAGAGCTCTTTATTTATCCCAGAGGTATTTGAAATTGTAAGGGCTGCGGTGGAAAATAAAACAGCCTGGTGACATTAACATTAATATATTGTTAACTTCGGTTATATCACGATGTCAGCAACGTTTCTAAAATATTTTTGTCTGTGAACAGCAAGATTTATACATAACCTATTTCTTGCTGTGCTTGAATCTAGTTACTTTTTAGATCTGTGGTACTTCTGCCTATAAGTGTTCTCACTTAAACTCTCAGCTGCTGGTCTAGAAGCAAAAAAAAAACCAAAACCAACAAACTAAAAAACAAACAAAAAAAAGTGTTGGCACATCAAGGACTGTATAATCATTTCTAGATGTTATTTTCTAGGAAGCAGAAGTTTAATATCTGGAGCTGGGCAATTAAACATATTTTAATGGTTTTGAAGCTGGAAAATAATCTAGCAAGCAAACAAAGGCTTAAATAGATCAAATAATTTTCATGGGAGTTTCATTACTAAAAAAAAATCTTAGCAATTGCTTATTATTTAGGTCAACACAAACACACACAGAAATCCTGGGGAATGTGTTTGATTAAGTGGGCTAGACTGCTAGGGATGTCAGCCCAGAAATCAAGCAGTGTTTGCTCCAGAAGTATTGAGTAAATGTGTTTAAATCCCAACGCATCCTCTCTGAGAAGTCTGGCCATTAAACGCCGTCGCTGACATCACGCACGTCACCCTCCCGAAACCCGGCTCTCCTCTAACGCATGCTAATTGCTGTCCCGGCCAGATTGGGCAGGAGGGGTGACCCCTCTCGGGTGGCACGTTTTGGGGGGCGGGGGGGGGGGGGGGGGGAAGCCAGGCCGCCCCGCGCCGAGGCCCGACGGAGGGGGCGGGGGCGCGCCCCGGCCCCGCCGCCGCCGCGGAGCGATGGCGCCCCCTGGCGGCCGCCGGGGCACACTGCGCCGCGCCGGGGGGGCGGGGGAACGGGGGACACGGGGGACACGGGGGACACGGGGGACACGGGGGAGGGCGTCCCCTCTGTCCCCTCGGAGCCGCCGGTGCCTGCCTGGAGAGCGACGCTGGGGCTCGGCCACAGGCGCCTCCCGCGCGGAGAAGCTGATTCCGGTTTTCAGGGAAGGGGCGCGACTGAATTAGTCTAACCCACGTTATCGAACTAATTAAATGTATTAACGTCACGGTCCTACGTGTTTGGGGAAATAAGTCTCGATTTCCGCAGTTAGAGTTGCGACCACTCTTGACAGCTGTGATGAACATCATTGAAATATTTCAGGTTGCCGGTACCTGACTCCTGCGAAATCCGCGTTCAGGCACCACCGCCCGGTTCTAAGTCCCGCTCCCTCCGGCACAAAGCAGCGGCAGCCCTTGAACGCAGTGACACGGGCACCGACGCAGAGGGAAAAGGACCGCATGGCAAAGAAGCTGCCGAGGGGCTACCTGGGCAGTACAGAGAAGTCCAGAGAACAAATCGGCCTGTTAGAGCTGGCCGCTGCACAGACTAGACCCACTTCTTCTACCACTGAAATAGCTTTTCTTCCCTTGTAAATGTTAAAGGCATGCGCTGCCAGGAATGGGGGTTACCGTGGCCTGCTAGCCAGAAGCTAGCGCCGCTCCTCACCGAACGTTTCTTAATTTACATCACTATGGCTCCTCACTGGAAGTCACTACCCACTTCAGAAAGGAGCAATCTGTCCTCTGCTAACCCTGTTCGGAGCTGAGATCGGTTCCAAGTCCTCAAACTGCAGCCAGCCGTGCCCCTCTCGAGTTCGCTAGCGCGGAACGCGGCGCCCGCCGTCAGCGCCTGCGGGACCCGAGGGGCTCCGCGCCCCGCGCCCGCCAGCCACCGTCCGCCGGGAAAGCAACGCCTCTCCCCGCCGCAGGCGACGTGTGAAGCACGTAACGAAGGGCATCGCGCAGCAAAAATCAGATCACGTCAGGGAATGGACTGCCTGGGGAGACTTTACACCTTGTTAGTGCCTAGCAGAGTTATTACAATGACTGTCAAGGAAATCATGATTGTACTGAGGCTCTCTCTATACAAAACCACAGAAAGGTCTTCCTGCTCAATTACTCTTCTAAGAAGAGAACGAACAAATGTGAATGCTCCTGATTGAAAAACATCACTACACCTTTCTCATCACTTCCCCCAGCTTTAACCAGAGTAAATTCAAGGAATAAATCAGCATATTAGAAACAGTGGTAGCTCACACTAGCTACATTTTTTTTTAGTATTTGGAAGTCTTTTTTAAGTCTGTAAAGGTTAAAGATGTGGCCTGTCAGCAGTGATGGTTTGTCATCACCTGAAATCTTCCATGCAAGTTCTTGCTTTTGGTCAATTGGCTTTACAACCTTGTAGTTCTACTTTTCATTTAGTACCCAAACCTTTCCAAGACTAGTGAAAAGCACATTTGCTTACAAAACTCACGTAATCTGTTTTTGTGAAGGTCCAGCATGACCACATACTGTACCAGTAACACGATGCAATCCTTCTGTAGAAAGGTGCACCTGTTTTCTTTTTGAAATCTGCCCTGTGATATCCCAAGTGTTTATTTGCTACCATTTCAGTTTTGACAACCAAATATACAATAATTCACCTTTGGAGAACGGAATTTTATCTGCAGTAAGGTGCCCAAACTACTCCCTCTTTTGTCAAGAAGGCAGAGAAACTGCAGAGAGGCTGGCAGAGGCTGCTTCAGGAGACACTGAATAACATCAAGATTTGCTGAGCACTGGAGGCTGTGTCTCTCTCTGCCCTGGGTCCCAGCAAGCACCAGCCAAGGAAGCAGCACAGTTGGAGCAAAACTGGAGGGAGGGGTGTGCAAACGGCGCCAGCTGATGATGGCACAGAGCAGAAGAATCAGGTTCACCATTTTCTTCCAAACCCTGAGGCAGAATCCAGGATTCTCATATCTAAACCTTCACCTGTGACTTTGCAGCAAGCACCGGTGAAACTTCTGCGTAGTGCTGAACCTCTCTTCTTTCTAATCCTAGCCTCTAAAGACAAAGAAATAGCTATGACAGCTAGTTCATGGTGGTGTGGTGTCAAGTCTGCAGATAATAAATACCCTTTCAGTATGAGATGACAGCTTATAATTTCCTCTATTTTGCTGCATCTTTTTTAAAAAGGTAAAACATTAAAGCATTTTTTTTTTAATAATACAGATTTGCAAGAAAATGAAATTAACACTTTCCTGACAGTCTTAGTCTTGGCTTTCTAAACAGACTTAGCAGTCTTCATTCCCTCCTTCAATCATCCTGTATTACACCCTATGGTTGGCTAATGCTGGCCCTGTGGTTTGTGTGCAATGTCTTTAAAGCAGCTACTGAAGTCCCACTATCAAGCAGCTACCTTGACCTTTTGCAATGAAAAGCTTTTGGCCTTTAACTGGAAAACATGAAAAACAGCCATGCTGTGACAACTCCTTGGTGGTTCATTTGAAAACAAATTAGTATAAGCCATAGGAAGCGCAGAAGTTTTAAGCAAACAGCAGCAATCCATATTGCACAGGTTAGTACAATTTCAGGAGCAATTCAGATAGCAAACCATGGCACTGAACCATTCACAAATAAGATATGTGAACACTTAATCTTGTTTAGCCCATCACTGCGTGTTTGCATCAGAAGAGAGATGTCCAATCACTGCAGACTTTCTAAGCAGTCCCTTGAGCCCAGCAGCAAGTTGTGAGAGCTCCTCCGACTGTCACCAGAGAAATTACAGACCCATTCTACATGTGATCAGCCTTCCAGAGATGAGGGTATTACCAGGCACTATCATAGGAAAAGACATCTCAGGACTAATTTCTTTAGCTAGAAATGGCATTACTGGTGCATATGAAAGGATAAGTTCCTAGCTCTGTAGAGGCTTCTGATGCTGCGGTTGGTTCAGCTGGCAAAACTACTGTCAAGTTTTCTAAAGCTTTGAGTTCAAATACATGTGTTTATTTGATCTGTGTTATTTGACTTAAACCTGATTAAATCTAACACCTGAAGGAAAAGTCTAAAAATAGATGAGATGATGTTCTCTCCTTTGGTAGATATCTGGGAAAAGTAGTAAAATGCAATAAATTGGAACTAGTTTAAATATTAGTTTAAAAATATAATTGGTTGTGAGGTCTTTTTTGAAACTCAGTCACTTTTAAGGTTAGTCAAAATGTTTTTGAAAATGGTAACAATAATATTAACATTCCTAGTGGTAGAATGGCAAATTAATTTTTAATTAAATGATAAATAATCAACATTGCTGTTAAAAGGAAAGAGAAGAAATGTGCTAGTTTTGCAGTCAACAGGAAACAATTCTGTGATAACAGAAGATCAAAGATGGCATGGTCTAATTAAAATATAGAACGCTGCATGAATTTCAAAGGGATACCTACAGCTCCAACAGACATTGTCAGGTAATAGTACAGGCACCTGAATTCTTCTAGAATCATCTTTGCCTCTGCTGGCGCCAAACTCTGTATTTTGTCACAGTCTGCATAGGAAATCAAATGTACAGCTGGGAACTGAACCCGCTTTGACTGTCAGAGCTTCTTCTAGAGGGTTTAAAAGTTTCACTGATGTTATATCAGCCTATTGGTAAACTGAGCAACTCAAGCCTGAACAAAAGGTAGTAGTATTAGACCTAGCTAAAAATCGATCTTAAATCTTAAATTCTGTCCTTGTCCACTCTCTCCTCCCTTTCCGCACCTAGAAGCTTCCCCTGTACACAGAGGAGGCTACATGACTTCTGTATAACAGAAATGTCACACAACAGAAAGCTGAATTCCTGATTAACAGCAGCTCCTTCTACTTTAACTTGCAACTATTTAAGCCATGTAACAAAACAAAAAGAAAAATCAATAATCAAATTGCGTCTCTGTTTCAGATGGATACACTACTGATGATATTGAATTTTACTGGAATGGAGGAGAGTCGGCAGTGACGGGAGTTAATAACATCGAGCTCCCACAATTTTCTATTGTTGATTACAAGATGGTATCAAAGAGAGTGGAATTTACAACAGGTAAGCACTGGCTAGTTGGAAAAAGCCCCCCTCCCCTCCCCCCCGCCCTTCCCCAACTCAGAAATATCAGTGTCTAACTTTTGTTAGGCGTTAGTCATTATATGACTTCTTTCTTTCAGGAGCATATCCTCGATTATCACTTAGCTTCCGGCTTAAAAGGAATATTGGATACTTCATTTTGCAAACCTATATGCCTTCCACGCTGATCACAATTCTGTCATGGGTATCTTTTTGGATCAATTATGATGCCTCTGCAGCCAGAGTTGCTCTAGGTAATTTCTTTTTGGAATCACTGAACGACATAGATATTTGTTACCTTTGAATACAGTAGCACCACATCCATACAGCTGATTGCAGCAGCATTAACTGTAATCTTACACATGCAGCGTAGGGTCTTCATTGTCAGGAAGGCAGGCAGGTGTCACCTTGCCTACATCTGAAGCTCTTGCTCTGCAGTTAGGTTGGGATCCTGACAGACTTCCAGTTGCCATAATGGTTTTTGGATGAGGCCAAAAGTATCTTGCTTCCAGACTGCAGTGTAAAGGTTTAATTCAGGTACCTAAGAGTATCTATGCTGTGCTGCATCAACATTTCACTGATGTTAAAAAGCATCCTCTCAGGCCAGATGTGTGGCTGGAATGAATACACAAGATCCTACTGACATCAATGGAGATACACCAGCTTACACCAAATAAGCCTGCTTACCTACATGGTTGTTATTTCCTGCACCGTGTTCCTTCCTACAACTTTCCACAAGAACCAAGATCTTCTGCCACCATCTGCACTTTCAGGCAGATATGCTTTTCAAATGCCGATGTCAGAAAACCATTTTGTTTCACCTCTCTGTGAATTCAACTCATTACACCTGTGCTATTATCTAGATGCACTAATGACCTGTGATTAAAGCAGACTGAAAAATAATTTCACACACACAAAAAAAGACAGAATAATGCAGTGATGGCTAACACAATGAGATAGAAATGCTTTACTTGCAAGCAACCCTTTAACAGGAAAAGCTGTTTTCGTACAAGCATATATATCACTTTCCCTTCATCAAAGACCATCACTTTATCATAAAGCTTCCCTTTCTCCTTTCAACACTGTTTTCTGTCAGAAGCTAGATACTTGTTCCAGTTCCCCAGAGCAATGCACGCCACCCTACGGGGTCAAGCAGGGCTACTGCTGTAAATAAAGTAAGAAGCATTTCCTCCCATAGAAAGAACAATAATCAACTCTTTGCTATCCAGGTCAGCTAACACCCCATTCCCTAGCAGAGTTATTGTAAAAATTAAGGCAAGGTGTACTAAGGCAGCCTGGGCTTTTGAAGGCTATTTATTTCACCTTCTGTTGCATGGAAAGCAAAGGAAGGTGCATCAGCAGGCCTGCAAGGGTATCTTCCTTTCTTTTCCCTTGGCTGTTAAGAATTGGATAACATAATTAAGCCACCTGCATGAGAAGTGCATGGTAGCTTGGCAATGCTGCCATTACGCCTTTCATGCTCAAATCTCCTTCCCTGTCTCGTTAGTCAATGTCTTTTTCTTCCTTTCACAGGAATCACAACTGTGCTGACCATGACCACCATCAGCACCCACCTCAGGGAGACCTTGCCAAAGATTCCCTATGTCAAGGCAATAGATATTTACCTGATGGGATGCTTTGTGTTTGTGTTCCTGGCCTTGCTGGAATATGCCTTTGTAAACTACATATTCTTTGGGAAAGGACCCCAACGTCAAAAAAAGGCAGCGGGCAGGGCAGGACATGCTACAGGCGAGAAGAGCAGACTGGAAACAAATAGAGTCCAGGTAAGATGTTCAAGCTAACTTTTTTTAAACATTATTTCTGCTCTGACAATGTTGATGTGTGTGATGATAGAGATAAATGCAGTTTGAACACATATGGAAAAGCATTTAAGATTGTCTAGAGAAAAATCGTATTTTAAGGAGATTACAGCAATATATGGTTTGTTCCATCTTCAGCTGAAAACAGAGTAAGAAACTACAGAAAATGCAAATGAATATTCAGAACAGCAGCACAGACTAAATACAAAGAGTACAAGGAAGTTAAAGTTTTACCATTTCAACTGTATAGTTCTTCACTAGAGAAGGTGGTACAGATGAAATATTTGTTATATAGATCCTCTTTACACACAGAAACTTCACCAAAAATAGAAGGCAAAGACAGACACTGTTGCTTCAGGGAGTCTTGAATGAAGCCCACACCACTGAACTTCCAAGAACACAAGGAGGATGCTTCTAGGTTATAACAGCTTTCACAGACGTCAGGATTTTTCCCTCAGGCTAAATTCAAGGAGACCACAGCTACCCCTCTTAAAAAACAAGCCAGACAAGTTCCAGGAAGTAATACTATGGACATTTTTTTAACAGGGGAAAGTTTAATATAGCAGTACATCACTGAGCACTTGCAAACTTCTACAAACCTATTCCATTTTTTCCCAGTTTTTCAGAAATACTTTCCTCAGGTGTATTCGCCCAGTCTGTCTCAGAGGAAAATACATATACTAATGAGCCAAAAAATTTCTTCTGTTCTCTGCTTTTTTTACAATATATTACAGCCAAGTATTAATGAGATCTTACCCAGGCTGTCGTATAAACTTCTGTTGTGGCCTGAGGTGTTAACATTTGGGCAAAACTATATTTGAGCCCTCTGTTCAGCTTGAAGAATAAGACCAACACATAAAACTCTTAACAGGTGAGACTTTAGCTTGATGGATGGTTGTAATTTCACATACATGTCAGGAAGTGTATTTCAGAAACCCTGTGATAGAGTTTCCTTCTAGAGTTGTGTGTCCTGTGTCCCAGCAGCCACACCACTACAGCTAAGCATCATTAACAGAGTCGTCACGTCCTCGGTCTCAGTGAATTCATGAGCCCATTAGAAGTCCTTACCCACATTCGCCTCCTGTCGCAGTGCGTAGGAGATGCTTTATTACAGTGAGGGCACAAATACAGTTCAGGCTTGCAGCAGTGTCCAACATCCCACAAAGTATTGCCCTCCACAGAGCAGAGATGATAAGCCACCCTGTTACAGATTGTTGTGTGCAGTCACTGTCTATCCATTTCTATGGAAGATAAGGAAAGGAAAAAAAAACACAACAAAACCCACAAACTCTGACCAGCCACGTCAACAGCTCCTGAGATAACCCAGCCTATGTGAGAAGAAGGACAGCAAGAGCTCATGATGAAAAGAGAAGCAACACTTCTTCAGAGGTCAGCCTTGGCTACATGGGCCTCAGCGCACTGAATTGAGTAAAGGATGAGAAAGTAAAAAGGATAAGCAGGTAAGCTCTTTTTCCTACATATTTGGAGAGTTTGTTTAACTAACAAAAAGCCCTAACTCATGACTAAAAGCTTTTGTCTAAATGTTACACTGGCAAAGATTACGCTGAGACCAATACTCAGAATGGGATGGAAAGTATTTACAATCACACTTGAACTTCTCAGAGCACCAAATGCATACACTGGCATCTTTCTGACAGAAAACAGAAGGCATACATGCTTTGTACCAGGATTTGTAAGTGTTCACACTTTAGACTGCAATTCCATTCTGAGACTTGAGAATGCTTTAAGTGAACAGATTGCTTTCTGCTTGTACCATGCATTTTTGTGATTTTAGATACATATATATATACACATACACATAGAAACACACACGTGAATGGATATCAATGGATTTTGTTATGCCACTGGAGATCCGATGATGTGGGACCTTGTGAGTATTCATTTTACTCAGCATGGAAATGCTGATGTCCAACGGCATATTTCTCTCTTTGGCAGGAAGAATGCACATGACCGGAGCGGTGGGACACAGTAAGGCTATGTGATCTCTAGTGAAGACAGCTCCCAGCCCCTCTCCATCACGTTTTGAGATTTTTCAATGGTATTATAATGTCTGTACCAGAGCAGGGAAAGGCTTTTTTGGAGCACAAAAGAAGTACAGCTGTAAGTATATACAGCTACATGATATTTTTTCCCTTTTACTCTTGACCCATACCACTTATCCATACAGGGTCCTATAACAAGTAGAAGACATGTAACAGTGCTTTCTCTCTTTCTGCAGGTGAAGATATTGCTTATTCCCAACTCCCACAACTAAAAGAGTTCAATTTCCTTCACCAGATAACAAAAGCATTAGACATGTGAGCAACACTCAGCAAACTGACTGTGACATTAACACAGTATGGAGAAGACCAGATGGAAAATGAAACCATACTTCTGTTTCATATGGGCTGTTCCTTGCTCTACAGACTGAAGAAGGTGGAAATAAAGCCTCTTCAGTTTCACAGTTTATGCCATTTTAATTTTTAATCTGAAAAAAATATTAATTTGTAGTAAACAAGCTTTCTGTTTCTCTGAATAAAGCATAAAGACTATTTATGCCTCCTTGTCCATTTCTCAAAGTTAGATGTCACTGAGGAAACCACCATAATTATGGGTAAATAGGACAAACCACCCAGCAAGAAAATATTTAGATAGTCTATGCATGCAACTGCTTCTGTTTCCTCAGACACTTATAATGTGAATAATCACTACACAGGAGATGTCTCTTAAGCATGAGAAAGAGGTAGGATGCAATCATAATGTGAGCGGGAAAGGGGCTGAGCCATCAAGGGGTTCATAAATGGCAACACAAGGCAGGTGATAGATGGTCTCTTGCTCCCCACTTCTGCAGAGCGTCACCTTCCTTTCAAACCTTCTGTGAACCACAAATCACCTGGGATGGAAAGCCAGAGACCAGCCACAGGCTACTGGAAGAAAACATATGATTTTCCAGTACAGTGGCTACTGGAAGAAAAAGGAGGGAGCACATAAGCACACAACTAGCTCAACCTTCAAGTAAATCTACACCTGAATATGTATATTCCTGCTGAGCATAACTTGTTTCTTTGCCAATCAGATTGTGATAACACTACTGCATTTGTTCCAACAAGACAGCTTGTATAAGTAACATGGCCCTGAGTCTTTCATCTTAAGAGAAAGAAAAGATGTATTTGTATTGAGACAACACAAAAGTTCTTACCTTTTATCTTCCAACAGTTAACGTTAAAAAATACTAGGTATGTAAAAACCCGTTCCAGACAGCACTAAGCATTTGAGACCCATCCTCCGTCAAGGAATGCCAGCATGCTCTTCCCCTAGAGCTGACTGACTACATTTTATGTGGTCAACACAGGACTATTGTATTTTTTTTTCTTTAACGATTTTCACTTACAATATCATTTGATGCTCCTAAGCAGGAAACTCATTTTCTAAGTAAACGTACAAGCCATATTGTTATTTTTTTTATTATGTTTCCTGAGCACACATCGAGGCTTTTCCATCACTGACGAAGATTCATACATATGTACCTGTGCTGATTTAAGGTTTAGGTAGTTCCAATGCAAATAAAGAATTTTAAATCTATAAACTCAGTATAGATACACACTCAGTGTAGATACAAATGTCATTACAAGAAGTGTCACCACCTATATGTGTCTGAAGAATATTTAAACTTTGATAATTATACCAGATGACTAACACAATATCAGCTTTGACATCCTCCTCATATATTCTTCATGATATGTTCAAAAGACAAAAACACCCCAGCTTTCTACAACTTTAGGCAAAATTTATGCATTGTACAAACAAGGCAAAGTGTATATGTTAATGTAAACACACATTTAGGCTCAGAATATCTGTTAAGGAAGAAATCGGTTTTCATCTGAGCAATGGTTGGTTTATGTAATAAAATTCAGGGCATTCCAGTTAAAGAACAACAAGGTGATATTTGAAAGAATAAATGCATTGTATCTGAGCAAGGAAGAACTATTCTGGACTTGGTATGGCTCATCTTTCTTACCCAAGGAAGGGACTGAGATACTCTACCTCTAAGCAGGCAGCCAGCTAGTGAGCCAGAAAACTGAGTAGACAGATCCTTGTCTCTTCCATTCCCATTTTCTTATCATGTCATCCAATGCAAATGTGTCAAAGACTGTGTACAGCTGCGTTACATACCTGATGTGGGGAAAGACCCTCATCACTGAGACGTGGAGTGGAATGAGTTAAAGCCTGCTGGCTGTTCCTGATGCACAGGCTTCTTCAGCACAGGGCCAACAGCAAGCCCCAGGTAACCTCGTATGAAGTAAGGGAGAAAAGATTTTAAGACAGAAAATTTACAGCTTTTACTGTGCTCATATTTGCTGTTAATTCATTCTAACACTCAGATAAAGAAAACTAATAACAAGTCTCTTTGGGGGATCCCTTAACAATTTGTATGTTTTCCAGATTCCTATGGGAATCTGTAGAATTCCTATGCTTCAGTAACAAAAGTTTTAAGATTATTTTGGAGTCAACTTCAGTAAATTCTGAAAGGGCTTTTAAGGATGTGGGAAATTAACTATTAGTCCAGCTTCATGTTGTACAAGCAGAGAATTTGACACAGGTACATATGAAGAGCTTTTACATTTCTCTGAGCTAATTTATTCAAGAACAGTGTAAGGCCCTTTGCTCTGAATTGCAAAGGCTGCAATTCAAAGAATGAATTGCTTCATGATGTATACAAATCATCCTGCCTAAAATGATTTAAATAAAACTAATTTTAAAATATAACAGGTTCATTCATAACACTTAAAGCAGGAGCTCATATGCTGCTTGGCTTATAATAAACTGTAAGGGCATATTAGTTTGAGAAACACCCCTATGAATCACTTTAGATTATAGGCAGTTATGGGTTGTCTTCACAAAAGAGAAGTCGTAATAACTGTTTAATGATGCTTGCACTACTGTTACTACTATTATAACTCTGAAGTAAATTAGCTTAAACATTAAATTATGTAATCAAAGACAGCTCAAAGAATTATTTCTGAAAACGGGGAAGAAAAGGTTGACCTATCAAAACTTTTGGGAATTAAAAAAAAATATTCTGGGAATTAAAAAAAAAATCTCTTTTTACAAGGAGACAACTCTGAGATCATTGCTTTTTCCACAGAAAATGTCAGAACTTGGGAGTAACGAATAGTCCCATAGTTATGGCAGTCCTCTGGAGAGTAGGATACCCTAGCTTAGATCTTCCTTCTGCTTAAATTTGAAGACCTGACCCAAAAAGTATAAACTGGGTAGCCCATATCTCAAGTAAAGATGCAAACACCATGCTGGTTTGTGACCAGCTGGCCTCTCTAACCCAGAATATGTGAGCTTTTCCCACCAAAACAGCAGTGAGAACTGGGGTGTCCCCAGTGAATGCTCATTTCAGTGTGTACAGAATCAGTTGCTAAACCTGACTAGAGCATTTTCTATCTGTGGTGGCTTACTACTCCATTTAGAAAACTTTTCCCTCTTCTGGGTGACTTTTGTACAAATAGCCCCTTCACTTCATTCTTTTCATTTATTAATTGCCTAGTCTGGCACAGTGTAAATATGCCAGCAGTCATCATGCAACATTTTCTCCTTCTGGCAATGAGAAGGAACATCTTCCATGCTGCAGGTGGAAGTGAGGCTTTCCCTGGCTTCCAGCTTTCCTCTGTGGCATCCCCCAGAGACTGGATTTCCCCATGTACTCTGCTTGGAGTTTTTTCTTGAACATACTTCAAACCTGCTGTGGATTATTACAGAATTTCCTAGCTCTGCTACGTCTTGATAAAAATGTAAAGCTCAAAACCAATTTTAATACTCAAGCCTCAAGGCGAAGTCTTTGAAGTTTTATTTAAGAGGTCTGTGTCCTAATGTGTATTTCCCTCATATGAGCTACAGTGGATGTTTAAGTATCTAGGAATTTGAAACATCTAGGAAGTCTTCATGGACAAGTCAGGAGTCATCCTGGAAACATTAAAAAACTTTTCCTAAAAGAGGTTTTACTACAAACATGTAGAAAACTAACGATGAGTGAAAAGGTAAACACTTTGTAGTAATTCAGCCATTCATGCTTAATTACATTAATATATAAAAAAGGCAATGTTATTAAATTTTTTAATATAAATATATATATATAGTTGCACCAGACATGTACATACCAGGTGCAGTTTCCAGTTCTTTGCTCAGGTACTTAAAACAGTGCCCGGACTAACTGATAGCACAAATAAAGTGATAAACATATTTGAAACAACTGCTTCTTGTACCAACCTATAAAAATGCCACTGAATGCAAGGTTTCATTGAGTAAAATGGATTATTCTATCTGCACATGAGCAAGTTAATGGTATGCTGTGGGGAGAGGGACTTCCATCTCTGCAGTATCATAATTCTCCAAAACTAATTCTCATCACAAGCATATTACAATAATTGATAAAATGTACATGTACCCATATGTTCTTCATATGATGAACCCATTGTTACATTGCTCTTGAAAGTAACCTACAGCACTAAAACTGTATAAAATTGACAGAGACAGCAATACTTTTTTTACCTTGAGTACATGAAAGCTTAGGGTGTCCGGTCACCAGACATTAAAACACAGTATTTCATAAAGGCCATGATTTAAGTTAAAGATAAAATTAGAAAACTCTCACAGGGGATGAGATAACTAACTGAATGAAAAGGTCCCAGACCAAAGAGCAAAGGGTCAGCATGGAAGATATCTAGATACCTAACAGATAATTTCACACCAGTCAGGAAAGTGTATTTTCGCTTTCATCGATTCTATACAAGATGAAGCTGTCGCTGCAGCCCCAGAACCACCTTGGCAGTAGAGCCAGAAGGTATCTGTCCATCTGGAGGACACCTTGGGCTGGCTGAGAAACTTGTCTAATTCACATTCCTTCCTTGACACAGGTTGATCCCCATGGAAACATGCTGCTCAGCCCACTTGAAATACGGAATGACGTCAGCAGCTCAGATGTGTTCACAAGCCTCCGTGACCCCCGAGGCACCGCGTACACGTATGACAGTGCCAACCTGCAGTACAGAAGAGCCACTTCCAGCAGAGACCTCTACAGCAGGAGCACTTTGGACAGGCACAGGCTTCACAGAAAAGGACGCTTACGAAGAAGGGCATCCCAGATCAAAGTCAAAATCCCTGATTTGACTGATGTAAACTCGATAGACAAGTGGTCCAGAATGGTCTTTCCCATCACGTTTATTCTTTTCAATGTTGTTTACTGGCTGTATTATGTCCACTAATTTATGCAATAAGGTCACCATAGACTAACATAATTAAACGTGTTTTTTTTCCTTCTCAATTTTGTTAACTCTGAAGAACTGCAGTAGCCATAATGTTACATGTTCAAGGTAAGATACCCAGCTATTGAATACTTCTAGATTTAAGCTTTCAAAAAGTAATATAAACCCAAGCCAAATCCAGCCTCACTACATTCAGATCAGAATAGTACAGACCTGCTCCTAAAGAGCATCTTCAGCAAAAGTGCTATACCTTGATTTTTACAAAGAATTTGTGCATCATCCATGACCTTTCTGTATCCACTTTTATCTTTTTTTTTAAAAGTGGAATAAAAACTAGTCCTACTGTATTCCCACAGCAGCATGCTTCCAAACAAGACAGTAAAACAACTCAAAGTAGTAGTCATGTCACAGTCTTTCAGCGTTTAGAGTGTAAAGAAATTTGAAGAAATAACTGTCTGAAGGATTATAACTATTATCTCACGCATCATTTCAAAGACAATAGTTATACTAGGAAGTATTTCCATAGTATCTGTAAGATGCATCACTCAAGGAGATGTAAGTCGCTTCACATTTTCAGAGAGGCAGGGATCTTCAAAAGAATGAAAGGGCAGCAGAGACAAATGTCACTGATTTTCCAACTAAGGAATCAGCTGATTGGAACTAACTGGATTTTTGTTATTTCCACAAAATGGCAAAGTTGAGACTGCTGAGAACAATTGTGCCATGTGTAATTTTGTATTAAAAAGCAGAAAACAAACACGTGTTCATTCCTGGAAGCAACTACCAAGGGATACCCCAGCCCAAGAGTGGCTACTTTTCTTGACTCCCAAGTTTCCTGTGACTGGTAATGGCAACACATTCTCCCAAAAGTTAGCAGGTGCCTGGGAACAGGTCTGAGGAGAGTTCTGCATGCAGTTTCCTACAGATTTCCTTACTGCGCTGAGGAACAAGAGATACAGCTGAGTCTTATGGCACGCTGGTGGTGTTGGGTACACTGCTCCTGAGGAGTTGCCTCTCCCCACCCGGCTGCTTATCGCCTGACACAACCACAGCCAAGGAGCTGCAGGTGAAGTGCTGGCAAGCTGCATGCAACTGAGGAGCAATAGGTCAGTCATGTCCTATCTGTATCAAACCCATTTCCTTTCTCTATTGGCAGTTTTTTCCTAACAGTGTTTATACTATGTTGCCTAACATAGCATTTTATTGAAAGGGAACAATTATCAGTTGAATTTTATTTTGTATTGAAAGTGTTTCATACTTTTAGGAGAGTCAAGATATACAAGCCAACAGAGTCTTTGTGGGTACCAAGATGACTGTTAGCAATGCCAGCTGGTACAGAAAGAAACATTGATCAGGACAGCAGGCAGCAGTACCTGCAGTTAGGAGTTAGTAGGGAACACAAATGAGCAATGCGGAAAGCTTCTTCACCAGTTCCTCACTGCTTGGCAGCAAGGTGAGCTGATGACCTTATCACCAGTTGACATTACAACTTTTTAATCAGAATGTAATAATAAATGGACCACTCCAACGTGTTAACATCTGTCACATTCAAGACCTTGACCTCCGAACAGATCAGGACCTGCTGCCCCTTCTCTTTGTGCAGCAGGCTTCTGCAGAAACAATCTGGAATGATAAATCACCAAACAAGAAAGGGAAGAATAGCTTTAATATACTCATTACAAAAAATAAAAGGCTGAAAACCTGGCATTTGACATTTTTAATCTAGGAGGGTCCTTGAGACTCTCAGTTTTTCTGTGGGCTCCAAAGTCCCCATCTCATCCCAAGTTCAGGGGAGCACAAAGGTGGTCTTCTCAGATGTCTCTTCTCTGCTACAACCTTTAAGTTCCAGGCTCTTGAAGGGTTGCGCAATTTTACCAGATAAACCAGCCACTAGGTATAATTTGATACGATTCAGGATAAATATTAATTCAGTCAAATGGCTTTTCTGAAGGGGGTACAACTTGTATACTTATCCCCACCCTAAAACAACTCCAAAAAATTTTTCAACATTTGCACCATATCAGCAACGAAAATAAGAGCTGCCACACGTCATCCCACATGGGACATTTTGATGAATTTTTTAGTCAAATTTAAACAATGTTTAGATCAGGAATATTTTAGTGGCAGCTAACAATATTGTTTTGGTATCATAAAATAAACAATACACAGAACATATGGAAGTCTTGCATGCTAAGCAAACGGAACTTTCCATAACTGCAAAAAATAGCCCTAGGAGGGAGACAGCAGTAGGGCCGTATGTGCTGTCCCTTCCAAACACACACCCCATTAAATGGTTTTGAATTCGATGAACTGGCACTGGACTTTACAAACAGAGAGAGTAAGTCCATGAGCCAGGGAACTTGTCAGCTTTGTGGTTATAAGCAGAAATAAATTCAAAGAAAGCAATAAATTCTGCAGATTTGTAGTGTAAAATACTCTGTGAAAAACAACTGTCAGTGACCCATTTTTTTGCATTACCTGATTTCCCAAAGATATTCACAGACAGACCACAGGTCAGTCATTTAACCCAGCTGTTTCAGTGGTGTGGAGACATTACAACCCCTCCTTCCAGTTACAGTGGGTATTTAGGAAGAACCAATATCCAACGGGATATTGAAACAAGAATTCAGGTAATAGGAAAGGATCCCTTGCCTCCTGTTATAACAGCAGAGATCAGCTGTACTGGTCTTCAGCATTTTTTCTTGTGGACTCCTAATATCTGCATACACATAGTTTCTAGCTTATGGATCATCCACCCAGTTCATGCACAGATGTTAGGCACATGGGCTAAAAGCAGTTACATTGTACAGTTCCAAGCAAAAAAAAAAAAAAAGGGTGTGGCGCAGAGGAAGGGCCGTTAACAAAGCAAGAGCAGTGCAAATGCAAAACTCCTTCAGAATGGTACATTCCAAAATAGCAGGGTGCACCCTCATGCGTCAGGATTCCTTCAACACGTCACCCAGTACAAACCCCAGCCCTGCTGCCAGTTTTGCACAGCTCGCAGCAAGGCCTGGCTGCGTTGAGAACTGGAAGCCGCAGCCCTGAGTGAGGAAACAGCTGCCAGTTCTTGGCACAAAGTTTTGGAGCAAGGGCTAATAACCACACCACACACAGAGGCAAGAGCCACTTACCACAGGTTGGCAACATCTTAGCCCAGAGCCAGCATCTCCTGCCTCCCACTGAGCTCCTATCTGCACATTTAACCACTAACTCTGGTAAAGAAAACAGAACTTGGCATACAAGCTTGCGAGGCACATTGGATTTAAACCAAAACCCCTTTCAAAGCCTCAAAAAAGAACTAAAACCAAAACTTGGGAACAGGGTACATAACCATAACTAGCATGTTTTCCCTCTTTCCACTGCTTTTAGAAAAAAAGAAGAAAACATTTCTCACTTCAGAGCAATAGGTTGGCAGCAAGGAAGAAGCAGCGGTTATTGGAGGCACAGGATGGAAAAATGTTGCGCGCTGTCATCTGCAGCTAGGAATTAGTGAGTACCACAGAAATACAACCTCTTCCCATCAACAGGTTGGAGTCATTTGGCTGGCTTTAGGCAATAAAGGTGAATAATACTGCAGTGCTAAGCTCTGTCACTGTTGTATTTTAGTGATAAGTTTACCAGACTTCAAGCTCAGCATGGATGAGGTCCTATTGCTAATTAGGTTTCAGGTAAACTCCCTTACAGTTTGTGCTGCTGTTTCATGCAGTGTGTGAGTTTGAACAGACTACTTAAAGAAACTTGCACTGGAAGTCCTTTGTAGCTAGGTTTCCCAAAGATATGAGCTCCTACTGTCACTGTGTGTGTGTGTTTGCCTGTGTTGGACTCTCATGATAATATTTGAATCCATTGGCAGTTTCAACCAAAAGATAACAGGACAGAAGGGATCTGTGAGATAATACATTCTTACAGGTTTCAGCAAAGCAGGTAGCTGAGCAGAGGAGATCCATTTTCTCTGGGAGAAATGGATTCGATGAACCCCAACCTTGTTAGACATGAGAGAATCCACACGGGAAGGCAATTCAACACCCACATCCCGGGGGAAAACAAGGTGCATTGGTTTTCATGCTCTCGAAACTATTTTACACTTACACATATCTTTTAATCTCATTCTAATCTTACTTCTCTTCAGCAGTATCCCACCTAATTATGAATGAAACGGTCAGTGGCTAAATTGGCAACATATTTGGAGCACGTATTTCTCCGAGAGCAGAGTAAATTAAATAGCTCCTCTGTGCTTGTCCAGGGCTTCAAACTGGGACAGAGTCAGCCAGGAAACTGCAGTGATTTTGCCCATCTCTCTAATACCAACGCAGCTGGATAGCCAGCCTGGGAACCCTCCTTGGCTGAGCAAAAACCACAGGTTTACAAGAGCCTTATTGTTGTGATGGCAGGCGTGAGAGCTGGGATCAGCCTGAAACAGTGTGTAAGAGTCAGCTGCACTTACTCACAAGGATAAACCAAAATCCTTCCACTTCATTTATATTTCCACAGAATTCAAGACAATTAAGGAAGAATAGCAATAGTGGTAGAAAAAGTCTTAAAACACCACCAAAAAAAACCATTTTCAATATCACAGGAATATTTCTGATAACATTTCTGTGCTCTATGCTACCTCTGAAGAGCACAGAAGTTGCTGTTTCAGAGTTACACGCTGGCTCACCTTGTTCACCCTTACAGAAAATGTTCCACCCCTTGCACTGCAACTGGAGGATTTATTGAGGCAAATCATGAGGCAAGTCATCCAGGGCTGGGGGCCATGTTCCACCAGCTGCTTCCGTTTCCCATCACCAACGAACCTCTGCCCCTTCTCATGAATTCCCGCCTATTGAGGATGCACTGTGAACACTGCCTTGGGAGTATTAGTCAGAAAGGGCTGTGTTATACCTGTTGCATAAAAAAATGTTTTAAAATGGTTTCTGTGTGGAAAAGCATAAAAAACCACCTCTGTGACTGTACAAGTATGTTTCTTCCTACTGCCACAGGCTTCCGCCCTGCGGCCCAAAGAAGGCAGAAGATCACAGAAGAATATTGAATTTCAGTGTATGATGATACTGAAATGTATACGCACAAGGTGAAAGAATTAGGAGACAAATGAGAAATTGGCATTTTTTGACAGAAGATGATGTGATTTTGGTCTACTTACTGTCTTGGAGGGCTGAGTGAACTCTAATTATGTTGTTTGCTCCTTGGTGTCTTTGTTTCTCAATTATTTTGTAAGTCATTTTGAGTCCCTGAATGTTATAAACCCATCACCTCTTGTCTTGTGCTAGTGCCAGTCTAATAAACGGCATGGTAGTCATTCTTTTACACTTTTATTCTTGGCAAAATCCATTGAGTATCATTACCAATAAGGAGTTAAGATAATTACAGGGCAGCAGAACTATGTCACCTCTTTAGAGGTGATCTCTGATCAATAATGTCTTTTAACTTACCACTGCCTGTCTGTATCTGCACAGCCTTAGATGAAAGTATGAAGTATCAACCACACCACCAAAAATATTCATAAAGATTATTTCCTTTGGCAGATTATGCATTTCAGTGAAAGCATCAACAACCTTGTTTACATTTGTGAACATATCACTCTCCTGTTCCCGTCTCTGAAACGTCATTTGCTGTTTTGATCTAGCTGACAACATATTACCTGATTTTTTTAGATTTTCAGAGGCAACTAACTTTGAATATCGTGCGCTGCAGAAAACGGCAGCTTTATGAAACAAAGATGGCAAATAATTTCAGGGACGAAGGGAATGACACTTTGGTATAGGTAAATAATTCAGGATTGGGTTTTACAAGGACAGTTAGCAGTTCTCATCAGATCATCCGATGCTTGCTCTGGCTCCCATCTAAATCAATATTAAAAGAACACCTCTGCATTCTCAAGAAACAGAATTCCTTCTTTTACTGTAGTCATCAAAAAGAAGTTATTCTATCTGTACAATGCTAGGGATCCTTCCCCCAGACAGTCCATCACCAAAGCAGTCCCTGTGGACCTGTAGTGGTTTCCAGTTACAAGTCTCCACACCTTCCAGTGCCTTTCATTACTGTATTAACTAAATTAGCTGACTAATCTGATGCTAAAAAATAGCTGCAGCTTTCCCTGTGTAGGACTCCCACCGGTACTAGCACGTATGAAGAGAACTTTGAGTAAAATTCCCAGCCATAGACAACGTGAAGAGTTGAACATCCCGTATATCCTCCATGAACCAGCTTAAAACATGAGGTTCTGCTCCTGCGATGACCTCTCCACAGAGCAGCCTGATGATGTGAACCACACAGGCTTGTAAAAGTCCAAAGGATGAATCTTTGTGAGATTTGCCCCCTTTTCTACGTTTCGGCAGTGGTCTTTTGGTCTTTCTGGAGTGGACTTGAAGTACGTATAAATTTACAGAGGGAAGTGTAGGATATTGCCAAATATAAGTAAAGTGGATTTAAAGTAAAAAACTTTATAGGCTATCTTGGCACACTTATGAAAGCATTCTCCAGTACCAGAAAAGTAAAAATCCCTTTATTTCTGATAGTTCATTATAAATGTTAATTCACAACTCGAAGTGATAGCAAAGTGCGCATACTTCAGGGCAAGGTGGTACTGGTTCAGATAAAATGATAATCATGTTTCAGCACGTTTCTTATCAGAAAGTCTTGCTCCAGAACTCAGAAATGTGCCACAGGCTTACATAGGCCTTTTAAAAACAGTTTCTTGACATACACGATTGCTTTGTTGCAAAAGCAGGTGTATTACAGTAGTCACTTCCATACCTACAGTTTGCTGCTCAGATGCAATTCTGAATCACTTTAGTGTGCCAAGATCAAAGCTTAAATGACTGATCAAGAACAATATTATTTTTCTGAAATCAAGGGGAAATTTCTATGAAATGGAGAAAAGTGCAATGAATGCCAGCAGAGGGCAAATAATGTTATTTTTCTAATTCACTTTTATATTTTGAATCAAGATATGCTGCATCCTCTGCTTCAAAGTGCAGGATTGTTTATGCAATGCGAATTTCTTTAGGTGCTTTTTATGTGTTGAAAACTTCATAAAGTATGTCCATTATATGTACTATTTTCATCAGGACTTTTGGTTCAAAGAGCCTACTGTACAAAATTTCATTTCTGGTCTTAATTACTTGCTTAAGAGGTCTGTACATAGTACCTGCAGCGCCACAGAGGTTTCACCAATATGTTCGTGATGGCTGGTTTGTTTTTTTTCCCATGCAACCACAGGACCCATGAGTGAGCTGCTCTGTGGGGGCAAACACTAGAATACAAACACACGTCCCTGAAACAGGACAAAACGGGGAAGCATTACCTGGGAACAACCCTTACAAGTTAGCCTAGTAGGACGTGCAAACATCAGAACCATTCAATTTACCATAACCGGCTAATTAGAAAGAGCTCAGGCCTGGAAGAATCCAGAAAAATAGGGATATGGGCAAAGCAAGCAGACAGGTAAGGACAAAATGAAAAGTTATTATTTAATGTCCATGGAGTCTATTTAAGCTCCTTCACCTTCCTACTAGACAACATCTTCCTTCAGAAGATTTCCCTGATTCCCCCCTTAGTCGCAGACTTAAGTGGCTTTATGAGCGATGCTTCTTACATCACGGCCCCTCTGCAGCTTTTGTTACTGGTGCAGTTCTCACATTTCACTCTGGTCCCAGCATACAGTTCCTCCAGGGGCTGCGATGTGCACTGCAGCGCTTTGCGTTGTATGAAAACCTGGGTGGAAACACAATGGGAACTTCCTTACCTAACCCCAAGTTCCTCAGCCCGGAAGGGAGCATGGCCAGGAATACCTGACAGACATGCTCTTGGCCACACGAGCTTCTTTTAGCTGTTTCCATTACGTGTGCGTTGTTCCTATTCACTACCTTTTCACGTCTACTTGCATTCATCAAAGTGTATGTTGAAGCTGATACCAGTATAATGGGTTTTGTGGAATCTCTAGGTTTTTGCATCAGTTTGGCCTGGTACAGTCTCCACAAATGCCTTATCTGTCACAGCTGGAGACTTAGCTTGCTCCAGAAGTACCCAACCCTCAGAGCAGAGACCGAACAAAACCACTTTCTGACAGATGGTACAAAGTGCAGAGCAGTAAGCTCCCTTCTCCATTCTTTTTGGTCCTTTTCCTTTCCACCTACTGGAGGCCATTACGTGCCTTACGAGGACTGTTCATTTCTCTGTACAGACGTAAGGTCAGGATGCACGTTTCAAACGCAATTCCATGACAATAACGTTTTAGCTGCTAGTTCTCAACTGCTCGTCAACTGGTGCTCCTCTCCCTCTCTGGCCGTTTACGTGGTGTTGCTATGCCCTCTGTCAAAAGCATAATTTTATTGGTTATATAAAAAATAGTCAGACTTTCAATAATGTCTAACAGCCACGAAAAAGCTGCTCATTGCGCATCTATTGCTGTCACATCATGACAGAAACTTGTCTTCTCTTTTTTGTAAAGCAAAAAAGCATCGAAAAATGATTCTTCAGCCTTTCCTGTTCAGTGCTGCACTGAAGGACAGGACAAATAGAACATGATACTAAAGATGAACCACCACCACATACCCTCAGTGTCATTATAAATCCATTTTTATGTAACTTGCTATGAAATTTAAATGAAACTATGTAAACTTTAAGTCTCTACTACTAAGAAAAAGTCAGAAATATTTTTAAATAGCATCTACGTTTTTAAAAAATTGCTTCCTATCAGCTAGATATGTGGCACATTTCGCATCAGAAGTTTCGTATGTTGAACATAAAAATGGAAGTTATCATTTGTAGCCTTTTATTGTTGAGAAACATTATTTTGAAGAATTTACTGTATTTTTGATCAACTAATCTTTAAAAACTAAGAGGTAGCAACACAAATGTTCTCTTCAGCAACATATTGCAAAATAAGTTTTAAATATCCACTTCAATATTTTTTGAAGTACAGGCTTTCCAGTATCTGCTTTCTTAAATGTGTTCACAGTACATCTATAAATTGTATAAATTGATCACACAAGTGTCTTCTATCCAAGTGACATCCCAAACGTAATAGTCTACGCTCATATGACATAAATTGCTAGCTGTTTATTTCTGCTACTGTAAATACAGGAACAGTTTTCAGTCCTTTTGTCCTAAATGATAAAAAGTGGGTCAATAAAAACCAGTTTAAAAAAAACAGTTTCCAAAAATTAAGCCTCTTTTCTCTACAAAAGCCTTTTAGTAACATACGCTATCACAGTGTAATGAAAGCTAAAGCAGAGTTACACCTTCAGTATGCATCACACAATCCAGGAAGCATTTAAATGTTTAAGGCAACATCAAGTCAGTATATTCATTCTTCTATAAAGCAACTAGATCTAGAGGAAAGGGAAAAGTGGAGTCAAGACAAATATACCTACAAATAACATAAATAGACATGGCCAATTTATTCACTAAACTCATAATCAAAAAATAGCATGCTCCTGAACAGGCTACTGGACAACTTGTGGTAACACTTTCCAGATTTTTTTATAAAGCTAAACAAATACCAATTCCAACCTCTATTTTTCAGCTTGAATTTGGTCCACTTAACACAAAGTCTTTCTGTTATCTGATCCACTATCAAATATCTGCTGCTTATGTACATTCAAAACTATGATCAAGCCTATCTGTTAGAGATTGCAGCCCTTTCACTGTAAGATGTATTTTCCAGTCTTTCATTCTTATCTTTACCCACTTGTCCACTTTTTCTGACCTTTCTCAAATTGGTGACACTGAACTACATCCATATCTGACTAAATGTACCAGCACCAAATAAAAGGGGAACAGACTACATTTTATACACATTTTTTAGAATGTTCTCTGACCCACAAAACTTCTGTGCTAGTTTTATTATTAGAAACATATATTTAGGTTTCCTATTCATAAAGCCTATTAAAATCCTTTTCATAGAAGCCTTTCTACAAGAGAGCTTCTTGTCCTCCTCTTCTCTGACCAGTCCTCTGAAGTCCAATTTTTTTAAATGGATGTATTACCTTACACTTTGCTTATATGAAAGCCTATGGCATGACAAACTATAGTGGAAGTAACTCAAGACCCTAATTTTGAAACTATGAAAAAGGCAAGTCATCAATACTTCACCTTTTTGTATATACAAGACATGCATATACACACACCTGCGCACTGAGAAGTACACATTAGTGTTTATGTAAGCATTACAGGTGATTTGCTCTTTACATATGGAAGTATGTTTTAACAAATAGTAGAAACCGTAAGATTCCTGGTGTATTCTTCTGTAGCGTTACAGCATCTAACTTTGGTTTCAGAAAGGTTTAGGCTAGGATTTACCAGTTATCTGCCATATTAAGTGGGCTAGGAATATCCTCTTCACAGTCCACATAGGTCAGCTCCTCTCTAGCACTGCACCCCCTTTTGAAAACATTAACATATTTAAGTGAAAAGTCATCAGCTAAGATACAAACCCAAAGCTAAAAATGCCAAACTTTACTCTGAGTAAAGCCCCAGAGCTTCTCCCTCACCTTCTGAGCATTGAACAGGTTGCCCAGACAGATTGTGGTGTCTCCATCCTTGGGAGATACTCAAAAAACACCTGGACACGGTCCTGTGCAGCTGCTCTAAGGTGACCCTGCCTGAGCAGGGGAGTTGGACAAGATGACCTCCAGAGGACCCCTCCAATCTCAACCGTTCTGTAATTCTGTACTGCTTTTGTTTGTAAAGCTGTTTTTTCCCCAGCATCTAAAAAGACTAAGTTTAGTGATTAATAAATCAAGAAACAATTTACCACAATTATTCACCCACAAAATCAAGTGTTTATTTACTATTTACAAGTATAAATACATTAATGCTACAAGTACTCTGTCATGTTCTTCATTATCATGGCACCTTACATAAGGATTACATATTAAGCAAGTAAGATGCCTTAATTTTACTAGGCACCTGTGAAGTCAATGATGAAGTATAACCAAAACAAATATGGCACATGTCGTAAGTGATACTTTTCTATAGTTCTATGCATCTTTAGTACTAAAAGCAACTGTACATTGGATTTTTATGTTTTTGGTCAAACAGATACAAGATTTTATTACTTTCATCAAAGGATTAGTAGTTCATTTGGTCACAAATCATAGCAGCCTTCTGACTTCAGTAATTTATAGCTTTGAAAACTTTTGGCTTTGCAGAATCTCTTTTCTGCTCCAGCCCCACCCTAGGTCAACTGGGGAGCCATCGCCAGCAGATACTGTTGATGATCTGAACTCCATCATTTCAGTTGCAAGACAACCTTCAAAAAGGAGAAAAAGAAAGAGATTGAAGTTGGATGAGACCAAAATTTGAGCAGTCTAGGAAATACAGCTTTTTGCTTTCTGTTCCAGTATAGTATACAACTGTATAAACATGCCTTTCCTCTGGAAAATACACCATCCCTCTCTCAGCGCTCTTTTACAACCTCACACAACTATCAATTCCAATAACTTTCTTTAGTGTTTACTGCAAGCAAACCACTCCTCAACTCCCTGCAATCAAAAAATAGAGTAGTTATTCCTAGGTCTAGCGAGATTCCCTCCGCACAAAGCAGAACCAAGGGACCATTTCTAGAGTGAATTCCTCCTCGAGCGCGCATTAAGGTACGGAGATGACAACATCCCACAGCTTCCATACAGACCTTTAAGCAGAACAAGAAGGCGTGCAGAGACTGAAGTCTGTCCTGGAAGAATCCTTTTTTGCACAATGTGATGTTCATGACAAGCTACTATTTCTATTTACTTTTAGAGGAAGAAATCCAGGCGAAAGAAAGCTGTTAAGGGCTCTCGTTTCGTGAGAACACCACCTGTATCTGGACCAATGTATTTATCTTACTGGGAACTATGTAGTTATTCAGAGGTCTCACATCAGCCTTGTTAAAACAACTGGTAGACATAATCTTAGTGCCTTTTGTCATTCAAAGTATTAAGACCGCTATTATAACAGTATTTAACTATAAACTATTATTTTCAGTTGTTATATACTGACGAAGACTTTCTCTAAATGTTGGTCTATAGACTCCAGCCATAGCATCAGAACATAATAGAAAACATCTAAAGAAACCTCTTACTCGCTAGGTGTTATGAAGTCACTAGAAGATTCTAACTTCTAAAACATGTTGATATGACTTTTATATCCATCCTCCAAGATGTCAGAGAATTCCATCTCTCAGCAAACAGACTTAATAAATATTTAAGACCTTTACACATTTGAAATAAAACATCCAAAACCTACTCTCCTCAGAGCAGAGCCAGAATTAATACTGAAAGGTAACTGAACAAGGAGGGACTCCGGGATTCACAGTTATCACCAGGGTGCAAGTCAGATGACTCTTCTCCTAACTATTTTTCTTCATATCCTCACTTCCCTTAGTCTTTTCTATTAAGAAATCTGAGATACTACAAATAAAGAAAATCTGAAGTGAAACTTCTTGGGTTATTGTATTGGGATCTTTGTAACTTTCTTCCCAACTCACTATGCCACAAAAATTAAAGCACTCAATTTGAACCAAACAACTCTCCCATATGCATTCCCAGCCACTAGTATTTTGTGAAGCTGCAAGAACACACGGAGTTCTCGCTAATCTTTCAAAATCAACTCTAATCTGACACTTCGTCATTTCTTTTGCTTCTCCTCCTATTCTCACAAGAATTTTTAGTAGTGCTCTGAATAGACTATCATGTTTATCAGGATTCTAATTACATTTTTTAAAAAAACTCTAGACTAAACTGTGCTAAAAAAACCCTGAAGCCTATCCAAGATAGTCTGCCTTATGTAAGGCTTTCCCTAACTCTATAGTCATGTCGCCAACGAATAATTTACTTGGGGTTTTCAGCAAGCTTCCCAGAACAAGCAATTTCAGTTAAAATAAACTCAGTACATGAGAAGTCAAGAGTAAAAGATGATATCAGTAGAAGCTACCTTATTAGCGGCTTCCAGTGCATTTATTAGGTTCTGCAACTCTTCCTTATTCATCTCTATAGAAATCTGTTTCATTCCACCATTTTCTCTCACGTCCAGATCAAGATTGAGAAGTGGCATTTGCAGCATGGAGATCTTATCACTGGAGAGAGCAAGCTATGCAGATTGATGAAAAAACAAAGCGTCAGGTGGAACCATTAAGCTTTTACCCTTTCACAGCATCCTATCTGCACTTTACATTGAATGTGCGCTACCAGAACAAACATCAACATGGCAAAACTAACTTCTCACAAGTCATCTCTGCAGTTTTCGGTTTTGCCTCCCCCCCCCCCCCCCCCCCCGCCCCGCTGTTGGGATTTGTGTCCATTTGTTAATACCAACAATATACTAAGATACTAAAACACTTCTTTATAGCAATGCATTTGTCAAAACAAGCTGTTAAAATTACTGGGCTGTGACATTTTTGTATTCTAGGTGAAAAGAAAAGATACATTTGATTATGGCTCTTTAAAAGTGAAGTATACAAATTTTGAAGTCACCACATTCAAATAGTTCTGGTAATCAACAAATAAGAAAGGTCTTAGAGAAGGGGGCAGTTGGGAGAAAGACGACACCTTTGTGCATTTTTCAACTCTCTCTACTGCTGATCAAACACTGTCAGATATCCTATTTGGCAATCACAGATGAAGAGGATTACATACCAATTGTGTTCTCTTCTTTGTTTACTATTATACTTAATCTAGTATAAATAAGGCTTTAAAAATAAATTAAAATCAAAGATCAGTTGATAATACTGTAAGTCAGCATTGTACACACCTATCTTATTTAGAGCGAATAATGTGGTGTAGCAGAGGAGGAACAATGTCCTTGGTAGGATTCAACTATGGTAAATGAAAAAAAAAACAAAAAACAAAACACAAAAAACACAACCAGGTCAAGGGAAAAAAACAGTGGTTTAAAGCAAAAGGAATACAATACTTCAGACATGTACCAGAAATTTGTGCCACAGCATAGAAAAGAGCTCAAAAAATCCTCCAGAAGAAAAAGTTAAAAGAAACCACAGCAAAAAACAAGAGTTCACATAAGCCTAGTTTGTATTTTTGTCAGCAGTAAATGCAGTTAGTGAGAGATCAATCCCTAGTAACAACTAATCTGAAGCACATTATGATGCCATATTTGCTCTTGCAAAAATCTTGTCTATTGTGGGCATTGCTGTTTCATTTCCAAAGCTGTTTGTTGCCCAAATTATATTTAACACTTGTTGAAATGGGAATCTATTTAACAGCTCTACAAAGCTGTTTAACAGCTCCCATGGACTAGCTAAACAACATTACTTATACTGTTTATACTTTTAAGTCTCTGACAGAGATTAATTTAAAGCAGCTGCATCTTCTTAACCCCAAAGCACCATCCAAATTTAGGCAACACAATTATCATTGACTTACCAAAATAAGTCTAAAGATAAATTATTTCAAACTAATTGTTAAATAATTGTTTATTGCAGGAATCTAAAAATTTTTAAAGAGTCTGGCATACACATCCTGAATCAGTGTACTACTCGTTAAATTAAGTAAATATTTCTTCTTCCTTTGAGTAAAAATGCTCCCTTCAATTCAGGCCTCAAAATGATATCAGCATATGAAACTTTCAGGTGTTCCTCAATAACAGTCAATCTCCTTTTAGGAAAGAGGTAGATATTGCAGCTTTAAAAGAAAGGAGGAGAGGGGAAAAAAAAGAGAAAAAGAAGGATTTTACAGTTTATAAACATTTCTGGCATTTCTTTGATGTGTTATGATGAATGTGCTTTTCTGATACCTACAAAAATTCACCACGCTTCAGAACGAGCAGGTCTAAGGGGACTATATCAATAGTTACTTCGGTGTTGTAGAACACTTCTTTCAAACATTATGGCAACACACTCACCTTTAACTGCCAGTCAAAATCCTGCAGCTGGGCAGAAGAGATTGCATTTACTCTTTCCACTAGCGCATTCCTGATTTCTTCCTTTCTGCCATTTAGACATCTTGTGATTGCTTTTTGGTAGTTTGGATTTAACTCATTTATCTGCTGAGCAGCCTACAAAAAGAAAATAATTGTGATTCCTTAAACTATGAACCACAGAAATAACACCTACCACCTATAACAGCTGTGCTCTGTAAATATCCAAACTTCTACTCAGACAGCTGTTATACGAGAGTCCATAGTCTCATCTTTCTTACACTGCCCTCAGTGGCTTCTCTGTGTTTGACAGTCAGTATTTACCATAGCAATGTACCAAAAAAAAAAATATTATTGTAATTTAGAAGAGACCAGAGAATGGAGGCTTTACTGGCCTTCTTAGACCTAAAATCAAAACAAACAAACAAGGAAAATCACACACACAAACAATGCAGGTTTAGCTCTGAAAGCTTCTGAACATCAGAGTGGAGACAAAATACCTGCGCTTAGCTTAAACAGACATACTGATGTATGGACTTTCCTATGGCTGCACAAGCATCTTTCTTAGACCTAGCGACTGGCAGGTAGTCAAAATATGAGCAATAGGCAAAGGATGAGAAAAAAGATTTCTGATAATGGAACAAGTTTTTTGCAAAGTTTGTACATATTGGAATGCCCTGAATTATAGTCCCTGTCCCACACGGTCCTCCATTCACAGCCTAGATTTTTTGTTTTTATTTACACACAATCAATATCTTAAAACACTTCATGCAGTAGTAAAGAACCAAGAAAGCCAAACAACAGTGTGAATTGTTTTTATTGCTAAGGAACAGTAATGCTGGTTTATGTACTTTAAGGAACACAGAGCTAATTTGGTGGTACTTAAGAGATCAATTTAAGTGACTAGAACAGTACTTTAAGAAGTATTATCCATTTCTCTTTAAGAAAAAAATCAGTACGCAATTTCACTTTTCCTTTTAAAAATCTTTGCAGTGTGTCTCTAAATGCAGCTAACTTTCTACCTCTTCCTATTTAGGCTTAGTCTACTGCTATTCAAATGCTACGCTATAAAAATACTTTAGTACTAAACTACAAGGCTAATCACATCAGTATGATCTCTCAAAGTCAAGCCCAATCAGCAGTGAGCCCTTACCTCTTCATCAGATATGTTTTCACCAACTGCAGTTTTGAAATACGTCATTGTTTCTTCTAAAACCTCCATCCACTCCGACAAGCTCCAAATACTGCCATAATCCTGGTATCGAGGATATGCACGACCACAGATACCATCAACTATTTTATGAAGGAACTGAAACAACGTAATACGTAACTTAAGAACGTGATTCTATCACAGGTAACCTACACCAGAGAGAATATCAGAACTGAATTGCCCGATATCACCCCTCCCTTCACTGGGTACCATCTCGATGCTTCCTGAGTGCAGCCCGTGCACCATTCTAAAAAGGCATAGAGAGGTAGTCCCTAAATATGAACCGGCCTCCCCTCGCCCCCAAAGTCAATTCACAAGGTTTGGCTACAGAAATCACAACATTATTCAGATTCATCTTGGACTTACATTTGGACTTAATGGTTTCATGCATGACTATAATATACTGCTGAGCAATTGAGCTGCCACACCAAAGGGCACCTCAGTCACCTCTGCACCGGGATTGTCAGAATGCAAAGCACCACTCCAAGTGCGCATCTCCAGGCCTGTGCCTGCGGATCTCTCCCATCTCCCAAACCACTGCCCTCTAGCACCGAGGCTCTTCTATACGCCTGGCTTCTCGGCCGCCTGCAGGAATTTTTCTCTGAGCAGCGCGGCACAGCGAGGCACACCCAGCCTGCCCACGGCTTCACCGGCTGGAAATCGACGGGGCCTCTCTGGGAGCGGCTGGGAGCTCTCCCGCACGCCGCCCGCCTCCCTCAGCGCCGAGCCCTCCTGCGCAGGGAAGAGCTCAAGGACATCTCCAGTAACTTCTAACAGCAAAGCGAGGGCAAGAACACCCGCTGCACGCACCCTCCGCGTGTTCTGAGCCGGTACTTTTGGTTTCGGTTTGGAGAGGCCGCTGAGGGGAGCGGCACCGCCCGCCCAGCAGCCCCGGGTGCGGGGAGGCGGACCGGGGGCTCGGCCTCCCTCACAGGTGCCGGGGAGCGGCACCTCTGCCTCCCCGTGACGAACACCGCCCTCCCCAGCCCCAAGGGGCGCTACCGGACACCGCCCGGCCGGGACCGGGGGGGACACACGGACCCGCCCGCTCTCGCCGCGCCCCCATCCCCCGTTCGCTTCAGGACGGCAGCGGCCTGGAGGCCCCGTCCTCACGGAAACCGGCTGCCTCGTCGGGCGGCTGCTGACCGACGGCTGGGCCTGCCTCAGAGGCGCCGGGGCGCCGCCCGGTGCCGCGGGGAGCCCACCTCCAGCGCCCGTCCCGGCGGGAGCTTCTCCAGCGGCCGCAGCATTCCCCGGCCCTTCCCGCCGCGCAGCACAGCACACGTGACCGCCTCCGGCGGCGAGGCGCATGCGCACGGGCGAAGACCCTCCCTGACCCGCTGGTTCGAGTCCCGGCCCCGCCGCTCTGTGCGGCCTTCAGTAATATGGCGAATGGAGTTAAACTCCCCGAAAAATTTTGCGAGCTTTTATAGGCAATAACGCTTTAGCTATTTTTACATTCTGCCCGTTTTGTAGCTTTGCTTTTTCACCCTTTAACAGGCTAACCTTTCAACTGATGGCAGGGGAGGAAGTTCAAGGCTTACACCAGGCACCGTATCTCTGGTATTACATGAACTTGAAGAAGTCAGGAGAAATGTTCACTACAGAAGTGCATGCTGCCGGTACAGTGTTTACCATGAACAACTCATTTCTTGTTTCTGATTTGCTGAGATGTGAGTTCAATGCTAACCAGACCACGGAGGAGGTTTACAGAACAGGTTTTAGCATTAGCAATGACTCTTCTGTGCCTTAAGTTGATTTGAATGTCAATTCAAGCAAGACAAAACTGCACAGAAACTGAAGTACCTGTAGACAGACTTTATTTCACTGAAATCACTAGGCTAACTCACAGGCACACAATTATGGGTCTGTAAGTGTAACACTGGGCCATAAGAATATGAAAGCAGCTACAAGTCTCTACTAGTGGATACAAGGTCTGTGCAAAACCCCAGGCTGATTAAGTCTGTTTGCGGCACGTCTTCTCCAAAGACAGATATGTGGCCTTGTAGGAACAGTGAGGTGTGCAGGAGGATTGGAGAGGAAACAGATGGGGAAGAACCGATTTCTTGTTTTGCTGACTGTAAACTTCTAGATGCACCCAATTTCGCTCAGGGTTTGCTACTGCTAATAGGTTAGATTTTTATTAAAGGCTTCTGGAAACCATATTTAATTTTATTATGCAGAAATTACTCGAGGCTTCTGTTAAATTCAGGAATACCTGAGAATGCAAATAAAAATTATTTTCTATAATCTTCAATAACAATTGCATTTATTCCCCTAGAACTTGCTTTGTTAGATAACTGGAAACCTCTGCAGTTTCTTTTGGCTGTACGTGCAATGTTGCACACTTCAAAATAGAGCAGCAGGGGGAGCTTCTGCTCCAAACAAAACAGACCCAGAGGCAACGCTGGAGAAACACGAAGGGGGTCCAAACTTGTGGAGAACTAAGGGGAAATAAGGAGAAATGTAATGAGTGTCCCACTCAGTTGAAAGGGATCAAGCAAGTGACAAATGCAAGAAAGCAAAGATGTATCGCATGAAAGACAGTGACATGTAAAAGGGAACCACCGTTCTGTCTGACACAATCTCAGTGAACGCTTTCAAAGCAGCTTAGTTTTTGCAGGTCTGAAGAATAAAGAGTTTCACTTTTCATTGATGTGTAGTTTAAAATAATATTTTGGATTCAGCCTGCTGATATATGAGGAGCAAAGTCAGACTGTGCAAGGAAACCAGAGCTGGGTTAGCGAACTCCGTGTTTCTGATCCCACGTACAACTACAAAGTAGCAGGGCATACAAAGCTGGCCTTTGGCAGTTGGGAGTTTATCTGGACTTGCGTTATTTGAATCTGCCATCAGGTCTTAGGCCTTAAGAATACCAGCTTCTCATGCTTCTCTACCACAACAGCAATAACCTAGCCCAGCCTCTGAATGTAAGCTGTCAAATAATCACACAGAGACAGGGAGGGAAACCTGTTCAACAGTAAGTAGGTAGGCAAGAGACTCCAGGAGAGCAAGAAAAGGGCAGCTTTATGAGAGAGAAATACAGAGTTGACCTTGCATTACATTATCCACATTGCTGCTGACTTACAGAGGGGTCTGCTTTTACAGATAACTCACAACGTAAACTGTGGTAATTAATAATATTTAAATTTAATACTTTGTTGCCCTTGGTTTTGGGAGAATGGAAATAATTAAAACATTGGAAAATAATTTAATAATCAGAGGTTCTTAATATTGGAGTAGCATAAAGGTGCTTTACATTGTTCTAAGTATATACAGTTGGGGATAGCATCTGAGCACCAGTAGAACTCTGACGCACAAGGAGCTGTTAAATTGGTATTGCAATAGAAATAAAGGTATAATTCTGCATTTTAACAACACAGAGGCACCGGCAAATGGGATTTTTAAAGGCAGAGGAAACACGAGGTTGCAGTTCAGATTAAGATGAGCTAAATGTAGGCTGCCATGGAGAAGGGAGGTCCTGCTGGTCCCCTAGTCCCTGTTTCTAGCTCTGCTTCATTTCCCCTTCCATTTTTGCCAATGTTAGGGTGCCTGTGGCTGCAGAATGAAACTGCAACTGATGTGGCTAAAACCAAATTGTTATTTTTGCACTTATTCATTTTTCTCACGTGTTAGATTTCAGCTAGGTTGGAACAGAGCACCACTTCAAACAGAAGAGAACTTTGTCATTGGGACTGAGGGGGAAGACAAAACTACCCCTTCTGGCAGCCCACACTTAGATCAGATGAAATCGGTCCTGAAACTACAGCTTGACACACGAATACCAACTCATTAACTACTTTAATTATTAAACCAGGAATCTTGAAAGCTTTTGTAGAAGTTTACATACAAACATACTCATAGTGATATGCTACAGCTGAAGGAGATGGAAAATTATGTATCTCTATTTAATTTTTACACTCTGACCAGCCAGTGAAGTTCATAAGAAGTCAGGCTGGATAAACAACATGACACTAATGTGCAGAACATTCTTTATCAGCTATTTGTTCTTCATGATCTATAATCATTGAGAAATCAGTTCCTCAAATTATTTTACTTGTAAAATGTAAGCACATAAAACCATGACAAGTTTTGGTTCTCTTCCTTCCCTCACCCACCCCATTCTGTAAATATACTGCCTGTGTATTCACTATGAGACAGGAAGGGTACAGTACATCATGCATAGCGGGTACAGGCTATGTCAATAGCTCCATACTTGTCTCTATCTTCTCTACCTTTGTCCAGTAAAGAAATGTAACTAAAGGGACTTCCTTAAATGTTCTTGATTTCACTTCTTACTCTGAAATTTCAAAATCCCCTTGATGGTTTCTGTAGCAGTTCTGTCCTTCCAACAGATCACCCTGAAGATCTAGCAAGATCTGTGAAGGACATTCTTGTAGTTCAACATCACCTCAGAGACACGCAATTTATGTACCGAACTCTGTACCACCTTTCACAGGCAAGAACAAACTAAAGAGATCATTCAGAAGAGCTCTGCTACACTGCAAGATTTTCAGAGGGGAACTGCTATTGCTGGACTCTCTGAACACACTTTGAAGTACCACATGGGAAAAATCTTGTACATATTATTCTAAATCAAATGAGTTATCATAATATTTTTTAAAAATATCTGTACTGTATACATCTCAACACCTGCCTGCCTGAGGTAGTGGAAGGACCAGGAGCTGGTATCACATCCATGTTTTGGTAGGACAGAGGCAGGGGAATAGTTTAGGCCAGAGAAGTGACCTATTCTATAGGCCGAGGAGCCTGTATTTGGCTTGAGCCATATACCCACTAAAGTAACAACTCATAGATCAGCACAAACTGGAGTCAGTAACTGGGGCTGTATGCTCATGAGTCCCACTGGTCACCATCTTCTGTCCACAGCTAGGCAGGCACAGACGTATTCTGGAGCCTCCAACTCTTGCCTTTTCCCCCGTCACCCAGAAACACCTCTTTGCACAAGCTTCTTTGACAGGAGAGGGAGGAGCCTTCATCTGCCACCCAGTGGGAGTCCCTATGGATATTCTCCTAACCCTCCTTTCCTGCAATTCAGCATCATTATCTTTTATCCTGTGTCCAGGGAACACGCAGAAGGGTTTATTTTCTTCTGATTTATTGCTACCATTTTATAAGGAAAAATCTATTTTTACCATTTCTATTCTTCTACATCCCTCTTTTCATGCCTAAGAGTTCTAGGTGAACTGAATAGCAGGTATGCGTCAGGACTGGCATTTTACTCACCATGTGCAGGTCTAATAACTGTAATGCCTGGAATGCAGAAAGACAACAACAACAACAGAAAATTAATAATCACTTTTAGGGCAGATGCAGTAAAACTAAAGCCAAATATTCCTCCCCTTTTCTAAGCCTAACCCTAAGATTTTAATATTAATAATGAATGGTAATAGTGTGTTGGTGCTTTTCAAAATTATTTGGGCATCATAAAAGATAAAAGAAAATGCCCTGTGGGTAGATTATGGGGACTCTTAGCCCTCTTAGTAAACAACAATTAGTAGACACTGGAATATGCTGCATAGCAAGTTGCACCAACACATCATAATAGCAGTGGGGAGAAAGTATTCCTAAAATAACGAACATACTACTAGGGACATCTCTCATCCATACAAGGAATTCATGGACTATATGTCTTATATCACTCTGAGTTGAGAGCTACTATGATAACTACTATAGGTTCTATTTTTATCACATAATATTTTATGGTAAAAAGGACAGCTGTTGCTCAAATAGTTATGCTGGCAAACCTCTGTTTTTGCTGCCAGGGATTGTTTCAACCAAGGGCATACAAAGAGAAGGTAATTCTAACAGACTAAGAAAAAACAAAGGTTTTGATACAGCTACGCTATTGTTAAGAGTGCTTTTGCCAGGACAGCACAGCAGTGCTTTTTTACCACCAAATCCCTTCCAGGGTAAATACAGCCAACTTGCTCCCAAGGCAAATGCCCTTGGGATTTACAAGTCTTTCTCAGTCTTATCAGTTTGTGTCTACTCTGGCAGCACACTGTGCTGGCCAGAATGCCTGGACTTCTTCACGGTCTCTAAATAATATATAAGGAGCAGCTTTTCACAACCAGCTTCTACTCTGCCCTTCTCTTTTCCATGGGAAATAACAATTCAATAGACTTCACTGAAGATGTTCCTAGACTCCTATTAAAAAACGAATCCTGTCTAACCATGCCTCTGTACGCAATCTCAGGACAGTGGAGGCAGTTAGTACACTTTACACATACAACTTCCCTTGAAGGATATTTAACACCTGTTTTCATTTTTTTTCTTTTCTGAGACAGACTGTGTGACTACCATACTTACCACAGAACTAGTATAAAGAAAAAATTCCAGCTCTGCCACTATATTATTTGCTACCCACTTCATCTTCTTCATCTGAGTTTCCCCACCTGCAGAATTAAGATAGTAATATCTGACTGTTCCTACAGGTGGTGTAGGAATCCATTAAGTTTGTGGCTTTACACCATCATGTTTATTAACTTTAAATAATATCTGATAAGAACCAGCAGTTCTTGTGTATTTTGGGAAAAGTATGACCATGGCAGCAAGCCAGGTGTGCCCTGGAATGACAGCAATTCTTTTTCTTAGGAAACACATGGCAATACGATATAAACACAGCAAATGTAGTGTTCATGAGAAATGCAAAGAAATACATTGCAGACGAGGAGGTGGCCAGAAAAAAATAATTTTAAAGTGGCATCTTCTCACTAAGCTAACTAAACATTCATGTATTAATTTGAAAAGTAGATTTTGGGAAGCAGCTGCAAGAGTCCTGGACAACTTCTTTATAGTTACCAGCTTTTCAAACCTTGCTAACTGTCACACTGTTAGCAAGTTGTATAACCTCCATGACCTCCATGACTCCTGGGACAACTTCTGCTTTGAATCATATTACTGCAATTCCCCTTTTTCTTCAACATGAGAGTGATTCAAATTAACAAAGATACACAAAGAAGACAGGCACACTGCATGCTTCTTTGCAAACAATTTTCTCATGGCTTAGTCACTGATGAGTAAGAGAGTCGCACCAATAAAGCCATTGTAACTCAGCTTGCCTATGTATAATCTCTCTTTCTAGATACAAAAAATGTTCTAATTTATCTAAAAGCATTGCCAGCCAGCTGAAAAAATCTGAAAACCCTCTGGCTCATGCACAAGGGCAAGACTTTCCTAAGTGAAATAATGAATCTCATTAGGCATGTGACAATAGCTTTGATTAGTATTTTGCTCACACCAGATTTGCAATGGTTTAATGCTGTTATTGCATCAGTAGAGATATTCTTAGTTTTCAGTGAAGTGGCTTTTATTTAGAGTTACTCTGGAGCAAATTCTGGAGAAGAGCTCTCCAGACAATTTCTCTTTGCACTGTGAAGACATGGTCTGCTTGTTCATCCACAAGCCACTGTAAGGAATGTAGTAAGAAATTATCCTTTCACAGTTTGGAGAATATTTCAGGAGAAATCCGGAGTGGCTTAAAATAGGAAATTTATAATTATGTTCATTTTCCTAGTTTTCCCTAAATAGTTCCTCAACCTATAGGAGGAAAATAAGGAGAAAATATAAACTGTTCATTCAAAGACAGGCTATATTTTTTCCATATTAGATACAATGCATTATATGACATAAAATCCTAGCAAAGAGCAGTTGTCCTAATAGTGTCACATATAGTACTTGTTAAAAGTAAACCCTAGGCTTCCTTATACGTTTGAACTTGACCTACAGATACCTGTGAAACTATAAATCTCTCTTGTCTTTACAATGGCCGTGGCTTTTCATTACTTAATCTTGCATCTGTGATGTTCTGGGCTACCCAAGTGGATCAGCAACACGCATGTGGTAACATTTCTTCCAAGTTAGCTAAAGATGTACTTGTGCTTTGTCTTGGTATTGTTCTATATCTTTATCTTGGTCTATACTTTACCTTAATCTTGGTTTATATTGGCTCTAGAAGGTGAGAGGATCAGATATAAAGTCTGCTGGGACAAAGTTTCACCTTCAAAAATGTTTAAAAGTTTAAATACATGTGAACCATAAAAATGTGTTTTTATCAGTGTGGTATCTTGTAGACACTTTTGATCTGATACTGGGTATCCTAAAACTAGAGTAACTATCTTATGGAAAAACAGCCTTGGGTGAGAGAATCAAAAGTCCAAGTGGCATCTCCATATCCATCTGCTGGATTATTTTTATTTGTTCAAGAAGTTGATACAGTAGTTGTGACATATGTAACTATGTTAAAACAGTGAAAAAAATTTTTAGCAAGTTGGAGTCGTCTGTTCAGAAGAAATTATAAGTTAGAAAAACTGTAAATTAGTGAATAGAAAAAAAAAGCTTGAGAAAAATTATAACCCAGGCAATAACTTTCTACAAGCGAAGAGAGAGAAAAAAGCAACATTTACTGTATAGTTCATTTTATACCACTGACTCAGCTCATTTTATCAGCTGATAGAGTGGTTTGATAAAAAGAAGATGCAGAATTAAGGTTGTTTTGTGGACCAGGTAAATTCAAGAAGTCAAATAACCTGCTTTATATATACAATGAAAAGGAAGGCACAAACCTATCATAAGTGTATCAGAAGGGTTCTGATGCACAATAAAACTGTAGCAGTATAAACACACCCATAATAAGCTTACAGCCGTAGATAAAATAAGGCTGAAGATTAGCCATGGAAATTGCCACGCTGCAGTAAACAGAAAAAGAAGGGATACAGCAATTTATCCAAGTGCATCAAAGCTGTCTGTGTGAAATCCCATTAAGCTAGTACTACTTTCTACCCATACACACTTTCCCATCAGCCCAGAAGTAGCAGCATCAGATGGTGTTCCTTTTCTTTACAGTTATAGTTTTGTGTCTTCTTATTCGTTGGACTCATGTTAATTCAGCAGGGCAGGGAACCCAGATTGTTAGAAGCTGGCATCTCATTATAGATTACCAATTCAGCTTCCCTATTGTAGAAAGTACTAATGCCAAGATAAGAGGTAAATTCCTGCTGCATTAGGAGCTGCAGTAAGATGATGATATCTCATTTAAGACGATTTTCTGCTTGTCCTGGTAATTCAGAGCCCCTTAAAAGTGAAAGACTACTTCAGATTCCTTGTTAAATTCCAGTCGATAGTTACTTTCTGCAGAACAGGCAACAGAATGAAAATCCCTAGAACAAAAAGTCCCATCGTCTTAGTGCCTTTCAGGATGGAAGTTCCTAATACATGCAATGGCCAAACCACAGTCAGTGGTGTAACAGTAAATGCTACGTCAATATTAACTGCTACTGACTGCTAATAACTGCCCTCCAGAACTGGGATATAATGCAAGCTTCCTGATTGCTGGCATTCTGCAACTGGCTAAACATAATGGTATAAAGCACAGGCAAAGCATGTGGATTGCACGAGTGAATACTACAGGCAGTTACTCTCTTAAAACTTGCCTACACAAGCTACGTCATGGCAATTTATCCCACATTAACTAAGGTCTGAATGGATTTGTTGAACCACATTACACCTTTGGTTGGACACTTTTATTCAGAATGTAGTTAGCCTTTGTTTGGCTTGATATAATTCATTCTTATCTGGTTTACTTTAGCAAAACAAAGGTGGATGAATAAACACCAGGAACAAAAAGGACTATTTAAACCATTAAAACAGCGGTCACTGCTAGTATATGAGCAAATGGGTTTAGAAGCTAGAAGATAATTCTTGACTCTCAGAGCAAGCATACTTTGGAACAGTTTCTGATACAGTAATATGAGCAAAATACCTAATTACTTTTAAGATAAAGCTCAGTCAGTTTATGAACCAGATTACACAGCATGTTTGCAATAACAAGGGAGTAGATTCAATGACTCAGAAGGTGCCTTTCAGGAAAGCTCCCATGATAATATTTACAAACCTACTCTACCTCTCTCAAGATTTGCAAAATGTACATAATATACACAGAATTTACCTTGCACTGTAAAATTATAAAAACAAATGTTAGGTCTTTCAAGCTAAGCACGTGGTCTCAGAATCACTAGCAAACACTTCCACGTTGTGGTGTTTATTCGCCCTTGTTTCAACTTTTTCTTTGTAATGTGGAAGTAGTAATACCTTCTTGTCTCACAGGCAGCTGTGAGGAAAATGCATGAATATTTATAAAATGCTCACTCCAATGATGAACACAATCTCCTCACGAGGAAATCAATAAACCCATACAGATTTACATAGTGTGTGGTAAATAAAGGTTATAGCCACACACAGACTAGGACAGATAAACAGCTGCCTCATTCGCTGTGCATCCATCATCCTGTAAATGGAGTCAGACTGAAGTCCTGTCAGGAAGTATATCTGAGGATCTTGTAGTGAGAGACTACCTTACTGCGTACACACAACAGACAGTTTTAATTTGCACTGGCAATATTGGGTGTTCACATATAACATTGGTTAGGACTCTAAATACATCATTTAGCCAATGATCTTGTAAACAATAATTCAGTGTAATTTAAAATTTAAGTTTTTTTGTGAAGTCTCTGCTACAGTTAAATTATTTGTGTTTACTGCAGAACTAAGGAGGAAAAAGGTGATCAAATTACTGGGTGATAATCAAGTCCCTTTCTGGCTGTAAGTTATGATTAATATGCTACCACATCTTCAAAGATATTTAAAGCAGTGTGTATATCATAGTTTGCCACTATTTATACTGTAAATACACACCAGATCTCTCAGGTGCCTCCACTGACCTGATACGAATGCACCTTGTACTTGCTAAGCTGGTCCAGGAGTACCCACAGTGCCATGATGATAACCATCTATGTCTACAAACCCAGATCCCCACTGGCACTGCTACTTATGTGGATTTGGCACTGGAATGTCTGAGGAATCATACCCAGGTTCTTAGCATTTAATTAACTTGAGGTGCTTCGGGTAATGTCTGACGGCATGCTACAACAAATTTCCCTCTTCCTTCCAGGTCTTCGTGGGAAAGTTTTCAGTCTGCCAACATGTTTAGCTGACAGTTCCCGTGATGTAAGTTCCTCTTTCATGTGTCCCAACCAGTGCCAATAGGAGCACAGCTGGATGAGCTGTTCATGCTTGTGCTTGCAGAGTTGTTGCAGCCATGAACAGAGAGTGGGTTTGAAGAACACAGGAGACCAAAGAGCTCTCCTACAGTGCTGGAGTCATCAATGGCTCTCACATGCCCATAGTTTTCTCTTTTCATGTGGTGGTTCAGGAATGAATATGAAAGACACCTGCAGACCTCTCTGGAAAAAAAGGGCTATATCTATGTGGATGACATTCAGTGTTATTACCTCCACACAGAAAAGCTATCAGTGAGATTTCTCAATCAAGCATTATCTCTGGTGACTATCTTCTTTGTAGTGCTCTTCCATAAAATACTTGGGAGAAATCGGTTTAGTTCACTTCAGACATGCTGGGTGGTTGCTTTGCATGCTTGGAATCAAGACCACTTGTACTACTGGCCAGCAGTACGAAAGAATAAAAGTTAAAACATTTATGTGTAATGGCCAAGTCAGGTGCCAGTAAAGCCTCCCACTCACCCAGTCAGACCTACCTCTCCGAACAGCTTATACACCCTGCTCCAACATACCTAATTAAACTGCACAGAGCGCTGCACTAAAGCAGCTATGCTCCTACTGGAAGCCAAGCTAGCTCATTTATGGTTTGGCCAGGTTTTTTTGCAGTGCACTCATATGCAGGCTTAATCGGGGCAATTGTTATTGCTGGGCAAAAAAAGGGAAACAAAATGATGCCTTTTGTAGTTGTAAGCTTACAGAATGGACTGACATGCATGAAAAAATATGAATGGGAAATGTGGGACTCTGCATTTGAAGTATATATGGCTCCAATATGATTACAGAAGAGGTAGCTATTTTATTAAAAGCTGTGTGATGTTCTCTTCTTTCTCAAACACCTATACTAACCTGAAAGTTCCAGTAAATCAATATGTTAACCAATTAAACAACATTAAAGTAACCGTTTTCTGGCAGGCCTACTACCACCTTGAATCTTGCAGCAGTTCACTTTGCCCTCCCCAGAGCAGCATCCTCTTTCCTACAGCACCTGAGCCAGCAATGGGGTGGATGCTGCCAAGGAAACACAAGAACTCGGTATCTTTTCCTGCCCGGAAGAATAAACCTACATAATTTCAAGGTGGCAGTTATGGACCTCCTTCATGCAGATGTATTTTTATTCCATCTGACACACGGTATGTTTTGAAATCCCTGCTGGCCATATGAGCACTTGAAAGAACAGACCATCAGCTGCTGTTCACTGAAATATAACCAAAGTGTTTTCAGTGTGTGGTCAGGGGTGCAGGGTGTGCTAGAATGCTGGACAACAGAGGAAAACAATGGCATGCACATGGGAAGGAGAATGCAACCAGCTACCGCTGCTCAGCACAGCCCTCCCAGCTCTCTGTTAGGAATCAATTGTTGACACTGGACAAGTACTGATAACTCCAGTCCATTTCAACAGGGACCAAGGGGTCTGCAAATAACTATTTCTGGGTTTTTTCCCCCTCCTTTTTCAGCAGAACATGGTCTTGGAGTAGGAATCCTCTCACTTCCGTGTAAAAGGCCATGTGATTTCATCGTATGGGACAGCCTTCAAGAGTGCTCTGGAAGGCAAGAAGAGCAAAAAAGACAGCGTGGGGCTTCAAAAGGGCTGTTGCTGAAACAACTCACTGAGGTTCCTGATGGCAATGATGTATTTAAGATAATTGGGCAGTTTCTCAATAACCAGAGGCCTACTTCCTAGAAAACAAGAGTTTGCTAACCTGATTAGCCCAGTAGCTAGAAAGCTTGACGTTTAAACAGGCCAAGCTACCTTCAGGGCTGGACTGCCCTGGCAAAAGATCAAGAACATCAATTTCCCTGACAAGCTGTCAAGGGCATCAGGTTCTGTCACAGCCGCATTCCTGCTGCCACCTCCATCCGCTGAGGCCTGAAGGGGAAAAAAAAAAAAAAAAAAAGCCTTTAAACGATAACTAACCTTCGGATGGGCAAGCGCTGTGGTTGATGGGGACTGTAAAAGTAGCTCTGTTCATTTTTTTGCTTTGAAAACGCAGCTCCTGAGCACGGCAGGAGGGAAGCGGGTGCACAACTGCTGACGCCTGGGCACGACGGCCCTTAGCCTGCACGCAGTCCGTCGTCTCGCTGGCTTGGGGCTGGCTTGGCCCCCGGCTCGGGGAAAGGGCTCGATGGCAGCACCTAACCTCGCCTCCCGAAGCGGCAACCAAAGTCCTGGCCCGTACGACAAGGAGCAAAGCTTCGTCGCCCGGCCGGGGCCGTGGGGCGTGCGGCGGGGCCGCTGTTGGAAGGGTCCCCCGCCGCCGCCCGGACTGGCGGGTCCTGCCTCAGTCACTGCGCGGGGGGGGAAAGGCCAGAGCGGGAAAAAGCCGAGAAGAAAAAAGCGGCGAAAGGCCGGTGAGGGCAGAGCGACGAGCGGAGGGCGGTGAAAGGCGCCGGGAGAAAGAGGCAGAGCCGGGCCGGGGCGGCAGAGGGGCGGGCAGCACCGGCGGGGCGGGGCGGGGCGGGGCGGGGCGGGGCGGCCCGGCCGCCGACACGGAGCGAGAGTGGGGGTCGCGGCCATTACAGTGGGATGTGCGCCGTGCCACCGGTAAGCCCGCCGGGCCGGGGCGGGGACGGGGCACATACGGGTGTGCGGCTGGTGGGGCGGTAGGACACTGGTGCTGGGCTTTCCGGCCGAGACCTGACGGGAGGGAAACGTGGAAGCGGCGCTTGTGGGAAGAACCCGCACTAATTCGCGGGGAGGTTGTTGCGGAGCCGCCGGCCTCGCCGTACCGCCGTGGGGACAAACGAGCCTCCAGGAAAAACGGGGCTGCCTGTGGCCGCCGGCAGCCCGGTGCCCCCCGCCGCCAGGGACGGAGGCGAGGCTGGCGCCCTGAGGGGAGTGCAGCGGCGGTGCCTCGGTCCCGCCGGCGGCGGCCCGGGATGTTCTCCCTGGCGGGTGCAGCCCCTCGACCTGTGGGGAACGTGAAGCGGTCGGTTCTCAGCGTGAAAAGGCAAGGTCGTCCCACCCGACCTGCCCGTTTTCACCTCCCAGTCGGACTCGGGTGGGGAAGGGAGGTCCCCTCTTCCTGACCATGGGTGACATTTTGCAGGCGTGAGGGGTCTCCCGCGAAACCCGGCGGCGGCTCCGCGGCTGAGGCTCCGTGGTACCGCGGCCGTCGTGGGCAGGGGAAAAGGGCGGTTTGTGCTATTATGTTTTTAAATGTCCCCTGGGCCGTGAGGCCAGCCCTTTCATAGGTTAATCTCATCGGCTGAGCTGCTCTGGAAGCAGACCAGAAAAAGAAGGTAATTGAGACCTTGACTCCAGAAACAAAAGCCTTTGTTTTAATAGTTCATGGCGGTGATTGAGGGAAAGGGTGTAAGCTTTTAGGTACTTCATAGATTTATGTCAAGGAAGTAGACTTCGGCCTGTCAGGAAACCCCTGAAGCTTCAGGAAAGTACAGAGAGATGCACATGGTCGGTTACAGGATTAGGCCGCAATAATAATTACTGGGTTTAGCAATACAAAAACGTTCACGAGGGTGGGAAAGAAAAATTGAAGTTCCGAAAAGGAAATTATTGTTCTGTCGGAAGTACAACTACTGAAGAAAAATGTACTTTTAATATCAAAATTACTCTTATTTTCATATTAAAATAATAGGGTATTGATGTTTCACCAATGACCATAGTATTAACAAACCTCTTATTTAAAAACAACAGTAGAATCATATAAGTTGGGAAAGACCTTCAAGATCATTGAGTCCAACCGTTAATCTAACGCTGTCAAGTCCACCACTAAACCATGTCCCTAAGTACTACATGTACATATTTATCTTCATATTATCACCATGAGATAACAGAAGTGTCATTATCCCTATTGCAGCAGATAGGCACTAAATGGTTTCCCCAAGATCAGAGTGGAATTTAATTCTCTTAACTCCTTGGCATGCCCCAAAAGCTGGTCTGAAGCTATCATTTTAGACTGAATCTTACAGTCAGTTTGTGGGCAGTCACTGTTTACAGGACCAAAAGCTAGGACTGACAGACAAGGATCACATTCTTTTGTTAATTGCCACTGCTGTGGATGATCTGGATTTCAAAAGCGTTAGCCACAGCTGATCTATATTTCCAATGAAAACTAGACCAGAATCAGGACTGAGTGCCCCACATTAAGTACTCAGAGACACTCTAATCTGACATTCCTGTCCCACCTCCCTCTGCCAACAGGAGTACCTTCACAGCTGTAAGCTATATCAGGAAATCCAATAATGTTATTGGCTTTGAGTTAGTTAAAGGTCTTTGCAGATCAGTGAGTTGAACCAGGTTCAGTAAGTATCAGATCGATTATGAAGGAGGGGACAAAGCCTGGAGCAGGACGGAGGAGAAGCAAAAGCAACTCCTCTCAGTGATAGCTTTTAAATCAGTTCAGCTACTCACAGCACTGCTTCTTTAGTGTCTTAAATAGTTTTGAGGTTGCTAGGGTCAGAATTTGAGCATTCTTAACCCCCTGCATTTTTTGCTAGGCTTCTATATCTTTAGGCTTCATTTTTAATAATAAAACTTTTAAAGGTACACATTTGTAGCTGAGCCCTGAATTGCTGTAGGACATTTCTCTCTTTCAGACCTGAAACATTCACTGAAGAGGTATGTTTTAGAGTGTTGCAGAAACTCTCTAGTGGTTAAAGTGGATTCACAGGTTATTCCTGTCAAAATATTCCCAAGTAGTACACAGGTTTTATTGCTCTATGGTGGATATCTGATTGTATTCCTGAGGTTATAGAAGAGTCAGTTTTGTCAAAAATTCACTACAGTGTTGGAAAATTATGTCCACTGCTGTCTTGAATTCTGTTGAACAGTGTTGTGATTTCTGTAGTGACTTTTAAAAGCCCTGTCTTGTCCATATGAATCCAGAAACCATCAATGTATACTGATGTGCGGTTTAAAATGGATATATATACTGTCATAATTTCTGTTGTCACATTAATGAAATGAAAATACACGTATGTGTTCCAAGTACAGGGACAATGCATAATCCCTGTCTTGGACAGCTAATAGTTGAAACCAGTGTCATGAAATAGCAAGTGAAGTCTGCAAGATCTGAGCCTAATTTTAGATCTGAATATAATAAACAGTAGTGGAAGAGAAGTAAAAAGATAATGGGTGTGGAGATGAGTAAGAAAGGCAAGGACAGAAGCAGCAATACTAAAATAAATAGAAGTTCCACAAAGGATTTCATGAGACTGAAAAGAAAACTAGACACCTGTGTAGTTTGAGTCTGATGTTCAGAACAGCCTCTCTGAAGGGATCTCCCACTGAAAATCTTAAAATGCCAAGGAAAAAATCTGATGCATAGCTTATGTTCTAAAACAGCACTGTCATTTGCAGCTGGACTGCATGTGAGGAAGATGCGTGTGAGGTAGGAGCCATGCTTATGCACAACAGTTGTTGCTGAACCTGCAACACAAATATGCTGGATCAGCACAACAGCATTGACAGTTAAGGTGCTGTCAGCTGTAACATTGCCATCCCTTTGAAATATGCAGGTATCTCACATCTGTTGTAGCTGTTGCTTCAGCTTCTTCAAAATCACAAAGCTGTATGTAAATTATTTGTATTTAAGATACACTTTTGGTAGGTATGACTGCACTATGCTTAAGGTAGTTTTAATCTGTTTGGCTAGAACGCAGTGAACTGCACTGCTACAAGCTGTGATGTGTGCCATCTGAATCTGCACAGTACTTGAAGACCTTCATGGAAATCTGTGCTTTTGTGGCTTAACTGCTGTTAGTTATCTAGATATTAAGTAGTTTGGGTTATGCCCACACATTTCTGGCTTCCAGTGTTGGCAGAGAAGTTTGTTTAAAACCAGAAGGTCTTTAAGATAAAATAAAATCTAGTATATTCATTTAAAGTGAGCTGTGGAGGATTTTTGGATTTGGAGTTGTGATCTTTCTGTAACCATATGTATAACCACCTTTCCCCGATCCTTTGAAGAGCCGTAGAGCATTAAACCTGAAAGCCTCTCTGGATGCCTTGGGAGTTTCTGGAACTCTTGAAGAGCTGATAATGTAGGTGTCTTAGAAAACTGGAAAAATATGACTAGTCAGAGACCTAACCTAGGATTATGGGAACTCAAGTACAGTTTCTTGCTGTCACAGGTACCTTCAGTATAAAATTCAATGAGTAACCTAGAGCTTGTCTACACAACAGAGTTTTGGCCCTTTAAAGAAATCGCCATAGTTAAAAACCAGCAATACTGCCAACATGGATTGATTTCCTTTAAAACTGTTTACTGCGATTTAGGGAGCATACACTGACTACAAAAAAAAAAAAAAATCACATCCTTACGCATCATATGACCACCAGTATAAATGTTTTAACGTGGCCCACACCTTAGTCCTACCATGGAATTAATATGAATTTCACACATATCAAAACATATGCAGTGATTAAGTGCTGTATGACCACAAGCTAAAGATATAGTTGTGAGAAAAGGTGGTCATAAAAGAGTAAGACTTAGTCTAGAAAGTTTTGTTTTACAGTTTTGAGAGACTGATGTGGCACATGAGGACACGGCATAAAGCAGGACTTTTCTGATGAATGGAGAAGAGGATGGAAAAAATTTGCACAGATCATAGCTCTCCAGCAGTCTTCAGTTTTATTTTGAAACTGGTTATCTGTAGCAGAAACACATGATTCATCTGAGTTTTAAACCTAAAATTTGGGTTTGTATGGTTCACTTGTGTCTGTAGGTGCAAGATCTGATTGGCATCCTAAATAACTTTACCCAAGGTGGAGGAGATTTTCTGCTTTTATGTACTGCTTGCACATTGTAGCACATTAATCAGCACTACTGCATGTATGGTTTACTATCAGGCTACCTTGCAGTTGACCTTGTGTCAGGGCCTTGGCAATTCCTGGGTTTTAATGCATCTTGCTGATTGTTTTTTCAGTTGTGAAGAGCTGCCCATGGCTGGTTTAATGTACTCACAACCATGAAAGCTCCTTTCCAAGATAAGGCATTTCAAGGCTTGCAGGTTTTCAGTGTTGCCCATGCTAAATCAGACTATGTAGGTAGGAGTGCGTGGCAAAATATTGCCATAGCATTTCACTTTTCATTGTAGGATCTGCCTTCCACCCTTAATCCAGGAGTTCTTAGCGTCCTCTTTATGAATATAACTCAGAATATGTGGTTGCAAATAACCACATATTTTTCTTAGAATTGAAATTTTGATCCCTTCAGGCTTTGGCTGTTTGTCCCATAAATGGCCAGCACAAGTCTCTTATCCAGATCTATTTAGCATATTAGGGTGTCTCTGCAGATTTCATATTGGCTTGCAAAGGCATGTTACAGCTTGTGAAATTGTATGTTACAGACAAAGTAGCGAACCTTAGGAGAAAAGAAGTATTTATTCTTCAGTGTAAATTAATCTTTAGGCCATGGTGCCCTGTCATGGTTTCAGCTGGGATAGAGTTAATTTTCTTCATAGTAGCTTTATCGGGTACTTGGGTCTTGCATTGAAGCCGTTACTGTACTCGGGTACCACCTCATGGAGACAATTAGCAGTTATACCTCCTCCTCTGAGAGGTTTTTTTATGGAGTAAATACAGAATGGCACCTTCACTACCTTCTATGATGTCTCCTCCTTCATTACAATAACTTTTCAGCATCTTAAACACCCTTGGGTAGTTATGATACATCTATTGGTATTGCTTGGGAATATTGTTTTGGTTTTGTCTAAGGTTAATAAACAGTTTAAGAATATCACCCAGAGATCTGCCCCATGCTGGGCACCAGAAAGGACTGTCATAGTTTAGGCCCAGTCAGCATCTAAGCACCACACAGCCCATCGCTCACTCCCCCCATCCCTGTGGGATGGGGGAGAGAATCAGAAGAGCAAAAGTAAGAAAACTCGTAGATTGAGGTAAGAACAGTTTAAAAATTAAAATAGTAATAGTAATAATGATAATAATGATTATTATTATTATGATAATAATTAAAAAATGAAAAAGAAAATAACAGAAGACACAGAGAGAGGTGAAACCCAGGGAAAAAAATCTCCAAGTGATGCAACTGCTCACCACCTGCTGACTGACACCGCAGTCCCTGAGCCGCAATCAGTGCTTCCCCCTGGCCAACTTTCCCCCAGTTAATACACAGGGCATGACATCATATGGTATGGAATATCCCTTTGGCCAGTTTGGATCAGCTGCCTTGGCTGTGCCCCTCCCCTCCCGGCTTCTTGTGCACCCAGCAGAACATGGGAGGCTGGAAAAGTCCTCGACTAGTTTAAGCACTGCTTAGCAACAGCTAAAATATCTCTACATCATCAAGGCTGTTTTCAGCACAAACCCAAAACACAGCCCCATACTAGCTACTATGAAGAAAATTATCCCAGCCAAAACCATGACACTCCCTTAACCTTCTCTGTTGTCTGATAGCTTTTGAGTTGTCAAAGATTATTAGGAAGTGTGTAGGGGAATAGACAGGGATCGGCGACTGGAAGATTACGGGATGTGATGGAAAGATAGACTCCTCCCCATAGGAGTGGCAGGAACAGGAACCGCAAGAGCTATATAAGCGTGTGACGCAGCCAAATAGACGGACATTTTGCATCCATCATATTGATGTCTGTGCATCACTGTCCCCAGGGTGGGTAGAGCCCTGTGTCCCGGAGGTATGCGGCCCAAGATAAGTTCTCCCGTAGAAGCGTACAGCTACAGAAGTGTTTTTAAGATTTAGCCTGTATCATTGTGACAGTCACAATGCAGCAATAGGAGTGCTAGTGAGGCCGTGCAGTAACACTTGTGAAGAGGTTTAAATAGGACTTTGTGTGGATTAGTGATAATCTACTCTTCCATAGCTTTGTGATTGTGAACTCCATTGGGGTTAGTATTTTTTTATCTTCTGTGGTCACCCCAGAACCTCAGACCTGCAGAACATCCTGCAGGTAGGGAGCTAAGAAAAGTGGTGTTGCTAGAGAGATGCGTTGTCTGAATTGTTTCACTGTTAGGTGCTGTAGACATTTTTCAGGTAAGATAATGCAGTTTTTTCGATTGCACTTATGTTTGCCAAGAATTGATTGTTTACTTCCAACTGGAAACAGACCCAGAGGACACAAAAGGTGTCCTGGACACGATGTCCAAAGACTGTGTCTAAGCAGGAACAGGATAGAAATAAGCACTGTATGCATCCACGTGCCAAAGGTCTGAGGAACATTCTTGTGAAATATGTCATTTACCAAGTGTATTTAATAAAGAATTTTCTGAAAGGAGAATGAGGACTAACTATTTGGAGATCAGAGGAAAAGTGGAGAATGTTGTCAGCAAGGAGGAAGTGGTCAAGAGAAGCCGTGGTAAATGGTAGGGCACTTCGCATGACATGTGAGCGAACAACCACAACATAATAGTGAGGTGCAGTTTCAGAGCAGTATAAACATTGGCTAAATTATCTACGCATCTGTTTTGCAGACAATCTCTAGAAAGAATCTGGGATGGGAGAGGTCAGTGAATGCCAAGTGATTTGCCAAAGGCTACCCAATAATATAAGGGGAACTAAGGATTTTTAATTGTCAGCTCCATCTCCCTGCAGGAAAGCTAGGAGTGAAGGCTTGCAAGCAGATATGAAGGTGATATTTCACAGAACTGGAAGCTGACAGAGTTTACAAGAGAGAATGAAAGGCAAGCGATGCGAAGAGAAATCAACTTTTGGACACGAAATGTCCAGACAAGAAAATTATTATACTGGGCTTTATGATGGAAGGCCCTTCTTTCAGGGTACGCAGCATTTAAAAATAAGGGTTTTCACAGCATTACCAGTAGCAGAGTGTAATTAAAGGCTTTTAAAATTGTCATATAAGAAGGTCAGACATGGATAGTGTATAGTGCTTATCTATCCTATGGTAAAAATGACACTGCTGTGTCTTGCTTTTACAAAGATTTGACAACCAGATATTGCACGTTAACTGTATCTAGCCCTTCCAGTTTTCCATTAGAATATCTCCAAGCATTTTATAAGAAGAGGAAAGAGTCAGAGTACATGAGGCAACTGAAGTAGAGAGAAAGCAAATAGTATGTTCAGTGTCAGTTCCCTTCCATATTTCATCGTGATCATGTGACATTAGTGAGCTTGCTGCGGAAAAGTGGCTTTTCGCATGTAAGATATCTCTGCATTAGCTCTACGTCAGCAGTTGCTGTTTAGCAAAGTCAAGTAGTGTTCGCTAGAATGTACAGTGTGAAAATGAGAACAGAGTCTAGCTTGTGTGACACTGTCCTTAAACTTAGAATATGATCATTTAGGCTTCCTATTTTCAAATACACGAACGTTATTCTTGGCTTTTTTAAAACAAAGTTATTTTTTTAAATAAACCTTTAAAAATACTGCTTCAGAGTTAAGTTGTGTTTCTCACATCGTCTAAACATAACTCATCTTGCAGGTCTTTTGCCAGTGTTTAAAGAAACATCTGCTGTTTTGTATTACTGCTTCAAATTCACATTAGGCTGGAGAACTCAAGAAGTTACTATGAAAAATGTCATATCAAGAAGGTCAAATAATGTTTTAAGAGAAGGGATTTATTAGAAAAATTGTTTAAAACAGCTTTTATTTGATCTTTGGCGACTAAATCCTTTATAATATCTAACATGAAGGTGATGAATCTCCTTTCGAACGCCTAGCTAACCAAAGAAAAGGTGCTTATTACGTTATGATCTTTATGAGGAAGAAGAAAAACATTCAAAAGAGGAAAAAAAAATGCAACAGAGATTTCTGAAGTTTGAAACCTCAAATTCTATTTTAAAATGGAAATGCAAATTACTTAAGAAAAATCATTTGCTGATAGTAGCTCAGTTAAATCCTGGGTGAGTCAGAGGGCGTTGTGGCAGTCTATGAGATCCAGATATTCTTTTTCCCAGGATGCTGGTTAATTGCCTGATTCACCTTTTTGACCATAGGAGAATACTTCTTGCCTCTCATACAGTGCTTCCAATGTGGAACAGTGGTGGTAGTTTTTGCATTAGTTATTTCTTGTCCATACAGTCGTCTTCAGAGTTTTCTTAAATGTTGTTACAATAAAATGCTGAGGGTACTGGCAGAAATCTGCAGTGCGTGCAACTGAATCTGAGGTTTCCTGTTCCTTTTTAAGCTCTGCTTCTCTGAAGGAGAATGAGGAAGGGTGGGGCAGAGGTTTAGGGCTGTGTCAGGAGTCAGGGATGCGTGTGCAGTGAGGGGTGACTGCTCTTCAGCAACACTGGGTATGCAGTTTAAACCTTTGGCTCCAGATCCAGCAGTGAGGAATTCTGTCTTAACACACTGTCACATTAAAATGTCCAGTACTCCCCTCCCCCCCCTTTTTTTAACAGTGGTTCACCAGGTATCAAATGCTACAAAAGGTAATAAATTATGAAAACAAAAAAGAGTTAGAATTTAGGAGGTTTTGAAATTGGTCAGGTTTTCTCTTTCATTTTTCCCAATTCTCAACTCTCTCTTCCCATCTTTATTTGTTTGTTAGTCATAATGTAATTCTTAAGTTCTTAAAGCTGGTTTAGCTGTGTACGTTATTTTGCCTATATAATTTTCACTGAGTGCCATTTAAAGCCTTTGCATTCCCGTTAGCCCTGGAAGTTTACTTTGAGAAAGAGTTTCTTTACTTTGGCTGCTGCTTCTGGTCACAGAAGTCACCAGTATCAGATGTTTGTTTGGTCTTCCGAAAACAAACATGTTTTTCTCTACAAATCTAACCTGTTCTCAAATCTCTGGTTCATATGGTATCTTGAAAAATTTTGTGGTATTTGCTTCCTTAAGTTTTCTGCAAGGATATTGTACCTTTTAACAGTATGTAGAGCTATGTCACATTACTGCTTCTGGGCAAAGAATTATTTCCAGCAAAAGTATGGTTAGTTGACACACCCTGTATGATTCATGATAAAGGTGGAAGCTTGAAAGAAGCTGATAACATGATTTCTTCTTTGTCCTATTAAGTTTAAAACCCTCCTTGATAATCCAGCCAATTAAAGCAAACTTTTCTATTAAAAAGCCCCTTATTGCATAAGATCTGTTTGTGAAATTACTGATTTGTCACAGCAGAGACGGTTAAAGAGGAGTGTTGTTTCCTCAGAATGGCTAAGCCTTAAGGGCACCATCTGAAACCTAGAAGACTTTTTTAAAGAACTGAATTGCCAGAATTTGTTATTGTAAAAGAAGAAATGAGCCTTTTTTTTTTTTTTTTTTCCCAGCTAGTCAACTTTTTAAACTCTCTAATTTCCAATGATTTGTTCTTTGTTTCAGTCCTGACTCATGTAGGTGGCTTGGTGTTCATATGGTTTTTAGAACCCTATGTGTATTGCTCTGTATAGCAAAGTATGGACTCCACTAGCAGCGGGTACTTCAGTCCCTAAATATTTTTGAACACCTGGGTTCCTTCCAAGCTTTAGACTTGTTCTCAGACTTGGTGCAAATGAATTGAAGCATCTTTTTCACGTTTCTACAGATCAATATTCACATGTCTGACTGTATGGTGGCCATACCTTAAAAGTAGTTCATTGCTGTGAAGTAGCTGCTTCTAGATGTTGGAGTTTCCATCTCTGGATGAAGGACTAACCCTGACTAAAATGGGATAGTAGCCTCTATGCAGAGGGCAGTCCCTCTGGGGACTGTTCCCCAGGCAGTAGGATTAGAGGGAGCAAGGACATGAAGATGCCATGTTCTGTGAAAAGAAGATGATGCCTTATTTTTTGGAAGATCTTCACAATCTCCTTCTGATTTCTCTGAGAAGTCCCAGATATAGTTGCCTTCCTGCACAGCCATTGCTTGCCTTTGATAGTCTGATGGTTACTGGACTATGAGGTTTAGCACTGAGAAGAAAGGAAAGTCTTTTTCCTCAGACTGGTCCTTTACATTGCCTGGGGAAGCACTACAGAAGGGCCTTGGGAGAACAGTAGTTTATGTGGGAACTGCTGGGGGATGCTGAGAGGAGATGCTATACAGAGGTTTGTTTTTCTCTCGTAGTTCCTCTTCTCCTTTCACATGCAGATGAGGATTTCTAGAGAGACATATGAGTTTCATGTATGTGGTAACAGTCTTCCAAGACATTGAGATTGTAATAGTCAATAACTATCCACATCTAATGATGATAGGACAAAAATGTACCATCTTAATGTGACGAGAGGAAGAGACCAGTTAGACATTAGGGGAAAGCTTTCTAGCCAAAGGGTTGTGACACAGAGGACTAGACTTTTAGGAAGTTTGCAGAATCTTCTTCTTTTTAAGAACAGAATGGAATGATGTAGATATTAATGCTACCTCACTGCTAGAGGATCTGCTGAGGGCACTGTGCCCATGTTTCATGATTTCTGCAAATGTGGTAGAAGAAAGGAAAATCAAGGAAGATATGTAAGAAGAGATATGATGGTGTCAAATTGATAGTTTGGAAAACTACTTTTTTACAGCAACATTTTGGAGGAATCTGAGCAGCACAGAGTGGTATTTGTGACAGGCAGAAAGAGAGATACAACATGAATAGAAGTCTGAGTTGATGGAAGCCAAAATCAAGATTACTTTGGTCACTCTATAGGGTGTTCCATAGTAAAGAGACTTTGTTTAGAAAGACCCAGCAAGTTTTAGAGGCAGCTTTTGTGTGGGAATTTAGGAAGTGGATTTAGTCTAAAACTTTGCTATAATGTATGCAGGTAGTAAGATATCAGATGGAAGAAAAGTAATCTGCAGCGAGAACTGGCTACGTTGATGATTTAAAGCTCATGCAAGTTATAGTTTTAAACAAATATAAGGTGAGCCATTCTATGGAAGAAGTAGTACAAGAAACATAGCAACTATTAATTGTAAAAACTTGTTGTAAATTATAAAAAAAACCTCATTGTAAAAAACAGAAGTTGTGACCTTCTATTAAAGCATGGTTTGTGTGTGTAAAAGTCCTTTTCTGACTGCATTGGGTGGTTTGATAAAGTGAATATCACCTATAGCTATGAACTTTGGCTTTCTTTAGGAAAACAAATTCCTCGGTAGATTGCTAGAGCTTAGCTAAAGTGAATAAAGGGAGAGGCATTGGCATGAAGTTTATTCATCTTCTATCAGTGAGTGAAAACTCTCAAACCGCTTTCTAATTCAATAGGAAGAGGGTTTTTTATTCATGATAGTCACTTAGTGCCTTTCACTGGCAATTCCTCACTTCAGGCCCAAGACTGTACTCAGATACCTATTGTTATGTTGTTTACTCCTGAGTTTGATAAAGGTTGTTACCATTAGCAAGGACTGGAGTGTCTGAGGTAAATATTCCTTTCAAAATACTGCTCTCTACAGAATTAGCAGCTTGTCTGCTTTTTCACCATACAACAGCATGAGAAACTGGTGGGTGGGCTGCTTACATAAGGTGCTGTTACAAAAATATTGTGCATTTTAAACAGAGTTATCAAACTTAAGGATCCTGAAAGGGTTCATGAAGTTCAGATAAATTCGAGCTTTGAGGCAGAGGTTCCTGACCTCAAATAACCTATTAACTGTCTGGGTTTTTTTAAATGAAACTATGGAAATTACTTTTTTCTCGGCTTATTCAAAACTGTAAATGTGACTTTTTAGTTGAAAAGCCTTTACAGAATTATTACTTAACTTGCTGTATTTTAACATGTTTCTAGATAGAGGACACTCCTTGGATTGTAAAGCATTTCAGGCGCAATGGCAGATCCCATCCGCTGGGCCCGATACCGTTGGCAGCGACTGATATCTACAGAGGGTGGAGAAGGTAGCAGCAGCAGGAATTCAAGTAACAAGTGCTATCAATCATCAAAAACTATTGGCAAACACAGGATAGTGATACCCTGTTTGGGACATTTTAGGGAGGAGTATGAAAAAGTGTCAAAACTGTACATGAACAACAAAATACGGACTACTAAGTATACTTTATTGAATTTTTTACCACGGAATTTGTTTGAACAGTTTCACAGGTAATGAAGTCCTTTTGATTGTTGTAATTCTTCTGAAATGGAATCATTTTATTTAAATGTGTGTATTACTATATAGAATGGTATTCAAAAATTAGTCCTCCTCCTGACCTGCCTATTACTCCTGAAGAGGTCTGCGTTATTTGGGCAAAGTCTCTTGAGTATCATCCATGTTGGGCTAATCCTTTTCTCCATAGCTTATGGAATTTATGCTCATTCTGGTTTTTTGATTATTGAAATATTCCTTACTCTTGGAGCACTGCCACACAACAATCGGCAGTAGGATTTTCAGCTCATTTCCTGCAAATGTATTTCTCCCCTTCATGTGTTTCTCTGTTGCCAATTTTTTTCATCTTCCTCCTGCTTGGAGGACTGCTGATTTGTAAAGTTATGCAGAATCTGTAGGATGGCTCCCTTTTAAAAAACATGTCATCTCCCTCAGGAGATGATAAAATTAAATGTAAAAGACCTGGAAATTTGAGAGAGTGCAAGTTCATGAAAGCCTTGATAGAAGACACATGCCTGGAGGACAGGTTTGAAAATACAGGAGAATTCTTGGTTTCTGCATGTTCTGATCATGCATCTGCACAGCTAAGTAATCTATTGACTGGAGGGAGAAGACAGAGTTACGGATACTTCCTTGTTAAATTGCTCTTGGGGGGGAAGAAAAGATAGACACTTAAATTAGCAGCATATTTATGTGGCATGAAGTGGGGGAATAAGGATGACTGTCTGCTAGCACAGCTAACTCCTATGTTTTCTTTTTGTTTCAGAGTTGCGAATTTGTATTTCCTATTTCTGGTTGTCCTGAATTGGGTTCCTCTGGTGGAAGCCTTCCAAAAAGAAATTACAATGCTACCTCTAGTAGCGGTTCTGACAATTATTGCAGTGAAAGATGGTCTGGAAGATTACTCAAAGTACAAAATGGATAAACAGATCAACAACTTACTAACCAAAGTGTATAGCAGGTAAGAGACAACAGTCTTTCTGATTTATTGTTATTATTTGATTATAAGTATATGTGAAAAAGTTGTTGATAAATCTTTTGGTTTACTTTCTGGATACTCAAAGAATCATAAAATAATTTCATTTGGAAGGGGTCTCTGGAGGTCATCTAGTCCATCCCCCTGCTCAAAGCAGGTCTAATTAGATCAGGTTGCTCAGGGATTAGTCTAGTTGAGTCTTGATCGCCAGTTTGCTAAACGGATATTAAATTAGTGTAAAATTTGCTGAAAAAATAATCTTTGGTTGAGGCAAGAGTGTTCGTGCGTGAGTTTGTACTGCATTAACCAAGGTAGTTTGACTAGTTAAGCATTGTTGCACATAGCATTTGTTTTGAAAGGTGTATTTTTAATTCCTCTAAAATCACTATAAGCATCATGGAAATTCAAAGGTTGCTAATTTATCACTATATTGGTAAAGCTTGTTAATGCTATCAGGATGTACTTATAATGTAGTAACATTTCCCCAAACAGAATTTGGTCATTTTCTATTTGAGTGCATTGCATAGTTTGGTACAAATGTTAGCACCTGTTCCACAGCGCAGGACTGCAGTATTACCGACTGTAGGTGCAGGTCAGGAGTGGAGCATGCTGGTGGTGAGGGGTTTGCTGACAGGCAGTTATTATGCATGGATAATAAAAAGACAGGAACACAAACTGATCATATTCTATATTAACTGGCAACAAACTTCTTTTAGCGCATGTCAGTGCTGTCCACATCACTGTTTTTCTTTTATACCTGTCACAAAAGGATATTCTGAGACTCATTCAAAGCCTGTAAAATACAAAAATAAAGGAAGTATAGTGGACCCTTTTTCTTTCTTGCATGCTCTGTGGTCATTCAGGGAAACAAATATTCTGAAAAACATCACTTTTCATGTCTGGTAGTAGCCATCACAAATAGGACCTGTAGGAGAGGACTGATTGGCAGTTAGACACTTTAATGAGAAAAGGGAGCTTTAAATATGGTTTGGCACTACAGCAGCTACTGTATGTTACTTCTTGGACCTTACTGAATTTGTTAAAGACACATCTTTTCCTAGTGAAGGCAATACACTGAAAAGAAACTTTTTTCCAGTCTAATGTGCTAGCTGGTTGTGCCAAACCCGAACTAAACTCTCTACTGTAGACACGACCTTAATCAGCCCCTGCAGCAGGTTTGCAATCATTAAATATATTGTGATATTACTCAGAAGATGCAGTCTGCAGCTTTCTGGCATTTGTCATACTGTTTTGGCACTTTAAGAGCTAGCTCATAACCATAGAAAAAGTCTGGACTATCATTTTATATCAAAGGAAAAACAAACAGCTTTTTGTTCTGCAAACACGAATATATATATCGCAGCTTTCCCAGAAGCGTTCTATTCAACCCATAAAAATTTGAGCTTGAAACAAGTAAGTAATTGGGCTGTTAGGGGAGATAAAGGTTTTCTTTCTTTTTCATGTCCTCTGAGAAGGCTTCAAGGAGAAGCTGGATTATTTCTGCTATAAATTGTCATGTACCCTGAAAGACTTCGTTGCCAGAAAGCTGAAGCATTCAATACACACATTCCTGAAAACTGTGTTACTTGCAATCTCATACCAATGTCAATGAATCAGAATTAATTTCCGATCGTCTTTTCTGGGTTAATTCCTTCCCCGTCACCAAAAATATGTAATAATCAGCAGCCATACTAGTCATCTGTAAAAATTCCTTCTTGTGCCTATAAGTATTTTGGTTTTGCAACTTTTTTTCCTCCTTAGATTCTTTATCATTAATTATTTTATATAGTATAATCTGGTTTTAAAAATAAACTTGGAGGCATGGTTCAGGAGATAAGTCTTACTGGTACAAAAATGATTGTTCGCTCTGTGTGAGTTGATTTCTCTTAAACTTCCATTAATCTCACCTTAGCATTCAGAATTCCTTGTTTAACAAGAATCCCTTAGAAATTGTAATGACTCTTGCAGTGCGTGCATTTAATCAAGAATAGTCCTATCAATTGTAAACATGATGAGGAACTAGCTAATGTTGAATATAGTTTCCAGTTATTTTCTTACTGTGTGTCTTTCATCTGGAGAAGTTGTATACATTGTACATGCTGTCTGTGTAATTTTACTTACACATTAGATACTGATACCTACGTGGCTACTGAGAGAAAGTGCCCAATATAATGGCCTTTCTTGCTATCTCAACATAACTAAGCAATAGTTGTCATGCTTGAAAGCTGGTAGGCCACCTGTTTGTATCTAATAATAATTTGCATGAAGCATTTTCCGGATGACCAGTGATCCTTGCTTCTTAAACTCTTGAGGCTTGCTTTTATTATATATTTATTTGATTTATTATTAGTTAAGTGTTCATAATTGAAACTGGTTTCACTGTGCTCTGTTGTCCCTGACAAAATGTGCTTGTCTCAGTGCCTTGATAAATCTATCTGAGCAGCTAGATGGTAGTTTCTGTGCTTTTTTTGACAAATCTATTTTCCACCCTCCTGTCCTGCCCCCCCTCCCCACACTGTATTTGCTTTTGCTTATAGCAAGTGCCTGACATCCTGACATCCATAGTTTCAGAATTTTCAACCTTTTACTTCTTGAAGTTCTGGAATTTATCTATTTGATACTTCAGAATTACTGTATTTAGACTTAAATAAACAGAGCCTGAAGCTGATTTTTCCAGGAAAGCTTATTTCCATCTTGAATATGTGATAAAATAAGATAATGTTGCTTAAAATGTTGGGGTGTTTTTCCTGTCTCATCTTTCCCTTGCGGAGTAATAAAACATATCAATAAACAATAAAACGTGCTAATGTGCACTGTAATTTAGTTTGTAATTTTTGATATGATGTTAAATACTTAGTTATCAAGTCCTTGTGCCTTTTGAGCAAGTTGTCATTTTAAAATGGTAGAATCTGATTTTAAATAGCCATGAATCACAAAGTATAAGGCAGTTCCATTTGAGCATCTGTTAAAATCATGTAGTATGTAGTTCCTGTCATTTCAGTAGAACTGTGGTGAGGTGATTATGATGGGAAAATCCATTGATTCCCTCACTGGCCTGCTACTAAAGACAGTTAAACTTTTTGTCTGACTTTGTGCTGAACTGGATAAAGAATACATGCATGATCCATCTGCTGTGTCAGCAGGACGGGTAACTTTGCTGGCTGATATGTTTTTCTTCTTTTTCAAAGATATTTTTGTTTCATTCCAAGCCTTGCATGTAAATGTGTTATAATTACTGTTCTTTACAAATGCATGTTTATGCAAGTCATTGTACATCTTTGAAATCCAGATATAATTCATATCCAGTTTTTCTTTATGGACTTGAGATCTGGAAAAAATAATCCTTTCTACAAGATTCTTCCTTACCTCTAGCTTTCCTTTCCTCTCCCAGACTTCAGCGTGGCAAAAAGAAAGTGGGACTTGTCCAGGTGCATCAAGTGAAAAGAAACATCATATACTTTCAGTCCCACATTTATTAAACAGGGAGTGATTTAAAAGAGAAATATTTGCCATCTCCTGAGGGCAAATCTCAACACTGGCAGCACAGAAAAATAGGGTTTTGTAGTTTTTGGTGATATATATGGTAGCTAGAAAAAATATAGGGATGTGAGAGTACAAGTGTTCTCCTTTTTTTAATCTCTAGTAAACAGTTATTTCAAGGATAAATCAAAGGGTTGCTTTGTCACAAAATCCTTAATTTTCAAATATTTCTGTGGTTTTGCAAATTCCAATGCATTTTGAAAAAATCCTGTTGAAGTCAGTGGCAGAAATTGACAACTTTTCACCTGATATTTTTATCTTACTACATTAGTGATGCCATTGCTTTCTTTGTTTATGTGCTTATTTTGTCTTGCTTACCTTTCCATTTCCATCCTTTCTCCAACTCTTCTAGATACAAGCTGGCCATGGAAGTAATTTTCTCCCACCACCCTCCTGGGTTCTCAAATCCTTTCCATCCTGTTTGGAGGGTGAGGTAAAAGGGTGCTGTTCTGGAGTGACCAGGGCATTCTGCTCCAGTTGGTGTTGTACCCCAATAGGACTCACTTGGCCTTCATAGCAGGGTAAATTGGCCTGCACACAAAAAGTTATGCTGATGTAATTTTCCATACCTGAAGGCTAGTTCTAAACAAACAAACAAAAAACCCACTAGTTTTCAGCTCGGTCAGTCTCCTGAATAGATTTATTTGTCAGAACCTTTGCTGCTATCAAAGCTTAAGTCATACCTTTGGTAATTGAGTCACATCCTGTTTCCGCAAATCTTCCTTCCATTTTCGTGTTTAACTCATTATGTTGTTTTTTTGATAGTTTACTTTAGAAATTATTCTTTAACTCTTTTTTTTTTTAAACTATTTTCAAGGAAATGTATGAAAAGGTAATTCCTGCAGTGTTTTTTCAATCCATTGTCTTGTGATAGACATGGCTGTAGCTTTAAGTTGTTGTGCCAGTTTTCCATCTGTGGAGAAATCCAATGATGAGCACCTTAAGAAGAAAAAAGACGTGCATTATATTACTTTAATTTTATGTCAGCTTTTGTTGCGTCCTGTTTTTGCTTCGATTGCACTTTGAAAGCAATATAACCACCTCCACCTTATCTTCACTAGAGAAATTGTCATCAGTACAGTGATTAATTGTGTGGGCTTTGTAACTTCTGCTGGTAGACAAGCATTTTCAAAAGGGTACTGACAGATAGTGCAGGTCTGATAAGTATGGGCACAGATCTTGATACAGGGAATATTTTCCTGATATTTTCTTTGCCCTTAGAAGTGTCTGTTTCTATTTCAGTATTGCTCAGAAGTGTTTTACATAACTGGCACTGATCTACTAGCTTTAATCAAGGTGCAAGTCTACACACAGTGGCCACATTGTGAAACATGCTAGCTTATGTCTGCACTGTTGAAGCTAGGTGTACTTCCCAACTCCCTGGTGTGAGTGTGCTTCTCAGCCAGCTTAGAATGACATCCAGGGATGGAAGCAAAACATGGAAGAAGGCCCTAGCACAGCCCAGACTGTACCCCAATCTGGATGACTGAGAAATGAAGACTGTGAAGAGTACATGCTTCTCTCTAAACATAGCTCTAGGGTTAGTCCATGCAAGGCAGAAAAGCCAGGCAGTCACTGAGGGCAGTAATAGTTCGTACAAAAACGTACTGCATCCAGACCTGTGCAGTGTTTGTAACAGCAACTGTAGGTGTATTTCATCACCTGTGTTGCAGTAGCCTACTACTGTGTGCCTCCAGCTAGTTCATCAAGCACTCCTTGTTGCTTATTACCTTACATCCTATTCACCACTCTAAACTTGACTCTGTCTGCAATAAACTGCTGTGGTTACATAGAAGGAAGATTGTTAATCTCAGCTGAGGACAGAACAGCTATAAATAGTAGGTTGAAAACGGTTCACACTTATGTACATCATGCCTGGATATTTCACATTAATAAAGAATTTCATGTCAGTGCTGATGGGCCTAAGCTTTATAGAGTCTTGGCACCTTATATTCAAAATTAACAGAAAATATAGTTTCAAAGTCTGTAAATAGAAGTATATTTAGAGCATTAGTGAAGTGGTTGCTGAATATTCTTTGTTTACTGGTAGATTGATCATCGTCTTAGGAGACAGAGATTTTTGAAAGGCCCTATCAGAAGGGAAAAAGATTTGCTGTTCTTGGTTGCATATTTGCAAGAAAAAGTGGTGACCCAAGGAGAAACCATGAAGACACTGTTTTCTCTCTTGGAATAATGAAAATAAAACAAGCAAGTGGGCTAAATTTTAAATAGAGCTAGAATAATTCTGTGGGGGTGTCTGGAATGTAATACCCAGAAAAACAGGGCTTAGACCTCAGAGCCCTTTCTTTGTAACTATATTCACCTTGAGCTAATAGGCTATCTCATGATTGTTATTTTTTTTAATGACTTGGAAGCATAAACTAATATAGAGTAATATTCTAGTCACTGTGTGTCTCTCTGAGCTTTCTGTTTATGCATTTGTAAAAAATTACTGGCTTTATATGTATTTCAGGAAGGAGAAGAAATACATAGATGAATGCTGGAAAAATGTCAATGTTGGGGACTTCATCCGGCTTTCACGTAATGAAATCATTCCTGCCGACATGGTGCTGTTATATTCTAGTGACCCGGATGGGATCTGTTACATCGAAACGGCAGGCCTTGATGGAGAAACCAATCTAAAGCAGAGGCAGGTGGTGAGAGGATATTCGGAGCAGGTGATAATTGCGCATTTCTAGTGGTGTAAGAAAGGTGACATGACAGATGGTCAACTAAAAAAAAAAAACCCAAACGTCCCAGCCCTCTAGATTGCCTAATTCTTGATAGGTCAGTGATCCCCATCTGAAAACAAAATAACTAGGTAACATAGTTCTAATTTGTTGCTTGAATTATTTTGGATCAAATCTTTGTGTGTTCACTTAACCCAGAGAAAGAGAGATCTATTTCAAGTAATGCAAACCGGTAAAAATAACTATTCAGTAAATGTCAAGAAGTTGTTAGAAGTAATTTATGGTACATATCATGTCATGGGTGAGAAATTGGAATTTTTTTAAAAGGGAGTTCTGTGCTATATGAAGATCTAGAGAGAACAGAAGGTATTATCTTCTCTTTCACCGTTTCATATTGCATATATATTCTTACCTCCATACCGTATTTAGTATTGTACCTACCAGACGAAATGCTGGAGGCTGGCACAAGGAAGATAATACAAAAAAAAAAACCAAAAATTCTGGCATTTTTGCAATCTTCAGCACAGCTGGTACTGAGTGTTGCTGCTGAAACACCATGCTGACAACAAAGGCAGGGAGACTCGGTGCTGTCCATAATAACAGACTGTTTAGTTCTCGGGAGATAAAATTACCTCAACTGTCTCTGAATTGTCAGCAGTGGTGAGGAAGTGAGGGGGAGTTACTTAGTGAGTATGGTAATAACAAAGGCATGATGGTGATATCCATGAGCCAAGCTGTTTCTTATCTCCATATAGTGACACGGTTTTAAATTTTTTTTTTCTTTCTTGATTTAATCTTAAAACAATAAGACAGAAATGACTGTTTGATCTTTCTGTATATACATATTGCCATGCAAGGCAAAAGTCAATTGGTTCTACAGGCTTACATCATACTGAGGTGGCCCCAACCTCATACCAGCTCCTGCTACCAAGTTTTGATTTCAGTCTCACTCAAGGGACTTGTTTTCTCTGTTTCCAGAAGACATGCACCAAAATGCTAGGAGGAGTCACATTGTCCAAAAGCAAGTGACAGTTCCTTCAGCATTCATTTTGTCCTCAAATAATAATAAAAAAAAGTAATTGTAGAGTCTTCTTGTGAGGACTGCATGGTTTCTGAATGTAGAGCCATGGTCAACTTCACAGTCCTCTAGTGCCCCTTAAGCTGAATTTCAGCCAGAGGCTTTGTCTGTACAAACTCAGGCTGAATAAGACTCTGGCAGTGCTGTGTAAGAGGCTGACTGCCTGACCTCTCCGTTTCTTAAGCTCAGAAGAATAGAAATAAACGACATAAAATTAAAGAACATCTGAAGACAAGGACTAAAAAGACTTAACCTATTTGCAAGGCTGTTATGTCTTGCGTCTTTGTGACTAAGCAAGTGGAAACACAGTGAAAAGGTTATCAGTGGGGCACCTGTTCTGGAACTTGGGATTCCTTTAAGAGAAAGCAGGGAAAAATTAAAGCATGAAACAGGAGCTGAAACTCTTGTAGTCACTTTTTGTGGCAACTTAGAATAGCGTAATTTTTATTTTTTGATGCTTGAATGACAACAGGAAAGAAATTGGGAAAGTAACTCGAGGCTTCTTGGGTAACAAGGCAGAGAACACAGTGTCTCCAGCCATCTTGGTGTTCATAGAGAAGTACACAAAACAGCTGATGACCTGCTCCCTGAGGATAATGAGCTATTTATTTGTCATGGTTTAGCCCCAGTCAGCAACTAAGCACCATGCAGCCGGTTGCTCACGCACCTGCCATGGGATGGATGAGAGAATCGGAAGAGTAGAAGTGAGAAAACTCATGGGTTGAGATAAAGACAGTTTAATTATTAATTTCATAATTAAAGCAAAAGCCGCATGCACAAGCAAAGCAAACCAAGGAAAGCAGGGCTCCATCACACGTAACAGTTACTTGGGAAGACAAACGCCATCGCTCTGAATCCCACCCCCCTTCCTCCTCCTTCCCCCAGCTTTATAGACTGAGCATGACATCATATGGTATGGAATATCCCTTTGGTCAGTTGGGGTCAGGTGTCCTAGCTGTGTCCCCTCCCAGCTTCTTGTGCACCCCACAAAGCATGGGAAGCTGAAAAAGTCTTTGACTAGACTAAGCACTACTTAGCAACAACCGAAATATCTCTGTATTATCAACGCTCTTTTCAGCACAAGTCCAAAATGTAGCCCCATGCTATCCACTATGAAGGAAATTATCTCTATCCTAGCCAAAACCAGGACATTAGTGAACAAACTGACATTGCTCTGCTGCTTTCAAGATACTCAAATGTTGCTTCCCATTAAGGAGGGATTAATCTCCTTTTCCTTCCACACCCCATAGGGTTAGCTGAGCCAAGCACAGGTTCCATGGGGTGAAGAAGCTAATGTGCCACAGGACTGCACTGGTCAGTCCCTTGTCAGCCTGTGTGGTCAGTGACTGAATCCAGTCCTAGCTGCAGCGTCCTCAAACCTAGTGGAGAGGAAAGTGCTGTCCTTTTCTTCCAGGCAGCCTAAGAAGCCAGGCTCATGGAAGGAGGTGCCATCTCTCCTCTTGCACGTTGCCTGTGCACCCATTCCATTCCCATGCGATGTTATCAAACCATATAGTTTGTCAGGAACACAGCAGGGCAAAGCAGCGGGCATGGCCTTGGGAAGCTGCCTCTTCCCCCATTCCACTGAGAGAGTCTGATGCAGGGCTTATCACTCCCAGCTACCACACTCAGTTGTCATCTTCATTGTCCTCCTTCTTTAGTGACCCTTACACAAAATCCAAGTTATTTTAATTCTGCAATAGAAAATCTTCTCTCTTGTGCCAGGAAACATAGGAAAGCGTCTCAAGAAATAAGGTGCAAAATCTACTCTCACTATTTGCTATGTCAAAGTTAAGGATAATGAAGAAATATAGACAAGAAACTTGTAGTCCAGAAAGATCTGAGTGCCCATATCAAGATGCCTGCTTTTGGACATAGTTTTTGTCACCTCTGTTTTATAGTGGCAGGGTATAGACATAAATTCTGTGCCCACTATAAGTTACACCCCAAGTTTTTGTGGTTGCTGTTTCAAGGTATTCTGCAAGAAGCTCCTACTAACACCTTGACTGCTATTACAAATTGTTTGACCAAGTCAAATCGTTTAGTTGTCCATCAAAATTAGGATGCTTTCACCAGAAATACATATCTGGAGGCAGTTTCCAGGCTGTAGAAGAAAAGAATTGACTGCTTTGGCTATTTTGCTTCCTTTTGGGGGTAGTTCTTAGTCTTTTTGTGCTCTTTTTTTTTGTGTAATTGTTGTACAATGTGAAATGCTTGAAAAGCGCAAATCAATTATACTGTGTAACATTTTACAGAAGTTTTGTACTTCCTGTAGAAGCAAACATGAGAAAGGTTAGTGGAGAGGTCTTTTACAGTTAATTAAATTTACAAAAAGACCGAAGGTATCTGTCTGTCTAAGGCTATCTTCATATTGACTTCAGGCTAATACGGTGCAACAAATCAATATAGCCAAACATAGCAAAAATATTTTTTTTAATCGAGCCAACCAAGTATGTGTTAATAATACAATCTTCTGAGTTTCAAATTCTACCTACAGGATTGTGTTTTAACCCCACAGTTGCTATTCTGCCAGTGTGAAGTCACCCAGGTGTGGGAGTACAGCCTTCTCAGAGACCTGCAATTATGTAGAAGATGTATTCAATTACACCTGTGAATTATAGATTTATCCTTGCAGCTTGAAACCTTAAATTGGTCATTCTTTTCTTCTAAAGAGCAGAGCAAATGACTTTCAAAAGAGTTAGTGGAAGGTACTCAGCTTGGAATCTGCTCTGTTATACCAGAGGCTACCCTCTGTTATACTAGAGGCATACTTATATACTATTAAATTGCAAATGCAATTGCAGGTAATTCCAAAGATAAGGCCTTTTGGTTTTTCTCTTACTTCTTGTCAGGTTTCTTTCTTTATTAATAAAGGATATTTCTTTCGCTTGGATTTTCTCTTCACTGAAGAGCTCACTTGTTCTTTATTTGCAACGTGTACTTCTAGTTGTTCATAACAGCCCTTTCTTCAGTACTGGTAAGGCTCAAACATCATCAAAAAGTTCTACCTGCTTTCTTTGCATTAGCACAGATAGCATCCTGGTCACAGTAACAGAAACAACGGCTGTTTGGAAGAAATTCTGCTTGCAGAGAAGACAGTGCCTCTTTTTTTTTTTTTTTACTTATAATGAAAAAACCTATGGGAAATCCCTGCTTTTCATATGTTCTTACTGCATTTTTTTTCTTCTTCCTCACTCTTCACCCATTTTCTCCTCTCCAGTGTTCTTAAAATTCAACTGATACTTGCCAGGGTTGGATATTTACTAGGAAGTCCTTCCATGCTGTGTAAGTCTGATTTACGCTGGGTAGCAGATCATCAACACCACCGGCAGCATACAGTTTCAATGCTAAATTGTCAGATAATAATATCTGAATCTATGAATTTATGATGTTTTTAAGTTCCATCATATTTTGTCTGAATTCTCTGTTTTGTTTTGTTTTTTCCTATGGCTTTAGGTCTCTGAAATTGATCCAGAAAAATTTTCCAGTAGAATAGAGTGTGAAAGTCCTAACAATGACCTCAGTCGCTTCCGAGGCTTTGTGTAAGTAGGCGTGGTGGCTCTTCAAACTATCGTCATTTGTTTTGGTGCTCTTAATAATTTTTAGGGAGCTTGTAATGTTTGCTTTAAAATATAATGACAATTTGTATAGAAGTTTCACCACTACATTCCTGAGTGCAGCCCAACAAATAGAGTTCCAGAAGGGCTTTCTGAGCAGCAGATTGTGAAGTGGGAAAGCCCACTAGTGCTTTTTGGTTTGTATTTTCAACATCTTAGTTCAGGCTGGTTTGCATTTTGTGTTCTATATTTGATATGGCTGTTTCAAACCTGCTCTTAATAACATGGGATATCTACAGTATTTAGTCTGGACCATGGCCTCATCGGACAAGCTGCGTTGTTTAGAATTGGAAGATGGGAAAGGCTGGCTTGCTCTCCTACTCTGATTTTTTGTGTAACTATCAATGGCTTGATCAAACTCCTTTTGGCCAACACGCCTGTCTGTGCCTTTTCTCCATATGGGTTTAAAATTTTCTATAGACAGTAGGAAAACAAAACACTATTTCACAGGGTGACTGATTTTCAGTTTTTGAGAGTTATAATGTCTATATTCTTCCCTGGGAGCACTGACACATTAGAAATATGAAAAGAAAATAAATATATAAAAATATTAGTCTCCGAGGAAACATCTTGACAAACAGTGGGCCTACCTGCACTGAAAGTATGCCACAGGAGTAACGATGCTCACAGTATGTTTAAAATGGGATTTTATGTTTTGTTTGAATATTTTCCGATGGTGTCAATCCAAGTCATAGGCTTTCAGACTTCTAGTGTTGGTTTTGAGCTCTTTTCAGTAGTGCTGCCTGCTTCTCATATGCTAGCTGCCAAATGTTAGGTACAAGAAAATTTTAATACAGTGCCTACATGCCTGGATTTTCAAAGGTGATATGCATGCACGTTATTCTTTTGAAAAGTCCGATTGGAAATACCAGAATGGCAGTCAGTGACTAGCAGCTTCTTTGGGAAATCTGCTCCCTTATGGTTTTGCAAAGCCTGACTGGTAATTGCTGGAGTCCTACAGCTGAAGTAATGTGCTTTTTTTTCAGTGAGCATTCAAACAAGGATCGAGTGGGCCTCAGCAAAGAAAACTTACTGCTCCGAGGATGCACAGTAAGAAACACAGAAGCTGTTGTAGGCATAGTGGTATATGCAGGTTAGTGAACCACCTGGCTTTCACAGATTGCCTTGCACAGGTGCCTTGCAAACAAGATAGTTATGTGCTTTAAGAAGCAGTATCATACAAAGGGGAATGAATTAGGTGAGTAAAAACTTGAATCCAGCACAAGACAGCTTGAGTAATCGAGAAATGTTAAGAATGCATATCTGGGTTAAGTTTGTTTCCATTTTAGCAATGTAAAGAACTGATATGTCTGATTATTCATGGGAGGCCAGCTGTGTTCCATGTGAAGAGCTCCTTGTCCTCACCTGTTAGTTGCAATGGTAAACCCAGGTTTTGAAATGGACGTGGAGATGCATCGCTTGCTTAGGATTTTTTTCTGATCCAAATGTGAAGCTAGTGCTGTTCTTCAGTGTTCTGTATCAAAGGGCACAGGTTTTTAAACTAATCAATGTGATGTATCCAGCCAGATAGTTGTAATGCAGGTGCAGGATTTTATAGAAAATATTAGAAATATACAGAAAACATCAAGAATAAGATTGTTTCTATAGGAAGGAATAATATTGACAGTATGAAAGTTAATGTGTACATGACAGATTTTGGTTTAGCTTGTTCTGTTTTCTTTAGGACAGAATTCATATATTGTAGGAGCCGTTAGTTTGCTCATATTTATAATCTCTGTTCAAATATTAGTTGACAGAAATGTCCCATTTCCCAGAGCTTTAGAAATATAAATCACTTGTGGTTCTGATGCCTGCTGTTAGAGAATTTCAACCTGTGTTGTGGTTACAGGTCATGAAACCAAAGCCATGCTGAATAACAGTGGCCCTCATTACAAGCGCAGTAAATTGGAAAGAAAAGTGAACACTGATATTCTTTGGTGTGTTCTGCTTCTAATTTTGATGTGTTTAACTGGTGCAATAGGTAAGTGAGTATCAGCAGACTCCTGCTATTTTCCTCTCTCAGCCTACAATGCTTAGTGTTGTATTTTGGGGCTGATTCATTTTAACAGCCCATCTCAGAAACTGCCTTTATCCCTGTGTAATTCCCTAGCTGCTGGGGATGCTGCCAGGTTTTAGTATATGTTGTCATGTTTAATGTGGAGTGTAGTCAAGAAGGGTGTTCCTGGTGTGAGTTCTTAGGTCTGGAACCTGTTTCTCAGATTCATTTTTTTCTCTCACTAATTGCTCTGCAGACTCCTACTTTCTCTTAGAATTTTTCAGGTAACATGAGATGCATGTACAGCATTGCGGGGAGAGGCCTAGTGTCACTAGAGTTGTAAGGACTTGATATTTGAGGGATTGATGAAATAGCACACTTGAGTAAATCTAAGCAGACTAACTTTTATGACAAATTAAAAAGGTGTTTAAAACATGTTTTAAAAAAAAACTTATTCAGCCTACACTTAATAATGATGACATGGTGGTGTCCACAGGTTAACTAAAACCTGGGCAAGCAAGAATAATAAAATTAATTGCCAGAGGTTTTTCTGGGAGGGGGAAAAAAAAAGTGTTTATCAAGTGTAGTTTGTATTTCTTTCGTTCTGAGATATGCTGTATAGATGTGCTGTTTATAGAAATGCATGTAAGGTATTTATTAATGTGTGCATTGATACTTAATTAAATTTTAATGGTGTTCCTGATGAGGGAAAAACTCAAGAAAAAATTAATAGTTTAAAAGCTGAGAAAGAACTGTGGAGTAAAAAACAGCTAACACTGTGACCCTGAACTGTGATACAGTTTACATACAACTGACCGACTTTATCTTGTTCTTGTTTTCAAGGCCATGGAATTTGGTTAAATAGGTATTCAGAAATACCTTTTTTTAACATCCCTGAGCCGGATGGGAAATCTATTCCTCCAGCATTAGCAGGGTTCAATATGTTCTGGACGATGATCATTTTATTACAGGTAACTTTAATCTGCTTTGAACATGGGTCATATTCTGATCTCATTTATATCCTTGAAGTAACTCTTCAGCTTCAGTAGAGCTACTTCATGTTTGTAACTGGCCGAAGAGTTTGGTTTTATTTAATTCCCATGTTTTATTTTGGTAGGTCTTGATCCCAATTTCTCTCTATGTTTCAATTGAAATTGTCAAATTGGGACAAATTTATTTAATACAGAATGACATTGATTTTTACCATGAGAAAACAGACTCAACAATTCAGTGTCGAGCACTGAATATTGCTGAAGACCTTGGCCAGATTCAGTATATCTTCTCTGACAAGACTGGAACGCTTACTGAAAATATGATGGTTTTTCGGAGGTGCAGCATTGCAGGACAGGAGTATTGCCATGAGGAAAATGGTAAGACACTAAACCTGTGTTCGCAGTGGGTCATTTTTCTCTTCTCAGAGAAGCTGAAAGTTTTGACAGGGGTCCGGTGGACTTCATGAGGTTTGTGTGGCCATACACACTCACAGCAGGTATAAATTCAGACTGATCCTACTAATAGCCATGCATCTTTCCCCATTGTTTAGATCCCTTCATATATAGTGTGTTAAGATACTCAAAGGCTGTATGTAAAGCTAGTTAACTTCCAACATATTTGATACCACTAACAAAATATTGTCGCTCTGGAAGAAGTCATGTCTGCTTTGTTTTCCTTCTCTCCTTGCAATATTTAGAACCCAGAACATTGGAAAATTGCCATCTAGTCTTTCCTCTCTCTCTTTTTTTTTTTTTTCTCCAACTAGAGTGCCAATGCTTACCTGGCATTTTAAGGTTCAAACATCCTGTTGACTGCCATAGCAGTGTACCACCTTCATGTAGTATATCTTAAGGCTCCAATTTGACATAATGTTGCCCTTGAGGGTACAGAAACCCAAATAAAATAAATACTGAAGTCAGAGCTTTAACAGTAATGTTAAGGTGCAAGTCAAGCAGATGTGTGTATGTGTGTGTTAAGGCTGCAAAGATGAGTACCTCCATCAAAAATAATGACTGTTCTTACATCTCACACACCATTTATTGTCAGCCAAAAAGTCAACAGGTGGCGTTGCTGGATAGGTGCTGCCTCATTGCCTAATAGCGTAGCATCTTTCAGTATACATTTCCTGAGAGCCTACTTGAAGCCTTCTGGCAGCCAGGAGAAAATAACGCTCCAGACAAGAGAAAATTGGGCAGTGACATGAAGTCTGTGATTCAATTAGCTATTTTATTAGTTAGGTAAACCCACAAATTTTTTATTACTGTTACTGTATGGAAGTACTAGTAGCTGCAGACATTTGCTATTTTGCTTGTGGGCTACTTTGCAGTTTTTCCATATGAGATCAAAGGTGAGGTGCTGACAGGTGGACACGTGAAGCAGAGCTGTGTATTAAACCCCCCTTTGTGGTTTTGGTGGTTTTGCTGCCAGATAGAACTGCTCACAACTGTGAGCAAAAGGCACACCCTGCTGGCCACAGCAATGAATCAGTTCAGCCCTTCTTTTGTTGTGTCACAGGAGCAGATGGTTACAAACCATTTTTACAGTAATTTCTGCACATATTTTGAAAATTTTATGGTGCAGGTGTCCAGGTGCTTGTTTGGCTTTGCATATTTATACTGGGAAGGATGACAACAGCAAAATGGGAAGAAATATTTCTAAGTTTCGTGCTTGGTGAATGAACAACTTAAAAAGTAGAATATATTTTCAGAGTATTTTCTAAAGGAAGGAAAAGTATTTCAGAAGAGATAAACAAGAGAGTAGTGTGAATTGTGTAGCTGTGGCTGATCCAGGTCTCATTGTGCCAGGGAAAGTATCTCCACCACTTACTTCTGCTAGTAGTTCACTTAGACTTATCTTCTAAAAGATGAGTGTGCTAAATATGTTTATAATTATTTCCTTCTGTGCCCTGTCTTTAACCCGGAGGGTAAGCATCTGCTTCTTCCTAAAAAATCTAGAGATTATGTGATCCCTGAAAATCAGTTTGAAAAATGTTGGAGGTCCTGTGTTTTTGTAGTTTTAGTCCTGTTTTATGTTTGTTCAGTTGCATAGAGCTGCTATGTTCAGGGCTCCTGCTACATATAGTAGGAGTTGCAGTGCAAGACAGTGCAGTCTTTTGCATACAAGCCACTTAGTCTGTACATATATTTCTGTATTTATGGCTGTATTACCCAGGGTAAAGAGATGTGCATGAGGGAAGCACACAACAGCAATGACTGTGATTCAGTATAATCCTCCATATAGGTGCCCCCGTGCATTGTTCTGTCTAAAGTAACGTGCGCCTCTTGGACCATGGCAGCAGAGCAGTGTGGTGTTATAAGAGGTGCCACATATATTAGCTCAAACAGAGCATGCAGGCTTCTCAGCAGCCTGGAAGCATAGCGGAATGGGCATGTGTTATCCAAACCTGCCTCTACAAACACGTACTAAGTCACTGCTGCTGCTTTCTGGTGAAAGGTATCAATACCACATATGGGGTATTATATTTGGTAGTTGTGGAGAGCCACAGATTCTTATGCTCCCACCTATCTTTTTTTTAAAAAGAACTAATTTTATTCATGTTGACATCAGGGAGATGGCCTGCCAACAAATGTGTAAGCTCTAGTCTCCCTAATTTCCTTGGACTCATCAGAATGGCAGGATGAGGGACAGGAAGCTTTAATTTATATTCCAGAAAGAGAAGACAACAGGAAAGAAAGAGAACTTAACAGGCTAGTGAATCTGGTAGCTCGTTTCCTGAACATAGCTAAGCTCCTGAGCTTTGGCTAGGAGGAAGAGGATTCACAGTGACGTAATAAACCAGTTCCCATCTCATTTTGAGCACCAGAGCTGGGGACTCTGAACTGTGGGTAGGTTTCCTGTTTGCATAAAACCGAGTAATATCCTACTTTTCACACTTTCCTGTACAGTGGCTGCCACCTTAAATAAGAAAATAGAGGATTAGTGGTGTGGCAGGAGACGTCGGTATGTTAATGCTGATGTTTCCTACGATGCCGTTGTTTGTATTCCCACTTTAATGAAATAAATAAGCAAGGCACAATGCTCTGAACAGTTTTTACATGCTGTTGTTGGATGCAGACATTGAACTGCTAGTGCAACTCATTGCATGCTGTTGTTACAGTGATAGATAAAAACTTGAAAGCTAAATAGTGTACAGTGATCCAGTGCTGTCTGGATTGAGATTGCAGCCTCTTGAATGTGGTCAAACACTATCCCAGAACTCCAGTGCAAACACTTGGGTATGTTCTTCATGAGCACGTGATAGTGTAGGTGTGTTTCCATTTGCTGCAGAGTTTCTTTACTGATCTTCCCAGCTAGATTTGTGGGGCATGGAACTACATTTATGTCTTTGGTGCAAAGGTGTTAGGCATGTCAATACAAAGTTTTATTACAGAAACCTGCTTTTCAGTTAAATACTCAGAAAATGTGTGTGTGTGAGGGGGCGTCCAACACAGAACTTATAAGAAACACAGTTTCAATGAGTTCCTGCTGGAAGCTGTACTTGTCAAACCACTGGAATACAATCCTGATCTATCATAAAATAATTGGGCTAGATAACGTATCAGGCCTGTTTCTCTGGCCTATGGCAGAGTTGTTGCTATCATTCTTTATGAATATATTTTTTTGTTTCTTCAGGACTTCCGGTGATGACTAATTCACTGCTCAGGCATTCTGTTCTAGTATGTCATGTCTTCTCTGAAAAAGTTTTGCTGATAGCTAGCCTGAGTCTGTCTTGCCACAATACAGGACTGTTGTGTCTCTTGTTACCCACAGTGTGCACATAAAATGGGTGTCGTGGTTCAGCCTCAGCTGGCAACTAAACACCATGCAGCCACTCGCTCACTCCCCTACCCCTCTGGGATGGGGGACAGAATTGGAAGAGCAAAAGAAAAAAAACTTGTGGGTTGAGATAAGAACAGTTTAATAATTAAAATAAGATAATAATGATAATAATAATTATTATAGTAATAACAATAAGGATAATATAATAAAAATGAAAAGGGAAAAAAACAGAAACACAAACGATACAACCACTCACCACCCGCTGCCCGTCCCTGAGCTGCAATTGCTGCCTGCCTCCCCCGGCCACCTCCTCCCAGTTCACATACTGGGCATGACATTACATGATATGGAATATCCCTTTGGCCAGTTTGAATCCGCTCTCTTGGCTGTGCCCCCTCCCCTCCTGGCTTCTTGTGCACCCGGCACAGCATGGGGGAGCTGGAAAAGTCCTTGACTAGTGCAAGCGCTGCCCAGTAACAGCCAAAACATCAGTGTGTTACCAACATTGCTTTCATACTAAGTCCAAAGCACAGCACTGTGCCAGCTGCAGTGAAGAAAATTAACTCTATCCCAGCTAAAACCATGACAACAGGCTATTTCCTTTCTCTATGCAACTGCCCTTCATTTACTTGAAGACTGTTATTGACTCCCATCAATATGCCCTTCTGGAGGCTGTGAAACTCCAGCTTATTTTAACATTTCCATGCGGTTCATGTTGTCTAGAACCCTGATCATTCTTGCTCCCTCTTCTGGATTCACTCCAGTGGAGTGTTGCTCTTGAAGTGCAGTGTCCCAAACAGGAAGTCAGTGTGGTGGCTTGTTACGGGTTTTATTTTTCATAAGTGGTGGATTATTCTTAACTATATACTAAATGACTTCCTTAAAAATTTTGTTTCCTGAACTTCCAAGCAGTGTTTTACACAAGTTTCTTTTTGCTCATGGAACAATAATTTTGTTTCTCTTTCCACAGCAAAGAGGTTGGAATCCTACCAAGAGATGGATTCAGAGGATGAGGATTCAGTTGATCATCGGAGTGGCTCTTCAATCCCTATGTCAAAATGGCGGAGGCACAACTGCAGAGCTATGAATGAACCATTGAACAGAAAGTCTTTGAATCAGTTGTCTGGTAGTTATCCCGCCATAGGAAGGGAAGATGGAGGAGGTGATGTTCCCCACTCAGGACACGTTGCTTTCAGCAGCCCCATTGTAAGTAAAAGTTGTTGGTTTTGAAGCTAAATTTCTGAAGTAACTCATGAAGGAATATCTTTTTACCCCCTGTGATCAGTGCGCTTGTCATTTAAGAAATCCTTTCTCTCCTCTGTCAAAACCAGATCCTCCCATGATTGCTTGGCTGCATCATATTTGCAGCTGACATTGCAGATATTCATTGGGTCACAAAGGTGTATGCTTTGGTTCTTGCTGCTGTAAGTCCGTGATCACTCCAGCTAAAATGACCAGCTTCATCTTAGTAATAGTTTGTTCTTCTGTTTTAAGAGGTTTCTAGTATTTTGTTTTGATTTTAGTAGGAAATATCTAGATGGCCAATATTTATGGGAGGTTATGAGATGTAAAAACTCTGCTTCTGTACCTGAAGGTGTCTAAATAGCATTCAGCGTATTTAATCTCTGTTGAAGTGCCTATGAAATAGGGCTCTGCTGTCTACCATTCTGGGCATGAAGTTTGCCATTTTCAGTGGGCTAGCACAAAGCAGTGAAGACACCAGAGTGTTCCTCTATTTCCTAGTATAGCCAGCTCAGCAGCTGACAGGAAGGAAGTTCTACACTTCATTCATCTGTAACTGATTTAACCTCCAAAAACTGAGATTGAGCTTATATCCTAATGGACAGTTTTGTTCATTTCATCAATAGGAGACGGATGTTGTACCAGACGCACAACTGCTGGAGAAGTTCAGTCAAATTTCTTCTCATTCCTATCAACAGCAAGAAGTCAGCAGCAAGTTATCTTTGGAGACAGTGTACATTGCCGACTTCTTTCTTGCTCTGGCAATCTGTAATACTGTTGTAGTTTCAGTCCCCAATCAGCCACGTCAGAAGGTAAGAAGGCCTTATTTTTGGCTATTTGGCCTTATTCATAAATAAATGAGCTCCCTTTGGTTTGATTACAAAAGTTTAAAATGTTTAACTGTCATTTAAAAAATTATCCTTTCCTCCTCTACTGGTTTGTCCTGTTAGAAAGAAGGGGATTGCTGTAAAGCTGCGGAGTGCAATGAGTTAATGTGTAATATAATGCTGGTAATGTTTTTCCAATGCAGAAAAACTTGCTTTCAATATTCTTGCTTCTATGTATAGACTGTAACTGTTACAAGACAGACTTTGAGATTGATTTGCAATCATGATTTTTTGTATATTCTAGTTATCTTTCTCCAGATATGTGCATAGCTTCCTTTAAGAGTAGCTTAATACTCAGGTTACCTTTACAAATAGGTTATTGTTGGCTGAAAGGTACGAATAATCTCAGAAGACTCCCAGAATACTGGAACTGAGAATGCTCTTACCTGTTCCTTGATTATTTAAATAGATTTTCAGCAAAAGTATGGAAGATCAAATTTTGTAATTGTAGTAATCTGAAGAAAAAATGCTTTGCAGTATGACATAAAGCAGTCTCACATTGAACATACAGTGCATTTGTTAGACTGTCCTGATTTAATGGTCTGGAGTGTGTTTAAGTCTTCCTGAGACCACTTGTTGTTTTCAGAGTACAGGACCTACCATTTATTTAAAGATACTACTATCTTTTTAATTTTTTTTTTGGTTTTTTTGGGTGGGGGATTTTCATAACCCCACCTTTTACCAATTTCAACTGTGTTGCAGGAAAATTCCCAAGTTCAGCTTTGATTTCTTTCCCCCCCATCCCCAGTGATTTCCATTTGTTGACTTTGTCTTTTGAAAAAAATGTTAATGACATGCAGGTCTAGATTTTGGTGTCCATCTAGGCAGTGAACCTACAGCTATGGCTGGAGACATTCCCAAAAGGTATCCTCTGGAGTATAAAGTACCTCCTATGTATAAATAAGCCTGGTACTTTAATGTGCTTCCAGGCATTCCCAGAAAGTGTAGTAGGCAGCCTACAGGTCCATGTATGGTTGGGGCCACTCTGTTCGTAGTTATTAATCAGCCATTCCTTAAAGGTGATATAGAAAATATACGGTATTTCTGGATGACTTGCTAGCAGGGGAGAAGATATTCAGGTCACTAGGATGTAGGTTGGGAGGGACAGTGTGTCATGAGGTTTCTGAGTTCATGATTAGGGCTCATGAAAGAGCTCAAGGCAGTGGAAGGTTTCAGTGTTGCCCTAGGGTGAGGCGATGAAAGGATGCTCCTAGTCTCTGTTTCAATGATGCTGAGTGGAGACACATGACAACTTGTGTGAAATTGCAGTAGAACTGAAGCCAGAACCTGTCCTTTATGCTTTTCAGTGGCAAAGGAGAACATGCTTCCTGGTGATAACTCATTCTTAACTCTTCACCAGTAATGAGAAATGAATGTTAGCCTTGCATGCCTTATTTCTTGTTTGTAAGCTGTTAGCTGCCTAACTCTTGCGAATAGCAGTAAGCCAATTATTTTGTAAAATTTATGAGAGGGGAACTGTCTTTTGTTTTCAATTCAGATATTTAAGAAGTATTGATAAGGTACTGTGTTTTTAACAGTACTTGTAGCTAGTTACTCTGAGGGGTATGGAGTTGTTCTCTTCTTCACAAGTGTCTTGCTAATTCAGAACAAGAATTAAAGTGTTTAGTTGCATTTGCCACAACTTCTAAAAGTTATAATGTCATGCTATTTCATTACTGAAACAGTTCAAAAGAGAAGTATTACATGGAGTCATGAATCAAACTTGGAATGCATACAGTTTTCAGATCTGCAGTATTTTTACAATTCTTTTGGTTTGAATAATGAAGCTCTTACAGAAGCTGTTTAGTGTACTCATACAGTTATATGTTTAATTGAGCTGGCCACCTTTAATACAAGCAATCAAACTCATGGTAAATTGTAAGATACTACATTCATTAAGAAACATACATAGTTTGAAAGCTGTCCTTTTTTAATATAAAAAAAAAATTAAGATTTTAACCCAAATGCTTTCTCTAACTGTTCTGTTCCAGATGAGACTTTCTTCTCTGGGTAGGATGCCTATTAAATCACTTGAGGAAATCAGGCAGATGTTCCAGAGGTTGTCAGTCCGGAGACCAAGTTCCTCCCCATTTCCAAGTGTAAAAGAGTCATCATCTGAAAGCCCCAATAGTTTTGTGAGCAAACTGTCTATTTTCAGAATGAAACTGGCTTCACCTGCTTTGGATGCAGCTACTCAAAGGACTGCTGAGCCTCACAATACTGACAGCCCAGAAAATTCCCAAGTGCCCCAAGAACTAGATATGGTGAATGTAGCTGCTGGCTGTGAACGCAACAGTGCTGTGTCATCTATTGAATTGTCTCCCTTACCTAAGCTGTGTTATGAAGCTGAGAGTCCAGATGAAGCTGCCTTAGTTCACGCTGCTAGGGCTTATAAATGTATTTTACAGTCTAGGACTCCAGATCAAGTAACTGTGGACTTCGCAGGTCTGGGATCTTTAACATTTCAGCTTTTACATATCCTGCCTTTTGATTCAGTGCGGAAAAGGATGTCAGTGGTGGTTCGGCATCCAGTCTCCAACAAAGTGGTGGTGTACACAAAAGGTGCGGACTCAGTCGTGATGGATTTGTTGAGAACAGCATCTGAAGGTATCTATAGAACTTCTAATTCTTGGATCACCTTTGTCAGTCTTCAGTATAGTTGCGAAAGGGAGTTTGGTTTGTATGTTCCTTGGCTGGCTGATCTCAGTGAGGAAGAGGGATATTTCCAATTCCAAGAGTGGATTCTAGCTCACCCAACATTAGACTTCTAAAGTCTAAATAAAAAGTCTCTGTAGGCCATGGGGCAGAAACAGTACCTCCAAAATCTGTTATCTTACTAGGGGGGTAATTTCACGTCTGGAGGTGCCTCTCATTACTTTGATTCTCAAAGTAAACTTTGGACATCTAGAATTTAGGTTCCAAGTTAGGTGAGTTGAATGCCTGTCTGAATAGTCCACCCCTAAACAGTTATTTATAAAAAAGCTTTTCTGCAACTGCCCTTTTAGCTTCCTTTCTCCCTCTAGACCAGTGACAGTAAAGCTGCTTGGTGGGCTGTGGCCCAGTTCATTTTAGAATATAATTTTATTTTAGTATAACATTTTAATATACTAGTGGCATCCAAAGATGTATCAGTACCAGATGGGTTCCCCCTCACTGCTTGTGCAGGCTGGTGCACTGCCTGCTCACTATAGATATGGCCACAGAACATTGTGCAGGCATGAAGATACATTCACAGTTAAAATAAAACCTGTTAACATCTTGGTGTTTTTAAAATGTATTTAGACCTTCAAAATTTTCTTCTAAATTTAGCCTGGAGAATGCATATTTAATTTTCTTTCTTTGCTTTTTGTGTGATAATAGGTACTAATGAATCAGAAATGGAACAAAAGACTATTAAAGAGAAAACTCAGAAGCATTTGGATGACTATGCCAGAAGAGGACTGCGCACTCTGTGTATTGCTAAGAAGGTATTCCTTTTAATACATATTTTTAAGAAAGTTTAAGTCTGTGACCAACCTGAGTGGTATCAGCAATGGAGCAGACATCACCACTTCTAGACAGATGCTTCCATTGCTGCATTTGGTTTATCCTTATGTTCTTTCAGGAGGAATTTGTAAGTTGACCCAAATCAACTCCTGACTTCTGTTAGATTGCCATAGTTTTTGTCATTTTAGGGTGCTGAGCTGTTTAATAGCCTAATTCTAGAACAGGCATTGTCAAATAGCCTGATTTTTAAGAGTCCTGAGCGGGTCTCCTTGTGTGAAACTTAGCCCGGTCAGAATTCCAGACACGGAAAACAAATGAAGTCAGACCTGTTTTAGTGGGGTTTACAAACAGTTTGCTGTGTTACAAGTTCTGGATGCAAAACTTAAGTGATGTTTTGAGATTCCATTTTAAATTCAAGTCTGTCTAGAAGTAAGATTCCATAGGGATTGCAACAGGCAAGAAACCTCTTTACAAAGCCTTATGCAGAGTGAAAGTACAGGCCGTGTAGCTGTACACAGTCATAAAACTCTACACAGGTGTGCAGTGATTCTGTGGCTGTGTCAATGCTGCAATTAGAGCGCAGTAAGGAGAGTATGCTATGTTCACTGGCCTGTCTACCTTCCATCTAAATGGAAATCTCTCAGGCAGCTTCAGGAACCCTCAAGGTGCCAGTGAGTAACCTGGCTTGTGAAGCCTGGCAAAGTAATCTAACACTATGAACATTGTACTAAATCCATGGACATGTTGGGTCACGTACGTAATGCACTGCCAGGGGCTGCACTTCTAGATTCAGTATGTGGACAAAAGAAGTAACTGTGAGGACACTTTTGAGGTGCCTTTGAAATCACAGTATAGATACATGCCATATGTTTTCTTTCCCTCTGTAGGTGATGAGTGATGCAGAATATGCAGAGTGGTTAAATCATCATTTTTTAGCAGAAACTAGTATTGACAATAGGGAGGAGCTGCTGCTTGAATCTGCCATCAGGCTGGAGACCGAACTAACTTTGCTGGGTAGGTAGAAAATGCTTTAACTCCCAGGGAACTGCTTATGATGTTCATAATTGGAGTTTACCTGCAGAGAGCTATGCTAACCTCAATTTGTGTAACATAGCTTTCTACAAACCTAGAATTTATTGTCAGTCCTGAATTTTCATAAATCTTGCTGGTAAGTTTGGACTAGTTGCAAAACACACTGAAGACAGCTAGTGTGCCTCTGTTGTTTGTAAAGGGTAAAGTTTTACTGATTTTTTTTTTTTTTTTTAAATTGGGTTTGGTTTTAGTGTCATCATAATAAGCATGTGAAATGATAATAACAAATCACAGGCCTGCCTGAGCAAACATTCACAGGTATCCCACTTCTGGACATGTTTTCCATCAGTGGTGCATTTGTGGTGCAGCAGGTATGCTTGTGCTGCGTCCTCCTGTAATAACATGGAGATAAGAAGTCAGGCACGCTTCTGCAGGAACCATTCCTCTGATTCAGCTGTGCAGAAATGGGGAGGCCAAATAAAAATTAAAAACGTTCAGTGTAGATGTGTAAAAGGTAAACTGCAGGCAGTCTGGGATAATAGCTCTAGAGGACTGCCCAGAAAATAACCTTTGGAAAACAAAGTGCAAAGATCTGACTGTGGTGGTAAAGGCAGCTTGATCTAGAAGCTGAAGAGAAGACAGATCCTTTTGTGTGGAAAGGCGTTACTTCCCTCATTTTGTGCCACATCTGCTCAGGGCAAATGCCATAAACCTTGATACTGAAAGGAATTCTGGGAATACTGGCTTATGTTTCTGGAGAGAAGTCAGAGCAGTGCTGCTAGATGCTGTAGTTTTAAGGGTACCCTTTTGCACTAGAGTCAGCAGAAGGAGGTCTGGTTGCTGTGGAGACCTGCTGTCCTGCAGGCCAAGACGTTTTTTTTGTCTTGTGTCTCTGGTGGGACAGTAAGCAATATGGGTTGGCCCTAATTTTAAATGGGAGTGAGAATAAGAGGGGTAAATGTCTTCATACTACCAAGGCACTTGCTTTCAGTACCTCTGCTAGCTTAGTTACCCCTGCCTGGGGCATATGTACACTGTGGTCTGCAGAGTAGGACTACTTAGAGCACTACTTATCCTGCTTCTCTGAGCCTGCCTTTGCTCTCTTAATAAACATTACAGCTACAGCTGTAACTCTGACTGTCCTCTTAGGACTGAGAAATGAAGACTTTGTTCTCAAAGAACAACAAGCAAAAATTCAAATCGTCTCAGTATTGTCAGGATCATGGAGGACAGCAGTGGTTTGTAGTCCACTGCATAGGCAGGTATGAATCCGTATGGCTATATATAAAGCCTCAGGCCTTTATCTGAATGGAAATCCATTTCTGGAAAGAATAATCCTAATGTGCAGTACTTAACTAAGCACAGAACTGGGTCTCAGCAGTGCACATATCAAAACTGGCTTCTGCTGGATTACGAAGTGATCAAGTACCTCAGAAGGGGAGTGTTAAGCGTATAAAGTGCCCAAGTTGAAACAACATTCTTCTCTCTTCCCTCTATACCTGGCAGTGTCTCTCAAAGAAGCTTGCATCAAATAGATCCCAGCATCTTCCTTCCTGCCTCTTGTTGACTTGCATCAAAATGCAGGCAGAGTACAGAGCAAGGACCTGGTGGTTTTCATCTTCTTGGTGACCAGGGGCCGTGAGCTCTGTGCCCTGTTGGCAGCTGCTTACTGAAGAAATTACTGTAGCATCAGAAATTTGCCTGACCTTCTGGCTCTTGTTCAACCCATATGACAGTCAGTGCTTTATATACAAACTGCTGGCTAGAGTCCCACACTAGAAACATGCTAGAAGAAAAAACTTTGCTTTGAATTTTTTTATTGTTTGTCTTCCAGAATGAACCAAGCTGCAACTGGCTGAAGTTTCTTTCTGAGAAACTCTCTTAACCTGAGAATCCCACAAGCCGAACCATGTCTCCTGGTTATGATTTAGTACCATTTGTGTTGTGAAAAAGCCATGAGAAAGTCCTGTACCGTAATAAATCACTGGCACTGCAGCTTTTCAAAGATGGTTCTGCTTTATGCTAATGATGTGTTACCTCGTTGTTACCAGAGCAGAAGATTTTATAAGCTGGTTTTAGGGACACAGGTCTGCCTGCTGTGTACACCAGAAAAGAGGATACCTCTGTTAAAGTCTGTATTTTTTGTTTTCTAAATATTTCTATCACCACTAAGGGGTGTGTGTTAGAGCAGGTGTTTCCTCCCTGTGGGGGAATATGTCGAGGCTGGCAGTACGGGCAGGAGGAAGGGCAAAACACAAGAGTTCAGTGCTATGAATTGAAAGGACCTGGGATAGGAGGTACTGCAGCAATGAGTGGTTGAGAAACCTGATGATGAATGGCAGGTGTTAGCAGCAGTGTGCAAAAATATAAGAAGAGGGGATTTTGGTGTGGAAAAGATGAGGGCTTGGGACAAGAGATACAGAGAATTCAGCCTGGAGCAGAGCTGAGAATAAGGAAGAGAACTGGGCCTTGATGTAGGAAGGATTGTGGTGATACATGAAAGAAGGTTTGGGGTAGTCTGAGGCAGGAGGGAGTGGGAATAATGGAGTATATCTGTCATGAGAAGCCTGGGAGTCTGTGTCCCACAGCCATTATGGGATGAAACAATCATGAGAATGACAGAAGTTGGCTTAAAAGGGTCTTGTGAAGAGTTGGAGGCTTCTCAGGCTGTAACAAGGGTATGTGTCAGCAATCTCGCATGTGATGGGCTCTGGGACAGAAAGATGTGGAAGGGAGGAATTCCCAAGCATGTCCCAGTAGGATGTCCGGTTTGGTGCATGGATACACACAGAGGACCATCTTGTCCTCTCACTCTTGCAGCGTTTCGATTTTGGAAATACAGCAGCACTAATCCTTCTGCTTGTCTAAATTAAGGTGCCACTGGCATTGAAGATCGCCTGCAGGAGGGTGTTCCAGACACAATACAGGCATTACGGAAAGCAGGAATAAAAATATGGATGCTGACAGGTGACAAGAGAGAGACAGCTGTCAACATTGCCTATGCTTGTAAACTGCTGGAACCGGATGACAGAATCTTCACTCTCAAATCACAGAGTAGGGTGAGTGGAAAATTACACTTCAGGTTTTTTTTTCTTCTTCTCTGCTGAAAAATTCAGTCAGGTTACATCACAGGGCAGTACGGAAAAATAATGTTCTCTGCTTTTCCAGTTGACCAAATACAGCATGATTTCTTGGAAAATGAAAATACTGGAAAACTGATGATTTGCTTCCTTGCGGGTAAAATATGAAATCCTTTGTATGTAACATCTGTTTCTTTATATACAGTTCCTAAATTATGAATAATTATTTTAATTGAATAGACTGTTTAATTTCTCTTTGTGGTAGGTTAGAGAGTTGACATGCCTCATGTGTTATTAGAGATTTCAAACGGCTGTGAGTTATAGCATATTAGCAATGTAAGAATTATTGTCATGCAAATTCTATTGAATTAAGTTTTGTGCTGCTTTGTGTAATATGTTCGCTCAGCCCTGCTTGTCTTGCATAATTGTACAAAGAACTGTCTCATTAAAGTACGTTGCGCGCTATTCAAGAAGACTAATCTGCCAACAGTTTTATCAGAGGAAAAGTCACCTTCCGCCCACCACCCAGTAATTGAGTCATGTGGTAGTGGTTAAAAGTGCTGCTGTGTTGGGTGGCAAGTTTAATTCTAATTAATCATTCTGTCCTCTTGTGGATGCTTATAACCAGCTGGTTTTCACATCTTGATTTTTATAAATTTTGGGTTTGTTTAGAGAGAAATTTCTAACTGTAACTTGTAAAGCCGATGTACGAAACGTCTGTCCTCAGAGCAGAGATATGAATTCTGAGACTTCTGTAAAGGACTGGAGGATTTTTCTAAGACCTTTAGTTTTAAATTTTTTCTCTGCTTATATGTTACTTTAGAAATTCAATTTGTATCTGCCATAAAAGATTGTGTGGCAAGTGGTAACTGTGGGGAAAATAAAGTGAAAAAGAAAGGATTTTTAGTCCAGTTGTGTTTGAGGAAAGCCTGGGGTTTGATTTTTCACGAACACTTTTCTCTTCCTTTTTTTCCTACGAGTGTCTTACCTACAGTAAGAAATAAGCCCCTTTTGCGGAAGTGCTCATCCTCCCTCTAACTGGACTTTGAAATAAAAAATAGGCAGGATTTGATACTGTTGAATTTCAAAGTAAAATAATGAGAAGATGTAAGAATATGTATCGTCTTCTATATAGCACGCACATTACATATATTGTTATCAAGAATCTTTTGGGCATCTTATATTGATTCTGGCAAGGTAGAAAATTCCACAAGGCCAGTTCTGTAATTCATTGCAGCTTACCTGTAATCTGATTTGAAATGCACTTTTGGCTTTGCATGGCAGACAAAAGAAATGTAGAGAGCAGAAGTCCTCTATCCAAGCTGTATTTATATTACAGAATCCTTAACGGCTGTTTTTTTCTGCTAGTCTATGAATATTTTCTGATTTGGTTTGGTTTTTTCCCTTCTCTTAGTACAATACCCAAGCAAATGTACTTAAGCAAAGTTAAATCACAGGCCCTTTTATTAACAACAGACTGCATCCTTTGTGATTTCAAAGGGTTGTTCAGCCTCATGTCTGAGCCCTTCTGGATTCAAGTTAAGTGCTACACAAGGGCTGCATTTGACCCTTTCTCCATATGTATGTTATAAATTGAAAAGAAAGCCGGAACACAAACAGTATTTAATAAGTTGCCTTTCTTTTGTCTTTAATTAGGATGCCTGTGCCTTGGTGATGAGCAAAATTTTAGAAGGCATCCAGAAGAATACTTTTGCCAAAGAAAAACCCAGTCAGAGGCTTGGGAATGTCTCTACAAGTCCCTCCACCCAAGCTCGAGGGTTCAGTGCAGGCCTGGTTATTGATGGAAGGACTTTAGAGCATGTCCTTCATGACAGCCTGCAGAGTATTTTTTTGGAACTCACAGAAAAATGTAGGGCTGTAGTCTGCTGCCGAGCCACACCACTGCAGAAGAGTGTCCTGGTCAGACTGGTGCGAAATAAGCTGAAGGCAATGACATTAGCTGTAGGTGAGTCCAGTGGTTATCTTCTTTCCTCTGAAGAGAATTAGAAGCCAGTTTCTTCTCTCCTGTGTTTTTGTTAATGTCTGTCACAAAATTTACTTTACAAGGAAGATAATCCTTTGAGTCATAGTTGTTTGTGGCGTAAGATGATATTAGTCTTCTGAACTAGCAAATTTAGTCCATAAACTTAGTTATGGTAATCTAAAGCAACAAGAACAGCAGCAGTCAGGCACAGTGTTATGTAATGTGTCCAAATGAGCAAGTAAGGGGATTTTCCTTGTTCTCCATCACAACCCCCCAAAATAGGGAGGGAGAGGGGAGACGAGTGGCTGTGATTTAAAACACCCATATTTTCTGTTCCAGCGTACCAATTAAATTCTGACAAAAGGAACAGCTAATATCCATTTGGAGAATATAGCTCGGTTCAGTCAGGCCTTCCGCTTACTCACCCTGCTTTCTGTAGGGTTTTCCATAGGCTGCACTGTTGGCCATAAAATTGTTTTTCTCTGAAATTTCTGGTGTACTTGTATATTTGTCTTTTCCTGCCACCCCCATGGTGATGTGATAGCCAGCAAAGCTGCCTCCAGGTTGCATTCCAAATAAGAGAGGTTAGTTTTGATTTTTTTTCTCTTTTCTCTGTAGGTGATGGCGCCAATGATGTCAGTATGATCCAGGTGGCTGACACTGGTGTGGGAATATTGGGCCAAGAAGGCATGCAGGTAGTGTATACAAAGACAGCTGCCAATGACATCAGATTCCATTCTAAATCGGTTCAGAGTTTACCCTGGAGGCCCAGTGGCTCCACAGTCCATTACCGTACACGGGCAAGAGTTTGCAGCCTGAGCTCACAGCCAGGCCTCAGCACTCTTGCAGGAACGCTCAGAAGCTGTGTGCTGCAGGGGTTCAAGCTCCAAACAACAGAGCTTGCTGCCTGTCACCGAACTCCCTATTACTCATGTCCTGCCAGGAAACAGGCAGCCTAAGCATCAGTGATTTATGTGCAGCTGTGCAGTAATAATAAAGGCAGCCATGTTCCTGCCTATGTTATGTTGGGCTGAGCTGTGTGTGTTAGTGTAAAATGTTGTGTGGAGGGGCTCAGATGTGAGTGAGGGTAAGACCGTAAGCACTATATATAAAAACAAAAAAATTTAAAAAGTAAGGATTTCCAACAGTAGGTAAGTTGCTCACTTGGCAGTACCTGAGGCTTATCTTTAACAGTTTGGATATAACTTATCCTTTCTTTCATGTGCGTTGCAGGCCGTGATGGCAAGTGACTTTGCAATCTCTCAGTTTAGACACCTCAGGAAGCTGCTGCTTGTCCATGGTCACTGGTGTTATACCAGACTTACCAACATGGTGCTTTACTTCTTCTACAAGAATGTGGTAGGTAGCTGTCCCATCCCAGGGAAATCACAATTCACCTGTTTGAGAGTGCTGAAGTGTTTAGTGGGGCTTTATGTTCTTTTTCAGTTTCTATTGTGAATGGGTTCAAAAAGACACAAAAAGCATATGTCAAACAACTCAATTTCCCATTTATGTCTACAGAAACCAGAGACTCTCATTCCTTGGACTGAATTTCCCGCTCAAAGCCATTGTCTGATTTGATTAAACAGTGGGTAACAGGCATTACTAATGTGATGGCAGCATGACTATTTAAACAAGTTGTGTCCAATTTTGAGATGTAAAGCTGTGTGCTAGTCAAACATAATTTCAAAGTGGAATTGGCATGAACTCCACAGCATTTATACTTAATTTTCCACAGATTACTGTAACCAGACCCAAGATCTGCCTGTTTTCCTACTGACTTTTAAAACACTTGTCTATGGGTAACATTTTGTCATGTCATCTTTGACTTTTCAGGCCTACGTGAACCTCCTGTTCTGGTACCAGTTCTTCTGTGGGTTTTCAGGCACATCAATGACTGACTATTGGATCTTGATTCTTTTCAATCTCCTTTTTACGTCAGTGCCACCCATCATTTATGGTGTCTTGGACAAAGATGTGTCTGCGGAGATACTTATGCAGCTCCCACAGCTGTACATGATGAGCCAGAAATCTGTGGTAGGTTAAACAATGCTTGGCCTGAAGCAAATTGAAGTGGTCAGCGTTTGAGCCATTTCTGTCTTTCTTTCCTTCATGGTTCACATCAGGCAAATGGGAAGTTTAAAACCACTGTCTCTATTAGAAAAACATTTAGGCCTGTGCACAAATATAAAAGCTGTTTTTTCAGAAGTTTTTTGTAGGCTCTTTTCAGCCATACACCCAATCTTACCAGATATTTGGGTGATAAGAGAAATTAAGGACTTCAGGTGAAGCAATGTACTAGATAAACTTCATTACCAGCACATTCACTTCATTCACTGCCTTGGCTGTCAACATACTTCCTTAAAATGGGTTTCTTTTGAGCATCTGGGGGCACAAAAACTGTTTTTTCACTGTCACATAAGGGTCTCAATTGCCAAATGAGGAATGAATAAGAACCAGAGCAGATTAATTTCAAATAATCCTCAATAAAGTTCTGTTATTCAGGGTTCTTCTGCCTTTATGGGTATGGTCTGGAATTTGCTGGTTGCACTTTTCTCCCATCTGAAAATGCTGTACATCGTATCTGCTCTATAAGTAAATTCTGTCCAAACATTTAGCACAGAAGACCGCAGGGAGCAGGGGTTAGTTTCTAAATGAAAATTATATAAATCAGTAAGCTTTTTCCTGGTTTCTGCTTTGCTTAGCATGAATTCTAGCATGAGTTTAACTTTTTTTTTAATTTAATGTCATTAAAATAGTATTTTTATTATAACAATGGAAGGCAGTGACGTACTGAGCCTGAGACAGAATATATGCTAGTAGCCCAAAGAGAGGAAAAATTGAGCATATGATTCACCTAAAACTCACCATTTTCTTTATGATCATAGCCTTCCAATAACAGACTGGACATTACGAAGCATTTCTTCACTGAGAAGGTGGTCAGATACTGGAACAGGCTTCCCAGAGAGGTGGCTGATGCCCCAAGCCTGTCAGTTTTGAGAGGCATTTGGGCAATGCCTTTAATAATAGGCTTTAACTTTTGGTCAACCCTGAAGTGATCAGATAGTTGGACTAGATGATCGTTGTAGGTCCCTTCCAACTGAAACGATCTATTCTATTCTGTTCTCTTCCATTATATTCTATTTTAAAAAACAGTATTAAAAAAATGAGCTACAACATGTTGTGTAGTAATTGTGCAGTCTCATCTGTATAACCTGGCAGAAGTCTAGGTCTGGTTTAGAAGGGAAGGAAGGATATACGGTGAGGGGACAGTTTTTTGTTTGTTTGTGGACTTGTACATTTCTTTTTACATACCCGTAAATATTTTATGTTGCTTGATTTACCATAGTTTTGCAAACCTAAGTACTGTTTTGGTACCAATCCGAGCCTCTGTAGACTGGCTGGAGCAGGTCTGTGCTTTGTCAGGCACAGAGAGTTTTGACTAAATAAATGTTACAAGGCCTTAGGATTTGTCCCTTTGTTTCGATCTTCAGGATAGGTATGGTGATCTGAGCTGAGATGAAGGTTTTAAGGCAACATAATCAGAATTACTGCATTACACAATAGTTTTTTCTCCTTCCCTTGTTTTTTTTTTTCCCCTTAACTTTTATCAGTTTTTCTCTTTTTTCCAGCACAGCATTGCCTTGCTCTGTGGTTCGAGTTGTTACATAGTATATATTTTCTTTCTTGCATGTAAGCACATTGAAATAATTGCCTTGAATTAAGTGCAGTACAGAAGAAAGAGACATACTTTAAAAGATCACAGTATTGCGCCATGACATCACAAGCGCACAGCTCTGTACCAGCTATAAAAATGGACAGTAACTTGGATTCGTCTTCAGTAATTTAAAGCACGTCCCTGACAGGCAAAGGAGGAGATGAGTTTCCCACACTACCTCTAGAGAGCAGTTCAGTTCTTGAAAGGGCCAAGTGGCTTTGTGGAGAAACCCATCTCTCTCCACTAACTGTAGAGGAAGCTGTGGGTGACTAAACTGCTCACCTGTGTGTCTCAGTTTAGTGCCCGAAGGACGGTGATATATCTGAGCCAGGGCACATGCAGCTGTGGTTTTGTAAGGGTTGAGCTGTCGTAGCAGTTTGTGCCACTGAGTGAGGAAGGCTTGTTCCTTCTCTTCTCCTTTGTTTTCTTCCCATTCCCTGTTTCCACCCACGTAGTTAAACTACTTTCCTTGTGCCGGCTCAGTTGTCCTGTCAGAAAGAGCTGATTTAAAAGAGCTGTCCTTCCAAGAGCTGATTTAACTCACTGAAACAGCAATGCATTATTCCAGCAGAAAATTGAATTGATTTCTCACATTCTATTGAGTTAAGATAGCTCACAGGGGAGTCCATCTGCACAGAGGAGTCAGCCAGCACCAATTAAGAGGCAGAAGCACAGGGGGTGGAGATAGAAGAAAGTGGGACTTGGCATTCAGTGATGGTAGGCTGCTAGGGCAATTCACCGTCCCCTAGTCCTCTCCCTTCTGTAGCAGTACTCAGTTAGGTAACGCTGGTAAGTCTGTTCTGGCAGGACCAGCTATAAGATCAGGGTTCCCAGATCTGGCTGCTCGTTTAAATACGAACAGTTAGCCACGGGTAGAGTGAGCTCTTTATTCTTATTACTGCAGCACAAAAGATGCCTCTTCATTGGGAAACTAACTGGGATTACTTCTGAAAAAATCTTTCCCCAAATCCAAATTAATGCTAATGAACAATGCAGCAATTTGTTCAATTTGTTCCAACGCCATTGTCTTTCTCTCTTACAGGCTTACTTGCCTTCCGCTTTTTGGATAACCTTGCTGGATGCGTTTTACCAAAGTCTCGTTTGCTTTTTTGTGCCTTACTTTGTAAGTGCTGGATATGAAATAATTTATATGTTTTGACATACTAAAAACCCAGGCAAATTAGAGAATAAAATGAAGTGTTTGATTTTACTTCCTCATATATGAATGTGTACTAACAGATCATCACTGGAACTGAGCTGAACTCTGTGTGTGCAAATATGGATGGTATTGAAACTGTCCGTGCCATGTTGTGCATTAGGACTGTACATAAAGAATACGTTACGGTGACTGCTGTCTTCCTTTACAGACTTACTACGGCTCAGACATAGACATTTTTTCTTTTGGAAACCCTGTAAATACAGCAGCACTCTTCATAATACTGTTTCACCTTCTCATTGAGTGCAAGTCTGTGGTGAGTACTTTGTTTCCAAAAGATTATATTCCTAACGGTGTATGTGCATACAGCTTTCATTAGAATTAAGCGGAAGAAAGAGCTTCATATACAAAACAGAGTAAGTATAAAAGGGCCAAAACGTAAATATTTTGTTTATATGACCATGTGAGCTCTCCTAATGCACCTGTCATTGGAGCCAATAGAATTACTGGGATGACTAAAATTAACTAAATTTGGCCTCAGAGTTATTTGTATGTAACTAGTGAAAGGATCCTGCCTCGTCAGTGTATGGTGGTTTTGGGGATGTCAGTTTAGTTTTGCAAATGGTAAAACCAACCAGGGATCTCCTGAACCTTCATTAGTTCCCAGAGCTTGCATCAAAAAGACCACAATGTGAACTGTTGATTTTGAATGCCTGGAACGGATGATCTGCTCTGTGGCCAGGATAAAGAATTCAGAGTTATATTTCAGTGCCAGAACTAGAGAACCGATATGCTACAGAAATGCTATTCCAGTTTTTAATTAAGTCTGTGCAAGCTAAAACATCTGCATTAGCTTGGATGAATTTACAGCATTTAGAAGGGTAATACTTGGCTATTTTGCACACTTTTAAAGAAAATACAATAATATTTACAGTAGAAGGACACAGATTAATGGGTTTTATTTTTTCCTCTATCCTTTTTTTTGAAAAGTATTTTTTAGGCTTTTTCATAATCAATGAAATTTCAACTTGTGCTTCAGTCTTTTCATTGTTCTTTTGGGAGCATGGCAGCAGTGATAAAAATTTATTTCCTGAGAATATATGGGTAGCATGAGTGTATCCACACTCTGAACAGGAAAACATTACTGAAATGGATTTTATTTGGCATTTTTGAATGTCGGCAAGCTGTCAGACCAATGACGGTGTAGTTTCCATAGTAACTATTATAGCCGTTTAGGTATAAAATTACAAAAAACTTCAATGTAGAACAGTTAATCACTGTTTCAAGCAAGATATATATGGGTGGTGTCCTGTGAAGATCTCGCCTCCATTTGCCTGAGAAGGCTTTCCCTGCTGCCAGTAAATAAGATGGTCATCTAAGGCAAATGGCACAAAAAAAGGTCTTTCAGAGAAGAATCAAAAGCTATGCATTTAGTAGGATAAAAAAAATTAACCAGCTGGGTTACCTGTGAACTGTAGGAAGAAGGCTGCATTCTTCCTGGAATGTTTTGTGTAAAATTAGGAGTATTATCTGAACAGATCTATCCTCTGTTACATTAAGCAGCTGCCCTTGGAGGAAGAGCGCAAGCATGTTCACGCACGCGCGTGCACACACATTCAGGTGTTGCAGGTCTTTCTGTTCACAGCTTAAATCTGATTTCTTTCCTTTTCTGAATTGCAGACTTGGATACATACCGTAGTTATAGTTGGCAGCATCCTGTTTTACTTCGTCTTCGCTCTGGCTTTTGGGGCAACCTGCAAAACCCACAACCCACCATCAAATCCTTATTGGATCATGGAGAAGCACATGACAGACCCAGTGTTTTACTTAGTTTGCCTCCTGACTACTTGTGTTGCTCTGCTGCCCAGGTGTGTTTCTGCTTTATAATTGCAGATTGCTGTTGTTAACAAAATCAGTTTTCTTTCAGTCAGTGATGCTATAAATCTCTCTGGCTAGAGGTCTTCCCCCCTACCATCCCCAATGCAAAGAAAATTTCATAACTCTGCCAGGCTAAGCCGTGTGAGGACAGCTCTTTAGTGACATATTCTCAAAGTAAATAAAAAAATTTCCTTTGTCATTTGTATTATATTAAATATCATCTTTGGAGGGAAAAAACAATAATCTCTATAACCACAGAGTTTATATACAAATTAGTTAAATTAGTGATCAAAGTTGAACATGTACTATACATAGAAGTACTGTGTTTAGTCTGTGCTTATTTGTGAAACCATTTGCTGTTTGAAATTTATGTTGTGAATATATATAAGAACATTTAGAATGAAGAACGCATGTGCAGGCTGCTTTGTGGGGTGGAAACATGCTGAGTAGCTTCACAAGGGGTCCTGAGTTATATTTTTATTGTGCCTAAGTATTTTGCCTCACTGAAGTCATAACTCCGAGTTCAGTAACTCATTCACCCTGGAACTGCAGGAGTGCTGGGTGGAGGTCCCAGACACGAGCATGCCGAGCAGGGGGACCCCTGAGTGAGCCAACAGAGGAAAACAAAGTGTATGAAAACCAGTGAAAGAGACTTCATCAGACTCTTGGTCTAGCTCTGTTTAGTAGCCTCAGCCATCTGCCTTTCACTAGCTGAACATGAACTCAAGTCTGCAGCCTATTAGTGAAGTGCCTCCGGTGCTAATTTATTCATTCTTCTCTGTTCTTTCTCTTTTTTTCCCTCTCACATCATTTCAGAAAGAGTGGGACCTGAAACTGAATTGCACAGACATACTGAGGGAAGTGTTGGGGAAAACAACTGCCATGTCCTCCTCACCTGACATTATATTATATCGTTAGGCACAGTTCTGAGCACACTTTCTGGATCAAGTGCTGCAGTACAGGCTGCATGAGTTGTCAGTGCCACCAGCAGGAAAGCTGGCAGAGCTGTGGCTGTAGGTGCCTGCAATAGCCACTAAGGACCAGAGCCCCCTTTGAAGAAGTCCCCGTATGTGTCTTAAGCATGTCAGGCAGGGTTTTGCCACACTCACCAGAGACCATGACTGATAACTTTGGTTCACGCTTCAATTCAGCAGAAGGACAAACTGTGAGGTGCAAGAAACATTTATGCTCTTCCCTCCCCATCCCTGCTCTCAGCTTGGCTTCAGGTGGTGAGAGTAGAGACTTTTGTTTCACACACAGCCAATCTCCCTTACCTGACCAATAAACAGATAAGTGCTGTTCTAGGACCTTTTGGTAGGGCTGTAGAGAGCCTAGGCAGGGGAATGCTTTAGGGTGGTGACTGCTTCCAGTGTTCAGTTTTGAAGAAGAGGGTTTTTTTCATGGCAAATTAAATACAAAGTATTTAGACTTACCAGTGAAATTCTTTGAGTCATTTACACTCTCCTGGTGCCAATACCTCAGGAGATTTGTAGCTGTTGTGGCTAATTCAAGCTTTTCTACTTCAGTGATCTGAAGCAGAAGTGCCTATTATGGAACCTCCTCTGTCACACATATGCTTTTTTTCTTGCTTATTTCTGATGTAATCCTTTGTAAGGTGCTGAAAAGACGCCACTCAGCAGGGACTGTGAAGCTGAAGGGTGCTTTACACCTTCTAGCCTGAGGGAGAGAGACTGGGGTTTTTAAGGAGCAGTTCTAGAGAGGGACAGATGTTGGATGCCCTGTTGACTGAAAATTCACTGCAAAAATCTATGATCAAAACTTCTGTCTGGCCTAAGTTGCCAGTTAAGCCAGTTCTAATACAAATTATTCCTAGAGTTTAATTCTGGAACATCACTTGTACTCCGTATTCCTCTTACTGCATGTGATGCTTTGTTTCTTTGGCCTTTGCTTTCATGTTCATTCTTGCTTCTGGTGAATTCTCTGGCTCCTGCAAAAGTTAAGAATTTTAGAACGATGCTCTGCCTACTCTTCCCAGCTTTCCAGGGCTGTATTAGTGCTATATTATCAGTGCAAAACAGCAGTGATAAACCGCTTCTCAGTTGGAAGCATGAATTTTTTCTAGGCCTGATTTTTTCCACTATAGCTCTTAACTCCTTATATCTGCTCTGAAGTACTAGGGAAACTCTAAACTGCACACTGATTTTGATGCCTTTTTTCTGGGGCCTGACACTATGCGCAGAATGCTCCACTCTCAGATTAGTCAGGACCCCGGCCCTTCACTGGAGCTGCAAGCCCACGTTGCTGCAGTAACTAGTCTGTAGGAGAGCCACGTTCAGGACAGAGAAATGGAAGCACCTGAGGTCAGTATCCATGTTTGAAAACGCCAGTTTTCAAACACGTTCTGATGCAGTTGCTGGCCTTAGAGTTTATGTTCACAAAACGGCATCTGCAAAAACTGTTTCAGAGGCTGCTGCAGCCTCAGGGTTACTCGAATGGTGTTTGGTTTCCTTTAGTCTTGCGGGAGACAGTTTTGAGTCTGCTTCTAAATGGCTTATTTGCAACTGTGTTTATTTTGTAGATATGTGCTGAGAGTTCTCCAAGGAACATTGTTTCCGTCTCCGGTGTTGAGAGCCAAGCAACTTGACAGACTGACCCCTGAGGAGCAGAGGGAAGCAATTAAGAGATGGAAAGATGACTGCGTTGTAAACTGTAGAGTGGAGTTCCAGGCTACTTCTGGGTCTTCCAGCTCAGCCACAGGTGCTGTATCAGAGGAAGAAAGCATTGCCAGTGTTTTGCCAACATCTAAACCACCTTTTCAAGCCTGTTCAAGGGATGGGTTAGTAGAGGACACTGCCTTCTTACCAGACATTCAGGATGAGTCTGGGAATACAAATGGCTTGAACTCTGAAAAGACCCTATTTCTGAATCCATCAGAGGAAACAAATTCAGCCACATTTGGCGGTAATAACTCATGTGCCAAAGTCCCTGTGTGTGCTTCTGAAGAGGGCAGCAGTGCTGTTTCTCTAGCACACAAAGCAGGTTTGAATTCTGTTTTGTGTGAAGAAGATGCTTTAATGTATCTTAGAAAATTAGAATGATAACTGTTTAAAACTTAAAACTCAAGAGTAATATCTGTTGATTTAATGCTACGTTGTGGTTTTGTTTTCTTCAGCCAATGTAGATGATGCACACATTTCCTTAAAAGCTTTTTTGTTTATAAAGCTTTTCAATAATTTATTAAGATGTTCAAGATCTGCGTTGGTTTTTATATTTTTTCACACAGTAGACTTTGCATACAGCGTATTTCCTGTATGCAACCCTGCGTAATACCGTGAGGTGTTATGGACAGGACACTGCAGGATCCAGTTCAGGTAAGCCAACCCACTCCCTTGCACTGCTACCTAAAATCCTAGCGTCCTCTGGGATTCACCACTTGCTGAAGTGTGAAGTAAGCAGAAAGGCTGGGATGTAGCGTTACTGGCTGGCTTGTTGCGAGACTCCTCCTGTACGTGTATACAGTGATTGTTCTAACCATTGTGGTCCAGTTTGTTTACCAGGTGTTGCCTGGGCTGCCCCAGTGCTGGCCAAACACAATTTTTACCATCAGAAGAGCGGCCCAGGTGAGACATTGGTGTCACGTGTCTCCCTCACCTTCCTCTTCCACAAAAAGAGCAAATCCTAGTGCAGCCTTTTGTTCTCCATGATAATTCATCCTCCTGCTACATCCCCTCCTTTTTGTCTCCATGTGCTGTTTCATGTCATTTGCCACTGCCTGGACTTCTTTTCTTCCTCACCCAGCTCAGATGTTGGCTGCCTGACTTTTCTCTGAGCTCTGCCTCATGCCTGCACTCCAAAATTGTCGGCCAGTGGCAGTGGGTAGCTCTGGCCTGTCCTCAGGTCTTCTCCTATAAATAGCAGCTTCCAGCTGATGGCATTACTCTTCTTCACTCTCAGGTGTTTTTACATTCCTCCAGACTTTTATAACAAACAGCTTAAGTATCTCTAAAGGCGGCTCAGAAGAAGGTATAACCCATCACATGTCCCACATTTGAGCTCTGTTGGTCATCTATCTTGGAGACGTTCTGCCTCTGCCAGTGTCCCACTGCTGTGCGCGTTGCACAAACGCTGGCTGAGGTGCACGTGGCTCCCTTTGGATTCCAGGATGCCTAAACTACTGCCTCCTTTTTACTTCCCTCCCCAAAAAGCTACATGGCCAATTTATGGAGGAACTTAGGATATTGTTTGTGTCCACTAGCACCTGTTGAAATAAACAGTTTCCTCAAACTGTAGCTGCTAATGAATTATTAGTATTGAGCCCATTTTTTGGTTCTGTTTCTTTCTAAAACTTTCTGCTTTCAAATTGCCAAGATTTGTGTGTTTATTTTTAGGCACCGTGTTGGAGCAAGGGCCCTGCTTTTTAATTGAACCATGAGCTTTCCATGTCAATGATCAACATTACATATTCCACATCTTTTAAGATCCCTGAAAGAATTTAAACAAACGCTGTGAGGTCCGAGACAGCTGCTGCTATGCCGGGCAGATATTGAGGGCATGCTAAGTTCATTCAAATGCAGGTCACCACATGTTACCAAAAGTTTAAAACAGTTCTGTTTTCAAAAGGTAGGATGTAATTAGGGCTGACTCCATCCCTAGTGTTAGTGAGGAGAAAAATGTTCTTTTTGTTTAGCCTGCAGAAGAAAAACAGTGGAAGGAGCCAGTGATGACAGCCATTTCTGCAAATGTATTTTTTTTAATTTGGTTCAACATATGACAAAATATTTTTAAGTTCTAACATAAGATTAGTGGGGACCTTTGAAGTGATGGTAGACATTCAAATTCTAAGAGACCACATCGAGCGTGCTGGTAGCAGTTACAATTTTCAGATGTTTGCCTGTAGCATCCTTCTTGCTGCAGGGGGCACTTTGCCATGAGTGGACTCCAGGTGTCTCGAGTGAAACATCTCAGCTTTCTCTGCAAGCCACAGGTGTGGCTGCGAGGTGTCCAAGAAGGAGATGCAAAGCAGCCAGCAGGTTGCGCAGGGAGATGAGCTGCTACAAGGGCAGAATCATACAGGAACAGGCTTGCCGGGACTCAGCGAAGTCATCTGCTCTGCTCCACAGCCCCAAAGCAGGCTCAGCTCTATCTGTACCACGCCTAGCAGGTGTTCTCCTGTTGTAAAGAGCTCCAGAGGAGCAGGCCAAGCCAGTGCTTTCCTGCCCTCAAAGTCAAATATTGGGTTTGTTTCCATTGTCTCACCTGAATGTTTCTTCTGCAACCTGAATCTATGGCCTCTCTTCACTTTGGCCATGGAGAACAGATCATTCTGTTCTATGGTTCTACAAGTCTGTGACTCTTATGACTGAGGTACGTTGAGGTCTCATGGAGGAGCTCTGGGACTTGCAGTGACCTGAGGGGGTGCTGGGCCCAGCTCTCTCCCTGTCACTGTTAAAAAGCAGTTTGGAGGACAACGCTGGCCTGCAACCTGCCCTCTTGTTGCCCCTGCTGCAGGGGCAGAACCTACCAGCGGATTTGGCAGGTAGCTGATCATCTAGTTGCAGGAGTTTACCTGTGTATCATACAAAAGCTGTACATATTCAGGCTAAGATCTTCCAAAACCCTCTGTGACTGTGAGCCATCAAAACTACATGAAGAAATGTGAGCGGCAGTCACCTGTTAGACCTGGGGCCAGCTGCGTGATGCCTCTGGGACACTTAAATTGCTACCACAAGGCTTTTTACAAGCCTAGTCACCCCACTACTCACTGCCTGGTGTGGTGAGGCTTTCAGGGTGGATTTTGAAACTGGAGGAAGGATGATTTCATCTGGGTTTCAGAAGTGCCAGGCCCTGTGGGTTGCCTTGGAGCTTTAGGTCCTTTTAAAAGAAGTTCCTCTGTGCTGAGAGTGTAAGTACTTCTGTACCACTGGAAGCGGTACAAAATCACACACACACACATTTTAATTTTTTTTCTCGGTATGTTGTTTCACTGACAGCGCGCGTTGCTTAAAATTGCCCACTATAGGTTGTGTTCTTTTACAGGACTTTGTAAAACCCGATGTTTTTCTTTTTTGTTGTTGTTGTGGACAAACAGAAATATCTAAGGGCTGTCTGCTGTGATGACTTGCTGTTTTTTACTGAAGGGGAGATGAGGGTAGTGAGTCTTTAATAAAAGCTTCAAAATGCTGATCGGCCATATCTAAAGTGGTGCCAAATGAAGGGTGCGAGTGAATCGCTCTCCTTTGCTTCTCAACAGTTGAATGTTTCCTTTATTTTTTTTAGCACTGGAGACGTCATGATCCCCTGCTTCCTTCTGCACTTAGGCACAGCATGACCTGACTTTTCCGTTTTGAAAACAAGGTTTTTCAGATCATCTCACAGGTGCCTTCCAGATGGCACGAAGGAAGGCACAGCATTCACACTTTCAATTGTCAGTTTAAAATAAACCAAAACAAGCACCTTCAACTCCCCGAACTTTGGAGCTACACCTAGAGCAGCTTTAACTCACTTTTTGATGTGCAATATTTCATTTACAGGAAAAAAAAAGCTTTTTAAAAATTATTTTTCTCACAGCAGCCGTACCTGTGCTAAACATTTGCAGCTGGCAGTCAGCCACAGCCTTTACTGAGCATTTTCGCAGCACAGTGAGCTTTGGTGTGTACCTGGGGCGCAGTTTGAGCTGAATGTTTAACCCCAGCTGTGTATTTCCCCTCAGCCCTGCTGGCTGCAGAGCACCCGCCGCTCCTGCCGGCCCTGCCTCTGGTCAGGCCAGCCCTTCCTCCCTGCGGAGGCTGACGGGCAAGTTCTGAAGGTGACCGTGTTAAGAATATTCTCATAGCTGAATTTCAGTATGGTTTTTATATTATTTGCTCCTGTTTTATTCTGGTTGTGGTACTCTTGTCCTCATGGTACTGGATACCTTATTGTTGACTGCAGTGAAAAGGCAAATTTTAACTATTTTAAGTTTCTGCATGCTTATTATTTTGATTTCAGCACACGTACATGTTGTTGAAATGCTGTGTACCAGTTAAAAGGGGACGGTTATTTCAAACTAATAATATTCCCAAGGAAAGCCATAGACCAAAATGTGTTCATAGAAATTTGATGGCAGCTTTAGTTTTTCAGGTTTTTCAATCAAGAGTAGTTGTTGGCAGCTGGTAGCGTTCTATATTGGAAGCATACATGCAGAAGAAACTGAAAGTTGTACAGTGATGGTAGTGCCAGAACCGCCGCAAGTGTTGTAGCACCAATAGGGCTGTCAGGGCTGCCTAAAAAAGCTAGATAAGGGTACGCAAATACCTTTTAAGGTTATTTTTAGGCATTATTGCTAAAGTTATAGCGTCACACCTCCATATTGTCACTGAGTCTCTCTAAAGATTAAAACACATTTTCAACACAGAAGTTACTTGGAAAAGGACTGTAAATTTTTATTAGTACAGCTAGAAAGAAACGCATCCACTTGACTGTGTGACATTGCTTCCATTTGGAGCTACAGCTGTGGTAGAAGTAAAACCAACAATTGTTACCTTACAGTGAGGGTACACTTGTAAGAGAAACAGCGTAATTGTGATCATAGCTGTTATGTCAGCACACAGGGAAGGGCTTGTACAGTGGAAGGAGGAGTATGTTTGCCTATTTCATGTGCACACATAAAAAAAGCAGTATAAAAATACATTTATAAAATTACAAATTTCCTCTTTACACGGAATGTTGTGTCAGACACAGTTGTGGGGAAGGAAAAGACCCAACTGCTCCCTCCTAAAGCCATCTGGGATGCGGCCTCAGCCTCTAATTTCTTTAGACGGATCCCATACAGGAGGGACTGGACCATGTGTTTAAGCAGGCCTCTCCCTCATTTCCTGGGAGGGACTGCTCAGAAACTGGTGGCGGGCCAAACCCAGTTACTGAAAATGTGGCCTTACCTGTTATCATTTGGTAGTGCTGATATCTACATGAAGTGATTATATGCACTCAGTGCTTTACAAAACTCAACACTGCTAACCACTTCATCTGGTGGAGAGACGTCACGCTGGGCTGTTCGTTTCACAACAGCACCTCTTGGAACACCGGCCTCGCTGACACCTGCCTGTCAGCACACACGTCAGACAGGCGGCGGGGCGGGCTGGCTCCGACAGCCCCTGGGCCGCCTACCCCGGTAACCAGCTCTGGGACTTTGCTGTCCTACAGCTGCAGAGCTCCTGGCCCAGAGAAAAGCTGAAGTGGGGGGATGGAGAGCTCCAGCTTCCATATCCCTGAGGCAAGGCCATCAATAACCTGCTGCATCTGTAATCTACTTGTACTGGAAAAACACGGTCGCAGCTGCTTTCTCCCATTTATAGCTGGGAAAAGAAGCGTGTTTATATGTTATAGTAAAAATCCTTAATCGGTTAAAAAAAAAAAAAAACAAACCAAAAACCAACAAACTCAAGCTTAGCAAAGCCTAGAGGGATTTTCTTTCTGGGCGTGAAACAGTGATACAACAGTCACTTGAGTTTCAGACTCTGTAACATGAATACTGACTATTTATTAATAATGCTGTCTAGAGTGCTGTCTAGTATGTCTAACGTTAGGCATGTTAAAGAAGCAGCTATGGAAATAAGAGGTAAACTTTCACTAAAGCAAGATTCAGCTCTATGTAGATTAGTTGTAACATGATTAATAGTACCTGAAATGTCTGTTTGTTAGCTCCTAATGCATGTTTCCACATATGGCAGTCATGGTATTGACAAGGCCCTGCCATGTTGTCATGGGGGCATGCCAGAGGTAGCAGAGAGGGTAATTCTATGCCTTAGGCTGGGTTCACAGCGGACCAGGCACAGCACTGAAAACTGTGCAAGTTTTAAATGCATTGTTCTCCAGTGAAATTCATCCTGTAATCCTCAGGTTCCTGACGCCTCCCAAAAGCTGTGAGCTGTGTAGGGCATCACCTACAGCAGCTGGTTAGTCACACTGCATCTTTTGCACTTTAAATCTGCATTTTCCATATCTCACCAGATGTTCAACGTCACTGACGCTGTAGTAGGCTGGAGATGGTCAATGCACACTTTATAGGCTGAACACATCACACAAAACGGGGAAAAAAGCCAGTGGGACGTAGGTTTGGTAAATGTGCTAATCTGTGTAGCGCTGTCAAGACATGGGTGTTTCCTGGACAGATTAGGACATTGGAAGCTTCAGAAAATTAAGCGGTAGAAACCATCTAAGGAGTGTGAACAAGTACATTTTGGTCTCGGGTGCCTCAAGTGGTAGCTAGGAGTCTAGCCGCCCCTAGGGAGACCCAGGCTGGCTCTGGGAACAGCAGCTGTGGCGTCTGGATGGCACGGGGCTGTGTCCATGCACATTAGCCACCCTGAGGGACAGAAAGTGTTGGCTCAGGCACACCAGCAGCACACGGCTACACACCTCTGGAGACCTGCACGTGTGCTTCAATGTGCTCTGTGCCACACAGATGTACCACCTTCGTCACTCTCCCCCACACCCTCCAGTGTGAGGTGCAGCCATGCCTGGCATTGCCCTTGTGAATATACGTCCTGTCAGTGCCACCTGACTGCATCAAGTTTGCGCCTCATGACAATAAGTGAGAGAAAATGCATGTGCTACTAATTGACTAGTATTAAAATAGATTATCTAAAAAGGTTTTTCTAGTCTGTGCTACTGCTTAGTTTGAATAGCTGAAAGGCAGAAAGTGGCTGATTCTTTTCTTTTAAGCCTTTTGCTGTGCGTGGAATATCAGCACAACACAGTTAAAAGAAAAGTCAAAAGGATTATTAATTCTACCCCAAAGTATATTCACCGCAGAGGGTTTACCGTTAACATACACTGCATATTCTGTAGCTCCACAAGAAGAATAGATAGAGCTTGAAACTCCTTTTCATAGAGTTTTTGGACTGTGAAATCTTCGGTGTTGATGTGCTGATTCCTTTTTTCTTTTGTCTGTCAGCACAATTCTTACCATCTGGAGTTAGTTTAGCAGAAAGGTGTGGATGTATATTTGTCTTTCAATCCACTCAATAAAATGTGACACATTACTGTAAACTCCAGGTCCCAAAACCTTGGAAAAGCAGACAGAGCCCCAAGATGTTAAACCAAACAAAGTCCAGCGCCCTGCAGGTTGCTCACACACCAGCGGTCCTCCACTGTCACCCTGCAACGTGAAAGAAAAAAACCAGTCTGCAGGGGCTACGTGTGGCCACCAGTCATATGGTTCAAGCTGTGTCTCAGTTCCTGCAGCGACTCGCCTGTAATAGCTCAGCTGTAAAAATCGGCTGCTCTGCTGAACTGCTTAGCAGCACACAGCGTTACTGGTAGTTATTCCCTGATATATTTGTACAAAAAATTAGCTGCAGAAAGCTCATACAAGTTTAGAAAAGTCAGATAGTTAACTAACACAGATAAACCTTAGCATCTTCAAGCAGCAGTTCATTACCATAAACTGAAGTTGATTGATTATACCAATAATAATAATAATAAAAGTTGGGTTAAAATACATAAATAACTTGTAATTCCTGTAGTAGATGAAGTATGCTCTACCTAATAAACAGCTTAGCACTTCGATTTCTAAAAGCAAGCCTAGCTGTGAGTTCCTCCTCAGAGAGAAGCCTACCATGCAAGAGTCCACAGTGCCAGACTCGTAGCCCGCGCACAGCATCCTGCTGGTGATGGTTTTCATGTCAAAGTATGACTGGCATTGTTCTAAGGAAATGATGCGAACCTCTCCTTCTTGAAGCTTGAAAGGCACTGGAAAACAGAATTAAGCATTAAACTACACATGCACGCACAGATAGTTATGATGGCACTTCGAGATATGGTATTTCCATTAAGATAGATTATAAATATTACCTTTTATATAGATACTAAACATAAGGAGAGAAGAACCCCGCCTTTAGCACAAAGCTAAGGTGAAAGCAGGTGGTGGTTTGCACTGCTGCCATTCAGGCTTCGCGCCTGTCGCGCTTCTGAGCCAGGAGCGTACATGGTGCATTCTGGAGGAGGCCTAGTCCCGTGGGGACTGGTGTGACGCTTGCTGCTTATCCTGCCTTCGCACTGACAGACTGGGGGGGGGGGGGGGGGAGCACCTTTACCTGACACAGTACGGGGCTTTTAAGGTGGGGGCAGTATTGGCTGGAAAACAGTAACGTGAGGGAGGTGGAGGAGAGGTTTGACTCATTGTTCCATGGCAAGATCTCCCAGTTTCTTGGTGTCTCTCATGGTAAAGCTTGGTATAGTCACAGGCAGTTTGAGGTATGTTTGGGTAAATCTGACTTAGAGAGTGTACCAGGGAATCAGCATTCAAAGGTTATTGAAATTAGCCCATTCAGGAGCCAATAAAGGACTTCTTCCTAGTGTAAACAGCTGACCAAGCTCAAATTTTAAGGACAGTTGTTCAACCTAGGGCATGAAGGACTAAATGCTGTGTAGCCATGATGGGTTCTGACGCTTCGTAACATAAAATCTTTAAAAGCAATGCTGAAACCACATTGGACAGCAAAGAACCTTTTTCCACACTTACCAGTGGTGCAAAAGCATTTTGGGGGTTGGGGAGGTGGTTCCTGCCTTTACATGAAAGATATTTTTAGATGGGTAGCGCAGCTAGTAAACAGCCGATCGCTCACAGGTGCCATTTAATTTTTGCCACGTCTGACCTGGCCACTAGAGGTGACGTCCCACCTGAGGCAATTCCAAAAGGACAGTTTCCTTCTCAAGTGTACAGACCGACAGCCTTCCCTAGTAATTGCTACACTAGTGAAGGGCGAAACACAATGGCTAGAGCGTTAACGGGTGGGGCCAGGATAATTTGCATATGATGCATGCAGAATTGTTTTGTCTAAACAAAGATTTTACATAACACCACTGTTCTTGTCATGGGACCCAACGATTGCAGTGGCCACAGAACAAGAAAACACACTAGTGGTCTGTTCAGAGAGACAAAAACAACACTTGTGATTATGCCTGGATGGGATAAATTATGTCACAAGTCAAAGTGTGACACAGAGCATTGAATCCTCAAGAAAATATTCATGCAGCCTGTATGCCAGTGCTTTCAGTGAACTAAAAATGTTGCCTTCCCCGCTGATGAGCTGATACCTTCTCAATACAGTTCTGAATGCAAGCTAGACCAGCAAAGTTATAACCAATTCAGGTGACTTTCTTGATAGGAGTTTCTAGATCCTCAACAGTTTTTAAAATCAAGCCATGTCTCTAAATAAGGATTAAGGAGCATAAATGCAGGCTGCTGATTTGAAAAAGCTACGGTCTAGTCACAGCTAGATCCCTTCACGCGTAGTTACAGTTCTCTCATATTTAGTAAGATCCAGTAACAGTATAAATGGATAAGGCTTTGTAATGGGATCACTCATTTGGTTAACTCAGAAGAAGGTTAGCATGTTTTTCCAAGAATCCCAGAAATACTCATCTTACTTTTGTTGCCCATGTGTCCCCAGCCTGTGATGTAGCAGTAGGTATCCGGCTTGGCCAACTGGTCCTTGCTGGGCAAACAGACAGGTCTTACGTAGCTTGTCTCGTTGATATCCTTGTCTAGTTCCACAATGCTGATATCATAGTCTACGACCGCTCTGTTGTAGCGCGGATGGAGGATAATGGTCTTCACTAGTCGGGTCTGCATGAAGCCTGATGGATGATCAAGATTGCTAATCCCAAACACTACCTTCCAAACAGCTGCATTTTCTCTCCTTTGTAAAAAAGGAAAAAAAATGGGAAATTTCACTCAAGAGCATTCTTTTAAGCTAAAATACCCACAATTTTTTTCTCCCTGACTTTTTGCACATTGCACTTTGCAAAGGATTGCGCATACAAATGCTACAAGAAGAAACCAAATACTTTAGGCATCATCACTTACAGCTAAGAGCTGAGCAACAGAAGATGACACTTACCATTTCCTTCCTGCCTGTTACCCAGCGAATTAAAGCTCATGCCTTCAGAAGATAATGTAACCACCTATTAGCTGCTGTACTAAATGCCAAAGGCTCTCATAATCATCCCTTGGATCCTGCCCAAGTGTTAGGTGCTCACTGGGGGGGGCGGGTACAATTTCTCTCGGGTGACAATGCTGCTCAGTAGTACGCTGCTGACAGCAGCAAGTCTAGCTGAAATCCCTAAGCAGCCACAAAGAAGCAATTATATTATGAAAAATAAAGCTTTTACGATAGTGATGCAGAAAGTCCCGTATTTATTGGGCATTCAGTCTGTGCCAAGCATGCTTCCTCTGCCTAAGATCAAAGGTTCCTTTGACTCTTACAACTGTTCAAGACTCTTTCGGTAAATATACAAGATAGCAAAAAAAATGATGCATATGATACAAGCAGGAAGTCTGACCTAGTGTCTGTTGAGACACATGAGAAAAACAGACTTTATAAAAGGCTTCAAGGGCATAATCGCTTGATCGTAACCAGTCACAGGTTCCTAATCAGTCTGTGATTCTAAAAACCCTCAAAAAAGTCAGCATTTTCCACAACTGATGACAGTTCCATGTAACTAAGCACCTTTGACAAAACTGAAACTTGACTGAAGTGTAAATCCAAGCATTCAGAATTTCAGCTTTTTCACAGTACTCAACAGGCCTGTAATTTCTGTAATTTGTAAAGAGATTTGGTTGCTAAATAAAGGCTATTTTTATCTTAAGAGTTACATGAAAATTCTGAATATGTCAGACTATAATGATCATTTTACCATCATGATCAGTTTGTGAATTCTTCCATAAAGCTACAAGATTAAGTGCTAAGACTTTTCATATGCTGTTGTGGTTGTGAACATTGTAAAAAAGCATTGCTTAGAGCAATGAGCATTCACAGCCCGAATGTATTGTCCTACAGTCAAGGAAAAAACCCTTAATGTCTTGGATGCTTTGGTGTAATGCAGTTCAAAACAATCTTGACAAAACTCTGGGGACTATACTAATGAAGCTAGCAAAGGACACGATGTTTAATTTATGCCCGCTACAAGTATTCATGACTATGCATTGTTTCTGCTGCATTATTGTTAAATGGTCCTCATGTTTTGTGTCCCAAACTTGACATGAATTTCCTGAAATACTTCATAAAATGGAGCATTTTATCTAAAGCACCAGAGCACTTTAAAATCTGTTTTAACTGTTGGCTTGCCTGGTTGGCTTGGTAAAGTTTTAAATACTTCATATCAAGAATGGCATCAAGAGTGATCTTGCTGTTGCTACACCAAGCTATGCAAATGAAGAATTTAAAGATTTCAGGCCACTGGGAACACACCCTCAAATCTACTGGGAGAGGCAGAAGAAAAAAAAAGTTCATCTAACTCCTCAGTGAATTATTAAACAAAAATATCTTAGGCATTTAGAATACAAATGTGAAGGAGACTTTTTACATGTAATACTCCGAGCTCACACAGATATTATATAGCCCTAAATGAGGGGTAAATGAGCAGCTCCAAAAATGTAGTGGCAGTCTTTCTGCATTTAACAGAAACATGAGAATTTTTACATTATAAATTTGACAACTTCTTTGCTTATCTTTCATTAGTCAGAGAAAGCTCTCACCCATGAAATTCAGTGGCAGTCCAGTACTGCTGAAGGATCTACCTCTAAATCCCACCCTTTATTTTAGATCACCAGAAAATGTTCTTCCAAAGGTAAATAAATATTCATAAATTCATAAAATCGTTAAGGTTGGAAAAGACCCTTAAGATCATCAAGTCCAACCGCTAACCTAACACTGCCAGGTCCACCACTAAACCATATCCTCAAGCACCACATCTACCCTTCTTTTAAATATCTCCAGGGATGGTGACTCCACCACCTCCCTGGGCAGCCTGTTCCAATGCCTGACCACTCTTTCAGTAATGAACTTTTTCCTAACATCCAATCTAAACCTCCCCTGATGCAGCTTGAAGCCGTTTCCTCTTGTTCTATCGCTAGTGACCTGGGAGAAGAGACCAACACCCACCTCACTACAACCTCCTTTCAGGTAGTTGTAGAGAGCGATAAGGTCTCCCCTCAGCCTCCTCTTCTCCAGGCTAAACAACCCCAGTTCCCTCAGCTGCTCCTCATAAGACTTGCTCTCTAGACCCTTCTCCAGCTTTGTTGCCCTTCTCTGGACATGCTCCAGCAACTCGATGTTTTCTTCTACTGAGAGGCCCAAAATGGAACACAAATTTTGAGGCGCGGCCTCACCAGTGCTGAGCACAGGGGGACGATCACTGCCCTGCTCCTGCTGGCCACACTATTCCTGATACAAGCCAGGATGCCATTGGCCTTCTAGGCCACCTGGGCACACTGCCAGCTCATGTTCAGGTGGCTGTCAACCAACACCCCCAGGTCCTTTTCTGCCAGGCAGCTCTCCAGCCACTCCTCCCCAAGCCTGTAGCGTTGCATGGGGTTGTTGTGACCAAGTGCAAGACCCGGCACTTGGCCTTGTTGAATCTCATACAATTGGCCCCTGCCCATTGACCCAGCCTGTCCAGGTCCCTCTGCAGAGCATTCCTACCCTTGAGCAGATCAACACTTCCACCCAACTTGGTGTCATCTGCAAACTTACTGAGGGTGCACTTGATCCCCTCATCCAGATCATCAATGAAGATATTGAACAGGACCAGCCCCAACACTGAGCCCTGGGGGACACCACTCATGACTGGCCGCCAACCAGATTTGACTCCATTCACCACCACTCTCTGGGCTCGGCCGTCCAGCCAGTTTTTAACCCAGCACAGAGTGCACTTGTCCAAGCCGTGAGCAGCCAGCTTCTCCAGGAGAATGCTGTGGGAGACAATGTCAAAGGCCTTACTAAAGTCCAAGTAGACAATGTCCACAGCCTTCCCCTCATCCACTAAGCGGGTCACCTTACCATAGAAGGAGACCAGGTTACTGAGGCAGGACCTCCCTTTCATAAACCCATGCTGGCTGAGCCCGATCCCCTGGGTGTCCCGCATGGGCTGCGTAATGGTATTCAAGATGATCTGCTCCATGACCTCTCCCGGCACCAAGGTCAGGCTGACAGGCCTGTAGTTCCCCAGATCCTCCTTCTGACCCTTCTTGTAGAGGGGCGTCACATTCGCTAGTTTCCAGTCATCTGGGACCACCCCAGTTGACCAGGACTGCTGATAAACGACGGAGAGTGGCTTGGCGAGCTCCTCTGCCAGCTCCCTCAGTATCCTTGGGTGGATCCCATCCAGCCCCATGGACTTGTGAACACCCAGTGAAGGAACAGGTCGGTGACTGCCACCTCTTCAACAACTGGGACTTCATGCTGCATACCCCAGCACAGGGGCCTGACAACCCCAAGGGTGACCAGTCTGACTGTTAAAGCCTGAGACAAAGAAAGCATTAAGTACCTCAGCCTTCTCCTCATCTTTCGTGGCAAGGTTACCTTCCACATCCAACAAAGGAGGGAGATTCTCCCTGGCCCTCCTTTTGTCACTGATGTATTTATAAAAACATTTTTTGTTATCTTTAACAGCAGCGGCCAGTTTAAGTTCCAGCTGGGCCTTCTCCTTCCTAATCTTTTCCCTGCATAACCTCAATAATCCTTGTAGTCCTCCTGAGTCACCTGCCCCTTCTTCCAAAGGCAGTAAGCTCTCCTTTTTTTCTTGAGTTCCAGCCAAAGCTCCCTATTCAGCCAAGCCACTCTTCTCCCCCACCCGCTCAACTTACGGCACATGGGGACGGCCTGCTCCTGCGCCTTTGAGACTTCCTTCTTTAATAACATCCAGCCTTCCTGGACTCCTTTGCCCTTCAGGACTGCCTCCCAAGGGACGCTGTTAACCGGACTCCTTAACAATCCAAAGTCTGCCTTTCTAAAGTTCAGGGTGGCAGTTTTGCTGACCCTCTTCCTTACTTCTCCAAGAATCAAGAACTCAATCATGCCATGGTCACTGAGCCCAAGACAGTCTCCAACCACCACATCACCCACCAGGCCTTCTCTGTTCGTAAACAGCAGGTCCAGCGGGGCACCTCCCCTGGTTGGCTCACTTACCAGCTGCGTTGGGAAGTTATCTCCCACACACTCCAGGATCCTCCGAGACTGCTTTCTCTCTGCTGTGTTGTATTTCCAGCAGATATCTGGTACGTTGAAGTCTCCCACAAGAACTAGGGCTAGAGATTGTGAGACTTCAGCCAACTGCTTGTAGAGTACTTCATCAGTCTCCTCATCCTGGTTGGGTGGTCTATAACAGACTCCCACCAGGATGTCTGCCTTATTGGCCTTCCCCCGATCCTTACCCATAAGCACTCAACCTTATCATTACCGTCATTGAGTTCTAGACAGTCAAAACACTCTCTAACATACAAGGCTACCCCCTCCACCTCTCCTTCCTTGCCTGTGCCTTCTAAAGAGCTTGTAGCCATCCACGGTGGTGCTCCAGTTCTGTGAGTCATCCCACCATGTTTCCGTGATGGCAACCACATCATATTTTCCCTGGCACGCAATGGCTTCCAGCTCCTCCTGTTTATTGCCCATGCTGCATGCATTGGTGTAAATGCACTTCTGTTGAGCTATTGATCTCTTTTCCAACACAGGCATGCCACCCCTAGGCTCATCCCTAGCAAGCCTGGTGTTATCCCCTTCCCCCTTCACATCTAGCTTAAAGCTCTCCCAATGAGGCCTGCTAACTCCTGGGCCAGAATCCTTTCCCCCCTTTGCGACAGGTGAACCCCATCTGTCTCCAGCAGGTCTGGTGCCATGTAAACTACCCCATGATCAAAAAACCAAAAATTCCACCGCTGGTGCCAGCCTCTGAGCCACGTGTTAATGAGATGGGGCTTCCTGTTCCTTTCCGTATGTCTGCCGGCTACTGACAGGATGGAGGAAAACACTACCTGCGCCCCTGACCCTTCGAGCAATCGCCCCAGTTCTCTGAAGTCCCTTTTGATTGTCTTTGTACTTCTCTCGGCTACCTCATCACTGCCAACCTGAACAATCACTAGCGGATAATAATCGGACGCTTTTACCAGCCTAGGGAGCTTCCTGGTAATGTCTCTTACCCTTGCCCCAGGGAGGCAGCAGACTTCCCTATGGGATGGGTCCGGTCAGCATAGTGGGCCCTCTGTTCCCCTCAGAAGGGAGTCACCTACGACAATTACCCTTCTTTTTTTCTTACCAGTGGCTGTTGTAATGCATGGGGCTGACTGGTTCCCTCTAGTCAACCCCTTGGGTGGATCACTGTCCGTAGAACAGTGATCCAGATACTGCTTAGCTTTATTTAAAAATAGATGGGGAAAGAAGATAAATTCCTTGTGCAGGACCCAAAATCTGACAAATACAATATTCTTGTTTGTATTATTCAGGGTTAGCACTCTGTTAGTTTAGAAGGAAGGTTATCTAGGTTACTCTTTTAAGTTTCTGATTATTACTTTTTTTCTCTCTGAATGGAATAACTTCTTGAACATCCTTAGGGCTTGATATGATGTGATAGTCAGAACTGAGGTCTCTCAAAGGTCATTTCCTCTAGCATTTCCATTAATAGCCCTACACCTTGAGATACTCACACTAATTGCCCCTACCACAAGTTCCATCAAGAGCCAGGGAAAAAAAAAAACGGAAAAAAACCCCAACAAATACCGAAGAACTCAGCGTTTCAGAAACAAAAAGACCAAACTGAAGTTATTACTGAAAAGGGGACACTTGCTTACCACAGAATTTCCACTGAGCAAGTACCAGTTTAAAGCAGGATTAAGCACTGATGACAACTGCGTAGCAGGGAAGTACTTACTAATTACAGCAGAAAACACACATTTAAATTATCTTTAGAAACCCAATTAAAAAAAACTTCAGTACAAGACAAAAGAAATGAGGTAATAAACTTCCCTCCAGAAGTGAGGTTCATTAAAAAGCGATGTTGATTCGCACCAAAAAGCCGACAAAGACCAAGACACTTCCTAAGACATGTAAACTTCCTCTGCACTCCACAGGACCTCAGACAGTAGGAGGCACCAAGTAGTGGTTAATACTGGCTTTTTAATGACTGCAATCCTAATAAATGAGTGCAGTGCTTATAATTAGAAAAGGCCATGACTTCAGTATGTCAGTTGCACTGTGACTAAATACTCAGGTTTTATTTTTACTCATGGCCAAAGCATTTTTCCAGGGTCATTTCTATGCTGGTGCCCAGAATGATCTTTTTTTTTAATCTCTGGCAGTTGTATGAGAGCTATTGGATAAGTGTTTTGGCCTTCTTCCTTTCCCTGTTTCCTGCTGAAAGTCAGAGTATCTTCATTTAGCTTTCATCAGCAGAGGCGCCAGCAACGAATAATAAAGTATGTGAAAACCTGAGCTGATGCTGTTTTATACCATCTACTTTCTTTTTTAGTCTCTTAAAACCAGGCCTCCATGATGTGCCATTCTGCAAAGGTCACCATCGACCCCAGTGCGTTTGGTAGAGGAGGGAGGACTTGGTAATTCACATGTGCAAGTTTATATGAGCAGTAAAACTGAGCTCTCTCACCCTTCAAAGCAGTGTGCTACTGTCAAGACCCATCTCTTTGCAATCAGAACACAGCCACATATGTGTCCACTCGGCTCACTCTGCAGGGAGCACTGCCATGGCCATCGACCCGGGCGACTGGTCCTACCACCAAGGATCCTCTTGTTCATGCGAGCGGCTGGGCGACGGCCACAGTCTAGTGAGGAACCAACGCAGAAAGGAGTTAATTGTTACCCCAAAGGCGGCGCATACAAGACCTTCTTCAAGAAAACTGGGCACAGAACCACATTAACGGAGTCATGAAATTACACTGATCAACAGAGAAAATTAAGTCATCAAAAACCACACACTAATATCAAACACATTGAGCCATTTTAATCCTTCCTTTATATCAAAGGATTTGTTCTCCTGATATTGATTTTGACCAGCTCAGCCTCAAATACTAACCAAGCTAAGTTTGGTATCCTGACTTCCCGTCTCCCAGGGGCTACCAGGCTGCCCCTGGGAAGGTTTCCTTCATCTACGTCCTTGCTTCTGTCGGCTAGCAACATGTTTGGGCTACTCTGTATTATCCTTAAGAACTGCTTCTGGAAAATCTGCTCAGCAATAAGGCTTTTCTTCAGCCAGGTGTGAGGTGAATGTCATACTGTTTACTCAGCTAGAAAGCACCAAGCTTGCTTTGCCTGTGGAATTTACTAAGGGAGAATATTTGAAGATTTGAAGACATTCCAGTACTCTGTCCATTCTACTTTATACGCCACTTCCACTGGAAATTATAACACATTCCCATCTGCCGGACAGTTACTTTTCTGAAATAGTTGGCCCTTCACTTTTGTTTCACTTGTATTCTGGATTTGTAAGATGACAGTCTTATTTATCCTGTTTATACTCTGATTTAGAGAACAAAAGAACACCCCCAGTTTCTGCAATCAGCCTCCCAAGAGAGGATGCGCTGCCACTGCATGTATCTTGGGAACTCAGTGGTGAAGAAACAAATTGGAGAAATGGTTATTTGTAATTTGTAATTCTTACTGTGTTCACTTAACTTCAGAGGGCAAGGGGTTTGAAGTGTACTTAAAAGTAACATATGTCAGAAGCATATACCTTTGACAGACTCCTACGAACTATTTAATTTTTCCTGATAGGAGTAGTAAATGTTTTGATTAGTTTCCCAAATTTAGGTCATGCTTTGTGATTAATTTTCCTTGTGTCAAGCTAATTCATAACTTAAGTGTTCCTCAGCAAAGCTCTCCTTGTCTGTAGAACATGATTTCATTGAAGATGAAGAATTTCTGCATTTTTAGACCACTTAAACATGCACAACCTGCTGTGCCTACAGACTTGGTCTGTAGGTTTCTAGTTCAGGTTCTTCTGTCCCTTGAGCTTCACTGCTAAACAGATCAGAGCTTCAGCTCCCAGGCAGATAGCCTCCTAACTAGTCTGGTGGTAAAGGATATTTTCAGCAGGAAGTTTTATTAAAATAATTTTTGGAACCTGACTGCTGGCAAAATTAATTTTGTGGGAGCAGGACTGGGCTACTGCGAAACACAGCCTCATAGTCAAAAGAGAAGAAAAGCTGAGGACACTGAACAGAGTAGGGGAAAAAAAAAACCAGTGCAAAACTAGATGTTGCAGAAATCTCATCAAATTTCAGAATCAAATCCGCACTAAACATCTGCATTTGTTAATTTAACACATCTTGAAAAGCATCTTTGTTTTATATGCACTTCTCTCTTACCTTCTTTAGTGCAAAAGAGAGCCACTTTGCTTCTGCTTCGACACATCTGCCTAAATATTGAAACAAGAACATGGTGGAAATCTCAATTAATTGATGTAATTTTTGATAATTTACAAATCAGCACAGGTGTTTTACTCGTTGTTGTGAACCAGGTGTGAAAGATTCCCCCAAACTGTAAAAAAGAAACACAAGGAGCTTCTTATGCCAGACCATCCATGGTTTCCAGCATCTGCCTGGAGATAATTCAAAATATTAGTTCAGCTTTACAATGCATTTCATGAGCGGGTGCTACATATTTTGCAGACTGCCTCGCTCTCTGGGCACTGATCCAGCTCTGAGGTCTGCTGGGAGGTACAGTCTGTCAAGTCACAATTTATGGCACCTGAAAGCACAGAGACTGCCATACTCCCTTACAGCTGAAGGACAGAATTTTCTTTGAAATACCTTTGATAACAGATGGTCTTTCATGGCCTAAAAGTTTGAGTGTTTTGAAAAAATCCAGGAAGTTTGCAGAAGTAAAACTATCATTTCCGCTGGAAATTTTCAGATGAGAGAGGAAAGAAGTGATTCTTTGTCAAAGGAAGGGACATCCTTGTTAAAACAGCAAGCACTGTTGCTCAGCTAGCTGACTACCTTTTTATTTCCACCACATTTTCATTCCTACTGTATACGTGCCTTTCTGAGGCAGATGCAGAGCTAGTTTATTTAGGCTGGATACACAGATGAGTTGTTCCCCAGGTCATTCTCTGAAGGCTGGAATCTCAGTAGGCAGGCAGTATCTTTAAAATTGCAACCACCTAAAAAGAGGCTGCATCTATTTTTAAGTCACAGATACTAATGTGGGCATGACAACAGACTGCCAGCAAGCTCATCAGATTAGCTTGAATATGTGATTTGACCAGATCTCTGTCCCTTACACTGCGTATGCCCCATTCATATACTGTGCAAATCAGGCTGCTTTCTGTTCCTGAAAACACAGACCATAAAATTCTGTTTCTAGAGATAGACAATGAATTTCAGGAAAGAAAATTCTGTGCACAATTTTGAAGGGCATTTGTGCTCCATAAGAAAAAAAAAAAAAAATATACAGAATATAACTGAAACCAGCCACACTCATGTTCACACTCGTTTCTTTGACTTACCAAACAGCCAGCTCTGAAAGCTGTCTTGTCTATGAAAGCTAACTTTAAGCTTTCATGTGTGCATAGCCTGCACTGTGTCACTGCCTCTTATCAAAACTTTATGAAACTATCAGTGCATCTGTTAGTTCTTGCCCAAGTTCCCCGTAGTCCAGGAGCCTGACAGCTTGCCCTGGTTTCAGCTGGGATAGAGTTAAATTTCTTTGTAGTAGCTAGTATGGGGCTGTGTTTTGGATTTTTGCTGGAAACAGCGGTGATAACGTGGTGATGTTTTAGTTGTTGCTAAGTAGCGCTTACACTGGTCAAGGACTTTTTCAGCTCCCTGTGCTCTGCCGGGTGCACAAGGAGCTGGGAGGGGGCACAGCTGGGACAGCTGACCCAAAGTGACCAATGGGATATTCCATACCATATGACGTCATGCTCAGTATATAAAGCTGGGGAAGAAGAAGGAAGGGGGGACATTGGGAGTGATGGTGGCTGTCTTCCCAAGTAACCGTTACGCGTGATGGAGCCCTGCTTTCCTGGAGGTGGCTGAGCACCTGCCTGCCCATGGGAAGTGGCGAATGAATTCCTTGTTTTGCTTTGCTTCTGTGCGCAGCTTTTGCTTTACCTATTAAACTGTCTTTATCTCAACCCATGAGTTGCCTCACTTTTACTCTTCCGATTCTCTACCCCATCCCACCAGGGGGGAGCGAGCGAGCGGCTGCGTGGTGCTTGGTTGCTGACTGGGGCTAAACCATGACACAGCTCCTTCAAACTTACATCATACTCCACAACAGGGGTATTTTACATGCTGAAGTTGATCCAGATGCCACCTAGACTGCAGGGCTCCGGAGCACTTCCCAGCTCCTGAGCTTGTCTTGGCTTCATGTTGGGAAGAGACTAAACACATGTTGTCCTCTGTGCAATCTGCTTTATACTAGAAGAAATTCAGGCGCATGAGAAGTGAGGCATGCCTGCAGGTCCTCCAGTAGGATGACTGGGAGACCATTATGGGGTGCACCTGATCTGCAGTGCATGCACAGCCAGTCAGAGCCATCTAGACAGGAGGTCTGATGCAGCCAAAACAAAAACAGCGTCACTCTTCATCCAAGGCCTTAGCTTCTCACATCTTGTTACCCATTTTCTGGATTTGGGGACACTGGAACATCTGTTCCTACATATTCCTTTCATCTCTGTAATAGCTTTATCAGTAATCCTCATTACTGATGTTTTGTCTCCTTTAACTTGTACTTCAGGCAAAACTAGATCTTTTGCTACTAGACCGTGTAACTCAGAGGCTCCAAATCTATCCCTTCACACATACTTCTTAGCAGACCACTTTCAAACATGGCAAAGTACCTTGAAATTTGTGCTTTGCACTTCAGTGACTGAACAGAATATGACTGCAGACCTGCCTTTGCATCTGGTCACAATCCAAGGTGTTTATTCTTGTATTATTCTGGAGAAAAGCATTTAGATAGCATTAGGCTGGTGGAAAGAGACAGTGAGGAAAGAAAAGAGTTAAAAAGAGAATTTTTAAGTATCAGGCACCATCCTGTAATGGCCCTTTGTCTAGATGAAGAAATAAAAGTGAACTTAAATGAATGGGGAAAATACTAACGCAAAACAGAAGTAGTACAAAGCTGAGATGCAGGAAAGCAAAAGTAGGTCTTTGTAGACAGAATCTTTTTAGTATTCTGGCATTACAGAAAAGTTTCACTACAGAAAATAATGGAGCCAAGGAAAAGAAAGTAGGTGTAGTCCTCAGATTTGTGTCTATGCATGTTGTAGCACTGCATTCAGCTAAGACAGCCTTTCCTTGTGAAACAGAAGGACTTTTTATGGAAGAAGGATGTTCTGAAATCTCCCAGGCATTTGAAAGAGAACAGGGAAACAATGAATCTGCTTTCTGAAGAATGCAGCTGCAGATGGGGTTTAAGTGGCTCTCCCAGTTTTGTCCTGGAGTTTAAGTTCATTGGCTCTTCAGTCTTAAAGTCACACTTTGAATGTCTCAACCATGAGATCGTGGCTTCACATTACCAACCACCTGCTTAGTTGAGTTAATTAAAAGGAATATACCACCATTTGAAACCAGATAAGCTGCCAAGGAAACCTACTGTAAGTGGATATAGCTTCTGCTGAAGAAGCTGTGGTCACTCCAAATGTATGAATCCAAACTACATGGGCTGCAGAGGATGGCAAGGCGTTGCTGCAGGTTTTGCTGTATCATATTTACTGGACTTTCTTGGTCAGCAGGGATTTAATGAAGCTGTCTGGTCTGGATGATTCAAGGGCATCACCTCAATGTCATTCAAATGCTGTTAGTCTAGCAGAATGGGCCCCTGAGGATTCACAAGGTGGACTCAAAAGAGCCTACAGTTGTAGCAGACACTAAAATCGTTATAGACTGTATCTTAACAACTCACATGAGTACGTGCTGGAATTTATACACAGATACATTGAAAAAAAGAGCTTACCCAAAGGAGTTTGTCATCCTCCATTGATAAGTAATACCCACAGCAGTGAAATAAATCTCATTTACCCATTACTTACCCATTCACTAGAAGCGCATGTAAAGTGGATGAGTTTTTATTCTGCCAGTCTGAGTGCAGATTCAGCCATTTTTGATGCTGCATTTCCTCATTCTCTAGTACAATTTCTGTTTTGGATGGTCCTCTGAAACAAATGAAATACATTCATAGACCTTCCAGTAGGTTTCTACGTTAGAATTATGAAGGTGAAGAGGCCCTAATGCATCCTGTTTACTCCAAAAATACTCAGCTGAATGTTATGTCAGAGTGACACATGGCAGAATCATAGGGGAATGAAATCACCCCAATAAGCCAGGCCAGCTAACATCTTAGTGTCACTTATGTTGTATTTTCTAACAAGAACCAGAATCAGAAATCAGAAACAACAAAAGCCTTCTGGTGGCATTTACTGTAGTGCATACATGGACATACTGTTTCTAGAGTTTCTTGCCTCCAAAAATACAAAAAAATAGATCTTCATATGTAGAAGAGGTAAAAGAAAAAATATTTTCTTACATTCCCATCTTTGGAAATCCATTAAAATTTAACAGTAAAGAGCAGTCTGGGTCTTGTTACCAATACTTGACAGTATCTCTAAGTCCAGGCTGTCTGCTTTGTGAAACAGAACAAATCACGGGTGACGATGTCAAACCTGTCCTTCTGCAGCAAATTAACAGGAATATGAAAGTAAGTTAGAATGGTTCACCAGGAGATGTTTTCATATATCCACTTCCTCAGTTTAGTTATTGCCTGATAGACTCAAGGCACTGAAGAAAATGCTGTTTTAGTAAGTCTCAATTGCTAAATGGGAAAAATAATGTATTTTTAAAATGGCTTTACAAGACATGCAACTTCCCAGCACAGAACCATCCATGATTAGCCATCAGTCCCTGTCAATGACAAGGACTTTCAAGGACTGCTCTCCTGAACACTGGTCAAAGGCCAAAGTCTAAATCCTAGTTCATGGAAAAGAGAATGAGAAAAGTTCAGAAAAACTGTGTCCTAAAACTTGCCTCTGAACCCAGTCTCTCATGGCAGTACCTAGTAATGCCAGCCAGGTTATTAGTTTGTTTTTAAGTCTAATTTTCAGTATTAGCTCTATTTCCTTTTAAATATTTACAAAAATGCAGCATCCTTTACCCACTTGATTGCATAAATTTACAAAGATCAAAGAATTCTGTTTTATGGTAAAGCTGTCAGTGCAACCATATGGAAATGTTTTCAACAGGGCTGGCAGAATTAACTAGGCTCTGAGGTCATGGCCCTGGATCCTGCCTGTTACATGACTTATTTTTCAGAACCTTCTCTGGGCATATTAAGCAAATATCATTCCATGATCTACTACCCAGAATGTGCAGGCAGATAGTAACAAGTATTTTTAAAGACTGGTTTTTCCTCATTTAGAGAAAGCTGTTTGCTGCAAAAAAGAGCTTTCCTCCTCAGTGCCTGCTTATAGCAAACACATGTAACTCTCCTCTCCACCATTTGCTTACTTCCCACTCTTTTTCCCACCAAATAAAAATTTTTTTCCATAAGATGACATACTGCCTTATGATCTTCTGTGAACAACTATGTTCACCATTTTATAACTGTGTACAGTGATATTTTATGTAGCTGTAAACAGTGTCTGATCTATAAAATATGTAACTATAAAATGTGCAAAAAGATGCAAATATCATGCCATCTGATGGATACAAATCTGTATTATCCCAAACACAAGATTATTTTGCTGAAACCTGCAGTTCTGAATTACAGCTTGTGATGCTATAATCATCATTAAGCTGATATGTACATCTAAACCAGTGCAACAACCTACAAGACACTTACGCCTCTATGAAATTTTATAATTATTAACACAAGGTATTATATTCAGTAAAAGTAAAATTAGGGCTATGCCTTTTTTACTTGGTGGTCACAGCTTGATATAATACACTCAAAACCAGTATGCCCTAATTAATGTCTTTAGAATGTCTTCTATAAATATTTATAGAGTGTTCCCCCCTTGAAGATGTTTATACAAGGTTTTCTTTCAGCTAAGCAAGGTCCACCGCTTGTCTCCTTTCATCTATTTTAATTAGAAATAGCCAGAATAAACCCAAGACCCTCATTTCTAGCTGAAGAAAGCCGGAGACAATGGTTAGTATTTGTGTAGAGACCAGAGCATTCTAGGACTTGCCAGAGAATGAGAGAATATGAGCGTAAAATGTTAGAGGAGGAGTAAGGACTCAGACTGGTGTGAGCTTCTGGGTCTGAGCCTTTCAGCATCCAGGGAGGAGCCGCTATGCCAGGAGCATACATTACACCAGGGACTGTAAAGTACTCAGAGAAAAGGAGGGAGGTAGAGAAATGGGGATTCATTTTAGCCAGGCCTGTCCTGTGCTCCAGAAACACAGCCAGCAGCAGGTTCTACTCAGCCCCTCTTGGAGCTTTAGCACACAATTTCTCCTGTGGGCACACTCTAAAGAAAAGCAAAGGAGGATCTTTCAATGGACAGAGCCATGTCAACTCATGGTGTATAACTTCTTCATAAGAATATTTTGCTTTAGTGAGTTTCTTACAGACTCCAACAACAAGGCCATAGCTGCTAATTACTTTAAGACATAAATAGACATCTTTGAGTTCGAAATTAGTTCTCTTGCCAATATTTTTTATTTTAGTGGCCACCTGAAGTTGACCTAAATTAATTCAATCTGCACAAAAGTCACGCATGTGGCCATATGTAGTATCTTTCAAGATTTCAGGCAAGCCAAATAACGTTCTTTATGAAACACTTTCAGAAGGCTCTTTCACTTCTTTGCAGTTTTCTTCTCCCCCCACCTTCCCCCTTTGGTTTGCATGTAACAGAACAGCTTTGTTCAGAAACTTAGTGTTGATTTTAGACTAATGTTTTTAATATTTACCTGTATTGCAACAATAAGCAAAATTGAAACTCTATTTGTTGACTGAAACCATATATATCTGGAATACAACATGCAGTTTTGAGGCCCCTCGGTTTAAGAGGACATTCAGAAACTGAAGAGGGTGATACAGATGGCTTTCAAATTTTCTAGTGGCCTGTGGCACTGGCACACAAGAAGGAGTAACTGGACTTATTTACTCTTGTGAAGAGGAAGCTAAGGGACAATTCAACAGCAACCTGCAACTACTTGAAGAGGAGTTAAAAGGGGATGGAATCAAACTTTTCTCAATAGTGCTTCATGGTACATGGTAGAACAAGTGGAAATGGCCTGGAGTTGCAGCTTTAGAAATTCGTAGCAGATGAAATACTTCACTAGGAAGGTGGAGCAGCCCTGGAACAGAACGACTGGAATCTCAACCCATCGAGGTTTTCAAGACTTGGCTAAACAGGGCAGTGGTTGAGCTGATCTTGTTTTGGTGATAGTCCTGCTTCAAGTGGGAGATGGACTAGATGTCCTCCAGATGTCTGTTACAATGGGGATTTTATGATTCTGTTGCACAGGACAAATACACTCTAGTGGCCAGTACCTATGCTGAAGGGCTTAATCTTAAAAAACACTAACAGTTACTAGAACAGATTTTTCACACATAAGAGCATCTTTTAACATTACAGTACAGTCACTGAAATATCTGCATCACTTATGTAAGTTTGTTAGGGATATCTACAAACATAAGACATTCATATCATGGTAACGATAACACACACCTTTTGAGTGGTGTTCTTTGGCCCACAGCCTCCACCAGGCTTTCAAGATAACTTACAAATCCTACCTGAATCTACATGACTTCCTAACATCTCATGGTGCTATTTGGATGGAACCATTTGAGTACTGAAAATATTGTTTTAAAATCCATGGGTTTCTAAGAATCTATTACTGAATAAACTACAAAAATTTGACTATATCTCATGTGTCTCATATTAAGTATCTGCAGCAAATCTCTATATCCATAAGAACTATGCTAGAGTTTCTGAGCTCAAACATAACACTCAATGAATACACTTTAGGGTGCCTGTAGTCTCAGTCTATGGACTTCTCCAAGACCATAGCAAAACTGCCATAGTTAAGTAAATTTACAACAGACACACAACAAACAGCAATGTTGTATGATTTTTTTCTCCCCCTCTACATTTGAAATTATAAAATACCAAGCTTAGTGGTAAAAGACAAGTATGTCTTTCACCTAGATTTTCATTAGGTCCTCTGCACTGTTTTCAAGAATGAAATGGGATTAGGGCCTATGAAAAAAAAAATCCTACCACGAGGTTTTCTTTCACAAAACAGTTAACTATCAGAAAATTCAGCCAAAAGGAATCTTATGAGGCCATCTGATCTATTCCCCTTTACCAAAATAAGATCAACTATATCTAAATTCTCTCTGACAGGTTTTTGTCTGCCCTGTTTGTTAAAAATCTCTAATGATGGAGAATCCTCAGCATTTTCATTCAATATATTCCACGATTTACAGTTAGCATTTTTTTTTCTAATGTTTGTTCTAAATCTTCCTACCTGTCATTTAAGCTCATTACTTCTGCCTTATTTCTACCAGAAATGGAGAATAGTTGATTCCTTGCCTCTCTGCAGCAGCCTTTTACATATTTGAGGGCTCTTATACCTCCCTCCCTTTGACTGACCGCACAGAGTTTTCAACCTTTCTTCACAGGCCATGCTTTCTAGCTCTCTGTTCATTCCTGCTGACCTATTCTGACCTCTCCCCACCTAGTCAAAATCTAACACAAGCTGAATACACCAGAGAGAATACACATAAAAACTCCTAGTCAGTTCATGCCATTTCTCCAGTCTGTCAAAAAAAATTTTGCATTCTATTCTTGTCCTCCAAAATGTTTTCAGGTCCTCCCAGCTTGATGCTGAATGAGAAATTATTAAGCATGCTCTATACTCCCTCACCTGAATGACTCACCCCAACACTGAATATCACCCCAGACACACTGGGATGCATCTAGCCCTCCACCAATACATCCTTATGGTTTGAAAATGAATCAACTGTCTCATATAGTTTCATCTTTGTCCATAATTCCTTAATTATTTCAACAGCCATTTCAGATAGTTAAAAATATATCACGTCTACTGTTTCTTCCCTATCCACAGCCTTTTCTGCCTTTTCAAGGAATAAATTAAGGGAATCTGGTGTGATTTGTTATTGATAAGTATATTCTGTCTGTCATTAACACCTTATACTTCTGTAATTACTTGTTGATAATTGGAGCTAGGCAACTAGTTTGTAAATCTGTGCATCGTCCTCTTTTTCCCTTTTTAATGAAAGATGGCATATGTAACAGTTTTCAGCCTTAATATCTTCATTGATGATCTGGATGAGGGGATCAAGTGCACCCTCAGTAAGTTTGCAGATGACACCAAGTTGGGTGGAAGTGTCGATCTGCTCAAGGGTAGGAAGGCTCTGCAGAGGGACTGGACAGGCTGGATCGATGGGCCGGGGCCAATTGTATGACGTTTAACAAGGCCAAGTGCTGGGTCCTGCACTTGGTCACAACAACTCCATGCAACGCTACAGGCTTGGGGAGGAGTGGCTGGAGAGCTGCCTGGCAGAAAAGGACCTGGGGGTGTTGGTTGACAGCCACCTGAACATGAGCCGGCAGTGTGCCCAGGTGGCCTAGAAGGCCAATGGCATCCTGGCTTGTATCAGGAATAGTGTGGCCAGCAGGAGCAGGGCAGTGATCGTCCCCCTGTGCTCAGCACTGGTGAGGCCATTCCTCAAAATTTGTGTTCCATTTTGGGCCTCTCAGTATAAGAAAACATCGAGTTGCTGGAGCGTGTCCAGAGAAGGGCAATAAAGCTGGAGAAGGGTCTAGAGAGCAAGTCTTATGAGGAGCAGCTGAGGGAACTGGGGTTGTTTAGCCTGGAGAAGAGGAGGCTGAGGGGAGACCTTATCGCTCTCTACAACTACCTGAAAGGAGGCTGTAGTGAGGTGGGTGTTGGTCTCTTCTCCCAGGTCACTAGCGATAGAACAAGAGGAAACGGCTTCAAGCTGCATCAGGGGAGGTTTAGATTGGATGTTAGGAAAAAGTTCATTACTGAAAGAGTGGTCAGGCATTGGAACAGGCTGCCCAGGGAGGTGGTGGAGTCACCATCCCTGGAGATATTTAAGAGAGGTGTAGACATGGCACTTCAGGGCATGGTTTAAGAAACACAGTAGTGTTGTGCTGACGGTTGGACTTGATGATCCTAGAATCATTAAGGTTGGAAAAGACCTCTATGATTCTATGATTACATAGCCATTCTCCATAACTTCTCAAAACTACTATTATTGGCTACCATTATTGGCAGCCATAACGGAGAGCTGCCATAGCCGTAAATCTTAAATGCTCTCGGATTAATTTCATTAAAACTAGCTATTTTGAAAAGCAGTGTAAAACCTATTATTTTCTTACTCCAGCCCTAATTCTTAAGTCTTTGCCATCTTAGAAACATAATATGATTTGGTGACGTTTCTTTGTGGTTTTGTTTCGGGTTTTTTGTTTGTTTGCTTTGCTTCTGTTGTTTAATATCCCTGGCTTTTCCAATTCTTCCTCAGATACTTATGCTATTGCTCTATACCAGTTCTTTTAAGTTTGAACTACATCTCCACTCTATCTGGAAATCCACTTCCAGTTTCAGGTCACTGTACAGCTTGTGCCTCGGCCAAGTTAGTCTTGCTGCTTCACAGAAAGATGTCTGCTAGATCTAATGAAAATCAAAGGGCACATATAATTCTAACGTATCTAATTTCTTATCTAAGAAGTTTCCTTTAATCTAAGACATTTTAAAAAAAAGTTATTTAATGGTTCTACAAAATCAGTCACCCATAAAACCAGAAATGCAAGACATTTTAATATGCAGTAGCACTTATGTCTACCAGAGTGGGAAATTCTAACTTAGATTTTACTAATTTCTCAAATTTCCATTTAAAAATGAGAATATTCCTTTAATACATTTAATTTCAAGCTATGGACGCCTTATGCGTGTTTAAGAGAGGGATTTCTAGAATACAAAAAGGAAAAATAAAACCAAGCCTGTCTACTACATTATAAATGTGGTTGCAGTGGGGAAGAGTAATGCTTAGGGCAATTTCATTACATAAGTTGTACATGGGAAATATTAAAGAAATAGTTTTCAAAGCATTCTAGCCTGCTACCTGCTGATCACTCTGCACAACAGTCTAAGTTTATAGTATAGTTTACAGTGAAACACAAGGAACATTGACTTGCATACTACATCATAATAAAAAAAAAAAAAACACCTAAAAAAACCAACCCCAAAATAGAAGGCAAGGACTAACTTTAGGTTATGAAGTTAATATTCTGTTCATCATTAAAAGTATCATAATTTGGGATACTTCTGTACAGCAATGGTTTTAATACCTCATTCTCCCTATTTCATTGTGGAAAATTCTCTCAAATATATTAAACTACAAGTTTAGAATAAAGTATTATCTATAAACTGGATTCCTTCTCCCTTCAAAGTAACAGCAATATTCCTCTGTTCAGCTTCTCTAATTCCATTGTTTTAAGCCTCATGTGACAGCAGCTTGAAAAAGGAAGCTTTGTGTTACGCCAGAAGGTAATGAATAATGTGTCTATAGGCACTAATATAAAACAAATTAGGCCTATTTCAGAGCTGGAACAGCATCTGTTTCCTGTCTGTACTTACTTACTGGTTAAGATATTTCTTGGTCTTGAGCAGAATTCTAGAAATCCATGGCTGTGCCACAGAATACGGAGTAAAAGATTAAAACCTTGATTTTAACAGCATTGAAATCAGAGAAATCTGAAATTTTAATGTGAAAACATATGGAGACATAGAAAATGGAAATTAAAAAGATTCACAGCATTGAGACAAAACTAAAACATGTATGATGAAATAGTTCTCAAAATTTTGGTGGAAAGTAGGTAATCACTGTGATATTTCCATATTTCAAAATGCCTACAGTCTTATGTCCTAACTGACAGGCTACTCACCCCTATCAAGAATGAGTTAACCTGTAATTATGCTGAAAAAAGTTTTACATGCTTGCTTTTTCTCTGTCATTTGAGTCAAAGAATGATTTTGTAGCTAAACATAAAAAAGAATGTTTTGGGCCATCTAAATTTAAAACTTCAAATAGAATATAGAATTTCTTAGCTGGAAGTCCTAATTCAACTCCAAATTAAATATAAATTACTTAATTTAAGGTTAATTAGCTTTTCATTTTAAAAAGATGAGAGACATTTCAGAGAAAAATATTATTTTGAAATAATATTTTAAGTGTTTCATTTTAAAAAGTTGTAATAAAATAACTTGACTTTTCAACCTTTTTTCCTCCTGCTGAAATTGTTCACTGAATTTGAACAAAATTTGCTGGGTTTTTTGTTCAACATTGTCCATTACAGATTTATTATTCACTAAGAAATGCTCCTATAGGTCTACTGGTAATAACACATTACCCAGAAAAAACACTTCAACTTGCAGATTCTAGAATGACTTTTCAGAACTGACAGATTTAATATCTGTTTAGTGTTACACTGAGTAAGTTTGATTTGGAAACTCCTAGGGAAAAAAATGGGTTTTATAATGCCATTTGAAAAAGCTGTGACATAAAGTAGTCTGAGAAAGGATTTGTGATCCATCATTAGAATAAGAACATTTGGTTGGCAGTATTCATGTATCTTTCCATTTCTTTCAGTCAGTCACAGAACAGCTGAGGTTGGAAGGGGCCTCTGGAGGTCATCTGGTCCAACCCGTCTTGGTCAAGCAGGGCCACCTACAGCCAGTTGCCTAGTGCACATTCAGACACCTCCACTGTTGTAGGAGATATTAAACCACTAATAACAATTATCTTTTTACTTAAAGAAAGAAAACTATCCAATCATGGAGCTAAAAAGTGCCACGTGTTATGAACATATGCCTAATGACAATTTGAAGCAATTGTCACAATTTGCAAGGAACTATTAGGTTGAAATTTCTTTGAAAAAAGCCCTATCTAAATAATTATATTTTAAACCACATATATGCATGAAAGACGAGACATAATCTATCAGATTTAATCTAATACAACTCTTATACACTGATTAAAGCCTACATATTTTAACATTGTTTTATGGTTGCTCAAAAATTACTAAACCAGTCTTCTACATCTACCACAGCTTCTAATGTTATTTTCAGTAAATTTTATTTCTTATTTGCTGCTGTTCTTAAATAAATAAATGTAATCTGAAGATTCACTATTTTGCTAAATCCTCTAAAGATTTAATGGAACACAGTGAAGCCATGAAGAATGTGAATATATTCAAGGTAGGTCAAGAGTATCTTACATCCTGTTGAGTGGGTCTAGAAATCCAGATTGAATTAATGAGTTTGTATAGTTCATCTTTGGCATGGAATTTTATTTACTAAATGTCATCTTTATGCTTGGAGAAAATAAAGTAGGTTAAATTCAGAAGTTCAAATTTCTAATGTGGGTAGGACAGATGTGTTCCGTTTTTTTTTTCTGTGATGTTTTTAAGCAAATAGACATTAAAATAAACTTCCATTATTTCTGTTGTAGAAATAATTAGAAAGTCATTAGAAAGCATAATCATTCATGTGAGAACAAAAGGTTATTGGTCCAACAGCTTGACTGCTTAGTTGGCAAATATTATTTGAAGAACTTTGTACCAAAAAGAGAGAGTGAGAAAGTATTAGGAAAGACAAAAGGCCAGGCAGCAACAAGACAGTGGTCTTTCCCTTCCACAAATACACACACAGTAGATGCTATGGCAGAGGGAAGCAGGAAAAGGAGCTACCTGTTTCAGTGGCGCAGCCTCCAAGAAAGGGAGCAGCAGCAGCAGGATGAGGTAGCAGAGCTTACTGCAGATTTTTGTAAACAAGTAACTTGGTAAACAGGTGCGATTCTATGCCGATACTGCCAGACCAGAGCAAGCCGATCTGCTAAAATTCCCCTGTGCTCTGCTGGGTACAAGCTGCTGAATTTTATCATTATTACATTTGTTACCCTAGTGCAGGAAAGAAAGACAAACTATTCCACTACAATGCCACAGAGTAAAAGAACAACTCCACTAACTTCTGGTTTTGCCAAATTTCAGATCTTAGCAGACTATGGTTTTATGATCATCATTTTATGGTCATCAACAAAAACGTGGACTTCAGAGTGTATGAAAATGGTTTTCTTCAACTAAACACCAAGACAAATCTACAGTCTTATAATATGCTGAACCCGCACAGTACGCCCATCTTCAGCAGCATAGCCTCTGCAGCGCACACCAGGATATAGCTAATCCTTGATCTGAGACACTGAGACATTGCTGTTCCATTCTCTACCTGTGTTAGCAGGAAACCTAATTGCCAGAGACATGCTTTACTGTATGTAAATTTGGGACTCAGTCAGAGGTCTCTGAACAAAATAATCTATCCTGAGATGAACAGGCAGTCATACCAGGTGATCTGATAGTCCCATATGGCTGTAAACTATGAGACGTAAGACTCAAACAAACAGTTTCCATTAGGGTCTTAGCATTATAAACAAAAGTTTACTTCATGTCTAAACCTTTTTGCACTAGAGGAAGACAGCAGAACTGCTAAGAACACACACTGTATCATGTAAGCAGCCGCCACCATTAGTCCAAAGCCTTTCAGACAATGCTTGGAACTTGCACAGTTTCTGTGATGTTGCATCAGACGTCACACAACACATTGCATGTTGTTGTGCTGTGAAAAACTGGAGAAACACATCATCTGTGGAATTACAATTGGCCAACAGCTAGGAAAATAGCTTGAATTTTGTGCAACAGGCAGAAGAGAATTACCTTTCATGTTGCTTCAGATACAATGCTTATACCTCCCAAACAGACAGACTGATATTCTGTAAAATGTGTTACCACTGTCAGCTAAATTAACCTGACTTTAACCACTGTCATTTACTTCTTTTCCTTTTTTTTTTTTCAGATCATTTTAGGCTGAAGAATCAAAAATATGTACAAGCTGTTAGAAAGGCATTGCTTTCGTATTTTAAGCCTTACCACTTTATATAGCAACTGGGAGTTGTTATTTGGGAACGCACCAGACACAGTTATGAAGAACAGTTTGCAGAGCTTTATGGAAAATAAAAATACCATATCCTACCATTCATTGTAATTCCTGGCCTAAGATAATGAGTAGTCTCAACTTTGATATATCATGTGCACAATTTTTCTTCAAGAATAAACAAGAGAACTTTTAAATCAAAATCAAGTATCATCATAAGTCATTATTAAAGAAATATGCACAGCCACAGAACTGAGGGTTTCTGCAGTGTGCTATAATATGGACAGAATTTCTACAGTCACAGCTTTAATTTTCTGAATGAGTAAAATGAAGTATTTCCCATTGGGAATACCTGAAGAAAAGCATGCTTAAAATATGCTATATTTATTTTTTAAAAAAGGGGGCAGGGGATGATAAAAAGGAAATTTTTTCATCGTTATTTGAGCTTTATGCAACATACAGTCTAATTTACCTGTACCCTCAACGGTGACTGGAAATAGCTTATTAAATACACCGATGTTATCAATCTCACATTCAGACTTCCTCGTTATCGTAAGTCAAATAAATAATGTACGCAGGACATAATGGCTAATAGATGAAGTTTATGGCTTTAGGTCAGATTTCACAGTGACATGAAACTCCAACTTATCATTCAGTCTTCCACCTCACCATACAGAAAATATTAACCTCTGTGACATTTTCACTGAACCCCTATGCAATGGGAACAAAATAATTAAATAATTATATTACATCATATTACTCCTTTTTGAAATTAGTTCTGGTGAATGCATTATAATCTTTGTTTTTCTTACAGATCTTCTGCAAACCTAATGTACTGTATTTTTAGCAGTGCTGCTTCATAAAAACTTGGAGAATAGCTAAGAAAATAAAGCATCAGGTGATTGACAAAATCAGGTTTTGAGAAAGGAAAGACAAACACTACTTTGGTTTTCTGAAGCACTGCCAGGAAGAATTAGAAATTACTATTAGAGTCAGACTGAAGTTGTAGACTTCAGAGTTGAACTGGAATTTCCCACTGCCCTTCAGCAGGAACAGACAAAACAGTCTGGGAACAGATACAATCACCTGCCACTATGAAAAAGAATCTGTAGAAAAATTGATTTGTAGAATATCTTCCCCTGTTAGAAAATGGATTTGTGAGATTTAAGAATTCTTTGTGTCTCAAACGTATTTCTTAAAAGTGGTAGGATTGATAACATCTGTTAGCAAGCCTCAGTGAGGAAGCAGGAAGGTATGTTTCTATTCATGCTCATTTCAGCCTAGGCACATCTCTGAAAAAAAGAAGGAATGAGAGGCCCTGTGATAATTTAATACCTTTTTCATTTTCCTAGCAGAAAACATCATAGGAAAGTTAAGGAAATTTTATGTTAGGACTATGAGAATTAAATATTAGGAAGAAAAACATTCTTAATATTGAGATCATCAGTTTATTCTTAGACCAAAAAATCGTAAAAGCAATAACTATTTTTGAAGGTATCAAAGGAGTTTAAGCTTATTAGGATGTTATATAGTTAAAGCATAAAGACAACATCAGTATTATTTAGATATACTAAACTAGCTAGAGGAGTACAGAATTGTGTGTTAGAATGGCAGGCAGTCCATTCAGTACAGGTGGCCTTGGATTCAGGGCATCTGCTAGAACTGGTGTCAAGCATCCATCCTGTGCAAGGCCATACAGAGTAAGTTAAGTGCAGACACTGTAACCCAGGGTCTTTATCCTCCTCTGTTTTTTGAGAAAGGTACAAAGAACAAGATTGCATGTCAGTGTATGTAGTGGTACAAGGCACACAGAAAAGACACTTCTTAATCCAGTTTGGGGATCAGACACTGACAAAAGAGATCCTTCTATACCACCAGGCTCATCTTTTCTGAGTAGACGACAGCTTTGGATATCAGAATATATGAACTTGATTTTTATCCAACAGTTATACTTTGCATCAATTATTCCATAAAGCAGCTATTACTTCAGTGTGTGTGCAATAAGAAAGATGCATAGAGGCTATTCTTCTTCCTGAGTTTCACACAGAAATCTCTGTTTTAATGACTCATTTTTCAGAGATACACAAGTTAAATATATCCGGTTGCCTAGCTCCCAGTACTTATTGCAGAATACAAACGAATGCAGAGAAATTTTTCTGTGTTTCCTAAGACAAGTCTATTTTAATTCTTTAGGAAGACACAGAATGTCACACTGCCAAACAATCCTGAGCCTCAGCAGTAACTGCAAGTTCAAATATTGAGGCTTGGAAAGCCATTATTACCTTTTCAACACACTCTTTTAATAACAATCAGGTAATGTTTATAAAGTGGTGAAAGTGCCTAGATTTTAGTGAGCCTTTGTTCCAGTCATTGTTCACAAAATTTCATTGCCTCTTTTCTCTGTGAAGCATTTCCACGCTAGGTCTAACATCACAGTGATCAATGATTGTCCACATCTAACTCTAGCACTCCAATTGTCCTAAGAAATTCATCAATGCTACAAACTACTGACCTTACCCTAAACCCATTTGATTGCAGGCCAGTTGGCTTAAGTTTTCTTGCCACTCATCAGCACAAACATGGTTATCAGCAGCTGACCTGTGAATGGTCAGGAACATCAAGGAACTCATGTTTTTAGACAGGGTAACTGCAAAGGAAAAGAACAACAACAACATTATTATTTCACGTGGTTAGTTTTACTGAAAACACACAGCTACATTCAGAAGAGTTTTCCAAGATGCTGCCACTTTTGCTGATTTTATATGCCCAACAGGTATGTAATTTAAAAGCCAGGTAACCATGGCTATCAGAACCTTGCTAACATTGAACAACATGAGACACTAAACAACAAAGGCATCTTGAGTATTTGAATAAGCCAGAATACTCGACTCACCAGCACAGGTTCACATGGGTTTCTGAAAGCCTTAATCTTGTTAAATGATGTTTTACCCCACAAATAGTCCAACTGAAATCACTAAAGTAATTTGTGGGATGAATGTTGAGTGACATAAGAGCGATACCATAATTTGACTCTCAGTAATATGCACTGTTCCTGTCATAACATGTGGGTGTAATTGAAGAAAGAAAAAACAACTATTGTTTACCAGAAACATCATTGCTTGTCTCTTAATCCATGTATAAAAATGTGTGAACTGCATTTATCACACACAAAAAGCTCCTCAAAATGGCCCAAAAGGGAAATTTACATCCCTTCCTTTCTAAGATCCCTTAAAAGATGTTGGGCTGTGTGCATTTCTTCCCCAAACACATACTGGTTTTAGTTAAACTGTTCCTCTGACTTTTGCTTTGATAGTACTAATCTTAACATAGCCAGTCATTACGCATCTTTCTTATATGGCAAAGGGGCTTTTGCTTCTCTCCCCATGAGAAAGGTATGTATTAATCCTAGATTACTCCTTTTCAGACATGCAGTCTAGAACAGTCCTCCTCTGTTGCATAGATTTTATTGAATGTTGTTTATTAGTGTTCATATAATGTTAAAAGTTTTAAAATATTTATACAATCTACTTCAGTATGAATACAAAATATTTGCTTCTGTAAGCCATGGTACACCTTTCTTCTGTATTTAAAATTACATACAAAACATCTCAAAACTTAGTAATATGAACGACTGTCATGTACAGAAATACATGTTAACTCAGTGAAATCTCAGAGGACATACTACCACTTTCCAACCTGCTTCTTTTCAGTACAATTTTTTTTAAAACCACCTTTATTTTTATTTAAAGAATAATACTTGGAGAGTACTACTTTAACAACATGTAACAGCACGAGGCCTAATCTGAATATAGATATCAACAGCAGGTTATTTCATTCTGCATGTCTTTAGCCAGTGCAAAGGGGACCTAGTAGGACTACCTTCTTAGAAGCTCTGAACCTGCACCATTGCAGTCAGTGGGAATTTCATACGGATTTTCACAAGTACAGAATCAGGGCTTAGAAGTTTTGCCCAAATGAATTCTACATCTGAACATTTTCCTACTCTTTCTTCTTTCCACAACACTTCCCATATTTTACACACCATGTACACATTTTATAGTTCCCTGCCACATCACTTTTCTTATCTCTTTGCTTGTGACACTTCATACTGAGCCCTTCCTTTCTCTTTTGCCCACTGTCTTGTGTGCTTGCCCAACCTCAATCCCATCTCCCTCTGGTAATAAAGGGAGCATCTCTCCACCACCACAATTGTATTCTAAATCAAATCACTAGCGATTACTACCATCACCAAACATCACTTCCAGGCAGAGTGCACCACGGCGGAAACTTACCACAGTCCCATTCATCTGAGCCGTCACTGCAGTCTGCTTGCCCATCACACCACAGCTCACGTGGCACACATTCGTGGTTGGCACATTCAAGTTCACTCTCTTCACAAAATGCTGCAAGGACAAAACCATGTTTCACTCTGAGAAAGAAATTCTCAATGTGAAGTTCATATTGAGACTGAAAAAATGAGGAGGAGGGCGAAGGTAGACACAGACCAGACTTATGGAGCAAGAGAGACAGATTTGCAACAAAATTCAGGATTGACATTACTGAGGCAGCCACATAGTTGCAGAGGGCGTTGCAACTCAAAGGGAAGGAAGGGTGTCTGGAAATGGCACGACCTGTGATTACTTAGTAGTATCATTTGTGGTCTTGTCACATGAAACCTGTCTAAGCCTCTCACAAGCTTTAAGTGAATATATTATGTTCCATGCTTTTTAGAAGACTGCTCCAAACCTGTGTATTTCTTTATGTTCTTTGAAAAGAATATTTTACTGTAATACATACCTATTTCCTTTCATCCACAGCAATTCTATGTTCACTTTTGGATCCTCCTTTGCTATTTAAAATCATGGAATTATTTTAATTTCCACTTTAGAGATGGGGAACTGGTGTACAGATAGACATGCTCCAGTTCACAGGTGGTTGCCAGCTGGAAGCATTAAATAGGGATATTCTGAATCTCTGTCCCGTGCAGGAACCACAAGAGCTTCCATTTGCAAGTGACTTTTAACTTTCTGCCAACCATAACAAACCCCCTCCCAAAAGGCAGGTGTGTAGTGTTACAGTACCCTCCTCACTAACACACGTGTCTTCCAGCTTCTACAAACCCCATCATTAGGTCATTTTGAGAGCTGGGGGAGGGCAGAGAGGGAGAGAATGAGTGGAAGGAAGGTGCATTCAGTTGTGTCTATGTCTGGCTGTTGTATAGCATCTATTCTGCCACACAATCCAAGCATGTATTTGCAACACTGGTGCCAAAAATGTACTCCACAGTGAAAACCACACAGACAGAGCAGGCAGTGCTACCTACTGTGACCTTTCTGGCTCTGGAATAAAGCATGCAAAACTAGAAAAAGCTCTCTAACTCTGCCTTCCAGAGAGAACATATTTCAAAAGCTAGAAGCCCTAAGCTAGAGAAACTTTGCTGCCATTTCAGAATATTCTAGCCCTGAACAAAAGCAGAGAGGAAATATTGGCTGATAATTATAGACTAGCTTAACCTAAGCCCTCGGAGAATCTTTTCTTTGCCATGATCTTAATGTGTGATCATTAGCAAATCACTTCAATACCACCTTCCTTTTTTTAGATCAGAGCACACAGAGTGCTTGGAAGTCAAATGATATAATCTTCACAATGAAAGACAGATTAAGAAACGTTCTGTGAGCTGCCTCTTCCCCAAAAGGAACAAAGTTAGATCTAGTGATATATGCAGGCTGTCAATCATTTTGGCAAATGTATTCATATGTTCCACCTAGCACATAAAATGTGCCTACCATCCTGTCCCTCCAACAGAAGTTCAGAGACTCAGGAGCAACATTTTTGAAATTGTGAAATTATATCCTACAGTCCCAGAAAAAATGCTGAAATACCAGGATTGCCCAGAGTGTTAAAATTTCAGCTTTCAAACAAGTTTACCAAGCATCTCTTCTTTCTTGTGGTGGCTGAGTGTCACCCAGTATGTCTTTTCTAGTTCCTTGTCTTGGGGACACGCCCTAACACCAGGTTTTCTCAAGAGAAGGGAGTTTAGAGTACCACTAATATATTAATGAAAGTGAAACTAACATTTCACAGCACCCACTCCCAGCTTCCCATGCAGGGTGGGAGCCTGCAAACCTGCTGCAGTTCGCAGGTCTTCCACTTATTCCCATCCCACTAGTCAGCTGCACAGTGGAAACGGAACACAGGGCAGCTCCTGCAGGGGACCAGGGGGACCCTGCCCACTGTCAGCACTTTGAGCCAACTCACACTGTGCACATGGACAGTATGCCTATACCACCAGTTTACCATACTAAGTTTTGTATCTCTGATACTTATCACAGTCTGGATTGCAGAAGCCTGTGAAGCCAAGTGGGGAGACAGAATCTAAGAAATGTCAAGCAGAAGAGAAATCAAATAAAGCCGGGACACACATGAACTTTACTGAAGAATAGATCGGAAGGAAAATCAAGTGGAAATCAAAAAGAGAGCAGTGAGTATCTACACCTATATCGAACAAAGTTAAAAAATTTTGAGAAATGGAGTCAAGAAGCTACAAGGAATAAAGAAAAGAAGCACGAAGACACAAGAAGGAGGAGGGAGAGAGAGAAAAAGAGAGAGCACCAGAGTGACCAAGGAGAGAGGAAGGATCCAAGGATGTGAACAACAGAGGACACAAGACGAGGAAAGAGATGAATTGGTGCCATAGAAAAATTGGAAAAAAAAAAACCTGAGGGAAAGACTAAGCCTTTCTGCCTGTAGAAAACCTTTTTACTTTCATATATTTTGCACCCCAAGATCCCAAAAATGTGATCAGCCCTTTGTGGGACTAACAAACTGTGTAAGCCCTTACAGCAGTTCTTTTCGTCCATCATGTCAGGGCAGTCTGGGAAACCATCACAGATCATAGTGTGTTTGATGCACAGCTTCTTCAAAGGACACTCCCAAAGACCCCTTCCTCTACAACCTGGAGGTAGAGAAGCACAGTTTTGAAACATTTGCATGCAATATCAAATCAACTGTTTTCTTCTTCCTTAATAATTCTGAAACACCCAAAATATTTTCACTTGCAATATAAATTTTAAAAGGTACCAAGAATAGTTACTAACAAAGAAATGGAAATACAATTGTCACAGTTCACACTTGATAAATGGGTATAAAATATCTAACACTTCATAATACTTCAGTACTTTTTAAATAGTAATGAGAAATACTTAATTCTTTCTGGCAGAGCTGATACAGAATCTAATGCAGATCACAATGAAATGTAGAGAGATGCTGTAAGCATTGACCACAAACAGTTTTTGTGGTTCCATAATCTGACACCAAACCAGTTTGAAAAGATTAGAAAGACCCAATGGCTGTGTGAATCTTCAAGAGGGTTCATTATTATGCAGGGAGCACGCTGCATTATTGTCTTTTCAAAGTCCTGCTAACCAGCCTCTCTGGTTTCAAGGGCAATACTTATAAAACTGTGTCAAAGTGCTTTGATAGTAAAATTCTTGTTAGTCAGCTGGAGGAAATGAAGAATGGCCCAAGGTCCATTTTAGAAAAGTGTTTTCTATTGTTTTATTTCACTATTAATTTCCATCAACTAATAAAGCACCTCACTGTGATGCCAGTTTAAATACTTCGACATACTGATGTCCTGTTCTGTTTTCATAGGAAGCCATACAAAAATAATGTGTTCTCCTGACAGAAACAGATGATTTGATGGCCTTGTTTGGCCTGTTCTATAGATGATAATACTAGTTTTCATTTCAATCCAAGTTCAAATTCAGGTGACAGCCCTGATGTCCCCACAGGCAAACAGTTGAGGTCTAAGCTCACAAACTGCATTTGAAGCGGCACCTGTTTGCCTGGACCTGGAACTACGCCAGCGTATCAGCAGTAAGTTACTAAGCAGATGCATTGTTTCCAAGAAGTGTTATTTCACAAGCAAGTATTTTACGAACATGAAACAGAGAATCACTACTAGCTCTTATGATTACTGGAAAAATCTCACATTTTAACTGTAACTGGATGTATGGAGTGCTTGATTTTGTTTAGATTGAAAAAGCCATGTAAATAAATGTTACAGCACAGAGAAATAAATAGCCTTTAACCTGTGAAACTATTTCCAGATGACCAAAGAACTTTCTTGGGTATCACCATTTCTTCTTCTTGATAATATTTGTGATAACTATTAATGAAAAATTAATTGAAACCAAACAAAACCTTTACTCTAATAAAGAACAAAGAATGTCAGTCATGTTAGCAACTTGATATGAAAATGAAATAAAAAAGCTTAAAAATATATAATGTATGAACCTTGCCATTTTTAGTGCATTTACAATTAATTAAATTCATGTTTGCTTTTCCCCTTCACCACACATTATAGTGTTACACTGTGAAGTGTTCCATGACTCTCCAAAATTTATCTTTGAGTACAACATAGGCAAATATAGAGACAATTCCCCAAGAAAAATTCACTACTTACTGAATTTAGTGTTCAAATATACTGCTTTGTCAGTAGAAGCCATCTAACATTTCGTGTATTTATATTTCTTCTCTAAACATTTTTGTGACATACATTTTCAATTTCCAGACAATGAAATGGAAGTGAAAATGGAGGTTGGAAAATTTGTCCGTATTTACATTATCCCCATCTCAAACATATGTTTTGGCAAGAGATAGGGATTCACAAATGATCTTACATTCTTTCTTCTTCCAAATACGAAGCAAGTTACCATTTGTTAATCACACGTATATTCCCCATGCAACCATTATTAAGTCATTAACATTAAGACTTCCTCATTTTTCTCTCATCTAAAATACTACAGTCAGAACTTGGATTGCAGAAAATAGTGAAGGACAATACTGGGTTTGAATATAATGTCTTCAATTTCTTTAGTACTCTTCCAGGACCCTCTTCTGCTCTCTGCCAGAGGCATTGTTCAGCAGCCAGTAAATGAATATGATCAATTACAATCAAGTGTATTTAATACTACAAACTTCCTCACATGCTACTGAAATGCACTCAGAACTGTCACATTCAGAAATACGTGCCAAATTTTCTCTGTAAATCTTGGTTTAAATGGCACTTAAAGTCTTAGGATTTCACTACAATTGGATGGGTGGGATTTCCTCTCACAACAATCACGTGGAAGTATGACACGGATTCCTAACAGGAGGCGGCAGTGGGTGCTGAATACAGCTCTACTCTGCATGGGCAGAATATACCTTAGTCCCTTTGGGCTGTTCTACCTTACATTTTTGGCCAGAGTAGCTTGAGCATCCAAAAGCTGTAGCTAGTCTTTTCCAGCCTCATCCTCCCTGCACTGTGAAGTTGTTCCATGCCTGTTATTTAAGCATTTCAAATACAAGGTTTGTAATTTAAATGCTGTTATTTAATGGTATAAAATCAATTTCAAAGGATAAATCTAATAAAATGTGAGCTAGCCATTTACACAGGGAAAGATCATCAAGTTTTGATTTTGTCCTGCACACGTGGAATATGAATGAGTCAGACAGTTACTTCTGCAGCTCTACAAGGACTTTTTGTTTTTCAGTAACAGTATTACCCATGGTCAATGTAATGTCACTCTGACAGCAGTAATTTCCTAGCAGATACAGTCTTCCATATTTATAGAAACTGATAAGAATTCTGCTGATTGCTAGTGACATTCTGTCTAGACTATGGAGACAGAGTGAAATCCACTCGAGAAATGAATGTTGTGTATTAGAGCAATATTTCATATGTTAACGTCTAGGAGAATGAAATTATCCTAAAAGACACATTGCAATTAGTGTTGTAAGGAGTTAAGGAACAGGTGGCAACAAAGAATATTTGGCATGGAGGACAACTGAGACAATTGATTCCAAGGTGGAGATGACAAACTCTGAAAGAGTCACTGTGATCATCAGCTCTGCCTTTCCTTTATAATCCAAACAAGAGAATGACCTAGTATTAAAAGCCATTTCAGTGAGCATATCTTTTTATTTTTGCTTTCATTTTGCAGGGGGAGGGGAATGGGGCAGAAAGAGGAAAAAGAATACAAGTGTGATTTGAAAACTCCCAGAGATTGAGAATACATCATGCTTGAGCGATAAATAACCCCCAGGTTACTCCAATCAGAAAAAAACCTGCTCTTAAAAAAGAAGTGTTTTATAGAGCTGACAAGCTTGAATTTTATCCTAGCTTCAAGCTTTCACGTGTTGGATCTTATTTTATTTTTGTGTAGCTGAGTAGAAAGTCTTTTATTGACACAGTTTTGCTGCTCACATAAACTGTGCTTCCATGTTAACCTGGTCTCTGTTAAAACAAACAGGTCGTGCACCTTAGCCCTACTCTGCCGGAATGTTTTCCAAACCTTTACTCATATTCACACCTTCCATAAATCCTTAGTGATTTATACTTATTCTCTTTGCCCCTAGGGATGACAGACCAGCATGCAGAATTCCACGGAGGCTACACCTTAGTCACATAAAGAAATAGTATAAACTCTCTTTTCCTTCTCAAAATTCTCCTGACAGCGCATACAAGGATAAATAGCGACCAAGAGATTTGTTGGTTATTCTCAAGCTCAGTACATCCCCTTAAGTTAGAAGTCAAGAGCACCTCTACTGTAAGTAAACTCAGAAATAAACTGGAGAATAAATACCGTGGTTACCACTTATCCTTGTACCTACAGCTTGAGGTTGACCAGTCTGAGAAAATATGTAGTTCTTGACCCTTGCAGTACAGAATCCACTTCAGCAATACAGATCTTTTGTCAATAAATCATAATGAGAATATTACCATGTATAAATTTAAAACTATATTTATGAATTCAAGATTTAAACTGCCCAGAAGTCATGTTTTAGCTCAGTAGAACCTCCAGCAATATCAAAAGAATTAAATCTGCAGCATTTTATCTCGATTACCGAAGGAATACTCAAACATACTGGAATATAGTTAGCAGGATCTAAACGATCAAATATCATAAATTGTGTTGACAATTAATCGAGCGGGATGCTTGCTAAAGTATTTTTACTGCCACTAGTCTTAACACCACACACACCCCCCACTTTCAAACATATTTTTCTTACAGAAAAAGGGCCTTATCCTCTGAACTGTCATGCTATGGTTCAAATAACTGAAGGAAGAACAAAACTCATTTTCTAATGCTTCAGCTAAATAGTAATCCATTCAAAAGATCCAACTCAACGAATTCATTTACCGCAGCTGTCCTCATCACTATCGTCCTCACAGTCAGCTTGACCATCACATCTTCTGGATGCCAGGACACACCTCCCAGAACGGCACTTGAAGTGACTGGGTGAGCATTCTGTCAATGACAAGGAACAGGGAGAAACAAGACTCCATAAGCTGCAAGCTTAATCATCACAGGGGTACTTACTTATTTATCACTGTGACTGTTTCGGAAGGGTAAATGACAGGAATAGAAAGCTTGTGCGATACTAAACTGGAGCTCTGTAGCAGGCAAGGCTCTTAACAACTGCACTGTGAACGGGGCGGAGCAATATTTTCCAGAGCTCTCCCTCACGTGCTACCCTCTGTCAAATTTCAAAGCTTTGCCAAATAACTAGCATACAATGTTTAGATTGTGGGCATGGATTTTCTAGCTACTTTTCCCAGTGTTGTGGTGTGCGTGAAGCAGAAATAGGTCACCAGGTGTGTTGAAATTAGTATAACAGATCCCTGGGATTAAAAAAAAAAAAAGCATTTTGGCAATTGTATGGCTATTTGAATTAATAAAGCCACCTATAAACGTCCACTAATTAACTCTTACATCACTTTTGCCTCATCTTACCGAGTAGCATTTAGAGAAAGCTTTATTTAGATAGCTTTGAAAAACCCACCCATTTTTTCACACTGTACATGTCACTGACTTTGATATACAACCTCCATTGTATGTTGCCTTTTTTTTTCCTTCCTGCAAAATCTCTCAGATGTTTTATACCATGCAGTTCCTTGGGCAAATTTTAGGATTCAACAGGATCAAACAGTTGTACCAAAAATATCATCAATGAACTCGAGAGCCTTAAAAAACAGCATTCTAATGATAAAAGGTATGTGAACTATACTGCCAACATTTAAGAATAACTCATTATGAAAATAACTAAGTTTACACTGATACTGTCTTTGACAGCAGTATTCTTGGATTCAGTGCTGACCGGGAGAGAAATGAAGCAATTCAGCCCATTGTAATAACTGTGTCAATTACATCTTAGGTTGGAAAATCACCTGTATTGTGTAATCACAAACATTGTAAATGCTCTCAGAAGCTTAATTTCTTTTGTTACCTGTGGTTTGGGGTTTTTTTCAGAAATATTGGTATAATATTTTAAACATCCCAGGGAAGACTTTCTAACCAATATTGGTAGTCAGTAGAGATCTGGCATTGAATCAACACAAAATTCTAGCAGCAAGTGAACCCGAAACAACTCTGATAAGAGCCCTTAATTAGTTACACTGTTTCTAAAAAAATACTAAAAATCCCTCCTTTACATTGATTTTTCCAGGAATAGCTATTTCGGTGCTAAGGTGATCAATAAGCAGTGAATCAGCTTGCTAGGCAGAGTCCCTCAAAGTGAGAATTTTTTCGAATTATAATTTTATAAATGAACGGCATTTATCTCTAGAAATGGAACACCCTAGTTCTGTATCCACTAGTATATTTAAAAGATGAACATTCTATGTTACATTTCAAAGCCAAATGATCTAATAACACAGGGAGGAAGGTTAAAAGATATTTGATACCTGAGAAAATTAAATCACATTATTTTTCTTTAACTCACCTTATTGTGCCAAAATCTTACTCTTCCTTTCCTATGCACTGCTGTGTAACAACGGACAATTCATTTCCCTCAGCCCGCTGCTGTAGAGGGAAATTATCTCCTTGTCTCTCAAGAGTCCCACAACAGAGGATTTCATTACTATGGTATAACACATCTTTATGATATCCTCACAGTGATATATGCGCACATGGGATTTGCTTGAAGAAATAGTACTAACTGCTATATATGCTTCGCTGGTTTTTCACAATTCCTTCACTATATCCACAGCAACACATCTTCGCTAAAAGAACTATACACTAACTAGCTTTCGCCTATTGCTTTCTCTGAGCAAGATCAAGACTGCGGAAAGACCATCATCACTGTGTGGGTGAGTAGGAGGGGAGGAGTGAGAACCGAACATGATCAGCATATTGCAGGTGCTGTACCACACACCATCTCACTACTTTCCCAGCTACTTTACTGGTGTTTTGGCAAGAAAAAGAAAATGCAAGTCAGAATCTCCACAGACTTCACATCTGATGACCACTACAGATGGAAAAGCTGCATAGCTTCTCTCTTCATACATATAAAGAATACCTAGAAACATTTAAGGCAATTTAATTCTTTTGTACCATGTTCACACCCATAATTATTAGTATTATAACATTATGGATGAAATTAAAAAAAAGTAGATTTGTCAGTTGCTACTGAAGCTGCTTTGGCACAACTCTCTGCAAAACTCCCCAAACAAAAACCAAGCGCAAACAATAGCTGGCAAAGATACTAAGATTACAATATTTTTCTCAGAGCTGTCGTGGGGCTCAGCTTTTTTAAGCTGACAAGACTCTTCCTCCTGGTTAGAAAAGTATTATTATATCACCTAAATAGGTAACAAAGTGAAGTATAAACACAAGGAAGCAGTAGGTGTGATGTTAGCAACACATCTCAAATGCTGACTTTCACAGATTGAGGGTAATTGACCCTTCCTTCAGATAGATTTCTTATGAGAACTTCCCCTTATCTGCAAATTGTAGGTATCCAAATTTCCTGAAACCCAGTTTCGAGTAATTCCCGCAGTTTAAATATTGTAATTTAAATAGGAGGTATGGGGAAAAAAAGTCAGTGACTTTGGGAACCTAATTAAATATTAATTTCCTGTTATATGTCTTTATAGGAGTTACCTTCCACATCTTCATCTGGTGTTAGACAAGTTTGGTTGTCTGAGTTCTCATCTGGAAACTGAGTGCAGTCAGTATCTTCTGGCCACTGCAGACCTACAATCCCAAGCACAGACTCACAGCGTTCCTTGGACTGTACACATAATGTCCTGAGGAGACAAAGTGGAATTGCACAAAGTAACTGAGTGAGTCTTTAAAATTCCCAGGTTTTGGAAGTTAATAATCCTAGCCAAAGTTAAAGATGAAGAAAAGGAAAAAGCTGTGAATCAGATTTCTATACATGAAGAAAAATATATATCAAAAGATATGTTGCTACTGTTGAAACATAAAGTTACTGTACGCAGACTATTACCTTAGTTATAACGTACCAGCCAAATATAACTACTTACAAATATCCTCCCCTCTGCAAGGGATGGCAGAGAACCTTTTTTAAGAAGCACTAAATGCCCTCCTTCAGGAAAAAGCCAAATACATTTTGTACCAGTGAAATGCTACCTCTTCTGATGATGCTACCTCAGAAACCATGCGGTTTCAGAAGGACAAAATATTTAAACCTGCAAACAAAAGAGCGAAGAACTTCCCAGGGAATTCAATAAAATTAAAAGTTTGGGGTAAAAAAAAAATCAAAGCATAGGATCAACCTAGTCTTGAGGGTATTGTCAGTTAGAGCTTGTACCACACCTGGAAAAAGGCACCAATATAGTCCTCCTGCTGCCTTTTTTGTTTGTTTGTTTGTTTGTTTGACCATAGAAACAGGACTCACCACACAAAATTAGTTCATTCCATCCAAATTAATATCCTGTCTTTCAAAATACCCAATGTCAAATGCTTCAAAAGCACAAAGACAAAATGCATAATAGAAAAATCCTGTGGAACATTAACTAGGCAGGATGGGATTAGGAACCTCAACATCCTTTTCACCGCTTCCTAAGAACAGAAACATGCATCACACTTAAAAGGTATGTGTCTAAGCTGTTCTTAAAAACTCTTCAGCTAGCATGATTTCATATACTTCCTTATCACTTGTTTTCATACAAAGGTATTATTATTTTCCTTATATCTGACCTATAGCTCTCCTGATGTATTTAAATCCACTGCTTCCTGGTTTAACCTCAGTGAGCATGGTGAACAATTTCTTTATTTTCTCACGGAAGCTCACTTTTACCTCTTTGAAAGCGATGATGTCTTCTCTTGTTTCTAGACTCAGCACTCATTTAACTGCATCTTTTAGATCAGATTTTCTAAACCTATAATAATTTGGACTTTCTCCTACTATTTCGAAGAAAATTCTCCTTTGTTCTTATAGGTTGAAAAATATTCAGCAGTGGGACCCTACCCATTTCTATTTTTTTCAATTTCCTTCACATCACTTTTAACTTGCCTTTTATTTAATTTGATTAATTTTTCCAGATCTTTCTTCTAGGAACAGACACTCCTTTCGTAGAAAGCATTTTATTCCACTCATTTGTCTTTGATCTTTTGACCAATGGACCATTTTTTTCCTGCAATAATTTTCAAGAAATGCAGTGACCAAATCCAAGCAAACAGATCTGTTTAGGATTTTATGCTCTTCCGAGAAAACAATACATTATTAATCTTCTCAAATTTAATCTTGTTTTGGGGGACTGCACAAAGAAGAGTCAATGTTTTTTGGCATGAGTTGATTTACCGTGGAGTTGAGCAGCTGGAGGGAATGGATGAATGGATTGATACTGGTTAACCCTGCTTACAGACTCTCTCCTTCCTTTTAGATCCTCCTCAATATCAAAAAAGTTCACTCACTCCACTTTATAATCTCAGCTTCCTGAATGCCAGAATTTTTGTTTACCAATGACAAAACCCAACAAGATTAATAGAAAGAATACATCCTAAAAATTTTAATTTTTTTAGTTGAGACGTCAAGCCAATTCCGCCCTGTGTTTTCTGCACACTCAAATCTTTGGCCAAAGCTGACCCTTTCCAAAAGCCATTGCAAGCCATTTAGTTGTCAGTCTGTGGTGAAAGAATCAAAATGTAGATAATCTTCAGTAGTGCCCATCACAGTGCATGTGGAGGCCTATTGCAATACTGCTAGGAAAAGCAGATGAGCAATTGGGACCTTTTTTTTTTTTTTTAAAGCCTTCCACATTCTCATACCGAGTCTTACAGTTGGGGTATCAGAATACCTTGGTAACAGCCTTCTTTATTTACTTCTCAGTCAAACCTCAACTGTGGTACTGTCTATGAATCAACCTAACAAGTTAACAGTTAAGAAGAGTACACATCACAAAGCAGAGAAATCTCTCCCTTCTTGTCAGGAGAAAAAAATACAATGTTAAAAAAAAAGATGTAGCATAGAAATGTGTAATTTTCTGCAATGGAATTCAATCTAGCACATTTTTAAGAACATTAAGCATATTTAGCAGTTAACTGAAATATCTCTTTACTCTCCCAATGGGAGAGTAAAGGGACACCTAAATTGATGTCAACACATAAGAGGCATGAGATTTGATCAAGGTAATTCTTCATACACATCTGTCACAGTTTTGAAACAACAGGAAAGTCAGCTGGAGACTACTTAAATACACAGATAGTGTAATCTCCATGTCATTATAGGCTAACGTGTCTAGGAGATATGTCCTACCCAGTGACAGGACGCGTGGGAATGGTACAAAGCTGTGCCGGGGAGGTTTAGACTGGACATGACGAAGCATTTCTTTACTGAGAGCGTGGTCAAACACTGGAACAGACTTCCCAGAGAGGTGGTCGATGCCCCAAGTCTGTCAGTGTTTAAAAGGCATTTGAACAGTGTCCTTAATAACATGCTTTAACTTGGTCAGCCCTGATCTGGTCAGGCAGTTGGACTGGATAATCATTGTAGGTCCCTTGCAACTGAAATATTCTATTCAATACATACATTTTGAAAATTATTGAACTGGTATTCCTCTCCTTGTTTTGAATACTTCAGATACTAATCACACACATGTAATAAACTGCATTTAATAATCTTAAAAAATATGGTTCTCTACCTTTTGCTGTGGAATTCCAAAGCAAAATTTCTGGCATTTTCAATGGAAACAGAAAACTGGGAACGATTAATATGACAGACAATGTCAGTCAAGAATTAAATGAAGCATACTATAGTACCTGCAAGGTGGGATCCGCTGATTTGTATGGGGGTCACATTTTGGTACTAAGATTGTACAGGCAAAAAACATAAGGTACTTGTAGCAGTTGGTCTGAACCAAGGCTGGGAAAAGAGAAGACTCCCAGCTGATAGAGGCTTCCTTCTGCGTCCTGTGGCCCAGGTAGTTTGGGTAATAAGTATAGTTGTAAGGCAAGTTCATACAGAGTTCCAGAGTAATTGGTTCACACTGACCTTTCACAGAAAGAAAACAAAACAAAATAAAAGAAACACAAATGGTGTGAGATTAAATGAAATAATTACATAAGTATTTAATAAATTTATCAGTCAGGGGACTTCCTCTCAGGCTTGAGAAACTAAAAGTTCCAGAGCTCAAGACCTCGTATGAGCCTATTCATACCAGCAAAAAAAGGTGTGTTCGACCTCTGCCTACCCAATAACCTATTCAGAGACTTATATTACCTTACCAACATGCATTAACTTCCCAAGTAACATCTTAGCTCTCACATGGCACAATAAATCATTCTTTAAAAACAGATTCATTCTTTTCAAATCAAACTTTGGATGATTTTCACAAGCTCCTGTACTCTACAGCAACACACTTCCTGCTGGTGCACTCTGCTGCCATAACACACCTCATACTAGCAGGGCAATTGTCAAAATTAAGAGGACTGAGATCATAGGATACTTTGGGTTGGAAAAGATCTCAGGAGGTCTCTAGTCCAACATCCGGCTCAAAGCTTCACCAGCTCTGAGGACTGATCAGGTTTCTTAAGGCTTTATTCAGTCGGGTCTTAAAAAATCTTTAAGGACAGAGACTGCGCAATTTCTCTGTATAAAAAAGGATTGGGGTTTTTTTATTATTTTTTTGCACCCCAAGATCTGAAGGAAGAATGGGGACAATTACATTATGTACTCCACAAACACTGAGCAAGAGACAGTCTACATGCTAATCATGTAATTCAGGTAAGACACAATTGATAATAAAGAGAATTATAAGCAAGAGCAAAATAAATGCAACAGCTACAAGTCCATATGATTACACAGACTATAGATATATATAAAAATTATCCAGCTTTTAGGGGGTTTATCACAACGCATATCGAACTGACTGAGTGTTTTGGATTTAAAAAAAATTGTACAGCTTTTGTATTTCTTCCCAAATTGGTAGTCAGAAATACTTATTTTTCAAGTTTCCACCACAACAGAAAACAACAGACAGAATTTCACTTCAATTCAGACTGAAATTCAGCTTTCTATTTAGCATTGAGACCAATGTGAAATTATTTAATTGTATTTACTTTTGAAAGATGAGAAAATTTTCCATGAAAAAGTGTACTATACAAAAGTAATTTATTTCCAAAAGACTGCACATATTTGCCTACTCTGGAAGCAAATGTATCTTAACATGATTAATATTCTCTGCCAGCCAGTTGCTGGTGTCAGTTGCCAGCACAACGTAGCACCTGTGTGATCACACAGCTGGACCTTTGAGAAGAAGTTGAAAGAAGATCCAACAGGCAATTATTCAGGTGATCAGAACTCACCAGTCTTTCCTGGACTGGCATTCCCTGTTATAACTGTTTTTAGTATTTACCTCTAACCTGAGGATCACGAAGCTCATTTTATATACAGCTTTTCCTCTCTGCTAAACCCTTGCACACTGCCAGTACTGAACTATTTCTGTTGTCTCAAACCACTTAGTCCCAGCTTTGGGGTGTATGAGGTTCAAAGACTTCAACAATCCTCCTCACATTACTGCCGTTTCCTTTTCTTCATGAACTCTCCCTTGTCCTCCCACGCTTCAGCCAGCCCCTGTCACCCAGAGCAGTTTGGTTTTGTCTTTTGATTTTTCACCAGTAAGCATATTTTCTTGATGTGTACAGAATATTACATGTTCATAAGTATTTCATGACGAAACCTGAGTAAATGAAGACAAAAGTACATGCAATGTTCTAAGTGTTCCTATAACAACGTTATTCAAGACTAAAGGGTAGAAATGCACACATATTCTCTCTTTTGTTATGCCTCACATTTAGTGAGGTTTAGGTGAATTCTAGAAGAGAACCTAGTCCACTGAAATGCCCCCGTAGGATAGCTCTTTACATGTTTTCAGTATGATTACAATTTTCACAGTGTTTAGAAAGCTTCTATCACATTATGTGCAAAAGTGTCTTTGTAGGTTTGAAAAGAATAACTTCAACTCTCACACCCAATTCCCTACAATCCACAAGCAGAATAACAAACAGAACATACACTCCAGGGAAATGTCTGACTCAATTTAAGTAACCCAAATGTTCATCTTTCTTCTGATGTCTGTCCTACAGTTTTAAGAGATCTTGCTACTCCTTATTTATAGTATATAGTATACTATAATGTATATTGTATATATTCCCCACATCTTAATGAGTGGGGAACAAGGAATAAAATTTATTGCATTTTTTACCCTAAAAAACAAACAAACAAAACCCCAGACAGATTCTGCCTGGGTTTAGCATCTTCATGTATGTGTTATTAACTTGCTCTACCTGCTATATAGGAATTAGTTCCAAAATTAGTAACATAAGTGAGTGGGATATTTCACAGAACCACAGAATAGTTGAGACTGGAAGGGAGCTCTGGAGGTCATCTGGTCCAACCCCCTTGCTCAAGCAGGGCCACCCAGAGCCGGTTGTGCAGAACTGTGCTCGGACAGCTTATGACTGTCTCCACGGATGGAGTCTCCACAACCTCTCTGGGCAACCTGTGTTCAGTCACCCTCACAGTTAAAGTTCCCTTATGTTCAGAGGGAACCTGCTGTATTTCAGTTTTGCCCATTGCCTCTGGTCCTGTCACTGAGCACTGAAATAGCCTGGCTCTGTCTTTTTTACATTCTCGCTTCAGATATTTTTTCTGTTATCCTAAGTATGTTGTAACTGCATTATAATACAGAACCTAAACTGATCGGACATTATCACACATGGAGAACATCCATCGTATTCAATATAGCAAAATGTGGCCTATACTTTGGACTTTTCCAACTGAAGAGCTATTTGGGCCAGAAAATACTGCTTTCTCAAAACTGAAGTTTTCCTCGGGAATTCTCATCTCTTACCAAAGATGAAATAACTCTGGTCTAAATATGAACAAGGAAGAAGACAGCAGTACTTACAGATATTATGCAAGAAAAATGTCTCCCAAATTCTCTTGCTGTTCCATAGTGTATAAAAAATTAAATATCCACTGGACAAGAAAAGGAGAAAGAGAGATGATCCAGAAGTCAAATTCAGCTAATGTGTTACTCCTGTTGAGAATTACAGATTGTTGCCCATAATATGATGAGGAAACATCTTCACTAAAAAGTTCTTGGGTTTCTCATGACATGTGATAGGAACATTGTTTTAGAACTCAAATAACAAATCAAAAAATGTTTTTCACTATCTTGTAACATAGTCCTAGACACTCGAACATTTTCCAGAATTGCTGTCCATACATACCATGGGATACAAAAATCTGTATTGATCAGGAGAAGATTTTGGACCACAGGACAAACTGCTTTGGACCACAGTAAGTCTCATATTGATTTATCCACACGGAAGATGACTCCCAGAAAGTGCATTTTCAGCTCTCTCTTATTGTGAGAAATGAACTAAATTGCAGTCACACTGCTTGAAAGGCTGTTGTGTTTTATAGGAATGTAGTCGCTGTTTATGAAAGGTAATTTGCTTAAGAGAGAACTGCTCCCTGTGTACGTAAGAACTAGATGCTACTGTGGGAATTTACATATTTTCCTACTTGTTGGGTAAGGATGCTGCTGGTGCCTTGTTTGTCAGACAAATAGAGGACCTGTCTTACGAACGACCGGTGACGACATAGCCATCAGCTGTGAGTCCAATGTTGATCCTGTCACAATATATCAGATACATTTTATGTGTTCTTTAGTAAGCAGTTTAAGTATTTAAAAATAAGTAAAATTCCAAAATACTATCTTTTTTTGACCTGAGTAAATGTGAAGTTGCTACAGTTTTAAACATATAAAATAGGGTTTAGTGTAACGCCGGTTAAGTTTTGGAAGCATTAGGAGTGAAGAAGATTTGAAACAGCAGATAGAAATATGGAAGCCCCTGAGTAAACCGCAGTTTTGTGGCAAAGTCAGTAATGCTCAAACAAAAAAGCTGAATCTTCAACAGGAGAAACTGAGAAGCAACACCTGTTCTTAGAGGCACAGGCTGCTAAAGCTGCTGCTTCTCCTGCAGGCAGAGAGATCTGGGACTAAACATCCTTCACTCCCATAAGCCTTCAGCCCACAGAGAATCAATCTTATTACACACATTTAAACTTGTGACTAGCTAGAGTGGAGTTATTCAAATCAGTCATTATATCTCAATGAATAATCATGTATGCTGACCTTAAAACATCAGGAGAATATGACCTTCAAATCTCAAAGACAAGAAAAGATTACCTGAAGAACTTTTTTTTTGGATATGCCAAGTACCTATGGTTCCAAGGGATGTTGGCAGGAATTGCAGATGTGGTTGACAACCAAAGTACTTTGATCTGTTGTGATACCTCATGTTTGATTTCTCCTTCACCAGGAGGGGGGACAACCTCTCATGGAAGATAACTGACCATGAATTGCAACAGAGGAGAAAATGACCAAGATAATTGAATGACGATATCTGAGATCTCAACAACAACAAAAAAATTATTTAAAAAAATTAAAATTGAGTAAGAGTTTTAAAAAAATTAAGTGGACTGTTAATAGTTTTGTGTTATACGGATACCTCCCTTCCCATTTCATAACCCTTTCTAAATATTTCTTGAGGAAGAATGATAGTTTGGTTCACAACAGGCAAGTAAAAAAAAATACCAACATCTACTACTCCAATCACCTTAGAAGGCTCCTTCTAATCTGAATAGTTTGGTTACGGATATGGATTAGAGAACAGACCTACACAGATGACGTACATAGTAGGCACCTGCTGCAGACCACCTTAGCAAAAAGAGGAGGCAGACAAACCCTTCCTCAGAGAGCTGGAAGATGCCTCATAATTGCAGGCTCTGGTACTTGTAGGAGTTTTAATTGTGCTGGTATCTGCTCAAAGGACAGCAAGTTGGTTAACGGAGAGCCTCCTCAGAGCACAGAAGAGTCCATTCCAGTGCAAAGCAAGTCAAGCAAGTGTGGCATAAGGCCACCTTGGCTGAACGTGGATCTCCTGACAGAGCTCAAACACAAAAAAGAAATATACAGAGGAGGGGACAGAGCACTTAAGTGGAACACAGAGATATTTCCCGAGCATACAAGAATGGGGTTAGAAAAGCTAAAGCTCAGCTAGAGTTGAAACTACTGAGCAATGTAAAGGGCAAGAAGTAGGAGGGCTCTTGTAAGTATGCTGGCAGCAAAAGGAAATGTAAAAAAAATGGGGGTCTGCTGCCCACTTGGGCAGGGGAACTAGTGACCAGGGACATAGAAAAGACCAAGGTACTCAATGACTTTTCTCCCTCAGTTTCCATGGAGGAACATCATTGGAAGGCTGCTTTATATCATTTTCAAAAGGTCATGGCAATCCTGGCACCTGATGACTGGAAAAAGGCAGACATCACATCCATCTTTAGGAAGAGCAAGAAGGAGGACACAGGGGACTACAAGTCCAGTCAGTCTATCCTCAGTCCCCAGAAATATTATGGACCAGTTCCTTCTGAAAGACATGTCCACACATGAAGAAAAAAAGGTGAGTGGGACAGCCAGCACGGATTTACCAAGGGAAAATCATGCCTGATTAATCTGATTGCTGTCTCTGACAAGATGACTGGCTGCCATTCCTTTTTGTTCAGTACTGGTGTGTATTGGAGTATTGTGTCCTGTTTTCTGGCTCCCCACTTCATGAAAGACACTGACATACTGGAACGAGGTCAGTGGAAGGCCACCAAGCAGGTTAGGGGACCGGATCACATGATCTACTGGCAAAAGGTGGGAAGAGGGGGTTTGTTCAGCCATCAAAAAGGAAGGCTACGAGGAAGTCTTATTGCTGTTAACAATTACCTAATGGGAAGGTATAAAGCAGACAGAGCCAGACTCTTAGAAGTGCACAGGGATAGGATGAGAAACAAAAGACACAAGCTGTAAACAGAGAATTCCAGTTACATGTACGCAGAAAAGGTTTTTACCATGAGAGTGGCCTAACACTGTAACAGGTCTCCCAGAAAGACTGTGGAATCTCTGTCCTTGGAGATACTCAAAACTCAGCTGCACAAGATCATGGGCCACATGGCTTAACTGGCACTGCTTTGAACAGGAGTTTGGACTAGTTGACCAAAGGTGTGAATTAAATTCCTTCTAACGCTAAACATGATTCTTATGATTGTCCCTTTTCAAAAAGTTAGGAGAGGCATTGATAGAAGCACATGTAAAGCATGTATGCCCAAGTATCTTATATCTTTACATTAGCAGTATCTAAAGGCCCCAGCATGAGTGGTGCTAACAGTCTGCTAATAACGTGACCAACAGTCACAACTTTAGAGACTGTGGAGTTTGGACTAGTTGACCTTCCCATATCCATTCCAACCTAAACGGAATAACATTATCCGAACAAGCTACCATACAGTACCAAACCATACCTTGCAGAGATAACTGCTCAGCACGAAGCAATTAATGGGATATGTCTACACATTCATATGTAAGTGAAGGCAAGCCTGCCCATGTGCAAAGGTGACCCGAATTGATGTGACTGTTTTAACACATAACCTAGTTTTAATTAATCCTGAATAATACTGAATACAGCTCTGCCCCAGTCTCAAAACCTAGCCAAATATACTTCTGTTGAGTATCTGTTCACAATGCTGCATTGTACAAGTGACAGAGAGCGCTACTCAGAAGCAAGCGTACAGTGGATGCAGGAGGCTTGCATGAAGTGGTACAGTACAGGACATAGAAATGAAGATCTGCAGTGCTGAAGACCCCAGTCCCCTACAACATGTATTTGTCAGAAGAATAACTAGTTTTGTCAGTTTGAGTAGCAGAAGTATTCCTTCATAATAGGGCCAAATGTTCTCCAGACTACTAAACACAGTACCGTATTTTCTTCTATTTTGAAAATAAACCAGTAGCTTCTGCTTTACACTTAGACTATGTTGGTTACCTTATGTAAACACTGAATGTCATTAAATGTTAAGAAAAAGCGCAACTGTAAATACCCATTAAGAATGTATCCAAAATTCACAGAAGGGAAAATATCTCAATGTCAAATGTTACGGGTATCTCTTAGTACATCAATAAGCAAGAGTTACGATGAAACTTTTGTTTCAACTTTGCCCTTTCCAATACTTAATAGTTACACATGTGCATTAGATAGTAAAGTATTACTTACTGTGTCCTGCCCAGCATCTGCTTTATACTGTAGAACACCCTAAAACAGTGACAGTATGAAGCATGTGACCTACTTACTGCAGTTTGTCTGGCTGTTTCTCATCTCACAGAGAGAAGTTCCACAGGGATCAGGACAGGAAGTACATCTCTGGTCTCCGTCCAGACAGAGGGTTTGACCTGAGGAAAATAGAAATTTACTATTCTAAGTATTTACCAGACTAATAAAAATGACTGGAGTGTTGTGATGAGAAAATACAGAGTTTACGTTATAATTATTTCCTTTACGTAGTTGGATAAGTACCCTACAGCATTTCAAGTGCAGTAAGGAAGTTTTGTAAGGAAGGAAAATGCACAGCACTGTCCAGACGTCACTTTTCTTTACCCCTATGTTTAATATTTTATATCACTGTTTCTAAATGAGAGGTATGCATCTCTGAAAGCCATTGACCATGATCCTCTGGCAGAGTATGAAAAGCCACGTGAATCAGATTTCAAAGGGAACAACAGGTCCTAGCTGAAAGAGAATACCCTCTGGGAATTATTCTTCAATGCCATTCAGTTGATCTGCTTCTCATTTTATGATTGGTTTCGTGGACAATAAAAAATATCCTGAAGAAAGGTCATCAGAGCTGAAGCTTCATTGTCCTCCTTTGGCTGGTTAAAAAACAAACAACAACAAAAAGAAACCCAAAACCGCTGTGGCCCTAAAGATGGAATTCAGAATAACTAAAACTAGCACTTCATCAAGAAGTTTCTGGAGCACATTACCTGGGTAGTTAAGGTTATCTGACAAATCCCAGGACTTCTCTCATATTGGTGACAGCTCCTTTGCAAACCATTAAATTCTCTCTTTCATGTGACTTTTGCAAACTCAGTCATTTAATTTACTATTCTGTACACAGAGACTGAAGTGTTTGGGTTTTATCATCTCATCCTGTTTAAAGTGGTTTATTGCAACTATCGCTTAGTGTTTGTATTGCACTACTGTCCATGAACATTAGTCATTCAGTCACGGCATCCTTATATTGGGCATACAGAAGATGCTGAAAAAACCATATTGTTTCAATGACCTTGACAACAACCTTGTCCCAAAGAAGTGATGATGTAGTCTATGATAGATTCATAATTATGCGGATTTACTTCCCTTCACACGTTATATATTGAAGTAATGGAGGTACTTTCTTTTGCTGTAGCAATTGACTGTCTTGTTTTACAGGTGGACCTGATAGCAAAATGGAACTTGAAATGTAGGGAAAATTTTGAACTTATAAAGCTATCACAAATCTTTACCTTAAAATTCATTTTTAAAGTTTGCTCCAACTCCTTTTTCTCCCACAGCCAAAGCGTTTCTCAACTTTTTAAAAATGCCTGTGCTACAGCATAGATTCTTTTGATCCTACACAGTCAATGCTGAATTTCTCTAAACACACTCTACCCTGTCTTTTGAAGGGATCACAGAACCAGCTCTGAGTACATCGATAGTAAATTTCTATTGTCACAAAATGAATGACAGCGGTACTATTAACAGATGTCATACCTTAAATTTCCTTAAGGTACATAGCGAAGCAGACCATTTCTCTCATTTGGATACAGATGAAGCAATGGTCATCTCCAATCCCTGTATGTATGCATTTGTACTATTACACAAGGTCTCTGTACCCTTATATAGACAAGTGGCAAGTCACGACACCTTGACCTCAAATTGCTATGCTGATTTCACATATTTACTGTGTTTGTAACAAAACCAATATTCCAGATCACTTCAGCCGTAACTTCCCTGCCTCTGCCAGGCATACCCAAATTGATTTGTAGAGTGGAGAAGTCTTTGTATTAAGTGTATGTCCTATTACATTTTCTGTAGTTGCTGAAATCAACAACATACACAAGAAATACAAAAGAAAGTTACAAACAAGAATTCTGCCTTGCCTTTACATGGATGTTGCAAGGAACTAAAAAGGAATAATCCAAATGAAGTCCAAATTCTGTCTACGTGTTCTCATGCAAATTTAGGATGGACAAGATATGGTTGCATAAAGGAAGAATTTTACTCTGCGCAATATTGCAAAATATTAGACAGAGATTTTTTCACAATGAAGAATGAATAATAAAAACAAGGAAAACTTCTGTATTTAACATCTTTGAAGTTTAATGCTAAGCAGAAAAATCTTTAGGATATACGGAGATCACTGACATTATAAACTCATCCTACTCCTTTGCATTGAGCATCCTTGAATCTATCTCTTCATCTTACCAAAAAAAAAGATTTTTAATCAGTTCTTCAGCATCCACAGAGGCAAAAAGCAATGAAAACAAAATGCACCACTGACTTCTAGCCCAGATCATGCGTCAATGTTTTCACTGAAATTCTCTTTTACTAGTGATAAACAACTTTAAGAGGCTTAAGTTGGGTGAATTTTAAAAGTTGAAAGGGTTGCTTACAGAATGTTCTAAATAGTTGTGTACTTTTCAATTTATCCCATTCCTCTGCCTCATCTCTTTTATATTAAAAACTATACCTTCATTATCAGCAAGACAAACAGAGGATCATGGAATTCACAGAATAAGACTGAGGTTGGACATCAGGAAAGATGAAGAATAAAAACTGAGCATTTTGTGAGATTGCACAGTCAGAACTACGGACAAAACTTGATCCTCGGTTTTTAGACTGCCATAGTCAGAACTGGAAGAAATTTCACGCGAGACCTTTTTGCAATGTCAACATTAATTGTGAAAAAGAGCAATAGTAATTTCTGTGTTTCAACTTCTGGGTTATTTTTTGGAATGGAGATGTTTAAATTGGAGCAGGAAGATCCCAAGAACTTAATATAAACAGAAGGGACAGAGTAAACACGCTTATGAAAGGATTTCTTCTCAGCTATTTCCTAAAGAAATGAAGCCTATATAATCACACTGTATATCTTACGACAACAGATCTGTTCTACTCTACTAACTTTTGAATAGGTTGTCCTACTTCCACTACACCTGACAGCACTGGAGTTTTCTAAATAAAGTGAATTCCTTTAACTTCTTAAAAATAGGATTCATAAGACAAAGACATTAATAATTCTCACACTGAAGGAAACGCAGTCATCTGAACCTATACCTTACCAGAAACAAGAGAATTACATGTGAAAAATACCTTCAAATGCTGAAACCATCACAGCATGACAACATCTCTTTCTGAGTGTCAAAATGTACCACAGGACACAAGTCTTTGGGAAACCATGTTCTGAGGCTCAAGAAACAGCCTGGTTTCCTTTTCTTTCATACAGTCCATCATGAGACAGTTCTTAAGTAGCTGTGAAAACTTTCATTCTCATATATTTTCCCTTATTCACACTAATTCATTAGTTTAGTAATGAAAATATTCTTTCTCTGACTCCCAAGTTCTGATGAAAAGAGGATTTTCATGAGAAAACTCCTTAAATGACACCAATTCCTGTGACAGTAGCTTCTAATTGCTGCAGACAATGTGAATATGTATTAATTTATTTCAGGTAACCACTGATCTTGTCAGATAACCAAATACTATGCTATCACCTCCATTTCTTTAACTTTCTTTTCTTTATATTCTTAAGGAATAATAAACTCTGCTTACAACTTCCTACGTGAAAGCAGACACCAACCAGCCTTAGCAAGTGTTATTTGAAAGGCAAAGAAAGCAAATTTGTCAGAGACCTTTAGCTAAAGGCACTTCAGAACAAAGCAGTCAATGGTAGGTTCAGTAAGAAGAGTAAAATGAGGGATATCCTTACCTTCACTGCAGTTTTCTTCATCGCTTCCATCTTTACAGTCATTATCTCCATCACACTGGAACGCACTAGGAATGCACTGCCCATTTCTGCACTCCACCAGACCCTGACTATGACATGCTAGAGAGAAAAAAGAGACAATATTCTGATCAACTTAGGTTAATGAAAGTCTTAATTATTTTTTAAGATCATCTTGAAGTTATTTTAGGAGGAGCTGATAACACTGCTTAGCACTTAAGGTCACTATGTTTTCAACACCCTGCAGCTGTGCTGATTTTTAGCTACAGGGACTGAAACTATGTATGTCAGATATTAGCAACAGGCTGAGAAGGTTCAGCTCTCCCAAGAAAAAAAAAAACCAACATAATTTTTTCTCATACAAAAATTGTCACATTTTCTTTGCCCACTTACTTACATTCCTTTATTCAGATTAGGTTCCTAGATTTCAGGGAAAATTGTAGGATAGTGGTTGCAAAGTTGAGCACTGAATGGCAGCAAGAATCAAAGCAGCATAAACATATGTCTTATGAGAACCTTAATCACATTCAAACATCTGTTAGTTCCCCAAGACTTGATTTTGAAACCTCAGCAATATTCTAGTATAGTTGTTTTGCAGATATACACCATTATCACTGAAGCAGATGGAAGTCCAAACCCTGACAAGGTGTGATAGGTTGCATACAGACACATCAGAAAGCTGTCACAAACTCAGAACGCCTACAGTTTAAGAGGTTATATACATTCATTCATTACTCTTTAATGGGAACACTACAATTAACAAACAGCTAATTCTGTCATTAACAGGAAGCTGAAACACAAGGCAATGCTGGTACTTCTCAACAATGGCAACAAATGTTTAATTTGCAGCAGCTATCTACCAGAAGGGACATCTGTCAAGTGCAAACTTCTGAAATCAAATAAGCTTATAGTTTTGCCTTATAAATTATAAATAAGTATAAGTATACTACTTATCTTACATTTTGTTTTTTATTTTTAAAGAAAGAAAAACTAATTTAGAGATTAAGAGAACTTACAGCAATTGATTTCATCTGATTTGTCTATACAGTCATGGTCACCATCACATACCCAATCAGCTGTTATACATCTCCCATCCCCACACTGATGATGTGTCACTGGATTACAATCTAAATAAAATGCAAATTTGAGGACAAAAAAAGGAAAAGGACAATAAGTTACCATTTGTATAATTTATATTTTTGATCAATTGTTCTATGCCTATAAGCTAATAATTCTTACTAACGAGCCATTTTGCATTAGTAAAATACAGTAAGAGATTTTCTATACCTGTAGATTTTTCTGCAGATAGGAGTTACATATGTTCTGAATTTTATTGCCTATACAGATAGTGATGCACTCGTTCTTTCTCTCAGGTGCACAGTTGTTTCCATTTGCCAATTAAAATGTTTCTGAGATTTGTTAAACAGATTAAAAGATCTTCTGGCTTCCTATCTCATGGAATGATTTTCAGTTAGCCTACGTTTTCAGTTGCCATCAGAGAAAATCATTCCCTACGTTTATCTTTTTACTAAGAAGTAAAATTAAAAAAAAATTCTCAACTGCCATATTTGGCACTCAATCCAAAACTATGTTTTTTCCATACATTCAGAAGTCTCCATAAGAATTATCTACAGAGGAACTACTCCAATCTTCATCTTACTCTTTTTATCCAAATGTTTCCACAAACAAAGAAGAGCATTCTGTTGAGCAGGCTGACTTTACATCAGAATAAACAGGGAGTGCAGACACAGTCCAGTCTGCCAAATCTGCTATGAAACCCATTTGCAGCCTGTGCAAAAAGTTAGATCTTAAATTTTATGTAGGAAAAAGCCTATCTCAAGATAGGAATGGTAGGAGTCAGATTAAAGTTTAGAAAAGTCCCTAATCAAAGACAGCTTGTGAAAAAAAATACAAAACAACCAAAACTGACAAAAAGTAGTGAAAGATCTTAGAGTATGTTTAATTTGGAGAAGAAACATAAAACAAATCTCACAAAAAATTGTGCCTTGATATTTAGTTTTGAAATTCTCTGTACTTTTCCTTAGAAAAGCAAAAGAAAAAAGTGAGAAATAATATTTTAACTTTTAAAGAATTATTTTAGAGCACTTAATTTTTCTGAGGTGTAGTATCAGTAGCAAAAGTTAAACAAAATAAGGCTTTCCAAGTTTTCCAATATTTACTCGTGCAGATTACTCTCTTTTATGGCAAAGCTTCATTATTTTCCTATGAAAGTCAAGTGTAGGCAGAAAGACAAATAAAAGGACGCAGAACATACAAAGCTGATTGAAAACAGAATTTGAAAGAAACAGAATTTGATCACCAAAACACACAAGTTCACAGTGAAGCTTATGTAAAACAGTTCAGCTATAAAACAGTTGGCATCGCCAATGTGTAGCCTTTTACGGTTTGCTTTAATCTCAGTTAAATTCGGCCAAGTTAGCAAGAAAGCAACCATAACATCTTGAATTAGTTTAAAACAAATTGCAAATCAGAGTATTTCTTCAAAATACCACTACCTTCAAAATTTGGATTAATCCAGAACTCTCCTTTAAACATTTTCAAATTGCATATAGTATCTGTAAGCTGTTTTTACTTTGCCCAAAAAGAGTAACAGCAGGGTATATTACTCTTTTAATAGTTTAGGGAAAAAGATTGCTGGATTAGGCAATACTGTTATCTTAAAGACTTTACAAAAGCATAAAACTTTCATTTACCACAGTTTTCTTCATCACTAAGGTCCCCACAGTCATCATATCCATCACAAACAAAGGTATAATTTAGGCATTTTCCTGTGTTGCAACGAAATACGTCATCACTGCAGTCTACAAAACAAATTTTTGTAAAATGTTAATGTGACATTCATATAAACTCTGAACACTGGAGTGTATTGACTAAAACATGATTCGCTAAAGATAGCCTACAATTTACAGGTCTGCATTAATACTCAATGTGTATCAGTTTATTAGAATCCAATATGGAAGAACAAGAAAAATCAAAAGCCACTTCTCAACATTTTTATTCTGTTCCTACCAATTGCTTTAGTTACACATATGGTCCAAAATATTTAATTAATTTATACAAATAAAGCTCTTGAGAAGGGTCGTGCATTTCATCAGCTAGATTACTGGGACAGTCTTGAGCACCTGATGTGGCTATTAGGCAAAGCTGAAGCTTCTGACAGCAAAATCAAAATCCCCAGACCCTGTTTTTCATCCTGCCTTTGATCTTACAATGGTTCCAGATGAACTTTATGCTTTACGCAGTTTTGAGCTCAGAATTTGGCCTGATGCTGTCTCATCAAGGAATTCTTAGCACTGTCAGACCTAAATGGGTTTAGCCTTTTTTCCCACAGCTGAGGCCTTCAGTAAAGCCCTGATAAATATTCTGAGAATAACCAAAATACTTGAATAATATCAGGTTCAGTAAAAACATGGAATCTACGTTGTAGTTAGGAAAGGAGAGAATAGAGGAAACAGGGTTGCTGTTGTCTGGTCCCATTAGTAATAACTTTCAGTTACAAACACACAGCTGGGAAGTGAGTGACCTAGCTTCAATGCTTCCTCTAGGCTTTTCCTTCAGATCTGTTTTCCAGGGAGAATGCCAGGATATAGAACAGCTGGGGGGATAATTCCTCCTTCCTATTCCAGCTATGCCAATGGAAGCAAGGAAGTTCTTTGTGCCCTTTCTTACTGGGATATGTGGGCATTTTAAATGGGCTGAAAGAGCTCCAAGAGCAGGGACCTGAACACAAGTCTCTCCCCTCAGCTGAGATGCTCAAGCACTAAACAGAATCATGCCACCACTTGCTTCTCTCCTCTTGGCATGTGACTCCCGTGTTCATAACTGCACAGTGGTCCCACTTTGAAAGAAGGGAAGAAGAAGGGTGTCCTCCTAAGTATATTACACACTGAAAGGTGCAGCACTCTCCCAGAAGGTGTGGTGGGGTTTCTATCCCTCCAGATCAATGTCAGTCAAGAGCTCCACTCCCTAGGCGTGTGCTCTAAGTTTCTCAAGTCTTTACCAACCTCAGCTCTATAACTTGAACATGAATCACTTCTTCCTCTTCCCCCCACAGAAGTATTCATGCTTTCTACAAGTTTCACATCATCATAAAAGTCCAAACAGAATTTATAGCACAATGCAAAGGACATAAAGTAAATTAATATCGCTGAGCCATGAGCTTTGTAGTCGTTAATCTAGCTTTGAAAGAACAAAAGGCATGAAACAGTAAATAACAAAAACCCCAAACTAAATGAAAATATTTAAGTTCTAGTTTCATGTAAGCAGAACAATAGCCAGCTGAGAGTAAAATCCCAAACATTACTTGTTTTGAGCATGCAACAGCATGAAGTAGTCTGGCAACCTTTATCCTTATTGATCAGTTTGTAACTCTGACAGTTTCTATGCTTCCATTGCTCCTCATGCAAATGAAACAAAGCTGTCTTTTTCTATGTTGTTTCCTCTGGATCAGTTTACTGTTTAATTTCCATCCATACCCCTATTCCTGTTTACATTCACACCTCTGTAGCCGCAGCAGTGTCCTTTAGGGTATGGCAGGTCTCAGGCCCACAGAGACATGGTAAACAAAAAGAATACAAACTTCCTTGCAAGGAAATAAGATTCACTTGATGAAAATCTAACAGTCTTAAAACGCACTTTCTTCAAGATATTGGCAATAATATATAGTACAGGGTAGCTAGTTACTTCCATCAGAATAAGATGGGCACTTTGCAGCTGCCATCTGTTAAAGGCTGACCTTAAATTTTGTTAATGATGGGACAAACACAGCTTTCATAAAATTAAATACAAATTCCTATTCTATACTCCACTAAACACAAATAAAGCCTGGTCAATCTTTTGCATTCAGCAACCCTTTAATCTGTGTTCATGCATACCCTGTTTCACCACTTCATTATCGCATCATGTACCCTTCTGACCACGAATCACCTCAGCCTAACACTCAGAGGTGATTTAAGGAGCCCTACATTTTAAAGATATATGCTTAAAGATATATGTGCACAGTGTATAAATTCTGCCACTCCTAGGAGTAAAGACGACCTTAATTCAACATGACACTCTATTCTGGAGTGTGGTATGCAGTGGCATGTGTGTGTAAACATTTTCTTTCGTATTTTATTACTAAAATGGTCTTTATCTTGTTTACCCTTTGTGAAAGAGAAGTTTGACTGAGAAAGTCACATGAGGAGGAAGTGGAAGGAAGTGTACATATTAGGGAAGTGTGTGTGTAAGTGCAACCAGAGGGATATAAGAGAGCCTGTTGCATTTGGTACATTACACGTCAAACTTCCTCGTCAGGATCCTTCTGACAGATCCAAATTTTGGCACTGATAATTTATGCATTTGTAGATCAGCATTACAGCTTCTTTCCTGTTCAGATGCCTGTGTGATAGCTGACTGAGCTGAATTCTGATTCCTCAGCTGGTACCTTCCATTGCACAAAGTCACAGAGTAAATGGTATAAGCAACCCGACAAAATCCTAAATACCAGTTTTCAGCTGCAGCTGTGTAAAAAAAGTGACACTGCTAGAGAAAATTAAACTATACTTTCAGAAAGAGGGATGGACTCTGCTAAAGCCTGACTATTTCCTGCATACTTATTATGGCCCATCTAAGGGAAGAAGAGAAAAATGCATGTCAAGAGCCAGGAATAGAAAAGTGATTCCATCATGTGATCAATTTCTTGATCAGCATCCTGAAAGGGATTCTAGGAAGAACTATTAATGTTAAAAATATTAAACCCAGAGACTTCTACACTTCATACTGTATATAATTTTGAACATTAAAACTAAGGAGGCACAGCTGTAACTTTAGACATCTACCTCATTTAGTTTCTAAAGCACATAGCCCATTTAAAATATCTGCTTAAAATCAGACAAATCATGCATCAGAAGTATCTGCTTCTCTCAGTTGATTCTCCATACAGCCAGTTTAGACATTTAGGTCAGGTAAAGCCACCTGCACAGGGACAGACAGCTCCCTCCCTAATATATGTAACTTCATAACTAAAAACCAGAGACATCTCTCCGAACTGGTAGCATCTAAAGCAAATATAAGAAGTCCTGTATTTTGGGATTGCAGATGGGGGAAGCTTCAACAGTAACCTGGACGTTCCAGGAGAATGCCTCTGGATACATTTTTTTAAAATCTGGAATTATGTACCACACCTGATTGAGCAGTACCTTTAATAGTATTAAGGTGGATGGGCTTCATCTCTTGTCACCTCATCCTGCCATCAAAGGAGCTGATCACAGCATTACAAGCACAAATCAACACACCCACCAGGTTACTGGAACTGGCACTGAAGCAGCAGACAAACAAGCCGCCCTGCTGTTACGGCAGCTATCTTTTCTTTAATAAAAATGGGGGATATAAAAGAAATATTATAGAATGAATCAAATATGAAAGGAAATATGTGTGCACATGAAGGCATCAGAAGCAACAGCAGAATAAGATTTAAGGAATGTTGTATGTTAATTCCTGCAGAGCACTGTAAATGTGACTTCATTTAAATTATGAGGGAGCAAGAAGATGAATAACAACCTGACCTAAAGATAAGGAAACAAGAATAGAATCATTAAGGTTAGAAAGGACCTCTAGGATCACCAGGTCCAACTGTCAACCCAACACTACCATGTCTCTTAAACCATGCCCTGAAGTGCCACGTCTACACGTCTTTTAAATACCTCCAGGGATAGTGACTCAACCACTTCTCTGGGCAGCCTGTTCCAATGCCTGACCACTCTTTCAGTAATGAACTTTCTCCTAATATCCAATCTAAACCTCCCCTGATCCAGCTTGAAGCAATTTCCTCTCGTTTTATTGCTAGTGACCTGGGAGAAGAGACCAACACCCACCTCACTGAAACCTCCTTTCAGGTGGTTGTAGAGAGTGATAAGGTCTCCCCTCAGCCTCCTCATAAGACAGGCTCAACAACCCCAGTTCCCTCAACGTCTCCTCCTAAGACTAGTGGTCTAGGCCCTTCTCCAGCTTTGTTGCCCTTCTCTGGACACGTTTCAGCATCCAGTTAATGTCTTTCTTGTAGCGAGGGGCCCAAAACTGAACACAGTATTCAAAGTGTGGCCTCAGCAGTACCAAGTACAGGGGGAACAATCACTTCACTGCTGCTGCTGGCCACACTATTCCTGATACAAGCCAGGATGCTGTTGGCCTTCTTGGCCACCTGGGCACACTGCCGGCTCATGTTCAGCTGGCTGTCAACCAACACCCCCAGGTCCTTTTCTGCCAGGCAGCTTTCTAGCCACTCTTCCCCAGGCCTGACACTTGGCCTTGTTGAACCCCATACAGTTGGACCTCCAGCCCATCAGTCCAGCCTGTCCAGGTCCCTCTGCAGAGCATTCCTACCCTCGAGCAGATCAACACTCCCACCCATCTTGGTATCGCCTGCAAACTGAGGGTGCACTCAATCCTGAAGATCAAGAACAACCCTGGAGACATAAGGAAAGGAAAAAATCATGTCTCAGGAATATTTTCTGAAAAATACTCAATCCCTAAAACTGTAAAATGCTTGTCAGAAGAGTAAATCATCACTGCCAACCAAAATGAAGACAAGACATTATGAGGACACAAAATCCAGTGGTTTTTGCTGTCAAAAACAAAACCCAAGTGATTCAGGCCAGACCACTTGTGTACACACTAGCAGTGAGACAATTAAATCAATGAGATTGAGTTCAAGTGAGTGAAATAAGTTTTGTTTAGGAACCTTTCTTCTCAATGAGGTCACCGTTAAGTTTGGTTGCATTAATTTCCTACAGAAACAAAGACTAATTTGAATGGTTTGATTTTCAAAGCATAAAGTTAAATCATTAATACCAGATTGTGGTATATATTATATTGCAATTTGTAAAGTTCAAAAGCTTACTGGAACTATTTAGCAGCAGTTTCGCCTTCCCCATTCTCATATCAGGAAATGTAATAGTAGCCATGCTTCTGTCACAAATACAAAATGTTGAAAACCAAATCCAAACAAACAAGAATATTTTAATTAAAATTATAAAGCATACTTTAGAAACATTCTTCCAGATATTGTTTTCAAAAATCCTATGTTTTGTTTTAATGCATCCGATTACACTGGCAAGCTTCAGTCTTTTGAGTCTAAATGTCAAATATCCTTACAAAGATACAATTAGTTACACTTTACAGATCCTGTTCTGAAATTCTATAAAGTGCTTTAACTATCTAGATGAAAAAATATGCTGTCTTTTAGCTTTATGAGGCTTTAAGTGCCACTGCCTAGACACACCAAGGACTAATTTCATTCTCAGAATCACAGAATAGTTGAGGTTGGAAGGGAGCTCTGGAGGTCATCTGGTCCAACCCCACCTGCTCAAGCAGGGCCACCTACAGCCAGTTACCCAGGACTGTGTCCAGAAAGCTTTTGAGTATCTGCATGGATAAGTCTCCACAACCTCTCTGGGCAATCTGTGTCTGTGCTTGCTCAACCTCATGTTAAAAAAAAATGTTTTCTGATGTTTGGGAGAAACCTCCAGTGGTTCAGTTTGTGCCCGCTGACTTGTCCTGTCACTGGGCACCAATGAGAAGAGCCTGCCTCCATCTTCTTTACGCCCTCCCCTTCAGGCATTTATATACATTGATAAGACGCCCCCTCAGCCTTCTCTAGGCTAAATAGTCCCAGCTTTCTCAGCCTTTCCTCATAGGATACATGCTCCAGTCCCTTAAACATCTTCATAGCCCCTCACTGGACTCTCCATTATGTCCAGGTCTCTCTGGTACTGAAGAGCCCAGAACTGGTCATACAGCTCCAGGTATGACCTCACCAGTGCTGAGCAGAGGGAAAGGATACTTTTTCTAATGCAGCACAAGATACCACTAGCCTTCTTTACAGCAAGGGTGCATTGCTGGCTCATGTTCAACTTGGTGTCCTCCAGGAACCCCAGTCCCTTTTCTGCCAAGATGCTTTGCAGCTGGGCAGCCCCCACCATATACTGGTGCACGGGGTTGTTCCTCCCCAGGTGCAGGACTTTGCACTTCCCCTGGTTGAAGTTCATGAGGCTCCTGTCAGCCCATTTCTCCAGCCTGTGGAGGTCCTTCTGGATGGCAGCGTGCCCTCTGGTGTATCAGCCAGTCCTCCTGTTTTGGTGTCATCAGGAAACTCGCTGAGGGTACACTCTGCCCCATCATTAAGGTCATTAATGAAGATGTTGAATGCATATGGACCCAGTATTGACCCCGGGGTACAGCGCTAGTTATTGGCCTTCAAACAGACTTCATGCTTCTGATCGTGACCCTCTGGGGCCAACCATTCATGCAGTTTTCATTCCACCTCAATTCCACCTCATTAACATATATCAGAATGAAATTAATTACTGTGACTCCAATACACTGTACAGCTGAGCAAAATCTATTTCTCCCCTCAAAATTAATTATTGGCAGCATTATTGTCATGCCGGAGAAACCTATCTGTTTGCATGTAGTTCTATGTTATGGTCTAGCTTTTACAGAGTAGAGGAGGAAGAGCGAGAATTCAACAAGGAGTGAACCTAAAGCTCATCAGAGACTGAAACAAAGCTGCAAAGGGCAGGAAACAAACACATGGACAGAGCTCCACTGTGATAAAGAAACTTCCCAAGGGCAAAAGAACACAGAACAGAATTTGCTAAGAAAAAGAAAGTTCCTGGGTTGACTGAAACCAAGCCCAAAGACCCAACCTTCAAGGTCACAGTCAGGTGGTTTTGTTTGTAAATTATTTTCATTTCTATCCTGTTATCAAGTTTCTTTTAAAGGGTTAATTTTTTCTTTTACATTCTGACAACTGGACTTGATGATCTTAGAGGTCTTTTCCAACCTTAACCATTCTATGATTCTGTAATAAAGCTTGGCCTTTTGAGTTTAAAAGCCTTTTAAATTCATTTGGGAAGTAACTGTAATGAAAAGACTCTCCTCACAGCTCTGACCAACTCATAGAGATTGCAAAGAGTCTCATGTGGTCTCTTCACAAGACTCCATCAGTAGAAATACTTGCCTTTCTGTGTAATTTTTGCTCCTAAACAATCTACTGCTACATAAGTTTGATTGATAGAACAGAGTCCAAATATTTTTCTCCATCTACATTGCTCACACTCTTTGTTTACTATTCTCATGCAGACAAAACAGCTCTCCAGCAATCAATGGAGCAGAAATTAGACTATGTTTAGCCATATGTTTATACCTAGTTATCCTCTTCAATGCATTAATGCTGTTTACTCTAAGCTAAATCTGCTGCTATTGCTTCATATACTCCATTCCCCTCATCCTCAAGGTTAACAACAAAAATTTGAAAAGAAATTTCATGCTAGATAGAACTTTCCTATGAGCAAATATAGTTTGAACTCAATAAGAAGGGAGCAACTTTTCCAAGTATTGTTCTGGGTCCCATTAAACACTGGAAAGCTATGTGTAAACACTAGCAGTCAGAATTCAGTTTATACAACATAGGTCAAAGCACAAAAAATCATTTTTTAATTTTCTTTCTCAAATATTGCTAAATATTGTCAAGTATTTAATAATTAAATGGTGAATAGCAACTAAATTTTTGGGAGTACTGAATATTTGCATTATTATGGAAGTGTCAGTCACTGTGAAAGCTATTACTGAACTATCTTGAAACTGAACCAAAACACCTTATGAATGAGCCTATGATAAGGCTTAAATTTGATAGCATATACTTTGATCAAAGGAGAAGTGTTTTAAGAATTAAAATATCAATCATTTAATAAATTTAATTATGAATTCATTATAAAATTATAACCTTCAATTTTCTGTAATGATCCCTACAGGAATAAGGCAGAATCTTCAAACTTAAACTTGCATACATTAGTTGGACTTGAAGAAAAAATATTTTTAGGGTACGTAGTTGGTTTTGCCATTTTTCATTAATGGAAGTTTAGTAATTTTGCTTTTTCCTCAATAGATGAAAAACCTCTTCATTCCTATGAGGAATAAGAACAAGGGCAAAAGCAGGGTCCTGCACATGGGTCAGGGCAAACCCCAGTATCAATACATGCTGGGGGAAAAGGGATTGGGAACAGCCCTGCGGAGAAGGACTTGGGGGTACTGGTGGATGAAAAGCTGGACATGAACCAGCAATGTGTGTTTGCAGCCCTGAAAGCCAACCGTATCCTGGGCTGCATCAAAAGAAGCATGGCCAGCAGGTCGAGGGAGGTGATTCTGCCCCTCTACTCTGCTCTAGTCAGACCCCACCTCAAGTACTGTGTCCAGCTCTGGAGCCCTCAGCACAGGAAGGACATGGACCTGCTGGAGTGGGTCCAGAGGAGGGACATATAAATGATCAGAGGGATGGAACACCTCTCCTGTGAAGAAAGGTTGAGAGAGTTGGCGTTGTCCAGCCTGGAGAAGGAGTGACCTTTCAATACTTAAAGGAGGCTTTTAACAAAGACAGGGACAGACTTTTTAGTAGGGCATGTTGTGACAGGGCAAGAGATAATGGCTTTAAACTAAAAGAGGGTAGGTTTAGACTACATACAAGGAAGAAATTTTTTACAATGAGGGTGATGAAACACTGGAACAGGTTACCCAGAAGGGTAGTAGATGCCCTATCCCTGGAAACATTCAAGGCCAGGTTGGACGGGGCTCTGAGCAACCTGATCTAGCTGAAGACGTCCCTGCTCACTGCAGGGGGGTTGGACTAGATGACCTTTAAAGGTCCCTTCCAACCCAAACTATTCTATGATTCTATGAGGTGACTTAAGAATTTGAGAGGGGTAAGGACTGCAGGAAACACAGCATCTTTTATAAGACAAGCTTTCAGGGAAATAAGTCCTCCTTTGGTTTTGCTATTTCTGCTGTGTAGTTCAAGACCTTATTTGACCTTAATCCCCTCTCCCCAATTCTTACCAAGTATCCTAGTAAAAGACATCCTCTGCCTATAAACCCTGTATCATTTAACAGACAGGCTTTCTTTCAAAGGTAATCTTAACTTATAATTTATAATGCTTATTTTTTCAAGATATGTAATATTTTTGTTCTTGTATTACTAATTTCTTCTTTTCCCATTTCTAATGGAACTTGAGAGCCATAGTTTCAGGCATTTTAAAATTTTTTAGCTTACATTAAAAGCTGAAGTTAACACTGACAGGAAAAATTCAAAGATAAAAACATACAATACTTTTTATGTAACAGAAATTATCTCAACCTCCATTAAATAAATTGTAGGGGGAAAAAAAGGAAAAGCAAGCTCTAGCCTCATTCATACGGAGACCAGAAGAAAACTGCAGCCATCATTTATTCCTTGGAGTATCCCAGATAAAATCTATCAGCAACTTCCTTAAAAATAGCTTTTTGAGTCTTGGAATGCTCAAGCTCTTAAATCACTAATAAGAACTAATCTTTTGAGGTGAGTCTAAGCTGCACAGTCTGGAACTCAATCCCAGGTCTGACATTTCCGAAGTCTGAACACACAGCACTATTTTGTGGCATCATGTCCTACTCTAGTCCCTATTTGGTCATTGTTCCACATTTTTCTTTCTTCTTGGTTTTTTTTTTTGTTTGTTTTGTTTTCATTGCTTTCCTACTGTACATTTGCTCAGCTTTTCTAAAGGTGTTGGTAGTCCAAGGATGTTTTTTTCAACACAGAAAAACACATAAGAGCTCAAAAGATACACACTACCACAGAGAACTAAATAAGAAATTAAGACATTAAGCATGTATATTCTTTTTTATTTTCTACTGCACCATATACTGGGATTTATTTAAATAAACCACATCCAGGGATGAGGCCAAGAGAACTTTTTAAACAGATGGGTTTGCATCTGCTGTAAAATAAATGCCAAGGACTAGGAAAAAGATACAACTAAGAGTCTTCAGAAGTGCTCTTCTGATGCATGTTGTTGATCCATTTAAAAAACCAAACCACCCCAAGATACTTCTATTTTCCACACAGGCCCTTGCATAAATCTTAGAATCTGCTTCCAGGCATAAAATTTGATAGATCAAAAACACATGCTGTGGCCAGAGTGAGCAAAGGCAAACACAATCAATGGCAACTGAGAGAGTCCAAATGTCAATATACACAAACACTATGCAAAGCTCCTATTCTGTACCAATAGCCTTCTTCAGCATTTAGGCCTCCCTGAATAGATTCAGCGCTTCAACGGAACATTGCAATGTTTAAGAAACTTACTGCAATGGACCTCGTCGCTCCAGTCGTCACAGTCATTGTAGCCATTACACTGCAGTTTCCCTGGGATACAGATACCGCTGGCACACAAGAAACTCTCCTCTCCCCCGCACAGTGCTGGAAAAGAGAAGAAAAGAAAGAATGCATGTTAAACTTTTCAGGGTAAGAAGAGATAAGCAGAAATAAAAGATAGTTAGAAAATTAGTCTTAATTGATGCACTTAAGCAACAAACCCCAAATTAATCAAATTCAAAGAAGTGTAAACTGGCATTTTCATCTAACTTTTGTTATTTCAAAAACAGGTATCTAGGCTGAGTTAATCAGTGAGGTTCAATCTACCATTACTTCTAAAAAGCTGCTGTACAGAGTAACTTAAAAACTGACCTCGGGGTGAGATTAAACAAGCTCTTTTTTTCCCCCATTAAATGGATACATTAGATTAAAAATCCAACTAAAGTCACAATAGATGGATCTTCCCAGCCTAGGTCTTCAGACAAAAGATTACCAGGTTGAGACTTAACAGTGTCATAGCACAGACACGTTTCTTGAGCAGAAGGATACCTCATTCTTACAACTCCCTGAACACAAGAAGACAGTCATCATTGCTTTTCAATACATGGGGAACTGAGATACAAATTGAGAGACAAAAAAAGCCCTCAAGCTTTAGGTATCTCACTGGAGATACCTTGCAGGGCCAGTATGTTCAGAGAAAGGAAACTCATAACACCTTCCATTTAAGTCCTTCAAGGCACTTAAAATACAGAGATGCAGATCATCATTAATTTGTTTACAGCTTAGCCCACACAACTGAGACCAAACTTCCAAGCTTTTGCTTTAAAAAACTCCGGCTGAGAAGAATCCCTGTAAAGCATAAAGATGGGGGAAGATATCAAGTGTAAGTTACATGGGGATGCAAAGTAAAGATGTCAAGTAGAAAAGCAAATATTCAGTACATAACCTGGTTGTTGGGGCTGGTTGGTTGTTTTCCAAAAGCCACAGTTAACAGCCAGGCTACTCAAAAAAGATAAACAAAACAGAAAGTTTCACCTCCAGTAAAAGATCAACAAAAAAACCCCAAAAACTTAACTTTAAGCATAAATATCTGAAATGAGAATTAGCTTTCAGAGATGGAAGAAAAATAATCTTGTCACTTTGCTAGTGTAAAGCTATTAAAAGCATCCACATGTGAGAACAGCAAGTTCAAAAAATAAAATCTCATGAAAGTTCAAAATGCTACTCAGAGAAATTCCATTGTAATTCAAACTTTGCATCCAAGTTTGCTAAGAACAAGAAAGATCTCTAATTGTAGCTTTCAAGCTTTACCACAATGCAATCACAGGTATGAAAAACCATTAGTTTCAGCAGCAGCAGCTATAGAATCTCTTCCTCCCTTAAAGTAATTTTTGACCTGATCACAACATAGCTCCGTATTTCTCATTTTAAAATGCCTCAACTTGCATTTTTTCCTATTCCTACATGAGAATTCAGTTCCTATTTGTTCTCCCTTTATTCTCTGAACCCAATGCTTAATGAAGTCTGGAAAGTAAATTTATATTCTACATCTCAAAAGCAAAAAAAAATGCATATTGACTATTGTCATAATAATTTTGTATTCCTCATAACATGTCTACCAACAAGTATATTAATGCAGAATACAGTTTAAAATTAAATTAAGCAAAAAACCCAAATATCTAATGATATAATTTTTAGTAGTATGAGGTTGTATGACATCAGTTTGGTACTGCAGTGAATGACAGCTCACAGGTAACACACTACATAAATTTCAGACGAAGCCCTTAATAAATCAATTACTATGATGATGTTTGTGTCAACACTTTATTCGGTGCTGCGCTCAGTAGAATTCCTAGTGTAAGGAATTATCCTTAACAGTGAAGTATTAACCACAATGTGTTGATTAAGCACATTCTTGGGTAAACAAAAACTGAACTTAAGTGAAAGATCAGTCCTAAACTCACACACTGCTGATGTCCCATTTAAACTCCTCTTTCTGGAGCCAGTGTTTCAGGTACCAAAAGGAGGGAGAATTCTTTTTAACCTTTTCCAGAAAACCAGTCAGTCATGAAGTAACTCAGAGCATACAAGTAATCTCATTTTATATGTCTTCAGAAAAATAGAAATATAAAAAATGAAATAAAATGGAAAGCAAAGTGATGCTGATGAAATCTGGCAATGTTTCACAAAGCATGCAGATGCAATTTAAGTATATAAAAGATGAAAGGTAGAAAGAGATGAGAAACATGAACTAATAAATATTGACTCTCCATGCTGCTACATCAATTTTTGTTTGCTTTATTTGGTTGTTAAGCCATACTGTTTCACAGAATTTCAGGAATTCATTATTTAGTGATGTATCTTTTGATTTTAGTAAGTGTATCATGAAAGAAAAAATGATGGAAACTATTTTCTTAAAATCTCAAACACATGGCTTTTATCTTACAGTGCTTTAGACTGCAGAGTAGCAAGTGTTATGACTTTTTTTTCCATATGTGAAAAGCTGAAGGACAGGAAGCCCAAGTGATTTGTCCAATAACAAACAAGGAATCAGGTGAACACTTCGAAGTGGTTTATAGAGGTGTATCCCTAAAAATCTAAACGTAAATCAGGAAAAAAAAAAAAAAAAAAGAACAGGTTATCTCTCTCTTCTGACAAAGTAAGCTTCTTACTACTGTGAGGGTGCCAGAGCAGTGGCGCAGGCTGCCCAGGGAGGGTGTGGAGTCTCCTTCCCTGGAGACATTAAAAACCCACCTGGACGCATTCCTGTGCCCCCTGCTCTGGGTGTGCCTGCTCAAGCAGGGGGGTTGGACAAGATGATCTCCAGAGGTCCCTTCCAACCCCTACCATTCTGTGATTCTGTGTGAATCATGCTGGTCTTCACAACAGTCTCTTATGGGAAATTTTGGCTCTTGGTGGGAGACCAGTATCCTCCAGCTCTGCTCTTGCCTTCACTTTGGCAAGGGACGGTTTGTCAGTCCTTGTGCTACTCTAATACGTTTCTTCTTGCTCTCTCAAAGTATTTCCAGTGATGACCAGGACCCTTTCTAGACCTAGGCCTGAGAACCCCATGGTTTTGTACTATTCCTTAGTTGTGTTGGTTTCTTTTCACTGCCATCCTTAATTTGCAGCTACTAGGTACAACCTACAGTCTAGAATACACTTTTTGCCATTCTTTTGCAACTTGAATCCACAAGGACAAGATGCCCATAGTGACTGTTGGACCTATGAGTGCACCAATAGGCCTTGAATGACCCTGACCAGCCCCACCTGGGGCCCCCACCCACACCCTGCCCATGGGCTCAAGCTGTGCTCAGGGCTGGGACTTGTGTCTTACATCCAGCTCCATCTCCTGGATGGATCCCTCATATATACACCATAGCTGGTCTACAGCCCTAACTTTGAGCCTGGCTCCTAGATGGGCTTGGAGCTACATTAGAGCCTTATCACCAGTCCTGTCTCTGGTCCTGCCTCCTGGCTGGGCTCTCTGACTGGACCCTGGACCTGCTTCATTTGTTGGCCATGTCTGGGGCCAGCTATGCCTGCTGCATTTAGGCAGAGCCTGACCTCAGCTCCCAGCTTGCCTGCCTGGAGGGAGCAGCCTCGCTCCTGCTGCTCCCAGATGGTGACCCTCAGGTCCTTGGCTGTTGGGTTACAGCAGGCTGATTGCTCAGCCTGGCTCCTCATGGTGCCTTATTTCGGTTAGCCTGACGCTACCGGCAAAGACATAACTCAAGTTCCAACAGCTATTTGATGACTTTGGCCAGCTATATTAGAAAAACAATAGGATATCAACAGGCACATATTCCTTGTCCTCTTCTCCATTTGTAGCGAGGTCAGGGTCAGACTCCCTAGTAACAAGCGATAGGACGAGAGGAAATGGCCTCAAGCTGCGCCAGGGGAAGTTCAGGCTGGACATTAGAAAAAAATTCTTCACCGAAAGGGTTGTCAAACATTGGAACAGGCTGCCCAGGGAAGTGGTTGAGTCTCCATCCCTGGAGGTATTTAAAAGGAGGGTAGACGTGGTGCTTGAGAATATGGTTTAGTGGTGGACTGGACAGTGATAGGTTAGCGGTTGGACTTGATGATCTTAAGGGTCTTTTCCAGCCTTAACGATTCTATGATTCCATTATTCTTCCAGTTATCCCAGATGCCACCTCTGCTTTTCCATGACTTCATAGTACAAATGGAAGACATCTTCCACAGTGAAAGTAGTGTGCTCATTGTCCCTGCGCAGTGTATTAGGTATGCCACCATTTGCAAAGAGAGCATTCACTTTCTTTAAACTACTCTTTCCTGACCACCCTCCAAATAACCCAACTCCTAGGCATTAGAATATTAGTAACTGGTTTGTTCCCTTCATTAAAAGTGAGCAGTCACATTTTGACATCTAGAAGTGCTGATTTAGATTTTCAGTAGGGTGCAAAAATCACTTTCTGTTGTCAGTATACTATGATTTTCACAGTTACAAAGTATTATCTATCTCATGATAACTGCTCTTAAATCTGACGGAAATACCACTGCCTCATTTTAAGGAAAATCCCACCTGCAAATAGCACTAATATTCCCATACAAGTACAAGTCTCTATCACCCTTTTCCCCAAAACTATTTCTTTTCTATTTTCTGATTTATAAAACATCCCCCAGTATTTTGCGGTTGAGGAACAGACAGAAAATTTCTTCAAAAGGCTCATTTCTTTCTCTAGTAAAATTGAATTTCATGCCTTGTCTTATTAAATACCATGAGCTTGACTTGATTTTTAATAGTAAAAAAATAGCTACTTGCAAAAAAACCATACATGATCTTATTTGTGAAAGATGAGCTGATTTATAAAAGCATTACAAAGCAATACTGTAAAAAAAAAAAGATTATGCAAGGCAAGATGTTCTTACGGAATTAGGAATCTTTTATGTGTTCCAGAGATAAAGGTTCTCTTCCCAGCTCTGCTGCAAACCTTTTGCATCACCTTGGACAAATTCTGACAATCTGTGCCTTAGCTCTATACCTATGAAAAGATGAAAAAACTTCTCTGTTTTCTTGGGCTCTTTGAGGAGAAAACTCATTAGCCTCAGTACTACAAAATTAATGCTGCAGGTGTCTTATGAACTTATTTTCACACTGATGAATTGATATTCAATATTTCCCACAGTGACTGAAACATATTTCCATTTTAGGAAACATCAGGATAGCTCTCAGAGGAACATCACTGAATGCAAGAAGGTCAAGAGGAAAACCTGAAATCTCAATGGAAACAATACCGTTTCTGAGATAGAACAAAGCCATTTAAAACTGCCATCAGTGAATGACCCATTTTAAAAGACCTCAACAGGCAGTCATGAGAAGACCATTACACCTGTTAACTCTGCCCTTGGGACTAAAGAAGAAGCCTTTAATGTGCCTACAAAAAATATAATAATTTCTGGTCAGGATCAGCCTTTCTGTGTATCATCGTGATATTCTTCACAATTTGCCAAACCACTAGGTGCACAGTGGATGCTGTGATGTACCACTGAGCACTGGACATGCCTAAACATGCAGAGTGTGCTTTTCAAAAATGACAGATAGCTCCAGCTTTCACTGACTGCAAGTGCTATTAATTATCCAGAATTCCAATTTTATTTGTGCTCCTAGCATAGCAGTCCTTTCTATTGCACTATGGCAATGGATACACACACTCTCAGCACCTTCATTTTTACTCTTAACTTTTGGCAGCAGGGGATTATTTTTTTCAACATATTTGCATGCTTTTCTAAGCCTGAAATATTATTTTATCATCCCCAAGAAACACGGCAATCTTAGACTTAGTGAACTGACACACACACCCTTGTATGAAAAATGTGTTTGTAATAAAAACTTATGTGAATAATCTCAAAATCTTTTCTATTACATCCCCAGGTGCACTCTCCATTTGGGCAGCACATGATCTTGATTTTGCAATAAAAACATTATTTTCCAGTTGTGTAATGGGGCCATGGTTATTGCAGTGAAAGCTACTTATGCAATATATTTTAAAGAAGGTTTCTAACTTTACAGAAAGGTGCCCAAAATACATGAGAGACTTTAAAACAAAATTTTTCAACTAGTTTGTTTCATTTAATGTTTGTGCCTCTTAATCAGAGGCAAGGTACAGCAAAAGCACTAGGACCATCCTTTTGCACACCCTTATAATGTGCTCCTCAGTAGGTTCCCTCACCACCTGCTGTGTGGTTGGACATGTTTCCTAACTTCTAACTGAAGAGTTACAGCCTCACCTCTATTCTACCATTTCTGGAAGGGTATTACAAACTGCAAAATATGATAGCCTTAACAGCAACATAAGATTAGACAGCATTCACATTCTTATTTTACAGGGAGAAAAAATGAGGCACTGAGATATTAAGTTACAAGAAAGCTATAAGAAATAACTTCAGTTGTCCAATCCAAGACACATCAGTCTGTGATTTTTTTTTTCTGAAGGGTAAAGACTCTGATGTTATTTTACACGTTCAAAGCATAGCTCCTGTTATCTTTACTTGTAGCTGCAAGAGCATGTTCCAGTTGCAAATAAGCCCCAGCTATACAAATGAAGAGTCCAGTTAAGTGGAAGTGTGCAAAGAACAGTTGAGAAAATTTTTATTCCAGTGCCTTGCTCAACATTACACATGGTCTCTGCAACAGTGACAGGGAGAGAATCTCATTCTACATTATAACACTGCATTTTCTTTATTATGAGTCGACCTTTTTGTTCCTCCAGTTCCCTGCCTTATGCATTGCACTTTCCAATTGCTACAATCAGTAAGCCCTACTGGGGGCCCTAGAAACAATAGCCTTCTCAGTACGGGCTCTAGCTCCCTGTAGACCAGTGTTATCCCACAGATGATGATGTCAGGTAAGAATAGACTATGATAACATAATCAAAAGATTGTAATTCATCGTACAAGAATGGCTGTCTGAGGTTGGAAAGGCAACTTTGGCTTGGAAATCTTACATTCTTCTAACTTGGACTTTTATGCAATTTCCTGCATGTTCAAAAAAGAAAACAGCATAAATAGATCAAAGGGAACCATTAAAGGAACCATCTTGATTTGCTTACAGTTATCCATCAATACAGATCTTCACTTGCACTAAGAGAGCAACAATAACATACTTCTACCTTTTGCGTGAATATGCCAATTTGGCCTGGGAGAACATAGGTAAAAACCAGGAAGGGTATTTATCTGACCATTCCTCCTACAGATCAGAAGAGCAAAGATTCTGGAGTCCCATATCTATTTCTGGGCTGTCAACAAAAGTGTATGCAAGAATTTATAAAACACTGAATCTCCCTTCCTAATACATCTCTATCTTATTCTGCTCCTATCCATTGTGATTTCCATCCCAATCCACTCCTTCATTTCTTCTTACTTAAAGTGAGCATCTTCCTATTTGTCTTGGATGTTACATGCAAACAAGAGGAAGAATGAAACCAATTTTCCTTCTCTCAGTTTTAGCACCCAGCAGCAATCAGAGCAATTTTCAGAAAAATTAATCTCATCTCTTGCAGTCTTCTAATAGGTGATGACTGGATCTGTTTGGTCCAATCAGTGCAGTGTTCAGGCCAAGGAGATCACACACACTGTGAACCATACCTCCAATTAATGTACTTTCTGCTTCTTACCAAGCTTGTGCAAGGAGACGTTTTCAGAAGGTTGACAATTCAATCATACCTCCAAAGATTATATTTTAATGGAAATTTTAAGAGCCTTGTCTTACGGCATAAAACAAATGCTCTTGTTGAATTTTGATATTTGATCTGAAACCTAGAGGACTTAGATATGCAAGCATTTATAAGACTTCTTTGATCACAGGCAAACAGCTGCATACTCAGAAACGTTGGGACCGTTTGAAACATAGCAGCAGCATAAGAAATAAAGCCTGAAATAGATGCCTGAAGTAAAAAAATGGTGGACCATTCCACTCAAATTTGCCAAAATTATTAAAAATTGTAAAGGTATTATTACAAAGGAATGTGCTGGCAAATGTTAAATAATACCTCCATCAATAATTCACACATTTATTAATATAATCATGCAGATATTCACACACCCAAACTCCTAAAGAAGAAACAATGTTAGGTAGAAGGAACACAAAGAAAATGGAAGCAATCCTTCCCGACAGAGAAACTTGCTTGATTTAGACTTCCCCAGAAAGGTTTACAATCTGGAAAAGCTTCCAAAATCCCTGACTAAACATCACTGGTGGCAAAAAGTGCTTTATTTTACCTGCATCTGGTGCACTATCAAAACTGTCTCTGAGGAGCCAAGGCCATTTATGTGCTGTACTTCCCAGCTAGATTACTGGAATGCCATCTATAGAAGATTATGTGGACAGGTCCCTGGAAAGCTGCAGACAGCACAGACTGAAATAAACATATTATTCTACCATCCACCAGATTGACTTCTGGTTGCATTTCAAGGTATAGCAACAGATAAAGCACAGTATATCTGTGAAAATGACCATGAAAAGTGCTGCTGATTGTTTTTAAGTGAAGAGGAGACAACATTCCCCGTCTAATGCTATGAGAGAACTAGGAAGTATCAAATAAAATTGTCTTTAAAACAAGAAGAAGGTGGTACTCTTCATACAATGCATAGATCAGCTGTAACACTTTGCAGCAGGATGCTAAAATGTACATAGATTCATGAAACAAAGGGACAAATTAATAGAAGAAAAATCTATGACGGGTCACAAATTACAGAAAAGTCCTCGAATCTCAAACAGATGGAAAATGCAGGAGTATTTTGGAAAAGTATTGCCGCATAGTCTTGCCTGACTCTCCTATTCTTCTCTGGGTATCTGATTTTGGCAGCTTTCGGAGTCAGCATTAAAAGAGGGATGGACTTTTTGTCTGACTAATACAGTCACAATAGCACAGTGGCACACAGAGGAATCCCTGTATTCTCTTGCCTGCAAATTTTCATCACCTGCTCCCTACACCCTATGTACCCTAAGGTACAGCATACGCATCTTCTAGCTGTCAATTCTAGAAAGTTTTGATACGAGGATCACAATCACAGAATTAGTAAACTCGGGAACTCCTTCCCCCCAAGAAACTGTCCATTTCTCTATTTCCTTATGATGCAAAACACTGTAGGAGAAAGAACACAAAAGACCATTCTCTTCCACTCAAGTGAAGTTTCCACATAGGAAAACCCAAGCTGGAAAAGAAACAGGCAATGAACAGGAAGGCAGGCAGAGATAAACAGTGGGGGAGGAAGAATGGGAGAAAAAACAAAATCAAAGGACTTAATAAAATACAATGCAGAGTCAACACAAGTAAAGAATGAGTGCTTGGGAAAATAGATTTTTCAGCTGTGACTGTCTCCTCACACAAAACACTACCACAATGCTGAAAAATATTTTGTCTCCCTCAAAAAATTATTCCACTATTGCTGGTTTTGCTGCTGGCCAGTATCAACGTTACATGTACACAGATCATCTCTCCTTTTCAGGGCATTAAGTGAATGCAAGGGCACAAAACAAAGATAATGTCTTCCTGTTTTTAAAAGCTTTTTCTCAAATAAATTCTGTATTGGATGTGTATAATTAGCTTCACATTGCCAACAGAAAAAGAAATACCTGTTTGTAAACTGATACTGCCTTTGAATCTCTGCTGAAAGGTATTCCTCAAACACAATTCTCTAAATTAATACCAGTGTGAAAAATCCAGGAAGATAAACTAGGCACCATGGAAAAAAAGAGTAACATAACAATTTTTATTGGTGTTTGATTCTTGGAACAGAACAAAACAAGATCTGCACAAGTTAAGCATATTTGGTTAAGAAAATTGGTAGCTTCCTTGTATATATTATAGTAATTCTCTTGAGTATTTTCAGTATTGTTTGTACTATTGCAGCTTGTGCATGACAAGATAACATATGATGACAGCCACTGGAAGAAAGTTTGAACTGTTCAGCTGAGTCACTGCAAAACTCAAAGCTAAACTTGGGTAAAAGCAATGCTATTACCATAAGGGATACCATAAGTACTGCTGAAATCTATAGTTGTGGCATTAATACATCTATGAACTCTTTGTTTTTACAGTATCTTAAAATGTATACATTACCATTAATGACTATTGCTCATATTCTTAATGTGGTGCTCCAATTAAATACTTCTTATCCAGCTTAAAACAGGCATCTCCAAACAGCTGAAAGAGCCCTCTCCAATTATGCATGCATTTAGCCCTTTCATGCCCTTGAACACTGCAGGGCGTTTATCAACATGTACAATAAGGAATTTCTATGTTTTTGCCAGGAAGGGAGATTATCCAGGTTACGATTTTCCTCCTCACCAACTACTATAACTTCTCTAACCAGAAAAAATTGAAGAGTCTATCCAAACTGAAAAACTGCTGCAATAACCAGTGAGTAAAAAGGTCATAAAGATTTATTTGTCTTACAGAACATAAAAGTTCTGTTACCTATAATTTAATGCTACTTATAATGTCATGTATTACCTATACACATACTTACTTACTTTCATTCCTTTTCATTATTCCTTTTATTAATTAATTTTTACAGATTTAAAGTTTTACTACTAATAGGAAGGCATAAGCATTCATAGCATGTAGGAATTATTAGAATACCCAGAAACCATTACAGCATGTAAAGTCCCTTACTTAAATTGTTCAGAAAAAAAAATAATTAAAAGAGCAATATTTTTAAAGAAACTAACATAAAGAAAAAAGAAGTAAGGTAAGTTAATGTCTCCATTAAATCTGAGTCAGGACTAAAACCTGTAATATTCACTCCAATAGGAATGAAACTGTCATCACAGGAGGGTTTCCAAGAAAAGGTACCTGAAAGAAATGTACTTTCATGTATTTAACTTTCACTACTTGAAACAGTGCCAAAAAAAATCTGTGGAGAGATAAAATCTCCTAAGACAAAACTGTAAATCTGTGCTTGGAAAAAATGCTACGAAAAACATTTTCATAATTTGGCACAAGTAATAGCTATTTAGAAATAGTTTCTCACTGGAAAAGAGATCTCTTTGGGTTTTGTCAATTTTTTTGCGCCTTTAAGAAGTAACAGTATAAATAATATGCAACATAATATTTCAATTTCAATGCACTAAGTCTTTTTTATAACTCAAGTAGTATTATTTATTACAAATTTCATGGCTATGAAGTACAGTTCAGGCCTTGTGCATAATTTTTTAAAAGAAACAGACATTCATAATGCCTCTTTACTAATAATACAAAAGTGAACATTGTCTGACAGTTCCATGCTGTTGCTTACACAGTTTCACTGTATAAAGAGCCGAAGCATCATATTCACTGCTGCTTTTGAAAGCATTTTACCATTCAAACTAGCTGAAAAATAATTTTGGGGCTCTTATGAGAGCTCCACATTAATCTAAGTGAGCTCACTGTGTTGCTTTACTTCTCATGCAAGTTTTTTTTCCACAGTTTTAACAGCATCAGCTATGTTGGCTGGTCAAAGCAAATAAAATAACAGAGAAACACAGTGACAGTTGAAAGAAAGAAAAACAGAGCTGGAATATTTCTGTGAGTGGGGATGCATATAGCAGCCCTGTCCCAGGGCTCTCTCCCAGCCAAAGCCAGCACAAGCCCCCAGGAATGTTTCTAAGATTATTTCTCCCCCAGAATGCATTATTGGATTCATGCAGAATGAATGATTGATAATGCTTCCCCCTCACTCCCCTACACGCTCACAACTCCTTAGAACTGTGAAACCAGTTCAACCATCTATCTTAAATCTCAACAGTTGGATTCCTAAAACTATTTTCAGAGTAGCCAGTTTTGTTACCTACTGGGTATTCACTTGCCACTTGAGTGAAAGGATATCAACCTGACCGATGCAGCCCTGTCTACAGAACTGCACCTTTTTCTCTGTGACTTATTTTGTACACTCAGATGGTTTTACTATAATGGCACATGGCTCAGATTTTCCAGTACATTCAGTACATCTGCGGTCACATCAGGAATGCATGTCATAATAGTTTCTCCACAGCGGTAACCTACAACTTGCAATGCCTGTGGAGGAAAAACCTAAACAAGAAGTATCAACACTGACACATGAACAAGTATATATCCACTAGATAATCCCAATTCTAACTAATAAACATTTTTTCAGGAAAGCTGGTAATTGTCCCCAGGATGAATGCTCTGGATTCTAACTAGAAGATCAGTCAAGCATACATTCTCCAACAGAGCCTGGAAAGGCATGTGAGGTGCAAGGATTTTTCTTGGAGGAGTGATAATTTTCAATTCAGAAAATGTGGAGGATATAGAGTATTTAATCATAATCAGACAAAAATAAAGAGAAAATTTTGTTTTGGAGTGGGTGATACTGTGCTAAAACAAGCAGGTATAGCAGCCAGACTTTATTATTGAAAAATACAAGAAATAACCAAAGGCCCAAAAGAGAATTACATCATCACACAAAACAAATTATATGCAAGTCATATGCGGGCAGGGAGGGTTTTACTGCACATAATCTGGAGGCATTAGTCCCCAGAAGAAACCACAAAGTTGAGACATAAGCAGCCATATGCCAAGGACACGCTCTTGGAATTTCTAGGAACTGAGCCCTGAGAAGACCATGAAGAGCGCTTTGAGCTGAGCACTAGGTAAAAAGGGATTGGAACAGTGAACTGACCCCTGCTGTTTGGTTCTACTGTGTTCAGAAAAGTAAGTTTTTTCATACTGCAGAAAGAAATATTCAACTACAGCATGATTTAATTCTGTAGGAGACACTGCTTAGTGAACTTGGACTCTCACCTTTTTCCGTAATAGAAGGATCACATTAAAAACATTTTTTTAAATAAAAGTCAAAATATTCTCTATAGTCTATCATTCTACATGAAAACTATTCATACCCAAGCATCATACACAATAGTTCATGAAAAAATGAATTTAAAATGTCTTTTGTTTTATACAGCAGGATGTAAGAACTGCCAATAAGCAGCCTGGGCAACTTCTTAGATTTTTTAAACATAACTGAAAAACGATTTTCATCGTATAATTTCTTCTTGTTCATTTTCACTCAGAAGTCATTAACAAAGTTAGAACTCTCACACAGAGCATACAAGCCACTAGCCACTGTCACTTAGGCTAATGGGATGATGCATATCAACAGTAAAGCCTCAGATGTCAACAAGAGAGTTCCAGCAATGGGGTCAATGAGAAAAAAGAGTCAGGCTTGTCTTGCTGCTCCGAGGTCTGATCTCACCTAGATTTGGATCTAGATAACAGAGCACCAGCTCTGAGGAGATGGATTTAGAGAATGGCTGGAGAGCTGCCTGGCAGAAAAGGACCTGGAGGTGTTGGTTGACAGGTACCTGAACATGAGCCGGCAGTGTGCCCAGGTGGGCCAAGAAGGCCAACAGCATCCTGGCTTGTATCAGGAATAGTGTGGCCAGCAGCAGCAGTGAAGTGATTGTTCCCCCTGTACTTGGCACTGGTGAGGCAATGCCTCAGAAATTGTGTTCTATTTTGGGCCCCTCACTACAAGACAGACATTAACTGGATGTTGAGGGAACTGGAGTTGTTGAGCCTGTAGAAGAGAAGGCTGAGGGGAGACCTTATCGCTCTCTACAACCACCTGAAAGGAGGTTGCAGTGTGGCGGGTGTCAAGTCTCTTTTCTCAAGTAACAAGTGATAGGATGAGAGGAAATGGGCTCAAGCTGCACAAGGGGAGGTTTAGATTGGAAATTGGGAAAGATTTCTTGACTAAAAGGGCTGTCAAGCATTGGAACAGGCTGTCCAGAGAAGTGGTTGAGTCACCATCCCTGGAGGTATTTAAAAGGTGTGTAAATGTGGCGCTTAGGGACACGGTTTAGTGGTAGACTTGGCAGTGTTAGGTTAATGGTTGGACTGAATGATCTTATGGGTCTTTTTCAACCTTAATGATTTTATGATTCTATGAGTGGATGTATACAAACCAGGATTTTGAAAAGTTTACCTCTCAATCAGTTCTGGGCTCATTTTTACAAAAGGAGATACACTTGAAATTTGGCCTGTGTATTGGGTTTCTGCTCCAAATAACAATCCTATATTTTCTAGAGCTTAGCAAAGAAAAAGTCAGCAAAGCATTTTTAAAGGGCATATTACTTTTGTCCTACCTTCTTTCCTTGAAACAGCTCAGAATTTTTGATGCAAAACAAAAAAGCCTCAAATCAATACATGTCTAAAAAAAGCTCAGCCTAAACAATTGAAGCACAGCAAAACTACAACCAACTGACAATCAGATTTTATCACAGTAGTGTGAAGGAACATAACAGAACCAGATACAATAATTTCATCCCAGAGCTTTTCCTACACCATAAAAAAATACATTATTAAATAAGAGCACATGAACATAGTGTAAGAGTTAAGAATGGAAACATACAGTGCTTTCCTTTTTCTTGGTGTGGTGAGAAGCATACCCTTGTTGTGGTGTCATTTTCAGTTTTGTTTTGGAACTGAGAGCACTTCAGGAATTCTGGCCAGGAAGCATTTACCATGCTTAGAACTGGTTCACAGCCTTCTTTTGCTGCTTCACAAAATGACCAGCAGGGCAAGAGGCCTTGACTGGAAAAAAGAGACAGAGAACAAAAATGCAAACGATTATTATTCTAGCAGTTAGTGAACACTTTTTAAAAAGAGAAAAAAAGTAATATTAAACACTTTTGAAGAATTTTACATCTTTTATTCTATACTATATATATTTTTTAAACAGTGAACACCAAGACTGAGAAGGCATGCCTTGATTTTATTCATTTTCTTATCTAATTTAGAAATACAGTTGTGAATGTCCACTGCCTTCACTGTCTGTAACTTCAGCGTTATCTGCTGAGATTATCAACAGCACTGTAAATAAAGAAAATCAGAGAGTTCCTTGGACCTAACAATGATATCCTTTATCACAATCATGAGCTGCCACCACTATTACCATACATGATTTTCTTACCACAACCATTAAATTCCAGAAAGATTCCATAGAAGAAGTGATGTAATTGAAGTGAATTTCAGGTAAACAAATATTACATTAAGCTGGAAAGTTACGCGGCACAGTATTTTGAAAGGAAAGAAAACTGCTTGAAGTGTAAAATGTCCACTGTCTCTCAGTGGAAGGAATAACATGTACAGAGACCTAGAAATAGGTGTAATTGTTAAGTATGGCTCTCTTACAGAAACAGCTGACACATTCAGAAATGCTTGGAAGAACTTCACCCACACATGTCCACAGGACCCAAGAGGCTGCATCTAAGGGTGCTGAGGAAACCCTCCAGTGCTCTTGCAAGGCCTACCTCTGTCACCTCTGAAAGGTCATGGACATCAGGGAAGGCTGCTCACAACTGGAAAAAGGCAAATGTTGCAGCCATCTTCAAAAAATGCCAAAAAGGTCAAGCTGGGTAACTTCAGGCTGATCAGCCTGATTTAGTCCCGAGGAAAATAACAGAGTGAGTCCTCCTTGAACACATTTCTGGGCACAGGAAGATGATGACTGGGAACAGTCAACATAGATTTATCAAGGGCAAAGCATGGCTGACCAGCCTGATTGTCTGTTACGATAAAATAACTAGATATGTAGTACTGGGACCTGTCCTGTTTGACATTTTTATCAAGGATCTGGAAGAGGTGACAGTGTGCTTTTGTCAAGTTTGCAGATGACACCAAACTGTTCCCACAATGTTGGAACAATGTACTTGTTGGTGGAGCTACCATTCAGCTAGACAGGCTGGAAGAACGGGCCAAGAGGAACTGTATGAAATTTAACAAGGACAAGTCCTGCACTTGGGAAGAAAGAACCCACTGTAATGATACAGGCTAGATGCTGACTGACTGGGGAGCAGCTCTGCTGAAAACAAGCTGAGGGCCTTGGTAGACAGCAAGCTGGGCATAAGCCAGCAGTGTGTACTGGCAGCAAAGCAGGCCAACAGTATCCTGGCCTGTATCACACAGCACACAGTCAGTATATAATGGGAAAGGACTGGCCTCTTCTGCTCAGCACTTGCTGGACTGTATGTGAATACTGTGTCCAGTTTTGGCTGCTCCAATATAGGAAAGACACTGATGAACAGCAGCAAATCCACGGCCACCAAGCTGGTCAGAGGCTGGAATGATCACCTGCAGCAAAGGCTGAGGGAACTGGGCTGCTTCAGCCGGAGTAAGAGACAGCTTGGGGGTAACATCAACCACTACACCCTTCAGGACCCATGGGGAGGTTACAGAGCCTATGGAGTCTAGCCATTCACAGTGGTGTATGGTGGGAGGATGGGAGGCAACAGGCATAAGCTGAAACAAGACATATTCAGAGGATAAAAAGAACTTTTTCAGCATGAAATTAGGGAGCGAAACAGGTTATCCAGAGAGGTTGTGTGGTCTCCATCCTTGCATGTTTCCAAGGCATAACTAGATAAAGCCCTGAATACATAATCAATGTACTTCTGCTCCTCTGAAGAGACAAGGAATATCATGATAACAATGAACAGTTTCAGTAAAATGACATTATTTACTGTTTGAGCTATTTAAACTTGGTCTGTTGAGGGAAATTCACATAGAAAATGAGAACAAAAACTGAAAGAAATATCACAAACTAACATACAATAAGCAAGCTGAACAGAATATACTGAAATTTTTCATGATGATGAGCAAACTTCAAATTCTTGATGTTACTGGAATTTGGAAACAACTTGAAGAACTATTACAGAAGTAGCAACCCAAGAGAAAATACATTTCCTAGCCAAGATTCAGTATTCTGATATTTTGTTTCAAGTTTCAGAAATAAATACATATAAAAAACACAAACACACAAACACATGCACAGACACTTCTAAATACCATTTTACTTAAAGTAGATTATAGTAAGTCTAGTTATTAACTAAAGTTGTCATATTGGAAATAGCTAATTTATTGCAAAAATATAAATGCATGACTCTGAATCCTTACCATACTCTTTACAGTAAGGATACACAGTCTCCTCACTGTTTGAGAGGGAACAAAACACTATTTTGAGAAATAAGTCAATCTGTTACTCAGGTTTGCATCTTTGGGATCATTGTCAGCCTGCACTTCATTCTGTGTCTTCACATTGAGGCCACATTTAGATCCCACATACCACATCTAACATGTTTTCTCCTGGATCCCTACACCGACTAAATTTTCAAGGCAACTTTTTGCAGTTTATATCTAAATTACTGCAGAACCTTTTGGTCTTTCGCAAATGCAGTTTTGCTTCATTTGTAACCATTCATAATGCCATAGAAAAGATCTTTTTCCTAGTACCCCACTTAGATCCTACCGTCTTTCTCTTTGTGTCTGACTCTTGGTTGTACCTGCCCACCCCAAAAACGTGGCTAGAACTCTGTGTTCAGGAACAAGTGGCCTGAATTGAAAAAGTCCACAGTACCCAAGAGTTCCCTTACTTAGTGTTTCATTTTACAGTTAGAGATAAAAGCACAGTACTATTAGCAACGGCATGATAGGGCAGCATACCCCACAAGCAAGGAATAAAAAACTGCCAGAACTTCCTGGTAACTTCATGGTAACATGAAGAAATTGATGTAAAACAAAATACTCACTTGCGTAAGTATTCTGAAGTCAGTAGTTGCCTTTCTCTGCTTAGTATCTAACAGGAGGAATGTGCTGCCAATGTTGTTACTGAGCTCGTTACATACTCTAGTTGGAACCACTGCTTCAAAACAGGCATCTTTAGAGATATATTCTCCAGGTAATGCTAAGGACTTTTACAAAACACACTTCACATGCTGCAGCATTGAAGTTATCTTGGAAACAAGCCAAGGACCTTCATCTCTTAAAATTGTCTCTTGCAGCTTCCTAGTTGGCAGCTTACTTATTGCCTGGAAAGAAGCAGATATATTCTAAAATAGTACCTTTCACCACCAGACTGCGATGTGTTGAAAGGCAGAAAATTTCAGCACCATAAAGCACATATCTGGCTGTGTACAAAACCAAGGACCAGTGGTGCCTCTGATGACACGAAGAGCTGCCACTTATTAGTCCTGCACATTGTACTGGCAAATTAAAAGTTTACTATGGCTCTTCAGATAAAGATGTTCTAAACCACTCCTCTCGTTTTTCACAGAACCTATTCGATGTGAAGAGAAACGGCACAGCAACAGCTCTGCAGTAGACATCCCTGCCTCCTGACTGGAGCCTGAGAAGCTCCCTAAATGAAGTTTCCAGTCACTTTCATTTGGCATTTTAGACATTTTTTAACTTTTAATTTCTAACTAATTTACTACTACTAAAAAGTTATATTAGCATAATCACATGTGGGCAGAGGTATTCACATGAGCAGACCCACTGGTTTAACAGAGGCTCCTTAATACAGAAAATGCCAAAAGAAATGCCTCTACTTTACTTTGGAAGGCGCTTGAGTTCCAAAATATCTGTAAGAAATAAGATGCCACATAACTAAAATGGAGTATTGATTTGATCTATTTGTGAATGCTAGCCATTTCATTTATTCAGACTGATATGCTTAGAGTTAACTTTTTGTTTATTTTTTACAAAAACACACAATACACTACAAAATTACATTACAGCGAAAAGAAAAGTAAGCAGTGATTCTACCTCATTAACTGTATATGGTTCCCACTGGTCCAACGCAGCATACCTGATGATCACAAATAGTAATTTGAAGGCAGTATATTCTGCTGACTTTTTCCTTCCCAAAGAAGTGATAGTAAGGGCATTACCTGAATTTAACAACTCTGTGACTGAGATCTACTTGAGTTTACTACAGCTAACTGAATTTATACTGCTCTTATGATTTGTACAGATGTGACTATTTGAAAAAACCTGCACAAACAGTTCTTCAGGACTCTCAGATGAAGTTTTATACAGGTGTGAAGTATTAAATATGATCTCTGTTCTCCTCAACCCACACCTAAATCGTTAGCTTCCAAAGCACCACACTGCAGTTATAGCCTGACATAGCCATCAGGTAACAGTAGTATAAGTATGCTAATTTCTTCAAATGTAATTATAGCAAAGCTCAATATACAGTTCATTGTTTCCAAAGGTCTTCCAACATACTGATCATTCATTTCAGTGAAAATTTTAGAAAGAATAGTAAAAAGTTATATTAAAATATAACTATGCACAGTTATTTTTACACATAATAGTTGAAAAGTTTCTAAAAACGTTAGATGAGTAATTTTTTTCAGAAGATTCATATGCATATTAAATTATTTACATGTATATGAAAAAATGAGAAACATATGAAGTTCACCTCATTTGTTTAGCTTATACAATCACTGTTTGAATATTACAGTGCAGTGTAAATGTTTGGATATATACACAGCACAATAATAATTCAGAAATTAGTAGGCTTCTAAAAGACAACTGCATAGTGATTAAATAAGCCAAGCAGAATTTGCAGTCTCTAGAGAAACCCTGACAAACTAGAAAACATAGGATTATCCAGCAATTACTGCAATATTTGGCCCAGTTTCAATGTTCAGTCATGTGTGCTCCATAAATTAAATATTTCTGGATAATTATCAAGTTCAGTATGGACATACTGCTTAATCTACTGAAGGATGAAAAGATGATTAAAAATCTCCATCTTGATTAGTCTTATTTACAGCTACTTAGAGACCAATCATTTTAAAAATAAACTGGCAGGCCTGTGGCAATCTTACCATAATTTATTTGGCGCCAGTGGCAGGCACAGAAGTAGGTCATAACATATTAGTTATGCAATTATATGCAATTCTGCTCTTCAGGATATTCATGGAAAAAACTCTTGCTGAAGACAGAGTTTGATGAAGGAACAGATATGTGACATATTTTTAACTCCATGGTTGGTTTCCCCACACTTAAAAGTTCATACTTCAGTTATTTCCGCTGCATAGAGATATCAACATTAAGAATCGTATGGCACCAAAATAAAAATGTTCTTTATAGTTGATTTAAAAGTATATTAAGGGTAAAAAGAATAAATAAGGGTTTTTCATTTCTTCAGAGGATCTAGATATCGCAAGAGTTTTATAGCAAATATTCATTGAAGCAGATATATACAATACAATATATGCTCTAAAACTATGATGTGAACTGATTTTAAGCTTCCAAACAGGCTACACACTGCCTGAGAGAAGATGATCTGACTTCCTCTTCATGCCAATCACCTAGAATCCACTTAAATTGGAATTCAAATTGCCTGATTATAATCCTACATGGATCTAGTCCTTATCACTCACTTAAAGACGCTTTACATTTTTAGATTAATTCTTTTCAGAAATTACTCCTTCTGTAATACTGACTTCTCTTCTTTGCAATCACATTACCATGCACAGGGCTCATCAGCAGGCTCTGCAAGTCACTTAAGTGGTTATTTTGAGTACTGGAAATTATCAAAGTAGTATGCTACAAGAAGCAGTAAGGAGAGGGAAGATCTTTTAGGCAGCTATTGTCGTCTTGCTCCAGAATTTAACAGATTTTCTAAGGAACAATTGTTCAAGGTAGCTCAAGGGTCTGGCTCTCAAACCCAGCAGCCACTGAGGGCATGGCTCTATATGCAGCTCTTGTTCCCAAATGTCTATATCTGCTTCTGTGCTGCTTTCCATTTTGTAATAACAGCTGTTAGTAGGCTGTATAGTAAGCCAGGTCAAGTAATTGATTCAGCTGAAAAATAATGTGACAAAAAAAAAAGTATTCTTTTTTTCTCATCTGACAACTGAATTGGCCCTTCCAAAGGGGTAGAGGCAAAGCAGGAATAAGCTGTCAGGAGAGGGAGCGGTAGAAATTGCTAAACCTGACAAAAGCATTAAATAAAATATACAACTAACCATCCTGCAGGGACTCTCCATGCAACCTGGTAAATTCTACAATATATCTAATGCTCATTATTTTCTGTGGCACTTCTTTGTGTCTTCACATTAGCATCTCCACTGTAAAAGTACTGCCACAGCCATGCCCTAGTGAGAAATTCATTATTGCATTACATTAAAACAATAGAGGGTAGATGACTTGCAAAAGGTTATAAACGAAGTTGGTACAACGGAGTTGAAAATACAGCACGAAGACCAGTCTTAGAACACACAACTGTCGACTGCACCTGTTCTGGCTAAAGGTCACATTTGCGGTTCAGTAGATGACCTGACTGAAGGCAGACGGATGAACATTTTCAGCTATGGCTGGTCCTCATTACTGTTCTTTCTCCAACTCCATCCCTTCAGTTGTTCCAGGATAACTATTTCTGTGGCCACACAGTAAGCTCTTTTCAGGTATTGAGCCAAGTTAAAAACAACTGCAGGGTATTTGGTTGGACAATTTTTTCAGCCAAATCTGTTTAAGGAAAAGTTTAAACTGGCATTGCTACCAGAGGAAATATTAATCATACTACAGCCTTGCTACAGAGCACTGCACTGTATCATTCACAGGCCCGCAGGCTAAGAATGATGACAGACCTAAGGTCTGAGGCAAAACAAAGGAACTGGTAATACAATTGCGAGAGACTGCTGGGGTGGGGAGAGGGGGACAGGGACAAACTGAAAAACCCAGGAAACATGCAAAAATTATGGGAAGAACACTTTGACTATCCTTCGTGTTCCTACAGTCCTGAAATCAAACAAATCAAAGTGACGGGCTGACACACCAGCCATTGTTAGTTCTAATTCTCATTAATACTTTTCCGGATTTTCTAATGATAAAGACTTACACAGCATATCTATCTATCTATCTATGTGTGTGTCACAGAAGGAAGTTTCTACAGTAGAGCAAACACCCACACCCAGCGTTACAGTCTTTTAGAGTGATAACTCTTGTGAAATCTTTCTCTGTACCCTCTCACAGTACTCTAACAGGCAGAGAGCATATTCAGAGCCACTGAATAAAGCTACACAAAGCAAACTTATAAAGATCTCAATCCTACTTTTTTGATTTGTGGATTTGTAAATAAATGGGCTGTTTAAGGTTTCAATTTCACATAATCAAGGAAATAATGTATTCTTGTCTTTCATTGTTCAGTTTTCATCTTTATCTTGCAAGTTATTAGGAAAGATTGCGTTTTCTTTTCTATTTTGTCTCCAGAGATGGGTTTAAATCTGAAATTTGCTTCTTTAAACCATAAAATCTGAAAAGAAAGCAAGAAAATTTTATATTTTTGTGGTTATTTCTCTTGACAAAATCATATTGAATCCATATAGCAACATTTAGGGAAGGCGCCTCAACTCCATGCAACACTTTGTAGAACTGAATGCAGAGATAGCTGTACATATGTTTCTGACTTCCCACATTACTTTTAGCTCAAATGCATGTATTGTTTTCTTGAAGCACGTTCCTGTGTATAAGCACAAAGATGCATAATTAACGTGTAAAAGGACTACACAGGACCCACAGTCTGAGAAACACCTAACATATTAAAGGAGAAAAAAAAGGGCCTCAGAGGTGATCCTGGCAAAAGGCGGCAGCAGCTCAGTTCCCCTGAGGTGGGAGACTGAAGAACGGCTCCATCTGTTTACACAGCATTAAGGCCTACTATTAATTGGCTGATTTGCTGGTAGATGCCCACTCATCTGCCCTGCAGGGACCGAGTATAATGATCTACAGTTAGTGCAGAAAGTTTGATCTGTGTCACAAGGTTAGCAATTGCAGATGAGCCACAAGAGGAACGCCCTTTTCAAGAAATTGAAAAAAACCCGGTTTATACAGTGAGAATGAAAAAGATGGAGATACTGAATGAATTGCCTGCAGCATTGAAGAGCATGCAATCTGTTTATAGGCTGTGAGAACACAAAAGACTCAGAACCAAATAAGGTAAAAAAACTGGACTGGAATCTGTTCTGTGGGTCCATACAGATGCCTTATATTTTTTCCTCTAAAAACTACAGGTCCAGTTAACTATTCCTTAATAGTTGCCATATCTGGTGGCAACAGAAAAGAGACAGCGAACGAGTTACACTTGTAGAAGTCTTAAAACAGACCACTGACACTCAGGAGTACCATACTTAACGAAGAGCTCACACAGAACTCTGAAGGCTGTTCAGACAGAGGAAGGAAATATAAATTCCTGATTCCAGTGAAAGCGGAACTGGGAACAAATCCAAAGATACCATCAGATTAAAAAGACTCCTCTTATACACCCAGAAAATAATAAAGGACACAGCAGCTGCTGCTGAATTTAACAACTCTTTCAGGCCTAGCAACACCCTTCAGACAATGTGGCCAAACTCAGCTGATATCCATAAGGATGGACACATACAGTCTCTACAATGCAGGTTAGAATTTTTAGTCAGTGTAATAATTTATTTTGTAGACAAAAGCCAGATAAATTATTTTGACCAAAATAGGGACTAATTTCTATCTGGAATCAGCAACAAAGAGAAATTCAGAAATCCACTCTGACCCTTCAGTCACTTTCTGGATATGACAGCACCATATGTCACAGCTGAGACATATACCATACCATACCATAACAATAACAAACACCTAATGTATACCCTGTACAGCAGGAGCACTTTCTCTGTTCTACCACACTTCGCAAAGTGCTACATAAATTTTGTCATATAGCATTGGAATTATTACCACAAAAAAGCTAGCAAAATTATATCATGTGTTTTGTATGACAACCATAATCAGCTGAGAGGATCTGTCCTGACTAAAGTGTCCAGCCCTTCCAGATTTCTCCTACCGATCCCATCACTTCATTCAAACATGACAGTGAAAATGGGAGAGATGTAGTAAATTAATTCATTAGAGCTATAGTTGAGCCAGGAATCACTTTAAATAAATATTGTTATCAATTTTTCTACAACTATGAGCTATTTTTACAATCTTTTATCATCTGCCAAAACTCCTAAATGAAGTTCTGAAAATTCTTGCCTGATATTTATAATGCAAATGCTGAGCACACTGTTGATTTAGTTTACTCTGTAGAAATGTCTCCTGCAAAAAATAAGCTCCTACTATGCCTGAGAATCCAGGTTACAAGATCTTTTCATGTTGGCAAACAAAATTCACACTTGGCAAAGACAAGCTGTCACAGTGAAATGGAAGTCCTCTGAGTCGCACAAAGCTATTTCAACTGTAGCATTGCTACAGAAATTCTTCAGTAACAGTGAGTAAATCATACACTGCAAGGCTGCTCTAACTATTTGTATGACAAGGATAATAAAGGCACCCAAAACAACATTGTGTCTAAAGGGCAGCCTCCCATTTCCACAGATCACTGTGATAGCTACCCTTAATTTCATGTAGCTTTCCAGAACTCATGCTTCCCTGTGCTCTTCAGAGCACTGTCAAATGGAAGACCTCAAGATCAGCCTAAGTTAAAACTTTTTGAGCTGCACCTTGTCAGGAATCCTAAAGAATCACAGACACGCCTATCATTCATTTACACTCTAGGCTCCTCTCTGTGGAGTAGAAATTAACTGTGATCCATTATCATGCTGCTTCCTCACATTAAAGTTGTTTCAGAAACACTTCAAGCTGGCAGGAGCAGACATCATCAAAAGAAAGAAGCTGTCCTACCCATCCCCAGCCTGGCTTCTGAACCTCTCCCCACCTCTCCTCCCTCCCGCTTTGTGCCAGCATGACACTTGATGCTGTTACACAATGATCAGTCACTCCCAGTTTAATTCAGATCAGATTCCTGATCCCATATGTCATGGAGCTGAACCAATACTCCTGCCAGGATATGGAAAAGGCACTGCTGAGCTGGGGCATAACAAGCAGGGAAACAGGATAAGACTGATTAATTCAGCAGCGCTACTGAATTATATTTACTTAAAATCTACCATGAAACAGTGGTCTGCAACACATTCTCCAGAGACATTGTGGAACCTCCATCCTTAGAGATACTCAAAACACTCAGGAAATGGCCCTGAGCAATCTTGTCCATCTTTAAAGTTGGCCCTGATCTGAGCAAGGGGGTGGGCTAGAAGAGCTCCAGAAGTCCCTTCCCACCTGCATGATGCTGTTATTCTAATTTGCCTGTCCTGCTCAGCCTGTGAGTGGTAAGCCTGGCACTTACCACTATGGTCTCCTGCAGGGTAACAATAACCTCTCATAGGAGAGACAAACTTATGAAAGGTTTCACTAACTGAACTCTCATCAGTTTTTAAGTGCAGATGGTTTAAAAGTTATTTGTTAATAAGCTGCGCACTAAAACAAGCTAAACATGAGCTGAAAAGCTTATGAATTCTTGGAGAGTCATTTAATCACTGTTCAACCCAAAACCCTTTCCTTTATTAACTTCTGCACAAGATGGTATACTCATATCTACTAGAGGAGTTTTGCTATAGTAAGATCAAATGTTCCCTCATCTATACATTTCTGGTTGTGAGTCCAGAGGCACAAGTCTGATAGGAAACTATCAGTGTTAATACTTGCGCAATGTCTGTGAAAATACGATGTTTTACTGAAAGCTCCTGCCCTACAATTACTGCAATTTATTAGATGAAATAAATCTCAGTTTGTAAAAACAAAGTGTGTTTTTCTAGCAGATATATTAAATTGCCAAATAAACATTAACAAAAACTCATGTTCATTTTATGATTTCTTGTAAACAATTATTTCAATTACTTTAATGGTGAGTACTTATTTATAAGTAATAATATATTGCATGTGTAGGAAGATGGCCTGTGATCCCTACTTAACATACCAACTTAGAAACCAGAAACCATGGCTTATAATAGGTAATACACACAGCAAATCATTATGACAACAGAGCTGGAGGCAATCAATCAGTAAAATATGCATTCATAAAATAACCAGTCCTCCCGATTTTCTTTTCTGCCTCCTTCCCTTCCTTTAACTCCTCTGAGTAGCACTGTGAAATATGTTTTCAAAGGGACATTCCCATGCCCAGATTGTTCTCAAAAATGTTCTCTGGTTGATAACCTTTTACCTCTGGTCTATCCATAATCCCCCCCAAACATGTACACTTTGAAAGAAGATTGTTTTGTGATTTGGAAAAGTTTTTGTGGTCAGTACATTAAATCAGTGGAGAGGGTGAAACACTGTGTACAAGTCTGATGCTGCCTGCTATGGCAAATACTGGCTTCACACCCACTGGACCACAAACATCATTCTGGCCAATGTAGGATGCCATTGCCCATATCTCTATATCACTTTTCTAGCTTTTGATTTTTTAATTAATTTCTTAAGAAATCCCTTCCTTCTGTACATTGACTTCTTTAAAAATTATACATACCAGTAACTGCAAACAGCCTCTAGTTGTGCGCAGGGAAAGGACAGTTCTCTGAAGGGGAGGGAAATTCTCTCCAGCATCTAATTTTCTGTCCTGCTTTCCCTATATTTTGTCCCTGGTTTGTCCTTCCCCTACACTGCATCTGCCATCTACTGGTACATTAGTGTAAAAGAGTTTGGCATCAGAGACTTAATTTCAGGCCCTTTTCTGAACGGACCTGTACCTAGCTCCAGTGCCACCCCTAGCTACTGGGAGGGCCAGAGACAGGGAGAGTCAGTCTTAGGCCCACCCACACTAGCTGAGCCATGACACGGACAGAGAAGCTTTCAGAGATTCTATGATTTTTCAGAGATGTGGAACCCAGAATTTGGGGATTAACTTCGGTAGGATCCATAGGTACATAAACCTTATAAACCTAAAGTTCCCCTAAAGTAAACAATTTTCATTTCTACCTCCCTTATATTCCTAGCTTCCAACAGCCACGATAAAGAGTTTACCACTTATTAGAGCAACCTCCTGCCAAATTTCAAGTTCCATTGCTCAAAAACTTGGAGATACTAGGTACTCTTGGTGATCACAGGAATGCTTTTTCATAAGCAACCCTTTTTTTTTTTTTCTGTTTTTTGCCCATAACAGATATTAGACATAAAAAATTTTAAATGGTGCTTTCACACACACACACAAAAATTATATGCATCTGGAGAAAGGGTCCTCTAGGAAACCATGTTAACCAACTTTAAATATAGTTGGCCAATGCCACGTCATTAGCTATACTTTCCTTAGCACTCCATTGAAAACCAAACTTCGTATTTGTCACCTTTAAACTGTCTCTGCTTGGGACCAAGAGTAATGGCTCCTAAGGTGATGAGTATGACACGTTGACTTCAAGATCTGAGTTTTGAGGGACAATGCGAAGTGTAAGCTTCTCATTACCACATTTTTTCTGCCTTATAAGTAACAGTTACACAAACTAACAAAATAACTCATGAAGTATGAAATTATTCATGAGTAATACAGGCTGCATTGAGAAGAAAGATATATCTTCAGAAATGCTGCTTCTTGAACGCTGTTTCTTCAAGATTCTTGATTTGTTTCTTGGCAAGATGGTCAATGCCAATCTGTCAGAAATATGTGAGCATTCCTTTCTTTGAAGTCAGATGTAAACCAGCTGTTTCTTAACTTAATGTCTCACTTGTATCTCATGAAGAACACATTCTAGTCATAGGACAGCAGAAATAAAATTTTGTTTCCTGAACAATTTCCTTTCCTTGGAGCAGGAGTTGGAGGATTTGTTTTCTTTTAATTCCTTTCTCCATGCAAATACTCCATCACTTTCTGAATCTGCATAGTGTAGATTTCCTTTGTTCATATGTATCCATTTATTACTTATTCAATTTTCTGTTTGAACTATCTCTGATTTGATTCACTGTCCTTTTATTTAGGAAAAGCATTTAGGCATGTTCAGCACATTCATTGAAACATGGTTTCAATTATGACCTTGCATATGACATCTGTTATTGTACATAAATATTTCCAAAAGTACACAGGAACTGTTTAGTTCTATTTTACAGATAGCTTAAGCAGACATTTTTTGCTACTTTGAATCTCTACTCTGTGCATTACACCTGCCAACCATTCCACTTTCTTGTTGCTGTAAATCAGTTCTATTTCACCTTGAATTAGTGCATTATCAATCTGAGGGTAGACTGGAGTTGAAACTGAGTATTTACATTGTGCAAGAAACACTTTACTAAATGCTTCTTGTGGCGTGTTGTGTATCTACCATTAGCAACTCTATCCTCAATGTTTTACTTCTAAAAGAATTAGACGATGCAATTACTATTATTGTAACTGTTGGTGAAATTATACCTATTGGAAGGCATATTAACTGGTACAAAGAGCACAAAGAAAGAAAAAGTATTTATTTGTTCTGCTGGTCTGGGCTTTCTCAAGTAATACACACCCTGTGTTACTGTTCTTCAGTTTTTCTGCTGAACAGTAACAATTCTATCAATTTCCTTTGTAGAATGCTTTAAATGAACAATGAAAGACATGAAAATGAATAACAGTGACAGACAGAGCACACTATTCCTGTGGAAAAGGTTTCACAACTTTATCACACTCTCTTCCTCTTTAATTTTTGTGTCACTTTTGACAGGATTTGACTAGACATGTTTTTCATTAGTTGGATCTCCACGGTTGTGTGGTTCAAGTCACAACTGTGCTTACATGAACCACAACTAGATTTAAATACTGAAGGCTGGATTATGACTCAGTTATGTATTTAAAGACAGATTTTACAACAGTGTGCTTTCTTGTACATAATTGGTCTGTTGGATTCCTAAGGGCTCAAAGCCAAGACATGGCAACATTTAAAACAAAACACATGTGATCTCAAACTTTAGAAAGCACTTCATCCACTGAGCATCACCTCTGCTTTACTCATGATTGAAAAGTTGACATTTAGAATCTTCTGTTTCAAGGCTGATGAATATAATAGATGGATCTCCCTGACAGAGAACCAGTGCCAAAACTCTAGCCAGAATGGCCTCTTTGAGTCATGTTAACTTGCTTGGTCTAAAGAGGCACCATAAAAAAGAAAGCATATTAAAAGGATGAAGCAACTCCCACAGGGTGTGAAAAGCCAGACTGCAAACTCGGGAAACAACTGGTAGCCCCTTTATAGACGTCTGAAAGCAGCCTCCACCCCAAGTGCCCGGGTCATGGCAAGAAATACACTGGATGGAGTCATGAGAAGAACATAAAAATACAAGGCACTGGAGGGTAGGAGAAAATTGTCCCACCTTCTTCCTCAGAGGACTGGCCATCAATGCTGTAGCTGAACTTTTTACATCAGATAGCATAAATTCTAATGAAACCATCACAGATAGGATTATGATAGGGGACTCTAAAGGTCCTTCTAGGAGGGTTTCTCAATACAGTTACTTCAAAAATTACTCTGAAACTGTAACTTCACAAGTCTGTAAAACTTAAACATTTCTTAAATGCTGCAGAAGGCAAAGTTGTCTGTGCAACTCTTAATTTGACATCTCTACACAGGTGGATTATAAAAGATAGCGTAGCAGACGTGTCACGGACTGCCTACGAGACTGCTTACCCAGAGCTCCTAGCAGCTCCTATTTTGTCAGCATATTTACCTGCTTTTTGTTACCAAAATTAGGTACCTTAAAACAAGACTGAAATGTGCCAGTGGAGGATTGCCTATCCAAACTCATACACATTCATACATCATTCGTACACAATTAAACCCATTACGGACTTTGCATAATAGATATTGACTTAAATGTATGGTGATACCTTCCTGTTCAAAGTCTTCAAATAAAAATTTTCATTAGCTATGTAAACAAGATCTATGTGAATCACTCAACTTTTTCTTCTAAACACTTCAAAAGCCTGAATTAACTCTAAAAATAGTTTTTATATAATGTCTTGTTATTTTAAAAAGTCTAAATGTGCACTGTGATAAAAGAAAATCAAATAAAAATTAATTTAACTGTAAGCAGGAGAAACAAAGAACATGGATAAGCTTAAGAGTGCAGTTCACAAAAGCAGAAAAAGGGAAATAGGCACATCACTGATCTCATTCATAGGTTACACAAAACACAGACAGAGATCCGTTATTCTATGAAATATGATTCTTTTCCATATTCTAAGAGAACTTGAAAGACATTTTCTTCCTCTCTTTCCTTGTACCTCGCCCCAAATTTGTTTTTAACTGTTATTGGCTTATAATAAAAGACACAACACAAACCCTTGGATTTGTTTTTTGCACCTAATATTTCACACTAGTTTGTGTCCATAATGAAAATGAGACATTTTCTTTTCTTCCTCTTCATAAATTACAGAAAATAGATTAAGACAATGAACAAGAAAAAAAAAAACCACAAAATTGAATTTACCACTATGAGTCATAACAGAGCGGCTTTTCAAAGGATATTTGACTGCATACAAACTATTCATGGCTTCTTAGAACCTTTTTCCCATTAACCTAATTTTCACTAGTTAATTTTCCCTGCCTCCACCATACCACGTAGCCCTATTCTCACTTCTTTGGCTTTCTACAAGTCTTTATCTGGCTACTGTTGTGTGTAGCATAGGTATTACAGGACAAGAAAAATATTCGATAAATATAGACATTAACATGGCAAACTCCTGTGTAAGAAAGAGCATGAAAATGAAAGGAAGCATTTTCCCTTCATTATATTATTTTCTCCTTTAGATGTCCCTTGCTCATTGCAGGGGGGTTGGACTAGATGACCTCTAAAGGTCCCTTCCAACCCAAACCATTCTATGATTCTATGAGAATGAACCTGAGCGGGGCAAGGAGGGGAGGCAAAAAGGCAAATTGTGGCAAAGAGTTTTTTTCCTCTTACATTCAGTAGCTATTAGATCACAATTGAAGTGAACAAATGATAATGAGTGAAATGAATTTGCAGACTTCAATCACAAGGAAAAATAACATTGTAGCTAAAGACACAGGATGTAAGTGTTACAGGTTCAGTTCTCTGCTCTACTGAAGATTTCTTGCTCAGTCTTGAATTCCCTAGCTACTAACATGACAGCATTACTTTCTCTTCCTATGCTTTATTTGTTTTATTCAGCTGGGCTATAAACTTGCAGAGGCAGGAGGCTGCCCCTCAGTGCATGTTTGTACAGCATCCAGCATAAAAAGCCATGATCTCAGATGGCCTCTTTGAGCCCTAACTGAAGACAAACCCGTTCACAACTTCATTTTCAAAGATGTCTGACATTAAAAAAAGCATAGTGAGTAAACAGATACATAAATGCAAGGTGCATTAGAATTTTACCGTGAGAGCTTATTACACTTTTTAATTTGCATGGCCCTAACACTATTTTCTAGGCAGAGCTTAAATTAAGCTTGACCTCCAAAGATGTGAGACACTGTGTATCTATCAATGGAAGGCATTTCCTTGGCTTTATGGAACACACTTCTACATAGAGGATTAGTGGAAGTACTCAAGCTATTACTTTCTGCTGTAGAAGACTGCATGACAGTGAAGAGGTATTATCAGAATCCATAACCTTCAAATTTATTCCCAGCATAAAAAGTCTAAAATAAGCCATGTACAAAGGCCTTCAGGATCTTATATAGCTTGTCTATTTTACCAAGTCTTTTGCTGAAACATGAGTATTCACAGAAAGCAATAAATGTTAGAAAGCATCATTCAATGAGTCTGTTTGCATTATGCAGTTATAAGCTGACCCACTATGAACTTCTCTATTGATTTTGAATCTTTAAATTCATTTTGGCTTTAAAATACACCCTTTTTTCTTTCAAAAATCTGAAAACACTGCACACTAACTTTTTTCAGATTTTTTTGGTCTTCTTAAATGCAATAGCTGAAGTCTGTAGGACTTGTGGAATCCACTGCAAGTGAGTTGCTATAAATAAGCATCCACTACGTTGCAGTACCTGACCTTTGGCCCACTCTTAGTGTCTCCCAATGGTAAAGCAGAATTCGCTAGCTTAAACCATTAATCGTGACCAACAGCTCTGAGGACAGATCTTTCTTACAACACGTAAAGTAAAGTTGCATTTGGTGGTAATAGGTTGCAGACTAATATGACCCAAAAGGACAAAGTTACTACACCTTGAATGTTTTAGAAGTTATTAGTTAAGCACATGAACTAGTTGAACATGTTCTTGCATCATTGGTGTTACTTTTCAGGATTGAGTCATGTTCTCTTAGCAGTGTTGCTGGGCTCTATTAAGACAGGTCTTTTTAAGTCTGATTTTGAAGTCATATTGGAAAGATCTCATTCATTCACCCAAGCAGGAAGAAGTTTCATAGTGCCTTTAAATAAAGTCTCTTACTATCCAAATTATGATCAAGTAATAAGCAAGCAAGAAGTCTTATTGCACTTCAACTTTCCATGTTCCATGCTCACACAGGTTTTAGCTGTATTTTCAAACTTTGCCTTTACTGCAAACTAGTATTTTAAAGGTACTGTTATATATTTTCTTAAAAGAGCAGGGCTAGCTGATTGTATATCCAGTTGCTGGAATTAAATACAGCTTTTTAAATCAATATTTTTTTACTGCTACACATGATTTTCATTGCAGTAAGATACAGAATAATAATTTTTAAGAGCAACAGTACTGTGGTAGTAATCAGAGATCCCAGTGCCTAACTACACTGTGTGTTACACAAACACTGAAGATGCTCTCCGCCTAGAAACTTAATCTCCTTCAAGTGTTAATGAATACAATGTTCACAACACATGAAAGATAAATGTGAAACAGATATAAGTTTAAATATCAGAGCAAAGCTATGTAATGACAGCACACTGGATGCCAAAGATTAGTGTTTGTAACTTTCCTTCTTGTTGCTTCTTGTAACACATTGTTATAATTATTGCTCCCATGGCTGCAGCTGCCAACACAGGCTCTCTTGACAATACCTAAGAATAGACATCTGAGCATCACGAGTTTCATTTCTCCTCTACTGTGTAAGCAGCATTTGTCAAATTATGGTTTACATAAATCTGAAACAATCACTCTATAAAAGAAAGAAATATCAATAGACGAAAAATTACGACCAGAGATGCAATGGCAATTAGAATGAGACAGCTGTAATTGACTGGAGGAACTAGTGACAACGTCAGTAACACTTGTTCTCATACCACTGTATGCTTTGCGATACCATATGTTAAAAACAACCATGGTCCCAAAAGAAGGGTTACAGTATATGGACATATCCCCATTCATTATCATCACAGTCTTTCCACAGTGGCTCTTCTGCTTCTCCTTCAGTATGTTTCTACCTCCCAGATTCCCTTATTCAACAGGCCTAAAACAGGCCTGTCTCTTCCATTTTCACATACAAAGTAACTTCCCAATTATACCAAGAGCTTTTCATACCAACAGCTTTCTCTAGATCTCACTAAAAGGAGTTACTGAGGGGATGGGACTGGGGTGAGAGGGGAAGGGAAGGTGTTAAGTAACTACTTTATGCCGATCTGATGCTTCTTAAAATCATTATTCTTGACTTTGATATACATCTGTTTGCCTGCAATAACTGGGTGCTACACAAAAAACAGTAATCACAACAATCTTTGTTGCCTACAGTGAAAAGTATTTTCTTTAAAGAAAAAAGCAGAAGTTAAAGTAGGACAACTCAGGTTTAGAAAACTAGATTTTACAAACCAGCACTTTGTCAACCCACCCTTATGGTTCTTCCTGTACTTGCCACTCAGCCTACATTTTCAGTGTCACCCATGACATACTCTGGAGACATGTTTACTTAAAGTGAAGTCAGATTCTAATGTAATCCTGCGTCATTTACAGTCTCACAATGGACTTTCTTCCCAATCAGCCTGCAGGGCCAGAACAGTTTCCACAAAAAAGATTTTAAAATCAGAATAGAGGGAGGCATTGTGACCTCTAGAACATAAACCAGGACACGGAAGTCCAGTTCCAGCTTTGAGATTAAAAATTAATGGTAGAAGGTTGCTGCTGTGGGGGCAAAATATACACACAATGAAAAACCCTAACTCTTGCATCTCAAAGTATTTTGGTTGCCACCCAAAACCAGAGCAAAAACCCGCATGTTCCAAACATTAGCTTAACAACTTCTTAAATTAGCAAGATAGCTGTCATAATGTAAGCCCTGCAAGAAAGACATCTTCAGGAAAGAAATGGAAAAGAAAAGGTAAAAATCCTGTCCTTTCACGACTATTTGATTGATCTATGAGCTTTGCATTTCTGACACACACCACTCGCTCTCAAGGTTTGTGAAACTCAAATTCCAAACAAGGCAGAACAAGTGAAGCCACAGAGAAATTGCCTCTTCTGTTCTTGAATGCTCAAATGCATCCATTTATTACCTGAATGCACTTTTCTTGTTTTGTTCTATGATTCCTAGACACAGCAGGTAGCTTAAGGCTCTGTCTTATCAGATTCTTTAACTGGAACAATTGTAATACTGAATTGGAGCAGGGGGGCTATAATTAATCACACACTGATTTAAAGAGGGTTAATTGAAAATAGATTTCAGTAGTCTAACACAGATATGCGCACAGGTGTGTTTGGATTCAATGGTTCAGCCAGTCTAATAGCAAGTCTCATTCCACTGTTACCCACGCAGCCTTACCGCCACCCTGATCCTATCCATATCATCATTTGTATACTTCTTTTCTGGCTTAATTTTCTGTCAGTTTAGTGAGCTTAATTTTCCAATCCAGGAATCACTCTGGTGAAATGGAAATGGCAGGCATATATCGCCTGGAGTGGGACTGTACCTTTCATTGGCAACTATATTTTAGATCAGCTTACCTCGTCTCATAGAACATTTTATTATAAGCATCCTATCCCTTCTAAACTGTACAGCTTTCAGCTTCTTGGTTCTTGTTGTGTCAACTGAATCACACATACAATTGCCATATTCTCTTCCACTGAATTTCACAGTGAAGAAATTGGAAATAAGGAGGAATTAAAATAAGGAGAAAGAAATTTACCGTCCCTCTTTCCCCCTCCAGAAACATCAGAGATTGTGTACATATTAAAAAAAAAAAATCCTCTTTTCCTTTTTGTGCCGTATTTTGATTTTAGCACTGTTAAACTCACTGATCCTTTTTAAAATCAAACCCAGTGAAAAAAGTGCATGAACATGATACTAAGGCTGTGTAATTGTGTAAATGCAGAAAATAAGACATGCTTCTTAAGCTTCCAAAACAGTTTCTGTCACTCTGAATACATTCTGCTAACCTAATACCATAAAATATATTTAAAATATTAACTTTTCTGAAGGAAAACACTAAAAAAATTGAAGTTTAATTTAACTAGCAGCCACCACACTCTATGCCAATACCATAAATATCCAATGTGTTTATCTTGTTACAAAGCATTCTATTTCAACACATCCAGATTTGAGTAATGGGGTAAAAGTAGTTTACACAGCTTTTTTTAAGAAGCTGAGCCTGACTGCCCTAATATCACAGTTTTATTCCATACAGTGGCAATATTTTTTCTGAGAGAACTCCATTGCAGTTGGCTTATCTTGGCAGAAATGTTGTGAATAGCTTTGACAGGCAGGAGTTTTGCAATGAGAAGGTCACAGGCTTAGTTTGGATCTTCCCTTGTCTGATTAGACAGCGAGTATTCTACCACAACTGGCTCTAGTCACTGACTGATTTTCATTCCCAAATACCTGTCATCACCGTCACTGATGCATTCAGGAAGAGCAAGACTACAGCCAAACAGCATGATGTGTTGATAGCAGCTGAGACGATTGAGATAACTGAAGAACTTCAGGAACTTTTCCATTTCAATACTTTTGACAATGGAAAGAACTGAAGTTATAGTAGTGTAGTTATATGGCAGCATTTGGCACTGGCTGTTGGTGATATTTATGCAGGCACCTGTGAAATCAAAACAATATATTTAGAACAAAAGTATCACCATTTAATAGTTGGTTCAAAGCATATATTGAATTGACTAGTCAGTACATATAAAAGCAATGCCTGTACCTCACAGATAAGACGACATTCCATAATGCTATCATAATACTGTCAAAAAATAAGTATCTAATTAAAAAAGGTATCTGGAGAAGCTTGGTAACTTAGTTTGGAAAACCAAACGAACCCTTAGGTGTTTTCACAATCCTGTGATTCTCCACAAAACTGGACTAGAAATAAGACAAAACAAATTTCTTTCTGACACGGGTGGGATGAACACATGGTAAGAATAGCCTGGATACAGGCAACTTTGGCTGAAATTATGAATGGAAGTCATCAAAAAAATCAGGACTAATTGGGTTCTGAAGCTGCTCTGGTTTTGATGTTTCCATAAAGTTTCTCTTTTTGCTACCGTTCTACTCTGCAGCTGGCTTACCTGCCAAAACCATCAACTTGCTTACCCATTTTTCCCAAGGTGATGGTTTTACTTCCAGTCTTTCTTATCTATCCTACCAAATAGAATTATCTCATTTTACAGGTTGAACCCCTACCCTGTCCTAAACTGTCGTCCCACTCTTGACCTTCCACAGCAACCTTTCTCTGCTAATACCCTGTCATGTGCAGTAGGCTCTCAGCTATGCATTATCAGCAGGTTAACTTACTACATGAAGTTCTTAAGAGTGAGTTTCACAAGCCATACACCAAATTCAGAATTTTCGTCAAGAACAAACTATTAAAATCTAGTATCTAGGACAGCTCCCAACTTTGATGAAGGCCTTTCTAGGGCATCTAGTCAGGCTCCACCAGCATTTTTTCCACACTCAAGAGAATATCCACATTGTACAATAAGCAAGGACCTCAGTCCATTCACAAGATCAGACTCTGACACTAATCATTCTCTAAACAAATCAAACTCATACTAAATGACCATCCCAACTCTACCCTTCTCAAGGGGGAAAACTTTTGAGCACATTCAAGCTTTAGCACTCCTCATTATCTGAGCAAACTGGACATAGGTAGCACCAAATGGGGTAGATCCTTTCCATCACCAGACATTTTGGGACTGGCTTCTTCCAAGAATTGTGCAGGTCATTTACACCTAAGCTCCCAACTTGATAAAAGCTGGGCATGTAAAGCACACAGGATGAAGCTCTAAGGGTTCAGCAAGTCTGTCTCTTCCTCATCTTTCAGATTAGACAGTCTTCACTGTCTAAATGCACTAGTGGCAAATTCTGATATCTATGGACAAATACAACCTCACATAAGGGTAGGGAAAGCAATGCATAATGAAGAAAAATTTTATTAGAGCTTTTTCAAGTTGCAATGTCTTTGAAAGGATGGACAAAAAAGGTGGGTTTCAAATTTATCCAGACTTGGTAAAAAACAATCTCTGCTTTTTCAGTGCCTGATGAGTACACTCAAAGTTCCCCCCTTTGTCCTCTCCCTCTCCAGGAAACTCAACAAAAAAAGGAATTGAATCTTGCCCCACTGAAATAAAAGCAATTCTCTCCCTTCATTCTAATCAAGCTAAAACTAAGGCCACAAGACCCCATGATAAGACTTCCCCTCTCCCTCACCCCCACCCTCCCCCCCAAGTATGGCCAACAAGAAATCTTAGCACCAGTGTACACCCATTTTCTGCTACAATCTCTTCTCACTCCCACAGTACAGTGACTAATGGATCTGTTCATCCAGGAATCACATTTTTCCATATAATTCAGGGACAGATTCTCCATTCAGAATTAAAAGTGAATGCTGGGAGATCAGCAAAAAAGTGGTGAGCCTCCAAATTAAGAGAACTCTCACAAAACTGCAGAGTGCGGTTTTCAAAAGTGACTGTATGAGTTAGAACCACACGCCAATGATTTTCAGTGCAACTTCTGCTCTGAAGTTGTACAGGTATTTTTGAAAAATACCACCAGATGATCATCAAATCTGTCTGTCAGGCTGTGAGGCCAAAATCTGGTGATAGCTTTCCAGGGGAAAGGGTTAAAAAGTGCAGGGAAGGGAAGGAAACTCACTTCAAAATCCCAAAGTTTTCTTTTAAAAGATGCCATCTCTTTAATGACTACTTACTTCATGACATTTACACAGTATCTTGACCTGCTATAAAAATTTAAAATCTCCCTCCATTTTTTGCGTTATATTTGGTATTCAAACAAACTCACTGACATTTATTTGTACTGCAAAGATTTTTTTAATAACATTTTTATTGCTTGGGAAAGCTTAACAAGAAAACACAAAAGTTCTGATTTAAAGATTAAAAACATCAAAGCTTTTACAGCAGAATGTTTTTTAAACTGCTAACCTCCCCACAGTAATCTCTTGCCTATATTCTTTTACTTATGCTGGGACTACATTTTCAGGAACTGTTGTGATAAGAGCATAACATACCCATGCAAAATTCTTGGTCTCCTCCACCCATAAAAATTTCACACTGAAGTTATTTAAATAAATCAAATTATCCTAAAATGGGGTGGGGTGGGAGGGGGGTGTCACATAGGGCTTACACAAGTGGAATTCCGACAAAACGATTCACAAAATCATCATGTATCTCCTGAGGCACAGTGGAAAGATAGTCCCTGCCACGGCACGTGCCAAGAAGCAGAGACATTTTGGCTAAGATTATGTGCATGGGGTGTTTTAGACCTTTTAAAATTCACACAATCCTGACAGAGAAGGGCTACCATTCCTTGAAGCTATCTAATCTTTCAGGAGTGCTCAGTGGCTGGACAACACAGCTCTGCATTCAACACTCATGGCCAAGAAGATGGAATTTTTTATCAGTTAAACAAGAATTTTTAAAACAAAGAGAGATGGAAGGAGGGACAAAACCCAGGACCTGTCCTTGCAACAGAATCACAATCCATCTTCAGTTCCAACAACCTTGCATTCCTGTAAACCGACATCAGTTCAGTATTAATCCCAGGCACACCCGTATCGTGGAACACTCTTCTGGAAAGCAGGTGCCTGGGTTAGAATATTGTCTTTTTAATATGGGTCCTCAGTCCACCTCTTCTATTATTTGTTGAATCATTCACCCAGCAAGTAAACTACAGTGCAACAGGTGAGTGACCTCCACACCTCTCAGTCAAAAAACCATAATTTCAGGGTAGTAGCAATTGTTGTATCACAGCGTTATACACATCCTGGATTCTCACCGCAGTAGTAACAAACGCAACAGTCTCAAAACCCTTCTCCAGTAAATTAAGGAAAGCTACCTTGTGGTTGTACACATTTAGTTCTGCACAGGACTAATGAGCTCAGGAACAGCACCCCACTGGCCCACTTACACCACACGGAGCTGCAAAGCACACATGCATCAGCCCTCTCCAAGCTAGACATATCCTTATTGCTTTGCAGGGGACCTCTCAAGTTCCACAAAACTGCATAAATTGGTCATACTTTGAGTAACATTATTTCAGAGCAAGGTTGTTTCACCTAAACTGAGACCAGAAGAAAACTCAAAGACTCTCGATTCTGATCATTTGCACAAAACAAGTCCCTCCATTAATTCTTGCATCAAACCCAATAGCTTGTGACAGACAGCACGTATCTTTTAGAAAGGCAAGCCTGCTCAGTGCCAAATTGCTCTGTACGTGGGCAAACAGTAATACGGACACAGCATTCTACAGAGTAAGGAATAATTTATTTTAAAGGACATTAAAAGTAGGAGAAAAGCTATCTAAAATACAAGCAATAGGGACTGCTTATTTAATGAGGAGTAGGTATTTAAATAAAAATATTAAAGAGATAAGGTAAAAATACATTTTAGTAAGAATAAGAGGGTGGGATTTTTTTCAAATAAGAAGAAAATCTGAATAGCACTAACAGCCACAGATGTAAGAAAAGACTGCAGTAAACCTCAAAATGCATAACTATTCTAGCAAACTGCTAAATAGTGCTCCATACATACAGGCTAAGTGTGTTTTATAAACTACGTGGCCCTGCAGTGCCAGAATGCTAATCTGACTGATGGTATTAACATACTAGTACTAAACATGTTAAAAACCAAGCAGGAAACAGACCAGAGAAGATAAATGCCAAATGCACACAGAAAAGCCTCAACCTATTTACTTCTTTTCTCCAGTAAAGATTCATTAATTATGGGGAATAGAAGGCACATAAACCAGTTTTGGCAATACCTGGAGGGGAGGAAAAAGAGCAGTGAATGGAAATAACAACATGAAAAAGCTATTGGTCCGAACAGCATGGTTCCTAATTATATGGGTCATTTCTGACATTCATCTAAATTAAGTCTTCTGTTTATCTCTGGCTATTGCCAGATGGACTGAACTGGTAAAAAAGGGCTTCCTTCTATTCCAACAATTGCAATGGAGGTCTAGAGTTTCATAGTCAATGCTGTGGAAACTAATTTAAACAACATATTTTCCCTTTCCCTCTCTCCTCTTCAGATTGTTCCCAGATTGCACTTCCTATGGACTGCATCTGCACAAAGTGAACTTGTCTACAGAACTGAGCTGACTGAAAATAACCACCTACACTCTTTCCTGAAAAGCAGTATTTATGGCAGCCCCAAAGAAATGCAACCAGAACTGCAGCTTAAGCTTGATTAATCACTTTAGTTTTAAAACACTCAACCATCCCTGTAACCATAAGCTCACAACTCCTGACCCAGCAGTGGTTGTTGCTTTGGGATGTTTTTGAGGCCATGCAATGAACTAGCTCTGGACACTAGCCTGCCTGAAAAGAACAGCTTTTCCTCTCCTGCCACGCTTTTTATGTTTTTGGTCGGCGCAGGGTGGAGGATAAAAAGAGGGAAAAAATAACTATTGCACATGGATCAGATCATTGTGTTGAATAGCTTTTTGGCAGAAAAACATTTGTTCTAGGACAAGAGAAGGGGCAGTGCAACAGCAGGAAGCAGTGGGTAGGATCAGAGCCTGCTCGCAGCAGCTGAAGCAGTACTTTTGCAGAATGCGTAATCACTGCCCAGCACCATAAAGCACTTTGAAAGGGTTAGGAATATTTGAATTGTACCATCAGAGTCAACTGCTGTCTGATGAGAAATGAAAGAACATCTTTACTCTAAAAATGGATTAATAAATTTGGTGCAACTCTGCATTCTAATGCATCCATTTTCTAACTTGTACTATAAAAACAGATCTGGATCTTTCCTCCTGGCATCAGCCCTTTTAAACATAATACAGTTAAAATGATGCCTTCTGTTAAAGCTAATGTGAACTGGTCTAGATCTCCACTAGGGTATATTTTAACTAGGATTGTCATAGTAGATCTGCAAAACAAGCCTCTGTCTCGGGTATGCAAAGTGTAACATGGTATATGAGAGTGCTTGAAGAGGAAAGTATACAGCCTGATTTTCATATCCCAGGTCAAGTCTGCTGACATTTCAATTAGCAAATAATCTTTTTAATCAGAGCAACTTTTACAGAACATCTTTATGAAGCTTATGGAAAATGAAGCAACTGTTCAATTTGCAGCAGCAATCACCACCTCCTTCATTACAGAGCTTAGTACACTTTCAGTGTTAAGTTGCACAGTTGCAGTCCATAAATCCACTGATAAAGCCTCAGTAAACCCAAGGAAAAATGTCAACATTCACTTGGCTTTTTCATAGCAAAAACTCTACCAACATGGAGTCCTAAAATGTCTTGAGAATTTCTAGGAATCCCATTAAAAAGAACCAAACCAAACCCCACTCATTGATTCTAACTTAGAACCTCGCCTAACTTGCCTACAGCAGCAATTTGCAGACTTCTTGATATGGGAATGACCTTCAGCAAATTTTTTTCCAATCCCAGGTTGCCATGTTCTCCTGACCTTGAAAGGATCTTGTGACGCTGCTTGATTTCACAATCTCATATGTGAGACATGAAGCTGCAGAATCCATTTTTTACCTCCTCTGTCCTGTTGCTATTGGATGTCCAGATTGTCATGGACGTTTGCTCCAGACCAAAGGAGCATGGCATTCCACCTAGCATCTGGTCTTTTCAGCAAAATTTCTTTCCAAAACTCATTGATGTCTTCAAGAATTTTAATACTTAAAATTTACTACGAAATCTTGGTACATTTTTCATTTCAGTTAAGGCATAAGATGGACAGCTTTTTTTGGCCTCCCTCCAGCTATGAATTTCTCATGTACAGTCCACTTGGGACTGAATCTGATATTGCATTTCAGATGTTTTCTCTGTTACTCAGAAAAAGCGCCCCAGTAAGTGATTTTCTTCTGACAGACTTCAACAGATGCCAGGAGCTAGGATCTATCCTCTAGAATCCACCCAGCAGGGAAATCTACAAATTGTTTTCTCCTTAGTTCAAGTATCAGGAGTTAAAATCAGCTATTTCACAACAAAAGCATAGTCCCTGTAATTTGTTCCCATGAATGCTGGCTTGAAAACATGATTTCCAGAACTCAGGCAGCCTCCATTTCCTGACAAAAGGGACAGCTTGGCAGCTGAGTGTGTACGCCAGGTGACTGTTCCCTTCTAAACACATTCTCAGGCCCTTCTTTGCACTTCTTCCACACTCTAGGGAAGCTGCATATTTGTTCTCTTCCAGGACACATTACACCGTAACAGAAAATACCAACCAATCCTCACAGAACCGCACACAGTTGTAACACACTACTGAAGAAAATAAAAAGGATACATACACATTCTGGAGGAAGAATGCCAACGAGGAAGAGCACTGTTTGGGTGCTCTTTTAACCCCTTGGGAAAGTACAGTTAGATGCAGGATAACATCTTGAGAAATTTAAGAAACTAATTATATAATAAAAGATTAATAAAATTGAAGTAGCAATGGTGTCATACCCATCAGCTTTACACTGCAAGAAAAGTAAGGTGTGAACAAAAAGATATTTTTAATTACCACACCTGATACATATAAAATATTTTTAGCATTTTTGTCAAAGAAAAATTGAGCCGATAGATTATAATAGTTTATGACTGTCTTCTGGTCTTGACAGCTCCACCAATGGCAAAAACATATCACACCACCCACTGGCCAAAAGCTTTCAGTGTATTAACTACTGTTTTGTCTCTCGTGGACACAATTAATTTCTCATAATTAAAATAAAATGGAGATATAATTTGTCTCACTTTATTTCCCTGGGTTTTGCTTCCTCTTATATGATCTAGTGAGAGGATTATGCCCAGCAAAACGTGCTTGTGTTTCCCAGCTCTCTCAGTAGCAGGTGTAGGTGGCAATGGAGGAGCTGCAGGGCAGCCTCTGTGAGGAGCGGTCAGGGCTGCCCCATGCCTCACACAGCCGGTTCCAGCCAGCTCCAACCCATCCACCGCAGTGCTTGGCTGAGCCCCGCAGCCACGATGGCAGCACCTCAGGGAAAGCAAGTTTAGAAAAGGACAAAATGGTGCACAATGGAATGAGAGTGAGGAAAAAAGGTGAGAAATAACCCTGTGAACACCAAGGTAAGAGAAGGAGGGGAAGAGGTGCTTCAGGCACCAGAGCAGAGATTCCCCTGCAGCCCGTGGAAGAGACCCTGGTGGAGCAGGTATCCACTCTGCAGCCTGTGGAGAACTCCACGCTAGAGCAGGTGGATGTGTCCTGAAGGAACTCCAGCCTGTGGAGAGCCTGTGCTGGAGCAGGCTTACCGCGAGGGACTGCAGCCCATAGAAAGGACCCAACAGCGAAGCAGGGGAAAGTGTGAGGAGGAATAAGCAGCAGAGAGGAACTGTTATGGACTGACCACAACCCCATTCCCCATCCCCCTGTGCCATTCACATCAGGGAGGAGGTAGAGGAGATGGAAATGGAGTGAAGTTAAGCCTGGGAAGAAGGGCGGGAAGGTGTTTTAGTTTTTGTCTTTGTTTCTCACCATCCAACTCTATTTTTATTTGGCCATACATTCCATTACTTTTCACAGAATCACAGAATGGTAAAGGTTGGAAGGGACCTCTGGAGATCATCTCGTCCAGCCCCCCTGCTTGAGCAGGCACACCTAGAGCAGGGGGCACAGGAACGCATCCAGGTGGGTTTTTAATGTCTCCAGGGAAGGAGACTCCACAACCTCCCTGGGCAGCCTGTGCCACTGCTCTGGCATCCTCACAGGAAAGAAGTTTTTCCTCAATATTGAGGTGGAACTTCCTGTGTTCCAACTTGTGCCCATTGCCCCTTGGCCTGTTGTTGGGCACCACTGAAAAGAGTTTTATCCCATCCTCTTGATACCCACCCTTTAGATTTGTATAATCATTGATAAGATCCCGCCTCAGTCTTCTCTTGTCCAGGCTGAACAAACCCAAGTCTTTCAGCCTTTCCTCATAAGGGAGGTGCTCCAGTCCCCTGATCATCTTTGTAGCTCTCCGCTGGACTTGCTCAAGCAGTTCCATGTCCTTCTTAAACTAAGGGGCCCAAAACTGAACACAGTACTCCAAATGTGGCCTGACTAGGGTGGAGCAGAGGGGGAGGATAACCTCCCTTGATTGGCTGGCCATGCTCCTTTTAATGCATCCCAGCATACCATTAGCCTTCTTGGCTACAAGGGCACATTGCTGGCTCATGATCAACCTGCATTTTGCCCAATACTGATGGCAATTGCTAATTGATCTCCCTGTCTTTCACTTACCCCACGAGATTTTTCATCTTGTTTTCTCCCCCCACTGTCCTATTGAGGGGAAGGAGTGAGGAGGAGCTGGGTGGATATCTGGCAGCCTGCCAAGGGTAACACACTGTAATCTAATAAAAATATTCTTTCTTTTCAAATTCAAGTAACATGAACAACTAATTGAAAACATTAAAACCATTTTACAAAGGAGATTTAGTTTTGAACTAAATTGCATTGCTGCACTGTCTTTTTAAATCTTTTCTTTAGCTAACCCAGATCCCACCTAGCCCGGTCAGATTTGGATAATTTTTATATGCTTCTCATTGCCTGAAGGTGGCCATGATGAGGAAGATAAACCACATGCCAGCCAAGAAAACCTTAAATAGAGACACTGGACTCAAGAGTCACGTGGAAAAATTTCACTAGGGTTGGGAGAAGAGCCCGAGAGGAGAAACTGTAGGTCATCTTTCTTTATGGAAGGCTAGACGGAAGGCAAAGAAGAGACAGGGACACTTCAAAGATGCAGTAATAGAATCAGATCCTTTGGATAGTTCCTACTATGGGATAAAATTCTGATGAGTCTCTGTCAGGCTACATTGGTTATGAGAGTATAAATTGGAGGAAGACATAATATGGACAGAAAACCAAAATCAAGCTGTGGAAGGAAATATCTTTAAAATAAAATTCTAAGTTTTCAATTCTTTTCAAGTCTGATCAACATCTTTGTATCATTTGTACTATTTCCTTCAGTATAAAACTCTCAATTCTTCCAAAAAGTACTCTGTTGGCTATTCTGCAGCTGTTTGTGTCAGGACATATTTTGAATCACAGTTTGAAATCAATAAAGAAACATCACAGACAGTTTGGCTATACTACTCAAAATATACCACTCAAACTAAGTCACAATTTTCTTCATACTTTCAGGTTGGATCCAGTTCACTTGGCTTTGTTTTTGAATCAGCCAGTTAAAGATCAATTATTTTTTAATTTCTTTCTCTGCTTTCCCTTAACATTTCCCCTTTGAGACTCCTGAAAATGCTTGTCTTTCAGACATCTGTCCTAAATTTGCCATTGTAAATAATGAAACAAAGAATGCATTTCATTTCTTCAACAATGTCAAGCTCTTCAGTGTCTGAATGATTCTTGCCATCTGTTGGAGACTCCCGCTCTCTTCTCCCAGAATCTCTCTTATTCTGGATGCAGTGGAAATTACTCTTTATATGACTTAACCTGCCATGTAATTATATTTCCTTTCAGTTTCCATCTTTACCTTCCCTTCACTTTCTGTATTACAATGTCAGCTCCATTCTATAATTACTACAATCTTGTACTGTCAATACAGCTCTTATTTTCAGATAGAGTTTGTATGTCCCTATTTATATACCTTCTCCCCTACCCAAGACATAACAATTACTTATAATGAGGTCATATTACCTTTCAATAATGAGTGCAATTATAATGAGTGCCATTTACTTTTCAACACATCCCACCTTGTGTTTCTTTGTTATTTTCTTCTACTTGGATTTAACCCAACTTTTCTGCACTTCAAGGCTCATGGTTTAGATAAGATTTTTAAAAATTGTTTACATAAGAATTTTAAAAATAATTCTGAGAGTGCAAGCTATTCAGATACAAATAATTTTAAAATTTACAGTAACTGGGGGGGGGGGGGGAAAGGGTGTTGCATTTTTATCTTAGGCCTAAAGAACCATTACAGTTTTATGTCACTTACCCCTCAGTTCCATTTTCTCCCTCATGGAACACTGGAACAGTTAGAATATGAATACCACAGATGCATTTTTATCTAAATAACACACTAAACAGTTGTTGTAACCAGAGTACCTAGTCATCTTTCCAAAAATAAATCTATCCAAATGAGAGGATAACATTTGCTTTATAAGCCATTAAAAATTATATGTTAATGAAAACATTACAAATAAAAAGAGCGCACTTAACTTTATTTGCCTGTATATTTCAAGGCACTAAACTGAACATTTGAGACTGCTATATCAAAATTTCATCTCTTTCACTGGATATCCAAAATGAGACATCCAGTTCTGAAAGGCATTGAACATTCACAACGCACAAAGTCTTAAATTAAAGCTTCATGTAATTAGTGGTGCACTACTCTAATAAGCACTAGCTGGATGCCTCAAATCAGGTCACAGGTTTGGGAAAGGTTGCAGAGCCTCTCTGGCAGACCATGGGTAATTAAGAGAACTCCTAAGTTTAGCACTGTGCTCAAGATCCTGATAAGAAACTACTTAAAACTCTTCATATCCCTGCACGTGGGAATAAAAAGGTAGCCACAGAACAAATGGACAATTTTTTTCAGAACTACTGAGCAACGGCAGACCCCGTTCAAATCAACAGGGAAGGTAGGTGCCAAATACTTATTGAAAAGTACTGACTTTTGCCTCTTTGGAATTTCAATATTGAGGCTAGACAGCTTCTCTTTGGAGAACATCTTTTAAGCATGTGCTGAAGTGCTTTCTGAACAGGGATGAATATAGCATATGCTCAAGTGTTGTCCTAAATAGTTGCCTTCCCTTTTTAAATGTGTCACTTTCTTGATCTCTGAAGCTCCTTAAGATTTAATGTGAGCCAAGATACATTGTCACCATAATAATGGAAAAATAAAAAGCTTGCTAAAGAGACATCTGTAAAAGAAGCAGGTCTCAAATTCTTCATGACAAGAAAAGTGGCTTGAAAGAAATTGAAGTAATACAATGAATGAAGAATAGCTGAACACCGCTTACTCATCTCTGTTTCCCACTAGGAGCCTCTTCAATTGCACGTATGCCTTTTGTATCTATTGAGGTACATTTGCACAAAATCAAAACAATATTTCAAACTTCCACTCAAACCAACACCTAAAAAGAAATAACATGTACATAATACATGTCATCTGCCTTTGATTAGCTCAAAACTTCTGTTAGGAAAATAGACACAATTCACTTCTGCAACTGTATTAAATAAGTATTTTAGGATATCTGGATAGAAGTCATTTTCAGAGTGATTCCATGAAAAAAAAAAAAAAAGTTGTACTCAACAAGAAGCTTATCTCATAAGAATCTCATGATTCAAAATCATTTATTTCTTAAGCTTGAGGCTTTAGAACCTTTATTAACAGCTCTTGTGTAATCAATGCATTTGGTGCTTCCATCCCGAATCCAAGTCTATAAACGATAGGACAAATAATACAAATACAGTTAAGAAATGCTTTCTTAGAGCAGAAGTTCTCAAGCATTTTCATAATAGAGGCCACATCTTTATGGATTATCACACACACCTCCATTCCACCCAGCTGTTATTTCTCATACTATATCGCAATTTCATAACACCCCTAAAGCAGTTAGAGCGGTTGCTTTTTTTCCTGCTAAAACAATGTACTAGGGAATTATGTCGCTGTGATGGTTTAATTTTAAAATCTCACCCCAGCTATTCACTAAATAGCCCAAAGGTTTCTCCACAGATGTACACCAGGCGACATTTTCTATTGTCTTACAACTAAAACCAAGGTCCTCTTAAATGATGAAAGCATTCTTTTATTATATACTCACTTTCTAAAAAAGTAGCATAAAAAGCTATAGTTTCAAGATTAAAATTAATCTCTAATTTTTAAAGACAAAGACTTACTGAGAGGCAAATTATTCTATAGCTATTTTTCTCTAACCTGATGCCAACTACTATCACACAGGTTATTTGCCAAAAGAAGTCACAAGATCAGTGTTCACTTTGTTGCTGTCTCCCACTTACATCTGCTCTCCATTAAAGAAATGCTAAAACTACAGGGGGTTGCTCTATCACAATGAAATAAGAGGGACAGATTCTCCCCATCTTAGGCTGTTATCGTGATCATATTGATCACTCTAATGAGCAAGTCAACAGAAGTGACTGTGGATGGAGAAAACATCCTAGAGCCATAGAAGATTGCTTAGAACCTTAATCATGCTCCATGACACATCCATTTTGACCCTTTATTCACTAGATCACTGAAACTCAAATATCCAAAAACTTATTCCCCCACTGCATACATTCCATGGTCTGATGTGGCTATCTTGCTACATCATCTTTTACACCATGGCAAAATAGTTAGGTCATTTATTGTCTAAAACATTAAGATTTGTCAAAAGATTTCACAATTTTAATTTTAGTAAACTGTTTTTGCTATAAAACATGTTAGATGCCACAAAAAAGTGTACTCTCTTAATACTTTGAAACAAGGTTTTGTCTGTGAGGACTCACACTGGAGCAGGCTTATCCCGAGGGACTGTAGCCCATAAAGAGGACCCAACAATGAAGCAGGGGACAGTGTGAGGAGGAATAAGCAGCAGAGAGGAACCATTACGGACTGACCACGACCCCCATTCGGCCTGTGCTACCCACAACACGGAGGAGGTAGAGGAAATAGGAATGGAGTGAAGTTGAGACTGGGAAGAAGGGCAAGGGTAGCGGAAGTGTTTGTTTTGTTTCTCACCTGCTCTATTTTTAATTGGCAATACATGCAATTAGTTTTCCCCAAGTCGAGTCTGTTTGCCCATGATGGTGATTGGTAAGTGATCTCCCTGTCTTTCACTCAGCCCATGAGCTTTTTCATCTTATTTTCTTCCTCTGTCCTGTTGAGGAAGGGGAGTGCAAGAGCAGCTCGGTGGGCATCTGGCAGCCAGCCAAGGTCAATCCACAACAATATTGTCCAGTTAGCTTAAGTATTTACTTTGAGAATAAAAGGGGTTGTGTTATGATAGAGCCTATGTTAAATAGAATATGTAAAACTAGTTATTACCCAGAAACTATGTAAAGATAGTAGAAAGTGCTAGATACCTTCATTTTGAAGATTTTTGTCACTGGTAGGTAAGTAAATCCTCCATATCTGTACTGAAGTGTACCAAAGCTTTAATGTGTATGATATAAGGGCACAGAAGAAGACAGAACAAGATGGGTCATCCTATTTGTATTTAGAAAGTATGTACATCATTCAAGGGCTGAGACAGTTCAAGATGTCTTTTAAGCTACTACGTTTTTAAGTTCTTTTGCTCAAAATGAGATAATTCCTTTTTAAACTGCTGAAAAAAGCTTTATTTGCTTATTTTTGTGTAAGTTTGGGTTGTTAGATAATCGTGTTGGGCTGGACTTCATTAAAAATGCCACAACCAAGATTGATAACATACACTTTAAGTTCCTGATGCCTCTGAAAATTAAAATTGAAGTCAAGCTAAATAAGCTTGTTCAGCACATCTTTTGTAGGCTTGCTTCTATAAGAACTAACCTATGGTTAATTCCAGTTTGGAATTCAAAGCATTTTGCTTTGAGTCATCTAAAGTGTTTTGAAAACCAAATTTGAGAGAAAAAAAAAATTCAACAAATTTTGTAACATCCACACTCATTTGATCTATAGGAACCTTTTGCCTTTCTAGAACTGCCAAAACCAAAATCAATTAATTCCCAGCTAGTGTAGGAATAAGTTCATCAGTGACAGAATCACCACTTTCATGACACTTCTCATTTCCTTTGCAACTGACAAACTATTTAGTTGTACAATGGAAATAAAAAGCTCTTACCTGAAAGTATCCATGAAGCACCCAGGAAGTGAAGGAAAAGACAATGGGAATACTTAACTCTACATTCTGTTGTAAAAGTACAATATTACAAACAGCTGTCAACAGCAGGGTCCCCATTTCCCACAGTCTCTTGACAAGACCAAAATGTCATTGAGGAGCAGACTCAAGACTGGTACCAGAGTCAACAAATTTTTGGTAAACACTGTGTCTGTAGCCAATGCAAAAGAAAAAGTGTGTGCAAACAGCAATACCTCCAGTACCAAAATGCAGAAATGATTAGGAGATGGAAAACAATGTAAAAAGAAGCTTTCCTTCTATCTGTGAGAAATGAAATGTTTCCTTTGCTAGAACTGAGATCCTCTACAGTACACTGCAAAATGGAAACAAGGATTAAGAAGCACTTAAGTAAAAGCACTAATAGCTTTTATTTTAGGTGCTTATGGGCATAAATGAAACCAGATTTCCCCAAATCTGCAGGATATCAGAAGTACTTTGCACATGAAATGTAATGTCGTGATCCCTAAAGAAAGGCTTAAAACAGGAGTGCCTTTATACATCTTCAATACAGCACAAAGACATAACCTCAAGAGGAGCCATATTAAGTCTGCTACATTCACATGCAGGTAGACATTTGACAAGTTTGTCAAATGTTTCAATAACAGCCACGGTAGCCTAAAGATATAAGCAAGGTACTATCAGAGTAAGTTTCTAACAGAAGGTCATGACTTTTCTTAGGTCAACTGACACAGTGAGAAAAACATTTCACAAGACAACTGAACTGATGCAATGGCACAATACTGCTTCCTCTCAAGCATGTGTGTTTGCCATTGACTTTAAAACAACTTTGGTGCCAAACCAGCCAAGAGCCACGAGCCAGTGTTAGAGCTGAGTCAGCTCATCGAGGAGACAGCAAATACCAGCACATAAACAGAAGCGTACAGCATTGTATGGCTCTGAGCAAAGGTAATGGGGACACCTTCTCAGCGCTGCTACCCTCTAAATGAGGCCCAGCTGACTCACAATAGCTTCTGTGGCGAAGAGGGAAACAACTTTTTGAACAGCAAATCCCATCTGCGGATCTGAAATGGAAGTCAGACTCCAAGACTAGCTGAAAACAATTGCTCTGCATTTAACTTCATTCAGCTAATGAATTATACGATTTGAAAGGAATGACTGGTTCTCAACTCCCCCTTGTGCTCTAAAGGTACCAAAGGGAGAGGTGATAAGGCTACTGACCACCTGCAGTAGAGAGAAAAACAATTCATTATCTCCCAGGTCACAGAAAGGGGATTAGTCATAGGGGAAATACAACTCATATTTTAGATCAGAGTTGAGTGTTATCATAAATTTTTTTAAGGCAATCTGTACCAGCTGCTGTACAGTGGAACACCACATCCAGTCTGCACCAGAAACTTCTTGCTCAGAGCTTAATGCAGTCATAAATTCCAAATCACTTATTCTCCTGACCAAAGAATATTGCAGAAGGCTGGACTCCTCATCAAGCCACCTCATTTTTTTTGAACCACACTTCTTCCACCAGGGTGCTTCCAGATGCTGCCCTTCTTGACTGAGGCACATATTTGCTTCTTTAATCCCTTGGGCAGGCACAGCTGAGAGCAGGTAAGCTCATTAGCCAAAGCTGAGGCTGAACACCTACCCCCCATGAGGTGTGAGCTGGCCTGTATTCCAGATCTGGTATTTCCTAATTACAGGATTCTTTAGTGAAATTGGAGACATATTTCTAAGAACCGACTGCTAAATAAACAAAAGGCACAAAATGAAATTAATTTTAGGATTAGGTCTATCGTTAGAGACTATTTTCCATGGCATATTAGGTTGGACAGGATTTTGCTATTGTTTTGAAACATGTGTGTGACTTCAGTACTCTTGATAGGGTTTGTTTAAAAAAAAAAAGGGGGGTGAAGGGGAGGTTAAAAAAAGGGGGGCGAGGGCAGGGGGGTTAAAGAAAGGGAGCTTCCACAGGACCCAGCCAGACATCCAGATGGTTTGGGGTTTTTGTTTTAAACAAATTTGTTTTCAATAAGTAAAAATTAATACTAGCTTGATTGACAACATTTACTTATGCACCAACACTGTTATGTTCAAAATAAAATAAAAAACCACGGTGCTTTGTGAAAGACTTTATCCAGTTGAGATACTCAACAGGCTATGAATAAGTCAGCATAGAAATAGGCTGTCCCAGTTGTCTCTGGCTAATGACCTTTCTAGAATAGCCAAATTACTCTTCTGATCTGTTCAGTAAGAAGTTAGGATCCTTTTTTCCAAGTATATCTCACAATCATAACTTATGCCCACCTCACTTTCAGGCAAAATTAACACAGCAAACCCCTCCCTGTGAAATCTGTCCAGAAACTAAGAGCAGAATACAGCACCACACTTGCTAAGCAGAACAGCAAGTACATGAAGCCTATGCTTTGCAAACTGCAGTTTCCTGCCTGGCAATTTGCGGATGGAGCTTAAGATCCAGGTGTTAATTTTTAAAGCCCTGGCTAACTAAGGACTGATCAGTCTAACAAATTACTGTTTTCCCTATGGAAAATTCCCACAACTGTGTTTTTCAGAGGTATGTGTGCGCTTGTTTCATTACAACCTAGATAGTAATTGTTTGTCTGAAGATCACTTTGTTAGCCAGAAATACTGCAGCCTCAATCTTCTGAATTTGATAGTACATTTGGCAAAGTATATGTTGCAGAACATGATATACAACTTCCTGGGCCCTTTCTTTATTCTGAGGGGATGCCACTGACTCTCCTGTCTATATCACTGTTTTTTAATGTGAAAATGATTTTATTAAAACACAGGTGTTTAAGAGCTTAACATAACTGTGGTGAAGTTTTCTGTATCTGTATGTCAGTTCAGGTTGCATTTAAATCCTATGAACATGACACTTGCAAGTTGCTTGTGCGAACTGAGATTTTTAAATCCTCATACTTCAATTGCTGTTCTCAGAATGGAATGTCCATTTATTTCTTTCACATAATTCCACTAATAAATACAGATAGCTTCCTTTAGTGCTCTCTCTTATAGCTCATTGTTTAATTACCTGTTAATTAGAGAGAAACAACAGGTTTCCCCATGAAAATTAGGACAAAATTATCTCAAGTACCATTAAACAAGCTGTAATGTCAAACTTTTTTCAACCATGCAAAATATTCATGTTCTACTCCCTATGTGCAAATAAATTTTTTATACCTTATAATCATAGACATACTGTTTGAAAGAGTCCTCTGGAGGTCTCTACCCAACTTGCTTCTCTGAGCGAGATTGCCACCAGCACGTTGTCATCCATGACTTTGGCTGAGTCTTGGAAACACCCATGCTAGGGATCCCACAGCCTCTGTGGGCAACGGGTTCTACTGCTGCACTACCCATCCACTGAAAAAGCTTCTCCTGATTTCTAGTCTGAACTTCTTCCATTTTATTTCATTGGAGAGTATTATTAGGATTTTTTAAATTATCAGTCATAATAAAGGTGAGAAAGACAGATTTCCTGTATGGAATAGTAGCTAAATTAATCTTTAACTGTATTGAGCTATTTATCACTTTCTCAAATTCCCAACCCCATAACAATTTCAAATCATGGTACTCATTACATTTTTCTTGAATTTCACATGATTACGAAAGATGACAGTGACTTCAAATCACTTTCTGTTGTATCAATATGTTCACCTTCCAGTTTTTGGGCAAGAGTTAGATCTTACCATTTTATATTAATGATGCTTTGTACCCACACCTGGATACACTCTATCTATTATACTCCATAACATACCATGCAGAAGCATAAAGCAGATCAAGTTTAATCACACATAAAATCACATGCTCCTACCAGATGTAAGGTGCACCTTTGGAAGCGAAGTCATCAATCACAATATAGAAAAAAACATGAATTAACATCATCTTTTTGTTGAAATAACCACATAAAAAAAAATTTAAATAGTTTCAGAGAAGCTGATGGTCTGAAAAGGAAGTCAGTGGCTGCAATTCTCAGCCGATTATCTTAAGATATGCATTGTTTCATTGTTCCCATTCTTGAAAGGTTCATGCCAGGCTAAGCAAATGACTTCTTGCTTAGCCTCTTGGTCAGTACATGGTTCAATTTTGACAACAAACATATTTTTAAACTACAAGCAACAAAGTGTAAAAAAACCTAATGGATGCATAAAAGGCATAAAGCTGAAAAGACTTCTGTTCTTCAAAGTTTTAAAGATATGTACATCCATAACTCCAGAAGCACACATACATCATTTAAAGACTAGAACAAAGCTAACTTTGTAGTTGTTTCCAAGGAGGGAATCTCCCACTCTAAAATAAACCACGCTGCTGACAGGCCAAAGAGTAAAGATACATGGAATTGCAAAGGAGGGTGTGATGGTTATTCATAGTACTCATTACAGTATTAATCTCAAGAGATACTTGAGGTCTGTTAGATATCTTATGCAGAACATTGTTTCCTAAAACTGCATTTGGACAGATTATAATCTACAAACAAAATAGTTTCAACAAGGAGCCATGAATTTAATACAGGGAATTCAAATCACAAGCTTAGCTAGAGGTAAATGTATGAAAGTGTGTTAGCAATCTCATTACAGTTCCCAACAAGTATTTGAAGTTTTTGGCAAACTTACAGTTACCTGAGAGCAGCAATACACCAGGTGATAAAAGCTAGTAACTGCTTCTTCCTTATAACTTAAGTTGTAATGAAAAATATCTCCATATTCTATATAGACAGTAACGACTTTTAAGAATCTTTTGGATTCTAGCTGATTTATCCTATATATCAGAAACTTAATGGCTTCCTTTCCAAGCTGTGCCCATGCACCCATATGAAACAGCAATGGTGGAATAGGCAAACTGATGAAAACCAGGTTCTTGCTATCAAACTTAGTGAAAATTCACCATGTGTTTCAATTATAAGTCACTAATTTTGCCATGTCAACTTAACACGTCATGTTAATTTTAAATTTCTGCTAGACAAGAAAACCTGAATGTCTCTAGTGATTATTTTGACTAGTGAAAAAAAAAAAGTATTTTTTAATGAGGACCACATTGCCAAAATTTTAGGGCAGCTTTTTTCACTTTGTTTCTTTGATTTTGGGAGAAAGCGTAGGTATTGGTGAGATAAAGAAACAGAAGCTGGAATAGAAAACACTCTCAAGCATGAACTCAAGCACCAACAAAATTAATAGTTACCATATTAGTCCACTCAAGCTTGCATTTGCATGAAAAAAACACAGCTGAGTGGCTAAACTCCTGGCTTGGGATTTAGGGGACCACTGTTCGTGTTCTTCTATGTCAATCTGAAAACCAAAATCATTCTGCCTTCAGGAGAAAATCATGTTTTAACAATGTTTTGAACTTTTTTTTGAGGACAATACCCCTGAAGATCTACCATGGGTCTATTGCTGCTATTACTCCTGGGTCCGTTCCAACTTGTATGAGTAACTAAACATAAATTGAGCTAGAAGTCAAAATGACTTATTAGATCACTGCTTGAGATACTGGGGATTAGGGAGATGCAAGCCCATGGTCTGACTTGGGATGCAGTTACTGGATACCTTAGCTTCAGCAGAAAAAAATATCTTTAGTATGAGCAGCACGAGGCAGGGAGAGAAAGGCAGGGAATTTCTTGTTTCTGTGCCACATGACAAATCCCGTCCAGCTATCCCCACAGCAGTTCTCATATTGCTCTTTCTACCAAACAGAAAGCTGGGCCAGACTCTGCAGGTTCTAGTAGTGGCAGAACACCAAATACAAAGAAATGCTGGGTAGAGACAAAGAGATTTTTTTCATGTAAAAATTAAACATAGTGAAATGACAATAGAGAGGATTAGGATAACCTCTAGACTGAGCAGGGGACTGCAAATAAATTGCTCAAAGATGTTCATGAAATGTGAAAAGACCTCAGGGTCCTCTGCATAATAAGAATATTTGTTATTTAGGAAAAGAGTAAAAGATGCAAACATAAATGCTATGCTTTTTGAAATGCTTAACAAGTCCTCTGATACAGTGACTTGCCTTTGCAAAGGCACTTTTCCACTTCATTCTTTCAAGCAACCATTCAAGGCTCAGGGCTTTTTTCACCCTCCTGCACACTTGTGCAAGTGCAGGGAGGAGCATCCATGTTCATCTGGGATGCATGACTTTTCCTAGCACTCTGACTAGTACATTCAGTATAACCCATAGCTGGAAATAAACATGTCCCTTATTGCTATCCACCTTGCTCTTTACTCAGTTCTTCTCCTAACAAAAGGTCTAGAGGCCCAGTGCTCTCCCTGGACTCCCCAACATAGACTGGAGCGGTGCAGCCAGTCTGCTCCTCAGATGACAGCCTCTGCAGTCCACCTCCCCTACCACCAGTGTCACCTCGCACTAACACATGGGGAAACCTCCCTCTCCTCCTCTGCAGCTGCCACTTCCCATCCTCTCAACGCAGACAAGGCCTGTGCCTGTGTTGCCCACCCCAGCTGTCCCTGCCCTCCCCGAAGGCACCCTCAGCCCCGCTCTTGGCTCCTGCAGGGCTGGGGGCTGTGGCAGCAGTGCTCTCCCACGCTCACAGCACAGCTCCTGGGGCGGTGGTGACCAAGAGGCTGGAAAAGTGGGGCTGAAGCCAATGTTGCTCAGTGACAATCACAGGCCGCAGGAACCGTTTTGGGCGCCATAGGGACTCGCCAGGGGTTCTGGGGCTGTGCTGAAAAACAGGTCTTGCTCTCTTAGCTCCTCACACCCTTGGAGCCTTCCTGGGGGGGTGCCACAGAAAGGTATGGCAGATGATCAAGCTTGGTCACATTACTTTTCGTGTCAGGATCTGAACGCTGTCACAGTTCTCCACTGTAACTTTTTTTGTGGAATGGCAGAGGTGTTAGTAGACTGTCTGCTAGGAAAGAAGCATGAGAGACTTGGCACAGAAGAAAAGGGATATCAAATATACATATGCATAGACATTAGTGAGTGGAAGAAACAAAATCAGATACTAATACCTCTTGTCCCAGTACATATTCCATTAGTTTACAGGATGTTTTTCTAGGAAGAATGTCAACCCTTGCATTCTCTCCTTCTTCCTTTCTCCCCAAATCGGCAGTATTACAAAACAGGGAGTCTGCTTCACTTGAAATTAAAACATCCCGCTCAATCTCATACACTTGAGATCTCTCCTGGTCAGTCTCCCAGTTTACTGCCTATCTGCAGCCTGCTTTTGTTTCAAAGAGAAAAAAAGTACCAATAAAATTATACTGATATTTATCTTGGAAAAACATCCTTTATTTTTTAAATAATTACTCTTTAGTTTATTGGTCTTTTTCTGTTAAGCACTGATTGACAGATGAACAGAAATTTACTGCACATACTTCTACATTCCATGAATATACACTACTGAACCTATTCATTCACCTAAGGCTCCCTTCCTGATGTTTTTGCTATCAGAAAACTCTCCAGTGAACCACCCTAGTGGCTTAGGACCATGGCCCATGCCTTAAGAAAACATTTAAACATGAAGTCACACAAACTCAAAACCCTCAATAGGAAAAACTTATTCCTTCTCTTGCTTTCCAACAGAGAGGTAACACAGGATATGTTTAACTCAGAAGCTGGCCTTTGGTACAGCCCAGCATTATATGTTGAAGAAAAATTCTAAGAATTTTGGGCATAGATAAGGAACAAACAACTAGCAGGATAACAACAACTTCTGGCAACCTAAAATCTTGAGCCTTCACAAGTCCGAGGATGCCACTGGACTATTGTGTTTAAAAGTCCCCAACACACCATGCCCTCATGAGTTCAAGAATTTTCATACGTTCTGTTTTTTTCATCATCCTGTGGCAATGAGTTCCACGAGGCCTCCTTTTTTGACCTTACTGTCTGATAACAAACAAAAAAAAAAAACAAGGTGGGGGGCACCTCCTGATATACTGATAAACAGTGAGAAATTGTTCCCTGTTCTATTTCTCCAGGACACTCAAAATAGTATGGATATCTACCACAACCACTTACTCCTCAGTCAGTCATTTTCCAGGAGGAAAACAGTGTCTTCCTCCTATTTAGTGCCTCCTCACATCTAAGTCATTCCATCTCTCCACTGGTCTGGTTGCCTGCTATTTCCCTTTTCCAATTCTACTATTATCTTTCTGGACTTATAATAGTGATGTAATGAGATTTTCTGTTTTGTTCTTCGCAGGCTTCAATGATGATGCCTAACACCCTGTTTGCCTTCTTGACAGTCACGGAGCCAGAATGCTGTCTGCAGCAAAACATCATGTCTTTTATTTAGGTGGGAAAACTAGCTGAGAGTCCTGCATTGTATTACATAGAGTTAGGGTTGTTCCCCACTCTCCATCATTCTTTTACATCTATTAGCACAAAGTAATCTAAACATCCCATCAGTCACTCTTTCCACTATGAGACCTTTATGTGATTCCCAGCTATTCATTTTAGGTGGATAATTCTGTATTAGCAGAAATGTTGTTACTTGACTATTCACTGCTTTCCCAGACCAGAAAACCCCGTAAGACTTAATCGGTAGCTTTCTTCACTGTGGAGCCTAACCATTCATTTGTATTTTTCCTTCTGTCTTTTAATGAACAGTTAGTCTGTGAGAAGAGTGTCTGTAAGACTTCTCATGTAAGACTCTTGTTAACAGCATTTTGAAAAGCCATGTTGTATTAACCAGCATTTTCACTGACTCCCTCAAAGAACTTTGTAACAGACTTGAGGCATTGTTTCCCCTTGTAAAAATGAAAATAAACTTCTTCATCTCCTCCTTATTCTATCATGCATTTCCATTTACCCACTAATCCATTCTTCACTAGAATTTCTGCCAAAGAACTTCCTTCTGCTTCAAGGACTTTTTAAATAATTGATGTCATATGTGCCAAATTTCATTCCTCTCCGTTTAGTAATTCAGCAATATCTTACTTGTGTTATTTTAAAGTCTTGAGTGAATACCATATGGTCACAATGTTTATCATTTCTCTTATTAATGTGTTCTAATGTCTTTTATTGAAGCTGTGGTTCACCAGTAAAGCAAATCAGTGCTAGGGATACTAACACCAGACCAAAAACATTACAGCCTCATGAATGCCAGTTCAAATGTGTTCAGAGAATTTTGCCTGGTTGGTTTTGCACTGACAGTCTCTATGTTGTATGATCTATCATTCGTCTTTTAGCACCCTGCATAAAACGAGCATAAAGTCCAAGTCACACATACTTACTACATCAACAGAAATGCATTCATCTCCTCACGTTTGAACCAGATGAAACGTGTGCCAATGGCACATTTGCTAGTGTGCACTGATGATGACGGAACATCAGCCTCACACTTCATTTGGAGATTAATTTCCTTATAGGATATGCCTAAAAAGCTCAAACCTCCATTTTACATGGGTTCAAAATAGTTTACATAAATTCATGGGAGAATACTCATCAGGATTCACTGTAGATCACTGGACTCAGCTGCCTTATGTTGTTGAAGTATCTCTGTATGCTAGTCCTAGTTTATTCCTCTTTAGGCATGTGCTAATGGTCCCAGTTGGATCCAGAGACTAAGCAAAAGAGACTTAATTTGATCTACTCTACCATTCCCATGTGCTCATTAAGTTTTACTTGTCCCCCAAAAAAATCTTTTTACTCCAAAAGGCTATTCCAGTCTCACTATTCCAAAACTTCTTTATATCTTAACTCCCAGTTACTCCCCATCTCCCTCCACATCAGAATATGTAACAACTTCCTGTGGACATCAGACCATGTTCTCTCTAAGAAGCAAAGCTTAATGGGAAAGGAGAGATCAAAGAGGCCGAGGATGAGTGTGAAGAGTTAATTTGCAAAGGCCAGGTACAAGCGAGGTAGTCAGGAGCCCTGTGTACCCATGAAAACTGCTGGCTTTCTAGTCCTCCATGCCCTGGACAGCCATGGGAACACATAGTTATTCTGAGACCAAAATCTTCTGAATCCCCCAAATAAATTAACATTTTTGATGTATCTACACAGAGAATTAAGGCAATGCCCACATGAATACAAACAAGCAAAACACTTGAAAGTGGAATCAAAGACTGATAGGTTATTGATTGGTAACACACTAGCTCCTGATGTTTCTGATAGGGGGAAAAAACCTAACTTGAAGCATCTCAGTTTGGGATGGGGTTTTTTTGTTGTTGCTTTTGTTTTATAAAGAAACCTCTGGTATTTCAAATTTGACTTTGAAAATCTTTTCCCCTTTTCTCTTTACACAGAAGAACGAACCTCACAGTAGAATCCCAAGCAGTCATCCCTATTGAATATATGCGGTCATAGTGCTGTTGGAATGAACTGCACTTACCAGAATACAGCACGTACTGCATATTTCCTCATAGGGTACAAGTGCCTTTCTGTATAAAACCAAACCCCAATTATTTGAAAGTTTAGAAATCTAGACTTAAGATTGTTCTGAGCCACTATAGCACAGTCCCTGTGTCAATGTCCTAGGAGGGAAAGATGTCACCTCCCATACACACATAGGCATATTATATCCATCTCAAGAGAGCTCATTCCAACGTGATAAGGAAAGGGAAAAAAAGTTTTACACTGTTTCATCTGGAATTTCCTGGAATTCCAGGTATCTTAAATATGATGATTAGGCAGATGAATAGAAATACAAACACAGAATCTTACACAATATATCTATACTATATCTACCCAGTTACTAAGAATGCAATGCAAAGATGCCATCTTCTATAACAGGAACAGTTAGACCCCACAACACATCAAAGAATACCTAGTAAGAAAAACAGGCAGTTTTGCTCAACATTAATCATCAGGCCACTAACTTTGAGGTGTCCTTTGCTACAGTAATTACTGAAAAATCCTGTGAGTTGGAAGTATTTGTAGTGTAGCACACTATGCTTCTGCACTCTTCTTTGGTGCAGTGATAATTAACCAAGTTACTAAAAAAGGGAAATACATGAATTGCTAATATGATATGAGTGTGCATTTATACACATTTGTTCTGAGTTTGGGGTGCAGGGGGAGAGAATAAGAGAAATCTGTTTAAGAAGAATCATTTAGCAAAAAGAACCTACAGAAAGCCTGCACCATTCAAATGGCCTGTGCAGTCACTACAGTCTAGGGGCAGAGAAAATATTGACAAATCATTGATTCACAGTAACTTGTTATTTTTGAAAGCTAATTCTTGAGTGAGAAAATAAGCTATCACTGAAATGCCCTCAAAAGGAATCTCTTAGGAGCACCAGGTTTTAAAAAAAGAAAGCCTATTCAAAGGTTTTCCCTATTTTTATTTCACTCCAGAAAGAACAAGAAAAAGACATAACAGAGCTGTTTCCCAACTTTTATCTGCCTGTCTGATGCGGGGCAGAACAGGGCGGGGGAGTGGACGGACAGACAACAAACTCCTGAAGGGAGAATGCTTAAAAAAAAAACCAGCAGAGCAAAATATCTCAATTAACTCATATCAGGTCTTACAACTGAACTGAGCACAGAATCCAGCAGAGGAATGACACACAGACCTGCTCCTCAAAATAACACATAATTCAGTGGCCTTTCAGAAGTGATCACCACTGTCCGATACCATCTCTTCATTTTCATTTTACAGAAATTTCAAAAAGAGATTTAATAGAGTGTGCCACTTTTAGGTCACTGACTATCTTTCATCTATTTCAGATCTCTCTATGACCTAGAATAAGTTTTGCTTTGTGCTCTGGTGGGATCAAGAGCAAAGGAATGAAACGCCGTTCAAGAAGAACAAATTCATTTTAATATGGTACCCTAGTGTTTCAGCTGTTAGCAAAACAATACTGGGGAACCTTTCACTACCACTGACACGACAAATCAATAAAATTACCATGGCATTAATGAAATGCACCTATTTTCATAGTCAAACAAACAAACAAAAAAACCAACTGATTTACCAACAGTTAATTATTGTTATTCTACCTAGACATTTTGGTTGTAGTCCTTAGAAACATCACTGGAACTTTACTGCTACATAGAGAAGCACTTCATAGTAGAGAAGAACTTTTCCATTAACATAGAAAAAAGCTGTAACTGTAATTACATTCAGGAAGGTACTTGCCACATACATAATTTTCAAAAAACATAGAAAATTAAATCTACAAACTGAATATCATCTGCAATAACTGATTTTCAGCCTTGGTAAGCATGCATGATTACCACCAATTGAAGAATATTTTTTAAGTACCTGAAAGAATTTACTGCATCTTCCTCAACGGGGTCAATCAAAAGTTCTGATAAGAAACAAGTTGCTTGCAACATAGAATGCGCATGACAAAATAAATTACCAAAATGGACACATTCCTCAGAACTCATGGGAACACATGGGGAAGCATGCCAACAGTATGCCCTGTACTTTTTGTGTCAGAATTATGGAGGCAAATAAAATGTAAACTTACTTTTTTTCTGATCCATTTTTTGTGACACAGAGGGACGGGTAGGACTTAATACTGGCAGAGTGGTCAGCGTCTCTGCGTTGTTAAAGGATGCATCTGTAGACCACAAAGTTGCCTCCTCTGCAGTGGCAAACAGCTGGGTGCTGTCTTCAGAGCCCTCTGCCAAAGCAGCATCATATGCAGGGTGAGGACTGAGCGCTGTGGCTTGAGTTGTGAGAGCAAATGAATTTTCCTGGAAAGTCTCTCTAGATATATTTGAGTTCTTGTTCATTTGGTCAGTGTGGGATAAAGCTGTGGTGGTCCAGGAAGAGGGATGTGTGCTGAGATTCACTGTGGGATCAGTCTTGGAATTGTTTTCAACCATATTTGTCAAAAGAACATCAGAAGTTTCAATGTCACCGTTAACTGTGAGGACTTCGCTTCCATTTGAATAAAAGCACGTTTTTTCTAACACCCCTGGAAGACAGGGAAAAAAGCACCAAAATTACCATAACCTGGTAACAAGTGTTACCAATTTGTTCTGGAAGATTAATAATAAATATAATAGCACAAATTTAAAAAGTAATATTTATTTCAAAGTTAAAATTAAAGAGAACTAAAGTTAAGAATTTCGTGTAGCAACAAAATAATAGTAGCACATCAAAACAAAAGCTATGACTGCTGTAGGATAAATAGAAAAACCAATATACACTTCCATGAACTAAAAGGTTTTAACCTTACTTGTAGTAGGTCACTGTACAGGTCCATGAGTTCTTTGTTGTTCTTCTCTGATACCGTATTTACATATATAGTTGTATCCAAAATTTTAAGAACTTGCTGCATATTATTGTTCGTTTATTATATCATAGACAAAGACAGACTTTGCTTAGTTGTAGGTGTTGAACAGTTACAAGTAATCATAGTTGACAAATCGAAACAGCTGCATAACGCTAAGGAGATGCATCCCATAAACATCAGGGAATTCAAACTAAATATTAAGAGAAACTATTTTTAACCTGTGACTATTACTGAAATATTTAATTAATCCAGTAATAAAGAAGGCATCTCAAAAATATAGAGGAGATATAACTCAGTTATCTATAATAAAAACTACAAATACTAAATTTAATGCTAGAGGTACCACTCTGTATCACAGTATAAGAAATTCTTGTTAAATAGCAAAATCAACTTCTGCCACTAACTAGTCATGTAGAAGAGCTTAACAATCATAATGAACACAGTTCAGCTAGACTTGATTACAAAATCCCTCAAAACAAATAATCTCCCAACTGTTTTTCAATACTTTGGCTAAAAATGATAATTTTAATAGCTTTTCTTGTGATCTACTCCTAACGGTGATATTTAAGCACGCCTCTTATATTGTTTCAAGACAATAGAGTAAAAATGAGGGAATAAAGAATATCTGTCCTTTCAGTGATGGGACACAACTAAAACAGCCTTTCCTTAGCCAAAATCCAAAGAAAAGGCCTAAAACATGGCTTCTTCCAGCTGGGCTCCTTGTGGAAAGAAGTGAATTTTCTGCTTATCCTTTCAGCTCCTTTTCTTCTCTCTCAGCCTTACTGCTAGCTACACAGGCCCTCAAGCCAAAAATATGGTCACACCTGAAGTTCATTAGCAAGAATTCACCTCCTGTTGTTTTCTACAAACCCTCTGAACTCACGGCAGATCACACAGATTTTTTTTTCCACTCTGAGGTGTAGATTGTTCTTTCCTATGCTTTTGTATTGATTTGATCCTTCATTAGCTGCTTGATACAGATGACTCTTGAGTCCACACAACACCCACCACCATCTCTCCTGAACTATTCCTGAAATATAATGGGGTTCAGTCAAATTAGTTACCATTTGGGATTTACCATATCCTCGTTTATCCAGCCTGGGTTGTTTTGGTTCCAGTGTCACTAACTGAGTAAATCTTTGTGTCTAACTTTTACTGGAAGAACCCAGGGGAACTTTATATATATACATGTTAAGGTTTCTGGTTTTCCACCAGCAAATATTCATAATTCACTGGGATCTAGAGTAATTTACTGCATATATTTTACAGAAGCAACTAAAAATCTCCCACCTGCAAATTATTTCAGCAGCTTTTTTTTTTTTTTGCTGGAGTCCTCTGGTCAGGCCAAATGGGAAGAACAACTGTGCTCCGGTTTCACAAATAAGGACCAGTAGGAATATGATTTGCTGAAATCTAAGGAATTGTGACTGATCATGCTCAGAAATTGTGCTCACTCATATGTAGCTTTACTTGGATGCTTTGATTCTCTATGATTCAGAAGCCTACTTTGTTTTAAGTTTCAGAGTTCAGTAGTTTTATCTGTAGCTTTCAAAAAGTTAAAATGAGCTTTTTTTTTTTACTCCTTTGGAAAAGTCCATAATTTTTTTCCATAACTCAATAATAGCTGAGGAGATTTTTTTTCACATTCTCTCTCCTCCTCCCTAGGCTCGTCTCTTCTCCTCCACTCAACACAAAAATAGGAAAAGCCTGGAAAATGTTGGTCCCAAAGAGCATGAATAATGATTTAAAATTAAAGTAAAAATGATTAGCCGTTTATATATCACTCAGCAGAATAGCAGGCAATACATTACAAGACAGTTAAACTCTTGAAAGAAGTTTAAAAAAACCCTTTTGGTTTAATACAGTGGACCAATAAATGCTGTTAAGGAAAATACTGAAGTTACCCACTGGATCCTATTCTTTCCCCACTCAGCCTTATTTAATTTTTTTTCTGGAACATACAAATAGCTATGACCAGAAGGTCATTTACTTCTTTCACTGAGACCCCCAAATGCTTGTTTGCTTCTTCAACCCATCTTTCCAACAACAGCATTTTTTGTTCTATCTTCACAGTTTCCTAGTGATAACAACTCCCCTTCTCTTCTCAACAGGTGTACCACACAATGAACCTCTTCTACACAAAAGGCCTTCCCAGTTGAATCATCTCAGCTGACAATGAGTAGTATTAAAATTCTTTTTAATAGTTTTTTTTCTCCACAAAATAGCATGAGCACATGCCCTAGAGAAAGGTAGGCATAGATATCTGGCATTCCCCACTGGCTAGCTTTAGATGACATCTGTTTCCACTTAGCATGTGAGGGTTTTGGATCACCTTCCTGAGTCACCTTGTTTTCCCCCTGTCCCCTCATCTTCCCAGTGCACAATAGGGAATCCAAGCACTTAATTCCAAGCTATAAAGTTCATACTCTGAGTTAGGCTCCCATTTGCTTTGACTCTGATCCTTTCCCTCCCCAAAAATGCTACTGTATAAGTTCAATCTTAAAATAACTTACTGGAGATTTTTTATAGCATCAAAAGCCCTGAAGGAACTATTTATTTTTAAGATACCTAAGAAAACAGTGTGATGCTTTAAAATAATCAGTTCTTTTTTAATCTCTTCAGTAATGAGAATTGAATTACTCTCTATCAATGTCTGCTAACAGCCATACAACACATACAGAACACGCATTTAATTCATGTATACATGCACACTGTATCCAACTATTCTTCAGATGTGAGTTTACAGAGCTGTAGACAGTAAATTGTAGACCTGTAGACAGTAAATCCTAAGCCAGATATTTCATTAGTTGGGAAATAGCTGTAACCGTTTTGGATTTGTGTCTCCAGCTACAGCTGGACACATCCAGATGACAGAAATATATTGCATGCTGGCCTTCATTGTGTTTGGTACAAAAACGAACTGGCACAAGGTTCATTCAGTTCAAAGCGATGCTTTGCCAACAGTTTTACTGAACATCTTCCAGTTGCTATTCACTATTGGGGATTGGTGTTTTATTTAAAGATCTCAAATGGACAGTTATGAGATCTAAGAAATAGTCACACTATTCAAGATATTAAATTGAGATTTTGGCAGTGTATAGTGGGGGTGATTTCTAGTAGTTCATAGCAGGAAATCTCAAAAAGACCAAGTTTGTTTAAAAAGCTAATGAAACAGAGCAAAGCCACCTACCAAAGTATGTGTAATGGATGAGGCAGTTACACATTTACTAAAACACTGGCTCACCACTACAACAAGCCAGCATGTACCCACTGAGGTTTCTGCTGCAGAGTCTGTCCCTATGACTCTGCACTCTGAAGAAATGGGCCCATCACTGATAATATGGAGTCCCCACAGCATACCAAACCACTGTACATCAGTCGAGCTGCAGCAATACATTTTATCCTGCTCCTCCTGTCAAGCAAAGACACTACCTTAAACTGCTTACCAGCTGCCCAAGGGGACAAAAAGGAGGTCAGCTGTAATTATTTTTTTTTTACTGGTAACTGAACAGGTGACATGCAAATAATGGATCAGTTCCCAGACAAAACAGAACTCAAAGATGACTTTGTGGAAGGCATCTTTTAAAGAAGATGCAGAACAAAGCCAGGCTCCTAAGGTCCTGTGCAGAAACGAAAGATTTTCCAATTCATCAACTTCTGGCTTCCAGGCAACAAAGTCTCAGCAAAAATATCACAATCGTACTACAGGGCTGGAGGGGAAGACAGTAGCTACCTTTCATATTAACAGTTGCTGTTGCCTGAAAGTTCCCAGTTACAGCCATAACACTGTGGTCTAATAAAAAAACATTATCTGGTGTCTTTCTTTTTTCCTGTCTCTTGAGCACGATGTGTCATGTAAGTAGAAATTTTTATTTATAAAGCTTTCTTAACCTAAGCAATGAAATGTAACATACACATAATGGCTCTATTGCAATTCAGAAACCAATCCTGAACTCTGTGCCTGTATTAAACACTCACTTTGCACTGGCTAATGAATAAAGCTCCATGGGCTCCTTGGGAATCAGTTATGCCACACCAGAATCCATGCTTCAGTCACTGTGACCTTCTGTCCATCTGTGCTGGGTGGACTGCCAGACTTTCATTATTATTCTCTAGACCACAAGAATAATTCCCCACTGACCTCAGTGATGTCTCACGGCAGACTTTCTGACCTGGAGCTGTATTCACAGCATATTTTTTTTTTCCAACATTCCAGGTGTATCAGTAAAGAAGGCTTGCTAGACTAAATCAGTTCTTAAAGATGGGTGAAGTACAGGCTGCTCTGGAATACACTCCTTTCGACATTTCCCATAATATAGCTGTGTTGGCAAGATCAAGTTAAAAAAACAGCAGATCATTTAGCTGATGATGACCATCTTTCATCAGAAAAACTCCCAGGACTAAAGGGTTTATTTATATGTTATTGTTAAACTCCTAAATTTAGACACCTGTCTTGCAGCAAATATTGTCATTGATTGACAACGGAATTGTTTATATATCATGTTGCTTTCATAATTATAACTTTTGGATCTCCATGCTGCTAGTCACTTTAGATTTGAGGACTTGTCATATGCCTCAAGGCTCGACATCCCTTGGAGAACTACCAGCATCTCCAAATGATTCAGGGATCAAGATCCTTTCACACTGCAACTTTACCTTCCTCTGTGTGGCAAAAAGTTCCTTATTTATAATTATTTATTATATTCCAAGATCCAGCTCGTTTCCCAAATCGAAAAGTTCCTTATTTATAATTATTTTTTTATATATATGAATTATATATATGGAATATATGGAATGTAATAGATATTCCAGAGTCCAGTTGCTTTCCCAGATTGATACAGAAGTCTTGACATATGCATGCTACCCTATGAATATGGAAGATCCAACAGCCACAAAGATAAGCCCAGCAGTTTTACTATAAAGTACTTTTTCTGATGTTTACTCTGTGAAGGAGACACAGCACCTTCTGTGTTCTCAGGAAGGGAAGGCAAAGGAGAATACAGGTCTCCCAGATAATGTAATAGTAGTGATCATTGTTCAATGAGTGACACACAAGAGCACTGACAGCATCTCTCAGGTGGATAGAATCTTGCTACAGATCTCCCAAACAACAGGATGGTTTAGAACTGCCCAGGCTGCTTCACACTTATACAAGAATAATAAAAATGCAGGTATCGGAGGTTTTTAAGGAGAGTAAGACAAAAATGCTAAATACAACCCATTACACATAACACTTGTAATAATTCTCACAGAGAACCAAAATTAGTCTCAAAATACATGTCAGAGCCAAAATATAAACAGTGCATGCTGATAATGCAGGGACAGTGAGAGAACCAAAACCTCAGTTATTTGCATACCCATAGTCAACAGTGCATCTTAGAGACTTTATTATAATCCTCATTCCCACCGGTGCTGACGGACTAACAGGTTTTTAAAGTATCATTTTGCAAAATGCATGAACGCCTAACATTGTGCATAGATAAGAGGGTATGCTGCTTGCCTGAAAGGCAGGCTCATTTGATGTGGTCATGCAGTGTCATCATATGCCCAAAAATAACAACTGGACTGTAAAAGTCTGGCATATGTGAAATCACCCTTTATGTGTGTCACAAGATGACTTCTGAATTCTACAGAAAACAACAGATGAAGCATTAGCTGCAGATGGCTGTTAACATGAAGTGGTAGAAGACAATGAGTTGAGGATTATGATGTGAAGGAATGGGACATCTACCATGGAATGCAATTATCACTGTAAAATAAATATAATTTATTTTCCTTTATGGAACTGTAAGTATAAAGCATTTTGTTTTCCCAGATAAATAATTGCAATGGTGAATAATTACAGTACAATCAAAAAACCTTTCAATTTGGTATAATGCTCATCGGTCATGAAGGACATTTTAAAAACAATGTTTCAAGTGGTTTAGAAGATTTCCCCTCTGCAAGGAAAAGAATGAAAATGCCAGAGGTTTTTCATTCTTACAAACGCGTTAATTTTCACCTTTGTAATGTTTGCATACTATTCATTACTTAAGGATTTTTATTTGCAGCATAAGCAAAATGAGACACAGACTACAGATTCTAACACAAGTTGAAGGTGATCTTCCATCTCTCCATTTTAAAGAAAGATTTAGCTATTCAAAACATGGATTCAGTTGTTGTTTCTTTTTCTGGAAAGTCATGAAAATTTACTATACTATACTAACTATAATCCCCAGAAAAAAAATATGGACCAGTCTTATTAGAAGGCTCTTGATGTCTGTAGGGGTCAGATGGAACTGTAAGATATCAGTCATTTTAGTCATGAATAATCTAGCCTTTTCTCCTCCCTTCAAATTTATATTGCTGAGTTGGGTCTTCATGGTCAAGATCTTGCATGTTAGGTCTTCAGCAGACCAAAGCAAGCACCATTCCAAAGCTCTCCTGTCCTCTGATGTAACACAAATCAACAAATTATTCTGCTCATGGTCTAAAGGCTAGACTTCCTTCATAGCAACTGAAACAACATTCATTCATTACAAAGTTTTCTTCTACAGGTTGACAAGCATGCTATACTCCTGATGAGGGACAGAAGAGTATGCAGAGCTAGAGTGTAAGTACTGAAGAGAAATCAAAGCTAAACAATTCAGCTTGGTATTTTCTTCTATGGACCATAAAAGTCTCTTGTAACTTTGTCAAAATAATGTGTACCTCTACTGATAACTTGTTTTGTCCTTTCTCTGTACACAGTTCTAACAAAATAACTTTTTCAAGGGCTTTGCATCTTAAATACTTTGATGGTAAATGATTTTTGAAAGGTTCATTAATGACATTCTGAAAACATGCCTCCATGACACACCTTGACTAGGACATTCTCTATAACTACAATATAACTGTACTGCTCCTCCTGTCTCCTTCCACCCAAATCAACTTTTCAGTTTCTTCAACATCAGAGCTTGCAGTGATGTGGAGGCAACAAAGCAGAGGTAAGCAAAGTGAATAAGAAAGTTCTAAGGTGCCTGCACACTTTTTCATGTGCATATGCATAATTTAATTTAAAAATATTACAGAAGGAAAAGAATAATTACCTACAAATTTAACACAGGAAACAAAATACTTTCTTGCAAACTATAAACCGCATAATTTTCCGATGACTTCATTATCAAGGTCAAATCAAGAAAGTTCATAAGGTTCTAAACGATATACTGGAGCTCTCTGTTTATGTTTTAAGCACCAGTGAAAGATACAACCACAGAATTTAACCCCTCCATTTTGTGAAAAAATAAGAACAGAATTTCCTATGGATTGAATAATTTGTGTTAGCCAGTCAGGACTGTCAACTTATTTCCTACATTGTAAGTCATCATACCACTATTAGACTGTAACAGAATTCAGTTATTATTGACCTGAAATTCATATAACTACTATTGTGGATATAGTATATCCTCAATAGACAGAACAGACTATATTACACACACTTTAAAGATGCCCACAGAATGTCTTCATTTAATTCCAGTCATCAGATATATTTCTTTCTAGGCTATCAATGCACATAAATGAAAGCTGCTAACTGAGAGAGAAGAATACTAAATTATAATCATGCTAATACAAAAGATGCTGAAGGGAGCTTTGCCAGTTTTAGACTTCGGTAACAAGGCCAAGCCTTATTCTTCACCCTACAGTAATTACATTGACTTAAGAGGATGATAGTCCTGATTTTTGCTACGTAAGCAGGATCGGAACAGGTCTTATTTCCCCAGAAGATTTCATACATTTTAATGAGTGTTATATCAATACATGCCTCAGAGGAGGAGATTGAGTAGAGCTGACGTAAAGGCACCTGCTTTTTTATCTGCTTTCTCACCAAAGAATGAAAATCTAGGGCAGAGGATATGAAGGATACAAATGGAATGCTAAACATAAGGAAAGTAAATTGAATGGCATCATATTCCCTAATTGCCAGACAGACTTGATCTTAGTCCACTTCAGACTGCTTAGTTTAAAGATACATCCCAAGACTTACTTGTCAATCATAACATTCACTAGCTTTGGGGTTTTTTTACCTCCCTCACTTAAGCTAAATGAAAAGAACAGGTCTATAATGTCTTGTTACAAATCCTTTATAGACTGAATTGAGAAAACAGATTTAAGTTGTCTTGATTTTGACAGTGCTGAATGTGCTATTGAGATGTGTTTAGTTTCTTCCTGTGCTTGCCAACTGTTTAACCAAAGAGTTGACGTGTATTGACGTTGGGAGTTTAAAATAGGAAAATAGATTTATATCTATATACCTCATGCATTACCACTTGTTAGATACGCTTCTGAAGTACTTAGGGAAGCTCCACTAGAAAATATTCTCATTAACAAAACGAAGAAGTAAAAATCCCAGAAACCCTCAGCACTGAAAGCAGATAATTTTTTTTACTTTTCTTTTCCCTGAAGAAGTGATGGTTTAACCTGGCATTACTGTCTTTCTCATGTTGTAGTTGAAGCAATTTAATGATAAGATATGTCAGCTTCTCTAAAGGTAGCAAAGGGAAGGCTTTTTAAAATTATTTTTTAATAAATTTATTTGATGTAATTAATTAATTAATTCTGTAACAGACACAGAGTTCGTTAACAGAATACGCCCTTATGAAATCTAATATACCTGGAATAAGATTCCACAAAACATACCTGAGGTTCTGCATTGATACATATTTTATATTTAGAAGAAATTAACATACTTTTCCTTAGTTAAACAGTAATATTTTGTAGGCTGTTCAAAAGATTTCTGGCTACTTATAAATTCTCACCTGAAAATAATATCAGATTTGCACACCAATGGGTGACATAAAGGGAGAAATATTCCATTCCACTGACAGCGATCTAAAGTTCTAACGTAAATATCGTTTGTACTTGTAAAACAACTGCTGGAAACCATCTACATACTACACGCTCAAGGTAGTGTGCTCCTCAAAAATCTACTCTGAGACATTCAGAAGAGGTTTCATCTTCAGTACCTTAGGTACTAGGTATCTAAGTACTTGGGTACTAGGTAGATTAGTTTGTTAGGTAGATGTGCTAAGATATAACTTTAATGTCCACAATTACATTAGCACTTGAATATGCAGTCTCAGTCTTAGTCTCCTTAATTAAAAATGTTTCAATTTACTCCATTAGCACTCACCTACAAAGGTAAGCAGGATCACCAACAAAAGGATAAGGGCACAGATGCATGGAATCAGTATTAGGAACAAAAGTCGAAGGAACTTGGCAGAAGCCAGTTTCTGAGAGCAACCATCCCCCATATTATCCTCATCCGTTCCTAAGACCTGAAAAACAAAAAAGCACAGTTTTATCATTCTGGTGTCAATTAGTTACCCTTATGTTTCCAATGGCAGTACTCCCCATTACACAGAACAGCTATATGATTAAAATATATGCTATAAATGGCTTTTAGATTCTTAATGGAAAGTTGTATGTAAGCTTTCTTTTTGGTGGACAGACTAGTGTAATCCATATAATACAGTTTTGTTCACCCAACATCACAGACTTACAGATTCATTGGAATGTTTAAAAATTTCTGATGAGCTAGAAGTTGGATAGGCATTTCACTTGAAAAAAATGTAATACATATTAAATTAACCCCTCTTATTCACAGTCTTCCTGATAGTCTCAAACTATTTGCAGCAAACACCCAAGATCGCATACAACCTAGCCAGCACAGGGTTAAATTCACTGGAATCAATGGTGTGGAAAAGGAATGCGCTACCCCGAAAGTTTCACTCTGGGTGCTAGGAGAACAAAGACTAGCCAAGGCAGAGATATTAGTTGGTGCAGCGCTCACTAACATTCTAGGATTTTATATACTGCGTAGGCAGATGTGGAAACTCCCAGATAGAACTGTGTGGAGTTTCGCAAGAAATGAGAAGGAATCGGGCATAGTGAAATTGAGTCTGTTAGAAACACCTGTACCCTTACCCGCCTCTCGTACCACCAATGTCTGGCAACACCCGTTACCAGCAGCAGCAACTATGGGGACTGACAGGGTGGTAACAGAATTAGAGGAAAGAGACATCATCATCAAAAGGACTCATTCACCTTATAATTCACCAGTGTGGCCAGTAGAGAAACCAACTGGGCAATGGTATTTCACATTGGGTCACTAACAGTTATATGCTAATATCGCACCTTTAACTGCCGCAGTTCCAAACATTGCCGAGATTGTGACGCTGATACAGGGAGCTGCCCAGCCTTCGAGATGGCTGCCCCAAAATGAAAGTCTCTTGTGTATCTGCTAATACCATCACCCCAAAGGTTCACACTAAGCCGAGAGAATATTCTACAGGATTTTGCACTGTTAAACAATATAATAATAACCCTGTCAGTTGTATACTCAACCGAGCATGCTTCCTTTCCTTTTATATTTACAGGAATCACTCCTTGTTATGGCACAACCTGTCCGGGAAAGACTCCACCATGACTGGTTTCTTTCTAATTGAAATTAGTACATTGCTTCTGGTCCAGACATACGATCTTTGGGATCATGCACTTCTAAATGATAGTGAAAGTGTTGGATCACTAGAAAATCAGGCAGGCTTCAGTCTTGCTATTCTGGTCATGCATGAGAATGAGGCATACCTGAAAGATGAATGGAGATGGGAGACATTGCAAACCCATGGAATCAAAATATCCCACAACAAACATGGTATTCACCAAATTTTGTATTACTGAGCGTACTCTACCCATTAGAACATCGAGCATAGCCCAACGAAGAGAAGACAAATGGGACACCCTTGGTGTTGCTGCATGTTTTGTGCGGGAGCAACAAGGATTTATTTGTGAGAGCAACACCATCAAAGCCCAAGTCATCTGTCTTGACACTGAACAAAACATTTGCTATTTTGAAATACAACCAAATGAAACCCCTGAAACTGTACTTGTATATATTGGGAAACGATGCACTTGTATGAGAACCCTTTGTGATTCTATACTTGTAGGCAGCACCACTGTAGATACTTACAATCACTCTAATATTGTGTTTGTAACCTTACTAACATAATGGGATGTGACTTTAATTATTCAGCTCCTGTCACATCCTACCAATTGCTACAATCTAACTACATGTCATATCAAGGCTAGTTACCTACCCCCATTGGAATGATCTCACATTGGTGAAAAAACTGTTGCAACATGATGATCTGACCCAGTTGCTACAAAGAGCTCAGAACAATGGAAAAGGAACTCTAATTACTCTCCATCATGATGCAGAGGAGATACACCACATCTTAGAGAGAGTGAAGAAGGATGGAGAACACCACTGGTGGGACACTTTATTTGGGTGGTCACCGACCGCAATGGGAATTTTTAAAAGATGCTGCATCCTGTCATAGTTTTACTAATACTTATCATATTGTGTTGTATTTTAACAGTTACCTTGTATGTTAAACTTTGGATCATGATGAAACATTTGTGTCACCAAATGTCCCCACAAGATATATATGTCCTCGATAATCCTCACCACAAGAACGCATGTGACACACCCAGCGCATCCCAAATCCCATGAAGCTTGACCGTGAAGCTTGAGTGACTATAGTCACAGGGTGGATTATGTGGAATAATGGCTGAAGGTGACTTAGAAATTAAACTTATGTTTTTAGAAAAGGTACAGCACTGAAGAAGCTGTCAGGGTGAAGTGCAGCTGGCATGTGAGGAATCCATTCCATTAAGTTCCCTAGTAACCATAGATGTCAGCAATGCCAGGAGAACTTGGCGTACTGACTCTAAGAGGAGTTGTCCAGAGGGTGGAGCAGTGCGGAGGCATCACAGCCAGGCTCTGTGATAAATGGGAACTCGAGGTACCATGGAGCTGGTACGCTGCACATCTGCTACCCTGGGCCAAAAGTCCGTCATACTTTTGACAAAATGCTGTCTGTTTGGTGAACTTTGCTCATAATAATATCATCATAATACCAAAACACACCTCCATCCCAAAAGTTACCCACCTCTAAGGTGTGACCACCCCTCGCTGAGCACGCGCTTTGAATTTCTTCTAGTCTATGCTTTTAAAAGTAAAGCGAGGAAATTTTACACTAATCATAATAAAGGTATGTGTGACTAGAGTCACTCAAGTTCCACCTGAAAGATAAAAAATAGTAAAAAATGTCTGAATAGAAAGAGGGTGTTGGGGAAGATACCATCACGTACCACACTGACTTCTGGGACCAGTCGACGGGCTGAACCTCTCTTCCCCCCACCCCACTGGGACGCCTTTGGGTAAGATCAAAACATCTGGTTATACCAACTGTTTCCCAGGGAAAACTTAGAAACCTCTCTATAGCTTCACTTTAAATCTCCAATGCTTCATATTTGCTTAATACATTTGCAGCCTAGCAGTGTTACTCATCTTCTTAGTATTTGTGTGTGTCTTGTAACCAGCAATCTTATCACCAGTAATCCAAAGAACCTCTGTATCTGTTGCTTTAATAAACTGTACTATTCATTAATCTAGCCGTGATTGTTCTCATTGAATGCTACAAGCTAGGGCACCTGGCAAATTTGTTACTAACAACAAATACTCTGAGGAGTGGTTACTTCTACAACCCTTAGAAAATAATCCGTTGACCAAGTCTGAGACTAAGACTGGACTTAGCCGAAACTAAACTCCTCTCTGAGAAGGAGTTTAGAAAGCAAGGGGGCCCTGTCTGAACCTCGTGACTCAATGGTAGAGTCTCCCCCCAGCCACTCTTCAGACTCTTACCATTAATGCAACACCTCCCCATCACACAGAACAGCTAGAGGATTTAAATATATACTATAAATGGCTTTTAGATTCTTAATGGAAAGTTGTATGTAAGCTTTCTTTTTGGTGGACAAACTAGTGTAATCCATATAATACAGTTTTGTTCACCCAACATCCACAGACTTACAGATTCATTGGAATGTTTAAACATTTCTGATGAGCTAGAAGTTGGATAGGCATTTCATTTTTTAAAAATGTAAAATACATATTAAATTTAAGCAATAAGGCTAAACATAGCTTATTTTATGATTAAAAATATTCCATTACTAATTATTCAAGAGCTCCATGTTCTTAAGTTTCTCCTATTAAGGAATCAAGCAACTATTACAATCTTTAAGTGACAATAGAAGTGATAAGGATTGTTCCATTTATGCACAAGAATGCTGTCTCATTTTTTAAGTGCTTTACAAAATTACAACTTATGACAGTATTCTGTAGAGTTTGAAAGTAATATTTTATGTTCTATAAATAGAATATAGAATACAGAAAAATTATTTTCTGAATTCAGCTGAGCTGCACAAGGTACAAAAACTCAAACCTTTGCAAAAGACTAAACATGTATTTAATATATATATTTAAACATAACTCCATTAAGACTATAATCTCATACTCTGGAAAAATATCACACATTTTAAACAGAAACAAAAACAAAATTCCAAATTAATATTTAATAGCAAGATTGAAACTGTTGTCATGAAGTTAATACATCTTTATTCAAAACTGACTAAAAGTAATTACAATTTTCCCTACAATAAGGTGAAATTGAATGATAGGATTATTAATTCCAGAAAATTTCTTCCCATAGGATGACTAATAGTTCATCCTCTTTGTCAGGAAGATCAATCCCATTGAACTTGGTTGTGACAGGGCACAAGAGTGTAAATGCATCCATGACACTGACAGCCTCTCCCCAAAGAACCTCAAGAGACTGAGGTCTACAACATATATATTATTAATCTCGTAAATGCCAGTCTCTGTGGGTCATCCCTTTGGCTGGCTCTGCTGTAAGTGCCTTTCTGTGAAGAACAGGTTACCAGACTGACTGGCACAAATGGAAGTTAAACTATTTCTTAAGGAATTGCTGCACAGACACTAGATTTATACTCCTGCACCTCACGTTTTACTGACTTGACTGAGAAGACTGTAGGCATAAGTGGGATTTACAGCATAATTTTTCATCATTCTGCAATGTCTTTTTCCAGCACGGCATGGCACAAAGACTATTTGAAAGGAAACTTTCCTTGCTTATAACAGAATTATCATCTATTTCTGATACCCCTGGTTATTAGACACTGCAGACACTATACAGACAGCAGAAATTAAGAAAACTGCATTTGTGCAGTTGGATGTACCTTTTCTGATACCGCTAAGCATCGCATGTTATCTGACCTCCTTGAGATCCATCCACTGCAGTGTCCCATATGACTTTTTTTGTTACTTCTACTCTTCCAAGTAAAGACCAAGCAACACTGAAAATACGTATGGTACCAATATGGTGTGAAGTGCCAGCAGTATCTCCCTTGATAACCTTCGTCCTCTTCCAGTGATTCAGCCTCAACAGTGTCCTACTACTGGGCTTATCTAGCAGCAGGATGTAAGTTGATGGCCAACTTAAAGATGGTGGAGTTACCTGAACATTGGAAACAGCCATCTTAGGGTGGGAATAAGAGTGGTAGCTCTGTCTATTGAAAATGTACAGCCTGGATGAGATGACAAGGTCTGTAATCTGATCATCACCATTTCCCACAACAAAAGAAATACAAAGAAAGTTGGAAAGAGTTAACTGGTTGTCAGAAGTGTTTTTCTTAACAGCTTATTCAGAAGTTGCAAATTGTGCAATCCAAGATTTCAGGATATCTCAGCTAAATTACTGCCCTTACCTGCAAGTAACACCTCAAATATGAAAGCACAGATAAAGATAAGAAGGTAGGTGACTTTTAGGAACCCAAATCCAAGTGACATTCAGACAATCTCTGCTTGACTATGTAACTTCCTGCAGTGCCCACTCGCCTACATTTTCATATTAAAGTCTTCAAGGTCTGCCTGAAGTTTTGCTTCTGGTCATGCTGGAATACAGCAGCTTAGCAGCTATTCATGGCAGGCTTCCCTGAATTCCATAACCTTGGTTTTCACAGCCTGTATTAGGCCCCCTTGGGAGGTCTAAGCGCAGGTAACAGAGGAATAACAGCTCTGTTATGAACACACATCTCCCAAAACACAGCTGCCATAACTACTTCTGAAAGCACAGCCAAAAAAAAAAGATAAAAATGGCATAAAACTGCCTTTTCTAACAGCACAGTGGTTACAGTGCTCCCACAGGAAATGGAGCTATTGAGTTCAACTCCCTCTTCAGCCTGAAGCAGTTAAAAATTAGATCTACAACTCGGTAGAGTATCACAGCCACCTGAACAGACTTCTCCTCAATCAGAGCACGCTTTCTCTTGAAACTGTGATATTCTGTAAAAAAGAACACAGTTCTGCTGGACCAGATAATAGGGACCAGGACTACCACTACACAGCCCCACGATTAGGGCACTCGGGAGCTGACCCTCAGTTTCTTCAGGACAAATGTAAATCCAGCTCATTTCCCTAAAGAAATCATCCCAGTCAAGAAGCACTTACAAATACCAGGCAGCAGTGCCCAACTCTATCCAGTGTAATACAAGACAAATGCTGACCCATGACTCCACAAAGAACCTGTCTCAGGAGTAAAAAACTTATCAACGAACAACAAATTTTGTTCTCAAAGAATTGAGAAAACACAAAGAAATAGTATTCATCATCAACTTTTTTGACTCCTTTTGTGAAGAGGAGGTGATATTGACTATTTTGGAAGTACGTGAGATCTTAATCATCCCAAGCACAAGTGTCTAACTGAGAGCAGAGTTACCACCACCATTACACAGATGCCTCAGAGTTAACCTAGGAGAAACACTAAATGTGTGCCAATGAAAACACTGAGCTTCCTATGCTCCTGTGTTTCTGTGAGAAATTTTTTCTCAAGTCTATTGGCACTGTGGATAGTAGCTACTTTAGGCAAATGTTCATACTAAAGGAGAACCTCAAACATCTTTCTTGTCAACTCCTGAAAGCAACAATAAACCTCAATCTTTGCACTGACAACTTACTACCACCGATCTTAAAAGGGACTGTTGTATCCAGATTTGCTTTCAGTGACTGCTCAAGAAAAGAATGTTGGATTGTGAAAGAAATGCTTCTCTAAACACCACAAATTCCTAGTTTTGTATAATAGCAAAGTAAATATTTATAGCCAACTAAACTGCATGTTGTATTTTTCCCTTCTACAGAAAAAGACCTCATGAAAAACACTAAACCTCTTTAAAATCATCGGTGACTCAGCAAGTATAACTTTTTTTTTCCAGTTTTCCAATTTTGCCAGTTTTCTACCACTTGAACATCTACATGAGGTTTTTTCCATCAATTTCTGTGGTGAATATGAAATAAAACTAGAATTAGTGCCAATGGTTCCTATATCATCAATGAGAATTTAATAAAGTGTCCTATAGATAACCATAAATGCATTACACCTACTCTTTATACATTCCCTGATACTATTTCTTTTCCTCTTGCCAACAAATATTGCAATACACACAGAATATATGCACCAGTTTTAATGCCACTGGTATCTGCATGAACTTCAGACACGCTCTATTCTCTCAATTCTAATAAATAATGGAATAGAGGCATAAATAATGGAATTTTCAGAGAAAAATGGGCCTGTAGAAGGAAACAAGGGTGCTACATGCTTATTCACCTGGTTCAGTCCAAGCTTCCAAGAGAAGAAACCATTCTCCCTCAACTCTCTCTGTAGTCAATAGTTTCTCTGAATCATTCCGTAAGTCTGTAAGACTGAGGTACCTTGTATGTATCTCCCTTTCCAAGGGAAGGCAAGAAGACTTAGAAGCAGAATCCTTGAAGGCAGACTGAAAGAAACCAACTCTAAATGCTGGAGATTTTGGTGTAAAATAGATTTAGCACAGCACTGAACCAAAACATATTCTCAATACCTGAAGAATACTGGCGCAAGTTCCCTTCCTACCCCTGTTGTTAGAAAACACGATTTAAGAAAGACTTTTTTAAATTAAATACTGTCTGCATTGTAGTTAGGAAATGTCAGTGTTTGGGTTTTAAGACAACGAGTCATTCGCTTTTAATAAGATCAGGCTTCATATTAAACAAGAATATAGTCAGAATACAGGATGCTTAAAAACATTCCCATAATTTCTTCTGACAGCTAAAAAATTCTGTCCCTAATGAAATGCCATTAACCACTGATTACCTGATTGCCATTCTTTCAGTAATGACTGCAATAGAGAAAATATACCATGAAGCAACTCTGAGGTAATTTCAGCCCAGATTTTTTTTAAAATCCTAGACTTATCTAGGACTGATGGATCAGGCTGCTCACAGTTGATTTTCTGAAACCTCAGAGGCAGAAAAAGTAAGATTTAAAAAAATACAGTCCCGTCTGACTAAAGAAAGACTAAAAATTCATTGGACCAAAATTCACAGCTTATCTTCTGCAAGATCCAGGGAGAATTTGATCTCATGGGTGTAATTTCAATAACATGCCTGTCATATTAAAGCACAGAAATGACAGATTACATTAAGATTTATGGGTGAAAAGCCTATGGTAGCATGCAATTTTCCTTTCAGACACAAAAAGTATCTAAGTTACTAGTCTATAAAACAGTCTGAATCATGGCATAAGCACTTGACAAAAATATCTCCTGCTGTTGTCACCACAAACCTAACAGATGTTCTCCCAGTAAAGAAATATCATTAGGGCTAACAGCCTACTGTCAGTATCTTCTATGCATGATGGCTCTATACAAAGAACTGTAGAAGACAACTGTTGGATCAGAAGCATCAAAATATCTTGAGCAAGCCATACGCCAAAGTGCTATGTAGCATTTATTGTGGAAAGAAGTCAAAAGCAGACAAGAAAGTACTACCATGAAATGCAGAAAGATTGTCACTGGAAGGCAGTAAACAGGTGACCTTGCAGGAGTCCTCATAATGCCATTGAGGAATCTGCTACCCTGCCAAGCAGTAGGTCATGTATGGAAAATATGTTAGATTATGAAAACTATCTACAGTTCTTCCCATATCCTTGATATCATTCCTAATGTGGAAGCAGCGCTCTGTTGTCAGCCTCTGTGATTTTATCAACTCTCATGATGCTGGTCTTAAAGCTCTAGATATTGGACTCACACAACCATACCAGCCATCACAGCTTTCCTTTCCCTGTAACAGAAGATGGTTCCCAGTTCTCATGGCTACAAAGCAAAAACTGAACACATCAAGAGTCAGTGTTTAAACACACAACAGCATATATAAAGAAATGTAAACATACTCATTCTTACAGTCTCTTCTGACCGACTCACAATATTCAAATGTGTGGGAGTGGGTAACAGAAGCTGCACATGATCTACATTTTTCATTAGTTCTGTCCTGTTCACATGACAATTTCAGAATCAGCCATGCACTTCTATGTGACTACTTTATCATCCAAAAAATATAACACCAAGCTTTAGTAGTCACTGTAGTCACTTTACTAGTCAAGTAGAAAGTGTAAGATAGACCTTACAAAGGTGCAGGCAAAGTCACATGCCAAAAAACAAGAACAGACAAAAAGTCACTGGAAACGAGGTTTTGCATAATCTTTCATTTTCAGTGTTAAAGGAATCAGGGTGCAGAACTGAAATGGACCAACTGAAGAATGAATTGTTAAGGCAGGTACGAAATTGGATACTAAGCAGCTCTTGTCTGCAAATACAAGTAATACTCAAATTCCAGTGTACAGGAATTTAAGAACAAAAGTTCCATAGTTATTCTGAAAGAAAATAGTTCCATTTAGAGGAAAAGAAAAAAATAAAAAACCTTTTCACACAGCAAGGCAGCAAACATGAGAAGCATGTTACTATCACATGAATTGTTATTTGCAAAATGAAACGCACTAGTTTTCCTGACAGTTCAAGTTCACCGTAATCCTGTAACTTCTCCAAGGAAATTCCACATCCTCAGACAAATTACAAATCGCTGACATAATTCATTCAAAGTTCATTTTGATGACAAGACCTCCTTTCCCATCCATGAAATAAAATATTCTGATTTATCCGTTTCAACCACTGAAATATAAACATATTGAGTCATTATACCAATCTGAAATATACCGTATCCCAGCAAGGCAGGTGTCATATAAAGCTGAGCACATCTTTCCAAAAGAAATATTTGGTTGGTGCTAGATGCCATGTCCAGACAGAATCTTTTGGCTGAAGCAGAAACCTGAAACACATTTAACCTTCCTGACTTACATTTTCACATAAAGTAAGTAGAGTGTAACAGTGTCAGTGGTGTTTCTTCTGTGTACAGAAGGCACAGTGTGTAAAGTAAGGTGATTTTTTGCCTTTCAGGCTACCATAGAGACCCATTGGTCACTTCTTCTGTCCAGGCGACCTTTCAAGCTGTTATTAACCCAACATGAGACACAGCATAGTAAAAATCCAAACCAGGCACCACCAGAAGTCACCAACTCAGACTAATGAGCGTTGATGTGGCATTCTTTCCTTCATTTCTGTCGCACAAATTTGGGGTTCTTAACTCCTGGCAAATAATTTCAGCAGTTTTATGAGCCACTGAGACAACTTTGAGGAATTGTGGAGATAGCATGAGCTCAAAAGAGGCAAGGTGACATTCAGGTACGTCTCACCCAGCTCTGTGACAACACAGTTCTGATGCTGCTCCAGTTTCAGTTTGAGACAGAGCCAGCGGTAAGTTTGCTGAGACAAAATCCGAACACAACTATGTTGTTGTCCAGTTATCTGTGTGTTTGAGACCTTGCACTGCTGCCTGTCAAGCTGGATCTCCTTTGGAGTATGCCTACAGCGCTGTCCAAACAGCATGACTGCAGACCCCTCAGGCATAACCCACTCTCAGTTTGAACTTTCTACCTGAGGAACGACCAGCCATCAGAGCCACCCACAACACACTGCATTCTAAATCTGTTTTTATCCAGAATGACAGATGAATGCTGTGCTGCCAGTGGTGTTACCCGTTTCCAAGTTACTATCATACAGTGTATGCTCAGTTTAAGAGAGCTAGTTCCTGGTGCAACATCTCTTTCATAGTTCATTCTTCCCTTCCTGAAGGCTTTGAGGGAGGTAGAAATAAGTCAGTCACTCAGACATAAGCACTACAGCCAGGAGATTTGGAACTCTGAGGAGTTTACTTTCATTTCATCTAGTTCTTTTGGAAAAGGCTCTGGTGTTTTATCTTGGCAATGCAGTGATTATAAAGACACTTTGAAAAGCATCTGATACTGAAATAAATCTAAATAAATAATGTAATAACTGGTCTCCCTGTAAAGATTTGATTTAGAAATCAGAAAGCTATTCACAAGCAAACTGTTGACCTTGGTTCTCCATTACAAGTGACCTGTGTGGAAAAGAAAGGATTTCCTGGATTCCATATACCTGGTGTGATACTAAGAATGGCTTCTACCTCATTTAAAATGAATCAGACATACCACTTAACCATCATATAGGGTTAGTACTGATCACTCTTCAAAATTTGAATTAGAAGAGAGGGGAAGAAAGGACAGCTATCACTACTAGACAACAGTAGTGTAACCTCTTCAATAGCAATATGTTTGAATCTCTTCCTTTTTCAAAAGAAGTGCTGCTGAATAACGATTCCACTTTGGCATAAGTGTAAATTGTTAAATACTTATATATTGTACTTATTTGCAATTATTTTAATTTCACTGATGTAAACTTGCAACTACAACAATGGATGCTTCCCATATTGGCAATGGAACTTCAATGAATTGTCAAGAACATTCAGATTAAGAAATGGTTCAGCTGATGGCAAACTTACTACAGTTCTAAGCTCTCTCTTCTTTATTACTAACAGCTGGTGGCAAAGAGGTGTGACATTGCCATGCCTCATAAATTAAGAAAGATTTAGTAAGTGTATGGAAGATATAAAATATTTTTTAAAAACTGAATTGTCTATGGAAGGAATTCATTTTAAGAACTAGGCTATGGTTAGCATTATCTGATACTTCTCAAAACCAGAACACGAACACCTATTCAGCCTACCTCAGCAGGCAGTGGGAAACTGTTCTGGGGAAATTACTCCTTAATTAATGCAGAATTTATGCTTTCGGGGTTATTAATTTTTTTTTTAAGTTTCTAGGTCTTGCAAAAATTACTCATGAAAGTTTCAATAGTGCCATGCTGTTTTTCTGAACACAACCAGTGTGGTGGTTTGGGCTGAGGTAGAGTTAATTGTCTTCATAGTAGCTATTATGGGGCTATGTTTTGGATTTGCGCTGAAAACGGTGTTGATAATACAGGGATGTTTTTGTTACTGCTGAGCAGGGCTTACACAGAGTCAAGGCCTTTTCTCCTTCTCACACCACCCCACCAGCGAGTGGGCTGGGGGTGCACAAGGGGGTGGGAAAGGAAATAGCTGGGACAGATGACCCCCAACTGACCAAAGGGATATGCCATACCATATAACATCACAGTCAGCAATAAAAGCTGGGGGAAAAAGAGGGATGGGGGAGATGTTCGGAGTTGTGGCATTTTGACTTCCCAAGTAACCGTTACATGTGATGGAGCCCTGCTTTCCTGGAGATGGCTGAACACCTGCCTGCCCATGCGAAGGAGTGAATTAATTCTTTGGTTTGCTTTGCTTGCATGTGTGTTTTTGCTTCACCTATTAAACTGCCTTTATCTCAACACACGAGTTTTCTTACTTTTGTTTTTCTGATTATCTCCCCCATCCCACCACGGGGGAGTGAGCAAGGGGCTGCATGGTGCTTAGTTGCCAGCTGAGGTTAAACCACAACACCCAGAGACCACTCTAATGCCTTCCTGACTACCCAGATGTGCACTTCATTGAGGTTTGCTAAGCAAGCAGAGCACCGATGGCAAGTCTCTGGCTATACATTGCTGAGAATCACAATTCAGCTGGCAGGAGAGTAACACAGTACTTGTTCAGGTTCCTGCTTTGCTGGGAATTCAATAAGCAGATGCCTGCACAGGAGCCATTAGCACCAGAACATAAAATCGGAAACCATTAAAAAAACTTTAAAAAAATCTTAGCAGCCTAATTTGTGACAATAAAAAGCTTTTGAAAAGAGATTTTGAGGGGATGGAGGGATACAGTTAAGAGGAAAGCCTCCTCTTAAAAGTAGCTTTCAAGCCTGGAAAACTAGAAGGGTCAAAAAGAAATCCTACGTGCCCCATGGCTCTCATTCAGCGTATCAATCACCACCTGTGTAGAAATACCACCAGAAGCCTCATCCCACACAAGGCAACTAGACCTCATAATTGAACACACCTTTTTTTTCCTATTAATGCCTGACCAGTAGGCTTAGCCTTCAGAACTTGCAGGTGACCAGTACATCATATATATGCCATGCACATTGCTGATTATACAATTACTTGACCTGTTGAAAACAGAAGCTTTCAATGACATCAATTGGATGCTAAACTGGAATGCAAGCTGAACAAATGGCAGGAATCTTCTTAGAAGCATTTATCTCCGTGTATTTCATGCATTTCTGATTCATTTTTCTCTAAAATGTGTAGATTCTTCTTACACTATAAACGTCTGCCTTGAACAAATAAAGATTTTGGATTTGAATGGGTAATGTTAGCTTTACACTACTGACTTTTTTCTGAACTGTGAATAAAAAGATACTAACCCTTGGACCAAGGATAAGAGCAGCAGCAATATTAACCGAAGGAAAGGATGTGGTTTAGAGTCAAAGCAAAGCTTCATCTGTGCAGCATAGCTGGATATTTATTTGTCCTCCTCTCAAACATGAAAATGGACTTACACAATGTCTCACAGGTCAATAACCTACTATCTATAAAATTTAGAGGTGACTCATTCATTTTTCAATAGGATACCACTTTGTTCAGAAACATGTCATCTTTGAACATTTTGCTTCAGTAGGAGAAAATAAAGAGAAGGATATTTTTTAAAACTACCAGGACATCTTGAGAGAAATAACTGAAGAGGTGATGTCGTGGTTCAGCCACAGTCGGGAACTAAACACCACGCAGCCGCTCGCTCACTCCCCCCACCCCTGTGGGATGGGGGAGAGAATCAGAAGAGCAAAAGCAAAAAAAAAAACTTGTGGGTTTTATCATTATTATAACAATAACGATAATATAATAAAAAGGAAAAGGGAAAAAGGAAAAAAGCCAAAACACAAACGATACAATCGCTCAACACCCACTGACCAACGCTGCCCATCCCCGAGCCGCAATTGCTGCCTGCCTCCCCCGGCCAGCTCCTCCCAGTTCACATACTGGGCATGACGTTACATGATATGGAATATCCCTTTGGCCAGTTTGGATCCGCTCTCTTGGCTGTGCCCCCTCCCCTCCCGGCTTCTTGTGCACCCGGCAGAGCATGAGAAGCTAGAAAAGTCCTTGACTAGTGCAAGCGCCGCCCAGTAACAACCAAAACATCAGTGTGTTATCTCAACATTGCTTTCATACTAAGTCCAAAGCACAGCACTGTGCCAGCTGCAGTGAAGAAAATTAACTCTATCCCAGCTAAAACCATGACAGGTGACTGGTGATTAAACTTATTAATTTTGGTTGAAGTTATGAAGCAACGAGGTGATGCAGAAAACTCAAGATCAAGTGGGTTAACAAGGCACTTATATTGGTGTACAGGTTTGACTATGACTTTCATATAGCATCAAAGGTTTATGGCTCATGTAAGGATTTGTAGGATAACAACTCCCGTTTAAGTTACTGAAATAATAACAATGTGGTGATTTATTTTGTCAAAGAAGAAAAATCCTACTGTATTTACAGCTAGGACTATCCAATTTAATTGTCATCCCTAGAACAGATGCCAGCTTTCCTCCCATTCACATTTTCTTGGGAACTCTCCAAGAGTCACATAATAATCCTATCTATGCTAAGGAAAAAGCAAATGGCAACCATCTGGGTTCTTAGACCTTCCAGACCATTATCAACACTATTCCATATACTCTGACTTTATAGGGAAAAGGAGAATTGTTAATAACTTCTAAACACATTCAATTGTCATTTCAGACTTCCTTTCCAGCCTTGTCCACATGTCCTACAAATTATTTAAACTTATACCTTTAAAATGGCTGAGCAGGGACAAACTGAAGCTTAAAAAAAGGTATTTACTACTGAATTCTTATGTTACATGGTTGCTACAAATCAAATCGCAAGGAAAAAAAAACAATAGCTACTTACCCTACAGTTCCTGACATTCTTTCAGATATATCATCCATTCAGACAATACCCATACATGCACAAAACTAGCATCTTTCAAACAATAAGCTGCCTCTCAGCAATGGCTGTACCTCAACACTGTGTGATGGCAAAAATCCACAGGCTGTTACAGCAAAGTGGGCTCAGACATCTGTGTTTCTTCCTGAAGATACGAAAACGCAGGAGGCTGGGGAAAGCCTGACAACTGTTGCATGTTTTGCTTCTATAATCTCCAGGTCCCACTGGTTCTGGGACAACTTTAACACAGGCAAAATAATCCACCCCGCAAAAGATTTGACATCGGAAGGAACAATGGAAGAAATTGCCATGTCACGCCACTGGCCAATGTAAGTCCAGAGCAGACATAGCTATACATCACAGATATGTGCTGGATTATTATATGAAGGCAGAGTTGCAGGTCTGAGACCTGGGATGGAAAGCTCCTCAGCGCTGCCAGTGGTTTTATTTCCAGGAGAATGCCCTGACTGCTTTCTGAAAACTCATGAGATGAACAATGCAAGGAGCACATGCGTGATTTCTTACCACTTCATTCAGAGGCAGCAGGAAAAAAAATGAGAGTCTCTTTTCCTAGGAAATGCTTCCTGAGTCCAAGACATTCTCATGCAACTTTCAGTAATATTGGAGTGATAGTATAGGCTATTTTGAAACTAGGAGCTCTTTGAGGTGACAAGCCATGGCAATTGCTCTGGGCAATTACTATTACTGTTAGATCACTGTTAAATTAAATCTCTCTGATGCCAAACAGATCAGACATGGAAGATTCTAGCACAGTAGTTTTTAAAACACTAGGTTCTGTATATGGCAGAACTGAGTGTTACAGGTTTGAGGAAGAGAAGAAGGGAAAGATTGACCTTGACAATCACTGACCAGCCAGTCCCAAAGCAGGTGCGCCATCCACTGAGCACTGATCTTGAACTCTCTCTGAACTACAACATGTGAATTGGACTAGATGCAGTCTGATGCAGTCCCAAAGAAGGAAATTCATGTCTGCCTTCATTTCCTTTCCCCTAAGGACTGGGTGAAGATGGCTTAAATGTTAAATATAGAAAACACTTCTTTTGCAAGAGAAAGTGAGCCTTGGGATTCAGGAAGAGCAGTAGCTTACAGGACCACCTGCAATGATGCAACCTGACAATCTTCTTTCCCATGCGTTTACAGGAGCTGTCCCCCATGGATCATTCTATGAGGAAAAGTTTTAAAAACTGCCTCAATTTCTGTGTCCTCCCTGAAAAAAAAGCACATATGCAAAGGCTGAGGTCCCACAGAATGCATACTGTTGCGGGAAACATGCTTGAGAACACAGGGCAGGGCTTGAACCATCAAAGCATAAACTTCACCATTCCAAAGCAGCTCTGGCAGTATCTGATTTCCAACATCTTTTCACTTTCTACAGGGTAATGCATTAAAAACTACCTTATGTTGGCAACAACACTGGCAAAAATAGAGATCTCTAAACTGTGTGGCACCCAAAGAAGCAGATGCTGCAGGGGTTGCACTCTTAACGACAGAGATAGTGAAAAGGAACTGAAGGATGGCTGGATTCATTTCATCCCTTCATGATACGTGGATCGGGGAAGAGCGACAGAGGAGCAGAAAACCCTGGAGGTAACACTGCCACTTTGGTCAGTTGTGAGCAAACATACATTCCCCAACTGATGCTATAATGAGGTGGCCATCACTTCTAGATAATTCTGCCCCTGATTAAATGGACATCTGTACAGGGTGTAGGCGGCAAGCTGCTGGCAGTGGGAGGACTGCAGGGGTGGCCTCCCTGAGAAAAGACCAGGGGCTGTCCTGTCCCATGCTGGGCATGTCCAGTTCCAGCTGGCTCCACACCACAGGACAGAGCTGAGCCCATCAGCCAAGCTGGAGGTGCCTCTGTGAAAACATATTCAAGAATGGACAAAAAACACCACAGAGGCAGAGAAGTGGAAAAAGAGCAAGAAACAGCAGCACAAACACCAAGGTCAGAGGAGATGCAGGTGCCTCTATGGCAGAGCAGATATCCCCAAAAGGGCTGCAGCCCATGGAGGATCCACACCAGAGCAGAGCAAGAGCGAAAAGGAAGGAGCAGCAGAGGAGAACCACAGTGCTCCCTTCTGCCGCTTGTGGCCTCGCTGCAGGGACTGAGTACCACCTGCAGCAATAACAAGGCGGGAGAGGAGGAGTCTGGAGTGAAGATCAGCCTGGGAATGGGGGAGGAGAGGTGCTTTCCCCAAGTGTTTTAATGCTTGCTTCTATTTTGTTTTTGTTTCACAATACATGAATCGGTAATTAAAAATGTATATTAATCATTAATAAACTCATTTCCTCCAGTTGAGTCTGTTTTGCCCACAACAGTAATTGGTAAGCGTTCTCCCAGCTTTTACCTTGACCCACAAGCTTTCTCACTCTTCTTCCTATGTTCTCCCCCATCCCACAGGACAGAGCAGGGGGGTGAGCAAGCAGCTGTGCCAGTGCTCGGCTGCGAGCTGAGGCCACCGCTCCACCACACCCAGCCGTAGGCCATGCTCCACTGGGCGCCAAGGGCCAGGAACTGCAACATGGATGCACCAGAAGAAGACATAGCTGTAATCAGACAACACCTTATGGTATCTATCGTTAGCTTTAACCTCCAGACACTCTGATTTTGCAGCTGAAACAACCAGAAATAACAGCATACACATAAATAAATAGTTAACACGCATTGCTTTAAATTATAGTGGCTTGAAACAACAGCTGAGGAGAACCTAGCCCTTCAGGGGAGCAGTCTTCAGCACAAGGAAGGCACGGGATGAAATCTAATTCAGACTTCAGAGACAGCGAGATTCTCATCTCTTTTTGAAACAGCAAGCTCTTGCTTGATTGTTGTCTCATTATTATTTTTACATTTATGATATTAAACCATCATCCCTATTTCTTTCATGTTCGCTGATTAGAAAGACAAGCTGAAATTAAAAACCCTACTTGGAAGGGAACTATCTGTTCCACAGCAGAGTAGCAGAAATTAATTACGCTTCCATCTGACAGTTAAAAAAGGAGAAAAGAATTCACCATTAGGGTATTAAAGCGCTCATCGATTCGGGTGCAGGGGGGGAAGAAGCTCGGGCCTCAGTGCCGGTGGGAGGTGCAGCAAGGTACACTGGCGTCCTTGTTCAGCACCAGGGCCGGTGTGGCACCAAAAGACCCTGGGCCCTGGCGCTAGGACCTGCTGGAGGGGCTCCCCGGCTGCTCTATTTTTACTACGGTATTTTTTACATTCAGACTTTCCACTGCAGGCGGCCCAGGTCAGGGGATCCACTCTGCCGGGGGAATCTGACAGTCAGCCCAGCAAGAGTTATTTATAGAGGGGCGGGGGACTGAGGGAAGGGATGCAAGCGGCATCATATTCTTCTGTCACGGGGCTGCAGAGTGGGAGAGGCACCCACGAACAAGCACCGCACAGCCAGGCAAGGTGGCCGCGGTGGGGAAACCCCAAGCACTGCAGCTCACCGCACTGCCCGGCCCACCTTGCCCCACACCTCCGCCGCTTCACAGCCCAGGGAGAGGGGACAGTCCAGCCAGGTGGGGGGCACAGAGGCTGCGATGTGAGCCAAGGAGGCAAGCCACCCAGGCAAGGACGAGGCACTCTTCCTTCCTTCTTTTTCCCCCCGTTTTCCTCACACAGCCTCTCAGGAAGTGAGGACCCACCTCACAGACAGTGACTCCCCCAGGTACAGATCCCAGCAAGCAGAGGGGGACACTTATGCCCCAGGTACCCAGACTGAGGCCTGGGACAGTTCCAGATGAAACTCCACACCCTCACATGACAAAAATTGACTGCGGAGGGTCACTAGGAAATTAAAAATACAAACGCAATAAGGGTAGTCAAGCTAGATCCTGTCTGGCCACTGTCTTCAGAGGTTGTTCTGGGTGTGAAGACCTTTTCAAGGAGGATTTAAGCTTTCCCTGTCCTACTGTGACAATCCATCACTTTACAAGGGGCTCTCAGCCACCTTTCTCCCCTGGTGCTGAAGAACTGTACTTACGCAGCCTGCCATTTATGAGGTCCATTTCTTTTTGGTAGGGAAAGAAACTGGGACAGAGTAGAAACACCAATATTTTAAACCATAATCAGACTGACCGCCTCAAGCCCTGCTGCTTAGCTCCTTGTCCTGAAGGCATTTAAAAACAAGAAGGTGTCCGGCTGCCACATTTGGAAGGGCCTGGGCTGCATATGCCCTGCAGAACTGCCCTGCTGCAAGCTCCCTGACACCCACCCCTGCCAAACCACGTCTGGCATTCAGAAACAAGGCATTCATCCGGCCTCGCAAGCACTTGCCGAGGATACCTGACACGCTGACAGGATTCGAGTCTTCCCACACAACGTAGTGATAGCCGACATCAGGTTAAAACCTGACCGCACCAGGAGAGAGTGCTGTTGTGTGTAACTGCCTCACGGCGCGTGCTGTTCAGCCTGAAAGCAGATGACCTGGTATCCGCGGCCTCTTGGTCCAGGCGGGGTCAAAGCCGCAGCTCCCACCTCCTAAGGGAAGTGCCTGTAGCACTTATATTGTGCCTGCTGGATTGGGATGGCCTGAATCTGCTGGGCCTCAGTGTGGCAAAGAATCAGAGCCCAAACAGCCACTAAGCCACAGCAATGGAGGCACTGTCTTCCTGCTTGGGTACAAAGGGCTTATTTAGAGTTCAGCATTTGCTGGTTAGAAAAGTTGAGTAGCGGTGAGAGCAGGAGCCACTGGGTTTCTTTGCTCGGTGTACCGGTCCCAACATTCCCTTGTCTGTTCTGCCTCCTCTTGGAAGGACCGTTCCCGTTCTGGTAAATGAGATTTCTGTCTGGGTGCTTATCCACCTTAGCCTCTGCACATACTACTCGCTTGGCCATGCACGTCATGACAAGAAATTATGCGCCTGGCAATACATGGACAGTAATGTTCCTCGAGGGAGCAGAGTGCTAAGACTTAAACATGTATATCAGCTTAGCAAAAAAAAAAAAAAAAAAAAAAAAAGCCGCTCCTACGTTCAAGTAAGTCTGCATTTTTAAATAATTACTGGCTCTGTGAACAGTCCTGGCTTGAACTTGTATCTGCAGACATCATCTAATGCATAATTAAAAGCTAAACAATAATACACATATATTAAATTGACCTATGTGCATTGCACATTTTATAGAACACCACCAATCAGTGGATGCAAACATTTGAAACCATCTTACACTTTTGATTCACTGCACACTCAAGTTATCTACCACAGGCACACAGTCGAGTGCCAGCAAAGATTTCTGGAGAGGAAGTGAATGCTTTCTTCAGTGTCTCATAGTCCCAGCTCCAAAAGACTGAGGAAAAACAATGTTTTGCCCTGATGGTCCCACCAGGTACTAAAAGAGCTCAAGCAGATTCCTCTATTCTGGGCAAGCGGGCTGCGCTGCCTGGCTCACCACCCCAAGAACCTTCTCAGGGAAACAAGTACTGGTGGCTTCCTTAAAAATGCATGCTGAGTGACCATCACACATGAGGTTGAAAAGCTGGGCTTCCCCGAGGGCAGAAAAACCCGGCTGTCGGGACACCCCATAAATGGCTGATGAAGGCGGGTAAAAAAGTCACAAGCATTTCCTTTCTCAAGGAGGTCTGGACAGTGTTCGGGATTCCCCTGTCCCCCGGGGGAGCACTCAGCTTCCTCCAGAACCTTGATGTTCAAGACACTCAGGAGAGGTCACCGGCTTTCACAGAGACACGTAAGTAGAGCGGTTCTGCACTTCCTTGTACTGTTGCTTTATGGTTGTTTGGATTACCTCAGTGACACACTAATTCAAGGCTGCCTGTGTCACAGTACCTGAGAAGCTTATAACCGAGATCAACTAAGGCATCCGTTACAAAAACAAACCCAAAGAATTACAGTTCAGCCCTGCTGACTGGTCCATCTTTCAGGAGCACGGGAAGGGTGCAAGCAGCCATATGGAAAAATCCATTCCCATATTTTTACTGCTGAAAGCTAAACCTTCCCCAGAGCCCCCGTGAATGCATTAAAAGCTTCAGATATTTGATTTCATTTAAGAGTTTCACTGTCTCGGCCAGACTGCTAATAATTTTAAATAAAGGTTAATTAATCAATCGTCTGCCATGAGACGCGTCCAAGGATTCTGCATTTTAAAATCAAGTGGAGCAACGACAGTACTGAAGCGCACCGCCGTGTTTACAAACCGGGGAGCCCCGCCAGGGTGCCGCCGCGGCCGCGCGAGGGGGGCGGCAGGGACCTCTCCCCCTCGCCCCCCCAGGGCGCCCCAGCAGCCCCGGCCGCCCGCAGAGAGGAGCCAGCCGGGGGCCGCCGATCGTCACCTGCGGCCCCCGCCCTGCCTCCCTGTCCGGCAGCGCCACCCGCAGCGGGGACACCGGCGGCCACCCGCTCCCCAGTGGGAGGAGGGAAGGGGTTCCCTACGGGCTCCCACGGGGGCGGCCCCCCTCATCCCGCGCAGCCTCTCCCGTGAGAGCTCCTGCGCCCCCCCCCCCATCCCTCCTCCCAGGGGGGACTGGGAACACCCGCGCTATCCCCTTCGGGCACCTGCAACCGCCCAGGTATTCTGATTCTCCCTGCAACGACTAACTGCGGCCCCGCCGTCCCCGTGACCGTCCACGGGATGACCACCTCCCGTGGGTGGTGGCGACCAGCGGTACCGTCAGCCGTCGGAGGGGTGGAAGGCGTCCCTCCAGCCCACCCCAGGGCGCACCCGGCGCCAAACTGAAGCCAGCCCTCGCTGCCGCCGGGAGGTCGCGGCGCGTCGGCCCCCGGGAGCCCGGCCACCCGTGGAGCCACCACGGCCGTCGCGCCGCAGGTCGAGCCTAAACTTTGCTCTTGCAAATCCCAGCCGGACCTGTTGCCGTCGGGCTGGGCGCAACTCCTCCTCCCGGTGCCAGAGCAATGAACGGGCACATCAGTGAGCCCCGCTCATCTTGCCCGCTGCCTCTGGGAGGGCGCCCAGCGCCGAGCCCTCCGTGAAACGCCGACAACGACCGGTTTAACAACTGCGACTCACCTACGCGCTGCGCCCGGACTGCGGCCGCCCCCGGCGCTCCCCGCGCAGAGCCGCGCAGGCGGGACCCGCGCCCCGGGAGCGCTCCAGCCGCCCCCCGGGGACACGGCACCGTCCCTGCCTGCCAGCCGCGGGGCCGCCCTCGCTACGGCAGACGGTGGGCCTCGGGGGCAGCCCTCGACCCTTCCCCGCTTGCCCGAGCAACCTGCCGCTCGGCCCCGCGGCGGCGCTTCCACGCCGGACCGGCGGCCCCCTGAGCGCGCTGCCCCTCGCCCCCACCCCGGGGTCGCCGAGCGGCGGAGCCAGCCGCCCTCGGAAGCCCGCGGCCCCCCGGCGGCCCCACGCGTGGCGAGGAGCCCCCTCGGGCTTGCCTTACCCCGTTGGCGGAGAGGACCTGCCGGTAGCGCTCCTCCTCCGCCGGCAGGGCAGCGAACTGTTGCATGGAGAGCATGCCCTGGCTGCCGCTGAGCCCGCTCCGCTTCGGGCGCACCCCCTCACCCTTCGCTACCTAGGTACGGTCCCTGACGAAGAGCCGCGGCCGCCCGCAAATACCCACTTGCGGGGCGGGGGGGCTCCGCATTTTGTTTGCTCGGCGGACTCCCCCTCCCCCCTCCTCCACCCAATAATAATAAACCTCCGCGAGAAAGCCGCCACATCCCCACCCCTTTTGCACACAAGGCTCTACCCCTTGGGGACAAGCTGAGAGACAGCCCACTTGCTAATTTCGCCCGAAAGCCGTCCCCCAGGGAGGGCGGATGAGGTGGGCACAGCCTTTGCCCCCTCTCCCCGTTCCCACCCCGATACAGGACGCCTCGTCACGCCGCGAAGAGCTTCAGGTGGCGAGACGAGCCTGAGGCGGGGACGACGTGCGGGTCAGAAACCCGCCGAGCTCCCCCCGCACCCCTTACCTCGGCTCCGTGCGGGCGAGGCGCCGGGACCGCACCCGCAGCGCCTGGGGCCGGGGGCCGCCGCCGAGCCCCCCGCATGGGCACCCGGGGCTGAAGCGATCCGAAGTGGCACGGAGCCACCGGCGCTCCCGGCCCGCCGAGTTGGAGCGCGGAGCTGGCATGGGGATGGCGAGCCCGCGCCGGGCGCCCGGGTCCACCCACCCGCCGCTCCGGGGCGCCGGGGGACCCGCCTGCCTCCGGGATGCTCTGTGTTGCACGTTACGGTCACGCAAAGGCTTTCGTTTCACCCCCGGGGTAGGGAGTGTCGCGCCTACAGGGACCGCACAGCCTTTCCCGACCCGAAGGAGGGGGAGAAGGCGCTCCCGGGAGCCGGCGATGGGCTCCTCCAGCGGGGAACGCAATGGGGGTCGGGTCCCAGCCCCTCCGGCGGCCACGCGAGTCCGTCGTGCCCCGTTCCCCCCCGCGCCGTGCAGGAAAGGCGGGGCGGGCGGCCGGGGGCAGCGCACCTGTCCCCCCGCCGCTCCCGGCCGTGACCGGCCCCCGCGACCCGAGGGATGCAGGGGCGGGCTGGTTGTCGCAAAGCTCTCGGAGCAAAGCTCTCATGCCAAGAGACAAGTGCCGCCAGAAGCTGCAAGTGACAGAGCAAATGCCCCACCCCCGTGAGACATCGGCTTTTAAGGCTTGCATTTTGATGCATTTGTCCCCTCTTCCCTGTATCTGCAGCCAAAGACGTCGGTTGTGACCGAAGCCCGCCTCTGTGTACATGACGGAGCTCGCAAGCGCTATCCAAGAATGATAAAGCCAACAGGACAGAGAGCACGCATGGTGGGCGGCAGCGGTGGGGGCGACCACAAGAGCAGCAGTTCAGGACCCTTCCAGGAGCCACGGGGAGCTGTCACTGGCACCACGGCTGGGTTCTGAGATGACATTTGTAAAACGGAAAGGCTTCCAGTTCTTACTATGCGTGTTTTTGTGCTTCTGAAATGCTATCATTCAAAACGTGAGTCAGAAAACACCCCCAAAAAAAAGATCAACAACCACCTCGACATGAATATGGCTTCCAACCCTGGTAACCACGCTTGGCTATCAGTGAGGATGATACCCCTCCTATACAGAGTTTGTTTATATACGTCTAAGACAAACAGTTCTTCCTGGCTTTTTTCCAGCTTGTTCCCCAGCTATCCTTATTTCCATACCTTTGGATTTATGACATGTCACTTTGTGTGCAAACTTTATGGGGCAGAGACTGGGCGCTCTGTGTTTCTGGAGTGCCTTCGTACCCAAGTCCTGCTCGTAGTAATTCAGCCCTGCATTTTTTTTTTTTTACCCAACCAAGCAAAGTCCCCTCTGGAGGAAAACAGTGTTTTTAGTTTTAAAACAATTGCTCAAGTAATAGGAAAAGCATGGGAAGAGACAGAAGAAGCAAGAGCATTTATGCAAAATCTTCAAATTGCTTAATGTAAAACAACAAATATTTCATGCTCTGCTGCTGATAAAAAGAGGACTCAAACCATAATTCATTACTTGCTACAGTATTTTACAGAGGTTAGCCCTGTCAAAAATTACAGTAAGAACAAATGAAAATTGAAATCTTAAGAGGTGCAGTACATGGCTCAGACTGCAAAGGCAGCTTGGCCTTGGAGGAAGGATGTCTTCTCTTTGGCAGCACTACTGTGAATTCCAAACCCCAAACCGATCTTGACTCCTGATCTCATACCAGTTTCCACAAGCAGGGGAGCCATTCGAATTGCAGTTTCACAACTACAGTGTTCAGCACGCAGAAAGCGTAAGCCGAGTTCTGGTTTTGTTGGCAATTTTATAGAAGTCACTGTACGAGAAACAATTATTTAGATTAAATAGAATTTGGTGGAATTAAGCCACAGTTCTGTCGGAGTATGGCTTATTTCTAGACAGCTGCCATTTAGCCTACCTTATAACTGACTTTAATGTCTTGCAGAGCTCGTATTGAGACACTATCCACACGAGAAACCTGTTTTCTGGTAGCATGGCATATAAACATTCCAACAGAGTCCAAATAATTCATTAACATGTAACCATTAGTGGCAAGAATTAAGCATGCCTCATTGTCTCGTAACTAATTTGACTTCATTTGACTTTTCTCTAATTTTTACCTTGCATTTGCCTTCCTAGTAAATACAGACCACTACAATATCTCCATTTTATAATTCTTAGGAGCGATTGATTGATTTAATTGAATGATAAGGGCAGGCATGAATACAAATTTACATTCATGAAGGAAGAAAAGGGAGTGACTTAAATGCCCATAGGTAACAACTGGTAACGGGATGAAATCAAAGCAGAAGAGGAACAGCTGAACTAAATGAAACTGAGGACAGGGTCACCCAAGGGCCATCCATGTGAGCATACTCCACCCTAAGCAAGCACTAGAGAGCAGCCATCACATGCATCAAACTTCCACTGCTTGGCCCAGGAACGTCCTTCCGACCAAGCATCTCTGTGCTCTAACCCACAAGCTCGCTCTCAGAAAAGCTGGCATATAGCAGAGATGCTTTGGAGCCGGGACTATAAACTCGAGTTCAGTGCTTTAAAGCCACAATCGCAGAAGCTTTTATGAACACATTTTGGTGCTATCTGCAGAGTAGTTTCCTTCTCTAGTAAAGGTCAGGGCGAAAGTCTAATAGATCAGCTGTATTTCCCCATGAGACCAAAAAAACCCAATCTACAAAGTCCATTTCCATTTGTTTCATCTTAAACTACTTCCCCAACCCATTCTCACAATTTTGTCAGAGCAGTAACGTGAAGGAACGTGTCTATGGAAATCCAGCATTAATCTGAGCAGTAAGAGCGCAGATCACCCCCAGAGAAGGGAACAAAAAGCATGCCTAAGCCTTCAGCTGCGGTACATCAGTCATCATTACCCGGGAGGAGTTTGCTGCTTTACTACACCAGTCCTTGAGAACAAACCATTTTTCAAATTGTTTTCAATGTGTTTATTGTCCGAGTTGGTTTTTACATTAAATTAACACACACAACAGCTTTGTTATTGTTACAAGGAACAGACTTGCCCAAGGCGTTCACAATCCAAAATGTATCGATGACCTGTAAGCACCTTGGTTCAGCAGAAAGACGAACGCTCAGCAGAGTGCACTCAGAACAAGGAAAAACCCCTCCAAGTTTTTCAATTTCACACAGAGCTAAGTATTCTGCACGTTAAAGTATCCTCCTCACCAGGATTCTCTCTCTCTAGCTTCCCTTCAACAGCAGGTCAGATTATATAATTTGTTTTAATGTATACTTAGCAATATGCATTTTCTTTTAAACTGTTATAATTAAAAATATTCACTCATTACCTTATGTAACAGTACATTTCCTTTAAATTGCTGAAAACGCCCCCCTACCTTCAGTTCAATATTTCTAGAATTCCCATCTTTCATGTATATTGAATAACAGGTGATTTTATCTGTACCTTTTCCTTCAAAGGTTGCCATGCTTGCAACATGCAGCTCCAACCAAAATAAAAAGCGAAAAAATTAACCGTAAAAATAATTTAAAAAAACCAAATAGAACCCAGTGATTTATTAAACTGCAGATTGCTCGAACCCCCACGCTTCTTTATGCCAAGAAACAAATCTCTGGTTCAGCAGGCAGACCAACAGAGTGCAAGTGACTCAGATGGCTGGATAGAAACTATCTGAATAAAATTTCAAAAATAAGTATGTCTCGCATATGCGAGGCTCAGGAGAGATACAAATCCTTTAAAGAAAGGGAATGCGCCTACTCATACACGCATTTGTATGAATGGAATGAATTTCTGAAGATTCTTGTGCTTTCTTATTACAGTAAAGATGATCAATGAGAAGCAAGTCTTTTCCTCTCCAATATTTCATCCAAATACTGCAAGATATGCAGAAAAGAACACTAAGAACTACATCAAACATATAACTCAAGTGCAGTTCATTTTTATAGCCCTGAAGAGAGATACGACTTCTCTCTGCTCTAGAGGCAAAGAGAACTTTACATTGTACTTGTTTTGAAGAAAAAGCTAGCAGTAAATAGAATAACGAGTTATACCCGTGTCAGAGAAAAGCTCTTTCCACAGTGGTCTCATTCATGTTGATCTGCATATTTCACCTACAAAGGTATCTTGTATTTGTATTTTTGGAAAATACATCACATTTTAGTTCAAGCTGAACAAAAATCTCTCTCTTTCTCCTCTCAGTGACAGGATAGTTCCTGGCATAAGTAGTCACATAATACCATCACCTGCTCGATTAAAGAATATGGAATTATCTTCCGGGAATGAGTATTATAGAACAGAGTTAAAGTAGCAATATGGAAAACTGTTTATTCCTTACACTAGAAAATAAAAGAGAATTCAACAGAGATGCAACTATGATTGCCTAGTGTAATTTCAATTGATCTACAACTTTACATGCTAATGGCCTGACAAGACAGTAGTATGTCTAAAAATAGATTTTAAAAACCCCCAAACATAAGTTGCTATCAAATAGCACCAATCCCTGCTAAATATTGCCAAGTTTTCCTTACCTCTCTTCTCTTTCACCAAACTTGGGTGAAAAATTGAAAAGAAAGTTATTTTCTCCCCATTTTGTCAATCTGTGCAATCTAAAAGCTACTGCCTTTTGCAGCTTTTCTGGTGTGGTGGGTTTTTTGTTTTTTTTTCCTGCTGCTGAACCATAATTACAATTAGGTATCAGCTCAAATTAATAACAGGTCCCTTTACAAGTGGGCCAAAATCATCCAGAAGAGCTTTCAGACAAGCTACAATCTTCTCTACTAATTCACAGAAATGGTCCCACTGCTTTTGCAGGATTTGGGTTGAAATTATATGCCAGAATTACAAGGACAACCTAATGCCCTTTGGCTTTGTACCTCATCTTTCACAGGATCTTGCAAGCACTTTTCAGTTACCCACAATGCTCAAGCATCAGCATAAGATTTCCAGCACAGGTTTAAAAATTCAGTTTTCTGATTTCCCCCACTCCGGAATTTAACTTGCAGTCCCTCAGCTGGGACAATGTAGCTTCTCTAGCAATCTCGAAGCTGTGTAAAGCTTTCGGTTCTACCAGCAACACTGACATCCCAACAGCAAGGCATTCGAACTGTAAGAAAATACTTAAACATTTAAAAGATTAGCTAGATAGTTTACATGTGATTAGCAAGCCCCATCCAGACGGCTTCAGAACAACACATAATTGCGTTGTTACACTATTCAATTACATTTTTGCACATGTATGCAAACATTAAAACGCGACATTTATCTATCCAGTCAAGTGATGCTCTAAGTTCAACTTCAAATTGCTTCTCTGCTGTTGGCGATGGGGGCAGTGATGAGAACACATCCCTGTATCCTGAAACTACTTTATATCCGTGTTCAGCATATGCCTCTGACCACTAAATGAAGTTTTCAGTTGCTTTGAGGAAACAAGGTGGGGGGAGACCAACCAAAAACCAAACTCCACAGTCTGTAAGGGGGCCCATTTTATTGTTTGTGATAGAGTTGACTTGGAAGACAGTTCACATTTCCTTTTTCTGAACAAAGTTCTGACACGAGGCCCCAGAATATGCAAGCCTAAGTGATCTGAAGTTCCCCATTAGTTGTTGTAATTGAAACTGGCATGAAGCACAGAAATTATTGTGTGATACAACATAAAGACTAGCATAAGAATACTAATCTTCAATAAACCACTAAATTGATTTTACAGATAACAAATATTCAATAAAGCATTTTATACTAAGCTGTTTTTAATATTTTGAGATGGAGACAAGGAAAAGTAACACAAAATATTAATAGAAGAGATGTTAATGGATCTCAGTCAGTCAAATTACATCAGCACTTCAGTGTAGACTAAAATCTACTATTACTTTCAGTGTCTGATTTCAGTTTTCTGCTGAGAATTGACAGCAGAAGGTGACACTTCTTCCCTCCCCTGCACTTTTCTTGGCAAACAGAATACATACATAATCTATGCATATTAAGTTTTGGTACACACAGACTAACATTCTAGGAATAATAGCTACCTAAAGCCCAACTGAGGTATATTAAATATTGAGTTCTTTCAGTCATTGTAGGCCATGAGCCATGCAACCATCACAACAGCAACCCCGAACACTAGCAGCATAATAAGGTTCTTGTATTTTTGCCATGATGATTGTTCAACTTCTACTTCATCCTTTCTTCTCTTGTTCTTTCTTCGCCCTTTTAATCTGTTTTCAAAAGCTTCCAGTTCAGCCTAGATGAAGAAAACCAGAAGTAGTTGACATTTGTGTCAGAATTAAAACCAAGGAAATGTGCAGATTTTAAATAACATTCCCAAAAGCCAGTTTATAAAAATAACTGGCAGCCAATGGAAGTTATACATCTCTTAGAGACGAGATAGTAGCACTTTGTCCCGTGGTTACAAAGCACTGCGCTTCCAAGTATGAAACCATTGTTTAGTTTCCCATAAAGAACATCGCCAAAAATGCAACCAACTGAAGTTTTACGTCAAATTTTTTAACTCAGGCTGAATACGTTAAACAAAAATGAGATTGTTATTTCCATGAAATATGTTTAAAATACATTATTTTTCCTATTAAAGAAAAGCACTTGTATTTAAGCTATTACAATAACATATATAAAAGCATAGGCTGAAATCTTCAAAGACACCCCCATGTAATAAGGATGCGTTCTCTGCTAAAAATAAATTATTAAGAATATAAATAAAAATCTATCATCTTTCCACCAGTTCTTTATATTTTGCATGCTCAGCTAAATTGTAGATTAATAGCTATAATCTTAGATGGGCACAAAAAGATTCCATTTGTTAAGTGTCATAACTTGACTCTCAGTCACTAATGGATGATTGCAGTAGGTACACAGCATCCTTCAAAGCACACACTCTTAGGCCCAAAAACAAAGCAAAGCAACTGAAAAAATAAGAATTACAAGCTTCCACCCAGAACAGTAGTTTCAGGGTGATGCCTGGAATCAACAGTAGGATCCTCTGATCCCTGGTCCTCGTCCCCCTCCACATCCTTTTAAAAGGGTATAAAGAGAACACAGGCAAAACCCCTATTAGGGTACAAAGCTGAAATAAAACTGGAATTAGGCAGGCTGGAACAAAGAGGGTAAGACTGGGATGAGACTCCAATGAGGAGCCATCTCATTGCTAGGAAAGTCAGAAAAGATGCTCTAAAGGAGATTTGAAACAGACTAAAACCAGAAAAGGTCCAACAATTATCTGGAGTTTTAGGTAGAGTTGTCAGCTACTAGGGAAAGCATGGGACAAGGAGCAAGGGAGCAGAGAGACCAGATGAACTGAAAGAGAGAAGAAAGATGGGAGCAGCAGAGCACAGCAAGCCAGGACTGGCTGGGCAAAAGGCGCAAGATTGAGCTGAGGCAGAGGAAACATGGACAGTGAACAGAGACAAAGCCTGGCCACAAGAGGAAATAAATCTACATGACTACTACTGCAGTGCTGCCAGGAAGAGCGGGACTAAGACAATACGGTAGGTGCATTAAAGAAACAAGAATAAGGCTGTTTTGGGAAATGGGCAGAGTAGTAGTCCAGTAAATATAATTTTCCTTTGGAACTCAAGATTGCCTGATGTCTGGTCTTCCTCTGCTGACAGCGAGTATTTGTCAGAGTTTCACAAAGCAGATCTTACTTCCCTTCTTGTGCCAGATACCACTGTTAGCGGGAGAAAGGGACCCATTTTGATGTCTATTCTTTTGTACCTAATAAAGGCAGAAATTATTGGCGCTTCTCTGACGATATGGGAGAAAAGTTCAAAGTTCCCACAGCCTGCCATTTGAAACAAGATTACTTTCAACTAGCTAATCATCCTTTAGAAAAGCAAAGTATTTTAATGAAACAGTTTTTCAAAATCCAAAATCTGGAGGCAACTGCAAAGTTCTTAAGGTTTCATACATAATATGGCAGTATTTCATTTTACAGAGCAGCTAAAAAAAATTTGGGGCTTCTATAGTTATTATATACTTGTGATCTGTAAGTTTTAAGAGCAGAGTGCTTCATGAATTGCAGTAATCTGAATTAAAATATAGGACTCGAACTATTATGTAACAGGTACTGAACTGCTTTCCTAGCGATCTTTATAAAAACCCAGCTAAAAATAAAGGCATTAAAAAGAGCAAAACACAGAATGAAGAAAGGTTTGTGGGCAGAGAATACTAGAAAGAAGCCATCACTATCCTTGAAAAGCTACCTACGGATTTTATGTATCTGTCATCATTCCCAAAGTGTCACCTCAATGATCTCTGAACAACAAAGCAATGGTTGTGCTCAGTCTTCAAACTACCTTAATTTTTCAAGCTAAAGAAGCTCAAGCTTTTTATTTAGAGTAAGAACCTCACTTCTTTGTGTACAGACATATCAAAAGTGAAACAAAATGCATTTATTTAAACTGTACACTCAAAACAATTTGATGTCAGATAACGTCTAACTTGGTGTTGCTCGGGTACTGGATGTGGCTCCTTCATGCGTTACTCTCTATATTCTTCCTGCACTGGAAGGAGCAGCAGCCCCACGGGAAAATGTAGTTAAATGAATGCAAATAACAGTGACTACACAGACGCAAAGCATGTATCTTGAAATTGCAGGTCTTGTATTTTACAGGGAGGGGGTGGCAGGCTCTTGACTTTTGTAACTTCTAAGGAGCTGTTAAAACATTTTTCTTTCTAAGAGGAAAGGAAACAAAATCTTTCACACAACTCATTAAATTAGAATTCAGGTTTAAGACCTTGACTATCATTTCTGAAACTCTTGACTATTACCACTTAGCTCAAAAATTTAACCAAATCTTTTACGCTCAAGTGGGACAGGGAGAAAGCTTGGTCCGAATTGTTAAATAATTGAAGCACTGATCTTTTTTCCACCTCTACCAATTGTGAAAACCCTGGCCTCACATGGTGCCTCTGAATTAGAAGCAGAGGGAAAGTTTGGCTGCTCAGGCCATGACAAGAAGCCTAACCAAGCTGTCTTCCTTCCACTAAGAAACAAGTGATTCCATCTGTGAATGGTATTAGCAGAAGCTGCTACCAAATATAGCAAACACCAAAATATAAATGTGCAGACCTACCAGAGCACTAACTAGTTTGTATATAAAGGATTTAATGAAGTATTAATCAAAACATGTCTCAAGAAACTGTGACTAACAGATGGACTGTCTATATAAAACTGTGCTAATGAGATCAGGAGGGTGGTACGAGATGCAAACTTTTGTCAGAAGGGAGTATACTCAATATCAGAAGGGAGTATACTCAAAGATATACTATTAATGTGACCCAGCAGCCTATGATAGTGCTTGTCCTCAAATCTGCATCACCAGATGGCAGATTATGAGATCAAATTGGAGGGGAATCAATTTCAGATAAAAGGCTGCAATAGCTGAGGTTAGTACTTGTGTGCAATTCTGGAGCCTATTTATTAATTACTGTGTCCTATTTGTTTTAATTGGTTTTGTCCTGTTTTTTTACTGCTGTCCTGCCGTTTGCTATTGTGCTATATAATTGGCCACTCTTAATTAACCTTTCAATAGGCTTGATTATGTATAGGTGCAGTCTTCTATCCCTGAAGCTGCATCCATCACAAAACACGTCCACAGAAGCAGTTGCTGTATTTTGCTCCAAGGTACTGCTGGGCTGTAACTGTGAGCCTTCAGTGGACGTACAAGTAGAACGCAACGGTGGTGTGACTGCAGAGAGAAACAATCACTGCTGCAGAATCAAGACAAAAATAATGTTGCACACTGTGCTGGTGGAGTGAATCTGCTACAGCTTCAGAGGAGCGTCACTCCTGTGCCTTTACCAGAGGGACTGTAAGTTAAGTGATTTTGAGGCAGAAATCATTAGTAACTGGGATACCTTCTGGAATGCATGAAAACACAATCAGTGCAATACAAACACCAGCAACTTTGAATTTGAAGCTCTAAAATTGTAAGCATGTTCTTTACATGTGTAAATGTCCGTTAGTACGCTTCAGTACAGCAGCTTGCATAACCATCAGTTAGATTACCTCTGCCTAACAAAATGTTTCAGGAATCTGCATGCAAGCTACACTTCCTGACCTATGTCCCAGAACTAACACTTCCAAGGTCAACTTAGAGAACAACGATTAGACCAACTTAGAGAATGACAGAACAAGGGGCTATGGTTTTAAACTGAAGGAGGGTAGATTTAGACTGGATACAAGGAAAAAGTTTTTTACAGTGAAGGTGGTGAAACACTGGAACAGGTTGCCCAGAGAGGTGGTAGATGCTCCACCCCTGGAAATATTCAAGGCCAGGTTGGACGGGGCTCTGCGCAACCTGATCTAGCTGAAGGTGTCCCTGCTCAGTGCAGGGGGATTGGACTAGATGACCTTCAAAGGCTCCTTCCAACTCAAACTATTCTATGATTCTATGAACAGGAAGAATTAGCAAACTATGAGTTGTATGAGGGAATGTGATCAATATTGTAGACAGTTGAGGCATGAATGTCACAATAAACGTTGCAAAATGATCACAAAACAGTGCCTGGTCCCCTGGACAACAGGTACATAACTGCACAGTTTTCCTGCACAATGTGTAGACACACTCCCCTTTGAAAAACAAAAGCAGGCCTTGCTAGAGCATTGGTTGGTAGTTATAATGCTTTAATAAAGTCTCTAGACAATTAATCAAAGTAGAAGACTGTCATAACAGAAGTTGTGACCCACAGAGAAACTGTCTATCCTAATGAGATACGGAGAATGGTACAAGAGGACCTGTGAGCAAGCCTCCCATGCCCCCTTTCAAGCAGGGGGTGAGCCAGTGCACCCCAATAAAAACAGAATGTGACATCCAGGTGAAAACACAAGTATAACCTAACGCATAACAGTTGTGATAATTGAGTAGAAGGAGGGTCACAAAGCACGCACTGGACTTAGAATACGATTTGGTGTCAAATGCTCCAGCACGGGTATACATGCGTGAAGTGTTTGGAAGGACTGCATTAAGGCTGTAGCCTCCAGATGACAAACCTGACCTAGCCATCACCACCAGCCAAGCTTACAGTTATTGCCTGAAAGACGATTAGTATTAGTGTCTCCAGGCAGCTGGCACAGAAGCTTCTTGGATTACAATGCTGACAACGTATGCTCACCAAAAACAGCAATTACAGCAAATACACTTTTTCCCCCCTCCTCAGAGACTTTGAAGGACAAAGACTCATTTAGGCTTCCTCATTCTTTTGTGACGAGAGGGAGAAGGGAAGCTTTACCCAATATTTAAATTTCTGTGCCTCCGTCTTCACCAATTCTGTGGGGTTTACACATTATAAAGTGTTTGATTAAAATCAAGAGTACTTAGTATCTTAAAAATAAACTCTATTATACACAGTTAGAGTAATGCAAGACTAACCTGATTAATTATCATTTTGCATAAAATTATGAAAATTGTTTGGGAGAACATGTGGGCTCTTAACCATAGTGAATCATTCACAGCAGACATCTTAAGAGTAAGGTAACAGGACAGGAGTGACTGTGCATATCACATCACAAACTATACATCTTTCGTTACATGTAAACTAAATAATTTACTAACAAGAACAAGATGGGAGAAGAAATGGGGGAGGAAGAAGAAATGTTGATACCTGTTGTCTTCGTTTCTCTTCTTCAATAGCCGCTTTGGCTTCTGCCTCTTTTATCTGTCCAAATACACAAAGTGATAAGCAACTGTTGTAAACAGCAGCTAAACCTGTTTTCTTATAGAGTCATAGCTACTCCTATAGAATAGTTCTCTCAGCAGAAGTGAGCAAAACCTCCATCAGGTGAGCTCTTAACTTATTCAGATTACAAAATATTCTTGGAAAAAGCTGCGTCATCTCACATTTGGAAAACACGGAACATATAATTGATGCTACAAGGCTATAAATTGAAGTTCTGACTTCAACTTGACAAGCTCAACCATCAAATATAAAGCCTAAAAAGAATAGTTTGTTCACTAACAACCAGGAAAATCCCTAAAGACAGTTATTCTAAGTTATCAGCAACTTTATCTTCAATTCAGTACACTGCACACATACAGATAATTCCTATACATGTATATAATTTACACACACAATTTCTTTCCAAGTACTTTAAGTATTCACTGACTACTAGAGCAAAAGGAAACCTCTATATTTGTACCAAATAAGACATGTATCGGATAACGCATAACCAAACTGCTTTAAAGCTCTTTGTATAATACAGACCAAATGTAACTTTAATCATCAGAAAGTCATACGAAAAGAAGTCATGGGAGTTACAACTTCTAATTCTATACAAGTGTTTTGTAGCATTCAAGAAAGCAAATTAAATACTCGAAATTATTCAGAAAAGAACATACAGAAAAAATGTCAATATGTAAACACATGATGCACTTGAATCTTAGCTCCTGCATTCAGTTTTGGTCCTGCAATAACAAAAGAATGTAAAGCCTGAACATACACAAAAGACAATAGGATGGAGTGGCTTCCATCTAAAGAGATGCATAGCTAGGATTCATAAGGTGACTAACGGCACAAAATCCTCAAGAGCATAAAGATGCCAAATAGGCATAAAAGATCAATAATTATTTTTCATAATACACCAGCAAATGCATAAAATGAACTTACCAGGAGGCTGGCTTATAAGAGAGGGAAGTATTCTACTCCCACACAGTATCTGGCTAAATTTAGAAACTCAGTGCGACGGCATGTTTACAGATGCCAAAAGTTTATGTCGACTGAAAGACAATTAGGCATGCTAACAGGAGGTATATCCAACAGAGACCATTAAACAGAAAGACACCCGCTCGATCTCTAAAATTCCCATAGTCAGAGATCACTACAGTAATAGTAGTAACAGGAAGAGTATACTGGGGAAGTGTATGTGTCTGCCTTCTTGTGCACATTTCTTGGACCTTTAGCATTGCTGCCACTGAATCACCACCTTAGAAAAGTTAGATGTAAAAATCTGATTAATAACTTGAAATGTAAAACACCCTTGATTCTATTAACTGGATGATTTCCATACTAACAGTGACAATAGTTTACTAAATATGGAATGCGCAGGTGGAATTTGTTCCAAACAATTTGCAATTCAAGAGCTCTTGATGACTAAGGAGAAAGCATACCAGCCCATCCTTTTGCACACTGTAGCTCAAACATTGTGCACTGGGGACAGAATCAATAGCACAGTCCTATTTGCAGGTTTTCAGACAATTTTTTAAATTGCTAAACTGTATACCAAATAAAACCATTACTGAGAATTTAATTAATTGAGACACAATGGCAGAGTCTATCTTTAAAGAAGTGTATAGAAAACATTTTCAGCCAAGCACGTTTGAAATCGCGGTCTGGTGTGGAAAAAAACTGCACAACCAGCCTCCTGGTATTTCACTGCCATCTAACGGCAGAACTCCAGCTCCAAAAGAAAAAGTGACCCACAAATGTGGGAAAAAAGTAACAGAAGAGCTGCTTTTTACACTGGCGTGGTCATATTGGTGTAAGATACACAGGTATAATATACATAGGTAGAGGGAAGATTAACCATTACAATGACAATATGGAAAAACATTTCTAGAACTATTTATTTAATAAAGTGTACAGTAGAGACAATTCCTCAGATGTGCATACTCACTAGGTGCCATACATGAAGAGTTTTATTAAGAGTTAACATACTTTGTTTTTTGAAATTGATGGTTATTTTGCAACTGTGCAAACTAAATTATCTTTGTAAATGTCTGCTGTTTTTAACAGACTTTTTCCAGTCTTGACACATTAAACAGTAATGACATAATAAAGTACTTTTGTCAAGCCCATATGATGGGAGAGCATTCTAGTACGTCATTTGCAAGTCAACACAGGCTATAAAGAGGCAGCTAGTAAGAGTTTAAATAGAACTTCATAGCTTCTTATAAAAAACCCAAAACAAATAAATCCATGTTCTTCTGTGAGGAAGGTACACACAGCTAGGTTATGCCAGACAGTATATGCCTGCGGCATTGCTTATAGTAGAAACTTGTAGTCATTTGCTCACTGAATTAAACCTTTCCTCCCTGTGGATTACAATATCAGGGGTGAGAAACAGGAATTAGTATCTGCTGAAGTAAAACAGCAGCTGACACTGCACTGCACCACACTGAGACATGCTGCTGTGCCCCAGGTCATGCAGGCTCTTGTGAATTCACCTTGCTTTAGTGCACTCCATGTCCTATCAACTTACCTGCACGCTCTTACTGGAGCTGTTTGTTATGGTTGGGATTTTCTAAAGGCACATCTGAAGAGTCTTAGCACTTGACCTGCTTGCAAACTTGCAGGATTTGAACTATGTGGTACTTGTTAGAACTTGCCAGTCAGTCCTGAAAGTCTGAACAGAAGCTGAAAAAAGTCAGCTTTATCCATTGAGTTTTTGGGTAGTACATTTATTACATCTAACACTTACTTGATAAAAACCAAGCGAGTTACACACCAAATCTTTTTGTTCATTTTTTTATAAAAGGCTTATAAGAGCAAGGCTGATATTCTGTCTCTCTGGGCGACTGCATGCAGCGATTTCTTTACTTCACAAAAGGGCAGAACTAGGGAGAAGTCGTATTTACAGCAGGCTAAAAAAAGTATACTGCAATTGCTGAAAACTCTGCATTCTTCTGGTACAGGGTAACTAATACAGTGTGGCAGGATTACACTCCTCATGCTGGACAAGTTGAGCATTCAACGGCTGCAACTTTCACAGGAAAAAGCAGATCTAACAATGCCATGTGAAGTGACCTGGCCCTAATCCTACAGCACTGATCATCAGCGATTATTTTTATCATCACTGATCATCGCTTGTTCTCTGCGGAAGAGGAAAGAACCAGTTCTAACAAATTAAAAAAAAAAAAAGGAAAATAATGTTGTTTGAACTTAGTATTTCACTGAGTTAATTAACACTGTCTACAAACATTGTAATTCTCCCTACTAAGCCAAATGCAAGTCTGAAAAAGTAGCCACTATTAAACAGCACATCTACTTATGCTGTATTCTTTTTGCTAGTATTGCCATGAAAAAAATAATTCTGCGTTCATTTTTTCCCCACTTTTCTTGAAGCACTGAGAAGAAATTATAGCTGCAACGGATACATTACCTCAGCTGCTTTCCGTTTCATTTCCTTGCATAATGCATCGCATTCCAGTGAAACTTGGCCTTCTTGTAGCTTGCTGCACTGTATTTCCTGTTAAGTATAATTTGAGTCTTTTTATAATCGTTTCCCTATAGAAAACTTTAGTTATAATGTCCATTCTTTACAAAAATTATAGAACATTCTTCAGTAAAACATAGGTTACACAGAAAATAAAGGTAATGATTAAGTGTTATTTGAACCTGTAACTCTGTATAAATTAGCTTATTCAGAAAGACGGAAAAGAGAAAAGGACAAGTTGAAAGCAAGATCAAATCAAATAGTCCAGTTTAATTTCTCTTCTCTTTTCTCACTTGTTTGCCTAAGACAAAGTAAGATAAACTGAATTCTGGCAGAAAGAGCTAGCATTCAGAGCCTCAGTAATTTCAAATATGTTCTCTTAACTGGCTGAGATTACAGGGCAAGATCTGGTCATGAGGAAAATAAATTCTCACTCAGTGTTCCTCCCCTCCCTCTAAGAAAAAGGACAAAAAAAAAAAGCTCAGTTTGAAGCACTTGTTCTGTACATGTCATCCTTTCTCCGGCTGAAGCCCCCACCTGCAAGACTTCAGGTTGCACAAGACATTTCTTGGAGAAGCTGCAAACTGGGGAATTGCAGCCTGTTTGGAAGTCTCAGAAGTCAACTTGGTCCAGAGAAATCATTTAAGCACCTTTTAATTAAGCCAGATAATTATTTTTTCATCAAGTCATTATTATTTGCTAAGACTTCACATCAATTTCTGTTCTTCCCCCAATAATACTTTAGAGCTATGATAAACTTGTTACATTACTTTGTCCCTTATCTTTGTTAGAAGCTAAGGATGCTGATGCCTGTCTTTGCTTTTAAGTTTGCAGAGAACCACAACTGATTACATTAGTTAAGGATTCACAACATCTGTGCTTGTTCCAATTTATGTAATGATAAACTTTCCCAATATCATCAGAAAAATGTGGTGGTTTTTTTATTTCTCAAATCACTCTAGGTCATCTGACTATTCTCGCAATGGAGCTACAAAAATTGAAGTGTGCTTGAAGATAAAGCTATTTTAAGTCAGGCAGCTAACATATTTTAGCACTAACAGGATTTTTATAGTCTCCAGTGAATCTTCTGGTATTGCAGCCCAGATCTTCAGCTGATGTGAACTGTTATAGCTCTGCTAGAGTAACTGGACCTATTCTAATCTGCACCAGAGACAATCCATCCATACGAACCTAGGAACATATGAAGAAAATACATTGTTCTCAGAACTGTAACTTACAAATTTACCTTTTTCAGTCTCTTACAGACACATCGGAGTTTAACCTTCTGGCTGCAGTTCAGAGGACAGCTACCTGAATGGCAGATCTCTTTACAGCGGTGACCACAGGGCAACTATGAAGAACAAAACACACGAACAAAAATAAATGATTGTAAAATTACAAAGAATGAACTGTTTTTATTTCAGACATAGCAGCTTAACAGAAAACTCATTTAGCTTACCAGTTTTTCCACTTGTGAAATTTTCTTTTTTTTTTTTTTTGGGCAAATGTTTGCTTGTTATTTACTGTATTTCAGTTCATGTAGAACAATTTATCTTTTCTTAGTACAGCTTGGTTAAAAAACAATTTCTCCTTTCAAATATTTCAAGAATAGTAATCTCCACAGCAATAGATAGCCTAGCTATCTGTATTTTGGGGGGAATATGAGTAGATAAGGTAAAAAGAAACTCAAAACTGAAATTAAGTGTACTGTAGCAAATTGTAGCTCAGAGACAACAAAAGAAAGAGGGGAGAATCAGAAGCAATAATACCACAAAAGAAAATTTTGCATGCGAGAATCTTCTGAACTAGGCAAAAGTCAAATGCAGGTCACCAATATTCTTCTCGTGTACAAAATCATTTCACAATATCCTGAATTTCTGCATTTGGCAGATTATCCCTTTTCTGATATCTGTGTGAGAGAGAGACTTTTTTTACTGCCACTGCAATTTTTAACATCTATAATGAAAATATTATCGTTCAATTAATGTGCTAAGAACTGAGATACTAATTTAAATATGCTGACTGTAAGGAGTGTAGCAGTGCTCCCTGCATTATACTAGATAAAATTTTCTCCTTTCTGTTAAGAACTTCACTGAAAATATACCTTGCCCATACACATGCCCATAAGAAATCATCACAATAGCCATTTTTCATTTCAATTACATAACCCAATACTGTTAATAACTGAAGGTGGAATCTCATGTAAGACATCCAATCAATTTATTTATAGAGGTAGATTTAAATCCCCTAACTATTTTAAATGGCATTGGATAGTGCCCTTTCTTAAAGGTGAACTTTCACCTCTTCACTGCCATCAAGGGATTAACACAACTTGGAAAATGCTCTAAGCCACACAATTTTAAGATAAATCTTTTCACAGTTATTAAAATGTATACATAATACAGCAGTTCATCCACAAGAATGGGAATACTATGTAAGATCATTATAAAAACCAGGTGTATACACTTCTTGTTGATTAGTAAATTTGGATTCTTAGAAGTCCATTGGAACTGGCTGAACCTCTGAGTTAGTATCATGAAACACATACCTAAACAGAATGCAACATTTTCTGATTAAAAATTATGGAAGACACATAAATTTTTATGCCCATGCCAGTTACAAGCAATTATTACACTGCAGTTTAGGCTCAATTTTTTTAGTCACTATTTCAGCACATTTCACACAGGATTAGAAGGAACATCTAAGTCATCATGTTCAGTCCTAAAGTCCAGTCCTCCTAAAGGCAGGCACCTCCTATGATCCCTCTAGGACTGTATGAAGCCTTACCACGAAAACAGTCTCCCATTCTGCTCCCTTTCTACTGTTGCGCTAAGGAGGCTGTTCCACGAGCTCCCTGCAAGATGCAAGAGCTTTTTTTGAATTTCCTACATTTATTGTAGCCAGTCTAAACCCCTTAGTTCTTCTTCTCACATTGAAATATTTCTCTACTGTCCTTTCATACAAGGCTTTTTATTCCCATAGTATTGCTTCATTAAATTTCAACCAGCTTAAAACAGTGTTTCTTGAATATAGTAGCTAGAACTGCATGTAACATTCTAAACGACATCTCCATAGGAAGGACTTAGTCTATTAAGAATAAGGTGAAATTAAGGCATTGTACAATCTTCCCCAATACATCTTCAGCTCTCAGTTGCATTTCTCTCTAGCTAATCATGCTGTGACAATAAGAATTTCTGCTGTTTCCTGGGAGCTTGTTATTAGACTTGACACACATGGTCTTACTGCTTTTTTCAGTATCTAATAACATGTCCCAAACACATACATTCTGCAGATGCATTTCCTCAGTTGTTATGTACTGACAACACTCCACAAGTTTTCACAGGAAAATTCCAATGTTTTTTGGTGCCAAGGTCATTACTGAAAACAATGCAAGGTCAGGCGTCAATCCAGTCATTATTGTTAACATCTCTTGCTCCAACTTTTCATTTAGTTTTGCCGTTGTTCCGGGTTTTCTTGGAAGTGTTTGTTTTAACAAATAAAGCAGTTGTTTCCTTTAGCCCACCCTCACCCTTGTATTAACCCTCCTCTATATCTGAACTAGCTATTCACTAAGTGGCATTGACTAAATTGCTCTGCTATTTGCATTATCTGGAGGAGGAAAAAAAAATTGGTAATCTTGTCAAAGAGGAATTTAGGTTTGTTCAGGCACAACTGATCATCGGCCAATCTATCTTGCATTTTGCCTCATCTTGAAAAGATGTGGGGAGAAACGTGTCTTTAAGCCTTGTACGCTACTGAGGTCAGACTACAGCCGGGACCATGGGATCTAACAGCTGAGGTGGCTCACCAGTGTCCACAATCTTTGCAAAACCAATTTGCTACTGTGTGACCTCTGCGCAATAAGGGGGTCCTTCTCCTGGCTCCCTACCCAAGAGCATCATACACAATCTAGTCTCACCTGCAAGTCATCCTGTGCAGGCCCAAACAATCCATGACTAGAACTATTACTTCCAGCTTACTCTTCCATACTAATTAGGCACACTTCCATTAGTAGTGCCTAAGCCCAAACAAAGCGTCTCATAAAAGTGGCGTGTCAGAGCTGCGAATTCAAGACAGTAGCCTCCAACTCAACCTCCAGGTGCTACTGCAATAAAATACTTACATTGCACACCATTAGAGCAAAATTTGCATAGCACAGAAGTATAGAATCATTATTATAGGATCACAGAATCATTCAGGTTGGAAGAGACCTCTAGGATCATCAAGTCCAACTGTATATTTAATTAATTTAATTAAACTGCATGTTTAAACCAATACTGAAACCCAAATCTACACATTTAGGTCTCTGCATAGAGCTACACAGCTCACATCCACAGGCATGCAGGACAAGAATGAAGCTGGCAGTGTAACTTTCTTTTTACTCCCTCCAATGCAAAACAAACATTAAAAAAAATAAAAATCAAGAGGAGCAGTGAAATGAGTGTCAAAACAACATTTCCTCACGAACTCAGAAAACAAAAGCAATCCTACTGCTGCTTCTGCTGGATAAATAATGTAGTGGAAAAGGATTTTTTTTTTTCTTTCCTCGTTTTTAAGTGTCCATGCTGAACTGCATGTGCCCCTTCAGATCTTCATGATACTTGTCAATAGCTCATCGACTAAAGGCCAAAATGAACAGGCTTTACGTTTGACATAGCAAGGTCTTTAAAAGAGATTTAATCCACAGCTCTAAAAACAAAACAAAATAAAAATCCTGCAAGTATTTTCCCCATAAGCAATGCATTTAAATCTTAATATTATGTCTGATGATGATAAAACCCATCAACATTCATGGAGGCTTAACTGATCTCCACCAGGAGGTAACAAACACAACCTGTTAATACACACCTGATAATAAAGAAAATAAGCTATTAATAAAGAAAACAACATTTTTGAGCAGCAATCCCAGAAGCTAAGTACAAAAGATAAGTTTATCACTTCCAGACAAATGGATAGACTCTTCAGTTTAAAAGGTGGCTCTGCTTCCAGAGATCTTATGAAAACCTCCACTGCTTAAGCCAGGCATTGAGGAAAATCCTCTCATTATGGGACCAAAGCTGTGCATTGACCTTTTAAAATTAAATTTTTGTAACCCATGTATATTTTCAAGGTGTGTTTACAATATTTAATTAAGCATTCTGGAAATAAAATTTATTTCATTTATATAAAAAAGATAAGCATACTCTTAATATGTATGACATTGTCTCTACTGCACTATCATGTTAAAATAAATTTATCACAATGGGGTCCCATATTTCACATCAAGACAGTAGCAGACTACACAATAAAAGTACAAAGTACAGTTATTTTATCAAAAAATAGCAATTACACAGAAAAAAAATATTAAACACAGATCCACAAATACTGATTTGAATAGATAAATGATGAAAACTGATGGACTATTAAAACTTCTATGTAAGAATTGCCCCAAAACATCTGCAAACATGATCATAAGAATTTAATCACTCCTGATTTAAAAAAGTTAAATTTCCTTCAACAGGATATTTTTTTATTGCTACCAAACAAGAGAAAGAACTTTTTAATTAAAGCGTCTCATCTAACAGCTGTGGCAATATCAAAGACTTTGCTTTTCCCTAAAGCAGAAAGGAAATGTGAGCTGTACCGTACGATACTAGAAGTAATTTTTGTAGTTTTATACTGCCATTGCCAAAACAAAAGCATGAAACCTTTCAAGACTTTCAAGTTCCTGTTGTATTTTTTCAAGGCACCGCACAATATAATTGATTTTCATAATCCCCAGATGTACCATGCGACCTGTAATTCAAAGATGGCAGCATACTGTCTACCACAATTTCCATTAAACAAAAACATCTCAAAACTAAGACTTCAGTAAAATACTGTATTGGGTTGAACCTAAGTTGCACTATGCTAAGCTTGGTGGAGTCACAGTGCATACTGATTTTTAGCAAACAGCGACCTCACTGAGCTCTGCTAATCACCCAAGGTCAGCTTCTGACATCAAATAAGAAAATTCTCATAAAACACTAATTTGAAATTTACACGAGGCTGTCAGGACTACACACAAAACATTTCCGATTTAGTTTTGAGCACACATATTTAATTTGTAAACTTTAAGATGGATAAGACTACTGAATTTAGAACACTTATGTTTTGCCCAAGTTTTTTGTAAGTTCTTATCATGAGGTCCCCTCAATAGGCTTGATCTATATTTGCAGGAAGGGAGGGGAAGGCGGCAGTGGTGGCAGTGGCAGGGTGATGTCTGTTAAGGCTGCTCCTTCAAATTGTGTTTATCAATGACTCCTTTAAAAGAGAACTATCAGTACAATTTGTATTATGATACAGCTAGATAATTTTCCCAAAATTGCAGACAAGTACTGTATACTTATAAACCAGACAAAATATCCCTAGCATTGTTTAATATTTAGAGAAATGGGAACAAATTTTTAGACAGAAAAAAAGGTAAACCACCCATGCAGTACATATGAATTTACCAAAATAGGATCTGAGGAAAACAGATGAGCTGTAACACAAAGCTATGAAGTACCCGAAGCAGGACTGTGCGAATACTTTTATGTTTCATGAAAGCCAATAAAAGCTAGAGCTAGAATCAGAGGAAGGAAGAAGCATGCATTTTACATCATGAATTACACTAAAAAGATTCTCTGGATACCAGAAGCTGCATAAAACCTTATTTTTCTAGACATCTAAGGAATGAGAATTTTAGAATTAAATAAAAGCATTAAAAAACTAAAGTGGACTCTCTTGTCCTAAACTTTCTCTTGTATCCCACTGAATTAAGTAAAAAATGCATCATCTGTGGAACAAGGCAATTCTGAACTGCAAGCTAGAATTCAGGACCACTACTAGATGGATTTTAAATCCCAGACTGAGTCTTGGGAATATGTCCAGAAAAATCACAACAGTTACATTAATCAAAGTCAAAAATGAGATATGGGGGGGGGGGGGAATCTTTGAAGAGAAGCTGAAGTACAGGAACACATAGTTCATGTTAAGAGATTATAAGCACTCTTGAAAATAAAGAGGAGGAAGTCTTGGAGCAAATAAAACCAAAATAAGAGAGGGAAATGAAAGGACAAAATTAAGAGGTAAATGGACAATGAAATAATATCCAAAAGTGTTCCCCAGCCAGGAAGAGAGCTTTCAGACATCCAGATGAGAAAATTGTGACAGGCACATTCATTTACAGAAAAAAATACACCAGAAAGGCATCTACAAGGGCAAAAAGCAGAAGATACAAGTAAGCACACAGGACAGCCTTCCTGTTGGGGTTAACACGATCTTGTCTGAAAAACAGAGGAACAGAGGCTGTTGGGAAACAGCAGGAATACTGTGATTTTTTTGCATTTACTCAAAACCAAAACAAGTTTTCTAATGAAGGCAAGGATTCAAATTTAATGCTTCTAGTACTGGAAAACAATGAAGCAAAAGAATGGTTCTGAACCTACATTTATTAGGAGGTAAGATGACAGAAATCTCAGACTAGAGGACATCATCAGTAAACCAGCATAAGGGAACTGAGTGGGAATCGGCGAAGGGGTTGAATCAGATTACTTATTAGTGCCAGCTAAATATTGCATGAGACAGACTCAGCTACACAGTAAAAGGCCAAACCAGAACAACAAAATCATAAGCAACTATGGGACAAAATATTTTCTTTAGTATATACATTTTTATTGCAGGGAAGGAGAATTTATCAGAAATTCTGGAGAATTTAGCAGTGGAAACACTTTCAAAAATATTCCTGACTATTCCTGTTTTCCAATTCATAAATTTTCTAACTATACAGTGGAGAATGGAGTGAAGAAAGAGCTGTCACTCTCATCACAACAAAAGAACAAAGATACAATAATAAGTAATGCACGGATTTCTCAAAGCACACAACCGTCACATAATAACAGCACTAGGAGGGACACAGAAGAAGTAATTTGGCCTATCCCTCATGTCTTACAGCAGTACTATCCACAACTGGACAAATCCTGATACATGTCTAAACTGTTACTGATGAAAATTTGGTAGCTTCTCCAACCAGTTCTTCCCCTGCTCCACAAGCTTTACTACTCAAAAGTAGTATTTAACATGAATGTTCCTTACTAATGCCTATATACACCAGTCCGAGGTCTAAGTATCATGCAATAAGGTTATTCTCTTCTTTACAGGAACCCTTTAGATATACCCAGATACAGAAGAAAGATTAACTGGCTTGTCTTCTACTTCACACTACTTAACATGTATTTCACCAGTGCAGCAGGGCATTACTGACTCACCTCACTAGTTAAGTATAAAATCCTTTTCCCCCCATGCCCAGAACTGTTGCACAGACAGGGATAACTAGAATTGCACTTAGACAAGAAAAATCGCCAGCACAATTCTCAGGATTTTTCCTCATCAAACAGCATCCCATTATTTTGGATATATACATTTGAGACCAGTTTTTAACCACATTAGGAGGCACACTCTTCCACATTCAACGTCATTGGCATGCTTAAACATTCAAGCTATTAATGTCTTGGAGACAAATCTCTGACCCTTCAACATAACCTTCCAATTTGACAGCAAGACATTAATAACTGTCCTCTGATTACAGTTCACTAACCACCTTTGCATCTATCATTTACCACATTCATTTAGACTAAGTTTCTTTAGTTTGCTTGGCCTACGAAACTGTATCAAAAACCTTCCAAAAAAGTAAAATCCACAAAATTCCACACATCCATCAAATCACATGTTTCTGAACATGGCTTACCTCTTTTGGACACTGATTTTTACAGGAAATAAGAAGCTCCTTTTCTTTTAAATCAGCACATGTTAGTTTTCTGTAAGAGAAAAGATGTATTTGTGATAAATTCCAAATTAAAACCAACAGAAGTCAATACAATTAGGTGTATAATTTAAGTATATCTCACTGTGAAGAAAAATGGGCTAATTTGTCCACATCCTGTGGGACTAATATAAACTACACTATTTTACAGAAAAAAAAAACCCAACCCCACATAAATTTGGAGGATTTGAGGTAATTTATAGAAAACACAGAAGGAAGAACATACACGCACTGGAGGAATATTTTCAGAGCAAGGCACAGAGGATAATGCTTAAATCCACAAGTCTCGTCTTATATTAAGTAAAGCCTAGCTTACCCTCTATCCACATACGCACAAATGATTAAAAAGGAGTACAAATGTTTACTAATAAGTTCTACAATTAAAACAGCAAGGGTTTGAAGGACATTAGTTGTAAAGACCTCTTACACTAACTACATTAATTCTAAATCTTGTTATAAAATTCTTTATCTACCGTAAAAGAACCACATATAGATAAAATATTATGTAGATTACTAAATATTTGCATAATTCAAAATATTACTGTATTATAAAAATATTATTAAAACCCAATTCTGCTCACGAGACTTCATATATTTATAGTTCTAGCAGTAATACCATATAAAACACTGGCAAAACCCCCATTATATTACAAATTATAACCTTCAAGGGACATTTCATAACTTGCCATAAGAGTAGCTCCCATCCCAGACATTTCAAATGGTTTCCAGTTAGTAGCATTCAGATGAAAATTGGGTTCAGTTCTGACACTTACAAGCATTCAATGTACAGTATTGAGAGTTTGCAGTGACACTTTATTTTAAGCATCTGGAGACATGATGGGCAATCCCCAGGATGACAGGGCAAAACACATCGGTGAGGACAGCCAGATGGCCGGGGCTTGGTACACTCCTCTTCACACTGTGAACATTCTAGACCTGCCTAATAAAATAAAAACAAGGTACTAAAGAGAGTGCCAAACATTTGCTTGCTAGATGCCATTAACGAGCTTTTACATAGAACAAAGAGTTGGGTGGGTTTGCTAAGGGAATCCAGCTATTCAGTGAGGTATCCCTCAAGCAAAAATAATTATTAAAATATGCTTTTAAAAGAAAAGCAGAAATGCCAGTGTTTGTCGGTCAAAGAGACAGAGTTCTAGTCTGCCTCCTGGCCATAAAAGGACCTTTTAATATTAGTGCTTTGGGAAACTGCCATTAAGCCTGTTAATTCTCTATGGAAAACTGTTAGAAAAAGAAGTAATTTCATATTCAGAACTGAACTTTTCCCACCCACCATGTTATTGAAATAGTCATAACATACTGCTCTGTAATACAGGGGCGGGGAGGTTTGTTTGCTTGGTTTTAAGAAGCAAACTTCGTCATTCCATTTCCCTACACATGATAGTTTGTATAATCTTCCAAAAAGTATTAGCTTAGGTATATGCTGGGAGCTGCTGAGGTGTTGCTTCTGCTCCATATATATTACACAAAGTCTACAAGAGTTGTGGTGTTATTCTCATTCCAAGTGATGCAGTCAACATCAGCACAGTAAATTAAGCTCCATTTCTATTCATATTCTTATCTTAACTCATCCAGAACCCTAGTCTGCAATCAAATACACACAGATAGATTGACATGATGATCAACTGAACCTACACAGCATAGTATTTAAGGCCCACCATCACATTTGAATGCACAGTTTCACAGAAGTCAGTCAAAGTAAATCCAATTTATCCAAGAATAAAGCAACATAATGCTTCCCCAAAAAAGGACTAATTCCAAGCCAATGTTTCACTTTCTTCTGTTCAAAATCAGGGCATTAGGATTTAAGTTTTTATACAATAGTTATTTATAAAACCTAACCCCCAAAAATTCACATCTAAGACAGACACGAGCAACTGAAAGCCTTTAGAAAACAGAGATATAAAATTTAACAGCAAGTAAAAGCAAACAGCTGGCCTTTCTGCAACATTTTCTAACACAACATGCAGAACAAACCTAAATTCCAGACAGAAAAAAAAAAAAATATCATTACTCAGACATGTAAGCAGGAAATTTAATCAGCCCTTTTCTGACTACACCTGCAATTTAGTCTATCAAAACAACAGAACAAAAGCTCTAAAGGTCAAAACCAACTTGAATTTATAAAAACTCAAAGAAAATTGAGAAATGAGATTTACCCGTACTTCAGATGTACATAGACTCTCGTTTTCCGATGATGTATTGTCTCATTGAAAATGGAGCTAGGAATAATCCTGACCCAGTCACATTTTAATTGATTTAACTGAAGGAGTAGGCACACAGCCTCTTATAGTCATAACTGGAGATGCTTAAACAACCGTCACTCTCACTATTTACTGATGTCACTCTATTGCTGCAGGTTATATTTATGTTTTGTACCCAACTGAATGCTTGCTGTTTTCTAAATGCCCAGAGCCCATGTTGCAACTTCTTCTACAGTAATTCTTTAAAAACTTTAAAATCATTACTCCCTCAAACCACAAGCTATGTGCTTTTGACTGCTCAAAACTAGAACAATTTTCAGCTTTGTACTTATTTTACCTTTGTTTCATATTATCTTCAGCAACTAACACTTACAGCTGCTTAACGGAAAAGTGAGAGTTTCTAGTAGACGCTGATAAACACGAATAGATCACCCCAGTGCTTTAAGAAGTCTTCACCTATTCTGCATCATTTCCAGCACTCCTTCCTAAAGATTTGCTAGCCTCCTCATTTACAGCTCTCCTCAGTAGTTTCCCCAGCAGACTGCAAGTGCATTTGTATATAGAGATTATCAGTAGGTCACTTGATCTTGACAGTTACCGAAATTGACTTTAGAAGAGACTTGTCAAGGACATTAAACAAGGTTATGATGAAAACAAAGTAATATATGTTAACGTAAAACAAAAAAGTGTAGCATTTGCAAAATACGCACTATTGTCTCAGTTTTTTAGTCTAAAGAAGTATGGACTAGCTAAATGTAACTGGTGTCAAGGGGCACAGACCACATGCAAGTCTCCCAGTGGAATTTGGAATAAATCCCATGTCTTCCAGCTGCAAATTTGTTATTTTCAAGTTAAAACTGAAGACAATGTATAAAATACACAAAACCAAAGCAAAACTGAAATCATCTTACCTTCTTTCCATCCACACTACTGTTTAATTTAGTAACTTGATGACATTCTTTCATACAGGTGTGATTCTGACAGTCAAGAAGCCGCCCACAAAATCTTTTACATGAGTAGGGTTTTGCAGAGTGACATGGTAATGGACTAACCTAGAAGTTTTAAGAAAAAAAATTATACATATAAACACACAGATAGCGTATACATACACACATTGCACAGGTGTGCTGTGCGTGATACATATATACACACACAGAGAAATTTGGTTCTTGAGTATATTTGTTAAAAGAAGAAAAGAAGCACAATGTCTATTTGACCTTTTTTTTAATAGACTTTAGGTTCCCAGTCCAACATAACCACACACATTTGTTTTACACTGAGTATACCAGGTAAAAAAGCCTGCTTTATTAATTAAAAAAAACAAACAACTGTAACTTTTGCAAGAGTTTCCTTCTCTTTTTTAAAGACTATTACATTCTCAAATCTTTTAGTGTGATTTATTTCTTCTTTCTGAATTATACTTGTGCCTTCCATTAAAGGTTCCTAAACTACTTCACAGTTATTGCAGAAAACACATTAGAGTTTGCCTTCACAGAGCTAATTGTGTTATGGTCATCATAAATCCAAACCATTTTACAATTCTACAAACAGAAAACAACATGCAAGCTACAGAAATTCTAAAAACCAAATACTGACTATATCAAATATAACTCCCAGGAGTGGGAAGGGAAAGAAAGACGGACTCTGACAGGTCTAAGATTTTAATATCTTACGATATATTTGTACTTTCTAACTTGAGGTTAACATTCCAGCTAACAGATTTTTCTAGTACTGCTCAGAGCACCTACTTAGAAGCCTATAATCTTCATCGGTACTGAAATGGGTGTAAACTCCTAACTTGGTTAACTAGGTTACTTTCCTAAAGTTGAATAGTACAAGTTCCTCCATATCACCAGTATTAGAGGAAACTCACTGTTCCCATTTTCCAACCATTATATAATATTCACATGAAAAAAAAATTAGTTTATGTGATGCTGTCAAAAAAATTGGTTTTTTTCTTAATATTATGATCATTTCACAGATAAAAACAGAAACTATTTGTGACGTTATTACACAATAGGCTAATGTGACATAACTCACTTTGACTGAACTGTGTGATTTTTTGTTACGGCTTAAGTTGACTGAACAGCTTTGCACTGTACACCTTCCTTTTCTCTCTTCCAACTCTACAATCCTAATTGCACACTCCAACCACTTACTTTGAACAAGTCCTACCAGACATCTCTCTTTAGAGCAAGACAATTCAGCTAATCAAAATGGAAGAAAGGGAATTAATAGAAAAAAGTTCCTTGTCTTTTGCTAGGTTTGCAAACTGATTCACAACACAACCAGGTGAGCACTGGAACTGAAACAAGGGAGTGGAGGATGGTCCCCCACAGGGCTGAGCAAGGGACATTCTCCCTTCAGCACTGTCCATGTTGATTTCCCTCAATCCTAAAGCAAAAAATATATAAAGTAGGATTTGAATCCTCTTGCCTACAGAAATGTTTTCCAGGCTTCACCCAAAAAGACTGTACTCCACATCAAGTCACTGCAAAATGCAATTCATTCACAAGACTTCTGAACTCCTCTTCTCGTCCTGACTCACAGAGACTCTGTGAAAGAGGAGTCTGCAAGGCAGACTGAACATCAAGCATGTAATACACAGGAAAAAACCTTGAGGCGATCATGTCCAAGTACTCTCCCATCCCTATATGAGAGCTGAAGCTCATTACACAGGCTAATGCACTAATACAACCATAGCAAGTAGTCTGACCTAGTTCATACACCTCCCTGTAAACATCCTACAACTCAGTCTCTGATGGCTTATGTTTCTGTTGACCAAAAGCCAGCGATAGGCCTAATAAAAAGAGGGTCTGAAACACAGAATGCTACACCCAGTGAGCACACACCGATTATGAAAGCTTTTATCATTCCTAATATCCTGACCCTCCTCATCCTCCTCCATCTCCTCCTCCTCCTTCCTCAGAGTCACAACTTCCTTTCAGTAGCAACATAAATAGTCAAAGGATGCTGGAAGGTAAAAGAATGAATGAAAAGGTGTACTAAACATTAAGATCTGCCACTGCCCACTGCTCTGCCTTCCCTTGCTCCCCTATTTCCACTCAATTTTTTAATTAATGCTGGTTCCACTGGGGCTCTGGTAGTCACAGCACATCAGGGCAGTAACAGCAGATTAGCTCTATGGCTGCACAGTTCAATATGCTGATGAGTCTTCTTTTACCCAGAGTTTGTCTTCCAGCAGATACAGACACAGCCACTAGCTCCAGAGAAGGAGAATTAGCAGAAGCGGAGCATCCCTTCTGGTAGCATCCCTCAAGGACATGAGATGAGATGGGGCGTTGAATGAAGCCAGGCGCAGGGAAGCACAAGCCAGCAGACAACGGTAGCAGCTTTCAGACAGCCAACTGCAGAGAATACCCCAGCTCTCTGGCCGCATCCAGCATGGCTTCAGCTTGCCCCACCCATTGACTTTCTTAAGTCCAATAACAGAGTCTTCTGGAATCAACTGAATGTAGCCAAAACTAAAAGAACTCCAATTAATTCAAAACTACATCGTAATTTCAAATTTTGTTTCCATTTCTTGAGAAGTCTATCTGTTGTGGATATTATTAATAAATCCAAAGAACAAAGTAGAGAAAAGTTTTACTTTCTGTAGTTGGAATGCATTTCTGAAATGGCTAAATGGAGGTCACTACTCCCGCTACAAAGACAAATATCAAAGAAGCCACAAACTCCACTAGGCTGATGAGCTGAAGAATAAAGAACGCAGATGAGAACCAGAAGTATATTATGAAAGCTAAATGAAAAAAAGAAAGAAAATAAGGAGGCATCATTTTGAGACCACTCACCTTCCACAGGATAAGGAAAGGAAGGCAATGATAAAAGTACAAGATAACTTTCAGAAGCTTTCCAGCACATCTGCCAAACGCATAAAAGCAACTAACAGACACACCACTTGGGATATGAAAATAAAAGTACAATAGGGCAGGGAAATTTTGGAAACATTCATAAGGTATTTAGCCATAAAGATGACTCAACAAGTTTTATGTAAAACTTTACATATAGGTAGAATAATGGTCTTCCTCCTATAAATGAACCACAACTAAAAAAGAAAAAACCTTAGAATAACAACATATAGCATTAAATTCCTACAAAGAAGAAAAAAAAAAAAAAGAGTTCTATCTGCTGAGAACAGTAAGATTGATATTACAGGATATTCAAAATACTCATCAGAACAAAACCAGAACATTTCCCTTCCCCTAGAACATTTAATGAATGAAGCAACTACAAGAAAAATAAATACAGAGAAAAATTAATGCCCTATCAAGTTATGATTTCCTTGCTGTCCTCATTTATGTATGGGCCCATTGTATGGGCTTTAATTAATGTTTTCCCCTAAAAACGAATTTTGACTATAAACATCAGTGCTCAAAATTTGATTTTAAAAGAGCACATGTATGCTACTTCAACGAAATGCCAATGCTTATAGCAGTTCAAAGAAGTAGTCAAACATCAACTTTCCATTTTGGGGTGGCAGCAACTGTTGATGTTAGGTGATTTTTCTGACGTACAACCTGAAATAAAATTGAGAGCTACTTTTAAGCACCTACAAATCGGAGAATTAAGAGTTATTTTTATAAATATAAGTAAAAACATCCAAAACTTACACAGTAAAATTATTTCAAAGAAGGCTGCACACTGTAGCTAAAAGAAATCTTATTTTAGGTTAAAAATCATGTAGAATCATACTTCCACTGAACATAGATTTTATACAATTATATAATCTGAAAAATAGTTTTAAATCTGTTGTTTCAAGTGATAAATTGCTTGTTCTAAATGCCCAAAGACTTGTAAGAGCTCAAACTAAATCAATCCTTTAGAAGTACTTTTTAAACTAAATGCAAAGTGAAATTTAAAACCAAACAAAAAAAAAAAAACCACAAAAAACCCCAACAAAACAACCAAGTCCACTACCTACACAAATTAAATTCCTGTCCCAGTAAAAGTGTAAAGACAGTTGATTTGCTTATTGTACAACTCCTAAGCTGTTTGTTTTCATGCTCTCTTCTACTCATCATCTGCAGGCACGCCAGTAAAGTACAAGAAGGCTTTATAACTCATTTCATTCCTAGTTTGTTTCTTTTATATCTCCTCCATTACAGGAGGTATAACAACGGTCCAAGATAAGCAGTAGATAGTACAGCAGTGCGCACCTCTTGACAGCAAAACTTTGCTTGAGAAAATTGCTACTGTCATCACCTGTGAAGAGTTCATATTTCCCAGTGAAAATCCCCTCAAGGGCTGGAAACTACTATAGGAGGGAAGTGTTCATAAATACATACAAGTATTTGCTCTTGTTACCAAAGAAAATTACTTCGAGGTGAGATTACTTGTTAAGAGCCAATGCGCCTGTTCAACACTGAACAGACATTACACTTTTTTTCTTTTTGGAGATCTCAGAACAACATAAAAATGTACAATGCACATAAAATACACTGTAAACATCCCCTCACACACACACACGACACATCAACAAATCATTCTTTTCCTTGACTCCTATCAAAATCTCAAAGATTAGGACACTTCATTCCACTCCAGAAACTGCTAAACTTCAGCAGGAAGGAAGCACTGCGCTCTGCTGGCTGAGAGAAGGAACACAATCTAGAACATCATATAGCATCAATAAATCTAAATAATTGAAGTTAGGCATAGACTCCCTGGGATTTTTCCTTATTTTCTATATTAACCCATAAAGAGAACATGACCCAAAACCATTGACTGATTCTGCTAAGACTAGCATGCAAGAGAAAAGGGATTTTTTTTTTTTGCATTATTTTGAAATAAGTAGTTATAAATATGTAGCAATTGGAACCATTTTCTCTAATAAGAAGAGCCATACTGTCCTCTGTTATGGGGAGGGACATAAACACCACAACCATATACATCTGAACAGTACCAAAACCAGTAACATTGTCTAGAGCAAAGTTATATATTGGATCAATTAACCACAGCATGTATTTAGTTTGTATATAAGTTCATGAAAGTTTGGGTGAGATTTGATACGTCCTATCACAAAACAGGTCATTGACTTGATAAAACATTAGCTGATACACCTGCAAGTTTTACTGTGGAAAGCAAAACCAAAACCCAGCTGTTTCAACAGCAAACAGGCACAGTTGTTCTTTTCATCCATTTTCACAACACATTTTTCTTTAGCGACTGACAAGCTCCAAAGTAGCTGCAAGGAAGCTGTATTCACAGCTTGGTTGGATTAATAAATGTGCTGCACTAACAGACTGTAGATATATAAACTTTGTTAACAACATTTGTAGATGTTGCCACCACATAATCTAGCCACCATTGCAAAACATACCAAAAGATTGTTAAAGAAGGTCAAAGATAAAAAAAAACGAGGGGGCAGCTTTAAATATTTTTAAGTGTTTTCTGTTTTCCAGAATTTTTTACTAGCTTAAAATGAAACTAGGTTTTGTATAGTCTTTTTAGCTGCACTTTGATAGTGGATTTATGTCAAACTTACTAGTAGAGATATTCCCAGACAAAGCTATAATAGCAAAAATTTTTAAAAAAGATTAGTTTATCAATCATCTTTTAAAAATCAAGTGAAATGACTGCAAATAATGGTAGTTATTTAGCTTCAACAGTCACTTCGATTTTGTTCTCATGTAAGCGAAAACAGAAGGCTGCACACCAAAAAGAATAGCTAATAAGTAACACTAAAGAAGCTTCCACTACATTGTCTGATTTCATCCATGCATGCCCAGATCTAAGTCACATGAGACTTTTCCTGTACAACACTGTGTTCCTTATCCTTTTCAAATAAACATTGATTTTCTAGGAGAACTGAGGAAAACATGTGCCAGGTAGAGAATAATACATACAAGAAAAAAAACCCCTGAAGTATATAATGAAAAAAGACTCCCTGAAAAAATGTACACTATTTAAACAACTGCAAGAATACACAAATAGCTTCACAGATCATGAGTTTAAACTTCTGTCCAAGAATTCTAAAAAGTCAAGTAGTTACATATTCTTCAAAAAGGAACTAAAAGACCTGATATGTAAGCCCTTGCACTAAGGTACTTCACTGGTTTTAAAATAAGAAAGCCATATAGTATTTCTCTTTAATAGGTTTTTTTTTTGCTAATTGACGAAGTGAGATATACTTCATATTCTACTTAAAAAGGCAGTTTCCATGACTTACCTCATGCTGCCCAAGACACTCCCTGTTAAAGAGAGAAAAATCAGAAATTTAGAAAGCATATATTTCTTTAATAAGGGACTTAAAACAATGACAGTGCTTCTCACACAAAAATAATGCAATCTATTTGTGAAAAGTGCAAACTAAGAGAAAATAATCTATGCAGATCAATGCCTTCTCTTTTTCAACAGTTGTTTGGATTGCTGTATTTTATGACAGCAATCCCAAAATCAGTTTTTCATGTGCACATTAATGACAGTTGTACATGAAATTTATCATTTTCATGTTAGAAAATTTATTTAGAAAATTACCTGAATTGCTTCCAAATGTTTCGCCTTTGGCTCTAGTATATCACTTTGTATTTTTCAGTTATTTCAGAGACCTATCTAGTCTACTCTTATGTTTACAAGTCTATCCCTTTTAGAATGGTTTATCATCCCTAGGAAAGAAAAACTGCACACTGATCAGAATTCTCAAGGTATTAAATGGTGAATTATTCAAACACTGATCTCCTAAAAATTAAATCAGTCTTTTGCTCAATTCATTTTGAAAAGTATATTTTTCTTTTTACCCCTGATTTCCTACATATCTGTCACCTCCTTCCCAAGTATTATTTTGATTTCTCTACTGAAACCATATAAGGAAGAGTAATGAAAACATCACTAATATTCAAGCTAAAATACCTGTAAATCAGTTCCTAAGAGTTTCTGGAAGGGTATTTTTAAAAAAAAAGTATCCCTGATTAGCTTCTCTGACACAAAGCAACTACTAATAGCTACAGATGGTCTTTAGGACAGCAGGATATTAACAAGAGCAATCAGTCTTTCACCCAGTACAATAGGAAGTCGATGTGGCACAGAAGCCTGTTCTTCTCTCCAGCTCAATTATCTTATACCCAAGATAATCTTCCTATAACCAGTTAATTTGGCTTCTAGGACCTTTGCATTCCATGGTAGCATGTTTCTATTCCTCTGCAAGGGGAAACTGCTTAGCCAGCCTGATTGCCTTCTGCCATGTAATTACTAAATCTGTGGATGAGAGGATCCCCACAGCAACCTTGCATTCCAGTTGAGACGCAATAGCGTCAGATGAACTACTAGATGCATGAAAAACTGGCAGGATCACTGGGCTCAAAGGGTAGTGGCTAGTTGTTTGTATCCTACTTGGACAGCAGTTACAGGTGGAATTCTTCAGCCTAGGACCTATCTTGTTTAAGTTTTTTTCCCCCAGTAACTTGGAAGAGACAAAATGCACCAATTTTGCAGACAATGCTAAAGGACAGTGCAATCAATACATTCGAGGGCACGGATGCCATTCAGAAGGATCTAGACAGATTAGAAAAACAGGCTGAGAGGAGAGTCATGAAATGCAGAGACAAAGTAAGTCCTGCATCTGGGACTGATTAAATCCCAGCAACACTGCAGGCTGGGGATATAACAGCATATTTCAGCATTAAGTGGAAGTTACCAACAAGATGAAGCCAGACTCCTTACTGAGGTTCATAGCAGGGAGGCAAGAGACAATAATCACACTCAGTCAAGGAAGATCCTGACTGGATACACAGTGGAGAAAAAAAAATTTTAAAAAAATCAGTACAAGTATAATCAAGCACTGAAAGATGTTGTCCAGAGGCTGCAGAATCAATGTACTGGGCATTTTCAAGGCCCAGCTTGACAAAACTGGAGCAAATCGCTCTGAATTCAGTGTTGATCTGCTTTCAGTAGGCAGCTGGACTACATGACCCCACGGTACCTTCCAGCCTCAATGGTTCTGTGAAATTAACAGAGCAAATAATTTTCTAGAAACTAATTTCTATTTACAGAAACAGATAGCAAACACATTCCACTCCAAATCTCTGACTGCTCATGTTCAAAGATAGCAAATTATTAGAAAAAAAAAATTAAAAAGTATTGCAAAACCCCAGTGATGAAGGATGGAATCCCCACTAGCATCCATCCATTACAGAATATGATTATTTAAACTATTCTCCATTATCATATTTGTTCAAATGACACTGTTCTAACAGTGATTCTAAAAGCCCTGCTAATGATCTAAGAAGGTGTCAGATATTTTGCTTTGTAGCAACACATTACTTTGTATCTATGGTTTTGTTTACTATTATTATTTCGCTAATCCAGGAAACCTCTCTCATAACACTGTCATTAACAAAAAAAAGAAAAACAAACACACACACACACCCCAACAACAAAAAAAAACCCCAAACGTTACAGTTGCAAAGACTGATCAAGAGGGTGAGGATATTCCAGAATTACTGTGATCTAATGCTAATAGAACCTTAAATTGCCCCAAGCACTATGAAATGTAATGATGCTTCCTCTAGTTCGAAAATCAAGTACAACTTTTCCAGTGTGGTTTCCTTCTTACTTAGCAGACCTACCTCCTCTGGGTAAGAGTCTTCAGACTAAAGGAGGCAATATTGAGGTTGGAGTTCAGAGGAACTATGAGATGGCCCTACATAATGCATGATGTTACACAATGACCTCTGCAGAATACCTGCGTGAGAGTTTTTGCCGGCATCGACCCAAACACTGACACCAGAGTGGTCATAACTACACATTTTTCACCTTTTGGAAGTCTGGCTTTGGGCTTTGAGCCCAAGAATCAGATGCACTGAGGAGTGATAGTTTTGAAGAAAAGTACAACCCACCATAGTACAATCCTTGATAAATTTAGTTCTAAACCTATCTACACAGGCAGTTAAATGGATATTTTTGATCATCTTCCTCTGTCTACTTCTCACTTCAGAAAATGAGAATAAAATATCCTCTCATTAAGGAGGCATGTTTAAAAAACAAATAGTCACTAATGCCTATGAGGTATGCAGGATTTAAAGCAGTAGACTACAAAACAAAAACAGACCAAAAACTCCAGCATTTCCTTTTTCAGATAAATATTGAATTCTAAGTCCACAATGCAAACAGAAGTTCTACCAAACTGAAAAAGAATGGTGAAAAAAAGTAATCGTATCTTCCCTTATATCCTCACCATCATCACAGAAGAAGTTGATTTGGCTCTACTCAAGGAGCAGAACCTTCCGGCCAAGTCAAAAATAGAAAGGAAACAAGCAGATGGAAGGAAGGGCATCCACCTGCCATTCACTAGCATATAATAACCGAACAACTGAGAAACAAAACAGCAATTCATTGCGCAGAAAATTATGATCCCACACACCAAACAAGATAGAAAGTATATGGAAAAAGTTGTATGTTAATGAAGACTATGAAATTACGATGGCTGTCTTTGCAATTTTCTTATTTTTCTTTTAAGGTAGCATTGCACAAAACACATATTAAAAACAACCAATCTTTACTAGCGCTATCAGTCCTTTCATACAGTGAGCACACACTACAGAAGTGCCTACTAAACAACCACCAATGTTCCTAGTTTTATGAGAATGGTGTTCACATAGGCTCGCTGCACCTGAAGAGGAAAATATGGTTATTTTCACACCCATCTCTGCAACAGTATAAAAAGAAAAAAATCTCTTTCCATACCAAAACTGTCTTTTCTTTTCAATACTTACACTGGTATAGGAACTTCACAGGGAGGGCACGGTAATGCAGTTTGAATAAAAGCTGGCTCAGACGGCTGTTCCCAAGGACCTGCAGACTGATGCTGAGAGAAAAAGACAACAGTAGTTGAATACAAAACATAATTGGAACTATCTGCTTGACCGTAAACAAATATATTATCTGAAGTGATCCCAGTTCCAACAAATCCACTTGCTAGTAACTGATTTTTTACTAATGGAAATCTCAACACCCCCTACATACAAAAAATTACTATTTCATCCTTAGCATGGTTAGGGATAGGAAAATGAAGGCCTGTGGCCCTACTGACAAAAATCAAGCACAAAACCAAACAAAACCACAGCAAAAGAATTCTAAGCATTTAATAAATGTAAAAAGTATAAAAATATTTCAATTACTAAACAAGTGAAATTATAATCACGCAGTGCATGCATCATGTTGAAAGACACCAAACAATTTATCACTTCTAACTTGTATAAATTTTGATGGTTTAGTAAATATCAGTAAAAATCTATTTTGGCTCTTATGTTAAAAGTAATTGCTTACATTTAAACATTTGTAATACAACTCCTAACAAAAATCTTATAATTTGAGTAATAACTGCTGAAAACTGCACATTCAGTTATATGCACTACAAAATTAATTAGATCACAACAAAAGAGCTAGAAGCACTCAGTTTCTCAGTTAGACAGTATGCATACTGCTGCGCTAGATTATTTATTTACTCTGAACTTCAAACACCTCTAAGGTAAGATTAAGGTTAAACAACCGTTGCTTATTCTTCAGAACACAAACAACACACTATTTTTCACTATTTACTTACTAAGCCAGTTTGCTTCACAAGTGCTTCATCGTGGCAGGGAACAGGGCACAAATGTCCACACGCTAATGTTTTCTGGCAGGGCTGGCGACATGGAGGACACCGACCAAAGTGACAATAGTGTTTCTCCTGGGTAGTGTGGTGACAGGTAGGGGGTCGACTGAAGTAAAACCCAAGAATGAATCAATATGACAGCAAGAAATATGAAGTTACAGCCACTGGACAATTATCCTCAAAATACAAAGAACTGAGACAAGTTTGGGTTTTTTTCTTAAAGTTAGTTTACTTCTCACCTTCAGTAGTGGTTAATATTACAGTAAAATTATACAGGAGTTCTAAATTAAATTAAAATCAAAGCTGGGTTTGCATATTCAACAGCTATTTCAATCCTAATTCTACTCTGCACTAAGAAATCTTGCTACACCCCAGCAAATATTCTCCTTTTTCCTTTTGCTAGTCAAGTTTTCTAGGTAAACTGCCTAATGGAGGTACTTCAAAATGTACCAGAGATGACCTGAAGAAGGGATTGGGACTACAGAATTAGAAGTGCTCAGAACCTCCCCCCCTTGACAGCAGCAAGCTGCTCATAAAACCACAGCATCAGAGAGGTGTCTGATAGGAAGGATTATTGCTAATCTCTATCTGCATAGTCAAGAATACAGAAAACTGACAAGCAATATCTGTGAACACATTAAAGGAATAGTTTTGCCTTTTAAAGTTATATTCTACTACTTTCTTTAAGGACATCTTAAACTCTACTGAAGAACTAGAAACACACACGCTTTCTATACTGACCCACACAGCTGTTTGCATTTGGGAGGTTTGATGGTGCGCTCTCTGCCACAGGGGACTTTAATGACAGTTTTTCCACAATTACATTTCACATCTACAGTCTCTGGGCAAGGGTTACAGCTACCTAAAAATAAAGATAATAACAATATGATAATCTGAATAGGCTACTGATTATAAAAAATGGTAACTAATATAACTCTGAATATGCACATGGTATAATTGTCCTATTCTGTTTGAGCTAAGTAATAGACAGCTGTTAACTTCTTATTTCTTAGTTTCAAATCCCTCTTTTGAAAGAGAATTTCACCATTCTTAAAGAATAGTAATAATAATCCTGATTATTCTACAGTTGTTAACTGGTATCAAGTTAGAAACAATCCCTCTCTCACATTTTAAAAAGAAGTCAGCCTTATTACAGCCCAGTCATTTGGACCCCAAAACACTTAAATATTTGCTATTTATGTTTCCATCTTACATACACGTGAAGACGTGTCATCTTTCATCTATATTCAAAAGAAAAAAGACATTGAAAAACTGGTTACAATAAAGTTTTGCAGGTTTTGTAAGATATTAAAGAAATGTTCATCCTCTATATAAAAATAACGCTTTTTTGGAAAGATCCTCCTCGTTTATCAAGTTACTCATGCTACTAAACTGATATATTAAAAAAAGATATGTAAAATGTCTATGTTTTAATTTATAGTTCACACACACTATTTCTTCATCAAGTGCCAACTGCAAAGTTTTATTATTGAGTGATTACCAGTAAGAATATGCATCTTCTAAAAAAGCAAATTTAGATGCAGGATTTTGGCTTACTGAGCACATTGCATTCTGAAACTTTAAAGAAAGCAATGCTTTGAAAGTGTTATCAACAGCACAACTCTAAGTTATTCTGACTTGTTAGCAGGATCTGAGAAGCAATGCTTCAAGATGCAGCGCTCTCAATGACAAAAGGCTGCTGAAGGAAAAAGGATGGAAGTATACAGTCTTTATATTGCGAAGTAAATGAAATTGTAATATACTATTAGCACACATAAACAGCTACTTTTACAAAAAAAATACAAACCTGAAGGTCTAACGCTATGCTGCCCGGAGTCTCTAACAGGTGTACAATTTACTTAAATATACTATTAACAGAGACAACTGCCTACATTCTCAAAAAGATGAAAGGGCAGAGATCACGTATAAGCCTGAAGTTAACACAAGACCACGCTGTTCTCAAATCAAGTGTTATAATGTACTACAGTAGGAAACAAAACATTTCTACTCACTGGCAACACATTCTAAATTTCAGCAAGTATTAAATACTTAAGAAAAAAAATATATGTAAAAATCAAACCACAAACAGAATAGATTAGGTTACCTTTTGTCAGGAACCTCTGCCAAAGGCCAAGTGCTTATTATCAGCAAGCTCTAATAATTTAGAGGTCAGGTACCTTTTAAAGGCCCTGATCTGGCAAGTTATTTTCTAAGAGGCATACTATTTCCTTTAAAATTAGTGGTCACCGAGATCTGGCAGCTCACTGCAAAATTAACCTGACCAGGTATTACACACTGAAGATAAAATAATAACTTTCAGCAGCTATTAAAATATTGGTGTATAAAGGAGAAAAACATGCATATAACTATTTTGAAATCAAAACCATTGCCTTTATTAAGGATATTTTCAAATATTCTCACAAGATATTACGAACTGTACTAGATTTTAATTTGTTAAAGCACATAGAAGTTATTTTCTTTTCTAAATTTATCATCTGATATAGTTTTATTAGATAGTTTTATTAGATGCAACTTTTGGCAAGAGTTGGCACTTAAATACTGACAATTGTACTGTTTTGATAAGTTACATACACTTTGAAGTGTATATATTTGATACTTACATTCTCAAAGTTCACTTTTGTTTTCTTATAGGCACTACTTTATTATTTTTATATTATTTTTGTATTGCCATCAGTTATTAGGAATCATTGTCACTTTTAGCCAGGCTGTAAGATGCAAGCAGTATCAAATATAAACAGCAATTCAGTGTGAAAGTTTATCCTACATGCAGCACTAGCTCCGTAGTTTTCTAACCGGAATTTTATTCTATGATTTAGTTACCAACCAAACTAATGCAGAAAAACAGGAAGGAAAGAAGGGGCACAGTTAACAGAGAAAGAACAAACCACTAGTTTGTGAGACAGATTTAATAGCAGGTTAACTGGGACAACTACCACATTTACCCATCCTGTCCTCTTAAGAATCACTGCCTCAAAAAGCAAGAGTACCTGAACAAGTTGTGAATTACTTCCTGAGCTGTTGCAATTTATAGTCCACAATACTAACAGAAATTACATTGGCTACTCAGCTGCTGTTTCCACAGGGCAGCAGCTTCTGTGGGGAAAATTGCTGAGAGGGCAGCCACTTTTTCAGTCATTCCAATTTAATCCCCTACCAAGCAAATGTCAAAGCAATTGGCCAGGATAAAAGCTGCCAGGTAATTTTGGCCATTTTCAGCATCTCTTTAACCAAGGTCATTGGATGCAGAAGTAAACTTTTTTGTTATCCTTCATATAGTTAGTAACAAGTTCTCATTTTCTCTTTTACCAGTAAGATACCAGTATCCATTAAAATTCCATCAACTTTTTTTTTTATTTTAAGCCCACTCCTATCACACGTTGTATTCCAGGGTTTCTAAAAACCATCCAGACTCAACCAGCGCAGTAATTTCTATATGTAGTTGGGTTTTGTTATGCATATTCAGTGAACAGAATTATTTGGGAAAAGAAGTCAAGCTATGGATTTTGAATGAAGCAGCTGGAAAGGGGACAGAGCATTTTCAGAGGAACAACACTAAGAAAAATTACCAGGTAAAAACTCAGGTTGTCATCATGTAAGTCCTTAAGCTCTAACCAGCACTAAAAACCTTTCAAACACACTGCCCCCACAAAAAGCCCACATGCAACAAGGGAGAGAATTAATTAAGCACCACAGTCATGCAAGCACAAAGTTTGGCAAAAATAAACAATATTCCATCACTATGGGGAACCTTCACCTATTCTTACCTCTGTGGCAGCCTGAAGGGCATTTGTGATTTCTGCAGCCTAGAGTCCGCCCACAGATTTGATCACAAGGTGGACAGTTTCCGGAACAGCACTGTTGAAAAAATATATACTTTATATAATTGAAAACTTAAGACATTTCTGGTATAAATTTGCCCTCTTCTACTACCTCATTTTTTCAATACTACTTAAAAAAATTTTCACATAATTTAGTCAAATTCCCTCACATTCTTGACAGGTATAGAAAGGGAGTTGCCTGTAGAGTTGTTTTATAAATTTCAAATTAGAAAATAACAAAAAAATACACATTTGAAAGCATCACTTCAACACACTAAAAAGGCAGAGGGCTTACAAAAAGCACAAGAACATTTAAGAGGTTAAAATTCTTATAATATTTTAATCCAAAATAATTTCAGAAGTTTACACATAAGATGTCTAGTAGTTTGCCCCATTACTCTGCCATTTCTTCCACTTTTATACCATCTTGTCCCTGGCACAAAAGTGTTTGAAACACCTTTTACCTTTGTAGTAAAGGTCAGATAACTTTAGGATCAGTTATCTACTTTCTGTTCTTACATAAAGTAGTAATGTGGAAGAATCAGAACACACCACAACATCACCAGATTGGTGGATGCCAGGTCAGAAGAAAACCCCATCTTTCCTATTAACTTGAAGGGTACCCTCCTTCCAAACCGTAAAAGGCAATTAGGAAGAGAAACCTGGATTTTAAGCATAAATATGTCAAGAAAGGAAATAAATTGATTTAACCGCTCCAGAAGTTTAACTGCATGAAGCATCACTACTCAAGAATCTGAAAGTAAACCTGCCTTCTGGAAATGGAAAGTTGTCAAAAACCCCTCACAGATTTTAAGGCCACTAAGTTTTTCTTGGTGACATGCTGTTCAGAGAATTCTGGTACCCTGCAAGCTAATTTGAATGACACTGAAGAATTCTCCTATCTATACAATAACATGAGGTGGAACAACAGATCGATGTGATTTATATATAATATGAAATATCGTATCTAAATAAAAACAGAGTTATCTAAACAACACATTGGAGAAAGATCATCTCTGACACTTACCTTTCTCCTACATTGGTGCTTTTGGCAATCACGAATTTTAGTACACTTCGTTTCACACAAATATGTCTTATGACATGGCATGCGTTTAGTGTGCTTTCCACAGCGACATTGTTTTTCAACTTCCTGGGCAGCAAGATAGGGAAAAAAGCAGGGTATTTTTAATACCAAAAAAAAAGTGGAAAATAAAATGTTCTACTACTAGGTGTAAAGAAAGGTTCACAGGAGGGTAACGTTATAATGGTCTACCACAGCAGGAAGTGTATCACATGCTGTGGGCAGATTACCTATCTGTGCAGTAACTACTTGGAGACCTTGTGCCGGTATTGCTAACACTGTGCTGGTCAGCACCTCACTGTAGCTTTGGTCTCACCAATAGGCAAGCCACTTCAAAGGAACCACTCAAGTGTGTGGTGCATGATGTCAAGCACAAATGCAAAACAAATTCATACAGAAAGTACCCCTCCTGCACAGTAAACCCAATCCATCCATCGTGTATACAGACGATTTAAGAAGCAGGTGAGCAGGTTTATCTGACTAATCCCAGCTATCGTGCGTTAACTACTTTCACCATGGACTTTGTAGCCAAAGCTGGTTCAGGAAGAAACTGAAAGCAGACAGAGCAACAGCTTTATGGCCAGACTACATGTCGTGGTTTAACCTGGCAGGTAGCTAAGCACCACTCAGCTGCTCGCTCACTCCCCCCGCAACAGGATGGGGGAGAGCAGAAAAGGCCTTGACTTCTGTGTAAGCACTGCTCAGCAATAACTGAAACATCCCTGTGTTATCAACACTGTTTTCAGCACAAATCCAAAACACAGCCGCATACTAGCTATTATGAAAAAATTAACTCTATCCCAGATGAAACCAGCACACCACAGAAGCCCCATAGATATTTAAAAAACAGCAAAATATTCATTTCTTACTAACAAGAAGATAATGTTATGTTACAGCATCTTCCATTTCACTAATGAATAAATAGCATAATAAGAAAAGCAAGAAAGCTAGAAGAGCTGGGGGAAAAAAAAAAGTGGTTTTAGGGCATAATTAATTAAAAAAAAAACCCCAATATCAACCCAAAACAATAAAACCTTCATCCACGCCTCAATTCAGATACATAATGCTCAACTGTTAATACAGAATTGTTGGGGCAGCAGAGGAATAGGGAAAAAACATGTTGCTTTTAATCAAGAGAAAGTCATAAGATTTTGTGATAGACATGACTTCATTTTCCTTAGGACACTTGCACTGTTCCAGGCATATAGTGTTTAAAAACCCTACTAAAATGTGAGCCTGCTACAGTAAGACTTACCTGTCTGCATATTTCACAGGGACCTCGATGACAGCGCTGTGAACATTTATGGATGCCACATTCCAGAACTTTGTCACAGCTATCGCCACAGGTGGGCACATCTTCTGTACAAGGCAATGTAAACTCTAGATGGAGAGAGAATTACAAGCAAACATTTAGGAAAAAAGCCAAAGTATTTGGAAGAAAAAAATGCACTAGATAGTACGACTTCAAATGCCAGTTCTCTCTCTTTTTTTTTTTTTTAAAGCTTCTCTAGAATTACTCAATTATTCACATTGCCAATTAAACCCCTAGTACTAAATAAAGCCTTGAAAGAATTAAGGAAAAATGTTAATAGAAGCTGTCACAGTTCACTGTTTCTAAGAACTTTTTATGGACCCTGTCATGCAGAATTAAGCTAAACTACTGCCTGTCAAAGACTGGATGACTTTTTTTTTAAATTCATCTTACATATATAAAAAAAAAAAAGCTGCTTACTTGATTTTTCACATGGACAGGACCTTTTCCCAGAACGAGGACAGTCTCCACAGGGACCAGCATGACAAACTTGTTCACATGTGTGATTACCACATGTCAAGGGTTTCCCACACACCTGGAGAAAACAGAGGAACCAAGTGAATGCAATGTAACAGAACTACATACCAAGACAAAGCAACCCAAGGGAAAAAACTACAGGCAAGAGATGACTGAATGGAATTTAACTCTTTCTGAATTTTGTTAACAAAAGTCTTGTATTTGCTGAGTTTACCAAATAAAACCAATCACCACTCCAGTGATCGTGAACAGAAGGCTACTGTATACTGAGGAGTTAGTGGTTCACACGACGGTTAACCTGAGTAGTCCCAGGCCTGTGTTGTGCTGCACATACAGCTTGGCCTTCAGGCCTGTGTTGTGCTGCACGTACAGCTTGGCCACAGGATAAACCTACTGTAGCAGATGAGATTGGAGGCAGCTCCCACTTGGTACCAGTGATTATGCCACCTGCATGTCCTTGCCTTTACCTAGAACTGCAGCAAGAAGTCCTCATCTGGACATCCTTTCTGTTTGACAGCAGAAATGATGAACAGAGTTGCTTTCTTTTAACCAAATACTACAATAGCTTCAGTGACCAAAATGGGGTAACCCTTTCTACAGATGGGGTCTGCACTGCATGCTGCATGTGGATCAGAGGCCCATTCAATGCTGAACAGCTTAGGGTTTCCAGCATCTAAAGGGCCATACTATTATTCATATTATACTCCCTTTCTCCATAGTGTTAGCTGAAATAAATCACATTTTAATTGATACTTTACAGAGTCTGAGTGCCTTTCTCACCAGGGTCGTAATGACCAAGTAGCTCCCGGTGCAACCTCCCCCCTGCCACTTAATTTTTTAAAAATTATTGTCAATCCATAGCCTTGGTCCTAAGAATGAGCTGTAAATAAACTTCAGAGAATGAATCACAAAGCTTTCATTCTGTTACAGTCACTAGAAGTAAATAAGCATGAAACTCTTATCTACTAAGCTCTGTTTTCATGCTTCTTTTTTGAAGATAGCACCTGAAATTTCAACCTCAAGTACCGGAAAACAGAATATACAAGGTCAAATTCAGGGCTAGCTTAACCCTAGCACAATTCTAGAACAGTAACATTTTAACTACTCTTAGAAATGAACTGGGTCACCAAGTAGATCCATTCTCAAATACTGCTGCTTATATTTTGATTGCATTTTCAAAACCTAAAAGATTTTCTTTTAGGTTTTCAAAACCTAAATTATTTTCTTATTGAATGAGGTTTTCCAATCTTTAATACACTGAGTAATCAAATTTTATAAAGATGAGAAATAAGCTAAAAAGGACAACTTCCACATACCTGATCACACTGCCACTGAGGACTTGCACAAAGTCTTTCCGCCGTCTGTCTTCCACAGATGCACCGCTGTTTACTGACTCGTGGACACGGCTGACAATCTCCTGTATGCAATTGCGTGACATTGAGAGTAGGAATTGCAAAACAATTATGTATCTTAAGAATTAAAACAACTGCTCCTCTGAGGTTTAAGAAGGCAGGTCTACCTGGGTGACAGGAATTCTCACAGGTGTGTTGTCCACACAGCAACGTTCGTCCACACGGCAGGCGACACGACCATTCCTTGGCACTGCACCTTCGGGGCACCGGCTTAGCTTTCTTACAGTGACAGGTTGTTGTGACCATCTTTGGGCAAGGTGGACAGGGTCCTAAGTACAGGAAGAACACCACTAATTCATTAATGGTCATTCAGCGAATACAGCCTTGACTGCATCTGTCTATTCCGAAAATTTTAAATACAGTTAGCAGACTTAAGTAAAACTGTGTAGCAGCTACATAAATACAGGTCATACAACCAAGAAACACAGTGGATTTACCTGGATGACAAAGCAGCAAACATTTATGACCACAAGAAGGTTTGAATTCCCTCTCACATATCTGACCACAGGAGTGAGGTACCAGCCATGGGTCCAGCACTGGATTCTCTACTTTCCCACAGTAACAGTAATACCTACTGGGAGTTTCAGACCGTTTGTATTCAAACCTGCATTTTGGACTACAACAAGGGAAAAAGGGAGTGAAAAGATAAGCAATTTTTAGAATTTTTTGTTTTTTAAAAAAGCAGTTTTTATCATTTCAGTTTCCCAAGATTGTTACCAGGCTACCAATTAACATTTTTACAACTACTGTAATGAATAACAACATAATTACATTTATAATATACCATAAAGTTCTTGCTATATGTCAGATTTTACAATGCATTCATTAGAATGTCTAAGGGATTGTCCTGTCACAGCTGTCTTTTTTCTGTAAAAATATATACAAATAATTCAGTGTAGCAAGCACACAGAACAATTTTTGTCAAGTAATGCCAAAGGAATGTACGCAAGAAAGAATTAACCCACTTAGAGCCAATCAAAAAAGAGATTAAACCCAGGATTTTACCAGCAGTAATTTATAAGCTATGTAAAACAAGATTCAGCGATGCTATTACAACTATGCATAATAACTAAAATTTTATCTGAAAGATCTTAAATTGTTTCAGTTCAGCATCTTAGATATTATAAGATGCACACTTTTGTTATCCCTGATGATGTCAGATATTAATATATTATTCCTGAAGGTAGGTAGGCACCAAAGGTCTGGAACTTGCTAGTGCCACAGGACCAAAAGGCTTTCAGGTGCATGCCATGGACAAGGGAGGCCACACAAGGAAGGAGGCACAATGCAGCTCCTATTTCTGGCTACACTGGGAAAAGACAACAGACGAGGAGCTCCTCTCCTCAAAGAAGAATAGAGGCTTTGTAAGACCTATGTACTCATTTTTATCAAATAAAATGTCAATTTGCCCCTATATAATACATTACAGGCCATAAACCATTTCTCCATAGTGACTGCACAGTTTTATCATGTGCTCAAATGTTAAATAAAATACCATTCACCTCAAAATTTTTTCATTATAAACATTATGCCTTAACACAAAACTAGTTTGTAGAAGAATAAGCATTATCAACTTGAGACACTGCGAGCCAACAATTTTGTACCTTATTTCTGAATCAAACCTGTTCTCTGAGATCCCACGTTAACAGAGCTCTTGAATCTTCCACCAAATTTGACAGAGGATTGTGTCTCAAAGATATTACTACAAGTTTCCCCATAAAAGTAGGTGGGCAAATAAAGTATAGAACAAACATGCAGAGAGAAACCTTGACTGAACTTTCAGACACAAACCTACTGAAAAAGCAAGCTTCATTACTCCTGCAGCCACAATATTATTTTCTTCTTAATACAATCTCACGTAAAACTGCAAGGCTTTAGTGCTTGAGTTCTACAGACACACGCACCAAAAAATCCCTTAATCTTGCTATCTTAGAACTGGCTTTTTAAAACTAATTTATTTCATGGTGCCTATTTTAGAAGGGACAAATATGTAAAGCCATTCAGAAATAAATATTAGAAGCTGAGACACATGATAGATAAGTTACCTTCTCAGAGGTTAAAACAAATTTGATGCAGCAGGTTAATATCACTGTGAAATACTCCTAAATCATGCTAATACAAATTCAAAAATAATTCAGAAAAACAACAGAAAAGTCAGACTTCTGAATTTTTTTTGTGTGTGTATGTCATTTACAAGATTTACAAGTACCATTCCTTCCCAAAGTAACTCCAGTTCACACATGCTTCACAAAGTATCTTTGCAAATGTACCATGAAGAGCTCACCATGGCCAGGGATAATCTTTCTTCCCGAAATCATCATCCGTCAAAGGAGAAGACACAAGAAAAAGGCTGTCCTTGGCCCACTTTTGAATACACACCAGGTGAAATATACAAAAGCATCCACAACAGCTCCAGACCTAAAGAGCAGATATAGGTGCCAATTGCTTTATATTAGGTTTCTTTTTGTTTCCGTTGATGAATATCCGTAATACCCAAAGAAATACAAGCTTGCTATTTTTCCATTTTAGAAATGGGTTTCCAAAGATAGATTATACCTATTGTTAGATTAACACAGGCAGTGTTTTTACTGTTACAGATTCATACCTATGATCTTTTTTCCTGCTGCTGTGAGAAGTTTTGAGCTCCATAAGCCTTGGCCAAAGCACTCATCTAATCATAGAAATGCTGATCTAAACACACTATTGGAGACCATGTACCACAACCTCATGCCCAAAGTAGAACTATTACCAACTTAGTTCAGTTCAGTCACAGTTCTGCCTAGCAAAGGTGGAAAATCCTGAAGGATGGCAACCTGCTCCAAGTGTCATACTACCTTCCTCATACCCAGTCGCACCTCCCAAGCCCCAGTTTGTGCCACTGCCTCTTATTACACCACCTGTCACCACAGAGATGACTTTGGCTTTAGCTACCTTCACAACCCCAAGTAGACAGAGGCTGTAATCATATCATCCCTCAGCCTCCTCTCTGGTATACTAAACAAGCCCAGCTCTCCCTCTGCTTCTCTCCCTGTCCCGTACTCTAGGTCTGTAAACATCTTGGTGTTAAAGTACTAAAAAGTTTTTCCCCCTTTCAAACTTTAAGATTCACATGCAGTGTTAGTAAGAAAAATATTTGATTAGAAGTGTGGCTTTCAACATAGTGTCTCTTGTTCAAAGAGCAAGAGAGGTATAAAATGGAACAGAAATAAAAGCATATGTGTTTAAGAGAGATTTTGCCAGTATCCTGTCTCCATCACTAAACCTTTACATTCTTGTTCCCTGTGTAGCTCGCTCTGTCAATTCTGGAGTGAAATCACAATCTTAGAATATCAGCCTGCTGCTGAAAAGCAATTTAAACAACAGAAATGCAGTTTTGTGACCTTGGTACTTTCCACATATTGATGTCTTGACAGCTTAGAATGACTATAACAATTTGGTAAGAGAAATGCAGCAGAAAATTTAAGATTTATTTTTTTAATAATATTGTTATAAAATTATACGGTGAAAACAGGAGAATTTCCTTACTAACTTATAGAGGACAAAGTCAATGATGTAAGTTTCTAAAAGTACAGTAATTAACTTCCCAAAACTAAAGCTAAATGGGAGACATTATGTAAACAAACACACCTGGCTGAAATGTTACAGATTCAAGATAACTAAAAAACCACTGAGTTATAGAAGACGACTTCCAAGTTGCCAAATCAATCAATGGAAGTGAGATAACTCTATCCAGAGGACAGAACTTCAAAATCAAGCTAAACATATATGTTAGGGTCTGAAAAAGAAGTCATACAAAATGTTAAGAAGTCATACAAAACATACTGCATTTCTTTCTAAAAAAGGTAATGATTACTGTTTCATTGGATAGTTGTAAATCCATGTACAGCCAACATAAGAAGTTAAAGAACTTCTGCACTTTTTTTCTTTTAATATTAAGCATACAGTGCAAATGTATTTGATTCAAGTAACTATAACAGAAACGGGGTTGGGCCTGTCAATGTCAAAGGGAAGTTCATACATAACAATAGAAGTTAAAAAGATTTGTCCTGAAATCTCTCCCATGAAAAACGTACCTATATGAAAGACAATCTTCTCAAGCATGCTACCCTTCTATTTCACCTGATCAGCATTTGAACCAGCAAAGTTTATCCTAGATCCCCTACTATAAATTTAACAAGAACATTTCCTTATTTCCCAGTATTTCTTACTTCAGTCTTCGGTGTTTGCTACAACTTAGCTTATTGAATACACCATTGCAAGCACTGTCCTTCCTTCCATTTTTGTTTCATCTGCTACTCACTAAAATTTAAAAGTAACTGTTACATTACAGATACATTACAATAATAAACATATGTAAAAAATACATATTCTAAGCTATATATATCTCAGCACTTATTTCTTCAAGTGTTTGAAAAATCCAAAACACCAAGTGTTGCATTTAGTACTCTATCATTTTAAAACTATCAATCCCAAGAACTACCTTAGTAGTTCAAATCAAATCAAACACAAATTATTCAGACAGTTATATTTGTTTCATTCTAAAAGACTACTGTAAAATACTTACAGCTTGGTTCCTTTTAACTGAAGCAATGCAGATCAGACATGTCATGGCCCCTGACTGAAAAGCTTCATTCATGTACTGTCTTGTACGTTCCAGTTCACTTGCATCTCCATCTTTAATGTAAAAGGATTTTTAAAGCAGTCAGTAATGTTTGATCTGCTATTCTGTACATGTTGAGACTGCTGTAAGTATATATACATGTTTCCTTCCTTGAACAGAGGCCAGTCATATATTATTACAAAACCACATTATTAGAAGTACGTAAGACAGTTTCAAAACTATACCTTTGATTCTGCATAAAAAGGCAAGAAGTACCGCTAGCATGTATTGCAGAGAACAAGTATTTTTAACACAAGATATCAGAATAAAGTGTTTTCCCTCCAATTATGGAAAAATTCTAATACGCAGCCAAAAATACAGAACTGTTTGTTTTCATATTGAAATAAAAGTCAATAAATGAAAAAAAATTTACCAGTTTGACTGGTGTAAATGGTAAATGTTTTGGCCAAAATCTTCCCTTGTTTTACTTCAGCATCTTCATCGTCATCTTCAGACGAAGAACTAAACTGGTCTTCAACTAGCTTTTTTGCTGCAGCCTGATTAGCCTTCTTAATTTCATCAAATTTCTTCTGTGAAGATAATTCTATTACGAGAACAGAGTAATGACAATACCATGATAGTTAATCATAACACCACATTCAGTTCTACATACTTTTACTGTCCTTTCCTTTAAAGAGCTGCTGATGTTATGTGTTTAAGAGCAGTATGTTGCTACATTTTCAATACCACACAAGAAGAGAGAAATTATATTTCCTTCTTTACTGTGCATGATCCATAAAATTCACAGCAGGAATTATCTGTCAATTACTGCTGACAAATCTAGCCAAACATACTAGAATATATGCATCTATAATGCTGCTTTACAAAAAGGATACTTAAAAAAAAAAACTATGCACACATCCCACACAAACAACTTTCATAGTGTGAGGAAGGAAAATACGAGGAAACCAGGCAATTTTTGACAGGAACAATTGTTATAATTTGCCAACTGCCTACAGGTACATCTCCCAGCATTTGGTATTTTTCAAATTATTACTTTTATTGGCCTCCCTCCATCCAACAAGTCTTTATTGCAATAACGGGTTCACGCTGTTTCACAGCTGGCAACATTAAAAGTGACAGGGTATTTCCTTATAAGCTTTTTTAAGTTATCACACGTGAAATTGAGGAAGATGCTCTACATAGAGGGAAAAAAGTTATATAACTTAACAGAGTTCATAATAAACCAAAGTGCCTTTAAGGTAACATACCACAGAGATATCAAGGTCTTCAGCAGATCACAGGTCTTAAGTACCTCTGAATTTGCCACACAGAATGGTTTGGGTTGGAAGGGACCTTTACAGGCCACCTAAGTCCAACCTCCCTGCAGTGAGCAGGGACATACACGACAACTGCACCTCATATATTTACTGGGGTTCCGTCAAGTTTAGTTTTAGGCCCTTCCTTGAGAAGCCATGCTGCCAGCTAACAGCGCTCAGTACTTGGCCCGCCTCTGCCTGCAAAGCGTTACCTGCGCCCGCAGCAACCGCCGCGCCCTGGAAGCCCGCGCCTCCCCAGAGCGGGGCGATGTGGCACACCGACGGGAGTACCCGACGCTCGTCCCTAGCGGGCAGCACCCGCCCCGCCGTTCCCGACCGTGCTCAGAAACAGCCGCTTCACCCTTTACTTCACACTTTGCTCTTCTGCTCGAAGGGCACAGACCACGCGCCCCGGGGAGGAGCAACCCCCAAGGTCCTCGCCGCTGCCCCGGACCTCCGCGCTTACCCCCAGAGGTACCCGCGGGCAGGCGGCGGCGCACGGCCAAGCATCGGCTCGCTGCCGCCAAGGAGCGGCCGCGGGAGCGCCCCCGCGCCTCTCTCCCCTTCCCTCCCCCGCCGCCCCGGGGAGAGCCCCAGCCCGGGCGTCCGCAGGGGCTCCCCAGCCGGGCTCCCCAGTCCGGCACCCCGCCGCCCCCGACCGGGGTCGGCGGCAGGGGTAGGACACGACACTCACCGCCAGCCCCCTCGCTGCTGTTCCCCGCGGCCGCAAGGCTGGCACCGCCGCGGGCCCTCGGGGCCGGGGACCGGGCAGCCGCCCCAGCGCGGGGGGCGAGCCCGTCCCCGGGCCTGGCGCGGCCCCGGCCCCGGCCCCCCTGCCGCCAGGGCGCCTCCATCTCTCCCCCGCTAGCAAAGCGAAGGACGGCGGTGAGAGGCCGACCGCTCCTCACACGCCGCGCTGCGAGCCGCCCCGAGGCGCGGCGAGGCGAGCCCTCCCGCCCGGCCCGGCCCCTCCGCCCGGAAGCGGCGGTGGAGGCGGCGGGAGGCCGGCGAGCTCCCGCGGCGGCACGACTACAGCTCCCAGCGCGCACCGCGGCCCCCTCCGCCCGCTGCCGCCGGTCCTCTGTGGCGAGGCCCCGCCGTGCCGGCGGCGCGCCCGCTCCGCCCCCGCTAATCCGACAAACGTTTGCTAATGCCCAGGCTGGCGGCTCTTTCCTGCTTAATGCCTGCATTTCTTTTTGCCTGTCCCTCTGGCCGCAAAAGCAATGGCGTCGGCTGTGGTTGTGGCGGCCGTTCCCGCAGCGTGCCGGCCGTTGGGTGGGTTTTCCTCACAGCTCCTCTTCTTCACAGTATGAGGGATTTAAAAAGCGCGTTTAGAAACTTCACTGAAGTAATATCCAGGTTTTACTGGACAGACAGACGTATTGAGGAACCGGTGTGCCATCTGAAAAGTTCTGATAAACAAATGCAAATAAATAAATTTGAATGACATTTTCTCATAGCACTCGGGTTCTGCCTTGCTGTGCCAGGAGAAAACTCTGCATTCAGGGTTTTTTTTCAGCAAATACATGTTTATAAAAGCTAAATAGTACAAGATTACAAATAAAAGAGTCTGAAAACAGTAAACCACTGGAGGTCAACTCTCGTTTTCTGTTGTATTTTGAAGTGTTTTAAATAATTTTTATTCTCAAGAAAGAGGCAGCTGGTGACCAACTTGTGCCATAGACTGAAGGATCAATAAAAGACAAAATATGAACAGTAAACCTCTGCCTTTATTAATTAAAACTCATATCACACTTTTCTCTAATACAAAGTCTTAAACTCATCAACAAAGGAGAAAAGTGCTTCCTAAGCGCCTAGTGAAATACAACACAGCCCTATAGGATGCTGCTGCCATACAGATGCCAAATTATATTCAAGACCTGAGCTGGAAGAATGCTGATTGCAACGTTCAACATTCACAATACAGTAAAAAACCAGAATAATGCTTGTTGTGTACCCAGATAGAGTCTTTAATGAAATGATGGCATACTCTTTCCCCTCACCAGCACATTAGGCCATTCGTCATTCAAAGCGCAGGATAAACAGTGAATGAACAGCCATTTCATATTTACATTTATCCGTGTTGTTCCATATTTACATTTATCCTTGTTGTTCCATATGTATCCTACGCATTAATTACTTCATATCATTTAATACTTGTGGTGAAATCAGGAGTTATTTATAGATCTCTGGCATTCTGGAAACCTATAAACATCACCAAAAAAATAAAACAGGCAGAAATAAATGCACTTTACAACACATCCAATTTATAATATCTCCATCTTCTTAAGGAGAAGAATGTGAGTATAGAGATACTATCAAGTGATAGTAATACTTACATATGTATTTTTTGAAAGTGGCAGTCCAATTGCGCAGGATAATCAAGTTGCCCTAAGTACGCAATTATCCATTCTTCCCTTGCAGTCCCTTTCTTCACTCCCTGTCACCTAACTTTTCCAGCATTAAGTGGCTATGATCAAAGTCTACTGAAAATATCCAGCTGAAAATATCCAGCTGAGACCACAACTAATAAAACCAATTTTTGCCAATGGAAGAAGACATAAATTAGGGAAAATATCCAAGGAAATAATGCTTCCTAAAGCAGTTGAAAACATATCTGACATATGAAACAGTAGATATTACTATCTTAGTAGTAGTTATGAACACAAGAAAGAAATACCGTATAAATGAAAAAAAAAAAACCTATTTAGTCATTGCATTCTTTCCCCAACAGCAGCTACAGAAGATGCTGTAGGCAGAGTTTGGCCTCTTCCTGTCATGTCCGCCCCTTGTACTCTGCCAATAGCCACAGCTGTTATATTAGGGACATACAAAATTTTTAAGCACAGATATTAGAAGCTTGACAGTGCATGTTCAGCAGCCATGTGATTACATGGAGTAGAGCAGTCTTCAATATTATGTATTAGATATTATCATGGGAAGAACAGCTAGATTTTGAGCCATACATATTTGTCGTAACGATGCTCGCAAAAAGTTATATTTTCTCCCCTCTCTATTCCAGCCTTTGCATGTAATACCCTGAAAAAAGGACTATTTAAAACTGCCCACTTACATTTCAAGAAATCAGCAAAGGTGGACCCAATGAAGTAATAATATTTCCTGTGGGGGATGAATTTGCAAGTAACTTAGCACTGTTTGACACGTCCTTGAACTGAAGCAACACAGCAGTAAAAACCAGAGACAGGAGCGTGGGAATGCCAAGAAAGATTTAAGTAAGCCAAAACAAATGAGATAGCGCAAATAGAACAGCCTATTAGAATGTAGCATAAGGTGCATGCTTAGAGCTAGCTGACGAATAACAGAAATTGTTTGTGCTCGTGATTGTGTGGAGAATGTGTCAAAAAGATACATAAGCAGTGAAAAGCTGACAATAAAGGTCTTCTGCAGAACACCTGTCAGGAGGCCGTGACATTCATCCCTGCAAATGGTGACCCCCGACGTGGAAGAGCAACGCTGAGGAGCAGCGTCCGCAGGGACCCCAGCTGGACAAATCAAGCTGACAGTGGGACCGCAGCTTTAATCCAGGGACATCACCTTAATATTACAGGTGAGCGGCTGGGGCAGTAAGCATGGGAGCTAATCTGTCTGTCGAAGAAGAGGCGATTGTTAAATTACTGATTCAGTTGTTGAGCGAGCAAGCAAGGCATTAAATGTGATACTTTTAAAGTAAAGTTATTACTGAAATTCCTGCAAAAGCATGGGGCTCCATCAACAGTCTCAGCAGTGTTAGATGTTAAAACATGCGAAGAAGTGGGGACAACAGTATGGGAGGCCGCCTCCTCAGAGGATGAGACTGCCAAGGAGGTGATGACCACCTGGCGGCTGGTGATGGAAACATTAAAGTCCTGGCAAGCTGCGCAGACAGTGACAGGAGGCGTGGACAAGGGCGGTGAGACTCCCTGTAGGCAGTTCCCACCAGAAAATGACTTAGTAGATTTAGACGCAGACACGGAGCCGTTGCCGTCGCCCCTGTTAAAGCCGACGGCTCCGCCGTCCATACTGCCCATGACAGCTGTTTTACAGCCACCAACGTCCTTTGATCCCCGGGACCGATGGAAACATCTGCAACGAGATGCAATAAAGGAGGAAGGGGTGGCAGGACTAGTCTTTTCAGTAGTGATCAGAGATGGAGGACCCAATGAGTGGGGATCTTTTCAATGGGATCTAATAAAAGAATTAAGAAAAACAGTAACTACATACGGGCTTGCAGCTCCATTTTCCCAATCTCTGCTTGAAAATGTGATGACAGGGCAGTTATTGTGTCCCTATGATTTACGAACAATAGCAGCTATGATATTAACCCCAATGCAGAAGTTGTTGTGGGAGCAAAAATGGAGGGAACTTTGTGAACAAGCTGCCCTTCAAAATTTAGAGCGACGGCAAGAAGACCCTCTCTTAGGTGCAGGCATATCACAGTTAATGGGCACAGATCCCATAGCGGACCCGCACCTACAGCCACAGTTGGATGAGAATGTACTCCGACAGTCTGCCACTCTCGCTCTTCAATCTATGTTAAAAATTCTGGAAGCCAGAAAGCCATCTCTGTCATTTACTCGAGTCCAACAGCAGCCAACCAAACCCTATATGGAGTTTGTGGATCGCTTGCGGGTAGACAACAGAGAAGCAAATGAAGCACTGCTGTTGAAATTAGCAGTAGAAAATGCAAATACCGATTGTAAAAAGATATTACAAATGCTGCCAATCAATACTAACCTATTGCAAATGATAGAGGCTTGCAGTTGTGTAGGCTTTATTGCTCATCAAACGGAGTCCTTAGCATCAGCCTTTGCAGCAGCTTTAACAATGAATAGGGACACGAAGAAGTGGGGCTACCGCTGTGGAAGCCCAGACCACTTAGTTATTGAGCACCCTCAACAAAGACAAGGAGGGGGAGCCCCTAGTGCACCCGCCACGCCATCTACGCTTTGCCCAAGATGTGGTAAAGGATGCCATTGGGTGAGCCAGTGCAGACCCAAATATGACACAGATGGACAGCCCCTGCCAGTGCAGCAGGGAAACGGGAGGCGGAGCGCAGGGCAAGGTCACACAATGACACAAGCTCCCTCATCACAAGAACCAAAGCGGGGCCCCCCGATGGGAACAGCGTCACATGTGGTGGTTGCACAATCTCCAACTCCACCTGGAACACAACCACCCCTCTTACCACCGTGGGCGCCCTCTCCGCCAGCACCCAGGGGAGTGCCGGACTGGATGTCGCCACAGTAGAAGACTCAACTCTCTGGGGCACACGTGTACATCGCATTCTATTGAATGTGAAGGGGCCAGTTGGGGGAGGGTGTAGTGCACTAGGTCGTTCCAGCACCACCACAACAGGCCTGTTTGTCCTCCCCAGAGTAATTGATGCTGATTATAGTGACCAAATACAAGCTATGGTTTGGACACCGGCCCCACCGCTGTCAGTTCTGAAAGGAACTTGGTTTGCACAATTAATACTTTTTCGAGCAATAGTACCAACAGCCAGTGAAACAAGCCACAGCTCTGCTGGTTTTGGACATCAGATATCATGCAACATCGTCCAACCATACACATAACCCTGTGGAATCCTACTGAGCAGCCACAGATGAGCCAGTGCACAATGCTAGTAGATACAGGCGCAGATGTTACAGTTATCATGGCCAAAGATTGGCCTTCCACATGGCCTACAACATCCCCAGCTAGCAGATTAGTAGGAGTTGGAGGCCTGTCCAGCACATTTCAAAGGTCTACAATCCTCATGATAAAGACTCAAGAGGGAACGACATGTACTGGTCGTCCTGATATCACACTGATTCCCATCAGCTTGTTGGGACGTGATGTGATGGGACAGTGCAGATTTACCATCTCCACCCCTGAACATTTTCGGTAGCGGCCATTGAGGCGTGACTGCCACTCCGCCTCAAATGGACAAGAGAGACCCCCGTGTGGGTGTATCAATGGCCGCTCACCCAGGAAAAGGTTGCAGCCCTACAGGAGCTGGTCCAGGACCAGCTTGCGCAAGGACACATAGTACCAACAAACAGTCCATGGAATTCCCCAGTGTTTGTAATCAAAAAGAAAAGTGGAACATGGAGATTGTTGCATGATTTACAGCAAATAAACGCAGTCATAGAGGATGTGGGCTCATTACAACCCAGCCTAACATCACCTACAATGATTCCATCCAGTTGGAATATAATCATTGTCGATCTGAAAGACTGGTTTTTTACCATCCTGCTGCAGCCAGATGATGCTCCAAAATTTGCTTTTTCAGTGCCAAAACTTAATAAGGGGAGCCAACGGATCGATATCATTGGACTGCACTCCCTTAGAGAATGAAAAACTCCCCAGCAACGTGTCAGTCATATGTTGCAAAGGCAATTCAGCCAATTAGACAATGTTATCCAAATATTTACATGTACCATTACATGGACGATCTATTGTTAGCGGGGCCAACTCAGACTGTGCTCGAAGAGGCCCTTCAGGCCTTAAAGCAAGCACTGCAGGATGCAGGACTTCCTATAGCCCCTGAAAAGATACAGACAGAACCTCTGTGGAGGTATTTAGGATGGAAAATTTTGGAACAAACCATCCAACCTCAAAACACGGCAATAACCACCAATATTTGGACCTTAAATGATGTACAGAAACTATTAGGTAATATTATTTGGATTCGAACCCAATGAGGCATTGACAATGCCACTTCACTCCCGTTTGACCTGTTAAAAGGAGACATCAATATAAATGCACCACAAAGTTGGACACCAGAGGCACAACAAGTACTACAGATAATCAACGACAAACAGTCGAATCAACAATGCCATCGTTGCAGTGAAGACATCCCACTCACACTGTTTGTCTGTAACCAAGAGGAGCAGCCTCTTGCTATCATTGGACAGTGGGATCCACAACGTAATGACCCTCTCATTATTCTAGAATGGGTCTTTTTACCCCACCAACCTACCGAGACCATTGCCACATGAATAGAAATGTTTGCTGACCTTATTAAAAAGGGATGGGAGAGAATAGTAGAACTTGCAGGGGAAGAACCAACACTTATTGTGTTACCTATTGTAAAAACTTACCTTACCTGGAGTATTCAAAATAGCCTAGGGTTACAATTAGCCTTAGCAGGCTTTAGTGGAAAGCTAGATACCCATCCTCCCCACACAAGATGTTTACCTTTTATTATAATGTTAAAATAGAAAATGGACTATTGTGCCAAAGACAGCCAGTTGATGGCTGTATGGTATTTACCGATGGATCAGGGAAGTCAGGCAAAGCAGTGGTAACATGGGAAGAGAACGGAGTCTGGAAGCATGAAGTCGAGATTCTCCACGGCTCCCCACAAATAGTGGAGCTGCATACAGTCATAATGGCCTCTCAGTTCTGGCCTACTGTCCCTCTTAATATTGTTTCTGACTCCCAATATGTGGTGGGCGTGGTTCAACGAATAGAAAGAGTTCATCTTAAACATATAACAAAGCAAACCCTGTTTTTAAAATTTAAAGAACTACTTTTTTTAATAAAACAGCGGAAACACCCCTATTGTGTAATTCATATTCAAAGTCACACACAATTACCGGGTTTTCTTACACATGGTGATGCCCGTGCTGCCATTTTAACTAATGTAACCCTTGCTGCTCCCATACCAAATGTACTGGAGCAAGCACAACTCTCTCAAGATTTTTTCCACCAATCAGCAAAAGCTTTAGCGAAACAATTCCGTATCACCATTGCTGACGCCAAGTTAATCGTGCAAACTTGCCCAGACTGTCAGGCCTGTGTGTCTAACCCCACCTTAGTGGTGAACCCTCGAGGTTTACATTCCATCCACCTGTGGCAAACAGATGTCACTCACATTCCTGAGTTTGGACGACTTAAATATGTTCACGTATCCATTGATACGTTCTCTCATGCAATACGGGCAACGGCCGCCACTGGTGAAACTAGCAGGCACGTACAGGCCCATTTCCGAGCCACTTTTGCTGCCTTCAGAATCCCAAGTGAAGTTAAAACCGACAACGGCCCAGCCTACAGCAGTAGCTCACTTAAAACTTTTTTTCACAAATGGGGTATTTGCCATGTTACTGGCATTCCCCACTCCCCTACCAGTCAAGCTATAGTAGAACAAACACACCGCACAGTCAAACAACTGCTCCAAAAACAAAAAGGGGGAGATAGCCAAGAAATCCCGCACAACTGATTAGCAAAAACATTATACGTGATGAACCATTTGTCACTACCATTCCAAAACAATGATACCCCACCTATAGTAAAACACTATAAATCCTTGAGCAAAGCCCTAACGTCTATTGAACATTCAGAACAGCCCTTAGTAATGACAAAAAATCTAAACACGGGCCTGTGGGAAGGCCCTCATCCGCTAATAACTTGGGGGAGAGGGTATGCTTGTGTCTCCACAGGTTGCGGTCCCTGATGGATTCCAGCAAAAGGAGTGAAACCATGGCTTGCAGCCTCATCGCCTTACTTGCCATCATCAGCCTCTGCCATCCGTGGGTCTCCGTCCAACTATGAAAAAAATGTCTGGGTTACCCTCGCAAGCTTAGTGGGACAGGAGTCGATAAGCCTGCCCTCAGGCAGTGCAGATAATCGCTTTACAACGTGTCTTGTGGGGACTTATGGTTGACTGGGTGGGGAATCACAGGATGGTTCAAGGAAATAGTAAAAACGGCTATAGTATTTCTAATAATATTCCTAACTTTGCTTCTAATTTTGCCATTCTTTTGTCAGTGCTTGCAGCGATTAATAGAGAGAACAGTAAAAAATGTCTGGCTAATACAAAATAAAAACGGGGGAGATGTGGGGGATGAATTTGCAAGTAACTTAGCACTGTTTGACACGTCCTTAAACTGAAGCAACGCAGCAGTAAAAACCAGAGACAGGAGCGTGGGAATGCCAAGAAAGATTTAAGTAAGCCAAAACAAATGAGATAGCACAAATAGAACAGCCTATTAGAATGTAGCATAAGGTGCATGCTTAGAGCTAGCTGACGAATAACAGAAATTGTTTGTGCTCGTGATTGTGTGGAGAATGTGTCAAAAAGATACATAAGCAGTGAAAAGCTGACAATAAAGGTCTTCTGCAGAACACCTGTCAGGAGGCCGTGACATTCATCCCTGCAATTTCCCAAATCTTACAGCCTTCAGTAGTCACATCCGCACTGTAGATATACCTAATTCTTTATATAATGTCCCATACTTAGTTAATCTTATGTTAATCAATAGATATTAAAATGTGTTTTTATATACAAATTTAATAGCATGCCTATATTGACTTCAAATAATGTTACCAAACGTTTCCTTCTTTCCATAAGTAGACACGAAGAAGTTATTTCAAAATACTCAGCAAAACTTTCAGTATTTGTCAGTGTATGACTCCACATAGATTGAATGCATTTGCTGTAGAGCGGTGTTACATAAAGAGTACATGATGCATTAGCAGATAATACCACCTCTTTGTGTGAGAGCAAGGTGTTGTCTTCTGTCCTCAGTCTCAATTCTTCTTTTTCTTTCTGAAACCTGCCAAATATATGTTGCTTGTAGGAAATTAGTGACATTACCTCAGCAAATACTTTTTCGTAATTAGTAGTCAGGTCCTACAAAGATTAGAAATGAATGCATTCAGCCCCATGCAGGATTTGACCCTAAGTCTTATTGGCAGCCTCCAGTGTTTTATTCTGCTTTTTACACTCCAGGTTTATCTGTGGATGGATCGCCGCCTTCTAAGTGTGCAAATTCTTGCTCTATAACTGGCTTCAATACTTTCTCGATTTGTGTAAGTCTTTTTTTCAGTTTCTGCTGTGCAGCTTCATACTCAGCCAACAACCTGGCAAACTTTGTTTGTAATCTGTCCATTGATCTTTCCATGTAGGTGACCTTCTCTTCCAGATCTTTAGGATCACTTCCTGAATTTGCAACTTCAATGTCCAGCAACCCATCTTTCATTAGGATTTGCTTGCCTTTTTCTTCCAGCATAGCCTTTGCGTCTGGATACTCTGTTAAAGCCTCCATGAGATCATCTTTAGACAGGCAAAACAAGTCCGAGTATCCAATACTTCTAATATTGGCTGTTCTTCGATTGCCAGCTTTGCTACCTTTGATATTAAGAATGCTGATTTCTCCAAAATAGCTCCCATCACTTAGGACCACAAATTGGGTGATTCCATCATCAGCGACTACAGCCAGCTTGCCTTCTTTGATAATGTACATCTCTCGTCCAATATCTCCTTTTCTGCAAATATAATCTCCAGGACTGTATACTTGCGGCTGGAGTTTCAAAACCAGTTCAACCAACAGACCAGCTTCACAGTCTGCAAAAATCCGAACTTTTTTTAGTGTTTCCAGATGAACATTGATTGCAATCTCTGCTCTTAGTTTGTCTGGCAGGTACTTCAAGACTTCCCTTTCATCCACAGCCTTTTTATTTGTCCACAGGTAGTCAAACCACTTTATTACTCTTTTCTCCATGTCTTTACTAACATTCCGGAAGTGCATATACTGCTTGATAGCATCAATCCTTGCTTGAAACTCTGCCCTGGCAGCATTCATGTTGGAGATCATAGAGCCCACATTACCAACAATGGTAGCAAAAATCAGTACTCCAACCAAGAAGTCAATGACCACAAAGAAATACTCTGAATCTCTTACAGGAGGGGGTGTTTCACCGATAGTAGTCAGAGTCAGTGTTGACCAGTAGAGGCTGTAGACATACTTTCTAGTCAGACGGGCAAATTCAGGATCGGAGGTGTTGGGGTAGACCCATGTGTCAGCCCCAAATCCAATGGCTTTTGAGATCGAGTAGTACACACAGGCGTTCCAGTGAATAATAATCACAATGTACATGACAAGGTTAGAGATCCTGAAGATATTTGGGTAGTTTGTCCTTGTTTCTGTTCGCTGGAAGAATTCAAACATCCGAGCTACTCTGAGTAATCTGTTTATTCTTAATTCTGGGTAATTCAGTCCTAACTTAAAGTATAAGAGATCGGTTGGTATGATTGACAGAAAATCTAATTTGAATTGAAAAGATGCCTTGTATTTTTCTCGAAGCTTTTGTTCTTCTTTCACCAGAAGACCTTGCTCCAGGTAACCTAAAATCATATTGTAAATAATAAAAAATGTTATGACTTCAACCATGTTGTGTTTAATGTCAATCCAAATCTGCTTCAAAAAATACTCTGAGTGCAAGTTCCAGATGGTACATAACTTCTCTTACTTTTTAATAAGCAATTTCCTATTTCCAAATATTCAACTTAGTGCTATATGGTTTGGCTTGAGCTAAACTATACAGCTTTGAAAATTAAATATTTCTAGTTCTGACTGTTTCCCTCCACTTTTCCACTATTTGAAACACCATCACCCCCCCCACCCCACCCCAAAAAAAAACCAACCCACAAACAAAAAAAATCTGCACAGGCTATAGGAAGGGTGGTTAATGAGGAAAATGATTTGAACATGGGAATTTCAGTTCCATGTTAAGTGTGTCTGGCCAATAGCTCTGGATGTAGGATAAGATTTTAAAAGAAACAGATGCAGCTGAAGTTTATTGGATGTCTTGCTTGCACAATGGTCTTGAAAATCAAGCAAACACTTGAACCTCCTTAAATACAAAATCCAGATTTAGGTGCTAACTTTTCAGAACCCCTGATCCTCACTTGGCAGCACTGCATGTTTATTTTGTCTCGTTGAGTCAGCTGCAGGCAGAACAGCTTGTATCTAGCTTACCTCATGCCTAGCTTACCTCAGGCTTTGTGTATTCTTTGAGTAATACATCAGAGTTTCTCCTATTTTTACAGGTCACAGACTAGTCTGTCAGAGATCTATCTCAATGTCTTTTTCACTAATGCACCTCATCAAGAGTGTCTAGATTATAAAAGTAGTAGTATTCTGAATATTTTGAACCACCTGAAACAAATATATGAAGAGGAATAATTCATATCATTGAGTATACCATTAGTATATCATTACCTGTTCTTGTCCGTACAAACATGTCAACAACATAGATGACATCGGAAACATAGTCAATAATAAACCATGCCACTAGGTAGTCATGCTGAAGCTCATCAAAACAGGCTCTGAATAAGAAAAGACAAAATTAAATTACCATGAAATGAAAATCAAATACTTGCATGAAATCAGTAATAAATAACATTATTTTTAATCTATTTAGGGATATAACGATTTGCCAGAAGTTTTATATAGTCATTAAAAGAGTACATCACCTAGCAATAATCATGGTCCAGTTGTACATGACAGGCATTGTGATGCAAAACAACCAGTTGTAATACATATTTCCTGCTGGATCAATAATGAAAATATCTTTCTTCTTCCTAAGTGATAGGCAGGAAAAAGAAGGAGATTTAATGAAAGACTTAAAATACACATAATAATTTTGAGGAATGAAGCATTCCAGAAATTGTTATTGTAAAATAAGTGGTCTTTACTAAAGTTAAGCTTTCTTGCTTGAATGCATGGAGAACATGAAGCTGCTTGTTAGGTGTGACCTGGGATGCAAACTTTTGAATCTAGATTTTGCTGAGAAAAATCAGCTTGGCAGTCCCACTTCAGTTTATAGTGGCACATGTAATTTCAACCTTTTAAAATTACTTTGTTTCCTACCCAATTGACAGTCTTGTCTGATAATTGATTTGATCATCTTTCAAAAAATAAAATTATTATGTGACTACTAATGTCACATATAAGTGAGATAAATCATGCCTTTAAGTTTAGCTCTGAGAAATATGAAACATTGGCAGAGTTTACAAAAAGAAACCAAAGAACATGAAATCGTACAACACGAGTCCCTGCTGCACTGTTTTAAGTTTCTCTTCCTTGGCCACAAAGTTGTGAATTTATCAAGCAAAAGGTAAAGCAAGAACTTCTAGATGATAGAGAAGCTTACTTGCCTGTAGGCACCCTATGTGCAGAAGAGATTGCTTTACACTGGCACATCTTTTGCTGCAGGGTGTTTTCAAAAAAAAATATTGAATAATGAGAATCCAAAGGACATTTTTCTTGATTAATTTTTTCAGATCCATTCCATGCATACATATTTCTGTTGTCCACATATGAAGTTAAATCAGAACAATCTACTCTAGGGAGAAAACCAGCAGTCTGTACACTCATTCAGTAGCATATAAGCATCTTGTTTACAGGATGAATTCAGTTTTACATCAAAAGCAATTTCATTAGACTAACGTAGCAGGACCTAAATGAAAAATACTTACTCTTCTTTATTTTCTTTCTTCTTGGACTTATCTTTGGTTTTGTTTTTCTCCTTTTTTTCCTTGTTCTTTGGGTTTTCTCCATCCTTTTTTCTTTCTGACTTGCTAAGAAATAGATTTACATTTTTGGTTGTTACAGACTAATGTAAAACATATGTGGAAATAAATTAAATGTCTTTAAAATAGTAGTGTTATTACTCTTTGTCTTACCTCTTCTTTTCTTTTTTCTTTTTCTTCTCCTCTCTAAGGAAAAGAAAAATATGGTAGGCTCACGGGATGCACACAGCCATTGCTTCCACATTTATTTATTAGAGTCTTCTGAATTCAGTAAGGATAACATTATACTTAGGTGCTCAGCCTTCAAAAACTGTTTTGTGTATTGTATTCACATAGAACTACTTTTATTTTAAATTAATAGATATAATGCAAATAACTGGTATTGAGAATGATCATCATAATTGAAGTGCATGAAGTTCAAATGTATGTGCAGTCTCTTTTCAGATTGCTTGAATGACATAATTGTTTATAAAGAAGTGATGAGATATATACCATTCTTTTTCATTGCCCCTTAAACAACCGATATTGCAGTACTCTCATTTATGAAATGGCAAAAATACTTACTCATCTTTATTACTATTGTTGTTAATATTGTAGTGTGCAAACGTGCCAGGTAGATACTGTTGTCTAGGGAACAGCAAAACAACACAGTTATACGATATCTGCTGAAATACAAAAAAAATGTTTAATCTAAATTTTCACAAACTCTCACCATTTTAATAATGGACTAAGTTAGCTGAGGAAATTGAAAAAGCACAGATTTTAATCTCCTAAATATTTACAATATGCAGTATATCACAATCTTAAAAACTTGATTTATTAATAGAGGGTAAAGAAAATTAAATTATGGCAAATAACTGTTCTTAGTTAATCCCATCCAAATTATCAAGGAAAAACCCAAACTGGCACAAAATGGTAAATTTCACATACCTGTTTTCCACTTTGTTCATTGGTCCAGGTTCCTCACTGGTGTCTTGCACTACTACGCTGGGTACAGTTGTATGGGAGTGATGGGTCTCAATCACTCCTACCTTCATGGTCAAGTTTGCCTTACCTTGGGTAATTGAGGAAGACTGATTTAAAAAAGAATCAAGTCATTTCACAACTAGCAGAAATAACAAGCCATTTTTTTCCCTAAAGATGGATCCTTTATATCCTTGCTTCCCCCAAAACCAACAATAGTATTTCCAGTTTCCTGTCTCCCGTGACATTTCCACCAGACAAGAAAGGGTGCTTCAGTGTGCTGAATGACCAGACAACTGCTGCTAAAGGGAATGTTCAACACATCTTTCTCTAAGAGGAAGCATTCATTTAGGTCTTTCTCCTGAGCCTAATCACATACTTTGAAAATATTTAGACAACTGTGTTTGAAACACCTACTGCTGTTTCATTTGGTTTTGAACCAAAGGCTCATAACTTATTATATCAGACTGGATAAATCGATTCTTGCAGAGGTGACATCCTGAGAACCAGGCTAGGAAGCATCCATTGGTTGGATGTCCAAAGACATTTCAGTATGCCTGATATCTGAGAGTTATACTCTGTTGAAAGCAAAGAGTAGGTTCTGTAACTAGGAACTTAAAGGACTGATGTCATAGATCCTCCTTACTCATATAGTAAGTCAGACATAAATACCTAAATGGAAACGTTAGTGGCTGTTCATGTCTCATCTGTTTATCTCAATATTTAAAAAATTGAAAATGTTGTAGTGTACATAACTTCTGCTCTCCCTTTTCACCACTGTTCTTACAATTGTGTGAGTTACGACTCGTCATCAGTGAGACTGCCAACTCTTTGGGCACGAATTGTGTCTGTAAGTGTGATCTGCTCTTGGCAGGGCCATTTAGATAGGATTATAAAACAGATCCTATCCACTGCAGTAACAATACCCATGCACAAGCGAAATCAGAGTGTAGAGATGTCTGTAAGCCACAAACTGACAAATGAATGGCTGTAGCTCTGATAAGCGAAGTCAAATGCCAGAGACTGAATCAGTCTTAAAAAAATACTTCCATTCTGTAGTCGAGAACACTGCAAAAGAGAAGCAGAATGATACAACTGCCACATTATCGCCAGACTTACCTGGCTTTCCTTATTAGTCAATAAAACTAAAAATATTACTATAGCCATGTTTCTGGTGGTCATCAGACGTGAATGACACATGGTGCATAAAATACTACAGCAATATACAACATTCTACAAAACAAAAGATAAAGACTGAAGATTAAGATGTGTTCTTCCACAAATAGTCCTAAATGTAGTCCAACATTGCTGGTCAGTCTTTAAATGCTTAAGAGCAAGGATCAGGTCTAAGATGTCACATAAAAAGATTCTAAGTTTCTAAGGCATAGTAAACATTAGGTTAGGTCACCTGGAGCCTAAAAACTCTAACAGGGTTTCCCCTGACTTAGTCTAAGGATAAATTGTGTTTGAAAGCATGGAGATTGAAAGTATACCAGGTTGAATTAAGCAGCTTTATGTCTGCTTACAGGTGCTCTGAAAGCTCTGCTAATGCTGGCACACAAAATTCCATCCTGATTTAACCTATATCCTCCACAGAGCCACACTGGAGTCCACAGAGCTCACAAATAATGGTGCAAAATAAAGCTGTGTCGAACCACTTCCAATCACTCAGCACCAGACAGATACAAATGTATTCATCTCAAGGGAACTCATTCCTCCAGCAGAGTGGGCTCTAAACCAGTCAGTTCACATTAGGACTCCCAGTACCAGTATTTCTACATAGGCACTAAGTTTTTGTGTTTATCTTTGCACTTTAAGTCTTCGTTAGTTTCAAGAGGAAAAAAAACCCATCTTTGACTTTGTGCTATCCAGACATACTGATTTGCAGATTTACTAGAGGATAAAGGCAATGAGAAGTGTGGTAAAATAGGACATGTACAAAAATCCACACCCATGCAGAGTACGTAGCCTGGAGGTTGGAGAAAAATCTGTATCCTCTACAGTCTCCTGTTCTTCAGGTAAAGAGGATTTTCTGCGCATTTTTTGCAAATAAACCGATTCCTCTGGCTCCATTAGTGTCTATTTTAAGTGGAAGCACTGTGAGGTGCTTTGTGTTCTGCCGAAGGAGCTGTGACAGCCATGCGTAGGTCTTGCTGGGAAAAAGGAGCTGCCATTTTGGGCAGGACTGGAGATTTCATCTTACTGAGGCACTGGAAGCATTAAGTGGGCACAGAAATTGGGCATAGAGTTTTGAAATTCTTGTGTCTAAGACACAGAAATGCTCGGGTAGCATTGTGCCCAGTGCAAGTTGAACAGACACAGTGATGCTCCGGGTTTGGGGACCATGGTTACCGCGTTACAGCACCTGTGTGACAAAACCCTGACACTGGAGACAGTAGAAAATATCTCGTTAAACTCAGTGGGTCCAGGACTCACCTTAATGCATTTTCTATTATATTACAGAGGCTTTTCAAACAATATTTGAAATAGTTTTTACTAAACTGTATCACTCCATGTTTCCTATTCTGTAATCCCACATATTTTTCTTCAACTGATACATTGTCACAGATTGTTGCATGGCTTTTATCTTAGTAGTCCAATGCTCCTTTTCACATTACCATATTTAGGTAGTAAAATTGAAAGGTAATACAGATAAATGCTTGCTTTAGAGGTATTTTAGCTGTTTACCATATTGGTTTTACGGTATGATCTTTAAATGTGGCTACTATGATAAACAAATGGGTTTTCAAACATTATGACCTAAAAACTAATATTAACTACTATGCATCAAAATCTTTAGGGCTGCAAGAAAATGAAGGCAGTATTATCCTTTTACAGGATTGTAGTGAATGGAAGATAAGCTTCCATCTCTTCTGCTCTTTTATTTTACCCACTTCTCACTTTCTTACTAGCCCACTATATTCACTTCCCTAATCATTATTTTCAGAGAGAAAGTCCTTTGAGTAAGGATATCGCAGAACAGAATTTGGTGTCATATAAAGATCTACTTTTTTTCTTTACAAAAAGCAGCAAAAAAATCTTCATTAACATTAAAATCTGCAACATGTTAGAGCAAAATGTCTTTTCTAAAATGCAGAGTCCTTAGTAGTTCTGCAATAAGCAGTTTCATCAGGGTGCATGCTTACCTTGGGAATGTAATCTGCTGCTTCTAATAGCGATTTCAGTCCTTTAAATCAGCCACGTTTCCTAACCACAGAAGCAGACCCACCATGAAAAGCTAAATATAGTCAACATTTCATACATAAATCCCTTACTGATCAATTTCTCAACCAGCCAGTCCCATGTGCAGTTCTCTGAATTATTCCCAGGAAAGGACCTGGATATTAGAGGAAGATTTCCTTGACCTGTGGTGATGGATTTTGAGATTTAGAGAGAGATGAAAGTGACAGTGGCAGTCACTATTATCCCCCACTTGAGCAGAAGCTTACTAGCCCTATCAACACGCATAAGAAGAGACAAACATTGGCATGTACTTTGTGTGGAAACTAAAACCATTGTTGTAAATTACTATATATTCAGTATTGTCTTCTGGCCCATTTCCTTAATATTGCAGATGTTTTTTACTGTAGTAACAGGTCTTTACTGGAATAGATAAAACGCCATAAATGGAAACTTCCTGTTTATTTTAATGTGTTTATCATATTGCAGAACAATAGGAGATACCATTTTAAACTACCGAAAGTTCTTGGCTAATCTAACATAACTTTTACATTCCTATTTTGATGCCTTAAAAAGCCCACAAACTGTGAATATATATTTAGCAGAAAATGCCATGATGATGAAGTTTTAAGACACCAAACTAATCTTCAAGTTTATTATGGATTATGACTTTGCAAAATGGTTTGTAAAGTAGCTGCAATCCTCCTCTGTCAGAAATACACAAGGGTTAATCTGTAGAAGCCACACAATCATGAAAGCTCCCAAGAGGATCCTAGAGTACCTTGATAGAGAAGAGGCTGAGGTATTTGTATACCTCAGCCTTCTTGTTTCACTGCTGGATACCATGAGAATGAGGAAAATAAAGTTCTCAGGAGCTTGAGTGGTTGATTTTTTATTTTGGCATGTTTTACATGGCCTATTTTGGAGAAAAAAAGGCATTGCTGAGTATGAATCCAGTGAAGAAAATCTTTTAGGCAGCAAAAAGAGTGAATATTCAAATTTGAAATGGTATCTTTGTCACAACGGAGCTGTAGCTAAAGTTAATGAATTACTTTTTAACTTTGCCTCACAACAAGCAAAATCCAGGAAAGAAGTGCGACCTCTGGGATCCCAGGATTAAGACACATTTGTTTCTGTAACCAAGAGCGTGAGAAATCAATACCATTAGCATTCACATGAACCAAACTAAATCTTGCAGCCCAGATGACTGAGTGGTCATTCATAAGTGGATTGACACTTTGTAGATTTAATCACAAAACCAAAATGATGCTCAGTGTCACAGGTCTGCCTCCTGACCAGAGAAACAAATTAGACACATCTGCTGCTATAACTTTCCAATCCTAAAAACAGTCAGTCCGTTTTCGAGGAAAGGAATATGTATTTGAAATTTAAAGAATAAAAAATGTTTTCAGTAAAACAGTAATGGGCAACAAGGAAATGCGTAACATTATGCCCAGTGGAAGCCAGATACACAAACCTAGAGTAAGGTATTTAACATAGCAAATGGACAAAGAAGTGAATAATTTCTAAGTTCTGGCATATTTCACTGTTGTCTTCAAAGGGCTGAAATACAACTGCTATCCTAAAATCATAGATATGAAAGGAATCTCAGAAGGTCACTGCATCCACCTCGTACTGAATCAGAATCAGTTTTACCTCTGTCATTCTCATGGGTTTTTGCTTGGTTTGCAGTCCAAAAGATCTCAATGTTCAATGCTGAGCAGATAATTCGTGAATATGTGGTGGCACTGAGTGTCTGGGACATATGCCTTGTTGTGTGTCATACGAACATCAGACTAATTGTGAACTCCTGCATTTGGTGCATACCTTTGTCCAAAAGTTTTAAACGACCAACCAAGCCAGGTAAGTCTATGTTGTGTCTCTCAAGTCAAAACGAACTACAAAGGAGATACACCTTTTTACTCTGGTGGAAAACATTTAGGTTTCTTTTAAAATAAGCTGTCCTGCAAAGCAACTCTAACATATTTTTTCTTATCTGTTTTACCGTGGAGTTTTTCAAAGAAGTTCTCAAACAGAGGAAGACGAGTCCTACTGGGCCAGGCTAGCTCCTTGTCTGACAGTGGCCGGGAACTCACTCGCCTGCAAAGAGGTTTGCAGGACATGTTCTGGGCGAGTTCAACATAGTGGGCTCAATTCTACCCTCATTTAAAAGCCAGTTACATAGTTGTCATTGACTTCACGGACAATTACATCAGTTTTGTGTCAATGCTTTTTCACAGATATTTTTCTTGTCGTTCCGTATTCCAGTGAAGTAACCTTGACTGATGGGAGAATGACCGCACTAATGGATTATTGTTTTAGTAGGCCAACTTTAATCTATTTTTGTATCTGGCTTTGTCATCATCTGTAATTCTTCTCAATCCTATTAAAGCTACCTCTAGTTTCAGCGGCTCATAACCAAAACACCAGATACACTATATATATGTACTTATTTATAAATAAGTAGGTTTTAATGGCACAATATTGCCTTTCAGCTTACTGTGTTGTAGATGTGTACACAGATGGATGTTTGGATTGGGACCACAGTTTTGGCAGGCTTATTTTCTGCAGACACTGTTTTGTCTTTCCTAATGCTGATGCTATTTCAGCAATGAATGTCATGTCGGAAGTGCTGTAGCTGAGAAGGCTCCAGGGCTTCTGGCTTATTTAATACTCTATTGTGTAGACCGGTGTTGTGAGGAATTCAGTGTCATGAAGTACAATCAGCCCCAGTGAGGCTTGGTGACTAGAAAGCCATCAGCACAAACATTATCTCCACCAGTATGTGAATCTGTATTTTTGCTTTAGAGTTAAATGGGTGCTTGATGGAGAGGGAAGAAGTAGAAGCAATTTAAGATCTGTGTTGGCGTGTTAGATTCCCGTATGCAGATGAGGCTTGAATTGGAAAGCACTGAGCAGGCTGCAAGCCTTCTGTGGATGTGAGTGCTAACAAGCACACAGTATAACACCACATAGCACACTGAAAGACTATGTCAAAGCCTTCTACCAGCATCTTCCAGGTCCAGACCCTAGTTTTTGCATGACTACTCTGAGGAGGGATTGGCACTTCTGAAGTATCCTCAGGCAAGACGAGCACTGTGGCTGGCTGTGCCCAGCAGAGTTATCTATGGTGCCCCAAGCAGAACATACGATGAGGCTCTCCTTGTGCCACCCAGATTGAGGTGGCTTGAGATGCCTCTTCTCCTCCCAGTCTGGAACCTGCAAGGAACAGAGGGGCAGGCCCGCCAGAAAAACTGCTGAAAAAAAAAAATAGAACTTCATTCAATAATATTTGTGGGATAAAGAATAGGTGTGGTGACCCTGCAGGAGTGCCAGTAGCTCTGAACAGTCAGTTAGGATTTCTGTTTAGCAGAGTTTTATTTCAAGCTAAAATGGCATGAGGAATCTAGGCTGGTTGCACAGAATAATGATGCTAATATATTTACTCAGACAAAGGTGATTCCTTTGAGATTAATTCTATTTCAAAGAAAATCATCAGTATATGATATTGTCACTTATAAGAGTAGTAGAAAATGCACTGTAGTTAAAATAGGTTTGATATATCTAGCCTTGCTTGTCTTCCACTCAGTAGTTAAGGTGGCACTATCTGCATTTTAAGGCAACATATATAGGAGTAATCTCTCCACAACAAGTGCAGCAACCTAATCGTATTGAACTGCAATCTAGAGGCACCATTTTTTCATCTCAGTTGAAGTTAATTCCTTTACATGTTGCTCCTGCAAGTCTACACTAAATCACCAGCATTTGGGGCAGCTGAAGGTCCCATCGTCAAAGATCCACCCTGAAATCTAGCTCAGTAATTTTTGCATGGCTGCATGCCAGGACAGGTAATGAGCCTGTCTGCAGCTGCCGGATTAACCATATTGTTTGGCCCCTGTCAGGCAGCAGTGACTGCAGGCAGAGAACAGTAATGCAGAACAGAGAAGCTGGGCAATGATGACAGGACTTCAAAATGCCATAGGCAGCTTTCCTAAAAGAAAAAAAAAATGCCAATATAGATCTTGCTTCACGTCCGTCCCTGGACTAGCTGCATGGTGAACAATTTTTGTCGCTGTGGTGAAACCTGTTGTGATCATATTCAGTATTTAGGATAATACAATTAAATACTGCATAATAACACATAGAAAGAACTCTCTGTATATGTGTATGAAAAAAAAATCCTCAACAAAATTAAAGAATTTATGACAAAGCCAAGAAGCCACACACACTTTGTTCAATTAAGTCGTTCATGGTCAACACAGAGGCAAGATAGGTTTTATTAAGGCACAAAAAATGAGGTTTCCAATGACTATTTTATTTATAAATGTAAAAGTATAAATTTGGCCAGGTATTCAGTCCTTCCATTTTTATTGAAAACCAACAATTAAAGTCAGTGCTTGCTTAACAGTCACTTTCAGCAAATCTTTCATTCATTGCATAAGTAACAGAATTTTAACATAACTTCTCTCTTGCATTTTCCATACATTTAATGGAAAAAATAGTACAATAACCCAGAAAAGTATAACAGGGTTTCATATTTCTCTTTTGAAGAAATGAGAACTGCCACAAAATCGCTTTGACTGTTGGTATGTGCGTATTGTTACTTCATACACAAAGGGGCTGACCTGTGCTTAGCCGTAGCTGGGATAGCTCCACGGAAATAGGTGGAGCTGCCCTGATTTGCATTAGCTGATCATCCAGGCATCGCTCTAAATCAGTCAGAGGTGCCTTTCTGAATGGTCAGCTAGGATCTTTTTCCTCTTTATGTCAGATGATGAGATTGTATATCAAGACTCTATTTGCTTTTCCATTTGACCTTTGCGTGTCATCCAAACTAAAGAAAAATATATCAATGTTGATAAATTACTTTTATGTAGTCTCTTTCTTCCTGGCATTGTCTCAAAATTCTTTGAAACTAGTTGAGTACGCAAAGTACTATAGATCATCTGAGGTATACACACATGAAGTATAGCTGCTCCCTTCTGTAATTATATCATAAATTGCACATTCTTTACGTCTGTCCATTGACTCGGATTGTTAGCTATAAGTTTTTTGTGACTTCATATTTTTTTCGCAGAAAGAAAGAGTTTCGTAGTGTTTTCACAGTTTATTGCAGATTTAAAAACATGAAGCATGAGCTATATAAAGATTTTCAATCACGAAACAAGTAAGCGTTTCTCAGATTAAATATCCATTAATTGAAAACACTTTGATGTCATGGTGTGCTATAGGAGATGGCCTGTAAAGAGGCAGATCTGCAGAAGCATTGACTGCATTATTTCGTGGTATTGTTGCTCTGGGTACCGCACCACAGTGAAACCCTGACCAGCAGGCCAGCGAGAGCTGTGCAGGGGGAGCAGCGACCTTTGCCAGCTCACCCCCTCCGCTGCTTCGGCAGGCTCTTGCAGATGTCACCACCTCCCTTCTCTGCAGATCTGCCGACTGAGTCGCTCGCAAGATTGACACTTCATGTGCTTCAGTCAAATTGCAGGAAGCTGGAAAAATTGACACATTTTGACAGAGAGGTGTGAAGATGCAGAGTTGACAGATCTGAGGGGGCATAGAACAAAAATAGGAGCTGGGAGCAGAATGCAGACACATATCTGTCCATGTACGTGGTTTTATCCTATGGGAATGCTTATGTTGTACAAGAAGATGGAAGTTTGCTCTCAAATTTGCAGATTGTGCTGTAAAATTTTAACTGGTTTAAATAGTGTTTATAATTATCGCTCTTTTGTAGCAGTAATCTGTGTTTTAGAAACGTTAAAGCAGAGCAGAGCAGTCAAACTCTTTGTAAGGCAGCCTGCAGTCAGTGCAGGCCACCTTCCACAGAAGTTCTTACAATGTAGACGTTGTAAAGATAAAGTGAATAGGTAATTAAATGCACGAATCCAGTTGCAATGCTCCTTTCCTCCTAGCATACAGACCACTGTTTATTTTAAAAAATAAATACAGAAATAAAAAATGAGACTAAGACATTGAAACTGATCTCTTGGTTTAACCTGAGGACTGCAAAGTCAAGGATGCCTCAAGTAGGGAAAACTGAGTTATTTTGCTGAGACCGTCACCATATTGACCAGTCTGCACCAGAGCTAATAAACTTTGCAAAACCAAAGGTGATTAATTTAGGTGCTGTGCTGCAAAGCACGGTTACAATGCTGCTAGACTCAAGCCAGCGTGTCCCTGTCATGCTCTGCGGAGGTGTATTATATTCATAGCTCAGTTTGGCTCCAGTTAGGGCAGGTCTTGTGCATGCTAAACGTCCTCAGAGTATCCCAGAAGTTTGCTGGGTAACCCCTAGGTCGGCATGTAATAGCTTACTAAGCCATACATTTTGTAAATGTATTTCACTTAACCATATTAAAAACAAGAGCTTAGACTTCTACCTTGAAACTACTGACTGGGTAGTTAAGGTAATTGCTTTTGTGACTCCCTGGAGCCTGTTCAACCACAGGGAGTCATCTCAGGGTGAGTATCACCTGACGGTGGCCTTGTTCTGGCCGGGGGGATCCCCCCACCTGCCTGCAGAGACAGATCAAGGCAGCCCATCACACGCTTAGGTGGTTGCACATTAAAACTGCTCAGCTCTTCACCCAGGCATGAAGGGGAGGAAAATGAAATCTATAGCAGTTTCCAGTAGATCCAAATACTGCCCAGGTACCCCGGGAGCGAGCTCTTCCCTTTGGATTCAGTGTTCAGGTGGGCTCGCCTAAGTCCCCGGGTGAGAACTGGGACTCTGTAACGATCTCTAGAAAATAAAACCCGTCCGGGGTCACTCCTGGAGTCCTGCGTGTCAGGATGCCGCCTCCGCCTCCGGCTGCCGGCCCGGGGGCCCCGGGGCGGGCGAGCGGGGCGCACCCAGGTGCTCCGAGCCGCGCCCGGACGGGCGGAGCCGCCGCCGCCGCGCCCGCGGAGGGGTCGCCCCGCAGCCATGGGGCACCGAGAGGCGCTGCCCGCCCCCCCGCCGTGCCGCACGGGTCAGTGCCTGCGCGGGGCTGCGCGGAGGGGGAGGCGCGGGGCTGCGCGGGGCTGCGCGGGGCTGCGCGGAGGGGGAGGCGCGGGGCTGCGCGGAGGGGGAGGCGCGGGGCTGCGCGGAGGGGGAGGCGCGGGGCTGCGCGGGGCTGCGCGGAGGGGGCTGCGCGGGGCTGCGCGGAGGGGGCTGCGCGGGGTTGCGCGGAGGGGGGCGCGGCTGGGCGGTGTGTGCGCGGGGCTCGGAGCGCCGCTGCTGGAGGCCCCCGCGCTGCCCCTGCGCCCACCCCGCAGCAGCGGTTGTCGTGACTCCCGGATACGTAAGACTCTGCCGTGACGTCGCGCAGTTGTTTTGCGAGGAGCGTGGCGCTGCCGGCGGCGGCGAGGCACCGGCGCTTCTTCTCCCGTGGCTGGCTCGTGTCTGAACCCTCTTTTCCGCATCTTTTGTGCATTTTTGGGAATGGGGTGTGCCGGGGACCGAATCCTTCCTCAGTACGTTGACTTTTAGCCCCAGTAGCCAGGCCTGGGCGAAAGTGGGCTTGGTATTTCCCGGGTGACCAAGAAAGGCATTTCATGTCCCTGACAGGTGTGAGTTGACTCGTGAGCAAAATAAGAATGGTCAAATTATATGTCTAATCAAATCAAGTAGTATTCCAGATTAGTAGGACCAGTATCTTCAGTAGCAGGATAAAAGCTAAGCTGGCTGTCGCTAGCGAACCACAGGGTGTGTTAGTCCCAGGCTTTTGCAGGACTGCAAGTTAAAATTGCTACAAGGAGTTCGTAGTACTGGGCTGGCTCATCTGCCTGACGGAGAGAATATTTAGGTGTTTGAGAAAACACTTTCAGATATAGCTGAATCGGAGAAATGCTTTCGGAGTTACAAGAGTAACTTCTGAACTAAACTGAACTTAAGGTGGTTTCCTGTTGCTGTCAGCCTCGAGTCAGAGCTCAGAGAGTTTATTTCTGCAAGGAGGGGTTCTGCTGGCAGGGTCATGTTTGTTGATGTTTGGAAGTGGGAGGTGAAACTAGCTTAGCTACAGAAACTGGGTGCTGAGCAAGCCAGGCAGCCTCAGAGATTTGTCACCTTCCTCAGTCCTTCCAGGTAATCTTTAGACTGGTCACAGTGGGGAATAGAGTAATAGTAATTCCTGGATCAGCCTCCTCTTCCCATCTTACAGGTGGTTCTTTGATCAGCGGAGTCATATACCACTTACATGCAAGTGGAACAAATGACGCATTTTTTAAAACCAGGAAAAGCTTCTCAGCACAATAGACAGAGATCACAACCATTCAAAATGACTCTTCTCAACTGGCAGATGGCACAGGCGAAAAATTCAATGTCTCTTCGTAAATGTGAGCAAAGATTGTATTTCAGAAAGGAGAGAAGCATCCTGTGGCAGCCACTGAGTGACTTACTACAGATGGCATGACTAAATTTTCATTATTCGATGTCATAAAATCTGTTGGGGAATGGAAAACTTAAGAATCAGTAGAAAAAGTAGTAGTAGTGTCATATGGAAGGGAATAAGCCTGCCATTCATCTCCAGCTAAATAAAAACACACCGTGTCCGGTTTTGGGCCCCCTGGTTTAAGAAGGATGTGGAACTCCTTGAGCAAGTCCAGCGGAGAGCTACGAAGATGATCAGGACTTGAACATCTCCCTTATGAGGAAAGGCTGAGAGGCTTGGGTTTGTTTACCCTGAACAAGAGAAGACTGAGGGGGGAGTTCATCCATACCTATAAATATCTAAAGTGTGGGTGTCAGGATGATGGGACTAGGCTCTTTTCATTAGTGCCCAACGACAGGCCAAGGGGCAATGGGCACAAGTTGGAACACAGGAAGCTCCACCTCAGTATGAGAAAAAGCTTCTTTCCTGTGAGGGTGCCAGAGCAGTGGCACAGGCTGCCCAGGGAGGGTGTGGAGTCTCCTTCCCTGGAGACATTCAAAACCCACCTGGACGCGTTCCTGTGCCCCCTGCTCTAGGTGTGCCTGCTCAAGCAGGGGGGCTGGACGAGATGATCTCCAGAGGTCCCTTCCAACCCCTACCATCCTGTGATTCTGTGATTCTGTTCTCAAAAAGAGGGAGAAGAGTGTTAATTTTCTTCAGTGTAGAAACCCAGCACACTGATAGAAAGCTGCCTTTACCACTGTATGTAGCTAAAAGACCATACTTAGCAAAAGTTTTTGTCTTGATGCTTTCTTTTAATTAAAGGCAAGAACTGTTGCCGATTCTCACATGAAGCCTGTAGTAGCTGAGTGGCAGTGGTACAACCATTGCCAGGCCACTTAGCATCATTATAAGATATTGAGAGCTAAGGGATTTCCTTTACTGGTGACCTTTTTGCTTTTTTGCCGTGCCCTGATGTGTGCTATCTAGGAGAAACATTTGTGCCCTGTAATTTTCTTTTGTAATTTAATAATTATGTCAAAACTTAAATATAGGCAAAATTTTCTTCTTCTAAGACTATGCTAATGCTTTAGGATTTTAAAATACTTTCAGATACAGATGCAAATCCCATTTCTTTTACATTATCCAGCTCCAACTTCTAGTAATGGTAAGATAGAAGAATGCTATCTGTCCTACACACTGTGCAAAAGTTGTTTCATGTAACTGTAAATTCTTTAAGATTTTAATCTTCGGCTGTAGAATATGGACATACCCATCTTGTGGGACCATTTTTATGAAGTCTGTTATCTAGAAACTCTCTTGGCAAACAAGGAAATGTGATTGCACAGCCCAAAAGTCAAATGACAATGTACTGTGGTGTGTTTGTTGTACGGTATGGCACAGGGCAGCTGGGAGCAGGTATTCATTCTCAGCTCCTTAGTTGTAAAGGGCAGTATCTCCCAGTGTTAGTATCAGCAAATGAATACACACTGTCAAATTTCACACTGTTTTTAATACTTTTGATATTTTAAATATTTCTTCCTAAACAGTATTAGGTGAATTATCCAAGACTGCTTATTGTTAATGGTGCAGTGAAGTACTTTAGACAGAACATTAATATTTCCACAGCTTAGGTATAAACAGACACAGAGGCACATCCTTTTCTACCAAGCCTCCAAGTGTTCTCCGTTGAAAAAAAAGACAAAAGTGAGTGTATTACTGCTGGTGCCACTCAGCAGGATGAATCCTTCGTGTGTTATTATAATTACAGGGGAAACACGGAAAGCAAAATTATTTGTTGCATCCAATATTTTATATGAATCACCATGGACTGAGCTTTTGTACATCTGCATCTGCTGTTTGGTATTTTAATGTGTCTTTGCAATAAAACCTTTCTTTCCAAAAAGGCTGTCCTTAAAAGCTCTTCCAGCCTGGGTTCTCTGATCCATGCTGTTTGCATGCTGCAGTCTGCCATGAGAAACAGTGAAACATCTGCCTGGACTACTGTAAGCCCTGTTGCAGCATTGCTGCCTGACCCCTGCTTCCCCATGCAAAATAACAACTCCTATTGTTCTTGGAAATGCAATACCTCTTCCTTTAAAAAATACCTCTAGGCTGATGGCAATGGTGTTGTTCCCACAGGCTGTCATCATAGTGATGCTGATAAGGCTTGGCTGGCAGAGAGTGTGAAGCCACAGTCTTAGCATCACCTGGCTCTGCAGCTGTGTTGCAGGGATAGCCAGGGGGACTGTCCCTTGCAGGCTGTGGTCTTCCTCCAGATAGGGGTTGTTGAGGTTAGATGAAAATTGCCGTGACTTGTAATGAGGCCTCCATCTCAAAATTTCATGACTGGTTAAAGAAGATCTGGCTTACACAGTGTTGCTGAACAATATTAATAAAATGTATTGGTACCCATACGTAGCAAAGGTTTGCTCCCTATTTTTTTTCCTTCTCTTTTTTGGTGATCATTTCCAAATCTCAGCTACAAATGTAAAAACAGAAGTCTAGAATAATAGCGTGCTTACTCTAGCAGGCTAAGTCTGCAATCGTGGATTTGGTTATATGTTCGTGTTTTGGGGATGTGGTCTCTGTGTAATGCAAAAGAACTCTTTCTTCTTGTGGTTTCAGGTTAACTTGTATGATTTCAAGTTGAATTTTACATTGAAGGTAATATTTTATTGCTGCATTCCCTGGTATTGCCCTAATCGCTTGACTGGGCCAATGTAGTGCAAAAATATATATAAGAGATGGACCTGTGAATTACAGGGGCAGGTAATGACCTAGGGCAGCATTGTGTATGTTATGTGGATTTTGTGAGTTATTTGCACAGTCAGAAATGATGAGTGCGCTGGGAAGGTGTGGAAAGGAGTGAGCACAGCAAGGATGGGGCTCCTTCAGAGCTGTGCCTCGTTCATGAATCACTTGTCCTCCTTTTTCTCCTCCCAGGTGCTGTGCTCTCTTTTGCTTGTCATGACTCCTGCCAGGCATGGTGCCAGATCATCAACGTGTCTGAATCCCGCTCTTCTCTCCTCGCCTCTATGGACAGGACTCTGAATGAAACGAACCAGAGCATTTCCACGCCTGCTGGAAGCAAATATCGCCTCTACATTGGCTTGGCTTTGGCTATAGGTTCCAGTATATTTATTGGTTCTAGTTTCATACTGAAGAAGAAAGGGCTTTTGAAACTGGCAGACAAAGGAGTCCCCCGAGCTGGTAAGTGGTGGTGCCCGCCTTGCTCCTGCTGGAGACACAAACGCCTCTGTTATAACTCAGCAAAATCAAGGTTTGAGTAGCAGGTCACATGTTTCAAACCGTCGTAGCTGGAAAACCTTCATACTTCAACAGTGAGCAGAAGTCCTGTCCTGGCTAGGGGTGGAAATATGATGTGATTACAGGGACTGAGATTTCAGAATTCTTAGGGCTATGGGGGCAGCAGTGGGTATTAACTACGGTGAGCTGGTGACAGTTCCTCCTTGACAGCAGTTAGATACCAAATAATGTTCTCCCTTTGTCTTACCCTTCAAAATGCCTTTCTCTCTCTTTTTCCCATCTTTTTCCCCCCTCATTTGAGATGGACTTAAGATGGACTTAAGACTTAAGATGGTAACTAGATTTTGTTCCCTTTCAAAAAAAGGAAGTGCAATACTTACTACAAAAGTTTCTACAGTTCGTATAACTATTCTTCTATCAAAGTCAACATACGAAGAGCTAGAGAAATATGGAGAGCTTTTAAAAAACCCATTGGACTAATCTCATAATTCCCTTTGCATGGATTTGAATATATAGCATCAGCAAGTTTTCTTTTGTTTGTTGTGGTTATTGCATTATACTCTTCCAGACAATTTAGTTATTTGGGAAAAAAAAAAAAGAGAGAACATTTAATGTTCAACATACTTGTGTTTTATATAAAAAAAAAAAAAAAAAAGCATGCAGTGATATGTTTCTTTCCAATTTCTCTCAATTTAAGTTATAAGGAGAGTCAAAATGCAGCTGCCTGTGTATGAATACGTTGGATCTGACCTAGAAAAGCACACTGAAGCATTTCTTAAGCTCAGCAACAATCTTCAGGGACATTTTGCTTTTGCTTGGAACTTTCCCTCCATGTGTGTTTAGTCAAATACCATTTTTCACAAGTCCAAGTCAAAAAGCAGTAGATCAATTAATAAAAAATGTCATTCAAAATCAAACAAAATATTCTTCATGTCACAGCCAGATACCATGCTCTTTCAGTACTTTGTAGGACTAGATGCAAATGCAAAGCTGTAGTTCTGTTTATTGTGATAAGATGGTCTCTTTCTTCTAAGATGAAATTATTTTTTCTGCTTTCAGGACAGGGTGGGTATTCTTATTTGAAGGAATGGCTTTGGTGGGCTGGATTGCTATCAAGTAAGTCACCTCTTTCCTCTCAACCTATATGTAAATGCTACATAAAGCAGATTGTTTTAAATAGATTTATTCTCTGATTTTTAACTCCCCCCCCCGCTCCCCCCCAAAAAATGTTTTTGCAATCACCTTTACGACAGAAGGCATTCTCATATCCCATCTCTCAAATACTGTGTTTGCTCTTTGGAGCTCTTTGCAGAAAAACAACCTTTTCTGTAAGATCTAGTCAAAAGCAATGGATTGAATCTGTCCAGCTTCTAGGAGTACTTAGGGGGAAAGTATTTAACTTTCTTTAGCCTTTATTATGTCCAGAGGAAGTCAGGTAATTTTAAAAGGAAAATTTGCATATGTAATGTAGAAAAAAGATTTTGGTTTATTTTTGCTGTCATACGAAGTATTTATAATAGTGTGCCTTTTACCCCCCCTCCTTCAACCTGATCCAAGTGTTCTTTCTTCTGCAGTGGGATTAGGAGAAGCTGCAAACTTTGCTGCCTATGGCTTTGCACCTGCAACCTTAGTTACCCCCTTGGGTGCACTGAGTGTTCTCATAAGGTTAGTACAAACTGGAAGCAAACCTTAACAAATGAACCATTCGCTGTGTGAGGGAAAAATACTGTCTTTGGCTGAAAGTAGAGATTTTAATAAGAAAACTAAAAGCAATACTGGACAAAAAAAAATGCTTTTTGTTCTGTGGTGGAGAGACCCCTTCCTTATTTAGACCTGAATTTTCTGGGTAGAGGGAATGAGAAGTCTTGTTACGAAGACTAGTATATGCTTTCCCAACAGCTTTCTGCCTATGTTATAAAATATTTCTTATCAGCGTATACCAGGTATACTGCTGATGCACAGTGGTAGAAGGCTGTAATTTATCTTTTCCTAGAGAACTGAAGCTTTCTTAAAGTCTTATCGTGTTCTTCAGTGGTGACAAAACTTTAAAAAACCCCACAGTATTCCTCCATTAAAATGTTTTCAAAAACATTTATTTTTTATAGGAGCATCATTTCATATTAAGACACACTTAGTAAGAATTTTGGGTTTGTTTGGTCTTTTCCAAATCCTTCTGTAAAGAAGGCAAAGACAATTTTAGCTTTTTTAATAGCCGTGGTTAAAATCTGAAGTTCTGAAGTACGAATGTCCTTCAAACACTCATTATTTCCTATGTATGAAGAAACAAATAATTTCCAAGTACTTAAGCACATACATTAATACGGCTGTTGCAGAAGGAGGAAGACATGGATTATGCTTACAACAAACTTTCTGGGAAATAATTTATTAGCAAAATGGAATTTTTGTATTTTAAATGTAACACTCTTAAGACCCGAGTATAGTATATGAAACATTGGGTTTAAAACCAACCTGGGTCATGTTTGTTCGCTTGTTTTAAAAAAAGGTCCTTGCATAATCTAACTGCTAAAAATGCAGTTGTTCTGTCATAGCAAAACCAGTGTAACTCTGTCACCTACAGATGTGTTGGGATCAGTGTGTCGGTAGATGCCAACTAACTGGCTGCCTGGCTGCTGCTTCTCAAAACAGCCTGAGTTTTAACACTGTCTCCTTTGATGCTGATAGCACTCTTTCCAATTCTCATGAAACACAGAGGTCATGAGAACTTCATGTCAGTGAGCTCATTACCCTTGTGTGAAAAAAATAGCTGAGATTTAATCAGTGGGTTGAAAAAATATTTGTGAGCATGTCCACACACTGTTAAGCCTGTGTCTGTGCCTAAGGTTGTGCTCTAGCTGGCTAATCGTGTGCCCTGTGAGAAGCCTCATTTGGGCCATGTTATTATCCTTAGGTTAAATCTTCAACCCCTTGGAGAGCCTAGGGTCAGTCCTCTTTGAAGGAGGAGATGTGCCTTCTCTGTGTTTTGGGGGGGAGTCCTGGCAAGCCAGGCAGAAACTTTGCCTGGGTGGGAGAGCCTGGGGAGCGATGAGGAGGAACAGTTTCCAAAACTTGTGTGCATTGGTTCTACTGGCAAATAAAGTGCTTTAAACCATTTTTGGAAGAAAATAACAGCTCGTGTGGTCACTACAGGTGTGTGAGAGTGCGTACCCCTGACTCAGGCAATCAGGAATGAGAAGGTCCTTTCTAACCTGGAGGGGAGGGATCAGGGTTGCTAATCCGCCTAAAACCTGACCTGACCTTCTTGGTCCTGACCAACCTTCCTGTAAAACTTCTTAAAATTTGATCATTTCAGGCTGGTTTCCCGTATATCCAAAGTCAAAAGAGGTTTTGAATTATTATCATGTTACACAGAAAGATTTTTAGTGTCTTGCATGGCTGGTGGAGCTGAACCTTTTATTTATATTTTGCCAAACAGCGCTATATTGTCGTCCTATTTTTTAAATGAGAAGCTGAATATTCATGGAAAACTGGGCTGTGTGCTGAGTATTTTGGGGTCAACAGTCATGGTTATTCACGCCCCTGAGGAGGAGGAGGTCACCTCACTAGATGAGATGGAAAGAAAGCTGCAAGATCCAGGTCTGTATGCAATTGCAATGAACTTGTGCTACAGTTCATAAAGAAGTGTTCAGGACACTGAATAACTTTTAGCATGCACTTGGACGTAGTCTGGTATTTTCTTTCATGCGCATTACTCGTCTTCCCATTCTCTTTCTTACAGCATTTGTTACGTTTGCTGTTCTCCTAACAGTTGTTGCCCTCGTGCTGATTTTTATCGTGGCTCCAAGGAGAGGTCAGAAGAATATACTGATCTACATTTTAATTTGTTCACTCATTGGTGCCTTCTCTGTCTCATCTGTGAAAGGCCTGGGCATTGCCATTAAACAAATGCTGGAGTGGAAGCCAGTTTATCGCCATCCATTGGTTTACGTTTTGGTGGGCATCTTGGTGCTCTCGGTCAGCACTCAGATCAACTATCTCAACAAAGCATTGGATGTGTTCAGTACATCTCTAGTGACACCTATTTATTACGTGTGCTTCACCACAACGGTTGTGACATGCTCCATAATCCTGTTCAAGGAGTGGAGTAGTATGGACCTGGGCGATATCATTGGAACCCTGAGTGGATTCTGCAGTATCATTATAGGCATTTTTCTATTGCACACTTTCAAAAATACTAATATTACCTGGAGTCAATTGATGTCTTCTGTTGCCAAAGAGCCATCATCGCCACACCGTGAATACGAAACCTGTCACACTTTACTGGAGAGCATGGAAGACCCGACTTTGATATATGAGGAAGACAACGTTTTATTCAGTCAATGAAACTGTCAAGCAGTGTTCATCATTGAAGTATCATGAATTGCAGGCTCATCCCACCTGTGTCTACAAGAATGCTCTTTTCTGCAATCCTCTGGAAGACTAAGGCCAGTTAAATGTGGGCCACTCCTCTGTGCCAGCTGTTAGTAGTAATGATTGAAAAGGATCAATAATTAACATGACAGAAACCTGGTCGTGATTTTATGTAAGGCGATGAATAACCTTGTCCTTTTTTTATGCAGCATCTCTTCTTAAAGAGAATTTTAGCAGAAAAGAATGGTCTTTGTAAGCTATGTTTACAAAGTGCAATTTTCCCATCATGATAAAAGATAATCCTTGCTGAAGTGACAAACACTCTGCTATTATCTTAGTGATGGCCCTAATATTTCAGGCTTTCTTTATATTTTTATAATTTGTTGCCAAGCAAACTTGTAGATTCATTGGAGCTATGAAGAAAATACTGTTTAACCCTTTTAGGTTTTAATATAAATTTTTTTGCAAGTTCTTTTAATTTTTGATGACATACGGTCATGGTTTTCACTGAGATAATTTTCTTCCTAGTAGCTGGTACAGTGCTGTGTTTTGGATTTAGGATGAGAACAACATTGATAACACACTGAAGTTTTAGTTGTTGCTAAGCGGTGCTTACACTAGTCAAGGACTCTTCCAGCCTCCCATGCTCTGCCGGGAGCACAAGAAGCTGAGAGGGGAGGGGGCACAGCCAGGACAGCTGATCCAAACTGGCCAAAGGGATATTCCATATTGTATGATGTCATGTCCAGTATATTAAGTGGGGGGAGTTGGCTGGGGGAAGCAACAATCACAGCTCGGGGACTGGTGGTGCCGGTCAGTGCGTGGTGAGTGGCTGCAGCACTTGTTTGTTTGGGTTTCCCCCCCTCCGGGTTTCCTCTTCCGCCGCCCCTCCCTTTTTATTGTATTATTATTGCTATTTATACTATTACTACTACTTACTACTACTACTATTTTATTTTAATTATTACACTGTTCTTATCTCAACCCACGTGTTTTCTTGCTTTTGCTCTTCCGATTCTCTCCCCCAGCCCACTGGGGTGAGGGGAGTGAGCGATGGGTTGTGTGGTGCTTAAGATGCTGACTGGGGCTAACCCACAACACCTACCAATGAATCTCAAATAGAAGTCACCAAAAAACTTATGAAATATGATTCCTGGTAACCATTCTCCTTCAAAAATCCATTTTTAACAGCAAAGTCTTAGCTCTTCTACCTTAGGAGTCCTGAACGGATTGCAGATCCCTGGATGTACATGTACCTTTTAATTTCAAAACTATGACCAAGTTATATTTTGAGAAAAAGCAAATTCATTAGAAGCCTGAACACAGTTGCTATTGGCTTAAAAAAATTACATTGAGATAAAAGAATAAATTATTCAAAGGCAGAAGAAAAACAGAATGTGCATTTAAGCACTTCCACTCTGTTTTATACTACTTTGAGGCTTAAGAAGAGGCTTATTTCCATACTTCTTCTTAGTATTGCCATCGAAACCCATTTAAGCTTTTCAAAATTTTTTCTTGTTTTGTGGAAAGGTATCATAGTTTCTTAATAGCAAAACAGTCCAGTTATTTTATATTCCATTATAAAAGCAAAATCCATTTTCCAATCCATGCGCTATTTCTAAAACTACTAGATGAAGGAAGGGCTGTAAACAAGGAGTGAGAAACATCAAAACATTTTTTGTTTTAGTTTGGCCTTTTCATCTTTTCTAAATATGAGTATTCACTTCTATTAGCTGTTTTATCTATTAATCTACTGTAGGCCTTGAAGATTAGTATCTGTACCACCGTATGCTCCTCAGCTGTGGTCACGGATCTTTATCTCACAAAACCAGCTTGCACAGTCCATGGTTTACTTATTACAATACTCTTTGTTGCCACTTTGTGAGCAAGAAAGTAGCTTCAGCAATCAGATGTGTGGGTCATGACGAGCTCATCAGAAAGGTAGTATTTCCAATGCCCGTGTTTTCAAGTGTGAGTCCAGAACCTTTGTGAGCAGATGCTAGCATTTCAGCAATTGAAAATTTATTTTAATCAGCTGAGATTATGACGCCAAGCAGAACCTCCTCATGAAGCAGGCTGTATATTCTCTAATGTGCAAAAAGTGTCGTAAAAGTGGACGCTTTGGATAGATAGCGAATTTTCCATGAAAGAAAGCTCATAATGTAGCTGTAAGAACAAGTGTTGCTACTGATATTTCATACCTTTGTATTGTGCAAAGTTTAAGTACTTCTTTTTTGGAAGACCTTCATGAAACATCTCCCTTGCTAATGATGTTTAATGATGCTTTAGAAGCTATCAAAAAACTAGAAAGTAACACTAGGGATACTAGCTTAAAGTTATTTCTAAATTACAAGGTCGGTTTTTTTTTTCCTTCACTTAGATAGTTTTGTAGTTGACATACCTGCAGGAAGAGGTAGAAATTGTATCAATCACCTGCACCTTATTTCTAAACCCTCATTTTTACAATGAAGAGCATATCTGAAAAACGTGATGCTGAAAAGACGTCCAGTTCTTCGGCTACCAGTACTTCGTAAAAGATTGCAGGTAATCTTGCCGAGGTGAAGAGAAGCCTAGAAGATGTCATTAGGCAATGGGTATTCAGGTTATCACCCTTGATTACCTAATATGAGAAGTACATTCAATAGTGCAGGAGGTGGCAGCAATGTTACCCCAGCATAAGAGACATTTCCACAAAAAATGTACTTCTGTTGAAGATATAATGACAATATGTAGAGCTTTAGAATCTTTTTCAGCTTTCCAAGTGATAAGACTTGAAGAAATTCTTTGCTGTTAAAATGCATGTGTTAAAAAAGCTTCAGAGAAGAAAATATATAAATGGAGTTTTGTTACCTCTTAGGTAATGTAGAGAATACTTCGGCTACAAAAGCTACTATAGTTAAAAACAGATAATACAAATAATAGAGACTAAAGATGGAATCTTCTTTGCAGTTTGCCTTTTAACAAAAACTTGCATTGTTTTTGACTATGAAATGCTCATACAATTTAAAGAATAACTGAAGAAAATATTGTTTGACCCTAAAAAGAGAAAAAGTGATCCTTTTGCAGAGGAGGTGGCCCTTCTATTTGCTTATACAGTCATCACTGTGGTGTGTCCAAATGGGTTATTTGTACAAAAAAAGCAACCAGTCCAATTCCTGAATGGATGCATGTTGTCATTTTTTAAAGATACGTAATAATACTTTCTTTGAGAAGGGTCTAGACTTTTTTATACCAAGTCTGGGCTCTTTTTGTACCAATTCCTGGTAGTCAATTACCTTGTATCAAGCAAAATTTTGGTATTTTCTACAGGACCTACGTATCTGCTTTTATATGTTAATAACATCTACTAGGAAAATAATAGTTTTTCTCTTACAATGTCAGAAAACCAAAGGTAGTGTTTATTTTCATGGTGTTCAGGAATTCTGTCATGTCGAGAAGTAAATTATTTATTATCTTATTGTAAAAAAACCATTTACTATAAGAGATGTTATTTTTGAAAATCTTTATATTTAGTTATGAATTTGGAATAATTTAAATTTAATTTTTAGTGAAATTATACTAGTATTTCTCTTGTAATAAATTATTCCTGGATTACATAGTAAGTGGTCTGTGTTTTTTAAACAAGGGATAAAAAGGAGTGTAATTCATATTTCTGGTAAGCATTTAAATGCTAGCTGATACCTCCAAAGCAAAAAATCTTGGTTTTAACAGCTGGTCCGATGCACACATAAGTGGATTCTAGATGAAGAAGGCCTGGCTGACGTCATTGCCGTTCATGTCCATCTGACCTGATCATGACCTTCTTTTAGAAGATTTAGGATTCTGATAGGAAAGAAAATTTTCTACTCCCCTAGAAAAGCCAAGTGTGAAAATACTATATATTGCCCTTGAGCTAGAAAGTCTGTAATGTTATGATGGAACTTGAGGGAAGAGGGTGGGGAGATCAAGAGGTTTTAGCTTTTCTTACAGAATTACCCAATTTGTCTAGATGTGTTGTTTTTACCCTGGTGTTCTGTAAAAAGCGTCAGCAAGGAACATTTAATGCTAATGATTAGTAGTCAAATGACAGGGATTTTGAAGGGCAAAAATAATAGGCAAGTGAAAAATGCCTTCCCTTCTAAACTAGGGAAGAAAACCCAAAGCTGATGTATTAGGGATCTCTTTCTCATGGCCAGTGTCAATGGAGAGTATATCAGTGAGTTGTCAGGTTTTCCAGGCAGTGAAATGAAGGATATTACCTAAAGTAATTTGAAGTGTTTTGGAAAGCAGGGGGAATGGTTAAGAGCTAGAACAAAGAAATCTTCAGAGGCAATACATTGCTAACCAAATTATGGGTTTTAAATGCTGATGCAAAACAATTTTTGGCATCTACTCATTACTGCCGTACCTCAGGACAAATTAATGGGCAATTAAATTCATTACATAGCTGTGCTGGTTAAATGTAGGTAGGTCAAGAAGACTTGGATAGGTGAAATAATCTGCAGGGAATTTGGAAGTAAGTACATAGGTTATTAGTTTCTACAGAAACCTGTTCTACCATCTTCCTTTACCTGCCTTCCCAGCCACACTTAAAACAAGCCATGCTATAAAAAATTTTCATCCCAAAGAGTACTGATACAAAGCTTCAACCACTTTACTTATCACGGTTGCATCCTGGAACTATATGGGGAATTATATACTCCTAGCAAACACCTTTCTCTTACTGTTTCAATTCCAGCAAAGCGAAACTGACAAGTGTGTTAGAAAATATGCTTTTAGCAGAGTGGATTTTCCATAGCTGACTCCTTTCTTGTATGTTTTAAAGTGGCACCATGGTTCAGAACAGGACAGGGAGGCTGAGTGGGAGCCAGGCTGGTGGTGCATGAGGGAGGAGTGGCGCCTGGTGATGCGTGTTCGTGTGTCTGCAAGGCTGCCCTGTTCATGACACTTTGTGGAGGGGATTAAAAAAAGTTGGTCTGAAAACCAAATACTACTGGAGATATACATGACCAGATGCATACACACAAGTAATTGATCTCCATTGCTCATCAGGAATGCGCTTGATAAGGGAAGTAATTTAATTTTCTGAAAATATATTCCAGTTTGTCAACAGTGCAGCTTTATTACAGAAAAGAGATATATCCTAAGCAGCTGGCCCACAGGGGCTGGGAATTCTGCCTTTTTTCCCATAATACTGACTTACTGCAAATTTTCTGATGTTTGGTCGGGAAACATCAACCGTCTTTTTAGAAATGCTCAGCACTCATATAGCCTTTGACTAGACATTTGCTGTATGAGGGTGGTATAGACTCCCCTTCTAACCTTTAGCGCTCTTCCAGGTCTCTTATCACACAAAGGTTTTAAAAACACCAGCTAACAGACATCTGTTTGCCCACATATGCCTCTTTGTTCAGTGACGTGGGTGGCAGTCACTGTTCACTTGTAAGTACTTTCATTCTTGCCTGTTTGAATATGGTTAGAGTTAGAGCTAAGATCAGAGTCACCATGAGGAGTAAGGTGGCCTACTTAATCTTTATTTGTGGGTGTAGCTGTTCTGGTAAGTAAACACACTATAGATACCTGACCTTTGTCCTGTAGACCTTTCCTGTTGCTAATTAAGCACTGGTTTCACTGGCTCTGAAGCAAGTTCTAGCGCTTTTTCATTTATTTACTGTCACCAGATGATAGCCGCTGTTAAATTTATCTGCATCAGTGTGTTAGTAACAGCCTACTCATAATTTTCCCAAAGCAGCCTACAGAAAGATTATATTGAGAAGTTGTAGGCTTGGTAGGCAGGCATTATTTGCTCTGTGTATTAGACCAACATGTTTCAAGGATGGATGCATAGTCACCATGGGACAACTCAGTGAAACAAGCATGAGCAGGGAGCTTTGAGTACATAAACTTACCGGAGCTTTTTGTTGCATGGTAATATACTGTATTACATATTAACTTGCAGTTAAATTTGGCAAAACCAGTTTTGCAAGAGCTATTTTAAAAGATGCCTCATACATTATTCTAAGTCCCTGCGTACTTTCATATTGCAGACACAGTTTGAATTTCGCATTTGTGGCACATCACCTACTGAAAAGCTTTGTGGCCCTCATTGGCCTGAGCATAAAGTTTTGGTGAGCTCAATGTGTGGTACTTTGTTGTACAGATCTGTATTTAGTCATACGTCTGATAAGGAACTGAATTCTCATAAATGAGTTGATTATAAAAGTAAACACTGACATCAGTTAATGGCAATTCTTTTAGCAGATTATATAAAATAGGGATATCATGCTTCACTTGAAGCAGAAATGCCTTAAAAGTGTGTTTGAGGGTACTCCCAAACATTCAAACAATAGGATTAAGTTTCCTTTCCCAAGGGATGATAACTATCAAAATACTATTGCAGTAAAGTGAGTGATTAATGCCAGGAATGCATGTGACCCAAAGACGCCATCATCTTCTGGAAATTAAAAACTTGTGATGGTCAATATATTTGATTTTATTGTTGTGGTTATTTTTAAAATTTGGAAAGGAAAAATTAAGTTTGCAGAACTCAATCATTCTTTAGCTAGTGGGTTTTAAGTATTTTGTCTACAAAGTGCTATAAAATGAAATATGATGTATTTTTCTATAAATAATTCTCCATGCAATCACATATTTTAAAAATCTATTTATTTGTAATGGTCTTACTCTATTCTATATTAAATAATTATTAACTTCATCTGCTTCTTCTATAATATATTTGTATTGACCAAAATTACAATTTAAAATTAAAAGTGAATAGTAACATAACAAGTAGGGTTACAGACATCATTTGTGCCAGGTACCACAGGATCAATCTGAGCTAGACTAATTCAAAGCGCTTTGTTCTACTGTCAGGTTCCAGCTTTAAACTTGTCCATTAACCATTCTGGGCACTTGCAAAGGGAGGACTAAGGCAAGCATGGTTGTTTGAGTAGGCAGCAGCAGGTGAGGAGTGGGAGACAACAGTGGAAAATTCAGGGAGAGGTTTGGGTAGGATAACCCTACTCTCCTCCTTTCACACAGAATTGGCAGAGAAGGCACCCCGATCTGTTCTGGAAGTTTAAAATGCTTCAGGGATACTCAGTCTTTCCAGCTGCTCAGAGGTGGCTTGGGAGCTGCTAAGTGATGACTGCTCCCTTTGCTTCTTTTGCCTGCCTTTATCCACAGCAGTGGGTACGGGCTCATGCGTGAGCGCTGCGCCGGCAGTTGGTAGTTAGCTTGCTGCCCCTCCTGAAGCACTGCTCCGTTTCTTCAGTGCTGGATGCTTTGCAGCAAAAGGGCTTGCCTTTAAACATGACCTAGCTAGAGCTTTATAAGAGGTTCTTCCATCATTTTTGCTGCTGCCAGTCAGTATTCCCTGGCGCATGAGTCATATTAAGTACCAAATAATTTAATAATATTGTTACAGGAATTAGTGTAACTCTGACAAAACAAATAAATAAAAAGGCCTATAAGGTGAGTAAGCTTGGTTACTTCTTTCCAGACAGTTTTTTCTCCCTAATCATGAAAACAAAGCCTTGAGAGTCCCCAGCCAGTCTCCTGAGGTATCTTACTCAAACGAGTAAAAATTAGGCCAAGCCTGAACAGCTGCTTCAATATGTAGGACGATGGTACTGCAGTTTAAGCAGAGACTGCTGTAAAAGGCTGAGGTTTCTGTATCAGCTACATTACTGACATGCTTAATGCAAACCTTTCAGTAAATGCATCCGTGTAAAATCTCCGATTATCCCATCTCTGTTATATCTGTGAGGGTCTCTATTAACTCTGCAAAAGTAGGACGTCCTTCAGGTTTCTGAAAAGCAGAGTATAAATTGATATTAGCAGATTGATCAATTTTAGTACCAGACTTCAGAAGGTGGTTATAATTACATGTGAGCTACCACTTAAAAATAACATTTTCTTTTATTAATACAGAAGAAAAGATCACGCTTTTCATTTGGGGGGGGGGAAATCATCTGTTCTTCATGACACCAGCAGCGCGAGCATAGCCACTTTTCCAAGTGTTCGTAAAATGTCTTTATATTTCAGTTCTGGACCCGAATTCTATAGGATTTCTCCCATGCAATGTGTCACTGAAAAGCACTACCTGTCCGGAAACCATGATACTCAGGAATGTTTCCTGGGCTGTTGATAAAGAATCTACACTGTTGTATAATTTGATGTATTGCAGCTCAGCATGGAACAAACTCCAGGGTGATGGCAGACAGGAGAAGAGAGAACTTCTTCCCCATCCTCTCTCTGCTGGCTGCCATCCTGATGGAAGTTTGCAGTAACCAAGCAAGTTAGATGCAGTTTAGATTTCAGTCTCTTTAGCTTTTTTGTACTCAGATTCTAAAAACTGTGTATAGAGTTAAAAGATGGGCAAGAAAGGAGAGGTAGGATAAAGGTGACAACAGTAGCAACAAGGTTCCCCAGCTGCTCTCAGTGTGTGCCTGCCTATTTGCATGAACGCATTGCACACAAAGCTCTTCTGAAAGTACTTTTTATCTAAAATTAAAGATTCATTTCCTGTAGAAACTAGAGAAGGAGGGACTTCAAGGAATTACTCAGATGGAGAAGTTGATGGAATCAATATTTTGATACCAACATAGAAAAAAAATGTGTTGGAGAAATGGAGAAAGAACATCAAGTAGTAAATCAGAGTGGAGATTGTGAAAGAGGTGCAGCCTAGGAGCTGTAGTGATCTATAGCAGTACTGATGTACACCTGAAAAACAGGGATTAAAACCCACATTTAGTGGCCATACCCACTTTGTGTAAGAATGTGTTAAGATTATCGTTCAGAGCAGAGCTAGAGAAAGCTATGCACGATACGGGGGTGTGGAAAAGGCTAATACATTTGACACAGTAGAGAAGTGAGACAATAGTGGCATATTCAGAACCAGGCAAGGTCTGTACCTATTGCACTGACAATGTGCTTTATATTTATTAGATGCAACAGTCAAAAGAAACAGAGGCTTGTAAGCCTAGATGTGATCTGTGAAAAGCATAGTGAGAGGGACTGAGGATGCCACAGAAGTGAAATAAGGATTTAATGCCTCAATTTTTTAAGATTGCTTTTAGATCCACATTAAAAATTAATAATAAAGTAAAGTAGTATCACAGGAAAGAAAGGACAACAAACCTCATGCCAGCAGCTGTACATGACTTCGTACACAGTATGTGATGCCAAATGTGGTCGATAAAGCCGGTTTCCATGAGAAATCTCACGGACAACTTCAGAATTTGACTTACTTTCAAAAGGCATTTTGCCTTCTGTGAAAACTTCCCACATCAGTACACCTAGAAGCGAACCAAAATATTTAGGACAAAACAAAACCCCAAACCCACAAGCTATTTAACAACATTAGAAACACGAAAACCACTCTTGATTTTTTGTGTATTGCATGAAAACATGGGCAACGTGAGCTGAATGAGGACAGACTGCCAAAAACATTGTCAACTGATACAATTCCGCTCTCTTTTAAGTCAGTTAAGAAGGTGGTCCATGAAATTGAGGTGGATATATATTTGGCTGATGGAGACATATTAATAATGCACATTTCAGACAAAATCTAATATTTAGGCACATAGCCTTTCTATTAAAAAACATACTCATCCAGTACAGGCAAGATTGGAAAAATGGGAAGGACTCAAGCTGAAGACAGGTAGTATCAGCAAAGAAGTTACACTTTCTTAAATCACATCAGTAGTTTTAGGGAAGCACAACGTGTTGCACATTAACGTAATCAACTCACCAAATGACCAGACATCTGATTTGCTGCTATATTTTTTTAAATGAAAGACTTCAGGAGATGACCATTTGACTGGAAACTTGGCACCTGAAGAGCTGATATATTCATCGTCAATGACATACCTAAAGAATAACAGGAAACAGCATATGTTTTAATGATCACTAAATGGCAAGCAGCTCTGGCAACATTTCCACAGATGGTTTATAAATCCATAAAAATACAGTGTCAATTTAGAAACAAAGAAATGGTATCACTACTTTAATGCAAAATGCACACAGATACCCACACTGGAAACTATGCATTTAAAGAGATTTCTGTTTTAGTGGATGATTTAAATTGTTCATGAGAAGTATGTTGGAATAAAACATTTTAATACACTCTGTAAGACTGAGAGGATGGTTGGTATTGCCATCTTCTGGGTATATATTGATAGAAAGATCCCTACGCCATGGGCAGGAAAGCTAGCAACAATAAATAATTATTGCCTCTTTTTAAGAGAGTCCACCTTTTCAACCACTTGAACACAAACATTGTTGGCGGAGGGCTATACTTCATAACCAATGGGTGGAACACACTGCCTAGCCTCACAGATGCAACTTCTGGCATATTGTTACAGAAGCAACACAGAACGAAATGTTCATCAACACACAACGCAACAGCTCTTGCAGGTGCACTGGAAAAGTAATTTTCTTTGCCTGAGCTTATAGATGACCTCCCAGTTAAGATAAAATTATATGCCTGATGCAGGCATTTATAGGTCAACATTTTAAAAGGCTTTTAGACTGATCCCTACCTACATACAAGCTCTGTGCACATTTTCCCAGTATTAATGTTCCTGGGAAGATGACAGATGTGCACTACACAACATTTGTTCTCACGGAAGACATAATGCAAAGGCAGCTTTTAAAGCAACCTTAAAAAGGAGGTCACATTAAGAGAAATCATCTCTTCATCTCCCTTTCTTATTTTGGTGCAGGCACAGAAAAATGAGAGGTTATTGGATAAGGAACATACAGAATAACTCTACAAAACAACCAGTAGTGGCAGTTGTGTGAGCTCTGAATAATAAAGATTGCAATCCCATCACCTCTCCATGGTCTCTCTGGGAGAGTGAGCGCCTGTCCTAGAGCCACACCACTGGTCTCCACTTTTTAGCTGCAGTGAGACATTCAGGTTCATTGTTCTCAGACTGGACCCTGTCAGCCCTTTGGCTTCTCACTATGTTTTCTGGTGCATCTGGGAAGGAGTCCAGCCCTCTGATACTGACCTTATGCTTTTGGGGAGCAGAGCAACCAGTGGGCACTGCCATGGTGTAGGACAGCCTTTGAAAAACAAGTATTTATTTATGAACCACTGGGGTGTTGCAGTCCTTAGGTTAGAAACAGGAGGCAAAACCTTAGGGGAAGGTGAGCAGCATGGCTGTGCTGATCTAATGACTTACAGCTGCAAGGTGAATGTCAGCACCACCTCCTGCTCAAAACCACAGGCTACCCTTCAAGCTTGTCTGACTCCAAAGTGGGCCAATACACTCTACTAATTCAGCAGAAAGACCAGCCAGTAAAACACAGAAGCGGAGAGCTTTGTGCTGGGCTTGCAAGGGGAAAGGAGGAAGGAGTGAGACCCTGTTGGGTAGCAGTCAGTCATTTGGTCAGCTCAGCTATAAAATATAGCACATCCTTTGGGGGAAGTCTGTGAGGGCAGAGCTACATTTCCCTAGCCTGTGCTTATCAGAGTGCATTTTGCTCTCTTTCTCCATGTTTGGCTGGTCCTCTCATTAAGCAGAAAAACCACTTCCCTGCTAGAGCAGCACACATCTCATTTCCTGCCCACCCTGCCAGTCCTCCCTGCCTCCTGCCTGACCGACTCAGCTGCTGCCACCTCTAAAGGTCAGCACCAGCACCCACATCGGTCCCTAGGGACTTCCCGTCCTCCCCACTGCTCAGAAAAGTTGGGGAACTTGTTTCTTCAAGCTTCTGGCATCCCCATGTGCACTGGGTGTTTCTCTGTCCATTAACTACTTCTGGAGTTTACCAAGGACTTGTTTACCTGTCTTACACTCACCATATAGCAAGAGGAGGACAAAACATCCAGTTCATGGTACACCAGTTAAATGACGTTACAATTTCCATCAGAATTCAAAAACTGACTGCAGTGGGATTCCCCAAATCAGCAAAGCAGGCAATGAGGTTAACTCAAGGTCATGCTGCAGCTGACTGAAAATAGGTACTCACTAAACCTGCGTCAATGGCCTCATACCTTGCCATGCCAAAGTCAGATACTTTAACGATGTGCTCAGTGTCGACTAAACAGTTTCTTGCAGCCTGGGGAAAAATGAGAGAAACATATCTGAAATGTGTGCTAAAGCATTTTAAGAAAAATACAACAGCTGATTATTTTTGTTTCAGCTCATACTGTTTATATTCTAACAGGAGATGAGTGTCTTGCTCAAAAATATAAGTGAATTTCTGTCTCTGAGTCAGTGAACATGTTTCGCTACTGTGTAGTTACACATCTATAGCATATATCAGTTTAAATTCTTGTAGTATGAGTTGCAATACATTCACATATTCACATATCCCTGCAAGGTGAAAGAAATTTTAGGCTGCAGAGTCTAGTTATGCAAGCAGATAGTTTCCTGAACACTAGCATTAGGACACTCAATGTGAATTTTTAAAAATGTTTTGAGACTATTTCATTACAGAAATCAGGAACTCTTTGGAAATTTTCAAGATTTTACATTTCTTTAGGCAACCAGGGAGGAGAGTAGGAAGATTTCCTGTCTGCATCCAGATGTGAGCCTTTAACAAAAAGCAGAGTAAGAAAACAAGCTCCTCTCCTGTGGTTCCCTGTATATGAGGGGTAGGGCAGAAAAACCACCCAGATATCCTAGCATCAAGATAAGTCAGTAGGGAGGAAAAAAGTTTAAATAGAAAAATATTTTGTTTAAAAAAAAAAAAAATTCCTCGTTGTTGCTGACCTTTTGTATTGCTGTGATTTTGATTGTGTTGTGATCACTGCATGATACTCTTGTATTGGGATGTCCTAACAGCAGCTTGCTCCATGCTAATATCCCAATTTTCTCTGATTTATCTCAATTACAAAGTAGTTTTTTCCAACTGTTCACAGACAAAAGAACAGCTGAAAAGTTTTGGTTTACAGGCAGGAAAACACTATTGGCTTATTAGATCCTGCAGGGCTGAAGTCTTACAGGACACATTAGTGTCCCGTAAAATGCAGCGGCGTGTTCTGTACTGCTAATATTTACCAAGAACTTCAGAAAACCAATTGTACTTACTAAATCACGATGAATAAAGCCATTTCTTTCCAGGTATTCCATCCCTTCACACACATCTTGGCACATGTTCAGCAGCATGTCTCTGCCGAGTTTCCCTCGCCTCTGCCGAAGGTAATTGAGCAGGCAGCCATTTTCCATGAATTCAGTCACAACGTAGAGAGGCTTGTGGCGTGTGCACACCCCATAAAGCTGGACCAGCTTTGGGTGGGAGAGCTTCCTGTTTAAAATTGCGTTTAGACAGGCTAGCATTTGTCTTTGGCAGGTAACTAGACCTTTGATTCTCATGATGGTTTTGAAAAATACTTTCAGTACTTGATAAACAGTGTTCAATTCAACTGGCCTCAGAGTTGTCCCACTATCTAACGTATTTCTGCCTACAGTTTCCTCCAGAAAGTGCAGTCTTTGAATTCATAATTGTTCCTCAGTTATATAAATGTAGTGAACGCAAAGCTTGATGTGGGTGATATGGAATGGAAAGGTCTAGTTACGCCTGGCTTTCAGGCAGGGGACGTGACCCTGCAAGGGTGGTTCTCTTCTGGGCTGTGACAAGGCCCAGTCTGGATACTTCTCTGATTTACAAAATCAGCAGAAATGGTAATGTAGTTTCTCAAAAGTTTTAGTTAGGTATGAGCTCTGCCAGTGGTCCTAGAGGCACTGAACTATGGATGAAAGACTAATTGTAGAAGCACACTTGTTTATCAGCACATTTACTCCCGATTGAGCTCTGCAGCACAAAGCAGTACACACTCTAAAGAAAGAGTCTGGTGATGGGCGCAGCGAGCATCTGTGTCCGTCCAGTTCAGACATTTATATCAGCCTTCCTGTCCTGCACATCCACCATTCCCATCAAACTGCTTTGTCTTTGTTTTAAATGGAATTAGATCATATTTATTTCTCAGTCATCTCAATGTCAACTGTCAGATATAATAGCATTTATACTTACATCATCACTTTGGCTTCCTCGATGAAATCATCTTCAGACATTGCACCTTCATTGATTGTTTTGATGGCAACCTTGATGGTTGCTTTCCATTTACCCAGCTGAACAACTCCAAACTGCCCACGCCCAAGTTCTTTCATGAACGTCAGTTCAGACGGGTTTAACTCCCACTCCTCTATAAAAGCAACCCAATATGTCAGAACAGTCAGGTCAGTTTTCCTGAGCCATGTTCCAGGAGATACGACTTACATTTTGCAGTTAACGCATGCAGCAAAACACCACAATTGTTCATCAGCTGTAGCATGGGTTTTAAATATCTGAAAATGTCCCCATACTCATGTATGTTTATCTGTGAGTGTTATTTTACAGCTTGTTGAATGTGATTAGTGTTTAAATTGCTTAATGTAGGAATGTCTGAGGCCTGAAGATAACACAAATGTTTAGCTTTGATTACATATGAGAACCTTTTTGGCATTATCATATGTAATGTTGAACTCTGAACCAGTTCTGGATGGATGGGCTTGCTACAGAAATAGTAACCGATTGCCTCTATTGTAATAACCACAATAGTTCTGCCCTTCAGAAATATTAAGCTTTGAGATTAATGGGAACATTCACAGGAAAGATACATGATTTTGGAGGTTCCTATCATCAGCCAGACGATATGAACTTCCTGATCTATATACACAAAACTGAAATTTATTGCTTGTTTTCTAATACTGTATAAGATTTCATTCTTAGTTCTAAAACTTGCAGAACTGACAAGGAAAATCTTCTCCATAAATAGTATTACGATTTCCTAAGCATTTCAATAAATCAAATAGCCTTTGAAAAGCTATTAAATGTATATTTGAATCTTAGGCATGCTTAGAAATGTCCAGATAGCTTTGAAAGGCACTGGTGGTTGTAACAGAAACACAACAGTTGCGTAACAGAAGGACTTGAGTCAGGTGTCTCATTTGATACGGACACCTTACAAGGAAAAGAGTGCCTGTTTCTGATGAATATGTGGTTGTTTATGTGTTCCTTATTACTGGGGAATTTCATAGATACAACTTAATTATTAGCTGGGTGAATGGGATCTAAATTCTTGCCTAGCCAGATACCTAAATCTCCACCAAAAGAAGATAAAATATTTACCATAACTAAATCTTGCTGTTGCTGTTGAAGGACATCCAACTGGATGTCGGAGACGAGTGATAAGACCTGTAGGGGACAAAGCAAGAATATTCTGTTGACCAATTACTCCATTTTAAAGTATGCTATATCTACTTGTCGAACAAAACTATTTGGAATCTGATCTACATTTCTGATTTCTTGAAGTTACTTTTTGTTACAGCTTGTTCAGATAAAACACTACAGTGAAAAGAAATGGAGGAAGACTATTCCGTACGGCCCTGACTACGAAAGTATCTATACTTTCATAAAACCGGAAGTTATACTCTTGCTTGTTTGTGCGATGTTAGTGATCTTAAATAAATGAGGACTACAATACTATATTGCCCACCTAAGCAGTCTCTTCCAGCATTTCTTAGGATTGTTTCCCACTGCAAGAAATATTTTTGCGCCTGTCATTAATTTTCTTTGAATTCATGAGCCAACAGTACTAGTGATTACATCCCTCATCAAGGACTCCATATGTTTATTCATTCTTCCCACAGTTACTTTCAGGTCCTTTTCTGCTTCATGTGATTCCTACAATCCTCCTCCCTCCCAGCAAAAGGCTCTGTCCATTTCTGTATCTTCCTGCCTTGCTAGTGCAAAGAATCTCTGTGTGTTTTCCCATCTCCACTTGTCCAGGGTAAAGACATTTTATATTGCATTAAAATGACAGGCAGAACTAAGGTGAATGGCATTTTTTTATGCTAAAAGTTATGAAAGGCTGCCATCAGCCAACCACTAGAGGTGACTAACTGGTAGGCTGCAAACCAGTGTTAGAGAGTCCTTGTGCTCTCTAATTCTGCCCTTGATTGTTTGTGGGTTGGGTTTTTTTTTGCCAAAATCAGTAGAATGCTGCCTGCTGATGCACAGCATAGCTCCTGCTTTTCTTAAATTACATACATGCAAGTCCTTGTTGTAGACTAATTATGATCAAATTTCGTACAAGTCCCATTCAGTCAAATATGAACCAAGAGAATACAGAGCAGGTAAATACATTAGGCTTCTAGCTTTGTAACATTCATTCAGTACCTGTAGATGAGTTTGGTAGTTTCGCTTCCCCTATGGTATATGCACACTACAGCTATGACTTTGGTAGAAAGGACCATGGCATATTTTAATTCATTAACAACATAAACGCTTGTATCTCTTTCCATAAGGAAAATATTAGAGGAAGAGTAATTTCCAATCTCTCAAAGTCCAGAGGAGCTTCAAATCATCAGTTGTAAAACCTTATCAGCTTTCATGCATTACCTGCAGCATTGTGTTGATGATACTCAATGAGTTCAGGAACAGATGAAAAGAGATATTTTTCTGCTACGTAGTATTGTCCCATGTGGTTTTTCTTAATTTGATAATGTCGAATATCTCCACTATGACTTCTGAAATCAACAAAGGATTATAATTTTCAGTCAAAATATTTTTTTCTGTAAATATGATTAAATTTCACTTTGAGGGAAAGCACAGAAAAATCTGAAAACTTGGGGTACAATTCTCAACTTAAAATGGCTGTGTATAGCTGGGATAGTGTTTTAGGAAAATGAAAAGACTCCTTGAGTGGATCTCTCTCCCAGCTTTGGGATATATGTACTGCACAACAGGAGGTTGTACTGAAGTGGGTGTTGGTCTCTTCTCCAAAGTTACTAGTGATAGGACAAGAGGAAATGGCCTCAAGTTGTGCCAGGGGAGGTTTAGATTGGATATTAGGAAAGAATTCTCCACTGACAGAGTGGTCAGGCGTTGGAACAGGCTGCCCAGAGAGGTGGTGGAGTCACCATCCCTGGAGGTGTTCAAAAACCATGTAGATGTGACAATTCAGGGCATGGTTTAGGAGGCCTGGGGGTGTTGAGTTGACAGTTGGACTTGACCTTAGAGGTCTTTTCCAACCTTAATGATTCTGTGATGCTATGTTTTTTATTGCACAACTACCATTGCATCCATAAGAAATAGCCAGTGTTTAACAGATGTTCCTCCTAATTCAGCACTTATTTGAATCTAAGCTTTTAAAATGAAAATGCTCTACGTTACCTGAGTTTCCCCAAAAAAGTTAAAAACATATTCATGTATACGGCAAGACTACATTTTCTGTTCTGCTTCTCAAAAGGCTCCTTATTGGAGCTTTTATTTGATACATTTCTGTATTTCTCCACATTATATGTTTTCCTTGCTTTTTGTACATTTTGCTGCCCATCTACCCCTGCTTTCTGGGACATTGAAAATGAAGAAGTTAGATTTGCATTTCAGGCTGGAGCTGGTTGCTGAAGGTTGGTACCCTACTGCAAATGTGACCTGTGCCCAGCACAGGGGGTAGCAGGGAGGGCTTGCCCCACCTTTCTGAGGAGGGGAGAGATGAAGATGGTGGTGGTAGCAGCGATGCCTTTCCCTTGCTCCTCTCACCTCTAACTTACTCTAAAAAGAAAGAAAGGAAAGCAGATGCCACTGATGCAGGAGAATATTGGAGGACTGAGGGGGGAGGGTACAGGGCAGCTCAGGAAGGGATAGGTCAGCTCTGCAGGTGATTGCTACTGATGTGGGGGAAAAGCAAGTCCTGTGGCAGTCCTCAGGCAAGAAGCAATATTGTGCAGTGAGGAGGTGAGGTGATTTTAAGAGAAAAACAGGAGAAGTTTGGGGACAGCAAAGTCTGGGATTAATTTACAGTGTGCAGAGCCTGTGGAGAAGGGAAGCAGTCAGTGTGGCGGCTGAAGGTTGTAGTGGCGTGGTGTGGCAGCCGTGGTACTTCAGGTAGAAAGAGGCAAGAAGATGCAAATGTAAGGTCTTATTGCCTGCATTACATGGGTGGGATGCCTGCCTTTCACAGCAGATTATTTGAGGATTTCAATGAGTGCAGTTAATCTTGTCTTTGCAGGACATATTTGCACGCTGACTCCCAGATCCATTGCCCACCATCAACATTTCTGCACATGGGGTAATTAACTCTGCATGAACAGCACCCCAGTGCTTCCCTCTCCTGTGCACTGCATGTCCAACCTACCCACTTATCCTGAGGAGTTTGGGGGAAGGTATTCCATCACCTCTTGATTCAAACCCTAACCATTCAGAGCAACTCACCCTTTAGCCCGCAAATACACAGACAGTGTAAGAAGTCCCTGTTGGCTTGAATCTCTGACAACAAATGTGCCTTCTTTGGCCTGAAAAGAAATCCAAGTTGAGTTACTTTCTGCTTTTGAGCTTGACTAATCCCCCCTTGAGATAGGACTTGCAGCTGATTACCAAATTCTGTGGAATACCTATGACTACTTGGGAGGGCAATAAAGGAGTGGAGAACAGGAATTGATAGCCAAATAGATAGCAGAGCAAAATTAACCAAGAGAAAATATTAAGTGCCAAGCAACTTCCTGGAGTTAAATAATTTAGGTGAATTATACTCTTCACTGTGAAGTAGTGAAAATGCTTTGATGGTATTAAAAAAATCAAATTTTACAAATCGCTAGAATAAAATACTGTAAAACAGTTCTATCTAAGATGTTCTTCTCTGGCCTGTCTTGGCCAAGCCCTGTGTTAGTCCTTGAGCAAAGACCTAATGAATTTAACTGAGTTAGGCACTTTGATGGGGATAGAACGCAATATGCGTTGTTTGCTCTATACATAAGGAAGATGCAGGCGTTTTGTTAAGCTCTACTAACCTTGCTAACTTACTTACTACGTGGATTTCAGTCTTCAACATTTTGTACAAAAGACAAGCACAGTAAACTACATGTAATTCGATTTATCTAGTATGGAAAATCTACATAGAATTTGCTGGGGCTACAACTTAAAACTCTGTGAAGTCTAGATAGTCTGCACTGAACGCTTAACCCAGAAAGCCTTTTTATTTTAAAGTAGTCTCTCTCTTGCTACATACCAAACAGATTTGGATTTGACTGTGGTAACACTCTTGATGTCTCTACTGATAGATCTTTCTAGATATCATTAGCTCTCTGTATAAGCTGAGTTACCTTCTGGCGCAAGAGAAGTTCTGCCTGGCTTCTGTTTATGTTTTTGCAGTACCACCTGCAACAAGGAGATAACCTTTCCTTTAATTTCAGCCAGTAAAAAATAATGTTTGTCCTGTTTCACAAAAGTAATCCATCTTAACAGTTGCACTATTGCCAGTCCAAAACCCCAAACAGAACTATTGTTGTACATAAGTATCTCTTATTTTGGAATTACTTTATCAGACCACTGTAAAGATGACAACTCCTTTCCCCATTCACTGTGATTAAATATGAACAAACAAAAGAAAACCTGAAAGGAAACAGTTACATCAAACTCTGATGAAATTTACAGTCCAGCTCACTGTGTCAAGCCTCTCTTCTCTAGAATGTTGAAGAATTTTACTCTTCTCTCCAGTAAATTAGTTTGAAGTAATTGGAATTAGCTTCTAGACAATTAATTACATGTTCACAACAGGAAGATATCAGAATATAGAAACATTACGTAGTGAGCCTACAGAAATAGGAAACATCTGGATTCTGACATTCTGATTTATGCAAATAAATGTTGTTGAAGTACTCAGTGCTTGTAACTTCACGTTACATTCTCTCAGCAAACAGCTCCAAATCAAAACAGTTACTTCATTCTAAGAGTAATGTTTTGTAACAAAAAAAAAAAAAAAAGCGCTTTCAACAAACATCTGTTCATGTGTAATAAAGACTGAAGGATCAGGCACTAAAATGTGTCGCTCCAGTTCACTTTTAGAAAAGAAAGCTCAATTATCACTTTCAAGGGTACTTACTCATATGTTTCTAAATTATTTTTCTTGTTCTCAGTAACATAGTTGCTGGGAATTAGACCTTCATTCCTGAAATGACATATTGAGGACAATTTAGATTGGATATTAGGAAAAACTTCACTGAAAGGCTTGTCAAGCATTGGTACAGGCTGCCCAAAGAAGTGGAGGTATTTAAAAGACATGCAGATGGGGCGCTTATGGACATGGTTTAGAGGTGGACTTGGCAGTGTTAAACTTACAGTTGGACTTGAGGATTTTAAAGGTCCTTTCCAATCTAAATGATTCTATGATTCTGTTATAGTATGGTGTAAAATATTAATAGGATTAAGAGAATCTTCCTTTTGTTGAATTATAAAGATTACTTATACTATTACCTATCTCATTAGATACAGAATCCCAATGTGGGAATTGGATAGAAGTCTGGGTCCTTTCATCCCAAGTGTGTGCTTGCATCTATATACAAAATAATAATCCAGTGGACTCTCACTACAAATATGAGCTGAGAAAAAGCATTTAGAAGTATTTAAAGGAGGCAGTTGTTACATAACATAGAACCATTCCCAGCACGACAGTACAGGATTCACTGGAGAAAATGCAAAGGAGAAAGGGGAACGACCCGAAAGAACGTAAACATGGAAAGAATCCCAACTGAACTTATCTACCTCTCTAAAGCACCCAGGAATTTTGGATCAGGGATTTTGTTTCAGGCACATATCTTAATAACGTCTATGGACTTTATGAAGCATTTACACTTATACACTGCATTGTAAGGCACTTGAAGTATGGAAAGCTGGATTTGCACATGGCTCAGAGCCCAGTGATTCACATGGTCCTCAAACGCCCTTATGTTGCTCAGGAAATTACTGAGTCTAGGACTTTGATTTCCCAACAGATTCTAGATTTCCCACCCATTTCCGGGGTGCCAAACACGGCTGAAAGTCAGCCTGATCAATCCGTGTGCCTTGTGCACAGCTGAACACTTTCAAACCTGCCCCTAAATCGTTGCACGTTTCATTCTATCTGCCTGCTTTCACAGGGGTTGTTTTAGGTTTTTTTTTTCTTTCTGTGTAGGGAGATTGAAATAGATGCCCACTCTCTTACCCATGTTGGTCTCTTGCCTTCCACCAGTGGGGATCGTATTGTTCAAGGATAATGTATTCTTCTGACTTCTTGAGTGGTAAATCTGAGGGTCCTCTAGCAAAAAAGTCATAGAGTGCAATAACTCTGGGTTTTTTTGTGTAGTCTTCCAAGGCCTCAGCAGGTAGAGGAGGTAACGGCTTGTTCTTTACCTGCAATTGCCTCTTACGCTAGTGAAAAAAAAAAAAGTATCTTTCATAATTAGTCTTTTCTTCCTACTATTGCTTGCTTAATTCCCCTGCTCTTATACCATCCCATTGACTAAAAGGAACTTGTCATGGTCATTACTTCCCTCTGTAAAGCTCTTATCACCTCATCACTTGTAAAACAGTGAGACTTACATTTGAGTACTTCGGTGTAGATGCCAAAATGACTATCAAAAGCACGGCGAATAGTAAACAAGCCATCTACCTAATGCAGGCGACTTCTACATGGCATGAATGCTGGGACCACTCCTCAGCTGGTGTAAAAGCAGAGCAGCATTGAAATCAGTGGACTTACAATGTCTGGAAATTCGGTCATTTGTCTGGAGGATTAACACGGAGGGCTCTGCAGACTTTCTTAGCAATAGGCAGGAATGTAATAATTTTCTTTTGCATCAGGTTAGGTTCTAGCATTGCACTTGGTTATGCTTTGAAAGCCCAGATTGTTCAACTTAGATCTAGTAAAACTGAGATGCATATTTCACATGCCAGCTAAGCAAGGCAAGCTTGCATCTGCCCAACAAGGCACTCCCACCATTCTCACTTCCATCACCCAAGCCCAGAAGTGGGAGAAGGAACCACCTTATCCACGACAGAGAGCTTGGGAAACCTCACTGTGATCCTCTATTTATAGCAGTATAAATCTTCAGATACCTTTACTTTATAATTTTTATGCAACGAAGCACTTTACATGCTCAAGAGTTTGCCACTCCTCTGCTTGTTCTGGTACTAAGCCACCATATGGCACATCACATCAATTCTCTCTCTTCACCTGCCAAAACGTAACTTACCTTGCACTTCCAGGCAGATTCATAGGAAACGTTTGGTTGTGAGGCTGAGTACTGGTTCACCAGGCCAGTATCAGGGTCCAGATTCATTTTTGTTCTCATAGCTCTGATTTTGAAAAACATGAAGTATTTGTTTGAATACATATTTATGAATAGTCACATTAAAATATTAATTCATGGACATATATGCCTTGCTTTATATTAGAGATATGCAGGGTACAACTTCTTTAAACTTCTGTACAATTAGCAGTTCTACTGAAAATAGGGGAATTTCTAAAAGTCACAGAATCACGCAGAATGGTAGGGGTTGGCAGGGACCTCTGGAGATCATCTTGTCCAACCCCCCTGCTTGAGCAGGCACACCCAGAGCAGGGGCACGGCCAGGCGGGTTTTGAATGTCTCCAGGGAAGGAGACTCCACACCCTCCCTGGGCAGCCTGTGCCACTGCTCGGTCACCCTCACAGGAAAGTAGTTTATTTTTAATCATATTTAAGTGGAACTTACTGTGTTCCAACTTGACTCTATTGCCCTTTGTCCTTTATATGCCAATATTTTGATCATCCTAATTGCTGAAAAGCTTAAGCATTTCACATACCTTTTTTGCACTGTGCAGCAGCAGCAGCAGCAGAAAACAGACTGGATGGTGTGATCTGTGAACAAGAACATTTCCCATATTTGCAGTGTTTCTGTTTTTTTACAAAACTTACAGAATTAAGGACTACCATATGTGCCCAGCCCCATTATTAGCTCTGTGTTGCTGTGAGATATCTAGCAAATCATTATGGCTGAATTTGCGTCCACCAAAGACAGCAGACCTTTCCTGCTGCCCCAGCTATTTGCTCCCACCATCTCCCTTACAATGTCTCAGCAATTAAAAGGCTGTGTAATGAGTTAAATCACCTCACCAAATCAGAAGGAAAAAAAAGACCTTGCGAGCCAGATCATTACCAATCTGACTGATTACAGCACCCTGTGCAAGCTCTAACCAGCACAATAAAGGGGATGAGAACATCATCAGAGAAGAGGAGATGGAGAACTGTCCCCTTCAGCAATGACATAATTTTTAGATCATTCAAGCTAAATACAAAACCACATTTGCACAACAAGATTTTCCTAATTGTGAGGTTCATTAAAGGAGACATGCTACATTCAGTTCTTTGAATTAATACTGATTTTCCTGTTTTTGTTGCAGCCATTAACATAAGATATGCATTAGCCCAGGTTTATGTGCTACCAAAAATGTTTTACACTTATGTGCCAAGTGGTTGATAATCCTGAGAAAAATACGTTGGACACGTCATCACATACATCATGCATTTACAGAGAAATCCATTTAGCATACCTTGTGTGAGCAGCAGAGAGGATATGGTATTAAATAGGTCGGAAAGCATTAAGAAGATTTGAACGAGGTAGATAAGTGGTTGATATCCACTCTGGTCTACTTCTACTCAGGCTGAGACCCAGTTTCCTCAACTTGTGTTCCCATGGCCGTTTAAGCCAAGCTGTGGCAGCTGTGGTCCCATCCCCTTTCCCTCTGCACTGTTGCTCACCTCCATCAGAGCAAGACGGGATGCTAAACCAGTGGGGAATCACGCTCTGCTGGGTAGGCTCCCTGAACCATCTCACTGTCATGCATCGCTGGTGGGCAGGTGGGAGAGCAGCAGCAGCAGCAGCACCAGTGGGCTGGGCTCAGGCTCTCGGGTGCAATGTGTGCTCTCTTAGGAAGCATGAGAGCCAGGCATGCAGAGGCAAGGCTCCAGTCACATTCAGCTGCACTGATAGAAAACAAACTTTGTATCCCATTCCAATGAGTCCTGACTTTTCTCTGCCACAGAGGTCATAGTACAAAGAGGCCTCAGAAAGTTATTTGAAATAGAATATCCGAGGTCTTGGTATTTCGTTGTTTTATCTTTCACAAGGTGTTTTTCTCCCACCAGTGTCTTCCACTTCAGTTGATTTTCTCTCACAGCATTTTTGGCTTGTTGATCCTAATTACTTAATCCAGCCTGGAATAAATAGAATGTCCCTTCTGGTGGCCTGTAAGACTTCTTACCAATGCCCGTTACCAACAGTTCACGCAAGCAACATTAAGCAACCTTACTACATGATGAAAATGTAACTAATTTCTCTATGAAGGTACCTAATTTAGCGAATCTTGCACTAATAAAAGAAAGGAGAATGTCAGTGTCAGAAAAATAAGACCAAAACTAGTTCTTAGCTGGAAGAGGAAGAGACCTGTCTCATACGTGTTTTGGTTAAAGTATTTATCTTGAAAGTCATGGGGCAATTTCCCTTCAACTGTTGCATCCTGTGAAGAACCTATCGTGTGGGAAGCTGGTGAGCCTACATTAATCAGAAGACTCTATCAACTGTTTGATAAAAGTTTCCACTGACGGCTATGCGAAATGCAGCAATTACAAATACCCGAGCCAGCTGACACTGACAATTTTCTTTAAAGAAACGAGGCTGAAAATATATGGACAATGCAATTTATTTGCTGCATAATTTAACAATGTACATTAAACTGTCCCTCAGCTGTTTAAAATTAGAGTGGCTGAACTTTGCCTGAACATACTCTCTAGCATTGTTTTAGTACAGGGTAGAGATTACTAATGTTCTATGTAAGAACAAGCTTGGAATGAGGATCACTCAGCTAGGAATTATTTCTGGTTTATTACCCCTGCTTTTTTGTTCCCCCACAAAACCCCCAAAATTCAAGAGTAAATTAGTGTCATGGTGTTAAGGAGTGAGCATCTCTAAAGCTGTATTAGGGCCTTGGAAACATATTGCATGACAGCGTGGTCTTGCAGGTACTGCCTTTTGAGGAAGTTACGGCAATTTCATTAGAAAAAGGGTTGTTTAAAATTACATGCTACTTACCAAACCTTCCCAAATATCTTGGGAAGGAATTGCGTTTGTCCCCTGACCTAGATTGTGTTAGGTTCCCATTTCTTTATAATCACTTCTGTGTTTCATGAACAGTGAACACCACTGGTGAAAAAAATTCTTGCGTTTCTTTTACTTCAGCCAGTGCCATGGATTTTAATCAATGTTTATAAAGTATTTAGTGATGTACAAAAAGGAATATGACATTTGAAAGCTTGCCTACTTCTTCTGATTAAATCATCTAGTCTAATTAAATATATTATTCCTCATGAGACAACTTGCTCCCCTTATACAACACTTACCAGATATATTTAGAAGCAGCACTGCGGAGTTTCAATGTGACATAAGAATGATCTTCTAATAAGATTTTAACAATTTGGCTGTTAGCACAAAGGCGAAGGGTTCAGGTGTTATGGACATGTAATTCCGTCTTGCTTTTCTTTATGGGCCCAGCAATTTGAATAAATTTATAGCATAAACTCAGCAGTCCTTTTTGCCTTCAGTGAATTTCAGACTTGCTGTGTTAATGGATGCTTTTCATGTTTGATCCCCACTTTACTGTGCTAAAAGCAATTGGCAATAAATGAATATGGTGTTCTTTTAAAACATCCCAAGCATATACGATATTAAGTATTTAGTCTCCTGTCCGTAGAACCACAGAAAAGGTATAAGTTAAAGCCTTACTTACAGTGTTCCCTGGGACGTGTGCTTCATTTGGTGAGTGATTTTTCCAGGGCTAGAGTGTCTAACCAATTAAAGACCACAGAAAATATGACCAAGTTCTGCAGGTGAAAACTGAAGGCTCAGATTAGACTAAGGCCATGGGCCAGATCAGCCCATGCTGAACTGAATTGCTGGGTCCTGAGGAGCAGCACAACCTTTGCACAGTTCTGCAAAGTTCACTTCTCATTCTCCTTACTGGAGTATTTCAAGGGTCCAGTCACAGCCTATCAATCCAGCAGATATTTATCATCCTAAAGGACAGCATTTCCAGCTTTTTGAAATCAAACCTGTTTTTACACATCTGTTCTCAGCAACCTCATTGCTTCTGAAATTCTTTTGTCCATACTTTACTCCTAGAGCACTTGTGGAATTACTCAGTAGAAATCAAAAAGAGCATAAATTATAGTAGTGCAAACTGTTAATTTCTGTTTGGAAATTTGTCAGGTCTGCCAGGAAACATTATCAAGGAACATAGAGAAAGGCCTTCAGTTCTGTGGAGCTAAGTCCTGCTTTAGTTAAACTGAATTAAGTTTTGACCTGAGGAATTGGAATTTCCGCACCTCAAGCAAAGACCTATGTATCGATCTATGCATTTTACATCCTCCCTAGTCACTGGTAAACTTCTTGCACAACACTTCTTCTCCCCTTGATTAAAATAATATTTTTCAGTTCATAACTCACTCCAGAAAGGCCCAAAGCTACTCTGCGATGCTGTTTTAGAAAGTCTTGGCCAACACTGCAAATGGTGAAAGCTTTGATACACTGAATGAATAATATGATTAAACTGGCTCACATCTTGACCTTCTGCTAGCAGCCAAGGAAGATGTTTACACTGAGGGCTGCCTGCAGGTGCCACAGCAACACTCACTACACAGTGCTACAGGAAACCTGCGCTTCCTGCCTGAAGCTTCTCACAGCTACACACACCCTCCTCTGACTCGGGCTCTTCCTTCCTTTCTCTTTTCTTCTATTCAACAGCCATCAGACAAAATAGGAAATAATAAATTTTAAAACCCAACATTTTAATGCAAAAAATTTGCTATCCTTTAAAATGTAATTCAGAATTTGAAAACAGATTCTTAGAATTTACTAATTGCTTTAAGTATTTCTTCTTGATTTTCCTTTCTGCTACACCCTAACTCAAATCACTGAAATGAATGGAACTATGCTATCTGATTTCCTTCCATTTTGGATGAAGGACCTTTTCTTAAGCGAAACACTCTGGATTTGTCAAAGGGTGTTAGAGTCACATACATATTAGCGGGCCTTGACCCCCTGGTCCCTAACTTAAATAACCACATTGAAGGGTTCATAAATTAAAAATTGGTCAGTGATGGTATCGGTGAGGGTTGTGCTTCAGCAAGGAAATCACATTTTAGATTCCATATTTGGAAGAGAACAGAGGCACCAATAATATTTACCGTATTATGAATGACAGACTGCTTAGACAGGACACAGGAAAGAAATATAGGCTAACAGAAAGACCTATTTCATAGTTTTTAACAGCAAATTATTTTTTTGAAGTCTGTTAAAATGAAGTATTTATGGACCTATCATTATTTCCAGGCCCCACTTATCTGTTTCCTACAAAAGCAAAAATTTTCCCCAAACTTCCAGAAAAAGTGGTCAAAACTTGCTTCTTTTAAATCCTCATGAAGGAAGGTTTCTTCAGCATTCACAGCCCCACTAGACCTCTCAGCCCACATTTCCCTGAGTTCTGTCAAAGCATAAGCTACCAAAACACATTTGGCTTTGATCCTCAGGGTAAGTCATCACAGAGCAATTAAAGTCAGTAGCTTAAAACCTAAGTTCAAATCAAACACGATGAGTATGTGAGCTGTTGAATCTAGATTTTGCCAAATATTCTTTCTTTAATTGTAAGAAGAATTTAATTTCTCTGATTTCTGATGAAAGCTTGCAACCTCAGACAAAGTTCAGCCAATTCTAACACAGGAACAAAATATGTAGCCCATTTCACTGCTTATGTCTTTTTCTTTCTGGAAATGACTATATTAGGAGGAAGACACTTGGTTATAAAAGCGTCATAGTATTTCCCTGGTAACAGGTTAATAGGAATCCCAACACTAGCACAGACCTATCACAGCCTATCGAATTCTGATGCCCAAAATCAGACCTTTTAGCATGCAGTTTTGAAATGAGAAAAGATATCATGGCAAGACAAGCATGTGGATGAAGTGGAAATACTAGGAAACTGGAGTTGAAGTTAGCCTGACAAATACTTAGCCTAAAATTTTGCAGCTGACATTTTGATAACCAACTTAGAGGCCCAAAACCAAATTTATTTGTACACAATGGAGCAGACGGGATGCTAGAGGAAGAAGAAAACGATTGGCCAGCTGTCAGGAACAGCTGTTTGCTTGAGAAGCTGAAAGATAGTCCCATGAAAAGAGAGATGGAAGAGTGAAAACACACAGCTCCTTGAGATAGTCCATTGCTGCCAATAGCTGTCCTTATAAAGTCCCACACATCCAGCAGTATGCTTTGGGTTGATAACATTGTCTGTATAGGTGGCCAATTCGCATACCTTTATATGTGCAACCTTCCTCCTACCTTCAGTTATAACTCACTCTAATTTACAGCCTTGGGGAAGTGGTAACAAGGATACAAGCAACAAGTTAGAGATTTTTATAATTTGCATTTTATCATTTTTTTATTTCATGGGTTTCTTGACTTTATTTTTCTGATTCACCATTTCTCAAAGCACTACTAACCTTGAAAGTGCTGCAGTCCACGTCTGAGACTCGTACTCTTCTAGCATGTTTTGCATGAAGTTCTTGCCCTTACAGCAGGGGCAGCAGGTTAACTGTTCAACACTACAAACTCAGCTTCACCCATCAAACCCAAATCCTTACTGTAACACACGGTCTGCCTCCTGATCTGGTATATCCGTTTAAACAGTACTAGAAAATCAATAATCTAGCAGAAAGCAACAGTATAGTTTACTTTAAAGACAAGCTTTCAGCTTTTCACATGCGCAACCTAAGGCTTTCCGTCTTTCCCGCAAGTTAATTCTGCTCTGGAGGAAAGACAGCCCTACTTCTACCGAACTTTTTATTCATGTCTATGTTGTACATGCTTTTAAGGACAGCTTGTGGGAATATGTCCCTATCTGTATGTAAAAGTAGTTGCTTTGCTAAATCCATCATACAACGGATTCATATACGTGCAGTAATTTTGAAAGTCAAGACAAGCAGTCTGAACAGAGGTCACCTGAGCAGTGCAAGACAAAGCTGGTTGGTACTTTTATGGCAGTAATTAAACAGCTCGTTTGCCAGGTACACTGCTGCTGCACAAAACAAAACTGCAAGATGAAAATACACGGCCCGGTTTACTTACAGGTAGAAAGAATCATGTCTGGTTGTCCGCTTATATTCAAATGAAAATGCAAACCTTTCTTCATCAGTTGTGCCAGTAAAACAACCCTAGCCGAGCTCTTTGCTCTCATATGAAACATGGCAAACCACAAATACTGCTTGACCCCGCCTACTTACCTTTTTTAAAAAAAAGCCCCAGACTAGACAGTATCTTGCATCAGTTTAAAAAAAAAAAAAAGTGAAAAAAAGGTCTGCTTTCTAGTATCAAACACATTTTACAGAAAAAAAAAATATTAAACTGTAATCAGTGAGGCTAAGTATTTCTTAAAAAAAAAAAGTCAGAAGTAAATTACAGCACTTGGTTCTATTTGGATGAAATTTTGACCCCATCATTTGAAAAAAATCAGTTATAATAAAAAGGGGAAGAAAGACTGAAGTTGCTTAAGGATGGGCAAGCTCATCCAGAAGAAAGGATGGTGCAGTATTTCAACCTGCCTTTGAAGACACTGGGAGAGTCAGCAAGACAGCTGCCTCCAGAGGTGTTCTGATCCTTTCCAAAATTAACCATCTAAGGCTACATTCAACTAAAAAAATACTTTCATCTAAAAACTAGGTGCCTCACAGTTCCTGGCATCCTAAGCATCAAACCCAATGGCAGGCATGCAGAAATCATCCCCACGTGCTGGGAAGAGGCAGGCAAAAGGGTCAGACTCAAAGCACCCATCTCTATGAGGAAACTGCTGCCAAAAGTCAGCAGTTAGCATGTGTTTTGTCATATAAATCAATAATATATATATAATTATTGATTAGAAACAGGCTTAAGGTTCACTGGAAACTATTAATATCCTGATTGTCCTATGCTTCATTTGCATTTTAAGGGAAACATTACTTATTCCTATAGAATTCCTTATGATGTAGGGTCGAAAGTGTTGGCAATGCCATACTTTGCAGGGTCTCCACTGAAAAACTGGGGTGCAAAGAAGCAGTTAGGGAAGGAAACACAAGCTCGTCTTACCTTAGGTCTTCCATGTTCCTTTTTCTACTACAGGTAGGAAACCCTACATTTTCCCCTTTAACAATATATGTGGTTGGTAATGATTGGGTAGTTTGGGCCCAACACTTTAACAGGTTTGTTTGCATAGTTCCAATAATCTTCTGAGATTTTGTCATTAAAAAAAGGAAATAGCAATTTAAATCTTCTCTGACAGCTCTGACTTTTCAATGAAATAGCATGAGAAAAGGAAAACATTTCTTCTGAGAAACAAGAGGCTTCCTATTTTTGAGCAGAAAGGTTTAGACAAAGCCTCTCCAAAACTGGTTACAGAAATACTCAGATGCAGCAATGATGGAATGTATTAAGTCAACTATAGTTACCTTTATTAATCTGATTGGAAATAAAATTCACCAAACTCCTCTCTGCCTACTTGCAAAATAAAGAAAGTTTTTGTGCAATATATTTTCTATTACACGTGGCACAAGTAAAAGAAAAAGAAAACATGTAACAGAGTTACTCAGGAAGTGGCTACAGCAAAACTGAAGTGCAAATACTCCTCACATCCACTGGGACAAAATCAGGTTAATTTAAACAGGCTTCAGCAAGGCTGTGGAGACATTAGCCTCTAGCAGAGGGGAAAGGGCATGTAACTTCTAAAGAGAGTTGAGGTGTTTCTGCACTGAACATTTCATCAGGGCCAAATTAATTTAAATATATCTTCATACTACTACATATATATATATATTTAGTATAGAGTGTGCATACACCCCTATATATATACATATACATGGACTATCGTAACACCATATTCACATGAATAAGGAGTTTGACTTATGATGCTATGACAGTAAGTTACTGGCAACACATTAGTTGGTTCCAAACAATAGTTAACATTCAGTTTATTTACATGCACGTGTAGTATGGCATTTTCTGTTAAGAAGAGAAAGGTTAGATCACCGTAGGTACAGATGACAGACAGACAGAAAGAGGAGCCCTCCTTAGACACACCTGAGAGTGTACTTTCTGTCATTTACAACCCCATGTATCAAGTTGTGTACGTAAGTGAAGGTAGGACAAACTTGTGCTTGAAAATTTCAAGAGGAAAACACATTTTATATAAATAAATGCATGAAATTTACTTATTTACAATACATACAGCATATAAATTATTTTATAATTAATCCAGAACAAGGTACTATAGTACACTGTCAGCCAGCTGTGCTGAATCTTGGACTTATTTTTCTTGAGTAACATCAAGACTAACTGTGGGAGGTCTCTGGTTGACCAAAAAGCCTAGAATGGCTCAGTTCTGAAGCAAAGCTTTTTGAGTGTTACAAAGTTACTGAAGACTGTGCTGTTAACAACCTACTGTGTGCAAATTGAAGAGGCATGTTTTGTGTTCTTGATGTGTCATAAAACAACCATCAACTGAAAAAAATAATGTTTCTGGAGAACGTCTGGAAACATTTCAATGTCAGTAAATAGACATTTATAGATACCTTCAATTTTTAAGCACGCAAATCACTAATAACACTACTGCCTGTGTAAAGAGAAACTCTGAAACATGGACTGTATGTACATGAACCCAACCCAGTAATTGCAAATTAGGCTCCTGGGCTTTGGCCACATTCTCTCTCTTCCCCCATAAAGAGCTCAATTTGCCAGCTATGCAATGCCGACTTTTCATAGAAAATATAAAGACTGCTAGTATTGCTGAAGATACTGTGCCTATTTTCCAACATCACATAAAATGCTCCTTGCACTGGAGCAGATCAGATGTTACAGGTTCCCCACGCTGTTTAGCAGCATCCAGCAGCTTACAGAATGAAGCCTTTAAAAAGAAATGGTAAAGTCACATCTCTGGAAAGTGGCTTCTTTCCTGTACTTGGGCTACTGTTGTCCTTTTTCAGAAAGCATCTTCACCCTCTGCAATGTCAATGATTGCATGAAGCAAGTCTTCAAAAGTCGGGCGTCCCTCTGGTTTCTAGAAATAAAAACATGCACAGCGGTGATCAGAAAGCAACAAAGTTGTGTTGATTTTGACAAATCATTGGTCTCGGTATCATTCTGTGGCGATGAATTTAGCATCTCATTAGATGTGACATGCAAAAATATTTCCTCCTGTGGATTTTGGATGTGTCAATCTCAGTAAGTGTCACCTTGTTTTTTACACTTTGAAAAAGCATAAATAGATGTTGCTGGGCTACAGTCTTCATATAATTCATTATTTTGCATAGTGCTACACTTTTTCATGTTTCTTCCCCATCCCCACCTCCCTCAATGAATTGCTCCAATCTTTCTTTACACAAGTTTTGCATGCTTCTAAAAATTTTGAGTGTCATTCTCTGAAGCCTCTTCTACTGCAACACTATTTTCTGGACTCAGAAATGAGACTGCATCAGACTTATGCAACAGCATCCTTCATCTGCTCTATTTATTTTCCATACAGTTCCTTACGTGTTATAACATCCTATTAGTTTTGTTTAGTTATGGCAATACACTGAGGTAGTCTCTTTGCTGACCTTGCTGACACAGATAATTCAGCATCTTCTGAATGTCTGAGTATCTTGCACTTTTCCTCCATTTATCAGCCTCTTTAGATTTGTATCACCTGCTGAATTTTGAAGCCTCAGTAGTCACTTCCCTCTACAAATCATTAATAAATTTATTAAATGAGGACTGAGGTACCTATAATGAATCGTATTTTATGACAAAGATTGACAGTATCTTGCCATTATTTGTGTCCTGTTTGTGAGTCGCAAAGATGCTTTCTCTCCCACTTGATGACTGCTTAGATTTTACTGTTAATAACCCCGATGAAATCAATACATTTTTACTCAATTCGGTGATGTTCATATAAATCGTATAAATACGTATTAATAGTCAAAGAGCATTAGCAAATAACTTATCATTATCTTCCAGGTAATTTAGTATTCCATTTTAATGACTATTTCAAGCAGGTTACCAAGTACAAACAAAATTCAATGATCTGTAGTTTACTGGCTCCTGTGAATAGCTTTTTTTGAACTACAGACGTATCTGTCTTTCTGAGGCCCTCCAGGGCACTGTTGTTTTCAATGCGTTTTTTGCAGCATAAACCAATCAGTTTGTAAGTTTTAGATCTCCACCAGTTGGTTTGATGACTAATTGGTCTCTGTTCCAGCACCTTCTCCCCCAAGACAAGTATAAGACAGTATGTCATCTTTGTTACTGGAAGAGAGCAGGTTTTCCCCAGCACCCCATATGGCAAAGACTAACTAGAAATAAATCACGTAGCTCTTTCCATTCTTGGTTTCCTCAGTTGCTCTCTCAAAATTAGAAGCACCTCATTAAATGCACCTAGCCTTAGAGGCTTTCTGCTTTAATACTACAAAAACTGTTTTATACTGATTTAGTTATAAAGTATTAAATTTGGGTTTGCTGCCCCTTTGACCTCTGTGAAGATTGTACAGTCAGTACCTTTATGGGTTAGGAAGATTAATAGTACAGTGTATTTTCATCTTTCTTTACAAACCTTGGGATTTGTATTTAAATTCAACTGCAAGTTAATCTACATTTCCTATATAATTTATAATCAGGTCATGCAGTATTCCTTTAAAAATATTTTTGGTCATTCTGGCATGTTTCTGCAATGATTAATAAACTGAGGCAATATAAAATCAGGTTCTCCATCTCTGGGCTGTTCTGATTGAATTTTTTTTGCTAGGAGTAGTTGTACGCAGATATAATCATGACCAGCACAGATTTAGCAGTTATCTCATTTTGTTACTAAATGCCTTTGCATACTTAATCCAACGGGTCTGTTTATTTCATAGACATTTTCTCGGCGGTTTTTCTTATCATAGCTCTAGTTCAGTTGCAAACCAGGGCAAGATCTTTGTCTTAGCAATAAATACATGAATAGCTGAGTGAGCTGGATACAGTCAGACTGCTGCAATAGGGAATAATTGCTGTTGCTAGATTGACTATTTTTTCAGTTCAAAGAAAAAAAAAAGTATATACCTCCTGCCAGCACATCATCATCATTTCGTACACCTGCTTACAGGCTAGTTTGGGCCGATACAAACGATGTCCTTGGCTAACCATCGTTACCACTTCATAGTTGGAGCTTTTTTCAAAGGGCATCTTTCCTTCTGTAAATACTTCCCACATTAAAACACCTAAAAAAACAAAAAAAAAAGCCACAAAACATTTAAGGAAAAAAGGAAATAACGTCTTAAAAAGATGTTTATTTTGAGCCCTTCTTCACAGATGTCTGAATCCTTCCCAAAAACTGGAGCTTAAATGCTATAAGATAAAAAGTAAAAAGGTGCTTTCTTTCAAGGATAACTGTCTTACCAAATGACCAGACATCTGACTTGCTGCTGAATCGGCTATAATTAAAAACTTCTGGGGGGCACCACTTCACAGGAAATTTAGCCCCTGAGGAGCTTGTGTATTGATCGTCAAGGACATACCTAAAAAAAAAAGAAAAATGTTATATCCTTCAATCAGCCTCCAATCCTGCAAATTATAAACTGGATTTGAATATTAGAAGCTTATATTGCCACCTAATGGCCACAACTGTTAGCATCACACAATAAAAATAGCTTATCTGGGCCAGTACTAGGGTTTCAGTCAAGACACAGGTCATTTTTCTTATGGCCTCAGAGTCTTCTCTTGTGATCAGTAGCTATACAACACAGGTCTAAGCCACCTGCAAGTTAAATGTCTGTATTATGAGAGAAAATAATGCAAAAGCATAAGTTTCTTGCTCTGTTTCTCACTGGCCAGTTTGAATTCAGATGTCAGGGACATGCAAGCTCAGTAGCACACAAAAGTGGCAAAAGCCAAGAAGAGCAAGGTCAAACCACAGTGCTTTGACACCTTCCTTGTAGGTGGTTGCACCCCCTACAGCCGTTGCTGTAGCAACTTGCAAACAGCAAGTTCGTCCTCACCCACAGATCACCCCCTGTAATGTAGCACCCACAGGTGCTAACAAGGGCAGGAAATTAACCCCTCTCCGGATCTCAGCACCTGCCAGCACTTTGGCTAGCAAGATGCAACTCTGAACCGCCGACCCCAAGAGGATCCCGAACTCACTGAACAGCCTCTTTCTATTATTTATTTACAAAAATACAGATTAACAACTATTAACTCTGCAGCATGAGCTCTGCTGTCCAAGACACAAGCTCTAGTATGCCTCCTGAAAGATTAAAATCTGTAAGGTTTTCACAGATGTTACATAAAGTTGCTAAAAGATGACCATGGAGTCAGTTCAATGCCAGGCCTCTTGTGGTAAGTGCTAGACACACTTACTTCTCTAGATAATGAACTGCCTAGTTTTTATTTTCCAAAACTGAATGAGTAAGGAAATCAACACATGACCACTGAATGAACAAGCTTTAAAGGCACTGGAAGAAAATGAACCAACGATGTTCCCTAGAGAGGTCAAAAAAGAGAATTTTTGCCTGTGATTTTCCTGGGTGTGTGTTGCCTTATGGCTAAGTAGAAGGGTTAGGTGAATTTTCCCAAATCCCCGCAAACGTGTTTGCAGACTCAGCCATACCTTGTCATTCCAAAATCTGACACTTTGACCACTCCTGAATCACTCACCAAGCAGTTCCTCGCAGCCTGGAAAGAGAATGGTTAGATTTGGCTTAAAAACTTGCAGTCTCATGCAGACAAATTACAATGGTCTAATAGGGACTTTGCTCTCATCGCTTAGCAACTTCACCACGTTCAATGGTATATTCTCACTATAAAAGGTACGTGTGCATTTATTCTTGATAGTACTGTTTTGAAAACTAAACCATTTCATTAAAAATCACTAGAAAATCATCACCTCAAGGGATTAATGAGTGGTGAAAACAGCACCAATACAAAACAGAGATATGCTATTATATCACAGCAAATAGCTATTAATTCTTTATAAAAATTTCAGAGGTTTTATTTCATATTCTTGGGAAAGAGAAACGTCTCATCATTTCCTGTACGGGGCAATTTCAGAGACTTGATTAGACCCTAAAGAGGCAACTTCAACTACTTATAATTTTCTGCAAGAACAAAAGCAGTTATTTACAAACAGGCTGTTTCAAAAAGGAATAGGTAAATTCAAAAATAAAACTTTCAAGGAGGACTGTATTGCCTAATGGGATGTTACCAGGTCTCTGTGGATAAAGCTGTTTCTCTCCAGGTACTCCATTCCCTCACATACATCTTGGCACATAGTGAGCAGGACATCTTTACTCAAAACTCCCCGTTTTTGTCTCAGGTAATTGAGAAGGCAGCCATGCTCCATGAACTCTGTCACGATGTAAATAGGTCTCTGTTGTGTGCACACACCATACAGCTGGACTAATTTAGGATGTGTTAGCTTCCTGAAAAGATTGAGATCAGGTCATTACTACTTCTTCCACCCAGTGCTAGCTCTCCACCCCAAAAACCTGCAAAAATACCACCTGCCCAAAGTGCTTTTTTTATAATCAGTAAATGCTATCAGAGGCCTAAAACTGGCAATAAAAGTGCCAAGCACACAACTCACATCATTACTTTAGCTTCTTCAATGAAATCCTCTTCATACATGGCGCCTTCCCGAATTGCCTTGATGGCCACTTTATACTGCGCCCTCCATTTCCCAAGGCGCACTACACCGAAGAGACCGCTCCCCAGTTCCCTCATGAATGTCAGTTCTGCAGGATTAATTTCCCATTTCTCTATAAAACAAAACAAAAGAGAGCCCATGACTGCTGTACTAGACAACATACTGAACTGGTAGGTGATAAGGAGGAGGAAAGGGAAATGCTGGATTACTAACAAATCAGGGAATCTAGGGAGAAGACATCTTAGAATTAACTTGAAAATGAAGCGTTTCTATATCTCACAAAACAAACTTTTAGCTAGATGTAACCTTTAAGCAGCTCCTGACCAACACAGGAGGCAAAACTTAAGCTTTCCTGAGGCCAGTAATTACATGGTGGTATTAGCATCAGAGTTGATTTCAACAAGCTGCACTGGTGGCGTGTTCTGCTTCTCCTCACTGCTGCCCTTGCCACCACACACCTACCACCAGCCACCGCACCTCTGCACGCCAATCCTCTGAGCAAGGGTCTCCAAGGTACAACTTGGACCTGCATAGGTTAGTATAGCCAATCACAGTACAAAATTTTCAGAATTTTTAGAAAATATTGAGGCAACTCACATGTATAAAATAATTAGAAAAGCTATATGCAGTTTAATAAAACATGCAATTACCATAGCTGAATCCTGCTGTTGTTGGTGCTGTCGTCTTCTTTGGGGTCACTGGGTAACGCAGCCTGGTAACAAGACCTGAGGTTCAAAGATCAGACACAGCTTACTTCTGAAATAGTGCCAGGCAGCAAATCAGCCACTTTTCACTGCAAATGGCAACACTGATGAACAATAAGCTTAGAGTTATATACAGCTTTGACCACGTTTTCTTCTATTGCGTTGTTTTGTACCTCGGAGTGCCTGCGAGAGGTACACAAGAGCACTCACTGCATCTAACTTGCTGCTGCTTCTTTACTGGTGAGAGATGGATATAGATATATGCATACATATTTGTGCTTCACAGTTATACTGGCACCAACAAAGGCTGAGGACCCCTTTCAGATCCGAAAGATTATCTAAGATGTAAAATCTCAATGTTACTTCTGATCATTTCTGTTTCACACATCAAAATCCCAGGAGTTTCACCTGGGAATTTTACATATAGAAAATAAATGCTGCATGCTAGCTGAATAGTCTCCTAAAATCTTGTCAGAACTCAACACAACATAAGGTAATTGCAATGAAGCAATTAAAAAACAAGTGGTAAAATCAGTTATAATAAATGAAAAGCAGGGTTATGTTTTGGAGCATATTTTCCAGAATATCATCAGAAAAGGCCAGGTCATCTGAATTAGATATAAACATCTGGAAAATATTGGTCATGAGGGAAATTTATGCACAGACTGGACTTGAAAAAAATATACTGTATGAGTATCCGTGCCTTGAACCTGATTCCTAAACTCTCCCCATCCCATCATACAGTGGGCAGACACCAGCATCAGCCATAGATTTGAAGTGTCTAACCTTTACAAAGACTCATCTTTAGGGATTTCCTAAATAACACATTACTGTTCTCCTCATCTATTTGCTATATGGCAAGATTAGATCATTTTAAGCCGTGGTGACCCGCAGGTAAAAAGCTAGTGCCTGGAAAGTACTCTGGGGAAGTAGCATCCCTATCCATCTGCTGTGGGTTACAGGCAGCTGATGGAGACACGATGTAAAGCTAAATCATTTTCCCAGACTCCATACAGCTGTTCCTCAGTTACTCTGGGGACAGGAACATATTTATATTTTTAATATGTATTTACATAAAACCTTTCAAATGCTTGCCTATATTGAAAAAAACCACGAAAACGCAGTGCCTCGTGACTTCCCTGAAAAAGAACAATATATAAAAACCTAAAAACTTTCATTAAAACCCTGAAACACCGCACACTTTTTTTCAAATCAACCTTAAGTGACAGAAAAATTCGAATTCATCTACCTGCTGCATTATGTTTATGATACTCAATTATTTCTGGAATGGAGTTAAAGAGATGTTTTTCTGCGAGGTAGTACTGCTTCGGTGATGTAACTGTTTCTTTTATATGGTAGTGTCTTATTCCTGATGAACCTTCTCTGGAAAAATAATAACAATAACAATAATAATAATAACAACAACAATTAGTGATAATATCATGTCATTTCTTGTTAATTTTTTAAGAGGAGCACATTGACTAGGAAAAGGAAGCTGAAAGGGACAGCGTGGATGCCCAATGTCACACGCTTCAGGAACAGCTTGGATATCAAAGATCTTGACCACTGGTGACTCGCCTTCATCCCAGTGCTCACACCGAGTTGAAGATTAACGCATAAAAGGTTAATTTTCAGCCTGGCAAGCTCCCCAGTCCAGCTCACCATATACCGACGCAAACACTAGGGCTGGCAGGAGGGAAGAGACCAAACAGAGAGGGAAAGTGAGGCCTCCTTCTTTGAGTGGCAGTTCAGGTCTACCCTGGATTGAAGTGAACATGACCTAACCATGGAGTCGAGAAGCTCATTTTAGTCACAGCACGCCTCATTTCTTTGTTGAGATCTCTCATGGGCCTTCCTCCAGCCCATGCATTTGGAGACGGATGCAAATGGATTCGGATGAGACAAGGTGTACAGAGCAGCCACAGAAACTCACCCTCCAAATTTTGTATAAAGGGAAACTGTATACAGTCCAGGCTGACTTGAGTCTCTCACCACAAAACCACCTTCTTTATCCTAAAATACAAGCATATTGACAGTTTTGTACAGTGTTAAGCTGTGTGTGTCTTCTACTCAATCCCTAATTTGTGCATGCCAAAATAAGCATTTGCTTTACTAAAATAAGCTACTTTATGAGAATTTCATGGTTAATATTGCAAAGTTGCTGTACTGACCTCATTCCTGAGGAGCTGCTCTGCCTTGCTTCTGTTCAGGTTTCTGCTGTACCAACTGCAACACAACATCAGTAACCAAAACGTCTCTTAAGTGCATGATTTCCGTAAGATGCTTAAAGCAAAGTATTAAAAAGCTACAGATTCAATAATTTTACAATAACAGAGGTCAACAACTGGACTTTAATTAATGTACAGAAATCAGTCTCTCTTACACCGTGCAGTTATGTCACAAAAATTCCCTGAAACAAATCCAGTGAGATCCCATGGAAGCCAGTTCTGTTAGTGGAACTAATCTTTCAGGAAAAACATCTCAAACACACACAGGCTGATGGCAGTAGTTGCTCTGAACAGAAGCCCAAGGGCAGGTTGACAGCCGTGGGGAAGCAGCTGCCTGCACACTGGTCGAGCCACCTGTGGAGCTGGCTGCTAGACTGCCATTTCATTCAATAATTTCACGGTTCTGATTTTCCAAGGAGGACCCACCTACCAAAGAGGAGGTCGAAAGTGAATTAAAGGTCATGGTTACACATCCCCAAGCTCAGTGCTGCAGGGGCAGGTTAAAACAACCACGGAAGCACTGACATTTCAGCTAGCTATAGTGAATAATACAAAAAGGAAAAACATACAGCTTGCAAATGATGTGGTGCAATCATTCTGAGCTACACTGTCACGGCAGTAACTGAGCAGGCAAGTGGCACAGCAGCCACTGATCAAAGTTCTGCTATTCTGGAGATAGTGGTTTCTTGCAGTTGGTAGACGACCTGCAGTAATCTTCCCTGGACCGCACAGTGACTCAGACTTACAGCTCCAAGGTGGTGAGGCACAAAGTGACTCGACCAGATAAGGCAGCCTAGTTCCTTCCTTCCCTTTCTGCCAGCCCTGCAGCCCAGCACAGAGCAGGGCAGGGCTCTTCGCAAGAGCCTCTAAGATGAGAAAGCAAAAAAGAACAAGTAATTCCCTCTAGTGAAGCTGAGGGCAAAATCCCAGAAGAAATTCTATACCTTCTGTCAAAACACAGCCGTAGGAGCCATATGCTGCTGAGAGTAGAGTTTTGGTGCTACTAATGTCGCTTCATAAACCGGTTTTAATTATTATTTCGTTACAGCTCCATTTTATCTAAAAGTCATAAAATGTGTCTTTATGCTGTACTGCAATTTGAATATCAGGAACAGGCTTGGAGACTACAGCGTTAAATTTTATCCTGATGGTCTTAAATAAGTACTCCATAATTAAACATCCACTGGAAAAAAAGCATTCTTTTAAAAAGCTATAGTTTTATAGCTGATAAGTTATAGGCATACACTGAAACTTAAAATGCATCGAGTGATAAATTTTCTTGAAAATTAGAGCGGCCTTCCAAAATCTCTGATCTGTTATGTTTATTTTCAATGACCTCCAATGTTTTCTACTATCTTGCTGCCATGTACTTTGCATAGATATGTCACTTTTAATATTAGGAAAAAAAAATCAGCACACTTACAGTGGGTAGATTTCCTTTAAAGTTTCCCCTTGTATATCAGGGAACTGGGAGGTTGGTGTTTTTTTTTTTGCTTTAATAGTGATAGCCTAAAAGCTACATGCCAGATGGCCATCTCACTTACTTGACTCTACATTAAAAATCACAGCAAAATCAATGAGGAGAATTTAAACAAATATATGCCTATTTCAAATACTTAAGTTTCTTCTCTGAGAACTGCTATCGTATGTAAATAACTGCTTTCAAAACTTTAAAAATACATTGTCATTCTTAAAGCATAGGTTTCATTTTATGATTTTCCAGATTTTAATTCAAATATTCACTTACTCATATTGATCAAGGTTGTTGGACTTCTTTCCTGTTACATAGTTGCTTGGAATATATCCTTCTTTTCTAAAAAAAATATAGAATATATAATCTGAGTGAAAACATGTAAAATTGCATGCCTAGAAGTGTTTCATTCTGCTAATTACCAGAGGTTCCTCACTGTAATTACTTATTACTGACCAACCTGCTCTACTGCTGATTATACAGAAACTGATTTTCCGCATCAGCATTTCCACACTCACTTTCAGTGCACCTAGAGAAGTGACAGGGGCAGCAGAAGTGTTGAAGCAAACCAGCAGAAGGGGTGAAGAAGACTAACCCTCCACTGCCCTGTCCCCTTGGCATTCGATGGTCCCAGTCAGTCACTGGAAATATGTTTGGAGCCTGCCACAGCCTGGTAACTCATAATTACCCCTAACATATTGCAACAGACCCCTGAAAAATATTGAAGTATGGAAACTTTCACCTTTAAAACCACAGGGAAAATTTTTAATCCAGGGAATGTAAAGTTGTAGTCATTAAAGCATCTCACTGCAACTCTCTCTCAACTCATTCAAAGATTGCCACTAATGATCCAGCTATTAAATAAGATTATGATTATTCAAGTCTGGAAGTCAGACCCTGCTGAGCTGAGTGTTAACCATATTGCTTCTTTAATGAGCTGCTCCCTAGGGAAGCAGAGTACTGTACCAGCCTAGCAAGGCTTTGCAGGCTGGCTGATACTTTAATTGGGAAACTATAAACTCTTAAATTGGTTTCTATGTGGGAATATATATATGGATGTGATTTCAGGGCTGGGGTCCAAAGTGGGGTCTATTACAGTTATTTGTTGGCACATAGTCAATATAAACTCCTACAACGTGGAAATAGCCTTATGAATTTTATAACAAAAAATAAGGAACTCATGTCTACCCGCATTTGTCTCTCGCCTTCCACCAGTGAACGTCATTCTTCTCAATCACCGTATATTCTTCACCTTTCTCTAATCGTAAATCATGATGTTCTGTAGGCTCAAAGTCATACATCGCCACCACGATCTCCTCCTCTTTGTTGCCATTTTCTTCAACTGGAGGAATAGGTGGCGGAGGCCTTCGCTAAAAACAACCCAACATTATTATCAGTCCAGCCCATTCCGCTCCACTCCACCCCACCTGTACCATGACACCAGTGCAAGCCAGCCGAGCATCCCAGAGGCAAAAGCTGGGCTAGTTCTGGGTTGCCCGAGGAGTGAGCTGCAGTGGCCCAGCAAGGCAGTTGGGGCTTATGGGGGATGACCAACAAGAGTGCTACCCATAGGGCTGGCTTGCGCTGCAGCTCTACAGCTGCCTGTAAAGGGCAGCACTAGCTGGCATTTGTTTTCCAACCGCTTCTCCCACCAGCAGCACAGATACAGCTAATAGGTGACACTAAATTTCAATGGGATTTTTTTGCAGCCTGGGCTTGAGATAAAGCATAATGCCCATTGACACATACAGAAGTAGACCTTTGCTGTAAGAAATGGAAAGAATCACAGGAAATCTAAACACCATCTCAAAACCCAGCAATTATCTATTCAATATTTTAAAGACGCTACCTACCGCACTTTTTTCTGGCATTGGAGAGGGCAATCCCATTACACCTAGAAAGACGAAAGAGGAACAGATCTGCGTATATCCATTTAGCTATAAATTTAAAAACCTGAATAAAAGTTTTACATTTCAGATAAGGTTTTAATATCTTAACTAGCCTTCAGGATAGTTTAGTAAGTCAGAAAGAAAACACAGCTCCAGTTAACCATTAGGAAAACATCAATCAAATAGTCTTGCAAAAGCATCCTAAACCAGACGGCAGGCTACATTCACCACAGGATTTGGCAATATCTGTGCCACACCTGAGTGTGCCACACAGAGATCCCTGAACCAGCCCTCAGATACAGAAATATATGAGAAATAAATAGATTTTAAAAGGTATATAAAAAGGAAGCAGCGTTCTTGTCACCATGATAATCTAAAGGTCTTGTTCCTATCAACATCTGCTCTTCTGAAAAAATCATACTCCCCCTGACCCTTGCTTTGCTAAATAAGGCATAAATGGTGTATGTATTTTTTATTACTTCTCTCAGGTCCAAGAGTATTTTTTTGCTCCTGTGCTCCTTTTTTCCCCCGCCTAAAAGGTTGAGCTTTATGTCAGGTTTTACATCTTTCTGATGAATAAGGCTGAACACACGCCACTGTTTATTCTTCAAGTCTTTTAATGCAACTAAATCCAGAGGTCCCCATCATTCCCATTTAAGGCCCTGATGTAGGAAACTATCTGGGCACCGCTGATTTCACTGGAAAGTAAGCAATGGCTCAATTCATTTTCCTGCTACGGAATTTTCCTTAAATTGAGGACTAAATAATTACTGTATCCTCATGTAGGACAATATTGCAGTGAGGGCCATGCTTGCACTTCTTGCATGCTACAGCATCTGCTGCTGAACAAGCCGAACCTCCGATCTGGGTGCTGGAAGATACATGTGCCTACGGAAGTGGCAGTTCATCCAGGTTCAGCATAAAGACGTTTACAAGCCTCTAAGGAAACTCAGTCGTGTGACTGTAAATACATTAAGTCTTGTACCACTTTTACACTGGTGTAGTTACACCAAATGCAACACGGCTATTATTCTTTTATGTGGGTATGTAAAAGTTATTAAAACTGAAGAGCTAGCAAGCATTTCTAGCTGAATCTTTTTCACCATCAGGTTTTACCCTCAGTCTGAGGTAAACACCTGGTCAGATAAACAAACCAGGTGAAACAAAATCAGCAACCTCAATGATTCCTTTCAGCTTTTTCTAAACATTTTTGGGAGGACAATTCACTGGCTTTTATATTTTTTTATAACATGCTTTTTTATAAAATGCTTGGAAATTAAACCCACATTTTTATTTACTTTAGGCACAGTATCACTGATTCACTGTGCTCTATAAATTTCCCTAATACCTAGGGCATTCAGGTGTGACGACAGGATCATATAAAAAAAGAAGAAAAATATTCCCAAAAAACTTCATATGAAAACATATGTACTTACTGTTCTCAAAAAGATTATATTTTTCACAGCCAGGTGCTAATTTTTCTGTCTGTCTACAGCACTGATAAATTCCCTCTGTCCAGAAATTAGGATGATATTTTACCATTATATTGCTGTTGTTCTTTATTTCTACAGGAAGAAAAAGAGCATATATTGAAAGATATTTTTAAAAACCCCCAAGATGGACATTTTAAATAAATATTACAATATCTTTGACAGTAGGCATAACCTTCACTTCTTATTGGACTTACTACAGCATTGCTTCTCTTAAGGACCTTCTAACAAGTTTATAAAGGGTGATATAACGACAGTACAGGACATTTTTAGCATTATACATGACTTCATTCCAAATGAGTGTCTAAACTGGCCACCCGAGCAGGGGCAGGAGTTTGGTGCATCCACAAAAGGAGATCCAGGTGCCCACCTGCACCCAGCAAAGCAGTCAGGCAGCTGTGAAAGCCCTAGGGGCTCTCCCTGACCCTTTTCTTTTTATTATTGCTGCAAATGACACAATTTCCTCTACAAATAATGTTCTGGAGGGAAAGATAGCTGACATTTATCGCTATTCCATGGCACAATGCCTGTGTTTGGCTTCAAAGGCTCCTTACCTCCATCCTATGGGCTTGCTGATTTTCAGAGGTTACTCCCTGCCCTGTAGTCCCCAGCCCAGAAATTATTTCTTATTACTTTACAGAGCACTTGCAATTAATGTGAACATCTGATGGTGGCAGAAAGCATTAAGATGTTCTTGAAAAGAATCATCTTTACTCACTACAATAGCATTTATCAGGTCACATCTCAGTGGAGACACCTCCTGTCATGTTACATCTATGTAAGACCATCACCAGGCCCACAATGACGTCTAGCTACATTCAAACAAAACTTTTCAGTGATGCCACTAACTAGCTTGCATAAGCTTTTTGACAATTTACGTGTTGTGCAAAAGCACAGGGTCAAATTCTGATTGGAGTTGAACTTCACAAACCAAATTAAATCAGTCTGGGTGTTTGATACTCCCAGGACCTGCTATTGACATGCTGTGTATGCAATGAGCTGGCCCAATAAAAATAAAAATCGGTGGATACATGCAGTAGGAGCTCTACCATTTTATTTTCCTAGCTTGTTGTGGGTTGATGCCGGCCAACTCTAAGCACCCACGCAGCCACTCTTCCACTTCCCTCACCCAGCAGGGCAGGGGAGAGAACAGAAAGAGCAAGAGCAGAAAAGTTGTGGGTTGAGATAAAGACCGATAAATAAACAAAGGAAAGATAAAAACCCTAAAGCAAAGTAAAGGCTCACCATCTCCCACAAAGCAGACCAATGCCCAGCCAGTCTCTGAGCAGTGGCCAGTATGGAAGCCAAAAAAACCCCAACCCCAACTTCCTGCACCCCATTATTATTGCCGAGCATGACGCTATATGGCCTGGAATATCCCTTTGGTCAGCCAAGGTCTGCTGTCCTGGCTATGTCACCTCCCAGCCTCTTGCCCACCCCCAGCCTGCTCACTGCAGGGGCAGAGGAAAAAAAAGGCAAAGCCTCCATGCTGCACAAGCACTGCTCAGCAACAACTAAAACACTGATGTGTTTTCAAAACTGTTTTGGCCACAAATCCAAAATACAGCACCATGTTAACTCCATCCCAGCCACACAGCTCAAATAAAGGTATCTAAATGTGTCAGATGTTAAGTATGAAGAATTTTCATTACCTTCTTTCAGGTTCCTCACCCACTGATCCCGGCTTTGTGCACTTGGTGCAAAAATATAAAGTGTATTAGCATCATATACAACCTGGGCGGGGGGGGGGAGAATACAAAAATCAAAAAAAAAAAAAAAGACATTCACCTGGTAATATTAATGTATTCCTCAGGAAACAGAGGAAACAGAACAAGACAAATGACTGTTACATTTGGCAAAATTAATGTCCTCAGCCACATGACGCAGAAACTAGGAAACAGCTATTAGGGTTTACTATTCATATACAGTGCTTTCAGCAGAATAAGGAAGTATTTTGTAATGGTACCTTATCTCTAGAGTATTCCTTAAAAATGTTTGCTTCACACTTTGCTTTGTTCATTCTTCATGTGTTTTCTAAAAACAGTTCAATTTTATTGCTAAAGCTATTTCATAATCAGATATTCTTTGTTCCCAGCACTTACGTAACTCCTTGTGATTCTGTACTGCTCTAGGGTGATTCTTGCCTTCTTTTTCTTCACTGCTTGTACTTTGCAAGCAAGTATTGCCCTGGGAGAAAGGGGCCAGAGTACCCTCTCCAGCAGTGGAATTCATCCCCACTCCAACCATTCCCTACCATAGGCAGGCACAGACTCCAAGCCCCCGAATATCTGAATATTTCTTTTTCCCCTCTAAGCACTTTGTTTTCTATGTTTATTTCCATTAAGTTCACAGTGGAAGAAAATGCAACAAGTTTTATCTTGATTTTCTTATTCCTATATAAGTTAATGGCAATTAAATTTAATTTAATGTGAAAGAATGAAGACACGGAAAATGGGCTGCCAGCTAACCCATTTTGGAGGAAGACCAGGACAACGTACTTTCCAGGCAAAACCGAGGCAGAGAAAATAAAAGACCAAGTGTATGAGGCACAGCTCCCAAGGGAGGGGCCTGCAGGGGGAGCAGAGCTTGCTGGGGACAGGTTTTAATCACTGATCCTGAACCACCTCCCACACAGCCCCAGAGAGCCAGAGAACAGGCTAGGTATATAGAAGTGACAGTCATTTCAAGCAAGTTGCATCCAAATGGCTTGATGCTTTTGAAAAGAGCATTTTAATTTATATATTTTATATAAAAGGAACATACCTGAAACGGATATTTATTTTGACAGGGAATAATACCATCACTTTTTACAACTTCCACACATTTAATCCTTGAAATATCCACAGATCCTTTTCTGTACTTTTTCTATAAGAGAAAAGCAAAAAACATTGTGTAAAATATAACTGATTTATCTAATTTTTTTTCCCAGCAGAGACTTCTTGCTTTCTTTCCCACTTATGATACTGATGTTGCTTTAACTCCAGAAGTCATTTGAAAACAGGGTGTGGGGGTATAAAGATCTACACTGGTGAAAGTGCACAGAGTACAATATAATTGCTTAGTAAAAAATACCACTTCTTTCTATAGAAAGTTTCCAATCAGTTGTAATCATAGGTTTAATCTACTGTTCTTTACAAAAAATAACTCGACTACAGATGAAGGAAGGCTTCCCCCTTGCTGATTTTAAATTATGGTTACAACCAGCGAGGGAAATAGGTGCCAATGCATCGTCTCATTGGCTCTCTCACTGTCGCCGAAGTGCTTCCACCATTTTGTGGCTACCACATTTCACCAAGCTTCCAGAGAAACTGATATGCTGCTCAGGCAACACAAGTTCCTGCTGAGGCAGGAAGCAGAAGATGGGGGTGAAACCCATCCCTAGGCCAAGCTGGTGTCTATGTTGAAGGAATTTCTTTGACCAAGGCTAGCAGAAACCCTGAAGAAGCAAGGTCAAAAGCAGACATCTGAGATTTGGCTCACCTAAACTGATAATTATGAAGACTTTAAAGAAGGAAAGGAGTGCCCACGGTCCTCAGCAGGTGCTGCCCAAACTAGCAATGCATGGAAACACAGTGTAGTTCAACAGTCCAGAGAGGAAGCTCCTTGGAAAAACTGCCCATAACTGGAGGTGGCATGTACTGGGATTTAGTCTACATGTAAAAGCAGTAGAAAATAACAGTGAAGTCTGCACACAAGCAGACCTTTTCAGGGTGGCTGTTTCTGAAGGAATCATTCAAAACCATTTTCCTTTACCTAAAGCAAAGAGGCTAAAAATGAGAGCGCAGCACAGAAATTGAGAACGTGCTCTACTACATGGAAAAGGAAACACATGAACAACACATTTCTGAGACCAAAATGATGATGAATCTACAGAAACTGTATAGGGCCACCTCTCACTTTTGGGAGAGCCAAGTCTCTAATAGGAGAGAGAGAGTTTCTACTGGATCCTGAACAAAACAAAAATGGCAGCAGCTCATGGCTGGTCCTGAATTAATCCATGTCAAAAATTTTGACTTGCCAAGCACATCCAACACATCCAGTCCAGAGCGCAGCTTATGAAAGATGGACGCTGTTTACACAACTTGGAAGCCATTACTGAATTATTTGAGATACTCCAATCCTTACTTGGCTGCCCTCTCCTCAGGATGAGAGGATTTCAGCCCAAATAGCACAAGTCTGGCAGAATCATAAGAAACGAAAAACAGCGTCTTATAAACAGAAGCAAAGAGCGGCTTTAAATACCGCCATCACAATTCCACCACCCTAGAAACACAATACTTACTATCCATGGAAAACATGGAAGTTTCATCAGCATTTAAAACACATTCAGTACTCTGTCTCTTATGTATACTGTAATGAAGAAAGCAGGCAGATAAAATGTACATGAAGAATTCATACACGTCATGGTCAGCACCAGGAAGAATGCCAGGAACTAAGTTCAGATAAAGCTTTTAGTGTTATTTAACATCAGAAAAACACAGCCCCCATGCCCCCAAAAAGAAGCCCTAATAAGGTGCTTTCTAAAATTGGGGGGAGGGGGAAGAGGAAAAAAACTAATTAGCCATTTTAGTAAACCATTAAAAAAGCCAAATCATAAACATTACCATGAGCTGTATTACAAAGTTATATCATGTTATGCTGAAGAATAATTTGCACCAAGTGCACAACCTTGGATTTTTGATCAAAAAAATAATTTCAAATCAAGAAATTCCTCAGAGGAACAGGCTTTACTACTTTCTCTGAACTTGCCTCTCCTCCAAGACTCAGATATTTTCATGCCAATTCTGTCATTCAGTGAGTGCTCACTCAAAAGGAGAATACATCTGCCAGGAGGACAAAGGACAGGAATCCAATACAATTATCGACGAACATTTGGGGGGAAAAAGCAAAGCAAACTTCCTGATACACAGAACATCATTCTAGTAATTGTATTTCTTAAGTCATCCCTTTGTACACTTTCATGATTTAAGGTGGCTCAGTTTGTTTCACCATTAAGGCGACTCAAAGCTGATCCACCTTACAACACAATCCAGCAAATTAAGCTTAATGTCCAAGAAGATTCTTCTATTTTTGCATATTCTACAGATTAAAAAAACCAATCATATATGTGACATTAAACACAAACGTACGGCTCCAGACATGTTTCAGATTGCATCAGAAGCAAGTTATTAATGGCCAGCAGGCTTAAAATCATCAGGTGTGCAGCTGTGTTTTAGCTCAGCATTTCTCACTATTAAAACCAAGGGATGACTCAAGAAAACTGCTAACAAGACCACTGCAGTTTCTCTCCCCTCCCTACTTAAGTGATTTCCCTTTATAATGTGACATCTTTCACACCATCACTGTGTTGCATTTATTCTGCAAGCCAAATGGATTGCTCTAGATCCAGGTGTACAGCAGACATGAAATGTAGAATCAAGGGAGAGCTCAAGCCCTGATTTAGTTGGAAAGTAGAGGTGCAGGCAGGAGCCAGCCATTAGAAATCCACTCACAACCACTCTTTCTAACAAGTGACCTCTGCTAAAAAGAGACAAAATTGGTGCAATGGCTAATTATGCAATGTCAAACCATAGGAGGCAGAGGGACACTTTTCACCGTTGCTTTTGGTGGTGGAAGATGGCTAACGTAGTAGAAAAAGGTTACATTCACTGTAGAAATAGTAGTATTTCACCAGCACATTCATGCATGCTATCTCAAGTGGACACAAGTATTAACAGAGGATTTGGAAAAAAAAAAAAGAGGCCAGTGAACCCAAGGGACCTATCAAAGCTGGTGTACCACTTTTCTGAAGATAGATACACACCTTTAGAGGGAGGCCTATAGAAAGAAGTATGGTTAGAACAATAATAAAGGTATAAAAATACTATATCCCAATAAGGATAACAAATAGATACAAATATGTGCTTCAGAGTCACACTAAAAGTTGGGTTATTTTTTGTAACGTATCTGCTTGCTGAAAATAACAAAAGGGAAGTGACTATACAGAAACTACTATACAAAGCTTCTCAAAATGCCATACGTACTTCATACTTGCCTATGCTTCAAAACCATGATTTACAATTTCATACAATTTCAGAAGCCCTGCTCCTTGCTCACAGTGAGGATGGCAAGTTCAGCCAATAGGTCTTGTTTCCATGCAATGCAAAAAGAATGAGCTATTCCTGTTACTTCACATATAAGTCAGTAATATCAAGAAGTTATAACACTAGACCTACGTTGTCAGATATGAAACTAATATAAGATTACACAATTTCTCTAACTAAAAAAAAAATCTCAGAATACAGGAAGGCAAAAAATATCCATAAGTTAGATAAATATACAATCAAACAGCTCATCCTCTGTACATTTGGAATTACTCCTCTGCTCAATATAGTAGCTTTACAGCTTAAGAAGCCCGTATTCCCCCTATCAGATAAAATGTTTCTTCAGTGTATTTCCTCTATGCTGACAAATATATTGTGCTGCTTACCCTCAGAAAACTGGGGGTGGGGGGTTAAACAATACAAAGCACATTCCACTTGGAAAAAATCTCAGTGAAAACACACAGAAGTCAGCCTGACGGTCAAGAAATAGCTAGATTTTGCCCTGCCCATGCTGCGTGTGTGTGTCTCTCTCTTTGTTGTTCATACTAGTTCTTTCTCCCATGCTTATCCCCATGTAGGAAATCCTGAGGTCATCAGCATGTGACCCATGGAACTTGTGTTCTCAACAAGTCCAGAAGGTCTCAGCATTACTGACTTCTCCTTTTATGGAGCTGCTCTGCAACTTCACAAAACCTCAGAAAAGCCTGGCAAACCCAACATCCCCCACAGAGAACTCTAGTAGAATATGCTCTAAAGCCAAATGTAAAGGTTCTTTCAGGGTTTTTTGGGGGGGTTTGGGTTGTTGTTTGTTTGTTTTAAAATAGCGTTGCCATTTAGTGATAAGAAGCACTGGATACTGCTGCAGTTCCCTCTTGAGAGGCATTTTCACCCAAGCAATTACTGATTATGCAAATATAATTACTGTAGGTAGGTGTTAGATGGCCACATTTTCCATCCCTTTATTTTCCAGTGTGTCAGATATGTTGAAAATTGCCCTACCTCCTTTCAATTCATTTTTTAATTATTATTCTAAGAAAAGCAAGTATCAAGTATTTCTATTCACCTTTCCAAAATGGTTAGAATCAAGATAAAAAGTGAGAGGTAATTATTATTCTGATCTAGTTTGACTTGATCCACAGTCTGACCTGACTCAGGAAGAATTTCAAGGGGAAAAAAAATACAAACATAAGTGAGAAGGAGAAATTCTTAAACCCTGTCCTGCAAAACAGGAAACCAGGAATCCTTTACCACGACCTGGCTGCTCAGCAAATGCCAACCACCAGCACTGGAGAGACCAAAAAGCACAAAAAGAAACTCTCCATAGTAGCACTGATGCACCTTCCTAACCATGACTACAATGCATTACCTGTAATTCACTCTTCGCCTGCAACTGAGAGGCAGTAACTCAAATGTACACAATTACAGTTATGATACATTGCTCCAATCACATAAGGCAGAAATATAAATAAGAGTAAAGGGCACAAAACAAGTCAGCCAGGTCTCCATCCATATCAGGTCCTAAGTCACCTACAACCTTTCAGCTTTCAAAATAACTACCACATAGCTTCAGGTTCTTTCAGACAAATCCTCTGTTCCCAGTTTTCTGTGAAGTCCTTGCAGAGCTGAGTCTGGCCAGCCCAGTTATAGCATTTCTGCCCTGTTTTCTCCCCTCTCAGGGCCATCGCTCTGTCCATAGGCTGAGTGACACCTTTCATTCAGCCACCCCTCTAACACAGCCTTCGTGCTATCTGAACACTAGACACAGACAACTTGAGCCAAGAAGGGAGGAGAGCCCAAGTCCACAGGCATCACAGGCGAGTAACCAGAGCCCCAGGACAGGACCCAAGAGGTCACCTAGCCAGATGCTTTACCTGCTCTTTCAAGGTTCAGATGATGGAGTCCACAACTACAGAACTGAGGGGGTTTTTTTGTCTTTGAAGATTCCTGTCCATCATCAGTCCATCTCCCCGCTTTAAACACTTGTTGCTCCCCCAACCGTTTATCACAGTCTAGGCTTTTAGGGACCTCATCCTTTCTACTGTTCCTGAATCTCGCAGGCAGATTCACATCTTCCTTGATATTTACTGCCCCAAACTAGATGCAGCACTGCAGCTGATGCCTTATCATCAGATCGTAAGGATTCACAGTCCCATTTATTCATCCTAATGTAAAATTTGCCTTTTTTCACAGCAACAGGGTATCGTTGATGCATATCCTACTTATGACTCACTATTCTGTCATCCAGGTCCTGCTGGGGACAGTCTGATACTTAGCTACATATTCCCATTCCATATTTGAACATTTCAGCATTCCTGCCTAAACTTTTACCTTTTGCACTTGTCCACACTGAATCACAGTCTACAAAATAAAAAAAAAAACCAAACAACCAAACCTACTACATACCTAATCCCAATACACCACACTTTGATTTATAGACTTGTTTTCCAAAATGATTGCAGCTCCTTCAAGTTTCGTGTCATCTGAGAACTCAGCAAGCTTCTATTTCAGCAACAATATCACTAGTGAAAATAGAGAAATGCAAGACAGGACACCCCATTCAGGACAGTCTTTCAATCTGGAAAGAAGCCACCAGCACCTTCTGAACACTCTACCAGTTTCCTGTGTGTTCTGCAATCAGATTTACAAGCAGTTTATATAGGTAATTTCTAATGTTGACCTCTGAAAATTTCTAATACAGCAGTGTCAAAACACGTACTGGAATGAAAACACAGATTATCTGCTGCTTCTCTGCTACCTGCAAGTCTTGATACACCATGGCAGAAAAAACATAGATAAGACTGAGACTTTTTTTGTTGTTCTTATCAAATCTTAGTTGGCTGATGTGCAATTCTGGTACCTTCTAGGTACTTTCAGCAAGCCTGTTTTTTTCTAGCACTTTTCTGGAAATTATCTTCATAGCTTACAGTTTCTCAGCTTCCCCTCTGCACTCTTTTAAAACTAGGCCTTCTCTAGCCTTCCAGAATCTCATTGGTCTTCCAGTTCTTCCTTCTCAACACCTTTAAGACTCATCCACTCCTGTCTAGTCATAAGGCAAATATTCTCATCCATGCCTTGTCAGTGTCTCAACAACTACAACCTACACTTTTCAACGTCAACTATGTCTAATTTGTTCCATGTCATCACCATCAAAATTCTTCTAGAAAGATAACTACTGCAGATCCTCATTTTATATCAGACTTTTCTTTTGGTAGATGTTATAGAGAAAAGGGATTCATTACTGCAACATAACCAACCTCTTTTACGTCTTAAGTTTTATTATGACTTGCTCTTTACAAGTGAGTATTCCCATGCATCGGTTAAACTGCTTCCATTCACATGAATAGCATTAAGTTATTTCTCTGATTTGAACAGCTTTCACTTGCACCTCCTTAAAATTTCCCCAGCTGTGCCTACTGTTATCTGCCTTCTTTTGGGTTTTCAGCCAATATTTGGCATCTTCCAGAACATCATCAATACAGTAGTTCTGCCTACTAGCAAAAAATTTATTTTAAAAAATTATTTTCCTGAATCTGGGGGGAGGAGGGGAACAGGAACAAACAAACCATGAACCAGCTTCATGGTCCCCAATGCCAATGTCTACTGCTTTCTGATAGACCATCTATCCCAGACCCTTCCTTCTCAGATTCTCTCAGCTGCTTTCCTCCTGACTCCTTTTTGCTCATCCCATGAGGTTTCTGGCTTTACTGTGTTCAGTGCTGTGGTGGGGTACTAGCAGCCATCACGAAATAATTAAATCAATATAAATATAACACGGCTTATATAATTTTTACATCTGTGTATTTACGTGAAGCAAGACTCAGCTTCCTACATTGCTCTTTCTCATCAGAGATGGATATCTCACAATCCTATAACTCTCACTGAGCAGGGAGATCTATATATAGGAAGCACAATGCAGGTGTTGCTGTATCAACAAAGATGGCTGTAAGTTTGCTTGACAAACTAGCATCCATTGGTCAGTCATCTACAACTACTGAGTCCCTTGCTATTTCTGTCTTGATTTCTATGTAATCAAGTGCAAAGAAAATAAGTTAAAATTAACAATTTTCCTAATGCTGCTAATCTGTAAAAGCAATGGTTGTAGTTGTTACAGAGGTATTATACAATTAGAAAGGGTGGCTACCTGCATTCTGAGTTAGCGTTTAATACAGATGATGTGAAGAAGTTTGAAAAGCCCTCTATTCCATCATCTACTTTTACTCCTTAGTTTTTCATAAGAGGTACAAACAGAATATTCCGTACCCAGATGGATGTGACAGGCATCATTCTAGGTGGGATAACTTGTAAATGCACCATTGTACTTGTTCAGCAATATAATTTATGCTGAAAATCACTGTTATGAGTTAACCATTACATCTTTAATTATATATATAAAAATATATATATTCTTATATATAAGAGTGTATGTGCATGTGTGCGTGTTTTAAACAATCTATCTATTCTGACTACACTTCTAAAATTTTGATTCATTCTTTTTCTGACAATGCTGGGGAAAAAACTCTGTTTAATTCCATTTAAAATTGCTAAACAGTAAGATCTGAACCAATCTAAAACCACAACCTCTCAGAGACAGTTGTGAAGGCAAGTACAGCTAAGGACTTCTACACGATTCATGTGGAAGTGTATATCCACTGCAGTTTCCTAGAGGGGAAACAGCAGCTAACTCACGGTCCTCTTCCAGGTCTAACTGGAATAAAGATATTGTACCAACTTGAAAGTATTTTAAGAAAGCTCTAACGTTACTACCTATGACTTGGAACAAAAAAAAGGCTCTGCAAATCCACTAGTTTCAGAAGCTATTTATCTTACATTTAAAAAGAGTAATTAGTGATCGGAGGCATTTTAATATTGAATTATGCTTTCCTTTATATAAAGCATTAAATCACCTATACAATGACTAAGGAAACCATATGAATCAGGGTAATTAAGTTAAAAATAACAAAGGATAAGCACTATAGGAATAAACAACAATAGAATCCATACATATTAATCTTCTGTTAAAAAAAAAGAAAAGTAACTGGCACAGCTTTTTGGAACTCTATCATGTTGTTATGCTCCAAAGGAAGTATTTGCACAAAATTAGTGTTGCAACGAAGCTACACAATTTTACCCTGAAACCTGCAGCTTTAGAGTGGGCCTCAGAGTTTTAAAGTTCTTTTTCCTTCCTTAAAATATCACCACGGTAATTTCAGTAGCTTCTGTCTCCTCTCTATTCAAATTACAAGGCCCAAATACAACTCTTGCAGAAGAACCTTTTTCCTTAGGAAGAGACTTTCAAAATTAGCAACCCCCAAGAATATTCAAGTTTTTATTCTTTTTTCATTTATATCCTGGATGGTTGTTTTTAGTTATAATAGTTCTTCTGTTTATGCAAGACACTTTTCACACAAGTCTGATCCTGATCGCAAATACCACTATGGCCAGCGAAGACAAGAACACTCTGCGCCTCGCAAGATCAGCCCCCTTTCTCCTTGACTCCATAGGAGCATCCTTCTAAATAACACTTTAAAATGTTTTCCCTCTCGGGCTATTATTTGCCTTCTCTAGTGAAGCAAATGGTTTCTGCCTTACCTATTCTTCAAATAGGTAAGTACTGTGCCTACCCCAATCTCCTCTGTGCAGCCCCTCCAGAGCTAAAGGGTATCAGAGCACAAACTGTCCCCCATTTTGTCCTCCCTCTAACACCACTAACCCCCATTCACCCAAGCAGACACAGTGTAACCATGGGGACCAGGATTTAGCCTATACCTTTTGAAAACGTGAAATTCAATGTAAACGATTTATTACTGTAAACAGTAACCCATACAGCAAACATGAGCAAATGATAAAGGTGCTAAAGCTTGAAGGAATTTCACATTCATAAGCTCACACTCAGCTTAATACTCAAGGTCAGCGCAAGTTGCTGTGGGCTGGAAAGGTTAATGCAAGCATGCCGCACCTTGCGTGGGAGGACAGTAACCAAACCACACACACCGGCATGCTTTCAAACTAGACTGTCACTGCTAAGCAAGCTGAGACAGAGGGGAGAGAAATACCACAGTGAAAGGGAACATTTGACAACTCCAATAGATATGAGGATACCAACAGTCCGCACATTGATAACAATTTATAAAATTATGACTGGATCTGTGTCAGCTCTGTGGAAGCACCACACTCATGAGAAACATCAGTATGAAATTTTTCAAACCAACAAACTAGCAGGACATGTCATTCGTGCAAACCAGCTCCTTTCAACTACTCCAGTGACGAGAAGTACTTTAACACCTACGTTTATTATCTTGCCTTCATCTCAGAGAATTTCCCTTACCTAAAATGCCACCTAAAGCAAAAACCTCTAGTCTGGGGGTACTTCAAGTGTGCTGCTCTGGCAGCATGAGCTAACTAGAACTTGCATGAAATACACGTTACATACTATCGTGGCTACTCTGTAATGCAGCAGTAAGCCTGCTCCAGTCAGGGCCATTGGACTGCCCTAATGTCTTCTCCCAGTTCAGAGACATCTTCTGACCATTCATTGAGAAAGAATTCACAAGAGTAAAATTTACTGCTACACAAGGAGAAAAAGGATAAACCAAGAGTAGCTGGTAAACCACTCTGGTGAATGCAGTAGCATGAATGCTATTCCTGTGTTGTTTGTCCTGTTCGCTAACTCAAGAGGAATAAAAGATAGTGTTCATTGCAGCAGCTAAGCTACTCTGCAAAGGGGGGTGGGGGGGATGGGGTGTGTGCACTTGCACCATAGGGCAGCAGCCACCAGGCATACTGGAAAGGAATACTCGCTTTACAGCTCTACCATTACAACTGATCAGCTGATATTTACTGAAGGATTTCCAATTTCAGTAATAAGGTGGACTCCTAGATAAACACTAAAGTTTGATTTTTCCAAACAGACAGCTGAAAGCATGAATGCACCACACCTTTGAAACTCCAGAACATTTTAAGTTGCATATGCAAGATATAAGGCCACTTTTGACAGCAAATTACCAACCGTACCTAAGGCCATGAACATGTAAAGTTATTTCCACAAATGCCTCCTGCGATTTCAAAACTGCACTCCCTCCAAGATGAAATTCGCAATTTGGAAAAAGTCATATTAATACTTTAGCTAAATTTTTGCTGCTCAAAAAAAAAAATTTCCAAATGAGGTTTGTTTGGGGTTTTCTGTGTGTGTGGTTTTAATTACTACATTAAATATTTTATTTTCAAACAGGTTTATTTCAAAATTGCTTAACTTCACATATTTCCTACGGATTAGTATATTTTGATTTCTTAGAAGAAAATAGTTCAGGAAAAAGAACAGAAGCATGCCTGAAGTAGTATGCTGAGCTTTCACATCTCCATACTCAGAACCAGAAGATATGTACTAGATTGAATTTTATAGCTGTTATTACTGTTTAGCTATTAATCATCTGGCTTCTGTGCCTGCCATGGGGTTTGCTTGCCCCACTGTATATTGGAGTCTAGTGCTCATTAGCAGCTGCTTTTTGCTTTCACTACTTGCTGTACTGCTTATCATCTTACTGTGCTGTGCCCGGGAACATTTTCATACCAGCGATGGCCACGCACCTGGGCTGGCAGATGGCCGGGGCATCGCTGCTGTTTCTGTGCTGCCACACTGGGCAGGCTGGAACTCCAGTGTGAACTCGAGTTGAAGGGACTGTGACCTGTGGATGAGTCCATGTGGGAGCAGGACACCCTGAGATATCCATGGCCACAGACAAGTCCACATCAGCACAGGTACATCTCAAAGCATCTGTGGCCATGGTTACATCTATGCCACAGCAGATACGCTTCTGAAGGGATTGTGGCCCAAGGATAAGTCCACATTGGAGAAGGTACACCTCAAAGCATCTGTGGCTGTGGATAAGTCCACGCTGCAGCAGGCACATCTTGAAGCATCAAAGACTGTACATGAGGTCATTCTAGAGGACCTCAAAGTGGTGGCCATGGATAAGCTCACAACAGAGCAGGTACAACCCTGGAGAGACTGCAGCCATAGGTAAGGCCATGCTGGAACAGGTTTACTTCTGAAGGGACTGTGGCTGTTGGTAAGGCCATGCTGGAGCAGGTATACCTCTGAACACACTGTGGCCCACGGAAAAGGCTACGCTGGAACAGATGTTCCTCAAAGCATCTGGATATGCTGTGGATAAGTCTATACCACAGGAGGTACCACCCTGGAGCGACTGTAGCATGTAGATAAGGCTCCACTTGGAGCAGATACTCCCCTAAGGGACTGCAGCCTGTGGATAAGTCCAGGCCAGAGCAGGGGCAAAGGGAAGAGCTCACTGCAATGTTAAACCCTACGGTCTGGTCCAACGGGGGCAGGGGTGGAGATTGTAATGCTTCTACCTTTAAAGCGTTGCAAGCCTTGATCCAAGTTGCATGTTATAGGAATTACTATAGCAGGAACCACCTGAAACAATGGAGGACAAGCCTTACAAGAAGCCATGCAAGTGCAGCAGTGACCTGACCTGATTTTGGTGCCCAGTACCTCCAGGCAACACACCACCTCTCCTGTCCTGAGTGACCATCATAACAGATGGAGCCCAAAGTCCACTGAGCTAATTTAGTCCATGACATTTGTGGACATTTTAAGTGTTTCACAAAGGTGGTCAACACACTATGGGAATGATATCTGTGCACTGTATTGAAGGATAGGAAGGGGGGTGGGGTGGTGGTGCATGGTGGTTAATGAGGATGTATTGGATACTGTGGGACCTGAGCATGAGGTAAATGGTATGGAATAAGGGGTGGACAATGTGCTGGTTTCAGCTGGTGTAGAAGTAATTTTCTTCACAGTAGCTAGTTTTGTATTTTGGATTTGTGCTGAAAACAGTGCTGATAACACAGATGTTTTTGTTACTGCTGAGCAGTTCTTAAACAGAGTCAGGGCCTTTTCTGCTCCTCACACCACCCCACGCGAGCAGGCTGGGGGTGCACAAGAAGCTGGGAGGGGACACAGCTGGGACAGCTGACCCCCAACTGACTGAAGGGATATCCCATACCATATGACATCATGCTCACTGGGGGAAGAAGATGGAAGTGGGGGACATTTGGAGTGATGCCATTTGTCTTCCCAGGAGCCCTGCTTTCCTGGAGATGGCTGAACACCTGCCTGCCAATGGGAAGTGGTGAATGAATTCCTTTGTTTGCTTTACTTGTGTTCGCGGCTTTTGCTTTACCTATTAAACTGTCTTTATCTCAACCCATGAGTTTTCTCACTTTTACTCTTCTGATTCTCTCTCCCATCCCAACCCATGGGGAGCGAGCAAGCAGTTGTGTGTGACTGAGCTGCCCACTGGGGTTAAAACCATGACAATATTTTACTTCTTCCCTTTTTTTATATACATTCATGATCAGTACTCTGTGCTGTGAGGCTGATTCAGTTATTTCTTACTACAACGAATTTTTGTCTGCATTACAAATAGAATCCATCACATTCAGATCTCATTAGCCACTTCTGCAACATTAAGGAAAAAGAAAGAAAATAGTCTTTCCAGCAATAACAGCTGATAAACCACTAAAGGCGTCATGAAACTTAGAACATTAACTCACCCTTTTATATGCTTTTAATTGTTAGCCCATTATTGCACAGCAGTGCAATAATGGCATTTCCCCAACACTTATACTTCCTAATTCAAAGAATTTATGCCCAAAAGCCAAAACCAGAAGCTAATTTGAGCTTAAAATGAATATTCCTTTTTTCTTCTGAACAACATTAAAAATTAATCTGAATCATGCTTAAGGCAAGTCAGTTCCTGATGTATCTTTACTTTCAAGCTTTTTAACCAGCCTTAAGGTGATATATCTCCCATATTTTTACCAAACAGCATAATGCCCAGATGTTAAACCATAAAAGCCATGATCCTATTAGCTTCCTACACAAAATAAGTTTCCCATGACATTGGCTCATAATTATAGAGATTTGCACAGGTGACCTAAACCAGAAGTCTCCTTCCTCAGGTTTCTATGCTTTAAAACCAGTCTTGAAATTCAGCTTCTTTACTGATTCTGTAGTTCTGCTTCATTGATAGTTCACACATGTCCTTCTCATTACAGCAGTGCAGCTCCAGCTTCACTGTAGGCACTCTGTACCATGACAGGGTGGCTGAGCTGCTTGAAAGCACATCTAAACAGATTTAAATAGGTTATGAGCAAGTTCAAACAAGATTTTACCCTGTTGCTAGCAGTCATGCTTATGAGCTGATTGTGTATTGCTCCAAGTAGGTATATGGCACTTTATCAAGATATAGAACAGAAAAAATAGAGAAGAATAATTCTGTAATATGCAGTTTCTGGTCAAAGAGTAAGTGATCCCACCACCACCGGCTGCAAAGAACAGGGTCAATTAAATCTCTCTGTTGTCGCAAGAACAACATTTGCTACGGTTGACTGCTTTCTGTTGTCATAAATGTTCCACTTCTGTCACCAGACATACCAAGTATCTAATTTTGTCATCTTATTTACAATCCCAACTTGCCCACACTTTTAGAATTGACTAATCTGGTTAAAAAGACTTAATTTAATCTTGTTTTTAAAAAGAAGTGGTATGACTATTCACATGACCACAAACCCTGGGTTCTTCTTGAACTCTCTCTACTGAACTCCCATAGAAGTTAAAGTGGCAAAACCAGGAAGAATTCAGTTTGGCCAATGACCACACTGGGAATCATATACTTGACCAGATGAGCAGAATGCAGCCACCCTTGGCAGACTGCTACCACTGCAGTTGTGTGATTAAAACACAGTGTTTTATGGAAGAATGTGTGTGGGATCTTCTTGGCTTGGGACTCCCATGCTTGTCTTACCAATCTAGACTTTGCATATTGCCAAGCCTGAAGTGAGATCAGCCCATACCTATCCTTTCACCTGTCATATCTTTCAATTCAACTAGCATACAGAGCAGTCACATTTATTTCAGCAATAAACCTCCAACTATTCAGGTGGGCCAGAATTATTTTAATAATCTAATTTTTTCCTTTTTGTAGAAATTACTTCAGCCAGAATACAACTGCCTTACTATAAATACAAATTTACAGCCACTATCATTGGCTTACAAAACCAAACCGATAAAACCCCCAAATTTGTTCCATTTCAGTAGTCCAGTGACATAAAGTAACTACCACTGTGTCACAGAGATCTTAGCCACACAGTAATTTTTTTCAAATAGAGACCAAGTATTGTTGACAAAAATATTCAGTGTGCCTTCTAAGATCAGACTGGCTCGTTATTTTCAGACAATATAATTAATAAAATAAAATTCTGATTACTGTTTAAAAGAATCTGAAGTGGGAGGAACAGTGAAAATGAAAAGGGTTTGAGGTTGGAAAGCTATGTGTTACAGCTGAGCCAGTCTAACAACCTGCTGATGTCAACAGTCAGAGCATCCTGTCCTCCACCACCACCAAGCACCGCCTCTGGCGCTTGTTAGATCCTGCACCGAGCTAATGCAGCTTACTAACCCAGCAGAACACTGATCCAGTAAAAATAAAACTAGATCAAATATCTTTCTGATGATTAGCAAGTTTTTTCAGAGCAGTATCGATTCCAAGAAGTGCTAGGACCAGTTCAAGTGGATGGGGGAGGCCCGCAAAGGCTAGGGCAGGGAAGAGATGTACCTGCCTCTTTCAGCAACAAACTGCTGGGTTAGCATGGGTGTAATGTATATTTTCACCCCAACAATCCTTATCTCAGGTGGGAAAGTTTTAAGAAGTTACTGCCTCCACAGATGAGGGCACTATGGACAGCCCTGCTCCATCTCATTGCAAATAAAACCAATAGTTCCAATACCCTCTCAGATCCACCAGTCAGCCTCCTGAAGGACATTTTAGCCAAAGGACATTAACCTGCAGGGGAAGAATAAAGCTGGAAAAGGAAAAATGGAAGTAGAAACTTCTTAAAGGGCAACAATTAGACCTGCAAAACCTGTTAGTTAGATTTCTATTTGACCTGAATCTGAGCTAGCACAAGATAAGCATGCAAGACATTCCACAGGGCTTTTTAAGGCCCCACATATTTCTTCTTGGGGGGGGGGGGGGGGGGGGGGGGTTGGGATGGGGCACACAGAGATGGACGACGACAACGGGACACTCTTGAAAAAGAAAACCACTTTCTAAAGATAAGTATTTTAACTCCATAGTCAGTAAAAATACATAAATTGATATTCCAAGGTGGATTGAAAACTGGCTGAACAGTCAGACCAGGAGATTGGTCAGTGGCACAAGATCTAGTTGGAGGCCAGTAACCACCGCTGTACCCCAGGGGTCAATACTGGGTGCACTCCTGTTTCACATCTTCATTGATGACCTGGATGATGGGGCAGAGTGTACCCTCAGCAAGTTTCCTGATGACACCAAACTGGGAGGACTGGCTGATACACCAGAGGGCACGCGGCCATCCAGAGGGACCTCCACAGGCTGGAGAAATGGGCTGACAGGAGCCACATGAACTTCAACCAGGGGAAGTGCAAAGTCCTGCACCTGGGGAGGAACAACCCCGTGCACCGGTATATGGTGGGGGCTGCCCAGCTGCAAAGCAGCTTGGCAGAAAAGGGACTGGGGGTCCTGGAGGACACCAATTTGAACAGCAACATGCCCTTGCTGTAAAGCAGGTTAATGGTATCCTGGGCTGCATTAGACAAAGTGTTGCCAGCAGATCAAGGGAGGTGATCCTTCCCCTCTGCTCAGCACTGGTGAGGTCACACCTGGAGCCGTGTGTCCAGTTCTGGGCTCCTCAAAACAAGACATACATGGTGGTACTGGAGAGAGTCCAGCAAAAGGCCCCAAAGGTGATAAAGGGACTGGAGCACCATTCCTATGAGGAGAGGCTGAGAGAGGTGGGACCTTTTAGCATGGAGAAGACAAGGTGTGTGGGAGATCTTACTAATGCATATAAACGCCTGAAGGGAGGGTGTAAAGAAGGTGGAGCCAGGATCTTCTCAGTGGTGTCTGGTGACAGAACAATACTCAAATGGGCACAAACTGAAACACAGGAGGTTCCTCCTAAATATCAGGAAACACTTTTACTGTAAGGGTGACTGAGCACTGGCACAGGCTGCCCAGGGAGGTTGTAGAGTCTCCATCCATCTCCAGGACATTTTCCAAAGCCATTCAGACATGGTCCTGGGAAACTGGCTCTAGGTGACCCTGCTTGAGCAGGTTGGACCAGATGGTCTCCAGAGGTGCCTCCCAACCTCAACCACTCTGCTGTTCTATGATCTCATTCTCAATCGTCAACTGTATCCAAGCTTATTCAGAAAACGGCAACTACAATAGTCTGCTGTGGTATCGAAGCACGGTAAGTGAGCTTGATTCTGCTGCAACCACAAGCTCTGGCAGAGAAACATGCTTAGCAGCCTTAGCTCTCCTGTATCTCCTTCCTTCATCGTAGGTAAGGCAGCTGACACAAGAGGTTGCAGAGTTGTCTCAATTAAGCTCATCTATAGAATGGCTTCCCAGAGTGTAGAGAATGCTCCACTAGCTACTGCAGCCATTTCAATCCCCTTTGGCATAGTGACAAAACAGTAAAGCAGCCTCAGTTAAGTGGATAATCTGGCTCTCCAGCACTAAAAGATACAACAGGGCACTCCAAGCACAGCTGATCTTGCTGAAACCAAGGCTGGAGCTCATTTGAAAAATGCTGGTCTGAGGATTTGTCTGGTTTACACTATTGACTGCTGGTGTAACTGAATTTACATGAAGTGGTAACAGCTATGAGCTGTTAGTCATGCCAAAAATAAAATGCTTCCAGCTGCATTTCAGTCACTATGTTACATGATCCACTCTCTAGTGAGCTTGGTCTGCAATGCACTGCTCCTAACAAATGCTGTTTCTCCTGGTTGAATTCAGGTAATTCCCAGATGTAAAATGATGGCCTTCACAGTAAACATGGCCACAAGCAACTACGATTGTACGATTTTCTTCCTTTTCCCCCACTTTGCGACAGCAGTGATCTTTCATCTCTCGGGAGAGAGAAAAATCAGCTTTGATAAGCAGCTATAAAAGCTGTTTCATCTTACTCCTGGCATCCTGGCTACATACTACTGCTCTGAGTAAGAACCAGTTCACATTGACTACCAGGTAAGTTATCTACATCTCTGTAAATCAGCATTATAAATAAGAGAAATGTCAGGTCACATTCATTGCCACCCATGGCCATTGTCCCCATCCACTCCTGACGGCGTGATATATGGTAAGAAAAAAGCCAATAGGATCAAAAAGGAAAAAAAGCAGTCTATAGTATAAATCTGCAACTCCTACCTCTGCTCGCCCTTCGTAATATGTTAGCATAGACTTTGTAAGTACAAAAAGCCTCTCTTTATAGTTTAATGGAGAAGTCCTCTTCTTCTGCTGTGATCTTTTAATCAAAATCTCTTGTAGGATAGTAGTCATATTCATTTCAGCCACTTGTCACCTCTGGTTTTAGCCATTGAATATCAGTTCCTGTGAAAATGAAAGAAGAATCATTAGAGAATCATGAAATCATTTAGTTTGGAAAAGACCTTTAAGATCATTGAATCCAACAGCTAACCTAGTACATCTTTAGTGGATCACAGTTCTGGAAATTTCTGTAGTAAAAAGAGCTTCTACTTATAAATGAAACTACCTGAATATACAGAAAGCTGGAGCTCACCCTAAGCATCTGGAAGTTTACAAAAGTTAATTTTTAGACAAGAAAGTTCAAGCTGTGCTCAGCTGAGGTCTGCACTGGCATGTACCCAGGAAGCCAAAAGCTGTACCCGACTGGGATGAAATAAGGGACACTGCAGGCTATGTCACGAAAGACATGAGTGAGAAGTCCAACACGTGCTCCAGGCAAACAGCAACGTACAACTGCTCTTCACTGCAAAGTCCTAATGCCTATCAAAGTTTTAATTGTTAAGGCCTGTGCATATATAATGCTGTTTGCAAAAATGTTTTATATACAAAATTGAACATGGATCAGTAGAAGTCACTTTGAAAATTCACCCCAATTACATCAAAATTTTCAGATGCAAGTGATCATTTAGATGATGTCAATTTGAGAACAGAGAATTAGAACTTATTTTTCAGATATTTCTAAGTCTATGCCCTCCATCTTCAATTTGAAAGACTTCTTGCTGACCACCAATAAACTAAATCATTCACTTTTGACAGTTCTGGACTCTCAGTAACTCAAGCTGCTTTGAAGTTTTACACCATGATTGATACCTGTAGGACAAACTCAGGAGTACATAAAAAACACCAAATGCACTGACAGTTTACCAGTCTGGCTCCAGAGCCTTGCCAGACAGAAAGTGCCAAGCAATCTCTCTGTTCTTTGCAATGATGCCAGCTTAAGCACAGCTGACCTCCTTCCTCATCTGCTTGCTGCCACCCTGCTGTGCTACTCTGCCTTCTGTGGGTGTGAGTGTTTCTCCCACTGGGCTGGGAATCGGGCTAGGGAAGGGATCCAACCAGACATTTCATCATGCAGCACAGGCTCCTGCCTGTGCAGGCTTAACACAGGAGGTGGCACAGAGGCAGAAATGAAAGGTGTGGAAGAGGTTGTGGAGAAGCTATTCCAGAAACCTTCCCCCCCACCAATTACCTTTCCCTTTGCTAGCTTTCTGCCAGACCTGCCTGCTGCACTGCCTGGCCCCCACCTCAAGCCACGCTCCAAAGCCAGGGCATGCTGCAGGGTAGACCCCAACTGCAGCTTGGGCTAGAGCAGCATGACTGTAGGTTGAAGCCATGGCTTGAAGAACTAACAGCAGCATCAGCTGAAGCACCAATGACTACAAATATCTACTTAAGTGCATGTATGTCTGCAGAGGGTGGGGGGACAACCCAAACCCAGGCCCTAGGTAAGGACTGCAGATCCCCGTACCAGTGAGAGGCTTCCCCTCAACGTATATAAAACAGGGCACTTTTTCACCTCCCAGGGCTTAGTTTATACACCTATTTACTACTTTAAGTATTTCAAAAATCACTGGGAAATTGTATGCATATTTTTCTCTGTGGGCAGCCTAACTTCAGCATAGACAAAAAATAGTGCCTTTCACAGCATTATGCAGAGAATCTAAAAAAGCCACAGCCCTACTAATGTAAGGTAATGCTGTGAGGAAAGTTAAAATTAAATGTAAACAACTTCACTTTAGGGCCTCTCCTTTCGCTTTGTGCCCAAACATGTCATTATTTGTTGTGACAGTACATGAAATGACACTCAGTCTTCTAGTCTAGTCCTGATACTGCCTTTCACTCTGTTTTGGCCAACTAAGCTCTCATATCCCACATCACTGCCATTTCACACAGCTGGATGTAGTTGCTCACTGCATTAAAATATTTTCTTTTCAAGGTATCTCCCTGCATATTCTAAAAAATTAATCTGTGGTTTACATAGAACTACAAGATAAGGCCAGGTTAGGGTGCAAAAGTAAAAGACTAATAAAATTGGAAATAGCGATCATTACAAATCCTTCTTGGTTTCCCTCTTCCTCTGATGCATCTACGTGCATGCATTTTGTTGGTCATCTGTCACACTGCATTCCTGGGAAGAATTAGTAAGTAATTAAAAAGTAAGTAAAAAAAAATAAAGTCATTCTTTAATTACCAAGACTGCCCAATTCTGTTTTACTGCCCTTCTAAAAATAAATTGGCAATCTTAAAGGTAATTGCAGAAGGAAGGATACTACCATGAACTGAAAATACAAATACTGTTCAAAAAATTCAGAGTCAGTATTAACTTTCAGACCAGCTTAACGCCCATGAAACTACAAGGGTTCCCATCACAGCCTCTCCCACTCAAAACAGTCCTTCTGTTCTCTGCAGTACAAGTTCTCTGTTTGCGCTTAAGAAAAAACATAGTTATCCATCTTGGAAATTGTGATCTCCAAAATCCTCAGAGTGCTACACTAGCAAACACAAGGATTCAAAATTAACTGTGATTTCAAATCTCAATACTGATACTGCTAAAATATTTTGTTTCCCTACAAGCCCTCTTTGGTCACATTAACATTATACAAGAAACAAAACTAAAATCCTTTTGACAAAGTCAGCATTAAAAAAAAAACACAGTAATGTAATTGGTCAATGTCTGCACCTGGTTGCTACACTGATCTACCCCTGCTATGGAGATCTCTACAGATTAGAACCAGTTTCCCAGGTCAGATGATCAGCCTTTGAATCTGCATTTGCTGACAGAAACCGGTTTTGTTCAGGGTTTTTACCAAGCCAATAGCTCTAGCCACATTTCTGTTTCCATATATAAGGCTCAGGACAACTGAACCCTCACCTATTATTCTCCAAGTTCCTTTCCAAGATGGCAATACCTCATTGAGAAGCACCTGTAACAGCCACCCTTACCTCCTAGCGAACCCATACACCCCTACTTTTTCTTCAGTAAAGTTCTAGAACTTTCCTGAACTCTTCCCCCTCAAATACTCCACTGTTCCCAGAGCATTCCTCAGGACATGAACCTGGCTGCATGACACATTGTTATCTTGTTCCCAACACCTGTGGGAGTTTCACACTGCCACCCATCTAAACTTTTCAGTGTCTCCTGCCAAGGACTTGCCCTGTTCCCTGCCAGCCTTAGCTACAGGATAACAAATACCATCTAATTTGCAGAGATGCTGAGTACTCAGAACTGACTGAAATCAGAAAGTGTTACAGATGCTCAGCGTGTTTAGGGTGGGGAAATATTTTAAGTATCAAAAAGTCTGCATCAACTTGCACCGATCCATCTCCACATTACACAAATATTCTGTACAGCCATGAAGTCACCACACACTTTCCTGAAATCAAATGCCAACACATCTGTTAATTTAACATTGGTCAGGATGTACAAAGTAAGTTTTTACTTTTAGACAGAGCTTCTTATGCATGCCACCTTTCCTAGTTTTCATTGGGAAAACTGAGGCACTAAGTGATGAGGTAACCCCAGCAGTTGCAACACTACCCATGTATCTCCCAGTTCCCACTCCCAGCTCCCGGACTGGTTTGTTTATTGAAACAATTAGCCCTGTCAGCTGTCCATAAGCACGTGTAACATTCAAACTGTTGAATAAATGGATGAAAGTCCCAGTGGAAGTCCTAGCGAGTAGAAAACCAGTGCATCCCAATCTGACCAGGGCTTCTCCAGTTCAAATGCATTGAGTAATTGTCACCTTTTATGGCACAAAGTTTTGTACCACACAAAGTCATGGAATGGTTTAGAAGAGAAAAGGCATTCTGGAAGACACACTTATCACAACAGTCATAAAACAAACACTAACAAAAAACATTTGTCTCTGGCTGAAAAAAAAAAACAAAATCAATCTGAAACTCTGTTTTCTGAGTTTTACTCCTCCTTAGTGATGGTAACATTTACCTAGGAATCTGGGTTCTCCCGTGCAAAGTCTTAATGCTAAGATGATGGGCTGCCATGCAAGATAGAGAATCCCTGTGAGGAATCGGCATCCTCAGCTTTCTGACTTGGACTGCATACACCCAAACTGGTTAAATACACAGGCCTGGAATTGATACATTGAAAACTTATTACCTAGTGAAGTACATTAATTTAAATGATGCAATGTTAACTAAATCAGGTTTGGATTGGGGTTTTTTCTTTAAATCAAAATGTCAGTTTTAAGTACACAGGTGGTACCTTGTAATTCTGACTCAAATCTTTAACTCTTCCAAAACATACTTTTTTTAATTAATTCAGATCAATTTACTGATCAAAGTTCATAATGTACCCCACTGAAGCTGTTTGCAGGGACAAGTCAACAGGCAGCACGTTGCAGCTCTGTGTAGAGGGCAGAAACAGTGCAGAAGGAAGGAGAACTCCATACCGTTTTTTCTGCTGAAGCTGCCATTGTTTTATCATGAAACTACAAACGAGTTACTTTGTGAATAGTTACTTACATAAGTATCCAGCACAGGCTTATTTGAATAATTACTACTCAGTGTAAACAAAGACTGCAAAATCTGCTCTTGTGCTTCAAATGGTAGAGAAGACGTTTTTGCCCCACATTCACAGAATCCCAGGTTGGAAGGGACCTCAGGGATCATCTAGTCCAACCTTTCTAGGAAGAGCACAGTCTAGACAAGAGGGCCCAGCGCCCTGTCCAGATTACTCTTGAAGGTGTCCAACGTGGCCGAGTCAACCACTTCCCTGGGGAGATTATTCCAATGGTGACTGTCCTCACTGAAAAATTTCCCTCTCGTGTCCAATGGGAATCTCCCCAAGAGCAACTTGTGTCCATTCCCCCTTGTCCTCTCCATGTGACTCCCTGTAAAAAGGGAGTCTCCATCTTCTATGTAGCTACCCCTTAAGTACTGGTACATGGTGATGAGATCCCCTCTGAGCCTCCTTTTCTCAAGGCTGAACAAACCCAGACCTCCCAGCCTACCCTCATATGGCAGGCTTCCCAGTCCTTTGATCATCTTGGTGGCCCTTCTCTGGACCCCTTCCAGCCTGTCCACATCTTTTTTTATATAGCGGGGACCAGAACTGTACACAGTACTCCAGGCGTGGCCTGACAAGCGCTGAGCAGAGTGGGATGATGACTTCTTTATCTCTGCTGGTGATGCCCTGTTTGATGCAACCCAGCATCCCGTTGGCCTTCTTGGCTGCAGCAGTACACTGTTCGCTCATGTTGAGCTTTCTGTCCACCAGGACCCCCAGGTCCCTTTCCACAGAGCTGCTCTCCAGCCAGGTGGATCCCAGTCTGTGACGCACTCCCGGATTATGTTTTCCCAGGTGCATGACCTTACATTTCTTGTTGAACTTCATAAGGTTCTTGCTGGCCCACTCTTCCAGCCTATCCAGATCTCCCTGCAGAGCAGCTCTCCCTTCTGGAGCATCTACTTCCCCACTCAATTTGGTGTCATCAGCAAACTTCATCAGGCTACACTTGATGCCGTTATCGAGATCACTTATAAAGATATTGAATAACATTGGGCCCAATATCGGTCCCTGGGGAACTCCACTTGTGACAGGTTGCCACTTGGAAAAGGAGCTATCTACCACCACCCTTTGGGTGCGGCCTGTCGGCCAGTTCCCCACCCACTGCACAGACCACTTGTCTAGGCCACAACACATCAATTTCTCCAGGAGACAACTGTGGGAGACCGTATCAATGGCCTTGGAGAAGTCCAGGTAGGCAATGTCCACTGCCCGCCCCATGTCAACCAGGCAAAAACATTCAAGGTTGCAAATTGAAACTCCAGAAAATTAGACAACTGAATAAAAGACACCTGTTATTAAACCCTGATCAAGTGGTAAATTTCACAGCCATACAAATACAGAAAAACACACTTCAGCATAATCTATCATAATTTTAAAATTGGAATTGTATCATGTGCCAGAAAAAGGAGAATTAAAAAATACTTGAATTTGTTTTCTCTCTCTTTTTTTTTTTTTTTGAAACAGCAAACTTTCAGAAACCACTTCTATCACATGCAACCTTTTTTTTAACTGACAAATGGAGTTGGGGGGGCTACTTCGGCATATATTTCAAAATCATACCCAAAGGTTTACAAAACCCCAGCCTCTGTTTGAAAGTCAGCCAAAGAATAACTAGCTAGTTTTATATATAAACAGACCCTGTGAAAAGAAAATTCATATTTACCTGCACTAAATTTAGGTTAAAAACTAAACAAGTAAGGGGTAATTCAGTGACAGCTCTTTGACAGGAGATTCTGAGATAACCATGTCACTCTGCAAAATATCCTCTGCTCAACTGAAAGCTCCTCATGTACACACATAGGAGGAGTATTTATTGCAACCAGCACAGGTTTTTCAAAAATTCCTCAGAAACAGACTCACTACATTTTACAAAATACAAGCATTTGTTTCCTTTGAGTATTATAACTTAGGTAGCAGGGGTAAGCGAAGACAACAATCCTGTAAGTGACCATCCCTCTTAGATAGAGTCACCTGGCATTGAGGCGGTTCATCACACCGTACTGGACCTTCAACTCATCAGCCATCACAAAAAAGAAGTAGAGCCAAAGTACACACAACAGCTCGGGAAAAATGGCGAGAGCAGCAAAAGGGTTTCTTTCCCCCTACAATGATGAGTTCAGGTTTAGAAGAATGACATGTACATGTCTCCAAGTCATTTGTAAACTCAGCTATTCCTCTTTATTGTTACATCCTGCAAGCACTACACTCCAATGACTAAGTTATCCCTTTCACAGCTTTATAGTGAACCTTCTTCAACCCCCTCATGAATAAATTATTTAGGAAAGGAACCTCTGCTTTATGAAACAAAAATGACATTACCACCATCCATTATATAGAAAATATGTTAACATAGACACTTTTTCTTTAAATTATTTACTGTTGATTTACTCTTTAAGTTAGCAACACTATGGGATACCATAAAAAGGTTAGACTGCTGAATTTTCACCATCCTCAGCAACTTCTTGTAGTTTTATTTATTCTTCTAGAGCTGAGTACTTGTAGCTTTTCTTATTTCTCCCACATAAAAGCTCTACAATACCTAAAAAACTTGCACTGACTATTTTGCCTTCAATTTATTCAGATCAAAAACCTCTTTAGCATTTGTAAGGTTCTTTGCTGGAAGAAAACAAAGCTGAAACGTAGTTTGGGACACAGGAAAGCAAGGCACAAAAAAAAAAAAACCACCCCACTTTGAAACATCAGTTAAAATAGCAGAATCGAAAAGTTCTCTCAGCCTACTGACCTTCTGCACACTCAGCCACCTGTCTTTTCTAAAAATAAAAAAAAAAGCTTTTGAATGTGTCATTGCCTCAAGAAATAGTATTGGTGATAGAGTAGGTATTCAGCTCTTGCACTGTATGTTATCCCCAACTTCCCACATTTGCTTTGTTGGCCAAAAGTTATTACGAGTTCACCTTGCAGTTTCATTGAAGACTAGAAAGTCATCTTCATTTCTGTACTAAAGGTAAGCAAAACCCACTGGCCAAGAGTTACAAATCTTTCTGTGCATGAACTTGTTCCTCTACTGTATTTATTGCCTGCAAAGTGAGATTGGTACGGCTGTAACATCTCCAAGGCTGTGTTTTTGCCGCTTTTTCAATGCTTATGAAAAGCCTTTGGTTTTCTTCTCCATCATCTATATAGATTAAAATTTAACCCCTACCTTCAGCCACCCCCTTTTTCTCACACAGAGTAATAATATGACATGAAAAGCTGATGTTTATGTTGTCGGGGGGAAGACATCTTTATATGTATATACATATATAGAGGGGAGTTATAATTCATCATATTCATGGGAAAGCTAATAAAGATGTATGCAAAACCATACACAGAAAACCTTTAATGGTAAGAGAATCTCAAATACTCTGCCAGTCAATTTTTTAGACTTGAGAATGAGATAGTTCTGTAACCACATACATAATGTGGCTTTGCATCACGCTCTGCTCAACCCATATACAGCAGTTAATGGTTGCTATCATTTCCATAATAATGCTATTAGCTTTAGCTACTCTCGTTAAACTCCACTCTACCACCCAAAGTTACCACCTTATTTTTGCTGTAGACTATAAAGAGATTTCGAGGTGGCCCACCACAATTGAACAGTGCTTCCCACAGAAGAAACCCAATCTCAAGCCTTCTGCAGGCAGAACTGACCTCTTCTACTGAGCACCTGTGGTCTTGGGCTCACCAGAAACCATACACAGTCTGACAAACTAAAATATCCTGTCTGTCAGCAGGATGTACTGCATTCATACGGCTTCCAGGCAAGAGCTTTGCCTATTTGGTGGCCTTAGTGCACAGGCAGACCAAACTTTTACAAGATAAACTTATCTCCTGCTGCACCTTCTGACAAAACCTCCTACAACAGCCAGCAAAATCATATGAGAAAAATTAGCTCTATTTTAATTATCACACATTTGATTCAAACGAAGGAAGATTAAAATTAGAGAAGGTAATTAAAAAAGCAACTTCACTTTCTTTTTAAAGACTTTGAGGGTAGATTTCCAATTTTTAAACGTGATTAATTTAAACAGTTGACTGAGGATGCTGTCACTAACTACACACACTGCCTGGTATGGCACTTGTCATTTCCGTGATGCCTAATCCACGCTGTTCAGACAAGGACCAAATCGAAGCCTGAATAGTATTTTTATGCACTGATGTCATATTAACTCTTAGAAGAGAGACAACAGATTTTCATGTGTCCAAACTTTATTACTCAGGTTTATTTTTATTTCTAAATACTACATACAAAGTGCAGTGAAAATGGTAAACTTAATTGTCTGCTGACGTACAGCAGCTCTTATTCACAGGACTTCAGGATGCTGCGAGGAGTTTGACTGCAGCTGGCCAAATGAGGCAGCGCATGAAGAGATTTGCTTCTTCACTTGTGCAGCATAAAGTTCTGGTGAAAAATATTAGTTTTATTTACTTGCACAAATACAAAGCCCTCAGCTGACAGAAGAGGTAAAAGATAAAGCATGAACAGAAAGGGACGGTCAGGTTCTGAAGTGGGAGGAGGTATGTGGTATACTGGTCCTTCTTACAGATCTCCTCTTTCCTTCAAAAGGAAAAGGTCCCTTTTTTTCTGGCAAGTATTTTTCAAAGTAAGGTTAGAGAAGAAAATGGAAGAACTACCTCCAGACCAGCATGGCATTGGTTTGGAGGAACAGAAGCTCAGAGAGATCAGAGTCTATTTACTTCAGTTCTACATAGACCAAGGCTACTCCACCAGTCGCCCACTGGCCCTGGAGCACTGGGTGCACATTCAGTAAAGCAGAACTGCTGCCTCAGCCTTTTTCCCAAAATCCCCTGCTGATAAGAAGGAAAGAGAAATGGTAACACCCACTTAATAAAAAAAACAGGCAAAGATGAGATTGGCAAAGGAAATGAGCAATGCTTGTGCAAAAGGTTTTCTTACCTCCCCAGAAAGGCAGAGATTCAGAGAGCTGGAAAAATAAATGTTCTGTTAAGTCAGAGGTTGAACCTAATTCTGTTTAGGAATCCTAAGGCTCACCATTAAGGAGGAGGTCAATTGCTACTGTACACAAAACTGCAGATTTAAGAAAAGCAAATCTATGGGGAAGAGAAGAAAAAAGGAAAGAAGAAAGAGGTCAACAGTGCCCGAGGCTATCCTTTTTAGTTGCAGTTAAGGAGTCAGTTTAATTCACTGTCTTCACAATTTGAGTTTGTTTTTCCAAATGTTATACAATCTCAGGTGAGCACATTATTTATTACACCAAAAATAAATTCAAATTATTTCAGTATTCAAGGCACTCTTTGGACATGGTCTAACTAAAATACTGTAATACATACAAATTATTACTTGCTTTATACACAAGAATGACTAATACTTCCTCAGTTACTTCTCTCTCCAAACACTCCAATATGGGCTTTTCCTCCTAAACTACGGCTTGTTCTCTGACTACTGAGGTTAAAGAACTACTTGTTCTCCAACTACTAAAGTTAACTCTCTCTGCTCTGCCAGCACACGTGCCAAGTAACTGATAGCAATACAATGAACCTAACTTTGCACTAACTTGAACATAATCATAGTCTTGTTTTATGCCATTGGGCTGACATACCTATTAAAGTGGAGACTGTTAGAAATAAGCCACCTATTAACCATCTAGTACCACCTCTCCTCTGGTTGCAAGCCTGTTCATTCTGGAGCTCAAACTGATCTCCTACAATAATGTTTCAACACATAAAAGCAACACCCAGCCTTCTAGATCATTACCTGCAATAATCTTAAAAGCTACCAAGAAAACTATCAGTGGTTGAAGGAAAGCTTTTCTGGCTTGAACATATTTTGCCAGCAATAAGCAAGCCTGAAATACTCCTGAGGAAGCTGTCTGTTCTCTGCATTGAAGGACTGCCATGGCAAAGTGCCACTGGTACATCTATACGGCACAGCTGAAGCCACAGAAATCCTGGCTGGCTCCTGATTGCAGAAAAGCAGTAGCAATGCTACTGAACACTACTGTGAAATTACTCATCCAGGTGCAGATTCTGCTGCACTGGCTTGTGATCCTAACCAGTGTGTTACTAGCTTCTCTTACCTGAACTCCATTGGAAAAAAAAATTAGCCCAAAGATTAACATCTTGAGTCACTCATTCCTCAGATGACATACAATTTTCAAAGAATGCCATGAACTGGATTGGTTTTAAGTTTGATAAAGGCTTTATGAATTAAAAATATATTTTCCATGTCTCAAGAGGTACATAGATGTGGTCTGTAGGTACCTCCCACACAAAGTACACGCAAGCATCAATTATGACTTTGCCTCAACCACCCTCTGTCCCAGGCTACCCTTAAATGACCTGATATGCCTTGCACATATAGAAGCACAGTGGGTCACAGAGTACCTGATTTCCTCAATGCCTGCAGGAAATGCAGTGATATGGATACACAGGTTTTAAAATCCAGCTTCAAAAAAACCAGCCTTCAGTTACAAAAGCTCAGGCTACACAGTCCTTTGAAGCCCTTCTAGACCAGGAAAACAATCTGACACTACTCAAAAAGGTAGCAATTCACCCTCACAATGTTCCAGCCAGCGGTACAACTAGTGAGATGAGTTTATTTGGAGAAGTACCTCAAAATTTAATCAACAGCATTTGTTTTTAAGACACCCTGGAAACATCAACTATGTATTTGCTGTTTATTGCTAGGGAAGCAAGCTATTTACCTAGCAACCTGTCACCTACATTTTGCACTTATAGTTTATCCACAAGAAATATAAAGGAACTTTTTCAGGAAAACTACCATTTCCCAAATTGATAGCTGGCTGTAGCTCTTTATCTCTTTGTCTTCCAAGATTATTTCTACCATTTCAATCATCAGATTTTCTTTAGTCAGCTGGAACTGTCTCATCAGACTTTAGGTGTAAATTCTTCTACCATTTCTGCAGTGCTCCTCAATATATTTTCTAACACACACTTTGCAGCTATGTAGAAACTATATTACTTCCCAAAGTGGATAAAAGAAACTTGTAGCACCAATAACAAAAGCCAGCTGAGTGCTTTAGTATCTACAGAATGACAGCTATACATGCATCCCTGAGCCTCAGTGCAAAGGGATGGCTTGTGGGAAAACCACTCCAGACCCATCTGTAATAAACTGGCTACCTCCCAGCTAAGGATCACATGATCCTAAAAAAAGCATATGGCTAGGAAGAGCTGCAAGGAAGTTCTGAGGTCAAGGGAAGTTCGCAAAAAAATAGTTGGCTTTCAGGGAATTTGGGGGGACTCTTAGGCATGCAGCTTGCAGAAGAGAAACGTACCTCTGGATAAGCATTAGGATAGAGAGAAGTGACAGCTGCTGTATTGTTCTTTCATATTGACACCAATTTAACAGAACCAGATGAGATGGCCCTGAACCGGTTCCAGGGATGTGCTGCTTTCCGGGACTGTTGAAGACCACAGTAAACTCTGCATGTTGCTAAAAATCACAAACTACTTCATATCTTTTATCAAGCATCCACCCTTCTAGGTCATTCATGTAAAGTAGATGTGAGCCAAGTTTATGTCTACTCCATAGGAATAGCTGTTAACAGCCTCACTGTAGGCACAAAACCAATGCTTCTCTCTAGAAGAGAGCAACCTTAAACTCATTTCCTCTTTTTAGTTAGCCTTTTAGTTGCTTTTCAGACAGTCTAAGAAGAACGCTTTAGCAGCAAACTGTAATATTGAAGTTCAATACCGAAGCTTCACTGACGAGTTAAGTTATCTGAGGCAAGAGTTAAACAGGTTTGCAAGCAAGAGAGTAAGCACAGCTCCTGCATGCTTTGTACCATCTACCAGGAGCAATTCCAACATCTGTATGCCAGTATTATGCTTTTAACCAAATTAGGCATGCAGAAGACAAAGCCCAGGTAACCATATCCTATGTGGTAAGATGCTAACAATATATACTAAAAAAAATATATACTAAAAATTTACATAACAATTTCCCCCCGCCATTATAATGGCTGTTTAATTCAAACCAAATATACTAGAAAATACACTATGTTTAAGCACATTTATTAATAGGGCCATTAATAAGAAATACACATATATTAGTAACTGGCTTTAAATAGAGACAGAAACAAGCAGCTGCTACATGGAAGCTACACAGTAAGAAATTCTTCAATAACGAAGAGGGGAATTTCAGCCGAAAACAAGGCTGTGAAGTTGACTCAGATGATTAACTACTGGCCACAAGTCACATGTTGGCGTCCATGTTGACTAATGGGTATATTTCCCCTGAAAGTCTTTATTCTGAGGTAGTATAAGGCCACTTAACTGTTGCTTTTTTGCACCTACTGAGTGACTGACTAGCCCTAAACCTCTCTTATACAGACCGTGCTGTTACATCTGAAGTTACAGCTCAGAATTGCCTTCTGTGCATGAGGAAAAACCCATGGCAGCAAGTGGGGGACAGGAAATACTGCAAGTTCCTGTTTGTAAAGTTTCCTCTGCATCGTTTTCACCAGGATATGTCCCCTCCACTAAGAAACACACACAAGAGGTGGAACCCAAAATGAATGACCATTTACATTTCAGCTGAGATTTCATATTACTGTTCCCACATCTGGCAATTCAGGGCTACACATACCAAAGCACTGGTGTTGGCAAGGTCAGCATTCTTATCTTCCGATTCCAGGCTCTCTTACCCTGTTACTTTGGATAGGTTACAAGGAAAATTTCACTTAATGAAAAACAAAACTCCCTCCCCATCACACCACACCCTTACTTCACTGACATGGGACAACACAAATCTCAGTGTGATAATTACCACTTGATTGCACTCAAAGTTGTAGAAGTAATGCTACCAGACCAAATTTCGTGGTCTTGTGCTTTGTGCATGTCCAACTGACACACTACTTGAAGGACTGTACTTACAGCAGCTTTCATTTTCTTTAATCAGCTAACAAAGCCTTCCGGTTTCTGTGTTGCTCTGTGCTTGAGCCACATGTATGTTATGATAGGGATTAAAAATTAAAGAAAGGCCTCTTCAAGTAGAATCCACCCTGCTGGGTACTTTCTGGACAGATACCTAGAAGAGTGAAACCTATTTTCTTTAAGTTACTGAGGCAGATGCCCTGGAGTTCAACCCTAAAATTATTTGTAGAGTTCTGTTAAATTGTTAAACTTTTACTTGTATTTCAGCTGCTACCTAATGAAGTCTCCATATATATAGGACTGAAAATCCAGGCTGTGACGTTGAAAAATTTATTCTTCACATATAGCACAGCCTAAGCAACATGGAATACCAAAGGACTTTAGTTTCACTCATGTCAAAATGTAAGCGTTAATTTAGGGACAAAAACTCACTGAATCTGAAGATGAACTGAACTGAGGCAGTGCTCAGTGGTCTCGTGTTTCCCCTTCCTCTCACTCCTGCAAGGTAGTGAGCACCTCTAGCCACGTGGCTTGTTATGTCTGCTCTCTTTCATGTCAGTTTTCAGATGTCCAGGTGTTTCAACTGTTGCAGGTTAAACAGGGAATAAGAGCACTTGTCAGGTGTCACAAGACATCATCCTAAGGAAAATCATTCAGCTTAAACTCTCTTTGAGACATCATACAATACAGTCGTTGACTTGATAGTATCATACTCCACTCTGATTATTTACAGTAAGGCACAAGGATATTACAGAAGGGGCATCACCAGAAGTTGGGCTGCCACGATACAGTCCCATTAAGGTAAAAATTACAAGGAGTGAAATAAGACACTGCAAAGGTAAGATAAGAGAGTCCTTTATGGCTAGGTCTCAGGATTTCATGGGGACTGCCTGCTTCACACTGACTTTCATAGTTTCAGTTCAAAAGATCCAGAAAAGTAACTAAACAAAATTGAGATCATTTTGCTGCTTGCCCATGACTATTTTTTAATCAGACAGCTGTGATCCCCTTCATGCTTTAAGAGAGTATATTGGTGGGAAGAGAGAGCCACTGAGATGGTGGAGGAGCTGCCTGCAGCCCCTGATGCAGAACCACAGCCCTCCAGCCAATTTCTCAGTGCTCTCAGACCCTACAGCCTTTTACTATTTCGTTCTCCCCATCTCTCCTCCCACAAAACAGACCCTCACAGCTCATCTGACACACCAAAGCTGTAAATATGCCTCCTCCCAACAACCAAACCCTCTCCATTGAAGCATCATTGAGGATGAACGAGATGTCACCTAAGCTGCAAGCCTGGCACAAGCCTTCAGCCCTGAGGACAAGTTGGTCCTCACAGCCTACCATGATAATGCAAATTGAAACAGTCCAACCAGCCATGGTCTGAAAGAAACAGTGGCCTGACGGGAAAAGAGAACCACCTGTGGCTACATAACTAAACATCTCAACACATTATGTATAAACGAGCTGACCTGAAGTTGCACTGGCAGTTTTGAACCAGCTACTCTTAACACCCAAGTGCTAAGAGTAAGCTTCATACTAAAAAGCGTTCTTTTAAGCATCTTTGCTGGATGCAGTTTAGGTAGCAATTTTACTTCCAAAAGATCCCAGAGTATATTTAAGATCACCAGTTTAGAGGATCTCCAACGGGATAGAAAAAGCCATCCATTCAGCTCAATTCACTTCACATGTTAAGAGCACATCCTTCAAATTGGGTCACAGAACCCAAGGGTGGGACAGGCACCCCCTCTCCTCCTCCCACTGCAGCACTAAGAATGGCTGCAATTTCCAGCTTCAGCTGGGAAGACATGCTCATAATGGGGGGGGGCGGGGTGGGGAAAGGTGGGCAGGGAAAACACACGCAATTATTCTTTCTGCCAGGATATGGATCTTAGGCCTGTGGTATAGGACATCCTGTAATTCACAGGACAAGCAGCAACCCTGAATACATTAAAAATTTGATGTATTGTGGTTATCTCACCTACCCTATAGAATAGTACAGAGAACCCAACAAAATTATTTTTGTACAGGTCTGCCTAGGACAGAGTTACAAGCGATACTGTATTTATCTAAAACTGAAGGTCAGTTAACATCTGGGTCTGATGGCGAGTTATGTGGCTACCCTGGAGGGGAAGGGTGGAAGGGTCTTTTGTTTAATAAGCGTAAACGGTCAGGAATTGGTCCCAGTCTAATGTGAGAGGGGACAGTGCACTAGAGGGGCAGGATCCTGGTGTCCTGCCCAGACCCTGGTTCAGAAGAACGAACCCTGCTTCCTGTACCATCCAAAGTCAGGTTTTTCTGCCCCACATTCAAGTGGAAACAAGGCCTAGATCTAACACATTCTTGCAATAGGCACAGGGCTGAGCAAAACCCACCCTGACAGGAAACTCAGCTGTGACCTACTTGAGCATACATGAAGTTATACACTACCTGTGGCAAAGTGGTACCCATTCATACATCTGCTGATAAGAGAAACATGAATGAGGAAAAGCAGGAGTGCCAAGAAATCATTCACCCAGGTCCCACATACCCCAGCACACCACAATCTCCTCCCCTGCTTTTTCCTGGATTTGTTTAATGATGCAGAGCATTTTCACCTTAAGAACTGAAACAAGGCTGCTCAGTTTCCAGCCTCCTGCTTTGCCTCACAAGAGGGGCTATGACCGCAAACATGGCCAAACACTTCTCCTTCCTGTCACCAAGAGCCAAGTCATACAGCTGCCCCTGCAGATGGGGACCAGCTCTTGTACAACAGCCAGACTTGGGCTCTCCCAGAGCAACTCGTCTCTCTGCGGAAGGCTCCCAAAAGCCATCCCTCCTGCCCACAGTATCAAGGCTGGACCACACAAAACTAGGCACGAGCTTTACTGAACCACCCAGAATACAGGACAAAGTCACCCAACCAAGATGTGTCTTTTCAGCAACATAATTTTTCTCCTTAATGTTTGGATATTGTCAAAACCAAAGACTTCTCCTAGGTGACATCGTTCTTCCTAAGAAAGGTAAACCCTGTTTACAATAGACAGACCTACTACCAGGAGGCTTCTGCCACTCTTCCAGAGATTTCATTATCTTATTTGAACACAGCAGCCACTTCACAGAGCTTGCACAGAATGGACCTCTCCTTATTCCATCCCACCTCCACATCTAGGAAACTGTAAAAACCCACTCCCCTCCCTGCAAAGCATCTCCTACCATGAGACTCATGTCCCCACATGTAAAAAGAAGTTTATCTCATTTTCAAAGTTTTATCTCACATGGCATTTTCCCTGACTCTGAATCACAACCCATGCAGCTGAGCTGGGGCAGGAGATGACTGAGAACTGCCGGAGCTGTAACGGCCACGGGGCAGTGGTCAATCACAAGCCTCTGCTCCCCAGTTCCTCTTCTGCCATGATAGACAAAGGGCATACGCATCCACCCGAACATGGTCCTTCCTCACCTACACGTCGCTTTCTTTCCTAATGCTTTTTCCTTTAGAAATACACTTAGAAAACAAGACCCGATGCAGGAGGGCAGAGCACTCCTCTGCCTGAGGGCCAGCAGAGCAAACGGGATTTGTCTTTAAAAGTAACACGTTCCATTAACAAAAATACATTTCTTGAGACCACATTGGCCATTTGTTAAAACGCAGGTGCAATTTCACTGGTTTCTGGAGAGTTGTGCCCTGTTATATCAGTGACATATCTAATGCCTAGTGCTAGCATGAGGCCTCGGCCAGGAGAATTAGGGTAAATTGGGCTGATCCCCCTACAGTGAGAAGGGGGTCTGCCAGGCTGCAAACAATGTAACAAGAGTCATTCCCTTGCACTTTGCATAACAGAGGCGATGGGTATCACCAGGTCATTTAGTGAATATCTTTCACTTCCACAGTGCAACAACTGACGGACAGTTGCTGTTGGTTTTTAGCAAATGTCTTGCTAATTCTATACAAACAGATGCATCTACAGGATAATAAAAATATCTGTAGCACAAATCCAAAAATATATGATAGATGTTCTTCAGAAGCACATACAGTCTTTGAAATATAAAAATACCCACCACCTCAGGCCTTTTCTCCAAGTCAACCTTTATTTTCCCAAGCATTGCTTTCCATATCTTTTGATTTTTATACTAGTATTTTCTTATCCTGTTTCTGCAGGAGAGCCATCATAGACTGCTACAACAGCCCTTGGCATACAGACTTGTTAAAGCACAGTTCCAAGTTCAGCAGTGAAAAGGTAATAGGTTACTGAAAAAGGTCAAAACAAGCAAAAGCTGAAAAATATCCCAGGCGTCAATTGTTAACAGAGGCTGAAGACAATTTTTCCACAATCTTTGCACTGACAGCAGGAAGCACAGGCTTCCATTGTCTAATATGGTATTTTGCATATTTGAGATACAAATATTTGTACGAAGCTTACACCACTGCACACTTTGTGTATTCAGTCTATAAGCTAACACAACACAGAGGGAATTAAGTCTACAACAGGTTGCATCTACATTTGGTGGAGGAGGAAGACTTCTCTTGATGCTTCAAAGTAATTCTGTAAAAGTAACCACTTCCCAGTTATTTTAACTTTAATTACCGGATAACACACTATCACAGCATTTCTGAATACAATGTTGTTTCAGGGCAAGGTGAAACAATATGGAGCTGATATTGTTTTATCAGCTCTATTTAATTTTTCGCCCCTTTTAGCTGTTATAGGCAGTCATCCAGGTTACTGGATAGATTGCAATGCCAAATCCACAATACTGAGCCCACAGTTAAAAATTAAAATGTAACTTAACTTCGGACATAATTCTAGCTGCCTCACAATCAATGATTTTAAAATATTTAGAAGATTTTTTTAAAATTCTACAGCAACATCAAAAAAAATATGGTACTCCTATAAATTTTGAAGGGCTAACAAAATCAGGTCTGGCAGCTGAGAACTACAGTTATTGCACAACAGAAGTCTAACTGGCAGTATGTTTTAACTATGTGAACTCCAAATCTTTGTTTTTGATTGTCACACCTGTGAGATTATCTCATTAAAAGACAAGGGAGTAACGAGGTGCCAAATTTAACCACAGTGTTTTCAACAGGCAAGCTCACAGAAATAATTCGGTTCAAAATGCTCGTAATATTAGAGGTTCAGCAGAGCATGTAAAGCACCCCTTCACTGAGGACTAAATGCAGAGAAAAATGTGATTATTTCACCACAAGATGTAATTTCTCAGTAAATAAGACATGTAAAATAAAACCCAGAGAAATACAAAGACTATTAGTGGGGAGTCTGATAACAAATGGGCTCTTTCCTGCTGTAGTCTCCTTATAAACCGTAGCAATCAAAAGGCTACGAGTAGCACCTGCATGGGAGCTACCTCCCCACCTACAAGAGCAGCACCTGTGAAACAAGACCAGAGCCCCTAAAGGACCTCTTATGCACAGGTGGCATGAGCCAAGCAGCACAGCTGGTGTGCTGAAAGGGAAGAAGCATGTGCAAAATCACTCTGGGTAATCCCTCAAGTGTAACTGGGAGCTTGTTTGTAGGGGTGCTGCTTTCTGATGGCCCAAAATACCCTAAACATTTATATAGCAGCAGTAAGCAACAACCCACCTTCCAGTCACTGGAGAGTCTGAGAAATTAAACAGCCACGCTTTGCCCCACTGCCATGCTATATCAGATACAGCATCTGCAACATTTACACTAAAATGAAATCAAATGCTCCAGAACCACGTACTCTCTAGACACATTTTTTACCTATATTTCTGCTATCATCAGTTTTTCCATCTGCAAAAGGTACAGTCTCATAAAACAACGCTAAGTATTTCAGATCAGCATTTGTCAAAATAAGGTACGCATCTTATTCCAAGCGGAGAGCTCATGGCCGTGTCTACTACAGTAAAAGCTCAGCTTATACTTCAAATAACTCTCGGTTCCGACCTACAGGGACGCAGAAAGGAAGGCTGTGGAAAAAGCACCATGCAAATCTAGACACCTACTGCATGAGCCGCACGTACACAGTATCCCAGCACCGGGCTACATAAGAGCATTCACTGCCAAGAAAGGACAGCCGCACTGTGGGACCGAAAGCAAGGGTAATTCTTAAAGATGACTAAACTCACACACAAGGCTAATCGTGCCTTGAGATGAAGTGGAACAGCCTTAGTAAAGCACAGGCGTTACAGGGATAGAAGGAAAGTCTCAGAAAATCAAGCCACATCAACAAGAAACTGGTCAGCAACTGTTAGCTTTAAAGTGGATCTGGCAGCCTGCCCCCACATTACACAAGTTGCAGCAATGTTAAGCAAAGGTTTAAAACGCAGCTTTTCTCCTAGCTCCCGCTTACAGATCCGTGTGACGCTTGGACGTCGAGGAAGGACTACTGCTACGTTTCGAGTGGCAACCAGCGGCTGCTGCGGGGTGCGCTCCGTGAGCCGCCACCGCCCCGCTCCCGGGCCAGGCTGGCACAGCACCGGCACCCGCTGAGCCCCCCGGCCCCACAACGCGGCGCTGCTGCGGGGCGCCGGCTCGGTTACCTGCCCTCGGCGCAGCCCCGGCTGGCAGCACGGGGAAATAAAGTGCCGCCCCGGCCTCCTTGCGGGGACGGCCCCGCTGCTGGCCAGCCCCGGCTCTGCCTTACCTGGGTGTCCCGGCCGCCGCGGGAGCCCTGGCGCCGGCGGCGCGGAGCTGAGGCGGAAGGAGGGAGGGAGGGAGGGAGGGAGGGAGGGGGGAGGCACGGCACTGCCCCGCTCCAGCCCGGGAAGGCGGCGGCGGCAGCAGCACCTCCTCCTCCCGCCGCCCCGCCGAGCGCGGCTCCCCGCGGCGCGGCGGCGGAGGAAGCGGCGGGGGCGGCCCCTGCGACGGAGCCCACAGCCCGCTCCGCTCCCCGCCCCGCCGGCGGCACTGCCCGGGGCCCAGAGCCCGCTCCGCTCCCCGCCCCGCCGGCGGCACTCCCCGGGGCCCAGAGCCCGCTCCGCTCCCCGCCCCGCCGGCGGCACTGCCCGGGGCCCAGAGCCCGCTCCGCTCCCCGCCCCGCCGGCGGCACTGCCCGGGGCCCAGAGCCCGCTCCGCTCCCCGCCCCGCCGGCGGCACTCCCCGGGGCCCAGAGCCCGCTCCGCTCCCCGCCCCGCCGGCGGCACTCCCCGGGGCCCAGAGCCCGCTCCGCTCCCCGCCCCGCCGGCGGCACTCCCCGGGGCCCAGAGCCCGCTCCGCTCCCCGCCCCGCCGGCGGCACTGCCCGGGGCCCCGCTGCGCTCGGGGCAGGTGCGGGATGGTGAGAAACTGAAGAAGAGAAGGCGACCCACATCAAATAGGCCTAGTGGGAGCTGCTTGGAAACGTATTGGAGATGAAGAAGAAAAAGGCAAATTCTACAACTCGGAGCAGGATACAAACTTTCCCCCCAAATTTAATCCCCCTATGCTTGCCACCAGCTGGCTTTAAATGTGTGTGGCCGGTGCTTTGGCTCAGGTGTTTCTTGTTCCAACCCGCGGTGAAGAGCGAGCACTCACAGGGCTGTGGGTTGGGCTTTGGGGAAGTGGTGGGTACAGCTCTCTGCTGTTCCGAGTGGGTGCTGCACCTCAGGGTTGCTCCTGTGTAATGACCACCACAAATCTGCTTGTGCCCAGGTGGCCCTGGGATTACAGCACCTTCCTTCATTCCTAACTGTGGGTAGTGGGTGCATCCAGCCACCCCAAAGCTCAGATGCTCATCTACACCCAGAATAACTGAAGGTGGTTTTTTGCACCCATCAGGAGCCTGTGTTGAACTTCAGACTTCAGGGGCTTTAGTGAGATATCACCCAGGCTCTCTTCTTTATCTTCTTCTCTTAGCTCAGCCTTACCTACAGAAACTGACAGTCTGCAAAACCTCACTGAGAGAAAAAGAGCTTGTAAAGTCCAGTTGAAACGTATCTCTCGTGTTTCTAAGTGTCAATCTAGAGGAGAGCAAGTAGGGTCTATGCTGCTTGGAAGCGAATTGTTTTGTTGTGACTAGTGCATAATAGCTGGATCAACACAGATGTCTTTCTGTTCAGCTCAGAGGAAATTACTTATGCAGTCTTTGTTTTCACTTGGGGGATTTCCTCCAAATTATGCTTCTGGCGCCATGGCCGCGTCTCCCATGCCTGTCACTACTGCTGAACATGGGGAGTCACAGGGCTGCACCCCTAGTGTGCGGAGCATCTCTGGTATAAACACGTGGGCAGTCTGCATGCAGGCACCTCACAGGGACCAGTGCCACCAGCCTGCTCTCACCACCCTCCCTCTACTCTGTATCCACACGTTAGTAGTAGCACTCACTCAGATGTCCATGCAGACCTCCTTAACCACTGCCACTGATGTGGTCATTTTGCAAAGCAAGCAAATTTTGCTTTGTTTTTCAAGCAACAGCAGCTACAGCTTCCCTCACCCTGCCTGCTGCTGCTGTAGCAGGAGGAAAGGACAATAAAACAGAACAGTTGCTTAAGGGTTGACTTGGAAAAGCTTTACCCTATAAGGTTCCATTTCTGAGCTCCAGAAAGAAGTGTCGTCTGGCAGTTATGCTACAACGTGACGACATCACTCCTGAGACTTCATTCCAGATCTGCAGCAGCAGCAAAGAGACAGGAGAACACACCTCCGTGGTCCAAAGCATGGGGCTATTGCCATGCCTAAGGTGTCCTTCTCACAACTACTGACCAGGCGTTAACCACTTTGATGTTGATTGGTCAACTAATGGAGCATCTGTGGTGGAGGTGTGGATCACAAGATTTTTTGCAAGCTTTGTGAAGCTTGCCCAGTTCTCAGTCCTCTACCCTCCCCTCCCACCTTCTTCTACTGCAATGGCAGATAAAGACATCAGCAGAACAGTGGGATCAAAGCAACTCCAGGATGACACTGCTTCTGGGGACACGGATGTGCCTCTGAGGCACTGAAGAGGGTTGGTCACTGCCTGAAGGCTTGGCTCTGACTACCTGTGCTTGCCTTGAATTATAACTGCTCTGGGCTGGATGGCAGCTGTGAGAGTGAGGAAGAGAGCTCTGCAAAGGCTGGGTGGCAAAGGATGGGGAAGAGCTTAGCAGCCTTCCAGAAACTCTCTTTTAAATGCATGCTGAGCACATGCATTGAGGAAAGGCTTAGATGCTCTCAAAAGCTCTGGGAAAGCTTTGGGAAAAACTTTGGGAAAGCTTTCCAAAAGCCTTGGGGAAAAAGCATTGCCCATTGGTGTGGCTTCTCATGGCTTGGTGAGCAGGGCAGCACCGTGCATTTGGATTTCTACCGCACAGCTTTTGTTTCTCATGGCCTGTGTTGCCTTCACTCTTCACTTAACAGAGCAAGTGGTGTGATTTCAGTTTGAGGGACATGCCAATCCCTGCACAGTACCAGGGTTTGCAGAATTACTGGGGAAAGGAGTTTTCATTTTGCAAGGAGGGTTTTGTTTTCCTTCTGTACTTCATAGATATCTAAAAGTGCCCGTCACTAGGGCTACTAGTATGTCCTGATCTAATGTTTTTAAACAGCAAAAGTACTTTTCAAATATTAAGCTTCTTTTATACATCTGTATATATTTGACAGCCAGGAGAGGACTGAGCTTTCCATCCAGGGGAATATTTTTGCTCAGGATTAAAAAAAAAAAATCCGCTTTGCAGAAAAAGCAGAAAGGTGGAACCAGAGATGATTTAATTTCCCTAAAATTTCACATGCAAAAATGTTACGCAAATGGGAATGCAAAAAGGAGGGGATGTTTCAGGGCGTCAGTTCTATTTCTAGAAGAGCTCAGTGTTACTTGCTGCATCTTTTCTCTCTTTCATCTTAGAAGTTCAGAACCCCTGTGGACTGGGGTGGCGTAGCATCAATCCCACCTCTGGGCTGCAGGGATTGGCGCACTGGCTGACTGAACCTTTTCTTTGGTAAGCCCCCGGGGGCTCAGGGAACTGAAATGGCAGAGTGATCTTGCTCCGTTTTGGATTAAAGGCACTCAGCTCCCAGAGCGGCTGACTTTGTTCTACTGCAACGGAAGGAACAGTGGTGAAGAGTTCTTGTGGCAAACCGCCCCTCTCTAGGAGGAAGTCTCCACTCTGGGAAAGACCGAGGCTTATGAAATTTCAGGCTCACATCTGGTGTAAAGTACCAAAGAGAGAAAGAAAAATAAACAAGTTGCACGGCAACTTTGATAGTCCACCTTTTCCAGCAGTTATTTATGCTTCATCATCTCATGGTCCATGTCCGTTCTCTCTTTGGAGCCGATGTTGTTCCTTTGGGTGAGTTCTTGAGTCCAAAAAGCCCCTTTTTGGCAATCTTTCTGGTCAGAAAGAAGCATCTCTACCAATCTCTTGGTCACAGAGAGGCTCCTCCTCTTTTTTCTTTTCATACCTGTCAAACCCTATTCAGCCCTCCTTCATTTATCAGGGGCTTCTGTGAGTTCAGTCACTGAGCTTTTCCAACGTGTTTTTCTCTTCCCTCGCTTGCTGTGGGCAGAGATGGCAAACAAGAAGGAACCCTGTGAATGACAGAAAAATTACAGTCCTCCTTCCTTGTCTGGTTTCCATACCAGCGAATGGGCTGCTTTTCCTTTATCCAGAGCTTTTTCTCAGTTTTGAGAGATGTTAAGGGTGATTAATTCCATTGCACCACTGAAAGTAACTAAAAAGTGGAGTGTAATACAGACCTACCATAAAATATTCTTTCTTGCAGTCAATGATGGTGTCTTGAAGATAGATGGAGGGACCAGCAAAATAACTGAAAACCACAGGGACAGTATTTAAATGAGGCTTTGTTAGGAGAACAGAAACCAGGAGGCAGGGGAGCCATGGGGTCTCTGTCTGGCAGACTAGATTGCAAAGGGGGCTATGGATTGCTGGCAGACACTCTGAGCATATTTTGGGGAGATTTTCACTGGGGACTGGGGAGAAGAACTGAGTCAGGTACCTCTTTGTGCTGTGATTTTTTGATCCTGCCACACTTGGTAACATTGGGCACACCAGTCACATTCACAATGATGTGTAGATCAACGCTGTAATTTTCTAGCGGAGTCCTGCTAAACTTGCTGGTACCTATGGCAATGTGTTCCGCAGTCTAACTGTGCATTTTACCAACACTATTTCCCTTCATCCCGTCATCCATCTGTAGTCACCAGAGAATGCAGGATGCTGGGCTGCATGGAACCTACCTTTCACAGACACAAATAAATGTATTTTTACAATAGACCTGTGAGTTATTGCAGCAACACTTACTGCCTGCCCACAAGCCATCACAGTAACTCAACAAGGTCATCCTAGCCCTTTCCCCACCATCAACTAATCTGCAGCTTGCACAGCCCATAACCTATTTCTCAGTCTCCCATTAATGGCAACCAACCTTCTTTGTTCCTCCAAAGCCTTTACTGCTGCAATAGGTTGAGATTCATTAAAAGTAGGGAGTGAGACAGTAGGGAGCAGCTGGATCTTCCACTGAGGTCTCTACTCAGCTGTGACATTTAAGAGGCACTGCATGTTGAGGGAATAGGTTTTTCCTATACAGAGAGGGATGTATTTGCCAGTGCCAACTACAAAACTCATGCTTGCTGTATTTCAATGAGTCCATGCATATATCTCCAATGTAGCTGTGCTTTGGGATATATGATTCCCAGTCTGGTCCAGAAGTGAAAACTGGAAACACAAGGGGCACTAATTTTTTATTGGCAAGTCCATCTCCATGATCATCAAAAAGATCTGCAAGGACATATGTCATTTGGCCTAGTCTTTGAGGGGACAGATGATTCCAATACAGGGCTAGGTTCTAACTACAATTGTTTAACCCCATCGGGGTCTGAGGACCCAGTGGTCACTAAGTGATCTGGGCACACCAGCACCAAACATGCCAGACATCTGCATAACAGCTGTGTGTTTAGGAAATCTCCTGCCTACCTCTGAGGACAAGCGAGCTGCTTTCTGCTACTGAATGTTACTTTTATCTACTTCTACCTACCATACTCCTTAAGCAATTCAAACAACTGAACGATCCCTATCCCTCTGATTCCTCTTTGCAGACAGTGTACTTCCTGTACCGCCATAACAACAGGCAGCTTTCTGGCCACAGTGACTAGACCACGAAGACATTCACTGCCCTCTTTTATTAAAAAAAGAGATATCTTTATCTGGAGGAAAAAACCCGCAACCTTCTCTTCTGAATTCATTATAGTTATAGTAAGGAGAAGAGTTACTTTCAACTTCAGGTCTATAGTAAGGAGAAGAGTTAGGTTATAGTAAGGAGAAGAGTTAGGTTATAGTAAGAAGAGCTAGGTTATAGTAAGGAGAAGAGTTACTTTCAATTTCAGGTCTGGCTCTTCTTCTACTGACTCAAACAACAGGTTCTCCATCACATCATGGGGTACACAGCAGTGATGGTGGGCTATACTGGATTTGACTTCTCTGCATGAGAGCCCTGAGAGCTCTTTTCTTTTTTTCTGAGAACAGACCACATACTTAAAATACAGAAGTACCTATTGTCATCAGGGATTTTCTACACTGTAAAATGCATGCAAGAAAATTCATAGAAAGATTGTTGCCTGGAGGAAGCCCTAAAAGACAGGTCTTACTTAACTGCCCTCTGGGGATAGCATGACCCACTATAAGACTGAAAAAAGAGACACTGAAGAAAACACTAATAAGTCTGACCAGGCCTTATTACTGGGATAAGAACATGGTAATAGGGATATCATCAGACATGCATCCTTTCTTTGCTATGGCCACATCAGGTTAAACATAGGTCTCTCCCAAGCCATGGAAAGACAGGCTCCCCTGTCACTATTGCTTCTTTCTTACTGAGTCCTTCTGAATCCTCGCAGATTAGGGTCTTTCTGTTTTATGGCCCATGACAGACAACTCGGAGAAAAAGACAACGTAAACATTGGCCATTTTCTGGGACAAATTTTAAGGCATCTAAGAAACAAAGAGCATTCCTGTAGCACTAACATGCATCTGTAGGAGAACAGTAAAAATGTGTACTATTAACCCAGTTCAAGGGATACTTACCCATTTGCTAGTTAAATATTATCTATTTTCACTGTCTATAGCCAAACATAAATAGGATAGCCAAATAGCAGAATAGCAAAAGATACAAACAGGAAAAGAAATCCTGTCTCCGTCAGCCATCCTTAGAGAGCCTCCAATGGCCTCGTTCTTTTTTACCTCCTCTTTTTTACCTCAGCTTTTACCTCCTTCCTACTTTCCAGCCCACTGTTGCCAGCTCAATGCCAGCCACTGGGTTGCATTTCACTGCTGGTATAATCATATCACCACATGCGTTTGCCAAATCTTTCCTTCCCCTTTCTCTCTGCTACTGTATAACACTGCATTGCAACTTGCCATAATCCAGGGAACTAATAATTTAAAACAGGTGACTGTCTTCATTACAGTGCAGCCTGATCTGAGTGGTGGCTTGATATGCAAATATAATAAAATGACAGGAAATAACCTGTGTATATAAAGAGTCTTCATCTATTTGCATGTTTTACCTCACACACAGGGTCAGCACAGTAGTGCTGGGGAGCACATGGAAGTTCTTTGCTAGTACTGATACAAAGAATAGCTACCTAAAAAGGCAAGGATGTGGACTAGGGTATGGGGTTGCTGAGCTCTGGTGGTTTTCAGCTTGTGGTCCCTGGGCCTCTAGGTACTTCCTAGGGGATGTAACCAAGAAAGGCCATGCTTCATACAGTAGGATCCTTTCTTTTAAGGATCCTTAGATCTCAAAACCACTGCCCTGCCAGCTTAAGAGTGGTGTGGAGGCAGTATGGACTGTCTGCAGCATGCAGCTACCAGGAGCCTCGAGCAAAAAATTGTGGCTAGGTGACACTGCAGGGCAGCCTCAGACACCGTGATAGCACTGCGTGTGGTGTAGAAGCCTCATGTGTGGCGTAGAAGCCTCATGTGTGGCTGCTAAGGAAACAGAGTAAGCCTGCTTGAAGAGGCACCTCTTGGGATCCAAAAGCAAGTTTATCCTTCAGATACAGGTGGCACAGCAAAACTTAATCAGTGGGTATGGGTGCTACAGTGAACAGCTTCTGAGCTCAGCAAAACTCTAATTTCTTGGCTGACCTAAGTGGAGTTACACCAACTTTATAGCAAAAATGTTGAAAGGAGACTTTGTGTCAGGATGTGGTCTGTTTAGCTAGAATATACCATTGAAAAGTAGGTGGTCAATGTGTAATCTTAGCTTGTATGTAAAGCCTTGTGTGAGACTCTGCATAGGCCTAAAACACAAAGCAAATATGTAAACATAACTTTTCTCCCTCAGGAGACAAGAATATTGCTCTGTTTATGAGCGGTTTGTATCATTGTGTTACATCACTGTGTTACACTGATTTCATTAGAAGAAGTAGCTAAACCACTTTGTTAGAAGGCCATCACACCAAATCTCTAACCCCCAAGAGAAGTTCAGATTCTGACTGTGGCGACATTATTGTAGATACATTCCTAGTGAAATTGTTCTGAATTTACACATAGGTCAGACCATGGCTTTGCTTATAACTTTAGTGTAACTGGGATTCCCTTACAAAATAGCAAACCGGAGAATAAAATATATCATGCATCTGGTTGACTTTGTAAGTTTACTTCAACAGATGAAATCTGTATTATGACAGCAGCCTTCAGTCCAAGCATTTTGCCACATGATCTCAATTCATGCCCTTACCAGGCTGGCACCTCAGTAATGACAATTCAGAGTAAATCCACTCTGATAATTACCTCCTTTAATTCAGGACTAAGCCTGACCTTGTTCTGTTTGAAGTCAAGCTTTCTAACAGTTTTTCAGATCCAACATGGTCTGCCAATATGGTGCTTAATGGATATATGTGAGCATGTATGTGCATGTATAGACACAGAGATATGCACGCACACACAATTTTTTATACACCTTTTGAAAGACAAGTTAATGCAATTTGGTTCACCACTTTAAACTGCAGAAATGTGACAATATGAGCAACAGCCAGTAATCCTACTCTTGCCAAATTAGTACCCTCTATGCTTCATTGGACTCTGTCATAAATCAAATATTTTCAGAGAACTATTTAGCTATCATAGAATCATAGAATCCATAAGGTTGGAAAAGACCCTTAAGATCATCAAGTGCAACTGCTAACCTATCACTGCCAAGTCCACCACTAAACCATATCCTCAAGCACCACATCTACCCTTCTTTTAAATACCTCCAGGGATGGAGACTCAACCACTTCCCTGGGCAGCCTGTTCCAATGCCTGACAACCCTTTCAGTGAAGAAGTTTTTCCTAATATCCAACCTAAACCTCCCCTGGTGCAGCTTGAGGCCATTTCCTCTCGTCCTATCGCTTGTTACTAGGGAGAACAGACTGACCCGCGCCTCGCTACAACCTCCTTTCAGGTAGTTGTAGAGAGAATAAGGTCTCCCCTCAGCCTCCTCTTCTCCAGACTAAACAACCCCAATTCCCTCAGCCGCTCCTCATAAGACTTGCTCTCTAGACCCTTTACCAACTTCATTGCCCTTCTCTGGACATGCTCCAGCAACTCGATGTCATTCTTGTAGCAAGGAGTCCAAAACTGCACACAGTACTTGAGGTGCGGCCTCACCAGTGCCAAGTACAGAGGCACTATCACTGCCCTGCTCCTGCTGGCCACACTATTCCTGATACAAGCCAGGATGTCATTGGCCTTCTTGGCCACCTGAGCACACTGCCGGCTCATGTTCAGGCAGCTGTCAACCAACACCCCCAGGTCCTTTTCCTCCAGGCAGCTCTCCAGCCATTCCTCCCCAAGCCTGTAGTGTTGCATGGAGTTGTTGTGACCCAAGTGCAGGACCCAGCACTTGGCCTTGTTGAATCTCATACCGCTGGCTCCGGCCCAACGATCCAGCCTGTCCAGGTCCCTCTGTAGGGCCTTCCTGCCCTCCAGCAGATCGACATTTCCACCCAGCTTGGTGTCATCTGCAAACTTACTGAGGGTGCACTCAATCCCCTCATCCAGATCATCAATGAAGATATTGAACAGGACCAGCCCCAACACTGAGCCCTGGGGGACACCACTCATGACTGGCCGCCAACCAGATTTGACTCCATTCACCACCATTCTCTGGGCTCGGCCTTCCAGCCTGTTTTTAACCCAGTGCAGAGTGCACTTGTCCAAGCTGTGAGCAGCCAGCTTCCCCAGGAGAATGCTGTGGGAGACAGTGTCAAAGGCCTTACTAAAGTCCAAGTAGACAACGTCCACAGCCTTCCCCTCATCCACTAAGCGGGTCACCTTACCATAGAAGAAGACCAGGTTAGTGGGGCAGGACCTCCCTTTCATAAACCCATGCTGGCTGAGCCCGATCCCCTGGGTGCTGCGTAATGGTATTCAAGATGATCTGCTCCATGACCTTTCCCGGCACCGAGGTCAGGCTGACAGGCCTGTAGTTCCCCGGATCCTCCTTCCAACCCTTCTTGTAGAGGGGCGTCACATTCGCTAGTTTCCAGTCATCTGGGACCATCCCAGTTGACCAGGACTGCTGATAAATTATGGAGAGCGGCTTGGCGAGCTCCTCTGCCAGCTCCCTCAGTATCCTCAGGGGGATCCCATCCAGCCCCATGGACTTGTGAACATCCAGTGAAGGAGCAGGTCGGTGACTGCCACATCTTCAACAACTGGGACTTCATTCTGCATACTGTCTCCATCTCCCAGCACAGGGGCCTGAAAATCCTGAGGATGACCAGTCTGACTATTAAAGCCTGAGGCAAAGAAAGCATTAAGTACCTCAGCCTTCTCCTCATCTTTCGTGGCAAGGTTACCTTCCACATCCAACAAAGGAGGGAGATTCTCCCTGGCCCTCCTTTTGTCACTGATGTATTTATAAAAACATTTTTTATCTTTAACAGCGGCGGCCAGTTTAAGTTCCAGCTGGGCCTTCGCCTTCCTAATCTTTTCCCTGCATAACCTCAATAATCCTTGTAGTCCTCCTGAGTCACCTGCCCCTTCTTCCAAAGGCAGTAAGCTCTCCTTTTTTTCTTGAGTTCCAGCCAGAGCTCCCTATTCAGCCAAGCCACTCTTCTCCCCCACCCGCTCAACTTATGGCACATGGGGACGGCCTGCTCCTGCGCCTTTGAGACTTCCTTCTTTAATAACATCCAGCCTTCATGGACTCCTTTGCCCTTCAGGACTGCCTCCCAAGGGACTCTGTTAACCGGACTCCTTAACAATCCAAAGTCTGCCCTTCTAAAGTTCAGGGTAGTGGTTTTGCTGACCCCCTTCCTTACTTCTCCAAGAATCGAAAACCCTATCACGTCATGGTCACTGAGCCCAAGACAGCCTCCGACCACCACATCACCCACCAGGCCTTCTCTGTTCGTAAACAGCAGGTCCAGCGGGGCACCTCCCCTGGTTGGCTCACTTACCAGCTGCGTTGGGAAGTTATCTCCCACACACTCCAGGAACCTCCGAGACTGCTTTCTCTCTGCTGTGTTGTATTTCCAGCAGATATCTGGTAAGTTGAATTCTCCCACGAGAACTAGGGCTAGAGATTGTGAGACTTCAGCCAACTGCTTAGATGCTTAACTCTTAGGAAAAATCAATTGTGATGAGCACTAAAAGCATTTTTTATAAAATAATAATAATATTCTCTGGAGAAACCCTAACATTTTTCTCAAAAATTTCTTGCCAGAATGCTTATGAGAAAGGAAGAATACTGTAAGTCCCTTGCCTTCACGTGTTTCTTTGTTCTAATACACAGGCATGTCACTAGTAAGAGATGCCTGTGCCATGACTACGAGTGGGCTGACCCATTACTATCTAGCCTCACATTTGGCTTGTAGACAATAGTAGGAACTGAGCCCATAGAAAATATCTCACTCTCACCGGCCTGCCACATTGTTTGAGCTGGGAAATCGAGACAAACTGCTACATTCTTGGTTAAAAATAAGAGGCCTTTGAATTTTCTCTCTACTCTGAACTTTCCACCAGGGGTTGAATTTTGTCATTTTGGCACATCTTTTGAGGTCTGAATATAGCTTAGCTTTTATGTAGGGATTTCAGTATTTAAAGAATTGTGCAGCACTGGAAGAAGTTCAGACCTGTTAATAAAGGAAGTGCAAAATGGGTCTTATTGCACCAGACACCAGCATCCTACCATGCCCTAACCTTGGGGCTTGGTTGTGATGGGGGAAAGACAGTGTTACTGCAGGAGCCTCAGCCCAAGGTAGCTTCATTCTGTTGGAGAAAGCCTAATCTTGGTTTGTATTTCGCTCTAGAGCACCACTGACTACAGCCACACCTGGGCTGAATCTGTCCCCTGTATTATTTTGATTTTGCATCGTCCATGAATCTTTCACAATGAGTGACTCAGCCTTTCCACCAGGCAACAAAGGCATTTAGAAGGTCACAGCTCACTGGCACACTCCAAAGATTGTTTCAAGCTGCAAAAGATAAAATCAGTTAAATTGCATGTGTACAAAGTACAATACTGCAAGGGGCCAGGGATATTCACAGAGAAGGATTCATACAGAAGGTAACTTCCAATAAAATGTACATGTACATGTTGTGTTGAGCTTGTTATTGTCAAGCCCACAATAAAGGGATTTTCCGTGATGGTAACTACATGTTCAGATATTGTTTCTTTATTTTAATTTTGGTAGAGAAATATAATTGTTTAAAAGTATTATAAATTTTGTATTCTACCTGGCAACAAGGTAGAATAGTTCTATTGCTATGTTACTTACCACATTATAATACCTCAGTTCAGCATTTTGATTGATGTCAAATACATACATATAAAAATATGTATATTAAATATACATATAAAAATATATACGTCAGTGGACACTTGCAATGTGTTATGTGTACTGACATACTCATAATTATCGTATGCATTAACAAAAACCAACACCAAATCTGTAAGTTTGCAACTTACATGAATTACAAAAGGACCTGAGGGGCCCTGATGCTGCAAGGTTTTAATTCCCACTAACTTAATAGCGAGCAAATTGAGGTCCGGTTTTGGTTACAGTATATATCTTTTTCATCTTTATGCACTGATGTATTTATACAATAGTAAGTTAAATTTGGTTTACAAACTGCAGCAAAATCTTTCCTTCTGTTAAGCTTGTATGGGTTGCCTTGCTTGAATTTAAATTATAGGTTCCATTATACATGCCTCTTTTCTCATGGTTCAGGTTTTCCCCTGATACCTGAAGACCTGATGGGACCAACCTTCAGTTTAAAGTTAAGCCTATGCACCAACATATTGCTTGTCAATGTATTGCTTGTATTGGGAATGCTCAGCCTGTGTAGAACTGCAACTTGAATGTGGAGGAACATGGAAACCATAGGACTCAGAACTCAAATCCTTCTCACCTCTCTTATCACAGCAACCCCACAGCATGGGCCATGAATAAGGGTAGGAAACTCTAGATGGAAGACAGCCGTTTGCCTCCACTCCCCTCAATAATGAACAATTCTAGATTATCTGGTAGTGATGAGTCTATTACCAGTTTAGATTCAGTGGTAACTAGTTTATACTAATTTTTTCTCAGAGTAGTACCCTTTGACTTACATAGTTCTTCCTCCCCAGTATTTATGCTTGTTACTTACCCTCTGAAACCACATCCGGTTGAGCTAAACAAGACACTTTCTGACCTATACCAGTATCAGTATTTCCTTGGCCATTTTAAGGTCCTCTTTCCTGAACTTGTCCCAGTATGTATTAATCTTCCTTCGCTGTGACAGAGTTTTTCTGAGTACTCTGTGTAAAGTCTTGGCTTATATGGTTGCATAAAAATTTCCCTTTAACCTACTTGAAATACAGCACTTGCAGATCTTTAGATTTCATTATGATGTTGCAATAGTCGTCTTTAGACATCCTGTGATGAACAATTGACTAAACCAGCCAGGCCTTTCTCTCCGCCTTTTGTCAGAGGCTGATGGACCTGTACTTACTGAAGAAACTCTTCTCTCTAAGCCCCTTGTCTTTGTTGTGTTAGACTTCTGGTAATTAAGCCCTTGCTGTATGGAACTTCAGCCCTATGGTGCATGCCAGAAAGCTTCCTTCTGTCACCAGAGTATTTCATTAATTGTTCCTATTCTTTGGACATAATCATTTACAGAAAAGATAAATGCAGCCAATCCCCAATCCACAGTTATACAAATCCTCTCCCTATAGCCTGAGCAGTCTCCTGTAAGCATAACTATTGCTGTTGTTCTTCAGCTGGTTTCTTCTCTCTGATTTTCCTGCATCATCACACTGACTTCCACATAACACCATGTCCGTCGCTTTACTGAAATCTATATGGATTTGCTTTACCAAAATTACATTCTCTAAAAACATTGTGTATTTTAGCAAAGAAAAATGCCAAGTTAATTTGGCACAATCTATCTTTAGTAACGACTTCTCCCGTTTTTATGTACTTTTGTATCTCTGTTTCTTACACAAAATTTTGAGTCCTTGTAGGCAATTGAGATCATCTTAATATGCGTTTGTGGATCACTTTTCTCCTTAAAAATCACTACTTCTTTTTTTTTTTTTTAATCATATGATATTGCCATCTGTTTTAGTAAACGCATTAAAACTTTTCCCACTGGCTTTATTATCTCGGTGACTGGGCCTACTTGAGAGCTGAGCTCTTTGCCCTTTGGTTTCACCTTGCACATGACAATTTCTCTTCCCACACCCATCCTCATGAACATCCTTGGTTTTCCCCCTGTGTACTGCGGCATTATCATTACTGACGCTGAGCCAAATACTCAGGTAGTTTGGGGAGGGACCTAGATTTTCTTTAATTGCGACCACATTTATGTTTTGTAAGGTATTTGCGTCTTTTTTTATTGTTTATATGGCCACGGTACCTTTTAGTATTTGCTTGAATTTCTTTTGAAGATTCTACCTAAGCTTGACTTTTGATATTTTCACCTTTCTATATGCCTTCTGTCTGGCAAGACATTTTTCCTTTTTCTGTTCCTTGTAGGCTCTCTCTTTACACCTAATATTAAGGGTTTCTCAGTTAATTGTGAATGGACTTATCTCCTGTAATTTTTCCCTTTGGGATACATACTTAGAGAAAATTTCTGAGGCACTGGCTTAAAGGAACTCCAGTTGTCTTCCACAGTTATCTGACTGACCTATTCTGGCTCAATATGTGCTCATACTACAAATCAGCTGAGTAGCATCAATATTTTTAAATTAATATTTCAGCTACTTATATTCAGCAGAGCTTGGCTTCCCATTAAGTGGTACTATTAGGTGTATTAGTAACAAATTAAGCACTTAGTAAACAAAAGTCCAATGATTGCTCCAACCAAAGATCTTAAAATCTAAAGGGGATAATTAAACAGAGGAAATACAAAGGAGGAGTACAGATAATGAAACAGACCATTTTATCAGTTTCTCTTTTTTTAATGTTTAATAGTCTTTCAAATTTCTGTAAAGTAGAAACACAGGAAAATAAATAAGATTATTTGTACTGTATACTTTGGAGGATGTTCCTGCTGTTGCAGTCAATAAGTCATTACGGAAAAGAAAAAAATCCCAGTAACTCAGTCTGTTTGGTGAATGTTGTGATAATATTGGGATGGAAGCAAATAATAGAAATATTATTTTCTATAAATTTGTCCTTAATTTTTTTACACCAAATTGTTCATCAGGATCCACCTACAAATGGGGGAGGACACAGCACAAATCTCTGTATCAAGCCTACTGACATACAGTGAGTGAGCTGCCATTTCAAGATCAGAGTATTTTCCTGTAGCTTGGCTGAGAGCCACCATGAGAGGGCCATTTGCCTGCAACCCTCCAACCCCTTCCAGGGGGTCTCCTGCCCACCCTCCCTATACAGCCTGCTCTCATCATCTGTTGTGGTTTCTAAACAATATTTTCCCAATTTGCCTCTCATTCACAAACCCTATAATATTCTTGTAGTGGGAAATCTAATGATAGTTCTTCTTGTGGACTTCAGCAAGAAGGTATGCACTTAATTAGGCACTGAGAAACAAGCTCTGGGAAACAAATTAATTTGAACTTGAATTTTATTTCCCTGCAGGGCCTTTCCTTCTGCTCATCCTTGCTGACAGAGGCCGCAGCGGCTAACTCAGCTCCTCCCTGGAGCTAGCTAGTTTAGCTGAGCAGCAGGAGACCACAGAGGAGGCACTAGAAAAAGCAGCAGTATAAGCAGGAATGATTTTCTCGATCCTATGAATTATTTATTGTTTTACCATGGTTGGGTAAAATCAGCCCTCATTTGATATATTAAAAAAAAATTACCATACAAGAATCCAGAAGAAAAAAAATCATGACACTGTGATAAATAATAATAATGATGTTGAAGAGAAGAAGGCCAGTAAATATTGGGACCGGTTACACCGTAAGATTTACTTTATGGCATCCTCCAAACACAAAGAATTTCTTCCACCGTGAAATGAGCAGAGGTTCCTCTCCAAGTGCTCCCAAAATCTGGGCAGGCAACTGTCAGCGCAGAGGCCAGGGCATGCACATACCTGTGTTACCTCCCAACAGCAAAGGTACGGCAAGAGCTGTCCCACCAGAAACTCTCCACACACATTTGTACCATCCCTGGGACACCTCCTCAGGAGCGAGCCCTAAGCCACCAGAGCAGTGGCTGAGGTCTGTGAACCTCAAATCCTCTGGAAGAGGCTGGCAAGAGCCCTGGTGCACAACCCTCTCCCTGGGAAGGCTCAGCTTAAGTGTCCCATTCTGACTCAGGCACAACATGATGTCACTAGATGGCGACGGATACCTTCTGTACTGTGCAAAATAGCCAAATACTTTCTCAAAACTGAAAAGGAAAAAGAAGAGCAAAAGTTGAAGATGCATTATGCTGTAGTTTTTAATAATACAGCCATACGCCATTTCTCAAATAACATATTCTTGTTTTCTCTGCAGGCCCAAATATGGAGGTAACTTCTCAAGCTTCTTGGTAATTCTTTTGTTTGTGTACAGTATTTTTATGACAACAAACCGCCTTTAAAACTGGTCACACATCTTCCTTTCTTGACTGTAAATCTTGATCATTTTGTCAATATTAGCATATTGTCTTCAGACAGAAACACAGCCTTGTTAAATACAAGTCATTACTGAATCAGCTGAGCATAAACCCAATTTAATTGCAAACTTTGGTCTATGCTATCTGTATACCCTCTCTACCCCCTTCAGTTACAAATTTTCAGGAAAATCTAACCAGAAGGATATTTAAAACACACTAGCTTTTCCAGTATGCATGTGAATACAGCGTTTCAAATTTCCAACATGTTTGAAAGTTGCTCACTTTTCAATTATTTTGCATTCTGAAGATGATTTGGTGCTTTTTCCTGTTAAAAAAGTGCATACAGAAAACTGTTTAAAGAACTTCTTGAGCACAATGAAATATTTTTCCTTCCAGCATTGGCTTGTTAATTAGGGCGTATCATGAGAGTTCTCAGTAAATTTAGAAACTTTTTTTTCAATAGTAGGACAGAAGATTGCTTCATACGGGTGGAGACATATAAGGTTTCACTCAGTATTACCCAAGTGAATGAAATCACTGCAGCCTGGGAATGTACATAAATCATGATCTTCTTGACAACAGAAAATCTTTTCCCAGTGTTCTGAGTCACTTTGGTCTCACCACAGCATTTTAAGTATGTTGAGCTCAGCAGCCTTCTAAAGAGGAATGAAGTTATTTCCAAATGATTGATAAATATGAAACACTGATACCTAACTCCATGGCGAACCTGAATCTGCATTCATTAATGAACTCTACATGCAGATATGCAAAAAATGCAAAGAGCAAAAGGTCTTAAACCTGTGCAAGGTACTCAGATACCATGATGATGAACCTACTGTGAATATTCAAGTATGATGTGGGGTGTCTGCAGTGGTTCTGACCGATAAGGTGGTGGTCAGTGGCACAAAGTCTAATTGGAGGCCAGTAACCACCACTGTACCCCAGGGGTCAATACTGGGTGCACTCCTGTTTCACATCTTCATTGATGACCTGGATGATGGGGCAGAGTGTACCCTCAGCAAGTTTCCTGATGACACCAAACTGGGAGGACTGGCTGATACACCAGAGGGCACGCGGCCATCCAGAGGGACCTCCACAGGCTGGAGAAATGGGCTGACAGGAGCCACATGAACTTCAACCAGGGGAAGTGCAAAGTCCTGCACCTGGGGAGGAACAACCCCGTGCACCGGTATATGGTGGGGGCTGCCCAGCTGCAAAGCAGCTTGGCAGAAAAGGGACTGGGGGTCCTGGAGGACACCAATTTGAACAGCAACATGCCCTTGCTGTAAAGCAGGTTAATGGTATCCTGGGCTGCATTAGACAAAGTGTTGCCAGCAGATCAAGGGAGGTGATCCTTCCCCTCTGCTCAGCACTGGTGAGGTCACACCTGGAGCCGTGTGTCCAGTTCTGGGCTCCTCAAAACAAGACATACATGGTGGTACTGGAGAGAGTCCAGCAAAAGGCTCCAAAGGTGATAAAGGGACTGGAGCACCATTCCTATGAGGAGAGGCTGAGAGAGGTGGGACTGTTCAGTCAGGGGGTTCTTATTAACATATACAAAAGCCTGAAGGAAGGGTGCAAAGAGGATGGAGCCAGGCCCTTTTTAGTGGTCCCCAGTGAGAGGACCAGGGGCAGTGGGCACAAACTGAAACACAAGAGCTTCGCTCTGAACATCAGGAAACTTTTTTTTTATTTTATTGTGAGGGTATCTGTGCACTGGCACAGGTTGCCCAGAAAGGTAGTTGTGTCTCCATCCTCGGAGATATTCAAAAGCCCTCTGGAGACAGTCCTGGGCAACCAGCTTTAGGTGACCCTGCTTGAGCAGGGGGTTGGACCAGATGGTCTCCAGAGGTGCCTTCCAACCTCAGCCATTCTCTCATTCTGTCATATGAAAGACTTTTTACAATGCTCAATTGTGATGATAACCTTTGAAAAGAGTCATCAGTAAATTAATTATACATATTATAAAGATTTAAATACATACTTGTTCATACATTTTCTAGCCACATGGCATGTCATGAATACCAGCCTCATTAGGAATCTGTGCAGCACCCTAGAATTGCTCTTGCTCCAGCTTTGGAGCATAAAATACATGTTTAAAGGTGGTTGTGGTCAAAATGTTAACATCTTTTTTTCCTATGCAGAAAAAGAAGAGGCATATAAATTCATGCTAAAGAGCTACATTTTATACTTGATGATACCAAAGATAGATGTACTTTCAATGGGAGAACTTGGCTGGAATCTTGCCTGCCCTTCAGGCAGGCTTGTAACTTGGTAAGGAGACCAGTGTACTGAATGTGGGTCTCTCTCTCGCCCATGGTAGTGTCAGTAGTAAGCACCTTTTAAAAATTATTTATAAAGACTTTTAAGTGGGTTGACATATGGATGCCTTTACAAAGCTTGCTGCTGTTCACAGTTTCTAGAGGACAGTTACTGAAGGTGTGCGCAGAGACAGACTGTATTTTTGAGTTTCCAGATAACCCAAGTCCAATCAGAAGTGCTAAGTGTGTTGTCTCACCACCGATGAGGCCAGATATACTCAGGGATATCTTTTATAAATAATTGAAGTTACGTTGTTGGTTCTTTCAGTAGAACCAGCTGAACAGTTTTGAAATGAATTCTGAAAAGGACATATTATGAAAGGAGCATAGTTATTCCTCTGTGTATACAATGTTTGCACATACTATACATTGTAATGACAAATTGTACTTTCTATGTTGTCAAAGGTTTAGATAAACACTGCCAAACATGAACATGTGTGGGCCTGCTGAACACCTCCTTTGAGAAGTCTGGCAGGCAACAACCTTCTGCAGGAGACTAAACAAAGCCGCTTAAAAACCAGTCTAGTTTTCGAGGTGTGAAGTTAAATATTTGCTACAAATGTTAACTTCCCACCATGCATCTGACATCTTCATGTACTCTTCCCCCTGAGGTATCTTTTGTTCTCCAGGTGACCACTGAAATAAAGATTTCAAAGTCAGATTCTAACAGTTTCGCCAGATGTAAAACCAACAATGCAGCGAATCACAGCTGTGAGAAACAAACCACGGGGTTGTCCATGCTAAAGAGCTCAAAGACCATAAAAAGAAGGCTCCTGGTGCCCTTTTTCTCAGGAACAACTTGTCAGGGGGATGTGTGCTGAAATATTTGAGTGATACGGGAGCCTTGCTTGGGCTTCTTTTCCTTTGGAGGGAGTGCTCCTCATTTCCTCTCATCACGTGAGTTATGAATGTGCCCCAAGTGAGAGAAGAGAAGCACCCATGCAGGTACTGAGATCTGGAAAATACTGCTGCAGAAATGCTGCCTTTCCCTTCCCTCTCCATGTATGTGGAAAAGACAGCATGGGCACAAACTGCAGCTGCTCATAAAAAAATCTGCAACAGGTCTAATTTCACATGCACAGGAATTTCTCTTGCTCTTGTGACATGGTGGAAAGATTTCATTTTTGTGGCATTACTATCAGTTAATGCTATTTTTGTATCATCACCCAGGGGCCTCTGTTCGGGTGTGGTCTCTCACAGCTAGCCAGTGCAAGCTTGGAATCTGATGACAGACAAGCTCATGGAAGCCCATTATTGACCTGATATTTAATGGGAGCCTTCTGGTCCAAGCCTTGCTGCTCCTCAGTTCCCAAAACATGAGAAGGGCACTCACAGCACTAGAGTGAATGAGAAAGCAGGGTAACGGTCCTCGTTCGTTACTCAAGCACAGACTATGGTGACTATTAACCAGTTACTCCCTTTGTTAATCTCAATTGCCTTTACTCTTTGTAAAAATAGCAGATGGCTCAGCAATTCTCAAACTTTTTTTTCTGACTTTCCACCCCCCCACACACACACCCACGGCCAGCGTGTTGTGTAGGGAGCTGTCTTGCCAGAGCTGCGGGCAGCAAAGTAATGGTGTCAGCAGGGGACAGCAAGCTGGGGTAGGGAATCGGGGGGACAGACCGTAAAATGGGCTGGGGAGAGGAAGGGAGGAGGAAAAGGAGAGGCAGGATGCAGGCAGCGCACAGACCACTTGGGGGCTCTCAGAGCTGCTGCATGACATCACAGAGGAGGCCCCTAGACATGACACAATCACCACGAGCAGCTGCAGTTTGACTCAGCAGTTCCCAGGAGCCTCGGGCTCTTTCTGGTCCTAGCTCTTCTCTGCGCTGCCTCCCTACGTTCCCTGGCAGAGCCCTTCGTCACAGCCCCACTTCACACTCCGTCCCCCTCCCAGCCCCAGCCACCAGCCCCATCATGATCCCAGTAGCTGCAGTATAGAAAAGACCGAACTTCTATTGCTATTATAAAAGCATGATTAATGCAAGTGACTGACGGTGTATCGTGCCACTGATATTTGGACTGAGGATAGTTAAAGAAGAATAAGGAAACTATATTGTGTGGTCCTGCTATAAATATTCTAAGTTGGAATAAGCTTCCCTGCATCGGTTAAGACCACTATTACACCTACCAACCACTGAGTTGTCAGAAGTGTCAGTGAAAGTGTCAGTGTCACAGAGGATCATTATTGTCAAAAACCTTTTTATTGTTTTGCTTGCCTTTTAGAGAACAGTAAGGTCTGTTAATAAAGTAACTGTGCTCCCAGAATATATCTGGATTCCCTTAAGGCACTTGAGTTGGTACCAAATGATACAGATTTAAGACAGAATGAGCTGGATTTACAAGTGTGTTTACAGATCAGTCTCCAAGGGTCACCATTGATGGTTATTAATGTGGCATCAATGAGCAAAGTCCCAAAGGTCTCAGCTCATGGGCCAAAACTGTTTAATAGTTTTATAACTGTGACAATCATACAAAATCTGTGGTAAAGCTTGCCGTTGATAAAAGGTTTGTTTTCCTAGTAGATAATGAAGACAGGTTGCCATAAGAGTAATTTAAATTGCTTTGTTAAAAAATGCCAGCCCAGAAGTATTTTAATACAGTTAAATAGTTAAGGTGATATCAGTTTGGAGGAAACAATGATATAAATTGTATTTATGTATCAAAGGCCTGGATTCTGGCAAGCACCCAACACTAACAGTGGATAACCACCCCAGCATAAACCATCAAACAACACTGTACATAAAGAGATAATGTAAGCTTTGAACGTATAAAGGGAGAGTATTGCATATGGCAAGGAAGTGACTGTGTCCCCATCCCCATATGTAAGAACGCTGCAGACTCATGTCTGGCAGCCTCAACATCCCAGCAGTCCATGTACCATACCTAATACAACGCAAACACAATTGTGTGGCATTTACGGCCCCAAGCTTCGCACCTTCTCAGCACGCCCTGCAGGTCCGAGCACCCGTCTTGTTCCCCTTCTTCCCTCCCCTGAGCCTGGTAAATGCTACCCCTGCAGGCTCCAGCCCTCCTCCAGCCGACTTGCTGGTGTTCTTCCTCTCCCCCAGCAAATGCTGCCTCCAAAATGAAGCTGTTGAGTAGATGGAGCTTGGGAAGAGGAATAAAACTGTGAAGGGATAGCAGTAAGGGCACTGTCTCACAGCAGCGGTGGGGGAGGGCAGACCATCCCCACGATGGCAGCAGCTGAAGTTTGGAGACACAAACCCTCAAGACCCACTAGTTCCTTAAACCTACAGATGTAAGAGTGGTCTTGTAGATGGCCATTTCATGTCCCTTTTTGTATTAATATGGGCTCAACATGAAGGGCTCAAGCGATATTCTGGGAGCGGGTCACGTGCCTGTTGCACACAGAGGGCCGAAGCCCATCGCCAGGAGCGACCAGGGGTACACGGCGTACCCTTCGGGTGACTCTCCGGAGCATTTTGGGAAGGTGTCCCGGGGCTTCCCGAACGACTCCTGGGTGGGACCCGCGGCCCCCAAGGGAGGGGCCAGGGGAGCGGGCCACGCCCGGCTGTTCCCTCCGGAGCCGGGCTGCCAGGGCAGCCCCTCACACGGCAGCAGGCGAGGGCGAGGCTCTACCTCCCACCCCCAGCAACGTCACACCACCCCAACACAAGGAGAAGCCAAGGCGAGCGGTGACGCTTCCGGGTTACGCGCATGACGTCAGGGCTGTGGGCCAGGCCAGGGGAAGCGGTAAGATGGCGGCGGCCGGATGCGCGTCCTCCGCCCCCGCCGCCACCCGCCGGCACCGCTAAGGAGGAGGAGGCGGTGGCCGCGGCAGCAGGGCCCGCCCCGCGCCACAGCCCTCCTCCTTCTCCTCCTCCTCCTCGGCCACGGGCCGCCCGGCCATGTAGACGGGGCGGCGCGGCCGCCCTTCTCCGCGCAGCCGCCCCCCTCCCGGCGGGCGCCATGGAGGACGTCGGCTCGGGCGTGAACGCGGACGCAGAGGTGCGGAAGCTGCAGGAGCTGGTGAAGAAGCTTGAGAAGCAGAACGAGCAGCTCCGCAGCCGCCACGGCGCCCTGCCTGCCGCCCCCGCCAGCCCCAAGCGCCTCTTGGCCAGCGGGCCCTCCCCGCCGCCCCCCGCCGCCTCCCCGCCCGACGGCCGCTGCCTCAGCCCCCGGGCCGCCGCCCGGCGGCCGCCTCCTGAAGAGCCCTGCGGCGGCGGCACGGCCGGCGAGGAGGGCAACGGCCTCCTGGACGAGGCGGCGCTGCTCAGGCCGGAGGAGCTGGAGCGGCTGGCCGGCTGCGAGGAGGACGAGACCGGCTGGTGAGGAGGCGGCCGCGTCGGGGATGGGATGGGGCGGGGTGAGGTGGGGGCGCCTCTCTCCGCCGCCCCCGGGGGGAAGGGGCCGTCTGCAGACGCGTGGCTAGCGTGGGGGGTGGTCCCGGGGCTTTGTGTAGGGAGGCAGCCTCGCCCTCCGGCCTGGGAGAAGGGGTTAGCTCTCTTAAGGTGTGCCGAAGCTCGCAGGGGAAGGGTGTCTCGGTTTGTGCACATCAAATCACACCTCCCTGGAGGCCTACGGCTCTGCTTTTGTTCGGCCGCTGAGAGAGGATTGCATCGGGTCACTTGGAGACCAGAGCAGCCTCCAGTTCCGCCGCAGAATCAGTTGCTGGAGTGTTCACAAGTTCAGAACGTGTGGAGGTGCTCAGAGGCTTGTGAAAAATTTCCGGGGTAGTGCAGAGCTAGCCCACAGGTACTGGTACACTTCTTCAGATGTGCATCAAACACGTTTTAAGCCTTGACTTTTTTCAGCTGTGAAGGCAGTAAATGTAACATATTCCTTCATCTCATAAATGTGTTGTCCTTAGGTGTTTCCATTTATTGAGAACGATGTAGGACCGCAGTTTACCTTAGGCAGTTCCTCTCTTTAAATGGACTGCTTACCCTGCTGGAGCAGCAGAAACTCCTGCAGGTCTTTATTACACTTGGATGAGCTTCTACTGAGAATCAAGGTTTGCTCTCTCTTAACATCATGCTGTTCTCCAGCTGTTGTGACACTAGTTGAGGAGCAGCGTTGGAGCTGCAGAAGAAATAGTGGGGAGGAGCACAGTGTCAACAGAGAAACAAGGGAAGCGTCTACAGGGAGGGAAAGTGTAACAAAAGCAGTCTGAACTGGTTGTAGGCTTGTCTGTCTTTCCTTTCTGAAAGAAAGGTTTCTTTCTGGAGTGAACATGCAGGCAAACTTAGAAAAACCAACCAAACAAAAATGTCTTTCAGAGTTAGAAACATCTTTAAAAACTGCTGGAATGATTCCATGCATGAGCGATGTTTTAGTTGCTCAGGGAGGAGACAATGTGTGTGTACTTCCTCAGAGAAGTAATTTGTCTGACATCCAGCCTGATCCACTGGAGAAGTATGAGAGCATAAGTTTACTCTCATCCAAGACGAACTTACTAAATTAACGTAAGGCATCATCTTCCAGATGATGAATCCGTGCAAGGCAGCTACTCTTATTTCTCAGCTTATGCTTTGTAATCTACTGGCTTATAGCACGTGAGGGAAATAGAATATACTAAATTTGCACAGCAAGTTTGGAGTGGGATGGCCAAATTTGTGAATATCACGAATTCTAGTGACAATAGCTGTTATTTTATATATTAATGCTAAATCATGGGCAACATAATGCATCTCTTTGGTGAAAGTTAATGTCACAACAGAGCATATGGTGACAGTGACGGCATAAATGCTGTGTGGTTTCATTTATGCATTTCTGGACACTTGTGGGCAGACAGCGTAGTTCACTGAGCACTGCTCTTGCTGGTGTCAGGTGTTTGCCACGTTACTTATGCTGCCTTTTATTGTGGCCTCAGTCATGTTTCTGTGCAAGTTCTAGTCCTCAAAAGACAAGAAGACTTAAATGCACGCCTTATTCCTTTCCTAATATTTTGGCAATCATAATACTAATTTTCAGTGTCAGACATGGGTCAATGATGGAGACACAAACACATATACCTAGAAAAAAGCAGTTGTTAAAATTTATGTATTGTCATACATATAAAGAAATACAGCCATGTAATTAAAGAAAAGCTGTCTTTTTATGCTATAGTTTAATGTGCACTTAATGACAGATTGATTCCCCCCCCAATCCCCCCAATAAGTGGAAGTCAGACTCCTGGCATTTCTGAACACTATTTAATTCAACCATCAAGGTACCAAATGCTCTAAAACCATTTCTTTCCTTATGAAGGTAGGATGACTTTGTATTTGTATGTTTGATGAGTGGAGGTTATTGTTCTAAATGAATTTGGAAATTTTCAGAGGGCTAGTGGAGCAATCAAAAAAAGGATTAAGCCTGTGAAAATAGGAGGAATGATATACGTGGATTTCTCTTAAATTCTTTCATAAAGATCCCACTCTTTAAGGCCATGGTTACTCAAGGTTACTAAAAAAGTAATTGAATCAAGTGAAAGAGTGAATGTACTCGAAATTTAGACCTCATGTGAACTCTTTCAGGTTCAGATGGATTTGGGTCACTACTGCTTAACCCAAAATCCTGTTTAAACTATGGAATTATACCACTGTAGAAATCAAAGACCACTTGCCAGCTGAGGAAACCTGACATGGAAAAAAATCTAAATTTAAATCATAATTTGTGCCTTAAATTGATTCATCTTGCCTGTTTTGATTATCTACATAAGGAAGCTTTTGATTTCAGAAGGACCTTGCGGTGGGAGATAATAGGTGATGAAGGGCACTGGTTATCTCTGTTCTTCTCTCTCCTTCATGGATTACAGGCATTCTTTTCAGTCCATGTATTTATAAACCCCATTATAAAATTGTCTGCAGCCTTGTAGTGACAGAAGAAATTATTTTCTTCACTGCTAAAATTACATTGGTTTATATTTAATGTTCACATGAGATTAGTGCTGTGAAGTTTGGCTGTGAATTTAAGGTGGAACAGTTGATACTGTGACTGAAATTGATACTGGAATGTGACATTTTGTTTTTTAAATCTACATTTTGGAGTTAATCAGCTCATTCTTAGGTTTTAATTCTTCAGATGCTTTTAGATAAGTCTACACAGGACAGAAGCGCAAAGTGAAAAATGAAAGGAGAAGGTAGAACTAGCCTAAATTACTAACAAGTGAAAAGAACTTTGATACTACTGCTTTAGTACCAGCATTAGCTATTAAAACAGCACTATGGTATTAGTGAACTTTGAGACTTCATATTCTTGCTTCTTTTTCTTCACTGTGGTTAGTTAAATCCAGATACATTTTAGGTTTTAAACAGTTTAGCATATGAGACCATCTTCAAATCATATGGTAAATTACTAAAAATATTTCAGTGAATTTAGATGGAGTTTCTTGGCCATATGCTTCTGAATCCTGTTTAATATGCTGAAAACTTCTTCCTAAGGGTACTGAAGGTTGCAAATAAGCACATGTGTGTGTGTACACAGTACTGAGCTGTACCTAGTCCCACGGAGACTTTGCTTTAGGCCTCCTTGGGGCTTCCTCAAGAAGTTACCAGTGACTTTGGTTATCTGTTCTATGGGTGTTCTATTTAGCTGTTCTTGAACCAGAATGGACTGAATTTAAATTTTTTTCAAATTTCAACCTGAATAGGGTTTTAAAATTAATTAAAAAGCCAAAAGGGCAGGAAGGGAGACCAGAGTGGAGGACAGAAAGGCAGGACGAGGGATACAGCTCCTTGCCTGACTTGCTGGGTAAGGTTGGGTGTGGATGTGTATAGCACATTTGAGACAACTTAGTAACAGTACGCAAGGTGGCTTGCTATGCTTCCTTTTAAAAGTGAGCTGTCCCGAGATTATTGCGGGATAAGTATGCACACGTGGGCAATTACTGTAGATTAGTTAACGTGCTGCGAATCCACTGTGACTTTGTGGTAACTTGTTACGCAGTCACTTACCTAAACTTTCTGAGGAGTTTTCTTTTAAACATGAGGAAAACGCACACTGATTTTTCTTCAAAATGTATATGCAGTATGTGCACGAAAGAGTATAGAGTTTGCTGTGTATTTGTTTTGCGCATATAATTGCTCAGCAAACTTCAGAACAGTTGCGTCCTTTTTAAATGACAGTGTTATAAAAGCTAGCCTAGCACTTAGCAATGTTTTTATGTCACTGCAATCTACAGTCTCCTTGGTAGGGCTGAAATAACTAACAGCTGACTGACTTAATTTACAAACAAAAGGCAGTTACTGTGTGTTTAAAGTGAAATTACTGGTAGGTAGTTTATATTAGTAGTTCAAAGTAATATTTTTGGTGCTTTTAAAGACCTCATATTGGTTTGGTAAAGTGGAAAGCAAATACTTTTACTATTATACACATTCTCATTCAGTAGCTGTTTCTATTAAATTGGCACCTATTTTTAATACTCTGTTTCTGTTCTAGTCATCCATTCCAGTGAGTTGGCCTAAGTGGCTGTTTTGAGATCCTGAGTATGAAAACATGATTGTCATCTGTAATGATTGTGTTTCAGCTCATATTGCTTCATGTCCTTTGAACACTATGTTTCAGAACCCTGAAGTTTGTCATAGTGATCTAATAAAGTGTAGGGTGAGTGTTTTAGGATAGAGCTGCACCTGAATGAACTCCCACTGCTGAAATTACATTGCAGCATTTCCTCTTCAGCTGCTAAAATGCCATTGTATTAATGTGGTTTAGGCCTCCTGGAAACTGGACAAGTTCGGATCAATGCCTGCCCTGTGACCTAAGTAAAAGAGAAATTGATGCTTTTCATTTTGTGGCAGATTAAATGTCAATCTGATTTAAAGTTTGTTTTTTTTTTTTAACCAGGTTCAGATAATGGCTTCTCAAACTAGGAAGATAATTTGAAGAGAGGCATGTGAGAGGACTGAGGATTAGAGAAGTTACCAGTTTGTCAAATGAAACAACTGGTGTAACATAAAATAATATTCCATTTGAGTAATGTCTTTGAGATAGCTGATTGTTGTGAAATGGATGTTTGAGGATTGTAGGAAGAACTTTTTTCCATTTCTAACTCCTTGTGTGATGTGATAGGGCTTTTAGACATGTTTGATATTCTGATATTATGAAAGCTTCGATATGAATTTCCTTTATTGTCTTAATGGTATTCCTGAAATTTATCTCATAATCATGTCTTGTTTAGGCATGATTCACATTTCTACATTTTGCAGGGTTGGTAGAGCTCTCAAGCCTAGTAAGTAAGCAGGCTTATAATAGGAACACACTTAATAGGACACAGAACTTCTCAACTTTTCTCTATTCCATGTATCAATAATACCACGTTAGAGCATATATGCTCATAACAAATTCCTTCTGAAAAGCTTCTCAAGCAATGGACAGTTGTGCAGAGTTTGTGTGACAGTTCTGGGGAAGCTACATGGTGGTGTCTTCAAAGCTTTTGAAGGCCCCTTTGCCCATTCTGCAACATCCCTTTCAGATAGCACCATGCTCTTTTGTGATGAGGAAATGAATAATGGCTGTAATTTCCAGCAACTAGCCAGAGCGCAGCTAACTATCTTTAATTGTTAGGGACAGGAAGGTAGTTGTTCCCATTTGCACTTTGCAACCTTTCTGAATCCTCCCAGTTCTACTTGAAAGTCGTATCATGTAATTGAGACGTGCAGCTTTAATATGAAGGTTTAATGAGATTGTCAGAGCCTTTTTGTAGATTCATCTCCTTATTTTGAGAGACATGGAGTTTTGCTGTAACTCATGTATCCCTTAGAACTAGAAACATTCAGTTAAGTATACCAACAAATTAGTAATTACAGGCCAAGCAATGTGTCTGTCAGTTACAACTGCAGGATAGGAACTTTGCAGGGCTGGTGGAGGAGGAAAGAGGAAATCTGTGGGCCGGATATGTGCAGGGATGTCACTTGGTTTTTGCATATTTTTCTTCCTTTACAACCAGAGATTGTCTTCAGATCCTTACCTGTAGCTGTTTATTCAAAATCCATCTTAAAATGTAACATATTTAAATTGCTTCAAGAGGATCTGCTGAAAGTTTTAGATGGATCTAAGAGTTTAGATTGACACTGTTGTGTTCTAAATTGTTGGTTTCCAAGACTGACCAGCATTATTGTCTCCTCATTTATTTATTTTAGTAGCTTTTTGTTGTGGAATTTCCCCCATGCATTTTAGGGGAATTTCTTACTGATCTTTCCTTAGATTTCTACTTTTTTTTCTTCACATCTTCTCTTCAGGTTTCTTTCTCTGTTTTTGCCTGCAATGTGTTTTTTCTGTTCTGTTGTTACATTGCCTCTATTGTACCTGCCAGTTTTCACTTAATGTAGCTAAAATAAACGAGCTCTAACTCAAGTTCCTTCCACTTGCTATCTTATTTCTAATTCAGATCTGTGGCTTCATATTCATCTGCATGTTTTCCTTCGTGTACTGAGCAGTAGAAGGATTTCGATACAAAAAAATTCTTCCTTTCTTCCTGATTAGAATCTTGGCTTCTGGATTCATGCCTGTGGCAACTAGCCTCTTGGATTTTAATGCACTGGGAGGTGTTCCTCAGGTGAGGCAATACCTATGCAGGTATTCCATTCCTACCTCAATGTCATGGCCTCTTCCTTCAAAGCCTTTTCCAACTCAGCTATGTCCCAGTGCAGCATGCTACAGGTTGCCCCATTTGGCTGACATTATCATGTGAGCTTGTAGTGACAGTAGTCTTTCTGCAAAAGCTCTGCCCTTTTTGTGCTGCATCTTCCTGGAACTAATCAGCAGAGCGACTGCTTTAAACTTCACATTGGCGCTGCTGTGGCATAGTTGACTAGTGACAGCTGAAGGAAGGGAATATTACTGTGTGCAGCAGAATCAGTGTCTGGGCTTCTTAATGCTGTTTCAAAATAGATCGAAGCTCCTGGGCTGCTTTTTATATACTGTTTTCTTTTACTTGACCTTGTGTCACTGAATTGTAGTGTCTTTATACTCTTGCGCAGAAATTGGAGTGTAGGTTTCTGGTGTGTTAACATTTGTAGTAAGGTGGTAACTGTAAGCTGTCAGGTTCCTCAATCACTTTCAACTTCCTGTTTTGAGAAAGTGATGTAGTATTTAGAGATGTATGAAGTCACACCGGTAATGTTCAATCTTGAAGTTGCTGTGCTGCAAGTCAGTGCTGTTGCACTGTTGTAGAATACATTAATGAGTACACATGGGAATGAAGCTCTTCAACTAAGGAGGATGTATATCTTTTTGAGTCAAACAGTAGTTTGACAAAGAAGATCATTTAGCTATATGAAGTGATTGGTACCTGCTTCATCAACTCCTTTCTGTTCTTTTTCCCTTCCTGCTGTTGGGAAAAGAGAAAGAAGTAGTAGAAGCATCACTCTGATTCTTAGCCTTGCTGTTGGTCTTATTGTTTATTTTTTTTTTAATCCAAATCAGACAATGCAAGTGGAATTAAGTTAGTTTCAAAACTGGAGATTGGCTGCTCTTTGTTAGATGGGAAATTAAGATCACGGCTTTATAATAATGAGACTTAGTAACTGCATGATGTGCAAGAAACTGTCCTGAAAGAGCCATTGTGTTACTGCATTGATGCACATCTGTTTGTTTTGAGGTAGTGGAGTTGCATGAAATACGTATATTCTAAAGTTCTGTATTTTCCTGAAATGCAGGGTGTGAAACGAAGGCCATTAAAGGAAAAACAGTTGACTGGAAAGAGGTGTGAGAATCTGCAATGTATGTTTGGTTAGAAAGGGAGGTGGAAAAGTGGGAGCTGTTGGAGCCTGGATTGCTTCAGTAAATAAACTACTTGTGAAACAAATGCAACAGTTGGAAACTGAGGAAAAGAATGTGTTGGGGCTTAAAATACCAAGTGCCATTTTGATTAGAGTAGTCTTATAGGTTTGTTGAAGATAATCCCTTTGTGTGTCTTTCAAGGAGGGCATGCACTTTAATTTCTTGCCTGTTACACTGGGTATTACTGTAAACACTTCAAATGCACATGGATCTTCTCAAACACAGCGTGGCATGTCAGCTATCCAGAGAGCTAGGAGCGAGTCTACCCTGTACAGCACAAAAGTTGCCTTTATTGCCTTTGACCCTTTTGTATTGTGTAAATGTACCTTAGGACAGAAAAGAGTACAAGCAAATAAATGCGAAGACGACAGTAAATTCAAAGTGTTAGAGAGCTAGTAAATGTTAAACATTACTTTTAACTATATGCAGATAACTGCAGAAAGTACAATGATTTGTGTAATTGTTTACATAGAACTGTAAAAATTGAGAGATTCTTGTGCTTCCCAAGGATCTTCAGGGCTATAAATATGTGATGGGCTTTTAGTTTTTCTTGTGGGCAGAGTGCCTGTAAAGATTGCTGCAAAATCAGTTCTAACAACCAGCGTGGTACTGGCCAGAGGGTAAGCCACAGGGACTATAGTATGTGGCAGTGGCCATTTGGATTGTTACAAATGGCTTAATTTTTGTTTGAAAACCTGGCAGCTAATAAAAATTCTCTCCCCTGCATTTGCAAACTTTGCTGTCTAATTTCAATGTTTATGAGGGAAGAGTGTTTCAGAGCATGCTCTAAACAGTGATCAGTGTTTTGGATGAGATATTCATGGTGATTTTATAAGCAGACTTTTGGGGAAGCTTTTGTAAGAAGTGACCTTAAGGGTAGTAATTAAAAAAAATAATCTTTTAAAGCTGTTTATAAAACAGAGTTCAAGTTCTAGAATTACAGAGGAAGGATCAGCTAATAATCTTGTAATAGAGCTGTGGGAAATAACTTCTGTGTTGCTGATGTCATTGGCATAAAGGAAACAAAAATTTTGTATGGAAGCTCGTCTGATTAGGCTGTCAGATGTTCCTAAGTTAGTGTGTGGCATGCAACCATATTCGCTTGGTGTATGAAGTCTGTCATTAGTCCTGGAAGAAACACTCATTTAATTGTTTCTGCATATGCATAAGCCCTAGTTAGAGCTGTAGATCTTGCAGTTTGCTGTTGTCTTTTGCTGAAGCATGTTTCCAAGTTTGGTTCTAGTTCAAAGATAAGACTTAAATATCTCCACTTTGTGTGATTAGTTATGACTTTCCCCTCCCTCAATGAACCAATTAAAGGAAAACTTTCGGCTAGATTTCTGGAATACTTTTCTTCAGTCATGGAATGCTGATGTTAAAATGAATGAATGGAGATGCTGACTGGCAAAGGCCTCAGTGTGTCCTGCAGAACAATATGATCTCGTTGTTTCTCTCTACTCTCCTATGGGCATTATCTCTTGTTCCTTGTTTTTAATGCTTGACTGTATACCCTGTATATAAAAATAGTCGCTTTGTTCTGTGTGTTCAAAGGAAAACTAAAGGATCAGGTCCTAGGATACAAATTATAAGTAAAAGTAAAACATTCATTGTTCAAGGCTACTGAAATCGTAGATGTGTTCAGTGTACTTCAGCACTGTTCCTTGGCTATTAAGATGCTTATAACTTGCTAGATCTTTGTTTTAGGAAAACAGCAGTTGCATATTGCATAGTGCTTTATTTCTTTCTTTCAGGTGAATGTTACTTACATCTGAAAAGATTAATCCTGATTTGTACATTTATGTGACATAGTGAAATTGTCCATGTACCTACGGTGTCTGAAAAGTGAAGATTTTTTTTTGGTGTGGGGGTTTTGGTTTGTGGCTTGTTCCCTACCCCCCCGCCCCCCAAGATATCCCAGTGTAGCAATATAGGCATTTCTTCTTGCCATAAGTCCTTGAATAGCCATATGTTATGGGTATTATATGGTATCCAAAACAGTTATTTTAAAGGTAAAACTTGTTGATTTCTTTTATTTTGGGAATGTACTGTAGATATAGTATAAAAATAGAAATAGCATAGTATCTGGTATTTGTGATGTGCCTGATCTTACACTCGTTTTCTGTCCTCATAGATTTTTTTTTTTTTCTCCTTTTCAGGTTATATATGTCCCCAAAAAAGAAACTGACTCCTATGCAAAAATGTGTCAGTCCATTAATTTGGTGCAGGCAGGTATTGGATTACCCAAGTCCTGACATTGAAAGTGCTAAGAAGTCGCTGATCCACAGGCTGGAACAAACAATGTCAGGTGAGTTCCTGCATATGAATACCACTGGGTTGTACATGTTTATTTTGAAATAGTTAGAATTAGCTGATAGTTGTGAGAGAAGAGGGTGAGATGCGGCAGTTACTTCTATCTGAAGTTTTCTTTATAGTTTGCAAACAGTAATTAATTCTATTAATTTTCTGGACTGTATTAATAAAATGAAAGGACACATTAGACCATGAGTCGTGATTTCAGAGTTGTATGTTACCTGCATAGATACAGTTTGGACAGGAATAAACAATGTCCGTATATCAGGTTTTCTTGTCTTATTTTAAAATAGAAGCCTGCATTAAACTATCAAAACTTTTAGGTGCTTGTTTATATGTTAATACAGAACTTAGTTTTCTGCTAGATGAGCTATTTTATTTAATCTAAGGAAACAGAGGCTGAAGTTCTTGAATACTTTGGGGAGGTAATATTGATTTATTTTCCTCCCATCCCTGGTAAATTAAGATCTTGTCACAGTCAGGTTAAAAAGTTTAGAGTTCATGATTCTTCCTTGATACAAATTAGTTGGTTATATTCAGAACTGGAGAAGGATTGAGCATTTGGCCCTGTGAGGATGAAAGCCTACATTCTCCACCCTTTTACAACCAGCCTTTTTGATGTCAAACCAGCAGCAAAATGCTGAAGGTCTTATTAGAATTCTCTGTTTGTCTGGTTTCTTGCTTTATTTTCCTTTCTTTGTTAGAGCCTATTTTTATTTTTTGTAAAAAAAGTTATGCTGAGATAACTTTCTTGCTATTATCTGTTTTCTCCCTGTATTTCCATTTTTTGCAGTCTTGCACTGTGTGTGTTATCTTTTTTTAACTGTTATCTTCATGAGTTAGCAGAATGGCTGGACATGAGCTAAGAACATGTGAACATGCAGTTCCAGGAGTGTTCCCAACTACGAGCTCCTTTACATGGTTATACATAAGCTTTGTGCATACAGTTCACTTAACTGTAACTTTTTTCCTCTCCTTGAATTCTTTTCTGGAGCAACTCAGTCTTTATTCTGGTTTGTACTAAAATTGTTCATAATAAAATTTGAAAATATTGCTGGTAGATCACATGAGAAGTCCATTTCTTATTCTTACAAAATCATGGGCATAATTGTGGAAGTGCTTTCAGTATGAGCCACCTTTGATCTTCCCCCATTTCTTGAGCTTTGTGTATGCTATCTTGATGAAAGTCTATTAACAATTTTCCTGAACAGTTAACATGATATATAGCTTGCTACAGGCGAAGACTGGAATTCAAAACAATGAAAAATACCCAGATCAGGGATTTATGAACGATGATACAAGTTTGGGAATTTGAATGCTACTGAGTATTTAGGGCTGGATAGCAGTTAGGTTAAGCATGAATGATTCTGTACATGGTTTAAGTTCTTTTCAGAACTGAGTAGAAATCTTCCAGAAGCACAACAAATTCTGCTGCCCCTAGGGTATCTTTAAAAATTCAGTCATAGTTGAAGCAGAGTGGCGGGAAGCTTCCCTATGAAGTGGACAAACTTGAAAGTTGGATCATTCAAATGATTTGTCTAGGCAGCTACCTCTTCTTTTCCATAGACCTGAGAATCTGCCTCTGACAGTAATACTTGAAAGAATACTGCAAATCATCTGTAGGACTAACAGGGGAAAATATTACCTGTACAAGAGATGGGCACTAATACCCCTGGTTGGAGCAGATTGCATGGAAAACTGAAATTGTAACAAAAAAAGAAAATTTTCCTTTAGAGCAACCAGCCTACTTACAGATATAGGGTAGCAGGAAGCTCCACTGGAGAGGGCAAGCAGTGCTGCTTGTAACCTTGTGTGTGTTTCCTACTCCACAACTTATGGAATATCTTATGACTTGTATTTTACATAGTACTCGTATCTCATGGACCTATCCTTTAACCTATTACTATCTGCTGGTTCAGTTTATCAATTTCAGTTCCAGTCTCTGTGGATAAGGCTTTTCATACTACTGTTATTTTTTTCCTGAATCCTTGTTGACGTTTCTTTTGCCTTAAATATTTCCTCTTTGTCAATTCCTGTTATGTCTGTCCAATCTAATATCTCTTTGCTGTTTCTCAGTCTCAAATGCACTCTTAAATTCCACGCTTTCCTTTTCCTTCATATAAAGTAATCGTTTCCATTCCATGATAATCAAGGAAGGAAGAGTGGCTTTCAGCTCCATGTTACTGTAGGCAGTTACTGAGAACACAGGATACACAGTGCCTTGTTGCTAGTTAGTGCGCGTTTACACTTACAGTCTTGCTCAGTGTTGGGGGCATGTTCAGACTACAGGGAATCCTGGGTGTATTGTGGTGCAGACCTCTTAGCCATGCCTCAAGTCCCTGCTGAAAAGTGCAAGTGTGTGATTCATGTTGGCTGGAAACCCTGGCTACCACCACAGGGTGGCCTAAAATCTTACAGGGGTAGAGCACATCAAGAAAGCAGCTTCAGGAACAGAAAGTACTAGGTGGAAGAATTTCTGGCGAAGATGCTTGCTTAATACATAGTTGCACAGAATTAGAAAAGAGTAACTTTGGTCATATTGCATTTTTTACTGAGGCAGTGTTTTTTATTTAAATATTTGAAATCAAATGCATGGTCAGTATAGCTGGTGGGGAAGCTGTGTGGCTGTATGTGTAAAAACTGTCATATTTTCCATGCTGAGTGAGTTTAACTTTTCAGTTAAGGATTGAGCATGTTCAAAACCAACTGTTGTTCAGCTAACTTTGGTCTCAGTGATAGACTTTGCTAATGATTGTTTTGAATTACTATGGGGACTGCTAGAATAAATTTGTCACTTAATCATAACAAAAATAAATATCAGGTCTCTAGAATTTGGAAAAATTGCACCTGATTTGTACAGCAGAACTTCTGAACCATCTAAGCTTGAGTTTTCTGCACTCAAATTATTCTATTTCTATTTTCTAGAGCAAAAAAGAGATTCAAGACCAATTTAACCAAATCTTGACTAAAACAAATTAGATGCTGCATGCTGTTTCTGATATTATAAAAGAAAATTTATGTTAAAATAAAAATGTCAATCATTAACCCTCCCATCTGGTGTTTTGAAAGCTAATGTGTAATCTTTTGTAAGCTAATGTTTCATCTAATATAGCATTTTAATGTTCAAATGAGTTATCTGTCATACTAATGTTGTCAGACACTCCTAATAAAGACCATATCTCTAGTTGTTGTGAAAATAGTAATGTCGTCTTAAGTTACAGAAATCCCTGCTGGAGAAATTTTAGGAAGTCTAGGCCAGGAAAATGGTTTGAACCCAGCTTTTTTTATGGGGAAAAAATACAGTGCTGAGGAAGGTAGAAGTTCACATTAGCTAGGATGGAAACTGCTCTACTGTATAAAGTTTCATCATGTACCAGAGCATACTTTTTATATGTAACAAAAGTATGTTTTTTTATCTAAAGAAAGCTGTATGTGATCAAATATCTTGTGTCATTGTGGATATGTACAAAGAGCTTATTTTGAAGGTTATACAGTAGTACAATTGTTTTCTAATTCGTGGTTAATATTTTAATATACTTGTCTGTGTAATAAGTATGAAAGAACTGTTGTGCAGACCTACATTTTTAGGGTTTTTTAACTGACATGTTCAGCAAGAGATGAAAAGTAAATTTTTTTTGGCATGAGAACAAAGAGTCAGTTGGAATAGATGCTTTGGGCTTCCTCTGTGAATGTCAGAATGTCGGAAGAACTTGTTTTCAAAGGAGTTGTCTTGTCAGAGTCAACCAGAATATAACCAGCTTGTAATTACTGGTTTTGTTAACTGACCTTTGTAATAAAATGGAGATTTCCCATCTGACACTCTGAAGATAAAATTGAGGTACCTTAAGAACACTTACTAGAATTCATTGAATTCACTAATCGCTGAAATGACTGCGTATCATTTAAAACTTGCAGTGAAAGCTGGAATATAAACTTCCCATTTTCTGTCTATAACTGTCTTTCACTCTAATTAAAACGCTACTAATATTAACTGGTTTAGACACTAGAGAGGATCTTTACATGAGGTGCAATTTAAGAAATCTGCTGCAAAGTCAACTTTAATTTCTGCTGCTTCTGCCTCTGCTGCATTCTGCCATCCATTTGGCTGGATGGTATGGTTTTTTGGGCATTACTGAAAACTAATTCACTGATGCAATCAGGTACATACTAGATGTATTTAACCTAAATCCACTTCAGTAGGCTGGGTAATAGTGCAGCCCCACTATTGCTTGTACTGAACAACTGAGGAGGTAGGGCCCAAAAGTGGGAAGGGAAGAGGAGCTGAAGCGGGCTTTGCTGAAAGCAGCATTTCATGCAGCTGGAGTCTCTTTTGGCTTGTAATGTCAAAAAAAATTTACACTCAATAAAAAGGATTTTAGTAAACATATTAATGCCAAGTTGTCTGGCACAGTAGAAGAGTTCAATTGCTTACTTTTTTTGTCCACTGCTATCAGTAGCCTAATTATTACTGCACTAATTGAAGCCTTATTCAGTAACAGAAATGTCACGTCACACAATACTCATTCCATAGCTTAATTTCTGCCTTTTTTTTGAAGAACCACTTGAGTGTATTGCCATACATTTGCCAGGCCTATTCTTGTCAGTTTATAATATAGGTGCATAGTGTCAATACTGTCATGACTTGGAGAGTTTAATTTCTAGCAGCTACATGAGCTGCAACTTAATCTAATGTAGATTTACATATCATAAAGTTTGAATCTCTAACTTTCAGTTTAATGTTTTGCAATTTAATGTTCTTTGTTAAAATAAAATTGTTTGGCATAAAATATTTTCAGTAATGAAGGAACTGATTTTACCAGAAGTGACCAAATTTCCTTTGGTTCCCACTTCCCTATTGAAGTTCCATTTTTCTATTATGTTCAAATAAAATGTAGGTTCTGAACAAAGCAGTCATTTAGGCAACTATATAAATCATACAACTAGGGGAATTGCAGTATCATAGTGAAAATGTTTGCCAGTGGTTAAAATTAATCAGAGAGTACTTTAGCATTAAATTTTTTACAATAAATAGCAGAGGAAAATATGCAGTTTAGATCCTATATTGTATATGGGCTTAAAGCTCATGGACATAAAAATCCCAAAGCATTAGAACTTGATGTATACAAATATTGTGTGTTGTGCCCAGTATGTTCATGGTACCTAGAAATAGAAACAGCAGCATTTGCCCTGCTTAATGGTGTTTTTCATTTTAGTGGATGCTTTGGGGACCTGTGTAGGTGGTATTGCTCAGCTCTGTGTGCCGGTCTTGGGGTTGCTATTGAACTATTTGTGCAATCTAGACAGGTCTGTGAATTCTGGAGAACTAGACTTCATGGTGTGCTCTGGTTTGTATGTAATCATGTGTAGGATGTATGTTACCATAGCTCAGCTACTACTGTCTTTTGAGTTGCTTCCCTTCTCGTTCCCAAGCCTTGCATTGAACATCTTGAAGAGATCAGCTGTAGCCATCTTAGATCTGATTCTTGCAGGGAAAATATTTGTTGCTATCTTGTCTTGCCCTCTCCTACTCTTTCAACCGATTTCTTCATCTCCTAGCTACGACACTGTGGAAAAACTTCCCAGTGACTGAAATGTTCTACTTGAATTGTATAGTAATTAAACCACACTGGAGATACCATGTAACATCGTATTCATTTTTCACTGGTTCCTTCAGTATAATTTGTCACTTTCCTCTTCCATACAGCTCTCAAGAGACAGAGTTTGTACAGCAGCCCTTTCAGTGCAGTCAGTTACGCAAGCTCCTATAGTCCAAATACCAGTAGCCCCTACAGCAGTGGTTTCAACTCTCCCTCCTCAACACCAGTGAAATCTGCTTTAGTTAAACAGCTCATACCTCCTGGTACCTCAGGTAAGTGTGTGTGTGTCTGGTCTCTCCCTGTCTCCTTCCTCCTCTTACTTTCAAAAATGTGTTCAAATAGATTACATTTACATTGAAATAGAGTAAGAAAGACACCAAAAACCTGTCAGTCTTTAAGCTTTTTAGGAAAGGCCTTTTTACAGCCTTTCTGGCATGAGATAACATTGAAAATGTTTTATCTGGATGTCCGTGTCCCTAACATGGCTGATGCGTATTAGCAGTTCCACAAAATTAGTTCTGTGGAGTTCTAACATATGTAAGCGGCTTCTAGAATTGGCTGTGTAATTGAGTGGGATGTAAGTGGTATAGTAGATGTTTAAAGGTTAGGTCTTGGTAGTTATAAAGTGCAACTACCCTATTACTTACTAACTAAAACATTTGGTATGCAATGTATCCATCCATACCTCTGAGATGTGAACAATATAATCTAAGGTAGAAGCGTGTATTTTAATTAAAGGCATTCCTTGAGGCTTTGCAGTCATCAGTGTAAACGCTAACTTCTGGCAATGTGTTTTTACCTTCATTCTGCACCATAGACACTTTATTTCCATCAGAAAAATCGATGCCTAAACATGTCTCTGTTCTGCAGTCAGAATGTTGGCTTATTATATATACTTGAACACAAGTTAGCTTGCAGGGAAGATGAAAAAACATTGCATTTGACAGTCCAACTATGTGTAGTTTGCTGTGGACTTGTAAAAAGAAGCCTGCACTGCAATATATTCACTAGCCCCATTACCCAGGTTTTGTTTTAGTCAATGTAGTTCTGCTCTGTGTTGTGTGCTACAATGCTGTATCTGCCTGCAGGACAGAGATGAAATGTAACTGGCAATGGGCGTTAGTCAGAAGGTGGCAAGCAGGAAGAGTTTTCCTGATATGTTGTAGTTTAGCAAAGGTGTGTGCATAGACAAGGTAGTATTTTCAGACAAACTGTATTTTAAGCATTCCACACTGAAGCAATATTGCTCGGATCAGCAAGTCCGTATTGTCAAGCAAGATATAGTCAACCTTATGTCTTACAAGGTAGTGCCCAGAGACAAGAGTGAAAGCACAGATGGAACAGGTATACGGTTGCTCTTTCTGTAAGAGCTGTGCAAACTTCATAGCAGTTGAAACTTGGTACAGGTGGACCAGATTATACATCATTAATTTGCTTTGCCAACCAATACCATTGTAATGATGTTATAAAGTTCTTCATTTTTAGAAGGCAGTGCTAAGCTCTGCTTGTGTAAATTTTATTTTCAGCCTAGGTTCACAGTCAGATATTTTAAATTGTCAGTCTCAATGTCTCAGTAGTAATCCATTTTCAGATTGGTGGTTCTTTTACTAGGAAAGGAAATACAGCTTGTCTTCCCACCTCCGCACCCCTCCTTAACATTTTCTGTTACTTTATTTTCTTTCTCTAGGTCATTTTAAAAGTTCAGCAGATAGAAATCCTCCGCTAAGTCCACAGTCCTCTCTGGACAGTGAATTAAGCGCGTCAGAGATGGATGAAGACTCTATTGGGTCTAATTACAAGCTAAATGATGTTACAGATGTGCAAATTTTAGCACGAATGCAGGAAGAAAGTAAGTATTTTCCATCCTGAGTATGAAGTGAAGCGGTTGATCTTTTTTTATTGAATAAATGCGGGAGCACTTGCTTAGCAGGAATGGAAAAGGGGTGTAGATTCTACTGTGGATGCACAAACGTAGTTCTCCTGAGAAGGCTGGCTAAGGACTTCTGCCTCCAGGATAAGGAAGGGAAGTTGCTGTGCAGAAGTGTTCTTTAGAAACAGTGGACAAAAGAAATGCTAGGGAGAGTATGAATTTGTAGCATACAGTATATGCCTAAAGGATGGTCATTAGACTGGACTGCTGCCTGCCACCAGTCTTCTCAGGAGGTGCATGCCTTCCCAATGTAATCTAGTCTTGTTGACATCAGTGCTTAACCCATGATTTAAATCACCAAAATGTAAGGTCAAGATGGCAAAGAATAGTGAAGAAAAGCACCTGTGTCAATGTCTCCCTTCTATTATAGGTTTAGTTGAGAGTTTGGCTGTCTCTTTGTTTCTCTGAGACTGCAGAAGGCGATGGTAATTCCAGCTGTATGACTAGGTGGTCTCCAGACTTTCTTATTGTGTACCCCTGTCAGTGGAAAAAAAAAAACTCAACTCCCCAATATATGTATATTTTCTTACAAAGTTGTATTACTCTACTAATATATTACATACATGAAAATACACAAACGTACACAAAAATAGAAGTTGAAAAGGGATGAAATAAAGGTGGAATAAATGCTATTGTAAAAACATTATTAGCAGTACAAGATTTTCTTCCTGCACCCCAGTGGATTGTTTTGAGTACCCCCTGGGGTGTGTGCACCCCACTTCGGAGACCATTGGTCTAAGAGCTCTAGTTTCTCTAGGGGTAGCTTATCATATAGCTTTTTTATTACATTTACTAATACGTTGCAAGAGGCATTTCTTATGTCATAGGCTATGACATGTCAGCCTGTGTCATAGGCTGCTGTATTTGTTACAGGATGTTACATGAATCAAAATTAAGCTGTAGGCTATGTTGCTAGTATCCACAACCCTATACTGATGATTGCTGTAGCAGGAAAAGGAATGAACTCACCTACTTATTTCAAGACATTATCAACTGGTAGATAACTTTTTTTGGTACTAATCTAGAACTAACATAATGACTCAGATAAAAAGAGTTGAAGTGCTCAAATGTTATTTGACCATTTGTCACAGCCATTTGTAATGGTTAAGTGCTCAAATGTGAGTTTGAGCAGTGGGTAGGTATTTGTATGCACTGTCTCTATTTGAACCATTTGTGGGGTGGAAGCAAGTAAACAATGTTCTCATTATTGCCAGGCCTCCGGCAAGAGTATGCAGCAACTGCTTCTCGGCGTAGTTCTGGTTCTTCTTGCAATTCTACAAGGCGAGGCACATTCAGTGATCAGGAGCTTGATGCACAGAGTTTAGAAGATGAAGAAGATGGCATGCACCACACAGTGCACCCTGCTGTTAACAGGTTCTCACCATCACCTCGCAGTTCTCCCTGGCCTTCACCAAAACAATCTCCAAGGAATTCACCTCGCTCCCGATCACCTGCTCGAAGCATAGAGTACAGTAGAGTGTCACCCCAACCTATGATTAGCCGTTTACAGCAACCTCGTCTTTCACTTCAAGGCCATCCTACAGATTTGCAGACTAGTAATGTCAAAAGCGAAGGTAAAAAGCTCTGTCTCAAATTCATTACACAAATAGTTGTGTAGTTCCTTTAAAGGATTTTGGTCAGTGTGCAGTGCTAAAACTGTGTGCCTGTGTAACATCATGGCTTAATCACAGAGTTGAAGAAAAAGCAGAGAAAGCAAAGGTTAAGTTCTGCTGGGGAACTGTTACAGTCAGATGAGTTGATAGGCTTACATTTATTTTAGATGTTCACCAGTGACTCTGGGTGTAACTGAGTTTCAATGGTGACCAAGTTCTATCTTTGGCAGGCAAATGCACTAAAATAAAGCAGAGTGCAGGGAAAACTATAATTCACTAGGGTTAGGTAGGGTTAGGCCTTGCAGATAACAGAATAAAATGCAGAGAAAGTAACTGGTCAGATAAGAGTAACACAGCAATTTATGCATGCCTGTAAGCTGTGAGAGAGCTGAATGCTTTCTTGCAGTGCAGGACTCTGAAATCTTTAAGCATGAACACAGCCTTAAAGATATTAGTACTTAAGTCATGCCTTTGCATACTTTAGATATCTCAAAGCTGTGCAAACTGCTGCATAATAAAAAATAAAGCTTGTGGCGAACTTCACACACTTATACTATATTGACATAGAACAAAATATCATATCCCGATAGGATTTTCCTTCTTGAATGTATTTTTTTTTCCTGGTAGCAGTCTGGCAGAAACTCCTTTAATTGGGCTGAAACTTCACAAATGTGTTCCCATTTTAACAAATGTAGTTGTTGTTTGGCAAATAAAACCTTAAATTCAGATATAATATACATTTAGGTATTAAAAATATACTGTATTTTTTCATCTTTCAGGTAAGCTGGATGCCAAGTGCCTGCAGTAGAGATGATATAGAAATGCATTTCTAAATAATTTATTTTCTGGGTGGTTTTTTTTCCACCCTAATATAGCAAAGAGGTCAATGCCATTTACAGGATTTGATTGACTAAAATTTTAGAATTTGAATCAGGAAAATCAATGTGCTCTGCTAGAGCTTTTGGGGAAGGTGATCTGCAAATTTAATTAGCTATTCAATAATATTTTTGGAAGGGTTAGCTTAAGTCTCATCGCATAAGTGCTTTGGGAAGTTTTAGATGCATAGGAAGGCATACAACACAAAAGGTAATTAATCATATTGTGACTTAGTTGAGAATTCCTTTCCTGTTCTTTTCTGGGGTTTTATGAAAGTCTTAATGTATGCTAGATGAGTTAGAACAAAAATATCCCATGAGAGACAAGGTACCAAAAGCTGATATCCCACATACCGGAGGGATCAAAATAGAGCATGCGATCACGTGCTTCTGAAACACTTCTAAGGAATTCTCTTCCAATGGTTTTTGTGCAGTTGAATGTTGTTTGGAGTTAATATAGCAGCAGCCAAAAAAGGTTGTTTAGGATTTTTTTTTCTCTCAAATGGTTAGAGGGAAATTTGGTTGACAGGGTTCAACAGTGTACCAACTACAATGCAAACTACTGAGTGCAGAAAGTACACTTGTAGGCATATCCAGCCTATGAAGACTTACTTTTGTTTTCATCTTCAGTGTTTGTGCATGATTAGCATACTTTTTTCCCACATCCCTCTGCAGAATCAGCTTGGCCGCTCCTCCTGACAAGGCATCTGCAGTCTTCTCTCCCAAGTATGTCATCAACCCAGCTCTGCATGGGTTGGAGATACAGAGAACGTCATTAGTCTTGAGAGGGATTTAATGGCATCTTTCTGTATTCTGTGAGCAATGGTACAAATTTTAGAAGACCCTTGAAGAACCAGTATTAGCTGAATAGACAGTCAAGTCGTATATGAAAGATGAAGCATAACCGGACACTTAAATAATTTTGAACGCTGTGTGTGAAGACTTTCTTTCCAAGTGGCTGGCTGTTATTTGTTGTATAATGTGCTGACGTGAGACTGGGTAGTCCCAAAAATTGCCTCAAAAATTACTATGTGGTTTTAATCTTCAGACAAGCATTCTATATTGTAAATAACTTTCTAGATGAAGACTTCCAGAAGTGTGCAAAACTGCAAATTAGGTTTGCCTTTACAATATCTGTAATAGTAGAACAAAACCCAGATAATGATAATCCAGATATGTTTCAATTTCAAAACACACTATGCTTTGCTTTTTTTACCACAGGTGAAAAATGTACATTCTTGCTTTTTTATATAAATACTTTTTATATAATAGATCTGATAATACATAAATTTAATGCAAGATAATGGAAGAACTGTAATGTAACAAAATATACTTTTAAATTGCAGTGTAATTTTATATGGCTGCCATTTGTGTCACTTAGATTTGGGGTTCAACTATGGATTTATAACATGAACTTTGTCTGGCATCAGACTACATGTGGTATCTTTGTGTTGTTTCATACAGAAAAACTAAGGCGTAGTCTTCCAAACCTGTCCAGGACATCTAACATCCAAGCTGAGTCTGTGAAAAACAGCAGAAGTGACTCAAACTTCCAAGTGCCAAATGGAGGAATACCTCGCATTCAACCTCAGGCCTCAGCCAGTAAGTACCTTTAGTGACACTTCAGTGTATATTTCAGAATTAAGTGATGGTACTCAGCTGCCTTCTGGTTTCATGGCAGAGAGAAACATTGCATGTCACACTGGAGATGCTAATCCTGATTTTTTAATCACATATGTGTGAAAATCTGCTTTTTTGGTACACCAAATCTAGTACAGAGTATATTCAAAGAATTTCTGATCTCTTATTAAGGTATCACTCCTAGTTTCCTAATGGTGTATGTAGAAGTACTATAGTATAAATATAGTAGCGATACATATTTCAGAAACCATTTATTTTCTGTGATTTACAGAAGGTGTAGTGCTTTGTACTGTTGAATTTCATTTACAGACTACAAACATTGACTAGGCTATGAAAATACTTACCTAGATGATGTTTATTCTTTTTTTTTTTTTAAATAGTGAAACATGATCTGAAATCATTCATGCAAGTTTAATCCTTTTTTGCAGTTTATTTTCTTCTTTTGTTTGGTAACGTGGAAATTATATATTCAGTTGCAGGCTTTATTTTTTTAAGCATCAGTATTTCTCAGAAAAGGTTTGGATGAACCTGTGTCCTGTGAAACAAATTAGCCCGTTGCTGGGCTTGTGGCTGCTAGTTTGTCCAAAAGTGAACTACTGATGTGAGAACGCTACTAATCTCACAAGTCTCTTAAAAATGGTGACCTTAAAGAAGCTAAAGCAAATTAAACTTAAATATTCACTGCTTCTTTCTATGTCAATATTGACAGTTCCTGTTGTTTAAATGTCTCCTGATCATTTCATTTTAAAACAAGTTTCAGAATTAATAATCTTGTGTGACATTTTCAAGGGAAGAACACATTATGAATATTATTTTGTGTAGAGCTTTGAACTCTAAAAGTTCTATGATAAAAGTTCATCAGTAATCTGAATATTTGACAGGAAATATTAGATAATGTTTGTGAATGAAACTTTTCTTTTACCCATTGAACAGTAAAGGCATACTGGCATACCTAAGTTGGCCTTGTTACCTGGTCGTTTCAAAACAGTGTGTTAATGTAACCAGATACAGTTAAATACAGAATAAGGAATACAGACCACTCCAATGACTACAAGATTTCTATTTTTGTAGTTACTTGGACCAGATCTAAGGGTTGCGTGGAGAGTCAGTCCCAGTTGTGCGATACTGTAGCCAAAGAAGCGAATGTGACCTTGTGATTGTTAGTATCTGTTACCCTCACATCCTTTCACCTTGTCCCCTTCTTCCAATCTTCACAAATGCTCAGAGGGTGGGATTTACAACTGAAAGGATGTGTGTAGTTCAAATGCAGGACTGTCATCGGTTAGTCAGGCTTATCAAACTGTAAAGCACTTAGAGCAGTTGGACAACAGCTTTCCAACTGTGTTATTTTTGTGATGGGAAATATAAGCAAAAAGAAAGGAAAAAAAAACATTTTTAGTAAAAATCTATACAGACTTCATTCGGTGTTTTAAAACTGAGTGAACTGGGAAGGGAAGAGCACAGAGGGCAGCTTAGTCGGCTAGGAGGCTATTTCCAGTATTAAAAGTATATTCACAGTGAAACTCTATGGAAAGATCAGACAGCAGAAGTCTCAATATTCAGTATTTAGTTACTTCATTGCAGGAGCCAAAGCAGTGTGACTTATGTTTATGCATATATATTTTTTTAACTTGTGGATGGGTTCAAAATCATAGAAATTATTAGGTAATTTTGCTTGCCTTCCCGTGGGACTCTTTCCCCAAATGTGAACCACTCTAGACCAACTTACATGTAAATGTAAGTTAAGTATCATTAATAAAGCCCAGATTTCTAGCTTTTACAGTTTCCCTGCTCTTACAGATGTTTGTCAGAGTCTTGCTATTGACAATCGTAAAACGGTTTGTGTATGAAGTCAATGAGTAAGTATCTTTGCTTAGTCTGGATTAAGAAATTTTCTGCAAAACTGTACATTGTATAAAAATTTCCAGAATTGTGTCCTTTTTATTGTATACTTTTTGTTTATTGGTTTCATATTTTGTCACCTTGCACACAGCACTGTTAAACTGCAGCAAATTTTTGTTTTCCCTTGGCGATGACTTCTGGGTCTTGGGATTCAAAGCTTCCTCATATACCCGCTAGTTTTGCATGAGCTTACCTTTGCAAGGATGCTGGCTTGCCACCCGAGGTCACTACTTTTCTCCTTGTCAAAGATCTGCTGTTCATAATTTACTTGCACATTTGCTGTGGCTGCAATACTGAACTTGCTATGGTTGCTGGCATTCAAAAATGAGTTAGGAATCCAGTAAGTTTCTGAAGAGACAATTCCTGTTACGGTTACATAGGCAAATTGTACACGCTTGCTTAAAGAGTAGAAGGAAGATAGTTATAATATGTTCAGAGGTACAACTGTAAAACATGAAAACATTTGGCATTTTAAGCTTTAGCTGTAATGTGATGAAAAATCCAAACTCTTTTTGAGAAGAGATTGAGTGAATTAAATATCCTACCTCTTAAAACACTGGAAGATAGAGTAATACTTGTGTTCTCCAAGGAGTAGGTATCTTTTAGACTTTAAAGTGTTAGAATGAAGGAAGCCTCTGTATTTGTGTCCTACACCACATAGATTGTGCAAAGCTGTAGAACTTCCAGGGTGGTTTCCACACAGGAGATATGTGCTTTGTAGTGGATTGTGTGTGATACTTTTGTACTTACCTGGTACTACATAATACTTATTCAAAGAACTAAGCTGTAGATTGTTGAAACTATCAGTAAAGTAACTAGTCTGCTTGCCAAGATCCATCTGCTTGGCATCTTCAGAGTATAAGAAGAAAGTGTATGCTTTGAGGAAACAGTATTCCAATTTGGTTGATCAGAAGTAAACATAACTATGTGTATTCAGCATGTACTATTTGTGACAGGTAATGTAATAGCATACGGAGCACTTCAAGAGCAGCAAATAGTGTGGGTAAGCATGCCCTCCATGCTTATCTCAAACTGCATGTCCCCTTAGCATTGCTTAGATTGCACTGCCTGAAGTTCTTTTCAGTGATTCAGTGCACATAATTGTGTAGCTATTGAGTCTCTATTTCCTGGAGTCTCCATTGAGAAGGAAAGAACTGGACATACATATTTTTTTAAATCCTTTCCATATCATCCCACATCTCTGACTTGCAAGGAGTGAAAATAATGATGGGGGAAGAAACTTAGTGCCGTGTGCAGTAGCATATTTAAATCTAACTGAACAAATTGAGGCAAACTAAATTCAAGATCATAAATACAAAGGAAGAAGCTGTTCTTGATTTTGTGTGGTATAACAGAAACACTGATTCAGTAAAAAGTGGTATAATGGAATACTTGTGGACAGAAACACTCTGGCCAGTGGTCTGCCTCACTAAATTCCTAGGAATTGTGCTCATTTTTAAACATCTCACTGCGCTTGATTGGCTGTTTATGGGTATGCCTTAAAAAAGCTTCTAGGAAGACCATGTATCAGAAGTTGAATAAGAACTGCATATTGCTGCATGCTTTTTTGCATTAGATTCTAGTTAGTAGAAGGAAGCTTTTTTATTAACAACCACAAGCATAATTTTATCATGTTTATAAACACTTCAATTCCTTTTTGCTGTTTGTTTGAAAATGACAGGTTTTAATTAGTTAAGACTGAAATGAATAGACCGACTAGGCATATTTTCAGAACGAAGGTAAAACACATGATGAACTTCTTTTATAGTTCACAAAATATTGTGAATTTTGCAGACTGAAGGATAGGAAAGGCGATGGCAGCTATTGTATGCTATCAAGTTTAATAATATGAGTTAAAAATCTTCTAGGATTCTAATTGCTCTTCCCCTACCTTCTTATAGCAATATTCACCAATTGGTGATAGGATTACTGAGCTTTCTTACTCAGGGTCATGATCTTAATGCACAGCTGTTTCCCCCATCTTTCTTCCTTCTCACTATGGAAATAAGCCTTGCTATTGCAATCAGTTTTATGCTGGTATAAAACTCCATACACTGATGTGAACAGAGATGTTTATTCATATCTTATCGTTTTAAGAAGCCTTTCTGTAGGCAAAGCTTTATTTCATTGACTATTTTCCTCCTTCTCCACTTCAATATGCTGTGGTGAAAATATGCTGAGTCGATGCGTTCCTTCTGGCAATAGGTAATTCTTTCCTTGCCAAGATCCTGCAGCTCTTGGAACACTGGCTTCTCTCTTGGTAACTGGTAGGTAGTGAGGTCAGTTCAAGGCAGCAGTATCAACCCTTGAACATTACTAGAAAAAAGGCTGGAAATAGAAGCAATGAAAACCCAATTTTAGTCATGCTGTCTACATGCTGGCAGCTGGTAATTCTTAGTAGTATTACGTCTTTGTTTTAAGTTTGAGTCCTCTTGCATACATTTTTGAGGGGGGAAAAAACCCACACATCTCTCAAAAGGGTTTATGTTTGCATAACTGAAAATATAACTTTTATACGATCACATTTAGACAAAGATTTACACTTTTGTGTAGTGTTAGAATATTTTTTGAAAACTCCTTTAAAATTAAAAGTTTAGTCTTGCTAGGTCAAATATGACAGTTCAGTTTTCATCTTTGTGTCTAATCTTGTACTCATATTGCTGCAGCATGTTTGCTAGGTGGCTTGTTCTCCCTTTGGTGTATTAATTTTTTTTGCCTTTCTGGGATTTTTGCCCTGCAAGAAGCTTTACTCTTACAGAATCTGCGCGTTTTGCACTGCAACATTTCTGACACGCTCTCTGTAACTCGTTGCCATTAAGAGCAAGCACCATTTAAAATACCCCATCACTTCCAGAGTCATAACAGCTTTTTGAGTGTTTTACTCACTCTGTTCTTTGACGCTTCACAAGTGGATGCAATTCTGAAATTCCCAGTAAACTTAGTTTTCTTATCTTAGACAAATATAACATTTCTTGTCTTTCAACAGCTCTGCAAAGGCAGAAAAATTTGCCTCGTGCTGCCTTCAAAACCAAACAGTTTCTTCAAACTCCATCTACAAAAGGAGGTAATTAACCTACAACCTCTTATCCAGCTCCAGCAAATCTCAGATAATTGTTCACCTGCATTAAATCTCACACATTCTAGATCAATAAAATTGCTGTTGCATGTTGAGATTAACCAAGTGGTCCTTGCTGTATCAACGTATATAACATTTTGGTCTAGACATTAAAAAAACAAGCCTGCATCGTGTAGGAAGAAAGTACTAAATTAGATTTTGGGATGAAATCCAAGGATTGGTGACTTCTAGCATTAACTGGGAAATCTGGATTAGAAAAAGTAGACTCCTGAATCCATATTCATTAGGGCTACATTTGGAGAGGATTTTTAAAAATTGTAAAATACAGTTTTTTAAAACAAAAGTTATAAAAAATTTCTTTTGTGAAAAATACGCAGACAAGTGAAAATATCATCCTTTGTGCTGGAAGCAGAAGCTAACGAGTATATTCTTGAAAAGATGAGCATAGAATGTCAACTTCTTTTGCACGTATGTGCGCACGTGCTTACGCTTTCTCTTTTCCTCTCAAAACTGGAAGATTAACCCCAACATACAGTAATTTAGATTTGTATTTTTTTCCTTAAAGAATTAGAGACTATTATATAATATATTCCAGTTTGCTAATGGCTGATATTGGCTTCTTTTTGAGATGAAAATAAAATATATTAAGTCTCTAACCCAATTACACAAGTTTTCACTGATCTTTAATTCTGGCAGCCTTGTATGTGACACTGCCTCATGTTCACTACTAAGATAAAAGAAGTTCATGATCTTCATCTAGAAGATCTCATTTTAAAGATCATATTTTACCTGAGACCAATTGATAAACTCTATAATCTAGAATCCTTTCAGAATTGAGAGTCCTTTGTGCAGGTACTGAGGGTGGCTGACAAAATGCATGTGTTTCTCAGTGTTTTAACAACACTACCTCCTTAGAGTCAACTTCATTCCATGCAGAAAGTTTTAGCAAAGTATAATGACTTTGAAGCAGATTCTTGTGGCTTAATAGGTGGTCTCTAGCAGTCTTCAGAATATTTTGTATCAAATGGAGAAAAGTTCTCTCAGTGTTCTGCTTTGGCATAAGACCACCATCGCAATTCCTCTGCAAAGCTTTCCAGCTGTCTTTCTGGTTGGCCATGCCTTCACCTTCACCTGGATGTCTGGAACACTTACTAGGTCAATGGCCTTGTCTGGAGCTGTGGAGATGTACAGAAAATTAACTTATCTTTGAGTTTATATTACTTGTAAAATTTTATTAAACCTTAGAGAATGAGGAACTGAGCACATTGCACCACCAGTTCCGTATTCTAGTTTATAGTTGCTGTCGTGCCTCACTGCAAATAAGGACCCAGCATGTCCTTTTCAGTACTTTGCTATTTTATAGTCCTTGACATGTTGATTTTCTTGCTTCTGATCTGAGATTCTCACAAGTATAGGAGCATTATGCATTAATGAATTGAGACTTTTGTTTCAAAGGAATAAACAACTATAAGCAACAATGGTTTTAGTTTCTTAAAATATATTCGTTACAGAGCTTGACACCTTTCACACACAGATGTTGGCTTTTTTTTTACCATTTTGTGTAAAACAGTTCAGAATACATTCAAATAACTCTGCCTTACTGTAAGAGATTTGTTATGGCTTATTGAGCCATCGAGTATCAGTCAGATCATAGAATGGTTTGGGTCATCTAGCCCAACCCCCCTGCAGTGAGCAGGGACATCTACTAGATGAGGTTGCTCGAAGTCCCACCCAACCTGACCATGAGCGTTTCTAGAGATGGGGCATCTACAACCTCTGGGCAACCTGTTCCAGTGGTTTACCATTCTCATTGTAAAAAATTTCTTCCTTATCTAGTGTGTCTACCTTCTTTTAGTTTAAAACCATCACCACTTGTCCTACTGCTATGGGACCTACTGAAAAGTCTGTCCCCATCTTTCTTATAAGTCCCCTTTAAGTACTGAAAGGCCACAATAAGGTCTCCCCACAGCCTTCTCTTCTCCAGGCTGAACAAGCCCAGCTCTCTCAGCCTGTCCTCATAGGAGAGGTGCTCTAGTCCTCGGATCATTTTTGTGGCCCTTCTCTGACCTGCTTCAACAGGTCCATGTCTGTCTTGTACTGAGATGACAGAATGGTGTATTGACTCCCATTGTTTTACCTCATCTGTTCTTTCATATCAGTCTGAATCATCTCATCACAATGGGTTATGATTTAACAACTGCATTGGAATTGATTCTGTTTTGAAGTTGGTGTCTAGCAGCAGGCCTTGGGTGCAAGCCAGATAAGTTGCAGCTTCACAGCATCCTACTTTGCCAGGTGGGGATCTCTTGCTCCCTGCCCACAATCAGGACAGAATCTGGAGAGGGTGGGAAATCTAAATGTCGTGACTGCACAGTGCTGTTTATTTTTGTTAGCAGATTTTTTTTATTGGTAGTTGGTTCTAGTTGTTTAGTTTCTAAGGAGATGGAGTTGTGTAAAGTTGTTAAGCACTACCCTTCCATGTTTACATGTCTGTATTAAAACATGGATCAGCACAATACTGCACATGGGTGTACAGTTATCAAATAGTCTTTGGCTAAGGCAGTACCTCACTCTTTGTGATCCCGTCTTACAAACGGGCCAAACTGAGTTTTAGTAAATATCCAAAATCGCTCTAACACAAAATTCTTTATATGTAGAATAGAATTATTAGGCAGTTTGACAGAGATTACATCATGTGGATTGCTTTGGAGATCACAGCACGCTGGAAGACAATGAATTCCTTTGAGTACAAGAATGAATACAGCTCTCAACAATGTCTGCAATGCTGTGCTGACAGGAAACGTTTTATGAATTGACAGCTCAAGTTGGAAGCATGGTAAAATATGGTCAACAGAAAACTGGCGAGAAAGGAGAGGACTAATTTACTGGATGCTTACTTTCACTTGGAATGTGACAGGCCTTCTTCAGTTACAACTTTTCATTGCTTATTCTGTTCCTGAAAACTGTTTCCCTGTTGTGCCTGTGAGAGGCCCAAATTACAAGAGGCCCCTATATTTATATGCTGGCATTGCTCTGTTGGTCAGTTACTAACATGATGCTGTATTTTTGTTCCAAGCAAGTGTTGTAATGAGAAGTTTAGTGATAAAAGCTCCCTATGTTTACACTGTAGATTCACTTGGAAATTCTGCAGATTTGATTGCACCAGTGTTACAGGCAATGTCACATTTTAAAAACTTTTAATATGTAATCTGTCTTAGTCCTAGGAGCACTTCACTACTGCTCTTGTCCAGTCATTCTGCTGTTAATGCTTTCCTTAATCCATCCTCTGGCTTGATGCCAAGGTTTTTATTTTAAGGGGTTTTATTTATTCTCCTCGCTACTGACCAACTGTCATGCATTGTTGACATCTCTGCCACCTTTTTTGTTAGCTTTTCCCATGAGCAGCTTCGTGCTGTGTTTGGTATCGGTGTCAGTGGAAAGGCCCTCTTGGATAACCCAGAAAGGAATCGAATCCACAAATCAAAATACAACCTGAAAATCACCACTTCCTCTGTACCCCATTTAGGATGTCACCTTGCTGTCATTACTTGCCCCTTCTCTCAACCCTCATGCTCTTAGTGGATCTAGCTTGTAAAATGATAATAAAAGCAATGTGAAGGACCATCTTTGTTATGTATAACATCTGTCAAAGAGGACTCAACTTGCGTAAAAATTTATTTAGTGAGGGAAAGAATAGTTCATGTAAATTCACTAAATGTAAACGTGATTTTGCTTTACTTTCCTGATTGTTGACTGTTACTCACCTACCCTAATCAGTTTGAAAAGCTGGTGAAATCCCATTTAATTATGAAGATGATGGATTAGTTTAAGTATTCTGTTTAGTGAAACATTATGCATATTTTGAAAATATTTCTCATACTCATTAATAATTGTGCTTAAGGTTTGGTATTATCAAAGAACTGCTGAATAGTCATTTTGTCAGTATTTTACTGTGAGGATCAGTTGTCATTCCCTGCTAGCTGTCTACTAAAATTCAGAAGTAATTCCTGAGTGTATAACAAGTGAGAATTCTTGCTGTTGCATTAATAGCATTGAGTAAAAGAGATGTACAGAAGTAAATTTAGTGGAGCACATTTGCAAGTGCACGTTGTTGAACAGTGTGCTGTATTGTAAATCTAAGCCTCTAAATGGATTTTCACTGGCTTAACTTTTCCCAGAAAGGACTTGATAAAGACCTGTATTTTACATAGTAACTCAGATACAGGGTATTTGAATTCAGATATTAGTTATACTGATAATTTAGGTAATGTTTGTAAATAAAGGAAGGCTATAAATTGTTATAGTTGTCTGGTTTAAGTTACATAGCAGCACCTTAATCTCTTTGGTGTTGGGGGTTGGCTGACCCTGTCTTTTTTTTCCCCATCAATCAGTAAATCTGGGACGTGACCATATCTTTAGGTGAATTCAAATTCAATGGATTTGGTTAAAAAGAGCATAAAAGAAACATTAAGATATTCTGGGCTCAGAATTCATCATTGAAAGCCAATATACACTTCGAATTTATTTGAAGACTGTATCACACTAGAATCCTGTGTTATTCAATGAGCTCTTTCAGGGATGGGAGTTAGTTCACAGGTTTCTGATGCAGCTAAATTTCTTAACAGATACGTTCTCCTCTGTTTCTTTTGACTTGACTGATATAATACTTAGAGCCTTACTAGTATTACTTGTAAATCCACATAAATAAATATTTGTAGTAAGCAAAAGGGGCATTAGAGTTATGATATCAAAAACATATGGAAAAAGAGGACATCTGAATTCCTGTTTCTCATTGCTGCTTGATTGGCTGTATTCCATTACACATCCCATATTGTTTGAATTTTCACATAATTTCCTGTTCTTAATTTCAGTTATACTGTAACTTAAGCTTGAAAGTAACTTCTGTAATTTTATTTTCCAGTACCTTCTTCAAGTAAATTCCGCTCACCTGCAGCACCGTCTCCTCTAGCTCTCCGACAACCAGTGAAAGCATTTAGTAACCATGGACCTGGTTCAGTTGCTTCTTCAGAAGCCACACAGCTGACACACAGTAGTTCTTCACCAGGGCCTCTTGCAGCCCAGAGTTCAGGCTTGCCAAGCCCTGCCAGCAGTATTAACAGTACTACTCTTACCAGACCGGCAGGGACAGCAGGGATGAGGAGTGGTTTGCCCAGACCCAGTGCCCCTTCTGCAGGGGGCATCCCAGTGCCTCGTAGCAAACTTGCACAGCCTGTTCGCAGGTGAGTATGTGACAGGTGGTCTTAGTTTGACGTTCTCGTAATGAATTTTGTACATTATGTATTTGTGCTGCAATTCTTAATTTGGTGTCAAGATATTTAGAATGGAAATGGAGACCTCCATGGGAAGTATTTGACTATTTTTCCAAAAATCAGTTAAAGCAAAACCAAGAGAAAAAGGTTCCTGAATTAGAGAGTGAAGGTAAAGGAGTGAAAGTGAAATGAGTAACCAAAGATACTAAACTAAGTAAATAAAGTGTCTTAATCTTGGATGAGAAGGCAATAAGAATTTGTTTGCATGTGGTAAAAAGTTACCAAAATATAGCTGGCAAGTGAAAATTCATTTGTACCAGTGAGTGACACGTTCTGAAGTTAGAACTATTGCAGTTCCTTTTGTAATCCATATGTCAAACAGTGGTACCACGGTGAGAACAGTGTCTTTCCTTGGGCAGCTAGAAACTTCAGGAAGGAAGATGTGTGTGGACAGAGGAGATATCCGTAACATGTGCTAAATTTATCGTAAAAATGAATGCGGTTGCCCCACAGGACAAAACAGAACTTTCAGCTCAAATATAACTTCTGTGCTAGCCCTCAACTGTAGAAGTTGCTTAATGTCAGAGTGCTTTGGAAAACAATCACAAGGGAGACTAAACTTTAACTGGAAAGGCTACATGGGCAATTTGTCTGCAGCAGAATCAGAGGGAAGTGATGCACAATTTAGAATATGTGCTCTTAATGTCATGCTAATGTGGATTTTCACTGAAGGTGTCAAGTGGAAGCCAACTGATGCAAATAAGCAGCCGTCCATGAGGAATATTAAGAACCTTTTAAAAAGAAAGGATAAACAGTTGGTCTTCAGTACCGCAGAAAAGATGAAACAGCAGTAAATAGCAAAGCGGAGTTCTGTTCCGCAGTGAGTGCTGGGGAGGGGAGTGACAAGGGACTGTCACAACGTTGACTGTTTTGCACTCTGAGTCTGCACTGTCAGCAGTATGGAACTTCATCTAATAAAAGGCAGTTGGTTTTGACAGGAAGTTCTTAGTAGTAGTGAAGTGTGGTTGTCCAAATCTCAACTTTGCTTACAGAAGTGTTTTACTTATTAAACTTACACAGCGCTTTTTTTTTTTGAAAGTTTTATGTACTTAATGCAGTACCTGTATACAATGCAACAATGAAGTACCTATGAATGTGAAGATTTTGATGTAAGCAAAATGTAATACTCTAAACAAGGATTTCCCTGTTTTATACATCACTGAAAAAAATGGCCTGCTTTTAGGTGGCAGCAGATTAAGCTTGTATTCCCCCAGGGTATAATAGCAAAAAGTTTTCTTTCTATTTATGCAGACGTTTTTCTGACATGGTAGTTGCCAAGATACAACACACAGAACCTGAAACAGAAACTACTTTGGGGTTTATCTTAAGTAAACTGTATTGCAGAAAAGTAAATGGGTGAAGCGTCTACTTCAATTATTTATAAAATATTTAAGTTCTTATGTATTGTAGATGGAGACTTTAGCAGTTATGTATGAAACTGAAAAAATATTTCATTTTATTTAGATCATTACCCACTCCCAAAACCTATGGCAACGTGAAAGACGAGAGTTGGAAAGACGGCTGCTACTGAACTGCAAAGCTTAATGCAAAGTTCCAGTGCTCATGGATGCTTCCTCACCAGGCTAAAAGACAGCTTGATTATACAAACTGTTCAGATGTGACTTTTGGGATTTGTAAAAATTCCAGACCTCTCTGTCTCTAATTAGCACAAACTGGCAGAGATTATAAAGCAGCACTTTAATGACATCTAACATCAGATGTTTGGTGATCATACAATCACTGCTACATGAAAATTGCTATCACTTCTGGGTTTTTTTCTTGCTTGCTAAAAATGTATCAATATGAGCATTTATGACAGTGGCCAATGTCTGGGCAAAAACCTAACGAATGCCAAAGAAATGCCCATCTTGAAAAACAGCAAGTGTAACAGTCAACTTACATTGTCCAAAACTTCATTTTCAGCCTGTTCTAATTCAGCAGAAAGATTGGGGAATATGTACTATTGAAACAAGACTACATTAATCAGAGCTAATATTCTGATTGCAGACTGCTACAGTGCTAGTGGAACATTGCTTTTAACAATTGTATGAGGTTCTCTTTGGGGAAAGTGGTACGTACATCCTTCAGGGAGGATCAGAAGTTACTCTGGAGGATTAGGCAGAACAGTAAGTAGTAGCCATGGCTTTTATTAACATTAAAAGTTTCAATGTAGCAGACACAAATGCAATAGTATAGATTGCATATTTCCTATGTTGATTTATCAGCTTTACACGCTCTTTTACGTTTGATTGCCAAAAGGGCTTAGTATCAGTTGTACAATCTTTCTAACCTTAAAGTTCCTGGCTCAGGAAGGATGGCCTTTGCTCTTCTAGCCACGTTTTTATCTCACGGCTCGCTACTTGGGAAAAACTTTTTATAGCAGGTGTCCTTAAAAAGGAAAGAGCAAGTCGTAATGTTAATTTGTCCTAATACCATACCACTATGCTTGCAGCCTGGAGCAACTGTAAATGCTGATAGTTAAGGAGAAGGAGACACAACTATGCACTTGTAACATACAAATTTTAAGGTAATGAGTTGACTCTTGATGCCAAATGATATTCATTTAGGTGATGTTCCATGGTATGAGGGAGTTTTCTGTATCCTATTTTTTTACTTTCATCCATTTCTTAAATTGGTTTATTTTAAATTGTAAATATTTTTACAGAAGATATTGCCCATGTAAGCGTGTTTAAATATGTACTTTGCCTTACATATGTGTATCTTACATTACTGGTAACAGAGTATGAAACCTGCTATGTCTGTTTACAAGCTATTAAATTCCTCCGGTGGCTCTGACTTATTCTAACACATTTTGCTCAGAACAACTCACTCATATAATTAGCATTGGAACCATTGTTTTCTGTTTTGGAAGACATCATGCAAACACTTGTAACTAAAGTTGTATTGGGTGGGACTAGTTAAACGGAAGGGAATTTGTTTGAAGCTTTTTCAGTATTTTGGATGTACAGTTGATGAAGTAAGAGAATGTGAATGGTATATCCTTTGTGCAATGACTGACAAACACTACAAGTTGGATTGGACGGTAGGTAGCCTTCAGCCCCGTTAGTATCTGAGTTTGCAACTGCTGGTGTATCTTGACTCCCACCACTAAGAGGATAACTAACCCTGAAATTCCAGCACTTGAATTTTAGGCCAGCATTAACATACTCCTGGATGAAAAGCCATGCAATACTACTTGACTTGGAAGAAGCCAAATAGGAAGGAGTGGAGACTAATTTGCAGCTCTAATTACACAAGCAAACTTTGGGTTGATGAACAACTTTACGCTCCAGGCCAAGGTCTGTGCTGAGACTTTGGAGTCAGGGTATCAAATATACTGTAATGCAGTAAGATATTTCAGCAGGGGTAAAGAAACCACCTTGCACCAGTAGACCAGTACATGCCACTAATCTAGCCCTGTGTCACTTGCCGGCACAGACAATGGATGTCAGTTAGTGTCTCGTGTCACTGTTAAGCAGAAGAGAGGATTCGACCAAATGCACATATTCTCACTAAAGCCGGAATTTTAACATTTCAGCATTTTACAAAGCAATGCTGCAGTCGCTGAAAAAAGGTGAATTTTAATTGGTGGATTTTTATCGAACACTTGATTGACTTTTAAATTTTGAAAGTCAGTTTAGATGATGATATTGGGGGTTTTACCATGGCTGCATCAAACCGTTGTGTACCTTTCCTTAAGTTAAGTAATTCATCACTTGGGTAAGTTCAGCTTAAGTTTTGTGAGGATTCTTCCCTCTGCTGTTCTCCCCCTGAAATACAGCGAACGACTTCCTGAAACGACAGCCTGTCTGTTTACTACAAAGCCTTTGTGCGTTACCAGTTTATTGATATCAGGAAATCATGGGGCTCCGTGTTTAGAGATTTACTGCAGAAGTGTGGAAATACGGATTTGATAAACTAGTGCCTATGATTTACTTAACTTATGTTTGATATAGTAGTAAGGGTTTTATGAATGTGGATTACTTTTTGTGCCAACAGCTCGGAATTGTTGTATGTGTGTAGGCAGAAGGACTTGTTCTGCTTCCAAAGTTATTTAAATTTTTTTTTGTGTTTGAATGTTTTTGTAAGTGTTAAAAGTGTAAAAAAAAAAATATAAAATATTCTTACCACAAAATACTTCTGGGATCATTATTTTTCATAACTTGTTTTAGAAGCCTTTATAAATTTAGAGGGTGTTGGTTTAGGGCTTTTTTGATTGGTTGGGTTGTTTTTCAAGAGCCGTATATCACTTTCCTAGAAGTTACCAACATCAGCTTCTGCCCCCTGTAATTCATGAACAGAGTATAACGCTATACAGAGTATAATGCTGTAGTTGGGTGAAATCTGTGATTTCATTGACAGACTGAGGTAGACTTGTGTTGTGCCCATGCTCTGGAAGGACGATGCGTAATTCAGAGTTACGTGGAGAGATGGATTCTGAATTTTCATCCAGAGTGATTTGTTTGTGTGATTCTACGTACACAAGGCACCTTTCTATTTTTACAGGATTCGTGCTCACTTCACCACACGAAACAAATTCTTAATTTTTAAAATTCTGGAACTTATGCAGGAAATTGCGCAATGTAAAAGTGTAGCTAGGAAGCCGCCTTTGAATTAAGTACACGTTCTGTGTAGTGCTCATATGAATGCCTATCTTCTGGCTCACATACAAGCAAGAAGTTTGTTTCGAACGTGGTAACTTTCTGCAATTGCATTTTGCTACAAGGCAACGTATCCAATAATAATGTGAATGCCATCTTTTTCTTATCTTGGTATTAATAAAGTGAAGCTAGGTTTGCTTCTATATATATATACACTTAATATTAAATCTGTTTAACCTGTGAGGCTTACTATTGATTGTTTATACCAGCGTAGTCCCCAGTCTTGTAATTAAGCCAATAGATGAAAATGTTTCCCCCCGAGTTAGCTGACCTACTTCTGTAGAGCTGGCTTCACACCTCCTGCTTCTAAAATGCAATGCGCTCCCGCTTCCCTCATCGCCTTTCAGATCAGCACTCGGCACCGTTTGCCCCACACGCCTTCAGGAAAAGAGAGCAGTGTCAAAATCACAGGCTGCTTCTCTTTTAGTAGGTTTCTGTAACAAACTCTTCTATATTAAACTACTGTGTATATTTAGCATCATCATATTGCAGGACTGGAGATAGAAAATATTGTTCGTACAGTTCTCTTACTTTGAGCGAAGGTATGACAGCTTCTTTGGGTTTTGGTGTAGAAGTGCTAGGTCGTGTTTTATTCGGTAGCATGTTTACCCTTTAGGAGTCTGAGTGCAGTGGTGAAGAAAAATCAGCGATGAACATGTAAGGTGGAAGGTCGAAGCTGCTTACGCTGCTGAAGTCTCGGGGTGGCTGCAGAGCATGCAGTTCTGATCATTTAAAGCTAACGTCTTAATAGAAGTATTTCTGAGGAAAACAGATGCAGGAAACTTTAATCTGACAGCAGTATGTTTTAGTTCTCCCCCTCTTGATCTCTAAGGGCAGAAGTAAGCTTGAGATTGTATTTTTTACTTTTTAAGTAAAACAGGTGTGATGTGAGGTTGCTTTGATTTAAAAAACAAAATCAACGCCCCCGCCCCTGGTCTTGACTCGCGCATTGGCCATTCTGTAGGACGAGCCTGACACCTACAGGCAGCGTACCCGTAGCAGTCTTGTTTCAGGACGATGAGGCTGGGACCCCGGTGCTCTCTGGAGTTATTCAGGTTTTACACACACTTTCACAGTAACGAAGGTGCTCTCTGCTTGAAGAGCTGAAGAACTGAAAGGAGCAGGTTCCATCAGGCCCACTTTCCACCGGATTGTTGTATAATGGTGCTTTCGGCCCTGGTATCTCACACAGCTGTACTGTGTGTCACCCTCCTCTTTGCACTAAACTATAAACTGCCGCAACTACATTGAGCGCCTTCAGGACACAAAACATAACTGTGGTGCTTAAATGGATGTGCAGATCTTCAGCAGGATTTAAAGGAACAGGTAGCTAAAATGATGCCGTACCAGCAAAGTGGTTTTTAAACGTGGTGCGTCATCCATGCCTGTTACAAACAGTGACTTACAGGAAAAAAAACCCTAGCTTTGGAGGCTGGAACGACTGAGATTCTCGCCATAGCCTGGCACTCTCACGCAGCTGGAATGCATCTTTCAGAAGACTAAGACTAAACAAAAGATAATTCTGCTGTTGTAAGCTGAGCTCCTGTCATCAACATAAACATAGGTAATCATATGTAACTCCGTTTTCTTTCGGAAAATGCTTTTAATACCTTACAAAGATAAAGGGCCTGTGCTGCCCTCCCTCCCAGGAAATTTCCCAGGAAGGGAAATTAATTTCCCAGGAAGGATATTCGCAATGAGTGGTACCTGCCTTCCTGAGAAGGCGACTGTGGTGTCCAGTGTTGCTCAGCTGTCAGTCATCCTGCACAACACGGAGAGCGCAAACCATTAATTCTTCTGTTCTTTTCCACTTTATTTGCCATTATTTTCTTGAGAATTTTTGTAGCCAAAATTCCAATTTTTCACAAATTTTTGCTGCTTCAAAACCTTGCTAGTACAACTTGGTCCGATGTCGGACAAGCTACTCCCCTCACCCATCACACAGTCTCAAGACACCTGACACCAGCTGCTCCATGTGCCTCCAGCAGCAAGGCTGTGAGAAGAACTGGGTGCCCACCTGCCACCCTGCCCAGCTCAACTTTGAAGTCAATTTGGGAGATACTTAGTGTGATATATTTTTCAAGCTTTTTTACAGCTATGTTCATTGATAAAGCTGAAATGAATGGAAACAATTCTTGCTCATTTCTGAGGACGCCAGCATTTCTTGGTGTGATATAGCTGTTTTCTTGCTAAAAGTATTTGCTGAAATTAGTCCAGTAGTGTACTTTTCTGTTGGTTTCTACATAACTTTGCTTTTCTGTGTTCAAGGAAGGAGCATTCATAGAGCAAATAGTTTTTTTCTGTCAGAAGGACAACTAATGTCTTCAAAAGCATTGAAGTGGCCCATGCTAGGGTTTGGGTTTTCTTTGCATGAAAACTCTATACAGTAACAGGAAGATGAACAGAGACACCCATGTTCTGTGTTGTTCCTGGCCTCTGTTCTCCCCAAGAAAAAAAAAAAGCGTCTATTAGTACGGGAGTAGGGCAGCAGTGACCTGAGTTTGGACTCTGCACAGCATTAGCTGCTTAAAGCCACGTAGGTGAACAAGAAATGTCTGGGCTGTGACATGCTGGTGGTGGGAGTGTGGTCATGGGGACAGACATGCTGGGCTTTCCCCAGCCGTGTGCCCTCCCCAGGCATCCCGCCTTGGCCTCAGACAGACAGGCTGCTGGGCTGGGCCAGGTGCCCCCTGCTCTAACCCCAGCATCACTGCACTTGCACTCACTCCCAGCAGTCTCCCGTGTTTGTCTCAGGGCCCTCTTTGTTCCCCTTCAGGTGTTCAGCAAACAAATCTGTAGATCCCATTACAAAAGCTTAGTTATCTGACTGATCCTTATTCACTGCCCTTTCGCCCAGCAGGGTTAATACTGCCGTATCATTTCACAGCTGCTGCTGCTCTCTGTTCTTCACATGGGTGACAAAATGCTGACGGGAGAAAGCAATGGTGGCCCAAGCTCTGGATTACAAGGAGTTTGGTTTGGATCCTGTTCAGGGCTGAGGGTAAGGCCAGCTGCACTGCTGCCTGACTGAACCTGGTGCAAGCCGAGTTAAAGGAGCGCTACAGTGTCTTTCTTCGTCAAGTAGAGCTGTTTGTCTTAATGACAATCAGCAGGACAGGTGTATCTCATGCCATCTTAAATATATCTTCCTTACCCTCCTCCTTTAGAAATGAATTTTTATTGAAGCACATACTGCCAATTTTAGTTGTCTCTCAAAGAAGAGGGGAGTGGGGGATCGAGGCAAACCCGCTGCTCTTCATGCTCTGCCTTGGCTCCTGTCTTAACCTCAAATTTCTCAGCTCTGCGGTCATCCATTTACCCCTACATTTAGTCACCCAACCAAGAGCTCAGAGCAAGGTTATATTGTTTCTGTTCATCCATTCCCCGCTGGGCTAATGCAGACACATAAAACCACTGTTAATGCTGCCTCAACGGACTGGCCTGCAAAGGAGTTTGAAAACCTTGTCCTGATTTTTGTCCTTTTAAAGCTGTGCCTGGATGTTGGTGACAGCAACGTGGCGTCACCAACACCACTCAGCCTCACGAAGGCAGCCTGGAGCAGCCCCCTCCATCCATGCCCAGCTTTGCCGGCAGGAACCAGCCGCTCCTGAGCCATGCGATGCCCTTGCCCGCACAGGCAGCGTGGTCACGGCCCCAACCCTGAAACTGCTCGCTGGGGGTGCAGCAGCTGCATAGCCACAGCAGCCATTGCTAACGTGATGCACCGCTCCTCCCAGGTGGCTGGTGCAGCGCTGGCGCTGTGGAATCGGTGCACGCAGTCCTCCTGAACACCCGTGGGAGCAAAATAAAAATTCGTTATGGCACAAGCGTGGGCTATAGGAGCCCCTCGGTCAGTTCCCTGCTCTGCCGTACACTTCTGAGGATACCTCATTTATTTTTGTGTGGCTCAGTTCGTCATCACAGAAATAAGTACCAGTCTTCATGACCTGTGTGCTGGAGCAAGGGGCAGGTGCGCTGCTATTTAGAGAAAGGGATGGCCAGTCAGTTCCTATCTTGTCTGTGACAGTGGGATAAGTTAAGAACGGAAATACGGTCGACCTCGGTTATGAGCCCAAATGTCAGAGAGCAGATAATGTCTACTGTAAATGTCAGAGTCGAGGGACTTTTTTCTTTTCCTTTAAAAAAAAACCAAGAAAGATTTAGTTACTGCAGTTATGCTGCCATTCGCAGAGGCTCAGCTCCACTGAGAGCGAATCGTATTGCCCAGGTACAAAGCCATACTGTGGGAATATTAAAAGGGACTCGCGTAAAGGCATGGGTCTGATGAAGAACCCATGCCCAGTTCAGCCCTCTGCTTCAGCAGTAAAACAGCGCTTGGAAACACAAGTACCTGCTAAGGGCTGACAAATCCAGGCTACTTTCTCCTGAGAAGAACACAGAGATTTGATCAATATCTGGTGGGCTTCTCACCTTTATGATTTATCTCCACATGAAAATTTGCCCAGGGCAGTGAAATACAGCCCTCTGCAGGCATTTGCACCCCTCCAGCCACCAGTGCCAGACTTCCTCCCCAGTGGCCTGTGGTCAGTAGAAGAAATGGAAAACGCCTTTTCCAAAAACACTTTGCAATCTACTGTTCAGGGCTTGCTACTGCACAGAATGCTCTACTGATTTCTAACCCTTATTTTCCCACTTTGGCAGAGGTGCCATGTCAGCTTAGGGCTCCTTCCTCTGGGCTGAGTGCCTCAGTGGTCGAACTGAGGTATGAAAAATAAGTGGTTCTCATTACGGTTCTCATGACGTATCCTCTGCAGGACCTTGGCTCAGCCCAGCTCTCCCACTCCTCACCCAGGCCAGCTTCTGTGCTGCCCAACCCCCCAAGTCTCAAGTTTTTTTTCATTAGCAGGTTCTTTCTATCAGCCTGTTCCCACTCACTGCAGCCTCCTCATTATGACAATAGTTAAATAACATTCATTACCCCAGAAAATCACTGAAAACTGTCTACCAGTAACCTCAGTTCAACAGTCAAATGAGTAGATGAGATTTATAGCCCATTTAAATACTCCGGTTTTAGTCATTCTGTTTTACTGTCTTTCGTTTGTGCTTTTTTTACTCATAAATATCACTGGGTTTTCTTTTTTTGCTCTCTTTTCTTCCTTCCCAGGACTCTCCAGACACTAGAGGGAAGTCTTGCTTTCTCTTTGCTTTTTACTCCAAAGCTTGGTCTAGTTCAGCTTCAATTCACCACGTCCTGAACTTACACAAACTTGTCCCTAAGGTCCTGAATGAATTTAACAGCTGCATTTATGCCAGGAAAGCTCTAGTCTGAGGGAAGACCAAGCCATGCACAGCTGGCCATAAGAACCACCTCTCATACAGCTATATGACTTTTTCTGAAAGAGACAAAATGCAGTGTATCTTTCCTGCACGTCACCTTTCAATCTTAGAGATGCCAGGCTATGCCCCAGCTTATCGATAACTGCTAGATTTTTATGGTTTAGGACTTTTTGTTTTTCATGCATATTGCAGTCTGAAATATCCCTGTTAGCCTTTTTACTGTCAGGTGTATTTAAACCTCCTGAAATGTTTAAGATTTGGGAAATGTTTTCCCACTAAACATGTAGCATCACACAGCATCATCTCAGGACTGCAGGATGCAAAAAGGCTTTTATTGAGCTACTCCCCTCTCCATGGCAGCTCTACCTGCAGTTAACACAGCACTCGCGTACAGCCTACCTCCAGAGCAGCTCCTCTGAACAACCTAAGCATAGCAATGAGCCACCAACTCCCACCACCACGGGCACAGCTGTGAAATTACAGGGGTAGGAGCCTGCTTCAGCTGCTGCAGAGACTGCTTCAGCTCTGGGGCAACAGCAGCACCTGCAAACTGATGCTGTTACTACTCTGCAATGGGGAGGACGGGCCAGTCTCCTTTTCTGCAGAGCCTGGCTTCTCAGGGCTTCCAGATTTGGGCGTCTGATCCAAGAAATCCACTAGGAAGAGCTCAGCTGCTCAGCTGCGACCTGCGTTTTCACACAAATGACAATGGAATTTGCATTTGGTATATTAGTGCTCAGTACGTTGGTTGCCCAACTGCTCTTACTGTTTGTTATGCCCTTAAAATTGAATTTTTGGTTACTTAAGGTCTTTCTGAAATCTTCCCCTTAATTCTCAGATAATATCTTTCATTATCTAGTAAAGACTGAGATCACTGCCAAAAACCTTTTGAATTTTGAAAGAAGAGGACCGGGATGCTAACGGTGAGTGCTGGCACGCTGCGGGGACAGGGAGCAGCCACGAGCTGCGAGGCAGCCTCTCCGCCTGAACGGACAAAATACCTGCTATCTGGCAGGCAGCACACAAGATGCTGCCAGCTTAATAAAGTTAGCAAGCAGTTCAGACTGCAGACTTCAGTTCTGGACTGTGAAACCCTCCTGATGTTTCCAGCTTGGCCAGATCCCCATGATGCCCCACATGGTGCCAGCAGCTACGTCACAGAGTTTTATCAGTACCAGTGGGTATCACAGCAGAGGACAAAGAGCGTTCGCGCAAGGTGCCAGAGAACTGGGTAACTGGAGGCCAGGAGGAGCTTCTTTGCGGGGTCACCCAGCCCTGCCACCGCCCCAAAGTAAAAGCAGCAGCTGCAGCTCACCCTGCTACAGAGGTGTCTGCCTGACCTTTCCTGGGAGATCGCCGCTGGCTATCCAGGCTCCAGCGCCATTATTTTTATTTGCCCATCAGTATCAAATCTGAATCTCTTACAGCAACTTAAACCCATTTTATCTCTGGTGACTTTTTGGGTTATTATAAAGACACTACTTTAAGCTAATAGTAGAGTGGCCACCTCAGGCAGGAAGGCATATCCTGCTGGCTTCATTCCCGGCATTTCTGCCTATACACCCCAAAAGGGAAATAAAAGTCCTTGTTGACTAAGCCATTCATGCTTTGATCTTCCTGGCAAATCAACACGTATTCTAAACCCAGGGCAAGTCTTCCTCAGCTGCAGCGACATGCAAGTTCTACTGATGCCATAGGTTCAAAATTCAGAAGCTTCTTCAGGTTATTTAAAAGCATCCCAGTTTATGATGGTTTTACAATTGCACACAGCACAGTATGTCAAGGTTATTTTCACGGCATTAATATACAATATTATCTAAGACAAATATTGAGAGATTCCTATAAAGTTTGAGATGCATGTCTTCCCATTTGCCTGAGATTTCTTTGTAGATAGAGTGAGGTTTCATTTAGGTAATAGAGGGCCTGTTTTGGAGGGCTTGCTTATTTCTTGATCAGCATTACCAATATTAATTTTTATTTTTCTGCAAAAATTTGGCACCAGGGCAAGAAACATTTTTACCATATGTACAGTTTCTAACACAAAACATTCTTAGTCCACATCTAGGCACCTTTGATGCAGCAACAGAAATGACAACTGAGCGCAAAGATTTTTTTTGCGTAACCTGAGACAGAATATCGATGCTGTTATCTTTCCCATGGGGCTCACACATTAACATGCTTTTTAATATGAAGAAAGCTTTGGCGGGAGAGGGATGTAATTTGTCTTTGGGGTGTCTTTGTTCCAGTTAAATGAATACTGTATAAAGCCAATGCTGCTGTAGGTATTATTAAATTTACTTCGGCGTTTTGTGACATTTAAGCTGTTCTGTGGGACAATACAGTCTTGGTGGCGTTTACTCTGATCTGGCATTTTTTTACAAAACCCAAAATATAGATTTTATAGGCACACAACCACATTTGTGTGATCTGCCTCCATATTACCCTTGATTTATGTCCCTAACCCTGACCAGGTTCCTGCACAGGAAATTGAGAGGGGACTGGGAGCCTCAATGGGCAATGGAAGCCAATAAACCCAGCTGGCTCTGGGCCTGCAACTGCACACGCATCCTAAAGCCCCACCATGTACTAGGTTGTACACATCCCATTTTTAGCGTGCCCTCTGGCCTCGATGACACCACTGTCCCCTCACAGCCATCAGGGCCCCCCCCCCCTTCTCCCCACTCCCACAGATGCTGAATGGGCTCTTTGCGGCACTTGCAGGGAGGTAAATCAGGGCTGCAACATCCAAGATGTGCCTGCCTCTAAGGCATAACTAAGACCACCTGCCTTCGGGAGCCTGTGCAAAGCAAGACCTGCACCTGTGGCGCAGAATACCATTTGACTTTTAAAACTGAACCGAGTGCCTTCAGAGGGAGCCTCATCTCACCTCCTGTCCCTGCCTGGCTGGACAGGAGGCTAATTTTGGTTCTTCTGGACCAATGCATGCATTAGTCATCAGGTCATTTATTGTATTACGACTTTTCATCTTAATTCTGGTAAATCTCCAACACCAGAAAAAGATCAAATGGCAACAAAAGGGAACAGTGTCTGAGGCAGAATTATTTCTTATTTGAATTTGGGTAAAGGTATCTCATATAAAGGCGTTTAATTGCTTAAAGAAGAAATTGCTGCTAGTGATCATTTTACAGTTGTAGGGGTACAACTGCCTCAACAAATGACTGTCAACAATCAATTTACAAAATTATTCTTCAATGATTCCCTGATTTCATCTCCTTTCATGGACCAGAAGCCTTTTTCTAATGGGATGGTTGGCAAAAGATCTCTTCAGCTCTTTTTTAAAAGGCAGCTCACACAGCCTTAAACACTTAGTTCTAATTATGAATTATTGGAACATTGCGACCCGAGTCATCATGCACTTACTTGTTGATTAATGGTCTTAAGACACCTTGAAAATAAACATGGGGGAACACCAACTATAACAGGAGGGTTTTATTATAATAATTTCTGCCCTTGACTGCTAACCCAGCACTTCAGTGAAAGGATCCGTCCGCAGGCCCTTAGGGAGAGTAAACAGAGAGCAGGGACACAAAGGAGGAGTCAGCGCAGCCAAGTAATGAGGCTTTTGCTGTTTCCCTTCCACACCACTTCAATTTAATAAAATCTCAGAGGCTATGAGTTGCAGAGCACTGCACACAAGGGAGGCATAAATACGGAGTAGAGCTGGACTGAAACAGACATCATTTGGAAGAGGAATTGGAGGGAGAAGGGGACGGGACTCCCATGAATGGAGAAATGACAAAGGCAGCAGGGAAGAGGAGAGGCAGAGGCAGCGCAGCGGAGGAGGAGGAGGAGGGTGCCTGAATGCCTTTGCCACCTGGGACAATGGGAAGGATGTTTTGGTGGGATCCCGCCTGTAGAGGAGACAACGGGGATGCAGCGATGACTCCTGCTGAGAAGGGCAGGAAGGGACACACATCTAATTTTCCCCACCCTGAATTTCAAACCCTGGGTCCGGGCGAGGACGCTGGCTGTGGATTAAAAGGTGCTGATTATTGCAGAGGTTTACTGAGCAGAATCGAGCCACAGTGCTGTGCTAAGGACAGGACAGAGGGGAGTTTAAGAACAGCAAGCTTGGGATGAGGCATGACAAGGCTGTGATGGGGCCAGGTGTCATGCTGAAGAGTAGCAGAGAAGCCTGGGAGGCAGGGAAGGCAGCTCTGCCCTAGCCCTTCTGCACTACAGACAGCCGTGGGTGCAATGAACTGATGGGAAACCCACAGCTCTTGCGTGTTCTCCACCTACATGGTCTGACTGCACTCTGCCTTTGTGTGAAACACAAGCAGTTTGGAGCAGGAGCAACGTTCATCGATCCCCACAAAGCAGTTCCTGTCTGTGTCTATCTGGGAAGGTTTCTTAGGAGCAACTTAATGGCACAGATCTCAATGCTTCACCTTATTTTAAAAATGTATTTTCTTGCCTGTTTAGTGAACCAGCTCCCAAACAATGTAAAATTAAAAAAAAAAAAAGCAATGACTTCTAAGATCTTATAGCTGCTGGGTGCTGGCTCAGTGAAGGTGGGCTGGGGGTGGCAAAAGGTGCAAAGTCTCCTCTGTGCTGCTGCTCTTGAGAGAGGGAGTGGGAGCCGGGTATCAGGGAGGAACCTGGTTCAGCAAAGGACCAGCTGATCCATCCTTCCAAGCACAAAGACAACCACGGAAGAACAAGCAAAATCACCAGTGTTTCTGCACAATTATGCTCCAATTCCTAACTCTCCTAATCCACAAAAATAACTGCTCTGGATCTAAGTTACAAACAAGAATGGATTTTACTACAGGTTTACCCTAAACGGTGTGTAGGGAATGACATGATACACCTTAAGGATTATTTTAATCCAAGGCAACAACAGCAAAGACTTTTTTTCCCCCCCCATGGAAAATGATTACTGCCTTATTAAGTCTTAAATTTCATTTTTATTTCTATCCATAACCTAGGTGCATAGCAAGTAAAGTAGAAACAAAGGGATTATATGCCCCATGAAAAACAAAAACTACTCCTGCTAGGTCTCACCTGAACCTCACTTTCACTGCTGTATTTTGTCCCAGCCTCTTTGGTAGCACCACCGCTTAAAGGTGCTGGACCGAAAGCTTTCCATCCTCCAGGACCATCCTCCGGAGGCCCCTCTTCCTCTGCAAACACTCACACTGCTCCACAAATCAGCCGGCACGGACATGCAGAGAGGAGAAGCATGACTTATGGGCAGATGACGCCATCCCGCAGCAGCTGAGCTCTGCCACTTCCCGCAGACCCGAGCACAGCACATAATGAGGCAGGGCGGGAGGAGCGGGGGACTGAAATGGAGACCAAGCTGAAAGGGGAAGACCAGGAAAAGAGGGGGTGCCTGCCCTTTGCTTTCTCACCCCACCTCATCGTCGTGCTTTTACGTAGTGCTCATAAACACAGTATGCAGGCACCTGAAGTGCAACGCGGTCAGGACTTAGGCTTCAAAGCCCAAGACTATGATTTACCTGTGCCTGCCTCATCCATAACCTGCTCGGGATTTGCAAACCAACCCTTCTTGCCTGAGGCCCCTAAGCCCACAGAGCAACAAGCATAACGGCTGCACACACCGAACCTCCTCTTGTCGCCCCAAATTCAGGACAGTGCACGACACCCACAGCAACTTCCCCTGGGGGATGCTGAAGGGACCTCATTGCATATATGCGATGATTGCAAATTTGTAATAATGCTGGGCTATGCCTGATGCTTTTAGTCTCTGGCAGGAGAAGCAAGTGATTCAAAGAACATCTCCGCAGAACGTGCTGGAGCAGTCACTAGCTACATTATCAGCAAGGTTGCTTTGCTCATTTCTTGCAGCACTGTTAAAATTCCTTACAAGCCTGTCCTCTATTTTTCACCTTTGTTTCCAGTTAAATTAAGGGGAAGGCACAAAAACTCCTGTTATAAAAGAGCAAACAGAATTTCTGGTTTTTGAAGGACTTCTGCTACTCCAGACTGGTTTATAAGCACAGCTGCTCTCTTACGGAGATCAAACCCATCCCAAGAATAATGTAAGGCAATATTATTTATAAGTTACAAATTACAAGAAACTCATATTTCAGTGAGCCCTTTCCCTCCCTCTTCTTGCTCTTGCTATCTCTTATCCTCTCACCCATTTTTCAACAGGACTAACGAGTAATAAGTTGAGAATGATATATACGATCAGCGTTACTTGCCAAATCTTTTTATACTCAAATAGTCAGTATTTTGCTTCCAGTAATAGCAGGGCAGGCAGCATGCATTCTCCCGCCCTCCACAAAAGAAAACAGAGAAGGAATTAGCCATTGATTTAGATACATCATGGTGTGCACTACGTGTGAGCCAGCTGCCTCGCAGCCAGATGCTGCTAAACTACTTAGCATCACTCCAGCCTCCAGCCTGTACTTTAACGATGACTTATTGGGAAAGCCTGCAGCCAGTTAAAGAGACAAGAACCGTGCTCAGCAGCAGATACAACATTTTTCACTCTACATGCTGGATGTGAAACTATGCCAGCTGCCGCCCGCAGTGACGGTACCCGCTGGACGCACAGTCAGCGAAGAACATTGGCTGGGTTCAGACTTGGCTTTCCCTGATGTCAGCGGTACTGCTCTTGTTTAAACCAAGAGTTAAGTTTGAATTTCAGCTGATAAATTTTAAGAAAAGTCTCAAGAGGCCTTGCTTTGTTATGATGCTTTCACAACATTTTCCTGTTAGAAATGCTATAGCTTGAGTCCCTTGAAACTGAAGTTTCCGATGACTGGGTGGGCTCTGAAATGGGTCGCATCTGCTTCGCTGTATCTAGGTTTACTGAACTCCTCCTATAACTGCCTATATGATATGTTATATGCTATGACACAAAAATATCTTCCCATAACCAGCCCTGTTCCAGCGGGGAGTTTGGGGAGTGAGTCTCGGAGATAAAACAGGAGGCCTGCCCTGCACCCTTCACACCTGCTCGATAAGCAGCTGCCTTATGTTCTGCGCAACTGAGCCAGCCTGGGCTTGCCCACAGTGATCCCTTCTTGGTCCCGCCACAGGGAAACCGCACAGGCATTGCTTACAAACCTGGGAGGGTACGATAAGCAAATGACCTGCATGTTGGGAAGCCAAATATTGGCTACATGAAGGATGGGATACGATACAGCAGTGGTTAAGACTTTACAAATACACTGCAAGCACTTTTCTGATGGACCTGAAAATTAAGTCCAGAGGATGCTGTTGGCTCAGAAAGCCAACCAGACCCCACGTTCCCCTAGCCCAGAAGCACGCAGAGCCAATCTGGATCCTATTTGGTTGTTCAGCTCTGACGACTTCTCTTCCCTGTGCTCTCCCCAAGCTAATGCCGAGAAAACAATCACAGGCAGAACCATACTGAGTTCTCACGTTTTGGCAAAGTTGTCATACCCGTTTTGTCACTAGGTGCTACTTGCACTGCGTGTGTTGCCTGTGCCCCAAGTAAGAATTAAAGGTTTAATAAGCAAATAGTCAGTTTTTCTGTTGAGTCACTAATGATTTGTACTCAAATCCTGCCTGGGACGGCCTAAAATTTTGCCCAAATAAATTTTTGAGAAACTTGCTGTCCGATGGAGCTTAAGGCAAGCAACCGGTCAGGGCAGCTTCCATAGGCTCTCTCCCTAAATTGGATGCATCCTACTTGAGCTGCAACCCGAGATGCTCCATGCAGTGCAGAGCAGCAAGCTCAGAGTGGAAGTGAAGGGGCAGCCCCCGGCGATGCTACCCGCTGAGCTGGGGGCAGTGATGTGAAACAGTGGATGTGAACCCACTAAACCCTCTGGGTTAAAGAAGAAAGGATGGTTACGCTCCCGAGACACTGCCAGTAGTGGTGCCAAATGCACAGGGTAAAAGCCACTGACATCCCTCCTGCCCTTGGAGGCTGCCCTCCTCTCTCGGGAGCTCCTGCCCTTGGGAGCCCGGCCTGGGAGCCCAGCCTGGCACCCCATAAGGCTTTTTGCTTTTGAAGGAACAAAACACAAAGTTATTAAATGAAAAGTACAAAATAAGGGAAACATAAAGGTTTTAAGCATAGTTTTAAGACTGACAACATGGCAATCACTCTTGGATGTGATTGTTGGGTGACGGACAACATTTCTTACCCCGATTTGAATAGTTGTGTGCCTGCGAGCTTGTCTGCCTCCTCCACCTGCATCGACTGCCCTATAAAGGTACTGCCTCTCCTTGCTAGCTTCTGGGACCCCCACCAGCAGAAAGCGGTGCTTCCCCGAACTCCTAGAAGAGCTTTTCATCCTTCCTCACCCATTCCTGCAGCCATCACAGCAGCTGGCAATTTGCCTGGAGAGGGAACGAGCTTGGATGTCCCTCAGCAGAGGGGGACCGACGCTGCCCACCCGCATCGGGTGACACCGCGACGCTGATTGCTTTTCTGATGCTGATGCCAAAGTAAATCCCCCGATACCACAGCTCCGCCGTTGGAAAAGCCGGGCCCTGCCCCAGCCCCCGGGAGGATGAGGGCGGCTGTGCCGGCCTCAGAAGCGGGCAGCGGGGGGCTCGCACCGGGGGGGCGGGGGGGTGTCCGGCTGCGAGCCCCCGCCGCCGCCTGCGCTTCCCTCCGCCGGGGCCGGGCGGCGCTGGCGTCCGGGCGCTGCGGGCCGTCGAGGCAGCGGCGAGACACCGCCCACGCCGGGGGTGGCCCCGCGTGGGTCCGGGGACGGGCGGGCGGCGCCCGCAGCAGACAGCCGGAGCGCCGCCCCGGACCGCGGCACCGCCGGCAGCGCCCAGTCGGGCTGAGCCGCGCCGCGCCGGGATGCGGGGTCCTCCGGCCGCCGGCGCCAGCCGCCTCCGCACCCCGCACTGACGGCACCCCCCGCTCCCTCCTCCGGGGCTCGGCGGGGAGCCGGCGGCTCCCGGGGACCGCGCAGCCCATGGCCGGCTCCGTGCAGCCCATGGCCGGCTCCTCGCAGCCCCCGACGGCGGCGGGGAGCGGCGGCCCCGACGGAGGGTCGCTGGCGGGGGGCGGCGAGGCGGCTTTCGGGGACCGCTCCCTCAGCCAGGCCTTGAGCGTGGTGGTGGGGCTGGCGCTCTGTGTGACCATGCTGGGTCTGGGTTGCGCTGTGGAGCTGGGGCAGCTGGGGCAGCAGCTGCGGCGGCCCGTGGGGCTGCTGCTGGCGCTGCTGGGGCAGTTCGTGGCCATGCCGCTGCTGGCCTTCCTCCTCGCCCTCATCTTCGCCCTGGACGAGGTAGCGGCCGTGGCTGTGCTTTTGTGTGGCTGCTGCCCCGGGGGCAACCTCTCCAACCTCATGTCGGTGCTCGTCGACGGGGATATGAACCTCAGGTAGGCGCCCCGCTCCCCCTGGCCCCCAGCCGTCCGGGGGGCTGCGGCGGCCCCGGAACGCGGGGAGAGGGGGGTTTGATGGGCTCCTACCGGCGGTGAGGATGGACGGACGAACGGGGACGGCGCGGCTGGAAATCCCCAGCGCTGCTCTTGGGCCTCTCCGGGTCTTACACAGACCCCGGCACATGCCTCCTGCCCCCTTCCCTAAAAAGCCAGCCTGCCTGCCTGCCCGCCGCCCGGCCGGGACAGGGAGGGAAGGGGTTCTCTTGCCATGAGAAGCGCCCTGGCCGGCTGCAGAGCTCCCTTCCCGAGGGGGGTTGCGGCTTCCCGGGGCTGACCCTCGGCTGGGCTGGCGGTGATCCGGTGTCTCCTTCGTTCCCCCGGCGCAGCATTATCATGACAGCCTCCTCCACGCTGCTGGCCCTCTTCCTGATGCCCCTCTGCCTCTGGGTCTACAGTCGCCACTGGATCAACACGGCCCTGGTGCAGCTGCTGCCCCTGGGGGCGGTGAGCCTGACGCTGGGCAGCACCCTGCTGCCCATCGGCCTGGGGGTGCTCATCCGATACCGGCACCCCCGCGCCGCCGACCTCCTGGTTAAGGTAAGCATGGCTCCGGGGATGGGGACGGGGCGGGGGGGGCCGTGCTGCAGGGGATGCCTGGGGACGGGGGGGGGTGTCCGACGGCAGTAACCTTTCTGGTCCCTCCAAACCGATGGTACTTTCACACAAGTGTATTGTGTTGCTTGGTGGAATATAAAGACAGAGACTTGAAATAAAACGATGGGACAGAGATGGAAAGCAAGGGAAAGGGCAGGGTACCTCCCCCCCCGGCATGGGAAGGCGCCCCAGGAGCCGAGGCTTTCCCTGGCATCCTGCTCCCTCTCCGCTCCCGCTACACCCAGGCAGGGCTAGGAAAACCAACCCACAGGCATGGTGACACTTCCTTAAATCATGCAATCAAATTAGCTTAATTACAAAAGGAAAAGGAAGGCACAAGCCCTGGCTCTCTAGTTTCCCAGCAAGTCACCCCAAAGCAAAATGATGGAGGGTGATCTCAGCCCCTTCCCTTCCAGGGATATGATCAACCACCACCGAAGTCCTGAGCCAGGAGCAAACCCAGGAAGGGCAGCACAGCCATGGTTTGCGATTTAGACACTATCAAGCCTCTACCTGCTGTGATTATCCTTTTAAACTAATAACCCCCGTGTTGTTTATCAATGTCTGTATCTGTTGCCAGATTTCCCTGTGGTCCCTCTTGGTGACTGTGGTGATCCTGTTCATCCTGACTGGGACCATGCTGGGCCCAGATCTGATGGCACATATTCCTGCGTCTGTCTACGCCATTGCGGTGCTGATGCCTCTGGCGGGGTATGCCTTGGGTTACGGCTTAGCCACGGTCTTTAAAATGCCCCCACACTGCAGGAGAACAGTGTCTTTGGAAACAGGGTGCCAAAACGTCCAGCTCTGCACCGCCATCCTAAAGCTCACCTTCCCCCCGGAGCTCATAGGGAGCATGTATATGTTTCCCTTGCTTTACGTCCTTTTTCAGTCGGCAGAAGCGGGACTCTTTGTGCTGATATACAAGATGTATGGGGGAGACAGCTACAAACAAGATACGCTCGGTGAAGAGGAAGACACAGATATTTCCTACAAGAAACTGAAGGAAGAGGAGGTGGCCGATGCTTCGTACGGCACAGTGATCAGAGAGGAGCACAACTCCCTTCAGATGGAGGTGACGCAGACGGCGCTTTAGGCGAGATGAGGAGGCAACACCCGGGGACGTGTGATGCGTGTTGTGCTTGCAACCAGGCCGGGGCCGCGCAGCCGAAGCCGCCCGGCCTCCATCATTTCTCCAGCTGCTCCCATTGTATGAGGTGATGTGTGTTTATTACCGTGACAGTTGTATTTCCTCAAAAATACCTACGAAAAAAAAATTTAAAAACGAAGGAAGAAGTATCACTGTGACGCAACTAACCGTACGTCTTCAGGCAAGGAGGCTCCTGCCCACCTGAGCGCAGCAGGAACGGGTCCGAGGAAGGAGGCCAGCGTTTTGCAGAGGCGAAGCCAATGCGGCGCTGCGCCAGTGTGGACCAGCGGGCGAAACTGCCTTGCGCGTGCGTACCCCTGTGCCTCCCACCCGCTGTAAAAGCATCGTGCTCGTTGTTCTCACCACAAATACATGGCGAAGCTGAACCAAACCCGTGTTTCCCGCTGATTAATCCCGCGGGGGCAATTCAGGGCCGCGCTGCCTGGTTGACCAGGGGGGCTGGGCTAGGGGGTGGTGAGGGATGCCCTGCCCGAGGCCCTGCACCGGGCGGGGGTGGGAAGGGACCGGCGGCACCCGTCGGGGGCGGGGGGAAGCCCGGCCCCGTCCCGCCCCGGGGGTATTTAAGGCCGCCCCCCCGTGGGTTGCGCCGGCTCCGGCGTCATGGCGGAAGAAGGGATGGAGAGCTACCTGTACGCTGCCTACCACCCCTACCCCTACCGCTACCCGCCGCCCAAGGGCAAGGGGGGGCCGGCGGGCGGCTGGCGCCCGCGGGGCAGCGGCTACTTCTCGGGCTACGGGGAGGCGGCGGCGGCCGCCGAGTACTTCGACAACTACCAGCGGGCGCAGCTGAAGGCCATCCTCTCCCAGGTCAACCCCAACCTGACGCCACGGCTCCGCAAGGCCAACACCAAGGAGGTGGGCGTGCAGGTCAACCCGCGGCAGGACGCCTCGGTGCAGTGCTCCCTCGGGCCCCGCACGCTGCTGCGCCGCCGCCCCGGCGCCCCCGCCGCGCCGCGGCCCCGGGAGGCGGAGCTGGAGCAGGAGCAGGGCAGCCCCGCCACCACCAGCACCCGCGCCGTGCGCTTTCCCCGCACCATCGCCGTCTACTCGCCCGTGGCGTCCCGCAGACTCACCGCCTTCCTGGAGGAGCCGGAGCCGCGGCCGCAGCAGCAGCAGCAGGAGGAGGCGGCGGCGGCCACGGCGGCGGCCGTCGAGGAGGAGCCGGCGGCGCTGAGGGAGCAGCGGGAGGCGGAGGAGGCCGCCGTGCGGGCGAGCTGGGAGAAGCCCCCCGAGGTCGGTGCCGAGCCGCTGGAGCAGCGCCCGGCCGCCACCCCGGATCCGCCGGCGGCGGGGCCGGAGGAGAGCCGGGAGGAGGAGGCGCCGGCGGCGGGAGCAGCGCGGGCAGAGCCGGTGGCCGCCCCTCAGAAGCGGGAGCCGGCGGCGGGCAAGACCCGCCTGCGCTTCCAGGTGAGGGGCGGCCGGGGGGGAGCTGAGCGGGGCCCGGGAGGCGCCGGCCCCGTCGAGTAACGGTTGTCCCCGGCAGTTCCTGGAGCAGAAGTACGGCTACTACCACTGCAAGGACTGCAACATCCGCTGGGAGAGTGCCTACGTCTGGTGCGTCCAGGGCACCAACAAGGTAGGCTCGGCTCGGCTCAGCCCGGCGCGTCCCCCCCCTCCTCGGCCCCGCTGACTCCGGCCTCCCCCCCAGGTGTATTTCCGGCAGTTCTGCCGGACCTGCCAGAAGTCCTACAACCCGTACCGCGTGGAGGACATCACCTGCCAGGTAAGGGACCCTGCCCTGTCCTGCCCGGCCCCGTCCCGCACCCACCGACCGCCGCCTTCTCCCCCAGAGCTGCAAGCAGACGAGGTGCACCTGCCCCGTGAAGATGCGCCACGTGGATCCCAAGAGGCCCCACCGCCAGGACCTCTGTGGGAGGTGCAAAGGGAAACGCCTCTCTTGCGACAGCACGTTTAGTTTCAAGTACATCATCTGAGTGGGATGGTTTGTGTTTTTTGGTTTTTGTTTAGGCCTCTTCTAGAAAACTGCAAGTAGAGCAGAGTGGGGTTTTTTTTGTTATTGTTTGAAGGCACTTAGTTGTGGCTAGGAAAGCATCCAAATAAAAGTATTGCAAAGCATATCCAAATGATCAGGTGGGTTTGTGCCCAGCTCAGAGGGTGCATCTTGCAGCTTCTGTAACTGGCATAGGGGAGGAGCCTACAAATAACGTTTTGTAAATCAGCAATGACCTTGGCAGCCACTGACTCAGGACCCTGTAGAATCTCAGATGGGAAAGGATGCCTGTTACTGCTCCTTCCCTTGAACTGATCAACACTTGAAGTTAACATCAAATTGACATCTACAGTAGGTAGTAGAGCATCATTCATGAACAGAACACTTCATAGCATTCACTTACTGTGCACACTTCTCTTCCATGTAGAAAGTCTCCTGCACCTGTTCTTCATCACTAAAAAAATGTCTGAGATGCTATGTAAAAATTAGGTCACTTCTACTGGTGCAGTTGGTCTGTATTTAACTAAGCTGGTGTTCCTGCAGACTAAAGCCAAAGAAAGGTTGTGGTTAATGTACCTTCAGGGACAGTTCTCACAAGCTCCTGGGGATGGGAGTCACTGATGTTGTGGTCTCTCTCTTAGTAAATGAGTTGCCCATCTTTACTTCCACAAGGTTATCAAGAGAAGTGATAATTCAAAGGTTCCAAGTGTGATACTCTCTCTGCCTGGCTTCCTTTTGTACCTGTAGGTGATGCAGAAAGAGCTTTGCACTTAGTGGCATACACTTGAAGGGTTTCATCTAGTTACGGTTTAGCTGTTTGTTATCAGGGAAGGATCAGACTCCCATGTGCTTTTGGGACTGGGTTTGTAAGTAGGATTTGTACTTCTAGGATTGGGTAGTAATGGCAGAACCAGCATGGTTACTCCCAGGTGATGCTTTTTAGGGGCTATTGGTGCTGTCAGTGGTAACAGTCTCTGTAGGGACACTGCACGTCAGCAAAGCCTTACAAGCTGACTCTGGGACTACACCATCACCATCTGAGCAGATTCACAAGATAGTAAAACCTACACCCCACTAGTCTACCCTGTAGCGAAGGAGTTGTGTAAACTTAGAGGAAAACATACTTTTCCAGGAGTGCTAATAAAGCTCTTAAGTTTTAATTTGAGCATAATTACAAAGCCTTTTGTAGAACTCTTGAGATAGGATCTGTTTGGAAAGACTGATTTATCTTGGCTGTAACAAACTTGCCTACACCTGCATCCAGCTTGAGACCACTCTGTTAAAGACTAAAGGGGTAACCTCCCTGAGCCCATGCTCTGTAATGGGTTCAGTGCCAGGTGGTCTTCCATCTCTAAATGGAAGCTAGTGTATGGCAGGGTAAGCACTGGCCTTTGTACCAACAAATGTCTGTTTAGAGAGGCAGCAAGTGCTGACTCTGTAGGCTTAGCTCATTTTACTGTAGATTCCTGCTTAAACATGCCCCTTGACCTTGCTGCTGTATCTAAGGCTTCATGCCTCAGCACCAATTTATTGCCATGTAATTTTATTTATTCTTGCTCCATTCATTATTATAGCAGCATGAGGCATTCTGGGAATAAGCAGGCCTACCACCCCCAGAGTGGGGTACTGTTTTACTTCCTGCTTTTACCCAAAGCATTTTCCCCTCTATCCCAGTAAAAGCGAGTAGGCCTTGCTTTAACAGGTCACTTGGAGACTTTCACAGTAGGTTCCATCCTTGCCCTATTCAGATTGAAAAGTACAACTGCAGCTGAGTGCTTCTCTGTAGATGCATGTGCTTTGCGTTCACATATAGTTACCGCTGCTCATGGCTGTAAGTTTCCAGCTTGAGGAGGAAGAGTTGAGACCCCCTCTGCAGCCATCTACCCGTAGTCTGCTGCAGCCTGCAGTTCTGATGTCTATTACTGAGCATATTTCCCCTGAAGGATGTTCAATATGTTCTCCTGTTTGCCTTCCCCATTCTAACGGATGCAGTGTGGGAGACTGGCTGTGATGAGTCTGTGCACCTTGGTAGGGAGTTTGGGAGCTTAAGCTCTGTGCTATGTCAGTATCAAGTCATATGGCAACTTACAGCAATATGAGCAGGTGAGTACTTCCTATTGATACAGATGTCCTCACAAGCATTGCTTTGGGGACTACTTGCTGTGAATACGGTGATGCTCATGCAAATATCATCAGTAATAGCCTAAAGTACTTAAAGTTGTTATCCCCACCAGCTACAGTCAAAGCAGCAGTTGCTTCTGTTCAGTAAGATGTAGAACAGGCCTAGCTGATCTGAACTGTATGGGGTGCTTCAACAGCAACTGGTCTAAACAAGCAGTTAACAAAGGGCCGTGAATAGCAGGTAGTGGCAAAGAGCCGGCCCTGCTTTCATCAGCTACTGCAAGGTTTTGAGGCTCAGAGGAGTGGGAGTGCAGTGTGCAGTGATGTTAAACCAGCTTTCCTTCATCCTGTAGCATTCCTCAGTTCCGCAGCAGCTCTACACGTCATTCCTCTTACATAAATATATTCAACACTTTTACTGCTCGGTGCCAAAGTACAGTTCTGTATCCTTTCCACTTCACTGCCCTGTCATGTCCTTGACAGCATACACTGCACATCATGGACACTGGTTCCTAGACTCAGCAGAAAGAAGGAGAGCTATGGTGACCTATGTGATTATGCAAAGCGGAACACGCTGCTGGTTCTTCAAAGATATATTGAACTTGCCTGTACAGCTTTTTCATGAAGAGATGCTTTTGCATACATTAGCTCAATGCTGTATGCGTTGCATCTTAAAGATGGCTGATGTTTTGCTTGTTTTCAGGCAGCTTTACCATAGGTTTGGCACATACCTGGCAGCAGGTAATGCAGGTGTGACAACTTAGGCAGTAGTTGAGAGTGGGTAATTTTGGAGAAGCAGATATAGAAGCAACCAGCAAAAAGACACTCAGTCTGGTGTAATGCTTTCTTGGTGAAGAGACTTGCTAGTGGCAAAGGAGAGGCCTCTCTAAAACCAGAACAAGTGGGACAGTGGGAGTTTGGAAATAGTTCTTTCATGAAGTTAAAGAAATACCAAGACTGGCTGTGGAGCATGATTCTGCCCTGTAGGGCAGGTCCCAGTTTCCACTAGTCATTGTAAATGGAGGAAGAGGTATAACATATGGAATTACATATATAAATTCAGGTTCGAGTTGCATGACAAATCCTTTTACAGCTTCAGAAGATGCCCAGGAAAATCCTGTTGCATTGATAGGACATAAAAGGAAGAAACCATGATTTCAGGGCCCCAGGCCTCTATTGTCAGCGTTCAGTCTGTTTAAATACTTCAGCTAAACTCTAGCTTGTAAATACACAAAATGATGGATACAATGTCTTTTATTTTTACAAAAAAAGCTGGTAAAAGATGATGTAAATAAAAGTGTAATGCACCACTACGTAAATCTATTTTCCCTGTAAATACTTATTAAATAATTAAGAACACCATCTACAGTACCACAAAACCATCAAAATAATTCAATTTTATCAGGGACAGGGAAAAAAATACAGTGATTATGGATGTGCCTTGACCAGTTACAGAGCTTGTTAGGATAACATAACTACTGTCAGCAGTCCAACAGCGTGCACAGTGCCTTCAATTAATGCATTTCAGCATAATTACATTTCTAGTGGGGTTCAATTCCCACAAAAAGGCGGCGCTAAGAATCTCAATTCTACATTCTAAACTCTGGAATTAGAGCCCATTAAAAAAAATCACAGTGGGTAAGAGATGTATATAAAAATACCAGGTGTTCCTTTCAAATCACAGGAATCATGGGACTACATTCTTTTGTGTTTTTTTTTCTTTTCTTTTTTTTACAAAATGCTATTGGTTTCAACAGAATCCAGTTTGTTTTATGCTACAGACTTTGACACTGAACTATGAGTATATTGCCTGTTTGCATGTTTTGGTAGTCAGTCTTTTTTTTGTATATAGTCCCAATTCCTTAGGCTTAAGTTGAGTCATGAAGATGCATGTACATGCATTCGAACTCTTTGAAGCCTGCAGACTACGCAGACTGCAAGTAATGTATGTGACTACAGATAGGAAGAACCCCCCCCCTTTCCCCTCATAGCTTTATACACCTATTGTCTTAACAGTGCATTGCACAAATTTACAAGAAAAATACTGGTTTTGCACTATACAGTTTCTAGAATATATACAGAATAAAATAAGTTAACTTCTAATGAGAATTGCTGATGGGCAGCATATATCTTTAATATACATTTTAAAGTCTCTGCAGGCAGCTACTTTTTGGTTAGTTGTTATCAATATTTGTAACATAAGCACTGATCAGAGAACTGAGCAGCATTCCAATAAAGTTAACATATATTATTTCTTTTAGAAACACTGGGAAATCCCAGTTTAAAATATTATTAAATGTCCTAACATTTACACACTATGAGGATTAGATCTAATAAAATAAAATTTCTTCAAAAATAATCTTGCAGCTCTTTTAAGCATGCTCTGAGACCTTATTTAACAATCATACATACCTTCAAAAAAACTTGTCACATAGCCATACATTCTAACTTGCACACGTAATTTCCTTGTTACAGACAACAAAAGCAAATAAAACATTGAGAAGTCAATGGTTTTTGCAGTCGTAAGTCATTCTAACTCCTGTTTGATCGCACATTCTCCATGACATTGCAAAGTGTCTCATTAGGTATTAGTTGATGATTATATCTACTACTGCTGGAAAGCCAGGAAGCCTTGCAGGTCTTCAGCCAAAACAAACCAGCCTTGATTTTAGCCTCATCCCACCTGCGATATTGATTCAACCTTTAGAGGCTGTTACTGCAAACACCCTTTATAGTTCTGTTACATCGGAAAATAATGCATATGTATGCATTACATTTAAGCCCTTTTCCTTTCGGGTAGTTTCTATACATATATTTAATAAAAAAATACTACTGCCGCACAGCTATTGTGTAGAAAGAACAGTCAAGAAAGATGTTCACTTCAATTTCCAGATTTTTACTTTTGATGAAACAATTTCTTGCTATGATGAAACTGTGTCGGTTGTCAGGATTGCTGGAGGTTTTATTTTCTTCTTTTTTTTTCTTTTTTAATGAAAGGTGCTCAATAATAGTCTGAGGCATCTCCATCATCAGTCTTTTCTAAATGACAGCTGTTCAGAATCCAGTGCTCACAAGATTTATTCCTGGTCTGATTCGCCCTAGAAGCTGATAGGATTGCACCATGCGTAAAGACTCTCGAATTTCTAGATTAAGTTCCATCAGTTTTGAGCTGGCTTCAGACATATCTTGGTTGGAGCCTACTACTGCAAAGCTACCAGTTTGACCAAGTGTCTGATGACGAAAGTATATGTGCAGCAACGTTTGAACTGGGTCATCTTCAGAACTGCCAAAGATGTCGTGGGGCCAAATAGATCTGTAAACACACAATTTGGATTTAAACATTAGAAACCCCCCCCAAACTTTAAATATTCTTGTTCCTTAAACAGACATTTGAACAGAAGACATAGGAAAATGCAAAAGAAATGTTTCTTCCATAGAGTCCTGATAGTTTACAGTATCATCTTCTTAGAGATAAATTCTAAAGAACAAGTACTACTAGAATTGTTTTTTTTTAAATTGCAAAATGCGTACGAAGAAGCTGTAATGAAGCAACAGTGCTCGTCCTTTTCAATAAGGACATGCAGCAAGAGCTGAAAAAACTCTGGAGTAGTGCCTATCCTCATCTTTAAATTAAAAAAGCCCATTAGCAAACTCAGGTCTGAAAGCAATCCTTGAGCACTTACCTGAAAGCCTTGACCTGTGCTACAGCTGACACAAACTCCTTGTTTCTCAGGGTTTCAATGAGAGAGTGAATAGCCGTTTCTGTGCTAGCTTGGGAAGCCTCTGCAATTTCAGTTTCTTCGATACAACTGTCAGATGCAGCCTCAGCCTCTTTCAGACAGCTCTCCAGAAGAGCGAGTTCTTCAGACATGTTTATGACCTAAAACAAATAGAAGAGTTACCTTTTCTAGTTTAAATATATTTTCAGCCAAATTATCTTTCAGCAGATCTGACATATATTCTTCCTCCTGACATGAAGAACTAAACATGTTGGAAAGTACAGCAGCAATTGTATTATTACAAAGGCAACTTAAATATGAAGAAAAAATCTGGAAGATGGGTAACCCAGCAGAATAACTGTAGTGCAGCTAGGGTATATAATAGTATCTTCGGCTTTAGCTCCAGTGTATGAGTGAAAGACAAGGCCATTGCTCAGAATATGATTCTACATCTGACTAACTTAGGCAGGAAGTGGGACTGGTGTGATGCTGGCCTTCCACAACGTTTTCCAGACAGAAATGAACTCACTTTATTTGCAGCCTCTTCAAAAATCTGGAAATCTAAGTGAGGAACATGCATCACTTTTTCCTAAGCTACTCAAAACCCAAAGACTTGTACTCCCCGCTTTTTAATTTTCCTCCCTACTATATCAAGCAAGACCAGGCCTATATTTTTTCTTGCTACCTCTATTTATCGCATTACAGACCCAAGGGGGATCTTTAAGATGACATTATTAACAGCATAATACATTCAGATTAACTCAGTTAACATCATGTATGTACCACATGCACAGCTGAAGGACACATTTTACCTGTAAAGTTAGTACAACTTAAAATCAGGCCTGAGATGTCTAGAACACATTACTGACTGCGCTTAGGATGGGGACTGAGGTTGCAGAGTAATTTAATGGTGGCTGAAGAGATACAGTTCTATAAATCAGCTGGTAGCAAGTGATGGTGTTTGCAATAGAAAACACTGGGGTGATGGAAAGGGGCTTCATCACAGAATTCTGTTGATTGGAGTTGATGTGCCTTGATTGTAGCTTGATTAGAATACACCAGAAGTGCTACTGAAATATTTAAAATCCTCATCACTGGACTCCCTGTGTTCCTGTCTATTTAAGAGCTTTAAAGTTGTACAAAAATCAACACAGATAATTGAACATCTCAGAAAATTCTTGCAAGCTCTACTTAAATCTTTTATTAATTGGCTATAAAACAGCTGGTACCCTCCTTCAGTTTCTAAAAAGATGTCCCACTGATGAAAATGTTATCAAAATGTATTTAAAATGGTTTGGCTTTAAAATGTCAACAATTAGTAGCTAAATGGCATTGTTTTCATTACCTCTGCTTCTTTTTTGATTGTTTTTACTTGGCTGATAAGTTTGCAATATGCTTGGAACAGAAGCAGCAACTGGAAATGCAACTTGTATAGCCTCCGACACAACTCCAGCTCCTACAGTAGAATGTAAACAACATTATTACATTCAGGAAGTGCAAGACATCTACAATCCAATACAAGAGACAATAAATGACAACTTCTTCAGTATAGGATGTGCAAAATTAAAAGTAGTTATTTGGTTACTGTAGAAAATGACAAAAAGATTTACAAGCGAACGTAGCAGGAAGCTAATGCAAAGCAGATAAAAAACGTCATTCAGTTCTAGGTTTACAGGTAGCCTCTCTCACATAGGTTTAAAGTTTATTTTTTAATAAGAATTTACATTTCCAAGAAGCGGGGGTGGGGTGGGAGGTGGGATGTGAAGTGATTCAAAAAGCATTTTGAAATGTTATATTCCAAGACACGTTTCATAGATCGCTGGTTGATATTTTACTGTTTTAAATTCAAGTTCTAATATCTAAAAGAAGCAGTTGTGGTCTATGAGTATGGAATCTTTCATAAGCATTAATATAAATATGTAAGCACAGTATAGAACCTGTCCCTTAGCTTACAACTGCCTGATGGAATAAGAGGATAATAATTCCGTTCCTGGAGGCCAGAATAATGTTTCCTTTATAAAAGGTAGCTCTGATTCTATTTTAGAAAATGCCACATGATATATTCTTAAGGAAGTGGAACAGCAGCATTAACTTATGCACTGTCTTGCTTCCATTTTTATGCATCTAAAACACTAGTCAAAGTGCAGACAGCGTTAATACTGCTTTACATACAGACATAAAAGCTAGTGCTAATGGAATAATCTGTAATGTTCTACTAACTACAGGATCCTCTTATCTACAAAGGACCAACAGTTCAATGGGTTAGATGATGCAAAATTGAAGCACACAGCATTTTTGTAATAGTCTATGACAACACATTGCTATGTCACAAATGGACGAGACAGATGGAGACCAGTTTGGTGACTGGCATGGTTAAGCATTTGATAAATCAAGAACTGTCACTTACTGCTAGAATTTCCATTTGCTAAGCAAGAAGATGAGCAGGTCACAAAAATACAAAGAAAGAAAAAAGATCAAGAATTAGTATAGGAAATAATTTTAATTAGGGTAAAAGATGTCCCAGGTAAAATGGAGGAAGAAATGCAAGTAACAGGCTCCAAATATACCCTGAGTGGAAAACAATTTAACAGGCTGAATTTGAAGTGAAATTACTTGCTGCTGTAACTAACGATACGTAGCATTGGCTTTGTTGTCCCACATAATGAGTAACATACTTCACTTACAACTCTGTCTGGTCTTTATACATTGTGTAGTCTTAAAGGTATGCAAACGTAAGGAAATCAAAACCAAGGACACTTAGGTCCAAACATCTCTGGAGAATGCACCTTATTGTTCTGTCCCAATATAGCTCAAGCAAAACTAATGCCTTTTAAAATTTGAGAGGTAATGTTAATTTGGATTCTGAATCAGTTTAGAAAATTCTTGGTTTTGCTGAACTCAATTCTCAACACCTCATTGTGAGTTTTCTGTCATTTAATTGGACATGGTTTTTATAAGCTATTTCAGAAAAATGTTTGGGAAAGGGGCAGGGAAATTGGCAGAAACGATATTTGTCAGACTAGGGACAGGAACTTGACTTCTGTGCTTTGTACAGCGCTAAGGGTATTGACGGCTTTTAAGTACAGTGGTCATAGTAACCATATGAAGATGCAACTGATGTCTGATTGCAACAGGCAGAAGCAGCTGAGCTTTACGAAGCACATAGTTATACACAGTGGGTATAAGTTATACACTACGTGCTTAACAGACTAAACATTTCATGTTTCTGTTCTGTACTCTGTACTATTACATACATAGCACAATTATTACATAAGCAAAAACTTCTGATGCAGAAAACACTGTAAAGAGATAAGATCTTGAACCGCCAAAGTTGACAAGAATTCAGTGACTCACTTGACTCACTTTAATGAAGCACAGAGAATCAGACTTTGAGGAATAACAGGGTTGATTATTTAGTATTTTTAGTCATTAAGTTCCAGTGTTCTTTGAGCCAAGTCTCATCATTACTGAAAGCCATAAATAATCCCTCTCCCCAAAATCACACCTTGATAGCTATTCTAAAAATTCAAGAGAGGTTTTCATTTAAAAATGGCTTTGTACTGCTTCAGCGCCTTTCATAGATTTGCTCACTTGAGAAATAATCTTATTTTTTCTACCTGCCAGTCCTGTCAAAGAGTATAGCCAGAGTCCAGATGCATTCTTTCAGGCTTGTGTGTAAGTACTAATAGCAAAAATCCAATAATTAGATTTACTTGTGAGTCTGCTGGCAATGCACAAGCCAGAACAGAATTCATCTCACTATTCCTTAGCTGTATTGACCACAGTGCTAAAGATTAGTAAGAAAATCTTATTTGAGTTAGTGAATGAAAAATATCTGTTGAATGAAGCAGCTCTGTTTTCCTGAGCAAGACAACACTTACATGTTTTAGCATTAACTGCTTGACTGGATAGACTTATCAGCCCCACGCTGCATACACAAGGACTTTTGAAACCATCATCTTATACTTGGTAACATTTTTATCTCCTTCAAGGCACTACAAGCTTCTGGGAATAAATTTAGGACTTCTGTAAATTTTGTGTATTTATGAAGCAGTATAACAGGATTCTGCTTCCTCAATGGATACTATACATTAAAATGATTTTAACTGAACCTGCAAGTGCAAGGAGCACATAAAGAAAGAATTGCCAGCATGCCTTGCAGGCTAGGATTGAAAATAAAAATCAAAACAGGCCCCACAAATAATACATGTGAATCGTCACATAACTCCTTTTCAGAGGCTATCTTCAAACCCTGCAGAAATGGGGAAGAACAGACAATATTGCCTCACTTGGAATCCTGCATCTGTGCAAGCTAAATGAAAGCCTGCATGTGGCTTTCCCTCCTCTTCTTAGTTTCCCTAGCTATACAGTGGGAACAGTAACATTTACCTTCATGGTAAGAATGGTTACGTTCTAACAGTTAAATGTGAGAACAGTTTCTTGGTGTATATAAACACCATTCTAATAAAAAAAAAAAAGCAGCATGTATGTATATCAGTCCATTTTGTTAATATATGGAACATTTACTGTATTATAATAGTAAATGCTGTTACTCTAAACATGTACCAGTCAGTGTACGAAGATGCAAACCAAGTGTAAAATACACTAAACTTTGTGTTCATAGGCAAAGCAAAAATCCTTGCAAATGATAGCAAATTATTTTGCTGTACTACTATGTTTATCCACGTGAAATATTTTTTTTAAATGTGCAACTTTGATGCAATATAAAAATCAACAGTATATTATCAACATGTTTCACTACTCTATAAAAATTTGGGCGCACTTTGTGATTAAATTAAAAATATACAGATATATATATACACACGTATGAGAGAGCAAATGAAACCTGTATAAAAGAATGGTCCATTCTTCTTCTACTAGCACACAGTAGATGTTTCTCTTGCTGAACGCTGCATTTTCAGCAGCAGAAACATGACCAAATGCATTAATGAATAGAGTTCAACTGAAGAAAAGGAATAAAATTCCTCCTTTTTCAGCTTGGATTTGGGATTTTTGTCAAAATGTCATTGTGAAAAGGTAAGTTCGTCTGCTACCTGCAATTCTACTTTCTTAGATTTTTCACTGTTCTTATTACAGGACTGTAGATAGCAGATTCCTTGTACCTGCTGATGATAAGGTCTTGGATTTGCTTTTTTATCTACAGTGTCAATATTATGCAGCTATTGGTTTAAAAAAAACCAAAAACCATAGGGTCCTAGTCTACTTGGCAAAAAGCTACCACTTACTACAGCAATTAGTAATATTAATTATGGATGACTGTCATGCAAATACATAAAAAATATTGAACTAATATTAATAGGTTACTTCACCTATTATTATTAGATGATATTTTGACTGAAGTGTTTAATGATATTTTTGCCATACTGCTGCTTTACTCCCTGGTTTCTTCCCACCCAAATAATGGCTCTAGAAAGGTTGTATGTATTTATATAGTACTAATTATATTAAATTCAGTAGAGGTTTTTGGCTGGACAGTTTATCTGAGCATACAATCAGAAAGCTAATCTTTTTTCTTCTAGAAACAGCTGCAGAAAAGTAGGGTTGCTGGTACACAGATGGTATCTAGTCTGCTTATCTATTCAGTGTTATTACGTCTAGAACCCAGGACGGGTTGCCAACTTTTAATAAAAAGAGCCCTTTTTATTAGACGACTACTTCATAAGAATCTGAGTTTCCAAAAGACAGTATGATAACTGAAATAAAAAGCTTTTCATACTTTTTTTAATCTCTCTGCATATATTGGATTTTTTGTGCAATAAAGATTCACAAATGACATGCACCTACCTGGGCATCTGTGTTAGTGCCATGAATACCATCATCAGTACCAAATGTTCTTTTGCAATCTTCCAGCCACTGCAAAATAAATATAAACAAGATTAAACATCTTCTGAAACAGAGCAAATTGAAAACTGTGCTAAAACTGCATGACACTTCGTCAAGTCTTGCATGTCCTCAGATTACGTAAGAAATTGTGGTACGAAATAAACTGTTTACCAGCGTCGTTTGCACCAATGATTTCCACTCTGATGTATCACTTTGTAGTTTTTGAGTCCCTTCCATTGTACATGTCCTGTAGCCTTCGTTACCCGAGATGGGGGTAGTATACTTTAGCGCAGATACTAATCTCTGACTGAATTTGGGTACTGTTACAGTGAGATGCGTGGGAGGGTGGAGGCAAAAAAAGCCCTTTCATTAAATGAGATCATATTTTCTCTTTACTTGCTGCACAAGGTTTACACCAACATGATTTCTCAGCATTTAAAATATAGCACTAATTCAAATTAGAGAGTAAGAGTAAGCCTGTTATATTTCTTGGGACTACTTTAGAAACAGAGAACATAGATCCCTCCTGCAATTGCAGGTTTACTGGATGGAAAGAAAAAGAAATAAATTCTTCAGTGGGAGTTCAGCATCACGTCCAGTTCATACAAACTCCAGGGAGATGAAGTATTCTCACATTACGCAATGCAAACATGCAGATTCCACTCTCTCATGAATACAGGGCTGTATTTAACCCCAGTTCCTATAGCAGACAACAAATATATTAATTTCAGTGGATAATCTCTTCTAGCTTTAACCAACCGTGCAAATTTAAAAGTGTTAATATAAAGCATCTGCAGAATCAAGTATGCTCTTACTGGACAATACGATCTGATCATCTCATCGACACAGTGCCCAGCATATTTTTCTGTACAGTGCAAACAACTGCAAGCATGAGGTAATTCGGGTATTACTGAAATGGGAATGCATCATGTTGAGATAAAGTGCAGATTATCTTCTGAAATGAAGAACAGGCTCTATACATCCAAGGAAGAATAATTTAGCATACTGTGTTCTTGATATCTTGAGTCTCACAGGAAATCTTAGTGACCTTTTTCTAACCTTTGTCTGATGCAAGAAAAAGAAAAATGTGATTTCCCATCTGCTCAATCTAATAAAGGTTACTTAGTGAATTAACTAGGCCTGTGTGCTTATCAAGAGGAGAAATGGAATTCTCTAAACACCGCGGTGTCGGTTTCAATTAGTGACATGGATACCAACGTACACAGCAAATCTCATTTTTCTTTTTATCTGACAGCATCCATCGGTAACAGCGGAATACATCTGCACTGAAACAAACAGTATCAGCAACTGGGAAGCTAGTATTTTCACACGCTGCCTTTTTAAGATCTTTTTTAAATCTTATAACCAGTCTGAATAAAGGGTGTGCCTAGAGTGTTACAATATACATATAACCGTATATTTTCTATTACATTTATCTGATTCAGTATCTTTGTCCCTAATACACACATGAAGTCAAAGCAGTTTCCTTACAAGGAAATAGAACAGCAGCTCCCAAAAGGTGGCAAAATTAATTTGCTAAAAATTTTTACAGATTGGTAATGGTCATGTAATTTTTACAGAATGGTTCAGCATGGTAGAAAGATCTAAATTTTCTCTTTGGGAACAGTAGATTGTGTGACAGAATCATCTTCTTCATATGTTCGCTTTACATCAATTTATGTTTTCCCCATATATCTCCTACAAAGACAGAGGGTGAAGACCATTACCGAAAGTGTAATATAGGGAAGTCTGTGGTTGGTCTTGGTCATAGCACAGGTTGGTTTGCCAGATTAACCCCAAAACAGACATCCCAAACCATCCCCTATACTATAGGTACCCTTCCCTCTCTTATCTCAGTGCATAGGTAAGAGTTTCAAGCAACTGCAGCCCAAGCCTCTTACTTGTTAGATTCACACGAATGCCAGCACAACACACAGCACTGACAGTCACAAACATCATCTATTAGGGTAAACTTTAAACAATTTTTCATTAAAGAGGTTAATGTACAGAATTTTCCAGTGGTTGATTCTAGAGGATACCAGATTAACATGCAAATTATATATATTTAAATATCTGTTAAATTATATTTACTTCATTATACAGTAGCCCAAGCAGCTTAGCTTGATCATTTTTCTGCATGCTTCTATGAAAAAGCAAGGATCTGAAATAAGCTCATTATGTGTTTTGCCTTCATACTTTCAGATTGAATAGGATACATAGTACAATTGCCTGCAATAACAGAAATTCAGATTTGACTTGAGGAAGTCTCTTTCAATCATTCCCTATACTCTGTTTCATACGACAGTGTAAGAAAACCAGTAAAACATACCCGAGAAGTAGCTTTGGAAGATTCTTAGTCTACATATACTATATAATACACACTGAAAAAAAAAATTGAGGACCATGAAATAAAAAGAAATACTTTTTAAAATGTTTTAGAAAAATAAATTATCTGAGATAACTAGTCACTACTTCTAAATTAACATACTCACTAAATACTTAAATAATGGACTAAATTAGCTAAGTGACACAGTAACAAGAGTCAGAAATGACTGGTCAAAGCTATGCATTTCTTCCTCCTCAGTACTGCTTCTTTCTGTTTATAAATGATTAAATAAAAATGAAACCCTGGCAAAATGCTCTCAGTTATTTCAGAACAATTTCTGTCATCCTGTGAACCTTTTTCCTGCTCCAGTCACTCACAAATCCCATGGCAGAGACAGACTGACCACAGAAACATGTTACTGAACACCCTTTTGACAGCTGCACTACAGAAGACCAACACTCTTTCACTATGATATAATGACAGAGGCCATCAAACTGATATCCATATTCCTTTGTCAAGTAAAATAAAACACAAACAAGCTCTTAATATCCAGCATGGACTTATGTTGATATGATATGTGTCAGTGCTAAAAAATTAGCTAAAAATACATTAAGTGAATTCACAGCCATCTGAAAGGGACACAACTTTAACTCATCATACTTTGACAAATCAAACAAACAATACCATTGTTTATTGCTATGAAAAAGTGTAGGTGAAATGAGGAGTTTATACAAGGGGAATTCCTTGATGTTTGGACACACACAGCCACACACACGAGTCGGTGTCTACCCTGCTTCAAATCTGTCTGACCCTGGGGCAAATCAGTTAGCCTCTCTGTGCTTCAGTGTTGCGCTCTAAAATTAGGAATAAAATATATGATTTTCTCACGGGAGTGATGACAGCATTACGCATTGGAGATTGTCAGACATTAAATATTCCATGGAGTAAGGTAATCTCAGTCCTTAGATGAGCACTTCGTTTCTGATTAAGCCCAAACGGCAAAATGTAGCTCATTATATTAGACCTCATGAGTTAGTTTACAAATAAATTGTTATTACCACAGAGCAGGATAAAAAATGCAGCAACTCTTCAGCAGAAATGCTGGCTTGGATCCTAGAAACAGTTTATCTACATTAACAGTGCTGTGTGGCATACTTCAGCATTGGTTTTGAGGAAACTGCATTTCTTTTGAGATCCTTTCCACAAAAGAAGTGGATGTCTATTCTATTCAACACTTGAGCTGTCAGCAATCTTTGCAAGGCAGAGGCCATCATTTCCTAATAGAAACATAGAGCCACTTGTGCTGCAAAATACAGCTCTGCCAAGATGTCATGGCTTGAATTCTGGTTCTGTTTTGCATCACTCAAACTTGCCTAGACAGCCATTGTCATGGCCCCACAGGCTGCTGAGATCAGTAGACAGTTCCTTCAAATGCATGTTTATTTTTCTTAGGAACTGCTTTCTCTTCTACAACAAAAGCCCCATATATTCTCTCTCCCCCTGTACCTGCAAAACTGATTGTAGATCCATGTTTTCTTTTGGCTCTCGAAATAGAAATCACCTGTTTCAGTTAGTATCTTCCTTCCTGAACTTCACACAAACATTCACAAAAACAAATATACAGACCCTTGCTACAGAAATTTTCAACTTTCACACTTTGTGTTTCTTTGCAAAAAGGATATAACTGCAAACATATACCTTGAAAACTAAACTGTATTATTCTAAAGAACCAACAAACATCAGCGTCAGTGGGATCCAGTTGCAGGATGAGAGACCTAAGTTTAGGTGTAATTTACGTGTCTATGTATGACACAGTTGTTTAAGCCCCCATTACAGTCAGTGGAGAGCCAGTCAACAAAAAGAAGTCTAAAGGTGCAACAAAATGAATTACACATAAGAAAAACCTCAGGTTCAGATTATACACATAGAATAGTAGTAACAAAACGAAAGAGGATTTTATTTAGAATTACTTTCCCACAGTTGCTTTTAGGTACCAGTGTTGAGAGACAAAAACCTGCAACATTTCCTTGATAAGTAGGTTCTAATATTTTTTGTTTTGAAATATAAGAGACTCACCTGTTCTGCTGCCTCTCTTTTGACATTATAGGTATCCAAGTGTTCTTGGAGCTCTAGAACACTGAACTTCAATGTTTCTAGGAGGCCACAAGACATTAGCTGGAAGATAAAAGCAATCACCTCGTTACCATGTAACATCTGACTATAATCCATATAGTCTAAAGTCTAAATTATATAATATGAAATTCTAAGTCCACATTTGGAAAAACAGTCAAATTAGAATTAGTTGAGTACAGATAATTCCTGACACCTCTTGAGTTAGTAAACTACCACATGTAGCTGTATTGGTTATATCAGTGAACAACAGTTCTGATTCCAAAATATGAAGGGCAGTACCTGGTTAACATCTGAAAGAAAGATTTCAATGGGATTTTTAGATCTTTCAAAAAGAATAATAATATTTGATATACACACAGCTAGTGTAAATAGAATAGCCTGCAGCAGGAAGAAAGGTACCGCTGGATTGCTCCTGTAGCAACCTAAGGAGTATCCAGTGAGGGTTACTTGCCCTCCTCCATATACAAACTATACCACCACCAAAGGCTTCAGTCTGTAAGAACCAGGACCTGTCAAAGCAGGAACTGCTGGATATTTGAAGAATTTTCTACCATTAATGATTTTGCCTTTTTCAACATAGTTTCAAAATCTCTTTTTCCCCTCAGGGGATGCTAACTCAGCTTTACTCCACACCATTCCTCCCTGTAATTTTACTTAGGTTTTTTCACATTAATCCTTCTCCTGCCACTTCCTGTAATAACCATGCCTCTAATACGATGTTCTCTCTCTCATCCCTTGCACACATTAAAAGCTCTGTACTTTTCTCCTCTTACCTAGTACCTCTTGGCCAGCTTGAGAGTGCAAGCGCATGACTGTGATCACAAAGTTGTGGCTCAGAGAGTCACAGTATCCCATATTACTCAGGCATGGGTGGGAATAATACTCATATGTTTTCCCAAGCGCATCAAGATTATTATTCTACCACCATATTAAGACACCGCCACTCCCAACCTCTATGTCCACATCAACCAAAAAGCAAGTTATGGCTCTGTGGCACGATGCCACTCTGTGCTCAATATGTGCAGTTACACCAAAGTGCAAAGAAGTCAGTGGGCATCATCTTGTATCAGCACTAGGCCATGACCCACTCCCAAATGCCTTGTGAACCTGTGCTTTGATGTAAGGGCGCATCTTTCTGCTGAAAACTACTTTCAGAATGAATCAAAGGCCAAATTTGAATCAAAGGCCAATCTTGTACTCATGAGTAGACATCACGAAACCAAAGATATGTGCAAGAATGGCTAATCCAAGATAACATTCATTCTTCAATGTAACAACACTAACGTGTGTATACTTTTGTGCGTATACATTATGATTCCTTTTTCATATTTGTATATATATACTTATTTTTTTAAAACACACATGCTGTTGTAGCTAGACACTAGTGTAACTCTCCTCATGGCTTCTTATCTCAAACAAATTTCTTTTAGTTAATTTCTACTGCTTTTAAAGTGGCATAAGTTAAACAAAAAACATTGCACATGGTTCCCTTGAAATGCACTATCTGTATCATACTTTTTTATTCCCTGTATTCTAAAGTGAGAGCTTAAGAGAAGAGTTGCCCCTTAGCACCAAGGGGAAAAAAAACACAGGTCAGGAGAATAGTGTCACAGTGGGTCAAGGCCAAAGATCCATCTGTCTCAGTCCCCCATCTGACAACATCTAATAGCAGTTGCTTAAGGAAGGGTAAAATAGCGCGAGCACGTGGTGATCCACTTGCTCCAGAATGCTTTCTTAGCCTCTGCCAACATGTTGTTCTGCATATGCAAAAATCTACCCAGGACTATTTTCTTTCATGAATCTCTTTAGTTGCTTTTTGAAAACATGAACAGACACTTAAAAAGGGACAGGGTTTCACAGTTTGATTATGTATCACATGAAGGATCACCTATCTTTGGTTCTGCATGTTTTGTAAGTCACTGCTAGCTTCATTTGATCACCCTTAACATCAAATAAGACAACAATACAATAATTTCTCTCACTTTTCCATGATAATCAAGAAATATAAGGACAGATTTCTCTTCTAAAGGGCTGAAAAATCCTAGCCTGCATAGTCATATCCTATATGGAAGCCATTCCACATATTTAACAATCCTTGTGATCTGTCTTGGAACCTTTTCCAGTTCAACTCTATTTTCTCTGAGAGAGAAGACCAGAACTTCCCCCAGAATTCCAGATGTAGGTAGATCAGGGATATGTACATTAGCTCAATGATGTTTTCTGTTTTGCTCAATCTTAATTATTCTAGCATAGTTTTTGACTGCTGCTGAACACTGAGCTGACTTCTCACATTAATATTTATTATAACCCAAGATTTCAACTTGCGTAGCAACAAACCATTCAATGCCTTCATTGAATATTTGTAGCTATATTGTTTTTCTCATGCATCACTGAATACATACATAAACAATACAATTAAAAACAGCAAAGTTGCTGCTAGGTAAGCAGTCATCCTTTTTCTTCTCTGTGCAAAAAATATAGAATAAATACGAACAAGCAGGGAAGTTAAAGAATAGCAAGGGAATTTAAGTGATATCTAGTATCAGTAACTTCCCCCACTGTTCGCTGTTACAGCTGGAGGTTATTTTTGGAGTAAATGCACTTCTCACTTGTATTTTCAAATGTTTATGATACATAGTGGCCACCTAACATTTTAATTCCTATCTGATTTCAGTTATAAAAAGTATCTTCTTCCTTTACATCCCAAAATTATTCAGCTATTCCAATTAGTGATGTTAGACAGCAACCTTTTAAAAGGCAAAAATATAATTAACGCATTTTATTCAAACCTTTGAAAATCCTCCCCAGGCATTGCTATTTTCCAAACGTTAAAACATAATTTGTGTGTTACACAAAAATGTTTAAGCAGACAGGTATTTCTACATGTAAGTTTTTGAGATTTTTACCGTTTCTGCATCCACAAAGACTGTCGGACATTCTGAACACATCATCATCACTTCCAGAGAACTTTTGAATTTTGTTCCAATGCGCTGTAGACTTTCACCAAGAAAGCTGACTGAATCATTTGTTATAGATACAAACTTTCTTTGAATGGTCTAGAAATCAAATCAGAAAAACATTTATTTTACATTGTATTTTACTACCCCTCCTCTGGCTTTTTAGATTAAGAATTTCACGGCAGATTTCCATCATGACGGCATATATTTTTGCCATTAAATTACAAACTAACACATAATTTGCTCTGAGTTTTTATGTAAAACTAGCTCTAGAAAATGCTATAAATCGACCAATCAATCCATAAAACCAGCCTGTATCTATAAAGACAATTACTCTTTCACATCTAGGCCTTTAGCATCGGTATAGCTGGGTGACTATTTGTCTTTATGCAGTATAGGTAGTAGTTTGATTAATTTTCAAGCATCTGTGTTGCAGAAAATTATACACAGAGTTTTACAGTCAGAATATGACCTGTGTAGTACAATCTGTGTCCAAAAATGCCACCTGCAGGGTTTCTACCTTCTTCAAAAAATCAGTCCTATGTATATTATGTGGACTGTTGACCTCGACTAATCCAACACTGCACTTTGCTATGTATTATTTCATAAATCCTAGAAAGTTATATGCAGAATAAAACTATACAAATATTATATTTACAGCTGCAAAGTTAAACACAGTTTAGGAACCAGAAGGCAAAATGGAAAGGTCCAGTCAACAAGGCCTATAGGGTCTCATTTAATCATGACCCTCCTCTGTACCCAGAGTAACAACCTCTCAGGAAAGCTTCTTTGCCCAGGCTCAAGCCCTCGATCACTATTGCCCCTTTTCCCAGAGAATCCACCTTTCCAGCTCACTGAGGGCTATCCTGTCAAGCCACAGAAAGTTTCACCTTTCTGTCTAGCTCCCTCTTCGATGAACACAAAAGAATATGAAGTTCCTTTTTACCACTTCTAGGAAATGAATGAATGTGTGAAAAGAACTACAGCTAAGCTTTAGTAAAATACAGAGAAACTAAACCCCTGATGTCTAGATGAAGCAGAAAGACAAAAATCTAAAACGAGTAGCAGGAATTTCACAGTGCTGTGGCAAAATACTTAGTTCAAATAAAAATGGAAAATGGGTATAGATGCACAAACAAGTTATTCCATGGATAGAGTATGAATTCTTCATGTGTAAGCTACTCGTGGTACTAACCCTAAACCTGCCCATACATATGGGATCAAATGCATGCTAACATGGTAAAACAAAGTGAGGCTTTCACTGAGAAATTAATTATGATATATCAAACAGCAAAATTAATATTGGAGATATAAGAAAGGGTTGGAGTCATAAGGTCTTGGTTTGTAGTACTGAATCTGCTTTTAGCTCAGTTGGCATGTTGCCTGTAAATAAAAATGGATTAATTGTGCTTCTCCTATCCCAGAAGAAGTTGCAAAGAATTATGTACATCCAAGTGGTACCACTTTGAAAATGTAAAAAACCCATCCCCTACATACAGGGAGGAGGGAGTCAGAAAAATAGAGCCACAGGCATTTTGTGTTGGATACCAGATCTATGAGGTAAACATAGCTAGAGAGAGGCATTTGAAACTTCCAGCTGTAGTGGATCTCCTGGTGTTTCAATTACTTATCTGCAGAAAAAACCCCTTTTTCCTCACAAGACACATGGATAAATTCATTAATGTTTCCCACAGAAAACCCAGGAGGTAGACATTAATTCTGTAATCAGCACTGAACCTGGGTGACTTTCAGAAAATAAAAGAAGTGCTGGCAATTCACTGACCTGAAACAATCTTGAAAAGACATGAAATGTATAGACAGCACAAGATCCATCTGTATCTGACAGCATTTGATTGACATGGCAGCGCCACGCTTGCTCTTCATCGTCGTATGCCACTGGTTGGAAAGCTGCCAATATGGCAGAAAGAAATGGTGAAGGTGGTGGGGAGGTTTGTACTTCTGGGAAACCATCCTGTTCTTCTTCATCTTGGCTACAAATAACAAACAACAGAAATTAACTTCTTGGTAAGTGTTTTTAGGAAAAACCCCTTCATTTTGGTAAAAATAAAAAAAAATCATATTTTGGAATTCAGAATAGCATTTTGTAAAATAATCAACCAATCAACTAAGCTAACTATGAACCAAGAAAAGAATTAAAAAAAAATCAAAAACTTTTGCTACTGCAATATAAAAAAAAAATTCTCTCAAATACCTCCAAAGTTTATTAAAATGTTATTATTCTCTGCATGTCTACAGACAAAGGGCTATCTGTAGGTTATATATATATATATCTATATACAGCACTATATATATACACAATGCCCAGAAACTAGTATTTTTTTCTTGCCCCAATAAATGAATTAACATTCAGTTCTTCAAATTTTTATTAATCTAAACATTTGGTGTACCAGTATCTATAACAAATTTTAGCTTTCCTTAAGAAAAACACAAGAGCTCATTTAACAGTGCAACATTATTTTATAATTGTCTTAAGTAACATCGTAAGTGAATGGATATAGATTGGAACACTTTCATTTTCATGGGCAATCAATTTAATGGGCCTTTGTTCAAAGAGCATTCTGTATAGGTCATACTTTCCATTAGGCACCAACCATCCAATAAAAATATCAAACTATAAATTAATCTATGCTACTACTTATAATCATTAACTTAATTGTTAACATTTTCTCTATTACAAGGGATGATACATTTTAACACTTCTTGTATAATTGTACCTCTGCAGCAAAAATACATGTGGGAGGACTCCAAGTACAGATAGTTTATTAAAATGATTTTTTAAACACAGTTTCTCTCTATAGCAACCACCTCATTCACAGCAGCACTAATTATGTCTTAAACAAGATTTAAACATTTTAAACAGGAAGTGTGGGTGCTGGTTTTAGGTACATTCATTTTAGTAGCACAAAGCTCAACAGCTAAGATGCAATCCTTTTGAATAATATCTGTAAGCAAAGCTTCAAAAACATTTTCAGGTATTTTCTAGCTAGTGTATGAACCCTAGAAATAATCACTCTGTCACTCTTCAAACTAGAGCGATGGGGTTATTTGTTTGTTTGCTTAGTGTAAATCAACTAAAACCATAAGAGATTTTTGAGTTGCACATTAGGAAATAAACTGCTATTAACTGGTACCAGCCTTTAATCCTTCCAAGGCATATTGCAGTAGGTTGCGTATGGGGTTACAAGATCTCTGTCCCTGTCTCAGTAGAACTTTCTGAAATGACTTGGTCTTTTACAACTCCTATTGTGTCCTCTTCTGTAAAAGGCTCCTTAAATGATCTGACAGAATACACACTAAGTCTATGTATTATTCAGTCTAAAGTTCTGAAGTAATTTTAACCAGGAACAAGCCTATGAACAATCTGGAATTTTCTTGTTTGTTTTGGTTTGGGTTTTTATTTGTTTCTTTGGGGTTTTTTGTTTGTTTTCCCTTCTTCTTAGACTGTCACCTTCAAGGGATTTAGGGTCTTGCTTTAAATATTACTCAACCAGCTAGGACTAACTATAACATTTCCCCTCAATACTTATTAAAAATGCAAAAAAGTTATTTTACTTTAAAATATCTTAGAAATACACAAGAGACTGATTAACCGTAACACTGAAAATAAACCTTGGGCAAATTCAAAGACAAACTGGCCTGACTACTACAGGAGCTTTGATTAAAAAACAAATGAACAAACAACCCCAAAACAAACCAAACATTTTTTCCTGTTTTTTTCCTGTCTTTGGGTGTGAAAATAGGTTCTGCCATAATTCATAGCAGTTCAAGGGCTTTTCTGTGTTATACCGCTTGCAGCTGATGGCTGCCGAGAAAATGCTCCAAAACACACTCTGACCTCTTTTTCACATTTTTATCCTATTAATGGTGATGAAATGGGCTCTATTTCTTTTATTCAAGAATTCTCATCTTTTCTGGCACGGTTGTTTTCCCTGTGCGAGAAACAACTGCTGAGCAAAGTACTGAGTTTCTTTGCTATAACAGGAAAAATCAAGCAACCATTATTTCAGATATGCAAAACATCATTTTAGATACTTGTGTTATGGGAGTCATGGAAAACCCCCAACCATACGAAAGCCTACTTTGATAACATGTAATTTCTGTTACTTAGAACCAATATTAATCTTACCTTGACAAACCAGAGAAGTCAGCTTCTTCTTCTTCGCATCTCTCATCTAGCTCTTTCAAAGCAAGAGTGACATCCTCTTCACAGATAGATTCAGAATAGCTCTCAGGAGCTGCCTCTGCCAGTTCTGGGGTCTCTTCCAACTCAAGAGATTCATGACAGACCAGACAGTCTTGTTGTTCTTGTAGTAGATACGACCCAGTGTCTTCACTAGCAGTGCTAACCTGCTCATCCCTTACTGCTGAACTGCCTTCCTGTGAATCAAACATACTTTTATTACTTTTATTGTCAGGGCTTATGTATACTTATCAGTTTTTATTATCATAAAGTAACAGTTATAAAAAAATGTTTACAAATATCCATTTATACTTTAATCATTCAGCTCTTTGGATCACTCACACCGTTTTACTTGAACAAAGACAGGCACTCTATTTGTAATATTTATGACTTATATTCTAGGCTATTAATGTTAACCATGACTTACTATTTATAGCAAATACAATTTCTCAAATACACTCAATTAATCTGTTAAGAGAACACTCCCAAAAAAATAACTGCAAATAGCCTCAAACAAACTTAGATCACAACAGACACAATCAAGACTTTCACATTTCACTTTCCTAGGTAAGGACCAAAACGAGTGCCTCCTGCTTGCCTTGGTGTCTGTAACCAGTACTGAGCATTTTTTTCTCCTTTCAGCTCTCCATTTTAACAAGTTTCTAAAGCATAACTGAGCAACAGAGTAACAAAAGAACAATGGAAAAGGGACATTCTACTACTTTTATTATTTTGCCATTACTGTTAATATGGGGAGCTCAAAAGGTTTAACCCTGAATATCTAAATGTAGGTTTTCAATCACTGGCAATTATAAAGAGATGATGATTAAACTCCGGTAGGTAATACTAGAATGACCCTTTCTCCCTTCCCTCTTCCTCCATTAGCATTATTATAGTCATTAACATTGCTATATTGAACAGAGGAATTCAGATTTGTTTAATTTATGATGAATCCATTTGAAACTTTTTACTGGATTTCTCTATGGAATAAAAATAACACTTTTTTATACCTGCTACTTCCTAAAGGCACAAATTATCACACGTTTTCATTCTTAGTTTGCTGGTCTTCCTCTACTGGCATATCCAGGACTGGGCAACAAACCTTTGGACAGCCTCTAAGCATACACATCACTCTGTGGCTTTCATCAGTCTAAGCAGATTCTCTGACAGATAAATAACTGTATGCATATTAGAAAAACCAATTCAGCTTTAAAGCTTTAAACAGAACTATGTGAGTTTTTTTCCAAAATCTTCCTAACCTTATCTCACTTTGACTATGGTACTCCTCAATGTGACGCTCCTGTCACTCGACACAGCTAGGGACCTCAGTAATAATGCCTCCTTTGTAAAAGTTAAATCTGGAATTCTATTGCACAGAACAGGCATTTTGTCACACTGAGCAGCTACGGCACATGGGAATACAAGACACTTTCATAATACCACCACAAAATAATTTGGATTGAAGCAGCGGTCCATTTCTATTACAGATGTTAACATGATACAGAGCTGCACTGATTATGTCTGGTAGATGTACATATGAGGGATACACTTCTAGAAAATATTTAAGTGCTAATTACTAGTTAATAAATCTACAGCTAAGTTAGTCTTCATAGTGCTGTGACTCCTGATTTCTGAAGCTTTGTGTTTCATTGGACATGTCTTCACTACCAACATGAATGCTCTTTAAGTATCTTAAGAATGTGATTCATATAGTTGACAACTCTACAAAACCTAAGGAAAATTACTTCTGGTAAACCGTTCTCTCATGAATCCACAGTGCAAGTGGGTAAAACAGAGAATCATTTTAGTCAGAAACTTTCATATACTTAAGCCTGTAAAACTAATTGTACAAAATTGAAAATATTCTTCTAAGCTAGCTTGTAGATTCCCAACTAGAATGTGAAATGTCCTTTTTGCAAATATACATGCTATTACTGGGAATCAGACACACACATTGAAGTAAACTATTTACTTAACCCTTCAGCATTCCCTACAAGAGAAACAAGGACCTCAACTGCATCTAACCAGCGCTCACACACATTTTTAAACAACAGTATCAATTTTCTTAATTTTACTTTAGATCGATTTTGATACATATTTATTTAGATTAAAAATATTTTGATAACTGACATTTGGCATGCAACGAAACGCCTGTATTGAAAGAGTTATAGAGGAAGTATATGAGCAAAGGGAAAAACAACTGCACTGTGCTCTGAGTTGTGCAGTATAAGAATTCAGAACAAAATTAGTTTTACTGGCTTCACAAATTTTTCAGGGTGAGTTGATAGTGTGTATATCTTCAAGCTCATTCTGTTAAGAGGCATAAAGCCAACTCTCCCTTTTCGCAACAAAATCCAACCAGATAGGTAACTCTTGTAGAGAGATAACTTCACATGTTTGAACTGTGCTTGAAGAAAACATGTATTTGAATCCCATATTCTAACAAGCACAAAATAAACCCGGAACACATCACATTTAGTGACTGCATTTATATGCATTTACAGGTTTGTTTTTTTTTTTTTTATATAGCTATTCTTTCTGGATGCTGCTTAGTCATGAAATTATTTTACAGCCAGTTTACGTGTTTTCAATATTTTTAGTGACATTGGTGCTTTTTTTGTGTGAATGTTTTCACCTCAATTATCAGAAGTATAGTGATTTTATAAAGGGAGTTGCAGAAGAGTAATGAATCCAAGCATAAAGGCAGTCTCAGAAAGAACTACGAAAATGTGAAAACGAGTTACAGCTGAGAATGTACCACAAGTGAACGACACAGAAGACAAAAGTTCCATCGTGGTGAATTTCATTCTATAATACCCCAGCTTATATATCACTTCTCCCTTTTGAAATTTTAACATAAAACATCTATCCTATGTGGAAAAAAAAGAATCCTGATTAAGTGTTCTTCCTCATCCAAAATTCTATTGGAACAAAAATGCATGTTGTAGACAAGCAGATGAAATGCTAACAGAACAATTTGTTTGACAATCTAAGCACAGGTGCTCTACAACAGTTGAGACAACTTATCAGCTGCAGTGTAACAAAACACTTAAAAACAATAGCATATATATAATCCTAATGGAAAAATATGAAAAATGTTGGAAAAAGCTGCTTTATAAAAGTCACAATATTCCACTTTTAGAAAATGAGGATTTTATCACAGGAAACCAGACACCCACACTTTCCCTTTGTTGTACTCTTAAGTACGTCTTTTGTTCTTACAGTTATCTTCATTAAATGTTAGCTAGGTGCGTGGTCTGCCTGTTAATAAGAGTGATTTTCTAGGTAGCAAACAGGTAGACTAGAGCCTTGCCTTTGTTCAGAAGCCCCAGTCACTTGAACCATTCAGTCGACTGCTTAAACCAAGTTGGCTGAAGACTCATTCTTAAGTGTAAACTGTACACTGGTTATTCAAATACACATAAGAATAGTTTAACTTTCTGGAAGACTCAATAAAACTATATGTTCTATTAAAGATGGGATTAGCAATGCTTGTCCAAATAAAAATAAGATTGCCAGTAGCATCAATAATTTTAACTGAAGAGATAAAAAGTCTATCTAAACTAAGCCACTTCAAATTCAAGAAAAAACCCAACATACTGAAATTTTAACTACAACTGCTAAATATTGTAGGAATTGTACCAGATGAGAGTTTTGTTTTAAATGAGTTTTTTAATTTTTAAATTATTCAGAAGATTTTAAAAACCAAGAAACTGAAGTACTCACAGATTTGCAGGCAGCCATTAGCTTGAAATTTGTCTCAGTCCACACAGGCCTTTCCAAAAAGTATACCACTAGCATCTGTGGTCCTTTTTAAAGGATTATTTAATGGAACCAACTGCTAACACAGCTGGCCTGAGGTTTTATTCCCATATAGCACCAATCACATTAACCCAAAGAAAGCAAAAAAAAAAAAGGGGGGGGGGGAAGTATTTGAAAGAAAATGTTGCTCAAGAAGGATTTCAACCATATCAAGTAAAAGCATCTTGAATATTAGCCTATTTTCATTCTGTACCACGAGATGATCATTTTCAGCCCTTCAAGAATATTTTTAACCTGTGGTAAGTTCCTTCAGACCATCCCATGTGGTTTCTATGCTGAGGGAACATTTTGTAAGAACATTCCAACAGGTTAGAAATATTAAAAGCAAATCAAATAATCAGTGTAACAGATGAAAATTCAGTTGAAAAGAAAGCCAAAGTTGCTACTAAACACTAGAAGGAGCCCAAATCAGCCATGCACCAGCCCCCATTTCTCCCCACCTCAGGCAGCTGGTTGCTACAGTTATCTAGAGGAGAAGCCTCCAGACTTGGGGTCTCAGTTCTGATTTGAAGCACCTCTTCTGTTCCCACACTGCTAGTGGAATCTTGAGACTGAAGTGATAAACCAGCATGATCTGATATTGTTTCATCTATGGCAGAGTCACTGTTTAACTAAGACAGAAAAAAACCCCGTGAAATTCTTCATAGTTTATTAAACACATAGATTACAGGGAAAAAATACATTAGTTTTGAGATAGGCTGTTGCAGTATGGTTAGCTATTTGAATTTGTTTACATGTTATGAGTTATGAGTTTAATAGCTTTACACCAAAACCATTACAAGCATCACATGCATTTCTGTAATATTTAACTTTGAAGAGAAGTTTGAAGTTATCCCTTGGGATCCAGAAAATTATTTCCTGTCTTTGGCATGGGTGAAATGCTAGACTGAAAACACTGAAGAGCAGAGCTCTTTGTTATGGGCAATATTAATACAAACTTTGCCTAAAGTCTGGAAAGTGGCATACTATCCCTGCTGCTCCCCATCCAGTCAATTTTTTCCTAATTTCATTTATATAATGCAGAGACACATCTGAGTGCCCAGCATTCTTGATTCTCCTCAGTTTTATGTACACATTCTTCAAACCCCACAATTAAATTAGCGATTTCAAAGTTTAAACACAACCAAGGCTCCCACGGGATCATTTACTGCTCTTGTTCTTAATTAGTATTTATGGGGTTTTTTTGAAGCTAGGAATCCACAAAGACACACACTTTATATATAAACACATGCAATTTTGTGCTTATATTTAAACAAATATAGTCAGTATAAAGACACTAAAAAAAAAGTGTGTTGTACTAGAATTATAACCCTGTTATGTACCACCTATAGGTGAAGTAACTCTTACCCTTCACTGATGTTGTTATGAAAAAGAAGCTTAGCCACATTAATTTAGTTCCTCTTTAGTTCACTTAGGCTGAAAGTTTGAGCCATACTTGCCCATTAAAAGTAAAAGTGAGAGCTTAAGTTCTCAGATTCCTTTCACAGAAAAGTAACTTACCATCTGTGAACGAGACAGTATCTGACTTGCAGTCAGGGCTGCTTCTTCTTCAGATGATTCATCAGTATCTTCCTGGTTGGTTAAGTTCAAGCTGGGTGTGCTACCAGAGTACTGACATTCTTGAAGAGATGGTGTGTCTCCTTTGTCAATACTGTCAAGAGAGCGCCTACGAACGCCCCAGTTGAAGTTGTCCATGCTTTCACCCTGTAATAAAAAAGTTTGCACACATATGTAGGTACGAATTTCGAAATAATAAAATTAATACACAAATGCAACACAGAAAACACAAGTACTGAACGCATTATGAACAGAGTTTCAATCAGCCCTTTATTAAAATTTTAAATACCTTGTTAAATGATGTTTGCAGATAAATTAAAATATATGGCAAATGAAGTAGAAATATTTTTAATATCGTCTTGGAAAGTAACTCAATATTTCATCTAGAACTATATCAGAATCATTTTTATTTATCTGACTAGACAGTACAAACACACCACAGACAACAACAGATGAACAAGCCAGGGCACCAGGCTGCAACTTACCTGCAGCTCCTGGTTAGCAAAAAGGAAAACACATATAATTAGAAAGAACGAGGACAAACACTTATAGATACTCTAGAACCAGGGAAAAATGTTTTATTACATAAGATTTGCCAACAGTAAAAGACTGATTCAAGCTCTGAAAAAAAGCTTTAATCAAAAAGCTAGTATTTAAAATAATTTTTCTTTCTAATGGGAGATTGATTAAAAAAATAAACGAACTGATGACAAAACACTAAAACCAGCATGCTTATGATACATTTTCTCTAGTGTAACATGTAAAGCAACTGTTTCAACAAACATTAGATGAAATTCTTTAACTAACACACATGAATCTAAACTGACCACATCCAACCGACAAAGCACCATCAACATTAATTATATACACATTGCAGAAAAACTGATGTCTTCATTAACTGTTTTTACCAGCCACTTTGTGTCAGTTTTATGAAATGCACCCTAAACACCAATAGTTGGATCCTTTCTGATAGCACATTTCAAAGCTGGGATACCTGGGTTTCAAACATCCAATGTACTAAGTGAAATCCTTATCTTAAAAACACTAGTGTTTTAATTCACAAGTACATTTATGAGCTTGGATTTTTTCAAAGCACTTCATCTACCTTCAACAATTCATCTAAGACGGAAAACCTTATCAGTTTACTTTGCCAGTCTACAGACAGTTCTGAAAATCCCACATCTAGCCTCAACTGCAAGTATGGGTTCCAAAACTGCTCTAACAGTGTCTCTCTTGTGGTGACTTAAGTGATCATCAAGTCGTGTTAAATATGCAAAGCAAACTAAACATTTTGTAGTCTCGTTCTCTCTTAGTGATTTGTTTTGCTCCAAAAAAGGTGAAAAGTTATGGCAAAGCAAAAGAATCCCAGCAACAACAAAGTACTACTTCTGTGGGCTGAAGCACTTAAATTTAATCTGAGTACTCAGATTTTAATGTAAAAGCCCCAGTTCTTACTGCTGACATTTAATTATTAGCAGCAAAGAACATTCTATATTTTTGGTTCAAAACTAGGCAGCTTTTACATCAAGTGCACAATGTAGATGTAATACCCTAAATTTGTAAAAGAGCTGTACTTTCTTTTTTTCTCAAGTATAGCATTACATGTTGCATACAGGCAAGTAATGAGCAAGAAACTGTCTTTTCTTTGTTATATCTGCTATTAATACAGAAAATAAAGTTAAAGATTAACGTGGTTGGGCAAAGTTTTCAACTTTTCCTACCTGTGAAGCCCCATCTAGTGCTAATATTTTACTGCTATTGAGCCTTGATGATTGCGAAGTGTTTGACTATTTGCATTTAATGTAAGAAATTGTATCTGTATAGTGTGTGGTCACATATATGCAACAGACCATAATAAGCCTGTACTTTTCCTAGAAGATGCAAATATTGGCTGAAGTGAAGCAATACAAAGGAAGCATGAAGGAAGTGAGATAAAACTATTATGGGAAAAGAGAGCAAGATTTTGCAAAAAGGAATAGATTAATCAGCAGAAGAAAACTTAGGGTTTAGAAAGGCAGATATTCTTCTTAGTAGCCTGTTGATTCATGACCTGCAAGGGTCGCTTACTAATTCAGTATTTTGTATGGACTGTAACAAAAGCACTGAAAGAAACTACAAAGCATTTGATTTCTTCTCCCCAGTCTTTTTACAGTCCTACTTTTAAGCTTTAGCAAATTCTGGACTGAAGCCTTTTATTTATCCCAAAGAAGTAACAATTGTTGACAGAATCTTTACTGGTTCTCAATATTTAATTTTGTTTTACCTCCTCTCCCTCTTTTTTGACAGGAGAAGTGGAGGAAACATAAGAACTGCAACAAACCAGATAAAATGTAAAAGTCAATGCAAGCGATTATGGTGACCATAGTACATCATACAATTTGTAACTTTGAAAGCTATTCTTCATGTTTTCAAAATGCGGAAATATATCAGGAACAAAGATTAAGCCATTTTCTTAACATATTGTTCCATAATTAAGTTTTCTACTTTATCATACCCAGGTGTTCATCCTGCATTGGCTTATACTATCATACCACTTCACTTTCAGATTAAAAATTCCAACTCTGCCACAAAAAACACCCAACAATTTGCAACAACTTAACACTGCAACGTTTGTAACACAGGTTTCTTTATCATGTAAGTTAAGTTCAATCATGTCATAAATTCTTCCCAATTGGATTAGTTAGAAGAGCTGCCAATTCCTTAGAATTGCACCAACATAACCTAATTTTTAAAACGTTCTCAAATGGAAATACACAGAAGAAATCCCAAGGTCTCACCTCTGCATCTTCCAATTCAACATCTAAAAAGTCAAAGTCTTTAAAAACTCCAAATTGTTGTTCACTGGTATTGTCTTCTACAGCTACTTCCTCCTCTTGAATCACTTCTTCTGTTGTTGAAATAAGACTGGTTTGTTGATCTCCAACTTCCAAGTCTTCATTAGAAGAAAACACAACCTGCAGATATGGATAAAAATAGAAACAAAAACTTCCAACTTCTGTAACTCCAAAAGTCAAAAATCTTGCTTCCTGTAATTTGATGGCATTAGTGGCAGTTAGCTTACCACTTTAACAGTAATACTAGGGCAAGTGAAGGCTATAATTTGTTTCAAGACTAGTTGGATTTTAAACTACATCTTTAAACTAGTGATATCATTCTCTCCTTAATGTAACTAGGAGCTGTAAAGGTACAAATAAAGAGAAAAATATACCCCTGAACCTTCGTTTTCATAACCACAATATAAGTAAAACTTAAAAAAAAAAAATCCATCATAATAATCATCCACATGACACAGGCCATATTGTTTTTGCCTACCAACTTCTGTGGAAGGACTGAACACCTTTAAAAAGGCATCCAGTACTGGCTTCCAGTAATTATAATCTTCACAAATTACAATTTGCTGTTTATTTACATTTGAATTTTAAAAAAATCTCTTCAGTTTCAGCTTTCAGGCTTCTAATTTTATTTATTTTAACCTCCTCCCATCAATATTCTTCCCCAGCTAAGAACTGCTATGTTGCAATAAAAAACAATATTCTAGACAATAACCAAGGTAGGCCTCTCACTTTGTTTTAAAAACTCTTAATGTCATCACCTCATTAAGCTTAGTATGCCAATGGGGATCTTTTCTGTGCCGTACACAGAAGTAATACCATCGGCCTATTTTTACTCCATAGTTGAGACTACTGTTCCTACTGGTATCAGTGTTAGTCTGAAGGCATGTGATCCACTGGTCATTTTCAATGGATTCTATGGTATTTTCAATACAGCATCAAACCCTTCCAGTCTTCAGCCATTGCTGCCCCTTCTCTCTAAAGTGTATCTTATTTATAACGGACTAGATAGAAATTTACTTAGAACAGGGGAGACCTAGTTCAAGCCCCTATTCTAGGCAAGACATTTAAAATTCATACGTGCAGCCTCAAACATACAACACACTACTATGGAGGGGCAGTGTAGTCCTGCTTTTCTGTAAAGAATGTAAACTGCTAAGAAAAAGTATTAAGGATTAGTCTGATCAACAGAGATCTTTAGCAGTCAACTAATTTAATTCAGATAGGAATGATCTGAGTTCCAACCCAAAGACTAAAAGAAAAACTTGTTTTGATAACCACATAAGATAAAAATTAATAATTAATCCTAGTAATTTATCTAGATTTAAAACATATCCTCCCTCTGTAAGACTGACCTACATTCACTGAGACAGCAACATTAGTTTTGGATGAATTTAAATACTGTTTTGAAACCTGTCTAGTAAAGAACATTGTCCACAGGACTTCTTCAGGAATAATAGTAATGCATTACTTATGATTCCATCTCTCTTTAATTATTTGATTGACACTGTGAATTATTGAACCAAAACAAGTTTGTCAAAAACCGTTCTTCATAACTCCACCAAACCTGTAAACACAATAGCATTCTCACTACTGTAATTGAAAACCCAAAACAAACGACCATCACCACTTACTGAAGGATTCTTGGGAAGACCAGATTCTGGACCACACAGAGAAAGCACGTTCATTAGCTTCTCCCTAGTTCTTCTCTGAAAAATATGCCAAAGAAAATCACATAGCAAGGCATCTGCTAGAGGTCCAGGTAAAAATGTAAAACGTCCTCTAAAAAGAATCTTACCATTTGTTCTTTTCACCAGTTTTAGCTTTTAGTTTATGCTATATTCATTTATTGTTTTGCTAAGAAACAATACAGACTTCAAATTACATTTCAAGATTTTTTTTATACATTCATAAATACTGTCCATAATATATGCATGATGTGCTTGAGACAATGTACCTGAGATAGTTGTGGTCTCTTCCAGCTGACAGGAACTAATGCATTTGAATTAGAGCCTGAAGAAGTTGAAGAAGTGCTCCGGGTGACAGCAATGACTTTCGGCTTCCCATTTCTACCAGCTGCACTGTGTTGATCACCATACTTATTCCCAATAATTGGTGTCTATCAAAGACAAATACTTTCTTAAAATTCAAATCCATATTAGTCAAGACTACACATTTGATTTCAGAATTTAGTATTATATAAGGTGTAGTGTATAAAGTGTATATAGTGTATACACTATATAAAGTGTAGAAAGGTTTGTCTGTTTTCAAGCATTCTGTGAAGCCGTGCCTAATCCACTGAACATCAGTACACTGGCAAATACAAAGCTGAATACTTCTACTCTATGCAGTAGATTGCCATTCTGCTGACTTGTGGTTTTTTTTGAATTATGACATCTATATCTCCAGTCATTATCTAGAGTCAGCTTCAACCAGGAGCCCTTGTTTTTGATTACTTCTAAAGTTTCTAGAATTTTCACATCCCTGTATTGCACTGCAGTCATATGGCTATGCTCCTCTTTTCAGACATAGAATGAGTATCAGCTGTATTAATATATTATTTTCCGTTCTAATTAAGCCTAATTACTGTGTAGGGGTGTTGTTTTTATCTACAGGAGGTTTTTCTCCAGTTATGCCCACTTCACACTGAAGTTCCTATATACCTACTCCCTCCTCTAAATTTTCTCCCCCTTCCAAAGTCATGCCAAAATTGCAGTACAGGGTTTTAATCTCTCAGTCCTTGAATGTACAACCCTTCATTTGGTGAAAGCCTGGAACATTCAGCTGCAAGCAGCAGCCAGCTGCGTTAGCCTGCTCTCTGATACAGCTGAAATATCCTTGAGAATAATCCTATTGACTTTTAGTAATTAACTCTTCAGACATTCAAAGGGAGAAAAAAAGCAAAGCACAACATAGAAGTCAAAGTCTATCTTTCAGTATGACTCTAACTACATGCATGCAGAACTTCAACATCTGCGATTCTTAAAAACTATATTTATTTTAAAACATATCAATGCAGAAGGCTAACAGAAAACAAATGTGAGTTTGCAACAGAAAGTCATTATCGCACTGTAATTTAAATATAATAATTACCTCTGAGATATCAAAATGAAAATCTAAGGTCTTCCCAGGTAGCTCCTTGGAGACATTATTAAAAATTTTTGTGAAAGATATTTCAGGAGAACCTATGTCGCCTCCATAAGACTTTGGAATATCATTAGGTACAACAAGGCTTGCTGATCGAGACACCACCAGTTTCAAAATATTAAGGGCTTCCTTCCAATATGGACTCTAAAGAGAACATGCACAAATCACAAAACAATCCCTTCAGGTAAGACATCCATTTTTCACGTACAGTAGGATTTTGCACTGATTCGTTGCAAGATTCCCAAAACCAAAAGCTTTAATCTTCTACACACGGCTGCACGGTGCTAGCACAGGTGGGCAGCTTTGGACCTTGAAGTCCAAAGGGAAGGCACCAGGTCATGTCTCACTAGGCAGGCTCACTAGCTCCAGGTCACAGTGCCAGCTGTGCCAGATCCTGTACCATGTCCCTCGCTCCCTGTATTTACACTATGTTTTTTATAATTGTCTGAAGTATCTGCCCTTCATGCCCCAGAAGAGAAAAACTGATAGCATTTAAAGGCCTTTAACCTCCTGGCATCTTTAATTATTTTACACTTATGGGCAGAGTAAACTGCATTTGAAACAGGCAAAAGTATTTTGCGCCTTACATTTCCCCATGCATTTCAAAAATCTTTAAAAAAACAGAAGCATTTACAAAGTTTTTATACAGTATCAAACCAATGGCGTGCTTAAAAATGCCAGGGCAAAAGTATGAGAACATAATAGGCAGAGCCTGAGTTAAGTGCACTCTCCTTAAAAAGATGATTAAGGTAATGTTAATAAATCAGCAGTTTCAACTACAGAGATTGTAAAGTGGATCACAGAAGCAACTTACACCAAAAGCAGCACCTTGGGAGGGTTAAGATTTACATTCCTGGAAATACTAGGATTCTACCTGAAACATAAATCTTCCAGTTTTTGAAATTAGCAGAGTGTCTGGGTTTGGTGGTTGGGTGGAGTTGCGTTTGTTTGCGTTCAATTAGGATGCCATGTTTGTTTTTTTTTTTTTTTAATTGCATTAAAAAAAAAAACACACCACTTTCAAGATTCTAAGTAGTATATGCTTCTTTGTAGGTAATGACAGTCTTCAAAAATCTCCTCAGTTTCTGTGCATCATAAACATAAAGAGTAGTCTCGAACCATCCTGTAGCAACTTAAATTTATTAAGATGCATTGAGATTGCAGAGGACTAAAAAAATCAGCTTAGTCGCACCACAATTAAACAAGACATTCATTTACGATCTCTTCTTTTGTCATCTGTAGTAACATGTTTTATTGTATCAAAAATATATAGGTTTCCCTGGAGTATTTTTTCACTAGGACCATTATTTTGATAGCTACCATCTTCTATTTAAGATTACATTCCATGGTAGCGTGGGCTTGCCTAGAAAGCTCAGATAAAGGTTAAAGGCAAAGCAGGCAGCCATCAGGCCATGAAAACTATAGTTACGCCAATCATTCCATTTTGCCTAATGCACTCTGACAGGAACACAATATCTGAAGTACATATCCATCAATAACAAAACAACCAGGAACACTACGTTTCCTGGTTAATTATGATTAAACCATTTGACTGAAATACATTTGGCAATAATGGAATTCAGCAAAAAAGAAAAGGCGGGGCGGGGGGGGGGGAGGCGGGGGGCGGGCATGGGGACGACACACAAGATGACAGAATGTTGTGCACTGAAATGGTTTTATGCTCCAGGCATTTCCATAAAATCTTTCAGCAAGATGCAAGACCTTCTTTTGCAAAATAGATTTTCAGTAGATTGCGTTCTAAGTACAAAGGATCAAATTACCTAGGGCACAGCACTATTCTTCATCTTTCAGGGACTTTCTTTAATAAAAAATGCACTCAAATTCATTAAGATACACCTTAAAGTTCCTCACAGATATATTAGTGAAAGTGATTTAAATACGCATTTGACTGTAAAACTTCCTTTCAAAAACATATACACTTAAATAAAACATTTGCACAGTATTTAGCAGTAAATATTTCCTTATATTTTAATCATTCAAGGATCACCTGCTATAACTACATACACAGAGTTGCCCACATCTGTAAAGAGATGCATATTCATCCAGGTAACTTGTCCCACAATATGTAAATCAAATTGGACAAATATGTAAGAAAATAATGAATTAAGTACATAGTACAAAAAATAAAATACTATTTTTATTTGCGGAGGAATATGACTTTGAACAACTCTTTTTATATCTGAAATAAATTCTCAACAAAAATTCAAGTGTAATTTCACTTTGATAGTAAGTAGAAAGGCTTTTATAGTGTTTTAGAGTACCTACCTGAACATATTTGCCAATAACTTTTATTATTTCCAAATTAAACTGCTTCACTGGTGCTGTGGATAGGTCAATATGACTCAGGAGACTGTAAATGATCTGCAGTAAGGACTGTTGCATACTGGATAAACCTTTCTCTAACAGCTAAAAAAAAGTTTAAAATAATACAGGAATTAATTAGGGTCTTTAACTGTAGCAAAAAGTGAAAACAAACATTAAAATATAGTTAACTTCCACCTATATTTATTTGTCCCTTCAAGAAACTTAAGCGTACCACTTCGTGTTTTTCAAAATTTTGTTTTAGCATTAAAAAATCATGTAATGCAACAGAACAACGTTCTCTGTCCTAATTCAGTTTTTTCTTGGAATTTCGATGTTAGCCTAGGTCTAAATCACCTAATAATAAAATACTTCTCACTAAATAAAAATGTTCATACAAATTCAAAATCTCAAAGCAGCATTAAAAACAATTACGTCTACGCCTTAGAGAAGGCTAGTATACACAAGCTTACAAACAAAATAAGTAAACATAAATTTATTCATGAAAATTTAATAACGTTTAAAAAATATCTTCATCAATTTGAAGTGATATACTTCAAGAATGAGCTCTACAAGCTTTTCATACAAGGTACGTCCTCAAAGGCAATAACAGTTTCCCTGTATAAATGGCTGGCAAAATCATATACTGAACTCTGTCATTTAAATTATCTTTGATTATATACTGTGCAATACTTAGAAATTGCACTTTGAAATTAGTTTTTACTTCGTGATAAGGACATCTTTAAATCCGTATTTGGCTAAAAAAGGTCTCAAAATTTGCACTAAGCGTATTTTGCTCATGCCATGAGAATGCGTGCATTTTATTCATGTAGAATGGAATATAAACATCTATTATGAAACACTACTATCATTAAAAGGGATATTTTATTAAGCGTGATTATTATTTTAAGGCACGTTTAAATTGTTGCACTTGAAAACGGGAGTAGTTATCCCTTTTCTATATCCTACAACATTTTATTCTTATTCTCCCTTCACGGAAGATGTGCTTCCCCCTCCAAGTATTCAGAATCATCAAAAATTGGCAATGACTAAATGCAATGTTGATCACAGACTGTCAACATGAGATACACTTTTATTAAAAATTTACCTCTGCAAGATAAGTTACGAGGTTAAATGTAGCATCTGAGAAAGAGTCATGCAAATATCTACACACTACATTAATCCAGTTAGAACAGTCTCTGGAATAACTGTGTGTACTGTATAAACTCATCATGTGAGCCAAATTGGCAAGAGTTGGTGACTTCTCCTCTGCGCAAACCTAAAAAGCAAAAAGCCTATGTAATTATATCAGAAATGCCAATTTTTTAACCTAAGCATTCGCAAGTCATTATGCACTGTTCCCACATTTCACTCTATTTTCCAATAACTGAAAAGAAACTAATCATGCAAGCAACATCTACAATTTCTGTTGAATTTTGGAGCCTGGTAATTCAGTAAAAAACCAGTAGAGAGAATGAGCTAAGAGGCTTAAACTGCTTTTTTAGATAGATAGATAGATAGATAGATAGATAGATAGATAGATAGATAGATAGATAGATGCATCAGGTATAAATAACAAAAATGTAGCTCCATGCTCCTGAATGGGCAACTGCACTCAGTAGCCATGCATAAGCCTTGACCTGTCTCTCCTTTTTCTTTTGAACCTAGACTAGCCCTTGTCTACCAGCCTTGCATGTATCAGAGCTACAAGGGCTTGTATTTGGGAAGGCAGTAGTACCTACAATAGGGGTACTGTCACATCCATGCTCCAAGTTTATCTTGGTATATTATCATGATACCAGGCTGCGAGGAGTGGCTGACACACCAGAAGGCCGTGCTGCCACCCAGCGAGACCTGGACAGGCTGGAGAGCTGGGCCAAGGGGAACCTCATGAAATTCAACAAGAGCAAGGGCAAGGTCCTGCACCTGGGGAGGAACAACCCCATGCACCAGTACAGGCTGGGGGCTGACCTGCTGGAAAGCAGCTCTGTTGAGAAGGACCTGGGAGTGCTGGCGGACAACAAGCTGACCCTGAGCCAGCAACGTGCCCTTGTGGCCAAGAAGGTCAACGGTGTCCTGGGGTGCATTAAAAGGAGTGTGGCCAGCAGGTCGAGGGAGGTTATCCTCCCCCTCTACTCTGCCCAAGTGGGACCACATCTGGAGTACTGTGTCCAGTTTTGGGCCCCATTTCAAGAAGGACAGGGAACTGCTTGAGCAAGTCCATCAGAGAGCTACAAAGATGATCAGGACTTGAACATCTCCCTTATGAGGAAAGGCTGAAAGACCTGGGTTTGTTTAGCCTGGAGAGAGAAGACTATGGGGGGATTTCATAAATACCTATAAATATCTAAATGGCGGGTGTCAGGACTATGGGACTAGACTCTTTTCAGTGGTGCCCAATGACAGGCCAAGGGGCAATGGGCACAAGCTGGAACACAGGAAGTTCCACCTCAATATGAGGAAAAACTTCTTTCCTGTGAGGGTGCCAGAGCAGTGGCACAGGCTGCCCAGGGAGGGTGTGGAGTCTCCTTCCCTGGAGACATTCAAAACCTCCCTGGACGCGTTCCTGTGCCCCCTGCTCTGGGTGTGCCTGCTCAAGCAGAGGGGTTGGACAAGATGATCTCCAGAGGTCCCTTCCAACCCCTACCATTCTGTGATTCTGTGATCTACTACTGATACCAAACTTATTTTAACTAGTGCCCCCAGCTAGTAGTGCATGTATTTAAGGGAGAACAGTAGTTTCTGTATTTGCATCAGGCGCGTACTCCTTTCAGGTGGCCTGCACAGAGTTAAGTGATTTATATATCACATCTTGGGAAGCCAGGGAGCTATAACTGCATCTCTTCTGACAGACAGCGCTTCTGTATTCCCCTTTCCACATTCTTCCTTAAAAGGCAGGCTGTCAGGGCAGTGTACCACCAGCCTGGCTGGAGACTGTTGGTGTATACCATGCACTGCTTTAACAGACACTGCAGTTCAGAAATATTCCAAGGTTGATCACTGTAAACAAGTAATAGAAAGAACATAGTACCTTTTCTTGTCTACCTACCAGTCCAAAAGGTTAGGACCACTTCCTTATCATAAGCAAATTAGGAAGTGTGCTTAAAAACTGATTAAATTTATATTTAAAATTACAAGCTGCAAAATCAGACAAGTAAGAAAAAGTAACTGATAACATTAATCAGTAAATTTGTTCTTTACATCTAGTGTTTATAGAATAAGCAAAATATTTTTTTTTCATTGACAAAGGGCAACTCAGGGGTTGATATGAGGACCAACTATATAAATCAGGACTGGATGACATCTTTAAAATACAACTTTTTACAGTTATTTCTATGAGACTATTAGAATCACGTGAAAGTACTGCATAAAGGAGCAGAAAAATACAGCAATGCAGGTAATAAACTCCTGGATACTCCCCAAGCATCATTTTACATACCTTTGCTATCCTGTCAGCTGTTTCTTTACAGAACTGAGTTGGGTTATCAAAATGTTGGATCAGGTGAGGAAGCAGGCACAAGATGTTTAGGGGAAATCCTAAACACATACACAAACACAGTTATACAAGTCCTAATTATTTTAATATGACTTAATTTAATGTGGAGTTATGCAAGTTTGTAACAGCTTTCTAGTATTTAAGAACCTTTAGAGCATGACACACATACATTCATACAGATATATAAATGATATATACACACACTTACCTAAGTGTGTATGTATGTAGAAGGTACATAAATGTGTCTGTGTATAGGTAAAACTATGCATAAGATAATAAAATCATCACCGGACCAATTAAGCAAAACTATTATGAAATTGGATAGCTTTAGGCAGTACAGTCACATTGTTTCAAGAAGGTGCAAGTGTTTGAAATAGTACTGAGCTATTTAGCACAAGATCATGAAAAATAGTACAGGTGCTTTTAAAACTTGCAAGCAAGCTTAAAGTAAATTAATAGTCAATATGTAAGGTTTTCATGCAGTATTATCTCAGCAGATAATCATAGCCTGTAATGTATTCCCACTATCTAGTACTGTAGTATTGAGAACTGCAAAAAGCATTTAACCAAAGGGTGTTTTTTGAAGGCAAATGCATAATCGTTACTGATCTTGATTACCCTTAACTTGAAGAAAAAATACATTTTTGTTATGTATACAGTTAGTAAAGATACCTGCTAACTGAGAAGGATCCACCAAAGCATGCCTGGAAATTGTGATGAGTTTACTGAGGAGATGAACTGTCATTTCTTGTGTAGATGCTGAAGTAAAGCCTTTTAGGAAAAGCTGCTGAAGGCCTGGAAAGTTATTCCATTTCAGTTTATTCTGCACCTTTTCTATCTTTTCCCGACTCTCTGATTTATCCAGAGGCAAGTGAATGAGAAGCTTGTTGAGTAGCTTGAGAGCCAAAAGGTATTCATACTCATAATCTGACTCTAGCAATGAAGCTGCAATCCAAAATATGGTGGCCATCAAGTTGACAGGGTCAGTAGTGGGCTGCACATCATACATCCCTCCCTCTCTCAGGGAGGAAAGGCTTCTAGTCCTTGCCAAACTTCCACCATGGTTTATCCTTCCATCCATTATATCCAGTGTGTTGCTCCGTCGACGGTCACCTCTCCGCTCACTGATTAAATTCAGTCTCAAAGAATTACTCCTTGTATTGCTGTAGTATCCCAAACAACTGCCACTATTAATGGGACTTGTGCTTAGATTTAGCTGTCCAGTGCTTTTCCTATTAGCTGCATACTTGTTTCCCATTACAGAATCATGGTATGAGGTTCTAAAATAAAAATCAGTGTTATATATTATTCCATGCAAGGACGTATAGTTTAGAAAAAGGGAAGAAAGAAAAAACATTTGACACTAATCACATATATATACACAAACAGTGAATACTCCATTATCAGAAGAGTATTATAATATATGAAAATACAGAATTTCTATATGTATTACTACAATATCCTTACAGCATAAGAAGAGACTATAGCATCCTGTTATCTCTGTTACAATCCCAGAATAGCAAAATAATTACATAACAATTCAGCAAAATCAGGAAAATTGGCCTATAGCATGTAAAAGGCTTTCTATAAATAAAGATCTGGCATTCCATCTTACTTATAGGTGTGACAAAGGTGGAGAAATGAAATTATTTAGTTATTACTTTATATTTGTCTGAAGTATCTGACCTAGAAAAACCAACACCTTCCAGTTCTGATACTGTTAAATCAAAGATATTCCTACAAATCTCAACATTTTCAAAATTTTTGCCATGAAGTCAAATAAAGATACCTGCACATTTCGGGATTTTTTTTTTTGTTTTTAGTCTGATAAGTCATTGAGTTAACCAGACTGTAATGTGACACACAAATGTAATGTGACACACTGACTGTTCAATTACATTTCTCTCACATATGGACATATATTCTCTCATATATAGATAGACTAGCATTTGTTGTAACTGAAGACATTTCTTCTGTATTAACATTGGAATTAAAGTATTTATTGCAGTACGGCCTTTATCTGTGAACCTTAAATTATCTTAAATTATCTCTTAAAGATCAGTGCTATTACCTTCATTACATATATGGGGAAAAAATAAGACCCCCCCAAAATTACACCATTAATCAAGGTCAGTAGAGCTTGACTTTTAAAAAAAAAGTTATGAACGTATTCAGTGCCTTTATTTTTGAGAAGTTTCAGAAAACTGACAACATTTCAGAATTGAGCCACAAGAAACACCTTGAACACCTTTTTTTTTACCCAAAAGGGTAAGTTGGAAAGGTAGCAGAGATTTCTTTTCAGATAATCTAGTTTTGCTTGAGGCAGAATGATATAAAAAGAAAAGAGCAAGCAATTTTTCTATTAGGTTATAACCATTCTGCAAAGACTACAAGAAACTATTTCATTATGTTTGTAATACACATCTCTAATAATTCAAATGTATAAAAATGTGTAATGTAGCTTGAACAACAGAAGAACTTACTGAGAAAGGGCAGAAAGCAGATCATAATGCTTCATGGTTTCAGCCAACGTATCAATAGCAGACTCTAAGGTCAGAAGAAGTTCTATGACAAAACCCTGGGGAAAGCCACAGGTCATTATAAATTATGCAACATGCACAAGGAAGATCAGAGATCACTACTGAGTAGTGATAAAAATATAAACCCAGTATCAGTAACTAAATGATTATTTCATGCTTCAGTTAGAACACAACCCTGATGAGACAGCTCAAATTAGCAGTATAGATTGAAGACAGGAAAAAACTAATTTTTTTTTCTAAATATTCACAAAATTCCTTGTGGTTTGCATTATTTTTAAGGATGGATTTAAGGATGGAGTAATTTAGACTCTCATTTTGCAATTTAAAAGTTTACATCCATTTCTTTAGATGTACAATGACGCTAAGTTGGATGCTTAACACTTTATCAGGTTAAGTTCTTAATAAAAGAAAACCTGAATTGGTTTTTATATGGCTGATCTCAGGATTCTCTGTGAAAGCAAAGGTGTTTTCAGGAAACAGATGTATCACACACTCTCAAAGTTCCTATTGCTGTAGAAGAGAGGGTGCACAGCTCATCTTCTCATCATTTCATTAGGTGAAAATTCAGGAAGAGTCATGATTAAAACTGTTTTGATATTTGAAATATATTTAAAAATAAAAAGCAACTGTATCAAAAACGCTTTTAAATTTTACTGCCATTAAAGCAATAATATAAGTATGTAATCTAGGCAAATTTAGCTTTTTCTTTGCGGGGGTGGGGGGGAATTTCAAATACCTGAGCTTCTTCTCCTGCATCTCCGACAGTTTCTACTAGTCTGGAGAGAACATCAGAAAGTGTAGATGCAGTAAGAGGCTGCTTCAGAGCCCTGAAAATCTGGAAGGACCTCCCAGCATAATGTCGAGAGGAGCACGAAAGCGCAGTTTGCAAAGCAACTTCACTGAGACGGTGTTCCAATTGAAATCCTCCTATAAAAGCAAATAAATGCTCAAGCACCACAATGCTTTACAAAACACAAAACCAATTGAATTTACTAAAGAGTAAGTTACCAAAGTAATTCCTAACTTTAAAATACGATAATCTTCTACATTTTTCTCAAGGAGTATTTCTGTCAAAAATCATTCCAGGCATATGAACTTGTATTCCATAATACTTAAACTGGAGAGACTTGTAGAGAATAAAACATTTATGATTTGAATAGTAAGTGTAAATTAGTACGGTATTTTGCCTCATTCCTGAAAGTTTATATTTAAATCTATTGTAATAGAAACATTAGAATAGAAAGTGTGCAATGCACAAGAAAAATATATTTTTTAGTAAGATTTAAGAAACATTTATTACTTAGAAGCAGTAAGTGATCACCTAGAGTGATTTTATAGATCCTCTGTAAACTTACAGGCATTCAAAAAAATTCATTTAGTTTGCAAACTTGAACATTCTATCACACATCGACTGTTTTCTAACATACCTGAGCTAGACTGTTTAAATATGGATACCACATGCTTTAAAAACACAGTTAACTGTTCAGCACTCTTTATATTAGGGTTCTTGGCTGAAACATCTTCATGATTCCAAAGTGGCCCTCTTTTCCTAAAAATATAAGAATAGGGCAAACATAACAGAATATAAAACATAGCCTTTGTCATTAATATTATTTAAAATTTTCTTTAAACTTAAGGTTAACTGCAAAAGAATCTACTACCTACCACATTTAGAATGGCAGGCACAAATTGGAAGGATGTTTGACAACTGTCCAATATTGTACAACAACATACAAGAAGTTAAGACAAGGTGAAAAGCAATATATCAAATCCAACTGAAATAACAGCGTAAGTTCGGAAGAGATGTTCTCTGTTAGATAATATTTAGTTATCTAACAAAGAAGCAGTACAGTAACACCTTTATACAATTCTTCAACCAACCTCCATTCTTCCCACTTCTTCACGTCAATACACCTCACTAGTCTAAATTTAGGCTGATGTGAAGGTGGTTTTTTGTTGGCATAATTAATCAAAAGCTTTGAGAAACAAGTGGGATTTCAGATTTACCCAATCTTGAAAGTTTTATATAAACTATCATACTAACTGCACAAGTGTTGCTTGTTTTACAGATCTTTGCCACTAATTCATGTTTTCTGAACAGCTGTCTCTCTTATCAGCAATCTGTAAACTCCATACAAATCTTGCAGCTCCCTAATCATCTTCAGGTATTCCACCCCTAATCCATCAGAATGGTAATCCTCTAGATGGAAAAGGGAACTCCATAAACTGTGTAGCAAGCAAATATAAGAGACCTGTGCAGAACATGGCAAAAGACTTTTAAACATTCAGGACACAAAAGAGGAGCCAAAATTCTCTGAAATTGTTGGAAAGTTAGAGTTGTTCGTAGGCTGTATCACATAAAAAGACTTCAGGATTAAACTAACTCTTACTGGGGATAAAACAGAGACATAATTAGACAACGTGATGCTAAATAGTAAGGTCTCTGCCATATTTCCACAAAATACACATCTTGACAAAAATTGACATCTTACCTTGAGGTAATAAATTCTATGAGAGTTTTCACTTTTTCATCCTGCTCTACTGAAATGTCAACCTCATTGAGGATTGTGGTGTGCAGATGAGAAATGGCAGCACTTGTATTTCCTAAACTGATGCTAGAAGAGGTAGAACTTGAACTAAGCCCTGAGTCTGTCATTGGGGAGGGCTGGTAATCAGGTATAAAATCATGAACACCTGCTGAAATAAAAACCCATTATTATTATGAGCTGTTGACTGTTAATATTAAATACATAAAAAGAAAAAATAGGCCTCTAAAAATCAATAATTTAGCAAATGTAATGAGAATAATTTCATGGATGCAATAATTTCAATGAAATCAACAAGTCTGATCTATGCAAAGTCTTTGCATGACTGGACCCTTAATGAGGAACTGCTACATCCCTCTTTAAAACCACTGTATTTTGTTTGATTTGGTATTGCTAATATGGTGAAATAACACCATCAGTCTCTGAGGCATCCCATCTTAAAAAGTTGAGACAGAAGATATAAACTACTTCTTAATAATGCACAGATAATTGTTTTTTTTTTTTTAAAAAAAAACTCAGTCCCAGCATAACTAACAGCGCTTTAAATCAGTGAACACTAAGTATTAACTAGTGACTCAATTCTAAGCAGAGCCTCTCTGGCTGCACTAAATTCCTCTGAAGTTAACTTAACATAAAGTTACACATAAAGTTTTCAACATAAAGGATCACATGGCAATAAAATACAAATGTGGTAATCCCCCACATTATGCCTATATCCACCTATAAGGTGCTAGAGGAAACTAAAGTGGCAAGGAAAAGAGAGTCATGAATCTTTTACTGTAACAACCGTACATAAGTTTAAGACTCACTGACATCCACCACAAATTTTCACTCTACAGAACTAGTTCAAATAAAATTTAACATCAGCTTGTCCGACTTTGCGCTAGGCGGGCATACCTATAATCACCTTATGTTAATCCCCAGCTGGAAATGTTTGATGATGATCTCATTCTAGTTTATGACATTTTTGTTTCAATAATAGCAAAACAGTGTGACATTTAGACTGTTTTACTCAAAACTGCAAAGATTAGAAATGGAATGGTTTGTACATTGTACGTACAGTGTACGTAGGTACACTGGTAAACATCTGTGAATAGGTTTAAATAAAATAATTCCTCCACTATGCCCACTTTTTAATTCCTTACTGCCCTGAATATCAAATTCAGAAAATAGGTGAGTATTTTCAGTTAGTGACAAAACCGCTTCTGATGTGAACAAAACAGAATGAACAGACTGTACAGCAATATGCTGCCACCTACTGAAAATATATGAAATGCTAACTTTCAACAAAATGAGCTATCCAACATTTCTTTAAAAGCTACAATAGAACCATAGAATCATAGAATCCATAAGGTTGGAAAAGACCCTTAAGATCGAGTCCAACCGCTAACCTATCACTGCCGAGTCCACCACTAAACCATATCCTCAAGCACCACATCTACCCTTCTTTTAAATACCTCCAGGGATGGAGACTCCACCACCTCCCCGGGCAGCCTGTTCCAATGCCTGACAACCCTTTCAGTGAAGAAGTTTTTCCTAATATCCAACCTAAACTTCCCCTGGCGCAGCTTGAGGCCATTTCCTCTCGTCCTATCGCTTGTTATTAGGGAGAAGAGACTGACCCCCGCCTCACTACAACCTCCTTTCAGGTAGCTGTAGAGAGCGATAAGGTCTCCCCTCAGCCTCCTCTTCTCCAGGCTAAACAACCCCAGCTCCCTCAGCCGTTCCTCATAAGACTTGCTCTCTAGACCCTTCACCAGCTTCGTTGCCCTTCTCTGGACATGCTCCAGCACCTCAATGTCCTTCTTATACTGAGGGGCCCAAAGGCTCACATCACCCAAATATTACTTTCGTAAAGATATACATATAAAATGTGGTTTCCTGTATAACTACAATATTGTAATGTCAAGGTGAACGTTAAAAGGTAGTATTGCAAAAGAGTATTGAACTAAATTGAGCTTATTGAACAATGCAATTACAACTGACAAAAGTCAGAAATTTAAAGTTGCAATTAGCAAGCGAGAGATATATCTTCCCGGGTTTTATTTTCAAGTGCATCATAAAAACCGCTGTATCGCAGATCCGAAATGTAGAGCTCCTTCTGCGGTTTCAACCATTATTTAATCATTCAACTACACTCCCAATTCTGATGACTGGGTAAAATGTGGTAACATGAAACGCCTTCATTGTGACTTAATTAAAATACATTTTAAACAGCTAGACAGAGCGGAAACAAAATATATTTTCGTGCCAAGGGCTCAGGAAAATATTACAAATAACAGAAATTTTAATAATGCATGGAAGAAAAGATCACTTTCCACGTCATTTTAACAAGCAACACTTAACATATCTAAAGCATACCTGTGAAAGTATAATCTAAATGGGTAGTTTGTTTGACAGTAAGCACCCTGGACTCATTGAACTCTCTGTTTCTGAGTAGGACAGAAGCAACAGACTGGACATTACTGCCAGATCCCATAACAATCAACAGATGCAAAAGCAATCGTTTACAATGCTCATAGACTTCAGGGTGACAGTGGTCAAAACCTAATACAAAAGGAAAATAGAAGAACTTTATTAAATTCAAAGTGCACACTGAATTCAATTATTAAAAACATCGCAGTATTCAAATTGGTCTGTTATATTTTACCAAATAATAGGTATATAATTCAGTAAAGTGATGGTTTTGCAGTGTTTCAATATAAAACCAAAAGCATACAGTTTAACTAACATTAATACATCCTTCTGCTTCTCACGTAACAGTAAGAACTTAGAGATGTGCTCTACATGAAAATTACTACACAGAGAAACAGAAAGAAAAAAATTTGTATTTCACTGTGTCTTCTCCAAGGAGAAAGAGGTATAAGTGGCTCGAACAGAAAGTGCCTTCAAATGGCTCCAAACCCCTCTTAATTATATTCCTATTAATCAAGCTGAAAGATACTGAGTTGAATCTTTTAAAATATTGTAAATAGTAAATATTTAAGAACAGTTATACGAATAGCTACAAATCCTAAGCTAGAAATATTTCTTTGAGAATTTAGTTACCTATAAAAATTGCATGAAGCAAAAGATGCAAGTATCCTCCCCACTCCACCTTTACGCTGTGGTCAACTATCAAGTCAGTTAAAAGGATCACTGCTATGTTGCATCTAAAAAATAAAAAAAATAATTTGTTAGAAGAACATAATGTACGTACTTTATGAAGAGCTGCAAATAGCTTAATATACTACTAACTAGTACTCTGAGTCTATAAACATCCACAAAGTTGTATTAAGGGAAAAGATAGAAAAACTTTAGTAATACAAATTAAAAGGCTTAGAATCTTAAACTGCGAGACCTGTGAGTAGAACTGCAGAAAATAAATTTACTGTCTTTATCTACTATCTTTAATCTCCTATCTTTAAATTACTATATTTGTGCAACACAAATTAAAATGTAATGAACTGCCATCAGCATTGTTACAACAGTTACCTGTGAAGAGACATGCCCGGAGGAGAAGTTTCAGGCAAGTAATCCACTAATGGTGACCAGCAACCTCCAGTAGGTGGAAAAGGTAGAGGCTCTCCTTGATTGTGCTCCATCACCTTCAACCGCCAGTTTGAATACAGAGGCATTGAATCACCTAATACAATAGATAATTAAACCAGGGGAAAAAAAAAAAAGTTTCTGTATTATATAATCTTCTGAAGAAATATTTTTAAGTTCTTGAAAAAGCTGAGATCTGGGGCGGGGGGGAAGGGGGAACCAGCCGTAAACAGTGGTAGTTGGACACAGTTTAAAAAAAGGCAAAAAAACCCTCAAAACAAAAGCAAAAAGAAGAGAGGTTATTTCTTTTAGCATAAAGATGATTCTACACAAGCCACGCTCAAAACAGTAAGATTTTCTTCAACAAGTCCATAAAAGTGATGGATGCACATAGGGAACATGGATGCACATAAGGAAAAAAAGGCAAAGTGATCTAATATAATTTCTTCGATCTTCAAGCCTCATGTCACATAAGGAGTTAAGGCTGGGTCCCAAGACCATACTGAACTCATTTTGAAGAGTTGCATTTTATTACAGGCTAAGGAAGTATTTCTCTAGAGCACCTCTTTATAGGTCTTGCTAGCAAAAATCCACCAATTCTACGTGTCAGATAAGGCTGGCCTGTTATATGGGGTAACTCAGAACTTGCTAGTTTTACAGCAGCATAGCCCAATCCCACTGCTTGACAAAAGTCACTGCTAAGAAGGTCAGTAAATTTGTCATGAAAACACAGAAAGACATTTAGTTTTTCATTAAACAAGCTTCAAAAGTGGAAGAAACACATCAGCTATTTGGTATGAGAGTATACTGTGTTACACATCCCAAATATTTTTCTGTTTTTAAATGAGGCATCTTTGGCTTCAGAATGATCAGTTAAGGCTAGAAGGAAATAAAGAGACTGCCTCAACAGTTCACTGCTTCAGTGATTCTACCAGTTGTCCTTTTGGAAGTATAGCTGCAGAAGTTTCAGCAGTTCACACATGTATCAGCTCATTATCACCTTCTTGCCTGGAAGCGACAAATGTCTTTACTGATGGAACATGTGAATTTATCTGCTTCAGGATACTCAGCGTCGCTATCACAAGTAGCAAACAAAGATGAAAACGATCACAACTGTGATATCGGCCATCACCCAGCCAAGCAGTAACAAACACACTGGCTGCCCAGGAGGTCCACCAACCTGCTACTGACCAACAGCTTAGCAGATCTGCATCAGCATGCCCAGCCTTTACAACTAGCTCCATAGAGAACATTATGTTCCACTTTCTTGAAAGAGGCAATACAAACCACAGATTCAGTCTCACCTTTATGGTTTGCACAGAATCAGTCATTAAGGGGTGCATAAGGACATCCTGATGGACTCTGCTGCTTCAATACAGCATGGGACACACTAGGTTCCATACTGACATGCAATGCTCAAAATGCAGAAATTTACATCGTTGTTCAGTAGCAGAAAGAAGGTAAGGAAAAGGCAGTGCTGTATCATCTGCTGTACCATAACCAAACAACTTAACTGGTAGTAAAATTGAGTGGAACCTAAGAAGATAGTCTGTGACAGCACTATTGTGATCTGGATCAGACGGAAATCTATCTGATAATCCTATGCAGGGTTAAAGTACAAAGTCATTTGAATTACCAACAGCTTGTTAGCTGGAACAAGAGTTTCAGTCAAACGAGTACTCTAACAAAGCATACAGAACCCACTAATGTAACGCATCATTTACTGTCTGACCACTGTCCTCATTTTTGCCTGTTTAGCTTTCCCTAGCATTGTCACAATGATTTTGTATCTTAGACACTGGTACAAAAGCAGCCTCGGTTAATAAGCCTCTGTTAAAAAAAAGTCTCCAAAAGTATATGGAGTTTTAGGAGAGATTTCTACTCTTTTCTTTACCTCTGCACCTCAGAAAAAAACCTGACCATAGATAACAAAAATAAGCCAAAACATTTTCAGAACAAGCTTGAAAATTAAAGGGACACAAGATCCTTTTCCCCTTCTATATTTTCCTTTGCTATGGCTTCTCAGGAAGTTTTGTACCCTATTTTTTTTAAAACAGGCCAAGGAGTGCCGTCACTTAAAAGCACAATTACTTCAAATTTTCTGTTTTTTTTTTTTTTTAACTTCTTTTCGATTACCTTTTTCCTCATTAATCTGATTTTCCTTCTGCCAATCTCCCTCCTGTTTTTTCTTCCTAACCATCTATCTATCTATGGTGTTGGTACTGACAAAGAATATAGAGTAAAACTGCTTCATTTGGGAAACCACTCACAACTCATGCCAGAGGACAAGGGAAGGAAAGAAAGCATATTATCTTCATTGCACATTGTATTGTAATCAAATGTATGCTAGACTTCAATAGCAGTACTAAGACCGAGGAATGTAAAAACCCCATAGTTTTTTGCAAAATGTCAGTGCAAAAACCACTGACAATACATGCCTATTTCCTCACATTCCACAACCTTCAGCAAAACTATTAACTTGTGAAAATTCTGTTTTCTATCCATAAAAATATTTTAAAATATTACTTTTTTCCTCTTCATATGATCCTCCAGAGCTGCTGCTGTAGCGAGATTCTAGTCTGTGGTGCTGGCGGTTTAAGTTACTGTTCAACCCGCTGTAGATGTCTAGATGTACATAACTGTAGGAACAAATAGAGTTGGTAACTAATGTTCTGTGACAAAAATTAATCAGGGTCTCTCAGTAAAACTGTATTTCAACAAAACTGTTATGCAAAAATATTTCATACTAGAAGGACACTCAATATGATGTCAAAGCATCTCAGCTGTGTAAGACATACCTCCTGTAGCAATGCTAGTTAAGGGGATTCAAGGAGATAATCCACTCCAAATTACATTTCTGTTAGATCATTTTCATTAACATTTAAGTACCTTTAAATATTTGTTACCGTATACATAAGTAAATTGTTCTCACTCTTGAACACAATAATTAAAACCCTATTTGATCTGGCACAGACATACACATATACACAGTCCAAGATCCCACCTTGTTTATCTGATAAACCATAAAGAAAATCAGAGAAATGAGAGTGCTAAAAGCACAATTTCCAAGCCATTTCTACATAAGTTTCTAAAATTCTCTTCTCCTGCTAAGTTCAAGATGTACACGGTGTATCTTATCAAAAAGTATATGCCCTGGGGAGGTGTTAGACAACCCTACAGCATATGCCAAAACTTGCAGAGACTTTCAAAACTGCTTTCACTATTCTACAAGTTTCTTCAGCTCCAGCCCCCACAGCAGCCAAACACTCGTCTGTGCCTTGCTAGGCTGAGTTCTGAATGACACCTCAGATTCCAGAGTCTTCTGTGATTTATTTTCACACAGCCCTTCTCTCAATTTAACTGAAATACTGGGGTTGTCTCTATCAATACATTTATTAATCTAACTACATTGACATAATTATGCTAGGGAAGAAAAAAGTGCCCAACTGGGAAATTCTGTTGGAAACATAATTACTAAGGCTCTCAAACAAGTCGTCACAAAATAAACTGCTTTGTGAATTTACCACATAGTAGCTACTCTACAGTAACGGCATGCGTGCACTTCTGTGCACACTTTTTCTCATGGTAACTATAGAATCCCTACTCCCTTTTCATTTTAACGTTAGCTACCTCGCATTTAACACAAAATGAGAGCGTGCCCGCACATCAGTTACCACTGAGCTTGGAGTCCACACCCTGACTAAGTCCATGCCAGCTACATGCTTTTCACCACACTCACACTGGTACCACTGTCTGGTGCATTTCTCCAAAATAAATTAATTAATTAGAAGAAATTAATTAGGGTCCCTTAATTTACTCAGTTTCCTCTACAGCTTTTTTGAGTTCAAATTACAACTGAGGTTGCTACTGTTAGTCCCAAATAGTATTCCAGTTCTGTTGCTTAAAACTTGTAAAACTTAGTCATCTATTTCCTGCAATGCAGACATACCTGGAGCCATTGAGATGGAAGTATTTTTAGTCCCTACCAGGAATTCCTGTAATTCAACTAAAAAGTGCTCTTTGAGGAGATACTTACTTCTCTTCAATATTGTCCTTTACATGTTTACTGTCAGGGTTGCCATCTGTGGGAGCTACCATTGTATTGCTACTAGAAGTGGTACCTGTGAATTATGGGCAAAGAAAAAGATTGGTCAATACAAAAGAAAAGCAGTCTTAAGTGCTACATGATGACCCTTATTTACTCATCCATGCCGAGAGCCCTAACCAGGTTTACACTACAGCCACTGGCATAAATACGAACTGAGCCATAGAAATTACTTTCACATGCAAGAAAAAACTGTTGTTTAAGACTAAAAGATTCTGAGCTGCTACCATAATTTCACTAACTGGAAAATTTCAAAAGAATCCATTCCAGGAATCTCTGAGTCTTCAATGTAAATTAAGTAGAAAGCCTTGGCATTCAAGCATGATCTAGAGACCTAATTCTTTCTTTCCTGTATGCTATACCTCATAGTAATCCGTAAAATGCAGCTCGACTTCAGTATGCAGTTAATTCAGTTAATTCAAACCACAAACAGTTCAGAGATCAAAACCTAACAGCCTGCAGTGAAGCTTGTATCAGTTTATTTTTAAGAGAAACTTGCAAGCATCACACTGAATACGTTACCACAATTGGAAATAATTTTGCGCCCTCCCCACAGACTTTGCTACTCTCAATTACGCTGAAGTGCAAGAGCTCCCCCCCCTTTTTTTTTTCATACTTTTTAAACACTTTCACAAACAAGTGTCAACACATCCACCTTGTGATGCAGATAATCCCTACATGATAGGTCTAGGCTGCTTCACAACACTGATGGCTTTGCAGCACAAAAGCTAAGCTCTTGCTCAGATACCCTCCCATCCGTGCCTTTTGTGGCTCACTTTGAAAGATGCTTCACCAAAACCAGACAGCTTTTCCCCACGTTTATCAGCACGTTCTTGGATTGAAGCATGAGATAGACATTTGTTATATTTTCAGTGGGTTTTTTTTAAATGATTCATCTATTGTTAGTTGTTAACTATTTCTAAATAAATCCTCCTAAGTAAATTCACTTAAATCCTCTTGAATAAATTCCTACTGATGCAGATTGTATCTGTAGCAGAACTTACAATGTAACAACTTACACAAATTTAAAATTATCTAAATTTCCCAGTTGTTTGAATGAATTGTCAGAGTAATATAGTGAGGGTAAACAGTGCAGGATCTGAACACAGACATAGTCTAACACATACAGTAATAGAAATCTATTCCTTGTGAACCTATCAGATGTTCTTTAATAAGAACTCCGGGTACACCAAAAACTGCAGATGCTGCAAAACAAACTTTGTACTTTAGTTTATTTTTTAGAAGCAGAACTCTGTATTCCTATTGATTATTTACAGATTAACTCCAATATTACACCTGATTGATAATAGCGTGTTTCTCATTGACAAGAATAAAAGTTTAAGTTAATAAATTCTCACCTGAAGTGACAGAGGGGATTTTGTAACTGGATGTAATGCGGTAATATGGTGGATTATCCATATGGGTGACTCCTGAACTGACAGGATCTGTAAGCTGAAGTTCACTCACCAGCTCTTCTAGTAGTTGCATTGTTTTATCTCTACCCAAATAAACAATAACTTTCTTTACCTGTCATCAAAAACAAGTATATGTATATAAAATAGTATGTACATAAACAAAAATCCTATTGCAGTGACTTGATTAAAAAAAAAGAAAATAAAGAGATATGAATACTGCAACTTGTTAGAATCAACATCTACCTGCTCTGCAAACAAGAATACCTGAAACTTAGTTCTAAACTGAAACTTAGTTCTAAAAGCAAACAAAATTGCTTTCACAGCTGTCAACAGCAGCAAGCATTGGAAACATATCACAAGAGTAGAAAAGTAAGTCTTCTGAGTTGAGTTTCCTACAAAGCTTTTAGCAACGTCTGAGATCAACATTGGAGTGAATATCTGCTGATACCACTTCTTTTTGATACTTCACAGTTGTGTTCTACAGTATTTCTTTTCCAGCAGGTATCGTATTTTCCCTCATGCTATTCTGTAGTGTCCTCACATATGCTTTGACAAAAATAAAATTGGTTTTGAGGGGGCTTGGGGTGGGTTTTTGGTTCTCACATGACCAAGTATTGAAGAAAAATCACACTGTCCCTACATGGCATGACAAGTCCGCAATTTTACTGTATTATGTGTCTGTTTTTAAGGACTATCCTAAATTATAGCATGGGAAAAAAACATTCAATTCCCAAAATGCTTGAGGTCTTTATATACTCTAGTAAGAATAAACACCTAACTATAGCAATATTTTATTAAGCATATAGTAATTAGGACTCTCCACTACATCTTACTTCAGCAAAATAATCCTGGCCTTTGCTAAGCAGCAGCAGATGGCTGCTAGTCAGTGATTACTCTAGACATCAATAAGTCCATATTTTTTTTCTTATGACATTTTCTTGAGTCACTACTGCTCAATGATTTCTTTTCATTCTTTTGAGATAAATGGAAAGCAAGTGATCCAGGGCGTTTTTCTTGTGGAATTACTTTGTCACCTTGTTCAAACTATATGCGCAAAGATTTTGGGCTGCAACATTAAGCTGGATTTCCTGATTTGCAATGAAAACCAATCAATGAAGAACTTAAGCTGTCCTTAGTAAGAACTTAATAATATTACAGATCCTGACTGTTTACTTCATATCTAGTTTTTTTGACTATTGGCAAAACCTGTAATAGTTTTCTAATGAAAATACTACTTAGGGAACTACCTTAATTCTTCCTAAAAAACACAGACCAATGGCTACAGTAGATTTGCGTTTTATCATGGAAAGGAGCTGTTCAGTGTACAGCCCTAATAAAATAAATCTAAATTTAGCAAACTCTTAAGTTTCATTTTTATGACAAAGGAACAAAAAAATGCTATGACAGGTGTAGACATTTTAGTTAGCCTTTTCTGTTTTTCCTAATTTACTCACTAAATAAGGTCTATGGTCCACCTAGTATACCCTCATTTTTGACAGCTTGTAACTGGTAAACAGCTAGTGGACTGTTTCTGACTTGCCATGCTGATTAAATTGCAATAGCCAGTAAGTTGTCTTAACGAAGCCTCAGCTATCTTTAAGGTGCAATATCCTCTGACTTATTTGCTTTCTCAAGCCCATTCCATGAATGCCAGGTTTAACTGAAACTGATACTGAAATTTTGACAGAGGTGTCGAAAGTAATTCAGACAAAAGAACTGAATTTGATTAGTTCATAGTATTTTGAGGTCATAAAAAACGGGGTGACGCTATTATGCAGTTGGAGATTTGATACTAGAAATCCTACCTCACATTTTTTAGTTTGGTCATTTGCTGCTGGACACATGACTCATTTTTAAAATATCAGTAGCACTAAGGAGAGACATGTCACATACTCACATAAGGCAAAAGGCTGGGTTCACTGTTCACTCCACAGATACTGATCAAGAAGTGCAAAATTATTTTCAGGTTCTTTGGCCAGCTGTCTGCCAAAGTAGTCCAGACATTTTCTATCTCTGACCAAGCCACTTCATCACCATACTAGAAAACAAAATAAATATCTGTCCTGAAAACCAGTAGAAAACATTGTATTTGAAAGTGATCTGTGTTGACCAAGGGGGACAGGCTCCAGAAAAAGGAGACATAAATCCTGGAAGAAGCTGTTGCATTTTTAACATTCCAGAATAAAGCTTTCACATATATTCATCTTTACAGACATATTCTAGAAAAAAGAATCTTCTTTTATAGCTGTAAATATAAAAAATATATCTAAACATATTTGCACATATCTATATTATATATATATAAGATATATACATAATATATACCTTTATACATAAGTATACAAATATTTATTTGTATGTGAAATGATTTCTAATTTTATATATTTACATACATATAAATAAAAAAGCTATCTAATCTTAGCAGAGACCCATTCTCCCAGTTGCTGACAATCCTGAAGAAAATTCCATAGACCACAGGCTGCCAAGAGTTTTTAACTAGCTTAAAACTTGTTCTCTCATCAGTAGGACTCAAAGATTTCAAGAATTGGCAGGAGCCTGCGCATGGCCAGTACTTTTTCTCTGTTGGAAGTAGCTATACAGGAAGGAGGGGAGGGTCTGTCAGCCTCTGGCAACACCAGCAGTTCCAGAACTCCGCTCTGAGATTACAGGTATACAGGTGACTTGGTATTATGTATCCAGCTAGACATCTATATTGCTGAACAACAGTTATATACTGTTACTATACATAACAATTACTATAACATTAAATTACATGTTTCTTGTAACACCTCAAAACTATATTGTATAGTTTGGGTATACATAAGCAACTCAACAAATATGAACAATAACTTTTGAAAGTTTGCTAGTACAGTGTTTCTGAACAGTACTTTCTTGCACCCCTAACACACCAATCTACTAGAAGATGGACCACCTAAGTAATTAGTTTTACCTTTGCGGTCATATACATCAGGTTGTTCAGAACCATAGCTGTAGCCTGCGGTGATCCCCAGCCTTCTCCTCGTAGCCATCGTCTACTGTTCACCATTATCTCTCTGTCTTTCAAAGAATCATCTTCATCTTCATCTTGCCGACGAATGGTTGGCAAAGGTTTCAAGTCTACCAACTCAATATTGTTCATCCATGGCAGAAGATAATGCAGCATCACCTGTCTCCCAGCTGGGTGAGCCGTTTGGATTCTCTGACTTACTTCTGTCATTCAAAAATTAGGTACATACATGAATTGCAAATCAATAATGAGAATTGTTTTGGTAACAACAACCATGAGCTCAATACTGATATAAAGTAATGCTGATACAGACATAATTTTGTTTAGCTGACTAGCACTACTTCATAATGATAAAGTCCGCAGTCTTCTGTAGAGCTAATTGAAGACAGTGCTGACAAACAGTATGTTGAAGGAAAAATATTAATATATGCATATATATATCTTTTCCTCTAACTGAGGGAGGGAACTGAAAACCTAGAACATGTGAAAATGTGGATTACATATAAAATATTTGTTGAAAAATAAGAATTGCACATTTTGTACAACACTTTTGACCCAACAAAGTTTTTTGTTGTTTTAAAACCATACCTGAGAAGATAGCAAGTGTTAGTTCAGGATAAGTCCTTGCTAATTCTTCTGACAGTTGATAATAGGACACAGAATACAGATGTGGTAAAGGAGAAGGCTGACCCAAAACCCCATCTGTCCGCTGAACTTCCAGTTTGTGAGCATAACGGAACATCTTTGGTTCCAAGATCTACAACAGCAATGTTCAGAATTTGAAGCTAAGTATACAGCTACAATGGAAATCTTTATACAAAATCACCTTTTAAATTCACATATCTACTCTCATTTAATGTTTCCTACCTATGCAGGTCTCCATACATCTACAGGATTCACTAACACTGTGGTAATTTCATAGAAGACTAGCTAAGACTCACTCTACTTGATGAGTTTCTAGCAATAACTTTCAGAAATCTGCTTTCACAAAATACTGCATTAAATATAAATTTCTCTACAAGAAAACATGAAACACTATTGAACACTTGCATTTCCAAACAGTATCAATTTCTGCTCACGAGACATGGGTAAGAGCAATGTAGTCTTTGATGCGGCAGAGACGCAGTAGGAGGCTAAAGCACTTTGATACTTTAAAAATCAGTTTTGGCTGATCTTAAGCAGTGGTGTTCACTTGAGAAGATAGATGGGGCTGAAAGGAAGGGTGGTGTTACTGCTGATGTATAAACGGGGTGTGACTGCAGTGCACACTTCACTGTTGAATTTAGCTGACAAAAAAACCTTTGAAAAAACCTCAAAGACTTGTAGCCTGAGCCACACGCAGCATAGATTTTTTTTTCAATTATTTTTAAACACTAATGATTCCTGTAAGATTAAGCTTACCCCTAAATAACCTTGGAAAGGAATATACAGAAGTAAAGTAACAAGATTTTCACTATCGTCTCTGCACAGGGATGGATGAAAAAATATTTGGTATTATGCAAAAATCAGAAACTGACTGCTACCCTAGCAGACAGAGTAAAGGGACAGGAAGCGATACGCTTCTCTCTGAGGTGCTTTTGGACAGATGGAGACCGAAACAGAAGAATCTTCATTTAAGTTTTGCCTCTTGAAAAGCAGATGTTATGAAAAAACAAGTCCTGAGTGCTTAGTTCATGAAAACAGACACACTTCACTGAAGCCTATTTGTGCCAAGTAAGGACCTGGCCTAACTATGCACTAAAATAGAGATTAAAAAAACCCAAACCATTACATTTCATTACTGAGGGGACAACAAATAACAACAGATTTTTTTAAAAATGCACAGGGACAATTCTTATTTTAAAAGAAAAAAATTAATCAAAATTAGCTTACAAACCTGTAATAGTTGCATAGCAACTTCATAGATAGCCCTAGTAGAATCAGCTGCTTTAAATAGTATCAGATTCAGGAGGGTCACTGTATCACACTGGTAATCCCTAGGGAAAAATTGCGAGTGTGAAATAAGTAAAATTACATTCAGCTTTTTAAAATTTGAATTTATTAAAGTTTAATTTACAGGGGATATAGTATAGGATAACATAACATTTTGAAAAGTTTCTGTGGTAACACATACACACAAAACAGGAGTGATCTTTTCTCTCTGGGAGAGGAAAAAAAAACCCAGTTCTACATGAAAGCACACTTCAAAAATGAAAATTTTAAAGTTTTGAAAAATGCTGTAGTACCTGTTTTGGAACACGCTGGCTATGGCTTTAAAACAGCCAGCTGCCACCCGCTTGGAACCTGTGTAACACCGGTCTACGGCCCAGTACATGAGGTTACTCTGGTCAGGGTTGAGTTCCAAGAGCAGCATGACTGCCTCACAGCCTAGCTGGTGAACCTGCATTGCAGAAAAGAACCAATATCTATTTATAAATGTAGAAAAAAAGACACCAACTTACAAAAATGGCATAAAATAGGGAAACAGATATTTAATTTTTTAAAAATATCCAAACCTGCAATACACTAAATTTGTTCCATCTAAAAACAATGAGACCACAGCTCTAAAATAACAACAGGTAATTCTATCAAACTGTTTAATGTTCAACTTGCACACACAGTCATAAATTATTGAAGCAAATAACAAGACAGGTCTACTAATTTTTTTCCTTTATATTCCTTTATATTTTCATTTACTACAAGCTGAACGCTGACCTGAAAGCATCAGATACAGAAAAGCACTTAAATATATGCAGGAATTCCAATGGGATATAAGGGATCAATCTACATGGAGACTTGCGTGTTCTCTTGAATCAAAGTAGCCCACTGGAGCTGTATTTTTATGTAGTCATACTATTAGTGCAATGGAGGCCCTATCTTTTAGATCTAAAGCTTGCCTTACTTTTTAGATGTAAAGCTTGCCCTTCATAACTTCACAAGACCCACAATGGACTCTACAGTCTCACAAGAATTTAAGTTTAAAGGAGATGAGATTTTGAATTTCTGAAAGATCGGCTTATTACTACAACTTAACCTAACTGATCAGTATATAAACAGTACACAGTGTTTCACCCCTTACCCTTTCCTTTTCCATTCTGTTTTGCCTATTCTTAGACTGTGATTAGGGACTGCTTCCTCAACAGGGTAAATACAGATATTAAGGACTGTGCAAAAATATGCCCTACTAAAACAGCTTTGAACTTACGCCTCTCTAAAGCATTTAGGCCAATCTGACCACAAAACTCATTAAAACATATGTTGAAGGCACTAATAGTTGCAAACCAATGTTGACATTGCATGTATTACCTTTTTATCTTGTGAATCCAAAATATTATCCAGCCATTTGTACAAATAGCCATCAGATGAGAGCCCGACATTATCTGCAACAGGGCCACAACACAGTACAGCAGACATAGCCTTTAGAAAGTAATTGAAAAACACCTAATTTTAATAACTCAGATACAGGAAGTGCTTTTACCAAGTCCATTAAAATATCAGAAAACTAACTTCTATTCAGTCAAGGAAGGAAGACTAAGGCTAATAAGAAACTGTTTAACATGTTATTCAAGAAATTATCAAAACTTATTTTTCTCAACTCCCAAATACAAGGAACTGTCAATACTGAAATGCTGACATATGTAAGAGTTAATATGTCAGTTTGATCGTTAGTATACTTTTACATGAAAGCCTTCCTCCTCAGGCATTTGAGGACTAAAGTCACAGGAAGTGAACACTGAGTAGTAATTTTAAGAAATTTCTATAGCAAGTGTGATAGTTTACAGTATGCAAAAAGCCAAACTATCATAAATTTTCATGTAGGCAGAAGAGAAGAACTAAGTCATGAGTGGCAACAAGAACGTGAAAACCATATCAAAAAAGCCTGAATGTTAAATTTGCATTAGAAAAGCCAACAAAATCTATTTCCAAAATTTAAAAAGTGCTAAAATACCTTTAATGCACAGTATTGGTGTCTGTTTATTCGCGTGTTCCTATCACTGTATCTGTCCAGGGGAGTAAACATGATACTAAAAGGACCTGCCCAATGACTGAACAACATAAATAGACTGTGGCGTAGACTCTGCTGTGGAAAGACACTTCTCCTCTGGTGTACTATAAAAAAAAGCACACAGACACACTCCTCTTGTCATTCTTTAAGATAAAGTATGTAAAACAGAAACAGACCCAACCAATATAAAAGGAAAAATCAATATAAAGACACATTATTTCAACATCATAATAGCTGGATGTAGGTTTACTGTTTTCCAGTTTAACACCACTAGTGTGCAAGAACAAGCTATTTATTAGTCTAGAAAATTTAAATGCACTGCCAACCAACAAGACTTTTGCTAAATAAGAAAATTACTTGTATGCTTCCAAACAGTACCTAAAATCCCTCTTAAAAACTCATGCTCTGAAGTTATACACAAAACTGATGGCATATATTATTTTTGTGACAGTATCCTGAAACTTCAGAGAAAAAGTGGATTTTTGTTTGTTTAATGTTTGTTTGGGGTTTGTTTTTTTTTTGTTTTTTGTTTTTTGTTTTTTTTTAATGTACTGCATATTAAAGACAGTAATCAGAAGTTATTAAAGCATTTTTACATACCTGGAACATTTTGAATTATATTTGCCACTAAGGCACTAAAATGGCATCGTATATCTTTCAATGTATCAGAATCCTTTTCATTTTCTGCTTCTAGGAGTTGTCTCGTTAAATCAACATACTCAAGTAAAGTGTTGTTGAGGGAATGTGTTTCATTATCAAGGCCTCCGCTTGCACTTAAAAATAAAATAAAAACAAATCAACTAGTATGGTAAATACATACAATGATTTCTGAAAACAACCCTTTTTTTTTTTTCTCTTTAAAAAACCCTACAACCTCATCACCGCAAATATTTAAAATAATTTCTTCCCCCAGCTTCTATTTCAGTGTTAAATAAAAAGCTCCAGTGAAAGCAAACTAATAATCAAACCTCACCATCAGAAGTCAGTCATCCTCCCACAGAATTAGTTCTTATACTGTGCACAACTGTTAAAAATAATAATAAAAAACCCCAAACACCCAACCCCTCCCCCGCACCAAACCCATACAATTTGCAAATGAGAAAAAAAATAATTACTACCTGACTATAGACATGTATATTACATACTGATATTTGGGAGTCAGACAAGATGTTCAGTTCTTCATAACATGCTATTGACTATCAGCAGATGACAGCAATTCATTAATTTTATATATTCATTTCCCACCTTCTTTGCTTTAGCATCTGATGAGGTGTCAATACTAAACTAAGGCGATTAAAGACTGTGTGTGATTCAAACCTGCCCTCCTTTGAAAAAAGCATTGTTACAAGCGTGATTCCTTTCCTCTCAGCCCTCTCCACCATCCTTCCACATTTGTACTGAAGACAAGTAAAAAGTATGCTTTACGTATCAAAGTCAAGATGAGGAGGTTTGAGGTAGCCTGTAGTTGCTTGTTAGCTTCCACCCCAGAGTCAGACTGGCCTCAAAGAGAAAAGCTGACAAAATCTAGGGTGCACACTGTGGTTAGGAGATATTTTACATACCCTAATTAAACACCAGTCAGTACCTCAGAAGATAAACAGGGAGAGTACGATTTTTACAGCAGCACTCAAAAATCATCATGCCAAAAGGAAGAAATGCATTTTGCAATGCTTCTGAGGCAACTTTATGAAATAAACTGTAGTAGCTTGCTTAAAGATTGAGAATTTCACACTGATTACATTGCTAAGGTTGACAAATAAATATTTAAGTATCACTGTCTAACTGAATCGGAGATGCTGGCCTAACCATCTCTAGCCTGCTCGCTCTTATACAATTCCACCTGCATAGAAGAGAAATTTCAAGAGGCTTCTGAAACATATGCCAGAATTTTCAAACTGTCCCTCACAAGTAGGGTAAACTGAGAAAAATCCCAACCCAGCTAACATTCTGCCTCAGAAAGAAAGAGGTCCAATATTAATGAGCAGTAGTCTTCTCTGCACAGGACACGGTGACTAGCATCAGGACTTCAGGTGGGGAAGAATTCCAGACTGATTACAGAATAGTTGTAACTTGCGTATTCTGTTTCGAATAAGTGGTGCAATATCTGAACATACACAAACAAAAAGGAACATGACACATTGCCTGTTCAAAGCAATGTCCTGGGGAATAGTAGCATTTTAAATAAAACACAGACCACTGTGACAAAAAGTATGGGGGAGGGAGGGAGGCGTTAGAAAGCCGGCGAAATTCCAAGTTTTTTAAAACCATGTCTCTTTATTTAGTGGTATACTAAAACTCACTCAAGAATTTTGTATGCTATAATGGGTCACAAGAATACTGGTGACTTAATTCAGAAGCATAAACAACATCTTGTCAGTGCTGCCCCTACCTGTGACTAATGACGCCAGCATCTGCCAACAGTTCAAATATTCGTACTAGTTGTACTCGTAAAATATCCCGACGCCTGCGCCGTTTCATGTTCTATTCAACAGAGGAAACACAACATTAAACAAAGCAGAGGAAAAACTAAGCATAAAACCAGCGTGGCATATAAAAGCATTATTATATTTGTACTACAGCTGGCATCAATTATCAGAGGTGCCAACCTTCTAGGATGAGTTACCAAAATTCCAAGCAATTTTAATAAACCAGACAATGAACAAAATTTTTCCCTGTTCCAACTCCAAGATATACTAGGTTTGCTATTACACATATTATCAAAATAATACATTTTTATCAGTCTCCTGTCACAAAGTGAAACATATAAAACAATGAGGTGAAGAACAAATACCAAATGCATATTTGACAAAACACGCTATAGCCCAGTAACATTTTGAAACAGATGCTTCCATCATCTGTACTTAATTACAAATTTGTTACTGATAAGAATATGACAGTAACCACAAAAAATACTGAGTAATCACCTCTCAGTTTGTGTTTGCAGAGATTGTTCTTTCTATGAATACCTACTGAGGCTTCTAAACCCTGCTGTAAAACATGCTCTCCATCAGAAAACTTTACTCAGCAGTCAGTCAGGTGAGCTTACCACCTTTTTAATTTTAAAAAAATATAAACCAAGTTAAGTAGACAGTAGAACTCAATTCTCTCTCTTAGGTACTACTAATTGTGGGCATGTTACTGATGATACAACGAAGTAACAACTATATAAAAGGAATTAAAAGAATATGGGAAAGGTTACAATATTTTTTTCATCATTTGAAACAAATCTCTTTTGATACAGGAATAACTCAGAGCTCAAAAACAAACACGAAGCTCTTCTAGTGTAAACACCTCACAGTCATTTAAAAAGATAACATCTCACCTTTTTACCTGGTATACTGACAGTTTTTAGATGCAGAAATTAAAGAACATAACTAACATTTCTTTATTACCATTTGTGAGAAGGTAGTTAAAACTGTGTATTGAATATAGTGGAAAATATCTAATTACCTCTGGCCTTCTTTCAAGTGCTTCCTTAATTATAGGATGTAATTCTTCTATTAGTTCCCTGAATTAAAATAATTAAAAGGATAAAAACAACCATTAAATTAAAATCTCAACTGAAAGATGTTTTGCAGCAAGTAGTGTTACAATATAACTAAGAACACCCTCAGGTTTTCCTTCTTTACCTGTAGCTTTCTGAAATAAATCAGCATTGAAAAAAATATTTTTCTTAGAAAGATACTTTCGCAATTTAAAGACAGACCACGACATGGACACCTCGACAATTACCACTAAATTTGCATTCATCGAGTATTATGGCGTATTTCTGTTGCAGATTATTTTCATTTATTTTCATATTCAGGGCTTAACAAAGCCTTATGGTGCAAATAGATACTATTAGGAGGAAAAAAAGCATGTTGGCAGCTTATCATACAATGCTTTTTCAGTTGTCATGATGCATTTAGTTGTTAATAAAGATTGCTTCTTTAAGGCCAATAGCATTCTGCTGACAGAAGTCAGGCTAGTCTCTATGAAAACTGAAAAGCAACATACTCAGATGCTGTGGTTACACTCCCTATCTGTTGAGAAGCTCCCCATTCTTCATTACTACTCGGTTCCTTCTGCCAAACTGAGACCCTCTTATGACTCCAAAAGCGGACAGGGAAAGAGGAAGGAGATCACTAGTATGAATCTATGCAGATAAAATACTAAAGTAAAACCAAACTGGATTTACTTTAATATTTATTAACATAGTAACTACCACCTCTGCTTTAGATCTGTTGGAGTGTGACACGTTTTTCCACCTCCTGTGCTACCTCCTGTGCTATTGTTAATTCAGACATATCAAAAGGAAGTTTCAAATTGACAGAACAAGTGACTTGGCACAGGTTTAATTCTGCTACAGTAGATCACAGTTACCAGCACCCAAACTAATCCACATGGACTTGTCACTGGTACAACATATGAGAAAAGTGTATTAGTTATGAAGTCACAAGAAGTTTACTCAGGAAAAATAAAGAGAAAAAGGAGGGAGAGGGACGAGCCACAAATTTCAGAAGCTTCAGCATTAGTCAGAAAATGGTTGTAACTATTTTTTTTTTCAGCTTGATCCAAAAACCTCTTTTTAGAATAGTTATCATGAATCTCCTACACAAAAAGAGCTCAGAAACATATGTTTGCTGGCAATACTAATAGAATAGTTTAGTAGCTCTTAGAAACATTATTGTAATTATCATTTCAAACGTTAACAGTCCACACAGACTGTTCTTTGATATAAGGGCAGCCTTTAATAACAATAAAAGTCACTGTTTATTTTTTCAACTACCTTCTTCTTCTTTATGCAGACATGACCTCTATATAAAATTATTTCAACCTCTAATAAACTTTATCGCACCACTAAATGCTAGAAAAGACAATGGTAACCAGTTTTCACAGCTTTTAAAAAATTTTTAAAAGAAAAAATAGAAAACCTTTTTTTCTGAACTCTGATTCCACAGCTTTGTCATCAATTAGCTTAAAAACAGATGAAACACAACAGTTACCTAAAAGCTCCTGGGTTGGTCCTGCCAAGTCCCAGCACAAGGGATTCTGTAATTTCCATGCTCTCAGAGCGCATCATTGGAACTATGTGCTTAAACAGGGAGGAAGGGGATGGAATGCCAATGATCTAAGAAAACCAGAATAAAAAGAATGAAGCAGTTACCAAACAATAAGGTGGTGTGACATTAAAACATCTGTTGTAATTTTATAGTCTTCTCACACTGATCAGTGATATGATAAAGAGGAATTTTTTCATCTTTGACATGGAAAAAGACTTTCTGAAATAATAAAGTAGTATTAACTACTTCTCCATTCCTTGTATAATTGAATTTTCATAGTCAAGTGACAATGAATGGCTCAACATGATAAACAGATGCTTTGCATGTTTAGTGTTATCTGCCTGCCTTAGGGAGAGGAAGCAGACTTCTGGTGTCCAGCTCCTTAGACTCCACTGCGGCTCGCAAAGAGAACAAAACTTTCAGTCTACAGTTTCTCAGATTCAGGGAAAGACTCTTGGAAACAAACAAGTGGAATAGGCTGCCTCTGCCAAAAATCTGCTGCATACTCCACGAGTTATCTTCAACCTCTACTGTACCTTCTACAGGAAGCCAGAACGGAGAAAGACAAAAAGAAGCAAAGAAGCAGCAAAAAGGAAAAAAAAAAAACTCTGCAGGTGACGTGAAGCAAGACAGAGAGAAAACTGTCTGTGGTTGGGAAAAATATAACAAGATACATCATGCCTGAATAAGTCACTGCTTCAGTTATGGAAGTGAGAGGCTATTTGGTCAGAATTGCAGAAGTCTACTGACACACACACAAAAAAAAGTTCCCCCCGAAACCAAAATAAAACCCAACCAAACAAAGAACTTTGATGGTTTCTCCTTATTACCACTAGATAAGACTTGGAGATTGGGTTAACATTTTCATGACATGATTAGATTTTATGTTAAAAAAACGTAAGCAGAAACACCTCTACAGCATGGATTGGGAGAAGCAAACGAAACACTAAACAAATGAAACAGAAATGTATACCAAGTGTTTAAGAATCCTGATAGTTATTATAAGCCTCAGGTGTTTCTTCTTCCAATAAAATGCAGACTTATTTACAGTAAGCATTAGAACCACCTACTCTTGAATCAATGCTATAACCACTGTCAGGAGTAGACGCCAGCGTCTCAGGAGGGGAACATCTCACAGAGCCTGTGGAGGTGGAGGAGTTTGAAGAAGATGCTGCACTGCAGCAAAGGATCAGGTAGTTTCTCCAGAGCCCAATATAGGAGTCACTGCTTGTAGTAGCATTCACTTTCTTTGCATTGATAGGGCTGCTATTAAAATAAAATAAAATAAAGCTCAGTATAGTCAGTAAAGCTTACCAGGTTTCCCTTTGTTTTTCTACCGATTTATTTTTCAATTATGTATATGCCATTGCTTCCAAAATAGTTAACATGGAAACTCTCGATAAATTTTTCAGAATACACCTGTACATCGATAACGTATGCTTTTATAGCCAAATCTGTTGAACTACCATATGGCCAAAGGCATGAATTAATTAATCTTTACAGCAGATACCTTTTCTCCAGATAAAACTGCTTTAAATTTTGTTATATAAAGCTGAATTAAACCCACAGGAAAATATTAACAGTGCGTATGTCACCTCACTGAAACATGACGACATTACAATGATAAATCTTGAAAGAATACTCAATATAATATATTGTATTTACTTTAAAAATTAACTTACTTTATATCCACTTGTGGAGACAGCAGTTGGAGTCTGGTATAAGCAAAAGTCCATGCATAGCTTACAGCTGTTGGGCAGTGTTTTGGAAGATTTTCCTGTTTCATAAAACTTGAGAGGCTTATAATCCATGGATCTTGGCCTTGAGTCACATGTGCAAATATCCATATATGTGATGGACTGACCACATCAAACTGGTGGCTGATTGGGGAGGAATTCCAGTCAGCCAGAGTTTGTAGGTCTATTGAACTGGGACAGTACAGTAAAGTAGTCTGTGTGCATAAAAAGAAAAGAGAACCAGGCAATATTCAATATCCACGTATATTAAACAACAATCTCTGAATTGTTTAATATCTAATAAAGTATCACTGTCGAAACCACATTCAGAATAGGCAGAACACATTACTTATTTATGGTTTTTTTAACAGAAGTTCCTAACGTAGACAGTTATATAAACATGCTGATTGGGAAGGAACTGGATAGTAGGAAAGAGCAAATTCTATAAAAATGCCCCTTCACTCATGATGACTTAATTCTTCCAAAAGATTCAGGACTCTCAAAGCTTTACTAATTCCAACCTGCTTCCTAAATCTAAAAACAGAAAAGCTTCTCGTTGATACTTAAGAGTTAATGATAAATATATCAATATGGAATCCAGCTGATAGTCATTGATAGTTATTACAGCTTTCATCATGGATAAAGGACACGTTGACTGCTAGACACTGTATCGCTGCAGAAAAACAGTGCTCTCTGCTTCAAAGGAATCATAATCTATGAGCAAGATGAGAAGAAACCATTCAGATACAGCTGTCTGTGTGTATATGGTGGTTATAAAGACACACTGTTGATCAGAAAGTGTACAATGGTGGTGTCAGCCTCACAACATTCCACAGGCTTTTTTGCTGTTTTTGTTTGTTTGTTTGTTTGTGTTGGTTGGTTTGGGTTTTTTTAAGGTGATAAATTGTTGGTAAAGTTAGCATGAACATAGTGAGACTATAATTTAAAATATATACAATTTTTGCAGAATTACCTCATCTTACATCCAATTTAACAGAATAACTCTCCTACCTGGTCAGCCCCAGTGAGATGTATGAAACTCTCCAGGATAGTAGCACTTAGCCTGTCCATTACATCTATAGCCAACTCGTCATCACTCTACAAAAGACAAAACACAAGCATAAAAAGCTCAAAGAAAGTAAAAAGAAACGCAGTTTCATCAGGCAGTCACAAGAATGGGTCATGGACTCTTACCTTAGAAATCTCTAAAAGTGTGAACAAGGCCCTTATTTCTCTGAGAACACTGACAGCTAATCTCCTGGTGGCTGGCCTTGTGCTGCAAAGGATGACTAAAGCAAAGCCTTCCACCACGTGAAATACACTGGAATAAAGGGTCCTCTCCAGAGGAAGGGTATGGGCAGCCCCATTGGATATGCCACGCTAAGAAAAAGATCACAGAAGATAAGCAAATTAAGAAAAAAGTAAACACAACCAAGCTATAGTTCCATTATGGGTGACGGCAGAATTAATCATAAGGTATTTAGATCTTTCTTGGCTACTAGTCAAATATTGCATTATGAGAATGGCATAATATCAGCCACTTTATTTTTTTAGTATCTCTCTGAATTCAGTCCAAACAAGTATCACAAGAAAGCTTCTTATTTCACTTTCTTACAAGAATGATGCAGTGAGGGCAAAATTAAAAATAAATACTTGTTTATATAGGATTGTATAAAATTAAATTATTTGAATCCTTTCTGTTTGCTTGTAAAAACTTGTGCTTTATTTTCTACGTCTACTGTTTAACCACTTCTATTTCATATATTTCCAGTTACACATGATAACTTCTGATGTCTGAAAAACGCAGCCAAGAATTAGTGCTTAGGGAATACTTAACAATATTAAATTAATTTTTTTGGCATAAATGCTGATTTAAAATAATAGGTCTAAAAATCTTCAAGCACTGTAAGACAGTAAGCTGAAATTTTATTACTTAACAAATCCAATAAAGCCTACTAATAAAATTTTACAGAGGTTCAAACCATGTTTTAACATCGAAGGACCTTATTAAGAAATACCTGCGAATCTTGGTTTTTATTGTGCATTTGGGCTGCTTGTTTCCACTGATTTATGAGCTGCACTAACATTTTTACTGCATTGTCAAGAAGCGTTGGGTGCACATCGGTCACTTCACGCACAATAAAATATACAAATCCTGAAAGAACATCTTCCCGCCAATCTGGAAAATCAAGCATTAATGCTTGGAGAGTATTGAAAGCCAAGGCACGAAGTTCTTCATCCATATGAATTGTCAGCCTGTTTAGAAAAAATACCAGTATCATCACCCTAGATTGGCATACTCTTAACCAGCTTCTATAAATTAAAGTTTGGTGTCAACTCTTCCTTGTTTACTGTAAGATGTAGAATACTTCCACATAGATGCATTTTCTGCACTGAATACACCTGAATCTGGCTACTAACAGAAGGTGCTACTGCATCAGCAAAATAATGCCAGACTTCACAAAACATCACAAACAAATAATTTTCAAGAGAGATGGTCAAGTCTTTCGTACAGGGGCATCTTTGCATGCATCTGAGCAACCACCTTTGAGCTCAGTAGGCAGCCACCCTCTGATGTACAGGTTGTTTTCTTCAAATTAATATTGAAAAGAATTGATTATTTTTGGAGATAAAGCAGCTTTACTTTGGATAAGAGAAAAAACTCGCACAAACACCCTTTGCATATATACTTAAAAATATGTCTCAGCCCACTATGGTAGAAAAAAACATATCCAGTACTGTATTATTACTTCATACTTCATGACTTTTATGTGATTTTTGACACTGAAGACAAAAGTCTTAGAAAAATCTTATTCTCTACATTATTACTAACTTTTGATATATGTAACTCAACACATATTATAAATTTATTTACATAAAATCAAAGCTAAAAGCTATCCTGTATTTCTGCACCAAGACCAATGTTGTATTAAAAATAAAAAAATTAAAAAGAGGAAGGTTTATCACTCTAGTAATACATAAAGACTGTCTGCATGTACCACAACTACATGTTCTCACTGAATGCTCAGTTTACCCACCTGCAAACACCTGGCTGTCCAGTTGTCTCAACTACTTATCAATACTGATAAGGCACATTCAATTTAAACTGAGATAAGAGATGGAAGAATATGGGTAGTGTTGGATCAAAAAAATGGAAGAAGGAAGCAGGATTAGTAGAGAACAAGAAAAAAAGTTTCCTGTAAGTGCCTACCTCACATTTTGGTAATGTCAAACAAGAATGCCTTTATGATAATTTACAGTATTAGCAATAGGAAAAAAAAAAAAGAAAGGGGAAAAAAAAGTATGATAGTAGTAATAAAAAGGCAAGACAAGTTCAGAAAACAAAGCAACAGAAATAAATTCCTACTTTTCAAAAAATTCTCTCTAAAAACAAGCGCAAGACCTTCAGGATAAATTTACCTCCTGCTACTCTGGCCTGTAATACTTGACCAACTGCAGGAATAGGAAGAACTGATTCCGTACGCAGTGGACTTGCACAACATAGTGCGCTGACAAACTCTTAGACAAACAGCATTTAAAAATGAACATCCACTAAGAGCAGAGTTTCATTTACCTTGCAAGCAATTCAATGAGGTCAGTCCTGCTCATGCCATCTGGAATCAGTCTTGGGATAGCAGCAATACAAGTTCTGAACAAATCTATCTTAGGTTTTCTCTCACCCCTACAAAAAACAGTTTATAACCAACAAAACAGGAAAATCTACTTCAGTACACCACAAATATTTTCCATTTCATGTCAAAACTAAGGAGGTAACAAAAATTTTTATCCTTAATGAAATTAGCGTTCATTTAATAGTCAAGTAAAAAGCCAACAACTGTAATCCATTGATGATGGCATGTGCAACATTATAGCACAAAAATAATACAATGTAACTGTGACAGTGAAAATACTGTAGTTCAGTACATACGTAATCATGTCTTCAGGTTCTTTATTAGACATCTGCACACTAGTCATGCACATGGGCCTTCCAACTTCTTTGTCCAAATGCCTAAGAATGCTATCTAGCGCTTTCCTGACTTGAGGGTAGTATATGGACATTCCTGAAAAACCAAAGAGTTCTGATCACCTCTTTCATTTGTTCTCATTTAATTTTCACATTTTTATTAAAATATTTGCCATTTATTCAGCTTAGGACAAATGTCTTCTTGTACAAAGGATGACATGAAACACACAGTTTAAGTGTCAAAAGAAATGCATGTTAAGTGAGTAGTAGGAGGTATTATAGGAAAGTAGAAGTTTCTTTCAGGAAGAACATAAACAAGGAAGCAACCATGAGTTGCTTTTCTGTTTTCTCAGTTCCAAGGATTTCAGTTCTAGTTTAAACTCTCCATATTGAAGCAGTCCTTTGCAGACAACTACCTCATCCACAGAAGATCAATAGGGCACCGGGGTCAAAACTGTCTTACTCTACTTCAGCTGAGGGACATTTGGGACAGTCTAGAGTGACATCAAAAGAACAAAAATTGCCATGCTATTTACCACACTAATGGCACTCAGGCTTCTTTGGGTTAATTTGGCAGTGCAAAACACTTCAAAAAAAGCCATGGATTTCATCTCAAACACCAGAAGGTCAATATTGTCTAGCAGCCCTCTCTAAAGAATCAAAGAAATTCCGTTAAAACAGACTATCATTAGATTCTCGCTAACAATTAAAATAAACACAGAAATAAAGTTACACAAACGTACTACTAAATAATTGAGAATATGTACGCACATATTGCAATGCCATCTTATAAAAGAATGCAACATACCTATAACTTTCGCTTCCTCATCTGTCAGCGTTTTATTAAGAAAAATTTTCTTCACACGCAGAGTATTTCCTGAGGGAAGAACAACTCCTGTTGTTGGCATTGGTGGCTCACCATCCTTCTGCTGCAAGCTATCTGCTATGACAAGGAAGACTCTGAGGCCAATATTCATCCTCTTCAACAGCAAAAAAGGAAGGAAAAGGTAGGAGAAAACAGAAGAAATTATAACATTGAAGTAACACAGATGGAGGAAAACACGAATTGCATTTTTCCTGTCTTTTAAACAGACAGCAGTACAGTTCCCGTAGGACAGGTGTTACTTAAATGCTACATATTAGAATAACAAAAAGCTACAAGAATAAAGCTTAAGCTTTCAGTGCCTCCCCACAACTCTGATTCCAATTAAGTGACTTGGCACAGGCTAATACGCCCAATATTTTAGAGCACAGAGCACTGAAGGGCTTAATATGAATCTCAAGAATGACATACTGAAGACAGACATTGCTTATACACTTTGCCTATTAGATTGGGCCTTGAACCATAAGAGCCAGGTACAACTTCCCTGAAAAAAGGCTTTACAGTTATACTGTAACAGAAATTCACACATACTTGTCTGAATTTTCACAAACTGAAATTTTCACACACAAATTATTGTTGAAATGAGTCTGAACTGTAGTACTGCTGCTAGCTTACTCACCAGAACTGAAATAGCAATTGTGCACAACTACAGTTTCTTCTTTAGTTTTAGCAGAACACCCCTTCAGATATTAATTTATCTGCTTTCACTCCAGCTCAAAAATAGTTAACCACTTTCCCCCACAAAATCCCCCAAATGCCCTGTTGTCACTGCATGTAAGTAATGAGCTTCTTTTACCTCTGGATTAATAGTGAAGGTTTTAGGTGATTTTCCAACACTAAGAAGATCAAATATTATTTCTTTCATCGCAAAATCCAAACGTTCCTATAAAGGAAAATAGATTGACATGGTCATCTCTTTTCTGTTCATACACAAAGCTTAATTCCTTGGTTTTGCACAGGTGCTGGGTATCATGTCTTGAAAGTTTAAAAAACTAAAAATAAAAAAGTTTCAAAGATATTCCTTTTTATTCTTACAACTTAATGTTCTTTTTAAAATATAGTACAATTCAACAGAGCTCATCCCCTGATATGGTTGAACCATTTCTCCTGAAAAACTTCCCAGACAATTCTGCTCTGGTCAAACATATTTCTACAAACAAGCTGAACTGTTTCAGACAACTGAAAATTAGTGATAGAGAGGAGCCCTAGGGAACAAGTATAAACAGTGAAGGGTTGTGTATCCTGCCTCACCGCTGTGTGACCTGAAGCAAATAATTTTGGAGGCTGAGGCACAGACGAGCTATCGGTAAAACAGGAAAACATGTCTCTAATCTATAGAGTTATAGATGAATGAGAGTTTATCTTGTGAGATCATGTCCTAATATCAAAATGCAGGATAACAGAAGCACCTAAAATAATATAAATCATAAAGCAATATTAACTACACACTACTGCATTCATTGCATATTTTTTCTGTCTATAGAGGCTAGACTCCATGCTAAATATAAGTAGATATTACTGTTGAATACTTTGCTCCTTATAAAAACACTATAATGGAATATACTAATTATATTAGTGTATTTTTAATATATATACACACCCCACACACAACAGTGCAATACAAACATAAATATTAATCATCATAATGTTCATACAAAACAGATATTGAATTTTAAGTAACATAATTTTGCCATCATAGAAACAGAATGCGTCATTTCACTAGTTACATGTATTTGGGGAAATTCTGTTCAAGATATAAGACCATTAATTCAGTTCAAATAATTCAAAAACTAACCTTAAATTTACATTTCTTCCAAATAATGTTCATCCTACTTTTATAACTCTACCTAGATGTAGTCTTACCTGAGCAATGAACTGAATGATCTTCACAAATATATTCAGAGGTGTGTCTCGTGGGACCACACTACGCGATCCTTTTGGAAAAAGTGCTGATACAATGCTCATGAGACGGCTACAAGAATTTAGAAACAAAAAGAAATAAAAAACCTTTTTAAAATAACTTCTTGTAAGAGCATAGATTTTACAGTTCAGATCTGGAAGAGTGAGGTGGTTACTACTAAATAATACAGAAACACATGAGAGGTAGGACCACCTACAGGAAGTACAGCCCTCTGCTGTTGCACAGGCAACAGTATCATGGGTTCATTTATAAAGTGACCAAGATCCTGCTTTAAACTAATTAGTAAAAGTCAGGAGGAGGGGCAAAATCTCAATGACTATTCCAAATTCTCATGGTGTTAATTTATAAAGAAAACCTTTTCATTTCCAGCCCATACTTAGTGATGGCCACTCATACCCTATTTGCTCCAGTATCACTCCTGCTTTTAACTTCAATAAATTTCCCTCTTCTTATCTCTCTGCCCCCTTCTATCCCTGCAAAGACAACTGTAGACTCTATACTTTCTCCTCGTAAAAGTAATCAAGTTCTTTCAGTTTTCTCTATTAAGATGAAGTTTTTGTTCCCCTGTTACCTGACTAGACGACACCTCAGCTGACTTCATGACCTCTTCTGATATCACTAGGAGGAAAAAACTGCCACCAATCAATAGTTTAAAATCCTTTGCATAATGAACTTACCTTTGAGTTACAGTGTTGCTTTCACATTTTATTCTAATAACATAAACCCACAATAACCTATACAAAGATTCCAGTGCAACTCGGGACATTTTGGGATCTTTATTCTGTAAAATAAATGAAAAATACAGTTACCATTGCTTGTGAGACACTCAGAAAATTCTGTTATTACTCTTTGACTTCTGAGAATATTTTCAAACTTTAACATTGGAAACTGATGTGTTTAATACTGACTAAAAGTTTTAATGTATTTTCATAAAAACAACCCTGTATTGCATATTTCCAATACTACCTGAATATATAACTAGTAATTCCAGATTATTTTAAATGTCTTTCACTCTGAGAGCAGAGGAATAACTAAAAAGCAGGTATTCCTCTTGAGATGAACACCAAGAGTGTATTGCTTCCAAGAATGTTTCTCAGAAAGCCATTGGTAATGAATACCTACTTTATAGCAAACTAACTCATAGTTTGTCTAAAACATTGGAGTAGCTGCTTTGGATCAGGCACAAAGTCTAAATCCTTCATTCAGTTTATTACAGCAGACAGTAGCAGGTGCAGAAGAAAAGAACGCAAAACAGGGCAGGCACACAAGGATGCTTCTCTGGGTGTACACTCCGGGCTTCACCCAACTCAGCCATTTCCTGTGGGCTGTACTAGTGCTTACTCACTTCCAACGGCTTTTTATTGTAACAGTTAAGCTAGCTTTTTCTTGAATTAATATAAAATCTGTGGCATAATTCAGTTTAAATTATGCACTGTACCAAAACCAAATTTTTTTTGTCTTAAAGCTGCTACTAGGACTATTAACTAAACCAGCAAATTAGCTTTGCTCCTCCTAGCTCTTAAACTGTGTAAAACAGTAACTAACTTTGTTTGTACCAACTCCAGCAATTCCTTTTCCAATTAGGGATTCCTGGTGTATTTATAATCTTGAAGTGTCCAGCAGGATTCTTGGAACTGGCCGTAAGTATGAGCTTATGAACAGAATTAAATGATTCCCACTTGTCATCTTTTTAGGCATTCTCTCAGTTAAAGCAAAACAAAACAAAAAACCCCAAAAGCCAAAAAAACCCAACAAAAGAACCCCCAAAGCACACCTTCCCCATCCCCAGTGAAGTCTCTCTATTTCAAGACATATCTATATGATGGCTTGAACCAAACTAATTTCACATCTTGTAGCCTCTACCACAAGCCAATGAGTCAGAATAGCAGACTACTTTGCGCTCCCAAGACACGTGGAGTGCAATTTCACAAAGGGTGTAAGCAGATCCAAGACCGTACTGTTTGAAAAGAGATGGTCTCACCCTTGGTTCCCTCCGCAATTTCACTGCTCCCTTTGCATTGACTCTTAGCAGTAACAAAGTCCAACTCACACCAGTAAGTTGATCCAAATAATATTTCACGGCCACGTCTGTGCAATAGACTATACAAAGTAGAGTAATTCGGATGGCTTTAACACAGGTGGGTTGGGACTACTGGTTTTGGCAGCAACTTACTTTAAAGAAAGGCTAATCACAAAATCAGAGGGGCAAAAGTGGTACTTCGCAGACAAGTAACACACGTGACTGTTTACCGGAATATTAAAGGGAATAACTTAACCCAGTCTACATCAGTGATAATGCTGTTCTACACTCCCTTCACACTCATCAATGTGTTCCTGCCATCACCTCTGAATTAGCACACCTGCAACTAGGCAGTGGGTAAATTTAGGAAGGTGATCTGGACAAAATCTAACTAGTAAAAAGTTACACCTGTCCCTGGTTAGTATTCAAACAAGTAACTGTCCCACTGTCCAGTTAATTTACCAGCGGTGCTACTGTAAGGAAGATGCAAACACTCATAATTTTATGAGAGGGCGAGACTGTGATAACTCTGATTCTAATCAACTTAAACATCAAAAAACCCATTATATTATCACTCATCATATTTAATCTACAGGCCAACAGTTCTTGATGTTCAAAGTAGACTAGTGAATTCACTGGTACGTGCATTATCAAAGTCTATCTGAAATGTGGTGTCTAGAACTGAGTAATGCTTCAATTTTCTTATTTCTGATATTCCAAAGGGGAGCTTAATTTACAGGTCCAGAAAAAAAAACCCAAAAATTTACTACTGGCTTTCAATCATCCAATCAAAAAAATGGTTTAGGTAGCAGATATTTTACAATGTGTTAGCATTCCATTTGCTAGGAGGCTTATCGTCCAATATAGCTACTTCTCATTAGTTATGACAAAGTTTGCTTCTTGTTAAAAAAAAAAAAAAGAAAAAACATAAGGAGGCATTCACCTTTCAAAAAGGGTTACAAAACAAATACAGCAGTACTTCTAATTTCTTAAGCACTGAAAATTTTCATTAACTCTTCCTATAACTAGAAAGTAAACAAATATGCTAGAAGGAAATGGATTTTTGGGTCTAATTTATGGCACACTTCTTGTATACTTGGTGTGGATATGTTGGCATTTCCTTTTCTCTCTGGCATTACTGCAACTAGGATACAGTATATATGGCTATGTAATTCACCAACCTGGCTGAATTTCAGCCTTTTTGGCTGATGCCTGTCAGATTTTAAAGCACACTGGTTTTGGTTTTGGGTTGTTGTTTCTTTTTCCCCCCAGCATAGTTTTGTGTAAAATCCTAAAACTTTTAACATAGATTATATCAGCAGACTATGAAATAAGCTGTCAAGAACTGTACCGCTGTTACAAAACCAAAAACCTAAGAGCAAATCTACAGTAGTCTTACATGATACATTAAGCCAAGTCAATAAAACATATCTCAATGAAGGCAAGAAACAAAATAGCATTTTTTTCCATGTTAGTCAAATGTAGTCACTTACTGAAGAAAGTACTTTTTAATACTGATGTTAAGCTTTTCTTCTGTTCTGAACTAAAAGAATTTCTACTTTTTAAAACCTGCAAAACCAACAGTGTAAAAGTCTTTCAAGTTAGTGCACTGCAAGTTATTATAGTAAATCAGTTTCACATTTTTTTATTGTGAAAATGTTTTCAAGTTTGCTCGCATGCAAGACACTTCCTGAAAGGAATGAACAGAAAAACCCCATACATCTGAATAGGTAGTTTACTTCTAGCGGAAACATGCACTGCTGTTCAGGGAAACCACCTATGATACCCAATCTCACAAAGCCACATTTTCACCCCTAAGGAAAAACTGGTATTAGATAATTTTCTGATCTTTCTCCTTTACTTCCTGGCAAGAAAAATAGATCTTTGAAACATTAACTATGCTTAGTCCTGTTCCTTCTTAACAGTACTAACAGCAATTTTACAAAGAAAGGAAAGCACAAAATACAACAATTAACATAAAGAACAAAACGAAGTATTTACATGAGACAAAGCAAGGTTTCACTGAGTTATTTATAACAACATATTAACTCACCTGAAGTGTTTCTATTTGTTTTCTGATACTGTTGTTAGATGGCATCTAAATAAAGCAATGTGAGACAGCAAAACATAACAAACATGAGAATGGAAGGCACATGCATGTTAGATGAAAAAAAAAGCACAAAACCAACAGAAAGCTGTCTAGTAAGAACTCTATTCAGTAGAAATACAGGTTTTGCTATAGTGGCAGAAAATGTTCAAGGTTTTGTGGTAACAGACACTAAGGTTAAACTGTGAAAAAAAATTATTCTTTTCCACACAACAGTGGTGCACGATGATAGACACTTTTCTCTCCCTCTTCAGCAGCTTTTAAAATGTTCCTTCCTCTCCCCAGAAGAGGTGGTAAGCATACCACGACAACTCAGCTTCATCCAAGAATCTACCAGCTTCCTGACAAACCTGCTAGAATCAGTGTATCTAAATACTAGTCAAAAAAGTAAGCAAAATGTATTACTGTCTGCTGAACAAGTTCAGAATTTTGACTACACTACGGTGCGTAAAGAAATGCCCTGCCGGGCTCAATGCTGAAACAGCATCCCAACCGCTTTGTGGGGCAAGGCCAGCTGCTACACGTATACCAAGAAACACCCTTTGATACGCTCCCAGTCTAAAGTGACTCCTACAACTCCTTAACTGCTTTTTGCATTGGTGTAGACCCCTAGGCTTCCACATTTCAGCAAGGCTAGGATGTTTCCCCCACACAGTAAGCCTGCTTTGAGGATAACTAAAGGTAGTGGGCGCTGAAACCCAGTACAAGGAGTTTACAAGGGCAATAAATATTGCTAGTGCTGGATTAGGATTCAGAGGACTCTCAGGAGCATTATCAAGTACAACATAGCACCAAAATACTGCAGGGTAAAGCAGGATATGAATATACTACGCATCAGGTACTGTGGCGCAACTGCGAAGATGTGAGCTTTCACACCATGGCAAATGGGATGTAGCCTATTTCTGTCACCAGTGTGTGACCACATGGTGTTCATTGCTAGGTAAGAGTTTGCACTGGGCAGTCACCAGGGAATAAAGTGAGCACCACTAATCCAAGACCTACGTTACCTCTTGGCGACTTGCTAATAGGCTTGTACTCTTCGTAGAATATCCCTGTGACAACGTCTAAGTGTTGTCATTATTTCAAGCGTTAATTTGTTAATTTTAACTAATATGGTATGGGTGGATGAACCTTTTCAGTACTCGGAAGTATCTCCCAGTAACTCTCAAAAATTACTTTATTAAATGACAAAGACACTAGAGACAATGGATTTGGAATCCTTATTGCATTTTACATATTTAGGTAACTGCAAATAAAATAACTTCAGTTATTAGGAGATCAGGAAATAAAATAGGGAAGGGGAAATCTAAAATACTAAACTGCTGTGAAATTCAGATTTATAAATTAATGAGATTACTTATTACAGAGTGCATGCATTTAATTAGCTTGAAACAAAGGAACACATTCATTCATAAGACATGTGAGGACAGTGGGGGGGTGTTTTTCCAGATTAGACTCAACAAAGTTTCTCAACAAGGTAGGCACCCAAAAAAACCAATAGTATTTGGTGGGCCAGATTAATCCAAGCCATGAAATATCCTGAATAACTCATTGATGGCACAGCATCACAACACTGCAAATTCGGAATTGCAGAAATTCATAAGTAGAATTTCTACTGAATAGAGCCTTACAGTAGAAGTGTTAAGCTGTTAGTGGTTAACAAAACTAAGTAAAATGTAAAATGCATGCTCAGCAACTACCAGTAAACTCACTGGCATTCATAGTTTTAATACATCCATTATCAGCAATGGACATTATGCCAGAAAAATGCAACTCCTAGACTGTAAGAATTTTTTTAAAAGCTTTAAAAACAAAAGCAAAAGCAGCCTCTGTAAGCAAAATAAACAATAAAACAAAAATCAAGGCAAATATTGCAAAAGAACTGCAAAGTTAGATGAAAAATATACAAAAACCCAAGAAGCAACAGAAAAGTGTGAAAGATGTCATGAAAACAAAATGACCCTTAAAAAAACCATCCAAGCAGCTAAACCTGTTTCCTTTTGACTTCATGCTGGTTTAAGTATTTTACTAATAAGCTTCAGATTGTCACTCATATCTAACCAGAATTAATACTGTGAAAGTGGATCAAAGAATTTATTAAAATTATCAAAATCAATACATTAGGCAAAATCATGAACTATGTTAAACAAAATTAAGGAAAGAACATGTACAACAATTAAAACTACAAGAAAGTGACTAAAACAAATCCCTAATTTTGAAGTATCTTGATCTCTTTCTTTACTATGCTATCAACTGAAGCCATGAGTTAAAGGGACACTGTAATTTTTATTTGGAAAATATATATGACAGGCTGTAGATATAAGCTCTCTTCTGGACTCCCAATTCATTTTCTATTCCTTCAATCGTGAACAAAAATTTTGCACTTACTACACATTCTACTTAGAGGAGTAGACAAGCGACTTATTTTCTCACATATAATTTGCACATGAAAAATTACAGTTAGTTCCTTCTCTGGCATCAATAGTGTTTATTAGCTGATACTTTCCTGCAGATTTTAGTCAATAAAACTGATGGTCCCCAAAGGGGCCACATCTATTTCCAGCATTACACAGCATCACAAAAACTTACTAAGTTAAATACTAATGGAGATTTAAGACATTTAATTAAAAAAATAAAATAAAATTCACAGTGTCCTTTTAAAACAGCCAAATATTCATTGTTTATTTGGCACGTGAATGCTGAGAACATATCGGAATAAATGCTTTCGATTTGCAACCGTTCCTGAATTGAAAAGGATTCTTACCTTTAGATGTGATAAACAGTTCTGCAGGAAAACGTGCCAGTTATTTAAAAAAAACTGTTTCTGACTGACACACAACAGGCAGGTGATCAATGGATACAAAGCCTATGAGTAGGGGGGAAAAAGAATTGATCAAATTGCTCTTTGCACACCTCCCAAGTCTTGTACATTGAGAATGAGACATACAGTGGGTTCCTGTCTCTCACTCTCACAGTTTTAGCATTGCACAGCAGCCCTTCCCCTGCTCTAGGACACACACGCCAGGCATGGTGTCCCGGGTATAACCTATGAGCTGTAAGAGCTCCTGAGGTAGGATCGGGGCAGTGGGACCATGGTGCAGCTCATCCCCTCGCAAGGCCTGATCTCAAACAAAGACTGTGAGTAGATCACGCCCCTTGCCCTTTCCCTACAACCACACGATTCACAGTTCCTGGAGTCTTACATGCAGGGAGAGAGAACTGCCTCTATGAAAAATATTCAGGAAAACCATCAACTCAGTAAAAACTGAGGCAGGCATTAGGTTGTCAGAAACGTTACTTCTCAAAGTCTACTTTTAGCAAGGAATGAAGCACATTTTAATAAAGTCTGTGAATATGCAGACTAGCATGACTTTGCTTTGCTTTAGTAACCTAAGATTTGTTTAAACACCACATAGTTTATCAGAATACATAATGGTGATTAATACCAGATCTGACTTCAGATTATCTTGTTATGGAATAAAATTAAAGAATGAGGATGAATAGGTAAATTGTAACCGTGATGTAATAATGTTTATGACTTCATAAATAAAATGATATTGTGAATACCAACATAATATTGTGAATACTTTATGTTATTCTTACACAAGGAGTTTAACCATGTACAATGGCACGTGCCTTATATGCTCAAAACACCAGAAAGTAAAGCTCGTCCCTAACATGAAAGTGAGGATAAATAATTTTAAAATGCACTTGCATTTACTGAATATTCCAATTGTAATGCAAAATTTAGCGCTCTATTTCCAGCAAAGCGAAGTGAATCAACTTGAAACATGGCTGCTATGGTCATCAAGAATTACACCAAATACTTCATTAACAAGAGATTTCAATCTCTAAGACATTTAAGAGATGCAGTTTTAGGGGAAAAGCCAAGATGCAGTCTTAGGGGACAAACCCCACCCCAGCCCCCAAACCACAGATATTTATATCCAAAAGAGATAATAAAAAATATTGGAAAAATAAAAACAAAGTGTATGAGGAGAGGAGAAAACAGGCAGAGCAGGACTATTAACAGGCTGCTATTTTGCTGGAGAAGTCTTGTCTGACACTTCCATCTTCTTTCATCTTTTAATTAAAGATAATTTAAATACACAGACTCCCTGAATGCAATTTTTTTAGAAGAGACATTATGTTAAATAACTCTGTGCTAAAACCTACTAAAATAATCAAAACCAAGGACTGATTTCAAGACAATCTCACAAGTGAGATAACGGAGCACATATCTTGCACAAAGAAGCAAATCAAAATTAGAGCAAATGCACATACACAGTGTGAATTTAATTACACTTCAACTGAGGAGTTAAGATGTAAATTAATACAGCTGTTAGCTTTTCCTTATATAATGTACTAGCGTAAAAGTCTAAGATGAGCAAAATGGAGAAGTTGAAATATTTCTTTAAAATACCAGTGAATGCTTCTTTCTTGAACTCAATTCAAAGGTAGTCTGATAAAGCATCTCCACAAAATTTTTCAAACATGGCACATTTACTTCATTTTTAACAGCCTATTAAAAAAAAAAAAAGCATACATAAATGGGTATAAAAGCTTATGCAGAAGGCGATTTAAATACACATTAAGATGTCCATGAATTGAAGAACATTCAAAAGTTCAGTCTCACATTAGGTTACTTATTTGAGTGTATTTATGTGAAAGATAAACAGAAGGACAGGAAATCATGTCATACACTATAACCATACAGTTAAAAAACCAAACCAAACCCAAAACCCATTAAAAACCCTACTATTTTAAGAATGTGGCCTGTATTTCACACTTGAAGAAAAAGTATTTGCCACCAAATAACAAATAAAACCTACACTGAAAATCTTTAAAAGCACAATTTCATATTTTTAAAAGAAATATACCCATAACTTTTTCACTGTTCCCCTCTTTAACACTCCCCTATTCTTTTAGGTCCCCCAGTTCTGAAAACTTAGGAAATAATAGAGGATTACAAGCCAACCAACCATATACGTGGTCTTTGTTCAGCTTCCAGAATTAATGAAACAGATACATGGAGCCCTATATCTTTTTTTACCCACACTGTCCCTGCATACAGAATAGCCTTCCTTCCACAAACCAGGCAGCTACCTTCTTTACCCTGCAAGTCTCTCAGGCTTCTCTCTGGATACCTGTGATGATCCATTTAGACATTATTCTCAACCTACTGTTCTATACAGTACAGGGGTGTTGGGGAAGGGGCTGGCTTTTCTGGAAGAAATCCTCTATACTGATAATTTCCCTATAGTATCAGGTAATTTTTTTGTTAGTTTTTAATTATTCAAAGTTATGAAAAGATATGTCATGACCACCTTCCTAAGAATACTCTGAAAATATTCATGATGAGGAAGCATAAAAAATAGCGTATAGTATTTCTGTAACATGTACAAATCCAAAAAGAAAGACCTGAGAAAGTAGTTACGTTTTAAATCACTTCCTACATACCCCCAAATTATTTATCTTTTGCTATTCTTGAGCTGTAAGCTGATCAGTACCCTGCTAGCTCCACATGAGAAATTAGTCAGTTGTTGCCAGCACACTGTTGCTTGGGATATAACTTTAGGCTTACAGATCTGCCTTAACTCCCCCACTGTAAAATATGCTGTCACCCGTCATACCTGCAGGGTCCAAACCAGGCCATATTTTTAAAAAAATGCCTGAATGACTAAGGAAAAGAATGACAGTAAAGAAGTCACCATTTCAAAACCCAAGAGCTTCCTTGCTTAAGCAATTTTCTGTATCCAAGATACAGGAAAATCTAGATTCAGTTCCTTCATCTGCTTCAAAAAATTCAAACTTGCATCTTACACCTTCCAAGAGAATGACTAACCCTCTCAACTGCATCTCAATCTGGGATGGGGCTCTCTGCCTCTATTTAAAAAGCTCCATTTGCATGAAATGATTAGAGACTCAGTGAGTCAGAAGGAAGGATCAAGCCTCCCTCACCAACCATTTAAAGCGCTGATTCAGGCTATGTTTGTAGGATGTGATCCACAAAACAAAGGCACTCTGCACAGCTGGCGTGCGTGCCTCCACAGTTACGACCGGATAGTCCCAATTCCCAAATGCTGCTTCTGCCTCATTACTGCACATGCAGTTTCCACTATATTTAAAGTATAATTTTGCAACCTAATATTCGTGTTTACCTAAACGCTAAGTACTTTCACTATGCATCCCCACTCCAACTGCTGAGCAATTGTGGAGTTCAAGATGACAAATGCATTAACTTTTTAACAGGACAAGAAATTATTCCCTAGAAGAGTATAAGTATGCCTAGGGAAGATCAAGACTTCAGTCAATAAATAGCTACTACTAACACCTTTTTGTGGTCATGCCTTATGGAGAAAGATGGTTTCCTTTCTAATTTTGTAAAAAAAAAAAAAAAATATAAAAATTTAAGCCAGTGAAGGGAGGGAAGCATTTCCCCATGGTAAGGCAGACCATTTGAAAGAAGATGCTGAGTTCAGAGAGATTTACCTTTCTTTTCCTACAAGCTTGCTTAGAGGGGATCCCCACCTGGTGTGCTAGTCTTTGTAGATCCCATTCTACAAAATGGGATTCTACACATCCTAGTTCTCCATCTTTAGCAAGATATGCCCCTATAATTGGGTGTAACACGGAGCCATGACTTGCCATTTTTTGGGACAGCGTGCCAAACACACCGTGGCCTAGCATTTGCTAATACAACTATCATTTTAGACAGCAATCACAGCAAGCATTCATCTTACTACGATGGAACTTTGAGTTTGTGGTAAATGGTCAACTTGAGGTATACTGAGCTGCTGTAACTTCTTGCTGACCTGTTGACCAAGCTTTACACAACTGAGTGAAGCCTGCCCAGGAAGGGGGAGAACCTGTCCGTACCAAAAGCATTCTCACAAGCAGCGTTACAGGTGCTGCACATCCAACACTGTGATAACAAGGTTTTTTTCTTGCTCATGGCTTTAGATTTAAAACACATACGGGAGATGATTGACTGCTCTTCCACTTGAGGATTGCGTCTAGTGGACACTCACCTCTACAAAACATTTTTATTTAATTAGCCAAAACTCACATTCTTCCTTCTTGCATGAGAGTTCACATTCTCCCTATTGGACTGTAAAAATGTAACACATCTCCATTTATTCTAGAAAGAACTTAACAGGTTTTGGCTAATAAAGAAAAGTCAATGGGACCCTTGAATGAACAAATATTAAACCAAGGAAATTTCAAGTTTCAAAGACTCTAAGATTGCACAGTGCTCTGGTGACAAAAAGGTCTACAAAAAAGACAATCTTAAGAAGTTCTGAAAAAAGACTGGAAACTAGCTAATACACAAATCACACTGACACATTTCCCTTTAAAAGGTTATGTAGGTGCTTGTAATTTACTTAATAGTCTTTTTGAATCTGTAAAAATATAATATTGTGAGGATTAATAGAAGCAATTTTAACAACAAAAGCCTAATTGAAAGTGAGGGGAATAGCAGAGGAGGGGGGGGAAAAAAATACTTACAGCAGCCACAGGGATGAGAATTTCCACAAACAAACCAGCAAGTGCATGTTTTATATCTTTATCTTTTACTTCCAGGAAGTATTGAGCACATTCCTTAGTAAGGAAGCATTAGAAAAATGTTTAGAAAAAAGAAGACAAACATCCCTATGCCATGAAAACCACTAGCAGTATCACATTAATTGCCAGGTTGAATTTAAATCATGCCATGTGTTTAAGTCAGTCTTATATTCCTTGACAACATCAACTTTACAAAACATTAGAAACTTTAAAACCTGCTTCCCCAGCAATTAAAAAGAAGCTGAAAAGGAGAATATTTGTAATACCGGATAGCTATTTACTTTCTACTCAGAATATAGAGTACTTAGAATACAAAAAAAATAAAAACACAGTTTTCCTCAGATTATTTTGAAGTTTTTTAAAAAATGCTTCTCTCTATTGAAATTATTAGAAAACAAGATTTTATTTTTATATACTCATTTTCAAGATGACTTTGATGCAAAGAAAATTTTACAGAGAAATAAATAATCCACACACGTGTTCATACTCCACTATACCAAACTCACCACTCTGGAGACAACCTAAAGCACTTACGTGTATGTTAGTATTTTCAGGGTTGAGATCAATGTCAATGGCTGTTAAATAGCTCTCATAAAAATTATGACCAAGTTACAATAACTTCAGTTATTGTGGAATGGGAGAGTTATTAATTAAGACAATTTTTAATCCACATCAAAATCAGCAAACAAAGAGATTTTAGGTTTCTCCAAAAATTAACAGAGTTTTTTTTAAACAAGAGTGTTTCTTTGCATCTCAGATCTTAAAGAAGATATATCAGGTAAATTTTTTGCTTTAACCCACTGCTTCCATAAAGAAAGAAAATCATTTGATTGCTACCCATTTTCATTTTGTCTTGAATGAATTCATGTATTACAGGTTTGCCACATTACTGAGACAATTGAAAATGGGTTCTCATTATGCTAGGTACTCACGAACTGCAGAGACACAAATGATTCATACCCCTGAGAACCTACCTAAACAGAAAAGGATGAAGGACGAGACACAAGTATAGTGAGCAACTGATCACAGCAAGCACCATTAATGACTTAAACAATCACAGTTATGCTCATTTCAGTTTTCTGTAAGATTCATTTACCTGCATGAACTGAAATGATGCTTCGAAATCCTCCACGGGATACATCTTTACTCGAAAAAACTTCATTCCCATAATCAAACTGATGATACTTTGTACTACATGGGGACTCTGTTCTTTTTGTCGCAGTTCCTTTAATTCAGTGACAAACTTCTTCCTAACAGCTTGAAACCTGAACAAGGCATATAGATGGCAATTTTTTGTATTCTTAGTTACTTTCATATGATGTCTATAATTTTGAACCAATTTCTTTAGTCTGTTAATGATAACATGACCTACAGTAAAAAAACCACAAGCAAGATCAACCCTGATACTTAAAATCTAGACATTTAATAAGAGTGCCCATAATGATCAGCACATTAGAAGATACTGATCAACTGACCAACAACTATTGCCGTATACCAGACCTCCTTCCCCTGCACCTACAAGTTGACAGCAAAGCATTTCATCATTGTACTAAAGATTATTTCTTTATTTTTTCAAATTTGTTGTGCTGGAACATGAGATGGACAAGCCAGACTACACTTGACACTTAAGCAATTAGTTACTGGGGTCATTAATAAATGCTGCTATATTAAATAGTCTTTCAGTCTAAAGTAATTTTTCCCCCAAGAGCAGGAAGAGTCAGAGACTGAACTTACTTTGATTGAGCAAGAACACCTGTCACTTCTGCATACAAGTCTGCAATAATATGCACATTCCCAGTGTTGGTTCCTGAATACCTAAAGAGGGGGGAAAAAAAAAACAACCAAACAAAACACACACACACAAACCCCAAAGGTGTTAAATACAATTTGTTCTTCCTAACCCCTAGCATGTTCTCAATTACAAGCAAAAAGTTTGTTCTAATGCAAGGCAGATTATTACCATAAAAACAATGCAAGTCAAGCATAAAATGCATGGGTGACATTTAAAGTGATGTAGTTTCACTAAGCAGACATGAGAGATATTCTGCATGGGAAGTTTACTATAGTTATCCAGCTAGGACTTTTCTTACTCCGGCTGGCTATGCAAATAATTCTGTATATTCTAAGCAAAATAAACTCAACATTATATTGAATGCAGCTTCAGTCTTTCAACATATGTTTTCAGTTTAAAGATATCGATCAGTGTTTCTTTACAGTATTATCACCAACATGTTGCATGTGAGGCAAAGGAGGACAATCACAACAATCAAGCACAGGCTGGTAATGCACACAAAATATTTTAAAGTATAAAAGTGAAACTTACCCTTCCTTATGCTTAAAGTGCTTAAAAGCCAAGTTTAGAACTTCATGTACTAAAGGATCTGGCACTGGATGAACAGGTATCTGAAATGCAGATATAATTTATCTGTATGTAATTATGTGTGTACATATGCACATATGTATGAAGTAAACAAACAGTACTGAGATGCCCTGTAGAAATCTCTCCCATTCTGTCAAAGGACACATCCTGGGTCAGCATACGATATCAAATTAATTCTGCAATATATGAACATTTACACAAACTGTACTGACATTCTCTTAAATTATTCTGCATACTGGCTTTTAGGGATTAAATTAATAATAAAATAAAGAACAGTAATGTAAAGCCTATGAATTTGTCATCAAAATTTATCAGACTAGGTTAACTATGCACCCTTCCACACTTTCTACCTTGTGCTGTGTTACTATTACAGATTTAACCTCAAAATGCAATTCATCTCGATATAAAGGAAGACAAAACCAAAAAATAAGAATGCAGAAGAGATGATCATCCCCATTTGAGACTTTCTGCAGATGAAAGCAGCCAAAACATATAAAAATCCTTCTAGCAATAAGTAACAATCTGGTGAGAAAACAAAACCAAGCATTGATGAGAAGGCCCTTTTTTACAAAGGTTCTCTTTGACATCACCACTTTTCGCAGGTTTAAAAGAAAAGTTTTGCTTAAAAACCAAGTGTATTCGTTTAAAAAAAGCACTATATATAATTATGAAGTCATATAATCTTTAAAATCTCAAAGCAAATTAAGTAGGGATTAGGATAACCCTAGTAAACAATACTGTTTGTTTAAGAATTTAACTAAAATATATTAGAATAAAATATTACTGTCTTGTCTACAGAAAATGAAGCCCTTAATGCTTGAGAATTTCATACTCTTCTGCATCAAGAAAGCTATTTGCCCAAGAACTTCCAGTTACTGGAACTGGCTATTCACATGCATATTAATACAATGAAGAATATATAGTCATTTAAGAAAAAGGGTTTTGTTCCTACGTAGGTCATGTCTGTCACCCTCTCTGGTTGCTCTGTGAGTATTGCAGAAAGGGCTGGCTCATACCCTTGGCAACCCTCTAAAACCAGTTTCTAAGAATTAAACAATGACAGGACTCCCAGGAAGATAGATGTAATATGAATATAAATACATTTATTGATAAAAAGCCATCCTTCTTGTGCTTTGTTTGACTGCCTAATTGCAGATTCACATTACAGGCAGAACATACAAACCCTCCTTTAGGTAACTTTTAATACTAAATTGACTGAAGGATTCTCTTAAGCGGTGTATCTACGTTTAGTGGCCTATTGCAGGTCTTTAGCAGAGGAAAATAGCCTTATCAGAAAAATACTTATCTTGTCTGGAGTACAAGCGTGGGAGGCTCACCAAGCATTACAGGAGTCACCACAGACTCTTCAAGACAAAAACTTTGGAACCTCTCCTGACATTTAAATCACTGGCGACATGTACTATGCTCAACAGAAAATCTAGTACCAATTCAAAATAAAGAAGCTACCCATATAACCCTGCGATCCTGAACAACCTATTCCATTTCGCTTTTTCTTTGGCACTGATAGAAAATTTAGGCAGCGAGAGAGCATGAACTAAAGATTTTCTGTAAAACACTAACGCATAAGAGTGTGATGGTTTTAATAGCATTCTCTGCATCTCTGTGCATGCAGTTTACAAATATCACTTTGGAAGATTGGTCAGTGTCTCAGGAAGGATAGGCAGCTCTTTTGTTTTCTTGTTTCCATTTCTCCTTTGTCCCTCAGCCAGTGCAAATTTTATATTAACAGAAATTGTGCATGTTACATTGGCTAGCACTACATTATAGGGTCAAGCAAAATTACATACCCTTTCTAATTTTTTTAAAAAGTGACAAGTGAATCTTGATGTTCAATGATTTCACATTGTATTTCAAAAATGTTTAAGCAGACAAAAAGCACGAAAGATAAATAAAATGTTACTTTCTACAGTTCTGCTTTTTGCAGTACATCATCAGTTTTGACTTAGTGGCTCCAAGACATGTGAACTGAGATAACGCAGGCATGTAAAGAAAAGACAGGAGAGGCCAAAGGCTTTATGCACCTGAGGGCATAATTACAGCCTTTTGCATATGCTCATCATATACATGCTCCAGTTTTTAAATACAAAAATTTAAAGGAAAGGATCAAAAATGATGTTAAAAGCAAAATACTAAAAGAATTTGCTGAAGCAAAAGAACTTACCTGTTTTAGAACCTCTATTAAAACTAAACAAAAAATGAAATCTACAGCTAAGTCCCTCCTTTCAAGTAGATAATCTCTTTCACGTTGTTGGTCATCCCTAAAACAAGAAATCAGGAACACATATCATACACAAGACTGAACACAGATATCACAGAGAAAAGGTATACATGTCTTTCATGCAATCATTGTTGCACATGTATATAAAATGGATAGTTAGAAAGGCTTTGGGGTTTGGTGCAGCACTGACATCTTGACCCCTCCTAAAAGGGCCTGCCAACAACCAAAACAATTCAGAAAGGAGTCAAACTAGCTTGGAATTATCACCATCCAACTTCCTTCTGCATATCAACCCCAAAATCATTAAATCACTTCATGCATATCATCTACGCAAGTTAAATACACTACCTCAAAGAAGCCCAAGCTCTTTCTATACAGATTTAGGTAATAACGGATCCAAAGACAAAATACTTGTCAAAGAAGTACAAAGCACACATATTCTTACAAGAAAGCACACAGAAATCAAACAGAATTTTGCAAGGAAAACTCTTACCCCTTCGATTTTGTGCTAGATCGAGGTCTGTATTCATAAGATTCATCTTCTGTTCCATTTTGACGCCTGTACCAGTCAAACAAGGTGCGTAATAAGGAGGGGAGACAGTGCTCTGCTACTGAGCTCATAGAGCTTATCAACTGAAAAAATTAAGAAAAGTAGTTTAGCCTGATAAAGCAACCTAAAAATCCTGGAATTAAAACCATTATGTCAGATTTGTATTTAACTAACATCATTAACTATACATTAAAAATGTATATCATATAATTTTACGAAGTGGCAACTTTATGTATCATTTTCATCCAGGACAGTTACTGTAAATATGACACTCAGTCAGTTTTTATGACAAATTTAAGCAGACAAAGCATTCCAAAACTCATGGGGATCAGAGTCCTACATTTATACAGACAACCTGTATAAAACCGTTGAGAAAACAGCAGAGATTATAGAATGTCCCTGAATGTTGCCACATGTATCTCTGAAGTATACGTACCTTTACATTACAAATGACAGATAGGAAATAACCCTCCTAAACCTTCCAAAACATGCTTCTTTGGTTATTATACAAACAAAAATATGAGCTTTTTGATATTCTACTCTTAATACATTTGACTGTCAAGATGTCAAGCTGTACTTATTTTCAGCATAACTCCCCTGTCTACTGCCCTCTTTCAGAAAACCCACGAGTCATAAACTTATCCATAAAACAGTGGCAACAGAAACCATTACAGCATGAAGACCTTAACGTGGCATGAAACTTAAACAGAGCTCATCAGTGCCCAGGCTTGGAGAGGAGAATAATGACTGGAGAAAGACAACATAAAGCAGTTATAAACTCTGTGCTGGGAGGCTGCAGGGAGCAAACCCATGCCCAAAACACTGGCTGGAAAATGAGAGTTACCACATTTCTCACTGATGCCACATATCAATTACCTCTTGCGTCTTTCAAGTAAGACGTTTCAGTAGGAGCCACACCCTCTCGTGATAACTTATCTATTATTTGCTATTCCAGAAGACCAAGATAACATCAATGCCATGATTTCCTTGTCCTCATTTGAAGCATCATGGTTTTTCAGGTTTGGGGAAGGGATGGGGGCAGGTTAACCATAAGGAAACATCAGAAAGGTCTCTTTCAACCATTTAAATACTCTACTCATTGTTAACCAGTCAGCTATTCACGTCACAAGAATTAAGTAGTATTCTTGACTGTCTGAAAAATCCTTGAATTATATAAACAAGTGGAGAAACTTCCTGAAAATAAGCAAAATAATATTCTTATTCTGTGAGGTCATAACACGCTACATCCCAGTATACAACACAAACTGCATAAATTCCAAACCTGAAGAGGAACTAGGTTTCACCAAGAAATATTTATTAGAATAATGAGATTATGGTTTTCTTCTTATGTCTGTCAATAGGACACTTATTATGTCTGTCCATAGGACACTTACTAAACAAGAGAGTCAGTGGAAAAACCTAGGCACACCTGCTGCAGGAGAGGCACGCACATTGAGCTAACTGCACAAAAAGATGAAGGCAGTCATTGCAGGCAACACAAAAACATAAAGTATTTTAACCACAGAAAAGAAACAGAAGCTAGAAATACTGCGTAGGCTTGCTATAATTCCTTCCATTTTGGAACAAACACTAAATTTTGAGAATAACTTCATTCTTAGACACGATGAAAACTTTATGACTTGCTTTAAAAGCCAAGCATGTTGTAAGCTTGTTCCTTGTGCTCTGATATCTATACAAAATAAGTACCCAGTCAACCAACCAACATACATCAGACTTCTAGGAGCGGACAGTAAGAACAGCTCCATTTTACCACTGTAAAGTTATACTGTGATCCTAAATGAAGCAGTGTTTGATGAAATGGAACATATACAAATTAAGATGTTGCTCAAGCGAATTTTCTGATGTGGCAGATACGAGAAACTTCCTTGGGGGGAAAAAAAACCAAAACCCAGTAACAAAAACTTGTAAAGAGGAAGAGGAAAGAAAGATTATGAGGAAATTTGAGACACTTCTGGGCTAATATTAAAACCATCATCCTTTAGTAAGAGGAAGCATCAGAAAAGAATCATTCATACAGCAACCACACACACAACAGGATAGGAAAAGATTAAGCCACACTTAAGTTACCCTGTGCTGTCAATGTAAAATGCTCCCCCAAAGTACTTCTCTGCCCTCCTTCTGAACTGACAGGTTTATCAGTAGAAGGGAAAGAAGAAAGCTTCCTTTTAAACTTTACTAAACGTTTTCCTTAAGTTTTCCTACAAATTTACAAGTATATTGTTACTACTACCACTCATAAATATTCTAGCAGTTGGGTATTTTACATCATCTTCCAGAGAAACAAGCTGTATCACATCCATTTAAAAAATTGTCATCGGTAAAGTGCTAAACCCAGAAACCAATGGCATTATAAAGCATTTCCCTCTTGAAATGAAGAATCATTTTTACAGTATAATGATTTATTTCCTGCCAAGTTTTGCATCCTTAATATTTTAATAAAAAGCCATTGGAATTATCAGGAAGAAATAATCTTTGCTTGTATTACACAGCTGCTCAGCAGAACATAAGCTATATGCTTATTTTATTTAAAATAATTACCATATTGCTTGGATACTAAATTCAAGACCGTCTTGTATTAAAATTATAAGAAAACCCTTTTATTTTACCACGAAATTATGCCTAGGTTGAAAGCAGCAATCCAGACAAAGAGAGATCCTGTAATGCCCAAGAGGACAGGGCTGAACTAGTCATCATGACATGTACTTATATTCCTTGGAACGAAACAGCACAATCTTAATGAATGAAACATGCTCCAGTCTTAAAGGTCGAAACACATTGCTAATTGCTGCACCTAACATACCCAACAGCACATTGAGAGGTAAGGAGAGAGATATGCAAAATTATAGTAAGATGTTAGAGCCCACATTCCAGCTATGGCAAAAATCCTGATCCTGAAATCATTGCTCAAGTTGTGCCTAATCATGAACAAGCCTGAACCCCACAGACACATCTGCTTTCAGCAAAGTCACTGAGATGGCCAAGATATGCTTCTGTGTGATCATAAAGTTTTGGTGTCTTAGGACAAGAGTAGGAAATTGCCAAGTATGATTCCTACAACAAACAAAAGAAGAAAAATATAAGCTATTTCAGTTTCAAGCTGTACAAGCAAAAATATTTTAAGAAATGCAGTATATGCTCTCTAAAAAAATTCCTCTCCGGTAGCTTCTTGACACGCTGGGAATGATAAAAGGAAAGCACTGGTACTAAAATGCTAAAATTTTTAACAGTTTAGAATTGTATCGACATAAAATTTTCCTTCTTATTTTTCAAAATCTCATCTCTTTTACCTAACTTACATTTATCCATTTTCCACACTTGGATCTAATAGCAGCCCTCTTGGTCTGGTTATGCTTCCAACAGAAACAATTTATAATCCCATTAAACAGCTATTTTATTCTCTCATGATAAGGACAGGCAACACTACACGCCTTCCTCCTCCATCCCGCTTCTTATCACTTACTGAGCTGAGAGAATGAGCGTTAACTGGATACCTTCTTACTCCCAGCATCCCTCTTGTGTTTCAATCATGCTCTTTTTATTCACAAAGCACAACACTAGCTCAGACACCGTATCAGTCCAGCTAAAGTCGCTTTTTAGATTCAAATTCCTAACTCCCTGAAGATCTCCGGGTGAACGAGGTTGGCCCAGTGACAGCTCTAGCTCCCCTGCTGTGTCACTGGATGCTGTGGCCATGCACTCTGGGTCCTCCTCTCTCCCCTACTTTGCCAATCTCTTTTTACTCTGCAGTTTTCTGCACTGCTGGAGAATTGATCTTAATATGGGTTTCCTATATCCAGCAATGAACAGAGAGGAACAATCTTAATTCCTTTTCCAAACAATGTTCAAAATTCCTGTCACCACAAGGGAGCCACTCTGCTCTGACTTCCTAAAGTAGTCTTTCAGTACTGTGAAAATTCAGATCTCGATGAACCCAAAATAGATTATAAATAACAAAAGAACAAAACAAGAACTCACACACATACACACATAATCAAAACAAATTATTTCTAACGTACTACATTTTCAGGAAAATTAGTTTATTTCTATTTTATAAGATTTCAAAAGTTACATGCTTTATTTTTTCATTTTTCTTCACTCAGCATATTTTTAGAACCTATATGTAGTTTAATACATGAATACTAGTAATTTATAAAAAGCATCCTTAACTGAGGAAAAATATGGGGATAAGGGTGGGGCTGGAGTTAGTAGAATAATTGGTAATATTACTGATGTACAGATTTCCTTACATCATCCTTATCATGCGTACTATTAAGTTTTTGGTCAGCTTTAATACAAAATACTGCTAACTACCACAGAACTTATGCCCTGTTCCCCCTCACCCATCTTCCTTGCTTATGAGTAAACTTTCGTGTAGGAGATAATGGCCTTACAGCAGGTTAGATTGCAAAACATTTAAATGCTATGGGAGGTTTTTGGTGGTGGTTTTGGGTTTGTTTTTCTTTGAAAAGAAAACTATACATCAAATATTACATGCTATATTATGTCTTTCTCTTTTGGGAGAAGGGAAGAGAGATGCACAGATTGCCATTAACTGAAAAGGAGGGGCAGGTCCATAGGTTTCACTGCGATGTCTAATACCTGTATCTGAGGAGTAATGGAAAGCATGAAACAAAAATCCAGCTACAGAAGACATGGACAGAACACTAAACTTCATACAGTAAGATGCTATTCAGTAACAGTTAAAAACAGGAACAGGCAATTCATGGGGCTTCATCTGAATGCTGCCTCTTCATTGCAAGGAAGTAGTTACGGGACAAACACATGCCTATACTATGAAAGAATTAGAAATACAGGCAATAAACATGAATAAATCAAGCAGAGAATTATTTCACATACAGTTCACTTATAGTAAGTGAAACAGTATAGCCTCGCAGTGCGACTATATACTCAGCAAAAGGGCAAAGTAACGTCTTGAATCTACCTTATGCCTTCTGCCACAGAATCAAAAAGCCCTCAGTAAAAGCCATGTTACTGAAATTAACATGATTTGCTTATAAAAGTAGAACACTAAACACTGAAACAATAAGTCTTATAGGTTGAGGTTACACAAATCCTGTTAACAGGAACAGAAAGAAATTAAGTCGTTTTGTCCCCTACCATATTTCAGCATCTTCCCTACGGCCGCTTTTACTGCTACTTTCAAATAAATTAGCTATTCTAGTAGTTTCTTAGTATCATAATCTACAATGGAAAATAAAGTCTAACTAATAATATTCAAAAGTCTAAATCTTTTGATGCTGATTCAGAGGTGGATGTCCAAAGTCATAACATCAGTGGAATCATTATTCTGCAAAAACAGAGGCCACCTTACCCCAATAAAAACTGCCTTCAATTACATGTCTCATACCTGATCAAACTGAAGATCTTCACCTCTTTGAAGAGATCTGGACAAGAGCTTTTCCTGTAAAAAACAAAACAAAACATGAATTTCACAATGCAACTGACTGTTATCAGAGTCCTTTCTCAGTTATATTACAGAACAAAGAAATAACTTCAAATGTAATATTTGCATTATTTTTCAGCTAGAACCACTTCTGAAGATGTAAAGAAGAGAGATATAAAATTAATTTGGTAGCTTCATAGTAATGATGTTAAAGACTGACAAATAGAAAATGTCAAACACCTCTCCCTAACAGCAGGGCCCACAGCAGCGTGCTCAAAAGAGATAGCTGATGGTGGGTGCAAAGTGTAACTTAGAAGGAAAGCCATTCCCATCTGAATTAACAAGCATACTCACATTCATATAAGGCAGTTATTGTAAGCTACAAGAATGAATTTTAAAATGCCTCGCAAAGGCGAGACCATTGTTCAATGCACTTCCAATCTGTGCTTTCCCTGAACTGCAATGAAAACCAGCTAGAAAACTTAGTCCAGAAAAGGAGAATGTCAATACCAACTTGCTTTACGTTTGAAATAACTTTGTACGGTACAGAAAAGATGTGGTATTACTAGAATTTCATTATAACAATATTTCATTGCTACCAATACCATAAGACATATTGCTCTGTTAAAACCAAAATTAAATTATATTCCTGACAAAATAATTTAGGGAGGATTAAAGCATTAAGAAAGGAAAACTCTCATGGCGCTTAGGGACATGGTTTAGCGGTGGACTTGGCAGTGTTAGGTTTAGGGTCGCACTCGATGGTCTTAAAGGTCTTTTCCAACCTAAATGATTCTAGTATTCTATGAACTGTAACAGTAATATACTAATTCTCACTAGTCACTGTTGAGAGTACCAAATTACACAGTTACAGGAAATACAAATTTTATATCTCTTGCTAGGGTATCCTGAAAAGAGAAAAAAGAAAAGGGGAAAGGGGGCGGGGAGAGAGAGAAAAGAAAAAAAAAAATACTAAGTTGCATGTACTGGCTCTCAGGGTCAATGATTTACAGTAAGCCAAGCAGCACAGTAACAGCTTTAAGGGCATACTATAAGGTATATAAAGATGTGATGAGTATTTCTTGCTATTTAAAGAAATATTAAACTACTTTTCATTTTTACAAGTAAAGTAGAAAAAGTACTCAAGGTAAGGAGTTTACAGCTCACACTGGATTGCAGAGGCAAACAAAGCGCTTTTATGGAGCAAATAAAGTAGTAAGCTAGAAGAGAGCTGTTAATTTGCCTTGTCCGAGATGTAAAACGAGGTGTCAGCGGTGCTGATAGCCAGTACTGCTCTCAACAGGTTGTGCCTCAGCTTAAGAGACAACACCCATGCTGCCAGGCCTTTGACAAAAATTTAAAAAGTCAATATTGCTTGGCATTTAACACTTCCAAGGCTGCAGCGAACAGACTATATGTTAAACAGATACAATTTAGGACTGGATGTACCAAGTCCAAGATTCAAACTCGCAGTTTATTTTCGCTTGTCCTAATCGTAATCTTGGAAACATGAGACAATTTCGGGTGTTTTCTGCTACGAGTACAGCTGTGCTTGGTGTTCAAAAGCACACAATCTCTGACAACTATTACAGCCTCTGAAAACTTGAACTCAACACTGCTCACGCAAAACGCATTTGCCTACTCTGAAAGTATAACTTGAAATAATACAGGTACCAATTCACAAGTTGGACCATTTTCACTTTCTATAATCCAAAGAAATGCACTTAATTGTCTAAAAAACCACTGCCATTTATGTATACTTAGAGCATGCCTACATAAAAAAATATTTTAAAAAGAAGGTGGTTTCAGGAAAATGCATGTAATATTCTGAAATAGTTCTATTTGTTCATCAACTGATGTATTTGCCAATGTACTTTCACTGTGTATTCAAAAGCAAGGGGGAAAAGGTTTCAGACACTGGCAAGCACACACTTTGAATCTTACAAATTCATACAGTTTTACGTGTTAAGTCTGTTCAAAATACTGTTATGAAAATTGTCATTTTGGAGCAGATACCAAAAGCTCCAGAGAGCACCTGCAAATCAGAATTCCCTTTTAACGAGAACTCCTCCCTCCCCTTTTCTTATAGGGAAATATCTACTATAGGTGAATTCACATTATCTGTACTACACTTTTAGATAAACTGCACAAATAATTGTAATCTTATCTATAAAGCAGAAACATGAGAAACGTTCCACCCTATATAAACATCATATATTGCCGAGTAAGCTGAAGGAAAATAACTCGACAAATATTTCCTGAGAAGATAGAGAAGTGACTTTCCTGTAAGAAGACGGTAAAAAGTCAGGTTCCTTAAGTCTCCTTACGATACAATGCCCTGACATGCCACGTCTCAACCATGGTACTACCAAACTGTTACAGAGGTGAACACTGGGTTTATTATACCTATTGCACGTGTCTAAACCCAGAAATAGCTAAAGAAAAGAATGATTAAAAAAAAGTCAAAGAGGAATCAAATAATCTTTAAGTCTTTAGACAAAGAAGTTGAAATCCATGTCAGTAGATAGCGAACTATTTTTAAGATAGTTCTGAAAATTTATCTCCTTCCCCCCATTCTATACTAATTAAGACACTTCTGTACGTCAAATGCTGATATAACTTGTAAGATTTTTTAGTATCAGGAAGAATGAAGACCTTACAAGTTCATAAAACTCCTTATTATTTTTCCTCAGCATTAAAAAAAGCTTACCTGCTAAAAGGTACGTATCACCACAGTTAATGTAACACTGACCACACAAATGTGACGTGACCCAATAATACTCTTTAACCCAGTCACAAGGTTTATCAAGGCCTTTGAATTGAATTATTTGTATGGCTTTAAAATTTATTTTCTTTCAATGTCTTTTTCTCTCTCTGCTTTGTCATGGCCCCAGTCATCTACATGACTTACAAAAATCTATCCAGGAGCATAAAGTAAAGGTCTGGAAACTTTCATTGAATTAATAATTTAAGATTTATTTTCCTGGCTTCCTGAAGTTCAGAGACAAATGGAAATAACAGGTCTACATTTATCTTTTACAAGTGAAATGAAAAAAAAAACTCCTCTATTGAATTAACCAAAGAGCAGTTTGTATCCATTGTGTAAAGCAGAAATGTCAACATATGGCAGGCAGCAGAGATCAGGATGTAGACAGTCGTGCCTGTGCTGTGCAAACAACTGCACCCCTGGAAAAAGTTACCACCCGTTGGCCCCTCTCCAGCATTCACTGGCACTGTCCTCTCGTGGCTAGCACAACTCAGTAGGGCAGCTCAGGTGAACAGAGCAAAATGTATTTGTTTCTGTCCTCCAAGCTGCAAGTAAGAAACCAGACAAGCGATGCCGTCTTGCCTCCCTGAGCCCAAGCGCTGGGCAGCACCTGCATCCTTGCCCCGGAGTCAGAGCAGTGCACGAGAAACACTGTGCTGAGGAAATGCGGTGTGCTAAGCTTTACAGATTTGAGACAAGCTTCTGAAAGCACCTAGGCAAGATTTGCGAGAGCATACAGTACTGGTGTGAGCAATATTTAGTTTCTCCATGATGGGATAAAATAAGCCAGTTGCCAACAGCAGCGAAATACTCTTGCTGGTTTCAACTTAAACGTGAGACTGAACTATAATTTGCTAAGTTAGCAGTTTACCTAATCACTAATCTTTTCCAGTATAGTTTGCTTGATGTTTGGGGAAGGCTGGTACCATGCCTCAGTCATCCTTGCTTAGCTGAGGAAGAGTATTTTAAGCTACAATAAATCTGTCTGAGCCCTTCTTCCTCTAAAACCGTATAGTAGCACAAAAGACTTTGAAGAATTTATTTTAAAAAAGAAAAATAAAGGTGTTTTAATTTCATTTACTTATTAAAAGGATGATCTTCCTTCCTGCAACTTGATATATTTATTTTAAGCATTTGCTGATAGGCTCTGTCCATAACTTTGGAAAATCTGCAGTATTAAAATTTCACAAGCAGAGAACTCTTAATTAAATCAGTGGAAGGAAAACTTTTTTATTACTCACTGAGTATCCTAAGTAAATTCACAGCCAAAGAAACCATTTAGTTACTTTTTAAAAACACAAGTCAGTTACTCATAGATGAAACTCATACATCTGGCCAAAATGGTACCAACTCCTCCCCGCCAGGTGCTGTCTTGATCTTAAGTTACTATTTTTAAAAATTTATTTATTTTATTACTTGTAATTAATTTTTTGCTCCCCTGCTGACATGTTTATCATCAAGTTTTAAAACGTGTCTAACTCCTAACTTTAATTCCTCTGGCTCCAAATTCTCTCAAATAGCTTCATCCAACACATAAAACATTTATGTAACACTATATATATTCTCCACGTAAACTTTATTATTTGTAGTCAAGCCATCCCACAAAATCAAATCATACTAAAATGATAAAGGGCTTTCCCCTCTTCCTGTAAAGACTTTCCTCCAATCTCAGTCAGTACCGTTGCTGTGCCCCTCCAGCATTTTATCTTTCCTTTTAAATGTCATACACTAGAACCAAATATTCAGTATTTATATCAAACATTACATACAAAAATAAAACTACTTGAGTACTGCCTTTGATTCAGACACCTAAGGACTCCATTCCACCTCTTTGTACCACACAGGCTCAGGTTGCTGCACTTCTCAACAGCTTCCAGCACCTCTTTTAAATTGCTGGTTTTCTGTAAAGACCTTCCTTCCCATCAGTATCAAATAAGGAATGTTGGCTGTATGTGCAAATTTACATCTGACTGCATTAAAATATTTTGTTTAAAAGAATTGCAAATGAACCCAGACAGAACTGTTAAAAAGACTGTCACAAATGACTACTCCACTAATATTTATCAGTTCCTATTTTACCCCAAAGCATACTGTATACACACAAAATAACAATTTCAGAATCTTACTAGTTAAAGATCCTGACTAATGTAGACTTCATGCAATCACCATAGAACCTCACCAGACAAAAGAGCTGGGAATCAGTCTTCTTTGAAAAGTACATAGTTTCACTAGTTTCATGGGTTTTCTAATTTTTAATCTGGCAAGATGCCTTGATTTGGTATGATTAACAGAATTTAAAAGATTTGTTTAACAGTTAACGGTTTAATAGGGAGACATAGGCCGGGACTGTTGTCAGAGTATTTATTTAACCTGGTCTACAGACAAGTTTTGCAGCACAAGTGAACTGCTGGGCTGTTACATTTACCATGCAACCAGCTATTTAGGTTAGGAGATTTAACTCCAAACTAGCTGTGTCTACAGAAAAAGCCCTCTTCAGCCTATCTGAATCACAGGCATACCATGTCACTCTGGCCAAGCGCTATCCTCCCTGTACATTTAACAGATGAATGGAAAAGGGGCCGAGGGAGCCGCCTTCCCAGCAGTAGGCATGCAGACCACCACGCCGAGTGGAGCTACCTACTTTTCCACCCACAGCATCACCATCCCCACAGCTCTCCTCTCACTTCTTAACCACGTACCCTTCACCGTTTGCGTGCCCCTTTTCCTACAAATGCCTCTGTGCTTTCTTATCAAACTCTCCTGAATACCTCTTTTGGATGTCTATAAGAAAACAGACAAGCTTCGTTTAAATTCTAGGCTTGCCTGGTGTACACACACACACACACACACACACACAGTATACCTAAGTAGGTGTGTATAAAGAAATGCTTCATTTTCCTCAGCCTTTGATCTACTAATGGTTTTAACTGCAGGCGACCCAATCAGTGACACCACAGAACATGTTTAGCACCCTTTTTGTGTTCTTTTAGGCTGCTGCTTGTTAACATTTTTCCTAAAATTTCAAAACTGGGGTCCAAGTGCTCACACGTCCCTTTTTCTGTAATAGGGTCATTCACAGCAGTGAAGACCGTCTCTGCAAGGAGCAGCTGCAAACAGAGGCCCTCCAATTTAGTTGATTTTATAGTTATAATTTCAAATTATTTTATCTTTTGCAACCCAAAGAACTTATATTTAAGATTTCAACACCCAAATTCATTGCATGTCAAATCTATTTTATGTCCTTGACCTATTTTGTCCAAGAGATGGTAATGCAGAGATTACAGCCCCCTGCATCTATGTCAGAAACTAATAAAACTAAATTGCATTCAAACAAAATAAATCCATCTATATAGAAATAAAAATTAAATGTATGTTGCAGGAAGTATTCCTGGCTGAACAACATGGAAAGCATCCTATAGTGCTGTAGGATTTTTATGTCTGTCTATTCTGAAATCAGTAAGCCTGTCTTGTACATTATACCCTACCTTCAGATGATCAGAAGAAATGAGCAGAAAGAAGCACCCCTTATGCAAAAAACAAGGCAGTAAAAATTAGGGAGAGAACGACAATAAGAGGAAGAGATAGTGAGAGGACCTGGCACGCAGTGGGTGGCAGCGGGTGTTGACACCAGAAGGAGAAATGGAGACACAAGCATTCCAACCCAAGTCCAGGCCTAGTCTCTCAGCGGGGTGGACCAACAAATGAACGAATGAAAAAATTCTTTCAGGAACTGCTAAAGTATGATGGTTACAAGGAAGAGAAACATCTGAATTAAGACTGTCACTCTATGCTCAATTCAACATACCAACCACAGCTTGCTGTAAAGTTCATTCTACACAGTCACATATTGTTCTGACACGAGCATCTGTGTCACATCTTGCATGCACAGGATGACCACGTGATTGCAGCAAATTGTAACGAAGGCGTGCATCTGCCCCTTTTCTTATAAAATTTGAGAGATGTGTAGGAAACAAGCAGGGCAGTATGGGACAGATAATTATTTTTATAGCTATTTAAAGCTATTGGGAGGAAATGGGACACCTAGAACAACTGTTTACTTGACAGCAAGCCCATAATATAGCATAATCTTGACATCATCCCATGGGCATAGCAGAGTCATGATTACCTGCCACTGCACAAAGTTATGGGGTTATTAGTATTTTAAAATTTTAAAAATGCAATTATATCTAGTAAACTTCTGGTTTTGTAAAATAATGAATTTTAAAAATGTATTAAATTTTTTTTAGCTAGACAGTAAGCACTTCAATCTTCACCACTAAAATCAAGTTACGTATTAGGTGGCTGTGAGGGCTTTCTTCCCCCGAAAGGCTACAGGCATCCTTTAATGAAAAAGGCTGAGAAAAATTGCACTACAAAATATCTTCAAAAAAATTTTGTTACAAGAATTAAAGGAGGAGGAAAAGCACAGGGACATGAACATTGAGGACCTGAGTGAAGTCAGGAACATCAGAAGGTGCATTACCACATAGAAAACGTTACTGCTGTATTACGTTATATCTGTGAAAATGGTATTCTTTTAGAGAAAGTTCTGATCCGATCACAGCTGCAATGCACTGGATATGACCTTAACATGTCATATGTTGAGACTAGCGGGTGCATTTGCATTTCCCGTTGAACATCAGAATGGTAAATCACTTGTGTAAAAATACCCAACCCCTACACTTTAAAGGGATACTAATACTAACTCATAACTCAGACAAACTAAAATCACAACTGAGTGAGATTTCCAAGTTAAAAAAATATATATGTACACTGGCTACTATATTCCTCCAGGTGTTAGTGTCATTACTTGGGAAAACAAACCAAATGCATCTTTTCTTGAAAGTATACCATCAAAGTATGATTTCAAAGAAACATCAAGAGAAAACACTTTGCAGTGTTAATCAAGGCACATTTTTTTATTGTCACTATTTCCTTTTGTAACTCTACAGAACTTAGGAATACTAAGAGGCTTTGTTTCCAGTAACCACCACGGAACAGTTTTAACGGAAGTCAATAAAACATAATCCAGGTAGCAACCCTGTCTGCAGAAGCCTATTCATTCCTGAAGTAATCCCTTTGAAAAGTCAATAACTGGGGATGTTTTTTTCAGTAACTATACATATGATAAATCGGCCTATTTTAGAAAAAAAGCCAGACCATTTCAAGGGATACTATGTAAAAAAAAGGACTCACCAAAGGTTCAGCCATTACAACTTCAATTTTCTTTTCAGCTTGAACAGCAAATTCAGCGAAGAGGCTTTTGATGACATACTCGCCAGGTTTGACATCTGGATCAATAGTAATGTTAGACATGATGATGCCTCTCTTTCCCCAGGTGGAAACAACACTTGGAGAAACTCTGCGTTTATTTACTCTGCTGGGTCGCGTGGAGGCTATAGAAAAAAAAAGAAAAATAAAAAGCAATAAAACAGAGCTTCTAAACACAGTGCCTGTCACTTATTTACTTTCCCGTCCGCCACACAGATGTATTCATACAGTGAATTCTGTAAACCAGATGAAGGAAATAACTAGCTATAACATTCAAAAAAACAGTTTTTTTATTAGGTGGGAAAATCTAAAGATAAATTGCATAAGGATTAACAGTGTAACTCATTTTTATTAATAATAAAACACAAAACTGTCTTACGCTGTGCGAACAGCCCCATTCTGAACACAACTGTATGACGATCACGGTAAAGTTTAGAGTTTTTAATATCCAGTACCTTCAGTACAAGTATGACTAAAAATAAAAAGGTTCAATTTAAAGGGTTGTCTCCCTATATGGTGAGAGGCATCTGCTTGATCCAATTTTTATAAATAGTCCATGAAGTTCAGGTTTCTACTTGGTGTCCAAGTATCTTCAAGAGAAATATTTCCTTGGCCCCGCTCAGCACTTTTTGTCAGTAAGTTGACTTTCCTAACGAGAACGCAAACGCTTTCTAGACATGTCATGCTAATTGTTTTTCTCCACTCTCTAGTCACAAATCTGAAAGACTTATTCCTTAGATATATTAATTAATTGATCAATATAAGTAACACTGGATATATTAGTCTCCCTCTCTAAGGATTAACACTTTCACTCTTGCAGAAAAATTGTCTTATACTAAGTTTACATATATGTATTCACCTTTAATCTTATTTTTCTCCCTAAACACGCAAAAACATTTCTTTATTATCACAGCTGCCACCCAATGTGAATTGTGGTACTGAAAATGAGGTATCGGAACTCACTCACACATGAGTTTAACACACACACAATTCTTGTCTTGAACACTATAGATCAAAGTAACTATTGACATATCTAATGATGCCACAGATCTATCCAGAAAGGTCTGATATTTCTTCAGCATATTCCATGATTGCAGACATTTTTTTTTTAAATTGATATTAGGAATTTATATTAAGAATTCTTACCTATTAAGATTTTATTTTCCTAAGATAGTTGTATAAGGAGCCTAGTCTCAGCCTATTTTATTGTATTACATATCATAATTTGTTCAGATAAGCTTCTTTAAGGCTTTTTGCAGTTAAGAGTGTGAGGAGATGCACTTGGCCAGTTTTGACAAACTTTCAACATTTGTGTGTGTTTTAAACTTGTACATGTGCAATTCCTATTAACTAAATATTATCCACAATTTTTACTCAAACATTTTTTTCCAGTGTTGAACTCATTCATGAAAATACTGGTTGCCATGGAGACCAAACTGTTGGTACTTCACTTTGCATCTTCCCAAGTTTGACTTCAGCTATTCAAAATTTCTTCTATCACTTCAGAAAGTTACATTCGATGTAACTCAGGCTTCCTCAGCTTCCACAGAAAGTATTCATTTATCAAATGCATTACTGAAATGAACAATTCAGCATGAGTGAAAACAGAAATGTCACAGCTACCTTAGTCTCTAAGCTAAAAGAAAGGTTACCTTGCATAAGGTTTGGAGTACTACAGATGACCTGTGTGATTTCCCCTAAGTATTTTTTGTACAGACTTGCTGTTTAGTTAGATTAATGCTTATTTTTTTCCTGTACATCAATTGCAGTGTGCCGTCTTCAAGGCTGGAAGGGCTTGTCAAGGTCACAGAGCTCAGTTCCCAGCAACTCAGTTCCCAGCAACTGGGGGCAACACCAGAATGACATGCATGCACACTGCATGCCATAAAGCATTTCTGAACATCCTCTGTCACTTTGATCTTGGTAACAGAGGTCCTAAAAGACACAGAAGAGAGTGTGCTACACAGCGCAGGCAATGGGAGATCAAAGACACTGCCATGTTCTAAACCCCTATGGTACTTTCTCTAGGTGAAAGTACACAAAAGTGTTAGGAAACAGACCAAAGTGCATGCTGCAAAGACAACCCAAAGTATCTGACTTGAAAGAAAAATTCTTTTTTATCCCATATCTGATGACTGGCTTGTCCCTTAGTACAGAGGCATAAACGTGTCAGGCGCTTTAAAAAATACTTAATTTCTTTACAATGTCTACCTTCTCCAGCATCAGTGCTCCTGTCACTCTTAAGCCCTGATGCTTCCAAAGGCAGCCCAGGAAACAAGAGAGATGCATTATCTGTCAAGAATGAGAGCACAGAGGTTTGAGGAGAGAAGAAGCTATAAGAAGGAATATATCCTTCTTAGCCATAGCAGGTAACAAACAGAAACACACAAAGTATGAGATTAACAAAAAAAAAAATGCTGCAACACAAGTTTTTTTAACAACTCTCCTTTCATATCCACCTGCAAATGAACAAAATAAAAAAATCAAGTACCTAAGGACTAACAGATACCACACATTTCTAAGTAAACAGTTATTTCTATCCTAAATTGAGAGTTTCCAAGAAAGCTGAAGCTTTGTTCTACTGAACAGTCCAACAAATTGGACTATATTTAATTTCAAAACACATATTGAAGCTAACAGACTGGAAAGAAATGAGAAGTTTAAATCTCCTTTTGGACATCATTAGCTGTGTCTGGTCAGAATAAATCTAGCAAAGCAGCTGCTTTGGCACCTCCTAGACGTACTCACGGAGTGTGGCGCAATCCCCACTTTATCAGGACTGGGGACTTAAAGGAACGTACCACAACTCCTGTCCAGTCCACACTCCTGATCAATGGGAAGCTGGTACTCAACCAGCTCTTGACTCTCTGTAGGGAAATCAAGACTGACATGCTGCTTAACCCAGACCTAAATCTAGATTTGCCTTATGTAGACGAGTCTTAGTTGTGTGTTTATACAATATATTTCTGTCTCCAGTTTTCAAAAGATCGCCTTAAAAAGCACGTCATTTAAGAACAAGGAAAACATTGAAAGCTGATCATCTTCAAAGTACTATCTTTACTTTGCATCAGTAAACTAATCCTCAGTAAGAGACCATCTTAGTATACCAACTTTCAAAGCCACAAAACAGCTTCTCTCACTAATCATGAAAACCCCAAGGCTGTTTATGCTCATCTGAAACCAGGCATACTGCAGACAAATCCTCACCCCAGGCTCATATGATAACACAGGAAACCAACTTAAATTGGGCAAACTGGACAAAAATTTAGCCCTGGCAAGAAAATAAGAAGCAACTACAACCAGACCATCCTCCCAGGAGTGTTGCAGAAATTTCAGTGCAAGGCAGAGGGCACAACCAGGGGAATGTGGATCCAGTACAGCCTTGTATCAGCCTGCAATAGCACAGAGCCTGCTCCTTGGCTTCAGCTTCACAAAGCCCCCGTCAGATGGTATCAGCTGCAATACTGTCACAGGATGCAACCCCTCACAGCCAGCTATCTCCTTCCCTGTACCACCCCTCGTCCTGTGCAAGCAAACACAAGTGTGCAGCTGTGTAATGAACTGAACTGGAAAAGCAGCATATGCATTAATTTTTCTTCCCCAGGTTAATTTTGACACAGTTGTCCAATTCACTCACCACATGACCATACATCTGCTAGTGCCAGCGCAATAAGGAGACTCAATGCAGGGACAGCACTTGCCTTTTTACTCTTCCAGCAGCAAAGCAGACTTAAGGCTATGCTACAGGCGTACATGTTTCTAATCTCTGTGTTCACATGCACAAACTCTTCAGCTGGTAATAAACCTCCCCAAAAAAACAAAGGAGAAATGTCAGACTGAAGCAGTTATAAATGACGCCGTGAGAGGATTACAAGTATCTTAGTTTTGCTGAAATGCCAATGTGTTCAAAAGGCAGAATAAATGACTAGGATTTACTTTCATCTATGAACTTGCTGAGGACTGATTCATGACAGCATTAACGGTTCATGTTAATGACTCTTGCCTTGTATATGACAATGCTCGTGGTTTTATCTGCTATGTAAAACCAGTAAGTTAGTTAAACACACACAGAAAAAAAAACACATACGAGGGAAAAAGGGGAGGGAGCTTGACTGTGTTTAGTAAGAAGATATGTAGTAGTTCCTTAAAGAAAAGTCAAAATCTGTTATCAGGTTTCTTAACTACGACAAAGAACATTATTATCTGGTATAATTATGTTCAATGGGGTTAATTTACTCATGAACTTGCAAATCGGTAACACTGTAAGAAAGGTCTATGTGGATTTTAAATAGCATGTTTAATGAAAAAAATAATCTCATTACAGGACAGGATTAAATGATTTCTTTCTACTATTCTTTGCCATCAAAGCATAAGCTCTTCTCTGCTCCTAGCTGCCAGTGAAAATTTAAGTTTCAAACATTGTTTTGAAGCTTCAAAACATGGACCATTCTACAGAACTTCAGATTAAATCTGGAACCCAAAAATCATACCACTCAACAGTTCAAAAACAAAACACTACTTTCATAAGTAGCTTGAAAACACTGCATGTTATTCACTTGAAACAATATCCTGTCTGTTTGCTCTGATGAGAGCTAGCGCTACGTGGGAAATCTGGGAGCAAATGCTGTAGGAAATCTCTGTTAAACAGTATTGTTTGGTTGCTAGGGCCACACCAAATTGTTTGGATAGTTTCAAGGAACAGTAAAACAATACAAGCGATAATTAGACAGACAGCATACTCCTAGGTCAAAAGGCAACACACCCTGATGTATGCTAAATTAGAAACAAAGTTGTTTCGTGTTAAACACAAGCACCCAGGACTAGGAAAGGTTACTTAATACCCAAGTTGGTATTAAAGAATGCTATTTTTATCATCCTGCTTCTCTCTGTATAGCCCAAACACATCGAGTATTTGAGGATGTAAGTAGTGTCCCTATTTACCAACGAGATCATTCCAGATTCAAACACACATGACTAATTCATCAAGCGACATGAGGTATGGCATTCTCTTGTCTTTCTCTGCACTGGCAGTATACAGTGAATTATCTCTGGAAAATGTTTAACAAAGATCATGGCTCCACAAGTTCAATTACACTACATAAACAGGCAAAGAACAACCATTATCTCATTAACAAGCCGCGTGGACTAAGAGGCCAGATTGCAAATTCTTATTTACCTCTCTCTCTTTCACTGATTTTATGTGAATTTGATGAAAAGAACTAAAGAACCAGCAGCAGTAGCTGGTACTCCTGTCATGCATTTACAAAACATCAAAGGTTAATAAGATGAATGGATTACCCACCTGTGAAGCAGAAACAGGCTTAGAACTGGCTTAGCTCAGTGGCACGGTTCAGTGTAATGTTTGTAAAGCCAAGTCAAACCTTTCAGTGAGAGGAAGTTTTATGTGTATTGATAACTTCCCCTCCATGTCTAAATCGGAACTTACATTTCAATTCTGCAGTAGAAGCACTTCCCTACTGACAATTTATCTAAGAAGCTGCAGATATGTTTATATTACGTTTTAGCCAAGCTATAGAACAAAGAAACATAAATGAATGCTGCATCAATAAACAGAAGATAAGTTTATTTCAACAAGTAGCTAATTAAGCATACGGCTAAAATGTGAAGGATGACCTGGGAGTGAATACGGAAAGGAAACAAAAGTTATTTGAGTGTATTGTGGAAACTGCTACTATGACAGCTGAGCTTTCATTTGGACTCAAAAAAAACCACAGAACAAAAACATCACAGAAATCTTCTGAAGTTTTATCATACAAATCATTTTTCTACCCACAACATGTATGAACATACTTTATTTATGGAAAGTTGACTCAACGAGGAGAGAAGCTGCCAATTTGTCTAGTTACAGGTACTCACATGAAGCTTGTTTTCTGCTTTCAAAGCCTCTCAAAACACAGGCAAGAAATTTAATCTTAGCTTTCCCCAAAATGCAGACTCCTCTGCTAGTAAATGGTAACAGAAACATTGCTTCAGGCCAAAACAGAGACACAGCAGAAATTCTAAGGAATAAAATCTTAATCTGACAATACCTAGTCTTCTAGGTATCTGGCCCAGATTTCAATCCCTTAGCAGATACAGTCTTGATGCTACTGATCATCCTCACATTTCAAGTTCTGCCTTATAACTAGGTAGTTTGGTCCTTCCGAAGATTCTGTAGTCTCCCCCCCCCCCCCCCCCCCGCCATTCATATCTCTGACAATTTCATTCATAAACTCTAATTTTTAGATTTTCATTTGGCATAATGCTTTCTAGAAATCTAACCAAACAGTCTCCTGAAAGGGAGGAAGTGAAAGAAAAATGTTTCAGTAATATTGCTTCAAACTTAGAAGTGATGGGTTTTGTTACTAAAACAAGCAAACCACCACCACCACCACACAAAAACAAAAAACAACAATTTAAGTTAAGAAGAAAATTTATCTTCCATCTTCTCCATACCTATGAGCATGGTCTGAGATGTAGGAAGTCAGTCCCCTACATATCAAACAGAGACAAGCCCTTGAAAGGCCTCTGTCACCCTTTCTGAACTCCTCACCACCAAAATCTTCTGGAGACTTTCTGCTATGTTCTCGGCCACGCAGCACCTTTCCCACTTTTTTTTTTTTACCAATATTCAGACACCCTTTGAGGACATATTGTGAAGAGAACATGAAATCCCTATTGCCTAGCTGCTTTAATGGCCAAGCAATTTCTAACTAGCAAATATTCCAGTCCCTGTACAGGACTTCATATCTTGCAGTCTCTTCCCTACTTTATTTTGAGAAGTCTCAAAATAGAATACATATTTCTTCCCTGAAACTCCAGAACTGACAGAAAGATAAATAGATAACAGAGATAAAAATCAGGAAAATAATTGTTTTAAAACTTTTTGCCTAAACTCAGATACATGAGAAGAGAGAAACTGGGCTATGCATTTCCCCAAGTAAATCCTGCTGGCTTTGCCACTTCTTAAATAAGACTATACTAGTCATTCCTCTTACCTTTACACATAGGTGAGAAGCATCAACCTGGCAAAACCACCTGTCTAAACATCTCACATCTGTGGAAAAGAGCGCCACTAACTAATTGCAAAATACCAGCTTAAGCGTTTATCCCTGAACAAAGCTTCTTTCAGATCAGAAAAATCACAGCGATCCTTAAAAATTGTTAGTGGAGTTGTGGCTGAACAGGACTAACAACAGCCACATGGATCACAGACAATCACCTAAATCAGATGGGCAGGTATTTTATATCTTTGGAAGGTAGAAGACAGAAATACTTTTTAAAACAAATGTCATGGTTGAAAAAGAGGGCAGATCTGACATTCAGGACAGCGTCAGGACATCCAGGGCAGCCAGTCAGAAACAGACTATTGCTGGGCTCACTCTGTCCACTGAGAATGTTGGACTCGTGAGCAACAAAGGCTGCTACAAGCCACAGCCTTAAAGATATTTGCTAAAGCTCACCTGATCTCTCATGCTATGTAATTCTAACTTACCTTGGGATGGCAGGGCAGAATGTCCCATCTATGGTGCAAGCAACTACCTTTACAAACAAGAAATCTAAAATTAAGTTTAAAAAAAAATCCGAGATGTATGTAAGATCAATTTTACATATTTACATTTTTTTAAAAGTCCTTAACAACAGAACAGCTAGGACATAGATAGGAAATACTGGCTGAAATTGCTAAGAGCATATGCAAGAAGCAGCATAAGGTCATCACGTTAATCACTTTACAGCACCTTCTATGGTACACCAGGCATGGAGATTATTATCAAACAGGAAAAAAAGAAATTAAAAAAATAATTTTGATAGCACAAGATGCCAAAAGACCAAACCATACACATTGGAAAACAACGTGATAAAGCACAAAAATTGGAGGGGGAAGAGGAAATCGCTTTGAACTCAGTTGTCTCAAGTCCTGCCCAGTCATTCTTGATTACCGCATGCCACCAGGAAATCCTGACCATTAAAATGTCAGAACATTAAAAATGTAGTTTATGTAATTCCTTTTCTAGAACAACTGCCAGAATAAAAAACTTCTTCAGGTAAACCATTGTAATTAAAAATCAGGTTTTGAATTTCACAGAAACCTTCACTTAGAAAGACATCAAATTTATTTCATAGCATACTTTCAAACTGCTAATATATTTAACATGCTTTGCTTCAGTCAGAAAGCCATTCTCATGCAAGATCAGCTTAAAAGAATATGAAGTATAAGCCTCTTTCATCTGTCCATGATCTAGAACACAATCCATCACATCTGGAAGTAGGATAATGGCAGGAATGTAAAGGTCAGGGCTATAAGTTAAAGTCCCAAGGGTAATTTTCAATTTAATTTAAAGCTGCATAGATAATAAAGGAACCTAGAGTTAATATATAAATTTCTGCTGGAAAACAGTTCTATAATCAAGTTGCAAACTTCTCAGAGAAAAGATACCACTCCAAGCACATATCTGTTACCTACCGTCTTCTTTCCTAGTAGACTTGCTGTGAAGATTTAACATGACCCTACCATCAAAATACTTTGCACAGCACCAGCAAAGTACTAGTGCTGTGCTGTCAAGCAACAGGAGGTATGCATCCTAGTATCTCAGCTTCCTTCAAAACACTGAACTATAACTAAGCATTTATAACTGCCAAGTTTCACTAATTTCAAATTTTGTATTCCCTCAAAAGAGTAAGCCCATAAGCATTTAAAAACCCTAAACTTTCTGTATTTCCTATAACTCAATGTTAGGCTTCTACAGCATTTTAAGTCATACCTTCAGAAATGAAACTGCAAACACAGAAGCAATTCTATTCCAGCACGATTAAACTGGGGTGGGTGGGAGGGAAGCTTACACTGCTAATTTTAAAGAGCAATATCCGACGCTTATTTTTTATTTAAAATTATTACTGCAACAGGAATAAAGATGACAACCTCCTTTTGAGTCCTATGCTGGAGAGCAAGGATAGAATTGTCTTAACTTTGGCTTGTTCTGCTAGTTCTTCTGATTCACCTGCTGTTAGGAAAATATAAGCCAAGCCATCACTAAGTCTGAGCTAGTAGTATTCTCTGGCTTTCATGGGGACCTATAAACTCAGGCTCATCACCATACCAGTCATGGTCATCATGCTTTTAGATAGTACTGTGCATTCACATAATAGCCGAGAGGCCATAACCTGTGAAAGCACCACTAATCTTTCCTTATTCCCTCAGTTCTAACTCCTGGAGCCAGAAGGACAACTGGAAGGAACTCAGCTCAGATGTCCAGATATCTGGCATCAATTCCAATGATTTGGGTCATCAATTTCTTCTCTACAAACACAAGCAGTTACAACTTTCTCTGACAACATAAAAGCTGAAAATGTTGACACCATCCCGTCCCATGGCTTGCTGCTGGATTCCCAGCCTGGCTGCAAGCATTCAACCAAACTGCATCAATAAGGATCCAGAATAAGGTATGCATAATCCCATACCCATATCGATGTTTCCCAGTACTTTGTCGTTAGCAGATTTTCTTTTTCCTTTTTTTTTTTTTTCCAATCTTTATGAGGAAGTTTCCAAGGGGGATGCAGATTCCTATAGAGCAAATTGCTAAAGGCAGTTTGGTTTCTCTCCATTCCCTCTTCTGGCTGAGGGACTGCAGTTTGAGAGCCACAGAACAACAGTCAACTTCTCAAATGACAGGAAAGTCTGCAGGTAAACTTGCACACACACTTTCTCCCCCATGCTCTTTCTGCTTAGTATGGGAAGTGTGCCCTGCTTGGCCCACAGGGGTGGGAGGAGCAGGGCAGAGAACAGAACATTTACTGTTAACAGAAATACCCATTTTTGCCTTCCTGAGCTATCAAATTGAAGGTTACACCAGGCTGGAAACATATTGATGCTCTGAATGCTATGTTAAGCATGAGCTAACAAAGGCTATAAAGTTATATCAATGCTTGGCTAAGTGATATTAAATTAAAAATCATAAGGGAGGGAAAGGCAGCAGTGGGAAGATACACCAGTCAGGCTTGGGGAATGGAAGAGTAGAAAGGGAACGAAAGATAATTGTATTTGCCAGTATTTATTCCAGATTTCCACATATGCTGTTCTACAAGCTAAGGAAGCACACATTTCCACAGCAATGATGAAGGCAAACTTATTCAGAATGAAGACTTCATTACGTAAGGCTAATTACATAAAGAGAAAGAAAAGCACAAAATAAAGCCTAAATCTAAAGCTTTCTGAAGTAGTACCTAAAAAATTAAAACTAAGGCAATGTCATAGCATCAAAGGAATACAAACACATTGATGCATGGGCTGCACAGACAACTTAATTCTAACACTTGTCACTGCAAACATATCTATGATGAGGTTTTGTTTCCTTTTAATACATTAACATATCCATATACACCACACACAAAAAAAACCGCATCAAGTAACAAGGTCAAAGTAATAATAGGCATGCTTTTGTTAACCAACAGACAGAAGAAGAAACTTGAATACCTTCTCTTGTTTTTCCTAATCCACATTTCTCTGGAAAAACAAAACTCTACATCCGCAGTTTGAAGAATTGAGGATATAAAAAACCCTACTGATGCACTGTACTGAAAGAAAAAAAACAATGACAAAATGCTCAAGAACTTTACGCTTGATGTTATTTCCAGAAAGACAGTGTCAGAAGCCAGCAGCTTTTGCAAAGAGTTATTTCGCCGAGTGCAACCCAAGATAGTTTGTTTAACCCACCCCTCCCACTGCCTGCTTATTCTTTCCTTGTGAGAAGAGGGCAATTTCAGCTCCCAGTAGAAAGAGGAAAAGACTTTTCCTCATTATCTTCATTACGCTTATTATCGTCAATTATCCTCATTAATGTCAAACTGATACCTTTCCTGAGTAAATGCAAAAAGTAATGAATACTGGCAGCAAAGCTGCCAGTAAAAAGCTATTTTAGAAAAAGACTCTGGAGCATCAGTTATAAAGTAACCAATAACTTCAAATCATGTATCATTAAAAAAACTCAAACCCTATTTTTAAAAATCTATAAAGACACCAAATTAATTTATTTTAATATGCTCCATATAAGCATATTAATATTTCAGATGAAAAATATTTCTACAAGTTAAAGCTCAGAAACTTTACATTAGCCCAGACTGGTCCATTTACATAGCGTTTTCACATCTTTGGAAGTAACTGCCTAGTGAAGTGCTCAGAAATATTACGACAGTATTTCTGTTACTGAGGTATGGCTTGGAAATTAAAAGTGTTAGATACACACACAAGGATTAAAAAAAGAGAATAAAGAAGCAAATACATTTGAACATTGGAATGCACTCAAGCACACACTAATCAGGGTTAGAATAAGTCTCACGCATTCAGTATCAATTTCAGGAAAGAACAACTGTTCTACGCTCTGATTCTGTCAGTTTTGCCCAGTAATCCTCCATATGAATGCAGGAGCTGAAGAAGGAAATAAACCTCTGAAGGCTAACTCCATCTGTCACATTTAATACAAACATGCCAAGGAGGAAGAAAAAGAAAACCAACATTTTCAGAAGTATATCCTCACAGTAATTTTGCTGAGAAGTCAAAACAAAACAACAAAAACCAATTTTGTGCGCATGCAGATGACTACCTAAATTTCTAAAAACAAAAAAGTCATATTGAGCACATTCCCTACAGTTTTCTGTCCCACACTGAGGGGACCAGCTCATCTGAAAATTTGACTCATGGGTTTCAGTTCCCAGTACAACTAACCAAAGAGTTAGCACACAGGAGAGGTTGACTTTTTTTCAACTAGATCATAAATCTCCTTGTGACAGCACATGCATATCTTACAATGTTGTCATAAATTCTCTGTTTTGAAATTAACTATAGTTGTCTGTTTACCAAATGTACTCTTCTGAGCCAAGTCCTTTCATTCACTAAACTCCAGAGAAAAACAGCAATGTCAACTGCTTAGTTGGTGATGGTCTGGGATGTCTATTTCCATTTCTTCTTGGGGAAAAAAAGTTTAATGAACATCAAAATTCACAAATATCTAAAAGATTCAGGATTGTTACTAGGCCACTTACCCAAATTTGTTCTCCTTCTGTGCTTAGTGTGGGAACTGTATTTTGAGGCTCCTCAGCACTTTAAGTCTTTAACAGCATAAGGTAAGGCTGAGTTCACATGAAGCCCTAGTTAACTGTATTTTTTTAAAAGTAAGCACGCAAGACTTGTATTTCTAACGAGACCTTCTGAAGAAATTAATCTATGCCAACTGCAAATAAAAGTAAACTAAACTAGCAGGAATCTGAAGTTGTGCAACTCCTTAGAAAAACAGACGACAGCCTTCAGGGCTTTAAGTCTTCAGAGAAAGTGCCAGGGCACAGCACAAACCTGTCAAAAAAAAAAATCTCACATAGCATGCAGGCATAGCCAGCACTCGAATTGGACCTCTGTAAGAAGACAATACTAAGTGCCATGCAGTGCTATTCTTAGCCACCATAAACACATCAAGCTTTCAGAGTTAAGTTTCTTTGTCAGTTCCAGGGGAGGAGACCAGTCACATGGCAAATAAAAACAGGTTATCATACACGTGGTCTATGGAACGCCAAAATACACGGCTAAATTGGTCATTTAAAAGATTTGAGCTATATGTAATACAATTCAAAGGAAAAAGAAAAAGCCTTTTTCTCCTACCTTCCTCAACTCTCATTTTAACTTTTTCTCTGATTCTAATTTACTTCAGAATTAGTTTGCTTTCTCCACAATAAGAACCTTTATCTGGTTTCAATACACTGTTATATGCTCTAAAAAGCACTGCAGAGAACTAACTGAGAGGCTCAGACTGATATGAAGGGGAAGGTCTGGCTGTGGAGGCACCAGGGGAAGTGGGGCTCTCAGCACGGCCTGCGTGAACGGCACCGGGTGAGCGCGTCATGGAGAACTGCGGCATACCTACCTGCAATTTCACAACACATCCAGATCTGCAGACAAAGAACCATGGTGACTCCTAAGGACTCACAGAAGTGGGACAAGATGGAGACACTGATCACTGTCAGCTCCAAAAATACATATCCAAAATCTGCTGGCAACCAAAGAGGAACCCAGGCGTGAGGAGAATGTGACACCTGGCATCCTCACCTCCCCATACCATGGCCATGGATCCCAGACCTAACAGCTGGACACAAGCATTGTGGTGCCTTTTTGCTGGACAGACACCGTGAACACCCATGTCCTGGTGCCCGGCCGCCTGATGGACCTCTTGGACACACGCTCTGGAGCTTCAGAGACTGTGAGAGTGAATGAGAACTCTTTTTTCCCCTCAGTTTTTATTCTACATAATATCTCCTTTCCCTCTTATAAGGTTTCACATTTACACCTGCTACATGGTTTATACAATTTTGCAACAGTGTTTCCTACACTGTCTTCTGACAAAAATTAAATGGTAGGATTCACGTTTTTCCAGGAAAATACAGCAAATATCCACAGTCTATCAGCAAAGTAACAGAGATGCTCACCTACAAAATGAAGTATGGTAAAATCTGGTAAAAGCAGCCTGTAAGGAGGTAGGACAACTATATCACAGCTACATTCAAAACTCTATAATCATTTTAATACTGCCAGGTTTTGAGGCTTGAAAAGTAACTACGCATCTAACTGTACACACTGACACCAACTACGGCTTGGCCATAAATGACAGGAGCAGTATTTGGTTGGTATTTAGAAGACTACACAGTTTGACACAAATATAAAAAGAAGAAAAGAAGAAATATACTGGAAGAAAGATATTAAAATATTAAGATTCTGCTTTAAAAATTCTCCAATGTCCAGCCCTCTTCAGGAACACAACATAAAATTTCCTAGTAGAGGATATCACACAAGAAAAGTTGTATAATCCATAACATTCCTTACTACTGCTACATGAATAAAAAAATAAGGTCACCTAGGTTACCGATCAGAATTAGCACAGATAACTAGCCAATGCCACCATCTCCCAAGTTACAATATACTGGTAGCATTATTTTGAAAACGGAGCAATACTTGCTTCATTCTTGCTCAGGTGTACTAGTACCAAAATGGGTTTTATGCAGTGTCCAACTATTCCCACTCAATCCTGGAAATCTTGGGTTCTCTGGTCAAGGTTTTAGACCTCAAGCTTCCTCAGTATAACAAAGTTACACAGGCAAAATCTGTATGTATGCTAAGAAAACATTACCTCATTAAACATTCTACAGTAATAAAACAAAGATTAGATTAACAAACAACCTCTGAGGGGGACGGAAGCAGAGAGGCGGGAAGCAGTCCGGCCGCGGTGGGACTGTGCAGTGACCACAGAGCTCAGCCAGGAGTTGGGGCCTCAAAGCAGGGAGCGCTCTGGTGCTGGCGCCTGGAAGGAGACCAAATGCAAACCACGAAATGGTAACAAGCTCTGGTCTCTGCTGAGTGACACTTTCAGCCAGTGACCTAGAAATTTGAGCTTCACATCTAGAGCTCATTGCTCATCTTTTTCCCTAATGATGAAGTATTTAAGTTTGTATGGTCACGTATTGACAATGTCATAAAACACCAAACTGTTTTAGTCATGCTATAAAAGCCCACTTTTTTTCTGAGCTGACTGTAAGTTTACTAGACCCACACAACAACAAGATTATGGTTTTCTTCCTCCACAGAAGAAGAACAGGAGGCAGTGTGACCAGCAACACACTGCTACTCCACAGCCACAGACACAACTCAAGGGGAGGAGGAGTGTTTAATCTCTAGAAATATGTTATCAATACCCTGCTACACTTGGCAAGAAGCACGGGACAGGACAGAACAGAGGAAACTCAAGAGAAATCTATCAGGGTTTTTTCCTAATTGTAGACGCTGATGAAAACTTGCGACCCTTCATGAGGCTCTGCCACCTCAATGGAGTCACGACGCAGACCACACACAAGCAAGCATCTTCAAGTTAACAAGACAGACCAATGCATTTAAAGGTTAGAAATACCCCGTCTCCCTCTCACAAGCCTTCTTTAGGTAAGCACGCACACATTCCAGTGCCATTAACTCAGAAGGTTAACTCAGCCTAGCCTACAGCTTCTGGGTAGTGCCCCCAGTCAGCGGGAATCAGGGACTGAGGCTCCTGAGAAATATAACCCTGCCGAGAAAACCCTGTCAAGACGACACAAGCTGCCCTTCTACACTTTGTGGGTCCCTGTTGCCCCTCCCAGTCCCCAAATAGCTAAAGCTATCCAATATTCATAATCGCTTTTTGGCAGTCAGCCTTCATAACCTTAGGCTTACAACTGCAAATATAAACCAAAACCAAATAATTCTCAAGAACTTGACACCATTTTTCTCAGCACCATTAATGTAAATGGTCTTAGTAGAAGTAATGAAGTAAGTGATACAAAAAGACTGAGAAAGAATTACAAAAGTGCAAGAATATATCTATTAAACCGGTATCTAAACTAAAACTAACGAGCAATCAGTATTTTCTCACTTCAGGTCTTCAGAATAAGCAGTGCATACTATGTTTTTATTCTGAAAACTTGATTCTCCAGGAGATACCAGTTTGGCACAGTGAGATTCAATTTTACTGAAGTTGAACTTCAGCTAAATATGCTTCAAAAAGTTTTCATGCTCAGCAGCAGCATAATTCACATCCTTCACCACATTTTAGATAGTGAAATCCTACAGGCTTGCTTCCAAAAAACACTTAACCAATGCCTGTGCTCTCCCTAGGGCCCTCCCAGGCCCTGTCCTGCCATCCACTCCTCTACTCGATTAAAGAAGTTATGTTCTTGTTTCCCTTATCCTCTCCAAGATGAGCACTCTAGTTTTCCAGTTACAGTACCCCCTTCATGGATAATGCAGCCATAAAAGATAGGCACAAACTATAAATTAAAAAATAAATAAATAAATAAAAATTATTCAAAAACTCCTTTGAACAGTACTACAGTGACACATGCTAGGAAAACTTAAGAGTGGACTCACTTTCCTCTTGGTCACTTTTTGCCATATTTGTAAAACCTGCTTTTGCTAATATTGTTATGCTTAATGTAATTCTTTCAGACTTAGTGATACAATTCTACTTTCTTTCCTGTGGAAGAATAATTGTAGCTTGAAGTACCCTTTCAGGGTTTTAAAAATTATTATTTAAGAAGAAAAAAAGTAAGAGAAAGAGACTCCAAAATCTTTCTCATCCATGCACTTCTGCTAGGGAGTTTCTAGGTTTTGGATTCCTCCTCCTTCTTTTCCTGTCCTTGTTAATTTCTGAAGAGAGCAAGGTTCAAAGATAAGAATACCCCTACAAGCAGAACAATGCATGACTCCACTGTAATATCACCTGATCAGTCTTATCATGGGATTCTGGCCCATGTCCAACAGTTAGTTATCTCTAACAGTAACCATAGTGTCTTGATCAGCTGTCAAAAAAACCTTGAACTTCTCAGCCAAGCCTCAGTACATCTGGGTTAGCTTCCTTCTTTCTTTGCTCTGCTGTCATAAAAACAAAGTGCCAGTTGCCAGTCTCTCTTTTTTCCAGGACACGACCTCATTTGCAGCTGAAAGAACAGTAAAAATCTGGTGATATTTGGCCCAACTGCTATGTCCTGCTGACAGTCGGCACAAACAAGATGTTAGAGAGAAAAAGGAGGCAGGTTTCCACTGAGATGTCAGACACACAGTTTTTTAAGCCTAACACTGGCTGCATTAAGAGCAGCTGAGTTGTTACTGACCAGTGACCCCAGTGCACTGGCACCCTCACAAACATCACAGTTCCTAACCTGGAGATGTTAAGTTCTAATTCAGCAGCATGAACAAAGGAAGCAAACAGGGATGATGAATAAAAGAAGCAAAAGGAAGAAAATGAACAATTCCTAAGGCTACTTGCACTGCTTTGACAGCACTCTGAATATAAGCATTCTCTCCAATATCCATTAATTAGTTAGCGTTGATTTGCAAGCATTTAAGGCATCCATATGTCTTTCTAGACCAGCATTCTGGTCTGTAGCAATTGCCTACAAAGGAAACTTCAAAAAGTAAAGTTGAAAATATCCCCAAATCACATGCCAGCTGTGCCAGACGGGCAGAACCAGAGGAGTCATTTATACTTCCCATACTGTGCTTTCCTAAGATCTCTTTGAGAAATTAATTACTTCTAGGACTTGAACTAATTCTTGAGCAAGGAACCTATAAATATTAATGTTTTAAATGAAAATTTTTATTTTAGAAGCTTGAAATAGTTGGGTTTTTTTAACTCTCAGCAGTCTATTTCTGAGGCTGTGTAAGAAAAGTACTTTCTCCCCTTTGGATTTTCAAATTCTTGAATCTTAGGAGAAGAATGAGAAAAGGTAAAGAGTAAGGAAAAATTTTTATACGCCTGTTGTTTTCTGCTACTACTTTGAAAGTATTACGCATTCATTAGTAGTATTTATTCTGAACTGGGTAAAATCTGACACATATTGCTTTTCTTGTTTGTTCTAACTGTACCTACTTAGGGCATTCAAGCCTAAAATCTGATGAAAATAATAAAAGAGTCAAAACATGTAATTCTGTAACTGTATTGAAATATTTTCCACCTCTAGCTTTTGACCATTACTATAGTTTAAATACTTCTTGTTCAGTCCATGAGAACTCCTGGATTTGTCTAATCAGAGTTATCAATGCAAAATCAATGATATAAAGTTAATTTTTTTCCTACACCTTAATTTTTCAATAATATTCTGATATTAAAGGTAATTAAAACAAAGCAATTATATGCCTTAATATTTTATTTTCTTCTGTTATTGCAGCTTGGCAGCCTATTACACAAGTCATACTTCAGTAAACTCTCCTGAAATTTCTCCCAGAAAGTAGTTTCTACCAGACCTAGTAATGCAAACCTTTGCTTGTGACATTTGCACAGGCAACTGGGGATGTCAGAGTTCAAACACTGAATTCATATTTACAGTAGCATGGCCCAGTGTCTTTTAGGTTCTGAGTGCCCCTTTTGATTTAGAATGGCCTTTTCCTCTAAGTTTAAATTCACCCTTTATTTTGCACTGTACCTAACAGAATTTAAAAGCTCCCTTTGACTAGCATCATTGTTCTTTGTCAAGGAATGAGGAAGAATATTTCTTTCTATACAGGGGAAAACCTGTAACTACATGCAAACAGGATATAATATAGCAAACAACAGTTTTGCTCCACAGAGTGTTCTAAAGTTGGCAGTCACCTTTCTAAATAAATAAATAGTTTTTGGTCAATGATCTCTTAAATGCTATTAAATCTCTAGTGTCTGAACCTTTCCCCTTCAAATACAAAAGCTCCAGAGCTAGAGTTTAAAAAAAACAAAAAGTCAGCAGTAATGGGGTATTTGATATGGGTTGTTGCAATCAGTTTATCTGGAGCTTTCCTGAAGTCCATGCAGAGCATGCAGTTTATTCTCGCAACAGTAGCTGACAGCGTGGTTTGCATTTGGGGCACTTTCTCCTTTCAATAGCATTCTCTTCAGCATTTTGAATCATTACAGAATCTAGTTATGGGTTTAGCAAAATGTGCATTGCTTTAACAGAAAGAACGCCCCAAAGGAAATATCATTCTAGCATATCTATGCCTGATGAAGATAAATAATGTATATCCCAACATATAGTGTACTTAATACAACGCTGGCATCTTATTTAAAAATTAATATGAAGAAATCACATATGACAATCTTAAAAAAAAAAGAAAACCAGAACAAAACAAAAACAACAAAACCCCACAGTTCAAGGCTTTCCATGTTGATGTGCAGAGAAGTCCAAAGTAAGGCCCAAAACATATATCCTTATCTACTTATGACTGGTACAAATCTGGTTACATAAACTTCCCTAATGAGCATCCATGCCCTTACACCCAATCTACACTTAAAGTGTTATGATATAAACAGTAGGCATCAAACAGATAAGGCGTGGAAAAAGTATACATGTAGGTATGAATGTCTGGCAACAGCGAAAGCTAGATCAGCCCAAAACCACCCAAAAATAATCATACAGCTTCAGTCATGGAGAAGGAAAATGATCAAATGTAAAGGCAGCTTCTATGCAATACTCATAAGAGCAAGGCTCAATGATCCGGGTGAGCCAAGATACCCATACACGCCCTCCGAAGGAGGTAGTCAGCCTCTAACTGCTAGGCAGATAGTCCCGAGCCTTCTCTTACACCAGCCCTCATGTCCGCCCTCCTTGCCTTGAGATGATTCGGTTGGATAATTTAACAGGGGAAAAAAAAATTCTCCACCTTCCCAAGAAGATTTCTGCTGACGTAATGACCCAAAACAGCCCACTAAAAGGATGAGACACGTACTGCAGTTGGCAGGTGAAAAGGTGACAAGGCTGCACGGCTGGGGGCAAAGCCACCACTTTTGGCAAAAGTGACGAGCTCAGTGATGTTATGAAACTTCCTTCGTCTTCATCCTGTTCACTTGACCCACATCTAATGGAGTGGGACTGAAAAAGTTTGATGACTTCAGAACTTTCACTTGTGTATACTGGGTATTCTTCAGCTTCAGGTTTGACTGGTTTGGATGATCTACTTATAGCCTAGTTGTCTCCTTCCAGCCTACATCCATTTATAGACCTTGTTACTTCAACCCTACCCTGAAATAAAAATAAAAAAAGCTATCTTCTCTCTACACAGCTAACTTTACTGCACAGAATGTTACTGGCATTTCATTTAATTGAATGTATGCCAACATACCATATATCAAGAAATACAATGACCTCTTATGACATCTTATGTGTGCCAAGATGTACTGCACAAGTGGCCATCAGGCCATCATTAAAGACCACCTAAGTTCATAAATAGGGCCAGATATGAAGATTACACTCCATTTTCCCTTAAAAAAAAAATGGTCCCATTCACATTTTATTGTATGATTTACTACAGACAGAAATTTGCTTTTCCCATGGCAACTGACAGGCTGTGGAGAAGCCATCATAAGCACTACATTCCTTCTACAGCAAAGAAACTTGCTGCCCCAGCAGTACAGGGATCTGTAAGTACATTTACTCTCACAAAGTATGCTTAAATATAATAATAATAGTGGCATTTAGTAGCTTTTTCAAAACTTAACATAAATTTTGATTCATCTTTCATTAAAAAATTTCACATTCCAGTAGGTCAAAACAATTTTAGAAGATACTGAAAAATTGGTACATTCTCTGGACACAGTCTATGGGGTTTCAGTATACAAGATGACTACTGTTGTGATTTTTTGCAGTCAAGGTTACAATTAACAAAAAGTTTCCTACAAAAATACAGAACGCATTATTACTTGGGTGTTTAATGTTGGAGAAATAAAGTTAACACCCTACTTACTACTGTACTTATTTAATTGCTATTTTTGTTTTAAAAGGCACCAAAATTAGTATCTCATGAAAATAAGATTTTCTTGATTGTGATTTTGCCACTGGAATATAAAACTACCATTAAAATATTTCTGGAAGTTCTCTAGAGCACTGTACTGCCCCTAATAACTGATGTCCCAAAGAACAGTTCGGAGGAGAAGCAATCATGTAACATCTCAGACCAATTTTTCCCCCAGGTTTTATTTTTCTTTACAGTTTTAACAGTTGCTGGGAAAACAAGTTGAAATTTATCATACAATAATGATTCCTAATATATTAATAGATGGTGCTGTCATTGCTTTTAAAAAATATAATCCACCAGCAAACTGCAATAAAAGGAGCAAATCTGTCCTTTTGCTAAAGCCACATGCACCTCCGCATGCCCGCCACCTCACCCTATCTACTCCCACAAAACAAGACCAGCAACAAAACATTTGTTCCACAGTTCTTCATATGGTCCTTTTTGATATGCATTCCTATCATGGCATTTTAAGGTTATCTCACCTTTCTTATTTAAATTAGTTTCATTGATGTCATGAAGTGAAAAGCCACAGGATAAAAATGAATCTACTACATCTACTTTGTTAAACACTATTATCAGAGCAGAACCTCTCTTGAGAGCCAACAGTTCATTTTTGGTAGGTACAGGAGGAATCAATCTTCAGACAAGATAATCCTATGGGAAGGTAAGTGATTCTTCAACTCCAAGTGCTTCTTTCATTCACCAAAGGAATGATTCAGAAGTATCTGCCAGGCAGCTCCCCGCTTTTCACATGCTTGTCAGCACCTGGCAGCCAGAGCTCCAACAATTCACTTCCTTTTAAAGTTACTCCATTTCTTTACGATTTTATAACCCATTTTCAAAACCAACTGCTGTACCAGCAGGTACAGCTTGCCTTCCTGCCATGACTTTGTTCCCAGGCTCACAAGTCTAAGTAACTCCGAAAATCGCTGCCACAAACGCTCTCCAAAAACAGGCCAAGGGCAATGACTTTGATGCCGCTTTGGCAGGTGTGACGTTAATAGCAGTCCCTTTCTCGTAACCAGTCTGAGTTCTTCAAATATACACATGACTTCTGAATCAAGCTGAGCAAGCTGACGTGAAATCTCATGAAGCACCTCCAACACTGATTTACCAGAAGAAGGTAGGGACGAGTTCTAGAACAGAGAAGCACCCACAAGACAGTTGTACCCCTCTTTTTACCAGACAGACACACAACTGCAGCACAGCAACAAAGCTGTGTATTCGTTATCAGAAAGACAATAGATACATTTTTTGCTCCTTTTCTAATTGTCTAGAAATAATTATTTCTGAACCAGACAAGATTATTATTACACTACATAGAAACACAGAAAAGCTTTTAAGAGAGCAATAATGGGTTGCTGGAAAGCAGTTGTTCCTGTCTGGAGTGTAAGCCCCAGAAATACATTTATAGTCTTCATTAAAACATGCCATTCTTTGGTTCTGTTGGAGCAAAAGTCTCGTGAGGAGCAGCTAAGGAGCTGGGGTTGTTTAGCCTGGAGAAAAGGAAGCTGAGGGGAGACCTTATCACTCTCTACAGCTACCTGAGAGGAGGTTGTGGTGATGTGGGTGTTGGTCTCTTCTCCCAAGTAACAAGCAATAGGATGAGGGGAAATGGCCTTAAGTTGTGCCAGGGAAGATTTAAATTGGATATTAGGAAAAATTTCTCCACTGGAAGAGTGGTCAGGGATTGGAACAGGCTGCCCAGGGGGGTGGTGGAGTCACCATCCCTGGAGGTATTTGAAAGATGTGTAGACGTGGCACTTCAGGGCATGGTTTAGGAGACATGGTGGTGTTGGGTTGACGGTTGGACATGATGATCCTAGAGGTCTTTTCCAACCTTAATGATTCTATAACTCATCTTACAGAAAGGTTTTCATTATATAATGCTTTTCATTGTAAGCAGCACCACGCTTGGCTCTTGAATGCATTTATTGCATTACTAAAAGTAATTCTCGTGGCATCCAGACCTCCTTAACCTTAAACAAAGTTTTTTTGTGGACAAAATATGAGAGGTTTCTTAAACCAATCAACACAAGTAACAATCAAAATGAGTATTTTTGCTGCAAAATCAGAAACCTCAGAAGAATGGTTAAGCAGACCACATATTCAAACTACAATTGACTAAACAACAGAATCCACAACTTCATGAACATTAAGTTATATTATCACAGCTAAGATTCCTCAAATACTACGGAGCCAAGCAACCCGAGGACAAGCCAGTATAAAGCCCCCATTACATCCACAACCTCAGTAAGCAAATAATTCTTAAGTGGGAACATCATCACTCCACTGTTGGACTAAAAAAACATTCCTGACTCCATTTAAAAAGAAGTAATGCCTAAAATTGTTGGCACAGAGACAGCATTCTGAAACTAGGCCATATGAATGTCACTTCATTGTTGTTACTGAAAGAAAAAAGATCAACTACAGTAAAACCTTAGCCAGCACTGCAACAACGTTATGCCAGCTAAGCAAACCCTTAACCCGACCCGTGGAGCTTTGCTGCCTTTCTGTTAGATGCTTAAACAGTCTCTACAGATGCTTATTTTTACATATATGGAAATGCACGCAAGCATACCCACTCATCTTCTGACATTCTTTAGTATACAAAATTCTGAAGTTGTTATATAAACAATAGAAAGTAGCATTTGCGTATAAAAATTCTACGAAAGCACAGGATAAACCTTCCCCAAGTAATTTCTCAGCATATGCACTTCTACCTAATTTCCAAACACATACTCAACGCAAATATTGCGTTATTCCCTGTTCTGCACATGCTACATCACTGGATTGGAAAATGTTTTAGGAAAAAAGCAACTGGCTCGCCCGCTCAAGCTCAATTCACTAAGCTATCCATGTGAATCACAGTACTTAAACCCAGGCATCACAGGCTGCACAGAGAGGTCTGGTCCTGGCCGCCCTGCACAGTGGAAAGCCATCAGAATGCGACTCTCACACACTTACAGAGCAGACATGCAGCTATGCCGTAATCATGGCAATTTTCAAAAATGGAGTGACAATCGTAGAAAAAAGCAAAATGAACCCCAGCTATCTAATCAGTGAGCAGAGAAAATCAGTTGGTCTGTAGATGATCCAAGTACCACTTCCTGAGGAAAGAGTCAGGAAGATCTTTCTCCATTGTGCTTACATAACAGAGGGCATAAAGGAGAAAACATAGCATCGTGGATAACCTCTTCCCAGACACCCCTTTCTATTATTATTACTCTCTACCTTATTGTATCTGACAACTGGCTCGTCTATATTCTGCAACTCATCTCCTTATCTATACAGCAATTATTTATCTAGCTGTAGAATGAATTTATTGTAACTGAATGTATCCTGTGGTTTACTTTAGTTTGGGAACAATCTACATTAACAAAATCAACTTAAAGGATTTTTTAACCATTTTCATGAGATACTGCCAACTTCTACTATAAAATATTAGAAAAACTCTTCTGACTATCTTTAGTTCGGTGAGAACGTTAATAACTACCAAGTACTATTACAAGGTATAATTTGGAAGAGATACAGTTAATCTGCAACAAACCAAAGTGAAAAACAAAACCTGTAAGGATACCTGTTTTGAAATATGCATTGCTTTAACTTAGAAGTCATAAGTCTACAAGTTGTTAGTCCAAGACATGGATTACAGCAGTTAGTGCAAAAAGCAAATCTCACGCCTGAATAAGCTACTAGTACAAACTAAGTATCTGCATGTTCTCCTAGCACCGATTAATACACTGTACAATAAATAACTTGCTACTAATGCCTTCAAACAAGGCAGACAGGTGAAATGCACAACGCTGTATTGGGGTAAAAATCCTAACGGAGGTATTTTGATGAAGTTATTGGTGAGTGGAAAATGTATCACAGCACTCCTCAAACAGCAATTAATGAGACGTAACCTAAGGCTGAGATACCGGATACCTCCTACTTTTGACTTTTTAAATCTTTTACAAATACAAGAAACTTAAGACATACTAAATACTTAGCTGACGTGCAATTACGTCACATTTATCAGCTCCTGGCGTACTGTCATTAAGCTGCTGTGCTTACGGTAGCAGAATCTGCTACACAGTGCAAGGCAGCTCCTGGGCCAGAGACCCTGCATTGAAGCATGTTTGAAGGGGTGAGCTGAGGACAGACTGTTGTCTTTACCAAGAGCAGCATCCTTGCCTTTGCTGGTTCAATTAAGACAAGAAATCCTCATAGAAACTCTAGGTCTGGGCCATTTAGAAGATCAAAGTGGTTGCTTTTTACAGGTATAGAAAGGATTTGAGACACAAAAATAAAACCCCCTGTAAAACACTCAGCCTGAGGACATCTACTTTTGCTTCAAGGGAGCATTTAGAGCTTGGCAGAAGTAAGCCACAGTGTCAGGATCTGGTGAGTCTGCAGACATGAGCATCTACTTGTGACCACTCTCAGACAGCAAAGGGTGCAAAGAACTTGATCTCACTGAAACAACTGCAGCCTAAGAAAATTAAAATATATACATACACACATTGTCTTACATGACAACTAGGAAGCAGATAGCGCACTTTGCTCACTAATTGCACTCAGGACCGCTAAAACCCTGTTTTTAAAGCATAATTTTACACAGCAGCATGCAAAAAAAAAAAAATTTAAAAAAAAAACCCAACAAAAATTGGAAATCGGCTGTGACGCCGCGGCTGCCGGCGCCAGCGCCGTACTTACTGCTGCTGCTCCAGGATTTCAGCAGAGACTTTATGTTAATTTCGAAGAAGAGGGAATCCTGCAGGCTGAGCATGGTGCCGGGGCCGGCTGGCTGCGGGCGGCAGCAGGACCAGCAGCAGCAGCAGCAGGAGCGCAGCGCACCGCCCCCCGCGCGGCCTCCGGTGACGCAGAGCCCGGGGGGCGCACGCGGAAGGCGGGACGGGGCTGGCGCCGGCTCCTCGCGGGACACCCCACCCTTTCGCCCGCCAGGCCCCGCCCCCGCCCCCGCCAGACCTAACGGCATCGTCCATTGCTTACTTCGTTCAGCGTCATCTCAAAGGCCGCGGGGGAATATGGCGTAGGCGTGACGCCTCCGGCCTCCCCGGGCTGCAGCCCACCGTCGCCTTTGGGGGGGCGGCCAAGGCTTCACCGCCCTTCCTTGGGGACAACGCCAGACCCCGAGCCTCTGCCTTTCCAGCACGGGGCAAAGCAGTTGTAACATAAACCTCCTTCACTCCGACATCGAAAGGGAGCCCCTGTCAGCTTGAGGTGTCATCTGTACACACGTCAAACACACACCTGACAGCGGCTTGAGATTTTAAGGGACAAATCTAGAAGTTGTTGAAAATTTCAGGAAGATTTCTGCGTGCTGACAGGAAGAAATGACAGGGATGGAAAAACACTTGTTTGCGTAACTGCCTCCAAACTACCCCGAACACAGAAAACAGAAGTATATACAGAGATTACTGTGACACCGCTTGCTAGCCGTAGTTGAAATAGGTCTATTTAAACTATAACTTGACCCACACCATACAGGTGAACTAAAAAATTAATCATATTGGTCCAGGGTACAATGATTAACTAGATCTGCTTTAAGATCATTTTTACAAAAACCTGCATGGTTTGAGGGCTGCCCCCAAGCCTGTACCAGGATTAAACCAGCCACGAGGAGGAATTTGTACCTGTGCCCTCAGATAAACAACTTCAGGTAATTCCAGTTTAAAAGATGCAAGAATGGTGTGCATCAAACACTTTTAAGGTTTGTTTTTTGTGGGTTTGGGTTTTGTTAGATTTGAAAACTAAATGAAAATCTACACCCCCCCACCCCCAAACAAGACAAAACAATTATCAGTGCCAGGGGGGTAACGCAGAGCAGTCGATGGCCAGCTGTGCAGCTCTACAGGACAGGTCTGGCACACCCACGGAGGGATGCTGGAGGAAGAGCAGGAGGAGCGTGTTGCCGCACTAACCCCTTCAACCATCAGTTCTGCCACTGCCCGACATCCATTCAGGAGATTAATATACTTTTATTAAGAGAGAGACTGGTGTGATCACGCAGTTTTCATAGCCTAAAAGTACTCAAAATCTCCCATGCAACAGTAGTTCTCTGTAACATGATACTAAATTGCTGCATGTATCTGGACGGTGCTTTATTTTTCTTCCCAGATAGAGCACAGAACGTGCATCTAGACTGAGAAACTCTTTGTGACATGGTATCAAACTTTCTTTTATGATCCCGTTTCAGGTAATACTGCCTACTTAGTACCTCCAATGACCGCATACGCCTTTTTCATCACTTCTTGAATACATTCAAAGTTATACTTAAAGCAATCTTTTTTCCTCTTCCTAAATAAGATCTGACTGAGGTTGTATTTTGTTATGAGTAGGACAGAAAGTTCAGATTTTGGAACTGGCTGATGAATTTCACCACTAATTTGAAAGACTGTATTAATTATGGTTGGTCTCTGACTGCCTTTGACACTGGGCTACAGAGAGTTCTTCAAAGGAATCCTTGTTAACAACATGCATTCCAAAATCATGAGCCAACTCTCCCAGCACCTCAAAAATAATGACTTTTTAAAATACACTTTGGGGTCTTTGTAGTTGCCCTTTCCCCACCCCACCCCCCTCAGCTTTTATTCTTTAGGTTATTAGCACCAGAAACTTATTAAGAAACAATCATCTCAGAAGTCCCAGGAGATATTAAAAAAAAAAACAAAACCAACACAGAAATACTAATCTCAATGTTCCACTCCTGGAGTCCTGTTAAGAAGAGTTTCAACAAACAGAAGAGCTGTCAGTATTTCTGTATAGCAGTGTTTCAAAACGTAATGAATGTTAGGGAAATCTTTTTTTTAAAATTTGCATTCATTTATGATATTGATGTGCTTGTCCAAGCAAGTGACATGGCTTTCCCTCATGGCATCTGAGATTTTACTGCACTATTATTTATTCATAGTATCAGCTACTGATCACTGTCGATAGGGCTTCCTCAAGGATACTAGCAATTAATTTTAAATGCACTTAGCTCAGCAGAAAATATTAGCCCATTAAGAACTTCTAGGAGATTAAAAATACTTTGAGAACTGTATGTACCAAGAGTATAAAAGTTTTCCTTCCAAAGATTTCAGCAGAAGTATTGAAGACCAGGAGTATTTAATATTAGGAACAAAGGTATTTTGAAAAGAAAAACCCTCTTTTAATACTACATGAATTTATGCAATATGTATCTTTTCATACATATAGGCACAGACATAAGAAGTTGGATTCAATGGACAACATTAATTTACACGATTTAAGAATGGCATATACCAAATACTTTTACTCCCCTTATTATTTTTAATCAAAGTAAGAGTAGTAGAAGCAGGAAAGAAAAATCATGGATTATAAGCTCCTGAACCTTGCCAAGCGCAGATAAGGCTAATGCACTACGAAAAGCCCAGTAAAACTCATTGTATAGAGTTACAAGATATCATCATCATGCATTTCTAAAACTGTGTAAGAAAAATGTCATCTACAGGATGGATTCTTTTCAAGTTCCTCATTTTCAGAGAGGAAAATGAAACAGACTTCTAGAGAGTATGCTGTGTTTAAAACTGAGAGCAATTATGTTCACTGTGAAAGGAGTCTAAAAATACCTATCACTTTGGAATACTTAAATGGGAAGTCTTTCCTAAGATTATTATTTTCACTACCCAGAGAGAAGATGGAAAAGAAAGCACTTGCATTTACCTATAAGCCAATAGCTTTGACCTGGAGCTGGTTTACATAAGAAAAACAATCCCAAAAGAAACTCTGAAGCTGACGATTTCTGCACACTTTTATTAGTAGGCTGGGCATGACAGAATTCCAGTAACTATGTAGTTCATACACTGATCCCAATATTTGCATACCTTTTGATTCTGGACCGGTTACAAATTTCACTGTTAAAGGGAGCAGACTACTATAAAGTCTATCGTTTTGCTGCTTTCTCAAGAGTCAAGGTGAATGAGCACACTGGTATTAGTAAGCTCTTAAAAGAGCAAAACAAGAATAGGACTGTAGGTGTAGTAAAGCAGAAGTGCTCTATCTGCAAACACAAGCTGTTTACACTCCACTGGAATGATTAATGCGAGTGCCCAGTTCATGACATGCTTTTTGCTCAGATATGAAAACCCTTTAGTAAAAAAGGATCGCTAGAAGCAAATTGCTTGAGCTGCTTCAGTGACGTAAGTCTGCAGACTTCAGGCTGCAAACAGACCTATGCATTACGAGATTCGCGAGCAGTAATCCCAGCTGCTCTGGGAATTATTAGACCATCCATTCACAGTACTGTTCATTCACTGCACACTTGACCTATACAAGCAAAGTCAATTCAGCACTTCAAGAATACATACCTTGTAGGTATAACATTCAGTGCATGTACAACAAGCCCAGTCACACAACATGGAAGAGTTGCCCTGGGTGTTTTAAGTAGCTATAGGGGCCAAGCAATATACTAGACCAGTCATTATCGTGCTGTAGCACAGATAACAGAAGTTTCCTTTTCTTTATTTGTAGAATTTGGAATTTAATAAAAATACTTCTAAAATGATTGCTATACTTAATAGGATCAATATATTTACTACAAACGTGTATGCAAAGGTTGTAAGGTTGTTTGTACAGCTTTTAATTAAAGTAGCATCATGCCATTTTCTTGGAGTTGCCCAGAAACATCCCTAGAAACTATTTTGAACAATGTACATTTTTTTAAAAAAAAAAAGGTTCACACAATATTGTGTTCATCTCTACAGGCTGAAAAAGTAGGGAGATTTTCATGACTGAAGATACTGCTGAACAAGTTATCTTAAAAAAGCAACATCCAACTTTTTGAAGTTTTCCCATAAATGACAAAGAAATAACATTTGATGTGTCGTTCATTTATGTTTCACAGGGAACATTACAGATTTTTATCCCCATTTCCTTTTTTTTTTTGTTTGAAGTGTTATTCCCTGGTTCGACAATAGTTTTTTTTTCCCCTAGGAGTATATTCATATCATACTACCTCCCTCCCCCAATCCCCTCAATGCAATTCTTGCTCTTTTCTACTGAGACGGCCAAGATAACAGAATATTATTTGTCTACTTATCCCTCTACAAAATAGTTTGCATTAATCATTCCAGCATAAATATTCCTTTTGAAAAACACACCTACTCATTCTTTTAAGTTTTGTAAAAAACATGCAGTCACTGTTGCTTCTGACAGTTTCTCGGAGGTTTTCAGCCCTACTACATTCATTTTCAGGATGATACGGACCGACAGAAAACGCATTCAGGCAAAGAACTACAAATAATATTTCCCATTTAAAGTAAATTACGACTTTTACCAACTAGTTCTGCAAGGACACTATAGATTCACAGCTTTCTTGCAGAACTTAGTCTCTGAGAAGATTAAAGAGGATTCTATTAATACTTAACTTTTCAGTAAGTTAATATTATCTTGATGGAACAGTAATCCTACCTTAAAAAAAACAACAAAAAACAAAAAAACCTCATGCCTCCCCCCCGCCTCAAAGAAAGCATAATTAAAACTCAAAAAATCAAACTGTTTTCAAGGTAATTTAACAAAGACCTTACCAACTTTCTACGGATTTAGACTAAACAGATTTCAATCTCGCCCTTCCTGAAAATCTAGGTTTCCAGATCAGCAAACATCACAAGATTACACGGAAATGAATCAGGAATAAAAAGGTGAAACATTTCAAATAAGCCAGCAGGCAATTCTGGGACAGTGCTTAACCAACCTGTCTCCAAGAGGAAATGAGGCAGGTAAAGTGATCCACAAACCTACAGCTGTAACTGCATCTCTTGAGCCTGACAAATCCAAGTTTCTCAATTTTCAGAGGCATCCCTGTAGTTAAAATTCTAGGGAACTCAGCGATTTATTCCCTCTCAGATACTCAATTTCAGTGTTCTACGACTGCAAATAAACCTTAAAAGTATAAAGCCTGATTGATATGGTTGTGACTGTTGAACAACTTGAAGTAACTGCCCTTATATCTGATCTGCCCGATTCTGTACCATGTCAGCCTCCTTAATATGCTTCAGCATTAATGTACCAATGTACTGGTTTTGGGAAACCAGCACACCAGTTTTCACCAACCTTTTAAATGGAACCTGGAAACAGTTACGGAGCTACATGGAAAATCCCAGCTTAGCTGCTGGGCATTTAAATGGATAGAATAGGGAAAGGCTTAAATCTCTTACCCTACAAGGCCTTAAGACAACTGCTACGAATCAGTTATGCTTCTATTTTTGTTGCTCCTCCCAAGCTGCTGAATGGCTGTGCCACTTTTACGGGAAACATCATATTTGCATTATGTGAGGATCAGCTACTCTATCGCTATAGAAAGCACTGGGGAAAAACACCACCAAGAGTTTAGGACTCATCCAGGAGAACTTAAAAAAATGAGTTACAGTAAATTAGCTATAGGTATAAACTCAGCACAGAAGTCCCAAGTCTGTTAAGCCTCACAAGTGCAATAGTACTTGGGTAGAAAATGTTCTCGGCTGCAGACTCCCACTAGACTTGCGCAGCAGCTGAAGGTACTTGCGTATTTGCCTTGCTCTGCACCAGGAGATGAATTCTGCCTTCCTCCCTCCACCCTAAGCAACACTGAACATTTGCTCCTGAGCCACTGCCCATTGGCAGCCTGCAGACCGTTCCTCTTTATACGTTAAAGCACTTTACAGCCCCACATAATGCAGATGTACATGTGGTTCAGCCGCCTCTGCCACAGAGTGCTAATGGTAGGCAGGGGATGGGGAACTACACAGTTACAAGTGCCAACTACTTCAGGTGTCTCTGCTAAACCTCCTCACAAGAACAAGCCTACAAACTTACTCCACTGTAGCTTAAATCCCTAGGTAGGCATGTAGCTGGCAGAGCAGTATTACAAGCTCTGCACACACAGTATAAGGACTTTGAAAACTGTAGTTACAGGCCGGGGAAAGGTATGAACAGGCAATTTTCTCTCAAGGTTTCAACTCCTGAAATTGCCATTCCCAATGTTTCAGTTACACAGGTCAGGAGTACAAAGAGCTTTGTCACCCAATACCATAAACAAACAAATACATACATAGGCATGGCATTCTTCATAATTGAAGTAAATTGGCATATTTCTTCACTCCAAAGCCAGCAAATGTTTAATTACACCGCATTTTTTAATGTCTTAGTTACCAGGGCTTAAACAACTAACTGCTTTTAATGCCGATTTTTACAGCGTTCCCATCTCTGTGAAACAACAGATACTCACAGGAACCTGAAGCCAGAGTACAAAATAGAAATGCTTTAAAATCAAAAAAGGTAATTAATACATATACCTTTATTTGCAAGTCAGAATTAACAGAATTCATATGAGTGTTATTTCTGAACCTTTATCCTCAGCAAGCATGCTGTGACATTGAAGAAAAGTGAGAAAAGAAATACAGAAGCCAGGAAAGGGAGAAAATGAGAAGTAAACAAACCCAAAGGCAGCTAATTAGATACCAAACACCTAACACACACTAAAGCATTACAACAAGGCCACATTGGTCTGGAAATTCCCTGAAGTGCCTCAGCTGGTGGACTACAAAACAGCCTCGGCCAGCAGATGCACCTGTGCCAGCACTGGGAGCAACCACCCAGCAGCTATGAGGCTCATCACATCACCTGCAATGCCCCACACAGCTCTCCAGCCACACACCTGCATCTGGCCCAGAAGATCAAATGGTAAGGGACAGTATCACTCTACCGCAATCCCTACCAGTTAAAGAAAAATGCAGAAGTGAAACAGGTGGTAGAAACATATTCAGGTAAATGGAGAATATGCTTAGACTTTTTCTATTCATGGAACTGGTTGCTCTCTATTTATCCGTCATGTTACTTCTTGATAGAGCACTAGTCTGCTGTTAATTTAACACGTTCATGTTAATTACTGGAAGAACTTTCCAAACATATAAACTACCTACAAACATATATGGTATAATTTCACCAGCTCCTTGGCAAATTAAACTACTCAGCTCTACACTACTCCTTCCATGAAATAAGAGTTTATGGAAACCTCAACCAAAGAATAAAAGAAAAAATACTTTCAAACTAATTTTAACCAACAGAAAGCAACATACTGGAGAAATACAGTATTTTTATACAAGTTATGAGCTGCTTTTGTGTGTTTTACTTCCTGTTTTTCCTGCTTTCAAGTCAGAAAATATTTTGAAATCAAAAACATTCTTCCTTCAGCCAGTCATCTTCTCAAAGAAGTAACTGAGACAAGGCTCACCCCAGTGCATCTTAAAAGATGCCAAGAAACACCGGACTTTTTTGGGTCAGAGTCTAATACAACTGTGCAACAGCATCCTGATGCTGAAGTATCTAAAGCTCCTATTGCCATACTGGTCTTATCAATGAGCAATTAATGTCTCCCAAGCAAGCAGGGTCCAACACAGATGCTTGTCATTACAGACCTCACTGGTACTAATGAGCTAAAGAATTATTATTTACATAGTATCTCTATATAAGGGGTATCGCACAGCATCCAGAGCATCTCATGAAAAACTGCTGCAGACAGGAACTTAAATCCCTTTAGAAGGTACCATTGCTAAGGTGATGAGGCTTTCTGAAAGTTTCACGCATCTCTTCAAATCAGTAGTGCATTTGGATTTCTCATAACAACAACAAAAATCTTTCCTTTATAAATATATATGAACACCAAAAGCCTTCAAGCATGAGCTGAGAACCCTTTGTTGGGGAGGGTCTCTGCTTGCAGGGGCCTTTTAGAACTTGGCTGGAAAGCAAGATGATGCATGTTGAGTAAAACAGCCGAGGCCACAACCACTAGTTCCCAAATCACAGGTATTCTTCAACAGCACTTTCTAATTGAGAAAACATATTCCCAGTTGGAGAAGGCACTCATGATATTTCCTTACTTGAAGGCTATTCAGTGCTTAAGTTAGAGACACAAAGAATGCCATTTACTGAAAATGGAAAGGCTTTCTGAAGTAGCCCTTGATTAAGATTACATAGCTGAAATTATTTTCCCTCTGTTTGTATCCATGTAAAACTTTTTAGAAGGAACACATATAAAGTTTGCACTCACAGGGTAAGAATTATTCTGTTGCTGAAGAGCTTAAAGCAAAAGAAACTAGAAACATGGAAGCCTACAAACCAAGACATAAAACAGCTAACAAGTGCAGCTGACAGAAACTGCCAACAGCCATCAAAAGTATAATGAATTACTGGGAAAAGTGTCATGTCATATCTGCCTCATCCATTTACAATTCATATTTTCATTAGAAACAGGAAAAAAAACCCACCCCAGAAGGGATTAAGACTTGTAGTTTATAGGTGATCTAACAACTTTTGCATTTGAAACATGGACTCTCTTCCTTCTCAACTGAAAAGTGCATAAGTATTTAACAAAATATTCAAATTATAATCTTTCTGTAACTTAAATCTGAACTGCTGATGTCACTAGCATGGCATCTTCATATGAAACTGCTGATTTAGCCCTGCTGGTAAAAACTATATTAAAACTATATTGGCCTTAGAAATACTTTCTTGAACAACAGAGGAGTGTTATTTTGGATTTTTTAGCCCAGTGATTGATTTTTAATGTGTTTTAAAGGATAACAGGTTTTTTACTTAAAGGAAAATGGCTCCTTAAAAATAAGATAAGAATTTGATTTTATAGTGTCCAGCCTCTTACAGACTCTGCCTTGGATTGCAGACAGACATTATGGAACACAGACAGACAGCAGTGTCACAGCTATGTCTTAAAATCTGTTCTACATGCAAAGAAATTTACAGTGTTAATCAGAAAGGAACAACATGCTAAACCCTCTTCTTGCTCTCAAAACATCACTTTCAGAACCTGTGGATAATTTACAGACAAAGAATTTAAAAGAACACTTTTATGTCTTTCTATTACCAGCATATTATAATGTTTTACAGTAGCATATATAGTTATTTTTGCAACAAGTTTCTCCACCTCGTTGACTTCAGCACTTCATGGGTCCCCTTAATTGGCTATTGCAGGATCTTCTGAAGACTTGCTTGTTTTTCTAGCTATGCTAAATTTTCTCTCTTTCTCCCCATACTGCTGCTTCTCTCCCCCTCTCCTTCAAGTCAAAAGCTTTATTTTGTCCCTCTCCCAACTATCTTAGTGTACAGTAATTGTCAATTGGAAAGGTAATGAGATATTGGCTTTATTTACAACCCCCTACTAAATTTTAACTGCATTATCTCAAAGGATTAGCTTAAAGATGATGTTTTAAAGAATATTTGCAGCTAAACATTGTCCAATTTCACCCATAGCATTTTTCCCCCCCTTAATAAACTGGAGTTCTCATTACTTCTGGCTTTTCAGCTTATGATCTGCAGGACAGGGAGACAAAAAGAACAGAAAAAAGACAAACCACCAGGATTACTGACATTCACTTCCTAAATTTGCTGTTGGTTGTCTCTCAGAGCGTTCCAGTTTGCTCCTATCCATTGGTACTGGGAGGAAAGGGGGGTTTCCTCCTGGTTTAGCAAACTGAACAGTCTCGTCAAGGACAGACATATACTAGGACTACCACAAATGAATATGAAAGACAACTATACAGGTGGAAGGGTACAATCTCCCTCTTGCAGCACTGAGCCATTACACTAGATCAGCTGTCATATGAAACCTTATACTAACATACTTAAGCCTTAGAAAACATTTTAAGTGCTTAAAGTCCAGAAGCTGCATTAAAAAAAACCCTGCAAATGTCATGTGGAGGTGATCTGTTAAGTGAACAATAACACTAAAAAACATTGTAAGCTCTGTTCACCATATCTCAGAGGAAAATTACCTCCTCATGAAATCCACATGAGTAGCTGTTAAGTATGAAAAGGCCCTTCTAGACCTACCTTTCAGTTGTACTGACACCCAGCTTGAAAGAAGCACTAAGTTACAATGACTTAGTCACTGTCTGGGATGAGATAACGGCAAGGTGTTGCAAGGGAAAACCAAACAAACAAAAAAAACCCTACAAACACTGTAAGAAAAAAGTATATTCATTGTAAATTCCTGCATGTTTATTCTTCAGATGAAACCCTGAGACAACTACAGTAAAAGCATATTAGGCATACAGCCAAATACACAACACAATTTAAAAAAAATCAGATCTCAAAAGAATAGGGCCAAAAATCATATTTGAGATATCTCCTAGAATTAAGTCATACCATCTGGGGATTTTTTAACAATATTACTATAGTCAATTTTCCATATTAATGGTAAAATGAATAAGTCGGAGACATACTCCCTTTGCACTCTGGCTTATTTTAAAAAGACTTGCTGGACATTATTTCAGTTCATTATTGACTCCATCTTAAGCAAATGCCTTACTTAAAAATATTTACCCAATGGTGAATGTATCTGCTTATAAGCAGTAATAATAAAACAACGTATCATCACTGCACTTAAAATAAAACTCTGGAGAGATGCTTGTGTTTCCATTTATCTAAAATATTTAAGAGTTCATTTTCCACAAATCAATATATTTAAAACAGAGGGTATCCAGAAGGTGACTGCTACTTTTGGTGATGGTAAGACATGCAATGCTGCCCCTACTACTGACCAAAAAGGCCCTCTCAGTGAGTCAAATCCCCACACCAATTCATCTCAGAAATAGTGCCCCAAAAATATTAGAACATTTTCTCCTGGCTTTGTGAAATGAATCAGCTCGGGGAAGTGCCTCACCAGTGCCCAACAGGAGACGGGGATGGGCTGTGCAGCTGGGAGCGAGATTGCCCTTTTCACTGGCAGCAAACTGTTAGATCAGCCTGATCCGCTTGTAAAAAACACACTCAAAAATCTCAACAAAATCCCCTTCCCCTACCTTCTGCTGCAAATATTCCAGAGGCCCTTAGGAAATGGTTCTTATTACTTCTTATAGAAAACATACATGGAACAATTTCCTGGTGCATTACTCAAGCAAAACAATGCTATCTACCGTGATAAGAAAACAGGAGAGAGGGTTAGAGATTTTGATGTAAATAGCATTCTGGATCCCCAACAGTATTATGAAGCAGTGTCTGTACGTAAGCGAGAAGCAAACAGAGGCTGGGGGGCAGGGGAGGAAGCCATGGTACTTAGGTGCCCCACTAACACCTTTGGGCTTCTCTAACTGAAACTTGGCACTCAGGTGCAGAAACTGACTTTTACTCCCAATAGGTGCTGGGCTTCCTAGTCATCCTCTGCTGTACAGGCTGATCAGAGATGTCACACGGAGCTGATTATGCCCTGCAAAGTGGCTGGTATTACAGGGATGCAGTGCTCATAGGTAGTTTATGGCTATCCAGCCCCTGCTGTTAGCCCCCTGAGGCAATTACAACTCTATCACTCATTTCTTTACCACCAAAGAACACACTTCTGTTGGCTTATTTCTGCCCCCCTAGCAGAGGCATTTGAAAGGAAGCGGGTTTAATGTTTGCAAAAGAAAATGTTTTCCATACACAGAAATAACGTGGACACTGCAAGCAATAAGAATACTCTTATCACTTAAAATTTAAATCTCTTGCGCAGTTATTGCAGATTTGACTTACAGTTGACCATTAAGACTGTTCCACAGCATTAGATACCCTGCCTTACAACACAACCGAAGCACAGACCTGCAACAGAAGGGCACGTTTCACACACCACAGGCACTGTGGTGCCTTCTGCCAGTTTGCACAGAGCAGTCATGATGTTTCCCTTCTTTAATGCTACAAAGAGCAAAAGGGAGAATATGAAATAGTTTACAGTTGTGTCTGTATGTGTATGCATTTGTATGTGGGTTTTGGTACATGAAAATACTTTCTCTGGATCTTCCAACTCACCTTTGTTTGATTTGGATCATAGGTTTTTTAAAAGAGAAATTTTTGTAACTGAGTACATCAACTCTTAAATGCAACAACAAATTTAAAAACTGCTTACTAACATCTACTAAGTATTGTGATGCATATGGTTGTATGCAAATACTTCAGCAAATGAGGGGTTTTTTTGTACTAGAGTTCTAATAATCTTAGAAATCTAAAAAGACAGTTACGAAAGATTTCTAAAATATAGTTGAAATCATTCTGACAGAAGCAACGTATTTTAACAGACGTGTCACAGCGTATGTATTTCTAAGGTCTTGTTTTCAGCTATAAAACCAAGTGTATACCAATTGAATCAATATTTGGAAAGGTGATACTAATAAATGTTTTAATCCTAAAGAAAAAAAGAATCTCATCACTTAAATTCCAAGTATTTAGGTCAGATATATGCAAACCCAAGTAAGTGGTATTATCAAAATAATACTTTTGTGCTTTGGATGACAGCAATAGTTTTTTTGTTTGGCTGGTTTGTTTAAAGACCTTCTAAAATACTTTTATACTTTAAAATGGTTGGCAGACTCTGTATTTCACCTAAATTAATAAAAAAATATTGCCTAAACAGCAGCAGTATGGAATAGAAAAGAAAAAGAAAAACCCACCCACTTTTAAATTCAAACATATCTACAGGACAAACAAACTTAGCTTTAAAACCCTATCAAGTTCCCAAACAGCTTCATTATATTAAATTCAGTGGTGCATTAACACCGCATCTGCTGACATTAAGCAAGTAAACATACTTTTTTTTCTTTTTTTTTAATCATTCTATTGTTTTATTACCTGTTTTGTCGACACCTGCCTCCTACAGCATACCCAACTGGTAAACACAGTAGTTGTCTGCTCTATTCCAGCAGAGCAGTTCATTCCATTACCAATGATACAAAAATAGAAATAAGCAGATAATTTAAAGAGGATTCAGCTACTATCTGCTATTGTAAAAGCACGATCCCAAAACAGACTATAAGTCTGCATTTCGCAAATGCTGACATCACACTATTAAGTGATATTAGTCAGGCACTGCTGATTTCCACAAAATCACTCCTAATAATCACCATTTAGTAAATATTTAATGAGCAAGAAAAGATAATTCATCTTCAACGGCAGGACCAGTGCATTTTATGTTTATTATCCTTGTTTGATTGAACTATCGACAAAACATTGAAGAAGGTTAGCTGAAGGCATCCGTTTTGATTACAAACTTCAGCCTATAGCATTTTCTTTTAACCTGGCACAACACCAATTCTGTTTGTTCTGAAATGATAACATTTGAAATAAAATATTATTTAAAAGTGAGAGCTATAAAGAAACCATAACACAGCATAAAAGCAGAGTTGATGAGATGTGCCTATGGAGATACTTAAGCTGTGCACATCACAATGATATCCAGCTATAAACTTCAGGGCTCTATGGCATTCAAAGTTAAATGAGGACATGAACCTGGCTAAAAAAGCATCACCCATGACACCATGAGCTTCTGATCAGAGTTTTCAAGCGTGGAGGCAATAACGGTCTTAACAGACCTTATTCTGTAAGAAATCTTCAGTAGTACACACCATTACAGCATGAACTTGTTCTAATTTGTTAACACACAGGAACAATTGTTCAGTAAAACAGACTGTCCCTGTTTTCCCCAGCTGCCAACATTACTCAACCTGACACATTTAAAAAAAAAAAAAAGTTGTTTATATTACAATGAGAAAGGCTAAGAAAAGTCTTTCCAAGGAAACCTGTTTCTACCACCACCACCACAAACAAAGTTCCACAGTTAAGACTGTAAGTTTACCACCCAGTCTGATGGCAGTCACCATCTCCTATCTGTGCAGTTAGACACGTAAGGGAAAAAATTTCAAGGCCACACTAATTCCTGAAAATAGCCACCACACAGCAAAGGCTAAAAACCGCGCATCTGATAGGCATCAGGATCCAAGACCATAAAGACTCAAGACATTACTATTTTTGCTGAAGTCAAAAAGAAAAAAAAAAGTAAAACTCAATTTTCCATTGCCCACCCAGCTGAACTATCCGAAAAAGGAACATTAACTCATTCTACTTTTTATTAGCACAATATACTAACATTAGACACTAACAGTAAAAGAAAAAGGAAAAAAATCTTCATACAAGCAAGCTTATCCATGTTCGTAAGTTAAAAATTCTTTATACAATGTCCATATATTTACTTGACTAATTTAATTTACATATTATGTTTATTTTAAAAATCTGCAATCTTCAAAACACTAAAAGAGGAAAACATAAGCATTTTTCATATTAAAAAACTCTTAAAAGGAAAGCCTTTGAAAGCTCAGGGGATTTGAAAAACAGGGAGAGAAAAGGACACAAAAAACTTGAACCCTGCACTGCAGTCAGAGGTCTGTCTAGGCAACTCTTAGTACCCAAGCATAGCTACATTACAACTTAAAAACTTAAATAGAGATACTTAGCCCAAAAAGGGAAAAGAAAATCACACAGGCATGCAGAGACAAGGAGCACATTGGAAATCCTGTAAAATTGCTTTCCAATAGGTCACTAACATGACAATGTCCATGACAAAATAATTCTAAAATTAAATATACCATTATCACAGCAACTCTGATAAAAAGTCATTTTATAATCAAATTTATCAATTTAGCAAAATAATAATGATCTGAAGGAAAAGCTTAGTAATAATTTTTTACCACGTCGATGGCATGGATACATACTGCTGTAATCAGGCTGTATAACATGTGTCTCCTCATCTTCATCTATTGTCTGTCCTAATGAAAACAGTCTGACACGTCTCATCTTCAGGAGCCTTGGGGAGCTTTCGCGGGCAGTACTCCCAACATCCGGAACTACATCGCCAGAAGCAACAGTGGGAACAATTTTTTTCAGGAATTCCATTTTTACATGCCCTCTGTGTTCTCAGCATTTACTAAATTCAGCAGTTTAGCTACATGTTATGGAGTGTGGCTCCCACATCAACTTCCTTGAGCACCGAGGTAGACTTCTAGTGATGTCACATTGAACCTGGGTGGTACCAGCACGTCAGCTGCCAGCTGCTCCAATGCAGATTTTAAAGACGTCTAACTGTACGGACTGATAAGAAAACCAAACAACAAGAAGTCCATATATTAACCAAAGCACGCTAAACTCTGCATTCGTAGAGGACACCGTATTTAGCACTGCAACAAATTTAAGCCGTAATAAAATGTACGGTATATTTTCAAGTTTCTGACAGAGTTCAATAGCTCTTAATTTTCACAAAGTGCACAGAGAGTGTTCATCTGCATTTGAAAGATAACACTTATCATTCAGAAAGTCTATGCACCAGCTTTATAAACAAAATGTCTAACAGCACCACATTTAAAACCATTTGCATTCTCATGTGGTTTTAACTACTAGCTACGAAGACACTAACATTTATTAAATATTAAGTTCTGTTTTGCAGAGACTCTGATGCTATATTTACCACTTAAATACTCAAACCACCTTCTAGAAAACACCACGTACAGAAATAACCTGTCTTGTTTTGCCCAAACTTCTACTTTATCCCAAAGGCTACTTCTCCATACATGTCTGGTTTAGCTGAGCTTGTTGTTTTCATCTGGGGGGAAGTTTAAATGTTGTTCTATATTTAACTTAAAGAAGCCATTGTGGAAGATGCCTTGCATTTGGAGCAGAAAGCTCGGGAGGGGCGGAAGATACATTAGCATAAAAGACTGTTCCTTAAGGCTTCCTACATTTAGGAATACCTATCACTGTATGATTGAAAGTATTCTTTTACTTACTAGACTTGGAGTGGAAATCCACAGACATGCTACTAGCTAATATTCCCACCTCATTTGCCACCAAAAATTTTACACATCACTCAGAGAAAAGCCACTAATTCTCACTCAGAATGCCTGAGTGGCAGCATACATGCTGCTGTTATTTTTATGAAGGCAGCTCAGTGTCCAAGATATTTCTGAATGCATTCAACACAGTTATCAAACCTAAGTGTGAAGTACAACACACTATTATACATTCCTTAAAGAAGGTACTTAAACCAAAATTCACTACTGTGTCTAGCTCTTCTTAAAAGAAAAAAAAATTATAATCTGTGAAAGGTAAACTGTTTCAGGTATCTGAGTTCCAGTAGTTCAATGCTCACCTGGATTAAGCTGTCAGTCCTTTACTGACCAACCCTCTGTTACACTTCTTAAGTGCTGAATCTAGTTAAGAATGCCACAACTTGAAAAATTTGGTCCAAATTCATTAAAAGTTGCCACCTATTTTCAAGTTCTATGTAGACTGAAAATATGTTGTATCTTTTGTATTCAAATCTGCATTAAAATCCCCAAATATTCAAGTCTGTATTTCACTTGTAAATAAATACAAAATTCTGGCCTTAAAGACACTTTGTTATAATATTTCCTGCAGTGAAATATTTGTGACATCAAGCAAAAAAAAGTTATTTAACTTACAGTATTTTTTCTACTGATACAAAAATGTTATACAGAATATATTTTTCAGAACAGCATTTAATGTTTTTTCAGAACAAATAATAAGATACCACAAAGATAATTTGCAATTATCAGAGATCATAAGCCATTAAAAACCTCAAGCAATCATTTATTCATAATAGCATTTATTTTTCTGTAGCATTTCTTTTTTTTTTGCCCTTGAAAGCTTGCCACAAACCTACTTCATTTTCTAGCTTTTGGGAACAAAAGAGAAATTCAGACACTTCTGTGAGACTGAGAATGCTTCCAGCCATCCACCTGCCACAGTGCAGTTTGCAAAGTAGGGGGTAATCAGATATTTTAAGTTGTACCCAACTTAAACGCCCTCTGAAAGGTTCAAACTAGATACTAAAGTGCTCTTAACCGTGCTATGTAGGTTTTATTATGCATGTGGACACAGGGTGGAGACAACAGATGAAGTGCAAGTACCTAGTGCATCACTTCAGTTAAATGCATACAGTGTGACTTGCTATAAAACATGCAGCTTACAAGAATTAGCCATGAATAAAGAAAATTAAGGGTTGAAACTATGCTTTTTTTAAACAAGAAAACACAACAGCCTTTCAAGTAGCAGGGTTTACAAACAAGGAATAAAAACCACCCACCATACACATGATCATATTTCAAGATTAAACTTGATTAAATAATAAAGCTTATATAACACAGATGTATCCCAAAGCTTTTTGGTTGATTTTTCCTTCAGGATGGCTTTTGTTTGATTTGACTCTTTTTCAGGAGGTTTTTTCATGAAGTCTTCTACAGAAGATAGTTGGGGATATATATGCTTATGTATTTTTAATATATTTTTATTTATAGATGTATATGTATTTGGATGGATGGTTGTTAACTCCAAGACATTCTATGAAAGCAGCACTTCGTAAGTGATGAGGCTAAGATAGAAAGCTTACATTTCTGCCTGTGTCATTTCACACACACTCCTCTCACACTTGCTCTTACCATCTTTCTTAAACAATACAATGTACAACTGTGGGTTTTACAGAGTCAGAGCAAGCTTTACAGATAATCTGTCAGGAAAATGTATGAGAAGTCTTACAGTTGTTAAAATAAAATTCATCTTTAAACAAAAGAAACCAAAACAGGCTACAAAAAACCACACCCTTATTTGATAAATTTTAACACTTTCTTATTCTGGAGCCTTTAAATAAAAAAAAGAATGGGAGACTCAAGCTTATGCAGAATTATTGCTCGTATTACAGTAAGTCCTTTGATGTCTTTCCATGTGTATTCCAGTTCTGTTACACTTAAAGGATGACTCCATTTTTCTACTGAAGTGGCTGCTGAGATCATTCAGGCTTCCCCTGTCGCAATCCCACAGCTAGTGATATGAACAGCAAGAAGATAATGTCCAAGCTCCACATCCCTCACTAAGAGGAATCCACATCAGCAGGCCTTCACATCAGAAGGTAATGTGAACAGATCATGAAACATGCAGAAATACTACACAGAGACCCAGTGAGTGATCAGAGGGTTACAGCACTTCTCAGAGCACTGTCCATTCCGATTAGACCTCTCAGGACACAAACAGCAAAGCTGTCTGGCACGAGTGCATGGGAAGAGCAGCTACACAGGAATTCTGCTGAAGCAGGTGAACCTGCAGATGCAGGAACATCCTACCAATGAGAAATGCTGAAAAAACAGAACAAGATCAGTGACAGAAAGATCCATGTGAGGAAAAACTACTTGCAAGTCCCTTGAGTTCACATGTTACTGCTAATTCTAAAAATTAGACAATAGTAAGAGGCAACTATGAAACAGACAACGTACTGAGAAGTATGGTTTTAGAAGAGAGCCTAGGTGCCCTATAGCCTACCACAAACATGCATTATTTGATTGGTCTCTTCAGGAACAAGCATGCATTACAAACTTTCAGTTTTGTAACACAGAATGTCTTTAAACAACCATCTCACCTTCCTAGAGCAAATCTGCCCTAGTCCTACCCACTGTTGCAAAGAGGACATAAGACTTCCCTTATACCTAACATGTAAGCTGGCAAGACAGGTTCTAGAGTTTTTGGAGGCTGGAAGGAAGAGCGGCGCCCTTTGGCCTCAATAGGGTTACTGTGCCGATAAGGGAATGAAAAGGTTCTGAAATGAGACCCCGCGCCCCCCACCTCCTTCTCCTCCACAGGCTTCTGTGCTGCTGCACCATGAGCCACGCCAAGCCAAGGTGGTAACGCCAGCCTCCAAAGTGGACTGATTTTAACCTGGATTTGTTTGTCATTGCCGCACAGCCTGCCCTGCCCCACAGAGATGGGAAACTGCGCGCGGCTTCACAGGCTCCTCCAACACTGGCAGAAGTCAACAGTTCAGGGCAGCTTTGTTGGCCTAATGGTAACATGTTTTCCAATACTCTTAGCTGTAATTGTGCTGACAAAATGGTCAAGTGGAACAACCACACGGGTAGAGAAGGCAGCTGAAGCTGTTCCTGTGCCAGCAAGGTGGAAGCATGCACTGCAAACCTTCTGTCACTGAAATATAATCTCTCCGTTGGTAGCACTGCTACGGTGTGGCACACAGAACCCTTCCTTTCTCCCAGCTTCTCAGCAACATGACCACATTAGTGGGGCAAAAGAACGCACAAAACCAAAAGCAAAACTACCCCTCCTGCTGGGACACGGTACTGGAGGGTCTGCCAAACCAATTTTGACAGCAAAGACCCAGCAGAATAGAAACGGTGCGAGTACTGCCTTTTGAAAAAGTGAGTGGTCCAGGTTATGCAAATTGGTAGTTACCTCAGAGTTACCTCTCTTCAAGAAATGTTAATACTCCCTGAGCTCAAGGGTTTTAACTATGCATCCTGGAGCCCATATTGGACATACCACTGTGCATCAGGTAAACATCATTACTATTTTCTCCAACTTGTTAATTTAAACCTGACATCACTGTTTTAAGTGGGAGTGAATCTGCTAAGGAAACAGAGCAACTACAGTAGCACCCAAGTATTTAGCAGGGGGGAGTACAGGAAGTTTTTCCTTCTTGAATCTCAGAACAGAAGCCCAATTTGTAAGAAATTGTCTTATCCCAATGAAAACAATCCGTGCTTCCCCCCAAAAAAGTGAATATCAGAGATACATAACTGAAAGCAGTAGAGTTAGAAGTTGAACCTGCAGTCTAGCCTGTAAGTATAAATTAACACACCTGCATTAAACTCCTGAGAGGTACCAGGTACTGGACCACTACATTATACTTGTTAGCTAATGTCACACAAAAGACTGTGGGGGTAGGGAAGACAAACCCCACTTCTTCCTCTGTATATGCTGCACCTTTTTTTAAATGACAAGCCTTTTTGCTTTAGAACTAAAACTTAACATTCACATGCCTTTTTTTCCTTTAAATACAGAAACAGAACAGAAAACATAACCTCAAAAAAATGTATGCACAGGGAGAAAACAGCTTATTTGTCATATTGTGGAGTCATCTCACCTTTTGGCAGTTTGGATTAACCACTTGAAAGAACATGACATATTTAAAGGAATTAACTTTGCATGTCAGAAAGTTTCAAAACATTAAAAGATATTTAAGGTAAGAGGCTATCCTTCATATAATTTAAAATTATACTTTACCTATTAATTCCCAAGCTACTTAGCATTAACAGTGTCCTTGGTCCAGATCAATTAATGTAATTTCACAGCAAAATAGCCTAAGCACCAGTATAAGCAGGGACAAATAAACTATATCAGTGTAAACTTGTTGTAGCTATTATTTTACATTAAAAATACGTTAAACCTAAGCCATTTATTCTTTCTGTAGTTTGGCTTTATTGCTGGTTTTTTAATGAAAATATGCAAATAGTTTCAGTTGTCCCCATGCTTTTCTGAACAAAAGTCTCACTTGCTGTTTCCTGAGAAATGAAAGTAACAAAGTAACTGTCAACTTTATCAAAAGCTTCAATTTCCTTTCAGTCACTTAAACTGTATTTGCTCAGTATGGGGGGGTTGGGTTTTTCAGCAAGTTGTGGGGCTTTTTCTTTGGAAGGTTGGGGATTTCTGGAGTGTTTGGGTTTGGTTTGGGGTTGTTGTTTTTTTTTTTTGAGAGCTTGACTTTAATTATTTAGGAGTGCATTAGGAGTGAAATACAAGTAGAAATAAAATACTGGCAAAATATATCAAACCAGAAGCTGAACATAAAACAACCATTAGGTTCAAGTGACTGAATGCAATATTATCCCGTTTAATAAAAAAGCCCCGAAATTTTTACTGTTTATGTATTAGGTAATAACTGTTCTTATCTTGAAGTCGCATGCAAGAATACAATGCTTTCCTGAACTCATTAGGAGTTCCTGAGAAGATCAAGGTATTGTCTTATTCTGCAGCTTCTACAATCCTCAGTCAGGATAAGGATCTGGGCTTCCTGTAGCTAACCTCTTGCTTGTTCCAAGTACTGACGTGACACACAAGATCTTCCAAACCTATGAACTTCTTCCACCAGTAGATTTTCTTCAAATAAGAATTTGTATTTCAAAGCAAATCCCAGATTTGCAATCCGTACTCTGAATGATACTCATTCCCATGCAAGCAGGAACACCAAGCGACAACATCATTACACAATCCCAGAACCACTGAAAGGGCCACATCTTTTCCCTTATAAAAGGATCAGAGTGAATGACGACAAGCATGATGTTGATATTTCTATGCAAAGGACATTAAAAAACCCAACACTTAAAGGTTCTGTGGAACAGCTACCATTAAGTCAGACCAACAATGGCAACACCGCTATGAAACTGTATCTCTAAGGAACTCAGAGCTGAAAAACCTTTACCGAAAGCTTTTTAAGTGCTTAACAGAAACACAAGGAACAGAGATGCCAACTGCTAATGTAGGTTTGTCTGTAGAAAAGCCAGAACATAAACAATAAGTGATAACCAGAGACCAAGCACACACATACATCTCCAGAATTACTTAAGAACGAAAGTGGTTAAACATACGTTTCTTAAATATTTTGACTATTTGGTTGATGACTATTTTCACAGCCATTGTCACTGTTTCTGTCAGAATTTTCTGTAGTGCTACATGAAAGTACACATCTGTAGAAGAACTTCCTCATGTTTGAATGGCTAACTTTTAAAATCATGCCCAAAGCATAGAAGTTAAACAGCCAGGGAAAAAACCCATAGTGTATTGTTCAAAATAACCTCCATTCCAATCCCAAAAGTACAAACAGCACCAGTTTATCTTACTTCCCTTACCAAGCCTGACCTAATCTTAGTTCAGTATTTAAAACTTTATACAAGGAATATATGTTTAAAGTGTTACTGACCTGGGGAAACCATCATTATTGATTTTTCATAGTGACTCTTCTCCATAGTTTCTATTATTTAATAAAAAGCAGGCTTACTGAGTTCACAGCACACAGGACAGGTGCAGTTTCCAATACCAATGAAAATCCTCTGGACATCTACATTAAATATTGGGTCTGTCTTGGTTTACATAGCATTCATCCACTCTAATCTATTTTAGTTCTTACCCTGCAAAACAGACAGAGTTTTTGCAACATGGTCACAGGAAGTTTACCTACACCGCAAAACAGAAAGTAGAAATTAATATTCAACCTAGTAAAAAAACCCTGAGTGGGTAAATTCACAAGTCCATTCGTGTGGACTGACACACTCAAGTCTCTGCTAGTTTAGGCGTACATCCCCTGTGCTCCATTATACAGACCATGCTACTGAAACTCTAAAACACTATATATAACGTTGTAGCGAAATGTATTTGTACAACAAGATTTGTTAGCTGAGGAGCAATGTATTTTTAAATCCCATATAACATATAGTCCTCCTGTATAAAATTTCATAGTGTGATCTCTCCCTTGTAAGAAAACCACAGTGCCAAAGAAGGACGTACAACTACAGATCAAGAGTCATTGGTTAGTATTAAAATTAGTCATAGAAGAAATAAGAACTTGGCTTTCTTAAGTTACATCTTTGTTCAGCAAAAAGGGTAGCTAAATCAAGTTGCTGAACACAAATTATTTCTCACACAGAGATGCCATATGTGGGTCTTCAGAAGGTTACTCTCAGCTAGAGGATATAGGTAGTTAAACCTACAGTATTTTTGTAATAGAATATCAACAGAAAAAAGTTAGATATCACGTATACTTGCCCACAGATACATTGGGACAATAACTTTAAAACTTCTCCCATCTCTTCTATCTCAAAGACAGAAATAATAATCTCTAAAGCATTAGAAGATTCATCTAGTGGAAATATATACGCTTACATTTTAAAATAGTAGTAGTTTTCCTCTTAAAATCCTAAATGAAAGACTTGCCTCAATGTAAAGCAACAGCACTCCAATTCTTCCACAAAATATAGATGTCTTTGCCCCTTCTTTTTACTTAATAACTTGAATACAATTCCACTTGATAACCTGGACATAACCAGAAAGAATAAATGCTGCTGCCAGAACTATTTGTTTTAGATAGAGAATGGTCCAAATCTATCAGCTCTTACAATAAATGTTATTGTACTAGGTACTCTGGGCTGGAGTCTTCATTCTATGGCTTACAGAAAGATTGGCACCTGTATTAAAGGAAAACAAATTGACTCCTGCTCAGATCAAGATGCCTTCCTTACTGTAATGTAATGGGAAGTGTAATGTTTATATTAAATTCAAGGCAGTGGAAAAGTAAGATACTTAAGGAACTTACTTATCAGACAGGATATGATCTGAGTATGATTTACCGTAGTAATAAATCAGACAAAGACCAGCTATAAATTTAGAGCAAATCTTTTATGTAAATTTTGTAAACCCTGAAAGAGAATAAAGGTTTTTCCATATGCAAAGAGCCTGTTTATTGATATTCTTTCTATTGAACAAGTTTATTTTTAATTAACATTCAATTGTCTCCTGCCTTAAAATGGGGGGAATAAACCAACTACCATGAAAATCAGTAACCACCAGACCATCAGATGCAGCCGAGGATGCTCCCGATGCAGCTCCAAGTGGGCCTATGGGAACTCCAGTATTGCACCTTTAGTACATAAGCTTTTGTAAAATGTCATTACGTTTAATGGAAAGCAGAGCTGTATTTCAATGCTATAGATGTCCTATATAGCAGAACTAAAGTATTTTAAGTTACTATATTCATTTCTAAAATGAAAAAAGAAAAAAAAGGCAGGCAATTTGTACTTTTATACTTTCTAGAAAGGAAACAATAAGTGTAATTTAGGTTTGCTTGACAAGGTTTTGGTTTCAGGGCTTTGAGCACAGGAGAGGAAATACTAGCTTTCTGCGTAAGATGTTGGATGAAAGCTCATTTGCTCTTCCTATTTGAAAAGTTACAATATACTTGAGATGAAACAGAAGTCTAAGTTAGGTACTAAATTAAGGTCCAAAAATGTTTGTTTTGGAGAAAAAAGGAAAATAAGATTAAAACGCAGCAATTTTGGAACATTAGCAAAAAAGGAAACCATTGCTAAATGCACTTCTAGAATAAATAATTCTAGTACATCAAAGCCAATAAGTAAACAACTGTGGGAAAATGGAGAAACCTATGCTGGTTTCAGCTGGGACAGAGTTCCCCCCGCCCCCAGTACCTGGTATAGTGCTGTGCTTTGGATTCAGTATGAGAATAATGTTGATAATACACTGATGTTTTAGTTGTTACTGAGCAGTGCTTGTACTAAGTGAAGGAATTTTCAGCTTCTCATACTGCCCCACCAGTGAACGGGCTGGAGGTGCACCATAAGCTGGGAGGGGACACAGCTGGGACAGCTGACCCCAACTGGCCAAAGGGATATTCCATACCATATGACATCATACTCAGCATATAAAGCTGGGGGTAGTTGGCCGAGGGGGTGTGTGGACCACTGCTTGGGAACTGGGCATCAGTTAGTAGGTGGTGAACAACTGCATTGTGCATCGCTTATTTTGTATATTTTATTATTATTTTCCCTTCCTTTTCTGTCCTATTAAACTGTCTTTATCTCAACCCAAAAATTTAAACTAATTGGGGTTTTTTGGGGTGTGTGTTTTGTTTTGTGTTTTTTTTTTTTTTACAGACCCCCCCCATCTCACTGTGGGGGGTGGGAAAGAATGAGCAAACAGCTGCATGGTGTTCAGCTGCCCGCTGGGTTAAACCACAACAGCCCTTTTTGGCACCAAAAATGGGGCATGAAGGGTTTGAGATGGTGACAGATTTGACCAGGGCATGTTAAAGCCAATTTGTGATAAGCATTCATTATGTTAGTTTAATAGCAGTTGGTCACAATGTTGATTCATTTGCTCTCAGAGGAGTTGTGCTTGTTCTCAAAGTTGTGTTATGTGACACCTTCTTGCTATACACACTCCCTATGGTGCAGCTTATCACCTCTGGGAGCCACATTAAAGTTACGGCTTTGCTGTACTGTGTAACTCAGCCTTATGGTATGATAAAGTTACTGGTCGTGAGCACTGCCATCATCCCCATACTTTGGGAGCCATCTCTTGGAAACTATTAATAATTACACTTTTTACCTCTTTTTGTGGAGAACCAGTCTACATGGGGAGGCTGGGGGGGATACACTAAACAAATTGTTGAGCCACCCATGAGAAAGCTTCCATTTTTATCCTATATGGAACATTTATGTACTTATGCACACCCATGAAGTTTTGCTTGCTAAATGTAGTTGTATTATCACAGTAAAGCTTATGAAATTGCAGAGAGGTAAACAAGACCACCATATATTGAAAAAAAAAACCAAAAAAACCCACAACAAACAATTCATGGCACACTAATTGTGCCTCTTCAGAGGCTGGGTGAATAGACCTTCCTTAAAAGACAGCAATCAAGGCAAAAGTACTGCCCCTTCACATAGGCTCCACTGCTCAGACATTCTGACAGTAACCTGGGCACAACAAAAAAAGCTCAAAGAGCTCCTTAATATATTAGTTTTTCCCAAGTACCACCAATTAAGATGGATCTATAGAAGAGACATTCTGAATGATAACTTGAAAAATACAGATTAAGACAAAATAATGATAGTGTACATTTAACTAATATTTCATCAGATTAAAAAGGATTATCCTAATTTCTAACACCAGAAGCAGCATATGCAAGATTAGCATGTATTGTGAAAGGATTTAAGAAAAAAATTCCCTACTTGGATTTGGAAGAGAGTTGCTGTATTACACCTATCTGAAGGTGAGATTAAGCCTGTGCCTACCAGAAGCAACAAGAAAAAACCTGCCTTTGACGAGCAGAAAGAGGCAACCAATGAAATTTAAGGATGCGGCTGAACATGATCACCCAGGAAGGTAAGGATTCCTTTTTTAAAGAAAAATTGACCCTCCAGTCATCTGATTAGAATAGAAAGACTTAAAACGACCTGGGTCTTTCCTTGCTTGTGGCTTTTTAAATAGACTAATAATAAAAGACTTCTAATTTTCATAGTGAAAGACAGGAGGATTCATTTTCAAAAAAATTTCAGAGGCTTGAATTACTTCCTCCTTAGGGAAGATACAACAAAACAAACTTTACTGCTTTCCATTTCTTAGCAACTAGTTTTCAAGAAACATCCATTCTTTGAGTTAATGCATGTTAAACAGGAAGAAAAAAAAACACTGAGAGAATGTAGCAGACATTTTTTAAACACACACAGGTCAGCTTATAGTACAATTGTTTTAAGCCATCTACAAATGGAAATATAGAGATGTCAAGACTCATTTTTTTTTCTCATGCTTAGCTGGAACTTCCTGTGTTCGAACTTGAGCCCATTACCCCTTGGCCTGTCATTGGGCACTACTGAAAAGAACCTAGTCCCATCATCCTGATATCCACCTTTCAGGTATTTATGGGTATTGACGAGATTCCCCCCTCAGTCTTCTCTTCTCCAGGCTAAACAAACCCAAGCCTCTCAGCCTTTCCTCATAAGGGAGATGTTCAAGTCCCCTGATCATTTTGGTAGCTCTCTGCTGGACTTGCTCAAGTGATTCCCTGTGCTTCTTAAACTAAGGGGCCCAAAACTGGACTCAGTACTCCAAATGTGGCCTCACTAGGGCAGAGTAGAGGGGGACAATAACCTCCCTCAACCTGCTGGCCACACTCCTTTTAATGCACCCCAGGACACCATTGGCTTTCTTGGCAACAAGGGCACACTGCTGGCTCAGGGTCAGCTTGTTGTCCACCAGCACTCCCAGGTCCTTCTCAACAGAGCCACTTTCCAGCAGGTCAGCCCCCAGCCTGTACTGGTGCATGGGGTTGTTCCTCCCCAGGTGCAGGACCTTGCCCTTGCTCCTGTTGAATTTCATGAGGTTTCCCTTGGCCCAGCTCTCCAGCCTATCCATTTGTCCGTCTCGTTGGATGGCAGCACAGCCTTCTGGTGTGTCAGCCACTCCTCACAGCTTGGTATCATCAGCAAACATGCTGAGGTTACACTCTATCCCATTATCCATGTCATTGATGAATATGTTGAACAGGACTGGACCCAGCACAGAGCCCTGGGGAACAGCACTAGTGACAGGCCTCCAAACAGACTCTGCCCCATTGATCATGACCCTCTGAGTTCTGTTATTGAGCCAATTCTCTGTCCACCTCACTGGCCACTTATCCAACCCACACTTCCTTAGCTTGTCTATGAGGATGCTATGGGAGACGCTAGGATTATCTTTCATTATTCACACAGAAGAACCAATGAAATATGGTTAAAATGAAGAATATTAGCTAAGAGAGAGGGTCTCTTTCATCACACAACACTGTTACTCCTTCCTTGACTCTGCTGTACATTCTAGCTTGATTGCTTATATCGTTTAAGGTATGCCTCAAATCGAAGGATCAGGGACATTGCTGTTTTTACTGTATTGTCTGCATCAGAAGTGAGCCTTGCTGCACTTCATAAGCCATTTCTGAGCCAGAGACACTTGCTGAGGAGGAGGCGAGGAGGACACCAGAGGTGAGAACTCTGTGATCAGTGGCACACTGCAGGTGGAAAGTGCCCTGGGCCACATGAGGCAGGATGTATTAAGCCATGCTGGGCGGAAGCACAAGGGAAGGGAACTCAGAGAGTTTCCACAGGAAAGCTCTGCAACTATGTAGGAGGTAGCAGAAGTAGCTGCATCACTTAGGCTTTACCCAAGCCTCTGAAAAACTACCTAGCATTGTCTTCCCATCTTTGAAGTAAAGTTGTTGTTTTGGGGGGTTTTTTTGTGTAAAGACATACAGTGTTTTCATTAGCTACTAGCCATGGGATAGGTATTTTCCAGTTCCCTAAAGACTTCTGGTTTCCATTCCATTATATATTTAAACTGTAATACAAAGCCTTTACTATAACTTGTGAGTTACTCTACACCTTGATAAAGAAGTTGCTGGGTTTTTTTTAATTAAGCACCTCTCCAAGTGAATTCTTTTCAAGCAACCAGTTGCTGGCTGCACATGAACAGCAGTATCTCCACAACGAATAGCAAAACAGTTGTCTGACCAAAAAGAGTGTTAAAAGTAAGATTAAGGTACATATGCATACAGATAGCTGTATATAAATACATTTCAGAGCTGTAATAGTGCAAAGTGCAAGATCAAAGTCAGTTAGCAACAAGAGTTTCTCCACCATCTTCTTGCTGATGCATAAGCAGACTTCTAAAACAAATCCACATTTCAAGCCCCTTTGAAGGCCAAATGTATTTCATTTTAGGTGTTGACCACCACTGATAGTGCCTTGTATATTATATTCAAGTAGATTGCATTATAACAAATTAATGGTCATAAAGAGATCCTAATCAAACTAAAAATGAGCATTCATGATAAGGATATGTGGCTGTTCTTCATGACAGAAAATAAGTTCAAAAAGAAAAGACTTTTAAAAAAGGCTGAAAACAGGAATTTTACGAATGTTGCTACAAAAAGAAAGAAAGAAAAACCACCACACCGAACACAAAAAAAACCACACCAAAAAACCAGCCAAGCCACCACACAGAAGAAAACACACACACCACCACCCTGACACAAGCAGCACAAGAAAATCCCTGGCATCCTGGAGAAAGGAAATCCTACAAGACAGGTTGAAGTTTTTCCCACCCTGGTCTGACGCACACCACTTTCCCACTCCATAGATGAAGCAGTCCTTCTGTGTCCCTGTTAGCATTTCCATCTTCTGTTTTCTTGCAAATGTGTCTCAGATGTTCCACGTTATTTGAACAACATGAGACATCAAGCGTGAAGCATTCTGCAAGTCAGCTGGCACTGCAAGTAAGTATGGTTTACAAAGCTCTTCAGCAGAAACATCTCTAAACAAGCAGCAGAGTGAGAACTAATGTTCAAAGGAAGCAGGAGGGGGAGAAAAAGCCCACAAAAAATCCCTGTTAAAAGTTGGTGAAGCCCACTGGGCTATTTAAAATATAAAACACATCTTAATAGAAACTTTGTAATAAAAAAAGAACTTAAACGTTCCCATTTATTTCCCCAATATCCATCTTACAATTTATATAGACACAGCTAATGAAACTGCTGAGCAGGGTAGTGAGTACCAAATACTGCTTTAATCCTAAATTACGGGGCGGGGGGGAAACACACACCCCACACAACCCACCACACCAAATCACAACTCTTCTCTTCTTGACAGTCCTTTATTTTCTTAATTATGCTGGGGAAAAAACCCTTCACCAAAATTAAGTGCTGCACCTACAAAACCACTTGTAGGAACAGGTACATTAATTGTTCTGAATACTGTTTAGCAATTGCATTTACAAACAGAAATAGACTTTTCAGCATAACTGATGCTCCAGACAATTTTTCAGAGAGGTCACATAGTCTTCACCATGACAGCTTTTTGAGACCTGAGCGACTGCATCTGCTGATCGGGGAACCAAATCCAGGGAGTAAATTAGTAACACAGAAGAATGGCAGCTGACGCATTTTTCCAGCTATATATTGTTTTTCATTCTCACAAGTATTTTTAAAGGAAAGCACTTGAGATAAAACACTCTCGGCATTCTCTAACAGGAATTCTCTAACCCTGACAGATGATTTGTCTTTACCTTCTGCTGAAGCGAAGAAAAATACTCCATGCTTATTGCCTGCACACAAGTTCTTAATACTGAAGACAAACAATAGATACAAAAGCCAAGGACCCAACGCTAAGAGAGCTGTGTTTGTGTTTTTTGTTGTTGTTGTTTTTTTAACCTACTACCTGATTGCTTTTTAAACATCTAGCAGTAAGCATAGAGAGTACAACAATTACTGAACAGTGCTCCAGAAACTAGATCAGCATTGAACAGCCTTGTTTCTAATACGAAAAACTACACAATTAAACCTTGAACACTCAATGTTTGTCACTGGAGCATATTTGCTATATAAATGTATAGAAAAGTAGAAACATACATAATCATTAAAACCTTTTAAAGTGAGGTAAAACTAGTGTTATCCAAAGCATGATAAGCACCCACAAGAGAACAACTTACAGTAAAAAAATTATACTAATGTCCTCACACCCTCTGCCTCCATTTTTCTGTTTCATTTAAAAAGATTGATCTGGAGTTCCTACTCTCATGCTAAAATACGTATTTGCCTTCCTTGAGCAACAGAAAGATATGGATGTTCAAGGTAAACTTCTGCAGCAACAAATTTATTACCTATTGAGAGAAAGAATACACACATCAAAACGAAAATTATGGTATAAAATTCTAACAAAAGACAGCAAAGTCAGTCAGCACGTTCTATAACTAGAAATGAAATCCAGTGACAGAGGCAAACCACAGGGATATGATACACTGGGGTTGATCCAATGGCAGAACTAACAATACATTCAAATTCTCTTTTATTGTATAGTTCTGTAAAGAATACATAGGACAATACAATAAAGGAAAGCAAGAGGTATACTAAAAATACTATAGATTATACAATATTCTCTATCAATGATGATTAATTCATAATAGAGTATCATATAGTCTATTACATGCTATAAAGTAATATTGTAGAATACATAATTAATATAGAACATCTTGAAATGAAAGTCCACACAGCAAATACCATAGAAACAATTGCACTTTAATATTTTCCTCCTGTCACACCAATACACTCTCTTCTTAAACGCCAAAAGGAGGTACGGTCTATCAGTTTTACTACTTGAGTATAGGGAAGCAGTACATTGAATTAGTTTTGAAGGACAGTTTAGATGTTGGATTAGTTAGATCTATCATATCCATTTGACCTTAGAAGTGCTTTATCCACAATAATTGCCTTGTGCTTGACACCAAGACAGATCTGTTTACTATTGACAAAATCCTTACATGAAGGGCAGTAAAGAAAAGAGCATCTACATAAGGAATTGTGACTGCCTTTAATTATAGCTGCATTACCTGGCTTCATCCACAAGAGGACAGAGCTCAAACACCTGCCTGTACATCATAAAGGAGGACACTATTAGCACCAAGAAGTCTGATTTGCACTGAGGACAGAAGGTTTGTGAAAGAAAACTTGATAGAATTATTGAACATACAGAAATTACACGAGAGAATTACTAAACCTGCAATTTGAGGATTACTGAGTGTACAGGAACCACATTTGGCTTAGAAAGCCCCAGAGCTGCAGATGATTGGAATATGGGAGGCTGCTTGCCCTCTTCTTAACCTCTTCCTTAGATATTCACTTTTGGCTACAATCAGTTACTATACCATGTTAAATCAAATGTTCAGTGTAACTGATATCTGAAGTAGTTGTTCAAAGTGTGTTAACAGTACAATATAGATAACAAAGACCTAAGGAAAAAAAAAAGGGGGGGGGAACTTCGATGCATGAAAACTTATTTATGACAGAATTGTAAAAAAAGTCTTACCACTTAGAAGCCATCGTTAACCACTGACGAGAGCCGTTAGCACATCACACTTAGGATGGATCCATCAAGACATATTCCACCAAATCCAACGTGTGCTTACAGAGTAGACAAAGATGTAAACAGCTACAAGTCGGCTGGTATGTAGCCAAATATTGGAGAAAAGTCTCCAAACGCAGTACAGACGAATGAAGTATAGGACACTGAAAAGAAAATGGGAAAAACCCACAGTCAAACCTTAGACACTTAGACACTTTTGTAAGTGTAGGCACTTACAAAATGCCAACATTTTCCAAAAGCTTTAGCATTCTGGTTCTTTTTGTTGAGAAGTCATAAATGATAAAAATCTGTTACATGTGTCTTCAGAATTTTGTTCTGCTCAGAAGCTAGCAATCCTTAGTGATTTCCCCCCATGAAAATGAGAAAAAGTTTACATCAAAATAAAATCTAGCTTCCCACACTGAGCATATTTTATGTACATACATGCTTTGTCTAAGTTTAGTTGTACTTTTATTATGAACGTACTTTATTAATCACATATACAATTTCTCTCAAATGCGAGTCATTCTGAATAAAATTTTTCATATTAGTCCTTTTCTTTCTTTTCTAATTTTTGTTGATTTTTTTTTTCCTGCTTGGTGAGCATGAGGATGTGGTCAGAAAAAGAAACAAACAATACTTCAGCTGTGTCTCCCTAACAAAGCCGTGAGAACTTCTTGAGATTCCTTCACAACAGAAGTTTGTATGCAACTTGCATACTTGTCACAACTTGCCTAAGCAGCAGAGAGCAGAGTGTTTTTGTTCTTCTATATCGCTAAACTAAAGCAAAAGCACATCAGTATTTTTAATTTTACCCTGGAGGCAGATCAAGCAATTTTAACTGCTTTTAACAACTCAAGTCCCAACCTGCAGCAGCAATCCACTGCTCCTGATCATATAGTTTGGGGGGTGGGGGCAGGCGGGGAACGGACAGACACCAACAAAAACACCAAACACCACAACCACCGAAAAACACCCAAATTTTTTTAAATAAACTCAAAGCCTGAAAAATTGCAGGTACGTAAAAAGACCTGTACACCAAACATGATTTTATCAGTGCTCCAATGCAACACGAACGTACTAGTTTCCTTTAGGGACGTGTGAACCATTCAATCATCATCAATTCTTTTATGTACAGTTTGTTCTACTTAATTAGTGCTTCCAAAAATACAAAAGACCCACATAATAAGTGCAATCTAACAGTAAAAGGCCACATCCTGAAGATTTTAAGATGTAAGAGAAAGTTTAAGACTGAGACTTAGAGAAAATCCAGAAAATTAGATAAGCTTTTGCAAATAGGAAGCAAGCTGCTGTTTACATATAAACTGGAAACATACTACACAATTCGTTGAAAAAGCAAGTCAAGTTTTTTTAAGACTTGACCAGTTATAAAGGGAAGCATTTAAAGACAGATATAATTCTAACTCCAAATTTTACCTGCTAAATTGCAACTCTAATGAAAACATCATCTTCTTTCTGTAGCTTGTGCATTTGACAGTAGAGTATATCAAATCAGCAGCACTTCTTCCTCTTTCGACAATTACAGCAAGAAAAGACTGTTTTCTATGCAGCAATGTATGGCCTTTTCTACTGCCTGCACCACAGTGAAATGAACTGCACTGTTCACTTTTTTCTCATTTTTCTGCCTTTTTAGAAGGGGGAAGAAGTAGTTTAAGTCAACTCATGCAAAACCTTACATCCACTCCGGTTCGTAAATGAGTGGGTCAGCTGTCCCTTTAATTCCTCCCCATTCACACCCACTATGAACACCACCTTAAGGAAATCATAACTATGCCAGATGACTCTCCAGAAAATTGAAACAATACCCAGACAGAAGTTCGCCCTGGCATATGCTGACATCTTAGCTCACTTTCTCAGGTGAAACATACATCCACGATACATAACCCATTCTGTTTAGAGGCTTCCCTTCTCACTGTGTCCAGAGCAAACACGTACAAACTCAGTCGGTGCTTCTCACTCATCTTCATTCTTCATTACTCTAGATTCAATCTCCCCCCCCGCCTCAACACACTACCCAACAGCCCAGCTGCTTAACCGAGCAAATAAAGTTAAGATGACTAACTTGACTGTCCAAGCTTTAGGACAAGGTACTGACATTTCAGTTCAGCGGGAAGAGTGTTTGGAAAGAGCCTGGAGGGTGGGAGGCACAGGAACACTCATTTGAGGTATTCAAGTTCTTTAGTGGTACACACTGAGCAATAATAAACCTCACATTGCAGCTGCTGCCCAGAATTCAAGTACAACTAGAGATGATCTCAGTACAGCCTAAGGTATCCTACAGAATCATCTGATCAGATTAAGTCTGACTGGGGCGGGGTGGAGGTATCAGTAAAGGTAACAGTAAGGTCAAAAGTCTCCAATAGATGTGAATGAAGCTTTCCGTAACTACAGCATATTGCTGGAAGGAAGTTCATTGGGATTCACTTCCTAACTGCAGCTTACAGCTTGAAGTTAAAATGTTACTATACTTTATCAGATTTGAAGTCAAAGGTATTGCACACAAGTAGCTCAGTGTTTGGGGTTCACCCCGTGAAAGATTTATGCAAAGCTAAGATGCAGAACATGAAAAAACTACTTGCAGTTCAAAGTACAAGAGCTTAGGTATCATAAGGTTTAAAAAAAATAATAATTCAAAGGACACTGCTCCTACCCCTAGGTTTTCATACCTAAAAAAACACTTCACAATACCTAACATCCCGAATTAGAAAACACAGCTAACCTCAAACCTGCCCAAGTAATAGCATATAACTTTTATTAGGTGAACTTTTTTTGGGAGGTGGTGTTTAAAAGATAATTTTAATCTCAAATAGTTTCAAGTTCATGTATTATATTTACAGAGTAGCTGCTGTAATGTTGGCTACTATGCAAGACTGAACGCAACTTTACCTTTTGAGCAGCAATTACATGCTCTAATACAGCACGCTTTTTGCCATTATTAAGTGTAGGAGGGGTGGTACAGAAGACCACTTCCAAAAGCTTCCTGCAACTAATGTTGCAGGAAATCAAAGTGTCAGCACCTGCATTTAAGATATGTACAACACTAATTAGGGCCTTTTTATTACTGGCTCAAAAGACTTAATGGGTTGATACTTCAGAAGAGGGCAAAAGAGAAGACAAAATACTAAGTTTTAACCACCTGCTACAAGTCACATTTTCCGTGCTATAATCCCTATGCAGGCTTCAATACACTATGTGTTTGCTTTTACAAAGGTAGAATAATGGCAAAGATGAATATTAGTTTTTAAGGCATCATTTTTAAAAATACAACGAAAAATTGCTAACAAACCAGTTTAGGGGCAAACATTTACATTATGGTCACTCAAACATGTGGCTGACCTGTACCTTTGGTGTTTCATAGAGCTTGGCTAAGTAACTTTGTCACTAGCACCCCTAACATAACACACCTTGCTAAAACCTTGTGAGCTCTGGTCCTGTATCACTGCCCCCCTCGTCCCATCTCCAAAGCGATGGCAGATGCATTAAGAGCCCATACAATGGAGAAACATATCACACCACCGGGCAAGATAACCCCAGGCTTCAGCCTGAGGGTCACAACTTACACCACCCCTCATGCAAAGGGTGGAAGGGGGAAAAAAAACCAAACCAAACACCAATACAAAGCAAAACAACATAAATCTGGGTTATGGTTATCATTATACAACATATTGACAATATATGTCTTTCCTATTACAAACCACTCAAACAATTTTCCACTACAGTACAGGGAGATGCTACCAGCAGGATGAGAGATTTTCAGGGGCTGCCCAATTCCTCTGTTTTCCCAACCTTATCTTCAGCAACAGTCAGCACAGCTAGACTGCACCTAGCTTACTGCTTGCTTTCCTCCCAAGTAAGTGGTATTACTGGCTGTACCAGAAATAACAAAGTTGGAGAGCACCTGAATATTACAGAATCTGCTTCTAAACTAACTACCCCACGAAACTGGATTTTGTAAGAATAGGAAGGGTAAATTAAGCTTTCCAGGTTGCAAATATCCAGATCTGCCCCCTTTCTTTAGTGAAGCTTGATTCTAAAATCTACTGTTATGACAAAATGTAACAATTTGGTTCTTTTGCTCCTTGTAAAAGTTTTAGGTATATTACTTTAAAAAACATGAATAAATTAACAAATATATAATAACAATAACACCACAAACTAAAAATGGTTACCTGATGAACTGAATGTTATTAAATGCTGCCAAGAACACTGTGGTCATTCAGTACTTTCCCAACTTCACCAACCATCTCCTTACTGAAACACAGCCTTTTATCCCCTCCACAATTCACAAAACCAGTGAGGCCGAGCGGCTGCCGATCAAATAACTATGGGGAAGCATGAAAGTCATAAACAGGAGAGAAGCAGGGGTCCCCAGTGCAAAAAGCAAGTGGTTTGGGGGCTTGGAGGTAGGAGGGAGAACTTCATTAAACACATATTGCAACTGGAAGATACATAGACCCAAGGCAAGAAATTGAGGTAGGTTCAACTTCCACATAGCTGATGCAGAAATGAGATAACCCTCATGAGGCAGATCAAGATCACCTAAGGGGAATCATAGAGATAGAATAAAAGGATGTGTATCTGTCATACCAACACTCTGGAATACAGCCAAACATCTGCACCTGATAACTACATTTGTTACACTGGTTCAACACTTTCTCTTCATAAGAATTGTAAATAGCTCTCGATTTACAGACTGACTAATTTCAACTGAAAAGACTCTCATACAATCCCCATTTGTAGTTGAGAAGGATTCGCAAGAAACTTCAGAGGAGGGCTTGGTGCCAAATGTGCAATAACTTGACCATGATAACTCTAATTTTAAAAAATGGATATTTGCATTCTCCTTTCCTTAGTTAGTGGTAAAAGGAACTACGGTAAGTACACAAATCACAAATCATGTCCTTTGGGCCAGTGCCACAAAATCTGCCTGTTCTGTAAATCTTGATTATAACTTTTTATCTTTTGGAACCTCATTTCAGAGTATTAGAAATAGGCCAAAACTCAAACTTTGTTGTTACCAGAGCACAGTGGATATTTCCATCTAGGCATAAAACCTTCCAAGTCTCTCAGATTAGCCTCTTAATAAAAACTGCCTTTACGAGTGCCGCAGCCTTGGGAACCCACCGCTTTCGGAAACCAGCAATGTGAGACTTGCTCAGTTACCCCTTCCCTTCGTGTTAATGCCCTTGTCTCCCACCTTTACCCTTGCTATTTTCTGACTGTTGATTCAGAGGAATGTTTCCTCAGCTGATGTACAGAACCAATGATTTTATTTTAGGCGCCTAAAAAGTGACCTTAGTTATTTTCTGTTTTACAAACTGTGAGTTGGGACTAGCTATGCAAGAGAAAGTATTTCTGTGCTGCTTTTCAAGAAACTGCAAAGTAAAACTGTCCAATCTGCAAGTGATCTGCAGAGGACCAAGAAATTATAGCTCTCTTCTGTTAGCATCAGAGGTTATAAGCAATTCATATATTAAGACTACCTCAAACAGATGTTGCTTCCACCGGGAAAACAGCTAAACCCAAGTCTGTGCCAGCACAAATTTTTAAATATTACACACAAGAATTTCAAAGGGAAGTAATGAATGAGACTCCAGCTTGATTAACCTTATGTCATCTAGGACTTGATGATCTTAGAGGTCTTTTTTTAACCTTAATGATTCAATGATACTAGACATTCATCGTCACTTGTTCCTTCTTATTTCATATGCACTGGGGAGTAGAAAATGGCAGACTGTAACCAACAGCAACAACCACCTTCTTCAGCTGCACTGCTGCCTGCAACAATAAAACACAACAGTGCATCTAGAGCATTTGCAGCGGCTCCTACGAAAGCTCTCGCAGCCATTGGTCAAAACACCACCATTCACCATATCAACATTAATCAAGTTTCAGCAACAAGAAAAGCAAGAACTTCCATGAGTGCAGTGCAGGGAAGAAGCCTCAAATCCTGACCTCTGCACCACCACCACTGCAGCAATAACAGGGAAAATGTAAAAAAGAAGCTAAACAGCTCTAGAAACTAAACTCCTTTTTTTCCCTTGTTACAAAACAAATTGCAAGCACAGACTAAACTAGAAATCAGCCTATAAGCATGAAACTGAATAATTAAATCCCAAGAACAGGAGCTTATATCATACCCTCAAACTGCTCTTGGCAATCTCCTACTTTTGAAAGTATCTCCAACCAAAACCAACAATTCATTTTGATTTAGTAAGCTTTTGGAGATCAACATCTAGCAGGGTTCAAGCACTTGGAACTACTGAATGAAAAAATCAACAGCTTATGTACTACTTTTCTTCCCTTAACAGACTGTTAAAGCTAAAAATACATTCTCTTTCTTGAAAAGTGCCAAAGACTATTAAATCACCAGCCGGTTTTATTGCTGTGTCTGTACAAGGAGAAAAAATATGTGGCAATAAATTTTTTCTTTAGCAATTACATACCATTAGGAGGAACCAACATGAACCTTATGCACATTCAGAACCAAAGTCTAAAAGGATTTAAATAAAAAAAAACACAAACAAACCAAAAGAACAACCAACAATACCCCCCCCGCAAAACCACTTCACTCCCTTGAACAAAGTAGGAAGCTGTTTTCCCCACTCCCTCCCCCCAAAGCAACTTCAGAGGTCAAACTCAGATCCTATATATAAAATACTAGTAGTTCTTCAAATATGCTGACCAGGCAATGTTGAAGTATAGCAGCAGATTTCTTATCTGCTCAAGCAATTGCAGAAAAACATGCTTAAATTTATATATCCTAATCTAGTGCAATATTCTCTGGCCTCTGGAAATCTGATACAAATACTACATGAAAGGCAGCAGCACTAACTGCTTTTGAAATACATCAGAATGAGGATGATGTACTTGCAGACCATCTCCACCCATTCTTTTTTCTTAATCAGCATTCAACCTGAAGATTTCATAGAATCTGTATTCACACAGGCCAAGACTTGAACTTGCTGTTTCACTTTAGCAGAAGCCCACATGAGGCCAGTCTGCATTCTCCAGCATGACAATAAGATAAACAGAAAAACAGTTGAAGCATTCTTCTTGTTTCTAGGCACAAAAAAATTATAGAAGCCCTACTGATATTCTCTCTCCTATGCATCCTACTATTCTCATAACAAATACACACTAGTTTTCAAATAGCCACCTGCTAAATTCAAAATATATTTTGAGGACTTATGTCACTTACATGTGCCAATTCTTAAACTTGGAACACCTGCATCACTTTAACTAGAGTCATGTAAAATTTTATGCCTTTCAACTATATAGTTATATGCAAGAGTTTATATACCAGAGATGGTTTTAAGGGAGCATGCAATAAAAGCTACTATAAAATTATAGGGGCTAGGAAATACTTGAAAACAGAACTATTTATCCTTCATTTTAAAATGCAAGTCAAGAGAACAACTTGCACTACACCATAACATGGAATGCACTGTGCAGTACCTTCTTTACATGATCTCCCAGGAGATGCAGGGCTGGGCTTCAAACTGGATCAGATCAGCTGCACAAAATACAAGTGTAATCTGTGCGTACCTGATGGCTTGTTTACAGATTTTAAACAACAGACTATAATAGCAAAGGTTGATAACGCCATCAAGAGGAGTGTTCTTAAAATGTTTTAAAATCAGGTTCGTTTTTTCCCCCTAGTACTGCAAAGATCCAAAAGTATAGAGAAGTGTTAAAGAAATTCATATAGTGGTAGGTAAAGACTCTCAGATTTCTCCCCAAAAGCTTGTTCTATTCATTTTGTGCTTATATCTACCTCGCTTTCTGTTCTCACACTTGTTATCCACCACTTCTCACTTGTACTAGCTATTCTGTAGTTATTCACCTATTAATTCTGCAGGTAGATAGCTGTAAATAAATATATATGCATGTGTGTATACACAAACATATGTATCAACTCCACCTGAAGAAGCATCTCTGATCTGCAGTCTTATATGCAACATCTGCCTCCAAGTATGTTCAACTGGGGAGGCAGGGGTGAGATCTAAACTGAAGGAACAGAGGGAACAGGGCAGCATCTCCATGATCTCTGTGTCTATAGGAAACAGAGAAACAAACAGGTTTGCTTCTGAGTTAAGGTATCAAGGAAACCTACCCTTAGTGCTACTCCTCCCAAGATCAAGAGCACTCATTCCCAACTCCTTTCTCTTTACGAGCTGAGGTGGGGTATCCAGGAGCTCCTAGAGCCACTGCAACAGCACCAGCCATCATGGGATCAGCTACAACTCATTACACTACCCCAGGGAACAAACAGGCCAGTCAGTAGTCACAGTGCACGGTAATTCTTCTGCTTTTTGGATGACATATTTTTGGATGATGCCTACAGAGGTAAAATCTTACCGATTTTACTTACAGCAATCTTTAAAAAAAGATGAACAGTATTACTGGCAGATTAGATTAGTTCAATTTAAGACCATGAAAACTGTCAATGTCAAAGTGTTCAGCTGCCAGACAAAACCCTAACAGTTCTTTCTGATTTAGCACAAGACCAGAAGTGGTGTTGATAAGGGCTATTCTCCTGCAAGACAGATTAAAACGCCCAGAAAGACTTCAACCTATCTCTCATGCTAGCTCCTCTACAGAGAAAAATCAGCCTTTGTCCAAGACTACTGTTAACTCCCGAGCCCCCTTTAAGGCATGGCATTTGCAGAAGATGCTTCTTCATTTTGCAAAACTGGGCAATGCCACTGGAGAACTAAAGTCAATCTTTGCAACATCAACTTCAAATGTGAATTCCTGAGACCTGGTTTTAACATAACATTCTCAAGCCTTATGGTAAAGATATTCCCTTTTTTTAAAATGAACTACACTTTTAACAGTCTCCCACATTGAATTACTAGAGCCTTACCTTTTGGACCAAGTACAACAAACTATCTGCGTATTTGTAGTTTCCACAACTCTCAGTAGCTCTTATTTTATAACCACATCCCAACATTATATTGAGTTACTCCAAACAAATAAACTTAACTGACTAGGGCTGGCAAATCCCACACAGTTGTCTTTGAGACGACTACTACTACTACAAAAAAAAAAACCAACAGAAGAGTGAAAGATCAACAGCAGTAAGTCTTCTGTGAAAGGCTAAACAAGCAGGGTTGAATACTGCAGAGCAGGTCTACCCATATTCTCAAAAAGATCTTTTCTGCACATTCTTGCCTCTAAAAATGGTACCCGGTTTTTGTTTCCGCTCTTCTCCCTTGCTTATTCACACACTGCACAAGTATGACTAACATCACTCCCACCATGACCTGAACTATGATAGGCCCAAGAACTGTTGGCAACAGTGATACTTACTAATGTTGTATTTAACCTACAGCTTCTCTTCCCACTGAACACCACATACTTCAGTGGTAATGTTTTTTGTTATAAGTTGAAACTTACGAAGACAAAGTAGAGAAACCTTGAGAGGACCGAGGAAAGAAAACAGGATCCTAAGGTTTACGGGCAAGATATTTCTGCCAGAGCATTAAAAGACCTATAAAGTCCCACTGGAACCTTCTCTGGAATACTTCATACAAGTCTGGTCAATGCATGCTAAAAAGACTAATTCATATATGAAAGAATGCAACGATGGGATTTTTAGGATGATCAGGAAACATCTCATTCAAACAAGAGTGAATCTGGTTTAGCAAAATTATACTCTTACTCTCTAGAAATACGCTGAAGATAAGTGAAAGAAACATTACAAAGGAAGAATTGCTATTTAAGCTGAAAAATAATGTTGGCAACTGCCACTGACAAACTTATTAACACACAACCTGAAAATTACAAATACTCCCCAGTATGTTATTTCATTTTGAAGCAGTCTTCCAATCGTTAGATGACAAAGCCCACAAAGCTTGTTTTGTTTTTATTATTAGTACCATGTCACGTAACTCCAGTTAAAAATCAAAGAAGAAAAGAGGAGAGAAAAAGGTCTAAGCCAGGAGCCTTCTCCCATTTTCTGGAAAACAGGGAGAAAGAACAGGTCGCCACACTAACTCCAAAGTGATCAGCAGCACCACTAAAGTGTGCATGTAAATAGTCCCAAGTCTCCTGCTCCAGACTCTGCTGAAAAGCCAGCTGTTTTAGACTAACCCAGGCCCAGCTCTGAAAAAGTACAGTTCACTTACACTTGCACTGATCACCTGCCAAAATAATGGCTGGAATGGCAGAAGAAAGGTACTCCTGTGCAGAGATCTGTGCAAACTCCACGCAGACCAGCTTTGTCTATCGTCACTAACTGCAAAAAACAATTTGTGTTGCTCACATTGACAAGGGCAAGAATACCCACGTGAAGAACAAACCGTTAAAACCCCAAAGCTTACAATAACAGCTTCTGGGCACTAGGCCATTGTATCAGACCAAATATTTAGACATTTCAGAGAACCTCAACTCAACTTCTAGAAGTTCATTTTTAAAAAAAATATTTGTTCCTCTTCCATTTTTGCATGTGAATGTAAATCGCTAGGAAAAACTAGGGATAAACACAGAAATCCATCAAAACTGAAGCCACGTCAAGAGCAGACACTGTAGTTCAACTAGCTTGAAGGGATTTATTACTTTCTGATATCTTCCAGCAACGGTATTGGACGCTTGCTATCTGAGACTGTATTCTGTCATTCTTCCTGGGAGGTGTTCATGTCAGAGGGAATTAGGGATTATAATGGATTTGGGGGAGGGGAGGGAAGGAAGGACAACACAAGTCTTAGAAAAGACAGAGCTATATGGCAGTACACAGATGCTGAGAGAATTAACTGTCACAGTGAGGATAGGTGAGCTAAATACTAGAAAGAACTGCTATTTTAATAAAAGAGGCAGAAGCCACCCTTGCTGAGTCAGTCTGGCTAACATGCATTACTGGAGTTCACTGAGATTTGGAGTGAGACTGGACAAGAGTAATGGTGAATCCTAAAACCTTCTAACATCACAACACTTCTTCTCGAGCCCATAGTCATTCCTGGGACGATTATTACAGATACAAAAGTCATAAAGGTTCAAAGTTGTTAGGGTGTGAGGGCGCAGAAGCACTATAAAGCTGTGCACTACCCCAGCTGCACTCCCACTGATAGATCGATCAGCTACATTGCATTTCCTACCGGTAAGCCAATGCAGGCCAATAACTACAGTTACAAGGCCACAAACCCTGAACTATCATTATCCTCCTTTTCTCACAGAAACTCACACACTCATGTGTGGGTATAGCACCTTGCCCTCACATTATTATCTACACGTAATACCTATGGTTTCTCTTAAGCTATGGCTTAAATACAGACAAAAAGTGCTAGAAGCTCACAGCTCTTGAAACCAGAGGGAGCATATTACATACCCATGTTCTATATTATGTGAGTCCACTGAAGTGTAAAGTTTGCCTACATGCCTCTTAAGGAGCTCAGACAAAAGAAAAGAGAACATTGTCATTTAGTCCTTTGTGTAATAATGAAGTAGCCATCACTAGACAAGATGACCAAGACAAAACTCCCTGAAATATAAAACTAGATATAAAATAGGCAACTCTTGATGCAGAACACGCTGTTTTCAGAGTTGTTTTCCTTGATGCATAGCCACTGGGAGGGGGGTGATTATAATCTTCTTAAGTTCTTAGAAAACGTAAATACTGACAGCATGTTCTCCATTGTATTACCAAAAACTTTCATCATACCAATTTATTTTACCCCCACAAAATCAAAAAGACAAACGCTCACAATGAAAGAAACATGTAAGGACCACTCTTTAGCTGTTGAGGACTAGCAGGATGACAATGGAAAGTATTAATACAGTAACATGAAAAACAGATCAGTTCTACTTTTTGCCTTACAGCCCTACAACCCTCCAACCTCCCTCCTCAAAGGTACTGTGCTATTACACGAGAACCAGCTATTACCACACTTTGGTTCACCTAAGCCAGCCAAACAGAAACAGAATTGGTTGAATATTTCAACTTTACCTTAACTAACCCCACAGAAGTAGTAAACTTTTCTTTTGAAATGAAGTTCAGCAACAGTTTTCTACAGTATCCCAAAGCAACATACCACTGCTCTGCTCCAAGGAAACCACTTCCAGAGAGAAGTCGTCAGCACAGGCTTTAACCAAATCCATTTCGGAATATAAAAAAGGAGCCATTCACAGCAGCAATTCACCCAGGGAAGTCAGTTGTCTACTGACAACAACTGCTATCAAGTAACCACTAGCTGAGGGCCTTGACAAACCACAGATAAAGGAAGCTTTTGACAGACAGAACATCGCTCTCATCTTTAAGTACCTGACTTACTAAACCTGCAACACAATTTTTACTGAGGGGTTTGTTTCCTTCCTGCAATAGCGTCACATGATAAGAATCGGTGTGTGGTTTCCCAGAACTTGCTCAAGAATCTTCTACAGATATTCTGAAGCACTCAGGGCATATCCACAGCATGACAGTAACAACACAAGCAAAGCAACTGTAACAGCCTACTGAAGAAACAACACACTGAGGAAACACTTAAACTACAGTTTATTCCACTCTTTGCTCAGCCCCCAATCAGCAAACCACCTCCTTTATCACAGTGCTTTAAATGTTCCATATTGCTTGTTCCTGCCCATGTGAGTGTCTCTTCACCTACTACCTCAATAACTTAAAAACCTCTTTCTCTTTCTGGTCTGCACGTACACGAAGGCAGCTTACCACCTAAGTCTTTCTCACTACATGAACTCTGAGCTTTGGAGACGTGCAATGCACATTAGAGCAAAGAAGAACTTGTTTTCTGCTTTAGCATATCTCTCTCCTAAGACACATTCCACCTTTGTAATTCTGAAGAAGTCCAGATTACGCTTTTGCTTACCTTATTACCTTATTATTACTTTATCTCCAGACTGTCTTACTACGCCTTAAAACTCTATTAGTAAACTGCATTTGCAGCTCATTCTTATCAGCGACCACCAAAATATTTAGGTTTTGTGTTTGTCTTTTTTTTTTGTTTTGTTGGGGTTTTTTATTATTATTATTTAACGTTTTCCCTCTGACTCCTTAGGGTTTTTTACCTGGAGCTATCCTGATTGCCAGACCAGTGATTTCTGGTTAAGACACAAATTAAAGTGTTCACTCAGCAGCTGAGTGTTATTACAGTCAACAAAAATGATCACACAACCAAAAATACTGAAAGTGTGTGTGTATATATATTTAGATATGAAAAGTGGAGGGGAGCGAAAACTAATTAAGCCCCTACAATACTTCGCCACACGGGCAGCGTCTATCCTAAACCGTAAAAACGCGTCCCTGCGGCGCTGCTGGGAGCAGGTTTCGCCCTACCGGGGCCCTAACGCGGCTGCTCCGGCGAGGCCCCAGCCGAGGGGCGGCGGGCGCCCGCACCTATCCCGCTTGGAGACTCGGGATGGATGCGAAACTAAGTTCCACTCCGAGGGAGGGAGCGCGCCCAGCCGGGCGGGGAGGCTGGCGGGAGCGCCGCCCTCGCCGCCCCGAGCCGGGACGCGGGTTTCCCCGCCGCAGCCCCTGGGCACCCCCCGCCGGCGGCGGCGGGGCGGGGCCGGGAACAAAGCCCGGCTCCCAGCCGCCCTCCCCGCTCCGTCCCGCCATTCCCGGGCGGCCTGGCGCACGCCGGGCCCCGCCATCCCCCAGCGGGGGCGGCCGCCGAGCGCCACAGGCCGGCGGCTGCCCGGCCCCACCGCGGCGGGGGGCGGCCGGAGCCCGTCGGACGGGTGCGGGCGCAGGAGGAACCCGCCGGCAGCGGCTGCTGCTGCTTTCCGCTCGGCCCGCGGGGGCCGTGCGAGCGCCGCGCCCGCCCCAGGGGCTCCGGAGGGCCGCCGAGCACAGCGGCAGGGAAAGGCCGGGCGCGCAGCCCGCCGCGCCGCACGGGCGGGGCCGGGGAGGAAGGGGCGGAAGAGGGAGCGGGGGAAGAGACAGGGCCGCCGAGGGACCGGGGGAGGCTCCGTCTCCCCGGAGCAGGAGGGCCGGAGCCCCGGCGCAGTGGGGAGGCGGCCCGGAGGCGCCGAGCCCAGAGTAGGGAGGGCAGTGTGCCGCCGTGCGGCCCCACCGTAAACAAAGCGGCAGGGGCTGGGCCAGCGGCGGGCGGCGCGACACCCCCTCCCCCCGCCCCGTTTCCGTCGGAGCGGGTGGCCGCCACCCGCCTCAGCCACGACCGGGTCCCTCCGCCGCCTCACCTATCCCGCCAGTGGAAGCGCCGTCTCTCACCACGGCCCCGGGCGCCGCCGCCACCGCCCTCGTAGCGCGGTTACGGTCCCCTTCAGAGCGACTCCGATGGGAGCCGGTGAGCAAGTCCCGCCGCCAGCATCCCCCGCCGGCTTTATCCCGACGCCGCCTCTCCCCTCCGGTAACTCGACGGTCCGGCTCGTCCCTCCCGCCCCCCCCGCCTCCCTATTGGCACGCGCCGCCCCACCAGGAACCGATGCTTACTGGGGAACGCGCGCGGCACTCACGCGGCACCGCCTCCACGCCCCCTCCCCGTTGGCTCCCGAGCGCCCGGCCCGCTCTCTCTGCCCCGCCCCCCGGCCTCGGCCACTCACAAAGCCGCGAGGGAGGAGCTGAGCCTTCGATTGGCTGTGCCCGCGAGCTTCCTGAGGATGCGATAGGCTGAGGCTGCAGCCAGTTCCGCCGGCCCGCCCCCCCCCGCGGGAGCGCTCTGAGGCGCCGAGCTTCCCCCGGCGGCGGCGACACCGCGGGCTGGATCCCGCCCGGGCGGTTCCTCCGCCGCGCTTCGGCCCTGGCGGCGCCGCCTCTACCCGGCGGGAGGCGCAGCCGCCTGCAGCCCACGTACGTCTCCGCGCTACCGGTGAGAGCGGGACCGATCGCCACCGTTAAAAACAAGCACCGAGGATGGTGTGGCCGAGGTAGCCGGGAGTAAAATGGCCGTCTGGGCGCGTAGCGGCGCGGCTGGGGAAGGCGAAGGGAGTTTCCTCGCGGAGTTGGGGTCCCGCAGAGTCCCCGTGCGAGGCGGTGCCGTGCCCGCCGCCCGCCCCTCGGAAACGGTCGGAAAATAACGCCCTTCCCCCGAGCGCAGAAGGGCAGATACTTGTGTCCCGGCCAGCTTCACGAATGCGGCGATAGCGCCTTTTTGCCAGGAATTATTCGCGTTGTTCCACCCACGGGAACTGCTGGGCTTCCCCCGCAGGGGCAGCCCGGCTCCGACGGGGCCTACGGGGCAGGGAAGGGGGCCGGGTGTGAAGCTTCCACCACCCCTTGCACGGTAGATAAACCACTTTGGCTGCTTTAGCTATTGGAACTTGGCTTTGATTTCACGTACTTCTCCCAGGCACCAAGCCGGAAGGTCTGTGGTAATGCGAGTAACACAAAGGGAAAGGCAAGATAAATCACGACAACATGCTTAGAAAATTCGTCTGATATTGCGACTGGCCAGGAATCACCAGTACAACAGGTCCGGTGGCTGAATGTAACAATGTATTTCTAAACAATGCAAAGATTTGGGAGACGGTGGTAATAAAAACAGAAACAGTACCAACATTAACATTTTAAGTGGTTAGAAAGTCACTATTGTTTTCTATTGAAGTGCCTCAAAACTTCCAGGCTTGGGAAAAAAAAAAAAAAGGAAAAAAGCCTATGTCAAGCATGATAAAATAACACCAGATCTGCAAAACAGTATTGGAAAGAATCCTGAAGTCACCATTTTTCCACTGTCAAATAGAAGCCTGTCTTGCAAGTACTGTACTATAATAAGCATATCCAACAAAAACAGAACTGAGTAAAAAGTATGCTTTTTACAAACAACAAATGCGCCAGCACAACAGTTGCCAATCTCTTTTAAGAGAAGCTCCAAGTTCTGTTACATGCTTTGTACAATTCTGGTTTATTTGGAGTAAAAGGTCCCTTCGTGCCCAACTACTCATTTCCATGTGCTACACCCCTTGAGACGGATAATATACACCTACTTGCAGAAACCAGGAGAGGAAAAAATGACGATGTAGTGGTAGCCGAGAAGACTATTTCAGGTTAAATTTTTCCTGTAGATTTAAGAATTTTGTGAATGGAATATTTTATATTCTATTTTAACAATTGTACCCCAGTCTAAAATGTTGGGTAATAGAACATCTAACAAGAAAAACAGGATTAATTACTACTAGTGGTGCGTATAATTTCAGACAATTGGTTGAAGCAAAGTATGTCACAAGTTGCTTCTGATTTTGAAGTTAACCCAGGTTAGGAGCTCAGCCCCATCTTCCCAATAGATGCATATACATCCGTGTAACTGAAACAAGAGCAGATGAGCCTCACTGCCAATGAAAAATCAGACCATTGATATTTAACCCTGAGCCCCTGAAATTTACAGGATGCACAGTCATACCACTTCCAGAACCCAGATTCTCCTGACTGTTACCTGCCTGCTTTACAAAATAGCCCTAAGGATTACTTAACATGTAAAGTATTTTCCAAAGTATATTACAGTACCAGTTATTATTAGCAGTCATTATTATCAACGTGGGTAAAGTCCTTACTAATTGAGGCTTTGAGTATCGGCTCCACAAAGACACCCACTCTTGGTTCTTGCTGATGTGCCATAATGCTTCAGGCAAATAACTGATTCTTTGTTTGCCACCAGTTGTAGTTAAAACAATGCTCCTCTTTTAGTATGAAGCCCTGTTCTTTCTTCATTAGGGAGAGTGATTTTTCCAAATACAGTCCTGTTAACTCTTGGCAGCCACTGAAGAATCGGCAGTTCTCAGCTGTTGTCCAGTGCACCAAGAAAAACAAAACAAAACAAAAAATCACCATTCCAGCTATGTACTCGAGCACAGAAACTTCCAGTACTTGTTTTGGCGACTTTCCTTACCAGAACAGCGTATACTCCACCTCTTGCACATATCTACTTGATTCAGCTATGTCTTATGCAATATTGTAAAACTGAACTTATTTGTTAAGCCAACTCTTTGTTTTGCACTGGGTCTGTATAAAGCCTGTCACTAGCTGTTGAACAAGGAGATTAATTTATCTGGAAGAGAAGCTTTTAAACCACTTGACAGTCTACACACAAATCACCCTATTAGTTCTTGAGCTCCAGCTTTGAGAGTTCCGAATATGACTTTGTTTTGCAATTAGAAACCATCTGATTTTCACACCTACTGACTTCTTGTTACACAAGTAATCATTCATTTTAAGAGAATCTTATTTTTCTAAAGTTTTCCTTTTATCTTTTTTGAGGCAACTACTTGAAAAGAAATAATTTCAAATTTCTGAAGGTTAAATATCAAGTTTCAGTATTACAGTATTTTGAATCTCAAATATATTCCTCACTTTTGGGTGATACTAAGTCATAAAAGATAGAAGGTTCAGAGTCATAGATAAGTGAGTCATAATACATCCAAAAAGAATTTTTGACTCCTGAAGCACTGCAAAAATACGTACATTTATGCTATTCCTCTCTACAAATAATCCATCAGTTTTGTAGATAGTACATGTTTAAAAACACACGCACAGAACAACCATTAGAAAACAGATGCTTAAACATCAAACTGTCATTGTACGTGTCGTTAAACAGCTCAAAACTCCCCGAGAAAGAATGTTACCTTGTCACCTCTAAAGAACTACTCTAGCGCATAGATTTTTAACAAAAAAATACCATATTGGATAATGGTACCTGTCAAAGGAGAATGTAGGGAAAATAGTATTCAGAAGATTAGATTTGTATAAAAGGGTTAAAAAGCTAGCCTTAAGCCTTGCCTGAGGATGAGATTTTATGCAACGCATCAGAAGGACTTGACCATACCATCATCACCAATTTTAAACTCACGTTCTCAGTAGTTGCAAGAAAGATGGCCTGAGTACAAAGGAAGCGGTAGAAGTAGACCAGGTGTCCAAAAGGGTGTCCTTGTTAAGATTCATTTCTATGGGAGAACTTCAAAAACAGGCTTTAGGACAGAGAACGAAGAGCCGAGGACGTGGATGTGCTCTACCATCTATGCTGAATATGGCCTTACCAGTGGAGTTCTCAGCCAAAAAAATAGATGTATGTCACCAGGTGAAACTTTTAAGTACCTTTAAGTATCTGACAAGCTGTATTAAGATGACTGTATTAAGGTTTTTGAAAGGATGGTAAAATCACTGGTTTGCTTCATGATTTTAATTCTTTTGTCCTCTTGGAAGTCCGAGGGACTTGGGGATAGTGAAGTGGGGGAACTGAATGGATAATTATTAATTCTACAACAGAGAGGCAAAGCAACAGCTCAGAGTCATTATTTTCTTCAATAAAGACGACTGATACCCATTTTATCCCCACTGAAGCTCCACATTTAGAGAATGTGCAGCCCATAAACACGTCCTACCCTGCAAAACCGCATGCTTTAACAAACCATTGTATTCTTTGCCTAGAATATGCTGAAAGACCAGTGGGAAGAAGTATGAAATTAATGGCTCTAACAAGTGTCCTATAGTCCCATAGATAAAAAACTATTGTGAGACGATGAGGCCAAAATCTTTTGCTTTCCAATTAATAATGTGCATAATTGATGTCCATGTATTGGAGAGTGCTTCGTGAGGGTGGACCCCAGTGACTGGCAGAGATGAAAGTTGGAAGTAACCTACCTTCTCAGGCAAAGCCATGTCACAGAAGCTATAAATTAAGAACCCCACAATACATAGTTTCTGGCTCTATGCTCCCAGCTTATTTCAAGAATCCAATACTCAGAAACCTGTCTCTACAGCTTTCCTGGTGCAGCCAGCCACTCCAGGTAGCCAAACCTATTATTTACATGCACCCCTTAGTCCGTTTGTCCTGGGTCCTTCACGTGCTCACAGTGTGCATTTTACAGTTGGCATTCTCTACTAGTTTGACATCCACATTCCCTACTGATTTCAGGTCCCTTCAGTCTATTAAACCTTCCTTCTCCTATCTTCAGGCACAGCATTTTTTTGTACAGCCATCAGACAGTAGCAATTTAAGCCTCTTCACTTGAATTCCAGGGTGAAGAGACAATGGCTTGCTCCAGGAAAGGCTGAGAGGGAGTGGTGCATTCCAGGCAAGTAGAGGCAATCAGGATACAGTGAATTCAAGCCACGGCACTGGCTGTTTACAAGAAAACGCTACAGTACACACCGTGCTACCAGAAGCATCTTTTTGGTTTTCTCTCGGCTTTTCCTGATTTTGGATAAACTGCAAGCATCCGCTAACGCTGCCATTTCAACCGCACTGGCTAGCGGCAAGCACACAGGCTCCTTCTGATCTCCCACTTCAACACAATCCTGACCACCAAACCCCTACCACTTTCGAGCAGGCTGCGAGGTCCATGCTTGGTCCTAACTCAAACTCTTTTTTAGGTAACAGGCATCCTAGCTTTTCAGTCTTTATCCAAATCTTTAGTCAATTCTGGCCGTGTATCTTTGGCAGCTAGTGAGCATACCTATTGGCAACATACCTGATGCCCAAGCTAGGCATAGACAGATAAAAGCTCTTCATTACCATTTATCAAAAATGGCAAGCCAGTTACAAAGCCAAGAAGCACCAAGGCAGGTCCTAATGCTGTGCCAAAGACAACCAGGCAGGTAAGGATTACCTTTAAAGTGATTCACCCTGCCTGTAGTAGTGCCTGCTCTCAAATTAGGGGCGGCATTCTTTAAGCGGGCAGGAAACAAGATAAAGCACAGGAAGGAAACATTCTCAATTAAAATGAATGCCCTGAGCCTCAGCTGCTAACTCGAGGTCCATCCACCACGCCCCAAGTGGGAGCACCGGGGCTTATCGGGGCGACCGGACCCGCCCGGCAGTGGCCCCTCCACGCATGCGCACGGAGCACATCGCGGCCATTTCCGGGTCAGCGGTCGCTCGCACTGCCCTCCCCGTCCCGCCATGGAGGCCGGGCAGGGTCCCGGCGGTGGGGAGGTCGGTGACCCGGCCGAGGTACTGTTGTTCGCTCGGCGATTCAGCTGTGGGGGGAAAGCCGCGAGGGGAGCCCGGTGGGGCTCGGGGCTCTTTTTGCTGAGGGGGAGGCGGCGGGCTCGGGGCCTGCACACACCCTCCGCGGGCCGGGGGGCTCCTGTCAGTCGCGAGCTCCCCGGTGGGCTGCGGGGGCGCGGGGACGCTGTCCCTGAGGCCTTTACCGGTTGGGGGTTCGCGGCAGGGGCTGTGCTTCCCGGTACCGGCGGCCTTTCCGCATCTGCCCTTCTGCCGGTCGGTGACCTGGCCGGGCGGCTGCTCGTAACGCCTTTCCCAGTAGGAGAGGGTCACGCACCTCTGGGGAAAACTTCTCACGTGTTGGCAAAACAGCTGGCCGGCTCTCACTACACATGTGCACGTAAACGGACACCAGGCATTGTGTCGTTAAAACCCTGACAAATATTTTTAAAAGGCTTTAATGAGCTGTCAGAATTTTCCAGTTTGGGAGGCTGGTTGCAAGGACCAAAGCAGGCTTTTCTGAGGAAAAAGGCGTGGACTGAGTTGGGATGTAAGCACGCACAGAGTATTTTCTGCTCACCTGTTTTGTAGAAGCATTGGATTTTTTTAATGTCATATTTTATGTGACGTTTACAGACAAAAGCCTCTGGTTCCTCAAGTATAGCAGTGTGAAAGTACAGGCGCTACAAGGTGTGAAAGTTGGGCAAAGTTTTTAATTGAAAAATCACCCCCAAACCCTTCTTTTGCTCATTCTTTTCTAATTTGTTTCCCTAATGAAAGAGGGAAGTACCTAAGCCTTATGTGCCGACAGAGGAGGAAAGAAGACTCCTCAAGGAATGTGCAGAAGAGAGTGCCCGGTATAGAGGTAAGTTCAGTTTGCTGGTAAACTTGGTGTGCTTTTCTTCAACACTTAGTTTTTGTTGTTATCTGAGGTATTAAGGAAGGAAGGCCCAGGTCAGTGTATCACAGCAGTTCATTAACAAGCGTCACGTGGTCTAAAATTCCATCCCAGTAAATGCTGATCCATGTAGGATTCGCATTTATTAAGAGTTTGCAGGACAGGAATTTTGTGAAAGGAGCAACATACTTTGTTATGTTTATGCTTTATAACAAGATCCCTTCGTATTTTAAATGCTTATTAAAAGTCTGAAAATAAATATAATTAATGGAGTCTGTCATTTATGTATCTTAATATTTTTTTCTGTGTCTGCATTTTTGTTTTCTATTTTTGTTGTTATCTTTAGAAGGCAAGAATAAAATAGTTTAACTTAGAACCGTTGCTTTCTGTCTTTCTGGAGGCTTGTGAAGAGAACAATGTATAAGTAGATGCTCAGCTCAATTTTTTGAGAAAATTTCTATGTGTGTGGCCAGACGTTTGGGTTTTTTTCCCTGTAAATAAAAACTAAGATTCTCAATCATGGTTCTGTGGTCCGTAATGACTTCTGTACTACAGCTAGTATACAGGAATAATAAACTTGCATTGTTTTCACAGAATACTTTGTGTCTCATTTTAATTTACTTGAAATATCTTGGTTATGTTGGGTTTTTTCCACAAAACATTGAGAATTGATGGCATTACTGCTTAACATTGTTTCTGTAATTCAAAGGTTCAAGGCGTACCTGTTTTATACACCAGGTCAAGAGGTTTGACGAAGCCTTCTGATGTGACTTTCACCCTCTGCTTTATCATGCACTAGTAGATTGATCCTGATGCTGAGAGGTGGCTGAGCAGAAACCAGGACAGATGAAGAATTTAGCAGCTGATTTGCTAAGTTTAGTACAGTGGGGCTCTGATTTCTCCTGGCAGCCAGTACTTTCAGGGGCGACTTCTAAGGCATTCTGATTTTGAATTAACGATTCAAAGTTCTGCTTTATCTTTCTCCATTGCTTTGGCATTCTCCTTTTCTGCTTTTATTCAAATACCTGTAAACCTTCAGCTTCTTTAGTAAAATCTAGCTATTTTCCTTATATTTTTTTATAAGTGAAAAGAGTCAGGTTCATTATTAGTAAGGTGATGATTCATTATGGTTTATTGATAATCTCTCTCCTGGAAGACGAGAGGGGAGGGAGTTGTTTGTTGTTCTTGAGGTGTTCTGCTATGAGTTCCTGATGGGCAGTGTGGCTTGCTGCCCTGTTCATACTGATACAGAGACTGAAGAAACTACACGAAGGTATTGTTGAGAAGCCCCAAATTAGTTTCTTCAGTAAGTTCACTTTAGGGAGCTACAACAGTAACTGAGATACTGTTTTCAGGAGTTGTGTTCTTTGTGGTTAGCTCACTGGGAGAGCCTAAGGCACGTCACTGTTTTCTAGGTCTCCCGTCTTTGTTTCATCATTTTGCATTACATGTACCTAGATTGTTCTCATTTGCTATATTAAGTACATGTTATTTGAACTCCCCTTCGCAAGAGCTATGGGCAGCCTGCATGACTGCCCTGACATCCTTGCTCCTTACTGTATCAGTTCTTGTTACTCTGAGATTGCTGTAAATCCATGTATTTTCAGTTTGTTTACTCAAATTTCAAGTTGTAGCCAATTTTTACCAGTTCTTACACTCTGTTTTGCAGTAGTTTCTATTGATAGCTTCTGTTGCAGACATGCTTGCTACTCATTTCATTTTTCAGTTTAATATATACTTGTATCTCTGATTTTTAATCACATTATCATATAATAACTTCTAAAGTAAAATTTCACATTACAATCTAGTTTTATCCATTGCACTTTTAATATTGCTAACAAAATCAAACCAGATCAATATGACTTTTTCCTCATAAAACCATTTTGACTAGGGTACATTCTATTCCCATCCTTATGTCCTGTTGATATATCAGCCTTCCATTATTTTTCCTAACATTTATTCTGTTCCTGAAGCAGAAAAAGTACTTTTTGCCCATAGCAGTGTAAAGCATTGATATTTTCTGATTTATTAAGCTAGTTTTGTTTTTCCTACACTTGAATAATTATTGATATTAATTTTTATGTGTGAAACCAATTTTTGTTTACGTATTATTCCTCTAGTCACATACTATCAGCTCTTTCCACTAAACTGTGTAACCTGTCTTTGTTTGGAGTATTTGTGTTGGGTCTATAAATCATTTCCATCCTCTAAGGGTTAGACTGAAGTCCTCACTAATAAGTTCTTCCAATTTCTTTTCACACACACCCCCCCGGGTTTTTTTTTTTTTCCTCTTACAATTTAGCTTCAAATCTGCACTGCCATTCTATATCTCAAAAAATGTAAAGCTCTAGATTTTGGGAAATCTAGGTCTAGAATCCCTAAAAGCATCAGGGTTTTAATCTTTAATAGATGGGAAGATTTTCTTCTCTATTCTAAAGTGTTGCTGTAATCTTGCTTGTGAACCAAGGAGCCAATACTTCTTAAAAGTAACATCAGTCATATTTACCCTAAAATGCTGGTTAGACTCCTAACCTAGTTTAGACCAGTCAGAATTTGTGAAGGAATAAACTGTTAGTTTGCAAAGTAGATTTTAATAGTGAACTCTCAAAATTCTAAAAAATATAATCTTCAAATTTGGCCTTAATTAGCAGATTGTGTGCATCAAAATGCTATAAACATCTAATGCTGTTGCAAAGGTTTCTCCCCTAGGTAAAGTTAAAGGCACCGAGCCTTTTTGTAACATCTACATTTTCAGGCTTGCTTAAAATGTAATTTCATTGTGACACATCTAAATCTTTAATTTAGTCTTTTGTCATGTTTGTTATTTCAGTGTCACTCTATCTTGTGTAGGTGTGGCACTCTTTACAAATAGTTTCAATGCTAATCTTCCCAGTATCATAATTATCATTGCTTGAAATAAGCATTCCTTTTGTTTCTTGCCATCTTCAAACCCTTCCTGCCACCTGAACTCTTTTAATGGGATAAAAATCTACATGAACTATTAACCTGATTGTGATAGGCAGTAATGCTGTTCCATGTTTGTGGTCTTCTCTGCCTTTCGCACCCTGCCCCTGAATTGTATAGTTTGATCCATAAGCTACAGGAAAAAGCTGGTGAATAAAACGTGTTACCTAATTTTAATCAGTGTAGTTTATATCTCTCTAAGAGTTAGACTTTTCCCAAAGTTCTTACGTTAAAACAAAATCAAGGCTTCTGGTTATCAAGATTTTTGAGAGGCGCTGGCGCCTCTGTAATTTGCCTTTTGTCCTGAAGAGCCACGTATGCTTCTCTGTTTTGAAGTTGTGCATCCTGATGCTGGAACAGTTGTAGCTAGACCTGCAATCTTTTCGTTAGAGCATTACTACATCTGGCATTGGCTTTTTTATTTTTGGAAGCATGAAGTCTAATGAAGACCGGATGATTCATTAACCGGTACTGCATAATTTGTAGTAGGTCTTAAAAAGTGGAATTGAGAATGTTTCATAATTTATATACAGTTTGTTAATTATATGTAACTTATACATATTTTTTTATATTATGTCTTGTACAAATGGGCTTAGTAAGGCCTAGTGACTCTCATTTCATTGCCTATTTTGTTAAACGTGGTCGAAAATATTGAAAATCGTATTCTAAACAACTGTTCTTCTTCTTCACAGCTTTTCCTTTGGCTGCAGTGAGCATGCTTGCTACTAGTTTCTTAATTAGGAAAGGTAAAGTCTAAACATAGTTTGGGTTAATTTGGATTTGCTCAGATGAAATATTCCTGCTGTTAATAAAGTTACTGTAATAATATAACATCTAATCTACTTGTAATTAGAAGTAGTGCAGACTCTTCAGCTATGTGACTTGCAGTTCCTATAACTAAAGAAGGAGCAAAACTTTTTAAATTAAAATTAAATTCGTGTTCACTTTATATTGTTTGAAAAAAGCAATATTTCAGTGATTATGAAGGTATACTCTGTAGTGGGTAGTAATGCTGTGTATGATAAGATTAAAGAGGTAATTCTTAGATCTTTGTAATTTTCTGGGGAATTCAGATGTTAGGTAGGTTTTGAATTTTCTTGAACATTAAGTGTTAAAAGAGTAACCTGCTACCTACAAAAATAACTGCAAACTAGCCTACAAATGTAACTACAGTTGACATTTTTCAGCTTAATTTGTAATAACTTACCACTAATTTCTTTGATTCTCATTTTTAGGTGTTCTAAGAGATAGCTCCAGATTTGGCTCTTTTATGAAAGTTGCATGTAAGTAAAAGCTACATATAAATTCAGCTTGTATTCATGCTTCAGGTTCTGGAGTCTGTTATGCAGATGTAATTCCCATGAGGCTAGCTGGCTTGATTTACTGTGGCTCCACTCTATAGAACTACAGAATCATAGAATACCTTGAGTTGTAAGGGACCCATAAGGATCATCCAGTCCAACTCCCTGCTCCTTGCAGGACTACCTAACACTAAACCATATGACTAAGAGCGTCATCCAGACGCTCATTGAACTCTGACAGGCTTGGTGCTGTGACCACTTCCCCGGGGAGCCTGTGCCAGTGACTGACCACCCTCTTGGTGAAGAACCTCTTCCTAATGTCCAGTCTGAACTTGCCCTGATGCGGCTTCATTCTATTTTCTCGAATCCTATCGCAGGTCACCAGAGAGAGGAGATCAGCACTCCCCTTCCACTGCCCCCAAGTGACCTCGGCCGCTCCTCTTGCCCTTGAGACCCTTCACCATCTTGGTTGCCCTCCTCTGGACACGCTGTAACAGTTTAATGTCCTCCTTACATTGAAGTGCCCAAACCTCCATATGGGACTCGAGGTGGGGCTCGCACCAGTGCAGAGTAGAGCGGGGCAATCACCTCCCTCAACCAGCGGCTATGCTGTGCTTGATGCACCCCAGGGCACGGTTGGCTCTCTTGGCTGCCAGGGCACACTGTCGGCTCATGTTCAACTCACCATCAACCCAAACCCCCAGATCCCCTTCTGTGGGGCTGCTCTCCAGCCTCTCACCCTTAAGTTTATATGTATAACCATGATTATCCTGTCCCACGTGGAGAACACAGCACTTAAAGAATCATAGATTCAATGCTTGCATTGGTACAACTGTTCCTGAAGATAGCAGCAAATGATCTGATATATCCAATGAATAAGTGTCACCTTGATGCAGTTAGTTCTATCAGTCAGCAACTTCTTAGCTGTGGTTCTTAACTGCAACATCTCATATTGCAAGAACCTATTCCATGTCAAGAGGTAGAGTATTTCATTTATTCACCATCTTTGAACTTGTGCAGCATGTTTTGGACAAATTTTGTCTACAGGCTTTCCATAAAATTGTAGGATTTGAAATACGCTTGACAAGTGTAATGTAAGAATTCAAGATAAAGATAGTGTAAATAGATACTGTACAAGCTTACTTGAAATTACTTTGCCAGAGTACACCTACCCCTCCCTTCCTAATTTGAACGTCTTTATTCCTGCATCTCACTTGTCCCATTCAGGCTATTTTAGTGCCTTTTTTTCCTGGATATTATGTATGTACAATTGTAGGAAAACGGCAATTTCATGTGAATGATTTTGTATTAAGTATAATCAAAAATAAATTAATAAATTAACCTTTTCAATGTAATACATGACAGTAAAACAGGAAGTTGCCATCTTGCCAATCTACCCAGATACAGCCAATTACTCTCACAGTTTACTTCAGTGGGAAGAGGGTAAAACCCATGATTTGTGGCGAAGGAAGTGTTGTTTAAGCAGATAAATGAATGTAAGAGACGAGGGCTGCCATTTGTTTATGCTAAGTTCTGCTTGCTTTAATTTAATGCCAAACAATGTAATGACACAAGTGTTTCTAATAAGTAATGGAATTATTATTTCCCTGATATCTCCTACAAATTTCTAGTTAAGGGCTACATTCCTCCTATTTAATAGAACTAATTTTTAAAATATAGGGAAAAAGTAAGGAGCAGCTGGACCGGATCAGCTATTCTTAATATTAAGGTTATAAGCCAAAAGACTTGTGGCTTCTCCTTTTTGATGTATGCTGGTAGGCATATGGGCTTTCATTTTGTACTAAAAGAATTTTGCATAAAGTGTGTGCTTTGGTTGTTTTTCAGGAGGTAACTTTGTGTGATTTATGTGCTCAATTTTAAATACGGGGATTTTTCTGGGACATAGTTGGAGTGTAAAAGGCCTGAGTTCAGCAGTTTTCATTTCATCCTTATTGTTTAGGTCAGATGTCCCTACTGTCTACAGGATCTTCCTGAAAACTATTGCCAGGGACATAGTTTACAGGTCCAAATTGTGTCTCATAATTTAACTGACTGATAGGCTAGATTGACAGCATATCCTCTGACATTGCACAGAGCTCTTGGTCCTCTACCTCTCTTTGGCAAAGAAGGGTAAGATCTGTATGTCCTACTTCACGTTAGCCAGCAGTGGGACCTGGCCTCTTTGTCTCTGATCAGCTTCTCTAATGTCTTGTCACAGTGAATACAGAAGAAGCAGAGAGCAACAATATCTAATTTACTGTACTGGCTTTGAAAATGTGCATCATCTGGCTGTTAGCTCTGTAATAAGAGAAGATAAATATTTTAGCCTGTAATTTGGGTGAAACGTCTTCCAGAGAGATGCTTCCACTTTTCTTGGCTGGAAGGCCTCAAGAGACTGAGACTTTCTCTTTGTAATTTACGCCACAGATCAATCACCTTTGCTGCTTAGCATTATTTTGCTACATATTTAGTTTGAATTCTTGTTGGGCCATTTTTCCTTTTAGGGGCTTGTAATTTTTGCCTTTGCACATACTTATAGCCTTTGAGGTGTCTTCCAAATTTTTTGACCTGCTGAACAGCTAAACCCTCACATTTGTCATTTGTGAACTTCACTCATAGTTGTGGCTGTTCTATCCTTTTGCTTGGAAAAGGATTTTTAACATCCTTTTGAAAAGACAGGCATTAGAACAGGAACCACAGTTTTAGCACCAGTACAGAAGGGTCGGGTAAAATCCCCTTCTGTATTTCTTCCCAGGCAATGTAATCTACAGTGTGAGGACCCCAGTGGATTAATGGTACTGGTAATTAATTCTTTGCTGACTTAAAGATGATTGAGGGTCTTTAGTCTTTGTATTTAGAAAATACTGATTGCATATGAAAGAAGGATCTAGGCCTTTTCTTCTACAAAGCCAACAACAAGACTTTTATTAATTGCCATTGAATCCTTCATGGTCCTTTGTGCTCTGTTGGACCCACTTATAAAACTTGAAGGAGCCAGTTGGTGGAAATAATCAGTTTTAAGCCCAGAAAGAACTATTGTGATCGTTTACTCGTATGTCCTGTCCAGCAGATGAAAACGTCTCATGCACTGAACTGAAAGCATTTGCCTGGAGTTTGCGAACATTCAGCTAATTCAGTTGTTTGCCCTCCGGTGATCATACCAAAGAATCTTCTTCAGAAGATACTGAGCCTAATCCTAAATTTATTTAGACTTCTCTTTATACTAGTGAAAACCTTTTCAGGATCTGACTGTTCTGATGTAGTAAATTCTGCTAATTTAATCCCTTTGTTTATTCCTGACTCTTTTATAATCTTTGATAGTTAATTGTTATTTCTGGATCTTGGGAAAAACTGATTATTTTCCTTTTTTTGTCACCTTTCATTCGTCAGGTATGAGCTGAAATCATCTCATGGCGTGTCATGTCTAAATGATTGCTGTATGTCTGTTCAGCTGTTGTGTTTGTTTTTAGTACCCTTTGTTGGCAAAAGAAGCAGAGAGATATGATTACTGCATGGTTTTGGTTTAGATCTAAACTGTTCTTTTTCTTTTATTCAAGATAGTGTATAATGTAGTTGAAATGAATATTTCAAAACTATGTTGAATGTTATGATACAGCATATAAAACCATCTCTCTTTTTTGTGTTTTTTTAAGTTGCTGGAATGTGTGGATACCTGGGTGGAAAGATATCCTACTTGCCAATCTGTAGTGAGAAATTTAAGAAACTGAAGGATTCCCCAATAGGAGATGTTCTACGACAAGCTCAGAGACATAGTTCACATAAGTAAGAATTTAATTCTCTTAAATTTAAAATTTATTCTTGAATAGGATGTTTTAAACACTAACAGATAAAGGCTACATTTGCAGGTTTCAAAGACCTTCAGAGCTGCACCTTCCCTCTTTCCACTATTACCCCAAACTACCGCTTTCAGGAAGCTGTATCTGTATCAGTTGGACAGCTATAAAACACACATTTTGAGCTCTTGACAAACAACTGACAACTTTGAGGAGCATAAAAAGAAACATTTTACTGAGCAAAATGTATTCCTTGTGAAGTAAGGTGGTGTTTTCCTGTGGAATTTAGTTACAGTAGTGCCAGCAGAAGTTGCTTCCCTAGTTTAGAAGTAAACGAAGTTAACTGAAATAAAATAGTGTTACGTTCTGGAAGTTTTTCCCATAGTTTAGTTTGATTGAAGTAGGAAGAGGGTGGAAATGATTTCAGTGTTTATCAAAGGAAAGAGCTCAGTAAACAATATCAGTGCAGGAAGAAGCATGGTGGTCAGACTTATTGCCGTTTGTTTAAATCCTTTACATCTGTAACAGCATTATGCTGTACATATGAGAAACTCATCAGGTTCTTAAAACTATTTCCTGTTTTGTTCCAAATGTTTTCTACTTCAAGTGGGTTTTAATTGCAAACTACTGTCAGAATATCTCACTTAAACGCTTTGATTCAACACTGGGAGAATAGTGTTTGGATAGTGAGTAGTATTCCTGCTAGGTATGTGCTAAGATTTGTTAAATGTTTTTAAAGGATTGAATTCTTATTTACTTTATAAATTCAGACTTAGGACAGTTTTGTCTGCAAGATCTACCTTTATTCTGAAATGCTTACATTTTTATGGTATCAAACATAATTTTAGGAATTACCACTTCATATATTTACTGCATAAACTCAGCTGAATTGGAGTTGGACTTGTCCCTTCACCCACCCACCCCCAGTTTCTCATAAGAAATTGTCATGATCGCTAACTGTGTTTACCCTAGGTGAGAGCATCTTCAAATGCCATCATCTGCTGCACTGATTGACTGTTGAAGTCCCTTCAATCTTTAATGGCCCATTTTTTTGTATCTCTAAAATTTTATTTCCTAAGGGAAAATTCCTTTTTTCTTTGTTAAACAATTAATTTAAATTTGTTCAAATTGCATTATTGTCCATACATATTACTCTTTTAAGCTAGCAACAGAAATAATTACATTTTCATGGTCATTAAACATCTACTACTTATTTTTGGTAATTCTGATCTGCAGTTAAAAACAGATAGGGAGCTAAAAGATCAGATGGTTCTTTAAAGCTGCTTTTGCATATACTTTAAAAATATAATTGAGGCAATAAAATGGCTTAGCTCTGTATGTTGATTGTGAGAATAAAACAAAGACTAACTGCAAATGTTTTTCTTATGAAACTAAAAGTACAGCTAAGCAGAAATTTAAAGTAAAAAATTAAATACTCTAGAGACATTCTAGTGGCACCAAGGGGTGGCATTCTTGACATGGAGACATGTTGTGTAGTGGTTTGCAGGGTCATTCTGAGTATGTAGCAAATGCTTTAGAATATCAGGCATCAGTTTCCAGAATATTCTTTATATGGTCTTACGTTTCTCTCTTAAGGGAAAATTCATTAATGTTTCTGCTGAATTCAGCAGCTCGATAAACCTTCATATTTTAATATCTCCAAAGTAGCTCTTCATCCTCCTTTTCTTCTGTTCTTTGGTACTGATCAATTACAGCAGCTTCTAACGATGAAGGGTTTAAAATTGCAAATTCTTCCTAAAAGGCCTTTAAAAATAACTGTAGTTCATGCTACTACTAGTTAGATGGGCACACCCTGTACTATTTGTGTCTGATGTGGTGTTTTCTGTCTGAAGACTCCCTGGGGGAAGGGATTGTCATTTTTGTCCTGTAAAGTGCAAAATACTTGGTCTCTTTTGTCTTCCGTTCTGGAGATTTTCAGGTATAAGACACATTCCTGGAAGGAAGGGAAGAGTGTCGGGGAAGGGACTATATAGATGTTTGCAATGTAAAGAAAAACAAAAACCTACCCCAAACTTTTTTTAAGACTATCATTCATGTTGGGAACTAAACCATTTAAAATAAAATTTTATTGAACTGCACATATTGTTACTCTTAGTTCAATTTTTAATTTCAGTATTTCTGTATTTAATATTTAATCGTATCATTTTCCAGCCGTTCCAGTCGGAAATCTGAATTTTCAGACATGCCTTCTCAGTCATTTACTGAATCTTCTTCTCCAAGAGCTGGATTCCCCCTTTCTTCTAGCTATTCAGATGATTATAGTTCAACAGACAGAGACCTCTCAAGTTACGAACCTGTTCCATTCAGTGCTTCCCTGAATGAGTCTTCACCTACAGGAATTACGGATTATGCTGTCCAAGGTGTGTTTTGTATTAATATTTTATTTAGCAGTTTGTAGTACAATGACTCTTGCCTTTCTCTTAGATACTTCTCTTACTAAACTATGTATTTTCGTCCCAAGCAAACATACACAGTACAATATAGTGGTTTTGAATGAAACAGCTTGGAGTTGCCAAAGTTGTTTTTACACAGAAGGCAAATATATGTATTATTTTGTATTCTAACTGTAAACTAAATTCAGTGGGTTTTCATGTTTTGTAGCTCTAATTGCAAGTAAAGTTCGTAAATTAAAAGGTTTAACGTGTTGTGAAACTCAACCTGCAAAAAAACTCAGCCTGGCTTGAAGTTCTTTTTGACTGAAATTAAGGTGAATATGCCATCTGTTCACTGCTACAGTCTCTACCATTTGTCTGCTAGCCTTTCTGAGGTTATTTCATTTTCACCAGTGGTGGTGCTGTAACTGTATGCTGCTATAATTCAGTGCCATTAAACTGCTTTTTTATAATGTGACAAACATTTAAATCTTCTGAGAACTGAATGCATATTGTGTTCTGTCCAGCAACAGCTGATTTTCTCATGGAGAACTAAAATGTTTTTCAAGTACTGTTCTGTGCAGCTGTTCTCCTTCTTCCAGCATGAACTCTGTCCTCAGCTCCTGCAGGGGAGGCACACGATTCTGAATTCAGGTCTCGCTGGTACACAAAGGAGGAAGTTACAGTCCAATGCAGAGTTTTGTACTTTGAATTAGTTTGGATTTTTTAACTCCTTTACGGAAAAGGTTTTATTTCACAAAGTCCTTTCATGCAGCTCGGTTTTAGTTACATAACAGTATCAGATGTAAATGTGTCAAGGAAATTGTAATTACACTTCATCGCAGGTATCAATAGTTGGTAGAACCTTAATTATAGAACCACAATTCTGCATTATAGTTGTAGATAAAAGGATAAAAAGTTTATCGGGTGACATAAGGTAGATGTTAGTGCTAGTTCTTTGAAAGCAGAATTTGAAGCCTCAATGCAAGCCCTTGAGCTTCACTTAAATTTCTCTTCAGAAATCATAAATATACAAAACGTGTGATTATCATAAATTTTACATAAAGTGACCAGAACTATTTTATTCATCAACAACAGATGGTTGTTAGGATTTCCACTGGGTAACATGAAGAAAAGGAGTTAATTGCCAATCTTCCAAAGCAGTTTGACAAAATGAAAAGGATAAAAGGAATGGATTAATTAAAGACCACGTTCATTCTCTGTTGCATTTAGAACTGCAGCTGTCGTGCTCCTTTTCAGTTGGGATTGAGCTGTAATTAACTGGCATTCTAGAGTAGGTTGTAGCCAAGTTTTGGTGTGTGATGCCATTTCTAGTATTTTGGTGTTTGTTTTGTTTTCAGATCCTGCTCCAATTCCAGAAGAAAGTCGTAAAAAAAAAGGCGTCACATATGAGGAATTAAGGAATAAACATAGAGAAACATATGAGGTAATGCGACCACCAAAAGCAGAAACTCCAAGCAAGTTTTCACAGGAAAAACCAATTAAGGAAGGTAATATACCAATTTACAGAAATATGTAGTGAACTCAAATGTTGGCAATAATGTTAAAAATTGCTTAATTCTGCTTACCCTTTAAGCAGTTTACTTTTACAGTATCTGCAGGTATCTCATGTGATGTGGTCTGTAGTTGCACATTTCAGATTCTTTTTTCAAACATATTGATCTTCCAGTAGCAAATTATAATTCCTCTCCACCAGCCATGTTGCTTGGTCCCAGACTGAAAATCTCATAACTTGGTTTATTGAATGCATTGAGCAACCTCCTTCCACAAAGAATGCTGTGAGCTCAGAGCTGTACTGAAGAGTTTTAGCTGTGGAAGGGGGTGTTGTGTTTTAGATAGCATTGTTCTCTCAAAATAGAGCACATGGCTGATGGTTTTGAAGGGGGGGGGTATTTATTTTTATGAATTGTTTCATGTAGAATTAGAGGATTTCTATAGAGGCATTGTTTGTAGACGTTCAGTTTCTACATTAAAACTCAAAGGAAGGAAACAGTATTTGGCAGCAATATTGAGATTTGTTTTCACAGTGAAAAAACAAAACTTCATGCAGTAAAACAAGAATGCAGTGTCCTGAAGGATAAGATGCTGTTCAGTCAACTTTTTGACTCAATCAAAGGAGACACCAGAAGCAATTCATAATTGCTTTTTCTAGAACTTTTAGTGTGTCATCTGTGAAAATGATGATAGCAAGAGGAACATTTTCCCATTTAATACACTGCTGGATTAGTCAGCATGAATGGCTGGGGTTTGTATGCAGCGTCCAGTCTGGTCAATCACACTGAAACAAGATTTGTAGGAATAGCTAATGTCTCTTATCAGCCATAGCAGGTGGTAATAAGTATAGACAAGTTTATTAATGCAAAAAGTTCTGAAGTGGTAATCATAAGCTTTGGAACAGTGTTGCTTAAGAGTGTCAGTCTATTTCTTGCTTGTGAATTACTTCCTCCAGATAATCCGTCTTTGGACAGACCTACATGGTCTTGAAATTAAAAAATATAAACAATTGTTGGGTAATGATTTAAAACTGTTTGTTCAAGGTTGAAAGCCTCGCTTGTTGCACGACTATGCCAAATGAGACATTAAAAAACTGTTGAGGCTGTAGTTTCAGGTTGCTTCTAAATTCCATCAGCTGACACTTCATTGATTTACACAACATTTCTTTTCCAAGGTATTTCTCCACAAATAGAAAGTCTAGACATGTCACTTGAAAACTACGCACAGCAATCTGAAGCAGCATTCTGCAAACCTTGCCATATTCCGTGGCAAATCTCGTGGCTGTGAAATGAGAATATGTATTCTTTTTTTTTTTTAGTTATTTGAGGTCTATAAAAGGCCTCTATAAATTGCTGATCAAATATTGCATTCTGTCTGTTATATTTCTGTGTTTAATGGTTACACTCAGGCTTTGAGAATAGAACTACACCGAGCAGTGCATGAGATTTGTAAATAAACTTTTCAGTATCTCTTTGTATTTTTAGGGAAAAAGAGTAAGGAGGGGATACAGAAGTTCAGAAATGTTTCACAAGTGGAAGCACATTTAAATCTACAGTTCAGGGATTCTACTGATGTTGTGGCCCAAGATGTGATTTCGCTTCTTGTGTCACACTGGACACGTTCCTTGTTCTGTGCCTATTCATATGTCCTGAGTCATTACCCCTTTGTTCATCCTCTTACCTCTGTGTCGTAGGAACCAGACTAGCAAATAGGAGACAAGGGTTTCTTCCCTCTGTTGCAAGGACATAAGGGAAAACAAACCAGGTTTAAACCAGTTTTAAGCAGTCCCCAACTTCCCTCTGCTGGTGCCTTCTCCATTCACTGTAGCCATGCAAATATGTGCATCTGCATAGTGATCTGGACTGGACCATTTTCCAGGGAATGCATGCAGCCTGCTCAGCTGCTGTGGCTAATAGAAATGGAAATCAAATTGTACTTTGAAAGAGCTTATCATTGTGCCTCACTGCGATACCAATTGGCTTAATAGAGGTTTGTCAGCACATTATGCTAAGTTTGCTGACACCTCACTGAAACAAGGACCATACATTCTGCTCTGTTCCACTGGTTCTGCTGCAGACAGGTATTAATAAATGGTGGGCTTAGTAATTAACCTGCAAGCAGATGTGTAACGGGTGCCTGACTAGTGTCAGCATTCCTGCTGTATCATATCGGTCCATCCGTTACCCCGTCAGGCGTGGCAGTTGGTGACGGACTACTTAGCAGCTTGCTTTCAAGAGAGCATCTTTTCACTTTCTGGTCGTTGTTCAGTTACACACGACATACTCCTGAGTAAATCCATTAAGATCAGTACACTGTTGGTTTTTTTTCTGTCTGACTCACTGCTCTACTAAAGGAAGCTGCCAAATAATAATGGCTGAGCAGTTTCCTAGTAGGGATTACTGATTTTTGTTTGTCTTCAAACATGTTTTTAACTATCCTGAATCCATCCAACTGTGCACGTAACTAGATTATGTAGCCACATTATTTATCGCAACATTCCTTGCCTGTTTCCTCCAATTGTCTTTGCTTCATCCACGTGTTTTATTTGTTTCAAAGGAATTACAAAGTCTGTAGAGCAGGAATTAGCACAGTAGGCTTCTTGACTAAATATTAATTCATTAAAGAATAATGAGTAACGAACTCTCCTCCCCATTTATTCAAAAGTAGCTTTAATTAGACATCTGTTGTGCTCTGACTGTTCTCCCCAATCCCCTCTTCAAATGGTAATGCATTTCATCACGCTTTTCAGCACTGTATAAGATAAACTTCTGCAGTTAAACTAAGTCGTACGTGACTACCTTTTCTTCTTTTCTTTAGTTAAAGTAAATAAATACGGAGATACCTGGGATGAGTAGGAACTGAATGAAGAACCGAAGAAAATTACCTCCTGTAAGCTAACTTGAACTTCATCTAGATTAGTCACGAGTATCGGCACCTTTAGTGTGTTCGGCCAGGCACAGGTATTAATAAATGAGGAGAAAATCCTGACTTGCCAGAAGATTTAAAAAAAATATTTAGGCTTAATTTTTTTTAATTTTGCATAAATGGCAAGTGAGGCTATTGTGAAGTGTCTTGACTATAAACCGTTTGTGCTATCATTTAAGATTGAAAATGGTAACGGCAATAACTAATAAAAATGTATTACAAAGGTAAAAATACATGTAAATAAATGCAATCACATGTATTTGGAAGGGAAAAATACCAGAATCTTCTCAAATTTTCAACACGTGCATTAAAAGTTACCTGTAGAACTAATCTCTCACTTTGTTTTATCTGAAAGGGGTATGCCGGAAACCTCAAATCGTTGTCATGCTTGGTTGTGGATGTTTGGGATAATACTGTGGACTATTCAGGGAAGAAGGGCTGAGGAACCTAGCCCACCACAGAAGGAAGCAGACTTAACTGTTACTCAAAACTTTTCATGGTGCCAGCTGTGTCTTTAGACAAGCATTCTGACTTGCCCATGTTAGGTCTCTTACGACAGTCATTTTGGAAGAGAGTGATTGAATGAAACTACGGGTGTTTAAAATAGCTATATTTGAAGGAAGAAGGTTAAACCTGACAAACTTTGTTAGAAGTTTGACTGGTATCTTGACTGTTAAAATTAGGTTTTGTGTATTTAGCCTTATTTCTCAGTTTGTGCATGTCATGACAAAAACCCCATGCTTACGGAGAAAAGACCTGGATCAATGGACTATTGCATTGTTATTACCTGTAAGAAAAGAGCTACATTGGCAAAACTATGGCAGAATATTTCCTAATGTTTGCATCACCTGCTCTACCTCAATCAAAATGTTATCCTCCATTCGGGATTCTCATATTCTCAGCCGTGCTGTTTCACCGCACAGCATTGTGTTTATTTGGGGGTTTTGCCTATAGGCGAGCAAAAACTGTGATGAAGTTGATAGCATAAGCTTTTATGCTTTCCTGATGTTCTTGTAGGAGAGGACAGATAACTTACCTACCGAGATGAAAATTCTCAAAGACTGTATCGATTTAGGGGACTAGCAGCAGAGCAGCGTGCACAAGATTATTTGGGGGGGGGGGTACAGAGCAATCGGCTGAAATGAGGAGAGAAAAAAGGGGGGGAGATGAGAATGCTTAAAGAGCCAAATACTACTAATAATAATCAAATCAGGAAGATTGCTTTCAAAAAAGCTGATCTGCTAAAAAAAGAAATGTGTTAATCAGATAATCATGAAGTTGTATCAAAAATTTAACCTCTGGAGACTGATTTAATTTCTCATGGCCATGATGAGAGAACTCTGAAAATACATGAAGTCTACCAGAATTACTGTGTTTTTTAGCACACTATTCCAAAGCTGATCAGATTTATCATGAAAATATTAACAAAGTTTCGTAGTTGTGAGTTATGTAAGCAACAGGAGGCAGAAGATTTAGATTATAAAACTGGAGCAGATTCCTGTGGTGGTGGCTTTCCATCTGTAAAAAGAAGAAATACTTTTTCTTTTGAATGAATGAAGATTTTGGATGAATGAGAAGTCTGCAAGCGAGAAAATGCAGGAGCAGGCTTACAGCATTGAGTAAATAGCAACACCTAGAAGACACAAGCTGTTGAACAGTAAGCTTGCCAATCAAGGTATTTCTTTTGTTTTTTATTTGGGGGGATTTGGGATAACACTGGATTTTCTCAAGTAAAAGAATATAAGGATAGAGTAACTTCCCCCCGTCCCCCGAGGCATCTTAATACATGCTTACACTGCAAGTTGTTTATTTGTATAAGGGAATGATCATCTCAGGAGATGACTGTGTGAGTTAATGTAGATACCTCTGCAGTGTGGACACGCCACTGAAAAGTGAGACTCCCTCTATTTCTCTACATTCACTGTGAAAGTTACTGCTGTGCCAGGAAACTTAGGTGCAATCAAGTATTGAATTATACCCTGGAGCCCTGGGTCAGGTTGGGGGCCTTATACTCCAGGTTCTGGCCATCCTGGTGCTCAGTCTCAGGGCATTTCACTGCGCTGCGCGCTTGAATTGGCACTGTCGCTACTGATCATGGTGTACGTACGGCTGTACGCGTTCGGTCTTGCTGTGTACTTGTAGTTGTGGGAGCGTTCATCTTCCTGACAAAATACCGCTGGGACAGAACAGGCAGGGCGGGCAGAGTATTCCTACGCCATTCAAGTGCTGAAAAGGTAATGCCTATTTCAGACCTAGTTCTTGCAAGCTTAACATCTGGAGAATGCTGGTTTTGTGTGCTGGTAACTGATAATCAGCAGTTACTATGATTATCACAGTTCCTGTGATTATCAGAAGCCTGTGGTCTGAAAACGAGACTTCCTTCAAAGTGTCTTGGCTCAAATTTAATATTTTAGGTGGACAGTGTTTTATATAAACTATATTAGAATTGTTTTTCCTTAAAGGAGAAAATAAAAGGCATATATCACATGCAATTGATGTTGTTTTAAAGGTTTAATGTCTCTGCTTAAGGTAACACTGTGTATAAGCAGGATTTCTAAATTGAATATAATGTTTTCATTCTGTTGCATCTACTTAATAGCTCTTGGAGGCTGTACTTCTTTTTGTACTTGGGAACAAGTTGGCATTACCATAAATCAATTCAAGATTCTTTGGCTTTCCACCGCATCCTTAAGTATTAAATACAGGAGACTTCACAATCATAGCTGTTAATTTGATAGGGTATTGAAAAAAGCTCTGTTGTCATAAGTTGGGTCATGTTCACTTTGCTGTAGCAACATGTGTGTTGACCACCCTGATTAGCTAAATAGCTGTGGGAACTCAGTCTTCGGACTTCCCTTTTTCCTCCACATCTTCCACTAGTTCCATCTTCTTTCAGAGGGCTTTTTTTTCCAGCCTCGTGATTTCATGGCAGCTACCCAGTAACCTAGGAGCAGCTTCCTCATACTGCACTTACGTGATTTTGGGGGATTTTCAACTGCATCTGAGTGCCTTAGAGCTGACGGCAGTGTTATTGTCACTGAAAACAGTGTGTCTAGATATAAAGATTGTATCAGGAATAGTGTGGCCAGCAGGAGTAGGGCAGTGATCATGCCCCTGTGCTTGGCACTGGTGAGGCCGCACCTTGAATCCTGTGTTCAGTTTTGGGCCCCTCAGTATAAGGACACTGAGGTGCTGGAGTGTGTCCAGAGAAGGGCAATGAAGCTGGTGAAGGGTCTGGAGAGCAAGTCTTATGAGGAGCGGCTGAGGGAGCTGGGGTTGTTTAGTCTGGCTAAACAGTCTGGCTGAGGGGAGACCTTATCACTCTCTACAGCTACCTGAGAGGAGGTTGTGGTGATGTGGGTGTTGGTCTCTTCTCCCAAGTAACAAGCAATAGGATGAGAGGAAATGGCCTTAAGTTGTGCCAGGGGAGGTTTAGAGTGGATATTAGGAAAAATTTCTCCACTGGAAGAGTGGTCAGGGATTGGAACAGGCTGCCGAGAGAGGTGGTGGAGTCACCATCCCTGGAGGTATTTAAAAGACGTGTAGACATGGCACCTGGGGGCATGGTTTAGGAGACTTGGTAGTGTTGGGTTGATGGTTGGACTTGATGATCCTAGAGGTCTTTCCCAATCTTAATGATTTTATTTTTCTAAGGCACATGTTGCCAGTTCATAAGACCATCAAGTGAATTATTCTTTCCAAGTAAGGAGGAAAATAAATCAACTAGCACTTTTGTTTAACTGAAGGAAAGCAATATCGTAAACCCAGGAAGGCATAACTGTTAAGATTATAAGATGTGACAAAAAGTAAACAGATTCTTAGATCTAACAGTTACTGTGAGAGCTGCGGGAGAGTAGGTGACAATCCCTTGGGGACATAAGATGTATTTACTTCAGATAAATGGAAACATAATTCTTAAAGAATCAAAACATTAACAGCCATGATTTAAGGCATTTGTTTCTGTTTGTTTTCTTTAATGCTAACGAATACCAGTTTCTATGCTACTTATATATTGCTGTTTTAATACTTTCCACTTGTTTACTGTTATTTTTTTTTTTGATTGAGCAATTCAAAATTACCCGAGATTTCAAGATGGCCAACAATACACAGTAACACATAGTTTCAACATACAGTCATTATGACTTCTGTCTAGCAGCAGCATAGCTGTGCAAAACTAAAAAGCAGGAGTCTTTGCTGAGCTCCTTTCATCGCGTGATACTGCAGGAAACAAGGGTGCATGATAGACACGGCACAATCATCTGATACGAAAGCTATTCAACTAAATACAACTTTATCTTAACCTTGAAATGAGGAAAAAAAAAATCTTAGGATGAAGGAGAAATTAAGAGTTTGATAGATTTCCATTGCCAAAACTCAAATTATTCAGCATTAAAAATCCATAGTAGATTTTTGTGGTGGTGTTTTCCCAGTTGCTCAGTGATGATGGAGGACTCTATTTTAAGAATATGTGATCTTGGCATAAATGGCTTCTAAAACCAAAATTTTTCAGCTCATTCCATACACGGAATGCTGTATGGTCTTTTCTGCTCTCTCTAGTCCACAGTAGAAGCACACTTCTAGTGCATTCAACTTTTTTTTTAATGAAGCTAAAATTAGGTTCCATATGAATCTAATGCCAAAATAAATTTGTTTGGCTTAAATCTGTAGTTTAAATATAATTGCTACTCTTAACTATCTTAGGATAACTACCATTTTAAAGCAGTGTAACTCATGCAGGAAAGGGTGAACTTGGTAGCTGATGCCTGCACATCAATGACGGATTACTAACAATGTCTAAATCATCTTCTAAACAAGTTGTGCTAAACAGAAAACATTTCTGCCAGTACGGTTCCCTGCAGCCAGCGTATGCAGCCGCGTGTTCACATGGAAGAGCTAAGTGTGGGTTTTAGGGTCCCCTTAGATTTCATGAAGGACTGCATTCATTTTCCTTCTCTTACCCTGCACACGCCCAATAACGTGCAGCTGTCAGCTGACTTTGAAGGCTGCACTGTAAACACCAGCTACACTCCGTGCTGCGGGAGCAGCGAGAGAACGAGAAGGAGCCCTGTCAGCCTGTGCAAGTTCTCGCTGTGCAGGGGGAAGCAGAGGGGAGCGCGCCAGGGGAGAGGGCCGGGCGGCAGAGCAGCTGCTGCCTGACCCGTGGCCGCCCGCCAGAGCTGCCAGCTGCTCAGCAGTGTGCTGTGAAAGCCCTGCCTGGACAAGTGCAGACTGTGTGTCTGCAACCGCCAGAGGCAGCTCCCCGGATTATTACGATCTACTGGATCTGTAGAGCTAATCAGGAGAATGGGAGGGATTAAATGGAGAGCATTTGCTGCTGGGCAAGGTTTCAGATGCAGCGATGCAGCAGGAAGTCACCTTGGGCACGTCCAGTTCAGTCATCGCAGACCTCAGCCTACAGCTGGAGTGAGTGATGAGTAGGTTTAACACGTGCCTCTGGGGATGTATGTGAGAAGTAACACTTAAAAGTTCAGGTAGGTGCAGGGGTTTTTAATGAAAAGTTCTAGCATCTGCTGTGGAAGTGCCATTGCTCTTGAATAATCTGTATGTCAAAGACAACAGGAAAAACCTCCATTCCCACCCTAGTGTTTTTTTACCCTTCCTCAGCAGAGAAACGCACTGTCTTGTAATTAAGAAGGTGTGTGTTCTCAGGAATCTTAAATCTTGTGCTCTGTGCATGTGAAGATGTTTGTCTCTAGTCCTAGGTATTAGCTACCTGGGGTTTATTTCATGCGGCAAGGCTCTTAACTTGGTTTTTCAAGAGCTGTAAGAACATTAGAATCACCATAGTGTTCACCCTGTCTCCCACGTTGGCTAATGATCCTTCTAGAAAGACATCCTTCACCGCTATGCCCTCACACCCTTCTCTGACCAGAGCTGAGGAGCTTCCTGAGACAAAGCTTGCATTCAGATCATGCAAATCAGATCTTTCACAGCCACCAAGTCTCTGTGTGGATGGTGCCTTTTAGGGCTGCTTTATTTGTTTCCAGCATATCCTGTGGCAAGAAGATCTGCGATGGAATCTGCTGTGCTTCTTTTTTGTTTGTTTTAAACCTGATTTCGCCAAGTGCCAACTGGTTGCCATTTTACGATAACCGGCAATTACTTGTTCCCTATTCACCTTTCACACTGTTACGGACATCATATTCTTCATCTTGAGTTGTTTTCAACCTTAATCTCTTGTGAAGAAACCATTTTGTGTCTCTGGGATTTCACTCACCTTTTCTGTCTCTCAGCTCTATTGTATACTTCCTGAGATGTACTGGAGGCCCTGCAATATTCAAGATGAGGACATGCCAGAGAATTGATCTGTAGGATAATCTATTTTTTCCCCAGGAATTGTTAATGTTCTACTTGCCTTTTGGCTATTGTAGACCACTGATCTTATGTTTTGCAACTATGCAAAACGCCTCTCGGTTCTCTGTACTGAGAATGTTAGAGTAATTTAAAACCAACGGTATGATGCAGTTAACATTCTCCCCATAACAATGAAGCTTATTACTCAGTCTCTCGGTATTCAGGTTTTTCCCTAGTTCTTCTATCATTTTTTCATGAGGAAACTTAAGTCATGTTTTCCTCTATCAGATTATCTGCTAAAATGTTGACCAGATGCTCCCTGGCATGTCCCCAGAAGCCCTTTCAAGCCTAGGTTTTAAACAGGCCTCGAGAATGGTCTCATTTATTTTTTGAGGACTTCATTTTCTTGAGAATTAAAAAAAAAAAAAGAGAAGCCATGCCATACCAAAGCATGTGCGCAGCATGGAGTAGATCCCTCTGTTCCCGTGTCCAGTCTTTCAAAAAAGCATTAGTATATTTGTAAGGCGTAACATCCTTCTGTGAAAGCTGTAATGATTCTTCATAATACGCCATAGGTATACTTACAGCACTTTAGGACTTTACAAACCCACCTATTTTAGAGGTGATTCCTCAAAAGCGCACATTTGGGAAAATGGTACACTTCATAAAAGTTAAGTCTGTAAGTAAAAGTGGCTTAGTATTTCCAAGACGTGGAGCTGCTGCAATGCTGATGTCAGAAGTTGGATCCCTTTTTTGGCTCTCTCAAATGGAGCTCCTATGCGTGATGCCAAAAACGAGTTGGGTGAGTGGGACAAATTCCCAGCAGCTCTTTCACTGGTAGAAACAGTCATGAGGAAGAAGCCGCTGGTCCCAAATCAGTGTTGCTGTCAGAGGTACCAGAGCGGTGCCTGAGCTAGCGGCCCTTTCATACCTCCCACCTGGCCTGGTCCAGCATCTTCCTCTTGTAACTCCTGCCCCAGAGCCCTCCCCTCCCCTTAACGGCTCTTGCACAGCCCTATTCTCTCATCCTCCTCTTAAAATGTAATAAGCCCCACATCTTATTTTGATAGGGATTTATAAAAACTTGGATAGTGAGCTTTCACCTCCCCTTCATTCCCAGTTTTAAGAGAGAATTATAGACCAGTTGGCTTGCCTGAAGTCCCACTACCAAGTCAGGATTTAAATAGGAACGTGCTTTGTTTTCAACCTACAATTGCTTTCTCTTCTAAAACACAACTACTTTTTTTTAAATTTGGATTGAACACAGTATTTGTAAAATTATTTCAAATAGCTAAAAGGAAAGTCCCCAAAGGCAAGCAGTCTACTGCAGCTGTTTGAGGTTAATGTCATTATAGCTTTCCTCTTCTACTCTGATGCTTTTTCTGTTCGTAATTTCTTTGCATCACAGCTGAAGGATGTATTTTGTTTCTTGATTTTAGCAAGTATGCGGACTTCAACTAAGCTGTGACATGCCTAAGAACAGAGTTGAATTCCCTCATCTCTGGGTGAAAAAAGTAAGCTCTACTTTCCAGATACAAGTGATTACTAGGACACTATGTATGTTCATTGGCTTTTTTAGCCTTTTTGTAACATCTTCCTGCCAAAAGGGAATGTCCATCCTATTACTAGTGCAAGAAAATACTAAAAAGTTTTAGCGCTATATAAACAATGCTTGGTCCTTTGTAAGGTCAGCTATTTTTCTGCCTGGAGATCTCTTCCATAATCTTTATTTCAGCCTGAAATAAAGATTGTGGAAGTAACAGATTACCTCACATCTTTCCCTAGGTTTAAATAGGTCATCCCTAATTTCAGTGTGTTCAACTTCTGCCTCAATTAAAAACAAAGCCTTTACCCAACTGGTATGGAATGCATGATAGTAACAGTCAATGTAGGTTAGCTCATTAACTTGTGTATAATTACTGCAAAACGGCTGTACTAACCTACAGTGCTTGGAGCACTCTCTGTTAATCATCAGGAGCTTGTCTTCCCAAGTAGAAAAATCATGAGGGTCTGGCCATGAGAGCACATGAGGTTTCATCTAGCTCTTCCTGTCTCCCTTTTGCATAAAGCACTAATGTAAAATAATCAGTGTGCATTTAAATGTTCCTTTCTGCATCATGCAGCACGACTATTAACACTCCAACACCTGCTTTCTTACAGAACTTCTGTGAACTACAAGACATATTTTCATATTTCTCTGTCAAATCTTAAGATGCTTGAAAGTTTAAGTAGGTCCTGTAGACCATCCATTGCTAAAAAATCCAGCATCTGTCTGATTCCACCCCTAGAAGACACGCTCAGCCACCAGGAAAATTCCAACACACCTGTAAGTCACAGCACAATTAAAGCCAGTCGCTCCAACTTTATCAAGTTACCACAGTACAGAATGTCTTGTGAATCTTCCCCATCCTTTTGTAGCTGGTGCTTTTGGAGAGTCAGTTAAAAATTTTACAATAATGTAAAATGTAAGTTAAGTTATATTTAAGAAATATTGCAACACCGTTACTACCTCATTATAAAGGCTTGTGGCCCAGCCGCACCCTTGACTAGACTGTTGGTCCAGCAAAGCAGGATAAATTGTATTTTAACAAAATCAAATAAGAGCCTCGCCAAAACATACTCCCTGTTATTTCTCAAATCAAGGACTATTATGTGGAGCTTGACACCTGACAGGCTTAAATAATTATTTGGCCATAAACTCTCTGAAGTACAGAAAAATGCTTTTAAGGACCTTCTAAAGAACAGTTTGCCCATAAGCTGTACTCATTTTTTCCTTTGATATGTACAAATTTAGGGCTAACACAGCTTAGATTCACAAACAGCCTTTTTTTGTAACAGTATCATAGTAACTCATGATACACGCAATTAGATAATCAGAGTATTGCCTCTTGCAAAGTATGGGAGGAAATTCAGAAAAAAAGGGGACAATAATTTTCATGTAACAGTACATTTGTTACAGCAGAGTAATAGGACGTCTTAACAAATTACATTTAAAGCAAAGCTAAGTTGTAACCCCAGGAGGTAATGCTGACCACAAGGACAACCTCTGACAGTCTGACATGAAGGGTCCTCTGTCACACGCATCAATCTCCTCGGCACCCCGTGGATGCAGTGGCTTGCCTCAGATAACCCAGGCATGACTGCCTTTGGTGCAGGTTGTTGCTGTTAACTTGACAGCAGATGTCAGCTGAGGGGGAAGTAGCTGAGACATGTCACCACACAAGTTTTGCTGGCTATCACAACACACCTGTGATAATTACATTATTTTCACAAAGGAGGTTGACTCCTCTGTGGCTGTGTAACCCTCTCTCCCTGTAGCTCCTGCCAAAGGCTCCCCAAGGCTTACCTGCCTGTACACTAAGCATCAGCTCTGGTACGGCACAGCTGCATCCCCTTGACTCAGACTGCTGGGAAAGAGCTGTCGAAAAGTCTGCAGAAAGGTAAAAAGTGTAAAATTAAAGTCCCTGTTGAGACAGGGGTTTTAGTAGCTCAAGAATTCAAGAGGGCAAACACTAACTGGAAAGGTATAAAACCTTAAAGGACAAAATACCAGTAACTCTTCTCTTGCCTGGTGGTGGAAGGACTCTCCAAGTGCCGTACTGGGGTGGTATTTAGCCTAATAGTTTGTTAAATCCAGAATGTCTTTTGTGTGTATTAACCAATTAATAGTTACTTTATACTTCTACATTCTATATGTCCTGCTTGCAGAACCTCTTTGTGCCCAGATAAAGATAGCCAAAGAAGCTGGTTCAGAAGAGGGCTACTAACCATAGGCATATGATGATACGAAAGCAAGCAAACAAAAAAACACCACAGAAGACAGGCTTCATCAACTGACAGCAAAGCCCAAACTTTTCAGTAGCTATGCATTTGATTTCCATGAGAACACCATCACTGTGTTTAGAGGAAGTGTCTGCTTTTGATTTCCTGAGATATTTCATGGAAGTTTGTGTGCCATGCTGTTTGCAAAGAGCATGTGCCATCTGTTTTTTTCTCAACATCCACTAGCCTTGGATTGCATACAGACCATAAACTGTTCCAAAATATTGTATCTTCTTGTCCATTACAGATGTGGTGCGTGCTTTTGATATCGCTGGCAAAGTGGACTCTTGAGTAAAACTGGCCTACTAAAAGTTGGTTCAGCACAGTAACTGCAGCACGACAATATCCTCATGAACTTAGTACGTGTAAAACAGTCCCTAAACAAGGAGTCAGCTCGGAGACTGAATAGCTGCGTAACTGCGCAAAATCACGTAAACATCCTTGCGCTCCTTTGACACAGAAGACAAACATTCCAGCACATGCCATTTTGCTTGCTACAACAAAGTATTGCCAGCATCTAAGTACCATAGACAAATTTAATTTTTCAGTACTAAGAGCTAAATTGCGCTGAAGGGAGGAAAATAAACCAAAACACGCTGAGAAGAGAGAGAAGGGGAAAACCCAAAAAGTGCATTACAAGAAACTGGTATTTACTGTGAACGGAACTATGTAACATTAAGCAACTACTTCAAATAAGCCAATTTACACCAAGCCAAAGACATTATTTCTTCTCTACAGAATAAAGCCTTGAAAGAAAAAGCTGATCTATAAGATTTTTATTATCTTCACCACATCTGTAAGTGGAATGAAAGGACCTGTTATTTAGCTGAGTGGCACCTTGCTTTTGATGTGAATTGTGCAGCTTCTCAGCGATTTCTCTGCAAAGTCCCTGAGGATGAAAGACATCACCTTTGGACTCATCAATGAGTATAATTTTATCCAGATGGTCTTCCTAGTCAATGCCAGAGCTTGCGGTATACATTTAGCATTGCTAGTGGTGAGATGCACTCAGTAGGGTCTCTACATTTTTAGAGCATAGCATGCTAAATTAAGAATTTTTATTAAAGCATAAAAGAGGTTACGAGGTTATTATTGTCACTGTTTAACAATACAGAAGACACCACAATGCTTCTAGGGTTTATTTTCCTAAGTTTCTAAAACCTGTCTATTAAAACCAATTTCTGGCAAATTCAAAATATCACACTGGCCCAAATATAATGGCTTTTTCCTTCCAGCAATAAAAATTTGAGAGAACTACACTTGTCTTACATTTGTTTTCAGACTATGCTTCTGACTAAGCTTTCTAGCCATTTTAAAAAATAAACAAGACCTAAGTGGCTGGTAAAAAGTGCAGCAATCAAGGTGTTTGATGAACACGTGAGCTGGAAGAGGGAACAGGTTCCACAGCAGAAATTCCAAGCCCCATTGCAGGAGGAAAACAGAGGGGCCTGTGGCACCCTGCATTCTTCCCTTCATACAGCTGCAAGAGTGCTTTGTATTTGAGACAATTTGGAATTTATTTAAAAGCTAATTGGTACTTATACACCAGAAAAAATGATTGTCAGCTCACAGAGGAAAGCTGAGAAAGGGGAAAAGCTGAAAAAGAGAATGTGTTTAGGTTTAAGGTTCAGCAAGCTCCAGCTGTGACAAACAGTGGAGGTAAATCCCACCATCAACACCTGATTTCCCTATACAGGTAATTGCTATTAAGTGACCATCCTCTATTAAATATGCTTTGGGGTCCTTATTTGAAATACGTGAGGATCCTGGCCTGCATAAGCACACATTTATTTAAGAGAAAATCTTCAAAAGCACTTAATCAGCACAGTAATGCAAGGGCTTAATTAAGCTCACGACAGCTAATGGATTTAGGGTGTTATTCATTCACAGTTATCTAACTCTGGCTTGCTCCCTCCTTCATGCTGGCACTAGCAAGTTACCCCTCAGAAAGGTTTTATTTCCCCCACCCGCTTTCCTTACGGGACTGATAGCCAGCTAGAGCTGCATGCTGATCTGGAGGGCCACAGCGCTTCATGATCTCTACAGCTGGCACAAGAGAAGTACTGCCCATCTTGGCAGCAACCCTATTCAGTGAGCCTAAGCCAAAGTGCATTTTCTGCTAGTGGCTAGGCACTTGCAGCTCTTGGTATAAAATGCTCAAGCAGTGGCAAAGATGATTAAAACCAGGAATTTATTCTATTGGCTTCTTTCAGGATAATCCTTACTGCCATAATATACTGTTGCATAGTAGAAATCCATCAAAATCTCTCTTCTGCTAGGATACTCCTCCTTACAGATTGCTTGCAGCCATGCACTTCAGAGCAAGAAGGGGACAGTTATCAATAACCTTGTCTAAATTCCTACATAATATATGCCAAAGAGACTCAGTCCAACAATTTCTGCATCAGGCTTTTGTTCCAAGCTACAGTTAGAGCCATAACAAACTCACATGGCAGGATTTCAAACAGGCCCCCTGCTCTCCTCTTTTGCAGGCAGCCAAGCTATTTGCAAACACTTTCACACATTCTCCTGCCTGTGAGAAATGTAGGCCACAGCTTACCACAAGCAGAAGGTGTGAAAATGCTTTTAAAAAGCCCAGCTGCTGGCCTGTTTTTCATAGACAAAGAGTGAAAGTGCTTGTAAGCACTCTCCGGCCTTCCACCCTGTAAACTCTTGTTTTTTGCAAAGGGAACTTTCCCCTTTCCAGGGTGAAAACATCCCATGGGCTGTCGCCCCTGCCCCAGCACGGAGCTGCGCTAGCACCACTCTTACACTACCCTCGCTAAGGCTCTGGCCAAACCATAGTACTGGATGGAAAAAACCCACCCTCAACTGTGTCTGCTTTTAGATTCTCAATATTTCAATATATTTTAAATAACAACATGACCCATCATTGTTTAAGTAAAGAAGATGGAAATTGAAAAGAGTTATATTTGTTTTCATACAAGTAGTCAAACCAAATTAATTCCAATTAGGTTTATAAACAATACTCTGCTACAGCTAAAGCAGAAATTCCTCAGTAATGGGGGATTTAGAATTAGCATGAAAGGTTCATTAGCTAAAAATGAAGAAACAAAATTGAATGACAAACCACAGATAGAGAGTATTTCCTTGAATAATGCTCAGATTTTAAACCATGATTAAAATCCATGATTTTCACTATACTGTTCAAATGTTTCAAACAAGAATACTGCTCAACACGGAAACTGAAGTGAGAATTTATTTTAAATTTCAAGGTTGCGTACCTGGGACTAAGATGATGAGGGAATTGAACCTTCTTCATCATTTGATCCTAATTTTGCTTCATATTTGTTGCAAGTATGATGACAATGCCTACAATATTGAAAGTATTCAATAATTTTGCAGGATTTCTTCTAATATGAGCATACAGCGCGCTAGCAATTGTTCTTGAAGAAGTAACCTCTGGCCTGTGTTCTCCAATTGTTGTAACTGCTTTATAGGATGTAAACTGAAAAAGATGACATCTAAATGTCTCAAGCAATAAAACCCCATTAATTATTATTCTTATCTACCATTTCCAGCAATCACCAAAATATAACAGGATTTTCTGAGCAGGAAAAGACAGTCCTTGCCATTGTACCTATCAATAATAAGCAGAGTTAGGAGTGAAGTGTATAATACAAAAGAATGATATTTGATTATTTGAATAATGCAAATAGCCACTTTGTGTGACACCACGTGAGGAAAGTAATAGCTTTGTTATGCGGGGGAAGAATGGAAGTAGAGAGACATATGAACAATGAAGAAGCTTCCCATTATCAGTCAGGAATTTTCATAGGCATAAAAGCTCACACTGTTCAGGGGAAAGACGTGGAAAGACCGAGGAGAATGATTTTGTGGGTCAGATTTTTTGAAATGCATTTTGTGTGTGAAAGGTGCATATGAGAAGCCATAGTGTGAATGAAAAGTAGTACTGGCAGTTGAAGGAGGAGCCTGGAAGGAAGTCAGAGTGTGATTTGATGGGAAAGAGTACTTTGTATAAAGTTTAGAAAACAATGACTGAAACATGAAGGTGACAGGAGGCAACCATTGAGATCTATCATAAGGTTAGAGTCGCAAGGCGGAAAAAATACCCTTGCAGTTTGTGCTCTTCTTTGTTTGGCATGACAGTATGAGTTTGGCTAAAACCACAGAGGAGGAGGTTGGAATGTGGCCTAAGATTTAAATTGTTGTTTAAATATGAGGATGGTGTAAAAAAAGCCTGCAGTGTGTTTCACCAGACGTATGGTACAAAGGAGGACTCAAAGGGCCGAGTAATATTGTAGAAGTTCCTGAGACACTTAGAGGCACAATGCTAGATGAAAAGAGACTAGTAACTGTTGTTCCATCACACTTAAAAGTATGATCATGTGATTTAAATAATGGATTTCCTATTAACAGGGATTGCACTGAATTTAATTTGCATTTTCTGAAAAGAGTATTTAGTAGTTTCTAATACTGACATATATAGCCAAAGAATGTAAGACCTTATGACCTGATCACAAAATATAAATTAACAGTTTTGCTGCATATTATTTTCAGTATTGTAAAGATTATTTTGATCTAGGATTAATGATTTGAATAAGCACAAACCTTTTTTGTTGTGGACCAAATGGTACAATACCAAATTTCTGGAACTTTTTTGGGCATTCTCCTACGTATGGCATCTTTCCATTGGTGAAACCTAAGACACTAGCAACTATGAAGATGGATAACAAAACACTGTTAATACAAAAGCTTAAATCAAGAGCCTGCAATTGGCTCAGTTTTTATCATACGGTGAATTTTATGTAGCACGTCTTCTCAAACCATGTTGCAAATACAGGGACTACAGGGATGATTTCAATAACTATTGAAAACGAGCTACCTATTGTGAGAGACAACAGCTGGTCCAAAACAATGCAGACAGGAACAGGATATCGTATTCACCTGGAATGACATGATTTCAGGTTCAGAGGAACAGATTATAGATAAAGCCCGCAACAAAATTAAATCACAATGTCAGCACTAATTTCTCTTGCCCTTGTATGCACAGCATGGTACTTCGGATGATTGCAATTTTGATGTTCATCTTCTCAGGGCTTCTAAGAAACTAGAACGTCAGCCTGCCATGCTATTGCACTGGGGAATTAACTCATTACAGAGTCAGAATAAAAATACTACTTCCACATCCTCAATTTTCTGTTGAACTGCTGAAGAGGGAATCAATTTAATTTCTTGCCATTTAAGAGCCACCTTACTGTACAGTTTCTGTGCTTTTATTTGTTTTCTTTATCAACGTGGTCATGAACTAGGCAGTTAAGATAAAACAAATGAACACACCAAAAGGAACATACTATTTTATATATGCTCTGATGGCCCCTTGATATCATAAGCTGTGTGATCTGCTAAGCATGGCTGATCAGTGAGGCTGACATTATTTATAAAACAAAGGTGAGACTGGAGTTTTTACCACTTTGAGGGGATATATTAAGTAAATATAAGCTGCTACTGAAAATGTTTACATTAGAAGAACCTTATATCAACCATTTATTTTTAAACACAGCAGAATTCTGATTTCCTAAAGCACTGCAGTAACATCTCATAAATTCCAAAAAAGGAAGAGTTTAAAAAGAGATTCAGAGAGATGCATCTAAGGTCTGCAGATTGCCTGTAAATAACCTTTCTTTTCCTTTTAGAATTGCGTACAACTTACTCGCCATCTTAGGTAATGCACCAAATCTTGAGCTTGCTGAGAAAATGCCTACAATAAAAGGAAATAGTCAGAAAACTTATTCATTTGAGGAACTCACCAGCACTCAAAACCAAAGACAGTACTTTTCCTACAAGCTTTTGCATTTCTGAAGGTGAAGACTATACAAAAATCTTGTAAGCCCACTAACTCAGATTTAGGAACAACAGGTCACTTTCCATTCCACTAGTTCTTAGTACATCCGTTTTGGTGCAGTCCTAGAGTCATAGGAGAAAAAACACCTGGACTTGACAGGATTCACTTCAGGCAGGGGTTTGGATTGTAAATCAATATCAAAGCAGCATGGCTGCCACCGCTGACACCTGCAGCACTGCAGGAGAAGGAGATGGTGGCTTATGTTTCAGCACAAACAAACCTCGCGAACATAATAGTGAACTGAAATCTCTTATTCAGGATGCAGCTCCTCATGCTGCAAGAAGCCGGCTCAAACTGTTCTTCAGTAGCTTTCTGTGGCTATTGATTAAACTCGCATTAAAATGTACCACAGATACCTAACCTCCTCCTCTGAAGAGGAGAGATCATACGTTTTAGCCTTGGGGAAACCTATGAGGAAAATACTGAACGTGAAAACTGAAATATTAGCTTTTCCTACCAAAATCCACCTGCCTCCAGTTAACATCAGGAGGTGGAACCATTATGCCTCTGCAAGCATGTGTGTGTGGCAGAGGAGTGCCATACTGCAGAGGAGGGCTCCACACAGCAAGATTGCCATGGCAAAGGGAAGGGAAGCGAACACTGTTTGCACTGTTACGTGCATTCAGACAGTATTAATGAGGCTCAGAAGATCCAGCTTCTTCCAGAGCCAGTGTACTATGTGCAGTCCGCAGAGAGGAGGGCTTAGACAGAGGAGCATTCAGTCTATGCTAAGTGCAAGGGCCGTCGCCCACTGGCATCTATGCAATTTTAAATTGGGTCTTTCAGGGGAGGGAGAAACAAAATTGTTGTTTGTTTCTAAACAGCCCCCCCTCTTCCAACTGTTGACACACAGTAATGATTATTTAATATGGGCATTGTTATTTCACAGCTGATAAGAAATGTCCAAGTACAATGGAGCGAAACTGAGAAGAGTAGCTGGTGCCAGAGGGTGGCACGTTAGCCACTGAGGCAACGCCAGTGCCCTTCCTATTACTGCTCACCCCTTTTCAAATATGTAAACCTTTGCCTTCCCTCACACACACTCCCTTGCTCCTTCCCTCGCTGTCTGCCTACAGGCTCATAGGTCAAGGATGCCACAGGGAACCCACATCAGCTTCTTTTGGTACAGCACGGCTTTTAGGTTTTCTACTCTAGTCCTCCTGATCATCTTAGTTTAAAAAAAAAAAAAAAAAAAAAAAAAAAGAATGTGATGAAGAGAAAACATGGTAATAGTGGCTGGAACAAAACAAGGGGCTTGCAACCACACACACTGAGAAAAGGCAGAGCCATTTCCACCTCCTTAATTTGCTGCCTCCCACCACCCCTGCCTCATAGCCCCTGGATTCTCTCTTGCTTCTTGCTTCAGGCCCCGTGATTCTTCTCTTCTACCTGCCCTTGCTGTAAATGGCTGCTGATGCAGGCTGAAGGACTGTCGTCTTTGCTCCTGTGGGATACACCCATCATAGCAGTGTTTAGGGTGGATGCCCTACACTCTTTACCCAAAACACTAACCTCAACCTTATTATTAAAGACCCCCAGAATGGAAACTCAAGGTGCAATGTGTAGAACCAGGCTCATACACCACATAAACAGAATACAAGTCTCTTTTGTATTAGCCTGCAGATCGCAAGCCATCTCTATAAAAAGCTCTCTGTCTCCTCACTTTGGCATCATTCCTTGTCTCTTTGCACCACAGCTGTATTCATATTAATACACGGTCACTCTAAAAACATTGCCAGCGTTTTTCAAATAAACCAACAGTCAGAGCTACAGTACCCGAATCTAATGCCCCTGCCCAGGATGTATGATGCTCTGCCCTACAAGCAGCCCCAGTGAAGACTCTGCTCAAATACATGTGATCATGGTGACAGGATCTAGCCACCAGTCTCTGAATTCATTAATTCTCTTTTCAGTTCATGTTCTTTCAAAAGGATGACTGTGGCAATGCATACATAATGATCAAATCACTATAACAATGATGGTGATGAGTGAGAGGAATATTGATCTTGAAAAACAGCAGGATTTAGGGAAACTTGCATATCAGTAGTAATTCCAGAGTCTCAACTTCATAACTGAGGACCCTTCTGTATTTTTTTATGTTTACCTTTTGAGACTAGCTCCTGGGTGAGAAACATGCTCCCAAGAGACAAAGGAAGAGCTGTAAAAATAAAAAGGAGGAACGTATCTGGTATCGGCCAAAATTTGTTACCTATCTGTTAAGTACATTACTCTTTTATATGCTAAATGTTTTATATGTTTGTAATGTTAAACACATTACTCATCTTCTAAACATTAACTTCGCGTACTGTCTTAATCACCTATTACACCTGCCACTTCAGATTACTATCTCTCTTCAATGCAAGGATATGTTCGCACAGTGCCAGACGTCAGGCACGCTGTAGTGTCTAGAGCTAGTGCGTTATATATATTTATTAAATAATAGCTTCCATAATCTGAGTATCTCCTCTCAGCACTGCAACACCAGTAAGGACAGCAGCTCCAATCAAATGCTGAAACCCTTTTCAATCCTCTCCTTTCAAAAAAATGTATAATTTAGATACAAACTGACATGGAGGACTTAAAAGGCACTAAAACACCAAGTAAGTAATCTTTTAGATGTCCTAACACCTAAAGAGTTTCACAAACCCAAGACACATAGCCATGCCTGCCTTTCATTCAAAAGCAAGAATAACTACATAATAAAGTAAAACATTCCTAAGGGTCTTTTAATATCGGACTTCAAGAATAGAACCAACTCTATGATTGTTAAAGTAAGTTCATATTAAACAAGAGCTTAACTCAACTACCTTTACCTACGATTATGCAAATAATTCAATTAACCCTATAATAACACATTGCTTAACTTAAAATAAGGTGATAGAGTTAACCCACGATAAAATTCCAACAAAGCCCAATGTATTACAATAAACGGCATGGCATTTGCAGCCAATTTTGCATAACTACATCAAGAAGTCATTCTCAGTGTGGTAAAAACAAGTTTGGATCACTCACCTCTGTACCTTTTCTTTTTGCATTCACAGATCCTTGCAATTTCTCCAGCATTGTGAATTTGTGAGATGGGACAATAGAACATTGGCTGAAAGGGTGAACGTGGGTCAGCTTATTGAATTTGACCTTACAGGAAGAAAAAATAAATCAATTAAACAAAACAAATTATTTAAAAACAAATAAAATACAATGCAGAAACCAACCACACAAGCAAACCTCCTTCTCTTCTGAGCAGTGTGACGAAATACTTGATACCCCAATACAGAAACAGAAAGAACTACATAGGTTTTAAAGTTAAAACCACTCATCTTGTTGGGTCTATACTTTCCTAAAATGGCTCAGCTGCTGCTTACCCCAGAAGGATGCTGCTTTATTTCTGTTAGCCGTTTCATTCTTATGAGCTACATCAGCTTTGTGGGAAAGAAATTACAGGAAATAAAGGCAGAGTGGTAGTTTCTAAAAATGAAGTTCTGCCCCATACAGAAGTCAATTTAAGTTCAGTAAGAGTAGATTCTGCAAGTATTCAGAAAAGGGTCAACGTAAACTCTGTCAGATTTTCCTAACTAGCCTAACTTTCTCTTTGAGCATTTTAAATACATTCATGGCATTAACTGAACTCAACCATACTGGCTTCACCTTCCTAATAATTAGTTTGCCAACAGGCTTCTTTTAGGCTAACGGTAGCTCTTTTTTCTCTATTTTGACTGTGAGAAAAAAGTAACAGTATTCTCTCCTGCATTCTACTAACCAGGGTATTGATCTGTGGATATAGATACATTATTTTTCTTTCCTTAAGAGATGACTTTGTTACCAGTATTTGCACTTGTAGAATCATTATCAGGTATCTAAAATATATGGGTGTACTAGTTTTGGCTGGGAAAGAGTTTTTCTTCACAGGAGCTGGTGACGAAAACCATGGTGCTGTGGTTTGGATTTGTGACCAAACCACTGTTGATACCACAGGGATGTTTCAGCTATTGCTGAGCAGGGCTTACGCAGAGTCGGGGCCTTTTCTGCTCCTTGCACCATCCCACCAGCGAGCGGGCTGGTGATGCACAAGAAGTTGAGAGGGGTGCAGCTGGGACAGCTGACCCCAACTGACGCAAAGGATGTCCCATCCCATATGATGTTGTGCTCAGGAACAAAAGCTGGGGGAAAGAAGGAGTTGACATTACGTTAAAATCAGTTGAACTTTTAACATTCTTCTGTAAAACCACAACCTCTACAAACGTACCTATTCTTAAAAGCAAAACCAGACTCTGTAGTACAAGCAGTGCCTTGGGAAAAAGAGCACATTAGTCTATTACAGGATTCTACCTCATTTTATGCCCGATTGATCCACGATTTTGTGACCATAATAATGAAATGCATTTATTGGCCGCAGCCACACATTTCACATTTTAGCTAATTAGTATCTCAGTCCTTCTTCAAGCACTGCTCCCACTAATGTTCATGGTGGTGCTGCTTGGGTAAACAGTACAGAACTGACTCCACTCCAGACCCTGGAGAACCACTCCAAACTGGTTTCACAGCAAGGTCACAACAAATACAATAAAATCCAAACAGGCTGAGTGAAAGATAAGGAAATTAGTGTCAGGGCCCTAAGTGCACCAACAGGCTTTGCAACTTTTCTGTCCCCATGCACACCCTGCCAGGGGTTTAGCTGCTTGGGCTCAAAGTCAGCTCTAATACAGCACAGTGGCACAGTTGTGTAACACTGAATTAAACTGCTGTGAAAACCGTAAAGCTGGGAGAAAGAGCTGCAAGAAGCTCTGACCAGGGCTCTGCCCCTTAGCTCAGAAGCTGCAGTTAAGCTCAGACCCTTGCCTTAGCTGTGTTGTAGGTATGCCTGTACCTGACCTTTTACCATGATGATCCCTACCTTGCCTTGCTAACTTGACGTCCTGGCTTACCATCAGACTTGCCTTGTTCCTGTGGACTTGCACAGAAATTACTGGACCAACTGTTGGCTGACCCCGGTTTATATCACTGGATGTGCTCCACTCGCCTTTTGGGATGCTGTGGGACTGCACTCCTTGCCTGTGAGCTCGCAACCCCAGCCCACCTTGCTGTCACTTGTGGCTGCCGGGTCACCTTCCCCTGCAGATCAGCCCACTCCTGCTCCTCTCTGGTAGTAACTGGTTAGCAACAAGGTCATGCCACAATTAAATCCCTTGTGGTTAATTACATGCTTATAGCATAAAATGGTAAAATTTGAACCTCTGTGGGTAGCCGATTTCTCCAGCAGAGGGGAATGCTCATCTTCTGTACAGCTGGAGGGCATGTTCTTGTGCAGTATTGTTCCCTTCTCCCCTTCTGAATACATACACATACACATGCACATGCACAACTTGATGGGGACAGGTTATACTGGACTAGTACTCAGACACTAGGACTCTGCCAGTTCATAACTAGTTTAACTAACAGAGCATAAATCAGAGCCTACTATCTTAAGACCCAAAAGCTCCTAGCCCTCCAACTGTAGTGAATCAGGAAGAATAACACATAGCCCTTTCTTCTCTCTATTTATATGCTTAAGCTAACAGCCACCTGTTTCTGAATTTCCTGTTGGGTTGTTTTGGAAGACATTGTCTCTTCCCTTGTACTCTGCTGCTGCTCTTGGTGAGCAGAAATTATGTGTCTGATGCTTGGCTACCTCTCTGTCATATAGGTACAAAGGTAAAAGCCAAAGTATCATATTGATATTGTAAGTTTGGTGTTCACCTAGAAATAGTACTGACCAAGTTGAAAGGTGTATATTTTTTTACAGCAGGTAGCATCCAGTCACCTGATTATATACAGTTTAGAGCACAGTGTATCACTTTTTACCAATACAGAGTTGTGTGTAGCCTAATTCAAACAGGAAAGTTGGTAAGTACAATCAGATGCTGGATCATGACCTAGCACAGCACTCTTAACCATAAAGAAATGAGAACAAATATGAGCAAGTCATCCAAAACCTTTCTAATTTTTTTTTGTATTGCAGGTCAAAAATTTAGCTTTATTGTGCTGTCCAAAATCACTGTACTACTTCTACCCTCACTGCCATTGTCTCAAGCTTTGACTCCACAGGACCTACAATGCAAGCCTATCATAAACCACAACTGCACTTCCAACAAACACACTTTAAAAAAAAAAAACCCTGTAAGAATAAATAGATTCCGAAGAGTTTGAGAGTTGCAATCTTCCATGCCTAAGAAGCGTGCTGCTAAGGAAAAGCAAGAAGGAATCCCATTTATTTCTGGAGTAATTCCAATAGCTAAACTGTGATTTTTACCTAGCACTTTGCTGCATGGTCTGGCACGTTATTTATCAACATACGGGGCACTGCTGCTTTTCAAAAAGCACCTCCTGAGAATGGCGGCACTGAGAAAGGCTAAAGTGACAGCAAAGGACACAGTTAAAGAGGAAACATATATAACAATTCAATAACCTGAATGTTTTTTGGCATTTGTAATTGCACTGGTTTCAGCTGGGATAGAGTTAATTTTTTTCACAGTAGCTAGTATGGGCTATGGTTTGGATTTGTGCTGAAAACGGTGCTGATGACAGAGATGTGTTTGTTACTGCTGAGCAGGGCTTACACAGAGCCAAGGCCTTTTCTGCTCCTCACACCACCCCACCAGTGAGTGGGCTGGGGGTGCACAAGAAGCTGGGAGGGGACACAGCCGGGACAGCTGACCCAAACTGACGCAAAGGATATTCCATACCATATGACATCATGCTCAGTACATAAAGCTGGGAAAGAAGAAGGAAGGGGGGGACATTCAGAGCGATGGCGTTTGTCTTCCCAAGTAACCATTACACATGATGGAGCCCTGCTTTCCTAGAGATGGCTGAACACCTGCCTGCCCATGGGAAGGGGTGAATGAATTGCTTCGTTTGCTTTGCTTGTGCACGTGGCTTTTGCTTTACCTATTAAACTGTCTTTATCTCAACCCATGAGTTTTCTCACTTTTACTCTTCCGATTCTCTCCTCCATCCCATGGGTGGGGAGTGAGCACGTGGCTGTGTGGGGCTTAGTTCCTGGCTGGGGTTAAACCACAACAATAATATTACTGTATAAACCACTTCCTGCACTTATCATGGGGTCAGTTACACAGCTATGAAGTTCAAGCAATGTCTGCTTCATGCACAGTGGATATTCAGACAGCAATGCTTTTTTAAAGTGATGGAACAGAAGCAACACGACTTCCTCTCTCCCCTTGTTAAAAAGACTCAATTAAGCATTGCATTCACACCAGTCTGCACTTCATTCTCAGCTGCTCTCAAAAATGGCAAGGACCACTGGGTCTTTGAAAAAGATTAAGTTTGAAAATCCACCTAATGTTGGGATAGCCCACAGCTCTTCACTGGCTGCCTCACCCTGACTAACAAAGAGCAATTCAGTTTTCCATCAGTCTCTTGTCACTTAATGCAAAAAAGAAGATAAAAGATGACAAAAATGCATAAAACTTTGAAGAGGTTTATGTCAATCAGAGACACAAAATTTTCTTATTCTTATCTGCTTTCTTATTCTTATCTGCTCACGAAGCCTAACTATGCAGATGGTTACATACAAAGCGTCACTGGAAAGTTCTACTGACTGATATGTCTTCTAACTGCTGCAACAGATTTTAAGCACTCATCCTTTTCATGAGAATAAAAAAGCTGACTCACTGGAGAAAATGAAGAAAATTTTTTAAAAAGGAGTATAAATTAGGTTATAAAAATTTGCAGCTTGCCATTAACTTCTTGTATTGTCTTCAGCATACTTTTCTCCGGAATTTTAAGTTATTCAGCTACATTTCTGCTTCAACGTAACAAAGAATCCCCAAAATATGTTGCCCTTTAAGCAGCTTCCTGGTACCTCTCCCACTTGGGATGAAAGCTGAAAGCTATTCTGGCAAGAACGAAGCAAAGGGACAGAGTCAAGGTCATCAAAATATTTAGTTAATTGAATTATTAATATTTGTACTTAGCATATGTGCTACCTCCTATCTGAAGGACATAAAAGTGGTCCAGTATTTCAGGGCATTGTGTCTTGGAAAGACAACCGTCATCCCAAAAAACCACTTCATTTGCATTGACCTACTGAAGAAACATAACTGTACTGCATATTTTTTCTGTAACACTTATTGCTGTCTTTCAACCTAACTATGTAATTGCTAATGTAACAATTAACTGTGTATTCTCTTAGCTGCCTTGGGAAGAATCCCCCAATGATGTTGTTATTCTGTTTAACTGAAATATCTCTATAACACATGATTAAATCAATGTGGTTTACAAAGATCAAACATTCAAAGAACTTCTTCCTATTCTACAAGAAGTGTTCTGGAGCATTTACTCATTTACAGAAGAAAAGGCTAATACAAGACTCCTGAAAGATCTCATGGTTTTGATTCTGCTAACCGGTTGATAAGGAAGTAGTACGCAGGGAAAAAAAAGCTGTGTTTTTTGGATGTAAGAACTGCCAACTTCATATAATCTGTTTTCAGTAAGAAGCCTCCTTCTTTCTGGAACGGTGACCACATAATTTCTAAGATTACTTGGTGGAGAAGGTGGGAGCCAAAATTGCATGTGCTAACCAGTATATACAGTTGACTGTGATCTACAGCAGATACTGCACATTTACCCAGGGCAGGTGCCACTGAAATAAAATGATCAGAGACAACCCATTAGCACTTCAGAGAGGCCCTTCAAGGACTGTGTCCCTTGTGAGGAAAAGAGAAAGACTCACAATGATGTTTCACACATACGTCCTGAACTGGCGCTTTATTTTAAATCCAGTCTCTTATTTCGAAGGCTAGGCAGCTGAGCAGCTGCACAGGTCTTTCGTGAAAAGCTCCCCGACAACAGCTGGGTGGACCCCACGAAGCGGGTGAATGCCTTGCGCTTGCCAGGCCGCGCTGGCGCAGCACCTGCTCAGCCGTCTGCTCGCACCCACTCACCAGGGCACCGCACACCCGCCGAGCACGGGCTGTTGCTTTGTGTTTGCTATTTGCTCTCAGGGCTAAGGATGTGGCTGGGGACGTGCAAAACGCCGGGAGGCCCGGGCTTCGTGGGAGGGAAGCGGGGTTGCGACCAGGCCCCGGGCAGGCATCTGCTCCAGCCACCCGCGGCCTTCCCCGGGTCTGTTACACCCAGCTCAGCTCAGCCCAGCCCGCCTCCGGGCCCCGGGGCTGGGCGAACACCTGCGGGGAAGGGGAGAGGGCACGGGGTCGGGCGTCGGATTCGCTTTCAGAGCCGCCGCCCGCCCCCTGCCCCGGTCCGGCCGCCGAGAGCCAGGCCAGCCCCGGCCTTCCTCCCGCCCTGACGCCGGAGAAATCCGGCACGGCGGGGCTGCGCCCGTCCGGGGCGGAAAGGAGGAGACGGGCGCTCCCCCGCGCCGCGCCGCGGCCACCCCCGGCGGCGGGCAGGCGAAGGGCCCGACCCGAAGCCCGTGAGGATTCGCGGGGGCCGGCGGCACCCCTCGGGCAGGTCACCGCCGGGCTCCACCGCCATCTCCTGGCGGCCGGCGGCAGGGCCAGGCGGGGCGCAGAGCCAGCGCCGCGGGGCGCCGCGCCGGCCGGGGGGCCCCGGCAGGGCCGGGCCGTGCCCTGCCGCGCTCCCCTCGCCCCCCGGCTCCCGCCCCTGCCTGCTACAGACGAGCCCAGGCCTCCTCGCGCGCTGCTCCGGCAGAGAAACAAACTGCGAACGCGCTGATGAGGTTCCTTCGCTGTCCTCGCGTTTCCCCAAATGAATTCGGAAGGTCGCAGTCACCTACCGCTGTACGATGCACGGCGCCGGGGAGCTGTCCTGCCAGCCGAAGGGAAAACACCTTGTGGAAACTTCATGAGATCTTGTTCCTTAAAAAAGAAGTGACAAATTCAATTTTGACCATTTTGGGATGCAAAGCAACGCTTACCTGCTTTAGCACTACGATGCTTATGTCAGTTAATCAATACATTTTAATATCGATACTTCTGAGAAGTAAATAAAAAGTAATCAAGAAAAATACTTCGATCAATGAAAAATAATCTTGCAAGAAAAAAGTTACCTTGAAAATGTCAGTGCAGGGGCTCAGGGTTGTTCCTCCAGGAATACTGAAAAAAATTGTGCCACTTTCTCTGAAATGAGAAATGCAATTGCTTTCTTTAATTATAATCTTCGTAAAACAAAGCATGTAAACCTGAGGTTTATTTTGCATTTCATCTTTAATAAAAGCTGTCTCGTTGTTTTTTTGCAGTGAGACATAGTTTTTAGTAGAGTACCCTAAATAGTGATGTGACACCCTAGTGCTTACCTTGAAATGAACAGCTTGTGAGATCAGCACCATATTTCCTCCTCCTGCGTGACCTTGGCATCTCACTTCCATAATAAATATGACATAACTCATAGTTCATTAAGTCCAAAAAGGCTTTAACCTTCCAGAAGCCTTGGCTGCTTGCCAGCCAAACCAGACCATTGGGCTTTGCTGCTGCAAAACGTGCTCTTCACAGGGAGGTTTGGCAGCAGTGATGTCCTAGAACAGCTCTTAAAAGTGTACCTGTGTCTCTTGTGATCTAAGAGGTTTGCCTGAAACCATCTGTAAAAAAATATATAATAGATACTGGCTATATGCTGCTTTGAAAACTACAATACACAAGAAGACCCCATGTGAGGCGAGTCCCTAATAACCAATTATTTCCTAGCTGGTTCAGCTTAACTGGTCATAAAATTAAAGGCCACTGGAACAACAATATCCTCACGTGGCTTATGCATGCCCGGGGATAGTAGTTGCTTGGATTCTCACACCCTGCTGTGCAAAAGTGCCTATTCAAAAAAAGGTTAGGCTTCTTTTCCAGTTTAACTTTAAGGGCAAAGTTGGTTATCACAACTGAATACGTTCCTCAAATGCTCTTTGTTCTTAAGATTTACCTGAAAGTACTTCAGAGCAATGAAAACTGAAATTGATAGACAGAAACCAAAAAATGTTAGTATTCAGAATAATAAACACAAACCAAAAGAAAGATCCTTACCCCGCCCAGAACAAAACCAACCTTATGCATCAAAGTAAAAACCAAAATGAAAACAACCAATAAGGAACTGAATCCTCAGCCAAGATATTTTCTGCTGTCAGAGTAGAAAGAGGGCAAGGAGCTGAGACTTCACAAACCCGGGGAAGGCTTACAAGGCTTCTGCTTCTCTGAAGAACCTTTTAGAAAATGCCACAGGGTTGCCAGCATCCTGAGGTTCACCACACTGACTGCCTTTCCAGTCTGTGCCTTTACTAGAAACACTCCATGTATGCATACAGCACATGACAGGAGGAGGAACTGTTACCAAGTGTGATAAATATGGTTTGTTTGTTCATTAGAAAATCACAGACTGTTAATTACTTTAAAATTCCCTGAGAAACAAAGACCTGGAGTAACAGAAGCACAGTGCGGTTCCAAAAATGTATCAGTAATAAAAACATTTAGAGTGTGGAAAACCGCATCAGAATTACACTGCAGGGCATTGTTCTCATGCTAGTGGGAGTAGGAGCTAAGGGTGAGTGCAAAGACATCAAAAGTCACAGCAGGAAACAGTCAACATACTTCTGAGTAAAACATTAAACTGTCCTCACTTTGTACAAGAAATTATGTAAGAGTTTTCTATGTCCTCGCTGATTCTTGGATGTACTTATTTCTGTTTCACACTTAGTCTGGCCTATCTTTTAGTAGAAACAAATGGCTGACAATTAACAGATACTCAAGCTTTAGGATTTTCACTTCTCAGAGTGAAGAAGGCTGTAAAATAGCCACAGAGTTTTCCCTTCTCTTAGGCTGCACAGCTATATGTGTGTTTTCTTTCCTACAGCAGAGACCTGCAACGCTAGCTGATTTCGCCAGGGTTATAGGTGCTTAGATCCTGTAATCAGACTTGATTGTACCTGCCATTTCTAATGCATATTGAAATGAATCAAGACCTGTTATATGGAGTACATTATGGAAATTACTCTGGGGCGTATCATGTGCCACAGAATGTTTTACTGAAAAAGGTCTTTAGCAAGTCTCAATATTTATTAGTCCTCTGTTTTAGCACTAATTTACATGAGATGAGGTTGCACTTCAGCCCAGGTGTAACAAGTGGACAGTATTTTGTAGCCAACACACTGTAACCTTGAGAAAACCACAACCAAATTACTGTGGAGTGTGAACATGCATAGAGTTTTGCATAACAGGTATAAAGGTAATGATTAAGAAGCTTGGCACTGTTGTGCAAACAGAATAGGCATCTAATGACCTGCAAGTCTTTGTGTTTCCACTGCAGCTGCGGCAGGTGCCTAACTGTAAACTCAACCACCCCAGTTTTTTCCCAGAGTCGCCTTCTTAATCCTAATTTGTGTTTGTACTTTAATGCTTTTTTCCTCTATTCCTCTGGCATTTTCTTCCACTTCTTAGTCATGCCCATTCAGGCATATCTCTACTGGGCAATATGCAAGCACAACTTCTCCCAGGTGTCCGACAGTTCTTTCAAATTCCATGTGTTTATTTTGGGTTTCAAAACATCTTTGTATTACAGTTTGAACCAAAATAAAGCACTGTTCTTTACAGTCACCAGCTTTAGAGAGGTTTAGCCCTCTCAATACCAATATAATTGTGGGGCTGCAATGTGTTTTCTGTTAAACTCAGATTTTTTTTATGTCTGCCTTAGCTTAATGGTATATTAAACACTAATGTAAAATAAGACTCCTTCTTCTGTGAGTGGGAACTCCTACCGTAGTATGCTATCTTGGCTTTGGTGGTGTGCCATCACTGTATTCCTATACAGATCAAATGCCATTGCTTTATTTTTTATCAGCTACACATGTAGCACTCCAAGAATAAAAACATATATAGTGAAAGGCATTCCTACACATACATGTGTAATGAAGCACATTGTAAGCATTGACTTTTGTATTTAAGTCATGTCTGTTTTCATTCCAAAACACATTACACCTGAAAACTCCCTCCCTCTTGTGCTCAGATGCTTATCTGAGTGTCAACTCTATGGAGAGAACTGGAATGTAACTTTGATATGTTTGAAGACAAACTTAGTGGTTACTAGGAGTCTCAAGAGAGAGTACCCAGCATACAATGGCTAAATTCATCAGGAACTGCATTATTTTCATTGCATTACGAGTTTAATGGAAGCCACGCAAGCATGTCAGGCTCATGATACCAGTCGAGTCTAGTTTTACTGGAACTCCACCTCTGAATGATGAAGCAAGATACTGTAATTATATAAAGTGTTGCAAAATTCTTGCAAATATTTATTGGCTGAATACATCCTGTGAGCCTCACGCTCTTGCTATGCAGCTAGAAAAGCAGCCATGTTCTGGGTTTACTCTGGCCAAGGATCTCATCTTGCAAGTTCCATTTGCGTCATGCCACGGCAAGATGAAAAGGTGTCATCATTTGCATAATCCTAACCTGACAAGGGAACTTGGTGACTATTCTGGGATGGCTTTTCTTAAATAAATAAAACAAAAAATGCCTTTAGTTACATGGAACTTGCAGAAAAGACAAAGACAGTCTTATTCTTCCACCCCTAGAAAGGCCAACTTTTTAATCAAAATACTTCAATGCTTTTGTGAACGTTTGAAACATATATATGTTTTCAAATACCAACCAGAATTCAACAAAGTTTCTGTAGCTAGCCAAACCCCATTATACTGCATGGTAAGTTAATCACTTGATTGTGAGACTACTGGAACAAACTTTTCCTTATTTCTCTGCCCCCCAAAATGTTTTGACAGGAATTTATTGCTAGTAATAGGTCATATTTAACAGGTGTCGGGTTTACAGTTTACTCCTAAGGGTTTGGAGTTTCACAGGTGCAAAGGAAAGAAAATGCATATCATAAGGTTTGTTTAGAATGGGATAGCAGTTTTAACACAACTGAGGAAATACAGCTGGCAATTTCATAGGGTACTGAAGATTAATAAAACTTAAGAAGTTGATGTATGCCAACAGCAAAAGGGCTTTTTAGTTCTTACTTCATAGTTACAAATTTATTTTCATGCCAAAAATGAAATTCTAAAATTCAGCTTTTGCTTATGCAATCCTGTTGTCAGAACTTGGCAGCTGTGATCACGGCTGGGTTCATATAGCTCAGGGTTTCTTCTAAAATTAACGAACAAAGCAGCTTAAGCCTCACCCCAGGAATCTCAGCAAACGAGATTCCTCTTTTGGTGCTTTTTGCAGACAGGATTGCTTATCAGAAGTCATTAGTCTGCTGTAGAGCAGAACATGTTTCATTAAGATGAGCACAGCACCAATCTGATCATCACCCCCCCAAAAAAAGAAATGTACTAATGGTTAATCAGCCATATATTTATGAGACTAGCAAGCGAGTCAGCTCCTGTTTTCCCCATCAGCCTGTGTGACGACAATCCTCTGCTTCTGTTTTGTTACTTGCTGGTGTGACTACCCGGCAGACAAACGCTCCTTGGGTAACACAACAGCGAAAGGGCAAGATCTACTCACCGTTCCTTGTCGCAGGGCTGTGAAGACTAGAAACTCCAGCCACCCAGGCTGACCTTCATGAAAAGCCCGTCTGGTTTAATGGAACATCTCTTCCCAGCCACCTCACACCGCGCCATCCTCCCCAGCCGCAGCGCCATCCCGGCGCAGCCTTGGCCACCATGAGTACCTCTGTGACCGCACAGCCACCGGGTCTGGGGGGTTCGGCCGGGGCCAGCCCGCTCCGCAGCCACCCTGCGGGCTGGGGCGGGGGCCGCTCCTCTCCCCGCCAGCCAGGGCGCTGGAACGAAAGGGAAACGCAGCCCTCCCGGCCCGGAGGCCGAGGGGAGACGCCATTTCTGTCAGCGAAGGCGCGCGGGCCGAGACGGGTGGACTGAACAGCGGGGCCCGGGGATACTCCTCGTGCCCAGCCCGAACCCCCCGCCCCGATCGCCCCTATCTGACAGGTTTCCTCCCTACCCCCCCTCGCGGCTGCGTAATCCCGGGGCCGCGGGCCGCACCGACCCTGTCCCGGGGGAGCGGCTCGTCACGGCCGGGCCGCGCCGGTCGCGCTCCGCCAGGCGGCGCTGTGGCGCCCGCTCGCCGGCGGCCGCGTGCCGGGCGGGCTCCGTGAGGCGGGACGGGCGGTGGCGGCGCCGCGCCCTGCCGGGGACAGGCAGCTGGGCTCCGGGCGACAGGGGCGAAGCCGTGTCGTTCCCCCGACAGGAAGCCAGATGTTCCCCCTGTGGAAGGCCGTTCTGTCGGAAAGCTTACTGGGTAGGTGTCGGTAGTGCCGCCCCCCGACGGGGCTGTGGGCTGTGAGGGGCCGCGGCACCCGAGGCGGGTGCGGGGGAGAGGCGGGATAACGGCACCGGCCCGGCCTCCTTCAGCCCCGCTTGGCAGGGCGGCGCTGGGGTCGCTCCCGGGAGCGCCGGGAGGGCTTGCAGTCTGTGGGGAGGCGTTACCCGTGAAAGGTGCTTCAAAATAATCTCCTCCGCTGGAAATGAGTACATAATAGTCGCTGCTGAGTGTCCTTCTTCGCGTTCTTGTTTCCTTCTAGCGCTGGAGTGCCTTATGTCCCTTGGCTCAGCCAAGGGTGTCTTGCGTGCTCTCAGCTGAGTGTTTGTGCAGGTGTTCGGGACTGCGGGGCGCTGCCCTCAGCAACCGGGACCCGCGGGGCGCCCACCGGGACCCGCCGGACCCCGGCCTCGGGTGCTTCGCGCATCTCCTGCAAAACCTGCGGAGAATCGTAGCGCGGTGCCGGCGCGCCTGGATAAGGTGTCTTCAGGGGAGAGCGGTGCGGCCGTTCGCTACAATAATTCATTTAGCCACCAATCTGTCTTTGAGGAGCCCTGAGAATGTGGGTGGACTACTTATTTCGCCAGCATTGTTCACTCTGAACAATAACCCTTTCCTAGGTTGAGCGCCGAAGATCAAAGTAGGAACTACTGTCTGAGTGGGGGAAGAGCTGTTTTCTTCTCATCGTTCCATTTCCTGGGAAAATGTGTTTATTTAACTTGAAATAGCAAATATTTCTTCACAGAAAGGGGCTATTGTTACTCGAACTATTTTCAAATATATTTGATATTCTACATTTGGAAGTATAAAATGGTATCTTTTTAAGTAGTCTTCAGGGAGCTATGCTGTTGAAAATATATGATGGGGATTTTTGCTTTGTATTTTTTTTAGGCTACATTTCTTGGTCTCTTTACCATGCACTACCACCGATGATCTATTACTTCCCCCTTCAGACACTGGCACTCACGGGTCTAGAAGTTTTTGCTGTTGCCTTCTTTTCTCCAATATTCCTGGTAATTGGCCCCTTTTGGAGGTTGGCTAACAATAAGTACATCCTAGCCCTTCTGAGACTGACTATGGTTGGTAAGTATGTGCTGTATTGAGTTATAGATTCCATCTTGATATCAAGGCATAAGAATAAACGTTCCAAATTGCCTCAAAATTCAGATGATTCTGAAGAGACAGGAATAAGAAGTTCTTGCTCTCCCAAACTCTTGCTTTTCTTTTTCTCTTGAGCTTCTAGATATGATCAGAGAAATATTGTTTGCATCCATTGTGTTGGTTGGTAGACTAGTGCTACATAATTAAAGACAAATCTCATTTCACTTTTATTACTAGGAGCTTTTAAATTAGTACAAGTCATGTCCAATAGCAAAAAAGTTTTTGATCGACAGCAGTTGTCTTTTGTATAGCGGCTCTTTGTGACAATGGGTAGAGATGAGATGTTACAGAACAGCTTGGGGCTATTATAAAAGTAACCTGCTGTGAGTGAAATGTTTTGGTTTTTTTTAAGGAGGCTTACTTTCTGAAGCATGCTTTTTTGTTTGTTAATATTTTTTTTTAATTTTGTTAACTGTGTCTATAAGCCTGTAGCATATTGGTGGACTTATAGGCTCATCCTGACTGTGAGATGGCTCTTATATGATCAGTTGCACAGGAAGAAAGTTTGACTTAAATTCAAGATGAAACTGCCTTGCTACCCATCCCACATGCTCCTCCCTAAACCAAGACTTGCTGGGATTCCCTCCCTGGTCTTCAGCGAACTGGTGCAAGTCTTAGCTCTTGTTGATATTCTGAAAGTTTGTTGGGAGAAGGTTTGGCAGCTACAGCCACATTCAGAAGCAAGTTATTGCTGATGAGTTTGCAACACCTGGATGAATGTAGAGGAGACAAAGGTCCCTATCCTGTGGACAGGGGTGATGCTGCTGCGAACTGGTGTCTTTCAGAAGCACCAGTTCCTGGCTTCTCATTTAACAATATAAGATGATAATCAGAGAATCGCTTTCCATGTAATTTTCTTCTTTTACTGGTAGAAGACAGAACAGAATCATTTATTTTCACTGCATGACTCTATTTTTAAAAAATTCTTGTTCTTTATCTGTAAAAAGATAGTAGTAGAACTGAACACAGCTCATTAGTTTCATCAGTTTAGGTGAAGTATAGTTTTACTATGTTCTTTTCTTTTTCTACTCTTTGTCATATCTGTCCAAATACGTTTTTGGGTTTTTTTAATAAGCTTTTCAGTGAGCAGACTCTTCCACTTCAGCTTTCTGCAGCAATGCTCAATGCATTGCTTTCTACAAGATCTGCTGATTTAGAAACTAGTAATTGAGTGTGAGCATTTCAAATTGCACCCTGCATTCCTTCAGATATCACAATAACACAAAATTTATTTACGATTAGTCTTTCAGATCATCTTGCTGTGTTTACTAGTTCACTTTGCCAAAAGAGATGGAAATCACTTAAATGTGTGTAATTTTTGTTACACAGTGACAGGCCTATAATGATGTGTAAAGTCTGTTGGTTTATGCCTGTTTGCTTCACCTGAATCACAAGCCCCTGAAGATATTAACTACAAACAAAAAGCTAGCGCCTTCAGTAGTAATCTGGGGAAAGAATGTGTTAATGGAGGCAGTCATAGAAAGATTCCAGAGGGAGGAATGAAGCTGTACGCATCCTGACTTTTGGGCTAACCTGAGCATTGCTGTAGGCAGGTATGACCTCCCCTTTGTTCCTGCCTGAAGAGGAACTGTTCCCACAGTGACCCTATCCACCCTGCTGTTTCCATCTCTGGAAAACTCCTAATGTTTTCCACTCCTTGGCAAGTCTACACCGTTTCCTTTCTCAGCTCTTCTGTTACTACTCTGTATTTTCCTTACCTGTTGCCCTACAGTTAGCATAAGCATTTGGGGAAGGTATAAGAGTGTGATCCTCAGCAAGGAGATTAGCGGCCAATGGTAACTCTGGCTCTTTACTTGCCTTCCTATTGCAGGTTCTCAAGTCATCCAAATGCCCTTGCACAGGCAGCACTGGACTTTAGGACTTTCCATTTACTTGCTTGTCATAACTTCATTCTATCTTTTTAATTATTTCTGTCCTATCATGCTGTGCTGCTGTTTCTTCTTTTCCTCAATTCTTTCTGCTTTCTTTCCTTTGTCAGATCTAGATACTTCTTCCTTCTTTCTCTTTTTGATCTTTTTCCCTCATCAGAAAGGCCACAGCCTTCCCCTGGAGCTTGTTGAACAAGGTCAGGCAGAACAATCTACCCCATGCATGCTCCACCCCATTCCATTGGAAATATTCAGTCTTCAATTTCACAATCAAAAAATCTAGAAATTCTTCATTAAAAAATTCTAAAATAGAATTCTAAAACTAAAAAATTTTAAAACCAGAATATTTAGGGGATTGGAGTTTTTTGTTTTTGATGAAAAAGGATCTTCCCTTATTAATCATTGTCTTTCTTTTTGCGTTTTCAGGAAGCTTTATTTTCCCTGAAACTTTTATTATTATTTCTGTATTTTTTCATACTAATTAATTTTCTATTCCATTGAAAAAAAAAATCAGACCCAAAACCCAACAACAAACTACCCCTGTGGTAATGTCCATTTGAATCTCTGTCTACAGAAAACACACAGTAAATTTGCATGTTTGGGTAGGTATATTTTGGGTGTACTTGCTCAGTAACAAAAGGTGTGCCTACTCTAAGTAGGCAAACCCACGCTAGCTGTAAGCACGAGTGATGAAAGATCTGAAGAGGCGGAGTTGTGGATTTCAGCACAATTTAGCAACAGAAATCTGCATGCATTGTACATGCAATCTCTGCTAAAGTCCATACAAGTACATCTTCACCACACATTGATGTCATTTTACCATCTTTGCTCTAAGCTTTGCAGCTTTTACTCTGAGCGGAATGAGTAAACGGACAGTTGGAGGATTCCTAGCATACATTGCCAGAACCAGCAGCTCCATTTCTGGCCCTCCTTGCTTAACCTCTCTTTGAGTTTGACTCATACTCACTTAGCAAATGGCTGGTAGCAAAATGATGTGGCTTCTCCTGCTGTTTGTCACTGGTCCTGGGCCAGAATCTGCCACACTGACTGATGTTAAGAGAATGTGTGTGACCCATAGTTGCTTGAATTGGAAACCTGCTAGCAGAGTTTAGGACTGCTGATAACTGTGCCCTGGGAAATGGCAGAGGTGCATGTGCATGGTCTCTTTCAATGACTGGGGGAGTGACCGTTTCCAGTAACAAGATGACACAGGCTGCTGATGACCACTCTGACACCAGATACTGGGCCAGAGAAAGCCTTGTTCACACCCACTGAGGCAGTTCCCTACTAATCCTTGTGCAATATATGGTGACTGCTTCCCTCTAAAAAGGATATGGCTTTTGCCACAGGGCACTTAGATAACTCAAAAGCCATCAAAGTGCCCTGTGGCAAAAGGCATACCCTTTTTGGAAAGGAGCAGTCACCATACGTAAAATTTTATGGCTTTTGAATTAAATAAGTGCCGTGTTCAGGAATATCTATGTGCTTAGGTATTTTATCCATATATCCTATTTATGGAATCAATGACCATAAGTACTGAAATTAATACAATTACTGCAGCCTTGGGTAATTGCTTCATGTTGGTTTTTTTTCCCTGAAAATGGTAACTGCTATAATGTTATAGATACCCAGTTTCTATCAATACCTGTATTTCTTTGGTTTGTTCAAAAAGGTGTAGTGTCATGTGTTTTCAGATAAATGGTGTAGCCAACCAAATTATAGACAAGATTGAACTAATGCACAGGAAATCCTTATTACCTGATCTCTGTTGCCCATTAAAACAACCTCTGTATTTGTTTGTAGGAAGCTTAGCATCATACCAGGCACCAAATGCTTCAATTAGACTGTTCGTCTTGGCTGCAGGTGTTTCCTCCTCATTGCTGGTGCAAACAGTAACATGGTGGTCAGGAAACAGTTTACAAAGGTATTTTCTTATACTGATGGGGTTGTAACTGATGTTTCTTTTTATTAAAAGGTGGGGTTTTTTTCTGAGAAGTTAAGATTTCTCTTTTTTTCTCAAAGGCATCACTATTTCAAAAACTGATTCTTATAGGTTCATCAGGATATGGGGCTTCATGCTAGGCAAAATAATGCTCCTTGTTCTTCGTATCTGGTATACATCACTAAACCCAGTCTGGAGTTCGCAAGCTGCCAATACTGTCATACTGACAATTGGTTTTATTGCAGCAGTGGAGCGAATTTATTCAGGTAAGCGTATTACAGCAAGGATGGCACTTATGAAAATGTGCTAAGGTATACCTGTCTATGTGTCACTGGGTTTTAGTTCTTTGATTCCCCCCACAGTACAGTCTGTTTTTAGACTGCAAAACAGTTTTTAGACTGTTTTTCTGCAATGCATGAGCATTGCAGAATTTAGAAACCATGGGGTACTTCCACCTGCCCATAACATGGTGGAATCAATATCACAATTCATACATGCTGTAGTAAGTTGGTGTTGGAACTGACAACTAATTGCAGTATCAGTAATGTGACAGTAATGCAAAAAAGGGAATAACCTAGACCAATAAAACCAGAATGGGTTATCCTCATTCCAGTATGAAATATCTGTGGTATTTCTGTTATTTTCTTAATTCAGTCTGCTCTTCGAGTTTCTCTGCCAGTGTGTGCCCTTTGACAGAGAAAGGGAGACAGGGCAAAGCTGGGGAACAGCTGATATGGCAAAATAAACAGAAAAAGTTGGAAAAGTGGACAAGTTGTCCTGGTCAAAATGTGCCTGAGTTCTCAGCGTCTGGACAGAGTACACAGCAGTGGGGGCTGGCATAGGCTAAGCACACTTGAGAACTGTGAAGGCAGTATTGGCAAGGAAGACAGCGAGGTTGGGTTGGTTAGTTAAGGCAGCTCAGAAGTTCCTTCCTTTTCAGTATAACCTGAATAAATTAGCTGAAAGGTAAGACCTTATGTTTGCGTAAGTGGGTATAAATAGGCATTGTGTGTATTGTTTGTAGACTTGTGTCACATGACATAAATTAAGCCTGAGCTTTCATCATAAATTAGAAAGGGAATCTACTACAGGAAGTTAGGAAGAGAATGTCATCTTCCTAGGTAACAAAGCAATATGTCTATGCAATTAAAGGTGCTGCTTTCTCCTTAGTTGAGAGAGGATCTAAAGTGCACGGAACAAGGAGAAGAGAAGGAAGAGGTTTTTTCTGGCTTGTTTGAAACTGTTAGTTTTTGTTCTTATCAGAGTTTAGAGTTTCAGAGAACAGAATCCTCAAAACAAATTCAAACAGATTTTCTGCTGATTTTCAAAGCCAATTTAATTATTTAAATTCCAGTAGTGTGAAGAATAATCCTATGGGCAGATTGCCATTTTTGTACACTTAAGGTGAGTAGCTTTTCCTGACAGACCTAGGAATGTTACTAGAGATTGTTTGTCTTATCAGTTTCCACAAATGATCAAGTAAGTTAGCTTTTGTGTCTGAGCCAGTAATTTATTCTGGTAATTTTGTGATCCTGGCTATCTCTTTTTCTCAGTAACCCTTTCTAATAGGATTTGACAGTTTGTTCAGCTATATTTCTATTCTTATTCTAGGTAGAGACAAGAGGAAACAAGAAGCAAACAAAACTGGTAATGCAGTTAGAGAGACTGCTTCCCACCCTCATTGGCTTTTGTCAGGGATTGCTTTTGGCAGCCTCATGTTCCTCACCCTGTGGATATTTGGGGAGGTCTCATTAGTTTCTAGATGGGCAGTAAGTGGACATCCACATACAGGTCCAGATCCTAATCCATATGGGTAAGTGATTTTTTATTGTTATTATTTAAACAAAACAGTAATCAAAAGCCAGTGCTATAGTGGGTGACAAACCACAAAGCTCAACCAGATGATAGTATAAGAACTTACATAGAATATAGTGGGTACAAGGTCGTTCACATAGAGAATCTGTGGATTTATTCTTGCTTTCAGATACCTCTGAGCATTGTGTCTATACCAATAAACTTAAAAATTTTGTAATACAGAATGATTTTTATTTCAGCAATAAAAACCTGGTTTGCCACATTACAAAACAATTTTTAAATTAGGACTGAGATTCAAGGACTTATGAATGAAGTGCATCTATAATATGCAGTAAATTAATCTAGCAGCTGACTTCAGAGAGGAGATGTTAGGAAATAGTGTACGTCCGAGATGTGTGCAGACAGAAAAAAGTAAACTGCGTGTAGTATTAAAAGATATACTTTTGTAGAAGTTTTGGTTAGTAAGAATTTAGCCTTAATGCTGTGTGTTGGTCACCTGGGTTCCAAAATCTAGGAGACCAGATTAGATATTCTGAGTCAATTATGTGTAGTGGCAGGTGAGGTTGTTAATAATTTTGAATTAGCATACACAAGAGCTACCCAAGACTGATAGCAATGTTAGATGCTGTAGGATATCCTATTTGATGTGAAGAAAATACTCCTGTTTGGAGTGGATTCATCCCTCTCATTTTCACTGAGTTCCTTTTGCCTCTTGTACCCAGTACTTCAGTGGAGTGCTTCTGCTGCTGAAAGTAGCTCACTTATACATTATGATAAACTGCCATTATTTTTAACTGGATGTTTTTTACATCCAGTAAAGGGGAGAAAAGGTAGCAGGGTGTGAGATAAAGATATTTTATGCTCAGATTGAGTCTGTTTAAAATAAAAGGATTATAAAATATGACCAAGCATTCTCATCTGTATGTCTAGAAGTTTCTTCTTTATGCCAGGTGTTTATAAAATTATATTAATTTGTGATTTCTTTTTCCTTATTGTTTTATTAGGGGTACAGTTCTGTTGGGCCTGGCTCATGGACTGATGCTTTCATTTTGGAGCTGGTCTTCTGTCACCAGTTTTGCCTGGTTTCTTGTAGGTGGGTTTTTGTTCCTACTACCTTATTCCAGCCCTCTGACCCGACACCACATCTCAGAAGTCAGTTGCTAATCAAAGAGTCTTTTTCTCTGTCACTGACTGTAGTATATGTGTGTCTGACCAGTTGACTAAGGTTTGCAAGCCAAATCTCCAGGCCATTGCAGAGCAGTGCAGGTCTCTTCAGAAGCCCCTGTTGGGGTCCTGTTCCCACAAGTCTCAGTTCTCACCGTCTGCATTGTGTAAGGCTACTTCTAGGGTTATGGGGTTGAGATGACACAACCTTCTTGATTCCGCAGGAGGTGCAATAACCTGTAATTTAATGAGCAGTTCACCTGGAGGCAAGTTTGCCTCCTGTCTCCTTAGTTGCCAAGATCTCCAGGCAGTAAAATAGTATGAATGTGAAAGCAGTTCTGCTGGAGCAATATATCTGTGAGTCAGTCTGCATACAGTGGGTGGTGGGAAGAGGGATTCAAGTGCTGGATCTGGACATCCATTTTCAGGAGGATGGTATAGGTATGCTATGGAGGAAGCTATGCATGGAGCAAGTAGGAGGAGATGGAAATCTGTTCTTGGACTGTGGAGATGGATGTTTTCCATAACTTCTCAGCATGGATTGATGGATGCAGCTTGGTTTAATTTGTAGGCCCATCTGAGTGAAATTTAGTGGTATAAATGCTGTTTAATAAAGAGGTAAATCTGCTTCTTTTTTGGCCTTAGCTAATTGCTTGTAGATATTTATATCAAGAAGACAAAGCAGTACTTCCTACATATGTTTAATAATAAATTGGGACATAGGAAAATACAGATACCAAAGGAAATTATGTTATGTTTTGCTTTTTTCTTATTCACTTTCTTCTTTGGAGCACTTAAGAGCCAACATTTGCAAGTAATTTTCCACAAACCTGACGACAAGAAATTTAATGCCAACTGAGTTTCTCCTAATCAGGAACCAACATATAATACCAAATATCAGGAAAGTCACAATAAGGGCACAAGAGTTGGCAATGCTTAAACTGTCAGTTGCCCAAATAATTTACCTTTTGGTGCAGGTGTTAGTTTTAAGAAATACATGTGCAGATAGTAACGTGAGTATGAGCATTTGATTTTTGATGTACACACATTGCTAATTTAAAACAAGTATGGAATGGTTCTTTAGCTGATTCAAGCATTGTGTTCTAAAATGCTCAGAACCATGATGCATGAGAGTAGAATGTTAAAAATGTTTCTATACATTTGGTATCATGATGTGAAAGTTAGTAAACATTTTCTTACAATACAGTTTTAAAATGAAGTAATCTTGTTATAGAGAGTTTCTGTGGTTGTTAACATTCTGTTTGGGGTAGAATCCCGTCACAGTCAGACAGTGTGGTAAAACAGGCACCTTGAAGTTAGTAAAAGATTAATAGTTGTTTTCTTGCCCATCATATGGTTATCTAAAGGAAGAGAAGATCAGGGAAAGGTATGTTTTCGCATTAACCTATTTGATTCTTTCTATATTATGTTAAAAGAGGTTCATAACAGGCAGACCTGTTAACCTCTTAGAAACTGCATCATCCCTCAGTTGTGCTGGGAAAGCTCTGTGTAAGAAAACCTGTTCAGTTTTGGCTCTTGATGATGCTTCTCTGCTTTCTTTTTGCTGCACTGTTTTCAGCTGAATAGGCAATCTTTAAGAGAATGAGATATTGGGGAAAGTAAGAGGCTGTCTTTGTAAGGGAGTAGTTGTCCTTCTAGTGATGCAGTTCTCGTGGCTGCAAAGCACAGTTATATTTCCCAGACTCTTTTTTCCCTAGACAGAATGTGAAAAAGAAGGTGGCGGATAATATACCTGACTGTGACTTACTCTATTCTTTTCTGTCCTTTCACAGGTTTAGCATCTTCGGCTGGTCTCCTTTATTTACACACCTGGAGCGCTGCGGTTGCAGGCAATATTCTTGCTGTCTTTACTATGTGTCTGTGGCCTCAACTGGCTGGATGCTTTGTTAGCTGTCTGTATCCTGCGAAAGCCATGAGTACAGCCATGCTTGCCTATGTTCTTGAATTATTCTTCTGTGTGTGGTGTACAGCTTATAAATTTGTACCTGGAGGAATTTACGCTAGAGAAAGCTCCCATCTTCTTCTAGGTATGTTTATGACTATGAACAAATACAGATATGCTTGCTTTAGCCTCAATCAGATGTTTAAAATGTATCTAGTGTATAAATAGTCTTTCCAAAAGCTCAGCTTCTATTTGATTTACTATGGTAAGAGTTTCTATGAGAAAATTAGTGAGACATGCAAAAAATAATGTACTTGTTTCCTTACTTTTAGAAATAGTTTAAAATGTGGGCAGAAAATAGAATTCTGTTGAGGGAAAAATGACAAATTGAAAAAAGTCTGATAACTCAGTTCACAACTGAGGAAGAGACCTGTTAATCAGTCACCCTAAAAATATGGCTTCAATCCAGGGTCTCAATGCACCTGTATGCTAGCTACCTAAGATAGCAGTATGGCACCTCCTGTAACAGTGCAGTTTCTGGGAGCTCAGGGGTTTATAAAGGCTGTGTTACTGGGACTGTAACATAATTCAGTGAATTATTTAGCCCTGCTCTGAGGAGCAGAGTGCAGCATCCTGCCGATCTAGCTAGTCTCCATTTGAGACCTGAGCTTTGTTTCCATGTGGCTCTACCTTATGCTTTGTGGACACACCAGCATGTTTGGAGGAATGTCAATAAGCCTGCAGTGTCAGAAACATGCAAACAGGAGAGAAGAAAAACAAATTGTCAGGTATTTGCCAATGAGAAAGAATTGAGGTGAACAAATACAAAGGCTGTGGCAAAATGATCCCTTGATGAAGTGGGGAGATGGAAATGAAACCAAACTGCTTTGGTTTTGTCTCCAGGATTATTTTCTTAATAGATACTGACGTGTTTCAATAGCATACATCACTAATTACATTTAAATAATGCCAAACATTGTCTTGGGCTAAGTGTGTGGCACATTCTAAAATGTGATGCCTTATTCTATATTTTGTTTGAAAAGGACTAATGAATACTGTGCTTGACTTGTTGCTCCAATGGTTTTCGATTTCGTAAAGGTCTTTGCATCCACTTTCTGTCACTCCAGTTTCTTAGAATCCATATGTATTTCATATATTATGACAATCACATGCAGGGTTTCAGTTTGTTATGTTTTGAGGAGAGTTCCGTTACATTTATTGCAGTTTTCTTTGTTCTGAAAGCACTCTGGTGGTCTATAGAGACAGTTATCTCAGTTAATTTTATTTAAGTTATATGAAAAATGCATGTGGTAGAGGAGTGCCAAATGCTTTCTTGAGTAATGCTTTGACAAAAGAACAGCTGTTATATAAAATCCCTCTCTGTCACTTCCTTTGGAATACACACTTGTAATTAATTCACCTGGCACGATCACTGGATAGTAACACAGAGATGGCCCAAACTTTCTCTTTGGTAAAAAGAAAACTGTGAACTGAACCTGTCTCAGCTGATGGCACTACGTGAGTTCATATTCCATCTGAGAATCCAGCTTTTGTCTTTTTGATGCCATCTCATTGCTTATCAAAGGTTTGCAAATTATACCATGAAATTGTGTATTTGTTGCTGCACTTCTTCCCTTACAGCTTGGCTTTCTGGCAAACTGCTTGTTTTCTTCTGGTTTCTTTCAGGTGCAAGTGCTATTTCTTGCTTTCTCCTCCTGTCCAATATCCTGCCTTTCTCTTGCTGCAGTTTGGGTAGGGAACTGCACCAGGAAGAGTGACAATGAAAGTAAGACCATTATATTCAAAGCTTCTGTGCTGCTTCAGTGTGATGTAACATAATGCTGAGGGGTTGGATCCCTGGTGTTCTATCAACTTTAATGGCTTTAAATCAGTCTCCCTTTGAGAAAGGTTTTGTGCGTGCCCTCTTCTTCACTGCACTAGACCCAGCTTCCTGGTTTGCAAACTCTCGCTACAACTAATGTAACAAGTAAGGGCAATAAGAAAATACTGAGTAATGGTTATTTAATCTTCAGCTATAACTCTGAAATAAAACATGACTTCTATAGTTAATTAACTATGCCTCAAAGGTATTAAGCACATATACCTTCTCCAGCAGAGCTCTTATCCAATTCATTAGGCTCCCACATTTTCTTTGCAGATAATTGGATCCTTTAGCTCATAAGGAATGGGAAAAGACCTTGTGCTGTTGTATCTGAACTACCTATTGGAAAGAAAAGATACCGTCACAGTGCATTGCAACAGTTAGTGCACTGAAGTCGCTTACTAGCTTTTAAAATTTATCTATAGGTGTGCTTAGTTGTCTATTCTCAAAAGGCACAGTTGCTTCTGTTGGCTCTGGAGCACAAGAATACAAGATCCTGCCGTGTTAAACTCCCCTCCCAAGCTGCTGCAGTCTGCTTACACTGCTTTAGAACAAACTGCTGAGGAATTGCTTTTGTAGTTCCTACATCAAAATGCGTTACTTGTATCTTGGTGGCAGAGGAGTTCATTTGCAGAGATTGATATACAATCAACAATGTATTTTTTCATCAAGCTGTTATTTTAAGGTTCCGTAATCTGTAGGTGTAACTTAATTGCTCTTGTCCAGGTTAATTCCAGTAAACTTTGGAAGTGCTGGGCTGAGCTGGGACTTGTAGCCATCCATAGGGGCCTGGAAGCATTTTAGCATAATTTATCTACTGTGTGCTAGCCTTTTTGACGTAATACCCTGAAACTCTACTGCAAATCAATCTTGCTTGAGAGTGCTGGCTAAGTGTGCTTGATGTTCTGTGGAAGTTGGTGTTACGGTTCCAACCAGAAGGTGGGGAGGTCTGCTGAAAGATTTGCTACTTTGCCCCTGGTCAAAGGATTAAAATATTTTTGGTTTTATGGTTCTCCCAATTGGTACATGAATGGAGGAAGGGAAAAAATGTCTTTAAACAAGTATTTCACTAACCAAAGAAACCTGAGAAAATGTGCAGTAGTGGGACCCAGTAGTAGCAGCAGAGTTAAAATATCTCCGCATTTCCATAGTGAATAATGAGACAGGTTCGGAGGATTGCTTGGTTAGCACCTGATGTAGCCTGATGCTGGGGACCACATTGTTTTCTGGTAATATCATGATACTTAGGCTGCTGGCTTGCAAGGGAAGAGCAAGAACAGGTGTTAAATGCATTAGTATCAGTAGCCCCCCTTGTGCTCAGCCTGAAAGACCCAAAGGGGGGCTGTATTTTGGAGCTCACCATAGTCTGGAGTAGAGTTTGTAATGTGAAGGGGTCTTTGGATAGATTCTTTTACTATCAGGTTTCCTCTTCAGTCATCAGCACAAAGCAGGTTTAATAAGTCTGTTTCAGGTGTATTAAATCTTAGCAGCAGCTTATTTGAAAAAAAAAACAACCAACCTCAGACAATGTAATTCTGAACGTCATGATTTTTGTGTGAAGCAGGTATTCAGTGGCATTTTAAAGAATCTTTTAGCTTTGACTTCTTACTGCAATACTACGATTTTGAAAAATTTTTTTGAAATATTTATCATTAGTGGCATGTTTAATGTCACTAGCTCATTTTGTTGGAAGCAATGCTTATGCCAACAAGTACAACAGTGTAAATTAAAAATTGTTGAAGCGCTGCAGCCATAGTTGAGGTGAATTCTGTGACAAAGATAAGTGGGATATTCTCTATCAATAAATCTCTTATTGCCTGCATTGCTACATTAGGTATGGCATTTATCTGTGTTTGTGCTTTGAATTGTCTTTGTTGTTGGAGCCATAAGGTTGAATGTAACATAACAGCTGGGAGTTGGTAAATGGTGTGTTTATGAGCAATGTTTAATATGTTAAAGCTCTATGAAAAAACTAATTACTTATATTTTTACAGGGTTTATAATGTTATGTATCGGAGTAGTCTTTCTAACAGGACCTAAGAAAGACCTTAGCTCTGTCTTTGAAATGAAAAGCAACCAAAAACCACTATTCAAAAAGAGTAAAAACTATATTAAATTACGTAAGTATAATTTTACTTCCTTTCTTCCATGACTTTAGGAATACTGTCTGACGAAAAAGAGTAATGCAGTGGAGTGTTTTGCTCAGATGTTTTTTTGGTGCTAGTTTTAGAGCCGGACTTGTAGTTGGTATTGCCCTAGTTACAGTTTTAATGATGACTTATACTAGCTGAGGAGGTGATTCACTGTGATTACGGTTGAGAGAGAGGCTATTCCTCATGGAGTGTGTTAAATGAACACACAAAAAAAGTGAACTGGAGAAAAAAGGAAATGAAAAAATGGATTTTGGTATCATTTGTGATTTCATTTTGGCAGTTGAGGAGGCAGCCTCTCAATCTTGGGACTTATTACATGTGTATACAAAAGATATGAATGATTTCTCAGCCCACGCGGTAGGTTGTTTTTGAAGCAGTTCAGTGTGACACCCTCTATAGGGTTGTGTGGGCTGGCTGGCAGTGGGATGGGACTCAGCTGGCCCAGGAGCTGCTTTATGGTTTGACACTCCTCCGGCGTGAGGAGACAGTCTCCTGCAAAGCCTGTGTGGCTCACATCGCTACACAATCCTGATGCCCTGCTGCACGTTCAGACCAGGCCTATCCTCGAGAAACATTGTCCTCTTCTGCCTGTGAACTATGCCTAGGGATGCCAGCTTTCCAGGTGATATGTATGAGGTCTGCTTTTTTCCTTAGATTTTAAAGAGAAACTAAAATGTTTGAGGTTTTATTGCGTTTTGGCTTATAAACCTCTGGAATCCATCCAAATTATGTTTTCAAGTATTTCTCTACAATCATTTGAGCTTCAGATTAATTTTCATTGTTAGCTTACTTTTTCTAAGGAAAAAGTCTGTTGGTGTTGTGAAGTTTGGTAAAGGAAAAAATTGCTAGGCATTGGGGCATGCTAATCCTACAGAGATCAGGATGCTGAAGGTTCAAATTCCTACATCTTTTATTCCTCTGTGACTTTGGATCAAATCACTTAGCATTTACTTACCTCATTTTGCATTTGGAAAGTGGAGACAGTAGTGCTTCACCAGTTTTCAGGGCTGTTTCGGAAATCTTTGTGAAGGTCTTTACCCCATATTCTAGGGGCCAGAACAATGCGGCCTCTGAGAGCGTGTGTTAGAGGCACCGTGAGCACCAGTGCAAGGGGTTTAAATATTACTACTCAAAAACATTTCAGAAAAGTGAGTAAATACTTCAACGTACTGTGTCACAAAGCACAGCTCAGCTAATTTTGTGACATTACAACAGTAACTCTTGTAGTTCTGCATCATGTCCAGACTTGTATTGTTTCTCGTCTTTCCCCTTAAGCACCTTTGCATCTGTCAGAGTATGAAATTGCTTGGCATTTATTAATGTAAACAGCATGTCCTTTCTTCTGACATCATTCACGGTAAAGTTTATTTAAATTTTACACAAAATTGTTCTAGAAAATTTGCTTAAAAATGATTACATATCTGTTTAAAGATTTGATGAAATAATAAACTGGAGTTATGGAAATGGTTTAGATTACCGTATGCCACTGTGCAAATGAAATGACTGCAGGAGTGTTTGATCATCCAGTTACACTGTGCCAAACCCTGAGAGCTCTTAAGTGTCCACTGCAGTTATTTGGAAGGCTACAGGAGCAATGGGAAGGCTCTGAATTTGCCTTCTGTGAAGCCACAGTGCCTTTCCAAGAACGTGTCAAACAAAGGACAGCTCTGGAGGTCTGGCAGGGATCACATCTTTCTGACATCTAGAGGCTTGCGAAGTAAACTGTATTTTCTTCCACACATGGTATTAATATAAAATAAAAATTGTGTACTATGAATGCTTACCTTGAGCAGAGAGAGGGAAGCACTGGAAGGTTTACATGATGCTCTTTTTGGTCTTTGTAATGAATTCTTCAGTAGGTATAATTTTAATGTAAATAATCCAAGGAGCTTTGGTTTATTATTATATTTGGTTTATTGTATCTGCTCCATTGTCTTTTGGAGAATGTAAGTGTATCTGCACACATATAGATACTCTTAAGTACACTACTTTGGAATGGTGTTATCACTGGCATATGTGGAAATTTAAATGTATACATTCCCCATTCTATGAATAGCACACCTTAGAACGACAGTGTACCCAGTTCTGTTTAACTGCAATCATGACATTATTTTCTCTTGCTTTAAAAACAACTTTTCTGTGTTTCTCTGTTTCAAGTATTGTGGCTGGCTGTTGGTGTTGGTCTGCTAGGATTGGGTCTACGTTATAAAACTTACCAGAAGAAGTTGGGCCAAGGGGTGAGTAGTGTGTTTGTGAAAAGGGTAATTTTCAAATATACAGGAAAATGCATGTGTGAGATCTTAGGTGGGTTGCTTGGTGCTGAAGAAGTGTTTGTACCAGTATCCAACTATTCAGCAACAATAATGCAGAAATTAAGATGCAAAAAGTTTAATGTGTAAATTCCTGTTGAACGCAAGAAATGCCTGCGTCTTTGGAGATTTGTAGTGCTGCTCTGAAGAAAAAAATATGCTGAGAAACCGAGAGATGCTTGCCTCATATATTCAATTTGGATGTTACTTTTATAAATTAGTTTATTTTAATTTTATTCAAAACTTGACTGGACAATCCTATTAGCAGCCTGATCTTATGTAGGGGAAGTTTAAATAGATAACCTCCTGAGGTTCCTTCCAGCTGAAGGAATTCTATGCTTCTATATTTATATGATATGTATTTATATTGATATGTATTCCTGCTGGTATTTTTTTTTTTTTGTTAGAGAAATCACTGATGACAAATGCAGGAAAAGATGCAGAAAAGGTGATAAGAGCTAAGTAGAAATTGTGTATGTGCGCACACTCACCTGTGTGTTCACACACGTGCACAGACATACATAGCTGGCTTTCTTTTTAGAACTCATCCAGGTTTGTAGTACCTTAGAGTGTGAAAAAAAAGTGGGTAGTTCCTCTTAGAAAGATGAAAAAATTTGTAGTTTCTTTCACATTCATTTATTTACTGTTACTTGTACAAATTCATTTTAACTAGGATGACTTTTCTCCTCTTGTTAATAGCAGATTTTTCTCAAAAATGGCTAAAATCTTTTGTAATCCTGACAGCTTTCTTAGGTAAATATGTTGGTTAAAACATCTTTTCTTGCGTGTCTTTTATGGCACCATGTATCTCATGTTGTTGACTGCAAAGATATAATACATGAAAGTCAAATTGTACTGGACTTTTTTTTTTTTTGGAGGTTCCAAAAAGAGACTTCTCTGCTATGATCTGGCCTTTTAGATTTGCATATGACAATGAAGGATGGTCTAATTTGGAAGGATCAGCTGATTTGCTTAATCAGACAGGTAACTATTTTTCCACTTCATTTATATTTGAGAGGGTTCATCTGAAGAGACAGAAGCAAGAACACCAGCTGGGTTACTCAGTCCATTCTTGCATTAGCTCAAGGACCTGTGTCTAGTGGCTTTCTCCTGAATTTGTGAGCTGTTCCAACACAATCACTTCTGTGAAAAATCCATTTGTAGACGCGATGATCTTTTTAAATTATGTTTTAAAGGGATTTTTGGTTGGAGGAAACACTTTTTGTTATTATTTGGATTTTTTTCTCCTATTGATGATGGGTTACTTGTCTATAGAGAAATTCTTTGTGTAAATGAGATAATGATAAATATCCTTTAAGATCAAATTTAATATTTTGTAACTTCTCTGTGTTTTTTATTTTTAGCTGTGAAGCATTATATAATTCCTAAAGGGCCTGAAATTAAAATGCCCCAAACAAGGTGTACAGAGGAGAAGCAGACAAGTCTGTTTCCATCACTGAGTCAGAGCAACATATGAAAGAAAAATAGTGATTGTAGCTTGGTTGAGTTGTCATTATTTCACTGTAAAGAAGGGTCTCTAACCTGTTACTCATGGACAGGGTTTTGGCTGGAAAATTAGCTATAGGAGGTGAAGAATTTGGACCAAAGATTAATGCTGCTGCAGGGTGCATTGAAAGGAATTGACCAGTGGTGCTTGTATGTAGGTGTTTTCTGTGATACCCATGAGATAGGGAAAACTGGGACTTTAAGATTTAAAGCAGCTCAGGAGATTAGGAAGCATCTGTGTCATTCCAGCCTTTGTTGTTCTCCTCTCCTCCTATGGCTTGAATGTACTTTGGGGAGTACAGTGACACAATGGGAAGGCACTGGCACAGGTGCTGCTGTGCAAGCCTTGATTTTCACAGAATCACAGAATGGTAGGGGTTGGAAGGGACCTCTGGAGATCATCTTGTCCAACCCCCTTTTGTGGCAGAGATGCTCAGGAGTTAGTGAAGAGGGAACAGGCTGATTCACTCTGTTGTCCTGTGACCAAAGGTTCAGTGGGCTGAGCTCTGTAGGCTGCCTAGTGACATGAGAAAACAACTGGGACATTTGATGAATTGAAATTTGGGGCATTCTTTTACCTTTGTGATTCCATAGCTCATGGGTTATGTCTGAGTATTTATTTAATCTTTGCATATTTATTTATTAACTGTAATGAATGCATTTATTTCTGGTACCTATGGTTTAAAATCACAAATATTAGAAAAAGTGACTTATGTGGTTATGTTCATTGAGCATTTCTTTGTGGTAATGAAGTATCACTTCTAAAAGAAGCACCTGGTAAGTCAAAAAGCAGCAAATTCCAAAATATAAATGAAAAAAATGTTAATTCCTGATTGCTAGAAACAGTATTCTGGAGTTTTATGTTACATGTATAGCGTTATATAAAATACCACATTAACATTTCCAGGAAATGTATTAATGCATTCAGAGTTAAGATGGAGATTCTTAAATGATTTGTTTGCGAAAGAAAAGTAGCTGATTTAGAGAGCCACAGAGGAAAGAGTGGCTAACTTCTTCAGCGTAGGTGTTATCTTTAAAGATGTGGTGGCGTGCATTCCTTAAGCTCATATTACCTCCGTTGGAATAGTGAAGAAGCAACATGTAATGGCTTTTGTGACTGAAACTCCTGTCTGCCCTGAAAGGAACCAACACCAGCCCCTCCCAATGGTGTCAGTCATTGCTTCTGCAGCCAGCATGTATGCTAATGATGTAAGCAAAAATCTGGGAATCCACTTAAAAGTACTCTGAGCTACCATTTTCCCTGCTAACATTGCTTTCGTAGTGCTTAGTAAGACATTTCAAAGGCAAAAAGTCTTATGTGTCAATAGGGGTGTGGGATGGAGCAGTCTTAATTCCTTATAGAAGGGCTGCAGATGAAGTGGTGACTTGATCTGCCTTCTTGAGGAGGGGAGCACTCCAAGGGGGGCATGATCTCAGCAAGAAGGGAGCACTTGCTGCTGCTGCAGCCGTACCGACCTGCTGCTTAAGGTGAGCCTGGGTGGTTCAGCCAGCCTGCGGCCAGCTTGCAGACTCCCACCTTCCTTCAGGCACGGGCAGTTCTTTCTTAGCTGCCAGTTCTTTGATGGAGTGCACAGTTCTTCCTGTATCCTGCAGCAAAAATATAGGGGACCCTGTCATGTTCCCCTGACAAAACCACAACTCGGCACGTAAACAGGGTGGGACCACAGTGCCCTGAGAAAGTGAGGTGGTTGTGGATGATCAACAATTCACTAGAGCTGGGAACCCTTTTGTTACCATGCCTGGGGGCTGATGCTACGTTGCTATGGGCTGATTTACTGTTTTGGCAGCAGCAACCTGCTCCCTCTTGCACAGGACCCTTTGGAGCAGAATAGGGTTTGGTAGGTGAAGGTAAGTGCAGATGTGTCGTGCAGCACTTGCTCATCAGGTTGAAAGTAGTAGACTCACTACTGTGCTCTTAATCTGTGTATGCATATTATGTCTAATGCTTTTGAAATGATCCGCATTAGGTATGTGCAGGCCAGCTGTACTGTGCAGTGCCACATGTGTCTTGTTATGCACCAGGGAGGAGCTATGTCCTCTAAACACTAAACATCTCTCCATCACAGGCTATGCAGCCTACAGTGACTGAAAATTTGGGCATGACTTTGTTGCCAGCATTAAGATTTGCCCTGATTGACTCCTGAAGGTCTTATGTCCATCCCTGTGTAATCAAAAGGGGAATGACGACATTACATAGTCATTTATAAATCCCATTTATATGTCACTGGTATAAATTTGGAAATATTTTCTTTTTTCTTCTTCATTTTAGGTGCAGATTTTATCACCATTATAGAGAGTGATGCCTCTAAACCATTCATTGGGAACAATGACCCAACAATGTGGCTAGGAGAAAGACTAGGATTTTACACAGATTTTGGTCCAAGCACAAGAGATCACACTTGGGGGTGAGTCATTTTTACATGCACAGTGACAGTAAATAAATATAAATACACTACCCAATACTAACTCCAGTAGAACTTGGGGAAAGAATAAATGGAATAATAAGCACCATAGTCACATTTGGATCTTGTCTTTAAGAACACGCTTTGATTCCTTAGCATTACAGTACAATGCAGATGGAGTTTTCGCATCCTTGAACGTGACCAGGTTTTGGTGCCTGCCCCTGTAAGCTATTTTGGCTTTGGTGGCACAGAGAATAGCATCCTGCCTCTTAACATACAGATTTGGAAGTCCAGCATTCTGAGTACTATACCTGGTTAGCTCTTCTCAATATTTTGTTCTGGCCTATGAGAACTTTAGATTTCAGACCTAAAAATGTGACAGCAGTTGGAAAATGTGACTGCACCTAGAGTTATTAGAAGTTTTGAATTCATTAAATCCATCTGGGGCTGTATAGTGGGAAATGGGCATAGAATAGCACATGTTTATTTGACCAGATTTTTTGAGTCTGATTTACTTTAATGCTTGACCAGCTACCAGTTGCGTACCTTTGAATATCTTTGCCCTCTGGAAAATAGTGGCTGATGATGTGGCGCTTTTTTCCAGAGGGATATGCAGGTCTCTATGGCAGATGGAAATTCCTAGTGATGTTGCAATGGCTACTTAGTTCTTGCCATATGTGAGGGAAATTTAGTAACTTTCCTCTTCCAGAGCCTGGGTCTTTAAGTGATGCAGAATGGGGCAGAAAAGTAATTCTCTGACATTTTCTTCGTGAAGCATTTTGAAAAACCTGATGCAAAATGGTTTTAAGGTTGACTCCAAACAGCAGCTGAAAGATTGAGATATCTCCCACTTTAAATATGTATCTCTACCTGCTTCTGCTTCTAAAAAAATATATTTCAATTACTGGCAGTATAAAATTCTGTTTTGTCTGAGGATGCAGATTTGGAAAGGCTCAGTTTAAGAATTCATATATATGGAAAGGTAGTACTTAGTGTAGGAATGAATTTGATGTTTTTAGACGTACTTAAATAATATTCAGAAAAATCTGCTAGAGATGGTTTGTGTTCTGGTCTGATGGTTTGAGTTCAGTGACCATTAGTCTTCTGATCACATTTATCCGCTTAGTTCACAGTTGTGATACTTGTGAACTACAAAATGTAACTGTTTCCCTCTTCTCATGTAGGATTATGGCACTATCAAGGTATCCAATTGTAAAATCTACCCATCACCTTCTTCCGTCGCCAGAAGGAGAGATTGCACCTGCCATCTCCATGACTGTCAACTTCACAGGGAAACTGGTTGATTTTGTTGTTGCCCACTTTGGAAATGAAGAGTGGGTATTTTATTTATTGTTAAATATGTTGTTCAAAGTCGGGTAACATGACTGTAATTTGTGAACTTCTGGGAATTCTTTTGTACCCTTTAAAATCTGCTGCTGTAACACTAGTTCTAACAAGGCATATTGGAGGAAATCCTGTGACACAGTTACTGGTTTAAAATTTTGAAGCATTTCTTAAAAGGGACAGATGTATCATGCAAAACTTGGCTGAGCCTAATATCTGACTTACTAGAGATATAAATATATAGTTCTGCAAAACCACAAGTAATAGGGCTATACATCCATCTCAGTGCAGGATAGCATACTTCTGACTTTCTGCATGTGGAATAGGTCTGTTATATTCCATAATGACTGCAGATAGTTACAGATAGATAGCATTAATGGACAATTGATATGTATTAAAATAAAAAGTAACAATTCTGAAGCCTCCAAGAAAGGACAGAAAAGCAGTGAAGCTGGTGAAGGGTCTGGAGAACAAGTCTTATGAGGAGCGGCTGAGGGAGTTGGTGGTGTTTGGTCTGGAGAAGAGGAGGCTGAGGGGAGACCTTATCAATCTCTACAACCACCTGAAAGGAGGTTGTAGCGAGGTGGGGATCGGTCTCTTCTCCCAAGTAACAAGCAGCAGGACGAGAGGAAACGGCTTCAAGTTGCACCAGGGGATGTTTAGACTGGATAGTAGGAAAAATGTCTTTACTGAAAGGGTTGTCAAGGATTGGAACAGGCTGCCTGGGGAAGGGGTTGAGTCACCATCCTTGGAGGTATTTGAAAGACATGTAGATGTGGCACTTAAGGATATGGTTTCATGGTGGATTTGGAAGTGTTGGGGTAATGGTTGGATTCTGATCTTAAAGGTCTTTTCCAGCCTAAATGATTCTGTGACAGTGTTGAAACAGCAACAAAAATACCCATTCAGTGATCTTCTCGCTATGTAAAACTGGAAATATGAAATCTAATCTCTGGATTCTGAAAGGAAGAATTATATCAATAACTCAAATACGTGATGGAAAAGATTTCAGTTCTTTACTTTAAAACAATGTCTTAATTATTTATGTGTAATGAATATTAATAAGGGAAAGTTTTGTGGTGCTCTGTGTAGCTGTATTTTCTGTTTTATTTTCTGCAATATCTAGCACGTTTGTGGTAATACAGTAAGATTTGGACTTCTTTTTATATTTGTTGTGATTCATGGAGAGGCAAATTTATGGATTGGGTACAGATTATAATACAAAAAGAAGCTGCTCAGAAAGCAGTAGGTACTCTCATTATCCCATACTGAGCTTCCCCATTTCCTTCCCCTGCGTAGAAGCTGCACTCCAAGCATGGAAATTGTTTATAGATTTCCCTTTTACTAAACACATGTAGTTGCCAGAAAACACTCCCAATCTGAACTCTAGAAAGGAATTTCATTTTCTGCCTCATACAGATGAGGAGACTTACCTCTCCAAGAAAGTTTGTTGCAGTAGAAGAAAATAGCACTGTATTCCCCCCTCACAAAGAGATGAGATAAAGATGAAGGAGGAAATAGGAGACATGGGAAATGAGTTCCAGTTAGACTGTTTTGAAGTGAATGAATTTGTAATTAAATGGCACATACAACTGCTTGTTTTAAATCTTTTTTTCATCTGCTGCTTAGGATGACATAAACTGAATAACTAGGAATTTTTTAAAAGACTTTCTAAAATGTGGGAATATAGCAATGTCTCTGTCATTTTAAAAGAAACCCATCTTCTGGAGAGGTGTAATTCTGGAAAGAGCAGCTCGCTGAGCAGGCAACGTCACGTATACGTAGGTCACGCCTCTATTTAAATGGCAGGTGTTTTTTGTCTCCTGTTTGTGTGCTCTTTCTCCCTAATGCATTTGCTTCAGTCAGGAGTACTGCTATTTAGAAAGCACAGCAGCATTTAGGTTCTTGTTGTCTTTTGGGATTACAGATTCCAAAATCAGCTCCCTGTTTCAATGGTATTTAGCCCAGTCTACCAAGATATAGAAGAGAACACGCTTTGCACAACTGTTTAAAGCTATTGACATGAAAAATCATAGAAGGAGAACTATCTTTACATTATGTTATGACAAATCCAAAGGCAGGGAATGGGATCCAACACCATATTTTACCAGGCTCCACTTATGCTATTGCTTTTGGTCATGTTGGAACTGTTGTGTAAATCTTGTTAAAGAGATGCAGAATACCTGCCAAATGTAATTAAGCAGTGCTAGTGGGATGACATAGCTCTTAAGTTATATTTCATAAGTTATGTGACCCAAACTTTAAGACTATATTAACCATGATCTGTCCATCATAAAAAATTTGTTAGCATGTGAGCTCTTTGTTATGCACCATTCTGCACTAGCACAATTAAATTTCAAGTGCAGGCAGAGATAAAGCCTCAGACAACCAAAGCACGCACTTTCACATTTTCTAGTGATGAGATCAGTATTAAAACCAAAGCTGTAATAGAAAAAGTTTTTCCTATAATGGTAAGAAGGAGAACCTTAATTACACCTACCATGACCATGTGGCTTTTGTCAAGCATAGTGATCCTTTTGAATCAGTGAGCTTTCTGTAAACTTTCATACTCTCTAATGCTGAGCAATAAAAAGGCGTCAGATTTGTTTGTTTACTATTTTATTGCACAAAGATTCTGTGCTAAAATGTATATATGTTTAAGTCTTTTCCACTTCTTTCAGAGAGGACTTGGACAGAAAACTCCAGGCTATAGCTGTTTCAAACCTATTGAAGACTAGCTCTAAGCAAGTCGTATTTCTAGGATATATCACTTCAGCTCCTGGATCCAGAGATTATTCTGAATTGATAGAAAATGGAAATGTCCAGGTAATGTAAAAATACTGCTTCTTCTAACAGTTAGAGGTAATATGTATTTGAAACATTCAGCTTAATATTTCAATTTGATAACTTAGACGTATAAGAAAATACATTCACGTTTTCAAATACAGTCTTCAGCTACCTGACATGTTATAGAGAAGGTGGAGTTACAAGAGGCAATGGACAGCAGTTGCCACAAGGGAAACGTCAGTTAAGTAGCAGAAGAAAATAAATAAATAATCGCAGTTAGGGTTGTCAAGCATTAGAACGGGCCCAGAGAAGTTGTGAAATCTCTGTCCTTGGAGATATGCAAAAGTTGGCTGCATAAGACCCTGAGCAACCTGCTTGAAGTTACTTTGAGCATGGGGGCAGCAGTGGGTGACCTCCAGACGTCCCTTCCAACCTCTAATACTGTGATTCTTTTGTTTTAAAACTGACTTCTGCAGTTTGGTTTTCTGTCAGGAGATGTCAAAAAGTTGCTGGATTTGTCTGTGCGTAACAGTGTTTTTTTTCCTTTCTACCTTACTGCAATGTTTTAGGCAAAACGTTTTTCTGCAGCAGGTTTACACATTGGCTCTGTTACTGACTTAAAGCCTACCCATGAGGAAAGCTTGCCTTATTTGTTTGATTTTTTATTTTTTTCCTTTCACTCATAGGATATTGACAGTACAGATCATGACAGATGGTGTAGCTATATTATGTATCGCGGCGTAATAAGGTATGTTAAAGTGGATCATTTATTCATTGGTTTTAAATATCTTTATGTCAATCAGTTTTACACCCTTCTGTAGGTTATTGTGGCAGAGTCTTATATCCCTAAACGATTATGTATGGACAGGTAGATATATCATGAAGTAATGTGAAACATCGATCTCAGGATGAACTGGTGTATTTCTGAATATAATTTACAAAGACGGTGTTACAGGTTTCATCCTGTGTCAAAAGCCTTCAGATCTAATCTGCTTTGGTAACATAAACCTACTTTTTTTCCAAAGCTCTGGCTTTACAGCTTCATTCTAAAACATGAAGGCTAAGCCCTAATTTGTATGTGACACAGAAGATCAAATTTTGAACTATGATTGTAGGGTTTGTTGAAGCAAAATGCTGATCTAATCCAGCCAAGCTTTATGCTGGATTTAGTGGAAACTTTAATTGTGTAAGCCCATATTGAAGCACTTTCCTCTGCTGGGACCTATGCACTCCATATCTTTTAATACCACATTGCTTGTAGATCATTCTCTTGGTGGTGTATGTACCAGAATGGAATTCAGCTTATTCTGAATAAATTGCAAATTCTGCAGTGTTCTCAGGAGTAAAACCAGTAAACTAGATAGCTGTCTTAAGTAACAGTATTGAGAAAAAAAAAAAAAGGCAACAAAACTCCCATTTGCAATCTAATTTTTCTCATTACTCATTCCATCATGCTTGAGTTCCTTCCTTGAATTTCAAAATCTCTTCAGTGAAAAGAATTGGTGAGCTTATACCAGTATGCGTATACTAAAACTGTAATTTAAAAAATAAGTTTCTACATCTAGAACTTATTTTTGTTGTCAAAGACTTAGGCTTTCTCGTGTTTTCTACTTGTGACATTGTGTTACAGTGCTCGTGTTTATAGAGCACTTTAAGGTGAAGAAATGGAAAGTTATGTTGATAGGTTAAATAACAACTCTTAGAAAAAAGAGACATGATTAAGAATGTGGTGAAATTGCCTTGAGTTATTTCTTCAAACTAACTCTCCGTGTATCTGATAGGTTGGGCTATGCCCGCATATCTCATGGTGGTTTAAGTGATTCAGAAGTCCAGATGGCCAAATTTAGGATCCCAGATCACTTGGATAGCTATGTTGACAATGACAGAATTGTCACTGATCCCAGCCAAGTTCCTGAGGACATCCATTTCAATCCCAGGTCAGTGTATCTCATAAGAAATGAAAGGGATGATGCACATGACATCTTGTAGAAGTCTAGGAACAAAACTGTTCTTAAAGTGGGAGGCACTGGTCAGTACTGAACTGAGCAGAAGATAAGGAGGCAAGAACTTCTGTTTTGTAATTCCATTTTTCCTACTGACTTGGCATGTGCCTTGGGAAAACCAGTCTGCTGTGTCATAGCATAAATTGAAGGTAATGCTTATTTCACCCAGGTGATTAATTTCTAAGATTGTTTGGTAGGGGTATTTACCAAGTGATGTGGTGACTCACTTCATAGATAAGAGATCTCCCATGTTTCTCAGCACTTTTGAGGATCACAGTCTTAATGTACTGTTACTTAGAACACAAAATATCATGTATAGGCTAAATACTTCTTGCATAAGCATTTTAAAACATAGGATATAACTGGAGCAAAAATTAAGGATAATGCCTGAGGCAGTATGTTATAATTGTCAAGAAGAAAAAAGGGCTAGGTTTTTACATAAAAAGTTATTTATTTCTAGAATGCTGTCATTTTTTCACTGGCATTGCATAAGAAAGAGAAATATGGAGAAAGGTATTTATTCTACATTGAATATCAGTGGAAGAGTCATGAAGTTTGAGATAGATGTTGCCACAAAGAGACAATTTCCAGCAGTGCCATATTTACTACTTCTAACATGCATAATACAGAATATATTAAGTTCTTACATATGCCTAACAGTTGAGCTTACTCACTTCTTATCTACCACTCAGTCACTGGCCTCCTGTCTAAGCAGGAGTTTGCCCAGTCTTTTCCACATGATGAAACTTGCCTAAAGTTAGCATTCACACTCATATTTTTCTCAGTTGATTTCAGCGCAGAATATTTTTCTTGCCCTGATTACTTTTATGTCTGCCTGTAAGCAGAAAATATTATACCCATTAGGAATAAGTTTAACTTTTTTCAATTAGCTATAGTTATTTTGAAGTACAATGACACTGCTTTTAAATGCTATTTAGCACTGATATTTTGAATAAGGACTACAGTTCACTTTTGCAAATCTATCTACCATAATAGTCAGCAGTCAAAACTTTCAGATTTATATATGGCATCAAGAATTACAATTTTCACCATAATTTTCAAAAGTAAAATGTGCAATGTTAACAACAGGGTTGAGTATTTGGATACTGGGGGGGTTAAATTATATCTCCACTGAAGTCAGTAGAAAAAACTTCAAGAGCATAGGATTTAACTAGGTAAAAACACTGCTCACCTTTGTCAGCTGGAGTTCCGTTTGTAGTGTCCATGGCTTTAATCCAATCAGGGTAATTAAATGTCTCCATTATACTTAGAGACCTCTAGTTAGATAGCATACATAGATTATGAATTATATGTAAGAAGGGTTGTGGCCTGTGTCTGAAATTATCTAGAACATTCAGAAGAAGTGTTAATTATACTGTAGTATGTGTATGATTTAATTGCATGGATTAAATCATGTTGTAATGGTTTTGCTTTGTTGAATATTTTTCTTAGGTTTGGATCTTACAGAGATGGACATAATTATGAGCGTATTCATCACTTTCATATGAGCACTCCCAAATACTTTAAACAGACAAACTAGAATGAGAAAATAACATACCGTTGGGACCAACAGGGAGAGTTTGTTGCTTGAAACTGAATCGGCAGCCAAAAAGACTACACTGTTTAAGGGTGAGCAGCTCCCATGCTGCATAACACTGTGAATATCTGTGTAATAGCTGGTGACTCTTTTTCTTTAATGAGTTGTCATCACTGTGAGAGAGGGAAGACTCATGCATTTTGATAAACCAGTGTCTACCCAGGCCAGATACCTGCTTTGTACGCAGCAAAGCAAGGGTGGGAATTTGCTTTGGCAATAACTCCAACTTTTTTGAAGGTATCCTATATTTTGCTGTTTCAGAGTTGAATGTTGTCTATCCACCTTTTCTTCAGGGTCTGGGTATGACCCCTTTCCTCTCCTAGGAGCTCACTGGAACAATCGTGAGCAAGAAGTTTCAGCTGACTTCCTGAGGATGACTGAGGAAAGCAAAATAACGCGGTAGTGTAGGTAACCTGTTGATACATGCCACACCTTGTAGTCCTGCTGCTATTGCAATAAAAAGGTTGGCTTTTGGTTTTTCAAAATAGGAATGGGACTAGCATGTTTCTTCATTGGGAGATATGCAGTAACTACGTGTTTGATGCGTGCACATTTTTTACTTACTGAAACAGTATTTACATCGGCTGCTATTCCACATTTGATTCTTAAATGAGTTTTATTAGAACAATTTGCAGATGATTGGTGTTCATAATATTGGCGAAAAGACTGTGACTTTTACAGACTTCTATTTTTAACAAGGCATTAGACACTGCAATGCTTTTACAAAGGGAAGAGTAAAGTACCTCGGAATAGTTATTGTTATGAGACAGTTAACACACCGCAGAAGAATTTTTTTAAAAAAATCATGCTTGACATGACAAGGCTTTATTTAAAATGAACTGTAATAAAAGAAAAAAAAATGCATTGTTCGTTTGCTAGCACTACACTTTTTAGTGGGACTAAATAGAAGTGAGGCTTTTTTTTGGCCTAGGCAGTGAACTACCTGCTATGTAACACACATATAACACAATGCACAAAGTGTTTTCTCAGGGTCTCTTGGCAATGTCTTGCATATTTCACTCCTGATCCTTCAGTATATGTGCAGAGCTTCCCTTAAAAAATGAGGACCTCTTCAGTGTGGGACAAAAATGTTTTGTGCTTGTGAGAAACATTTTAGATGGTTTATTTAAATGACCCTCTCATCTTGGAAACCACATTTGTGCTATTATTTAGTACTGTGTGTCTTTCTGGTAATACCAAAACATACTGTTACTGAAAAGAATAGGACACGTTGCAGGAAAGAGGTGGGTTTTTTCGTCTCTCATTCTCCACCATGTGCTTTTGAGAACAGCTTCAGCATACTCAATTTTATTGTTTCTGTATGCAAGCAAATACAGGATGTGTCTTTACCCAGCGGTTCTTGTTCTATGGAGTCAGGTAACTGCTGCCATCACCAAGCCTGTCACTTTGTCCTGTTCTTCCCTTATTTTTAGGACTGTGTTTTTGAGAGTGAAACACTTCACTGATCTTTGTGGACGGAGGATATTTGAAAGGCATTTGAGGAATATATAGCCACCACAACTTCATCTCAGACAGTATTAGAAAGCCTGACTTTGTTAGTTACAATTAACCATCTATTGTTGAACTAATTTACTTCTCACTTAGAGGTGCTGTGCTTGTCTTTACAAGCCCAAGGAATTATAATTAAACATACCAGTTTAGATATCCTTTAGGAAGGATTTGAAATCCTCTGAGCTTGTTCTCTGTATGACTCTTCAGCAGGACAGGATAAATTAGGTTTCGGAGTGATGGAAGTGACTTTCTTTCACTTTCAGCAGTTTTCTTCTGCAAACAGCAGTAGCCCCTGTCTCTCCAACATTGCACAGTGGCTCTGAATATCCTCACTTTGCAGCATGCTTTCATGCTAGCTCTGACACACATCAAGCCACAGGTTTGCTTTTCCATAGCCTGTACAAAACATAACATTATCTTGCCACATTACCTAACATTCTCCACAGGCTGACTCTGCAAATCCCTTGTAATGTGAGCAGTTTATTCATGTGAGATGCAGGAAATGATACAAAAAACTTGAAAACCCCTGATTTTTTTAATAGTTAAAAATAGAATCAGGGTATTTTTCAAGAAGTCGGACACCAAAGCATGACTTGCATAACAGATCAGACCATATATCATCTCTGTGTGTAGTCTTCCAAGTCTGTGAGCACACTTGAATGGATTTTCACAGGATTTAGAAATGTTCATCCTATAAGAAGAGTTCATATAGACATTGACAAAATCTGGAGTTTGAATAATCTCTTCTTCCCAGTATCTTGTGTAATTTAATGTTGGTGGATCCATACCTCAATAATGCCTAATATCAGAAAACACTGTATGCGAATGTAATGCATAGCAAGTATTTGTTGACATTTGCATTATTTTATCAGAATGACCATGAACCGTTTGTATACTGCTTCTGCTACTGTGGTTAGAATTGGGAAGCTAAAACTACACTTTGTTTGTCCTTGAATTGGCCCATTGATCTAATCCACCTCTATCTGGTTTAGAAAAATGTGCAGTACATTTCTCAGTTGCAAGCACTATATTTCAAACGATGAAAGAAATGTGCTAGAACAGGTCCTGCTGCAGGGGCGTGTGACTAATCTTGCCGTTTTCTAATCATATGCTCTTAATCTCAGCTTTCATAAGGTAGTATGTTATGAAACAAAGTTTGTGGATATCTGTAACTATGTATTCAGAGGCAGCATGAAAAGATAAAATGTATAAATAGACATTATTTTCTAAAGGTTTGAGCTTTTCCTGGCAGTAAAAGGTCTAGATTATATGTATCTCTGATTTCTAAATACTATGTATTCTGTTGTACTCCTAATTCCATCCACTCTGACATTCTGTGCAGGTCAGTTAAAGTTTCTAGGAATATAGAGGAAGAGACAGCAGTATATCAGGAGCCTACCAATGTGTATCTCGGAATAAGAAAGAAGGACTCTAGGTAACATAGAAGAGAGCAACTTCTGAGAGTAATTGTACTGGATTGTTCAGCAGGGTGGAGACTCAAGTCTCCTCCTACATATATATTCCTGCTTTGAGCCTTGACTCAGGCATTTCTATGTGTGTTGTAAGCTCAGCTTCAGGAGCAGTGGCTCTGGTGTTGTCACAGAGCACTCTGAAAGCTGGGAGCTGCAGTTCAAGCCTCCTGGGCTAAGAAAGTCCCATTTTTAAAAAAGGGTGCTGCAGCTACATCTTACTAAACAAAATTTGGGCACACCCTTTGGTTTTTAACTGGAGTTGATGTTACTGAAACAAGTCGGGTACAGCATAGGTGTGCAGGTGACCAGCTCCCACATGCCTCACTGAAAAAGGACTCAGGAAGTGGTGAGGGAGCTTTGTGGCCCCAGACAGAGGTGCTGGTTGTTTTGATGCACCTCCAGAGTTCAGGTGGAAATTCTGAGCTGCTCTCTTAAGCTTGGCTGCTTAGAGCTACCTAATTATGAACTAAGCAGATTTTAAAAAAACAATTTCAAACTGAAGCTGAAAAAAACTAGAAATCCAATTTAAGGAACTAGATATGAGCTACAAACAGCCCTGAAACATGTTTTTTTGTCATGTATGTAAAATTACATCCGTTTGCAGTGTGTTTCAAAAGGACCCTCAGAAGTCATACATGCCCAGAGCAAGTGTAACAAAACAAACGCTTTTACTTAAACAAGGAGCACAGTATGAGTCCATGGGATAGGGCAATTAAAATGAGCTGAATTACTTAATGAGGAGTGGTTTGAAAGCAGTTATATAACCTGCAGCTGCCACTTTCTGCCACCTGAGGTCCTCTTTGATCCCCAGTCAGTACTGTTCTGCTGATACCACCCAAGAATAATGCACGGTTGGGCGTTTCATTGTAACTCTGAGGGTGAAAAATCTTTCCAGAAGCGTTATATAAGGTTGTGTGTATTGACTTGGGTGTCAGTTACTTTTCCATATCTGCAAGTGATTTAGAACTGTGATTGTTGGGCTTCTGGTAGACAATTTGTTACTTTTCTTACGATGCCCTGTACTGTGTTTTGTTGCTGCTTTAATCGGCTTTGTTAATGTTAAGCAAATTCTGCTTTGCTAATGTTTTTATTTTCAGTACGGTCCCCTTCCCCCTCCGACTTGTAAAACATGTAATGGTTTGTGATTCTGGTGCCTAAAATTAATTTTCAAGCTTGTTTCTAAGCAAACCAGCATGAAAATGACTGTGGGAATGATAAACTCCCAATCAGTGCTGAACCTGTGTGGGCCTTGCTGCTCCAGCTGCTCCCTGTAAGTCAGTGGGGTGTGATGGGATTCATCTGAGGGTACTTAAAGAGCTGGCTGATATCATAGCAAGACCTCTCTCAGTGATTTTTAAATGCTCCTGGGAATTTGGAGAGGTCCCACTTGACTGGAAGCTGGCAAATGTTGTCCCAGTGTTCAAGAAGGGTAACAGGGATGACCCTGGTAACTACAGGCCTGTCAGTGTCTCTTCTGTGCCTGGCAAAATTATGGAGAAGATTATTATGGGAGTTATTGAAAAATACCTGAAAGACAATGCAGTCGTGTCTGCATTGAACCCAGCCAGCACGGGTTCGTGAGGGGAAATTCCTGCCTAACAAACTTAATTTCTTTCTAAGACAAGCTTACCCACCTAGCTGACCAAGGGAAGCCAGTTGATGTAATGTTTTTGGACTTCAGTAAAGCTTTTGATGCTGTTTCTCACAGTATCCTCCTGGATAAAATGTCCAGCATACAGCTGGATAGAACATAATGCAGTGGGTGAGCAACTGGCTGATGGGTCAGGCTCAAAGGGTCATAGTAAATGGGGTTTCATCAGGCTGGCAGCCGGTCACTAGTGGCGTTCTGCAGGATCCATCTTGGGGCCGGTACTCTTTAATGCCTTCATAAATTACTTGGATGCAGGACTGGAAGGAGTGTTAATTAATTTTGCTGATGACACAAAACTGGGAGGAGCTGTTGACACTCTTGAGGGCAGAGAGGCCCTGCAGAGGGATCTGGACAGACTGGAGAGCTGGGCAATCACCAACCATATGAAGTTTAGCAAGGGCAAGTGCCGGATTTTCTTCCTGGGGCACAGCAACCCTGGATGTACAGACAGACTGGGGAATGAGAGGCTGGAGAGCAGCCCCGCAGGGAGGGACCTGGGGGTTCTGGTCAATGGCAAGCTGATCATGAGCCAACAGTGTGCCCTGGCAGCCAAGAGGGCCAACAGTGCCCAGGGGTGCTCTGCTCTGTGCTGGTGCGGCCTCACCTCGAGTGCTGTGTGCAGGTTTGGGTGCCACAGTACATTAAGGATATAAAGCTACTAGAGAGTGTCCAGAGGAGGGCCATGAAGTTGGTGAAGGGTTCAGAGGAGGAGCTGTATGAGGAGCAGCTAAAGTCACTTGGTTTGTTCAGCCTGGAGGAGACTGAAGGCAGACCTCATCGTGGTCTGCAGCTTCCTCACAAGGGGAGGAGGAGGGGCAGGCGCTGATCTCTCTGGTGACCAATGACAGGACCCAAGGGGATGGTAGGAAGATGTACTGGGGAGGATTATGTTGGATATTAGGAAAAGGTTCTTCCCCCAGAGGGTGGCGGAGCACTGGAACAGGCTCCCCAGGGAGGCAGTCATGGCACCAAGCCTGACGCTATTTAAGAAGCAGTTGGACAACACCCTCAGACACGTGGTGTGAATTTTGGGGTTATCCAGTGCAGGGACAGGAATTGGACTTGATGATCCTTGAGGGTCCCTTCCAATTCAGGACATACTGTGATTCTATGATTTGAGAGATGCAGTGGCTTTAGGAATTTGGAGTCTGAAACCCTGTGGAAACAGAGGGGATCCTCCCTCAAAGACCTCTTCTGCACTATGTTTCTGATAGTGAAGAAGACAAAACTAAGTAAATGGCTCCTCTTTCTCAAGGTAGCCAGTATTTTTCACAGACTGGTGGTGGTTTTTTATATGGTTGCCATTTTCGCTATCAATTAGAAAAAGCAGCGCAAACAATGAGTCTTCTTCCTTAAAAAATAACAAAAAAGCCTGTGGTTTTAAGTTCCATCTAGCAGTGTGTAAACTGGCCGATTCATTTCCTGCCCTCCAGTTCTTGGTTTATTATTCCTCTCCTGTGTGTTGATGGGAGCATTTGCACATATGTGTAGTGAGCCAGGTCAGGGTATTAATCTGGCTGGGCAAACGAACGAACCTAAAAAAAAAGTGTTGAGGGCTTTATTTTTGTTTCAAGGTTTTTTGCTTTTTGGGGGGTGTTGGGCAGTCTTGCTCTTTGATTACGTTGCTATCTAGCTGTCTAAATGGTGGCACTGGCAAAAAAGAAAGGATGCCAGGATGGCTAGGATTAAGAGGCTGATGCTGGAATGGCTTAAACTGTCTCTGCCTTTGAGACAGTGCTTGATCAAGCATGACCCAGTGGATGTGCTCTATGCAAATGAGGTATTTCTGTGTTTTGTAAACTCGTACTTCAGAAACAAAATACAGGCATGATTACTTGGCATCTGCCAGCCTGGAGACTTGCGTAGTAGTTTACAACTAGGGGTAACACGGGATGTTTATACCTTCCTTAGATTAGAGTGAAGGTGCATGTTGTAATGGGCCATGTTCTCGTGGGGCAGGGCTTTTCTGGCTGAAGCGTACGTTCCCTTGTTTAGCAAGCAGAAGCAGAAAACAAAGTCCCTTTTGTGCTTCTCTATGGATTTTTTTGCAGATCTAGTTGTGAAGGGTCAGAGACTATACTTGTGCATTCAACTACTCAAAAATATTTTGAACTTTTTTTTGTCAAACTGACAGTATTATTTGCCTTACGCTTACAGATAGCAGTAGTTATGGAAGCTATAGTCTAAGGAAAGATTTATAAAGCCAAGTAGTATCTTTCTTCTTAGACTAATATAAGTGGGGGAAGGAAATGCAAACACTTCCTTGGGTCCAAATGGCTTCAGGTACAACCAGATGGGTTTGTTTTTCATGTGCCACGTTTCTTAGATCTGTATCAGTTTACAGCCACATAAGGCATGGGAGATTTCTTTTTGAATACTTTTTTATTCTGAACAAGCGGTCTATGAGCTTTTTATGGTCAATGTGAACAAACAGTCGCCCCTAAAGGAATTGTTCCTCTCAATCCAGAATTAGAACAGATCAGATGAATTGCAACTCAGTGGTGCCCCTATTGGGTATATGAGCTTGGGATGACACGCACAGATGTGAATGTCTGGCATGTGGGATGTTAGAACTGCCCGAGAAGAGAAACCTAGCTTGTCCGCTTTACTCTGATATAGATCATTATTACCCTTAAAGGTGGTGGTGTAAAATATATGACAGTTGCTAATGTAAAGAAAAGATGGTGCAAACAGGAAGATACCAGAGATAGAGGCAGGAAGATCTACAGAAATAATTTCAAGGACTTAGCAAACAAGTAAGAATTTCAAATAATGGGGCCTTTCATTGCTATGACATGGTCATAGTACATGACTTCTGAAAAGAGAAATAATGTTCTTATGGACTCCATCTTCTTATCTGTAAAACAGGCAGTTGAAAACATGAGATGTTGCACTGCAAAATAAATCGGCTGCACTTGCACATTCTGACTGGCTCACTGAATAAGGCAACGGTCATTAAAAAGTCCATAAAAAGGTCCAAACATGCGTGTGACCAATTAATTCAGGGCTGTATGCTAATGCATTGCTCCAGAGAGACAATTACCTTAAACCTGGCACTTCTTCAGTTCTGAGTCCTTGACTTTCTTTTAACTTAAACTCCTAGAGGAAGGGTGTTTTGGTTTTTTTTTTTTCCATGGCTAATTTCTTTCTTAATAATCCTCCATTGTGCACGGGCGATGCTGCAGCAGCCTTTTCTCTGCGTTTCAGCACCGCGTAGGGCAAGGGAAGGCCGTTATCCCTGAAAGTAGGCAAGATGCTGAGCTCACAGGCTAGGCAGCGATGACCTGCAAGGTGTCCTCCTCCGCCACGGGAACGGGGAGCTCTTTCCCTCTGTGCTGCAACGTGGGGAGAGGAGAACGGGTCCATGTGCGGGGAACAATAAGTAGGGGGAGGGAGGTTGTCTCGTCTACCTGCAGGGAGCTGCCATCGGCCCCCGTGTCCCCCCGCTACCCAGCCTGCTGCCGCCCTAACGTCGACCTGGCGCTTCGATGCCCTCAGCCGGTGTTGGCGGGCTGCCATTTTCCTCCTTAGGGAGAAACAAAGAAACCTTTCTGCGCCGGTGGGTGATTCGGCTGCCCTGAAGTTGGGTTCGCGGAGCAGAGGGAGGGCGGCTGATAGCCCAGAAGCTCCCTTCGCCTGCGCCGGCCGCGGGGACGGGGCGGCGGCTGCCCCGGGCCTCGCGCTACCGACGTGCACAAGCACTCCTTTATCCGAGCGGGGCCGTACGAGGCTCGCGACCTTTCGGGCACGCGGAGGCCGGGTCTTGTCCCCACAACCGGGGGACCGAGGAGGCGGTGGGGCGCGGGCTGCCGCCCGTCCCCTCAGGCGCGCGGACCGCCGCCGGAGCACCCCCGGGGCTGAGGTGGGGAGAGCGCGCTACCGCTGTACCGGCGTGCAGGGGGGAGGCGGCGGGACCCACCCCCAGGCGGCAGCGCCGTACCTGCCCGCCCTCGGCGGGGCGGGGCGCGCCGCCCTCGGCGGCCCTGCCCTCCGCCACGCTTACCCAATCGTATCAGAGCGTGGGCGCGGCCCTCGGCCCCCGTAGCCAATCAGAGCCACGGGCGACACAAAGTGGTGTTCTTTGCACGCGCTTTCAAGGCCAGGAAATACTGGCATCGGCGAAGCCCAGTCAGAGCGAAGGAGGGTGGGGTCGGCGCGGCCTTGAGCCCAATAGAAGGTGGGGAGGGGGTGGGGAAGGCGGTGTGAGGCAGGCAGAGGGAGAATGGCAGGAGCCTCGCGCAGTAGGAGAGCAGAACGTGCGGCCTCCCCGGGCATCCCGAGCCAATGGGCGCCGCCGGTAGGCGGGGCGGGAGGTGTCCGTGCTTGGGCTCTGTGATTGGGAGAGGGGCCGAGGGAGCCGGGCCGGGCCGGGCCGTCTGTGCGCCGCACGAAAATGCACTCGGATGCCGCCGCTGTCAGTGAGTAGCGGCGGGGCCGGGCCGGGCCGGGCCGCTCGCTCCCGCCCACCGGCCTGGTCGTTCTGCCGGTGGGCACTGTCTCCCGGGTGGGGCGGCTTCTCCTCACCGAGGAGCCTCGGCCGAACGCGTCGCCGGGGCTCCCGGTTGGCGGGGGAGGGGGTCAGGCCCGCGGGCGCGGAGGGAGGCGGTGCGCGCACCCGGGGGCGGCGGGGCCCCGCGGGGCGGGGGCGGGTGAGGGGGGCGGGGGCGGCGGGGGGCGCTCGGAGGGTGTGACGCAGTTTCCCCGACCCGACTCGCGAGCGGGTGAGGCGGCAGCCAGCCCCGGTTGCCCGGCCGCGGGGGAGCCGGGGCTGCGGCGGAGGAGGGGGGGCGCGGGGTGCGGCGCTGCCCGGCGGCCTCGCTGCGCGGGGGCGGTTTAATTCAGCGGATTGCGGCGGGCCGGTGCCGGAGGAACGGTGTGTGGAGGGTGGGGGGGGGAGCGCGGCGCACGGCGGGAGGTGGAGTCTGTCCGCTTCGGGGGCCTGTGGCGGGGGGTGCGTTGCGGGACTACAACTCCCAGCAGGCACTGCGCCCCCGCGCCGGGGTGCCGGTTGCAGCCCGGTGCCCCGCGGCCGGCGCCGAGCGGAGCCCCCGGGGAGAGCGGGGACACGGCCCGCCACGCCCTGCCCCCGCCTGGGGCAAGGCCCGCTGGCTGCGGGGCAGGAGCGCGGCGAGATCGCGCCGCCTGTTTTGGAGGAGCGCGGGGAGGGCTTTGTCTCCGCAGGCTGGTTTGTGGCTCCGGTTTCACAGCAGGCGGGACCGTGTGCTATCGGCGGGAGGGCGGGGGGGATTGCACACCTTCGTGGGCGTGGGGTAGCCCTTGGGGTTAGTTCAGCCCGTCCCCGTCCGCTGGAGAGGTGAGGCTGTCACCCCGAGCACAAAGCTCTCTCGGCAGAACCGTGTTCCCGATTCCTGTGAAATCTCCCAGGAACGTGTCCTCGCTGTGCGAGGAGTTGCAGCTCTGGGACACTTTATTGCTGCAGAACTTGCTTATGGGCAAGATAATGAAAATTGAAGCTTTGATTATAACGTTAATGGATGATGGTCTGACTTTTGGACAAAGTCCTGTGAGCAGTTATGGAAAGAAATGCTGCGTAAGGCCTGGATTTTCTTGAATCCTCCTGTTTCTCAAAATGAGACGGGAGCAGCCTGATAAAGGCTTTAACTCAGGAGGTTATATAATTTCTTTGGTGGTTCTGGTTTGTTTTACCTTTATGTTTAGGGGTCATTATACGTTGGTGGTTAAGGCTGCCATTAAAGCCGAAATAACTGCCTCATGTTGGAAATGGAAGGATAATTATTCTAGAAAATGCCTTCTGTTCAGTGTCTTTTGTCATGTGCCCTGTCCAAAAAAGGTGCAGGTCTTCATTACACACATGTAAGCTACGGTCACAAGTATTCTAATGCTCCATCATGTAGGTTGTTAAGACTATGTAGTAATTTTTTTTTTTTTTTTTAATTTCTCTGCGGAAGACGAGAACAGTACTGTTGCTCAGCCTTCAGCTGTTACTGGCTTCTCTTTAAAAATGACCCTTGGAATGACTGAATCTTCCACCTCAATACTTTTTTTTTTTTTTTTTGGCGGTTCATGGCTTTCTACATATGTTATTTTAAATAGGTTTGTTTTCCTAAATTAAGTAACGTCATTATCTGTAGGTTTATAGTAGTGGGGATTTTTTCTCATTGATTTAAATGCTTGAAACCATAAATGTTCATGGCATATCTTTACACATACAGAAGTTGACTTATGATTGTTTCTTGACTGACCATTTTTCTGAGCCTTCCTAGATTCCTATCTGTTATTATGACATAGACTCCATTAATATATTTTTACTCAGTCTCAGTTTTACTTTCTGAGGCTGAATATACACCTTTCACATTATATGAGAAACATAAACTTTCCTTTTTTTCTGTTGCAAACGTTTGCTTAGAAGTTTCTTGCAACTCCAGTAACTATAACTGGAAATGTCTTCTCCGTGCAAGGCCATGAGTTAGACAGGTCTTACTCTTACTGCTTCTCTTCATTCTTTTGTATCAGGACGAGATTTCATTTGTGTAATTGCAGCACTTGATTTAAATTTATTTTTGCCTTAGTAGTTTTTGTGGTCGCTTTAAGTGAATTATTAATCCTGTATTTTCTTTACCTTTTCCCCCTTTACTTTAGAAATACTGAAAACAAAGACTTTGGGCTTTTTCAAAGCATTATTTCCTAGTTTTGTTTGTGTCTTCAAGCAGAAGAGGAAAATTTGCTTAATTTGTCTGGCCTGTGCTTGCCAAAAAGCATTGCACTAGGAAGTATGGCACACCCTATGGAAATGTACAACTCTTGTAACCAATTTAAATATTAGAGCATTTAATAGCGTGGTTATTTCTTCTACAATAAGTAAGGCTACTAGCAAGCTTTGAGCAGAACCCTTATTTTAAATGTGCCGGTATTTTTCTTATACTGTCTGATTAAGCTGTTGTGTTTAAAATCACAGGTCTGAGGTTAAACAGAATTTCTACTTTTGGCTTATAAAGAGATAGAAATAACTACCAGTTTGCTCAGTGTTTTTTGGTTATGTATAGCTGTGTATATATATAAATATATACATATAAATATATACATATATATATATTGTTGTTAGAGCCTACAAGGCTTTAGCTTGCCCTGGGGAACCAGGTGGTGTGATCCATGCTTCTGTGTCACTTGATGCAGACGTGTGGCTGCACAGACCCTGGGACTCTGTCTACTGCAGCTGCCCATTAGCTGTAGATTACTGCTTCCCTTGCTCTACTGGTAAAATGGTTTGTAGGAGCACTTTCTAATCCCCTCAGCCAAATGTATCTGGGTTAGCTCTTGCCACTTACTTAAATTGGCTAAACTGACAGGGTTGATTTGTTTGCCTGAAGTGGATTAGGGAACGCGCCCGTGACCTCTGCTGCTGGCAGACCTGTGGGGTCTGTAACTTTTGGCAGAGAGCAAGAAGCAAACAGCTGGGGCAGTAATGCTTTTGACTGGCATAGCTGTTTCTAGGCTGTTGCAGATCCATCGTGATGTATACCAGATCTGCATGGTGCTGGATACCTTAGTAGCACGTACTTGACAGGATTGCATTTCTGCTGAATTAGCTAGAGCACGAGATACAAAGTTTTTATTAGCTTTATGCCCTTTGTAGGATGACAGATGACACCTAATCTGGCATGAAGTTAAGAGTAGTGCTGGCAAGCAACTCTCAGGCCATAGCAGCCAATGATGCAAAACTAACTCACTGACGCTTTTTTGAATTAATTTGATGGTAGAGTAAGAGTTAGGCTGGATGAACATTTTGCATTGAGTCAATGCAATCTCTGTGTTTCTGCCTCTGCGCTTGTCAAGTGCAAAGTGGGTGTAAAATTTGTTCTGTATTAAATGCTTTGTAGCTTAATTTCCTATGCTCTTGAATTGTAGACTGAAAGAATGTCTGTAACATGGAATCACTGAAATGCTGTTTGATTTGGTAATACACGCTTTAGAAATAGATTTAAATTGGCTCTAATTATCCACTGCTTTTACTCATTCTTTTCCAGTTGTGGCTGGTCACTCCAGCTTTATTATATTCTGGAAGGAATCTCCATTATGAATGCTTATCAAATACACTCAGTAGGAATGCAACTGGTATTTGCAACAACAGAAACAGATGTTTTGCATCAGAAATACACTTTGTGTTAGGTCTTTTCTACAAAAAACAAAACACCCAACCAACACCAACACCCGCCCAACAAAACAAATCCCCCAAACCCCCCACGAGCCAGTGTGCAGGGGTTTTTATCCTCTATGTTAGTATAGCATACATTAGCAGAGCTCTTACTTGTTCAATTTAAAGTAAATGGAAATGCATTCAAACTAAAGTAACAGTTACACAACTTTTGCACTGCTTAAATTGTTTTAAAATTCTTAATGAACTTTAAACTGCAATAGCTCTTTTTGTAAACAAGCCTTCATATCAGGGTACTTTTTAAATACCTAGGTAGAATAAGGATTTGCTCTTACAGGCGAAAAAAAGATTAATGCTTTTCTCTATCTATGTAGCATGCAGTAATTTTAAAATATTTTGTTGCAGGTGAGTGACTGATTACACATGGTAATACCAAGTGTTAGAGTTGAATATGAATATCTACCTTAAAATAATGTGTTTTTTAGTGTGGTCATTTCAACTGCATTTTTGTGAGTTTTTTTTTAAATAACACACTCTGTGTTTTGCTTTGGAACACTTTAGGCTGTTGTGTTTGGAAAATGTACAGAAATTTGTGACTGTGGGTTCAGATACCACTGGTGTCAGCAGTAGCTCTGAGCTTGGTGTGGCTCTGTATGCACGCGTGCAGGAGAAACGTCCTGCAGCACCATGTCTTCAGCTCTAATGGCTAGCTCCTGTTGCTCATCAAGCTACGATGGGTCATCCCACTTCTCTTTCCTTGTGATTGCATGTCCTACCGTCCAGGCTGGAACTCTGTTTTCCTTACTTTCCTTACTTTCTGAATGACGTGCTATGTTCAACCCCACCAAATCAAGGGAGACCCTACTTTTCAAGCCTGTTCTTCTCTGCCTCCCCATGCCTGCGTGATGCTTGCTTTCCACAGGGGCTGGGAGAGAGGGCTCTTCTGCAGGCTGCCCCTGCTAAAGGGTGTTGCTGCCGGTGCGGAGTCAGCTACAGCCACATTGGAACTGAATTCTTAATCCTGTCTTTTGACAAGAATGCAGAGTCAGCTCCTAGCTGCTCAGTACTGCAGTTTGGCAGTCTCAGTTTTTAGTTGTGTTGTGATGTTTTTGTGTAAATGAAAATAAACCTGATGCACATTTTTTTGTTTTCTGCATTTAGTAAGGAATATAGAAATTCTGCTTCCTGAACAATAAGTATTGAAGGCTTTCACCAAATGTAGGTTTCAGATCTGAACTTCAGAGTTCATAAATCAATATAAATTGTCTTACTGTTAGGGTAATTCTGTAAGTAGACTACAGAGCATGAAATGGTGTAGTTCATAGAAGATTAGATGATTCTTTTTTTAAAGTTTATTTAAAACTAATTAAGAAGGCAGTCCTTTGAGCTATTATTTTGAGTACTACTACAAGTTTTTTTCATTTCTATTATTTCAAATCAATTAAATAAAAGTAAAAGCATCAACATTCCATTTTAATTTTCAGGAATGAGTCTGACAAGTATGTGTTTTTCTGTCTAATTTTTTTCTGAGAAGATTACAGAAAATTACCCATGATATTTGTAATGAGTCAGGTATATCTTAGCAGTAATTAAAATTACTGCTACGACTACTTCCATACTTAATTTTTAATACAGAGTTGTATCCATAGCATTTATATGGCATGTCTGTCTAGGATAAATATTTTTAGAGCTACTGTTATTGTGAGATTTTTGTACAGATTTTCTGTTTGCTCAGAAAAATAATCTAGAAGCTTTTAAACAAATGTTGGAGGCAGCTGCTGATCTGGTTTAGTACTATTGTTATTTTTTTACCAGGTTTTTAGTAGATTGCAGTGTACCCTCTAGCTGTGTTTTGTCCAAGCTTTGAAGTGATAATTTTGACAGCAGGAACTAGTTAAAACTTTTGTTCAGGCAGGTATGTGTCTATATGTAAGTACTTAGGTAGAAATACTCCTTTTTTTTTTCTTTACTATTAATTTGTGGTTTTATCTGAATAGTTTGGCAACACGTCATTCCCTCCAATAAAAAATTGACTTGACCTTTTAAAGTTTTTTCATTTTAAATAGGAAAGTAGAGTATTCAAGTTCAGTTCACCTGTATAATTTGTTTATATTTAAGATACATTGAGTTTTTTGTTTGTTCATGTGCTTTACATGTTTGTGTTAATGAGGAGGTATAGAATGATTTTTTTCTAGTTTGTTATGGAAGTAAGCCCAGCTAGCTGTTGCTTCTTTTGCCTCTCCATAACTGTCAGGTCCAGAGCATAAGCATTAATCTATAATATTTTAAAAGTTATTTTTAAACTGTTTGCTTTTTACTTTGAAATTGTATATGATTGGGACTAATTGACTAATGCAGACTTTAACATTTAACGTTAAGTGCTAATGATAAACTGCAGACAAGGTTTAAATTCCATGATATTAGGTTGGCTCTGGCATTTCTTTCCTTTCCAGATTCTGGATTTGCAATTACTTTACTCAGATATGGTTTTTTTTCTTTAACTGTTACATTCTGAATTATTGAAAAGTATTTAATACCATTTGGAATTTCTATTACTTCAATCCTCCCTAAAGATAAGCTAACATCTGCATGAAAAAGAATTTAATCAACAAAATATGTACGCTTGTTTGACATAGATCTCTTAAAGTCTTAGCAAACATTCCAGCACATCTCTTTTCAGTATTCATGAAGCAAGCAGGTTTCCTTCTGATCTCAGGTCAATAAACTGTGTGGTACTTTGCTATAAAATATTTTTTTCTGCAGGAAAAAACCAAAATATTTTCAGACCAATTCATGTGCTTTGGAACTCTTGTATTTGGGTGAGAAATAGCTTAATGCATCATGGCTTTCTTCATGTAAAGCTCATACAGCCAGCTGTTGACTGTGTAGCTTCATGTGATGTATCACTCCTCCCATAGTGGGGGACACTTGATTTAGCCTCAAGGGACTAATTCGCTCCCACTTGGAAGGACTCTCCTGTTTCTTGCCCTAACTCTGCTTATCTGGTGTTACATCTCCTTGGTGATCCCATTCAGACCACTGGGGTGGCAGGGTTTGTTAGTTTATATCCTTTGTGGGTAAGACTCTTGGGTTTGTGGGCTGACCAAGGGGGTCAGGCGGGCACGACTCAGAGGCTGCATGAGCACGTGTGGAGGGGAGAGCGAGCTGTTCCTGAAGCATGCAGTTGCAGCCAGTTGTCGAATCACTTGCTTGTCGTGTAAACTACACCATTGTCCCTTTGCTAATTTTCAAGATAGTGTTATTTGAGCCTGGGAAGTATTTTTTTTTTATTTTATTCTTTTTCTTAAAAACATTGGCTTTTCAATGGCATAGGATGCTTTATGTATCTTCCTTGCAATATAGGGATAGCAAACACTGTGACCAGTTCAGAAGGTGACCTGAGCTGTAATTTAACTTACCTAATTCATCGGCTGCTGCTTGTATTTGCTTTTACAGCACTTACTGTAAAAGAAGCCTATTTTTGGTTTTGGATGATATCCTTACTTTGCAAGCTTCCCCTGTGGAAGACAAAACTCTGGACTCTGGTCTTCCACATTCATATTGTTAAACCAAACCTTGTGGAACTAAGATGTGATGCTTGTTCTATGAGAGCTGTAAAAGGTATTTGTGTAACCCCTCTTAAGTCCATCACATAATTACATAACCTATTTTTGAAGTAACAGCTTAAAATTGTAAGGGTATTTCCAGTGGATGTGCGAAACATACTGGTATGAATGAAGTATTCTGAAGTGACTAGGAATGTTTTATTTCAAGGGTGATATAATCCTAATTTGAAAGTATTTATTCTATTATTTTAGATGGTACTGTTAAAAACGACTGATATTAGTTTAGAATAAAATATTTGCTCAGTGTTCTCAGCTTGTTACCTCCAGGTATAACTGGTTTCTCTAAAGACTCATGGTCTTTGTGGATTTTAGGCTGAGCAACAGGGGAAATTTTAAAATTCATATTCCAGAAAGCTTAGACTGGCCTGGCAGTTAACAAAATATTTTTTTCCTTTTAATCTTGTCCTTCTCAGAATGGATTTTATGTTTTGCCCCCCACCCCCCGTCTTTTTTTAAATTGCTTTGTGTTGAACTGAAGGTTGGCTAAGAAACTTGGGGTTGGTTATTTTTTTGTTTTTGCAGAATGGTTCTGCTTAGTATTGTTTGACTAGCAAAAATGGAACTTTACTGAGCACTTAATGCAGGAAAAAATCTAGCAGCCTGTTAAAGATGCATGATCTTCCTATCATATCTTGGTAAGAAGATCTGATTGCCTTTGGCGTCATATAGATAAGTATATCTAAAGTTGGAAGCTCCATCTTTGGCACTTCTGACTTACAGAAATTGTATCGCTGCAGTGGTGGATTGGGGACAATACATTAAGAAATAAGTAGCAATTAGTGAAGTGATATTCTTTAGTGAACATAATAAATGAAATGTATGATTCCTAAAGGTGTCTTTTGAAAATTTTTTTTTTATTCACTGTAACAAGAGCATTCCATAAGGATGTGTGTAACACAGCAGGCAGTTCCTCCAGATCCACCTTTTGACTTCATAGCAGTGTGGTTCATACACTTGGGGATCTGGTATTTAATCAATCATGACTGTTGATTATCCTTAGATTCTGGATCATCTTAAGTGTATTTTGAGAGCATTAATTTGAAATGCTAGGGATGAAAATGTGGGAATTATGATTTTGACCTTTGCATCTTGTATCATCTATTGGGCAAAGCCAAATTAAATGTCTCACACTGGAAATGCTTAAACGCATTAACTGGGTGGCGGCACTAGGCACATACAGTTTTCATGTGCAGAAGAATTTTGCTTGAAATACTTTACTTGTCATATAGTACTCGTCTCTATTTAATTAGAGTGTTTTTGCACACGAATTCTAGTGGGGTAGCTAATTTAGTTTAAATGGAAATATTGTATAGCAGTTGGCTGTCTTTGGTCCCTGTCAGCTGGTGTGTGTCCAGCTTCTGAGATTCTTGTTGGCTTGCGTGCTCTCTGGCTGGATCACAGTTGATCTTTTTTGTAAATGGCTTATTTTCCAATTTTGTCCTCAACACAGTTCAGGCAAAAATAGGGGATTTAAAAGAATATAGAAAAATTAGTTTGTCACTTTTTTGCAACTGAAGCAAACTCAAGTGTTTTATTTTTAGAGCATGGAAGCAAAGTTAACATCTATGCTGTGGCTTCTTTTATGAAGTGTCAGAATATTTTATTTTTGGTTTTATTGGCTCTGGTCTTAACAGCTGCTGTATTGTGACCTTTGGTTCGTTGTACAAAAGTCATGTTTCAACTGTGTAAGTGTAGTCCAGTCACTTAGTTTTGCAAGGAAATTAGTATAAAGGCAAGTACGTCTGTATTAATGAAATTACCTTTTTTAAAACCTAGTATTTTTAGTAATGATTTTAGAATGTTGCATGCTACTTAAATTGGTTTTGGATAGGTGGAACAGAAGGACTGGATGGCATGGAAATTATTATTCCCAATTTAAAGGAAAAACATTGTACATATTTAAATTTTTGTTTTAAAAATATAATTAAGTATATAGCTATAGTTCTCTTTTGCTGAGGGTCATCCATGCCTTAAGAAAAATGTGTATATGAGGGATATCTTTTGCAGATTTTGCTTACTGATTCCATTTGGTGTTGAAAATGTTGATGCTGAGCAAGTGTTGAGATGGCTTTTATTTTTCAGTTGTGATTTTATTAAATGACCAGAACATATGAAGATCTTGGTTGCAACAGCTGGAAACCAGAGAGTTTAAAACAACTTCTCTCTTTTTTTTTTTTTTTTTTTTTTTTTCCCCCTCTAGATTTTCAACTGAATTCTCACCTATCAACACTGGCAAATATTCACAAGATTTACCACACCCTCAATAGGCTGGTAATGACTTGCCATTTTCTCTCAGCAGAATAGCTAGGGCTTTAGGCCAGAATGTTTTGTGATTGAAATCATTAAATTTTTAAAAACTATGGCTGCCTTTTTGTATGAGAGGCTGTTGGTTTTGAATCCATTAAGAGATAAGCAGTATTAGTAAAAGGTGAAAGATTATACTCCATGGGTCAGAGTGGAGATGGAGCACTGTTCACTGCAATATTGGATTTAGATGTTGTCTCCATAGAAGCTTTCCTAGATATATCAAATAATGGTAATCATCGTCGTTATCCAATTTCTTACAGTTCTTGTGGAAAACATTGAATGAGCAAGCTGTCCTCTTACAACCATGCAAAGAGTGAAACAAGATATTTTTTGAAGACTGCCCCTGCTTGTTTGCTGTGCATTTACATTTTGTTTTATTGCAACTGTAGCTGGAAATGCCAATATGTCTTCTGTTTGTACACTGCAAATTTAGTGGAAAAGATACTGCCTTAAAAAGGGGGTAACTTGTTTTCATAATCAGTATTCTTTAGAATAAATATGTGTATTTGCCCATAAGGAAAGCCATTTCTGTGGTAAATGGGAAATTCAATCCTTCTAATGATGTATTTATCAATTGAATTGTTCGATACAACAATACAATATTGCCTGTCCAATGGATAATTATTTCTACTCTTGAAACGTAGTTTGATATGGTTTTGATTAAAAAATTTTTTTTTAAATTATTTAAATAGTATCCTTGAACTTTTTAGATAAATTTGCAAGAGTAACTTTTTAGATAAATATGAATGAAAACACAAAGGCTCTGCAGCCTTAGATAGAAGCTCCTTAAGTAATTAAGATGAATGTTGATATCAAATAAAGGTTAAAAACATTACTGATCAGTGAAGATCACCATCTTGCTTAACTGTATCATTCCTACTCTCTTGCAGAATCTGACAGAGGACGTTGGTCAAGACGATCACCAGACAGGTATTTAGTAGGGATGTAGTAGAAATAGATTGAAACAATTTAAACACGCTTCATCAAAGAAGTCTCTCTAACATAATTGAAAATTATATCTTAGAAAGCTAAGGGGGGTTTTAGAGAACAAGTGCCAGGATTTTTTAAAGTTTTCTTCAAAACAGGTGGTTGGGCTTTTAATTTATCCAGTTGTGAAGGTCTCGCACAGGTTTCAGCAGTATCTCTCATTTTACTATTTCTCAGTGTAAGTACTTTAGAAGACTTAATGAAAAATTTCTCTCACTCCTTGGACTCAACCTACTAGACTAGCAGAATATCTGTGTTCTTCCAGTGTTTTGACTCTTGAAAGAGCATTAGTGAGATCAGAGCAGAAGCAAGACCTCTTGTGGGTATTCTGATGCCTGTCACCGAGTTTAAATGCTGTGCTCCAAACAGTCCAGCTTTTTTCTTGAGTGGTTTTTGATGCCGGTTGTTCCTGTTTCTTGTGCAGATTTTCAGACAGTGTCTAAAAGCGATTTATTAGAACAGATCTGTTTTCGTTCAATAAAATGTCATCATTTTTCAAGGCCTTTATCTCAGGTGCCTGGTATTAGCTTGTCGTCATTCTTGATTCATCAGCATTTGTGCTTTGTGACTTGATATCTTGCAACATTTGTTACCTCCTTTGTGCTTGTTACTTACGAGCTGGCATCTTCCTTGATTTCTTTTTCTTCCTTCCTTTCTGTGTTTCAGGCATGGTACCTAAGGAGGAGGAAAATAACTTACTGGCTTCAAGCCCTGATCACTCAGCAGAACTGTTCTTTAAAAATGACCATATCTGTCCTACCATCTCTCTTAAAGTTTTTCTCTACCCTGAGGTCCTGGCTGTTTGCTGATGTTACCTTGAGCGCTTAAGAAAGTGGAGAGAGCTGTCAGCTCCTCCTGGAGATTTCTGGGACAAACGTATAAATCTAGCACACTCTCTTAGCCTAGAGCACTGAGAAGAGGTGCATAGGACTGCATTGTTTGGGATCGGGCAGAGCTCACTTAGGGCCTCTGTACCTTCCTCCATACTGTGACAGGTGACTTTGTTTCATAGTTAAACTATCTTACCCTAGCCACAGAAGTCTTCTATCAAATATTTTCTTTCAGTGTGGTTAGTGATTTGATACTTGAATTTAGCTGATCATGTAAATGAAAAACCTCTGCAAGAGATTGAGGCAGGTAGTTTAAGACAATCAGAGCTTTTATTGTCTGTATGTTAGAACTGATGTTCTCTCCCATCTCCTGATGGAGGCTTGGAATTTTCCCCTTTGTGATCCAGGTGCTCAAACTAAACACATGCCTACTGATTTCACATATGAAAATACATTCCATGATCTTTGTTTACTTTTTATCACAAAAAGCTGTTGTGAATATAAAGCATTGAGGTAGTCCCCTTTTGTCACTGATCAATCAATGAGTAGGCATGCTTGAGGTATTTGGAATTTGTCTTATCTCTTGCCCTAAAGGTCAGTATAAGAAATTAGCCTCAGAGCTCTCATTATCTCTATTGGAAGGTGTTTAAGCATGTTACTGGTTTTGATGAACCGCTTTATACTGACACTCATGGCCTGCATTATGCTGTTTGAATTAAGCTGTTTCAAAAGCTTAAACTTGCCATTGAAAGAGTTTAGGCACAAAATCTCAGTGAAGAGTGTAATTTTTTACAATAGTTGTAAAAGAACCTTTCAAACCTAGACCAAGTGTGAAATGAGAACTGAAAGTAGAGGTTGATACTGGCAGGCTCCTCATCTTCAAATTTCATTCCAGTAATTCTTAGCTTCTGCCCTGTTTTCTGTCTCCTTGTATAAAAAGATGAAGCCCCAATGTTTGCATAACTTCCAGGCAAATTCAGTAGAAATGTATGCTTGGTTTTCCTCATAAGAGGACAAATATACATGCAAGGAGCTATTTTAGCCATTGTGAATATAGTGCAATGAAGTCTCCCATGTAATTTTCTAGGGGACTTGACACTTCTGAAACATCTTACTGGAGACCCTTATGTAAATCTAAAAAGAATTACTTTTGCAACTTGTTTGATTTTGATGTACCTAAATTTTAGGAACTTCTCTTTTCTAGTATTACCGACTGCATAGTAAGAAGCGTCAAGACCCATCAGTTTTGTTACACAATTTATAGAACTGCATAGATGTTGTGAATTTGAGGTTCTATGTCCAGAACTCATTTGACAGTCATGTTAATAACTTTGTTGCAAAATAATTTTTTTTTTTGTTATATACTCTGAATCTTCTGGAGCAAGCCTTATCCTTGAAGATTACTATTCGTTTTCTGTCACAACTATCCTGGTTAATGTTATTACATTGTGGGCCCTGGTTTTGGGATGACTTAATAAATACATACCTAAATTCTGTTGAGATTTCTAAAAGCTATTTAAAAATCCTGAGTATTTCAATTTTAGGTTAGTATTTATAATGAGCTTTTAATGCATATTACATTTATTTCAAAACAGTTGTTTCTGAGCTAACAGTAAATGTACTGGACATCTAAATTGCTTAGAGAAGATATAATTTGCTTAAAGTATTAGCCAGATTTCTTTTTTTTGGAACCAGATCTTAAGTATCTAAGAGCTAAAGGGTGTTAGTTTCAAAATTTCTTCAGTGATTTGGGAGCTAAGATGTATTGCACTTCCAAATTCCAGTCGCCTATAATGATTACAGTCTCATAAAATGTGTTAGCATTCAGCATGCATATATATCTAAAAAATAAGGTAGGCTGTAAATGTGTCATGGGCCTTTGCCTTTTCAGCTGTTTGTATGCATTAACTTGGAAAACCCTCTCTCTAGAATTTGAAATAATAGTTGGTTTTATGTCATAACTGCAAATCTAGCAACTTCTTAAAAGCGTGAAGTCATGATTTGGTTATTAAATTGTGACTTATTTATCTATCCAGACTAAAATGTCTTTAAACGTAGAAGTACATGTCTTGTTGTCACCTGGCTTATTTAAAAGAATGAGGTGTAATGTCTTCAACAAAAACAAGGCTTTATTGCTGTTCTTGAAGCTTGTGGGGGGGGAAATTACTTTTGCCTCTGTTTTTTGTTGCTTTAGAGAAGAAAACCCTCTTGAGTCCAAAGGAATTTTGTAGTGTGGAATTCAAGATAGAGAAGATTATTTTTTCTTTTACAACACTGCAAGTTGTTTGAAGTTTTGATGAGTATCTTAGTTTTCTCATCTTGTATCTGAAAAATTATGATTGTTAACTGTGCTTGTGGTGGTCTTGTCGCATCATTAAGTGAGCAGCTATCTTTCCAATTGCTTCAGCATTCACAGTTTCTAATTATTTTTCCTTTGAAATGTCCCTCTACTTAAGCATCAGAAGAGCAGGATTGTTCACAGGCATTATCTAGAGAGAAGGTGAAAATTACATGTCTGTAGGCCACTTCTGTAGGGACACAGCTTGTAGAATTCTTATTTATTGACCTCTTGTTTTTTCTTTTTTTGTTTGTTCTGGTTTTGTTGCTATTCTAGGAATGTCCCTCCCTTGTGGTGATTATCTTGCATATTGTTTTAATTTTCTTAGGGTGAACTTTAGCTCTTGAGTTGGTATTTTCCTTTGGTAGCTTTGTCTCCTGCAAATTTGGAAGTACTGCATAGAACGTTTGGCAAACAACATTTATACTCGGCAGGCTTTTGGCTGATGGTGGCCTATTCAGCAGCCATTTGGAGGCTCTACCTTGCAAATGCTAGCTTCAAGTGTCAAAAAAACAGTGAGAACTAGGAAGGTTCTGCCAATCTTGAGTTGAGACCCAGGAGTAAGAAACTTTGAAGATAATCACATCAGAGAAGCTGCGCTCGGTAAGTAAAGTTCCTGTCAAACTTTGCATGAAATCAGAGGGAGCTGCATGTTCGTTTGCAGATGATCAGACCTTTGAACAGTGAAATTAGTTATGAAAGGGTAGACCTAGAAACTACATTTAGAATTAGAGCTCTGTATGGAAAAGGGTAATATTGATGCTACTTAGTGAGCTATACTGTAAAATAAGAAATTGCAAGAATTTAAACAAAAAAAGCCCAAACTCTGATAGTTTTTAGCTTTAGATGGAAATAAAAGAAATATTCTGCTGGTTTAACTTTCACAGTATGTTACACAGAAATTAAAACTGCCCTTCAAATTCAGTGTACTGATTCTAATAACAAAAGGAAATACTTTCAAAGTAACGTTCTTGTACTGTGTTTTTAGTAGTTTAGAGATCATTCAACAGTTAAAACATCAAAGACTTGGTCCAAACCTCAGTTATTAAGATGTTAAATCTCTGAAAGCATGTACAAATGTGTTTGTCCACCTGGTGTCTGTGTTGTGTGTGTGTGTTTGTGCGTGAAGGGGGTGTACATGTGCATTTAACAGCCACTTACAATTTCCGAGCTATCTGTTTTCTTCCCTTTTCTGTCAGTTTGAGAACTGCAACTAGATACATTCAAACCAAGAAAGGGTACCAGTTTTTCATATGAGTCACTGGAGAAATTGGGTTCTGGTGAATTCTGTGCTCAGTTTAAGCCTTTAAAACAAGTTCAGCCATCTTCCTAAAAATGTCCAATCATTGGACAAGGCTTCAAGGAAGACTACAAGGAAAAGAATTCAAGCAGGAATTCTTGGGTTAAATTCTTTGGTTTGTATGGGGTTGCAGATCTGACAAAATTATTTTCTTGTCTATAACTTCTATTTTTACTTTTTAAAATTTATTTTCGTCTTTTGCTCTGCTTCTTTTTTCACAAAGGCCTTCCCAGTCAAATAACCAGTAAACTGGAGAAACCCGGGGGGGGGGTGTGGAGTTGGCGAGTTTTCTTGCATTTTATCAGCATCCAATGCCTGTGGCCATCATGAAGAGATATATTTTTTTTTTAAATAGAAAGGCATTTAAAAAAAAAAAATCAAGTTTCTCTCAAAGGAATGAGATAGCTACAGGTTGTACTCAAGTACATACATTTTTTCCAAAAACAGGTGTTCATTAGCACACATTTTCATTTATTAAGTTTAGTGTGTTGTCTGAGTCTGCTGGCTGTCTCTAGCCATCTGTTAAGTTCTGCTGTCATCTTAAGTGTTTTTAGTTTATGTAGATTTAAAAAAATACTGGCAGAGTCTTTAGAAACTTGATCTAAAGAGCCATAAAGCATCGCATTTTCAATAACTTATGGGAATACAATTTTGCAATATAATTAATTTGTAAATATTATCAGATGGAACAAATGACATTCAGCAGGTCAGGTTCCTCAGTAGTAGTAAAATGCATCGGGTGTACTATGAGTTTTTGATGGTGTCTGGCTTGCCTGTTTCAAATATATCTGATATTGGTGAGAAGAAGGTAAATATTATTGTTGATTTCCTTTTGTAAGGTATTCTAGACAGTGCTTCTAGAAGTATATTATTCTGACACAGCCATTATGATTTTTTCATGTGACAGTAGTTTATGGAGTATAATGCTTGGAAGTTTCCTTTTTTTAAATAACTAGTTAGATTATAATTTGAATTTACATACTGTACTGGGAGGATGCTGGGAGTGGGGGAGCTTCAGGAAAAAAAGAGAATATATAGGAAGACTTTTTGAATTGGAAAGAGTATTTCTTGAACTAGAGAGACTAATTTTCTTAATAGAAATTAATAGAAAGGTAAGAGTAAAGAAGGCACACTACATTGAAAAGCTTTTTTAGTTGAAACCAAATTAGTTCATCTTGATGTAAAGACTGGTTTGAACATCTTGACTAATACTAGAAAAATTCGTACTTTCATATGCATAATAGTTTCAGTGCATGTTTAAAATAAAGTACATGTAGCAAAGCCTGTGAGGCTGTAAGGTTCCTTACATGTGTTTCTCCTATAACAGGAGAGAGGCTTTCAAAGATACGAAGAATAGGTAAGCAAAAGATTGCCGTTAGTATTTGTTGGGAATTGGGCCTCTGATTTCAGTCTGCTCCTTTGGTGTCAAAAAGTAGTCAAAGTATTATTTCTTGTTTCTGTGCTGTGATTTAAAATCAAAGATTTTGTGGGCATCTTAATAAAACATAGCTAAACTTGGATGCTGTTGAAGCTAAGTGAAGGTAGCTTAGGCATGCTGGAGTTCTTCATATTTTCTTGCAAGTTTCTTTGGCATCGCTTTGTGTCTGGATTTTTATACCTCACCTCTCTCTTCCTTTCCATTAAAAAAATCTCTGCGTAACAGTTGGAGCTTTGATAGCTCTTTGAGCTGCTCTTACACACATCTTTCTCAGGTGTCCATGAGGTCTTCAGTATATGAAAGTAGGACAAATTTTTGCCTGGAGTGTTAGCCTACTGTTTTCATGAGACAGTAAAGGCAATTTAACAACTTGCTGTGGTCAAAAGGGCTGTTCCTGTGCTCTTTCTTGTGCTAATGTACAGAAAGTTGTTATTCTTTTTTGCTTGGGTTAATTATCTGCAGGTTTGATGAGCTGGATTGGCACACTGAAGAGTCACCAGAGACATAGGAGTACATAGCTGAGAGAAGGGGAGGGAAAGACTGCTACTTGATCGGCATCAGTGTCTTGAATTGGCTGCTTCCTACTTGGCGACCTTTATTCTTTGAGAACTATCCAGTCCAAATGATACAGCCAGCTGCTTACTTCCCCCCCCCCCCCCCCCCCCAAGACAACAAATTAAAAAACAAACAAAACCTTTCCTACCCCTTGCTCTCTGTATCACAAAAAAAATTTGAGGCTTAAAAATAAAAAGGTTCTGTTTTCTAGAGGTAGGTGCTTTAGTTTTTGAGTCACGACTGTATTTCAGAAAGTAATGAACAACTCTTAGAGGTTCTGATTTGAAAAAATGACTAAAAATAAGGATGCCTTTTTGAGGATTTAAATACTTCTTCAGGATATTCTCAGTTCTTACCTGCTTCTCTCTACTTAGACTGAAGTAGTACTAGCACTACTGTACATTTTGGTATAGTACTTTTGGCCTTAACTGAAATCTGGTCATAGAACACGTAAAAGTGTTCTACATAGAACATGTAAAAGTGAGATGGATTTTGCTCTTGAAAGGAGACCATTTCTTTTGTAATTTTTAACTCCAATGACTTCCTCCCTTCCCTTCCCTTTGTAATATGCCTATTAGTGGACACAGTTTAACTGGTCTGCAACAGTTTCATTTCTGCTACTGGTGTTTTTAATTCCCTCTGTAGGAAGTCTCCGGTCTTGCAGTTCATCAGACTGCTTTAGTAAAGTGATGCCTCCAAGGAAAAAGAGGAGACCTGCAGCAGGAGATGATTTATCTGCTAAGAAAAGTAGACATGATGGGTATGTCATCTTACCATGAGCTAAGACTGATGGAATATCTAAAGTTGAATAGCTGATATGATCGTGTTTTTAAATACTAATGGAAATGGTATTCAAATTTGCTTGGTTTCTCAATGTGGAACCATAGCCTGTGATTGAACTGTGGGATACTGATAAGCACATCTAGGTTTAGTTTGCATCTCACCCTTTTCTAGTCGTACAAGAAGGTTGTAGGGAGCTTCTCCTTGCGCTAGTTTGCCAGTTGTAAAAATAGACATACTTGTTTGTTCAAAAACAACTTCTAAGAGACACGATAATATCTTCCTATATACATGCATAAGATCCGGATGGGGCATTCTCAATCTGCAGCCCGTCAGAAAAGTGAATTAGTTGTAGCTCCCACAGCTCTTATTTGAAGTCCTGCTAGTCTCTCCCTGTAATGTTGTGATTTGATGCTGGTCATGTAAGGGGAAGGTGGCGATTGCCCAGGCAAGGTGATAGCCAGTGGTGGAGTGGTGATCGAGGTGCTGCTGCTCAGCTTCCTCTGGGCAACAGAAGCACAAATGGGTTATAAATGTGTGCATGAGCAGCGTATTCTTTTGGCATAGGTGTTGCATAGCTGAGGCTTCTGCAAGTGTTGGATTTTCAGTATGTCTGTGTTCAGTCAGCCTCAGTGATTCAGAAACCATTGAATGTGCTCCTTGTGTGGAAGACATTTTAGTGCTATTTACCTGCACTAGATTCAGAACTTGTGGGAGTACAGGACTGTATACTCCTGCATAATAGGTGCAGGACTGTCCTGACGTCAAAATGTGACTTATACAGCCAGAAAGTTTGGTTGCCGCTGCGTCAGTCAGTAGAATTTGAGCTCTATTACATTCATGTATTACCAGTGACTCAGAAAACCCATGCTTCAATAACAGGTATCCTCAGGAAGGTAGAAAGATGCATTTCTTTTCTAAGTGTTAGCCTGAAATCAGGCTGGATGCTTTCTTGTTTATCCTCTAGCATGAGTAAGAAAAATACTGTTAACCAGATTAAGCCTCTGGTTATGCCTCTATAACTCCATTGTGCTTAAAAGGGTTGCACAGCTGTAGCTGCACTGGAATTTATTAAATGATCTGTTGATGCAGAAGAAGAAAGAGACTTCAACTCTCCCTTTCATTGCTTTGCATACATAATACTAGCAAGAACAGAACAGCAGTACATGTTCTTAATATTTTTTTTGTTGCTTCTCAGAAATAAAAAAATGTAAAAGCTAAATAGTTGATACAGGACATTACAGCTTACTCAGAGATCTGCATACAATATAGAAGTGAAATGAGGACAGAATGTTTCTAGAGTCTAAGCAGAGGTGTTAATGAAATTTAACTCTACCTTGGTTTGCCAAGACACTGATGGTAAAATAAAACAATCCAAACCCCCTAGAAGTAAGGTTGTCTGTAAGTAAGAGATACTGATTTGTGTAATTCAGGTAAGAAAATTATGAGAAACTGATATCTTACTCTGTCAGTAGTGTGTGTATATATATAAAATAATTTTTAAGAGCTTTTTGAAAGCATAACTTGAAGGAGGTTTTTTTATATCTGCCTTTCAGTTTCTAACTAATGGATCTAGTCTTCATTCTACTGCCATGTAAGGCTTTATTAAAAAGAAGACCTCAGCGTGCTTTTAGAAGTGGAGGTGAAACCAGTCTGCCCGTCATGGGCCACAGCAGAATATCTTTCTCTGATGTGGTTCCAATTTTTTTCTTACTTCTTAACTTCTGAAGGTTTTGGGGCTTTCTATGCTTCCCAGTGTATAAGTTTCTTTTGGTTTGGTCTTCAAGAAAACAGTTTTAATTCAGCATGACTGGCAATATGAAATAATTTGCTGAACATTCACCTCAGTCTTGGAGCTCTGTTTTCTTTCAAGGAGGGATTTCTTCAAATTTGGCTTATGCCCCTGTAACCTTCTGTGAACAAGTTAGACAAAAGAGCAAGCTGTCTCTCAGTTCCATGCTTGTTTGTCAGGCAGAGCGAATGCCTGTCATTTTTGGTCTTTGGAGGTCAAACATCTCAGTTTGTCAAGCAGAAATGAATCTGAAATCAGGAACCTCTACAGCAGTGTGCTGTAGCAGACCTTGTTATTTGCAAATAAGCCGTTTCCTCTTAGGTTGTATGCAGAGAATGCTCCACACAATAAAAACAGTATGGATAGTGCAATGCCAGCTTATAGAATAAGGGGCTTCTAGCCCCAGTTCTTTACCATTGCTTCTGTTTTCAAGGCAGACTTCCTAGAAGCTGCATACTAGTAACTCAGGATAAGCCTTCAAGGGACATTAGCCTGTGTGGATTTTATATTAAGCAAAAAAGGTACTCAGTGTTAGTTTTTGAATGTCTACTTTCAGTGAAAAGATATGATGTGTGTTCTTCAGAAGAGACTGTATTTCCTAACAGAGATGATTTGTCCATTTCAAATGCTTATGAAATGATGTAAGTTTTGTATGTTTCTCAGTTACAGTGGCAAACTCACAGGGGCAACATTAACAAATAAATTCAGTAATTTGAATCTCCTGTTTGCTTTCAGTGTGAAAACATTAGGTAGTAGTCTGAAGATTATCAAAGGAGTGCCACTGTTAGCAGTGTTATCACAGCTGAGACCAAATGTTGATGATTCCTCCCAGTTTGTCTGTACAAAGGAAATTTATTTTTTTTTTAATCCTTACATGGATAGTTTTGTTGGGTGATATTTTCAGTCTTCACTATTCACGGTATGTTCCTATATCTTCAGTTATTAAAGTAATATTTCTGTGATATGTATTCTTTCCAGAAAGTTTATTTCAGCAGGGCTCTGTGCTGAAAGACCAGATGATTTCTAAAGGCTCTTAAACTCATAAACTTAAACACATCTGATACCGTGGAGCCTGTAAGAGCCTTCACCCTCAGTTCCAGGCTGTTAGGAATACTGCCTCATCGTGGAAGGATTAGTGGAATAATGACACTGGCTATTGAGAAAAACATTTATAGGAACAAATCTAGTTGTTAGTGAAGTTATTTGGAAATGCTGGTTTTGTGCATAGACTGATTATGGAAAACAAATATTCCAAACATGTTCTTTAGCATCCCACCCTTATAATAGTTTGAATTCTGTTAATTGATGTTCACAACGTCACCCTGAATCATAAATGCAGTGTTTCAGTGGGAGGGAATTTTTATACCAGATGATGCATGAGAAGAACTCAGTGTATTCATTTCTGTATCACAGTAAGATTTAAGCTGTCTTGAAGAATAGCTATTGGAAGTAAACAGTTTAGCACACACTCACCAGAACGTAACGACTTGAAGGCTTAGTTTGTATTTTCTTCTCAGTATTACAGTCTTGACTATTGTACTTACAACTCTGTCAGTGTAGGGTTTTCTCAAACTGGAGTTAAAAAAACATTTTCTGTACGCTGCTTTTCCATCACTGTGTTAAGGGTCTTAGGAAAGGTAAAGCAAGTTTCATGTAACGATACTTGCTAGGTAAGGATATAGTCCTCCCTGTGTAATTATCTAATGCTGTGTACCTATTACACAAGCTCTAGCCAAATATTGGCTTTTTCCTTAGGGAAGAATGAGCTGTATAATGTAATGTCTTATCTTCTTTCTGATTGTTTCTTTTAAAAAATAATTCTACTCATTATTCCAGAATCATGCTGAGGGCAAAAATGTTACAGTAATGGATATTTGGACCTTAGAAGGATGAAAACTAGGAATATTATCTGCTTCCCTGAAAGTTATGTTTTCAGGCAATTAGATCTAGACTCTCATTTATCCTGGATGTGTGTATGGACCACATACAGGCCTATTAACATGAAAAATAAATTTTCTTTATTGAGTAATAAGCTTCACACTCTAGTGGAAAAAAAAATCTAAGTTTTGAAAACACAGTCAACACACTTATTAACATGGGAAAGTGAAATGGGAGAGTTCTAACCTTGGAAGTTTTCAAAACATGTAGTGTTAAGAGTTGTTTTGTTCTGTTGTCATTTATTAACTGGCTTGGTCCTGCCCCATGCAGGCAGCCCGTATCACCAACTGTCATAGACATCTAGACCTTTAGTCCTTGAAGCAGAGATTTTCAAGTATGCACAAGCATAGTTTTCCCTGTTTCTATACCTTTTCAGTGAACTCCACTTAATCATTCTGAAGAAACTTAAACTGGACATGTGACTATCAGCATGTATGCTGTTACACATAAGTTCAAAACATTAATTTAAAAGTTTAGAGATTATTTAAGTCTTTAAATAGGGAGAGATAAGACCCGTTCATTCATAAAACTTACTAGTCAAGTAAATTTGTGCTGAGGGTTGCTTTAGACAGTCTTTGTCATGCCTTGAAAATTATAAAACATCTCCCTCTTCCTTATTTCTACTACAGTATTAATGAAACTATTCCTAAAATCATAATTGTGAATGAACAGGTAAGGCTTTATAAAAAGACATTCATTGTGCTGCACTAATAGGAAATTCTCAGCCAAAATTTTAAATTAATTAAGTAGAATTAATGGAGGTAGTAGGGGGCATCTTCTTCAATCAAAAGCTTGCCTCTTTCAAAACATAAAAATCTGAAAGTAATCAGTTACTCAGTTTGAAGCTCTAACAAAATAAGGTAAAGTTTTTGAATGAATTCTGGTTGCATAGAAAAAAGCTACTGTCGGTAAATTGCTTTGCTTTCATTCAGTAAACCCTGACCATCTGAAATGAGCAGGCTGTAAATCTTCATGAGGGGTTAACTTTTGACTTACCATAATAAACTGTACCTTTTTCCTTTTTTTTTCTCCCCCCCCAATGAGCTGTGACCAGCTTCCACAAAATCAAGAGAATGTTTTGTGTGACCTAAACTCCATGCTAAACTCCAAACTGATCTCAGTTTGAATATTCTGGAGCCACACAGCCCAGGGTTGCTGCTGTGGTAGGTGGAGCTCTAACGAATTCCAGTACAGTTAAAGCATGCTCAGAAGCAGGATTAGACACTGAACTTTGAAGATTGCAGTAGATTGAAGAGAATTACTGTGACCTTGTTCTTTTTGCTGGCAGCAATCATGTACTCTTACAATGACTTGCCTAGTCACCCCATAATAGCTGGAGGGAATTTTCGTGCTATTCCTTTCCCACCAAATAGGTTATGAACAAAAAAAAACACAATCTGGAAAAAAATATGGATGATCGTGTATTTAAAGAAATCTGAAAGGGCTAGACACTCAGGGTTTTTTAGTTAGCTTGTTTACATCTACCTATAGCACTTCCAATTATAAACTAAATTGTCTCATCTTTATTGCAGGGATATTGCAATTCCCTAGCTCATAAGAATATTTCAAACATAAGTTTAAAAATGGATGTTATGAGTCAGCTATTAGGTCATGATGGAGGTGCAAGCATTTCTGAGAAAATAACTTCATTTAAATATGGTTAAGTAGTTGATATCACTTTCACAAAATTTGGACAAGTTAATCGCATGTTGCTTTTTCCCTGCCCTGTCCCACATTCTTTCGTCTCTGTAGTTGGTAAAATGGCTGTTAGAAAGAGATAATAAAAAAGAAAAAGCTAAATGCTCTTTAAGAGGATATTGGTTATAATACAAACATTTTATTGAAGTCTGCTGTCACTGTCCTTACAGTATCATGCTAAACTAATAAAAACTGTTGTTTTTTATGTGAAGATCTTTCTGAGTCATTGTACCTGCATGTGTATCTCATCTGAGAGACAAATCTATACTCTTTGCCCACAGGTAGGTTGGTGTTTTGTTTTGGGGTTGTTTTTTTTTTTTTTCCCTTGCTGTTCCTGATGGGCAGCACGTCAGGGTTTGGAAACGGAAGGGTAATTCTAAACACAAAGGCTCATAGTTTGCTGTTGTCCAGTAGTGATGGGTACAGCAGACACTCTGGGAAAAAGTTGTGCACACACCTTTCTAACTGATGATGGAGAAAACACCCTTCAGCAATCCTGTTCCAGTGTCAGCATCCTCTGACAGTGGTATGAATTCTGGTACCAAAATACCAGGTATTGGTACTTCGGTACCATTGGCCCTTCCTCTGTGGAAGGTGTCTGGGGCGTTTTTACTTCCCCCTGTTTTTATTTTTCCCTCCCCCAGACTCTGAGTAGTGTGTTTTTTCACTTCTGGTGTGTGACTGAAACTCTGCAGGTTCTTCTTACAGACCATCAGTGCATAAGCAAATTACCAAACTGTAACATGGTCAGCATAATGGTCGTGCATCTATGTGAAGGTACTGGTGCTGGTCATCTTCAGGAAGCTGTGAGCAATTGAGGACTTGCTGTTTGAAACTCGGATGTTTGGTGCTCCCAGAGTATTCAGATATCTACCCTGCACACTCTGGCAGTTTGTATTTGTCTGCGTAGAAAGAGGCACTGTCCTTAGCACAAAGACAAGGCACATCATCTTGCAGTAGGTACAGAGAAATGCCAGAGTCGTGAGAAATATTCTAAGATACAAACCAGATGCCAGATGTCTCTGGCAGTTTGTGTTTTTCTCCTCTGCACATCTGGTTCTTGAGACAATCAAGTCTGTATTAGTGATAGTTCAGAGAACACAGTTTTTGGAATTGCCTTTACGCTGTGCTGCCAGATTGGGGTTGCTCTGATAATCAAACTGAGTTGTTTCAGGTACTTGTCTACTTACTTGCTTCTATCTCCCTGCTCATCTTGCTTCATCAAGTACTTCAGGGATTAGGAGTCTCTTGCTAATAGAACTAGCTGGTTTGGCTAGACTGGGGATAGAAATTCATTTGGTGTTTGGAGTAAGCAGGGAGAGAACAGGCTTCATCTTTATACGTGAGTCATCACTAACACCAGGTCTGTGTTGGTATCACTTGTTTGTTTCTTATTCCGTTTCAAGTGATGCTTATCTTGTAGAATATGTGATCTGCTATTAGTTCCTTTAGGTAGAGAGAAAGGCATCTGAGATTCATCTAGCCATTTTTGTTGCATGGTTTTATACTTCTGGCTGTGCATAGTCCGTTTTCATTACAAATGTGATATGGTGTTACCTGCGCTTTTAATGAATGTCTGGCTAATTAGTTTGTAGCAGAAACTGAGATAGCTCAAGATTATATCTTTCTGTTTTTGTTTTATGAATTTGTGAAGTAATTTCTCTTACTGGTGTGGGTTGGAAGATCTGTAATCAGTTCTGGTTTCTCAAAAATCAAACTCCAGTGGTCAGCTACTGAGCTTTTTGAACAATTATAATTTTGAGGCCAGAGCATTTTGCTTGGAGTTATTTGGCCATGTGTTGGGCACATGGGATTGCTAATAAATATTGTTGTTTCCTGCAGTTCCTAAACAATGACCTTAGCCTTAAGCACAGCAAATGACTTTCAGTGCCTTATCAGTCCTGTGAAAACTTGCTATGTGTAGGTGGCAGTGACTGTATAAAAAGGGCTGGTTTTTTCTTTCTCATTCACTATTCCTCTTACACATGCTGCTGTCATTGGTGTCTTGGTTCAGGCTACAGTATTTAGCTCTGCCACCTGTAGATGCAGGAATCCTTTTCCTGAAATACCTGGATGACCTAGAGTTCTGTCAATAAATCTGTTTCTTGAGGGTTCCTTCTGAAATCCACTGTTCACATACTGGCAGCAAATGTGTTGATGAATTATGTGAACAAGCAGGTTATCATCCCTTCATAAGAAAAAACATTTGAGTCTTGCAATGAATGTCTGTCTTTGGGAACGACATTAGGTTTACATGTCCTAGGTCCCAGTAGTGCTCTTACAGATTTGTTGAATAAATAAAATAGAATAAAGATGTAGCTCCTGCTACAGTCAATTTTCAACTTGGCATTCCAGTTGCTGTTTGTCACGTTTGCTCAAAAAAGGGGATACTGAATAATTAGACTTTTGCCAAAGTGGCAGAATGCCTCCTTTCTTTGTCTCAAGACATATTTTTGATTACTCTGAGTTGAGAATAGCCTGAAAAATATCGATAGGTCTTTCATAATCACAGTTAATTCTGTAAGTATGAGAATGTTCAGTTATCAGACCTGTTTTTTTTTTTTTTAAAAAAAGATGAAATTGTTCCAAATCTGACTTACACCTTCTGCTTAGTTGTTTACTTACTGGGCAGTGCTGTCAGCCTGTTCCTTTGCAACTGCAGTAAAGCTTATACAAAGTAATTAATTCAAATAGAAAAAAGTGTTTTCAAAATGAAAATGAAAAAAAAAACAACCTACAAATTGTGGGTATATGAAATTATGTGTTTCTGAGACATGTATGGCTGACGTTTTTCTGCAGTGTTTCAGCTTGTTGCAGATCAGTGTGTTTCAGTACAATGTTAATTTTTCTTTCCATCTTGAAATTTCTTAAGATCCTAATCTGTGTTTGTCTTCCAATTAGCAATTTATCATTTTGTTCTGACTAGTATTACTTTTATAATGGTTAGTTGCTTTAAAGGAACTATGACAATAAACGTGAAATAGTTCTTTGAATTGCTGTCACAATGATCTGTGTGCCATTAACTTCTAGCTACAGTTCCTCATAGCTGATAGCCAAGCTAGGTGGAGGACGGTGGGATTAGTGCTCATAAGAGCTAAGCTCATAAGTATAGACACATCTTACATGTCTTTCTAGAAGGACAAAATGGTGATGGAGAAGAAATCAACTCCAAATTAATTTCAAGTTGTTTTGGAATTCCTCTTGAACCAATTAGCCACTTTGTTGTCCTCCCCCAGCAGGGTCTGACACTGTAGAAGGAAGGGCTGCGTGCTTGGAACTCTTACAGAGCTGTTCTTGGCTACCTCCCTTAGTCTAAGCCATTTATTGCTTGACTCTTCTCAGCCTTATGAGCCCAAGCTACTGCAGAGTGGTGGAAATGGATCAGAGGATGCATATGCAGCAGTGAATGACTACTTGGACTGCTGTCTCTAACAGGCACAAATGATACTGTCTCGGTTTCAGAAAAGTCTAAACAGGGTGGAGTAACTCATCAATGTCTGCTATGCCTTCCATGCTTTAGGTGTTTCAGATACTAAATTCAGGAGACTGGTACTTCAGTGTTGTTTCCTGAGTGTAGTTAATATTCCTTATGCTTCTTGCTGAAGGAGAGCATTACCTTGCCAGTCATCTCTGCAGGGAAAGGGAGCCATGGATCTAGCTTTTCAGATAACTGTTTACCCCATGATGAATGAGGTTCCTTGAATTCTTGCCAGTGAGGACCTGTTACCTGTTCTCTGTGGGTGTTTTGTGTTACCAACTTACTGCCTTTTAGAATAATGTAAGTGTGGGTCATGTATTCTGGCCTTTATGCCTTTGATAGGATTTTTTTTGAGGAGGCAAAAGAGCATGTGCAGTTCCTCTTAGTTAATAAGTCAAAGTACACGAAGTTAAGTGTGTGCCTACAGGTAGGACCTGTGTTGACTGTGACATGGAATTGCCCTGGGTTTAAACCCACAGCCGAGTTGCAGCACATCAGTTGATTGTGGCAACTAATGGTGTGCACAAGTCTTACCTGAATTTACACAATGCAGTTTGGGGTTGAATTTGAACAAGCCTGTATTTATTGTAAGGAAGGATCCTGTGTGCGGGTAACAATTATGAATTGGTTGAAATGTGACAGACTGAGCAAACGCTATTTAGGTTCAGTGGTTCTCACTCTGTTAAGCAGTGTCCCAAATGACTGGATCTGAGAACAGAATGTTGGGTAAACTGGTTCATGAAAGGAAAAAAGTTGCTGCTTAACAGTGGCTGTTGACTAAAAGATTGCTTTTGAAAAATTGACGTATTAATTACTTGTTTCTCCTTTTCTTAAAGTATGTATAGAAAATATGATTCGACTAGAATAAAAGCAGAGGAAGAAGTTTTTTCAAGTAAGAGATGCTTAGAGTGGTTCTATGAATATGCAGGTAAGGGTGAAATGCAAATTTCCTCCTAATAACAATTTGATTTACATTGGAATATAAAAATTGCATTAACTGAGCTTTTCCAAGCCTGAATATAGCGGCTTTTTTATAAAAGTCTTGAATCTTTTCTTATGTTCTGTGTAGTGTGAAGTTGAAATGTTCAGGGGGTGTGTCTTTAAAAATAAAAAGGTGGGGGATATAGTAACAATAGTTTTGTACCTACTGAATCTGGTGTTTATGGTTTCAAGCAAAGAAGTTAGTAAATTCAAGTATCCCATACTAGCCTTGTCTTTATATTGTTTTCCATCACAAGGTATAGGGAAGGTAGGCTGAATTATTTATTCTTGCTCCTGGGTATAAGAACTTTCTTCAGGTGTACTTCTAGGTTTGTTAATTATGATCTGCAGTCATAAAAGGATGATCCTTTAACAGTGAAGCTGGTTGTTGTATTCATTTTTTACACATGGTTTTCTGAAGGGGAGAACTTGAAATGTGGGGAAAGATGATGTCATGACTGTAAAGACCAAAAGGAAATTAAATAGATGATTGACAAAGAAAATAAGGTCATCTTGCAGTTTTCTGATGCTGTCTTTGATAACGTTGCTCACAGCTTGTTCTGTTTTGTCTACTTCTTATGCATAATGAAGAGTGACTTAATTTGATGTAAGAAAGCATTTTTTCCTTCTCTTAAAAATACATAAACTAAATTAAATAATTTGAGATCTCACTTGTCTGTGGCAGTCTGTGAGAGGAGATTCAGACAAATTCAAGCCAAATCTAACCTGTCAGATTCTCTGTCTTTCTGACCAGCTTGATTTACTTTTTTACTCCAGAAACAGGGATAACTCATTTTTGTCAAGACTTTCATGGAAAGAAGGGGTAAAAGGAAGGCTGTGTATGAAAGACCTTTTGGGTTGCCATTAGATGCATATACCAAGACAAAACAAGAGAAAAGTGGAGAGTATGATTCTGTTTACAGTATTGAGTAACATTCTAAAAAATGAATTTGCAGAGAATAATCTCTTTTGTGTTCTTGCCTCATAAGTCATCTTTATATATGCAGATAGTTGACACTGCATTTGTTTTTTTTCCCCTAGTGAGTCTTTACATTACAGAATGAGTCTTTTTAGAGACTCTTGTGTACACTCAGAGCTGTGAGAGGATGTCATGAGAAGATGGGAAAAGATATAATTAAACCTTGTTATTTCTAGAATAGTAGGCCACCTAATAATAAAACGTAGATTGATCTTGCCTTTATAAAACCTTTTTTCTTGCATGTAATCTTTACGTTGGATGAAAGTAGGCATTTCAGCCCTTTTAAATGCGGGTGAAATAGTTCTAACAAAATAGTCCAAAATACTTAGTGTCCTTTAGAAAAATAGAATTGCACAGGACCGTTCTTAATGCCTATATAATTTTTTCAATAGAGTATTGTAGAAGTTACAAATATCTTGATTTAACAGCATGTTTTAATAGTAGTGCATTTTAATAGCATCTGTATTTTGAATCTTTTTTCCTTTTAAGCCAGCAAAGAAATAGCTGTAATTCATGTCTTCCTTCCCCCTGCTGTTACTAAAATTTACATAATGTGTGGCCATGGTATAACAATATGAATAAACAGGTGCACGAGATTTTTATTTTAGGCTTCTTTTTGTAGAACACATTATATAAAGATAGTATATGAGACCATAAGGAATGAGTTTCTGGGAATGATAACGCCTTGTATCCTGTAGAGCTGTGCATCACATTTTGATGTGGTGTGATCATATGGTAACAGTAGAGACTGAAGCCAAGAAATTAGTTTCACTGGCCACCGTCCACTCATTTAACCGTGGTAATATTACATGGATGTTCTTCTAGTCTTAAGTGCGTTCTTAAAGATCTTATTAATTTACTCTTCCAAGATTATCTCAATAAATGGATAGAATAAAGGATACTGTCAGGAATCAAAGTTGGTTTACAGTTTTTCTGTCTCTGCTTCCAAAAGTGAGATAAAGGTTTAAGTGTATCCAAGTCTGATAGTAAGTGTGGAAATACTTATTGCATGTCAAAACAAACCAACCAACCAACCACATAGAAGTTCAGGTTGTACTGCGTGATTGCGTTTCTCTTGTGCTGTAAAGGTCAGATTGTCTCAATTTTTAGTGATAAGTAAAATGCATTTTGTTTGCAGGCACTGATGACATTGTAGGGCCAGAAGGTATGGAGAAATTTTGTGAAGACATTGGAGTTGAACCAGAAAATGTAAGTTCAAAGCCCCTTCAAAAGATGCCTAACTGTTAGGATGTACATGAGCCAGTCTTAGATCTCGTATTTTTCCATTAAGAATGAAAAAATTCATGTAAGTTTTCTTTTTAAAAAAAGAAAAGAAATATAAACCAGGGAGGTTTATATACACATTTGGAAACAACTTGCCTTTATTTTAAACCCCAAATTGTCAATCAGTAAAAACTAAATTTGTGTTTGCTGCCACCCCTTCTCTTCCACTTTCTGCCCCCCCCCCCCCACCCTCCAAAAGAAAGACATTTTTAAAAAAGAATAAAAAAAAAAAGCTGATGGTTGTCTTTTCTGAAACAGTGAGACGATGCTGGAGATTTAATGTAGCAACTACAAAACTACAAAGTAATGTTCTCTTTGGGTTTTCTAGGAGAGAAGGGGATTTCAAATATTGTAAGCAATATTAGCACTCCCATTATGCCATTTCAAAACACAAATAAGGAATATATATAATGATATATATATATGTTTTATATGTATGTATATGTAGAAGTAAAGGAAATTTTAAAAGGAATAGTTGTGCCTTTTACAGGTTTTCTCCTATTGGCTAACTTTTGCTCTTTAAATGTGTATGCAAGTCCCATCATCTTCAGGATTCATAAAGCATCAGCTCTAAGTAAAATGATAATTGTGGTTTTGAAAGATTTACTGGAAATATAAGATACATTTTGCTAATTTTGTAGTTTATTAGTATAATAAACCCTTGAGATTTTTGCAGACATCTGAATATAGAAGTAGGTATTCTGATTTCATATTAAAAACTATACAGAGCTGCACTAACATTAGCTGGGTTGCAAATTTAAGTGACTCGATAATTTTTTTTCTTCTGGTCTGCAGGGTTAGTTGTCCTGCAGGTTTACCATGTATATATCAAAAGTGGTTTCTTGAAGTTCCTGAATAAGATAGTAATCTCATGGTATCACTTTATCTACATTCTTTATCACCTCAGTCTTCTGTGTGAGAAGTGAAAAGGACTCTGTTTCGTTTTGGGCAAAACTGAAGTATTTATGTATCAGCCTCTATTTTGATGTGTGTTCATGTTAGTTCATCTAGCTTGACTTAACATCTACTTGAATTATACTGCATGTTCAGACCTGCAAAATTAGGTAGGCTGACAGTACCCTGGGGTAGTTGGGTTCAGGTGGGATCATTATTAGTGTTAGATTAATTGGATTTCACAGAGCTCAGGGATTGCAACTGATGTTCATCTAGATGAGTTTAACAAATGTCAGATATAACTTGTCATCAAATTGGAACTTAAATTTTGTAGTTGTTTTGGGAAACCTTTTCTGTAGCTTTTGCACCAACATATCTTCCTTATTGTGCTGCTCACTAGTTGGCTGTGCATGCTCCCTTGAAGTAAGGTGGCTACTGGTAACTTGGGTGGATGTTCACTGTGTATCTTTGCACCGTTACCTTCTCTTTGTTTGGATTATGTACAGGTTTGTCACTTCCAGGTTTTTTAACTTTTAAAATAGTGTAGCAAAGATCTGAACATCCCATTTATGAGTAAAGCATTTGTAGCCTACAAAACTAGTTATTAGAAAAATGTGTGGATATTTTTATTAATTCTTTTCAGTCTTTGTATTTTTTTTCTCTTTAAAACAGGTAGTTATGCTTGTGCTAGCATGGAAGTTGGATGCACAAAACATGGGCTACTTTACATTGCAAGAATGGTTAAAAGGAATGACATCACTACAGTAAGTGCTTCGGAAAAGCTCTTAAGTTTGTTATGGTAAACCAAGTTTTTTAGGAAAAACACACGTTGATGTTTGGACTCACAACACCTAAAGCAGAGCGCTCTACTGTGGAGTAGAAGCCATACATTTTTGGTCCTATTTATAGTGATACGACCACTTAGAGACAACTTGAAACCTGACAGCTGCATGTTTAAATACAGTTGGATTAAAATGTCTGCAGTCTCAAGAAAACAGAAATGTCAAGAGGTTTGACATTGTTCTGTCCCCAAGGACATCTATCTTTGTCACTGGATTGGACCTATCTATTAGATATTGGTATGTTGCTAGAGCATGTGTAGTTTGAAATGCTAAATAACACAAACCCTTTCTGTGACTCTGCATTGTCATGTTCTTTTTAAGAGTTGCCTTCTCCAGTTGAGAGCTTCTCTTCATGGCATATTTAGCATAAATGTAGCTGAATAATCACAGGTTTCATAGAGAGTTGGAGAAAGAACTGTGTTTTTGATTTACCTTCCAGAACAGAATCAGTAAAACTGTAGGAAGTTCTACAGTTTCAGGAAAACTATAGAAGTATTGTTTCACTGCTGTGGTTTGCTGGTTGTTTGCCATGTGTAGACAAGCTCTTAGTTTAATCTTTTGGAGAGAGCATTTTACATAAAACCAAACAAATTTGTATCAGTGTACCAGTGTAAGACTTTGTTATTTTATCTAAATCCATTTCACACTGTGGGTTTAATCAAGGTGTTTTATGCAGATAAACTCATAAACATGCCTTTGTAGAGAGTGATGTATTTTGAACAGATTGATGGGGATAAGTGTTAGATATTCTTTTCTGAAACATCAGACATCTGTATAAGAATGCAGACTCTAAATTCACTTTGTGCTTTCTTATAGATGTGATACTACAGAAAAATTGAGAAATTCTCTGGATTACTTGAGATCTTTATTAAATGAGCCTACCAATTTTAAACTTATTTATAGATACGCATTTGACTTTGCACGGGTAAGTACTGTAAAAGACCAGCATCTGAAATGAAAACTTTACTTTCATAAGTAATAATTGAAAGACTGCATACTTCTAAGTATGTTTCCCTTAAGATACCACTTAAGATTGCTTCTAACGAATGGAACTATTTGTGTTCCGTTGTGCAAAATGCCAGAACTGGAAAAGAAAATTATATAGGATGCTTGGTGTTCAATGGTTTAATGTTGTGACATGTTTTGCTACCTATCTGCTTCAAACTATTTTGTGATTTCAAGGAAGTAATTTGGGCCCTATTCTGTTGCATATTGGAGCTTTGCCACTTACTTCCACTGGCTTTATAATTACCCTGCTTTTTCTTCTTACTGTTGGAATTTTGTGAGCATTAACATATTTAAAGCAGGAAGGCACTTTAGACATTTCTGCATATGGTAAAAGTAACCAACATGATAAAAGCTGGATATGACAAGATATAAATACTGGTTCAGAAGACTGTTGGAAGGTCATTAATATTGTTCTCAGTATTTACTAAACAATATCCTGATATCAGTCTTACTACTATAAAGTATGTATTGATAAAATTGTACCTGTATTGGAACCCATAATATGCATAAGACTATTCCTACTTAAAAGGAGCACTAAAAGAACTTTAATTTCTGAATTAACACTTTGACACGGAATTTGGACATTCATCTTGCTAACATGATGGCATATACAGAAGATTTAACATAAAAATGATTCCAGGCAAAACTGAAGCTCAGATTTCAGTGCAGGAGGACCAAAAGCACCAAGAAAATTTGCAGCAAAAAAGTAACATGACAAAAATAGTAAGAAGAAGTTGAATTTACGGCAGTTCTGATAGTCTGTCAAAAGTAACTCAGGTTTGTGGTACATCGGTGCTTTCTGCACATCAGCACGCAGAGATTCATGGTAGTTCACTTTTAACCAAAGAAACCTACAGGCAAATATGACAGAATGCATGGTATTAGTATGAGGGTAAAAAAGCTGGGTCAACATCTTAATTCCTCCTTTGCTGTGTGAAGACTTATTCTGCCAGTTTTGCTCAATGTAAAATGCAAAGGCTAGAAATTACTAATATTGCCAAAGCAGTTCAAGATACTGATGAAATATTTGAATAGATTAAAAAAAATGTTTTACTAGTAGTAAATCTGCGCCAGCCAATGGCCTGTCAGAAGTGCAGAAACTTAAAAAGAGGATAATGGGTGGAGTTTTTTCAAGAGGTACCAAATTGATGTGACAAACAGTGGTCTTGAAAAAGAATTTAAACATTGAGACACAGATGCTCTGACATCATTTGTGACAAAAAGACCCCAGATTGTAGAACTGTAAGTCAAAGGCGTATCAACAGGGGAATTGTCAAAACAATATTAGATTAATAGAACTATTGACATTCTAATACTGTGGAGCCAGGGGAAGTCTATAGGCGAATGGCATCCAGTAAGAATAGAAATGAATGCTGGCAAAGGCTGATATATTTATCTAGATGCAGCAGATTAATTATTCTGATAAATATATACAGATTCAAGTGATTGACTTTAAAAAGCTGATGGGAGAAGTGTCGTTTTTGATTCAGAAGACTACATAATTTCCATCCTGAGAGAGTAATCCTTTCAGAGCAGTGCTCCTTGGCAAAGAACACTTGTCTAAACCTCTGAAGTTTTGGGAGAGAATTTTTGAAAGTGTCTGTTGTGATTTGGTATTTAGAATTAGTTTGTCAATAAAAATAAGTATCATCAAGGTTTTATGTGGCATGCACCATTTAAGTCAGCATGGATTTGAGGAAATAATTTAAAACACCATACGCTGGTATTAAACATAAATACGTTTCTTGCTCCCTGTTTGCCGTTGTCATTGGTAAGTTTGAGAACATACAGATGTATGTATTTCATGGCTTAAATAGGCCTTTTTTCAGAAATATTGGGGGGGTGGGCAGGGGGATCTTAGAAAGACTGTCTGTCATCAACGTAAGACAAATACTGAAATTTATCAGAGTTTGTCAGCATATTCTTTCCACTGTGTCCAAGAAAGAGAATGTAAGTATCTGGAATGTATGTTAAGAACAAAATTGGAGCATCTGTCATGGCAGATGTGCCACTAGGCAGTTGGAGGTGGGTAGAAAGGGCCTATCTGAACAGTAGCTGGAGAGGGAGAAGGTAGAAACTTAACAATGTAAGGTATGTGAAAACAGCATGGCCCAAGTAAAGGCACCAGAGGCTGATTTTGTTAACGCTTGAGTGTGTGGGAAGAATTTGGAGTGTAAAACAGTATGGAAAATTAAATGTATTCTCACAGCAGTATGATTTCTGCTTAAAGGTGTTTGTGACAGAGGTATAAATGGGCTTCAGAAAGAGGAGTAGTTTTTAGAACTATTTGATGTTGGAAATAAGTGAAAGAATTGTATCATATTAATACCGAAATGCCTTTGCAGGTTTGTTTTTCAGCTTTATTACTAATTGAAAAGCTTTGTTCATCCCGGAATTTACTTTGTTCCTCTAGATCAGATTGAGTGAAGTCCCTCTTGGATTCAGTGACCAGAATGTTTTCAGTGTTGCTGGCCTCCCCACTTTCCTTCCAGAACAAATATACATTAAATTTTGTCTACACAATTTTAGAATTCAGCTGTATTTTGTGTCAAGTGGGTTTCAAGAAGAGAGGGTAACGTGGCTAAGGCATTCAGTTGTTGGCTGAGAACTGGGATCTCGCTCTACCACATCCTTTCTGTGTGATAGAAGACAATTCAGTTATGTTTTGAGTTTATTTTTTTAATAAAGATGTGTATTCTGTAATACGTACAACTGCACTTGTACAGGTGAGGCATAGGGCTTATTTCCCTTGTCTTGGGTAGCTGTCTTGCACTGTTCTGTTAGGCACTCCCTGTGTCCTGGATATCCCTATATCCCTGGTTTTTCCTAATTTAGACTTTGCAGTCTGCAATCATGAGTACATATAGAGAGATGAAGTTCCACAGTAGCTGCTGTGAAACTTTATTTTTTGTGATTTCATTAATTTCTGAGTTTGTAGCTTAAAGCTATAACCAAGGTATAAAAGGGTGGGGTTTTAAGTCCCATCTCTCACCAAAATCTGTTTAATTTCAAGACAAGAAATGTAGGTGGATAAACTACTTAAAATAAAACTGAATCTCACAGGTACACATTACTTTTGAGATGAGCTGAAGTTGTGTTATCGAATATCTTAACTTTCCCACTGATAAGTTGTAATGAATCTGCTGCATACAGATGATGCTTTGCTTCTTTAGCAGAAACAAAAAAAATTACCCCCTAAGCCTTAATACGCTACTGCTATGTTCAACTAAAACTGAGACAGTTCTGAGAGGGGTCTCCATGTGCTAGTGTATTATGTTCCCTCTGCTCATTTTATAATTAATTTAATCTGAATTTTATGTAATCAGTAGAATAACAGAACAAAGAACTTCTTTGGCTCACTCTTGCATAGTCAGTGTTACTTGATAGCTACTTATCTACTGGCAGTTTATGTAGTTGTAATAATACCGCAGGAAATACATGCAGCGACACTATTTTAAGAGGTGTATGGCTGTGCAGACACATACGTGTAAACATGGGTACGAGTCTAATGGCCATTGCTTTCTAGAAAGGTCTGAAGTCACAAACAGGAGTGTAATCCCTCATCTGCAATAATGGTGAGAGTTTTTTTGGAAAGTCTGTAGAAAGCAGCATCTCTGTATAGCAAGCCATTAGCTACAAGGAAGGAAATTTTACTAGGAAGCTGTGTTTTATTAAAAACCACTGTTAGATACTGCTAGTTATTATTCATTTGTTAACGTATTTTATGTATGGGTGAGCTGTAGAAGAGGCAGTGAGGGAAGTGAAAAATCCTGAAATCATGCTCTTTTTTCCTTTTTATGCAGGAAAAGGACCAGCGCAGCCTAGATATCAATACTGCCAAGTGTATGTTGGGCCTTCTTTTGGGAAAAACATGGTCCCTTTTTCCAGTATTCCACCAGTTTCTAGAGGTATGAAATTTGAAACCGAATTATGTTTTTTTATCTGTCTTCTGTGGTTAGTTTAACTAGAGGTACAATGAACACCTAAGAATTTTTTGTTCTGATTTAGAATGTACTAGCCCCCACAGCAGCACTTGGAACTGGTTATCTTTCCTTTCTTCCTTTTCCTCAAATCCCTGTGCTGTTAAGGTTTATTTAATGCAGAACAAAGTATAGAATGTCTTTGATTTGCTTTTGGACTTCCCTTTAATTGCTGCATGTTTGTCCACTAAAAGGTGTCTTAATCAGAAACATGAATTATTCAACAAGAGTTTGACTACTTAGTGGTTTCTTTTAATCCTGTTTAGTTTTAGATGGCATACTGATTAAATAATAATTCATCACAAGGCTTAAATGTTCTGTAAGAAAATCTGAATTTGAGGGAGTTGCAAGTATATTTTAGTAACTTATTTTTCTTGCCTTAAGCAGCAATCAAAATACAAAGTTATCAATAAGGACCAATGGTGTAACGTTCTTGAATTCAGCAGAACAATTAACCTTGACCTCAGTAACTATGATGAAGATGGAGCCTGTAAGTACTACCATATGTTGGTGTTTCAAAAGAATTTATTTCTCTGAGCTTAATCATTCAGTGTCCTTTTACAAAATTTTGTAAAATACAGTTATTTGATCTCTCTACAGGGCCAGTGTTGTTGGATGAGTTTGTGGAGTGGTATAAAGGAAAACAGATGACATAGGAGTTTAACTATGCACAGCCACTCAAGAGTCACTGTTACCACAGTTATGTCAACCATTAGCCATAAACTGCTATTTGTATCAAAGTGCATGCTGCTTTTCTTGCACTGCATCCCTTTTGCAGGGAACTTTTGATGTTTGCTATTTAACAAGCTAGCTATGCTTGCTGTGTAGCATTGTTCTCTTTGAAGGCTGCTTTGCATTTTGTATTTACACTACGAATTGGTGAATTTGCCAGCGTCTTCACTGTGATTATGTGTATATTGCTGTCTAAATTTTGTATATGTGTATAAAAAAAAAGCTTCACCTAGGGATTATTTCTGCAGAAATGTATTGTAAAAATAATTTTGTGGCATATTCCTAGTCCTCACTTACATGTTTGTTTGAAAATATAGTTATTTTGTTTTTCTTTTGGTCTCAAATGTAGCATTTCAGAAAATGAAATTAACAGACCGCTTGGAGGTAGTTATGTGAAGAACTATTCAATTTTCATGTTACTATTTGAGATGCCAATTTCAGAGAAGACATGCTGTGACTTTCTTCATCGGATTTCGCCAAACCTGACCTATTGCTTAATAGGAATGAAACATTGGTGTCTTAAACTATATATACACCCATATAAATATTGAAACACTGTAATAGTTGTACATGCCACAGATGATTTCCATTTGAAGAAAAAAGTACTGAGTTTTTAATGTTAAAACTGCAGTAGTCGTTACAGGTACCAATGAACAAATTAAAGTACCTTCTAAAAATGGGTTTTAGACTTCCATAAATTGCATTTGGCACACTCCTTTTAATTTTTGGTGTACCAAGAGTGTTTGGTCTATGTTGCGATCTAGTGAAATTAAAAGTTGTAAGCTAGAATTAGTGGTTTGGGGAATAAAAGTCTGCTCACCCCTAACACATAGGTAATACAGATTTGGGGTTGGCTGCTTTTGGTTTTTTTGGTTTTTTTTTTTTTTGTTTGTTTGTAACACTAGTCTTTCCCAGGGTCTCTAACTTTCTGTTTCTAAGTAATTAAAAATATGATATCAAATAGTCAAAATATTACTTTTTCTTTCGTGCTGGGGATTGGAATTTCCTAGCAGAATGTCCATTGCAGGCAATGGGCTTGTTAAACACCAGCATTGAATGACAGTACTTTTTAGTAGGGGCCACTACCTATATCACTCATTTCTTTATCTGTATAGGACAGTTCTAGTGATTATTTTGGGGAAAACGAGTGAATGGAATGATGTTTAAGTTCTGTAATTTTGTCACATTGTCTTTGCCTTACCCTTCTTTATTAGGTAACGTTACTGTTGATTTTAATAAATAGGTCCTTGAAGTATCCGGTGCTATTAAACTTGGACCCCTAAGGATTTATTAAAATGTTCCATATTGATTCAGGGAGCATTTAACCAAAAAGGGCCAGTGGGTGTTTTGGAATTAATAACGTTACTTTTCTGTAGAAATATTTCACAAGGTATTGACAGTTTTGATATTTCTATAGAATGCAGTTCAGGGGAAGGAGGGGAAAGCATTTTAAGTTGAATGTGAAATTTTCAACCATACTGAAGGTCCTATTCTGCCATCACTGAAGTCAGGAACAACTGTCATTAGCTTGACTACTTTCAGCATTAAGCCTAGTTTAGCAAAAGCACATTCGTTTGCTGCCCTGGACCAGGAGGTTGTAACTGTGGTCCTACAGGTGGTCAGTCGTGTTCAAATCTGTTTGGTGGTGGTGTTTTTTGTTTGTCAAACTCAGTGGCCAAAGACAAAAATTGTGTGTGCTTGTGTATATTTGTATTATATACGTAAATATAGAATATGTATGCATATACAAAACATAATTTCATGATGCTGAGAAGAAAATGTCACCTTTCCCTGTGAAATAGTCACGCTCAGATTTCCATGACACTAAATAGCACTCTTTAAAATTAATAGTGATAAAACTTATATAGCCACTGCTTTCTCATGTACTAATAGGCATAACCTTAATTCCATGTTTGATGCCAGTTTGCACAAGAAATTAATTCCGTGGAGTGTGGTATTTAATGTTTACAATAAGCCTCTTACTAAAACACACAGGTTTTATTAAGACTTCTGATGTAAATGTGTATATTACCATAGTATAACCGTAAGGAAGTATCAGTGGAGCTGCTGGTTTAGTTCTTAAAAGAATGAACTTAGAAGCAATATAACTTTTAACATTAGGCTCAATTGTGGTTGCTAAGATTTTAAGTGAAATACTGTAATTGTTCTTAAATGTTAAGCCTAGCTACTGACTCTAGAAAACGGTTTAGCACAAATTGGCTTGAATCCTGCAACAAATACAAGGTTTGCATAAAAGGTTTTGTATGTCCAATAATGGAAGCAAGAGCCAAAGACACTTTTGATCTATTACTGTTATAGGTATAACTTTCATATAACAGGGTCAACAGAAATCTCTTCAGCTCAGCCAGGTGCTCTTTTTCCGAGTTTTGCTAATGTTTAGCAAAACAGAAAATTTAATTAAACACAAAGAACACAGAGGAAGAGAAACCTCAGAAAGTACTCATGCTGTGTAAGTAAACAAACCTCATTTTTCTTTGGGTAAAAGTAATCAGGAGTGATGGAAAGGAAGAATGTGTTTGGAAATGGATCAGATAGATGCTGCAAAATTTTTTTTCTTCCACTGGCAAGCAGGATGAATCTGTAGTCTTCAGAAGGTTTATGAACATGCATCTTCATAAAATAAACCACAAATTCAATTACAGCTAGTAGACAGCTTTACTGACATTTATAGAGAGCAAATGGACTAAAATGGACCGTATGGTTTGATAAGCTTCCCTGTGCTATCCATCCTTCTGGTTTTGCTATATGCTGATAAGCAGAGGATCCTAACATTGCCAGCTCTTGTATTTTGGAGGAATTCCCACTCACTTTTACATAATTGTGGAAACTTAACTAAGCTCTTCAGTTTACCTGGTATTTGGTACAAGTTTGGTGTTTGCTTTTTTTGTTTGTTGTGCCATCATATAGTTGATGTAGGAATTTTTGTGTTGGTTTTTTTTGTGTGTGTGTAGTGTTTTTTTTCCTTTTGAAAAGTAATATACAGAACATGGTGACTTGTTGGACAAGAAGACACTGAGAGGTCATTCTGACAGAAATGTCACAGGTCTTGCACTAACCTTTCTGGTGTACTATTACTGTCCTTATAGCAGAAACTTGATGATCTATGTGCAATTCATCCTCGGTATTTGGGAGATGAGAAGTGGAAAGCCAGTTAGTGAAAGGAAAACAGAATCCAGAGACTATAGCAGTGGACACTCAAAGTTGATAGATGAGAAACATTTGGAGCCATTTGGACTCAATGATCTTAAAGGTCATTTCCAACCTAAATGATTCTATGATACTATGAATATTAGTAACCAAAACATTCCACAAATTAAATTTCATTTTAAAGCAAAATAATATTAAGTATTTAAAATATTAATATAATTCTGTGTTACTGTTGTTTTTTCACTTTTTATATTTTTCAAGGAAGGCAAGCTGAAGAGGGTGGAATTTATTGGAATCCTTATGTACTTGAATTTTCAGTTAAAACCTGTTTAAGGTTGTCTTTAAGCTACAATAAATGTTTGGGTTACTTTTGTGTAGCCTTTTCTACCATTTGTAGAGGACTGGAGGCTTCTCCCATTTTACCACAAATACATGCATTTTATTTCATCCCAAATATGCTCACACAATCAAAATTTGTTACAGCTCATTACTACTTGGTTTATGTTCCCAAGTAACTTTTTTGGAGGGCAAGAAATGGATGTCAGTTGTGTTAAGGTTTTCCCAGATTTCTGTTGACCCTTGGTCACAAGTCTAACAAATTGTTTAATACTCTTGGAATTCATATAGACAGCTTTAAAAGTTAGCTTGTGCCCTGGTTTTAATGATAACTGCTGAAATACCTCTTTCTAGGCCTTATATTTTGTCCTTTCATATTGCCATAAAAGTGTATAGAATCCATCCACCAACTAAATAGTTTGCTGTCTGTAACTGCAACCAAATCTCAGCTTGATTTTTTTGTTGTTTTTTTTTTTTTTTTAAATCCCCCCCCGTGTGTGTGCGCGAATGTGTGTACATGTGTTGTTACAAAATAGTACCTACTGACACTGCTGTTGCAGGAACAGCAGTTAACCTGTAACTGTGAATGCTTTATGTCTTAGTTACTTGGATATTACATAAATAAGGTGTGCTAAACTCCTGTGACTCACGACCTGATGAAAATACTGTTACGCCACCTAACATGAGTTCATCCAGTTGATTTTTAGGTCTTTTGCTGGTGTTGATGTAAAATGGCATCCCACAAATAAACAGTATTTGTGTTGGTTTCAGCAACTGACTTCAGATTTTTCTGTGGTTCATACTTCAGAAATTTTCATATCTGAACATGCATTACGTCAGCTGGTGACCTTTATCAGTTAGTGGCAGAGAACTTGTATGTACAATCTTGTCATCCTTATTTCTGATAGTAAGGCAAATCGCTATTTAAAACTGAAAAAGGAAAGGTATGTTTCAAATGGAATGTGTGGGTGTAAAACAGTATTGTAATACAAACATTTTCAACAAAAAGAGTCAATTTGAGCAGGAATTTCTCTTAAGCCAAAATTTTACAAGAAGCATGATCACCACCTGCTTGTCTTGACACAGGCTTTTGGCCTATGAGGTCCTCATAGAAAAGCAGTTGATATATGGACTGGATGAACAGACAGTGAGGTAGACTGAAAACTGACTGAACAGTCAGACCAGGTCAGTAGCACAAGATCTAGTTGGAGGCCAGTAACTAGCGCTGTACCCCAGGGATTGGTACTGGGTCAAGTCCTCTTCAACATCTTCATTGATGACCTGGATGATGGGGCAGAGTGTACCCTCAGCAAGTTTCCTGATGACACCAAACTGGGAGGACTGGCTGGAGGACACCAGAGGGCACGCGGCCATCCAGAGGGACCTCCACAGGCTGGAGAAATGGGCTGACAGGAGCCTCGTGAACTTCAACCAGGGGAAGTGCAAAGTCCTGCACCTGGGGAGGAACAACCCTGTGCACTGGTACATGGTGGGGGCTCCCCAGCTGGAAAGCAGCTTGGCAGAAAAGGGAGTGGGGGTCCTGGAGGACACCAATTTGAACATGAGCCAGCAACGCGCCCTCGCTGTAAAGCAGGTTAATGGTATCCCGGGCTGCGTTAGACAAAGTGTTGCCAGCAGATCAAGGGAGGTGATCCTTCCCCTCTGCTCAGCACTGGTGAGGTCACACCTGGAGTCGTGTGTCCAGTTCTGGGCTCCCCAGTTCCAGAGACCCCCAACATAACTGGAGAGAGTCCAGCAGAGGGCCATGAAGGTGATGAAGGGACTGGAGCTCCTCTCTTATGAGGAAAGGCTGAGAGACCTGGGACTGTTTAGCCCGGAGAAAAGAAGGTGCCGGGGGTATCTTACAAATGTGTATAAATATCTGAAGGGAGGGTATAAAGAAGGCAGAGCCAGACTCTCTTCAGCAGTGGCCAGTGAGAGCACCAGAGGCAGTGGGTACAAACTGAAATCAGGAGGTTCTCTCTAAAGGTCAACACACACTTTTTTGTTTTGGTTTGGTTTGGTTTTTTACTGCGAGGGTGACTGAACACTGGCACAGGTTGCCCAGGGAGGTTGTGGTGTCTCCATCCTTGAAGATGCTCAAAAGCTATCTGGATGTGGTCCTGGTAGCCCTGCTTGAGCAGTGGGTTTGGACTAGATGACCTTCAGAGGTCACTTTCAATCTCAACTGTTCTGTGATTCTGTAATTTCAAAATGATATAGAATCATAGAATCGTTAAGGTTGGAAAAGTCCCTTAAAATCATCGAATCCAACTGCTAACCTATCGCTGCTGCGTCCACCACTAAACCATATCCTCAAGCACCACGTCTACCCTCCTTTTAAATACCTCCAGGGATGGAGACTCAACCACTTCCCTGGGCAGTCTGTTCCAATGCCTGACGACCCTTTAGGTGAAGAAGTTTTTCCCTAATATCTGACCTAAAAAAGAAAAGAAAAATATCTGTACGTTACTCAAATGTAATGCTGGAAGAGAGGACCAGTCTAGTAGTACTTAAATGTGGTGATATTTTGATCTGAGGGTCTGTTCATGACCTTAAACACTTGTGTTTTTCTTTTTAGAAGAGTTTTTCAATTATGTGACTTGTAATGAGCTGTCACATTGATTATCTTAAAGCAAAAGCGATAGTATCTAAGGAGAGGAGTAGAAAAGCTGTTAGTAATAAGACATGAAAATTACAGCCTAAATGTCCATAATACTTTCACAAATTTAGTTTTGAAAGGAGCGATTAGTTAGTCTTACTACTTTGCATTTCTTGCAGAGTTACAAATCTGTTTTTGAATAGGAAGCAGACTTAAAAGCTGGCAAAGAGAACAAAGAACACATGTAAGAGATTTCACGAGAAAAATTTTTAATATATTTTGTGCTATCTGAGCTACCAGTCCTAAGGCTCCTGACTTAAAATATTATTTAAAGTTGAATGTATTTACATTACAATTAGAATATTGTAATGTAGAGCCCATTCTAGAGAAGTGGTTCTTCATTACATTCGTGTTTCTGATGAAGGCTGGGGTTGCCTTCACCAGTCGTCAGAATGTAGCCTGCTGCTTGTGTTTATCAGAGGGGTGAGTCAGTCTTCTGTACCATGAAAACGTTAATGTTACTATCCAAATAGTTTCTGATGTTAATTATATGTAGGTTAAATGTGAATGTCTTTTCTTTATATTCAAGGTTATTTTCCATCCCAGTTATCAGTGTACTCCGGAAAGATTTAAATACTTTGTACGTACAGCAAACAACTTGATAATTATCAAAGTATCATAAGTATGTCTTTGAAGGCTTCGTTTCATTCTGATGACTGTATCTGAAGTTTTTGATCCGCTCTTCAGACTTCAGTATTTTTAACTATACTGATTCACTTTGAGGAGTACTATGTCGTGTCGACCGCGGAACTCGGCACGCCCTTGCCCTGTGAGAAGGGAGTGCCCAGACTATGACCAACATCCTCTTGGCTGCCTCCTTGTGCTTCATGTACAAATTCATACAGTATACGCTCAGCCACCTTTTTTTATTGAGCCTATTCTGTGGCTTGGTCTGTTCACCCACTATCAGCTGTGATAGCAAAACTCATGTTCAGATAAGACTTATGTTACTACCTGAAGTAACTGATCAAGCTAAAGAAGTTTTAACATCCCTAGAGCAGCTGCAGTTACGCCTCTCTGCAACTGTAACTGCTATGCAGGAGGGAAAAAAAAGGTGGTGTCTGTATGATGTACACTTACACCCCTATAAATGCAACTGTTTTTATACTAGTATGGGTATTCTAGAAAATTCTCAGTGACCAAACCAGCTAAGCTAGTGAAGTTTTCCATGCGAACAAGTTATAATGGCTTGATATCAGCTGAAATGTAAAGAAAAGGGAGTGGATAAAATCTCGGAGGGAGTCAGTGAATGGGGATGGGGGAGGGCAGCTGTGGAGCTATTATGTACGGAAGGGCATGGAGAAATAGGATGGATAGAGAGGAGCAGAGTATGGAGAGTAGTGCTTGGAAGCCACAGAAAATATAAAAGGTTTTGAACTAACTTCCAGAGCAGTTGCTAATGAAGCGAGGAACTAATATGAAGGAGAAGCAGCTGAGTATTTGGGTTTGAATGAACAAGTGATAATAAGAGTGTCTGGAGTGATCAGTAGCAAAGGAAAGGTGAAAGATTAGGCAGAAATCTGAAGGTAAGTTTGAGACATCAGCAATATTCTGACGGTAGAATGAAATACATTGTGACGTGTTAAAAATCCCTTGATGAAGGAGCAGATTTATTTTCTCTGATGGGAACAGCAGATGACCTTTTTCTGTAACTTTAAGGCATAATGGGAGGCTTAGAAAACTCAGAGTTTCTCACAAGTAATATACTGTCTGCATCACCACTGCAGCGCTCCCGTGATCAGCAAAAAGATGCAAAAATAATTTTCCAATATATATTTTGAAAGCCTGCTGAACTGTAGCAGAAGCAAATGACAAAATGTTGCTCTGTATGAGACACCAGCAGAGCCAAATATCTTTCCCCACCCCACCCCCACCCCACCCCCCTGATCCATGGAATTGGCTTGCTTATGTGCTTAGATTTCTTAACTTGTTAGCAGCTGGTACAGCCAAAAGGTGACAGACCTTGGAGAGGTCTGTCAACGCAGTGCCTGAAGGCTCATACATACCAGAAAGAGCAAGTCTGCACTTTTTTTATGTATTCCATTTTTAAAGTTGCTTTGGCCACAAGCAACTTCTGTGTATAATGAGCTTTCCTGAAAGCTGGTTATGAGTACTAAGAAAAGCACTGGTGGTGAGGAAATACTGCTCTGTTTTCTTCTCTTAGTGGCTATGTAGCTGTTCCTATGAGGAATCACGCTCAAATTACCCAGTGCTTTACTTCCAGACAGCCTCTGAAAACGCAGTTGGTTTTCATGTTACATACTGTTCTCTGAGAATAGCAGCCTTAAATTCAATAGAAGGCAAGGCATTACACAAGTATTGAGACTGTGGGGATTAGGAGATAAAAATTGCAGTAGAACAAGGTATATAACAGACATTTTTACAATCAAGGAATGAGTTGTATTGTGAAACATACTTTATTTTAGAGTTACTGTATTTTTAACATCTCTGGAAATGCTGTGATTTTTGCAGATTTGAGTGTTTTGTCATCTAGTTCTTGTCTACTCAGACTGTATGAACAATTTTGGACAGCTAAATGTGTAAAACTTTTTCCTGTGTTGGAAAACAGAAAACAAAATCAGACCCTTAAACTCATGAATAATTTGATGACACACTATCAGTTTCTTCAGATGATGATTTCATCCTTGGTTCCTGAATGGGCTTCTACCGAAGCAATGAAGCCAATACCTGCTCTTAAAAAAAAAACTTCTTAGAAATCTTCCAAGAACTAATTGGAAAGCAAGAAGATCTATGTGAATGACAGCAGATTCATTGCTTGTAATTGAATTACAGATGTTACTGAGTGCAGTTACTTGCAAATACTGTGGTGACCTAAATCAAATCCATGCAACACCCACCTGAAAGTGCCATATAATCTGTTCTGAGTTGTGTTAGAGATTTCGAGAAAATCAGCCAGGAAAAAAACCCAAACCAAACCAGTAGGCGATCTAAGCGTAGGTGACTTGGCTCAGTAAGTACATAACTGATAATAGTGATGCTAGATGTGTAAAACAATTATTAGAAGGAACTTAAAGCAGTAAAGAAAATATTTTTCAAAAGATCAAATAGTATCAGTGCTGGTCTCCTTCAGTTACTTTTACTTGGCTCTTACGTGTTTTGCAATACTTTTTTATTTTAGTTCCAAGTATGTGAAGCTAACAAAATTTATTAGCTTCTCTCAGCATCTCTTTGTTCTTTCCTAGCTTTCTCTTTAAAGATAGTTTCAAAGATGTACAGTGCCATTGAACTTGCTCCTCATCTGATGGCATTGAAACGTGTTCCTTCAGTTTGGAGTTTTTAGTGAATTAATTGTGTCTTTATAACAGTTTTCCCAGAGCTGCTGCCCAGCCTTCTGCATTTTCTGGGAACCTGGGCCTATTCCCCATTGTGATGACATTCCCCTTCAAGGACTACATCAACGACACTGTGTATGTTAAAAGGGCCTTGGGCCATATTCAGAGAAAATTTTATCTTACATTTGTTATCTTTCAGTTTAGAAAAAGTTACGTCTATCAAGCTATTGATATTCTAATACAGCAGTTTTGAGCTGCTCTTGATTTGCCCCTCTTAATAAAATTCTGAAGTGGATATAGGATCCTCTTTTATAGGGAATTATGGTTTAGTAATAGTAGGTTGTCTTTTTTTTTTTTTTAAAATTACCCTGCCCATGTCATCATATCTGCAAACTACAGGTGATGTCCCATCAGTAGCTAGATCTCTGTCACTGACTTTTCTGCAAGGTTTGAATTCTGTTCTGTTTCTTTGAAAAAGAAGGGTTTCGTTACTCCTATGTCTTGCCAAGTTAAAAAGTAATTTTTAAATGTAATTGAATACTGCTTAGACTACCTATCTTTGCAAAACTGTGGGAATTCAGACACTTAATCCACAGATTTAGTTCAAAAAGTAGAAGATGGCATTATGTACTATTTCACTGTATAGGGTGAGTCCCACAGGACAACACAATAATAGCAGTAATGTAATGATAATTTCAGTGTTACATTTATTTTAGACAAAGAAAAACAAAATAGTGCATATCAGAAGCAAAATTTGAAGGGAAACTAATATCTTAGTACCAGCAATAATGAGAAAGTAAATACTATTATTATAACTCAGCAAAAGCTTTATTATTAGTTATAACTACTGAGTAGTTCACTCATTTGAGTATCCTAGAAGTCCATGGCTTCTGCCCTGAATTACCCTTTGGATTTATGATAGTTTTTAAATTGGATGAATCCAGGCTTTCGACATCTCATTGTTAAGTCTAGTTCCGTTACTTGGATTTCTGAAGGTAAAGGCAGATAGATAGTTGTACTGGGGGGGGGAGGACCCCCCCCCCAAAACAACCCTTGGTATCTAACAGTTACTGCAAGCTACACATTTCATTTTAAGACACAATCATTTTTGCACCTACTATATGGCATAAACACTGTGGGAGCTTAGTATTACACTTTTGTGTCTCAGCTATTGAAGTTGGTTCTCCTGCTTTGCAAAACATTAGCAAATCCATCAAATGCTCTTTTCTTCTTAACAAAAACCTGGCCCTGTCCTGAATTAGTCTGTTTTTTTTGACTGAGTTTTTCACTTGAATTTTGGAGGTTGGCAGCAGTTGTAGAGTTGTTCTCCAGTCCTGTCAAAGTAGTATCATCCTCCGCCTGGCTAGAATCGGTGCGTTTGGAGATTATATTTCCTGTAGGCTTTTGAGGGAATGAACACAAACTGTAACGTGTGCTTTCATTGAAGAAGCCTTGTGGGACTGAGATGCAGTATGCATCCTCGTCACTCTGATCCAGCTGGAAACGATCTTCTCTGTTGAAGACCAATTGCGTTTTCCCAGAGGAGTGAAGATGCAGCAGATCTGCCATAAGATTGCCAGACTGTGTTTCTTCGGGCAGACTACAGTTGCTGGTATCCTGTAATTCTGTGTATCCAGCACAGTCTCTGTCATTAAAACCTGTTCGCATTTTATCTGCACAAGCCTTAGTTGTGTTCACCTGCTTCCCCTGTGGTAGCAAGTCTTCTTTCTCTGTAATAACCATAAAATGATTTTCAGCTGTGTGTTCAGGCAGAGATTGAAGAGATGATTCATTGCTGGAATGTAGTAGCGATGGTTTTTTAATAATTTCATTCAAACCAATATCAATGGGAGTGAAAATAAAATCATTGTCCTCAGACGGACTCATGTTTCTTCTTAATGTAATGTCCACTTCACCGTGACCCTTTTCAGAGGAGTTCCTATCTATGTGCTCATCTGTGCTTCCCTCTGGTGCGTTTTCTTTTTGTTCAGTGGGACGGAAGCTGAGGGAATGCTGTGGTTCAATGGGAAACTGATACAGCTCCAATTCAGCTGCTTCAGGAGTGCACTCTGTATCTGTGTCACATGTGGGAGAACGCCTTAATGAAAGTAACGTGTAACCAAAATCTGTAGTTTGATTGTGGAGAGAACCAGGGGGAGAGTTTTGTACTGTTGACTCTGCATTAGTAAAGTAATCAAAAGTATCAGGAACTTCTTGGCTTGAAGAACTAATCGTGCTGGAATCTGACATGCTTACACGGTCACTACATTTATCAGCGTAAAGTGATGCTGTTTCAGGCATGATGGTGTCTGATCCACAATTAATAGTGGTTTCAAAATATGCATTATTCTCATCTTCATTTTCCCCCATATGCTGAAGTTCAGCAGCAATGTCTGGAGGCTCTAGCAGTGATGAGAACTTCTCAGTTCCACTGTTCGTAGCGGCTGCCTCTGGTGATGACTGACAGACTGGCAGGTTGTCACTGACATCATGTTGTTCCAGCTCAAAGTCTGCTACAGAACTACAGTCACTCATTGTGAAAGGAATCCCTTCATCTGAAGAACTATCGCCAAATATATCTGCTGAAGCATGTTTTTCATTTGTATGTTGCATTTTAGAGTTGTACTCTGTCAGAGGAGAGTTTTCTGTTGTTTGGTAGGCACTTAAATTCTCAATATTTGTATCTCTCTTGCAGCTACTGGGTAAAATAAAATCTCCCACATCACTGTTTATATTTATGCTGCTGATTAGACCAAGTTCATCACAGCTTTGCCTTCCAGACATAGATTTTGTAGTGCTCATGGGTTCATTATGTGAAATGATACCTTTTCTTTTGGGAGAATCTAGTGTAGCCTTTGTGATTTCAGGCTGCATCAGACCAGACTTGTTGCTTACCTCGCTGTTCCTAGAGTCTTGTGCAACTGTATGTGTTTGTATTCTGGAAAATGGAAAGTCAGTCTCTCCCGTGAAGGATAGATCCGAATCTGAAGAGTCAGTGTGATTTGAGTAGGAGTCAGCATTCAGTCTCCTGGGTATGGAGGGAATGGCAGGGAGCCTGCTGTCCTCTGAGTCTTCATTATTTGCATCTTTTGAATCCTTCCAGAATGAAATGTTATCGCTTATTAATTTTCTTGGCGTTACTTCATTGCTGTCCTTGTAATCTGTCCTTACAGAAAATAGTCCGTTATCATCAACATTTATATTTTCATCATTGATGATACTAGTTTTGATGTCTGAAGACACTGGGTTGTTCTTCGCATTGCTCTCATTATTGCTTTGTTTCTGGTACTCTTCTTCAGTATTTTGTGCATGTACGCTGCTACCGATGACATTTTCATACAAAGTAGAAGTTTCTGTAGGAAAAATGCATGTGTTTCTTGAAGAACTCTCATTACAAATGAACAAATTACACTGCATACGTGTTGGTTTGCTTGCAGAGCACCTTCTGCTCAAAGTTTCATCTGAAAAAGCTTGATTAGAGTAAGTATGTTCTGAGCCTGTATTTTTCTTCCTGCACATGAGCTTCCACAGGCTCACAAGGTAGGGTCTAGCAAAAGCACCCAGACAAAAAGCACAAACAAATGTAATGAGCACTGAGAGGGAGACAGCCAAGGCAAGGTCTTGCTCTGTTCTTCCTTGTCTAAAAACAGCATTTGTGTCCCGGGCTTTTCTAACCAAAACTTTTGAAACCGTTTCTTTCACCTGTACATTGTAGATGAGATAGTTCTTCTTTGTTGTATTAAAGATACACAAATATAACCCTTCAGCAGTTTTCTCAGCATTGTATATCACTAAATTATTCATTTTATCCACTGTCATATGAGGAAGACTATTATCTTTTGAAATTCTGCCTTTAGGTGTCCACCAAGAGAGACCATTACCTGAAATAAAAGAAAATACAAATTAAATCTTTCTTAAAAGTGTAGGATACTTGGTTTGCAGGGTCAAGTTATGGCTGTAAGAACATACTCTGACCTATCTTTAATTATAACAATATTATAAAATCCATTCTTTTTATCCATCCATATCATTTTACATGGTTCCAAGTATCTGTTAAACCATCATATATTCCCCCCCCCCCCCATTTAAAACACAGTACGTGTGGGGTCTTAAGAGCAGACTTTACAAGAGAAAATGGCATGGATGAGGGAGGAGGTCACTGAAATTATTTAAGTATGTTCTGGATCATACTAGAAACACTTGCTGATCTCCCTCGCAGAAGATCCGTATTCATAGCCAGCTGTTCTCCAGCATGGCCGTGGTCACTGTGGGCGGTTACAAGGTAAAACTTCACTAGTTAACTCAGTGTTTCAACCACTGTGATTTTCCTGTTGTTACTGCTTTTACTGCAACAAAAGGTTGGAAACCCACATATATTTGTATCTACTGAGCAATTGTTCCAAACTTTAGCTGGTGTGGGTCGTGGGTGGTTGTTGGCTGTTGGAATGTGTTTCAAGGTTGTATGTACACCTTTGCCTTTGGATCCGCTTGCGTTCCCAGATGAGTTTTGGTGCAATCCAGTGTGTTGATTTTAATCCCGTGATCAGAGCTTCCGTGACTTGCCTTGTTAATAGACAGAGCAGGTGGCACTTCTGATAGACCCTATGTATTTTCATTTGGCGGTAAGTGTTCCAAGGGGAAAGCTTTACCGCCTCAAGGCTATTAGTCCATTAAGGTTAAACCATTTTGCCTTATGGCACATCACAAGTACACCTTCTACTCTGAGATTGGTCTTAGCTTTCCTTCTGTGTGGGAAGTCTCAGCTTTGTAGATTTTGTCACTTGTACTTCAAGTGCTGTGCATTAATTATAAATGCTGAATTCATTTCCTAAGTGAACCATGTGCTATAGTAGCTGTACTTTTTTTAGAAGAAATATAAATCCTTTCTCTTGCAAATAAACTTTCATTTCATTTTGCTGTAACTGAACACTAGAAACACTATTGTGTCCTTCTCAGATTTCTACATGCCCCAGAAGTGCCGCCCCATTATAATTATTATTATTGTTCACATTCCAAAATTAACTGATAAAGTCGCAACGTACTACTTGTTGAAATTTATTTGTGTATAATTTGGCATCACTTTATTAGCTTAATGTAAAGAAGAAGACAAAGACTTTTTTTGGGAGATGTGGCTTTCAAATATTCTAACCAGAATACTAATTTCTAATGAAATGATTTGTACGTTAAATTTTTGCATTATTTTTAACTAGTATCTTTAGAAATCCACTTTATAAGCCAGATTTCTTTGATCATTCTGCATGCACTTGTATTTTAGCAGCATATGGATAGAGTCCCCATTTTACATACCCCTTGCATTGTCCAAGTCACAGTTCAGCACCGATGTCTTCCCTGTTGGAATTACAGCCCTCTTGAGCAACACAGTGTCACTGCAGTTTAAATGGAAACTTGAAAGATACAGCAGAGATTTTGGTGAGTTGTCGGCAGGTTTGTTATATGAAATCCTCAATGTTTTCCTCGTGGAGTGAAAAAGAAAATGAAATAAATGTTTGAAAGCATTTAGTCTGCAGTTAAAGATCCAGGAACTATTTGGGAAACCCACTTCAAGTTGAAAGAAGTTCAAACTGATTAGTATCTGTGGTAAGGGCATTGTCAGAGCATTTTCACGGAGATCCACGACCTGTTTGGAAATAGTTCAGAATCAATTTGATGAGCCTTACAATGGCATCCTAATTGCAATATCAGCAATATAATTTATTTAGCATACAAGCACTTCTGCAGTTACAGGAACATTACATCTGGTTAGGATTTAAAGAATATTTTTCTGAACTTTTTAATTTAAATGAAAAGTTAAAATTGTGGTATATTTAGAATATTGCTGTTGTAGGCTACCTCTGTGCGAATGGGAAGCCAGAGGGCTCTCACCATGGAAGGGATGGGGGTAGAAAAGGATGTGTGTGTGTGTTTAAGCCAGTTATGGATTGGTTTGTGGCATAGATAAATGGTGAATTCATGGTTACGTTTTGTATATTTACAAGTGTCTGTGTTTTCCTATATATGAAAAGCAAATATAAGTTATATGAAAATAATTATTTTTACCCTTTGCTTTAGTTCTCAGAATTGTATACTAATATAATAATCAAAGACCAATATAGTCACGCTGAATAGTTGATAATCGATATCTTTCACAGAATGGCAGGGGTTGGAAGGGACCTCTGGAGATCATCCTGTCCAACCCCCCTGCTTGAGCAGGCACACCTAGAGCAGGGGGCACAGGAACGTGTCCAGGTGGGTTTTGAATGTCTCCAGGGAAGGAGACTCCACACCCTCCCTGGGCAGCCTGTGCCACTGCTCTGGCACCCTTGCCATCTTTAATGGTGATTAACACAAAAAATTGAAACAGTTGTAATACTGCTTTACAACCTGTAATTTGTTGAGGTCCCTGAAGGCGTCTGGATGAATTTCAGTTATCTTGTTGTTTTGCAAGTCGATGTCCTTCAGCTGTGAACAGTTTTGAAAATCGTTCAGACCAATCTGTCGTATGCCGTTGGATGACAAATGGACAGTTTGTAAAGACTGCAGCAGGCCTAGTCCTAGGAAGAACAAAACTGTTTTACACTTCATGTTCTTGTTTCCCCAATTGCATCAAGTGGCTTTTGAAATTCTTTGCAACAAAATTCCTTCCATTCCTGTCTATTGCAACGAGTGGCTGCAGGCTTTGAGTTATTATGCCTTTCCTATTCAGTGGTTGTCCCATTCTAAAAGCCGAATAGCATCAACAGCAGGCACGTTAATACGTTCACAATCAATGCATGTTTTAAAAATTCACGTCTCCATAAAAGCAGTAACGTTCCTTTGTGCTATCAAAATTATTCTGGCTGTGATCTCTGTGCTTGGAGCTTGCTTCTCTGGAGAATTGGAGGTAGGAAAGGAAGAGAGTGAAAAGGGTGGAATATACTCAGTTTATAAAATCCAAATATGTTAGTTGTAAATAAAAGATGGAGATGCAAAAGGTGATACAATATCTCCTATTCACTGCCATCTGCAGGTTCACGGGAGTTTTCCATATGTGGAATTATTTGAACCATATTCATAGGATGTAAACCTGACTGAAAACAAAAACATGTTGTTGCTTATGCCTGTCTGCCTGTGAATTATCAAGCATGACAGTATGTTCTTCAGCATATCCTAGTTACGACAGCATCTGCCTTGCACGAGTAGCCCTTTTGAATGCTGGAGATTTTTCTTAGGTGCTGTGCAGGCGGCCCCTGAAGCTCCAGCCTGCAAGTTCCAGTGGGAAGGTAGGCGCTCAGACACTCAGCATCACCACAGTTTGTAACACCTGAATGGCACTCTAAAGTGATTTTTGATCATAAAGCATTGCTGAGAAGCTACTAGTTCTTAAAAATTTGCCCTTGGTGTCATCTGGTTTACTGGAAATCTCTTATTCCGCTTTGCTGTTGCTGTTTGCTGAGTAATTGGTCTTTCAGTTTATTGTGAAAAGCAGAGGGAATGATTCATTCCTGCTGTAAACCAGAGGTAGCTGATAGGAAAGGCATTCGGAAGTTCTGGCAGTTCATAAATTCTTCCTTGCACCTGCATGAAGAATTGTAGTTCGGATGCTTCCCTGAAGCTAAATTTGCACCAAAAATAGACAGTGGTGTGGCAGCAGCCTGGCACCTGGGGTGGCGGTTGTGAGAAGGGTTTCTCTGTGGCCAAACCCCTCTGCTTCAGAAAGGCAGTTTGTGTTTTCTTAGCAGAGGTTAAAACCAGGAATGTTAGTGAAGGATTGGAGGAGGATCATCAATTTCTGAACACGTATTTAAATGAATATGGGATTTAAGTATAACTTGAAGTATGGTGGTATGATGCATAGCAATTTGACTTTTAACATCTAAAAATTTACTCTCTTGTAGAAAAGGGTTGATCTGTCTGACCCATGGAGGCATCCTATAATGTGTAGTTATATTTATCTATCAAAATGAATCAAAACTCTATCAATATATTCTACAAGTTTTTCTATACTGTCTGTATGAGAACCTTACAGATACTACAAAATAATTAAGCGAGATGGTTTCCTTCGTGCCAGAGGATTATTTAGTATCAAAAAAGGAGAAAAATAGAACTTTGAGGATCCTGTGTAGGTGCAAAATTATTCCCTTTGTCTGACTTTGTGAGATATCTGAGGTTTCGGTTTGCCTGCCCCCCGCCCCCAGTATGCTAAAAATCTAGAGCTAATGAAACTGACGATGTTATTAGAGATCAACTGAATTCAGCAAACAATACACAGGATAGCGTTGCTCGTACTGCAGCTTTCTGCTTCATTTATACACTGTTTGGACAATGTGAACCATCTGTTTATGAGGATAGAGGCTGTCAGAAAGGCTACGATGCCTGGCATAGTTCAGTGACTAGCAAACCCTTTCTAAAAGGCTATCGAAACCTTACAGCCCTCTCTTGTTCCTAGAAGGTGTCACTTTGGTTGGGTGTTAGACAGCATAGAGCAACACTATTTTGACTGAACAAAATGTATTTTCCTGTTTTCGTGAAATGCTGAATTTGGGGCAAGTTTTACTTGAAAGAGTATTGACTTTCTTTTGAAGAGTAGTATGCAATTCATTATCCACGATTTCCTTGATCTTAAGGTTCATGACTGTATTGGGAAGGCTGGTGTTTTTCCAAAGATCCTCAATTCCCTTCCTATACAACAAGAAAAAACTACTGTTTGGACTCTCAGAGGAAAAATTTGGTTATATTTGATAGACGTTATGATTGCAAAGACGGTATAAAAAATCCCAACCTAATCCAAAACAACCTGTTTGCTTCAGTGTTGGTACTTGCGCACAGGTGGAACTTTCCCTCACCTTACGCGTAAGTCAACGAGCCCGTCATGTTCTGAATTCAGCAAGACGTACCGAATATTATCCAAACCCAGCTTACCCCTTGGGAGTGAGGTCCTTAAAGGTTTTGAAAGCTTACCTCTTGGAACAGTGTTAAGATTGTTTCTTTCAACTGACAATACTTTCAAAGCAGGCAGGAGATGACAGCCTTTCCCAGGCTTTTTAGACCCCTGTGTAGGCGTAGGTACGTCCAGTGTGAGGGTGTGGATGGCATTACCATTGAGGTTTAGAGTTTCTAAAATGGGTAAATTTCTAAAAGTAGTTAAGGAGAGTTCAGAAATCAGGTTGTTACTGAGATTCAGATGTTTCAGCATCCATTCTTCATTTCTTCCATCAGTGGACATAAAAGTTTTAATATTATTGTAACTAAAATCAGCTGTCATTGCTGTTTGCGATACATCTGGAATAGTAGATATTCCGGTAAAAGAACAATTCACTGAGAACTCCCCGTCCCACCGGCAGTCTGAGCGGTGATGTGTATCAAGAAGAATCTGCTGTGACTTGGTTCCCACTAATCCAGGAAGATTGAAGTAAAGGGCCACAGCTATGACACTCAAGTGAAGGTTATCCATAGTGTCTATATGTAAAATGTAAAAATAGTCAGAGTTCAGCATAACAGGAGTTAAACAGAAAGCGGAAATACTTTGACATTAAAAGAAATCAATACCAAACACCCAGAGCACTACCAACGTTTTGCCTTAAACATACAGTTTTGGACTCTTAGGCATGTTTCAAAAAGGACATTCATAAACTGGTAACCTTCCCCCTCCCGCACCTCTCCCCCCCCAAAAAATCCGAACCTTTACCTTCCTTTCCAGCCCTTCAGTTGAGAAACACAGCTTCTCAGGAACTCATGAACTAACAAGAGTGGAGACTTTTGAACTCTGCTTCAGGTGTCATATGCAATCACCGCTGAGCAAAGTCCACGAGATACAATCCATGACAAACAGGTGTGGAATGATTTCCGTAATTACAGTTAATAAAATAGTGGTTTCCCTGTCAACATCCCAACAATGTATCTTTAATGAAAAAATGTATTCTTCCAAATGACACTTCTGAACCACAGCTGCATCTTAGAATTTATTGTTCCATTTCAAAACAAAGATTAGAAATTCAATTGTCGTTCACCTACTGAAACAAGCGCCGCCTTTACACATGCTGAGAACTCTTCACGTGTAAGTTGCATCAATGCACCCAGTGTGGTATTTTACACAGAGGCATGTAGAATGTACTTTAAACACACAGAATCTTAAGTGCATCTGCGGGACTGAAATAAATAATGTGCCGCACAATGTTTTAAATACGTATAGAAAAATGTACCTTAGGCAGTTAGAAAAATAGACAACAAATAAATGCACAACAGAAGGCATGTGTGGTGCCAACACTTCTCATGTCGTGAAGGCAACAAAATATATTAACAATACAGAAATAGTGGCTAACAAATTGGTAATTTATTTCATTTGGTACTTGCATGATCAGTTTTGCTCTGTTTCGACAAAAAAAATCCACACTTCAAAACCAATTTTCCAGACCATGGTTTAAGAGTACCTTTGTGACAAATCTTTCAGCTATGTTGCCTACAGTATTTTAAAAAGAACTCTTGGTAAGTACAAGAATCCAGTACTAGCATATAGGCATATCAGTATTAACCAGAGAAGAGCTTTAACATGCTCTTCGTGTGTAGCCTACTTGACCGAGGCAGTATCTGTCATTTTCAAGATCTATTTCAGCTTTGAGGATACTGCTGCTTGTGTTTTTATGTGTATGTATATATTTTTATATATATATAAAAATAAAGTGACAAAATTCCATTAGCATGAGAGTGAAAATTCTAAAAAATGTTATAGTTTAGTTCCTCCTCTTACCTGTAATACATACTAATTGAGGCCCTACGTAGCAGCAAGGATGTGTGCATGTTTTCAGCAAAATGTGGGTTGAAATGGTTAATAAATATTAACTCTAGTAAAACTATGAAGTTCCTGAAGGCAGTGTGCAAAATGTTAGTACTTTCCCGTAATCTTTAATGTGACCAAGTCAATGGCTTTTGCTACATTTTATTCTGTTTATTCTACTTTTGTTAGAACAGCTTCATTGCTGTCCCTGCCCCGACAAACCCCAACAACTACTGAGCATCAAAATCTGGCTTTGGCTTTGAGCAAGGAGGGAAACGCGACCCCTCCGACCTCCTGTGTGTCGTAATGCCTGACCTAAGGTTCCCCCTCTAGAAATCACTTCCACCCACACGCACCCTGCATGAGGACTTACTGACTTCTAGTAAATACAGGAATTCGGACCTTCGATACAAAGTGCTTGTTGCAGCAGGAGCCGAGTTGTATTTTGTGGAATTCTACGTACCAAGAGCAGACAGTTTATCTTCCCATAACAAATGACAAATTCTGAAGTTAATGTGTAACATTTGCACAACTTTTAGGAAGAAAAGTGTGTGCTTATCTAGAAAAACTTGTCAAAAAGCTACTTTCAAAGTCACCTTTGTGACCTCCATTAAGGTTACTTGATGCTACTGCAAAACAAAACTATTTTAAACTGAAGAAATACATGGGGTGAGGAAAGGAGGAATCTTATAATGAGCTGGTCTATTTTTAGTACAGAACACCTCACCTCTGCAGAAGCAGTTCCAAGGTGATACAGTTTCTATAAGGCCCCAGTTCACCATGGACACCGTTTCACTGTTGACAAAGTTAGATACGCTGTCATAGGAACCAGTACCATCACATTTAGAATTACAGCCCTGCAGTTTAACTTCAGAATTTAATTCTGAGGTTCTCGGTAGTGCATCAGTACTGACATGTATGGGGAAAAAGGGATCTGATCTCAGACACCGCTGCTTACAGTCATGCTTTAGATTATTACCCGTTGAGTAATGGATTCATACACTGTCACACTGAAGCAACCAGGAAAACACTTTTTTTGGGTAGTGAGCAAGTTATAAGTACATCTTTTAAAATGTACTTCTAATATAAACACTTTTTATAAATACTTCACAAATGAAGCAACTGTAAAATGCCTAAACTGCACAGATAGAATGGGAGCTCAAGCAACACCTCAATAATTGCAAGACTATTTCAAAACTGAAGTTACATTTCCACACTTGATATTAATTTGCAAATATTATTTATGCTAGCATAATTTTTTTAACTACATAAGAATATATGGCAGAAATAATTCAATATTTTAAAGTGAATCTGCCATTACCCCTCTCTTAGAACACATATGGTAAACCACATAATTTTGGGGGAAATCATTATATCAACCTTTGGCAAGAAATGAAGAGAAGACAAAAATTTGCCACTTTAGCCATCCTAGGCAATTCCGCTTCCAACAACAATCAACATTCCTGCTGAAGTACTTCATCAGATCGCAGTTGTGTTCTCAGCAGCCCTCAAGGTCTTGGGATGTAGGACAAAAACCTCCTTTAAAGGCAAGCGAAGGCAGTCAAGATTGTCGCTGAGATCACGTTCTTTAAATATCTTCTACTGATCCTGATTCAGGAAGGTACTTCAGTATCCATGTACACTGGAAGCTTATTAAGTCAGTGCCACTATTACAGCTAACAGGATGATGACATAACACTGCTGAGTGTAACAGCCTTTGCTTAAAAATATTATGTAATAAATGTTAGTATAAACTGCCGTAAAACCAGAAATCCTTGAAGGCATGCAATTACTTCATACAAATATATGTAAACACAAAAGAGAACTCTCCTGGTAGTGGTTCGTGCTTTAACGCATGGCTCCACACGGATTGACAGACGTCTGACAACCCATGTTGTAACCTGTCACCTGAACCTTGAACAGCGTCCCATCCGCACACATACAGAGCTTGAAACGCAGCCAGTTGCCATTATTAAACTGCTCCCCGTAAGAAGAACTTGGCAGTCGCGATGGGCTGACCATCACAGTTCCGTTCAGGATAATGCTGTTTTCCTATTAAGAGGGAGAATAAAAAGTACAACTTCTAATTTAAACCAGGCAGGTTGTTTTTGAAAAGGACAAGCTGGTTTAATGAATAGATGACATCTTTAGGATGGCTGTAGAAATCCACAGCATAAAAAGAATTCATATGACAAGATTTCATTTTTTAATTAAATTTGTGAATAACACCCATGACTTTCTCAATTGTAGTCAGCAATGTACTCTGCTATTCCAGCGGTAGATCGATATTGAGACACAGCACTAGCATGGCTTTTCACTTCACAGACCTACTAGCAAATGCAGTAAATCTAAAAATATGGATGTGAAACGGGAATTGGTGTTTGAATTCACACATGAAATAAAAGTGTATGTATCTTTATTTTTTTACCCTCCTTCAGCCTCCTCCGTCATTTCATATGCCCTGCAGTCTTAACAATCTTAAAAAAATCTTAAACAAACGCTGGCGAGCCTTACTGTGGCAGCACAGAAGGTACTGCTCCTAACTGCATGTTCTGCTCCTCTGTCAAAGGTTGCTGGCCCCAGTAAAGCCTCTAGAAGAGAAGATTAATTCCCTTTGGTTCCAGCACAGAGGCCAACAGTTTAGCTTTAATTGCATTGTGGGTTTTTAGCATCCTAACAGTAGTAAATTGCTGTTATCTGAAAACTACTGAACCACTAATTAACAGCAAAGTAATAAACGGACTTTTAAAATCCTACTAAATACACTGACTGCAACTAAACTTTTATGCATGACTACTTTGTATAAAATTTGAAGCCATATAAAGCTACATCAGTTTATTATCAGCCTGAATTTGAAACTAAGCTGTTAAAAAAATGCTGATTTGAAATACTTACTGCTTTAAGTTCCATGTTACCCCCCATTCGAAACTCAATGGTCTTGCCAGTGATGAAAACACCTTCATTTCCACGGACAATAGCACGGCCATCAACCTTTATGTTTAGATCACTGGTTGCATTGCTGGTAATCTAGGAACACAAACAAAAAAGTGTTTAATTAAGCTTTAATTACTTCAAAAATATTGTTACACAATTTAATTAAAAACTTCAATGTACTTTTTGCACTTCTGCCATTATGCCTAGAAGCTTCTGCCCATTTGTTATCTTCCACATTCACATTTAAAAACAAGGTTTACTTACTTTTGGAAGGTATGTAAAATAGTTTTTATATGTGATAAAAATAACAATTCATATGACAATTTTATGGGATACACATTTAACACTCATACCAAATACACGCTTCCTGTTAGGACAGATTACGTAAACTAATCCCTCTGTTTTCATTTAATCTATTCCTCCTATGTACTTGTAGGTTTGGGTGGTGGGGTTTTTTTTGTTTGTTTGTTTTTTCTGCCCAGAACCTGCTATTTAACTGTTAGCCTTGCAGAGGAAACACAAATAAGAGCAAACTAAATTCTCTTCATTCTTAACAGGATTGCTCGATCCTTCCTAAGGCACACTCAACCCTCTGTAAAACCACTGATACCACTCTACTCATGTTATACAAAGAACTATGCACTGTACTCTCTCTGTAAAGCCTTTATGAGGAGTGATGAGAAGCCAGAAAAAAATTTTAGTCTGACATTAAGATCAACATTTTAAATGTACAAACACTGACATATAGTTTTTTTAGTTTTCTGATAAATAAAGCACATTTAATGTAGAAACCAAACTAAGTACTTGTTTAACCTAGAAACCATGAACTGACGCAGCTCCTATAATGCTGTGATTGTTCTCTACACTCCTGCTCTGATTTCTGAAATTCTCATTGTATGAACATTTACCTCCAGTTGAAGGAAAATGATACATGAAGACCTGGTAATTATTTTCATAAGATCTTACAAGAAACAGATAAGTTTTTCATAGAAATTCTATTTCTGAAACAGCTAACCATGCACAAATGGATAAATGCTTAATAAAAAGAGACACAGGCCTAGTTAGAATAGTATTCCTGATATTACAGTCATTTAGAGACATCAGTTTTAATTTGTGTTCTAATTTTTAGAGTGATTTACATTTTAAGAGCTGTGTTTTTAGCTACACTTAGTCAAATTTCTACACATGCTTGAAAGATGGGATTAGTAAACTTTTTCTTACTCTACAACTAAGGCAATTCTGTAATGAGCTTTTACAAAAAGTAAGAGGTAGTTGAAAGAGACATACCCTCTCTGTAGAGGCCTTTTGTACATTCAAGATTTTAACTCCATTTGGCAGATGAAACTCATGAGTTTCATAGTCTGTGCTGAACAAGGTGTTTTGTGTCCGTGGGTCAACAAATTCCATGCCAATATCGCTGGTAATTGAAGTTTTGTCTTTTTCCACACTGAGCTTGGTTGTTCCTTGCTGAAATACAATCTTCAGAAACAAAGTCATGAAGTTAATGATGTTTCAAATTTAATGTTTATTAATAATGTGAGTGTAATTCCATAACGTTGCTCACAAACTTTCAATTCACGATATAACTTACAGGCTGATTATTTCCAGTGATCACCAAATCTTCGTTACGTCTGCCTCCTACAGTGCTTTTATATAACGGATGTATAACACCCATGTCAGAAACTTGCTTAAACCGCAACAAGCCACTCTCGTGGAACTCCATACTGTCACAACCGTTGGGACCGATTCGAATCACGGCCCAGATAACTAGTGTAATCTGAAAGAGAAACACACATTTTCAAAGATTACTTTGATCATTTGGCTCTTTCCGCAACAAATATTGTATTAACTAGATGTTTTATTTGAAACAATTATTAATGCCAGTGTTTAAATGAGCTTTAGGTGTGAATTTACTTTAGTCTGTTTAATTCCTACTGGAAGCATCAGAACACATTTAATTATGAAAAGCATTTTACATGCTTTTTAGACTCATCTGAAATGTCAACTAAAATAATTTGTGTATATGTAAAATATATTTGAAATTAAATCACATCCATAATTAAGTCTTTCTCCTGTTTAAGGGTAATTGTGATACCGTTAGCTAAACAAAGTAGCTCAGCTCAGGATATACTTACCCTTCAACTACAAGAAAGTACCTTCACAGGTGGATGTCCAATTATGAAAAATAATTCATTACTTCTCATTGATCAAGCAATAAAAAGGTGGTAATTACAACAATGAAGGTTTAAAGTGCAGTGGCTGATTAATTCTGAATGCTCACGTGCAGCTCTGTTATTATATGTAAAATGTTCCTGGTGTAACAGTTTATCCTGAATGCATTCAGCAGGGCACTAACAACACTTCACACCTTTGCTGTTACTGAGTTTTGGGAATGGAGAGACACTTTCAAGGTTCATAATTCTGTGCTGCATAAATGGTAGGTTCCTTGCTGGGACCATGATAACAAAAATAATCATGACTGAACTCTTAAGATTCTTCCACCTAATCTTGCTCAGACTACAAAAAAAAAAAAACCACACCAAAACCCACCAAACCAAAGGAGAAAAATGAGAAATCTCCTTCATTTTAAGTCCTTCTCAGTCGTACTGGAGTAAGTTTTATTTCTCTAATAAACCATCAAAGTTAAATACATCCTAATGTTGTTTACAGCCAAAGTATTATACTCACAATCAGATTGATGACAGCCAAAATAAAAAGAAGAACAATCACACAAATGGCCAAGTTGCCTTTCCTGCCACGTAACCCTGTCTTATGGAGACGGTCCTCATCAATTGGAATGTATCCTGCTTTAAAGTTACTGTTGTGCTCCTTATTAACATTCCTGCGTTCCACAGCCTTCTCTCGCATAGACTTCTTCACCGGGCCGTTAGAACTTTGCTGTAACACAAAGCACAGATTAGCTGTTACAAGGCATGTAAATCCACCAAAATGACACATATATACATAATGCAAAAAAAATATATTCGAATTTACTAGTGGAATATATTAGATATCATGTTCAAGATTATATTTGTCTGCCACTTTGTACTTAGAATACATATTTACAACTACTGCAATCTCTGTGAATGCAATGACTAAAATTAAAATCCAGATATTTTCAGACAATATATGCTTTTATATCTCATTTTATCATGACAGATAGGAATTATTAATAACATTGTTGCAGTAAAAAAAAGAAAAAATAAACCAACCAAACAAAAAACCCCAAAACCCAAAAATCCAGCTGTAAAGAACTTCAAGTTTTTACCTCTTGGGGATGATACAGGACATAATCCTGCAGGTCATTTACCAACACACAGGACTTTAGTTCCCTCCATGCTAATGCGGGAAAAAGTCTCAATAAGTTTATCCAAAAGGAGTGCGGTGGATACAGGTTTTAAGTTAGTTTGATAGCACAGGGCATGCATTCAACTTCTGTTGCCTGCATGCAGCATTAAGAAAAATACTGCAAGGATTCAAACCTGGCATGGGGAACTTGGCCAGCCTAGCTTTGATTTAATCATTTGAAGTGGCTTGATTGCAAGGGACATCCCATCAATGTAACAAATTAACATCTATAGGAAACTTCTAGATATTAATAGGGGAAAAAAACCTTTGACGTAATTTTGTCCAAAATTTTCTTCCATCTCCCTTGAATGGAACAGGTTGCTATTTAAGGGCTCAATTCTTCAAAGAAAGGACTTGATATTTTTGATGGGATTAAGTCTGTTCATCTGAAATGAATCCTGAAGCTGCACGTTAAGTTTACTGCACTTGTATGTACCAATACTGATGTAACGGGTAAAAATGTCTTGTTTTCTTCTGTTGCCAAAGAACAAGGACATGGTACTGAGGAACGTGCTTGACCTGAACAGGTTTATGGGGGGCTTCCTCGATGACGTTCTGAAGCCACTCCGACCCTGCACAAACTCAGAACTGCCAAGCAGGGAAGCTGAGAGGTCTGTGCTCTGCGGAGAAGGAAACGGGAAATCTTGTGCAACAGAACGGCAAGTACCTGGTTCTGGGGACACCGTGCTCCTGAAAGGGCGGGACGGTGAGACAAACCCCAAAGTAGTTTTTTCACCTGGTAAGGCAGCGCAAGGGAAGACCGCGCCAGGGCCGGGAGCGCACGGCCGCAACGGCGATTGCTGGAACAAGCGCTGGAGCACCCGCGGGGCCGTGGCAGCGCTCCCTCGGCACCAGGCCGGGCACAGGACCCCTCAGGACCCCGGCGCTCGCTGCCTACCGCCGCCGCCCACGCACCCCCACGGGCTCCAACGGCCCGCGGAGGCGCCCTCGGGCTCCGCTCCCGCCCCGTCCCTCGGGCTTGAGGGGCGCCGGCGGCGGCCCCGCCCCGGGCGACAGGCACACCCCGACAGCCTCCCGACAAATCCAGCTTTCACCCCCGCCTCGGCCCGCGGGCGCGCCTCAGCTCTGGTCTTATTTATACCCTGCCGCCGCCCGGCCGTACTTGGTGCCAGCCTAACGGGGCGGCCGGCGGCGCAGTCCTATAAATACCTGCCGCGGCAAGCGCCTATTTGCGCCAGGCGGTTACATTCCTGTGCAGAAACGCCGGAACGCTTTATTTCGAAAACACAAAGTTGTTTTTTGGGTTTTGTTGTTTTTTGTTTTCCCTTCGTCAGAAATTCTACGGGCCGGACGGCGTAACTGTAACGCATCCCGCCCCGTCCCAGCGGGCTCGGGCCGCCTCTCCCCCGCTGAGGCGGCTGCCCCCGCACGGCAAAAGCCACCCGTCCCGGACAGCGCTGGCCGCCGCTCGGAAACGCCGTCCATGCGACGTTTCTTCCCTCCCCGGCTGGTGCAGGCGGTGGGGAGCCGGGGCAGCGGAGCAGCCTCGCACGCCCGCCGCGCCGGGGCGGCTCCGGCACCGAACCGGCCTCGGCAACCGCCGCGAAAATGGCGCCCCCGCCCGAGCGTCCCCCTCCACAAGCAGCGACCCTCGGTGGGAGCGGCCGCTCGGGCGGCGGGGCAGGCTTCGCTTCCCCCTCGCCCCGGCGGGGGCGGCCCCGCCGCCTCCCCGTGCCTGCGCATCGGCAGGGACAGACCTGCTCGGAGGCGGCCGCCGCCATCTTCCTCCGCCGCCGCCGCTGACCGTCGCGGCGGAACCCGCGGGCGACCCCTGGCGGCGCGGGGAGGGAGGCGGCCGGGGCCGAGCCCGGTGCTGCTCCGCTCCGCTCCGCTCCGCTCTGCGGGACCGATCCTTTCCGGCGGCGGTGCGGAAAGGCCTCACTGGGCGGCGCCACCTGGCGGCCGAGGGGGTGTCTGTCTGTCCGTCCGTCCATTCATCCCCCCCCGCGCCGGGCCGCGGTGCCGCGGGCGGTCGGGGTGGCGGCCGCCGCGTTACCACAACCGAGGCGCGCCCTGCCCCCGTCGCCGTGGCACCCGCCGCCGCCCCTGGCCCGGCCCACGTTATAATCGCCGCTACAAAGGTAGCGCGAACGCGGCGCTGCCCAGAGCGGCGGGCCCGGGCCGGCGGTACCAGCTCCCGCCCCGGAGGGCTCCCGGGGGCACGGCTCGGGCCGGGACAACCAGCGCAGCCCGTCCCAAGGTCGGGGGTGAGCTGACAGCCGGCCATGGCCGAGGGCTTGAGGCGGCTGGTCAGTGCGGAGAGCGGCCGGGTGCTGCAGGAGAAGCTGGAGAGCTGGTACCGGGATTACGAGGTGGGCCGCGACGGGGGGTGGGGGGGATCGGTGGCTGCTGTGGGGCTGTGCAGAGGGACCCTGCCGACCCTCGGGGGCCGGAGGCCGCCGGCGGCGGCGTGGCTGCCGCGGTGCCCGGGCCCTGCGGCCGTTTCCGCGGTGACGGCGGGACGCGGAGCAGCGGCGGCCCCCGCCGCCTCCCGGGGGGCGGGTGCTCTTAGCCCGGGGAAACCGAGACCCACAGCCGGCCGCGGAGCGGCCGCGCTTCGGGGTCAAAAGGCCAGTTTGGGACAGTGACACCCCCCCCGCCCCCCCGCCCCCAGTTATCCCAGTTGTGACACACGCAGCCTCCGCTGTTTTCTTTTCTGCCGGTGAGAAGGTTCACTGACAGCCGGGACTGGAGGTTAAAAGTGGTATTTGAGAGTATTTGAGCTGTAAAGGATGAGTCTGGGTCAGAAAAGAGTTTTGTGGTAAAAGACTAGCAAATGGAACCATCACAGGTGTGCTCAGAATGAATTGCCGGTGGCCTGGGAACAGTCAGGAAACTGCGAGGGAAAAAAAAGGATGCTGAAAGTGGGAACGGGGCCATGCACCTTCCTGGCTCTTGGGGGCTGGGAAATCTGTTAGAGCTGGGAGGCTACCGCAAAGCAGCACAGCAGCAGAAGGGCTTTGCGAGGGGGGAAGCAGGTGTGAGCAAAGGGTTTCAGGTGTGGGGGAGGAGAATGCTGGAGGTGGGTGTAATGGGATGCATGGAGGAGAATGAGGCAACAGGGGAGTCAGGAGCCGAAACAATGGAAGCAGGAGAGAAAGTGTAAATCTTTGGGAAACATGAGATGAAGGGAACTGAGATTTGAAAACTGGGAATTTTCTCAGCAGAATCAGCCTTGGCAGGGTTGTCGCTCCTGTGTCCCCAGGTTTCATAACCATCAGTGTCCTGAAGCTAGATTTGGTCATGAGCCTGTAAGCATCTACAGTGTGTGTGCTATGGCTGGTGAGGAAAGGTGCTGAGCAGAGACGCAGCCTTTTCAAGGGAAGTCGGTTACTCTTTTTACTTCATGACATTGCCATGGTTTAGTCCCAGTCAGCAACCAAGCACCATGCAGCTGCTTGCTTGCTCCCCCCTGGTGGGATGGGGGAGACAACCAGAAGAGGAAAAGTGAGGAAACTCATGACTGGAGGCAAAGACAGTTCAATAGGTAAAACAAAAGCCACGAGCTCAAGCAAAGCGAAACAAAGATTTTGTGCACTGCTTGCCATGGGCAGGCAGGTGCTCAGCCACCTCCATGAAAGCAGAGCTCCATCATGCATAACGGTTACTTGGGAAGACAAACAATGTCACTCCGAATGTCCCCTACTTCCTTCTTCTTGCCCCAGCTTTATATGCTAAGCACGACATCATATGGTATGGAATATCCCTTTGGTCCATTGTCCCAGCTGTGTCCCCTCCCAGCTTCTTGTGCACCCAGCAGAACATGGGGAGCTGAAAAAGGCCTTGACTATTGTAAGCACTGCTTAGCAACAACTAAAACATCTCTGCATTATCAACACTGTTTTCAGCACAAACCCAAAACACAGCCCTATACTAGCTACTAAGAAGAAAATCAACTCTATCCCAGCCAAAACCAGGACAGACATGTAGGAGTTAGAGCATATTAATGGCCAGTCAAACTCTGCAGGATTCATGGTGAAGGACAGCTTTAAGGAGGATTTTGAGGGTAGCTTGTAATGCTACCACAGACACCAGAGGAGGAAGAATAGAGGCACTCATTTTAAAATCTTCAAATGGAAGGTGGAGGTAGACCTCAGGGGGATTGAGCAATAGTGGGAGCTGAACTCTCTGTAATAAGTGAGGTGAGGGTAGTCGGTGAGGTCCTGGGAAACGAAGATGAGCAGATTCAGGCTGCCATTGTGGAAGAGGAGGAACTGGCAGATGGAAGCACCATGGGTGTTATTTCAGTGTAATGAGCTGGAAAAATGCACCACTGCAAAAGTGGTGTTCTGGTGGAGGTTAGCTGGGTGAGACTGTTCCTTGAGGCCAGAGGAAAGCATGCTGCAGCAATCAAAATGCAAGCTGACAGGGGCATGGGTGGGAGTTTTGGAAGCTTGTAAAAACCATATGGAGGCATTAAAGCCTGAAGACCTAGAGGGTGATCTAGGTTGAAGATGATATACAAGTTATGGATAAAGATTAAGGAAGCAGGTACAAAGTGCGCGTTGTCCTGGCAGGTGCAGTATCACCCTGGACAGATTAACTCTGTCAACTCCTTTTCTGCATTTGCAGAAAGTGGTGTAGTTTTGCTGTTCTGTGTTTCCTTGGCATAAGGCTGGATTTTGCCTGTTCTTCAGTAGTGTTTGTTTCAGTTGGTACATCTTAAAAATCAGATGAAATTGCATGGAGGCCTCATGTGGCTGTTGACAAAGCAAGATAATAGCCTTATATGTATTATTTCAACTAATATGGAAAATCAGATTTTGGACTGATACGGGTTTTTTTATCCAACAATCTCCTACCATGTTATTTTAAAAACTCTGTGTTGAAAGATTTTAACACAGATCCACAATTATTACAGTTCTTCTTTTAGAGATATTTGTGGTTGCGTCTTCTTTATGAATGGGGAAAGAGTTTTCTCAAGTAGTGAAATAACTGTGTGATAGAAGTCCCGATGCCTTGTTCGTTTGCCTATTAACAATGTGAACATTATAAAGATGAATATTCTAGCAAATGCAGTAAGAAAAGGTTGTGAAGATATAATTTATAGGGAAAAAAAAAAACACCCAACCCAAACAAGTCATGATCATAACAGGAATAATTTTAAGTATACCTAAGCAGAGGTATTAACACACATTAATTTACAGATTAATTCCTGTGATCAGAATCTGAACCGATGCTGTGAAATAATAGAATTGAACTCTGAGATTCAAGGGCAGCTCTTCACAATCCTCAATGAAACATCTCAAGAAGGTAAATCAGCGCCTTGCCTTATTACTAACACATTTCACACGTGTCATCTTTTCAAACTCTGGCTCTTTCTATAAGTGTTCTCACAATTTCTTAATGTGTGTATTTTCTTAGGTGGGCATTATGCAGGTGTGGAAACAATAAAAACTCGTCTCCTGCCATGGCTAGGGACTTGTTTCTCCTGTGCTACTTCAGGAAGGCTCTTTGAAACCAACCTCTCTCTCACTCAGGTATGTAGGAAATTTATTTTAAGGTAGAACAGTGTGATTTTATACCTGCAGGAGAGCTTTAATGACTTTCTGTTAACAATAGCCTCCCTCCCTGATTTTGCTTAATGAAATATGTCCTTAGTTGCTCATGGAGACAACTGTGGAGACAACTATGCTATTCCTCTGTCTCACATTTCCTTTGAAAGGGAAATCAAAGAGGTCATTTAAGTTACTTTTGGCCTTCTAGGGCTTATGCTGTTTCACAACAATGAGTGACTATATGGAGGAATTTGCTTTGTAAGAGAAGCTATGTTCTTGTACTGCTTTCCTTTTCCAGGTAAAGAATTATGCTACATTTACACTTGCAAAGATGTCATAGAAGTACTTATACCATATCTCTATTAGTAAAAACCTAACTGTGAAAATACATGGGTAAGCTGAAGGTGTGTATAAACTCCATGTGTTTATCTGTGAGCTCCTTTTATTTTTTTGAAGAAAAAAAAAATCTTTGTTTAGTGTCTGAGCTTTATAATACCTCCAGAAGTGGGGAGGAAGACCCTGCTCACCTCCATGATACTGCCACATGCCTGACTTGATGTTTGGAGTTAGTGTGCATTTGATATTTACTGAATAGTTATAGTACTAACAGTTTAGCAGGAAAGACAGATCTGCTGTGGCTTTGTGCTTTGCAAGAAAATAAGAGCGTTGGTTGATGCAGACTAGGGGAAAATATTGAGGATCTTGAGATTTTACAGTGATGTCTCCATGTTCTCTGACTTCTCATTTTTACCCCTCTTCTGTCAAAATCTTTCACAATGAAAATAAGGACAGATGAAAAGTTATATCCCTGAAGAGTCAGATTCTTGTGTATTGCAGGAGTAGGATTCTGCAAAAAAAACACAAAAGGTAAAATTGTGATGTTGTTAAATGACAATATACCTGATACACCAGTTATGGATTTGTCATTGCATGACATTCAAAATTTAAAGAAAGGCCTGCTGCACAGCTACTTATTTAATTCTGGTAGTATCAGGCAAACCTACAGGTTGTTAAAGACTGAGCTGGATGTGTAGCAGTATGCTTTCTGGAATGACAATAGCCGCCTCCTCTGTTCTGATAACTTTTTCAGTTATTTTGTGTACATGTGTTCCCAAAAACTTTACTTGAGTTGGTGATAAAGTCAGTCAGAAGATGACTGACTGGAAAAAGACCCATGCGACATATCCGCAAGAACACTTTGTTCAGATGATGTGTATACAGGTAGTAAATCTGCATGTGCAGCTCTTCTGTATTCTCTGTCATGAGGTGTAAATGAAATGGATATTTTTCCTGATATAATTGAGTCTTTGTTTTGTGTGCCTGGAAGGTATTGCCTTTGTCTCTGGAAGTTATGCAATTGCTTTTGTTTTCAGTTGCTTTAGAAACAGTCTCTGCTGAAATGTTTAGAAATACATCTGCTAATAATGCTATACTACGTTGCTAAAGGATTCTGTAAGGTAGAACATTCAAGCAGTGTGAATTTGTTTTATTGTAGGATTCAATTGAGAAAGAGAGGCAGCTGAGAGAGCTAGCCAGCAATCAGACTTTTCAACTGCAAGAGCTGCAGGAAGAACTGACTTCAACTCGTCTACAGCTCAACCATGTGCAGCAAGAGTAGGGGAATTAACTGTGATTCTTTTTGTTTTTTTTTTTTTGTTTTTTTTTTTTGTTTTTTAACAAGCCATGTATTTCTCTTGACATCTAAATACTGATGGAGATTTGTAAAATGTTTCATTTCTGGCTTAAAATCAGAGCTTCAAAGTATATCTAGGCTCTGGATTGTCTCTGTATTGTCCAAAGTGGGGTACAAATGATACAGTCATACTTGCATTCATAAACTGACTTGGTAGGTTTTGCTTCTGGCAGAGGAGTTGGAAAACATGCCAGTATTCTAGATAAAAGGATTTTGTATAGTGCATGACCATCCCAGTGGAATTATAGTCAATGAACAGTTGCGTGCTGAGCAAACCTTGATAAAAAATCAATTGAGCAGCTATAGTGCAACACTTACTGAAGGACTTACAACGTGTCATAATTACAGTATGTAGTTGGAATGCGAACATCTAAGAAGCTCAAAACCCACTGTGGCAAGATGGAGGAAGGAGGACAGTTTTTCAAATAAACGACTAGGACTGAACAGTTTTTTGTCAAGTTGTATAAAACACATTTTGTGGAGCACTGTAGTTTTAAAATGACTTAATTGCTTCACAAATGAATTTGTGCAGTTAGTGCCGCTTCCAGGGACATTTCAGGGGTAGCTCCAAGGACAGACACTTTCTCATGCGTCCTGTTAGTGTGAGGACAATGAATGTTCACAGTCCTTGGGTCAGTACAATAAGTGATATGATTTAATGCTCTAAGAGTTTCCAAGAATATCAAGTTCTCAGAACTGCAGACTGTATTAGCTAGATTAGAGGAAAGAGGTTCAATAGAATATTTCATCCTGTACCCTAAGCTTGCAGATATCTCCTGCTTTCATAGAATTGTAGAATCACAGAATGGTTTGGGTTAGAAGGGACTGTCAACGGTCATCTAGTCCAACCCCTCTGCCATGGGCAGGGTCATCTTCCACTAGTCCAGGTTGCTGAAAGACCCATGCAACCTGGCCTTGAACACTTCCAGGGAGGGGCACCCACAACATCTCTGGGCAACCTGTTCCAGTGTCTTACCACCCTCAGCATAAAGAATTTCTTCCTTATATCCAATCTAAATCTTCTCTCTTTCAGTTTAAAACCATTACCCCTTGGCCTATTACTAGGACAGGGGGGAAAGGTAAAGTTTTTCTCCATCTTTCTTATAAGCCCCCTTTAAGTATTGAAAGGCTTCATTAGGATCTCCCTGAAGCCTTTTCTTCGCAAAGTTAAACTATGCCAACTCCCTCAGCCTTTCTTCATAGGAAAGGTGTTCCAACCCTCTGATCACCTTTGTGGCACTCCTCTGGACCTGCTCTGACAGGTCCATGTCCTTCTTGTGATGGGGATCTGAGACCTGGATGCAGTACTCCAGGTAGGGTCTCATGAAAGGGGAGTAGAAGGGGAGAATCATCTCCCTTGACCTGCTGGCCCTGACTTCTTTTTATGAGCCCAGGATATGGTTGGGTTTTTTGGGCTGTGAATGCATGCATGTTGCCAGCTCATTTCTAGCATTTTATCTACCACTATCTTCAAGACCACCTCCACAGGGCTGCTCTTAATCCATTCCCCCTCCAGTCTGTACTGATACTGGTGATTGCCCTGACCCAGGTGCATCACATTGCACTTGGCTTTGTTGAACTTCATGAGATTCACATGGGCCTGCTCCTCAAGGCTGTCAAGGTCCCTCTGGGTGGCACCTGTTCCCTCAAGAGTATCAGCTTGGTGTCATCCACAAACTTGCTGATGGTGCACTCAATCCCGCTGTAAATGTCATTAATGAAGATATCAAACAGTACCAGTCCCAATACGGATCCCACTGTCACTGTCAGCACTTGTCACTGATCTCCATCTGGACATTGAGCTGTTGACTGCAACTCTTTGGCATGGCAATCCAGCCAATTCCTTGTCCATTCATCAAATCCATATCTCTCCAATTTAGAGACAAGGGTGTTGTGTGGGACCATGTTAAAGGCCTTAAAGAAGACAAGGGAGAAGACATCAGTTGCTCTTTCCTTAATCTCCAACGCCTATTATATCCGTTATGTCTCATCTTGGATGAATGCAGGCATTCCAATTTTTCACTGTCAAAGTCTCTTGGTCAACTCTGAGTGAGTAAAGGTCAGTGCAACCCCTTGAAAAGAAGCTAAGAGGACAAAAAACCCTTGTGATCTCACAGTATACATTAAATATCAAAAGTGACAAGGTGGGACAGAGAAGCACCCCCACAATGTTTGAAGGAAGAGAGGTTTTTTTGTTCTTGGCATTTCAACTGGTTTGGCACAATTGGGTAATCTTGCAAAATAATTCCAGCCTGGAAGGTTTAATAAGCAAAGGAGTTGTTTTCTATAGCTATTTCTAACTATAGAGAAGAGTTATGGGAGGCTGGTGGATCTTATTAACGTATAAACCTGAAGGGAGGGTATAAAGAAGAAAGCCAGGCTATTCCTAGTGGTGCCCAGAGGCAATGGGCACAAACTGAAATGCAGGAAGTTCCCTTTGAACATCAGGGGAAACCTTTCTTTACTGTGAGGGTGACCAAGCAGTGGCACAGGTTGCCCAGAAAAGTCGTGATGTCTCCATCCTTGGAGATATTCAAAAGCTGTCTGACATGGTACTGGGCAACCGGCTCTAAGTGGCTTAGCTTGAGCAGGCAGGTTGGACAAGATGACCTCCAGAGGTCCCTTCCAACCTCAGCCATGCTGTGGTTCCGGCGTGTATAAGGGTTGGTTAAGGGGTGAGGGATTTCATCTTCCGCTCCTGTGTGGATAGAAAGAGATTACTTGATGAGCTGGAGAAAAGTGCTAGATGGTCCAGGTGATAAGTACAAGGAAAGTTATTTGCTAATACAGATTGGAGTGAGCATGAGGCAGTTTGCAGTACAAGAAAAAGTAATTTTGGGCTGGCTCCTGCAAGAAGTGGAAAATCAGTGGTAAAGCTTTTGTGGGTTCCATTTCTCTGTGCAGTCAGATGAGAGAGGTGTTGGTTGTGGTTTGCAAGGGTAGGAAGATGGAGGGTTGGGAAGAGGTAATTCAAGTAGAGATGAAGTTATGTGTGAAAGTTTTGGAACTGATCCTTTCAAGGTGATGCAGTATGGAGTCATGATTGTGTAGTTATTGGCAGGCAGGCAGGATACAGGTGCAGGAGAAAGGGTATCTTGGGACATAGATTCTCTATCTATGGATAGTGAAGTCAGTCTGAATGCTGTGAATTGTTGAAATCAATGGAGAAACCGGAACCGAGTCTTAATGAAAATAATTGGTCGTAGCAAAAAAATTCTGTTATTGCATAGTCAGATATGATTTTTTTATAAGCTATATGTGCGCTGATAGTCTGCACAAAGCCCAGTGTGATTGTTTGAATATGTTAAATTCGTATGGACTTGGGCTACTTAAACAGTCAGTTTGTCATATGAAATTCTCTGGTAGAATCTCTGCCTTTACCTTTTTTTGCAGTCTGGCAAAAACCCAGTTGGCTCTTGAAGACACAAAGACCAAATCAGCCACTACTCTTCTGGCAGCAGAAGCAGAAATTGTTCAGCTAAAAGCAGCATAAGAAAAATTGAATCTGAGGGTATTTGTGGCAGAGAGTCAGCATGCAGAGACACAGTCTGTCATTTAGCTGAGCGGGTTCTGTTTAGTTTACACTGTCCTATGCTAGAGCAAAAAATAGGTCTAGCTCCTTAACATCCTGTAGCTTTGTTTCTTGGTGTTACAGAGAGAGAATTAACATAAGTAGATCCATGTGAGGAGAACCCTTGTGGCTGAACCTCTATACTTTCCTCTTGAGGATAGAGGAAGGATTACTTTGAAACTAGCAGCCTGATAACATTTGAATCTTGTAGATGAAGTTAAATAGCAGAGAACCATAATCTGAATATAGCCGGAAACTGTTGTTTGCAGTTTGCTATGACGTTCTTGGAAGTGGTGTGTGTGTTACATAAAAGACACTTCAGTCTGTCAATCTTAAGATAAAGTTCTTTGTACGGCTTTTTCTTTTAGACCGTATTTGCCAAATCCTTTTGCCTGTCCGCATAGAAGTAATGGCTATTGGTAATGTCGTTGTCTCTGGTTTTAAAATGTTTTTTGAGTTTCTAAGTATGTTGGTCACATCTGGGAAATAAACTTGGATCACTAAGGGTGCAGCTGGGAGGCCTACCTTTCCATTTCAATACAGGGGTTCTTAAAACTAATTTCTTTTTATGGCTTGGCCTACAGGCAGTTCTAGAAGCAGTAATAATTCTTCACTGTTATGAAATACAGCCCATGTCTCTTTAGTTTTGGTGGGGGGTTTTTGTGGTGGTTGGGTTTTTTTTTTTTGTGCACGTGTGTTATATTATCAGAAAAGAATACAAAGGTAGTTGAAATTAATTCCAACAGCATGTGAATTCTTGTGATAACTGACATTTCAACAACAGAAATATAGTCAGACTTGTTAAATAAATGCTTGCAGACTTCCAGTTAAATAACATTGCTGCTCTTAAAAATGGAGGAAACTTGACTTTGCTGCTTACACTGTAGGAAAGGGTGTGACTGTCCTCAAGTTTATCTTTCCTGTTAGGGCAATTGAGAGGATAAGCTACTCCTGACAAAGACAAGCAAACAAAAAACCTCAGACCATTAGAGTTTCTACTTCCAATATCAAATTGAATATCACTTGTTCATCTCTGGATGTTTATCATTGCTTCTAGAATAATGTTAATTGTCAGATTTCATCCATGGACTTCCCTAGCAAGTGTTGCTCGCTTTGGATTTTAAGTTTTTGGGTGGGTACCTGGAGTATAAACTCATGTTCCCATGAAATGGGCTCTTTTGATTTGTTGGGTGAAAAGTAGCTCATATAATTCCTTGATTCTTAGATATAACCTGATTGCTGACTTCCCAATTAAAACTATTAGTAGGGAATAAAACATCTCACAGTTCCCATGTGTAGGTCTTAATGCAGACTGGACAGAAATTCATGTTGCCATTTATACTAATGACAGAAGACTAAAAACATTCCTGTCTTCCCATGAATTCAGGAATTCTGTAATCTCTGCATACTTATGGTTTGTGTTAGCTCTCAGTTTAGTTGGCACTGTAATTTGCATCTTTTGCTGGGTATGCAACTTTTGACTGAAGCAAAGGTGCTATTTTTCATGTTCTGTGAATAATCTTTTCAAAATTTCAACCCTTTTAGTTGGGTGAAATCAGATTTGCCAAGTCTTCACCTGCCTGTCAAAACTAGAATCCTTCTAAAAGCTGAGGAAGTGAGATCAGGACTGATCTGTGACACTTGGGGCAGGATATCTTTTTTTTCCTAATGCAAGGAACAGTTTGCCAGGAGTGTCCTTTGCATCTTTGTCTGTAAAGTTGTTTTTGAGACTTTTGGAATAGCTGATGATCTCATTCCTCTTGTCTATAGTCTGTCTGGCTTGCATACTTAAATCAAAGCATGTTTTACAAGATCTCTTGGTCTCCTGGGCTGTTAGAGCAAATGTGGTCTAGACTCGATATAATTAAATTCTATAGCCAGTATAAGCTTTTGTTACATCAAGATACTAATTATAACAGGATTTAGCTATCTGCTGCAGAATTACGAAGGAAAATACAATTTTTTAAAATGAATAACAATCAACATCTAAGAGTAATTGGAAGTTCTTCAGGAGAAGACAAAAAATAAAGTGTACTAAAAACTGTTGTTATATGCAGACTGAACAAAATCCTGTTAGTCTCATTATAAATGGAAGCTTACTGCTAGGGTGCTTAGACTTGTGCCAAGGTCTAATCAAACTTAACAAAGCCAGGTGACTCCCTTTGAAGTAAGTGAGGCCAAGATGTCTTTTCTTTCTTGATCTGCTGTGTGGAGGACCTGTTATATAGATTGGCAGGAAGAAGTTTTGATAAACATGATTGTAATTAATAACAGCAAATATGGTAACTTGAATTGGTTACCTCAAGACCTTGTAGTGTTGCTGGTGCAGGGGGCTCTTAAAAACAGGTTAAGCAGGCATCTGGCCAAAAATTACATAGGTGGAGTTGCCTTTGCCTTGAATTTCAAGGCAATCAGAATGAGTTGGGCTTAGCCCAAGGAACGGGGGAACTGTGAGGGATTTTATCACTAATGAATTGTTTGAAACTGGAGGGTAGCAGTGGGCTTCTCTATCCAAACAGCATTAAGCAGATACTTGACACAAATTCTGAAGGCTGTTGCAGTTTCTCATGACAAACTTGTTGAAGATGTCTGTTTTTAAATGGTTAGATGGTGGAGTTTAAAACAGTAGTTATAGCCTTAAAATAAAAGTGGGTTATAAAAACTATTCTGATTTTTCTAAAAATTATATTTTGCCTTGTTTGTTCCCATTATTTTTGTAGCATCTACATCTCTTTAACCAAGTAGTACAGAAGTGAAATGATTCCTTTTTATTTATCCTTTCTATTGGATAGTTACTAACACTGCATTGTCTGTCTGCATTGTCTCTCACGACAATTTAAAGCCTGACTAATGTGTAGTATATTATATAGGGTTTTTTTAAAAAATACACCCCCCCTTTTTTTTTTACATAATGATTTTCCCCCATCTCTATCTCTAGAACTCATCTTCCCAAATCTACTTTCCTTTCCCGGTTGTTCTTTATATTATAATTCTTTGGCCCTCTTTTGCTACTACTCTGCTAGGAGTCCTTGCTGGAGGAGCCATCTAAGGATGCCCGTGGGATTGTAATAGTATCTGCAGCTTTTCCTACCCAGGTTAGAAGGACAGTCTTTCCTCTTAGCAGATGTGCTGGCCTTATTGCCTGTGGTCCTCTCAGTCAGCCTGCTCCTTAGAAAGTCCAAACAAGGAGCTTGTCAGTTAGTAGGTGTTACAGCTTTCATTGGTTCAGATCCTCGAAGGTCTCACCAGTGTCCCTCAGTAAAGAAAAGGAAGGACAGACCGAATGCATGCCTCCAAGATGAATAGAAAGCATCCTTTTTTTTAATTTCTTTTGGAAAGAGGACAACAACGGTAATATCTGTGTTAGGAGGGAAAGCAGAGGTGTTGGGATACTTTCTAACATTAAGTAAAGGACAGAAGATAAACATTGGCAGACAAGCAGTTAAGCAACTTTAAGAAACGCTGCTCTTGGGGAGAGCAGGAAAGGAATCATTAGCTTTTGATATTGCTTGAATAACGTCATTGGTGATATTCTTCAACTGACTAACGTATCTGAGAAAGAAAAGAATCTGAGGGCCTGATATAAGAAAATACCTAAAGTCTTAAACTGTAGGAAACATCTTAGTTAACATCTTAAATTTGAGAAAGAAACCAGTTTCTTTCTTAGACCTCATCATCTGAGCCTAGTGCAAGGACACCAAATGTTAACCAGTGATCTCTCCTGTAACATAGTGTAGTGTGTCCAGTCTCCTGCCACAGTACACTTTTACATTTTAAAGTGTAATTAAGAGTATGCTTTGGAGTATGCTTTTTTAAACTCTTGATTTCCCTGTGTTTCAGCATAAGGAGCTTACTCATTATTTCTCCTCTTTCTCTGTTCTTTTTGTTTGATGATGAGGATTAATTGATGGTTTGCATTGGTCGAAGGACATCTTATGACTGACTTTATTCTGTGTGGTTAAGTCTGAAGACTTCCCGTGCCCAAGAGAAGGACGCCCTGAGGAAGTTAGACCGTCTGAATGACTACGAGCAGCAGATTCAAATACTGCGGGATGAGATTTCTATCCTGGATGCCCAAAAGTCTGTTCTCCAGAGCAGGTAGAGGCATTATTCAGATAAGTCACCGAATCAGAGAACTTGTTCATGTTAGGTGGCGTGAATTCCCTCCTCATTTTTAAATTGAAGTATAAAAAAAGCTAAGCTTTTGTACTTTGTTATGAAGGGACATGAACTCTTTGATTTCTCCTAGTGCCCAAATGTTTTAATTTCAAGCAGCTATTTTAAGTTTCTGGCAAAAGCAAAGAGAGCAGCTTTACAAAATACATTGAGAGGAACTGTATGGGATAAAAAAAGATGGTTAGTTTTTTTGTTTATGTTCTCTTTGAATACTGTACAAGGCAGAATTTGTTGTTATATTCTTGCTTGTTTGACTTTACAACTCTTCAGTGGCACTGAAAGATGAACAAATCTCCAAAGTATTAGTAGTTAGAAGTATGTTTCTGCAGAACAAAGTGCTTGGCTCTACACACTTCAGGAATTACTTTGATTTTCTTGATTTATTGATCAGGCTCTAGCCCATAAAATGTATTGACACAAATGCCTTTATATTAGACTAATCAGCTGCAGCTTTACTTCTGTAATTATGTTGGCTCAAAATCTCAGCTTACCCTGGTACTAATTAGATTGACTCAAAACTCTCTGCACTAGGCAAAAGTATCTGAGGATGGTGAAGTGACCTCATGCTTCTTTACATGTCTGTCATAGGCTTGCACGGAGCCGCTCTCCTTCCCCAAGGCACAGTGAGGGCAAGTCGCTTGGTGCACCTCCCCTGAGGAGCTGCTCACCTGGCCGAGCCCGACGTACGAATGCTTCACGTCGCGCCTGCCTGGTAGCTCGCTTTGGTGACATTTATGCTCAAGAACGCTTGGATGCAGAGACCCTCTTGAGGACATATATCAGTGACATGGAGATGGTGCAGAGGATAATATACATTGCAGCTGTGGTAAGAAAAAGAATTTCTCATTTTACAGCCTGGAAATGTTTTATAAAATATTATGGCTGGATTGGATTAAATTGTGTGTAAATTAGCATTTCTGTGAAGTACTGAGAAGAAAACTTCTCTTTTCCCTTTTGATTTTCCTTTCTTTCCCTCATGCTTTTAGAAAGCTAAAAATCTGTCCGTATCATGTTTCCTTCTTGCCTGTAGCTATGTGCTTTTCTAGTTTTATTGGGTCCCTTGAAATTACCTAGTTACCTCATATTTACTCTGAGCTCAGTCTGAAGAAATTTGTTTTCATTTCTCTGTACTTAATCTTCTTTTCTAAAAAATTGATGTAGTACATACCTGTGTTTCTCACTGTGTGTGATCCCAAGCACATTTAACTTACTGAAGTTTTTTTTTCCCACGACTGTCATAAAGCTTACACTATCCGATTCAACCTTTCTTCCCAACAGACAAGAGGTGCTCCTGTCTGACGTGATAGGCTGTGGCATGTAAAATGCTATTACTAAATTCTGCTCTTAATATCTTTGAATGTGATTACACTGATTGTGGATGTGTGATGGAATCCTACATAAAAACAGAGGTTAGGTGGGAAGCTTTTCAGTCCTGTCTTCTGCAAATAAATCACACTTCATTTAATCACCAGATGAATACTATTTTTAACTTTTACAGCAGCATTTTATATTCCTCCTTACAATGATGATACTGGGTTAAGTTCATCCTCTCAGATAATTGATAAAAATTTAATCTCAGTCTCCTGGATTTAACTAGATGTTCTTTGTGTTTGCAGGAGTCTTTTCATGCAGCAAAGGTGGCCTACAGACAGTTCAAAATACGTGTAAGAGACACTCTGTCTCTAGGTCACTCGGGGCCTGAGTCACTTGAAGACACTGTCCTGGATTATATAGTTCGCCACGAGGATCTGTATGACGTTCAAGCTAGTGTCAATGTAAGTCAAGGGCAGTGGGGAAGTAACGTGTTGATTCATTTCAGTAGCTAATAAATTTGGAGTGTGTAAACTAGAAATGTTCTGTAACCTGAAGAACAGTTTGTTGTATGGATTTAATGTCTTGTAGCAGTTTATTTTCCAAAATAATATTGTGGTATGGCCAGCAATCACTTATTTGCCTGTGACTAGAATGTCTTTGTCTGCCAGACTACTATTTTTGGCAAGATACAGGGTAACTGTCTTAATCAAATAAATGTAAACTAAATTTCATATTTTTCTAAAATTCTATGCCCTACTGAAAAACTGCATCTCCCTCCTAAGATTGATGTCAATGATGTAGCTCATACTCTATTTCTAAAATAACAGCACATTCTTTCTGAAGCTAGTATTTTCTGGAATAGCCTAAGATAACATTGCTGGGAGCTTCTTAGCTTTCTACATTTAAAAGTCAGTATGAGAGGCATATTTAGGAGGGATTTCCATACTTGTCCGTGAATAAAAGTGTTAGTGAACTGAAATTACTCAATTGTGTGTGTTTACAGGAAGTAATTCGCTCCATGAACATCAACCCAAAGATTTCATTTCCACCAGAAATTGATTTCATTGTGATCAGCACTTTGATTCGAGAGTTGTGCCGTGTGGCTTTTTCAATGCAGACTCTCATTCCTCCTCTTGATGTTGCCTTTGGTACTGATGGAGAACTTTTCAGTGAGATCAAGTAAGAATGCCTTATTTTCAGTCAGATTCTTACTGTTAAAAAAATCCATCAGGTTGTATAGTGTACTTCTTTCGTAATTAATACAGAGGTTTAAAATACATGCTAAACATTAATTTGGGGCAAATATTCTTGGTCTGTAGTGAATTTGGTATGTCTTTAAGGCTTACGATGGTATATAAATGCTAGGATGTAGACCAGTGTTAACAGCATTTTTAATGAACAGAGGAGCAATTTTCTGGATAAACTTCAGTCTCTAGAGCATATGTAATTTAAGAGGAAAATTATCATCAGCCTTCCTTTCCATGTTTAGTCTCTATCTGCCTCCAGTGTTTGTAAAATATGTGCATCTTTGTTCCTCCCTCCTGGCCTGTTTTGTAAAAGCCATGCTTACTGAGATCTGGCAGTTGGTGCCTGATAGCAGGATCATCAACATGTGTGCTGTGACCTCCAGGCTGTGGCTACTGTACAGCCTATGGATCTTAATACACTCCCATCTCTTCTGGTTTAGAGCTGAACAAAAAGAAAAACGCCTTTTAAAAATGGGACTTTAGTTTGTAAAATGCACACCATAGCATAGGTTTTCTTTTTTTTGTAGGGTCACGGCTGGCTGCTTTTTTGGCATTGCCATGTCTCTCGGTATAAGTAGACAGCATATTCTGCTAAGTCTGTCTTACAAATGCATTTGTTTTACAGGTTCACTTAAAGAATACTTATTTTCGTGATACAGAAATATTGTCATGAAAGATGTTTGAGCTGTAACTAGTATTCTGGGTTTTATCAGCATTGATGACTTGAAGCATCATATTTATCTTTTGGCACTTACATGCAGACATTTATTGTACTCTGTAATTCAACAGGTATCATCGTAGTTTTGACTCTGATTTCACAGCTGCCTTGGTGGCCTATCACGTGTGGCCTGCTCTGATGGAAAATGATGTTGTAATTGTGAAGGGAGAGGCAGTCACAAAAAGGGGAGCTGTGGTATGTACTTCTGTTAAGGAGCATGTTAAGGGAAGTCATTGGATTTAAACACTGTTTTAAAATCTAAAAAGGTAAATTCTTGATTGTTCCCTATATGACTGGAGTTGTGTAAATCAAATATCAGGAAGGTTTTAGTGCCTCATCCTGTATTTAGGATTAATAATTCCATTTGCCTTAATGTATTCATTATGCAGATGTATGATTGTTGGCAGAGCCTGTTTTAAGGAGAAAGTTTACTGTGTTTACTCTCTGTCCTCAATCCATGTCTCCAGCATGGCAAGCCTGCTTGCCAAGTCTGTCTTTAATAAATGCTCTCTCTCAAGATGTCTGTTAAACTCTTCTCTTGTAGTGGTCTTGCAGAAGTAGAAGTAGAAGCCGCAGCCGTAGCACCAGTCCTCTTCTCTCTCATCATGTAAGCCCCAGCTGAATGCTTGTAGTATAAACAGTATCAAGTATTTTAAATTCAGAATGTAGGCAACCTTTTAAAAATGCTGATGTGCCACATGTACATTTTAACATTGGGAATAAATGCCTTTGGGTCTGGAATGAGGTGAAGCTGAACTGACAGATAGTTATTGCCTGGTGTAATTATCAGTGGAGATACTGTATGAGAAGTAATCATAGTTAAATTCTCAGAAGTACCAACTGTGGGTCTCAGAATGCTTTCCCTCTGCTCCCTCTTGCTCCATCCAGTACCTTTCTGAATAACTAATTGCACCATCTGGAAGTGGTTTAGTCATCTTGCAGTACATATACAGCACATGGTCCCTGCCTCCTGGAATTAGTAATCTTAATTTACCCCCTAATGCCTCAAAGGAGCAGAAAATCAGTGTAGTGGGTGGGCAGGAGGGGAAGAACCGAGGTGGTACTAATGAGATATGTGAAACCTTAGCAGAGTTCTGCTTGTGGTATAGTTACAAAAGTTTTAAAATTATTTCTGTAAAAATCATGTGTATTTTTCTAATTATTAGCCCAGCTCATTAAATTGAGATAGGTGCAATCAAATTAAAATGTGAATGTTGAAAATGTGAGAGGCTTTGGGTAAGACTCACTGTCTTGTGTGTGTGCAGGGTGTGAAAGAGAAATGAGAAATTTTGTTGAATTTAACTTTGTAGCAGTGGAGCTGCACCAATACAGTAATGTGCAAATTTTCTGAATGTTGATGGGTCCCTATGTGCCTTTCTTGGGCACAGTTCTTTAGAATACCTGAGTTTCCTTTTCTGTTTGTCTTGCAGTTGTCTCGAAGCCGCAGTTCTTCACCACTGAGGAGCGGAAGCCCAAGTAAGTGGGCATATTAGGTCATAATAACTCATGCTTTTCACATTAAGCCCTTGAACGACTGAGCAACGAGACAAAATAACATGCTGAAGGTCTTTGACTCTAAAATACTTGCCCAAGTCTTATTTTTTAAAGTGGGTAGCCCCTGTCTTTTCTGTGTGCAGAAAAAGGCCATAATTTGTGGCTTGGAGAAGAGCTTGTTTTTCACTCTACTCAGACCACTGTCATGAGTTCTCTCTGCTGGTTGCCTTTATTCTGGCCAGTTCTACAGTAAGTAAAAATTGTCCCTCGTGTGGGGAAGAGAACAGCTAGCTGCACACCTGCTGGCTTCGTGTCTTTCACAATCCAGAGAGATAGCTAAGTGGTGACGGTGAAGTGAGGGATTTCAAATGGTATGAATGTGTGCCCATGTTGAAGCCAAGCCTATTTAGAAAAAAATAGTTGTACTGAAATATGTCTTTTTCTTCAATAGGGCGTTAACTGAACATGTTCCTGTGATTCAGTACATCCAGATCCAACAACTTCACTGGTGCCTTTTCTCTTCAAGAATACCTCAAATCTTGCAATAATGTGAATGACAATTGTCACTCCAAATGGAGTTTGTGTTCGGTGTGTTTTTTAGAATTATAGAAGGCTTATTTATAATTTCAGATACTAATTCAACCCTTCTGATTTAAAAAAAAAAAAGTATGTGCACTACAGGATCATACTCATTTGGTTCAATTTGCAGAGCATCGAGGAACCCATGCTGTAATCCTGCAAATGGAGTTAGAATTATTGCATATAGAATGTTTTCCACAGATACAAAATGATGCCGTTTATCCTAATAGGATGTTTAATATAGACTAAATGGTGAATGTTGCAGAATGTTGATGTTAGATGTTACTTGAAAATAATTTCATTAATTGGTGCTTATTTACAGTTTTAGAAAACAGCAATAATCTTAGGATGTGCCAGCCTCACATAGCATCCTTTGAAATACGTCCTTGCGGTAAACTGAATTTTCTAGCTACAGTGCAAAAGTTGCACAGGACAGTCATAAACTACCAATGCTCCAGCAATCCCCAGGACTTCATTGACATTTACTTATGAAAGCACAGGTGTGTGCTTTAGCAAGGGGGTAATAATCCTTGCTAAAATCATTGTTACTGAGAAAGGAATACAAAAATCTGTGGTTTGGAACTTAAAGTATTTTGAAAGTGTGCCACTGACTATTTTTAGGCTTGAAATATTTGCTTGAGGTGGCCTAATTCATATCACTTTCATACCAGACTGATAGATGAGTAATTCTTATGAAGACAGTGGAAAAATCCTGTCCAGTTATCTCTTACTGTGGGCATTTATTACCTTTTAAGTTTAAAAATAAGAATCCCAAGAGATTTTATTCTGTCACTTTAAATAGTTTGTCCCCCTTGTAAATGTTATTTTAACATCAGATTTTTTGTTTTCAAGAGAACTGATACTGTCTTTCTCTCAACCTCATCTATAGGGCCAGCCTTAAATACAAGCTGCACAAGTGACAGCTTGCGACCTTGTGCTTTTACACTGAAACACAAGATTTGTCATAATGGAGCTGATGATACAGTGGTAATTCACCAACTGCACTGTCTCATTCCAGTCAATACCTGATGCTTCAAAGGCATGTAATGCTTTCCCCAGATTAATCTCGCCAAGTCTGGAATATAAACAATCAGGAAGAGGAAAAAATTCTTTCTGCCTCCTTTCTTAATCAGTCTATGTGCTGGAACATGTAATTTCATTAGTACTACTGTAATAACATAAGCAAAAATATTTTTATTAGTTCTGAAACTATTTAGTAATTAAAATGAAGCTACAGGAGGAATTTTGTGATCCCTTTCCAGGGATCTTACGCAGATTTACACATTCATGCTCTTTCTCTCTACTTCTTGTGTGGCTTACAACTTTGGCTCAGCTCTTTGGCACAGGATCAGGTTTCAGGAGACTTTCGCATGGGTCGCCGTAAGCCATGGATCAGCTGTGACTCTAGTTACACAGATGTATTTTTGTTGGAATTAGGCCCGTTAGTAACCAATGAGAGCAAAATGAGGTCTATACATAGTCTTATTCACAGAGCCACTCTGAACGAACTAAGGGGACACAAAGGCACATGCATGTTATATGGTGTACTTTCTTATTATTTAAGAAAGTCACAAGAGAAAATGCAAAGCAATATGTTTCCTCTTCTAAGAGCCTGACTGTTGATCACAGCTAGGGATCTGGGCTTGAAGCAAACCTGCATATTTCTGCACTGATCTCATGACTAAAACCACAGTTCTGTTAAAACTGGCCACCTGCAACTTGTGTGGCAACAGAAGATAGTAAGATATCCCAAGTATGGTTTTGAGCAGAAAAATGAAAAATTTTGAGGAATTGTATTGTAATTACCAAGAGCTAAAGAGAGGTAGGTTTTATAAAAATTAGATATTGTACATTTGTGTTCTGCATGTAATTAGCAAGACATTTCTGTGTTGTTATTCTGAGTTTAAATTTCCATACCAACTGTGAGGAAACTCAGACTACATCAAGAAAGTATGTTTTTTCTTCACAAGCGTGAGAGGCAGGGTAGTTCCAGACTGGCACATGCCTCTGATGCCACTATGAACTAGTATTTCCAAAGATCTAAAAATGCCATAAAAGACACATTCTCAGTGGTTGGTGGACCATCTCATCTTGCTGCCCCAGCAGGTACCTAGGCAGCTAGTTAGTCTCAGAGTAAAAGAGAAAACTAATGAAGTGACAGCCAAAGACTTGTTTTGGTAGTGAGATAGCAGCTCTAGGGTAGTTTTTGGTGGTTGGTTGGTTTGTTTTTTCTTGGTTTTGGGGTTTGGGTTTTTTGTTGTTGTTTGTGGTTGATTTTTTGTTTTGTTTTATTTTTTTTACAATGTTTCAGAGCACAGCAAAACATTTTCAGCAAATAGGAAGTCAGTCCACGGCATGGTAGTACCTAGTTAGTTAAACAAACCTAGCTCTACTTAATTGTATACTGCAGCCCGTAGTATTTCTATAGGAATATACTGTTTTGTACTGGTTGCCTGCGCAGCTTATTTACAGCCAATTAAATCTATAGGTCAGATAGAAGATTGCTTTTGGTGTCAAGTTAGACACTGATAGCTTCTGTGCTTCTTTTTATCCACATGACAACAGTGCAGAGAATGCATACCAATGAAGTTTATGTGGAATTAACCAGCAAATATAAAATAACTTATCAAAAGGGACTTCTGTAAGTGCTTTTATGATCCTATGAAAGAACAGATCATGAATGTGAAATTGATGACTTGATATTTTAACAAGAGCTTTTAAAATCTTACGTTTTTGGTTTGTTTTGGGGTGTTTTTTTTTTTTAAGAAGGCTAGGTTTTGAGCTGATTTACTCTTTGCAAATGGACTGATGGAAGTGAGGCTGCACGGGATGTAAAAAAGCACCACCTTTGGGCCAAGGTGTTCATGTAGAACAGCACATGTTTGTGGGCGATTTTGAGGTTGCTGGAGAACTTTCTCCTACATTTCAGCTCTTTGAAGGCTGATTATGTTTGTCTCAATTCAGAGGCTGTCCCAGAGTCAGTCTAAATGTGTGGATGTTTTATCACCTATTTCTGGGAAAATACAGTGTCATCAGAATATCTTCCTCCTTTGCATCTCAATAACTCATGCAGAGCTAGCAGGTACTGGGGGTAAATAGCTCAGCTAAATTTGCTACTGCACAATGAAATATAAATTCAGAAATTACCTTAGATAGATTCCTCCAGCATCCTGATAGGAGAAAGTAAGTTGGGAGCAGGAGGTTGGTGGAGTCCTCCAGTCTAATCTGGTTGGCAGTGAGTTGTGGTGCTGATTCAGTCTTGTAGGAAGCTGTGGAGATGAGGGGTAAGTGAAAGCAAAAATACTCTACAGCCTGAAAAAAGTAGATGTGAAGGCTGAAAATTATCAAAATGCTCCTTGGAAAATGTATGCCTGTACATCCTCCAGATTCTGAGCCTTTTAACTTTTATATTGCACGTATGTACTGCAAAAGTTTGTCATGCCATAAAGGTGCCATCAGAATTAAATACTGTCTATCAGCTTTATGTAAGACATAAAGCTGCTTTTGATTGGTGTTAACTACACAATGATTTTCTTACTCTAGCATTAAATAGTCAAGCTTTATTTTAAAGAAATAAAAACGTGTTTGTTATGGCTTGCAGCTATATTAGCATGTGTTCAGACAATGTTTTCAGTACTGTATTTCTTTTAGTCATGCAGCATACTAATCAAGTATACTAAAGAATAGTATATTTCACTTTATGGTTGAAAAGTCGGAAGCAGGTTTTTGGTAGTTTAAAACAACACATGTATCTGTCAGGCTGTTGCTGATATACAGGCGCATGGCTTATGTGGAAGCTGTACCTTTCACTTGGGTGGAGCACAGACAGAGCGCTTGGTGTCGTTTTACTGTTAACAGACAAAAGCACGAACACAAATGAAGTGGGCGGTGTGTTTTTACTTTCTTATGGTTTTGAGAAGGCAACGCTTCTGCCGTGCAAAAACACAGTTCTCAAAGTAATATTACGTGTTTGAAAGGAAAATGTCAGCATAAAGATGCTGTTAATATTGCTTCCTGTTAAATTGTTTTTTTCCCCTAAAGGTCTTTGACCTGCCTTCAAAATTCTGTGTTTTAAAACAAAACAAAATTATAGAGACACATAATTTTAGGTTAATTCATTCTCTTCAGTATCTGGCATTCAGGCTTTTACATCAATCACATACAGCAGATATAACACTTAACCTTTATAAACTGCATTCGTGACCTTCAGTGAGAACCTGTCTCTGTGTTGACGATACATGCAGCCCCAAAACAGTATGGACAAGACAAATACCTGTTATTTGGAAGCATCATCTTCTATTCACAGAAACTATTTTGCCCTATGACCTTTTATGCCATTTGCACTTTTAATGGCTGAACTATTTGGTTACTAAAAAAATAAATGGAGTTTTAAAAAAATGGTAAGTATTTTTCCAAGTTTTGTCTATCTTCTGGTAAAGTGTGGTTCACAGGTACTTCGTTAATGAAAAAAATAAGGCAAAATGTTGCAGTTTAGGAAAATCACACACAGTTTATTTTTTAAAATGTTGTATAGTCATTTTATACAAATGTTACAACATGCAGTTTTCATGTTAACTAGCTTACGACAAAGACTTATCAGCATCAGTTGTGACCCAATCTTAATGTAAAATTAAGACAATCTGAAGGGCTATTTTATGATATTTTTTTTCTCTCTCTTTCCTCATGCTAAGCTTTTGTGACTGCTTTCAGGGTATCTTATTCGTGTTGTAATACCTCATTTCGTGCGTGTTGTGTAGACAGGCTTCATTTTCCCTGAACCTTTAGGTATGCTTTATGGTTTTATCTGTCAATCCAAAATTGAGTGTTTTATTCTTTAAGAGCACTTTACACACCGCAAGTAGGTGAATGAGTACCATTCAGGCTGAGGTGAGTTCCTTAGATGAGGGCATGTGAAGTATTATCTGGTTCAGTGCAAAGTCCTCCCCGAGGCACATTGTCACTGCTTACAGCTTTACCCTGAACATCACACCTTTGCTCAGAAAAGGAAACTCGACTATTTCTACATGTCACTGTAATTTGGGCAGGAATCTACCCAGCTAAAACCAGACACAGATAGGGATGTGCCAATCCTTTAAATACAATTAATGTTTTCATTTCCAATCCCTGTATGGTGTATTGCTTGACCTGAAGAACTTGTTGTTTAAATGAAGTACTGTCTTCAAATTCTTCAGCTATTAAGTCAATGAAGCACTTGAAATTTTGAATTTATTAACTATTTTCAGTTGATCAATATCAGTTAGTACTATATGTCTTTCCCACCCTGATTTGAGTTTTGTGGACGACTAACTACAATCTAAGTAACACGTCCATTTCAATTAGCCTGAATAACCAGCATGTTTTAAACTAGTACCTCAAAACTGTTTTATAAATTGGTTATTTTGTTAAAGAATTAATAAAATACCAAGCCTAAGCTCTTTGTACCTTACACTAACAGCACCTGACCTGCTCTGAATTTAGCTTAAGCCAAATTAAACCAGATCTCAACTGCTGTTGTTGCAAATGGACGTCTGATCCTAACCCTCAAGGTGACATCTGTTCTCTGTAAGCTTGTGGCCTCTTTTGTTGATACTGCTGTTACTGGACTGGCACAGTTTATTGAGAGGTGTGATAGATTGTCCATCACAGGAATTTTAAGTCTGGGAGTGTGTGTTTGTTTTAAACTGCATGTATAACAGTCTAGGGAAATCCTAGAGCCTCATGCAGGAAAGCAGACAGGTATGACAGTTTCTTGTCATGTTATACAATACCAATACCGATTTTGTAATACTGGCAAGAGTGTACAAATGACAAATGAAGGTAATATTTTACCCTTTTTCCTGGTGCTTGGCTTCATTGGTAGTGGTGAACTAACAGCATCGTGGAAGTACCTGAGATTTGCTCTTGAGCGTGTCTTGAACTACTGTGCACAGGCTGCAAAAGAAAGCTTGCCATGAATACAGGATCATATTTAGTTCCTATTTCTGGTTAATATCTGTCTGATGGCCCCAAAACTCACCACCTTTATTAGGGAGATGGGGGGGGGGGGGGGGGGGGCAGAACCAAACCCCTGTGCTGGGATTTACCCTTTTTTGATGCCGAAGAATTAGGTTGACCAGAGCCCAGATGGAGTTAGAGCCTGCTGTAATTTTGGTGGGAAAGCCCTTAAAGCCTTTGAGGAGTCATGGCAGACCAGTGTAGCAGTAGGAGGAGAAGCATTGCAGAAAAGGCTGGAGTCTGAAGCAGGCACCTGGTTTCTGTTGAACACCTGCTTTGGGTTACTCAGTTCCCTTCTTCACCAAGGAGCCACGCACATGGAGCTCGCTGGAAGAAAGGGCCTTGTTCCTGGCACACTTCTTCCACTACTCATGGAAGAAACAGATGAATCCTCATTGTTCTCCCTCTGTAAGATGGATGACCTTTTAAATGTGAAAAGGTTTCCAGTGTTCTCCGTGTGTGAAGTGCTGCTTGTGTTTTGGCTGTGCAGGGACTGAAGGAAAAAGGCATTAAGGATGTAAAGAAGCAAAAATTCAGATACAAAGGACTGAAAATGTTAATTGGAGAAGCAGGGATGAGAGGTGACTGGCAACTGTGTGTGTGTTAGTGCACCTGCAGAGGACCTGAGGACTCAGGGCATGTGCTTGCCCAGCAAGGCTGGTCTTGCTGGATGATGCAGAGTAGCATCACTCTGCCTGTGGGCAGAGTTGGAGCAGAGCTGGGTGCTCTCCCTGCTGCCCACGGGACCCTCCTAGCAGGACACAGGGCCTGGGCTCTCCTGGGCTGTACCTGAACAGCGTGCTGGAGCTGTGGTTTGTAGGAGAGTAGCTTAGAGCGGAGGAAAAACCTTACAAAACCTTTCCACAGTGCCTAGAAAAGACTAGCGGGTGTTTTAGACGAAAGTTTACACGCTAACCCGATGGAGCCAACCTAAAAAAAAAAAAAGTCTCTTTCTCTTGAGAAGATGTTTGTGTGAAGAAAGGCTCCAAGCTGCTGTGCCCACAATAAGGCATGAAGCAGAGTATTTCCCACGAGATGGCACTATTGCCTTATGCACAGAAAAAGCACGTTTTCGCTTCAGCTCCAGTTTTAAAAGCTGATTGCCAAAGAGAGATTTGCAAATAAATTTATAAATGTTACAGATTTGAGCCATATCGAGAGATGCCAAATGGAGAATTAGCTTGCTGATTGATCTGTTAAAGGTTGCTGCCTGATAAGGATGTGAAAAATCCTGATACATGGCTGATGAGATGAACATCACTATCAATCCATTACTAGAGGAACTGTTTGGGGTTTAGCATTTTTTGAGGTCAATTTTTCAAAATCACTGTGGCTCTCTTGGCTCTCTAAAATTAATGGTATTTACCTGGTCATACTCTGACTGATCTTCTGAAAGAACTTCTACTTTAAAAACAAACAAACTGAGAATCACATTGAAAATTAACTACTTTTAACATTTGTCCATTTTTTATTAATTCTAGTTCTTATCTAGTTCAAGAACATGTTGGCTTGTAAACCTGTTACATTTTGAGAGATTGTTCAGTTGTAATGGCTGGGTGGCAAGTTGCTCTATTTTTTCCTTTGTCTATGACTGGAAAAGGTGTTTTCCTAATAAATTCTGTGCAGTCTCTTAATCAGAAGCATACTCCCTGTCTTTAGCTGCACCTTCTGTTGATTTTTCTAATCAAAGATGGGTCAGTCACATCTTCTGAATCATCAGGATAGAGCTGGAAGGAGTCCTGCCATCACAGCAACTGCTTTGTGTAATCAGGTTCTTAATCTTATTCACTGCTGTTTTAAAAACAAGTCTGTTTTGCACCATGCTCTGTCTCTTATTGCAGTGCTGTTCCAGAATTTCACTTCTCTAATGCTTGGAAATTTTCTTCTGATTCCCAGCCTAAATTTATTCACTTCCAGGGTATATCACTTTGTTCTTTTGCCAGTATCATTCTTTATCTGCAGAAGTCCTTGTTCCCTCCTCGGTATTTGCCCTACTGATGAGAGCAGTCATCTCTTCTCTTAGATTTTGTTTCTCTAGGCTAAAAAGCCAAATCTTTCCATTTCCTCTGAAGAGAGAGAGGCTCTTCATTCCCTTGATTACCCAGTTTGGGTGGCCCTGGGTGTATTTCTGTTTCAAACCATCTTTCTTGAGCACAGGTGACTAGAAATGGTGCACAGTATTCAGGAGAAGGCCTTACAAGAGCTTTGCATCATACATTTATCAATTTCATTGTATCATTGCAGCATCTCTGTGGGAAGTGTCTCAGTATCTGTGATTAATTAATAACCTTTATAATAAAGGTTCAAATTGGTCCTTGGTTCAAATTGATGAGCCTTTTCCCCCTAGAACATAAATTATGTGGGTGCTTCATTTTCCATCTCTAAATGCCTTTCATATGGGCGGCATGGTTGTTTTAGAAATGCTGAACTTCAGACATCCATTTGCACACATACTACAACAGCGGGGTCTGTAGGTGCTGCGATGTGTCATGGTGTGTTCCTCTATTACTAAAAACTACCGCAGGGTGATGCCTTGCATTAAGTTGCCTGAGCAGAATATACCAGTCAACATTACAGAGTTTTAGCAGCAATAGAAGAAACTGCCCAGAGCTTGATGGTACAAAGGAAAATATCTCATTAACTCTATATTTACCCACTTTGCCAAGGGAAGAAATAAATGCTAAGAGTGTCACTATAAACTTTTTGAAATATAGGGTACCAATCAACAGAGAGAAGGTCTCTGTCAGTGTTAACAGAATTAAATACTATAAATTTCTCATGAAAAGAATGTAATTTGTGTGCCTGAAGGTTTGCAGCGAGAGTTTAAAATAAAAATTGAAATATTTTATAAGTCGTCTAACTCCTGACCTTTTGATTGATCAATGACAAGGCTCTCATTTCTTGAGAAATGCTTTTTTTTCTCAGTCATATTTGTCCATCTCTTAAATATTCTGAGGGATGTCATAGCCATCTCCACAATACATGTATGTCACTTGTCACGGACAAAGTACCTATGTGAAAGTATTTTCTGTGATGATCATAGATTTGTGCTATTTCCCTTTCAGTCCCAGGCCACCCAGAGCTTTGAAGTCTGTTTTCTTGGTTGGATGGGACTTTCTTCCAGGCTAGGGATGATTTGGTGCCTTCGCTTTGTGTCTGAACTATACGACCAGTAATAGCTGAGCAGGCAACGTGTATGGGGCTGCATTTGTCACTGAAATATCCTGTTAATGTATATAAGTCTCTGTGCACCCACAGGATACAGTTATTGTCCCCATGGTTCTTCCTCCACGTTTCATCTACTGTACAGCTCCTTGCCTCTTGTGGACTACAATCTTCAGGGCAGGGACAGTTTCTTAGCAATGCCAGTGCAGCCAGGCTGGATTTCGCAGGTGATGTGTCTGCAGAGCAGATGCGGCCTTACCGTTATCACTGGTCGGTGCAACATGCTCCCCTCATCCCATGAGACGGCTGTGGGCCCATCTGCCTTCCCTCTGCATGGCATCAATTGCTGTCTGTGTCCAGGTATTGTGCAGTTTGAACAGCTCTGTCATCCAAAATAAATAAAAACAATCCGGGCATCTGGATGAGTGTTTGCATGCACAAATTCCAACGAGCAATAAAGGCAGGGAGGGAGGATTACAGGGAATATGATCAAAAGGCAGGTTGCTGCTACACAGAAAGCCTCCCTAAATCACCCATGAAATGCAAGGGGTTCTTTAAGCATTCCTGCAGGTAACTGTACAATTTCCCCCTGTTTTTAACTACACTTAAAGGTAGCCTCCTCTTATGTCCCTGAAGCACAGAGTGCACGCAGGGAACAAGGCTGTTTGGGAGACTTGGCTGAGCCAAGGACAGGAGGTTTTCACAAAGGTTTTTCCCCAGAGCTGCTGTCTGGGAGACTTCTCAGGACATGAATAGATGGGCTGTTCTTATCATCTGGGATTTTTTTTTGTTTTGTTGTTGTTTTTTTTTTATTTGTTTTGTTTTTTTTTTTAACCCGGCCTTGTAATAATATCACATAAATAAAGACTTCAGCGAATGCAACGAATGGTGAAAGTTGCCTGAGAGAAATTGCTTTTGGCAACTGTTCCTTCTAATTAAAATGAAAGTCTGAAAAGCCTTAGTCTTTGGGAACAATTAATAAACTGCCAGCACTAGATAAGATACAGATAATTCCTTGTGCCTATTAACTGCTTCCTACAACAAGCACATGTGTGTTCAGCAAAATGCAGCCTGACCCTGGCATGGTAGGAAGGAGGAAGTTCTGATTAAAATGAGGGCAGCACCTGTTGCCCGCCCTGCTGAGCAGGCCAGCGCTTTCCCACCTTCCTGCTAGCAATGATAGTATTAATAGAAATTTTTGATTCTCAAAGACTCTCAAACTGTCCTCAGGACCCTGCAGTGGGCATCAAGGGACTTTGTTCTGGTTGCTTAGATGCAGCAGCTACATTTTTGTAAGCATTTGGGTGGATGGCCAGACAGAAGTAAAGAGAAAATAGAGATATTCTCCCCCTCTGAGGTCCAAGGTACCAGTTTTCCCACTGGGGAGTTAAATGCTGATCTGGAGTGGTCAAAGACACAGGCATGCAGGAGCTCCAAGTTGTGTTTAGAGCTACTGATTTCCCATCGTGTTAAATAATTTGCAGTCATGATGCCAAAATCCTGAGGAAATCTGTCCTTTCTGCCTCCTGAAGGGGCAACCTCAAGCCCAGGATGCTTGTGAGCCCTCAGTGCAGGGACAGGGCATGCTTAGCCGCTGGAGAGCTGGGAGCAGGCAGCTAGCAAAGGTCCTAGGGGAGGCTCTGCACCCTGAGATTTGGCCCAGGGACCTCAGAGCCTATGTCCACCCTCTGTCCCAGCTCAGGAGGCCAAAAGTGTGTTGAGAAAGCACCAAGGAGGAGCAGCAGACAAGACCCATGCATGCACATGTGTGAGGGGGACACATGTGTCCCCCAGGAAAAACCATGCTACCATGCTGCCAGGGGCTTCGGGAAGCACTGCTGGATTTACGGCACCCTGGCAGTGGAAGATGTGCCCCCAAAACCTAAGAGTTGGGGCTGTGGGGGGAGGTGCACAGGGAGGCAGCTCAAGGAAGTCTCTGGAGGGCAGCCGTGGGTCCGCACATAGGGAGGGACATGCTGGACCCTGTGGGACCCAGATGAGGCAGAGGCAGGGAAAGAAGGGAAGTTTGGAGCCTATTATCTTCATATGGAGAATGCATGAGCCAGGGGGGTGGGAGAGCTGAGGATGCACATGTGCATGCATGAAAGGGTGAGAGGCAGGGAGCAGCCAGCCTGCTTGTCTCAGAAACAGCAGAAGCAGGGGGTTCAGGCAATGCCTTCTAAGTAAAACCAACTGTAAGCAGTGTTTCAGACAGCAAGGAGTGAGAGTTGAAGATGACAGATCAATGTCATCATCCAGGCTGGGGGTGCAGACCTCACCCCCAGCTCATGGGAGAGGTCCTGACAGCGAAAGCATGGATATATAAACTGGTGGGTACTTAAGGAAAAAAAAAAAAAAAAAAAAGCATAGTACAAACTAAAGGGGCTGGTTGGCATATCCATTCCAAGCAGGCAGAAATGCCATGTAGGGGCATCTGTGTGTAGGACAGGGACCATGCTCAGGGGATGGCAGCTCCATGGGAAGACCCGACCCAGCCCTGGAATTGCTCAGGTGCCGTGAGCCGTCTTGCCTTGCTGTCTGGGTTGCAGCTCAGGCAGATTTCCTCAACCGAGGCTCAAAGATGTGTAGAAAAACTGAATTAAGCAAGCCGTGTATAAGAAGGTATTCCCAGAACTTGCTTTAGCCACGGGCACAACCTAATGGTTGAAGTGACTGCAGAGCAGCTGTGCTGCTCCTCCACTGCTGGGCTTTGGTTCAAGGGAGGGATTTATTCTGGCTATACTCTAGCTCAGGGTGCAGCCACAAGCCTGTTTTTCCTTTGCTTTGTGTGCAGTAATGAGGGTCTGGGCCCAAGGCTGGTCTCTGACTAGGCTCATTCCCAGAATAACTCTTCTCCCAGCCTCCTCTGCCCCCCAAGAAAAAAAAATCTTAATCAAATATATAAACACTGGCAGCTTTCAGGTTTGTGTTTCTTTCTGAGCCTAATTTAAATGAACAGCAGACATTTTATGGGCTTTTCCAAGTGAACCTACAGGGGCTTATTTGCTCGAGTCTGACTTTCTGACAGCTCTCTGCAAGCCTAATCAAAACCAGACTTACTCTCATACAAAGCAGACTAATATATATTCACGCAGCTACAAAGAACCAGCCTAAATGTAGTAAGTCATAAACCACTGCCACGGCAGCAATCATTCAGTCATGTGCATTTACCTCACTTGGATTTTGGAACAAGGGGTGCATTTGTTTTGTTCCCATTGTACAAGGAAAGTTGTAGTGGCGACGAGCCAAGTAAACATGCCTTATGTCTAGAAAATGCCCCACATGTGTAACTTGGAGTTTGTAGCTGCAACATGGGGGATGCCTCTTCCCTCCTCTACCCACAGGTAGGAATGCTGAGTTGATGTCTCCTGCGGTGAGGTGCACCCAGGTGCCTTAGGGGAAGCGGCTGGGGGGAAGGTGTTCCCTTTGAGCTGGACAGGACAAACTTTAGGACCAAGCTAGATTTAAGGGAGATTTGTCTTTAACAGCTTTGCAGTGTGTCATTCTTCAATACATAGACCATATTTCTGAAATATTCCCAAGACTTCCCTTATTTAGACAAATTCTGGATGGCACAGTTAAGGTATGGAATACTGTGGCGACATTAAATACTTAAAATGTCTTGACGGAGAGTTATACACTGACCTCTAAAAGAAGACTTTTTAGAGGACTATTTTCTATTTCTAATTATCCCACAGTGTTCACATCACATAATACCACCTTTCTCTGTACAAGGATGTGTTCATGTTCAGTTCCTGACATCTGGAAGAAATTTCTCCTTATCTAGCATGTGCATTTTCAAGTGAAATGTGAAAAGAAGTGCTGAACTGATAAAGCAGGGATGTACCTTTGGGCTGGACCAAATGGTGATGTGCTGCAAAGGAGAAAGTGTTCTGCCCAAGACAAGGAGGAAGGGAAAGAAAATCTGCAGGACTGGGCCAAGCTGGAGGAATGGTAACCTCCTGTGCCTGTCCGGAAGCCTGTTTAGCCTTCCTTCACCTAACAGGGACCTTAAGTTTGTCTGAAGCTGGAGAGACTTCAAGCAGGTTTGGAGTTTGAGGTTTTCTGCCCAAGTTAGCTTACAGTGTTTCCAGTTCCTCTGTTAAACTGTTGTGTGACTGAAACTCTTACCTGTTAGAAGACAGCCAGCACTGGCCACAGCTTGTATAGTATAATCCACCTGGTTTCCTTAAACCTTTTTCCTTTTAATAAAATCACCTATTCCTTGCTGAAACCACAGTTTAGCACTTGCTGTACTGCCTTAGTGATTTTAGGGTTGCTGATTGCTTTTACCTAAAAAGCCCACATTATTTGTGACTACCTGTTGCAATTAGTCTAGAGGAGAGATTTCAGCTCGTGGGCTAAGACTCCTTCAAACATTGCGCTTGTTCAAAGGGCGAGTATTGGCACAAGGCTTTGAGATGCCCTTTCTGCTGGTTTCCAGTGATTTGGAAGAAAATGCCTGAATCTAGAGAAAAGTTGTCTTGCCTGACTCGTTCAAAACCAGCGCCTGTTCATTACCGTTGTGCAGAACACATTGAATTGGGCTCTTGGGATTTGGTGGTATGTGAGGTCTGTTTGGCACAGGTTGCAGGAGAATGTCCTCCACGGAGAGCAGTAACAGGATCAAGATACGGAGTTGCAGCATCACCTATGTGGTCATGTTCGATTGCCATAGGTTGTTTTGGGTGGATGTACAACTGATAAATTTATTTTGGTTTGTTTGGTTTTTTAGTGACTTGCACTGAGCGTAAGGTGAAGAACAACTTCATCTGTGTAGATTAGTCTGGGATTTCTTTTTTTTCCTGGACACTCTTTTAGAGTGTTCAGATCTGCAATTTTGATTCAGGATCTATTTAGCTGAGAAATTTTGGGGGTGTGTTATTTTTTTGCTTGTGTTTCCTACTTTGTACAAAGCCAGCACACAGACAAATGTAATTAACTGTGTGGGCCAGGTATTTTCCCTGAAATAATTATTTTTCACTACTCCCTGCAGAGTATTATTACTGATTTTTTTTTTTTAATATGTTGTAACCATTTGATATGTTTTCCAGGTTTGGTGTCTCTCAGTGCAATGCATTACAGTATAACTTGCTTTTAGAAGGGTGGATGACTACAGATAAAACATTATCTTGATTTAAATGTATGGAAGTGTCTTTTATTCTTGTTTTTTATAAGTAATATCCAGTTTTGGCATAAGAACACCCATGCAGTATAAATCAAATGCTTTTAGATACTTAGACTTTTCATCATTTTTTAAAAATGTGGACGTGTTGACATTTTCTGAAACCACCTTTAAAGTCTTTTTGGATGGACCATTTGTACTGCATCTTTTTTAGGCTTTCATTTTAATCTTTCAGTCTGTCCAGTTTTATAGGTGTCATGGTGACTCTTGGAAACAGGGATTTCTTTTTGTTGCTGTTTTAAACAGACAAAGTGATAGTAATAGCTGACTGAAAAACACCAGACTTTGGTAGGGGTTTTTTTACATTTCTGTGTAGAAGATGAAATAATTGGAACCCTCTGGATGGCTTTTTAGCAAGACTACTTTTCACTCTGGACAGGAAAAAAGAGGTAATCATATTACTCTCTTATTGCATACACTTTTAGGAGTTTTAATGGTGGTTGTTGCGCTGGATTGGAATAAAATGCAAACTTATTAAAATTGTAGTGCCCCGTTATGCAGTAATTTGGTCAACATTTGAAGGGTCTCACCGGGGACTGATTTGCAGCCTGGCTTCTGGTGCCTTCCCACCCCTCAAGAGACGAGGGCAGTACAGAGAACAGAAGACATTTTTACAGCTGTACACTGAATTTTGTATCATGCAGGCTCATGGAGTGCAAAAAACCTTGTTTAACAAAAGAAAAGCCATTTTCCAGGAATGTTGAAAGAGTGGCACTTAATATATCAAAGGTTTCATTTGCAAAATGTTGGCCAGGTAGGATATCCATAACAATGTGTGCACAGGAGAATATTCGTCTTGCATGTGCACCTGGCTACACAGAAGACTCTACTGATTTGTGCCCTTCCTTTCTGTGAGAAGAAATAAAAAGGCTCATACTAAGTAATTTTATGCAGAATATCATCAAGTCAATCTTTAAAGAGCCCTTCAATGTAAAAGCAGTAATTTTGCCTGTGCCCTTGTATTAATGATAAGCAGTGAAGCTCTGTGTACACCTGAGGAAGTGGCTTTTTTGGAAATCGAATGCCTTGTCTTATATTGGCATAGCGGAACATACAGTAATTATATTAAATCAGATTACATTGAAGAAATGAGATCTGCATTGTTTGGAGACAGCAGGTTCATTAGTAAAGGAAGGAGGCATAGTAATTCACAAGATCAAATTGATAAAAGCAGCAACCTCCTGGGCTGAATTTAGCCATTCCCTTACCCACTTCTCACAGGAAACCCTGATCCTGCAGAAGAGAATGCAGCCACATGAATGAAGTGTGAGTGAGTTTGCCTCTTGCCAGTAATAGCAATCATTTCTTTGGCTCATTTGAAAGTGATTTTGAGACCCTGTCTGGGTAGGTTTTCTGCTTCTGGTGTAAATAGTCTTCTCCTTTCCCATCGCACCGAATCTGAGATAGAATATCAAAATCCAAACTCAGTTTTCATGCAGGTGGTGCTGGAAGTCATTATCAATGCCTCTAAGTATTTGTGGTGATGTAAATACAGTTTGGGTGCTTCGTGTCACTGCAGATCACAGTCTGGTAATGACCTAGTAGGTGAACTATCTAACGGCACCTTTCGTTAAAGGGCTGTTTAGTGAACAGTAGCAGTAAGAAGGTTTTCTTCTGGACACAGAGCATCAAGGTATGTGGTTTTTGGACCTTCTGTTTAGACGTACCCCAGATGTGCTCCTTGCTGCTTGGCAGTCACCGCATTCCACAGATAGCTCTTTGATAATGATAATATTAGCAGAATTCTAGTTACTGATGGGGCACAGCAGCTTTCAAGTATACAATTTCCTGTTTGAAAAGAAGGAGATTCAGGTATGTTTTTTCTTTATTGTCTTACTAGGATGATTGTCTTAGTTGCAGCTCTTTAGAAGGAGGAAAACAGAAGGTGATACATACACAGACTGTATTTTTGCTACCTGTATCTGACTGCCAGCAGATAACAGCAAAATGTATGTTTCACTACTGCTAAGCTATTTTTCTTTCTTTAAACCTGGATATTATGCCAAAGTTTTCTTTTTCTTTCTTTATTTCTTCTAAAATAAGGTATATGTAAGGGAAAATTGAAGTCTTCTGCTGAGTTATTTCTTGCCAAGCTTTTTCAGCTGCAGGATATAGCAAAGGCCAAACTCTTTGGAACTTATTAGGACTGTCAGTATAATCAAGGGGAATTGCATGCTGAGAAAGTTATGAATCTATGCCATAGTGCCCTTGTGTAATGGATGTCTACACACTTACATATGTTCGTTATGCCAGGGTGCTGTGGCATAGCTCCATATTTTTCTTCAAATGCAATTGCTTTTAATTGCTGTGTATGTGTGTACGTACACGGGAGAGAGAGAGAAATATCTCCTCCCCCTACGTTGTCTAATTCTTTGAAGGCAGCATCTGCTCATAATGAGGTGGCCATTGATAGGCAGATGTTCCGAAGCTGGGTTTAACTATAGCATAAATTTAGATTTTGATAATTCCTTTGTATTTGGACATGGCACTTTCAAAACACCATATATTTTGCATTTTGGAAAGGCAGAAATATAAATGCTTTCATTTTCTCTCATACTTTAGCCTGAATAGTGGGGTGTTCAAATGATGAATTCCTTTGTCAGGAGCCGCGTTCTACAGCAGAGCCACAGTTTCCAGTGGAAATGAAAGCTGCATTTGTTCAGAGCTCTCTCTGCCTTGACCTGTATGTGCAATTCACCAGCATCCTTACAGTAGTTCCCATCAGGATTTATAAGGTTTTTGTTTACCAGAAGTTCTTAGGAGGAAGACGTGGCCTTCACTCAAATAAAACATGTAACAACACTCAAAGCCAAAGCAGCTTTTATGAAAATAGTTTTAAAGGTCCTGCTTACAGCAAAATATGTCAGGAAATATGTGCTTGATTCAGAAAGTCCAACCTACATTGTTTTGTCTGACACTGCAGGAGGGGAGAGAGGGGGACAAGACTAAATGTGAAGTGGTTGCAGGAGGATGTTGCCTGTGTTACATCTCCTTCCCTTTCCCAGTGGGAATCTTCCTGAGGGACAGTACAAACAGCAGGTTTCAGGCTGTGAAAGGGGACAGGCCCCTAGCCATGGCCGTCCGCCACTCAGCTGGGCTCTGAGCCTTGTCCAGCATCAGCCACGTAAGTCCTAGATCCCTGTATTCTTTGGCTTGCCTGCCCTGCGCTTTGAGGGGGACACTCCTGCACACAGCTTGCCTGGTGCTGGGGTGGCCCCCAGGATAGGCACATGGATAGACAGAGGACAGCTAAGGGACAAGCATGCCCAGTGCTCCCAGGAGCCCAGAGGCTTTTTGGGCTGGTCCACAGAGATGAGATTAACTCAGAAGTGCATTATCCTGCGTAATTCCCAATGGGTTTTGACAGGATGCTGATGGAGAGCAGGTCCTTCTGCTGGACAGTCTGCTGGCCAAGGATGTACTCTGGCCCAAGGAGACCATGCATTGCTTGAGAGCTTGGACTCCACTCTAAAGTGAAGTAGGGTCAAAAGACTCCCCTCTTTTTAATTTGAGGTTTGGGGGACTCTTGGGTTTCAAAGGTTTGACTCAGAGAGTAATCCCTGGCAAGACAGGCAGTTTAATTGTGAAGCTGCTATAGTTTTCCAGAGTTACAAAACTATATAGGACTGTGCGGTTTTGTACTGTATAGCTACACAGTACACATGGTGGGATTCAGCTGGGTGAGCTCCAAAGCAACATTTTGTCTCTTATTGATAATTATTTGATATAGACAAATGAAGGAAGCCACCCCTCCAGACAAACCCTGGTTAGCTTTTCAAGCTGTGAGATAATTTGTCCATAGTTAAACAGAAGATATTTATAGAGACATTAGCTGGTTGTACAAAATAGTTCAGAAGTTTGTTTAGAAGTGATTGAAATCAGCTGTTACTGAACTGAAAAACCAACCACACAAGCTAAGTCTACAGCCCTCGGTTGGTCTGTTGTCTGTTAATGTCGTGCTTTCTTCTTCCAACAACATTACCAATTCAGGGCAGTAACATCAATCTCCTGCCTTTCATTGGTGGGTATTAATAAATCAAGGATTAAACTCATCATTGAAGAAGGGCAATTTCAGTGGTTTTTAATGAGAAACTGCTCCAGCTTTTATATTAAAAGATATTAAAATAATGCCATGTTTGAGGAGTCAAGCACTCACACATCAGGAAAACCCCAGCCAGAGCCTCCTTGTCTGGCACTTGTAAACTGAGCAAAAGTGAGTGATATGGGAGTAATGGAGGCCCATTCCCTGGCAGAGTCCTGCAGGTCAACATCTGCTATTGCAGTAAGCTACAATTAAGAAAATTATGGGGTCAGTGTGAACTAGGCTGTTGTGCCCCCATCCTGCCCTGCTGGCTGCCCCGTACAAGCTCTGACCGCTTTTGTTCTGATAGCCTTTCTTCCGCCCCTCAGCAAGTTATGGGTCCAAATACAATGGTGTGAGTGAGTAGAGCAAAAAAATGTCATTAGGGTAATGAACTGAACCTGTCTCCTGTGAAAAGGACCTTTCCAGACGATGCAATTCCCACTGAAGGCAGCTACGCTCCACTGGTGCCCTTCCTCTGGGACATTTCTGGAGTATATTGCTAAACAGAAGCATTGCTTTTCCTCCTATAAAATACTAAAACAGATCACTGATTTCAGGGAATTAATCACTAGGTTGATAAGCATCAAGTTGGTAATATTTTATTTTGGAGGGTTTTTTTGTGTTTGTTTTTTTTTCTTCTTACATTTAAGTAATTACCATCAGTTAATTAACATACTTAATTTGCCAATATTTAAATAACCTAAGATAACCTCTCTTACAGCATACTCCTTTATGAGATACCGGTGACCCCTCCACAGCACAACCAGGCACCTGCAGCCCTGTTTAATACCTGAGCAGCTCAGAGCTGTGCTCTACCTGGGTATATTCCGTCATGGGAACATCATGGCTTTGACCTCTAAATGGGGGTGCCATATGGTTTGATGTCTCCCAGTGGTGGCTGGATCCCTGGGGACACACTTCCTTGATGAATAGCATGTAAAATGCTTTCATAACAAAAAATGCTAAAGATGCCTTTAAAATATTTCAATGAAAAGCACCTTACCATGGGGTAAAAGGAAAACCTCCCCATATTTAATCTCAAAGTCAGAAGTTTATTGCTGATGTTTACACAGATGCCATAGAGCTGGAGCCACTGGACATCTGGGGAGTAGGCGGCTAAATCTCCCTTTCACTTTTTTACTGGAAGCATAGTCAGAGGAGGTTGCCTGACAGCATGAATAAATCAACATGTTGTCCACAGGAAACAAGGCGATAGCTGGAATGAAGCATAAATAATGTAATACTAACATGGAGAGATTATTTCATACCTTTTTTTTCAGAGGACTATAGTGAATGGTTTACTGGAAAAATTCTTAGAGAGCTGCTCTGAACGCACCGCTATGAATGATCTCTTCACCTCCATGCAAAAGGGTGGATTAACAGGATTCCACATGGCCACAGACAGAGGCAGGGGAAGATGCGGGAGAGAGAAGACAACGCGTAAAGACCTTTTGACATGTATCGTCCTATCTTTGGTTAGGGGAGTGAAAGAACAGAGAATTTTTGGATTCAGCAACATGAAAAAAATGATTTTGTCTTTTCCATAAAACTTTCCAGATTATAAGAATGAAGTAGTATGCAATTTTTTATTAATCTGTTTTTCCCCATAAAAAGATCCCATGCCTTACCTTTGACATAAACAGAGTTGCTAAAACTTGCTTAGTCAGAACATTTAAAAACCTATTCCTTCCCAGAATTTTTATTCTCTGAGAACAAGCTCTGTCTCCCCTCTACTTCCTTGTACTTGGACATTGAAGAAGAAGTACCAGACCAAGGGCAGCGATACCATGAAAGCCGTGTTGACACTGAAAAACTCAGCTATTGTCAACAGAACAGGTGGTCTGATGTAGCCAGAAGTGCTACTGAGGGGGCGTCTCAGCAGTCACAGTAATGGCTAAGTAGAGTTTTGTCTTGTGCTCACACTGGTGCCTACTTCATGGAGGGGTTGCACTGCTCGCAACCTTACAGTTTGCAGACCATCTTCTGGAAGCACTGACTTGCCAGGTACATCAGGAAGACTCCCAGAAGCCCAGGAAGATGGTCACTGGAGAGCACAAGCTCCTGTTGTTTCCTAAGAAGCTCCAGTAGACCCTGGGAGATCAAATCATTCAAGTGATCCCATTTTGGTCCTTGCTGAGCCAGCAGAGCTCCTGGTACCACTCTGAAAATGCATTGCCAGGCAGCTACGCAGATATGCTAGTCAGAGAGCTAAATCTCCAAGAAATGCTACTGCAGGGAGTTACAACTGAGATTTGAATTCCAACGACTTCCCTTTTGATTATGGGCATATTGTTAGGCTTCCGAGGCAAAATGATTACAACAAAAAGAATTGTGAGTTTTCTGAATCACTAAGTTGTACAAGCCTATTAAAATGCAAAGCATACGCACAGACCAAGGGAGAATACATGAAAGATTCTGGGATAGGCGTAGCACTGCTATGAGCACATTCATGCTATGAACACATTCATGAGCACTGCTGCTGCTGTCAGAGTCTCTATTTCCCAATTTCTGTGTCTGAGGCTTTTTACTGAAGTAGCCCATGCCTGCTAGGAAACACCAAAGGAGCAATTGCCAGGAGCAATTTCTAGTTCTACAAATAGCATCACGGGAAGGAGGGACCGCTTCTCAAGCCAGCCTGCTCCTTTGAGAAACCTATCAGTTCCTTTCCTCCTACAAAAGCACCTTCGGCTCTTACCAATGCCATCTGGCTCCTGCTCATGCCAAAGCCTTTGCGTGACTCTCAAATCAAAGTGCTCCAGCTTTTCCAGACAGGTTGCAAATTGTCCCTTAGTACTCCTGAAGGCAAAGAACCCTAGCAGGGCAAAAGGCTCTGTCCTGAACACAAGACTGCCCCAGGAAAGCTGTGCCAAGAGTAATTTATGCTCAAATGTTTCTCCTGGGTGGCATAATTTTTTATCCGTGGAGTCTTAGGTTTTATCATACCAGTCCACCATTGTCTCATGGGGTTTTTTGTGTTCTTGTGTCATAATACTGTCCCCAAACCATATGTGGTACCATCTGTGTCCAATATGAGAACTTCTGAGATTCAAGAAAATCAAGAAAGGAGTGGTCATGAGGGATTTTTAAAATTCCAGAAAAGTTTCACTGCATTCAGGTGACCAGAGAAGTGCTTTCCTGTTTTCACTAAGTGTGTGCAGTTTTTTCAGGATCCTGTAAAAGCCCCAAATGGACTTTCTGTCATGACAGAACACTACGAAGCTCTGCACATCTGTAAAGCTGGAAATTTGGCTGATTCTGCAGTCTTAGTTTGCTTCTAACAGTGGAAATTCCCTCTTTGCTGATTATGCTTCTCTGAATGTTTTTTTTTCAAGCAAACAACAAGCTGTAATTTAGATGCAGCAAAGATGGTTAGAGAGGTCTGTCATGCAGTTATTGTTAGCTATTCCAAAGCGATCTCTGTGTCCTTCAAGCTGCTGTGACCACAGCCTTTTCTATTGGCTCAGACCTGTGCTGTAGGCTTTCCCCTACCTTACAGGTCCACTTGTTACTTGCTTTTAAAATCCAGCATGAAAAAAAAGGTGGTCCACTACAGCACCGAGGGTAGCATCCGTGTGTGGTACAGGATACAATTCCTTCACAGTGACTTTGCTTACTTCTCTGTGGCCAACCCTAGATGGTCTCTGATGTCTTTGCTCTTCACCAAGTCATGGCCAAAGGCTCTCTGAACAATTTTTAATGGCCTGTAATATGAGTTTTCCCTTTTCAACTACCAAATGGTGAGGAAATTTTTTACTGAGCTTCCTCCATATACATCAGTTTTTGCTGGACTGATGCTCTAAAGTTGATAATATTTGAAATAAGGACAAACAAAAAATATCTTCAAATTACATTGAAGGTATTAATTTAAGATCCACCCCATGATATACCGAGCCAAACTGGATGGAAACTCTGGGATCTTCTATCCTGGAATATCCTTTCTTCTTTTTTCTTTAGTGTTTTTCAGAATTGAGATCTTCAGGATGGAAACTCCTTTCTGTTCATCTTCCCAGAGACTTATGTGGGCTGGATAACAAACTGACAGAAGTAAGCCTCTTAGCAAATGGACTCCTTAAACCAGCAGATGTTTTCCTTCTTTGAGCTGAGACAATCTGATCTCTACTTCCTGGATCTCTCTAGGTTACAAAAAGGTTGTGAAATTCCTGTCCTAGTAAAGTTCTCTGGTGAGTCCAATTCATTACCTAGGTGGTGACTTTTGACTGGGATTTTTGAACTTTAGTTTCTTTGTGGATCTAATGCCCTGTAGCTCCATCATGTCATCAGCAGGTCTTACATATGTGCAGAGAAGCCTGGCAGATAGGCAGGCTGGAGTTCATAGAATCATAGAATCATAGAATACCAGGTTGGAAGGGACCTCAATGATCATCTGGTCCCACCTTTCTTGGCAAAAGCACAGACTAGACAAGATGGCCCATCACCCTCTTCAGCTGAATCTTAAGTGTTCAGCATTGGGTTGAATTTGTGGTGAAAACAGAAGCACAGAGACCAGGAGAGGCATGGGCTCAGGGGTAGAGCAAGGACATAGAGAGCATTGAGCCTGAAGGCCAGGGTGTTAGACAGCCATAGTAAGGGCTAACCAAAGCCTCAGTCAGTGGGGTCAGGCAAATCTGGTGCACAAAGGTTTTTGGGCTGAAGCACAAAGAGGGAAGATCACAGCAAATAGACAGATCTGGGCAGACAGAAAGCTCTCATGAAGACTCATTTGGCCATTGCTGGCTGTGAGCTGTTGTTTTGCAGAGGATTTCTGCTTGTATTGAAGGCAGAGGAATGGCCACCTGAAGAATCAGTCACTCCAGCAAGACTCATGTTAGGACCTTCTATATTGGCGTAAAAGATCCCAACCTCTTCCATTTCTTGGAAAGTCTGTTCCTCGACAGGTTTCTGGTCATACAAGTGGTTTGCTTTGCTCCTTCAGTATGGAAAGCTATAATACTTACCTGCCTTACTGCTGCTTCAATATGAAGCTTGAGAGATTTCTGGATATGGCTTTAGTTCCCTTTTGCAGCATCTCTAGCCTTTATTTCAGATCTTGTTTTAATTCCTTTGGGATATCTTTTCCTAATAAACCCTTCTGCTCTTTGTTCTGCCTTCTTTCCACTACAGCCGTGGTTTCTCTCCTTGAAAATTAGTTTCCTCTTTTATTGTTTTATTCCAAAGAATAGCCAAAACTTGGTGTTCTGAAGGTTGTTTAATTAATGGGGAAAATAGTTGAGGGAGTCAGATATTTCTCTGGTGAAATCACCTTATTTTTAAAGAACCTACAAAATTCATAGGCTTGAACACAAGAGCACTTCAACAACAGATGATTATTTCTTTTCTTACAGTCATGTGCTGGTGTTGGCTGGGATAGAGTTACTTTTCTTCATAGTAGCTCATATGGGGCTATGTTCTGGATTTGTGCTGAAAACAGTGCTGATGACACAGAGATGTTTTCTTTACTGCTGAGCAGGGCTTAGACAGAGTCAGGGCCTTTTCTGCTCCTCACACCACCCCACCAGTGAGTGGGCTGGGGGTGCACGAGAAGCTGGGAGGGGGCACAGCCGGGACAGCTGACCCCAACTGACCCAAGGGATATTCCATACCATATGATGTAATGCTCAGTATATAAATCTGGGAGAAGAAGAAGGAAGGTGGGGGATGTTTGGAGTTATGGCATTTGTCCTCCCAAGTAACTGTTACATGTGATGGAGCCCTGCTTTCCTGTAGATGGCTGAGCACCTGCCTGCTTATCGTGGTTTAGCCGGCAGCTCAGCCCCACACAGCCGCTCGCTCACTCCCCCACCGGTAGATGGGGGAGAGAATCGGAAGGGTAACGCTCGTGGGTTGGGATAAGAACAGTTTAATAATGAAAATTAAAAGAAACAACAACAGAAATGCAATGTAAAGGAGAACAACGAGAGGCGCAAAGCCCCGGGGGAGGGGGGAAGAGAACGAACCGCTGAAACAAACGGCACGCGACACAACCACCCACCAACCTGCCGCCGCACCACAACCTGCGCCCCCCCCCCCCCCCCCCCCCCCTTAATATACTGGTCACAGTGCCACGTGGTATGGAATGAACATGCCATTGGCCAGTTGGGGTCAGCCACCCCCACCATGGCCCTGCCCCTCCCAGCCCCCCCACCACGCAGCAGAGCGCTGGAAGCTGGAAAGGCAGCCGACCCCCACAGTGAGGAGAATTAACCCCTTCTCAGCCAAAACCAGCACACTGCTGATGGGAAGGAGTGAATGAATTCTTTGTTTCGCTTTGCTTGTGTGTGTGCTTTTGCTTTACCTGTTAAACTGTCTTTGTCTCAACCCATGAGTTTTCTCACTTTTACTCTTCTGATTCTCTCCCCATCCCACTGCAGGGGGAGTAAGCGAGTGGCTGTGTGGGGCTAAGTTGCGGCTGGGGTTAAACCACAACAAGCCCCAAACCATGTTTTCTAGCACCTCTCCTAGAAAACTCTCTAGTGTCTTTCTCCCAGGGTCACACACCAGTCTGTGACTGTGCCTGCATGGGGGCTGCTCCCTCTCTCTCTGTTCTTCTCTTGTGGGTATAGGACACTGGTAACGCCAAGCCCCTACATCCACATGTTTCAAATGTTGGAGTAGCTTCTCCTGTGTTCTTACACGGGCAGGAGGACACTTGCTGAGGCTTCAGGTGACCCCTATCGACTACTTGTTTTTATGATTATGTGAACATCCTCAGATACGTGTTTGGGGAAGAGTGGAAGAACACAACAGCCACACTTGATGAAACCAAGGCCAGTTGGGTCTCCCTTTAACCATGCTCCAAACAGTTGCCTAAGGAAAGAGAGCGTGAAAGAGTGATTCTTCTCCTGTACACCCTTGCAGCTTCTGGGATCTGCAAACCAAGCTGTCCCAGGTGAGCCAAAGCTTTGTGGAATCAGACTTTTCAGGCCCAAGGAAGGCAAAACTCAGTGGGCGTCCTGCCTGCCTTAGTATTTCCACACTACTGATTTCTCAACTGTGTATGAGCCAACACACTACAGGCTGTTCAGAGACCCCAAATTCATGTAATTACTGAGTTAAAGTCAGACTCTTAATGGTGCTCTGAGTTAAAAACAGTATTTGTGGTTTGGTATAGTTTGTATGAGATAGTGACCATAATCCTTATGATAAATTGTCTTCTGGTGGTTTCTATGCTTGTGTTGACAGTACTGCTCTTTCCTGAGGAAAGAAGAACTATACTTTGTGTTAATTTTCTTTGAGATATTAGGCCACAGCTAATAATTCTGCCCTCCCTAGGCTTTTGTTTTCTTTAGAAAACAGTTTAAAGATTGCTTGGTACTCTTGTTCTGGTTTTGGCCAGACTCCAGCAAAACAAAGTCTACAAGTTACACTCTAATTAAAACAGTCCTTACTGAGAGCTATCAAGCTATGGAGCATATCTGTGTTTTCAACTCTGAACTTCCTTCCTGAAGACATTATATGTTTTAATGAAAAAGAACATGATTTCTTCAGCAGTTTTATTTCTCTTCATGAACCACTAAGATAAGGACTGTCGCATATGTTGTGTATCAGAGAAGCACTCAAACAGTTAAAAGAAAACCAGAACATTTCGGTCAGCCTATTTAATTTTGACAATTTCTTTAGCAAAGGGGAGAAAATAACTGACATTAGCTGCAGGCCCTGCCAAAACAGACATTTGTTTTCCATTAGCTGCACATATCCTTTCTTAAGGGCTTACTATGAATTGAGACATAGCTCTGTGCATAGATCTGGTTCATGTAAGGCATTTTTGATAAGAATAAGTAAACTTCACACTCAGAAATTTGCTATCTCTTCCTCTAATTGTGTATGGATTGTCTCTCCACTTAACACCCAAGGGCTCCAACTCTGTCCCACTCAAGAAAAGGTGTCCCCGAGTAGGAGGGAGTGATGAAGTTAGGTGGCACTGGGTCTTCAGAGGTCCTAAAACAATCAGTATGAAGAATAATCTGCTGTTTAAACATTTGGTGTCATTCTCTAAGCTTAAAAGATGCTCCATCTGAGCCCTGATGGGTGCTGTGGAGAAAGGCATAATTTCTCAGCTGATCTGCTTAGTAATCTCCAGCAAGTAGAAGAAAAAAATGTTCCAGACATTTTTTATTTTTAACTGAAGTGTGAACTGGAAGCAATCCTCTGGCCAGTCTGTTGCCAGCATCCTAGTGCGTGCGTAAGTAGTAACTTCTTTTGAAATCAGGTTTTCACATGTTCCAGGTGCAAGGAGCCGCTCATGGCCACATGGATGCCAGAGGGCTACAGAAGTAGTTATTATTTGTACTTCTAGATTGAAAAAAAATTTGTAAGTAAAGCTCATCACAGACTTCAGTGGCTACATTTTCTATGGTGCTGAGCAACAGAAGTGCCATGAGGGGTCACTGCCTCTGAAAAATTGGGTCCTTGATTCTTTGGGTAGCACAAACACCAATGTAGACAGTAGCAAGAGAAGGTGAAACACAGTAGTTCATCACTACCACAACCCCTGAATGAAAGCGAATTGCTGGAAAATGGAAATTTAGAAGCACCTTGGTGGTCAACAGGCTCCCAGGTCAGTGGGCTTGCATGCCCTTTGACTGAAGAAGGAGGGAGCCTTGCGCAGCCAAGAGAACCATGCGAGCCATGCCCTGCCATTCCTCCTGAGAAAGCCCATGGGAAGCTCCTGCTGCTGGCTGGAAGGAGGGCAGAAGAAAACAGGGAGGTTTGTGCAGTTCAAGGTAGATTACATACTTGGCAGGGCATCTGGCTTTAATCACATCCCCCAGCTGGAGGTTAGTAGCCGAGGTCAGCTCTACCAGCCATGCCTGGCAAGGCAAGTGGAGGAATATGTGCCATTTCTGTCTGTGGGGTCTCTCTACAGAGGTTTTGGTTTTGGGTTGGAAGGGTGAACATCTGAAAATAAGGTGAGAGACTCTGGCTGAAGGGAGGCAGGACATCATTACAGAAGTATACCATGCAGAAGGAGTTGAAGAAGATGCACACGGCCAGAAATGCCCTGCTCACTTCAGGAGAGCCTCTGCTGCGAGCAAAGATACATTGGCTTGTGAGTAGCCCTCGAAAATCCGCAGTCACAGAATATGAAGGAAATGCACTGATTGGAATAAGTGCTAATTATTTTCCAGTCTTGCAGAAGAGACACCAGGAAGAACTAAATGACCTCTGTGATGAAAGAAGAGATGAAATGGGGAAATCTTTACCCAGCAAAGCAAGAACCTCATCAAGCTGTAGCTCAGGTTTTATTTTGGCTGGTGTAATATGATATGGGCAATGCTGCCCAGATGGGGTTCTTTACTGTTTCAAATTTTGATGAGGCTGATATTTGACACGCTCATGCTGCATGTGGTATAGAGAATGGGTATGTTAATGAAATCACTGGGATATAATAGGAGCTCCCAAAGCAAAAGGGATTCCACCCCAGATGGTATTTTGATGACTCCTCATTGTTCATTGGACTGTTTTTAATTAATTATTTTAAATTATCATTACAGTGTGCAAACAAATAAGAAAATCCTTCCTTCACTAATCTCACAACCTGGAATTGAATGAGACTATAATATTTTCCTAAGTGGAATTCTATTTATTTTATTTTTTTCTTTTTCTTTCTCTACCATTAAGTCCATTATACTCATCAGAAAAGGTTCAGGTTCTGAGATCAATCAAGAGTTATATCTGAGGCCTGTAACTAAATTCAGCAACTAAAATATGATAACAGTTTTTGTTCTATAGGATGGCTGAGATTGAGAGGAGGAGATACTCATGTTTATATTTGATTTGGGTTAAATCAGCTTTGGAAAAAAATAGGATACCGATCCTATCTCATAAGTGGCCTTAACCATCTAGACAGGCACCACTTACTCTCATGGCCATCAAGGGCCTGTCTGCTCTGTTTCTTTGATTTGGCTGGTCTGGCCATTGGCTTCTCAATCTCCTTTTCCCCAGGATTAGAGTTCACAATGCTTTCCCTTGCATGCGCCGGAGCAATCTCCAGTGTCTCGGTAGAAGGAATAGATTCTGGGAGCATATGAGCGAACCAACCTCTGCAGGGAATCTAATCCCATGAAAAAATGCTGAGGACATGTAAGCAAATTGCAGTTCACATGACTAGACATATGGAGAGGGAAGATATTTCAGACACAAATCCGGACAAGCATAATTTGACATAAATGTCTTGGATATGCCTAACTTTTCAAAGGCAGTTGAAAAGATGTCTGCTAAGCAATGGCAAATGCTTTTTTTGGGATCCAAATAGGAACAAATCCCCATTTTTTAAATGAAAGAGAGTATTTAAAGGAATATTCTGTTTTCTGTAGTGTTTGGTTAAGCTATTTAATTATTGCCAAAATAGGCAATGGATATAAATTCTCTAGCATCTGAGTATTTTTAGCTTAAGGAATTTTATTCAATCTTTCAATGGGATTTTTTGGCAAATTATGCTTCCCCCCTATATTCAGTAGCAAAGACTTTCTGCTTTCCAGGGCAGTAAATCGCATAAGATGGTCCAAATGAGATCATGAAGTTTTTAATCTATATCTTTTTTTTCTCTTCTTCTTTTCTAGGCACATATGCTCCCTTTCCTAAAACATGTTCCTTCTGAATAACTTATGCCAACTCTTCTTCTGGCCAAAATGAAGAAAGCAAAGCTTATTTCAAGTCTTTCACTGTTTTTTTTTAACTTAAATCTCACATTGAGGCTGTAGAAAAATGTACAGTATATCACTTAAATGCATGTGAAGACTTCACTTCTACAAACTTGGACTTAATTTAAGTGTTATTTTATCTCAGCCCTCAGTTGTGCCTGTTTGCCCATGAGGTGCAGTTTCACCAGTGCCCTCCTGCTTCATCTCAAAAGCACCAGAGCAGGTGTCTTCAAGAACATATCTGGTGCTTGCTCTTTAAGCCACCTTCGTGAGCACAACCCAGGCTGCAGCTGCTGTGGGAGTGGATGGTGCCATGGCCAGCTTGTCAGCCCTGTTGTGCCCCCCTGCCATCATTCCTGGCATGGGACACAGCAAAGACTTTATGGATGATGTGCTCCTAGAGACTGATGCTGCCAGAAGGAGACCTGGCACAATAAGTGGTTTGTCTGAGTCTGTGCTGGGATCTCCTAAACCTGAAGAAAAGAGGTGTAACATTTTTGGAGGGTACCGCTGGAGCACAGTCCTGCCCTTTGGCCACTCAGGCAAGATGGAGGCAAAACCAGAGCACACTGCTAGGACCAGGTCTTGTTGCTAAGCTCGTACTAAACTTTTTTCCTAGCATGAACCCTTTTTCTTAAAGACACAACACTTGTAATCTGTGTGTGGGGATCAGGCTGCATATTGAAACCATCTGTGTCTACCAGTAAGCCCACTTCGATGTTATTGAGTCAGAGTGGATGGCCTCTGTTGGACAACAAAACCAGCTCTCTTCTTTGCTTTCTTCATGGAGGAGAGCTGTAAGCTGTCCATTCCCTCCTGCATGTGCCTGGAGAATGGGGCAGAGGAGCAGATGGTGTATCTGCAATACCCAGCACCTCCTTCCTGCAGCAGAATGGAGTTGAGATAGCTGCTGTCTGGAAGGAAAACGGGAATGGGGATGCTCGAGGGTGTCTGCGGAGCAGTGTTCCTGACACAGGGTCAGCATACCCAGCAGCTCATGGGTGCACTGGGGTTGCCAGCTACCAAGCACTCTGTGGCCTCCTACTGGTTGCTCTTTCTCCCCACAGCTCTGTCAAGCAGCCATCTGGCCATGCTAGGCATCTTGCTGCCTGATTTCACCAGCTCCCAGGGGTCCCTGACAGATGGATTTACCTTTAGCAGATGGGTGAGGGAACAGCTGTGATGAACCCAGCCTCTGTGGAGGGCTATCTCAACCCCAAGGCAACCCTTGGCAATGGTGGATCTGGGTAACAAGGAAGTTGTCGGGTGTGGAGGCTGAGAGGGGATCCTGACAGTGGTTTATTTTTCCTTTGCTTTTGCCTTTGTGGGGCAGACTGTTGCAGCCCCACAATGGTACATGTGGTGATGGAGACATTCGGGGAGGTGCGCAGCAAGCCCCAGGGGACTGGTGCTCATTTCTGTGAGCTGTAAATTCTGCAGAGCACCTGAGGGCTGAGCCACCGTCCTTCTCTGGGTTATCTGGCTCAGACTCATCTCATATGGACATCCTCGAAGCCTGACAGACTCAGCAGTATTCCAGGTGGCCCCACTGGCATGGGAGAGGTCTGGCTAAATGAGTGTGCCCCTGGGATGGGGCTGTATCCCATTTCTCTTGGCCAGCAGAGAAGGTGCAGCTTTCTGTGAGCTTATCTGCCCAGCTGTATAGACATCACCTCAGTGTTTAAATTTGCATCTAATCTGAGCTGGCTCTGGCAAATAAGTGTTGCTTTAGCTAAGGACTCTGTGCCTTGTGTCCCAGCTCCAGTGTGCAGAGTCAACCATTCGCTGTGAGCCCTGGCCCCAGCGAGGGCTGGCATGTGTCCTATGCTCCTTTGCTTCCTGATCTCTGAGGCAAGCAGTCCCCACCGTGCTGGGAAGAGTGGGCTTACTGTCTGGGCTCGCGTCTTGCCAGCAGCGTATATGGGAGGCCCCCATAGCTGCTTTATTTGGTGACATAAAAAGAGGTTTGCAGCAGTCAGCAGTTAGGTATTTCTGTATTTTAAAACACATGTCTATTCTCTAGGGAGAGTGCCCTGGGCTTAGGTGTGTTATACCCTTACTGCCTACGGACTGCAGGTGTTCAGTTCGTCTGTGCACAGCTGCTGCGTGGGCAGAGTCTCCAAGCGTCCAAGGGCCACTGTGTAGCTTATGTTGGAAACAGACAGCCTCTGAGAGGCTGGGGAATGACCTGGGAGGAGACAATGGGATGTGGTTTAGGATTCAGAATAGCAATGGTACAATGGGACAATGACCAAGAGAATAGGGAGAAAGAGGCAGCTAAGGGAAATTGATGGAGAAAGAGGAGACAATTGGCAAGGCTAAAGAGGAAAAGAGAATTCAAGAGTCTTAAGGACAGAGGCAGATGGGCTGGTGCAAAAAGTCCTGGAGGCCAGAGAGCTCTTCTAATCTATATGCAGGTTGACTCATGCATGGTCCGTTCCTCAGAGAAGCAGCATCTCTTGGGACTGTGCCCATGGGCAGTATCAGGTATGGGGGAGGCCAGTCAAACCGATCTTTTTTGTAGCTATTTGGGTGGGCAGAGCTCCCTGCTTGCCTTGCACAGTGAAGCATGCAGTGATTCTTTTGTCATCCTCCATGTAAGCCTTAAGCCAACCTCTGTGGCAGTGCCATCTGGCACTAAGGGGCTGAAGGTGCACTTAATTGACACCCAGCAGAAACCTAGGCTGCAGTCTTCTCAAAGGCTGTGACTGTTGGAAAAGGATGACTGGGAAACCACCACCAGAAAGTGAGCACTGCCCCCAGTTGCATGGGTGGGGTCCCTTCTCCTATGGATACCTCTGTCAATGAACTGAGAAGAGGAGATACCTGCTTGTCTGAGTCACATGTCACCCATGCCTGTGGTCTGTGTATGTGAAATGTTGTGTTAATCATCTGCAGTGTCAGATGAAGGCACAGAGTACAGGGGAATGTTAGTCTTTAAACAAGTGTGGGTCTGCACTGGGGATTGTGCTAGGAATTTGTGTTACAGCCAAATGAGGTCCTGACTGCAAGGAAAGAAACTGGGATATTCCTGTTGAGATGAGGTGGGACAAAATATAGGGGTGCTTGCAGGAACCAATGAAGATCCAAAGGAGGTAAATGGCACATGAAGCATTTGAAGCTTTGCAAGAGTAGTTAAGGCTAATACTGAAGCTGAGGCCTTCACAGGATTGAAGAAACTTTGGGATTTGGTGGTTCCACAGAAAGAACAGATAAAGTACTTCCAGGCACAATAAAAACTTTTTTGTGAAGGAACAGCTGGATAGATGGGAAGTGCAGTTGTGACACCTCCAGCCTAGAATAGCAAGATGAACAGATGAGGTGATCAGGAAGGATCTAGAGAGGGATCTGGACAGGCTGGATCGATGGGCTTGAGGCCAGCTATATGGGGTTCAACAAGGCCAAGTGTCAGGTTCTGCACTTGGATCACAACAACCCCGGGCAATGCTACAGGCCTGGTGAAGAGTGGCTGGAAAGCTGCCCAACAGAAAAGGACCTGGGGGTGCTGGTCGATAGCTGGCTGAACATGAGCCAGCAGTGTGCTCAGGCAGCCAAGAAGGCCAACAGCATCCTGGCTTGTATCAGAAATAGCGCGGCCAGCAGGAGTAGGGCAATGATTGTATCCCTGTACTGAGCACTGGTGAGGCTGCACGTTGAATATTGTGTTCAATTTTGGGCCCTTCACTGCAAGAAAGACATTAAGGTTCTGGAGTGTGTCCAGAGAAGGGCAACGAAGCTGGTGAAGGGCCTAGAACACAAGTCTTATGAGGAGCGGCTGAGGGAACTGGGGTGGTTTAGGCTGGAGAAAAGGAGGCTGAGGGGAGACCTTATTTACAACTACCTGAAAGGAGGTTGTAGTGAGATGGGTGTTGGTCTCTTCTCCCAAGTAATGAGTGATAGAATGAAAGGAAATTGCCTCAAGCTGTACCAGGGGCGGTTTAGACTGGGTATTAGGAAATATTACTTCACTGAAGGGGTTGTCAGTAATTGGAACATTCTGTCCAGGGAAGTGGTTGAGTCTCCATCCCTGGAGGTATTTGAAAGATGTGTAGATGTGGTGCTTAAGGACATGGTTTACTGGTGGACCTGGCAGTGTTAGGTTTATAGTTGGAATCAATGATTTTAAAGGTTCTTTCCAACATATACAATTCTGTGTGTATTCTGTGATCAGCAGCCTGACTGCCATGGACAAAAAGGTTTTTCGCAAAATATGATCAAGTTGGCTCTTGGCAACTTGGAACTTGTCAGCCAGTGTGAGCAAAGACTGAAAGAGCTAAAATGTCAGCTCCATACCTGAAGAGTCAAAGACCAAAGTAGAAATCCTCTGTGTGGACATGGTATTCAGCCAGTTAAAGGACTTGGGTAAGACATGAAACTTTTATAAGTTTGCTACTCTATTTATAACCTTCCATGCTGCAGAGGGAAGAATTCAGATGGTTACAGCTTATAACTCCTTAACAGGTTTATTTAACTTCAGTGCTAGAGCTCAGAGGAACATGTAGGAGGATGGAGATTTTCTGAGCAGTGAATATGACTTGTAGAAGGAGCCTATAGGAGATCATGGCTCTGCAGAGGTAACAAGTCTCCAAAGAGAGGCAGAAATTTCCAGAACTGAAACAGGCTTTTGAACTCACTGCTCCAGGCTGGATCTCCCAGAATTGAAAGGCAGAGGAAAGTCTCAGGGACTCAAGGTGACTCCTTGTTCAGTTTGATTTCAGAAAAGGCAGGATGAATTTTTTTTGTACTTTCTGAAACAACACCTCCTTTCTGCAGGAAATCACCAAATTCTGAGTCTTCATTCCAGTTAGGAAGGAAAACTTAAAAGATTTTTTGAATTTCTGACAAACTGGAAATCTCGTTCCTCATGCTACAAGACTGCCCTTAAAGTATTAACCAGATTCTTGTTTTTCTCTTTAAAATTAACAGCTGCAACAGAATGGGGATATTTCCTATTTGGTGTTCCAGGCACAGACAGTTTTACTTGGTGTGCCATAGTTATTATCACAGTCCTTTACATACAGCAATAAGCATCACAGCTGTCCATTATTCACCATTAGACACTGCCTAGGTAGTCTTGTGAACTGCTGAATACAGGTGTATTCATGCTTGCATCTTATGGAATTGTTTTATCACCGATGATTTTTAAAAACTTTTTTTTCTGAAATTATGGAAAAAGGAATATAATAGTGAGTGACAGCTGTGGTAGTTCTGGGATGAAGTCCCTATACTCAGTTTTCAACACCTGATAGAACTGATGGTTGAAGGAGATATCCCACCTCCAAATGCTGCCTGTTATCAACTAGACCTTTTCTAACAGTGAGCAGCATTGCAAATATGGTGATTTTGATCCAGCAAGCAGCTGAGCACCTTGGGAATTCACTCAGCCCACAGCCATGCACCAGAAAGAACTAATTAACATAATGATGGGGCTATAAAAGGCAGCTGCCATAGATAGTACAAAGGAAGAGGGTGGTTTTGTGCTTGTGTCTTCTGGTGGGACAGTGTGTTCTGGATTGAGAAGCTGTGAGATAAGGTATACAAGGGAGCATGGAAACCATGAGAAGTGGGTTGCCTCGTTAGGAATAAGTATGGTGCTTAAAGGCATTTCTAAGAGAGAAAAGGAGTGATTATTCTAAGCTGGATAGTAGCCAAGTGCCCTGGGAGGTGAGGACTTGATGGCCTCCTGCTGTGGGATAGGAGGCCAGTCATGGATGTAGGTATCTGAGGAGTTCTGAGAGCTCTAGATATTATTGTCCTGTAGTGTGGGAAGTGTTTGGAGAAAAGCTAAAGAGAGGAATTACTAAGAGTGTTGCTGGTGAGTAGAACATGAAGAAATGTTAGGGAGATCATGCTGTGAAGCTCTGGTCTATTTGTTTCTCTAGTCCTTACAGTGGTGGCAGCAATCAGGAGGCAAAGGGGTACTTTCACCCTCTCCTGTTCAGACCAGTGATAATAAAGAATTCATACTGGATTTCTCCATTGTGCTGCAACTGAAATAGCACTTTGGAGAAAGTATTTTTTTTATCTATTAGTCTTTAGGAATCACTGCAGTTGTTAATTAAGGTGGGGAAAAGTGGATGTGAGCTGGTTTTGCCTCATAGACTCAGCTGTAGAGCTAAAACAAAACATCAAGAAAATCCAAGTGCTGTGCTTGCCTTGGCATTTAGTAGGTCCTTATACTGGCAGCTGAGCTTGCTGTTGAAATGTGAGACCAGAAGATGAATAGCTACACTTGGGGGTGAATATGAAAAGAAACTCAGAAGGGTTATGTAATCCAGAGGCTCACCTACATCCAGGAATTGTAATTGATTGCAAAGCCAAGAATAGCAATACAAAATAAGAACATCTACTGAATGGTATGAATACAGCAGGCATACGAACTTTTAATAACACCTGTGTAGCAACTGGTCAGGAGTTGCTGGTTTAAAACTGGAAGACTGAATATATTTTTACCATGTCTAACTAAAAATGGCAGTGAAATTTCTTGCGAAGCTGTGGCATCATTCCCAGGACAACAGGCTAGATGGGGAATTCTTTTAAACCTCCTGAGCTTTTTTGTTTTCTAGTCAGGTTCTGGGATTTCCTCCTTGCTTCCTGTTGCATCCTCGGGCTACTACCATCTCTGTTTCCTGTACCCTCTCATTATTTCTTTCTTCATCCTGTGCTCCTATTGAAATCCTGCTAATATTTGCATAAGTGACCTTAAATTTACCTTAAAAGAATACAATAATTTCTCTTGCTTTCAGTCTTGGGTGACAGAACTGAATACTAGGAAACAGCTTTTGAATTGTGTTTGAGTTCTTGTTATAAGGTGCTAGTGGTTGCAGATGCAGACTAGCAACAGGGTTTTGCAATTGTTTTTAGTTGCCTGGTACCCTGTAAAGGTTACCCGCACCTGGACAACTGCTGTCCTGGATGCTCTTGTTTGACTCTTCATGTTTTGATACTTTTCTGTTCTGGGATTTCTGTGCAGCTGGTACCTTCTATTACATCTGATAAAAGAGATGGAGGGATGAAAGTATGCTCCCTGCTCTACCAAACTCCCTAAAACCTTGGGTAAAAACAGGCTGAAAGGGTACGTGTGCAAGCCAAGAAGTGTTGGAAACTGCAGGAGGTGCCTACACAGATCCTTGCTTGGAGGAACCCTCTGACACCAGGTGGATATTTTCTGTTGGTAGAGAGTAACACCTTCCTCTTGCTGGCAGTAGCTTCTGTTGTTGGAGACTGAGGAAGTGAGGGAGAAGATGAACTCACAGTGCTGGGGTACAGGATCCTATGTAAGTGACTTCTGAAGCAATTAGTGTCGTCTTCCCAATTAACCAGAAGTGAACTGCAGTTCACCAGAGTGAACTGCAAATTTGGTTCAGATTTGGGTGGCACTCAAATTACACTTAATATGAATTAAGTGTGCACGTATACTATAAGCCATTTGGAATTGCTTAAGGATAGTTGACCTGTCTTGGTGAGATGTGTTTCTTGGCACACTTTGTTCTAAACGATATTAACCTCCTATGCTTCATCAACAAGAAGCTTTCTTCAGGATGGCAGTGTATTATATTGCTATGGCTGTTTGCATTGTGAACCTCCCCAGGCAGGGGAAACCATTTAATGGTTAGTTTCTCTTGGCACCGAGAGAGCAGGTAGCTCAACACAGGAGTTTTGTCTGTACAGACTGTACTATTTCCTCTGTTACCCTGTGTATGAAATTCTCTGTGCATAGTTTTTGGTCTAGAAACCAACAAAAATCATACCAAGGGCAACTTCAGTATATGCTATAACATTCTGCTTTCCTAAAGTACATATTTTGGGCAACATATTTCAGTGTTCTGAATCAAATGAATACACTCATGTTAAATGACACCAGAGGAGTTTTATGTAATGAAAATGGAAGATAAGGGATGCAATTCAGTCATGATCTTTTCCACTCCATACAACTACATGCTGTATAATAGAACTGCAAGTTATTTAGCTTTACTGCTTTGTTGGGGTTTTTTTGGCAATAAAGTGTGTCACGGGCAGGAAAGGACCTGTTTTGGGACCAACCTCATCAGGGCTTTATAGACTTCTAAGTAATTTAAGGAATGATATATGTAGGTATGCTGGGACAGATTTGTCCTCTTGCTATGCAAAATCAGTACTGGGGTATTGTATAGATCTTTTTCCTGTGGTGGGATGAGACTACTCTGACTATTCATGCTTCAAACAAAGCAAAGAAGCCTAATAGTGCCCTATTCACTTAGGGTCTGAGCCCTGAGATCATGAACAGGATGGTCTGACTTGCTCATGGGACCTGGGGATACTTTGGTGTTAAAATGGGGTGCCAGAGCATGCCCAAAGAAGGGCAATGAAGTTGGTGAAGCACAAATCTCATGAGGAGCATCTGAGGGAACTGGGGTTGTTGAGAGAAGAGGAGGCTGAGGGGAGACCTTATTTACAACTACCTGAAAGGAGGTTGTAGTGAGATGGGTGTTGGTCTCTTCTCCCAAGTAATGAGTGATAGAACGAGAGGAAATGGCCTCAAGTTGCACCAGGGGCGGTTTAGATCGGATATTAGGAAAAATTTCTTCATGAGTGTTGTCAAGCATTGGAACAGGCTGCCCAGGGAAGTGGTTGAGTCTCCATCCCTGGAGGTATTTGAAAGATGTGTAGATGTGGTGCTTACGGACATGGTTTACTGGTGGACCTGGCAGTGTTAGGTTTATGGTTGGACTCAATGATCTTAAAGGTCTCTTCCAACCTAAACTATTCTATATGCTGTGTCTGTTACAAGTCAAAATGGAAATACAGAGCCAGATGACAAAATCTGACACAGGACCTTTGATCCTCAGGAGGGTATCCTGGAAGCTCATACATGCTACGCACAGATGTCTGGCTCTGCACTTGGTTGTATGAAAACAGACGTACAGGCCCTTGGCAAAACCTTAGTCCTTAAAGAAAATTTAAAATCGGTGAAAAGTAGCTGGTTATCTTTACGAAGCTGAGTGTGCATACCTAATTTTTTTTAAATCATGAACAAGCAGAAAACTCTAGGATCCTACTGAAGCTTCTGTTGTAATAATTATTCTTCTATTTTCCTTTCCTATTTTTGGCACAGATCATATGGATTTCCAGAGCATCTGGCATACAGTTTTCAGTGAAATAAGAACTATAAAGGGATTTATTTCCCTTAGGAACTCACATGCTAATTAAACCTGTACTAGTACAGCTGATCTGAGCCAGATGAAATCAAAGTTTTGAGTCCATACACCTTAACTTTGAAGGGCTTCAATTCTCAGACTGGATCAATTTGAAGGCTTCAGAAACCAGCTGTAGTTCCCTGGAAGCTGTAAAAGGTGAGGAAAAATACGATTTAGACCTGCTGAACAAACCATGAACTGAATTGTAGTTTGCCAGCTGTCATCCATTTCTGATGCTGGCTTCAAAGCACTGTATGGTACATTCACCCCTCTCCTCACTCCTTTTCAAGAGCTGTGTGTTATAAGTTTATCATCCCTACTATTGTCAATAGCAATACTATGTTCTGATCATCATGCTCTCTAGGATGTGTTGCTCCTTTAAGTTCTCATTCTTCTTAGAGTTGCCTACAACTGGTGGCAGAAATATTTCTGGATGCTGCTAGGCAAGATGTTATTGTTTATCTAGTAGCACTTTAGCATCCTTCTTTGGGTTCATAATTTCTCCCAAGCCTGAGACTTTGAGTTTTGAACTGTAACTCTAGTAGATAAAGTCTGCATAACTCTTTGGAGAAATAAAGCTTCTGTTAGTGAAGCTCGATTAACAACTGTTCCACAGTCACCTCTAACAACACCTGGTCACCATTTGATCCTGAATAGCAGTTATATTGCGTTGTGCCACAGCTGTAATCCAGTACTGGTACAGAGTGGCCAGCTGAGTTGAGATCCAGATTCATCCTATCAGGAAGACAAGAATCAAATACTTTGGATGAGGTGGTTAGGGCAGGTTTGTCCAAGCAACCCGTGGTGGTTTGTTGAGCTGAAAGAGCCTGAACACTTTTCTATTGGGATACTGTAACATTTTGCTGGTGCTCTTCTAGTGTGTAAGGAGAAAAGATGTGTGTGATGTTCTCTGCACTTGCAGGTAACTTTGGAAACCATTAAGAGGAGTGATGTTCGCAACATATGCACAGTGTATTTTCTGAATACAGTCCCTTTTGAAAGGGCAAGATAGGCAGAAATGTGAAGTGGTCATAGCACAGAACAGTTAATAATGGAGTGGTATTTTAATTTTACATTAAAAGGTAACAGGAACAAAAGGTGAACAGAGAGCTTAAGGAATAAAAAGGATAGTTTACTCTGTGTAGCAAAACACAATGAAACATGGTCCTGTTTAGGTACATCTGCAGAAGTCTGACTTCAGCACAAGCTGCACATAAACCAGGCTAGAAACAGATCCTCAGTCATCTCCGTTTTCTGTATGAAAGTAACATCACAGCACTGCTTTTGAATTGCTTTTAAGAAATGGTTAGAGCAGAGCCTCTGTCCTGCTCCTTATTTGAATGAAGCTGAGGAGTTCTTTTACTTCCATGCATTTATCTTCCTATCTGTAAAATGGTAATCATGAATACCTTTACATCTACACTGTACCTTTGTTCTGATGTGTAGAAAATCATAGTATACCCCAGGCCTGAGCTAATGATACCAAAGGTTCACATTATTCAATGTCTCATCTCTGGATCTAGCCAGTACAAATGATCTACAGGAAGGTTTATGAAATGCTGATGTGCATTATTAAATACCATTTTGGTCTTTAGATTTAACTTAGATCTTGAAATGGAGAATGTATTAGTGTAAAATATTTAATGGCTTTAACTAAAGGAAGTTCTGGCTACTCATATAAATATCCAGCTTCTTGAATCTTATTGCATAATTCAGCTGCAGAACTTGCAGCCAAGCAATGATGAACAAGGCCTTTTTTTTTGAACTGCCATCCTTTAACTTGACTGAAATGCCATCTTGTGCTTTTAATCACGTATGTTCTTTTGCAGCCTTCAGTTAAGAGGTCTAAAAGTTGACAAGAACACTTTTGACACTATATCCAAAGCAATATGCTAGACTCCACATTGCAAACCTGCAAAGGCATTATGTTTGGGGTTGTTCTTTGGGGATACGAGGGGGAAAGGATGTGGTGAAGATGCAGGAAAGAGGAGAGGAGGGTCTGAGACATATCTAGTGCTAAAGCTTGTCTTCAAGATATACAGCTGGGCTATATACTGGACCTGCTTTAATACTGGCCTGTAACTACTGTGCTGTTTCGTCTTCCTGAGGGTCAGTCATACTTTGGGAGGACAGGAAGTATCTCATGGGGCTTTGCTGGCAGGCAAAGCTTAATCTTAATTACTTAAAGAATGAATAAATATTTAATGTATAAATAAGAAAATTAATCTCTCTAATCTTAGCATACGCTGGCAGAGAAAAGGGGTGGTCATAATCTGACAGAGCCTTGACAAGTCTGTCTTCCTGTCTGTACAGCCAATGACATTCAGATGGGATGCCAAGCTGCACGCAGATCCTGTGGAGATCTAGTGACTAATGGTGTTAATAAGCATGGCATGCAAATTTAATCTGGAACACCATTCTCAACTACTCGTTACTGCTTAGTAGTGCTGAAGAGATTATATTCTATGATTCTAGGAAATAGTTGTTCTTCTGACTGTATGGCTTTTGTTACCTCTTCCAATGTTAGGTTCTGGCATTATTCTTGGCTTTGCAAAAGGCAAGGTAATATTTCTTAAGCTGCAAGCATCTGTAAGTGAGCTCTGGTTCCCTGGGGACTGGTTATCTTCAAGCTGTCTGCCTGGGTTTCCCTCCCTTGGAAAACAGAGATGTCTGTTTAGTCCCTTTCCACTCCTGCATTCCCTGTGTCTTCTGGCTAGGGCATGGCGCTCATATCTGTAAAGAGCTGCTGGATCTCATCGTAGGACGGGGCCTTTGTAAGCAAATGAGGGGCACTTTCATTTTGAGTATTTGGAAAGGTAAATTGTAATGTGACTAACTTAACAGAAAAGTTAATTCTGAGCCAGAGTTCTCTTAGACTACTGCAAACATCTGTACAAATCTTGTGAAAATCTGGAATTACAGATCTTGGTTCACTTTCTTGGGGCAAAGCAGAATCGTAGTATTAATTTGCTTAGTCACAAGAGTCAAAACAAAGCACTCCAGATAGGGTGTGATAAGAAGAAAACAAAGTTATTAACTTGTCAATGTCTTGGTTGATCAATTGCTGCAAAGAGGAGAAACTAAACTGATGAACCACACAGATAAGTTATGCAATGTTATGAAACAGATGTTGAGGAACTGATTAAAGGCACAAATCCTTTGTTCTTAGAAATTATTTCTGGAAGTTTCCAACCCTGGTTGTGGCATATGGCAGCTTAAGCATTATGTATCTGAGATCTAAATATAGTGAGTCAGAATCTCTGCTGCTGGATCAGTGTCCAGAGATCAAAAATGACAAAGGACCTACTGTGCATTAAGATACTCCCTTTTGCCTGCTCTTTCTGTCCAGTGCCTTGTGGATTACTTATTTAATGACATTTAATCATTAATTACTTGGCTGTTTGAAAGCCTGCTTATATTGATGATTACAGCTGCCTGTATATCTAGCCAACCCATAAACTTATCTGGGTTTCATATGCAGCTTGTTAAGTTTTAACATGTGGTTGCCCTGTGTGAGGACTAACACTATTGTCTGTGAAATTGCACCATTGGCCAAGGACTGTGCTCTTTCCCTCTGTGTGAGGAGAAGTTCCCTGGAGTGAGCTGACTGTTCTCCAACAGACTCCCCACAGCCATTAACATGCAGAGCACAGCTCCTGCTGGGAACCCCACTGGTTCAGGTGTACTTTCATGACACACCCCAACATCCCTAATATGAGGCATTCTATGAGCAGCAGGTTAAGTCAGATTTTCTCCAGAGGAACCTATTTATGACTAAGCCAAAAGCAAGTGGTTTTACACAGTACCCCAGTGTGTAAGGGATGGATCATCTAGGCTCCCCTATGGCTTGGAGGGTTATGGACAAACTGCCTGCACAGCTGAAGTGCTACAGGCCAGCTGGTAGCTCTATAAGACAAGATGTTGAGAGGTACTTGTGACTGGATACAACATGCTGTGGTTCATATTGAGTAAAGGCAAAAAAACCCCACCCAAATCCCTTGCCACTCTGTGTGGTCTCTTGAGGTATAAAACTAAAGAGAAACTGCGCTCTTACTTATCACTTCTGAAGGCAATGAATATTTGAACAGCTTTGGTTGCCACTTTGGCCAAAGGGGTGGAAGCGCTTCCTACTAAAGCAGCTCTAGATGCAGCTGGATGTCTGCCTGAGGTAGGGGAATTTCTAATGAAGCACAACCTCTGTTTTGAGTTTATAGTCACTGGAATTCTTGCATAAATGGTATTTTTCAGGCACATAAAACTTATTCTTATGCAAGCAACACTACTGAGTACTCTAACTGGATAATTAACTTCCCCTTCACCCTGAGATCTTTTGGTAAGGCAAAGGCTCAGCCATTTGAAATTCAAAAGCAAGTAATAACTTTGGGAAGGAATAAACCCTTGCAACAATTCAGGCTGGGTACTGACTGGCTGGGGAGCAAGCTGGACATGGGCAGTATCATGCCCTGACAGCAGAGAAGGGCAACAGCATCCTGGGCTGCATTAACAGGAGCATAGCCCAGTCCAGGAAAGTGATTATCCCCTCTGTTCAACACTTGTTTGGCCAAATCTGGGTACTGTATCTAGTTTTGCTTCTCCTTCCACCCCTCCAAGCCAATAAAAGTGTTAAGCTGGAACTAGTGGGGAGGAGAACCATCAAGCTGGTCATGCAGGAGCACTTTCCCTGCGAGAAGAGGCTGACAGGCTATGGCTTGTTCAGTGTGGAGGAGAGATGGTTTTGGGGGCAGCCAACAGCAGCCTGCAGTATCTGTGGGAAGGCTGTCTGGATATAAGAAACTCCATAGGGACAGTTAAGGATTGGAGCAGATAGTCCAGAGAGGTCGAGCAGGCTCCATCCTTGGAGGTTTTGAAGACCCAACTGGATTAAGCCCTGAGCAGGCTGGTCTGTTCTCACACTGTGAGAATCTTCTTGCAGGCTATAGATATTAAAAAAAAAAATAAACACCTCAACTGGAGGTGAGTAAACTACAATGAACGGGGAGCAGCTAGAGGATAATCTTGGCAGAAAGGACTGCATTTTCCCCCTTTGATGTGAAAAGCTCTGTGATCAAAGTCATACTGCTTAAATGGTTTAAATGTGCAAGAAAAATAAAATAAATAACTTAGAGAAGCAAAAAACTTCAGTGTCTGAAAGGCAAAAACTGTTAAATTAGCTGCAATGACAGCTATCATGTTGTTTGTCATGAGTTACGTTATAATACGGTCAAGAAGGAAGATATACTGTAGTGTCAAGTTTGTTAGTACATCTTAACATGGCTTTCATATCTGACGTATGACTGTTATTTGACTACCTTGTGGCAAGGTTTTCTGGAAGAGTGAGGGCCAAGAGTAACGGTTGGATGTTTAGGCTGTAATGTTTACAGTCCCAACAAGAACAGATGCTGATGCCTTCATGGATGTATCAAACCAGTGTTTAATAGTGTGGATTCCATAGATGCATCATAAACAATATTAACCTGCTTCAAAAAATGTAAATGATATAGAATCATAAAGCACTGATGATTCTGGCTCTGGGTGCACTATCAGTTTGAAGAAGGTACTTGCAGATTGCATGCAGTCTCTCTAACCAGATGGTCACATAGCAAAATGTTGGGAAACAAGATATGTTAAAGTAACTGATGTCTTGGAGGCAACTCACTTCTTAGCTTCTTAATTTACCTGGCTTTTTTATCTTGGAAAGTAACATAGAATAACAAATCTTCAGCAGCTTTCCAGAGTGTGTGTGTGTGTGTTTCATATCTCTTGTGGGGATTGGTTTGACCTCAGTTCAGTGTCATTAAGTTGAATTCATGCTCTTTACCTGAAAGCATTAATTTCTTATCTATGCTGGCTTGAATTTTAGTATTTATATTTTTCTTGTCCTTGATTGTAACTTAAGCCAAAGGAGTCTTTGTAAACTAGCACATCTGCCAGGGCTCTGTTTCTTGCTTGACGTTCATATGGGCTTTTAGGCTGTCATCAAATATACAGTGGATGCTTTCCCAAACTTTATAAACACTTTTTTCTTGATTGTACTAACATCAATCTATGGACATATAAAATCTCATTCTTATTCATTGTATTTCCTTGGCAGAGGCAAGAAAAGTTGTTTGCAGAACAACTGCCTGTCTCATGTATGAAGTATCCCTCATCTGGTTTTCTTCTGTGTATCCCAAGTTTCTTTGCAACTTTTTCCTTCACTTGAAGGGGTTGTTTCAAAACAAAATACACACGTGCCCCCAGCCTCCAGCCAATTCATGTGTGTATTTCACATGCTTTCCTTAAGTTACCTGACAGCCCATCTGTGTTTGCAGTATGGCTGTGAACAAATTCCTGACTTTTGCCAGCTTATTGCTCTTGTTCCAGGCAGGATAGGTTCCCCTAAATTTCATTCAATCTCCTGCACATTTTTTTTCACTCAAATGCTGCTTTACTGCTAACTAGTTTGTCTTTAGGAATAGCAACTGCACGTGTAGCAACCTTGCACAGTTTGGACAAGTAACAGGGTCTGTCAACATGACAGCATCAGGAACTGTAAGTGGGCTGAGATCACTTTTGGAACATTCCTAAGTGTTTCCAGCCCTGTGCTTACAGGCTGGGTGCTGTGGTCATCATTGTCTGTGGCAGTTGATACTGTGTTCTTTTCATGTGATGCTGTTGTGACTTAGAAATTTTCACATCACCATCAGAAAGACAGCTAGCTGTTGAATATATCTTTCTTCCCTCTCCATCTCTCTGGGGACAGGAATCTGTTCTTTATCCTCTTTCTTCATCTTTGATTTATTTCTTTGCCACTACTCTGACTTTCTAACTTCAGTTACCTGCAGGAAGCTGTTCTCCTCTGCCATCCTGCTCAAGATTCAAGGGTTAAAAGGAAAGAGGCAACATGAGACATTCAGATTGTATTCCTTCCTCTCCATGTACTTTCTCAAGGCCTTCCTTCAAGTGCTCATACGTAGTCCCAGATCCCTAGCTAGTCAAACACTTAGAAAAGAGGTAAAGAACTCCAAGGGAGTCTGAGGCTTTGGCCAGTGCAGGTAAGCCTTCCCTGGGACTGCTCATTCAAGTTTCAGGCATTGCCTGCCTCTGCTTAACAGTGCTGCTAGCACGCACTTGAAGTTGTCCAAAGTGCTGAGTGAAGGCAATGCAGTGCTTGATGGAGGGAATACCTGAGTATGGCTGGCTTTCTCTTCCTCCCCCAGGAGCCCTTACACACACACAGGAGGCCGCTTCCCTGCAGAAAGAAACCTCCCTGGCACATCTTCCTGCCACTGGTAACACTGAAAGAAAAGGAGCAGTTCATTACAACTGTGGGCTTGTTTTCACCCTTCTCTCTGCTCTTCCTTCTGCCTTCAGACTACTCAGTGCCAGTGAGGCTGAAATAACAATTAAAAGGATGCTGTTTATTTCAAGCCTTGCTTAGAGCAATAAATGAGGAAATGGAGGATATCTGATCTGCCTGGCTTTGGTCCTTAACATTTGCACTAATTCATCAGATTTAGCTGTTTGGGGTGAAGGCGGGAACAGAAATCAGACAGCCCCCTCCTCTTAGCAGGTGGGGAAGCCCTTGCTCAGACACATCACATCTCCGGTTGCTGATCTGCAAAGGTACCTGTCTCCTGCCCCCCTGGCAGCATGCAAACTTGAGATGCCTCCTGACAATGCCCTGGCTTTTCTGAGGAAGAGATCTAGCTCTCAGTTTACAAATGGGCAACTGTAAAATATTGCTTGTCTGCCCTGATGGGACCCAGTTGATGTGACGGTGAGGCTATTGCTTGTCTCTGGTGTACTGGTCCGCTGGTCAGAGCACTGGTTTCTTGCTTTGGCTGACCCCAAGGTAATTGAATTTATCTGTCTCTCTTCCTAGCTTGGTAGTCTGATGACCAGGACACTGTGAAGCGCTGCTCAGATGTATGTTTCCCTTGGGCTGGTTTGCAAAGACTTTTAGGTAGAAGACAAATGTCTCTTTCTCCAAGTCAGACAGCTAACAGATTTAGTCACCTCCATGACTGTGAAGTTGTTTGGTTTTTTTTTTATACAGACAAGGATGTCATTTAGGATGTCAACAGAGGAAACTAAAATCCATCCTGTCATAACTGATATTCAGGTATCCTGAATCCTTCCCCATAAGCTTAAAATAGTGGGTACTAGTATTATTTTTTGGCAGTAATTCATCTAGCAGTTAATTTTGTCAGTTATATTTTGAGTTTGATGTAGCTGTTAGGTTGCTACTGCTTCCTCCGTATTGGTAAATTTAATTTATAGGAAGCCTCAGCAGCTTCACTGCAAAGACAAGGAAGGAATCCTGTCCTTAAAAAGCAAACAGTAACTAGGAACAGACTGCATTCAGTCTTGAAGTCGTGACCAAATGTCATCCATAGGAACTGAGCTGTATGCTGTATAATTAACCTTAATTTGAAACTTTATCAGCTTCATCATTAGCAGGAAAAGTTAAATACAAATTCTTAATGCTATTCTTGCCAGTGAAAAATGTGGTCATCTTGCCAGAAAGCAGTATTGAATGATAAACTGCATAGCTCTCCCTCTTCCCATGTCCCTGCTGTGACCAGACCATTAATGATAACTACCTAATCTACCAAAGGGGATTTAGTTGTCAGCAAACAATCCTGTTATATGGTCAAGGCCAGAAATTTAAAATACTAATTTATCTTGTTCTTTCTGTTTGTCCCACAGCTTCTAATTCCAGGCAGCAAAAGTTTGCATGAGTAGAAACCTAATGAGAACCTCAGCATTTCTCCTACCACAATAAAAATTTAGAGACTAACCCTTTGATGCTTGTCCTAGTCTACCACAATTGTTTTTCTGATCTATTCTGTTGTGGTAAGAGAGAACTACAGATGCTTAAAACTGAAGCCTGTTTTAATAAATCTGCAGGTAATAGTACATCATTCCTTTAAGTCCTCAAGAGGTTTTACATTAAGGGTTTGGCTGGCTTGGAGCTACCTGGTCCTCTTCCATCTCCCTGCTCAGCACAGCTGAGTGGCCCTGTTTGTTCTGTTCCTCCTTGTTTCCATGCTGTTCTGAGTATGTGGAGGAGCTCTTCAATATGTGGAGTTTTTTTTTTTTTCCATTTACAGTTGAATTTACCTGGATTTGTGTTATCAGAACTGCAAGTATGCTTTACCCTTGTGATGCATTCAGAGCACTTGTATCATCCTGGATCCTTCAGTGACAGCCACTACCTCTTGCCCTGTCTTATTACTTGTTATCACTTGCTGAGTTTCTTCAGTAAACATAACAACATCTGTTGCCCCTGCAGCTTGCCAGGCTCCTGCACATGGGAGCTTCAGCAGTGGTCCAGAGGGTCGTAAACTACTCATTTCCAAAAAGGCCTGCTGACAGGTCCCTGAGTGTGCACCTGAGAGATTTAAGAGAAGCTGACCTCCTTCCTGGGTCTGAAATCAGTTATAGAATTGTAGAATCATTTAGGGTGGAAAAGACCTTTAAGATCAAGTCCAGCCGTTCATCTAACACAGGACCAGGAGCTCCTGGTAGTAAGCTGTTGCTGATGAGACCGTATATGTAAGACTCCATATACATTTCTGTCCAAATTATGGACCTAAAACTGACTTTGTCAGGCTCACATGTTGTTCTTTTGGGCTGTGGTATGGGTCATTGAACAGCCATAGGGTTTCTCTCAATGTATTTGATGGATCTTAATGGAGACTTACTGACTTCCCGCTGACACATAATTCTCTGAAATTAGAAACCGGAAATATTTCCAACCATAGTGTCTCCCTACCATTAGAAAACCTAAATGGCTGAGCTGTTTTTTCATGTTTCAAAACATATAAGTTCTCCCAGCCACACTTACTGTTTGAATTGCCAAGACAGATGCCTTCTCAGCAGTTTGCTAAGTAAGATGCAACCTGCATGTGGCACATGAATTTATCATTTTGTTAGATTTCTGATCACTTCCACATCTTCCTCTGAACTTTCTGTACAAATTTGCTCTGTGCCCAGCAGGAAACCTTGGCTGGGTTACTGCAGGAGCCTGTGACAATCCGCTAACTAAAATATTGCGTTATTGATTCCAATATAAGTTGTAATTTGTAGTAACTTATTTCTGACCTAACTAGCAAGATCTGTGGTGCCAAACTTCCTTTTTAATGATATGAACAATCCAGACATCAGGCTGAGTTCTAGATAGTTTGAAGCAAATTAATTGATTATTAAAATAAACCTTTTCAAATGGAAGAAACCTGTAGAACATAAAACAGATTAGTCTGTACTCTCTTCAAATTGCCACCAGATGACAGTGTTCGATCAGATTTTATATCTATGAGTTCAGCCTTTGTTGCCACTGAGAGACTGGCCCTGTGTTTTATCCTTTGTTATGCTGTCAGTCATTTAGTAACAGACATGTTAGTTAAGATTCTGTTCACATTTCCAGTACAACCCCTTCTATCGCACCTCATTTTATTTTTAAAAAAACCCATAAATCTAGGAATATTTTAAAAGCAAGCTTGAACAAAACTGATTGCCTTGAAGCTCCACAGATGTGAAAAAGGAATACTCTTTCTCTCTGACCAAAAACTCACTCGGTCTTTAAAGGTTAGGACTCCGGTAATTTGAATATCTCCTGTACAAAACGCTTCTCAAGTTTAGAGTCTTAATGCTTATTTCTAAGACAGATCTATAATCTGGAATAGTTCATTAAATATACATGATTTCATGTTGCTCTTTCATCCAGAAATTTAACATAACTCTCCAAATAATTACAGCACTACAGATACTATTGATGTCAGTCTTGACAGGAGACTATCTTGAAGATAACTGTCATAGGAAGAAAGAATGATGCCTTTAGGTACTTCCTGAAGTTGTTGAGAGAACCATCAGGAGGTACCCAAATGACTTGCAGATGACTTTGCTGGTCCTGCCCTATAGAAGGAGGGATCTCACTTTTTTGAATGGTACTAGCACAAATATTTATACACACACTAGTGTTACTTAAAGTCATCAATCAACAAAAAGGATTATTTGTAATGAGAAACAGTGCAGATGTTGTTGGTTTTGTCTTGGGGCAGGAGCACAGATTAGACCAAAATTATTGTCCATCATTCATGGGCTTGTGGTCAATGGTGGTTCACGAAAGCACTGCCATGAATTGAATGCTTCAGTCATAGTAAGCATTACAGAGATGCAGGTTTGAGAGCCATGTTTAAATATTAATTTCATTTGTAATTTTATTTATAGGAATGTAAACATGACTCTGTAAAATAGCTCATTAGTATTAATTACACAATTATCTCTCCTGATGGATGCTAAGCAGTAACACATTCCAAACGATTTATCAATTGATTAAATCAATTATTCAATTTGATTTATGTTCCCCCCACCAAAAGGTCAGTCAGTTCCCTTAAAAAAACCGAGCAATGTCTTAGATGACCTCTAGAATTTACTTCCATCTTTATTTTTATTTGCCATTAAGACAATTGATTGAGCAGCAAACAAGTATGAAGTTAAACATTAACAGCAATAATTAATGGAAAGCCAAGATGTTAGGAATTCAAGTTAACCATACATACATGAATATTTGTAGTAATCTGATGATGAAACAACATTGCTATGATTTTTGTTCTCTATAGAGCACGCATGCTCTTATTTTTCTGACCACCAGTCTAAAATAACATACTGAAAACCTACAGTAAGCTCATCATGAAACAGCTAAAAATTCTAAGTCATAAATTATAGTGCAATCCTTTACCACTGTAAATGCTGCTTATGTTTCCTTTCTGAAGGGGTGGATTACTGGCTTAAATTTTATGTCCCTTCCATGGACATAACTGTACTGACCTATCAGCTGATGTCTACTGAAATTTACAGACAGGCTTGATATGTCTGGATAACTATAGAATGAAATACTCAATTCCCTTGGCATCTTCCTTCCTTCTTAGAGACCTAATTTATGGAAGTTTCCTGTTTCAGCTGAAAAGGCAGTGGATATTTTTGAATGTTTTTCAGAGAATCAAATAGCTTAAAGTCAATTATAAATGAGCCAAAAAAGGCTAACATGAAGCCTGTGTATAAATTATATTTTTATTAACGGAGCACTCTACCCATTTGAGTACAAGCCATCTAATGATGGCTGCAATATCAATTCACTGTGTCAAGAAAAAAAGTGGTTGGCATAGTGCTTAGGCATACGTTTACCTCTTATAATCCCATCTTTAACAACCACATAAACTAAAAATAATTCAGTCCAGTAAATGTCATGAGCATTAGAGGAACTGGATGACTTTTCCATGGTGAAAGTAAGCTCTCCAGTGAGAACATCTCTACTTTTCTCCAAGCATCTTTTCCCCTTTATTTTACCTACAGCAACTTCTCCAATGACAAACTTACTTACCGACGGTTTAAGCTCTCCAGGGGTAAACCAGCCTGAAGCACTAAAGACAAACTCTCTGAGAATAGATGGCTAAAAAATACCAGGAGGTCTGGGAGGAATGCTTTGTCTTAGCTGGCCACAGCTGTCTAGCTAGGGTTCAGGGCTGTGCACGTGGTAGCAGTGGACGTAGTCTCTTGTTACCCTTTGCATTGGTTTTAATCCAAGGTAAACCATTTTAAATCACTGCAAAAAAAGACTTAGCAGCCATATGCACCCTTCCCTTCTAGCTTTTCTTCCTCGTAGGCTTTCATACTCTGTTGTAAGAAGCTGTCACTATGCAATGGTAGAAATTCATTGTTCAGCTGCTTTAGTTCCCTACACATGTCCTGGCTGCTTCTTGTGTCCTACATTCTTGCCTAACATAATCCTGTTGCCCTTTTTACCTTCTTTCAGCCTTTTTTGCCCTCCAAAACATGATATCAAGTCAGTCCTTGCTGTTACAAACAGCTTTTATTTGGTACAAGAAAAGACTGATCTGACAATGTCTGTGTCCATCTCTGGAAGCTTCAGTAACAAAATCTGGGGAGCAGTTTTAGACTTAAACCATATAATTTTGGACCATAAAAGTGAAAAAGTCCTTATTCTTGGGTGAAGAAGGCAAACAAAACACAGATTTCTGTGGTCATAACAAATCAGTTGTTCCTACGTACCTTCCTGCCTTGCTCTGCTTTGAGCCATCACCACCGTTTGCTGGGATGGAAAGGGTGGGTAGCTTTCTCTGGCTTTCTCAAAGAGGAGGCTTACCAGTTTGATGAGAGCTGACCTCAGCTGGCAGGAGAACTTACTACAAGGACTACAATAATTTATATTGGGATTTCCAAAATGAACTCTCCAGGCAGACAAAAGACAGTCAAAGACACTAATTCATGTCTGATTGGGAATAATTAAAACATCTTCCTTGCTTCCCAGTCTGTTTTTATTCATGGCCAGTGTTTATGCCATGCCTCAGCCAAAGGATCTTAAATATCCTTTGCCACACAAATTAACTTTGATAGGTGTGTGTCCCTCTAGGGACAAAACCTCTTCAGTTTTGTGTTTACCTATAGTTCTCACCATTTAGAAAACAAGATTGAAATTAAAACCTTTATAGGATGACTGGTGACTGCTATCCTGCTGCTGTGTGAAGTCAGTCGCCTGGAATACAGCCAACCAATATTTCTGGCAGTTTTCCTGGAGCAGCAAGAGGACTTGCTGACCTTGACATCTGGTGCACCTGATGAAATCCAAGCAATTAATCGTGATCCAAGGTAGAATCTCTCTAGACTGGCTAAGAACGTCTGTTTAGCAGAAACCTTGTGGTATTCATTAGGACCCTTCCAGATAATTTCAGGCAGGTAATTCTCCCAGCCTTGAATGGCATTAGGTAATACGTTATCCAGAGCCCATTCTAATGTTCATCTGTGTTTTTTGGAAGGTAAACCAGGGATTATTTACCAGGGAATATGACTGACTGAAAACAAGGCTGAGGATAGAAAACAACCTTTGTACTATTGTCCAAGATGCCTTTTAGGTTGAACCTGTCGACGGACAGGATGGATCTTAGTAAAGTTGCCCTGCTGGAAAATGGGTCTAGCCTCTTACTGCTAGCCAGTCACACTGGGTACGGTCACTGTTGTGCTGGGAATGGGCCATGGGCATTGTTTTACCAAAGTTGTTAAACTCTGTTGGTAGGTCTTATTTTTGCTACAGATAAGCAAAGAAAAATAAGTGCAAATTTTATATCTCTCAGTGTGAATCTGCTTCTGTGCTCTAATGGGGCAAGGGCAACAAGCCATTCAGGTAGATGTACAATGCTCCAACAAGCCACATTCTCTGAATGGTCACGGCATGTTTTGGGTCGCTCTCTGCTTTTCTTTCCATTGACAGGACTGCACAGAAAAGGCAGAGACAAATGTCTGAAATGCCGAGAGACTCCTCTTTCCACTCATGGGAACTGTGATCTAGGTTCACCAGCAGGAACTAGCTAATACCCACCATTATGCTCCCTTTGATATCCTGTAAGGCAGGTATCTTTCTCTTCAACACATCATGGTATTTAGTAATATATGATTTCCTGTATCCTGATAAATGTGTTAGTGCTAATGTAACTGCAACATTGAGATACATCACTTTGTGATCCTGGTCTACCATGTTGCCTATAAATAAACAGGAGCCCACAGAGGAAATTTTGCCCCAGTGTAAGCAGATACAATCCAGGTGAAGTTAAAGATGTTTATCTTATTTACACCACAACTGAATTATATTACACCAAGGGCAGATCCACTGTGAATGGTATCATGTTGCAAGATGCGGACCAAAATGATAAACTTGTAATATCATTTTAATTACCTTACGTCAGGACTGGAGTTAATTTTTTGTTGTTTGTCCAGTGTTTACAGGAATTTACTAAAAGGCATAACTGGTTGACTTTATATCTGACCATATAAGACTTCCAACACCTGACTCCCAGATGGCAGTTCCCTAATGGCCAGATGGTGTAAATACAAACTTTTAAATAATACCTGGGTCCTTAAAAAGTGGGATCAGGACTAAGTGGATTTATTATTCCACAGTTTGTGCTTCAACTAGCTGTCAATACCCAAAAAATAAGCACAACTTGCTCTGGTCAGGCTTGGAGATCTTGCAGTGCAGGTGCTTGCTTAACCCAATTGCTACACTGGGAATCAGGAAATCTCAGTTAATGTGTGCAAAAGCAACTCATCATGCAAAGAAAATTCCCAGTTTGCAATAAAGCATGGATTTTCCAGCATCTGAGGCTAAATTGTTCTCAGTAGGATAGTAAAGAAAAAAAAAACTGCTTGGAAAAAGTGTTTAAATTTCCTGTCCATTTCAAATAGGTGTCATTTCACAGTCCCAAACTTAATGGAAGGCATATTTCTTGGCACTGTGGTTTTAGCAGTCAGGTGGGCTTTTAACTTCTATTCTCTTGCAGAGAATGAGCTGATGCTTTAGTGAAAGGCCACGCATAGAAGCCTGAATACATTGAGATACCGTTCAGCTGAACAAGAGCTAAGGGTACCCAACATTTGGAAGAACCTTGCCCTGTACTCCTGGATACATAGTTTAGAACAAAACAATGTCATTTTTTATCTGTGACCTCTTTGTATGGATGAAAGTGCTTAACATTTATCTTCTATTACCAATTCCGGGCTGTGGTGCTCTTTTATTAATCCGTATACAAGTGACTTAGTTGGATGTAATACTAGTATACTCACAGAAGACCACAGAAATTGTCAATACTGCTTTGAAAATGGGGAGAAGATAGTTCTCATTTTCCTGTTTATATATAAGTACTTTGGTCACAGCTTGGTGCATAAATTGCTTGCTGTCAAGAATTGGGATAGCCACACTGATTGGAGAAGAGTTTTATAATTGTCCATGATGATGTTCAAGCCCGAGTGATAATTATGATTCTCACTGAAAGGATGTTGAACTGGAGAGGCTGCAGGTTTAGCAGTTAACCCTTTTTTTTCTTTTGAAGAAAACTGTTATGGCTCTGATTGTGATAATGTCTCTTTAACTCCAAGGACTTCAGGGGAGCAACTGCTGTCTTGCATTGTAACAAGGCAGAGCAGAATCAGATCTTGTATGAAAAATAAACCAGGATGTTCCCTGCAGTATAACTGCAGGACTCATTATATGTTCTGTATTTAAGTGGTGTTGCAGACATTCATGTGGTACAGACAATACATCTTTGTCAAGGTGACATGTCTCTTTTGGAAGGAAGATCTCCTCTCCTGCACACTATGAAGTACTGTATGTTCTGTATTTAATGTGCACAACACTGTCTGAATTCTTAAGCTTTGCAATTCCCTCTGCGCCATCTGTACATCTTGTTGGAGGATGGAGTGCTGATGAGAACTCTCCTGCACTTCGCATATGCCAAAATGGAGCATTTAAATCATCACCTCTTTACAATGAAGGAGATTCTTGGTGCTCTGCCTCACATCAGCAATACTTCTCTGAAAAATCTTTCTAAATACTCTTGGGAGTCTGTCAGGCACTCCGCAGTTGCATATTGGTGGAAAGTTTTCTCAGATTATAAAAGAATTATAATGCAAACAGAATATTGTCCTAGGAAAAAAACCCTAATATGTATTTGTAATGTATTTGTGTGCTAAAACCAAGAAAATTAAAAACAATGTTAGTTATGTGCAAAACTATGGGCCAGCATCAGAAATGGGAGAAATTAAGGAGATTTTTTTAAAGGCTGAGCCTTTATTTCTACCTCCATATCTTGTAAATATTTTGTATTAACAATTCTGTTGGCTACAGGGGGACTGCTTATAAGAACGAAACCCAGAATCTGTCTTTAATTCTTCCTAAAAATACTTAGTTGTGAGTAGTAACTGCTGAGTAAATAGAGGAGCAAATTACTTCTCTGTTTTGTAAAGGAAGATCAATGGTGTGAAGCTGGTAGAAAAGGGCAGGGAGAGAGGAATGGGAGATAGAAAGGCAGATATCCATCCCTGCGAAGGTCATTGAGGAGTATAGGACAGAGGCACACAGAAACACCAACGTAGGTAAAGCTGGGCTATGGTTTTCCTATGGTTAGCTCAGGGAATTCAAAGCCACCATTTATCTTACTACTTGGCAGTCAAGTACGTAATGAGGGCCATCTTTCTGGGAGTGTTCAGTCTCACAGTCACTCTTGTCTTTCAATCTTTCTTTGTCCACGGTGTTTTTTTTTCTGACAGAAGGGATAACTTCTGGCTTTATCTGTTTCTGTTGGAGAATTACAGCTTCAGTCTGACTTTCTTTTAGTCTGTAGAATTGAAAGCATTTTACAGAGCAGGTCGATACTGAGGCACAAGCACGTGAATATGGACGAGATAGCTGTGCAGCTGCTAGTACCTTGTGCGACCAGAGGCAGGCAGGCAATGCGCAGGAACACAGCTGGCTCAGTATCCTGGCATGTTAAGAGCAGATGAGTGATGTTCAGGGAAGAAAAGTGCTCATGCATGAAGAAGCTAGACTAAAATATATCTACATTACCATTGTAGCCTCAGAGTATGCAAGCTGCATCCCTTCAGGGAGAAGGAATGGGAAGGTGTGTACCAGGGGAGCACTTTTTATGCTGCAGCCACTGGCGGCTGTCCTGTCCATGCAGCTGGACAGGAGAGCTTCTCTGAGGTGGTCCCTGCCTTGAACTGGGGGTTGTATGGATGTCATAGTATCCTCAGCACCAGCTATTTTGCTTTAGAGACTTGCTCCTGTACTGCAGTATTACTTACTTATGTTTGCGTAGTCCCAGTGTAGTCCCTGGGTCCAAACCATGAGAAACGTGTGGAATACAGGATGTTAAATCTTAAAGATGAAGAATTTCTTTGTGGTCATTTCCACATTCCCCGTGCAACTTTCGTTGATACAGTGAATTAATCCAAGAACTTCAAGGGGGCTGCATTTCAATAGTTTATATTTTAAAATGTCTGGGCATCTACTGATCTTTAAGAACCCAAGGAATAATTAACTATGTTATTTTAAAGTGACCAGATGCTGCCTTAAGATGTGCTTCCAGGATAAAGGAGAATCCACTCGACTTCTTTGCAACACTTGCACTTTATTTGGAAGGCCTAGAACTCACATGGAGCCAGTTCTGGGAAGGATTTGTGTCTTCCCCTTAACCATCTAGCAGCAGCTGAGGAAAAGTTCTCCAGAGCAATAGCAGAGCTTTTTAAGTGAGCAGCTTGCAGTGACTTGCTGCAGCCAGTCTTAAAGGTGAGGGGAGAAGCTTGCAAGCCATCTTAGAGCTTGTATTTGGAAAGAAAGTATTCATAAAGCCTGTAGAATGACACCTTCCGTCTTCTGGATTTGGTGCTGTGCCCCGTGGGTCTTCAGTACATGTTGCAGCAGATGCATTCTTCAGGGGGAAACCTGGGGGCTGGCAAGGGTTGTCCTATAAAATTTGCTTTTCTGAAGGCCTTATCCTGCCAAAAATAATTCCTAGGAGGAAGTAACTTGATTCTAAACATGCTGTGAGTTATGAATAAAAAAAAAAAAGCCCACAGTTACATGCCGCTAGATGTCAGAAAAACTACATGGTTCAGCTGGAGAGGTAGAACTAGCTGAGGGGTTTTGTTCGCTGTTTATGCATTTGCATAACGCTTTGGACAGGGCCCAAGGAAAACAATTAGACGTTTGAGTTTATTTTTGTTTGCATGAAATAGTAAATATGCTGTTGGGTCAGACTATCCTCTGATTTTCCCCAGAGGAAAATGGGAATAACTTTTTGTCAAGAGTAATGCCACCCTGGAAAACAGCAATTGCTTTTAGTCCCATCAGCAAATCCTTCTCATCTAGAGTGCTGTGGTTTTGTATTCTTTGGACAAAGCTGGTCTCTGAATTTTAGGCAACTCTGGAGGAAATTTTGTGGAAGGTGAGTGGGTTGGTTCTGCTTCAGCAGAAATGAAAGTTGTGGTTGGGATGCTTGTGCATGCCCTGTAAACGTCAGATCCAATGTTTATATAGGAACGTCCTCAATTCTTAGATCACTAGGATAAAATTGGTGCAGATTTGAGTCTTTATTGTGAAGAATAATGCCTAAAACCAGCTACAAAATTGCTATGAAGTATACGCAGATTCATCTAAAAATTGTGTCCCAGTCTCCACAACACAGTTCAGCATTCAGAGGAGAATTTGTCCTTTATGGCTACTGTTCTGCAGCTTCACTGCAGCGGCTGCAGAGTTTGGTTTGTATACCTGGCTGCAATTCAATACATAAATGAGTTGCCCAAATTATGTTTATTTGTATGCAGCTTGAATAGGCAGGTCATGGTTTTGTATATAAATGTATATGTATCTGAATACTTTACAAGCTAAAACCCCCTTTGGAAAGAGCAGCAAAGTTCACACTCGATGTATTGATTTTATATGCTAATGTGTGCACCTCCCCCCTGGGAGAAAAGCACGTTCCAAAGGAAAAAAGTACATGGCTTGTCAAACATGAAGATTTCTGAAGCAGTTCCATATTTCTAAACTCTTGATTGTTACTAGGGACATGTCCAGTATTCAGTATTTAAAGATCAGACTGTGACCTTTGACAAGAACATTGCCAGGAAATCTAGAGGGATATTAGGCCAGAAAGAAAAAGTCTGATAAATAAGGGTATAGAGACATTACATAAGTAAATTACTCAATGTCTTGAATTTCTATCTAAATGATTGTACTTACTTGTTATCTATGATTTGCTGCATATATATATCTCAGTAGCAATATTAAAAAGTGGAACATGAGTTGAATACAGGCTGTTTTTAAAAAGCAAGTATATATTTCCACTGTATATTGATAATTGCTAATAAAAATACCATTAACTCATGAAAGGCAAATGTAAGTATTCTTAGAATTATTTTAAGATCCTAAACAGCTTCAGATATTTTATTGTAGGCATCAGATATTTGAAGATTGATTAATGAAAAATTATTTTTGAAAGAAAAAGCAAATTACGAAAACCTATTTCTGAACTTTTGAAAAGAGTACTTCACCCCATGAGGTTGAAAGAAACACATTCTGTAACAAAATCTGAGATTCTTAGATGCTGCCTGACTCCAGAGTTAGGAAAATCTTTAAATCTGGTAGACTTTTAACATAATTATGAGTCAATGATAATACATATTAAGGACCCTTTTCCTTCAGCCGGAGGGTGCAAATTTGAGGTAGCCCTATAAAACAGCTGATTTAGCATCATAAATTGCCTTCCCATTCAGAAATACAATAGCTGGTGCTGGGAAAAAGTGTGAAGGCAGAAGAGGCTGTCTTGCACCTTCCCTGCTGTGGCTGCTGACTGGTGGGAGGGATGTGCATCTCTGACACCTCTGCGGGGACCCTTCTTTCCCCCAGGAGCCTGGAGACAGCTATTGACTGGCTGTAATTTAGCATAGGAGAATAAATACACCTCAAAGCCATGGCCTGGGATGGGTGATTCTCACTAGGACTGAATTTCTGGTAATTACAGACTAAATCTGAACTGCACTGAAACCTTCTTGGAGTTAATTCCTCAGCAGATCCTCCTTGGGCTTTCTTTTCATCAGTGAAGAGCTAAGGTCAGGGCACAACCAACATCATGATAGTCTCATGTTTAATCCCTCCCTGAAAACTCTGTGTGTGAGGCACTGGGTGATATTTACACTGAAATATTGACTCATACAGTGACATTTGTAGTTGTGGTTTAGGGCAGAAAAGTTGTCTTTAAGCTTCTGCCCCTCATTTTAATTTTTTTTCTCATGTACTCTGCTACCCTGTGTCTCATACACAAAAAGAGTGGGGAAATGCAGCCTTTTCCTTTTCCACATGTGTTTGCAGTGCACAGCTATTGAGTAGCTAGAAGTGTCAGCCAAACAGTTACCCCTTCTACTGCATAGGGGTGAAAGACATTATTAACCTGTGCATCTCACCTGGAGTCACCTGTTGTCAGTGTCACTCTAGGTTACGACATCTTAAAAATAAAACTGTGTTCTGATCGTTTGAAGAAAAGGAATTTATTCAAGTGTAGATAGATATATTGTTAAGCCTAGGCACTACTGGAGAAAGCTCTCAAAAAAGGTCTCAAGTTGTGAGCAAGCTTTGGGCAGAGAAAGATTTTCAGTACAGCATATGTTTGCTGTCTGATTAGCACTTGTATGTGATAATAATGCAATACAGAAACTGCAGTATTCTGACTCTTGTGATCTCCAGATAGGCTCAGTCTTTCCTGCCTGCTGTTGCTGTATGAAAAGAAACCTCACTGATGATTTACAGTGACTGCTTGATTCATTCATTCCTTCTTTTTTATGTCTTGCCTGCATTATTACTTTCTTAATATAATTTTAATAAAAATGTTATTGTGACCCCCTCTGTTATAATATTTTGCTGGAAGATTTCTTCCCACTGTTGTATGGATTTTTTTGAGAAACCTGCACTAGCTTTGCAACAATATGTTTAGAAATGGAGTTTTACACAGGGCATTTGGGGATGGAATTTGCAATCAAATTTTAAGCGCCTAATTGTGGTGCTCAGAAATGCATCCTGGAGATGCCTCTCACTTTCCACTTGCACATCCACACCATTTAGAGTTTTGCCCAGTTTAGGCATCTAAAACCTGCAATGTGAATGCCTCCTTTTCAGAATGATGAATGGTCGTATATGGTGAAAATACAGGGAGATGTTCTACATAGTTTACATGAGAAAGCTTCAAAACCTGGAGGTTTTTTGCTTTATACATGGGAAAAAAAAATACAAAAACTCAAAACCAAACAAACCAAAAAACCAACCAAAAACCCCAACAAAACAAAAAAATCAACCAACCAAAACCACACCAAACCCAATTCAAGCTTAACTGGTGTAACACTATCTTCCATGACAGGGTGGAACTGCTTCTATTCCTATGAGCCCTGATTTGCCTCTGAAGATTTTTATTATTTCATGATGGCGTGGGAAATAAAGATTTTCTTTTGTGCCACAATACCCATTAAATCCTAACCAGCAGCAGTGTTCTGGGTAGTGTATAAACTGCTGCATTTGGACTTCCTTTGCAGTAAAACAGATGTTTCTTCTTGGGAGTTTTTAATCTGAGAGGACAGTGCTGTGAACCTTTTATTAGGATCTAGATGCAGTTGGCAGATGATTATGTGAGGTCTTGTTGTGAAAACCATCTTGCAGAAGTTAAATGGCACATTTCTAGTGTCGGGGTATATGCATACTTGTATATAGACATGCATTTATGTGCGTATATTTTTTATTTGTACATAAATCTCTTGTTTCTCGTAGCTAGCTCTTAATTGTGCAAAACTGACCTGACTAAAACAGAAAAGAATTGTTTTAGAAGAGAAAGTTTTCAAAGTTAGAGGAAGATTTTGGGTGATAGTTGTATTTGTTAAGAAGGTCTATTAAGGATATCTAGGAAAAACAGGCTCCAGCTCTTGAGTTCCGAACTGGATTCTTGCCATTGTTTGTTGTCTTAAGGACAGCATGGATGAAGAACAGTGAAAATGTGTTTTGAGTCCTTAAGTTGCCAGAATGGAATTTGAATGTATTGAGTAAGCACTACTAGTTAAAAGGTGTCAGTAAGAAGGTGGACTCTTTCAAGATGAGAGACGCACCTTACATATTGTGCATCTTTTCCCAAACCATCTCAAAGCCTCCAAAGTCTTGTAGAAGGAATATAACCACAACAATTTGTAATCTTCAGGAAAGGGTTGCTGGAATAGCACACACGCCTAAATCTAAAACCAGAAATGGTTGTGGATCTCCTCCATTATGTTTAGTAAGAGTCTAAGACTTAGTAGTTGCAAGACTACCCCTGAATCCCATGAAGCTACTTTTTTGAGAGCCAGCTTCTTGAGGACTCTCCCCTAAATTTTTTGCACCCTCATGTTAGGGGTGCTTCTGCGGGAGCAAATAAATTCTTAACCAGACCCATAATACATGTCGTATACATGGCGTGCTGCCCAGAGACTGTGTACGTGTCTTTTTAGTACTAAACTTACACTCTTTTGTATCCTCCAATGTAGCAGATATACAATAGCCAGTGACTGAATACAGACTCCTTATTGCTGTTAGTCTTGCTAGGTGTAAATATGCAAAATGGAGAAATAGTGCGAAGCCCTGAGCTCCATGCCCCAACTTCTGCTGAGGATGCTAATTAAAGGGATGTCAGATCGAAAAAAAGCATGCAAAATCAGTCCAGGAAAATCACGCTGCCAGTAGCTGTTCCTGTGTTGAAATTCTAGACAGTCCCTGGAGATAGTGGAGAAAAAAAATTCTGCTGTGATTGCAAAAAGAACAGTAACTGACTAAAACTGAATGTCTGCTTTGAATGTGAATGTTACTTTCTTTCTCCAGCTTATTTTGTACCGAGGTTAAAGTTCTAAATTTCACCTTTATGAATCTGTGTATAGAAGAGCACCTCCCATTAATCTATCTTGGCAGATATATAAAATCTATCCATATGATATATAAACATATAAACCATATAAAATTTAATTATATCTTATAATATTTGTGCTTGTAAATTCCATTATGCAGAACATGCAGTAAACAATGTACCTCTAAGGTTTAATTATGTCAGCTATTATTAAATTGTGGACCGGGAAAGGCATCCATAAAGATTTCTTGCGTGCCATCAAGGAGACCAGTGATGACAAAACTGCACATTTTACCCCTGCAGTTTCCTTGCATTATGTTGGGATCTAATGGGGTTAATAATTCCTGATAATGTTCAAAATATTCTTTCCCTAAACCTTACAATGCTACAGCTGCAGGGATGAGCAGGCGAACGTTCTGTGAATGAAGGAAACCTAAGAGAAGTGAAGGCATTAAATACACTCATCCATTCTGCATGTGCTAAGAGGACTTTGTGTAAATATCCCAGCTGTGACCCGAATCCCTATGTAGACAGTAAATCAGACACTACTTTCAAGAAGAGGGAAAAAAAATTTTTTTGTGTCTGAAGATGAAACAGAGAAGACAAAGACATAGGGTGGGGAACGAATGCATCAAAGAACTGATCATGTCTATCACATTCCCTGAAGAGGCTGCACTATATGTTTTCTTGGATACCTCTACATGAACATGATTTCATGGGTGCTCTCAGACACCATGATTGGAAATAGCTCTCTTAGGCAGCTCTTCCAGCCTACTGGGAGAATGAACAAAAAGTTTTCTGCCACCATAGATAGACAAGGTTTTGCTGCCTTCGTGCCATACTTTTCTAGATAGATGCCATGCATGTCTAGTTGTCAACCCTGATGTATATCTCTCCTTGGCAGCTGCTTCTGTTGTTTGCAGATACATTCAGGTTTAGTTTATGTGGCTGTTGCAACACATTGAGACTAGGAATGAAACAGCCAGTCTAAATAGAAAGGAAATGCAACTCCCCCAGCTAGTTCAGAAGACATCTCTTGCTAACAGGCTAGAACACCTCTTCAACATTTGCTAGAGATGAGTGTCCAACAGCATTCGTTTGCAACTCCCAGCATGAAATGAACTCCTGCTGAAGTTAATTCAAGGTTGAAACTAACTTTGTGCTAAAAAAACCCAACAAAAAAACAACAATGGGGGAGAGGGGAGATCTACCTAAAAAAAAAAAAAAGTACAAAATTGGGGGAAAAAAGGGAGATTTATAAACGATGTACCTGAACCCAAGAAAGAAACACAGATGAAAAGGAAGGTACAGAGGACAGTAGATGCAAGTAGGAATTCAGCAGATTACTAATTTGTAAAAAGCATGGTACTCATCTGGGATTCAGAGCAAAACACCATAATACAAACAAATGATTATAGATACTATGTTTCTTCCCCTTTCTGCCAGGATAAGTAAACATGAACAGATATGCCAGTTTGGTCCCTCCATATGTTTTCACAAGTGCATTTTTGTTTGATATGGAAGAGATGCTTTTCCATTATGTGATCTGATTTTTATATTACTGTATGTGACTTTAATCTAAGATCTGATTATTTCTGGGAAAAGGAAAATAAATCTATCCAACTGTGTCCTCTGTGGAAACAGAGAGAACAGTGTTGTTGGGTTCTTCTATTACTCCTGTAACGGGTTTTGCTGACTCTTTGAGGTCCACACCTTCCTTCTGCTACCCCTTGGAACTGTCCTGATCTTTGTTCATCCTTTTAAACGGTGGAAGCGGTCTTTTGGCTTACATGAAAGCTTGTTCTATGTAGATCACATGTTTCTTCCAGGCCTGTTTAGATCATTGTAATAATAAACCGCAAACGGGTTCCAAAAAAAAAAAGTGCCTCTGCATTTCAATTTGTTTTCTTTTAGCATAACTTCAGAGATCAGAATGTAAGATGAAACACAAATCTGCTTTTGTTGGCCTGTGTCCTTGGTGTATTATGACAAGTGAATTATTGCAGACTTTGTGGGAATACATTATGGGGTATATTATGGCCCTGAGAGTCTGTAGAGATCTGGAGGAAGAAAGAGATTTAGCTATTTAGTCTATGAGTCGTGTTGGGACACACTGCTTGTGGCATAGAGTGTCTTCTATGGGGAAGTGCAGGGACCTCAGTGACATAGGAGCTCCTTCCTGGCCTCATGCTGCTGACTTGAAATATGAGGATCATGGCAATGAAACCTGTCAGCCAAGACTTGGTGTCACTGGTGTCTGCTGCTCTGCCGTGGGTGACAGTTTCCTCCCAAACCAGCGTCCACTGAATGCGCACATCTTTGTTGCTACAGCTGATGGTGTCCTGGGAGAGGGAATCCGCCTGCTTGCGTGTGCAGGGGAGCCTGTGGTTTTGGGTGCAGGTATAGCAGGAGCCTATGGCAGGCAGAGGTACGGTACAGTTACCCCTCCACTGTAACAGTGGTTATTTCATTGCAATTTTAGGTAGGCTGGCAGCCCTGTTACTCAGGCTGCTCATTATTTCCCACAATAAAACTCTGGTTTTCATTTTCCACAAGTTTTCCAAAACTTCATTTAGGTGAATTTTCCATGCCTTGGGCAGGTTTTATTTCTCAAAATATCATTCAAAGTAGTTCTGCCATTTATGAGAACAAGGCGAAGGGTAAACAATGCATTGGTTTTCAAGGCTAAAAAAGGTTAGGTGACCTTTTCTTTGGGAAGTTCAAGTGCCCTGGAGCTTTCAGTAGGGGCTCTTGGTTTGGCACAAGAGCTGCCTTTATGTCAGGGATATGCTTTTTCGTCCTTTAGGGAGAGGACACTCATGCTTTGCCAAGTTATAAACAGTTGAAAAATTGCAATTTATTCATACCCATAAGAAACTTGTTAGATTTTAGCAATGAAAATCTTTGTGGTGTGTTGGAGACTCCACCTCTTCCTGTGCTGGACAGACTTGGCATTGCGTGCTCCAGGCTCAGGCTACAGGGATGGTGCCACAAGGATTTTGTGATGGCCATTCCCACTGCTTGGGCTGTCATGGGGTCAGAGGTGATGCGCACCTATCTTTCTTGTGACTCCTCTGTCCTTTGCACCCAGACAGGCTGGAAGAGGAACACCAGTGTAGACAGGGAGGCTGTGAAATCAGGTGGGGAGGCTGACCTGCTGGGGTGTAGGGTGAGAAAGGGACTAGCCGGACATGGAGATTAGGATGAAATGCTGGGGAAGTAAGGATACTAAGGAGGTACTGGGTCTTGAAGTCAAATGCCCCGGTGCGTATCTGTGGGATATGTGTATTTCTACTGGCATGCAGATATATTTCTTCAGCAGAGCAAATTGTACTAATTTATACTCCTTCCAGAAGCATCTTCAGGTTGGGAGATTACATAATACGTGGCTTACTTGGCTTATAATTAACGACTGATAATTATCATATTCACTGTTGCAAGAACATCACCAAAGAGCAAGGTTAATAAGCAGAGTGTACAGGATCTGTATGTACGTGGTTTTCACAGGCACACATTGCAGGCTTGGGAGAATGGACAAGACATGGCACATGCTTCTGCAGATTCTTTTGTGAATTTATAGCAGCATGGATTCTCCTCCTGTGTCCACATTTACTCAGGATACCTGCACACTGGTGTGTTTATTTTCTGTGGGTGTTGCAAGTTCAGACCCTCTACTCAGTATCGTGTTTCACAGGGCTGTGTTAGCAACCTGCTGGACCTTGGGCTTTGGAAGGACATCTACCCTCCAGTCTCTTCTCTTCTGTTTTGCCATCATGACCATTTTATAGCTTTTAATGTCTGTTTCTCAGCCGTCTCTTGGCTACCAGCAGCCCACAGTCCCAAGTCTGGGCAATGCTCTGCTGGTTTGGCAGGGGTCACTCCCGGAGCTAAACGGGGCCCCATGGGAGAAGCACTGACTGGCTGCTGGGGAGCAGGACCAGACTCGAGCATGAAGTGCTGACGTCAGCAGCACCGAGGGAAGCTGTCTGTGGGCAAACAGGGCCGACATTTTGCTTAAAAGTCAGTGGGGTCTTGTTCAGTCAAAACAGAGCTGCTGCCAAACTGCTAATTGTAGCTCTGTTTTTTCCCCTCCGGCCTTCACAGGTTAAGAATGGAAATTCATCCCCGCGCGGAGCACCCTGCCTCCCCGTAGCTCTGAGGGGATCTAATCTGCTACCACCTCCTCTGGTGCATGGCTAGCTGTCTGACAGTTTTCAGCATCACATTTTAAGACATTTTTCTTTTTTTCAAATTCTTCCCTTACCTTGGCCTGACATATGGTTTTGCTTTAAGAGCAAAATGGTTTTCCATAGGCAGCTGGTGAGGTCCCTGAACACATGTTCCTCCAAAACACAAAACCCTAGAAGACATCAATTCCCAGTAGAAAGGTTACTTACATACAGCTGCAGAACACTGCTTTAAAGTTTTGGAAAATAATATTGTAGTCAGCTGACATCGTTTAGTCACTTTGATTAGTTTCTTGTGCCTGATTGCCGAATGACCTGAATAATGACAAATAAGACTCCTTCGAAGATCACATCTATATGCACTTAAGTAACAACCAGAAAATAAATCATAATTTGTTTCAGAGCTAAAACCAGGGAAAATGGCCCCAGGATATAACCAGATTAGCTGGACAGCATTTAAAACAAATATAATTACAAAACACATGTATTGTAGCCAAAAGTATTGTTTGAAAAGAGGGTTTTCCTATGCTTTCCAGTCTTAAATAAGGTGGTGAAAATGTTCTTTCTGAAAAGGAAACAAGGGAATTAAAGAGACAAAGGCCAGCTTAAGAAACAAAACCATATCCATTCACCAACAAGTTTTCTCTTTTTTGAATGCATGGGGAAGAACGGGCAGGTTGTAAAGTCAGAAGAAAAGAATGTGTTTCTTCCTGAGAATAGTCACTGGGTTTGGGTAAGTTGATCCAATTTCTGTGTCTAAAGCCAGAAACACGCTCCTTCCTCCAGGAGCTCTGTTGCTGCCACTTGCATCCTACCCTGCTGTAGAGCCCATCAGACCCAGCAGTGTGCGTTAGTCTTTGCCAGACACTGAGCTGAGCTTGAGCAGTAAAGGCTGGAGAGGGAGCGCCGGCTGCGCTCTGGTGTTTGGAGTGGGGCATCTCAGGGGCATGCTGTGGGATCTTTTCTGTACGGGAATGTCTGACCTGGCTATTTTAAAAATCTCTATTTTTGGTTCTTCTCCCACATTAAATAGAGCCATTCATGACAGTCTCCTCACATGCTGTGTCTTTCCTGTCACAATTGTATTTTTAAGTGGCTGGTTGAGCCAGCCAGCACTGTTCCTTTTCAAGTGTAGGACTCTTGGTTTTCCTGTACAGTTTCTTGTGGTCTTTAATGTTTGCACTCACAGTATATGCTGAGTCCCTAACTAGGGTTATAAAAAAGAACAAAGAAAAAAAGAGAAGTCCTCCATGGATGGCAGTCCTATCTGTGGGAGCATCCCAAGGGGCAGGAGGTCACTCTAGGGGTGCCCATTCTTCCTGCCTGCAAGTTGGATGTACCTCGTAATAACCTAAATTTCCACACTGGTGAAGCAGCTCAGGCTGATGGACAACAGCCACAGTGCCTGTGAGAAGGCTTCATGACAGCATGATTTGCTTCTTTCCTTTCTCCTGCATCCTCGGGTGCAGGAGACGGTGGGAGGTACATGGCTGTGCTTTTGTGGCAGGTCACAGCCAATACTGCTGCAGCTGCGCTGGGCCATCAGGAAATCTCAGGACAGCCATAGATGGTTTCCTCACTCCTTTTCCTCTTTTCTGGGCTACCCTGGATGGAAAGCAGAAGTCATTCAGAAGTTAATGGGTTTGAATTTCTGTTCCGCTCTCTCCAGGGTCATCTTAGCTTGGCAAGTTACTACCCAAGCAACAGCAAAGCTATGCCTACTTTTTTTCATCATGGGTTTTTCCGTCTAGTTCTTTTCATTAGATTGCTGCTGGTGAGAAGGCTGAGAGCAGCCCTACCTCAGATCAGAACTGCAGTGGGAAGATACTTTCAGTCTGTGACTAAATTCTAACCTGGAGGCCAAAAGTGAGAGCTCATAAATGCTGGCTGGTACCACTCGGATAGTACCTTATGCTTGGAGCTAGAGGCTTTGCTCAAGAGATCATGCCCATTAATAGAAACAAGTGGTTAGGAGCCTCTATGAAGGTGTCATTACAAGTTTTTTTAATGTGGTAAGGCTGATTTGAATTTAAAAAGAAGCTCTGAGAAAACAGGTTAGTATTTTTCTTAGCCTTCCACTACTGAGTTTCATTTCCTTTGAAGCGCTCCTCTGAGATAAACTGAATGTGGTTTGGTTTTAGCTGAAGAAAATTTAGAAGTATTAGTAAAGGATTAATTGGAATCCTTTTAATGCCAAAGGTTAATGTATTTATCTTTATCATGTCTACATGTTGGATAGTGATTTTTGCCATAGGCACATGGAACATCTCAACAGCTCAATGATGCATTTCAGAAAAACAGGTTTTCTGCTTTTCTTTTTAACAAGAATATGGATATGCTCAGCTCCTTCTATTAAACAGAAGCCTTCATTTTCCTGAAATGCCTAAACCTTATAGTTGAAAATTGTGGAGGAAATAGCTAGCAGTTTAGCAGTTTAAAATATTAGATTATGCTAATCCATTGTCAGTTTATCTTAAAATAGGAATGAATCACAACAGATCTCTTTTACAAAATGGCAGACCATGATTAATGCTAGAGCAATACTTCTGCTCAATGGTATCCAACTTGGTTCCTTAAAGTCTCTTCTTGTCAAAAGCACCGAGTTATGTAAGGAAAAATAACAGGAAAAATATTCCATGATTTCTCAAAGTGCAAATCTCCAAAGAATGGCTTAATGGCTTTTCAGACCTTTGTAAGGAAAAACAACCAGCCACACTGGACTGAATACTTGTGTTTTAAACTTATAGATGGGATTGCAAGGTGATAAAATCTGCAGGAGGATTTTTAGACAGGAAGCTAAAACCGCTTGCATCTGAAATGCTGAAATGTGACAACCATTGTATGTATTTTTAAAAAGAGCGTGAAAAGTCACAGCTATCTGCTTTCAATAAAGAAAGAGCAGGAAATTCACAATAAAACAATAAAACCATAAACCTTAAAATATACACATGCAACAGGTGCTGATATGTACAACAATATTACAATGTAATAAAATGTCTCACTGTTGTCCAAAAAGAACCGCAGCCAGGGAACAACATTTGGCTATATTCTGCCCTTGACGTGAATTAGTTCAGATATCCAAAGCTAACATATGTTAGATAAAGGGAGGGGACTTCTTTGGGAAAGAGAATGGAAAGCGTGTTCTGGTTCAAATTACTTACTTTACTCTTTTGAGAGGTCTATTTTTTTGAGGTGGTTTTTTTACCTCTTTTTTCCTAACTGATGATTCCCCTGGAATGTGGATGTATTACCTTTTCATCCCCAAAATTTCTGTGAATATGACTTGCTCCCAGAGAAGCTAGCGAGGTGAGGACTGTATGCATCTTGCCCACCATACGAAGCAATGGAAGCAAAGAGTCTTTGGTTTCCTTGTCTGTGCAAGCTCTGTCCTTCTGCCCTGTTCCTGTTAGAGCCAGTCTGCCTTCCTGGCATCAGAAGCAACTGAGAGCAAAGCTCAGCATGTCCGTGGCCTCCTTTTTTGGGACAGAACATGAGTGGCGTGAGAGCAGAGAGGAGGCCCGCACAGTGAGCATCCAGGTCAGCGACCATCCGGATGCTGAGAACTGGCCTTGGAGGGGTGAAGATCTGAATCCCTGCTTGGCTTTCTCTCTGAATTCGGTTTAGTATGTAGTTGAAGGAGATATATTAGAGATTGATGCTGAGCAACACCCAAAGGAAGACTGGAAAAGGAAAATAGTACTGCAGTCTCTTCCTATCCAGGCTGATTGATTACCACAGAAGTGCTGTTGAAAGTGTGCCTGCAATCTTCAAACTGTCCTTTACACTTTATCTTCATGGCATCACTCCCTGAAAGAACAAGTTCTCTGCCCAAACCCTCATTTTCTGGGCTGACTGTAAAAATCTATAGAAATGTCTTTGGTTTTAGAAATAACGCTGGTTTCACCAGATGTTCTCTCACAGATTGCCAATCTAGACTGCTCCATTTCGCACATTTATCAGCTGGTGCCGGGTTATGGTTTACATGAATAACAACGTAGATTCAGATCCATTTTTGGTGCGATGTGCATCTCTACATATGGGGTGAGAGCAACTGGAAAGCTTTTGTTTTACTGCATATTTACTTTTAGGAAACCTCAGTTATGATTTAGGCTGTGGGATCACATAGATCCCCTAGACATAGAGTAGAAGCTATGAGTCCAATCCCTTTCTCTATAACTTATTCTGCATTTGTAGCCTTGCCTTCTGGGCTATACCAAGAGGAGATACCCTCACCTTAAGTATAACCAGATACCATATAATAATCAGCCTTTTATAGGCCTTTGGTCTTGGGTGAAGCAACAACCCCTTTTGTGAGCATTGTGTTTGCTAGCGATCATGGCCAAGACATTACAAATTCCCTTTGCAATGAAGGGAAGTTAATAGAACTTACTTAAACAGATCCGACACTGTAGTAAATGGAAACTGAGAAAAGGAAATGACTTCTAAAATCACGTATATAAGTCTTTACATTGACACTGTATACCCATTTCCAGCATTTAAAAAAAAACATTGTAGTGATTAGAATCAAATGCAGTAGGAAATAAGTAGCTTGGTCCAATTCCTTGAGGGATGTCCATAGTTTCAGGTCCTGCTCACGAGAACTAGGCTTTGTATTAGAGACATTTTTTATCATAGCTGAAATGGTCACAGTTACGACTTAGATATTTTTTCAGTTTTAAACTGGTTTTGAAAGTATTTATAAAATAAAGTGTAGATGTTCACCTGAAATGAGGAATACGGTTATGCAAAGAGGTTAATGATGAAAGAGGTGCTAATAAGCTGTTTCCTGTGCACAGCATTATATTCACATAGTGGCCAATCCACTGTTCACTGAGGTCTGTAGAAGGGCTCCCATGTCAGTGGACCCTAACTCCTCAGTTAGGAGGCCTAAAAGGATTACAGAGAAAAAAGGTACCTTGACTTGATTCAAAACATTTGCAAGGAAAATAAAGTAAGTTCAGAAGATGAGGGATGAGAGGTTTTGCCTTTTCAAGATCCTTTTTTAACTGAAGGAGACTTCAGCCTTTAAATCACTGTCAGAACTACTGAAAGAAAAGGCTGGTAAAAATACTGGGTTTAAATTTTCAATCTTTTCCCTTTCTTTATCTGAATTACCCACTCCCGATCATCTATATAATTTCAAGATGGAGGCAGTGCAAAAGTGTGCACACACGTACTTCACTATGTGTCCCACATGCACATGAAAGTCCTCCACTCCATTTGTCTCCCTGTACCTGCATCCTTGGTTTCCCTTGACCCCAAGTGAAAGAAGGCTTTCAGACCACTTTACACTGTATTGTTTCAGTGGTGTGTGGTTAAAGCAGCTTGTGCAGATGCAGCTATAAAAGCTCTTATGGCGTCTCACAGTTTTTGGTGGGATGCCATGCTCATTTGAGCACAAGTACTGTGACAAAACAGCATCTACACTGGAAACTTTTGCCAGCGTAATTATGGAAGGCAAAAAGACTTGCTGGTGCACACTGTAAATAAGACCCAACAAGTATTCTATATTATAAACAGATTGAGGACCACCACAGACTTTCCCCCCTCCCATGGATTTGTTCATTGTTTCACTGTTAAAATTGCCAAACCGCTGGCTGTAAAACTTCCTTCGGGCCCTGCTCTATTTTCATGGTGGGTGCCACAGCGTTATCAACATGCATCATGCACAATGGCAGTCACTACTGCTTTTTTTGCCCTTCCCTCCTCTTCTGCTACTGAAATCCAGCAGTGTTACCCTCTGTACAGGAGCAGATCTGTGGGGTATTTTCTGATCAGCAAAGCGCAAGGATTTTTCATGAGAAAATCTGTGTGAGAAGTGAGGGAAGGGATGTGACACCTTATTAAGAAAAGAGCTTGAGCTGAGGAAAAGAGTCTCAAATTTCTATTATTCCTTAAACACATCCAAAACTGTCTGAGTTAGCCTTTGTTGGCAGTGTAACATAACATCACTCATTGCATTGGACTCTGCGCCGAAGGCTGCAACAAATTTGTTTGCCTTTCCTTTAAAATGTTAATGTAACTGATACTTTATTTTACAAGAGTTAGAGTGGCATTGCAGAGGCTCTTTTGGAGCAACAAGCTGGGCAGTGCACCAGTGTGAAACAACAGTCAATGCCTCCACCATGGGGTGGGTTTTGGCGTCAGGGTGCAATGCACATCTGGTCTGCAGCTCCTTTCTCTGGGAACAGCTCTAGTCACACTTTTTACACTTGGCCTGTGTTGACTTAGAAGCTCATTTGACATGCACATTTAAAGAGCAACACTGATGAAAAGGGCAGGGCAGACTTTAAATAACAAAAGGAGGTTTTTTTGCCTGGTTTCTTTTCAATAAATTGCAAAAGAATATGTATGTTGGCTGACCAATTTTAAATTCATGCACCAGGAAAGCTGATGCAGTACAAATCAATAGAGGCAGTAACAGAAGATCATACTCACGGCTTTCCAAAATCGGCAAGGGTTGGTGATACATTATCAGAAAACAGATATATGATATCCACATTTCCTACTCCCTATTTTCTTAATTTGTCTCCCAATCATTCCTGGGATGCTAGTTTGGACACCTGTTTAATTTCGTCCCACAAACACCTGCTGCTTTCTCTGCTATTTTTGTTGCAAATTTCCTACTGTATGACTCCTTGGCATATGGGAGCGGGCTTCTCTCAGCCCTTTGACTGGTGTGGTACTCCCCTTGTTACCACTTGCTCCCTTGTGTCTCTGTTCCTCTTATATCCAGCTCTGGCTCCTGTTCATGTTGTCCATCAAGTTCAATCTTGTTCTCCCAAGGATTCTGGGCCACCTCTTCTCCCACCTCCATTTTGGACCTTCTCTCTTCCTCTTCATCCAGCACTGTCTTTGCTCTCACCCACAGGTGCTCCTTTGCTCTGTCCAAACTCAGAATCATCCCATCTTCTGCATAGTCCCAAATCGTCACAAACTGGCTTCTGTGCTGGGGTGCCCATTCCTCTTTTGCTACATATTATTCCGAGCATGTACTTCTTCCTGGCAGATGTGGTATCATTAATTACCATAAGTGAGTAGTTTGGGCATATGTTGAAATTAAGTGAGTCTGATTTCTAGTAGATTTGAACTTCCTCGTTGATCATTATTTCAGCCAGATTATGCTAATAATCTGTAGCAGGAATATGCATGAGCGTGCCAGTATGGATCAAGTCTTGATGAATACTGCAACACATTGAAAAAGCTTGAGTCTGGCTTTTTTGGATGCCAGAAAATCCATAAGGGTGAGAAACTTGAAGAACTGGTTTCTCTAGTAATTTGTGAGAGTGATTCTCCAGTAATTTATAAAATGTAAACCCTGACTGAAGATGTTACTGAAGTTAGGCTGCTCTGGGTTATGCTGAGAGTCTTCCTCACAGCACTTTTCTGTCTGCGAGAGGTCAGAGAGGGACTCTGTCCTCTGGATGTCTTCCACCTCTCACCAGCTACCAACAGCTTCATTCTTGTATTGGCTAACGGGTCAAATCTATTGGGATGAAATGAGGTGAAGGGGTCACCTATTACAAACAGACACACAAGCAAACAGAACAGGATTCTTTAGGAAACCAGGATAAAAAAACAAGAATGACCTGGAATGGCAACGAAGTGACCTAGCTCCAGCACTTTGGTTTGTGTACAATATTTTCTGTGCTGCCTTCTTACTGCAAACTTCTTGGAACAGAAATGTCCACTTATAATTCCACAGAGCATAGCAGAGTCTTTGCATTCATTAAACAAACAGAAATATAGCAAAGTTAATTACTGGTCATTTTCAAGTATGAGGATTTCTAGCTTAAATGAGAGGGACACTGAACATTTTAAGGTCAAAGCCAATACAAAGTCCTTTTCTCTATAATACTTAAAACTGACTCCTTAAAATCATTATTGATAGTTTAGAATTATGCTTAAGTTGGAAGCCAGCTTCTCATCTGGTGGAAGTCTTCCATGCTCCAGATAGTGGACTTTGGACAACTCACTTTGATTAATCACCAAAGTTATTGTGAAACATAATTTGTTCACTTTTGTCTTCTGTCAGTTTTATCAAATCTTTACAGCTGATAAATACTGGGCTTGATATCTTCAAATTGAAAATACTTTAAAGGCCTGGTATAGTAGCAAAAATGCACCATCATTTCCAGATATGGTGCAATACTGAAACTCAGAAAGTGTAACTTTCAAAGTCTTTAATAATCTAAAAATACCTGCTTGATTGAAATGATTGATGGTGCTTGTCTTAGAAAGTGTATCATGTCTCACTCCCACTGAGTTCAAAACTTTACAGCCAGCTACCTCCCAGCTGGAGAAGGTCTTGAATAATAGTGGAATAAATCATGGGAAAAGCACAGCTTTTCTGGAGGACCTTTGTGCTTTTTTGTTTAGGTACTTTCTTCTGTGTGGTGCAGAATTAAGCAGCAGAGTGGGACCAGGACGTGCCTGACTGGGTGGCAGGATTGTATCCTGCAGGCCAACTGGATTTCTCATTGAAAAGGTTGATTCTCCCTGTTCAAACTTGGTTCTTAGTGGGTTTCAAATGCACGATACAGCTGGTGGCAGGGTTTCCCTCTGTAAAATATTTCTTACTGAGGAACATTGGGAACGAGGGGAAACAGTTTTCCAATGACTGTTTTAAGCCACATAAAACCTGTGAACAGCATGGCTCATGCTGGAAAGAAATTGCAAATTAGTCATCAAAACTAATGGTCTTTTTAGGAATTTACTGAAAAGAGCTTTAAAAATGTTATGTCATAATAGTCATAATGTATACAAACATTCCGGAGGTTGTTTCAATGATGGGCAGAAAACCAGTCAAATCCTGCTTGCTTTGCAAACACTTTCTATCACTAGGATAGAATTTAACAGCAGAATAGGGAGAAACTGCCATGCACCATAATTCACCTCTTAAAATCATATCTGGGGGATTTTGCCTTTAAGAAAAAAGGACAAAATAGGTTTTTTTCACTTAGGAGGAGTTCTTACAGTAAATCAGAAAGATAATTTATACAGAATTGCAGTGTGTTTCTGCCTCTTAATTCTGATATAAAAGGAGTAGCTGCACTTATTGCAAGCTTGCACCAAGATGAATGAGAACAGCATAATATTGCTCTTCTGTTTGGTCATTGTTAGACAGACAGCCATCTTTTTGTATTGATTTTGTAATACATCGTCATATGCAACACCAGTGCTGGCCTGAAGGATTTGGATCCTTCTTTCACACTTAAAGTAATGTCATGATAATCTTAATTTACTACATCTATTCACCTGGGTTTTAAGCCTTCAATTTTTTAATGATAATTTTTATTTTGAGAAAATCCATTGATAAGATAATCGCTGTTGATTACACAATTGAAAATGGAAAGGATGTCTTGAAAAGTAATAATTTCAGATAGAATCCTGTAGCACTTAGACATGCAAATGATCCCCTTTTTTGCGTGCTTTATCTGACCAAAATGACTGATGTAAAGCTATGAATCTTGAATTAGAAATCTGTGAACCTTCTACAACTGAGTCTATTTGCTTCTCCTAACTACTTAATAAATTACAGTTAAACTAATCAATAACAACCTAACTAAAACTACCAAAAAACCTGTACCACATATAAACTATACTGCTATAAACTACCACTACAGTCTCCCATTCATAACAAGCCAAGGGAAGAGGTATATGGCAGGTCAGAGAGGTATGTGAAAGAAATTGTTGCTAAATTAGGTGATTAGTACTTTTATCACTACCTTTGCCTGCCCATTGTATCTCTGCCTGTCAAATCTTGTCTTTAAATTCTGATCTGCAAGCATGAAATGCATACTTCCTCTCCCAGTAAATCCTTTTGTACTCAAACAAAACAGAGCCTGAATGGGGAGACACAATCAGGGCTCTTTCAAGAATAAAACCATTTGCCCTGCCATATTTCTGCTGGCTCAACAAACAGCTGAGTGGGATTTATTTGCTGGCAGATGGAGGTGACTAATGATGTAAGCAGAACTTTTTTGCATGGGCAACGTCCAAATGTTTAGTTAAATGATGCCTAGCAGGAAAGGCAATGAGTATCTGATCCTTTTTTTTAAAGGAATGTTTTTTCACATTTAGTACTTTGCCCAGTAATTTTTTTTGTTTTACCCTTTCTTTTAAAAAAAAAATAATAATTTTTTTGTAGACTGGACCTAGACATCTGCCTCTGGGCAAATAGTCTCCTTAATACAAATTCAGCAGCACATATCCATCTCCAGTTATAGCTTCATGCGGTTACTCTGAGAACAAAAGGGAGAGTGTTCTGATGAAATAGGTCTGACTCAGTTTGGCCGAAAGATCCAGAATACATTACAGAGACCACCAGGTTTTATTGACTGTACCAATCCTTCTTAAGTAAACCCCTTGTGTAAGACTGGTGTCTCCAAATTTGTGAAATTGTCAGTCAAAACAGAACAAAATGAGGTTTCCTGTAGTGATCAGACATCTCTACCCAGGACTTGAACCCCCTAAAATGAGCCAAGCTCCACAAATCGTGCTGTTTGAACCCATTTTGAAGCCCTCGCAGTTGTCTTACCCTGTACCCGATTCCGAGGCTTGAGCTGGCTCTTCTATAGAGTTATTCTTGGAGACTCTGGAATCTTTTCGTTTTCTATCTGGAAACTTTATCCTTTCTGTCAGCAGAAGCTGAGCACTTTCCTCAAGGGTGTCCCATTTTCTCCCATGATGAAACCACCTTTTGGGGGTTATCCTGGAGAACGGTGTTCTCCTGAGACACTGCCTGGGTCCTCTGGAAGAGCATGTGTTGTTCGTCAAAGGTTGTTGACTTGTCACTGTTCAAAGACCACCTCATCAAATCAGTCCCGGGTCATGCAGGAAACCCGACAGGGCTGGGGAGGTCATCCCTCCCCTGCCTGGGCGAATCTACAGCACTGGGACAGCAGGAATGAGAGCACCTGAACTCCAGCCCCGTGGCAGGGCTGTAGTTCATCATTTTCTGGTTGTAAGCAGCCACCCTGCTCTGTACCTTGACCTGAATAACCCAGAAATGGTTAAGGATTTTTGGAAACAGAAGAATTAAGTGTTTCAAAGCTGAGATGTGACCATGTGTTGTGGACTTGCTTACTGTGGTGATTATCAGAACTGCAGTTAATTTCGGTGGGACTGAGCTCAGTGGTGCACATGTAGTTTATTTCTACCCTGACTTCTTGAATGTGAGCACAATGTCTTCTATGGAGGCTCCACAGACAGTTCAAAACCATTGCTTTCCTTGGTTCTGACCTTCTCTTTAATTAGTTTTCCTCATTTTTGAGCTCTCTGTTAGGACAACCCTAATCAGTCTGATGAACATACTGAAAGCATTTATGCTGCAATGACTTTTGCTTTGTGGCTCAACTCTTGTGTGTCCTGAACTCACCTTTGTGCATTGCTAATGAGTAACTCAGTAACAGCTGCTCTGTGTGACTATCCCCATATTTGCAGCACCTATGCATGCAGCTGAAGCCAGCTATATCTATGCTTTGATAATCTTGAATATTCTGCACTCAGTATTTTCTTGATTAGGAGATTAGGGAACATAAATCTATGGGTATATTTGTATTTTTATCACATCTTTACGGAGAAATAAAGATGCACAGCCTCGCGATAGATTTTTAAATAGCCCTCTGTTCTTCATACTCACACCATTTATCAAGATGTCTGTCATCTCAAAGTCTCTTTCATCATTAAATATTTTATTCTCTGAATGTTAATTTATGATTCTGATGTTATTTGGAGGATAATTCAGCAGATAAACGGTTTCTGTTCATGTTGCATTTTGAGCTGGCATCCAGATAAGACTAAATTAAAACCTTTGACTTGTTTATGGCTCTCCTTTGTGGACTGACCCTGTTGTGTGTGATCTGAAAGGGAACTTCCCCCAGAAGAAATTCCCCCAGTGATGACTTTGGAGAAATAAACATATGGCAACACAATGAGATTTCCGCGAATTTTATTAACCCAAGAATTCAAGTTCCTAATGAGTCAGAAAGGTCCTTCCTAGTTTATTTCTTTGGATAGTTGTGGTATTCCTTGAATGGCACTGGATGATAAACTGTTTAACTCTCTTGCTCAAAGCCGGATGAATGGACTTAAATTAGAGCAAAATCCAACCTATTTGTAAGTCAACATAGTCCAGTCAGCAGACATGTCACACACTGGCCTTTTAGTGTAGCCCCAGTCTGCTACCTCATTAGCTCTGGCTGTGATTAGAAGAGAGCCCATCAGTCCCATACTAACACTGTCACAGGAAAAATTTCGTATTGACAAGGTGGAGAGCAGCACTGATGCCGTTTCTGGGGTATGTTGCAAATGGTGCTGTGCTCAGTGTAACTGATTAGGCAGTCAGGGAAACAACATTTCTGAGCTACGCAAGGAACTCACCTTGTACTGTTGGAAGCAACGTTTTCCTGCAGTACTAAAAGCAGTGGCTACCTTCTCTATCTCATGTGAGAGTGGTGTTTTCTTCTTTTGTTTCAAGGAAAGTGGAAAAACACCATTGGGCGAGTGTGTGTAGTACTCTAATAATACTTTAATTTAATTTTTATGTGAAATCTTCAGCTGGCTACAATGATAATATTGGCCCCAGCCCAAAAATTCACATAAAAATTAAATGCAGAGAGAACAATTCAAGCCACCACTCTACCATTTCACTGCTTCAAGTGTCCTGAAGGTCCTGAGAGCAACAGGAATAATTCAGTGATGCACAGTAAGGCTGGGAGCAACCTGGCAGCCCTGAAGTGGCCAGGGAAGAGCTGCTTGGCTCCAGCTGCATAATTAAATATAAGTGTGCCTTTTGCTCTGGCTAGTGTTTTGGGGTAGAGAGATAGACCTAAATCTCTGCTGTGCCCATGCTCTGGTTAATCCATGTTGGCTCGTGCTTGTGTGAAATAAGTAAGCCTGAAGGTACAGAAATACTTCAGGGCATTTTTAATCTGAGCCTGCTGCTTGTTTGTGAATGCACATAGGATGAGTGCAACAGGGTTGTCTGTACACGATGACCACTTGTCCGGTGGGAGCTCCCTCACCAGAGCAGGAGGGGCAGGGGTCCTTTACAGCCCCAAAACCCAGAATTGTAAATCAAACCAATTGCTTTTTCCTAAGAGGCAAGAGTGACTCAGAGTCATGTCCTCAGCTGGAGAAAGACAGTGAGATCCATGTGCTTGCAGAGAAATGGAGTGATCACTGATGCCAACAAGGTGTCCTGGCCCAAACAGCCTGTGTCCAGCTCTGCTGGTGCCTCTAGCCACAGGGCTTTGGTGAATGCCATGGGCCCCAAAATAATTGGCTTTAGTCCCATATTGCTTTGAGTCAGAGATATCTCACACCCACTCAATCCTACAGAAAGGAGATGGCAAAGAAGAGCTCCTGTCATCTGCTATAGGTACAAAACAGGATTTAAATATATGAAGGTTAGAGGCACTTCTGCCATTTCCTTTGCTCCTCTCAGTTAGTATTCCAATAAGCAAGATGAGTAAGAGGTTTATTCTTAAAATACTCTTTCACGTGAAAAATGAAATTGGTATATAATCAACGATGTCTGGCAGCTGATCAACATAAACACCCAGCTAGTTCCAGAGCTAAGGCCAGCTGAGCTCTGGAAGCAACGGGAAAAAATAGTGAGCCAGAATATACGGCTGAATGAAATAAGGACAAGATTTACCTAGCTTTGGGTCTCAAGTAAAACATTTTAGGACCCAAGGGCCCAAACAGCGAACACAGACTTGTATAAGGTTTTTGATCTTCAGAGTTAAACTAGAAGATATTGCTGACAACAAAAAAAAGAAAATCAATGCTTATTCAGTGGATACTAGCAAAATATAAGGAATGGTTCCTTAGCTTGTATTGATTTCATCTCTTCCCCATTGCAGATTGTGGCTACAGGTGATGCCTTTGCTCTATCAGATATGGGCAAAGTTTTGTTCCTGTGGTTGCTACACCAGTTACTGTATTGCCAGGAATTTCTACATTTCTTTTGCATGCTTTGCAGCTTGAGGAGCTTGTACACACATGTGGGATTTGAGAGAACTTTGTGCAGAATTTTAGTTGTAATTTAAACAAATGCCTCGTACCCTAAAAAGTCTAAGCAGCATATTTTTTAAGCTCCAGGTGTTTCCTGGTGGAGGTAGTGAAAAGAACCTAGCAATGTGAGATTGTGTACAACTACTCTGAAGTATTATATCTGGACACAATCTCTACATGATGGTAAGTGTATTATAATTCTATTTTTAAATAAATCCTTCATGGCTGCTTCTTTAAACACATGCCTGGCCTTACAAATGAATTGTAGTGCTGGGGTGATGCATAATAAACATGCTAATTGCCAAAGTGAGGATTCAATAAGAGCGTTCCAGAAATAGAGGTAGAGCTGATGTAGATATTATGAGAAAAAAAAAAAGAAAAAAATCCTCTCCTCACAGAATATATTAGAAGTTCTGAATCATCTTCATTTTGAACATTCATAGTATTGCTGGAAATGAATAAAAATAAATCATCAAAAATTAAATTACTAAAGTCAGTGATTAAGCCATATAAACCATAATAATACAGTGGGACTGCCTTATAAAATGGTTATAACTTCCTGCAGTAGGAGCTGAATATTTGGAATCTTTCAACTGAGAGAAGGGGCTCACATTGTTTTCCTGCTTATTTTAGGCCCCTGCTCCATGTTCGTGACAAAACTAAAGCTTTAGGACAGGAATCTCAAAGTGTCCTACCAAAGGGTCAGTATTTCCCCTTCACAGCTGCGGGAAGTGGGGATGTGGAGTAGTCGAGTCACTTGGCCAGGATCTTAGAGGTCAATAGCATTGCTAGGAATAGAAATGAGATCTTCTGGTTCTACTAATTTTTATGGATTTCTGTGTTCCCATTTTAGAAGGGGTTTAGCGGTGTTTTCACTGCCTTTATAGCAGTGGAACATGCTAAGAGAGCAGCCAAGAAAACTTTATTCCACAACACCTTAGCTGTGCTGCACCTGTGTTTAGGCCAATATAAAACCAAAAATAATAAAATCTAAGTTTTGGGTGCCTGATCTGAGCCAGTTCAGTACTATTTTTTCTTTATGAGCCTTGAAGCATCTCAGCATGTTCACCCAAAGGAATAACTGAAAAGAGGTGGGAAAATGATGCAGAATGAAGTCCTATCACCTGAAGGAAGAGATTTCACAAACAAAATTTCATGACTGTGTTTTCACATTCAATGAATTGTAGCACGGGTGAGTAGGATAACAGAAGCTAATTGCAAGATACTGAGCTAAGAAAGCCCTGCTGAGGCAGGGAGTTGAAAACAATGGTATACATCAGCCTTAAAGATCAAGGTTTACTAACATAACTTTTTTGTGCTAATCAGAGTTAAGTAGTGGAATCTGCCACATTTACTTATGTGTGACAAGCTGTAGCCGGACTGAAGACCCTAGAGCACTGTACAAAAGGATATTTCATTTTTTTGCTAAAAAAAAAAATTCCAAACCTGAACCCTTTGGGAATCCAACATCTGTTTTGAAAAGGGGCTGAGGAGGTTACCCCAACCCCTGTCCCCTGCAGGTTAGGATTGGAGAGGAAAACAGGAAGTATTATTCATCTTACTTTCTCAATTTTCCAAGTTACAGTCTCCAGCTGTTTCCATCAACTTTGTTTTCTGAAAAAAAAAAACAAAAAACCCCCAAAACACAAACCTCTATACAGCTCCTTAGCTTTCTTTAAAGTGGTTCTTTGTTAAAACCTGCATTGCATTTTTTTAACAATTCCAGAGTAGTCTTCTTTCTTCTTTTCCCAAAACAAACATCTCTTACCCAGCTTCTCCTCAGCCTGAAAGAAAAGAAACAAAAGCAAAATGAAAAGAGCGGGCTGGGGTTGAAGGGAGAGGAACGGTATCTACAGCCAGAAATGTGGCCGTGCAATGTCAGACCTCGAGTGTCTATCACAGGTGACAAGTGAAAACCTGCCCACAGGCGAACAGCAAGGGTGCCTTCCACTTTGCCTAAAATCAACCGCATCTTACAGAACGTTTCCAGATAAAGACTGACTGTAGCACTTAGCATTTAGGGACTGCTGGGCTGGTATTTTAAGTGTCATTCATCACATGGTCTGCATCCCACTTGCAGGGCAAGTTCTCCCAGGTATCTCCCTTCCCAGAAGTTCATTAACCCACATAGACTGTAATATGGAGAAACTGACTGCTTTCCTTCCTTGCCTCCTTTTGTATAGGAGCAGGGCCAGAAACCCCTGCAAATGCTGGGGATAGATTAGCTGTCTTTGATGAGGTGGTTTAAATATCTGTCACTGCTGATCCTTCCTCTCTTTGCAGCTTAGGGAAGTGAGATTATTGGGTGTTTGTCATAAGGTGCCTGGAAGCAACTCTCTGAAGTAGAGACAGATACTCTGTAGAAGTGTCTCTTTGTTTTGCAAATCCAGTTCAAGGTTTAGGGCTGTGTGGCAGGAGGTAAAGCACCAGATGATATTTATAAGCAACTAACACTCTAGTGTTAAGGTCAAATTATGAATACCCTTGGGTGAGAATTTTAATACACTCTTTAATGCTTTATCTTGTGGTTCAGTTTGGGTTTTGTTTTTGTTTTTGTTTTTTTTTAATGCCTCATATTAGCATAACTATCATCAGTACAGCGTGTTTAAACAGTTGGAGATACAATGCAAGGTTTTATACAACCAACTTTCATTCATATCGGAGATAGACCTATTCTTGTTTCCTGAAATATTTCCTGTTTTTCAGTTGCTTATAATCTCATGAAACATTTACCATTCCAATGTTAAGGGTCTGCTTTGGACTGATTTCTCCTGGAAATTTTCTGTGAAGTTGTTAGATGTTTCAAAGAATGAAGCAATGGGAGAGAAGATTCTTCTGTTGACTAAAGATTTTGTGAAGAAAAACTGAGGAGTTTCAAATCAAAGCCCACAGCTGGAACTTGAAGGGAGAAACTATGACTGGCTGAGTAGCTGTAGATCTGCCAAGGGTACTATATCTATATGAGGAGAAATGGGACTGGCTGAGGGAAAAGGTGAGGGAAAGGATCCAACAAAGCTGAGAGAATTAAGAAGAGGCTGGCGGAGAAATGATTCAGGCAGTCAAGGTATGTGTCCCAGCTCCCTGGTGATTGTCCCTGACACCTTTCACCTTTTTCTGTCATGCCATTAGCCAAAGAGCAGAGATCCGTGCAGTGCATTTAAAGGCCCCATTTACATCCTGGTAGCCCTTGTGATGGGCCGCACAATGGCACACAAGGGAATTTGTTCCTTTTTTTAGAAAAACAAGCAAGATACATGCCAACTGAAAACTTTGGTACTTCTTGTATTTAAGTAGGTTGTCTTTCATGATGAAGTTCATTCTATAAGCAGTAAGTTCTGGGAACTGATCGTGGTTATACATTTAAAGACACTATAAGACCCCTTCACACTTCATTGGTCCCAGAAATGGGAAGCAGTATAGAGAACGAGGCGGAATTTGGGAAGAGAGCATATGGCAAGGGAGTGATGCTCTACCCTGGAGAATTGGATACTGTCCTTTTTTCTGCCACACAGCTCCCATGTGATGATAGATGAGTCACTCAAACCAATCTTTTCAGAAGCTGTCAATAATTTTGCATCGCTTTTATTCTTGGTGCAGGACTTGTAGGCATGCTGAACTTTCACAGCTGCGGCTGAAGTCAGTGGGAGCCATGCTCCAAAAGCAAAATAGTATTCAACAAATCTGATTTGGGGAATTTAAAATCGTGTCCAACATCGTAGTGTTTGGCCTTAATCTTCCCGTCACCCACCAGCTTAGCTTTCAGCATGAAGGGATACTACCAAGCCCCTTCACTTTGAAGTGATACAGTGCAGGAAGTTTGCTGTGAAGCCCTCCCTTATGAGGGAGTAGTGTGCTCAAATAAAACTCCGTATGGAAATGAGGGATACTGTCTTCAGAGCAGGTTTTGAACAGCATGCAGGAAATAAGGCAAGTATAAGTCGTGTTGAACTGCAAGAAGGAAATGAAAGGTGGAATAACCTGCCTATCTTGCTAGTGCACCATCCTTTCTGTGCAGTGTGGGTACACTAAGTGCATGTATGTATATGACTTGCCATCTACAAATTCCTCGAAATTCTCATCTCACTAGCTGTGTTCTGAGGATGTTTAGTAGAGTAGAAGGTGTATAAATAAGGAAATAGACAATTGCCCCACTTTAGTAAACTTCCCAAATAGGAAGAGAGCACCTTTTTTACTTATATTGCAAAAAGTGAGACTGTCAGTATTATGGTAGGTGGGCTCAGCCCTTTTCCAGGTCTGACAGTGCCAGCATTTCCTTAGGACTCACTCTGACAAAAACCAGAGAAGCACAAGATGAGAAAGAAGCCACTCAGAAACATACCCACCAGTGCTCTGCCCCACAGTGTTGATTCCTGCCCCATTACCTGACTATTTCACTAGCTTGCTAGCTTGCCTGAAACCTTCCTGAACTGTAGCTCTTCCAGTGTTACTGCAATATGCACATTAGAAACATAACTGACTGACTGCTGAGTGCAATGTTCTAGAGCTAAATAGAGGAATACTATCACTTTCCTAGGTGACTGGGTATAAACTTATGTGAGGGGGGTAAATATCTAAATAAAACCCCTGGGTCATAAGGATTGTTCCAGCTAGGAAGAGAAATTTATGTTTTCTGAAATGAGGTTTCTCTGATGCAATCCCATTTAATTGCAAAGAAAGTACAAAGCCCTTTTTTCTTCACATGGCAAGAACTGCAGAAAAGGCATGGCCTCTGTTTACAGCTCAAGTCTATTTTCCATTGAACACTTAATATAAGCTCTTTTTCCCTTTTCTCTTAGCTTTTCTTGGAGGCACATTCCTGGCCCTTGTTATGTCTGTGTTGTTGGCTTTTTCCCTGCCACCATCTGTTTCTTCCTTTGATCTTTTTGTCTGTCTCTTACAGACACCCAACTGATCACAAAACAATGGCCAGTAAAACCCTTCCACCCATGTGTCTTGCAGGTGCCCTTGTTTTGGACAGTGACGTGTGCTAGCGGTTGGAAGGAAAGCTACAGTAGTTTCAGTTATCTGGTCCCATAGTGAACTTAACTGTTTCTTACAACTGAGGGTTATAAGGGCAATGTCCACCCTGATTTAGAGAGATTTTTACCCCAAGTGCTAATGAAACTGTTGATGCGAAATCGGGATGTTTCTCAGCAGCATTAAGAAACATTGAAAGCATAGCGCTTGAGGCTGGACCAGAGAACAAAGGTCCTTTCATCTTCTTCTGGTTAGTCTCTCTGCTTCATCTAGTTATAAACTTGATGCTCTTCCTCAAAGCTGTTGTGACTTAGAAGTTTGCAGAAATGTACTTCATGCATTTAAGCGTTACCATACTTCCTTTTTATTTTTTGCAAATTTGTATTTAATTGCCTGAGTTTTCTGAGAAAATAATATATAGGTCTAATATATTGCTTCTCATCAGCACTGCTTCTCATAGGTGCCTCTTGAAGTTTGTCCAGTGAATTATGGAATCACAGAAGTGCTGGCTAGAGGTCTATTCCTGAAGTCAAAGTAGGTCAGCCACGGATTTGTCTACTGAGCCTTGAAAACTGCCAAGGGTAGAGAATCCTCATCCCCGCTGGGCAGCCTTTTCCAGTGCTGCACTGCCCTCCTCCTACTGAAGCTTCTCATAAGTTCCTGCCCAGCGCAGCAGGTGTATCTCCTCTGTGACTACCCCACCTTCCCAGGTGCCTTTACATAATAGGTATGAGGCTCTGCAAGTGCAGCCGAACAATGACAAGGATGACGGTTCATCTAGCTTGGAGGTACGGTTGAAGTTAAGTAGGTCTAAGCCTGTGTTAAAACTGCTTCCATAAAATAAAAAAAGTTGTCATAGGAGGCTGTCTCCTGAGGGGAAGGAGGCCCAATATGCAGACCAGACCCACTTCTTAGGGAAGCCTGTTGCCTCCCTGGGGCCCAGGTTAAAGATGTGAAGAGAAAGCTTCCTACCCTGGTACGGCCCTCAGATTACAATCCATTATTGATTTTTAAGGTAGGCAGCGATGAAGTTGCAACAAGAAGGCCAAGAGCAATCAAGAGAGACTTCAGGGTCTTGGGACAACTGGTTAAGGGTTCAGGAGCACAAGTAGTGTTCTACTCTATCCTTCCAGTTGCAGGGAATGATGAGGGAAGAAACAGTAAGGACCAGCAGATCAATACCTGGTTCTGAGCCTGCTGTCACTAGCAGAATTTTGAGTTTTTTGATCATGGGTTGGTCTACATGACACCAGGCCTGCTGGCAACAATCAGGGTACACCTGTCTCAAAGGGGGAAAAGGATCTTTGCAGAGGTGTTAGCAGAGCTCATTGAAAGAGCTTTAAACTAGATTTGAAGGGGGAAAGGGATGAAACCATGCTTGCTAGAGATAAACCTGGGGGCAGCATGCCAGTGTTTGAGGGATGGTCTGCTAGTGAGGTTCTTTGGTCTGCCGTCTCAGTGGAGGTAGGGGATGGAGAGCCATGCAGCAGCAAAGATGCAAGGGTTATGGTTGTGTTAGAAACCACAGAAGTGCCTGAGAATGGTGGCAGGATCAATAGCCCAACTGAAGTGCATCTACACCAATGCACGCAGCATGGGCAACAAACAGGAGGACCTGGAAGCCACTGTGCAGCAGGACAACTATTATATAGTTGCCAACAAGGAAACATGGTGGGATGACTCGCACAACTAGACTGCTGCAATGGATGTCTATAAACCCTTCAGAAGGGATAGGCAAGGAAGTAGAGGTGGTGGGGTAGCCCTGTATGTTAGGGAGTGCTTTGACTGTCTAGAGCTTAATGATGGTGACGATAGGGTTGAATGTTTATAGGTAAGAATGAGGGGGAAGGCCAACAAGGCAGATATCATGGTGGGAGTCTGTTATAGACCACCCAACCAGGATGAAGAGGCAGATGAAGTATTCTATAAATAGCTGGGAGAAGTCTCACAACCACTAGTCCTTGTTCTCATGGGGGACTTCAACTTACCACGCATCTGATGGAAACAGACTACAGCAGAGAGGAAACAGTCCAGGAGGTTCCTGGAGTGTGTGGAAGATAACTTCCTGGCACAGCTGGTAAGCGTGCCAGCCAGGGAAGGCACCCCGCTGGACCTGTTCTTTGTGAACAGAGAAGGACCTGTGGGTGATGTGGTTGGAGGCTGTCTTGGGCATAGTGACCATGAAATTATAGTTTTCAATTCTCAGAGAAGTAAGGAGAGGGGTCAGCAGAACTGCTCCCTTGGACTTCCAGAAGGCAGACTTTGGCCTGTTTAGGAGCCTGGTTGACTAAGTCCCCTGGGAGGCAGTCCTGAAGGTCAAATGAGTCCAGGAAGGCTGGACATTCTTCAGGAAGAAAATCTTAAAGGTGCAGGAGCAGACTGTCCCCATGTGCCAAAAGATGAACCGGTGGGGGAGAAGACCAGCCTGGCTGAAAAGAGAGCTTTGGCTGGAACTCAGGGGAAAAAAAAAAAAAAAAGGAGCATTTATGACCTTTGGAAGAAGGGTCAGGCAACTCAGGAGGACTTAAAAGCTGTTGTCAGGTTATGCAGAGAAAAACCTAGAAGGGCCAAAGCCAACTAGAACTTAATCTGGCTACTGCTATAAAACACAATAAAATGTTTCTATAAATACATTAGTAAGAAAAGGAGGGCTAAGCAGAATCTCCACCCTTTATTGGATGTGGAAGGAAACATGGGGACAAAGGCTGAGGAAAAGGCTGAGGTACTTAATGCCTTCTTTGCCGCAGTCTTTAATAGTAAGACCACTTGATCTCCAGGTACCCAGCCCCCTGAGCTGGAAGACAGGGACAGGGTGCAGAAAGAAGTCCCCATAATCCAAGGGGAGATGGTCAGCGACCTGCTACACCACTTAGACACACACAAGTCTGTGGACCCAGGTGGGATCCACCCAAGGGCACCGAGGGAGCTAGCATAGGAGCTCACTGAGCCACTTTCAATCATTTATCAGGAGTCTGTCTAACCTGGAAGGTCCCAGTTGACTGGTGGTTAGCAAATGTGTTGCCTATCTACAAGAAGAGCCAGAAGGAGGATCTGGGGAACTACAGTCCTGTCAGTCTGACCTTGGGGCTGGGGAAGGTTATGGAGCAGATCATCTTGAGTGCCATCACATGGCAGGTACAGGACAACTAGGTGCTCAGGCCCAGTCAACATGGGTTTATGCAAGGCAGGTCTTGCTTGACCGACCTGATGTCCTTTTATGACAAGGTGAACCACTTAGTGGATGTTGTCTACCTGGACTTTAGTAAAGACTTCAACACCATTTCCCACAGCATTCTCCTGGAGAAACTGGCTGCTCATTACTTGAATGGGTGTATGCTTTGCTGGGTGAAAAACTGGGTGGATGGCTGAGCCCCATGAAACTACCCCATGCAACACCACAGGCTTGGGAAAGCGTGGCTGGAAAGCTGCCTGACAGAAAAGGACCTGGGAGTGTTGGTCGACAGGTGGCTGAATTTGAGCCAGCAGTGTGCCCAGGTGGCCAAGGCGGCCAACAAAATCCTGGCTTGTATCAGGAATAGTGTGGCCAGCAGCAACAGGGCAGTGATCGTTCCCCTGTACTCGGCACTGGTGAGGCTGCACCTCAAATATCATGTTCAGTTTTGGGCCCCTCACTACAAGAAAGACTTTGAGGTGCTGGAGTGTGTCCAGAGAAGGGCAACGAAGCTGGTGAAGGGCCTAGAGTACAAGTCTTATGAGGAGCAGCTGAGGGAACTGGGGTGGTCTAGTCTGGAGAAAAAGAGGTTGAGGGGAGACCTTATTACTCTACAATTACCTGAAAGGAGGTTGTAGTGAGGTGGGTGTTGGACTCTTCTCCCAAGTAACAAGTGATAGGACGAGAGGAAATGGCCTCAAGTCATGCCAGGGGAGGTTTAGATTGGATATTAGGAAAAATTTCTTCATGAGTGTTGTCAAGCATTGGAACAGTCTGTCCAGGGAAGTGGTTGAGTCACCAACCTGGGAGATATTTAAAAGACTTGCAGATGTGGTGCTTAAGGACATGGTTTAGTGGTGGACCTGGCAGTGCTAGGTTTTAGGTTGGACTCGATGATCTTGCAGGTCCTTTCCACCTAAACTATTCTATGATTCTGTGATTCTACAAAACCTTCTAAGGTCCAGCCTGAACCTCCCAAGGTGCAGTATGTCCCTCTTCTTACACCATCTGCCACACTGAAGAAGAGTATGGCTCTCTCATCTTTATAACTCCCCTTCAAGTAGCAGCGTGCTACTGTTAGATTCCCTTTCAGTCTCCCAGGCTAAAGAAGCCAGATTCCTTGACCTGTCCTTGTATAATCTCCAGTCTTGGCCCCTGACCATCTACTGGTTCTCACGAGTTTTACAGTATCCCTTTTGAACTAGGAGTCCCCAGACTGGACACAGTATACCAAGTGCAGCCTGACCAGTGTTGAGTAGGGAGAATAATAATTCACAGAATCACAGAATCACAGCATGGTAGGGATTGGAAGGGACTTCTGGAGATCATCTTGTCCAACCCCCCTGCTTGAGCAGGCACACCTACAGCAGGGGGCACAGGAACGCATCCAGGTGGGTTTTGAATGTCTCCAGGGAAGGAGAGTCCACACCCTCCCTGGGCAGCCTGTGCCACTGCTCTGGCACCCTCACAGGAAAGAAGTTTTTTCTCACATTGAGGTGGAGCTTCCTGTGTTCCAACTTGTGCCCATTGCCCCTCGGCCTGTCATTGGGCACTAATGAAAAGAGCCTAGTCCCATAATCCTGGCACCCACCCTTTAGATATTTATAGGTATTGATGAGATCCCCCCCTCAGTCTTCTCTTGTCCAGGCTAAACAAACCCAAGCCTCTCAGCCTTTCCTCATAAAGGAGATGCTCCAGTCCCCTGATCATCTCGGTAGCTCTCTGCTGGACTTGCTCAAGCAGTTCCACACCCTTCTTAAACTGGGGGGCCCAAAACTGGACACAGTACTCCAAATGTGGTCTCACTAGGGGGGAGTAGAGGGGGAGGATAACCTGCTGGCCACACTGCTTTTAATGCATCCCAGGATACCATTGGCTTATTCCCAGCTGCCAACCAGCCACCATGCCATTGGTCACTACCCCTTAGGTCTGGCAGTTCAGCCAGTTTCCAGCCCAAATGACAATCTATTTGCCGATGTCAGAAACATATTCAATAGTTGATTACTATTTTCCTTGTTTATTTGAATAACACTTTAGTCACTGCATTATCTGTATTAATTCCAGTTGTGAATTAAATAATATGACTGTTTTGTATAGGTAATTTTTGGGAAGTTCCTCACTGGGGTAAGCAGGGAGTAACCTGCACATAGCACAGTTTTGTTAACTTTTGTAGTGCTGGTACAAAATGATCATCTCACTCTAGCAATGGACATGAGTGAGGACAAGTAAAGAATAAAGGGAAGTCTTGTCTAAAGTTCACTTCAGTCTTTTGTTGAAACATCCTTGAGATTTAAATGTTTTCTATAGTAAAAAACTAACAAAATGTGAGATCCTTTTAAAGACAAGATATACAAAAAGCATTCTGTTGCAGCATTAAGACAATGTAGTAATCTGAAAAGAAAGTCTGTATTCCATGTGCAAAGAACATATGGCAATCACCAAAATTAAGGCTTCTTCACTTACTCAAAATAGAAAAGTTGTTCTGTTAATAATCAGATTTTTCTTTGGACTAGCCTAGCGTCCGAGACTTTCATCTGAGTAGATTTAGCTGATTCTTTCTTTCCATTTAAGTTTGAAAGTTTCAGCAGGCTTAGGTTTCTTATTTGAGACCAAAGCAATCCCAGCATTCATTTGCTTATATAAGAATCTCATCTTTGATTGGAAAAAGCAAAACAAAACATAGAGATGATGAAGGTTCCAAAATATCTCCTTCAAATAACAGCTTTAATCCCACCAAGAGCTGATTCCTCCTGTACAAAGTGACAGTCAGAGGTAAGTCTGTACTCCAGTACCCTTTTACAAGCTCAGTGCTTATGGGAGTGCTGGGTATTGGGCTTTTAGGCCAAACTTAGGATATTTTAGGGCACAATTGTTTTTATTATATTTCTGGTTTAGCAAATTTGAGTTCTTCTGGAGTCCATGCTTTTCAAAAAGAACATTGTCAAATTGGAAGGTTTTTTTTGAAGAAAACTGCAGGAATAATTCAATCTGGAAAATTTTCCTTATAGTGAGAGACTGAATAGAAGTTAACAGATCTCTATCTCGGTCTGAAAATCCTTACGTAAGGAAATTATTTTTTCTGAGAATAGGTGACTCAAGACTTATGACAGCAGAAGGAAATTTCAGCTCTGGAATCCAAACCCAGAAAAAAATTGTGCTGGAAATATGGTGCATGTTTTTAATAGCAACATTCATATGATGAATACTTGATTACTGGGTGTCTAGAAGTCAAGAATGAATGTCTTTCCAACTATTGCACACTAGCAACACTAGATAGGGCCAGGTGCAGGAATGACTGGCAGAGACATTGGCCTGAACCATGCAGAAAATCAAACTGATAAGGTAGTTGCCAACAGCTTTTGCAGCCTCACTTTCCTGCTGCTGCCTTCTCTTGTCTTTCCTCTTGCTTCCCACCGCCTATGTTCCCTCCTGCCAGCTCCAGCTGCTGCCTCTTGTCCTCCTTGCATTGCTTCCTTGCCAACACCATCCACTGTTTCTGCTCTGGCTTTGCCTCCTCATCTCCCACACTCCCAGTAGCTCCATGACTGATTTGGGTAACACTTTTGGCTTTTGTTAGTTGGGCTGCTACTCAGTAATGCTCCTTAAGCTGTGGTGTGAGATGGCCCACCAGGAAGGCACACACCTTGCTGGCAGGAACAGGCAGCCCAGAGGTTCACAAACAACCGATCTGTCCATCTGAGGGCACAGAACAGTCCTAACGGCAGGATTTAAACTACATCAGCAATTCTTGTAGCTCTTTTCTACTGTCAGTTTCAGACCACATCTGAATTATGTGCAGAAAATAGATTCTTATTTTGTTGCAGGTTAGATACCAACAGAAAGATTATGGGCACATGTGGAATGGATAGGTAGATAGCAATGGTATCTGTGGCTGAAAATCAGTGTAGGTGGTTTAGAGTTATTGTTATTTTTTTCCCAGCTGTCCATGGGCAGTTAGAAAACTCCACAAAATTACCTTTCAGAAGCCTCTTTGTGGAAAAGCGGAGGAGTATCCAAGCACAGAAACACAATGTGTTCTGACACATCTAGTGCAAAGTAAGATTTTTTTTCTCTTTTATTTTAAACAATGCCATTGAAAACAAATGGATACATGAAAAGAAACAGTACCCTCTGTGAGGTTTCAGCTTTGATAAACCACATTACAGAATCCAGGTTTTTCACCATGTGGTGAGACCTGACACATCTTCAACATTTCCACTGTCTTTTTGGACAAAAATCAAGAGTTAAGGACCTGGCAAAACAAATACATGACTGAAAATGTGTGTGTTATTAGTGCAAGAGTGCTTTTGGCAGGCATGTTTTTAGTATGCCTGCTCTAGCATTTTACTGGCTCTTTGCTGCTGTAAACAAATCTGAAAGGGGAGGAAGATTTAGAAGCTAACTAATGAGCGCAAACACTACAGAAAGGAAATGAAGATGAATGGCTATTGACCCAGCTCTCACTTATTAGGCAGCAATTAATTTTTCAGCCAATAAAATGGCTTCATCCTATCAGATCCCTGTGGCGGAATTAGACAGTCAATACTTGGGGGCCTGCATTTCTGAATAACTCCCAAAGGGCAAGGCTTTTCCAGCCGTCCGTGAGTCTCGTCTGGCTTTCTCCATCCTGGATTTCTCCGCAGTGGCCTTAGGATCAGCCTTCCCCTTAATTGCTCATCTGGGTGACATTGAAGGATGTTGGCACTTTTGTTGGCTCTGCTTGATTTTGAAATAGAGAAAGTGGAAGGCTGGGTCTCAGAGCCAAAACTCTGTGCAAAGTGGATTTTCACCTCCAGAACAGCATTACAACTGATTTCCACTGTATAATGGAGGGCAATTATAACACTGTGTATGCTTTGTCTGTAGTTGATTCACCAGCTGTTGAAACAGTATCTTTTTACGTTAAATTAAACCAAACTGCAGCCAGCGTCAGCATCAAGCTCCAAAAATGTAACAGCTTAAATCTTTTAGGCCAGATGCTGATCTCCGAAACATTGGTGTGAATCTGGAGAAATTCCAGTTTTACACTTATGTATGTGAGATCAAGGAGATGATTTGGGGCCAGTGATCTGCTCTCACAGGTGTGCCGTATTTTAAGGTGCCATCAAACTAGCTTCTCCCCATCACTCTAAAGCTGTTGAAGACTGAAGATAAACATTGGTCAACAAAGAAACGAAAAGAAGGTGGGATAAAGGTAGACACTTCATTCCTTTCTCAGTTAAATTCTAGTTAAGGAAAAACATTTCTGGGACATTTCCTTTTTATCAATCACAGCAAAACTCAAACTAGGCCAGCAGGGTACAATTAAAAAATGTTCTTAAAAAGAAGAAGATTCACACAGGGTTTATAGTGGATATGTAAAGAAATGTGTTTTGTTCACTGTTTTTTTTTTTGCTGTCATGTGTAAATCTTCAGTTTTCATTAAAGACAACTGATATAAAGATTGTTCCATCACACTCCCTATTATCTTAGCCTGGCTTTGCTATGAGAAGTCTTTGGGAGACTTGGTGAGAAACTGTTGTTTTGGTGTTGGTTTTTTTTTAACGCTGGACACTCGGCAGTTCCAGGGAGGGTAATAAAATTAAAATAAAAACCCTTAAACTGAAAAAAGTCTATATGTGGATGGGAGGATCTGAGGGGGGTGTGTATGGGGTGGGTGGAGTGGGTGGGTGGGGTCTGTTTCATGCTGCTATACCTCAAAAATAGCTGAAGGGAAATTTCCAACAATTTCCACATACCATGCACAATGCATCCCTGGACTGGGACCAAACATGGAAAGAATCATCCCCCAAAGGAAAAATTGGGAGGCTTCTAAATAATATGTGAAAACAGAAAGCAGTAACGGAAATCTGCCTGTAAACAGAACCCTTGCAGCCTATGCTGAATGAAACACTACCTTAAGGAAGTATTTTTTCAGTAACCAGTAACGTTTAAAGAGAAGTACTCAGGTAACATTGTACAATCCCGCACGTCCTCTGTGTCTGTACTGAGCCTTGAGCCCCTGCAGCCTTGGGCTTGGCACGTTTGCAGGCAGAGCTATGCCATCCCAGTTGCAATTCCCAGGAGTGCGCTGGCTGCTGGAGAGGTCGTGGGGAGATGCAGCTGAAGCATGGTACAGCGCCATGAGAAAATAGCGTGTTACAGCCTTGGCTTGTGTTCACCACCCAAACTGGAGTTCACTGGCCAAGGGTCTCAATCCTTTCTTGCTGTCCAATATCATACTTGGGTGTTGCATGTGAGGATGGTGATGCTCCTAGTGATCACCACCTTTTGCAACAAGCAATTAGAGCTTCGCTGGCAGTTTACCCATGCACAAAACGGTACTGGGGCAAGAAAAGTAAAAGCACTTTTATCTGTCCCCCACCTTAAAATAAACTGATCCACCTCAGTTGTGGGGGGGGAAAGGGAAAAATATCTTTCTATGTTCCTTATAGAAGAAAATCTCCCATTTTCCTACTCGGATGAGGTTTTAATCAATACAGTCTACATAATAGAATTATGTATTTATGCATCAGCTTTTCCCCTTTCTGTCATTTCAGTAAAAACAAGCAAACAATGGGATCACTTAAGCCTTTAGTATTTGTATTTTTGCAACCATTCCTAACAAGCTCCAGCATGTTGCAAAACAGCTTCATGTTTTGCCTCAATGATTTGCTTTACTTCTTAAATAGTGAGATTCTTATCTGTTTCATAACGTGAAAAAAAAAAGGAACTCCTCCCTCCTCATTCCTTTCCACCCCACAGTCTGTTCCTATCTTTTAATTTAGCAACATGGTATGAAATACATGAACCTTGAATCTACAAGCATGGTCTCATTGGTTTCAACATGAATTATGCTTTGCAGTTTTGTATGTATAAATAGCAACACTAAAACCAAAATGATTTCTGGGCCAAAAACCCTTAAGCAACAGGATGAATATGGTGGTCATAAAGCAGTCCAGGATAACATGATATTAGAAATTCAAACTGAAGTGCCCTTCCATGTGCATTAAAAATTTTACATGTTAAAATGAATGACCTGCTAACTCATTTATATTCTGTTTTATTACCCTTCTGGTAGTGCCATACCTAGACACCTTGGCTAACCTCATTCTTATTTTGTAGAGGTGCACATGCCAAGAAGAGCTGGCCAAGAGTAAATTCTGCAGAGCAACTTACCCTCATTCACAGGGAATACCCAGCCAGCTAGTGATCCAAATGATTCATGTGCAACTGTGAACGACTCTACCCAGGACTAATGCTCTCTTTGCAATACTGCTTTGCAAACGCTCAGCTGTTGCATATTTTCATATAGGGTCCCTCTTGCCTGGGATAAACAAACACAACAGCAAGCTCCAGAAGAAATAGGAAACCCAGACCAAAGAATGAGACCACACATAAAATAAACTCTAGCAGTAAGTAATGTCAAGGTAATATTTATTCTTCAAATATTTGTTATTTATTTGAATTGTAGCAGCGCTTGAAGGCCAGGGCTACTTTGTGCTAATCATTAGGCAGGCTTAGTAAAAAGCCTAAGCTCCAAGGGCGGACCTGTCTGCCTCTACATTTACATTTGCTGGTTTTATATCACTTATTTGACTTTGGAATATCAAAGCTTTAGAGGAAATCTCATCCACATCCCTTCCTTTCAGATCTGAAATCCCAAGAGCTCCAATTCAAATCTTCTTCTGTATATTTATTGCTTACTAAATGAGATACAGTAAAGGATTGTAATTCAGGCTGCAAAATTCTACCTTCAAAAGCTAGGAAATGCCAGATTAAATATGTAACAGCAATTCAGTCCTCTTAGGTATTATATACATTATGACACAAGACATAATTTTTCCCTTCCCCTGGCAGCCCTGCCTCCTTCAGTGCTGGCAAACAAATCAATGAACTATGGCTCAATATTCTATTTTATTCAGGTGGCTGAATGTATGTTATGTGCCTCCTTCACTGCATGCTAGTCAAAGTCCTGGGTGAAAACTGAACATTTAGTTTCTTAATTTTCTGTCATGCTCTTTGTTGCTGTATTTAAGGGCTTCATGAACATTTCTAAGTTTTTCTTCAAAAAATCTCTGGGGGCGATTCTGTTTTTACTTTACAAGTGCAAAATTATGCAGGGGCTGGAACACTTCTCTTGCCAGATGGTGTCATGGGTGGTTGCTTACTTCAGAGAAATAGAGGAAATGGGGAAACAGAGGTAGCTTTCCAGGGTCTAGAGGCAAGTGTGCCCTCAGAGCAGAGTCTTCTTGCTATTCCCTGAAGCTTCTTCACTTGCCTTCTTGAATCCCAGCTATTGATTATCCCACGTTCCTCTCTTTGCTTCCCCAGCCTTCCTTCCTCGGTCATTTCATCACAGTACAAGCATGTACAGTATTTAAGTTTTCGTCTCTGAGTTCACAGCCCAAGCGACAAATCCTCCTCATCATCACCCATCTCTCCCTCTCCCATTGTCATGGATGCACTTGACATCTGCAGGGAAAAAAAATTACTGGGGTTTTGACAGGAGGGATCCAGCACCTCAAGGGCTATTTCCTGTAGTGCTTCTAAAACCAAGGTCCAAGACTGAAAGTGTATTTCATTGGCATCCAGTTAACACTCCAGGACAGGAATGGCCTTCTTGCAGATAGTCTTTCCTCCTTGTAGAATTCCCACAGTTTCTGAGGGATGTCTGACAATGAACCGCCAAGGGATTTTTTTACTCTTCACTGTTGTAAAAATAAAAATTTCCTTGCCCTAAACCATTTATGCAATTTGCAGTGCCTACTCCAAGTTCTAGGAGAATGAAGACAGCTTCCTAGATTATTGCATAAGAATTGGAGGTTCATCATCTGTGCTTGAGGGTGTTTTAGATACTTGGTGGTCTGTGGGTGCTGCTGTAAGATTCACTTATTTCCCAATGTCATTTCCACAGTAAGAAATACTGACTGGAGATAGGATATGTGGTAGAGGAACAACAGTGGGAAGTCTGTCAGGGAGAGTTTTCAGTGCCTCCAGGGCATGCTGTAGCTTTAGTTACAGTCCAGCTCTAACATGTTTATATAGAAGAACCTTGATGCAATCAAGTTGCAGATGAAAATAATGTTGCATTAGAGCTGCATTTGCACCAAGACTTCCAGCGCTACCTGTATCTTCTACAGGACAGGCTGGCTCAACAGTGTTTTGTAATACATGTAACAGAGCATGCATCAAAATGAGCTTTTAAAGAAACCCAGATCTTGTTGTGGAGTACCCCAGATCTTCATGCAAGTCCTTGTCAAAGGAGCATGAAGAACAAGTGGTGCTTGAAGCAAAAGTGCGGGGATGAACCAACAGTGGGCTCTCATTGTGGTTGCCCTGAGGTGGCCTCATCTGCATCTCAGTGCCTGCTGCTTGTTACTGAGCACCTTGGTGACATGACTCTGGGCAGCATCATGGACTGGCCAGAGCAGCAAAAGAGCTCACATTGAGTCCATAGGTATTCAACACACAGTCTCTGAGTCCACTCATGCATTTGGAAAGAGTTTGAGAAATATCTCTGAAGTGTCAGCTCTGCTCTGGATAGAGGTTTGTTGCTCCAGTAAGAGTGCAATTTTAGGAAGAGGTGGTTGACCCAAGAAATTCAGTACACTGAGTTAATGTAGTTGCTAAAGGTGAAAGTAATATGACCTGAACTTGTTGGATTCACTCATATATCTTGGATTCAATAATATTTGCTGTGCTAATACCCTTTGAAGTCATTACAATTGTAACATAGGATTTTACATGAACAGCCAAGAGCCTACAGGTCCCTTGGCTCCCACGTGCTCTTCCTTCCCAGATCACCACATGTGATCAAGCCACTGCACTTTATTGCTTGCACATCACACCCAGCGTCTGAAGTCCCATACCAGCAAAGCATGAGTAAATTCCCACACAGAAGAAACTTCAGAGTTGTTTCAGAGTGACTGGCTTTTCAAACCCTATGGCTGGCTTCTCCTGTCTGCATAGCTGGATTTCAGCTGTCGGTTTTTTTCCCCCCCAGGAACAGACTTTTCTGCTTGCAGAGTGACCAGCCTTGCTGTGCCTCCTGGCTGCATGTGCCTCCTCCAGCCCTTCTGCTCGCAGCCCGCTCCGAGCCACCACGGTTTGTGACAGCAGAGGGCAGCAAGAGACAAAGATCCTTTCATAAACCGGGTCGAGTTCCACTTTCTGGCGTTCGCTCTTCGGCTACAAAACCTGCCGCGGTCCCTCCGCATGCTGCCAAGCTGCCGCGGGGCGCCCTGGCAGCCGGCTCGGGGTGCGGGTGCTGCGCCGGCACCTTGGGGCATCCCCGGCAGGGCGATGCACTTTGTAGGGCCGCAGCAAGCAGGAACATGGCCTTGCACGGCCCTGCCTCACTGAGCGGGTTAGAAAGGGAATCATGCTGCTGATTTTGGAGACTTTGCCCAGTTCCAAGAGCGCCATATGGCATTTTATCTTGCTTGTGTTGAAAAGCTATAGCAACCCGAAATGAGCTATGATTAGCTTTCACTGCACAGCAAAATGTATCACTTTAACTATGAATAAATAATTTCTTATATAATGATAAGAGCTGCTGGGTTACATCCCTTTTCTCCTCTATTCTGCAAATCTCTGAAAAGAGATGTATTTTTGGAAAATGTTTTGTTCTGAAGGACAAATCGAAAGGGTCACTGCTACTATGTGATTTTTAACAAATGGTATTTTTTCCTCTACAGATGCGTAGAAATAGACCTTTTTAGCTTGCTTAGCTGGGGTGCAGCAACATTCCCTTCACCCTTCTGCCAGTTTGTACCCTAACCTGGTTGTGTTGGTTCAGGGTGGAAACCCAGCTGCTGTGGCCTCTCAGGTGACAGCACTAACAAAACTGGCAGCTGCATCTGCTGGAGGTGAGAGTAGATGTCCACAAATGCAGGAACTGAAACTGCCAGCACAGTTGGTCTTCATGCCTACCTGTAAAGCACCATGTTGGTAGCGTAAACAATAACATATATGACTTTAGGCAGGTATAAATCAGCTCTGTGATCCGGCAAGTGCAGTGGGGTGGTTCCTCTGCTTGCTTGCCCTTACAGCAACAGCAGCAATGTCCAGCCTGTATGTTGTCTTCAGAAATGGTCTTGTTATCCGAAAGCTGAGTGGCCTAAAGACTTTGACCTTGTGTGATCAGATGAGTTACTTCCATATCGAACAAATATTTGCAAAATTCAGCGTAATCTTCATGTTAGAGAGACTTCTTACACCAATAGAATAATTGCAGAGATTCATGTCTGTATAATGGAAAGAGCAGTTGGGCTTGTGGCCTTCTAAAAGTTTGTTTCTCAAGTGTAGGGACAGAGATGCTTAAAGAAACACAGCAAGTAGTTCAGATGGATTTGAGAACTGTGCATGGGGGTGATAGAGGAGAAGACAGAGTATGAAAAACCTTCTGAAGGGACCTTCGGTTCTAATAAAAAATATGTTCCAGAAGAAGACAGCACTTTTGACCTGTTTGTGGTTTGAATTTCTTTTTAATATTGTAAACTGAGACAGAGCACTGCTGTGTAAGCATGTAGCAGAGTGAAGCTGGCTGGTCTAGTTTCACTGAAACTCAAGAAGTTCATGCTAGCTCAGATTCTAATTAATCAGTTACTACTAAACCTTGTTTGTTCTAAGTAATCACAAGCATGCTATACTATAGCACATGTTTTATTTTTTACAGCTTCTGTCAAGAAGCCTGCCCCTCCGCTGAGCATGGGGCCAAGCCCTGGCATTTCTTCCTGCTATCACCGACTGGCAAAGTGATAAGATGGTACTCCTCATGACAGAGCATGTTTTTATGGCGTGCAGCAGAAGAGAGAGACATCCAGCTTCATCCAGTGAAACTATTCTTACATTCTTATGTAATGTGCTCCTAACACTTATTTATTTTTTGTTTAAACATCTTCAGTTTGGACCATCTTCCACATTAATTCCAGATTTCAATGTTAAATGAAATTCTTTGATAAAATTAATTGTATTCAGTGCTGCTATAACCCAACAGCTGTAAAATGTAGAAGAGGGCCAGTTTCTGTCTAAAAGATCATCTAATTGTTTTTTTCAATTCAGTAGGAGTAGGATGTGGGCCTAAAATCCAGGGCAGGCTCTATGTTGAAGTCAAAGTAACCACAATCTTTTCATAAACAGTCAGCTAGTGGAGGCTGTGTTCACAGTGCACAGTGATAAGCACGGTGTAAAAACCTCAGATGGACACATCCTAACTTCAGGAGACAAAGGCAATGAAATACTGGGTGACAAACACCTCTATTTAGTTTAGATCTACATTCAGTACCATTGAGTGCTGCGGACCACAGACAAGTGCCTTCCCAACCTAACGGAATTGCCATTGGCACTGGGGAGACAGCCGTGCAGAGCAGCCCATTATCCCCCTCTAGGAGCTCCCAGAAATTTTTGCATAATGGTCTGCTAACAGGGATATGCTGATGTTTTTTCAGGTTTGATATTGCTCTCAACAGAGAACTTTTCAAGTGGACTTTAGAAGCACTCCATCCTTCCATCTTTCAAGCGGAAAAAACCCAGCTGTAGTGTTTATTGACCAAAACCCCACATCATGGAAGCACGCTCCACTTTACATTATCCCTTGTATTTGTGATTTTCCGAAGACTTCTAAGACCTAAAATTAATAGTGGAAATGAAAAGTAATTTTAAATTAGAGGAGAATTTCTAACATTAAAAGGTTCTAACAAAATGGGTAATAGACTGAAAGTTTTATTCCTTCATCTTAGACAGTAGAAAGTGAACACTTATGAATTTGGAAATAAATGTGTGGGTTATATTACATATCTGGTGAACAAAATGCATGTTTTCATCTAAGGATGAAAATTTCACTCCTTGTCCCAGTTGTGCTACTGAACAGAAATTTGGCCCTAGATGAATTTTCACAGAATTTAACCCATTCTAATATTTTGTAGAAATCCAAGAAAAATACTGCAGGACGTATTTTGCCAAAAACTACCTTATTTCTCTGTTGGTATTTTCCTTAATTGTTTTCATCCTTCTTTCCTCCACAGAGTATTGCTGCACAATGAAAGCCCCTACGTGTTTGTTAGTGAGCTGGAAGAAGTGCAGTGTACCCTTGCCTTTGGGCATAACACTGTAACATCATCCCATACAATTAACTGCTTACAAAATGTTTCTTTCTCTCACTGTTCATGGCATATATTATGGATTACTTGCTAAAATTTGTCTTCTCACCTAGGGCAGGAATCTGCTGCTTGGTAAATTTCCAGAACATGTCATCTAGGCGTCAAGATAGACTTACACCCCTTAGCACAAAAAAGTCCTTTTCCCCACCTGGGATTTCAGAGTGATTGATTTCCTACAAAGCACCTCACTCCAAAGTGAATTAAGGATTGGACTCACCTCCTTCCTGTTTCAGGAACCAGGGGGATTTTAATTGCCAATTCCTTGTGCTAAGCTAAGTTTGCCCCAAAAAGGTCGCACTGAGACCACCAGGCATGGCACTGTGGAGGTGCGGCCATGAGTTCTAGTTTTAATCCTTTGCTCACTCCTGCACTATGTGGGCTTCATCAGATTATTTGAGGCAATGTTTTTAAGCATTCCCTCATTTTGACATTTCCCACAATTGACATTTACTTAGTAACCCCTTTATTCTTTCCTCCCACTTCCCTGTGAAGGGCTGTTTTCAGAAGTGGCCAGTGAATCTTGTAGGTGTTGATCAACTGCTCTGAAAACCAGGTCATAATTCACTGTTAATCCCCCTCCTTGTAAGCAAGGCTGAAAGCCTCTTTCCTTATGTTAGACTCACTGGCCCAATCAGGGTTTTTCTTCCAAATCTATAATCTGTCTCCTAGTGAGTTAAGTTGATTTCTACAATAAAACTGCCCCACTGTTTTGTTCTGGGTTTTTTTCTGCTATCTGTTAACGTCAGGAGAAAATAAATTTCCAAACATTTGCCAGAGAAGCACAGTCTCCTTATAATTATTTACCTAAGAAAAGGAATTAACTCTCCTAGATTTATTTTGTTAATGGTGCCTAGATACAGCACTGTTGGGTACATTGGAAATTAACATAAATAGAACTGTCCTGGAGAATTCGTTTGGAATCCTACTGAATCCTACTAAAAAGCTTTAGAGCTGAAGATGCAACTTTGTCATTATGGACGCTTCTTAATGGGCTTCATATAAGAGTATAAAGCATGTTGCATTTGGGCTAAGACCTTTATGCTACATTTCAGTCTGATTTTGTTTAAAAACAAACAGAAAAAGCTATGCTTGAATAAAGCTTTACAGTGAGAATTGTTCCATTTTTAAATACATTTTTTATATTAGCAGGTAAAGGGAATTAATTTGAAGCCTGAGAAAACACATGCAGGTGGTAAGGGAGGGGCAATCAGTATGACAATCTGACATATGGGGTAAGCATACAATACTTGAAAATCATTCCCAGAACCTCAGTATTATAAAAATTGGCTTTTTTTTTTTGTTTTGACCCAGGTACCTAACCAATAATAAGAATCCTGTAAGATGTTCTGCTTGGGATGAGAAGATGATGTGGGATCTATCTAGACACCTTCTCTGATACAGAACCTACAAACTGAGCATGGGACAGATCAAATAGGGGGAGATAATTCCTTACCCAGAAAAGTTCCTGGTCTATTCAACCAGTGATGGAAACTCACTGCAGGTGCTGTGTTTGTGGCCTGAACTGTGGACCTACCCTTTGTTATGCTACCTTTCTTTGTCCCAGCAGACACCAATATGGACCTTTTCTTTGACCTTTCCAGTGTTCTCCTGGATGATGAAAGTGTGACCACTTTCATCTACACGCTTGTTTACAGTTTATAGCTTTGGCACCACAAGTGTTTCTAAAGCAGGTTTTTATTTCTACAGCCTGAGATCAGTAAGGATCTAGACAAAATAGTAGGTTACCTGCATGTCCGACCCCATTTTTCTCAAAACATGAGGTGCCTCTTTGGATTAAAGCTGACCGCCTTAGCCATGGAAATCAGCTTCAGTAAAGGCCCTGTCCAGGTGATACGGCAGCTAGTCACCATCTTACCAGCACAATTTTCTCCTTTCGATTCTCCCTCTTTGTCTCTTCCATGGGAACAGAAAATTATCAGAGTTGCAGTGAGTCGCTATTGCTGACTTAGTACTGGGTTGTGTAATTTTTCTTGGCATTTCTTGAGTGTTATAGAACAGCCTGGAGCTATTTCACAATCAGCATCATCTAAAAAATACTGACTGTAGAAATACAATGACATTCACAAATCAATCACAGCTAGCCCTTAATCCTAAAGCTCTCTATCAGGGTTTTTACCAGATGACATGCTGCATCTGCTTGTGCCTGGTGTGTCTTTGCTGCCTTGCTTCTCTGGTATTTCTGACTGTTTTCATGGACACCTGAAACCATTTAGAAGAGGACCTGTGAGTTTTCCTCAGGCGACCCATGACTGCTTTGTGCTTTTGGGGAATGCTGACACGTGCCTGGTTTTGGCAAACTCCTATTGTTTCAGCTGCCTGATTTTGAAGCAGAGTTTCATGGCTCCTACAAATTCCTGCATTATTATAATTATAGCAGTAGTCCCTCCTTGTAATGAGAGGGACTTCTCATTCCCTACTCTCCAAATTCCATCAAATTCCCTCCCTTCAAATCCTGTCTACTATTAGATGAGCAGATTTGAATCAAGGGGCCGAGTGATAAGGGTTACAAGCATTGCTTTGTACACTTTAAAGTCAACAGTGCACAGTTCAGTGTTGAGGCAGTTGTTTTTAGATATCCCCTCAACTGGATTGTTTAATCACTGCAGTGTGCCCCAAATTCCACTGATGCAAAAAGGGACTGCAAAGTTTGCCCTCTGTTGCTCTGTCAACATCTCAAAGAAGTCAGAAACTAGAAAGAGAAAACTATTAGGAAAATGTACTTCTCCTGCATTAAAATGTATGCAGTTCACATTCCATGTTGCGATAAAAAGAAATTTTTGATTAATGTTTTGAAAAATCTAAAGATTAAGTATTAAATATTGAAATTTATTTTTATTTCCTTAATCTCAAAATATGTGTTGCTTTCTACTTTATCCTACTAAAAAAGGCCACAAAGGTGGGGCTGGGGTCAGTGTGGCGTTTGGGATGCAAGACCATCATTTTGGGGAGTAAACACCAGGGCACTTCACAGGGCATTTAAGCAAAGCTCTTTGGCTCCCACATGGCATTCCAGCACAGGCAGTGAGCTGTGGGGAGTATACTGGGTAATTCATACCCAAAAGAATTCAAAGGGGAGGCAGAAAAAGCTATTTTTCTGAAGAGCAGAGGTTCTAATCCTAAAATAAAAGAAGGAAACTATGCAAACAGGATTTGCCTGTAAGAAAATCACATGCCTTGGGTATGCTATGGGGTTTGTCCCATGGCCCATCTGCACTACAAGGCAGTGTAATGCCCAGATTATGACATGCATTCATAGGCCTTTTCAAATACTCAAATATCCTCAATGCTATAACAATGAGACAAATGCACAGACATACCTCTCACACTTAGGTGAAGCTAATCCTTTTACAGTCAAGATTGTAAATAGCTTCCAACCAAAAGCCTAATTTAGGTATCAACATTTCATTCCGTGTTTATACAGATCCTGGTGTAAGGAGATCCTGATCCATGACTGGGCTTCTTTAGCAATACTGCAATATGACTGACAGATCTCTCGTTTTATGCCAAGAGTGGTATGGGGCCAATGGAAAATGGTAGAATACAAGAAATAAAATGTCTATGGAGAAAGAAGAGGAATCCAGAGTGTGCCTAATCTTTGCATTGTGGTGACTAGATTTCTACTGATGTCGGTGGTTTTGAATTATGCCGTTGGTGGTCGATATGAAAAGGTACTCAGAGAGATGGAAGTAATTATTTTAAAATCCTAGAAGGTTATGCTGCAAGATTATTTCTTTTACAAGCCTCTGTGTTTATGCATTTCTGAATGCAGGAAGGAAAGTTCTCCTTTCAGATCTGAACTTTACAAGCTTGGCATTTGTGCTGATGAGTCTTGATTTCACATTTGCAGGTAGTTCTGAGTGGGTCCCCTTCTAGGCGTGGAGATATATTACATTGGACCGTATGAATATACCTATACTTAGTAGAGAGCACTCCAGATGTATTAGAACCATCGTAATCTGTCTTTTCCCCATCCAGTGTCCTCCCTGCTGAAAGTTCAAAAGTATTTATTTATTTATTTGTTTTGCATTCTGGGTGTGCACATGGCTGATGTTATTTTCTTTCTAGTTTATACTGTGAATCACATTTTGCCTCTCCCATCTTTCTCCTATGTCAACTCACGTTCCAGGAATTTATTGATTCCATAGTGATTAAGGTCAAGAAAAAAACCTAGCTCAACAGTTTGACTCTCTTTATATAAGGAACTTCAAAATTTTAACTTATTTGTTTTCATATTCATCCAAAGACTTTAGACTGAAGCTTTTCAGACCTTAAAGATTAAATTGTATGCCCTGGGGTGAAAGGAGATGAGATCTCTGATCCTTGTCAGTATAAACTGAAGAAAATTCCTTTCTGATCCCAAATCTAACACAACTGCAATCTGAGCAGATAAGTAAGACATACTGCAGGTTTCATCTGCCAGTGTTGCTTTACCACATCCCTTGTTCCATGGCTTTGGAGTGAGAGGAGAAGGTCTGACACACTGAACCATTTTCATGGCATTTTCACTCCATGGTGTACAGAGCCCAATGTGGTAGGATCTTGGTCCAGGTCTGGGTCTCCCTAATGAATGGCTCAGTCATTTTGCACCACAAAAATACCTCCCTGAGACCTGCAGGAGGTCAGCAGAGGCCCTGAACCTTAAGCTCTGATTTTGACCACTGTTTTAGAATAGCACTGGAAATGCCAGGACTGGGGTGACAATGTCCAAGCCAGGCAGAGGGAGGGGGTCTGTAATAGAGGAAGCCCTGGCCATGTGAGGAAAGGGTGTGGGTGAATACATTGGCCCTCCAGCCCTCACTTCTGCCCACTGGGGTTTCTCCTCAGAGCAGATTATGCTCCTTCTCTGGAGCAGTGTCTGACCCCTGCTACGGTGAGATCCCACTTGAGATGCCCTTGGGCATCTGGGACAGAGAGAGGGCTGGCTGATCTCTGATCACTGGGTCTGCAGAACACCAGTGTCCTCTGGACCAGCGTCTGTGGACCTGGTTGAATGTCCTGGAGGATCTCAAAATACCACTTGCTACCTTGGGGTTCTGATTTGTGCACTTGGTAATAAGTTCCCTGTTCCACTTACAGGCTGTTTCAAAGAATATATAGTCTCACACACCTAAGCTCAATTCTCAAACCTTGTGTCTCTTCCAGCATGAGTAAACCTGTACTCTCTTTCTCCCCAGATTATCATAAATCTTTTATATGGTGTGTCATATCTCTTTGAGAAGCTGGATAAGTTCAAAAGATTTTTGTGACCTTCTTGTGCTCCCTCTTGTACTCCCACATCCTTCTCAATGTACAAGCACAGGGAAAGAATGAATTTCTCTGAAGCAGTTTTACCGAGGCTGTGCACAGGAGGAGGTTCCCTTTGCTACCTCTCTTTGTTATTTCTCTTCAAATTTATTGAGGGTTACAGCAGCCTTTAGTAGTAGTATTGGCAGCTAATTTCAACAATACACAAGCTGCAGCTTTTATCACAAGTCTGAGTCTCCTAGTCCGTGGCTATCATGTGTGTCCCTGAGTCCTAGGTGCAGGCTGGATGGTGACTGACCTTGCAATTCAGATCACTCTGCCTCTGCAGTCTGCTGTTCTACCATTTTTATTTTGGTCTACAGTGAATGCCACCTGCAAATATTTCATGTTTCTAAATGATTGATAAACTGTTAGTGTTGGTTCAGGGAATCGTCCCTATAGACCAGGCTGGAATGACCTCAGTGATAGATATCTCTCTGTTAAGACATGAGATTCACCAATAAGGCAGTTTTTAGTTATTTTGATATGTACTTTCTTATTTCTGCATAAAATACTTGTAAACAAAACATCACCTGCTTCTAAATCAAATGCCTTGCAGAAATCTAAATAGACTATATCAATACACATTACCTTGTCAACTATGCCTGAGATTCCCTCGAAAAAAAGGTAATATTTAATGCCTTGATTTTCTGTTATATGGGACAGCATGAGTGCCATTTCATCAGGCATATGACGTACAGCCTGAGGCACTCATAGTTAACTGTCTGTGAAGCTAATGCACTGCTCTTTAAAACTTTGTTCTAACACTGACTGAAGAGCAATATTAGTGTTTTGCTGAATGACTGGAAGCAACTGGGTTTCTGAGTAGGCTGAATTGATCTTTGCATGCCATGATTTGCATTTTGAAAGGGTGATAGATGAAACTAGGCCACTCATTTACAAATTAATTTGGGTTTTAAATAAAAAACGGCTAAGCTGAAAACAAGACTGTGACATGTCAGGTCTGGACAACTTTGCTCAGACACTGTCAATGATTTGTATTTAGGACTGGCTGGCATTTTTTTTCCATTTTAAGTGATGATGACCCCATAGTCAGAGAACATTTAGAGAAATATTCTTCATTGTACCTGGTTTCTTGTATCTGATTTCTATTTTTATTGCTAGCTGTTCCCTAGCAAGGTGTCAGCTTGGAGGCAACTGGACTAACAGTGTGGTTCTTCAGGCGTAAATGCCAATACATTTTAATAAAGTGTGAAGCAGGCTTTAGTATAGATTAGTGAGCCAAATTCCACTTGTATAATGCTGTCTCCTGGAGACCTGCAGTCTGGACCATTACCCAATTGTCAATTAAAATTTCAGTGAGGCAATGGACTCATTCTTAGGACTGTGGCTGTAATATATTATTGTGTGTCTTTTTGAAGGGAATCTTTGAAATTAGAATAAGCTTTATCCAATGGAGATCTGAAGATTTTAACCCAGAAGATGATAAGTCTTAGGTTTTCTTATTCCATTACCATCTATTTTTATCCCAGGCAGAATTTACATATAGACAATCTAAATGAACTAAAATGGGATCAAAGAGGAGTCAAATGGAAGGTAATTGAATTGGTGAGACCTCAAACCTATTTATCAACTGTTTGCATTTTAAGCAGTTCTCTAGCATGCTTTTTGTTTCTTTTTTATACCTATTTCAGTAGGATGGCATTTAATCAAGTACAGCAAAACATTGGGGTAGGCTTGATCCCATTTCTCTTCATCTCAGAGCTGGAGAAGCTCAGCTAAAACAGCCATTGCTAAAAATTGATTCATGTCTCTTTTCAGAGTGACTCTCTACAGTTCGTAGTTCAGAGAGTATCCTCCTTTCTGCTCATATTCAAGGGTCATAAAAACATAGAGCTGCTGTAAGGGAGAGGCTGGTGGGAGTGTTTGCTGCTGGTCCCTTGGAGGCAGGCTCTAGCTGTAGGGCATGCAGGCTGCCCAGGCCAGGGGATGAGGTGGCTGGGGAGCTGCTGGGGCAGTGGTGCTCTCTGCAGAGGTAGGGAGTGCTTGGCCTGGGTACCTATGCAGTACCCTTGGGGTCCTTGGTGTTGGGTAATATGGAAGAGCTCCAAATCCTGTTTCACAGGGGCAAGTTAAGTGCAAGAAGCGGAAATAAAATCTTGGGGAGAAAATGACTGAAATGCCCTACATAGCAGAGGACTTAAACATGAACACTGACCAATATCAGTAGGACTGGATGGCAGAAGCTGATCCTTTTGTGAAAAAATTTGAGCCCTGAAAAAAAAAAAACATCTTAAAGATTACACTTTCTGATAATAGCATGAATATATGGTTTTGAAAATAATATCTTTTTTTGGATTTGTAACGTCTTCCAGCCTAATCTGTTGTGATCCAAACAAAGATGGCTTTGATGCCTAAGTGAGGCTTCAGAGGTCAGTGAGGCCCAGAGCCAGGCTCACAGCTGGCTGCACACCTTGAAGAACTGTATCACCCGGCAGACAAACAACCTGCCCATCCCGTGTGCAGGTTCACAACACTCTAACCATCAACAGACTGAGAAACTACTGTGAAGTTACAGAAGACTGCTATAGGAGGAAGAAAGCCAGTGAAAGTTAGAGGCTGAAATATAAGACTAGAGGGGTTTTTGCCTTTGTTTACCCAATGCTATTAATCCAAATTGGCAGGTTAACTCATTCTTTAAAAGACACATTTGAATAGTTAACAAAGAAAGACTTCAGACTCTGTAGAAAGCATTCATCAACACCTTTACTAAGTGGTTGGTTGTGCAATCTTTTGCTGGATTGTGTTGCTGCATTCCTTGCAATCACTCAGTAGTTTCACAGCAAGAAGACACCGAATTGCTGCATGTGAAGGCTAAGACAGCAATGCCTCTGGGCCTACAGGCTGCACAGGGAATCTGGTCACCTAAAGCTCCTATGAGGTCTCTGGAGAATTCCACATTCAATAGGCCAGCTCTGCAGTTTTGGGCACTGTTACCTCAGAGAGAGGATGACACTACTTCCTCACCCATGGTGCCCTTCAGGGCCTGTTGCTCATGCTAGTGGTGCTGTCCTGGAGAGATTTACACCCATAACTGGTAGTCAAATCACATGGGAGTTAGAAACCCAAGGGGAGCTACTGAAGACACTACCCTGCTTCCCCAGCTGGAACAAAAGGGATTAACCAGAGCATATTTAACAGCATGAGCAAGCTCACCGAGTTTCACTCGGCATCCTGGCTTGACCAGCTCCAGTCATGGCTAACAGAAGCAGTGTGTCAGATGACAAATGTGGTAAAACATAATGTTGCTTGTTCTAGACTGTGTGCTTCCTGGATGTGTTTGTGTGTCTGTGGGAAGCAGGTTCCTTCAGCCTTCCTCACCAATCATGGGAGAACATGGATGGGATGTTGAATGTTATTTGTACCATGAGGCTGCTGGTTCAAATATCATCCCAGGCGGGTTGTAACTAAATATTGTTACCACCTGATTAGACCTCTGTCTTTAGTATCAATTAGCCAGTGAAAGAGGAACCTGTGGTTTTACCTTGATTCTTAGTAGACAGATACCTACATCATAAAAAGTAAGCCCTGCACAGCTCACCTGTTGTTGTGGGAAACCCCAGATGAGGTACTCAGGCTGGAATGGACAAGTGAGGCATCTGGGAAAGCATAATCCTGGGGGAAGTCTTTTGATATCAGGATTATTGAGCATTGTTTTACTCTTTGTGGTAGAAGACTTGACTTTCCATTTCATTCTGCTTTCTTGTACCATCAATTCTCCTTAAGTACTTGCTTCTCATTAAGAAAAAAAACACAGTTGTAGTGAACACTGATTCATCATTAGTAAAATACAAACCCTCCACCAGTATAAATTGTTGTTGCTCTAATGGCTTAAGGGGAGCTTCAGTCATCTGAAAGTCTTTCCCATCAATTTGGATAAATTAAACCCATAAGCCTGTTACAGTCCACAATAATGATAAGCTTGCAAAAAAACCTGGCTTTGGCCTCTTGACAATGATGCTTGATTAGATTATTTGAAGTCAAAGTTCAAGGAATGGAGGACAGTCATAGATAAGAACAAGTGCAATTCCTGTTCTCTGGGTGCTTTTTTACAGATGTACCAGGACCTCTTATTGAGAAACATATCATACCTTAACTTGGGTGATGAGATAATGCTGTCAAGAGTAAGTCCTGAAAAGACTTTCTCTTCTTTGCCTTGCCCTGTATAATCCTCAGCTCCATATCAGGAATTCTTTGATCAGAGGTCTACTACCTTGAACCAACAATTGTATAAATGGATTTTAAAAGGAATACAAGAAAAAATAGGAGCCTTCTCCCATAATGCTAATCCATCATTTTACCTTGTAAGTGGAGGGTGTTTCCTACGTTCACCGTGGGTAAGAGACCACCTCCAAGATGCTGAGCTGAAAAGCTGAACACTTTCCTGAGTTGTGAACATCAAAGACCACAGTGGACGTTTTTGAGTATTTACTCATATGTTTCAGATTCATGCTGCAGACTCAAAGCTGACAGGAGGAAAAAAAACCACAGAACCCAAACCATTTAGTAGCTGGTTGCAGCAAAATCCATTAAGGTTTATTTTTATCCTGTCCCAAACTTTTCCTTAGTCAGAGTCCCTAAAATCATTTTATATGCTGGAAAGAAATATGATTGTATAAACATGGGAAGAAATCTTTCCCTTCATAAGTAGAAAAATGTGGCCTTTTATAAATGTTGACTTTTCTTTAGGTAGTCTATAATAAATTAATGTTGATAACAAAAGTAACTGAAATCCAGTATAAAGAGCAAGTGGGTGGTCTGGAAATAAAAGAAAAGCAATATGGATTGGCTTAATTTTTTTGTGGAGTCTCTGACAGAGTAAGACTCTCTAAGACATTTTAGCTACATGACAGTTTGACTTTTTTACCTCTCTGATTATTCTATATAGGATAGTAATAATGGTTGAGGTATCTCTGAAAGCTCTGCTGCAGAGAAACATCTGACACATCCCAATAAACTCGGTTTCCCAGTGTTTATGAGGACAGCAAACATATTAATGGAACTGGGCCAGTTACAACACAGGAAGAGTATAGGAGGTTTTTGAAGACATACTGAAGATTTTGCAGGTGGAGGAAGATCTGACTATTGATTTCCATTTTGCATAATCAGTCATTGATGCAAACTCACAGGGGCTATAGTGGTGCTAATAGAAAAAAGTGAAGTATGAATTACACAAAATATGAGTTAAAATTGGTTGCTTTAAAGTGTTGATCTTGGCTAAACAAAACTGTGGAGAAAGAAGGAAGGGGAAAATACCTCCTTATCTAGGATAGATAGCACCCATTAGGCTGGGTCCTTCCAAGGGTTTGGTCTTGCCACAGACAGTAATGCTGCTGCTGGGGGGAAGGACGCTGGGGAGTCTCCCAGGGCTATCAGAAGGGACCCAAGCATCTCCTGCCTGCAGATGCTTGGACCCCTTCCGATGGCTCCAAGGGATGCTGTTTATCAAAGAAAAAAGCAACAATGTTTTGGGGTTTTTTTTTTTCCGCCACAGAAGAATGCTCAGGGAAATGCAACTGATTGATAAGAGAAACACAAAAGTAACTTTCCCCTAACCTAGGGAAACGGGAATAACAATGATTATATCATCTATGTATTCTTGTTAATATCTCATTGAGCAGCTGCCTGAACTCTTGGCTGCTGAACTTTACAGGGTAGGGAGCAGTAAGAAACAAAAAGTGATGGTATCCAGTTACTGCCTGTCCTAAAAAAAGCATGTGCAAAAAAAAACAAGTCTAGTAAACAATACTGCTGTTTGAGTATTAACTATTAGACCATTTGATGAAATGTTTGATATATAATTCAATGACAGCTCAATCAAATCAAATGTCTCTTTCCATATTCATAACCCATTATAAGTGCTATTCAAAGAAGATAAAGCAATTTGAAGAGTCATAGATTTAGTATAGACATTTCTTTGGTGGAACTCGGTCCATAAAGATAAACTGAACCAAGCATTTGTCAGTTTGCTGGCGCTAATGAACAGGGACGATCTATATAAGAATAAACTCATGGACACCAGTCCAATTAGTCACATGAGGCAAATTCACAGGAACAGTCTATATTTTGTAAGGAACCTTGAATTAGATGATATATGTTCTTTTTGATATACTGTATATTATGAACATGGACTGAGCTGTACCAGATCTGAAGAGCTCTGAGGGAAATGTTTTACTCTTTGAACACCGGCCTTCATGTAAATAATAGCTGACCCTGACACTTGTTTACAGTGAGGACGAAAATCTTAAGCTATTGGACTTCCCCAGAGGTAAAGAGGAAATTGAAATCCAGCTCAGATCGTAAAGGTCAGGTTATCTCTAAAAATAAACACCATGTATAACTTTCAAATGACAGCAGTTCACGAAATTGCCAAGCAATCAGCAAGGTAGCATGTCTAGTATTTAAAAGCCATCATTTATTGACAGGTGTTGAAGGTACCCCCAGTGCAAATCTGGGTATATACCTGCAGCGGGGTACCTTACAATTCCATGTGCTCTTAAGCATCTTTCCTCTGCATTCAGACGTCAAAAGAATAAATGCATTCCACAGACATAGAATGGCTGGAGACGACTCCAGCTCTGACAGGATTTTCTCTGCCCCAGCTATTTACTAAAGACTCACATTTCCATGCATTTGCAAAGCATATGACCAGGGCACTCCCAATGGTGTGGCTGCCCTTGCGCAAATCTCCCACGACTAGCAAATATTTGCATGGACACGTGAGGGCGGGCATCTTCCTCCAGCTGGGTGGGGAGGGGGGCTGGTGTGGTAAGTGAGGAACGGTGCCAGGTCCCTGCAAGAGGTGTGGGCACAGCATGTCCCATGGGCAGCTTTTGTTGGCAAGGCAAGATGTAACCTTGCCACTGCCTCCTGTGACCCGGTCACTCAGGCTGGTGCAGTGAACCTCCTTTGCATGACTCATATTCTGCAAAGCTGAACCAAGTTTTCTATATTTGCTGTGATTTAAAAGTGTCATATATTGAGAACAAGAGACTCATCTATTCAATCCAAAGCCATCCGGAGTTAGCTCAGGAAGAAAATATTGTGGGGATTCTCCCAGCATCTTTAATATTGTCCATGGTATAATAAAAAAAACTCAAATAGCATCATGGACATCAAAATCTAGTGCTTATTTTCACTTAATTGTACAGGGACACGGGAAACTGAATTAGTTGGACAAAAATGTAGACCTTGGAAAAAAGCAGGGCAGTTACATAAATCCCCAGAATTTCAGTAATAAAATCAAGCTAGAGTGTTAGGCAGATACCATCAGCTCCCTTTTAAGGAAGCTTAAGAGACCAGATAGGTTTTTTAATCTTTTTATGTTTCATTTGAATGCTGAGTGAACATCTGGGCTCTACAATGTATGTAGGCTGTGTGAAAGATTAATGTGGAAAAAATCATCCACATTTACGTACATCTGGAAATAATCATTGTGCACTTAGTGCTGGATATAGATATTGTTATAATTCCAACCTCGGTGACAGGAGGCATAGGAGCTCATTAGCTTTTCCCTTTTAGAGAGACAGGTTCAAAACTTGCTTCCCAGCAGGAATGCAAATGGTTTTGTTGATTCCTTCTTATTTACAATGTGCTTGAGGAGTCCCAGAAACCCAGTCAGTCTCTGTTGTTACAATCAGACCTCTGTGACCATGGCCCTGAGAACAACTTTTTTTGATATTCTGGGAGGTATATCCCATCTTCTTTCTTGAAGCTTTTCAGTTCAGCCGTGCAGCCCCTCCATCCATCACACCATCGTGCTGGCACCCTGCTGGCTGCGAGGGGAGAGTGCGCAAGGCTGACCAACCATCTGCCCCCAGCTCAAAGCCACTGCAGGAGGCTTCTTTTGAGACTGGGGCAGTTTTCAAGGTGACTGGATGAGTGACCTGAGTGCTGTGATTTAGACTTTCCCAATAAAGCCTGTGTCCACTGCCCTGCTGCCATTTGTCCCTAGGAAGATAACAGGGCAACGGTGGGAGCATCTGGGGAGAGTCTATTGGTGACTGATGCTGGCCTTGGGGCTTAGGTGGCAGCAGCCAGAGAAGAAACTTGTACAAAAGATTTAAATGGGGAGGCGTGTAAACATCGGGGAAAAAAAGTTGGCTAAATTTTGGCCAGGACAGGTTGACTTGGGACCACTCAATGGCAGGCTATTTTTGCATCAGGTTAGTGATGAAGCAAGAGGACATGGAGTCTTCTGTAACTCTCCCAATATTTTAGGATAGTGAAAGATAATGCTGGCAGCAGATTTCAAAAATCAATAAGAAAAGCACCGTTGACATTGTTGGAGCAGCTTACAGTCTCCTTGTTATCCAGTCATTCAAGTCTAAGTATACCCTTATGCGCAAACAGCACAATAAATGAACGCTTTGTATTGATTATACAGTAGGTGGTTTAGAACAAGTTGGTTCGAAGGGTATGTTCTGTATTTCACCTGCACTTGACATGACAAATCTTCCTCGCATTTTCAAATGCAGCACTAGCAAGGACATGCTTTGAGCTCATTTACTTCCCTCAAGAAGCAAAAGCAACCCTTGTGGAAATTTCTTGATCCTGCTGCAATCCATCAAAAACAAGTTATGCCCGTGGTCTTTCAGGAAGAGACATGAATGTTTTCCCCTTGAGGCATCTGACACCTCAGCTCAAATTTAAAATGAGCAGAATGCTAGCCTATGAAATAAAATAAAACACCAGGAAAGACACATGAAGGGGTTAAGTGGCAGGTTCAGAGGTAAGATGAGAGCCAAAGTGTTGATTTCATGATAACAAAATGATGGGCTTCTCAGAAAGGATTAATTACTCTGAACTTCACAGTCTTGGACAATAAAGACTTGACTTCAATCTCAGCTGCAAAATTAAGATATAAATTCATACTTTGCCTTCCCTCTACCCCCAGAGTTGTTGACTTCAGTCTGGATTTTTCCTCCTGTAATAGGAATGGAATCTATCATTGAAATTTGGATCTTGACCCAAATACAGTGCAGAACTGGACCATGCTGGAAAAGATGAGATTGCAATATTCTGGCTTCATATTCTGTGGTCAGATTTTCTATTACCTGTGAAAAAATGGGAACAGATCCTTCTGTGGGCTGGTTGCTTATACCCCACAAGGGAAGTGGTCATTTGATCATGTATGGGCAATCTCAAATGTCTGTGCTGCAAAATCCCCACACTGGACTCATAACCCACTGTAGTCCATTACATTAAATTTTACCTGGCCACACTTACAGAAAACTGCATGTTCCAATAAATCAAGTCTTTCATTTGGGAATGCTCATAATGCCTATCTTCTGTGCTGTCATTTCCCCATTTTGTTCTTTCAGTTGTTCAAGACTGGGGAAAGGAAATGTCCTGGACCAAAGAGACCTCTTTTTGCATCATCGAGTAATTTGACCCTGATATGACCCTAAACTATGTGCCCCACTCCTTCCCTTCCTGTGACGTGTACCAAACACACCGCGCTGCACTGTGTGAAGTTCAGCATGTTTTGCTGCAGGCTGTGGAGCAGTTTTGGTGCAAGTAAACCAGATTACTTCCAGAGGAAACTGGATTGGAGTCTCTGCTCCAGGTGCACACCCATGTTCTTCCACTCCTCATGACAGCAGCAGAGTCTCAAGCAATCTTTGGTCCAACCAGATGCATACTGGGAATATGTGCTCAGGAAACCAGCCTACAGTAAAACCCTTGAACTGCATACATCATAGCTCCAGCTGCTTCCCTCTACTGATCCCTTTCTCCTGGGCAAAATTGCGTGTTAATGTAGATTTACCACTGAAGCCTTAAAAACACAATCACTCCTGATTTTAGTGAATGCCCAGGCAAAAAAAATTGGTGTAAAATCATATAATGGAAGGGGGTGGTCTGATTACTCTTGTCAAAGTTATAGTGCATGGCAAATATTTTCTTCCATGTGGCTGTACTTCTCTGGCCAAAATCTTCCGTACAGGGAGGCCACAGTGGAGATACTAACAAGGGAGAAAACAACAGTTCTGTGCAAAAATGAGCACTGCAAGTGACCTGCAACTGTGTGTAGGGCAAAAAGATCAAACGTTGTGCAGGAGGTAGAGTTGTGCAGAAGCAGATAGAATACAGAAATGAAACTGTAGGACTTTGGGCTTATGGTCTTCTGCTGGAATTGCCTCAGGACATGGCTGCATGTATTTTCAGTGACAAAAGCATGACACGAACGTGGACATTTCAGATATGTGCATAAGCAAAATTTAGGGCATCTTTTCCTTCTGAGGACTGAATAGGCTTTAGATTTTAGATTTTTTTTAGATTGAGAAGAGCTGGTAACTGCACCCTCTGCAATAAAAACAAATCCTGGCAACAACATGTATGAGATGAATTATTTGTTAATCTCCTGAAAGAACAAGGAGAACAAGGAGGACATGATAGAGCCACAGACAGAAGTGACATGAGGGCCAGGATTTCACCACTAGAGACTGTAATTCTACCATGTAATTTGACCTTTTCTGCTCCCAGAGAAACTGAATCAAGGTGGGGAATATAGAAATATGCAACAGCTTGAACAGCATTGCCTGAAGTACTTTCTTTAGGTCTTTAATCAAAAGGCACATCAGGGGGATACTGTATCCTTGGAAGATAAATGCATTACTTCCTCTGTACATTACTTAGTGTGAGTTTCAGGAGGCATTTGGCAAAGTAAGATGTATGTAAATTGGGATAAAGCCTTATATTGAACTTATCCTTGAGACAGATGTTTATGCATTCAAATTTAAATTTCAAGCATTTTAATAAAAGAAGCCAGATGAAATGCATTTATATGTATTTTTAAAGCCTTTTTCAGCTATGTGTGTTCTATCACTATGCATTTCCCTCTGACTGATGCTTCTGCTGGTGTTGCGCCAAAACTGCTACCAAAGTCGCTGCAGTCTGCCTGTGGCGGCGTCCACACATAGCTTTAGGTCTCTTTCAGTGGTCACACACTCCGGCCTGTCATATCTCACTTCTTATGCCCAGGACTTCTCTGCCTTGCTGCAGTCTCACTCCTCCTTGCTGAACAGAGGGATGACACTGCAGCTGGCAGCAAGAAGCAATTGGCATCTGCAGAGCCTTCTGGAGGGCATGAGCCCTGAGGGGGCTCTGGGAGCCCACAGCATGGGTCTAGTCACAGCCTGGTGCTTGTGGAGCAAATGAGGTGTCTCAGGTCATCTCCTACGGTCACTGGTAGATGATGTTAGGAGCCTGTGAAGTGCAGAGTCACGGCTGTCAGGGCTACAGACAAAGGAAAAAATGCAGCTTGGCATCATGCCTATAGACAACCTTTGTAGCCCTTGTTCAACCAATCTCCAGCTGAGCTGGAATCACCAGAAGGAACATTGAACCTGGGTAGGAAAGAGCCTATTTAGCATAGCCCAGGGATGTACTGTTAAGGGATTGTTAATGGCCTCTCTATGTGTGCACAAGTCTGTACACAAAAGATACAGCGCTGGTACCTGGAAATTTAGAGGTTTAGGAAGAGGCTGACTGAATTTTGTTTGCATAGTGTCTGTCCTTGCTGTTTGTCTCCCATAAAGTATGTTGGGAAAGAGTTTATATGACAGGTTTCATCAGGCACTTAAAGGCTGTCCTTGGGAACCTGGGAAAGGGTCATCATGTGCTGAAACCTGGGCCAGATTGTGGATGCCTCTGACAACATCCTTGAAAACAGGTCTGAGTCCTGAAGCTAGTGAAACTAATTAATTCCTAATGTAACTGCATTGATTTTAGCTGAGTTTACTATAGGGTGAACTGACAAGTCTTTCTCTGCTGAAATTTTAAAACTTTGCAGTGAATTGAGATATCCATAATCCAGAGCATCCATTGGTGTTTTAAAAGTTTTGCTCCCTTCTTTCATAACAAAGCTGAAATAAACTTGCATCTCACATACAGTAAATGCAGCAATTAACTCAGTTATAGCATGTTCCAAAGGACATACTGTTCCATGACTGACCATTAAAATACCAAACCAATTATGCTCAATTCATATATCATTTAGGCAACACAAAGCATTTAAGAAAGAATGGATATTAAAGTGAGTTTTATATAGTTTCCATGGTGATTGTACTAAAAGCAATAACAATAGGCCTAAATAGGTTTTTTATTTAGAATATCTTTAAAAGAATGTGTTTTGTTCAGACATGCTGTGTTTACTCTATAATTCGTCCCAAATCACCGATTATTATAAAATGTATCTAAATTGACATGGCAGTATTGTTCAAATACTTCAACAGAGCACCAAAATAGTTCAAAGCTTGTTGCTCAATATTTTTATCACAGCTGACATGCACATTAGAATGGGAAAAGGTTCCAAAAAGGCAGTAACATTATGTTTTAAAATTGGTGCCACAGTTTTGCATTAGGCCATATTCCAGAGTACATTTTGCTCTTGCTGTTTTATTATAGAATTCAGGAGCTTATCGAGGGAGGGCTAAATTCTGTACAAACAAAAGCAATGTGTCGGCAGCTTCTCAGGAACCCCAGAGCAGGTCAGCACTGTGAGCATTCACATAGTGTTAAGGGGTGGGGGGAATAATTGATATACAGAGTTGTACTATTAGCTCTTACTTCAGCCTTCCTTTAAAAATAATACAGAAATTGCTTCATCCTTGAGACCACCTGCAACAAACAGCATTAAGGAACAGTGTGGTAATGCAATGAGTATAAAGTAAGGCAAAAGGATTTTGAGGGGTCGTAATATGAATTTTGCAGTTTGAACATCACAACCTTTAGACTTAATGCAACTCTTTCAGTTACTTCTAGATAACTGCAGGATGAAAGCCCTCTGAAAGGCTTTTCTGCCTCTCACAGAGAGGTAACTGAGCCAGTGTTTGTAATGCCTTCATAGTATAGCCAACAAAGATTTATGTTTAAAGCCAAGCTTTCATTTAAGTGTAGTGATATTTTGCTCTAGTGTTTGTTTTCTGAATAAAGACCAACACCTTGGTGAAAGTCGCACTTTGCAGTAAAATTGTCCTTCTTCTTCCTTCTGGTGTCCAAAGCTAATGCTCTCTCTCTGACAGGATCTGCTGTCCCCACTGTGCTGGGAGGCAGCGAGTACTAGTGATTTAGATAAGAGAGGTAATTCTCTAAAGCCACAAAATATCCTTTATTTCTAAATTGCTTTCTGGCAGGCCTTCTTCCTTCCATGGTAGTGGGGAGCGTGGCCTTAGGAAGTGTGTCTTTCTGAGTTCCCTCTTCTGTAAAGGGATAGAAATAAGCTCACCTGGAAGACAGCCAGGAGCACCTAAGGCTTGGTTTCTGTTCTGGATGGCGCTGCAGAGGGACCCATCTGACTCCTCTGGCTATGAGAGGTGCTGTGGAGGTGAGCTGTACCACGCTAAAAATAGCATTTGTGAGCACAACCCTTCCACCCACACATGCTTCAAACCATATCCAAAGCTAAGTCTCTGGGTTCAGCCGAAGACAGGAACAAGGTACTTCTGAAAAGCAATTTGGGGTCAGTATTGAACAACCTAGTCTTGGTGTCTCAACTGAGGAGTGAGGCGGGTTAAGGCTTTCCAAAGCTTTGTCTGTCACTTACTAGCGTAGGGTCACAGCATGCACATAAAGCTCTTGTATACTTTTAAAAAGTCGGACAAAACTAAATTATGATGTTCTTCTGTGAATTATAAATGCTGCAGCCACAGTTAGCTCCCAAGACATGGATCAAGCTGAATGACATCTGGACTCTGAGGTAACCTGAGATGAAAATGCTGCTTCTGTGCTCAACTCAGTCTTCTTGGAAGCTGCTCCTCAATAAATATTTAATAATGTACAGTAACTGCAGATACCCACCAACTGTGATATGGATACTTTTGTTCATAGACAACCACTTACTTTGAAAGGTTGAGATAATGCTAGGAAGACAGTGGTGCTTGAACTGACAAATATTCATGGATGTTTCTCCTTGAATCCTACTCCCACACTTGACTTTTGGCTGTCTCAAGTCAGCATGAAAAACTGCACTTTCCAACAGAGATGAGTACAACTGTGTAAAATCATGTGAAAATGCACAAGGATGGTGGCTCAGGAAAATGTGACCATATGTTCTGAGACAGCACGAAGGGGAAGCAGGAGCAACATTGATTTAGCAGTTGCTGCCACAGTCCCAGCTTCTTGCCAGAAGGAAGTTTTGGTTTAGGGCCTTGGCCACAGGCTCTGCGTAAACACTGACATCTTGTCTCAGGTTTTCCAGGCAGTATGTTCTTACTTTAGACAAAGTCCACCACTCTTTTCACATTTAGGCTTGTCCCACACCACCTTTGCCATGCATAAGGCAGTTCCTTGCTCATTACCCCTAGTTGATGCTCATCTTACCTCTGCCTTGTACGGTGACAAGGTAAGAATTAGGAAGATTAGCAAAATTACTGGAGGGAGCTGTTTAGGACAAAAAAAAGCTGTGTTTTGTCTCTCTTAGAAACACATGATGTTTCTCTGTATCAGCCTGTGTTTCGGGGCAAATGGCCCCACTTTGGGACAGATTTGACTCAGATCAACACTTATCCTCATCTCTAGATGTTTCACCCATCAGCAAAGCAAAAAGACCATCAAGAAAACCGTCTACTAAATGTCAGAGGGCTGCAATGACCCACATGAGAGCCTGTACTATTAATAATTGGTTTAGATGAGGAGTTACAAACAGCCTTTGTTTCTTTTATAACAGGAGGAAAAAGGAAACTTGTGTTACTTCAAGTGCTGGTGTGTGTGTGGTGCAATTTCTACATTCCTAAGCAGTCTGCAGTTATTTTAACTACTTTTTCCTGGCTGTAATTCTAATGCATCTTCTGCCCAGATATCAGAGAGCGCCACAGACGTGTAACTACTCAAACAGCAAACGTGGTTTATCTCAGGCAATAGAGCCAACAACGCACGTGCTGTTTTGCAGTCCCATCTCTGATATAGACAGTCTTTGCATGACAAGATTCATAATGCACATTTACTGCAGAAAAAACTGATATACCTTTAATAACTGATGGTGATTTGCGATAAATTGTAGAGTGCAAAGTGACTTTCCTAATTAAAACTCATAATGAAAACAAAAGCAGCAGAACATGTTATAATGATATAGCTTGCTTTCTTACCATCTCCATAACTACATGAGTCCTTCTGCTTTGTTTGCTCTGACAGCCTCAAATAAAGAAAATAGAGGTGCCTCCAAGCTTTATTTTTCTCTCTTTTAATTTTATGCGTATTTTTATTACTGGATAGCATCTCATGGTGTTGTGCTTTGTACGTGAATGCTGAGAGTGAACAGCAAATAAATTAAAGTAACAAGCCAAAATCTAAAAGTGCGTTTTTGATGCTTTCAGCGTCATTTAAAAATATTTTAAGTTTTACACTTAAAAATATCATCACGCTTCCTTTCTGTTTTATTTGCTCTTGTGCCAGCGGGAGAGGGCAGATCAGACTCTAGATTTGACTTGTGAAATTTCTGAATTTGCCAAGAAGCCATTGTTATAATTTCAAACAATACAGGAAGAGCCACTGACCTGATGCGCTCCCACTGACGCCGGTGAGGCTGTGAGTGCACCCACCACTGTGCAGACGTGCTCTGGGCTGTGTAGGTACTTAGTTTAACTTGCAATACGCAAGGAAAGAGCCTGCAGTCAGATACCTCCAGAAGCTTGTACCAGAGGCAGAAACCACTGCAAGTCCAGTTCCTCTTGCAAAGTTCTTGCAAGATAAATAAGCAAAAATATTACCGTACAGAAAGGGAGGAAATGGATTCATGGAGCCTGAGGCTGCCTGCAGCTTTATTTGGTCACTTTCCTTGATTTTCATTCCAGGCAGCCAGTACAAAAGAGGCAATGCTGTGATATGCAGAAAATAAGTTCACCTTTCATAAGGTAGCCTGGTTCATAAGACCATATCAGTTTAGACCAGCAGAGAATTGTACATATTTCTTCTCACTGATGGTGTTATCAGCCCTCCAGAGCACTGTGTTATTACTTTTTTTCAATATAGAGCACTGATTGCTTTTGAAATGCTGCTGCAGTTTGTCAAACAATGAGGTTAGTTCTCATTTATGAAAAGACTTCTTTCTACAAGTACAGTTGTGCAGAGGAAGCTTTCAGAAAGCAATAACTGCAGTGCCTTTAATGTGCCTGTAATTTGTTAATATGAGTATATGTTACTGTCAGCAACATTTACAGCCAAGCCATCAGACAAAATGTTGAATGTAAACACACTAAAGCCTTTAGGAAGAGGAGAATAAATGGCAACTGTGATGGTTATAGGCTTTTTGGTGGTCTATCTTTAAGAAAATTCCCAGTTGTGACAACTGTATCTCTACTGATATTCTCCACCAGGCAGACTACTTTTGTCTATTAATCAGACATATAAGTGCTAAAAGTATTGACTCCTTTGATAACAAAGCAAAAATCAATGAAGCTGAAGTCAGGGATAGTTTGGTTTCTATTAGAGTCTCAGCATGATGCAAGATGAGTTTTCTTCTACTGATTAGCACATCTGAGTCTAAAATATTGGTGATTTTTGTGAGGGGAGGATTTATTGTTCTAATAATCATACTAGGTATTTAGACTTAGTATGTCTCCAGGCTAATTTCAGAGAAAACAATGGTGACATAGGAGAGATGTTGCTGCCTGATGCTGCATGCAGATGTGATTAGTTTTGTATTTATTTTTCAAACGGTACATTGTGATATTAAACTTGCTAAACACCCTTGAGTACAGGAGACAGGGCAAAAAGGCCTGTAAAACCACTCGCACACTTTAAAGCGGCATGGTCAAAATTTCCAGCCATTGAACTCCCTGAAAATGATAAAATATTATTGGAAAATAATCTCAACAATTGTACAGACCTTCAGATAATATAAAGTACCATCTTCCTACTGTAATAGCAGCTTATATCACTTGAGGATATGTGCCCCGTGTTGTAAAGCAACCAACCAGTATTTTCAAGCAGTTCAAGCAGCTTCCTGGTTAGAGGTGGAATCTGGAGTAGCGGTCACCACACGAATGGTTCCTGTTAAATTCAAGCTCTGTGTGTGTGCTCATTTAACAGAAAACCTGAAGTCACTTAAATTTTCTTATCTGGGTTCTTCCTCTTCTTTCTGAGCACTAATGCCACCAACTAATTATTCCTGAAGAGAGATCCCTCGAGCGAAGGCTAACATCTGTGTTGTACACTGACTGCTCTGTTAGGAGTGTAATGTTATATACAGTTGGTGTCTGATCAGATTTCATGTGCCTTGAAAGCCAGACAACCTGCAATAGGATACTCTTAGGCAGTTAAATCACATTAAATATTTAAACATAGAATTTGACATCATCCATTAGGTCTATTAAAGAATCTCACTTCTTGCTGCCAGAACTAACCACACAGCTTATAAATTGTATGACTTTTTAAATGACTAACTCTTTCTGCTTCTTATGCCCTCCATGAATAAGTTTCCATGGTAGTTTCCAATATTTCCACAATACTGCCAGATATTTTCTGTGAAAGTTTCTAATCCTATTTCCACTGAAGACAATGGGACTTAAATTAGTTTTGTTCTGTATGGGAGAAGGGAAGTAATAATTTATGGTAGAGAAATTAATGAACAAAACTGGATGAAGGAAATCAAAGCTTTTCTTAATTTGTCAGTAAAATTTGAGTTTACCAAGTAATATGTTTTATTGTAAGACCTCTTTGGTCTAGTACCAAATTACCAAGGACCCCAGAAGGGAGGCAAGCAGTGCATTGCCAGTTCTTGCAACAAACTCCAGCACAAAGAAATTAAATAACTTCCCTATGGCCACACACTGATTACAATGGCAAAACTGAGGATTACAGCCAGGTTTTGTGACTATCAATGCTGTCTTTAGATGATAATGGTGTCTTCTATCTTTGGAAAATGCTGTGGTGTTTTTGCTCAGAGCACTGAGCATTGCATTAGTTCTACTCCATCTGAAATCAGTTAATATTAAGCCCGTACTCCATACATAAAGTAACGATACCATATAGAAATTGTATTTCACTTTCCTAGAAAGACTGGGACCACCCTAATAATTATGAAAGCCCTCTGCATTGTGGATTTCTTTTCCCCTTAAAATATTTTTGGTTTAGCTCTAGATAAAGTCTTTGGTGCTTCTTGGATCACCAATTCTTTCTATGGCTTACATCAGAACGAAAACTTTGCTCCTGTTTTGTCTGATTTCATAATCTTGTAGCCATCTTCACTGATTCAAGAAAAAAGATTGCTTTATGCTCATCCCATTGTCTGTTTTCAAAGACTGTTCTCTTCTAAGTTTTTGCAAGACTCTGGAAAAGAAACTTTTGTAGTGTTTACCTATACATTGTTCTTAAATTTAGTATCTCCTCTAACTTAATGTCCTGAGAAATTATTCCACTTCAGAAATTATTCAGCTTTCTTTATTCTGTTATTATTTAGGCCATTTTCACTGTGTGATTTCAAAAGGAGGGTAGTTTAAGTAATAAAGCAGAGCTAAATACCACAATATCATAATTTTTTCTGGATCTGCAGCAGTTGGGTGATGTGACATTGTGATGACTTTGAAGTAATATTGATGCTGAAGTTAAAAAATGCTGCTTGCAGGGGATGTTGACATAGAACATTTGTATATAAAACGATGCTATATCGGAAAGTGTGGTATTATATAATGATAGCAAAAAATGATGAGAAATTATATTTAGGAAAACAGAAACAATTACTTGGATTTTTTTAAGGTAAGAAAAATTGATATGTTGTGGTTTTTTAAAAAGCATTTGTCTGAAGAAACGTAGTTTTATGATTTCTTTCAAAGAGGTGGGCATTATTGCTCATATATTCATCACTGTCATGGTTCTAACTTCATGGTAACTTCTAACCTAAAGGTAACTTCAGCTAGTAGTTTAACTTTTAAGAGCAAGTGTAGGAGGAGAGAGGTGTTACAGGAGGGTAGGAATGTGATGACAAAGGCTATAATCTTTGGCCAGTAAAAATAACCTACTGCTTCATTTACGTGGTCTGACTATAGGAAACACTTCGGGATGAGCTCTGAGGTGAATTTGCCAGCATATCCGGGAGGAAACAGAGTGTATCTACTGCTTAGCGTACGCCCCGAGGGACACTTGCCTGCTGCGGGGTGGGTGGGCTTTGCTAACTTCTCTTGAGTTTTTCTTGGAAGTGTTGTAGCATCCATCCTCGGAGAGCTTTGACACGGGATATGTGTGGCTGAGTAGCCTTAAAGTAAAAAGAGTTCCAGCTGCCCACAGGACACAGTATGGATGGTGGCTACCTACTCCTACAAGAAACCTGGAATTCAACGTGCTCTTGAGATTGCTCTAGAAGCTAGCATGGGTGATGGTCTGTGAGTCTTTGTGGTAAGCTGTTCTCCCTGCTCTATATAAGAACTTCTGCGAGAGCAGGAATCCTTCTGTCAAATCAGTTTGAAGGGTTGCCTCCATGTCTATGCTTCCAGTTGAAATAAACTCAAGTCTTTGTCTCATCATTTGGTAAACTGCTTTTTCTGCTTTTTTTTTTCCCTCCAGCTAATACAGACTTGATGGATTTTTCCTCCCAAAGGGAAGATGTCTGTGGTTTCTCACATACGCAAAGCTGCAGGCAATAAACAGAAAGAAACATAGTGCAGACGCATTTATTCAGGAGGAAAAAAGATCCTTCAGTTATACAAAACTTACCATTGGAATTGGATACTGAAAAAATAGGTTAAGCTTGAGGCCTTCTGATGTTGGCCTTTTCAAAGGTAAGAAAAACCTTTTGAACACATGCAGGGATTAATGTCTCGGACTCCTGACAGATGTTTTGCAGAAGACCTTTATTGTCAGCTTTTCATTGCTTGTATATCTTTTTGACACATTCCTCACGTGATCACGAGCACAAACAATTTCTGTTATTCGTCAGCTAGCTCTAAGCACGCGCCTTATGCTACATTCTAATAGGCTGTTCTATTTGCGCTACCTCATTTGTTTTGGCTTACTTAAATTCTTCTTGGCATTTCCCAAAAACAGAGGGTAGGGATAAGGTAGCAGGGTCAAGGGGAGACAGAGAAATATCTTTGCTCAATATAGTCACCTCAAGGAAATGGACTGAGCCAGGTTCCTTGATTCTTCAGAAGTTCATCTCTGTCCTCTTTACCTTGACCCTTTCTCACCTTTCACCTGTATTTCCAACTCTGCTATCCTGCCTGCAAACCTCCCACTGTCTCCATCTGGGCTCTCCTTTTCTCCTCAGCCTGCCTCAGAGCTCGCCACACACCTAAGGAATCAGTGTAATGCATTATCTGCTCCTTTCCTCACTGCTCTGGAGGCGCTGTCTCCTCCTTATCTGTTATCTTTTAAATGTTCTGGACTGGTCCAACAGACCTCTAGGAAACAAATGTCCATCTCGATATTGGAACTGGAATGTCACGTTCTTGGCAAAATACAAGCCTTATTAACAGTTTCTGACATGATTCAAAGCTATATGAAATATTAGAAATATCAAGATAGCTGATCCCATTTTTACCACTCCAAGAGTGAACTGTACAGTATATTTAATATATTTTGTATCATCCTGTCTTCCCCAATTTTAATAACTCAAAACCATTATTTACAGGAGTAATTCCATCTTAGCTGCATTACTGTGCATCATAATAAAGAATTTATTTTTTACCTTGTTTGTTTGGTTTTGTGGGGTTTTTTTCTGTTTGCTTTTGCCTAAACTTTTCCAGACTTCAAGTTCTGCTCTGCTTTTGCTTCTCTGAGTAATTTGACTTTAGCTTCTCTTTGCTTTTAAAGCCCTTCTGCTAGTGCCCTGCTTCATGATCTGAACAAAAATGACCTTTGAGGAGGCAAACAATCTTACAGTCTTTGCTTAGTAAAGAACAGATTGAAAAATGGTATCCCATTTCCTCTGAAAATGTCTGGGTTTTTTCCCCTGCTAAGCTTTTGCCAAAAGAAGGGGAACACTTCTTACATTTCTAGCACTTTCCAGTTTCTCTATGTGTCTGGGCTGTTTGCTGCTGCCACATCCAATCTGAAGTATCCTCCACTGCTGAGGGATTTCATACTATACACTAAAAAGAGAACCAGAAAATACAGTAATAGCTTTAAATACATTGAAACGGTGGAAAAGCACAGAAGGAAATAATTACCACTGTATTCATGTTATTAGGCTAGACTGACACAGCCCCTTTCAGCACGCCATCTGTCTTTGATTAAAATGGAAAGGTTTCTTATGAAATGATGCGTTTGCAAGAGGTTCACAGCTGCAGAGCCAAGAAAATCTTTTAACATCTGTTCAGTGCAAAGCGATCTGGACCTAAGGTACCTTTGAATGAATATTCCTGAAATGGTGTTTTACTTCAGGTATTTCTCTTTTGTGGTCTCATGGTTAATAGCAGTGTCACTGGTGAGCAGCATACTTGGTCACTTGGAAGGGTCAGGAGGGAGACTAACGTGAGCCTGGCCAGCTGCCTTGAAAAATGGCCTTTTAAAGCAAGGCTAGAATGGATTTTGCATTATTTTTTTGTGCTTTTGTTGTTCTAAATTTACTAATGGTGTTATCAAATGGGACTGTGGGAGAAACACCTGGTGGAGAGAATGGGTTTGTATGACCTGAGAAGGACTGCTGTTCAAATATCTCCGGGCTTTTTACCTTCCCAAGTCCATTTCAGGTTTTCAAATCTATATGATGTGAGAGATTGAAATTTTTATAGCTATAAGAAGACTATGACTATGCACAGAAAAGGGCATTATGTGACCACTGACATTGCTTAGTCATGAGTCTCGCTTTGCCACCAGGCAATGACAAACGGTAGTAACAGTCATAGCATATGTTCAGTCAATAATGAATGCATTTCAGACTACAACAGTTTTGTTCTTGTCAGGTTTCCACGGTGTTTGTTCACTGAAGAGAATGATGAGTTTACTCTTACTTGAGCATTCATCTCAGATGTGTTTGTGTTTAGTAATCTCTCTGTTTGAAGCACAGGAAATGACTGGGAGCCAAAAAAACCGACTAAATATTTATATAGCAGTCCAGAAAGGTCATGGATTGTGCACAGGGATAAAGATAATCCATCTGGTATCAACTGTCTTATTTAAAAAGCAAAAAAAAATGGCTACCTCCAGATATGATTAATATGTCTGTGCAACTAGATCATGCATGCATGGTTGCTTGCTCGAGGACTAGGACATAACAAAGCTGCTGCTGCTGTGCCATGCATTTACACCTACACAATTAATCCAGCAGGTCCAGCACAAGTCCTAACTGACCGGTATGCACAGATCAGTATTATGTACAAACATAACACCAGCACATCTGGATCCAGGTCTTTTGCTAGCCAAAAAGGCCTGGCTGCTCTCGCTGCAGGTTTTAAAACAGTCAGTAAGACCCACTCCGATGTGAAGACAATGTAGGTGTGGGCAGCCAGTTGTCTTTGGCATCAGGCTGGTGGGTGTAGCAGCAGCAAAATGAGCTCAGCCTCATGGGACTGAACCTAGATTGCCATGGAAGGTGGACCAAGCTAGGTCGGGCAGCAGTGGGGAAGGACAGTCACGTTGCTCAGCAGGGGCAGGGGTTCACCTACCCAGAAGGCCCAGCAGCAGCAGAAGCGGCCAACCCATGTCGCACAAGCTCTTCGTACCCTGGCTGTGTCTCCATTCTTCCCATTTCATCTTCTTTCCAAGGGATATGTCAGGGACAGCTTGGCAATGGACCATCATCCTTGGGGAAGCACAACTAAATTTGTGCTATAATTTTAAGAAGCTGTAAGTTGGCTGGTACACCACGTTCCTCTACTGTAGAGGTCTGGTCTTTGGTATGATGCAAAAAAGAGGGGAAAGGGGTCATTCTTGCAAGGCGTGATCAACTCGATGTGTATGAGCAGTCCTGTTAAAACCAGCAGACCTACTTGGAAAGCAAAGATAAGCACATGCAATAGGGCTTGCAGAATCTGAGATTGCCTTTTAAACACCTATTTAATGTAAGGATTGGATACCCAGTTTCCCAGCCAGAAGGGTTTCCCTCATCTCCAGGTAAAAGAGGTAGAAGGTCCTGCTAGCTCTTGTTCTGCAGCTGCAAGTCTTAAATTAGTTTTGGGTCCAAGTCCTCCTGCAAGATTACTCTCATATGAGAAGATCTCAGGGCTGTCATGTGCTGAGGTCACCGGAGTCTCTCACTTCCACAGCTACGGGTGCTCTCCCTGACAGCCTGAAAGTTTGGGTGTTGCTGTCACTTTGAGATGGGGTATGGGCCCATAGACAGTTTGCCTGGGCAAGCTGGAATGCCAGCTACCAGACTAGACCCCTGACAGTAATACAACAAGAATATGGTGTAATGGGTACATTCCCATCAGGTGCTTTGGCTCCTACAAGCCACATTGTCCTGTGATGGTGTGTGCTGTCAGAATTCCCACATTTCTAGCAAAGCCTGCTTCCTTCTTGTGCTGAGTTGTGACTGAAGACAACAGATGACATTTCATGCAGAGGTGTGATCAGCTTAAAAATAAAAGATCTAAATAAATAACACATAACCAGTCCAGATCCTGGAAAGTGAAAATGTAGTGATAAATAATGTTTTGACATTGGCTATCACTCATTCTGATGAGAGTCAGCGGCCCATGTTACTTGACTTAAATGGCCATTGAGAGGGACCATTAAAATTTAACTGCCCTTAATCAAATCATCCTATCATATATAAAACAACTTTCCTGCACATTAATTTTCTTAGTGGGTTTTTCTGGTGTGTGTTCCTGTATTTCTTTTTGCTTGTTCATTGACAAGGAAATGAGAATAAATGGATTATTCAAACAGTTTCTGCCAGCTTCCTAATGTAATGCATTTACCATCACCCCATTAATTAGCAGTCATATAAACACAAATATGTAAAATCCAATCTTTGTCAGCATGTGTTGTTGTATACCTGAGTTGATCTTGAATTTCAAAATGCTGCAGAACAGAACTAGAAGAAAAATCATCTTGGATCTTGTGTTTCCATTTCTTGGTAGTACTTGTTTCCTAAAGAACAGCATATACAACACATCAGCCATTCTTTTCCACTTAAATAATGAAATTTAATCTTCCTTGAGTTCTGAAAACACGGTCAGGCAATGCCTTTTTTAATGGAGAAACGGTGTCTACTCCTTGTGTTTTCCCATCCTATATACAGAAATTGTGATTACTTCCTCCATTACATTTGATGATGCTAATGCTGCTTTACATTGTCAGATTTTTCTTTTAATTTGAACATTTGTGTTATTCAGCTGGTGTTTAAAAATCAAGTCTTATATTCCTAATCTTGTAATAAAGAAAGGGTTCTATTTTGAGGATAATTTCAGGAAAAATATATGAATGATGTTATGGTTCTTGTGGGGAAAAGCAGTTCTGAGCACAAAAGAGTTGACAAGTTCATAGACTGTCAGAGAGAAAAACCCAGAGCAGGTTTCAGAGTGTCAAGGATTGTCCTGAAGATGATTACTCCCAGTAGCAAAGGTAAAGATGAGGAATAGGAGTTGAGAGTGGATTTTGAAGGGGAAACCAAACCATGACACCCCTGTCGCTACAATATTTTCATGTTTCAGCCTGTGTTTTATGACTTGCCACAAGTAAAGTATAAGAAACTTGGTAAGTCTGCATAAACAGATGATGCTTCTCACTTCAGCACATATCAGATATGGTACAGACAATAGGTTGACAGGATAGATGTTTTAGATCAAAATCCAACACATGGTACAGTATGAACAAGCATGTATATAAAGCTATTCGTGAATTTAAGATGCAATGAAGAAGATGCGGTAATAAATGTTTTTTTACATGGAGACAGACGAGTGTTTAAAAATAGGCCTAATATTTGGCAGCTTTGGGTGGAAGAGAAGTAATGAGGCAGGAATACATGGTGTGTATGATATACAATGCCTTTTTACAGTGCAGCTTGTGACTCTACTGTTTGAGTCTCCTGATTAATAAACACTTCACATAGCCCTCACCAGACATCTGGAAGCCATTCATGAAGAGCTAAGCAACATGTTGTGGACTGCAGTTCCTGGTGTACAAAGGAGGATGATTTCAAGACTCCACAAGGGAGACAAAGTAGAAAGGAAGAATGAGTTCTTATTTGAGCTATGTTAGGTGTGGTATGTTTGCCTTTGTTCACCAAAACCTGGAGTATGTTTTTATGCACCCAAGCCATAGGTCCAGGAACATGGTCCTTAGTCTCTCAGGAAACAGGTCATCTCAGCCTGAGCCCCCTGCCTGGTGGGGAAACAGCATCTTCCTGACCAGGGCGACCCAGCTTATAACTTCTTACTCTATGCTATACTGACTAACTATAACTAGGAAGTTATTGTTTCCACAGCAGTAATGCTAAATAGATATTTGACACTCCTGAGATGTTCATATTCCACCGGAGCTGGAAAAAAAAGATCCTCGGTGCTTGATGGAACTATTTTTCACCTATCATAACTCAAAGTACTGGTAAAAACATTTCTGCCAAGTTGCAATATGTTCCGTGCTGCAGAAACACCACCCACATGTCTCTGTTAAGGTATGTTGCGTGAAAGGACTGGGAAGCTGGTGAGGACTCAGCTTCCAAGAGTAGCAGGGAAAGTACAGGAGACAATAGCGATTCTTCCAGTCTGTCATGTTTGGCATTAGATGGAGAGCGCTATATGGCGCTGTGAGTCTGGAGAGCCCTGGAAAGTGGAGTCCAAAGGTATGAGCTGGATAAAGCTTTTCTCTGTTTGGTTTTGGTTTTTTTTTCATGAATGAAGGGTAGGACTCCAACAAAAAAAAAAGCACTGGGAAAAAAATTAATAACCATGATGACACTGAAAGCTGTTATACATCTCTAGCCACTGTCTGAAGGAACCAAAGATACACTATGCAACACCGATAAAAAAGGCAGCTCATGATTAGACTAAGTGTGGTGCTTGTGGCCACTTGCAACAGAAAGCGCATTCCTCCAAATAAAAAAGCTTGGTACACTCTGTCTGACCTTAGCCTGCCACCAGTCACAGACACTTTTGCGATACAACACACTGTTGGTGACGGTTTGAAAAATTAAAGAATGATTGGAGATCCAAAAATAGTCAACTGGAAATAAGTATGTCACAGCACATGGACCAGGGCGTAGCACTGAAGTTACTCCAGGTATACCTAATATGCAGTGTATGGCATGCGCGAATCTACATTGTTTCTTGCCCTTGCCCTTGTGGCACAGAAGTTTATATGAAATCCCAGAGTCTGGTCTGGGCTCTTCTCAGTGAACACCTCCCACCTCAGCTGCATTGTCATTTCACATATTCCCTGGAAAAGGACAATTTCTTGATCACTGCATAGGAAACAGCCACTGCCAAACTGTTAGCAGCTCGCATTGCTCTCTGCCTGCTTCCTGAACTGCATCGTATGCTCATTGACTCAAGCTAAAACTTGCATTATGCATTATGTTCTTATTTATTTTTCATGTTTGCAGAAGTCTAGTAAGACATTTTCTTTCCCTGACTGCCGAGATGTAACCCAGGCCTGAGGAAAATGGCTGAAGTGAAAAAAAAGATGAGAGTAGGTAAAAGTGATGCCACAAGGAAGACTGCACAGCCCAGTCACCAGTGATGGCAAAATACAACAGACTTTGTCTCAGAGAAGTGTTTCCAGTGTACTGCATTGTTTACAGGAAGAAGGTGGAAGAGAGTCACATCCCAGCACTGGGGAGTCTTTGCTGTGGTTAGAAAGTGCTGCATTTGCACAGGTTTCACTAAGCAGGAGAGGGGATATTGTGTTACTTTTCTGTGAACATGGAATGGCTACTTAGGCTTGAGCAAAATTTAAGGCTTAAGCACAAAGCTGTCAAAATGGAATTTCCTAAATAAACTGCCATTGGCTTTATTGAAATCTGGTCTGTACTTAAAGGCCAGAATATGACAAATATTGGCTTGTTTATTAAAATTTCCTCATTTGACAGTTTATAAAGGCAAAGTGGAATGACTTGTACTCTAAAAGTTTCCGGACATAAACCAGAATTATCAGGTTTTGTGACTAGATTAATCCTCATGCAGCACTAACCATGCAGCATGAATTAAACCTGTTACTTGACAGTGCATGGTATGTGAAAAGCTTTATTTACAAAAATTTGGAGGCCAATACTACATCTTAGACTCCTCATGGTGGCTTTATAAGAAGAAGGGAAGTGGGAGTCTTGCTCCACTTGTTCTACATAGTCTCCTTTCAGAAAAGTCAAATAGACTTGACTGTGAATAAACCCAAGCAAGAGCTGCCTGCCAAACAAGAAAAAAACTTAGAAAAAGATAAGTCAAGAACTCAGGCAGCAAGCTCAGAATCTTGAAATCCTCCTTAGATCAACACTCTTTCCATAAAAGCCTTCCTTGTCAATGTCCCTGGCTCCAGATGATGTTTCATGGGGACCTACTTACCAGAGCACATAATCAGCACTCTTTTTGAAGCGGAACAGAAAATTTCCACTACTGTGTTTATTGATCAGAAAATGCTGCTTCATAATTAGCTTTTTTTTTTTTTTTTGATGCATGCTTGTTTATGTGAAATATCACTCTAAAAGAAGTCAGTGAGGTATTCCAACAATGGTGAAATGTTCCCTTTTCCATTTTCCAAAAGTAACTCTCCTGCTTACCATTTAGAATTTACTGGCTGACGCGGAAGTCACGGACACAGCACACGATCAGTATGATCAAGCAAATGTCAGTTTATTGCAGACACAGCACGGTTAATATAGCTCTTTAACCACCTAATCATGCACAAGTCTATTGTTAATTGGTCAGCTGTGTTTGGCCACGCACTGTTAGTTATATTCGGATTCGTTTATACTCTTAATCCACGCGCACAGCCTGATCTGCCCATATCCTGCTTTTAGTTCCGCTAGTCGGTGGTTACTTCCCCTTTTTCCTGCTTTCTTCATGCCTTTAAAACCGCAGTCGACCTTTGCGACATCCTTGAGGCCTTCTTGTTCACAGGCAGATTAAGTCCACACAGTCTGAGTCTGGATTGTTCACTATGTGTCCTTGGCTTTCCAGATATCCCACATTTACTTTCTAAGAATTTTAATTTTGTAAATGTTTAAAAACTTTAATGCTTTAAATTCAAAGTAAAAAGCTATCATTTAGATAAATACTCAACGTTTTACTCAGTCCAAAACAAATTACTTAAATATCTTTCAATGTCTTTCAATACTTTCAATATCTGGCAAACATATTTTGTTTCAAACTTTGATTCACAACAAAAATGAGCTTGAAATGTCAAAACCTCCTTGTGGGTCACAAGTTCTGAATTTCAATCAGTTCTAGTTATTCTGAAATTCTGGGCTGATGTCTCATTAGGTGTCTTGTTATACCTACTAGAGTGCATGTTAGGAAGAGCTGAATAGGGGAAGGACACCAGGAAGGACACCATGGCCAGCGAGCTCCTGAATTGGCCATGACTGCACTAGCTCTAGACCTGGTAAGTTACTCGGGTAGTGAATGATGCTGAGAGGTAGGACTTTTGGCTCATTTGGATTTTAGCATCCACAGAAGCATCTGGAGACAGTGCAACGCTGTCCTTGTCCTGGTCAGAGCCACCTTTGTGAGGCACAGGTGTTCCCAAAGCAGAGAGAACCAAAGCCTATGATGATACATGGCATTTTGGAGCCTGAGTTCCCAATCCCAGGGATTGTCTCAGGCAGCCAGACTTTGCCTGAGACCACACAGAGAGAACAGCCTTGGTGGAGACTCAGGCTCTCATTAGCCCCTTAGGGCAGATCCTTTTTTGGTTGGCAGGTGTGGAAGTAGCTCACTGCTCACATTTTAAAACTGAAAAAGGCAGAGTACTTACAAACCTATAAAGGAAGAAAGTGGTAATAGGAATAATACCTGGGAAGATGGTTAATCTTTTTTTTAGCCCAAGAGCCCTTGTTATCTGAAGGACCTGTAACTTGGTTTCCGGGACATGTCTTAGTAGTGAGAAATACCTCGGTCTCAGCTATGCTGGCCTGCAAAGCACCTCATAGACACCCTGTAGGTTTTGCAGCGGCTTTGAAACGTTTAAGTCAGAAGCAGCTGGTTTTGTGCCATGTCTCGCTGTAATGCTGAGCTTTATTAAATTCTGAACACCGATATGTCCTCTGCTTCCAATTCAAGCTGATCTTCAAGCTCTGGCTTTGAAATGTCATCCTGGAAGAAGGCAAGAACAAACACCAGAAAATATCTTGAGAAGCTTTTAATTGCATTTAATTCTTCAATTCTCCATCTCCTCCCTTCCCACTCAAAACCAAAAACTGCTTGTTTTTTTCGTTTAACTAAAAACAAACTATGAGAAAAGCAGGTATTATCCTACTCTAACAGCTGTATGCAATTTACAGCGCATATTGAGTGTACTGTTTTCATTTTCATCGCTTGTCTCAGAGCAAACTTAGCTGTGCACAAGTGTGATCCTAAGAAATTGCACACAGCAAAAGCACTGGCAATCTTGAATGTTTGAGTCAAGTCAGGTTAGGAATTTGCTCTATTATCACTGCTTGTGTGTGTTATCTGAGAAAATGTTAGCTCCGTGCCTGGCAGATAACAGTGGAGCTCTAGTTGATTGCTGGAAGCCAAGACCTCCTGCTTATTGAAATAGCCACTATTTGTATTATTTTAATTTGATTGGATCCTCAGTGGCTGCTAATCAGTGCATTTCCAGTGGAGAGCAAAGTATGTATGTTTAGCATCTCCCCTCAATTTACACTGAATTATTGCTGGGATTTACTAGTCTCAGCTCCTCCAGCTATGCAGATCTGGATCAGGATTTTGCGACTGTTTGCAAGTGCACTGTGTCCCTGGGTAGCACAATTACACGACCCAGGAAACCTTTCTTTGTTTCATTCCCGGCTCTACCTTTTCATGTTATTATTTACCTAACAGGGTTGACCTGCAGTCATTCCAGTTACAGTTATAAAGTATTGGTGTGTCAGTGTCTAATGGGGCAGCAACTCTTGGTAATGCATTACCTATTTGGGACTTAGAAGTTTGTCTTGTCCTTACCCTAGTTCTCATAAGGCATCAGTACTGCAATGTTTAATTTTATGAGCCTAATAAATTAAAACTTTCTTTCCATGTTCTGTGGAAAGACAAAAAGTTGTTATTATTCTTGCAAAACCACATTAAGCAGAAAGCAACAGTAACAGGAGTATTGATGACATAGCTTAATGAAAACCAGAGCACTGCAGTGGAAAACACGCTGGGGAGGACAGCTTCAATTAGACGAACAGAGAGATTAAAGACCTCTCTTTTATACAACCTAGGGAAGGAATGTGAAAGAATAGGTTTGAAGAAGGGTCTAATTGAAGGATAAAATGGAAATGGTAAATGGCTTATGATAAGATCAGCAAGCAGAGACAGTGAAGCCCATATTGCTAGGAATATGGGTAGAAGATCATAAACCCCCCCAAAAGCCAATTCAGCCTGGAACAGACAGACACGAAGTAAATATCCCAGGAATTGTGAGCATGTAGAAATCCTATTGGACAAGGACAAAAGGTTTGAAAGGGAAGAATGTAAATACTATGAAAACCAATAAGGTATTCACCAATATTCACCAAAATGGGAGGAGAATCAGAAAGATCAAGGGTTTTCCTGAAGGAGGAATAAATGAAATTTAGAGACTGTTATGCTCTGAAGATACCCCTGTAATCACAGAAAATTGGTCTTCTCAATAAGCAAAATCTGCAAAGCTTGGAAGGTAAATCTGTTAAACTTGAAACTACTATAACCATGTGTCGTATTTCTTCTTTACACGTTTATAAAAGGGCTTTGACTTAGACAAGTATGTTTTTAATTATTTTGAATTGTTAATTCAACTAGGCTAAGAAAAAGGGGGGGGGGCAGGGGGGCAGGAGGAAAGCAGGATGAAGGAAATTATTTCAGCTTCAAAGAATGTTCAACTGCAATAACAACAGCAAAAGAAACAGGATACTAAAAAGAGAAGGTTTTCTGCAAAGAAGTCCTCACTCTCCTTAGGTTTTCTGTAACAGCTTGCTGCTTCTCTGGTTTTGAGGCAGGGCTAACCAATCTTGGTTTTGTTCACCTACAGAAGCTATGCCTCCTCCCACCACCTGGCCATCCTTGCTAGGCCCTGCAGTTGCTCCTGATGGTGCCACATGCTTGTTGCTTTGGAGAACAGCTCCACCTGAGCAATCAGCTGCACGTCTTCCAGCTCAATATTTTTTTCATCTCTCACTGGTCTGCAGCACAGGTTAAGTGCTGTTATCTCTTGTAGCTAATATTGCCTTCTGATACCACTGACCGTTTTATTTATTCCACAATGTGTCTGAATGTATCTGTCCCCTTCAGAGGCCATACACGTCCCATTTCTTTCTGTTCTTAACAGCCACGTGCCTTGTCTTCGTACCATGCACTTGTTCTTGTCAATTGTTCCTTTCCACTCCCTGTGTTTATTCCACCAACTTTTTTTCTCTCTCGGCTATTAAAAGCCCTGAGGCTAGTCCAGTATGTGTGCACAGGTAGGTATGTATATGCACGTATGTATGTATTTCATCTATTCAGGCCATACCACCTCCCTGCTCCTTTTTGATGGAAGGTGTTTCGGGGATGGTTGCCTGGCCGCATGCAGACACATGCAGTGGTGGAAGGAGGGGAAGCTGCCCCTGGAAAAGAAGGGCATTGCAGGTCAAGCCTTAGAGACATGAGGAGAAGTATGTAAGGAAGCTTGGCTAGCGCCTGCCTGAACCATATCTAGCCTTTTCCAATGCCCATGGTCAATCTATTTCATTACTACTTAAAACCTCTTCAGAGTATTTATAATTTTTTATTGGGTGTTTCTAAGAGACACACATAATATAGTTGGTCTAACAGTAAGTCTGCTCTGAGATGTTTATAAATGCAGCATTTAGCTTCTCTGGAAAGTTTAGAATTTCCCACTGAAAGATGCAAGTATACACAGAGGTAGAAATGTGACCCAGAAGAACAAGGACATTGTGGGAGAGTTTCTATTTTTACCTGAAGTAGATGAACATTGACTGACATCCTTACGAAAGGATGATACTGTTTTCTTATTGACTAATTGATACTGTGTTTTCCCTTTGATTTAAACTCTGCCCTGCTGAGGCACCAAGAAATGTTTCTCTTGTGGCAGCACAGCTCTGCACAACTATCCAAATTAATTAGTCCTGTTAATCAACAAGGTATATTTGCCCAGGCTGAATAGTCCACTGATGAGGTTTTTAACTTAGCTGCTTAGCTTTCTCAGCACAGCTTTGTGTCATGTAGACCTGTTTGGATTGACCTACACGATATGCCTGGTAACTGGTACCATTTTTCCCCAGAGTGGTAAGTGACCATCAGAGGATCACAGGTGGAACTCACGATCCTGGCCATTAAGTAGAGCAGGACCTAGAGCAGCTCTCTATCAACAAATGCCTGTGGTTAACTTTGATAGTCTAGCAGAGCATGCCTTCCCATACACATATTCCAGGCAGGTGGTTTCTACCTCCTTTCTTCTTCAGCATATACAGCTTTGTTAATGTTCTGAAAGGAGAATTATGGTGGATGAAGATGAACTATAAAACTGCTGCAGCTGCTGTGGTCATTCTTTGTTTGGGTAGGTAGGTCCATCTGCCACCAGGAAAGGGAAACAGGCAAAGGTTGGACCCTTTGCTCACTGCTATGGCTGAGCAAGCACAGGGAGGTGAGTGGTGTGTAACTGTTCATATAAAGGCTAGCAGTAAGACTGCAATGAGTCTTCCCAGAAACACCTTTTGTGCTTTTTTACTGCTTTACAACCTAGAATAACTTCAAAAGTCATTTGGCAAGGAACAGGAAAATGTCTCCAATCTTAAACTTTTGTGGGCTGGGGAAAGCCATTTCCCAGGCAGCGCTGATCAGATGGATGTCACTGTGCCCTTTCCATTGCCTCCATTCTGCCAGACCATATTGCAGTTCCTAGAGAAGCACACGTCTGTAATGCAAGATCCTGTGGGGGAAAGTGCTGTTGTTCATGTAACCTGCTTTGTTTGGCACTGGGTCTAGGGTCACAAAATAGTTGCCTTGGTGGTGGGCTATGATGACACTAACTGTCTAGCATATCTGAACAACTGCGTGGGGAGTTTGGAAGGCCTTGTGCCCGTGCTCCTCTGGGAGCTTTTTCTTCCTCGATGACCTTCAATCGCGTCCTGCACATCTCTTGAATATTTTATGCCAAATTTGTCCTCTGGTCGAATAAATCTCAAAAATTAAACTGGGCTGTAAGACAGTTCATTTAGGTTTCTCTGTTCCTCAGTCACTCAGAAGATGCAAATCCTGCAGAAGAGAGGCAGTTACTACTATTTTATGTAAAACGTGTATATCTCTGCTTACCCATTTAAAATAACTGCTCCACCTACCATGAGGAGAGGTTTCATTGTGATATATGTTTTATATATATGCCCTTTAGAAGCCATGGTTTGAACACCTGTCTTTGAAACTACAGTGAACCAGATTCTGCCTCTGTTATATGAAATGATACTTTGTTTAGACAAGGCACTGCTGTAAGTACCTTGTAACATAAGCAAAGGTAGTGGAAATGGCCTGCCTCTTCAAAGGCATCAGCATGGCTCAGCTTCCCAAAGATATTTTGATGCCTAATTGCCACTGACACGGCCTCTGAGACAGTCATTATATCAGTCATTGCATAGAAATGAGATTTAGCAGTTTTTCCAAAGCTCTTAGGAGGAAAAAAAGAGGGTTTAGGGAATGCATTTAGCAAAATGAGCGAGATTGAGGCAGTCGGATGTAGGTGTATTTGCTCCCGTGGAAAGTATAACATTTGAGGCAATTAGAATCATGGCGGTTTTGCTATTTCCTATTTTTAAGTCTTTTGAAGTATATTTGAACACAACTGAAATTTTAAAAGCTCAGTATATTGTGCATGATGTTGGAAAATGCAGTCTGAAATTTTAATGGAGAATAATCTGTGCTTGAGATGGAAACCAAGTAGAAACCAATGAAAACTTCAACAGGTGTGTAATAAGGTCCTATGGAAAGGAGGAGAATTATTTGTGACATGCATTTTGAGCAGAGTGGATGAAATATGGTAAAGATGACAGTGGCATGTCTGGGTAGTTTATTCCCTAGTGGGGGCAGAATAGCAAAGACAATAAAATCTGAGACTAGAGCAACTCTGGGCCTCCCACAGAGAACCAAAGTCTTGCTTTTGAGGAATGAGCAGAAATAAAATCCCATGAAGCACTATGGCAACCATCACCATGGATACCATCACAGATCTGAAACATGTTTATCTAGAAGAATTACAAGTCACGGAGTGGGATGATAAACTTGGAAATGGTATTTTAAAAGTAAAAACACTGTCACCTGGTAATTGCAGTGGTGTAGAAATGTGACACTTGGACTTCTTAATAAAACAAAACTACTTTTAAGAGATACTGCAGTGAGTATCTCCTAGAAATAGAGAGTTGTATTTGCAAAGTATCTGTACACAAGAGAACTGGGTATTGTGCAAGAAGGGAAACCAGGCCAACAAAGTCACTGCAATAGAACTAGGTAAAGATCTTTAAACAAATGAAAGTTAAAAAAAATAAATGAAATGGATATTCACCAAAAATTTTTATGGTCCTTTGTAAGACCAATACAGACTGACATCCTTAGTTAATCATGCTGTGGGTGAAGCAAATTCCATCAGGTGTAGTGTGGCCCTCACGGGTAGGGTTCAGCTGAGCTCTACTCAGATTTGGCAAAGGTGGAAACCCCAAAGAATTCTTGGCTCTGTTTTGTTTTAAAGACGGAAGTGGGAATGGTCACATTCTGTTCCTGGATATATCACTGACCTGATCTATCGCACTGAGCAATTCATCTACTTGTTTCAAGTTTCTGTCTTTCAAAGGGACACAAAAGCTTGCAGGACTACTATGAAGATGACCTACTTTACCATTTATGCAGAGGCTTAAACATGTGAACTGTTTGTTTACAAAATGCTGTATGACATAATTTGTTGGCATTCTTCACAACTGGCATTTCTTTATCATGTTTCTTGAATGCTTTTCTCTTCCACCTATACTGCCCACAAGCCATCTTGTTTTTCCACGAGTTTTTCAGTTTCATCTGGTTCTCATCGACACTGTCTGCTCACATCTTGTGCAGAGATACAGAAAAAGGCAGTGTTATCCTTTACTTATGCTGAATTTGTGAGTGATCTTGCAAGAACAATAGCTAATAGTAGCAGTCTGTGTAAACAAAAGTTTCTGGATCTCACAGCTAGGCCTGGTTCAAATATGAAGTTGAACTCTCTTTGCTGGTAGTTAAATGGTTTCTGTCTCCTGCCCCATCTCTCTGGATCTCTTGCATGTCTCTGCAACCTTTGCAGATGATTCAGGTTTTTTTTTAAAATCCAGTATCCCACAAGTCCCTCAGCCTCTGCCAGGTTCCGCAGCTGGTGCTACTTGGCTCCCCCATGAAGGAGGCTGGTGTCCAGGAGCAAGACTGGGTCACCCTGACAGCGCATCTGCATGTCTACTTGTACCCTGTGCCACCTGACAGAGAAAAATAAGCAAGATTACAGTCTATATTGCTGATGATCAGGCAAGTAAATCAGAAAATCATCCTAAATCAGAAAAAATATTTCTAATGTTTGAGATTTGAGTGAAACTAGTAATGTTTTTGTAGTAGCAGCCTAATCCCGATCTTGAATAACAAAAAGCTGTTTCTGAATAACAGGAAAGACAAAGAAAAATTATCACAGACACATTGCTTCTCAGTCGCAAAAATACTGCCACCTCTGTATTTTCTTATGTGCTTTTTGACTCTGATATAGTCAGTGCAACATTTGCCTCACAATATGACATCAAACTATTACTTAATGCTTATGTATTAATTTATGATTTAAGAAAGGAGCACTTTGTTCTGCTGTGTTGTTTAACATTGCTCTTCACTATTATTGGCAGAAATATGTACTGTCACTTGCACACTAACACAAATGCAATCAACCTTTCAGTGGACGCCTTACCCAGATAAAATTAACAACCATGCATTGTATAAAAGCATTTCAAGTTAAAATGGTTCAAGTCAGTCCAATAATGATTCATTACAGCTGATGTCTTTAGTCAAATTAGTATTGCATCCTTACCTTCTCTGAAGGCACTTAATTTTTTGCAGCCTGGATTTTATTACTGTTGACACATAGGACTTTGTGATTGAATATTCTTGGAGTGGGGAGCTGTATGACTTTTTTTCCCCTCTAACTTTTTATCCTGGGTTTCAAGGGTCGCAGAACAGTTGCTCATTCTGATGCAGGCAGCAGCTGGAGCTGCTGTGTGTGTGATGCACCAGGCATGAAAGCACTCCTGCATGACACCCACCCTCTGCTTCCCACTAGGGTACTTGTTTCCTTCCCACTTGTCACAGTGCTCTGCCCATGCTTTTCAAACCAAAAGACCACATCATTGTGGAGCAGTTTATTCTGAGTGATTCAGGTGTTTTTTCCTTAGCTTATGAAGCTAAGAAAGATAGCAAAGCTTCTCCTAATGATTCAGTGTAATAGTTAAAAAAGTCAGGGTTTATTTCTAGGTGGATGTGGTCATAGTTTTTACTTTGTAAGTGCATATGCCAAGTACTACTCAACTATACTGCCATATGAATCAGAAGAAGTGCCTGTATAGAAAGTCTGCTGATGTGGGAGTTTCAAGCATGCGGTAGAGAAGTGAAGCAAAGCTCCAACTCTACCTTAAGTGCTTTTTGAAAGCCCATCTCATGCTCTGTTACAAATAGAAAAAACAACTATCTGCATTAGGTAGGCAGCACAGATACTCTTTGCATAATCTAATCTTGAAGACAGGGGTAAGACGGAATCTTATTTGACTTTGCATATGTTCCTGTGAGAAAAGCACAGAGTTACAGCTTTCTGCTAGGTTGTGAAAGCATAATTTAGATACTTGGATCTAGCCCTTCTTAGTAATTTGATAATCCATTTCTATAGCAAACTAAATAGGAAGGGGATAGTTGAATTTTCCCTGATATTATGTATCAAAACATTCTAGGGGTAACTCACGAAGTGTCATATAGCAGCTCCACCATGCCCCCAAGGCGACATGTCTGAAATCAGAACCACTTGGTTCAGAAAAGACAGCAACAATTAAGCATGGAGGGTGGTTTCCACGTGGTGAAAATCAGTAAGCTTTCATGGCTCCCATTAGAGCTACCCAGCCTCTTTCAGCAGAAAACTTGGCTCCTTAGATGCCTACATGGCTTTTTGTCAAAGATGACTGTTCGTGGAGATGCATGCCAGAGTTCATGAGCTGCCGGGCTGCCCCAGAGCAAAAGAGACAAGGCTATAAACTCTAGACTCAACATGTGCTGATGCTGGGGAAAGTCTCAGGTTTTCTAGTGCCTTCTTCCTTGCTCTAAGAACTAGATAACACTGATAAAATGCTTCAAAGGAAACTTTCCATAGCAAAATAAAAGTGGTAGGAATTTGTGAGTTTATTCAGTGTCAGAGACTTCTGAATTTAGGGGGTTATGATTGAATGTAAGGGGCATAAATTGGCCTACCTTTTCTAATAGTCTTCAAACAGTACAATCTGCATACAATCTTTTAGCTATCTGATTATTTAATCTCATTAGCTGATTTGATTTATTTCCTTTATGATGAGTCTGTCAGCTATGATACAACAGGACTGCAAAACAACTCTTTAATTAAATGGCTTTCATTAGATTATGAGGTTCTCACTTGAATGAATAAGGAATTATGAGCAATTTAACTCGTGAAGGGCAGCAATGATCACAGACTGAATTTGAACTTACGAGGGGGCCAGGAGGAGCAAGAAATATTATTATGAACTTTAAACTACTGTTAAAATCCACATGGGATCTGTGGATAGAAAAAAAATACAAAAACTGAATATGATGATTTTCTTTTATTTATAAATGCTTATTAATGAATCATAACATTGTGACACTTGGATAAACATCTATACTAAAATGTAACATTTGAGTAAAGCAACTTTTGGCTAGTACCTTAAATTGAGTGCTGTTGCCGCTGAAATAAACTGAAATCAGGAGTGGCCATACTATGACAGTTCTGTAAGACCAAAAGAGCATCTATTCCATTTTCCCACCTCCAGCGCTGACCAGGTCCAGACCCACAGCTTTATTAATGCATCCTTAGCGCAAAATCTATTGAATTCGGAGGAAAGATTTCCCTGTTGATTTCATAAGGAGCAAAAGCAAGCCATATAAGTGGAAATTATCTATTCTTTGCCTATTTTCAAGCCAAAAAATGGAACAGAGTATTTTGAATACCCACTAAGTAGCTGAAGTACTTTGCATTAATCTAAGTTAATACAAAAATAGCCAAAAGTTGAAAGAATTAGGATAAGAATATTCTCAGTTTTGCTTCTAAATGCATTTATACTTATCACCATGATATTTGTATTTCCACCGCTGTGCTCCATGGGAGACACTTTGGTGCTGTTAGTGGTGTTATTTAGTTGGGTCCCAGCCCTTCTCAGAGCCAGGTGACTTGCTGCCCTTTATTGTAGTAACATCAGATAGTTTACCGATGAAACAAGTAATCTGGATAATCACCTCAGGGTCCCACAGGCCAGCAGGCATGGGAAGAAGGACAAATGGTCCAGGGTGTGCATGGGAGCAAGGGGGACCTGGATAAGCCTAGGGAGACATAGGGATTAGGAGCTCTGGGTTCTATTGCCCAAGGGTCACTGGGGTGTTGTTACTCCAGTAAAGGCCTCTACTTGGATGGACACTTGTAAAGGGCTTTTGGGTCCTTCCAAAAGAGTGTGCTTATGTATTTCCACAGGTAATATCCAAGGTCCTAAGGAGAGGATGAAAGACTCACATTTCCTTGAACTGCTATTGAAGAGTGCAGGCTTCCTGCCCTTTGCAGTCCTGAAAGGAAAAGTAGGACTTGCCCCTCTCTTGTTCAATGGGCATACCGGTCTTTTAAAAAAAAAAAAAAAGCTAATTAAGGAAATAGTGACTACATATTATGCCAGAATCTGGAAAAAGTGCGTTTACATTTTCTGTACACAATGAAATAAAAACTTTTGCTCCTTTATGTGTTGCTATAGAGATGCATACAAAAGATCTTTGTAGGAGGGATTTTAGGCAGTTTAAATGCAAGGGATTTATGTGAAAGGAGTCATAAAATAATTAAAGAATAGACATAATTTTCAATTTAGCTTTTATCTTCTGTTTGCTGTGGTACTGGATACTGGAAATTTACTGCTGCAGAGACAAAATACATACTGATGAGCGACTCAGGCAGCAAAGAGTTATTGGTATGTGGATCTCTGTCAAAAGAAAGGCAGCATGAGAAGATTTTTGAGGGGTTTTTTTTTGTTAACGTTTAGCACATGCTTGTTCTAAATTCCCTTTGCTCCCAAGACCAAAGAGAGCCCTCTGTCAAAGAGACCCTTGATCAAACAGCTCAGAAGTTGTTTTTTTAGAAGCTCCTTGTGTACAAGTTGTTCTTGTACAAGTCCTTAGATTACAACCAGGTACTAAACGGGAGGAGAAAAAAGTTACTGACCTCCAAACCCCACTGTTTCATGATGAGCCACACTCCTGGAGTTGATATTTCCTCCAGATACCTGGCTCTTTTTTTGTCTTTTCAGGCTCAGGTTGTCTGGAAATTGTCCTGGAAAGCACAGGCAAAACTGTCAGAGAGTGCTTATAACTTCAGGAAATTCATCATGGACCGCTAGGGTCCAATATCTCTACACTATATTTTCAAGTATAGTAACATGCACCTAGTTACGAGTGTTATATGTGTATTTTCAGTTAACAGACACCTAGTTACCAGCTCTCCTAGCCAGTGTTCCAACACAACAGGATAAAAACTGTTCACATTGTCTTCAGTGAATGCCCCAAAGCACACTGAATTGTAGCATGCAAAAGGCAAGATTTCTTTCCCATCTATTCATGTGTATCAAATATTGCATGTATGTAGATGATGATAATTCATGCCATTTGGGGGTTATTTGGATGTGGTGTTCTGTTTTGAGCTCATCTTTCATCAAACCACGTTCATCAGTGCTTGGGTCTGTTTCATCCACTGGCAGGATTTCTGAGGCATGGGGAGGTTGCTTTGTTTGGTTTTTATTAAATTCCTGTTATGGAAGAATGGCAGATAGGATTTGGGAAGAAGAAAAGCTGTGCTTTTTCACAGAAGTAGGAAAATACAGTTCCAGTGTGAATGAGATCAGTGTCAATAGGCATCTGCTCCCAAGGAAATACACCATATTAGAGAAAGAAGATCACAGTTTTCTCCAACTGCAGCTTCTCTATTTTGATTAAGATCTGTGTTACAGTCCAGAGGAAACAGCAACAGGAGGAGAAGCTGCTGTTGCAAAACAATTGGACACACATGGCATTAATAATAATCTTTTTTTTTAAAAAAGTGACAGGAGGAGGATGCTTGATGCTCTTATTAGCATTGCAGGACACTCTGGAGCACAAGAATGCCCATGCCCTGATGCTCATGCATGAGGCAGTCATCCATCACTTCTCCCATCAGTTTCTCAAGTAGACCTCAAACCTGAGAGACAGAATATTCTTTGTGTGTGAAACTGCGTATTGACTGAGAAGCAAGTAAAAGTGGATGATGATTTAACTCTTTAGAAAAAAATCCTTGTCACTTACAAGTTCCTGTGTATACACTTCTGTTAGTTATTGAATCCACTGTGTCACCCATCAGGAGATTAGACACAAGCTATCCAGCCTTCACCACTTGTAAATGGATTTGAGCCGTATGGCTTGTAAACCCCACAGCCATCCTAATGTGAGTTTGGTTGGGTCCCATGTGCTGCTTCTAAAAACAAGTATTACTAATGTTTTTACTTCAAACTCACAAAACTTGGAACTGGTTTTAGGTCTGGATCTGACCTTTCCCAAAGTCTGGGAATGCTGAGATGATTATTATAAGTCTGTGAAGCCAAAGAGTAAAGGCAATACTTGGTAAATGTCCATAAAGAAAAGCACAAGAAGCACAAAACATTTTTGTGTCTCATAGCTGATATGGCCCAAAACCAAGGGACAGTGACTCTCTGGTATAACGTCCTTGACTCTTATTTGTTGTGTGAAGTATCTCTCTGTTAAGCAGAAAAACCACACAGTCATACAGGTTTGCTTAATTGGTTCAAAGGAGTTCAAAAGGTTAGGTAGAGTCCCTTCCTGGCTGTGTGCGTGCTGGGTGTGGGGAGGAAACACAAGCAAATTCTTCTGCTGCAGTTGGACAGCATTATCAAATTAACATTCAGCCAAATGCAAATTTTATTCTGCAGAAGATCTTATCCACTTTTGGAAGAGAATAGCTGCCTTTTCTTTGCTCAGTGCCCAGTAGAATGGTCTGATAAGGATGGACAGTGAAAGTGAACAGCACCTCTTTAAACCACCAGTCCCCCACAGTAACAGCTGAGGGTGGGTCACTTCTGCGTATTTGCTACTGCTTGTTCCAGCCTCAAAATGTGAGTTTTTTTTGAAATCTGATCCTTAGGAGCTCTAAACGCCCATGTGGATGAGGAATTGCCCTTTATAAAAGGAACACAGCATTTCTTACTCCCCTTCATGAATATTAACCATTTCCTTCTCAGAACATTGCAGTGACTTAGCTGACTTCTGTGCTTTGCAGATGTGAAAAATAAGGTTAAAACTCAGAGTACAAAATCCAAGAGAGAAATAATTTAAGGACAGAATTCTGCAAGAAATGTCGTTGTTTGTCTTTTAAATATTTATCTTCATAAAACCATTGAGGAGTTGGGCGGGGTTTTTTTGTATTATCTTATCCTTATTATGTCAGTTTTGTTGATGATCCTGTAGTCACCCTAAAATCCTTCCAAGGGCCCAAGATATAATAAGTAATACTGTAAATAACATGATAACATCTTATTATGTGAGGCATAAATGGTAAACTATTATGGGTGACAAAATATTTTTTAGCGGGTAAATGAGCTAGGCAAATACGTAAAGAACCAGGCAGTACGCAGTGCATAACCCATTAGCCTAATTCCTGTCTGTAAAAAAAGCAACAATTAACTGAGTGAGTTTGGAGAGAATGTTTCTTTCCCTTGGAAACTTTCATATCTTTGTAAGAAAATGAACGTCTTTAATGGGTCATTTATTTCATAGCTGTCTGCAATAGGGTTTTCCTTTGAAATCTATAGATACAGTCATCGTGAGAGACAGCGAGCCGTTAGAAACATGCAACAACTCCCTTGTTAGATCTCTTATTACTCACTCTGGACCTGATCTTTGCCCACTGACTTTGACTGGGGTTATGGTGGGGTACGTTACTTGGAAATAAAATTTAATAATACTGACCTTTCAGGACAAACTTGGAGTATATTTGTATCACAGAATTCATTCCTGCCACCGCTGGACAGTTGTTTGATCTCTTTCTAAATATCTTTTCCTGTCAAGTAATGGTCAGCTAGTCTTAACTGTCTGCAAATGTCCCTCCTTGAAGGGAGTGCTGCAGTTATTAAAAGAAGACTGCCTGAAAAGAAAAAAATATACTGTTATAACAGCACTAATATACAGTAACTAATTATTGTGCATATAAGAGTAATTGAGGTTGCAGCCTCTATTCCTCCAACCTAAGCTCCATAGTTCTCTGAGATACATAAATATTGGCATACCTATTTTCTAGCTGGGAAATAGAGGAAGAGATTGCATTATTTGCCCCATGTAATACAATGAGTTCTTAACATGGATGAGATTGGAAAATAGACTCCAATGTTCATTCTATAGACTTTGCTGCTTTCCTGAACATCCTCTCCTGAAGGATGGACCCTGTGAATGTGCCTTATAATATTGGATATTAAATGGTTGCAAAACTCACTGAAGTTGATGGACTGGTATTGCAATCCCTCAGAGAGGCAAAAGCTAAGTAGTCTTCCATTCAATGAGCGCTAGAATGGTAGAAGATACTATCCAAAATTACAAGAGTAATAGGAAAAATAAAGAGCCATCATGGCTTATGGCGGGGGGGAACAAACCAATATAAAGGGGGCAGAATGTCACTTGAAATTATGCCAGGGAACCTGCATCTTGGGTTTTTTTCATTAAGAAATGGTTGCATGAATTCAGGTTTAACAGAATTTCAAGATACAAAATGTTTTGCCTGAGGGAAATGGATCATTTTCATATTACAGGAATAGGCAGGCAAAGAAGGCAAGGCAGGCAGGCAGGAGGGCAGACAGGAGGGCAGACAGGAAGGCAGGAAGGTAGGCAGGCAGGAAGGCAGGCAGGAAGGAAGGAAGGAAGGAAGGCAGGAAGGCAGGAAGGCAGGAAGGAAGGAAGGCAGGCAGGCAGGAAGGCAGGCAGGAAGGAAGGAAGGAAGGAAGGCAGGCAGGAAGGCAGGCAGGAAGGCAGGCAGGAAGGAAGGAAGGAAGGAAGGAAGGAAGGAAGGCAGGAAGGAAGGAAGGAAGGAAGGAAGGAAGGAAGGAAGGAAGGAAGGAAGGAAGGAAGGAAGGAAGGAAGGCAGGCAGGAAGGCAGGCAGGAAGGAAGGAAGGAAGGAAGGAAGGAAGGAAGGAAGGAAGGAAGGAAGGAAGGAAGGAAGGAAGGAAGGAAGGAAGGAAGGAAGGAAGGAAGGAAGGAAGGAAGGAAGGAAGGCAGGAAGGAAGGAAGGAAGGAAGGAAGGAAGGAAGGAAGGAAGGAAGGAAGGAAGGAAGGAAGGAAGGAAGGAAGGCAGGCAGGAAGGAAGGAAGGCAGGAAGGAAGGAAGGAAGGCAGGAAGGAAGGAAGGCAGGAAGGAAGGAAGGAAGGAAGGAAGGCAGGAAGGAAGGAAGGCAGGAAGGAAGGAAGGAAGGCAGGAAGGAAGGCAGGAAGGAAGGAAGGAAGGAAGGCAGGAAGGAAGGAAGGAAAGCAGGAAGGAAGGAAGGAAGGCAGGAAGGAAGGCAGGAAGGAAGGAAGGCAGGAAGGCAGGAAGGCAGGAAGGCAGGAAGGCAGGAAGGAAGGCAGGAAGGCAGGAAGGCAGGAAGGCAGGCAGGAAGGAAGGAAGGCAGGAAGGAAGGAAGGCAGGAAGGAAGAAAGGCAAGAAGGAAGGCAGGAAGGCAGGAAGGCAGGAAGGCAGGAAGGAAGGAAGGCAGGAAGGCAGGAAGGCAGGAAGGCAGGAAGGCAGGAAGGCAGGCAGGAAGGCAGGAAGGCAGGAAGGCAGGAAGGAAGGCAGGAAGGAAGGCAGGAAGGAAGGCAGGCAGGAAGGAAGGCAGGAAGGAAGGCAGGAAGGAAGGCAGGAAGGCAGGAAGGAAGGAAGGCAGGAAGGCAGGAAGGCAGGAAGGCAGGAAGGAAGGAAGGAAGGCAGGCAGGAAGGAAGGCAGGAAGGAAGGCAGGAAGGAAGGAAGGCAGGAAGGAAGGAAGGAAGGAAGGAAGGAAGGCAGGAAAGAAGGAAGGAAGGAAGGAAGGAAGGAAGGAAGGAAGGAAGGAAGGAAGGAAGGAAGGAAGGAAGGAAGGAAGGAAGGAAGGAAGGAAGGAAGGAAGGAAGGAAGGAAGGAAGGAAGGAAGGAAGGAAGGAAGGAAGGAAGGCAGGAAGGAAGGAAGGCAGGAAGGAAGGCAGGAAGGCAGGAAGGAAGGCAGGAAGGCAGGAAGGAAGGAAGGAAGGCAGGAAGGAAGGAAGGAAGGAAGGCAGGAAGGAAGGCAGGAAGGAAGGAAGGAAGGAAGGAAGGAAGGAAGGAAGGAAGGCAGGAAGGAAGGAAGGCAGGAAGGAAGGCAGGAAGGCAGGAAGGAAGGCAGGAAGGCAGGAAGGCAGGAAGGAAGGAAGGCAGGAAGGCAGGAAGGCAGGAAGGAAGGCAGGAAGGAAGGAAAGAAGGCAGGAAGGAAGGAAGGAAGGAAGGCAGGAAGGCAGGAAGGAAGGAAGGCAGGAAGGAAGGCAGGAAGGAAGGCAGGAAGGAAGGCAGGAAGGCAGGAAGGAAGGCAGGAAGGCAGGAAGGCAGGAAGGAAGGAAGGAAGGCAGGAAGGAAGGCAGGAAGGCAGGAAGGAAGGCAGGAAGGAAGGCAGGAAGGAAGGCAGGAAGGAAGGAAGGCAGGAAGGAAGGCAGGAAGGAAGGAAGGAAGGAAGGCAGGAAGGAAGGAAGGCAGGAAGGAAGGAAGGAAGGCAGGAAGGAAGGAAGGAAGGAAGGAAGGAAGGAAGGAAGGAAGGAAGGAAGGAAGGAAGGAAGGAAGGAAGGAAGGAAGGAAGGAAGGAAGGAAGGAAGGAAGGAAGGAAGGAAGGAAGGAAGGAAGGAAGGAAGGAAGGAAGGAAGGAAGGAAGGAAGGAAGGAAGGCAGGCAGGAAGGAAGGCAGGAAGGCAGGAAGGAAGGCAGGAAGGAAGGCAGGAAGGAAGGAAGGCAGGAAGGAAGGCAGGAAGGAAGGAAGGAAGGAAGGCAGGAAGGAAGGCAGGAAGGAAGGCAGGAAGGAAGGAAGGAAGGCAGGAAGGAAGGAAGGAAGGCAGGAAGGAAGGAAGGAAGGAAGGAAGGAAGGAAGGAAGGAAGGAAGGAAGGAAGGAAGGAAGGAAGGAAGGAAGGAAGGAAGGAAGGAAGGAAGGAAGGCAGGAAGGCAGGAAGGAAGGAAGGAAGGAAGGAAGGAAGGAAGGAAGGCAGGAAGGAAGGAAGGAAGGAAGGAAGGAAGGCAGGAAGGCAGGAAGGAAGGAAGGAAGGAAGGAAGGAAGGCAGGAAGGAAGGAAGGCAGGAAGGAAGTAAGGAAGGCAGGAAGGAAGGAAGGAAGGAAGGAAGGAAGGCAGGAAGGAAGGCAGGAAGGAAGGAAGGAAGGAAGGCAGGAAGGAAGGCAGGAAGGAAGGAAGGAAGGAAGGAAGGCAGGAAGGAAGGAAGGAAGGAAGGAAGGAAGGAAGGAAGGAAGGAAGGAAGGAAGGAAGGCAGGAAGGAAGGAAGGAAGGAAGGAAGGAAGGAAGGAAGGAAGGAAGGCAGGAAGGAAGGAAGGCAGGAAGGAAGGCAGGAAGGAAGGAAGGAAGGAAGGAAGGAAGGAAGGAAGGAAGGAAGGCAGGAAGGAAGGAAGGAAGGCAGGAAGGAAGGAAGGCAGGAAGGAAGGCAGGAAGGCAGGAAGGAAGGAAGGAAGGAAGGAAGGAAGGCAGGAAGGAAGGAAGGCAGGAAGGAAGGCAGGAAGGAAGGAAGGAAGGCAGGAAGGAAGGCAGGAAGGAAGGCAGGAAGGAAGGAAGGAAGGAAGGCAGGAAGGAAGGAAGGAAGGCAGGAAGGAAGGCAGGAAGGCAGGAAGGAAGGCAGGCAGGCAGGAAGGAAGGCAGGCAGGCAGGAAGGAAGGCAGGCAGGCAGGAAGGCAGGCAGGAAGGCAGGAAGGAAGGAAGGAAGGCAGGAAGGAAGGAAGGACGGAAGGCAGGAAGGAAGGAAGGCAGGAAGGAAGGCAGGAAGGAAGGAAGGCAGGAAGGAAGGCAGGAAGGAAGGCAGGAAGGAAGGCAGGAAGGCAGGAAGGCAGGAAGGCAGGAAGGCAGGAAGGCAGGCAGGAAGGCAGGAAGGAAGGAAGGAAGGCAGGAAGGCAGGAAGGCAGGAAGGAAGGCAGGAAGGAAGGAAGGCAGGAAGGAAGGAAGGCAGGAAGGAAGGAAGGAAGGCAGGAAGGCAGGAAGGCAGGAAGGAAGGCAGGAAGGCAGGAAGGAAGGAAGGAAGGAAGGAAGGAAGGAAGGAAGGAAGGAAGGAAGGAAGGAAGGAAGGAAGGAAGGAAGGAAGGAAGGAAGGAAGGAAGGAAGGAAGGAAGGAAGGAAGGAAGGAAGGAAGGCAGGAAGGAAGGAAGGAAGGCAGGAAGGAAGGAAGGAAGGAAGGAAGGAAGGAAGGAAGGAAGGAAGGAAGGAAGGAAGGAAGGAAGGAAGGAAGGAAGGAAGGAAGGAAGGAAGGAAGGAAGGAAGGAAGGAAGGAAGGAAGGAAGGAAGGAAGGAAGGAAGGAAGGAAGGAAGGAAGGAAGGAAGGAAGGAAGGAAGGAAGGAAGGAAGGAAGGAAGGAAGGAAGGAAGGAAGGAAGGAAGGAAGGAAGGAAGGAAGGTTGGTTGTATATAGAGCATGGTGAATGGAGTGGTTTATTTTCAGCTCAGTATCTGAAGGCTGGGACTGACTGCACAAGAGCGAGAGCAAGAGATTCGGTATATTAAGGAAAGACATTCACTAGGTGCATTTCTTCTACAAGTGTCATGACAACTAAACGGACCTACTAAACAGCGACTGTTTATTCACTGCTGTTACCACACCGAACACTGGCTGTGCGTGGTCTGTATTTTGCAGTACTGCTTACCTTATGATAAACTGACTGTCTTTCCTCATCCTCTGTAACTGCAATTGGGAACAATAAATGAGTATGAATGTGTAACATTGCCATAAAGTAAAACTGTTAGATTTCATGTACCACCTTCTCTAAGCCATGGTAAAAATACAGTTTAATATAAATACTGAACATTACTCTGAAACATGTTATTGCAGAAGTGTGGTTAATTTAATGTTGGTTGAAACCATGTCGCAGTGTAGTGATGCAGTAGGCCCAGAAATATCCCCATATATGTAAACAATAGAATCAGGAACCTGTGCTTCAGCAGTTAAAAATATCGTAGTTGTAAAGGTTAAGGGAAAGAATTCTGCTTGCCCTTTGGGGGTTTTTGTCCTCAAGGCTGGCTTCTGAGGGACACCTGGGGTCTTAGCCAATGCTGGTCTTTGTCTGAACTCCTCATCTTGCAGAATTCAAACAGTCAAAACTTCAATGACCTTACCTCAGAATACCTCTATTCATCTGAAAATGTAACTAGAAATATCCAGAATGAAGAAGAGAAATAAACCAAATAAATTACATCATCCTTGTTTTACCTAATGTTTCCTGCCAGTGTATAATAATTAACAATTACTAGGGGGTAAAAGAAAGCCTTGGAAAGTAAAGCACTGCTATGACAAACTTCCCAAGTAACCTCAGCTGCCCCAGTGCATTCCAGACAAGATAAGCTGTTTGGGAGATAACAAGGGATCAGGTTATACTGGAGTGATGTGCTACAAGATCCTCACTTTGAACTGCATCCAGAAGTGAATAGGTCATCAAGGCAGCTGCTGAGGAGCCAGTGAAAATGTTCCTACTCATTAAACTGGTCTAGCTGAGGGGTGGCCAGATTCAGCTCAAGTTGTAGGTATTTTGGTACACATTACTCAATTTCTACAATTTTCACCAAATTAAGAGTTGGAAAGTTATTGTTATCTGGTAAACTATTTTGAGGTTGAGAAATGCTTCATAAATGACAGTGAGAATTATATGATTAGTGACTAAATAAAGCATAAGATTTTGTTTGTGCTCCTGAACCGTGTTTTCAGAGAGCAGAGAGAACCCCACTTGTAGCCCTTCTCCAGTGCTTACAGCGTTCCACGCATAACCATGTCTTACAGCTGCAGAGAAAACACAGCTCTGCACAACAAAAGTTTTATAAGGATGTTGTAAGAAACTTTATTCCAGTTTCTGTTATTACTCATCCCACTGTAAAACTGCAAACTTGTCTAGACCTTCCTTACACTGAAGTGACTGATGGTAGAATTTGGTCTCTGTCAGGTAGTCTCTTGGTTGACGCCTATGTATTGGTGATATCTAGTTTGCAATGTTGGGTGAAATCTGAACCTTCTGTTTCGACATCTTTGCTGTTCTGGAACGTGACTTGAATATTTTTCCTCATATGTGTGTGAAATGAAATCCAAAGGGTAATTAATGTTTCCCTCTGGCTTATGCTAAATTTCATGCCAGTGTTGACCTCTTTATTTTACCCTTGCAGTGTTTTGGCAAAAAATATCTATCAATCTCCACCTCTTGAGTTACATTTGATCCTGGTAGGTCTTTCCATGCACCCTGGGCAACCTGCAAACTCCAGGTTGTTGCCTCCTCTGCTATTTCTGTATTCACGGTGAGACGAAATGCACTGTTAGCACCAGGTGAAGTGTTTGTGGCTGGTTAAACTGATGTAGGCAAAGTGTATGTTCACTTTGATAACAACCACCCTTTACAGCAGTGAATGCCACCAGTGGCTTCCTTCACAGCAAGCCCATCCTTCACAGCCGAACCTTAACATTGTGCTCAGAGTAGACACCTGCTGTGACAAAGCGGATGGAGGGTGCCTCCCCCAAGTTGTTATGGTTCAGAAGGGTCTTGGATTGATTCTTTAACTGAATCTTAGGTTCAGACCACATGAGCAAACTGGAGCAGGAAAGTACATATGGTTGTTTATCTTTTTTCTAGATATGCTAATGTATTTTCCTATGTAAAGAAAAGTGATACTGTACTGGAAATAATACAAAACTCGTGCACCATGTGTTCCTGGAGAGATGAGCTGGCGGAAAATGTGTATTAAGGCTGCTTAGGTGTGGAGAGGAGAGAGAGCCATCACAGGTCTGGTGTGCCCTGGGAGAAAGGATCCAGGAAGATCCAGGTGTTCAGAGGGTTGCTGGCCCCACAGCCTGTGCCAGACAGCAAGGACATGTGGCTACAATCTCCTGAGACTGAGGAAAGCTTGAAGCTCTTAGGTCACAATGCAGCACCCAGATGAGTCATGCAGTGAGGGTTAGTGAGCTTTAACAAGGCGATGGAGTAATATTCTACTAGTTGACATAAAATTAATAAGTGAAGAGGAATATTTTTCAGATAATTGAAATGGTCTCCTACTGTACCATATTTCTATGTGTTGAAAATGGTTCTTATTTTTCATGTTTAACATTTTTTACCTGATTTTTAAATTGCACACAGCCAATCAAGGAAAATTATAGCTCCAGAAACATGGTCTTCCGTGTCATATATTTAGTCATGTTTAATAAGTGTTGTTTCAAGTCAGGTAGGTGTATTTAGTTGGGGAATCTTTTAATTTTCTGTTACCATACCTGAGTTTTCAATCAAGATGACATTATATTTCTAGCATTTCTCAGTTTATCTGGTGCATAGAACACAACTCATCTAAAATGATTATTCTAACTCATACCAAAAAATAAGGAGCAGAGTTGTAGGTAAATATCATACAGCTGCTGGGAAATGCATTTCTGAAGTGAGCATAGCTCTCGTGGAGCTCACATGCAGTGATTGAGAACCATGCTCTTGGAAACCTTTTCTAGGTTTCTTTATATGTACACTCTAAATTTTATTTCTTTAAAATGTTTTAAAACTACGGATTTATCATTTATTTATTTCAGTCGTCTGTGTTTTAAATTTCTGTCTCCATCCTGCGGTTAAAATCTTATGTTCTGATAACCTCGGAATAAATTCAGAAGTGCTTCAAGGTTTCTAATTTCAGAGGAAATCTGTACTGTAAGATGTGAAGCGTTTTTGAACCTAGTCCTCTGATAGTCTTATGTGCCATAAATCTTATAGCATGATAGCTATAAATTTAACATGCAGTTTGACAGCTGTATTTATTTTTGGTTCTCTAAACGATTCTGCAGGAATAACAAGAATCCATTTAGACAAGAGCAAGAAACTCCAGCCTTTTCTTTACCTCACTTTTCAGAAAGTAAATTGTGTTTGCTAATTAACAACTTCAGGGTAATGACCAGACTGCAGGAAACTTTCAGTTCTCTGACAGAATTTTAGACCTCATTAGCAAAACCCTTTCCCACTCTGGTAGTCACAGGTAAAATCCCAGGCTAAGGGGCTTGGGATTCTCATTCCCTGATGCAAAAGGTAGTTCAATTCAGGCTGCTTTTTAGTCTGTTCAGTTTTAGCTGTTCTCAGTAACATTGGCAAGGTCAGTGGTGTGCTTTAACTTGGTACACCTCGGTCATGCAATTGTATGTATATTCCACTAAGACGACTCATGAACTGCATGCAAAATTTGTTCCCTTAAGACACTTCAGAGGCAGTTAGCCCAGGTGCTGAAATATTCTCTGAAGTCACTTAAAATGCACCGACTCCATTAAAAGAAAGAAAAAGCAGACATCAGCAGTCTTGCCATCTGTAAGAATACAGATACCTGACGTTCAGAAGAATGTTGTATAACAAGCAACACCAATGTTCAGCCTTAGTCTGGTTCCAGATTAATTCAAAGCAAGTCCAATGGAAGCAAAATCATCTAGGGAGTTTATTTTATGTAAAATATAAACATGTTAACAGGAGAAAATACCTTTTTCTTATGTTACAACCTTAATAACCAACGTGAGATTTATCTTACAGTTCTGCAGGTAGTGCAGGGTTTAATTACATGTATATGATTAAAAAAAGCAGATACTCAACCGTACACATACACCGTGTATTGTACGCTTTACTAGAAATTCAGTATTTTTATGTGTCTCCAATTGTATGTCTAATAATGTTACTATCCCTTACTCCATTTAAAAAAACTAACACAAAATATTTAAGTAGTTTTATTATGATTGCGTCGTTTTGACAAGGTAGAGAGGGACTATATATTTACAAACAGATATACATATTCAAAGCCACTGGAAAAACAGCCCTTTCCATATTCCTTCCTCTTCACTTTCTTCTTCCCCCTGCCCTACACTCATACTCATACAGCATAGGGTGACTTTACTCCTAAAGAGTTCTGGATAAGTTATGGCGCTTGAGTTAGGTCTTCAAAAGCCACTGAAGCCAGAAAGTTGTTTCCAGGAAAAGCACTCGAACCTGTAATATGGCTGCCCTGATGGAGCTCGTGCTGTTAGAGTGAGAGGTGTGAGAGGTCTCGGAAACAATTTAGTGTGTGAACACAATCTGTCTTGGGACTTTTGCAAATACGAACACCATTGCAAATATAAAGTTGATGGTTAAGCTCAGCCTCTTTAAGGAATGTATGCCTATTAATGAGGTTTTGGAGAACTTCAAAGTGTCTTTACAAAGGGTTTGCTCCTGCCACTTTGGAACCCCTAGGAGAAGGGTGAGGATTATATAAAGGCTGGAGCTGGTACAAGCTGAGTGTTAGGAAGCTGTGTGCCAGCCCAGCTCTTCCTACAGACCTACCACGCTATCACAGAAAAGTCATTTACTCTTTAATATTCCTGAATATAGTGAAATTGCCACCTGCAACAGCCTTCATCAGAAGCATTAGTCTGTTAAATTGACCACTGTGAATGGCACACACAATTTATTTTATGTTGTGCAATAATCCCAGTCTTGATAACCAAATGAAGCAGAATTATTAAAGAATTATAGCAACTCTGAGACGACAAATAAAGGGAGTTATGTGAGGTTTCATATTAACTCATTTAGGCAAAGTCAGCAAGCAAACCTCCTAGGGGGTAAAGAATCATTAGCATGTAAAGAGGTGTGGGCTTAGCCCAGATGGTCCCATCAGGTGGCCACATACCTCCTGATAGGTGTTATTTGACCTTGTATGCAAAAGGAGTGCATTAATCTGAATGAGTCTTGTGGACAAGTCCAATTGCTTTGAAGTAGTGCATGTTAACAGGAAAGAAATTAAAAGGGTGTCTACTGAGGCTTCCCAAGGGCTATTTGAATATTAACTGCCATGTTAAATTGACAAGAAACACCTCAGCAACAGAACTGATGCAACAGGAAAAAGCCCTGGTCTTTCATTGATCAAAGAGACTATGGTGTCTAAAAACCTAAGAATAACCTTTGCATTAACAACACATAAAGTCAGTGACTTTCTGATATGGATACCATAGATGCTGGCCTCTAGGAAACATCCAGTGTCTTTGATGGTGTGGTTTTTTTACACCAGCTCTTATCCTACTTCATTACCGCTTCCCTTTACATGAGCCCAAGTGGAGAGGAGGAAGATGCAAAAAAGATTGTTCTCCTTGATAGCACTCACGCAAGGACCAAGAATAAACACAGCTCTTAGGATTATTTGTACTTGAGGCTGTACAGAGCACAGATAAAATGGCAGAGAGAGCAATAACTGTACCATCAGCTGACTGACAGCTAACTCTGTGTTTGGTAGAAGAGAATTCTCCTGTGAGAAGTGGTGCTTTTCTAAATTATAGTCATTGATAACTGTGCCACAGAATAAAGTAAGACAGTCGTTCTCAGATGGGGTAGCAAGTAGAGTGCGAAAAAGGTTGTGAAGTCCAACTCCTCAGGTACATACAGCTACGGTGTAGCAGACAGAGTAAATCCTGCATCCTCGTTATGTATGAATAAATATGTATGAACAAATTTGGGCTTCCAAAATTTACAACCCAACTAGGACTACCAGCCTAAAAATGAAAATTGGGTTGTAACTAGAGATCACAAGCAAACAGCTGCAAAAGCAAAAAGACAAAGGCAAAATGTTAAGCTGATTGGAATTTCATGAGATTGACAGTGTTGCTTAAAGTGCTTGGGTTGATTACATTTTAAAAAAATAAAAGTACATACAAATTAAAACAGAAAACTAATAATATTAACTACATAAGTTATAATACAAATACAATAACAGACCAACAAAAGAGAAATAAATTAAAACAAACACTGATAACAGGTACTAGCAAAGAAGAGGTACACAGCCAAAACTTCTTAAAATTTCTAGTACACATTCAGCTGTAAGATACTGCTCATACTTGTCAGCCACAAGCAGCAAAAAAGGAGATGAAACAAGAAGGGTCTGCTGCTGAGAGGCATCGAATCACTGGCAGCTGCAAGTTGTCGGCTCAGGTCCCAAGTACATGATGCTGTAACAGATGGGTGAATGAAATGTAATGTCTGAAGATAAAAGACAGGTTGCGGTAGCACTTTAGGACCAACCATGTAACATGAATTTCAGTTTCAGCTTAGTTAGGTCTTTAATATCTTCATTAAATCTAATGCGAAGGAAATGCCTACTGCTTTATTTTCTTTACTCCAACCTCTAAAGGAACAAGACCTTTAAAATGTAATCGACTGCTCTGAGGTAACTGTAGATTATTAAAATAGAAGTGACAGGAGTAATTTTGGGACTTAATTTCAACAAGGTGTTCTGCTTCACTGGTATGGTTTCTTCATCACCCCCCTCCCCCTTCTTCCTCCCTCTGCTGTGTCTCAAAAATAGAGATTACATAAAATCCTGACAGCCTGTTCTGTGAAACATAGAAGTTGAGGTCTGAGCTCATCCTCTAAGATAACTGAATCATCAGCACTGCAGTGCTTCATTGGATTCAGTGGAAACACAGCACAGGACAAAAATGTTCTTTTTTCTAACTAAGAACAAAGTAATAAGATTTATAAATGGTCAATGCATCTCAGCAACAGTGTGTGAAACAAGTAGGAAACTTCAGATGTTATTAGGTCTAATATATTCAGAACCCAACACCATAAAAATAGTCCTTCTAGGGAAGCAGAGAGTACTGTTAGACATCTGTGCTACAATTTTGTTTTCTAGCTGCTGGCTGAAAAGCTTTTATTGTCCTAGATATTTTTCCATTTTTTCATAAGGGACTGGAAATCTACACATAAGCATAAGAGAAAAAGGATTATGTTTTATTTAATCAACTAAAATACTTTACATTGTATGATTGTTCGTGTGAGGATCCCAATCCTGCAAAACCCATGTAAGTGTCCTTAATTTGACAGAGAAGTTCTGCTGCCTAGACCGGCACTATTCATACAGCCATGATGGACAGTGTTGCTGGACTGAAGTCAAGACATGCAGCACACTGTAGGCTGGGTATAATTTGTATTGTGACTGCAATCTACAATTTATATTGTGACTGCAATCTATAGTTTAGATTGTGACTGCAATTTTTTTTTTAATCAAAAGAACATGGTCCTTAGTTCAGCTGTGGTAAGCACAAAGTGAGTATTCCACAAATTTTCAGACCTGATGTCAGACCACCAATGTTGGACTGGTGTGATACCAGTGCTGTGATCTTTTCATGGGCTAGCATGAATTTAAAATGGTTTTTCATACTTTACGAAAAGGCTTATTCTAGTAATTTTACTCTCAATAACAGACTGCGCTTATCTGTATGTTTTACAACCTAGCACCGTCCTGCAGCTGAAGAAAACCAAAGACTATTATCCTATACTTTAGCATTTAAATATTAATTCGTATTATTAAGAATTTTTTAAAAATCATTTTTCAGATAAGTCAATTGAAATATGGAAAACATTTCCTAAAATTGAACCAACTTACAAGTCATTTTTATGAAAAATTACTTTTCATATAAACATGAGCCTTGAACATTCAAATGATATCTGAAGAATATCTTCTTTGTTGCTTATTTTAAAATTGAAGAATGCCCTGAGAATGTTCAGCAGTAAACTGTGAAGTACAGACCTTTGGACCAGCACTGGTTAATGCTGATCTAGAAAGTGCCTTCATTCACAACAAGGAAACCTTACCCATTTTAAAAGGCAAGTGATTATTAGATTTTTATATGGAAATTATGAATGCTTATCAATAAATCCATTAAAGAGGGATTTGCAGGTTTAGCTTTTCAGTGGAAAAGCTCCTGGGCCTCAGTGAGAGTTGAAGTCTCCTGTAAGATGTCTGTCTTCTGCGCTAAGGCAGAACATTTCATTCTAACGTCAATAAAAGAACTAGAGCTGCATCCCAATTATGCTTTCCTTGAGCCTGCACACCAGCCTTCATTCATGTGCATGATCTCTGTAGACCACTATTATTCACCTAAGTAAGTACTCTAAGGTTACATTCTACGTCTGTTTTCTTGTATCGGTATAATAACATGATAAATTACAAATAATGTTCAATGAAAAGTCCACTTCTGCTTCTCATTCAGTGTAGAGTGTTACATTTCCTTAGTTTACAAAATAGCCATTGATAAATCCAACTTCAATTGATGTTACAGCAGAAGCTAGTACTTCATTTTCACCGTTATTTAACAAAAGATATTTCACATTCACAGTAGACTACAATGAAAAAAAGTTATTATCCTTCCTACAGAAAACTAAAGTATAAGATTAGGCTGCACTTCAAAAGCTGTTTCTTGAAATGAAGTGTTGGCCATGCAGTGGCAGGCAGGCTTCTTAAAGAAAAGAAGGACCAAAAGCAACATTGTCTAATAAATACTTAATGAGAGTGAAAGAAACATAACAGGTAGCAATAAATTGTGAGTTGGGAATAATTTCTTGTAAATACTAGAACCAACTGTCAATCCCCCTGAAGACAAGAGTGTTTTTGCTGTTGACTTCATTGGAATAGGAATTTGGCTACTGAAGTTCGAGACTTGTATAATGGAGTGAAAGTGTCAAACCAAGCAAGGTAGTTACCCGGTGTTACCACTGCCTCAGCCTACTGTCGATCCCTTCTCATACCCTATTGATACTTTCTTCTACATTCATTCTTTGCCAGATTCCAGTATGTGAGTACAGCAATGGTATTAGCCGGTGCATGACCAGTGCCAGCCACATTCATCCAGTAAAATCACAAACTAAGCCTTTCGCACTAAGCCTTTTGATGTTTTTAAAATCAGACACTCCAGAGCCCTATCTGTTTCTGTGGTGACCCAAATGCTGTCAAACATGGCCAAAACGTTAGAGACAATATATATAACAGCTGTGTCAACTAATGGTTTTTATCTATTAAGTTATGTTGCTAAGAAATGAATTCTGACTTGAGAAATGAAAATGGGACCTACAGGTATTCAGAAAACTGCAAGATCAAGCCATGTGTTATGTATTGTACGAACAACACTTAATTAAATAGGTGTAATTTCAGTCCTGATGGATATGTTATAGGTGAGCAGTGTTGCGATCTCTCCAAACTCAGTTAAGGAAACAACCTATGATATCGTTTTAAGAGAAAGATAAGCTCAATTTCTGTAAATGTAATTTCTATCTCTGTCATATGTGTCATCTCACTCCCTTTATTCTAGTGCTCTATAAGTCCCGAAATCTCACCTTATCTGTACTATCTCGTGATAAGCAAAGTGACTGGACATACAGAATTACTTAGTTCCAATGTAATTTAAATCCCTCTATGTGAATTTTAGGCCTGAGGTTATGCACCAAAAGTTTTTAACAATGCAATGCTTAAATGATTTTCAAAGAATATCTTTTTTGCAGCAGAGAGTAACATGTAAAAATATCCCCCATAAAACCACAGTTCCAACCATCATGAAACAGATTTTTTTTCATTATACTTAAAATGAATAAGTACATGTCAGGATCTATTTAAAGGAATGCTTTGTAAATCAACACACCCCAAAGCCATTTAAAAAGTTTTAAACAATTTTGCCCTAAATGCAATGAACACTTCCATATAAAATACTACTCTACCTGGACTGGGTTTAACAGTTGACATCCAAATCTTATCTGTAAATGTTAGTCCATATAAATTCCACTAAAATCCGACTGTAATTAACTCTTCAATCAGACTTAAAAACTACAAACAATCCCCCCCTTCCCAAAACAAACTTCCATGTGTCAAAAATGGACGGTTATAGTCAAGATCACATAGGCCATTTAACAGGAGACAGAGTGTATCGTTGTTCAACCATACAAGATGCGGTCTGTGTAAAAGTCAGTTAAGGGGGGCCATCACCTTCTCTTGCGTGCAGCATCATTGTGTGCAATTGTCACAGTTTGCCAAGTTACTCTCTTGACTGATAGAATAAAATATAGCCAGACTCTGAATTTTTTGATATATCAGAGGTCAGACCATAGAATTCTTCAATAGCTTGAGCATCTATTTTCTGCAAAATAAATAAAAAATTTTAATGTGCTGTTAGGTAAAAGAAATATCAAACAGATTAAATGACTGTATAAACACAAAAGACAAATTTGGTTATTTGTTTCAGGGTAGCAATTAGCAAATTGTTTGCGGTTTAAGCAGTGAAAGGGTAATGTTCAGGGGCTTACTGGTCTCACTCGTGGAAGTCAATACGAATGTTTGTCTCAGCGAACCTAACTGAATTAGGCTTCTTCCAATAACAGAGAGACTCCTTGAAATGCAGGAGTGAACATGGTTAAAACACGTAAGTGTAACCATGTGACCCCATCCTTCTGAAGTTTCCAGAGACCCTCTTCAGGACATGCCCCATCCAATGTCCAAGTGCTTACTTTCCTCCACTGGATTTACTCCTGGGAAATCAGACTCAAGACCTCAGTTTTACCAAGGCGCCACAACCACATAAAGGGTTTGCTTAGGAATGGATTGCAGAATGCTTAGACAGAATCTGTAATAGCTGTGGGCCAGGTCCTGCCCTAATTTACATTCAGACAAACCCAGATCGACTAGAGAATCCAGAGTTTCTTGTAACTTCCCAATTGTTCAAAAATCAAAATTCTACAGCAACGCTAGTTTTACGCAGTCCAATTTTGCCAAGTGATATTGCCAAGGATTGCAGCATAGATCCTGGATATTTTAGGTTTTAATGAATTAAATTAATTTTATTAGATATAGAAAACATTCCAAATTAAACCCTTGATGTCTGATATTAAAAATGTTTGATGTTGCTCTGAAATAAAATGACCCCTTCTGACATTGACAGAGTAAGAACTACAGGATTAATGATTTTTTTTTGTAATCTTACTTCCTCTAACAGAGTTGAGCTAAATGCCACGTTTCAACCAAACTGTGGCTGTGCAGGCTAGTAATCTATACCCAGATATGCATCAAAATTTTAACCCCAAACAGAGAAGAGAACATAAACACAAAAGCTGTGCTCATGAGCTTCAGCATACTGACCTCTACAATGTCATCATCAAACAAGAGCCAAAATCCATGACTTTTCACAATAGTAATATAATGCCCCCGATTCGGTCCACTAGAAAGCAAAACCAAACCACAAACCTCAAAATATTAGAAGATACGGTTGAGTCCATTTTGATGTCACATTTCTAGATGCAAACAGACTGAATTATAACTAAATGTTATGAAGAACATAGTAAACATACCCCTGGCAGTACAGTAGACATTTACTCTTTTGACCTTTTTACTGACTTCTTGTAATTACTTTATCAACAGAAAGCTAAACATATCATTTTCTTCTGTGCCATGATCATTTGCAAATTAACCTATAGAACACTTAACAATTTGCTCATGGCAGGCATCAACTATTGTAAATATTTTTAAAACATTATGAACTAATTTTAAGGGGGAAAATTGTTTGGTATGAACCGTGAATATTTACTTACATACAGGCTTTGAGTAGAGGGAGACAAAGTCGTATTCCTAGAGCCCCAAGGATTTTTCTGTTTGTTTCATGTTTGACAATACCTCATATGTGAGAGGCTTTATTAAAGCTATCATATTCATTGCCTTGACAGGAGACCAGTGTCTGGCCCTCACAGTCCTGGCTCCCTGGCTCTAAGTGGGCTTATGAGGAAGGATACAGCTCCATTAATTTAAGAAGATCTTGTGACTTTTGGAGGCCTGAGGAATTATTTTTTAATCAAGTACAGATTTATTATGAGGGATGGTGGCTAAGATGTTCAGGCATATGAATGCCAAAGACACAAGAAAGTTGGTGCAACAGCAGGGTTTATGTCCTCCCTCCTGCTCTCCCCACATGCTGTCAGGCATGCCCCTGCCTTTGGCAAGTAACTGGCAATAGCTCGAGATATACATGAAAGTAGCTTACCTTCCACAGTGAACAACAACAGCTACCAAGTCATACATCCGATCTAAGTTGACAGCATCGCCAGATGTGTTGAAGAGACGTAACTCCAGAGGAAATACTACACGGTAAGACAGCTTAGTATACCTGTGCAATTGCTCCATATACTTGAATCTCTTGAGGTGTAAGGCAAGAATCATTGGCAGTTTTTTTACTCTCATCCTGTGAAACCATTAGAGTGCATATGATAAAGACCGGACCAGTTCAAAGCCATTCTGCCTTTCCTTAATGAGTAAATATTTGCATTATAAAAGCACTTTGTAATTAACAGTAGTCAACCAGCAGTAGCTTCTAGACTAAGACACATGTAATAGCTTTGAATCTGTCTGTAGCTTCTCTGGCCCACACAGAGAATGCACTTGGATTGTAAGGTTTCCAGGTATCTAAACACAATAAATATCAAGGAGGAGATTTGTCAAAGCCTCAGAAGGATGTGGTGAAATAGCCTGCTCTTTGCTTACCTTTTCTGCGCCTCTTGTTTACTGCAGCAAGTTTCACAGTAGTATTTCTGTTCACTACATAATGTCTCTGTGTTACTGAAGTCTCTGTAAATAAATACAATTATCAGTTCTTAAAGGATCTTAATACTTTTGCCCCACTTCGGCTGAAGAACTGGAACCCTAAAAAACACACAGGATGAAATCCTCTCTCCACTCAGTCCAGCTTCCTAAAACACTAAAAGCAACTGGACTGGGGTATGCAAAGGGACTAAAGGTGTCTGGCTGCTATAACAGCCCTGCATTAGGAGCTGGCCCTCCATACGATACAGGTGGAGGGTCAGATATCTCAAAATGGGACTTATGTCCTGGGCTTTTACCTGCCAAGGGGCTGCCTAGACTTGGGTGTAGTTGCTCAATCCATCCAGTCCCATTTTAAATTATTTGCAGACTGGAACAGTTTCAAGTGTATTTCTGTTATCCCCAAATAGCTCACATTTTATGGGTTCTTCTGTAAGATAGGTTTGAAACCCCTCACACAGAAGAAATAAATTGAAGTCCGTTTTCTGCATCTTCTAACCGCTCGAACTGTAATCCAGGAGTTATTTGATTATACCTTCTTGTTGCCTAAAAAGGAAACTGATAGCTAGTATAACAGATTTTGTAAATCCCAGCCAAGTAAATATACTTGGAAATGTTTCTGAATTGGGCTTTTGAAGTGAGAGAGGCAAAGACAGGCTGGTTTGATAGTGCATCTCAGTTCACAGAAAAGATTTGTCAGAAGTCACAGTGCTGATATGCTTTGGACCAGAATTGTAGGTATCTAAAAAACTTAACTGTATAAAAAAATTACAGTAATTTTTTGTCACTTCTAGTGTTACATTGTAACTGAGCAGGTGTTTTGAAAACTGTAAAAACAGACATAGTCACCCATCTTCCACTTTAAGCACACAGGTTTTCTTGTGACTTTGGGCCTTAAATAGATATATCTGAAGTTCAGAACTGATCTGTTGATTGTACCTACATTGTACCTAATAGACTTCTGAACTCCAGACAAATTCAGACCCATTCAGACTCAATAAACTCAATTGCAGTTCACACGCCCAGGGGTTGAAGTCATACTGCACGTTCAGCCTGCTCTCACAGTAGGCAGCAACAGCATCATCTTACAAAGGCAAGGGGAGGATTCCAGATGATTGTTTCTTCCTGGCATCATCACCACAGGGGTAGATGGGAGACCTGAAGACTGTACAGCTTGACAGGGCACAGTTATTAGAAGTTATGTAAATAACTTCATAAAAGGGGAGGATTTTCCACTTTCAAGTTTTAAGTTCTTTAAGGTTGATGGACCATGACAGAGAGGCAATTCATATGACTGAATAACATTTATACTAACTGAGAATGCTTTTACTAGGGTTTCTTTTTTATATGGTTTTCGAAATGTTGATCAGAAAGTCCTGAAATTTAGGACAAAATACATCTCTTGAAAAGTTGCAACAAAACTTTGATCATAAGTATAATTTTCTATCTAAAAGAAAAATAAAGCATGATCACTGGAAAGGATTTAGAATCATAGAATCACAGATTCATTAAGGTTGGAAAAGACCTCTAGGATCATCAAGTCCAACTGTCAACCCAACGGCACCATGCCTCTTAAACCGTGCCCTGAAGTGCCATGTCTACAAGTTTTTTGAACACCTCCAGGGATGGTGACTCCACCACCTCTCTGAGCAGCCTGTTCTAATGCTTGACCACTTCTTCAGTAAAGAAATTTTTCCTAATATCCAACCTAAACCTCCCCTGATGCAGCTTGAGGCCATTTCTTCCCGTCCTAAGTGGTAAAACTTCAGTGGTAACCATTGATCTCGAATATCTGATTTCACATTTGAATTTAAAGACAAAATTAACTGAATTCAGCCAATTCCTCTGAACCTTCCCCTGAACTTTTCAGGGAATCATAAGTGAAGAGATGAAACTTTAGAAAAGATTAGAGACCAGTTATACGTGTGGAGAACATAATGCTGTAAGATTCAGTATAATGTGATTGTGTAAATTTTAGGTCTTCTGTTAAGGAAATAGTCTGATGTTTATTTTCAAAACCTAAAGTCTCAATTTAAAAAAAACCCAAACAAGCCTGTGGAATTTATTAGTCCTTCCCACTTCAAATTGAAGCAATGGAAATAAAATTTTTCTAACATAAAGAAACATGTACAGATGGTACATGAAAATGAATTAAACTCAAAGAGTTTCTGAATTCCTTTTGAAATGTATTAAATATTCTGAAACCATTAATATCTAACATTTTAAAGGATAAGTTGACTGCTATGGGAATCAGATGTGTGAAAGCCAGAGAAATATGCAAATACTTTATAAGCTGAGGGACGTTCCCTTACATGTCCCTTGGCATTAGTTCTTTTGTTCCTTTGCCTTCTACTCCCACCTGACAGGCTGTTACCCTGTTCTACCAAAGCAGGTGAGACACAGCTATGGAATTTAGAGGCATTACCAATTTAATTATTCAGCACATATTAACTCCTTTTCCTGTACCAGGAGCAAAACTGGTGGCATATTTATAAGCAACAACTCTTTCCTTGGGGAAAGGGAGGTATGCAGGTGAGAATTAGATGCTTTTGCATCTAATTGTAAATTAGATCTAGTAGATTAGATTAATCTAGTAGATTAGATTGCATCTAGTTGTAAACTGCCACTTCAGTAGCTGTTTCATCAATCAAGACTTTTCAGCGTGGCACTGAAACTGAAACAACTGAAACAACTGTTCAGATGTTGAACAGTTAAAAACAACAGATCATTGACCTGAGTTCACACAAAGTCTGCATGTACAAGAACTATAGGCTTGAGGAACTTTATACTTGCAGAGCTAGTTTCAAGACACTTCTAGCTCTTTCCTATTCCATTAACAAGCCAATCTGCATTCTGTTTATATGGTATTTTAACAGGAGAAAGGAATTTTTAAATATACCCTCTGATGATCTACTAATTTCTCATTGACCTCATGTGCTTCCACAGTCCATCTCTCCACAGCCTCTATGCTACAGTGTGAAAGATGCTTTCTGTTGCTTACATGCATAAATTATACAAATTTTCTGTTTTAAGAGATGAGATAATTCTTAGTGGAATAAAAAAGCACAGGTGGACTAGTTAAAAGTCAGGATCAAATGGACTAGTAAAATTTGCAGCTCCTAGTGGAAATGAAAATAATGGATCTGCACTATATTTGTTATTAGATGTCTATTGCTTCAGGCCCGATTGCCTACCCTGTGGAGCTAGACTATGCTGGAGGCTTGTATTCTTTGGACCTCTTATGTACACAACGACCTTCTCAATCTGAAGAGCTACAGAAATAGCTAAAAAGAACAATCATCTGTAGTGGCAAAGAAATTAATTCTACTTAAATGTTATTTTGCATAGTTTTTCTTTAATTTTCCTTTTCAATGCAGTAGCACTTAAAGCAGTAAAGACACAGCAAAGCACTTGTCAAAGAAAAGGAAACAGCGTTTCCAAAAAGAGTAATATTTTGGTCATTCCTATTAACAGAAACCACGAAAGCATTTACACTTTGTTCAATAATGCATAATACCATAGAGCAATGAGAGGAAATCCATATTCTAACTGAATATATGGTTTCTAAACAGAGGTAGACATGCTGCTTGTGCAAAAGACAATCAGAATAGATGATAGGTGATGTCTCTTTTCCTGTTTAATCTGTTAATAGCAATCTGCACCTCCCACCCCAAGAAAACAAAAACTGGGGTTTTACTTCCCTCTATTTCCAAAAGAAACTTTGGGTGGACTTCATGCTATTAAAGTAAAGACAGATACTATACTGGCATGTATAAACAACCTTTTAGGGCATCCATTCTTCTCAGGATTTTATAGATCTCTGCTGGAATATTGTGCCTAATTTTAGGCAACTGCACTTCAAGATAGATAACGTTCAAGAGAGGGGTTCAATTGGAGAGAAGGACGAAAAGTAATGAACGTGACAGAGATCTAGAGAAGATAGACTGTGACGGAAAGGTTGAATGACCTTAGGCTGTTTAACTTAAGAAAGTGATGACATTCTTCCTGTATGTAAAACGTTGCTGCTAAGAGGAACAGGAGCAATCCCTGGTGTATGTCCAGAGCACACAGGGCAAGCAGAAATGGGCTTGAACTGAAACAAGGAAGATTCACATTACACAGTGGGAAAAAGTTGTTAGTAATAAGAACAGGAAGGACTGGGATATGCAGTCGAGCTACTACTACTAAAAGATCTTTTGGAACATCTTGGACAAGCATCCCACCTGAGGTGGAGATAGTGGCTAACCTGTTGGAGTTCCTTTCAACTCCACTATTCACCTGTTGGTTGCAGTAGTGCAGAAGTGCAGGTGCAGTTCTTCCACATTGTAAGCTACAGCCACTGGCTGTTCAGCAGTAGAAATGCTATTGGTACTTTTACTGAAGTACTCGGTGTCTTTGCATAAAATGGCCTTTCCAAACAAAACATTTCCAGGAAGCTTAACAACTAAGAAATTAAATAAAAAATTGGGAAAAGCTGAAGGACAGATGGTAACTTACGTACAGCAGCAGTTTCTAACACGTTCACCAGACTAAGCTGTAAGAAGTCAGCGCTCAGTCTCCAGTAACTGTATATCATAGAACCAAATAACAACTCAATTTAGAAAGGACTTCTGAAGATGCACACTTCGGCCTCCTTGCATGTCAGTGTGATTTCAAATTGAGTTTGGACACCATAGGGAAAGGTAAGTAATGCTGACAAAACCAAGTTGAAAGCAGTGGCTACAGCGAAGAACTTCAAAGTGTGCAAACAAAAACCTGTAGTACCAATACTGCTTCAATTATTGGTGACCATGAACAGACAAAGAGACAATGGGGAGAAAAAGAAAATAATGCAGTGCTTTCCAAAGCCTCTCTTCAGTTTGCTCACCTTCTAAAATGAGGCTAGTTACTGCAGTGTGGATTACTTGAGGGCTAAGGACTGCTACGGTATCCTACAGGAGATTGAACAGAAGTTGAGAAGGAAAAAAAGAACTGGATCAAGCACTTTAAAATGTGACAGAAGTTACTTAGTACAGTTGTGGTATCCACAGAGAAATCACTGGTTTCTGCCTCAGGAGATGGTTAGCACCTCATATGCTTTCTCTTTCTGTAACTCTCATCTTGGGGTGAGATGCCAGGCGACCCTTCCTAGGCCTTCCAGAATAACTGTTAAATGCAACATCAAACTTCATAGCAATTTTGGAGCTTGAAAGAGTAATTTGACCAACTGATAATTGTTACCTTAGAGCAGCAACTTATTGTCTTAAATCTAGGTATCAGTTTATTGTATCAATGCCAACACTCCAGATATTTTAAATCTCTCAGAATAATCATCCATGCAAGTCTGAAAATTAATTTGACCTCTGGAGTATTTGTTGAATAGTTAAGAGTGTACTAGGAGCAGAACTGAAACTTAGAGTAAAAGACTACACCCTGTAATTTTAGGATGAGACACAGAATAAGAAACTTGTATGGCAGAAAAGTGGACTTTTAAAATCTTTTGCCCTTTAGGGATTCTAGCGCTCATTCTGCAAAGCACACACTTAACTTTTAATATGCACATAAGTCCTAATTAACAAAGCACTTGAGTGGAAGCTTAAAGGTAAGGACACTGAAATCCCTTTGAAGCCAATTACTATTCTGCAGCAATTCTTCCAGATGACAAGGCAATCAATTATTTTCCCCAAGAGATTATTTTTTTCTCTTTCAAACACATACATTGAAAGAGAAAGTAAGTAAAACAAAACACATTGGTGTATATTTTGTCATTAGAGGAAACATCCAGTTTACAGCCTTTTTCTTCTGCTTAGGAAAAGCTTAAAACCCAATGTTATTCTATGTCTCTTTTCTGTACCTACTAGACTTGGAAAATTTAGCAAAATCAGACAGAACTCTCTGCCAAAGAAATGCATTCATTTACCTTAGACAGTGTGTAATTGATGTGTTCTGCTCCACATCGACAGAAAGGTCAAGAAAATCTTCATCTTTGCTACTAACCTGTTGCAAAAAATATACATGTAAACCAGAGATTTAGTAAAATGCCATACATCTAAATGCTGTTAATATCTATGTGCAAATGCTAAAGATAGAGCAATTTCTGCAGAAATAAATTACACAAAAATAAATAATTTTGATGCTTTTAAATTTTTTTTCTAGTTCGGCGTGACTATATTTATTAGTAACTCTACCAATCCAGCTTCATATAATTCAACTTCCATCTGTTCCACTCATCCAAGCCCACCAACCATGGGCCAGTGACTTCAGTCTACTGTTCATTAAAGGGGGAGCATCATCCCCTATATTAGCTGACTGGCGCATCACGTACGTTCCCTTGTTTTGTAACACAACCTACTTCCTTATTGTACTGTAATTTTATTTACCGTTTGTGTAACATATCACTCTACATAATGACAGTTTATGCCCTACATGATTATTTCTGCTATTAAGGATGCAATGAAGATATTTTCCAAATAAACATCTGTCAAGAAATGTCATATCTAACCATATTATATTTTCTCTCCAGTGAGCATTCAAAAGGCTGACTATATTTTTGGTTGACACAGCTGCATTTCCCCGTTGAATATTGTTCCTGGTCAATAATCTTGATTAAAAAATTAAAAGATTAAAGATAAAAATGGCAAAGTAATAATATTTTGCAAAATTGTTTTGATTTTGCCAATGTTTTTTTAGATTGAACAAGAGGAGAAAAACTCTAATATAGAATTTTTATTTTAAAAAAGTAACCCCCAACATTTTCAGAATGACAGATCTTGATTTTTGCTTTGAAAATTAATTTTTACTTAGTGTGTTTAATCTTGAAGATGATGTAAAAAAAAAATCAGCCAAATGGATAATTGTTTTAATACTTCAACTGAGTCAAAAAGACTGCAGAATTACTTACTGCACATGCATTTAGTCATATTCATAATACCCAATGCTGGTTTTAAAATGCTGCGTGAACACTCCATATTTTGCATCCTATGACTGCATTTCCTTAGAATAACTATATCAAATGATAGGATAGTGAAGTTCAAACCAAGAACTTCAATGAGGGGTTGAATCCATTGTTCTGATGCAAGTCGCTCGTGCTCAGATTTCGGCAATTCTATGGATGTGAAAGTCATGTACTACTTTCAGCTCATCTTTGCATTGTGTCAGGGATCCTATAAACACGGTGAATGAAGCCCATATTAGTCCTGAATCCAGGGGAACACCTTTAGCAGGATGAATTTTGATATTATCAAAGATGTACGGAGGCACAATGTGCACCCAGTTAAAATGAACAGCAGTTCTTCAAATAAAAATCCTCCCTGAGACATGATTTGACCCACAGGGGACAGGAAACTACAAAACTGGTAGCAATGAACTGCAGTATAAACATACAGCTCGAATTCAGAAGATAGAGAAACAAAGCTTCAGAGAACATCGTGTCTCTACAGTTGGAACTAGAGTTCTGTCAGACACACTGCATATCAAGAAAGAGGTTAAACACTTGGAAAAGCCTTTTTGCAAGTATAGTGTTTCATCTGACTACCACAAAGAAGCTAGGAATTTTGTTATTGATTTCAGCACATGAAATATTTGCTGAAAGGGGAAGATGAGCTACTTGGAGCTAGAATAATACAGTCCAAAAGTAAAGGTAACTGGAAAATTCTAACTGCACTCTGATGGAACTGCTGGACTGAATGATTCTTCATGCACTGCATACGAAAATTTTAGCAAAGGAACATCTTTCAATCCATTTTACTATTTCCCAAAGACTTCAAGATACAATAATACAAGAAAAACAAACTGGAAAAGAATCCTAAGTATACAGTATTTCTGCATTCACAGGAAGCTGCAGACAAGCTTTCCTACTGCAGCCAATACCTAGTGCTATTTTTTCCATGAAGCTTGGTCACTTTGAATTACAAATAGGGTATTGTGCAGTTTTGCTGTTACCCAAGGACACATCCTGACTTTAGTACAGTTTGTCTGAGTAAACACTGGATATTAATTTAAAATTAGGCCACAACCAATTAAAGAAGCTTGCCAGTTAAAAAATAATTCTACCCTTACACTTATTATAACTTGCTATTATTACTTGGGCTTTTATAATTGAAAGAGATTAAAGAATTAATTTTCAATCTCTCATGTTTTCACTTATACAAGCTTGTTCCAAGCTTTGTCCAACTCCTTTTTCATGTTGATTATCACCATATCCCTTTTTCACCCCTCTCTCACCTAAATCCCTGGAGAAGTAATATTTTCTTGGAGTACAGATCTATTCTTTATGACTAGAAATATCAGAATATGTTCCTTTACACATCTGGTAGGACCTGGGTAGGGTTTATGTCACCTAACTTCAGCTTTCTAAAGTTAGATATTTAACCTCAGCTTGCTGTCTGAAGACATCCTCTCAGGGCACCTTCTCCCATCTTAATGCAGATAATCTAAAGTTGCATTTTCTTCCTTCTTTAGAAGTCCTTGGTAGCAGTACTGGTCTGAGTTAAAACTGCATCATTCATAGGCCAGATCAGTTTGCTGGCCCAGTTCACAGCATTGCTGCACCAACAATTGCAACAGGTCAGTAACACCATGGAGCCAGAACAAGCTGTAAGGCACAGAATACTTGATACTGCTAGAAACTTTCTGTTTCATGAAACAGCCCAGAGATAGATGGAGAGAGCTTCCTGCAGGAGCTCCTTTGCTATCTCTGTCATCTATAGAAGGAGCTGAGAAAACTAGTTAATCCTTGACACCTACCTTTTACAAAGCAAAGTTTAGGTGAGCTTAATTCCAACCTTTTTGGAAAGTCAGTGTCATTGTTTGCCCCAAAACAGATTTTTTTTCCTGTCTGTGTTACTATTCCACATGGCAACCACACAGAGAGTAACCTCTTTTTATTATTATTTCTTTTCCCTTTAAGTAGAAGCATGTGATTGAAAAACCACAGAAATCGATAGGAAATTTGCAATCAGGTTTCCTAACTAAAACAAATTTTTACTCATACTTCAAACATAAAAGACTTCAAACTGACTGCATCCTGTAGAAAACATTAGGGAGGTAAAAGAAAACATACGGTTTGTTAGTAACAAACCCTCTGTATGCCAGCCACATTCTTAGAATTGAATTAACACAAATTCATCTTAACATTTCACTTATTCATGGAATAATGATGTGAATATCTTCTCCCATAGTTGCAGTAATAAGGAAGGGTATTGATTAACTGGTAAGGATTTTAACTGTAGAGATATGTATTAGGACAGCAAGACTTGGCATAGGTTAGCCAAGTAATGCTTAGAAAAATAAATTTTTAGAAAAGAATATACTCACTTCAAGCAGTAAAGTCTACAGGAATATCCACAATTCTCAGATGTCTGAAAAGATTCATATATTTATATATAGAAAATGCATCTATCTACTAATGGGCAACCACAAAAAAAAAAAAAAATCTATCCCAATGCTTACGGTTTCACAGTTCAAACATCTAGTTTCGTTAGTCAGTGTTCCCTGAAAAATCTCATGCACCCAGGTGAGTTCTTGTTTATTGTTCTCTTCAGCTTCATTCATGTTGCCATTTTTCAGTTTCCCATTTTGCTTTTCCTGTTTCTTCTCCTCCTGCAAAATGTCTGCGATGGTGTTGAGCAGGTAATTTAAAAACTCATGTGCATCCTGCTGCATGTAGTTGTCAAAGAGATCTGTGAAGAAGAGAGTCGAGATTTCTAAAGCTGAGTATATCCTTTCCTTCAAGAAAGCAAACTAAATTCATTATTTCTTTCCAAATACATGTACTGGCCCTTGCTCTGCAAAGTACTTAGAATCATGCCAAAGAAGAGCAGTTTTGCAGTCATGCTGGCTTCAGTGAAGATACTTTGGGGGAAGGCTTCATCTCACCTAACTTTAGCTGTCTGAAAGGTTAGGGTCTTCTTTGGAGCTGGCTGGTTGTGTAGGCTCCCACTACAGTCAATGAAGAAAGCAAGAGGGTGACTCATCCTAAATTAATTCCTCAGACTAGATGCTTAACTTTAGGCAGCACTGACTCCCACCCATATATTCCAAGTCCCTCAGACACTTAGGAACATCACAGAGTCTGGACAATAAGACAAATGGCTGGGGAACTCTAGATGTTGGATGCTGACACATACTTGTGTACTGTGTCTGGCTGGGATGGAGTTATCTTTCCTCATAGCAGCCCATACAGTGCTGTGCTTTGTACATGTGGCTAGAATGGTGCTGGTAATGCACCAGTGTTTTGGCTATTGCTGAGCAGTGTTCAGACAGCATAAAGGCTGTCTCTCCAAAGCCCACGCCCTGCCAAAGCCTGGTAGGCTACGGGTGGGCAAGAGATTGGGAGGGGACATAACTGGGACAGCTGACCCAAACTCACCAAAGGGATATTCCACACTATATGACCTCATGCTCAGAGGTCTTGACCTCAGGACCTCAGAGAAAGGAGGAGGGGGAGGGCATTCATTATTAAGACATTTGTCTTCCGAAGCAACTCCTATGCATACCAAGGTCCTGCTTCCCGGGAAGTAGCTGGAAATCGCCTGCTGATGGGAGGCAGAGAATAAATCTCCTTTGGTTTTGCTTTACTTCTCCATGTGGCCTTTGGGGTTTTTTATTAAACTGCCTTTATCTCAAAGCACAAGTTTTTTTCATCTTATTTTCTCCCCCTGTCCTGCTGAGGAAGGGACTGAGAGGCTTGGTGGGCACCTGGCAGCCAGCCAATGTTAAGCCACTACAAATAGTAATAATAACACCATCCAGCAAAGCTTACTTTTCACACACAAGTCTGAGGAACAGAAACTTGTCCTCTTCAATAAGAAAAGCTTGCAGGAGGAGGTGAGAATATCTCAGTGGTGATTTAGTACAGAATTCTCCAGTGAAGGCTTAATTTGCCCACCATGTTGAAGAAAAAAGAATCTGTGTTCCCAAGAAGTGTGCATTTTTATCCCCCTACTCCTGAAAAAGCTCACGTGGATTTCCTCAGAAAATATTGCACAGATCCTTCGGCTTTGCAATGTCTAGCCTGGACACATAAGCAGGTTAACACACACCAAGTCTGTCCCTAATTTAAAAAAGCTGAAAACATAAGATCCAATCCCTAAAAGTGATCCCCAACATTTATCGCAAGATGACTCAGAGCTAACTTTGCCATACTTTCAAACGCCTGCTCTGGAACGAACAGTCTGCCTATTTATATGGTGTCACCAGGAAGCAATTTCTTCCAGGTGTTTGACTCGTACTTTGTCTCTTCATTCAAAGCTCCCCTGTTTCTAAGCATACCACCCACATTGATGTGAATCCAGGCCAGAATGGAGTTGTGTGGCAGGCTTCCTTATTTCAAGATGTTCCTCATATCCCATAGAGAGAACTACTACAAAATTGGGCATATGCTGTTGCCAACCTAATGCTTAAAAAGGGCCTGATGCTTCACAAAGTAGGACTGTGCCCACCACTTCGGAGAACAAGAGCAGCAGTTGACGTGTCATCCACATATATACAGTTACCTATCCTCCCGGGTGTTTTGGATCAGTGGCGTCTGTAGCACTCCTGGGTCACACAGTTGCTATACTGTCAACTGCCCTCAATGTTTCTCTCTGCCATACTCCACCAAAAAACAATGAAAAAATGACAGCAGAATGTCACCCTATTCCCAGGTCTAGTTCACTGTACAGTTCGGTCTGTCCCACCATGCTGTGAAAACATCATTAATTCACACACCTCTGGAAACTTACGAAACCTAGTACGGTTATTTCAAGAATAATATCATGTATACAGATACTAAAATATTAGTATCTAAACCCCCAAAAGCACTAAAAGCAATTTACAAATCTTACCTGAACATCTGATTAATACGACCACATTGCCCAAAATTTATTTACACTTTCTTGATCAATGTATGAATGCCGAAGAGGATTCCAGTTTTACACTTACCATTCTCTTTTCTTAACCTTGATATAAACTTCTTTGGTGGAATAACTCCAACTTTCTTCTTCTGAGTAGCAATACTGTGGAAAAGATCTGCCAGGCAAGTCAAGAGATTTTCCTTCTTTTTCTGTTGGGCCTTGTATGACAATACATTTTCCCGAAATGGCCGGCAAAAATACAATGCCTGTAGCACGGAGTTACAGTAGCAGGTGTTCCCAAACTGCCATGTAAAATTAAAAACAGTCTTAATCCCTGTGCATGTCAGTAAAACTAGTTGCTTCATTCAACTTCTGGCTTCTGTGCCCCTGTCACATGCCAGCCATTTCGCCATGCAGCTGCTGTAGGAATATATTTCCACACCCACCCCGACACTTCACAGAAGAAAACTATGGTGTTCTACATTAACTAGGATACAAAGTAAAAGTTTCCACTTGCAAGAGATATATTTATCATAGTGGATCTCGTTAAGCTTGTTTTCATATATCAATATACTGGGCTTTGTCTTACTGCTCAGTAGCAGAATGACTAATGTTTTCAGTGGCAGGAATTACTATATGTGTTTTATTTATAAGGGAATAAACAAGTGATTAAACACCCTTCTCACTCATTCTCTCCTTAGTCTGAAAAAAAAAGCTCTTCTGAAGAGAGTCCCCAATGCAGGCTGCTGTGCCTAAGCTTGTACATACTTCCATCACTCCCTCTCTCTCGTTTCATAGCTAAAATAGAGTTTTAACTTTATTGAAGTGTAAATTCTAATCCCTGGAAACATTCATAGACCAGTAAACTGTTTTCTCTGGGGGTGTATGAAGCTATCTTCAAATATCTGATACAGTTTTGCAACCCACTTTGCCTAAAATTGGAACATGAGCAGCACTTTTTCAAAAAAAAAAAGACAATCCTACCTTAGAACAGGATTAGGGGAGGGGAAAAAAAAAAAAAAAAAGAAGACACCAAAGTTCAAGTAACATCAAAGCCACAGTTCTGTGTATGGTTTGCCCACTGAAAATAGTACTTACATTGACCAATCCAAAGTAGTGTTCATTGATTGGAAACTGCTCTGGGCCAATGTCTTTTTCCAGAGCAGAGGCATTGGTGCCCTATAAAAAAAAGAGAGGAGAAATTATTTAGAATATTAAGATTCTAAAACAATGTTATGGGCAGCATCCAGACAGAAACTCATTTTTCCCTTTCAGCTACAATTAGCCAAGCTAACTCTGTCTTGCTAATGGGCAAGCATGACAGTCACATGAGCCAATAAATATTGTTGCAGTTCTAGGTAGTGGAGGTGGCCTGACCTGGACACTCCAGTAATGGCTGATTAGGAGTGAGCAGGTCACAACAACAGTGGTTCTCCACACACCTGCCTCCCCCTTATTATGTACGTAAACACCTGGATCCCATTACCCTCTTGCCTTCTCCTCCAGATACTTTCTGGTCTTAAGCAAAACCCTTAAAGTTATCTTGGATAAACCCATCCCTAGATGTAAGACAGGTTTTGTAAACATTACTGAAACTCCTGTGAATCCTTTCTAATTCATCAGCAGCCTTTAACAATACTTGGGCTCCAAATCGGCACCCAGTTCTAGAAACAACACCACAAACGTTAGAAGCAAGTGTAATGTATCTGCCGTTTTGTCCTACCTACTATCAAAGGGTGCATAAGCCCAAGCACTGTTACATCTCTCAGTCTCTGTCTCAGTGTGGCAAGTTATGCTCAACTGTATCTTCTTTCACTCCAACAGCAAAGTTGCTTTCACTACTACTGGTCTGTGAAGTACAACCATTAATTTTGTATGTTACCTGTAGTTTTGCTATATTAAAGTGCCCTTTTTTAAACAAGCTTAGATTACCAAGGAAGCCAGATTGCTGCCAAAGAAAATGTCATCACTCCTATCCACTCTATAAGCATATAGATCCCTGTAGGACCTCACCAAAAAATGCTGTGTTTGGACAAGTATTCCCTAGATATATTTATTCAAGACCTATCAGCCAATTTTTCATCTGCATGATAACTGCTTTACTGACATCATACATTTATTTCCTTACTGAGCATGCTCTGCAGTGTGAGGCATTCATATGTTATGCCTTAGAATTTCCATCACACAAGAACAGCACAGTTGGATGACTTTCATAAAACCATGTAAAATGTCCCTGTAAACATGCCAACACATAAAAATCTTGAAATTTCCTGTGTTCCTGAGGGTTGTTCAATATATCATTTGCTCAGAGATTTTATCAGCTAGAATTTTCAAAATTACTGGTAACCAAATTCAATAATTCTGGTGTCCCTTCCTCATCTTCTGCCCAAAGCCTGGTTTGTATTTCCTTGCTGTACCTACCATCACCACTGCTTGCTATATTAGATTATTATTTCGTGTCTTCTCAACAAAAGAAGAAGATTTTAGTCAACAGAATCAACATTGTGAAACTCAGCACAGGTGCTCTTTGAGAATTTGCAAGCCTTGAAAGTAAAGCAGCTCCTTCAAGTTGTCAGCTTCCAGAAAAGCTCCAAAGATTTTGTATTTCATACGCCCTTCATAGGTTTCTTTCCAGTCTCTCCCTCACATACACATAGCTCATTGCTCAGACCAAGTATGGGTGATTTCCCAGACACTCCCTTTGAGACTGAAGTACTTTACCCGCACAAGGCTCTGTGCAAAGCTTAAGGAATATGTTCTGTGTCCTCACCGGGCTCTGCTAAGCCTCAGTGAGAAACTTGGAAAAAGAAATGATCTATACAAAGCAATTATTGGCTACCATTCAAGGGAGCTGACAGTGTGATAATTATGTAAGTTCCATATGAAGATTAGTTTCTTTGCTCGGAAAGCCAGCCTTGCCAAATATGCACAGATTCAGCAAAGCATCCGACTTCCTGAGAGGGAGGAAACTGATAGACATTTGCCTATCTGATATTAACGGTGAAGCAAACAGCCACTGTTACCCTCAAGACCTTGTCTGATAAAAGGAAAACATGACTACAGAAGATTAATGCGGCTTCTGAAGAAAACCATCTTCATATTAATACTCATGGTACAGCATTCAGATTAAAGCAAAGGTTTTCTTCAATCACACTTTTGGTGTTCAAATCAAGTTCCCTAACATAAAAACGAAATGGGTGCTTTTCCAGTTTTGCAGGAAGTATTTTCCACATGGAAAAAAATTCTCCCTCTAGAATTCATGGAAAATAATATCTCTAAAAAAGTAGCCTCCTACTCTTTCATAAACTACAGGTTAGAGTATGCTGTTAGACAAGTAGAACGCAAGTGCTCTGCTAACTAGTTGCTCCTACATTACTCATTTGTCTTTTCTCCAGGGCCAGGGTTTCTTACTTCAGGGGATGCCAGATGGTTTGACAAATCCTTTCAAGCATTTAAACTGTCTTGTAAATATTGTGAGAAAGAGCAAGAATCAGGATTTACCAAACAAAATTATCACTGAAAACCAAACAGATCCGTGATGTGCACTAACTGATCTTCATATAAAAACTAGACGTTGTATGGAAATTTCCAGTGTACATGCTGTTGAAACAACATAGGCTTAGTAACAGCTAGTCATAGAGCTTTACCTCTCCAAAACTAGGCTTTGGCTGTTGCAAATATAAAATGAAGCACTGTGTGCCGGGTTCCCAATAAAACAGAGAGGTTAAATTCAACCTTTGGGTAAGATGACAAAACTCCCATGGACTTTATTAGGAGCTCTGCTTTTTTTCCATCAAGAGCAATTTCAGTCTGGTTTATTTGCAGGTCTCCAAAAAAGATACTGTTAAATTTACAGGAAAAGAAAGAGTAGGAAAACAGGTAAGAAGCACAGACACCTATTACTTCAAAGAAGGATATATTTCCTACATGGAGAAAATAAAAATGTAGGCAGACTATTTAATAAACTCAAACCATGCCATGTTATATATATATATTACATGTTTTGCATAGGAAGTCTCCTCAAGAAGCAGTTGACATGATGGCAGAAGAAATGATCGGAAATTTTTCCAACCAAAGTATACCAGCAACTGTACACCCACACCAGGTTTAAAGTGGAAAAAATATGTTATTAGAGACGTGTTAAAGATGATTCAGTTTAAACCAACCATATCAAATACAGAAAACATGTTAGCCCATTACAGTTAATCTACAGCAAAAATCAACCATGACTATTTAACATGGTTTTAAGCATGGTTGTGCTTATTTCCTCTCCCAGGCGAATCATTGCGGCCACTTTTGCTGAAAACCTGCTCAAATATTTTCAATGCAATCCATTCTCTATGGTTCTATAAATGGTCCTGTGCTTCAGCTAGGAGAAATATGCTACCGCAGCTGAATCCACTATAGCTTCGAAAAACCAGCAAGAGCGGCAGTGTGGCTGCAGAGCCTGAAATGAGGGGAGACCACATAAGTCCATGAACTGGGATCTGGGACCATTAAATAAATTCATATCAGGGTATAAAGACAATAAAGGAGGCTGGCTTCTTCTTAAAAGAATATGCTAATGAAGGAAATGCCACAAAGTGACTGTGGTGGCCAGACCTTATGAGAATGAGAACAATAAGGTCAATATGGAAACTCCTACTATGTATTCTATGGTGTTGGTGAACCTTGATTTCTCTGAGGTTTTACCAATCAATTCAACAATCAGTATTCAGCCCTTATAAAATGGCAAAGACATACAGCTGGAGACATAACCAAGCCTGGGTCAGTTCAGGTTAAGCCAAGATTTCTATCACAGCATCACTCCAAAAACATTCTGGCCATATGACCTGTATTTTTTCATCTTGTTATTTTGCTCTAGGCCTTCCAATGGATAACTCTGCCATTTTCTTTTCAGCTGAAATTTCTGGTAATGTTGCTAAGAGTTTAATTTGTGCTTTGCATCACATGAAACAGATTAAGTAAAAAACCCTCCTGTTCTTTTGCACTTTAGCATGTCAAAAAAAATAGTGCAGGGGGAGAAAAAAGGCATCAGATTAGATCATTAAATCACATGTAGCAAAATAACCTAAATACAGTTAATCTATGGAGGATGAGAAAAGGAACAGAGCTAATATGAAAGATATTGCAAACTAGATATTGCAAATCAGACTAGACTTTAAAGTGTTACAGAGCCATAAATACGGCACTCACTTTCTAGAAATGTGCATGTGTTTAATTTAAAATAAATGAGTGCTGCAAAGACATTAGGAAATTTCGTAAGTCCCCTATGGAAAACCTATTAAATAGGTATTGCCAAATAAACAAACAGAGTATGAATAACCATCAAACAATAAAATGCAAAGTGAGAAATAACAAGAAATATCTTGTACACAAGAAAATCTAAAAAAATATAAGAAAAAACACATAAAAATGAATTGTGAAAACAGAAACCTAACAAATATATAAAGAACAAGAGATCAATGAAGGAAGATGGCTGGTCCATGATGAAGGGCTTCAGTTCATACAGCTGTGATCTAGATTTTTTTCCTTAGTGTTCAGCAAAAGTGAGAGCAATGTGCTAGAAATAGAGTTGTTTCCTGAAGGGAGAAACTGAAGACTTAAGACAAACTAAGGGTGACCTCCAGGCTGGTAGAAGAGAAATTAGAGTAAAAATAGAAATGGCTTCAGGGCCAGGCAGCCTGAGTTTCAGGATTTTGGAAGGCACAGCATATGGGAGGGAAGGGAAAAAGAAGATGAAGAAAGATGTGGAAGGCCTCCTGGCCAACAAATGGCAGTGATGGATAACTCAAAAGAGAGGAAGCAACTGTAAATAAAATCTAAACTTAGCTCCCAGAAGCAATACTAAGAAAATGAGTGAGCAAAGAGCAAGCAATATCACACCATGCAGTATACATGCAACTGCTTTCAACAGACATATCACCTGTCCTCAGTGTTGGACTTCAACTACCCTCATGGACAACCTCAACTTTCAGCGAGGTATGGTGAGTAATTGCAGTAGCTGAACCAGCCTTCTTCCAAACTCATAGATATTAAATGTCAAACCTGAAATGTTTCTGTAATTTTAAAAATGTTAAGTCCCTCAAGATGGTTGAATTTAACCAGATTACCTTTTTTCTCCTTCTGCAAAGAAATGTTTTATTGTTCCTCAAGCAGAGCTATTTTGGGTCTTTGTTGCTACAAGATAAAAGATGAAAGAGAGGGTGCTATAAAAAACAGGGGATCATAGTAAACAGTAAAAGAATATTGACTGACCAAAAAGCCACTGTGTACTCATATTTTTGAAGGAAAGGTGATTTAAGACAATGTGTCTAAATAAATTATTTCTGTGCATTTTTTCCTAAGAGTTTTCTGATCACTAAGGCAAATAAGACCTTGAAAGGAGATGTCTAACTTGTTTTTTGGTGGATACACTAAACTATCTCTAGCCAAAGATCTAAGTATTACATATACTATAAATAATTTCAGCTCTTCACTGTGTGGTTACAGAGAAATGGATAAAAATTGAGAGACTGAAATCCTGAACCACTTGGACAAAGTGTTTAAGGTGCTCAAGTCTTACATAGCTAAAAAGCCTTGATTTTCTTAAAGTTCAAAGCAACCAAGTACTGGAAGTGAGGTTCTAATGAAGTGTTACAAGTTCAGTATCTAAATCCATGAGCAATTTTTTAAAAATATTGACCTTTAAAGTTGCTATGATTAGACAACCTTTACCAAAATGCAAATCAGTATTCTCTCATGAGAACTGAATCTCTCATTCCTAGCTTAGTTCTTGGATTAGTGGCGCTCAGGCTTTTGCTGGAACAAGTAGCAAAACCATTTTTTTTTTGGCCAGCTTCCTTCTTCAGAACACATAACCTCAAGATGGCCTCACAAGTGAAAAAGAGACTGAGGTTTGCTTACAGACTATAATTTCTTCAATAACATTTTTGTCTGGGCCACCCAGACTGCATACATGGTGCCTCGGAGCATTCTAAAGGCAAGACACCCTCTAGACTTCATCACAGCTGCACCAGCTGTAGTACTCTTTGATAACCTGGAGACAGAAGAAAGAATATCTTCATTAAATCTCAATATAACATGAGTTATAAGGGCTGCAGTTACGCCGCAGGACAGGTTTAGAATTCAAAATTATTTTTGACAGTCAATTTTGACAGTGTTTTTCTTTTACAGAAATGCTCTAAAAACTTTTGAAATTCAGCTGAGACAAGTGCAAGATTCTGCACACAAAAAGAAGAATCACTTGAACACATACAGATTGGGAAAGAGCTGACTGAGGTAGTACTGCTTAAAAAAAAAAAAAAAGGAATAGAAAAAAAAAGCCTAGGGACCATAGTATAGTATAGTATAAGATGAATAAGTATCAGCTAAGCAGTGTTATTTCAAAAAACCACCACCACCACAACAAATGTTGACAACATAATGAAATTCTTACAGGTGGGACTCTACAAAGTTCTTAAAGTAACTTTCTTGTTTAACTTGCCACTGGTAAGACAGGACCTTACATCCAGGTTTGGGTGCTAGGTTTCAAGAAAGACGAAGATAACTGGAGAGAATCTGAAAGAAGGCAGTCAAAATGAAAATCTTAACTCTAGAGAAAAATGACATGTAAAAAAGGGTTGAACAGGGCATAAGACAGAAAAGGCTGAGGCAGGGCATGACAGTATCTTTAAGTATATAGTTTGTTTCAGAAGGGAACTAGTCTGTTCTCAGTCTCAAGGGTGGACAGGACGTGAAGGTCCAGACTCAAATTACAGCAAAGTAGATTGAGGTAAGACATTAGGAAACTTTCTAGTCATAAGGACATTGAAGCATTGGGATAGACTACCTAGAGAGATGATGTAGTCACCATCACTGGAAATTTTCATTTTCGACAGACATACATCAGAAATAACACAGTTATCAAATCAAATTCCAGTGGACAGTTGGAGACTTTATTGTCCTTGGGCAGTTTAGATGCAACTATTATTAGGTCATTAACTGTGAAATCAAATTAAATAACCACAATGCACAATGGCCAGTAATGGCTGGCTTGAAACCATCAGTATAGCAGCCTTCTCTGCAAAGGCTGAGAAAACGCAAGAACATGCTTATCATGGTGCCCTGATGGTGGAGATGCAAGCCCATTTCTTGCATCTGTGGTGTTAAGAGTACATAACGCACATAAATGTATAACAGTGTATCTACCAAACAGCCAGCCAAGGACAGTTTTGTGAGGCTAAAGGAAGATCCGCAGAAGAGACACTGCTGACTGCTTCTCTGACTGGCCATGATTTACACTCTCCGCAGAGGGTGGCTCTTCAAGCCCATTAGAACCTCCTGCATGGTACTTGCCCACCACACACTGTTAATCAGGATCCAGAAGTCTGTGTTTAATCCCATCTCTTCCACAATTCAGACTCACTCAGCCTTGCTGAGCTGTAATTAAGAGGTTCCTCTGTTAAAATATTTAGCATAACTGCTGGTTTGCTCTTAATTCAGCAACTTGAAGCCAAAGACCATATGCATCTAAAAGAAACCCACTGTAAACCACACATTGTATTCATTAATTGTCCTGTTGTGCTTATCTTCTAAACAACTAGTAAGCGCGTGATAACCACTTTAGCCATAAAAAAGGTATTAATACAAGACAAACCTCAATCATTAGTCCAGGTTATACACTGGAAATGATGTATTGGGATGTTTATCTATTATTATTAAGAGGATATGCAATGTGAGAAACATCCCAATACATTGTTTCCAATGTATAAAAAATATCTTTTGTGGACTTCTTTTTATCTTTTGATGGAACGCAGACTTTCTGCTTGTCAGTCCAGTACCCATTTGTCAGCCATACTCTCAAGTTTCTCATTACTTCAGAAAGGTATTACAGTCAGACTTCACATTCTCTATATTTTTCATAATTTTTTCCTATATTCTATACCTGTCATACTGAAATTGTGCACTCTGAAGACTATGCTTCTAAAATTGCATTGCTTGAACTACCTGTAACTAATCTTTTCAGATGTAAAAATTTCTTTTCCATTATGAATCTAAATATGCCTTCAGATAGCTGTTTTACTGTCTTGGCATATATTATTCTGCCTTAATCTCTGTTTATGGGAAGTTTTAAAAGTCATGAAGAAATATACACTGCAAGTTGTCCAAATTAATAAATCCATGTGAAAGTCATAGTGATCACTTCTGAAATCCAATAACACTCTTATTGTATGAAGCAAAATTTTACTATTTTTACAGCATTTAAATTGTAATTTTTTTTATCTAGCGTTTTCCGAATCTGTGTTTGTAGTATGAGTCCTCATTCTGCCAATGCCCTATATTTAAACAAATCCTGCAATGAGTCTCTAAAACCATGAACTACAAAAAAACAATCAACAGTTATTTTTACATGCTTCCTGAATGTAGAGACTCCCAGGTTGTTATGTTTTTCTCTACAACTAGTTTCTAGGATGGCTGAAAAATTCTTTTTTAAAAAAAAAGAAAGCTGAAATTCACAGGTATTCACATAATTCCTGGTGAATTGTGTGAACATTTTCCTGACAAAACCCACCAACTGTTATGAAATTCATAGAGAGTATGAGAAGAACAGGTAACATGAAAGCCCAATTAATAAAACCCAAAATTAATCTGAGGAACCACAACTTTTTTCTGAAGGATATCTATACAACAATTACCAGGAGCAACTGTGAGGTATCTCAGACAATACCTTGTATCAGAAGCAACCCAAATGTGTTCAGAATGTCCCATTTATTAAATTGGCAGAGCACTCTGAAGTGCAGATCAGATTATTTGAAATATTATTACAGAATTATGAAAGGGGGGATTAATACCTGTTCTCAGCAGAATACTAAAAGGTATTTAGGAGAAATACGGTCCACAAAGCCTGTTAGCCACCTCTGTAAAAAAATACATCACTACATTCTGAAATGGTTAGATGTCCTTCACTGCACACAACATCAATATCCCTAGGCCACAGCTGCAGCATGAGCTTAACTCAGAATTCAGGGCTGTACCAAAAGCTCATCAACAGAGAAATATACTGCAGAGGTTTCAGTAAGCAACAATCTTAAAATGCCAGCATGCCTATCTACCTTTGAACCAGCGTTCTGTGCTTTAGTCATCGGGTTATCTCACAAAAACAATGCCAAAGAGGATTACAAGATCCATGGGGCTAAAAGCACATCCCTAGTTTGTGCCCACAGTCTACAAGGGTTACTTGGCACTGGGTGTTGGTATTCCCTCAAACAGGGTTTCTTCAGTGCATCTTATGCTTCTTCACATCTACCATACCTGTCCTACATAAAAGTTGATGATTGCCTATTGTATACCTCCTTCTGTAGCGAACCTGGTGTGCAGAGTGGATGAACTTTCCCAGTGTCTGAAAGGCAGATAAGAGGAACATCTTAGGGGCCAGACCTCTCTTTTCGGTGAGGGTGGCCACTGCACCTGCAGAAGAGTCCCACGGATTCCTTCAGGCACAGCTGATTTCATCCCCTCCACCCCAGCAGAACAAGTTTTAGCTCTTTGGTTTCATTAGCCGAATCAGTGAATAATAACTAGTACTATTGTTATTATAACAAGGGGGACAAAACAGGTAAAAGGCAATAGAGGAATTCTATTTCATTCTAGAAACTGTGCATTTAAATATCTACTACAAATAAATGTGCCAAGTGGAAAGTTTGCACCTTACGTTTTTTCTTAGTGCTTAGACACAGTTTCCTACTGCGTCTGCCTCAGCATGTGAGAGCTTATCTATTGAATATATAGTACTACATCTCTTTTGCAAACAAGATACTGTCCCTGGCTTCCTTGCTTCACTACCCTTGTTTTGATCCTTCCTGGAAAAGACTGAATCTCTGTTATCTTCAGGAGACCAAAACTACAACTTGAGATACTAGACCTCAGGCAGTCAATTAAATAGCAAACATACATCCTAAAATGCTGACTAGCCAGGTTCCCTTGAGCTAAATTCATTCAGCTAAATTTAATCTATTTTTCCCTTTCAGGACATGGAAGTACTTAAACAAACAAACACAAAAAACTTTATCAAGAAAGGGCTACCATTGAAAACATAATCTATGTTGTATTCAGAGAAGAACATTTACTTCGGGACCAATTCCTCCCTCTGTCTCTCTCCTCCTGCCCTCCAGGAAAATCAGCCAGGCATCATCCATTTTTTTTTGCAAAAGTTAAGGAAACGATATCTCTGTGAACACTTTCAAGTGGAAGGGGAATGGAAGAAGATAAAGAAGAACAGAACTTTTTCATTACTGTGTTCAACTAAGTTAAAAAACTTAGAAACATACTATTATGCAGCATTATATACCAAATATATATTATATTACCTAAGAATTATGCAGCTATTTCTTAGTCCACAAATCGTAAGTAGTTCAGTTCTTCAAGCACTATATTATAGTGCAGGAACAAGGTCTAGGAATTAACATCTTTGTCTGGTAGATTTCTACAGATGCCCTAAATCACTTTAGCACTGCAAATATTCAGGTTTTATACACGTAAAAAGTCACCTTCTATACCTCTAACCTTCCAAAGTCCCGTTCTTATGGAAGGTTGTCATAACTCCTTCTACAGGCCATCGAGTTCAAGTCTACCACCTCATTTAAACGGATACATTTTTGGAGGAGCCATAATGCAGCGTTGCCTGTCCTTCCAAGAATGCATGTTTCTCCTACAGCCCCAAATTCCCATAACTTTCTATAAGTCTCAGCTTTTTTATCTAGAACTTCCAGTCCCTGTGGGTTATCCAGAAAAGACTAAATGTGACTAGCACAACACATCATCTCTAAAAGCTAAGTACACAGACCCTAAGGAATATGTAGCTTTAAAACATCATTATTGTTAAACCAACTTCACCTTCTGTCACAGTACTGGTTCCATGAGCTAGAATTGCCTTGAACTATTAGCCCTTGTATGCCTTTTCTGCCTGAGGCTCTAATTCTTCCCTTCAGCCTCCATTTCTTGGATGCTTTTGCAGGATATACTGGCAGCGACAGCTGAGCAGCACACCATTAGAACAACCTCATCAGTTTTGCTGTGAATCTGTTCAGTCTTTGGGAGAAGCATACTGCATATAAGTGCATCTATCTGAAGCACAGGAAAGAAACCATGAAGTTCCTAGTACTTTATGCTGATGCTAAAGTCTTAGAACCACCTAAAGGTCTCCAGCTCCCCTTCATGCGGTGCTGTCTTGTGCACTCTGCAGGACATCACACCCACCATTCATCAGCAATAAAAACCAGAGCCTGCCTCAGAAGGAAGGTAAATGCACCCAAGTGTTCTCCTCAGTCCTGTACTGTTTCCTAAACCTTTCTTTGCAGTATCCCTGGCCCACTGGCCCACAGGATTGGAAATTATTAAGAAAAACTAGAAGTTTAGAAAACTACTTACTGTTGGTGAAGAAAGGTGAGCACCCAGGTTATTTTACTACAAGTCTGGATTTCGTATTAAGTTTTTTTAACCCCAAATCCAGCCCTTCCTCTCTGCATTTCAGAGCAGGCACTTCAAAGGGACATCTGAGACTTAAGTCAGGACTATGTGTAGGATGCCCTGGGCTTCTGGTTGGAAACAAAAGAGCAAGCCCACTTAAGTGGAAGCATGGGCATGTGGAAGGGGAGCAGGCTCACAACCCAGACTCCCTCCCCCAGACCACTGCTGCTGACCCCACAGGAGCCAGGCCTCTAGGGCTGTGCCTGTTGCCTTACCCTAGAGGTAGGCTCCATTCTCCAGGGCAGGTGAATGGTTTGTGTGGCTTAGCCAGCACAAGGCGTGCTGGGGCACCGCATGGAGGGAAGCTGGCAACTGCATGTAGCTGGTCTTGAAGAACCTGGAAATAAGGGGGAAAATACAGACTAAACCAAGAAAATGTGCAAAAATAGGCTTCTCTTCTGTTTGCATTGGGGCGCTTAGCACACACCCATTTCTTTGGCAAGTTTATTACTGTGTCGCTGTATTTATAAACCTTTGACAGACAAAGTTGGAGCTCTCCCCCCAACAAGAAGCTTCAAAATTCTAAAAACCCAGTCAGATGCCCCAAGTTTGTTAGGATTAAAATTAGACCCAAGCACAATGCAGAAAGTCTTCTTTCAGCTGTTCCTGGGGAGGAAAATGGCAAAGTCTGAACATAATAAACAAAAATATTAGTGTTTCCTTATTCCTTCCTAATTGCCTAGTCTGATTCAGAGAAAGCCAAGTGATTCAAGAGTACTTAACAAACAGCAGTCCTCTCTGAGTGGCATGCAGCGCAAGCTAAACCCTTGATGTTAGCTCTAAAGCCAAGACTTCCTAGAACAGGTACCTAGCATCGGAATCCAAAAGCAGTATTATCAGGCATCTAAACAACCTCGGTTTTTGTGGAACCTGTGGAGAGCCTGATCCCATGACTCCAAAGGGTACCCGCCTGAGAGGGTTAAATGGGGTCACTGACTTAATGTCGATTCAGAGTCCAACTTTGGGGTCGTTTCGCAGGATTATTAGGGCAGGAGGAGGAAGGGCGGGCTGCGGCTTCGTCTGCAACGCCTATCGGCCGGGGCCAGCCCCGCCGCGGGGGCTCCGCACCGGCTCGGCATCTCCCTCCCTCCCTCCGTCCGTCCCTCCCTCCCTCCCCGGCCCACTCCCGGGCTGCTCCGGGAAAAACTCCTCGGGACATCGCCACTCCCCGACGTCCAACTCCATCCCCGGCACGTCCCGGCGCAGCCAGCCCGGCTTCCCCGCCGCCGGGGCCAGGGATGCGGTCGCTCCTTTTGCCCTGGGGGACCCCCCCGCCCCCGCCGGCCCCGGCAGGGCCTGCCCCCGGAGGGGCTGCCGTGCCGTGCCGCCCCCGCCCCCGCCGCCGCGCCGGCCCGCGGGCACTCACCATATTACAGATGGAGGCGATGTTTCTGACAGTCATTAGTCTAAAGGTTGCAGCGATCCCACACCGCCATCTTTATAAGGTGAAAACAGCCCCGCTCATGGTGGGAAGAGCGCAGGAAGGGAGAGGGGGCGGCGGCGGCGGCTGCTCCTGCTCCGGGGCTGGGATAAAAGCAAGAGGAGGGGACTGCACCGGCACCCTTTGCGCCCGCGGAGCAGCCAGGCGGACGGCCCTTCCCGCCCTCCCTGCTCCGGGCGAGCGGCCGGCAGCGTTAGCAGCGCGGGGAGCCCGGCCGCATCCCCGCTCCTTCCGCCTGTGCCGCCCGCACGGTCCGCAGGGCCCCGGGCTCCCGCTCGAGCGCTCAGCCGCGCCTCTGCGCCAGCCGGCACCGCGCTAATCTCTGCCTTCCTCCTCCTCCTCTTCCTCCTCCTCCTCCTCCTCCTCCTCCTCCTGCTCTCCTGGCGGCTGCCGCTGGCCGCTCCATCGCCGCGCCGCGCCCGCTGACCCGCTCCGGGAGCGCCGGGGAAGGGAAGGTCCGAGGCCGCCGCCGCGCTGCGGGATGCGGGGGGGGGGGGGGGAGGGGGGCGCGGGGGGCTGCCCCTGCCGCCTCCTCCCGGCCCCTCGGGCGGCCGCCTGGGACGGACGCTCGGGGCGGGGAGCGGAGGGGTCCCTTCATCACCGGGCCCGGAACGGCCGGAGGGCGGCAAAAGTCAGGTCTCAGCGCGGAGGAAAACATACCGGCGAGCAGGGGGGTGGCGGGCGGCCGGGCAGGGTCCGGGCAGGACGACATGGACGGGCGGCAGCGGGGGCAGCGCTGTAGGTCGGGGTATGCTCTCTCCGCCTAATTCGAGGTGCACAGGAGCCCAGGCACTCGCAAACCCCGGAAAGTACGCTGGAATGTGGCTGACTGCCCGCAGTAGGTGCTTTGCATTGCCATTCGTGCAGACAACGTTTGTCTTCTTCACAAACGCTGTTTTGGGGCCGCGTCCACGGCACGCATCTCAGTGCCAAAGCGCTCGCTCACAAGTTTACAACGCGTAGCATTTATAAAACACCGTTAATGCAATAATCTCAGTTCCTCTTCAAACACAAGTAAGCCGAGGCCCGTGCCTTTCTCCAAGGTAGAGCAGTATGAGTGTATTGAATTTACACACGTGATAACAGGCGCAAGGTTTTTACATAGCTAACTCAAGGCCGCACAGAAACCTCTGAGAGGAGGGAGAACAGTTCAGCTGGGGCCATGCCCCATCTTAGAATTCCCATTTTCCTTAGCAGATGTCACTGTTTTCAGCAGAAGCTTAAGGCCCATATGTTGTTCCTCTGCTATGCTGAGGAAATCGTTCAAATGAAGAGAGAGAATTGCTAACATTTCTGTAGGCACCTTTGCTCCTAGCAGCACTGGGAAGTGTGGCACACTCGGGCACAGCTATGTTTTTCACTTCATGGTGCTAGAATATAATGATTTCAGCCTACAGAGCCTGGCCCCAAAGGCTTTATTTACAGGAAACATTCTGAAGTCAGTAATTTCTTTTTTTCTTTTTAGTTCAAAGGAAGGTTTGTGATTATTAATAGAAATCTGGCATCAGGAGTAGCATCTAAAGATAAATTCTTACCCTGAGAATACCGTTAGGTAAGTGGCCTCAATCCAGCTCATTGTGGACAAGTGCCCACTTTATAAAAATGGTATCAGAGTTGGCATTAGTTGGCACCCTGGTGGCAGTTTCAGCAAAGCAACTCAAAATGGAGTTGTCGCAGAGACAGAACTTTCTTTCCTCAGTAAGTTGGATTAGTTATATCAAATCATTGTAGACTTTTGAAGTACAGGATGGAGAAAGATTTTTGGACATTTATGGAGTGAAAGCATCACAGCTGCTGAGCTGCTTCATAAATCTGCAAATCCCTATGTAAAAGAGCCATCAAATCATGTAACACAGAAAAAAAAGTCTTTGGTATAATTCTATTAAGTTTGTGGTCTTACATTATGTGTGAATTTGATCCCAAGTGTTTAATTTGCTTAAATTCTGAGGTCTGGCTTACACATAATATCACAGATTTTCTTGGCATAACAAGGGAAATGGGAGCTAAGCTGAGGTGCCATTTCAGGGCTGGCCACCCCCAGCCTCAGTTCTGAAGCAGTCAGGGCCTGACCGGACTCCAGTGCATGCCTAAGTAGCCCATAGAGACAGACAGTACTATGCTATCGCTGTTTTTTAAATGCAGATCCCTTTTATTCCAGAAGCCTGACTGTATACTCTTTGCTGCAGCCCATTTATTCCAATTTACTGTAGAGAATTGTACTTGTTCTCAGTGAAAAGTTATGAAGCAAATGAATGGTTTTGAAAGGTGATTAAAAATTTAAATTAAGCAAAAAGTGGTGACTAATAAAGCTAATAAAGCATATTTTAATGTCAAGGATATTGTTCCCATAATATGAACCCCAGGGAAATCATATGAAGTGGGAAAACAAAAAAGTAAGGAAAAGGTAAGTGGTGTTTTCATACTATGCTTTCTCACTGAGGCCAATTACTTGACTTCAGGGTAAGGCTTCAGGTGGTTTCTGTTTGTTAAACATTTTTTTTTAAAAGCACAAAAGCAAATTGCTATTAGTTAAGCATTTATTGGTTTTTCAAGAAAATGACTACTGTTGAAAGTAAGTGCTTTTGGAAATGTGCACATACATACATACACCTTATTCTGTGAAGAATTCAGTATCATTATCCTTAACTCTAATAAAAACACTTTCATTCAAGGGTGGAGACATTTCTTGTCTTAATTGTGAAGGTTCATAATAAAAATAGGAAATATACAAGTGTTTATGTGCCAGTTTAATATTAGTTTAGCACTTTTTTTTTTTTGTGGGTTTGTTTTGGTTGGTTGGTTGGTTGGTTGGTTGGTTTTTTCTTCTCTCTTCAGTCACATATCCAACCAAGAAAGAGGAAAGAAACTTCCACATTTGAAATGGGCTGGTTGGTGAGTGTTTTGGTTTTCTTCTGGTGTTGTCATTTTCAGGACTAGAAAGTTTATTTCTGTAGCTTTTTGAAGATAAAAAAAAAAAGTGCTAAGAAAAGCAACAAATGCTAGTTACAAACATTATAGGAACTGTATAAATAAAGAACAGTGAACAATTGTTTCCACTCTAAAGCATTGCCCTATCTCTTCATAACAAACAACCAACCCTGTGTTTCTTCTGAGTGTTACAGAAAGAGAAGGAAAACAAAGGACTATTTATAACCTAAGAGTGCTTATATAATTTCTGTTGAAAGGTCAAAAAATGCCTCCTGCATTTAATTTTAGATCAGTCTTTGTCTCATCTGGTTATATGCTTGAACATTTTTATTTCACTACATAAAATAAGAACCAATTGTAAATATCCTCTTTGGCTAAGCAGAGGCTTGGACTTTCATAACATTTTCCATCTGACGTTCTCAGAGTACTTTGCAAACATTCAGCCAGACTTGTCAGATTATTGGGTGGCAAGTTAATATTAGCTTCTCTTGCAAGCAAGAAAACAGGCAGCAGAAATGTAGCAACTTGTCCAAAGTTACGCAGGAAAGTTAGTAGCAAAGCTGGGACTAGAGTGTCTGCTCTCTCTGGGCTACAAAGAGGATATTGCATTTCCTCTCCAGAAATCTTGGAAAATTCCACAGAGGCTTCATTTATGTTTTTCTTGTAATAAACTCTGGTCCAGAAATGGGTAATCATCTGTCAGTTTTGCTGAACAAGTGTTTGGAACAGAATCAAATTTAGGATACATTTCCAGGCAAATAAAAGGGCATTGTAATGGAAAAGGCAGTTAAAACAACGCTCAGGTTCTCTGGAAGGTAGGATTAAAAGAGAATTCAGCTATCCAAAATATTTTCAGTGCTCACAATATAAGTTTAGAATTTTACAAACTTTTTAAATATATTGTATTTCATATTAAATTATGTCCTACAAAAAATATCAATATGTCTTTAACAGAATGGCACACATGTAGACACAAGCAGGAGGACTAAGGATTTTCCACGAAGCTTGGCTCCCACTGCAGAACAGATTGGGAGCTTTAGTGCAATGCCAAATGCCAACTTGCAGTCCATGGACTGAGGCTGTACGCACGGCTCATAGCGGGTCTGCAGAAGCCACTCTATTTCACTATTACACCTGAAATTCTAATGGTAAGAGTGAGTTGTAGTCCATGAAAACTTTATGGCAATCCACAGAAGATGTGGCGAGTCTTCTGGCAGGGCCCTTAGTCTAAAAAAAACAACAACAACAACAACAACAACAAAAAACCAACCTACCCCAACTTTGGAATCACTATTCTTCTTTAAGACTGTCAGCTTCAAAGCAACCCCTACCCAACATTTCAAATTATCTGATAAATTGTTTCTCTTGAATGAGAATATAGTAAAGCTTTCTCTTCAGAATCCTAACAAGTCCTACTGTCACCTAACAAACAAATATGAAGCACAGATAATAAAACTTTGGATTAAATTAATCTCTGAATCTTGCCTATCTTTGCTAATGTAAACATTATACTAGTCAGCAGAGAGGGAATACCGTCTCTTCCTTTTTCCTCAGACTTTCCTATTTTACAGAAGAAAACAAAATACATTGATTTTTTTTTTTTGTCCAGACATCATGTTTGAAAGCCCAAAGATCTCAGAATAAGACAGATGCAAATACATTGATGCCAAATACACCAAAAGCTGACTGAGCAGATAAAAGGGGCTCATAGTTCTGTAGTGATAACCATTAAACAGTCTATTTTATGGAGAGGCTCTTTAGGCCTTTACAGTCAGTCTGGTGCTTGATAACAGTCTAGAGGTGTGATTATCTCATAATATCTTACTCTTCCTTTTTTCCTTCTGCTTAATTGTGTTTCAGAAAAAACGTATTAGGAGCTTTGAAGAATGACTATAAAAGAACTTCTGTATATTGCTTCACCAGTTTACATAATATTAATCTTCCCTGACACTCACTACCCAGCTGAAAATATTCCTACATCTCCATAAGCCAGAAGCCTTTCTATCAGGTGTTTTATCCAGCAAGGAGGTTCACCTGCAAGCTTCACTAACATTTTTCTTACCTATACAAAATGTGCTTTCAGTTGGAAAAATACTGTTTCAGTTCTAGTCATACATATTGGCTAGAAAGAGAGAACCAAAATTTTTAGTCACGAAAGTAATTTATCAAACAAAAAGAGACTCACTGAGCAAAAATAACAGAAAACTTATGCTTCTAAGAGAAATGTATTGCTATTTCTGACTCTGGAAAGGAAATAACAATTCTGGCTTGCCCTTCTCTTCTTCTCCTCCAAAGATTTTATTTATTATTTTTGTTCTGTTCTACAGGCTCTAATTTTAACTAACATACACTCTGAGGACAAAACACAAAGGATATTTTGACAGCAGACAGGCTATAGGTGGCATTTAGTCTATTTTCAGCATGAATTTAAAATAGCCTTTTCATTTTATGTAAATTGGGGCATAAATTAATCAAATTACATTTTTATTACATTAGCACCTCAAAGTTTTATTCAAGGAAAAAAACAGGAACAAAAACCCCACAAACTCTGTAAGGTCCCAAATGTGCCAATTATTTAATGCAGATGGATACTGTCATCCATCTTCAAAGACTGATGGTCACATCAGGATTTTACTTGCTTGCTTTTCCTTCACATCATTGTAGAGAAAGACAGTGAAATTGAAATGAAACATTATTGACAATTGTGCATTGTAGTGAACCCAACATGGTGTTTTTAAAGAACTTGTCTTCAAAAGTCTTTCAGCTGAGAGAGGTATCAGACCGGTGACTTTGAGATTAAATTCATGCATCCCACAAAGAGAGACTTGGCTGATTAGAGCACCACTATTCAGGATTTGAACAACTGAGGTCAGATCACCACAGACTCCTTAAAAAGCTCAACATTAAATCCACAAAACAGCCAAGGCGCCCAGCTGCCACTTAGCTGACTTCAAAACGCAGACCTTCAGATATTCTTTTCCATGGCTACCTCAAGTAGAAGTGCCCTAATGTGAACAGACCTATCATCTACTGGCAAGGCTGACCAGGTTCCTGACAGTTTTTCCTGGGCATGCATAGAACCTGCTAACCTCTCACACTGAAAAGAACCAAAGGCTCTTCTTTGCCATGGGGTGACAGTGTGGAACAAAGGTAGCACGTTAAATATCAGATTCTTAAGTGTAGTTCTTGTAACAACTGTCTATACACACACGCCCCTTAAATATTGTCATGTTCACTAATCAAGCTCCCATAACTAAAGTTCTTGCAAATTGTGCTCATGACCAGACCTGCATCTCTCCTGGTCACTGATCCAGGATCCGTCTCAAAATTAAGCTGTACTTAGATCCACCAGTAATGAGGGCTTTCCCACAAGTCCCCAAGATACCGAGGCTCGTACACAGACTCAGTACCCAGTTGAGAAGTTTGTTCAGATAAAAGTTAGAGGCAGCCCTTTCCCTCCAACAAAACATAGAAAAGGCATTTCCGCCTGCAGTTTTGTAGGCAGTAACTCAATGGTTACAGCACTTGCCCAGGAAACAGGAGAACCCTGCCTGCATGTAAAGAGGCTCAAATCCACATCTGACCCTTGCTAGGACAGTAATTTATTCTATAGGGAATGTTTGGAAAGGGACAGACAGGGCAGGTGGCCTCTGCATTCCTCCTCTTGAAGTTGTGTCACTGTCAGACAAGAAAGTAAGTTTCATGGCGGCAGAGAGAAGGCAAACAAGGTAAAGTTTGCGTGGAGAAGATAGAGGAAAGTTCATGCAGAGGAGGATAAAGGAGTAGGATTTTATCTGAATTATTAAAATGCTTGTCTGGGATGGATACTGATCACTCGTTTACTGTGCTAATAGAGGTGCCTGTCTACATTCTGTACTGGAAAAGAAGAAACTGAGCTTGACATACCAGCACAGGTGGCAAAAATGTAAAGGTTGGATGCCACTTCATGTTTTTGGCTATGTTACAAGAAAGAACTGATCTGACTGATGTGTCAAACTGTGGAAAATGGTCATTGCAGAGAACCCCAGCTGAAATAACCCAAAGCTGCAGGCCTCACAAATTCATATCCAGAGGGTGATGTACCCACAGCCCTGAGAGAGCGTTTGAATCCTGATGTACTCACAATGAATTTACTGGCACGGGGATTACATCTGCAACAATGTTTTAAGCAAGTATAAAGAATTAGAAGAGGTAACTAGAAGCGATAAGAAATTTCTAGAGCGATCGCTTGATTGCAACTATGTGACTGTTTCAGGCTGAATCAGGATCAGGGTAATTTAAATGCAGGGTTCGGAAAACTCTCAGGGGTACTGGGCCAACCTGTTGTCTTCTTTCTGCACACTTACAGGTGCTGTGCTGGCAACAACGCAGATGAGCCAAGACATACTGCTTCTTACTGAGACAGGAAGCTATGAATTACCAGCAACATAGCCACCTCTTTGTGAAGCAGGGACTTTTGTTGAATTCAGAACGCCACGGGAACAAAGATATCGCCATTCCTACCTACTAGCTTTGCTGGGCAACCCTTGAAGTCTCTGTGTTACAAATTACTAACTCCCAGTTTATGCTCATTTGCTTGTACTCATCCTACTACTCCTAATAGCATCCCCGGTCAGGCAGCACATCTCAGCTGAGGTAGGACAGCAGCCGTGTTTTGCACCCACGCTGTGCGGCAACCCGTGGCAGGACAGGCCTGGAGGCACCGCGCCGCCCTGCGAACGGCAGCCCCGGCACGCTCTAGGGCGAGCTGCATGTGCTGCATGTGCATGTGCATGTGCTGGCGGGGTATTAGCGCAGGCTCGAGGCTTGCTTCGCTATCCCTACAGACAGGCCCTAAGCCTCCTCAAGCAGGGCTTAGGTGGGAGTTTAGACAGAGATCAGCGGCATTTAGTTCCTCAAAACTGCTGCACAGCTCCTACTTCACACCGAATACACTTTTGTTTCTCTGATTTCAAAACCTCCGGGCCCCTAGAGTTCGGCCTGGGCAGAGATCGACAACCACGTCCCAACGAAGACGAAAGCCCCGTCGTGGCCCAGGCCGCGGGTCCGCCCCTGCCTGACCGACTGAGCCACCGGGCCGCTCTCGCCGGGGCAGAAGGAAGGCCGCCCGCCGGCACCGGCCGCCCCCCGGCTCCAGGGGCAGCCCCACGCCGCCTCCTCGCGGGGGGAGCGCGGGAAGGGAGGCGCAGCCCAGCCCGGCAGCCTCTCCCCTCACGGGCTGCTACCGGCTGCGGTGCGCTGCTCAACCCCCACCCACAGACAGACAGACCGACCGACAGACAGACAGACTGACAGAGAGACCAGACCAGACCAGACCGCCCCGCCCCGCCCCGCCCCGCCCCGCCCCTCCCGCGGGGACTGCGGGCTCTCGCGGGATCGGCGGGCGTGTATTTAAGGCCGCGGACGGCACCACCATCCCTCTTTCCCCGCCGCTCCTCGTCGCGGTAAGGCGGTGGCTGCTCCGGCTGGGACCTCCGGGCTCCTAACGGGTGGGGTGGGACCGGACCGGGACCGGACCTACCCGCGCCTTCCCTTCACATCTTGCCCTCCCGGAGCCTGGCGGTGGTCCGAGGAGTCAACACAGGGGGATAGAGCGTCTTTCCCTCACAGAAACCCAGCGCGGAGCCGCCCCCTCCGCCCTGCATCCTGTCGTGAGGCACAAGCCGCTCCCCTCCCCTCCTTCCCCGGCCCCCCCTGGCCGCTCCCGCCTGACTTCTCTCTCCCTCCGCAGCGTGTGGCGTGGGCGGGCCGCCCGCAGCCCCATGGCGGCCGCCCGGCGCGGGGGGCGGGAAGGCGGCGGAAGGCGTCCCGGGTACCGGCAAGGCCTGCACAGCCCCCCCGCCCGAAGGCTTGGGCCGCTGCCGGCGGCGGCAGGAGGCGAAGCGCGGCAGGCCCCGCCAGCGGGGAGCGCTGGGCCTCTGGAGCCGTGCCCTTGGAGGCCTGTAGGTAAGGGACACCGACTGCATCGCGTGTCTCACGGCCTAGGGCTGGCTAGGTAGGGCTTTGGGAACGGAGGGCTCTGGGTCCTGGCACTGTACCGCTTAAACTCCTATCTGAGGGTACTGGTCTGTATCGCCGTGAGACAAAGAAGTGTTTGTGTACATTTGTACCCTTCTGCCCTTCTAAATTACAGGTATTGTGCTGCACACACCTTAAATCTGATTCAGTGCAGTGGTTGCATTTTTTGTAGGCTGCATCAAGAATCACTGGCTGCATAGGCCTTTGGCCCAGCCTCCTAGTATGTCTGTAACAGTGACCTGTGATGCCTCTCGGTTCAGTTCAGTACAACTTGTTACAAGGTGTATGTAAGTAGGCCACAAGGTTGCAACGGATTGGCTGGTAAAGAGCCGCCTGTTAAACCTAGATATTTACAGTTTCCTTCATGTAGTGTCAACACTGAAAGCAATTCAGCTGTAATACACTTCCCATTGTTTCTGATTATCATTATATTTTAAAAGATGTTAAAAAGATGTTCTATGTCGTTTAAATGGGCTGATTAGATGAGAATCTTTTCAACAGATTGAACCATTTACTACCTTTTGCTCTAGGTTTTGATTTGATAAGGAACTTTATGTAAATGACTTCTGCACCTTTGTAGTATATGGATTTAAGAAGGTCTGTAGTTAGGCATAATACAAATTATAATTTAATTTTTTTTTTCTTGGTGCTCTTCAGGGGTCTCACTTAACAACTTCATGTTTGAAATATTCTAGACATGGATGATCACACCTAAATTGGAAGCAATGCTCAGGACTTTAGAACAAATCATACCTTCTGCTAGAAGGTAAGTGTGCTCTAGTGTAATACAACTGTGGATTTTTTTACATCTTTTGGATAGTTCTTAAATTGTAATACCTCTTTTGAGTATATGGTAAGTTCAGATCACCTTAGTTAATGAGGAAAAAATTGGTGCTATAACCTACTCCCCTTTTATGCTTTGCCCTCTTAAGTCTGGCAGTGTCTTAAGTGGCCAACACGGAGGGGTATAAAAGTTCTCTCTAAAACCCAGAGGTGAGGCTGAAACTCTTCTTTGGAGCATGCTGAGAGGAACACATGAAACTACTGACCTTTAGGAATTTGCCAAAATCAACTCTATTGCATTCAAAATAGTTTGTAGTTAGGTTTTGAACTGTTGTCTGATTATCATGTTATTTGAGTCTTAATGTCTCTTTCATGTAAATCTTATTTTCCAGGTTTCTCAAGTGTGCTGATGCTTCATGAACCTATGTGAAATATCTTGAGTGAAGGGCTCCTTGTAAATGGATTGGCCTCCAGGTATGTGGTGTAAAAAGGATTATCAGATGTCAGTGGTGGGATTGTCTTCTATAGCTAAACAAGTTTAAACTATTCCTTACCTGAAAACTAAAAAAAAAAAAAGGGCGGTGGGGGCAGGAAACCCACCCCAAAACCAAATTAGTTTGGACCAGTGGAAACCTGTGTGGAAATTGTTAGAACTTTATACAGATCTAGACAATCTATCTTGGAAAACTTCTGAGGAAAGCTTATAGTCACAATAGTTATTGGATCCATTTACTCTAATCTGGCTGTTCCTCTGGAATGGAATCCATACTAATGATATGGGGAAGGAAAATCCTGTCCTGTACAGACAAGAAATTCATATTGAGAAATGGCTCCAACTTAAGGGTTAGTGCCATGTAGCGTGTTCATACAGCTCAACCTTAGGCCAGCCTCTTCTGTGTGTGCAATGCTGACTGCCAATTAAACAAAAATTCTTTCACAGGGAGGAAACCAGCATGTACAAGGGGTTGGAACTGTTATAAACCATCAGCTTATGATTTGATGAGCAGCTGACTTCTGGAGTCATCTCATATGAATTCATTTCTTGCCTGTGATGGATTGTCTTGAAAGTGAAACTGAGACAAGCAATGGCTAAAACTACACATCTTCAATGATCATGTTTAAACAGGAACCTTGCCATTTGTGGAAACTGGGGTTTCTTAAACTGTTATTTCTATGTCTGTGGATTATTTGAAATAAAACATGAGAATTCTACCAGAAGTCTGTGTTCTAAAAATTTCTCGTCTAGGTACTTCTGTATGAAGGCTTTTCTGTTTCATGGATGTGAATACTTTTTAATTGTCATGTAGAAACATTCTGCTGCCATGTGCAAATTTAATCCTTAATTTACAAATCCATTGAAAAAGTCCCTCTTAATATTCATCTTTTATTCCAAATGCTTGATCATGGTTTTTAGAAGTTGGCCAGTCAACCTTAAAGTGCTTCTGCAGTCTAAAAAACTTCAAAGTTATTTCATTAGGCTGTATGTATTTTCATGTCCTCCAGCTAAGGAGCATGATTAAAAGATTGTCTCAAACTTAAAGAGCAGATACTACTACATCATTTGCCCATTACCTGCCTATTTCAAACAAACAGGAAAATGTTGCAATATTCCATGTAAAAAAACCACCAGTGTGAAGATCCTTGAAGAGCAAGACCAATATTGTTGAGTGATTGAAAATTGTATGTGCTTTTACAGTTGCTTATTGTATAGGTACATATTAATCTATTCCTTGAGAGTAAGTTTTAATATGGAGTGATTTATGTGCATCCTCTTGCCAGCCAATGCTTCCTTGCAATGCACAAAAAAAAATATAAAATACAGGTAGAAGTTGTTTTCGCTTGAGCATCTGCTAAATGGTGTGACTAGTGATCTAATATACTTGTATCCTCCTAGGCTAACTGAGGTGTTTCTTGTCCTCTGGACTTGTTCTAATAAAAGCTAAAACTAAACTTGAAGGGCATACAGAAGCATACTCTCTTTATATTAAACCTCTCTGGCAACTGTCTTTTTCCTGGTGAGAGAAACAATCATTTTCCTACAAGCCTTGTCAGTTATTTTAGAGACATCTGTCCTCTGTAGTTGTGCTCAAGGATTGAGTTTTGGTCTACTCAGTCTTGCCTTACTTGAGTGTGGATTCCTATCTGACCCATGCTGCCCTGTACAGGTTTCCTAAGCCTTGCTTAGATTCAACACTAGTTGATGGTATTGAGCAGAGAGAATTTCTGCATGCTCTCTCTGGTTTTCCTTGACTAGTAAGCTTGTTGCCATTTGGTAGCTTGGGCTAATGTTTTCAGTGAGCTTTCCACACTTTTAGAACTTTCTGGGGGAAGCAGAAGCTGTCTTAGAGTTAGGGTTGGAGTTTTCCTTCCCAGATTTATTAGTCATGCAATAAATTACATTAAATTCTGTCATTCTGTCCATGAGGATCTTGTCAGAATCAAGGTTGTTTGGAGTCTGCAGTCACAGTTAGCTTTGAGTATTATGCTTTTTTCACATCAACTGATGCTGAAAAGAGCTTTGAAATTTTTCACTTAAGACAACTAGCTATTTGTTCCTCTCCTTTCTGAATTAATGGCCTAGGAGTACACTAAAGGCCCCTTCTATTTCACAGTAGCTATGATGCCCTTGGAGGACCTATCTGAAGACTTTTTTAAAGTAAAGTTTGGTCAGTTGAGTCATCCTCTGTGCTTAGGTGCTGACTCCTTCAGGGGCTTGATTGTTTAGGGTTTTTGAGCCATTACTACTCCTGAATATCACACTGTGCAGTTGGTGATAAAAAGTACCATTAAATCCTAATGACTTGGTCCTGATTCACAAATTTGTTCTAAAATGTTTCAGGCAGGTCCTTGTTCATTCATTCCTAGTTTTTAAAAACTTTGGGAAAGTAGTCTCTATCACAGACAAATAATTCATTTGGCTTTTGTGACGTAGCCTTCAAACCCTCAAAGGCTCCTTTCATACTTGTTCATTTCTTAGGCTTGCAAACTCTTTTGCAGACTGCCTGCTTCTGTTCAATTTGAAGAGGTTTTAATGTTCTTTCCCATATTGCTCCTGAAGCATTTCTGCTGCTTTGGTATGGTACAGATTTAAGCATCCATTTTTACTTTTTTTTCTTTTGGCATGACTGGCAGTTACAGAAAGATACAGCTTCACTGTGGAGCACATTCACAGTTCAAAAGTTCTATCATTTTTGTGTGTTTTAATTTGCCCATGAGACGGATTAAAACTTGTCTTTTAAGCAATGTTTTATCTGTTTAGCTACACTACACACTTTTTAACTGGTACTTTCAAGTAGTTTCATGGCTTTTTGCTTTCCTCCTTTTTTTTTTTTCTTTTCTGAAAGAGAGGTTTGCCTTAAATTTCAAGAAATCCAATATAAAAATGTTTTAGAATGTACTTCTTTCCATTGCTAACAGCTGAAGGTTTGTTTGCTAAGAGTCTTTCTGTTGCAGAAGAAAAGCTTTTTCACAGTAGTGGCTTACACACTTATTCTGTATACTGGCAGTGTGTTATACAAGTTTCCCAATAAAACTGCAGTGTTAGTGAAGTTCTAATTTGCTGTGGCTGTTAACTAAATACCCATGTGCCACTAAGTGATGATGTTGCATGTAAAGTCCAGTTTTGCTGTCCTGTCCTTCTGAAACATCCAGTCAGAAAGGCTGATAAAGAGAGAGGGAATCCATTCTGAACATGATCTACTATCCTGGTTTCACACAGCATAAATGGATTCAGTTTACTGGTTTTAGTACACCTGGAGAGAGAGCAAGAATGAAAAAAATTGTGCTTGAGACTCTGGTGAATACTTAACATTTCAGCTGCCTTGTCCTTCATGTAACTAGGCAATGTTAAGGCACTATTCTTTAAAAATGAGAAGAGATTTTTCAGTAGAACTGGTTTATTACAAAATCGAAGTAGAGTTTGTATTTTAAACTAAAGAAGTATCAAATTATTTCATGTGTTTACAAGGCTTATGACTTTTTACATTTGACTCTTTGTTATCACTTGGGGCCATTATTCTAGGCTGAAGGCCCATTTTGAAGCAACAGTGGTTGGAAAGATAAGTCACTTGAGAGTGCTCTGTTCTATGACTTCTCGTGAGTAGTTATAACAAGAAATCTCATCGATTAACTTTGACTTGTTTCTACTCCATCTTCAGGCTTTTTGGAATATAAATATGTCAGCTCAGGCATCATTCACCTAATTAATTTTATGATATAACATGTTAAAATAGCAAAGCAAAACAGAGGGCTTAGTATTAGTCTAGGAATACAAAGTCAGTCTAAATCTGACAACTTTATTGTCGTCTATTGGCTCGTTCACCCTGACCACCACCATGTGGGACTGTATACGGCCCCCGTGGGGCTGTGCAGTTCACTAACAGCGCCGGTTTGCACGAATGCAATCCTCTACATAAAGTTATAACATTGCAATTTTCCCTTTTATTACTCATTGGAAAAGAGAAGAGTAATGGAAGGAAAATAGCCACGTTTGCTGGAGAATAGTCAAGGGCCAACTAGTTGGCTTACACCACCACAGATCTATATATTAACTAGCCTCCTTACAGACTAAATGACATTAAGCTGAATTCAGTCATTTTATAAATTTTTGTATGTATGCTTTGTACAACAGGGAAGATATGAGAGTTTTGGGGGAAATAAAGATGGAGGAAAGCTGTAATATAGCTTTTAATCTGTACATTTCTGTTTATCCTGGCTATTGATTGCAAATTTAGGAATGCTCTTTGGCTTTTCATTGACTAAATCTTCAAGAATGTTAAATTTGTTCAGCAAGACTGAAGACTGTCAGACAGAAGGGGGAATATTTTCATATCTATGCATTTATTCTGAGTTCTAGCAGACAGCTGAAAAGTGTGAGATTTCTTACTTCACATCCTTTTAGTAAGTTGTTACAACTGTTGAGACTCAATGATCAAAGGAAATGCAGATAAAAAAGCTGAAGAATGAAACGTACTTTGGGAGTAACATGGGCTAAGCCCTGGACTGGACTGTTTGCTTAACACAGGGCTACATGCAACAACATTGTTTTGTGTTCTGTGCAGGGGTCTGGCAAGACAAAAAGAAATGGGGCTTTTTTCCCTTTTTTTTTGGATTGGAGACAGTAGTTGGGGGACCACCTTGAAAGTCTGATACTCCCCAAGAGTTTTATTTCTGAGGAGCTTGGCAATATCAGAATATGTGTGACTTCTACTTAGTAACACAGATTTGTGATCATCGGGGTTAATACTGCTTTTTTTTTAAGAATCTAAATTTTGGATGCAGGTATTAATTCATGTTAGAGTTAGGTTTATGACTCTTTGTGGCCTTACATTAATAAATCATATTTATTGATCTTTAGTGGGAAGCTTGGAGGCAATACTCAAGTAATAATGGCTACTTGTTGTCCTAGCTATTCATTTAAGTTGATGGTTAGTTGCCTGCATCTTTCTTATTTTTCCTCATGCCTTCCCATAATGTTACAGTCATATTCAAGATTATTGAGTGCGTGCAAAGAGCAAAATAGCAGTAGGGTGAGAATATAGACAGAATGCCCTTGTACCTAGGAAACAAAGAGTGTGCATCCCATGTATTCTGGTTTGGATCAACGCAGGCAGACATTTCTTACAAAACCAGAGTTTATGGGACAGAAAAATCCTCTTTTTATGGTCATTAGATATCAGATCTATCTAGAACACATCTTAAAACTTTCTACATTTGTTTTCAGATGCAACTCACATTGGATTTTTCCACACACCAATGCTTTTGCTTATCTAAATAAAGGTGAAGGCTGACTGACCTTCACCGACATTCTTTGCCGCAAAGAGGGCCCTTTCTGTTCAGTGGACTTTGATGTAAAGATCAGAGATTTCCTCACATGCTTTGATATTTAAGTGCTGCAGCTTCGACTCAATGCATAAATACTGAACACTATTACACCAAAAACATTCATACACTTTCAGATTAGAAACAAGTACATAAGCAGACAATGACTTGCTATCTTCAGATTGTCTTGTATGTGTTTACTGTAAGACACAAAGTTAATTTGATTCGCAGTGCAGTCGGTGTTAAAAATGTATTTTAACTTACATATACTTTAATAAAGTCATGAGCAGGGGTAACTGGAAATAAGGAGAGTCCCGGGAAGAGCAGTGTGCACAAAACCAAGGGATGAAAAAATGCTAGGAGTTTCTGCTTTTAGCACTGCCTGGGTTTGGAGACTATAGGTCATGCAGATCCCTAGTTTGTCTAATGTGGTTGCAGGCGAGGTCATTTTATTTCCTCCTCTGTGGTATATTGCACACCAAAGCAGAGGTGGTATGTGGCCTATGATTCAGAGTGTTTTCAGACTTTCTTTTGATAAGTGAAGGGATTACTCAAAGGTAATTTGTATAGAAATATTGGCCTAGGGTTTATTAGTGCACCTGCCATTGGGTCTCATTACAGGTGATGTAACAAGATAAAATCCCAGCTTCTGTTTGGCTGTATCATGATCTATACCTTAAAAATAGAAAATTATATCATGCAGTTTGGAAAGTGAAAGAAAATAGCAGCTCTATAGAAAAAATTCGCCGCAAGCTACTTGAAATGATTGCTAACTGTAATGTTCTCAGGATTTCAGTAATGGATCCTATTAGGTTCATCACTTCATTTTTTTTTCCTCCAAAGTGAAAACATAAAATACATCCAACATACTTTATTGGTAAAGTAACCAGAAGGGAATAAAGCCAAGTAAATCATACAGAAGGATGCAGTCAGTTTCCAGAAACAATGTGTTCTCTCCCACATACCCAGACTGAAGATACTGGTTTCAGGTCCAGCACGCCACAAGCTTTTTAGAGTTGCTGGTATGCTGTGACATGTCATGATTTTTTTTTGTCAGATACCCATGGGTTGCCTCAAAACCTCTGTTTTAAACCTTGCTGCTGTTGTTTCAGTCTGCAGATAGGTTATGGCCTCTCTGCCTTCTGTTGTGTGGTATTAAAAAAAAAAAAAAAAAGGAATAAGTAGAAAAAAATAGACAACAAAAAATCTCTTCTGCTGCTGTACATGAAATCTGGTATTTTCATCTAGACATACTTTGCTATCAAGAAAAGCTGGAAAGAGATAAAAAGGCATAATGTAGAACTCCTGTATGTACAATAAAAATGTTTTAACCCTTCATGTGTTTTTCTGTAAGAGTAAGTTGAAAACTGTTGAAAAGTAACCCTAAGAACTATATGATGACATTAAGTCTGTCCCAGATTCAAGCTATTGTTGCTTCTTATACCGCACAATAAGTATGTTTATTGGAACTGCAGATCAGCTGCAATCCTTTCAGTTGTCCACTACTCCTTGTTTGTATATCATTGATGGCAGGGCATGAATCATTTCTGGCCTTAGGGAAGAAGATGCTGCCAGGTCAGTATTTTCATATAATTTTGTTGTAGGGAGAGCACCCCAGATCTGGGTACCTCAACTGCAGGTCATTTCTTCTTCATAGTGTTGCAGATGTAACTGCAATGCAGTCTGACTCCCACCTGTGTCACATTAAGGCTGAGAAGTCTCACTGATCTGAGCTAGGTCCCACCTACCCTCTTGATCTGAGCTGGGAAATGATGGTTCCAACTGCTGTGGCTCCTCTCAGCATTGTTTTACCACATATCTTAATTAAAGGAAACTAATTACACAAATAAGTAACAGGGTGACTTTTTTTTTTTTACTGCTACTGGGGTGCTGTACCTCTGCTTTTTCTTCCAAACTCATGTTTTATTGTTGTACCTGTTTTGATTCACAGCAAGTATCTCATCTGTTCTCACCTGACATGACACAAGACCCTGCAGTGTGTCAATTTGCTGTCAGTCAAAGCAGAAAGATCTCAAGGTCCTTCCTATTAAGCTCTACACCAAGTTCCTCAGATTGCCACATTCTTCCTGGGCTCCTCAGGCTGCAGTCTTCCTCTGCAGTAGCCATGATTTTCACTCCTTCCTTCAACCCTCCCCTGAAGAGGCTTCCTCCTTTCAACCAATTTATGAACACTCAATAGATTTATTATAGTATTTGAGTTTTGTTGTAAACTGACAGAATATGGAGAAGCAACTGCTTTTAATAAATGCTACGGGATGTGTGTGTGATATTTGAAAGTATTACAAAATTAGACAGGCTAAACAAAACAAACACAAGTTTGAGATATGGAAAAATATTATCTCTGCCTTGTAGCTATCTGTGTAATTCTGATTAATACTTACAATTGCAGACAGCATGAAGCTGATATTTAAAAATCACTAAAATTTTTATTTTTCTTTCTCGCGTGCCTACAGGCAGCATATTTTAGAGGTCAACAGGAAGAGAAAAATTACTGCCGTTGTCATAATTCCATTGTCATAATTCCGTAAAGAAGTTAGCACCACCTGGCTTATGCACTATATACCATGTAGTCCACAATTTGTAGAAACTATTTCCTTGAACTATTTGCTCACTTTCTTTGGAAGTTGCTAGGAAAGTGAAAGTGTGCCAAGAATTCATCATAAAACATTGAGAACTTGGCTATCTGTATTTATGCCATCAGAGAGGGGTTGATGGTTTTCCTTTTTGACTAGAATTATGACTGTTGACTGAATGCAGCTATCAGATGAGGGCTCCCTCTCTATGTTTAGATATGAAATAAAAAGGTAAACAGTGAATATATTATATACCCTCTTAAATATCCCACGTATCTCAAACTCCTTCACAACACTGAGTTATAGTGCTGCTGTCACTTTAGGAACTATAAGCAGATGCAGCATTTGTTATGGAGTTAGTGACAGCTCCCATGTAACACTTGGACAGAACTTGATTTATGAGTAAGAAAATATAGATAGGGTACTACCATTGTTGAACAGGTTTTTTTAGAAAATAGTTGCATTTTTTATTAAGTAGAGACGTCATTCCATGTAAACTGTAGCATTACAGAAGAGCTGCTCTCTCTTTCAGCTCTCTCTGGATTGAGACCTACCAACTAGAATTTGAAAAGGCTGCCCTAATCCAGGTAGCCTTAAAATTTCCAAAAAATGAGGTATGCAAACTTAGCCGGAGGTCACTAGGACCTGTAAATCAGTATGGTGGATGACAAACACGCTTGCACAAATGTAGGGTAGGCCTTCAGACAGTTTCACTGAAATTCAATTAAACTGTGCTTGTTTACTTCAGCAGAGTCAGGCCCCCACTCCTGCCTACAAACCCCAGTTGTCTTTCTGAGGTTGCTGTTCATAACCTAATGTCTAAAACTATTTCAAGTCCTGTCCTCAGCCTTGCCTCTTTCTTACCTCAGTGGCTCACCTCACCATTCCTGCTCTGTGCTACCAGCTGCCCTGGCACAGTCTGGAGGTTTGGGGTTATATAAGTTGCGTTATTTATACCATTTCTCACTAACCCTCATGCTGTTAACCTGAACTCATCTTTGATCTTGTTCAGCAGGGTGTCACATGTTTCTAGCTTGACTCATACAGTTTCTCATGTACTACCTTTGCTCTTCACTTTAAGAATAACAATCTTTATTCTTCCATATAAGTGACCTGTCCTTTTGTTGCGGCTTCTGCAGTTTAATTGTGAATTATTGCCATTTCACCACTTTCTGTTTTCGTTTGGAGTAATTGTATTGTTACTGAGTCTGCCTTAAGAAGGTTATTAAATATCTTCCCAATATTTTGTGTATGTTTGTGTGAGCACAGAGAGAAAAAGTCTCTTGCAGTTTGTAATCAGAATCTTTAAAGTAGAGTGTAATTTAAGTGCCTTTGTTTTTATTTGTTTGGACTTGTACAAAATTTATATACGTTTTTATTGCCTTAAGATTTGAGCACAAGTTGGACTGCTCGAGAGGGTCTTGCATAAAATTCAGTAGTGCAAAATGCTGTTGCCATTTTCTTGTGGAAAAATAAACTAGAGGTGGATATTTCATGTATTGAAAAGGGAGTGGAGAGGAATTGTTTTTCCTTCCAAGTAAATTATTTTCAATTGTCAGATTTCAAAGCTCCGAGTAAGAATACCGTATGGATCATCTGTTTGCTTGTATTCCCAGCCGCCTTTCAGACCCACTCTGGCAGAATTTCTGATGGTAGATTCCATAAATTGCATGTTTTGAAGTAATTTGAAGTAATTTAACGCAAGGATTTTTAGGGTAGAGTTTTTCAGAAGTATTCAGGGCTGGATTCTTTCCAGTTTTTCTGAAATAAGAGTTTTACTGTTGAAGTCAATAGAGCAAAATTTGGCCTTGCTGAATAGTTTGAAGATCCCACTGCTGGTTACTAAAATCAAAATCATAGGTATTCCTTAATCTCTTCAGGTGGCAGGGCATGTTTGGTTCAGCCAAGTAATTTGGACTGGCCACACTGAAACTGTTGATAAAATCATTCCATACTTATATCATGAAGCCAAGAGGAAAAATTAATTTAATACCCTTGCAGGCACTGAAGAAAATATAAACCACACAGACATAGTTGTAGACTGTCTTTCAAGAAGCCTTAGTTCATGCCCTATGTATCATCAAATACAGTACAATACAATACAATACAATAGTTATGCAAGTATGACTATTTTAGTAGGCAGGGGATTGATTTGAGGAAATCGTTTTTGTTACTCACATTGCAGTTGTTTTAAGAAGCTGAGCTAGTCCTGCATAATACTTAACTCCCTGCTTGAATTTTGTTTCCTAAAATACAGCTCTAGAGGTAGAGCCACTACTTACAGTTCATACCCGTAGTCTGTAACACACTACAGGGCCAACCTGTAAATCAAAACAATCATTGAGGTAAAGTGTTTTAGGAAAAGATGTGTTTCATAGAGAAAATGGTATGGAAGACTTAATCTAGAATACAAGGAGAGTCTCAGATTATTGTGTGCATGCTTTAATGTCATTATGGTAGCATCACTGGGGTAGAAAAATCCTATTTAAACAGTATGTAATTAATTGCAGTTAAAAACTAGACAGAACATAGAGTTAAAATAATGAAACAGATCTACTTAGAAAATGATAGCTTGAGGAAGCACCATGAGATGATGGAAAAAGAGTTTGTAGCCATCACATACAGGGGTGTTGTAATTCCAATTTTAGTTCGAAACTGGAAAGCTACCACAAATTGGATTTAAGTTTTTCAGCATGGACTGAAGAAAAGTGTAGGTATGGTTGTGTGAATGCTTCCAAAGAAGGAAAGCAGAAAGTGAAGGTGCAGTGGTTTGTGTTTCACACGTCGTTCAGGAACCTTGAGAGCTGGGTTCGGTTGCTCTGGCTTGAAATAGTTCAATAAACACCATTAATTGACCGCCACCTATTGTGGGAAGTCCATTGCTTCAATGAATCCTAGTCCCCTAGAAACATGAACTGAGGGGAAAAAAACAAAGCCCCCACTAACAAGATGTTAAATATTGTTTGTGACAACATAAGCTCAGTAGTCTGTTCCACCAACAAAGTATGGATGTACGATGGATTACAAAATCAAAGCCAACATTAGAATAGGTTGGTGATCAAAACTTACCTAGAGCTGATATAAAATTGGCAAGAACAGAACAAAACAAAGAACAAAATGTAGGCATTTTTTAAAACTCAGTAGGTCTGGCCTGCACTGAAGCTAAATTAGTCTTTCTTCTTGTTTGATAGTTTATATATCAAAACCTGAAACATTTCACACACCTCTCACATTTCTGTTCTATAACTTAGCAAGAGGTGGGATATTCAATACAAGTCATTGGTTATCAGTGTCTGTAGGTTGATAGTTTAGGAGTCAGAAATATACTTTGTTCACAATCATAAGCTACTAAAAAGATATCTAAAACACAAGCCATATGATTAGGTATATTATGCAACAACTCAGTAATGTTGCTTTAAAAGCTCACTTGATCTTTTCAGTCTTGGATAATTTTTGCCTCCAAAATTGTTTGCAGGCAGCTTGTCCAGAAAACGAATTGTTCTTTTAGGTAATTGCTGTTAATTCAACTGAAAAAAAACCATGGGTAATATCACCTCCGCTTGTTAGAAAAGCAGTGCTCAAATTCAGCGAGAACATCTTTGAGCTTTCAGATGCAACTGGTTGTATTGGCTGCATGGTTTCTGTCCTTGCCTAACTAGAAACAGAACTGGTTGAGATCACAGACTGTGGCTTTTTGCTCCTCTTCAGCTGTAGCTCTGCTGAATGCGGTGCTGAGGATTTTACCATATTTACTTGCTGCTTTTGGTCCCAAGCTGTTTGGGGCAGGTCTGCTTATGTAAACATGCATACAGAAACGATCTCCACCAGGGACGGATGGCTACCCAAGATTAATTAGAACAAAGGCAGAGGACTCATCAAGCGTGTAGGTCCCAGCAGGCCCAGCTTCTGTGGGGCATTAGTTCTTCAGGAAAGAGTTAGGGAGTGAGGAGGAAGGTAATGGAAATGGATGGGGCCTCATTACAATTTGCATTCCTGTGAAAGCATGCTCTCAGACATGTGTAGGGCAAGAGAAGGGTACAGGTCCCTCACTCAGGACTTCATTATCTGTTCTCTCCCTGGAGCTGCAAATCTACAAATAAGCCTAAAGAGACGTGATCAGTGCAGTTTAAAAAAGTCCCCTGTAATTTGTATAGAACCAGTCCTTGTTGTGGTAGCAGAGAGGAACATGGAGAATAAGCCTATAGGGAACACCATAAAATTGCATTTAGACTTCTTGCAGTATCCAAATTAATCTGCTTAGACCTAATTTTGTGGAGGACTTTGTGCCATGGAGTCTGGATATGTCCTAAGGGACCTGGTTCTCTATCGTGTCGGGCATCCAGCAGCGCAGGATATATAGTATTAATGATTTTATAACAATAATAAGTTTTATCTTCTGCAACTGTTTTAAATAGCTGGAATTGTGTGTAAAGCAATAGGAGCAAATATGACTCCTTATGATCATACTTCTATAAATAACTGATTTTACTTCTTGTGTTATCCAATGTGTTATCTTATGTGTACCTCATCGTACCCGCTGTACGACAGCCAAACATGTTGGCTATCCAAGGACAAAAGCGTAATTTTGTTTAAAGATGTACTTGTGCCCCATTTATTCAGGACATTTTAATTGTTAGATTCTCTGCATATGGTAACAGAGCTGCTTTTTATCAAGTGATGGCTTATAGCAGGTTTACCCTGATCCACAGCAACATGAAAGAAGCTGCCATAAGTCCCAGGGATGATAAAATTCTAGTGAAGTGTCATTCATAGGTTTCTGAAACCTAATGAATTGCAACAAAAAGGCTTTTTGTCTTGTGAAGGAAATGTTAGTGTATCAAATCCAGGATATTTTGTATAATGCAGAGACCTTGCTTTGTTCAAGTTGCAACACTTAAATCACGGGTTGGCTGGAAAGGAGAAAAAGCTAGAACAGAACTAGTGGCAAAATGCTGGAGCTTACCACTGAAAAGCAAAACCACTGCATCGTTTCATCAACAAAGGGTAAAAAAACCCAAATTACTCTAAATTATTGTAAAATTTCTTTTTGAAACCTAGGCTTCATTTTTTCCAGTTTTTTAAATCTTGAACTTACACAAAGCAAGAGGACATGGGAAGAAAATTATCCTGAGGGTTGCACCAAGGTTTCCATGAGTCTGTGCAGGATCCAAACCCACCTCTAAAAATAACTACGGGTTAATAATCAGCACTGAAGTATCGTGGAGTTGGTAAGATGGGAGTGGAGAAAAGGCTAGTGGCTTTCTCCTCTTTGCCTTTATTTTGTAAGTCAGAAAACCTGATAGCTGAGACATTTGCTAAGTAGTTGCTAGTAATAACCATATCAATCTCATTTTAGAATTACTGCAGATTTATGCCAGAGCCTGGTGACTCTTTTATTATGGAGTCAGGCAGCCCATGCACTGTTTTGTACTCATCTAATCTCTCAGCATACTGGGAAAAAGCATACAGGTACGTTTTGTTCTCAGAATAATTTTTAAAGAGGTTTTGAAATAATTAGGCTATAATCTTTCACCATTGGTATTCAAGACTGTATTGGCCTACCCTCTTACTTATTCTTTTCTACATATACATTTATCAAGCAAATGGAAAGAACACCACTGAGCTTTCCTTCTTGTTCCAGCATGACAGCAGGGAATTTACCGCCACCACACTGTAACACTTAAGATAATGTTCAGCTGATATTGAAACACTGAGAGACAAAACTAACTGCATGTGAAGTCTCAAAAAATCACACCTTCAAGGCCTTTTATTACTAGAAAATAGGTCAATTTGCGTTATTTTTAAGGATGCTTGTGACCTTGCTGGTAATGATCTTATTGGCTTGGCAATATTCAAATTAGAATTTTGTTTCAGAAATAACAGCTGGGTATGTTTGCTGTTAGAATGCCTAGATGGAGGATAAAAATCTTACTGAACGCTTAATTGAATGAAACATGTCTGGTCTGGTCCGCATTTGTGCTTCTGGTGATAGATTGTTCTGGTTTAGCAGCTCCACAGCTGCATGCAAATTCAATAAGCATGACAATTCAGTTAAATTGCCTAAACTTCTTGTACCTTTTCCACGTTCCTCATTTACATTGGCAGTGCTTGTGAATGGTATCAGGTTGTCAGGGCTAGAGAAAAGAACCGTTCCTTTTGTTCCCAGAACTAGTACAGTGTGAGCTTTCTCATCCCGCGGTGCAGGATGACAGGATGAAGAGGAGGGAAAAGTTCCCAACCTTCATCTAGTGCAAGAACCAAAAAGAACAACTGATTTTAAAACTCAGCACTAGAGTAACGGAGGAGTTGCTGCTGAATCCTATGGATACCAGTTTATGCTGGTAATCTCTCAGTTTTTTGCTGTGAGGACAGTGCACAGTAACAAACTGCTTTCTACCACAGAGCAAAGATCAATACACAGTGTTCACTTTGCTTGATTATATGTAGGCAATTCTTGACCCTGTGCTCACTAGAGGAGGTAGTAACACCATGTGTATCTTCCTGTACTTGTGTGCCTTTTTATGAACCAAGCAATCTAATTTATATATTTATTAAAAATACGGAAAGTAATATATCCCACAGTACACCTGGAATACCTTACTCAACTGTTAAAGAGTAGTTATTTTATACTTGAATCATCTTCACATTAATAACGTAACCAAGATCAGGGTGGCCAAACAAGTATGTTCTGAAGTTCTTTCTGTTAGAGCAACCAAATTCCATAAACCTATCATCAATGTTTCTTTGTCTTACTTACCTAGAAACATTTCAGTCCTACAAATTACCGCATCGCAAAACCTTGCTACCTTGCCATTCAACAAAATGCCTTATGCTGTGTGTGAAAAAAAAGCCCCAAACCTATTTCTGCTTCTGATGTGCCAACTAGAAAATGCTCTGTCCTAAAAGTGCCCCAAATGGCTAGGGGGGCGTAGTGCCCAGGAAGTCTGCGAAGTGGATGCTTGGTTTCTGGCGTGACGGTTCAAGCACACTGGACATGCTCCTTCCGTCGAGAATCTTGAAAGCTTCTGGTTGTAGTGCTGAATACAGTTTCCCTGGATAAAAATCACACTGAGCACCAGTTTGAAGAGGGAGTGGGTTTGGCAACTGCTGCTGAGATAATTAGTCTAATTCTACTCTAAACCATTGTTTGTCCCAGTAAGGAAACTGGCTTCCTGCGCCTCCTCACATGAAACTAGTTCTTCATGCAGCTCCTCCTTAGCTGGCAAGTAACCCCCTGTGCCTCCCCCTTCCCCTTCCCAGAGCTATATGTGGGACGGTCTCTCCCAGTCATGGCCTTTTAACATGATATTTTGCCTTCATCGTCATCACCTCCAGCAAGGCTCCAGCAGAGGAGGGAAGGTGAGTAGCAGATTGGGTTAAATTCTCTTCCCTCCCGAAACTTAATGTTTCATGCCCCTGCCAGGTCTTCTTCCTGCTACTCACCTTCATCCTTCCTCTTCACCCAGTGACACAAGGGAATCCTTAATCCTGCTGCTTAAGGTACAGACCACTGAAAATGAGCAGTGTAGTACACACCCATACATATTTTTTTAAAACATGTACCTATTGCACTTTTTACAAGCCAGTTGTAAATTGTTTCATTGTTAACTGATTTGTGTATTTTTCACATAGGCTTGCTCAACAGAGGAATGTTTCTATTAAAGTCTCTTGGCAAGGTGCTTGCAAAATCACTCCTGCTCACATTAGAAAATGCTTTTTACTGTTATTTGTGGACTTTGGATCAGAAATCCTCTGTGTTGTATGTATTCTCCAATGACGGTTGTGTATTGGGCCCTGATATTTTGGTAGAAGAATGCTCCGCAGCCCGCTGCCAGAGCAGGGTGCTCCCTGGTGCACCTGCACAAAGCTTCCTGATAAGGCCGCTCTAATCGGCACCTGAAGGAATGCGGTGTAGCTCAGCAGCAAGCCGCCAGTACAGTGGCTCCACTGTATGCCCAGTTAAGCTGTAACTGATATACAGACAGGGAAAAAAAGCAGACATTTTGTTTGTATCAAGCAGTGCATAGAGTTAGAGTGGATTAGGTTTGTATTTTGAAAAGCACAAATTTTGGTGCCTTTCAAATACTTGGATTTGGTTCAGAACCTGCAACAGTGGAGAAAGTTTGCAAATCTAAATCCAGGCAATCTTACAATTATTAGATTTTTTTCCCCTCTATATTAATATGTAATTATATTTTACATATTCTATATATGCAGGTTATATAAAACCTGCAGTTCTTTCATAGGTAAGACCAAATGAATAATTTCCCCTTTTTTTCGATTTAGGAAGCAATTATAACCATTCTTTCAAGTGTCATGTATTTTTTTCTAGCACTTTGAGTATGGGTTGTAATTACTTGTCATATATTAGCACATGTAATGTATTAACATATATTAAGTTATCAGCCAAGATCCAAGCCACATTCTGCTGAATCCTGCACACGCTTATTGTGGTCAGGCAGTCTGCATTTTGGTAAGCTATTCAAATGGAACACACTAATAGGAGAAGATAAGTACTTTTCTTACCCAAATACAGGTCACTGCAGAATCACATGGACCAGTATTTTGGCCGATATGGTTCAGTGGAACTGAATCATTACCCATCCTAACTGCTGCTCTTCACACTCCCTGCTATAACATGGGTCTTCATCAAAAGTTACAGGTGATAGACGAGCACCGGGAAGGGTAACTGGTATCCATGGCTCCCTTCATTTAGACAGCTGGCTGATCAAGACAGATATTCCTAGGAAGATCAGATTATTCCTTGAGGTTATTTTTTCTCAGACTTCCCATATACTTCTAGCTGAACAGTTATCAAGAAATCAGAACAGAGTAAGAGCCAGAATGGACCCAGCTGACTGATTTCACAGCCAACGGATGGTGTGGCTCTGTTAGCAGGTTGTGTGCCACGTAATGCTCCTTTCTTCTATGCCTGCAGCACTACAGAATATGCAGAACAGACTGAAACATTGTCTTGTCATGGCAAAAACCTATACATAGGAGCCTTTTAAAAATCACAGCCTATAAATTGCTTTTCCCCCCTTCCAATATCTTAAAAACAGATAAGCTCTTACTGAATAGCTCTCCAAAGAGACAAACAACAGAGCAGTGGGGCAGTGTCACTGTGAATAGAGCATATCTCCCAGGGACTTGAAGAGCTTTCCTGACTAAAGATGTTTTCCTGACTCAAGTCCAGACATGTGATAATGCAGCCCCTTTTGCAGCCACTTTTACTGTGATATCTGAGTAGTTCTGGAGTCCTGAATCTATTTACCTCCTAGAGCGAGGCTGCACACAGTTCACCCAGTTATACAGAAGAGCTGTGGCAGTGAGGGAATCAGGCTAGAATCTCAGAAATCACAGACTATCAAAACATTCCTCACCTTGTTAATGTTTTACTAATGGGGTAGATGCATTTTTGCCTTTTTCCCCTTGTTTGTTTGTTTTGCTTACATTCTCAGGTGCCAGTCTATCACACTTTCTTTGAGAATGTGTAGACTTAAAATTACAACTCGAGATAAATCCCTAGCTATTTTTAGCTTGCTTTTTGCTAGTACTGAAGTATCATTTAATGCCTTTTGCAATGATTTAATTGTTACCTTTTCACACGAGGTGAAGGAATACAACAGAACATGCTTTTTTCGGGATGTTATTCCCAAGATTTTGCAAGAGCCAGCTTCTGACCCAGACTATGTCTCCACCTTGGTAGAAGGCCCTCTTGCATGGGGAACCTATAAAGGAGTCCCACTGTGGCCTGGTCTCAAGGTCACCACTGCTGCGGTCTCAGAACATCCAGCTCTGGATAAATTATAGCCTCACAAACCTCTCATCCTGCAGATACATCACTGCCACAACAATGGTTTCACAGTGATATTAACAGCGGAGGAGATGGTCATAAATATGACATAGCGTGTGTGCTACAAGCCCTTAATGGTGGCACCAGTTCCCACCGGGGATGCTGGTGAGAGTCTTAGGGTTCTTTTAAAAAGGTTAACAAGGGAAGGGAGATTCCAGCATTACAACTGAATTTCAGAGTAAGCCCTATCAGATTACTCATAGTTCTTCTCTTATTGGGGGTGTGGGGGTGTAGCTGAAGTGTTTTTCCAAGACCAGCTATGTCCTACTGCATTATTCATGGATACAAACTGATTTACTTTAGCCTGAAAGACATGTAGGAGGAAAACTTATTTCAGTTTGTTCACGGCATGATACTACCTTGATTTCTAACGCAGCCAGTGTGGCTGCTGAGTTAGTGGTGAAACGCTGTGTGCTGTTCAATGGGGAATGTGCTCCTGCCAGGTGACTCACGCGGGTGTCAGCAGGGTGATGATCCAGTGTCCTTCATCTGTGGAAGAGGAGAAATAAAAAAAACAACAACCCGAACAAATCCACAACCCAATCCTTTAAATAAAGGACTGTCTTTAAGGACACAGTAGGACAGGGGAGAGTTATGTACCAATCATTTTAATTTCTGATATCTGCCATGTGGGCAGTTTCAGTTTTCTGTCTTTAAGAAGTATTTACAGTGCACATCCTAGTAAAATCCAGCTTCACTCAGTTTTAAAGACTTGCTGCCTTTTTGAGTAGCTCAGAGATGGGAAATGCAAGGATGAGATCCAGCTTAGAGCTCTGGCTGATTCGTGTCCAGCCCTGGGATGCGCTCAGCTTACAGACCACTACTGCAGCTTGCTTTACTCAGATCCTCTCTGGAAGATGGCCCTGTAAGATAGAGACAAGACTGATTTGAAAGTGCAAAAGCTCTGGAACGGTGCTTCTACCTGTTTTCTTTCCAGAGCCAACAGGAGCTTGGCCATAAGAGCCCCACGAGGAAGGGGAGATACATGCAAATATGGTCACTGAGTTACTGGTAACATCTTTGCGTTGTTAGGCAGAAAATGTAAAAATTACTTTTAATTTATTTGCTATGCTTTACTTGCCTTGTTTACTTATACACAGTTCATTTTCTCAGTCTGGACAAAGGAAGGAGTTTCTCCTATTTCACTCATGCTATTAGCAACAGTGTCCTCAGATATCCATCTTCAAAGTGCAATATTTATTAATTTAAAAATAACTGCTTTTAAAATGAAATGGAAATTATTCATACCTATTCTTATTTGCTTGGAATTTAAATATTAGACAACGTGGGACTAAACAATACCCTTTAGACAACAAAGCCCCTGCAAATATCTCTTTATATTATGTACAGTTACCCAAAGACTCAGTGATGTGGCAGTCAATAGATACGCATATCTATATCCACTTTCCCTGTAGTTAAATAAACTTTTAAAGCAAATGCTCCTTTAGCTCCTGACCATCAATCCCATTAATGTAATAATGGGGCTGTTTAAAGCCAGATAGGCTTCCCCCCCCCCCCCCCTCTATTAAAATATTTACATTGTCATGACTCAGTAGGTTTTTTTCCTAAATGGAAGGCCTGTAAGTGGGTGAAAGTATTTTAAAGCAGGGTGAGACTGAAGGGACGTGACATGTTATTGAATTAAGGGCCTTAGAAGGTGAGGGTTGTGCAGTCATAAATTCCAGGAATGCGGATGTGACTCTCTGAATGTGTATATGAAGTTGACAGAGTTTGACAGCTACCATCTGTGAACAATAATGTATAGAGAAGCAGGGCTGCATGATGCAGGCTGGAATGTACCTATCAGGCTCTGAGGACTACAACAATTTACTACTCATTATCAGCGACTGTGGGCATGATTAGCTGCAGGGGTTGGAATGAAACTTGGAAATTATGAGAACAAAGTCCCCCTTGTTAAAGCAGAGTAATTAGTTTAATACATACGAGGAGAAAATGGGCAGGAGACTTCCTCCCCCGCCCCCTTTTTATTAAGTGTTTACCATCCAGGCCCTGCTCAGTAATACTGAAAAACTGCACAGCGAAAATGGATAGACTGTTACTTCTTTCTGCATCACTTAAAATAGGAGAAAATGGCTATTTTGTATTCATGCCCTTACTATACCAGGGCTTTCCACAAGCCTACAGTCTTTGCAGCAGAGAACTGCCGAGACGTAATTACGTGACAACTGTGTTTATGCTACCTTTGTTGATCAAAGCTGTTTTCTTGTGGTCTGCGCTTTCCTGTGTTCCATCAGAGCATAGCATTTTGGCCAAAAGATACCTTTGAGCCATAATATCTTGTAAGTAAAATCTCTATTTCAAAAAAGGGGTCTTTGTTGTTTTCTCAGTAGCCCATATTACAAACAAATCTGTGTTTTCCCACAGGTTTATATGTACAGTGCAGCTGGAGCCACAGAGCAATCTTGTGAATTCTCAGTTAAGGTTGCTCAAGTACGCTGCCTGTCAAGACCGAGAGCCAGCTTATCACTTAGCGTAAAATGACACGGGCCAGTCCTGCTTGAAATCGTGTTTATACAAGCTGAGAATCTGTCCCAGAAAATCAAGAAAATTATCAGATAAGAAACAGAAAACATACTGTCTCCATAACGCATATCTCAATGCCCACAATAATATATATTCCCATTCTTCTCCTGCCAGCCTTTGCTTTTCTTACAAAAATGACATCAATCCCAGTCTACACACATTAGTCAACAGCAGACTCTGACAGCAGTTTTAGCTCCAACAACAAGGTGCCCAGATTTCTAGGAAGGGCATTTGACTTTGAAAAATATCCAGCAAAAACAACACAGAGAAAGAGAGAAACAGCAGGAAGTCTGTTGAGCAAGAAAGATATCATCCATCCTCTCTTAATTGAAAGAGAAAGGTTAAGGTTGGTTTAAAAAGAATGTGTGAGCAGACAAGAAAAGTATAATAAGCAGTTCCTGTGATAGATGGTTTAAATTTAGTTATTCCTGCCTGAGGTGGGGGTGGTGGGGCTGGACTATGTGACCTTGTTGGGTCCTTTTTACTGCTGTTGTAATAGGAAGAGATGAGAATATTTCTCAGCTGGAAAGGTTGCATGTTATTCCATTACCTGCTTTAGAAAAACGTACACCAGTGAGGTTATCAACTGAAAGCCATTAATATAGATGTGTTTCATCCATGTAAAATGACTTACGCAGACATGACTTAAAGGTGTGTCTGTCCCAGTCATGGACATGCACCTTATATGTCGGATAATCTAACCTACCTCAGGTTTGGGGTCGCACATTTCTAGCATCCAGGTTAGCCTGGCATGATTTTTCTGCATTGAGGTGACCGCAGGCTAAACATGCCATTGCAATGGAAAACAGCTGGAGCAAGTGGGATAAGGTAAGCCTCTTTTTCTCTCATGTTCCTCAACTGGACTGGAAGTTTGGCTTACACTGGCCAATGTATACATGGCCCTACCAGCAGATCAGGATCTTTTTCCTGGTCAGATAATTTTCAACTAAATACAGTGGAAGAGAAATCAGTTTAACATTTCCTTCAACATTTTTTTATTTTTCTTTGACCAAGCGGTATCTTGGAAATGGAAGAAAGATGTGTAGGTCAGATTTTTGATGGGAATAGTTTATTTTCATTGGAGAAAAAAAGACTTTCAATTAGCCCTAATCAGCAGCGTAGGAAATTGAAGTTTCTGAAGGGAATTAACATGCAGGTGACTCGTGTTGGTGTGGAGAGGGGCAAGGAGTGTAATGATTCAGTGTTGCGCTGAGTTATGTTGACAGTGATAAACATGGGTTGGCTCTTGTATAATTAGCAGGTAAGCAACAGCCACTGGACTGGCGAAGCAAGGTTTTGGTGCTACTGATGTGCCATTTTGTGCCTTGTTTTCTTGTTCAGAGCCTGTTCAAGTGCCGGTTAACCAAAATTAGTGGTGTTCACCTCACTACTCCCCTTATACTAGGCTCCCCTATTGCTTTGCCCTATTTGTACAGCGTCTGCCACAGTGCAAATCATACTCCTAATGACGATTGTTTAAAAATAACTTAAACAACAGGCATGAGGTACTAACCAGACCTTCTGGTCACTACTTACTTGGCTGGACTTGAGATAGTCGAAAGACAAACAGTTTCACTGACCATTTCTGGTCTTCTTGTATCCAGTCATTCACCAAATGGTTTGGTATTCAGACATCAGCCATAAAGACACAAGCTGCTAAATATCCCATAACAAATATTAGTCAGGGACCTAGATGGGTCTTTGTATTCTGACAATTTTCTCCCTGCAGATCTTTCTTAACAGGTCCTGTTCTTTTGGTATCACAGTGAAAATGGATGGGACATGCAAAATGAACCTTCTGCTGACTGTCTGTGGTACTGTTTGATGGTGCACACAATCCATTTTGTTCCTAGCCTATTCAGATTTCAGTTGGGTGAGGGGGAGCTCCACTAAGTAGGCATCATCATCATTTGTGTCTACTGCCTGTAAGAAAGAAAGCGTGCCTGCACAACGCAGGATGGACTGACTGTCTTGTCAGTCCGGAGAACAAACTAGCAACCCAAATATAAACCACTCTGGGGCTCTATACAGATGTTACAGACACATGCTGGTGCGGAAAGCCCTTTCTACCTGCTATGTTATCATTGCTATTGTTATCTGTATTAGCAAGATAAAAGCTTGTAGAGGTTTACCACGCTATTTTGCATCCTTTATTTTGCTCTGCAGACACTTCCAAAGGCATTAAAGCCTTTGAGACTACAGCAGCCTGTAAAAGAACCATTTTCTAAGCCTGCCTGTCTAATGCAGGTAATCTACTGCATTCCTTCAAAGCAGTAAAGAAAATAGCAACAGGACTGAAATTGCCTGTAATTTTCCTCCTAGCATTTTGTAACTAGAGTATTACCATGTTATTTTACCTCTGTCTTTTATGTGGAAGCAGTTTCTGAGGCTTTGGGATCACATTTCTCTAAAAAGTCTTTCTTTATATGCTTTAAAACTTCAGTATTACATCAAGGTTGGTAGGCCAGCTACCAAACACTTTACCACCGAGTTACAAGTATTTCTTATCTTTACCAGCATTTGTTCCTCTCCCCATCCCAACAAGCCAGTAGGGTAGTGGGACTGGGCAATCTGACCTCATTCCCTACTTTTGCTGCTCGTTCATTTTAAAATCTGCTGTCAGCCAGGAATTTGTCTTACAAGTTCCCCCAGCTCCTAGTTCTCCTTTGCATTCAGGCTGTCTTGTAGTGATTAACCAACTTATAAACTCAGTAGGAATTACTACTAATAATGGGTCTAGCCTAAAAAGATGGTAATCTCAAAGGGTTTTGTGGCTACTTCATGCCCTGCAAGTTCAGCCTCAACAGCTTCCAGAGTTAACACATTAATTTCTGTAATGTGGTTTTGAGACATTGCTGGCTTGCTGGGATTTTTAAGCTGCTTTATTGTTTTTGATTGAGCAATAAGTTTCTGAAGATATTTCCAACATGTGCAAAATTGGTCCAACTCAGCAACTACTAAGAAGTGATAAAATTTTCATTGATTTTCACTATTCCATGCTTTTCATTGCCTCTGTATTCCCACAACACTAAGCTGGATATCTTAAAGGACAAAAGGTTAGTCCTAAAAGATCAGCTACCTTATCATTGCCTGCCCTTGCAAATTGTTAACTTTTAGTTTTACTGGAAAGTAATCTTCCTTTCTGATGAACACAGCTTTTGAGAATATTTTTATTTCTGTTCAAGCTCTGATGTAAACCCTATTCTTTGTTCAGGGTTCTAATACACTGAATATGCACTGATATTTGGAAAGAAGTAAAAAACCCTTTTATTCTGCATAACTTCTATCTTGTTTAACTGAATTATTTTTAACATGGTCTTTCTCAGGTTTCAGGTGCAAGAAAGACCTTAGGGTACAAGTGTCATGGTTCCTGTGGGGTTAATGTTTAGAGACATCCCTGGGTACTCAGAAAACAGGTTCAAGAGTAAAACCTGAAGCTGCCCTTTTAATGAGAAATCTGACAATAAATAGCAAAGCATTGGCCTACAAAATGGGGTGGAACAGCACTGAACACCTCTGGCATACAGGCCAGCATTAGCAACAAGTCTGGGTTGCAGGACACACGCATGTATGTTCCCCTGTCCCCATATCCTGGCTACTGGCTCCTTGCTTATCAATTAAGAGGTAATTGAACTTGACCTTCACTCTGCCTCTGAGCATTTCAGAGTTCTGGATCATTGTCAGTCTCTGTCCCCTGCTGTTCTCAAAAGCAGAGCCAGCAGGGGGGGAGAAAATGAATGCCACAAAATGCATGCACTTGCCCATGACCCTAACAAATTCACCCAAACACCCTCCAAGCTGGTTATCGTTAGCCTGCTCTGCTGCTGAGTTGGCACTTTTTGAGCCCCAGTTTAGAAGACTGCAAAGCTTACCTGTCACTGTCATAGTTAGAGAACGGGACTGATCTGCGAAGCTGTCTGGTTTTTTGACTGCCCCTTATTTCACCTAGCAAAAGAGGGCTCCAGGGGAGGTCTGAACAGTTGCCCCAGTGCATATGACTCATTATAATACTAAAGGTAGACTTGGGCTTGCTTCCAGTATGTGCTCTAATGAGAGATAGGAGGTGACATTCATCAATAGGATAACAGCCCCTAGCTTTCCAGCTAGAAGTATTAATGAATCATTGGTTTGTCTCTGCTTATATGGGATATGGCATTCTAGCAACAGTCATTGGATTGGTTTACTCAAGAAACCTTTTATTTTTTTGAGAGAGGGTCTGTTCATGTTAATTATTCTCACAGCTGGGATGGAAGTACACAGCACTTAAACTCCTTTGACAATTCTGAGTTAGCAAATGTCAATAGTTATCAAGCAAATTCAGATTGAAGACCTTTTTATTCCATAAAATAACAAGTATAGTTGTTTCCTTTTTTTTTCCCCCCTCCCCCTGAATATTTAGTGCTGTAAAGGATGGGATAAAAATGTATAAGCTCTTCTGGAAGCAGACTGCAGCCAAAGCCTCCTTCCTTCAACTGAATACCCACATTAGTGGATGACATAAAGAGGTGCTTTCTTGCTTGTTCTCTCTCTCTCTGGCCCTCTGAAGTTTGTTTCCTTTCTGTTCTGTCACTCTTTCTTTGAGAGAAGAGGCAGGGAATGCTCATGTCCATAGAAGTATGCAGTCCAGTAGCTGGAGTAGACTCCTAGAGGGGGCAAGACGTGTCTTTGAATCATCTTAGGCTGAGGAGAGCGCTGAATGTAGGTCTCCTGCTTTCTAGATGAGAACTTCAACTTCAGGCAGTCAGGGGCAGTCTCCATCACTCTGCCCTCTGAAGAGAAAAAAATGAGCTTAACATCTGCACCTGTGTCTCTGAGCGTCACTATCCTTAAGTGTCTTAGTAAAGCTGGGTGTAAGAAACTTCACAGCATCAGTGTTCATGCAACCAAACCATCGTGTGACCCTACATCTTTTTGGACATGACAAATGGACTGGTTGGGTACAAGAGCATCATCCTTCCTACAGACTCTGGATGACAGCAAAGTCCCTGTGATGTTCTGTGGGCCACAGACAGTCCTGTGGAGGCCCTCCTGAAGCTGCTTTGGCCATCCCCCAGGAGAGGAACACCACTGACACAGGAGCGGGGGCAGAACCTCCAGGTTTTTTACCTCATCCTCGATTCAGCAGTCGATGGGCGGCTCTGCCACCTTGCCAAGTTGATAGAAGTTAATCCCTTCTAGGGAATCATGGGAGTTCACTCCCAGAAAGTTCCCCAAACTCTCATCCTTTGCCAGCGCAACCTGGCCTCACCCGCATACCGAAAGCACCTGCAGAGTCTTTTGCAAGCCACCATTTTACTAAGGATGCATCACACCTTGATAGTGCTCTTCATCCACCCACCTTAGAGCACTTGACAATGATGGAAAACATTATTTCCTCATTCCAGAGATGGGGAAAACAAGGAACCAGGCAATTCAGCTTGCTTTTGATATAATTCAGAACAGGATGTAATACAGCATTACAGTAAACAGCTAGGTGAATGTTTCAATATTTACAGTCCATTGGAGAGGGCTAACTACATGTTTTATAGCTAGGTGAACAGCAGAGCATGTTTCAGAAATCCACACTCTGTGGCCACAATTTATACGCTCCAAAATACCTGTCAGCAGACTTGGAGGATGGGAAGGGAGAAGAGAGGGGAAAGAAAATGGGAAAGAATCTTCTTGAACTATGCATAAAGTGCTTTTTTGATTTTCCTGCAATTAAGAAATCAGCTACATGTACCTTTTTTTTTTTCTCCCTTAATAATATTTTTGTGTACATGTTTCCTCTTGGTAAAACTGACTGAATACTGGGAACTCCAGGAAACAAGTACGTAGAAATGCATTAGCAGGAGGCCAAAGAAACCTCCCAGAGCAATGGGGCTTATCCAAGAGCTCATATGGTTCTTATCTCAGTGGTCTTTTTTGGGGTTTCTTGCAAAGTCCTGCTAATCTTACTCTGGCTCTCTCAAAAAAGCAGTATGTATCACAGAAACATAGCCTGCTAGTACTTGATACAGCACATATTGCTTCCATTTGTCTCCTTGAAAGATATTGCATCTCTTTACCTGCAGTTTGTCTTCTCTGTGGGCTGAAGTATGTCTGAGCTCAGAGAAGCTTGCCTTAGTTGTGACTACAACATGCTAGTTGGGTCTGCTCTTTATTCCCAAAGGACTGCAAGGCAGGACAAGTCAGCTGAATTTGGCAGGTGAGCAAAAGACATTTGGTGACTGTAAGAAAAAACAACTGCTCCACGGTTTGGAAGCTGTTGCTGGATTGCATGGTGAATCAGAGTGTGTCTCTTACTGCTTCCCAACAGCTCTGCTCTTGAGAGCACAGCCTTGCAGCGAGGCCAGAACCAAGCCTCATAGTGTATGGATTTCATCTTGTAATAACAGCTTAATTTTCTAGATGTGAAGTATATGTCCTCCAGTAATACATGATGAAATGTAAATTGTCCATGTTCTTTATCCAGCCTTGTCACCTGCATTGGCAGTCTCTCCCTGGGAGCCTCAACGGTGCTCCACACGCGCGATGCTTGTGTTCTCATACATCCCCCCAACAAAGCCATGCTTGAAGCCACAAATTTCACCTACAAGCAACCAGCAGTTTCTTGCATGATGACAGACCTTTATGACAGTTAGCCAGGGGGAAATATGTGAAAAGACTTTGAGGGGAAAAGAAACAAAACAGAAAAAATCCTGACCTCAGACCCAGGTCACTTCATCTCTCACACAGCATCACTGCTGCGTCCCAGTTCCCTTACCACTGGTGAGACTGTGAGCCAGTGCACACCCAAACCTGGAGCTGGCTCTGCTTTCCTCTTAGTGCCTCTGGGGTGGCAGCCAGCAGCTGTCTCGGGTGTCCCATCAGCACTGGGGAGGATGGGGGATGCTCTGGCTTCTTGCCTGGCAAAGCCTCAGACACAAGGATGGCCTGGTAGAGAAGCCTGCAGGAGTGCTGCCAACGTGGCAGCCGTGTTGTTGGGTTGGGATGCTAGATGACAGCTTGAGGCATGGGGCACGGGTGGGCAGACACATGCAAGGGCTGAGCGGGGTGTATGAGTTTGTATGGCATAGGAAGGTGGGACGGGGGGGAGGCATGGAGTCCGGTTGGACTTGGCTTGGTGTTAGTATGGGTGGCACAAGTATGGAGCAAGGGTACTGGGACATGCTTCATCCTGAGGTGTGACCAGAGGCAGGCCCATGGCCACTGCTGTTTGAGGTGTCCCCTGTCTCTTTACATTGTTGTACCTCTTGCTGTCAGTGGTGGTACTCAAACAAGTTAACTTTGGGCACCTCAGGTCTAGTGAGGCACTCACCTGGAGACCCTGAGCCAAAGCCACCGAGCTCCAGAAACCCTGGTGATGTCAGTAAGCTTTGGATCTGGCCGTGCGCTGAGACCGGGCTGAACTGAGCAACGAGAAAGGATTCTTACCTTTTCTGGCTTTCCCGTTGCACCTCCAGCTGCCCGTACACCTCTCTGCTCAGGGCAACAGCGAATCTGTTTTCTGAGGCAGATGAATTGTGTCTGCATTTCCTTCTGCTGCTTGGACTGCAGGAGTCAATAGTCACCAGCAGAGCCAGGAGGTGGGGCTGGCAGCAGGGCTCACCTCTCAGCACATGAATATTGCTGCACATCGTTGCTGTAGCTCTTGGTGACCGACAAAACTCTGAGGATGTCTGAGGATGTGACGACTGAAGCAGCTACCTGCAGAACACAGCGGTATGGCACCATTTAAGAACCTGCACATAATGGACTGCAAAATATTATGGGGCGAATGCATTCTTCCCAGACCGCTCACTTTTCAGAGTACTACCACAGGCTCTGTATCCAGCCTGCCCGCAGTGTCTGTCACTGCCCCCAGCCCCCGTGCCAGCTGCAATTCACTTTCCCTTCTTTTGTAGAATTTGTTTTCTATTCTTGTTGCATTCTTCTTTTCTTATATTCAAAGAGCTTTTTTTGTGAAAATATGTTGGGCACTTTTTCTAGTTCAAGTGGAATTAACCAGCCTGAAACACAAACCAAGACTCACATAATTTGCCTTTGTCTTTTATTTAAAACGATAAGACATGATAAATAAAATATCCTTGCTTTGTACTACTTTGCCAGCTAAAGCACAGTCTGTCCTAGTGTTAGGAAAAATTGTAAACTAAGCTGGCATAGATGAGCTGCTGTACAGCTTCCAGAGTGTCTTGAAAAAAATGTTTCTTTTTGTAAACACAACCTCTTATTTTAACTCCAAACAAAGGTTTCTACTTCTGCAAATGATTCACTAGTCCAAGAAAGTGGGACATTCATTAATAAATGTAAATGTTGGTTTAGAAAATGCCGTATGAGTAGAGTTACAGAAAATTATGCTCTATTGTAGTCTCAGCCAGTTGTTCTTCTTTTCCCCAGAATATTTTTACTGAGCACTGACTTTTTTTCTGGAGTTTTTATCTCAGAGTTAATTATAACATTACAATCTGTCCCAAATCAGTAATAATGTGGTTGTACTGCTTGCTGAGCGGACAGGAGAATGAATTGCAGCTTCAGTTCTTTCATAGCTGATTCATCCACCAGAAAAAAATGAATCTTTTATGTACAACTGCCTTCTGGTATTTTGGAAGAATACATATTTTGAAACAGCTGAGATTGCAGTTACTGCTCAGATACAAGTGAAAAAACATTCTAGTTATGTGTTAATGTTTTATTCATCGCTGCATGTAATATTAATGTAAAATGCTTCTACTTCTCAGTTAGAAACCCGATTATCAGTTTGTGATGTTTCAGCTATTTCAGATGCCAAGACGTGAGAGAATGTGTCATTCTAAGCAGAGAGTCAGCTGATGTCTACGTCTACAGCTAAGTGGTATGGCCAGAATAACACCTCATTTGACTGGTTCTCCCAATTATTTTAGTGCATAACCTATTCCCTTTCATACCCATGGGAATTCAGGAGAGATGCTGACAATAACTACTGGGGAGAATGATGATTGTTTGTAGGTAGACCTGCAGATACAGTGATTCTTTGTCTAGACTGTAGTAAAAACCCAATACGTATTAAATTTCAACATTGTCTAATCTTCCAGTAGTTGACTGTAGTTGGAATTGCTCTTAAGCCTGACTTATTGCACAAACTTATCTCTATGCTCTTAGCAAGCATATAGCTTGCTTTATAACTAGCTTAATGCTGATTCTTAGTATTCATTTAAGCGATTTGAAATCCTATCTTGAATTACAAGTCAGTCTTGGTCAGAATTCTTTCTCAAATTAAAAGGAAAAATCTGTTTTACAAATGCAACGGTGAAAAAGCATACATTTTCACAGACTCTCTAGATACTGGTTTTTTTGCCCAGCTTCAGACTATGGGGATGCATTTTGTGGTGAATAATTCTATTCCTATACCATGAAAATTAATGTAAATTTGTTACTAGTATCAACAGAGGTGGAACCAAACCTGTAGCAAAAAACATACTGCATCAGTAGTACAGTAGCATTTTCTTACATACTTTAACAAATAAAGGGTAGTACTTTGCATTTAAATGCCCTTTAATCTTTAATTTAAAGTACAGTGTATTTCAAGCTGACATTTAATGGAGACTGTAGCTCCGGTCCTCCCTTTGCCAGTTAATATAAGAAGGCAGAGAAGTCCTAAGGTCAGAGGGAGCCCGCTGGTAGTTAAGTCACGCTGAAGCACGCATGCCATCGCTCTGCAGCCTGCCCCAAGCACAGGAAAGTGTCCCTGATGCAAAAAACAGAGAGTGTTGTCATTAGGTCTAAGCAGGAGCAATGCTGAAATGACGATGAGCCATCGGCTGTCTTGATTGTTTAGATTAAATTGCAGAGGTTTTTCTATTTTGTAACAGCAAATCCAAGCCCAGTCCTGCTTCTTAAATGGTGGCTTGTCCACGGATGAGAGCCTTGGAAGAGTCCAGTCACCAGCTGGTAGGTGCAAGGCTGCCTCCAGTCCAAGCTGTCCACCCCATCTGGACAGGGGGCAATTGCTGTGCTGTATTTGCATCCCTTCTGCAGCCGTCCTGTAACAGGGTGACTCCCTGGACATGAGGAATGAAGGAAATCCCATGCTAAACCTACTCACAACAAAGCCAGGTAGGAAGTCCCTCTGCCTTTAGCCAGCTGGCTTGCTCTCTTGTCCTCATGCTCGTCCCATTCGGCAAACCTGCTGCCCCAGTGTGCACCCAGGAGAGGCACCTTTCTCAGTGGAAGTAGTTTAAGCACAGGTTTTCTTTCACATTTTTACCTGTCTCCGACATGCGTTAGTAGTGATTTTGGAAAGATGAACAGGAACTTCTTCTCAGGATGTAGTTTGAACCCAGCTTGAATTACAAACGATTTCTAGGCAGCTGAATAAAACTCACCCCAAGGTATGGTGCATCAGTGCACCGGGCACTCAGGCACAGCCTGTCCTAGGCTCTTACCCTACAGCTTCTAGCTAGAAGCTGGAAAATAAGTTGTTGTCTGTTAGTGTTTTCCTTTCTCATTTGGTAGAGATTTCTGTAATGCATTCTGTAAAAGCCCATGACTAATAAATTCATAAATAGAGACCACTTGGTCTGTTTGGTTTTGTGTATTCAGTGAGACTGTGTTAAAGTTAGGTTGTAGTTCAGCCTCAGAAACCCATCTCCAGGATATTTTGGGCAAATGAGAGTATTTGTTTTCAAAGTTCCTGAATATCACAGGGAGAAAGGAAAAGTGCTCTGGCATAGCATAAGAAACAAGTGGAAATCCTTTCCTTCTAACTGGAATCAATGCTTTCCTTTTCTTCCTATTAATAAGACGGCATTAAACCTTAAAATGTTCAACTGAATACACTGCAGCAGCCATGTCCCTTTCGACTTTGCAAGCAGTGCAATTACCCTGAAGCCTGCTGGTGGAGGAGGCCCTGCCAGGGGCGAGGGGAGGAGGAAAGCTGGCGGCCGGCGGGACCAGGGCCCCATTTCCTTCCTCGCCTGGGGACCCATTCCAGCCATACCATGCTGCAGCACTGCAGGTAGCACGGGGCAAATAACTCTGGGCTCTGAGCAAGAAAGCAAATATAAAAATGACCATGAAAATTGCCCAACCGGTTAAAACTGGTTCCAGCCAGGAACTGAAGTCCTACCTTGAAATACTTAAATCCCATTTGGACGGCATAGATTTACATTCCAGATGAAGAAATAATGGCTTTCACACAATAGCCTCAGCAGAGATGCCCCAGCATACCAACCTCTGTGTTTTTGGTAGATGGAATTTGTAATCCCTCCAGGAGCTGCATTCTTCTAAGTGTTACTTCTATTTTTGGACTGACTACTTGCTTTATTTAGAAAAAAACCTGTACTCTTGTCAAACCATAGAGACTATATGAGTCATCTATACAATAACACTAAACTATCCTTCTCTGTTATGCTGCAGTTCATCATAATCACAAAGGGATTTATAGAAAACAAACATAGCTGACAGAGTCTGCTCTTAAGCTTCCTGTGTTTAATCCTTGTGCATGTTTAGCCAGCTGAACAGTGTATTGTTGAAAAATGGGTTGCTATTAAAATGTTGGGTGTTGCAGTAGCTCCAAAGACTCATTTTTTTCCTAATAAAAATGAATGCCATTCCTCTGACTATCTGTAGTCATCTGCCTGCATAATAATTGTGTGAATGCTAATGACTATCCTGAAACTTTGATGACTAAGATTTTTTTAAGGCTGCCCCATAGGCAGCACTGCTTGTTCATTTAAATACCTTAAACACATCCTTCATAAAGGATCACCAATGGGTTCTAGCCTCAGACAAAACATAATAGAGAAATTTATGATATAGAAACACATGATAAAGAAACACAGTGAAGAAAAAGGTACCCAGCTTCTCGTACCCTGCATACCTATGTAGCTTGTAGTAGTGTTTCCCAGGCGGGAATCATTTACCTCCCAACCTGCACCATGACCTTTTTCTTTGCTTATCTAGTTTGGATTATTGACAAAATGTTTTGGATCACCCGGCTTCTTATGGAAATCTCTATAGTTGCAGGCTTCTTCTAAAAAAACTGTTACTAACAAATTGTTAACAATAGTTGCATTTTTAAGATGGTATGTGGATCCAGGTCCTACTGAAAGGCAGTAGGAGTGGAGTGCCTAATTCCTTTAGGCATTTAAGGTCTGCAAAATCTACTCATAAGGCAAACCCTCTGAGGAGCTGCTCTTTGCTCTAAGGAGCTCTCCTCTCCTGTGTGATCCCCGTTGTGTGAGCTGGCAGCAGGTAATTATCATCTCCCCTCACAGGGTCCATTTGCTAGGCTAAGCAAGCCAGTTCTTGTAAAGTAGGCATTTCTTCCCTTGATTGCCCTCATAGCCCCTCACTGCACCAGTTGCACCTGGAGCATGGGTAGGAAGACCTGTGCCTGGTATTCCCAGGGACCTGCCACCCATCCCACCACCCTTCCTTGCCAGGTACCTGCCCACCATGCTCTACCGTCACACTTGCTTCCCATATATTCAGGTTGCCTCTTTTCTCCCCAGTTTCAAGGAAGCCCTTGGTCCCAGGCCTGTGACATTTACAGAAGGAAGCTCAGACACCTGGTCTAGCACATAGCCTGAGACGTAGCTCTCTCAGTCTTCCCATCAAAGTTGTTCTACTGCCCTGAGGAATGTGATGTTCATTCAGGTAAAGAGAGAAGGACTCGTTCCTGGTGGTTCAACTGCTCATCGCAGAAACTTCAGGGCTACAGTCCCTGCTTCAATATGGTGTGTCTATGGGACTTTGCTAAAGAATATTTGTGGGTGTAAAGCATTGAGGTCTCTCAAGATGAGGCAGCAACTGAAAGGGGTTTAAGTCGCATGTACATACCAGACTTAGGCAGCCTAGTCCTCTTACAGTTTGAGCTTTTCTCATGTTCCTTTGCTATACACCATGACAAGCCTAAGAAGGAGTTAGTAATTCCTGTACTAAGGGAGTATTTCCTGTGCTGCACCATGGGCTGGTTAATTGAAGATTTAAAAGAAATGCTGAATAACATCCAGATCTTCACATATACTTAGGTGCTCTGTTCCCACGGGCAAATAGAAGACAAACTGCCAGTATGACAGGAGAAAGTGTAATGGCATGACATTATGCGATTAAGGCTGTAACAAAATGCATATGCATGTGGGACGATGAGCTCAGGTTGCCCAGGCAATCTTATTTCTGGCATTTCCTATATTTTCTGCATTTCACTTTGCAACCTACACATTCACTCATCATAACTTTCTGTTGTAGTATGTAGGCATGACTTGAATTTACATCCGTCTTGCTAAAGAAGTTGTATTAGAAATGTAAAGCTTTAAGTATCTTTCCACTTCAGAACAAGGTCAGTTCAAGCCATTTCCAATGAGAGCTTGTGCCATCCCAGCTGAACCCCTGAGCAGGGCAGGACATGTGCACCCTGGGGGCCTCCCGCCTGCAGAGCTGCTGGGCCAGTCGCTGCGTGCCCAGAGGCGACAGCCGAAGCCTGGAGAGGTGGTAACTGAAATGCTGCCTTCCCTGTCTCTAGTTTCAGGGTGTGACTTCTATGTGGTGACTCCAGTTAAAGGCTCTGCAGAGCTGAGACTGGCAGATGCAGATGGCTCTTCATTTGCTTAGCAACTGGGAGATGCTGTACCAGCCCCAGTGCTCCTTTGCCAGTGCAAGCATCGTCCTAAGGTTTACCTGGCTCAGGAGGACTCGTCACCGACTTTTCCTAATGTAACCCAGGCGTTAGCCCCTTGACATACTGACTCTGTTGTAATACCAGATGAGATTTAGAGAGGCTGGCAATGGCACTGTAATGCCACAGTTTTCAGAGGGCTTAATATAGATCGTGAGGCATTCCTAAAATGGAAAACAAAAATTATAATAAACACTCTCATATACATTTTTAAATGAAGCATTAAAGCTTATATTAATTCAAGAGATTCTGTCATCAGGGCTTTTTTTGCCCCTTTTTGGATCAAACTGGCATTCTGCATGCAGAGCAACTGCTTGTACTGTGGGGGCACAAACCAGCACAAAAAAAAAATACTGGCAGCAGATGGGCAGCCCTGAATGGAAAAGAAAACCCTGAGCTTTCCACTTCTTGGATGAGAATTTGGGAGCGTTATGTAAGGAGGAAATGGGGGAAAAAATGCAAGCTTAAGAGAAGATAAAATGTGATTAAAATGCAGACTAATATAATTGCAGAACATTACTCAGGCTTTCTTGTGGAGAGAGAAAAATGTCTTCTATTGTGCTGCTATAGAAACCATGCAGAGTCGTGGGCAGGTGAGGGTGCATGGAGCGTGTCCCTCCCTCTCTCCTTCCCTCCCCCCTTTCTCTGCCCTGGAATGAAGATCCTATCTTGCTCAGTAAGCTTGGCCTTTGCTGGCCAGGAGATCTTTCCCAATACAGAGAGAAGTAGTTTTCCTGTTTACGTAGTTTCTTTTAATATCTCTGTTCCCTCCCTCTTTTGTTCTGCTCTTGGAAGGTGATGCTGGGCTGTGCCTTGGGAGGGGTAAACTCTGGCCTTCAGGGGCTTTTCACAGGGGTTTGTCAACACGACTCTATACTTTGGGAGCATGGGATGTATGTACTGTGCCGCGAACAGAGAACTTTCTTGCATTCACTCCTGTAAAGCCAAAGAGAGAATTCACAGTGCTCTGGAAAGTAAATATTTATCTGGAATGAGCAGACGTCGGCCGTGTTTTTGAACGCTGTGTCCACACAACTTGTTTCTCTGAAGACATGTATTAGAAGTTAATTACCAAAGCACTGGATGACAAAGTAAGGTTCATTCCCTGGCTGCCAATGGAAGTGTCTTTATGGAAGGTGTAAAATGCATGCAGGCTTACCCTCTGAACAGTGGCACAAAATAAACTACAGAAATGCGTCCCTGAAGTGTGCTGCTCCGACCCATGGCCGCCCAGGCTGAGACCTTACCTCTGACAGCAGTCACTCCTGCATAACTGAGAGGAAGACATGAGAAATTTTGCATTAAAAGGACTGATAAATGGGGAAGCCTGTCCACACTGTGTTAGAGTTCTTTCTGGCCCATAATGCTTACAAAACTGGTTCAAAATTTGAGGCGATCAGTGTACTGCTGCTTATGAATTTTATGCCTGCACAAAGTACTGTAAAACTGCATTTTCTCATAATTTATAAATGTACACTCCTTCTTTGTATATAGATAATTTTGATTTTTGTCCCAGCACCTTCCTACAACAATTGACTCAGTGGCTCAATGATGTATTTTACAAGAACGTATTTTGTATCGTTTTTTCCAGAAGTTCCATCTTTCAGTCTGGCTGATTGTTTTGCTTCTGGTGTTCTGAGACAGAGGGAGAAGATCCCATTTGCCGATTCTTTTAGCACTTTCATCCAGTCCCTAATTAATCAAGTCCTTCATAAAACAAATTTATTGAGGTGTTGTCTCATTTTTGTCACCCTTTCCCATTTCCCCTTTTCCACCATGCCCCTTTTACACGTTAGAGACACCACTGCTGCACGCACTGTTGTGTGTTAGACTTAACTATTTATTCATGTAATGGTTTTAGAATATTGTCTGCAGGCTTCTAGAAGGGATCTCTTGGTCATCCAATCTCGTTGTAGCTGCAGTCAGCCACACCATGTAAACCCTTCTATAGACTCCTCCAGATCCGTTTAAAAGGAGTCAGGCTTGATTTTGCTGCAGCTGCTCTTGCTAGAGGGCTGTTCCAATGTTTTGCTACTCTGACTGCAAAGATGAGCTTACACCCACTTATTCTCATGCTGACATTGGCCCTTGGTTTTAACTAGACTTTCCCGGCTCCCCCTTTTCCCAAGCCCCACCTTGTTTTGCCAAACTGGATACACCAAGTGCTTTTATCCTCCTCTGAAATGGGCTGCCCAGTCCCTGATCATCACAGAGGATTTTGTCTGTGCTTGTTCCACTTTGATTTACTCTTGACTGGCCGACAGAATCATACATCGTACTGCAGATCTTTTCTGAAATTGCTTATCTGACATAACTGGGCTTATGTTTCCCTTTTTACATAGCTCCTACGCGTCTTGTGATTAACGAGTCTTTCTTTTCCAAGTCCTGATCTCACAGTCAATGGAAGAATTTTTTTGTGATTAATCTCTGCATGTCATTAGTATTATCAAATTTAATTATATTTTTGTTAATCCAGTTTTAAGAGGCATGCAGTTTCTCCAACATACTATTCCCACCCCCGTTTGAACTGGTGATGTCTTCTAGCTCTGCCAACAGCAGGTATCATTAGCGTGCTCGATGACACCACTATAATGAAAATATGAAGGGCGACAGGAGCCTTCATGAATCCTGCAGAGCAGCTTTCCCTCAGCCTGATGCTTCCCATATAAAACACCCCTCCGTCGTTGTCTCCCGATCCCCACATTCTTCTGCTTAAGCGCTCATTTCCTGTCTGAACAGTATCAGGTATTATTGTCCTCAGATAGATTGCATCTACCACATTTTCTTTCTTTCTGGAAAAGGGAAACAAAGTTGTATCAGGGAAAGCTATCATGCTGAAGTGACATTTCATGTAATCCTCTGCTTGATTTTATCCCATTTATTCCCATATCTTTAATTACTCTTTCCTTCAAAATTTGTCCAAATTACTGCAAATTATTTCCTTCCCTTTATTTAATGCAAGTATTCCAGAATGACTGAGGAGCAAGAAGTAAAACTTGCTTCCTCCACCCTTATCTTCACACACTTGGCCTGTCTGCACTCGGGACAAGATAATTTGTTTTTCCCCACTGCTGTAATTACCCGTGACTTTCTTCCCATTACTCATCCTCCTTCTGCTCCCATCTTTCACATAGTCATCTTTATTAAAAATGGAGACAAAACACTTGTTGGTTTTGGAAATCTTGCCAGACTTCCTTCAATCCATATTGTCCTTCTCACTGCATGGCAGCCCTGCTCCTTTTTCCCTCCTTGAGGTAACTGCTTCTGGCCGCCATTATTTATCTTCTGTATGCCCTCATCTTGAAAACAATACTTTCTTAGGAGAGTGACCCTCCTCACTGTTACCTGTAGGTTTTCTGTGTCCAGTGACCTTAGTTACCAAGCTGCCAGGAGGTCTTCTGTGAAACCCTTCCCCTTGCCTAAGATTCAATGTCCAGGTCATTTCTGCTGCTCCAGCATAAAGAAATCCAGTCTTTCCTTTGTATTCAAGTTCCTGAGTCCTTCAGCCTTCTTGGTTTTTTTTTCCAATTGGGTCTCTTACTCTTTCCCCTTTTGACTCAGAATGCCTTTTTATAAACCTGTGTTTCACCCACCTATTTATTTTAAACTGCATGTATGGAAGAGTTTCGTTTCCCTTTGACCTTAGTAGCCTTACAGTGCACTCACTACTTACACAGCTAAACCGCCATCACTTCTCGTTGGTCTGGCGGCTGGCAGAGCGAGCTGTTTCTCTGCTGCACCCAGCACTCCTCAGCCCCAGGCATCATTCACAGCGTCTGCTCACACCTTAAAATCTGGGAAAGCAGCGGCTACTGCAGGAGCAGCAGCAGCAGCTTCTTTCGTTATATTCCAGATATCTTTTTCCGTATACCAACGTAGCTTTGCAGCTTATAGAAAGCTCTGCACGAACGGGCGTTTGCTGCGATGGTGACCGTCTTCGGCCAGTGCCACCTCCAGGCTCCCAGTTCTACCCCGACTCTCTTTTAACACTTCCCCTGCTGTGGTTTTCAGCCAAACACTTTGGGTCTATTCGTTCTTTTTTTCCTAATTAGCCTTCGGTGTTATCCGCCGGCCTTTACTATGAGGTCTGTCCTTCCTGCTGTGTCACCCCTCTCCCAGCAAGCTTTGTTTTCTTCCTCCATTTTGCTCCTTGCGAGGGTTTCTTTTGGGCGCTTTCCAGCGCCCGCTCCCCGCTCCCGGCCAGCACAGCCCGCCGTTTCCCACCCACCTCTTCTCTATATTTCTCCTCCTTTGCCATCATCTTCTGGTGTTTCTTTAACCCCTGTCATATCCGTGACATATATTTTTACTATTTCCGTGTGCTACCACCAAGCTGAGAGGGCACAGAGCCCCCCCCGGCCGGGCCCCCTGGGCTCAGCTCTGCTCCCCGCGGCTGGGCCGGGGGCTCCCTGCGCTCCGAGGCGCCCGCCCGGGCACGGCTGCCCGCCGGCGGAGGGAGGTGGGCGGCCGCAGGCCTACACGGACCCGCACCTGCCGCTGCGTGCCAGCGGGACTGATGTACTCCCGGCGGGGTGAACACCGGGGTCGGTCGGTCGGTCGGACGGACGGACGGACGGACGGACGGACAGACCACACACCCCCTTCCCCTACCCCACGGGGCCGGTAACGCGCCGCGCAGCCGCTCGGCCCTCCCCGGCGGGGGCGGGGCCTGGGGCGTGGGGCGTGGCGGCGGCCGGGCGCGCTGAGTGGCGGGCGGGGGCGTGGGGCGGGGATCGGGGCGTGGCGCGGCGACCGCCGGGCGCGCTGAGTGGCGGGCGGCGGTCGCGGGGCGGGGCTCGGGGCGGGGGCGGGGGCGAGAAAAGCGGCGGGGGAGCGGCGGCGGCGGCGGTCGCGGGGCGGCGGCGGGGGAGCGGCGGCGATGCGCCTGACCCAGAGCATGTGCACCATCGCCGAGTGCGCCCCCGGCGGGGAGGGGTGCCCCGCCGCTGCTGCCGCCGCCGCCCGGCCCCGCCTCGTCAAGATCGCCGTGGTGGGGGGCAGCGGCGTGGGCAAGACAGGTGAGGCGCGGCGGGGGGCGGTGGCGGCGGCGGCGGTGGTGCTGGTGGTGGTGGCGGCGGCGGAGGAGCGCGGCTAACGGTTGCCTGTCTGTGCCTACCCGCAGCGCTGGTGGTGCGGTTCCTCACCCGGCGGTTCATCGGCGACTACGAGAGGAACGCAGGTAGGCGAGCGGCGGCGCGGCTCTGCTCCCGCCGGGCTCGGAGATGGGGCGCGCCGCGGGGCGGGGGGGCCCGGACCCGATCCGGGCCCCGGCGGCGACCTTCTGCCCTGGAGCCGCCCGGGGGGGCCGGGCTGGAGGACGGGGGTGTGCCAGCCCTGGAAGTAAGCCTGCAAAGCCTAGCACTGAGCCTGGTCGCAGGGGTAAAAGAGAGAACATAGAAGTGGGGCTGTAGGTGCGTCTAACGGGTATTTCTGCAAAGCGAAGCCCAGCGAGGTGCTACAAGGCCGGCACTCGCTCAGAGCTTGCTCCCGGGCCGCCCCGGCAGCACCCGCTTGGACGGTGCGCACCGGTCGCAACAAATGCGGTTCATGATCGCAGCTTCGCCAGCGCCGGCTCGCCGCTCTCCAACAGAACCTGCTTTATATGGTGAAAGTGTCCCCCGTTGAAGAAGTCTCTTAGCTAAAGCAAGAAAGCATTCTGTAAGCCTAATGTTATTTTACCCTTTGCAAACTGAATACCAGCGGCTAAATGATCTAGGCAGCGACAGCTTAGTGGGGAAAGCGGAGGGTGATGTTACATACGTGCTTGAGGGTAGTACAGTGGCGAGTCCAAAGTAATGCGAATGTAAAACGCTCGGCACTCTGAGGATATGACTTGAAAAAGCCAAACAAATGGGGAAAAAAACCTCAACAAATAGGTTAGCTAGCAGAGAGCTTTTTAAAAAACTGGTTTGTTAAAGTGCAGAAATACCGAATGACAAGCAAACTGCCTTTCTGTGATAGCTGGTTATTTTGCACACTTACATTTATCATCTAAGTTAAGACAGTCTAAGAAGTGACTAAGTTCCAGGTTGGGCAATATTAATATCAAACTTCAAAACAAGTCAACGCAAGATTAAATCCCAGGCTTCTAGTAAACCCATAAATTTATGGGTTGTTGCACATGTAACACTGGTCCCTCACTTCATAAACAGCAATACAACTTTTCTCGTACAACTAACGGGCAGCAGAAGCAACATTTTTCTGTGTGTAGAGTGGTGGCTGTACTTCTGAACCTGTTGGTGTTCTTGTCAGGTAACCTCTACAGCAGACACATCCAGATAGATGGAGAGATGTTGGCTATTCAGGTGCAAGATACTCCAGGAGTTCAGGTGAGCTAGATGCAGCCACGCAGTTCACCAAAACAGCTCTAAATTTGCGTGTGCGTGTGTCTCTCGGTGTGCGGCGTCTTGTTATGGTCCATTTCAGAGTCTGGTGTTCTGCGTGGGAGGGGTGGTAACATCTGTTATAACCAGTAAAGCCAGATATGTTGCGTGCCTGTAGTATGCTGGTAGTAAAAGACAACAAATCACTGTTTTGACGAATCATTGGTACAATGGAGGCTCATTACTTCTGAGTGGCTGAATTACTTAAGTGTCTTTTTCCTGTATACAGGAACATTAGACACAAAACCAGAAACAATTCTGTCCAAATAAGGTACCTGTGGAAGAAAATGTCATGACCAGTGCCCAGCAAACTTCATAAATGTGTACGATAGAAAGCGAAGTCTGCTGCATTGTGGCTGTGCTCATTAGTGTGTCACAAGTTAAAGTTTTGAATGTATAGACCTGAGTAATGCTGGATTGTTGCCTTTTTGAACTGGGCAACACTCCAGGTCTAAATGCTTCCAGCTCATATCTTTGCTTCCCCAGACTTACTGTCTAGCCAGTTAATTTCCCATTCTGTGGAACTACAAAGTCTTTCTCTGCATGCAGAAATACTCAGGTCAATTTTCCATTTGAGTGTAGCAAACTCCAGTGTTAAATTCCAGCTTTTTGCAGCTGAATCAACATGCATTTATCCGTCATGCTCAGATTAAGTTTGTACTTACAATGTGAAATGCAAATACATAAGTCTGAAGCTGTAAAATGCTATTTGGCTTTACAGGCTCTTAAAGACAGGTTCCTTTAATCTTTTATGACTTCAGCTTTCTAATTTGAGATCATTCACTTTTCAGATCCATGAACATAATCTGGATTGTAATGAGCAGCTGAACAGATGCATTCGCTGGGCAGATGCCCTGGTGATTGTCTTCTCCATCACAGACTATAAGAGCTATGAACTACTCAGTCACCTTTACCATCACGTTCGACAGCTGCACCCAGGAAATGCAGTCCCTGTTGTCATCGTAGCAAACAAAGCTGATCTCTTGCATGTCAAAGAGGTGGAGCCTCAGCATGGACTTCAGCTGGCCAACATGCTGGGCTGTACTTTCTACGAAGTATCTGTCAGTGAAAACTATAATGATGTCTTCAATGCCTTCCACCTCCTCTGTAAAGAAGTCAATAAACAGCAAACAACCAGCACCCCCGAGAGAAGGAGAACCTCTCTTATTCCACGGCCAAAATCGCCCAACATGCAGGATCTGAAGAGAAGGTTTAAGCAAGCTTTGTCTGCCAAAGTGAGGACTGTCACTTCTGTTTGACAGCAGAGCCATTTGTCTTCCCAACATTTAGCCTGAGATTGTAACCTGGGGTGTTTAACACTGGCATATCTAGAGTCCGAGGCATTGTGAAAGAAGGATGGTTCAGGTAGCCTTTTGCATGGCTGTAGAAACAAGCAGTTACTTTAAAAAAAGGACCAATGGCAGGTTGGAAAAGGGGAAAAAAAAACCCCAAAAACTCTTGAAATGGTTCTAGGATGTGACTTGTAGAACAAGTATTTTCATTTGGAAAAGGAACTTTCCGGTAAATGAAATCTTTGGTTTGCCTTTTCTCCAATAGGACAGATTTGACTTAAAGCTTGTGCAGAAGCATCGTTTTAGCTGTAACCCTCAACCTGTACTTGAGCAGGGAAACACCCTGAACTGCAGTCCACTGTTCAGAAGTAACCACTCGAGTCCTGTTTTCACTTGGATGAAGGACAACATGATGTATCTGTCTGATTTTATTGCACAGTAGAACTGTTTTTCCCATGTATTTCAAAACAAATAAGCAAACCTGAAATTGTTCTGTAAAAGTAAGTGTAAAATAAGTGGACGTGACTGGGTATCAAGACTGTAAACAATGGTCCTTTATTTTTTTACTAGCTATGTTATTGCTGACAACTTGACCAGACTCTTTGTATGCAAAACTATTGTCCACAGGGTGTAAACATATCTAATTACAAATAACTTGTGGGTTTTTCACTGTCTGAAAAGAATACTGTCCAGACTAAATGATCCAACATGGAGCTCTTGAGGAATCAGTGTTGAGTGGGAGTGATAGTCCATTGCAGCTGCCAGTGTAAGACACTTCTCTCTGCGTGCAACAGGCACAGAAGGAATGTGGCTGTAATTCGGCTCGGTGTGAAGCATGGCTGGCTCCAGGCAATGAAGCTGGTGGTTTGTTCTGAGCTGAGCCAGGCCCTGTTCATCCTTAAACACATGTGGCAGACTTAGATATCTAATTTTTTTATACATTGAGCCAATGGAGTTCACAGGCTATAGGCCTTATACACATGCACTTTAAAAAGCCAGTTGTGCTTTTGTTTAAACTGTAACTTATTTATTTTGTGTACAGTTACTCCATATAGGGAGTGGACTCTTCATTCTTACTGCCTGGTTCAACATTAAATTTTTGAATTTGTCTCTTCTTGTGTGTTTTCGTGGGTGAGAACAATGGGCAATAACCAGTGAAATGTTGAGACAAAGTAATGGTTTTCTCAAGGTAGTTAACATGCATTGCAGAAACACTCTGAAGGTCTTTCCTGCCCATACTGTTGCTTTATTAGCATAAACCACAGGAGGGGGAGCTCTCACAACTGCTTTACAACTTCCTTTTAAGAAATTCCTTGAGGAGAAGAACTGAATAAGGCAGAGACATTTCAAATTAAAAGGGGATCTGTGATCTTTCCATGTCAAAAAAAACCCCAAACCAACCCAAACTCCAGTAAAAGAATCCTGTAACGTTGGTCAAAATCTGGAAGAATGCTGAGTCTTTTAAGTGGCTTCTAGTTTCTTAAAAGAAAAAAATGCTACTTTATAAATTGAGCTATATGACAATGAAGAACTTAATCAAATTACTACAACTCTTCAATCATTCTATTCATCCTTAAAGTAGCTTTATGAGAGCTTTCCTGAGGAGGATGTTTGTGCTGGTGGGATGAGGATGACTGCCACACAAGCTCACCTGGGTAGCATGCAGCAGGAGTAGGGAAACCCTGACAGGGTCCTGCTGCTGCTGATAATCTTGACCATGAGCTACTAGCCAAGTGACTTAGGACTAGATTTACGAACAAAATTGAGCTTGGCCATCCAGTCTGAGCTTATTACCAAGTACTGCTTAGCTTATTAATATAGGAGTAAACCCATTTGCCATGGGTGGCCTTGTGTTTTCTCTTCCTCATAGCTTTTGAGTGTTGCTTAGTGTCATGCACATGTTTAGTGTCCTTGCTGTGCTCCTGCACCTGCTAAGTCTTTCCTGTGCTGTTCCTGCTCACATGCAACTGGCAGGAGACCTCCCGTCCCTCTGGCCTTTTCCCTGAGCACAGGCTATGGGTAGCTACTAAAACTACTTCACACAAACAAGGAGCTCACTACCACACTAGGGTCACTGAAAAGGCTCCACTCCAGTCTTGGTCTAGAAGGCTCTTATGACCATCTCCTTTCATCTCTTCAGCTACTGGGTATGAGATGGTGGCTGAGTCCAGGCATCCACTGCCACAGCTGTGGCCCCACTGGCTGAAAGAATTCCTCCAAAGTGTGTGTGTGTGCTGGGGAGAGGATGATGACTTGGAAAACTAGCGTCTGCCTCAGTAAGAGTAGCTGCTTGACCTATAGCAAGTGCAAGAGCACCAGTGTCTGCTTAAACTCACAGCCTTCTCATTAGCTTATATAATATGTCCTCAAGTGGCCAAGTCAGAGACCCGAGAGCATCTGATGAGAGAACGAAGACCACAGCTGCCAGCTTCCATCATCTGAGGAAAGCAGCAGCATCTCAGAGGTGTGAGTACCTGAACTTGCTGGCTAGGACAGCCTTTCTGTGACCAGCAGAGTGTGGAAACCCCTCTAGGACACCTCCCAGGACAGAAGGTCGAGGTTCTTAGGGGCAACAAATAGTGCAAAAGAAAAAGGCATCTCAGTTCTGGCATGCGTAGCCCTGCGTACTAGCAGAGAAAGAGAAAGAGGGATGAGATTTGGCATTGTAAAAGCATTGCTTTATTGATTACAGAATTTACAAAGCCATATTGTAAGATTAAAGAGTACAGGAGGGCACAAAAGAAACCAAGAGACTGGCTATTTGATTTCTACTTGCTCTGTTCAAACTATTTCTTGAGCTTTAACATTGCAATCTCATAATATTTCTCATTTTTTATAGCACAAAGTTCCATTCTATAGTCATTCTTATAAATCTCTCTTCCATAAAGGCAACATTGTCCATGCTTTATAATCGGTCCATTGTTTCCTTCCAGCCACTCAAAAGTGAATTTAAATCAAAATGCACCCTTTTCTGAATACCATTATAAACATTTAAGAGAACTTACGCTAGCTAGTGAACATAGGTTAAAAGGCTACTTCCCATTTAATCTATTCCTGTGCATAATAAAGAATGATATGATAGAGTGAATGTCACTTATAATTTCACATTCTCGTCTCAGTGTAAGCTGTAGTCTTAGCACCCTTGGATGACGCAAGAGGATGCAGCTTTATTGCTCCACCATTTTCTGTTGCAATTTGGAAGTCTTGGTGCTATATGCAATCACAATCTCTATTGGCTGCTGCTTTTTTATCACAGATTGTATCAAAGTTTTATGAGGGAAAAGATTAGATAACTGAATTTGATAGCGGCTCTTTCATGATCATAAATAAAAAATAAAAGCTCTTCTCTAATCATGCTATTCAGAAACCTACTTCAAGAAAGAATCTGTCACTGCGGCCTCTTGAAAAATGGGATCGTGCTTTTTCAAATGCATGTGAGGGGAAGATTCTTCCAGGATTATCATCAAACCATCACAGCCCATATGTCCTCCTGCGTAATCCTGCAGAGAAGTGTGCCATCAGAAACAGTCTTTTCTCCTAGGACTGTGGGTGGAGAAACTGGAGCAGGAAACGGGAAGCTGAGAGAGAAGCAACCACATAACCTAGCCCTCGAGTCTGGCTCTCTGCTTCTCTGCCTCTACCAGTCCCAGTGGGAGAGCATCACCAGACTGGGAGCTGCTCTGTCGGCTAAATCAGGGCTGTGCTCCCTCACCTCTCTGGGCTGAGGGATAAAGTAAGAGCAGAGGCAGTTAATGCTGTATAAGGCACACATGTTTTGCAAGGTAACATGACAGAGAGGGTTGATTTCGCTAGCCTTTCACTCCCTCAGCACTACCTGAAGCAGCCCCAGGGAAACCATCAGGAATACTCAGAGGAAAAAGTACTGCTTGGGGAGTGCAAATTCAGCATCACTGGATCCTCAGCCGCTCCTTTTCTAGGGAATTATTACAAGCGATCATCCTTGCTGCACAGAGTGGGGCTGGGGTGATTCAGCACCACATGGTGTTACTGTTGAGGAGGGGGGAGTTGTTGCTGGACAACTGGATCATCTGGGAGAGCTGCCTGTGAGCTGCACATGTTTCCTTGCAGCCAGATACACAGCTGCTTCAAACTGTTTCAGCTGGAGCCGTAAGTGCAGCAGCGGGACATGTCATTTTTTGGAAGGCTGTTGGGAAGGGTGACAGACCAGGGATTTGAATTTTCCAGCTGAGGAACTCACTCATCTTCTCCACAGATTGTCCCGCATCAGATATCCGTGTCAGGCTGGAGACGGCCTTTGGCAAACAACAACTCAATAGCACTATGTGGTGTGAGGAGTGCAGAGGAGAGCACGATTACCTGAAAAAAGGGGGAGAAGAAATGAGTCAAAAGGAAGGGGACCGAGACTGATCACAGTACTAATGAGCCATGGCTATGAACGGTTTGCTTCACCCAGCACTCGACAGCCTGTGTATTTCTGTGTTTACTGACAGGGCGATACAACTTGCCTAGTGAAACCGTCTGCTCACTAATAACTGTAGTTAAATCACTTTAAGGAGCATAATGACTGGTAGCATTGTACCCTCGATGAATGTGTGCTTTGACTCACTTCTACCCACATCTTACCCAGTGATTTGTTATGACTGCCATTGTGTTTACTGCGAGGCACCAGCTGATGAAGCAGGGGTTTCCTCTCCTACATCACAGTTGAAGGTAAGGCGAGCACCACAGAAATGCTGCCGGCCTGCTGTGGAGAGCTAAAGTCCCTCTTCAGAAACATCTCTTCAAGCCAGGCACAAGCTGTCTGCATAGCAGGACCGAGGCTCAACCTCGAGCACTGTTGAGATGCCATCGCTTTTGTTTGTTCAAAAAATTAATCCAAGACAGGTCTAATGAATGAGACCGTTGCTCACTACAGCCATGATACACACCCCGCTAGATGCAGGTATCTGTTTTTCTTAGGTGAAAACCAGTATGCATGTGCCTAGTGTGAAGGCTTCTCTGCAGGGAAAAGCTATCAGCAAGGAGCAAGCGCATATGCTCTTGCTGCGTGGAGCTAAGTCATGATCAAAGTTGTGGGACACTGCTTTTACAAAGCCCCAAGTCCAGTAGTGTTTGTAGGGTCAGGACTGCAGGCAAGGACATGGGGGCAGATTTATCTTACCAGCCCACTTGAACATGAATTTGCATCTTCAGTGCAAATCTGAGGAGAAGCAGCACAAGCATCAACAACAGAGTATGTCTGTGTGTCCACTTCCTGCAGTAGCTATCAAACTGCTTGTGCTCTTCACTGCATGGCTTAAACGTGCGGTAGCGCTGCATTTCAACTTTTTTTGTTGTTCTTTATTTCATCTTTTCACTTCAAATAATGAAAGGAATCTGGAGTTAAGTTACTACAGATCCCTTCTGTATTGATGATAGTCTCCCTCTCACTTCTCCCTTCCCCTTGTCCTCCCACACAATCTGTGGCAAACTGACACTGATTACCTCTTCTCCTTTCTATGGATTAAAAACTCCCTGTAATTTGCAGATGCCAAAAGCTGACACTGTCTTACTTATGTTATGTGAGAATCAGACTATAGCACAGTATGTGCTCATCTTGTTATCATGCAGCTTAGTTCTGAAAAACATGAGGGGACACATTACTGAAGTTTTTTGGGTGTACAAGCCAAATATCAACAATAGCCACTGCCAGATAAAAGCAATTTCTTCTTGGAGTCCCACCGCTGAACCCTGAGGGAGTTTGTGCAACTAAAAGCAAGCCTAGAGTGAAAAATGAGAGCCGCAACTTTAACGACTGAGAAAGGACGTAGCGAAATACAGTGGGACTTCCCTCCTTTCCCCCCAATATCTCTGAGGGCTCACTGAGGCGGATAAATGTGAATATTTGTTACTTCATTTTGACAGAGAAGGAGGGAATTGCCCAGATAAGTAATGTCCATCTCTTCTCTAGGCAGGTCTCTTCAGGACACTGCATCTCCTTTGCAGACCTTCTCCTTGTTCAGTACAGCATGCCTGGCTTCAATGCTGCACCTGAAGGGCTACCCCTCCCGATGGCAGGCGAGGAGCTGCTATCGCACCCACCCCATCCCATCCCACCCCGGGGAGCCCACATCCCGACCCACTGTGCTGCAATAGGCAGTTCCCCCTCAGTAGAGGGCAGGGAAGGATGCAGCTAACATGTGACGGTGCATCTGGAGGGGTTTGCATGCCTCAGCCAGAACCACATAGGTGGTTGTGCATGTTGTGAGGGTGAAATATCCACTCATGCTCTTTCCCCCCTTTTTTCTTTTCTCTCTTGATTAAAGAGTGGGAGAAAAAGGTAATTTCTTCCTTTGAAAGTAGGATACTTCTCACTAGGTTAGGGGAGCTATTCACCACTATCCAAAACCAAATGTTGCATAGGAAATGCCGTATTCCTTTGTGCTCCTCTATGAGAAGTAAATTTGTCATTCATATTCAGATGCACAGCAGTTCAGTGGATGGAAATATGTGTCTCCCACTCCACATTTAAATGTCATTTGCCTCAACTCCAAGCAGCTGCTGAAGCTATCAGTGCGTCCTGTCAGTTTTTCTGTTACTTTCCTCAATTCTTTATTTTTGCACCCACACGTCTCTCCGTTTCTCCAAGAGCCAATAATTAGTATAAATGTCAGTGTTTTGTTTGACTGGAAGGGACTTGGGAGGCCAATGATCCCCTGATTGCCTGAACACCACAAAAAAGCTCTGTTAAATGCTGGCTCGAGTTAGACAAATGCCTGGGTTTTTGAAAAGAGAATAATCCCAAACAGGTGGCACATATTCACAGCTATAGTGCAGAAATCCAGGTAAATCCAACAAACTTATAAACTTTTTTATGAGAGAGACTTGCACAACTGCCTCTTTTCTTCTTTCTCTTCCTCCTCCCACCTCTCCCCCCAAGTCTTTTCACCTCTAACACAGCACATTTGGACAAAGGGCAAGATGCAGTAAAAGCTTAAAATTCTTTAGGAATCTGCCTCAGAGGGTGACCTGCTGCTGGGGTTAAGCCAAAGCAAAGCAACACCAGATCCCATGTCACCACTGTCAAGCCTCAAGTCCCTCTAGAAAGCCAGTCAAAAATCTCCCTGCATAGTTCTTAACCAACTCACGTGTTAACCCTCTGCTTATCTTTCAGGGTGTATTAATACATTTCGGGTGTGGATTAACTTGTCCATCAGTGTGTCACAACTCAATCCCCCTTCAGGATGAGAAAGAATTTTATTCACTGCTTTGAGTAGATTACCAATAGGCTAACTGGGGAGAAACGTGTTATCAGATCAAAAAAACACCGCTAGAAATGACACTCTGTCTTATAAAATACTGCTAGAGACTGCCTTGCAAAGACAACTAAAACGTGTAAAACATGTCAAAACCAGGGTCGCTCAGCCTTTGGTTGGCCCCATTTTGCTAACAATTTCTCACTAATCAAAACTGCATTCAATAGGAATTGAAAACAAGATGATTACAAGCCACCCTGGAAACTAGACTTATGTTTATGAAGCAGCTGGTTACACAGCACTTCTCTGCAGTTTTTAGATTGCTCTGTATGTCTGCACTATTCAGCAGATACCTGATTGCTCTTGTACACACTTCTCCACAGTTAACAATGATTTTTACATTGATTACAATGATTACAATGATTAACAGGATTTTTAACATCTCAGATGCCACCACAGCCCATCCATCCTCCTCTTCTCCCTCCCCACTCCATTCAGATGACAGCTGCTGTAGTCTCGTTCTGCTGCCAGAGAGTGGAAGAGGCAAAGATGAGCTGCACGGACACTACTGAAGCTTCACCATGGGAATCATCTTCCTTCCAGGAGTCCAATAGCCCCATCCAAAGGCCGCAGAAACTTGGGGCTTTTTCCACATCACCTGCTTCAGGCTACTTAAGGCATCTAGTGGTCAAATACCTATCAGAGATACCTGGCCTGGACCAGAAAGCAGTACAGCTGTATCCAGGCTAATTTATCTTGCTCCTCAGCAATTCCAATTGACTTGTCTGCAGGATCACCATTGATATGTCACTAGATGGTACCCAGATCCTTGGCAGGCTCCTTCTGAGCGTCCCTGCGCTATGTCCTGTAGATGCACTGCCAGGGAGCCTGTAGACTTTTGGGCAGCAAATGTTTCTGTTTATAAAGAATACCAAGAAATTTATCTTTTGAGACATGATGAAAGCTCCTTCAGAATAATGCCAGTCTGTTCTGAACTCTCCAACCTGAGTTTGAATTTTTATTGCTAACTCTAACGTGTAAAAAACAGACCCTTGGTGCCTGAACACTTGTTGCCTACAGATGTTTCACAGCAAAATCCTAACACCATTCCTGTTCATGTGGCTGTGGCTTTGTGTAGGTTTGGTACCACTGCTATAGGGAACATTATCTGATGAATTTTCTTAGTCTTTGTTCAGAAAGGAACTGTACATTTAGAGCTGTTTTTACCTGGGTACCAGGTTTGCGTGTTGCTACCAGATCTTTCACCATTTTGACCTCGGAGACTGTCACTCCACCAACCATAAAGATGATCAGAAGAGGATGATCACCAGGGTGAGGGCGATTCACCTGTAAAATGAAGGAAAGCATTACTTGTAGTTGCTCATTCCAACTCCAAACCTATGGTCTAGCAATGAGTGGCTCCCTCAGCTGCTGAAGAAAGACTAACGAGGAAGCTCAGAATGAAATATTCATGGAATGCTGGTTTCTGTAGCAGCTGAGAGTGAACTCAATGGGGATGACACCCAGTTAAAACTAATGAACCGTTTCCAGGGAAATGGAGTCTTCATGGCTTCCACTGAAACCTAGAGGAGTTTCTCATGAGGTCTGAGAGCTTTTCCCTCCATTCCTTATCTCTTTCCTCCCTTCCCCAGAGTGGGAGGAGAGGACTTGGGTGGATGCACAGGTTGGATCCATGTATGCATGGAGCTTTAAGGACTGAGGGGTAAATTACTACCCAGGAGAAGCAAGTAGTCCAGCCTACACATGCTAGAATCCCTGCCTGAGGTCAGCAATGGAAAGAATCATAAATAATGTGTTTGCACCAGTCCAGTGAATAATCCTTTAGAATTCATCCAATGAAAATAAATCAGGTTCATTATAGTATTAAATCAGTTCCTAGCTTGTTTCACTTCAGAGTTTTCAATACTTCTGACTGGTTGTAACTAATATAGAGGAATTTCAGCTCAAACAAAATCCTTGTTTAATTTTTCCCCAATTAACATTAAAATGGCACAAACATTACATTTCAGTTAAGACTTTATAAAACTGCATTTTAATTTTAAATGTGAAGGTGATGCTTTACATCAGTTTCCTCTTAACCACGTCTAGAAGTTTGATTACATTGCTGTTTCATAGCAAACTCTCTCTTTCTTGACCAAACACACTCCCCTGACAACGCCTTGCTCCAGTCTTTGGGAGTGATGTCAATGGAGCCCCTGCAATTGCTCTTGTCACACCACCTTCGAGCATGAAACACTCCAAATGTTTGGCTCTGAAAAGTGACAGTGAGAACAGTTTAACTTGCTCCTTTTTAGATCTCCACCCCCTCTCCCTCCACGAGCGTAGGTTTTTGACTGCATTCACTTGACAGAATGAAAGCGGTCATCAACCCGTGTTTGGGCGGAGTGTAGTTCCTTTGCTTTCACCACCATGGCAGCTATCTTTGATCCCTGTGGCTCCAGCTCCTGAGGGTACAGCTCTTCGTCTCTTCCTTGTGGCTGCCCTCTATTTAGTCTTTGGGTAGTTTTTCATCCTGCAGCTCTGTCAGGCTTTCTGACTGGCAAACTTCCCTTTGAAGCAAGCGCACGAGGGATGGCGTGCTCTCTCTCCAGGCTAGCTGGCCTTTGATTACACAGGGCTCCCTGTTCAATGCTGCTCCCCAGACAGGGAACTCTTCAATTCCCCAGGAGTTTGAAACCAGTACAAAAAGCCTTAGATAGATGTATTAGTGAGCTGAGTATTTGTGTACGGGTTGTTTATTCTCTTAATCGCCCCCACTTTGCCAGCCATCTGCATTGAACTGATGGCACAGGTAACATATATACTACAATTCTGCAGGGTGTCCTGCAATTATGGTGTGATATTGGGCAATTTTCCATTTACACCAACAGACCAATTAAATGGATACACCAGAGCTCACAAAGGCTTTCTTTATGTGCTTTCCCACATCAGACTGCTCACTCCTTACTATCCGCATATGACACAGTGTCAACCTCAAATGAAAAAAAGTCCATTCCTATTACAAACACCATGAGGAGTTTAATTAAGACCTAAATAATTACTTACAAAGCAGGTCAGATAGAGGTATTACTTGCTAAAATATTGGAGTATTTGATGCCATCATAATCGCTGTAAGCAGTGACACAAGGTTAAAGAAATAAGTGCTCACAAAGATTGTGAAGATAAAAGTTGACAAAATGCTCTGCTATGGCACTTCAAGGTAATACAGGAATTACTGTTTTATTCCTTTTCATGCATCTTTGCTCTTCTTAACCCTGTCACCAAAGCAAATGGCTCCACTCCATCTCACGAAGCTTCTGAATGGCCCAAGATATATGCAAAGAGCTCGAACTTCAGGAGCTTGCTATTGAATAAAGCCTCTCTTTCCTAATATCTTTCCTAGCAACAATGAACTTACCATAAACATGCATGCATAACGTTGGACACACTGAAAGGACACCCAATATAAGAGCATTAATCAGAAAACACAAGCTTTCATGGCAATACTAAAGAGAAAATGCCTTGACAAATAATTTCCTTCAGTCAAAATAAACCTAGATCCAAACATATGGTGCCTATATAAAACTTATTATTTTTCAGAAGACTAAAGTTCAAACCACAAATTCCAGAAATGCATATTAAAAATACTATTAGGCATGCAAACTCTAAATTAAATTAAAATTGCAGTGAAAAGGGTCTTGGAATCTGTAATTTTGTTATGCTATGCACAAATGTTTTGAGGGAGGACAATACTTTGGGTACAAAATATTTGGCTGTGTTAAGAATGCAAGTTTCTGCCAAGATTTTTTCGTTTGATAATACAACCACCCAAGGCTCTCTCTTTTGAAGGAACTGGCTGCATGTAGCTAAACACAGCTCATTTCTGTGATACAGAAGAAGAACTGAAATGGACTGCAACAAAAGCAATGTGTATTTTCTGGGATCCTTCTAAAGTTCAGTTGTTTTGGGACACTTCTGAGACCTCTGGATTGCATTTACTGTGAAATCTGAATTTTGCAAAGATCCCCAAGTGAAATTCATTTTCAGTTCAAAATGCCATGTGTTAAAATAATTGGGACAGTTATCCTGGGCAATCAGAAAGACTATCCAAGAAAAAAAGCAAAGCCATTACGTTGAGTGAAGGAGGCTGAAGGAAGAAGGAGGAATGGTCCCCTGAGGTAGCAGAGCATCCCAGATGGACCTCAGCCTTCTCTCTAGCTCTGAGCCTACCACTGCTGCATTTCCTCAGGATGCTGACGGTTAGAGTGCTCTTTGCTGGAGAGAGAGGGGGAGATGGGAAAGCAGGGTGACAGAAGTCAATAAAACTCTAAAACTGAAGCAGGAAGGGGGCGGAAGACAGTTTTGTTCTCACGGCAGATCACAAAACACTGCCTGTTCCTCTGAGGAAAGTCAGCAGAAACAACTTCTACTGCCCTACAAGGGCTATGTCTGGCAACCAGGACACCAGCACCAATGCATCTGGTATTTGTGACCAACCAGAAACCAATTAATTTAGCTGAATAACTGGAAAAAAGGAAAACACATCGATCACTATGAACTAGACTGCCATGCAAGTCACTTGGTATCAATGCTACTGAGCTCAGATCATCATAAACCACGTGTGTTCTAGAGCAGCAGCCAAAAGAGGAATCCTTGCAGCAGGGAGGCCTTTTCCCCTCACCTTCCCGAGGCTTCAAAACAAGCACATCCACCAGAGAAACAACTTCTGGACAAGAAGTATCTTTAAAAGTCTGTCCTGCATAAGCATGTCTGAGTCTGCCACTTACCAAAGCACGTTCGTGTGAGTTGGCATTTATATTCAGACATTGAGGAAGAAATAAAAATATAAGGAAGCTCATGAAATAATTACAGTGCTGATGGTGCAGTAAGTGGAGAAGATCTTCTTGTGTGAGCAATAGGGGCTGGTCAGAAACTCAATCACGTAATAATCGAGCACTTGCCAACAAGCCAGGCTACAAAATAAATGAGCAAGCATGGACACATTTGTGAGGTATGTGATGATGCCTATAAATTATTCATCCTACATAAGGTTCACTTGCTCATCTGTTATATATTCCATACTGTATGGTATTTTTCTTACTAGCAGAGATGCAGGTGCCTACAGGTACATATTGCCATAATATACTTCATACTCTTACATAATACTCTTCAGTGGAGAACTCAGGATATGCAGCAGAGCAGAGCTGAATGTACAGCATGCTAGCTACTCCACACTTCGTCTCTGTAGACATTTAACGAACACTTAGTACAGGTTAATTTGTAAAGCAGAGTAAGCTCTTGTAGAAAGACTGTCTTAAAACATGCTAAGAGTATCCACAGGACAATTTCTGACTAACAGGCTTCCTCCCTCCCCACTACAAGTTGAACCTTATCCAGTTATAGAAAAGGCACTGAATATGGAGGTCCTCTGATGACCTTCCTCCCCTGTGAGACCTGACTGTTCATACTTACTTCTCTCCTAACTCAAGGCTACTTGGTGTCCTTAAAATCCTCTGATGAGGTGCCTTGTGGAATACCTTTTGGAAATCTAGGTAGGTTATATGAACTGGCACTCGCTTATCAATTTGTGTATTGGGTCTCTCTGAGGAGCTCCAAAAGCTATGTGAGATAAGACTTCCCTTTAGCAAAGACACATTGCCTCCTCCCAGATGTATCACCCTGATTTAGGTGTCCAGCACCACCCCTATCTAGGTGTCCAGTCTACTCCATTCCTCTTGTTTTGCTCAGCAGGTGCTACCCAGATGTACTGTGCCTGCAATGAGGTGCCTCAAGCTATTCCCTGACCCCCTGAAAGCATTCAACTCTTGTAACTGCCCCTTAAGTTCTGCTGAATAATATAAACTCAAATACATAAAATCAGCTATGGCCATATGATGCTATGACCTCAGGAAAATCTTCCAGGTGAGCTCGGGAAGCCTGGTTTACCTTCATGAACATGCTGAATCCAGTTTTAAGGAGATCCGTGAGGCCTGATGACACATGCTCAATATCAATAGGATCAGGTCGATCAGGATTACAGATCTCTTCCACTACCTGTTTCAGCAGCGGTTTGTAAGAAGCCTGCACAAAAAGAACAATGCACTGTGAGTAAAGCTGTTTAGACTTGGTGCAACTGCTCTTCTAAACATTTTATTTTAATTTATTTCCATTAAAGATAACAAAATTAATTATCCTAGAAAGAAAACCATGCAAAGAGTTAAAAATTATTGAAGCAGCCGCGGTCTTTGTGACCTCGACTGCAAATGGTGTGCACCAGCACAGCACCAAACTGAAAAGACAGGAAGGCGGCCACACATTTACTCTGCCTCATGTGTATTATATGAGTAAAGGGAGGCAAGGAAGAAAAGGGGCTTCTAGTTTCTCTGGAATCTTTTTGGAGGTAGTACAGAAAGGGATAGCAATAATGATGGTACTCCGTTGCCCATCATGCACCCAGAAGATCTCATTCCCTTTGTAATGATTTTACGAACACTTACAAGGGGCTTTTAGGAGGGGTTGCTAACTGACCACTCCTGCCTTCCCACAGGTGTCATGTCAGCACTGAAGCCTGGGTATCAGCAGGGCTGGGAAGAGGCCAACCTGCCTCTTTGTCCCTCATGGCAGAGCAGAGCTAAGGAGTCCCTGTTAGCCCTTCAGCTTCTACGGCCAGGCCTCTACATAATACTTCCACCTGTGGCAAACCTTGAGAAAATAGGCCTAACAAGCCCACGGATATCATGCATGTCAGAGCTTCGGAGAAGTTAGGGACCAGGAAAAAGGGAACATGTAAAGGTACAATGGTCAGCATCCCGGAAGATCCACTTCCATAGGATCCACTCTGCAACCTGTGCTGAAATTTCTAGTAGCCTAGAAATTTCCACATTCCCGTACCAAGGTCTAAACCACTCTGACATCATGAAAAAGTTTCTAAGATAAAAATTTTAATGACTCATGGAAAGATGCTCTTTAATGAAAATTTGACCTTACTTGCTTTGCAAATAGAGTTTTGTTTTGCTGCTTTTAACTTTACCCAAACTGCAACAGAACCACATTTCTTTTCAGGAAGCACAACAGCCTTCGAAAATCAGCAGCTTTCAAATTAGTACATTTGTTTTCCTTTGGGACTAACCCAGGTATATATCATTCCCTAGATTTCTTAAGGGAATCAACTGTAACATCATTCATTTTGTAAAGATGATATCTACAAGAGACATCATGCAAGATAAACATAAAAATGAATGGAAAATAAAAAGCAAGCCACTTGGCTTGAAATTGAAATTTTCTGGAGTAATTAAAGAAATGTTTTTCATCCAACACTTCACAGTGAGAAACAGAACTTACAGCTTTTGAATACAGTCCTGTCAACAAAGATTTATACAACTCATCTAGTTCTTCTCACAACACGTGCATAATTTTTAATTGAGCCAACAAAGCAAATCACAGCAGACATGAGCTGCAGGATCTTTTAGGGGAACATGCCAAGATTTGTGTCAAATCTAGTCACGCAATAAACAACTGTTTGAAAATACACATGCAGGCATGAAGTCCTATGTATAAAAATCTGTTTAATATCTTCATGGATGAGGAACAGAAAGACATTAGGAATGAAATATTTCTGGAGTAGATATCAAATCACAGTTAAACACAGAGGCTTACTGCATGAAATTAAAGGAAAAATATTATCTGACTTCAGACAAAACTATGTACTCAAAAGATGTTTAAAATGTGCTATGATTTTGCATGTCTACATTGTCAGCACCTAAACTCAGTGACCTTCAAAATGATCCAATTCATCTACAGAGGTACTAGAAGGCAGATACTACGATCGTTTACCTTTTTTTAGCTATAATAGTTCCAAATGTTTTCAAAATATTTTATGACTTGAAATTCGTCTATTATATTTTTAGGGAGTTTTAACTTTATCTTTTATACAACCCCCAATAGCTGCATTGAATTATAACTCATATAATGAAACTTTTATCAACTTAAAATTTTGGCGGGGCACAAACGGTGTTTCAAACAGTTGTTAAAAAGTTTGGTGGTTATGGGACATACCTCAGACAAGATTATATGGAGAAAAGGAGAGAGAAAAGGAGAGAGAAAGAAAGAGAATGAGAAAATGAGAGGGAGGGAAGGAAGGAGGAAGGAGAAAAGACAGAGGAAGGGAAGAATATACCTGAGATCAATATGAAAGGACAAGAACAGTAGTTACAATATCAGGCAAAATAAATATTCTCCTTTTGCATGGTTGCTACAGGGAGTGGTTTGATGACCTGATGAAAAAATTCATTCATCATTTTATGTAAGACAAACTTCAGTGCTACAAAAAAATCCTTCTAAGAGGCTATCCAGTTCCCACTTACATATAGAAACCTTTTCTGAGTCTTAACAAGAAATGGAGGCTTCCCAGCTTCTAACAGATAAAGCGGAAAAACATCTGTAGGCTAAACCCATTCCCACAGCACTAAGTCGGGCAGGGAATGAGTATGGCCATGGGAAGGGTGCTACTTCAGAGGAGCTAAACTGATCACACGCAAAACATTTATTAACCCCTGCCAGTCAGAAGAGAGGCCCAATTGTGGAGAGCTGTACATATGATGAAAAAAACACTGCACTGCCTGCTTGTTTTTGCTACTCTAAACCTCCTGAACTGCCCTCAGCAGAAGGTTGGTCCTATTCAAGCAATTAAATCCGTTGCATAGCCAGATTAGGGGGCTGCAGGGTGTTAATACATCCCTTGCTGCGTTCCAGCACTTAGCCCTAAGCAAACAACCTGCATTACATCCAAAGAACATACTGATGCTAATTACACTTCCAGTAAACTTTTAGAGGATATTTTCTTATCATCCAACTGCCTCACCACTGAACTGTATTAGGTGTTTAACAACTTTCCCCATTTCAGACACCAGACTGGTCCTAAGTGCCAGCAGACTTCAATAACAGGTTTTCTCCACCTTAGCTTTCCAGTGACATTTCGCAACACTCCTGATTCCTGTTGTTACAAAGCAGTGTTTAATTTGAACTACAACCCTTTGCTGGTCCACTGCATACTTAAGAGTTTGGAAGGATTTTTTTCTGGCTCAAGGCTTTAGTCTCTCTCTAAATCACTGTATGTGCTTTCCATTGTAAAACTCTATTTTTAACTGAAAAGGCTGAAACACTTTGGGGGAGACAGAGAGAGAGAGAAAACCACTGTATATTAGTCCTGATGACCTATAGTAATATCATAGTTCAAATGCTCATATTTTAGAAAAAAAAAGCTGCATTTTTCACCTATTTACAAATGGGAGTGCCTCTCGCACTTATCAAGATGGGAGAGAAAATTCATGGGAATATAGTTGCTGTATGGATGCGGGCATCCTGCCTTGCTATGCCATGAGAGGTCTGAGTCCAGGACTGTCTTGACCTAGCCCTGCCTTTCACAGGCATTTATGTCATATCACAGTGCTGCAGAGCAAATCCCTAATTTCTTCCTCAGACAATTCTTTGTTGACAGTGTCTGGGATATGCCTGAGTTTGGAATTTGAGGAAGTTCTTGATGACTAGGTCAATTATAAAATCTATACTTAAATATCTTCCACATGGGCAGAACACATATAGGATTAGCACATCAGCAAAATTAGTGCTGTAATTTTTACAGCATGCTAGAGAAATAATATACACAGGGCAAAGAAGATCCACTTGCCTGGTGGGTGTTGCTGCCTGGATTATGGATGGAATTAAACTGTTTCATGTTCATTCGAGCTCTTGCAATATCCCTGAGGGACTGAAAGATATCGTTCACTGCATCTGTGGCTTTCTGAGATGTCAGGTTCAGCGACGAGTCACAGCCTAAAGTAATAAAGAAACACAAAGCTGAGTAAGTGAAAAATTTTCAAGTGTTTTGATAATAAGCAGTAGCAAAAGGATAACTTGGAGGAAATTTTAAACTAGTTTCATCATGTTATATTCTAGAAACTCCAGGGCTTGTTAGACAGCATGTCCTCAGCATGGCACGAGTCTTTGTAGCTAAGCAAGAAGCCGTAAATCCTAGACAACAAGCAAAGTGAACAGCACCTCTCTAGTCACATTTGTAACCTAGATCATACAGCAATTTCATCGGCACAGGGTATGTTTTGCTCTCCACAGCAAACAGAAGATCCCATACTAGCAGGCCCCGAAGAAGGGCCCCAGGTGGAAAGGAGCCAGCTGGTTTGCTGGTCTCCTTGTGGCAGAGCAGCCATGAAGAGGGGAATTGCTCCTCAGGCATTGTACCTGAGCACTGGCTGGCAGCCTGCTGACTCCAAATGCATTTCATACCTTTGTGACAAGATAAATCGGAAAAGTCCATGCTAAATACAGTGAAAACAATAGCTACACATTGGGAAGAGCTGTATTATCATAAAAAAGTCCTTATCCCTCAAAGTGGCACAGTTATTACTTTTAATGTATTTTTCCAAAGCACTTCTGCTAAGATACAAGGCTTATCTTCCACTGAGGCCAAACTCCATTTAGACCATGTAAAAGGTCCCTCCAGGTGGCCAGGTGGTGCCTCGGCAAAGAGAAATTCTTATCCTTGGCTCCATCTCCCTTACTACAGGACCTATATTGCACAGAGGTATAGAAAAAAATGCTTTCTCAGCTGACCTGCTGGTGAGAATTATCCAGGTCAGAGATAACTGGGTAACCTGGTCTTTGTACTGCCCTGTCAAAACAACTCTACACGTTTTGACATCTCTGCCTGCCTCTCTTCTTGCATGACTCCTCATCCCTGTGGCAGAAGATCCAGCACAAAATAAACCTTCTTGCCACATGCACACACAAACACACACTCACTCCTGCTTATCACCAGTGTCTTCTCTGGGGGATGCTGCTGTAGTGGTTTGTGTGTCCACCCCGGTACTGCAACCGGTCCTGCACCAGCATACCTCTATGTGTGTGCAGAATCCTGCTGAGAGGATGGGGTCTCCCCACAGGTCCCAGTATCTGCTGGCTCACATCGTGCTGCGCTAGCAGAGCCCGGCACTGAAAACAGTCACCAAAACCTGTCGTAAAGCAGCCTGGATTTTTGGGTGGGAGGATTCTGCACAAACTTTCCTCTACAACTGACAGAGGACAGAATCCTTATGCACTAAAGAAACAATAAAAATGGTGGTATGTTCAAAATTCACAGGGAATTTGTAATAGCTAATCTGAATCACTGACATCTTTGCAATCTGTACAGCAGAATATATATATAATATATACACATACACACTTTTAGAAGTCTGAAACTATTCCTACAAGACGGTGATTAGACACTGACCTTTTAGTGAAGTCAGTGTCAGAACATTATTGAAAGGCTCCAAGTCAGATCCCCAGCTGGTGCAGCAGAACAGGTGAAATGGCTGGACTTCTGCAGGGCTACATGAAACCAAGCTGCTGAGGATTTATGCCATTACAACCCACAAAGCAATGAAGTGAACACGAACTGGGCCTTGGTGATTCCTATGTTGTAATTCTAAGGCAGTCACATATATTTTTGGACAGAGCTCTTGAAATGATTAATTTTTTGTTTTTAATGAGTACAAAATGGCTTACAGAAATATTTTTGTTGTTATGTATGTGCAAGATCTGTGCTCTGATACTGATTGATCAAAGCTTAGTTTTTCATTTGGCCGAGGAGCCTGTGTGTTGTCAGTGAAAGCCCTGTATTCAAACCCCACTCTGCAGCTCATTACCCCATACTACTGGTGCTCTTGAAATCAGAGATGGCTCCTGTGAGTGATCTTGTGCTGGTTTATGTGCAAGGGAATAGTGTCCAACAGCTGAAAAAAGTGAAACTGAACACCTCCTGGACAGAGGAGGTTGATAAATAAAGTCTGAGGTGATAAATCCTGGTTTATATTTATCACTAGCACAGGCAAAATATTCAGAGGAGATTTTGTATTGTCGGTGTGCTTTTACCCTGCCCATGGGAAAACACAGGAATGAGAAAACAGGGCAGTGCCTGTTAGCTCCGAACTCAGAGGCTATACGTATTTGCAAATGAAAATTAAAATGAAGAGCCATATCTCATTATTGTATTACTAGATTTTTCTTCTCTCCAACAGACAAGCTTTCTCTGTTTTAGCCACATTAGAGATAAGCAGCTCCTAGCTAATGTAAGTAGTTATATTTTCTTTGCCCTCTCTTGAATCCTTTATCAGCAAAAGCCATTGCTTTCGGCCAAGCCACCTCTAGAATGTTTCCTTTTGCTAGCAAACACAAGTCCCCTGCATTGAACAAGTTCAGGCAAGGCAAAAACCACATCAAGTTTTGCTTTGCACACTCTTCTTTTTTTCTTAATTTTGTTTTTTTGGCCCTACAGTTATTTTTCTCATGAACAGAAATATTTGTTTCCTTTTCCTGTTGGCATCACTTCTCTTTCTCTCTCTTTTTATCTTAATGGGAGCCTTTTGACCAAGAAGTTTCAAACCAGCTTGTCACTTCCCACTTCTGGAAATGCAGGGCAGTTTCCAGTGGACATGGTCGGGCTTCATGGCTGGAAGCCCCTGCGATGCTCCCCACCTTGCCTGGCCCAGTGCATCCCACTTTGCTTTTCATTACTGGGTCAATCTTCCCTTGAGCAATTTTCTCTGCGAAGCGCAGCTTCTGTAACGTCACTCACCGCTCGAACCTTATTGCCAGGGAAATGCTGTCTGGAGCTTGGGCTTTGCTTTATAGCTTGTGCTGACACACTCGTGGGCTGGAGGATGCCACGAAATCATTTGCCCTCACCATCTGTTTAACAGGACACATCGCTTCATCGCTTTCACCCGAACCAAAACAAGAGCCGCCGTGTGCCATGCAGTGCGCCAGCAGCTCCTCCGTGTTCAACCGTGCAGACCGCAGTGTATCTCGAGGAGGACTGGAGCAGGGGATCAATGTGTACTTCCAGTCTCCATGGCAGAGCGCACTTCCGGACCCAGTTTGGAGCAGGGGGACACTGGGAGTCGAAGCACTGGCCCAGTGCCAGTTTAAGGCTGACAGATGTAGGGAAAAGAGCCGTATTTTCAGAGTTTTCTCTAAAATGTGGTTTCCTTGGGACTTCTGATTAAGAAGTACCACATGTCTGGGGAAGCCACGTCTCTCTTTTTTCAGCCTGACATCCAGTTCTTCCTTTTTTTAGATGTATATTAAAAAATTACTTTGCTTTGCCATCTTATTGTTGAGATTAATAACAAAAATCTCAGGTTGGTGCCTACCTGTCACACTGCAGCAGGTTTGAAATGGGGAGCCAGGTTTCTTTCCAGCCTGGAGAACAACAGAAGCTTGTGTTGTACAAATGGCAGGCAGCTACAAATCACCTCCCGTTCACACCTTCCCCGTGAATGGGGCTGTGTGCGCATATGGAGAGCAGAACACAACCCCTCTTCTCTGCCTGCTTAATGCTACCAAGAAATCTGCTCCTTTTACAACAATGAAGAGGTGGAATACATTAGCTGCTGCACAACTCATGTGCTAATTAAAACAACTCTTCCTGTTACTGTTTTTTCACTGGAAGTTAAATGGCATTAGGAGAGCATGCTGAATGAATTCCTTTGAATCCCAAGACCTATTACATTCAGAAAAGGCATTTAAATGAAATTTGGGGATATCGCTTTCCTGTCAGACTTGAAGAAGCCCAGTTGTGGAAAAAAAGAAAATAATTGCTAACCAGCATGGGACTAAAGATTTTAAAGCACATGTCCAAGATCTTGATGATATCCCAAGAAGAACACAACCTGGTTCTGTGGTAAGCAGTGCCCAACCTCACTGATATTGCTTCTGTTCTGCCTCCATCCACTTGCGCTGAATTTGAGGGGAGTCAGAGTGTCAGGAGCTGCAACCAGTGCCAAACAAGATGAGACTGCCAGCCCTTACTTTTGACGTACTTTTGAACTTTTTCATCAGAGAGAATGCATCTCCTCTTAAGTTATGCATCTGCATAACCATTAGTACCAGAAATAAGCTATTTTCACAAGAAGCTTGAAAAGAGGAGAATGGAGATGCTCTTCTCTATAGTCTGGGTGTTTTGTCATAAATTAAATGGAATCAGTTTTTCTACTGAGTCTTACAAAGTTGAAAATTTAGGAAAGTTGAAAGTTTACCACTTTACTCTGCTTTATTGGTATCAACTTAGGCTCGCTCTCTCGCTCATTTACAGAAAAAACCTGATATAAACCCTGCAGACCCTGGAATGGAGTTGGCAGAGTAGTGAAGCCATTTTAGAAGCACACACTGAAGTACAGGCTAACCCAGAAAACTGGTACTTTGAAGAAGAGAAAAGGCAGCATCAGGATTGCATTATGCAAGATATTTTCTAGATATGCAGAGTTAATTTGCTTGTCAGTGAAAGACAGAGAAAGAACGGAGATATAGGGTGCCTTGAGGGTCAGAACTCAAAATACAGCACTATGATATTAAACTAATTAAAATCTTCTATTTTTATACTTTAGATGATAGTGTAACAATGAGGGCCCTTCTTTTCCTAGCAGATAAATCTAAAAGCATGTATCTATACACCCACAGTTTTATAATAGTTTTGATATATTCATGCATTAAGACTGTTATGAAAAAGTAGGTACAAATGCATATCGTTACACAGACCACGGCTGTGTTTTGCAAGGGAAAAAAAATTGTGTAAAAACCAAAATTAGGATGAAATTTGTGTGATTCTGCTCTCAGCTTTCTTCCCGATGGATTCTGCCATGCATTTTGATCTGTAGTCTTAAATCTGATTTGTGTTAAATCGGGCTCTCTGCTGCACCTAAAAGGGACAAGGAAGGACAGGCCAGAATACAAGGCATCTGTCATTGTCCAACAGCAACATCAGCAGAAGGTGAAAAATCAGAATTGATTCCATTTTGGTTTGGGGGATTATGGAGAAGATATGCATTCCCCCACCCTTGAGAAGAGAGTGTCCAGTGGGGACAGACACAGCGGTGCCTGTGACACCTTCCCTGCAGCACATGGCACATCTCTGCCCCTGGGGATGGAAAGGATCCTACTCTCTGCTGCCTTGGTCCTCTGCAGCGCTGGCTGGGGCAACCACGTGTGTGCTGCTGGCAGCTGCCAGCGAGGAGCCAGCCTCTGGGCAACCTTGAAACGCTGAAGGCCAAGTCAACACTACAGTGGGCCGAGTTCAGAACAGGGCTGGCTTTTCTGACATTAGGAAGTGATTTGGGTGCTACTGATTGGATTAAAAGGAAAGGGTAAAAAAGAACAGGGAAGAATCTGAAAGACTGTTCAAAATGGTATTTGTAATTTGAAGGTGAATTAAAATCCCAACAAAAGAGGCACTTAGTAAAAAACTAAAGTTATAAAAAACCAAAACATTTGCTTTGCCCTGGCAAATCAGCTGCTGGCACAGAGGGGCAGGAGCTCATCAGCTGAGGAAGGGGCAGGCGCAAAGGTGCAGAGATAACCTGTCCCTAACCACAGCCTTGAGACACTCTTGCCCCATCCCCTACCAGCAACCACAGCAGATTTCTAAGCCTTCGTCCCAATTCAACCCCTTTTCTCACCGTCCCTCTTCCCTCTCCCCTTCCTGCGATGGCCCCTTGCCCCAGTCATGCCTCAGCCCTTCATTGCATCTAGGAGGCTGAACTCAGCTTGGACCACACTGCTGCAGAACCACTCCATCCACACAGCCCTCCTTGGGTAGAGGCAAGTTATTCGCGCACCAGAGGCGAAGAGGCCAAAACTCCTCCCAGGTGTCCAAGAGGTTAGCATCACAGCCAGAGTGGGAACTCGGATTTTGCAGCCCTGGGCTTCATCAGCCCTTCTGCCAGTCCACGCAGCACTGACTCTGCCAGTCCACACACTGCAAATGCTAGCAGGCAGTATGATAAACACAGGGGAGGAGGAAAGCAAAGGATATCAGCATATGGGAAAAACATTAAAAAGGGAGGGAAAATGCATATGGTGTTGAAAACCAAAGCAGAATGTTTTTCTCCCTCAGTTATTAGCAACATTTGATTTGAACCTATTTGAAACCTGAGGTTCGCATGGAGGGTCGCTGTAGGGCTCCAGCTGAAGTCTGAAACTTCAGAATAAATCAAAGACATTATCTGAAAAGCTACATGACAGAGAAGGTCAGCTCTGCATTTCTATAAATGTCATTTACGATCTGATTGGCACATAGGGAATGAAAACACAGCATGTGCAGGGATGCTCTGGGGCAGCTACCAGTACCACGCGGCACAAGTGGTGGTATGGATATGGCATCTGTGATGTGAAAAAGGAGGGTCTGATCCACTGCCAAGAAAACCATAGAAGCTAGAATTGCAACTGGCAAAGGTGCAATTTGTAGTTTATTTTAATCATGACAAACATCTCCCATTTGAGAAAAAAGCCAAGGGTAAAAAGTAACTAGATTTGTAATCCTAAGTCTCTACTGCAGCTTTTAAATATGCATCCAAACTTTAGCAGTGCTGAGTATCCAGGGATTGCACATGTATGTCTCAATGGGCAGTTCAGCACAGATCTGACGTTATTATAACAGGGACACATCATGCAATCCCTGGAGCTCACCGGGGAAGGATGGCAAGAGCCAGCAGTGTGCTTGGAAAGCTTGTTGTTGGCTTCAAGTGTAGGAACCTCTTCTGGAAACTGCTCTTTGGCATGCAAGGCAGGCAGAGCCTGCGTGGCGAAGTACTTCACTGGATCTCAAGCTCTGAAGCTGCACGCATAAAAATCTAGCCACTTACCTACATGGTTAAATATGGATTTAAGACCTACCTTTCAAGAGTAATTTTTTTTTTTTAAATTTTGGCCTCAATATCTGTCACTTGGACACTTCTATTTTACGGGAATATTTTATTGCCTTCTTTTTGCCAAAATCCAACAGCACAACATGTAATATCAACTTTTATGAAGCACTGCAAACTCAGTACTGCAGGCTCTCATATTACATGAAATTAAACCTGTCAATTCAGGGAACAATTACAGGGAAAAACTACAGCACTTACTAGAATCAATTACATAAATTAATTGCAGGAGGAATGTAAGTTAGGCTCAGAAGTGCTTTCTGAAGGAAATTAAAGTAACAAATTCATCAGGGAACCATTCAGTTGCTCCCTCAAGTAGTCCATATCTTAATTAAAAAAACCACACATGTTAATAAAGCTATCATAAATGTTCTGTAAGTCTAATAAGGCCTCCCAATAATGTTCTTGCAAGAACTCAGTAAAACTCCAGGTTTTACTGAACGATATAGAGCCGTATAAACATACCACCCTAGGCCCTATACAATCAAATGTCCTCAGTCTTTTGCAAGTTATTCTCAGCTACACGCCTTTTGTCTTCAGACTGGTGGCTGAACTTTGGCAAGGATGGATTTTTGCTCCCACCACGGACTTTCTTGCTATTCATGCGTCAGGCAACACCCTTCAGCGATGCTATGGAGTTTCACTATCGATCTGCTGCCTCCCACCTACTCCACACGGAACTCCAAGAGGTACTACATACGTAAGGACAAGCAATGTGTGGGGAAGAGGGACGAGTTCGTGTCCAGGCAGCAGCAGGCGAGGCAGCAAGTACTACCAGTATGGCAAAGCCTCCTTGGCCAGCGTGCACCAGAACAGAGGACACATGGCATGTGTGAAGTGGCATGGCTGTTCTCCTTCAGAACAGTCAGCACCATGGGACTTGGATGGGACCCTGCCACTGCCTTTTCTAACATACCCACTCAGGACCTAATTAATAGCCCTGTTTCTTCCTTTCTTTCTCCAAGCACCTGCAAGCTGCCCTTGTGTGAGAGACCACATGGAGGCAGATGAGCCCTTTTTTTAGGCTACGGCTATGGCCTTGCTTACGCTCAGACGGCACCATTAATGTGGCACCTCACACTACCTGGGCTGAGGAAAATCATATGCAAAGAAAAAAGTGGTCCTAGGCAACTGTGTTTAAAGCCCTTCATAAAGAAACACCCTGAAGGCCTGCTTTGTCTCTGCACTATGAAGCAGCAGAGCAGGGAGGAAGCTCATGTAGAAGGCCACAGGAGTCTAGATGCTCTACCTGTGGCAGTCTAGATGCTTTACCCACTTGGCCTCAGAGGGGAACCTCAGGAAAACACAGCAAGATCTGTAATTGTCATTATTTTAATAAAACTTTTCTTCTTCACGTTGATTACAATGAATATTACTTCTAAAACAACACCAAAGCGAAATAAGCCTTTCAGTATTTTTGTTTGATTTTTCCATCTTTTTTTTTTTTTTTAGCTTGGACAACAGAAATGAATATGGTCAATGCTTTTTGCATTCACAGACCAATTTGATTGTATGTTCCTCATACTGCCAAGTCAGGCTTGCAGACACAACTGGAAGATGCTTCCTTCTGAAAACAACTGTCTTATCTAGCATTTTTAAAAATGCATGAAACCATTTCAACTCATGGAGCTAAGAATGATGGTAACAGAGTAATGTCCAAGAGACATTTTCCTTCCCAATTTAAGTTCTAAGCCAAACCAGAATTCACAGTATCCTTAAACTAGTGAAGGCAGCTTTACACAATAAGACGTACAGAATAACGTGAATAGTGTATAGAAACATAAGATCACAATTAAAGCTAATAGTTGTAATCGATTTATCAGCTACTAAAGCAAAATGATATTTTTAACAGGAAGACAAAAATAATGACATTTTAATGCTATTATTATTATAATGCTATTATCTGTTCAAAAAAGCCCCTTCACTCAGAATGCAGGTGAAAAGCCATCTGAAAACTGACAAGGATAATAGGCACTCAGGCTGCGTTCAAGGGGCTCTATTTAATGATAGGTAATAGTAATGATAGATTATAATAATTGCAATTTTAATTCCCCCCCTTATTAAAATTAACAGAATTATGGTACACCCCTTAAGTACCTCTTGCTTTAAATTCACAACTATGCTCAGAATAGTTTCCCTTAAAAAAATGACATAGCTCACCTTCTAAGATTAAAATTAAACTATAAATGGATTAAGTGTTGGCCGAAACACTAGAAGGTTGTCTTGCAGGAGATACTGGATGAAAAAGCTAAAAGCTAAGTGCCAATCCTGCATTAATCTACACTGTTATGACAGTTTTGATGCTAACAGTAGGTAGAAATACACTGTAAAAAGTTTACAAAATTCATGGTAGTAAGAAAAGGAGCTGTCAGATAAACACAAGTATCACAGATTTCCAGTTCTAATATTTGAAATTCAAGCATGAAAATCTGAGAAATGACACACTAATCTTGACATACTTTATGTACTATTTGGATAGTGCCACAATACCCAACTGGAAGAGAAATGAAAGAAAGACTAAATGCCATGCTCAGTGTAATAACGACATAACACAAAATGCATAACAATAAACTCCCTGAAGTTAATCTATGACATTAGAGTTTATAGCTTAACTGCAATTTTAGAAGAAATATATATTGTTTGAGCAGCACCATGCTCACTTCTGAAATTCTGATTACAGAAAGCATTCAGGTGTGAAGTCCCACTGAAATCCAGCCAAAATAACCTCAACCTTATTTTAGCATCCCAACTCCCCAGGGAAGAGAAGTCCTACTACTCTACTGTTACTACAGGCAAATAATTAATTTTTAAATAAAATATGCAAAGTGATTGTAACCAAAAGTAACATCCAGATTAAGTGGACAGTTTGTGGTAATTCCTCTGGTGATTTTTCATTCAAATTTCAATTTAGTATCTTACAGGGCTGCCTTTTTCAAAATGCATTTTGCTGACACTGTCAATGATCCACATATTCACAGTATATGTTAATGACACCAAAGGTAAATATTCTCATTTTGTGGCTAAGTTTCAAACAAGATCTGGAAAGTTGGTGGCCATGAACTGGTAGATGGATGACCTTGTAAATCACCACCCAGCAGCTCAGGCACAAGCTCAGCCCTGAATTTAGGAAGCTGGGTCCTTCACACTGGCAGCAAGCGTTTGGGGGGATGACACCACCTTTGCGTGGGTCCCACTCAGCTCACCACAGCCTCTGAGCGATGGCACTCACCTGCACGCGTCTAATTGCTGACCTGCTGTAACACTTATGCCTGTGTTTACACTGGAAATACTAATACTTGGTTATCTCTTCCAAGTCTCAGTCCCTCTGGACAGGAGCTGCGTGGTACTGCATGCCCACAGGACCTCTGACTTAGCCAGCTACATCAGATGCTAGTACTGCCTAAATAAAAACCTAATTCCGGGCTCGGATCAGAGCAGGTTCACTGAGGGAATGACAAGGATGACTTATTGTGGCCTGCCGAGCATAAACTTGGAAGAAAAAGTCAAGCAGCGCATCTCCCGGGGGCTACACACGTTAGGAATGGGAAGGAAGGGTTCCCTTTTTTCTATACTATCAAGAACCTGCCAGCACATTAGAGAGAACAACTTCCTACCTGGCAGATTGCAAAAGACTTTCTTTCCTCCTTCCATCAGTAGTGCAAGAATTGCAACATGCTCTGCCTCCCCAAACATAGCACAAAGCTGCCTACGGTGTGTGAAAATGTTAATGATGCTGAAAACCAGAGAAATGTGGCTTGTGATGCTCTGCTGGAGACCAGGGGTTGTACTGGGCAAGGACTGTACTAAACTTGTTTTTGTTCCTGATGCTTCTTCTCCTGAAAATGGACATTGACACTGGACACTGGGGTGGAATATGGGGATAAAACAGAGTAAGGGCAGAACAGCTGTTCTACCCTGCAAGCGAGGATAAGTAAAGTATAACAATTTCCAGAGAAAAAGAATAGAAATATTTATGGTAAAGGGCTTCACTGCATAACATAAAGAAAAACTTTTAAACACATAGCATTGAAAGCAACAGCCACAATTCTCCACACTGAAATTGGCAATTCTGCTTTAATGGCAACCTACCACATTGCAAGCCGTACATGACCAAGGGCAAAAAGGACTAGAAACCAGAACGCTGAGAATTTCTGCATTTACACCTTGGCAACCCTTGGACCTCACTTGGGCTGTTTTGCCCTGCTACCGCCAGCAGTACCATGCATGTAAATGAAGGGTTACATCCTCACCGGGGGACACCTCCAGCAAGGGGCTAGCTGGGGCTGCAGGAAAGCTGCGGCAGACTTGCCCTCTCCCAGTTTAAGAGGCTTAGCATCCCGTTGCACACCAGGGAGAGAAATGGATAGCAGGCAGTGAATAGGCGGTAAAGAAGCCCTGTGTGCATCCCTCAGCTGGTCACGCACGTGTTGCCTAGGCAAGGGGTGTATATAGGGCACAGATGTCCATATTCTGCAGGCAGATGAGAAGTTATGCCAAAGCACAGCCCTCTTGAGCCCTTCTATCACAACCAACAGTGATCACAGCAAGGAGCATGTGTGGTTTAATCCATGCACAGCATCCACTTTGTGTTACCAGCTCAACTGTATTGCATGCTGTGCGTACAACAGATCCTCTGGAGACAAACCCCTGTCTCTGGTGAGTCACTGTATTGATCTACTGAACAAATGACCTGATTTGATGTTACTGTGTTTCAGATCTTCCTCTGCAAAACAGAGAAAAACTGCCACCCTTTGTACAGCTAACTGTCTAACTGTAAAGCACAATGTTGTACACATGGGCTTGGGATGCTTGAGTCAATTTTTGAAGCTATGAATCGTGAACAATTTAATTCTAGTATAAAAGCAAGCTGTATTGTCTGTCACCTTACCAGAGTTCAGTATTAGAATGCTTTGCATCTAGATAAAAATGTATATGATAGTTTAGCCTACAGCATGGGTGATTATGTTATTTGGAATAAGCATTATGTCTCTGATAAGATTAGGAAAACCATATTTTGCAGAGGCATTTGCTTTTCATGAATCTCATGGAAATATCTATGCAACACCAGTATTACATTTGGAGTCAGAAATAAAACAGGAGAGATCTTGGCCTTTCTCTTTTCTTTGGTGTAAGTGCTTGTTTATATTTTTCATCACACGCTGTAAAACTATTTCATTTGAAATCATCACTGGAGTACTGTCTCAAAAGGTAACTCTTCTTGTTTTGGGAATATTTACACCTCAGTAGAGAATAACATCCTATAAAAAGTGCCTTCACAGAAGATTGTTTTCTTTACAAAAGCAGATAACACTGACTCATCTAAACTATTTAAAAGTCTTCCTATGTTCATCTACTCTTATAATCCATTGAAACTGAGCACTGCACTTTGCAGAGATGATAAGAATACCACCCAGTCCAAACATCTAACAATCTGCAGATAAACAAGAAAAGGCAACGAAGTAAAAAGCATGGGCAGAAAGAACAATAATAAAGCAATAAAAATGCAAGTTGGAAAGAAAGCACTGCATGAATTATCCCACTTCATGTTAATTTTTAAATTGAAGTTACTGTTATACAAAAGACAAGACACAGGCTGCATAAAGCATAATTTGGGTGAAAAGCAAAATAAAAGAAGTGAGGCTGAGGGAAGGATCTGGAAGAGGAGAGAAGGAACCCTACTAGGGGAAGAAGGACCAAGGTGGCACTATGTGTTTCCAAAGGATAAACAATGACACCATGTGCCAGTCTGCTCCTTCCTTCCACTGAGTACATGGGTGTGGCAGCTGGCTGCTACCGAGACACAGCAGATCCCTGACTACAACTAACACAAAATTATACAATTAATGCTCATTTTAATTCTGCTTCTTGCCTGTTAACTAGAAAGCACACTGTAGTGCAGATGGCAAGTATCAGTCAATGGAGAAAATGATCAGCAGTACAAGCTGCAAGTGCATGTATAGGGGGAGGAAATATCCTTGAGTATTAAGCAGAATAAACTCGTATTCGTAAAACAGATAATAATTCATAACATGTGTAATAGATAAAAAAAGATGCTGGCAGAGGCCTCAGTTTAGCAGAAAATGCAAACACACTTTCAACTTAAAAGGTGTGATGGGATGAAGTTAAGCCAATGCTTAAGCACCTTGTTGAATTAGGGTTAAACTCTCCAGTTTAGATTCAGAAATAATTGTGCTACTTTAATAAACAAACAATTGGATGCCTTGTGGAGTTGGTTTAGAATGTTTCTTAAGCACTTAAGAATTAACATTTTCTTGTCTTTAAAACAAATCAAAAACTTTGTATGCATTGGTGAAAACATAGCTTTTAACACAGCTTGAAGAAACAACAACTGGTAGAAAATGCCTAGGATCTATAGTAATTTCTATTTAGTATAAATTGTTAATGCTTCTAGGGGGGAAAAAAATCAAACCCACTCATAATCTTGTAGTCAAGTTTCAACACCTGCTTATTTATTGTGGCCAAAAGAATAAGGATAACATGATTTATGCTTCAAGCATATGGCAGAAGCACAGGGATTTTTTTCATGAAATTGTACCTGCCTAAGAATGAAAGAGCACATTTAATTTCAAAATTAACAGGACTTTTTCTTTGTTTTTTAGGAAACAAAAACATTAGCAATGCAACCACCAGTCAAGTCTGAAGGACTGACAGCAGCAATTCTGCCGTGAGGCTGACATGTGGCACCCCAGTGCTGTTCGCTGTCAGGGGACTGGGCAAGTGCAGCTCAGAGGCACTGTGGCTCCAGACTAACAAAGACTGTCATTTGCAGGGTGCTCATACAATGGCAACCTTCTGACTGCAATAGAAATATTTATAATAATATATCTAAGCTAATAGGTTCTCAAATGATCAGTAGAGATAGGTGCATTTCCAAGGATATGTACCACATGTAATGAAGCCTGTGGAGCAGAGGAGGAGACTCCTGAGACTCCTACCATAACCACATTTCATTTCAGAAGGGGAAAATTTTTACTAATTTTGGTCCTCAAGTCCTTATGCCAGCTTGTGACCACTAATCTTAATGAATAATTCCTGCACAGGGAATAATTTTATGAGGATGTAGTTTGTAAACACTCTGAGAAATCACATCGACAGCTTTTTCTCCCATGTTCAAATTTAACATCAAACCTGACTGAACCTTTCACGGAGTTACGTTCCCTCATTCACTACTATTTATAATTAATTGGGATGGCATTCATAACAGTTCATTAATTTTCTTGTACAAAAACACTCAGAGAAGGAAAGACATCTCACACTTCCACGCAGGTCTTGAAACCAGAGGAATGGCCTCATTTTCCTGACTTTTAATCTTTTAGCCAAGGGACTGGTGAAAAGGTGAAAGAAAAGCTTAGAAATAAGCCAAGAAATTGCAAAAAAAAAACAACCACGTCAGAGAAGGTGTGAGTTATTTGCTTCCTTGGTACATTTGCTACAGACCAACTTGGTCCTCACCTTTCCCTGATAAGCTGGTGACACATTTGGAGACATAAATGCTGCCCTCTGTAGCTAATTTCTGATTGCTACTTCACCTCCCTTTTGCTTCACCTAATTTTTAAGCTGCAGAAATGGAGAATTCTGAAAACAAACCAGCACCACCAGCAGCACTCCAAGTCCCACTTCTCCCATTGAATATCTATCTATTTTCTTCAAAGCTTTGTCTCTTTGCAACAAAGGTGTGTAAAAACCAACCCCTGTCAGCTCACCTGCCTCTTCTTCGCTAACCTCTGTGCAGCTTTGGGCACAAAGGACTTTGCCATCAGTTATCTTCTGATGGCTGTCATTGAAAAACTGTACCATATTTTCACAAGAGAAATGGAAATAAGGCAAACACCTCGCTTTACATTATTTTATACTGTCATCTCAGCTGAAAATGTTACTTGACATGGTGCACTGACAAAGAGTGGCTCTGCATGTTTGTGACAACGTCAGGCACATGCTGCGTTTTATGCTGCTCTCTGAGAGGGGTACCTGGGGCACTGAAACAACTCAGCAGGGGAAACATTAGCAGTGGTCTCCCGGCACTAGTTGCTCATGTGTTTCTGTTGCATGATCACACTGTTCAGTGTCTGACATGCTGAATACGAACAAGTTTCCCCTTTAACTGCAGACGGATGGTTGGTGTGGTGAGTTACCACAGGTGGCCTCGCTTTTAACGTCAGCTCCCACAATTAGGCAACGCCAAATTCAAAACGCTGAATGTAGTCATATGCCAAGGTATAGACGTGACAGTAACAACCACCTAGAGCGCAGGTGCAGGGCTCCTGTGAGGAGACTGGCCATAAAAGTACCCAACATCTGAGCCTCAGCCCACAGCTACCTCCCCTGCACCCAACCAGGTCAGCCAATGAACTGCAGGTACCTGGAGGAAGATGAACCAGGGAATGGCAGAGGAGATACCGATACAACCAGCCAACCCTCTTGTCACCTCCTGGGCACTGGGTCTCACTTTATTAAATTTATTTATGAGCAGAGTTCAGCTTGTTCATTTTTTCTTACCTGAGTTGGATCATGGAATTATCCCTAATTATTGAATGTCCCCATCTGCTTTGGTGGAAAACAGCAGTGAAACATTTCTCTATTGAGATTCAGCTCGTACAACAAAAAAACCCACATGTTGGTGTCCAGATCTGGTCTTTCTGTTCCTCGGGGGTAACATAAACTGCCATTTTTTATAAAGCTTTTGTTATCCCCTAGCTGCTTGGAAATACACCCATGTATTCTGCACTCTCTGCTGGCTCCTTGGTGAGTATGGTGGCACCTCTGTGCTGGAAACACTGGGTGCTTTATTGCCAAAACACGTGTCTCTAAGCAGCTGACTCTTCTTCTAAAATCATGAATCTCAGCACTTCCAGGCTGAGAAACAAAACACATAAAAACACATATAATTAGAGATAATTAGTAGGACTGTTTCTTCAGAAGTGCTGTGGTTGATACTATCTCCCTCCCTGAATTCCAAGCATTGTTAGTCATAATGTGAACGAAATGATTGATGACCGGGTAGACTGCTTAGCCTTACTTCCCATAGAGTTTCCACGGAAGCATGCTACTGAATAACAGAAGGCTGCTCGCAAAACCTTCCCCTGTGCCGCTGCTGCTTGGTGGACACCCTTCACTCATTTCTTCTCCTTCCTCCTGCCATGAGAGGGCACACCGCACGCAGAGGGGGCTGCAGGGGACACGCACACTAGTGCGGCTCGGTCCTACTCAGTGTTCCCACCAAAGCAGCCTCAACGTGAGTCACTTCCACCCTCCCGACAGCAATGTGTGGCACTACTAGTGAGCCATGGGGCTCGGCAGCAGCAAACGTTACCTCAGAAGTGAATCATCGTGGAGTAAGAAAATGTTTACATTTCCAATCAATGAAAAATATTGAAGGACAAAGCTTCCCCGTACACTTCATTATTACTTTTTCTCAGATAAGTAGAATGTTGTTTACTGTAGATTCTGTGCAACATCACCATTACAGTCTTGGCCATCATCATGGTGACTTTGCCATTTTATTCAAGAAGTTTTTACCATCCTCAGATGTAAAATTATGTCTGCCTCCATTATCAAATGTAATAATGTCTTTTTTTCCTCATATTTGGGACCTTTCTTTTTTTTTTTTTAAAAAAAAAAGGTACACCAAAGGATTAGAAATATTATGTTAGGTTATTCTACACAGCATCTGGAAAATAAACTCTTTTCTTGCACAGGTATTTCCTCTCTTCACTGGGGTGAAACAGCCCCAATAAGTGAACAAAACCTGAGGGTAGAGCCTGGAAATTAGTGAATGGCGATCTTTATGCTATAGGAAATGGCAGAAGGCAGCACCATGCTCAAGGTCCCAGACTGAGCTCAGACTGTGCTGCAAGGCAGTGCCACGCCATTCAGCTCCCGGGAAAAGCACCGTCTCACAAGGATGATACTTCATCCAGACTGACCATGTGTGCCCATGGCAAGGCTGGAGGGCTGCATTTTCTGGGCACGGCTGTTCTACTTCTGGTTTCAGAGCTGATGGGACACATGCAGCTGTGCTTAGCAGAGCACACCACAAGCAACGATGCCCCTGCACTAGGTGGAATGTCATGTTTAAGCTTCTACCATGATCGCCCTGTCTTGAATCATCCCGTCACAGCTTATTATAATTCTTTGCGCTTCCAGAAGTTTAATCAGACCTTTTGTTGCTCTTGTGGAACCGCACTTGTTTTATGTTGATTATTGGTCATTTGAAAAATATTCTGAAGTAGGATTAATCTCTGATAGTGTTAGCCATCTGAAAACCAGAAATATAGTCCACACTCATTATCTCATCCCAGGGAATGTCCTGGAAAGGCCAATCTGTCTGCATTAACCATAGGTACACTCTAGAAAGCTTTACTTGCTAATGTCAAACTCTGTGAAATAATTCCTGCTTCCAACTAAAGGCCCAAGTCATTAACATGGAATAAGTTAAAGTAACATAAATCTGAAATAAGAAAAAGGATTAACCTGTAGACCAGAAGAACTATGACAAGCATGATAAGGCATGTGCTGTTCTTCTAAAACTAACTATGAATAGATGCTACTGTCAGCCCCCAGCACATTCAAAATCAGAAACGCTTACTCTGCAGATATAAATAAGCTGTCCTACTTTCTGCTTCTGACAACACTACAGAAGGGAAAAAGTACAGAGATATCAGCTAGATTATACCTTATGCTGGGAATGATAAATAGAACGCAGTCCATTTGAGTGGAGTCTTCAATATGTATACTTGCAGTATTTATTTGGGTTTTACTACATAGCCTTTATCATAGTTTCTCCAGAGTGCTGCATCAAAGTCAAAATTCAGGGTTTTGCCATCACAAAGATTGCCTTGACCAACTCTTGTAGACGAAAGGAGCCAAACAAAAGCAGAATGAAGCCATCTCTAATCAAAATCCTGACTGAGCAGAAAAGCAGCAGAATCCAAAGCTCCAGTGTGTGAGCCAAAATGGACACAGGTTGGCTTTCAAATCTGAGAGTGTTTTTGCAGAGCTAGCAGCTATAAAAACATATTTGCAGTTGTAAGTTAAGCAAATCTTGATATGAGTCACAGCAGCTGTAAACACGCAACCCTCACAGAGTTGTTTGCAAGTCATTTCTCTGCATATACCCACTTGTGTTCAGCTGAAGACTGAATAACTGAGTAACTACAGAATGCCAAATCCAGTATATAAATGTAAGAGAAGAGGAAAACTGACACAGGTAACCACGGTCTAGTTACTTGCCTTTCAAATAGGCATAAAGTTCAAGCAGATTTTGAAAAGAAAAACCAAGTGTTAAAAATGCATGAGGAGGGCAGACAAAAGCTGACAAATGCAGGTGATAACCAGGCTCACCATATGTCTTTTTGGGTGAGATAACTGACTGTTAGCTGACAGAAGTGGTTGATGAAGTCTATTCAGATTTCAGTAAAACATTTGATACAATGCCACCTGAGGAATTAGTTTGGAGTGAAGAGATGGGACTTAATAAAAGAGTAGTAAGGAACAGACTGAAGGAGAGACGCCAAGGGCCTGGGCTAGACAGAGTCTTAGTGACATTCCTTGATGACTGGTCTTATTATTTTTATTGATGACTTTTGCACAAAAAGTAGGAGTGCTGATGACAAAATTATGAGGTATTGTCAAAGGTAGAAGGAGCCTGAAATATTTTACAAAATTTAAGTTCTGAAGTCAAGAAACGAGACAAAGCAGACCAGTACAGCAATTCAAAATGAGATAAACCTCACCAAGCTCATCAACTTATTGGGCAATAATAAGAAATCTCTCCATTAGCTGGGACTGTGATGGAAAACAACAGGAAGAGAAGAATCTGGGTGGTATTAGTTGATCCAGGCTACCAGCATAAGGCATGCAAAATTCATCAGGTAAGATACTTCCTGTAGATACAGACATGCTAGTTCCATCCTAAAAATGGTAAAACTGCAACAGAAAGAATTTCGGTCACTGGTGCTTGAAAAACTTGAATCCAAACTGGAACAGGTTTAAAGAAGATCTGTAAGCACGACTACAGAAATAAAAAAACATTTTTATCTGAAAAAAAAATATAGGGCTTGTTCAGCTCAGCAATGGGAAGATTGAAGATATGTAAACTGGAAAGTAGAATAAAGTATCCAACTGTCAAAAGAACAAGGACCTGAAAGATCCTTCGTGTGAGAGTAGTTGCATGTGGCTGGAAATAAGAGCAGTTTCAGGATGGATTTTGATAAGCTTAGAAAGGAGCAGGGGGGGCCTGGTTTGATGGGGAGGGAAGCACGTCCCTTCTTCTGTCTTTCCATTCAGATCCTTGACAATTTCAAACAGTTTTTATATCTCAGAGATTTAATATTACATCTATGAGAAAAACCATGCAATTGCTCAAACTTTCTATAAATGTTCTCATAAATGCTAATGTAGGATTTTGCCTATTAAATGTGTAGAAATGTCTGGCAGCCTTTTTAAAAGCCTGGTTCAGTCTAGCTGCAGTCTGTCAGTGACCAGCTTCACCATACACATTCTTCTGCCCTGACATATGGCTCAGTGGATAGCTATGGGACAGCCTGTCTGAGAGGTTTATAACCTGCTACTGACACAGTGCTCAAAGCTGGGAATCGGTCTCTAACAGAAATGAAAATATTTTTCCCCCCAGAAAGTTATTACAACCCTCCTTCCTTCTCTCAAAACATAAATGTTGAGTAAGTTGCCTAGCTGTCAGAAAAGACTGGTAGGAATAGTAAAGCCATCAGAGACCACAAGATGTGTAGCTCTTTTACTTCCTTAATAAGCCAAACTGCTTCAGCATTGAAGAAGTGTGGAAAGGTCATTGGAGTGGCAAAATAATGAAACAGCTGAGGCTAAAAGGAAAACAGAAGGCTTGAAACTAGTTGTATGTGTTATGTTTCTAAAAGGCAGGAGAACCAAGAGGTTTTGTGGCGCACATGGGCTAGCAAATGGCATTCTGTAGGATCTGCAGATCTGCTGTCGCAGGGAAGGACTTGCACCACATACTTCCGGGTGGCTTGAAAGGCAGACTCACCACCTTGCTATTTAGGAAGCTTAGCTTAATGGAGAGGAGGATGAAGCAGAGGATATATCTGTTAAAAAGTATATTTCAAACACTTTCTGCTGCCTGTACTCCAGAGAACAGGGAGGTGGCATATAGCAACCACCTGGTCCTACAGCCAGGGATGTACATTTCCTTGCTCCTCTGAAAGTGTGCTCCAGTCTGGGTGAGCTGCAAACCTCTGAAAGATCATCACTCATACACGCTCAGTTAAGCCCTGGTGGATTTTCACCATTAAGATGTCTAAGGATGCTGTTGCCAAACATACTCCAGTCTTTAATGGGACATAGTGCTAACAGAGCAGTCCATCCATCATCGCTGAAGTGCAGCAAGCCGTGATGTTACCATGTTACCTCCTAGCTCCTAACTGTGTTCAGACAGAAAAATGTGCCATTTTCACAAAACACCGTGAGCCCGTCCCATTCCCTGGGCTCTACTCAGGCCAAGGGTGCTCAGTCACTGTGCTGGTGCCATAGGGTTAGACCCACGGCTGCAGCAAGGAGCAGGCTACTAATGGCACCCAGGCAATGACAAGGCTTTGTCAAAAGCTAAAGTCCATATTGAAAATAAGTTGTAGGAAGCTAATTTCTACTTTTTTTTTTTTTAATGTTTAGTAAGCTGTTAAAGTTCAGAGGAATTTAGCAAAAAACAACTATACTTATCAATAAATTTATGATGCTGACATCTATTTATTTTACTAAATCTATTCCTTGCCAGGTTAGCTCCACAAAGTTCAGCATCCTGTTTTTATAGAAGACTCAGGAAAAAGCCATTCATACTTGAGATGCCTAAAGGGGTCCAATCAAGTTCTTCATATTTACTAAGAATGTAAACAAAATGACATGACCTCAGCAGGAATCATTTACTCCATACTTTTTACACAGGACAATAAACATATGGAAGGAATTACAGAAAGGGAGTCAGTAAAGAAGACTAGTTCATAGAAATGGTTTGTATAAATTTAAAATTACATATGAAAGGGAGAAAAAGTAGGTAAGTGTAGAAAAATGGGTCAAGTGTGAGGAAGAGTACTCTTCTTTGGGGAAATGTTTTTGATGTTCTTGATGAAGTTTTAAGAGCAGCTGCCACAAGAATGTATAATCAGATGTCAGGAAGCAACAGTCTGTGTGTCATATGCAGGGAAGGAATTTTATCAGGTTCCATTTTTAGGGAGCCTTAAAATACAGTGACAGGCAAAAAACAATATCACAAAAAGCATTTAAAAAATCACAGATGATCACAGACCCATAAATCGTAAGAAATTTCTAGGAATATGGGACCTAATACAGACGAGGTTTATTATGAAGCATAGCAGAAGAATTGGAGGCAGCGTACCTAAGTGTACCTGGCAGTAAGCACCAGGAAGAAGGTCAGGATGTGACTCAGTGTCTTTTGCCGCTTTGAGATCCTGCTCAACATGAGAAGTTCCCCAGTGGCAGTAGCTGCTCTGCTGCCCTCATGATGGAGGATGCAGGAACGAACAGAATCAAAAATACTGTGCAATCTGCAAACGATACAAATGGGCTGAAAGGCCCAAATCCTTTCAGCTCCTCGGATTTTAGAGGAGACTCAGTGACTTCCAACTCACTGTGAATACATTTAGGAAGGATGTATTGAACACTATCAGATGAAACCTTGGAAGACTGAGCAGTTGTGGAACATCATGAACTCAGTTTCTTGTTGGAGAATATTAATTTGGTTTACTGACAATCTTTTTACTAGCTTGTAAGCTAAAGTAAGAGTGTTATTTTTACATCTTTATGAGAAGAAAAATTCCCACAAAGTTACTGAAAAAGCAGTATTTGAAAGTGACATCATCAGGGCTATGTTACAAGGAGATTAGCAGTAAACCTGGGCAGAAGTTTTAAGAATCAGAGGCTCCAGGAGTATTAGAGTAAAAGTTTAAACACAAATTAATTAGGCTCAAAATATTGCACTAATCTGTTCTGCACATATGGGCTTAAAAACTGTTTCAGAAAGGCTCCTTTGGCTAATGGAGAAATAGGAGACAAGGGACTTGACTTCTAGAGTAGAGGTATCTCTGGAGAGATAATGTGTTGTACAAGTGCCTTTCATTAGGCAACCACTGGTCTTAAAGCATGCCTGTTCACAGAAACACCACAATTCAAGTGACCTGAGTTTATAGACCTTCTTTGCTTTTATGCATATGCACAAAATAGACCACCAAAGCCAGCTTGATCAGAATAAAAGCTAAAGACTGAACTGGCACACAGAATAGCCTGGATCTTACAGGGATGCTGGGCAGCATAACACAGCTTGTAGTGCTGGTGCCTTAGGTTCCTCTGCAATTAATGTTTCCCTGACTGTTAGTGTGTAGCTTCCACAGCCACCACATTTACTTCACAAATTGGGAAGACCGCCTGCAAACACCACATACTTGTTACAATAGGATTTTCACCACTGAAACCTCTAGGAATTATTGAAAATATTTTAAGAAGTGAACTGGATGGGCTGCACTCTACTTTCAGGGAAAATGCATTTTGATCTTCGCTTCACAGGGAGCAACACTGAAGCAAAACTGAGCACTACTGAAAATCCCATTATAGCTGCATGAATACAAATCAGAGATGTTGGAAGTACATTTTACACCCAGCATATTCTCAACTGGCAATCAAAAATGTTCTGCTAGATGTCAGTAAGATAGGTGTCCAGATTAATTAAATCTTTCAGTCTCTGAGCACTAAATTTAGCTTATTCTTCATATGAGAACGACCAGCATGCGAACCTGCTGTATGGGTGGAGAACCTGAATGCCCAGGACATGCCAGACCTGATGACTCGGTGCTGCACTGTAAATAGCTGATGAAGTATCTTTGTAGCAATGGCTACAGCCTGGCCTACCTAGACAGGTAGAGAGATATATTTAACCAATGGACCATACACCTAATATCAGATCAGAGTGATAGACACACATTAAAATAGGCAGTGGGTCAAATTCTTCTGAACAGTCCACCTGCATCCCTCTGGATCATTCAGAAGTGATAATGCAAGTGATAATACACAGGAGCCATTGCTATAATAAACTTCGGGGTTTTTTTAAAGGCAAGATTTCTTCCTTTCACTTTAAGACCCCTCTATTATAAAACGATAAGTGAATTACTTGTGCTTTGGTTAGTCTATTATAATGTAACCAAGAGAAAAGAAAGACAGACCAACAAATTGCAGTGGTATTAATTTTCCCCACACTGTATTAAGGTATGTGAAGTCACTGTTTTAAGGCATGATTTCAGTTCTAAGTTATACACATAAGGTACTCTAAACCACTCTGAAACAGAGCCTGAAGTCTAAATTGCCACCGAACTCCCAAGATCAACAGGGAGGCTCACACTTCCTTCAATGTTGGAATCACTTCTCAACAGTGTAGGGGAATAGACAGGGATCGGCGACCGGAAGATCACGGGCTGTGACGGAAAGATAGACTCCTCCCCATAGGAGTGGCAGGAACAGGAAGCGCAAGAGCTATATAAGCGTGTGACACAGCTAAATAAACGGGCATTTTGTATCCATCATATTGATGTCTGTGCATCACTGTCCCCAGGGTGGGTAGAGCCCTGTGTCCCGGAGATATGTGGCCCAAGATAAGTTCTCCCATAGAAGCGTACAGCAACAAACAGTGATGGCCTTTATATCTCCACCTCCAGATTGCATCTTAACCCTCCAGTAACTGCAACAACTGCTCAGCTATTAAATGACTTAAGAAAACACTGAACACATTTTAACCAGCTTTTCAGGGAAGTTAGCAGCTACAAGTAAGAAAGGGGTACTTGTGCAGTGTGATCAGGCAGCTCTTGGCAAAGTACAAGCAAAGGCTGTTTGGTCACTGCTTTGGTACAGGCAGCCCAGGCCTTCCCCAGGTCTCTCCTTCAGAGAAATGCCTTTAGTAATTCAATACTGCAATATCTTTCAAATCAAAGGAGTTAAGCTAATTGCTCTGACAGACATCTAGGAGATCCCACACCCTAAGGACGAAAGCATGAATTTTAGCACAAGTCAGTGTGAAAAAGCTACTTCAAAGAAACAGCGATACAACCCACAATTCTATAAGCTACTTGAAATGATCCATCTACACATTCATTAGACTGAAAAGGGGCATGCAATTGTATACAACCACTCCTGGCCTTAATGCTGCTTTCTGGCCTCTGATGTTCAAGGCATGGCCTTAGGGAAAACAGGAAAACTCAGAAAGGAGCGGCAGGCTTTTTAAAGGTAGCTGTCTACCCGGTTGTCCTCCTCTGGGTAACAGCACGAATCTCATCAACTTCTATTTGTTACTTACAAAGAGATTTTGCAACTGGAAGGCTAACTGAAAAAAAAAAATTAAAGAGTGTCAAGAACTGTGTGTTTAGTAATGTAGAAAAGCGTGTGCCAGAAGACATACCTTGCAGAAAGCTGGTGAACACACAAGAGTGCAGGCAATTACCTGTTAGTTGGTAGTATTTCAGCATATACTCATTTGTGCTTTTAACAAATTAAAGGGCTTTCTCAAATCATGAACTTAATTTGTCAAATGGTGTTGCGTCACTTGAAAAGAGCTGCTTTTTTCACTCAAGGTCAGGTTTACTGACGCAGTATATCTAGCAGTAAATCTATGTTGGCTGAAAAGAGGTCAGTGCTATGCAAGCAGATTTTTAATGCTTATAAATCCACCTGGGAAGAGGGTCTGGGATCTGATTGTTGATTGCCAATGCTTACATCTGAACATTTTAGAAATCAAATGACGATATGGCTTTTGGCATGTTCCTACACACATACCTGAAACTTGAGAAACCCCATGTACTTCTGATGTATATAAGTACTTATTTTACCCTTCTGAGGCATTCAGAATCTATATTTTTAGAAAACGTACAACTGTGATGAATCCATATTTGGCATTAAGGGAAAAATCCTAAGCTTATTAAACAAGGGAATGAGCTGTACTGTGTTCCCTATGCCTTTTGGAAGAAGGTAGAGTTTGTCTCAACCAGCTAACAAATCTTAAAAAAAAAATAAAATCACTCTACATTTAAAAGCTTTAGAGTAGATACCGTAAACATACAGAGAATATTTATTTCTAAGATATCTAAGATACCAAAAAACCTATGCTACTCGAACTCGAAGCCTAAGAACATCTAACAGATCTAAAGATTGTTTAAAAATAATCACACCACCAACTACCTGAGCTAGAACAGACGTTTGGTGGTGGTCTCACTCCACCATGCACGACCATGCTTAAAGCCAATTATTCTGTGTGTTTCATTCAAAAATGTCTGTAGAGAAGCTGTGAAGTAATTCTGACTCACTTTCATAAGTACTTTTATGGTGTAGGCATTAAATCTCATTAGTTGCATCTACATCAGATTTCAGTTTGGATTAGGGGTTTTGATGAGAATGTTCTCCTAATTCCCACTTGCTGTGCTTCTATTTCCATTACAGAGTAACCTTGGAGTGCACAAACTGAATTCCTTCCCACTGAAACTAAATAAAAAATACTCTCCAACAACTAATTCAGATCTCAGGACCAGATGAGAACGAGTCTCCAACTCATCAAGCATGGACCCTGGATCCTCAGCATCAGCTCTGACAGTGTGTATGGAGAATAAGCAGAAGGTAAACACAAAGTTACTTCACTCAGAGAGAAAATGCTATGATATACACACAGAGGTATGTTATTTAAAAAAAGTAAAGTAACATTAGTAGGCAGCAAAGAGATGCAAAACTGCAATGAAACCTTCTGCTGTTTGAAAAGCTCTAAAAATAACAAATGACAGTGCTGCTAAGTACCATAAAACATAATGGGGTGGAAGTAAACATTTCAGAATTGTTAGGATAAGAAAGGGAGAAGACTCTAAGAGGATGGCTCTGAAAAGGAAAAAGAAAGAATGAAAGAAAGAAGATCCGTGAGTGAGTCTAGGTCACCCTTTTTTCATAAGGATGCACAAAGCAAAGCAGATTTGTGCTCAAGAATCACTAATGTCATGAAGGTCAGCCTTTAAACAGATTGCTTTTTTTTTCTTTTTGATTGAGTTTCTCTCTACATCTCCCTTTAAAAAACAAACAAACAAACCAACCAACCAAATAACAAACCCACATTGAATTCTTTTGCCCGCTTTTTATTCCCATACACTTATTGCAAATGAGAGTTTCATTCAGCTGTGTGAGTGGGAAAGACCCACATCAATTCACCATACCCAAGGCCACAAAACAAATGCAGCAGCTAATGTACGCTGGTTCAGTAGTACAGGCCTTCTCAGTGCTGTATCCACAGCTTTGGGTCTTCAAAATCCTCAGGGTACAATTGGGTTGAGGCATGCAAAGCTAAGATGAACCCTCATGCTGCCTTCTATACCAGCGCTTGTCATACAGATGTTAGGAGGGGTTTAAGGAGCAGAAGTTTCTCTCCTGCTTGTACTGACAACTGCTTGGACAGCATTGGGTGGCACAGAGGGCCCTAAAAGATCTGCGTTACCATAAATGATGATCAGGTCTTTTCTAACAGGTTCTTCAAATCAGGTAGTAAGGAGATAATTGCATCTTTCTGTGTTGTGCTAATGTAGTGCTTCCATACTCTAAGAAATAAAGGGATTTCTAGGAAAACTATATCACCCAAGTCAATCTCCGAAGACTAACAAAAGGCCATAGTACGGATGCCTTAGCTCAGCTGACCAATTTGCCTTACTCCGGTCCAGTATGCCTTCTGCGCCAAAAGACCAGGCTGCCAAATTCCCACTCCCACCGGTGAACTGGCCTTGTGCTTTTTGAGTTGTGTTTCCATGCCTTTTTAGAGAGGATGGAGGAATATCCTCCTGTCTGGAGGACCACCTTCTTTTTCCTCTACCTACAATCATCTGAGTCACCCTGTGAGAGCTTGTTTTGGTGGGGAGGCAAAGAAAGGCAAAGCTCAGCGGGGGAGCCCCCTTCCAGGAGAGGCGGTGGAAATCGGACGGCAGGATGCACAGCAACACTGGATTCTCATTCATGTGCTCATTGAGCCGTACATGAATACGGAGCCATTACTGCACTGCTGTTCTGTGAAAGAATGGCATTGAAATGCTCAATTGCTGCCCTCTGTCAGAGGGCAAAACTAGCTCTCTCCTCACTTCATGGTACATGTTCTGAGTGCCTCTGAATTAAATGGTGCCTCAGCACATTCCCCCTGCTGAGCCACACCACAAACCCCAGCACACGCAGCTGGATGCAGGGATGCAACCCCATGAAACAATGATTTTACTGCAGCTCAGGAAAGATACCTGAATACATGTGTCTAATATCCCAGATTATCCTTAGCTGAAGCAAAAGTTGCTGCCTTGCTTTCTTCAGTCCCACAAGAAATGGTCCTCTCTTTATCACAATAAATAAAACCAACATGTCAACATAAATAATAGTGTTCTCTAGTTTTAGCCACTAAACGATTCTGAATTTCATTTACAGTGTGTCTATGAAACAAAAACATTTATTTGAAGAAAGCAAATGGAGTTTTAAGAGCTTCTGCCTTGTCGCTGATGGAAAAAAAAACATGCTTGCTAAATGCCTGTATCCCTGCTCACCCTATTTCGCTCCAACAGTTTGCGTGCTCAGACACTCCTGTACTGCCCTCTCCTGTTCCAGCCTCAGCCTGCCAGTTTTGGACAGAAATTTAGCAGCCGGACAACCAAGCAAGGAACAACTTGTTATTTTTTTCCTGTAAGGTAGGAAAAAGTTAATTTTTAATGTCAATTGTCAGAATGATCCTAGATTTGGTTTTACAATAGGAAAAGATAGACTTAAAATGTGCATGGTAGGTAATACATCACTGACTGTACTGAAGACTGAACAGAAACTGCTTGACTGGGAAAAAAGCTTATTGCAATTTCTATTTGTTCCCCAGTCTTTCCACTCTCCTGTGTTACGCCACCCTCGAGTCTAACCAGGATCACCTGAGAGATGCTGCATGAGGGCTGCACAGGCACCAACACACCTTTCCTGATATCTCAGGGTATGTTGTCAAATTTGTCATGCCCAAAACGGCAGCTCTTGAGTGAGAAATACACACAATAATAAACTGTCTTGGGCTGTTCTTGTAAATGACAATTGTCATTAAAAAGCTGTCTGGTATTCTAGGGAGAAGACTGAAACCTGCCCAGACAGGGTCTGTTGTTGCACACCCTCCTGTCCTCCAAGCCACAGAAATTAATTTGTGGGGTTTCCAACCCCAAATGCCTTTTAATAACTTCTTCAGGTTAATGGCAGTGGGAATTCAGAAGATTCCTCCTAAATGCAAAGTTTGTATTTATTACTGGCCAAAAGATGATGGCTTTTTACTACAGGAAAACTAATCTGAATTAGCAGTTCCTTTCTGGAGGAAGAAAGGCACTGATTTTGTCAACTGAGGACTGAAATATCCTAAGCGCCTTCCGATTTCCCCACTTCTTTCCTCATGAGCACAGCGACCTCTGCTGTCTTGGGAAAGACATCCTGCACAGAACTCCTCAGCCTTCCTCTGCTTCATCCATTCCCCTCCTTACTCAGTGAAAAAAAACAGTATACATTTATCTTATTGCTTTTCATGTTACAAGAAAGAGAGAAATCTGTCCGGATGTCTGTCTGTCCCACCTGCAGAAACTCTATCAGAAACTCTGGTCTGGGTGGGTATCACCAGCACGCCCCAGAGGTGGTTATGTTGTCCTGAATGCTTTTGTTCAAAAAGCAAGGTGTTGATCTGAAGGGTCTCTAAATAAAGCAGTGATTCACTTACTCTCTTACAAAATATAGTGATTTTTTTTAATCAACTGCAACCATGTCAACAGCTTCTCACAGCAGAGGAAGAACTGGTATCCATTTAAATCCATTCTGGGAATCATAAACAGCTTGTTGACAGAGGTCATATCCACAGGGGAGCTCACAGTTGATTAGTTCTCCTTCACAGAGCTTTTGCAGGCAGTGTGACTTGCGCTCCAGGAGAGGATTTAAGACAGAGATGTGCTGAACTAACCAGAAACAATTTGAGAAGATTGTGTTGTGTCTGCCAAGATGCCTAAATAAATGGGAAATGAAAATAGACATTAATTTTGAACCGCGCTTTGCTACTTTTGCTGTGCGCTGTACGTCTGTTTTTCATGTATCAGCTATTGTTCACTACCCTGCGTTATATGAAATTCACAGCTTCTACCTGAATAAAAATACCTCTTAGATAATAATACAAGAATGTTTCCCATTATTTTACTAGATTTGAACTCCAAAAGTGTAAGGAGGGGGGAGGTTTTAGTACACTTGAAACAAAAATCTGTAGGAAATACAAATTCAGCAGTTCTGCTGCGTGCTGAGTAAGTATGTATTCCCCCCCCCGTCTATTTTCTTGCCTAAGTGCCTTCTTAATTTTCTTTACAGTTATTTTGATTGTATAGTATTGTCTGAATTTCTACTTATTTACTTACTGTTGCTTTCTCATCACTGTATATTTGCAAAACTCTCAATAAAGAAAGAAAATGAATGCTAAAGTTCAAGATGTTCCAAATAAATAAAAAGCCTAATATCATCTATAACGTGAATGCTTTATTGCATTAAAAATGATGAGTCAAATATTCTAAATTTGCTATTTTCCCAGACTGTTTACAACTAGCTGCTACAAGATAATGTCCTTACCAATTATATTTTATACCTTCACCTATATCATTCTGAACTATTGTAATTTCTCTGCTAAATCCCAATTTTCTAAACTCCGCTCTGTTGGCTCTGTCCCGAAGATACACTTCAAAGTTTATCCCATTGCTGAACTTCAGCTGACCCAGTAGGCAATTCTTGCTTGGCACACAGTACTTAGGGCTCTCCAACTGCTGGTCCAACGCATCTCATTAGGTGGAAACAATTATCAGAACTCTCAATAAAGGTTATTTGCCAACCCTTTGGCCATATATTTTAGATAGCTGTTAACAAACTCCCGGAAACAGTACTTCTGCTTGCCTAGTACTTTTTATGTATTAATATATACTCACACACACCAAACAGGTTTCATATCATAACTTCTGAACTTTGATTTCTTACTATTCTGATGTCTGCAAGTGTATGCGTACAGATAAATAATACTGGGAAAATTAATTATTAAGTGAATAAAGAGGTTTCACATAATGTTATAAAAGCTGGTATTTCTTAGTATTAATATATATAAATCAATGGCTTAAGATTTTAAAGGCTGTGCCATTAATGGCAGCAAAGAAGAAATGTTGGCATTTTGTGGACTTTCCCCAGGATCAGTGTAATAGCAGTGAAATCTTACTTGAAGAGAATTACCTTTAATGCTTCCACAACTTCCACTACATTGTTTACTAAAAAGCCCAAACAGACTAAGCCCCCAGCCTGTAATGCAGAAAGGGGTAGGAAAGGCATACTTCAATCCTATTGCCTTTAGTAAGACTCTGTTTGGATACCTGAGCTATACCGTAACCACATTTCCCACATCAGGTCCTAATGCAAGTCAGTGCGTCGTGCTTTTGACAACGCTAGGGTCTGGACATTAAGAAGTTTTACCATGTAATGAACCTTTAACTTGCATGAAATGTGAAGTTTCGTTATGGCTGGAGCCGCCAGTGACAGCTCTAGCTGAAGACTGACGGTTATACGCAAAAGTCCTTCTTCAGTTTCTTCTAATTCTGTCAAAACAGTATCTTCTCTATCCAATTTCTCCTCAGAAAGTGGATGTGCTTAGAATGGAGGAGTAAAAACAGTTCAGCTACTTCTGGGAACAAAGAGAAGAGAAATTCCTTGCCATTTTAAATATTTTCAGCAGCTCTCTTGCTTATCTTTTCTCTAACACCTAGAAGTAGCTGGGAAATCTTAAATCTGGGTTTGAGATTAGGTACATATATATTTTACTGCGTCTGGTCAATATCCATTTTGATATGGCCAAGCCTTAAGTGTTTTTAAAACATACAGCTGTAGCTTGTGAATAATGGCACCTTGAACATTTAGGAGCAGCTTGGAGATCCCAGAACTGTGTGAAGCCTGGATCACTGCATCTACCTCCTGCCTGAGGTTATTTCTACTGTTTGTACACAGCCCAGGTAATCTGAGGCAGGTAGCAATGACGTGACCTGCCCCAGCCCTCACAGAAAATTCATGGCAGCCTCTGAGAAGATGCAGCTCTTGTGTCCATGCTGCAGCCCAGCTGCAGGCTGATGGCTCCCCTGCTTCCCAGCCCCAGGGGAGCAGCGCCAGCCTGGCACCCAGCTCACCCTGCCAGGTGCCGGGCACAAATGCAACCTTCCTTGGACAGGGGGAATTTATATTCCTGTGGCTGCCTTCTGCCAGGGTCAAGCAAGGAGGAAGCATGGGCAGGGAAATGAACTCTGACGGCACATGGGAGCATGAAGCCCTAGCCACAAATGAGAAAGGTTTGATTCCTGCAGAACTTGTAAAGAATGGAAGAAAATGTCTTAAATGTCAGCGAGGGGAGTGCAATTTCTGCCTGCACCAGCTAAGGGTCCAGAGGAGATGAGCGCCTTCTCCTGCCAAGCCCCATTTCCATCCCTGCAGAAAGAAAAGACAATGTTGTGCTGTCTCTGCTCTTCCCAGTGGCATTGCTAGGTGCAGTGCCACAACACGCTCCAGGACCCTCTGCTCTGCTCAGGGAAGGCTCTACCCTTCCCAAAAGGCAACTGGAAAAGTGGGGGGGGGGGGGGGAAAAACCCAAAAGAAAACTAATTGAGCCCAGCTCAGCAGATAGATCCATGAATTATTACATTTCTGACCCCCACAGCAATGCAAATCCTAGGATGTGCCAAGAACAAATTAGGCTGTCTGCAGTTGGGACTTCTCCCCAGAAAAAAAGCTTTTTTTCTAGACATAAGAAACAAGCAGCTTTGCCAATGCTGGAGAACACACAGATAAAGATTCCCTCCTGAAAGTCTCATTTGGAAAATTCAAGGCTTTATCAGAATGAAGATATAACTTTTTTCTTTTTCTTTCTTTTTTGTGGTTAAAATAACTACACAACAAAAATAACCAATTGAACTTCCACTGAGTTCATGGATTTACATTTCCATCGCTGTGTGTCAGACACATACTCCTGGGGGCTCCATAATGCTTTAAAACAAGAGGAGCTCCTACCTCCACTGCACCCGGGTGCTGGTGGGCTCTAGCCGAAGAAAGCAATTTTAATGTCACTCTCAAGTATCCTGCTAATTTTCCACTCTCATTTTGTCTGCCAGATACAACTTTCCTTTATCTTTCCAGGGCAAAATGAGATACATTTAAACAGAGAATGTGGGATGCAAATTTTCTTTCCAAAAGCAGCTTTTTAACAGAATGAATCAGAGGCAAAATATTAAGTCCCAGGGGCCATTTCTCCAAGAGCTGCTTGGACATCCTTTAGAAGGGGGATGAAGCAAGTTTTTCAAGAATATACTTGTCTGTAAAGTGCTAATCAAAGCACTTATCTTCACTGTAGAATTAATTTGAGCCAAAACTAAAATTTCAGCCCTAACCAGACTTCCATCCATAAAGAAAAACATTAGTTCAAAAGTGATGGTGCTTTTTAGCTTCCGTGATTTTCCTTCATTATAGAAAAGGCAAAATATTTAGTTTGCCCAACTTAATCTCTCTGTGCTGCTCTACTGTCACATTCTTGATCCCCTAATTCATTTGTGCAGCCCCAGTATAATTTTGCAGGATGGCCGTTCTCGACTAAGCTGTGCTATACAGGGGAAGTTCACTTGAGCACAGATAATTCAAGTTAATTCAGCTGTCAAAATACAGCCAAAGAAATCCGAGACCAGTGGTGCAATTTCCTAATATTATCTTCCTCACTCATGTTTCATTCACCCCTGGGACAGTAATCGAGTAGCTACTCAGTGTAAACCCTTTGCTCTGCAGTCCAAATGGGAGAGAAGTGGCAAAGGCAATCAGTAACATCACACTTCAGCATGTCTGGAGAAATTGAGGCACGCTCACACTGAACATCTGCAGCTATTTTTGGTACCTTGTTTGTGGGGGTGGGTGGGTGTAGGTTTTAATTTAATTTGTAAGCAGTTAGTAATCTATAAGTAAATTTTCCATACTGACCCATGACTGTTTAGTTTATCTAAAGGCCTTGGTTGAGGGTTGCTAATGAAATGCAAGTATATTATCAGTAGAGTCTCAACGACAGAGAGTTGATTGCTGGCTCCTTTCTTACTCTAACTGCTGAGCATTTCTGCGTCAGAGTTAATTCTGCAAAAGCCCCATCGACCCTCCTCTCCAGCGTGACTGTTGCAGCCACGAGTTCTTTAGTTCCCTTATCTGTTACAGAGCATTCCACCTCCGAAGCACAGCAACGTTGACAGAAACTGCTCAGGTCTAATCACAATCAGAATTTTCTTTGATTATTATTTATGTTTTAACACCTGATGAAGAAAAATATTGAAGAGATTTTGCTTATGAGATAATAATTTATAAAAAAAAAAAGCAGTGTGGTGCATTTGGAGAAATGCCCAGTTAAAGAGTAACTTTGTCAAAAATGGAATAAGAAAAATTCATTTACTAAATCTGACAGTTCTGATTAATCTGAGGAACACAAAAATTACTGGATTATTTAGCACAGTGACAAATAAGTTTGGAGAAAGGACTTACTTCTACCTGAGATACAAAGATTATAACTTTTTTTAAGCCTTCTCTTTCACCCCTGAATCAGGCAGTCATTGACTACAGCTAAATGGTATCCTTCACTTAACTCTCCTCCAAACTCTCTATAATTGAATAAATAACATTAGTGCTTTACTTTGCTTAATGCTGGTATGGAGAATTTCCTGCACAATTTTATTAGTCTGAACTATTCAGTTATTTCTGAATTAGCATTCAGAAATTAGGCAAAAGGCTTCAAAAATCCATGAGCAATTTTAAATTTTGAGTTCTTTTCATTGGCCTTGGCACATCATGGGTCCATGTTTTCAGCCTCTCCCCTGCAGCCACAAGGGATAGCAAGTTATTTTTCCTCCAAATGAGATTCTCAGGTTATAGCTCAAACCCAGCAGCTGGAGTTTAAAGAGAAAGACCAAAACTTGCCAGATTTGGACGTGGGGCGAGCAGAAGAGCAATGAACATGGGAAGAATCGCACAGGACCCTGACCCTGCCTGCACCAGCACCGACTGGGCATCGGGCTCATTTCTCCCAACACCCAGGACCTGAGGAAGGCAGACAGAAAAAAAGTCTCAGTTTCATGCCCACGATCTTCCTTCACCAAATGAATTCTTCCCACATCCCCTTTTTATTTCTTCCTGTTTCTGACCCTACTTTGCAAAAGGTATGGAGTGGATGTCAGAGCACCAGGGCTGCTTCTGCTCAGTGAAGACTGCCCCACCAGCTGAGTGTTATTTGTGTCCACACATGCCCTTTATTCACACTTGCACTGAAGCAAAACCACCTTGCAGTTCCTGCTGTGCACTGTGCAAGGTTTCACAGGTCACGGCGAAAGCATCCTTCTCATACATTCAAGGGAAAAAGCCCCCAAGACTTTTACAGTAAGACGATCTTTTTCCTCTGAGAGTGGCAAGTCTGCAGCTATTCAATTCCACCCAATAAATGGGAACCATATGACCATAAGGCGAGGGAAAGTGCAGCTAGTTTACACTGCAGCCCTTCCACCAAACACCTCTCCAATCTTTGCATGGGGAAAGCTTCTTCTGCGAATGTCAGACCTGTTCATGGCCTGTGATATTGCCAGAACAGATGTGGCCCTTTTGTAGGTCCCAGCACAGTTGTCAAATCTCTCTTTTATTCTGTCCTTTTTCCCCCTAGTTTCTGTACCTTGCATATTTATTTTCCTTCTCAGCCTTTCCTAAAGGTATACTTTCCTCTCTGTGGATTTTGCCAGTTCTCTCAATGCTGGTTCCTAATCAAGATTAAGGCATTTGCACTCCTCCATTTCAAGATGTGCCAATCACAGCTGTCGTTGCTCATTAGGGAAAATGCACCTTTCAATGGGGCCTAATCCCAGCCAGAAGCTAGAGACCAGCAATGGCCTTGTAACGCCCAAGCCGTGAATGTCCTGGAAGCTAGCTGTTAACTCTGAGAGATGTGCCTCCGATCAGTCACACGACAGCGACAGCAGGAAAGAGGTGAAGAGCACCTTTTGCAGGGGCTGACCTTGAAAGAGATGCCCTACAGTACACCTATTAAAGTACATCTACTAACTTGCAGACTTGGTAACATAAATATAATGGAAGATGCTATGCCTGGAGCTCAGATTCAACTGTTTGCATACAGGTCAACTAATGGTTTTTTAACACTATTTTCTGAAATGTAGATAATACCCGAACAGCTCTAAATTATTGACCTAGGGAAGTTGGGATGATGTACCAAGGGATGCACTATGCTTTTTATGCCCTGTTTCACTCTTCCTTAATCCTCTCAATAAAACAGATTGCCAGGCTACCTAGGTCTTTATTCCTACCCAGTACAACAGTGCTTACGTTGTTAGTTAATTTTCCGTTGCCCTTACAGCTTCAGCTGGCAAGTTGGAGAGCTGTACCCCTGGAATTGCTATCTGTGCAGTGGAGTCTTGCCTCCACCAAAAGGCGCCGCTGACTGAGCTGGGCACTGCCCGGGAACTGGAGATGAAACGTGTCTCTCCTGTCAAGCTCACTTACCCAGGCAGAGACATCCTCTACATAAGGAATCTGTAGGCAGTTGTCTTTCCCAATTTGCATGGTTTTCATCTTTCCCATTGTGTTTTCATATGCTTGTCCCCACCAGACAAAAGGTCTCCTCTCGTTTCTCCTGAAGTCAGTGGGAACTCTGCCATCAATTCCAGCGGTAGCTGGATCGGGGCCAAAATGTTAGCCACTCCGCTTCCCCTTAAGTCATTCCCAAACAATACTTCTTTGATTACATATCAAGCCTGAGGGGTCTTAGTTATCTTCTAACCCTCTCCTTTATATCTCCAGTATCTATGGATTCCACAGTGTAGGCAGGAACTGTTTGAACAGAAGGGCCTTAATCATCAAAAGTACTTTTTTTCCCCAGCCATGTTTTTTCTCAAAGGGAGTTTGTTGCTAATCCCTTTGGGAATGAGATGGGGAAAAATGAAAAGGAAATGACACAGGTTTAAAGAGAAGCTAAAACAAAAAAAACCCCACACCAACCCCACAGAAAGATAATTTCTGACGTTTGAGAACTAATGTACCTATAAGCAAATTAGCCAGGAGAAAAAAACCCTGCTCACACTGAAAATGCTAACTTTTAAAATTATATTGGATGCAAGTATGATACAAGCCACAAGGGTAAACTTGGCTAGATTTTCAAGGGGGTTCGCAACAAAGGGCAGTAAATAAGAAGAGAGGGGAATCCTATTTATTCAGGTAACTGCACAGTCTAACAAGTCCAAAATAGCTTCAACTTATTCTGAGTATCTTCCTAGACTTCTAAACGGTAATTAGAGACTCTGATAGTTATACTCTTCCATAAAGAGAAACCATACTTAAAATATTTACTTTTCAGCCACAGTGGGAAACACCACACCACTGTGTATGGTTATGCCTTACAGATGCCACTTGGTAAAGGATGAAGTGGCTACAAGAGACAATCAGTCTGACTCAGAAGACCAAAACAGGACTCTGTCCAAATTGTGTCCTGCAAATAGCGTCCTTGTGACTGGAGAACTTTGGCACTGAAGTTAGTATTATTTATAAAAACACAGGGAAAAACAACTCTGCTGCATAGCTGAAGACCTTTACTACAAATCGGACATACAGCAGATTTCCATATACTTAAGGTGAAACATATTCATCATCCATGTAGGCCAGATGAGAATTTCTTTTTGGTTTTGCAAAAAGTGCATGCAGTGGAGACAATGTGACGGTCATGCTAAGCAATACACAATTCCCCAAAAGGCTGGGCATTACAAGAAAGGAAGAAGTGCTATCAGAGAGTGGCATTACATTTTACTCTTCCACCAAACAGGAGGTGAATAAATGAACAAACACATTCAGTATAAAATAAATTAACAAATAAATTCAATATTAAATGTGCACATAATATTATCGGATAGTCTGCTTGAATTAAAAAGTGGCTCTAGGCTAGGTACTGCAACACATCATATTTTATCAGCCTTCTCCTATAAGATATGCTTAGGGTGACTTATAAGACTGAAATAATCAACATTGATTTGGGCCACTAATGTTTTGTTGGAGAATTCTGAACGTGACCTGATATTTGGGCTGTGATAAGATCATGAACGAACAATGTCAAAATACTCTTAATTATTTCATAGTGAAACAGCATACAGGGCTTATTAAATATATGCTGCACTGCTAGAATGGTAGCATTTTATAACATTTCACACCATACTGCAGTGAAAAAGGAGGCAAGGTACCCATTAAGCTTGTTGGCAAACCACAACAGCAAGTTCAAAATCAAGGACCAGCAGGTTATATTTCTAGATGGCAAACAGAGTTTGGGATCTAACTTCCATATCATAGGGATGTTTTAGGAAAACCACCAGCATGTCCAACCTGACTCTGTTGTAAGATTTCACTGTGATATGCAGGGTTGGAAGGGAAGGATGTAAAGAAAAACTAAGCAATCCAGGCTCTACAGTGACTGTGAGAGAAAATAAGTGTCTATGCAGAGATGGCTGAGGCTACACAAAGACATCCCGGAGCTGGATTTGGGATATTTTTTCCTCAACATTCACTTTGCTACCCTATAAAACCCTATAAAACTGACTGTTTTTTAAGTAAGCAAGGTTGTGGGAGCCTTCTTTTCCTGACTGACATTCACTGAAACAAAGCCATCAATAGAATTTTTACATCATTGGCCTCCCTAATAGTTGCTACGAAGACGGAGAGTGGTAAGCATGAACGCGTGCAAGCTCACTTGTTTGATGTATATGGAGAAGACTGTGAGTGCCCAAAGAGCAGCAGCAAATCCTGCCTACCTGCAGGAGACACTGACACTGGAACACATCTCAGGTGGGGTTTCTACGCTGGCATCAGTGCAGGAGAGGCGCCGAGATGGAGTACATGAAGAAGACCCCACTCTTCACTGTCAGATCAGTTGTGCAGCAACACTGCAGAACTGGTGGTGGAACAGGGCTTGCGACCACGGACAGCCAGGAAGGCTGGATATATTCATTCCCTTGTGCACAGCCAGAGCAATCCAGATTTCTGCCTCATGCTTTCCATGCAAAGGGATTCATGTGAAATAGTGGATTAGCTATGGGGTTGCACAAAACTAGCTCCTGAGCATTAATCCCAGTGGTGCTGTTAACACACTGGGTGGCCTCGGGCAAGTCTATTGGCTTGTTTCTGAATTTCGATATCTGGGGGAAAAAAAGACCACTTCACGGAGGCACAGCGTGTGCTACTCAACGGATGCTTTTACAGCACATTTTAAAATTTCATGCCTTCTGCCAGACCTCTTTCACACAAGTTTAAGAAAAAAAGGCCCAAAGTACAAACCATGCTCACTCAAGGCCACTTTAAACTAGTCAGAGCAGTGTAAAGGAACCTACATGGGAACAAAAATGAGTCACATTCAACGTGTGATCCCTCAAGGCACATTTACCAACCATACCACCAGCTTTTACTGCTTCTTACCAAGGCTTAGAAATAATGAGGTGGGTTTGTTACTAGAAAGCATTTCTTTCTGCATCAGTTTTAAAATAGATTTGTATCTGGATAAGGAGGTATGTAAATTTGGCTCATTTAATAATTGTGAAAGCTGAGCTATGAATAAACCTGAATTAAGCCGGTGGATTGCAGGCTGTAGCTACTGAACTTCCAAAACAGCAATGGCAAGAAGCATCAGCCCTGCAGAAACCCAGCACTTCTATTTATGCTGAGTAACTATTCATTTACCTGAAAGACTACAGCAAGGAAGCTTATTTCTCTGCTTGCTTATTCAATATTTACCCATTTATCTTCAAAGGTGAAAAGATTAAATCAAAGGGCAAAGCCCTTCTCCAAACAACCCATATATATTATATATATTATGTATTATGTATTGTGTATTAGATATTAGATATTATATTATAACCAGTTGTACATCACCAGGAATTTGAGACATGCTACTGTAAAGGATGCTGTTGCAGTAAATGCAAAGGCTGATTTCAGATGTCAAAATATGATCAGGCCATCTTTTAGTCCAACAGAAATTATTTTTTCCACATCCATATTTCATTTGGATTCATAACTGCCAGTTTAAGCCACATGTCAATACGCACACTATCCTTTAAATTCCTCTGCTTTCCCCCTCTGTCGAACTGAATATACCAGCATGCCAGATTTACTGTTAGAAAAATCCCAGTGTGACTACATTATTACTTTAATTAATCAAGGCCTAACATATGATTAGGGCATCTGGGAATAATATTAAAATCAATCCTGCAAGAAGCCCATGCATATAGGATGGAGGATTTGCATATGTCAAAAATTAATTTCCTCTGAAGTCATTCAATTTAATCTTGGGGAAAGATTTAGAGTATCTTTAAGAGAATATTCTAATGGAAAGTTATAATCTAGCTCTAGACCTCTCTGTGATAAGCAGTAATAAATTAACTTAAGCATTTACACTGCACTTCTGGAGAAGTTAGCGTTTCTGTCCTTAGGCTCCATTTATACTGACTGTAGTTCAGAAGTCAAAGCGCAAAAAAAGACTCAAAACACCTTCATGAAAACAAAATTATGGTAAAAATTACCAGGATGTTTCTAGAAGGAAAACCCATCCTTTCATTCAACAGAAAGACATTTTACTGAACCCCCAAATGCTTGACTGGTATTTTACATTTAGATATAATTTATGATTATTTGCATATATTTTTTTGTAAGATGGACAAGGAAAGAGGGCAGAAGAGGACCATAATTTCACTTTTGCTGTCTTGACACTCAGAACAACTCAATTTCTATTACCAGAGCACTATTGTTACAGGCCACATTTGCTGTAAAACCTTCATACTACATCTCTGTGCACCTTATGAATTTCGCTACGACTTTACATTAGAAAAAAACACTTCAGATTCCTTTAATAATAATAGCAAATAGTTCCAGCTTTCCACAGCTGCAGAAGTTTGCTCTCCCTAGAGATTTGCCACGGTACAGCTCTTGCTTCCAATCAAAACAGTGACATAGTGGCTGTGATTTACAGCTTGCAGGGACTTGATTAGGGAATAGCACACTACTGAGCAAATATTAAACAACGGTACAGAATTTTTAACGTGCAGGGCTCTCTATCTTCACCCTCAAAAATAAATAAATAAAAATATCCCAAAACAATCTCCTGCCCAAAAGCTAAGGGAAATGGGAGCTGGTATTTAAGATTTCCTCTGCTGTTGAGGTTTCAACCAGCAATGTTCACCCATCACTTGGACTGGCTCCTTAAACAACTTTATCCTTACCATCATAAATAAAAAAAACATCTGTGGTGTTAACGTTAACAACACTGCAAAACTTGCACGGTAACAAGGAACAATAAATATAAGGTTTAGCATCAGGCTAAAAATGGCTCTCAGGTAATACTAGAAGAGTTTTCCTTACAGAATTACTAGAAAATGGATACTGAGAAGTTAAAAAGATTATTATTTGTTTTAAAAACAGTGATTTGATATACAAAAGGAACATTTATATTTCTGTGCTTAAGCAAAAAGTCTTGGTAGACTACATGTTTTTATTAGCATCAAGAATAACAGCTATTACATCATGCCTTGTTGTTGTCCACATCGAGTTTGCGCAAGCAGAATGAAATTGGGAACTATGCACAAAAAATTTCAGAATGTTTATTTTCTGGGAAAACAAGGCTTAAGACAGTCTATAGGACAATATAAAATTACACATAGCAGGTTGGAAATGTTTTTAAATTTAATTAGATACCAAGCTGTAGTTTTTGGCACTGAGTTTTTGCTAAAGTCTAGCAACTTCATTTTGAGACAGTCAAAACTACTGTATAAGGTTTGAGTACTAAGAAAGTGACCTCAGTTTTCTTCAATAAAATATTAAATTACAGGAGTGCACAGAGCATGTATTCTAACTGCTGATTTCTATCATTTTATGATATACTTTTGACTGGTAGAGTGGAGAGAGACAGCAGCAGCTTAAGGGTCTGTATTTCTGTAGACTCCTGACTTTGTGTGCATGGTGATTTTTGTGTTTCTTTTTAAAATGCTGGTAGCTATGAAGAAAAGAAAACCGCAGTGATGCTGTAGGGATTCACCACTTGACAGAGATCTCAAGCCACAAATACAAATGGTACATGAAAAGTTTATGAGTTACAGGGTCTATCAGAGAAATATTTGCAAATGTCACTGTTCCTTATCTTGCAACTGCAGGGACATATTTGGTAAAGGACAGAAAACCAACAAACACACCCCCCCAATGTTCAAACTCTTAGCTGTAATGCTAATTCGAAATGTACGGCTTAAAACTATTCTTATTGCATATGTTACGTATTAACTAGAAAGCCTGAGGCTATTTGTCTGTCCACATTTAAGCTGATAGTCTATTTTTCCTCCTGAGAAACTAGTTTGTGAACAGTCAGATTTTCTACCTACTTTTACTCTCTGATAGCAGAATCCAGGTCTGCAGAATTGTTTCATTTTCTGCAATTTGCAGTCGTCAGCAAAGAAGCTGTTTACTTCCAACATGGTTATACAGTGAAAACACATCTGCATTTATGGAGTTAATAGTCTTCTTATTAATTTTACTCTGCCTTTTTTTTTTTTAATAGAAACCTAATGAAAACCATGTTTATGTGCTCAAAGGCACAGAGGAAATTCATTACTCTGAGGAATAACACACTCCACAAGTGAAATGAAAGTAATCTTATTTATGACAGGAAGAGGCCTTCACTAGACTCAACTCCACCACACTTGGACTGATACTGGCTGCATGAAAGAAGCTGCAAATTCAGGAACCAGTTTCAAATGTAAGCCTCATCTCAGCAATAAACACATTTGCAGTTTAGTCCCGCAAACATTCAAAATCTGCCGAAGCGGAAGTATCCAGCTATTGTATTTACTATAAACATGTTACAGAAATTACATGAAAACTAGAGACATAGCCTCTCCTTCGGGCTTCCTTCCTTCCACCTAGAAATGAGCCTCCCCCTGCTCCTTGGTCAGCATCCACTGCAGTGTGCACCTACGGCTACAGCCCGCCTGCTTGCTTATCAGATCTGGAACTTTGCATTGGGTTTAAGAGTATTATTGCAGCAACCGAAATACTCAAGTTTGCATTCATTTGGCTGTGTGGAGAAGAGACACCCCCCACCCTGTAGAATCCTTGGGGCTGAGGAGCACTGGAGGCAGAGGGATGGGACACCGCCCAGCCAGGTAATTCCCTAAGCAGAAAAGGGAAATCAGAAATGACAAAATATGCTTTACTGTCATCCACCTAGCCCTGTATGTGTATGCGCCTGAGTATCTGGCATCTGTGTGCATGTATGCATGTGTGTCTGAATTTGAAAGAAAGAGAAAAACCTTCTTACAAAGAAGGGAGACAATGAGAAGATGCCTGACAAGTTATTACTACATCTATTTCTGTGCAAGATTCCATCTTTTTCTTAAACAAAATTAAATCAAAAAGGAAAAACGTTTCTCAGCGCTGTGAAAGTCAAACCCTGCGTTCATCTCATTTCTATAGACTTCAAAAGGAAGCTTTCATTAATGGAAAGTTGTGATGTACAGCAAACTGGATGGCTCCACATGCGTTTGCAATTTCTATATCTAAACCCACATGTTCTACATTCCTTGGGTTTCTTCCCCGAGTTGTCTTGAGTTAAAAAAGGGAAGGAAGGGGAAGCAGCAGCTGTGCCAAGGCTTCCATCCAGCAGTAAGACCTTTTGCCCACAAGAAGGCACTGTATGTTAACAAATAGGACCGTGGTGATATTTCTGGAGGGAATTGCCCTTTTTTTCATTCTTACTGGCTTTTGCTAAGGGCCCAGCACAAGATGTGTGGGTTTCTCCAGCGCCATGAAGGACAGCTGCCTTTGTCTGCCTGCAGATGTTTGGCCAGTTGCAGTCTGGATGCTTGACCAGTAAGCGAGATAAGCTCTTCAGCCTTGCACAAGGAATTAAATGATATTCTTTTACATCTTCTCCCAGAAAGCGACTTTTAACACCAAAACAAACTTGATGAATTTGAATTTAGTTAAACAAAACCATATTTATATCTTCCTTTGCTATATTCCTTTTGCAGTTACAGTATGTTTGCATTTGTATAGGCACTTCACTTTTACCTCACGCAATCTAAATTCCCCTTCTGCTTCATCCCACAACAAAACAATTAATCCTTTGTTTGCAACATTAGTCGGTTGTCATGGAAATTAATATGATTTCACAAATTTAGAAGTATGAACATTTTTGGATCACATATGAAGAGAATAGGGTGACACAGATTGAGCATGTCTTTTAGAAACTGCTTGGTGCATATTGAGTGCATCAGAAAAAGATATTTTGGAAGAATATAAAACTTTTAAAGCAGGTAAAAAAAAATGAAGCTGTGTCTCAGTCTAAAATGTTTGAACATTCCTCCCAGCAGGCAAGTCATTCTTTAAATCATACACAGCCTGCCATTTGCACAGAAGATTCCTCAATCTTTTTGTCTAGGTTTAAACTTGTCAGCTATGAGAGCAGAATTGAGACTCTCCTCTTCCCTCGAAAAATGATCTATTTGCTGACAGAGATGAGCAAGGGAGTGGACAATCTCAACAGTGCTTTTCTATAGCCATATTTTATTCCCCCCTTAACGTGAACACAGAAAAGCAGGAGCAGCTGCACTGAAGAAATAAGTGATACTGTTCTCTGTGATGTCTATATACCTTGAATTGTTGGAAAGAGCCTGCCATGGGCCAAAATTCTCCATGATGACATAGCTAAAGGCCAGCACGGAGCCATGGTACAAGTGGGGTCACTGCAGACTTGCAAGATCTGCTTTTGGGTAGCATATGTACTGAGGCTCCTACATGATTCTGGATAAAACACTGTCTGAGCCTCATGAACAAGATGATGGATAGTGCCAGACGCCCATTTGGACTGGGGGAGCTGCCAGACTAGCTCCATACGGCTGAAAGATGTTGTACAGAGAGATCTGTCGACATTATCAGAATTGAATTAAGTTGAACTGGCAATAACAACTGAGATAGTATATGGAACCACTTGCTTTCTAGCTGCTGCCTCCTCTCCCAAATTAAATTAGCCGCTCCCCTGCCCCAGCAGAAAGCAGCCTGCCCACAGCTCACACATACTGCCTGCTCTTGCCTTTCAGGCACGGGGGGGACCTGATTTTCTCCCTTCCATGTTTCTCACAGCCACCTCAGCAGGCTCTTATCACAAAGCACAAGCGATGCCAGTGCTCTCTGCTCAGAAAAGATAACACGGAGATGCAGTTTATAATAAGTATATTCACACTCTTTCAAAGGGTTTTCAAAATGATGTTTGCCAACATTTGCAACGCCTAAATTCTCTCCTCTTACAAGCATGACACGCTGCTGTTAAGCATCTCAAAATATTAAAAACTAAGAAAAGCTTGGGTGAAAGTGTCAGCCTTAGGCTCCACTAAATCCCACAGCAATCTCATAACCTACCTAATGTACAGAGAGAACAACGGGGCAAGTGTCCCCATGCAACACAGGAAGCCAGCCTCAGCGATAACCACCAGCTGACCCTTTTCTCTCAAGGAAGAGAAGTCTAGATTTATTAAAAAATAGTTCTCAGATGTTCTAGAACATGTCTGATTACATTTTTTTTTTCATTAGTGTTTCAGATTATATTAGAAAGCTTGTGGAGCAGAGGTATCTGAAAGCCAATATTCCCCTGAAGCATTCACAGTTCAAGCACTTGAGGACAAACACTTTCAAGGAGAACTGGCTCAGCAAAGAGGTTTGGTTTTACCACTTGGGCACTCACCTCACATCTGGACTCAACACTGGAGCAGGGCCACAGCTTGCAAAATCTGTGTAGCTTTAATTCACCAAGCTACTATTTCTAGGCAGAAGGAGTATAATTTATCTTCACTTGGATGAGTTCGCCAAAATTAACCACCAGGGCACCTGGATTCTGCCATAAAACAGACGCTAAATAAAACCACCACATTTTAAGCCCACAATGAGACACCTAGACTGAATGAACTGTGTAAACACTAAACTGGATTTAAGTATACCAAGCTATAATAATGTAGTAACACAGTAAATCAGGTATGATGAAGAAAGTTTGAACCTACACAAAGAGAAATGTGAGGCTGGATTCTTTCATCCAGCAAGGTTACACTTACATCCAGTAAGGTTATCCTATAGCAAGTGATCAGAGGACAATGCCCTAAATCAGTACAAGAAATATAACTGAGCACCTTCACCTCACTTTGCATTAGCTGCCCAGATCCTTTGGCACAGAGAAAGAGGTGATCCAAGCAGCAGGATTTTGGAAAGGTGGGTGCTGTGAAAGAGCCTTTTCTCAAGCTGTAGTCAGTTGCACTGAAATAAAAATGTACAGAGAAGGTTCTCTGAAGAGGTCCCTTGCAACAGCACAGCTGACTACAACCCCCAGATGCTTTAGAGTTCATGGGTTTCCTTGTTTGTGCCTTTCCCAAACACACAGAACCCTGAGGGTGATGCCAACCACAAATTACTGGCACCCTTTCAGATCCCACTCAACCCCTCCATTAACTGAAAAACAGTCAACCTAACAGCTAACAGTTTGCATCCTACTATTTTCTTTACGGTTAAATAGGCATTTCCTGAAAACAGATCTCTATGTTATCTGTACTGAAGATCATATGTAAACTCTTGAAGAATATTCAGGAAATACAACAAGCTCATGCCAGTCTGACCTTACTCATTAATAAGTATGTAGAGCATATGTTCGTACATAACTCTGGGATTGTACTTGTACAATCAAATTAACCTTTGGACTGCTGGTGTTTGGCCGTAATTTACTGCATCTAGTTTTCAATTGCATATACAGTGCTGCTAATAGTACAGAAATACTATCCCATAAAAATCGTAAGGACTGATAACAAAGCTGATAATGGAGCAGAATATTTCACTTCCACTACAGAAATATAATTAAGTATCATTGTATACCCATAATCAGTTGTGTCTGCATCAGAAAAAATGCTCTTATTTGCAGCCTTTGCTGAAACACAGCCTAGAAATATTTGAATGGGGGTGGAAGCAAAGCAGCAGCAAAGACAGGGGAGGAAGAGACAAGTCAGTAACTTTCCCCAGACGCTGATTTAATTTAAAAGGGTAGTAGGTTTTTTTTTTTTAGTAGCTGGGCCATGGCATTGTTCCTGCGTTCCCCGAGTTAGTTCCACCCCATTGCTAATTACTGCTTGAATGCAACATGCTGTGCAGAGGCTAAAGAGGTCTGCCTCGGAGCCTCCCCCGACTGACACTATCTTGCTGAGCAAGTGGGAGAGCTGCTCTTCCCACACCTCTGATGAGGGATGATAGAGTACACTTGTCAGGCCAGGCAGGAGCGATCCCCCTCCATCCGACCCACAACCACCACGACAGGACTTGACAAGAGCCTTCCCTACTGTACGTGAGCACTGACAGCACATCTAATATGAGGAGACACCAGTTGTTGTTCCCAGCTTGCCTGTTTGCTTTGAGCAGCCATCTCCTCTCGTGGCGCCTACACATTAAACCAACAAGCGGGATCTGTGCTGACCTCAGGTTTCCCCAAATCCACAGGGCAACAGACATTGCGCAGGCCCAGGAGACGGGCGTGACAATCCTCATATGGCACTGTGTCCATTTTCTGGCGGGTTCTCGTGACGTGTAAATAACCACCTCCCTCCATATGAAGACCCCTTCTCCTCCGTGACCAGTGAATCTCAATTCTAACATCAAAAAAAGCCAAATGCCTCTTTTTTGATGAAGAAAAGATAGAGGTAATGGTACAACAACTGTGAATGCTGTTTCTTCTCAGCTTTCACAAATGCTGAGCTCATCTTCCTTTGACACATGCTGTACTGACTGACAGGGAAAAGAAAATCTTCCACTTTACAAAACAAACCCACTATTTCATTACAGCTAATTTGACATTTAAGAATACCCCATTAGAATATGTAGAGTTTGCTGTAATTAACTTAGAAATTACCTTAATATAAACACTGTGATGCTGTTAAAACAAAACAATCCTCCATATCCAAGTTCAGTATTTAACTTTAAAACATCAGTGCAAGGAGAGAGCATATTAAAAAAAAAGCATATCCAAAACTATTTCCCTTTCAAATCACGTGTTTTACCTTTTTGACATGTGTTGGGGAATAGCATAGGAATTTCTTTCCAAAGCAATGCATCACTGCGTGAATGTTATGATAAGGATGTTGTTTTAATCACTTGCTATTACGTTAGGAACATATGGAAAATTGAGGTGTGTGCACAAATATGATGTTCTCAGCACAAAACTGTGAGGGTGCATCTACAGTGACTTGTTCTGTGGAGGACAGCTGTGCTCTGAAGCTCTCAGGAATGAAAAACTGGGATTTCAGTTCAATTTGTGCTCAGCACATCTGAAAAAAAAGAGCTCATAGTTTGTTTCTCATTTCTTATGGAAAAACAATAAAAGAATGCTCATTGCATAATATTTTGCTCCTTCTGTAGAAGCAACTTCACACAATAGAATTTGGTTCATTCAAAACTGCAGTTTCTTTCCATTATGTAAATCATCACAATTTTCTTCTGTTAAAAGAGAGACCTCATTGCCAAGAGACGCGATGGATAGCCTACTCTCCTGCAAAGAGTCTTGGCACAAGGGGTACCTAGATAGGAACCAAGCGACACCTCCTGAACAATGGTGCCAAGACAGCAGCTGGAACCCATTACAGAACGGGACAACCCTGTCCAAACAACCGAACACCAGGATCCCAGGGTACGAAATAAAGGAGGCTTACAGGATAGTGCCGTGTAAAACCATGAATCTTCATGTGAGCTTGAGTTTTTTGGTTTAAAAGAAGTTTTGCTGGCTATTGGAAGCATTCCTATCATTTTGCTCTTTTGATTTTAATGTGAAAAGAGATATTCCCTTGGTAACTTGGCTCCAGACTGTGAATAGTCTTCTGGGAAGAAAACAAAAAAAGAAAAGTAGACTGAAAGTGCTTCACAATAAAAGCAGCAAAAAAAAGAGATAATTTTAAAGCCATAATAATTCAGGAAGATACTAAATTTTTGCCATGTGCTGTCATAGATTTCAGTGGTGAGAATATTTTTTACTCTGAAGAGCCTGATGGCTTTTCTCAGTTTATTTCTCTAACTGCTAGGCAGACCCAGGTTTCAGATAACCATTTCCTCCTTTTGTATATTAGTGCAACAGAGAGTTACGATTGATGAAATCTATAGGTTGCCTGCATTGTAATTGAATACAATTCCCTTTTTCTGAACACAAACAGGTCCAGCTGAGAAGCACTAACCTATTCCATGGGTTACCAGCGATGGGGAATTAAAATGACAAAGTGAGTGAGAGCCATTTTCATCCCAGAGCTAGTAAAAATCTCCTAATGCTGCTCAGGAAGCAGAAATTTTACCCCAAGGTAAAACTGTTGTGTACCTCAGTTGTGACATGACAGATCTGCAATCGTTTTCAATAACAATAACTTAGATTTCAGTGAGACTAAAGGTAAGTAATTCTGCTCTGAGGAACCTTTTGAAGATAATCACTTTATGGCAAGGTCTTGCTCCAAGCATTTAAGAACGCTGGAAGATGGCAAATGTGTAGGTGACCAGCTAATGCTGGCAAAGCAACTGAAAACTTATTGAATGATATTTGGAACAGAAAGACTTCCATTAGGATGTGGGAGTTGAGCAGGATCTCCTCTGAAATAAGGAAAGAGCCCCAGTCAGCTCAAAATGCAGCAGTTTGCCTCTTTCCTACACAGGTCCAAGACACTGGTTTTCTTCTGCCAAGTCTTTCCTTGTAGTGGTCCCAAAGAGCTGCTGAAAAATCACTTGGTTAGCCCTCACCAGCAGTGGCAGGAACCTGCAAGAAATGCCATGCCAGAGGGGCCGGTGGGAGAACCAGAGAGCCACCAGCACCTCCTCATGGTCAGGATAGAATTCAAACCCCTCATTTCCACGCTACTTATTCCTCAAAATGGAAAACTCAGACTACAAACTAACCCTGACTGCTGAAACACCAACACCTGAAATGTGTTTTGCTCCTTGTTTAACGCTACCTCAATTTCTGTAAGGCGCTTGGATACAACAGCCTAGGAATATATTGCTATTTAGTAAGAGCATATAGCACAAAATAAACAAGCGTAGATAGAAACCTGCTGTTTTCAGGGTCCACCAGATACAAGCTAATCCCAACGGCAATTTCCTCAAAACGCTCACCAAGTCTGTTACATTTTTTCCTCTTACTTTTGATAAACTTTGAATCAAATATCACGATCACCTCTCAAATGGCCACATATTTACCAAAGGCATCGAGAGAGGAAGACTTGGGTTATATTTTTCATTACACTGCTGAGGTGATGACCAGAGAGGTCAAACCCCATGAATGGCTGCACTTGAACTATACGGGTGGTGTGAGCTCTGCAGGGCAACCACCAGCTTAAATGCATATGAATTTTTGAAGACCACTGTAAAAAAAAGCAGCGGAGAAGGATACTGAGCCCAGAATGAGAAACAAAACTACCAGACCACAACAACCAGATTGAACATCATCTGTTTTGAACTAGATGGAAGGAGAGGAGGAAAAGCCCAGCCTGCCTACAGTGGGGAGCAGGGGACACTACTGCCCTGGCTGTGCCTTTGGGCTGGCTGTGGAGCCCAGATCCTGCCACTCTGGGGCTACCAACAGACTTCTTCCATGGGGGATGACGATGGGACAGCTCTCTAGTTCAAGCCTGAATTCAGGTGGTATGAGAGGACAGAGATTAAAATCATCACAGAAGAGCTTCTAAATGACCTTCTCTGCGGCGGACAAAGCTTGCAGGCATGAGAAGGGTTGCATGGCACAAGGGAGGCTGCCCAGGCAGAGATGCTGAAAACAGCCTTAAGTGTCTGAGCCTGCTGCCTCTGGCCTCTGTGGCCAGAAAAGACTGAGAGATTAGAGAAGGAAGATGATTCAGGGGCCCTGAAAGGAGCCAAAAATGACATTTGTCCAGCCTCTAGCAGCAGCCCGATTCTAACAAGTCTGAGGATCTCACTTCGGGACACAGGGGTATTGGGGAATCAAAAATAAAACTCAAGATGAGAAACAGGCAAAGCAGGAAAATGGTGGTATCAACAATTTCTGGCTTTAAGCACTGCAAAAGGGCCAAGTCTGGAGCAGCTAAGACATGTGATGACTGCCTGGATTCTCCTTAGGGACAAACTTAGCTCTCAGAGAAGTAAGGGGAAAACCACCCGTCACACGGAACGGCATGGGATCAGGAGCAGGTCCCGACTATCGTATTCCACCAGCAATTTATTGTGCTTAACATGGATGTAAGACAGTTTTCACTCTTCAGGTGCTGCTGTTCTCCTTTTCACAAGGGAACTTTTATGTATGGTCTTGTGTCCAATCAGCTCAAAGAATTCACTTTATAAGGCCATAATTCAAAAAAATCCTGAGTTTATTTTAAGATCTACATTATACACATATACACTTTCAGTTTGGTGAGACTGAGAATGAGCTAAGCAACCAACTACTGGCCCTGTGTATTGTAGATTTAAAGTGATAAGGACAAAGGCAGTCAAAGACTCAGCATGGCCCATGCCTTCAGTGGCTCTGCAGCCATGTTGTTTTACTTTGCATGTCTGTAACAAGCCAGGAGTTATATTCCCTGGTGGAGGTGGTGCTCCAACCATAGACCAAAATTAAATTAAAGCGAGAAGCACTGTTTGTTTGTGTCTGGGTCAAGAACTGCTGCAGTCAGACCTCACATTTCATGACCATGATCAGAAACAGATCAGTTTACACAGGGGATGTCAAATACGCCCAGTAAAATAGTTTGGGTTTTTGTTTCATTTTCATGCCACCCCCCCCACCCCCCCCCAAACAAAAACATTTTATTTGATTGCACTGAACAGTTTTTTTCAGTTTTCATGGAAGGAATTTTCTAGAAACTCAATCTCTTTTGCAAAATAAACCTGCAGGCAAAACGCAAACACACTTTCCTCCTTTCTGAAAGCCTCGTCCACAAGGTACATTGACCAACTTCTACTCTGTTCGTGCTAATTCCCTATATATATTCTTCAAACATTAAAAAAGTCTATGAAATTTAAAAGTAACAAAAGACAAAAAAATAATGAAATACTGGAAAAGCTGTTAATGTATCCTATATGCTTTTTGTCCATTTGATTATGATAGCTGGCTCATAAATGCCTTGCCTCTTGGGAGGCAAGGAAATGGCAGAAACTTCTGACTGCTCAATTCTTTCTGCAAATTTGGCCACATAGCTGTAATATTTCCCTTACAAATTACAAAAAGACACTGGGATTACTCTCCTTCCAGCCCTAATTTTGTACTAAAGCTCCACACTCCCTGTCTGAGATCTCATATGATTTGTTAATAGACATTTTACAAACTTGGCAAAAGAGAACAGATTGGAAGTAGAATCAAATCAGAGTTATATTAAGGTTATAAACATATATAGGCTATACTATAAGGTTATACTTAATAGAAATCCAGACATACCAGGTAACACTTGCAGAGTTAAGCGTACAAACAACTGTAACTCAGTCCTACTCTTGCTCTGTTCTACACTTTTGATTGCACTTAAAGCATTTGCAATCCCAGGTGAATTAAAACCTATTTTTAAGGACTTTTCCCCCCCATTCGCATTTCATGCCATTACCAAAGCGAGTTAAGACAGCTTCTGTTCAAATGTTCAGATCACTTTCAAGGGTGGGTATAACTCTGAATTTAAGGTTTACTATAGTTTATGATCCTTGATCTGAGGATAACTGCATCATCCCTGCAACTTTTTTTATCCTTAAATCTTTCATTTATTAATATTCCGTAAACATTCCTAATTTTATACATGATTAGAAATGTCATATATGGTATTTCCATGGTTTGAAGAAACACAGTAATAGCCTTATACATATATTTTTATGTGCATATTCACTGCTATATTAAAGCAGATGGTGTGCACCCCCCAACTAAGAAAAGCTTACAGTTAGCAAACCAGCAGGGGTCTGGAGCAGTGCAAAACTGCTGAGATCAATGAGCAAATCTGGCCCCTGGTACCTCAGTTGGAAGTTGATTGCAATAGCAGTGCAAGATTGGCATTTACTGAGAGGGAAGACAGAGAGAGTCCCCTTCTCACCATGTCTTGGGGCTTTAGGAGTCTGTGACTGCCTGAGCTCCCCCAGAAATGATGCATTAATGAGCAGTGAAGCAAAAGCCAACAATCCTATAGGGACCCTTTCAAGCACTGACGGGTAAGCCAATGTGCAACACATCAGAGCAACAGCGATCAAGCTGCTTAATTAGTGACAGACAACTCTTGATATGAGTCCTTCTCCCAGGTCACTAGTGATAGAATAAGAGGAAATGGCCTCAAGCTGCATCAGGGGAGGTTTAGGTTGGATATTAGGAAAAAATTCTTTACTGAGAGAGTGGTCAGGCATTGGAACAGGCTGCCCAGAGAAGTTGCAGAGTCACCATCCCTGAAGGTGTTCAAAAAACATGTAGACATGGCACTTCGGGGCATGGTTTAAGAGGCATGGTGCTGTTGGGTTGACGGTTGGACTTGATGATCCTAGAGGTCTTTTCCAACCTTAATGATTCTATGACACTATGATTATTCCAAATTACTCCTGATTTCTCCAAGCACAACTGTTCTTCAAGATTTGGCTTATGTTTAACTAAAAGAAACTGAAATGTGCATTTTAATTTATAAGCTAATTGCAGAATTTGACCAGTATTATCAGAGAAGTAGTTCAAATAAGCAGAATTATGGAGGGGGCACAACATTTACTGCACTTGCGAAAGGAAGAGGCTCACCTTAAACGCAACACAGAACTTGACTTACCTTTATAGTTATTCACTCTTAATGCATTTTTTTTCTCTTAAGGACATCAGGAAATTTAGTGGTTTGCTTACTTCAAGGGCTCAGAAGGTCATTTAAGTAGAAGACTGAGACTTGCAGCAGATCATGGAGTACTTAATTTAGCATTACCAACCCACACAGTTCTACATTTAAAGAAATACATTTTTCTGGAAAAGACCTCCATATGTCTCTGAGGTCTTACCTCTGAGTATCAAAACTGGTTAATCTATCATGAGAAGTAGCTAATGAGCAGCTTCAAAAGTAGGGCAAATCTCATCTCAAACATTTTGAAATGCACACAAAAATGTCTTTATTCATACACAGGAGCTGCATGTGCCAATGTCACCATCTAACAGCTTCAGACAAAGCTCAGTTGAAGGCAGTTACGGTAAAGGTAACAGGTGCACTTTTGGGAAATACCCAAGTACTTGTGTCTGCACTGCTTAACCCTGTACAAAGAATCTTTATTTATACCTCTGTCTTCTTCAGTTCACTGATTTTTATAATTGCTTTTAGGATTTCAGGCTTCATGACCTACCATAAGACTGCTTCTGTAGTCTACTGGCTACCAAAGTTTTTGCTACGAATGCTTTTCCAACTGGCTGCAGTCAGTCACGGTTGATGACTAGCAGCATATCATACAGGCCAGGAATAAAGAAAGAAATTTTAGTCCTGAGAAATTTGGTTCCCAAGAATTTGCCATCAGCTTCAGTGGATTCAGTATTTCAATTACTGCTTCCAGGCCTTCCGGAAAAACAAACCAAACCAAAGCAAACCCCACAACACATAATCTCATTGTTCTAAACCTTGAAAGGATACAAATTGTAGTCTAGTAAATACCAAATCTTTTTTGAGGCTACTTAACTGCCTTTCATTAAAAGAAAAAACTAAGTACAGGCTAACCTATTATGACAAATTAGGTAAAATAATAATTTTTCATTTCTGAAGGAATAAAGATACTAAGACTTGCTAAGCAAGTCCATAACATGTATAGTGCATTTTCTAGTGTTTCATAAGACATTTAACATGTGGTCTTAAAGAAACACATGTACACCAGCTGTGCAGAAACAAAAATAAACTTCAGAGCTCCAAGGACCCATTTCGAGGTATCTTTTAGGTCAATCCTCTGCAAACTAGGAGTCTGAATCTGTATGACTTAGTCAACTAAAATCTCCATGATTTCAGCTGATACGTAACATATCCTGAAAAGTCTCCAATGCAAAGAAACTCAAGTATCTGAGTCAAAGGCAGGAAGGTACCGTGCAGCCAGCCGGGCATTTTTACTTTGATAAAGCAAAATGCTTGTCTGAAACAGTCCTCACTTCTGGAATAACGAGGAATCAGTTGATACTTCATTGCCCTATGTAATCCTCTCTTCCTACTGGTCTCACCAAAATTATACTTGGCACAGCCTCAGCAATGGATCCAGGTAAGCTTCTTGATCCCCACCATCACCGCTCTCCACGCCTGCTTGGCCAGCTATCACACAGTTTCACAGTATGATCAAAATTACACACTTCTCTTTAAATAAAGCCCACTACATGTAGCAGCAGCTCTTAAGCTTACTTCCTAGCACTTAAACATAACTTTCTAACTTATTGCTCTACAAGTAATATGGAGCAGGGCAATGAAACTCAGCATTTCCAGTTCAGGTAAATGGATTAACTTTTCAGCATTCACCCAGCACAGCACTGGAAGGAAGATTACAGCAACTTCGTCCAGCCAACAGCGCTGCCAATTCACCGCTGAATATAAAATCAGTTCAAGCTGGGGCTGGAAAATGAAGGGAAGGCCTGCCAGCTGCAGGAAATCTAGGAAAGAGGGAAATGCGTTTTGTACTGTTGAGGAGTAAGGACGAGCCAATGCTGAATTGCTTTGAGAGCGGGGCTGAGTCATGAGAGAGGTCTGGGATGTGTTAGGGTTAGGGACAGGGACGGGTATCACCACAGCCCTCAGGGAATCTGCAGGTGGATGGGTTCCTACTATGTAAAATTACTGAAGCTCAACTGAAGTTAACTTTTAGTTAAGGACAAGCCTGGACTTAAACAAGGGACTCGAAAGACATCTGACCATACCGACCGCTCTCATGTCCATCTGAAAATAAAGTTTAACATAATTAAAAATGTACAAGAAACAAAAGTTTAAATGGCAGTAATAGCCAGGTGTGGAGCTGTTTTCACAAACTTCAACATCAGGTGATCTTTTCCAAACACGTCACGTCTTGACAGGAGATGTGTGACTTCATATCACAGTACATCCCGTGCAAAGAATTTGTGGGGACTGAGAACTTCTTTTCAACCAGCCATGCCTTTCAACATCATTCATACTACTGCAGTGTGCCCCTCCATAGCTGAGCAGGTTCCACCATGGTATATTAGAGCAGTTCCCAGGAATAATGATGCAAAAGATGTCAAAATCCATCTTTAAAAGCTCTTCTGTATGAATACAATCACAATCCGTAGATGAGCATTTAATCAGCATCTGTTCTTTTGCAATGCTCATGATGTGACAAGTATTCAAAAGCATTTTGTCTTCATAATTTTCCTCTCAAAACTCCCAATGATTCATATTCAGCACAAACAAACATATTCTCCCTCAGTCAACAAAACAGTGAATCTCAAGGGACAATTTTTTTTAATGCTGTGCAAGTCAAAAATACTGAATATTCAATCTTCTATTAAGATTTAAGATAACCATGAGCAGGACTAGACTATTTTCAAAAAGATTTGGTTTAAACTTCTGAGACTGGCAGGTTTATAGATTCTCCCCTTCTTACTGTAGCTTTAGCAAAATTCTTCTCACCCTGTCAACTGAAAGGTCTGCTTTGTCTCCTTCCATAAGTGTGTGTGAAATGCCATTAGTTTTATCATCTTTGCAGAACTAAAAAGACAATAAGCAAATTTTCAAAAGTACCTTCTTATATTTTGCTTGCAAACGTTTCTTTTTTTTTTTTTCTCTTAAACAATATTTAAGCATTTGTTTCCCATATTCTGGAAGGATTTTGCACAGAATATATCTTCCATATATTGCTATGAAAATTTTGGTTTATATACTCAGACGCCCAGTAGTTAAAAGGATTTAAGATTTATTGTTCGAGCTAGAATAAAAAATAAAAAAAGTTTCCTATAAACCACACAACACATTCAAACAATTGATAATTAAAAGGTTTAATTATTCTCTTGCTACACTATTCTTCAGAAAGTGTTTGCGATTACATATTCTCAGTAGTAATGGATGTGAATTGCTGCTTAAGTAATTATAAAAACACAAAGTTGCAGAAAGTTATTTTAGAAATAGATTTGTAGAAATAATCTTTTTCATTATATATATATAAAATTCCTCCTGAGCACACAATGAGATTTTATCCATTTCATATGCATCATTCCTCCTGACGGAGGATGCCTTAATGCCTTCTAACGTTATGATAAACTAGCCCAATATCCAGGCTTTTGCCAAACCAGGCCTATGGCTGCACCTGCTAACCAAGAACAAATGTCTAGCTAACAGAAAGTTAATCTACAAACAACCAGAAGAGAAAAAACCATGGGCAGAGATAAGACAATTTTGGCTCATGTGGGATCTGGACGAAGATGTGTCATGGCAAGAGCTAAACAGGTACCAGAGGAGGAGAAAGTGGCAATGGGGAGAAAAGATGCTGGGAAATGTCACCAGCCAAAGCAAGAATACCTAATCAAAGACCCCGTGTGAATGGCCAGGAGTTCAGAGTAAACCACATGTAAATGTATCATGTTCATGCATGTCTCAGAGGGCTATTTAATGTTTTTGTTCCCTGCATTTCTGCATATTCTACAAATAAATCATCCTGCATTTAGGAAACGTGTCTGGCCTCCCCACTTCCCGAACTCCAAAACAGTTCTATTGCCAGTGCTACCATATGATCAAGGAAAGCACCATCTGTCCCTTCCAAATGTGGTCTTATTCATTTACCGCTTCCACCTTACAGTTTGCATATGCTGCTTGTCACATATTTGCTTCTTTCCCCCCGATTTCTCTTCAAAGCACAGAAGAAAAAAAAAAAGGCCACCATAATGAAATATTACATGGTAACCATGTTTTAAGTTTTTTCAGGTTAGCGTTCAGTGGTTAAACTTTCCTTTTTTTCCAACTTGCACATCATCATAGCTTCAGATAAGCACGCAAAGACTTGTCCCTCGTATTGCAAATTTTTGCTAATACCTTCCAGAATTTTCAGAACAGGAACAATCACTTTCACTGGGCTCAGAAGAGCATCTCCAGCACTATCATGCAACATTGACTCTCAGCTGCAGTTTCTTCTGGTGCTCAGATGTTTGAAACTTTTCTGCAACCTGCAGAAGTGCCATTCTTTCTAAAATTGGGTAGACACAAAAATACACCCTTTCTGTGGTCAGAAAATTGCTGCTGTGTCTGGACGATGCAAAGAAGAAATAAATGTACAGCTCTTTTTCATCTCTGGAAGATGTATGCCAGAGCAATTTGAAAAATTTCCCAGTTGATTTTTACTTTGTGGTAAAGGAAAGAAGTGGTTGTCCCAGGCAGTAAGTATCCCAGTGCATACATGGCACAGACACAGTGGGGAATGGTTGTTTTATTTTCTCTTAGTTCAGAGAAGTTTACTATGCAGGGACAAAGTTTAAACAAAAATGGCAAAATTTTTCTTTATGGATGGAGAAGGAATATTTTCCTTTTTGTACCTGAACAATACAGCTCCATGTATCCAAGACTTGATACCAAACTATCCACAGAGTGCATATCTCCAAAAAGTTAGCAGTTTCTGGAGCACAAGGTGCAAAAGCACAAACATGACAAGACCCACGATGTACCACAAAAGCAGAGTGACAGATTTGTAGATCTTCAATCTGTCAAAACTGAAAGAAGCCTGGACATCCAGGACCGCTGTTAAGCAAGCCGGTGTTGAGGCGGAGATGCCTGTCCTGGCACGGTGAGCTCTTGAGGAGAATAAGCTCATACATACCATGCTCCCTACCTGCACACTCTGCACCCCTGCTGCTGTCTCCAGGAGCCTCTGAGCTCAGCTCTGTGGTCACACAGGGAAAGAAAATCTCAGGCCACCTCCAGATCCCAGGTGATTTTGTGGCTGCATTTCCACTGTTTTCTAGAAAAATAATCTGGGACAATTCAAGCTTCTCCATAAGACGTTACTGCATTGCACCCAAGGGCAACACAAACCACAGTGTCCTCTGCTGGCACCCCCTGGTGCTTGTCAAAGCCTGTACCTACATGTAAGTTGGCCTTCGTGTTCGTGTGGATGTTTGCCCCCTTACCCTTATATATGGTGCAAACATATGTAAGGCATTAATGATTTACAGAACAGGCAATACAAAAAGTGGAGAGAGCATCCCAGGAACAACCGGTCACCACGCACCATTCGTTTATCAGCATCGTTAAAAATAACCCTGTTACCTGTTACCGTGCAAAGAAGGCAATGTAGAATAATCTTTTAATACAAAACAAAACTATAAATCAAACAGCTTATTTTCTGTAATCTTTCATCTTGATGGTGTAAAGTCTACACAAAGAAAGCCTACCTAAAGCACAGCATTCAAAATATTTTATCAGTCTGTATCCTCTACACTCTACACTTTGCACTTTTATTTAGCCTGTTGCAATAGACTTCGTAGAAGTACTGCTACTGGCTCCCTGCTACTAGCAAGTTGTTGATTACCTGTGGTTATGAGTGCACTTTCCTGTAAAGCACAGGTCTGCCAGTACTCCCAGGCTCGCAAGTCTGCATTCCTGGCAAACATCTGTAATTCTGTTGCACCCCAGGCTGACTCGCTGCAATAGATGTCAGGCCCTTGTAGGAAGGTGCACAGGCAGCTGTTCTGTCCGATGTCGGCCACAAGATATCACAGCAAGACATTATGGGCTATGATGCAAAGGACTTGGCCAGGTAGACCTGGCTATTGCTGAGGCTGGCTTGTCCACCAGGCAGGTTAAATAGCTGAACTTGTAGAAGGCAGTTGTGCAATCTAAACTTCTGCCCTGTACTTTCCCCACTCATCTCAGAAACTTGGGACACTCTGTGCAGACACAGGCAGCCTTTGCCACCAGCGGCTGGGACAATAAGCTATCTCATAATCAAATGTGTGTTTAAGGTTGCACTAGAAACACAATGCAAACTTGCCATTAGAGAGTTTTCCACAGATCGTGTGACATATAAAAACAATTTTTTCAGGTTTAAGTTGCCAATTTTTAGTTACCTAAGTCACCTTTAGGTCCTGTATTACACTCAGTAAATTCCTGAAATGTAGAAGTGATTTTTTTCTTTTTTTTTATACAGGTAGTAGAAAAAGCTATTAGAGGCAGGGCTTTTTGAGACTTAATTTTTATGAACATCAGGGAACTTACTGAGATTGTAGAAGGCAATTACATTAACAAAAAACTTCAAATGTTGGAGTTCACCTATTTCAGGAAGGGCAGAGGAAGAACAGGAACACCGAAGGGAGCTATATTTAAGAAAACAGACTCAAAAATCTAAGCAACTTTGTACACAAGACTATACCCAAGTGAATACTACAAGGTAAAAAGATCTCGGGAAAGTGACTGTTTCCTAAAAGACACTAACAAGACACAAGCATAAATTTCCCCTACAAAGCAGAAAAACTAGAAGAATAGGAGGAGATTCACCTGGCTAAATTGTGAGGTCTTCACTGATTTCAGAAACAAGAAGTCATGGGAAGTGCAGCTCAGCTCAGACCACTACAGATGAAATACAGGCACACAGGGGCAAAATCAGAACACACAAAGGTGCTTTGGATGTCCCCTGAGAGGGACAGCAAGAAAACACTTGAAGGAAGGAAAAGAGAAAGAGGAAAGGAAGGAAGGAAGGAATCTCAGGGAGATGACAACAAAAATTAAAGATATTGTTATTAAATGCAAGGTAAATCCATCCACAGGTATTACTGAGAAGGTTAATGGGTTTGATGCCTTTTTGCTGCAGCCTTTGCTAGGAAAGATAACGTGATCAGATGGTTAAAATGATCACAGACAGACTAGAGGAAAACCAGACTAGATAAGTTGAGATGTTTTCATGTCAGCTGGGCCAGATGAATTGCACCTGAGAGAATTTAGAGAAGTCAGAGAACTAATCTCAGACCCATTACAGGCTTTCTTTGAGGAGGCACAGGCAATGGCTGAAGTTTTAAAAGGCCAGAAGGAGTCAAGCATAGCGCCTGTCTTTAGGAAGGGGAGCACAGGAACAGGCCAGACTTACAAACAGTGCCATACCACCACAGGAGAAGCAAGCCCCACGCTGGGAATTACAGACAGAAGCATCACGTGGGAGAAACACGAAATAATCCAGTCCTCTGCTCTGCAGGGATGACTCCGCTGCAGTACTGCTCCTCATTGTGACCACCGCGCTTGAGGAAACACATGGAAAACTTGGAGAGAGCCCAGAGCAAAGCGTCCAAAATCACTGCAGCACTAGCAAAAGCAAGAATAAGAGCCCTTGGTTTGTTTAGTCTGGGGCAGAGAAGACAGGAAGGAACAGGGGAGCATTTTTCAAATACTCTTCTCAGTCACCCCTTACCTAACAGACTTTTCTATGGCCACTGAGGCTGGGGTTAAGTTGCAGGAAGATTTAAGGTACTAGATGTTAGGAGAAACTGTTGCAGTAAAGGGAGTTAAGCACTTGATTCTCTAGGGGAGTTTTGGAAGTTCTGGGAGAGTTCATGGGCAGTTTTTAAGAACTGGGCAGACAAACATCCGGTAGGCTTAGGTAGAACTGATCCTGCCGGGGGTTGGGGGGATGTTTCAAGGGCCCTGTCAGACTCCTTCTCCTGTAGTACACAAAACCCGGGACTTGGGGGCACAATTCTCTCTCCCTCTGGACACATACATTCATATAAATGCCTTACCCAATAAACCCTCTAACAGACATATCAGTATGCAAATGCAGCTCCCTTCTATGCCTCCTTAATTCAGTTTATAGACCTGAACTATGTCAAACAGAGGAGAACAAGGTACTTGGGCAATTCCTTTATGTTAGCGGTGGGAAAGGACATCAGATTGCAGCTAGGATTTCTCCTAACGATGACCAACCTGCCCTAAATGGAAAAGGAACATGATATGCCAGACACGGCGATGTCTAGTAGTTCCAGATGTGCTCCCAGTGAACTTGGCAGTAAAAATCTGGTAAAAATTTGTCAATGCTGTAATCTAGCTAGGGGATTTGTTGTAATGAGGAGTAACTTCTACAGAATGTTCTTGGGCCAACCTGACATGTTGATAAGCATGAGGTACAGCGAGAATGCTTGTCCCGCCTGTTCCAAGTTTGGCTACACGCAATGAGGACCCACTTCACCTTGGAAAATCATTTAAAGGACTCAGTTAAACTTTTGCTTCATATACTAAGAGAATGGGGTTGGAGATATGATCATGTAAGATGGTTGTGGAATAGAAGAAGACATTGCTCAAGAAGTTATACCAGGAGTCAGGAAACCGTTTCTAACCCGGGCTTTTGTGACCATTGCCGTTGTTATCCTGAATGTGTCACAGTCTCTGTCTTTGCATCTACAGGTATAAAATGGGGATGAAAGCACCCATCAACCTTAGGACAGAACTTTGAGATGCAAGGTTGGAAAGTAGAGTCAAAGTCCTGCATCTAGAAACCATGAATGCATTTAGCCAAAGGTTTTACTGATTATCTGATCATGGTTAGCATCTTAAATAAAGCATGAAGGAGAGGGTGAGATCGTCCTCTCCACAATGGCATCTTGCAAAGGGCTAACGTGGCACAAAGGAATTTGACAAGGATTCCTCACATAATCAGAGACTTGCTCATCTAAAACCGTGGCAGGTTACCTTAAGACAGCCCTCCAAAGAACCTCTTCAGAAGTGTTGGCATATAGAAAATGGTGGCAGAAGAAGAAGCTGACATAGAAATGCTAAGCAAGTTTATGTCCCCTTTAGTACCTTCTGGGTGCTGCATTAAATTAGGTATACCCAAGCTTGTTTCTCTTATGCCAGAAGACTCTCCCAACTCCAGAGTAGTCCAACAACTAGGAGGGCGAAAGATGATGCAAAGGCACTTAAATTCAGCTGAGTCATTCCTCACCATGTTTTGCCTCTGTCTCTACTTCTTAAGAGCTACAGCCCAAAATTGCATCCAGGGTATTTCCATTTTCCATTTTAAGTATTTTGTGATAGAGTTTTTTTCTTGTTGTATGAAGAGCTTTGGTCAGGGAAAGAAAAGAAAAACCAGACAGACACTGATTTTCATACATATATATGTATGTAAGGTAGAAGCATGAAATTATGGACATGAAGGATGGAAAATTCCTACGAAGTAGCTAGTCTTTCCTTTTTGCCAATAAATATAACACCAGGGAGCAGGACAAACAAAAGGATGCATGTCTGACACAGGTGGGATATCTGAAAACTCTTCATTTCAAGTTAGAAGTAGCCATCTCCTGCTAGAGAAACTCTTATGGTGGGGGGAAAGAGTTTTGGCTTTCTCATTAGGAGGGGGAGATGATTCTCAGGAGAATCCTCGATCTTGCTAATTCTTTGAAAAATAGCAAAAATTGAGCCCTTAAACTGAGACAAGAAGGAGCTGAATGTGTTTTTTAGCTCATGGTAGATGGCAACATTCTCTAAGGATGGTGACCATACACAGACCCACAGAGGTAATCAAAATTATGGGACAAATGCTCAGCTGGATTAAAACAACACAGATGCTCATTAGTTATATGCAGCTACACCAGTTTATTCCTGTTAAGAAACTGCCAGTTGTTCAAGATTGATGTATCTGTCCACCTGAGAAGTTAACAGCATCAAGACATTCAGATACTGTGCTGACAGCTCCAAAGACAAATGGAAATGGTGCTCTTTACTTGAAAGCTCATCATCATTACTTACTACTTACACAGCATCAATAGCATGTACTCTGGGACTTAACAAAAACTGTCTAGAATTCAAGCCTCCAGATCAGAAACCACCTATTGCCATTGTCATTCTAGTAGGTGAGCAAAGCCGTAGTCTCTCTCTTTCCAGTTTAATTACTTCTGTAAACATAAAGCATAGAGCAGCATAAGACTGCTTCTAATGGTAGGCTTTATGCCCCAGCTTTCTATGTAATGAAGTGAAAACAATACAGAAATGTTTTCTGAAATATAAGTATCCTAAAGGGAAAACAAACATTTTCAGTATCTATAAATCTTAAACTGCGACCAGGCTGGAAGTCTGGGAAAGCACGTAAGAGACAATAAAGCCTGCATGGTCAAATGCACCTAGCTCCTTGGAGCACAGCTGCCAACCCTATTGTAAGGAAGACTTTTTAGGTGATACAAATTGCCAGAGCCATTGTAGAGGCACAGAACAAGATACTGAAGATCTAACAGAAAAAGCTGAAACCAATAGCATGTTCAATCTACAAAGCACACAATTCCTTTGAATTGCTCTGACCTGGCTCAACTGACCTTGAAGAGCACAGGATTTGAAATTGCACAGGTGCGATATGGAAAGGGATGGATTCTTGATTCACTCTGGACCAATTACAAAAGCACTTTTTCTTCCTTCCACCTCTTTCTTTTTGCTATTTTCAGAATAAAATGCCTTTTTCATATTCTTGCCGAACAATAATGAATAACATGCGTGCCAAAGCCAATAATTAGCACAAACAAGCAAAATCACAGAAAACAGGCATCCTTTTTATGGGTCGGCTTGACTGAATAGGTGCTGTTCCCCATGTAGTTAATCAGATACAGAAAACAGTGCTGGTATTCACTGTATCAGTAGGCGTTAGTATCCCAGTGCTCAGAACAACACAGTGAATTTGGTATACCTAATTTTCCATGTTTCAAACTACACAAGACCTTCCAGTCCACTAAACCTCTCCAGGGGAGAGGAATGGCTGTAACCTAAAATCTGCCAACAAACGAGAAGAAGGTGCTTTCTGCCATAATTTTCAGTTGTTAACCTCAATGCCCACACTGCCTTTTTCAACAATTCAGACTGAAATATCTACGTTTTAATATTATTAATTTTTATTTTTTTTAGCACAAAATATTTTCTGACAGGTGATATTGGGTTTAGCCTCAACTTTTTCAACACACACTTCAAAGGTGGAAGGAATAACTAACTTGAATTTTGTAAGTTTTTGGGGCCCAGCATGTAGTGTTTTAATACAGCCTTGATATCCACCACTTGGAGCCAAGAAAATATCTTCAGAGGCACTGGATTTTCACACAGTTTTCAAACTTTACTAGTTCACGACACAGCAGCTGTAGGCTCTTTTCCTTCTCTGCAGATTACCAAAACAGTACTTGTGACATCACATCATCACTGCCGTGACTGCAAGAAAATGCACATTGGCATTTGGTGGGAAAGAGCTGCTTGGCTTTCAAGAAAGAAGATGTCTATAAGCTCTATGGAGCGTTGTGTTTTGGTACATATATGAATTAATTTATTCCCACTTTTAGCAATTTACAGGTGAGGAAGATGGGTGGGAGCAAAGGTCTTTAAGGCTGCCAAAATAAAGATGGTAAAAATAACAGGTATTGAATTAATGAACATTTGCAGTAGTTCTCAGGAAGGGGAGATACAAATGTGGGAACTTCAGGTGACTTAAAAAGGTAATGACATCGAGCTCTTGAAATGCAGTGATAATTACATATGTCTCAATACCAGACTTGTACAGAACGAAGTTTTGAAGTGGCTCTGAGTGCAGATAGGGAGAAAGCTGTAGAAACAAAGAACAAGAGCTCATGGTCTGAGGGAGTGAGAGACAGCAAGAGAACTTTCACAACGACATCACTGATACAAAAAATTGGCCATGCTAGAGTAAGAGGTCCCTTTTAACTTGATGAAATATGGAGAAAGGCATTTTTAATATTTTAGGTAAAATCACTTATCTTCATTATCAGAACAACATAGCTTTAAAAGTTGCTACCTCACAGTGACCTTCTCTTTAAGCCACAATACTTACCCATTTCCTGTAAAAATTCTATGCTCCCATCTATTTCAAATATATATCCTTTAGCCTTGCCACTTACAAATCAAAGCATATCCATCTCCATTACACTGCTATTGTCATTACAAGATCCACCACTAGCTCAGCAAATCTTTTACAGCTCCGACTGTTGGAGGACAAGATGGCGTACCAAGGCAGGATCACTCTGAAAAGAGCATGTCTTTCATTTCCTTGTACTGGCCACTAGCAGACTAAGCCACACTTTCGTCCGGTATGTTGTTCTTATTTCCTTGGGGTTCTGAATTTTTCCCATTAAAAAAACAGAACAAAAACCCCCAAAACCAGCTTCCTTCCAGTCCTGTTCAGCTTTGGCATTTCCAAAGCACAAGCACACTCTCAACACTTCTTACGGTATCCTCTTTAAGTATATTTTTTACAATAATAATTTCAAACTACAGAAAATTCTACAAATATGTAAAAGTGCTGAGTTTGGATGTTCATAAAACCTGACTCACTAAATTCCTGAAGAACAACAACAGATGTTTTCCATTTGCTTCTGTGCTACTGTATTTATTTAGCTACCCTTCCGTGTAAGAGAAAAATTCAAAAGGAAAAGGGAATGCATGGTAGAACCAGGCAGCAAATCATGAGAACTGGATTTTATCAAAAAATACCTCCTTTACTTGAGTAGCTTTAATACCACCATTTCTTTATGAAAGAAAACCCCAAACACATCAAAGTACTGAAAGTAACTCACCTTTTTGAAGTTCTTTAAGCACAAACATTAAAATTATGGAGTAAAACCAACTCCTTTCATTCAGAAAGCAAAAGCAAGACTATGAGCTGGGTTTGACACATTCTCTGTGTGTTTTTAGCTTACAGCAAGGTCAACATCAAGTGAAATGAAATTATGAATTCTGGGTGGGGGGTGGGAATCTTGTAAAAGAATCTGGCCTAGCTATCTGTGGTTAAAGCAATTTAATTACTTAAGGGTGTTGTGTAGTCAGTCAGTCTCTACGGCATGGACTAGCAATCAATTATTTCCCTTTGTGGCATTTTTATAATGTATTTCTGTATTTTGGTATAAAATGAAAATATAGTTATTGCACCAACATTTTTCAAGTAATATATTAAGCATTTTTGACATGCTCAGAAGAGCATGAACATAAGTTTGCTGTTGCTGTAAATGTAAAGAAAAAGTAAGTGAATTTTGATTGCATGATGGAATTTTGTTATACAAACAAGTTTGTTTCAATGATATATTTTGATTAATTTAAAATACACCCCACTTGAGCTCTGGGCTCATATGCAAAACATTCGTAAAGGCTTCTTACATACACACTCTTCCCAAGGTCTAGAAATGAAGCTTTCCTTGCCTCCCTTTATCCCCAGCTCAGCTTCTTCTACATCCTCTCATCCATTTCACTCTCTGCCATTGCCAAGGTCTGGGGAAAGCATGGGAACGGGGATGCTTTGTGTGGAGTGGCTGGGAGGTCACCCAGCACGTAATTGCTCCCGAGCGGTGTGCTCTACTCTCAGGCTCCTTGTCCAGACAGCGGGGTGGTCGACTTGAGCACCCTGTCCCACTCGAGCTGATGAGACAGGCAGCCAATATTCCTATCAGCATGAGCCAACTGTTCAAAAATAACTGCTTGAACTTTAGCAAGCTGCGGTCATTAGAAGCCATAAAGCAATGATATAATCACCAGGAATATCTCTTAGCAAAGACACATTTTGCAACAACTACAATTACTGAATTTTTTGAAGATGCATAAAAGAATTGTGAGCATCATCAACCACATGCTAACACAGTGACCGTATCTCAAGTACCCTTTTTTAACAAGTCAAGTCTGTTGTTTCTTTGATTCAGTTTTTTCTCAGGTGAAGCAACATATGGTGCAACCGTTAACATCAAAACACAGCCAGCATTGATAATGAAGATGCATGTCTGCTTTGGATGTGCTAAAGTGAGAAGTCCTAGGCTGCCGAGGGTGTGCTAAGTTTTTCTGATGATGCTTCTATTTTACAACACAGTTATTTTATGTATCATGGCATTCATAGTACTTGACACTGAATAAGAGAGAAACATCACAAAAAAGTTTAACTCTCATTCTACTATAGGAAACGTTCAGGATTAACCTCATGTGGATTTATGGGTTTATACAGTTGAACTGCACAGAATTACCCAAAGCTTTGCTTAGGATATCTTGCTTGTTTTACTTTTAGCTTAGAAATATCTACCATCTCTAAAATGAGGTTGTACAGACAAAAAAGAAGTCACTTTTTTATCCATAACAGCAACATCAAATAGCTAAAAGGACAGGAGATATCAGTGTTTTAAAAACTCCTAAAATTTCCACAGAGGATGAAAATTTGAGCTGAAACCCGACCTTATATATCAGTACATAAAGCATCATCCTGAAATCTGCCATTAGAAAGAGGTATTCACCTTATCGAAGTTAACGGCAGATTAATATTATAGCACTAGCTGTCAGAAACTGAAGGTGTTCTGAGTCAAATTTTATATCACTTCTATCTCCTTTTCATGACATGGGAACCTCTAAGGGCTAAACACTGAACTTCTATGTTCATCTTTATGCAAGATACTATCGCTGGCAAAGCTGGAGCGAAAAGAAAACTCCTCTTATAACCTCAATTTAACTTCAGACGGATGTTTATGGTACAAAGCCAGTGAAGTGATAAATAGTTTCTGGCAGCTCACCCTTCCTACCTTGAGTAGTGTTACAGTTTATCATTGGGGCTGGCCATTCAGCACAGGAAACGGGGGAAGCAGTGTCGTGTTGTCTCAGGCTATATTCACAGATACTTCATAGAAATCCTTGGCAAATAGTCAGCAAGTACTAAAAAGCATAAAAAGTGGCTTTATTTGCTGAACAGATATATCTCAAAAGGATCCGCTAGGAAGCCCAGGAGAGGGGAAGCCTAGGCTGGGGTTAAAATAGCTGGTTTATTCACTTCTTCGCAGAGCACAATAGTTTTACTGATTCATTCCACAAGTCATTTGCTAATTTTGCACCTTGAAAATAAGTATGGGCACACATACAAATCAACATGTGCAGCAAAGGCATGTGAAATGGCTATTTCTCAAGGGAAATCCCAATGAAAACATTTTAATGATCGTATTACTATTTGTAACAGCTTCTTTGACAATATTGTAACTTAAGAGCCCAATTCTGCAATCATTCCTGCCAGTAACCCACAGCAGCAAGCTACTGCAGTAACAATTTGCAAGAATACAACCGAACTCTAGTTGCAGAAGAGGATCTTCAGTGATCTGCAAAGTCATCACTCTCCCAAAATCAAAAAAAGAGGGATTAATAAAAATACTCTCTCTTCTCTCCAATGCTAGCCCTTAGCAAAATAACAGCATTCAGGAAATCGCCTAGTAAATTATTTTCCAAGTGGAAGTGTGGCTGCAACACTTTTCCCAGATCTCAGGCTATTCCTCTTTTACCACAGATTTTTAGATGGCAGCACTAATTAGAGAAGCTTAAAAAAAAATAATCTGAAATGAATGTCATAGGCTAAATGACCCCTGTGATAATGCCACTCAAATCAGTTAAATTGGTCCAGGAATTAATTGGTATCCATGTGTTTAACATTTGTTATTTGAACAAAGAATAAAAAAGGTGCCAAATTTCTTGACACTTCACTTCTAATTAAACCAACCATAGTGTGAGCATTTACATCTGCAGGATTCCTCATGGAAAGAACAGATCATGTACAGCATAATGAGTATCAAATGCAGCAAAAATGCAGGATAACCTTCATCGTGCAGAACTTAGGAACCGGCTGCTCATTTGTAAAGTATCTGACCCTTCTCCCGCTCCTAAAATCAAGACTTGTCTTCTGCACTGGAAATCACAATTAAGTGGAGGAAAAGTAAATAAATTTACTGACAAAATAAATTCCTTTTGTTACTGACAAAAATAAATTCCTAATGGAGACAGAAAAATGCAGCTCAGTTTCATGACGCTGTTCAATAATGCCTGGCACAACAAGAGTAAAGCCACTGCTGCATGGTTCTGCTGTTTGCAGAAGGGTCACCATCATAGTTGACCTAATGCTCCGAGCCCCCATAGGGGCTGTTTTTAAGCAGACAGTAAGGAGCATTGTGATAGGAGAAGTGCAGGGCAGGCACGATCCAGCATGGGTCTGTGCTTACACCTTGAATTCACAGTCCGTTCCGCACGCTGTCCTAGCAGGGTCCCTCTACGCAGGCTTCTGACAAAGAGACAAAGCCCTGTATAGGTTCAGTGCTGTTACAAACACTATTACTGTCACCAGCAAAACTCTGTGAGGTCCCAAAGCTCCTAAATAGGCTGGGTCAAGCTGCAGACCATGTGCATTATTTCGGCTGCTTCCTCATCATCTACGGTCCCTACTCAAGGTGATAGCCTCAGATCCCGATGCCTGAAAGATGGCTTTGCTCCTTTCCAACCTATCACCTTTGCCAAAGTCTTCTACAGGGTGAAGCGCCTGTGATGGATGCCTTTCCTCGGGCAGCAGAAATACGGTTGCCCCCTTCTTGCTGAGGGTTGTAGTGCTAGCTCTCCAAAAACACCCACATTATTAACGCCCTGCTTCACAGAGCCATAGAATGGTTTGGGTTGGAAGGTGTTAGGGAACACCACCCCATTGGAAAGAAGACATATTGTCTATGTTTAATTAGCATTAATTTAGACTCCTTTTTGATCAAGCATTGTTTATGTAGTGTTTGATGTCTTAATATTTAACCGAAGCTTAGAGACAGGATATCTTGGCCATCAGCATTATCCATTTAATCAAGGACAAACATTCCTTTTGGAAGAAAATAAAGGAGAGCTGGCAAGAGAAAATAGCCTGGAGTTGTCCTTAGGTGACACGCAACCATATATGGATAAGAAGGGTTAGGATGCTTCATCTGTACAGACCACCAGAGACCACCAAGGACCCCCAAAGAGAGAAAGACGTGCAGAAGAATCTGAAGTGGAGCCAAGAGGAGTGACTTAATGCCACTACGCAGCCAATGTAGATTAGAATGAATACGTATTCGATAGGTGGAATATGTATGAATTCATTGTATAAATATAATGAAGGAGCCGGCTTTGGTGTGCTTGATTTGTGGAAAACCACCGAACATCCAGCCTTGCACAACCCTGAAATAAATAAGTGTCTCTCCTGAGTGTATGATTATTGACTCATTGCACACCGGGTGATGAATCTGCTTTTTGGACAAAAAAGGGACCTGCAAAGTCCAACCCCCTGCCATGGGCAGGAACATCTTCAACTAGATCAGGTTGCTCAAAGCCCCCTCCAACCTGACCCTGAACAGTTCCAATGATGAGGCATCCACAACTTCATCACTGGTTCTAGACTGAACCTTACTCATTTTAGACCTCACTGAGAATGCTTTTAGAGGAAGTTTTGTAGCAGGTTAGTTTTGGGTTTTTGGGGGTTTTTTTTGCCTTTCTATGCAGGGAAACTGCAAAATTGCCTGGGGACAGTAATGTTAGACATTCTTGGAGAACAGATTAATGGCCAACATGCAGGTGAGACTGTCATGGGCATGTGATAAATGACTGTGTTGCATGACTACAACTCATCATGAGACTCTCAGCTCTCTAGAATATCCAATGTACAGGACTACAACAGATACTTTATACAGAACTACAGACACACATAACCTGCCCTTACACTAGATAAAATATGGTAAAGTGGGAGATCATTGTACTCCTTTTTTTTCATTCAGTAACAGACTAAATGAGGGGCTACACACAGAATCAGTTAACTGCTCTAAGACTGCTCTTGCCATCATAATAGAGAGTATTTTTAAAGTCGAAGGGGTAGACCACAATGAAATTCTATGCCTGATAAATAAAGGATTTCGTACACAACCTATTTTTCTTTTGAGACTGGAAATGTCATTATCAGCATGATCTGAAGTATGCGTGTCTCTGTGTGTACAGATGCACACATACGGATACATTTTAATGCTTAGAATAATGTAACTGATCACTTTCCAGACGGGAACATGTGGCTCCCTTTCTTGCTGTGTGTCACGCAGCCAAGCAATGAATCTAGACAGGCTTCCTACTAGGAGGTTTGGGTTTATTATTTTTTTAGAAGTGCCTATGTTTAGAGAATAATTTTGCAATAACAAAATGCCTGTAACTAACTGGAGAATCATGACAATTTTTGAAGACAACATCAAATTACTCATAGCTATTGAAGTCAGGTAGTGGAGCAATTGAGCAGGAAGGCACAGGAATTTCTAGTTGTTGACTGCACATAGCATATATAATATACAGTTAAAGAAAGAAGTCTTCCTTCTGGAAATTTTCTAACATGCTACAATTCGTACATTTGAGAATGATGACAAGATTTGGGACACCCCCAAACAACAGACAAAATAATGCACCCAATCTGACTTGGCTATGAGATTATCTGTACTTATTTCAGCTGATTTTTTCTAACTTCCAGCTTTCAGCAGAGGTTAACATAAAAAAAGCACGGCATCTTCCCAATAATTTTTATTACTCTAAAAGATATCATTTTTCCTTGCTGATGCACATTTTTGAAGAGAACAGAGCATGTTTTCATTGGCCTGGGGACTGGAACTCTTACTAAATCGACGGACGTGGAAACTATTTCACAAACACATGAACCATCCCAGCTCCTGAAGTGAATGGATGGAGAAGTCCACCGAAACACTGCACACGATGGGCGAAACCCTAGCTCCGTATCAGTCAGTGAGAGTTCTGCCATTGGCTCCAGGGCTGGGACATCATGCTGCTCCCCTCCACACTTTTCTTTTGAAAATAAGGTGTTCTGATGCTCTCCAGTCTTTACTAGAGACGTTAGTCATTAGAATCCTTCGCTGTTTCATGTGGATTCCCCTTTTCTCCCAATATTTTACCCATTTGTTTCAGTAACGCCTCCGTATCTGACATCTATTAGAGCACAGTTCTATGTCAGATACTTGCTAGCTCATCAGGGCCAGCAGCAGACTACTTGAGTCAGCTTGACAAACAGCCAGAGTTCAGAGTCTTTCCATAAATAATGACTTTGTCTTGTCAGTTGTTTTGGCCTCCGCTGTACAGCAATGCACTTCCAGAGCAGATGGAGCCGCTCGCGGCTGCCGCCCCCCATCTTCTGAACTTCCTGTTCTGTGCACAGTTCTCATCAGCACCCACTCTGCAGAGAACACCTACTTCATAAAGCTGAAATATGTCTTTTTTAAAACTAGAAAGAAAACGAATGAGTATTTTCTGTGCTTATAGAATTATTAAAAGAAAATTAAATACCTGCATTTGAATGAAAGGTTTAACCACACTAAAAAGCTATGCATTGTTTCAGCCCAAAAAATCCTATTGAGCTTCAAATGGGCCTAAACTCTATCACAGATTATTCAGAAACTTTCTCTCTTTCATGTAAAAAGGCTTTTATGAACTTTAATTCGTGCTCACATAAATGTTATTGCAGCCACTCTTAATATTAACTTCTGCATTCATAAAAATATTTATTTGTTTCTTCTGTCTTATAATTTTGAGGGCTGATTTGCACAGCGGTGTCTGAAGTGACCTTGAAAGTTAAGAAATGCATCAATTCTCTGCAAAACCACCTCCCCTGCTGTCACAGTACATTATGTGCATTGTGTGATTCCCATACACAGCTGCTCGCAATTCTAACAGCTATGTTTTAGGCGCCACTTTGCAAAGTCTCTTTATTTCAGTACCCTTAGAAGTTAAATATGTGAAGAATCAATTTAAAAATACTGTAGATTTGTGGAATTATCCACTAAATGGAAGTTGTAAAGATGTTTATATTTACAACAGCTATGCTTCCTTACAGAAGTTTAAAGACAGATGTGTAGCCAAGCCTAGCTATGACCCTAGACAAAATTAGTTCGAGGAAAAAAAGGCCAAAGACTTATACTTGCTAAATCTTTCAGTCTTGGGGCTCCCAGCTCTCCTTGCTTTGATGTGCGGAAGGGAGCCACTCCCTTTTCTTATTCCAACATGTACCAAACACACTTTGTGTGGCACAGAATCATTGCACTGGATAGATGGTTCAAGCAGACTCGGCCAGATGATGGTGCATAGTCATGGCACATAATCCAGGCATGTGCACACATGGATCCCATATTTCAGTAAAACAAATCTCAGCTATGTACCAGTCTATACAGCAACATGTGCCATGCAGCCCATCCATGAAGAACCCATTGTGTTGGGGACATGCCAAGCCTATTCTGCATGCACAACATACATGCGCTGCATAGTTATTGCTGCACAACTACTGCTTCAGTGGGAAAGAGAAGAGGATGGCATAGGGAGTGCTGAGCTCTTTCCTATTGCTCCAGCTTGTTCTTTCAGTCTACTCCACACTGTAGTTGTTAAGTATTTAATTTGTTAAGTCATGAAGAAGGGAGGTCCCAATTACACAGATCTTGGCAGTCAGGCAGACTCCAAGCATCCGTTCTTAAGAGTGGAATCTTTTAAAGGGAGGCCGAGCCATACCGTCTTTGCTGGAGCCAGAGCCATGAAGATGGAAGTGGATAGAGCATGCTTGGCAGACTTCGCAACTATTCTGCAGACTAATTAATTTTGTTCATCTCACTTTACAACCACTCTAAAGAACATCTTTTGGAATGCACTGTAATGAGGACTTCTAGCTATTGCTGAAGTACTATCAATCATTGGTGCAATCTATATTTTCCCAACATGTAATGATGTTGTAAAGACTGAAAAGACTTAATTTGCCTTTTTTTTTGAAAGCAAGACATACACAGGAGAAAGTATATGCCCTGGCAGGGAATGTGCCCATATTAAAGCAGATCCTGCTCTGACTCCCTTTTATACTGCATTTCTAGTGAACATTTGAAAAATACAGGAATTTTGTTGGTGATACAAAGTAGAAGCCCCTTCTCACCATGATTCAAAATGGTTTCTCAAAGAGAATCTTTGACAGCAAGTTTTGGTAGACATCAAATAATAAAACCTTTGAGTTGTTCAAATGCATGGTTTTAATAAAATTATAAATAGTTGAGGGCATGAGAGGGGAGCAGGGCTTTATAAGGGAAATCCTTTCATCTCCTGAGTGCTTCAAATGAGCTAAGAGTAAATTCACATGGAACACAGTTTTATATTAACAGTTAAGCACAGTAAGGTCAATCCATTTCTTTACAGTTATGAAATAATCTGCTTAGCCATTTTAGTGTAAGAATTAGATTTTCCTGCTCTAGAGTTTCTCTGTTACTGTACTGCAAGCTACAGCACAGTGTAAGGTCCAGACTTACATGCATGATGCATTCCTTGCAGTGCAGCAATGCACTTTGAGGGTCATGGGTTTTGACCCTGGTAGCACAAATCTGTATGGGAAGACCAACATTATTTTGGCAAATCCTACAGACTTGCTGTGCACATTGCACTGCAGGACATGAAAGCATTTCTCCTACCCCAGCCCCAGGGTGACCGGCAGCTGGTAACTGCTGGGTAGAAGGGTAACTTCCTACCAGCCTCCCTTGAGCAGGCGTTTTCATACCTACAAAATACTTCAGTAGCATGCATGAAAATAATACAGGCAACTGCCTTTTTCCTGTAAGAAAGAGGGGTGGGTGCTCAGAAGAGCTGGAAGAACTGCTACTCAGTTTAAATTAAAAGAGGGTACATTTATATTGGACATAAGGAAGAAATTCTTTCCAATGAGGGTGGTGATGCGCTGGAACAGGTTGCCCAGAGAAGCTGTGGATGCACCCTCACTGAAGTGTTCAAGGTCAGGCTTGTCGGGGTTTTGAGCAATCTGATCTAGTGAAAGATGGCCCTGCCTATGGCAGGGGGGTTGGAACTAGATGACCTTTGAAGGTCCTGTCTAACCCAAACCATTCTGTGATTCTACTCAAGTCTTCCCCTATAACAGTAATGTCACCCAAGCAACTTCACTAAGGCACTCTGCTTGGACAGACAGACAAACTGAGGAATGTATACACAGGTTTTCTGGAGGGGCTCAAATGGATAGGCTTTGCTTGAACAATCTGGAAAATAAAGTCATCCTGTATAGCTACCTCTACCTTCAGCATCCCCACCATGGTTCTATATTTTAGGTAAGTTTTTAAGACAGCTACATGACAAACACTGTGCTGTTCAGAGGCATTTTGTTGAGCAGAAACATTCAAACAGAGGACTTACCAGACAGGATCATCTGAAGCATGAACTTGGGTCATGCTGCATTTCCCACTGCCAAGACTGGTGCTAGCAGGGCTAGGAAGCAGGAATTCCTCAGATGGAGTCTGAACGCAGAAGTGATGAGAAGACTCCAGGAGTCCTTCTCTGTGCCTCAGGCAGAGGGCATGGAGCTGTCTCTGAATTTCCAGAGAATGGGAAGGGGACGCGGAAAGCTCTCTATTACCTATTTCAAACTGGTCTAGACTTTGCTGGTGAACACTATTCAAAAACTCAGCATACATTTAATTAGGGGTACCTGGGCAGCAATCTTTTAATGTAAACAGTTCTCATGGATTCTACAAGTCTCTAATACATTAGAGCTGGGTCCCTGTCAAAAAAAAAAACAAACATGTAGAAGACCTAGCCTCTGCAACCTAGGGAGGAGCTAGTTATACCTAAGGAAGAGTCCTCCAAAATTATCCATTGGTTTATATTGAAAGTTTTGATAAGCAAAAACAGAAGATGAGAGAATGACCTACTCTGCTGGGGAAAAAAGCAAATCTACCTCTATATCTATATTTTAAGTACGATTGTAAACCATTTACCTAAAGCTCAAAATGGACAAAGTATTTCTATACTTTAGGAAGGCCTACCCAGATGAGAATGTCTGCATTTAATTTTTTCCCCAATTATCTTCTGACACAGATATTTGCCATCACCAAGAAATTTCCATGCTGCATTCCTCCTTTTTTTTTTTTTTTTTTTTTTTGCTAGCCTGCTGGGAACATATAGTGAAGTTCAATGTTTCCCATATTCTTGTTCTGAACAGTTCCTCCTTTTTGAATCACATCATCCATATTATATTTTGGTCTTAACTTTCTCCAGCTCTCCTCTGTCCAGTTAGAGGTTTTATTTCCATGCAAACCTGCCATTCTGTAAGCACAGATCTATGGTGTGCTGCCACTAAACTGAGACCCCTCTCTCTCGTAGAGCGGCTCACCCTTTGAACCACATTCAAAACTGAGTTTGGTACTGTGAGGTTACATGATAAAACCTCACCTCCACATCCACAAAGGAGCACAGAGAGATGATGGCAGGAAGAGGAGCCCAAATAATACCCTGCCCAGCTATTCCTAGGCCCATCACTGGAGCCATCAGCTCATTAAAAGCCCACCTGCACAAGCCCAGAGGAGCACAGGGGCACAATGGCAGGTGGGGAACCCAAATTGAGGGCTCAGGGGAAGGAATTTATATGTACATATGCTGTATGTACATGTAGCTTCTGGGAATACATCTTCAGCCTTGCTACTGGTTGGACCATGGAGCTGCAGCAGCCTCACCTCTCTTGGGCTGTCAGATCCAACACAACGTATTTTCCCCTATACGTCTAGCAAAATCTCTTCCTTTTTCTACTGGTACATGCAATTTCAAAACAGAAAACAAATCAGAAAGTACTTTAAAACACCTGAAAGAGATGGCAGGAGAGATATTACAGCTCTTCTAAATCCCTGGATATTTTGCGTTTAGCTTTCCAGTATCTATTAGCCAACTTCAGACTCGGGAACAAAGACGACTGGAAAAGTCTTTCCTGACAATTGTCAGTCCCTTGTTATTAGTTTCTTGGTTTTGTAGGCCACGATATTGCACAGTCCTACTTATTTACTGAGCTCTGTTTGGAGAACAGACTGCAAGAGTGGGATTTCTGCTCCCGCTGACCCTAATACAATTGTGCTACTCCACAGTTAGAAACCTGTTACTGGTTTCCTACATTATTAATAATCAGGTTTATGCTATTTCTTTTTACACCAGTATTGTCCTCTGGCAGATGCAGTCAACACTGCTGTTTGCCTGGGTTTTGCTACACAAGCGTATTTACAGAGAGCAACCACCTCCTCTCTTTGCCTTTTTTTGCTATGCTATGTAATTCAAACTAGTTAGTGCCCCCAACGAAGATACTCCTGCTTTGCTCCCTATTCTTATTAAGCATTCTTCTCCATCCTGTAAAATGCATATGCCTCTTTAGCATCCAACAACTCCATCCTTAGCACCCAACAAGCTCTCTTCTTAAGTTGTTTCAGCTACAGGCAACTTTTCGTACATGTGGGCAAACAGAACTGGAAGAAATCTCCTAGCCCCAGTGCAGCAGCATTAATGCCACATATGCCTGGCTGTAATTTGCTGCCCTGACATGCACCAGCAACAGGCTGTAGTTCAGGATCACCTATCTGTGATTCCTTGGTAATATACCACAGTGACTCTTTCCAGCCAAGAAAATCTTATTATTAGTCTCAACATATATTTTCACCTATGAAATTCTGCCCCGCTTCTATTAGGCTTTCACATCGTCCAGTTTCTTTCTGCATGACAGCCCACCTTCCCCTGCACTAACTTTGGGTCACCAGCAATGTACATTAGCACACCCCTAATATGCTAAAGCCATTTACAGGACCCTACAACTGTCCTGAACACCATCCTTGAAGAGCTCTGCTAGTAACCTCCCTGGATCCTGATCACTTCCTTTTCAGCATGACCCACTGCTGCCTCCGCATCTGTCAGTGCTTTGTTCAAAACCAAAGCCTTAAAAATAAGATCTGAAATGTGCAAGGGTACACAGCTATTCAGAACACAGAGTTCTTGCAAATGACTTTCTAAATCATACCTGTTTTTCCGAAACCTTTCTCAGGCCTCTTTCTCAGGCACCAGGAACTGATGCGCCATTTCTTTGACTGCTTTGCTGCGGAACAGAAACTGCACATAAATAAGTGAGTTCTAAACAGATATTGCTTTGAAGAGACTCTTTTCAAAACTGATTTAGCTGGCAGATACTGAAAGAATTACTAGTTTGGCCATACTAAATAGCAAATGCACCCTAAAAAACTAAACAGAAATATACACTTCTGGAAAGTGGTATAAACTACCAGATTGTTATCAGGGAGGAAGAAAATTTTTCTGGAAGTGTCATTTATACTGACTTGAGAATAGTTATCGGGAATAAACAACGCAAGATCTGTTGCAGAACAAGTGTATCCTGTTCAGAAAAGCTATATAAGGAAGATTCTGTGCCCCAGCCACAGAGGCTATATTATCAACTCTTTACAGCGCACTTGAAATAGAGCCCTGTGTAGTTCTGGTTTGAAAGCCTCTGAAAACCTATTGAAATGAAGGCCAGGGAGAACTGAAGAGGCATCTTAATTAAACAGATTTGAAAAAATATCCTTATTCCTTCAAATCATTCATGGACAAAGCAAACAAGCATTCCTACTTCGGCAAGGGGAGACTACTTGGAGTCTTATTTCAGCTATGACCCTAGGAACTTGGTCCTTTCACCTTGGTTCTTAGAAATATTTTGAATATGCTCTCTTTTCTTGTAAAAACAAAACAGGAAGAAAAGCATGAAAAAAAGTCTCTTCAAACGCCTGCCAATGAGCCTTACACCCAGCCTTCATAGAGCAGCTTTCCTACTGCAAGGGTTTGCAAGAAACTGCATGGGGACTTGCAGTAGTCAGCTTATTTTCTTGGAGTAATAAGACAGACCAAAAAGTAAACTTACTCTGTGGAAAGAGTTGGAGATAGAATCCACCTAGCTGAAGCAACTAGCCACTCTCTGATCAGTATAAAATTCCCAAACCTTCATGACTTGGGGGATTCAGAAAGGCCACCTACAACCACAGACGATGCCCGCTTGAGAGAGCAGAAGCCATGACTGCCCAAGCACCAAGCTCCCAGAATGAGCTTGGTGCCAAAAGTGAGACTTCACATCCAAGTCCAGCCTACGCTCAAGATTATAGCAGCTATTCCATTCCTATCATTGCATTTTACTCTTCAAGGTGGCAAAGCACTTTGGAGGAGGACATTCATATTTACACTCAGGTGTAATGGGAACCCAGAGTTCACACCAATTTCTCAGTGACATGCGCATCAATGGTTAAGCCAAGCCTTTTGACTCCTGCTTTGGCGCTCACCTTTTAGAGCGTGTTCGAAGTAGCACCCGGCTAACTACCAGACACCAACTAACCTCATCACACTTCTGTCAGGAGAAAACCTTCCCCCCTCTTCAGGCAAGTTTCACATTGGCCTTGAGGAGTCATATTCATAAACATGAGTCTACATAAAAATTAACTCTGATGTAACATTCTCAGAGAAATATCAGTGCACTTGAACTTTTGATGTCAAAAAAAGTTGCGACACCTTAAATCCTGAACGAGTGCTCCAGCAGGAGTTTTGTAAATACTGTTTAGGTGACCTGTGACATGAAGCAGATCAGAGGATTACTGGGAGAGGAATATCCTTTGAAGTGTCCAACTGTGAAAAATGGCACATTTATTTCTATTTCTACCACATCATCACTACTAGTAGAATATACTTCATCTATATCTATGATATAATTTAACTCTTTTTTTAATTTTGCGTTGGTATTTGAGGCTTTTTTTTCTGCTGAAAGGGTACTACCTTTAAAAATGTGACACCTGACCAGCTGAAATACCAGCAACGTGACTGCTTGTGATATAATCCTGCAAAGTCTAGCAGAGCACAAGAAAGGAATTTAGCTTCAGATCTTGTCTTTGCAGAATCATCTTCCAGCCATGGGTGGACTTTCCAGGGCACGTACCTTCATGGAGGTATGTGCAAGTGTGTAAGTGCACTCATGGGATTGTGTGCATCTGTCTCACATTCACATGTGTTCACATTAGAAAATGAACACAAAAGCTACAGCTGAAATGATGTCTCCATTGACACCTGTCATTTAAATTTCAGTGTCCCCACACTACAGAGAACTCTAAACAAACTTCTTCATACAAAAACTCATGGTTTAGACTTCTTTGTTTTTTCCCATGCTTCTTCCAAACTTTTACAGGTAACCCTGGTTCCTTACATGATCCTCTAGCTATTCACTTCCCATTGCATCATTTCCCTACAAAAGCTGACAAGAGCTGAACATAATATGGAGGAAGATTTCATTTGCAAATTTTAATGCCAATTTATGCAAAATAACACCCTCAGAAAGATGCTAATGTTAAATTCTTTTATCTGACAACTACTGTCCAGGCTTAACACACAGCTAATCTCTTGCAAAAACCTAGCCAGATATCATTTTCCCTGGATACAGGACAAAGAGACAGTTACATGCTTCCCACCTTGCATTTGTCCACAGTGAAGTTCTGTAACCTGTTTTTTAACTGTGGAAAAATTTTCTGGAAACTATCATGATCTTTGATTTTTCTGGAGATTATCAGAACCTTTTTGCATCTTCAACCAGAATAAAATGAAGAGGACTATGTATTGAATAGCTCCCTCCTCCTCCCCTCACAATGTAAGAACGCCCACCAGCTCGTTGCTGATGATCCAGGCCTCTGATGGTTACTCTCCTTCCATCAGAAGGAGCAGGAATTTATCTACAGTGGTGTTAAAAACCAGGGTGAGTTCGTGCATGGGTCAGTGCTTCACCCTGGCCCTGGGCACTGCCCTCCCCTGCAGCCCAGATGTTTCCTGACCATGCTTAAAGGGCTCAATAGCTGTCTCCTCCCCCTGCCTTTATGCTTCTATCTTCAGCACTTCAATGTTAGTGACAGTAGGAGAGTAAGGTTCATAATTACACCCACTTCCCTAAGTTAGGTATGCTATCGGCCACATCTGTTTCTTTGGTGATGTAATTGTTTTTGGTGAGTTACATATGACCGTAACTCAGCTGCTCCCTCCTGAAATTCTTCCAGAAACCTTGGATGAAAACCCTTCATCCCTAGTGACTTAGTGAAATTATGCTTCTCTCTCTGGTTTATCTTTTTTCTTTTAAACTAATACCTCTCTCTGCTGGCAGCTGACCTCCATCACCTGCATAAAGGGAGTCATATGGAAAGCCTGTGCTGATTTCAGAGACAAGACTGTAAATAAACAGCAGGTATTAAAAACTGCCTGCACTGACAAACAGCTTTATTTAAGTTGGATTTTTTTGCTCATTAAGATTCCAAATAAAGATTACATTAGGCTTTTTTTAACAGGCTATACTTGCATAATAACCCCTGTTACTGTGCATTTGGTGCTGAACTTCTGAAGAACTTCAAAGTACTGAACTGGCAGAAATCACTGGCTAAATCCTAGGGATCCAAGCTTTTTGAAGTATTCATCTTTTGGCAGCTGCAGCTTCTTCTGCAGGTGCAGGGAGAACATTTTCTTTAGGTCACTTTGTTCATCTAGCTCAATTCAAAGGCTAGTTCACTCAAAGCCGAGAAAATCTTCGGTTGCTAGATACAGAGGGCCAATTTCCAATTTACGGATAAAAACTAGATAGCAATGGATGAGGTCTAGGCAATTGAAGCTTTTATGACATTATGATCTGTCAGTTCGCTTATTAACTGGAAAAAACTTGCATCTAAATTTATCAAAATGTCTTTGAATTCAGTTTTTTAAAAAGTCTTCAGCACATTTAAGGAAGCTTTATATAATTGGTTAAAAAAATATACTGTTTGCAGTTTTAAAATTTAATTTCACATTTCATCCAGACAGAGATTGGTATGATTTGTGGACAAAACACAATCTATTGAAAAAATTGCAAATGGAGGCTAAGCTATGTAGTTGCTTAAATAAACGTGGCTAGATATGACAGAACTTTCTGATTAACAAAATAAGTCTGACTATTGTGCTGAAGCAGTAGTCCCTTGTGGAGCTGCATAACTGACAGCTACTTACAAAGAATAAAGTATGAAAAAATAGAGCAAGGACTTAAGCTAGCACACCAACAGTAGTGTGGTTTTGCTTTTAGCAACCCCATATCCTGGAAGCCATGTTCTTAGATGGACATATAAAATATGCCATCCTGATGCCGTATAAAACTCCAAGACAGCTGGAATACCTGCCTTAAAGTACCATTGCCCACTGGTTCTCTTGGTGTATTTATTGGAGGTATGTGTTAAAAATGCAGTGCTTTATGTTGAAAGACAAAACGCAACTTGTGTCTAGACCATCTGCATTCCACAAAGCGTAAAACGGGGCCTTCAACAGCACAAGATATCTCCCTGAGACAACTCTCAGGGGACCAAGGGAGCTCCCCTCGGCATGACTTCCCGGCAGGAAGAGAGGAGAATGATGTAAGGGAGGTAGATTAGATTAAAATGAATAAAGGGGAGTGTATAAAGATATAACCAGTGCCCTTAGAGACAAATGCCGGTGAGTGCTGTGGGGATGGGGAGGGAAAAGGGAAGTGGGATTTAGCACTCATCCAACAACATAGTTGCTTGCATTGTTAGGATGCAGTTCTGTTATTACAAGGAGACAAAAGCTGCAGGACCACGACGGCACCAGCTATGCGCTAAGGGACTCTTGGAGGAGGACTGACATAACTTCTCCTATCTCCAGGAGGGTTGTCTGGTATTTTATTTCACCAACAGTTCAACAACCAGGGGAAAGATTGAACAGAAAAAGCAGGAGGATGCCCTGGTGAAAGGTATGGAATCTGTGAATTTGGCTGAAAAAGCGCTAATCATGTGGAATTAAAGTTCATGAAACAAATGGTTGACCAGGCTGCCCAGCAGCCGGCGTGACAGCAGGAGTCCTCACCCCTTCCAGCACCCTCCCATGCTGCAAACCTGCTCCCTTGGCCACGCTGGCACAGCTGATAGACAAGCTGCACTGTAAACCAGATCAGACCAGCTTGGAATTAATCCAAGCTAAAACCAACAACAACCTGTAAATCAATGCTGTAAACCACTATAAGTCTCTGCTGATCTATAGTGACCAGGAACTGTTAAATTTTTCATTACTTGTCCTTAGACTAATGGACAGAAAGAACCTCTTTTCTGCTGAATTGTCCTACATACGGAAACACTTTTTTGCAGGTATTCAAGAAAACTGAGCAAGCATTTTACATTATTACATTAACAGTTATAATAATGAATAAATCATCATCGTTATTTCACAATGACATTTTGCTTTGTTTTTGTATGCTGACCTTCACACACATTGGCACTTGCTCATGCTGTAGCATTTGCCTGGGCAAACTGAGCAACTTTATCTGAACAAATCATCACTCGTGCACGTAAGTGAGAACACACACTATAAAGCTGCATGCACAATTTCAGGCACCAGCCAAAAAAATCTGCCTCTCCCATTCTAAACCATGTAAACATTTGTGGTCAAGACCATCTTTAGAAGAAAATCTTCTGTGTCTTATGAAGTGTGGAAGATGCCAAAGTCATACAAAAACATAAGCCATTTGCTTCCGTTTCCCCCGGTAGAGAAAAAACAGAAGCGAGACACCACTTGTAAAGAATGCAAATTGATTATGTGAAGGAAATTATGAAATGAGTAGTGGATAAGGCCGTGTTTGGAGGAACATTTTCTTCTTTCCCTCTATTCCCGTGCAAAAATCCAGATAACAATGACCCTCAGACCAGCAACACTCCCTTCTCACTTCTGTGCTAATAAGTACCTTCCTCTTTGATAAAGAGGGTTGAGAAATAAAGCCAGTATTCACGGTATGCATCTCTCCACTTTGATCACCAAGCATTGGCCCCTCTCTCCACCCAACCCAGACACACGGGGGAATTCGTGGATCCCATGGCTCAGCTTCTTCTTTTGATAAGTCTGAACTTCAGATGTCCTTGGTAATGCACGGTGCCCACCCCCCCTGAGGGCCTCGTGGCTTGACGATAAGCAGCCAGAAACCTGAGATCACCTCTGAGCACATCTGCAAAATATCAGAGAAACAATTTCTACCAAAGCTGAGACCACAAGGGAGCACTTTGCCCATGGTGACTGAAAATTGTACCGAAGGGCCTTCAATGGTAATCTTTACAAAGTAGCTGGTGGATTGTGTTCAAAAGCTCTTCAATGAAAGCGCTCCAACATCTGGACCGCAAAGCCAATTAAAAAAATCACACGGACCTGATTCTCAGGGCTGAAGAATACCAGCCTCACTGGTGCCCATCCCTGGGCCAGCAGTAACAAACACCTTTTGGGTCTTTGCCACCATCAAAAACGAATCTCAGGCACCAAACTTGAAAAACTAACCACTAATAGTACCAAGGCATCACTGCTGCTGAACTGTATAAAGCGTAAGTGAAAGGCTTTGCCTAAACAGCCCTTTAGCAGCTGTTTCCTCAGTCACTGCTACACCTTCTATAAGGTATTTGACACACATTGGAAAAAATGTACCCAACACAGGCAGAAGTATTGACTGCAGGCATAAGCCAGCATGATTATTTCCACCCTTCAACAGTAGCTCTGTTTTTACTAACCCAGACACAAACACAGAGGCTGATTAATCATAAAATGTCTGAAGTACAAATACTTTCTATCCTGTTTGTCAAGGGATTAATTTAGCATGGAACAAAACTAGAAAGCAGACAACAATTTAGCATAATGATATCCGTTTCCTTCAGTTCCCTTTTGATAATTGAAAGAAAGCTTATATTTTAAAAATTAAACTAAACAAAATTAAATTTTAAGATTAATACCATTATCACATTTGAGTAGCTCATGCTTTTTCTTGTTGCAAAGCTAAAATTCAGCATCACACAGACAAAAAGGTTTACTATAATTAAGGTATCCCATGAGCTTAATACTTCTGCCAAACAAAAGCAAGTAAAGGTTTTGCACTTTCAGACCCACCAGTGAAGGATCTTCCATTTTACTATTTGTGTCATCTCTCAGTTCAGACTGAAATTTTCTATCAATTTTTGTCACCTCTAGGAATACTCCTTCTGTGATGTTCAGTAAGGGCCTGAACAGACTTATCAAAAATTAGCCTCATTTAATGCAGAAATTTCTGCTTTTCTAAGCCTTTCCAGAGAGAAGGCTGAAGATGCTTGCCTTAAAAATCAAGTACTTATTTTTTTCTATTGCACATTTTCTATCCTGAATTCGTCAGTTGTCTGGAATATGTATTTCCCTTCCCTTTCTTTTACTTACATTTTTAAAATTCCACTGGATTACTCAGTTATAAAATGTAATGATGTGAAAGGGTTAAATATAGTCTTTTGGTTTGCTTTTTTCCTCCGAACACTAATGGAGTAATGTTGCATAATATCATATATTTCCTTATTTCTCCTTATTATGAAAATTTCATATAGTACAAAATCTGAATTCCTAATCTTTAGACTACTGAACTTCCTATTCCAACAATATTTTCAGTGTTCCTTATATAGGGCTTCTTAATAGTTACTATCATCCTCACCACTTTCAAAGTCTTTCAAAACTTCTGCAGTATGAATATAACTGTCCTATTATGATTGAAAGACCTTCAGAACACAGATCAAACCCCGTTTTTTGCTTCACAGATGAGCCAGTGTTTGCTTAATGATATACACTCACACTCCAAAGTCTTATACAGCTTTTTATCGCCCACCCCCACCTCTCATCACTAATATCAGTGTGTGGGCAAGGCGGTCATGCCGAGACATTTTTACCACCATTAGGTTAGCCGAAAGGTAACTTTAATGCAACAAACAGTCCAACTTTTCTTGTGGGATCTTTATCTTCCACTGGCTTTACCAGAGGTAGAATTAGTACTTCAGGCTATTGTTGAACCCTTTTTGGTTTGTACCACACCAGTTTTCATTCTGCAGTCTCTTCTGGTTTGGATAGCAAACACAACGGTTTTCTAAGGGCATGACCCAGAGCATGCTGATGTTAAGTGGAAGAATTCATATTGACTTCAATGATCTTTGGTCTGATGCCTAAGTAAACCGAAAGACAACCACTATTTAGTTAAAAATAGTAATGCTCTTGAGACCTTATAATGGTTTTAGGAGTGAGAACCACTCAAATCAAAAGATAAATTTTCAGCTCAGTGTTAACAATCCTATGAACAGCTGCCACTGATAACTATACCGACCCTTCAATAAACTTCTAATTTGCACGACCTGAATACTTAGATATGTGACTGCATGACTTGCATGCAAACCAATGGGAAATCAGATTTGCTGTAGATTTAAACAACAGCCATGAGAGCTTGCACAATTCCACTTAATTGCGGAATTACAAATGTAATGTACTTAATTACGAAGTGCTCTTTTGGCAGCGGTGTGCCTTGAAAAGAATGAATGAAGGCCACCTAATCTTTTTATATTGGAAAGTTCTTACATGCAAGAACAAAAAAAGTAACTGAAATTAAATTCCACTAAAATTAAGAGGAACATAGATTTCATTAATCTATGGTAAATTAAAAGAAGATAGAAAAAAATTTAAGGGATGATTTTGGAAAGCTCCAGGCTTAAAAAATCCCCAAACTTTTTCATATGCATTTTCTACTTATTTAAATGCTTTTTTACATATAGAAAGAACTCATCTGTCACACCAGTGATGTCTTCATCTTATGTGAAACAAAAGCATAAATTCCTCACTCCCATAACTCTTTTAACAGGAAAACTTTGCAAATTAAAGAAAAAAGCTATCAAAAAATCAAGAGGAAACTTTACCTTCTGAAAGGTATTAACTCACACAAGTTTTCTGGTGAATCAAGTATAGAAACAGATCCACACATATATCCCCAATAATAATCATTTATTTATTGGTACTATATGCCAAATTAAAGTAAATTAATATTATGAGTTCCTTTACATTTTATATTTGTTATTATTAGTCCTTGTTAGTCACTCAAACTCTGCCTAAATCCTCTTTCAAATGGAAAGGCAAATTTTTAACATTAGGGAGATATGATAAAAATATTTGATGAAATAATATTTTAGGAAAATAAAATGGACGCTCTGTTGAAGCTGAGATTATTCTGCAGGTGTTTTCAATTCAGCAACATCCTTACCTTGTGGGTCTGTGAGAGAGATTCACGCAGTGTGTTTGAACACAGCAGCTCCCAGCACGGGCTCTGTCCATCTATGGGTGAGCCTGACTGCAGAAGCTGGTACCGAAACAGGACTCACCAGGCCATGAGCCTGGAAGTGGGCTGCCTAAATAAAAGCTGGGAGTTGGCAGTCTGGTTGGCAGGTTTTCCTCAGAACAAGTTAAATGCAGCATATATCTTTTAAACCTAACAAAGCAGTAGGAATAGCATGAAAATCTAGATTAACTACACTCACGGCAAATTCTTGGTCCGATTTCCTATTGCTGGTTTTTCTATCATCTTCTAAAAGCAACTCTGAAGCCATTTGTTTTTATTCTTTTATATGTTGGATATTGGGATGAAATTCATCCTAGTGCAACAAGTTGTGTTGCAATTCAACCCTTATGAAGTCTCTACAACATTAATAATGCTGTGTGATGGGGTGGTACAGCCTGCGTTACCCATCTGTTTTTATAATTCAGCATGGGACAAGGTAGCTGAGCAGGTGCAGGTAACTTTCTCCCATAAAGGTCTGCCCCTGAAAAAAAAAGCAAACTAATAACAGAGACTCTTGCACGTTTCAAACAAGATCAAGCTTACCACTAAAGAAACAGTTATTAATTTGAATTGAACATTGCCAAAACATTCAAAGACGATGCAGAAACTGAAATCACCACCCCAGAATAAATCCTGCAGTGGCTGGAAAAAAATAAAGAAATGTATTTTATGTCAGTAATTAGCATCTGTAAAGAAAACCCTACATTAATAAAGAAAAAACAAAAGGGAAAAAAAAAAAGCATGGAAATAATTGTTTAGTTACTATGAATAGAAGAAAACACATTTCTCTGAGATTAACTCTGTGTCAAGTTTGGAGCCTTGAAAGACCGCCAGCTGTCTGGGTATACATATTTTACCACTAAAGTATGCTTTTGTTTCAGAATGGTTGAGACCCCCAAAATGATGTAATCCCCAGTGGAAGACTGACGAGCTTTGAGATATTCCAAAACACAGATGACACACGAAATAGCAAGTAATCAGTGTAACTATATTGTGTATTATCCTGCAAGAATCCAACAACGCAAACCTAATGCACCAGATAACAGCATTGCTTTGAGCAAACCAGGAGTAGAACGTCACAAAGATTTTTACAAAGAAGAAATCATTCGAGAAGGACAATTATCTACATGGGTGGAGGGAAGAAAGATGGAGGGGAACATATGCCTTTCATAATTAGGGGCCCTGATTATACTGTAGCCGAAAGGGATTTTTTACATTTTAAATGTGATTACATTTCAGAATGAAGCACACTAATTGGTATTTCTGCAGCCTGTTTGAAAAGAACTTCATCTACTTAGGGAGGGGGGAAAAATAACAAAAGCCAGTGACCTTCATACCATCTATGCCTAATATCTAGTATTTTTGCTTGAAGTATTCATGGTCCCTTTTCAATTGCTGAAGCTATCTCTGGGAATAAGTGCTCTATGACTCATCCCAGTTTATCTCCTCGAAACCAGGAAAGAGATACTAGTGAATATACTCAAATTAAATACATATTAAATCCAACAATCACAGCTGCTACAAGGAAAAGCAAACCAAACTGCTCTGTCTACCACTACAAGTAAGAGACTGGAACAAGTTATCTGCACAGGCAACACACAAGACAGCACCTCAAACCCAGGGCCATTGAGGGAGTTAGTTAAGGAAGGGACATGTGCATTGTAAAGTGCAGAAACTCCCACTTACTGCAAAATAAAAGGCATGATGCACTCCTAGTTCCTATCGGTCTGCCAGAAACACTGTGTCGCTAGAGAAGCAGATTGTAAATGGGCATGGAAAAATAACAAAGGTTGTTATTTCTTGTCTCATAAAACCAGCTGTGAGTAAAGTTATACATGTTTCTCAAAATATATGCCAGACAAATATGTCCTTTCTGTACAGAGAAATGCTGTCTAAGACACAAGAACTATAAGAAACCACCATGAATGTAACTTAGGGGCCATCAACTCGAAGTAAAATGTCCAGACCTTTAGAAAAGGATAGCATCGGTGAAAGGAGATAAACTTTGAATATAAGACAATTTCTGAAGAAAGAAGGGGTTTGCAGAAGGTGAAGCAAAGAGAAAGGCACACATAAATAACTACAAACAGGCATAAAGCAACATCCAGCCTTTGCAACCTGACCATTACTGACGAAGCCCCCAGGAGCAGCTTGGGCACTGACCATCACCACCCGCCGCAGCTCCTTGCAGGCACGTCACAAGCCAGGCAGGTATGCTTGCTCCGTAGGTACCTAACCAACTTGGTGAAGAATGGTTCCCACACCTCTCCCTTGGGAATGGAGGGACAAGTACTTCATAAGGCTGGTTCAAGGCTTCCAACTAAACAAGATGAATCATGCCCTTGAAAAACCTCTTTCTGTTGGCCATAAAAATACAGACAGACAGACCAGGTTCCTATTTTAAACTTGGGTTAAAGTAGGGTGGTGGGAACAAACCCAGCATACTCCACTTCCATCCCAGATCAGTACAAGTACGTGTTTTGGGGGAGTAATGTAGGAACAGAGGGGTTTTAGGGAGCTATACAAAAAATAAGTGTAATGCCTTTGTTTAATTTTATTTTTGTTGTTTTTTTTTTTCCTTTTTAAAAATGAATTTGATATCCAGTTGTGGCTGGAACTGTCTTACAGTAGCTTCTTCTGGGGAACAGAGGAGATCTATGAGTGGGAGAGTAAGAACATGGCATTTCCACTTGGGAATACAACTGGTCACTGAAGTCTCCCCACCATAAATGCTTGACCTGAAATTAGGAATAACGAAGGGTAGGAAGATACTTTACATACATGAATGCAGCAGAGGTGCGAGAGCCCTCAGGTAGGAGCCTGGGGAGACCAAAGAAAGCCTTTAGAAGGGGGTGGACAAAAAAAGAGGAATCGTAGCAAGGAGCTAAGGGCAGACTGGATCCATGTAAGTGATGGAAAGGCAGAGGGAAGAACTGGGGCAGCAGACTGCAAATGGGGGCAGAAGTAAATACAGATGAACAGGAAGGCATACAACATGGATGGTGGGGGAAAAGCGGTGTGGCATGAAAAGACAGAAGTAGTTAAAGGAATATGGGCAGAAAATCTCAAACTGAATCAGTTATTCATAAACCTCAGTACTCTTGATGTCAAATACCTGCAAAGCCTAGGTGGCATGTTTACCCACTGGTAAACATTTGGTCCATTTGGAAGACAACCTGCTATTGCACTGATCACTTCACCAGTGCAGGCAGCAGACAGCTATGATGTGCAGCCAAATTATTTGAACTTGCCAGCAAAATGAGTATCATTCTCCACAGTCAAAATGTTGTTTCAGCTTTTAAGTGTTTTGTTTGCTTATTTGGGAAATTATGTTGAAAGCATCAAAGGAACAACAGTGAGTTTGTGAAGGCAAGCACTCAAAAGTTAACAAATGCCAGAATTACGGTTCCCCAGCATGAACAACATTAAGATATGGATGCAATTGGTTAGCCGCGATTATTTCTTTTGCCATTTCTTCCTCACTTAGTGCACAGGATTTGCACGAATGGGAGCAGAGTATGGAGAATATGGCAGAAAGGGACAGAAAAGAAAAGATGATGATGAAGCTGAAGAATTAGATTCTCTGACTCCTAATTCTCATCTGCTATTAGGCAAGGTTACTGGAAGCAAGGCTCTTCCCAAATTTTTATTTTATTAGGTGTTTCTCATTTATGGCCTCCATTCTAATAAATCTCCTTTAAGCTAACACAAGCCACTGACATGTCTATATATTCTCCAATTGCTCAACATTTTAAGAGAGCATAAGGAAAAAAGTCAGAATTCCCTCCAGGATCAGGGCATATCTCCAGGGAGCCTCCTGGGCATATGTGGTGATATTCAGTAACAGCCTGGGAAAGAAGTTGTAATCTGTGTAGCTCTGCTTAGTGAACAGGCAGCAGCACTCCTCTAAGGCTAGAAGCATTCCCCAGAGACTGTTTCAGAACTCTAGGTCTACCTATCTCTCCCTCCATTTTCTTTAACGTCTCGGGGCACGTCAATACACACGATGTACACAGATTTGTAAAAAGAATACGCACAGACAGCACCAGAAACAAAAGCCTGAAGAGGAGATTTGAATAAACCAGTAACATTCACACATTATACCCACACATTCCTGACATTAACACAAATTCATGCAAGTTGAATACATATTTGTATTGGTTTTCATCAAATAAATGTCTAATCGACTATGACTGGCTGTTGCCACCTCTCATCAGGCAAGTATTTCCACAATAATGTTTATTTTAATGAATAAAGTGGGAAATTAAAAAAGAATCAGACATCTGGTTCTAAACTAGCCTCAGCAATGCATAATACTTTCTAAAATTGTGTAGGGTGCAAACATCACTGTTGTTTACACAAAACTCTCAATTAACATAACTCCCTCAATCCAGTTTTACAAACACTACTTTCCTTCCCTGATGAAAGGATATCCAGGAAAAAGAGGAGAAAAAAAAATAATCCTTAGGCTATGATCTGTGAACTTTCCTGTCTTGACAGACCACAGTCCCAGTGTCTGCAAAATTGAGCAGGAGGGTCACAGCAAAATGTAACTTGACCTGAACTTTAACCACCAGAGGTGACATTTACTCAACTATAAAATTTTAAACTAAACAAGAACAAATAGGGAGAAAGGGACTATGAGAGCACCTTCTCCATGTTGATTTAAAATTCAAGGCCATGAGGGATCTGCCCCTTAGGTTTATAGTAAGGGCTGGAGTACACCGGGAGATTTGTGATAAAGTATTCATTTAAATAAGGTAGTGCTTTTGAATTTCTGCAGTACGTGACAAAATTTAGACCTTAGTGAAAACAGTTGTAGCACTAACAACGAATCTAAAGTATTTCAATGGTTATATTAAGAAAAAGTTGTATTAGCAAGGTTGACAGATCAATGAAAATATTTAATCCTGCTTATCCCCTTACATCAGAATTGATCCACAGACCACATCACGATAGTTTGATCCGTCATTAAGCTTGATCTCAGGACTGTTGCAAGCAAGAGCACTGTATGTTTTCACACTGATTTATACAGAAGCAGAACCTGACCCTCAAAATGTAATATACGTGAAAGCAAATTATCTTGACTATAATGAATGATTGAACAAGACAACCTCTGGAGCCAAAATCCATGAGTCTCCAAAGCTTGGGATGAAGAGGGGAAAATTAGGGTGTGCTGACTAATGAGCTGCACGGACAAGCAATGTATGTTTAAGCCACAAATTGCCGAGCTCTTTATTAAAGTTTAGAAATTTTTTTCAGTGTGATTTTTATGTTTCTGCTTCTGATGTTGAGATGTTAAGATGACCAACACAGCAAAGATTTTGCAAAATAAAAGATGGGTTATAATCAATTATTCAAGGGATTTTTTTTTCTGTTTAACATTGTGATAACGCACAGTCTTATGACTCCATTTTATGACTGGGCTCAACTGTTTCTTGAAATGCTGGATTTCAACATATTGTGTCATCGTTAAAATACCTGGAGATTGCTAGACTGAAATAGGTTGACTGCCCAAAATTCAAAGGACAGAATTCACCCCTGATAAAATTTCATGGTAAGTACAAGACAATTACCACCACCAGTGAGCTGAAGAAAAAAATTAAAAATATCTGAGGCTGAGAGTTATTCCTCCTTGCCTCTGTGGAGGCAATGCTGTCTGTCTTTGTGCCATCAGATCCAGCACACAGTAATATTTAAAACAGATACCAAATTGACAAGAATTATACTAGAATACTTAGAAACTCTTAGAAAATTTTGCAATCTACAGCAAGCACCTTAACATTTGTGACTGCGTGCAAAAGAAAAAACAAAACCCCCAAACCTCAGTAGATTTCTGTCATACGGGTGGTGACTATTGACAAGCCCTTTTTTCTTTTTTTTTTTCCTCTCTTAATTTGACAGTTATTTAATACTTCACCATTTTTGGTTTGCCAGGCTGGGTGTGCTCTGCAAAACAGCAAGAATTTACTCATCATTTTACAATAAGCCAAAACTTTAAAGTTTTGCAAGGAAGTGACTCGAATGGAAAGAAGAGAAGAAGGATTTAGCCTTGCCACATACAGAAGTCACTTTTTAAAAGTTGCCTAATTCTAAAGCAGCTTCTGTTTTTATTTTATGCTTAAAGCAAAGATATATTTGATGTTAGGAGCATCTCCTAAATGCTATTGAATTTGCATGCTGAAACAGAATAGAAATCATTAATGAAAATTGCACCATATCAGTTTCCTGTTGCAGTTGGCTGTCCTGCTAAGTTGGCAGTGAGACAGCGGCCTGCAGAGCTGCAGGCATATGTCTCATGTTAAAAAAGAAAAAAAAAAAAGACTTCATGTTATAAACATTTCAATGAAAATTACTATCCAGTTTGGAGCCAACTGAGACCAGGTGCTGAAGACAAAATAAACCAGACAACATACAAAAGTTTAAGAGAAATTTTAAAAAACTCCAATACCACTCGGCTTCCACTGGGATTGTCTTCTACCACACATTTTAATGTACATCATGAAAAAAATAAAAAATCCCTGCATACATACAAAGTGGCCTGATTTTCTCACCTCTAGTACCATAGCTTAATACTGATTTTTAAGATATGCCTGATTTTTTTAAGACATACAAAAAATATACATACTTTCCACTGGATCATTTCCAAAATGCACCAAGAAAATAAGACAGATACCAGCAGGTCATCTTACACATACTCGCTGCCAGCCAGAGAGAGGGGCATTTTAGGTGTCTATAAAATCATCCGGGTGCTACAGGAATCTCCTGAGCATCAAACTCCCATTTCAGAACTGGGGAGCAAATGGTCCGTGTTTCCTCTGGCTGCAGGAGTAATGTCTGGACTGTGCAGGATTAAGCAATTTAGCTCTATCAATACAGACTACATTTTGTCATCCAATGCAAAAGGGAAAACTCATTCCGACTGCGCCTTATCTGCACGCCAGCTGGGGGGGCTCTGCAGGGTAAGGACCATCTCCTTGGTACTGGGGAGACACAGGGAGCATGGGAGAAAGAGAAAAACTTCACCATAATCTGAGATGGCTTCCTCTTTTATCATTTGAGTGGAGCCATCCTATGAGAAAGTTTTCCTTGTAATGCGTCCGTGATGATGGCAGCAGCCCTGAAGTTTGCACAGCCATGCCACACCAGCATTTACAGCTTCTCTCTAAGTCACAGCAGATTTAGCTCTACACAGGCCATACGCAGCGGCGTTTCCGGCACTTGCCGTCATTACAAAGCAGCAGTTATGACTTGCAGGCTACAGGACTGAGCAGATTCCCCAAACAGCAAAGCCTCTAATCATGCCCACACAACAGCCTAACCTGATGGGAAGATGTCTTCCTCCCAATTCAAACCAGAGTGCAAAGCTGTCCTGCTAACATTAGGCATGAAAATGACCCTTTAGCGTCAGGGACTAGAAGAAGCTAATCAGTATTTCAGAGAGCAGCCTGTCTGGACATTCAAAATGTTTAGCTATTTGGTGTGTTGAGGTATTCCCCCACCCTCCATAACCCACTCTATGAACTTTTAACATAAACAGTTTAGTTTATAACCTTCACTCTGGTGGGGAGCTGATCCCTATCTTCTAAACCTACTGGCAGCCAGGCTCCCACGCACGCCTGGAATCAAGGAGCAATCCTTAAACTGGAGTCCTGTACCCCAGACCTGCAGGACTGCCCCAGCAGGACCCAGCATTGCTAACACATTGCTTATTTTTTGTGCGGTCAATGCAAATGCAGAGCTCCTGAAGCACGAATGGCAAAACAGAAGCTCTTGAGAGGGCGCTGAAGACAGCATAGCTTGTAAAGACTTCTCTAAATATTCAAAATAAAGAACTGAACTTTGAATTCCTTGAATTATGCAATCTTTGAAAACTCAGAAGAGACAATATTTATTTTTTATTTTTCTATTGTTTCCCTAAATGGTAGCATGAAACAGTTTGGTTGCAGCTTTATTTTAGTTTGGATAAATATAGGCAGTTATAGGTCTCAGCATAAATACCTGCACTACATAGAAATAACAGATTAACCCTTCTCTAATTTGTCTGCATGTTGCCATTAAAAATGCATTTCAATTTTAGGAATGTGTGAAAAAAAGTCTCTTTGTAGTGAGGATTAAACTCTCAATAAACAGCAAAATAAAATCTAAAAAATGCAAATGTTTTCTTCAAGTCATGACTTTTTTTTTATCAGTTCTGCTGTGAAACTCATGGATTACTTGGAAACAAGCTATTATACAAGGGAGGGATAGGGCTAGCCTTTCACCAAACTAGTGAAAACTTCATTAACTTTATAGAAAACACTCTTGATAAAAGCATGGAAAATTTAAAATCACTCAGAATTTACTCTTGGCTTTTATGGTTTTAAACAACAGTAGTTTCACAATATTTTCCTGAACTGCATGAATGGGGTGTGGGAGGGGAGAAAACACTAGCAGATATACCTGAGCCTCATCTCCACTGTGAAGCTGGGGAAGCCCTCTCCTACACAAGGCGGGAGGACGCTCAATCAGATCTAGAGTGCCTACGTAATAACCTCAGCCAAGAACCTAATTTCATACCTACCTCCCCATAACATAACCAGATTTGGGAAATCGTTGCTGCAAACCAGCAGTGAAGCCAAGACCACAGCCAAATAAAAGTGAATGTGCTGTCCTCTGAAGGAACTGGCTGTCCCTGTCTACGAATGAAAATGTTTATTGCAAAACTGGGGTTGATTTTAGGATTCATGATACTTAGGCCATGCTAGCAGTAGGGTACTGATACCTTCATTAATATGTAACCTCATTAATGTGTAACATCTCCTCCAAAGAATCTTGTGCTGAGAACAATCAGAGCAGAAGCAGCCAAGACACCGTGTGTCTAACCCAATATGGCAATGCCTACACTTCAACACACAGAATTTAGAAAAAGCAAGGAAAAAGTCCAGAAATCCACTTTATTATTCAAAATTTCAATTCTTAGAGGCTGACAAACAGCAGTTCCTGGCGCAGGAGGGTTCCTGCTGCACCTATGTTTGAGAGGGTGCAACTGATACCTACGACGCTACCAGCTGAGAGTTACTGCACGTGGCCAGGGTAGCTGGCTGCCCCACAGCCCGGCTGGCCTCCAGATCACACCATGAAAGGCAGATCTGCTCTACAAAGCTCCCACAGCGATTTGCAGATGAAAAAGAGAGAACAGCACAGCTGAAAAAATAGATTTTTAATTGCTTTGCAGCTCTATTAGCATTACTTTTGCATATGTTTGTAGCCGTACACAGCTCGACGTGGATATTTACAAAACTGGACAAACAGATAAGATGATAAAATAAATATGATATTTTACTATTTTTTTTAAACAGCTGCCAAAAAGAAATCCCCTCCCAAATGCCCCTCAAACCCAGCGTTCTGTTGAAAAGCATAATTTTCCGTTATGTTTTGGTCTATTCTGTTTCCCCTCCAATTTGTAACATTCTGCTGGAAACAGTGATGAAGAACATATGTCTGCGGTAAATTACACCCAGGAGAAATCTTAGAACTGTTACATTCAGTTTTATTACCCAAGGCATTAAGATAGTCTACCACAACACGTATTATTTAACAGTTCCATCAAACACAACACCACTAATATACTTTTATATAATTATGCATGCAAAAGAATTTTATCATAGTCCCTAAATCTCATTGGGTGATTAACGCATTTAATTTTTGTTTTCATTAACAGTTCCAGAATATTTTTAGTGGTTCAATGAAACAAGGTGTTACATAAATACAGAATGCTATTGTACAAATATTTTGGAAAACATATGTTCAGGCAACAATAAGGTTGAGGAGCCTAACACTCAACAGCCAGGAAACTGTGAATGCTTACACTTCTTTCACAATATAAGCTTACGCAAGTGCTGCATCTTAACGTATTCTGCAGAGGGCTGTAATCATCTAGGCTGCATCAGGGAAATCCAGTGTGGCCAACTGGATGGATAGACTAACATCTCTGAAAATCACTTTCTTTTCTACTACTGCAAATACTAATCCAGTTTCACTAGGTAACACTAAAAACCAGACGTAGCATAAATACTCCCCGTGCACTGATGAGCTGCATCTTCTGGGGGAGGTTTGCACCAGTTCTGCAAGGTAGTCACATCACTGGAGATTTCCTATAGGCATTGACTCAGGTGAGCATAAGTAAGGTTACATTTAACAAGTTTAATAGGAATAGAAGATACCTCGCATAAACCCGGCTATTACTTCGACTGATGACGTCAAAAGTCAAGTTTTCTGAAGTTTTACAAGGGTTTTGAAATTTATTTCTCAAGTGACTCCATGGGAACAACAAATAAAACTCACAAAAATGCATAATTGTCAAGATTGCACACCCTCCGTGCTTTGCAGAGAAGAGGAAAGCAAAAGGCTTAGGCAGCAGTTCAGAGCCACAGCTGAGACATGGCTTTTAATTTCAGCTTAAATCAACCAAGCAGCCTCAATACGGTGTTGGGCCCAAACTAAAACCAAAACATCAGGCACCAGGTGTATCGGGAAGCAGAGCACAAAGTCCTCTCTGTTAAGAGAATTGTAATCACTAATATCTGAAAATGTAATTTAATGCTTTTCTTCTTCATGTTCCAAAGTGAGTCACACAGAGCTGAGAGTGCCAGTCCACTTAATGAACTGCAAACTGAGACCCAGAGGAAGTTACTTGCTGAATACCATATAGAGAGTCTCACTTACTTTATTAGTGCTTATTCATCATGTGTAAGAATAACTGAAGCTATATTTTTCTGTTTCTGTGGTGTTCAGTCCATACACTGAATGCAGCCATGGCTCATAGAAAATACACTATATAATCACAAAATTGAAGACTGTGCTACAATGCACACAGGAGTCAAATGATGGTTGCATGGGAAACTGAGCTTCTCATTGAGGCATTTCTCAACTTTGAAGCGCTTGGCTTTGCAGCCTACATCGTATGACTTCCGTATGCCTTTTTAAAGGCAGCTATGAATTTTGCTATCTGTTGCTGTAACTAAAACTGTTCAATCATGCATTTCTAGCAGGGTTTGAAACTTAAACCTGAAGCTCTGCAGGTTAACTTGCAGAGCTGGGCTGACCTCATAAAAACAGGCTAACCTGTACCTGCTAAAAGGAATACCCGGTCTGTAGCATGTTCTGCTGCATGCAGATGTCTCAGCATTATATCTGCTATTGTACCAAAAGGGGAAACCAGCACTGCCACCTATTCCCCGACTTTCAGCCCTGCTACAAAGAAGACCTCTGGTTGTGCCTTTGAAAGAAAGCTTGCGGGTGCTCATACTGTTTGGACGTGCTTTGCCTCTCAAGCAGCAAGCAAGCAACCCAAGCTTCAGTGGGGAGCAGGATGTAGAACACAGGCCTGGCAAAATACAGGTTAAGGAAGAGTAGGTCTAAGGCTGCTCATGTTTTCTCAGTCTTCCCAATTCAAATATAGCAAATTACAAATTCAGTAAATTCCACAAATGCTTAGAAAGCAATCTGTTGGATGAATGAAGGCTTGAAAACTACCTAAGGGGCATTCCTAGAAGTTCTGTTTTATACTTTCCTCCCAAGACAAACCTTATTTTTGGTCATGACCGTAAGTTTTCTTTTTTTTTTTCCTCTTTCCTGAATAAGTCAAAAGAACTATCATTCTAAATATGATGTGAAAACAATGCTGATGAACCAAAAAAGTATGCAAGCAAGGGGAAATACTACCACACATTTAGCACAAATATGGTTGTGCTAAACACACAGAGAAATAGAAGGATGCAAGGACTCTGGCTCTGTGTTACGGAATTACCTTCAAAATGTAATAATGATGTGCTTGGTGTAAAACTACCCGTGCTGGGTCTGGATGGGATGGAGTTAACTTTCTTCACAGCAGCTTGTACAGTGCTGTGTTTTAGATTTGTGGCTACACTCGTGTTGATAACATACAAATGCTTTGGCTGTTGCTGAACAGTGCCTGCACGGTGTCAAGGCTTTCTCTTTTTCATAGTCAGATGTACCACATAACAGAGTGAATACTTATGACTAAGGAGATGAACGCTGTACTTCAGACAACCACCGTGCTTCTAATAGTCCACCCACTATGTAAAAAGACAGAAGTAATTTTATTTCATAAACTGAAGTATCTTTGTACTGCAACATCCATTCACCTGTTCATCTGCCCAGAAGTTGAGAGCAAGCACCCAGATATTCACTTTTACTCAGGAAACATACACACTATAAATCAAGCATGCAAGTACATTTGTAAAAACTACAGAATTACTGATAGTTATGGAACATAAGACAAGCACAGTGTCTATTTTGACCTCCATCTGTGCTTGCAACCACATAATCTGAGAGCACAGAGAGCAACAAGGGAAGCATCTATATACACAGGAATGCAGCTTCTCTTTGGTACTCAGCTGAAGCATTAGAGACTTCAAACCTTCCCATACTTATGTTAGCCACAATGAAGGGCAACTCATAAAACTGTGATCCAAAACATTGTCTATTATAGGAGAAAAGGCAAAATATGAAAATGGAGGTTTAGAAATCACTGCACCATATCTGGCAGAAGACACCAGTGAAGCTATGAAGGAAGCACCATACAGTGGACAAGATATACAGTGCCTATTCAAAATCAGGAGAAGTCTACAAGAAGTCTGGAACAGTGCAGGCACTATGGCCAGGATTATTAAAATGACAGCACAGTGCAAACATGACTGAACATGTCCATTTCTACACTAAGAGTCTTTTAACCATTAAACTATTTTACACTGAAAGGAACAGCAGACCTGTCAGACAACACCAGTATTTTGAAGCAGAAGCATCCATAGGGAATAATACCAGAGTAACCAACAACAGGATTACTTCTCTGCCCTTGAGACTCCCCACTTAGGCCCATTCTTGGCAAACAGCTTCAACTGTAAGCTCCTCACAACATTTTCATTTATGTTCATATGCTCCCTACCTCAAAGGTGACCTGGTCAACAACCTGCTCTCTATTAGCAAATATTGAGAAAAGTGACAGCAGGAAGCAAGACCCCTTCTGCCATTCAGATATGCCACCCTTGAGCCATAGTTCATTCGTTTTAATGACTTTATTTTACAATTATTTTTTTCTAAAATATGACACTGGCAGCAAAAGGTTAGGACTTTTCTACATTGTGAATGCTCATCTAAAAAAAGGCTTAGTGTGCTATTTTTGAAGGCTAATGTTCATGTCGTTTCAGCAAAAAGCTCAATGTTGGTTTTAGACACATTTCTTCTTTTATGCCAGACAGGCCAGCTCCTTGTATTCACAAAGCAACTGTGGTTCACTGAACATGTTTCCAGGATTAATTTTGACTTCCCAGGGTCAACTTTACACTGATCAATGAAAGAAATTGTGGAAAAGATTACCTTTTGAAAACACACAAACTTAGCCAACCTTTAACAAAAAGAACAACTTGTAGAGCTTTCATCAGACTCAGCACTATTCAAGGACAGCCTGTCAGCATTTGGCATATATGAACATGGGAGATGGAACAAATCTACAGGAAATCCTTGTGCTTACTCACATACCCTCAGCACCACAGATGAGTCAATCTGCTTTTATATGTTTCTCCCAGTTCCCATGTTCGCAGCCATCCAATTTCTTACCACACAAGCAGAATCTTACCTGTTATTTTCCGCAACAGAGGAGACAGCTCTGCCTCTTCACAAATGGCCTTGACTAGGGCCTTTTTCACCTCTTCTTCAGCTGCGTCCAGCTCTTTTCCACTTCTGATTTCTCCGACCACAGAATACATGTATACCAGCAAGATAAGGAAGTCCTCACAGGTATAATCATCTTTCGTCCTCTTGTTGTAAGACTTGATCATTGGCAATAACTGCTTCAAAACAGTGGGCATTTCTGACTCGCCAATAGTCTGAAAAACAGAAGGAAGGTCATGTCAGATTGACCCCAATAGTGCTTATCAGACATCAGACACCAGACACACTCCTGCCTGCATCTGCAAGTTATTATTTCTCATAATAGCTGCCCAGAGAGGTTGTAGAGTCTCCTTCCCTGGAGATATTCAAAACACGCCTGGACGCGTTCCTGTGCCCCCTGCTCTAGGTGTGCCTGCTCAAGCAGGGGGGTTGGACAAGATGATCTTCCAACCCCTACAATTCTGTGATTCTGTGATAATAGCCGTGCTCTTTTATAGAATCATAGAATCATTAAGGTTGGAAAAGACCTCTAGGATCATCAAGCCCAACTGTCAACCCAACACCACCATGTCTCCTAAACCATGCCCTGAAGTGCCACGTATACACGTCTTTTAAATACCTCCAGGGATGGTGACTCCACCACCTCTCTGGGCAGCCTGTGCCAATGTCTGACTACTCTCTCAGTAAAGAAATTTTTCCTAATATCCAATCTAAACCTCTCCTGATGCAGCTTGAGGCCATTTCCTCTTGTTCTACCACTAGTGACCTGGGAGAAGAGGCCAACACCCACCTCACTGCAACCTCCTTTCAGGTAGTTGTAGAGAGTGATAAGCTCTCCCCTCAGCCTCCTCTTCTCCAGACTGAACAACCCCAGCTCCCTCAGCCGCTCCTCATAAGACTTTTTCTCTAGACCCTTCACCAGCTTCATTGCCCTTCTTTGGACATGCTCCAACAATTGTTCAATATTTGCATTCTGATTTTTCAGCACATTTTCCTGTGACTTATGTGCTGCTCAGATAGCAAATTTATCAGTTTCCTACAAGTTTTTTCCTAGGCACTCATGATAGCAGCCTCCTAGCACTTGAAAAACCTGATGATTAGATCTTATCCATGTACCAGTCAGATGAGAGGATGGGATCATCAGTCTTTGCAGTATGGGTAAAATGGTACAAAACACAAGGTCAAACACCACTTCTAAATTCTGGTCCTCCTCCTTGGGCCTGATTTTGTATTTGAGCAGGGAATTCAAAGCCCAGCTCTCATTGACTTTAATCGCTATTGCAAGCTCTCAGCACATCTGCAAACCTGACCCTATGCTTTCAGGTCAGAAACCCAGAGAATTAGAAACAGAGGGAACCACCTGTGAAGTGTCTAGTTTAAGTGACCAGTATGGTTTCCTAGAGGAGCTGTACAACAGGAGCAAGGACAGGGCAGCAATCACCTGCCTGGCCTGTGCCCTGACCCTCTTCTCCCTCTGCCTCCTTCATACAACGCTCACCAGCTTCTCAAGCCATGTGACAGGGGTCGTTCATGCCAAAAAAAGCCTTCTTTGCTAGGCAGGTCAGGCTCATTCCACAGCACATCCGTGCTGCAAGGTAAGGCAAAGGCCATATGGAAGCAGGGAGAAATACGTGACTGTGAGGCAGAGAAAAGGAGGGGGAAACTGAGAGTACGCTGGGATGCCCTAGGTCCTCTATAGTTGAAATTGCACTTGTGTTTTCTCATCTCTGTGGGTGAGGTGTCCATACAGCTTTCTTGTGGTTGTAAAAAGGAGACTTCAAACATGAATCCCCTGAAGTGCCATACTGATATCCACATCACGTTGACATCAAGGCTTGGGATTTAGATCCACCATACGGGCCTCTGCCACTCAGGACAGCAGAGTGACTAGTTGTAGCAGCAAACTGCCACCCTCACTGTGCACGCACACCTGCACATGAAATCTCCACACACTAGTTTTCTGCTGCAGGTTAGTTTGCACCTCAGCAGTAGGATCCAGTGAGAAGCAGGGCCAGTGCAAGGCAAGCAGGAGGAGCATGCTGCTCCTGTGTGGGGAGAGAGGTATGGGAGGAGAGAAGCAAGGCCCTCCCCACTTGATGGTGGTGATCAGTCGGATCCATCCAAGAGGACTCCTGCAATGCCACCCTCAGTACCCTGCCCTTTGCCCTGTGATTGCCTAATAGCCCCCTGTGAAAACCTGTGGGTCAGTTCATAGTGTACAGTGAAACACTGAATCTTCTATAATCCAATGAGACAAGTCTGCAAACATTTATTCTTGGTTGTTACTACAGTAACTTCAAACAGACTAGTCATGGTAAATAAGCATCACAGCCAATAATACACCCTTTAAATAGATTCACAGCAGGTAAACAAAATACAAAATGAACAAACCAGAAAGAGACGCAGGTTTATACAATAACAGAATCATGCAATGAGGTTTATCACTACTTTTAATGGCACTAATTTACTTCTGAGCTTTTCTGACAACTGAGTAGTTTTTTCCTGAAACCTGGGCAGGCGTTTCTGAGTCTAACTGTAGGAACATGGAAAGTGAAAGTTTCTTCTCCTCGTGTATTCCATGCAACACTTCAGGGGGCCCTGGATTTGGCTGTATCTTGTTTTAGTTTTTCTTTGACAATCTCAGTAACACTAACAAGCATTTCATGAACTGTAATTTTTATACCTACACCAATCCACTACAGATAGCGATCATAAAGCATGCACGAATTAGTCAAGCTCTCAAGAATTTTTTTTCTAGCCTGTGCTATAGGAAACAACACTTATGTGGACTTTAGGCCCCACCCTGCTCCTGACATACCAGTTTTGCCATGGACCCATCTTTCAAGGGACTTTAATGTGGTCAGATGTTATGCTCCTATTCGAATACATACCTTAGAGAAGAATTTCTAACTACCCACATGCTAAACCTAACAGTAAGTGCACACTGTAGACTTGAAGCAGTAATTACACAGCTACAGTGGTCAAAAGCATTTGGGAACTAAAAAGGAGCATTTAGAAATCTGGGAGGCACTGGCACCCTGTGTGTGTTTGGGCAGGGAGCGTTAAATCACATGCAGAGCAAGTCCAACTGCTGCTCCGCCTGGGAAGCAAGTCTATGGTGTTTGGCACCAGTCTGGCATACGCTGGCAGCTGGGCCACCCTCAAGACAAGGCAGGCGATTCCCAAATTACAGCTGAGCCCTGCCTCAGTTCAGTATTACCTGCTTTCTTCTTGAAACATGACACAAACAAATTCTCATCTGTATGCCAGTACAATAAATATCAGATCATCCAGATCCTAAAATGGAAAAAGACAAAACTTCAAGGAAACCTGGAGGGGGCCTACAAGAAAGCTGGAGAGGGACTTTTTATAAGGGCATGTAGGGATAGGACAAGGTGTAATGGCTTTAAGCTGAAAGAGGGAAGGTTTAGATCAGGTATAAGGAAGAAATTCTTCACTGTGAGGGTGGTGAGGCACTGGAACAGGTTGCCCAGAGAAGCTGTGGGTGCCCCATCTCTGGAAGTGTTCAAGGCCAGGGTGGATAGGGCTTTGAGCAACCTGGTCTGGTGAAAGGTGTCCCTAACCATGCCGGGGGAGGGGGGTGGGTGGGTTGGAACTAGAGGATCTTTAAGGTCCCTTCCAACCCAAACCATTCTATGATCCTATGAAATCAGAGGTAAGCAGTTACTGGGAGGAAGCCACCTGCAACGAACAAAAGCCTAATCATTCCTAAAAATCTACGAAGTAAAGATTAACTTACATGTGGACTTATTCTGAAACAGATGACAAACTTCAATCTATATTAATCTGAATTCACTTTTAAGGAGACACAAGCCCTATACCATGTATTATTGAACACCTTCTATCATCTACTGGCACATTATCTATTCCCACCTCCCCTCCCAATACTCAAACTCTCTACTTCACTCCATCTCTAAATATCTCATAGCATCCTCCTACAACACCAAAGATGAGTTCTTGAAAAAGCTCTGTTTTGCATGCACGAATTATCCAAATGCATGGAGCACTGAGGATGCACATGGTCATATAAAAAAGTAGGGTCAACAGCTCCTGCTTGAGGATAGTAGCTCCTGAAAGTACACATGTACAGCATCTCTGGCAAACTTTCAAACATACATGATTAAAAAAAAATTGGGTCTCAACTTTCAGGATGATTTACTGAGGGGCGGGCTAAAACTCAACAACTTAAAGCAACAGTTGCCACCTCTTATCTTCAAAGTAAAAATGAAAGAGAAAAAAATTAAAGAGCTATAATAAACCGTTAACTTCAGAACGCATGTAGGGTCTTTCTGGGGTATGAACTTCTCTGGAATGTTTTTCCCTTATCTCTTGGGAAATGGCACTACAGAGGACTTCAAATGCAACTGCCAAGTTTCAGAGGCTATTTTGTCCAAACAGGCCAGTTGGACTGGAGCGTGCATGAAAAAAAAAAACAACAAACCGGACTCGCAGCCTCACTGCAGAGCACGGCTCCGCAGGGAGCTGGGAAATTTGCCTCAAACAGAATCCACTGGCAGATTGTCATTATCTGGCCACCTCTGATGATTTAGGGGCTCCCTGCACTGCCTAACAATCAATCAATTACCCTGATTGAACAACCCTAAAACACAAGTTTTAAAAATGTAACTGCCCATGACCCAAATTTCCTGCTGGTTATGTTGGCCTCAGGTTAGCCCCATTTGTCTATCATCAAGGGAGCCAATAAAAATAATAAAAACAGGTCAATTCTGAGCTTTCTAAAGGCTGTATAAAAACATTAACACTGCTTAATGCGGAGCCAGCTAAGGCCCAAACTCTAACACCTTCTGCTCAGTTGCATTGTTTGGACATTTTAATGTTATAATAAAGTATTCTTCAGAATCCAGGGAGAGTTTATGATAGATTTTTGTTGTTCTCCATCTCTTTCCTCCACCCTCCTTAATTATTTATTTTTATAACTTAAGCTGTGTAATAATTTACTGTCCCTAAGGGTAAATGAACTGACGTCAATTTGCTGGTTTTTGCAAAAGGCCCGAGTTTTGGCAGATGGGAGGATAGTTAAGAAAGTAAAAAAAAAATATTTTTTTTCAGGTTTTAAACACTGAACATCATATTGTGCTTCAAAAGTGACATTTAAAATGTGATTTAAAGGATCTACAGGAATTAAGGGGAAGTATAATAAACCCAAGGAAAAAAATGTTTTGCATTTCTGTAAAAGGCATTATTTTCAGTACTAAATAAACCTGTAAGAATCTAAAGCCATATGTATCATTAGATATCTTTTACACAATAGAAAACAGGAGGGGAGGAAGAGAAGAGGAGGGTCAGAGTTTACTTGAATTAACACGTGTCCCTGACAAAATTGAGAAGAGAACCGAGCACTCTAATCCCTGCACTTCCAGCCCACTGTCCTCAACACATCATTAAAAATATTAAAGCAAAAATCAGCTTCAAGCAAGTGAAATTTATTTTCTTTTAAAATCCAGGAGGAAGGAGGAGATAAATCTTAAGAGACTACTTCACTATGCAAATATTCTAGCAGCTTTCCATTTAGGAAGCAAAACATGTTTAATTCCTTCAGACGTCACATGCGTTAACAGAACTTTTTGGAATGGGAACCACACAGCTTTACAACAGTGAGGAATTTTATTGGGGAAAAACAAAACTAAGAAACAAGCCAAGAACTCAGCTGCAGGTAAAACCAGCAGAAGGATCAGTGGAAACTCACAAGCCCCTGGTTCCCCTATTTAATAGAAGCTCCTTTTATTGATAACTTAGGTAGGAAAAGAGGGTTCATGAGTTGTGGGATAAGCAGCTTTCCCATGTTGCTCTATCTGATTTGTCATGTTTTACCTGGGCTTGACATTTTGTGTTTCATGATTTTGCCACACAGCATGTTAGTTCTCCCACTATCCACGTGAAGGCAGAATATTCTAGCTGCTAAAAGTGACAACGGCACCAAGGGAGGACCTCATAGGTATGCAAAACCAGCTCAGATCATTTGGCAGCAACAGATCTCTGCAGCAGTAATTGTCTTAGCAAAATACGAGAGATGCTGCCAAGCTAAGGAGGAGTCTTAGCTGCCTGCAGTGCTCAGCTGCCCATAAATCAAATGCTGCAGTTCTGTTACTTGCTGTTTTACACTGTTTGGCCACCTGAGATTTGGGGTTGGTTACATAAAATTTCCATATGGGTGGGAAGATGTCTGTACTCCCCACTCCCAGCAAACCAATCACTTCATGTATCTGGTTTTCATAAAATGGCCTGTGCGTGACTAGTGATTTGACACAATAAATAAGTGTGATCTTACCACGTAAATTATGTTTTTTTCATATGAAGCTCTAGAAACCATCATAATTCCTGATTTAGGTAGATTTTGATAAAAATGTGTCCTCTTTTTGTTGTCTCTTTAAATATCTGTAGTGTATGATTAAAGAATAAGCAACCCAAAACACAATACAAAAAAATGAAGGTCTTCGAAGTAGAACACTCTCACCATTAGGAAACCCCTCAATCCATCAATGTCAAATTATGCAGTATCCAATTATTCAGGCAGGCTATTTAAAAAGAGGATGAAATCATTTTGATAACTGAAGTCCACTGTCTGTACACTTCCTTTTGCAGGAAGTGAGTTTGGATGCCAGAAAAGTTTTAGTCACAAACTTATGATTCCAGCTGGGGAGGGTTGACAAAGCCTTGCCTTGCAAGGGGACAGAGAAAATTTTAGCCTTGGGGGAAAGCAGACAAAGCATCTAGCAAACTCACAGCAGCTTGACAGTGGAGGTGTGAGATGCTGGCAGTAAATGGCCACTTCCAGTTAAAAAAAAAAAAAGCATAAGTCATTAAAGGTAAGGAGAAAGATCACATTCTCTTTTGTTGAGGACCACATCAGGTTTATGACTTGCCCTTGTCAATACCAAAAGACTTGCATCTTCCCATCTTTAATGGAAGCATCTGTCTATTCACTTGACAGGCGATACAGAAATCCACCAAGAATACGCGTATAAAGAAAACAGCAGAGAAAGATGAGAACTAAACTGCTAGTGAGAGACACAGGAAACAGTAAAAGCATCTAGGACCTCTCTCCTCTGTCATTACTCTTAATGACTCCTCTGTCATTAATGAAATATCCCTACAGAGCCAACTCTATCTCCTGTTCCCTTTTCCACATTTATCACCCACTCTGAGCATTGCCCCAGGAACTATATTCTCAAAAACACAGAGAAAATTTCCAGGCAGCCCTTGTAGACAGAGTCTTAAAATTCTACCATAAACAAATAAAAAGCAAATAAAAGAAAATTAGTAAGCTTTTTAAAAGCTATTTTTAACCTGGCTCATGCTGTCAAAGACAGAGATTCACATTCTTCCTATGTGCATGCTCTCCCAATTGGCCTTCATTCTTGCCTTCTGCCCGCCACAGCAGCTTCTTCCTTCTGCGCTTGCTGAAGTGTTTCTGTGACTGTGCATTAAAATAAATCATTTTACCCAGACTGGTTCTCTGCTCAGGTTTACTGCTTGGCCACAGAAACACACTAGCCATGAAGGCCAAGAACTGGACTGCTTCCTTATGCAACAGCACTGGCTTGAAGCCTACGTGAACTAGAGTTTAAGGTTGCCAAGAGATATAAGAGAAAATTATATAAATAATCACCTGCTCTTTGGATTACTTCTCCAGTATGCTGTCATACGGCCAGATTCTTAATTGGTGTCTGTCAGTCAATGCTACAGGCATCAACTGTCCTTTGCCAATTTATACCTGTTGAGTATCTATTCATGATGTTAACACTTACTGCAAAACACAGTGATGAGTCAAAAGCAAGAAAAATTAACTTACAACATAAAGCTTTTAAAAAGCATGCCATTTGTAAGCTCTTCTGGTCAGAGATGATTTTTTTTTAACATGTGTCTTGCATAATTCCAAAAACACCCCACTGACACTGAACAGCTAATATGTGATAAAAACAAAAATACTTAAAACAAGCTGTTCGAGCCCTATCATTTCAAAACACAACATAAAATCAAAGCCCAGGACAGTTCTTTCAGCCAGTAACTCCCTAGCTCACGATCATGACCTAAGCAATTGGATTCTACCTATATCCCATAGCCAAAGAAGTATATTCCAGTATTTTTCTTTAACCTAACTTACTTAGGACGTAAAATTATATTTTGAACAACATAATTAAGTTCGCCTTTTATCACCTTTCTCCTGCCTTTACTGAGCACCACAGCTGTTTGACAGCGATTTCCTCATTTTCAATGGTCTTGCAACTTCTTCAGTTATTTTTGTTTCTTGTGTTACAAGAGGCAGATTCAGTTACTATGTCAGAACTGCAAAACTTATGCATACATTTTGAGAAGACTTAAACACCATCACAAAAGCTTCTAATAAACCCAGTGATATCTAATCTTCCACAGTAGAGAAATCACCTCATCCGAGTGAGTTATGCTGTCTGGTGATGTATCATTATATCATACAGTCCAGTTTTTCCTTCTCTCTTTGGAAACCATCTAAGTGTACAGCTGTGTTAAGATATTTTAATGGGTTCATGGGGGCTCAGCAGCAACAGGATACTGAAAAAAGGATATTTAATAAGTCTGGATTTTATTAGACAGAGCTCTGCAAGGATAAGGACAATTTTACTTAAATCACCGCATGTCTGACATAAGAGACTCACTCATCAGCAAGTTAAAAAGGGAGTACTTCGGACCTACTCAGTCAAAACCTTTTAGCTGTGATGTCTTCTACAGACGTGCTCGGTAAAAACATGAATCAGCATGGCAAAAACGGTGTCAGAAGAATGAAAAAGCAGTATGGGCACAGTCAAGATAAAGTATGTATCAGAGAAAGATCTTGTCTGTGTTTTTTTGACGGTTGTTTGTTTGTTTTTATAAGCCTTGGCATATTGGGAAAACTGCCAGAAAGCGGCGGGGGTTCAATGCTGAGAAAAAGGGGTGGGGGGGTAACATAATACCTGAGGAGGTTAAACCTCACATCAGCTTTAAGGAGAACAATGGGAAAGCATTCCATTACTACAAAGCAAGGGATAAGAATCCACAGGCACAGAAAACAAATAAATCAAGCAAAATATAGTACAACCAAATCAGTCATTCAACAGTGCGGAAGTAGGGGATTTTATACCAGGAGATGGAAGAAGATTTGAGAGACTGTCTGGACAAAGAAAAGGACACGAATCCCTGCTTAGATCCCTAGCTATAGCCAATCCTTCAGGTTTGGAAAACAGATGACCCAGAGGGGATAAAAGGTCTAAAAAATCATGAGTGGGCTAGAGAAGGCAGGTAGGGATTGATTGCTCACTCTGTGTCCCAACACAAGAAATAAGGGGCAATAAACCAAGCTGGTAAGAGCCATTTTACAATGCAAATTAAACGGAGGTAGTTCTCATGCAATTTGCTCAGATGTGGAACTCCTTGCCAAGGGTTGCTGTGCTGCTAAATTCTTGCTTGGGTTCACAAAGATGATGGGAAAACTCACAGGGGAAAAAATTTCTGTCGAATATTAGGAAATACACAGAAACCACATCTGTTCCAGAACTCAAAATGGTCGGAGCTTGGAGAGTATCATATAACCTTGTCCTCTCCTAATCTTCTGTAGGCAGCTGCTTTTGAGTATGGTTAGAGAAAAAGCAAACTAGCTCAGCTACATTTTTGATCCGATCCAAAATGGACGTATTTACCTCAAAGCCATGGCAAAAGGACCAATATAACTACAAAATACAGTATCCAGGGGAAAGACGTAGGTGAGCAGATTTATTACAGTACGAGCCACTGTCAGTATTAATTTCAATATATTGTGCCCAGTTCAAGTGTCCACGTTTCTAAGAAGCTGTGAAAAACTAGAGATAATGTTGGAGAGAGTAACAAAACAATTAGAAGAGTAAATTTCTGTAAGAGCCAGTTGGCTTATCAAAAAGAAGAATAACAGTTCATGTATGCCTCTTCAGGCAGAAGAAAATTTTGGAGTATGAGACAGCTCTTTAATCTAGTCAAGAAAGGCACAGGAGAAACAAGGGAAGTTGAAACTATGATTTTTCCAACTCTCAAGTTAGTGGAGATCCTCTCAGTGGCGTGCATATTTCAGAAAGAGTTTGAAGGGTGAAAGGACAGAAAACAAGCAGAAAGCACAAACTCAGTGGTCTCACACAATAAAACACTATGCATAAAATGCATCTGGTGAATAAAACCAAAAACCCTTTGGAACAGTGCTTAATTGCATTGATAAGAATGGTGAACTGTAAGGGAAAAATAATTTAGAAATAGCAGAAAGGATAAAGGTAATACATACTGAAATACTGGACATGCTGTGAGGGCTGGCACACAGCAGTAAGTTATAAAAGGAGACTGACAGTCAAAACAATCCCATCTTATGCCTTTTCCTCCACATCCTTTCCTTCTGAGGCACCTCTTCTCTCTCAGCCCTTTGTACCATCCTTTACTCCTACACCAGTCTGAAGCCAGATGTCCCAGAAACTCCTCAGGGTTGCAGGGAAACCTCCAGACTTTTGGTGATGGTTCAGTCCATGGTGGCCACTGGTACCAGAAATGAAAAAAATGAGATGGCCTGGGACAGCAGCAAAATGGGAAAACAAGTTTATTCCTAATAGGTGAAAAACAAAAGGACTTTGGAGCCCATGTGACTGTTTGGCTTCATTTGAAAGAAATTTGCTTTCTTATTATGTTGGCTTTTTTGTGTGTCAGTGTGTCACCTCACCATCAAACTTTTTTAAACAAATCCAGTCAACTTCTGCCCCTAGAAGTTTGATACTAACAGTCAGGACACCTATCATACATTGCCACAAGCATTGATGCCAATTTGAGCCAAAGCATCATACAAGTCATGTTTCCAACTAAGTTATGTCCAAACATATACCTGAATGCTTTTAGTGATGCTTAGAGAATATACTATTACTTGAAATATGAATTTCACAGTATCCCTGGTATCCAAGTTTTTGTTGACAGTTTCAGTGGAAATGGATGTAGATCCAAGCCAAGCAGCATTCTCCCTCCCCATCCCCTCTCTTCTCCTGTCCCTTTTCTTTTTTAAAAAAAAAAAAAACAAACCCTAGGAAGCTTAGTGAAAATCTATCACCAATATAAACATACCTGCCAAAACCTGTTGGAATTTACCAAAATACTAGGAATTGAAAATCCTATGAGTCAAGAAACTTGAAAGCCATTTAAAACGTCAACTTTCATGAGATGGCCATATGAGACTACATGCTGGATCATGTTACCACGATTTACAGATACAAATTTAAACAGTAGCTAACTTTGAAATATTATACATTGTCTTTAAAATATTTTATACACTGATATGCAGATAGACAAAGACATAATATATGACATAAACCACAAAGCAAAAATATATGGACATGGGAGGTTTGCATGGGAGAAGATCCCACTGCTCTGCCCACAGTCCCGGCTGGAACCACAGGAAGGAGACAGAATGGCAACACAAAGACATGCAAAGGCAGATTATCAGTCCTCTGCAGAGCACCATAGCTGTTAATCAGTACAGTAAATGTTATCACAATAGAGTACTGACATTTTTCTAGCCCGTGTACAAGGCTTGCCATGCTTTAAACAGGATTCAGGCTTTCATGGTGATTAAAGGCAGATGTCACATGCATGAGAAGGTTTGTAACTTATGAGCCCCTCATCCATTTTTGTATGTGGAAGGAATCTTTCATTGACAGGACATCTTCACTGAAGGATGCTCGTGGTGGCATGATTTGGACAAGGAAGAACATTTTCCTGCCCTTTTTCAGGTTAGGAAGAATAAAACAAGCTTAAGTGTACAACTGTATTTCATTTCATCCTATGAAATACATCAGGTTAAAGCCTTAGTTTTCCTGTCCAGTTTTCCACTGCCGTTAAAAACTGATCAGGTTATCATCTTTTGGAGAGCAGTGGATGGCAGAAACAACAGTGACACTTGAAAGTAAAGGATGTATGTTTTTTCCCTATAAATGTGCAAGAACTGCAGCTTCAATAACTACTGATCATACATCAAATATAAAACATCAAGTGAAATAAAGGCATAAGCCGGTGAAAAACTTTTGAAATCCCATTCTTCTTTTAATCTTCTCATCCCATCCTGGAAATCCTTTCCTGCTGTAGAAACTAACAGTTCTCTCTTCAAGCAAAGTTTAACTCGACTGCCTACAAGCTGTTCCTTCAGCTCCTTAACTGAGCAGGAATCCTCAACACTGCTATGCAAAGGCGGTGGTGAACAGACTGCACACCGTGGGTTGGGCACACCTCTGCATGGGTACACGACATTTTAGGATGCCAGTTACTAGAAAGTATACCCAACACCTGCTTGTCAGTCATGATGCTCCATTCCCCCTGGCCCACATGCCCCTCACATGACTGGCATGCAGCAAGTCCCCTCTTTTTTCGGCTCCTTTCACGCTCCAGGCCATGCTGGGTGGCACTAGCAGTGGTTTTGCAGCTGGCTCTTTGCTCAGGATGGAGAAGACGTCAGGCTGCTCTCCCACCACCAGCTGCAAGGGCCATGTGAGGGCACCCTGGCTGCCAGGGATTGCTCCTGCCACACCTCCTCCCCATCCGTTTGTCCAGCATGAGCTACAACTAGAAAAACAAGCCTGGCTTTCTGTCCCCCTGGGATCTCCCTCCCACTCAGCTGAACGCCTGAGTCAGCATAACTATCCTTCATGATATCACATTTGTGCAGAGGGAGCTGACTGGAGCACAGGACATCTGGTCCCAATATCTAAAAACACTTAAATCATGCATGTCATTCCAAACATTTAAGGACTTCAGACGTTTTCAGTTACTTTCATATATATTTCCTAGTTGCTTCATGCAGAAAGGTTCTCTTATGTTCAAGTTTCACTCTGAAGATCTGGGGAAATGTATATTCCATGCCATTTTAGCTAGAAAAAAACCCCCTAGTCTTAAAGATAAGCCCAGACACGACTTAAGCTACCTTTACATTAACTATTTTTTTTTTAATTATTCCGGAAGAATACCAAAAGGTGCTTGCTTATGATTCAGATTTCAATAACAGGTGAAAAAAAAGGTGGTTGTACGTGCAATGTTTAAAAAACCCAAAACAAATCCAGCACAATCCCCCCACATTCAGTTGTATATGAAAGAGGGTGAGGTACCAAGATATTTTCTAGTTCCCCATTGTGCTTTTTTGATAGGAGAGAAAGGAGGTATGGGCCAGTGGTCAGGCTGCCAGACTGAGACTCTGGAGACCAACACTCTCCTCCATGTCTGACTGCAAGCTTCTTGCTTTTCTCCACCTGCAAGCAGCGGCAGCTTCCTCACGCTATCAAGCGTTAATTCAAGTACTCTGCTAGTCTGATGCCAAGTCCCAGCTACGAGTCATAACATTCAGTGCAGCAAATAATTCCCTTTGCAGCCCTCACATAGACTGCAAGTCATGGCACGCTGATGCCAACAGAGCAGAGGCACACTCTGAGCCTGCTGTAGTCTATTTAGTGTGAGTATCAACAGCCATCAAGCTGTCACGGGATGGAGCTTAGTATTAACTGGCTTCTTTTTCAAAAGCCAGGATGGGTATGTCTATCTACCTCACAGTCTCTCTTGCACAACTCTTGCAAGAGAGAAAATATAGCACTTTGATATGAATTGTATTTTTACCTGGCTCCCCACACCTCAGGGTGGGAGTGTTTCCAACCTCTACTGTACAGGGCTTCTACTGCAGTGTATGCATACTGCTGCAACAGCAGAAGAACAATTATTTCTTTTTTGGCAACTACTAGAAGATTCTTCACCCCCTCCACAGCACAGAAAGCTCCTGCTTTTCTAACAAGCTGTCTGTCAGTCCGCTCTCAGGACATAGGAATCAGACATTTGGGACATAAGTAATATTCTGTACGGAGACACCATGGCAGCAAAGATGAAGAGGTATGAGAAACCATGGTTTAAATGAGAGAATCCAGAGGATCTTGGTTATGTGTTACAACTCACAAAATACTTTAAGTCATTTATCTGTGACTTGGATCACATTTTGGAAGGCTGACTAGTATTACAAAGCTCTTTTAGACACTGTTTATTAGCATCAAAATGAAATATGAAAAGCACTTTCTGTTAAGTCCAGGATCTGGACAACTCTTATAACATGTACCCTAAATAAACAAAGAAAAATGTTATTGCAACAGCTAGAAATAAAATTGTGTGTTAATACTAAAAATAAAAATAGATTTTTTTTACTGCACTAATGTATGCTTAATCCTTTGAAAAATAAACTTGCAAAATAACATCATTACAATTAAGTTACCCCCAAAATGTTACAATACGAGTAGCTACTCCAGCCGTCAGCTGGGACCCTCATGTCCCAGAATGCTTTCTTAGTTTTACTGGAGCAAACATTCCGACCTTCCCAGTAGAGAGTTCTACAGGCCCTAGCAAAGATCACAAAACCCACAAAATTTCTGTGCTACTGTTTAAGAATGGCAGCATCCACTAGGGAAAGAGGGTGGGTGGAGATAAATCTAGACACAGTTGTCTTCTCTTTAAAATTTCACTTTTAATTTTTAAATCACCATTACAAAAAAACCTAAACCAGTCTCAGGACAATCTTTTCTCCTGCCTCCAAAGCATTTCCCTCCACCACCTCAGTCGTCGCCCCTTTTGTCAGATCCTAGCAAATTACCGGTTGGTGGTCTTACTGTTCTACCCTGAGCCGTATTTTAATTAGTCAGAGCATTGAGAAAAGATTATTGTACAAATATTGGCGAATCTTCAAACAAGAGTACACGCTGTCCATTTTATTCACAATGAAAAAGCTCTTAAAGAGATTTCGATAAAGATTTGCCTCCTGCTTGCAGCCCACATTTGTAATGTTTATATAAGTGGGGGATATAAATCTTTTTCAAATGAACCCCACAGTTTTTAAACCAGCCTTGTTATAAACTGCCTGTTTCCGTTTTGCCTGCCTAAGCAAGCAATGCAGAGCCTACTCGGGACAGACTGGAACTAATTTAATGTGCTCCAGGTTTAATCCCCATCCTCCCAGCTTTTACTGGCAGATTTTACACAGCGGACTACTGCTGACTTTAACAATGATTCATGTGATAAGTGGGGTTTGATTTGTTTTTCCACATCAGAAAACGCGCAACAGAAACGCCACCAAAACCTTTTTCATAAAACACGACAGAGTCAGAGCCAGATTTAAAAACCAAAACAAAACAAAAATTAATTAAACTTTGACTCAAGAACTGTTTCTCCGCGCTTAACGGTGCTTTGAATTTATTAAGGTGAATTACTAGCTTGCTTTATGCAAAAATGAGAAGTCTGCAGGCGCCTACATTTGGTTTGGACGGAAGCCAGCGCGCGCTCCCGGACGTCAGCACCCCGGACGGCAGGACGCCTACCTGTTATTAAAAACGCAAAAAAGGGCGGGAAAGAAACGACCCCGTCGGTTCTGGCCCGGCCCGAGGCGGCACCACGCGTTACTGCCCCGCGCGGTCTGAAACGAGTTCTGCCACGGGCCCGGCTGCCCTGGCCTGGCGGCGGGGCCGGGGGGCGGCGGCGGGGCCTGCCCGGCGGCGGCAGGCCCCAGGCCCGGGGCCCTGCAGGTGGCAGTGTGGGAGCGCCGCAGGGAGGAGAGCCGCCGCCTGGAAACCTGATGCCGGCTGAACTTCAGGCTTCTTCTGCAGCAGCGACCCGAACATCGCGAAAATTCTGCTACGCTCCCAGCGCGAACGCCCTTCTTTATATTTTGGTTGGTTGGTTGGTTTTTGCTTGTTTGGTTGTTGTTGTCTTTTGTTTTTAAATTCGCGGGAGGAAAACACGCTCATTAATACTGAACACTGAAAAAAGGGATAGCATTTATAGAACTAACAAATGCTTATTTTTACAAAACGTACCAAATTCTTTGCTCATTTACATAAACCAGATGTTTCTCTGAGAAACCAAATTCCTCACGAAAAAACAGAAGTCGCTATATACTTCATGTCCGAAATGAAAGATGATGTGAATATACGGTACAAATGTTCCATTAGCCACTAAAGGCAAACGTATACGTTAAGTGCAACAGTTTTCTTCTATTTCACAGGACTTTTGTGAAGGCTTAGGTGATCCTCGGCAGAAGGGTGAGAAAAGGAAAATGAAGCTACTTGGATTATATTCACTACCTTCAATGGCTTTCACTCCCCTTGGGGAAGCCAACTAAATTTCTTTGCCAGATCTTGACACTCAAACCGGTCCACTGAGTGGACAAATACTCCAAAACCAGTGATCCATATTCCTCATTCCTGCAGGAGAACTGGCTCCTGGACTCCTTCTTCCCAGTACCCAATTCCTGGAGGATTACAACACGAACAAGAAGAAGGATTCTTTGACTATTTTGGTAATCATTCAAAACTTGCAACCTTTCAGTACACATGGATAAACTGAAGGACATGGGAAATACATATTTGCTGTTACCAAAAGAAGAAACAATAGTCAGAAAAATTTTCTAAAGTCTCTCAGTTACCCCTAATTCTTCTTACTGTTTTTACCAAAAAATAGTTTACTAAATTTTTGGATTAGTATAGCAACAACAGTATTTTACACTTAATCTGAAAGGCTAAATTAATGGAATATGCCTGAAGGTTACACTCGTTACCTGATCTGCCAGAACGTACCCTTATCTGTCAAATACTGCCAAATACATGAATCCACTAACTTGGTGCAGAGCTATCAAAATCCTGGTATGATGAGCAAATCCTCATCTTAAATTGCATGGAGCAATGCTGAATTCATAGTAAGAGGAAAACATTCAGCCTGAGAACAACTAGTAGGTAACTGCACAACCACCACCCAACCACAATAACAACCCAAACATCAGAAGAGTGAAAGCAAGAATACAGGGATGGCCCTGACGTTTAGAACAGGCATTGAAGCTGCAGCTACGAATATGGAAACCACACAGCAAAGGCACCTTTGATGATGGCAATGGCAAAATAATGAGAAGTCATGTTTTCATGTTAGAATTCTTTGGGACTACTGGCATGTCCAGACTTGCCCTGTGTCTGATATAAAGGTATCAATGGGATTTGCAAGAGCTGACCTTACTTTGAGCAGTAAGCGTCTCTCCTTGGAAACAGCACAGCCATTTTCTTAGCCCTTCTCTGCAGCGCCAACTAGCAAATACTCAGCCAACTTCAAAATAACCCAGAATTGGTCCTAAAGGTCCACTCTGCTAGTTCTCATCCTCAAACTAAGTCATATATTTCACTGGCCACCAATCTCACCTAAAAATACCCTAAACTTAGAGGACAAGGTTTTTAAATATCCATGTCCAACCTGTTGAGATGTGGCAACTTCAGGAAAATAGAATTGAAACAACATGCCCCAGAATGTCACATTACACTTCACTTGTGCTACCTCTCCTTTCAAGGGACACCATGGCCTTAAAAGAGCCGTATGGCCCTAGTGCATGGCAGCTGTGTTTCCCTCTCCTGACACCAGCAGGGCACTGCCACAAAGCCCACAGGTCTCACAGCCAAACACTGGTGCACTGACTGCTGGGAAGGGTCTCAGAAACTACTGTCAAAACCCCACATCCACAAAATCTACACTGAGTGTCTCAAAATCCTCTGTACTTAAGTCTCCGCTTTCTGGCAAGAATGATTACATGAACATGATCACGTATATAGGGATAAGCACCTATCTGCACACCAAGACTCCTGCCAACACAGCCAGAAAAACTGACATGTATAACTGGAGGGGAAAAAAAGTTAAAATACTATTTTGGCTGCACCCCTCTGGTACTGTAAGCTGCAACCAGCAGTGAACCGTCGAAAGACATTCCTCCAAAATCACAGCTTCTCAACTTCCAAAGTTCTCTCCACATCAAATGGCGTGGCATTGTCATATGCTGACTGAAATTTATCTCGGTCTACAATGTATTTCCCCAAAAATCTTATTATGTAAATAAATAAATAAACAAAATCAGCATGACCGGTTCACCATTTCAACACTACACAAACACAAGTCTAAGTCAGCATTTTTACGTCTTTTTTTTATTATTATTATTAAAGGGGGGAGAAAATAAACCTCTCACAGTATCTATTGAAAAGATCACTCATGTAGTTTGTTCCCAACACTCATCAGTAATACATGCTAATTTCCAGCACAGGTTCACTTTACACATCTGCTATCACAGGGGATGGCTGAACTCAGGCCCACAGCTACATAATTAAATTCAGTGTTTTCATCTTAAAGCAAGGGCCAGATTGATAGCACGTTGAAGCGAAACCCCTTATCTACACAAGCGATAAAATAAGCATGCAAAAGCTCAAGAGGTTAGGGGGTAGCCCAAGCTCCCTTCCTACCCAATCTCAGCCAATTTGGCATCAATTAGACCCCTAAGAACCAGACTGATATTCTCAACTTAACTTTGTATGTGCCATGAACAGCTAGGGTGGAACAGTACCTTCAGAAGTATGATCTAAAGCTACAAAATTTCTTTGCTTATTGCTTACAAAAAAAAGTGTCAAACTGATCCTTCCAACCATTTGTCTGATGTTTCTCAAATAATCTGTAATGATCATTGCCTGATGGCAATATTCATGACACGCTGCTTTATCTTTTAAACAAAGATGCAGCTTGCCAGCTCCAAAACTCACTTCACAACCTCAGACCTTCATACTGTTGGTAGAATTTTAGTGTTATTTCTACCCAGTCTCCAACTTTCCAGAACTTAACTTCTATATTTAAAGCTATCAGCTTGTGAAGAACGAACCTCTCTCTCAAGGGATATTATACAGAAACTTTGTAAAAAATCACAGTGCAAAATATAAACAGATGTAAAAAAAAATCAGTTTTCCTGACAGTACATAACTGATCCCTAGAGCATATATTTTGTTCATAAAGAGCTGTAGATGTGTGAAGAACTGAAAAAGAAACTACATATCTTTCTCAGGAAGTTTTTCCCCAACAGATCTTTGTCAGAATGGCTCTCCTGGTCTGTATAGCATCCTTTGCTTCTCAGTCTTCCATGCCTTCTACATTATTCACCTGGTAGACGGGTGAATTATGAGGTTATGAATGACATGATGTTCAGTATTTATATAAAGACTACGCTTAAAATTTTTTTTTTGAAGAAATGCAAAAGCAGTTTACTTCTCAGCAAAAAAAACAGAAGGACATGCTGAAACAGATGGGGAAGGATAAGAGGTAACATCTACCAACACTGAAGAGCACTTGGAAGTTCTGGGTGGGGAGAAGTCGGGAAGGGTGGCCATTAGAAATGTTTTGGAAGAAGAAAATGTTTTTTTGGGTGAAAGTTAATTTTTACTGTGCCAATCACAATTTAAGTTAAATTCGAGTTTATTTTTCCTCATTTGGTTTATGATCTCATCTAGTCATCAAGGGTGATTGATGATGTTTCAGGATTTGGGCCTTTGCCAGTTGCAAGTAAAAGGGAATTATTTATTTTTCTTTAGTGCTATACTGCTGCCATTAAGTGTATCCCACCCTTTTTTGTTTACAGCCTGTCACTGAAGCCACAGCTTTATTTTAGCATGGTGTAAGCTCTTGTCTGGGGTCGATAATGTAAGTGATCTAGCAGAAGTCTTGCACAGTGAGCATCACTTTGCACAGAAAGCGTGCAACCTTTATTTCTGAAATGATCCCTGCCACTTCTGAAATTATCCCTGCCATGTCTACTCCCATTTAAACATGGACTTAAAAGCCATACTTGAGCAATGGGCACTATCATTTTCCTTGTGGTAAAACTACATTTATTTAATCCCTTTAAAAACAAACAAACATGAAAATTACTTTGACCTTTGCCTTGGCGCAAGGATTCTGATTTGAAATGTGTATTACATTTCTAAAGCACTGTAACTGCGTCCAGCTGAACTGGGTCAGATTTATGTGCAATTAGGAAAAAAGGAAACCAAAGCAATTTAGTTTTCATGTTTGTTAATATCAAAACATCTTGTAGCAGCATTAAGTTTTAAACTGAAACACACAGAAAAATAATAATAAAAAAAAGATAATTGGAAAAGGAGTGGCCCGCTAAAAACTGCATTAAACAAATAATATGGACTTTCTCACTTGCAGTTTTTTCTCATTTAGACTATTCAAAAATGTGTGTTTGAATGTCCCCTCTTTGGCTGCTCATAAGCCACAGGGAAGTTTTTTTGCATGAACTCTTCAACCTGAGAGTTTTAGCAGAAAAGCTTCTTTACAACGCTTAATTAAAAGCAGGTTTAAGTCGGGGCCCTCACTCACTCTGGTTTTTATTTTGGCCTTCTCTCTGTGTCAGAAGTCAAGTCCCAAAAGAGAAACGAAGTTCATTATTGAGTCAGGAGAATATTTTCTCCTTCATTCTAAGCCCAACTAAACATGTTTCAGGTTTGAGTTTGGCTTTAGGTACCTCCAAATGAGATTTCATATTATATGCACCTAAGGGTGAAATGTAAGAAGATGCTAATAATGATTTTTAACTTTGCCCTACATAATAAATAATGTGTGAAAAGCACACTGCAATTGCAACTGATTTGGTATGGGGAACCGTATATTCTTAACAGAGGGTGTTCAGAAAGAGTATACTTCACACCATGAGAGGTTCATGATAAATGCAATGTCATCATCATGAAGCATGGTAAATAGTCATGCAATCACACTATAAAATGCATTGAGCAATGTACCAAACCAGAACAGTACCAACAGATCTGTAGGAAAACATGCAATTTTCCCCAGAATGTTTTAAGCAGTAGTTTATTGGTGACTTTTGACATTGAATAGTATGCTAGAAGTTTCTAAGGCATGCTTTCCTCAAAAGCAAGATTATATTTGAGCATAAATAACTATAAAAAAAGAGGGTTCCTATTAATTCCTAAAAATGCAATGGTTTTCCTCCTGCTGTCCCTTTCTCCTACACTGCCTAGGCTAATGAAAGTGGCCATAAAGAGATACACATGCAGTACAGGCCACTGTGATTTCACCAGAACAAGGATGCATGGTCATTCTGGTGGAAGGAACAAGGACCAATAATCAAGCAGTTAATCACGTTGGTTAACAGGAAGCGTATGATGTTATCTTAACTGGACAGTAGGCACAGCCTAGTGCATCCTGTTCGCAACCAATAGCAGAAGCAGATGCAAGAGCGTGCATAAGCATTTCTACGAACTAAAACGTAGTGAAGTTTTTCAAAAAGCCCTAGAATGGTCACCAGATGTGGAGCACATGTTGCCCTTGAATGCAAGAGAATAATGTGACAATAAAGTTGAATCAATACAACATGCGCCAGTAATCACACCAAGATGACATGCAAACGTTTTAAAAACAAAAATATGTCCATTATTTTTAGTTCTTCAGGACAGAAAAACAGGTCACCTGGTCATCTGTGAGGTGCTGTTTCCATCGCCATTTGAGAGCCCATATGCGTGAAATACGTTGCTCTCTCTGTGAGACAGCAGTCTAGCTTTTGTATTTTTAAATACAAAATTCAGTTCCCGTGCCACCACTTACTGCCACCTGTACAAGATTTACAGGTATCCTCTGCCTCTACATATTTTATGAAAATAAAACTCCCATGAACAGCACATGCAGGAAGAGGACAAGATAACCAGGGCCCAGCAAGAGTGCTTTACTGATGACTTAGAACTGCGTATCCTCTTTGACTTACAGAAGGGAAACAGGATGAGAAAGGGCACACTACACCATCCTTATATTTACTTCTCTAAGTCCACCCATCAGATACTAAAGAAACCATTCATTTTCCAGTAGTGATCACTTCTAATAGAGATATTGCTCAGGTTATGGATAAAACACAAATGGACACAGTGACAGGCTAGGAAACAATTACTTTCACAGAGGCAACCAAACCATTTGCAGATGGAGTTCAAACTGATAGCCTTACACAGCTTGAATTCATACAGAAAAAGTTTCATTCTGTGTAGCTGGAAAACCTGGGTGAAATCAGAACCTGAAGCAACACACTGAAGTTTTGCATCCTGCTAATAGACTTCTCAGCTATGATGTCCCCCGAAAGGCATGGTGGCTTCCCAATCTACACGTTTGTTGCCAATGTGTGTGGTCAGACCCCTACCAATTAAATGTTGGCACATGCGCCTCCAGTACATTCAACCTCTTGTCTGCAACAAACATGCAGATGAAACAAAAACAGTAGGCAAACAATACAAAACTTTGCCTACAACAGTGACTGACACTCCCTTGAAGTAGCAGCTTATGTCTTAATAAAGACATCTCCTGCCATCTCTGTAGATGCAATAAACCATTTCCCTCCTCCAGTAGGTAGATTCTCAAACAGCCTTTTTTCCAAGGGACACAGGAGAGAAGCATCAGTTTTCCAGTAATTCTGGCATAAGCCAACCTGTCACCAAGAGAACAGTAGCTAAGAGAACGTGGAAGGTGCTACCTGAGTTATTCTAAAGCTCTCCAGAACTACTGCAGAATACAGGGTGCTTGAGTGTTGTGTATTGACTCCTTGAGTAACAAGTATTTTTTTAATAACTCCAGAAATGAAATAAACTGGACAGAAAATCCATATACAGTTTGGGGAAAAACCTAGACAGAGGGGAGGCAGGACAATTCAATGAAGACAAGTGAGGAGGTTAAGAGAGCTTTTCACTTGGCTTTTGGTACAAGAACATATATTTTGAAATGTATTCCTATGTATCATATAGTCACAATCAGAAGAAATACACCCAGCTAAGTAAGCTAAGGCTACTGTCCATTACAGATAATGAACTTTAGATAGTGGTACATGATACCAAGAATTTTAGCCTGTTAAATTTTTTTGTTATTCTTCAAGTAGAGACTTTCAGAGTTTTCTCATAACTGTATAGTTTAAAACAGATATAAGAATGAATGCTTTTTAAAAATGTACTTTCAAAACAAAAGAGAACCAAACCAAATCAAGCCAGTGAGAGCCTGGTCACCAGGGACACCATAGCCATTTTAAAAATATCTGTTAATAAAAAGGCAGTTGAGGACCAATGCCAGTCTCTCTTGGGGAACCTTTATTTTGATGACACTCTGATGCTGTTTACGACTGAAAAACAATATTCTGAGCAGATAACATTTAATAGCTACAGCACTTGATAACCTCACTTATTACAGTGCCTACATCTTCCCAAATTTAACTGTGTTATCTTTGTTCCTCTGTTGCAGAAGAATACTGGGTTAAGAAATTCAGAGAAAACCTGAGACATTTTTAAAAACTTAAAGAAAATGTTCCTTATTTTTATCAAGGAACCCTTCTGGCTCCGTTCAGGCAAGGCAGTTCTACTATGTGAGGGTAAGTCAGATGAAACTATGGATTATGTCTGAATCCTTTGCTGCCTATGGCTCACCAGCTATTTCACTTTCCCTAGACTTGGGGGTTGGTAGGGAAGAAATACTAGAACAGAAGCTGATTTATAGAATTAAGTCATATTTGGAGAGTTTCTCATCTCTGGCACCCTACCTTTTCCTCTTCTCTTACTAATGCCCTCATTAAAAAGAATTTGAATCTTTTCCCTTCCCCAGGCAGAGACCCAAACTATCATTTATTACTTATCCGTTACCTACATTTTACTCTCCTGAAGGATAAACCTACATCAACCCGACAGTCATGCTGAATGGCAGCGGTTTATGGACTAAGCCATTTCTTTATCTAACTACAACCATATGTTTTAACCTGCTACAAAATTATGAAATACTTCCCATCAATAGTCCAAGTTAGATTTCTGTACTGAATTGCCTAATGTGAATGTACAGCATTTCTGTACTCCAAACAAACAGAGTGTGAGGAGGTAAACAGCAGTTAATTGTATTCATGCCTTATTAGACACAGCTGCACAAACGGCCTGTCATATTTCGTTAGAAAATACTGTACAAGTTTTGCATGTGCACGGTGCCCTTCATTTCTGCAAGCAGTGTGACTACTTGGAATTACAGGAACACTCACAGAACCATATGCTCTTTGTTTTAAAGGTACACAAAGGCAAACACCCTGGGATGGGGTGGTGCAGGGGGCGACATCCAGAAAGAAATTCCATTTTTCCTCTTGTGCCTACTAAATTTTTAATTAACAAAGCATTCTTACAGAATACATGAAAGAGTAAATACAGAGAAAACAATGCTACAGAAACTTCAGACTAGGTAGATGCAGGCCATTCTAGTCACTGACATGTATCTCCTTTTGCATTTTGGGGGAGGTGGTGGGCAAATGAGAAGGAAGTAGTCTTGTTACACCACTGTGTCTTGTATCAGTCCTCACGCTGTTCCATGCTGAGCTGGGAACACCACAGCCAGCAGGCAGCTTCCAGCATAAATCCACTTTTGTCAGGCCTACAGTATGCTGACTTTAATGTTCTTGTACCCAGATATGGTGCCATGGGGTGAACCTGGTGGGCTTTCAAAGAGGTATCTTCTTAGACTGAGAAAGTCCCACAGAAACATCATGGCAATAAAAGGTAACTTAGCTGGAGACATATGTACTGGAGAAAATCTAAAGAAAGAAAACCACTATTAAAAATATCTTTACACTTTCCAAGAAATATATAGGAAACACTTACTAGTGTTGAGTTATTGTCTGTTACATGTAGCAGAGATGGTAGTAACTCTTTTGATTAAATCTTAATATTTTACACCTCTCCAGGAGGCATGAGTTAGGGTTACAACTATGTTTAAGCAGAGGTAACCGTCATCTCCAAGGGGACCCAAGGCAATGAATACTACACAGGAAGACCTTGACAACCCAGATTTGATTTTAAAAATGATTCTTCATGACCTACTGCAGAGGTAAAATTCCACTAAGATTTGTTTGCTGAGTCAGCAGGTTGCTTTCAAACAGAACCTGCTTTTCTAACCTAGAGAACTGAGCCTGCCTTCTTAAGCAAATCATGTATCAAGCAAGTCTAGAAATCTACAAACAATGGTATCGTAATTTATAACAAATTAATATCTACCATGGCTCCATAGCTGGGCTGAGTGCCAATCAACAAGTTCTATAGCACTGTCTCTTTGTGTCGCTTCCTTTGGGATTGTAGAAGGGGACATGACACAGAATCATAGAATGGTTTAGGTTGGAAGGGACCTTTAACAGTCATCTAGTCCAACCCCCCTGCACTGAGTGGGGACATCTTCAACTAGATCAGGTTGCTCAGAGCTCTGTCCTACCTGACCTTGAATGTTTCCAGGGATAGCGCATCTACTACCCTTCTGGGCAACCTGTTCCAGTGTTTCACCACCCTCATTGTAAAAAATTTCTTCCTTACATCTAGTCTAATCTGCCCTCCGTTAGTTTAAAACATTATCCCTTGTCCTGTCACAACAGGCCCTGATAAAAAGTTTGTCCCCATCTTTCTTACAAGCCCTCTTTAAGCACTGAAAGGCTGCAATAAGGTCTCCCTGGAGCCTTCTCTCCAGGGAGACAAGAGGTTGAATAACCTCTCCCAGCCTTTCCTCATAAGGAGAGGTGTTTCATCCCTCTGATCATCTTTGTGGCCCTCCTCTGGACCCAGTCCAACAGGTCCATGTCTTCCCTGTACTGAGGACCCCAGAACTGGATGCAGTGCTCTAGGTGGGGTCTCACCAGAGCAGAGTAGAGGGGCAGACATGACCCCTCTTTCACCGAAAATACAGCCAAGAAAAAGGCAAAGTGTTGCAAGTTCTCTAACTCACTGCAGGTTCAATCTCACCAGGTAAAAGATAAAATCTTAAGTTAGGAAAAGTAGTTAAGTCCTAGACCACCCTGATCGTGGCTGACCTGACAATTCAGAAAACTAACATGACCTTTTTCCATCAAGTAAGCAAAATCAAATTAAGAATATACTTACTTTCCTACTGAAAATAATGGTTTTGGGAAAAATATTAGCCTCAGAGTATGAGCACAGTTGTGCCTTCAAAGAGCTTCACGACCAAGAACAGATGCTGCAGACAGAAGTTAAGAGCTGTGATTTGAAGGCAGCAGCCATAAAGATATGTTTGCACAAGCATGTCAAGACTCACTGAAGTTTATTTTTTTGCTCGGGCAAAAATCCCTTCACATATTCCGTGGGACACAAGACAAACGGAGAGGCTAGGCTTAGAGGTAGGGATTGGTATTGTGCCAATGGGACTCTCTGCTTTCCAGGTTGGGGCTAACACCCAGAGAACCCAGACTGTGGGAAAAAGCAGTCCAGTGAGCACCTGTATGTCTGTGCGCGTACCCTGTGCCCAGAAATGTCTGTGATCCAAGGAAGTGTGTGGGCCAGTGGAAAGGGAAATATGCAACTCATTAAGGTGGGGAGACAGAGGGAATGCAACGTGGCAGCCCCGCTGTTAATTTTGGATATCGCCCACAGTAAAGTTTTCATTAATTTTCAGTTGTGTTTTTTCTCTGCTTTCTCCTTGCCAGTCTGTAGGAAATAATAAAATATATTCTCCAAAAAATGAGGAAAACTAAGTTGACAGTCTAGTATAATCACACTGAAAAACAGACAGTGCTGGCACTATCAAACTGCTTTGCAGATAAGAGATTTGATAGGTAATTTACTGCCTTTGAGCTAACAACTACAATGATAAGCAGCTCCTATGAGTAAATCTCTCATTAGATGCTGCGCTCTGTGGTATTGATTTCATTATTATTACAACAGTACCTGGAATCTTACCTAGGGACAACACATGGACTGTAAAAATAAGGCAATGCTCATTTCCTTAAACACTATAATATAATTAGTGAAAGAAGACAAAGCCCAAAGGTGAATGCAGTCCTGCTCCGAACCTATAGCAGAGGCAAAATCCAGTTAGGATTATTAGGTAACAAACCCTATGTCTTGTCTTTAAAAAAAAAAACACCCTGCTTTTCTAACCTAGACTATGACAAGCTGAGTGAATCATCTGGACTGAAAGCATCCAAAAAATACACCAAACAAGTCTTTTTATCAAAAACCATGGGTATCATAATGAACAAAATGGACAGAAAAGAAAATGCTAGAGCACAGATGGAGCTGCCTGCCTTCCCATCTCCATTCCTACACTACTTTGCCTGTCCAGTAGCATACAGTCGACACCAAATTAATGAGTTTATTAGCAGAGACTAAACACCACAATAACACACTTAATTCAGTACTCAGCAAAATCTCACCAATTAACTTGTCTGTCAGAAGGCGGGTGAATGGGCATTGCTAATGGGATTTCTGTTGTTAAGATGGACTAAGGGAATCTGTACTCTTGCTCTACTTACCTGTGACATTTCTTTACTCAGCCTGACCTGTGCAAGTAATAAAAAGAAATCAGATAAATTTTTTGTGAGGATGGCAACAACCTCCGTAAGAAGTTAGTGACTGGAAAGCAGATCCTGCCGCTGACATAAATTGGGTAGTATGCAACTCTCTACTGGTGGAGCAATGCATATAGCAAAGCAAGGACTTGCTGGGAGTACATACAACAGCAGCTTTGCCTCTCAGAGCAGAGTTACCTGTGTAAGAGTAAACGGTGACTCATTCAATATTGTTAATATTGTGCCTCTCCGCAGCTACTCCACCTATACTGAGGGCATCTCTGCCTTTCGGCCTGATTAATGTTATCTTTTACAATTAATATTACATTTTAACGAGAAAAGTAACAGAGGAGAAAGAATGGCAAATGAAAGGCAGAGCTGTAGCTCTGCATAGAGATTCCCTGGGACTGGTGAAGTGCTCCAGCTATCACCAGTGACGAGTGTTCACAGGGAGTCAAGAATTGTGCTGCCTTTCGGGAACGTGGCCTAAGCAGATATCAGCTGCCATGTAATTTCAAAATCTCAAACAAAAACTGGCAAGAAAAAACTCTTAATTGTTTAAACTTCTAACTAAATAATGTGTGCGTGTGGAGGGGGCAGTAGTGGTTTTTTGCCTTTTTTTCCCTCCCATTACAATCATTTATACATTAGGATTCTTTTATTTTGCAGCAAGTATTTTGGTTTTATATGTAGAATTAATTTAACAGTTCCCATTAACTTAATATATTTAGCCTTTTCTTCCCACAAGGCTTTTTAAGTTTTATTGATGTGGACATTTGTTCACTTATGAAAGCCATTTCTTTATTAAGTGCTCATTTTAGAGGCACTATGTGACCCTTATCTGGATACAAAATATTTGCTCTTTCAGAAGATGAGGGAGGGAGGTCTTTGCTTTTTAAATGAGAGCCACAATGGCAATACTTTGCAATTTTTCAGACCAAACGCAAACACGTTTCTTTGACAAGAATACAAAAAGATACTCTTAACTCCCATGTGATATGGTAACCCCACTTAAGATATTTTAACCCCTTGTCAGCCAGAGTTAGAAAAACTTAGAACAGTTTTCTTTCAACAGATTAATAAACTTTCAGTAGAAATATAGCTTCTGTTCACTCTCAAAGGATTTATTTAATGTTAAAACAATATTAAAACAATCCCTACCCGTATTTTATTTCACTTTCAAAGTAGTCTGACAAGACCATACTACTCACAGAAAATTAGTTTGACTAGAAGAATTATATATACACATATATAGACTACAAGAAATGTTTTTTATATATGTATGTGCATAAACACGTACGTACACACACACGTATCATTCTTTCTGAGCAAAACTACTTGGAATGTCTTAATTCTGGCATGTTAAACCTGGGAAATGGTCCCTGAGAACATGGAATATGAAGTGTAACCAACAAGCTCCTCCTCTGTGGAGTATCACAGGTGGGGCACAAAACCAAACACATCACTTCCACAAATTTAGGTCACTGTTTTATCTCTATTGCTGTAGTACTAAGGTGTCCCCAGCGGTTTAGGGCTCTATTTTATAGAAATGTATAGAAAACACATAAACTCAACTGAATTCCTGTTAAAAACAACTTAAGGTATCATGAACATAAGAGGCATTGAACAAGCAAAAGAAATGAACTGAGACCGTGCGAGGCAGGTGACAAGAAGCAACACTATTTCAAGGGTTGTATACACCAGTTTTTAAGCAATGCCATGAAATTTAACATAGATTTTATGTAGAATAAATACTTGCAAAGTTAAAAATATCACATATATAAAGGCAGAATTCAAATGCGTTTACATGTTCTGGAAACGACTCCCAGTTTAAATGGAGCAAGCCTAACAAACAGATGGTTAAATAAGAACTTACTGTAAATAATTTGGAGCTTAAGCAAGTGATTGCTGTAGGACTATTTTTTCTTCAGAAGTCATCAACAAATTACATTTGATTCTCTAGCTGTGCAAGACAATGCGTATCAGTGTCCAAACTGCAACCTCATCCAAAAGGTACCAAATTCCAGAGCATGACCTTTGCAATCAATATGGTATCATGCAAGACTCCCACCAAGACAATTCATTCCATATGTAACTTGATGTTGAAAAGCGACTGCTCTAATTTCAAGATATTTTTTTTTAATACAACATCTCTAATTACAGGCAGCTAACATCATGGGTCTTCTTTCCAAATACTGTTGCAGTATCTCGTCTAAAAAGATTTATTGATCAACATCGTAGGCCAAAAAGACTATTTATTGCACTGAGCTGAGCTACAAAATTATAAATTACATGTAGACTAAAGCAGTACAAATAACAACAAGGCATGCCACTGACCTTAATCTATTCTACGTAAAATTAAAGGTTTCACTACAGCTGAACTATGAATTATTCTTGCAGAGCAAGAGGAATTACTCCAAAAGCTTTTCCATTTCCTCACTGCTTTGTATCAAAATGCTTGCTTCGGCAGCCCTGAAGCCCACACTGAAGCTTTTGGTCTATACAAGTTTAGAGTCAATAAACGCCACCTAGTAAGTACTGTACACTGCAAAAAAGCTGAGAGGTCTGAAAGCTACAGTGAGTTCTAGGCAGGGAAAATCTGCAAGCTGGTGTCTTACAGTTTCCAAATTTATTGGCACGGCATCATGTGCAGGCATGCATATGTGAACAACGCCTACCACATTCTGAAATGGCCAAAAGTGCAAATAAATAATAATGTCATCCTTAATTAAGTAATGAGTCATGCGTACCCTGCATTTGTGAAAATGGTAGAAAATCACGGCACAGGATGGAATGGTTATCAACACCCAAGCTATAAGATCTTGCTACTGACACATTAACGACAATGTAAAATATTCAGCTGTACTGCAGTTTTTCCACTCTTTTTGTGAGTTTGCACTCTAATATTCATAGAAGAAAGAATGATGTAATTTTATTAACCTCATAACTGCTTTCTGCCAACAGAAAAATAAAAACATTGGAATGACCATCTGGCATGAAGTTTCTGTTTCTCTTAAAAACATGTCTGTATTTTCTGTTTCTCAAGACACCAAGGACAAGAAAAATATCTGTCTTCTGACAAATTTTGCAGCACCAAAATGAGATAATAGAACTAAAATAAAACACAACTGACTCGTATTGGGAAATTTAAACATGAAAATACTACACAGTCAGGAGTTCTCTATGTAAGTATGTGTACATAGCTTCCACCATCACAGTATTTGACCTGTTTATTACCAGGAACTGCTAAAAACTCCAGATACTTTTGCTAAAATATTCCAGTGGTCTCTTTCCTGTGATAACGAAGCTTTGAAAAAAAGGATGGAAAAGAACTTGTATAATTTAAAAAATGACCAAGTCATCCTTTGAAAACAAATAAGTTAACTTTAGAAGCTACTTACTTTGATAGATACATCACACATTCTATATCGAATTCACACATAATGACAACTTTGATTTATAGATAGATGGCAGCCCATCTTGTAAGATCTGTCTTTGCTTGCTAATTGTCATTACAGCACTACTTGTTTTTCTAAGCAGTCAAGGTGATACACAGTGCCCACCTCTATGTTCTTTGGCAGAGATTAGGAGTATAGAAGTATGCCATAGCTGGGAGATGCTATGTGTGGGAGCACTGGCCCAGTCAGCAAGGCACTTACTTCATAGACAGTGCAGGACATGAAAGGAGTCAAAACTCAGAAGGGACTTGGTCCCAGTTCAAGGGGTTTTAAGTCTGAGAAGTCAGACAATACAAAGAGGTGAAAGCTGAAAGGATTTTTAATTGGATGTGCATCATAAAGCTAATTATAGCCAACCAGAACAATGTAGTCTACAGTTTATGCTGTAGCTTTTCATCTATAGAATGAAACTGAATGTGTTGCGGATTTTTGGTTTGGGTTTGTTGGGTTTTTTTTTTTTAGTAGGACCTTTAATTCCACATACTCTTGAGATTATGTGACATTAATCAGCATCACAAAACAAAACTTTGACAGTACTAAGATCCAACAGTTGCATCATGGCTTCTAGGTCAATGCTGAAGCTGTCCAATTTCACAGTAAACTGTGAAATGCTGGTCAGCAGTTGCAAAAACTTTGTGCCACAAAAAAGCCCCAAGAAGCAACAATCCCCTCCTCAACGCTATAATAACAATGAATTTAGTTATCTTTCAGATTTCCTTAATGTGGGAAATGCAGTTATTTTAAGACAACAGTGCTGGTACATTTGCAATTTTAAAATGAAGTTTAGCCCAGATATCTCAAAAAGGAAGAGAATTTCCTCATCCTAAAGAGGAAACACACCCCTCCCCTTTTTGGGGGAGGTCAAAATAGCTGTTTGTTTTCAACAGTTCTGGTGCCAAAAACTGCCTGATAAAGTATGAGCTATTTTTAAAGAATAAAGCAAGAAATACTAATAATATTGTGGAATATATTTTTTCATTTAGTTTGGGTTATTACTAGTTATTTTATGTAACAGAAAGGCATCTACACTGGGAACTTTCTACCATGGGATCCAAACACAGTACACACAGGACCTGGCATTTTAAATCCACTCAGTTTAGCAGAAAGGTTTGCATTTAAAAATGTGAAGCAGACAATTAGCTGAGGAGAAAATGGAATGAACCTTTAGCTGCCGTGCAGTGCCAGCTTATACAACTGTTGCCAGAACTTGCTGCCACAAAGAAATGACAGTACTAAGAGTAGAATTTTTAACATGACAATGTCTTTGCTCATGGCAACCTGGAGAAACTTGGAATCAACTTAGATCCTCCCCCTCCTTTTCTGTCTCACTCCAAAGTACAGCATCAGAGTTTTAAACTGCTTGGAGAATGTCTGTTTGTTACTTGCGGGGAAATGCATTTCAAGTACTCCATACGCTGTTATAAACTAGGTCTGATAAACTTGCTTGCACTGAATAAACCCCAATCTTGGGATTTAAATGGATGGGGCTATTCATAAAATATTCTACTACTCTGTATGAGAAGCACTTTACGCTTAAATCTTGAGAGCAAGATTATGCCATACGGATGCAGCCAATTCTAAGAGGTAGCATCCAACCTGGGGAATTTCAGAGGGGTACACTTCACAGAGCAACTGCACTTTCCCTTGGGGAACATTATGCCCCCATTCACACTCTATACTGCTGCTGGGTATGTATAAACTGATTTTGGAGGCAGAAATCCTTGCTCAGAGAATGTATGAGTAGTATATGTTAAAAACAACAAAAATATTTTTTCTCTCACAGTGTCACATTTTGTTTAAACTCTGGAGAGAGCTCCTCTTCTTGTGCTTTTGTATTTCATGGGCCTCTGCTGCTTAATAAACCCCCATGAAAGTCATAAATTTGAGGAGAACAGGGGATATAGCTAAACAGAGCTGAAAAGCAGGGAGCGACAACACTCCTCCTTACTTTCTGTTACCTCCCTAAATTTCAAATCCTTGCTTGAAGGAAAACAAGGCGGTCACATGAGGAGTACTGGGGAGTTGCAGGCAGCATGGTGCAGCATTTAGCATGTGCTCCTCTTCTCACCTATCAGTTTTATGGATGGCCAGAACTAGAAAAATAGAAAGAGGACCTCAAGAGAAGAAAAATGTGGCGGGGTGGGATATCTCCTTGGTAAATAGGATATACTTTTTCAATTCACAAAGCATTTAAAACTTCTGGGTAGTAAAAGCTCCATCGTGTGCAGAGGTAGGGCAGCAGAACACAGAGCAAACTTGTGATAGACAAGATTAATCATTCTGATGCATTACTCTTAACCCAGCACCCTCTTTCCTTTGAGGCCAAGGCCATGATCCCATCAAAATCCAATTTCACTCTCAGATCATTCATCCATCCATGTTAAGGAGAAGACAACTCTGTAGCAAGTATGCAGCTGCACTGACTTTCAGCAGACTTCTAGTCAAAACCAAGCTTCCTTGCTGGAGATGCAAAAAACTTATTGAGACAACATAGGTCTGAAAAATGTAGTTACAGATATTTAATTATGACAAAATAGTGGAAGTGGGCTGCTTTCTACCTCTACCAGGCATTTTTAGAACTAGTACCTGCAACATCAACTGAAGGGAGTAAAGAGAAGAAGAAAAACGGAACAGATTATTCAACATAAGATTTAGAGAAATGGTTTCTTGTCAACAATGTGGTTTTTCTGAAAAGCACGAAGTAGACTTAGCAGAGAATTATGAGACCCATCAGAGAGATCCAGCAATGAGAGCCATTCCAAAACTATGCAGATTTATTTCTCTGGGAAATCTGAGAATTCTAACACCAGCTGTTTATACTGGGTTATCTCCTTTGGCATCAGCTGGAGTCTGACATACATCCATCAGTAAAAAATTTAGAATTCCTACATTGTACAAGTCTAATAATATTACTCCCAGTAGATCTTTCACAGTTGTCTTCTATGTGGTTCCAATATAGGATAGTAACAATACTACTTTCATGTTGAAACAATTAATTTTTCTTAAGAATTTTTAAAGATTTATTACTTTTAAATATCTGAAACATAACAGTTATGCTGAAGAACTTCTCAGTAGTACTGCTGAAACAAACTAACATGGCATCAAATTTAGTGCAGAGCAATATGCACCAGCCACTCACTATGCAATGTCTTAGTTGATTTTTTTAAAAATAAAAATATCTCTGATGTCTTCTGGGTCTCTCAGTATTTTGCTCTTCCTGCAAACCACTGTCAACAGATCAGAGACAAGCCATGTGCTCAGAAGCAGATAATGCATGTCAGACTCTGTCTTCAAAATAGAGTCGGTAAAAGGATACATGCTGTACAGATTGTGTAATTCAAAATAACTGTTGTTTGAAGTACTGAAAATGAGTATGTGCTTAAGGAACAGTTACAAATGTTAGCCTATAAAGTTTGCTTTGGCTAACACATTTTACCTTAATATGGTGGGTGGAAGGCAGTGGGTATAATCTAAAGCCACCTACGATTATGAGAGTGCTTGTTATACATTTCTTTTTTTATGAAATATATAGTTTGGTTGTTTCTTACCTCTGTTTTTCCACTCCCTGATGATTTACAGCACGGCTTTTATATAGGCAGTTGTCTGTTATGAAAACAATGCTGAGCTTGCAGCTTTATTTTGATTCTAAAGCTGAACTGGTTTTAAGATGGAATTTAGCCAGCTTCTAGAGTCACTGCAGAAGAGAGAAAGGAACTATGGATTGTCAGTCCCATGCTCTACAGTCCAGACAAACCAAAGAATGGCTGCAGTGAGTTCTTTTACCTGACCTGTTTGTTTCTTAACTACAGAAAGAATGCTGTCTGTGTTATTAAAAAAAATATTTCACTCTTACCAGGAAATAATAGTTTTTAAAATTAATGCAGACAATAGTTTGCTACAATTTAAGTTTTGCATTTTTGCCCCCCAAATGTCACAGAAATTCACTGACTTCAAAGCTATGAAGTATGGGCTGAGTCTTCTCAAAGGACCAGTGATTATATCCTGCTGCCAGAGATCATAGGGAGAGTCATGTTGTTGGTTTGTTTTCAACATCTAGACAAAGGCAGCTGATTTTTACAAAAGAAGTATCTGGTTTTAGTTGAGATCTACACTATACACTTCAGTCATTTAAGGCTGATTCTAACTTCATTAAAAGTAAGACTTGCCTCCTTGCTAGGATTTCAGAAGATGGTTCCTCTAAAAACAACACAGTGCCAGAAGAGACAGCATAGGGAGGAAAGTTTTGAGCTTTCCCTGAATTTCAGCAGAAATTAACTCTATTAGGTTCTTAGGAAAACTCCTCCTTTGCTTGGTACATCTCCAAAGGTTAGTGGAATAAAGGTCAATATACCACTAACTCTTATTTCCTGAGGGAAATCCAAGTGTGATACAAAATGGTATGTAAATAATAGTGGTCACCAACAGGATGCTGTAAAAAACATGGTGGTGGGAAAAACTGAGGGTAGATGACAGCTGCGAGCAAGAGAAACCTCATTCTCTTGGTGCATGGAATTTCCTACTATGCTTTCATCTGCTCAGTAAATTACACAAGTTTTACACTTACACAGTAACAAAGTCTGTGCATTTGATTCAGCGTGTTACCTCAAGAAGCATCTTCAGACTGGTAGCGATGATGATGATGGTAATAATAATAATAATAATCATCATCATCATAATCCTATCCAATGCTAAAGGTTTTATCATCTTGAAATTTCGTATAGATGTTAAACTGTCACCCAATCCAGATTATTTACATACTTCATCTTTAATGTCTATCCTTTTGTTTATAAAATTATTCTTAGACAAAACTATAAAAGATTAACTATGTAGGTTCCCATTACTTTTACCAGTTTGGCAACAAGGAACAGCTGTTTTAGCAAGACATCCAACACATTTCATAAAAAATACAAGCTACAGAATTTAATGGCAATTCAAAAAAATTAAATAAAACTTTTTTACTTAGGTCAAATAAATTCACATAATATGTACCTGCAGAAGTAATCTCTCAAAGGCAAGGAAGTTGTCCCATTTGGAAGTCTGGGGGTGTTTCAACGTCTGGACTGTGGCCAGCACAAGCTGTAAAAGACCACAATGGTTCTCCAAAGCTTTGAGATTATTTCTGAAAAGCTGAATGTATGAGCTGAGCTGTTCTGGGGTGACTCTGCCTGTGGAAAGGAAAACAGGGCACAGCGTTCAGTGGTGGCAAATACAAACCTAGATTTTTTTAAATTTTAGTGAATGGGCTATACAGAACTCTGCGGACTCTCTCCACTATGGGCCTGATCCCAGCTTCACTGCAGTCACTGGGAGCTTCAAGCTGCAGCAACAGGTCAGGACAAAGACTTACCTTAAGCCACAATTCATGGATGAACTATGTGGTATGGCAGGTATACATAACAGATGCTGTCATAAAAGGTAATACCATTTTTTGTTTTCAGACATAGAGGGACATTCGTTTAAGCTAGGGAAATAATATTTGATGACTACTTCCAAACATTGGTTGATCTTTCTATTTTTATCAGAAGTACAATGGGAATTTGTGAGCCTTTTACCCTACACCAAACCCACACCCTCCAGCCACTGCCTGAGGATGCACCTTTGATCAGTGTGACTCAAAAAATAGAGATGTTAGTGATTCAAGGAACTGTTTTCTGGAGCTGTTCTTGGAAGGGACACTTCCAAGGCACGACTTCTTCAGTTTCTGAGATGCAGTAAGCATAGCATGATTTCAGCTGTTATTTGAAAATAAACACCCTGGTGCCAATAAATTAGCCTGTAGATTTCTCCTTAATAGAAGAGCATGAGGGGAATAATTCAGGCTACACAAACACTACAGAATTAGCAGTTATTCCATCTAACATTAAGGTGCCAGCCAAACTGCCCAATCAATTTATAGTTTAGAATCAATTTGTTGCAGGGAGGAAGGTGCATGGTACTTCATCTTCCCCAAGAAAATCATCAGAGGCGATCACACATAGCATCAACACAGAAGGAAAAATGTTGTCAAAACACCATCCTAATTGCAAGTCTGGACTGAGATCCAGTCCAGGGCTGTTTTCTGGTTCCTGGCAGCCTCTGCCAGTAACAAGTCATCTTCCTCAGCAAACTACACCTAAAGAGCAGGGACATGTGAGATGGAGTGAGGAGGATCCTTTAACTTAAACAGGACAAGCTTTGGTGCCAGGAAGGCTGAGATGATGTTAGGCGGTTCATGGCTTACACCACTGATCAGTTTATTCAGTATTTTTCCATAAGGGAAAGATCTTGTAAGACTGCCACTGTGTTTCTTCTCTGTGTTTGGTCATATCATCAATTTGCAAGGCTCCCCATCTGCCTCCATCCTTTCAGTATCATATAAACGGCAAGTAAATGACTCCAACAGTGAATGTTGAAAGCGCTTTCTCTTAGTTTCAGTGATACCAAGGGTGGTCTTTGGAAGAACATTTAGGTTAGGGAAAGTTGCTAAATAAAGCAAAAACACACAGGCTCTTTATGCAAATTTTAACATAAAACATTGAACTGAAAAGTCAGCAAATTAACACACAAATCAAGCTGACACCACTCAGTAGGCCGGAAAGCTGACAAAAGGCTTCCACGGTTAGCCCACATAGGCTAAAACAGCAACCACAGCCATGTGTGTTTTTAGACTAAACACTGGAGCTTTCAGTCTTGTTTTATTTCTTTTAAAGGTATGTCAGGCAGATTTACACAGTGATTTGAAAATGTCAGTCCATGATGCCTTGCAGCATACCTTTGATAAAGACTGCATTATTACCCATAGCAGTCCTGATATACTGTAGCATATTTAAAATCTGATAACTTCCTTCAGCTGAGAAAGCATGAAGTTGCCAGCCCTTCTCTCGTATGGAACAGTAAAATGGGAGGGCTTTCAAGACTTCTGATTTCAATTTAAAAACAAATAATGTTTCAAGAGTTTTGTTCCATATTGTCCCTTGTGAAAATGAATCCAGACGCAGCACTGGATCAGTCTAATATCCATTCTGCACCATTTTAGATAAACAACCAAATTTTCTCCCACCCTCAGAGTATCACCAAAAGGAAGTCCAACACATATGTAAATGTAAGTGAAATCCTGATCTTAGCAAATCATTAATAAAACTTACATTGGGATTAGAGTCCAGCATCTCATCTGTGACGTTTACAATATCCATGGAACCACCTGGATCCAGGGTTCAAGAGTTCCAGCCAGTTTCTACACAGAAATCTCCCTGGACAGTTGGCTGATAAATACAACTGTTACAGTAGATGAGGAATGGAATTTGGGAACGTGATTGGTGGTAACCAACAATTAAATGACTTCCTGAGGCCTAAATCCTCACCACCTTCCCTGCTGCATGCTCACAGAGGGAGATTTCAGCACAGCAGACCAAATTTAATCTAATCCAATCCCAACCCTACCAGCCTTTTGGGTTTTTTTAAGTCCCTCTGCTGTTTCAAGTCCTTTTGTGTTGCAATGTGGCAGACAGGTCCTATGAAATCAAGAGGAGATAGATGCCAACATCATCATGTTTCAACTGTCATTTTGTTCTTTAAAGCAAATCCAGAGATTCACAGGCAGAAAATGGCAACTACTGGCAGAAAAGACTGTAGTGTAAGTGTCTTGTCCTGCTCTCTTCTCCTCTTCACAGTCATACTCTGCTCCAAACCGTACACCTATGCATAGCCAAATGGCTGTGCGGGCACCAAAGTCCGACTTGCAAGGACTACGTTATGCTGTGACAAAACACTTGATCATTTTTTAATTCCTGGATATGGGAAGAAGAAGTAAGACCTCAAACACCCTTAAGGGATTTTAAAGTACTGATAACCTTTCTTGCACAAACACCAGGAATCCCATATTGTCTGGGAAGTAACCTTCGCCATTAATAGTTATCAAGTGTAGCATGTGTGAAACAGGTACACTTTACCAAACTCTGTCAACTACATTAAACCACAATGCAGGACTTGATAAAAACAACATCTACTAAAAGCAATGTTAAGAAAAAAATTATGTTTCAAAGCTTCATACCTCTTCCCAAGTACAACAGAGAGGATAAAATGAGTAGATGGTGTCTGGGAAGTCTCACAGTAAAACTCAAAAGTTAGTAGAATACAGGAGGATGGGGAGCAGGGAGGGAAAACAGTAATGCTGATAGACTGATGATGCAGGTAGTGCAGAAACTATGAACGGTTAGCTAGGAACAATCAAAGTATTTATGCACTAATGCAAGAATTTTGGGCAACAGAACTAAAAATAGTATAGGGAATGAAACTGGATATTACAGAAATAAAAAACATGATGGACTAGGTACCAGTCTCACTACTGAAGAGCCATTTCTGTCCAGGAAACATTGAAACTCAGTGTGATGAAGCAGCTCTGTATTTTAGTAATCTGATAAACTGGGGATAAAAAAGAAGAGATAACAGGGACTAGGCTAGACTAGGAAAAAAGAAAACTACTGTTTATGTCTAAGAAATGCTGAAAATTAGCTGCCTTGATAGTCTGATGTCAGGAGTATGAAAAGCTTCAGGAAAAATGTCCAACAAAAAAATACCTTACGTCACAGAGAAAAGTGGGATAAAATGCAAAGTACATTTATCAAAGAATATAATGTCAACTGATATGTAACCAATTAATGAATTAATTATAATACACATGAAATTAGCATAGCATTAACTATGCCATAACCATATTTAAGGGGGAAAAGACTAGGATTAGAAGAATTTTAAGGTACCTAAGAAAATTCCAAAAGCAGATGTCAGGTAATATGCAATAAAGAAGTACTAGCATATAAAAGGAAAAGGTAAAATAAAAGTGTGCTTGTGTGCGCATGTACATATTTATAGTGCAAATTTTAGTACTAAACAGTCCCAAAACAGGTGCTGTCACAAAGTTGTGAAACATCATCAATATGGAGAAAGAGCAGAAGGCACAGCTGGCTTGCTTTGAGCATTAGACTAATGTAGGTGGGGTGAAATTTAAAAGTATAAAGTGCAAAATGATGCATATTGAGGCAAGGATAAGATCATCTGCTGTAAATTGGGAGTTTAAACCTGGAAATGAGAGAAGACATAAATAATGTCTAGGCCTCCTCATTGTAAAAAAACAGGTACAGTCTGTACCAGATGATATAGTTACATTAAAACATGGCCACAGAAATGCCTCAGGACAAAGTTTCTCCTCCTGGTCCACTCTGTGCAGCTCCAATCACCTCCATTCCTGAAAGTTTAACTCAGAATTGTGCTGCATGCTCAGAGAGGTTAGTGTAATGATTTGGGGCACAGAGAACTTAGGAAAGCAAACTAGAGCTGCCTGGCTCACATGGGCTCCTTGCCCCACCTGGAAAAAAAAGCAAGGTCTCTATAAATGCACAACAGATGTTTACATTAAGGGGCAACAGTGGTACTAAAATCAGTGGGCATAAATAAAGCATGAATGTATTTACACAACACATTAAGAAACATATCACTGTATCAATCAGTCTTCCAATAGTGGAGACAAGACCAGAGGCAAACAAATTTAACTTGTTCTAAGGCAGGCTTTGATGAGTGTCTAATGAGCAGCTGCATAAATGGTCACAAGGCTTAATTCAATACAAATGGCCCCCTTCAATCCTTCCCTCTTACAGTAATTGATTTGCAAACATATTGGGACATACAGATGTTGAATTCCACCTCCAACTTTCAAGAATTCAAGGCAGATCCCGAAAGAACTACAGATCACTTTTTCCAACTTTTAAATTACAGAAGCCATACCTTCCTTTTTAAAAAAATATTAATTAAAATAAATTATTTTTTGTTCAATATGAAGATAGCTGGACTGTATACCAACATCTGCAACACTATACCATATGAAAAGGCACAGTTAATACTACATGCACAAATAATGATGCACACAGTTAGACTGAAGGGAAGAAATAGTTCTACTACTAGTAAAGCAGATCACTCAAGTTAGACATACTGGGGCAGAAATTACCAGCAACTGATATTAAAGGTCTGTCAAAAATCTGTTTTTGAGTAGAGAGAGTAGCCTGAGTGGAACAGAAAGACTTTCACCTCAAGAGTTAAACAAGAAGTTAACTAGACAAACCACATTTGTAGACATCAAGACATGATTCCACAGTATGACTTTTTTCCATTTTAAATTAATGCCACAGTCTATGTAGTGTAATAAAGGCATTGCTTCAAGAAAATAATTATTTTTCAAGATAGATCAAGATAGGTAGAAATAATTTTTTATAATTCAGAGTCCCAAAGTGCATTTTTTTTTACATGAAGATTTATGGATGAATGAGGTGTCTAAAGAGCAAAGGTCAGAATTATCAACGCACTGTTCCAAATATACAGTCCTTATTTTTTCATCTAACACTTAGTTAATGATCTCCATAGGGACAAGAAAACAAGTAAAGAGGAAAGTACATTTTGTGACCAGTTGAATAAATAAATTGACACTTTTCCAAGACTACGTGAACCGCCAAATACACATAGCTTTAAACTTAGTTCAATTTTATGCAAGAACGCACTTTGAGCTTCACTGTTAGAGCACTTTTGCTGAGGTCCATTTTTCATTTGACAGAACCACAAATAAGAAATGACCTTGGCACACTTATGTTCACAGGCGAGATTTTTCAAGGCAGTAGAGGGCTGAAAAAAATCCAAATAAACTGTTTCCCTCATCCACAGTCTTAGGAATATAGAGCTATCTCACCCAGTAGCTTGCCTCTGACCATGTCCAGTGCCGGATACTTGCAAGGAATGTAGAAAGCTCTCATGCTCCACAAAGCCAATTGGGCAACAGTACTGCAAAGGGAGTCGGATATTTTGCAAACTAAGTGCGAGCAATTTAGTAGGATGGATGACGCCCCTTATGTCTCCTTGTTAGTGTAATTTCCAGATGTTATTAACTCAAAATGCTTTTTTACTTCTTAGGAAGTTTCAGTAACACTCTTTAACAGCAAGTGCCACAAAAATAATTTGATTTCAACTTTTGTTTAGTTCACTTCAAAAGTCACCCAGTCCTTAAATTGTTAATAAAGAAGAGAAGAATGCCAACTACTCCCTAGTTCTTTGGAGAGATGAAAAGTAGGCCGGTATGAGAAGCTGTTTGGCTGGCTTCTCCAGAATAAGGCTCTGGACCTGAAGAGCACTAAACCTTACATCAGACTGAAAGCAGAGGTCACAGGCTTATTTCTAAGAGTATATGCTCATCTTCCACAAACAGAAAACCATCTGCTCTGGGGTTGATGGCCTCTTGGTAAGCCTCTCTCCCTTTTCTACTGCAGGAGCACTAGTATCCAGAGAATCCCATGGTCACAGGTATGAGCACAAATGGCAAGTCTCCACTACAATAATCCCAGGCTAAATCCATCTTGGGGGTCTGAGCAGCCCCTGAAGTACACTCCAAACCACATGGCTGTGGCAGCCTGCTCCTGCTGCCTGCTCCTGCCACCTGCTCCCAGCAGCAGTGTGCCACCAAGGAAGGGCTGTGACCAGCCTTCCTTCCTCGCTGGCCCTTACTGACCCCATTCCTCCTGCCACCCTAGCAATAGCTGCAGGACACAGGCATTGGAGGTCAACCACTCTTCCCTGCCTGTCGTGGACTTTCCAGTGCAACTCAAGTCACTCCAGAGTGATGGGCCTTCAGGGAGGCAGAACTTCTCGCCTGTCACATGTCTGACGGTGCGTATTGCAGGAGCTATTGACAATGGTGGCAACTAAACTGAGGTTTAGCAGATTCTGGAATAGAGGTATACACCCAGAATAAATAAAGCTGGATGCTATTTGCCACTCAACTACCACTTGCCATGGGAGCCTGAACATCTAACCTGACTCAGCTTCAGGCTCATCAGCTGGAGCACTGAGTTAGTTATCACAAAAACAGTTTATTATTCATCATTAGATGCATATTGTATAATTAAATCCTTGTTTGAACAGTGTTCTTTATAGATCATTTATATTCAACATCTTCATAAGTGATCTGAATAATGGGATCAAGTGTAGCCTGATGAAGTTTGCAGATGACGCCAAATTGAGTGGGGAAGTAGACAAAAAAATGTGGACAGGCTGGAAGGGGTCCAGAGAAGGGCCACCAAGATGATCGAAAGACTGGGAAGCCTGCCATATGAGGATAGGCTGGGAGAACTGGGTTTGTTCAGCCTTGAGAAAAGGATCTCATCACCATGTACCAGTACTTAAGGGGCAGCTACAAAGAAGATGGAGACTCCCTTTTTACAAGGAGTCACATGGAGAGGACAAGGGGGAATGGACACAAGTTGCTCTTGGGGAGATTCCGACTGGACACGAGAGGAAAATTTTTCACAGTGAGGACAGTCACCATTGGAATAATCTCCCCAGGGAAGTGGTTGACGCGGCCACATTGGCCACCTTCAAGATGGGGCTGGACAGGGTGCTGGGCCGTCTTGTCTAGACTGTGCTCTTCCTAGAAAGGTTGGACTAGATGATCCCTGAGGTCCCTTCCAACCTGTGATTCTGTGAAATCATAACTGGGGTCATATTTCAGCATCTGCATTTAGGTGCTTAGAAATGAAAATCTTGATGATTATATTAGAGTGCTTTAGTTACATTTGTCCCACCTAATTGATTAGGTTTGATTTGTTTTAAGGCACGTAAAAGAATTTTGAAAGAATAGTAACAGACCTAATATTTTAAGCATGGTTTCATTTTCTAATAAAAGACTGAGGCTAATTAGGAGAGAAGGCTAAAATAGCATATGACACTTCTGTTAATCACAGAATCCCAGGTTTTAAATGCATGGCCACTTCATCCCATTATTGCCTTTTTTTGTGCACTCTACCATTCAGTTCCCCTTTTCACTCTTAAATCAGTACGAACAAAAAAGTAAACCATATCTAGCCAGCATCTACAGTATTGTCCGGTTGCCCTCCCAAATATTAAAGCAAATTTCAGAACTGTTTGAATTAATAGGTGAAATCTTATCTTCCAGAATTAAGCTTCCTAGGAGTCACCATCTATATTAAACTTCCAGTTAAATACTGGTATACCAGAGTGTCTCAAACCCCCTTCTTAATCTCAGCTGAATATGTATCATGGTCATATTTTGTTACCTTATTTATTCCTCTCTTTGACCAGGTTAATAAATACTGAGCAGTAGGCCAAGTCCCAACCAGAGGGTCTCCAGCCCTAAAAAACAGTAGTCCTTGAAAACAGTAATTAACTGTGACTGTAAAGGGATTTGAAATCTGCAAATTGGGTTGAATCATCTCCTGAATGCTTTAAGCTTCTCATAGAAATGAATCAACTTGTTTGTCTTAAAATATCATGCCCAAAGGATTTCAGGTGGCTTGTGCATGTCCTCATTTAGCACTAAGACATATGTTTTCAGACACTGAGTACTTCATCGTGTTCTTGGCACGCTGTCTCAGAGAGAGGGAGGTCGCTTTTGTTCTTTGGTACATTATTCACAGGACTGATTATTTCTCTGATGATTTCTGGAAGACTTCTGCAGCTGAGAATACCCTAACAATCATTTTGGGTGGTAAGCAAATGAATAGGGATGGAAAACATGATGATGTATGAGTATGTACATATGTAATTTACCATGTCTCTTGTGTAACGAGTCATCCTGTGCAAGACTGAATGATGAGGCTTACACAATTATGCTTGGAAAAAAAATACTGGGCAAGCCACCCAGTTTTACTGTATTGCCATGTTCCACCTCAAGTCTTAAACTTAGAGACTTTGCAAGCACACCAGCACGTACTCTCTTTGGTTTAAATCCTTCAGCACCGGCTGTTCTCAGTGACACTTCACTCCTGTACTTCTACATCGCTCTCAGCTACTTTCTTCAAGTTTACTCCCCCCTTTTTTTCACTAGATGGCTCCTTTCTTAATGTAAAGACATTCTGAAGCCCCTTCTGTCACCTCCTAAGACACACAAAGCATGGGACTTAGTGCTGATACCCACAACGGCCCCAGTGTTCCAGCAAAGAGCAGGTGCCATGTGTTTCTGCTGCGTGCCAAGCCTACACCAGAACTGGCATCTCCCAACCCACATTCATGAAGTCTCGTGCTGATGTAAAACACGGTCATCATGGTTGATGCACCCTATGAAATGGAGGTATCACAGCACACAGGTACAGCAAGTTGTATTTTATTTCCAGTCAGTCTGCCTCCCCACAGATATAAATAACAGCAATTGCAGTGAATTTCCTTTTCTTCAACTTAAAGACTAAGCGTTTTATTTTTCACCCAAGTTCAAAGAAACTTAAGGGACCTGCTCCTGTGTTTTTAACCATATCTTGATCATCACAAATGGACAGCCTACAAGTACAGTGGCTTTTTAAAAAAACACAAACAAAACTTCAAAATATTTCTTTTCAAGACTAAGAAGACATAATAGAACTCAACATCAGCAAAAACTAAGGTAAGCTCAGTGAATAAAAGAAATCTCTGGTGCTTACCTGAAAAACACCAAATAAATTTTAGCAGGGAACAGAAGATGGCAATACAATTTTCTTTTCAGGAAGTTGCATCAGCATTCAGTAACTAACAAATACCATCTTTAATACCTTACTTTTATATATATACACTTTATATATATCTAAAGAGTGTGTGTGTGTGTGTGTATATATATATATATATATAATAAGCTTATTTCTATAAAGCAGGATTAGAGATTCCAGCCAATGAAGTAGTACTGTGACTTATGACATCTCTCAAAACAATATTATTTACCACTATATATGCAAGTAATTGCTATTTAAATTTCTAAGCTTTTAACCCACGGTCATTTCCTCTTAAAGATATACAGTATATAAAATTAATAACAATGTACATTTACATTAAACCTTTGTTTCAAAGCTTCACAAATGTTTATCTGTACATTAATGTTTATGCCCAACTATTGTGAATATCATGTAAATTGTCTAAAGACCACATTAATATAGGCTTTTCACAATACTTTTATTAAGAAAAAAAGACTTCATACTGAAGTTAATATAAGCTTTGCAGTATTACATTAGCGAAGAATATAAATAATGAAATTATTTGCAGAACTCCTGCAAGAGCAAGACACTTCTGTTTTCTTTTAAATTTTTAAGAATTATCTTCAACCCTAATCACAACCAGACATGGAAGGACACCTGGCCAGAAGTTCACATTTAAGTGTTTGGGTTTACTGTCTAGAAAAAAATTTGAAATTCAAAAAAAAAACCCCGAAAACAACAAAAAACTTTTTCCACAAAGTTCAGACACATAGAAAGACCATTGTCACCCCACTCCCCTCTTCAAAGTAACAGTAAGGTTAGCCAAATAGTCCTGCATCCATGTGCCAACTACAGTTTAATCAAAGATAACATACTACCAGCATATTTCTCTGTTTCACGTCACTGAACAGGGTTCTGTGTTTCACTTCCACCTGCTAACTGTTTTATAGCAGTGAAGTACAAAGTAAATGAGGTATGAGACACAAGTATGACATGCTTTACAATTTTATTAGGGATTGAAGCATTACCCATCTTACACCATAAGAGACTATTTAGCATGCAGTAGGCTATTCACTAAACAAGAGACAGTTGAGACAAAAATACTTTTACTGAAGCTTTGTAAACTAACTTAACCTAGGAAATATTATTTCTGCAAGAATATTAAGTTACAGAATTTAAAAAAAACTAAAAAATTCAACAAAAGCGTAGGGTAAAACATGTTACTTGATACTTCAGAACCAGCTTGAAGTCTTTCTTTAAACTTAAATTAAGTGTGAGTCGTCCCAATATTAAACTTTTTTTAAAATGTAAATTCACATAATACAGTAGTCATTAAACAAAGAAACAAACAAAAACCATAAGCCCAAACCAGCCCACAACACTCAGAACAAATCTGAACAACACTTGATTTCCTAAACAAGAACAGCAAAAAGCCATTTATGGTCACCTGCACGGAATACCTTCCTAAAATACTGAGTGAGAAATTTTGCCTCCGAATAAACTTCTTGCAATAGAGGCAGTACAGGATGCTCTACAGAACTACTACTTTTTTATATATATATACTATTCTGAGTAATTTCAGTTTTGTATTAAAACATCTCTGCTAAACTGCTCTGGTTAAAATTTATTTCATTTTGTTATGAGCGCACTTCACATTATCTATCCCAGTCTCCCTTCTCTTAATTAAGCATGTTTCCCTTAAGCAGAGGGCAGGACTTATCTTCCAGGCCCAGTTCCAAACCCACTCCCAGAAGCTGTAGCCGTTGTTGCAGTAGGAGAATCCAGTGGGGTTGCAAGTTCCACACCATTCTTTTCATCTCTACAATTAAGATGAAGACTTGGTATTTCAAGGTAGGCTGTGTAAATGGCATGGATGCTCTATCATTATTTTTTCCTCTCTTCTCTCTTCAGTCAGGTGGATTTTAGTGTGTACATTTCCCAGAAAAAAACTGCACTTTAGGGGTCAAATTGATACTCTGCCATTGAAGATATACTAGCCAGTGCACAAATAACAGTAGATGCAGAGTAGTTTTTTCCCCAAGTCATAAAGGAATATAACCCACTGAAAGACTATTTAAGGGAGGGGAGAAAGCAAAGGTAAGAGACGAAGGAAAGAAACTGGTAAGTTGTTTAAAAAAAAAAAAAAAAAAAAAAGACTCAATCAGATGAGCAGCTACAAGATCAACAGAGCTGCATAATAACAAGCTACCTACAGCTGCCTTTATCGCTTTAGACTTTTCTTCTTCCTTGTGAAATATACTGCACACCAGTTAAGAGTTCCTTCACTTTTAAACTACTTGGTATTAAAGACTCACAGTCTGTGTCTGGATGTGGCACAGTACATCTTTTTTGGTCCTCAAGCTCTTGCCCAAATAAAAGAAATGCTGTCAACAACAGTAAGCTTAAGTAACCATGCATAACAATTCCTCTCATTTTTATATATTTCCACTGTTTGAGCAAAAGGCCAACAAGGAGGATTAAAAACTATTATTTGCTAGCACAATATTTCAACATTTGGGACACAGGCATTCCAGTTCTCTTTTCAACTGGAGAAACAATAGCACTCACTAAGGACACATTTCATGGATGCCTGCAGACACTAGCAAGCCTTTTGCCACATTCCACATGCCGTTTTGCAGCAAAGTCCTTTTTTTTCCAGCCTTCACTTCCAATTTTCCTGTGTTCCTTTCATTTGCAATAGTCTAATAGTGGATCTGTGACCTAAATCCCTCTAAAGTTCAGGATTAGATGTGTCTGTCAAGTTGAACATGAATCAGCCATACGCCCTTGCAGCAATGGAAGCGAACCACGTACTAGGTGGCATCAGCACAAATGTAGCCAGCAGGCAGAAGGAAGTGGTTATAAACTTCTGTTTAATACTTGTGAGACAGCATCTGGAGTGTGATGTTTTGGGCTCCACAGTATGAGAGACACAACAGTGGGTCCAGAGAAGGGTCACTAAGTGGTTCAAGGGGCTAGAGAAAATGATGCACAAGTAATGGCTGAAGGAGATGGGTTTGTTTAGTCTCAAGAAATGAAAGTAGGGAGGGGAGCTACTCACTGTCTTCAAGGACGTAACAAGTGATTACAGAGAAGACTGAATCAGACTTCTTGGAGGTGCACAGTGAGAAGACAAGAAGCAATAGTCACACACTGCAGCAAGTGAAAAATAAAAGTCTACATAAAGAAAATTTTCTCCACGAGAGCCATTAAGACTGGTGCAGGGTACAAGACAGGCTATGGAACTGCCATCCTTGGACATATTCAAAATTCAGCTAAACAATCCAACATATCTACTCTAACACTTAAGCTGTCCTTGGTTTGAGCAGAGGGTTGGCTAGATGACCTCCAGAGATCCCTTCCAACCCAAAATTATTTTACAATTCATCAATATTTGTTGATACCACTCATTCTGTGGTAAGCTGCAGGCAGCCATCAAAAAGGGCAAATTTCCTGCCAAACCTTTTCAGTCAGCTGCATATTACAGCATTCCTTCTCTAGGATGCACTTGATAAGAAAGGATGAACATCTATGCTCTCAAAATGAGCCTTCTGCTACTACCTTATCCTCTGCTTTACCACCAAGCTTCTGCTACGCTGTTGCCTCCACACTAACAGCCATTTCCAAGCCCAGTAAGCACTCCATTCACTGTTCAGCCTGCACAGCATTCACACCAAGAGCACAAGTACTTGCTGCTCATAAATTACATGTTTCTTTCAACTATAGGAACCTGTATGTGCTAGACTGAAAAAGAAGGAATAGAGGATAAATTGCAAAATACACACATGGACATCACACCTCACATATTTCCAGTTATTCTAAGGTATGTTTGTTTTATCTTTTGAGCAATTGTTTTGTGCTCTCAAGGATGCTACTCTGTGTATCGGCAGGTGAGACTGAAGAAATGAACTGGCACACCACTTTCCTGAATTCAGCATCTAACTTGAAAGAAGCGTAACGATTAGTGCAAAGATGGCTCCTCAGATGGTGATGCTTCTAAGCAATGCTACACACAAATGCAATGTCACCTACTGATGAGAAACAAACTGTTCTGCTCCTGAACATCTCTCGATCTCGACTATTTTGTCACATCTGAAAAACAGAGAACTTTGTTGGCAGGAATATCAGTATCCTTTCATCTTTTCTGTTGTAGGTAATGAGTTACAGAGATGACTTAAAAAGTTTAATTGCTTAAGAAAAACAGCAGAAGGCTACATACTTCTTGCATATCTGGAGCTTGAAGCAACATCTCTGTCCTAGACTGGCAAAACCATGTGACTATCAGAAGATGGGATCTATTTAGTTTGGTGAACACTATGACCATACTCAACAGGGCTGAAAGCCTGAACTTCATCCTGGTTGTGATGGTTTTGGCTAGGACAAAATTAATTTTCTTCACAGTAGCCAGTATGGGGCCGTGTTTTGGATTTGTGCTGGAAACAGTGCTGATTACACAGGGATGGTTTGTTACTGCTGAGCAGGGCTTACACAGAGTCAGGGCCTTTTCTGCTCCTCACACCACCCCACCAGCATCATGCTCCGCATATAGAGCTGGGGGAAGAAGAAGGAAGGGGCGGACGTTCTGAGTTATGGTGTTTGTCTTCCCAAATAACCATTGCATGTGACAGAGCCCTGCTTCCCTGGAGATGGCTGAACACCTGCCTGCTGATGGGAAGCAGTGAATTAATTCCTTGGTTTGCTTTGCTCATGTGTGTGGCTTTTGCTTTACCTGTTAAACTGTCTTTATCTTAACCCTCAAGTTTTCTCACTTTCACTCTTCCAATCCTCTTCCCCATCCCGCTGGGGAGGGGCAGTGAGCAAGCGGCTGGGTGGTGCTTAGTTACTGACTAGGGTTAAACCACAACACTGGTGTAACACTGCAAGGTGAAATAGCCATAATATCAATTTCTTTCTACAGTTCTCAGTACGGTAATGAATATTCAGAATGATCATCTTCATCAGGAGTTATCAGGGAAAGCCTAACCCCACTATATGCAAAGAGCATTCCCCCGGGAATGCCAAGGCCTATATAGAAGCCCCCCAAGTAGGAATGTATCCAAAACTTTCAGAATCTGTTCAAATTCTTCAAAACCATTTAGCACTCTGAGAAGCAAAAAGTCTTCCTGCCTCCAGGGGTGAGTGATGTAACAAAACATCTGCTATATTGACCATCACTGAGATTGGGAACATTTGCTTCAGGTCAACACTATATTTTTAGTTGCACTACAGGGAGAAATCAGGAACTCAGTATTGCAACAGGCTGGAAAAACCAAATCCGCTTGGCTAGATAGTCCCACACTGCAGGACTTCTGTTACTTTTGATGAGGCAAAGTACAGTCTAATTAAGCTCAGGAACCACCTGCTCAGGATCCAGGCTGCACGATGGAAGGAGTTCAGGTCTGAGACAAGCAGCATCCCCCCTCTCCTTGGAAAAATGCCCTGAGAACACCAGTGAGCCCTTGGAGCAGCACTGTGAGAATCATGATCAGGAATCCGGGACTCCTTGGGCTAAGCCAGGCCTGTCCCAGTCAAGTTGGTTCGGGAAGCCTCCTGCTTCATGAGGATGCCTGGGAGGGAGACTTTGGTTGCTGCCTCACTGATTCTGCAGTTTGCTCTCCTGATGGGTTTGGAGACCAGGTAAACAGGCAACAGAGAAGTTGACATAAAACATCCCAAGAACCAGATCTCCTCTCTGCATAACTGGGGGCCATAGTGTCTCCCAAGCCTAGCTGTTATCCAGTGACCCATCTTTTATCCAGAGGCATGCTGCAGAAGGGATTCAAACACCCTGCAGACAGCTTTGAGCCCTGCCGTGCTGACCTGCCTTTTCCTCCTTTGTAAAGGCCTCAAACCCAGACTAACGTTGTCTCACTACCTGTCTCTCTCACAGAATTGTCCTAATGGTTGGCCGGGGTGGATTTTAGATAACTGAGATCAGACTTGATTTATCTGGGAAGTTGTGTGTGTACTTACCTAATTTATTGCAACTCATTTTCTTAGCAGGTAGCTTTTTTCCCTAAAGTTTATTCTGGGAATTGATGGTGTTGAATTTGAATATTTTTACATTGATCTTGTCAAGAGTAGATAGCATATTAAACACCATTACAGTCCAATGCAACTTTTCATTCATTAAAAAAAGAAGCACATTTTACATTATTATCTTTACGTTTTATGGTTTTAGATAAGGTATTCACCTATGTTTTCCTTTCCATTTTAAGGTACTTTTCTAACTCAGAATATTATTTCATATCTCCAGGCTAAAATTTCGGGACCTTCCTATATCTACCCTAACAAATTTTAGAGTTCAATTCAACCCATGCAAACCAACCTATCTAAAAAAGTTAAAGTACTCCTCTTTACTTCACAAAGCCTGAGGCTTTCCTAATTTTGTAGTAAGCTTGATTTTTAAAACTGTATTTGTACAGTTCAGATGGAAAGAAGCCAAAAGGCTTTTCTTCTGCTAACAAGGGCTCGTGTAACAGCAGACTGCACTTTGTTTCCGTTACTATACCAGTGTTTTGACTTTCAGCAGTCTCCATGCCAGTAGAAAGACACAATAAAGGAATTCAGACTCGATCAAGGTTTACTGTGCTCTTTTCAAACAGAAGAGCAAGGGTGTTTCTAAAGCCACAAAAGAACATTTGTAGCAAAGTTTTTACTGCTGCCAAATACTATGCTAATAGCAAAGCTTTCAACAAGAGATTCATGGACTGCCGCGTTCAGAAGATGATTAAGATATGCATCACACCTATGAAAAAGGGAATGGGAAGTAGAGGAATGGAAAAACTCAGCAACCCTTCCGCTGTTCTGTAAGTCAGGCTGCTGCTTCAGAGCAGAACTCCTTACAGTCACTTCCTTTAAGAACCGAGCAGAAGTAATCCCTTTCCAGTATTTACAATCTCACTTGAATTTAGCACAATGCTTTAAATCTCACCAAAAAGCTATTCTGATGATCTTCTAAACTGTCTTCCAAAGAGCTTTCCAAAAGGAGACTTAATTCTTTAAATAAAATAAATTTCTTTAAATGACAGGATTTTTATTACACCAAAATAATTTACATCTACACATTTACACCTACACAATGGGATATCTGACCACAACTTGGCAAATATTCATCTTCCCCAGATATTTATCAGCATTCACTTGGGCATCCAACACACAAATGCAACTGCCTCAGAGGCAAAATGGAGCTGATGTAGTTCTTAAAAAAGCATTATTTGATTGTTTGTTTTTTAAAGCATGTGTGTGTGCATATATATATATGTATATGGTATATGTCTCTATTTAAAATGGACTTCTAGCAAAAGACAGCTCCACCTGTTTACATGCAAGCACATTCTGTTTTGAGAAATATATCTAGCTGAAAGGGTTAAGGCAAAACTTAGATGTAACTACTATGTTAGTAACACGTTTTCAGTGTGTTTATAGAACCCTGTAAGGAAGAGTCTCAATGTCAGCATGCACACAGTAAGCAATACCAAGCAAATACTCCCCAAAAGTCAACACTGGCAGCATTACTAAACATCACAGGAAATTACATCTTCAAAACCTATATGCCCATGTTATGTACTTATGGATGGAATGGATTAAAGAATAAGTAAACCGGATGTACCATGCGTAAGCCTTTATGCTGGCTGGAATTCTGCACTGTGCTTTGCCTGCCTTCTCCAGGGCTGACATAAAAAAAAAAATCAAATATGCTGCATAGCTATAGAGCTCAGGTTTTGTTCTGTAAGCAAAGGGCAAAGTAACTCCATAGTTTTGTGTTCTAGTTGGCTTTATGGACCATCACTTGGCTCTTTGTCTCCCTCTGTGATGAGGTTTCCCAAGACTTGCTATTCCTCTTTGCGAAATGAAACAGGATTTTCTGAACAGCTTACTAGCCTGTGTCACTTGCTTAAGTTTGTAACGACATTGTAACTCTTTCACTCACAAAGTGAAATGTCAGATAAAATATGCACTTTCCTCAGGCATAAATGGAAGAAAAAAAGAAAAATGCAAATATTCCTTGAAGATGGTATAAGACCACTTCATGGCCCATCTGAAAAGCTGAGTATCAGACAGCTACAAAAAAATGAGAGAATCCTGCTCTATTTACAAATGTCACAGACCTGGTCTTAAATTTGAAACTGCTTTGAGAAATTGCTCCAAGAGTCCATCCACCAGAACTTTCAACAAAATGTTGCCAGCTCTGCTCATCCTATCTTCAGCCACCTTCTTTCTACACTAAACCCTTCTGAAACAATCAGTAGGACTTCAGACATCCCCACTACCACTTTACTTGATACAACTAATAAAATGAATATGCAAATCAAGAGCACCTGAAAGCAGCGCTCCAATCTACTCAGCTCAAAAAATATGGCCAAAATTGTTGATTTTCTTTATTTCTCTTTCTTCTCCTTCCTCAGAACTCTTCTCCTCTCTCCAGCCCTGCTGATTTCAATGGGAGAAGATGGAGTTCCCAGTGGCCTGCAGATATCTGGGGGTGTTGGGGAGAAGACATATGCCCTTTTCTACAGTTCTTCTACTGTCTCCCTCTCAGGAGGAGGAGGACACATTCAAAAGATACCAGAGAGCCAAATCTTGAGCTCTGAGTCCTCCCACAACTGTCAGAGCTCCTGCCACACGCAGCCAGGCAAAGAAAGAAGAAAGCCGGGCGTCAGGCACGTTAGCTGCACAGGAAACGTGAGCAAGCACACGCACACCTCTGAGTAATGAGAACCCTTTCAAAGTCCACAAAACAACCAAATTTATTTTCCTTCCACTGAAAATACAGAAACAGGATGGGATCAAGTTTCTCATCACTGCACAGGGTTCCCGTGCTGCCAGTGTCACACATGATGCAGTTTTTCAGGCAGGTGGCCACTGCAGGAGGCCTCGGCTACACCAAATGGAATTCAAAGCTTTGCTTTCAAATGTAATTCACTCCTTATTTCCAGGGGTGAAAAAAAAGAAAAAAGAATAGTAGTAGGAAGATACTCTTACCATCTGACACAGCTGGTCCTAGTACAGAGTATGAGAGGCAACTTTCATGCCAGAAAAAACTCTGACATTTAATATTAGGGCCATAAAAAACCCAGAAAATACCCTAAGTATTGGGAAAATCAGTGTGCAAACCACCAAGATCATCCAATACAGGCAGAACCTGAGGTAAAATAATAAAAACTCACTTATAAGTGCAGAGAAGTGCAGATAAGTGCAGAGAAGACAGAATGAAAAAAAATTATTGCAGTATTGAGCAATATAATTGTTTTTATAAGCCTAATATAATATCAATTCTTTCATTACACTGAATGTGGTATATAGTGAGAATGAGGTTCTAAAAAAGCTCTTGAAAGTCATTATGTTATATTCTGTATCCCTAATATTTTGAAGAATTCAGGTTTCAAGAGTGCCTAAACATGGTTTTCAGCTTAAAGTCTCTTGAGCCAGGCAGTCTTACTTCACATAAACCTCACCACCTATGTAATGCAATCACTACCTGTGTAATGTAATCATATCCAAGATCTGCACAACTTCCATCAGATCAGCGGCTACTTGCAATTCCTGCTTCCGGGACACAAATCCTGCTAACTTTTTAAGAATACCCAAAATCTCACACTTTGCAGAATAAAGACAAGCAGCATTGCTAACCATTTGTATGCCTTTAAAAACCTCCTTCATAGAACTCCACTGCTTTACCACTGCTCTTAATCACTTTAAGGTTGCTGTATTTAAAAGAAAACACTTGCCTCTCACTTATATACCAGAAAGATCCTATGGTAGCCACGATGCTCACCTGAAATCCATGGACAAGGATGGGGATGAGTTTTTCTCGAGAGGGTTAAGTGGAAGAAAAGGAGCTGACATCATCTTTCACATTACCACTACAGCGGGAAGGGTATGTCACACTACTCACCCATGCTCATCTTAATAGGTAAATTTTCTCTGCTCGCAGCCTCCACAAGGTGTCTCCTAGCCTCCATCACAGCTTCCTTTTGTTTGAGGTTCATGAAGGACTCCCAGAGAGCTTTGGCAGCTGGATCACTATAAGAAAATGACAGGGTTACACTAAACATTGCTTGAATAATGGAGTAAGCTTAAGACAACATTTATATTTTAAGATGAGTGCTTCTGCTTAGTAACTTCTCTGAGGTAGGCAGGACACAAGCAAAAATAGAGCGATATAAAAACTTCATGTTTCTTAGCGAAAACACAAATGTAGAATTTTTTGCTACCAATTATAAAGCATTAGAATTTACATATAATAAATAAGCACGTCAGCCTCAGAGTAACTACTGCTGTCAGAAATATTAGAAATTGTCCAAACTTCTTTAGTTACCAAAAAGCTACGGAAAGGATGGGCTCTTACTTCCCTGTGAGAGTTTAAATCCCAAAGCCAATACTTCCAGTGCTGAAGGCTGTTGATATGATTTGATGAACTACCATCACACTGGCTTTCATGGATTCTCCTTACATGAAAAGAATAACCCATAGCAGAATGCAACTGTCCTTAGAGTTTCTGTATTTACAGATTTCCTTTTTATTGTTGCTGTTGCTAAACTTAGATTAGGAGTTTGTGTGGCTCATCTGCACTCAGTTCCCTGTCAGTCTTCTCTCTCCTCCAGGACATTGCATTTGTTGCTGTTGTGAATGAATTCAGTGTTTTCTCAGTAGCGGGGGGAGGAGAGGGGAAGAAAAACCCTTGCCTGGGGCTAAAGCCACACACTGGGATTAACTGTGTTGGATTTTTTTTAAATTTATTTTTGTTTTTAAAGAAAAAGCTTTAAAAAAGAAAAGCTGTTTTTTCCTCAGGAGGCATTTAATTCCTAAATATGTTTTGATGTCATTTACAACGTGCTTATAAGCATACCAAAACAAGTGTTGTTTCACAGAAAATAAAAAGTCCCAACAATTGGTTCGATAGCTGTTGCAGTGCAGCTGTGCATATGCTCTGCTGCAACAGCAGGGCTGTGTTCAGCAATCTGTGATATTGCCCAACCAGGTAAGAGGGTTGCCAAGTCCTGCTCCTGTCACCCCAGGAACCCACATCCTCTCTCAAGGCCTGCGTGGGTGAAAGGACCATGGGAAGAAGGTCGAGTTACCCTTCTTCTGAACAAACCACACATGAATAAGTGTGTCATGGTTTTAGCTGGGTTACAGTTAATTTTCTTCACTGCAGCTGGCACAGTGCTGTGTTTTGGACTTAGTATGAAAATAATGTTGATAACACACTGATGTTTTAGTTGTTGCTGGGCAGTGCTTGTACTAGTCAAGGACTTTTCCAGCCTCCCATGCCGTGCCGGGGGCACTGATAAGAGAGCTGATCCAAACTGGCCAAAGGGATATTCCATATCATATGACTTCATGCCCAATATATTAACTAGGGGGAGCTGACTGGGGGGCGGGCAGTGATCGCGGCTTGGGGACCGGCAGCGTTGGTCAGCAGGCAGTAAGCAGTTGCATTCCTTGTGGGTCTTTTTATTCCTTTTATTTTTGGGCTTCATTTCTCTCTCTCATTATTTTCTTTTTTATTATATTATCATCGTTATCATAATAATTATACTTTTTTAAAATTATTAAACTGTTCTTACCTCAACCCACAAGTTTTCCTGCTTTTGCTCTTCTGATTCTCTCCCCCATCCTGCTGGGGTGGGGGGAGTGAGTGAGCAGCTGCGTGGTGCTTAGCTGCTGACTGTGGCTAAACCACGACAAAGAGCAGCAAATTTCATTCTATTGCCACGCTTTAAGAAAAAAAAAAAATCAGATGATGACCTGACACAGTCTTTCTATTTCTCTTTCACATAGTGCCACTTGACCTTCCTCCAGTGACAGAGGCAAGAGGCAGCACATCCCGAAGCAGCCCAGGCATCTGCAGCAGCTCCCTCTACTCCATCACCAAGTGGGATCTGAGCACTGATGCTGCACACTGTTCATGGGCAGCAGCTCCAACGGGATTCCTCACACAAAAAATCATGCTGATTTATAATGTATGATAGAGCAAGGAATAAGAAAGAGATTTCCTATGCAACCAGATGCTTCAACAAAATCTCCCTTAAGTAATGGATCCTTGCATATGCTACTTTTACAGACTATCTGCTCAATTATTATGATTCAGTCCTACCCACCCAGCATCACTTTTAAATGCGGCCTGTTGATCCTGTTCACATCACGTTCACAGGGTATGTCTCACTGTCATTTACAAGCGTGCCTGAGGTTTGGATTGCAAGAGGCGACCACTTTGCTGTTAACTGACCTCCTCCTAAACATGCAGTTCCAAATAAAAATCTGCAGAGATCAGGAATCAGGCCTAAACCAGCAGGAAGCTAGTTTTAAAAACATGTTTCTTCCTATCTGACAGAAAAGTCAAGCTACTGTTTTTTTAAGATTTTCACCTGTTCTCATTTTCCCAATTTTCTTCATCACCATGAGTATGAGCAGAGTCTCACATAAACACAGACACCAAGAGCCAAGATTTTAAAACAAAGGAAAAGAAACAAGAAGCTAAAATAAAAGTTTCCTAATTTTTTCTACAGGTTTTTGTAGTCTCATTATTCTCACTCCTATACTTCATGAAGATATTTAGCAAATAGTAAAGCGTGGAAAATTCATCCCAAAACCAGGATGTACGTGGCAAAGTTTCACCATTTTTCTACCTCCTTGCTGCTCTCCCTTTCCACACCACATGCTGATCAGTCCTGTCAATTTAGACTGCAAGGTCTTTGAGAGCAACGTATCCTATACTTGTATAACCACTTGTATAATCACTACAAGTCCCTGTTTCAGCTGGTACTTCTACTTGCTACTAGTTTAAACAATAAAAATGCACAAAAATAACAAAATAATTATTTTAAACTAAAAAAAAAAAAAAAAGAATGACTTATACTAATGCACTAAAAAAAATGGGGTGGGGGGAAGGTTTGCTTTTTGCTTTGTAAACTCCTTCTTCCTCTTTTAGCCATTGCAGGTTTTCTTTAATCTCAAGGACCTAAGTTTGCACAATCCCTTAGGGCTGCTTTAGCACACCAAAATAGCAAAAAGCAAAACAACTGTGGTACAGTGTAAAAGCAGATGGGGGTCAACCACACTCCTGTATGCTTCGATCTCTGTAATCCACGGAGTTTCTGTAGACATTTTTCCTCCCACCACTTTGCGGAATACCTAGTGGTTTAGGTATCACATATAGAACAATACATAAACAGGACGAGATCAATTTATATTCATAGCTCACATACACAGCCAACCGACTAGGTCGATCCACAGAAAGCAACAGCTCCCATGCTCAGCCATATTTTTGGAAGCATTTATTATAGGGGAAAAGGACCAACAAAAGTAGTTGTATGTTTTCTGCTGAAAACACTTTCCCCACTCCCCTTCTATTACACCTTCAGAGAAGGGCTTTTGCTTTGAACAGCTGCCCATTCTTTAACTTCATCAATGACAAGACAGGAATGGCTGCTGGGAATGAGTCAGCATGACGAAGTACAGGGCTCTGGTGTTGCCTCTTGCCTGATGTGAGAAGTTACCGCAACATTTTCCCTTTAGAGATTTCTAACACTCGGAAACAATATTATCTTATCTTCCTGTTTTGGTGAGACATTTGTCTGTGACTGCCTTCCAGCTCCTGTCATGGTGCCCTTCCTCTCCTCTTTTTCCCATCTGCAGGTCCTCTGCTTTGGTCCAAATGCCCTAATCTGATGACATCAGTGCTGTAACGAGTGATTAGTATGGGATCCAGGACGCCAATTCAAATTTCTCCTTCCTCTTGCATTCCTTGACTTCCCAAGGGTTATTTATTGATTTTACATGTTATCTAGTGAACCACTGCACTCAAAGTAGTTTTCTGAAACTAAATAGATTAAAAAAAAAAATTTATGCATTACAAAAACTTCAAAGATATTGTCTGAATTGTGTTGTTTTGCTTAAGAAAACGAATTCTTTACAGTTACACTACAATATAGATCAGGAGCTATAAACCACCCTTGAAAATAAATCCCACAACAACAGGTAAATAATACAATGTACACTTCTGTTCACCTCTATTACAAATGCTTTGTAGAGCACAGCAAGCCTGACAAAGAGAAGGGAGCACTAAAATTCAGGGGCTTCTGCCATTAACCAGTTTCACCAACAAGCTTAGAGTTTTGCTCACAGGTTTTGACACCCTGTCCCTTTTATCATTATGGTCATAGTACCTAATCAACCATCCATCTCAGAAAACAGAATATAATAATAATTAAAAAAGCATAGCAGTTATCTGATACGCAAATTAGAAGTTTATTACACAAAGACATTACGTTATGTCCAGAGATAATGCTGAAGTCTTTGAAAAGCCCCGTTAGACAAGGCTATACCATTCGATATACATAAAGCAAGGTTTTTGACAGACATCTGAATTTCAAACTTCTCCCTTCCCCTCATACAAAAATGTTACATTTTAAGTGAGACAGTCTCTGTTCCAAAACTAATTAAAATTTAACTCTATATAATTTGGACTTTATAATTACAACAAAAAACGTTATAAAGGAAGAGGGAAAAATCTAGACACCTAAAAGATGCAGCTTCCCTACTTCTGTTATTTGCATGCCAGTTTTCAAAGTTGAATTATGAAGACAAAGAGGACCAAATCATCAGACCCATAATCTATACGGATCCTAAAATGAGACATCAGCTGGCAATATTGCCAGGAAACAGGTGCTGATGAGAAGCAGGTCAGAAAGATGGGGATGTTCTACGTTGACTCAAGAGAGCTGCAGACGGTTCAAAGCAGCTCTGATTTGCAGCCTCCTGAGGCACTCTTTCTTCAATTAAAGATAGGAGAGATGGAAAGATAAATATAAAAATCAAGAATAGAACAAGTTAGCCATGAAGTGGCTAACTAGTTGGGTTCCCAAATTTACAATAACCAAAGGAAAGACCACTCAATGAAATCTGCTGTTCAGTGGTAGCAAGATGCCAGGGTGAAAAAGCCAAAGCTTTGAGCAGAAGTAGGTGTGCAGTTTGGTAAGCAGTTCTTTTGGTGATGGTGTGCTAGCCTCAGCAGCACTCACCATGCAGGAACTTGTTCTCATTCCCATGGTAGCCCTTCCAGCTGTGGCAACATGTTCCATGTGGGATTATGCACTGAGTCAGGAAAAACTTTGGTAATTTTTAAACACAGCTCAGATCCCTGAACTAATTTGGTTGATCTAGAAATTTACAGGCTCATAATCAAACGCCTAATCTCGCATCTGTTAAAATAATTGTAACTTATTCTCTTGATCTGGTCTGGCCCGGCCCTGCCAGGACAATACTGCCATGGTTATCTGATAGAGAGAAAATGCCCCTATCTGTGATGGTCTGTAGGCTTAGTCTCAAAGCTACTAATTTTGAATGCTTTTGGGGAGAACAGGGGAGGCTGGTGGCACTGGGATGTGCTATTACCAAGCTGGAAGTAGTAGTCTAGAAATAGGTGAAATCAAGCGCTAGTCAATGGAAAACAAACTCTCAGAGTAGCAAACCTAAAGGCAAAGAGAGAAACCTGGGGACACTTATTACTCTGGGGGGTCCAATGCACAACACCACAATTTCAGACTTGGCTGAAATTATATGCCTCTTGCTTCACACCACTAGTACAGAAAGATATTTACTCCCTTCACTGCTCCAGGTCTTGTCTATTACTAATAAATTATTAAAATATGGTCTTCCAAGTCACTAATGCAAGAGCAAAAGGTCAAGAAGCAATAAGCCCATACCAGAAAATACGTCCACTCAATGACTAAGTGTTCCTCATTTATGATTATGCTTTCAGATCTACCAATAGACCATTCTTAACCCCCTTAGCATTTATATTAGTTTGGCAATGTATTTCTTCAATCAGCATGTATAATCAACCAAATGGAAACAAGTCAAACACTCTTGTCCAAGCAGCATACCATAATCACCAAAATTATCAGCCACATCTGTAGCCTCTGGCAAACTATTGAAAATTATTTTAATATGATCTAATTTCCAGTCAAGGAGAATAAAATTGACATGTACATTATCTATTGCTGGATTTTTGCCTGGACTGCTTTGCCTCACAGGACAAATTCAGGTCATCCTGTTTTCTCCTTATAAAACACTGGCACAACAAACTTTTCCTTTCAGTTACATGCAACCCTTGCTGTGTCCCCAGGCTTACTGATAAACAGGCCAAGAGTCTCTTCCATAACCATTTCAAAGGCCAAATGGAGAAGTCAGTGTCTGCATTGGGTTTTCTTCCCAGATCTCCTGTAGCTCAAATCAGGAAAGAAAAAGACGACTTCGTACAGTTTTGTTTCGGTTTTAAATTGCTTGGGGTCAGGTGAAAGCACAGCCTACATCAGAAACAGCAAGTATCCAGGAGGAGGAGATCATACGAGCGTGTTCTTAAGGAAGAATAAGCCAATGTGGTTACTTCTACACCTGGCAAAGGACACAGGATTTCAAAGAGCAACTTGCTGACACAGACTCTGAATAAGAGACAGAAAGCAAAAGTGAATGGGCTTCAGAAATTAACCAGCTGAAATGACAACGTTTCAGCATAACAAAGTACTTGTGTTTGTATTTTTACAGATTAAAAAAAATCGGAGGGAAAATTGTGACAGTCTCAGCATGAGACAGATTCTGTGGTTATTGTATCAGCAAAACTTTCACCTATGTCTATATAGCTTTACAGCTCATCTGCGCCTGTATATTTTCACAAGAAGAGAAGAGGGAAAAAATCAGTAAAGATTAAATTAGACCTTTATTAATACCACAAAACTGCTCAAAACAGAGTGACTGCTAAAGAAGAAAAAGTGTGTTGCCAACGTATCCTTTGCAATGACTCACATTCGATTAAAGAAGACTCAACATCCACACTAAGTGCACAGCACTTCAAAAACCACCACCAGGGTAGTTAGAAGACCATTACTACGAAGGACAAATCCATTGCTGGCAATATGTCATTCAAGTACTGATAAACTGAAGAGAAGCACAAGCCTGCAATAAGATGCAACAATTTGGCTAGGAGCCTGGAGCAAGGGGCCACATATCAAGAGACGTCCTCCCTCCTCCAATTCCCCTGCCGTTTCCGAGAGAGCGGAGGCTGCGCCAAGGCTAGGCCAGATATACCGTGCATTTCTCGAGATGCATGCCAGCCCAACAACGGGGGGGGGGGGAAGAGCCGAGTCCCCAACTGCACCCCACTCCACACACAGCAGTCCCACTGCGAAGAACCAACAGCGACACGTGGAACAGCCTCCCCTAAACAGCCTCTGCTCCACACCACAGGGATGCTGCAGGGATGCGTGGTGATGCTGCGGGGAATGCTGTGGGGATGGGAAGAGTTGACCTCCACACTGCTGCGCTGCCTGGACACAGCTGGGCTCAGAGAAAGCAGCTGCTCTTCATTGCACCCTTCTTAAAGTGACCAAATGGCTCTAATACAATTTATCAAAAATTTTCTATGTAGAAACAGCTACCAGTATTTCCAAGACTTCAGTCTCTAGCATTGCTGTGTGTTTGTGCACATCCCGACTGCATGCACTTGACAGGCTAGCCAATGTGTGTTCAAATGCAGCAACTTTCTTTGAAGAAAAACACAAAAACCCCAAAATGTTTATCTTCAGATAAATGTAAATTTCACATCCCCAGAGGGACTAAGACTTTTTATTTTTAAGAGAGTAAAATGACAACTTCCTGAAGTTTTAAAATGGCTCTTAGCAGCAGACTGTAATAATGCTGTTGGATGTTTTATATGGTTGGCAAATCTGCTCAGCCTAATTAAACACACTTCATAGACAGTAGGAACTTGAACTATTTTCCCCATCCATCCTAACCTTAGGCAAAAAGGTAAACAGAAAGCTAACGTCATCTTGGTATAGTGCTTGCAGAAAACCACAGAAGGAGCATTGGATATTACCACCCTCACCATAGATTAATAAAAATATTGCAACATGGCAAAACACACAAAACTTTTTAAAAAAACAAGCTCTTCACAGACATTTGGCTTAGAACATTATTCTCACACCCTCACTCATGTATGTTAAAATGCCTCCCCATGTATTGGCTCTTCTGATTAGAACATGTAAATGGTAATTAAAAAAAAAAAGTCCCACAGTCAACATTCAAGAACACATATGTGTTCCTGAATAATTTAACAGTTATTTCCCAGTTTCACTCCAAGCCCTCAAGCCACTGGGTGGGTGTAATCTGCTCTAGACTCAACTGTGGCTGTGTACTTTGGCACCGAGTCAAAACAGAGAGGTTATTGTTTGATTTATATGCCAAGAGCCTCTTAGATAAAGGGCTAATGGCAGGCAGATAGATTCAGCCTTTGCATGTGGTGTTTATACAGACCCTTCTTCCCTCTCCCTCCTTTCTGTGTATACTCCAGGAAGGCTGTGTCACATCAAGATCAAGTTAATTAATTAACTCATACTAGCATAATTTGATTGATAAAACAATTGATTCACTGAAGGTCATGGGGAGTGCTGTTAAAACACCAACTTTTCTGCCTCAACAACACATAAGGTTTTGAGATTTGCATTTTTCTACGCTGCAAACAGCAATTTTAAAGCAATAATCACACTACAAAAATTGATGGAAGAGGCTATGAGAAATTAATCTGTCAAAGTGCACTGCAAAGTTCAGAAGATATTTCAGTATGAGATACTTGAGCAAAAAATAAATCAAGTCCTAAACCAGGAAGGTTCACATAACAGTATTGTCACTTCTGTAAACTATTGAACTTTCCCAGAAAGAAAACTAAAGGCCTTGCGTATGCAATATACTTCGCTATTTACTACCCCCAAACTAGGAGTATTTCCTAGTATATCAATGTTTATGTACTGTTAAAATACTCCTATAGGTAACATAGTCCTATATGACCAAATTATTTCTTAGATGTTAGCAAACTTCATTATCAAATTATACAATTAGGTTACTTTTCTGCAAGACACAAACAGCATAGATTTTTAATTTTTAAAAAACCTCATTCTAAAGATAAAGAAAAAAGATCATTAAAAATAGACTAGATTCTTAGCACTCTTTTGCCACCAATGTATTTTAAAACACTTATTTTAAACAGCAGATAGATAAAACAGAAGCTGCCATGCATTTTAAAGGCAATTCTGAGATAATATTCAAGGTGTTGCAAATCAGCTTGCAGCCAGCAAAAACGGGAGCTGATGATCTGCCACGAAGTTTTACAATAGATTCTCCTCTGGACTACCTGAAATATTTGTAACTAATAAGTGTTGGAAGCAGCACATTTTTATCAGGAATTTATTGATCAGTTCACTGTATGTTGTTCAATATACAGGTATACTTAGCAAGAAAGTACAGAATTAATGGGACTAATACAGTAGATTTGTTCATAAAAAGACATGATTTGCCACTAGAACTTAAAAATTCCATAATATTTTGCCTCCTCTCCTCTGTTTTCACTTTAGTACGGATCCCCCTGTGCCAGTAGTGCTGACCCAGCGTGCAGGATCGCTTTGCAAATCAAACGGGGGAGCAGAGAACTTGCTGTGCCTAGTCCTTGGTAGCCGGGAGGGACTGCCAGGCAGCTCCACAGGACACAGCCCAAGTTTTCCTTTGCTACTAGTTTCACATGCAGCTGACTCAACATGGACATAAAACAAATGGGCAGAGCCCAGGGGTTACTCTTTGAAAGCTCTGGCTCACAAAGGGTATACTGTCTAGTGGGCCAGGGGGAAGTTGGTTAAAACACAGGAGTAAGCGAGGGGACAGTTATTATACGCAAGTTATTATATTCACGCTATTAGATTTAGCTTCATAAAGGCATACCTACAGATACTGACACATCAGGGCAATCAGTTTCAGATGCAGGATGATGAAACAGGCTGTTAATTACCATTAGGAGAAGAGAAAATAAGATTCACCAGACAAAACCAATGACTAAGACCAAGAGGAACAGGTAAGTATTCTTTGAATTTTTTCACTGAGCATCATGGGAATAAGTTTTGGTTCATCTTACAATGAAACATACGAAGTATGGAACAGGATTTTCATGAACGTAGTAGCAAAAGTCTAAAAAAAATGCAGAGAATGCACAAAATCATAAGCTCATTTCAGACAGACAAGAATTGTGAAAGAATTATCTCAAAACAGCTTTTAAAACAACATCATAATTTTAAGTTACAAAACCGCAATGTTTCACATAAACCATTGTGTTCCAATCAAACCATGACCACTATATCCCAAACGAGGAAGAAATGTGTTCCCTGTTATCAGTGGAGCATGGGAGAACTTAAAAGCAAACAATTCCGGAGGTTCTTACAACACAACCAACATGGCAACCCCAAACTGTCCCACAACCACTCTGTTTTCCTATAGCTCTTTGCTTGGGACTGAATTCCCTTCCCTTCCTTCACAGATAATGGACAGTAAATCAGACTCTTAAAATCTGACATATTTCTGGTCCCACAGGTGAACTGAATTACAGTAAAATTTAAGAATTAATTACTAAGAGGTTGGCAAGGATTTGGTTCACATCAGGAACTCATTAAAAAGAGGGGAAAAAAAGCCTCCCAATAAAAGTGAATGGTAACACAGCACTCTATGTTTTGCCACACACACCCCCCTTCTTTAAAAAAAAGAAAAAAAAAAGAAAAAGGAAACTTAACTACTCTGGCTCATTCATATATCTACTTTACAGACGGCCATACTTATAAAATAGAATATATACACAAGTCTGATGACTGTGGTCAACCACCATCTGAAGCAGGTTCGTCACTTGCCAAACCCACCATCTTAAGTTTTATCAAATATTTCCTCAATCCAAGCATCATGTAAACTTGTAAGGACAAGCATCTTAACCACAGTCCTGTTTCATGTTGATCTAAATATAGATGTATTTATATATGTGCTGTGATACACATACAAGAAGTGTTTTGGCTTCAGAAAGCCAAAAAGTTTAACATATACTTCAGCATCCATGACACAGAACAACTTTACTTGCTAATAACCACATACATGAGACAATGCAGCTGTGCACAGAATGATGTTATTGAAAAGTAATGCAACTCCACTCATTGTGGCTTCCAGTATCAAAGAGTAATAGTGTAAACCAATGACACCAGCGTACATTAAACCAAAATGGAAAAATAATTCAAGATAGCAAAAAAATAATTTGTGGGCTGTATTTTACCATAGCAAAAGTCAGCACAAATGCATGCACATACAGAGACACACAGTATCTGAAAAGAAAATTAATTGATAAATACTCCTATTCTATTCCATTTACATAGACTAGCGTGCTGGTTTTGGATGAGATAGAGTTAATTTTCTTCACAGTAGCTAGTATGGGGCTGCGTTTTGGATTTGTGCTGGGAACAGTGCTGATATCACAGGGATGGTTTTGTTACTGCTGAGCAGGGCTTAGACAGAGTCAGGGCCTTTTCTGCTCCTCACACCACCCCACCCGCGAGTGGGCTGGGGGTGCACGAGAAGCTGGGAGGGGACAAAGGTGGGACAGCTGCCCCCAACTGACCCAAGGGAGATCCCACACCATATGGTGTCATGCTCCGCATATAGAGCTGGGGGAAGAAGAAGGAAGGGGCGGACGTTCTGAGTTATGGTGTTTGTCTTCCCAAATAACCATTGCATGTGACAGAGCCCTGCTTCCCTGGAGATGGCTGAACACCTGCCTGCTGATGGGAAGCAGTGAATTAATTCTTTGGCTTGCTTTGCTCATGTGTGTGGCTTTTGCTTTACCTGTTAAACTGTCTTTACCTTAACCCTCAAGTTTTCTCACTTTCACTCTTCTGATTCTCTTCCCCATCCCGCTGGGGAGGGGTGGGGGTGGGGGCGTAAGCAAATGGCTGCAGGGTACTTAGTTGCTGGCTGAGGTTAAACTACAACTAGTAATACAGAAATCCTATATCAGCTTAGTATTAGAACAGTTGCTTAGTGAAAAATTTCTTAGAAAACATTCAGAGCTTTTTCTTTTTTGCCACAGAATTCACTTTTTTTTTTTTAAACTAATATGGTCACGTTCAATAATCGTTTAGTCAGACAGCATTTCTACAATGTTTCATCTGATTATAGACGGCCCATACAGCATTTCCCTGTGTTAAAAACAAAACTACACAGTCCAACAAATAGTTTGGGGATCTATGGGTTCTCATCACCTTTGTGGTCTGTTTATTTTAGGTATTCCCAAGATCATTAATATCCACTTGAACCTATAAACTTCAAGGTCAACCAAAGGTGAAACATAAGGAAACTATATAATATGGAGTATTCAACTGGATTATATGCTGTGAAACATTAAGGCAGTTTCCTTAAACTACACTTTTGTTTCTTCTTTCTTAGTAACGGAAGAGATAAGAAGATAAACTTCGTATTAAGCCAGAATTCTTAATTTGGAGGATTTACAGAATGACTAGTAATTCCTTTTCTAGAGTAATTTAAAAATTTGCTAACTGTGGCTTTCTAGAAAATGCTCTGTAATCAGAACAAAATAAGTAGAAAAATATTCATCAAACATTCCACAGATGGAATAAAAATATACCCCAAAAATTGTAATATTGTATAAATATGTTACCGCTGCCACGAGCAACATAACCCCCTAACCTAAGTCCACATTGATTGTTGTTAACCTACAGCAGTGATGTGTGATAGTACATGTATAAGCTTGTGACCAGCAGCACTGAGAACACACAAAAGCCGTACAGATACAACATGTCTCAAGATCAAGAGGGGTCTCCTTGTGGACCAAACATCAAGCAAAATCTCTGCAACTCCTGGACTAACTTACCTCTCACATAGTTATCCTTCTGCAGATGACCCGTGCCAACGCTAACAAACCCATACGTGCAGATAAACCAGATCATCTCTATTTGTGACATCAGAGAGAAAATATATATAAAAACTGTTCTCCTCTACAAGTGCTGTGGCATCCAAGTGCAGTGCATCAGAAACTGTAAAATAAACTGAGCAAGCAGAAGAGGCTGACATTGCACAGAGAAATTAGATTAGACATTAGATCAGGACTCTTCGTCTTCTCCAATCCACCCCATGAAAAAGAGAACTAGTGCTTGACTCCATAACAACTGGTTGTCTGCAAATCACAAAATTATTAGAACTCTGAACTGGGGAACAAACCAGGACACCAAAGCTGCTGTTCACTTTGGAAAATTTTGATTTAAATATAACACTAATACAAACATACTGGGAGTCATATAAGCAAACAGATTTAGCTTTGCAATTTGATATGGCAGCTGATACTGTTAAAAGATTATTTCTTCAGCATCTATCACATGTTTTGTAAGGAAGCGAGTTCCTCTAAACAAGTAAGGCTGCTACTGGAAGAAGCAACAGCACAAGTGTGAAATGGCTGGCAAAGGACCAGGCTCTCCCAAAATACATTTCTGAAGCCAGCTCTATTCACATTCTACAAAACAGACTGCCAGTGATGTTTCACACCGTTATACGATGCAAACTGCAATATGTTTTTTGTTGTAATGCTAATGCTAATGCTGGAAGATATTACCCCGAGGCAAGTCTTAAGGAAACAAAGGCACATTTGGGTAGGGTAAGGGGTGTAGGAAAAGGCACCCAGGCAGAGCTGTTGCTGCTCACCAGGCTGAAGCATAACTGGAAGGGAAGCATTAGTCACGCAAACAGCCCTGAAACAGACGCCTGCCTGGCAACTGCACCAAGAAACAGATCACCATATTTGCCCTAAGTCATTTTATGACAGTTACTTATCAACTTCAAGAACTTCTGTAATCTTGCATGATTATTATCCTGAAACCACATGCCTCTGGTTGTCTTAAAAGATATGAATTTCAGTGTGTCTCAAAACTTGGATTATCTCAATAACTTTACTGAAAGTCAAGTGTACCAATACAACAAGGATTCTATTGATCTTTTCTAAGGATTATTCTCTTTGATCTACTGCAAGTGTACTCACGACACACAAGGTTTGATCATTTAACCCTTTCTGCTGACACCCAAAGCAGATGGACCTGGCAGATTATTGGCACAGAGAAAGAGAGGAGAGCAAGCAAGATGCATCTCAGGAAGGTAGGACTGGTTTTGACACAGACTGACTGATGTTTAGGTCTTACTAATCCTTGAAGTATTAAATCCCACTAAGCTCCATCTTGTACACAGACATGATTTTAAACACGTTCTGTGCAAAGAGAAAAGCAGATTAACTATCATCTGGGCAAAGAGTTCTAGCTAGATGATGTGGTCAGCACACCTCAAAACATTTTAACTCTATCCTTCCTCTAACCCCTATCTGTTCCTTTTGTAACTATGTTATTTAACAATGCATAATAAATACTATTACCATTTTCATGCATTAACCAGCTGGTAGGGCTCCCTCCCTTCTGCAATAGCTTCACACCAGCCATCTCTGCAGAATAGCCTTTATCACAGGCCACAGAACATTTAGCTATCCAAAATTTCCCCATTATTCAAAGAGTAGTACTAAAGGAGCACTTAAACAATTATGGTGGCACTGGGGCACTGAGTAGATAGCTATGCATCATACTTGGACTTGCAAAACCAAGTTTCAGTTCCAAATACAGGGTGGTGGTGTCACTTCTTGCTAGGTATTCAGGACTATGCTCCTCTGCATTGACTCAGCATGGGACCAGGTCTAGAAGTGCTCATGCCCCCCATCCCCCCCCACCCCCCCAGTAATACATTCTGTGGAAGTCTTCAAATATTTCTCAAAGGGGCTCCTGCAGAAGGGTAAGATGCATAGTCTGTAATAGCAGGTGATGTCATTGTCAAGTAGTCAAAAAAAATAAAAAAAAAAATAAAAAAAGGTTATTCCAGCTATCCACCACTATTCAAAAGCAGAAGTGGCACCTGATCTTAAGACCCCAGAGCAACAATTAAAGGCAGGCTGATCCAAACAAACAACCAAGCACACTATAGTGAGTAGAGGACTGCCAGAAACAAAACAACTGACCATCCAGATGAAGTCTGAAGCCAGTTTGCTTCCTTCAAGACAAACAAAAGGCAGATCACTGAAAAGTTAAATTCTTTCTGTTGGAAGAAGAATTGCTTATTGCGACCTGACCCACCCTGTTTTACAATTAGCAGATGTGGATATACAGTACTTCACAAGGTAAAGGGAAGGCTTGATGCTGAAAGGCTTCCCAGATATGCCACAGCCCTCTTGGTCACTGTAATAAAGCAGACCCTAATCATTCCAGCACTACCCCAAAATTCTCTCTTGTTCCTCTAACAGTGGCCAAACTCTGCAGGGGCAAAGGAAAAAAGTACATGCAAATTATTTCTTAAAACTTTCTAATATTCATAATGATCATTTATTCCTGTCTGAGTTTCAACTGGCTGCCTTTTAGTCCAACAAAATGGTTCTGTAAAATGTTCATTCCTACAAGCTGTAGGACAGCTTATGCAGAATGCCAGACCAAGTGCCTGTATGAATCAAGTTAATTGAAAGCTTCTGAGTAGGATTTTGTACACTACAAGGTATATCAAAACTCTTGCCAAGCAGCTCTTTAAAATGTGTATATTAAAGAGTTACTTGTCAGGGATTTTAATTTAGTTTTTGGACAAAGCAAATGAATTATGCTAAAAATAAAGTCTGATCCTTACAACATATGTATTACTTGGGAATACTACATGTAACATAATAGGTTACTTTAGAGCATTCTGTTCTGTGTTTTAAAGCTATTGCATAAGGTTATTTTAATAAAACTGATTCCAGTGAAAGAACAGTTAGTAATGAGGTGCTGACAATTGAATCTACATTCAGGGATTGCACTGGAGTGCCAAGTCCACTTTTACAGATGCACTGGTTAGTTATCCAATAGATGTCCTCGAGGCATGTAAAACCAATATATTTTGGGTCATTTTTGGCAGCAGAGATATATGAGACAAGTGAAAACATTTACCAAGAACACATCTGAAGTGTGTTTTTCTTATTAGAGAAATGTAAGAAAATAAACCCAGATACCATGGAATGCCAGGAATTCCCTCTCATCAATGTTTTTGATTTACAAGGACAATTTTTGGTAGTCTCCTTTGACCTCCCTCCCTCATTTGCTGGCCTAAAGCCTTGAGTTACCAAAGCAACATCTTGACTAGACCATTTTTAGGGCTTAATGTAAAGGAATATGTCTTCATCACAGAAGGAAAGACAACCCTTTCCGTAAATGACTCAGTTACCACAAAAATCATTGCTCATTAAGTCTGATAGCATAGAAAACATTCAAAGATACTCTCTCTATGAGTTGAGAACAGGTATTCAAGTAGGGACTTGGAGACCCAAAATAAATAGTAAAAAAATTACCTGAAGCAGACATTACATCTTAAAGACGTGTTGTTTGAACACACAGGGCCAGATTCTCTGCTAGCATATTGATGAAAGTAAACTTGGATCAACTTGAGGGCTTGGCCCTGCATATCTTCCTTATTCCCCTCTCTTACTTCAGAGTAGCGTATTTGTCATAGTTTCAGTGCAAACTTAGAGCCCTAGCTTCTTCAGATCTCATGCAAACCTAATATGGCCAATTCTAGCCTTCAAAACCAACCTAACAGCTATTCAGAAAGAATAAAGCTCCAGCCCCAGGCTTTCCTTTTTATAACCATTTCCATACTCTGGTTGATCTGTCATGGAGAACAAGATAAGGATTCCTGTCTGCATTGCATGTATTTATCCCATGTTCTGCATATCTTCTCAAAACCTCTCCCTGATATACTTCTGCCTACCACAGAGTGAGTAAGGAGAATGGAATTTTGTCCTAATCCAAAATCTCTGGATTTTCAGTGGCTTTTTGTAGTCATTCAACATTAATGCTGCATCCTCCTCCTAAAAAGGGCTTGTATAAGAATGTGTCGGATGCTGCCTAATTCCCTTCCTCTTTTACATTGCCTCCTTACTATCAAAACCAAGTGTATCATTGATGGTATCTTCCGACCTGTGCAAAGTGTTTGAAGCCATATTCCCCTGTCATTAATAAGACCTGCAGCTTCTTTTGTCAAGGTTAATTTCCTTTTTCTAAGGAGTAACTGAAAATAGCTCAATATGGATTTATTTTTCTGGTTGCTTATTTAAATAAACAGTATAGTTGTGGAGAGATTTAGGTAAGGTCATAAAACTTTTCTCTCCCACAGCAAATGGGAATCTTTCCCAGTTGAAGATCATTTTAGAAAATACATTCACAATCTATGGAAATTAAGCGGTACTTCACGTAGCACAGTTGTCCAGAGCCTGCAAAAGGACTGCTTCTGGGTCACAGTTCATCAGGGCATAAAAACTGGCTCGGTTTGGTCAATTTTCACAATCACTTTTGAAACTGTGAGCAGCTATAAAGCTGCAAAACCCATCTCAGCATTTCTTTGCTACATATCAGGAAAATAAGATGCACAAAGAGAGGTAGCACTGGAGCTAGGCATTATGAATTAGAATCCAAAGATTTGCCATCTAAATAACAGAAGCCATGCTAAATACTATTTAGCCCTGTTAAATAACAGAAGAGGAGGCTGGATTTTAGGATCAGTTATGAAAAATTAAAATCAAGACTTGTGTAAGTATTTATCTGTATGAAAACAAAGTAGTATTTCTCTGTGCACGGATTCTGTCTACTTTCCAGAGTAAAAGCATCTTTAAACTCTGCCAGGTAAATAGCTCGCTTCACATAAATTTTAGTCTGCATAAGCTTTGATTCCTGTTTCATATAAAGTTTGGAATCATGAAAGAATCTCAACCATATAGTGAAAAGTATAAACCAAACCTGTTGCCAACAGATAATACCATTTCCTTCCCAAACATTGATTCCTCATTAGAATGAGAAGCTGTCATTTGTTCTTCTCATCAGTCTCTTATAGCTTTTTCTTCTTTTCTCCATTGTAAGATACAGCAGACTTACTTTATAGTATGAGCACAGTAAACTAAAACACCCCTCCAGGTCACTCAATCACTCTCTGTTCTGGCACTATGGGTGAACAGCAAATGAGTAATTCTCCAGTATGTAATAAGGCCAATACATATCACTGCATTTTAAAACCTCATTGTTGAGGTCATTCAGGAGGCAAACTTGAAGGCAGCTGGCCAAGCAGAGTGAGAGCTAGTCTTAGAAAAATCTCACAATGTCAGCCAAAGCAACAGTTACCAGGACATTGTACTATAACACAAGAAAGATTGAAGCTTACTTTGGAGATTCATAAAGTCTACTTAAACAGACACAGTCTTCCTGCTGCTATTGAACTCTGAATACATCTGCAGGAAAATGCACTGTGGCCACACCAAGAGAAAAGCACTTTGCAAACATACAGAGGGGAAAAAAGAAACTTGCAAAATTCACAAACGAAAGCATTAAGGTAACAAGAAAGGGATGTCAGTTTTAAAAGAAAAGCTGCAGACAACCAAAAAACCACCACCCCTAAGCAACATAAATATCTTCCCTTTCTGTCCTGACTGCAGAGATCGGTAGTTACTCTTTCTGATAGTTTATCAAAAAGATATTTGTCCTTCTTTACACCTTGCAAAGAATGCACCTGCAGAACAGAGAGCAACGCTAATGAGGAAACAGTGGGAAGATAAACTACCTGAGCAATTGTACTCACTGAATTTCCTTACTGACATTAAGTTACTTTGCCGTGCTAACCAGCTGAAGATACAAGTATTCAAAGACCTGTTGATGGCTAGACAACATCTGGGTAACGCTCCAATTTATTGTGCCTTTCCATGGGCAAAGGAAAAAGTCAGAAACCTGGGACTTAATGACAGTACTCAAATAGAGATTATATTGAGAATAATATAAATACAGGGAGTCCTTCTCCAGAAGAACTAAAAAATATGTCTTCAAAAAATTAAGCACGATGGGTTCTGGCTTTTGCCATTTTCAATTAGCAGATTCTGCAGGCGACAGCATCTCGAACCTCTTGATCCTTGCACTCTGAGGATTTCTATGAGAGTGTCAGAGGGCCCAGGAAAAAACTGAATTCTGGCTGAAAACTTCCATTAGTAAGCCTGGGTAGTCCAGACAAACCGTGCAGTTAGAGGTCCTCAAAGCACAAGCAACAAAACCTTGAGCAGTCCAGCTTCCCACAACCCCCAGAAGTCCTTTCTGGGGGCTGAGAGGCACAGATAAGGAAGAATTGCCCAGCTGATGGTGAGGGCTTGTCAGCCCAATTAATTCTTTATCTCAAGGAAAATAAGCTTCAAGCTTCTTATCTAGAAGACAACTTCTAAGGCTTCTGAGGCCTGTCATAACAGGCAATTGAAAAAAAACACAGCACCTATTAGGCAGGAATCTGGTCAGGTGAAGAACCCTCACGCGATTCCTCCACTGGTTACTTCAACAAACCCATTACTGCAGCAAACTGGGGTTTTGCAGTGCAGCAGCAAGGTCTTCTAGCAATGCTATATACGTTACACAGTGCAGGCAAGCCAGAGGTCTTGACCTCTTCCCAGAATTTTCCACACTCGGCACACCCCTTTCACCCCTTCCTTTTTTCCATTTCAAGGAAGTCCCATGTTGAAAGGATCTGGGCAAATATACACATTTATTGTAAGATACAATAAATCTTATCAGCTTGTTCATCTTATCCTGTGGCAACAGCCAATTATGTTCATTTGATTCAGGCTGGTTTGAAACTGAGCAGAAAGCATCTCCTGGAAAGCTTGTCTTGACTGACAAACCCCAGAAGCTAATGCAGCCGGGGCTGTTATTCCCAACAAGAAGATGCCTTGAGAAATTTCAAACAATAAGGAAATTCTGAATAGGCCTCAGTTCAGGACTGTGCTCTGAGCACTGTACAAGCAAAATAAAGTGGAGAGCAGGAAGACTGCCAGTCCAGGAATGTGGTGGCGGTGGGTGATGTTGTGTTTGGGCCATTCCTACTGTCTGATCCACTGCTTAGAGAAGCATCTCCTGGCTGGATTGCTGAAAAGGCAAAAGGTATCAACAGAAAAACCCTGTAAAGCCCAATTCATCTCCCTGAAAATGGACCTCAGTGGCACAGCATGAGTCCTAGGTGAGCTGTAATTTCTTCTGTCATTGGTGAAGGAAAATTTCAGGGAGGGGGTTTAATGCGACGTGATGTCTACTTTTCATAAATCCTGCAGTTAAGATCTCTTTTTCTCCACAAAATTGCTGCTCACCTTTTTCAGAAAGGCAGATAGGAAAAGAGTATATATGGGTGGTGGCTTTTTTTATTGTTGGTGGTTGGGGATCTTTTTCCTTTGGGGGGTTAAGTTTCAGTTTAAAGCAACCCTCAAGAGCAGAGCTCGGCAGGGCACTGCAGCAGAGGCAGGAAGCCTGGTCCCCAGAGAGCAGGAGCAGCGGCTCCCGGCAGGGGGAAGTGTCCAGCAGCACAAAAGCTGCAGGAGCACCCCAGAAGCAGGGACAGGCAGGGAGCCCCGCACAGGCAGGGAGCCCGGCAGCACCCTGCTGCTGCTGAACCACCAACAATGTACCGGAGCAGATCCAACAGTGGTTTACACCATGCAGCTCTCCCTCTCTCTGTCTGAAAGAGGCTTGCCATCCATTGTTTTGGTTTACCCTTACTCCTCCGCAAGACTCTCAGTGGATATGAAGCAATATAGCTGTGTCATCTGGATTTTCTTACTGTAGTATTAATATTTCCTCTTTAATATTAACATTCCAGAAAGGAAAATTACTCTAATTTATGCCATAAATTCCCAGCTCATTCAAGAATAACACTGTCCTAAATTACCTTCTTATTACAAGCTTTTATAAACTTATGCATGCAAAGAAGTTGTGGGTTTTATGTTTAATTAATATCTACAGCTGGCATAAAAGGAATATTTAAAAAATAAAACTGAAAATACCACAAAGATCCAAGAACCATCCCCCAAAGCTTAGTTTGTAATTAATTCAGTGTTAAGATAGACATCACTCTGATATCCTTCAGATGCTTGTTCCCCAGTTAAAAAATGGAAAAAAAAATAAAGATAATAGAATCAACCATTCAAAAAAAGTTGACTACCCAGTTTAAAAGGAGACTTTAACCTCCTTTCCAGTTTTAATTCTTGCTGCTCTTTTCTTTGCCATACAAGTACAAATAATCTTTCATTTTAAATTCATCACATCATACATGTGATTGTTCAAAGAATACTGCAGAGGTATGTTTTACAGACATCATTGGAACTGCAGTTCCATCAGCTCACAGGAAAAGGGGGCCAGGGGAACACAACTCAAAACAGTTCCCTCTTCCCAGTGCAGCAAAGCCTTGCACGTAGGAGTGGGAAGGACACAGTACCGAAGAAAGGACAAATGGAGATCCTGCCTTTGCTTGTCCTGACACCTTAACTCCCCACATAATCATTTGCAACATTACTTGTACCCTCCCAAAGAACAGAACCCCTACGATTTTCTCCCCTGTGGTCTGCAGTCTTGTATCCTGAGAAATTCCCTGTTTTATTGGTTTAAAAAAAACAAGTTCCTTGGACAAGGACTAGGAGGAGAAACAGAAGTAGAAAGAAATGAAGTGACCTGTCCACGATCACGCTGCAAGCTGACAGTAGAGCCAGGACTGGAGTAAAGTCCCCTCAGCTTGTGGCCCTCCTCTACGCTCAGGGTTGTGCAAGAATCACCAGTACCAGCAGAGCACCACCATCACATCATGCACAACAGCAAAGGTGCATCTTGAACAGGACTTTCTTCTCCATCCAAACTGTAACAGTTTTAGCACTTGTAAACAAAAGCACTAATCAGTCCAAAATAGGAATTAACAACCTCAGAACTAAGAAGGGCTGGGAGGAATATGGATTTTCAACTGCCATTAACATGAGACCTTGAAATTTTATTACTACATCTTCATTAATGTTCTAATTTCTAACCGACTCCCTTTCTCCACACCCCAGAATACCTCTCCTTCCACCTCTCATACAAAGACCTAAGGAAAGATTTTGTGACTGCCAGGTTTCAAACATCTGGCCTGCATATTGATGTTTTCTGTGTCACACCCATCAACAAGATCACCTCATTCTGAACTTGTTATTTTTCCCCTCAATGCAAATTCAGATGATTTAGCAGCTCCATCTGCCTTGTCAGAAGTGCCCAGACACCTCAGCTATATTGCTCACTGAATTGTTTTAGGCATAGCAGCCCAAACATGAAGTGTGGTACGTTATAGTTTCACATCTTTATGGAAAAATGTTTGCTGTAAGAACCCAATGGTTCTTTTATATTACATTAAACACATACATATTTCAAATAAAAATCTGACATTTTTCTGAAGCTTGCAAACTCCAAAGATTGGAGAAAAATAAGCAAGAGTGGAAAACCAGGCAAGGAATCTCTATTCAGCAAGTTCTTGAAATGTGCATAAACGAATTAAGTATACAGTTTATTCAGCAGAATACAAGAGCACATCAAAGGTGTTCCTGGGTAATAATAGACCAGACTAAAACAAGAGCAGACATACGTATTTCTTTAGTTGCCCACAGTTCACTATCATGTAACTCTCTACTACTTGTTCTCACACACCACAGACCTGTGGCCAGAACGCAGGCACCTGAACCCCAACTTGGGGCTTCAGGGAGCCACAGGGCCTCCACGCACCTTGTCTCCCGGCTTGCAAGGAGTGGAAAACAGCACAAGATAAACCTCCATCAAGATAAACCCATTACTGACAGCAGGATGCTTCTACAGGATAAAATACCAATCTTAAAAAGCCAAGGTAGATGCTTTGAGAAACAAAGTGGCCAAAATGTTTTCAAATGGACATGATGGATGGCTCACAAACATGAGAGCTTGATGTTCGTCCAAGCAGACAACTCCTAGAAGCCACTGCATGTATGCTTAAAATCAGAAACTAAAATTGTTAGAAATTGCTCTAAAAACAGTGTGGGTTATCCAAATATGAAGACCAGCAAGAGAGCTGCAATCAGTATAATTTTTTAAAATTACCTCTGCCATTAAGCTTTCGCTACAATTTCCACTTCTATTATGTATCATTTGTTTGGAAGGACAGGGTGGCTATCATATTTTTTAATCAGAAACTAACAGTTCTGATCCAGAGTGGCTGCCCTTAGTTTTATGTCTATAAACTGTTTCATTATTTTATATATATCTATATCTGTATATAAAAATGAATAAAATTTTTTGACACAATTCTCAAAGAGCATAACAACTAACATTCACACTGGAGCAGCAATATGTCAGTGACTACAGTAGGTCAAAGAATTACTCTGAAAGATTTTTGAGGCTACTAATAATAAAATTAAGAACTCTAGAATAGGGATTTTTTAAAAAGAAATTCCCTTCCTCACAAACAGAGCACCTTCAAAGTACAGTAACTTAAGCAGCATATGGCATTTACATTTTCATCTAAATCTTTAAAGAAGCCCATTATTTCCTTAGATTTGAGAAAAGAACCCTGCTTTATTTCACCACACCAGCCATAAATTATTCATTAATTCTGTTTGCTAACTCTGTAACTGAGCCCAGATGTTTCTGCTGGAGAGGCATTCCATCAGAAAAGTTAAATATAGCAAGCTGTGTGCAGGGAGCAGACCTCTCTCTCCCCCCACCACAGCATGCTCAAATATTACTTGAGAGAAAATAATGAAAACATTTGAAAAATATTCTGACTATGTGAGTCTGTGAAACACCACAGTCTGACCACAAAATTTCACGTATAAGAGCCCGCACACATTCCACTTGGTTGTAACTGAAGTTACTCATCCTGTCTCTGGGAAAGGTGCTGGCACTTTCACTTGCCAGAGCAAATGGAAAATTTACAAGTGGAGGAACACTCCTTGCCATGCACCGTTTACAAATATAAAATCAAGGCTTAAGTTTCCAATTACAAGAAACACTTCCGAGCCAGCTACCAATGGCAATAACCATGTTGATGAAGACCTGAGAGCATCGTATGGAATTTCTTACAGAAATGACACAGAAACTTACTGGTGGGAACTTTAGATCCATGTCAGTGCTTCAGAAGAACTTCAACCATTTTACACTGGCAAAGATGATTAATGCTGACATTTATAATCCAACACCAAGAACACAGAATGGAAGCTATGACCTTCAGCCACCCGTTCAGACACTGTTATGATTTCCAGGACTCTTCAGCAATTGTCTTAAGCTTGTTTGGAAATGCCTGTTTTAAGTTAGAAACTATTCCTAATTATTACATAGTAGGAGAAAAAGTGAAAGATGCAGGGTTGACCATTGCAAAGCCACAACCTTTGAAGTTTGGAAACTATTCTCAGGCACACAACACTACCTCAGTTGTGAACAAAGACCACAGGAGAGATTTTGAGAGGTCATCCAGTCTCTTTGCTCTGCTCCAAGGCAAGGTAAATCCTATTTAAACCATTATTTTCCTAATCCGTTCTTTAAAATTTCCAGTGTAACAGGTTCTACAAGATGACTTTGCAGAGGGAGGGTATTTTGGGGAAGCTCTTACAGACTGGTGTGGTAATGATGCCACTGCCCTGGTACCAGGCATCAGCTGCTGTCATCCAATTTTACTGCATTTACAGAGCAGCAGCTTAGTACCTTGAGGCCAAATCCTGTTGTTCTTTAGCCACCTGTGTCCACCATAGGAGACTGCAAAATATGTCAAGTCTATCTGTACTGTCAACAGAGGCACCTTCCCACTAGCTAGCAAATAGGCAAACAAACCTTGGTATATATACTATTAGCCACCTTAGAATACAATAAAACTCTGCAAGCTATCCCTGCAAATGTGACTATAGAGAAGACTGAAGTAATAATTTTAGCATGGAAAGGTATACTAGCCCTAGCTTTTATTTCCTCAATGTCAATAATGGTAGGAATAATGAATTAGTAGCACAGGTCAACAATCTTAGGGCAATAAGTATCTTTTTTTTTTTTTACCCTAGTCCATGCTGCCAGAAATTTTCTTTATTTCTGGTAGCTACTCAAAGTTAGAACAAACAACAGGTACCACGGTATGTCTACCATGGGCAATGACCTCTTCATTTTGCTGTGTAGACAGATCTTAAGGACATCTCATTCCTAATTCAGAGATCAGCTGAAAATCAGCCAATGAGAAGAACACCAGAATAAATTTTAAGTTAGTCACCCCGGCAGCAACTTAAAATTGAGTCCACCTATATAACGAAATGTTTCCTCTCCAACTCCTAAGAAGAGAGTTATGCAACATGAAACCTAGAAACTGGACCCAGTCACAGCACATGTGGGAGATAGAAGATGACAAAGGATCTGGAGGCTCTCAGAAAATGAAGACCATATGTTGGAACAGTGGAAAATCTTCTGTGAAGTCTCTGAGGGGGAAGAAGAGGGAGTAGAGCACAGGTGTGAAGTACCAAAAGGAGTCAAAACAGAAGAACAGATTCTATATTAGCCCATCTTGAAAAACCTTTTTCTAATACATACATGGAGGGAACATTACAGCAAAAGAGAAAGAACTTTCAATCTCCTTTGCACTGCATTAATTTCTAGAGCAATGCTGAGCAAAAATTTTTTTGTGGAGTGAAACCAGAACCTGGTGTATTTCCTGGTTTATGCATAGTAACAGAAGCTGCAGGAAAGTTTCAGTTCAGACAACTCAATTTAGAAAGTGAAACATCACACCTGATGCACTTTACAAGCAATGCCTTAGCTGCAAATTATACACAGCTACGTACAATTGTTCAAAGTTTAAGTTTCCTTGTTTAAGCTAAAAAATAGGCCCTCATGAAGCTGTCTGGGTACCTAAATTTGTGCCTAATTATCTTTCTCCACAGTTATTGTGTTTGAAAACAGGGAAGAAAAACTTAAGTTAATAGGTAGTCTAACAAGAATTCAGCATGCAGCTCACTTCATTAAAAGAGTCTTATGGGAAAAAAAAAAAAAGCCAGAGTTAAGACCTACCTGTTTGCATGACCTGTAACTTAGGCAGAAAAAGAAATATCACAAGGCAGAATTTTTAGTGTTTGCTGATTTCTATTACAGTAATCTACAGCAATTTAAACATCCCAAATCTAAAAAGGTCCTGGGAATCTCCCACTTTTGTGCGTCTTATCTGGCCTGCTCACTTAATGCACACATACAAACTGATTATATTCCAGCAGAATTAGGACCAGATGGAGTTTTGCTGTAAGCTTGATTTTTTTTTTTAAGAAAAGACTTGTTCTCTGTTCCTTCTTTTTTTTCCTCCACACAAAGATAACAAACATATTCAATATCTTAAAAAAAAAAAGAAAGAAAAAAAGAATGTTTACTTTGGTTGTGCTAAGCAGCCAGGTGCTATAATATTGCAAATTTCATCTGTAGTCTGCAGTGCTGTAAGTTCCACCATGTTAACCATCACATCAGTCTTGTGGCCGGGAAGCTTGGGAAGTACAGAAAGTATCTTCTCTGCAAGATTGTCACCATAATGACCAACTGCTCCTAGGGGAAAAAAAAAAAAGAGACACCAAAACTGTCAGGTACATAACTAGAATTAAAAAAAAAAACACAAACAAACAAAAAAAAACACACCACAAAAACCAAATGCCACAAGCAAAATAGCCTCCACTTCTTTTGGAAGGAAGGACCTGGTAGCCACAATATCAAGATCACAATTAGCTTTTCAAAGATATTTTTCTACAAAAGTTGAATTAATTTCTGGAATGTCTGAAGTTAAATATATTGACAACATTTCAGAGAGATTCATTTAAAAGGCATAAATTAGACTTAGCTAGTAGGTATTCACTGATTTTGCACTTAAATACGTAAAACATTTCTCTGCATAAGAAATTTCTTAAACAAGATTTGCAATGGTTATTGCAAAAAGCAGGCAAACATTTATATATACATGCACACATCCATGTATATGCATGCAAACTGTACTTTTCTAAACTCATAGGACTGTGCTTAAACGGACTGTATGCAGGTTGCATAAGTAGCTACACAGATAGGCTGGCATAATATTAAAATAAACAATTACCAACAACATGCCACAGTCAAGGTCATTGCTCCTACGTGGACTGAGGGCAGCACAGGTGAAACCAACATGAAATGACTAAAACAACCCAAGTTACATAGTATAAAATGTCAATGTGACCATATTCCAAGAGAAACTCCGAATTCCAGTTGGCACGTTTTCTTCAGTTCTCCTGATTTCAAACACACATGCGCTTCTTTCCATTCACCAACTCCCAACACAGGCATTACAACCAACTTACAATATATTAAGACTGCAAGCCAAGCCAAAGCAGGAAAACATGACACACACTACAAAAGAAAACGTTGGAGAGGGGAGCAAGAAACCTTATTGCCTTATTACTCTGCCACTGCAGCAATGGCTCAGCTATCACGACAGGGCTGGACACCAGTGCTGAGCTTAGCAGTGTTCCCCTGGCTTTACTCACAGGAGAAAGGGGACTTCTGAAGCGACCTTTGAGAGGCAGGAAAAAGATCTTTTAAGATATGGGTCCCAATCCACCAAAGTCTGTCCATGTGGCTCCCTATCTGTTCTCACTTCTGAACCTTTCCAAAGACAGAGGTCTGTTTCAACAGGTGAAGTCAGCTTCACATGCTCCATAAATCCAAACAAGGCTCTTACATCAAGAATAGTAATGGGGTCAGATTATTAACTGCTCTTGGATAAGCAGAAGGTTGTCTCCAGCAAGTCTACAGCAGCCATGTATCTATATCGTAAAATGATCTCATGGTTTATCAACTACCTGGAATTGTAATAGAAGTCAAAAAGAGAAGCAAGGATTGAAAAGGAGGAGAAAAGTAAAGTCAGACTCCATGCTGGCTATGCCTCTATCCACAGAAGGCGAGGAAGGCACACGTGTCCAGCATGTGGTAGTACTGCACTGTGGACACCTGGCCGCTCATCTGGATTGAGATTACCAATTTGTTTCACCAGAGACTGTAATAGTCACAGAATGACAGCAACTTTCCTTTCTACCATCCCAGACAGATTTAGACCACTGAAGTACAGATGAAACGAGCTTGGTTATCTTTGCAACTCCCTAAGCCATCTGCTCTCCAAAATCCCTACGTTCTTCTTATTAGGTCAGTCACTTGTCAGCCACACTGCAGTTATCAACACTCACAAAGTTACAGACATGGAAAACAGATGGTAATCTTCTGAACCTCCACCCCCACCACTGGAAGCAATGTCTATCTCTCCACACTTGCTGCACGCAAGCAACATTTAGCTAGACAAGACATTTAGCTAAACTGGAAACACCTCAAATGCAAATAAATCCACATTAATTACTAACATCCCTCCTTTCTCCTTGGCAGAGGGGGGAAGTCTCAGTGTATTTAAATTGCTTCCACAACTAGCAAGTGCCATCTCGATCTTCTTCCCACAACTGCTACTTCTTGGAGGCTCTCACTGGTCTGCAGGCACTAATGGCTTTTGCTCTGCCTCATCGAATCAATCAGAAAACACCTCCTGGAGCTTTTAAAAATCCCTGTTACCCCTGACCAACTATGCAAACCAACCAGGGCTGGAAAGACAATTAAAACTCATAAGACTAGGACAGGCAATCACAGGGAGTCGCTTTTCAATCTGACTGACTTCAGCGGGGTGCATGGGACCGGTTTCCGTCCTCTCTCATCATCACTGTTGAGCACAGCCAACAGGCCACTTAGCAGCTTCTCATGACAAATGGTGTTCAAGGCAGCTGGTAGCTTTAATTCTGCCAACGCACAGACAGATCGGGTGTTAAAATGACAAGGAAAGTTATCTGACCAATGCAAAATAGGAGTCTTCACACCAGGCTAATATCCAGCCTTGAGGATACAGGAAATCTTATGTATCACATTGTTCTAATTTTATTTGGTCTTCTCATTTAGAGTTAAAAACTGATATACATGACATTTGATACAGGTAATAGCTGGCACAAGTAATAAAGTCAACCCACCAATTCTTTAATAGCAGCCAGGAACTCATTAACTGCACCTCCCCTTCCCCTAAAAAGGCACCAAGGTCATGCATACAAAAAAAAAATCTCCCTAAACCCATTACCAGCCTTATATCACACCATTTGTACTCCAATTTTTATGTTTTCCTACTGGTTCTACTGCCTGGTTCAAAAACAAAACAAACAAAAAAAGCAGATTTAAGGGACAACTGCATATCACAGAAGCATTGTGAGAGCTTGGGCAATGGTTAGACTTTAAAGTCAGTTGCTAAACACAAGGAGCTTGAATTAGAAAGTAGTTCTACAAAGGCAGTGCTCACTAGCCAACAGCTAATGCAGCTAATTTCTACTGGGGGCTTTTCCTTCAACTGAAGTTTAAATATAAGTCAGTGTGCACCAAAACAGTAAGTACACAAGGTGCATCTTGCCCCTACTATCAAGCTTTCCTAACATCTACTGTTTTAACTGTTTTAACTACTTTGTAGATTAGTTCAGGACTGGTGGTTTTGGAAAGATACACGGACAAACCCATCCCAGTTTTCACAATGTTTCAACACTGCACACTCACCCAATGCTTTTCTGAATAAGATCACCGCTAGGAAGACTTTACACTGAAGTACTCTAGTGGGACAATTCCTATGACACAACTCTTAGGCAATGCATCACCTCAGTGAGAAAGGGGTTTAAAATATCACAAGGCAGAAATGTTTATACCTGTTCCCTCCAAAGAAGTTAGATATTTGGAGTTCTGATTCCAAAGATTATCAATGTTTTGCCATATTCTTTCGTCCAGCATTAGCTAGCTTAAGCTGACCTTGTTAAACAGTGCTGGAAAGCAGCCTATATGTTCCCAGGAACAATTGTGCAGCGTTCAAGGCAAACTAGAGCATCCTTCTACCTTGCCAAAAGACAGATCTACGTTCTCCTTTGTACAGATGAAGGGAGATCGAAGTAGTCAGTTACCTGTCCCACTATGCTGGCTACTGAATCTAAAAACAACAACAAAAAAAAGAAAACACACCAAAAAAAATCCAAACCAAACACTACAACCTGCCCTCCTCAAAAAAAAAAAACAAAAAAACCCTTGTAGTCCAGCAGTAGGAGCAAGGAAGCCCACAGCCAAGTACCACAGCATCAGAGTGCTGCCATAGAAATATGAGATTCCCCATCTCTCACAGACAGCTATTGCAACATATATAGAGTAGTAAACTTGCAGATAAGAAACACTTAAGCATCTGCTCAAAGCTCATGTAATTTCCACATCCCCTACACTGACCTAGCCACCTGCATTTTTCTTTAAGTAGGCAAAACCCATTCCATTTATTTACTTATTTCTGTAAAGCCTGTAGCAAATTTAATGTCTGAAGCATTTAAAAACCTATTTAAAAAAGAAAATCGTGTGCCTATTCCACAATAGCAGAATCTTTACAAACCATATCACAGCAGAGGCTGCACCCTGACCCACAGTACTGAGTTGACACCACTTGAATATTTTCAGCTGCCATCACTCCTCACAGCTGCAGTCTACCACCTCAAGTGACCAGAATAATTTAAGCACCAGTTGCCTCTTGTGTCAAAGCCTCAGCCTGGTTCATGAAAAGGGGACTACTGTACTCTACAGGCCTCAGTATTTATGTTTTCAAAGCCGCAGCTTATATGCTAAGGAAGAAAAAAGCATGGCTTTGCTTCCTTTAAAGACATTAGTGTCAATCTACCGATGTGTCAACTTGGAAGATGCTGCAATCAAAAACAGCATGAGTAAAGTGCTCCAAATTAGAAACATGACACATAACGAAAGAAATAGACAACTACAAACAAACAGTTTAAAACAAAAGTAATCAGAAAGAGATACTAGTCAGAACCAGACTTTACCAGAAAGGTATGGGCCTATGTTAAATCTTCATTCTTATCCTCCTCTATGAATGGGATTATGCAGTAGGATGATTAAGGCATGCCGCGACTTTCTTGTCACTGTGGCTGCTCCCAGGAACTGAAAGGGAATGACATCTACACTTTGTTGATGAGCACCTGAATTGTGCTTTTTGTATCTGTTAAAAGGCTGAAAACATTACAACCACCGTAAGGGTGTGATGTAGAGATGATGCCTGGCTGACAGTGAGGGAGATGATACAGAAAGTTAAACCTGAGTTTGCAGCCTTGGCTGAGGGCAAACATTCCTGTGATTTTGACCGATACACACAAAAGTGCTAGAGGAAGATAAAAGTGCTGCTGCTGACAGCACTGAAATATGCAACTTCAACAACACTCGTACAGAGGTTATTCTTCAAAACTATATGTTAACTGCACAGGCACCCCTCTGCTATTTATTCTTCTCTGTCTTTTGCTCACTGTATTGCATTTCAAAATCACCTCCACATACCAGTGGGTGAGACCTCACTATTCCCTGTGCTTACAGCCCACATCCCAAATGCTGCAAAGCACCATGAAACTGAAAAGAGAAATGCATCAAGCTGTTCTGAACACCAATATCTGAAAGGTATCAATGAGCTTACAAATAAAAAAGGAAATCTGGGAAGCTAGAAAAACTGCTCCATAAGAGGTGTGAATGCTGGCAAGGTGGTAACTACGAAACACATGGAAGTAGCATGGGGTTACAATATGGTATCACAATGCAAATATTTAGGAGAGCAAAAATTAGAGGAAAAAAATAAAGAGCAATTAAGATGCCAGAGTTAGCTCTGAGTTTAACCCGTGGCACTTACCAGAGCACCACTCTAGCTGGGAGGATTTATTCTGCTTTTTAAAGAAAAGTCAGTGAACTTTAAAACAATAAGCTGACAAACAAAAGCAGCACTAAACATACATACAGATTAGGGACAGCACCAGTAACAAAGTTTTATACAATCAAAATTCAAGAAATGATCATAAAGTACTAAGCCTGGGGTCTCCTCAGGGCATAAAAACAAATGTCCCACCTTCTGGAGCAATGCTTTATCAGTAAGATCCTACACTGCAGGGATGGGCAGTATCCATGCCACCCCCAGCTGAAGCCATGCCACTGCAGTGAGGGCAGCAAAGGCCGTAAAAAGATGATCCCTGTTACAGCTCAGCTGAATGTTATGTCATACAGGACAAAAACAATAATTATTTTGCTTAATTCAGTATTTTCCTCTCTATTCATTAAATATAGCATGCATAAGTAATGCTGAACACACACACACAAAAAATTATAAAACATAGAGCTAAGTCAATTAGATTATAAACAGTAGAGCTCAATCCAAATTTTAGAGTAACAGCTCAGAAGAGATTCTTTGCTTCACGGAAGCTAGAAATCTAACCTAGTCTGTTAGATGCCTTCTGATTTTTTTTTTTTAATAGAAAAATGTGCCATTTTATATGTCACTTTATTTTTTTTAATAATTGTCAGAACAAAGATAATACAGTTTCTTGACACTGGCACCAGAGGTTCTTTACTAAAATGTGCTTAATACTGCTTTAGTATGTTCTTTAAAGTGGAAAGTTCTTAATATTTAAGTATCATTGTTTTCCCTTAGTTTAGTCATTTGCATTTGCAGCACCAGAAAAGGCACTTCTGAGACATTTTGATTTTTACTATTAGAAATCAATCGGTATTACTGAAAACTATTTGTTATTCTAGCCTAACATCTTATTTGCTCTAAGTAAGAATGGAACGTGAGCCAAAAATAAAACATCTGTTAGTGCAACTCCTTTAGACATCATCTAGAGCTACTTAAAGCTGTATTCCATCCAGGTTTTCAAGTTAGAAAATATTTGCCTCATAATAGCCTATTCAGAGTGATTCAAGGTCACCTGGTTCAAAGCAGTAGCCTGACTTAGTCAGAGAGTAGCTCAGCACCTACACGTAATGAACTTCCAGGGTTTTGTGGAAGTGCTTGCAATATGAAAGCATTCGCATAGTTCAGGGATACATAACCATTTCTCATATCTGCAGCCCACATGTTGGACAAGATTCGGGTATCAAGAAGACATTTACAAATCAAATCTAAAATCTTTCATCTTTAGGGAGAAGAGATTTTAAAAGTTGCTTGAAATGAGCTGCAAATGAGAAAGTCTACCTCAAAGGCTCCACCTGCACCGAGCTGTTATTTGGAAAAAAAGTATTTATTTTTTACAATGCGGACTGCAAATACACATCATAGCTTGACAAAAAAAAAAAATACCCAGTGGCCCAGTTGCCAGTATCAACCCGGAAATTTGCAGATAGGAAGCTTTAGCTTTGACGAAGTGTAAGGCTAAAATTCAACAGACATTCACATGAAGGCCAAGCAGTGGAGTTGGAGGTAGGCGACCAGGGGAGAGAATATATAAAAGGCCAAATAGACCTAAGAAAAGTAAGGTTTCAGGTACAACTTAATTCTGCCATTTCCAAATTACTGACAACTGATTTCACAACTTAAATGCTGTTCTTTTCATGTACTTTTTACTGTACAATTTCTAGCAAACCACTGGAACAAATCTCATTGTGTGGCACTAAATTCAGGTCCATATAGTGCTTAACCTCTGAAATGCACTAGATTTTTCTTCCTTCAGTTTGCACTATACGTGACGGCAAGAGCATGGTATCAAATCCAAAGCATAGGAAGGCATCAACAAAGCCAGCAATTAATTCTGGAGACATTTGCTGGTAACAAAAGAATGGTTGCATTAAGGGATCTTGGTTTCAGTTACAGATACTGAAGAGAATATATTCCTAAATAAATGACTTATTTCTCTTCCTTACTCCAAGAGCTTTGATGCATCCCCTCCAAAGCCCCACCACAGTCCTGATGTTTTCTCTGAAAAAGCTTCTCCTGCTGAAGAACAAGATCTCAGACCTTGCTTCCCAAATTTAAGCTTGTACCAATCATCTCTCTTCTTACCTCCTCAACAGTCTCCTTGTCAGGCAGCTCCCCATCACCCATAATTTCCAGCTCCTTTTCTTGTTTTTAATTCTTCCCACCACCTGAGTGCACGAATCCTTGCCCAGTTTCACTGGTTCTCACCCCAGACAGGCACTCCTCTCACAGTTTCGTTTCAAGGTTCTTCATCCAAGTCAACTCTCCTGCAGTCCTCCCAACCACAGCACAGCATTAACCACCCAGATCCATAGCTGCTCTTCAGCACATTGTTGACAGCTATGAACCCTACATCAGTGTAAGGATACACAAAGCCAAAATTGAGCGGGGGAAAAAAAAGACAGAAGAAAATTCAGAAACAGACGAGCTGCAGGTACGATATTGTGCCAAACACTTGCTATTGGACATGTGGTGGCAAAACTATGACCTGAATTACTGACTACAGATAATGCAAACAGAACCAGGCCCACACACTGTATATGTGAGCAAATCTATCAATAACATGACAGGGTAAGCGAATGCAGTGACTCCTATATCAATTATTCCCTGAGTTTACCATTTCATCTGAAAGACGGCTATTCCAGAAGCAGAAGTGAGAGGCCGATACAAACTTCTGGGTCACTGGCCCAGCATCTGGCTGGTGACTTGTTCAATCACTCTTTCCCATTCTGCCCTTTTGATATCACATCTCACCAGCTTAAAAGACTTCACCTCACTTATCGAGCTTGCAGGTTGATACTAGACATTCTCCTTCTGACAGTTTCCCCGTGGACTCTCACACGACTCCCTACACTTCTCAACTTTTGCATCAATTCTGCATTAATTGGCAGTATTAAGTGTACCATGTTTCATTCTTAAGCTTATTTGCTTCCCAGAAAGTGTTGTATAAACAATTCTATGTTATTTTTACTCAAACATGTTTTCCAAGATAACAACATCAGCCATGTGCAATTGCTTCACTCAAAGACTAAGTATAATGCACAGCATAGAAAAAACATGCCTATATAAATACACAGAGAGACACTTTCAGGCATATAGATATAGTTAAGTGTACATATAGATGTATATCTGTTTAGACAGGTATAATGCTAAGGGTGACACGTAGATACAATGGGAAACACTTCACAGTAATCCACAAGGCACGTTCTGAAATGTACAGGCCATTTCCTTCACACCTTGCAATGCCACACAGGCACAGCTAAGGTCTCTAGTCTGCAGCAAAGTGGAAGTGACAGAAACAAATCCTTGTGTTTCAGTCATTGTGTGGCAATGGGCGCAAGCTGGAACACAGGAAGTTCCACCTGAATATGAGGAAACACTTCTTTCCTGTGAGGGTGCCAGAGCAGTGGCACAGGCTGCCCAGGGAGGTTGTGGAGTCTCCTTCCCTGGAGACATTCAAAACCCACCTGGATGCATTCCTGTGCCCCCTGCTCTAGGTGTGCCTGCTCAAGCAGGGGGGTTGGATGAGGTGATCTCCACAGGTCCCTTCCAAACCCTACCATTCTGTGATTCTGTGTTTCCAGCAGAGCCTGCTGCTTTGCTCTTGGTTTCCGTGACCCACCAGGGAGCAAGGACATGTGGTTGTGTTACACATGTCCCCAGACATGAGAACTCCTGCAACCATCTGAAACCTTCCCGATGGGGCAAATGTGGGCCTGTGAGGATGACTAGCCCTATCAGTGGTGGATTTCTTACCGGCGAGGTCCAACATCCTGTCCACAAAGACGACGGAGGCCTTGTTGGTGGCCGTCCTCCTCCTGTTCCTGGCTGGGGCGTAGCCTGCCAGCTCGGCAGCGATGATCCTACTGAGGGCCCCCACGGCGAAACTCTCCTCCCGCAGGCCCAGGGCGGCGAAGAGGGCGTCGAGGTCGCCCACCATGGCCCGCACCGCCGCCCGCAGCTCGGCAGGCAGGGCGCCCGGCCCGACCTCCACGGGGCCGGGCCCGCCGGGGCCGGGTAGGGACGGGAGGAGCGCCGCCAGGCCGGGCAGCAGGCAGAGCTCCGCCGAGATGGGCGCCAGGAGCGGCGGGCCCCGCGGCACCACCTCGGCGTGCCCGCCCTCGCCCATCCACCGCCGCAAGGCCTCCTCCAGCTCGGCTGGCCCGCCGCCCTCTGCCTCGCCGCCGCACACCAGCACGCAGTGCCGCACGGCGCTCTGGCCCAGCACGCCGCGCACGGCGGTGGCTGTGCCGCCCCGCAGCGCCCCGCTCACCACGAAGACGAGGCGGGCCGCCCCTGCCGCTCCCGCCGCCGCCGCCGCCGCCGCCTCAGCGGGCAGTGCCCTGACGGCCAGGGCCCCCGCCGCCAGCAGCTCGCCCGCCCCGCCACCGCCCCAGTGCAGCGCCTCGGCGGACGCCGCGTCCAGGAAGACGATGGCGTGCCGCGTCCTGGCGAGCACGGGCTCCCAGGCCTGCCGGCACACCCGCCGCAGCTCGGGCACCGGCACCGCCATGGCGGCGGCGGCGGGCAGCCCTGACAGCCACAACACACCGCACGTGCCCGGCGCGCCGCCGGCGCCACGGCGTGACGCGGCAGGCGCGGGTTGGCTGCCGGCGGCTGGGAAGGGCGGGGCAGGGCGGGGCACGGCGGGCGGTGTAGTCCCTCCGCCGTGACAGAACCGGGGCGGCGGCGGTTCTGTGGGTAGGGAGCGGCCCGAGGGCTTCTGGTGGTGTTAGCGGGCGCCGGTGAGGCCTTCCCTCCGGCCGCGGCGGTGTCCCGTCCCGTGCCTCGAGGGGCCGCAGTAGCCTGGCCGTCAGGCAAGTCCCCGCTACCCGGCCCGGGGCTCGGTGTTCCCGGGAGCTACCCTCAGCCGGTTCTCCCGCCCGCGCCCCTTACACCGCAGCAGGAGTACACGCCGAGGAGAGGGAGAGGAGAGGGAGAGGAGAGGGAGAGGAGAGGAGAGGGAGAGGAGAGGGAGAGGAGAGGAGAGGGAGAGGAGAGGAGAGGAGAGGGAGAGGAGAGGGAGAGGAGAGGAGAGGAGAGGAGAGGAGAGGAGAGGAGAGGAGAGGAGAGGAGACCCTTCTTTTTGCTGGCAGTGCCAAATTCTGACAGAAATTAAATTTATTTTCTCACCTACAGCATGTATATATGTGCTTGTGTGTATATATATAGGCTATAGCCTATATAGAGAGAATATATATAGCCTATAACTCTGCTACAGTCTGTAGCCCTGGCCAGTGCCAGGAGGGACATCTGAGCACTGGCAGTTCAGTTTTTGCCTGACGTGTTCCTGAAAATGCTGGGAGCTTCTTTGGTGTTGCTCCTAGTAAATGTTAAAACAATTCAGTGTCACTATTTATATCACTAACTCTTTTCTGCTGCATTGGTACCTTTGTTATACTGGGAAAACAGCTGTTTTGCTGATACTTTTTAATATGTACAGCACTGGAAAGGCGCCCTATTGCCATTCCCTGTCCTATAATTCTGTATTTTGTGTGTTAGTATTAAGAAATCCAGTGGTTGATGAGCTAGCAACAAGAAATAGTCTCTTTTAATAAATGCAACTTTTATGATGTGCAGTTGGGTGACATATAACAAATCAACTTAATTCCATTTCTCCTTTAAAAAGCTCTTGATCTCAAAGTTGGTTTCAAAGCTAACTAGAAAAAAATGCCATAATATGCATCTATGGTTTCTTTTCCCCAGAGAATGGATGGCTCACTTGCAAATCTGTACTCTACACAGTGTTTCTTTTGGGCAACCTCCTTAGTACAGAATGAGGAGGTTACTTTCTCTGACTGATGACTTCTGACTTTCTAATAGTGGGATTATCGGCAATAACAAAATGATAAATGATTTCATTAGTTCATCCACTAACTTAACTGGTCTTAACTTGCAGGTTCAGCTGTTTTCAGAACACTGAAAAACATGGATATTGTGGATTTGCTAGGTTTCCAGTAATGAAATTAAATCCTCTCCTTCTAGTCTGCTCCACACACATTCCTACCCCGATGCATTCTTCCCTCTTCCAAACTCAGACTTAAGTCCTTGTGCTGTTCCAACTCCAATCTGTTATTTTAAGCTTAGAGTATATAACTTCATGATGCTAGGAAAATGTGTAAATTAATAGCCTTCTCCACTATTTTGATTTGAAAAATGAATGCCAAGTAAGTATTGGGGATGGTTAACCTCTGGGCCCCTGGGCTTATACACAAGTAGAATTATCCTCTGCTCAGATTGAATTACCTCAGAGATGATGCATCTCTGAGCTTTTGCTTTATGCTTGAGTGCCATGAACTAAACCTAGATACATCATGGCTTGTCCAACTCTTTAGTTACCATATTTAAAAGGTTTGGGGGGGAGGGTTCATGCATATTGTCAAAACAGCAGATGCTTTTTTAAGAAATCAAATACCATTTTTACTTATAAATACTGTATAGTTCTCTGTATGCCAATGTTGAAAAAAAGGATTACTAGCCAGAAGGCAAAATGACGTTAATCTGTTTCAAGCACAGTGGTTAAATTACAAAACAAAATTATCTAAGTAGTTTTTATAGCTTATTTTATCCCATGTGCAAATTCACAATCACTGTGTTAGAAAAAGAACCCTGTTAAAGGGTTCCCATAAACTTGGTATCTTGTTGTGGGTTTCTGGAGCGTAAGCCGTGAGTCAGATGTTTATGCAGCTCATGAAAAGGTTGTCTTCTGTCCTCAGCCTTTTAGCTACTTGGGGCCCCCGGGAGAAGCCTTTTGTTCAGGCCCCAACTGCTGCTCCCCCTCTGCACAGCAGTAAGGAGAAGCTGCAAGGCCCCTTCCAAAGGCTGGAACTGGTGGGAGCTTTTATCTTTTGAGGGCATAAGTTAAAATGCCATCTTGGCCAGCACTCTGTCCTTGGAAGCAAAGCAGGAAACAGGTTCAAAGCACCCTCTCCATCCAGCCAGAGCCAGAGGTGGGTAAAGATTTTCCTGGGAGTGGTGGAAGGCTGGCAGCTACTTTTGGGACTTAGCTTTGGGCCAGCTTCCCATGTTCAAGATGCTCAAGCTGGATTTTTGTGTGACCATCAGCTCGATGTGATGTCTATTTAAAGGTTTCTATGAGGAAAACCGCTTTGAGGATTGGCGTTGATGCATTTTAAGAGATTTTATGTTCTACACCTACTCCTGATGTCTCTCCATGGTGTTTTCAACAAAGGTATTTTCTTTCTTCTTCCTTGTCTCTGCAAAGGAAACTATTAGAGTTCTACCACGTCCTTCAATGTTGGCCAGACATATGTTGAATGGCCAAGCAAACAAAACACAAATGAAGCTACTGATGTCCAGTAAGAGGTACTACAATACAAATTTGTTCTATGAGAAACAAGTGTCTAAAAATGTTTTGGGTGAAAAACACCTTTGCTGACTCCACAAATATATGCACAAAAAATGGAATTGCATGATGAAAACCTACCCAATTATACCACATAATTCATGATCTGTATGAGACACCCAAATGTTTAACGTCAGGGGGAAAATATGCCTTTTGAGAAGAAGGTAATTTGCTGATGCAAACTCCAGTGACATGTCACACCACACATGAAACTTTAAAATAAGGCTGTCTATGCAGGCAATTCAAAGAATAAACCTCCCCCACCTGGAGTTGTGATATTTTTATTGCACAGTCAAGCCTTCTGGTCTGATTTTTCACAAGCTGTCCTGCTGTGAAAGAGGGGTCCCTTTTTCAGTTTTCACAAACATCCTAGGGCGCTGAAGACTCCATTTGTACACACACCTGGTCAAAGCTTGTTTTGACAGTTGTGGGTACTCAAATCTTCTAATGAATCTTGTAGTTCTTGATGGAGCATTCACGGATGTGACAAAAACATCAGTAAAAACGGCTTGCTACTTCCCACCGCTTTGAAAACAGAGCAATTTCTTCATTAAATGCATGGTTACACTCTGGAACATTCACAGCACGCTACAAATGTTAAACTCTTATGGGAGCTAAAAATAAAATTAAGCAATTTGTGGAGGGGGAGAAAAATATAAAGAGTTGTTAAACCTTAAATATTCCTCCCAGCTGGTAGATTCCCTGAGCGGAGAGCTAGGACAGTACTAGGAGTAGCAGCGTTGTTTATCCTGTGGTTATGCTCCCCCAGCAGCTGCCATCAGCCGCCAGTAGCAGCACGGCACCGGGCGGTACGTGCGTTTGGCCAAGTCCCGCTCCGGGAGCGGGGCGAGGACGGCCTGGAGCAGGTCGCCAGGCTGCCGGTGACCCCTGCGGGGGGAGGCGGGCGGGAGCCGGGGGTTGCTGAAGAGCACAAGGACCACCGAGAGCCGCGGAGACAAAGGGCTGCGAGAGGGAGGACAGGCGGCTCCGGCGGGCCCGCCGCGCCTCGGGAGGGTGGGGAAGGCACGGCCGAGGTGAGTCCCGGCGGCGCACGGAGGAGGGCAACAACTCCGCGGGGAGGGCAGCGTCCGGGCCGGGTCGGGTCGGGCCGCGCGGCCGCTCCCCCCCTTCCCCTGCGGCCCGGCCCGCTCCTCCCGCAGGCATCCAGGAGGCCCCTCTGCTTCTCCCCGGCCCGGGCTCGGGGTGCAGAGGGCGCCGGGCACGCACGGCCACGTCCCCCTCCCGCCCTCCCTCCCTAGGCGGCCGGGCGCCGCCGGGCCGCCCCCCGCGTGCCCGTGCCCAGGGCGCCGCGGGGCCGGGCCGGGCCCGCTTCCTGTGCGTGTCACTCACTCGGCGGGGGAGGGGAAGCGCCGAGCAGGCGGCGGCGGCGGTTCCTCCGCGAGGGGTGGCGTTGGGCCCGGCGGGCGCTCGCAAGCCCCCGGCAGCCGCCGCCCGGTCGCGGCCCGAAGCCCCGGCGGAGACCCGGGGCGGCGCGGCGGTGCTGCCCAGCGGCGGGAGGCCCCGGCGCCGCCGGGCCTGGGCTCTCGCCTTCCGCGGGAGGCGGCCATGTCTACCGGCGAGGTGGAACGGCTGTCGGCGGACCTCGGCGGGGCCGCCGGGGACGAGGAGGAGTGGCTCTATGGCGGTACGGACCTCTGCAGACCCCCGTTCCCAGCCCACCTCCGCCGCCCGCCCCGCCGCCGCCGCCGCCGCGGCGGGGAGGGGGAAGGAGCGAGAGGTGCGGGGGTAGGTAGGCCGCGTGCGCCACCTCGACAGGCCGGCCCATGGCGGAGTGCGGCCCGCACCTGCCCGCCGAGCCGCCCTGGCCGGCGGACGCTTAAAAGGGTACCCCCCGTTCCGCCACCCCCGCGGCCGCTCAGTCCCCTCCTCCCGGCTGGCCCTCCGGCGGCGCCGTCCCGGGCCCTGCGCGGCCCCCTCCCCGGCCCCCTCCCCTGCCCTCCCTCGCCTGCGCTCGGTTACCGGCGCCAGGGCGTGCGGGGACTCGGCGGCGGGAGGCCCGCATGGCGCTGCTGCCCCACACGCACCCCTGGGGCGGCCTGGCCCCTCCCCGGGACCCCCGTGCCCGCGCTCCCAGCGTTGGAGCGCGGAAGCAGCTTTAACCTTTTATGCATAAACTTTGTTTACAACTCTAGGGCCTTTCTTTACCTTCAAATTGTAATGAAACCCGTAAACTCAGCCCTGCCCATGTGGTGGATCTGTCAGTACGGAGCACTGCGAGGGCTCCGGGGTCCGCTCGGCTCATTTCAGAAATGAAACGCAATGGACGTATCTCAGTAGTAAACTGAGGAGTTGCCCAATCACCTGCATGGCAAGATAATTGTCGCGGTTGGTATTCAGGCGATATTATTCTGAACTGCAATGTTTCTTTTTTCTTGTGGTAGATGAAAACGACGCAGAGAGACCAGAGGAAGAAAAAGCTAGGTGAGTATCTTGACAAGTGGAAGTCCTGTAGTGTGGCTGCACAAAAATTGTATTTGTTATGTTCTTCCCAGCTGCTTGAAAGTCCATAACGCCTGAAGGCACTCTGGTGTCTGTGAAAATCCCCGTAAGATAGTATGCTTGGTCTGCTAGAATGACTTGGCTTTTCTGTGAAATGGTTTTACCTGTGAAACTGGGACACTTGAGTGTGAAAGTTATTGTAAGTTTCAACCGTAAGGACAGCAATAGCCCCTCGCAAAATGCAAACAGGTCTTTTACTTCTGCAGTCATTGTGCTTTGCACATCAGGACTTCATTTATCCTAGATAATTTAGAAATTACAAGACTGCCTGTCTCCCAAAGAGTTTACTATTCAGTTACAAAAAAGAGGAGTACAAGGAAGCAGTGGAAGATTACCAGCTCGTTTGATGTGCCAGTCATGTAACACATCTGCTTAGGGTTTCGGGGTTGGTTTTTTATTAGAAAGAGAGTATTTGGAAGAAATTTAGAAAAAGCTTTGGAAGTATTTGGGGCAGCCTGCATGAGTTATAAGGAGCTGTATGAGTGAAAACACAAAGATGCTTCTTTGAAAATCTAGCTAAGTTGATGGAGGTTGGTAGCAAGCACCGACTGGAAATGGGAATCAGTCTTTTGTACTCAGCGAAAGGAGTCTCACAACTGATAAACTATAGAAAATATTGATTGCCAAGATAAGTTAAACAAATAGAGGGGAATTCAATGCAAGAAAACATGCATTGTTATTTTCTATAAATGCTTCCAGTAAACAGAGGTTTTCTTCTATGAGGACTGTTGAATTTGGTTACCCTTGGTGGACTTGTCCGTAAGCTTGCTCAGTTGCTTGTTTGAACCGATATCAACTTTTGACAGGCACCGTGCGATACAGCAGTAATGACCTCCACCACCTGGCTACATACAGTACCATTTTGAAGCAGCTACTAGATGCAATTACTTGATTCCCCTTAGGTTTTTGTAGTATAAGAAACAGAGTTGTTTCCTGTCACCTTTTCCACATCACTTAACAGTTTTTTAGGCCTTTGTTGCATTTGTCTTGAATCATCTCTTTTCCAGGACAAAGAATTCTAGCTATTTATTTGCTCTTTATTTAGAATCTATTCCATATCAAATGATTCCTTGTGTTCAGTTACCTTTTCTTGACCTGGCACCTTTTGTCACTATTACTGTTGTTTCAGAAAATTGTTTGCATGGCAACCGAAATGATCTTTGGAAACAGTGGTTTACTCCAGCTTCGGGTCAATAGTGTCTAGCTTGGTATTTGGCTGCCCCAATACATAGTTATGGGCTAAAAAGCGTAACACGTGGTAACTTACGCTCTTATGAGTTGTGTTTGAACTCTGGGAGTGTGGTGACAGTTTACCTGTTAAAAGTTTTGGTCTCTGGCCTCCCAGTTTTGGTATTCTTCGTCTATATAAAAATCATGAGGTTCTGTCATCGTACTTGGTGATGAAGTGAAATAGTCAAGCTGAATTCTGGGGTCATACCTGGGCTGTGTTAGGTTTTGGTGCAGTGCTCCAAAATGCAATGCTGAGTGGGTATTTTGCCAACAGAAGATGGGATCAAAATCATTCTGTTCAATAAAAATTGGCAGTTGCTCACTCCATTTCAGAAATATCTTTTCAGTGAAAGAATATTGTTTCTAAATGGCCCCTGTTTATTCTGCTATTTATGGTGCAACATCCTAAGAGCTAATGGAACTGTGGAAATTAAAATATTGCTGTGTAAGAAACAGCAGCAGTTAAGGCCAGTGAGACAGCTCATTTGCATGGATTTAGCAGTGCTGGTCATTTTAGATGGACCAGTAATTTTAAAATTTTTACAGTTTTCGGTCTGCAGTTAAAATATAATTGAATTCATCATTGCATTGTAACTATTCCATAAGGTGGAAGAAAATTTCACAATGCATATGTGGGAATTTGGATTCAGTGCAACATTACCTATGGGTATTTAAATGTTTTTTCCATTATGTCTTTGAAAAGTGTCAGTCTGCGGGGGGGGGGGGGAAGCTGTTATTCTCCATATATTATGAAAGATTTCACTTCGATTTCAAAAGAGGATCCAGGTGTAGTGCCTTATTGCTTCCAACTATTCTACAAACATCCAGTTAGTATGATTTATGAGAGCTAAATGTTATCCTGCTAATATGAAGTTATATTAATCTATAATTTTTTAATTATTTTTTTTAATGCAGAAGATAGCTGAAGCTTTGGCTTTTCTCTGGAATGATGTAGCAAGGCGCTTTTTCATCATCAGCTGATAGGTGTGAAATAATATGTGCATAAATACTTAGTTTCATCTTTTCCTATTTGTTTTTGTTTAAGTGCTCCACCCCCACCTGGAAATGAAGAGGAAGCTGCAGAAAATGGCATTGTGAAAACGGTAGTTTTAAATGTGTTTTTGGAAATACTACTTTGATTTATGGGGTATTCATAGTTTGGCTAGGATTTATAATTAAATGGATTAATGCGTAAGTGTATGCCTTTGATTTTCTTTTTTCCCTCTGGAAGGTGTTTGACGTTATCTGCATAAACTGTGTAGAAATTACTAAATTAGGAAATCCAATTACCAGCTGCAGTTCACTTTTGAAATCTATCGTTCAGAAAATAAATGAATAGTACTGCCAGTTTTTTGAGGGGGAAAGACAGTGCTTCAAGACAGCTGTCTTTTCTCAAAGACATACTTTTCAAAATGATACTCTCCCTGTTTTTCCTCACTGATAGGAAAGTAAAATCCTCTGATCATCTTTCATTTTTGAACATGATAAACAATCAACATTTGCAGAACTATGTGAAAATACAGATCAAGAGATGAATTACACGTGCCTTTCAGAGGCAACATAACAGACTTGTCTGGTAGTAGTCTTCAATGTTCAGTATGTCATATAACTTCAGTGTTGTTACGATGAAGGAAAGGACCAGGAAATTAAATTTACAGTTGCAGTGTTGATAAAAGACCTCAGTTTACTATGAATGGGAACAGTTTGAATCTGTTCTATTAAAAAATACTAATCTTACTTCACTGGCATTTTTTGGCTTAAATCTTGCAAGGATTCTCTTAAGTTATGCAGAAACTGTTATGATACTTGTGCAAGTTTTAAGGACTGGTCTCCCTCAAAAGTATATTTTTTTTCAGTAAGTCTAATACTTTATTTATGAAAGGTATTACAACTTAGTAAAAGTTGGGGGGCAAAAACTTACAAAAACTTAAAAAACTTATTTCAGGTGTTTAAACTGAAAAGCTCAATATTTTAAGTGCACCACAGGCTTTTTGTGCTGATGCTAATACTGTAAGTGGACAGTACATTTAGTGTGTTAGGTACAAGGAGACAACAGTATACTTCTTTGGACTTGGTGATTTTAAGATATTTCTGAAAATCCTCATCAGCACAGGTTCCTTGTACTTGTGTATCTTTGTATGTTTCACCTATGTAAAGCCTAGCATTGTTAGGATATCATTAGAGCATCTCCATAAAATTGAGAACTTCATGGTAAAAGGCACACATGAAGGGTCAGCAGCAACCTAGAAAAATGGATGGTGTTCAGGCTGGTTGAATAAGAAAAGGTGAATATCTCTGTGAGGGGGGAACTAAGAAATCATTGTTTATAGGTGAAATTTGTTTTAGTCGGAAAGGTACAAGCTCCAGGCAAAATTTTATTTTCTGTTTGATGTATTTGTAATGGCTCTCTACCGTGCGGGTTGCGTGGTATCTGAGTGGTGAACTTGCACTTTTCAGCAGTGGGGCACTGAAAGGTTGTCTTCTCTCTTCAGCTGTCACTGAATATCTATACCGATCTAGACTTCCCCCCCTTAATTAGACTCTTAGTTACGTAAATTATGTTAATGTTATATAGTAAAGATGAACTGCACTCCAACATCTTATCTTCTGTGGAGCTGCTTATTTTTGTCTAATGTATGTACCTGGCAAGTTAATAGATGGTATAAGAGATAAGGGCTAGAGCTCAGCTGTGCTTGGAAAACTGCACACTACCTGGGCAGAATCATCTTGGCTTCAGTATGTTCAGCCTCTTGCTGAAGGATTCAACAAGTATGTGAATAAGGGTGATCTGGTTGGTAAAGTTCACTTGGATCCTCAAAGTTTTTGAAGAAGTTCCTTACCAAAGGATTTTAAGAAAACTAAGCAGCTGTTGGATGAGTCCCTGGATGGATAATGGATGTGTAAAAGATATAAAACAGAGGGTAGAAGTAACAGTTCAGTTTTCACTGAAGGAAGGTCACCTCCAGTGGGGATTCTCTGGAATGTTGCGCATAACCTGTGCTGTTTGATGTGTTTATAAATTACGTGGAAAAGGGTAAGTTGTGGGATCGCAAGTTCGATGTTGCAAGGTTATTCCAGATAGTAAGAGCAAGGACTATCTGTGAAGAACTGGTTGGTTAATAAATAGTTATTTAAATTCTGTATAGAAAAAGAAGAGTGATGCTCATGGGAGGAAAAACAGGTTTACAAATAAAATGGTGATCTCTGAAAAGATCATTACCACTCAGAAGGGGTGTAGAAAGATCCATGAAATTGGTGGTTAAGTGCTTGCTTGGAGTCTGAAAAGCAGTCAAACCTTGGGATGTAGCAGGAAATGAATAGAGAACAAAATGGAAGATATCATTATACCATAAATTCATGGTTCAGTTGCACCCTGAATTCTGTGTGCAGTTCTGTTCCCCTCACGTCATAAAGGCTTTACTTTGACTGAAAGAAGTTGAGAGAAGAGCAGCACGAGTAATCGAGGCAGCTTCCATACAAGGAATGGCTGAGTAGGCAAGGACTTCTCAGCCTGTAAGACAGGTATATGTAGGACACGATGGAGGCTAACAAAATCATATATGGAGGCTATAAATAACGATTGACTCCTCACAGACCCTTCCATATGAGAACTGGGACTGTTAAATGAAAGTCAGAGGAGCCAGGATGAAAACAAATAAACAGTTCACGCAGTAGACGGTGCTATGGAGCTCCTTGCCAAAGAGAGTGTCGCTGCTGGGAGTTTATATGAGTCCAAGGGAAGTCTGGGCAAGTACTTGAGAGAAAGATCCACTTGGGGTTACTAAAAAGATGAACCATAACTGGCTTAGGAAATGCCATCAGCTGATAATAATCAGCAGCTGAAAGAGGGTTAGAGAGGAACATCGCATGTGTTTGCCCTGTTTTTTCTCTCCCCTGTGGTCTCTGGGAGGGGAAAACCGAAACAAAACACCAAACAAACCCAACACTCTGGACTAGATGGACTCTTGGTAAGAACTGGCATGATTATTTTATTTACCCGTAAGCTTGAATGCTATGGAACAGGACAGCATGCAATGTGCTCTTGTATCTGGTTTTTTTAGCCTGTTTGCTGAAAAATATCAGGTATTTTATATAGTTTACTGATGTTAGGAACTGAATAGATTTCTCTGAAGCACATTGTTCATTTACAACTGGAAAAACATTGGGTTACTCTGGATGCATAATTGAGGATGGCAAGGAGCTAGTCTTATGTATCTTTAAGTTCTTCGACAAGTGACAAGATAAGAGTAGAACTGGTGTGTACGAGCTAGATAGAGGGAAGAAGGATATACTTTTTTAATGCTTATTTAGGAAATGTCATGTTTCAGAAACAGATCTCAGTATTAAAGATACTTCCCTATTTTGATCCAGATGTTTCAGATACTTGTAGCATTTCAGCAGATGAGCCTCCTAAATTTACTGTTAATGCTACTCAGTTCTGAGGTCTAGGAAAAAGAAAATTTTCTTCTTTTGAAAGAATGGATAGTTTTGTCTGGATTATTTTTCCACTGTAAAGGTAAGTGACTGTATTTTGTCTAAGCAATGACTTTTTCTTTCGTAGAAGGTGGCAGAGGCTGAGGATGACAGTGATAGTGATAGTGATGATGATGAAGATGATGTTCAAGTCACCATAGGGGATATTAAAACAGGAGCTCCACAGTATGGGTAAGTTATTTGCAAACATTAACTGGGGAAACTTTCAAGACTACATTTAATTATTAATTCAGGCTCTTTAATACTTGTCAATGTCAAACCATATGCATAGTTAGTCTCAATTTAGGGTTTTTTTCAGCTCTTTAACAATGGTTTTAATGATACAGTGACTTGAAAGCAAAAAGGTAAAGTGCAATCAAAGAAATGTCTTAAAGGAAGAGCTGTTGTACAAGTTAAATTTTGTTTTCAAATTCTGAGAAATAATTGTATTAAGTTTGGAAAGTAGAGAGTTCGTTTTTATTATGGAATGGCTATGTTACTTAGCATTTTTAGGGTCGTTATGGTGATGGTGACATTTTTGATCCAAATGGTAGAGTGGTAAACACAGAGAACACGAGAAACATTTGTCCTTGGTCCTGTTTGTAGTGGATACAGTTCTAATTAGACATCCATAGTTTCAATTCCTGTTGATGTTCTCAAATAAGATTTTAATGTACTGGATGGAGTTGGCTGACATGGAGCTGACAGTCACTGGAGATAATTTCTCAAGATCATGGTTTTGGCATTTGTACCATACAAGAATTTTTTTGGTAGTTATTGCCCCATATTCCTTCTTGTCTTGATAAAGGGCTTGGTTTTCACTGAACACTTTTGAACAGTGTTAATTTTACCCCAAATTACGAAATACTACTTTTCATTACATGGAAGTTTTCTGAGGGAAGTGGTTTGCTTGTTTGTCTTGCCAATCCTAATGTTTTTATGCTTATTAAAACCAGAGTTACTAGGACATCATTTCTTAGTAGAATTATGACAGGTCTGCAGGTAGGTCTGGCTCATGTGTGTTATTGAGTTCTTAACTTTAGATAGCAGGTGATTTACTCATTTATGAAACATAATATTTTTAAACATTCAGTATTTGATGGCCTAAACTAACTGCGCAAATCAGTGTAATATTAAAAAAAGTAATCCTTTCAGTTCTTTATTTGTCTGCTTACAGTATCTTGCAGTATGCTTGTGGTGTAGGCAGCGACCTCAAATTTTGTGAGACTAAAGGAAAAGTGGGTTTGCTGGTACTCTTTCCATGAATACAGAAAACAATGAGCAGATGATCCTAGATCTAATTAGAGCAGAAAGTTTTATGTAGAAATTGTTGTTTTCTGAAAAACACTTTTTCTGGGCAAATTGGACAGAAAGGGCAGTAATCTAAAACAAACTCAATATTGCTGTTCATTTTAACCTCAGTATAACAAGTTCCTTTTATAGGATTAAATGATTTTTCCTGTAGTAGTAAACTGCTGTTTAAAAAAAATTAAGGTTGTTTTTTTTTGCAGTTGTACACAAATACAGCATGACAGATCACAAGGTTAAATGTTGTGTGTGAGTTTTGTACTATTGTAGCACTTGAATGAAAACTAAAACTGCATGGAAGTGGTACTGTAAACTATACACTGCCTTCTAATTATATGCTAATTTCATTATGTTTATGGGTTGATACTACCTCTGAGGATAAGCTACATTGCACAAAAATTATAGTGAGAGCTAGCTCTTAATGTTCCAAATGAACAGTACTGTAATTCCTAAGGTAGTTCAATCAGTTCTGTAGCTAGATTTCTGAGTGCACTTTAGCAAAGAAAGCTCTCAAGTATTTTAGAAAGTGAAATGTTACATACTTTTCTGTTGGTCACAAGGACGGGTGATTGCTAGAAGTACATTGAAACAGCCTTTCAGTCATTATAGAGAAATGCTTGTATTTTCCACTTCTGTACAGATTAAATGAAATAATTCTAAAAAGAGAAAAGGATCTGTCTAAACCCTTTCTTTTTTTTATTATTTTGGTTTTACTCTAATCCCCAGAGTGTCATCTGTACCCCTAAATGAACTGCGTTTTTCCTTTCTCTCTTCTTCTGGTTCTGTTCATTCTTGTTTCTATCAAGGTCTTTATCCTTTCAACTCAGGAAGAGTGACTGGGACTTGCTTCACAACTGTTTATTAGTTGGAGAAGTTGCTACTGAGCATAGAAAGGTACACTCTCTTCCTCCTAGGCTGATCTCTTTACTTTTACAGTGTTACCAGCTTGGAAAGCTAGAGATTCAGGATGGTGATTGAGCCTGGGTCCAGTTTGTTTCTGGATCTAGCAAACTCTTGTTTTGTGTTTTCTTCTGTTCTAAGAGTTTTCTCTGTCTAATTCAGTTTTGTTAATTTCTTTAAGTTATGGAGCGGCACCTGTGAATCTCAATATTAAGACAGGAGGACGAGCTTATGGATCTTCTGGTAAGAAAATTTACACAGTAATGTTAGTAAAAATGCAAAAAAATGTTTGATTTTTCTGCATGAAAGAAACAATTTTCCAAAACTTCTTGATAAATTTAAATCTTACTTTTTATTTCTATTTTAAGTGTGTTACAGCTGTCAAAACTCTACTTGGTAGAGACAGAAGGTTCTAACTTTCTAACTTTTCTTCACAGGTGCAAAAGTTAAAGGGGTGGATCTAGATGCACCAGGCAGTATTAATGGTGTGCCACTTCTGGAAGTAGATTTAGATTCTTTTGAAGACAAACCTTGGAGAAAGCCAGGTAATGCTTTCAGTTAATTTACATTAACTGATATGTAGGTATTCAGTAGGTTATTTTAATAATTCCCGTTTACTGCGTGTAGATGTTGTCTACCCTATAGCTAGAAGGTACTGTGCAATATAACTTTGAAAAAGGAGCGAAGTTGCTTGTTGCCTTTGTGCTGTGCTATGGAGCATGTGGCTGTAACAAGTTTGTTAGTATACATCCTGCACATATGTCAGCAAAAAGAGACTGTAGGACATGCCTTTTTTTCTTTTCTTTAATACATGTATATCCTGAAATCGCCTTGGGAATCTGTACTTCTGCGGAGATTACTGCCATTGATCTGTGCCATAGGACAGAAGATAAAGCAGAATGTAAAATAGTTCTAGCAGGCTTGAGCATGAACAATGGTGAAACGTAGCTGCTTGTGCTTATTTGTATTAATGCATACATGTCCATAAGCTGTGAAGAAGGAGCTGGTACCACATGGGCTTTCCACAAGTCTCCTGTGTGTATTGTCTCGTTGGCTCAAGTGATTTGGCCAGACTTGTCCAATACCAGTGTTGGTTGGGGTTTGTGTGGTGGCAGTACATCTGGCTGCTCTGTACAGTTTTTTCTAGTGTTTGTATATTGCTTTGGCAATGCAAATAGTGTCTACAAAAATGAGAAAAGAAACCTTTGGTAATATTCTGGTGTTTGACCTGTTAGCTATTTGAAATATATTCTGTGCATTTGAGTTATGTCTGGTCTCTCCCTTAAAATAAAAATATTTCGTGGCATCAAATGAAACTAGGAGTCAAAACAAAATGAGGACTCAAAAGGGAGTGGTTCTTCACTGAACATACAGCAAACCTGTACATCTTACATTTATCCCATTGTAAAGATATGGAGATTATAATATCCTATGATATTCTATAAGTATCTACTCTTGAGCCCTGAGACTGGATGCTAGGCACGATACTCTTTTTGACTAAATTTAAATGTTTTTACAGTCTTAGCCATGAATACTTTGTTTACTGATGTAATACTGTATTGTACATTTCAGTACTATGTTTTTAGATCAATACCTAATCCACTTTGATGTTATAAATAGGGATGTATATATGTTCGGTGAAGAGAAGAAAAGATGAACTTTGTAATGTCCTAAAAACCTATGCTTTTCTATTTAAAGGGGCTGACCTCTCCGATTATTTCAACTATGGGTTCAATGAAGATACCTGGAAAGCTTACTGTGAAAAACAAAAGAGAATACGAATGGGTCTTGAAATTTTACCAGTTACCTCAACCACAAACAAAATTACGGTAATGAGTACAACTTTTGTGATATTCTACATGCTTTTTTCCCTGTAAAGCTGCTTGTGTGTCATAAGCTTGTCCTGTCCAGTTCAGTGCGTTTGTTAAGAGTTTACACCTGACTCCCCACCCTGAGCATAGAGTGTTCCTGCGTTGCTTCATTGGCAATTTGTGTGGATAGTGTGACAGACTAGCTACAGCTAGATTGCATCTGTACCATTATTCAGATTGTGGCCCATCACCTAGGAGCTGTATGGTATCTTAATGGGCACTGTGTTATTTAACTTAGGCTGAAGACAATGCTATGGAAGTAAGACCAAGTGCAGAGATTCTCGATGGCAGATACCATCTTTTTAAGGTGAATTTTAGTAAACTTTTGTTGGTTGCTCTCATTTTTGTTGAGTATTGCTTCCCATGCCACCACAGACTGATAGAAGAAAAACTGAAATGGGCATAGCCATTATTTCGAACTCTCATCTTATGTCAGTGACTTTCTGCTTGTCACAAAATGCTGATTAAAAAGCATTGCTTTGTTCGTCACCCTACTGCAAGCATGTGAGTTGGTGGCCTGGTGAACTAACAAATTTCCCAGTGAAACTAATTTTTCTTTATGTGATGGTTTATTTTTAGTTGTAGTGCATTTGTTTGTGTAGATTAAAGAATTTGTGCAGATGTGCTGGGGAAGCTTTTGTAGATTATGCCATGTTTATTCTTCCTGTGGCCTTGTAGCTCCTACTGTGTTTTGTAACACTTATCCTTGGCAATTCTGAGATGTGAAAATCAATCTTCCGTATTTTTCTGTTGTCCTTCTGGGATTAGATGGCAATAAATCAAGTTTTATACATTTCAGTTCAGAAATGCTGCTTTTCAGAGAGCAGAAAAATCTATATGACAGGATTTGTGTTAAGGATTGAACATTTTTTGCAACTTGTTTTCTCACTCTTTCATTTTATACTGAAGTTGAAATTAAAATACAAAGGGTATTTATTTTGCTTATTTTCAATATGCAGTCATTTTTTTTCTTGAACTATCATTAAACTGACTTGGAACTGTATGTTGCTTTCTTCTGTATGCTCCTGTGACAGAAGTGGCAATTGCAGACAGGTATTTTTGTTTCCCCTCATATGCTACTTGAGGGTATCTGGTCATTTTGACTTTACCTTAGCAAGAACAGATCAAAAGCTCCCTGGGGCTTTTTGCCTTCCAACTGTCATTGTAATAGTGTTATAGAATGGTGGAAATGGTGAGCAATGGCAGTTACGATTTGCAGCTGGCTGCACTCTCAAACTTCTCTGAACTGTTGTCCTGGAGGAAGAAGGATAAGTATTCCAAACCAAAGCTTACCCTATTTCTAGCTCTGTATTGACTCTCTGGGGGTTCAGTGATCTGACAGTGCAGGTAGTAGTTGTGTTGTGAGAGTCTGAATAAGAGTTTGTCACATGTTTTACAAGGAGTTCGCTTATAATTATTAAATAACTTCTTTAACTTTTTTTTCCACTCTTCTGAAATACTAAGTCTCATGTAATTTACATGGTATATTTGGATTAATTTTCTCTAACTGTCAAGACTTTGTCTCCTACATTTTCCATTTGCTCATTAATTAATAGAAGTCTTACAGTTGTTTCAGATGCATACTTAAACCTATTAAGTATTTTTGTTTTTTTTTTTCATATTTCTGGATACTAAAGTTTAATTCCATTTTTAATGAATCTTAACTATTTATGTGCATTTTTGTGGGTACGGGAAAGAGGTACCTGTGTTTAGAACTGAGATTCTGCAAAAGCTTAGTAGTTCACTTGCCTACAAGAAGCTGTGAGATCACAGCCTATACGGTGTTATCCCATGAGTGAACTAGCTATGCAGAGTGATGTAGTTATGTGGTTGGTACAGTGGGAGCGTCATTAAAACTGAATCAGTGCAAGTTTGTCTTTAATGCTAACCTGTGCAGGTTTTTCTTTCATGTATAATGTGCTGCTGAAGTCAAACAATACTTATGCTGAAGGTCTTGCATAGCTTTAATAATGTATCTCTGGAATTCTGCAGTGCTTCAGAAACAGCAGTATGTCTTTGAGGTACTCATTTTGAACTAAGGAAATATCTTTTAAAGTTTGCATAACTCAGAGTATGAGGTGATTTCCTGGTACGGCTCGGAAATTAAGTGGCTACTCAACCTCGTGGTCAGTAAGGCAGACGGAGAATCCACTCAGTTTCTTCTCTCATGGTTTGTTGTTGGGTAGCAGACTTGTTAGATATCTCTGTCATTAAGATTATGAAGTTGCTTCCTTTTTTTTTTTTCCAGTAAGTTTGCTTCTTTTAAAAATTAAGATGTTATTTTGTTCATAGAGGAAATTCTACAAGAAAATCAGTTTGGTCTGTTCATGTCCAAATCAAGTACTTGGAAAATAAATACTAAAACTATCTAATAGTCTGTAATAATTTGTTTTCAGGCGTATTGTTTCTTATGTATAGTAAACACGGTACTTGAGTAATATATCCTTATAAAATACAGATTTTTACTAGCTGTGAAAGGTGACAGTTCTTAAAATGTCTGATTAAAGTTGGACTTACTTTCTTTTTATGTTGGCTGTATGCTATGTTGAGTTGGGGAAACTACACTTCTGAGGTTAAACTAATGACAAAACATTATTTTGAAGGTACAGCAGGGCAGAACTGGAAATTTGGAGAAAGAGTTGGTGGTACAGTCGACCAAAGCTGATTTCACGTCTCCTCCTGCCTTATTCAAATCAGGAATTCCAACAAACAGGTCAGTTAGACAGTCGTAACTCAAGACCAAAAAACTTTTTATACTGGTACCTGTATGTATTTGAAGCTAATGTTTTTTGTATGAAAAAAGGAAAATATGTTTCTGTAACAGGTAGAAATGAGGGGAACAGTGATCCTAATCACTCAACCTTCAGTCACCATTACACATGAATGCTGTGCTACCTTCTTGGCTATTTGGGGAAGGGAAAGTAGAAGAAAAAAGGAGAAAAAACAGCAGGACCAAATAACAAGGCAGCTATAAAAATTCAGGTGTTGATGTATGACACCATGGTTTTTGTGTAGAATTAGATTGGCCAACAAAATGTTTTTATCAGTGTCTTTATGGGTATTAGCTAACGTATCTTTCCAGTTAAACAAGGTAGAATCAGACATCTATGACTTCAACAACTGAAGGGATTCCTGGAACCCAGTCTCCTTCCTGCAAGGTAGCTCTAGCTTCTCCATATTTGAATATTTTACTACACTTTATTTGAAATAAGAGAAATTATTTCCTTATTAGGGTTTCTTCCCCTCCTTCTCCTGTCCTTTATCTCTAAGGTCCTGCTGTTTGAAGCACTAGGCTTAGGATGAATCCCTGCTTCTGCTTTAGTTATGAAGTGATCCTGTTCAGGAGTTTTGGTTCTGTGCGAATTAAAAGCCATTGTATTATAAATGATGGTAAGAGAGGTAGAGCAGGTTGTAGCCTCTAATCATCAATGGTTAAAGATCAGCATCTGTGACTTGTATTTAGCTCTGCATCCGTAAGTACCTTGACTAATTCAGAGCCAGTCATGTTCAATTATTACATTCTTTAAGAGTCTGTTCAACACCCAAATGTATTTCTCTTGGGTGGAAAAAAAATCATACTTGATACTCATGCCTGCATTTTTCTTTCACTCCTATAATATTTCTCCTGGTAGCCTAAATTCTCCTCTGAGCTATCAGGTTATGCTGCTCTGTTCTTAGAATATTTTTGTTCTTTTTTTTTTTTTTTTGTTATTTTTCTTTGTCTAAGAAGTAGTAAAAGTCTTCCAAACTTTGTGCCAACACTGTAATTATTATTTTTTTAATTATTTTTCTTTTCTGAATTGCTTCTGATGTGTGATGTTCTTGTAACAGAGTTCTCCAAATTGAATGTACTGTTCACAGGGAATGATTCTGTATCTAGTACAGGTTTTGTTGCAGGATTTCAATTCTTTGTGCATCTCATTGGTGGACAGAGAATCTCTAAAATACTTTAGGAAGTAGTTAATGACTGGGATATTAAAATGTAGTTAAGCTTAAAGCTGTAGAAAAAAATGCATTGCGTTAAGTTCTGTGATTCTGTGAAATTTGTACTTGTTGTGAGAAAGCTTAATAGAATAAAGTAATACACGTGCATGGTGTAAGATTCATAAGTAAAATCTTTGTTATATGCTCTAGCTAGGATACATCTATCTTACCACAGATGTCTTTAATACGAGATTTTTATGTGATACTTTTTTTTTTTCCTGCCTGAAGTTAGCAATCCCAAGTTTAAGTGACCATCTTTCTGATTTTTAAGGGTTTAAATTCAGTATATTGGTTGTTAATCAGAACTTTCCTGAGAAACTTAAGATGTATTTATTTTCTCCAGGAACTAAGTGTACCTAGCAAAGGTTGGGAGACCTGTATATCTTTAAGAATGAGAAGACAGTAAGTGAAGTTGGTCAGTTGCATAGATAAAGAGGAAACAAAATGGTACATTTTCAGTTGTATCTCTTCTGCATTCCAGTGGTTAGAATAGGTTGGTTTATATACATTTAGTGTGAATACTGTAATTGCAAGTCGTTACAATTGCAAAACTGACTTTTTTCCGTATTTAATATCTGCTCCCTTGGATACCTTTGCTTAAAATAAATTCTTCTGTAAAGAAAAAGGTATTTCTACCAAGTGGTCAGAAGAGATTTTGAAAGAAAATTGTATGCTCAAAAGTCTGAGAGTAGCTCAGTGAATTAATGCGTATTAACTGTATGGATTATGTACATTTCTACGTGAATGACTTATCCAGAACATAGCTGCTATTTTCTGTATATAAAAACCTGTATTACTAATGTCTTTACAACCAGGCAGTGTTTTATGGGATTGGACTTCTTTTTCCCTTTAATTAAAGAGTTAATTTTAGGTAGGCAGAAATTTTTCGGCAATCCAGCTCTTTGATCATTTAAAATAATTGCCTTTATGACATGAGGCATTTGCAATAGTCTTGTTGTGAAATTGCTGGAAGCATTTCTCATGTTGCAGTAAAACTTCTCTAGGCTTCTAGCAGTACTTGATATATTTGGTGAAAGGGAGGAAAAACTGATGCAACTGGGTATAGCAGCATTGGTGTGGGGATTGGTAAGGAGCTGGGCATGAGAAGAGGAACTGAAAGAGCAGAAAAAATAGACACACAAGAAAATAAAGACCTAGGCAATGTATCTCACTGGAAGCAGCATCTCTTCTCCGTCACAGACAAGCACTGCCTCCAGAAAAGCCAGTTCGGGCATCAGAAAATGGCAGGAACAATATAGGAGGGACAAATCACCCGAATTAAGGTAAGGGGAGAGGGGGAAATCAGGGCATGATCCCAGTTTATATTCCCCATTTACTAGTCGGGGCTGCAACATCACTTCGTGGATGGTTTTACACATAGATTTTGCAGCGCATATTTCTCTTTAATGGAAAGTCTGAGGAGAGATAGTGGGTTTTGCTTTTTTTCATTTGTTTGTAAATAAAGATTAAAATAATTTTGTGCCTAGTGTTTTTTACCTTCTTAGTTTGAGTACAGTAGATGTTTCATACGATTGCTGTTGAAATTATCAAAAAAAAAAACCAAAACAAAACTGAGGTCTAGCAAGAATATTACTCATTACCGATATGGAGGTGGTGGTTTACAAAAAAGAAACAGAATTATTGCTCACCAGCAAATAAAAGTTACTGCTTCACTAGAATTGCATCCTAAATTTTGAATTAAAAGTGCAGTGCTTGTTCATATGTGTCTGCGTGAGGAATTTTGCTTGAATTTGTAAACAATGACTGTCTTAATTATAGCTGAGCTATATGTTATTCAGAAATGACACCTGAACCTCTTGTCTTGATTCTGTTATATTTAGAGCAGTTGAATAGCATAAAGCGCTGCGTAGCCCTGAAGGAGTAGTTAGAACATAATGGAAATGGTTTAGTAAATGGATATCATATGCAAACAATATGGTATAAAATAAAATGTTTGTTCTCTAGAGGTAGTTAATTAAAGATTCATTGTGTGCATAGTCACAATTAAAGTAAAAACCTGAAGGAATCTCTTTTGAGTATAGTGCTTTCTAGAACATGAAGAGGATTTGATATATTTCAAACCTGTCCTAACCAGCCAGGTCACAAAGATATCTTACTGGTTTTTAGACCACTACTTTTCCTTATGTCATTTTTTCAAGGACTGTGAGAAAGTATTTCTTTATTAGCGGAGAAATAAGCAGAAGTTTCATTTACAAGCTGGATGCAAAAACTGCTATTTTCTCATTCCAGTAATAACTAGAATAGCTCTCCATCATAAAACTGCGTTCCTTCAGAAGCTATTAGTTTCTTTAACCTCCATTTATGGTTTTTGGGTTACTACTAAAGAGTACATTACATTTAAATGAATTTTGCTTTCAGAGAAATTAGCCTTTCAATGCGATGGGCTATTTATGAGCTTCCTCTGTGCTTGGGCCTTTCTGGAAACAGAATGTTTATAGAAAATGGATTTGTGATACATCATTACTATGAAAAAATACAGGTTTCTCCTGTTTCATGTGAGTTAGCCTTGCAAGACTAAATGATGAAAACTCAGATATTATTTTGAAAAATGTCTATTTCATATATCAATGATTTCTGTATTAAATTTGTTTGCTTCTTAATTATATCAATCAGTGGTAAGTGAGCTCAGCAAAGCTGAGGCTGTCCTTATGACGAGGAAAGTAAAGCATAAAACACATAAGCAAGACAAGAAGGAACACAAGAACATATTAAATACAGTTCTAAGAGTGTACTATAATTCTTAGACTAGTCTATAAGTCTAGTGAATAAATGTGGCATCCAGTAGTTAGACTGCTCTGAATTCTGAAAGGTAGGGGGAAGGTTTTCCAAAAATCATTTCATTGTTTATATTACTTGCAGTGGGGATAAGTGATTTCTGAAGCTATGAATTTGGAAAATAATTGTGTTTGTCTTTTTTTCCCCCCCTCTTTTTTCCCCCTTTCTCTTTGATTTGTAGAACCTAAAAAAAACCTCAGCTTGCCAAATGAGACTGAGATATCTTTCTGAATTAAATCTCCATGGAGGGTGGTATTCATAGTGCAAATAGCTCATAAATAACCATTCTCTAATTAGAAGAAATCACTCACTGAGTTGCTGGAATGTTCCTTTCAAGCTACACTTTGTATGAACTCTGGTGTGGGTTCATGTGCATCCCACACGTGTGGGTTGCCTTTTAATATTTGGGTGTATCCATTGGGAATGCATCTGTATCCCAGGTGCCCTGATCGTGTAAGGGACAAACCAAGCCCTTTCTTTTCTTTGCATACGGCACTGAGACAGAAACCTAGTAATGCCTGCTTAACATCTCATCACTAAGCTAGATAATGGCTGGGGAGTCTTTGAAATTTCCCCATGTGCCAACTTGCTATGACCTAATCAGGATCCGAGGCTTCAGATTTGCCCCTTTTACAAAACTGCTGACCTGTTAAATTCTGGATACTTCAGATGCTGCTCTTGCCTTTGTGAAAATTATGTTTTTGACAGCAGTGTCATCTGCTGCTCCATTTGCAACTGAACATATGCTTTCTCTTGATCAATTTCAAGCTCTTTTAGTGGAGTACTTAATGAAATCATTATTGCAGTCTTGGAAATAGAGAATTTGTCATGTTTAAGGTATGATGGCAAATTCCTGAACTCATCCATCATTACAAAAACTGAATCTCTTGGCGGCTGTTAGGAAGAACAACAGACATACCACTATAAAACGTTATTAAAAAAATAATTACAAAGCACCAGCTTGGTGAGAATGAGTGAGCATTGGTGTTCTCTTCAGACTCTAGAAAAAATAGGTGAAAGCCCTGTTAATTTCAGTAAAGTTGATATCTAGGAACCAACTGGTAGTCTAGATTTGTATCCTTTAATAATGCAGTGTTGTATTTGGGCTGCTTCCCAAGCCAAAATTGGTATTATTGTGGTATGGTTGATGCACATATTACTTTAATGCCCAGTACTCTTGCATTGGTGTCCATTGCCTATGTTTTCAGTTCTGATCCCAAGAGTTGCTGGCAGTGTGCAAACAATGCAAGAGAGGAAGAGTCTTAATTTGAAGTACATCACTGCCAAATGGAAGCGCTGTAGAACAGTGGAGTGAGGCAAGCAGGGGGTTGTCTGAGGAGGGACTTCTTGCCGTAGAAGAGAGTCATCTGTCATACACAAGGACTAAAGCTAGGTAAAATGAGTTTTCTAAGGTACGGTTTTAGATAATTAAGAGAAGATACCAGTGATGGAGGAGAACCAGTCTCTTATAGCTCTGTAACGAAATGAGCTGTCAGAGTGAAGACTGAGACAAAATTTTGTTGTTTTCCAAAAATTCACTTGTGCTTTTTTTTTTTTGTAGTTAAACAGTTGGTTTAGCAATTGTATTATAATATCTATGTTTCCAGTGTAGTTACTGAAAGCAAAATAATAATAATCCAAAGTGCGGCAGTGCTGGAATACCATGCAAGACCACAGGGGAGCATTAGGAAAGCAGGTGTTGATTACTTCAGGATTTAGACTGAAACAATGACTTTTAGGATGGGGTGTTAGAAGATCAGAGAATTTCTTAAATTTGTGTTATCTTTGGAGAGGCAGCTGAATAGTATATACCAATTGAGTTTGCAAGTGTGTCCTCAGACTCTTGTACCATTGGACTTTCTTTTCCTCCAAACTGTTGTGCTTAATGGGCTTGCTTTAAAATCCAGGAGGAAGCTCTAAAGCCAGATACTTAAAGGCTCAGGAGACAGGCATTTGGATCATCCTCAGCATACAGTCTGCCAAGGAACTTTAGATTATCTCTGGGAGATCTAATTGGTCCTTCATGCTGTAGTGTCTGCTGTGTCTTTTTCAGCTGCATTGGAATCTGGGTATTTGAGCAATTGGGGTCAGAGCTATCAGTCCAGCAGAACTTGGAGCCTATAATCCCAACGTCCAGCTGTTCTCCCTGCTATTTGTATTAATGTGGTTCGTAGTCAACTAGATACAAAAAATACAAGATCTTGTCTTCTAAAACTGGAAGTATTTTTTTTTTCTTTCTATGGATTTTTTTTCCTGAAATTTCCTGCAAGTTTCTCCTAGTCTGTCTTTTACTTTGTCCTATATCATGCTCTTGGTAAATACTGTCAGTTTTCTCTACTGTGGGTTCCCTAATAGGTGTGACACAGTTGTACCTTTGTTTCTCTCATCCATTAGCAATGTAATTTTGTACCTCATTTTTCAGTGGAGTTGACCTAAGTGAATCCTACTTTTTAACCTCTTTTAGAAATTAACTGTACGCTGCAAAGCGGGTAGGTTTGGTTCTCTCTGCATAAGAATAATAGAGTTATAAATTCTCTAAAAATCTAGGTTTCTGGGTTTCATTTGTTTTGGGGCTGCAAACAGGAAAATTCACTATACTTTAAGTTCTTCGTCGCTTCACAATAGTGATCCCCGATTGTCATAGATACCAGGTTTTAGTTTTAGTAGATGACATTCACATTATTGTCATATTTTCTGGTCGGGCACCTGGAGTCCTTGTTTACTGTTGATATATTCCCATGTGGTTAATTTATTGAAGATTTTGAGAGGTTGATTATGCTTTAAATTTTAGTGTTTGTTTCCAATGCAATGCCATCGTGTCTTTACCCTCAGTGCAGCATTTTTAATCTGCTTTGAAAAGTTGAAAATAAAAAATTGCAGTTCACAGCTGTGTGGCCACAATATCAGGCGGGTTTGGGTAAAGATCTCTCTCATAACAGAATATGTACATTGGAGTTACAAGTTTTATAGTAGGAACAATTTAAGTCTAACGAGCATAAGCTTAATAGATTGACTGGTTTGGAAACTGAAGTGAGGTACACTTGCATTTAATATTCACACATTGACACAAGTGTCAATGTGGACTGGAACAACTTGTTCATAGTGAACTGAAATCGCTACAAATCGCTGAAAATTTAAATCCTAGATTGCATTTTTCTGAATAAGATGCAGTTCTTCAAATTAACCATTAATAATTAATAATCATACTTGCTGAGAAAGATATCTTGGAATTATTGTTGCTGCTTCCCAGAATTTTAGTTCAGTTTCCAGTGTTAGCCAAAATAAGAAAATGGAATGGTAGTCATCATTAGCAGTGGGGAACAAACCGGGAAAAGTCATTATGGTAGCACATAAAGCCGTGATGTATTGAGAGCTGAATATTGTTTGTGGTTCTGTTTATGTCAGACAAAAGAAGATATAGTAGAGGTAGGAAAGGTCCACGAAAGAAGAAATAAATAATGAAAGTTAGAGTCACATCTGTGCAAGGAGAGATGTGGACGAGCAGGGATATTTTTACTTTGTGTTTTTTTTGTTTTTTTTTTTTTTGACACAAGGACCGTAAGGCACCAAATACAATTGTCAGGCAAAAAAATAGCTGAAACGGATCTCATCACTGGACATCAAAAGTAAAAGTGTGTTCAAAAGAGATTGTGCAAAAGCAAGTTAATCGGGGGCTGTTAAACCCAGTTGCATGGGAAGTCTGTAAAGTTTTGATTAGCAGAAACTTAGAGGGAGCTAATGTGTATATGCATGTCACTTTTCTTGTCATCTTTCTCTAAAAATCCATTGCTAACTACCTCTAAGGTAGGTGTTCTAAATTTACATTATGTTCAGTTGTTGCCTGATTGGTTTGTAAGGGAGACTGAGGTGGCTCTTGTGCTGCTTGGTTGCTGGTTTCTTTAAAGAAGGTGAACATAGTGCTTAGCTATGCAGATGTTTTAGAGGTGTTTGAGAGAGACATTTTGCATTTGCAAAACAGGAACAGAATTATGAACGGCTGATCTAAGATTCCTTTGAGTTTCATACAAGGTTTAACTTAAGAGTCAGTGTCTATTAGTTTCATATACTTTCTGTTTGATATTATGTGTGTATGCCGAGGTAAGAGAGGCGGCAGCCGATTTTGTTCAAGATGTGCTGCAGTATCAATAGTATGCATGGTAGGGTTGGCTTATGTTTGTTTCTGCCTCCTAACTTGCCTTCGTTTGATCTTCCATGGAATCCTCCAGTATGGTTTCTGCAGTTTAGAAATTGTTTCTAAAGATTAGTTTATAACTATATTACTTCAGCTTTTTGTAGAAGTTCTGTTTAATATATTTTTTTCTTACTGAGTTTTTTGTGATCTCGCTGTATTGTTCCTTTTTTTTCCTTTTATTGGTAACAGGAGGGTAGATTTATTATCTTGTAGTAAATGGAAGGAAAATGTGGAGAGTCAGCCTTCATCCTACAGGAGTCTTTATTGCTGTATTTTTTTACTTCTACACACTTGCATAGTTCAGCAAATTTATCACATTTAATGTTTTTCAGAAATGGTCTTTCATGTTTTATACAGGAGAAGGAACTTTCAACACTTAGAGTGAGAGAAGTACATAAGACTTTCTTCTCTCTTGTTTATTTTTCTTTTTCTTTTTTTCCCTTTTCTAATTCTGCTTGTTGATTCTGGTTTGTCCTGTGTTGCAGGCGATTATCTGGCACAATAGATGTGATTGGACAGACCATCACTATCAGCAGGGTGGAAGGACGACGGCGTGCTAATGAAAACAGCAACATACAGGTTTTATACTGCAGATTTGCACACTATCATTGACTAAAAGACATTTTTGCTTTCCCCGTAGCTTCTGATTAAAACATTTCAGTGTGTATGAATGAGTAATATTGAAGTAGCTTTAAGTTCAGGAAGAAAGTTGTGGCAGTTAATTGAAATGTACTAAGAAGAAATGTTTGATATATTTCAAAAGATAAATGTTTTGGTATACTTCTTAGTGAAAGGAAGTGAGCAATATTGCAGAATTACAATCCAGGAGACAGCATTGGAGATAGCATTTTGTTTACTAAGTGACAAAGATAAGTATTTAAACTGACTGTCCATTTCTTTCCTATTCCTGCCAGACACTAATGCTGAAAGTGAAAGCCTCTTTGTATGCAGTTTGAGGAATGCAGTCTTTTAAAAATAAGTTGTGAAGGAATAGTTGATAGCACTTTTTTTTAAATTACATGGCCTTATTTTACTATAAATTGTAAGATTAGTCTTCACGATTTTTGTCTTTATGGGCTTGGATTATCTTAAGAAAGCAACTAAATGCATTGAGACTGAATACACTTTTTATCTCTTGACTTACCTGTGGAGAAGAACCAGGGTTGCTTGGTGCCCTGGCTGCATGTCCATGCCCACCTAATTAAAGTTAAACAGTTAAAATAATAATGGATTGTAGTGCTTTTACTGAAAACACTGCCACGTGTTTTTCAGCTGATCTCACGGTGTTTAAGTAATTTAACGTTTTGGGGGTTTTCCATGCTTTTCATATTGATTTTTAAAATATTTTCCTTTGTAGATAAATTTAAGATGGTGATTTGGGCCATATTCAGATGGCTTATATTCCCCCTCAGATCATATGTTTGTTGCTCCCTATTGGCTGCTCTTAAACCCTCAGAGGTACTTGGCAAGTATGGGACACTGAACACAGGGATGCAGATAGAACTTAAACCATCTGAATATGGCTCTTTAAGTGCATAAGTGATACTTTCCTGTTGTAGTAACTGGAAAGAGAGGAAACCTATCTTCTACCCTTTCAGCATAGCAATTGTAACTATAGTTTGATATTTTACAGGTTCTTTCAGAACGATCTAATCCTGAAGTAGACAATTTTACCAAGCCACCTCCATTTTTCCCTCCAGGAGCTCCACCTACCCACCTTCCACCACCTCCTTTTCTCCCACCCCCTCCAACAGTCAGTACCGCTCCACCTCTTATTCCTCCACCAGGTAAATATCCTGCACTACCTAGGATGTGAAAAATGAGAGATGCATTATCATCAAACACTTGATGATAATCAATTAAAGACAGCACATTCCATGCACATTTGGCTATATGTGCAGAATTTCAGAATTTTGTGTTCTACTCTTTTCTTAAGTACATCTGCAAGGTAGAAACAGAAACTTTTGTCTTTACTTTCTCAGTAAGCATAATCCCAAGTAGTAAATAATTACCTAAAGACTAAATGTTGGGTCTTGCGTCCTCGAAAATATTTGAAGAGAGAAGCTGTTTTCTGTTATTCAAATACTGTTATTGCTATTGAGAGTACGTGTTAACAAATCATTCTACAAACTTTTGAACTAAAAGTATAGCATACTATGAATTTGTGTCAGAAGTTGGATTCTCTGATGCCTAAGGTCAAAGCAGCAACAGAAGCTTTAATTCCCCTTTCCCCTCACAGTATGTATGAATTCCCAAAAGTCTGGTAAGAATTGCATATTGCCATATCCTTTCTTTCAGTCAGAGGTCTTACTAGCACCTGATGCTTTTATCCAGCTTCCTGTGTCTGTGAATCTTAGAGGAAACAAAGATTTTTGAGAACTCTTCTTATTGTTAAATCTGGTTTGAAATCTACTGGTATTTACAGAATTTTTACTGAATCTTAATGTTTATGGAAATTTACTGGGGGGAGTGTCATGGGCATTTGCACAACTACTGCATTTACCTGAGCATTGTCATTTTAAGGAATTAATTTCAAAAGGACTTAGTAAGGAACTAAGAAGAATGCTCAGTGAGAAGTGAAAATAGATGGAGAAACTTTGGGGAGTATTCGAGTGGGAAAGTGAAGGACTTGTTTATAGAAGAGACTAATTTAAGGTGGAGCCCCTTTCCTTATTTTCTCCCTTTTTTCCTTGCATTCTTTTGCTTGACTTGTTCTGAAATCATGCTGAGCAATTTCTTTGCTATTCTGTTTGCAGAGGGATTCTTAAAAGTTTGTTAATACTCTTACTTATAAGCAAGGAAGTAACATTATTATTTCTGTGCAACAACTTTGTGTGGGGATTTATAGGGTTTAAATCCTCATAGAAGAGGTTGCTTTCTTCAGTTGCTGCTGCTGATTTTAAAACTACTAACTCCTGCTGCCTGGCAAGCTCCAGCTTTCATCAGCGATTGTCATATACAAAATGGTGCAACCTAGAAAACAGAAGAGAAGAGATTTAAAGATTAAATAATTCTATGCACTTTTCCAAGTTTTTGTTCACAAACATAAAAAATAGGGTGTCTGAGGAGACAATATGCTACTGCTGTGGGAATTTTGTGGTGTTTCCTTACTGCAGGGTAGGACAGAAGGGAGAGGAACGTGGTGCTAATGCTAACTGTGGTTTTAAGCTGCGTTAAAACCTTTCTGATAAAATAAGATAGGTAATGCATTGCAAGTTTTTAGAAAGTAATTATTTTAATTGTAATTGTGATACAGAAAAGGTGATCTAAGTTGTATATTATTAAAAGCGTGAGAGGAACCCCCACAGACACCCCAAACACGCTTGGTGCAGGGATGTCATATAGGTGTACTGGAGTATTCTTCTGAAACCCCTCACCTGCTGAGCTTTTAAAGGTGAAAGAAATCCACATGTGTTACAGATTCAGCAACTAGGTTTGGCTTTACTCTTGTGGTTTACAGACAGGTTTATGACATACACTTGTTCAGAAGGTCTCCTTCAACATCCTTCCGTGCTTCAAGTAGATTTGAAAGTAACGATTAAGAGCTGTGGATTTGGTTTCTTCAGGCTTGTGTTTTAATTGTGCTGTTGCCAGCTCTTTATCTTCAAAGCTGTTCCTAAAATAGAATCTACCATCCCTTCTAGGTTCAGTGGAGGAGGAGGAAAAAAACTACTCTTGCCCAATATTAAACTGGGACTACTTGCCAGAAAACTTAAGTATTCCAAATATAAAACATCCTCCAAAAGCCCCTTTGAAAAAGGATCTTGCTTTGAAGTTAGATCTCTTTTTCTGAATTGGTTCAGTCTTGTGATTCAAATCTTTTTTGAGGAACGAGTCCTGGAACAATTCAAAGAGCCAAATGGAGAAAATTCTCAAATACTCCTGGGAGATCACTGGCTGTGACAAAAAATGCTGTTTTTTGTTTGCTTCGTTTATTGCTATGTTGGAGTATTTTAAATCTAAAGAAGAACATGGATGCTTCTGTTTAACAGGCTTTAAAAGTTGTTTTATGTGTTTTGGCTTAAGAGTGTTGTTAAAATGTGACATGTATTTGTGATATTAAAAAATTATTCTGAAGTATTGAACTTCTGTTGCATAACTTTGGGAAGTTTGACTGCCTAGACTTATACCAGGGCTTAGCAGGTAACTAACTGTAGATCTGCTCAGCCCCAGTAATCTAAGTGTGTGCTTTTTATCTTGTGATAAAGGAGAGAGACTTTGGCTTAGTTTAGCCTGTGGCAAAAGAAGTTTTTACACCGAGTTATATTGCGTTGTTGTGGGCTATTACACAGTTCTGCTAATTTGCAACGTGTTGTTAAGCTGTGGGAGTGTTATGTTTGATTCCTTATTCCTCAAGCAGAGCACATGTGACATTGCTTTCCTTTAGTAAAACCTATTTGGTTTCTGTAAATATTTACCAGCCTTGAGTTAGTAGGATGGTATACAATGTCCTGAAAGCAATTTTGAGCACATTAGGTAAAGTGCTGCACTAACATCAAAAGCAATGCAAATGACACACAAGTCTGAATATTTAGGTTTAGGCCAGATGTATCTTAGTGGCAGTACAACGTGTTATAGGGATGTGACATGGTCTACACTAAGTCACCTTCTTGCACTGGTACTCAAGTTTTGTCCCTATATTGCAAGAAATGACTCGATATTTCAGAGTATATTTTTTTTCTCAGAAGTAATTGGCTGATGATACTTCACGTATATTTTCATACACTGCATTAGTAGAAGGCAGAAGAGTGAAGACTTGAGATGCTTAGTTTTCCATTAACTGAAGGTTATGACTTTTTTGTTTCTTGTTTTGTGTCACACTCCTGTGTTAGTGAAGAAGGTGAGGAAAAAACCTTTGTTTAGATCTTTTTAGCAATACTTGCTAACTTGGTATGTAGAAGAATTTTTCTTCCATTATGATACCAAAAAGTAAATTAGCTTCTGTCTTAAAATGATACAACTATTAATCATGACTTTTTAAGTGCTTTTTAAAGACTTGTGAGGAAAAAATGTCTATGTGGGTTTTTTTAATATAATACCTTCCATTAACCAATTCATTAGAATTATTTGGACATTTGGTCTCTGGATATTAGTTGTATTCAGTCTGTCTCAATTTTGTTTGAATGGCTGCCAAGTAAAAATTTTTATTTGGTTTTTAATCTTGTGATGACATTTTTATTTGTATTTCTGCACAAGATAAAATTCTGAGGAATATATTAATTGTTTAACTGGTATTTCTTCCTTTTTGTAAAGACTATTAGCTGATGGCTTTCCAGGCAATTCTGTACACAGTACTGAGAGCCATGTTCAGTGCTAAAAATATACTGGTTTTAGTGCAGCAATTGAAATTTTTTTAAGGATAAGGTAGGGCTAATAAATTAATGAAATTGAGAGAACTTCTGAGATTTTTTGTAGCTTGTGTTCTTAACATTGCTGTTAAGACGTATTTTAAGTATATTTTTATGTATATATTTCCTATGTTGCAGGCTCATGAAGAATCTGTTAAGATGCACAATTAACCAAAAATGTTGAATAGAAAATACTGTAACTATGCAACAGTTTGAGTTCCCAGTCTTCCTTTTCCTTCAGAAAATTCCGTGAAGAGTGTTTGGTCTTTTAAATGTTACACTGCCAGAGTTTTTATGGTGTGATTTCCAGTGTTCTTAACAGTGATAGTGCACATTGGAAAGCTTGTGTGCTGCTGAAGAGAAAATGGCTCATGCAGTTTAGAAATTTGGCTTTTGGGGTTCACTGTCTCCTGATTTACATTTTGGCTAAGAGATTGGATTTTAAATTTTCAGGATTGGACAGCAACTTCAATTTTGTTCACAATTTGTTTAATCCTATAGGATTAATGCTGGTAAGAATTCATGTCAGTGAAATCACAGCAATTAGTGAACTGATTAGTCTTCCTTAGCTTGTATATTCCTTCATTTTGTCCTTCTGCCAAGGCAATTTGGGAGCAGTTGGCTTTTCCAGACATTATAATATGTAGATGTAGTTGAATGTTGCTGCCATACAATAGTCTTTTAGTTCTGCTGTTGAACTAACAATATATATATATAAAATTAATCATGCAGTTGCCAGTACATATAGGATATTCTCTGAATGATGAAGTCTGGAACTTGAATGAGATGGGTTTTAATTTAAGTGGGCCTGGCTGCTGTTCTGTCTGGATGTTTATGCAGTTATGGCAAAACTGATGAAAGTACTTGGCAAAGTTTTCTGTTCTCTCCCCATCCCCCTCGCCAAAGTCTTGTGGTGAGTTGTCGGATTGAAAGTACTTATTTTTTAATGAAGTAGAGTTGCTCATAACTGAAAGAGCTTTATGCCTGGTAGTCTGTTTTCTGACAATATTCTTTTAGCCCAGTTTATTATTTTCATGTAACAGTGTTTTGTGCGTTCAACTGAGGTAAAGCTAGTTCTTTGCAAAGTATGAAAAGCTAATGTCCTTTAAAGTGTATGAATGGTTTTACCTAGAAATCGTTTCTTTCATAATCAAGTAAGATAGATTTATATGTTGAGGCAGTATATTTTGCTAGGTCAGCTAACTTAGTTGGGAACATTTTCTCAGCTATAGATTTCTAACAGCAGAGCTAGGTCTGAAAACCGGAAAAGTTAGAACAGGTTTTGTATGTGTTTGTATTAAAGGGTGCTCCTTTCTCAGATATTTACAGGAAAATAGAGTACCGAACAATTATTTTTTTTCCCTCCAAGTAGCAGCTATATGATTAATTGCAGCGTGGCATAGCACTGACTGAAAAGTCTGTAGTGCTTACTGTTGCTAGAATATTTTGTCCATGTGGACCTACTATTTCCTATAGTAAGCTATTAAAGGCCAGAGGCCAATTGCACTTCCTTTCATCCAGTCATCCAATATAAAATAGAGCAAATATATTCTATGGAATGTTACTTTCCTTCTGGATACGAAACATTTTAGTGTTACAGGTTTAACTCTTAATCTTAAGACCCAGAGTCATTCTTCATTATTTTTGTCTCTAATTAAATAAGATCCTGAAGAATAGAAATTTAAATAAAAAGACAGATTTCAGAAGGCTTGCATAAAATCTTAAAAATTGGTATTAATGTGAGATCTTGATCTGAGGACACAGAAAATAAGTTATCATTCTTCTTGATCATGTATGTGGTGATAGCTCAATCTGATTTTAGATCTACAGATAATAAACATAATCTATTACTGTAACTGATATATTATTTGTTGTCTTTTTAGGTATACCAATAACAGTGCCACCACCAGGTAAACTTGCAAGAATTTTTTTCCACATTTGGTTAAGAAATGAAAACTTAACTGATGTGCAACTTACCAACTTCCTTTTACTTATATAGATAAAAGTTCATAAATACAAAATTATAATTATAGATGTAGACTCAGTTATTTTGAAACCAAGCAGAAAAGAAAATGTATGAAAATGCTGTTGGCTAGTGGACCTAATCAGCCAGTTTCTTAGATGTGTGCTTCTTTCTTTTCTTTCCATTCTTTTTTTTTCAGCTATGCAGAAAATAGTTGTGATTGTTGTTTATTAAGTGTTGTTAGATACTCAGGAATTTTCCTATGCTTCTAAATTATTCTATTTTTAAGAATAACTGGAATTTGATTTGAAGCACTGACGGTATGTTTTATACTCTGCGTTTATTAAGCTGGAAAGTAGTTCTCAGTCTTATAAAATAAAACCCATTTACACAGTAAGAAACAATGTTTGCGTTGTACTCCCTGGAATTTGTTTGCCATTGTATGCTTAGCCTAGTTCGTCTATGTGCTTATGTTTCTGTTTTGGGTGGTTTTTTTTCTTTTTTTTTTTCCCCCTCACCTAATTTGTTATTACAGGCTTTCCACCACCACCTGGCGGTCCTCCACCTTCCCTCATACCCACAATAGAAAGGTGATTATCTGTTTGAAATCTTATAAAGCAATATATCAGTATTTTAAAACTGAAATAAATTAGTAAGGACTCTCACACTACCCAGTGTTTTATGGGTTTTATCTGGGAGCAGGGAGACAGTTTCAGGTTTTTACAGTATTTTTACAGGAATGTTACTAGTCTCACCTGTCTGACAATATTCTTTTGATAGGTTACTTGGCCACTTATTAGTTTAGTTGAGTTATGACACTATATCAATGCCAAGACTTAAGAACAAAGTCAAGCTAATGATTGTTAAACTATTCTTTAGTAGTCTGAAGGCTACTTTAAGTGAACTGCATACTTGTCAGCTACGGTATCATTTTGTATGAAGGATTTGGCCATAGATTCAAGCTCTCATAAACTATAGGAAATGCCAGAGTTCCACGGAATCCAAATTTGTATTTCTACTGTGTTTGTTCTAAGTTTTCAGCTTTAATAAGCCTAACAGTATATATGTATACGTATATTTACATATATATCTAAAAATAAAAAAGGGCAGAAGAAAAAGTCATCCAGCACAGTCCTTGAAAAGTATTTATAGTTTGCTAGAGGCCAAAACCAGGTCATGTACGAAGCTCACTTAAGAAGATGGTGCAAGCCTCTTGCCAGTCCTTTGGATTTCACTGAAGGAAGGTGCACCATCTGTTCCTTTGAAACTGAAAATTCTATTAACATACACGCTACAGGATGGTAAATCTCTGAGAAAGTCCTCATCTGATTTAATTCAGAAAAAACCCTAAATGGAGGCATTTGATGTGCATGAAAGTAAATTTTTTATTTTAAACAGACAGTTGCTGTGAGTGACTGCTAAGCAGTGGTCATTGCATTTACTTGTAGTGACTATTTCTATAGTTTAGGAAATATGTGAAAAAGTCAAATTTATTGTGGAAACTGGGAACTAAATCTCATACTTTTAAATGTTAAGATGTTGCATTGGCCTTTCATTATCATTTAAACCAAGCTAACCCAAAACTTATTTCTTAATGTTAAAGTGCCTTCAAGAGCAGAAGTAGCACTTAGGTTAAATACTGCAAAGATAATTCATTCACATTATGTAGGAAGTGCTAAAAGTCATGAAAGAAATATATGTGTATGAGTTATGTCCTGTGCACAAGTCATCCTTTTTAACCTTTCTGGTTTTTACCTACTTGAGTTGGCTACCACTGAAAGAAGGCAGCCTAGAAAATGTGTACCTGATTTAATGGTTTATTTATAGAACTACACATTTGAACTCCACCTGTTCTTAGATATGCTCACATATCTACTTTTTAACAGAAAGAACAAGAATGGCTTCATTTCTGAAGCAATTGGAGATTACGCTCAGAAACATGATACAAAAAACATTTGAAATAGAAAATTCATTGAAAATACAAAAGAACAGCTTTGATGATACAGATATTATTTTGTTTAAAATTTTAAGAAGAGAGAATGATATTTTCACCTCCTGTGGTAAAATATTAAATATGCATATTTGTGTTGATAGCTTCCTTAATTAGTAATGCTCAAAATGGAGGGCTTAAATCCATTTTCTTTTAGTCTGTATGGTGGTAGGAATTCAGGGGAATAATAGTAAAAGCATATATTTATTGATGGAGGTAGCTTCGATGGTAAAACTGGATTTTACATGTGTTTTCTTCTCAACAGTGGACATTCTTCTGGCTATGATGGTCGTTCTGTTCGTGCATTTTCATATGGCAGTGGTGAGTAAGCTTTTGCTGGCTTTGAAGATTTTGACTAGTGCTGTATCAAATTGTTTGATAGACTTATCAGGGTTTTAGCTAAGAGACTGAACAGGTCCTTTCAAAAATTCATTGCAAAAGCTCGTTGCCTACTACGGTAAACAGATATACGCTGTTGTAAATTTAACAGCTGTCGGTAAATACTATTGTTTTGCTTACTTATTTGTATGCTGAATATCTTTCAACGCTGCTTTTGCAGACTTGTGATTTTGAAAAATAATACACCATAATATGGACCACAAGTCAGGGAGAATTTTCCAAGAAATAGTAGAGTTTAGAAGCAGGAGAACAAGTATTGTTGAGATAGCATCACAATTTTAACCAGCAAAGACCAATCATTGGGAAGTTCTGAGTGATGTACCTCTCCTTTGAAAAACTGTATGTCTAAGTGAAATCTTCAGCTATCCTGCTGGAAAGTCAGTCTTTCTGGTTTTTTGGATAATGTTGTGGAAAAAATCTGAACCTGAAAAACATCACTTTCTGGTTTTATAGTAAGAGTGAACCAAAATAGAAGTTTCATTATGTGCAATCAAATAGACATCCACAGAATCTACAGTGAGTTTAGAACTGTTACTTACCACAGCTCTGCTTCTTGAGCCAAAAGAGTGATAGCAGTACTAAGGTGTCAGCTTCTTCCTCACCTAGCCTGAATTGGGAAGGTAAAATAAACGTAGAATCGCAGAATGGTTTGGGTTGGAGGGGACCATCAAAGATCATCTAGTCCAAACCACCGTCTGCCATGGGGAGAGGCATCTTTCGCTCGATCAGGTTGCTCAAAGTCCCATCCAACCTGATCTTGAACACTTCTAATGATGGGGCATTCCCAGATTCTCTGGGCAACCTGTTCCAGTGCCTCACCACCCTAATCAGAAAGAATTTCTTTGTTACATCCAATCTCAACCTATCCCTTTTTCACTTTAGAAATATTGCCCCTTATCCTGTTGCTACAGGCTCTGGTAAAAAGTCTCTCCTGACCTTTCTTATAAGCCCTCTCTAAGTATTGAAAGGCTGCAATAAGGTCTCCCAGAGCCTTCTCTTTTTCAGGCTGAACAACGTAGAAGAGATGATCCAACTCTCTGATAATTTTTCGTGGCCCTCCTCTGGACCTGCTCTAGCATGTCTGTCTTGTACTGGGGGCCCAAGAGCTGGATGCAGTACTCCAGGTGTGGTCTCATGAGAGTGCACAGAGAGAATCACCTCCCTCAACCTGCTGGCCACACTTCTTTTTATGCAGCCCAGGATATGATTCGTTTTCTGGGCTGCAAACTCACATTGCCGGCTCACACTTAATTTTTCGTTCACCACTGGTGGACCCCCAAGTCCTTCTCCTCAAGGCTGTTCTCAGTCAATTCATCACCCAGTTGTACTGACATTGAGGATTGCCCCAACCCAGGTGCAGGACCTTGCGTGTTGCCAATTACTGCTTCAGTGCGTCTGCCATCCAGGCCCATGCCTAGTGACTTTTCTTTCAGCTGACTTTTGAGTCAGTATCTTCTGAGGCACAAAGACGATGTTTGCCTTATGCTGTGACACCATGCAGCATTAAATTTTTAAACCGTCTCCAAAACTATTAACTGTTCAAAGCTCCCTCTCTTCCTCTTTTAAAAATAAAATCAAAGTTAAACTTTGAAAGTGTCTGTCTTTTTGCAGAAAGTTTTGGAATAATCCATGTAGAAATACTAAAAGTGACGAATTACTTCATTCTAAGTAGTAAAGGCAGAGCACCAGTTCATAGTAGAAAGTAAGCTTCTTGTGTGTTATAATTACTGGCAAAAATCTAGATATAAAAATGTGTAGAGTATCAAATAACTGGTTTATCTCAGGTTATTGGGGTGGAAATGACATAATTCTGTGTGATGAGAATTACTGCAGATGTGAGGGAGTGACCAAAATTTATCATAAAAGTTTGTACTACTGTTAATAAGAGTAATCATTTTGTAGTATACATTTAAAGTTAAACTTGAGTTCGCACTTTAGATCAGAATATTCTGGCAGCATATTCAAGTCTTGTAGACCATACGTATGTTGTTGACATAGTGGCAAGACAAGGAAATTAGCAGTCTTCAAAGTCCAGCTGTTTTTTTGCTATTTCTGGCTGCTTTCCTTAGAAGAATTTCAGGTTTTGGCAGTATAATGAACAACATACTATTGTATTAGGTTTTTTTTTTTCTGTTAACTCCTCATTTTCTCTGTAGCCCTGAAGTGAAACAGTGTCAAGCATTTTGTTAGAGGCAAAACCTCATATAAATGCTTTTTTAAAGAATTATAATGCTTTTCATTGCAAATGTATTTTAACAATGAAGTGTTTTTTCCTGCTCCACTGCCTGCTCAAAAGGTCTTTTGTATTCCTCCTTTGGAGGCTTGGCAAAGAGCTGTCTTAAGCTCCTGCCAAAGCTTTCTGGAGCAGGCATACCCAAGACGTTGTAGGCAAGGCAGTCTGAACATAGCTGTCGGGACAAGCCACTGGTTTTATAACTCGACAGTGTTAAATACAGCATCAGTAATGCACTTTACATTGTTCAGTGGATATTTGTGTTAATTATACTATTAATGTCTCTTCATGACACCATGGAGTCAAGTGAATATTGTTCTCATATTATAGATAATGAAGTGGAACTCAAAACAAACGATTTATTGAAGGCTATGTTATCATTGGCTAGCAAAGCAGATAAGCAGAAAGTGGGAAGTCCTCTGTACTGTAAGTCCACTAGAGAGTGCTGTTTCCAGTTAAATACTACAGCCTTTATTTTTCAGTAACACGATGCATTCACAGGCCTTCTGGAGAGGGAGGGCAGGACAGAGCAATTGGGGCATTTAAGAATAGTAGTTATTTATTACATCAGAGTTGGCAGAAGGCAATGGAGAAGCATGGCCCTTCTCTCTTCCCATTGCTGGTTACCTAAAAAAGCTTGAGAGGCAGTGTTGTGACTTCCTTCTTAACTTCTTAAGTATATCATCTTTTAGATCAAGATAGTACACTTAATTTTCTGAAACTAATATATTTTAGTGGTAATAGTGGATGTGCTGGATATTCATTAGAAATAGTGTGTTACCAAGCATAAGTGAGAGTGCTATTTCTTCTCCCCAGAATGAAGTTATGAAAGATATTTCTAAAGCTGCTGTTACTTTCTGTAATTAGAGAAGTATGGCAAAGCACAGTATAGAATATAAATTAGTGAGTGAGAACATTGTAACTAATATTTTAAATACAACGATTTTAAAGGACAAAAAAAATAGTACCACTTAAATATTAATTTGGAAGCATCCTTTCTCCCTGTTTTTCTGAACTGTACTTTCAGAGTCACTGAGTTTCAAAGGCAGTTTTGTTTTCTGGTTGGTTTTGCTTTGTTGTTGTCCCAAAACAAAGCCATTTGACCACATAAAATCAGACTCTTACAGCAAATTTTGCACAATATTTTTTTTCCCCAAAAGGATTTAGATGGCCTTTGTGGTGTATATCCTGGTTCTGCACATACTCATAATGAGTATTTAAATGAGTGCCAGGGGCCTTTATTAGCATCATGGAAAAAATGCAGTATTTGCTCAGAATTAACTTTTATGTGAAAGGGGAAAATTGGAAAATACCATTGGAGGAGGCTGACAAATGTCTGTGTTTTCATGCATAAGTAGTATTACAGTTTTTATATGGTATCTGATTTTGTTCTTTCTAATACCCACATCTTTTTCTTTAGTCACCTTTCCGCACCTTGCAGGTTCTGCTCCTTCATGGTCTAGTCTTATGGACACCAGCAAACAATGGGATTACTATGCACGAAGAGAGAAGGATAGGGAACGAGAGAGAGAGCGATCCCGAGATCGGGATCGCGACCGGGACCGAGACAGAGATCGAGAACGTACCAGAGACAGGGAAAGGGACCGAGATCACAGTCCGACTCCAAGTGTGTTCAACAGGTTAGTGAACTATCTTAAGTATGCTGTAACCCTGTTCAAAACCATCTTTCTGTGTTGAATAGTATACTTAAGCTGAAGGCTAAATGTTAACTTTGTATATTCCAAAGAGCTAGAGGGTGTGGCTTTCTCCCCTTCCCCCTTTTCTCTTGGAAACTGTAACTAAATTTCAAAATGCAAAACGGGTGCAAAAACAACAGTATATGCCCAAACTGGTCATAGTGCTTTCAGGTTAAAAGTGTGATTTAAGCCCTGTGTATGAGTGAGATATCCAGCTCTCTTCGACATCAGTAGTTCTAGAAAAATCTACAGAAGTACTAAATGAATCTTAGTTGTGAATTCAGTGCTAAGAGCAATGTGGTGCAACATTTGACCTTAATTTAATTGTGTTATTGGCTGCTAAAATGGTTAGTTTCTTTGTTAGCACTGGCTGGATAATAATCTGCCCAATCTTTTTTTTAAACTATTCTTTCAAGGTCAAGAACTTCTTTTCATTTTCAGGCAGATGATGAAAATAATGGCAGATAGCTTTATTCAGCTTTAAACTGTCTAATTGCGTGAAAAAAAGAGAAAAAAGCTGCAACTGTTCTGTTTTCATGTACACAACTACAAAGCATTTAACGTTAAGCTCGCTATGACTCCATAGAGTAGAGGTCTATTGGCTTGCCAGATTTATCTAAATTTACTTTGCTCGTTATTTGCTAAGTATTTTGGAGTGAGCGTCTTGACACTTTTTTCTGTGTTTTTCGTTAAGTTTCAATTTTTGCAGAATATGTATGTTAGCTGTTAAGCAGATTCTTTTTACCAGTGGTTTTATGCTGTGGGGAATGAATGCACCCGGAGTCAACATTAACTTCAGTTGAGAGATGACATTTTTTGCATGATGATTGTTCGCTGAAGACCCAAACTGGGTGCAAGATGGGATTTTCCATGTGTGCAGATGTGGTGATGTCCTCTCCCGTGTGCATGTGCTGTGTTCCAGGGTCAGTTTCTGAGAACTCAAGACCAATCTAAACATCTGTTTCTCAGACAGCTTGATTGAAGGCCAGAAAGAAGCCTGGTCATTCAAGGGTGCTTGAAATGAACCTTAATAGCTTCCAGGCCCACAGAAATCTCTGTGCTGCTGCCAGAGTTATCTGTAAAGGAGGGGGAAGAGCAGGCCTCAACTTTTTTATGTGACTAAATTATCCACCATCTGTAGCAAAGCTGTTGCCACATGGCTGTGTAAGAAAATGGGAGGCCCTTAACTAGTATAAGTTGGTCTGGGAGTCACAGAGAAGGTGGGAGAGGCTTAAGCAGAACATGCAGACGTAGTGTTGTGTTTTGTGTTGGTTTTTTTTTTTTAAGAAGGTTTATTTCCAGTTCCATGCACTTAAAATAAAATGAAACGAGCTATGAGGAAGAGAATGTGAACTATTTTAGTGACTGCACAGATGCATTACTTTTATTTAAATTCTCTTTGTTTAAACTTAAATGACACTGTGGTGAGATTTGGAGTAAGCATAATCTTTAGCTTTTCACTGCTCAGAAATTACTGCTTTCTATGTTTTTAGTGGTTCTTTTCCAATTAAAAAACTGTATTTGTGCTATAGTATTTCTTTAAATTGAAAGAAAATTGGATTATTTTTACTCTATTAGTATAACCAAAATGTGGTTTAAAAATGAACCTTCAGCTGCCTTTGTATTATATTCCACCTTTACCCTGCTACCCTCAGATGAAATTGTGCGTTTATACAACGTACCTCACTCTGCCCCCTTAAGAAGATGCTCTTCTTTTTGGGCTGTTGTCCATTTTGCAAAGACTACGTTTTCTGTTTTGATAGTTTCAAGTCAATTAGTTACCACTAAAAATGTAAACTTTGGAATTTAATCAATACCTTGCCATTTTGTTTGTCTTCTCAGCAATTTGGGGGTGGGGGGGGAAGGCAAAACCCAACAACTATATTTATAGGGTCCTGGAACCCAGTAGTCCATGCAGCAGAGCAGACCAGGGTCTGTCTGGCTAAAAGCAGCTACAGTAAAGGACTTGGCGTCCTGTTGGAGAGCAAATTGAATGGGGCTTAGCACTCAATGTGCAATAAAGGTCAAAATGCATTGAGCTGCATTAGGGTATAGCCTGCAGGTGGATAAGGCCGTTATCCCCCTCTTATTTGGCACTTAATACCATGTGTGAAGTATCGTGCCCAGTTGTGGGACCCTTGGTATGAAAAAGAAGACATTGACAGACTGAAGAGTCCAGAGGAGTTAGCAGGGCTAAGGGGATGGATTTCATTTATCTTGAAAGGAGAAGGATGAGGAGGGTTCTTAAAGGTGGTTTTCAACTACCTAATGGGTGGTTATCGAGAAGATAGAGCCAGGTTCTTTTTTCAAGGTGCATAGAGAAAGGACAAGGGGTAAGAGTTAAAAAGCCACAGCAAGGGAAATTCCAGTTAGAACTGTGGGGGAGGACATAAAAAAAGTGGTGAGGGAGTAAGACGGGTTGTCCAGAGAGGTCATAGAATCTCCAGCCTTGGAGATACTCAAAACTTGACTAAACAAGGCCCTAAGCAACCTGACCGACTTCTGAGTTAAACCTTTTTGTGGAGGGGGTTAGCCCAAGTGACCTCCAAGAAGTCCCACAGAAGGATTTAGGCTGGAAGGTTCTTTGTAATAGAGTGTTTGAATACATGGGAAAGTCTTTGAATACAAATATCAGAAGTTAAACAGCTCTACCAAACTGAGCTCTCCTGATCTGTAAAGTTAACAGCCTGTAGTCTGTTTTGAAAAAAGTAACCAAAGGTGTAGAGAACAAAGATTTTATGGATTGGACTGTTTGGGGGCTTTTTTCTAGGAGGGCACAGGTAACAATGGGTCCTCTTCCACAGGCCAAAGGTTATAGTGCTCTCAGGGCAGTCCCTGAAAGGCTTTGAGAACTGTAATGTAAGCCCAAATACAAAATGGGGAGATCACTGGTGTAACGTTGGGTACGTGGCATTTATTCCTGCCCTGAAAGCTTGCAATATACTGGACTTGGCAAACTGATTTTTTGCTTTACTTATAGAAAGGTTGTTTATTTTCAGACATACTTACAAGCTGTTATGGTTTCTTAGTAGTTTGCCAAAACAAGATTTAAAAAGGAGTATAAATAATATTTTTAACCTTTTCTAGAGTGTTTTAAAATAGTTGTGTTAACAGAGCAAGTGCAGGTTGTGGGTTAACATTAAAGGTTTTGAATCTCAGCTTTGAAACCAGGCTGTAAGTCTGCAAGTAGCCATCTGATTTCTTACAGCAAGCTCATCAGAAGGCAGTGTTAGATATTTAGATTTTAACTTTTTAATTAAATACTCATCATCAAAATGTTAGTTCTGGGAAGTAATATTGGATATTGGGAGTAAACTATGTTTGAATTGGTTCTACCTTTTCCTGTCCCTGCAAGCCTGCAGGAAGGTAGGGCTCCTGACTAGTGGCACTCTAAAGGTATGCTAGTACAGGAATCCCATGTCTAACAAAAACTTTAATTCATTCAGTTCAGATTTTACCTTTGGTTATAACTTTTGGTAGATTTCAGAACCTGATTTTAATTTAATTTTTAACATTATACTTCTTTTTTTTTTAATATATTCTAAAACTGAGCTTTATAGCTAGACTTCTCCAGGCACATGCTGATATTATGGTGCTGCTTTATTACCCACCAAGTTAAGCCACACTTCAAATGTACATCAAATGAAGACTGTCATTCTGAACTGCAAAACTAACTGCTATGTAAGCTAGGCTAGTTTTCTCTTCAGTATGACTTGTCCTAGAAACTAGCTCTTGATATCAACATTCATCTTTCTGTGATATTTGATAAGAAAACATTGCGAATCGTTGGGTTTTCTCCTTTCTTTGAAGCCCTGAGTTAGTTTCTCACGAGAAGAAATGCTCAGTAGAAAGGAACTTGGATTATAAATGTCTCCCCTACGCTTCCCTCCTTCCTTTGATAGTAGAATAGAAACTTGAGGGTAAAACAATGGTAAATGATCGATACGGATAGAAACAGGTTAAAGGCATAGGACTTAAGGTCTCAGCATTGTAAGATTTGGGATCTGTTTTCTCCCTTCTCCCCACCCACAGCTGCTTTGTTTACCTGTCTAGGTCTTTATACATCTCAGTGGAGCAAGTGACACCCTGGACTGTAATCTAGGGTGCCTTAAGCTGGCTGTGGAGTAGTACATAATCAGAATTCATGTTCTGTGGCTGTACTGCCTTCATTTTTTTATAAGTTGATGTGTCTCTGTTGTAGGGTTTTCTTGTGGGAAAGACATGCTAGATTTAACATAGTATTTAAGAAAAGGTGTTTACTACAGTTGAATTTCATTTTTGTCTTAAGCAGAGGACAATACTTAAGGCAAGTGGTAGTGGCGTGATGCCTGTGAGGGTGACTGAACACAGGTTGGGCAGAGAAGTTGCGGAGTCTCCATCCTTGGAGATATCCAAAAGCCATCTGGACATGGTCCTGGGCAGCTGGTGGTTAGGCTGGCCCTGCTTGAGCAGGGGATTGGACCAGCTGACCTCCAGTCATGCCTTCCAACCTCACCCCTTCTATGGTCTGTCACAAATGTACTTCACAGGATTTGATCAGTTTACTCTCAGATCTGTAGTTATAAAGTGCGTTGTAAAATCTTATAAATGTTATAAGATTTTATAACAACACAGGCGCTAATCAATACAGTCATACTACTCTGTGACAAACCGTAACTTTGAGTTCTTTAGTAATAGCCGTAGTTTTCCTGATTTTGATGTGTGAGTATTTTTAATGCCCCTTAGAAAAACAGTATTTTCTGCGGGGTCTTTGGTGCTTCTCTACAGTGTCGTAAATTGCTAGTTTTTGAAATTTGCATCATGATATAATCATACAAAGTTTCATAGAAAGACTAGTGCTCTTGCTTCAGGTGTTTCCCCTTCTTGCTCAGAGTTTTCGTGCATAGCTGTAATAATCCCTGATGTAATGTCATCACTTGGGAAATGGCCACAGGGTCCAGGCTATGGCAGATAAAATTGTTCTGATCTAAGTTCTCACTGCTCCAGGACATGAGAAATCTCTTTGGGCTTGAGCTGTTCTCCTTTGTGACCTGTCTGATCTGTCCTGCTGCTGTCAGGGACCTCAGGAAAAGACTTTCTTTTATGGTAAATGATGGCAAAGATGGAAAGCATGAGACACTTGGCTTTTGTCAGCTTAATAGTATCTAAATTGTTACCCGTTTCAATTGCTGTCTCAGAACTCCTGGTCACATTGTGCCTTTCCTTAGGACTTGGTAGGGATCTTCCAAACTATGGTTACAAAGACTTCATGTGGTATATAAATAGTTGCAGTAAGTTTGCTTGTATTGAAGCCTAGTTGTTAAATGATACTGGACACTATATGTGGGTAGGATTTTCTTGGTAGAGAAATGATAAAATGAGCATGCCTTTTTAAGCTATGCTAATGTAGCATTTGAGTGGTGTTGGCTAACTATAGATACTGCTCTTTTTTAAAAAAAAAATTCACTAAACTCTTAGAACTGCCCTTTTCATCAAGTCAAAATATGAAAATAAGTTCTTAAAGTAAAGCCTTTCAATTCTTGTGTAGTCTGCAATGTTTAAGGGGCTTTACCAGCATTGTGGCAGGGCAGCACTCATGGTAATCCAAGAGAGGAGCAGAAGCAGAGACAGCATTGGCACTGGAGAGAAATTAATTTTAAAAGCAACTCAAAACATTGAGTATATTTTACTGTTGGTCTCTTTGTACCTAGCTTCTCCTTTCTTGAAGCTGGAATAGATCAGCTCTACCAAAATTTAATTAGCCCAAATGGTATAATAGTCAAAAAGCGTGCTGATGAGTGTTACATGCACTGATCTGAAAACCTTATGGAAATTCATGTAGGATTGTACTTTGTTCACAGTTAGATACAGGTTTAAGCTAACTGCTTGATAAATCCTGTCTAAACTTAATGTCTAAACTTAATGTGTTCTTTTTTCCTTCCATTTTTATTGAACAATCCCTTTTCAAAATTGCATTAAGTGTAAGATAAAGAGCTTTAATGTCCTTTTAGCATATGTTGTGGCTGTCATTTAGAAACCCAGAAGCAACATCAAGATTTTTTTGTCGTTTTTAGAGTGTGTAAGAATTTCTTTTTTTAATATATGTATAGTGCTTGGTGCTACTGTTCTGAAAATATCTTCTTTTTTAATCAGTGATGAAGAACGATACAGATACAGAGACTATGCAGAAAGAGGCTATGACCGCCACAGAACAAGTAGAGAGAAAGAAGACCGGCACAGAGACAGAAGACACAGAGAGAAAGAAGAGACTAGACACAAGTCATCTCGAAGGTTTGATTTTTTTTTTTTTATTTTATTTTTTTTTAACTAGGATACGAAAGACTTGACCAGTTTAAAAAAATAAAGTAAACTTTTAAAAGAACCCTAACCAAACTGGAGTTTTGTGGAAAGGCTGTAAACGCTTAGATGTACTACTTGAAACAAGTCTGCCATATAAACTGTGGACAGACAGAAAGCAGCGTTGGCCCCAACTAACTTCATATTGAGTGATGTATGTGGCAGTCTTAGCTAGTGAACAGAAATTATGAATTTGGGGAAAGAACGGTAAAAATAGTGGGTCAGAAAGAGTGAAGAGAGTGAAGCTGACGTTCAGCAGCATTAATGTAAGAACTCAACAGTGATTCTTAGCAGGTAAAATAACCCTCATGCTCACTTGATAGAAATTGTTCAACTTTATCCTTTCTAAGTTAGAAATAAAGGTTAAGTCTAGGGAACAGGGTCAATAAGGGACTTAACTTTTAAAAGGGATTTTTTTAAAACTAAAAATAATTAAATAATTTCAGATCCCATCCATTAAGAGATGCCAGTAGGGACGTGACATTATTAAAAGTGTTGCTATTAGAATATGGGTTACAAATGTGAAAAAATATTCCAATTCCCAACAAAAAAAAAAGGAGGATGGGTAGGTGAATGTACCATTCCATGAAAAATTCAGTTTGGTGCTGACATCCAAATGCTATATGGGTCAGAACAGGAGCAGGTGCCAGTTTTCAAATACAAATGCAAAGGCTGGGTTTTTGGTACTCTAATTAAAAGGGGGCTGAAGTGTCATGCAAGTGTTTGAGGTATTTTTTGTCTCTCTTTCTTTAGTAACAGCAGACGACGTCATGACAGTGAAGAAGGGGACAGCCACAGAAGGCACAAACACAAAAAGTCCAAAAGAAGCAAAGAAGGAAAAGAAGCCAGTGGTGAGCCTGCTCCTGAACAAGAAAACACTGAGGCTGCCCCTGTGGAATAGGCTTGTGTGATTTTTTTGCCTACTTGCATATATATTAGTGCCAGAAATAGATTACTATAAATCTTGTTATTTTTCTGAGTATTAAAATAATTTGCTCTTAATCTTGTTCTGTTAGTTTGAAATCAAAGGTTACTTTGGTTTTTTTGAAAATAAAAGAATGAATTTTTCATGTTAAGATTCTTGGACTGACTTTGTTTTTTAAGAAACAGTGAGAAAACATCTTTACAGCTAGAGGCTTATGCTCTTACAATATACATAGGGCTTAAATTCTTTGTATTAAATTGTCTCCTTTTTTCATAAGCCAGGGGGAAGGTCATTCTTTCACTGACTTTAGAAACAGTGTGCATTCACTTTATTATATACCAACATCTGGAACAGTGTGGTTTAGCATAGCTTTCGGAGTTCATGTTTGAAGAGGTCATCCTTTGCTACAGGGACAGGCAGGAAGTGCAGACTCTTCAAGAACCTTGTACTGTGGTGAAATGAAAATAATCAGGGAAACTGGGAAAGGTGCTGATTGCTCTTAGTCTGAGAGAACACTGAGTGCGGTGATCGTACACTTGGTAATTACATCTGGTTTGTGTGGGTGCATAAGGGTGACTTAAGCTGGATAATCATCCCTGCTGCTTTTCAGTGGCTTAAGAGAAAGTTCATTTTAGTCTTTGTTCCGGGGGACCAGCTGCCCTTAACATGATAAAGATTAACAAACATATCCTCTTCCCATTGCTAGCTTGTGAGGGAAAAATAAGGAAAATAAGACTTTGGAACATGGGTAATTTGCAGAGAAAGGGAAAGACCTATTTTAAGAAAAATATACTACCATCATCCTGTTCAGATTTACTCCCTCCAGAACAGTATCAAGTGTGATTGACACAGGGGGTCCTTCAAAAATTGTACTGCCCTGGCAGGGTGCTATTTAGAAGACTGACTTACTTGAAGGTGTTCGCAGTGTGCAGTGTACTGCCTTAAAAACAATAATTCTACAGAAAAATCCTAGATTTAATAGTATTAATCAAAACATACCAGGGAAACTAGGTCATTTGGTTTGGGATTAAAATAATGTCTGTACAAGTACACAGTTACAGTTATTTTTAATTATTTTAGAAATTTAATTCACAGTTTTACAGACTAACAAACAGTACTTGAAAGTCTTGAAAAGAGCAGCTTCATGCTGACCATGAAAAGGTACACATACTCAAAGTGCTATTAGTGTGTTGGATAAAAACCTTCACCTGATTTTTGCAACTAGAAAAATTGCAAGAAAATTTTTCCGTAAGGATTTGCTTTTGTAAATCAAAATAAAGTGGGACAGCAGGAGCTGCTGCTCCTTAAATTTCATTATTATTGTAATATATTTTATATAAATTAAAAAAAAAACCAACAAGAAAAACCTTAAGAACATGGGAAAGGAAAGACTTAAGTCTGTAGCTTAAATCACTCTGAAGTTATTTTTTTCTGACAGGTGTCTCTGCTTTGCCTAAACTTGGCTTTCCTTGACATGCAGATTGAAATTTCACAAACCATTTCCTGATAAACACATACTTGGCCCCCCAAAAAGCAAAGACGGATGCCCCTTTTTTTTTTTTTTTCCCCCGTGCTTAAGTATGTGTCACACTCTCCGTGAAGACTTGTTTTATAAAAAAGTGCCAGGCCAGGACACAATTGTGAGAGTAATTTTTCCTTTCAGTTCTTTGAGCATTCTTGCCAAGCAGGCATGCATCATCCCTGATGTGTTCCTGCCATTGACAGCAAGGAGGATGTCACCGCATCTGAAAAACCAAAGGCAAATAAAAGAGAACAATTAAACAAGGTGACTTATCTTAAATGTTTGCAAATGCCAAAGCATGTCCTTAAGCTGGAAGCAAGGGATAGAAATGAGTATTACTAGTCCTTTTCTAGCTAACTACTGTTCATGACTAAGGCACTAAGACAGGTGAAAATAAAGTTGAAGGAAAACTAAAAAGTGAAGTCATTGGACATATTTGAAAGAAAACAGGATATACTTCTTTAAGATGGGAATTGTCCATGTTCTGAACAAACTATGTTTTAAGACTTCTTAGTTGATTGCTCCATAATTCTGAATTTACTCTCTCAAATTGTACTGGTGTTTGCAGGGAAGGTTGTTGGTTGGTTGGGGTTTTTTTTGAGCCGGGGATGTGGGAAAGCTTCTCTGTGCTGGCATGCTTTGTACTGCTCCAAACTGACTTACCTTTATACTTATTCGTATACTAGTGATTGCTAGACATCCAAAAACATTCTACTATGAAGGCAAATCTATGAAAGTTCAGTCCTAGGTCCAGCTCTGACACAGTTAGTTCTGTATCAATGAGTCCTTTTCCACCCCCCCGAAAAGCCCACAGATGAACTCAGTGAAAGACTGACTTAAAGGCTACTTTTCATTAGCTAGTTATCATTACCTAATTCTGCCATCATTATATGCTGGTGTTCCCCCAACAATGGATTTGATGAAGAATGGTTTGTTCCCAGTATGTTCTTCATAACCTCCTACGATGCTGAAGCCAAGACTTCCAGATGTATTTCTTCGTAATACAATTTCTTTGCAGCTGTACAAATACCTGAAACAAACCAGTCTAATTAAAGGTCTTGCAGTGAACTTTAGATTCTGATGACTCTGCCTTTTCATATACCCATAGTGTCTTGGAGATGCGAAACAGCACCCAAGTTCCACTGTATTAGACACCTATACTTCCCTTCTGGTTTTGTAGTGCTGCTTTCCACAACCAGTTATCCTAAAAGTAAAATTACTAGGTAATCTTGGGGTTAAAATATTAAATAAGTTGTTTCATAGGGTAAGACTTAATGCAAACACTCTAGTTGCACGTGAAAGTGATGGAGAAAAACACTTACCTGAGCCTGGATTTAGTATTTGTAAACCATCAATCCAGAGGCTATTTCATCTACCTTGTACTGTCCAGTGACTTATTTTATCTTCTGGATAAGAGCCTGTATGGGATTAACTCTGTCAAAAGCAGCCAGGCACTCATTACTGTGGTGCATGTCAAAGCTAAAAAATTTCAAGGCCAATGAAATGAGCCAGAAGTCAAAGAATCGCAGAGCTGACACAAAGACGAGTACCAGGAAGACGGGATCCTGAGCTTTTCTTGTCAATGTGGGAAGTCGCAGCATAGAGGAGAGAAGCCTGTCCATGTCAGTCAGTGCTTTGGAGTACTGAGGCTGCTGTCAAGAAGATGATAGCTTGTCCTCACTATAATGATTAATGCAGTATTTTATAGTAAGAGAGATGAAATCCGCCTCTTCCTCTGTCTTTTAAATTTTATGCCACTGTAAGTTATGCTGAAGCAAAGCTTAGCTGAAACAAGGAATAGGGGAAAGCAAGCGTAGTAAGGTTATTAGACTCTTACACAGTGCCTATTGCTCTGAGCACATTAATAACATGAATACCTGCTTTGGTTCTTTATTTTAACCAAGCAGCAGGAAACAAGCTTACTTTCATTAGTTACTGAGCAACTAAAATTTCTGTGCTTAGTACTTAACCCACTATATTTACTGGTGTACGCAGGAATGAGTGAAGAGCCTGAAAATCCTTTTGCTAGTCCAAATCTGAAACGCTAGGTAGGCTGGTCTACAGCAAGCGACTGCTACAAGTTCTGTTCAGAGACTCTTGGTTTCTAAGAAGCGGCTGACACTTCTTCTGTAGAAAGATAAATAACTTTTTCTTAAAGACCAACGCGTCTAGCTTTTTTTAACTTCTTGTCAAATAATGCTTTTTGCTGTGCATTGCTTTGTGAATCGCAAATAATTCACAGCAGGATTTTCTAGTAATGCTAGATTAGTCCCTCAGGACCTACAAATAGTCACCTGCTGCCAGGATGGTAGGTATATAATATTTGCACAAGAATTCACTGGCTGCTAATGTAAGAAACAGGTGACATTTGGTTCTTTCCTCAGCAAGCAGGCATTATTACTTTACCATCTGTGGACTTCTTCAATGTGCAAAATCACTTAAACCCTCTGTGTTTGACGGTACTTATCAAGGTCATGACCAAGCGATGCCAGGATTCAGCCGTTGGTGCTATTACCTAGTGTTCGTTTGAGAACGTCTCTGCTTCTCAAGGAGGGGCGGGGGGGGGGTGTCTCTGCTCCCCAAAAGGTGCTGTGCTCGCTGCCTTAAAAGAGGACATTGCTGAAATTGAAAGGCGAGCAGCTAAATCCTAATGCCTTACAAAAGAAATAGCCACTCAGGCAAAGACAGGAGAAGAAAATGCAGGGAAGACAAACAAGGCCTGCCTGCGTTTTGTACATACAGTCTGTAAGGTGGTCAGTTACATGGTCTTCATCAGTCCAGAAAGCAGAAATACATATTTGCTGTCAAAGTGTATGCTAAATTTAAGTAAAATAGACATGGCATACTAGCACTAGGCTTGTTCTCTCTGCCAGAACAGAGGAAACACATGGGCAGCAAGGAGCAGCAGAGAAACAACTCTGTCCTGCCTCCAACCCGCTGCGCTGCCTGTCACCTCACCGAAGGGACGGGGTGTAACGTGCTGTGACAACAAGCCAGTGGAGACCAGGAAGGCAGGAGGGGAGGCGCTGGAGTGAGGCTGAGCGTGTGGAAGGCTGGGGGAAGGCATTTTCCAAAGCGTTTACATGTTTGTTATCTTTAGTTCCCAATACACAAATTCGTAATTAAATGTCTTAAGCTAAATTCCCCAGGCCAAGGCTGTTTTGCCCACAAGAGCAATTGATGAGCGATTTCCCTGTCTTTACTTTGACTCATGAGTTGTCTCACTCTTGTTCTTCCTAGTTTTCTCTCATCCTGCTGGGGGTTTTGAGCTGCGCGAGCTGAGCTTGGTGCAAGCCGGCTCCAACCCATCACACTGCCCATAGCTAGAGATTGACTTTTGACGGAATAGGAGTGGCTAGGTGGTGTTTACACCTTTAAATCGATGTTTCCTTATCGCCATCCTATGGGACAGAGGGTATAAACGTGGCAGTGCACCATCCATCAGCTATGCATTAATGCTGTCGGAAATGGGAAAAGGGTGCTGGGAGGCAGGCATGCACACATCTGAGCTATGGGTAATGCTGTTACTGCTTGCTCCAAATAGTTTAGCACATAAGCAGAAATGTCTGCTCTGGCTGAGCAAAGAGCAGCCCAAAGGGAGTTAGTTCATTTGGGTCTGTTTACAGCTGTGTAGTAATAAAGACAAGCTAGAAAGCGCCACAGAGAGTAAAATAAGTACTTGCGTCATCCGAAGATGCTTAGTGTGTTTGAGTAGATTACTTCTCTGCAGTAACAAAAGCCCCAGTCTGGGTGTTTTGACCCAGTTAAACTGCCATAACCCACTAAACTGCAACCTGTCCAAGGAGAACTGTCTCCTGCCTTGGAAGAGAGCAGCTCGCAGTCTTCTGCCCCTATCTGTAAATGCTCCAAAAGCTGAAGACAAGGAGTAATTTATGTGTGAACTTGCCTCAGATTCAAGACTTGAGGATAAACAGTGTCTAGACACAGGGCCCTATCATAAGAAATACTAGACCTGAGCACCAGTTACTGATGCAAGAGGAATTTAAAAGTGCCTGTTTTCAAGTAGTTAAATGTACAATTCCCTGCTGCTTTTTCGCAAAGCCTGAGTAGTAGCCTTATGCTCTGGGAATCAAAACCAGCCTGACTTTAGGAGGACTTCAGCAATACCAGGTATGAAAAGCATGACTCCCTCCCCCTGCCCCATTACAGTAGCTGACTGGCAGTGGAGTACAGTAATATTTGAGAATTACTCCCATCAAAGCCCTGCAGCCCGGATGGAGTTAATTTGGGGGAGTTTCTCTCCCAGTTTCGTGTTTTACGTCCAGTTCTAACCCTGGTTTGCAGAATTACTTTGGCCACCTCCTGTCTTTCTCATCTCACTTTGCAGATGAAGAAAAGCACTCGTGTGAAGTACTAATGTTTGTAAATGTTATGACAGGATGATCTATAAAGTATTTTTAAGTGCTAGCTGGGGGAAGGAAATGTGAGGAGAGCAAAGAAAGGAGAGCAGGAAAACAAGCAAGAGTAGGAGAAACATCGTGGGCCTGGGGAAACGCTTTTCACCAGCTGCTCCACATTATTTTCTTTGTGCATGCTTCACAACAACATTTCCCTCCAACAATAAAGGAGACCTGCCCTCCTCAACAACAAACAATTAAATTAGCTACCCTGAAATAAGTCTTCGGGCAGGAATGCTTAAGGTCCTGCATCACTGCTTCCTCCCCACGCCCAGCCCGCAGCCCCTCCGCTCACACGCGGTCCAAGTTTTGACAGATGTCAGATGCACATGTGCATCTATTTTATAACCGCCACATATTGGATTGTGCTACAGAAAGAACAGAGGAGTTGTTTATGTACTATCAAGCCATATAAAAGTGACCGAGGCCAATTTTAAGATCCCCCAAGAAAAGGGCTGAAATTTAAGTGAGATCCACAAATATTAAAATCACACAAGACAGCTTTTCCAAGGCTTTGCGCTTTGGAGCGAGGAGTCAGAGAACCTGTCTGACTTCTGTTGCTACTAACTTGATCCAGAAAGAGAGTATGATTTCCTAAGTCTCGCTATTTGTGCCTCTTGTCTGTGCCCATTGCTGTAATGTGCATGCAGTCCCTGGGAAAGGGGCAAGCTCTGTGCTGGTACAGAGAATTAGGCATTCACAGTACACCAGCCTCAAAAGCGAGGAAGGCACACTTAATCATGTAGCTGTTACTAATGTTTGCCTGTTTCCTACTTCATAAATCATGGACAGAGGTCTGTAGCTATCCTGTAATGTTTAGCTCAACTCAGCACTTTTTAGGTGACGATCCTTCACAGGATTTTCTTCAAAACTCCATGTTTTTTGAACATTGGCTTCCTGAGCCAAAGTGTCCTGCCCTAAGTTGCAAGTTCAGGCTGCCTCTGCGCTCCCCACCTTGCTTGCTGTGAACAGATATTCACACTGCACTGCCATGGCTTGTCTAGAGCCATATCTTTCCCTTTGACAGAACTGAAAGAATCCACCATCCAGCTGCTTCTTTTTCTAATTGTGCCCATTCCTGGCCCACCTGGGTTACGGCCTTTCCATTTGTTCAGTTTGCCTTATGTAGCTGTTTCCTCTCCTGCTTGTCTTCCCAAATACTTTGCATGGGTCTGTATAGTCATGATTTTGACATTTCTGCTTTTCCATCAGTTGTATCAAATAGTCTTAGACTTTGGAGCAGTCCCTCTGGTAAATGGTATGGCTTTACTAATGTCATCACAGTTTTAATTAAGGTAGGTGAATCTTCACCACCTTGCCCCGTAGTTGCACATCAGGCACCTTTACCAAGATGGACCTGTCAGACATGTATTTGGACAGAGAATAATTTTCTGTAACAGCCTAGAAAGCATCACGAGACTGCTGGCAATACCTTGAGATCTAGTGGGATGTGATTCTTGCCAAAAGCGAACTGAAAGCCAGAGAGGGAAAAGTTAAATGCTCAGACTGGAGGGAAATGACTCCTGGTGAGACAACCTGTTGAAGGACTTCCAGATGTCTGGTGTGGGCCCTGGAGAATCAGTACAAGAGTAAGAGGGTAAGCACACTCCCACCGGGGAAGACTGAAAGGTCTGACAATACCTAATGAGCAAACCCAAACCTGATCCTAGCACCCCTACTCAACCAAAAGCCAGTAATAAGGATGCAGTGCATCTTTGTTACTGTCACGTCTAATCAGTGTTGGTCCCTGTCTTATTCTGATGTTCAGAGCAGCGTACCAGCTCAGAATATCAATCTCCCTACTTTTCTTTGTCAGTGAAGGGCTGCGCTGTGCTCTGTGCATGGGGTCGCAGCTGGGGATAGAGTTACAATGAGCTCCTGTCTTCAGCTCTGCTGACACTGGGGCTGGTTTTCCTTCAAACCAAAGGGGTGGGAATGGCTTCACACACACAGCCTTTGGAGGCAGGGAATAGAGTGATCTTAGAGACCACTTTTTAAATGGGAAAAAACACCTTTTCTTCCCAAATTGCAAAGCAGAACTGACTGATGTGAACCCTGGGTGCAAGTCTGCAGTACTGTGGAGCTCTGTCCTTCATCTCCGTCACCTTACTGAGGACATGGAGCCTTCAGGCAGCTGTGGGTAGAAAATGATGACCAGGCAGCTCAGGATTTTTATACAGCATAGCGAATGTGGGGTTAGGCCAGGCGTATGCAGGGTGCAATCGTTTCAGCCCATCTAGCAATGGATGGTGATTTGAAGGCAAGACTCAGCATTGCAGATTGCATCACCTCTAGCCTGCTTGCTCTTTTTCTGCTGGGAGAATTACTTGTGCTCCAGTGCCTTCATATTGGGGCACAGCTGCTCAAGCTCAGGGGTGCAGAGAAGTGAGCAAGAAGGAGGACCTCCCTGGGTCTGCCTCTCTGCAGTGAGACTGGATGAGAAAGTTTACCATTGCCTGAGGTAGCAAGTTACAGGCCATCTGTTTGCTGCTTTTTTCTTTTTACTGCTTTTCTTTCACAGGGATAAGGACATAGTCTTCTCCACTGGAGGAAGAACCTTTCATCTGTGGGTGACAGACACACAGCCTGCCAGCCTGCCTTCTGCTCTTGCAGTACTTCAGCACAAGTTACGTAGTCATTAGCCTCAGACCAAGCCCCAAAGCACATCTGGCCCTCACAGCAGACCTTGCTGCAAGGTGAATGAGCTCAAAACAGCTCAAGTCAGAAGGAAGAAAAGCATCTAACTTGCTATGCAAGACTGGGAAATGAAGATGAGTCCTGAAACTGTGCCTAGAGCAAAAGTCCACCTGTTCTACAGACCGTCATTCGGTGTCCTCCCGTAAAAGAGGGAGAAAGACAGTCTGCTGCCAGGGTTAGGAGTATGGGCAACAGCAGCTTGTAAGCTAAATTCTTCATTCCTTAAAACTGAATACCAATTTCAATTGTGCGATGCTAGCTTTGCATATTCACAGATTCACAACATGTCCTCATTTAATACTTTACAAAATGTCGCTGAAGCTGCAGGTATATCCCCTGCACACAAAGTGTGTTTGAGAGAACTGAACGACATGCGATGTGGCTTTTATTTTCCTTACTGAAATGGCAACACAGCTGCTTCCTGTGTATGACAAATGTACTTCTTTCAGTCGGGGGTGGGGTTAAAAGAGGTGATTCGGAGATACCGGCCAACTGCACGCACTTTGCAACATCTGGGCAAAGTCAAACAGTTCAGCTGGATTTGGCTAAGGAGAAAGGCTGTGCAGCTTGAGAGCTGCAGGAGGGGTAGCTCTGCCTTCTGCAGGGTGGTCGAGCCTAGACCCCAGTTCAGCAAGCTCCTGTATCCCTGCAAGCTTTTCCTTTCACTCCCTAAGTGCCAGACACGTTTTCAAGACTGGAACAATTCAGGATCCTTTCCTCCCTTGCAAGGGGATCTGCGTGTCTACTTTTCCATGTACACGTACCCCTTTACAAAAGGGAGGTATTTAGAGTCAAGTCTGCGACAGAGCCTGGAATTAATTAAAATGTCACTGCAATGAATCAAGCCAAAAGGAAGAATTGCCAGAAAATACAAATCTTTCCTCCCGCTCCCCTTCAGCAAGAGGATGCAATCTGTGGACTTACCGTGGCAGCCCCAGCCACATAACCCAGGAAGGTGACCACTCGCTGCTCTCGCAGGTCTCCTGCGTGGCCTTGGGGGGCGGCGGGCAGCCCTGCTCCTCCTGGGTTTCGCATGCTCTCATCTCCAGTGCTTTGAGCACCACTGACGAGTTGGTGTTTTTCAGCAGGGCGACGGCCTCGCTCCGGCTGACCCCCGTCAGGTCAATCCCGTTCACATTCAGGAGGATGTCACCTGAGACCGATAGAACGGAAGATAAAAAACTCTGCAAGTGTTTCCAGGATCCTGTCCCCACCCCCATGAACAAGCGAGTCAAAGCCACAGGCAAGAACTTGCTGCCTGATGCGGCTGTTTGTTAATCCTATCGTTTAACGTGGATGTGAAGCATATGTCAGTAAACGTGCCACAGGCATGAGGGAAGGGGCTAGATCCCTATACACAGGAGCATTGCCAGGCTGGATGGAGGCTTTGGTCCTCGTTTCTTGTCACATCATATTCTGCATCTGGAGCCAAACAGCACAGCTGGTGTCCTGCTGTACCAACAAGCTCTAGTACAGGCACCTGACGCTAGACCAGGTCTCCAAAGCCCACTTCCAGCTAACATCTTTTGTACTCAGCCCGAGCTTGAAACCTGAAAGCTCGAAGGTGGTTTTCTCCCAGCACTCCCTAAGCTGAGGACTGCCTCTCCAGCTGGCTCTTTGTAAAGTTTGCTTTGCAGAGTAACGTATTATTATTATTTTAATGTTAATGCCTGTTTGAATGGCCGCAAGCCAAAACATCTTTCTGTAGGCCTTATTTACAATGTAGGCACAGCAGCTTCAGAGTAAAATGCAAAGATGACCTCAATTACTACAGGGAGAACAATAAAGACATCATTAATGTCATGCAAGGAGCCAAGGAGCCAAGTGCTCTGCTACCCTCCGTGGCATGCTCCAATGCCAGGGTTTCCCTGGGTGCCCTCTGCGCTTCGCCTGCATGCTCCTCCAGGCAGGGGCTGTATTCACCAGCAGTCCAGGCAGTACGACATGAACGTTAACCTCGTCTTGTGGTCTGCCCCGATGAGACAGACAACAGCCTAAGGGCTGCTCCAAACCGTGCAGGCTTATGGTGCTGTTATAACATCACGTATTCATTTGTTTCTAATTTTATCAAATTAACTAGGCTGAATTTTCCATGCTGCCTCATGATGAATATTTTTTGAAAAATGTATCCCACTGAGAGGCAGTTATTTCCCAGCAGGAGGAAAGGGGAAACCTGCTGGTTTGCTCCTGTTGTCATGTTCTTACATGGGTTTTGATGAGCAGCCATAGCTCCCGTAAAAAGGAGGCTCCCACACGTGCTGGTGTTGGGTGCTGTGACCCAGGCTCCTGGGGCTTGGCTGGGCTGCAGCTATTCTGCCCCGCTTTTGGGTGCCTTCACTTCCCTCACATTAAGGAATTCCCTCCAGCCTCTGGGCAGCGACTGAGCTGAAGCTGAGCATAGGAGACGAAGGGCAAGGGGATGGGGAGCTGTATGGTTGCTGGATGCAGGATACCAGGTTACCTGACTCTTGGAGGGGTCACATCCTGAAAACTCAGAGTTTCACCATTCCTCCACTGCCTACCTATTCCCGCAAAACCCGCTGATAAAATATACTCCCCATCTTACTCTAAAGGCTTATTCATGCAGAGGGGGAGGGGCTATTAAGTTTATCACTCTGTTACATCAAGAGCCAAATGGAGTCACGAAGCCAGTGTTTCCAGGCATGATATTGAGCCACAAGGCACTAACGTTGCCTCATATATGATGGGAATTCTGCTCCTTTATATTTCTTTCAAAGCCATGAATGATATGACAAACAAGCACAAAAATTTACATTAAAAAACCATGAAGGTTGCACAATGAAGGTTTCAGTAGTTAGGCGATAATGGTGAAAGCTCATTTTCCTGTGAAAAATTTTTTTTTTCTTCCTACCAGAGTATGCCTACATCCTACTTCACAGACATGGTTACTGCTGCATTTTATACCTTTTCTGGTAGCTGACTTGACTCCCTCTAATTTCACACATCTCCAAATCTATGGGAAGGCTGAAGATGTCAGGGTGTGATGCTCTTTCTCTATCTCTCTGTTGTTTAAAGGAAGCCTTTGAATTAAAGCAGACTTTCAAAATCCCCTCTTTTTACCTGTTTTTATCCTGCTGTCTCTGCTGATAACCCCTCCAGGTTCAACGCTTATCACGTAGATAGGCAAATCCCATTCGCGGTTAGATGCACCGCCTGCTACAGTCATTCCCAGCGATTCTGTGTGATCTTTCCAGACAGCCACCACCTTCTCGTGACAGGTGACGGCGTGAAGGGTGCTCTGTGATGGAGAAAACAGCAACAACAAACACAGTGAGCATGGGAACCTCCCTGACATCTTAGGTATTTTCTACTGAAATGAATATTCATTAGGGAATACCAAAGCACTTCACAGCTACCTGCCAAACCTGGCCAGATGGCAGCATGACTCTTTCCAGGGCTTAGGCATCTCCAGAGTCAGAGCTACCACCAAGACAATCCATGTTTTAATAGTTAAAGCTAGGCACCACTCCCATCAAAATCAGAGGTGTTTTAGTGTTGAGACTAATACAAGCAGGTCCTTTAAATATAAATAAGAAATGTGATTTTAAAAAGAAATGTTCTTGATATTAATATCACTAGTGGTCCTCATGTCTTTGACTATCAGATCACAGTTCTTTGCTACTTCCAGTCTGAACGTCATCTGTATAGTAAATGAGAAACGGTCCACCTGGATTAAAGGAATAAAACTCTTGAGGACAGATTAGAAGACAGACACTTCATTTGCTCTTCCAGATTGCTGTGTTTCTGTATAAATTACTGGTGGGAATATACTCAAAGAATATGTGTTTCTGTTCAGGAAAAGAGAAGGACATTTATAAACTGAAAAGCCATCAGCTTCCAGGGTGCTTTTCCTAGTACTTGTGTTTAAAAGGTCACTTTGGGACAGCCACCTCTACTGTCTGAGGACAGCCATCCCCTTATTCCTCGCTCTGTACAGGAAAAGTTACATACACACTGGTGGTCGTGCAATAACTAGTGTATGAGTGAGGGTGAAACAAACTCACAGGCGGCCTCAGGACGGAGACACAACACAAGCTCCAACAAAACATGTGAACTGAATGTCACATTTACAATGCATCCAGCTCTTACAGAAGAGTTCAACAGACAAGGATGCTTCTCCAGAAAATCTGGATTTAAATGTTGATTGCTTTGATTTCCTTAAGTATTTCATAAGCTGTGCTCCTGGCATCAACTCTTGAAGATCCCAGCCCCTTTTGCAAGAACAGCACCATCCATTCCAGGCTCATATGTAGATATAATAGCATGCTGCTAAACACATTTCAAATTTATATTAAAAAAACCCTCAACCTTCTCATTCACAAACATGACCTCACATTTATTATATGGAAAAATAATCTATAAAACTCATTTAAAGCCACTTTAATCTCTTCTTGGAAATCTGAGATCCCACACAGACATTCCACCTTGATTCCTGGGCCAGCAGCACGGAAAGTGGAGCAGGTGAGTCCTCAGCTGCTCCTACAGAGACGGTAACGGACAAAGGAAGGCAGTGGCAAGGAGTTTTTATGGGAGTAGGGCAGGCTATATCTTTGTTTTTTAATGGTATGTTTGGTGAGACTAACTCCACATCAATATTTCTGTGATGCAACTGTGACAATAAAACCCAGAACCTTTTAGCAGCTTAGCAAAGGATCTCTAGATGCATAAGCAGAAGAACAGGGACTGCCACAGAGCTCCAGGAACAAAAAGGCAGAGAGTTCATTGGAAAAGGTCTTCTCTTAGTCACCGGGACAAAATCCAAACTGATATAGTTGGGCATATCACACCTGACCCATACAGAACACAGACACTGTGTCAGAGTAATTGGGCTTATGGCTTGCAAATGAACCTAAATATTTCTGAAGGTTTTACAACTCCTTTAAAAAAAAAAATGTTCCAGTCCAGATAGTTTTGACATTTCACCCTTGTCTTTAAGGTGTAAATGTTTTAAACAGAGTAGTTCTATCTTTGTGCAAACTAAACTTCATGTTTCATCCATGTTTGTGCAAAAACGTTGTCTTTTTTCCCTTGGAAAGGAACGGCTTTCCATCAGGAAAAGGCCACTTCCTGAAGCTTGTGGGATAGGGGCACCACTAATTTTCACAAAAACGCAGTCTGAAATTTTGTAGCAAAAAAATGAAATTGGAATTAGACTTGCAGGTCCGCGTGCTCAGAGGAACCCTGTTACTTATGCAGTGTCCATCATGTCTCAGACACCAAAAACGTTAGCTGATAAAATGGCTAATGCTCTATGTTTGAGGAATAGGTGCGGAGAGAAGCAGATTTCAAAGCAATGCTTGGTAAGAAATTGTCCTGTTACATTTCAACGAAGAATCATAAAAGTATTAGCACTTGTATGCTCAAGCATGTCGGACCAGTTTTCCTTTGAAGCTACTCTTCCACATGTCATTTTTTACATGATTGCAGAGAGAAAGGAATTGAGGTGACTCAGCTGAGACGAAGGCAGTGATGAAAGGAAAGTAAAGCCTTTCTTAGTAAACACACGTAGAGCTTTCTTGGAGGTACAACTGATAATGAGTAAACCAGTTAAAAGGCAGTGTTTATCAGTGCCTGCATTTCAATGCATTCTCTTTTAAACAATTGTCCTTCTCTGTCATTTTGAAGTGACCCCAGAGGTCAGGAGAAGAAAAACATAACAGTTCATCTCCTCCTCTTTTTAATTTTTTTCTTTTCTGTATATTTGCTGGAAAATAAATATTTACAGCAGATTATCACAACATCAAAGCCATGACATGTGTCCCGCAGGCAAAAGATGTAGCCGTGCCTGTTTGGAAAATGTACTTCACCTGAAGGCTGATCTGCTCATATGGTCAGAAAACACTCCCTGCTCAAGCAACAGGGCGACAGATTCGTTTTACGTACTAGGCAATTTGTTAGAAAGGAGTAAGAAAACAGTTCCAATTAAAAACGAGTGCTGTTTAATTAATGGCAAAGCTCCCACTGACTTCAAAGAAATTGAATCTGGGCCGTTTATACGTTACAGCCCAGCTTAACAACCTCAGCTGCACAAGAAAGTGTTTCTGACATCTTCTCTTTTCTGAATCCAGACAGCAGCCAGAACAGTTTGGGCTGTTCCTCCCTATCTCCATACACAGGAAAACAGCTCAGTGAGAGCCTGTGCAGGACCAACCTCCCTGCACACCATACACCCAGCATCACTGCTGCCAGAGAAGGCTGTGGTCACTACAGACCATCCTCCTCTTTCTCCATAGCCTTGTTGGCTGCGTGGCTGATTGCCATTGGCACTGGCCTGAAAGAGAGCCGCCTCCTCACGCTTTCCAGATGGATGCAGGCTGTCATGAGGGCAATGGCTTGCCCAAAAGTGATTCCTGAGCTGTTGTAAGAGCAAGACAGCTGCTGAAAGCTAGAGTTTATTCTTGGTGCTGAATACAGCTAAGGCTTGAGAGCAGATTTCAGCTCACGTTTACATACATGCTCTATGAGAGCTGCTTCCCTCAAAAAGAACATTTCTGACCTGCTAATATCACCTCCTACAGTAAGCTCAGAGGACAACAAACCCCTTAAAATTAATCAGAATTCAAGTCAGTTAGCAATCTATCAATCACATATAATAAAACAATCCCACTGATGGTAACAGGTAGCAGACTCATCAAACCACACACACATAGGAAACTCCCTTGACAGTAGAGTCCAGCCAACAAGCATTGCCTTTGTTTTGAGCAGGACCATGTGCTGCATTAGGACACTGTACAGGCCCTATGCTTGCAAGCATTACTCCTGCACTAATGTCTATTTAAAAACGAGTAACTTTTTAAGCATGCCAAAGCCTGGAGTTTAAAGATCTTGAATTGCAAATGATGTTCAGTTAAACCTTCAGCAAAAAAAGCATAAGAAATCCAAACTGACACACTCATACCCTATAAAAGGGCAAATAACACTCCAATAATGATTGTATCAGACCAAAAGCCCACAGTGCCTGAAGCTCATCATGTCCCACTGGCTGTAATTGTCTCCTGATCTATTGCCAGAGCATTTTCTCTGATATAAACCCTCCACTGCACACCCACAAAGCTAAAGGGAGCTAGGAACAGCACAGAGTTTTCTTTTTTTGGCAGTGGTCTTCCCTGGAAAGTTCCCAAATGGTGGCACTGGACAGAAGCCCACAACAGCATGCCACTCACGTGCTTATGTAGTGCCTACCTCTTGTGGCAAACTGGAACCCCCCCCTAAAAGCCGTGACCTGTCCAACAAAAGGACTGTTGCAATGTCAACACTGGCCCCTCAATCTCAACACTACCCAAAATAATGTTGGATTTACCAAGAATTCCCATCTAACACCTCTCGGTACAGGAAGAGAAAATGAGGACCTATGGCAGTTTAAGGAAGACAAGTCAAGTTCCCATGTGGTATCAATTAATCAGATCAATGTAGTAGAGCTAGCAGGTGCTTGGCACTTCACTAGAAGTCATACAGTAGCAACACAAGCTAATTACTGTCCTACACATATCTCCCTAAGGAAATCATTACTTCATTAGCAAGTAATGCCTTGCAGATGCATGATTAGTTGGGCACTATTTGCTACTGGGTAGTAGCTACCCAGTAGCATTGACTCTGCTCTGTGGTTTAACTCCTGCTGATCCAGTCTCACCTGACAAGGACTGTGATTGTGACTTTGTGGAAATTAAAAACTAAAAATAGATAAAACCCCACTAGTATATTTTTTACACATAAAAACACTGAATAATGTAGTTAAAAAGAAAAAAAGAGAAGAAAATAAGCCCTGAAAAAATGGCTCTTTAAGCATTTGTAAAATGCAGAGCTAGGCTTGTCTCCTGGCTTACAGCTGCGCACCCTGACAGCTGGTTCAGTCCAAAGGTCCCTTTAAGGACACATCTCGCTGCCCATCAGGGAGGATGGATTTAAACCAGCCCTGCCACCTCCTTGATACACCCCTGGCACGGGTGGCCACGGCACCAGCTCATGAAGGTTTGCATGAGTAGTGACACTCAGAGCGATTAATGTAAATTATCACGTGACTTTAAATTTAGTGAAATAAACAAATTCAGCTCCTGCAAGGACATACCTTGCTCTGTCTATAGTGCAAAGAAAAACACAGAGTAAGCCTAGAAAAGGTATTTTCAAAGCTCTTGCTGCATTAGTTTATGGTTTAAAACCTCATATATTTGACCATAAGAGTCTCTTTGCCTTATGCAGAGAGCATATTGCAAGTCTAAATGCACTAAACACATGATGTAACTGGGCACAGAGGAGCAGCTGGAGGGACAGCTTGGTAGCCAGAGCCTACCTGGGCTATCTGGGCGAGAAGGTTGCTCTGTGCCTTGTGGCCCTGGGTTCGGTCTGGCTGTGCTGCCGTGTTGCCAGCCCTCACAGCCCCCATATCATGTGAGTGCCAGGTGTTGCCAGAGCAGAACCAATACATTTTGGGTCCAAAGCGCCACAGAAAGACAGCACACTCGCAGTGGCCAAGGAGACCACAGCCACTGTCTGCCGCCAGACTGCCAGCCAGGTCAGAGCATGGGTATCTTCAGAAATGATCAACAGGCTAATAATGACCATAATTTTCAAGCAGCTTATGGGAATCTCTCAGGCCAGCGTATGAAAGCTTTTTACCTGAAGACTTTGCTCCAGATGGAGAAACTTCAGATAAGCCTCTTACTTTCATTGGAGCACATTGCCCTGTGCTGGCTCACACCACCGGGCAGGTCTGTGCCCATGACCAGGATGCTGTGTGCATGTCAGCCCACTGCCCCACCACCGCCCTTCACCTTCTCCTTCCCTCCCCACCCCGGACAGAGTCAGGGAAGAAGGAACGTATAGATAATGACGAACACAGCATTTACATTTCCACTGCAAAATAAGACATGTTTCCTGCGGTGACAGAAACCAGAGATTACACCCTGGGACACTAGAATGCTAGCTGCCCTCCCAGTCCCCTGTCCCACGGATGGCAGAGAAACCACACGAGCGCTTGTGCCCTCACCTTGAGAGGGTTGTTTCTCTCAGCTGGCCAAGGCTGGGGGCTGCCACCACTGTAACTCCAGCCCGTCTCCTGCAAGATGTCGGGGGTCTGCTGCCTGGTATGCCGTGACACGATGAAGTGAACCTGCTTCTCGCTGGCCTGTGGGAGGAGGTACAGCATGAATCCCACCGCCCTGGCATAATAAACCCCTACACTTCAACCCCAGAGGATTCACGAAATGTGGGTCCCATTTAAGTGTAGTTTGGATTTCCCACTAATGTGGTTGCAATGACATAAAGCAGTAGCATCAGTTCAGGTCAATAAAATCCATAAAAATTTACTGCCAGCTACTTAATAACTCTCTTGAAAAATTGGTGCTAACCCTGAAAAACCCTTCCTATCTGCCTCAAATTTGGCTGGAAGCAGTGATCCATCACAGTAAGTGCTGACCAGCTCTCACATGCACCTGCATGCACCACTGCAGACAACCAGAGCTACTGCTGCCAGACAGGAACTCTGAAAAAGATGCAGTTAGCCCTGTAACGAGGGATGTGCTCAACCCTTGGCTGGTGAAAAGGGAATAAACGATGTAACTGAGTCCGCCTGCATGCAACGAGCATGGCAAATGTAAGGCAGCATCAAGAAAGGGACGTGCAACCATTTTGAAAAGTAAAATCCTATGCATCAGAGCATAGAGAAAGAGGGAGGGCATATGCAAGCACATAGAGTAACAGTTTAGGATGGGAAACTAGCCCAAACTCTCACCTTAGGAACAGGAACTGCAAAAACAATTAACCCAAAATAAGCTCAAAATGCTTCTGGGCTTTTTTGCACAGTGCGGTCATAATACTTATGTGCCTGAGAGGTGCTGCAAAACTTCTGCTGGGTTAAGTTTGCTCATTATTTGGTGTTTTGTGTGTGCCTGATATTAGTGTATTAATTTTGTGTACAGGTGAATTTCTTCTGTCTTATTGAATCACCGCTGTTTCCCTAGAAGCAAATAGCTTCATTCTTTCTTCACTGAGGCTCGTATGAATCTGTTCAAGACAACACTGATGCAGACAAGGAGCTGAGAGGGAGTGGGGCTTAGCAGGGTAAATCATAGGTGTCTGCTATAAGGTCAAAGTGACATACTGAACTGAACTGTAGAAATGGCCTCAATGCTATAGAAGCATGCTCAGAAGATAGAAGAACTAATCCTATAATCTCCATCTTTACAGGCTAAAGACCCTGGTGTTGTGGCAGGCAGAAGGGGGTCATAAGGGCCAGCCTCCACAGGCACTCCTGCCTGCTTGCTTGCAGGTTATTACCGAGGAACTGCTCAGTATTTAACATGGAGCCCCCCTGCAAGCACATATGGAGGTCTGATTCCCCTGGGGCTGCAGTAGCAATGCGTGTTTGTACTGCAGCCCCGGGGGGCATCAGACCTCCAGACTTGCTTGCTGGCACACTGACGTGCCCTGCTCGCTGGGGAGAAGCTCCAAGGAAAGCTGGCGTTGAACAAGCAGCTGGAAACCAAACCCAGATCCAGTTGCGCTATTGAAATAAAATCTCCCACAGACAATTAACAGAAGCCAGAGGAGGCCCCTGGGATTTTTGTTTTTATAGTTTGGTTTGTCTTTTCTGGAGCTGGATTTAATAGCAGTAGCTAGGAGTTAAAAAATGCTTTTGAAAAATGCCAGTATAGTTAAAAAAGCAACCTACCTCTCCTAAATCTCCAACTTCAAGCCTGAAATCTGCATGTTCAGGCTGTGCTATTTCCAACAAAGGTGGTATCTCAGTAAAAAAATGTGCATTTGGTTACTTTCCCAATATCTTGGGAGATACTAGTTTTTTCACCAGCAACTCAAATCTCCACAGCTTCATAATGTATCATTTGGTACATACACACCTATTTCAGAATAACTTTCTAGGTATTTTTACAAGGTCTGTTTTCATGGAATATTAATCCCTGAACTCTGGACTCAACTGGTACCCAGAATGCTGTATCTCGGGAGAAAGTACCACCCTGACCCTAGTTTGAAACCTGATTGAGATGGAGCTGAACAATACCAAAGCAAACCTAAGGGCATATGGCCCCATGAAAATCCAGTTTTCTCTAAAACAAACAACTTCAAATTACGCAACTTCTGTTTGAAAATCATCTGCTGCCACATGGTTAGTCTCAAAGTTGGTTATTTAGAGGAAGGTTGTAAATGTGATTAATTCTTGTAGAACGACTAGCAAAAGTTCAACAAGAGTCTCTACTGCAATGTCACATTTTTCTCCAGGTCAGTCAAGTTGAGTAATTTCTCAGAAGTCCAGAGTATTCTAAAAAGTTATCCAAACAACAAGATCAGCTTTTGTATTTATGTACTTCTTTACTTTCAATACTACGTATAAAAGCCCGTTAACATTTCTAATGATCAGAATATTAATTACTGCCTCATTTTGATCCCTCCCTCCTTCTGTCTTACTACTTGTTTTCCCACAATTTCTTCTCTGTTTTCTGCTGAAGCAAGAATTAAAGAAATGATGTTAGCTTTGAAACCAAATACAAGTAATAGCTGCAAGATTCTACTAGAATTAAAATCTGTGTTACAGCACAAGCAAGTCAAGCTGAGAGACAGAGACACGGTGGCAACTTCTGAGCATCTAGTAGGCAACTGCATCTTAAAAGGCAGCAATGCTGATCTTGGCAGAAGCTGCCCCATCTCTCACAGGGATGATGGAGCACTGATGTGCTTCACATCACGACCTGCTTTCTGCTGGCGGCGGTTGCCGTGATGGAGAGGGGGTTGTGTGCCTGTCACAGCTGCTCTGAACTGTGGCAGGGGAGAGAGGACGATGAACATCTGGGGGCAGTAAAGTCTGGCTCAACCCATGCAGCTCAGCTTTATATGCTCACACGAGCGCCCACTGACCTGTTACCTCGTTCCTTTGCTTGTCACTCCCATGGAAAACAGATGTGGAATGTCACGTTATTTAGATTAAAAGTGCCGCATCTGACACAAGGCCATGACTAAAGATGACACGACAAATGGGAAGCAGCAAACTCCCAAGTGTTACGATGTGTGCACGTTCCTAATTAGCACTTACGCGTTTTCTTCATTTCAGTTCTTGTGACTGAGCTTATAAACAGCCAGACACCTAATCTACTGATTGACAACTGCTTCACATATGCTAATGTATAATTGCTAAAGGCCTGAAGAGTCAAATTCATCTCGATTATTCATTATTCAGAAGCAAAATCTAATCAGATTCCACCGAAATCTGATCTTCTCCCAGCTGCGCTTGGCCTAACAAGCCACCACCACCTTTTAGTGAATGTTAGTTCTGTTTTTAAAGAAACCGATGGCGTATTTGAAGTTTCCACCACCATTAATTTGAAGACTTGAGCGTACTGTGAGTGACACATGCTGAGGTCTCAACAGGCAGGATACTGTTGAGAAATCAGAGGACACTGTAAAACATTCCTTCGTGTAAGAAGCAAATGCAAAACACTTGTGGCTTCAGTATAATGTTTTTCTCTGGAATAACATGGAAACAGGAAAGGCAAATGATAATTGATGAAAAAACATGACAAAAAAGACACAGGTTCTGGGAATTTTGCATTAGACAAATGTGATTCATAGAGCTCACATCAATGCAATGTAATCGTGGCTGTTTGGAAACCTGAGTCTCCCCTTTGATGGGCATGTTGTTTAAATTCCCAGGGACTGGTGTGCATTTCAAGCATTATTATAAATAACATCCACTCTTTGGAACCCAGTAAGAGCTTTAGTTGCATTTTTAAATACTTGTGTGTGAATGGTCTCATTAGTAATTTTTTCCATTTCATCTCTAGTCTGCATGTGTTTTTTGCTTATGAAGCACTGTTTCCTTGTTTTGTAGCCATAAAGAACTGTTCCAAGAATACCAATTTTTTAGAAAGGTTTTCATTCCAGACTTGTTACCCTTGGAGAATTTAAACCTCCCCCCCCTTGCCTCCTTCTGCTCGCAGTTAGTGAGCTACATAAAGTAATCCAAAAAGATGCTGGACCAGGATTTCAACAACCAGCATTATGCAAGGGGACACCATTTTCTTTACCTATGCTATAAACTTCTCAGTAGAATCTGGCTACAGTCAAATACGAACCTATGCTAAAGGAGGAATCCTTTCCACAAAATTCATGGACTTGAACGCTTCTTTCAGTCTGACTTGTGTTACCCTGATTATACCTGTCGGAAACGGGAAGCAGCCAGCCTGATTTGACATCTTGTTATTGAGGCACATGAAATTCTTCAATATGTAAACCCTCTGCATGCCTCCAAATGAAATGTAAAATTGCACAAGTATAATGACTGCTATAAATATGAGATAAAAGCAACAAAAGATTCTTGGCTTTGCTTTTTATGTTGAAGTTTTCTAAAAACGTAGGCTGTAAAGAAAGGAAACAAATGAAGATGGTTCTGGAGGGGAAATTAGGCAGAAGCTGACTGATTTTGTAGTTCAGAAAGGCACAGGGTTTTTTTCTGACAGTTTTGTGGCAAGACTGATTAGTACATTGCAGAGGTACCCCTTTAGTTATCCATATGAGCCTAAATAGAGATTTATAAAAATGACAGCTACAGATTCATTTTTTCCAAAATACATGGATTTCTTTATGCTGGATTTAGGTAAGAAATATCTACAAGGTATGAAGTACCTTCAGTCATAAAACACACTTATGGGAAACCACCAAGCCTGGGATGATGATGTTCATCCTGAAACATGCTGACCATTGCCTTAGGGTACTCTGGTTTGCTCCAGGGCTGCACCAGAGAGCACTGTGGCTCCTTCTGAGCTGCAGAAGTCAGGACCCAGCTAGACCTGTGTCTCCCAGGGTACAGCCTGGCCTGCCTTTTGGAGATGGCATTACCCTTTGGTGATGCACAGAAAATACAGATGTTTACATTGATCTGTACATCACAAAGCCTGATGGTAGCACGCATCACTGCAAGAGTCCATGCTCATATTCACCCTTGTACCCACAGTGAAACCAAGGAGCTTTTACCAGTGTAAATTCCCATCTGAGCTTGACATGTCTCCTTCCCTCCCCCAGATACACACACATTAAGTTTGGCCCCCGCTTTGCAATGGACAGTCAGAAAAAGCTGCCTGGTTTTTGCAAAGTTCAGAAAGCAGGGTCGAAGTGGTGGTGACAAACCTGTATCAGCTGGGCTGCGCTCTCTGGACTGCCGTACCGATGGTCATGCCCATTGATGGCCAACACCCGGTCATTCTCCTGAAGCTGTCCATCACGGGCTGCCATGCCGCCTTCCAGCAAGTTGAAAATAAACACCCCTGGCTCATCAGCCTTGCGGACCAGCTTTATTCCCAGCTGCTCATCTGGACTGCTTTTGTTTAGCACAACATGGAAACAGTCATCCCTATTGCAGTGAGCATCAAGGGAAAGTCCACTGTTTCGGCATCGGTACCTCTGCTCTCGGAGCACCGTCAGCCGGAGCACCTGGCAGGGTTGCTTCAGGATTGACAGGGCGTAGTTGTGAGGCACATTTTTGATGTCCATGCCATTTACCTGGAAGAAAGGAGCATAAATCAGCCGCAGAAAGACCGTCTAATCTGAATTGGCACTGGAGAGGGCAGATCTATTTACACAGATGTCTTCATACGAAGTGACGTGCGTTATTTCAAACTGTGTCACGTAGGGGGCCAAGTTTGCGGTACAGAACAGTCTTCCCCCCAAGGAAAGGACGTGCTGTAGAGACACTCTCTGCCTTTTTTTTTCCCTTTTCTCGCTGATAGTCTCCAGACATACATGTTATTTTTCAGCTTTATTATTGCTCTTTCCCAAGCTCCAATATCCTTTCATATATCTTAGTTTTATTCCACTAGCTTCTGATTTCAAATCACCTTGCCATCCTTTCCTTTCACTCCCACCACTTTCCTGCTGTTTCTCTTCTTCATTATCTCCCAGCTGTCCTAGGTACAGCCAAAAAAAATGTTCCCCACTAATGAATCTCTAATTAAAATGAAGAAAAGGGACTCAGGTAGAAGTTTAAATGCCCTGGATATTTACTAGCAATTATGCTGATATACCACACCAGAGAATTGGGCTTTTTGTGTTTCTCAGTGTTTTCCAGGTAAGAATTAGCTCAGGTGGTGGTAAAACTGCATAACTGCCACTTCTTTAATTTGCCTGGGGGAAAGAAAGAGAAAAAAAAGAGCTTCCAGTCAATCCTGTCATATCCATGTGTGTGTAAGAGTGACTAGGTATTACACTTTATCATTGCTAAATGAAAACCATTTGCAAGGTCGTAATTTGTTGCTGGCTGGAAAACCCATTTCAGACAAGTTATTTCCATGTAGTTTTACATTGCACAGGTCAAACCATTTAAATATTAAGAAATGTCTCCAAAGTGCAACAAAAATATTCCCCAGCATGGACAAAAACATTCGACTGGCATTTGTTTTTGCAGCATGCCTGTGTGGGCATCACAGGGCTGTCCCTACTGTGGTCTGATGGGGGGACTGCACCCCTACAGACACAGCTCAACTAACTTTAAGTTTCCAGCTTGGGTACCACAGGCGTGAGCTGCATCAGCATGGGGCTGAAATTGCTGGGAATCCTCAGTAAATCCACGGGCAGTCAGCCATGGCCAGGAAGAACTGAGCTGGGCCTGTCCATGCTGCAATCACAGCTTCCCACTGCAGTTTGGATGTGCCCTGCAGCAACAGTTTTGGCTCAGTGGTGCCATTAACTCTGCCGTTCTGTGCTGGCACCAGGACAAAAAGCCTCCCCAAAATGCACAACTGGGTGACACTCATCCAGCGGCCACCTGGAACCACAATCCAGAGGCATGTTTAAACAGTGCCAGAACGAAGTATGCCTACATCATTATCCTGAGAAATCCCTTTGGCCAAGGTCTGTTAGACATGAAGTAGAAGGCATGTCACAACGCTGGCAAGCCTCAAGTGTCCTCAGCTACCACTGAGGTCAGCAAAAGCTAGGAAAGCATGGTGGCTTACAGGTGGTGCTCTGAACTTCAGAGGACAGTATCCTTACTCATTACTCACATGAAATATGTAGTAGAAGAAGTCAATAGGTCTTGAGAACTACTAACTAACCCTACCAGCCAGGCATGCCAGAGCAGGCAGTAAGATGGACGTCCAGAGCCCTACCTGAAAGATGACCCTGAGATATACATGCCAGACCTTGAATTCCACCCTACTTCCAGCTCCTGTAGCCTTACCCCAGCTAATGCCACTCCAGTTAGCCTGGGTACCAGCACCAGTCTTTCCATGGCAGCATGGCCCACAGTGAACAAAGCAGCCTGCTCAAGTGCTTATCTGTAGTTTGGAAAACCTATGCTGAGTTCTTTGTCATCTCTGGTCATGCTGTCATCAATATTTGAGCTAGCTGATTTAAGCTGCTCTGGGTATACCAGGGTGAGCTGCAGCTGTACCTTTGGCTTGCAATGTGGATATGACTGTGCACGCCAGCTACACACCATCAAAGCATCAAAGCAAGGAAAGGAACTAGTATTTTCTGTCATCACTCTTTTCTTCTAAGGACTGATGCATTAATGTAATTTAGCATGCTTGCAGAGCTCCAAGTCACTGCGGCAGCTGAGAGTGCAGTTCCCATTCAAAAACTGTTGCTGAAGCCACTGCTCATGAGATACATGATCTTTAACCATCTGGCCTAATTCTTGTTCATCTGTTACACATTTCTATAGAAACAGAGGCAGAAGTAGCAGCCAACAGCTAATCCATGAATGCTGCTCAAGTTTGTTCTCAGAGATTTCACCTGTGGCTGCTGGTGGAGCAACACTCCCAAAATAGAGCAGGCAGTGTCTGACGCTCTGTGGTGCTGAACACGTCATACAGAGGAGCTAGGTGCTGAAATAACTTAACCCTGATCAGGCCCTATCACCTATCCCAGTGTAAGTGGGATGTAAAGCAATGGAAACTTCACTAACTGAGAGTTAAGCCCATAGTTCAGTAGAAACAAACTGGACAAAAAGCCCAGCCTCTGCTTTCTGAAAAAAAACTTTTGCACCACTGGGTTGGAAATGCCAACAGTATATTGCATTACATTGCATTTTGGATGTACCGTGTTTGGGTAGAAATCAGAGAGTCCTGGTAGTGAATAGGAAAAATAAACAAATCTGGAACCTTGAAAACAGTTGAAATGAATGAAATCATCACAGCATGCAGAGGAAGTGAACATCTTTCTGCATACGTTATTTTACCCACACAAACAAGCAACATTGCAAATCTCATCTCATGATGGACTTACATCGTCTTATTCTTTGTTAGGTTATGCTCTATCTTGTACCTACACAGTACTATACCTTTAGGATCATGTCTCCAGGCAGCAATCTTCCATCTCTGGCAATTACCCCATCTCGATAAATATGCTGTATAATAATGTGGACCAAAGGAGTCTCACTGCCTCCCACAATCCTAATGGCCAGGTTTTCATGTGGATCAGTACGGTTGATCTTAATGCAGGTAATTTCCCCATCTGGAATCAGGTGATACAGTCTGGGAAAACCTGGAAATGCACATTGTAAGGTATTTATTTGACATCACAGCTTTGCTTTGTTAAAACATGTACTGCACAACTTCAAGTACCTGCCAGTAATCCAAACTAGGTTTTATGTGTGGATGTGATTTATACTAAGTGGGGAGGAAAGGATACATGTGTTTGCTGGTGGACTTGAAGGGATCTTTTTTTAATTAATACATTCAAGCTTCCTTTTTTTTCTACAAAATACAGCCCCAAATCTTTGATGTAAACCAGACAGATGAAACGTACTTAAGGAAAAAAAAAAAACCAGTTACATGTGTTAATATTTTAAGGTAACAAAATATATTTTTAGTCACCAGAGACCCCTCTGAACCAGGCCGCAGTTCTTTGCTGGCCCTAGACCAGATGGTCATGGACGCCTCAGCAAACCTCCATCCCCACTGTGGTGGGCTGCCCACCCTGTCTCACTGGTAGCTTCCCCAGCTGGCCTGAGCAGTACCTGCCCTGACTTCCTCCATTTTCGGTGCGGTAGCTGAGGACTGGGTGCTTGGCTTGTGACATCCAAGGAAGCAATCTTTTACCTTCAGCTATCAGAAAGGTGAGATTTCTCAGGCAACCCAAAGCAAACAATAGTTTCCCTACCAGACTCCTCTCCTTTCAACACTGCTTAGACTCTAGGAAGTAGGAATGACTGGCTCTTACTGCAACGTGTCTGTATTAAAACCACAGTACGCTCAAGGTGCCTGGAAGGAAAGATCTCCGGTGGCACTGGCAACCTGAGTTTGGAGGGAGAGACTAATGGTGGGGAGGGGTCCTTTTTGTATTTATAATGCACTGGATAAGAATATCCCCTTCCAAACCCTGCTTTTCAACTGGCATGTTTCTTTTCACAGCATGTCACTAATACTTTCTTTCCTTCTAGATCAATTCAAAATCATTTTAATCCACATTCAATAGTGTGCAAAGTTGAAGTAAAAGCGCCAGAGAGCTTTCTAGCACAGGTGTATCAGCCTTCAATTATTTTGAATCCCCCCCTAGGTGAGAGAAAGCTTTTGCATTTTTTATGTGTGGGTGCAATCCAGTGCTTCTATGGAAAACCTGTAAGTTGAAAAATTAAGTGCTAGTAGTTTTTTCCAATAACATATTTTAGAAGTGAAAGTACAGTGACTGTTACTGAATAGTGGCAAAGTGTTAAATGAAAATGAACAGAGCAGTATCTGAGGTAGAATAAATATTTTCTACTACAGAGTTAGCAGGAAACAAACCAGCAAGGCACCAAAACCTTTTGGGAGAGAGCAAGGGGAAAGAAAGAACAGGAAAAAAATATTAAGAAACACCATGGTGCATCCCTTACCACTTCTTTGATCATATGCTCTTCGGGACGGGAAGCTGTCTTCCTCCATGTCTGTAAAAAGCACCTACCAGTAGCACAGACTTCGACTTTGTAGTTTTACACAGAGTTGACAGGTAATAAAAGTCTATCTAGATAACTATGCAGCTTTTATCAGCCTAATATCCAAGTATTCATTTAGTTTTTACTCTCGTATTAGCAGTTTCTGTGCTAATACAGGTTTACTTCAGCTTTTCACACAACTTTAGTGTCTCAGGAATGGAAGGTGCTTCATTTTCCCCATATTTCTCTATTTTCTGAACATTCCTTGCCCAGCTTGTAACTTGTTTGCTTCTCTCTAGCCTGAAGGGTGGATTCACCCCATCTAAATCCAGGCCTCTAAGCCAAATGCATAATTTGGTGATCTACTTGCTCTGGCTTCCTTTATAGTGCATGGGCACGCAAAGGGAGTGATACCCACTTCACCATTAAATCACCTCTGGAGGTGCTAAACTCTCTCCACTGATATGTAAGAAGAAAGAGGCAATTAACTCTGGCGTCTCAGCGGGGCGCTTGAAGTCAGACAATATAAGTACTCCTCAAATCACCAGAGGCCTGATCCCTGTGTCAGAATAAGCATGCACAGTTTACACTCTCGTTGTGGCTATAAGGGGATTTTCATGAAAAATGCAAATAATAATCTGGATCACCAAATCTTCTCTGCATGGAAATAGCTTAAATTAATATCTCTGTATATTTTGCAGACTACCAAAGCAGTCCTATAGCAGAACTACTTCCATTGCCCATTGCACAATGATTCACCTCATGTCCTAACACACTGTCTTTTTTGACACAAACACTCTTTCTATCGTACATCATTCTGAAAACTTTTCTAAAGGAATTACCCAGCTGCATTTCTTTGCCGTGGAGAACTGTGGACAGAACAAGCTATTGACACTCTCATGTTATTTCAGTCTGTAATTATCTCAGAGCAAAATCAGAGCAAAGTGGCAGTGAACAAGTCTCCACACTTATATGAGACTTACATATATCTTTATATAAGGTATAAACTTATAAAGGTTTCTTTGCATCTTGAACAATGCCTTAACTGGTTTATTAAGTCTTGCAGTGGCACTTGGCTGGCTTTCAATATGACTTTACACAGATTCTTTCAGAGGAATTTTTAATACCTAATTTCCTTCTGAAGTGTGCAATCTATGACAAAACAAGTCTTCCCAAGACATTTTTCTTGCCAATCTGCAAGTCAGTAAAGTTTCTCTTTTCACAGTTAGCAGGATGTACTGCCTCACCTCCTGTAGTCATTTGATTTATGTTCTTTATTGAATATAATTACTGAATTGCACCATTTTCTCCTCAGATGGGCCAAGTAACCAAAATCACTCCATGATCCCTTAATTTCTGCTCTCTTCTCTGAAGACTTGTCTCTTGTTTTCATCCCAGACATATACATGGATGCTTGTATTACCAAGAACCTAGACTGTCATAAGCAAAAGGTCAATGCCTATTTTGATAAACTAACAGTAAGTTTGACAAACTAAATGTACAAAATACACAAATACATATTTTTTGAGTAAGAAAATTCACGATCGCTGTTTCACCAAACAATCTGTATACATCGTGTGGCGTTTGATCAAAACCTACCATGCCTATTTCAAGACGATGCCGTGTCTGGAAAGCAATGTCTTCAACTGGATTTTTTCCAGTGTGTACACCATACTCGGAACAGGTGGACCCTGCTCCAGCACCTGGTTATGCACCGTGAATGGGGCCCCAGCAACCCAGTTTAAGGGACTCCTACTGGGTTGAGGGCTTGTACCCTTCACATATACACGGCCTGTTCTGAGGTTGGAGCCTCAGTTTGCACAGACCCCATTTTCCAGCCCTTACACTCTTAATTATATTTCTCCATTCTCTTTGACCAGGTTTTCCAGAGCAGGAAAACCCAGGAGTATTGCATACCTTTCTTTACCATTTTATTTTTCCAGTCCTTAAATATCGAAGAGCTGCTGAATCTAGAAAGAAGTAAACTTTCTGTCTTGTTTTTGGTGATTCTTGCAGGTTTTCCCACAGAGTGTTGTGGTTTTGTCACCGGGGGTTGTATGGAGCATGCTGAATCTGTCAATATAATAAAATGTCATCTGCATTCAGAAAGATTGTGTGTGCTTTTTTCCTCAAGCATTATTTTCCTTATATTAGTGCGCAAATTTATTGATATTTTCACACATCCCATTACAGTAACGAATAACATAGGAGAGACCAGCTTTACAGAGTAAGCTCCGCTTGTCTGGTACAATGTAGAACACCGAGCACTTGTTAGTATAGTGGCCACAAGACTGTAACACAAAATTTTAAGTATGCTTAATATTTTATGCCCACAGTTTATAATACTTAATGGTAGTGTTCCTTCAGTGCTCAGGCTTATGCTGACCTCTGTGTGCACCGTGCTCCTTCCAACAGTGCTGCCATCAGGATAATTTCTCCCTTCGTTCCCAGTAGCCATTGTGACAAAGCATTGTGTAACGTTTGGTATGACCCTTGAGTCCAGATTAATCCAAGGTCACTGTAAATAAAACTCGTGTCTCAGGTTGCAAGTCCTTATTTAGATCAGAGGGTCCAACTGATGTGCGATGCCAGCCCACCCCCACAAATAAGGCTATCTGCAGGGACACACACTCATGTTTCCCGTCACATGGTCACCAGAAATTAAACGAAGCTTGTGTAACTTATTCTTGGAAAATTCTTGTGTCTATGAATGTCAGGTGCACTTGCGCTAGTGTGGGACTTCGTTCTGCAACTCTTCCTTCCCAACTGATTTTCATTTAACATTTCTTTCTCCTAGAAGTTTGCCATCATTTTGATTTAATGCCTTCCATTAATTCCCCAGGGATGCTGCTGCGACGGAAGGTGCAGGTAGCAGGCAATGCCAGCTCTAACATCTCTTCTTGCTTCTGCACACTCTTCTCACCAAAGGAGTCCCAAAAGAACTAAAATGAAACTGCTATAGAGTTGAATGTGTCTCAAAAGAGTTGTGGCTATGTCACCTACAGCAGGCAAAGCTCTGCAGTGGAGGAAATGCTACAAAGCCAATCTCTCTCTTCTGGAAATTGCCTGGCTTATCGTCCCACAGCAAAGTGCTTTGAACCAGTTCTGGAAGCTTTCCAACAGCTGTTTTGGGAAATCAGAACTGCAACTGAACCAAAACTGGGGAAAACAGGAATACCTGTGGGGTGCAGCCTTCCTGAGACAGAAGTTGGGCTGCGCTATCTTGTCCTGGGGCTGGATAAGCCACTTTCTTTTCTGCACATAGAGAGCCTTAATGCCATGAAAAGGTTGATACTTAGAGCCATCTGTTTTTCCCTTTCCTTCTTCCTCTTCATCTACCTTTCCCAAATATTGCAATATAATATCTATCTTTTGTATATATACACACACATATAAAACCACAGCACTCAGACTGAACAGTAGGAGTGAGAGACACCCGTACAACAGGAGAGTGTTCTGTGGTCCTGCCAGGGCTGCCTTGGTCTTGACTGCTGCAAAGCAATAACAGATGGTAGAACTGCACCCACTATGAGACTAAGAAGAATGAATTTGACTTTGAACAACATTTGATATCCTCAAGCAATCATAAATTCCATTTCTTGTACAATGGCTTGACTGCAAAATGGAACTGATTAAAGTTTTTGAAAACCAGCAGCAGAGCTCCCTTTTATTGTAAAACTGTATAGAGGCTTTTGCAGTTGTATTCCCAAATTCTTTCCTCCTAAAGCATTAGCTGGTTTACTACTTGTATTTGTAGATCAGTTTGAGTAAAGAGTGTGCGTGTATATATATAGTCTTTTTTGGAAGTGAATTTAAAGGATGCGATGCCGAACTAAAAGCACAGTGATACAAATAAGCATAGCAAAGCTCTTTGCTTGGAGATATTTTATCTTTTAAGTAGATTGTCAAGGTCATTTACACTAGTATATCCAGTCAGAAGATATTACGTCTTAAATGTATCAGTGCCGGAAGGATGTCCCTGTCACCTTCCCTCACATCTCAGAATTAAACCATTTCTTTTAAACTTCCCTAACTTCTACTTCAGACCTGGAAAGATATCTGTAGTTGTAAGTGCTATCAACGAGATTACTCTCAGGTCGACATCACAAGCTTGAGTGATGCGCTACAGACAAATACTTCTTTGCATAGGTTATTTACAAAATTATTACAAATTATTTTTGTAATAATTTGAGAAAATCTTAAAGCCTCCTTCCCCCAAATATTTTCTCATCAGTGCAGTTTTCATTCACTTCTAACATCTTCTTCAGTCTGGACAATGAACAGTTCTCTGCTGAAACTGTCACCAAAACTTTTAAACAGAGGAACAAAGAAAGCCTGAATGATTTAAATCCAAAATAGGTGCATATGACATTGTTTAAACAAATGAAACCACAGGTTACAAATGGAAATCATGAAGTAATCTTCAGAGCACAGGACTGCTACCAGCTCCAGGTATAAGATAGCACTAGACTGTAACTATTTCTCTGTTGTAATTATAACAGAAACACATTTGCTGTTATATATCATATTTTCCAGTGTCCCTAGGTTTCCCCAAACCAGCACTGCATTCAACTTCAAGTTAAGCAGAAACATGATTATGTGAATGTTTTTTTCCCCATATCAGGAATGATTATTTTGTCTCACACCCTCACAGTTATATCGCAAATCAGCGTTGGCCCTACAGATATATCAGCTTCAGATTAAAGACACCTACACACTATGCAGTGTGCAAAGAGTTAATTTGACTTCAGTGCTGCTGATGCTAAGGGCCAATACATAGGTATGCACTATGGTTTTCTTCCTCACCAGCTCCTTTGACCAACACCCAGGCAAAACGCAGATTAAACAGAGACATCTGAACTAAGTTGAGGGGACAGATGGACTACTGAGCTTTGCCATGTGATCTAACAGCTCCTTTATCAACAAAAGGTTATCAGTAAGAAGGGGTTATTTCACTCTGTGTCCACTGTGAGGCTGGCACAGTCTCAGCTTTATTCTGCTCAAGCACTGACTAAGCCTGGTGAAGAAAGAAGCCACCAGAGAGGTGGTGAGCTCCTGGAGCAGTGAGACATTGCTGAGGTGCGCTCTCAGGTGGTCCCAGGCATAAGCCTGTAAAACCTGGGGCAAGGCAGCAGCAGGAATCAGTGCCCTCACACTGGGTGTGGGGACTTCTGAGGTCAGGAACCACTGCCCACAGGAGCACCTCGGTTCCCAGGAAAGCAGAGTGTCAATGGGGAGACAGACACATGGGGCTGCTTTTTTCCAGTGGGTTTGGGTTGGACCTTTAGTGAGCACTGGGCAGAGCATACTGCAGCTATCCCTAAAGACTGATCAGCAACTCTAACCAGCAGTCCAACCACAGACTGCTTAGAACAGCTGAGGATTTTAAAAAATAAATAAAAACAGAAAACATACAGAACTGGAGAAGAAAACAAGCCTACAGCTGGCAGGATGATGATAACTGCTACAGAAAGAAGTTTATTCATTTGCTCCTCCAAAAAGAAGAAACAGAGAGAGCCTTTGAGATGCCATTGCACAAAACACCTGTTGCAAAAGACTGAGTAGAAATCCTTGTTGTATTTGTACTGCTGCAAGTTACTTGCTAGCATTTTTTTGAAGACCAAATTAATGAACTGTGTAATCAAAATGCATTCTTTGTATAGGTAATTAATACAGTAATTTAGGTACCTAGCTTCTGTGATCTCATGCATAAGGGTAACTGCTCGTTGCATAATTACATGCCTACCTGGTTTTTCCAGTGCAGTAGAATTTATCTGGAAGTTTACAGGCAGGCTTGGTGCAGAGGAATGAAACCACAAGCAGAGTCAAGGGCAGAATGACAATCTTGACACTGTGGATGGGACGCTGAAGTGGCAATCACTTCAGGGCCCCATTATATGTCCCTTAAAAAGGAGACAACAGCGTTTTTCATTCTGCTGGAAATGTAAAGACCATTGTCATCTTCACACCTCCTTCTGTTACCATCTGGACTGTGCTGGGTGACTGGATAGGTACTGCTGGCATCCAGATCATCCTCACACACTCTGGACAGGAAACCATACTTTCAGTGGAACAATTAGTAATGTCAACTATAAGCCTAGGTAGAAAGCAGTCACAAAAATGCCTGTACCCCATCCTGAAGAGGTATCTTTTGAAAAGTATGAATTAGAGACATGCAGAATTTCACTCCAGCTGAAGAAGGGCAATCTTTTTTTCTTAATGGATTGAACAGTTGCTAGGGAATGAGAAACATGTCTGTCTGCTCATAGAGACAAATTATTTGCAAAATTTTACTTGGGGGGGTGGAATTTGGGACACTAAAGTTGTTAATGATGAGGCCAAGGAGCAGATTCACATTATTTTTATGGAAAAGGTTCATGATTTTGAATTATCAGGTTTTATTTTGGCTACATTAGCAAGTACATGGACTAGGAGAGAAAGTACCAAGAACACAGTAACATAGTGAAACTCTCCTGAAGGAATAAGCAAATAAAGCAGAAGAAATATTGAACACTGTTCTCTGATTCACCACTTCAAGGATAACGATGTCTAAACACAGCATTTGGCAGCCTTTTGTCCTTATTTTGCGTGGGTGTCAACAGTAGCTTGAAATACAGAGAAGAGGGAAGCTGGATATTTTGTCTTCTTAAAACCCTTACCCTGGACATTTAATGTGGGAAGAGAAGTGAGGTGCTGAGTCATCAAGCAAAGGAATAATAAGCTCAGTGAAGACCTTGATTAAGATGATGATTCCCACTCAGTCATCACTTCCTCTTGATGCAGGAATGCTAATGGTGACTTCATAATTACAGTCCAAAGCAATTAGTAACATTTGCTTATTGCTTTGAGGATGCCAAGTGTTAAGCGTTAGTGCCTGCCAGACCCCTCATCCTTGACATATGTCAGACAATCTTGCCTCTTCCCCTGTTTAAGAGCACAGCGTTCTTACCTCATCACCTGCCTGGCTGAGGTAATACAAGTCTGTCACCAAGGATCCCACAGAAATGTTGGAATAATTACAGTACTTTGCACTTTCGTACCTTCCCCCCACTGGGAATTTCCAGTGCTTCATAAACATTAGCCAAAACTGCTGAATTTCCTATAATGTATGATCACTGTGATCCGTCTGCTTTAGGGGGACAGACACATGCTGATGAAGCCTCTTTAACAAAATGATAGAGCAAATCCGCAACAGCTCCCGTAACAGATCCCAGCTGCCCAGACCCCACATCCCGCATGCTAGGTATTGGTCTGGCTGTAGCATGCAGGCTTTTAACAGAACCACTCTACATGTGGTCCCACACACCCCAGTAATTTTCTTGCATGTCAGTCACTGACAACTTTTTAAAGAAACTAAGGAATGATTGGATTTTCTGGTTTTTTTTTTTAACCATGCACACCCCACCACATGAAAGGCATGATAGTCATGGACATCAAGTTCCTACATGGTTAGGGTCCCCTACCGCCTTTTAAGTGATAACACAAGAAGAGCAAAGCATTACCTTCCTCTCCAGCAGCAGAGTTTCCGACGGTCTCCCTTTCCCGGTCAGCCTGGTTGGAAACCGCACTTCCACTTTTTGTCCTTCGAAGAACACTGAATGCCTTGTTTATTTTTTTAAAAGATCTGCTTCTTATAGTGGAGCGTTCAAAGTGTCGAGCTGCAGCAGCAGGAAAAAACAAATCAATACAGTTCAGCAGTTCCGGGCTGGAAATACATAATTTCTGCTGCTGTTGGCATATGACAGGACATAACAGCAATGGCAAGGCTGCCTGCACTTCACCTTTGCACCTGACTCCAGCTGATACTCCAAGGCTGCATCCCCGAATCTTACCTCTGGCCCACACCCTGGAACTGCCACCTCCCCTGTCTCTTTTGCCAGTCACGCACATAAATCTCCTGCGAGCGTGGCAGCCTGGGAGAGAATAATCCTCAGTCGAGGCAGAATCAGCAGCAATCCCATGAAAAAAGCATGTAAAAGGAAGAAGCATTGCCCTTCCCAAGCTATATAAGTTTGACAAAAAGAAAAGCTGGAGGCTGTTGTTAAAAACTCTTGGAAAAAAGTGGCACTACTGCATCAAAACCCCGCAATGCTTCCACAGCTGCCAACAACAGCCAACACTTTCATGTCAAAAATTCGAAGATTATTGGGTGGGAGGGACCAACTAAATCACATCTTGTAACTTGGGTAAGGCAATAAAAAGAAAAAAATCATAGTAGTTTCAAACACATCACTCTTTTTTCCATCCTGTTGAAGATATCTTCATGGCTGTTACAGTCTGTCTCTTCGAGCTCTGCATGCTATCCAAGCATTGTAATCTAATAATACAGCATTCCCTCAGACCGGACTGTGGCCTCTAAACTCAATAAAACTGGCAGGATTTAATTTCATTCTGGTGTTCTCTTCTTGCCCTCTCCCTTTCCTCACATCTCTAGCCCCACGCACACAAGAGAATAACGCTACTCATTTTTCAGTCTTTCTTCAGCCCTTCATCTATCCTCCCTACACGCAGCTGGTGCAACACAAGATGGGATATTCACTTTGGCTTCAGAGTCCTCTAGTACAAGCTTTGAACTCACCGTTAATGCTTCCAAGTCTACCTTTGGCCAGGCCGTGTTTTTAAAATATGACACTCATCAGAGACGGGTGCAGAGTCACAGGATGAAGGATCAAGGCAAAGTTTCATGGTACAACTTGTCCCTGACTGGTTATTTCACCAGGACCAGCTCCTCTGAGATGCACCTCCCTGGGAGACTGGCAAACATCCCCCAAGCTCCCATGGCACCTCTTAAGGTTTGTTTTCCTGGAAATACTTGGCAACTGCCAAACACAGTTCTCAACAGGCTTTTGGATAAGTGGCCATGGCATAGTCGATGGGGGTTACTTGGGCCACCAGGTTTTGGTGAAGCCATTACATGGCTACACCATCTCTCTGGCACGTCACACATGCCATTTGCTCTTCCAACTGAGCTGACCTGCCTAAATAATCTTTCTTAAGACTTGCGGTTTACATGTGTGCAGCTAGTCCGTTTTCAGCTTGATGCTGCTCCTGGCCAAGCAAATTTGTTTTTCACCTCAAATCTATTGGGTCACTGAGTGTGCAATTTGACAAGCCATATAAAATTAAAGCTTTGACTCTCCCCCTTTTTATTTTTTAAACGTTCAAACAACATATGTTTCACAGAAAACAAATGCTGAAAAAGGCCACCAGGCTCTGAAACCATCACTTTTAGTTCTTACTTCTGTTTCGGTTGCTGCGATGCAGGTCCCCGGGGCTGGTGCCTGACTGGCTGTCCTCTGAGGTGGGGCTGAAGGCTGGATTCACCAGCCCTGGCTCATCTGTCATTAAGGCGATGGCCGCGGCTGCTGAGAGCTCTGGGCCAAGGGCGGCTACTGCCAAGCTGGAGCCATGCTCTGGAGAGCAGTCTTGGGAACGCCTCTTCCGTTCCTTAGTAAGGCCATAGTGGGATGCTCCTTTACATCTAAGAAGAAGAGAAGGAAAGGGAGACATGATAACAAGTTGTGTTTAAATGTTGCATACTTACAGAAATTATCTGGTGCCAAGGAATCAAACTGTGACAATCATGGTGGCCAATGAAATACAGATGCTTAACAAGGGGGAAAAATACCAGTCCCATCATGTTAGACAGAATCAAAAAGGAAAACTGTCCTCCAAATTAGCCAAACTACCACCTTACATGGAAAGACTACTGCTGGTCAAGAAAAAACAGAAAGCCACAGCCTTGCTTGTAGTCTCATGTGTATAAATAATTACTGTGGATGCAAGAAGACAGGAGCAGCAGGTAGCTAATTAAGCCAAAAGTTACAGTCTATAATTTTCCCCTTGCCTCTGGTCAATGAACGAAAGCAGGGTGAGGCCTAATACCCTCCCCTGGTCTGCTGGTGAAATAAAAGGCACCTTACCCAGCCCTGCGCCCTGACAAATCTTCCCGGTTGCCAAGGTAGTCACAGCAGGAGCACAGTGCTGTGGTCCTTCATGCAGGAGGCAGGGTCTGCCCTTCAGGCAGAGGCCAATACAATCAGTGAAGGGAGGGCTGCAGGTGGGAGTCAAACACACGGTGCCCGGACAGGCCATTTACTACTTGAACTGCACCTGATGAATTGTTTTCAGATCCAGCCATGGAGATAAAGTTTCCAGCTCTGCTATTCTAGCTCCATTTAGACACTAAAACAGAAGGGCCATTGCTTTGATGGAGGAAGAGGTGCAAGAGGCAGTGGGAGGTCCCACTGGTTCTGCAGACCTGCCAGAGAAAAGGAGGGAGCATGGGGCTCCAACCAAATGACTGAGCGCAGGTCCTCAAACCTCAGACCAAGGTCCTTGGGCCAGCCTGGGACTTCACCAGTTTGAGGAGCTCAAGGCTGGTTCTAAAATAATTCCAGAGGAAAATCCAAATCCTAAATCCTGACCCAGCCTCCACAGTGACAAAATCATCTGTTTCTGGTGGAGATACTCAAGTTCCTAGAAGAGCTGAAGATTCAGCACTGTAAGAGACAAATTACAAGCCTGCTTTGAAGCAACTTACTTGTGGTCCCAGCTCTCTGCTCTAGATTCATCCTAGACAGCAAAGGCAGGACCACACATGGCATTTCTTTCTTAAGACTTGTTAAAGAAAATCACTTGAATGAAATTAAAGGTCACTGTGCTCTTTGTGAGTCAGTATTTAATTAAAGCTATAAAACAACTGAAGAGACAGAGTGGCCCAAGGACACAGCACCTGTGACTTTTCTCCAGGATCACTCCTGGCCAGTGCCCACCTACTAAAACCTCATTCACTACATTAAAAAAAATCTACCTTTCAATCATAATCTAATGAGCTTGGCGTACTTACAGTTACTGTTATCTCTTTCTCCATAGCAAAGGCTAACTGATGACTTTCACAAAACTGCCCTGTAGGACAAACTCACAGAAATAGCTGCAGAAACTCTTAGGGAGAGAAAGCTCTTCATAATATATGGCACGCACAAAAGGCAATGCATAATATATACAGTACTCAGCGCTAGTGGGTTAAGTGTCAGAAAAAGAAGTAGTACACCGAACAGAGGCCTTGGAAGACAAATGATTTATGGACCAATTGCTGGGACAGAAAGATGACATGAGGACAAGCCACACAGCTCTCTATACTAGCTTAGGAGCAGCAGTTTAATTTCTCTTACGGTATGGACTTTTTATGAGAGACAACTGAATTAGAAACTTTTTTTAGCACTAGATTATGATTTACCATCATTTACCTCATATTGCTTCTGACAACTTCCATCTTACAGAGCAAAATAAAACCCAACCCAAACTATATCATACTGATGCAGATGCGTAAGGACTTTGTATATGCTTTAAGGTTTGGATGGGAATGGCTGTGGCAGCAGTTATTTCTAAGACTTTTCACAAGCAAAAGGAAGTATCTCAAAAGAAAATACTGTTGTGGAAGAGAAGGTTGCTCAACTATTTCAAAAGACAAAAAAAAGCTATTTGGGACACCTATTCCAAGATGAGATCACAACAATAATCATGTAAAAGAGAAAGGAAGAGCTCTCCTACCTCCACTGCAGCAGGCATTTTCCCATGCCTTCCCCAAAAAAGAAGACTGACTTCCTCATTGGCTTGAGCTGCTGGAAGCTGCATACCCTGCCAGTGTCCCACAGCCCGGCAGGATGCTCTCCTTTTTACTTCATAGGGAGCAGAACCACAATAGCCTCCCCCTTTTGCATCCTACCTCAACTTCTCCAACACAGCATTTTGGGAAACTAGCTCCCCAGCAACCTTGACCTTGCAGTAGGGTCACATTTACTAATCCAGTCTATGAATGCTCAACAAATAGTTAAAAATAAATAGCTAAATAAACAAACAGCTTAAAAGCCACTGCAATGAAACATACACAAGAAAATATAAATATCTTCACGGTGAATTTTTTGCTATTCTCAAAAGACAACCTCTGCCCTTACAGTGATCCTGCAAAGATTCAGAGTATGATATATTCCTACTCCACATTTTATTTAATTTTCCTCTGGTTTTGCTATGCCAGCAAAGTTTCAGTAGCTGATATTAGGGCACCAGCCTTGTGAGTGGGTCCTCAAAAGAAGATCTTTTTTTTTAATTTTTAGTGTGTTACATGAAGATCAACATGAAGATCAGAAAAGGCTTTGCCCAAAGATTCCCATCTACATGGTTTCAGTTGCTGCCTGCTGCCCATCTGCACTTCACTACTAAAGCATTCACTTTCTGTGGAAATCTGCACTCACTGCTGCTGGCTGCATGGCAGACGCCCAGTTAACAGCATCAATCTAACAGCAATGAACGGAAGACAGTTACTTTGAATGTAGAGAGGGCTGACACAGTTTAAGATGTGGCTTATTGGAGAAGACAAGTTGTCATGATACAAAGCATAAGGCACATCTTTCTAATTCTGCCAGAAATAGTTAAAAGAGAACCAAAGCTCTTCAAGTATGAGCATCGAAGCTATTTCCTAAATAATTGTGGCAGGCATAAATGAATGCAAATCAAGCCCTCCTTCTTCAGGTTAACACAGTGTCCTTGAAGAAGAAAAGAAGTCTCAAGTCCTCAAACTTGTAATAAAATCTGCAATGGCATCTCTTCACTTTCATTGTTTTCCCTGTGCTGACACTGCTGTGATAACAGAAAACAGAAGAGACGACTGTCTAAGTGGAATCATATTTATAGTGCCTCAGCTACATTTTTCCATATGGTTGGATTTGGCTCCCAGAAAAGAGAGATCCATAAAACAGCTACATGCCAGTGCTAATTATCTCTCTCACTGTGATTATTAATCAGCTGCTTGATTTACAGTTGGATGAGTGGGATACCTGATTAACGTAGGCCAGTCAGAAAGTGAAGGCAATGCTGTCTGGCGGCCAAGGTGAACTACAGATTTATGTTCCTTCTCAGTTGCACTGGACAGTGAGTACATCCGTGCAGCTGTATGATACTGAAACGATTTGAAGGCCAAAACTGAGAGAGATAAACAGACTTGAATAATGTGTGTTGTACAGTTCATGCCATTAAAGCAGTGACACTAGGTGCACACAGGAAATTCAGAAAATGGTTTCTTCTGTTTGCATGGCCTCTTTTACAAAGCAGAAATATGCTGTCCTAAATACTGGCCATATGAACTAACCACTGGGCAGTAAGAGGGCAGTGGTGGCTGCTGAAACTTCACCTGGGGCTACAATTCTGTCTGGGATCAATGCCAGTACCTGCAGGGCAAGACTTGCCCTGCACCGTACTCCACACATGAGGGAGGCTCTGCAGTCCAATCCTCAGCACATCCCAAGTGCTGGAGCCAGGAGATCCAAAACCCCGTGGCTGCTTTAACTTGGTCCTACCATTCGTGAAAACAAGCTTCGGTCAAAGTCAAAGCCAACAGAAACTTTCCTACATTATTTGCAAATTCAAATGAAAACAGTGGTTTGAAAATAGAGATGTTTTCCTTGCAGCATCCCTAACTTGCACAGCATAGAAAGGAGGGCCTTAAAATGAGGTTGACCTCAAGGATTTCCATCACTCAGGCTGACATGGGCAAAATGTAAAGGCAAAACATAAACAAGGACAACTGCATGGATTTTTCACCACACTTCTAGTGACATAAATGAAACCAAATCACAAGCAAAAAATATATGTATATATTTATAACGCATTTGCTATTTTAAAAATGCCCTGCTTTGGATCTGTGTCACTTCACAGGCTGCCCACTCTTTCTCCCTGTCTCACACCTGACTGCCTGGGCACGAAGCAGGGGAAAAAAGTGAATCTAGAGAGTGACAGTGCTTGTGAGCCAGGTCTGGCACAAATACACAGAGCAGAAGCTCTCCCTGTCCACTTCTAGTAGTGCTTTCCCAGCCCCACTTCCAGCTCACTCATATTTTGGTTCTGTTTTTCTTTAATGCACCAGCAACGGACTCATTGTCTGAGTACAATTAGGAATAATGTACACAAAGCACTCATGATTGCCCAGCAGAAGAAAATACTGTATAATGGGCTGTCATCGCTGATCCAAAGCTAAACCATGATCAGGGTAGACAAGTATGTTTCAGCTATGCCCTCGCTGCAAGCAATCTCATCCCTGCATAATTTGGGCTTGACAAAGGCCGGGATGAGAAGAACCAACAGTGTGTATCACACGCAGCTCCATCACACAAACTCCCCCAGCTGCTCCGGTACCCCTGAATTGATCTGTCTGAAAGGCTGATGGAGAAACTGAAGGTGACCAACAAGGAGCATTTTGGTTAAGCTGGTGCTGATAACCTCACTTGTGAGACCTGGTCAGAGGCTCCTGCCACGTCAGGGAAGGAAGGGGGGATTTGAAGCAGAGAGGTTAACTCACAAGAAGATGTTGGCAATTCCTGCCCCACGGGAATGATTTGCACTGTGTGTGCATCAGCAGTGACTAGACCAAACATAACCCAAGTACGAACTGTATGGATTTCAGGCCAAATGCCTAAACTCTAAAGCTTTATGGAACTCCATGATAAGTGAATGAATTGACTTGGTCAGTTCTTGGGCAGACATCACACCAACTCTTCTGACCCTTATTTTTGCCAACCCTGCACCAGAAACCGGAGGAAAAAAAGAAAAAAACAAAAAAAAGGAGTGAGGTACCTAAACTCCAACCAAATCTTGTGTTATGGATCTAAGCTAAAAGGCAGCAAAGGCACAATCTCCCATCCAGACCAACCATACCAGTGCTTAAGAGCCCAGAGACATCAATATCTTCAGCAGTGAAGGTGACTAATACCTTGATGCTCTTTACACCCTATGATGTTGTATCATCCTTGCTCAGAAATAGGGCTTCTGTAAATCCTGGTCCTACATGCAAAATTCCTCTTTTATGCTATATATGAAAATCAATCCTGGAACTGAGTGCTTAACAGCCATGCTTTTTCCTTGGTAATTTTGAGTTCTTGCAAGGATTAACCACTGCATGAAGATTGCATATGAAGAAAAGCTTCATAAATATGTACATGTTGTTTTTTTGGTTTTGGTTTGTTTTGCTGTTGTTGTTGTTGTTGTTTTTGTTTTTTTTTTTAAATGCATTTGCCTGTTTTAATTTTTATAAAGGATTGTGTTATGTCAAGGGCATTTCTTATGCTACTGTAATCACCAGCTATGGCTAGGAAGGTCCTGCCCACATTAAACTTTCTTTAATATTCATAAAGAAGGGGATGAGCTGTCTAAAAAGCAAAGCTTAAACTCCTGGATTACAGTTTCCAACCAACATTCACTGAAAGTCAGGCTCAAAAACCTTGTCTAAACACACAGCTAGAAACAGGCTGTTCTTTGCACCTGCACGTGAATTTCATAATGCCAGCAGCATTTCTAGAGGCTCACCACTGCTGCTCTGCGTACTCTGTACCCTGGCATTGATGCACTTGGGCATCCTCTCCCTGATGGTCTCCCTTAGCACGGTGTCAGAGGCTTGCCATCTTGTTTGGGAGGAAAAAAAAAGGTCGTTTTTCACCTAACTTAAGTGGGAAATTGTCCCAGTTACTATTACTCTTTCACTTCAATAACCCTATAAACAAAAGCATTTCAGAGATAGCTTCCTGACACCTGGGGCATCAGGGCTGTCTGGGAGGGAGATGTGGGCCAGTGGCTTGATCCTCACTGCCTCCAGAGGGTTAAGGATGAGCAATTGCATCCTACGCCTCCATAAACACCGCTCTTCTCCACGTCAACACAGAGATAACTATGATAGAAGTTCAGATGAGGCAAATGGCTTCTCTGTCTAGCTGTCAGAGAGATTTTCTCATGTTTTTTGCTCTCTGTTGTCAACCAGAGACCTTTGCTAAAGGATAAACATGTAGTAGATTTAGTGGTTCTATATTTCTGCATTAGTACTCTATAAATATTTATAAAGGACCTCATAACATTTATTTCTTTAAGCTAAAGTTACTTAGCTTAAATACTTTCCCACAAGACAGGAAAACCCCCTCAAATATCTATTTTGTTTCAGTTTAATTTCTGCCTATCCCTGTTATGGTTTCCTTATGGTTTTTGTTTTAATGAAGCCATCATAATTCAACAAACTCTGGAACTACCTTACTAGTAAAGCCTAAAGATGTGCTGTGTCTTATCTGTAAAGATCTGACCCTAGGGAATGGATGTCATTTTTACAATGCTTTTGCACTATGATGCTGTCAAACAAAATATATTTGTATGTGTGCAGGAGTATCTGTATACTTACACTTCGACATCAGCTACTCTGTATGAATTTGGGTATATCACTGGAAAAAGGACTTATGGTTCCCACAGACTAAAAAAAAAAAGGTTTTCTAAACATATGAAGAAAATATATCTTGACCATTCTTTATGACTCTGTTAGTCATTAGCTATAGTGACGTACTCCTGTTTCTGTGACTTGGTTGCTGAGAAGGAGCTGTCATGGCTAGTGATTTTAGTACAGGCCCTTGAAAGTGTTTTGCATTGGTGAAGAATGGAATTGTGGTTCAGAGTTCAGTCCTCACAGTTCCAAAACCTACCAGTGGACAGACAGCTGGTGCCAGACACAAATTGAACAAGTATTCAATGGAAACCAAATCCTCATTTTAAATTTGACTGCTCACACTGAGGGAAGAGAGGAATCTCTGGATTTCCTACTAGTTTTGAGGAGAGTTGAAAGAACTTGGAACATGTTTTTATTCTTAAATTGTACATGCAATCTTCATGTACATGCTACCAAAGTGTCATGTAACATATGGTCATGTTTAAGCTTTTTCTTTCTTTCTCTTTAAAAAGCAAAAAGTTGTATTTCAACCATCATCATCAGCTTCTATTGTGAAATCTTTTAAAAGGCCTGTTAACCTCTATCATGGGAACAGGGAATTGGAAGAAATAGGTAAACAATACTAGTTGCCTGCAATTGTGGGCAAAAATCATGATTGGGATTATTGTGCAATGATCCCAGTTGTTGTTGAGACTGTGTACAAATTGTTGGTCCAGACATGTTCTCTCCCTCCCCTGACACTTCTTCCAGGCTATTACTCTGTCACTGATGGTTTTGAAACTACAACCGTACCAATTTATCTTCAAGGTTCAAGCATCGTTTCAAGTTCTATTCTTAAACAATTCCAACAAATTGCAGCTGTCTTACACATAGGGGAACGGAGCAGTAAATTGCTAGAGACAGCTGAGAAGGGCAAGTCATCATACGAGCTGGAAATGCCAACTTCTTGTATGAATTAACACAGCTTCTATATTGGGTCTAACACAACTACTACTTTAGGAAAGCTAATAATAACAATTGACTTTGTGGCTTCACCTTCTGTTGCCCCTTTCCACCTGTGCCCAAGCCACCAACGCTCTGAGAATGCACAAGGGCATCAGCAGCCTGCTCCCACTGCTTACATAAGGCATGGCCTTGGGTTGCTGCTACAGCTTCTACCTTTTCAATGCTGCCTTTAAATGTAATGCTTGTAGAACACAAGCAGACCTCGAGCAACAAAAATGAGGAATTAACCAGGCTGTAAGACTGCAGTCAGCCTATTAATCACTATTTGTTCCTAGATTACTATAAACAAATATTTTTTCATCACAGGGAAGTTACTGGCCAGAAATACAGAGCCACAGTGATCTTGTGTGATGCAAAACAACAGAAGTGTTTATTTATACTGAACTTACTCAGTTAAATACTGAAGTTGCCCAAGAATAAGCTAATAATATTACACATATCTCATACTCACACCAGCTGACACAAGGAAAACAGAGGAGCAGCACACTATCTCTAACTCTTGGTAGGTGCTCAGGCACCGACACAGCAAGGAACCAATGAGTACCTGAGTAGGAGAGTCAGAGCAAAATACAAAGGAAACATAAAACACATTTTTGAGCTGGTGAGAGTCTGTAAACCTTGCTGATGGCTTCTAGTGCTTTTAGCATGCAACAGCTTATAATACAGCATTTGAAACCGCTAATCCTGTTCAAGTGCTATATTAAAGTCCTAAAGTACCAAAAACTCCTCTTGACTTCAGCGAAGCTGGAGCTTGATTGAAACTTTACCAGGTGATTTCATCACCTTCCAGAATTGCACTGTTTTCTACACAACACACTTAAAACTTCAGCCTCCCCTGCTCTTGAAGAAGGGTAAAACTGGAACATTGTTTCAAAAGAAGGTGATAAAAAGTAAACTAGAGAGACCTCTGAGAGGTTTCTTCGTGGAAAACTTGAGTACTTATCAATACGCTTACAGTCTTTTACCTACAATTGGCGTGCACGAGGGAGCAATCACATGCAATGTGTGTCAGTTGGGTATTTGGAAAGCAACATAACACTTGCCATCAACAGCTGTCAGATTCATGTCAGGTTTTCAGATCCACCCAAGACCACTCAAAGAACGGCACTGTTACTCTGCAGGCTATCTTGACCACTGATTTTGCCTTATACTAATAAAATAAAAATATAACCTTTTTACAGTAGGAATTGAGATCATATGTAATGAGAGTGCAGCAGGATCACTGACTGTATTTCTCATTTAGAACCTTAACTGAAAAATGAGCCTAAGGAAAATCACAGCATATATACACAAAGGGTCAAACAATATCAATGCTGCTAAAATCAAGTTATCTGTGACAAAGGTGACAAGTGCAGGACAAAGAAATTCTTAAGGCATTGCAATGCTCTACCTTATAACACCGCACAATCCGATACACTGCATTTTTCAAATTATGTGGATACACATATAGTTAATGTTATGAATAAGCATTCAGTCTCTTGATTCATGTTTTTTCATGTTTATTGTTATGTTTTGATCACTGCATTATATTCAACAGGTATAACTAGTCTTCTGGAACTTAATATCTCATCATTGTCTTCCCCTCCTACTATCCCCACCTATACTATAAAAACTTTATGATGCAGTGAGCAAAATATGCTTGCAATGGGACGAGGGGTTTTGTTTTTTTAACAAAAGTGACAATATCAGCATAAACTGGTTCTTGCAGCTACAGACAGAAAAGCCTGCCAGACAGTGATACATGCACATAAGCCTCTAGATGTAAAAAATAATAAAAAGGGAACACTGTGTTCAATTTCAAGGCGTTTTCAACCCAAGGCTTGAGGTTACTAATATGTTCTCCACTGGAATATGAAATTACAGGAAACAATGGGGCTGCAGCCAGTAAATAATGAATGCTGCCTTTATACCCTCTTATTGACAGAACATGCTATGGGCAGCCACCCACAACTCTAGCTCTGGTGGCACTTGCCTCTGTCCTCAGTGATACAAAAGTCACATAAGATCTCTTTTAGGTCAGCAGGGGTATCTAAATTACATTGCTAACAAAGCTTGGTGTACATCAAGCTCTGAATGCAAACTTGCTTTCTCATGGGGAAGGTCAGAAAAAGGACGTCTCAGCATACCTTCTCAGAAGCTGAAAAACCACAGACATCTCTGTCAGATGCTCATCTGAGTGCTCAGCAAACATCTCTAGCACCATGACTAAGTAGCGTCTTACAATGTTGCAAATGTTTCCCATTTTAAACAGTAGTTCTCCTGTCTTATGAAATCCAATGTCTGATATTCAGTGAGGACCCTGAATCTGTCCTATAAGAAGTGAACCGCATGTGACTCATGAATCACTGTGACTTAAAGTCCTAACACAACACGGGCTTCTTATAGGGGTGGGGAAGGAAGAGTACAACATTTCCTGGTGTATCACAGAGCTCAGTTTCCAGGATTTCAGCCTAAATGAGTATTGTGGCATAAGAAGTACATAAGTCACCCTATTGACCAAATATCTCATTACACTAGTTTTTTGTTAAGATAACATAGCCAACAGTACATTTTGCTAGAGAAACATCATTCTGGCTTCTAACCCTCCTGGCTGTGCAGTATTCCCCTTTGCACGTATGGCTGGAAGAGGATGCATCAGAGGGATGTTACGAGCCAGTTTTCAGAACAAAACACCCCAAACCCATTGGGCATGCAAAAATCTTCACTGCTTGTGGTTTTATGGGTTCCACCCATAAAATATGAATAAGAGATAGTTCAGTGAGATATTTCACCCTCCCATTAAAATAAACACACACTATAAAAGTATTTAAAGGCTCCAGAAGATCCATATCCAGCCACAGCACAAGTATGGCTGGAATGTTGTTTACAGTCTCTTGAAAGCTCACATGGTAAGAAATGCTCACTTATGCTGTAAAAAAGTGAAAAACACTTTTCTTGAATCACCATTTTTTAACAGAACTATCAGAAATACTTCTAGCCTGAATTCCTTTAGCTAAATCTGAGAAAAGCCCAATCCACTCAGCCTTGTCCCCACTGCGCTCAATACCATGGAAAGCATTCAAAGTGCAGTGGTGCGGTTTCCCTCCTGTTGTACATGGACCACTAACATGGAGCACTAACTTGGCAAGGGAGGCTGACAGAGCTCACACCTTCACACCTCAGTTTTCAGGAGTGCTCTAACCACTAAACCTCAGGTCAGGTTGGGGTAAGGCTGATCCCTGCTCCTTCTGCTGGAGCTTATTCAGAGAGGTGGATTAAGCAAGAGGGAGCCTGATGCTATCGCCAAGTGAAAAACCGGTGCCTGGGGAGGGAGAATCTGAGTCCTGCTTCAAAGGTTGCCGTGGCTTTTCAGTTGAAGCTGGCAGAGGTTCATAAGAAAAGGTACAGTCCTCTGTTAGTCCTACCAGTGTCCTGGGTAAAAAGTGGCAATACCATCTAGACACAAAAGCCCTCCTTCAGTCTGAAGCTGAAGAAGTAACCTTTGAGGTTTCAAATATAGGTTGAGAACCTCTCCATAAAAAAGTGTCTTATTTTCTTAGACCCCCAGGATTTAATTGATGAATCAAGGGATAAAATGCATAAACTAGGGTGGAAACAGGAATCCAATCCCGGAAACCCTTAATTACAGAAGATGCCTTCTGAAGTAGGTACCATATTGCCAACAACACCAAGTGGATTTCCCTGAAAAAGGCAAGGATCACAAAATCACAGAATAGCCTAGGCTGGAAGGGACCTCAGAAGATCATCTGGTCCAACCTTTAATGGGAAAGAAAGCCTAGATGAGATTATTTAGCACTCTAATCACATCTTGAAAACCTCCAGTGATGGGAAATCTACCACATGCCTGGGGAGGTTGTCCTGGTGAATGATTGTTCTCACTACAAAAAAGTAGGAGAAGGAGAAAATAACTTTTGCACCATATCTTACTTTAAGCCCAAGTTACTCAGGCTGCTGCTTCTTTATATTCTGTAGCTTCCAGATGCTATAGGTTTCTTCAGGTTTTCTTAGTCAATTCTATTCTCTCAGATTTCATGCTCTTTTTGCATAGTATAAATAGCAAAAAATGATTTAACTCTGTTTTCGTCTTTAATTACTCAATTCATTAAAAAAATTTCAGGGTAAGAGGCAGTCATCGCATACTGCCCTGTTACAAAACATATTAACTTTTGCACTTTTCCTACTAAAATACAGGAAATAGAAAAAAGTCCCAAAATGTTCTTTAGGAAGCTGCTCTTTCATTCCCCCTTTAATGCCACTGCAGCCACGGGAATTCCAAAATTATAATGTTCTAGTCTCTAGCTCTAATAACTATGTTCGCTTTTGAAATTAAAAATAAACATAATGGATACAGCTGGGCACCTAGAACACCATGGGCAAACCTGGGCAGCAGGTTTGGAAAACTGAACCTTAAGCATCAGCTGCAATTTTATTTCCCCAGGTAATCCACGACAATGGCCTTGCCCCTGCTGTCCTAGAAGAGGGCACATTGTGCTTGACCTTGCTGCTCCCACAAAATGGGTGGAGGCTGCTGTGTGAGAGGCTGCCTTGAAATAAATGCAAATTGTGAATTCTCTGTGACAGCTTGTGGCATCTGTGTGACTCAGCCAGCCTCTGTGCCCGAGGCTGTTCCAGCCCAGGCTGTGATTTTGTTAACGTCACAATTTAAGTAGACTTGGGTCTTGTTAGCAGTGATGATGGACCCCCTGAAGGAAAACCAAGGTGGCATAGGAAATGATGTCAGTTCATTATCGGCTCTGAAAGGGGGATAATAACATCCCTTGTCTTCAAACTGAGATGACACTGGACCTTCAGAAGGGAGCTGGCAATCTAATCTCCAGCAGCGTGCTCACACCATGCCTCATCGCCCGCTAATTTTCACAGCAAAGGCACTACCCACATCATGACTCAAGGTGACCCAAGCCATCACCAACAGACAGGACCTCCAGCTGGACGCCTATGCTGGTGTCCAGCAGACGGCAGCATACTGGGGGCATTGGACATGTTGGCAGCCCAGATTCAGACATACATAAAACAAATCCTACTTGCTTCATATAATTATTACTGCAACAGCCTGTCAATGCAGATGGCTTATCTAGCCAAACTGACCAGCCTTATAACACAGAATAATCTTACAGCTAAAATGAGAAATTTTTCTCTGGTTCCAAAATATCTGTTCCAGCCTGACATGAATATTCAGGATAAAAAAAATATAATTGAGTAGACAGACTAAACAAAACTGGTAATGCATTTAAATATTTATACTAGCAATTGAGACATGGGTCTCTGTTTTAGTATTTTTTTGCAATGCCTTGGACCAGTGGTTGGTAGTTTACCTATCTCCAGCTGGTTGTACCTTCTAAGGAACCTCAGAAGGTTCCTGCTGCTGAACCAAGTTCACTTCCTGGAAGGACAAAGCCAGATGCTCAGCACTGTGTGTTTATAAGGGTGCAATACAGAGGGAAAAGGAGGAGGAGGAAGAAAGGGAAGGAAACACATAACAATTTAGTGACTATAAACAGAACAACAATCTCATGGCAAATTATTTTCTTATTTCTTTAAAAGCTAATTGAAGACACTACAGTATCCTGTAGGAGGGTTTGCTGAGTCTTGGATACTAGCATTAAGGAGACATCCCAAAATTAAGCATAAAATGTTTTGCCAAGGTTAACCACATCAACCTCCAGAGACAGTGCTGCTTGCTAAGGGATTGTCTGCAACAGGGAAGTACATGATTACTGTAGCGGTTGTGGAATGATACCTTAGCCACACTATATATATGTGTAGAAACACACATCTGAGAATAGCTTCCCTGGAGATATCCATGTTCCAGAGTAAGAGCATTTACCAGAGAAGCTACCCTAGAGTAAGAACAGTACTGTCACTTCATACCCAGCTTTAATATGGATTAACTTCCCTGTGTGCTCAAATCATCTTTTTGGGGATAACTTCTGCCCTTTCTTCTCTGCTCTTTCTTCTGGGTGCCAAATGGAAACTGTGGGAGCTCCCAGTGCCAGTTTTAGGTGTTAGCTTCCTGATGCTAACAGAGAAGGCCTGGTGGGTGATGTGGTGGTCGGAGGCTGTCTTGGGCTCAGCGGCCATGACATGATAGTTTTTGATTCTTGGAGAAGTAAGGAAGAGGGTCAGGAAAACCACTACCCTGAACTTTAGAAGGGCAGACTTTGGATTGTTAAGGAGTCCGGTTAACAGAGTCCCTTGGGAGGCAGTCCTGAAGGGCAAAGGAGTCCATGAAGGCTGGATGTTATTAAAGAAGGAAGTCTCAAAGGCGCAGGAGCAGGCCGTCCCCATGTGCCGTAAGTTGAGCGGGTGGGGGAGAAGAGTGGCTTGGCTGAATAGGGAGCTTTGGCTGGAACTCAAGAAAAAAAGGAGAGCTTACTGCCTTTGGAAGAAGGGGCAGGTGACTCAGGAGGACTACAAGGATGTTGTGAGGTTATGCAGGGAAAAGATTAAGAAGGTGAAGGTCCAGCTGGAACTTAAACTGGCCGCCGCTGTTAAAGATAACAAAAAATGTTTCTGTAAATACATCAGTGACAAAAGGAGGGCCAGGGAGAATCTCCCTCCTTTGTTGGATGTGGAAGGTAACCTTGCCACGAAAGATGAGGAGAAGGCTGAGGTACTTAATGCTTTCTTTGCCTCAGGCTTTAATAGTCAGACTGGTCACCCTTGGGGTTGTCAGGCCCCTGTGCTGGGGTAGGCAGCATGAAGTCCCAGTTGTTGAGAGGTGGCAGTCACCGACCTGCTCCTTCACCTGGATGTTCACAAGTCCATGGGGCCAGACGGGATTCACCCGAGGATACTGAGGGAGCTGGCAGAGGAGCTTGCCAAGCCACTCTCCATCATTTATCAGCAGTCCTGGTCAACTGGGATGGTCCCAGATGACTGGAAACTAGCAAATGTGACGCCCCTCTACAAGAAGGGTCGGAAGGAGGATAGGGGAACTACAGGCCTGTCAGCCTGACCTTGGTTCCAGGAAAGGTCATGGAGCAGATAATCTTGAATACCATTACGCAGTAACCAGGGGATCGGGCTCAGCCAGCATGGGTTTATGAAAGGGAGGTCCTGCCTCAGTAACCTGGTCTCCTTCTATGACAAGGTGACCTGCTTAGTGGATGAGGGGAAGGCTGTGGACGTTGTCTACTTGGACTTTAGTAAGGCCTTTGACACTGTCTCCCACAGCATTCTCCTGGGGAAGCTGGCTGCTGACAGCTTGGACAAGTGCACTCTGCACTGGGTTAAAAACAGGCTGGAAGGCCGAGCCCAGAGAATGGTGGTGAATGGAGTCAAATCCGGTTGGCAGCCAGTCACGAGTGGTGTCCCCCAGGGCTCAGTGTTGGGGCTGGTCCTGTTCAATATCTTCATTGATGATCTGGATGAGGGGATTGAGTGCACCCTCAGTAAGTTTGCAGATGACACCAAGCTGGGTGGAAGTGTTGATCTGCTGGAGGGCAGGAAGGCCCTACAGAGGGACCTGGACAGGCTGGATCGTTGGGCCGGAGCCAACGGTATGAGATTCAACAAGGCCAAGTGCTGGGTCCTGCACTTGGGTCACAAAAACCCCATGCAACGCTACCGGCTTGGGGAGGAGTGGCTGGAGAGCTGCCTGGAGGAAAAGGACCTGGGGGTGTTGGTTGACAGCTGCCTGAACATGAGCTGGCAGTGTGCCCAGGTGGCCAAGAAGGCCAATGGCATCCTGGCTTGTATCAGGAATAGTGTGGCCAGCAGGAGCAGGGAGGTGACAGTGCCCCTGTACTCAGCACTGGTGAGGCTGCACCTCAAGTACTGTGCTCAGTTTTGGGCCCCTCACTACAAGAAGGACATTGAGGTCCTGGAGTGTGTCCAGAGAAGGGAAACAAAGTTGGTGAAGGGTCTGGAGAGCAAGTCTTATGAGGAGCGGCTGAGGGAGCTGGGATTGTTTAGTCTGGAGAAGAGGAGGCTGAGGGGAGACCTTATCGCTCTCTACAACTACCTGAAAGGAGGTTGCAGCGAGGTCGGGGTCGGACTCTTCTCCCTAGTAACAAGCGATAGGACAAGAGGAAATGGCCTCAAGCTGCACCAGGGGAAGTTTAGGTTGGACATTAGAAAAAACTTCTTCACTGAAAGTGTTGTCAGGCATTGGAACAGGCTGCCCAGGGAAGTGGTTGAGTCTCCATCCCTGGAGGTATTTAAAAGAAGGGTAGATGTGGTGCTTGAGGATATGGTTTAGTGGTGGACTTGGCAGTGATAGCTTAGCGGTCGGACTGGATGATCTTAAGGGTCTTTTCCAACCTTAACGATTCTATGATTCTGTGATTCTATGCCACTGCACCCTGTAACTCCAGGTTCTGCATCCCGAGCTCCTTTCTTCACACTAGTAGCGGCCATGTGTAATCAAGGTATCAGTACAATTATGGCTTGTTTTCAAGTCTACAAAGGTACCTGCACATTTCTTTAGCCCACAAAGAATCAGGCATAATGAAGCACAGACATTCCTGACAATGGACATAAGTAACGCAGGGAAGTGAAGCAGGAGACCTTTCTGTTACTGAGGGAAAAATAGAACAATTTTTTCTTTCATTTAGTAACTTGTTTTCTGTTAATAAACATCTTAAAAGTATCATTTTAACTCTGTTGCCCTAATAAAACTTTAGAGGTAAAAAGATGTCCCAACTCAGTAGGGAGACTATTTTGACAGCATCCATTATAAAAGAACCTAACTCTGTAAAAGGAGATTAATTTAATCAGCCATGTCTAGCAGTGGTTCAGGATCACTTAAGAGGTGACATTGTCCTGTAGTTCAAGCTCTTGTAGCTCGGTGAGAGGCAGGGTTTACCCCTCACCGTGCTACATCTTGAAAACAAGTTACAGATTAGCTTTATTTCATGTGTGATAAAAAGTCCTTAGGGCTTACTATGTTTTTGTTCAATGTCTCCCACAACACAGATTTGGCTCATTTGTGGGTTCTTTAAGCTGCCATAGCACAAAATGCAATAAGAATAAAAGCAGTCCTGTAGAGCCCTAACTGTAGGAACAACGCTTTTATTCCCCTTCAGACACCTCAGCGTTTCTAGCAAAAGAAAGAGAGGGGAATGAAAATAACGGACACCCGTCTACCTTCTAAAAGCACAAAAAAGGTTGGGACTAGAAACAAAGCTCTGGAGCTGCATCCAAGTGCTGCTAAAGACGCAGAATCATGGATCATCCAAATTTCTGTGCTCAGCCCTGGACCTGACAGCTCACCGTAGGCTTGCAAGGGCAAGGACCATTTCTTTTCAACGTGACTATTTCAGAAGACCTGGAAGGAGCACTCTTCGCAAAGCAGTCAGAAGGGAGGGGAGTATAACATCAGCAACTGCTTCCCTGGCACAGGGGACCATAGGCAGCACAGCTGTTCTTTTTGGAAATGTCAGAGAGGAAAAAAAAATGTCAAGGGAGTTGTCATCGGCAGATGGCACAATAGGCGATTCCAGAATAATGCTTCACACAGTCAATCTTTTCTTGAAAACATTGTTCAGGAAGCCCAGGTCTAACTAACTTTACAAATAACAAACATCGCTTGAAAAACAGACATGTAAATTATAAAATCACTTAGGATCTAGTTTCCCTGTTTCTCTCTCATGAAGGAGAGCACAAGCATGTCTCAGTGCAGACGCTGCAGCTCAGATAGCCCTGTATCAGCCCTCTTCTGCCTGGCCACAGCCACATCCAGGGAATGTTAGTAGGAGGATTTCAGGCCATATCCATAGCTCCACCTCTGTCTCCCTGTCTGCCCCCTTTGCAAGCTGCTTGCTGCAGGGAAGGTCCATGCAGGGCCAGTTTCATCACCAGCACCCATAAACGAAGAGCAAGATGCTACCCTGGGCTCTGCAGGACATCACACGCCTTCAGGGCTAAAACATGATCTCAAGGTTGTTTGTAAATTCTGCTGGTGTACGCCCATGGAGCCACGGCAGCTCTCAGGTGGACACAGGTCTGCCTCCTGTTCTCCTTGGTTCCCAGGGCCTCCCCAGGTAGGAAGATGGTTGACAGAGGGACGGAGGAGTGTCATACAGTGCCGGACCTATCCCACTCTTGAGCACTGCCAGGAGATGGGGAAAAAATTGCACAGAAGCTTTGGGAATAAAGAAGACCGAAACGGTAAGCCCTGAATTTGCCTGCAGTCAACAGAAAATACCCAAACATGAACCCTCTGCTTCCTTGTGCCCTGGGCAATGAGGTGAAAAGGAGACGCCAAACTGATTCCTACTTCATCCCCATCACTGCGGTCAATGAGAGGTGTGGTGAGAGGGGAACAGGATCCACCCCCAGCCTACAGCTGCACCCTTCAGCTTCTTCAGCAGCTTCTGAGGTAGCAAGTCTATTCATCCTCTAAAACCCTTGAGGCCTTCTGTGGCAATGTGGATGACCCTCACAAGGACTAGACTCAAGACTGGAGACAAACAAGGACCTTTCGGCACTCTTGCCCTTTAGCCACAGATCTGACCATTCAGTGGTGGGTTGTTATTTTATCGTCAGTCCTGCTACTCTCCTGAAAACTTCCTGCTTCAAAGGGACTTTCTGGTCAGCGTTAAAGTCATGGAGTTTGTGCCTGCCAATGCTGGGAGATAAATTTCAACAAAAAACCAGGAGAAAAGTTGTCACAGTTTTGTAAGATCTGTTGTCTTGGAGCTACCATTGTCACAAGGGACAGGAAAAGTGGAGTCTGAGGTTTTACGAAGTTCCTACACAGGGGTGGGGTTTTTTTTTGGGGGGGAGGTTGTTACAGAGATTGCAGAATTTGGAGTCTATGACATTTTATTTGTACTGTTTCAACTCATTCACCCACATACCCTCAAGGGATGTTGTGTTATTTTTTAAATTGCTGTTTCTGCTAAAAACAATGTGGTTTGAATCAGAGTGGTTTTCCCCCAAAATATTTGTTTGGATCTCTACTCCTCTATCTTTCTGCTATATAATGTAAAAAATAGATGTTTGCCCATGTATGCAAAACCTCACGTCCATCCTAATACATTCTAATGACTATCAAGAGAGTAATTTGCTGAAGTCAGTGGAATAATATCTGTATAGAACTAATCTAAGTGAGGAAAAATCAAGCATGTCGATATTACTTTTTCACTTCTTCCATCTTCCATAGCTTCCTCTGTCTGAGTACTGAAATAGCAGATAGAGTAACTAGAGAAGAGGTCCTTGAACCAAACAAATCAGCTAGGTAAGAGGAATGGAACAATATAGGGGGAGACCTTATGACCCCTATTTTCATACTTTATTTTTCATTTTTTGTAGTGGATTTTGTTGGATAGTTTCCAACTCTTCCAAGGATTTCAGTCCAGGTGGTAATTTAACTAGGCAGAGGATTAGTAGATAAAACTCTGATTAAATGTCAGTTCTACAATTGAGCTATTTCACAGCTTGGCTTAACCTATGTTTAGTCTAACAGATAAATGTTTAGAGTTCACCAGGACTGCCGAAGTGAAGTTAATATAAAGAGAGTCTCACCAAACCTGGTAAATCCATAAAGCTTTCTTTGTATTTAGCCTTCAACTCCCCACATTTTGCTGAAGTTAAGCTCCACAGCTTAAATTCACAATTTACTCATACGTTAATCCATACATTTAAAATAGGAAGCATAACCATGTCAGAGTTTTGCAGTGCTGCAGTAGTGCAAGGAGATGGAAGACACATGGCTTAGCATGCTCAGCATCATTGGAGTTAACCAGAGGGGGTCCCGACAGATCAAAGTCATCCAGTTTCTCTCTTCCCCTTTCCTTCTTACTGTCCTTGAACAAGACAAGACACTCAAGGGAATAGCCCTTTCATTGACTATTTCACTATTCACAGACCAGTCAGGTGCTTGGATACAAGAGAAGGGAGCAGACAGGGCCTCACCACCGCTACAAAGGAGGAGGACAGGGCTCATGCAGCCCTGGCAGAAGTGCTTCTCCATGCACTGATTGAACTTACCATATTCAAGTGGCCCTGAAATTATGAAGAGGTGATCTCTATTCACCTACCACAGTTAAATCCAGGACCAGCATAGTCAGTCCTTATTTGATCTTGACTCTGTGCATTTACTGCAGTGGTTACAATGGAGCCTGTGTCCAAGAGCACCCTATATTTTTAAACTTGTTCAGTTCTCCTCCACCAGCCAGGAGAAACATGCTGCTGTCGTGCTGTGCAATGTTCAAGGCTGTGCTTCCCTGCTAATCTTGATACCTTGATACTGCTGTACTGAGTGGGGCAGATGTGTGGGAGAGGCAAGAGCTGAGGTATAAAGAAAACACGAACTGAGAGGCAACAAGGGAAAGACAAAGATTTAGGGTAGCCAGGAGCAGCCAGATGGAAAATGGCTAAAGAAACCAAAACACAGCCTGGCACTGGTGATGAAAGAGACTGAACAAGCATTACAAATCATGTCAAGGGAACAAACAGAAAGATTCCTATTTAAAGAGTTTCAAACTCTCATCTTCTCTCAAAACATATATATGGCAGAAGCAGCCGATTCACACTTGGCAGATAGTGTCAAGAGAGTTTATGTAACACTGCAAGAAGATAAGCACCTATTTAAAAGCAAACTGTGATTTTTACCCGCATGCAAGCAAATCAAGCTCCCCCATCACAGAGAAAAAACCTTCATACTGTCAGCTGTGAGTTCTCTTGGTGTTGTAAAGCACCACAGGGCACAAAATCACTATGGTATTTTTTGCGTTGGTTGTCAACCTCTATTTGCTGGGGATTTGAAAAACAGAGGAGACATGAAGCACAGGAAGACCTGAACAACAATTAGCAGACCATAACAAAAGGCAAGGAGACTATCACGAATCTGTGAAATGCAATTTCTTTCAAAGAAAGAGACTGCTAACCTCTCTGCAATACAGAGTTAGCAAAAATATAAGGGATGTAGCTCAGCATCTGCTGAAGAAAAGGAAGGGAAGGGAAGGGAAGGGAAGGGAAGGGAAGGGAAGGGAAGGGAAGGGAAGGGAAGGGAAGGGAAGGGAAGGGAAGGGAAGGGAAGGGAAGGGAAGGGAAGGGAAGGGAAGGGAAGGGAAGGGAAGGGAAGGGAAGGGAAGGGAAGGGAAGGGAAGGGAAGGGAAGGGAAGGGAAGGGAAGGGAAGGGAAGGGAAGGGAAGGGAAGGGAAGGGAAGGGAAGGGAAGGGAAGGGAAGGGAAGGGAAGGGAAGGGAAGGGAAGGGAAGGGAGATAGTGTTGTGAGGTAGGCAGAACAGGAGCAAATGCATTTTGGAAATATCTGGAATGGATTACAGACCATCAGCTCTAGAGAGAGTTACTTGGTCTCGGCCTCCCTTTATAGATTTCTTTTGTTCACTTGGGTCATGTTACTATTATTCAAGCCTGGATTACAAAAAAGGCAGATCTGCAGGAGTTTGCATATATTTGCTTTGTCAGCTTAACATATTAAGTGCAAGTTTATACATACACTATATATCTTATTAAATGCTCTGTCCTGTTTTGGTCTATTCTCTTCTGATTTATTTTGAACTCAAAGACCATAACTGTAAGTGCCTTCAAACCCACAGATGCTTAGACCACTGGGGAAAGAGCAGAAAAAAAGTGAAATGCAGCAACCATTACTGTCCAACTTCATTACACTCATGCCTTGGAAGGATAAAACAAGAACATACTGGAATTTAATCTCCTCTGAGGGAAGAAACTGGAAGCAGCATGTTTGCTAGAAATGATGCACACTCAGTCCACTAAAAATCATCATGATATGGAAAATTTAAATGCAAGATAAAAATGTACACTGAGAAAATTTACAGACATAGCATCAAGGAAAGTACATTTGTATGGCCATACCCTTGACCCATGACAGCACAAAGCAGGTGGAAAGCAGATGTGGAGAACACAGCACCTCCCCAACAGCGGAGGCTGTGCAGGATGCGCATGACTCTGCCAGTCCAATGTTAGGGCCCAGGTCGCAGCAGCGGGGCACAGGGATGGCATGGATTGCAGTAGCCACCACTGGGCACCCGTGGCAGGATCTTCTCAGTATTTCTAGACTGATTTGCTAAAATTACTAGTATCAATATTTCCATCACACTCCGGACTGGGGCAAAGTAGCAGCAATGGGCACTTTCAACTGTGCTTATCCCCACAAGAGATCCCAGTGAAAACTGTAACCACAGCAGTGCCAAGAGCAAAAAAGAAACACCAGTGTATACACACTGCATTTGGGAAAGAACTGTATTCATCCTTTCTCCAGCAGTGCCATCTTCCTGTTGTAATTACAAACCAGGTAGTAATGCTCGAAGGAGAGATGTGCCAAATGTGTAAACCAGAACCAGGGGCGAGGCTCCTTTCGGGGCTGACAAGGGCAAGTCACAACCACCTCCTGGGATTCCCACTCCCACTGCAAAACCTGTTTGGCGAAGGGCTGTGTTGCAACATGTGCTCTTCGTATAGAGCGCTTATTTCTGACTGTAATTTAGCCCCTTGGCAGGAGATGCTCATACCTATCAAGCATAACAGCCTTGCTCATCCATATCAACCTACACATCCTCCTATAGTAGCAGCAGCACAGCATACTCTCTGCTTCCAGTGGTCTCCTGTGGATCACAGGGCAGCTTTGGTTAATCATGCCCATCTCCCCTCCACAAAAGGCTGCTCCATGTGGGATGTTTTCTGGCCTTTCATACTGTTGAGTTATAAAATCCACAAGTGAAGTGACCTCTGTGGATGCTCCTGTGAAACCATTCCACTATTCATTTTACATGGGAAGGAAGGTTAAAAACAGTGGGACATCACCAGTGCTAACTGAATGTTAAAAATAACATATAACAGTAATGCTTATCACATATGGGAGGAGAAAACAAAATACTTGAATTATGCTTTCAGAAACAGTACTGTCTGTTCCTAATAAAACACAAAATGTAATGAGGCCATCATTCTCTTAATCTTACCAGTTGAGTAAGTTCTGCAGAGGAGAGAGGAAAATACAATTGTTAGAGCATGTCAGATTCTCCTCATCCTCTATTTAAAAGGTTACTATATTATTGAAATTTTACATTACAAATGTATTACACACTGTCTAGTGAATGATGGGACTCATGATGGGAGTGAAAGAGTAGTAAGCTTCCCAATATGTGTGCATGAAATGACTTGCTGACCTAAAACACTTGCTTCCTGCTAATGTGATTTCAAGAGATTCAAGGAGGGAAAAATAAATCCCAGAGTAATACGCTGATGATCAAATTTTGTAGCTGAAATTTATACCACTAAAGACATTTTATTCATTTATTTTCCATTATTTAGGTGTATAATATGCAGTGAGTTAGTAGAATAGCAAATGAAAAATGAGCATGGCTCCAGCGACTGCAAATATCTTGTCTTAACCTGACTTAATGCCATGTGACACAGCAGTGTCATGGAGCAAGATAACTCCACAAGGACCAGAGGATTCAATGGTGACTATTTTCTCCTCACCTAGGTATCCATTATACTCAGCTCAGTGTCTTGATAAAAAGAAGAGAGAATGAATAACAGAACAGATACAGTCAGTGCTGTGTGTGATCTTTAAAAATGTGGTTGTCTGGCTGCACTGGTGAGAAGAACAAGATTTTATCAATAGTATTTGATGGTGCTGCCAGCAGAAATACAACAGAAAGGAGACAGAAACTTCCTAGAAATATGGCTTGACTTGCCCACTGTTACAGTCAGCCTATTTTCCTTCATATCTGGAGGACATATTGTACAATATGTAGAAGTTATGGATGCTTCACTGTTCATTCTTTGTGTAAAAGTTGTACAGCATCTGTTGCAATCTCCAGCTGTTTCACTAGGTTGCTCCTGAACTTGCTTCAATCTATATTCAGAATCTGTTGTCAATTAATAAATTATATGAATGGATAAAGCATGTTCTAGAGAGAGCCTAAGGATTCACTGGCTAAATTCAGTCTTCACTAGCTGCTGCTGCTGCTTTGCTGCAGCCTAGGGGTGAATTCAGCTTTCTAAGATGTTTAAAAAAAGTTCACATTCTTAATTCCAAAATAGAGTTCAGCTCCCAGCCAGGAATTCTTTGGTGGCAGTGGGGTTTTAGTCATGACATATGACATGTCATTGACTAACAGATACCGCCACTGAGGTACCAGTTCAACACAGAGGGACCATCCTGGACCTTCCTTTTGAAAGAGGAAGCCCCAAGCAGTCACATCTATGCTGTCACAGAGGCTATGCTATTAGTCCAATATTGCCAGTGATGTCACTACAAAACCTCTGCTCCTGTGTCCTGTGCTGTTGGCATCCTCGTGCACCCAGTCGCTACATGGCTCAGGGGAGCAGTTTGGACATGCAGTCACATGCCAAGATGCATAAAATCAGTTCTAATTCCTGAACAATAGCTCTGCTCATGGAGAAGGTCACAAAATGCAGCTGGCTGCTCTGTAGTCCGGGGACCTTAAAGACAGAGTCCCCCAAAAGGTCAAGTGTTAAAAAAACCAAGAAAGACCCTCAGACCTACTAGTCTGCTTCCCTACAGTGAAACAAGCTGTGTTGCAGCTGATCTCAGGACCAGTACTCAGAGCAGGATTTAAGCTATGACAGGCATAAGAGATCTGCAAGAGCAGTATTTATCCTCGTGTTGCAGGACAGCCCAGTTCTGCCAGATTTGTCAGAGAAATAGCTCAAGGAAAAATATCCTTGTCATGCTGCCAGTGCCAGTGCTAAACTAGGTTAATTGTCAGAGAGATGCAGAGGTCGGCCAAACTTGCAGCATATGGCCTGTGTGGCTTAATGTCAGACGAGAAATGAGAGTCTGTTGCTTGTGAGTAACCACCAACCTCCTGCAACTCCCTTCACCTCGCTTCTTCCTCCTACCTCACTGGCCCTCCAGTGCTACCCTGGTGCTTTCCTCTCTCTGGTCGACATCCCAGAACCAGCCTCTGAGTGGAATAAGGTTTGCCCCCTCCATGCCCCAATTACATGGGCAAGGCATGTAAGCACACTTCTTATGAGCAGCCTACACAAAAATCAGACATAACTGAGACGTAACTCATTCATGAAAAGAAACCTTTCTGCCAACCATTGCATTGCCTTTCCAGCTTGGCAGGGTTTCACTTTTTTTGGCTGACTCAGGTTTTGCTTTTGGCAACAACATGTATTTGTTGAGATTGACACTAGCCAACCTCAGCCTTTTCCAAAGGTGTAAGAAGGCTCCAGCCATGGGAATACGTGCCAGCAGAGGAAAAGGTCTAATTCTCATCTCAAGTGTTTGTAGGTAGCTGTGAATGGAGTAAAGGCAAGTTTCATAAACGCACAGAGGGAAAAAAGAGCAGGATCTTTCTGAAAGTATAACCGAAATGCCAACTTTCATTACACACAAAATTCTGAGGCAGAATCAACAAATACTTAAAGCTCTCGAAGGGTTTTTGGTTGCTGGAGCTGTCCCAGACAAATTTATTTCTGCACCTAGAATCACAGCACTGGGGAAAAAGATGATAACCAGTAACACTCATGCCACGAAAAAGCAGCACACTCTAGCCTGGGCAGGGAAAGGTACCATCTCTGGGAGAGCGTGGCAGAAGGTGGGGGAGAGACCCAGACCACACTGTCATGCTAAGAGGAAAACACTGCATAGTTGGCAGAGCGCAATTACTCCTTGGTCAAAGAGTGACTGGACCCAGAATGGTTGTGATCAGCAGAAACAACTGCTTTCTGCTGCACCTCCTATGCTAGCAGCTATCAAACGCTCCTGAATACAACGCTTAATGTGTTCAGAAAATTCATATTGGGCAATTCAACGCTATGAGTTCAGGTTACAACTCCTATACTTTCAAGAATAATACAGTGTATTTGCAGTTTACCTGCATGGGCTTCTGCCTGGGGGCATTCAGACCATATTCATACTAAAATTTCAAGCTTTACTGTGCAATTCTAAGGGCTGGGAATATGAAGATGACTGTAAGAAGATGACTTTTTGCTTTTTAAACTGAAATTCTCATATAAATTCCTTCCTCTGGCTGGCAGTTATGCTCCCAATCAGTATGGCTTGTGGCAGCACAAGGGACAGTTTGCAGCTTGCTCCCTAAGTCCTTGCTGCTGCCTCCTCCTTTGCACATCATTGGCACAATGGGGACTTGAGTTGGCAACAGCGCCCTACCTTGCTCATTTGCAAGGAACCCACTGAGCACAGCAACCAAACTCAGCTGTGGCTGCATGTCCTCCCAACATGAAGTCTGAGAATCTCCCACACCTGCTGGGGAAGGTGGGCTCTGAGTCCTGAAGCCTCCTGCAAACTTGGAACTGTGCACATGAGTCAGTCAGGAGCCAGGGTTGCTGGTGGAGTGAGGTCGGACACAAGGCAGGGAGGGGACAGGCTGGGGAAGTGGCAGTAACCGTTGCTGGAAATTTTGGGAGAGATCCCAGAAGCCTGAAGTAAAAACAACTCCTGGGAGGATCTTCTGCTCTTGCAGAGAGCTTGGGGAGAAACAGAAAGGGAGCCTGAGAGTGCTCAGTGCCTGCTGATCCTCTGCGCCATTGTACCTGCTCATACCGGATTTAAGATGATATCCACATCAGAAGATTTCCCAAAGAGGACACTGGAGACAGGGAGAGTCAGGAACCAACGAGACTGGTTTTCTTGCTTCCACACAAGCTGTCAGAGTTTGCCGTGTTTCCGTCCTGGCTCCTTTGTGAGGCTGTAGCATAGGAGTGAAGCTAATGGGCACCCATGCCTTCCTGCTTTAAGTCACCTTAGTTCTGCTTTCTCTGAGAGGCATCCAATTCTGGTACACTGGAAAAGACCCTCTGCATTTTATCCAAGTATATTTTGTCCTGGCTATTTAATGCAGATATTATAAACACTTCATTTATATTTTCATTCAAGAATCTTTCCAATTCAAGCCTTGCTTTCCAACACGTTCAGCTTTAATTAAGCTCACAGCTTTACTCTGACACAGATTTCCATACGTGCAGCTTTGCACTGAGTAAGGCTTTTGCAGTGGACTAACACACAAGCCCAAAAGGTACTCCAGGCTTATCAGTTTTGTCAGGAATAATGTCTGCCCTGCATTCCCCAGCGTCTGTGCAGCTAACTTCACAAGGACAGACTTGAAGCCAGACACAAGTTTCTCCACCGAGTTGAACAGAAAGTTGGCTGCACGGTTAAGCCCAGTGCTGGTAGGGGGCCGGGAGGGCGCACCTAAGATCTTGATCTAAATTGTGCTTACCATAAAAAAGACATGCCCGAGGACACTGGGAGACAGCTGGTGCTTGCATCTTTTCTTTTTAAATTGAATGAATAGAGAAACAAAATTTTACTGGCTATTCCAGCCCAAAGTGCTGTTTTGAAATTTAAGAGAGTAGTTATCATATAAAAGTTATGTGGGGAAAACTTGATCCAGTTAATTTGGTGAGAGCCCCTTGACTGTTTCACGTAAAACCCAGGCGAGGTAAGAAAAAAAAGTAGTAATTTTTCACATGCAGGAGTAGGTTGTGCATGTCACTCTAACAAACAATAGATTTTTTTTAAAAAGGCTTGATTCAAATTAGTAGGGTGGATCTAGCTGGCGGATTACCAGCAGTGACTAAGGCCAGGAGCTGTTTAATCCATGGAGGGAAGCAGGGCCAGCAAGCACGGCTGCCACGGACTCCCCAGTGCTCGACCTGTGCTGAGCTCCCACGATGCCCGGCACCCTCCAGGCACTCGCTTGGTCAGCACTGCCACGTGCCAAGGGGGGATTAGGTTGGAAACCACCCCACTTTTTCCATGTGACTGAAGTCCTCAGAGGGACAAGGTGAGGTTATTTACCACCTAGTCCTGCATTCTCCTTCCCCTCATAATTTTATTTCTAAGCAGCCCATTGATGTAAAAGTGCAGAAAAACCTCCTACTGAGAAATACCCTGCTGCACAGGTCCTGTTCTGAAGTGAGAGGGATAGCGATAGAGGTCAGTGTCCCTGGGGTGAGTGGTGCCACCCACTCTTCACCCCTGGAAGAGCCTCCTGCAGTGGCCACAGGCTGATCAATCCACACACCTTGATTTTAAACCAGGGGAATAACATGCCTTGACTCAAAAAGGATGCTTGGGCAAGTATTTCTTTTCTGAATATATTTTAGGTAAGAAAGTAAGAGAGCACATCCCTGTTGAAACAGCTTTACAGGGATATAAAGGAGAAGGCCTGGACTGGGGTCTCCTCGCGACCCATGTGTACCCTTACGATGCCAAGAGCCATTGGGCTGGTGTAGCTATACCCCACTCCCTTCCAGAAGTTCCTCAAGGGAGACCTCACAGATTTCTCTTGTCCTTCTGCCAGGTGTTTCTGTGGCCTTCCCCTGAGGAGGCAGCACCCCGGCTTACCACGGGCTGCTTTCCATCAGTTGGCTAAGGGCAAGAATAAGAACATCTGTGCTGAGATCTTTGCTGGGGGCAAGGGAGGGACAACAGGCAATGGCCAGGGAAGTGGTTTTAGTGCAGGCAACAGTATCAGGAGATATGTATTTGCTTGCTGAGAATACTATAATTATCAGACTGCTAATAGAAAACTAAAAATAGCAGCACCCAACGTCTGTCCCATATTCCCCACTGCAACACACCCACACACCTCTCTTTCCTACTCGCGTGGCACCCACCTGAAGTGCAAAGGTCTGACACAGCCTTTCCCCAACTTCATTTCTCCTCTTGGACTTTCCTAAAATCTCCTCTTTATTTCTTAGACGGATTCCAGAGCCTGCATCTCCAGATGGGCTTTGGGCTATACTGTAATCCCTATTCCCCAGCCACCTGTTCTGCGTGTATGAAGAAAAATGCCCTCAAACTAAAGCAAACCCCTGCAACGCAACACAAATAACCTAACTTTGTTTGAATGGGATAGAAGGGAAGAGATGGTCTGTATGAGCAGGAGGGCAGTGTGAATCCCAGTGCCTTTATTCTTCCTCTTGCGCCAGCACCGGTGATGGTAACTGCATCCCCCAGGGTCCTCCAGCTCTTCCCTTGCTGCTCACACCCCCGCTGGCCCCCTCCTCCTCGGCTGGTATCTCTGGTGGCTGCCAGCCAACAAAACAATGAGTCCTGACTGAGGGCAGTATTTGTACAACCAAAGATAGTGTGATAATGGAGAAAAAAAGTTTTCCTCTTGATACAGTCTAGTTTCAAGCCATAGGGCAAACTATCAGATATGCTACACATGGTGGTGGCTTTTCAGTTGCCTGTGGGAAGGATTTATGAAGCTGCCTCTGTGGGCTTTGGGGCACAGAAGGGTTGGGGCAGTAAACCTGTGCCCCCAGGTGCCAGGCTGTCCTGAACACCAGTGCCCAAGCTGTCCCACTCACAAAACTTTGCATTAAAATCATCCTGCATGCAAGTGCCTGAGCTACCGAAGTAGCAGCTTGTAGGTCATAACATTCGTATAAACTGATAAAACAGGAGTGAAAACAGTATCCCTCTTTCTCTTTCAACTGCTGCTATTAGAGATGACCTTGAATCCATCCCACAGATTAGTACGTCAGTGTCTTGTGAGGCACCCTGCAGCAGCCAGAGGCACCAAATACACGCGGAGGAGGAGGAGAAATTCCTGAAATGAGCTCAAACTGCCCAGCACCCTTTTGGATTATGTCAGCCCCAGCAAATCCTGCTTTCCATTGCCCTGGCCAGAGACAGAGTAGTATGTGAGGTCCTGAGCACCAGCTCCTGGTGCCAGCTAGCATCCAGGGCTGAGCACTGGGGAGGGGACATGCACCTCCCATTGCTGACAACTGAGGATGCACGTCCAAGCCCCAGCCCACACCCACTCCATTTAGAGCCACTGCTGACATCCAGCAAGACTAACGTCTCTGTGGGTTAGAAGGCTAAATAAATAAGAGATGAATAGCTACTGTACATTGTCGCCCTTTACCCTGGGAGAATCAGTGAACCTGAATTCCCCAAGAAAAGCAAGTAGGCCGCGTCTGCGTCTGTGCTCTGATTAATCTCATCAGTTTGTTTTCCTGGAAACTAGATGTCCCAGATGCCATTGTTTCCATTATAAGCGTTCATCTGCTCTGTTTTGAGCTTGATTGCTCCTGTAGCCTGCTTGGCTTAACTATTTTTTGTTTGGTTGTTGGTTGTTTTTTTTTTAATTAACATTCTTAAACAAAATGCCAGTATATTAAAATGAGGGCATAGTTGCAACCCTCAACACTGGATTTGTTACATGTTTCAAAACACCTAGGGCATACAGAAATCCTGAGCAGTTGTACGTAGCGTGACTAAATTATTTATAGTTGCCATGCATATCACACAAGAATTTCAAAAGGGGACTTTGTGTTTGTGCAAAACATTGCTATTTTTGTCTGACAGTAGAGACAAAAATAATTTGGAAATTAGTCTCATTGGTACTAATCACGACTGTTACTAAAACATTCCCCTGTAGGCACAATACAGTCATTTTTCATTTTTGAGCAGAATTAGTGATTTCATTCATTATCTCGAGGAAGATCTTGGGAGTTTACAATTTGTTAAAACACAAACAAAACACAATTAAAACATTCTGGAACAAATATCTATTTCTATTCACAGAAGCCTTATGAACTAGTACAATAATATTCAAGCACAAATTAAACTAGTATCATTTATACGTGATACCATAGAATATTTGTTTTATGGGTTGGAAAGATCAGCTATGGGGTTATTTGGGGTGTTTTTTTAAAGACATGAAGATATATGTATGGATTGCTACATTTAAATTTGTGTTACCGAGAAAATAACGTTCTGCTGTGGGCAAAAACATAAATACGGGAAATTTCTTTCCTGTCTCAAGTGAATTATTTCTCATGAAAGGCTTCTCAGTGTTTCGCTACAGGCATGCAGCTTTACACACAGAATATTATGCATGTACACACTGAGAGCACTCTACCGGGGGTGTCTATCCTGATGCCCTCCTCCATGCCCAGCTCCCCTGCAAACCTATTTATGGGAAGTAAAGAAAAGACACAGATTCAGAAGTGGGGAAAAAAAAACCAAACCAATGCACAAACCCAACAACCACCAAAAATGTCAGCACAGAAAAGCAAGTTGATAAGGAAAAAGGCAGCTTCGCTCAGTATATCTCAGCTGCTTCCAAAGCCGAAAGCAATGGGGACGTATTGCTATTATTAGCCCTCCGGATGGGAAGCAGCCAGTTCACAGCATGGTTTGAAGCTATTGGCAAGATGTTGCGGGATTTTCTTCACACGTATGCACACCTACAGACACACAGGCAGACAGACAGACCCCCCCAAAAAGCTCGTTGTGACCCGCTTCCCGCCGCTCGGGTGAGACAGACAGACAGAGAGCACGACGCTGACGCGACTGTGCGTACTCACAGCTCGGAGTACAAGAAGTGCAGGTTGCCCACATTGTCTATGTAGTTTGCAGGACTTAGCCAAGGTAGGACCAGTAACAGGAGAGCCTTCATTTTCAGTGCAGGGCTGGCACTGCTGATAGGTTTCCTCCTTCCCACCGTCTCTCTGTGCTGGTGGGACACACAACGTGAAGCTTTTGTGCCAGCCAAGCCCCTTCTAAGCGAGCCTTTCCATTTCAATGCAATGGTAGCACATTATGAATCGAGCTTAAATCCCTTAAACGAAGCTACACTGCAAAAATCATTGACCTGTAAGAGGATTACTCGATCTGACTCTCAGATGGGTAGATGTGAGGGTTTAGGGACAGCACAGCGTGGTTGGCGAGACAGTGACTTATGCTGCAGAGGAAAGCGATGCTCGGAGAAGAGACCTGCCTCCTGCAGGATTCAGAGTGGTTCTTCAGAGGCAGCTGGTACATTTACATCACTGCCCACAAGCAGATGGGTTACGAGCTAAACTGCATCACGGAAGGGTGTAGCTGTCTGACAAGGGGGGAAAAAAATGCCCCCTGTGGAGTTTTAAAGCAGGCGATACCAGAAGACCACACCTTTTTAAAGTAAAACACTGCAAAAGATCACAGCCAACTGCTGGCTGTTTGCATCTCAGTCTGAATTCCCCAAATCCAGTCAGATGTTTTTGTGCAAACATAGATCATGTAATAATCCAAGGACATACCTCTTCTTGTTTGGTTGGGTTGTTTTTGTTCTTTTTTTTAAGGATACAAGAGCAAACATTTTAAAGAGGGATGCTTTTAACACACTACCCCGTGGTTACTGGTGTTTAAAAAAAAATAAAGTTCTCTCATCAATTACAAAGCATAAAACAGCAAACTCACCTTGTCCCATCAGTGACCTCATCTCTGATCAGGGCAAGCTTTCATTTTCTCTCTGAGAACCAGGATTGGTCCAAGCCTGAATCATGCAAGAAATGCGAGGACTGCTGACTGCCCTAGTCACTCTAGCAGAGTCTACTTTAATTTATTCACTGAGAACACAGATCACGTTCAGTCGAGATTTCAGATGGGCTCTGAGCCGTTCTTGCTGCAGGCACCACATTGTTTATGATGATTTTTTTTTTTTATTAGCAAAGTCACACACTTTTTCTCCCGTCTATTGATTCACCGGAGTTAAAGAGAACAGCATCAGCTCAATCGGCTCTGTGCCTGGGCATGCCAGAGCTGGTGCCTGAAGAGCACAATGCCCTTCTCCTCTCCGGCCATGAGTTAGAGGTGGGATGGCAAGGGAGGTTTCTGCATTTCTGAGAATTGAGAGAGGCAAGGCATAAGATTGGCAATAATTAATAATGTTGTGCTTAAAAAAATCTAAAGGTTCTGCACAGTCTCTGCAAGCACAGGTTGCAGAAGTCCCCCTTATGGGTCTCTCAGAAAGTTCCCTCCTAATTCTTCTCTTGGGTGGGAATACCAGTGAGGCTGCACTACTCACCCCTTGGAAGCTCAGGCCCCCAGCAGCAAAAGTTCCCTATGATTTCCTGCTCCCCAGCCTCTGCTCTTTGGCCTTAAGGTAACTCAGCCCTCCAAACCATCCTAAGGAAGGAAAATCCATGTCATGAGGGGCAAAGAAGAAGCCGCCCAGCCTGTGTAGCACTGCCTTGTACTGCACTATCTTAGAGGCTTTAGGGTTTGATAGGAAGGCAGACCACTGCTCTGTCTCTCCAGTCCCCTGCTCCCTGGGTTTGCAAAGCAGGACTTGGTGGAGGGACCCTGGCACAGGGGACGAGGGACAGAAAGAGGCTGTGGGAACATGTTACCAAGCCAATTCCTCCTACTTCTGGTTGGGCTTAGGCCAAGTGAGCTAGAGGCACAGGATCTTGAAGATCCTGAGGGGAAAATCCAGGCCACAGACATTCAGTAATTAGCACTGGAATAAAACTTGCCATGCTTTCACAGGATCAAATCATGGTTTACAACACTGCAATTCTGCAAGGCATGTATGTGAAGGGTTTCTTTACTACTACCTTAAAGAGGAGAAACAAAGACACTGGACTGACTTGAACATGTCCATGTAGGAGAGACGACACTAGAAATCAGGAATTGTGCTAGTTTGTGGCTTCTGTGTAAAAAACCAAAATTCCAATTTTCTTCTTTATTGTGTGAGAGTTTTTTTCCTGCTAGTTTTATGGCTACAGCTCCATCATCACAAAAAAAAAAAAAAAAGAAAAAAAAAAGAAGCCAAAAAGAAGGATCAGAGGGCCAAGGGGAATCTCATGAAATTCAACAAGAGCAAGCGCAAGGTCCTGCACCTGGGGAGGAACAACCCCATGCACCAGTACAGGCTGGGGGCTGACCTGCTGGAAAGTGGCTCCACTGAGAAGGACCTGGGAGTGCTGGCGGACAACAAACTGACCATGAGCCAGCAACGTGCCCTTGTGGCCAAGAAGTCCAAGGGTATCCTGGGCTGCATTAAAAGGAGTGTGGCCAGCAGGTCGAGAGGGGTTATCCTTCCCCTCTACTCAGCCCTAGTGAGACCACATCTGGAGTACTGTGTCCAGTTTTGGGCTCCCCAGTTCAAGAAGGATGTGGAACTGCTTGAGCAAGTCCAGTGGAGAGCTACGAAGATGATCAGGGGACTGGAGCATCTCCCTTATGAGGAAATGCTGAGACACTTGGGTGTGTTCAGCCTGGAGAAGAGAAGACTGATGGGGGATCTTATCAATGCTTATAAATACCTAAAGGGAGGGTGTCAGGATGATGGGACTAGGCTCTTTTCAGTAATGCCCAACGACAGGCCAAGGGGCAATGGGCACAAGCTGGAACACAGGCAGTTCCACCTCAATATGAGAAAAATCTTCTTTCCTGTGAGGGTGCCAGAGCAGTGGCACAGGCTGCCCAGGGAGGGTGTGGAGTCTCCTTCCCTGGAGACATTCAAAATCCTCCTGGATGCGTTCCTGTGCCCCCTGCTCTAGGTGTGCCTGCTCAAGCAATTGGGGTGGATGAGGTGATCTCCAGAGGTCCCTTCCAACCCCTATCATTCTGTGATTTTGTGATCTAAAATACATTAAAGTCAGCTATAAGTATAACAAAGAGAAAGGGTATTTACACTAAGTGATCAAGATTTTGTGATTGGAATCTGTAGAGAAACAAAATCTCAATGACAGCAGCTCACAGCAGACTGTCAGTCCCTTTACCTGCATTACTATTGAAATCTGTACTTGAGGCAAGTCAGAGAAGTACTGACCAAAGGCAGAAAATTATAAGTAACTTTGCTAATTTTATCTCTTAACAGCAGAAAGCTAACCTTGCAGTGCACTACTGGAGGCTGCTGCCACTGCCTCTTATGCCATGAGACAGCAGTACCCTCAAAAAGGAAGGCTTTTTCCAAAAATAAGCCAGGTCCAGAACTGTGTGAGCCAAGGGTACCCAGATCCACAAACACCGAGCCTCTAACATGTGAAGAGTGGTCTTTTGCCCTCTGCAAGGGGTTTATTGCTAATGGTTTTTTTCAGTTTTAGTAATAGAAAACAGTCATATTTTTGTTTGGTTAAACCACCATAACTTCTGTGAATAAATTCCTCATGAGAATCCAGGTGCTTTAGAAAATGACATCTCCAGTTCAAATGGGGATGTGTTTGAATGGTAGGCTGCAGAGCCATTTCCAGTTATAGGCTTCAAGACCCAGAAGCCTGCAGCCATGTGAACACATGCCCATGCTCTGGCTCACCAGCCTGGTCACCAGGGATGCTCTGACCCTCAGCATTACCATGTCTGTGCAGGAATGGGCCCCCCAGGAGCAGTCTGGAGCCCTGCAGTGGTCACCCAGGGCTTCCTTTGCAATGCACAGACAGAAGCACACACCTAGGAACATGACTCACACCTGCAAGCCACAGGAGAAGTCATTTCACTGGGCAACAGACACAGGCCACAAAAAAAGAGTATCTCTTAGACCCCATGTCTCCTCAAATCTGAGGTGCTGTTACATGGACTATGCCAAAGCATTTGCCTGCTGTCAGAAATCACAGCCCTGAATGTACCTCTTTACTCCTCCTACCTTCCTTTCAAAGGACAGAAGATGCAAGCCAAAAGAAGCAGCACATGCTTTTACCCTGCAAAACAGAGGGTCATCCATCACCAGTTCTCTCCTTGCAGAGGAACCAAACTGCTCCCTGGAGATATCTCTCCCAGAGGCAAGAGAAAGGGCGTCCTGGCCACCAGGAGAGGTAAGCCTGGAGGAGGAGTCCACCCAGGGAGTGCTTCCACATGGTGCCAGAGAAGCCGGGGCTTTGCGAACCCCAGAGTGCAGTGCATGGGTAAGTGCACACCTGGAAGAAAGGAGAGCTCGGCTCCAAAGACCAATACCAAACCAGAATATTTTCTGCTCTACTTCCCATATAGGTCATTTGCGATTCAGAAAAGGGTTGAAGAAAGGGCAACTATAAAACCTTTAATGTACTACTGAAATATTTATGATAACTCAGCTTCCCAAAACTCACAGATCTCTTCGGATGACTAAACACACACTTCCATTATGCAGCTAACCACAAGGTATCTGGCCAGCACTGCTAACGATAGTATGAAGTACCTTGAATGAACCTGATTCTAAAAAAAGAGATATTGTCAAATAAATGGACTAAATTCAGCTCTAAATTCATGATACTGTAAGCATTCATTGGGACTGAAATCTATAAATCTTTCTTTATATTAATTGACTATTTTAATCAGCACTAATTGAAGACATTTTTTCATCTCCTTAAGAAAAAGGGTGAAAAGAAGGGTTTATCAACAACAACTTACTGGGTTTGGAAATGCTGTTCGAGGTGACCGCGTTGCACGACCTCTGAGCAGTGTTCTGTGAAAGGGCAGCTAACCATTAGCTTGTCCAGGAGGTTATTCACTAGTATGCTGGACTTCCTGCACGTCTGGAGAATCACAAGCTTGCGGTCCATGGGGCAGAAGTCCTTTTCCACGAGGAAGTTCGTAAGGCAGGCTGTGCAGAAGGTGTGACCACAGAGTGTGTCTAATGGCTGAAGCAAAGGTTGTAGGCAAATGTGGCATATGAGATCATCATCTACTTCTTCGGTGTAGCTATACAAGTGGTTTTCTTCCGGTAAATGCACCTGGCCGCAGGTGACACAGAGTGGTGGGGAGCTATCCTCCATTTCTTCTTCTTTCTGGCTCATAATCAGAATTGATGCAATTCAAAACAGGGCAGATGGAAATACCCAAATTGTTTCCTACTCATGAGATCTGCAACAAGGCTTGTGTGCCATCAGATCTGTGGGGGAGAGAGTCAAAGAGTTATGCCCTGGATTGTTTTCTCTTACCACACTTACAGAATGTATCTGGATATGAAGTACTCTAGCAGGTTTTAGGGAAGAGTTGCATCTTTGGGGTAGGAGGGTGAAGCAAAGAAGTGAAAAAAATTTTTAAGAGAGAGAGTTAACTCCAGGGACTTCTTTTCAATCTAGCTCAATTTACACAATTACTCTCATTGTAAAGAAAGCTATCAAAATAGGAAGAATGCTACAGGTATTTAATGGTTGAAAACATTAAATTAGCATATAATTCCAGTTCCAGTCAGTTGATTTTGTGGTTACGCTAATTCTGCTGGAAAAGCAGCATCATATATAGGCAAACATTGCAAGACCGTATGCAGAAATACAGGTAATAATGGTTACTGCCCAAGGCACGTGCTCAGCACAGCAAGGGAGAGCAGCAGCTTCACCTAACACACACCTGTTACAGACACTGTATATGCAGCTGGGGAGGGAGGACACTCTTGGGGTCATGAGGTTCTAGAGCTTGGGACCCTTTAGACCATCCTCTTCCGACAGCCGCAGTGTATCTCTCTGATCTTCAAAACCATTGAACACAAGACCCCATCTTTTATGTTACGTACAGTAGCATTACAGGCTACAGCAAGAATGTACTTTGGGGAGAGCTCGTATGTTCACTGTCTTGTCTCGGGGACCTGGGACCCTGCTTATCCCCCATGGCACTGCTCTGGATGCCTCAAGTCAAGCAGTTATAACCATCTGCACCAACGTAACCAACTCAAAACTTCGTTTTACTTCCCAAAGCACCAAATACCTCACGCACTGAAGTGAAGTCCACAACCGGATGCCAAGTACTGTATCACTCCAAATTAGGCCTATTCCCTTCATAATTTGTGTTACAGAAGCCCAGTATTTCCCTAACTACAGACCCAATTAGCTCTGGCCAAAGCACCTGTCTGCTGGTATTTTAAAGATGTAAACTCTGTGGGTGGCAGCAAAACTGAAGAGTAATTTGTAGTTTTTACTCCATGAGCCCCAACTGCTTTTTGGTCCACTTATGTCTCATTATATCTATACTTATTTTGATATACTGCTTGGAAAATAAACATGAAGATATAAAATATGCAATGGCCTAATTACTACTTTTCCTTGAAAATGTAAATCTTATTTGCTGCTCTGCTGTAACACTGTACCCTTCCCTCCAGCTTGACTTAATTTGCTGAGACAATGTGTCAGCCTCAGACACCCACGTTTAAGGGCAAATGAGGGAAAGAATTAAAAAAAATCTGACTATGACAGAGCACATTTTCATATAAAATAAAACCTTACTTATATGCAAAGCTCATGGGCTCTAAATCTGAGAAATAAAATTTTAACATGGCAGGGTTTTTCTGACATAAGGGTAAAATGATAGCCTCACTAACTTTAACCAGATGCTTAAATGTCAAACATTCACTTTAATGCTTTGCTAGATCCTATTCTTATGTAGCAATTATGCTAAGTGGCTGTATAATAATATTTTTTGCTTGCAAGACTAAGTTCTGCATAAGCCCTGTCTCCTGATTAACAGTAGCTTCATTTGAATTAAAATCATTGCCTATTAGAATTATTGCAAATATTTAAAACACTCTATGCTGTGGTAAATGTTTCTTTTTGTAAAAATATTCACCAGAGCTTTATGAAGAGCTCTTTGTGAAGAAATTAACACCTCTCTATAGTGTCTACCTGCTACCTTAACATAGGAATAAAAACCAGTACTATTTGGTCCTATGAAAGTGACATGCATCAAAATGAAACAAGAGAAAAGATGACCATGAGGCTGAGGTGGGGACTGTTCAGGCACTGCAAGTGACTGCTCGTAGGCAGCTCTTAGCCAACTTCTTGATGAAGCGGGGTGGCCGCAAGTTGGTGTTTGATCTACCAGTAGCTGTGTTTTGCAATGAGAGGGAAAGCATTCAGCTGATCCCCACGTCCCTCGCTCATGGTGGGAGCCCATGTGAAGTCAACAGGGCCGCTTCCAAGAATGGCAATACACAGCTTGGGAATTTATGGGATCATGGCTTTAAAAATAGCCATAAAATGAATTAGAAATCGATAAAACATGACAAAACCAGCATTGCTTTATGAACTTTGTTCTTTCCTACATTTTTTAAATGCCTTACACCCAGGGCAACCAGGGGAGTGGGCAATATCATCCTGTTTCTCCACTCTCCTGCCACATCCTCTTGTACTAGCACACACAGGTGGACCCATGTGGGTGCTCTCCCCATGCACCAGAATATAGCCAACCCCAACACTTTGTTGCCTCATGGATGTTCCCAAGGACAGAAACTCTTGCTTCCTGCTGGCAGGAGATCCAACGTGCGGCTCCCATCAGCAAGTCTGCTGAAAGCTGGACCCAGAGCCCTGCTCTGAGACAGCAGCATCCTGCAGGAACAGGAGCATGAACATCTGAATCATACCCTCCCAGCCTTGTGCCCTAACCCTGAAAGTACTGCTCCTCCGCTCCCACATACACAACATGTCAATTCCTCTGATGCAAATTAGGTACAACTGGAAACAGTGCTACAGCTCCAAAGTGACTACAGTTATTTGGGGTTGTTCAGCCTGGAGAAGAGGAGGCTGAGGGGAGACCTTATTGCTCTCTACAACTACCTGAAAGGAGGTTGCAGTGGGGGTTGTCTGTTCTTCCAAGCAATGAGTGATAGGTCAAGAGGAAACGGACTCAAGCTGTGCCAGGGGAGGTTTAGATTGATATTAGGAAATATTATTTCACTGAAAGGGTTGTCAGGCATTGGAAGAGGCTGCCCAGAAAAGTAGTTGAGTCACCATCCCTGGAGGTATGCTCAGGGACATGGTTTAGTGGTGAACTGGCAGTGTCAGGTTTACGGTTGAATTCCATGATCTTAAAGGTCTTTTCCAACCTATACAATTCTGTGTGTATTCTGTGTGTATTTCTGCAATGACAAGGGAGAAAGAAAGGCATTGCTGCCCTAAGCCCATGCTCTGCTGCAGCATAAACAATGAGAGAAGCCCCAGTGGATGCAAAGCCAGACTGTCCTGGCCACACTACAGATACTCTTTATGAACCTAACATGCTAGCAATGCATTGCTAGTGAAAAAGTGCAGGTGTGGGGAGCTGTACCTGTATTTTACAATGTTTACATAAATTACAAATACTTGAACGTGGAAACAAAAACATCTATGTTAATTAGTAACAGGCACTGAGTTTTTAGAAGGACTTAACTCAAGTCCTGTGGCCTCTGTTATTTAGAAAACTTAGATGAGATTATAACATAAATTCTGGAAAAAAAAAAGATCTATCAGACTTTTCTGGCTAATCTGGTCCATGTTAGCCTATGACGAACATTCCTAAATTGCTGGACATATCAAGCAATGAAATGATGACCATTTGTCTTTGGGAGGTGTTTATGCCACCACAGGACTTAGCACAGAGGGCATGCGATGAAGTTGTCACACAGATTCAGTCAGAGGCAGGCATTGTGTGCAATGTTTGCGGTCGTTTTTATTTACAACATTTTTGTGCTGTCACAAGGTACGTAATTAATTTAATGTCTTTTTAGGAAGCTTAAAGTTTTGGTGTTAAGATTTGCTAATGGTTCCTCCTGAACGATGTAGAAGAGAGGGAAAAGGGGATTTGAAACTGATCTGCTGATAACCAGCATGTACTTCTACTTCTATTAACTATGAATAATAAAATACACTTTGAGCAAGAAACCTTGTACCTGTAGATGGTAAACTACAGCTAAGAGAAAAAAGGCAATTACTACCTATTGTGTCTCTTCTTTGAGGCCTGTGCTTGGGGGAGGAGGAGAGGGGAAAGGAAGGGGGAAGAATCCTACATCTGTCTGCAGTCAATATCAACACCACTGGCAACCTCAGCAGGGTGAGGATGTCACCTTGGCAGTCTTATGCTGGCTTACGGTGACAGCCGTATTTACAGGGACTGGTTGCTGCATTGATGATTGGCAGGAAGAGCTGTTAGAGGTAGTGCTGGTGCCATGCCCAAGAAAACACCAGCATTTGCAACTTTGCTGCTGTGCAGGAAGTTTTCAACCACTTGGGTCCCAGATTTAGCATAATTATACAGCACCTAGCACAGCTTGGCTTAGATAAATACAATTAAATACTGATTTGTAAGAATTTCAAAGTGTTGTGACTCTGCAGTAAGTCAAGACCCCACACAAGGCACAGAGCTGAAGCACATGAATATGGTGCAAATGATGAAGGAAGAACATTGTAAACTTTGAGATCCATATTGCCAAGCTTTCAGCCACAAGCTGAGATCAGAATAGTCACATCAGGGCATGAAATAACCCCCAGGGCTGTGACCACAGTGAAAGCCAGTATCAGAGTAACACAGACTGCAGCCATTTGAAGAAGTTTGCATCTTATGGGTCTTCACTCCTTAGGAATTTGCAGCCACTGGAAGCATTTAAGAGAACAACAGAACAAACCCAGACAAAAAGCATGGGCAGTAAACATGGAGAGTAGGTAGAGAGAAAGCCTTTCATCTCCTTGCAGAGCCAAGCCCATAGTTGTCCCACCCCAATTTAAGCAACCTTAAGCTTAAGTCCTGACTTACCATCACAGTTACACTGGCAGCAGTGTAGCAAGAGGAGGGCTCAGTGAGCAGAGTGGCAAAGCCCCACCACTTCCACTCAGCCACACCATCAAATATTAACCCAGAAGTTCAGGAGGCTGCACTTGGAAGTAGCGTGGCATAAAACAGAAGAAGCTTCAGGTAGCAAAAAATGAGCAACCAAGGCTTAAAGAGAAAGAATTAAGTGATGAAAGATAGTAAGGAAGTGGCTAACAGATGCCTAAAGGCCAGAAAAATAGTGATGTGGAGCCTGGAAGGGCAGGAACTGGCTTAAATCCCAAATGGTGAAATACAAGCCAGTGAACAGGCGTCACTGGAAAATGAAGGAGTGACACAGATGAGCTGCAAAACAGGTAGAGGAATTTAGCTCCAGTTGCTCTGAAGTAGCATGGCTTGGGGATAATGAAATCCTCAGAGCCAAGGGAAAGGGTGGCCAGCATGCAAAAGGGAAATGGATTCTCAATAGTACGGTAAGATCGCTAAATATTAGCTGTCTATGTTTTGTTTCATTTTTTCTCTATGAGTATTTAAGTAACATATTTTATTAATGTTCCTGTTTTATTTTTGGACTTCAAGTATGTGCATAACAAATCGTATATCTGCTGATTAAAAGGGGACACCTTTTCCTGCCCTGTTTCTCTGCCACACAACCACATAGGAGGTAGAGGTACTACTGACAGAGCTGTCGTGCTCTTTTTAACTGGATCATGTTAACAAAGGCATGCTGCATTCTCTCCCCAGCCCCTGCACGGGCTGTTATCTCCTGTGAATGTGTACCTCTAAATGAGTCACGGCCATCCTTTAGTGCAGTTCAGGATGGCACTGTGTGGCCAAAGGGGCTGGTTGGTCTGCAGGCATGTAAGGAAACTGCTCCATGACAGCAGCATGGCCAGCTGCTAAATCAAGTTAGAAGCTCATTGTTCTTCCATAGGTGCTTTTACCTGGCCATCCTTTCACGACACTAGCTGTAACCATGCTGCAACCAACATCTGCCTTTCTTGATATTCAGCTTGTTTTGCTGAGAGCCCAGAGACTGCCATCTTGGTTGTTAATGTTCAAAAATACCCACATAAAATTACTAGGAGGCTTGGCACCTTTCACAGTCACAGAATTAACTCTTTAGTGAAGCCTCAGCCCAGTTGCCAGTGGTTAGACTTGGGCGGGTCAGGAGGTGTGGGCATTGTCCCCATCTAGTGGCTCACCCACACCAAGGGGAAGAGCAGAACACAGCCAGGAGGGAGCAGAGGTCCTCCTTCACCCTCCAGCAAAACCTCTAAACCCTCAGGTTATGCAGGATTACCTGTGATGATACTCAGGAGGGCATAGGCCTTACTACTCCTGTGAGGATCCAGGTTACAAAATCACTCCACCTATTTCATATTCAGTTACATAATGAGGCATCAGGCTGAATGCTTATACAAAACTATCCGCCATCAGAGAAATTTTAACACTGTTTTAATTTCTTACCTTCTATCAGACTGTCTTTCCTGGTAGCAGGCCTCCCAGCTTTCCCGTTACTGTGTTTTGTACCACTGCTTCTCCCTGACTAAATTTTTTTGTAGTTTACACTGACTTTACTGTTCTAGGTAGTCCTGATTTTGGAGGCCATTGGGCAGCCTGATTGTTTCCCAATACTAGACAACAGTTGTGAAAAACGTTATAGAGTGATGATTACTCCAGTAAAACCTATTTTAGAGTATTTTCAATCCCAAAAGACAGTGATTCACATACCAAAGATCTGGCTAAAAAATATCATATAATAATTTGCACCAACCTTGGCATAGCTGCACTTAAGGCCAAAGGGATGAGTCAGTCTGCCTAGATTTGAAACTTTGTGCAAAGGAAGGTTATAAACCATTAAGGTGCCTAAAACCTTATCATTTTAGTACCAGCATTCCTCCTATGTGTCTTTTTCTCTCCCCTCCCCCCCCCTCCCCCCCCCCCCCCCCCCTTATTTTTAAATCTGTTCTACCCATAGAAAAGTCACAACGTTTTCTTTCTGCCTGAGGTGTAATCAGTAGAGGACCATCTCCAACAAAGATTTGTTATGGGCAGAGGTGAGATACACACCTCCAGGTAAAAAGTCAGTAGCTGGAGAAGAGATGGGGATCCCAGAGACACCAGTTTAGCAGATAAGAATTCAGCTTGACTTTTAAGATTATAAGAAAGACTGTTGGAGTTGGCTTTTAGAGGAAAATAACTGCATTTAAAGCTCAGCATGTCAGTACAGAATGTCTCTGAGACAACAAACAGGAGCTCCAAAACCTCTCCTCTGCCTGGCCCCAGCTTTAAGACAGCTGGTTTTTCAAAGTTATTATTAGTCAAAAAGTCCTTCTCAGAGCTTATAAAAATCAAAGCACTTTGCAGAGCCTTCAGTGGTGAAAGGCATTTCCAACTGAATAGAAAAATCCAACAGTACAGTAGGTGAATAACCCCAACTTTTTAAGTTGTAGCTCAAGCTGTGAAACCTAACTGAAATGTCATACTGTGCCTGCATGCACAATAACTTCAAAAACCAGAACCAGACTATTTGGAGGGAAAAAAAATGGTTTTCTCTGTGGCTCATGCTGGAATTTACAGAAGAAACCAATGTTGGAAAAAGTTTTTTGTTGTGGAATTACATATCTGAAACATCTGTTAGGAATGTAAGGAAATATATTCTGCTTGTTCGTCTGTCTCTCGCACACCCACGCAAACCTGAATTTCTTTTTCTGACAATTTCATGGATACAAAACTTTACTTAGCATGTTAAAATGAAAAAAATTCAGCTCAGAAGTAATTTGATAATATTAGGAACAGCTGGACAAGATTTGAGTGAAGAGAAGATTCGAATAAAACCGTAAGTACCCACAGGTTAACCTACCCACACTACAAGGAACGTGTCCTGTGAATGAACTCACCTTAGCAGAAGGTAGGATTTCTGAGAAGACTTGTTCCTGGCACACCTCTAGCTGCCAAATACTATGTTGGCTGAGGTAATAATTTCTGTTTCTTGCTTTTTTCAAAGTTCAGTAAACCCGGACTTGGACCAACAGCTTATACCAGAACTACAAGCTCAGACTCCAAGTGCAAAGATGAGCTGTAGCAAAATGGGCAGGCTGTGGGTAACTGCTTCTCAAAGGCACACGGTCTACCTGCTCAAAGGAAGTTAATCATGTGGCCGAAGCCAGACTATGTGAGTGATTATGATTGACTCCTGAAGTGCTTCCTAAACATGTGCTCATCCTAATTGACATAATAAATGCCATTAGCATTTCACACACTAAATTATAAAATTGCCTTACTAGTTATGTAAGAGAAGGTGCGTTACCGCTCTGATTTGGCTGATTGCTCTGGCTGACTTTGGCAAGACTGGCAACCTCACAAATACCACAAGCTTGCTTTCAGCCATCTGACCAAATCACAAAACTGTATATCTGTGGCTAGATAACTGCATGCCCCAGCTGCCTTTCAAGACGCTGGTAGCTAGGAATAGGTACAACAGTCCATGCAAACTGCATGAGGGAGCGCATGAGTCCTTGCTCCAGGTGTGTCTGGTGTGTCTCTGCAATGGTGGACGTGTGTCTGCCCAACCTCCTCCCGTATTTCAGAGCAAGGAAGCATGGGCCTGTGGACCACTATGGAGTTATAGGGTATTCCAGCCAGGTGTTCCTCAATTCAGACAGCCTAGCCCCCAAGCATATACGGACCCACACTGGGTACATCGACACAGTGACACATTACACAAAAAACCTTGCTGCTACAGAGTGAAAAGCAAAACCTGGAATAAAATGCATTAACTTTAAAATAAAATAAAATTAAATGCTCTTCACCTTCAACCTGAATTTAGTTCCTGATATTAACTCCATGACACTGCTTCTACCCTGTTTCCTAAAGAAGTAGGGCAGTTCTGCACTTTTTTTCTCTCTCTCTCTGAGTCTCTTTGTTCATCCCTGCTCTTTTTTTCCCCAGTACCTTTTGGATCCATTTTTCAACTTCTGACCGCTCTGACAGAATTGCAGAAGCCTACATATTCATTAAATTATCATAATTACCATGAACATAGGTGAATGGGTAGGAGAGAGGAAAAAAAATTAATGTTCCCACAAAAATCAAGGCTGCAGAGTAAACCCAAACCATACTGGATACCAACAAAGACAGGCAGGAAAAAGGAGTTATGCATAGCCAGTCCTTAAGAAAAACTAATGTTGGAGCTACATGCTATTAGGCAAAGCCACAGGGAAACAGCGTTCACTAATTCTTCTGCCCAATGAACTCTAATATGTAATCCAGAAAGCTTGTTCTCCTTCCCTTCCCCACTTCCAGCTTCCATGCCTTACTATGCACAGCAGCACAGGCACTGAGACGGCCCATACTGTCAATGGAGGAACCTACCTGAACAAAAAGGTTTCTGCCTAGGCATGCCCCTTACTTTCTGGCTTCCTAATGAGTGGAGGTACTTTTTACTATATCCCCAAGACCAAATACACCCAGCCTCTTTGAGAAGAGCAAGATACACCTTTCTCCACCATGCATATTTCAGCTACTCTCTGAGCTGGCCTAGCTGAAACAGCACAGCAAAACTCCCTGTGACCCTGGTCCATCAGGCAAAAAAAATGACCCTCAGTGTGACTGCAAGCTGCTGCCAGTATGAAAGGGTAAGGGGCTAGGGCATACTGGGGAGCAGGGAGAAGGGGTTGATCATGCTTGGGGTAGACGGAAGACACAGCTGAATGGTGGCACCCTGGTTGCCAGTGGTTCCCATTTAGTGTCAGAGAAGACTTGCTTGTCCCAATTAAAATGTTTTGCTCACCATGCTTTGAAGATTCTGTGTCTTCAGACAGCAGGTAAGTAATCTCGCTGACTTCCTGATCTGTGGGACCAAGAACATTTACCAAAAAAACCCAAACCCTCCCTCAGCACCCTCTAACATGCTTTAAAGTAGCTTTTCTCTCTTTTATGGCACAAACTCAAGTGTGGTTTTGCACAGTAACATTTATGTTGGTAAGGATGAAGAACAACCTGCCCAACTCGTTCACAGCTTCATGAGGTGCGAGTGGCTCAGCCAGCACAAATGTATCCCAAGAGCACCTGTATGTCCCCTGTTAACTGTTCGCTCCACACAGACAAACATAACGCAACACAAAATTGCTGCAAGAGCTACAGCATCTGCATGAAGAACCCAGCATGCCAACCACATGTCCTCCATGCGGGCCTGCCCTACTTAACTTGAAAATAACAATGCAAAATGCATGGGAATGTGGAAATCTTAATTTAATACAGCTTTACAATAAGTCTTAATCTCTCTTCACAATCCTCTCCCAGGGCCCCAAGTGGGTCAGCAGGGAAGGTGGGCAGCGCTTCCTCCCTGCCCCCTCAGCCCTTGGGGTGGGAAGAACTGCTGAAGAGGGAATGAAAGGGCAGGAGCAGAAAGTAGCGTGGAGGACTTCTGCCCTGGAGAAGACATTGAAGCCTTACACCTCACCCTGCCTCCCACAGCCACGGTGCCTGCCATCCTCAGACCACACAGCACCTTCTCACATGTGACCACGAGATAACATTTAATAACTACAAAGTGCAGAACATGTGATGGATAACCCTGCTAATAACATGTAATGAAGTAAGCCGTGCTTTAATTATGCTGTGCATTTAAAACTGCTCCTCTGATCCAGGAGTCTCTTAATGCTTGACAAACTACTTAATGAGTTCTCACAACACCCTGTGGGGACCTTTTTTAGGAGCAGCCTGCAGCATGGTTAGGTGAGCAAGGGAAGGGGCAGCTGGCTGCTCCCATGCCGCAGGGCCAGGCTCCCAGGATGCCAATGCCCAGACTCCATCATAAGGGTCCTTGTGCAGCAATGTGGTCAGAGAGATGCTCTCAAACCTGATCTGATGGAAAGCCCTCACAAACTCTTGACTTCCAGGGTCCTCTGATTTATGAACATACACCCACGGGGGGACAGCAGCAACTTGCAGCAACTGGCTCCCCAGTGTGACTAGTCTAAGCAACAAAAGTGAATGATTTAGGTACAGCCTCTGGCCTATTGTACCTAAATGGTAAAATTAAGTAAATTCAATGGATCAAGGATTTAATCATCTGTATCTTAATTCTACTTATGTTGCACCCAACTCCAGTACTATATTTTATATATTATTATTATTATTATTAAAGATTACATATATAATCTGTAATTTAAGTTATAGGTCTATAAATGTCTATAACTTAAATAACATCTGTATCTTACTATTTCCTTCTCCTGCCAGTTGAACACATAAGAAGTGACTCAATAAACAAATTCTAACCTGAAAAGCAGTCTCTACTGAAGAACTGCATGAAACAGTGACACTCTGCTCTTTAAAATAATGCAATACAAAAACATTCCCCACCACCCACTCCCAGTCCTGGTCCCAGTCCCATTCAGGAACTTGGAAAGAGGCAGGCACAAGCCCAGCAGGGTAGTCAACAAATAAATTTCAACAACTTAGGAGAGCAGTACAGCCCAGGGGCAGCCTCCTAAATAATGGGCAGGCACACAATATGCAGCTGGAAACAGAAATTTCAGGGGGCAAGGGGAAAAAGCCTGGATGAGCTTACAGGTGTTTTGCAATGCCGAGTGCTGAATTGACATTTAAGAAAAATGCACTGTTTGAAAGAAGGAGACATATTGCACGCTGAAGAGGCTGAACCCAGCAGACTGCTGTCTGACTATCAGTTTTCTGGTGCTAACACTGGTTATTTTTTGGGTCTTGCACAAACAGCATACTGTCTTTCACTCAGTTATCTCTCTTACAGCATTGTGTTGACAGTGCCCATTTATATCTGCTGACAGTCCCCATTGCTCATTTGAGAGTGAGCTATGCGCTAGAGCTTATAAACATCTTCCAAATGGGAAAGACTGGAGAAACATTAAGTATTTGAGCAGGAGTGGAAGCAGCTCTCTAGCTAAGGCTGTGCAATAGTTTCCATTCCAGAGCAACTTTTTGTAGCAGGATAATGACTAAGATCCTTGTCCAACAAATGTCTCAGCAAATACATTTTGTTTATTATGGTGACCAATACCTCCACTACCAAAACACATCCTCTGGAGCCTGGTTCTGCCCTCATCTGCTCAGCATCCCTGAGTATGGTACTACTCACTGGATTTGATTCATCACTGGTTTAACTGGGGTTTTGTGGGAAGTCCCCGATAAAGTCCATTGCTAATTAACATGCATGTGCTGCTGATGGACTTGAAACATTCTCCTTAAAATGAAGAGGCTTATTAAGGTTTTGTCAGCCAGGACACGCGAGTGACACTAGCCTGGGAAAGATAATTAAGCCTGTGGCTGAATAAATATGTGCTTCCAGAACTGGTTCTGTGGGTGTGGAAACCAATTGTGTGCTGCTTAATCCTATGATGAGAAACCAATTAAGAATTACGTGCTCAAACTGTCCTGCTTCCTCCATCCTTACACATGGTCAGATGTGATCTGCTGCATGCAGGCAGGGAAGGGGATTTTTTAATTCTTTGAAATTCCTCCTACAAGTTATAGCTATTTCAGTGCCTCAGACCCTTTTTGACTGGATCTAAACTGCAATATTCTTTTAAATAGCAATAGTATGATTAAATGACTCCTCAGACTGAAACTACGAAAATGCAAACCTATGCTGCAAGATACTTTCCAGCACTGAGTTCTACTTGCAAAATCCTGTGTGAACTGATACTGTTAAATGTATAATACAAAAAGCTACAAAAATCAGCTTTGAAGGAGAACAGCAAATCAGATAACAGCATCACCCATAGTTTTTAACGTCAGCATCTCAACGGTATCTATACCATGTAGCTGTAGGTATGGAAAGCAAAAGACTAGAGAAAAAACAAGCAAAAAGTAGGCTGGAATTGTATCCAAAATCAGTCAAAATTTACCTACTTTCACACAAGCCATTTTCTGAAGAGATATATCAGTCCAGACAGAGAAGTACCCATCAACCCTCAATAAGAAATTACTGGCACATGGAAACCATTGTTTTATTAAGTCTCTTTGTTTTAGTAAGAATGTTGCAGGTGCATTAAAGTAAAACTGGAGGACGAAGCAGAGGGTTGGCAGGAGCCGCTAAACAGGTCGGAGGTTTCAGGCTGTTTAGCTCCTTGATTTCTTGTAAAGGAGTAATTGATGTTTACTCAGAGAGATGGCAACAGTATGCAGTCGGAGGCAGCTGCACAGGACAGGAGCTGCCAACTAACCATTGCCTGAACATTTACGGAGGGTAAAAGTTTCTCTTCCATGTTGACTCCCCTCCGATCACATGATTCAGGTAATGATCTTTTTTACAGATTCGGCTTGAGCCTTTGGGGAAGGCCTCCGAAAGATCAACTGCACCTTTGCAATCCCAGTTTCTAGGAGCAAAAGTTCCGGTGGAAGAACTGGATGTGTACTGCAAACAAGTGTCAAGTCAGGCAGCCTAGCATGGTACCAGTGTCTGGCCATTTTAACCAGAGAGGGGCCTCATCATCTCCCCAAAAGGCTCTGGCCAGAGAGCTCCTCAAAATCCGCTGCAGGCCTCCGTCTGCCCCTGAAGTGAGAGGAGCCAGGCAGGCCAGGCTGCGGCACTCAGCCGCGCAGACAGGACTGACAGCTCCAGAACTACTGGACTGCTTCCCTCCAGCAGCCAGCCTGGACGAGAGTCTGCATTTGAAAGCCTTTACTAATTTACCTTCCTGCTGGAAACAATGCTGCTTGATTTCCTGGTTTGCAGTGAAATGAAGCTAATCTATCATCTCATCCTGCGTGCAAGATTTATTCGCATTTTGCAAAAGAAAAGCTATGCTGGGGGAAGACGCCAGCATCTTCAAACTTCTTCCAAAAGACAATTCAATTTTCTCTTCTGATAGATGATCACAACCCAGAGCCAGGAACATTCCTCTTTCCAACTCTGTGCTACAATGAAGTCCTGATGCAGTTAATGCTCAAACACATGGGCTTGGAACAGCCTTCCAAAAAGCAGAGCTCGTGTGAGCGAAGGGGAGGACACTTGTACAGGACCATGTACAAGTAAGAGGAATTAGCAGCCAGAGGAAGAATATTTTCAGGTGGCAAGAAACAATAACTAAGAGACAAGCTTCCCCAGATTGATTCAATTTATATTTTTGGAAAATATACATAGGCTCTGAGGTTTGGGGTGGAAAAATATAAAACAGCAAATTAGTAACAGATTACTTCCTTAAGAGGAATTTTCAGTCTCAGGAAAGTGTATGGGAGTATTGAGGATACAACTCCTCACAGGGCAGCAGCTTTCCAAATGCCTGACAGTGAATCCTGGCTTTTATTTACAGATCAGCATTTGTGCTTTTCCAACAACAGCAGATAATAGACAGTGCTGTTTCAATGCAGTGGTGGAACTGCCTTGCTATTGTTCTGCACGAACCTGCACGAGCAAATGAAAAGCGCTTTGGGATGAACGGGGAGCTCCATTTCTACAGGAGTCTGTGGGAAAACTAGTGCTTGTGTAGTGCCTAGTACAGTCACCTGAGGTATTCTTGCTTTCCTGCTCTTGGAGGAACCCTTTCTGAGTCACTGGGCACCCAGGAAAGCATGAAATACAAGTCTAATATCCACACCTTTCCTGGTTTTTGTTTTTCCTTGGTAGATGTCAAAAAGGCCAAGAGCTTGATGCAAGCAGTCAAACCCTAGTCATTAAAAGCACCCCAAAATATTCTTAGCTTTAAACATTTAAACAGGTCCTCCTGATTTATGTACTTGGACCTCTTGTCTACTGAGTACTTTATACTTCAGTGTGTGAGGATGTCCACATATCCTCATCGCAGTCCTGGGCTCTGTGTTGGTACATCTGTGCATCTACACGTTCTCACATGAACAATCAGGCTCATCAGTAGAAATGAAACTGAGGAGTTTCATTTCTATGAATTCTAGTTCTATTCAATTCTATTCAACTCATTCAATTCTATTGAATGAATATGTGTATTCATACATATACACAGGTTTGTAACCATTGTGTGTATCTGTACTGAATTACAGGATGATTTGAGTTAAGAACTGAGTTAAAGTTTAAGGAAGTGGAGGAGAACATGAACTAAAGATATAAACTAAACCAAGTTCTCTTTCTCTCCTCAACTCAGCTGCAGTTATACGCATAAAATCAAGCTGCAAGATACAGTAGGGGTGAATGTACCCTCTTTTTACCTCCTAGAGCTGCAGTGAGACATTGTGGATTTTAACCTGGGGGAGGGGAAGAAGTGGGTTTCCAGAGGATTAATAAAACCTTGGGCTAAACCAGCAGCAGTCAACGGCACCTCTACACAGATAACCAGCTGGATTTTAACACACTTTTTACTGAAGAAATAGACCTTAGCAAGAGGAAGACAGAAAACCAAATATGTCTACCTAACAAAAAGATAGTGAGCTAAGCATGGCACTTTTGCATACTAGCATGTAGTATGTAAGTAGGTAGTACTTTAACACTGACTACCAAGAAGTGCAGCAACATACAGGTACATTATATGGCCTTCTCCCTGAGATTATGAAAATAATCCCTGCATTAGATTATGGGGAGACTAAATCACAAGTGACAGACACAGTAAATATTTGTTGCTGCCTTGCTGCATGGCACTCCCAAGCATGCAGGCTGAGGTTCAGACCCACTCCCTCCTGACACAAACTGGGGATGGTTTGTTTGCCGGAGCATCTCCTTCCAACTTTGCTCCTCTGGAACAACTCATGCCCAACTGAAGGGTAAAAGCAGGAACAGCACAAAAAAACCAATACAAGTCTTCAAACTCACATGTCTGGCTTTATCGTGTCTCTCATCCACTGCTGACAGAGTCCTGCAGGTGTAAAATCGCCAGGCTTGGGCAGGCGCTGCTGGGCAGGGGCACCGCACTCAGCCTTCAGCCCCGTCTCTGCAGGCAGAGAGCAGATGGTGGCTGTGTCAGACGGGGAAGCCTATGGCATGACAGAAGGTACAAAGAAAAGCTGAATTGCATAAACCTGAGCAATTTAAGGTTTAGAAAACCACACCCACCTGGTCATCACCCGATCACCCACAGGCAGATAAACATGTGCAGGCTGCTCAGACACAGTGTAATTTGAAGCTTTTACTTTTCTTTCCGGCATATACCGAAGTTCATTTTCAGTTTGGCTTTTCCTTGCATTTCTTTTCTTCTTTCAGCCTTGGTTCAAATTTAATAAAGTCAAGCGGACCATCTTAAAAATTGCTTCAAGTCTAAAGAATCATGTTGGTTTTCCCCTTGGAAAAGGAAGATGAGGCCCGCCAGCTCTAACCTTGAGTCCATGCTTTGGAAGCTGGATCTTTACCTTGTTCCTGCACACCTGAAGCTGGTGGTGAAGATTTGAACCATGTAAGAGCAACTTGTAAACTCTGGAATCAGCTGGCTGAAAATACAAGCTCTTACAATTTTCTGAACATTGCAAAATAAAGACTGCCTTCAACCTTCTTATGTGGTAATTTTCAGTTTAAAAAGTACCCAAGAAAGGGGTAAGATATTGTACTGCAGCTGAAGTGTTGTACTGCTGTACTGTAATGCAACAGCTGAGTGTGTTAACTACGAAAGCAGTGGCAGCAAAAAAGAGCTTTTTTTAACAAAATATTTTCAGCAGAGGAAAAGAAACCGTGACCTTCCAACTACATGAATCACTAATATATGCAATGACTTCAGCCATCATAAGCGTTTGCTCGTAAGGAAGGAAGTGTTATTCAGGAAGCAAGGCAGCTTTGGAGATGGACTTGAAGTGAGCAACTGCAGTATATGCCAAAAGCAGACAGAAGAAAATCTCCAGGCTCTGACATAAACATCTATGGCTACCAGGTCTTGGCCTCCAATTCATTCTTACACAAGTTTGTTTCCCTTCAAACATTTTAAAAGCATGCTTGCTACTTGTGATTATAAAGTCCCTTGTTAAATATTTATTTTAAGAAATCATCAAGGGACCTGTCAAGTCCTACCAGCAAGTGTGGCAGTCATGCCCTTAGCCTGATGGATGCTTGTTTGCAGTAGTATTTGCCTTTCCTGCCCTGACAGCACAGCACCTCTGCTCCAAGTTGCTCAAGTAAACCTGGGACGGGTCCCCGCCAAGCCAGCATGCTGGTGCTCAGTGCACAGTTGCCCAAAACCCAGGTGTGTGTTGGCAGTGCTGGGCTGGAGCTGGGTTACTGTGCAGCGCTGAAGAGCTGCTGCTCTTCCCCCTGGATGGGTGCAATATGGATAGACACAGCCCACACGGGACCAGATGTCCACAGCAGTCACAAGGCCAGATATGCAAGCCTCATGCGTCAGCCGTCTGCAAAATTGAACTATGCATATGCAATGTACTTTTAAAAACATGCTTAAGCTACAGAAGCTTAAACATTAGCAAATACATCCCCACAGAGCAAAACGTGTGTTTAAATCCTTTATCGCATGGGAGGTCTCTCAGAGGCTCATCGCCCTAGATCAGAAAACCCAGAGCCCTGCTGTCACAGGTGACCACATCAGACACTCTCAGTTACAGACTTAATTTCCATCTTAGAAGCTAGCCAAGTTTTCACCCTCTCCTAGTGCTGGGAGGCTTTTCTAAGTTTCCAGACTAAGGGCCAGTTCGAACTCATTTGTTCTCACGCTATGTTACTGGATTGCTTAAATAGCCTTTCCCATCTCATGACATGTTTTCCTATTTTCCTTCCCACTCAAACTCTCTAAGCCTCCACTCAGAAGAAAGGGTCTCCACTCTTCTGCTCACCCAAACAGTCCTCTTGGTCCCTCATCCCTGTCCAAATTCTTCACTCTGGAATATGGCATTAATACTTCTTACACATACCAGGCAAATTATTTCCCCAGAAGCTGAGTTATTTATTGGCTCTGAACCAAAGACCTAGTGAGCTGTACCTGTTGATGGAAGATCCTATGTTGTACCTGTTTTTCATCTGCTGGGGAGCAGCTGGCTAAAGGCTGGTAGATTTGCTTTTTCCACAGCACAAAAAAGTGACAGTATTTTCCTACTACAATTCATTCTTCTGCATTGAAATGACAGCAGCATCTCATAGATCTGACTGGTGAATGACACCTGCTTGATAAACTTCTAATTCCCTGCTATAGCTTCACACATTGGAGGTAAAAAATGTTGCATATTTAGCTCTGTTTAATTTTAAAACAAATTTGTACAGTTTGTCTCAACCTATGCATATACGGGTATAGGGAAAGACCTTTCCAATTGGAGATATTCCATACTTCACTACTGCTGAAATTTTTCCAGGAAGACAACATGCCACAAACTCTATTCTATTAGACTTACTCATTTATTTACTTCAGCTAAATGATTTCAGCATATATTGCAACCATTGATTGTACATGCTGTGCAAGCTAAGTTAGAAAATCAGTCTAAGACAAATTATGGGAAATTGTAATAATCAAATATTAGGTGATAATATTGTAATGGATGCCATCTGTGTTGGGTTGAGAAAGATCACTGTGTCCTGCAAACGCAGAGGCCTGTGCAGCCTCCCGTGAAGCCCTGTGAGGCCGGAGCAGATGAGGCAGGGGGCAGGTCAGCTCTTTGCCTGCCACTGACCCCACTCTTCCAATCCTTGCTCCAGGCCATCCAGCAGACTGCTTGCAAAAAAGGAAATACAAGACCTATCTCCAGTGCATGTTACATTCCTGTCCATACAGATCTGGCAGGGGGCTGAGCTATGCTGTCTCCTTCAAGTACATAAGGAATCTCCAGCGCTGTTGAGTATTTCTGTGATGTCCCCACAATGGTAAATATACCATCGTCCCTGACCCCCATGGATGGATGGGGACGAGGAGGTGGGGGGTGGGTGGCCCTGCTGGCACTCTGCCTCATTGAAGGAGCAGCAAGCAGGGGGAGCCAGGGAAGGAGCATCAAGAGCTATGGGTCATGGCTCAGGGCAGTGGAGACACACCAGCCAGGAAGAGACGGGGTCCTCCAGGCTGAAACTGTTTCCCCCGACCTCCATGATGGTAGGCCACATCCACATCTGGCATGAGCATTGATTCAATGTTCTTACATGGGATTGCACCAAATTTATATCTTGGCTTGCAGAAGCATACCAGAGAATAGGAACAAACTCTAAAAAATTGGGTCTAGGAATTACTCCAGAATGAAGGCCAATGTTTTCATGTCAGTTCCCTCTCCTTGTTCGCCCTTTGTGGCAAATTAGCAATAAGAGTTGGACCACAAAACACAGAAGGAAAGCTTGCCAAGTGCTTGTACTATGAACTCTCTGCGGACTACTGAGTGCCACTGTCGTCTGCTTGGAAATGAGACTATGGACCCTGCAGTCGTTAATCACCAATGTTAAACTAGCAGTTCTGTACAGTGTGACAGTTTAAGTAGGATGTTGACTTCCAAAGTTGACCTGCTTGGTGCAATTTACAGATGACAAGGAACTTATACAGTGTATGTTACTCTGGGAAGTCATGTTTCGTTCATCATAAAAATTTACTGCATCTTCTGTATTCTGTACCTTTATATTTTCTAGAAGAACCCTGAGGAGGAGAATGGGAGCATAATAAAGAAACTAAAACCACAGGATTAAAATAATCTCTTTTCCACAATTAATGAACCAATAATAGTACCAGACTTACAACTACTATTTTCTGAAATGGACAGCATTCATGGGCTGAGAGAGCACAGAACTAAATACGGCCCTACTGGGAAAAAAAAAAAACAAAAGAGCAACTTGTGCCACACCACCAACTAAAATGCTTCCACCAAAGAGCTCATATGGATTCCCTCAGGGAGGGCTTTGACTGGGAAAGGGAAAGCCTGCAGACCCAGCTATACAAGCTCAAGTGAAGCTTGGGGTCCTTCTACCTCCTCCAAAAAGGTCTGTGAACACATGAGCTGTACGTAAGGAAAACAAACATTCAAGTGGCCAAATCACACTGGCTGTTGGGAAAGGATAATATTACAGATAACCAGGCTATATATGTTTTCCCTTGGGAGAAATTGTTGAAGGTAAAAGATTAATCTGGGCTCTCAGCACATTCATTAGTTAAATTGCCAAGCAAGCTTATTACATATCCAATCCCAGGACAATTATTTATCTTACCAAGGTTCACAGTATGGGTGGATTGCTGACCAAGGTGACGCGAACACCTTCTGCAGGATGAAAGCTCTCTGATCGGTTAGGAATGTCAGTCCTGTGCTCTACCCCAGTTTTTGGATTATCTGTGCCTTTTTGGAAGAGTATGTTTGCATAGTACCTCCCAGAGGTCTCTCCAGCATGGAGGGAGAAACTGAGGAAAGCTGGGTTCACTCTCTAGGAGTGGGCAAACTAAGGCACAGAAATTAAGTAACTTGCTCTTAATTACCAAGGAAGTCTCTGGCATAAAGAGCATCTCACTAATTCTCTCATACTTTGTTATATACAGTAGAGGGAATTGTTTAAGGTGGAGTAAAATGTCTGTACTAAAAGCATGCCCAAATACATAGGATGCGCAGTCCATCCTTGAATTTACTTTCACATCCAGGTTTATATCCTGGGAACAGTTCGTAGAATTTAAGATTAGAAGAGAGAAAAAGGTCATCTTCCCTGACTTCTTGTATGTCACAGGCTCCCACGTCCCCTGCTCTGTGCCCTTTATGGACCCCACTGCCTAGGTTTAGCCCCATCAGGAATCTTTCTAGAAAAGTGACATATCCGGGTTTGAAGAACCAAAAGATGGGGAGTCCACTGGTCTCTTTGGTAGCTTGTTCTGGGAGTTAATTGTTCAGACTTGTAGAAACACAATTTATGGATAATTTGATGACACTGCTTCAGGTTACAGTCATCAGTCTGTTATGCATTTCCTAGCTGGCTGAAAGAGCCCTTCCAAAGCTGACATCCGCATCTTGTACCACTACCTGCATTACGCTTGCAGTAACATCCCTATATATTTTTCATGTGGACTGAAAAGACTGTGCCTCAACTAGCAGGTATGTTACTTAGCCCTTAGGTAAGATTTTTGCTATTCCCTGCATCCTTCTCCAATTTTTAAATAATCTTTTAAAGTGCTGACTGTGATGTGATTTATGTTACTCCTCAGAAGGCCCCCATATGCATACATACTACAAACACAGACAAAATTCACACACTTGCTCCAGCTTGATTCCCTTCTGCATGTGTACTCAAGGACCACAGTAGACATTTTGCCCTGCCATTGGGCTAGGACTACATTCACAGAAGCACACAGAATGATAGGGGTTGGAAGGGACCTCTGGAGATCACCTCATCCACCCCAATTGCTTGAGCAGGCACACCTAGAGCAGGGGGCACAGGAACGCATCCAGGAGGATTTTGAATGTCTCCAGGGAAGGAGACTCCACACCCTCCCTGGGCAGCCTGTGCCACTGCTCTGGCACCCTCACAGGAAAGAAGATTTTTCTCATATTGAGGTGGAACTGCCTGTGTTCCAGCTTGTGCCCATTGCCCCTTGGCCTGTCATTGGGCACTATTGGAAAGAGCCTAGTCCCATCATCCCGACACCCTCCCTTTAGGTATTTATAAGCATTGATAAGATCCCCCATCAGTCTTCTCTTCTCCAGGCTGAACACACCCAAGTGTCTCAGCATTTCCTCATAAGGGAGATGCTCCAGTCCCCTGATCATCTTCGTAGCTCTCCACTGGACTTGCTCAAGCAGTTCCACATCCTTCTTGAACTGGGGAGCCCAAAACTAGACACAGTACTCCAGATGTGGTCTCACTAGGGCTGAGTAGAGGGGAAGGATAACCCCTCTCGACCTGCTGGCCACACTCCTTTTAATGCACCCTAGGATACCCTTGGACTTCTTGGCCACAAGGGCACGTTGCTGGCTCATGGTCAGCTTGTTGTGCACCAGCACTCCCAGGTCCTTCTCAGTGGAGCCACTTTCCAGCAGGTCAGCCCCCAGCCTGTACTGGTGCATGGGGTTGTTCCTCCCCAGGTGCAGGACCTTGCGCTTGCTCTTGTTGAATTTCATGAGATTCCCCTTGGCCCAGCTCTCCAGCCTGTCCAGGTCGCGCTGGATGGCAGCACAGCCTTCTGGTGTATCAGCCTCTCCTCACAGTTTTGTATCATCAGGAAACTTGCTGAGGTTACGCTCTGTCCCTTCGTCCATGTCATTGATGAATATGTTGAACAGGACTGGACCCAGCACAGACCCCTGGGGAACACCGCTATTGACAGGCCTCCAAACAGACTCTGTGCACTTGATCACGGCCCTCTGAGCTCTGCCTTTCAGCTAGTTCTCTGTCCACCTCACTGTCCCACTCATCTAAGCCATGCTTCCTAAGCTTACCTATGAGGATGTTAATGGAGACAGTGTCAAAAGCCTTGCTGAAGTTGAGGTAAAAAACACCCACTGCTCTCCCTTCCTTCATCAACCCAGCCAGTCATGCCATCACAGTAGGCTATCATGTTGGTCTGAGGTTGTTTATTAAGATCTCCAAAGTCTTTCCAAAGTCTCTAATTTTTTTCCTAAGCTGCCTTCTCCATTTCTGTAGATATGCCACATATTGCCTGTTTTCAGGTTTGTAATTTTGCATTTGGCTGTATTAACACATTCCTTGTTTGGTCTGAACTCCACTTTTTAGGCAATTCAGGTTCCCTTTTCTGTAACACCATGCATCACCAGTGAGTGATCCAATAGTTTTCCTGCAAGACCAAGAACTGAACATTCGCAGAAGTGGGCTGAGTCCTGATCTGGCACTAGAATCTCACTAGAAATATCCTTTTTAGCATGATTCTGCATCAACTGGTTTTGAAACACCTGCTCTTAGCCACTTGACATGTGCATGCACAAGAATACAAAATGCTTCATTTTTGATCAAATTATGTTACGATATCAGACTGAACACTTTCAGGATCTATTATGTCAATATAGTTACTTTATTTACCAAGCAGGTAATCTTACATAAAAAAGCAAACCAAGCTTACCTGACAAGACCTGTGTTCAATGAAAACATCATTCACTGCCATTAATAATATTCCTGTTCTTGATTACTTGAGTTCCCATATCAGCTTCTCTGTTATTTTACTGGAAGTGAGGTCAGGCTAGCTTCCTTACCCTTATCAGAATTATCTTGTTGGTGCTGTTAGGACATTGGTAAAAATATAAGCAGGCTTTCAATCTTGGAAAATTCCTCCAGTATCCCCAAATTTATTAAAAGTTCACATCAGTGTGCCAGACAATTTCTCAGACAATTTTTTAAAAAAACTTTTGTGATGCACAGCTGCAGGTTACACAGGGTATACTACTTTAAAGCTGTTTTCCTGAAATAGGTGTTGTCTAACATTCTCTTAATTACAGATGAGCTGGAAAAGAATTCATCACAGAATCATAGAACAGTTTGGGTTGGAAGGGGCCTTTAAAGGTCATCTGGTCCAAACCCCCCTGCACTGAACAGGGACATCTTCAACTAGATCAGGTTGCTCAGAGCCCAGTCCTACCTGGCCTTGAATGTTCCCAGAGATGGGGCATCTACCACCTCTCTGGGAACTTATTGCAGTGTTACTCCACCCTCATTGTAAAAAATTTCTTCCTTAAATCTGTTCTCATCTACCTTCTGTTAGTTTAAAACATTATCCCTTGTCCTGTCACAACAGGCCCTGATAAAAAGTTTGTCCCCCATCTTTCTTACAAGAGCCCTTTAAGCACTGAAAGGCTGCAATAAGGTCTCCCTGGAGCCTTCTTTTCTCCAGGTTGAATAATCTCTCCCAGCTTTTCCTCATAGGAGAGGTGTTCCACCCCTCTTATCATCTTCATGGCCCTCCATTGGACCCACTCCAACAGGTCCATGTCTTTCCTGTACTGAGGACTCCAGAGCTGGATGCAGTGCTCCAGGTGGGGTCTCACCAGGGCAGAGCAGAGGGGCAGAATCACCTCCCTCAACCTGCTGGCCATGTGTCTTTTGATCCAACCACTGTATTTTGGCCTTCTGGGCTGCGAGCACACATTGTCAGCTCATGTCCAGCTTTTCATCCACCAGTACCCCCAAGTCCTTCTCTGCAGGGCTGCTGTCCATCCCTTCATCCCTCAGCCTGTATTGATACTAGGGATTGCCCCGGCCCAGGTGCAGGACCCTCATAAGGTTCACATGGACCTATTTCTCAAGCTTGTCCAGGTCCCTCTGGATGGTATCCCATCCCCCAGGTGTGTCAACCTCACCACTCAGCTTGGTGCCATCTGCAAACTTGCTGAGGGTGCACTCGATCCCACTATGTCATTGAGGAAGATATTAAACCGCACTGGTCCCAGTACGGACCCCTGAGGGACACCACTCATCACCAGTCTCCATATGGACACTGAGCCATTGACCACTACCCTCTGGATGTGACCATCCAACCAATTCCTCATCCACCAAACAGTCTACCCATCAACACCATATCTCTCCAATTTAGAGAGAAGGATGCTGTGGAGGACCATGTCAAAGGCCTTACAGAAGTCCAGATAGATGACATCCATAGCTCTTCCCTTGTCCACTGACGTAGTCACTCCATTGTAGAAGGCCACTAGGTTGGTCAAGCAGGACTTGCCCCTGATGAAGCCATGCTGGCTGTCTCAAATCACCTCCCTGTCCTCCACATGCCTTAGCATAGCTTCTAGGAGGATCTGTTCCATAATTTTCCCAGGCACAGAGGTGAGGGTGACAGGTCAGTAGTTCCCAGGGTCCTACTTTCTACCCTTTTTAAAAATGCACACAATATTTCCCTTTTTCCAGTTACCAGAGACTTTGTCTTACTCCCATGACTTTTCAAATATCATGGAGGGTGGCTTGGCAACTACCTCAGCCAACTCCCTCAGGACTCTGGGATGCATCTCGTCAGGTCCCATAGATTTATGTATGTCCTCACATAATATACCTACATCATCTTGTTTCTTTCTAAACATAAACCAGAAATATTTTCTGAACATTTCAGCCATCTCTGCATTTCTTACTAACAGTTTTAGTACCTTCAACCCTTGTTGGGTCGACACCATTGCTACATTTTTTTCCTTATGCAAATTAGAAACTCCTTCAGAAAACCATTTCCTTGCCAAGAGTAGATTTTGTTTTAGCCTTTGCTAGTAATTTCCATACTTCATAACATATAAATACCAACAGATATCTATCTCCCTTTCTCTAGCCCTTTTTCCCAATATGCAGCCACAGAGTTTATTTAAATATCTAAGTACTCTGCATATTCGTGCCCACATATGTGTCTATAGGTATACAAACATAGCCCCATATACAGATGTGTGGACAAATACATACCTATTTAAACACGCGTGTATGCATGTGTAAGCACATTTCTGCTTTGCCTTTTGCCACACATGTTGTCTTAACAATGTTTTGCCCAGTTAGAAAACTCTTCTTGAAAAACTTGCAATTTTCATTCATACATTTCTCTTCCCAGTTGATTTTAGTAAGGGCTGTACTTGGCTTTGGGAAATAGATCTTTTCAAAACAGCATGTATAAATATTACTGTTTGGACTCTTTTCAGCTATATGAATGCAATCAGGACATGATTACTTCTTCCTGAGACAACCCCTGATTTCTCATCTAGTGGATAAATTAATTTTTATCTACTATCAGGCTGACCAAAAGCAGAATTCTTCCACACCAGGTTTGACAAGATTTGTTTCGTAGAAATATGATCCAGTATTTAACAATACCCTAGTGATTCACAGGTAGCTAAATGAAATCTTCAGCAAGTCTCCAGAATAAAGTTCCCCATAATTATACAGTTCTTTTCCCACATGCAGTAGTAGCTCATCCTGTCTTCAGATTCAGTTCAGTGACTTATATCACCTTTGCCCACCCCTGCTTGCTCCTGGACTTTGGTAATCAGTGTATTGCAGTGCATTTCTTAAGATTCTGCACTTCCTGGTGCTAAGTTAGGCAGATATAAGTCACTGGGTCATACACAAAGTCATTCCTCTCACACCGTCTCTTTTATCTCCCTTAGCCTGCTTAAACAGCTTATACAATATTCTGATATACTGGTCCCTTTAGCACTGAAACCTGATGGGACAATTAAGTTGAATTTATCTTGATTATTGAGAAATTCCTGTTCTTCTTACTTATTAACCATACTCCCAGCTTCAGCATATAAGCATTTCCAAATGCATTTCTTTTTGGATCCTCTACCATGCTGATTTAATTTGTTCCTGACATGGTGAATTTGAACCACATTTACTTTCTCAACCCCCTTCTGCGTGCTGTTACTTTAAATACAGTTGTGCCAGTTCCCAACATTCAAGATTTTTTGTCCCCTGCCACACCTATTTAATCTTTCTGTCATTTAGTACTGCATATATTGCAAGCCAGTACATGGTTTTGCTCCATGGTATGTAGTCAGTCCAAAACCAACAGAGATATTTTGTGCTGACCCATGGGATGCTGACACAGGTTGGCTAGGATACTCTATCTGCAGCACAATTTAAATAATTGCATTCAGCATTGTTCTTTCTGCATCAGAGCATCCTGTTTTTGCAGGTGGCTTTGCAAATGTGATTTTTAATACCAGTGCTAGTAGTACACTTAGGTCACACAGGCACATCTTACCAGTGAATCGCAGTCTGCTGCAACACTTGCAATACCTTGCAGACACAGGACTTGGCATTGGCCTGAGCTAGTCATGGAAACTCTCTGAAGAGATACAGATGTGTTTCACACATGAGGAAGAAATGCATTAACATTTGTACATGTCTGACAGTTACTCACTTGTTGCTTGTTTCCACACAGCACAAACTATGAAGCTCTGCAGAGCCTTGCCTGGGAACAGGCAGGGGCTGTGTCAGTGCCCACGACCACCTCAGACAGGCCTGCTCACCGCCCTGGTACCTGCATTTCCGTAACAGGACAAAAATCTTCGGGGAAGCAGGTTTCACTAACTACACTGAGCACTGGATTGTCCCTTAAAGTGTTTAAACCCTGTGCAATCTAGCTAAAGAGAACCAGGGCCTGTTTTATGAAGTATGCTTACGGAAATAAGCACATACCATAGGAGATTGTGAAGATGTACGTTCAAGTCAGGATGTTATGGGGCCTCTGCTCTTATCTCAGAGAGGTAAGGGATCTTATCCTTGTGTGGGAAGGTTGTAGCTTTTATTAAACTAATTGCTACAACTGGAAAAATTATGTACTTTCAGGCATACAAGCATTCCTTTGGTCACACTCACTGTAAGTTGTAGTATAGCCACAAAAAAACCCACAGGAGGTATCAGCCGGTGGGGCAGAGCGCATAGGAAGGGGTCACTTCCTTTGAAGAAGGTGAGGTGTTTTCAAATCACCAGTTCCTGAGCAGCCCAGCAGCTTCAGGCTGAAAATGTTAGCGCTTGGAAATTGAGGCACAGACTCAGCCAGCAATAGGGGATAGTGCACATCTTGCAAATAACCTATCTTGGTTTTACTAAATGAGTTAAGCAGCAGTCTAAGCACAACTTCTTTTACATGTCAATTGCTTAAATTGCTAATTCATTTGTTGAAGGGAGAGTGCACTGCATAGAGTATAGATTACATCAGAAACACAAGTTGTAAGGCCACACAAACATATTTACATATGGGCAAATTAAGTATATAACATGTTACACATACACACAGAGAACGTCCTTAGCAATGCCCATTGCAAATTGGGCGATGGTTATAGGAGAAGACATTTAGCTCAGAGATGTAACCTAAAGCTCAAATGAATTAGTGCTACTTTGTCCTTAAGTGATCTACTTTCAAAACAAAAATCTAAAAACAGTGGCTAGAAGAGCAGCTGGCTTGCTGACCCTCCCCACATAGCACAAGTTGTGGCCTTTCATGGGCTTCTGCCCTCACTCTGTAACACAGAAAACACATTTAACGTTTCCAGCAGCTCATGTAACTGTGCTTGTGTACCTGTCAGTCTCCCAGAACCTACAATGACTTTCAGATTCAGGGAACAATTTCAAGCACTTCCGACAGATGAGAAGGGCTTTCAACAGCAATTAAACAAGTTCGGTGAAAGCAGGTAAGCAGGTAGAGATGAAAGACTGATAGCATTTTCACCAGGAGAAAACTCTCACTGAGGATGTCTTACGAAAATGCAAAGTTCCCATTCTTAGCATGGGAAAGAAATCTTAAATGTCCAAACAGCATGAAGACCTCCCCTTGGAGCTCACAGCAGCCATGAATCTACAGCAAAACAGGATTCTTTAGATTTGATGCTTGTGAGTCTGTTTAACTATACTCGTTTTCCACACTGGAAAATTCAGATCTTGCATGTCTTCAAAAACCATCACAAATGGATATATAACTGTATAGTATACATGTAATGCATACATATTTATAAAATTCAACAGAAAGTTGAATGAAATTTGATCAGTTTCTAATGCAAATTATTATTATTGATTTTGTCTTCAGTCCAGAATGTGTGTGCTTAAGTATCATTTCAAACAAGATCTCCTTGAGAAAACATCTATTTTTTATGCATTGCACTATGAAATGCCTTAGAAGTGACAACTCCATTGAAACTGATTAAAAGAAATTAAGAATGTCCATTTAGCTGACTTACAAATCTCATATTATTGGGTCAGTGTCGTAGTGCGCTTCCCCTTTCAGTGTATCACAGCCTGTAGCAAAACCACAAGAAGCTCTTCAGCAAACTAAAGAAGATAAGACTTATTTGACCTTGCAAAACCTTAAACTCAGCTTTCAGTGCCTGATGATGTCTTCAGCAAATATTTTGTGTGCTTTTTCTAGCATAATTGTACCCCGGTAATCTGTATTGAACATCTTTAACTGCTAAAAATGTAAAAACCAAAGCCTGACATGGGCATAAGATGCAGAAGCTTTCTGAAAAGCACTTCCACCACAGCTCCACTGCTTGAATCTCAGTTGGTAACACTGACATAAGAACATTTTGCTGTTGTGGTTTTAGGCCTCTGTAGACCACATACACTGAAACGTTCCAGATCTGGGATAGCAAAGCCATCAAACTATTTCTGTATATGATATGATGGCAGGAGGTGAACCCAAATCTCCACAGGTTTACTGTTGATGTACCCGTGCTTCATACTACCACATTCCCTCTTGCTGCTTTGCTGGGGAACTGGTGCTAAGAGCTTACACTATACGAGGTACTTACTAAGTGTATATGAATGGGGTTGCTATTATCTGTCAAAGGCTTCAGGCTGAAGCAGTTGTTCAGAGCATCCCTGACACGTATCCCTGCTGCTGACAGAACAAGTCTATATTCATGCCCCACAGACAAAATCTCCATTCGTATTTAGATTTGCACCATGTTCACCAAGTTCCTTGGGAGATCTGTTTGCTTTGTATGTGGGAAAATGGATCAGAATATACTGACAATTTTCAAAATGCTTGCTTTGAATTTCAATGTCTCCTCCTTGTACTAGCTAACAGTGAACCACTGTTGGTACACACTAAGTCCCTCACACCGCACGTAAAGTACGTTGACTTGCCCAGTGTGCAGAGACTGCAAACTCCCTCGCCTACCCCTCCCTTCTCAAAACACCAGCAATGGACCATTATCTTTGATTTTGACTTCTGAAGAGAGAATGCAAATGCCAGGAAGGAAGTTTTTGGAATCTGTAAAAAAATACTCTCTAAAAGACCTTCCAAAGGGAATATTACAACAGGATACAGTAAAGAAAAACAGGAGAAGAATTTGAGGGGGAGAAACTCACACTATAAATGAAAAATACTTCTGAGAATAAACAAAAACAAAAGCACATCCAAACTTACTTCTACTTAACAGAAAATATATCATTAGTGAATTTTGTGCTTAAAATAGACTAAGCACATTAATGGAATACTTGAATATGTCTAATTTATACCTTCCGGACTGTGCAGTATAGTACAAGGAAGATGAAAGTACACTCAGAACTGACATTGGGGCCGCCCCCACTGGACCACCAAGGCAGAAGGTGAAATGCAGAGATTACAGGCTGAGTACTAGGACTCAAATTCTTTGAAAAATTTCCTTTACATCACCAGGGCATCTCGTCAAGCATCAGGAAAAATTTATCTCTAAAATCACTGAACTGAAGATTAGGAAACCCCAGTCTTTCTGAGCATCTTGGTAATAGCTGGTCACTATAAAATTGTAATGACTTATTACATTTTGGAGACAGTGACTAGCTTAAGGCTGTCTGTATTCTACACTCTTAACATCATGTAATATAAAAGCAAACATTACCCTAATTGCAGGCCCTCTCCTCCCCCAATTTCTTTTGCTAAACACTGTCAGGGTAGACTGTGCTGTGCAAGCCATGCACAGACAGTCTGCACATCAAAGAATTTGCAAGCTAAGCAGCTGAGATCAGGACATCAGCTCTGCACAAGGAAATCCAGAACTACTCAGTGTTACATGGATCTGCACAGGGCTTTGTGCATGACATGAAAGTCATGCTGGAAAAGCTGACTCTCAACAAAGGTAGGGGATGGTGGCTTGCTGAAGAAGGCTAAAAAGCTCTGAACAGTTGTGAAGTACAGCTGATTTTCAGATAAATTCCTGAGCAGCTGAGAAGCTATGCTAGGGAAGAGCAGGACAGAGCACAACAAAGCAGCAACACTGACTTGCCTTGTGGTTTCTCCTCAATTATCAAAGCAGCAGGTTTTTGTCACAATGCTTTCCAGGCCCAAGGACTTTATGACAAACTCAGAACAGACCTTTGCTGGCCTACATGAGTAGTACAGATTTGTTACAAAATAAAATTCACTGGTTTAAAAAGAAGTTGCAGTGAAAGATCATGGAGGAGTGAATGAAACAGAAAGTATAAGCTTGTGGTTGAAATTATGCCGCACTCTGAAAGGAAAAATGTACCGCATGTTTTGCTGGTGTTTTCATGAGCTGGGTGGAATTGCACTGGTCTGTAGGTGTTGAGTTCAAGGAGCAGAGCTTGAGCAGCCCTTGAAAGTCTCTGGGTGAGTGACAGGGCAGTGCTTTGTAACCTAAACTATCCAAAGCTACCCTGGAAAAAAAAAAGAAGGTGTTCTTGCTGAGGGGAGAGAGTATAGAAAAGAATGATCCTTTTAAGAGGAAATTTGTCTGCCCATCTACTTTTAATTAAGAAACTAGAAAATACTCAACATCACAAGTTTAAATTCACCTTCTCTCTAATTAATAATTTATCCTTAACCCAGCTTCCTAGGGAAACAAGGTTGAGGCAATCACACCTTTCCCTGTGCCTGCCTGCCTCCCTGTGTATCTTCAGAGCCCAGTGGCTATTTCCTGTACCCTAACATAGACAAAGGATAATGATCTCAAAGATATTATGTGCCCATAAGTATAAAGAAAATAAAGCAGAGTGGTAGAGGGAAGAGATCCCATTAAGCATTCAGATGGAGAGGAAGGTTGAGGCATAAATACATCCCTTATTAGACACTGAAGAATCAACAAAAGGTTTGAAATACTTGAATGCCTTATGGGAAACAATTCAATTGAACTCACGCCTTTCTAAACATCAGGAAATCCAGTTACCAGACACAAATCTGTAAGAAACCAGGCTTCACTGGCTCAGCTGCTCACCCAGCAACTTCACTTCAGCAAGAAAACCAATTACTACAGTTGCAAAATGCCCCTATTTCGTTGGATGGAGAGCACAGCAAACAAGCTCTTGGTGCATAATCTAGGCATGAAAAATGTCAGTAAGCAGTTTCCAATTAGCAGTCCTCACTGAAATAAAGCTTCCCCTCTCCCCCCACTCCAGGGCAGCATTTTTGGGAGTGCATGAGAAGGGGGGCTCGGTGGCCGGGGGCACATGGGGCTGGGGCTGCTGCACAGGGAGGGCTCCCTTGCTCCAGGGGAAGCGCAGTTGCGAACCCAAGAACAACAAAGCAGCATTACACTTAATCCACTGCCATCTGGCTTCATTTTGACAATCCACAAAATCAGACACAACATTCTTCTGCAAAATCCCTGAAAAACAACACAGAACTAGTGTCAAACCCAGCATCCCCTCCCTCCCTGGCCTCTCCAAGGGCTTGAAAGAGAGGTTTCTCATAAAATGAAGAGCGATTCCCCCAAGTGACATTTCTGCAGGAGCGTTCAGGCTACAGATGTTTCCACTGTGGCAGCAGAGTTTGTACAATGCAGTGCCGCTTGTCGTATTTATGGAGACCGGGAGGGGGAAGGGGATGAGAAACAGAAAACAGGAGAGGCTGCAAGCAGGAAAGTTGATCCATAGGCAAGGAACCACCTAAAAGAGGTTATCAACTTTGCATGTTTGCTCAGCTCTCGACTTGACCAGGTCCAGGAGGAGAGCTAGGACCATCCATCTTCCCCAGCAGAAACCAAACAACCATCCCTGTGGGGACAAGGAGAGCCACAGCCTTTAAACTAGCTGGAAACACAGTCCTGCAAATCAGCAAGATGAATCCCTTTTTTTTTTTTTTTTTTTTCTTTTCTTTTCCCAAAGCAGTGTGTTGCAGAAAGCTTTGGTTTGCAATATTTGCGTTGTTAGTGAGGCATTAAGGTAGTCTACATGGCCTGTTAAGTGGGCTCAGGTACTGCCTTATTGCTGATGGCTCTCATGACTACATAACAGAGATGTTTCTTTCCAAAACAGAATACAGAAAGGCAACCAAAAATCCTGAAATAATGCCTGATTCAGGCTGAATTGTGTTGCCATTGACAAACACTGATTATCTACAGAAAACAACTTAGCAAAGACTTAATCATATTTTCATTGTTGCTTCCCTGCTTAGGGGTGCAGCTCAGCTGCTGGGCTTCTAGTGCCCTTTCAGACACTTGAGCATTGGAGACGCCTGCCCTCCAGCATGACATGGACCTCCTGTAGTTCCTGTGTCATTGCTGCCAGCTCAGTGCGGATGCCTTAGGTATTCTGGGACATCTCAGCTAGCACTAGATGCCTAAATTTAGGCACCTGCATAAGACTGCAATAGTTACCACCCCACAGAGGCTATGTCCTTTGTTCCAGCATCCTCATGTAGTCCATATTCATATATCTGCTTCACTCCCTGGATGCTACCTATGACAGGAGCAAGCATACTGTCTTCCCAGTTGCCAAAACAAGTGCATTAGCAAGCAAAACATTCACATTCACAAATGATACTTTGCTCAGCTTCCATTAAAAAAAAAAAAACCCAACAAACTCAAAACCAAACAAAAACCAAAAAAACATTGGGACAATCAGCAAGGCAGACTCAATTCACGTGCCTGCCCTATGGATGAACACCACAGGGATGTCCCCAGGCATGGCCTGTGCTATGCTTCTGAGTATGGCTGAGGATCCTGTCTTCCAGAAAGCTCATTACTGACAACAGCACTAATGTTAACCAGGCGCATCTCTGCGGAGCGCTGTGTGTGCACATGCATTAATCAGACATCTTTCTTAATGTTCAAGATTATGCCAGGGGACAACCTTGCCTGGCTTTCACACATGGATTAGAAGAAATGAGGGGAAATGGAAAGAGTAAGTTCCTTGTGCTACAGCAGTACCACCTGCAAGGGACATGTAACTTCATAAAAACTTATCCTATTGAAACTCCCAAATGTTTTCAGTTGTAACATATGAAAGACTACATTCATATCACGGCCTGAGAGGAGGAAATGGCACACTTGTGCTAAATACTGTGGGACTGGTTTTACAGCAAAGGTTGTATCTGCACAAGCTTCAGCATTGTAGGTAGGAAAGCCATGCTTTCACACACCGGCAGCTCAAACAAGTACACACCTGGGAGGAAGGGGAAAGCAGAACATAATCTCCTGTAAAACCAGAACTGTAAGCAATGGAAAAAGAAACACTTGTATTGAGGAGGACAGTAAAGAAAGAAGAAGCAAATAAGACATTTGTATACCTAATATTTAAAAAAAAAAAACCAAACCTACAGAAAATTTTATTATTACCCAGGCTAAAAAGACTGGGGAACCTGCACTATGGTGAATAATACTGATTTGTGATTTCTGATGCCAGTAGATTTTTAGAGTAGTCAGGGATATAAAAGACAAACTGTGTGACTAGTAACAAACTTCAAGCTGAAGTTATAAGCTGCTGTGGTATTGCTGGTTAATTAGCTATATGTTTCATGAAATCATATATTTTGCAGGTTCAGTTGGGGGTTTTGATCATTTCATGCTGTAAGCTTCTGTCTCCTCTCACAATGTGCATCCATCAAGAATGCTACAGCAGCATCCTCACTCCAGATGGAAAGTTAGATGTGCAGCTTCACTCTACAGCCAATGAACCTCTAAAAGGATGGTGGAGTTCGAATTGCAGGTTTTTACTGAAAGCAGCAGTCTCCAGATTACAGTTTCTTTTTGCACAAATACACCTGGTACCTCCCTCCGCCTCTTTCCTCTAAGTCCTTTCCACACACCATAACAAAGTAGTCGCTCACCTTAGAGGTGGGCTGAGTTCCTGGTGGCATTAGAGAGGTTTCTTTCGGGGGCTAAGAGCAAATAGATACATAAGGGCAAGACAATGGAATTGCTGAATTTTGAGGAGGTATTTCTGTTTTTCTGAAAGATAAACTCTAGTTGATTCCACTTTCACGCAGGGCCTGCCCAATGCTTTGTAATGATCGCAATAGGATTTGATTTGGCTCTTGGCCAAAACTATGTCTTCTGTATAATGATCAAGTGAGAGATCTGTGTGTCAAATGTTTACAGTGCTTTCTTCTCAGTAGAAGCAGAAAGCTGCGTACCAGCCATCCCAAAGAGGTCCCTTTTTCTACTCCAGAAGCTTGTGAGGGTTCCTAAAAAACAAATTTACAACCTCCTATGCTCATTTAGCCACACCTGAGGCAGCATCTGCCCTCTGCCTTTTCACTTGCTCAACTGGAGCTTCTCTGAGCAGTTTGAACGAATAAGTGTTTTCAGTTGATACTAATGGATACCTGACAGGAGTCTGCAGCCCAAAATTGTCTCACTGTACCCTAACTTCATTCCTTTACTGGAGTACTATTAGAGTCTTAAATGGAAAGAGGGACTTTGTTTTAAGGATGGTCCTTTTCCTTAAGTAGTGCTTAACCGTTGTCTTTCTGTGTATTGCAAACTGGCAATACTCTTGGAAATCTTTGCTGAGAGCGGGTATCCTATAACAATTAAGGTGTCTCAATGGAGCTATATAAAACATTCGAGGAAAATGGAGTAAAAATTGTGAAAGACTGAAATACTCATCTCATCTCCCACCATCTGCTACACAGGATATATGCTATTTTACTGTTTCAATGCCCGTAATCTCTCTATGTACAGCAGTTTAAAGCTCTGTTCTGTTTTAAAATAGAAAGGTAAAGCTTTTTTTCACACTCAATTTACTGGCCAGCTGGAACTGCAATGCCTGTTCCTGCTCATTTGTGAGAGTTCAGAGGAGAGGGTGGTGGGCAGCGCCCCATTTTACCTTCTCTATGAAAAAACGTTGATAGAAAACCAGATGTAAAGGTCTTCCTTAAAAGGCAAGAGAGATCTTATGCTCTCCTTAACTTCATTTCACAAATAGCCTCCTCAAGGCCAAAATCACTCATTCAGAAAGGATCTCAGAGACCAACCAGAACATACTGCATGGACTCGCAGTGTCATTCTCACCACGGGTGGGAAGCTGCGGCAGAGCCGCAGACTCAAAACCGGGGCCGAAATATCATTAGAATGCAATTATAGGATATAGCACAACAATCATGGAAAAGGAAAGTGCGTAACTCGCGAAAATAAATCATAGCTAATTGAAACATTATTTTAGAAACAATTGTGGCTCACATATTAAAAACACAACAAAGTATTCTTGCTCTTTTTAATGGAGGGGTTTTTTTGTTTTCATTTTTAAAGGACACAAATGACACTCTATCTGCTTTACACTGTGTAGTGTTATTTTTTCTGTCTCTTTATTTCATCTTCCTTCAACCACTATCTTTCAGTCACTTCTTCACAGAGTGCTCATTCAATGTCAGCAAGAGGTAAGTCTTGTGGAGATTAACTATTTCTGGCATGTTATCATTAGTATTGCCAAAATTCTGTTTAAAATACTCCCTCTGAGTGACTCTAACCCCCTTACCCCCTCCCCCTGCCAGGTTTCTAATCCAAGCACTAGCTCAAGGCAGTAACAGGCTGCTTTTTGGCTGATCTGCCAGACAGAACGGTAGCTTACCAGACACTCTATCTGGATAGCGATTGCTGTAACCATCTTGCTGGGTTAATTTTTTGTCTTTTCTCTGGTTATGGGAAGACCTGTTTTATTTTGATGTGTGTAAGAACCTGTTTTAAATAAACAAAGATTCTCCTTAGGTCTTTTCCAGCCTACATTGCAGGCAGCATGGCTGCAGTTGAAGAAATAGGCCCCACGTTCTAGGCTTGGTCATGGAGCTGCTAAAATGGGACCACTGGCCAATGTTACTTCAACAGAAGGAGAAGTTACCTCCCCATGGAAGGAGAGGGTCAGCAGCAACCCTGTCATCCTTCCTCTCCTCCAGCTCATGGAACTTCAGCCTTGTCCTGGTTGAACTAGGGCCAGAGGCTCTACTCCCCACTGCTCACTGCCTGTTGAGGTGGGAAATAACTTTGGTTTAGCAGATTGCATTCATGAAGAAGTAGGTACATGGGCAAGAATTGCTGACATATTATTAGCTTTGAAACCAAATTGTTCTAGATTGAGAGAAAAAATATATAAACCTGAAACCTCCAGATGAAAAAGCTTTTAGAAAAGAGTGGAAAGTTGCTTTTCATTAACCTCATTGAGAGAGGAAGGACAGGATTTGCAGCGATGCTCTCCCATCTGCTCTGCAGCATTGCTGAGTTGGAGCACAAGCGTTCAGGCAGCGGTGTCTGTCACTGCCCTTTGGCTCTATGGAAGCCACTTGTACCGCAGTCAGTGCAGGGCATGGACGGACCTCCAAACTACCCCTGCCCTCTGCACAAACTCATCCATGCAGAATAAGAACTGCAGCAGCAACCAGAATTTCCTTCATCTGTCAGGGAAAGCGCAGCTGATGAAGTGTCTGTGTTGTTTCCGTTCTTCAGAGAAGAAACTCTATTAAGTGAGAATCTTTTCCTCTAAGAGGTGTCTGATTTGCTTCAAACCCCGTGTTTTGATTTGCCTGTTCACTGCTGTCATGAAACACAGAAAAAATCCTATTCAGAGTACCTTGGCGTGCTGAAGACAATCTTTTGAAACCAAGTTACCACATGTTCAGAAGGAAAAGGAAAGTACTCATGGAACGTGTCCCACAGGCTCATAAAAATGTAGTCATTAACAAAGATTAAAAAGTGTGACAGTTACAACAGGAAAGAAAATGCAAAGAGCTGCTCAGATCTGGAAAAACAGAAAAAACCTTAGGAGCGGAAAGAACATGAAAGATATTTCTTTCAACTTTCTGCAGAAAAATCCAAAAATATCTGCTACTTGAAAAGTCTATAAGTTAAGAAAAGACCAGGAATCATCCTGAAAGCAGCTGCAAAATAGACATCCACAGTAATCCTGCGAGCTGGTACAGAGCAGTCTGCTTTCCAACCCCCTGGCTCAGAGATCCTCAGAGGAGAGCCTGAATGAGTCACAGCTGTATCTTTCTAATTGCATTTCAATTATCAAAAGGGAAGGCTTGAGTTTGGCCTGCGCATGAAAAACACCAGCTTCCCAGAACATTTCCCCCACTGGGTGGTTGGTTTTTTTTTTTTAATAAAAAATAAAAAAGTTCTAACTCTCTAATGCAAAATGGGAATTTTATACCCTGCTGGTGGCATAATCTTTTCAGTTTGCGTGGATCCAACAGGCTCCACAAGGAGACGATATTATTAGAAAAAGAGAGGATAAGACTTCTGTAAAGACAGAAGAGGCAGCAGCATTCTGGAAGAGGCAGAGATGCTTTGTGAGTTAAATCAGGTAGAAGCTGCAGGCTCAACAGCCCCACCTCACCACTCAAAAGGGACCTGGGTTTCAACCCAACATCTAAACTCCCAGGTGCATCACACATGGAGGCATGCTGCGAGGCTAGCGGTGGGAGACAGACTGTGCATCTCCACTCCCAACACATTTCCACGTCAGTCAAACAGTGGTAGGGACCAGATGTGCAAAAACCTCAGGTGAGCTGCATTTTGCACAGACCAAACGAAGGCCAGCAGGGCATTACAGCACAGGTTTGCATGAGAAAATCATCAGAGCTTGCTTCAGTTTGGTCGCTTTGTCCACGCTTCTCAGAGTGACCATCACGTCTCTGACAATGCCAATGTAGCTCAGATATCTCTTTCCTTAGCTGGGGCTACTAGGCTGTAATTTCCCCATCCCAAAGTAGACTTTGAGGTAGCAGTGCTTGGCTTTTCCTACAGAATAATATCTGCACAGCCATCACACCTAGGAGAGACTTCAGCTACACTTGAAATAAAATCTCCCAGGTTCTTTAGTGTCTTTGGCACCTTTACAAAGTAACTAATAAAAGCATTGGCAAAACAGAAGGCAAATGGCAGCTGGCGAGTTTTGGAGGGAACATTGGCTATGGTTTTCAAAAACGGAATGACTTTTCCTTCTTACTGCATTTCCTGTGAGATCCTGCCCTTTAACCTAGCACTAAATCTCAATGTAATTACATCGTTCATTTTCTCTCCCAACCATGGCAAAACCTAAAACCTAAACTGGCTTGGATAGCGTAACCTGAATTTATTTTGCATCACCCAAGTTAGCTCAAGTGCTACTTGGGATAAAAGAAAGCCATATGCAATAGTGGAAACTGTAGTAGGGTGTGTTATACATTTTCCTTTAAGAGGGAGTTTATTCAGAGAGCCAAGAAGTAGAGCTCATGCTGGCAGGGAGGACAGGCTGGACACAACAACAAAACTGAGAAAGCATGTTAAGGACATAATGATTGTGTTCTAAAAAAGCCAGAAGCTTAGACCTGAGGTCAATTTGCAAAGCCATACACAGGAGGCAGAAGGCACCCGAAGTTTCTAAAGCTAGGTAAGAAATGTGCAGCCTTACGTTATTCTGAATCACAAAAATCAACTTGCTACACAAGAAGAACAGCAGGTAACATGAAACCCCCTTTTACCAAGGTGAATCAAAGAAGTTGGTGCAAATGGTCTGAGCTGTGAGCGTTGGTGCTGGCATTACTCACATTCCTCTCCCCCCACTGCACGGTGGGCAACTGGAATTTACAGTTTACAGCTGACAGACTGCTTGCATGTTCTCCCAATATGTTAGCTGTTGTCTTGATTTGTATTGTTTTTTCCTAACATCACAGCTCCTTCACTAGGCTTTTTTGTGGGCAAGGTTATGTACATGGCAAAGCTTCCCATATGGAATGGTTTAATGGTTCTGGGATATCAGTGCGATCACTGTGGTTTACAACAGATGGGGCTTAGTTAGACAAGGAGCCAGTTACCGTGGGTGTTTTTACAATTGTTTTATGCAGCTCTCCTATCACCACATGGAGGTAAAGCAGACAAGAGACATCTTCAGGAACAGGAAAGCTGGCTAGAAGGGGCATGTTGGCCAAAAGACAAAAGGAACAAAGGAAAGAAGAGGGTTAGAGAATAATGTTCGTGGCTGCATCTGAATTTCAATTAGTGACCTACCCTGCACATGCCACTTAGCCACTGATCTTACTATCAGCCACAGGGTGGCCATTAATTCTCCTCCAGGTTGTGACTTATCCAACCAGTCAGGCCAACAGCCAGTGCAGAGACAACAGCCTCTTCTCCTTCAGAGGTTTTAGCTCTACTTCCACTTTCTCCTTCCACCTCTACTGCCAGAGATTAGGATATGTTATGCAACATCATGCATATTAATGTCACTATATGAGCAGAGAAATGTTTCTACAACCTCAACACAAAACCCTGGGTTGAAACATCACAGCCAGTGTTACAGCTTGCAGTTGTGAAAAGCAGTTGGAAATCCCTAACGGTTTGCATGTGGGGTTCAGGTTAGGTTCAGGTTTAGGCTGGGGTTATATTCTACAAAGTAAAGGTGATTTATAGGTCCTCAGCTTGGGATTTGTCTCAGGGTTTCTCCCTTTGTGAAGCAGTGCAGCGTGTCCCCATTGCCTATGCATGCTCGTTACCACTTGTAATTTGTGTTTCTCACTGGGGATCAGCCATCCCTGGATTCAAAACCACCTGAGAGAGGCAGAAGTTGGGCAGTGGTGAAGATGTGTCTGTTGAGGGTTGAATGCACCCTTCCACTTCTGCTAATTTCCAAAGTAGGCTGCTGGGAAGTGCCAAGTGTCCGCAGGCTCATCGAGGGCACATGGAGCAGGTGAGGTCAATATGTTCAGAATGCCTGGGGAGATGGTGTGGAGATGGGAACACCATAGCCCTCCCCAGCTTGGCTCAGAAGAAAACCTACCTTCAGCCCTTCCACAGATTCAGTTAATCTCAAATATAATGGAGCCACAGATCTCCTACTCTCAGGGTCAAGGAGCAAAGGAGAGGGCAGCGTCCAGGCAAGTAACAAAACAAAAACCAGCTGAAACAAAGGAGGGCATTTAGATGAGGAGAAGGAGGAGTTGTGTAAAAGCAATGACATTTTTGATGGAACAAAAAGCATATTAGCTGAAAGCCAAGTATTGGATCCAGGGCGGAGATTTGAATCATCCCCTTGGATCAACTCCACTTTTAATAAAACATTAACTATTCATTGAGAGAGAGCACACGTGTGTGCATGAATCAGTAGCCTGGCGAGTCTTCTTTTGAGAGATTAGACTTCCTGAACATCAGTCGCTCTTCTAGTAAATGTTAATTGTTTATCCAAAGTGGAACAACTTCAAGAGGAGAGGCTGAGGGCTTCCCGACTGCCTCTGCCTTGGGCAAAGTAGTGACAGGAGAACTGGACAAGTTCCTGAGCAGCTCCACCATTCAGTAAAAAGCACACACTCACCAACCTCTTCCTCCCTTTCTCACCAAATAGAAATATTTTGGGGTTTGGTCAGAATGAAAACTGGAAACCAGAATCCCTCTCTCTACTATCTGACTTGGATTTACACTTGCATTTGTTCAGCTGCAGAGCAGCCCCAGTACTAACCTGGGGGAAGGACCCCTTTTCAGCCCCACCTCTCCCTGTGGTCTCCAGCCTCGTAGATGCAGTCATGCAACTGCCAGAAGATTTGTGCTCTCATTCAAAACATAAGCCGACTAGATACCACACAAAGGCCACTGGATTTCTACAAGAACTGCTGAAAGCAGCACCTCTAATAGTAGTAGGAAATGGCTCCCCCATAACAGCCAGCCACCTGCCTTGGCCTTTGCAGTGGCCACAAAGTCAAGAGCAGTAGCAAGCCTGTTTTAATTAAACACTATTTTAGAACATCAAACAGTAATGGTCTCTTACATACATCAGCTGGCCACAGTCAGCTTTTAGCCAGTATGTTTTCAAAACTTGTTCATGCCTCACATCAGCCATTTCCCATAGGATCAATCCCTGCTAGCATCCTGATTTACTCCTCAAGATGCAATGTGTGTGCATGGAAAGTGGGACATGCCCTAACTCATACGGGTACTGAGTTGCTGGAGCCCCAGTATTGCGGTGTTCCCAAGCCATAAGGAAAGCAGCAGAGTGGAGGGGTGAAAAGGAAACAAGGGTGACAGCCCCAGGAGGAGAGGACCTGGACCTGAGAGTCATGGACCGCTGCCAGAGCTGCCACAAGAGACTTGGCTTCCAGTGCATAGGGTGGTCTCTGAGTCCTCCTGGTTCCTACAACAGAGATCCCTTGCTTCCTCCTGGTCCTGGGACGAGGAGGGAGCTAGTACTCTTAGCATATTTAGAAAATTCCTCTGCACTGGGACATTCCCAGTTGCTTTACAACTCATAAATTTATATACAGAACTCAAAGGGACAAAATTGCACTGACATAGTTGGGATAAGGATTTGAGGATCACAGGTTCATAGAAACAGGCACGGGCAACGAGACCATGTAGATTATTTGCAGACCAAGATGAAAAGCACCAGATGGATTGGTTTCCTGTTGTATTGGAGCTCTTCCCCACATGCTGTGCAGTGCCAATGTTGTCTGGGTGCTTCGCATTCCTTTCCAATTCAGAAAATTCAACTTTGTGAGTCATCCAAGTGGATGGCTGAGCTAGATCAAATAGAGGGCATGCCTTGCTAAGATAATTAAGAAGTTAGTAGAAAGAAGCTTACACCAGGCTCTAGGAATTGCCTGGCACATCTCTGCTAGAAGGAAAGCAGCAGCAACTTCCACATGAATAATCCTCCTGTTGGAAGGCCTGCCATCAGTCCTTGGCAAATCAAATCCAGGCAGCAACGGCACAGAAGATATATCAACAGACTTAAGTATCTTGAGGGTTCATCTCTTCCTAGAAAACAATTTTCATTCCTTTAGTTACTGCTTTTTATGGGAATGACAGATGTGCTTAAAAAGTAGGGGAAGTTCTTTAAGTCTTGCTAAACACGAACAGGCACAAACCAGCTCCGATTTGGAGCAGAATCACAGAACCACGGAATGGCTGAGGTTGGAAGGGACCTCTGGAGGTCATATGGTTCAACATCCCTGCTCAGGCAACTAGAGCTGGTTGCCCAGGATCATGTCCAGATGGCTTTTGAATATCTCCCAGGATGGACACTCCACAACCTCTCTGGACAACCTCTGCCAGTGCTGAGTCAGTCTTTCATTAACCAAAAAAAAAAAAAAAATTATTTGGGACCTAGAAATGATAGCACTAAGAGCAATCTACTGTAATAAATTTCCCTGAATTTCAGAGATAGTCTTGAACATTTGCAAGAGTTGCCTAGAAAACACCAGTCTGACAACAACACAAAGTACAGGCTGGGCCAATTCTCTCACGGTATCTACTATAAACACATACTACTCATCATAAAAACATATGAATGAGAACAGAAATTATACACACACTCAATATGCATCAATATGTTCTATTATCATATACACACAAACGTGTATTTTACATAGAATTATGTGTATATGCGATATATACATGTTGACATTTATCTTCCTCCACCTTTCTCAACCACATTGAAAACAAAAGTAGTTCCTTTCTCCAACATAAGAAACCTCTCTTAGATGAAATGGAGCAGACCTAGCAGTCTGGCTCTCAGGCACCTGTATAAAATTACACACAAGCTAAATAAAAATCTCCGAATCGTTATGGGAAAGAGGAATATCTGCAGTTAAGCAAGAGATTACACTGGTGTAACAAAAGAGAGAGATCAAGTCAAACCTTAGGCATAATATCAAAGTACATCTGATGTATTCACGGCATCCCAGGTAACCTGCTATTACTGTGCGGAAAAATAAAAAATTCCAGGTTCCTTGGAAGCCAACTGCTAAAATCATTAAACCTTCCTGGAATAACAACATGCCCATGCCTTAGGTAGACCTGTCTACAATGAGCCCTGAGGAATCTCCCATGTTTGCTGGTTACTGCTCTCATCCTTGGGGTCCTTAAATTGTATTATGCTGTTCATCTCCTCAGCAGAGCACAGCTGGCTCTTGCTTCCTCTGGAGCCTACCAGGACCCCACAGCTGCAGAGGGGCAAATTGGCCACCATACTATGCAAGATGGCTACCTTGGACATCTGGGGCTCTCCATGGGACATGGTCATCCCTCCCTGCCTCCTCCTCCTCTGCTTGGGATATGTCCATTTCTTCTCTTCTTTAACATGCACTCTTCCCTCTTCTAAAGCATACTTCACCCTTATTTATTGCCACTGCACACATAGCTTGCATCTCCTTTTTCTCCTCTTCCCTCTCATCCATAGCCACCAGATCACCTCCCCTGCAGAAGAGCAGCTCTGTTCAGAAGGAATGGAGCAGGACCAGCAAACTACTTTCTTGTTGCAGAACAAACTTAAAGCATGGGCAGAGATGCCCAAGAGCTGAATAATGAGACAATTTATAAAAGCAAGGCACCTGCAAGCTCTATGTCAGCACAGTACGCTACTGCTAGGCCTGACCTAGCCTCGGTACATGTACTTGCAGAACTATTTCAACACGCTTGGATGACTGAGTTATTAACTCCTTGCAGTGGGATGTTTGTCTTTCAGTCATCAAGCAATCTGTGCAAAATATTAATTTGTGTAATCAAAATTCTGTTGCTTGAATTAATGAAGTTTAATAAATTATAATTAATAATATTTGAAATAAAATATTAGTTTTAATCAAGAAAAATGTATTAGTATTTTCAAATGTTTTTATTTTATGGCATTTTCAGAAACACTGACATCTGTAAGACTTTCTCCGAGAAGATGATGTTAACAAACTGAAAGACAAAGGAAATCACTTAATAGTTTCAGTGATACTTAAATTTTCCTAGAAGAATGGCTTGAATAGAAATCTAACCTTTTGGTATTTAACAAAACCAAACATTTCTTTGCAAATCCTTTTCCTATGCCTGCAGCTGGATCTATACCGCCATCCCTAGATATGTTACAGTTGTTAGTAAATGATCAATCACAGGGACAGTACATGGCTTTTGGGTGACGTTACTCCCTGTATTTTTTTCCCTCCACTCAGATCTCTTTAAGGCAAAAAAGAAAAAAAAATCATAACAACCCTTTCCATACACTTCATGATTATTTAACTGGTACTAAGCAGACGAGACCACAGTGGTGATGTATCTCTTACTCTCCTGAAGCACAGACCGTAGATGAAGTTACAGAAGAATGGTGATTCCAACCTTGCAAACACTGTTGAGGGCAGCTTGGATCCATGGCTAAATGTGAGCTTAACAGGCAGCTCCTATCTTTACAATGAGCTAAGCCAAGTGAAGTCAAGTGAATCTTTATTCCTTAGAAGATTTGAAGCAATGACTGGGGAACCAGCTAAGACACTCAGAGGCAAAAAGTTTTCATCTTGATAAATTTATCTTTTGAAAGCAGATTTTCTTCCAGATCAGCTGGTTCTAGAGATAAAAAAAAGAACATCCTGTTTCCAACTTTACCTGTCCATACTGGAACGAGGTCCCCAGAACAGAAAGGTCTTAGAAATGAGGGTCCCACTGCAATGGTTCGGAGTCTGGCAGCAAAGTCTGAGCAAATTTGCCATGTAAGCCATTTGAGAGGGTTTGGTTTCAGATGTTGAAAGACGAACATGTTACTGACTGACCTGCTCAAATTATTTTTGCTTGTCAGTACCAAGGATAAGAACAGTAGTCCTGTCCATCTCTTGGGTTACATTATTGTAACTTTACAAAGCAAGTAGTGACATAAATGTAAAGTAAGAAAGAACTAGAAATTATGTGCAATTCAACAGTTCTTTAATTTTGCTGTTAGGATGGCATCATATTTTCCTGAAAGCTCTTCACAGTCAAGGCAATTGGATTATACATATAATTAAACCTGTATTATGTCTGTATTGACATAAAATGTATTGACCCTAAGCAACCCCAATATGCAAGCAATGTGCAAATACACGGAAAGCAAAAGAATAGAAAAGGAAGAAAAGTCTTTCTCTACAAGTAAGAAACTCGTTACCTGGAAACTACATGACTTGCCCACAAACACAGAAAGTTGGTAGCACACAGGATGTCCAAGCCAGCTGTTGAAGTCTTTAACTAATAATCCCTCTACCACGACTGCATCTAGGCCTCTCTTCTGTTTTTGGCTGATATTTGTTGCTGTGTCTTTGTGTACCTGCATGCACACATATATGGACTAATAGTAACTGTGTCAGCTCTCAGTATTGGCTTTGAAGAGGAACATGTCTCCATTTTGGGAAGATTTCACATTTTAAGCATGGTTTGTCTTTACTGGTCATAGACACAAAGCAAACTGGGTAGCCAGGAACTCAGGTCTTTTAGAAAGATATGTGGTACATACTGCCAGCTCCTACTATACCATATTGAACCAGAAAGCCTAGGTATACAGCTCCCTTCAAAGGCAGATATAAAGTGCTTTACTTATTTCTTCCAGGGATGGTATTAGACATACACAGACAAAGCAGCATTAAGTCGTTTACACACCTAAAAGAGCATATTGCTTTTGCCAGCATGGCTCAGCACAGCTCCACCCACCCAGGCGGTCCAGGAGAGAGCAGCTCCTTCCTGCTGACTTCCAGAAATCTCTACCCAAAATTTCTGAAACAAAGAACTAACGTCCAACCTGCAAAATCAGGAGCAGAAAGAAAACGTTTCCACAAAGCTGTAGCAGGAGCTGCAGTTACAGCTGGCAAGGACTTTTGTTAATGGGAAATGGCACAGGGAACTGATTTACCAAGTAAATTAAGTATTTTCTACACCTTCTATATATTCAAGTCTCTTTACCCTCAGGCACACTGTCAATGAATGCAACTGCAGTTCTGTCATGACAGCCCCGCATTCAATAGCACCTTTGTCAGGGGAAAAATGTCAGGGTTTTCATGCAAACTGTATTAGCAGGTCATTGCTTACAAGCTCTGAGTCTAATTATTGGCAAAACAGCATTTGAAGATTTAGCTTTAGTTTGCACTATGCTTGTTCTCTGGCCATTAGCAAGTATTTAAATAGAATTCATTGGCTATGTGCAAGGTCATTTCAATAACTGTTGCAACAAACCCTGGTTCTTGCACATACAGGGTAAAAGGCACACACAGATCAGCCTGCCCGCAGTGGAGTGTGCAACACATGGCTTCGGTGACCAAGCTATTTCAATTAGGTCCTCAGACTAGCGACCCCTTTTGTCTATGCAGAACTACATATAAGCAGTCCCTTTCTATACTCATCCTAATCACTCTATATTTAGGGCTCAAACTGTTGAGAGAAATGGCAACAGAACGAGCAAGGTGGAGGAAAGCTGGCATGCGTCTTTGCTGGGAGAGAATTTAAACTCTATGCTTCCTTCATAGTTAACAGCTGCATTAAGCAATTCAACTAGCACCATAAATTATACAATTAGCGATCTATTGTGCTTGATCCAGTCCTAAATTATGTGCCAGTTTGTAGCTTGATTGGGTAGTTTGCATAATTAACACAACACATGTTCTAAATCCTATCTTTTCTCGCAAAGTCTCAACAATCTGCAGACCAAGAATTACTTAATGAAGATCATGAACATCTCAAATGCAGTTATTAAACTGTTGACAGAGAATTCACAAAAAGTTGACAGGGTAAAAAAAAAATCAGAGACAAAAAGGAATAGCCATGGTACTCCTATAAATGTTCGCATAGTTCTAATAATAATACAGCAAAATAAAAGAAGACATGGCATATTCAAGCATTTGTGAACAGTGTATTGTATGCTTGCCCAAGGAAGCAAGCTGCAGCTTGTAATAGCTGAGTCAAAATGGATAATCAGAGTTACAGCATATTGCCAATTACAAGTAAGAAAAGAAAGCCACACTTTATCGTGGAATTATACATGATTTTTTTCAGAACTAGTATAGGCACAAGGGTTTTGATAATGTAACTTTGTCACGTTACAGTTGGTATTGGTACATTAAAAGTAGTGTACCAGGGAAAAATTACCCTAACTGTACCTGTAATAGGCTCCAAAGTAGCCATTATCACTCAGAAAAAAAAATGTTGGAATCAATGGGAAAATGTCAACACAGTCCTCTGGAGAGGCCATATGAAACATCAGAAATTATTTAAAGAAGAAAATGTTCTCTCACTGTATTCAACTGTAGATATATTCAGAGATTTTTAATTTTTTTTTCCCTGAAGGCAATAGCAGAACTACAAGAGACACCAAGACAACACAGGAGATGCAATGAAGGTCTATTAAATGATGAAAGACACAGGGAAAACAAACAGGCGATCATTATTCCCTTTTCCTTAACACAGAGGAAATAGGTGGCAATCAATCAGGTTATCAAGCAGCAGGCTTAAAACCAATACAAGGAAATACATTTCCAACGTCTGCAAAAGGTCCAAAGCACATCTAGATGAAAAAATAGACTGATGAGAGCCGCAGAACATTAGTCTTCTATATATCTTAAATCTAATAGCTTATATTCAACTTGTGGCTCAGGATTTCCAGACCTGGAGAGGTTCCTGAAGGTACCTTCAGGCACTCTATGCATCGTTTCTTTTATCTCTTCAATAGCTTTTGATACTGCTAGTTTTTGAATATAGGGTACCCGGCTATATGGATCATTATGGAGAGCTCTTGTGCAGCGATTATCCCTGGTGTAGACACAACTATAAATTAATGCTCTTAGCAGTAGAACTTACCCTGATTTGGAGATGGAAAAGAAGCCAAGTTAATGTGAGGACCTTGGAGCTGCATCTCCAGTAGAGCGCTTCTTCACACAACAATGCTGGTGAAAGAATTTTATAGGCTAGACTTGGGCTATGTTTCCATGGTCGTGGCGATGTGAGAAGACTACAAATTAATATGTGCTGGCACCAAGACATTCAGAGACTTACAAGCTTACCCTTGGCTTAATAGTAAGTTCACCCAAAATAAGAACAGAAACAGCATTATGCATTTCTAATTGGTCACAACCAACATTTCATATGTGGAAGTCAACATTCCCAAACTATATGATCAGACTTTAAAAAGAGCTTGAGCTAAAATAAAAATCCATTGAGTCCATTTGTTCTGCAGAAAAAGGCAGTAAATTATCTGAATTAATGTTGCCATTGTGAGTTCTTTACTGAAGTCCCTTAAATAAGTAAGCCATTAAACTAGTTCTGAAAATGACGGGTGATGTCACATACAAATCAAAACTGAAAAGTTCTGTGACCAAAACCTGTGCTCATATACTGTCATAAGAGTCTGTTTTTGTCTGTGGTCTCCCTGCAACCGCAGGTTTGCACATGTGTACGTGAGAGAAGTGACTGAGCTTGAGCCTGCACATATGTGCCTTGCTCTCCAGGCAATTTACGTCAAAACAGGTGACTTCTGTGGTGAACTCTCCAGGATTAATTGAAAGAAAAGAAAATGAGCCTCTCTCAAGACTTTTTATGAAGTCCTTCATTTAAAATACCTTATTTGGTTATTTACTTAAAGAGCTTTTAGGACGATACTGCCTTATCTGAAAGAGCTTGATAATGAAAGGAAGAAAACCGAGTCCTTTCAACTAACTCCTCCTATCAACTGCAGATTCCAGCTTATCTATTCAAAGGGTTCCACATTTGGGTGGTTTTTAAAAACAAACCCAGCACCAAAATGCAAAAATCAATGTACCAATTTAAAAATATTTCAGAAGCAAGGTAAGCAGCCCTAGAGTGCTACACACTGTCGTACACCATATGGTGTGGTGGTTTAAGCTTGCACAGAGCATTTACATAGCATCTGTCAATCTCAGGAGTGCAGTATCAAGGCAAAGTTGTCTGAGTGCTGTGAGGTACAGTAAGTAAGGCAGCAGCCAGAGGCCTTGTTCACAGGCATACCCACCAGCATCAGTCATGCCCAGGTTTCCTTCTTTCAGCCTTCCTAACTGTACAAGTTTTCACATTTGGTAGGCTAGCAGAAAGCAAATACAATTGCAAACCTTTGTGTACCCAAGCGTTGTACCAACAGTGCTTTGGGATACAGGAGAACAGGACCTGAGCTCTGAAGGGAAGCTTGAGGTGTTTTCAGATAAATTACAGTCCAAGAAGGAAAAATATATGCATTTTTTTATGCTGACCTTTCTTTCTCAAATATTTCATTTCTAAAAAAAGATCTTCCCTCCTCCCTCGTTACACAGGAGGAAGGAAAGAACTGACAATACAGTTTTCATATAGAAAAGGAGAAAAATGCAGTAATGCCACTTTTCGTAGGGTGAGAAGAGGGGATAACACTCATTCCAAGCACAACAAAAGATGCCACCACATGCACCAGAGAGCAATGGTAAACACAATACTGGCGAGGAAGAATTAGATACACTCCAGTGCCTCCTATAGATATCACCTAAACATCCCCTTCCCCAGTGTGAGTTCATGGCTTGGCCTGGCCTGGCCTAGACCTTGCTCAGGTCTTTTTCCCCGAGGTCTATGGGTTTCCCCCACCTCCTGCACTGCACTGAGCCCAAGAGGAGCAAGGATACTTAGCTGTTTGGACCATGCCAGGGTAGTTCATTTCCTGACCTCTTCTGGAACATAACTATTCCCAGCAACCTCAAACAAGACTATTTCTGCTTTCAGTACATAATTGTAAAAAGCAAAACTTCCATATATTGGGGAAAGAACACATTTATATGGGGAGCAGAAGATTTTGGATGGTGGATAGAATTACCAGCCTTCACAGAGTTATCTTCAAGCATGAATTACTTATAATGAGCACCAGAAAACCCCCATAGCAAGCACCAGAATGGCTGTGCCATTGAGACGTATGGGTACTGTTTATTCCTATACTGGTTTCCTTTTTCTGACTCCAGGCTGGATTTTTGTCCAGGATTTTGTCCTGTCCAGCAGGGTGTACAGTTCCCGCTGACAGTGTAGAAGCCCATGCACAGAAAAACAGTCACATCAAGCCAAAAAGAGGCAGTACGTCTCCAGTGCTTGCTTACATAGACATTGCTTACATTTTTTCCAAATTATCACTTTAAAGGATGCCATTTTTCTTCTTTGCTAGAAATGACAGGATGAGGTGAAAACACTCTGAGGACTCTACCACAAAGCAATCGATGGGAGCTTCCTGCCTCCTTGGTTTAGCTCATGGAATAACAACCTCTACAGCCACCACCTCATCCCTTCCAAAAAGCTTCAGAGTAGGCTTGCCAGACATCCCAAATAATGATTTTTCATGTTTTTTCTACTTATCTTTTTGAAAGGCTAATTGTCTGACCACTCCACTCCAGGATGTCATGCCTACATACCCTCCAGCCATTCAGCAGAGACCTCAGAGCTTCAGGACTGCTCTACAGCACTCTGTGGGGATTCTCCGTTCTGCTGCAACCCAGCTGGTCTGGGTTTCAAAGGCAGACAGAACGGGACCAAAAAAAAAAAAAAATCCTCCAGAAAGCAGGAATCAAAATTAAGATCCAGCTCTGACAAGATGACAAAGGTGGCTGCCACTAGCCAACAGGGCTGGCCCTTCTGTTACTTTCAGCTAACACTTTGTGGCTGGCTGGTATAAACTCATAAATAAACCAGCAGGCTCTCCTAGCAGAGGGTTGTTAGGAGCAGGCTGCCTTGGCTTTGGGGCCATGTGAGCAGTGATGTTGCTGCTGCACCAGGGTCTGGGTACCACCACTGCTGCAGCTGCTACTGGCTCAGTCCTCACCATGCCTGGTCGGTGCAAGCACCTCTGCCAGGGTGGCCAGGAGCCAGGCAGAGACAGCGCCGTGGTGTCACGAGGGCTGTGCCACAGCTCTGGACTCAACAGGAACCTGCCCGCGGGCTCCTGGGAGGCAGCACAGAGGAGAGGGACATGTTTTATTACACATGCAGACTTAAGCTAAGATTAAATTACCTGCATGTTCTCTAAGTAGATGTTTAATTTAGGTGATAGCTACCCCAGCCACACAGGCGAAGCCCAGGCAGAGGGCCACATGGCACAGTGCTGTCCTGCCACTTCAGACTGTTGCAGCTGGAACAATGTTTGCTTTTGCAATTTGCCTCACGCATGATTTCTTCCGTGAGTTAACCAAGACTGAATTTATACAATACTTTTTATATTTCATGGATTATTTACATAACCAAAGCAAAATAAATCTCATAAGGAGGAATCTTATTGCAAAGGGTGACATTTTTAACTTGCTCATAGCAGTGAAATCCATGGAACTAAGGCAGTGTAGACCAGCTGAGTTTCTGTCCCTTCATGTTTAATGATGGAGGCAAAGACCTGGTCCAGAGCTTTGTGAAACAAAAATGCTTTGTAATGTAAAACAGACCAACTCCCTACAAATGTTCCCAACATTGTTCTTATTTCCATTGCAGACGTTTAGAAGAGAGTGGCAAAATAGTGTGACTTGAGAAACCTTTATTAGAATTAGAAGAAAAACCAAAGAGAAAGCAACCATTAATGTCCACGGTAATTTTCAAAACCTCTTTGGCAGTTTCCCCTCTGCTCCTTTTTACAGATGTGGGAACAGTTAACCACTCAGGAAGAACACTTTGTAAATTTGGAAAACTGAAGAATTCCCCTGTTAGAATCAACCCACATTAAAACAAAGATTTCAAGTTTTTTTATCTAATGAAGGATAAACATAGTATTTTGTGTGGTGAAATATGAAACAAGCTTTTCTCCCCCTCACTTTAGCCAGCTGAGATTTTAAATAGCTCTTCAAAATTGTCGTGTAACAACCAGACTAGCAGCACTGCAGTGAAAAACCAAGGAAAATCATTCTGACTTTTACACAAAGCACACCAAGACAAGAAACCCAGCCCAACAGAAATCAGATCTTACATCCCCTCTGCAGGATGAAAGGACTTTCTTACAGCTACAAGAAGTCAGTACAGTAGTGATCCTGTCAGCCAGAGTAAGACTAGCCAGAAATGTCTTCTCTCTTCCAGCCAGCAAGACTCCCCAGCCAGCCAGGGAGACTTTGCACAGTTCACAGGATGAACCCTGCTGCCTGCTGCCCTTCTGGGAAAGAATGTCTGTGAAACTTGAAGGCAGTTCGGTCAGAAACTTGTGACTCAGCTCTGTTTCTCAGTTTTCCTTGCAGCCCGGATAAACCCCTCCCTCCTTCTCCAGTTCCCTCCAGTACCCACTTCCAGACCCCTGTCACCAGGCCTGTTCTGATCAGACTTTTTTGTGTGTGTGTGTGTCAAAACCCATGTAATTTTTGATGGAGCGGTACACACACCATCATAATATCTTCAGGGGATAAAGCAAGCCTGGGTTCAAAGAGCCATGTTGTGGCCATGAACCAACCGGTCTTCCCTGCAGTAAGTGCAGCAAGAACACAGAGATACTGTGCAGTCTCCAGGTATTTTAGAGGTGCCAAGAAAGGCAGAAAGGACCAGCATCTCCCACCTAGAGGAAGGGATCTGGTAGCTCAGCCAGCAGGTGTCTTAGCAGATTTTTGTCCAAAAATGTTTACAGATAAAAATTCAACAAGGTGCCTGCTGTGCTCACACGCACCTATCCACAGTGTTGTCTGGACCTGAGAAGCTCTTCAGACCCTTCAGAAATAAAAATCTCTGCAAGGCTTGGCAAACACAGAGCTTCTCAAAACCAATAGAAGTCTTTGCTAATATAGTGTTAAAAAGGGTGCATTTTTTGTGAATTATTATTTAAGTTGAACATGTTAGGATGTGTTGGGCTGATATAGGCAAGAGAAGAGCAGAGGAAGAAAAAGAAGTTTAAAAATTACCAAAAACCCCCCAAAAATATGAAGAAAAAAAAAAGCATCTCTATCTCTAAACTGCACAAAAGGTTTCAGCCTAAGCACAGCATGGAATAAGTTCACGTTCAGATGTCCGCACATCCCTTTAACAACCGGAAAAATGTTGCATTTGGATGAAAAGATCTCTTTTGGCCAATGAAATCCAAAAGCAATGTAATCACAAAAGCTGGCATTTTCATGCTGTCCTGTATCCACACACATACTAGTTTGCTCTTACCTGTACAGCTATTGTATGTTGGGAAGCTAAAAAAGACCAGACCCATGATCTGGATGTAGATCAAACATCTTCACTACATGCAAAACCAAGCATTCTATCCCTGTTAAAATTTAGTAGGGGTGATATATAAAAAATCTTGCAGCCTGCTGTGAAAATCTACCTTCAGGGAAGCTGACCTGTTTTATAGCCACGAGGAAGATTTTTTCACGAAAAGCTCGCTTTAATGTTGTTATTACAACAGAAAACCTTTCCATGTTCCCATGAGATGACTGCATTGCGTGTTATCCTGGAGACAGAGATTGCAGGACAGACTTGACCAATCCAGACAATGTTAAAAGTAAGTGGATGACGATTTACCTCCTGGAAGAAACCCAGCAAGTTCTAGACTTGTTTACTAGCCCCAGACTAGAGCAGCTCATTGAACCGCAGTACTTAAAACCAGAGCTGAATCCCAAATATTTAAAAGTGTCTTTTGGAAACACTCTGTGTACACGAAAAATCTTGGACTGGATTCAAAAGTTGTATTTGAAACTGCTATCTCCTAATTAAAACAATATACTCCTGAACGTTTGCTTCAAATGATACCTTAAGCACATTTTGTGGATTGAACTTGTTTAGTGAATGGAGATAGGAGAATTTCCTCACAATTAATTTTCACTTATTTGAATGTCTAAACAATTTTACAGTGTCATGTTTCCTTCAGCAGCCTGATTAAATGGACTTATTAATACTAAAGTTTGGGGTACAGTTTATTCAATGACTTCCAGATTTTTGGCTCCATCATTCTATAAATGCTCAGTTGATACAGAATGGAAGTTTCATCGTTTGAATCACTTAAAGTTGGTCAAGACTTTAATAAAAGCTTGTGAAGAGAAAAAGAAATATTCACACCTTATTTAAAGGTGTTGAAGATTTTTATAATGGATTTCCTTTTAAAATTAATGCCTAAGTTCCCCATAAAAAAAATGCAGAGTTTCAGAACTTTTAAAGGAAAAACAATCTAGATCTAGTCTGAGAGGATTTTCTTGTCTACACAGTGGTATGTCCAATGGCTTTCATTAAGAATGTTCTCCAGATAATGGAAATGGAATTCAAAATAAACTTAAATGCAAAGGTATATGATCATAAAGTCTACATGCAATGTTTCTGAGGACAATGATGACCATCTGGCACCATGTATGTAGGACCTCAGGCAAGTCACCACTTTTTTCCCTGTTGCAGAATTACTGAAGATCAGTGGATTATGGGAGCTGAACAGATTTCTTCAAAAAGATTATTACATTGCCCTCAGTGCTATATTACAAGCATATATATTATAATATATATATATATTATATATATTATATATTATATATATATTATTATTATATTATTATTATTATATTTTATATTATTATTATATATATATATATTTATATATATATAAATATATTTATATTATTATTATATAATTATATTATATTATATATATATTATATATATATATTATATATTTTATATATATATATTATATAATATATATATTATAATTATCAGTGAAGTAATTCATACCTTTCCTGTATGATCCAATGTAGTTTGTTCACTTCTCGTATGTTGCAGGGTGTTTGTGTGCTCTGTTGAAAAGATGTACCATGGCATTTTACATCAGTAGAAGTAAATAAAAACCAATTATCAGTTATAACTAAGATGACTAAGGGTTTGTTGCAGTGCTGGGAAGACCATGGTGGCTGTATAGAGTGATCTGGAAAACTACATACATACACCAGAGAGTGTGTGTCCAGAACCAAGCATGGCCATGTTGTCAGGAACAAGAAACACAGCCTCTGTCTTCAGCATTGGGTAGCCACTAGGTTAGGAATCATCTACAAGGACTAGTTGGGGGTTCATGACAGATAAGAAACATTCACAGCAGCAAGAAAAGCTGGAAGGTTTTGAAAAAAGGAGAAAGTAAGGATGTGAATAAGGCACTGTTAAGACCAATAACAGACTTCTACATATAGTCTGATACTTATACTTTAGGTGCCAAAAAATCTGGAGAGGACAAAAAGGGAAGACAAGAAGACACAGAGGACTTGAGGGCAGAAGAAAATGTCATTTACTGAAAAGCTTAACGAGCGAAAATCAATTCATTTTATAACACAAAAATGTTCCATGAACAACAGAATTCCTGACGCCTGAATTCATGTCAATTTTTGGTGGAAAGGTGTTTGAGGGAAACAAAACTGAAGGAAAACCCTCCCTAATCCCGATGTCTTATGACTTCATCAATCTACACAGGTAAGTATAACTCACAGCGTGCCATTGGAAGCAGTTGTTATTTCTAGCCATAGATAATGCCTTGCACTTTCTATTCAGGAGTGCTACAGCACTTCAAAACTGGCTGCACTGCTCAGCACAGCAGTGACGTAGGTAAGGGCTGCAAGGACTCGACACAGCAAAGCTTTGCACGTGGAAGCCTGTGCCAGCCTCGGTGCAGGATTGCCCTATGTCCTCAAACAGGGTGCTGCCATAGGAAGAATGCAGCAAGAGACAGTGCTTATTCCAATTGGAATGATCTGGCTATTTCCACCGACACTTGCCCCCATTTAAAAAGCAGCTATGAGACTGCAAAGTGGTCAAGACCTCATTCTATGCCTTAGTTAGACAAGATGCCTGGTACCCTTGGCCCCCGCTGCTTGGAACCACTTCTGCTCAGAAGGACAAGCACCAGCTTCCAAGCCTCCATTTTCTCCACCACATGCTTCCTTGAGGATTCAACAAATGCCTGACCGTGCTTGACTTGGGAGCATTTGATGCAGCAGACACAAAGAGAGCTGTAAGTGGAACGCTTCCTCTGGGATTGCGTTCCCCCTCCTTGCTGAGTCTGACGGGCTCGGTCACTGCTTGCTTAAGCAGGGCTGCCAGCTAGGAGTGTCCCACTGTAACCATCTGCAGAGCAAGGCTGGTGGAACCTCATGCTCCGTATGAGACTATTGCAGTGAAATGTATGTGGCAGGAGAAGATAACTTGCAAAAAACTAGGGAGAGAAGAATTGAGTGTTGGGAACGCTGAAGAGCTGGATTCCCCAAATGAATTTGAAGGATTTGGCAGAACTCAAATTACATTTTTAAACAGTTACTGTAAGTGTAAATGTTATTTTATCCGCCCCCTTGAACTGTATCATCCTGGCCAGCCACCAGGCAACCACACCCATGCTCTTACTTTTACAGCTGCAGAGATGGGGTCAAGATCATCTGTGTTCTGTGTAACTCAAAACCCATTATTAAAGTAATTCATTTGCAAAGAAATCATCTTTGTTATGCAGCTCTAAGTAAAGAAGGAATAAAATAAGAGCTTGTGAGCTTGAGCTCATTTGCTGAATGCAAATCCTACTCCCTTCCCTGACCACACTTAAATAGTTAGTAAGAATTTGGTCACCAAGGCACCTCTCCTTATTTCATTTAAATCTGGAGAAGCTGATACAGTAATCACTAAAGAAAAAAAAAAAACCCAAAAACAAAACCACCTCCAAACCCCAAGGTTTATCAGGTTTTGGCTCTTCACAGGAAAACAGGAAAAGTCAAAGGATCTTATAGCACTCAAAGGTCTAACACTGAGCCAGAACGTGACCAGGAACATTATTTCTTCTTATTTTCAGCATTATTTTTAGTACAAGCATGTGAGTGTAAACCTGGCCCCAGATGAGTCAGGGTAACACCCCATTGACCTCGATGGAGGCAAGATCTCAGCTGCTGTGGAGGGCTTGAAAACTGCCAAGAGATTTATGGGAGGAAAGAAGTACCCTTATTTTCAGAAGCACTTTGCATGATCTGGCTTTAAATACTTAGCGGTCCAGTTCTCCATTCATTCAGGAGCTTGCATCTCCATCAACCTGCTCAAGAGTTGTCTGTTCTTATTTTTTATTTTCTACTCTCCCGTTTTCACTTCTTACAGGTCTATGTTTGAAAGGTTTTTCTGGATTTACAGGAATGTCACCAAATCTTCTGAATGATAGGCCAGAGGCATAGCACATTTTCTTTTAGTCTTTAGGTAAAAATATAAGGTTTGTTTACTTCTGCAAGTCCACACACGGTTATGACTTTTTCCAGTACCTTCTTCCATGTTTCTGTAAGATACTGGATATGCATGAGAACTGCAAACAAATTTATTGTTAATCAAACCTCGCCTGCAAGATTCATTATATCTTTAAACAAAACAAATAAAGGAATAACTTAATATTAAGCACAGTGTTATTTTATGCCTGCTGCAATATTCACAAATATACATAAAGATTAGTCAGCTTTCATGTGATGAGTTAAAGCCACAGGATGAACTTTAAAGTGATACCACATCCAGAAAAATATTATGTTGAGAGTGAAACAGCCAGAGCCAAACTTTTGTCTTACGTTATGGTATAAAGAGTTCTGAAAGAAACTTCCACACCCTGTATTCAATGATTTAAAATAACCATTCCTAATATAGTGTACCTTCTCTGACCCTGTATTTTAGGGCTTCTGATGGTCTAGCTACCCGCTTGCTGCTGTGGCTATCGACCAGATCTTGACCAATATCCATGCTGAAATACTTTTTATATTTTATTTTTATTTTCAAAAAGATGATGTGTTTATATTCACACACAGTTTTGCAATAACTACTCAAATAAATCCCACCTGAAAGATCGAATTAAATGTACTTAAATTATTTATTTTCTACAAAAGGATAAGTTTCATTATGGATGTTTCTGAAGATCCCATGCTGCTTCTCACTTTGTGGCCATATGCCCTATAAACTTGAAATAGACTTTTTCTACAGGAAGATTGTATTTCCAGTAATTTTTCCATTGCTTTAAAGTCACACTTTAACACAAAAAAAGAAAGATTTTTATATACTAATATTGGCAATATCTGGAAGTCATTACATTTGCTGAATCTCAGACTAAAATCGAAGAGCACCTAGTAGAAGCAGCAAGCGTATTTTTGGATGCTACATGTGAAGCCCCACCACTGCTTTTTTCCTCCCTATGGTCTACGTGTCTCAGACCTCGGGTCCTTCACTGCCAGAGCCTGGATGTTGCAAAGTGCCTTTCTGAAAGTAACGTGAGTGCTTCTGCTCAGAAATTTCTTAGCAGCTTACAGGAGGGAAACAATAAGACTTCTGTCATTCAAAGTCTGGGCTGTTACAACCGAAGAGAGAACTGAATGAAAAAAATATGAACAGGCAGAGCAGACTTTGTCAGTAATTCACTGTTTTCCTCCACCTCCCCGTCTCTTTCTGTCCATGGGACCTACCTCAGACGTCTACCGAGCACAGCTGTGGTAACAACCTGTGAGGAGACCGTTCCCACCACCAGCTCTCCTGCCACCATTACTCTCGCGGCACTTGCCACCCATCATCTGGAAATTACCTCATCCTTTGTCAACACATGTCTAGTTGTTAGAGGCTTGGGAACCTAGCAGTGATGCTCCCTGCCTTTGCCAGCATTTGCTGAATCTCAGGATAATTTTAGTCATTAGTACCAACAGAGTTTGTAGTCACTGCTCCTCCCCCTTTTTAGCTCCTCAAATATGTGAAAAGTAAAGCGGCACACTATTTTTATGCTTCAGAGAGAGACGTGCCAGGCAAAGGACGCATGTGAGATTTGGGAAAAAAATTTTTTTAAACTATCAATGGTCTCCTATTCACTCATCTTCCAAAAAAACAGCGCCACCAAAACAAAGGCACAACTGTTCCCACACGATAAAGGGCTTATTGATAGTGCTTCTAAAAACAAGCTAGCATACTCTTGCCATTCCCGTCTTGTTGAATCTTCATAAAACTGTTACAACTGCTCAATTTCAATTTGTCTGTTCCTGTCATGATCACTGACAACTAAAATTCCCATAAAGGCAAAGGAAATCCCATGCCAGCTCGGGCGGTCTCTTAAGGAGGTATTAGGAGGAGGGCAGGGCACATATAAAGTGGAAATTCCGAGTAAACTATCTACTGCATCTGATAATACTTTTTGAATATTACCTTCCTGGTCTTTACAAATGTCTGTAGCACTGCGTCCTACATTTCAGTTACAGGAGCATGCACAAAGGCAGCAGCATCTCAAAAGTCACATGGGAGCAAGTATCAGAGGGAACAAACCTACACAGTGAAAATTAGAAAGAAAACAGAAAAAATATTTCAGCATCATTACAATATATACCTTCTCATAATTTGGACAGTGATATAAATATGAGGCCAGGGAGCAATGAATATGACTGATTACCTGCTGTGGTAGTAGTTCTGCTAAAAAAATTAATGGTTATTTTCCAAGGTTTGCAGTAAACCAAAAAAATTTTCTGTCAGGAGGGTGAAATATTCCTATTCAAATATGCAGAGAATTTTGAAGCAAAATCATTCTTACTTATAAATACTTTGTTAATATTTTTAAGATAATGCAGAGGCTTTTAAAACTATGTCCTATCTTCCCCCAGTAGAAGTAATTTGCTGTGATAAAGCCAGTTTTTTCAAAGCATATTAAATTGCTGCCTACATTCATCAAAGAAGTTTGAACTAAAATATTTCTCTCAACCCTTACTCTCTCAATGTTGTTTAGACTGAGATTTGTTAATCTAAGGGAATAGCACTGGTATATTCTTGTCATATTATCAGCCAACAGCATTTGGAAAACTGCATGCTGTTTTCCAAAGAAAAAACTGCAACAAGCACTCAGGGAAAGTGATCTCTCTATATATACAAATTATGAAGGGTGAAAAAAGAGAGATAGACTATTCCTAATCTACAGGAATGCTGAAAACTGAGGCGTAAAGGGATGCTTTCCAAGTACTCAGAGCAAGAACACTGCTAAGTTTATCCCATGGAGCTGATACACCCCAGCATGATAAAAGTGACAGTAACTTCGCTGCCTTTCCTGAGGGGAGTGACTGAGCTTATAGAAAAATTTGTATCGAACAAGGTCTAAATAGATGTTCGTCCTGCCAGCTGTTCTTCAAGCAAAATGTGTTGTTTTTTCTTTATGCTAACCCATCAGTAATAACCTTCCAGTTTTAACTTTTAGTGCCTGGAACGATTTTCTGTACAGTAATGCTGAAGCTGCTCTGCCTGTCTGCAACTGCCTATGGCATTACAAAATGTGAACAGAAGGGAAGTATGTGTCCTGGTTAACAGATACCTGGCCTAAAGAGGGTCTAAGGAATGACACAGGAATAAATACATTCTTAAAGAAAAATAGAACTTCTAAAAGATGAAATTTGAGTGAAAATTTAACAACACAGCTGCAGGCTTCAAGAATGGTGAAAAATTGCCGTTGATTCCAGAGTCTGGAAGCTGATAATAACCTTCAACATAGACACATGGTCACAAGATGAGCAGTGATGACTCCTAAAGACATGCAGAATATTAAACATCACTGTTTATTACTAGTAAATAATGGCTAGTGATTTGTCTTTTTTATTAATAAACCCCAGAATATGCTTCCACATGGCTCTTTTTATTCCAGTTTTGTGCATCAAATTCTACTACCTATACTAGTTTGTGCTTGTAATATTTCTTTTCAATGAATTAAAAAAAAAGACAGATGTTTCTGATTTCCTGTATATGGATGACAACGTAGAAATGTATTGTGGAATCTGGCATTGAATCGTTCTTGAAGCAGTTACCACATGTCCCAGTCACAAAACAGCAACACATAGTATAACGTTTCTGGAAAGAATCTTGCTGCAATAAAACGGATCACAAAAAGTTTGCGATCTATGAATTCTGCCCAGAATATAAACCACTGAGGATTCCTTCTAGTAGTATTGGAAACCAATTCACAAACTGGGGCGGGGGCGAAGAGGAGGGGGTGGAAGTTAGTTGTACTTTACAAGAAAATGCATTCCTGTTCAAAAAGCAGTGCAAACTGCTAATCACAACAACAAATTTTTTAAATCGCGTAGAACCTCTTTTCCAATCTGAGAAAAATATCCAGTGAACAAACTATTTGGAGAAAATGTTAATAAGTTCATAAAACCAAAGAAGGACTAGCACAACTATCTGGTTTGATATCCTTTATCACACAGGCCAGAGGGCTTCCCTGAATTAATGCCTGTTTGAACTAAACACATCTCTTTTAGTGAAAACTCAGCTGATGGTTTCAAAACCCCCAGTGATGGGGAACATACCACAGAACTTGGTAAGCCACCTGGTTCATTGAGTGTCACAGGGTGTGGGCCCAGGCTCGAGGGTGTTATTTCCCAGGGAAGCACTTATAATCTTCAGGTTCCCTTCATTCCTCTGTTCAAAAGCTGAGCAGCTTGCTTGGCATTTTTCAGAGCACACACTCCTTTGCTCCCAGACTAAACCTTCTCTCACTCCAATGGCATCCCTGCTCTGGACTGAAACCTCCTGCGCTTCCCCTGAATCCACATTCAAATAACCCCATTAGCACTTCTGGCCACACCACTACCTTGGGAGCTCATGAGTCAATAAAGAAGATAGAAGTATCCCTCATCTCTTTTATGGTTGCTTTTCATACAGTCCAGCATGTTTCTTGTGCTTTCGCAGACCACTTTTTCCCAAGCAGCATTAACTGAGGAGCACACCAGCCTGTTCAGGGCAGTGCAATATCCCAACAAAACACATCTACTCCCACCCTGCTTGACCAAATGACTCATCAAGGTACCCTGGGCAAGTCATCCCATGCCTTGGCAACTTATTTTATGCCACCCTTAAAATAAGACTTGGGGACCCACAGCAGGGAGAAGGACACCAGAGTGACCTGTTCAAAACCATTACAGAAGTGATGACTTGCTCACACTGACCACGCTGTACAGACTCACTGTTATTAAAAATGGATTTCTCAGGTGTTTGCCCCCTACACCCTCTGGACTACATCCACAGTTCAGAGCTCCCCAAAGCGTCTTTATCCCATAAAGTGCAGGCAAGCTCAGGAAGCTGAGGGTTAATTTTAACTCGTGCCTCTTGCCAATTAAGTGACCAATTTAAAGCAGTGTGAAGTGTTCAGGATGCGGCTGCCTGGCGGTGTGACGGGATAACAGCCGGCACTGAGTAGCAGGATGCCTCCTTCACCCATCTTAAAGGATGGGCAAATCTTCTGATTTGCCCTTCAGGGCAAAATCTAGCAATTCAGGAGTGGGGCAATGTCTCCTGTGGCTGCTCAAAGCACAGCTGTCCCCTGAGATGGAAACTTCGCTGAGTGTCACAGGCTAGTGGGAAGTTTCACATGCTGTGTCACTAAGTAGAAACTTTCTTCTGAATCTGGTTTTACTCTCAACCCAACAACAATTCATGCTAGGAATGGGAAAGAAATTATCACATGGTTAAAAAAATTAGAAATGTAGAGAAACAGAATAGTGACAGTGCAAGAGGAAGACAGCCTTTTGGTGTGGTTTCTGGATTACAGGTCTGCCGCAGGGAAGATGCCAGGCATATTTAATTTTTCCACTCTTTACACATCTTTCTTTTTATCTTTCCTATTTAGAGTGACAGCTTTAGGGCAAAGAGACACCATCTTGTAATTTGTTTTACATGAAGCTATTTAGCATTGTAAAGCCAAGGTCCACCAAGATACAAATGGTAAGATACACTTTAGCCCACTGCATCCCCCGGGCTTCCTGTTGCAGAAATGAGGGAAACCAGCAGTATCAACAGCCACAACAAAGCAAAGACAGGACATAGGACAACATTTCCTAAAAGTCAACAGTCATCCTCAGGATCAGCACAACACTGTCTGCTCGTCATCTGTGACATGCTCCAGAGGAGATGGTTGGAGCAAGTGCAACTGCATGGGGCTGTTCATTATCAAACATCTGGAATGCTAATGTAAACCCTTTGCGTTTACTTCATGCTTTGCCTTTAAAGACTTTTGCCAACATTAATAATAATGCTACTACTCATAGAGCTTTTGTAAGGATTAATTTGTTATGGTCATTAGAGTCCACTGCTCTTTACCACAGTCATGTAATAACATACTTGGTGTACTCTCCAAAAAAGAAGCCAGCTGCAGTACATTAGCGTCCATTTACAGGAATCCAGGGATTGCTTCTCTACACCTTCTGATGATGACACACTGCCATATACAATAGTCTCTTAAATCCCATGTCTGCTCTATTCCTCGTATGCACCTGTGAAAAATAATTGTCATGACATATGCCAATCTACAATTTTTTCTCTTTCATGAGGACTCTTGCAAGTGTATGCTGATGTACCAAGCACTACTGTTACTGGCATCTCTGTGAACACTTCTTTTCCCTCAACATGGCTCACCCCATCCTCCCAACCTCTTCCAGAGGTCTACGGAAAGACAGCAGCAGGCCTGTGACCTTGTTTTCAAATTATCACAGAGAATCCAAGCTTTGGCCTGACAAGCCCGTAAGAGAAGTCAGACATTGTTCAAATGCTGAAGAGTTACTTGGTACACAGCACTGGTGCATGAAGAAATAGACTGGGTTGGTCTCTAAATAAACGTTTCCTGCCCTGCTCCCCATTACTGTTGCATCAACATGCCTGGTAACCCTCAAAGCATTCTTCCTCTTTATCCTTTTCTGACATAAAGACAATTTCTCCTACTTCAGAGGTGAAATTGATGGCTTTTACCTGATGGTTAGTCCTTCACTTCAGTGCCTGGTAGTAGTGCCTCTTCTTTTCCAGTCTCTTTATATTTTCCCAGCCCTTTCCCGACCTCCTCAGCCCCCTCCCTAGGTTCTGAGAAATGTAAAGCACAGAGAGACCACAGCCCAGCATCATCCCTGCCTCCTCCGGAAAGGAAGCAAAGCTCCTACCGCAGGCAGAGCTGTTAAGTGCCTAAATTTAGCTGGGATGAACCTGGGATTAGACCATCAGAGCAGGGAATAAAACCAAGGCGTCTCAAGTATTAGGCGAGAGTCTTAACATCATCCATTCAGCGGTCCAAGTGTCCAACATTAAAAAAGACACTGATAAAGACCAGCACGGAATTCAGAGCAAGCAGAGATCAGATCTTTTAAAAGGACAGTATTTAGTGTACTTCCACTTTCTTTTTTTTTCTTTCTTTTTTTTGGGGGGGGGGGTTGAGGGGGAGAACAATATTTTTTACTAAGCCTGATTTTGTCAGTAAAGTGCTGGAGCAACATCTAGCTCTCCGTGTGCACATACAGGAGGGTGCCACCACACATCCCACATCCCTGACCAGGCATCTTTACAAGGTAACTTCACGCACCAGGCAGTGCAAATGGGCCCTGTGTTTTGCTCCGTGACAGTGTTTAATTGAGTCTGTGAGCAGTTGGACAGGTAGACAGCCTCTGATGAATCATGGATGCTTGTGCTCGGAGAGCTGTGCCTAATGGAGGCAATTGCATCATGGTGGAAAGAGCAGAGCAGCCAAGGCACACCCCTAGGTAAATGGTGCCTGATGCTGTGCTTAATTATAGTTAACATGCCTGGCTGTGTGATCTCAGGAATCAGAGATGGAAAAGACCTGCTACATAACCTAGGCATTACCCTGGTGAAGTATGTCCCCCTTCCTGTCAGAGGCAGTGAGGTTTTCACTGCTTTCCCTTGGAGGAATAGTCCACATTTTTTACTGTGCCTCTACTTCCTGGGAGTTTTTGCTGTCTCTTGTTATTACATTTCATTATTTTCTGAGTCAACCCATTTCCAGCAGCTAATGGCCTCTTACAGCCTCCTACTCCCACCTGCTCAGCAACTTACTGAGTGCATTGACTTGCACCTGCCCTTCAAAACAGGGAGCAGAAGTGGCTGCAGAGAGTCCTGACTTCCCTGTAGCCCACAGCAGGTCCCAGCTTCCCACAACAGGTTTGGGGTGCTCACCTGCAAGGCCACTGCCCAGGGCAGGGGCCTGACCCTGCCACCGCAGACATTCATGGGGTTCATTGCAGAGCCTTGAGCCCAGATTTGGTTTTCTTCTCTCCTCCCCCTGCCTGCACCACCTGTGTCCACCCATCTAAGGCACCTTCCACTTGTTCGGTGATTTATTTCCACTCTGCCTGCTGTGTGACAGCAATCCACAGAAGGAAAGGAATACGAAATATAAAAGGATCGCTTTCCTTCAATTTTTTCTTATTCTCACTGATGTGTACAGACTTTGGTGGTGCTTTCTCTGGGCTCCTGAAATTTGTGCAGTATCACTGGTGCAGCAAGTGCCACTGAGACAGGACCCTGCATGTACGCACTAATCCCAAGTCACAGCCTCCCTCCCTGTTATTATCTGCTGAGCTCTGATGCCAAATGCGTCACCACAGGAAGTTCATAGAAAATTTTCCATGTGGTAAATGAGGAAACACCTCACACATACAACAGGGACTTCAGATGTGCATTTCTCCACACCAGAGTCAATAGAATCTCCTATTTATTTATTTTTTAAACCCTGAGATGGCTACTGCGCACTTTTGACCTGCTGTCAGTTTAAGCAGCAATTAGCTATTCACAAGATGCAAGTACATACTGCAGCAAGGATGCATTTATATAACCAGAGATGTCAGTGGTTTATTTCCCCTTCTCCCCATTCAGCACTGGAGATAAACAGCAGTGAAAAGAAAGGAATGGGTCTGTAGCTCAGAGAAAAGCCGCCTCTGTTCAGGTGACTGGTTCCTACAGCAAGCTGAGGCTGCCAGGCAGCTCAGGAGCTACATACGTTTTCAGACGCATAGCCTGGCTATGCAAATGGGCGCCTCATTTCTACCAGTCTTTTATCAGAGTTCTTTGGGGATTTTTTAGGAATGTGTCATTTTCACGAAGAGATTAAAAAAGAAAATCACAAAAAAACAAGAAAGCAACCCAACTTTTTGTTGTCAAATGCGGACAAACTCTGGATAAGAAAGTATTTGAGCAAAGGCTCAACCTTTGTACAACGTTACAGAGATGTCTTGGTGCCTTGACCAGGGATCTACCAACTGCTCTCTGACATGGTCCCCTGGAAGTCATGCTGGGGAAAAACTGACCGAGTTAGCCCGCCACATTTGCTCATTACTTATCACTGTTTTGTTGTGGTTGGCACACAGTATGCGGACGGATCCCTGGTTTCCCAGAGACGGGCTCATGATGCACACTGGTGGGACATGTTGCTGGCTGCCAAGCTGGAGGCAGCGTCACGGCGTAGGGCCTGGAGGGTTCGGGGATGGTAACAGGACATCAATGCACTAAATGATTGCATGGTTTTCTTGGAAGTCCTGATTTCTGAAATATAACTTTCAAAGTTGTGAACCAAAGGAAAACAATCTTTTCTCCTAAAGTGTAGTCTGGATTAGAAAAAAAAAAAAAACAGCAGATGTAGGAAGGCTACGTGATCCAGAACAACTCCGAGACATCCCAAGTAATGCTAAAAAAGGAAAACTCGCTGCATAATTTAGACCAATTAGTCTCATTGCATTATTACTATTCTGCTGCCCCAAACAAGCTTTTGGCTGCCTAATGACAAATAGCTGTTTTGCTTTCAAAATTGCCATACATCTTCTTTCCTGAATGTAAAAGAAACGGAAATTTTACAAATTAAACACTTATTTGGACAAAAATTAGTTGAGAATCTTCTATGTCACTATGATAGGAGAGTTCTTTCTGACAGACAAAGAGAGAGATAAATGATATGAAAAAACTGAACGATGCTTAAGAAAGTCAGTAAGAATTAAACTTGTGAGCATCCGCTCTGGGCTGGCACCAAAGAAGCAGCAGCAGCAAAATAAAAGATTAATTAAATGTGGTTCAATGATTTCTATCAGAACCCATCAGAAGAGAGTTACCCCTTCTTTCTTCTGCCCTTGAAAATTTTTCACCTGAAATAGCCAAAGTTTTTGCAATTGAAAAAATAAAAAATACTTTGAATCTGAATTGCATGAGGAGAGGGGTGCTGTCATTCTTGCACTTTGGTTAGGTTTTGGAGGAAAGCCACACTTCTCACACTATAGTACTTTTTCTTCTCTTTGTGAAGAAAAGGCAAATCCTCATGGCAGTCATGTGTTCGCAATGCAGCATATGAACCAAAGATCTGCTGAGGATCATCTTTTCCCGGGAAACACAAGTCTCAGGTACCCAAACATAAATTCCCATGAACTTCTGTGGCATCTTTACAGCCAAAATGATTATGCTTGGGTCAAATGCTTTAGCCTTTGGACAGATGAATAAATAAACAGCATTTTGGGATATAAGATTAATGTTCACTTTTTTCTAAAAGAAAAATTTTCCACACAAATTACATACTTCTTAAAAGTAAACACACACTTAAACCAACAACCTTGAAAATATAATTATCAAAGAAGAAGTTTTTGTGTGAAAAAAGTTTTTATAGGAAAACACACATCTGAGCAGAAGACCAGTTTCTTCCAAAATACAGCTCAAGCTACATGAACCTGTGCTTGGAAGTGCTGCTCTGATTTAGAACATGATTTCTGGACATCATAAAAGAAAGTAACTTCCACTGTTGTGAAGAGAAACTTCCTCAGAGGGAGCCTCAGCAAACCGATGCAAGATTTCTGCCACCCTCCTGCATCCCCAGTTTGCTGCGAGGTGCAAACAGCAGCCTGAGGTTTTTTCTGAAAAATGCCTTAGAGCTCTGTTTTCCAATATTGAACTTTTAGGGATTGTGTTTATATTTAATAAAACTCCATTAATTTAGATACCAAGAGCTACTGCAGCTGCAGTTCAACTATTCACTTCACAGGGGTATCTAAAATTTCCATGTAGAACTTTTTTTCCACAAACCGATGGAATTCCCATCACGGGTTATCCAGTGCCAGAGTCAGCCTAAACGGAAACTGTAACTATCAAATGCAGTTTTAAAAAAGATGAAAGGAAAAGGTTTTGTGCTGATGCTCTTTCCAGGATCCTCAAGAAATATGAATGAAATTCATAGGTTTCTGGCACTTGGAGCAGCTCTAACCTGAAACCGTCATGCTTATTAGAGCCTTGCCAAGAATACTTTCAGGTTTTGACTGAGCAATCCACCTGAAAGAAATGCTGAATTCTCCCAGACATTAACTCTAATGCTTTACCATTTCTACATGCTGAGAACACATACATTATACCCTGACTCAGGGCTGCCGTCATGACATATGGAAGTCCTTAACGACCCAAGCTCTGAAGTAGATGGACATGGTTTATACTTCTGCAAAATTCCTTTAAATGACATATTTTAACTTTTTCATGTTTCTGAACAAAAAAACAAAACACACAGAGGAAAAATGGGATTATTAACTGGAGTCACTGAAACGACAGGTATAATACATCTCAAAGGGGAAAAAGAAACAATCTGGAATCGCAACACCCCTCACCTCATTTGTTTTGAACCTTTGTAATGTCTAGCATTACCCAAGAACAAATCTGTAATGAAATTATAAGCAGCTTAGTTTTGCTTTCAGATCTAATGTAATACATCAGCTCCTTCAGGAAGAATGAAGCCTGTGCTGAGAAACTGAGGTCAGTACAGCTAGAAGTCAAATGGATGTGAAAAAATCTCAAAGAATCAGGTGGCTGCTTTCCATCCAGGGGGTCAGCACAGTCGATGTGGCTGTCTTAGGCATGTGGGGAGGGTGATGGGTGCTGGGGGAGCACCCTGTGCCCTAGGGAAGGGGAGGTCAGGGAAAAGCAGCGGGGCTGCCTGCTGCCTCCCTGCCCTCCTGAGAAGACCAATGTCAGTACTCAGCCGATGACTTTGCAGCCTTGTCACAGAGGTTATCCCCACGAGGCATTTCCTCCCTCCCCCATGAGAAAGCTCTTCCCAATGTTTAACCTGAATTTTCTTGGCTGAAATTAAAGTCCATTTATTTGTATCCTCTCTACCGATGCCAAGGAAGACAGACTAGCCCAGTAGTTTTTATGCATCCTTTAAGGCTGCAGCCTGGTCCTGTACCACTGCTCTTCTTAGACAACAGTAAGCTTAATTCATCCAGCCTCCCTTCATTGATCACAAGCCTTGGAAACACGACCTCTCCCACTGCTGCCCTCTAGACTCGCTCCAGTTTCTCCAGACCCTCTGGAAATGCGTCATCTGCCGTACTCCAGCTGAGGCACTATCCGTGTGGAGCAGGACGGAAGGATTACTTCACATTTCTCATGGGCTGTATGCCTGTTTATACAAGCCAGTGGGATGTTTGCTTTTTTTGCAGCAACACGACTCTACTGACTCATGGACAGCTTGTGACACCCTGCAACCTCCAGAGCCCGCTGCTTGGATGCACCACCTACGCGGCTGCCCCTCATCCCACATCTGCATGGTCAGCTAGCCCTGCCTCCACCAGCTGCTGCAACGGGCAACTCTCTCCTCATCATAATCACACTAAATGAGTCTTGGGCTTCCTGAAAAGCTGTTGAACTGCACTCATTAATTTAAAAAAAAAAAAGGAATAATTACCAGCAGATGGCAGCCCCTTGGCACGATGCAGAGCCCATGCCACCAAGGTGTCCATCTTCCCCCTCTGTTTTGTAGGGCAGGAAGAGAGTTGATCTAGAGATGGTTTTCTGGGTGGGCTGCTGCGGAACAGAGGGACAACCCCAGAAGAGGGAGCATTGAAGAGGGTGGCTTGCCAGCTCTCACCACCCCTTTTCTCCTGTTCCCAGACTGGAGATTGGGCTCAACATGCCTGCGGCAAGGCTGCCCAAACAGAAAGTCCATTTCTAGCATCACCACCCTTGCAAACAGGCTTTCTTCTGTAGTTGTCTCTGCTCATCTGGAAGCAATCTAAGGCCGTGATATAATACATGCCCTACATGTGGGGAGGTGGGAATTTAGCTTGGGGGTTCTTGCTCACACACACACACCCCCACACACACACCAGCCGTTGGAGTCAGTGCCAGGGGTCAGGCTCCCAGCCGACCCCAGAACCAGGGCGCAGGGACGGCAGCAGCACGGCCACCTCCACAGACATGCCATCCTGCCCAACCCCACAGGGATGAGGTTTGGGGAGAAAGAAGCCTCCTTCCTCCAAGTGGGGTTGCTCAAAAAAGCACCACACAGGATGGGACTTTCTGCTCTGCTTTGTTACATCCTTTATCAGTTCATGGGAGATGTTCGTGCATTAAATCTAATTCAATCATGTATTTATTTATCAGACTCCAGAAAGAGCCTAGGCTATTGAATAAACATGTGGTGACCTAAGTGGGGCTGCTTTTTCAAAATGCCTTTATAGTTTTTTTTTTTTTCTATGATCGGTGCAAAAAGGCGTGTTTATAAACAAATTGCAAGATCTATTTATACTGTAGCTCAAGACATTTAGACAGGAGTGTCTCAGAGATGTTTGATGGAGGCGGTAAACTGGGCTGGAAGTTGATCTAACAGGAAATAAAAGCTAAAACTGTTTTCCTAAAAAACAGCAGATAACACTAACAGGCTGGGATGAGTAAGAGCGTGGAATCCAGATCAAGACGCTGGATGCAGCAATGTGTGTACTACAAAAACCTCTGTCAACTGAAAGATTCACATTTATAGAACAAAAACAACAGCATATTTCAATCACACAAGAACAGAAGTGGAGCAGAGCTACCAAAATCCCCAGCAGGATCTCATGTTTAGCAAGAGAAAATTTCATGGTGAGCAACATAAAAAATAATAAAATAAAAGCCAAGACTAATAAATGACTTGAATCCATAGACATATTTTTTAGATGACTGGTTGGGTAGGTCAGCACGATCTCCACAGTTTGTTCTAGAAGAAATCTTGATTAGGTCCGTTCATACAGATCTTTATCACACATGTGAACTTCAAATTTTGCCATCACTCTAAAAGCAAAAAACAGATGCAAGATGGAAATCAGCCAAATTAAAGATGGAAACAAACACTCTTGCAGCAGTTCGGTCGTTAATGCCTCTGGAGGGGTACAACTACACTAAAATATGAAAAAATACAAATGTAGCTATTTTTTATCCTGGTAATATAAATGTCAGATAAACAGTTCCTAGCAAGTTCATGCAACCAAGACAACTGGGGGAGGGAAAGCCCACAGCACCTGGATGACTAGTATTAGACATAATGAGAGGGAAAAAAAGCCATAAAATGTTAGCATACTGAAGGTCCCGAGCTGCCTGCGTATGCAATCCATTTACATCCCCAAAAGGCTTCAGCAGAGTCTCTGGAGGAAGCAGCGTTCAGCAGACTGCCTTGCAACACCAGCTCCAGGAAGTCATCAATCAGCCCGGGGAGAGTTATGCTGAGATTCTGCCCAGATGAGAGGTTATCAGCAGAAATAATGTTCCTGCCGAAAAAAAGTAGAACCAAAAATGGATGCTCGAATACCTAATCAAACCACATCCTTGTTGTGATCAGCAGGGAAACTCAACACCCTTCACAAGCTGGAAGTCCCTGACCTTCTTCTGAAGGTCCTGTGGAGGCACAGCAGCATTGGTGGCAGTATTTCAGCATGGCAAGATGACACATCAGCAAGAAATAAGCTAGCTCTTACATAAGCTAGGCAGTTTTGTCTGGAAACGAAATGACTAACCCCCAAGTCATAAACAGAGACAGCCGCATGGGGTCAGAGTGAGGATCCTGCCCAGCACCCTGCTTCTGCCCCACAGGAGGTTTCCGGGAAAAGAGCAAACGAACAGAACACCTGCACAGAGGTGCTTTCCTGCTACCTTCTCCACATCACCTGTGGCTAAGGAACCTTGACCGGAGGTCATCCTGCTTGATAAAGAAACTACGTGAACCATCAATTCAGAGAAATGAGGACACTGAAAGTAATGCTACTCTCAGTGAGGGAGTACACCTGGATACCAGGAAGCAAATAAACTAATAGGCAGCTGAGGTGTGAAGTAAAAAGGTGTGAACCCCTTCAGTCCACCTCAAACCCCGCAGGAGTTATAAAGCACATAGATTATGGGGCTCCAGGCTCCTGCTCTCTGAAGTATCTGACAGCCAGGAATGCTGGCAGGAAAATGGGAGGTTTTATTTTCTGGCATAAGCACAGTGTCTGGATCAGGGTTTCAAAGTCGAATACAGTGTCACATGACAAGGTCAATATTTTCTCCGGCCATGAGTGTTACACTCGCAGTGATTTCACCCATATCAAGTCCCAGTGATGGACTGCAGGGATCATATCTAACTGGCAGCAGCTACTAAGATGTGGGGTTCCTACCTAGAAACAGCCCCCCCAAAACTGGCTAGCTGCCACCTAACGAAACCGTGGTTTGAAAAACAGCCCACTGTGGTGTTGAAGTGAGGGGAACATTTTTCCTTTTGGCCACCAGCAACTGTTACACAGACTGACAGTCCTTGGGGTACTAAAACTACACGTGGCAACCTGTACTTCAGCAAATACAACAAGAACAAAAATGGGCATTTAAAACAAAAAAACCCTCTACATCAAATTACATTTAAAAACATTAAAAACCCATCAACATTTACTATTGCCCAAATATTTATAAAAGAGATATTTCTCATATATTCATATCCTTTGGAATGTTGTGATAATGCGGAATGGTATTTTTCGTATATTCTTACTATAGGTTTAGTTACTAAACAAAGGGCCACCTATTAAGTTTTCATATGGAAAAAATGTGTAGGTCCTCTAATGATGAAGGCTGCTTTCCACTTTCATAATCTGAAAGATAAGTAATAAAAAATTTATTTTTCACAAGAACAGTAATAGTTTAATCTAGCCATTTTGCAGGTCCCAGGAAACGATAAAGATATCCTACATTGTCTTTTATACCTCTACCATCATGTAGGAGCTAAGCATATTCTGGCCATGATGCTTAAGAACACTAAATGAGCAAATTTGTTGGAAGTCTGTCTTCAGAGGATGAGTGCAGGTGCTGCACATCTGGTTGTGCACCTAGTGGTAAATATTTGAAAGTGAAATATAAGGAAAATAAAGGAAGAGGAGATCTTAAACAGGAAGGGAAAGTTTAGAGGGGGTCAGCAAGGGGTTAGCAAGGAATCCTGCTAGAAAGGTGAAAGTGAAAACATCCCCAAAAATCCACACTAAGAAATGAAACTTCAACAAACTTATTTCACTGAAAGCAAGTTAGAAGTTCTTGCTGTCCTCAGAAGCAGGAGGCTCAATGGCTTCACGTCACAGTGTTTCATTAGATATGTCTTTCTTATTTTTACCTCTCTTTCTGTGTTCTCACTACTTCTCCTACTTGCGCTATGATGTATGATATGATCTGCAAGGCCATTGACCAGATATTTTGGGCCAATTTCCTTACAAACTGATTTCAGATCAGTTGCAGATGGCTAGCTTTTGTGCCAATGATGCTAAACATTTGAAATTGTTTTATCATCCAGATGATTGCTTTGTTTCTGTGGAAGGAAAAACCCCATCTACTCCATTTTGTCAGAAAGCAGGAATGCATTAGAATACTTTTGCCAATATAGACACAGTTATGTTATATATCTATGAAAATTTCAAGATACTATAGCATTTGTAAGCCAGTTATGGAGGGTGACAATTTTGCAAAAATGTTAATGTTAACTGTAATGTGTGAACCCAGAGAGAGATCATAAAATAATCTCTCTACTCTGTTGTAATAACAGTTTGATAAAATGTCTGTTTTTTCTGACCACTAATCAGCTGGTTTTAATGCTAAGAGATTACCCAGCTGATTCTTACACCACCACTCATAGCAAGGCTCTTTTATCTCTTTTTAGATCTGAGCTGCAGATTGCATGTTTTGTACAAGAAGCCTGTTCCCAGAAAAATGCTTTCCAAGTATACATTTTATTCAAAATGTTCTTTTAGTGCTTGGAGTTGTCTGTCTCCTACCTGTTGCCTGTTTCCATTTTGTGGAGTTTCACTGAACCCCAGGAAGACGGCTCTTTCACACCTTTGGTAGCTATTGTCATCCTCTTACCTTAATTGCCCAACACAAATCTCTTCAGATTTACTTGGTTTGAGACTAAATTTTAGTAGAAATACTAGAGGAACTGTTTCCATCTTGGGCAGACTATTTGACTATACAACACAGAAAATCTCGCAAATTTTTTTTTTTTTGTGAGAAGAATACTTCTACTCTGAGCACATAGCACAGATTTGCCTTTAGCCAGAACAGTATTTCTTAAAATGAGTCATCCATGAAAACAGATAGGTTTAAATTACAGAAAAATGCTTTGCAAACTAACCAGTGTTGCAAAACCAGAAATAGCTCAGGAGACCTGGAAAGGCTCCAGTTCCACAGCATTCATCCATTCCCCCAGTCCCCAGCCGTTCAGTCTTCCTGTCCATCCTCCATCCTTTTGTAGAGTCTGTACTCATCTTTGTCTCATAGTCCCTACCATGACTTTTGTTACATACACAAATCTGGAACAGCGTACTTAAGTAACAGATAACCACAGAACATCTCATCCAATGCATTCCCTTGCCTGTTCATGGAAAGAGTTGACTGCAACATAGCACAGTGTTTCTGTCTGTGGTTTTGATGAGTTGAACCCAAACCCAACCATTTTTCTGTTCTGCCTTGCGCCACAGAAGTCAGAGCCTGTCTTGGAAGCACAGGCATTTTAGATCAAGAAGGAAACTCCTTCAGCAATTGCTGAAGAGCCTGCAGGTTATTCTGCAGCACATAAGGCTTAGAATGTGCATTTTACAAAACATTTTCTGCTGTGACATGCTGCAACCCAGACTCATCTGTTTCAAGCATTTATTTCTTCCTGCCTTCTGCTTGCAGAGGTCTGCTCAGGGACAGGAGCTGAAGCAGAGCTCAATTCCCAACCCCTGTCTCCTCACCAGCCAATGCAGCCAGACAGGGCCACAGGAGACTGCTCATCCCAGCCACCACTTAGACCCAATGCTACGTTGCAGCCTACATATAATTATTTAGAGAAGCAGTTTTCATAAAACAGGGTAGGTAGTCCTGTGACTTCAAATATATTTGCAGGAAAAGCTGTGTGACGCATGTACTTTGCAGAACTGTGAACCCTGAATTGCAACACTTATCATGAGTCAACATCAACACATGCTGCTGATGGCCTTAAGGTTGTGCCAAGGAGAGCACTGTGCTGTGGGTGTCCTGGTCTACTTTTCCCTGAAAAGCTTCTGCTGGCCACCATTTCCCTAGTCCTCACCTTGCAGACAGGTCTCAGCCCGTTAGTAACTGAAGCAAAGTGTGCTCATAGGAAGGGGAAGACAGAAAACATGGGGTGAAACTATTTGGATTACAATAAAAAGCAGGTTAGATGGTGACACCCCTGCCAGGACGACTCCTGACTTCCCAGCCCAGAAGCAAGTTCTGCGGCACAGCGGGGGCTGGCAGGACTCTCTGGGATCTGACCCTCTGAGGCTTTTCCTGCCTTCCTTTCCTAATAACATTAAAGTAGACCTTAGCTCAATTGCTCCTCTCCTTCCTGTGTTTGGCAGCAAGGTTCAGAGCAAAGACCAGCAGCAGCAGCCCTGAGGACCCCTTTCTCATGGTCTGTTACAAAGGATTGCTCCCCTGCAGGCAAGCACGGAGAGACACATTTCCAGACTTCAGCTTTTACAGATGGAGTATCTACGTATCTTTCAGACACCTTCATAAGTGTCTAGCATTTTGAAATGCTGAGAGTATCTGGTCTTGGCATTAATTTTTTGTGGGGATTTCGGAGAAGGATGTAAATTCTAATAATACGAAATATACAGGTAGCTTTGGGTGGGGATTTTTAACACCTTCAAGGTTAACCTGATGACTATTATTCAAATATTTTAATGAATCAAGTACACATTTAAAAAGTTTATTTTGTCCACCTCTCTTTGTTCAACTCAAAAAACTCCCACCAAAACTGCGGTATTTTATTTCAACAGAATTAAAAGACACATGGGAAGGAAAATCTGTAACCATTTTTATGTCAAATGAAGTGCATTAACTGTTGGGCCTCTGTGCTTGCATTTCCTTCCTCCAAACATACTTTGTTAACACCTAAACAGGTCCACAATATTTCTGCATGCCACTGAATACGCATTCATCGTTTGCATCTACCACCTCTTTTTCCTCTCTCCCTTCCTCCTTCCCTCTCCCCCTCTCCAAAAAGGTTTGACCAAACAATCGCACCCTGCTCAACCACTGTCAGCTTTTCCAGGGATTTGGCTGCCTATATGTAATAGCTGAGGATGGGCCCCAATGTTGAAATCAGACAGCCTGTATACCAATAGTTGCAGTTTCCAATGGGAAACATCACACTCCTGTTCTTCTTTCCCATTATTCTTTTTCCTTTCTTCTTTCAGTGCTCTCAGGCTCATGGTTGAGGGAGGTATAAACAGAGTCTCACCATGCCACAAAACACATAGCAGCACTTTGGGAAGTTTGACAAACTGGAATACATGTTTAGATTCCCTGACTCAGAGACAATGCAGAGAAGAGGGTTCTGGCAAGCTTCCTGGAGATGGGATACAATTGCTTTGCTCTGTGATATACAGTAGGGGTTACAGGCACTTTGAACATTTACAGAACACCATTTTGAGAAGAACAAATGATTTTTTAATCTTTATGTTATAATTAAATTCAACTTAGTGGAGTTTCTCCATATGAGAAAGCTGACTGGAAAGAAATCAGATGGCTGTGAACTAAACAGAAATTATAACATAACACTGCACAGCGTGTAAGTATGACACAGTTCCTCTCAAAGTAACTCTCAAATTTTGTTGCCTTTTCCTCCTCTGACTTCTTTGGGAAAGTTGTGCCCCTTCACCATTTTCTCTTCTGCGTGACAATTCATTTCCTGCACACATGGCATTTGGGACAATTTACAAAATTTCACCAGGTACACGGATCCTGGAGGAAAATGGACTGGAATTTCCAGAAAATATTTGTGCGCACCGCTATAAAAAAAGATCCGATCTAACTTCATGGCCATATGAATAACCTGGTTTGTATATCCTCTTTTGGTAGCAGCCACCTAAATATATTTTGATCTTTCCTGGCTTATTGTAGTCTTTGGTCCCTCGCTTGCCTTCTCTACAGTGTGCTGTCTTTTGAGCATCCATGGCTTTTCCACCCACAGCTCCTTCTGACCTCCTTCTCATCCATTGCTGAATTGCCTTCTCTTCCCCTTCAGTGCCCACGAAGCCCCCAACAGGCAGATCCCATCACCCTCAGATCTCCTTTGGGTTGACTTCTTGCATTCCCCCATGTTTCTGTCCCCAAGGCAAGTGAGACAGAGGCAGAGGAATGCTGACATTCCAAATTCTTCCCATTTTTTAACTAGATTTTTCATTTCAAAATTTAGATCATAAAATTTACACCATAAGGTGAGTCTGCACTTGTCGATAACATCATTATTTATAATGCGCTTTAACTCCAGTGACTAGTTTTAGATGTCATCAGTTTGCAGTTTTGTTATTGCAATTCAACAGACCCAGACTTTTAAAACCAGGAAGCTAATGTTTTCTGAAAGGCTGAACAACTAGTACAAGAGGTCAAGCACACTGGAACTGATCTCTCAAATTCAAAGAAGCTCCCGTGTAAAAGCAATGCTTTCTTTAAAAAAAAAAAAATCACAGAAACCTTAAAAGAAGCTGTGAAAACACTTCATAAACATATTTTTGTCTCATACCAGTTATCAGTAGTTTGTATAGAAATCTCAAAGCACAAAGCACACCTCTGCCCCCAAGGCACTTGGCTCCCCCTTGCTCTGTGTTTATTGCCTACAGTCTAGAGCAGGCGACTCACCCTTGAAATGTTAGTATAATAATAATCATAATCATAATGATATGAAAATATTCTAGTTTATTTTTTTGGCTCACAACCAGGAAAAAAAAAATCAACCATAAACTGTTTGGAGAATACAGCAGGGGTTTTTTTCCCTTCCATGTGCAATCATATATATTTCACCTAGCAGATATGAGAAATAAAAATCATTGGTAATGGATAAAATCTTAAGGAAAAACAAACCTGTTTCAGACGCATCTCAGCTAAATAAAAGACAGCTTCAAAACAAAGCTCCACTATACCGCAGTGGTTCTAGGGGTTATTTTATTATTTAAAGGCAATGTCTCTCAGCATAGGAAACCTTCAAGGGAATAATAAGGCAATTCAACTGGATGGAAAATGAAAGTCAGACCATACAGAACGTGAGACAGCTTATTTCATTATTCTGAAATTATCTGTTCGAATATGCATGTTTTAACTCACATCACAAGCACTTTCCAGCAATCTTGCTGTATTCTACTTTATCCGTACAGATCTAGGGAGAGAAACATTTTAATTCATAAAATCACAGTGTTGATGAGGATCATGAAGGGTGTGCAAATAGAATTCAGAGAAAAATCAAGCTCTTCCCAAAAGAAAAACAAAGACATGAGAGGGCCTTGAGGGAAAAGGTTTTAGGAAGCAGTAAATACATCTGACAGAGGCAAGGTTATCTGGGATTTATGAATTTTTCCAAATATTTATGCCAGGTGCTAAAAAGCAGCACTGCCCTTGCTTAAAACTATTTGGACAAGCAGGCTTACAGCTTTCCTCTCTGTGTAAACAGTATAGCAGCATTCTAAACAGATTAATAGTGGTATCAGTTCAAGTCAAATATTTATGTAAGCTTGATGAGTGGAAAAGGTAGTCTAAGGAGAATATTTTAACCGCAAATTCTAAAAGGTACTGAAGTATCCTGCCCGTACGCAAACAGCCCACCTTGACCAAATCACGTTGTTTAAAATGAAAAGGTTTCACAACCTAATCCATTCTTTCCGGTGACCTAAGGAAGATTTTCTCTCCCTTTCAGAGCTGTCAGAGATATTTATACTTGTGCTAACTATCACAGCAGAGAGGTACCCGTACAAAAGCTTGCAAAACCAGAGTTCAATGGCCAAGGACTAGACTGGGAAGGGGTCACAGGTCATCTCCCGTCTTATCATGGTTTTATTCTGCAATTATGAGTGAATAACTAATGCTCAGATTGTCTTATCTGCAGCCAGGTGGAAAGGAAAGCAGAAGCGGAGAGATGGGCACCACGCTGCTGCATCATGTCGCGGTGCAGCAGAGCCCTTGGACCAGCCAAAGCTGAGCAAAGGTAGCCAGGGTACCTTGGGGTAGGCTGCTCAGGTGCAAGCTGCTCCCATGGGAAGCTATTGCTGCTGTTGTTTGCACAGCAACGGCCTCATCCTGCTGTCAGTCTGTAACAGAGGACAGTATAGAACAGCTCTTCTAGTCCATAAAATCTATTGGAGAAACTCAGATTTTATGGTGGTGTTCTGGGTCAGGCAAAATTAACAGACACTAAAGCAGGTCAAATTTAAGAAGACTGAAAAAGCTGAGGCAGCGTTTGTCTCTCATACCATGATCAGTAGATTTGAAGAAAACTTTAGACGTCCCCTTGCATATGAATCAACATCTTTTATCTATTTCTGTCATAACTTTTTTAATTTTCAGTTCAAGTAAGAATTAATTTCAAACAATGAACAGCTATGGAATTAGAGCAGCACATCACAGAGGCTGAACTATTTTATAGCTAAAACCTGATGGGTCGTATTTCACCAAAATGTTTTCAACATCTGCAGATTTCTCTTGTTTTGTGGAAGACAGAAGTAAATGTCTTGCAGAACAGGCACCAGACAGGAGCAGCCAAGATATTTAGGTGGCACAGCTGTACTGCCTCAAAAGCTGGACAGAAAGCTTTCTCCAAGAGCAAGCAGAGTGAGGAAGACTTACACAACTACATGCATTCACTGTTGTTTTGTTAAACTGGGCGTTTGCCTTCTGCTCTGGAGGCCAAACAGCAATTGTTAATTGATCTGGATTACTGAAAGACTGGTGGGAGCAGGCAACGCAAGGGAAAATCCCCTTCCCCTAAAGCCGAGCCTCTAAACACCAACACCGACGGGCTCTGGGGAGGTTAAAAGCCCAGCAAACCCACCACCTCCAGGAACTGCAGGAATTGCCTGTTTCTGCATCGCAGCGGGCTGCAGTACAGCCCTGGACCTGGTTGGTTGGGGGACCTCACGCACAGGCTGAGAGAACAGAAGGTGCAGAGGCACCACTGGGCACATCAGCAGTGGGGAAGGGGTACACCTGGAGGCAGACAGCTCCAGTGAAAGTAAGCAGGGGGTTTGTTAACTAGATGGCCGGTCGTTTTTCTGCTTGACAAAGTGTGGGGAGCTTGTGCTGCCCATGCACTCTGTGGGACGTGATGCACCTGGTATGCAGCTCTACCAGGCCAACATCTCCTGTCAGCCTCCACGTGCAGTCTGAATTTGTCTCCATGTTAAACTGGAGCTCCAAATTGTGACAGCACAGGCCTATTAATAAATGGAGGAAAAGGAAAAGAAATCCTCTGTGTGCAACAGCTGCAAACAAACAAACAAAAACTTCTGCAAAGGAGCAGCAGCTTGTCGGGCCAGAGTAGATCTTCCCCAATAATTCCATGCAGAGGTGGGCAAGCAGGTGATAAAGGGTTTTGAGAGTGGCACTACCTTACTGAAGATGCAGGAGCATCTCTACTTGCTGTGGGTGACTGCCCTGGGAGGCATGGGGCAGGTGCCAGTCCTGCACCCACAGTCAGCGCTGCGAAGGGGAAGGAGGAGACAAGCCCTGGGGTGGCCACAGAAGCATTGGGTGCTCCTGAGGGAGGAGGCTGTGAGCTTCAACGCTGCCCCAGCCAGGAGCCCCAATTCTTTCAGCACGATTGTTTCTGAGCAAAGGGCAGCCAGCACACCGCTTACTGAGTGCATTTCCCAAATTGTGGCACACACTTATCAAGAGCCACAAGCTTTTGCACAGCCAACTCAGGTTCATACATGACGGCCAGACTATTTTGCTCCCTTGCCTCGCACACTGTACCCATTTGCAGGGGTACACAGGGACAAGGGAGTCAGCCCACACATAAGTCTTGCACAAGATCCCCAACACAGCACCTCCTGCCATCCCTGGTTTGGAAAAACCTACGGGATCTGCAGCTTCCACTGCTGAACTCCTGACTTCTTTTTGCAGAAGAGGCTCCAGTGAAGAAGCCTCGTGTAGGACCTGGTTTTCCAGCTGGTTTTCAGCATTCCCAGCTGAGCTTTTTTGCAGGAAATGTGCACCTTGGAGCCCATCCATCTACATCAGCTATAATCCCAATGGCCTTCCTGCCTTGCTGGGGATGGGGATGGGAGCTGCAGAGCCTGGCACAGGAACTGTCCTGTCCTGTCCCAACCTCAGAAAGGCAGAAAGTTAAAAAGAAAACACAAAAAACCCCAAAATACATGACTGCAATCCACAGCTGCTCAGCAGTGGTGCAGGTCTGATCGCTGCTGTTCACATGAAGTTCAGAAAGGCTTTGTTCAGCCTGCACAATGTCCTCTCATCTGAGCCTCAGCCTGCGAGAAATGCTCACAGTAAAAAAAACAACTGCCAAAAATTAACTTTCTTGATTACAAACTGGGGCTATAAATTCTGAGCTCAAATCTGAGGGATAAATGGGTTTGGATTAAAAAGTCCACCTTCAGAGGCTCGCGTGCTGAATTTCAGCTTATTCAAGTACAGAGGTAGTGCTCTAAGCAGCTATACGCGGTTCCTGGAAATGTCATTGCCAAAGAAAAGTTACTGAGGACGAGTGGGACTAGATTATAGTCTATTCTTGAAGGTCAGGAAATGGAAATGGTGTTTTCACTTAGCTTTAGATGTCTGGGTTTCAGGGCAGTCTCCTCAACAAGCAATACTTCCACTGAGTTCGTTTTGCAAGTGAGGGGATCACTCTGTCGGAGGATGACTGCTGGCAGTCACAGCCCCAGCTCTCACACCACAAACCTTGTCTTTTAGAGGTTTGTTTTTACAACAGCTCTTTCAGCCACGTTTCTCCAAAATGTTTGGTTAGCATTTTGGGAACGCTTCCAGAGCAAAGGCCAGGAACTTGGTCTCAGAAGATGATACCTCTTCTCCTTCTTCCAGGACTTACTGGACTGGCAGTTCAGCTCGTGTCATCTAATTTCTCGACAAACTGAATCATATAAAATCTGGGCTGACTCACAAGAGGAAATGTCACATTCTTGTACACAGGCACACAGGAAAGACATTTTTAAACGATTAACCAAAGATACAGCATTTTCTGAAAGAGGCTGAAAACATGGCTCTGACCTTATGCTGGTCAAACCAGAGGTGCCAGATCTGCTACAGACACACCACACACTTCTATTTTGTACCAATGGATTAGTAGGAGCCTATCAAACACATTATTGCCTGTTTTAACTTATCAATGCAGATGTTTAACTTGCCGAGTATTGAGGGAAAGAAATTTTCCGTCTCAACTGAAAATAATAGCTCAACTGCATGCAAGAAGTATGAAATTATCTTTAAAACAGGAAGGAGAGGATGCTTTCTGGATGAACAACACATCTAGATGCATGTTAGTTTGTAGTCCAAGCAGATTCCTTTCCAGATCAGCATTATTTTTGCTCCACTGCTTATGTAGGCGGGATACTCATTTTGTTAATCAGTAGTTAGTAGACGTTAGTTGATGTAATTATTTATTATTTATAATGAAAAGTTCACAGAATTCTGCTCTTTCCGATGTAGCTCATGAATATAAAATACAGCACAGAAAAGTAAAGTCACTTGAAATCTTTTTTTATATTCCGATAACTTTTTTTTTTTAACATCTTGCTGTTTTGCAGTAATACCACACCATAAGAGGGAAAAAAAAAGTACATACTTTGGGGGTCATGGTAGGGAGAGCCTAAAACAAGGATTTTGAGACTGAAACAATTTTAAGACAAGTTACAGGAAACCCAGTAAAATGGACACCAACATTTTTCCAACAAGCCAAGCCAAATTAAATGTAACCCAATCTAAGGAACATCAGAGGAACGCTCAGAGCCTTGCTATGATTATCTGTGTCTGTGCCTCAACACACAGTCCAATTTTCAGTGCACTGTGACTTAGCAGGATGTTCATAAATAGATCCCTAACCTTCCACTTAAGTCACATGAAAGCTGAATTAAGCATCCTATTGTGGTGCCATACCATATGCTCTGGAAAACAGGGAGAACTACTGATTGAGTGGGAACTGCAATCATTCACAAACTCAGAAATACCTGGATAGTTCTTGCCCTCTAGCAGATCATATACTACAGCTGAACTGGCAATGGCCTTTGGCAAGGCACAGTTAACAACATGATGATATTTTTCATACTCTATAGAGATGGAATTATCTCATTCCCTTCCTTTCTTCCTCCTCACAATTTAATGACAATTAATAAGCAGACACACTGAAGAACTTTATTCTGCACTGACTTGTAATTTAATACATGAGAGCTCCAGTGCTACTCTGCAGCCACATCAGTAAAGGGACACAACACCGGATTTAGGCAACCTTTCCCCCAGGACCCTCTGAAGTCAGAGACTGGCAGAAACCAAGCTTTGCTGAGCTCTTGTGATGAATCACAGTTACACTTAAGAGTCTCACACATGGGGACAGAAATAAACAACTGCACTGAAAATAGGTTTTTTCTTTCCTCTACCCTCCCCCTGCTTTCTCATCTTTTCGATAGATGTGTTCTTTGGCTTCTTCCTACTCACAAAAGGAAAACAGAGGACACATTAGGCTGGTGTTTCAACGTACAGAGATGAAAGGCTGAAAATCAAGCCAAGGAATCACAAAACTTCCAAGACTAACTGCTGAAACGTTCTGCATGCTGACTGAGCTTACATCTTTGTGTGCCTTTACAAATTATTCTTCAGATAAGAAAGGACCCTTTGTACTTTTTATTTCTTGCCACCCCAGCCCGTCCCAGTGAAGCAGCAAGCCTCGATGGCTCGTGCTTAGACTCATTAATCATAGAATCATTAGGGTTGGAAGAGACCTTTAAGATCATCAAGTCCAACTGTCGAAGTGCTGCTTGCATCAGCTGAGCTCTCAGGAGCAGTTTATCCTTCTTTCTCACCTCTAAGGCCCCCACTGCAGGATGCCAAAGGAGCCCTCTTACTGGGGATCATCACCAAGAACAGGAGCTTTGAGGGTAGACTGCCTTACTACAAGGTGTCAAAGCAAAAACCAACTAGACCTGTGGCTTTTTAGAGGCCAGTACAATGAGCAGAAAGCTGTGGTGATGTTCCCTCAGCAACCCAAACTGCTGCAGAGTCTGGGACAGTCAGAGTCTAATTTAGATCTGGAAGAAAATTTCCTCATTGGACCAAGTGTCTGTTGACAAGCCCAGAAATTGCAGATGTGGATCGCAATGGCCTATCCAACAACTGACTGTGGGGAATATGAAATTGTAGTTCACTGCAGATGGAAAGAGATGCCTAGAGATGCTCCTTGAAGGTCTAGCAGCAGCAAGGCACCTGGAAGGACCATGTGCACATCATGGAGTGCCTTGCCAACACCATCATTACAGAGCCTGGGCTGAAAAAGTCATAAAATCTATGTGTTAGTCTAACAGGCCACCCCCACTCAGACTAAGTGGGCAGCCATTCACAGTATAGAAAGAGGCATGCAAAGTGCTTTATTTTTATCATGTGCATTGTAAACATCAATCCTTCCGTGGCACTAAGAAAAGCAGTCTCATTGTTGTTCCTTCAATCTCTAGTTATTCATTCATCAGACAGCAATGAGCTGTGATGACCTGCGATCCTAACCAAGGACAAATCTCACACACCCAACCACAAGTAGTTTAGGCCTTTGAAATAGATGGTGAAAGAAATATCCTATATAAATCAGCCAATTTTGCTAACAGCTTACAGGAAGCAAAAAAAAGGCCCCTTTCTCCCCCAAAAAATCCATTTCTGAACAGTTTCTGAGCGTTTCAGAAAAGCTGCACTTTTCACCAGCAAAGACTTCTATGGCATTGGTTATTTTCCAATTGATTCCATGATATTGTGTCAGTGCTTTGGCCAGAAGATTCCCTCAGCCAGAACAAAAGCTGAATTTGAATTTCAAATGTTGCGGTCCACACAGTGGACACTTCCCTTTCAGGAAGCGCTTTAGTCTTCCAAACTTCAGATTCCCCATTTTAGGAGGCTTGGCAAAACACAAAGATCCATAATCGTACACACAAAATATTGAAAGTGTGAGTGGATGCCAACAATCACGTCCTGCACAGGCAGAACAGCTGCATTTGCACAAAATCCTTTCCTGGTTAAGGACTTCTGATCCAGAAATGTATCATAAGGGTTACAGGTGTTGTTTCAACTGTACAGACAGTGGAATTAAGACCCAAAAAAAAGACAACTTCCAGCCTGGTACAGCAAAATAGTGGTAGAAAAGAGAGCATAAAATCTGTGTAATTTTTCTCGCATTTGTTGCATGGCTTTCCACTGCAGAAGGCACCAACCGCTTGCCAGCCCACCAACAGCCGCTCAGCAGCAGGTTCTCCCAGTGCAACTGATCTGGGCCAAAATACAGCCTATTCCCTTCTTTGCAAGACAGTCACCTCCTGCAGATAAGGACGTAGTCTCTTAAACTGATCGCAGCTCAGCATGATACACAAATCACCCCAAATTTTGGAACCTTAGATGTACAGCTCAGTGTGAAATATCTCAAGAGATGTAGCTGAACAATTTCAGGAAAACAGGTTTTAGCTGCTATTCTTCCCCATGTACTCTATCCTTATCTTGATGTGCTTTTACAGTTCCCTCAGCATACAATGAACCAGGAAGAATGAAAACAAATGGACCTGAGGCAGTAGCCTGCTGATAAGTCCGTTCTACCGCTCAGCAGTACAATCTAATGTTGTGTGTGACAAAATCAAAACAAACAACTTCCACCACACAGTCTGCTGTAGCTGTATTTTTCTTTACAGTGACACAGGATGATAAGTTTTTTTAAAAATATATGCATGTCGTGTACATACATATATAAACATATACATACATATAAATTTCCAGTACTGTACTCAACCATAAATGGAAACAAGTCAACTTGACAATTAGCCAATATAAAGAGAGCTAAAAGAAATTTTAGCTCGCACACCTATCCCTACTTCCTCTGCCAAGATGTGGTTTAGCCATCAGTTTTTCCTATTAAAAAAGAAGTGTAAATGTTTCCTCTGTTCCTGTGTTAAGACATGTAGAAATAGGAAAAGTTACTAACACAATGACTGGCTGGACAAAACTTTGTAACATCTATACCCAAAGGGCAATATTTTGGTATTATTGCAGTTGACAGTACTCAGAAATCAACAGAGCCAGGATTTCCCCCTCAGCAATTCAAATGCACAAAGTAAATAAAATATTGAAAAAGAGAAAGACTGTAATACATTTGATCTCTTGCAGTCATTAACTTCAAGTACTGGCTGCCTTTACCACAATACCTCCAAAGAGTCGTATAATTCCTCATTTTTAGAAATTTCAGTCTTTGGAGAGGAGGCTCTCAATCTGGAAAATGTTTTAAGTCATGCTGCAGTGAAGCTGCAGAGTGGTTTAAGTGACTTGGTGAAACTTAGGAGCAAAGAAAGGGCCAGCACCAGAGCCGAGAGCAGCACAGCCTGATCCTGCTGCAATCCCTTCTCAGTCATGCTGCAGCCTCAATCCTTTAAAAATTCAAACCACTGCTCAGGTTAGGAGCATCTTTCACATGAACCTGCTGTTTGCAGCATGAATTCCCTGGGAAAAAAAAAAAAAAAGGTGAAATAAAAAGTAGAAAATAAAAAGGGAGGCTAGCCCAGAGAGCAGGATCATACCTTTAAGTGCTTTGACAGCTCTAAGTGTTTTCTTCCTGCTCAGGAGGCTTGCTGGCAGCCTTAGCCGACCTGCAGCCTGCTATGTCTTTAATCATGGGCTTCTGGCCATGGCTCATTCAGGAGCTGTTTGCACGTTCCTGGTTAATCTTAGCTTTCCCCATTAGCCATTAGGGGAGATCTGCTGTCTGGCATGGTGGTAGAAGTGCCTGGTCCTGGGGATGAGGGAAAACATTACTGTAGTTGTGACAGACTTCAGCTCATGCAGAAAGATGTGCGGTTCTCGCATCAACACGTAGGATACAGGTGCCACCAGGTCAAGGACCAGTGCTCTGCTCCCCACTGCCGAGGGCTGCCTCGCTGCTGACTCCCCACTTCTTGATGCTTTTTAAGGATGAGAACAAAGGGAAGACCTTTGCTGCATTCTTTTCAGGCTGGCCTCTTCCTGCAGCCCTCCAGAAGAGAGGTGAACACAGGCACATGACTCTCACAAACATCCCCAGACAGGTCATGCAGCCAAAAGAGCTGCCAGCCACTCTCTTCTTGCCCCAGGCAGAAAATTGGGCAGACTCTGGCCATGAATCACAGGCAGCAAAGTCAGAAGGACTTAAACATTTGAAATCCTGCATAAATGGCAAAAGCAACAAACAGTCCAAAGAAAAAGGTTCATGATGTCTTTGTGGCTACTTCAAGAAGACGTTGATGTCTTCAGAGGCTGTTTTTCCCTCTGGACATCATAACTTAAGAGGCGTGGCCCACATTATGGGCAGCAAATGAATGAACTGTTTCCCAGGATGATCATAGTAGGAGCAGGATCTTTCTGGTGCACTAATTATAGGGAATGGTAAGGATGAAAAAAGCACACTCCAAAACTCCTTGTAGATGCATTAAAGATGACATCTCTGCTCAGAGGCTCTCCCAGAGCATCCCGTCAGACTCTACTAGTCATGTCACTTCATATTATTTGACATGATAACATACACAGCTGATAAAACCAGACAGACGTACACAACAATAATGTAACCGTGCCTCCAGAAAATGGCAAAATTAGTCCCCTGTGACATTGTGATCAAGTAAATTAAAGCCAGTGGAGGAAAAATATGTTTCACACATATCTTTTTTTTTCTACCTAGAGTTAAATTATTCAGTTATTTACTATCCAAATCTTTTTGCAAGCAGCTGGCACTATAAAATAGACACAATTCTATGCAGGGAATATAAACTGCTCTTTTGTACGTGTAAACTAAGAGCAGCCACAAAATACATCCTGTTGACAGAATGATATAAAAATCACTGGAGAGAAGGAGTAGATTAGGTATGCTGCAGCACAGCATTAGTTACTTCACCACCTCTTTCTGCAAAAATGATGATGCTTGCCATTACTTCAAATTAGAAGGCATCTTCCTTTCAGTTTAACGTGGTGCTCCCAGCCCAAGCCTCTAGCCTCCAGGACCTTAGGTCCTGAGCTGTGAGTCAGCAGAGCTACTGCATCACTCAACTGATTCAAGTCTCACTCATTGAGCCTTTCTTAAAGGGAGCGCAGTGCCATTACCTCTCTCCTTGGCTGTTACCTCACCTTCAAGGAGCTGAAGCTTTCTGTCTCCTGGTTTTCTTCATCAAAATGTCTGTTTTGTACAAACTGGTGTACTGGATCAGAGAAAAGGTTCACCTCCCCCCAGATTCTGGGGTCTAACAGCAGTCCATGGCCCCTGCTATGCTCCCAGAGGAAACACTGATCTAGCTTCTCCCACCCACCATACTTTCTCAGCTATCCTTGATTAATACATGCCTTGTTACAATCACAAAGTATAAATATTTTTGGCATGAAATGGAGCTGTTATTGATGTTAAATCATCCTAAAAAAGCACTTATGGTAGATTTCACAGATACTGGTTTGCATGAAAATGTTTTACACTGTCAAGCACTGTTTTGGGAAATACAAATGCCTTAAGTTCTTTGTGTATATAGAGGACAGGCTGCATGATTAGCCTGACCTGTCTTTAACATTTCCCAATCCTTTACCAACTGTATTGCAGTTGTCCATTCTCACCTTTAAGACAGTAACAACAAACACCACCAGCAGGACTGAGGGAAACCAAGCCTGAATTCTGCTTCAAACACAGTTTTGAAAAGTTTGGGCCCAAATAGTTCAGTCACTCCTGACAACAAAGCCTGAGGCAAAAGCATTTTTTAGCCCACATTAAAAAACCCGCTATGCACTAGCAAGATTTTTTTGAAAAACACTCAAGCCCTCTTGCTCTGAGGGAGGGACTGTGATTTGGGCGCAGGATCTGCGATACCCAAGCCACAGCTGCAAAGGTGGGAAGCCTAGAAGGGGAGATAGCAACAGGACATCAAAGAATGCAGCAAATGGGCAGAAGTGGCAGGAATCAGTGGGCAGAGGGGAGGAATACCCATGTTCAAAAGCATTGCTTACCAGAGCATCTCCCCGTCCTGACGCCAGGACAGAGCCCGGCTCTCCTGAGGTTCACCATCCCTCTGCTGCAAGGAGTCAGTGACGGAGAGCCTCTCCCTCTGCTCTTGCCCAGGTCCCTACAGACAGCAGCAATTACTGATGGTCAGTAACTAAGTTATTTAAAGTGGCAGAGATGTGTGTAATTGTTTCTAAGGCCTGAGGCACAGCGCAGGTGGCAAATAAATGCCAATTTATGCTGTGTCGCATGATGCTGTGTTGCAAAACCTTTGGAGTCAGAACTATTCTTTTAAAAGTGAACTGGGAGGTTATACACAAGAATAAGTAAAGACCTACAAGACTAAGTTTGGCAATGTCAACCAAGGTTTGAAATGAGGCTGTCTCTAGAAGCCTAAAGCAGCTTCTTTCATGCTTTTTTTGTTGAGATACTGTCTTGCAATTACATGAGTACATAGAATTTTTTCCATACAATCCCTTACCACAATTACTGCAAAGGAAAGAGAAGCTGTAGAAACACAGTAGTCTTAGATACAGTATAAAACTTTTGGTATAATCCAGATTCTGCAGAAAATAATTCACTTTGGAAGATGAGGCTGGGAACTGCAGATGAAAAAAGTTTTACATGCAGGGCAGCAGAATATCAGCCAGCAAATCAGCTTTAATATCCACTTCTTCCTAGATAATACTAGATTAGCTGAAATAAACTCTTCACTGGTGGGCTACTGCATATTCTTTTTTTTTTTTAGGTACCTAATCTAAGTTGCTTTGAGCTGCTGTTTGCTGAGTTGCATGAGCATTTGTAAAGTGGGCTCCTATGCCAGAAGACACCCAATTCCCAACTTTTTCTCTTTTGCCTTTCTTTGGCTGACTTCTCCTGCACAAGGTCATCATAATGTACGATTATTTCAGTAGAGCACCAAAAAAATTACGGTGGTAATGTTTGTGAAACACCAAGTTACCCTAATGACAAGCGCCAGACTAAGCCAGGAAAAAACTAATAGTTTTATCTTCAAAGCAAATCTTAAATATCATGCAGTAAATAAGACAGAGTGCCAAGTACTGAATGAGAAGAAGCTGTAATATTAGTTAAGAAAGAACCATCCACGCTGAACAAGGAGGAGGGGAGACGTTTTCCATTCATGTGGTTAAACACTACCATTTAAGTGTACTCACAGAGGAGATGAATTAAGAGTGCACATCAGTTTGACTCCTGGTATTTCTTGAGTGTTTGATTTTACAAGCTTATGACATTCTTTTAATATTTCTCCTGGGTAAGCACTTGATATAAATATCATGCCTTTTAAAACAAAATAAGAAAACAAACAAAAAAACCCAAACAAGCAAATTCTTTGCTGTTAGGGCATAATAGCCCACCACTTACTGAACGTCTGGTTTTGAAAAAACGCCCGGTAGAGTTTTGAAGTCGTTCTCTGAACCAGTTCAATGACTCTCCTGCTTTAACACTGAAGTAACATTGCTTTTGGTCTTCCAAGATACCTTCTCAAGCTGCTGGGCCAGCACGCCTGCCTGGACCTGACCAGACACTCCCTGCAGCTGGTCTGGGGAAATGCACCCACTTGGGCAGGGATAGCAAGCAGCTGCTTCTTCATGTTTCTAGAGCATCTAACACAGCCCCGAGACACACACTGATAAGAAACTGTCTGGCTCAGAGCACAGCTGTGTGACATATGCATTTTACTAGGGTTTGATGACTCATGATTTCTATCTAGTAGTTTCATCTGGTTGTTGTATAGGACAGAGCTAGGAGACTCCATAATGCATGCTCTGGAGGCGAGGTAATGGGCAGCCATGTCTCCCAGCCCCCTAGTGTAGGGATTCATCCTCCTGCAACACCAGAGCTCACTCGCTGTCACAACTTTCTGCAGAGCTGGTTTTGTCTCTCCTCTTTTCTGGAAGCAGCCTTTATAAGCACATATGCATGTGTGATTTACCCTGAGAAAGTGTTAGCAGTGAATGAAAGCTCTTGAAAAGTGACACCCATGCATGCCACAGACTCTCAGCCATGCATCACCTCCCACTAGATGAGCCAGACTATGCCCACACTTAATTTCCCTGCGTGCTGCTTTGCTGAGAGTAGGCTGATTCTCAGTTGCTCCTCTCGCATCAGGCCACACCAGCCCCAAAGCCAGAACCCACCTTCCCACATACATGTCCTGCCCTGAGCTAGGAGACCAGCCCAGAGCTACAGCTACCTCCTTTCTCCTGCCTTCCATGGGGCAGGCAGGGTGGGGGGCAGTGCTGGCTCCTCAGAGAACCTACTGAAGGTCATCTCTTTTTGCTTTGGAGGCTCATTCCTCTGCACTGCTTGGCTCAGAGGAGACAGCAACTTCTTGCCTATATGCAAAAGTAGTCTGCAGCCCCAGGTGCATTAGTGCAAAAAAGCCTTGCTTTGCAAAAAAAAAAAAAAAAGTAGGAATGGAAAGATTTTGCATAAAAAGCTGCCTAAATCTCTATCACCTACTGAGATGATCCCGGTCTGGAATGCAAGAGCAGTTCACACTCTTTCAGGCTCCTCAGTAGGATTGAGTAGACAAATAGCCATAACTAACAATACACCTTCTTCCATTTATGGGTGGCCATGAAAGAAGCCCCTCTGTGACAGGGCCCAGGATCCCATCAAATAGGAGTCTGGCAATCATCATGCAAGTAATGGAAGTGCCCAACCCTCATCTTTCTGAATGTATGTGGCCAACAACATCAGCACGTAACAATTTATAAACTGTGCCATTCAGCAGTGCTGCCCTACTACAAAACAACAGCAGGGTAAACACAGCACTTTGGAGTCAGGCTAGGAGCGCAAATCTCTGTTCTTGTCTTATGGAAGACCACCCAACTTCCAAACACTGATCAATGATGGTTTGTGCACTAAGGAATTGCCAGGTTTGAAAGAATTACTTACACTAGGTTGTATATATTTTGTCTCTGTAAAAAGACAATCTGATTTGGCAATAGTTTACTAAAGGGTGTTGCTTAAAAATACAAGAGGAAAGAATATTTCTGTTCTTGTTTCTTTGGATAATTTCCCATTTAACAGCTTAAGGGAAACCATCATTTAGAAGAAACACTCATCAGTTGTGAAGAATTCACTACCTCCTTTTATGGCAACAAAGACTAAGCATGAAAGATAACCTCTACTTGTATCAGGCTTGCGTGTGACTTTTCAGTTTTGGATGATAGTACTCTTTAAGTTATCAAGTCAACAGAAAGTTTTGAGAAAATCTAAGTCATAGATGATAAGTCTAACATAGCTACTTTATAGTTCAGGCCAGTAAGCCAACAGACATGTAACCCTGGAATGGACCTCAAAAGATGGTCTAATCTATCCACCCACACTATACACAGAGAAAGGACTACCCAACCATACACAACAGACCTAGCCTAACCCGTTCTTAAACGACCTCCAGTGAAGGTGATTCTTCTCCACTTAAAATTATGCTATGAGACTGAACATGCTAATCTTCACAAAACTTTTGTCAGCAGAAATTTATTATTTTCCTGAAGGCCATTAATGACCTCATTAGATAGCAGTGTGTTTAACACTGGTCCCTGTAGCACCACACAACAATCCCCAGTCTATTTAGTTACAATTCCTTTTTGATGACTACATTTTGAGATCTGTCAGCTAGCCATGTCTTAAGTCACTTGTTAAGTGTCATGCTAGATATGCCACAGCCCCGCTTTTTCATCAGGACACTATGTGGTGTTAACGCATTGCAGAAGTCCACTGTGTCAGCTATCTGCCTCAGTCAAGCCTTGGTTTTTGAGCTCTGACATCAGGAGCGTTTATCAAGTCCTAGTTTTTTCTGAAACCATGTTGACTAGTCATAAGTACAGTCCTTTTGTTGTCTCTTACTTAAGCTCCTGAATAGGCAGATGACACAATTAATACAAAATTAACCTGTTTATAATTAATCACCACACATGGCACAACTCTACTTCTGAGATGGGATTTACAAAGCAGAGTAAAAATTACAGTTGGATTCAGGTCCCTGCAGGCAGCTGTTTAGGGAGCCTCTATTGCAAGTAGAGGACCATAGCAGTGGAATGGATGAAACCAGATTTGTGTCCTGGCTCACCTTTCCACACCTATTTCCTAGGCTCCTTTCCCTGGAGTATAAGTGTGTGAATCTGGCTGGCCATGTGGAGCCACTCACTACTGCCTGGCTGGCCAAGACATACCTGCAGGCTTGGCAACTGATGTCTGCTGCCAAAGAGCATGGAGAGCAGCTGAGTTTTCCTTATGAAATGAAGCATTAATGGGGTTTTTCTCCTCTGCCCAGCTGTTGAATTTCACAAAGCTTGTGGGAGCTGGTATCTATGAAACATCTCCTCTGCTAAATTGGTAAGAATTAGTCTGTGGGTTCGGAATTATTGGGATATGATCTGGCAGACTGATATCCTTTTTGCCTCATTTCTTTAGGAAACCAAACTGAAAACTCTTCTTCTGCCTAAATGTTTTTTTCGTATCCCCTTGGTTACTGACAAACTGAAAAGCACTTCATTGTTCCCATGAGATCCAGAGGCAGCCTGACACTGCTTTTAAAATAAGATAAATACTTATTGAATCCCTTTTTGTATCATTAGCAACTTAACCATTGTGGCCAATTCTGGACAAAAATTTAGTACTTCAACTTCAAAATCAACCTACGCCCAGGCTTATACCTGGGCATCAACTTATACCCGTTAAGCATCTTCAGTTGCTTAACTCCTGAGGAGGGCTTGGGACTAATTAATTTGGAGAGGAGGAAAGTACCCAGATCACTCAGAGGTAAAAGTTTAAGTCCTGCTCCTCTCCTCAGCATTGCATGGTGCTCAGCTCCCAGCTCCATGTTTTTGCCTCTGTCTGTCCTTCTGTGTAAGTGCCAACTTTCCCATTCACTGAGCCGGGAAGATGCCTTAACGAGGGGCACAGCAGAGCCCCTGTCCTTTGTGGATTTACTCTGAGGTGTCTTAGAAAACTTGACCCCAAATATGAACAATGGCAAGCATTTGTTGCAACAAAATAATTTAATGAGTCGCGATGGGGCTTTGGGAGAGTGAGGAATACAAAAGGCACTTGCTGACGGCAAAAAAAATGTGAAATCCTGGAGATAAATGAAGATTTCCTTTATTGTGCAATAAAATTGGTCTTTTAAAATTTAACCAGTCCTTTCAAAATATTTCAAACTCCCCTCCCACCCCAGTGTGCTGCCACAATTACAGCAGAAAATCACTGGGGAGAAAATTAACAGGACATTGCTGATACTGCTGCTTTTTTAGTATGCTTTTCTGCCTTAGTTTCCCTAATAGCAGCAACACCAAAAAATGCTGAAGTACATTACCTTCACTACATTTTTCCTATAGCAAATTAAAGAGTTAGATGTCATTCTCCTCACATGAAACACGTGGTGACCTGGGACTCTCAGATCCTAGTGTGGCAATACCAAAAGGCTTTTTCTGAAACAGATCTGGCTTCCAATAAAAGAGATGATTTAGTGTATTTTTGAGAGGAAGAAAAGCCATATTATCCTTGCCTTTGAGGAAAGGCAAACCTGCATAGATCTGCATTGCTCCTATGTGATGGACCATCATGCCTGAGAGAGCTCTGAACCAAAGCACTCCTCAGCTTTGAAAACCATCCTTTGACCCTTTTACTTAGAAAGTTCCTTTTATAGTCTGAAAACCTAGGATTCAGGGAGTAAAGTACATGCTACGTGAAGGTTTAAGACGATGACAGAAACTTGCACTTTGCCAAGTATATGTTGTGTATTACCTGTGAATTTCCTGCCCTTTTGGGTAGTAAGTTGGAGGCAGGACTTGTACCACGCTTAGCACTAACTACATTAAGACCTCTTTAAAAGTCACATGCTGTAGAGACATAATGGCCTTTTTTTCTAAGCAGCTCTGCAAAACCCTGTTTTCATGATGGATAACGTATCTTCTGATTGCACGTAAAGTGCACATTGACATTTTGGGGATGTAAAGCATGTGTTTTTGAAATGTTCCAGAGATCAGCATACATGAAAATACAGGAGCATTATTTTCAAACACTGGTCATGAAAGTCAAGCTTCTAAGTTAATGTTTAGGTTCCTAGATATGAATTACAGAAAGATCAATTTATAATCATAATATTAAGCATCTGCTCTGTGCACTACAAAATTATTTGTAACTATTATTAAACCTTAAAATCAGCTTTTTTTTAACAAAAAAAAAAGTGGAAAGTTCTTCACTAGTATTAACTACCATAGCACCCTTCACAGTGAGAAGGTCCAGCAGAATACCAAGGAACTTCTTTGTGCCCTTGCAGGGGGAGAAATTCATGTACAATCCAACTCTGCTGACAGAATTAATTACACCCATTGCGTTCCCCTAGGAGTTCTGTGAGGTGAGGATCAGAGCTGTGCTGGAAAAGGTGTCAAGTGACTGGCTATTAAAACATGCATCCTGAACCCATTCTCAAAACCCACTTCAGCAAGCACCACTGCTGTTTCCCACGGGAAGGAATTGGTTTGTACTCAGGTCAACAGACGGACCTCCTCTCTCCCTGCTTGCTTAGGCTTCAGCCCAGCAATCCACAGTCCCTAATCGCTCTTTAAGGCAGGCACTCACTGACTTTGTTTCATCTTCTCCAAAAATGAAAAATAAAAAATTGAGGGAGTGTGAAGCAAAAGAAGTAATCAGAAGGAATGTGCAGTCTTTGTGATGGTCTCAGCACTGAATTAAAGGGCAGAGACTCCCCTGCAGCAACATCCTAGCAAGCACAGTTACAATAAATGTTGCTGCTTGTTGTAAAAATGGGAAGAATTTTGCAAACATTAGGCTTATTAGACATCCGCTTTTGTGGAATGGAAATCAGAGCTTGCATGCCATTCTTTTGCAGAGAGATATCAGAGAACCCAAAATGCTTTACAAGAGGAGGCAACTTTCATTCTTTCCATCTCCAGATGTGGACACCATGGCAGAGGTGGTGGTTATCTAGCATCCCAGGGGCACAGCTGAAGGCAAAAGGCAGAGCAGAAGCCCACACCAGCTGTGGACAGGACAAGGGAAGAAAAGGCTGTGGGAGATTTGGGGTATGACTGGAGGAAACAGCTTAGCACGTTCAGAAAAACAAGATCAGAGGCTTAAGACAAATAGCATTTTGAAGCCTTTAAGTCAAAATACAAATTAAACCAGCTAACTGATCAGTGTTGGAGCTAGTAAGGATTTCATTTACTAAAAAGTTATAACATTTGATCAAAGCTGATTGTGGGGAAACGGCAATGACTGATTTCTCCTCCCTGCACTGGCCTGACCCACAGCACCTTCTCATTCAACCTAGAGTCATGAGAGAAGGAGAAAAAAGAAAGGACCCCTGACTTGGCATGTCAAACTCCATCCCGTTTAACTGGGACCCCTATCCACACTTCGGTCCCATCCCTGAAAACCTGAGGGCACAAACTGGCTGTCAGGATGGATCAAGGCAAAACATCATGTGAGTGTTTTGTGCTATGGTACAACCACAGACCTTGCTTGTTCCCCTGGAGAATTTTCTGCGCGTGCACAATGGAGGTAATAACAGTAAAAACCTGCATGGGCTGTCAGATCCAAACCAAATGACTTCTAACCCTTCCAGCCTACAATTATCCTCCTGTTGCTAGGCATAAACCACCCTGTCGTAGGGGGAAAGATAGGAGATTTCAATAATAGTGTGCCGTGCCAAGGCTGATATATATTCTCATTCACAGATCAGCTTGTTTCTGTGTAAACCCACAGGCTTTTTTCCATTATGGGCTTCCTTCCAACATCGGGCTGTTGCACTAGCTAGCACATAGATGAATTCCTAAAAATATTGACAAGGAACATGTCAGTGCCCACCTGTGGTGATACCAAACAGATCTCATGCCAGAGCCATAGCCTTTTTAGACGGAAAGGGCTAGCTGGAAAGCCCTTCGGAGCCAGTCAGGGCTGATCGCTAGCCAACGCTGGGCTTTGTGGCCAAGGACCTGAACCCCTTCATCCCCAAGCACGCTCCCTCCACCAAGCTAATGACTTCAGCAGATACAAAATGGTTCCAGAGGCCATATATTTTCTCTTGGACACACATAAGCAGTCCCTAATGATTTCCATGGCATATTGCTATTTTTACATCCTTTCATTTTTCAAGTGTAAAGAGAAGTAATCTAAGTAGCCAACAAAGTGTGATGAAAGGATCAGTCAGACAGATTTTTGCAGCATGAGATGTATCTGTATGAAGACCTGGCATTATATCCTGCCACCACCCTGAAGAACCATTGATAAACACCCCAGGGCAACACCTTTTCCTAAAATATTTTGTAACTTTTTATTGTACAGTTAAAAGCTGTCTGGATCAAATCTTATTCTGACCCTTCCCTATAGCTGTGAATGGGCTCAGCAGCCTATATAACCGCCCAGAGTTTTCACTTCTCGCTTTTGGCCTTTTTAAATCCATTCCAACCCATCCCTGTTTTGCTGGTCCTGGCAGCTGAAGGCCCCCTGGATTTTCTCTGGCCCCTTTCTCATTTTCTTGTCTGCTCTTTGCTCTTCGTGCATGAGTGCTTCTCTTGCATACCCCATGGCTACAACTGCATTCGCCTGTCACCCCTCACCAAGTGCCCTCAGGATATGGCTATTATTAATTGTTTGCCATGCCTTGTACAAGGAATCTTTCTTTGAGGACAAACCCCATACTGAACCCGGACAAGACAAACGAGGACATCAACTCCTGTCTGAGCTAGTGTCTTAAAGATAAAGGAAGAGCTTCTGCAAAGAGGCTTCTGTGAGCATTGGTTGAAGAATAAAAATATCCGAGAGGGTTTTACAAGTTGTGCAGGAATTTGGAACGGTTCAAACATTAAAATGGAAATGCAGTTAGTATTTTGGATGAGCTGTCTTTCAGTCATTGTGCTTGAAAGATTTCACTTTTTCATCCATCAGGTGATGAATTTGTCAAAACAAAGCAAACATAAGTGTAACATCCATGGTAGAATATACATATATAGATAGATAGAATATATATATTTGGAGGACTTACCTACAGGAAGAAAGTTTTGCTGTTGCCAAATGTCTAGTCCTATAAACTGATCCAGTTAAAGTAACATGAAAGGTTCTTTCTACGCCCTTTTCTCCAATGTAAAAAACAGCTCCTTATAGTTTGAAATACATTTGTTCCAAACATCTCTAAAAGGCTGAGCCTATGGCAGGATGGACAGCATTTCACTGGGAGCAAGAGTGACAATCACAAAGAGCTGTGTAACCACCTTGTACTTCCCGAGCTCTGGAGCCAAATTATGCCACAAAATGAAGCAAAATGGCATGTCACACACTAGAGAATCAAACAATACTTGGAATGATACAGGGATTGTACTTGGCAGAAAAACCTTAAAGCAACTTCACTAGCTAAGCATCCTGTATTGTTCATAAGTTGTAATTCATACAATTACCAATTCTGCTATTGCCGCTTCAAAACAGAAATTGCTAAAATGCTCTTCTGAGAGGATACATTTATCATACCTGGGGTTTGGCAAAAGAAAGTATTATCCACTCGTAGATTTATAAATTCTCTGAGATAGTTTCAATGTGGAAAAGCAAAATCTTCTTCCAATATAGACATCTACTCTATTTACGTTTCTGTCAGCCCTAGAATTCTGCAAAGCAGAATAAATACAGTTTCCCTGGAGTACAGCCCAGCAAAGAATTGGTGAATAGTTTATACTTTATAACAGTGCCTTAAGTCTCTGTTATTAGCTATACATTTGGAATAGGACATTTCCTGAGTCCTCATTTACTGCCATAGCATTACAACACTAAATCAAGCCTTAGGTTTTTGTTTGCTTGTTACTTTGGGAATTTTCCTCATTTAAAGGTATATTGCTTTGTTATGAGGAGAGGGAAAAAAAGACAAAGAACAAAAGACTCTTGTTTTGAAGGAGGAAATAAGGTATTAACAGTTGCATTACATGTGTAATAGAATAAATACATATAATGTGTACCAATTCACATGTATAATTTAATTTGTATGAGGGTTTTCTAGTCTTAAAGATAAATCATATTTCCTTTAGTTTTCTGTTAAAGAATCACAACAATTAAAAATCATGAAAATCAGTGTTACAGTAGATGTACATGCAGAAAGAGACTTGCACAGGACATTTTGAACAGAAATACTGTGTCTATCAAAGGAAATTATTCCCTTGATATTTTAATTTAAATACAACATTTGGGAGGGTTTAGATTTAAGCATGTTGGACTTAAGCATGTTGGATTTCTTTTACTTTGGATGCATTAATTTTTTTTCTTCCTTTTTCTGTTGCCTGCATTCTTTTGGAGTGTCAGGGGCTGCAATTTGTTTCACTAAAGCCAAAAATGTGGTTTTGCTTTGTATACTTAGCACTAGTTTCTATGTAAGATACACACTGGACAAATCTCAAGTAAAGGTCTCTTCCAGCAGAAGGTCAGACGCTTGGTGCCTTTTCCATATGTTCTGAACAGCATTGCTGGCTGGCTCTGTGTTGAAAAGGAGCTTTGAGAAAGAAATTGAGTCCTCCTTGCACATCTGGAAATGTTGATGGTCAGTTAGATTTTAAAGCATTATGGTCATTCTCCACAGCAAAGATTCAACATACCTTCAAGGCAAAGGCAGTGATTTCCAAATGCTCATGACATTCCAGTGGTCATTTAAAATGAAGAGAGAATGGATTAAAAAAAAACGTAACAAATGACCTTACACCCTTCAGGGTCCCTGTGTGCTCCTGCCAGTGTCTAAACTTTTACAGCACTATTGCAGTAAGACAAAACACTTTTGTTGTTGTTTTTTACAGTGACTTCAAATTCTCAATATGATTTACATCATGAAGCTCATCGTGAAAAAATTAAGGAAAAAGGGAGGCAGAAAAACATTCTCAGGCAAGAAAAAAGCCCTGTTTTTCCTTAAGAACCTAAAGACAAATGTGGCTGAAGTGGAACAAACAATTTATCCTATATGCCCCAAACTAAATGAATATATCATGCTTCTAAATATGAAAATATCTATGGAGATAAAATCTCTTTTATTCACAAAGTACTGTGTTTTATGTACGTGGCTCTTACAAAATCTTCCTTCATTTCAAGAAAGCACTGTATGTTTATCTAGTCTCCTGGAATATGGAGAAGGGACATATGGTGAGCATTTTTGGACCATCAATCAGATTCTAGTTCATCAATCAAATCTGTGCAATGTAAACACTGTCCAAAAGAGTAAGGTTCTTTCTTTTTTTTAACATAAATTGTAATATTATTTATTTAAATAGTTGCAGATTCTACACTGGAAACATTTTCATTTTTTCAGTGTGAGGGTTTTACCACCCAACATGTCTTCAAGAAACAAAATTTTTCTGAAAAGGATGAAAAAGCACCTCTAAAAATCAAGCTCCTTACATCTGAAAAACATAACATCAGAGATGGTCAAAATCATTCGTTGCTTTAGTTGACTGTTGGTTGGCTCAAGCCTGCAAGACCCTCTGTACTTTCCCAAAGACTCTGTATTTCACGTTAGGATCAGTGATTCTCACTTCATTTTGCCTAGCCTGCTTGTTGGGCTCTTTTAATTTGCCTTTGACATCAAAGAGATTTTCCTGAGAAGACTTTATCTTGGTCTGTATCTTATTTGCAGATAATCTGATCATCTGCTTTTCCAGTATTGAAAACCCTACAGCTAGTATAGAGCCATTGTGTTACAGGAGGCCAGTGACCATATTTTGCAGTCAGCTCAAGTCAGATAACTGCCACACAACCAGGGAATTTGGGAGCGGGCTGAGCATGGTGCCCCAGGAGCTGTGCTGAGTTTGCTCATGCTGCCTCCACTTCGGTCCAGTATTATATTACCCACATGTAAGATAAACACTCTTTCTTAAATACTTGCATTCTTAGATACGGGCAGGTTCTTCAGGGTTGAGGTCAGATGAAGAGTATGACTGGTGAAAATCTTGATGTATTGGGTTAACTGCTGCTGACTTGCCAAAGCGTGGAGAAGGCTATAAGGCTTACCTTGCCTCTGCAAGTTTAACAGGTAGCATAAAACTGGAGACTGCATGAAAATGCAGCCTCAACTACCTGGCCGTAGCTGCAAACAGCGGATCCTAATGTGTAGGCAAACCCTTTGGCATCAGCATGGACGCATGAAAATTTGGCTTCAAAAGCATCAGAATCCTATTGACCCCTGTTTGTGCTACTTCCAGTGGATACAAACCCCACGTGCAGGTCTTCTAAAGCACGGTGTGTTCTTTGGAGCAGAAAGGTAGTGCCAACTCTGTACTTAAGACAGTGGTTTCCTTCTCTTTACCAAAGGCCCTGCTCTGAGGGTCAGGCTCTCTTGTCTCTCTCTCCATTTACATTTTTATATATGAAATAATTATCTATTACAAAAAAGTTTACAGAATGTTTAGAATTCTGTACAGATAACCCTTAAATTATGGAATAAACTCTTCGAACACTGTGTAAACTATATTTTAAAATGACCAGTTGTGGTAAATAATTTGGAGTGTAGATAAACAAGATGGGTATTTTTTTCAGCATGCTAGGCCAATTGTTTGTGAAACATTCTTCAAAACCTCTTGAGAAAATGCTGAAAGAGACATTGCGGAGCTGCAGGGAAGTGTCAGGCTGCACGAGGCAGTCAGGGTGGAAGACGACACCAGTGATATCCTCTCGGGCAGCCACTTCAGGGTCTAGGCCCAGACCACAATTTGCAAAAGAAACCTCTGGGAAGTCAAGGGAAACACAGTCCAGTGAAGTAATCTGAGAGCAAATCTTTCCCAATGCTAAAACTAGCTACGTAGGGTATGGCTTGAGTGGTGGTGAGGTAGGAGGAAGCTCACCCTGGGCCCCAGCGTCCAGCTTTAGCTGTGGCTTGTGTGACACTCAGAGCTGGCATGTCCAATCTAGTTGTGCCTGCGACAGCAGCCATGGTGTACGGATGATCACGGCATCCTATAGATATTCCCTGAGACTTGTATTTCAGGTGATCTCTTCCTTTACAAGCTATAGATTGATTTTAAAGGGTTTTAGTGTAATAGGCTTATCCCTGGCCATGTTTAATCCATTAATCTCTTTGACATGCATTAGTTTGCTAAGAGGCACGGCCAATTCAGATGACAGTGAAAAAGAGACCACATTCAAGTAGTAATTGCTTCCATGTCAAAGACAGAGGCCTAATCTGCATAAGGCCAAGAGGTTCCTTTTAAAGTTTAGCATAACCAGGAACACCGTTAGTATCTTGGGCATTATTTTATCTCACACATGGCCTGTAGAGCTGAGCTAAATTAAAAAGCAATTAATTTTCAGCTCTGATTCGCCTCTGGGATTTCCTGAGCATCCAGCTTCTCCAGCCTGGATCAGCCTCATCACTGGCCACCCTGGTGCCAAAGCCATTGCTGTTGCCACACAATGTGAAGAGCCAGCAGGTAAATTCTTGAGAGATGGATGGGATTTCCAAATATAACTCCAGGAAACTTCCTATTATCATGGATCTAACCTTTTAATGAAGAACAGATGATTGATACTAATTGCTCTGAAGTAAACAGGAGATGTTCTTGGTTACAGTGTTGTGCCTGAGCTAATTCACGGCTTGCTAACGTGTTATGATGAGGCGTTGTTCCTTCAGCTATATTTTACACTTCACCAGTTGCCAGTAAAGCCCAGTTCCCTTGAGTAATATCAGCATTTACACTAGGAAAACTTATTTTAAATTAAATCCTGTGACACAAATAGACAAGAGCTAAAGCATGAGAAGACAGAGGGCAAGACTGTGAATTCAGTATCTGGGAGGCAGCTGTTGGGCACTTGTGACTTCTAGTCTCGTGTCTCCAGAGCAGGGATTGTTTGTAGGACAGCTAAGCTTCCTCATCAGGCTGTGCCCCTGTGCTGCCCAGGACATGCGTACTACACCACTGCAAAATCTCTTGTGCACACATGCTCTTAACAGAGCCATGCTCACTTTGGTGCTCACCCAGTGGTGTGGTGAGGTGGGTACGTGCTGCAGAGTGAGCTGGGAGCGGGGCAGCAATCCTCAGTACAGCAGCTTATAGGCTGGGGGGTAGGGCCCTGCTCGGCCAGCAAGACCAGTGGGTTTGAGTGCCTTCAGAATGAGGACACAGCTAGATCCAGGCATTCTAGCTCAGGGAGAGCACGAACAGAATGTGGCAGGTCACTTTATTCTCTGCCTCTCACCATCCTTTAAAAGAGAGAAGCAGCCTCTGCTGCTTTACAAGGGGCTGTCATGCCCATGGCTGTTAGATGCACGCTGTAAGCCTCAGCACCCTTAGTACCACAGGGGACTTCGGCAGAGGAGCATCTAGTCCTGTATCCAAGTCCAGTTAAACCCTGAAGCAGCGAGCTGGGCACTACTGGGAAAGCACAGGAGCCCTAAGTGCCTGGAGACCCCAAAGGAGAGCGGAGGTCTATGGCTTTTGGGTGCTTCCAGATTGGGAGAGTAGATAAGCAGAGTCTTTGGGAATTGCCTTCATGGACTTGGGCTCCCCATACATGTCTCAGGTCCTGCTCAAGTTTTGAGAGTTCCTCCATCAATCTGACCAGAAATGGTTTGTCCAAAACAGAACAAGCAACCATCGCTTTATCCATTCATGTGGTGCCCAGAACAGCCGATCCAGGCTGTCTCTCCAGGCTGGACTGATCCAGCCGATCAGTCTCTCCAGGCTGAACAACACAGCTTACTATGGCTGAGCATTGCAAGAGGCACACAGTCTGCCCATAGAGGCATCACGCAACAACCCCCAGCACCACACTGATGGGCTTGAAAGCTAACTTACACCTCTTGATACAGCCCTAGAACAGGCAACAATGTCCCAGCAAGGCAACGGGGGGAAACATTATTACCACATACCAGAGCCCCATTACTGTATCCTGATTACAGAACAGCCCATCCTTGCCGAAAATTACTTCTGCAGTCTGGTGTGTAAAAAAAGACACTAATATAGCTGACACTGTTGTGTTACTATTTCAACAGGAGGAGAAACAGCTCCAAAGTGTGGTAAAAACTGCAGTGTCAACACTGTCTTTCTGTGAGCAGGGACAAGACTGGATGCCTCACGCTCAGTTCCTGTCAAACAAAACTTCACGCACAGCAACACAGTATGCCGTCATTTAATTGTTTCTCCCAGTGCAAGAAGGTTCCCATTTGCTTCGTTATCAGATGTTATTACTTGGCTTTGATGCTATTCCTAGTTAAGTCAATGGGAGTTTTGTCTTTAACTGTGATGGACCAGCATTATACCCATTCCACACCCGTACTCTTCAAGAGAAGCTTGTTATGACTCTTAGAGGATATTGTGCCTGGAGTATTGGGGCTGCTCTGCTTTTCAGTTTGTCAGTGTCATATATCCATTTAGGTTTCAGTTTAGCTATGTTTCAGACACCTCATCCAAACTCAAAGGCGTTTGGTAACTGAAATGCCTACAGAATTAAAAAGTTGCAATACCTTCTTGCAAAAATGAATCAGTGCATTTGTCAAAGCTTGACTGTTAACCATATTACACTTTACAGCTGGATGCAGAAACTTTTAAAGAACATATCAACAAATTAATCTGGCAGTAGATTTTCAATAGCCATTAATGAAATGCTTCATAGATGGAGCACTGAAAAAATGATGAGCCATTCCTGGTGCTAGTTATGAAAACATTCACCCTTAAGCAAGGACGTATTAGTCAGCCAGCTTTGAAAATAGATTGACTGTAGCTGTTTTTTAAAACAGCTCTGAAAATACTGTGAGCACATCTGCTGCGTGTTAAACTGAAAAAATTTGGCACCTGAAGAACTGTTACATACAATGTAAGGACTGTCAGACCCTGCAATATATCCCACAGCAAGAACTCTGTCCGATGCAAAGCAGGTTATGTCAGACTGAGGAAGCAATATTAGACTCTGGATACAGCAGACAGAATAGAAATTTGACATGCTGTTTATGGGGGAGAGCAGGCAAAGCGGCTTGCTCAAGCCGCAACTTGTGCAGAAATTAGGCTTTAGAAACAAACTGTAGTCCATCCCATTAACCTATGCTGATGAGTCAAAGGGCCTACAATCCCCTGTTCCTGCCTTGCACTGGCTGCTGGACAAAGACTCCGCACCTCCTTCTGTAGGCAGGGTGGGCGGGGAGCTGGGTCCAGGGCAGCAAGCCGGTAGGTCCTCTTGTGTGTCACGTAGGGAGCTGGCAGTGTTGCCTTTCCCTCAACGAGGGGATCCAGGAAACAGATATGATTCAGCTGCTAATGATTTATTGATTTGTACCTAAAACAGATCTTGCGGCAAAGTTGCCTTTTAACCCTTGGGTTGCTGGCCATCTAAAACATACAAGTACATCACCTTCCCCTTGGGAGGAGCCCTGTGCTCTCCCTGTGAGGGGAGTACAGTCTTTACTTTCCACTGGGATACTGCAGGCAGGAGGGAGTCTGACAAAAATGGGGAGTTCCTTAGCCTGATGTGATCGTCAGCAGCCCAGATCAGCTCTAGATGCCTTGTCCCTGCCCCCAAAAGACAGAGCTCCCCTGCTGTTAGCTGGGGCTGCCGGTGTCCCAGTGCTTCTCACCCAGAGCTCTTCAACTGAAGCACTGTAGAAGACAGCCCCTGAGCAGCACAGGCTGCAGACTTCCCCCCTGGCAGGCGGGCAGGCAGGCAGCAAAGGAGCAGAGGAATCTCACTGGCTGGCATGGACGGTATCAAGAGATGGGCACAGTCAGGGATAAGCCTCAGGTGGCACCAACAAGACAAGAGTGGTGGGAGAGGGCCAGGCTGCAGGTCTGGGTGTTTCCCAAGACGGGTGCCAGGAAATCCAGGTTTCCCTTGCTGATTTCTACACTGCAGCTGCTCATCACCAACAACAAACCCTGCAGCAATTAATAATTTAGGCTTTTGAGTTCCCATGTGGAGATGGGAGAGAAGAAAGGGAGTACGGGCTTCTGAGGGTAGCCCAACTTTGTTCTGCATTTACTGAAGCACTAGCACGCTGCACAGGGGACAGAGCCTTGACCACAAAATGGCTAAAAGCCCTTTAACAGATTTTACAAAGGGAGTGGTCTGGGAAAGTTTTAAAATGAGAAAATGGTACAGCTTTCTCTGGGAGCTGGAAAATACCAAAATAAATGTATACTGTGTATTGAGTGTAATGATTGTTGGTTGTGACTCACCAGCCACATAAACTTCTGTTACCTCGAATCTTCCATGAAATGAGGGTAAAGAGAAATGGAAAGTCATCAACAAAGGCTTGTTTTCTGTGTATTTTTTTTTCTCCTGTCTTTTCCAATCTTTCTCTTTTGGGTTCTATACACAGAACTGTAATAATCAAATGGAAATACTTGCCGTGAAAATACTACTACAGCTTTTAGGGTAAAGCTGGAAAGCAATGTTGCATCTTCTTGCAAAATTGTCACAGGGATTTTGTGTGTGTGTGAAATGTTTGCATCAAAAGTGCTTTATTTTGGCACTGGTATCCGCACATGAGTGTTTCACTAGCACTCGCTTTACCTGCTTAACCAGAGCTGAGCAGATAAGGTTTTACACTCATATATCATCTTTGCCATACAAGGTTTTGACTAATTAAGGGGCATCCAATCAAGAAAGAGAAACCTATTTATGTCGCCAACAGCGGAAAGATCAAATGTTGAGAATGAAATATTTGCAAATAGTCCACAGCTGAGAATTATTCCCTTAAGAAACTTAGAAGACATGTCAGATAATGGATATGTGAAGTGTTTGTAATTTGCAGTTTCATGAGGAAAAATCACCTAAACTGTTAATTACAATCATTTGCTTAATGGTAGTTAGGATCTTCACATGCAGGCTAGACGACATCTACTGCAAAGTCTAAAGGCCTGTTAGAGGATTAAAGTTAGGACAGGGAAGTGCAGCTTTGTTTAGCTTCGGTTTTGTTGTGTGCAAACTTTAATTTGGTTCTATATTTTTTTTCATGATTGCTTTATTTGAGTGGTTTGTTACTCCTACATCCTGGGGCTTTTTGCTTCCCATGAGTAACACCTGATGTCAAGAAATCTCTGTGTCCTGCTGCACATGCATGCTGCACTCTTGCATTTAAGGACTCATTAGCTCTAATGAAAATCATTTGCTTTGGGTGGTCCTCACTGCATACAGTAATTTCCATACAGTACTCTACAAGAAGCCAAGGAGGGAACAGGCCCCAGCAAAACGTGCGCTGGGAAGCCAGCTCTGCCAAGGAAGCCTGTTAACATGGTCTTGAACAAACCAGAGCCCTGTTAAGATCAACAGTTTGATTCACAGGCATACATCCTATGCATGTTCCTGCGAGTCATAGATTGCTATCTGTAGATCTTAACCCAGTAAGAAACAGCGCAGCCTGCCAGGCTGTCACACACAGAAGAGCTGTCTCATGGGTTGTGCTGCTCAGGCACCAGGAAATAGTGAGGAGCCCACACCAAGCCAAGTGGGTTGGAACACGCCGGTATCGCAAGTGCCAGACCTCTTAACAGAGGAAAATTCTGGGGAAGCTGAGGCTCTCCAACATAGTTTTCCCCCCACCCCCCCACGTTATTTTCAGTCTTATCTGGCTTGGATTCAGTAACTGATTTTCATCCAGTTATTATTTCAACTGGGCCCAGAACTTCTCAGGCATCTTAGTAATTTTTAAGTCCCCTGTGAAGGCAATGGAGAGCCAAAGCACCACAGGGGCAATACTGCATAACACCCCCGACTCAAAAGCTCTCCTGCAAGAGTCCTGCACCACAGGAGTTGGATCGGGCAGGGGAGGAGGGGAGGTGGCTGCCCACGCAAACGTGCTGGCTGTCAGCAAGCCTGTTCCCATCAGTGGGCTGAGGGAAAGGGCTGACGCTGCCTCAACAGTATCTCACTGATCAGCCCGCCCATGAGAGCGGCGGGCTGCGTGGGATTTACCAGCACACAGAGCTGAGGAAAATCAGACCATGCTTAGTCAACTCAGCAAGAAAACAGAGGAAGTTTTCAGGAGTGGAAGCCTTTTCTAAAATAGTATTAAAGTATTAAGTATTAAAAATTGGAAACGTCTATACACGATAGTGCTGGGGATTACACAGTAATCACTAAAAATTTCTGTCTAAGCTCAACTTCACCTAGGATATGAAAATCCATCCTAGTTTGTGATTTGTGGAGAACTGAAGCACTCACCCCTCACAATGTCCTGTGGATTTGATGTAGGCATCTGTATGTTCTCACCACGTTACCTGTCACCAGCACTCTCTTGCTGCCCTCCCCCCAGCCAAAAAGGAGAAGCCACAGTCTCTCTATGGTCACTGTCTCATCAGTAAGGCCAGCGAAGTAGAAGTGACCTTGTAATTTTCTTCTGTTGTTGCCACCGTGGAAAATATTAGTACCAAAATTGTGGCCACGCTGAACTGCTCCTCATTCTGATTTCTCTTCTCTGAGCAGATAAGAATGACCTAGGGCCTCTTAGTGTGTTTTACATCAAAGACTGATGAAGAGTCCTGACAGCCTTGATGTCAGTGCTGTAAATAAACCATTAATCACACTGCCATTCCAGGGAACAGCCTTCTCCCAGAGGGCATGAACCTTCTTCAGGTCACTAATATAAACCACATCTCCTCTAATCCGGTGGGGTGGTGGTAATGTCAGGGCTTTCAAGGTGGGCTGACTCTGTGTCGGGGGGATACTCCATTACTCTTATTTTAATGCATAGGTCATTGTTATGGTTGCAGTGGATTATAAATGGTCAATTAATGGAGAAGCAGTTACAGTGAATTAAATAAAGTGCATTGCAGTTGGAGTTACAGAGAGGAGTGGAAAGAGTAGAAGGCTCAGTTAAAACTGTCCCATTAAAACTTTTGCTTTGGAGTCAAGTACTGCATAAAAGCTTAATACAGAGGTGTACCAAACAATAGGGTCGGTGATCTGGCAAGCAACCACAACAAAGTGATTCTAGCAGATGCTGCAACCTAATGCCACCAATACCAAAATCTATGGTATCATAGACAATCATAATATCATAATATGTCTATTATTAAAGAAGAACATGATTTTAAAATCAATGCCAGGCCACTGCCTTGTCAGCCGTATTCTGTGTCATGACGCACTGTGGAAGCCTATAACTGACTCTTCAATAAGACCGCCAGGGGAAATAACATATTTTATATATGTACACATATACATCTAAAAACCCAAGCATTATATGTATATAAGGTGTTTGTTATAAACAGTGTATATAACACATACATTATACATATTATATGTTTATACATACATACATATATATCAAAAAAACGTATCAGGGTGATTTGGAAATACAGCTAAAAGCAAAGTCAGTCCAGCCTGCACCCTATGGCTGGACTGTTCAGCCATCATGGGTGAATTGCAGTTAGAAATCTGGTCTCCCGACAGTAGCTTTTGCAATGGGAACTGCCTCATTAAGCACGGCTGTCTGCATCTCCCAGTGAAAAATATCAGCACAGAAATGATGATACAAGGGAGCTGGTTGCTGACTGCCTGCACTAGAGACTCCTGAGATCTGTCTGTGACTCCCAGAATTTATTCAAAGTAGCCCTAACTGAGGGAGCTCAGAGCTACTCTAAACTATGTTAATACAAATTTTCATACAATAAATTAAAAAAAAAAAAAAAAAAGTGGTCCCAAGGGCATGTGAGCCAGCTGGCGCTGGCCATTTTCACACACTCCCTCCACACCGCATCCTGGCATGGAGACTGCTAACACAGCTTTCTGTTACCAGAGGAAACCCCCACACTTTCCCTCTGGAGGCTGAGCCTAGGGTTTAAGGCTGGGCAGTCTGGCTTACGTATTCAGTCCAGACAGCACTGTGTTGAAGCCACGCTCAAAAAAATCTCTGCAGAGCAGAGGAGGCGGCACGTGGCTACAGGCTGCTTGGGCACATCACAGCCTTCCTCCAGGATGGGCCTCTGTGGTATAGCCAAAAGGGGGTTCACACCATCCCACTGGTCTACCCCAGCTTCACAGGCCATGCTGGTTTTAGGACTCCCAAATGAAATGCAGTATCTCACAACTTGACTTCTCTAATTACTTTAAAGCTTGACCCTCACTAACCCATGTGGGCACTGACATGGATCTGCACAAACTGGGCTACCGTTCAAGGGTCCACTGGTCTGCTCTGTGTTGCAGACCAGGTACCACAAAAGCCCAAGGTCTCATCAGCTCCACAAATACAGCTAATAAACTACTAACACCTCAGGCAACTAAATCACAGTGCTGCTGTGCTCCATCTATTTAAAACACAGTCAGTGCCAGGACTAAGGCTCTGAACTTCCCCTGAGAAAGCTTTGGGTGACCCTCACTCGCCTTATAACAAAATAAACTAGGGTGTGCGGGGGTGTGTGTGTTTGCATAAGCTTGACTGTAAAAGCCTGACTCCCTTGCCTGATGCCTTAACCAGGACCAGAAGAAGAGATTGCTGACTTGGAATGGAGTTTCTTAAGAGAAAAATGAACTGAAGAAAGGTTTTTCTGCGCTGAAGCACAGATCAGATGTGGAGTCCAAAGTACTGCTATTTTAAAATGCCTTTTGCAAACAAAGGGTCACGAGTTTCCAAGCTGTCCAAAGAATCGCTCTTGCTATAACCATACATAGGTCAGGATTCAGCACTGTCCAACAGCGAGATTCATGAGCTGGGCCTCCCACAAGCATCCTTGGGGAGAGGAGCACAAGGTAAGCCGCCTTCCACTTCTGTCAACAGAAGCTCAGCTGCATTTTTCTAAGCCTCATGCCATGGTCTGCATACTTAGTTTTTCAATACAGTATTTATTTCAATTGTAAATTGTAAGCGTCATTAAAATACCTACTTCAGAGCTTTTCCATGCACCTCCAGCATAATCTTCTGAACTTTAACTCAATTTACAGGCCTGAACCCTACTTCAGAAAAAAATGTTTTTTAAAACCCATATTTATTACTTTGGTTCTTTTAAAGTAACAACAGTAATATGAAGGTATAAAATACTAGATTTTGCCTTTTTGTAGTTTCTTAAGGGATATTTGTTTTGAAGATTGTAGTCCATAAAATAAAGAAAATATGTATTTAAAGTGCATTGTTTCTAATCAAGGAGACTTTAGAACTGAATTTATTCTCAATAAAAATACCTTATTGATGTTCCCAAAACATAGATTTAAAGCTATTCTGACAGCCCGGGACAATAAAAGACTCTATTACCACCTACTTTTGACAGAAATAAAGTTTCAAAAAGTACCTGTGAGCTGGACAGAAGAAGATACCCATGAGGTCTTAAGAAACAGAGGTGGGCACCTTAGTGCTTCTTCTGACCCAGACTGAGGTTTATGTGGGCATTTCCAGAGTTGCCAATGAACACTATTGGTAAAAACAAGCCCAGGAATTAGACACATGGACCATATGCAAATATCCTCAACCACTATCTGGTCTCATCACTTCTATCTGTGCAGGCTTGCAGCGCCATGTTTCCATCCATGCTGCCTTACTAACTTTTCACAGGCCATGCCCCCACCCCTCCTAACATACTCTCTCCCATACTCCCTGTCACAGCCTTCTAGAAAGGCATCAGTGTGGGTCTGCAGGTAAGGGGAGGCTGAGGGGCTTCAGCTGGGTTTGCTGCTCCTCAACTATCCAGCCCATTCTTCCTTTTTGCTGGGTCTAGACACACTCGCCTTCTTCCCTTTTACCTCGTCCCTCCCCTGAAGAATATCATAGAATCCTTAAAGTTGGAAAAGACCTCTAAGATCATTGAGTCCAACCATCAACCCAACACCACCGTGCCTCCTAAACCATGTCCTGAAGTGCCACATCTACACATTTTTTGAACCCCTCCAGAGATGGTGACACCACCACTTCTCTGGGCAGCCTGTTCCAATGCCTGACCACTCTCTCAGTCAAGAATTTTTCCCTAATATCCACTCTAAACCTCCCCTGGTGCAGCTTGAGGCCATTTCCTCTTGCCCTATTGCTAGTTACTTGGGAGAAGAGACTAACACCCACCCCACTGCAACCTTCTTTCAGGTAGTTGTAGAGAGCGATAAGGTCTCCCCTCAGCCTCCTCTTCTCCAGGCTAAACAACCCCAGTTCCCACAGCTGCTCCTTATCAGACGTGTTCTCCAGACCCTTCATCAGCTTCGTTGCCCTTGTCTGGACATGGTCCAGCACCTCAATGTCCTTCTTGTAGTGAGGGGCCCAAAGCTGAACACAGTATTCGAGGTGCGGCCTCACCAGTGATGAGTACAGGGGCACCATCACTGCCCTGCTCCTGCTGGCCACACTATTTCTGATACAAGCCAGGATGCTGTTGGCCTTCTTGGCCACCTGGGCACACTGCCTGCTCATGTTCAGCTGGCTGTCAGCCAACACCCCCAGGTCCTTCTCAGCCGGGCAGCTCTCCAGCTACTCTTCCCCAAGCCTATATCGTTGCATGGGGTTGTTGTGACTAAAGTGCAGGACCCAGCACTTGGCCTTGTTAAACCTCATACAGTTGACCTTGGCCCATCGATCCAGCCTGCCAGATGCAACAGCTCAACATAGGGAAAACAGGCAGCAGGACCTACTGGTGGTCTTAGGCTGCCACCAGCAGCCTGATGCTCTCTACACCCTAGTTGATCTTGCTTCATGTCTAAACTGGTCCCAACACACTTGGCTTTCCTCTCCAAGATACTGAGTAGGGTCTACAGCCCTGAAGTAGGCTGAAATTTCAGATGCTGTTTCAGATGATACAGCCATATGTGGTCACCAGGAAGGCTCCACAGCTCCCTTTCAGTCCAGGGAAAAGCAAATGCTTGTAAACAAATTAATATTGTTTAGCATTAAATACGTTTGCCTCTATGTGATATGTATTCCACAGTATATCGGAAAATATCTTTCTTCTAAACAAGAGAAAAACTGAGTATAACCGATTAATTTCAATACCCTTAAAACATAACAGGAGGCTGTTTTGTTATGGCCAGCAGGGTACTCAGCACTAAATACTAACATTACTTTATGAAGAGGGCACGGTCCATGACATACGAGCAAACATATATTTCCCAAGCAAATGGTTCACTTAAAGCATATGGGTAAAGAAAAGCCCCGCGTGGAAGTACACAGAACTGAAGCCTAAGTCTGTAAAACTTCAGAGATGCAAAAGCAGCACATATTTACAACAAGGTTTTTTACTGATGTCTGCAAGTGTAGTAGATTTTTAACTTTACTGATGAGCGGAATTGTGCCCAGAAATCTGAAACTGTTCAGAATTACTGTTAAATACAAACCCCTCGAAAATGCCTACAAGCAAAATTTAGTCCTTTTTTGTTGTTGTTGTACCATGGTGTGCTATCAGGAACACTAATCATTCCCCTAAAACAGAACTTCTGCTAGTTGAAACATACAGTGTCTCCTTACAACCATCCCCTTTTTCTTATACAACCTACATTTTGTATTCAAGAATGAACATATTTAAAATTAATCAAGCCACTTTTTGCATTTCTTTCTGTAAGCGCTGCTGGCCATTGCATTGCTGTAACACATCATCAAGGAAATGGCCAGCGGTAACAAGAGTTCTGCAGGCTGACAAGACAAGCAACTTTTATTAAATGCAAACTGTCAACTTTTGTACTTTAGATAAATGCTTTGATTTAGGAGGGTCAGAGACAGGCAGAAGGTGTCAGCAGACAGATTGGAAGGTCTCTGGGACTTTTCAAGAGATTTATAGGTTGACTTTTGTTTAACTGTTTGGGTTTTAAGCATTTTGGTGTCTTTGAGATACTCAAACCCAAGTTGACATACCTTCTAATGCTGCTGTGTGCTGACTGTGCAAGTTTAATAAAAACACTGCAAATTTTCACTGTTCTCAGTGGTTTAGCAGGAAACCTCAATAGTCTTATAGGTAAAATGACCTAGAAATAGCCTTTGATCTGCAGTCTACGCATGCATCATAAAAATACAGAAACACAGTCAGCACCAAATACTGTGACCAAGGCCTGGGTTTTGTGAGTCACCAGGGCTGCAGTTCGTTTTGCATGTAATGAAATTATCATTGCTCTTCTGCATCGATAGAGCAGTAGGATCAAAATTCTCGTGACCTGTGGGTAGGGGGAGAGGCTATTGTTCTCTGCTGAAACACTTTTATACTTGGTTGGCCCCTGGCAGCCCTGGGACTGGTTCTAGCTCCAGGGGGAGCAGGCTTTTTGCCTGTGACAACAAAGCAGTCCTGGTTCTGCCACTTATGCCAGAGATGTGATCAAATGATGGCTGCTAAGGGCAGGGAAGCATTTGTGGGGTGGCAGCTGCTGTTGGGGGAGGATGGAGGAACTTCTGGCAGAAACACCTCTGTCCTCAGTTGGTTTTGCTTGTCCTTCCTCCCTTGGCATCTCCTGTGCACAGGCATCTCATCCTGTGGCAGGGAAAAACATGTCCCCTTGCACTGCTCAGAAGCCCATGGGGGGTGTGGGAGCACTGCTGCCAAATAGCCTCCTTGAAATCAGGAACTGGGTGGCCAAAGCCCCCAAGCTCCAACCCTTCGTGCACTTCCTGGAGGGCCTGGTGATACGAAAGGGGCTCTGTTCCTAAGGACACCATCAGCACTTCTGCTCTGGACTCTGCATGTGTCCCCCTTGCTGCTGCTAGACCACTAGTGATGGCAGAGCCATGGCAGAGCTTTCTCTTGAAATGTCACTTTTAAAAACAGAAACATGGAAAGTAGTTCTTTGCTTTGACTTATTATGGAAAACACATGTGAGCAGAAGGTAGTACGACCCACCTGCTTGAATATCCTGCCCAGTGCAATATCCTATCCTTTGCTGTTGGAAGTAATTTGAAAGAACATTTTCAACTTTTCCACACTTGCTAGCCAGTTTAAAAAGGAGATTGCTAGTGGTGTTACAATAGCTGCTTACTTTTACCTGTGATAGCTGCTTTTCTGTATGTGTTTTCTTGATGTTTTTGTAGAAGAGGTATTTCCTTAACCCTCACATGGTTTGGGAAAAAGGTTTGCATCTTAGATTTTCATTTTAATTTTGTTCTTAAATATTAAGAACAAAAATGAGACTTATCGGCTCCCTGGAGGATATTTAAGGTATGAGCTGTGAGCCAGATGCAGACCATAAAACTCCACAGTTGAGACTCTTTGCAGACAGCTGCAGTCACCTACCAATGGAGACTTCAGATGCAGCATGCATTGCAGCCAAGCCCCCTGGATCAAGGGAGAATATTTAATGCTCTGACCCAGGACCTCCATGGGACACATTCCTATCTTAAAAGCATAGATGCTGTTATTAATTTGATTTTATACAAAATAACTTTTCCCACTGGGGCTCCTGGCCAGGGGAAGATTTACATGAGACACCGTAGTCGTCTACACATAAAATAATTATGAGAAAGAGAAGGTTTTCCTCAAATAAATGCAGCATAGAGGTGCTCACGAATATGTAGACTTACTTGTATTGTTGCTTTTCATCTTGTATAGACTGAAATTATATTTTGTTACTGCATTAATCCCATGTTCCATGGAAGAGAGAACCCTGCTGCAGTATTGCTGGAAAATGCTCGGCTGCCCAAGAACATCCGAATCACAGACAAACCCAGCAGGTTCCCCATTGCTAAGTTTTCACTGCTGGTTAAATGCCTGAAGTACACAACTCTATCAGGCACAAGAAATAAAGTTCTTGTCCCAAAATGCCAATCTAAACAAGTCCAAAAGTTCACACATACCATCAGCTGTGCAACACGCACCAAAAGAATTATAGTGTGGGTACGCTCACCACTTTCAAACAGTTTGAGAGGCAGCCTCCCTATGAATTCCAGACAGCAAAGTCCAGAGACCTCAGGATGCAGGAATCCATCACTACCCAACCAGAGGCAGGTTACATGTCTTACATCTGCTCCGGAATGGATAAGCAACATGATAGGGCTATACTGAGCCTTATTTTGTGTAAGGGTAGGTTTTTAAGAAAATGAGAACAATAAGCAGTAGGAAATGAAAAGAAAAACACAGAGAAAGAGGCTGAAGTTGCTCAAAGCCAAAAAAGCATTGGTAAGACAGTTCTTAGTTTTTGGGTCAGGTTCTTGGTTAACAAAGTTTGGGCTGCTTTATCCCATGTGTGCCTGCAGGACTTTTGTGCCTGCTTTGCAAACAAAAGGACTGTAGCTAAGATATCCATGTCCATCATCACCTTTGTACAACGGACCCATCCTACAATACCCCATATTTTTGGTTACCAACTTAGGTTGAAAGTAACCCCATGATGTCAAGACACAAAGTTAATTTGTGACGGGTTCAGCCTGGTCATAGCTCCAGAAGTCTGCAGTGACCACTAGATAAACTCAAAATATATTTCTTCATGCAGGATGCTTTTGCACACATTATAGACATGTAAGTAATGACTTGAAGATGCAGAGTCATGACTTGCATTTTAAATTGAAGTACTGATGCCATCTCAGCTCACGGCTGTTTTTAAAGATTAGCAGCATTAAATAACATCTAAATATATTCCATAATCCATTTCAAAGCACTGTGCTACACATAAACAGAAGTGAATGGTTTCGGGGCTTCTAATTCATTTAGGTGCTTTTCTTGAAAGTCTTGCCAACTGTTAGTATGTTGGAGGAAAATGTTTCTGTGCTCATTTAAGTGTTGAGAGGTTCAATGCTGAAAATTGTTTCATTCCATTAGACCATTAGACAAATGATACCACATGGATTCCATACATAAATCAGAGCAAAGACTTAAGGGCAAAAATTAACAGATTTTGTTCAGCTGGATGTGACTATGTTTGTGCTTGTTACAAAAAGAGCTTTTTTTTTCTTAAATAATATTATTTGTTTGTACTGGCACAATGTGTTTAGCACAGGATTTATCGGTGTGTCTCAGTCATCTATTAACTTCATCCACTGTCTCAGATGTTTAGGGTTCCTTACCCTATATTGAGTGAAAAATGGGCACCAAAGCCACAGGGTGACCTGAACTGACCTAAAGTTTGATTGCCTCCATCCCAGTTCATGGGTGAGAGAGCTGGTGTTGACTTCCAGTCTTCTGTAATTGATTTTCTTTTGACCTGCAGTGTTTAATTTTGTTCACCAAGGAGCATCTAGATCATCTTTGTTGTCTGTTTGTGAGCGGGTGAGATCAGCGCACCATATGCAGGTCTGGGCCCATGGGGGTCACAGGCAGCTGTCCCCTACTGAGGGACCACCAAGGTCCATTCTGGACACAGAAACAAATCTTTCATCCTTTAACACTGGGTAGCACCATAACATTTAAAAGGTTTTCCAGAAATGCTCGGCTTCATTCTAAATCAACATTTAGTGCCAAATTGAAAAAAAAAAAACCAACTTCCTTATAAATAAACTAACAAAATTTTCTTCACTTTTTTATTTGACAAGTATTTTTGCAAGTGCAGACGCTTTTGTTTTCAGAAAACAATCTGGCAAGACTTTATGCTGGTGATGTCTCTGTTCTGGTGTCCATATATGTCCTCAAATAACAGCACAAATATAGTAATAATAACAGGTATAACCAGACCATTAATAGGCACCCTAGAAATAACAGATGTCTTCGCAAGTATAACAGTGTGTTCCCAGGAGCCTGTTCTATCACCTGCATTACTCTCCCCGGTGCATGCTTGAAGGTTCATTCATATGGTCAAGGTAAATAATACCAAGGCGAAATTATTAAGTCCACCAGGCAAAACAACGCTCGACTCTTCCAAAGATAACGATAGCGTCAGTACCTCAAAGCAAAACCTCTGTACTCAGATTCAGAACTCACTTTTTTTTTTTCTTCTAAACACAAATGCATGACCATGTCTCATTTTCCTTAATCCTGTTAATAGAAGAAATACTTCTGTTTCCAAACAAGTATTTCAAAGCTGGTTGCATCCTGCGGGAAGATGCAGTTCCTGGACAGCATGGAGCACCACCATTATTTACATGAAGGTGCTTCCTGTTAGCATGGTATCCTCCATTCCCTGGCCTCATATTTTGTTTGGTGCATGTGGCTATGTGAATCTATAAACAGGAAGCACACTTGGAAGATCATCTAAATAAACCCTGGTGTGTATAATTCCCTGGCAGGTTAATGAGGAAGAAGCTGGCCAAAAGAAGAAAATTATACGTGAGACAACAATTCTTATGAAAGTAAAAATCTCCATATGTGGGACCTCCATAGTGACTAAAACCAGGATAGTAGTAAAACACGGAGCAAAAAGAAAACTAGACTTGACTGTGACGTATGTTTTCACATGAGCAAAAGCATACACATATATTCAGTCCCCATGTGGCCTCAGGTGAAGGCAGAGGAGTTACAAAGACGGGATTGCCTCTCAATACATTTGCAGTTAAGTGCTGTGCCACCCTTGCTCTCTCTTCAGCTGGCTTTACGTCTCCTTCTGTTGACTTTACACCCCCAAGATGCCCAAAGCAGGCAGGGTGGTCAGGCAATGGGCATGTCATAAGCAAATGCTAAAAAGCATCTAATTAAACACGGACAGTAAAACTGTTGAAAATTTTGTATCAATTGTCAACTTTCTGTCCCGTTTCCAAAAACTCCCAGAGATTCTTGCTCTTCGTATTAGATTCTACTTTCTAACTCAAAAAATTGTTCATATAAGCAATGTTATTTTACTTTAGTTCTCAGATGGGGCTTTATTTCATCCAGATGTTACTGCTCATACCCCTGTCTTCATTTAAAGCAACACTTTGTAGAATACCTAATCTTTAAGTCACTTTTACTTTAATTCACCACTATACTTTTTAAATGACTGTGTTTGACATAAACCACTGGCTGGTTTCACAACTGTGGTGTCTCCACCTTTGGCAAACTGTTCACTTATTTATTCGATCCTTTTTTAATGGAATTGCTGGAACCACTTAAAATCCATTAATAAACTACAAATTTCAAGCACAAATCGCATTTGTGTGAATTAGTGAAACTGGGAAGACTGAATAACTTCTACTTCATAAGAAATCAAGTCTGCTGTAAATGTGTAACTACAGTCTTCAAAAAGCTCAAAGATTTTCCACAAATACTGTGAATTAAATCCATGTTTTGCAATATTTATCCACTTTTCATTCTCCTTTTTTGAGTTTTTATTTTCTAGCACATTCTATGGACTTTATGCATCTAATCTGTTGTCACTGTCAGCTACAAATTCATCTGTACACACTATATTAAGCAATTATAATATATGCATACATATTATTCTTTTCCATGCCATATAATATTCCTTGGAGACTAGATCATCTGCTTGCTTATGCCCCTTATTGATTCCCATGCTGATGTGCCAGACAAGTACAGAGTTTCTTGGCTTTATCTTTAAACCAAAGAAAAACTAAACTGCATCACGTCACAGCCACTGCTGAAAGTTCAGCTGTTCAAAATGAAATCGGCTTGAAACAAACTCAACCTTTGCAGTTAGTGTCCTCAAATAAATTTTTTGAGAAGTTAAATGATGTAAGGATGTAGATTCTTGAATTAGGCAAAACAAATTAAAATCATCAGGAAAGCTTGGACTAAAATGTTTTGGAAGCTGATTTCAAATTTATAAAAATTGTAGTATAAGCATGAGAACAGGTAATAATTTAAAAAATATACAAGCACTTACAAGATAAACTAAATAGTTGGAAACCCTACTTATACACCAAAGTCTCAGCAGGGTCTATACTCGCTAAGCAAGGGGGGATAACCTCGGTGTGGTATTAAATGAATAAACCCACTGCCCATTAGGGGCATTGCAGTGATCTCCCAATGCCCTCTCCAGCTCTGGCCAAAATTTGGCCCTGATTATGTTAGAAAGGTGGTCCTGGAGTTTCTCTCAAATAGCCGAGACAGGAATTTAGTCTGGTATGTTCAGTTCTCTCAGTCTTATTGCTGGGTTTTGGAGAGGTGAAGGAAATGATGATATGGTCTGCCTCAACCATATACCCAACCAGCATCTCTGACTCTTTCCATCACATCTTAACAGCCTTAACACATTAGCACATCATCCCACTCACCATTTTTTCCCAAATACAAAGACCAATACTGAAACTGAATATGACAGCTGTAGCTGCCTCAAACATACACTTTATCTTGCATGTTCCATTTCTTTCCTCCTTCCTCCCAACCCACAGCTTGCACACCATTTTGCTTTTGAAACATTTTGCCCTTGTATTATCTCCTCTCACTTTCCCTACATTTTCTCCCTTCTCTTACGCCTCTTCCCTAGAAGAAAATGACTTCTGGGAAACTGAATGCCTTTGGACTAGTGCTGGAAAGAATTCAATTGCTGCAGGTGTCCAAAATTGCCAGAGCCTTATACTTCCTTAAAAACCAGGGTAGAGGAGCCGTTTCATATTTCACCTTTTCTGCTGTTGCAATACATACATGCAAGTGGCTGTTGGCAACACAAAAAGGATCCAAAGAGCTCCCAGCATCTCTCACTGCTGTTTGCTGTGTGCTAAGGAGCATTATTACCCCAGACCACTCGAACCAGCTTCAGCTGCAGCACAAGGAGAGAATAACATTACATTTTTCTCCCTCCAAGAGAAGCACAAGCTCCTTCTTGGAGCTTACTCCTGGCTCCTCTCAGCCATCACTGCAGATCCATGTCATGCAGCTTTTGCATCCCGAGTCATACAAAGTCCATGTAGATCTTACCCTGTTTCAATTAATTGCACCTCTCAATCTCTCCACTGGTCTTTAAGTCCCTTCTCTCTTTGGAGACTGAGGAGACCAGAAAGAGGCCAAATATCCAGAGCTCAGGGCTCCCTTAAGAAGGATGCACTTTCCAGAAAGGAATACAGTTACAAGCAGCATTCAGGCAACATGGTGTTAGGTGTCTGTTCTCAGGCCAGCATGGAATAGAAACAGCAGCCCCAGCTTTGTCCCAGCAGCTTTATACCCCCTTGGTTTCTCCAGTGAGGTATTCCTGATTTACACTGATATAAAAGAGAGAAAGAAGAGAGAGAGATGTGTCAGGGCTACAGGGTTTTGTAGCTGACACAGCCAAGAAGCAAGAAGGAAGAAATCACTCAAAAATCTTTCTCTTACAAAACGCAGAGTAAGACTGCGTAAGAGGATTTGATGATACTGATTTAGTGGCAGGGAGAGAGACAAGTATGCACCAGTAGAAACATCTATTTTCCTAGCTGTTCTGATAGACAAGACTAAATTTTAACAATGTTGGCCCAGGCCTTCACCAGTTCTGGTTTGTCCCATGTCATGTTCAGCTCATCTGTCAGAGAGTGGCAGGCAGTGTTATCATCATCGAAAGAAAGGAAAACCAGCCAAGAATTCAAACAGAAAGATGTGATCTGCCATAATAAGAAAACAATTTTTTTTTTCTGACTTTTCCCAACAAGCTGAGGGCTATACTGTCTCCAGAAAAAGATAAATGAGACTCAAATCTGCATTATGTTAGCAGAAACCACCTGTGGTTAATTACAACTAGATAAAGGAATGACTTGTCTTTTGGTCCAAATCTTCTGTCTTCGAGACCCATATCTGTTCCAAACCACACAAAAGAAAGGTTTCAGTTCTGATTTATTCTGTGATAGGCAATGGATGGTATTCACCCCTTCCACTCCTCACTCCTCCTGTGCGCTCCTATAGCTGGCAGCCCCTGGTACCACGTGATTCGCCTTACCTTCGTGATTTAATGAATCTGAGTGGGGGTGAATTGTGTGACTAAATTAAAATGTTTCCCCCAGCAAACAATATGTTAGGGCTCAGGCATCCCTTTCTACTGGCAGTGGGTTTCATTCTGTGAGGGCTCCTTTCATGCAGGAAATATCATTTTTTAACCAAAGCAAAGAATACACTTCTTCCTTTGATGACTAGTGTCAGCGTTAGATGCATACTAAAATTTGATAGGAGGCCAGATGATATATTCTCTCTAATATCAAACTGGTCCTTGGAGATATTCCCTTTCAGACAAATCCACTATTCTGACTCACATCAGAGATGAGAGACAACACCAAGAGTGGCCTTGCAGCACATTTTAAAAGGAAACTCTTTTTTAGGGTAGCAGAAAGCTTCAGGGTTTTTTATCTGTTGTACTTTAGTGTGTTGGTAATTTTTGTGTGTGCATGCTGGACCTGACCACTGTGTTACTTGCCAGAAGCATGTCTCCCAACTACAGCAGAGTATATCACATCAGTTTTATGCTATCTCTTAATGGTTTCTAAGCAGTGACTTCATCAGGGCTCTGACATACAGTTAGTGCTTCATGCAGACTAAATAACATTATGCAGAACTTCCTTTGTTCTAAAGGCTGTTTTGCATGTAGAGGAGGGATCCAAGGCTTATCCCAGACTAGGTCCTTTTGATTAAACACAATGTAATTCTATTTTTCCTCTGCGTGCCAACAATAATCACCATATCTATCAGTTCAACCACATAGCTGTCAAATTTAGATGCTGCGTTTACTTTTCTGAAGCTATTATCAACCACATTTGTTCACCTAATTTCAGTCTAGTTACAAAACAGGGCCATACTATGGACTTCTTGTGTTTTTGTTGCGTCTAAATTGACAATTTTCTGCTAAGTTAAAGTCTAACCTGCTGTATTTTTGAGAAATCAGGAACCCATCTCATGCTTTCATTGACATCTAACTCTGAAATGCAAGCATTTGTGAACAGACGTGTTCTCTGGGTGATCCACTCCGTTTCTGCTGTAATGGGGGGGGGGGGGGGGGGGGGAAATATGATCCTGTGTCTTCCAGACAGCAGTGTGAGAGCTGTGACCGTATGCAAAGAGCCAGAACAGACAAAACCCCGAAGAAGGAATCCAAATGCTACCAAACCACATAAGTATTTAAATAGATTGTTTTTATTCATAGTCAAGCCCTTCCCTGTCACCGGGTGCATCTCCACAGCCCGAGGCAGATAGCTTCCAGGAAGTTTTCTTGGGGGCATAACACCCCATAGAAGAGCCCTGCTGCCAAGAAAAGTTTCTTTATTTTGCTGTTTAAGTGTTATTTAACAGTCTTCTGTTAACGTGCCTGAAAGCCTGGAGCTGGCTTGCACTCAGCCATGTAGCCATAGGCTTCATTCCTTTAAACTCTCCAAAGCTTTTTGCCCTGTTTTTCATTATTTTTCCCCTTGCTCCTAACCCCTTTTGCTGCAGTTTCCTCCCAGCCCATCAGTGAAGAGCAACAAGGTCATGGCATGACTCCAATGCCCTGCCCTCCTCAGGTGTTGTGACCGCAATAAAGGGAGGTGGCCCAGCATCCCCATAGCACATGCTGGTAACCCGCTGCTCCTCCTCGGGGCATGGGGAGCAGGGCAAGTTCCAGCCATCTCTCATGGGGTCACCAGTGCCCTAGGAGAGGGTAAGGAGAGGTGCTAGCAATGGGTTTGACATTGGGGGTCAATATGAGGACGTGGGTTTGGCTGTGGAAGAAGAATTCAATGTATGCCAGGAAAATTGCCTGAGCATCAGCCCCAAGTGGACATGAAACTCAGCAATCTTCACGGTTTGATGAATGTCTGCCATTTTGACAGGAAATGCCAAATGCCTTGAATTAATTATGTTTTTAACATTTTCCTGCTGGAGAGAGTGCTTTGGTCCATTTGAAATAATGAAGCTTAGACAAACAAACAAGAACTGAAAAGGCTAAAGTCATTGCTGTTAATCTATCTTCGATGAAATTAATGGATATTTACCCTCCTTCTGCCCCCTTCCCCTGCCCTGATTTTCTTCTACAGAACAGAACCCATATTTCAAAGGAGTTTGCTGTAGCCTCTCCACATAAATGCCTCAAATTAAAAAAGAAACTCAGAATTCAACAGCAATAGTCAATAGAAGTGAAGTGGTGGATTTAAGGTGCCTTAGAGAGCTGCACCAGATAAGCAGGCAAGGCTGCTGCTGGGGAAGTGGTGTCAAAGTGGTACCGCACAGGGATAGGCAAATTATTGTGATAATCCTAAACTGGCCTCTAAGGGGCAGTAACATTAGAGCAAATTAGAGCAGTCAAATGGAAAAATAAAAAATAAACAAATTTCTAAGCAGAGAGAGGCTTATAAGGGAGGGCCATGAAAGGTTAGAAAAAGCACAGAAGAAAACTAGTAGCAAAATCCCAAATGGTTCACTGCCATTTGGAAACACTGGAAAAGCAAACATTCACCACAAATTATTGACCTCAGGTTCCCCGAAGGGAAAGAATATCTAGATTAGACACACTTCATGAGGGAATTATCACATGGACCTTCAAATTAAATGCTGGTATTTTCTTTAAAGGCAGAACTTCCAGTGCAAAGAGTGAGCATTGACCCTAGAGTGGGGATTGTCTCTTTTACAGACAGCAGGGAGAAAATGACATCACCGAAATCCTTAACTATTATTCAACAAAACTGACCTTAGCTGTGCAGAATGATCAGTAAAACTTCAAAGGAGTTAGAAGTTTGGTGAGAGAATGAACTAATGCCAAGTCCACTAAAAGATACTCCCTCCCAAATTACAGTTGATTTATAGAAGTGAGTTGTTTCATCCCAGACAAAGCACCTGCCACAAAGCTACTGGGCAGACTAGAAGAGTTTTAAAGGACTGCCCTTTGAGAATTATTTCTGTCCAGATATAAACCAACATTTAAACAGAATAAATCAAGTCTTCTGTTGAGGTGATTATTCGGAGCACAGATTTTGCCTGTGTTATTGATAGCTGCATTTTTTTTTTTCTTTTGCAAAATCCTTTTCAAAGTTTGGCTTGAAAGGAGTTTGCAGTTTAGGAGGCCTTGTATACATGTACTTATACAGAATGTTTTATATTTAACAGCTATTTGCACTGATCCACAAATTCCAGAGCAAGACAGGTCTTCATTTAAGTAGCATCCATATTCCCACAGCCAAATTTCTTTGCAATTTCCCAGGCAATATTCACTTTTCCAGCAGAGGGGAAAAGCGATACAGAATAAATGATCAATTAAGAAATCTCCCTTTCTTTTATCTGTCCCCAACTTCGTAGGAGAATCTGAGGAAATTGTACTCTGACTGGGACCTGTTGGGGCAGTTTGGCTGTCTCCCAGTGAATGCACATGGATTTCTTTCTGCTGGGAGCAAGGTGCACACCTGGATTTCTCCGTGAGACAGAGTCATGGTGGGCCCAGACTCCCAGGAATGCCACATTGCTTCTCAGTTCCCTGCTTTAAATGTTATTGTATGTTATAGCAGCGTACATTAGTTCCCATCTGGAGAGTGACAGCAAGTCTGCTTGATTTTCCTGCTAGAGGAATAGCAGTTGTAAGATTTTAAGGTACTACAGGACAAGGAAACTAGAGTGATGTCTGGCTGTGCTAAAAATTACCTTGTGATATAGGAAAGCTGCCTGTGACGTTTCCCAGAAAATCTAACTTGAAATGCGCTTCTGAAAGAGGTTTTCAGCACACAAACTGGCATTTGAGCAAACCCCAGTTTTACCCAGGAGACTCTCTGTCCCCATTCTATCGAAACAGCAGGTAGGTTTTTCAAAACAGACATATGGTTAAACACGCCCAATTTATTTATTCATCTGTATCCACTCCTTTGACATGTCTGTACAGATGCCACCAACCAGGCAACCACTGGGCATGTGTTTGTGCTGGTGCCTGATTCACAAATACTGATCCGCTACTTGCACAGGTCAGGAGCACACGAAGACATGGCCACAGTGTGGACTTCATTTTAATATCTGACCAGGATGCTAGTGTTTATTATTGCTGCCAGTGTTCAGAGAAAAATTTATACAGAACAGATATTTACTTTTAGGTTACTTCCTAGAACTAAGCATCAGAGTGGAGAAAGGGAGGGAAAAAATCCAAAGGCCAAAAGAAAGCCCAAATAGTTACTTTTTTCCCCAGGAAAATAACCTGCCCATAATTCTGGGGTACTGAATAGTTGTTTGTAAAACCAGTGAAGAAATAGCTAGTAATAATGATCCATAGGAGCATCATTGGAGTTCAGTGCTAACTCTCTTCATGTAAACATGCTGATTTCTAGAGTTCGGAGTATCCTTTGTGGATAACGACATCCATTCACTCTCAGGCTTCATTTTGAAATTGAGAGATTTGTACTTTACTTCGGAAGAAGAAAGCTGAGATTTTTTCAGAAACTGAGGGCTGACAAGCTGTATTAATTACAATAGTGAGTCTCTCAGGCCAAGCCCTGCCAGAGGCCAGAAGAGTGCGTAAAATACTCCAGAAGCATAAAATACCATTTTCTGCAGTCAGTCGCTGCCCTTTCGTCATAAATCTCAAAGATCCTTTAACCTTTGGGATGTACTGCTTTTGCAGAAGATAGGAATAGAGTTGCTTACTCAACTTCTCAGAGAATGAAATGCCTGTATGGAGACAGCAAAATAACTTTTGTATTACTTTTCCTGTAGTATTCCTAAATTATTGCAAATGCAGCAGCCTGTCAATTGCAATTACTGAAAGAGAGGGATGACCAGTAGGTCACTGTTCCCAGATATCCCAAACATGTCAACTTTCATTATTGTATCTTAATATCATCCCTTCTCCAATTACTATTTGCATTCTACCACACACTGGCCACTTGCTTTTCGGATGAAACTGCTAGTTATTGAGTAGGACTGATTTATAGCTAGGAATGAAAATGCATTCCTGAAAGCAGTAAGGTGGCTTGTAAAACTACGGTTTGGGTTAAAGCATAATTGAACGTCTAAGCTGCACTTAGACTTGTTTTCTCTTGTTTCCCAAACCCTTGATCTCCCCCATCCCTCCCAGCTCTCCTACAATTTCTGGATCCTGCGCCAAAACCTGATGTTGCATCGCTGTGCTTTTACAAACTGGTACAGAAAGCATAAGTATTTTGGCCCTTAATTTTGGGAAAGTTTTCCCAAAACAATTATTCTTTCAGGAAGCATGAACCCATGTGCCCAGTGATGACCTTTTATTGCAGCTGCTGAGCATCTTAGGCAGAACAAGAGTCAAGAAAGGCAAACTTGTGCCCTTCTTCCTCTCTGTCCTGGAGCTCCCCAGCTTGGAGGTTTGCCAGGATCCACAGCTGGGGTCAGATAGGGAGAGCAACTGAGGTCCAAGGTCAAACTGCAGGGCTAGTGGGAGAGGTTTGCTGGGGCCTGGAGGGGAGAGGAGACGGGGAATGTAATGAGCTCAGAGAATGGGGAACTCGACAAAAAAATGCACCGAGGGCAAGCAGATGAATGGACATCGTCTCTCAAAGGACAGGGGAGTTTTCTTTTTTCTGCAGAAGCCAGACCCCATCTCTCTATCAAGTTATATAAACATAAGAAGTAGTCAAGCAAAAATACATTTACCTAGTGCAAACAAACTGAATTAAGTAATACAATGGAAATTAATTCTCTGAATACAGCAGCTCTCCTGAAATCACCAGGAGTCAGTTTATCTTTGCTACAGGCCATCATGTGGGAAAAGCTTCCCATCTGGCTTGCAAAATAGAAAAAGAAAAAAAAGATGCATCCACTGGGATTTTGTTGTTTCTGTTGTTTTATACCAGATGAGGCTGCAACAAAGCCCAAGTTCCACATTTCCCCCTTGGCCAGCTTTGAGGGAATGCAGGTAAGCTCCTCCTTTCCTATCTCAGGATGGGAAAACTGACTAAAGGAGGCTCTGAACTGGGGAGAAAAGTTCAGATATCTTCTGCATCCAGAGAAGTAACAGGCTAGAATGGGTGAGAGCCATTTCTAATTACAAATGTGCCGGGAAGTGTAACCAGAAAGGTTCTTCGGATTACAGCAAGGCTTTAATTGATAACAGTTAACAAAGGGACAACTCCACAGGGATGCTCAGATGCGGTCAAGATGGGCTTCTTACAAAGTTAAGTCAACATGGCAGAGAAAAAGCAACCCTCGAGCCCTGGGGCCGAGGCCGTTCCAGGCCACCGCACTCGCTGCGGGGAATCTTTTTGCAGTGGCATTTCGCCATGTGTCAAGCCTTTGTTTCGCCATCTTCCAGTAGCATCCTGTGCTCCTTGGTCACGCTGCCTGGACATCTACCTACAGCAGTGTTTGCCAAAGCAAAGGCCAACGGTAGGAATGGCAGCCGGGATGTGGGCAGCTGGGTGAGGACAAGCGTGGAGACAGGGGGAAAGGGTGGGAGCTGAGAGAAGTGCTGAGATCAATAACCAGAGAAATCAAAGGAAGGGCGCAGTCACTGAAAGGCAAAGGTTAAGATATGAAGTAGTAACCCAAGGTAGGACCTGTCCATCATTGAGTGAGACCCAGGGACCTGACCAACAGAAGAAAGCAAGACTAGAAGACAGGAGGCAAGAACAGAAATTTGTGAGCTCAAACCTCAGCAACACACACCAGCCAAGGCACCACCCCCTGCTCCTGCACCTACTTAGATGGGGCAGTTCCCCGCACTTGGGCCATCAGAGTAGGGGTGCTGCACTTCACAGTACGTAGGTGCATGCAGTCTCTTGGGGGACAGAGTGGTGGCCGTTGGCACCTCGATTGCCTGGGTGAGCTGAGAGAGGCAAACTGGACCTTGCCTGCACTTGTGGAAAGCGCAGCTGCTGATGTGAAATATAGTTGCTCTACCTGAACAACTGAATAATTCCCCGTCTGCTGCAAGGCAAGATGTGCAAACCCCAGGCATATGAAGAGATGTGCTTAGCACCTCTCCCTGCTTAGCCTTGAGCTAAGAGTGAACAAAGGGGAATTCTCAAAAACAAAACTTTGAAGCCTCCTTTTTTCCACTCCTACCCCCATACAGAGCAGTCCTGCGTGTGTTGGGCAGTTGCAAGCGTGCCCTCCGTTTGCACAGCTGTGAGCCCTGCAGTTTTGTGCTCCCACAGAAAGACCCATTTGCCTCACACAAACAAACAAACAACATACCTTTGGTATGTTAGCAAGGAAGAAAGGCACTTTTGTTTGGTATAAAAAAAGTGAGTCAGCTTTCTTTACCACTTTCTTCTTATGTGACTGGACATCAGAGAGGCTGACAAAAATTATTTTCCAGCAAAGGAATCCCAGTTTCTCTAATTATTTTGCAATTATTTTCTTACAGGCAATTTCTCCCATTTTAACAGTTTCCCTTTTGTGTCTCCAGCTGCTGTCCCCAGCCCACGCCTCCCCTTCTCGGAGTTTTGCAATAAGCCAACCCCAGGAGGTGGCTCAGGCATGACCATAACCTCAGTTGATATCTGAGCCATGTTACTGAAAGCTGCTCCAGAAAGAGGAGGCACAGAGGAGTTGATCCTCTGAGCCCTTATGTAACAAGGGAAATTACACATTCTGCACTCCTAAAAGCACATGGGAGACGAGACTCTCAGGTGTGTCAAAACAACTAACCTAGCCATCAATCTTTTCCTACAAGGCTTGTACAACAGCCCATTTGCCATGCATCCCTAAAGTGCAACTCTTCTGGCATTATAAAACCATCTGAGCTAAAATACTGGAAAGTCAGACAATGTTACAGGCAATAATACCTGTCCCCTTTCCTTATTTTTGCAAAACAAGCATGTTTTATGAATATAGACATTTTGCAGTGGTACTGGGCAAGTTGCAACGCACCCTCTGTGCTAGACAGCCAGAGCTTTTGGACTGCGTCCCCTGCAAGAGCAAGGTAACACCACAATATGAAGGACAAAAAACTGGCTGAGTAAGAAAATACTCTGAATTTGGAATTCCATGAAACCACAGTCAAAACCAGCATTTTAAGACACCTCCTGAATCATTCACTCTGTGGCCAAGGAAAGCAGTGCAAAGCCAGCCCCTTGAGTGGCTTCACCATGTCCTTTTGTGCAGCCTGTCTGCGCAAGACCAGCTCCACCACTCAGCATGGGGAAGAGAAAGTCACAGCCCCCCCTCACCTGCTCCTCCACCTCCTGCAGAGCTCCTCACGTTGCTCTCAGCTGAGGCCTTCCAGGGGGCTGTTACTCTGCTCAGCCTTTTTGCCTGAGCATAACAACTCCATGTGTCCTCTTTCTGCTGTGCAATACTGCCCTGCTACATCCGAGCTGGGCTGGCTCCAAGGAGAGTCCATTTTTGCTGTACATATCATAGACACTTTACTAAATTTCTGTGCACTGATAGCTTTGATATACTAGGGTTCATGATGTCAAAAAGCAGAGCCTCTTGCTCTGTGTAACAAGCCATATGCACAATTTTGGTAGAGAAGAGAAAATTAAAACAGCAAAAGACCTGGCACTCTTGAAGGGAGAGAACACCAGTATCCTGTTTTCTGTTTCTGTGAACAGCAAATAGCAGCACAGGTCCTTGACCCCAGCTCTGCATCGCTCATAGTATGAAATCACCTGGAAAACTCAGTGAGTCTAGGAACTGACAAAGCCTGAAGGAATGGGAAAAGGAATCCCCCCTACCAGGTGCTCTAGTTGATGTGTGCTCAGTGGAAAACCCAGAGGGAGAAAATACTTATCTACACCACATGAATCTGACCAAGGACCTGTGAACCTAGACCCAACTCACAGCCCCAGCTCTGGCTCCTCTTCCTCTTGCTGGGTGCTTTGGTGCCCGGTTGACCAGTCTTCCCCTGCCCAGGCTTTGCACCCATGGGTGGAGGCTCCTCGAGAGCCCAGTGCCATGAGGTCCCTGCACAATGAGGTCCTGCACACGGCCTGGGAAAGCAGCAGGGAAGGGAACTGGGGAACACCTCTTCTCCACCATCCCCTCCAGATCCCATGGGACCTCCACACCATACTTGAGTTTTTCCCTTTGGAAAAGGGATGTTACTGTCAGTGAAGAGTTTACAAGGCAGTAGAGGATTTGCTATTTAGCAAACCCAGCCACAGCAGAGTCCTGCTGGTGCCATTCCTTTGCTCGTACTCCAGGTCACCGTGTGAGTCACCTTGGTGTACCACGCTGCAGGCAAGGACACCCCAAAATAGCAGTGCTAGCACCAGGTTTATACAGAAAATGAATGCAAAATCCTTGTGGAAACTCACGCAGGAAACGGAGGAGCAGCCCTCAGACTGCAGGTGAAAACAGGGCCCACTTTTAACAGGATGCAGAGAAGCATGACAAATCACTGAGGGTGGTTTTATGGGCTTGTGTGCTTTATTGTGCCATTTTTTTCTAAGCTCCTGTCTTCAGATGTTGGCAGCAGGTGACAAGCTTGCTGGCCAGTTGTAAAGAGACAACTGTGCAGGTACCACCGTGCAGTGTAAAACTAACCTCTTGCTCATCTTTAAAATGAAACTACAAGGCAGCTCAGAAATTTGGAGGCAAAAAGCTCCAGGGAGGCAGGGGCAACAGAAGAAATAAGAAATGGCAGTGGCTCAACAAAGGACACTAACAATTTGGAGTGTTTTCCTTTGCAAGCAGTGAAATGAGGGATAGGAGTGATGACAAACAGAGATAAGGGGAACCTATCAACATTCCTCGTAAAGCATATGGCCCTGTAAATGAGAGTTCACCACCTGATAGCATCCATTATTGTACATTCTGGATGGTGTGGGACTTTTCAGCAGACGCTGCCGAACCTGCCTCGCCCACCCCGTGGTTTTATTATGCGGATTACAGCCTTCAAAGTTGTGAGCTGGCTTTCTTTAGATTTAAAAACAACAACAACAACAACAACAAGCAGTCGTCTGGGCTGTTTTCAAGCTGACTTACGACTACCATGACACACGTACCCCTGCCCCCAAGACCTTCAGCCGGAGCATCCTGCCTTTTGTTTATTTCTGAATTTCTCCTCCAATTGTTTAAGGCCGAACAAGTATGGAAACACTGAAAAAGCACCAAGCTGGAAAACAACATCACAATACTTTGAAACCTGCGCAGGGCTTTCAGAAAATTCCTGTGCTGTTAGCTGTGGTTTGCAGGAAGACATGCAGCAAAGCCTGGCAGGGGCTGGGGGTCTCCATCCCGCAGAGTCCTTTTCCCAGATTTTTCTGCCTGTTGACATTAAGTTCAAAGCCAGGCTGGGAGACCTGTTTTGTCAGATAGGGTGGGTGGCTGCTTGGAGACATGGTCAATAACCAGAACGTTGGCCCCACGCACAGCATCACCCAGCGCTCTGGAAAGAGACAGTGCAGCCTTGTACTCCTTATTTGTTTACACAGTAGCTCACGGAAATTTAAATGAAAAAAGGAAGCGTTGGGAGCCCACAGCACAATGCCACCAAAACTGTTCTGGTGCCAACAAAGACTGAGTAGTTAAGCCTGATGATTCTGGTTTTCTGTGTGAAGGTCAGCTAAACAAGCTTCTTTTTTTTTTTAAAATAAGCATCTGTTCTAGTTTTGTTATTATTTTTAGTTGATTTATCTGCAGGATACCACAGTGTTAAAGCCCATACAAAACAGTAGCCAGCAGTCTGGCAAGGCCACCTTCAATGTGCTAGGTGTCACTTTCAAAATAAATACAGGTTCTGTTGAAGTAAAACCGAGTTTCCTGCAAGAAAGCTGCCCTTTCCCAGTCACCCCTTGCCTTTCCAATGAGGTGGCGACTGGGGCTGGGAGCAGCCTTGCCCTGCTGGGGCTGGCTGAGATGTATTCACACGCTCACTTGGAGGGGAAGATGGGATGCAGAGGAGAGGCAGAAGTGGTCCAGTGAGGATGCCCATCTCCCCAGCCACCTCTGGCAGGGACAGCTTGCAGCAGCACGGGCCATTCCTGAGGGGAGGGAAACAAGTCCTAGTTCAGCTGAAGTTTTGCTTCCTCCTTGGAGGACCTAGAACCTTAAAACAACTAGGCTGTTTTCTATAATTTATTTCTTATCTGTTATATCTCTACATTATGTTACAGCCTACTTAAGAAACACAAGGAAGTTTTGAGGCCTTTAATTAGAAAAGATCAAATGAAAATTTTTAAGAACTTTTGAAAACAAGCAGATCAAGAAGTTCCCACCATTTTCATTGCAAGTGTTTTCCTTTCTAGGAAAGACCAACTTTTTGCTACCTTTGCACACTCTGTGTTTACTAAAGCAAGAATTTTTCCTTTAACATACTTGCAGTTTCCCAAGCTGTACTCATCTGTCTTCCATCAGTAGAAGAGCCTGCATAACACTTAAAACCAAGGTAACAGAACTCACCACGTGATTTAAAAACTGTAGAAGTACCAACCTAAAAATGTGTGATTATATGATGAAAAGACTGAATGAAATATATAATATGCAGAAAAAATTCCATCATGCTGAAGTATTGCTGAAGGAGCCTTTTCAAATAAGGCAATGAAATTAGCCTTTCTTTTAATCAAATTTTTTTCATTTAAGTGAAATGTTTCTTTAAGAAAAGGAAACCAAGCTGGGTGGAAGATCTGTTTTCCCTCTAATTAATCCCTGTCTCAGACTTTGAAGACCTTCTGCCCACTGTTTTAAAGCAACATCATTTATCTTGAGTACTAGGGATCCATTTAATGGTGTTCAGAGTCATTCAGCTCTTTCTGCAAAGTCAGTAACCCCACCCTTGATAAGACTGGCAGATTTCAGTCCAAGCTATAGCTGTTAAACATCTTCACTAACATCAATCTGGCCTTGAGTGAAGAGAAATCAAGGGAAATCTACAGGAACCTTTGGGCAGGACTGCATGGAGCTTAAGGGAAAACTGGACACAGATTTATACACTTGGTTTCTGACTTCTTGCAGGGCAGAAGTTACCAGGCTGTCGCAAGGCTGAAATTGCTTTGCCACATTGGATAAATTGTCAACAAAAAGCACTTGGCTACTCCTAAATCATAAGAGTGATTTTCTGCAAAGCTTTCAGATCCAAGATCCTAAGAAAATTATCTACTTATTTCAGTAGGAAAAAAATTAACCAAAGTCATAAAACTGGTGATGCAGTTAATCAGGACATTAAATCTAGGGTGAGAATGTGTTTCATAACAGAAAACATATTCCAAACACAGTGAACATTTACAGTTTAGAAGTAGCATTGTATCATTAACTGCCCTCTTAGTATAGCCATTTTCCCATTAAATGCAAGCTTCTGATTGGGAAATCGAGCGCACAAATGCAGTTAACTTGACTTTACAAGGTATGGCACAAATTAAGTGGAGTCTTTAACACTGAACATGCAACTCTTATTACAGTTGTGCCCAGAAAGCCGTATTTCATAAATGCAAGATTGCTAGAGCTACCTTGAAAACTTGATACTTTGCAAATTATTTGTTTCTAGCTTTACACAGTAATTAACCATTAGAAATAGATGCAGCTCGATAGCTCCTGATAAAACATCTTTTCTTTGCACTTGTATCACAACTAGTTTTAGCCCCACCAATCTGACTCTGAAAGTGAGGGTTAAAGAGTTTATTTTTATCCTGTGTAACACAGTTTTACTGGTAATGAAAGCTGATGAGAAAAATACAATCAAAACCATGTTTTGTTGAATATTTTATAGATATCATGAAAGATATATCTCCCACTGTGTTTTTAAGGACTTATTTCAGAAGTAATATTTTAGTACTTTATCAAAAACAGTTGGATGGATTTTTTTCAGCTGGGTGTTGAATGCCAGCACTTGCTACTCATCTTTTTCCAAACATTTGAATTAAACTGACATAAAGCAGAATGCTCCAGATAAACCCTCAATTCAATGTAATTTAATGCCAGTTTCACTCTGGTTTTAACCCCATCCTCTTACATTGCAGCAAACTGGCCAAAACGTATAACGGACAAGAGAGGGAGCTCTTTTGCTGCGTCTTCTCTGCAGAAGTGCGCTTGGTTTCCTTAAAATTCAGGGCTGTTTCCAGGATTTCATAACACAGGAAACAGAAGTTATGTGTTCTGCAGAAGATTAGATATTGAGCAACGCTGTTACCAAAAAACCAAAACAAAAGCAAGCAAACAAGCTCCATTTGCCTTCTCTTCCAAACAAATAGTGACTCTTTAAAAGTCACCTTTTCATACTGAGCTGGAGGGCTTTCCTCCCCCCTCTTTCCGAAGTGTGGAGACTGGCAAAAAAAATAATCTTTTATAAGGTTTTATTACTAAAAGTGAAGAAAGATACAGGGATCTGCCTTTCCCTGATCACTCCTGGATTGCCCAACTGAAAAAGTAAACACATTTCTGCTCCATCATATTATTGCTTGACTGCATTCCCCAAGCTTTACCTTCCCTGGGCTCAGAGCAGTGGGTACATTACACCAACGAAGGTCAAATTGCAAGAAAAAGGCAGCCTGACCCGCTAAAGCTGTGGCGCTTTAGCAGTCTGGTTGCCTGGGACTCAGATGCTCTATAAGCTCCTGTGAGCACGCCACATCAGTGTGCCCCCTTCCTGGACACCCAGCTAGGACCGAGGCTCCAGCTCCAGCAGCATCCCAGTGGGGACAGGACAAGCTCAGGCGACGCTCTGCATTGTTGGCTTGCCAGACCTTGGCAAGGAAACTTCTGGCAAGCATCTGTTGATGGACTTTGGGAAGGCACAACACCACTGCTGCTACCCAAGAGAGGGAAGCCCAGAGGCAGCAATGCCCCACATTTCCCAACTGCTGCTTCTTTAATTCTGGGAAAAATAATTATAAAGAATTGAACAAGCAAACGAAGGATGAGCAGGGCTGGTGAACAAGCAGAGGTGTGCCAGGAAGGGTGTGAAGGAGCACACATTGGGTTTTCCCAGACACAGCCACATCACCGTCAGCTGGCACAGCATCTAACTGCAAACCCAGTGCCCGGTCCCTCCCAGCAACAGACTTTGGGCTGGATTGCAGAGAGGAAAGGATCAGGTTCTTGAAGAGATCAATGTGTGGTCCAAACCCATCAAAATCAGTAAGCATTTGGTTGACATTCACCATACCCGGTAGGTCATTTGGGCATGACCTTTGTGCCAGATTTTAAGCTGAGACATGTTTGTTTAACAGACAGATGGCAACCCCAAGCTCTGAGGGAGAATGTGAATTCTAAAAACATCATTCAGATTTCAGGAAAACTGCAGCAGTTGCCTCATCCATGTCCATGTCTACTTAAACTCCCTCCTCCAAAACAACCCCACCCAGAGATGGCTGCTGTCCCGGGAAGTGCTTTACCTCAGCACAACTTGTATTTTGAAGAGGCAGGCTGCAGGCTGTACTCGTATTCCTATTTTGTTTCACTTTTTTTCTTCCTTTCCTAAGTGGACCATTTGGTGAACATTTGACTAAAAAACAGCAGACACCTATTCCCCAGAAATGAAAAAGATGGTGAGCTATGCTGTAAACAAACCAGATCTTTGCTGGACTCAAACATTAATGATGCTTCTTGTGCGTCTGTGCAGCAGAAGTGGACTGGTGACCGTAATCTACTCTATTTTTTTTTCCTGTGACATAAAATAATGCTTAGACCCCATAAATACTGACCTCTCTCCACTCTCTGACTGGAACTTGGCAGCTCCATTCCTCATGGAGCAAAGTCAGAGCCAGGACATCCCCGAGCAAGGCGTTACTGCTCATGCTTGCAGGGTTACACTGTTCAGCTGGGGGCTGCTCAGTGGCCCATACCCAGGCACACTCCTCTGGGGAATCCAGGAGGCAGCAAGATTTGGAACAAGAGCGCAGCATTTAATTCAGCATTAAAGCATTGAGAATAATGAACCTTTTTGCATTAGGGTTCTTGGAGGGGGGCAGGGGGGCAAGAAGATAGAGCTTTCCTCAGGCATAAGGAGACCAGGGGATGAAGGATTAGAAATAAGGTGCTACAATAAAAGTAAATGTTTTAAGGTGGTGGAGGAATGAAGTTGTTGCTTTCACTCAGTCAAGATGTGATGGCTACATTCGCAGGTTTGCACAGAACCAAGGCCTCAACCCCAGCAATTTTAAGGGGGCAACTCACATAGATGCATTTATGAAACACTATTTGGACATAGTGGCATGTGAGAGCATCCAAAACGCACTGCACAAGAAGGCAAGCCTCTCCCTTTGAGTAGGTTTGGGCAAAATACAAGAAGATATATCCAGAGGCCTGGCAAGACAAAACTGTGCATGTTGGGAGGTGAGCCCAAACCAAACAACCAATGATCGTGAACACTGATACAAAGGATATGTACCTCATCACAGCTATTCCCAGAAAGAGATTTTCCTGTTCCTATTCGAGGTCAGGATGCATACAAAAACAAACCAACACATGTAACTGATTACAACAAACACAAGGGAAGGGTGTGGGCAGCTACCAAAAGCCAAGTAGTGTAGGATGTCACAAGCAAACGTACAGCCTGGTGGACCCACAGTGCTTCTCCCAGCAGAGGTAAAACCTTTCCTGCGCAGAGACGATGATAATCTTGGACCATTTCTTAATGTTTGTCAAAGGATTCGGCACCATATGAAATGTTAAGTGAAGTTCCCGCTTCCACAGGCTGAACTATTAAGTCTAGCAACATGCTGAAGAGGTCCATTGTATTAATAGAGCACAGATTGCTTACTTATCCAGAGCTCCACAATGAGCATGGAGCGAAGCTAAATGCAGAGTTGAAGCCAATAAAATACTTGAATAACTGCAAATTTGGCCCAACTGACTTTCTGTTATGCAGATTTTAGTCACAGTAGTGCAACATGGTGCCGCTGAGACCCAAACACTTCACAGCACTGTCCTGGGTGGGGGTGGGAGCAGGAGGTGAGGGATCACAGGCACTTCAGGCTGAGGACATGTCTGAACTCTGCATCCCTGGGTAAACATTCTAATCATTCGATCTATACGTAATAACTATCATTTCTGCCTCAGACTGTGTTAGCAGAGGCAAACGGGTAGGTGCACAGGACCTGTACACCGAACACCTAAAAGGAACTTTGTAATCCTGCCTTTTCTGGCAAGTTCCTCCCTTTACCGTTTTTTGCCGCTTCATATTCTTTATCTGTTTTATTATCACCTACGCTGTTATTCTTGACCACAAGGACAAGGCCCAAGGAACGTCAAAAATGCTGTGCCCCAAAAGCACATAGGCTGGTAATGAACACATTCTTCCTACCGGCTGCACCATCGGTTGGTACAAGGGCAGGCAGGTGAAAGAGCAGGGCTTCTTCCACCACCTTGGACCACTGTTCTGCAGAACAGATTGTCTTCCACAGCCATGGAAGAGGTAGAGGGAGATGAAGAGGAAGAGCCTCAGTCCTATCTCTTGCAGGCTGCACAGCTCCTGCTCGGTACAGGACATAGCACAGGTGTTTGTTCTTCAAGGTGTTTGGAGTCTGTAGGTGCTTTATTTCTAATTATTTCCGCCAGTGTTGGAACTGAAAGTCTGACATCCTGCAGACTTGTGTTTTGTGACTGGTTAAAACTTTTTTAATTCTCATATTCTTTGCAAGTTCTCTCAGCTGCACAGATTTTGTGATACCTAACAATGTAATGCTGCAATCAGGGCACTTAGAGAAATGGCCCTTTTCTTTTACCACTCAGCTACTTTGGAGAAACTTCAAGAATGTGGTTATCTTCAAGACACACACACACGCCATCTGTCAGATGTCGTTGGAGATGGCTGAATGGTCAAAAACCTAGAAAGGCAGAGACTCAGACAGGCAAAGACTACTCTGTGTCTGCCTGAAGAGACTAAAAGAGTGTGTGGCACGTCTCCGCAAAAAACATTTCATAAAAACCGCTTCTCCCATCTCTGTTTCTCTGTCTTCAAAATCAGTTACAACAAAGGCACTCACTATTGTCCATGAGGTTTCTCATAATCAGGTTTCTGTCTCTGGAAGGCATCACTTTTCCACAGAGCACTGGATGAAATCCAAAGCACAAATTATGAGATCCATATGAGGGAAGCAGATGTTTCTAGGCAATGTTTATGGGGAACAGCAAATCTTTGGGGAGACATTGAATTACATTTTCTTTAAAGCGAATACTTAATCCATAAAATAAATACCCAAAATATAAAGCATAACAATAGGGAGGAGATAGAGACAAAGGTGTATGTATCTTCGTTAAAAAAAGGTTTAAAAGCGCTTTCATAGGCCATGTGCATTTTAGTGACTCGATATGTTGGGCAAGTTCAGGAAGCCCCTCTGACCAATGAGATCGCAGTGGGAAGCATAGCATCTTGAGCCATCCTGGAGCTGCACAAGGCTGCCCCAAGTCCCCAGACAGAGCTGACTGTGCAGACCTCACCATCCCATACCTGCAATCGCTGACCTTACACCAGTGATTCCAAGGCCAAAAGGAAAGAATCCTCTTACAAGCAAAGCAGCTTGTTCCCATTTCAGGGAAAGGTGCTCTGTTTGCAGCACTGGTTTGGTGCAGTCACAAGCTACCTCTCAGACCGCCTTTGAAGAAAGTGTCAGGCGGGGTATCTCCTGAACTCTATCGGATGGCTTTTTTTCTTGCAGTGCAATGTCTGAGGCTAGGAACTGAGCCAAGTGAGGGAAACAGAGCTCCTCTGACTGTTTGTTTTGTCATTTCCATTATTCTTCTCATTGTTTAAAAGCAAGCTATACATCAGCATTTTTTTTTTGCCGGGGAAGAAATTAACCACATGGGAGAAACATCCAGCTCTTGAAGCACAGTCAACATTTGCCAGCTGAGGAGCAGGTGGCTGGCACCCATTTGCACAGTAGCCCTGAGGTCTGGTTTTAGAGGTCATTTTGGCTTAAGAAGCTATTTCTGCCTTAGGGAGCTTATTCTTGTATGTAGATACTGGGCCCACACTTCAAATTATGTATTCATCACTCTCCACTCAGAAAGATCATGTGAAGCACTGGCAGAGCTTAATGGAGCAAAGTCTTTGATGCACTGGACTTGAGTCTTTATTTTCTACACTATTAACTGAATACTACTGCACTGGCCTCAGTATCCTCATAAGCCTTCTCAAAATAAATAGATGTCATCACATACTTGGTTAACTTTACAACCGATGGAGAATAAATCATTCAGAAATAATCAACTGCATTACCCAGAAAGGCAGAAGCCTTTCTGCTCCACATACTGGAAAATACCTGTGTAATATGGGTGTTGGAGAGGGGCTCAAACTTTCAGGTGACTCCACGGGGGATTATCTAGTCCAGCCAGCCTTATGAGCCCAAATGCAGGGTTGGCCATGCTGGACGCAGGCTGACCCCATGCACAACTACTTCAATGTCTGACCAGCATTTTCAGCTGAGGTGGAGATGTGACAGCACCTGGGGCTAGCTGTGAGGCAACCATGTCCAAACTGCACACAGCACAGTGAATCTGCAACCTGGATAAAACACTCACAGACACATCAGTGCTGACTGTTTCTTAAAAAAAAAAGTGAGAGAATGACAGATCTTCAAAGCGGTCTGTTTTTCAGAGTCAACACGCTTATTTTAGCCATCGGCGTGCTCCAAAATTGTTCATAGCTGTTGCAATATGACAGCAGAGAGGCATTTATGACATCTCAGCTAGAAGGCCAGTTAATGGGTCAGTGTGGCAGGTAATGTATTACATGTTAATAAATCAAGACAGGCAAAATCAGGCAAAGTATTCATCAGAAATTATTCTGAGTCCAAACTCAACCTAGGTACTGTCAGAGACTATGGGAGAAATCCTTCATAGAATTAGTACTTCTATCTTCTATAAGCCCAGCTCAGAAGTCTTACTGCCAGGTATCTGTAATGAAGTGGGATCCTTCTTCAGCAGCGTTTTAACATTACTGCTCAATATTTCTTCAAATTGATCTAATATATGGTCTTTCTACTCAAGTTAAGGAGAACTGTACCTACATCTATTTAGGTCTTGCCAGTGAAATATTCTGATCCAGGGTCACCATATTCTTCTCAAGCACAATTTTACACTACTGTTGCTTGACACTCAACTGTTACAGGCAGATAGTAATTGCTATGTCAGACAGGGAGCTGCAAATGAAAGGGGAACACAAAGCACAACGAGGGAAGCCACAATTTCACTGTACAAAGCAGTTAAGTTGTTAACAATATCAAAGGCTGGAAGCATTTTCAAAAGAGCGTACAGATTCTGCTGATGTCTTTGAGAGTTTCTGAAACAGGAATATGTAAAACACTTATGGGAAAGCCACTGCCTTTCCACATTTCCATTCCTCACCAACCACTGCTCCATCTGCCTTTACACACAGCACTAGGAAATGATCAATCTTTTCCCTAGCATTACAAAAGCAAATGATCTTTTCCCTAACATCACTCAATTCACCTGTTAATTCAGACTCCTGTGTCTTTCCCCTCTACTGGTACACCCTCCTTACCCCTCTGATTCGGTCCCGCTTGGATAGCAGCGGCTCCCTCTCCCTTCCTTCCCTGCTTCACTTCACTATTCTCCAGAGGGCCACCAATGTGCTTTTAAAACTATTCAGAGGGATTTAGCTTCAAATGCCCAGGCCTATATTCCCTGGGCACCTTCCCAAGGGAGTGCTGTGAAACTTAATTTAGCCATCAGACCTGCAAAGCCGTGGCACATAGACACCGAGTCCACTAAAACTTCTGGGGTAGGATTACATTTCATGCACACGCACTTTTCCCTTTGTATTCTTGCAGAAAGCAGCTACTAGGGAAGCTGCTGTAAACCCATGCTATCCCAGTAAATACAGCCTTTCCTAATAAGCATAGTTCCTCCAACTGGTGAAGAATGATTATATAACTAATGCTTTATATGGTATTTCTGTAAAATCAATTTTTTGGGGGGGGAAAAGCACAAATTTGTTTAGTTACTGCATGTTAGGGATTCCCTTTAACCTCAGAAGAAATCTTCTAATTTTTCATAGAGACTTTTTAGTCCTCTTGGATGTATAGGCAGACTTGAAAGTATAAATGAGGACAACTTTCTAGGTCTGCAAAGATTCAGTGAAAAACATCAACAAGAGATGGTGTCCTTCTCAGAGAAGACTAGAAAAGGGTCTAATACTGTTAAACCGGTTTTTAGATGAGCTCACTCTAAGTGGTAGCTTTGGAAACAGTACAAAAATATCAAACATTTTTCCTTTCCTTGGCTCCCCATTATGTTTAGAGAGGGCTTTCAGTGAGGCCCAACAGCAAGAATAAATGGGCAAAGAAAACAGATTCACAAAAGTCCAGTGAACAAATGAACTGCAGAGTCATAAGGGGAGAAATTAATAGGAGGTGTGGGAAGAAATGCATTGTTATTGCTGGAGCCAAACTCGAAGCCGCAGCGGGAGATAGAGTTAACTGTCTGCCATTCACAAGTAGGCATCACCCTCTTCTCCAACCCTCTGCTGCTCAGTAGCAGATTATTATTTCCACCAACAGCAAATCCTATCTTTCAGCAGGGATTGGCTTTCATGCATTGAGGGAAGCCAGAAAGGACACGTGAATTCAGCGTATAGGGGGACATATCTCATAATCCATGCCACAGATCTACTCTCCAGCACCTCAAAGCACCAGAACAAACTGCACTAAAAACCACTTGCAGCAATGGCTCCAGCCTGCAGAGAACTGGAAGCAATTCCTCATCGTAGGATCACACACACACGCTACCAAAACAGAGAGCAACTCATTTGGATTAGCAGCAGGGAGAGCCAGTAGCCCATTGCTGACAGTCACCCTGGGGGTCTGCTCTGCTCCCGTCTCTCTGGGCACGGGCTGCAAAGGTTTTGTTTTCTGTTCTTGGAGAAAATGACTCCTGCTAGACTGCTGTAAACCTATCCTGCTCAAGGACATCTTGTTTGTGTTAATCCTGTAGATTAAGCACACAGCTTTTCAGTTGCAGCTTTGCGGCTATTGTTACCAGTAAACCCCTTACAAGGCTTGTGGGCCAATGCACATTAACTTCGAGGCTGTCATTGTGATAACATGAACAAGGAAGAGTCCCCAAGAATCATGAGAACTGACTCTCACACCAAATATTCTATGTTATAATAAAAGGTTGGAGTAGAATTGCCTCCTGTGGTCTTCTCTACGTGGAAGGATGTCAGCTGTTGCTGGCAACGGGAGATACCAAAGCTGACACTCATGTGCTTGTGCAAATACAGCGGCCCGGTGTATGCTGCAAGAGGAGCTCAGTAAGAGCTGGAGCCTCCAGGGACTCTGAGGTGTGTGTGTTGCTTGGGCTTAAGCCCACCGAGCAGTCCCAGTGGGATGGTAACACTAATAGATAGCAACACTCAGGTTTTCCAATAGCATGCAGAGGCACGATCTTGCACAATCTCCTCTCCTGCATTTGGCTTAGTCACACCAGGGTCTTGGCTAAGCTTGCAAGTGTACATTAAGTCATCACTCAAGCACCAGGCATTTGTTGGCTTGCTGTTAATTATGAGTGGCGTTACCTGTAAAATATTCACAGAAGGATCCGTGTGGGTAGAAAAGCATAAATAACTATGTATTAAGGGATAATTTTATTTTTACAAATATACAGGAAATTAAGAACAGCTGGACTGTAAAATACTTCTTTGTATACAGTGTTTTTAATATGAGTTCCATCAATTCCCTGGACTTCATTGTTCAGCGAAGCCTCAGTACCAAAGAACTGGCTTTTAGGTGGTGTTTTCTTGGAATCAAAGCTAGCTAAAGCATTCATGCTAACAGCCGGATTTTCACAGGCTTTGCTTGTTTTCCTTTTTTTAGACAGTTAATTCACTTTACAAACAGCCTGTGATATTTTCAAAAGAGCAATAAATCATGCAACAGATTGGTGCAAGAGCTTGATTCTGCACCTCATGTTTATCCTGTAGCTTAGGCTCTTGTTGAGCAAGATTCAGAAATGCCTCACTTTACAGCTGATCTCAGGCTAGCAGCACAGAGCCTGAAACACTGTGTTAGCTCAGAATCTCACATTTACTGGTCTCAGGGGGACCGTGAGCATCTTTAACAGATCAGAGCACCCTGCCTGCTGGATGCAGCTTTTGTGAACACTGCTTGGCAACGTGAAAAAAAAAAAAAAATCTTGAAGTTTTGCATCTGGTACTCAGGGACTTGCCTGCACTGATGGTGCTGGGGTGTTTGCAGTTTCAGCAAGATCACACTCTGCACTGACATAGAAGAACTTTCTATGTCTGTATATTTCAAACCAAGTAGTCTACTGCAAATATTTCTGGACTCCTAAGACTAAGAAGCCCATGTTTTCCTTGCAAATAGAGCCTAACCTCATCCAGAGCGGACTTGATAGTACAACTGCCATTCCAGGATTTTCAAACAGATTTGGCCATACTCCAAAAATTCGGAAAAAAATTTTTGAATGCCATCAATCCAGAGATGTTTTGGAATGTGCTAATGATTCCCAGCAGAAAGTGGCCAGGTTTGGCTCCTAGTGACTAATGAAGCTGTCATACATCATTCCTTCCTGCTGTTTAATAATGCTTTCGAAAGAGCCCTTTATGGAGATGAATAGTATAGTAGTGCTGCAGCTGAGGTACTGGCGTGCTGTCAAAGAAAACAGAGGCCAGTTTACTATGCATGGCACTGTATTTTTTATTATACTTCACAAAGACTTGTTATTAACTGAAAATGAATTCATCATTAGGGGATAGGGACTATTTAATAAATAGTTCGGTACTGTTCTAACAATTTATTCCAATAGTCAGATTACATTGTAGCAGCAAAATTACCTGTTACTCTAGACGTTGATACAACCTTCACTGTTTCTTAGATTCTGAATTTCAGGGGATCATATCAGCCCTACCAGCAAAATTAATTGAGATGGAAATGCAGTTCATTCTTTCCACTTTCTCCTCAGTGGAGGACATGTATATGCACACACACTGTATATAGCACACAGTTAATAACGGTGGCAATTTGGCCAACCCAATGATGAAAGCAACAGAGAACAACAGCTCCTTCATTCAGATCCAGAACTCAGCTTCTCCTCTGTTGGTGGAGTGGTGCAATCTCAAGTCACACATGTGATTTTTATATTCCTCAACTGACTTATCGGTCATCTCAGGTAATTTTGTGGCACAGCAATATTACAGCTGTGCAGAACACTCATATCAAACATTAGTCCCAGCCTGTAAAAGCTTACTAGATGTTTTTTCTACGCAGGCAGAAGTCCACAAGACTCTCACCTCAATGCTGTGTCCAGGCCTGTCTCAGGAGAGTTCACATATTTATGAACTCTTGGGGACCTTATTACTTCAGCAGTGGTGCTGAGTAGGTGTGATACACCTCCACTCCCTTCTACTCTTGCTGTGAAACATCTGGGCAAATCAATTGTTCTCTATAGCCATACAAGCAATCTTCATCACATGCTTTCAGATGTAAAGCAGAGAGAAAAGACTGACATATCTTATCAGCTCTCCACACAGAGCTCCATCAACATCAGCCAAAGCACAAGATGAGTCGAAATGGGTTGCAGTGCGTGCGTTTGAACACAGTTGGCTTTCAGAAGCTGTGGGGAGAGATCATAGGCCTTATCTGTGCAGGGATGTCCAGATGAAATAGTGCAGTTAGCTTGCTTTAAAGTACCTTGGGTTTGCACAAAACCTACTTTAACCATTTGGAACATTTGCCGCTATCAGAGGTGGCGTTACATAGACATAGCTTGTTGTTTCTCCATTCAGCGATGTAAGAGGGGGAATACGCTTCTGACTACCTTAAATCAGTATAACTCTCCAAATGCAGAGCTACATGGGTTAACTACCAAGTAATCCAGGGAAGCATCCCATCCTTCACAAAGATTCATTCCTCACTTTTTCTTACATTGCATTCATTTATCCTTATTGAAAGTGGCAGGACTGAAGGACTAGAAGTCTGCTAGAAGGTCCATCATTCTCTTGTGACATACTCTATGTTACTGCCATTTTTAAACTGCTGGCCTAGATGCCCCAGGGCCAGATACCAGACAACTTATGTATTTGGAGCCACGCAGGCAGATAAGTTTGGCTCAGTGGTTTCATGATGCTTTTGATGCTGAAACCAGCTAATTGGAGAGGAATAGCAGGAGAATTGAAATCAGGCAGTTACTTCTGTGAAACATCTCTCCAACAACTTCACTCAGTAAAATGTTATTTCTGGCTTCCATCAACTGGCAAGTGGCAATTTAGATAGAGTATGTGGAATGACCAAGGCCACCTTCCTAAAAAACTGTAGAGTACTCACACCAGAACTAACATGTCAAAAAGCCTTCAAAGGCTACACCTCTTCTCCCAAACTCAGATACTTAACACGCAGAAGTCTAAAGCCTGGGATAAGGGACCCCTGAACCTGCTGGGCAGAAAGAGGGAGATCTGCATTCTCCTCAGGATCTGCAAGGACTAGTTCATTTTGGGGTTTGTTTTTTTTTTATTTATTTATTTTAAACTCGGCTTGAATCAAAGCACAGGACCATTTTGCAACTTCCAGCATGCGTTGAAGCCTAGGCTTCACAAAAGCCCGGAAAGCAGACAAATAAAAATGTTATTTTGTTTATTGTTAGAATGCAAAATGCTTTGTATATTAGGGAAAACATTGATAGGAGTATCATTTTTGGTCAACAAGGCTTTTAAACAGTTCTGCTGTCTAAAGAATATCCATGTAACTGGCTAGTCCATGGAGTGGATCATAAAAACAAACAAGAACCAATAACACCAATGGCCAGCCAACCAACTCTCCATATTATTCTACCAGCATTGCTGCAATCCAGTACATTAATACCCGTTTTTGTTATAATATGGGTATTCCCCAACATTTTATAGTGTGTAGACAATGTCTTAATAAAAAGCCCCAGTTTGTGGAAATCTCCCATCCCATTTACACAGACCATATCTCTATTCACAATCCCAGGACATCTTTTCGGCAACTAGACCAGTGTCTTACATGGGTAAGTAATATTTGGAAAGAGTCCACAGATTTTCAATTGTCTCTAATGCAGACAACAGCAGGAAACACACAGACAAGCCAGTTCAAGAGAGACCACCAGCAAGTGCTGCCCGCCAGAATTTCAGGGTTGTTGATGTAATGACCTCAGCACCCGCAAACTAAACAGGGTGCTGTTGGATAAAACATCCCCTGGAGGCTTGTGGGCACTGCTAAACACAGCAATTTCCCTAGATAAGCATTCGTCCCTTTGCACCAATGCCAAGTCACCCAGTGCAATGGCAGATGACACTGCCATCACAGGTGCTGCCTTTGGACCGAAGCGTAACCCTTTGGTTGCTGGTGGCTGTGACACACCAGTTATTAGGGCACTGGGCTAGATTCTGTTCTGGCTGAATTTCAGCTCTGAAAGTATGATTTGGAAGGGGAAATTTTATGTTAGCAGCACCACAACTGCTCACAACACTCATGCAATATTCTGATACATGACAGAAAACTCTTCTGTAAAAAAAAATCTTCATAGTAGGTACAGTCAATTGTTTTTACCTCACTCTTCTCTTACAGCTGATACTCAGCTGAATTCAAAACTTTTCCATTTCATCTGGGGAAACTCACTGAGGAAACACAGCATTACACATATGTTTCAAAGGGATAGTCTGGAAAAACCAATGGCTAGAAGAAAGATAATTGCTTCTAATGAAGCTTGGCTGGGATATTTGGAACAAGATCCACGTGCTTTGGTGTATTAGAGTTTCTTTGGATCTAACCTTTCCATTGGAAGTTGTGCAAATAAGCTGAAATGAGTTCCCTATTTCATAACACCCACAGAACATGGTATGAATAAATTAACAGGTGTATATGGTCTTGCTAAGTAAATGGAGCGGATGCTAAAAGCCCAAGGTGGCTTTTGACCAACATGAATAGCCACAAGAAATCAAAAGGCAAGGAAATCCTCATTCTACATTTCTGTCTCAAAACTAGTGTTTCTGCTGCTATCAGCTCCTCTGCTGAGGAGAAATGTCTGAGAAGTGCCTTGAACTGCTCTTTGCTTGTCCCCCAAAGCACAAGACAGTAACGGCAGCACCACACATTTCGCTGTTAGGCCTCCATGAACTTTAAACTTCAGAAGCAAGGACCAGAACCTCTGTTTCACCCAGGAGCAAGACTGAAGCACAGAGAGGTTATTAAATAGGTTTTATACTGACCCAAGATAAGCATCCAAGTTTGAGGTACCTAGGAACTTCTTGGCCTCATTTCATACCAAGATCAAAATCCAGACAGCTTCAGGTATATTTTTTCCTAAGTGGTTTTTCAGCTCCTCCAAGAGCTTGACAAAACAAAATGGAAACAAACTCTCAAAAAAGTGAGTTACAACTTCATGTTTGAGCCATGGGCAGAGATACAAGCAGAGGTCAAAGGCTGCCCACGTGATGAAAGGAAGGGATACACCCCAGGCTTCAGGGGTGAGAAGATTTCACTACCCCACCACAGTGCATTTTGGGAACCTGCAGGCTACTATCAGACATCTTTCCTATCCAAAAATGAATTATGTTGACTTGTGGTCTCTGATCAGAAAGGATAGCTTTAGAGACAGTAGCCTGCTGCAGAGCTATTAGAAAGATGAAACCTGCCCCCCAACCCATGCCAGACCCACATTTAGTAATCTGCAATGGACTGTGCCTTCAGGTGGTGTAAATTGGTATTGCTGCATGGAAGCCAGGAGAGTCACATTACACCACCCAAGGGTCTGACCCATTCATTATAAGGTGATTATATGCACTGCCAGTGTTTAGCAGAGCAGCTATACATGTTTTCTACTAAGAGCATGCTTGTTATTTTTCCCTAGAAGATCATTGCTTTCAACTTTAGACCTTCCTAATCCCTTGACAGATGCTTTAACCACAAGTTTGCTTTCATGCCGCAAGACATGCAAGTGACCACCAATTTCAGTTTCATCCCCAGAGTTTACATTTTGGGCTGTTTGCCCACATTTGAAAGAAAGCCTGACATCAGGATTAAATCAACTTCAAGGACTTCAGTAGCTGGCAAGTCAGCTGTGCTTCCCTTCTCCACCAGTTTGTTAGATCTGGCTGAAATCCCACCCTCTCCCCCTTATGAATTGTATCCTGCCCACAGGTATGCTTACAAGGTGTCTGTCTTTCAAACCTTGAGTGCTAGTTAACTAATGTTGGAAGAAACAAAGTAAAAAAAAAAAAAAGAAGCAGTTCTAAACATTTGGATGAAGAAATCCCATATCGTTTAATTTTTTAACTTTCCAGGACAAAATTAAGGCCATCTTAGGGTAAGGCAAGTTAATTCCATAGGAAGATGGACCTTCAATTCCAAAGGAGAGAATTGCTTTGCTACTGAATAACAGGACTAACACCATTGCTTTACAGACTTCAGGTATTGCACAACTATATCTTACGATGATAGTGAACACCACCCTACACACTACACTTTGAGAAGAGCAGTAAATTGATAAAAGTACATGCATCAAACGACCTGATAAAAGGATAAACACTGAGCAACAGTTCATCAGATGATTTCCATCCCAATGCTCCAAGGGTACTTAAAGCAGTAGTTTAGCCATGTGCAGTCCTAAGAAGTCAGTTGTTACACTGCAGCCCTGGAGATGAGCTGGACTTGGACATAATTTTGCAAAAGTCACCAGCTACAGCCCAGAGAATAACACGACGCTACCTCACTTCAGTGCCAAAGAATAAATTTAGAGAGTTATATTTAAAAGCTAGATGGTCTGGGATGTGGAAACATATGTTTTGCAAATAAATCACACTTCCTTCACTTACAATACTTTTGTTTGTGCCTGTGGATGAAAAGAGATACAAAGACTGCTTTTTTTAATAAAAGGATTTACTTGGGAAGAGATTTTGTAATCAGAATTAGCTATTTAAGATCCATAAATCAACGGACTGATTCCATGCAACAGCAAGTCCAGGAGGGCTGATTTCAGAGTATGTAGCCTTTTGAAATAGTATCTCTTCATAGCACTTAACATGTAGACGTATCAAAGCATTAAACTGCTCTAATTAACCTTGGGCACCTCCTACTTCACACAGGTGACTCAAGAAGAAGAGAGTTCAAGCCAGAATGATGGCAGGTGAAGTATGTCCTAGCACAGTGTGTTCTGTGCCACTGCAGGCATTAACTTCCGTTATGGACAAAAAAAAGCTGGGTTCTCTCAGGGGTTGCTGAGGGTGCTCAGCCTGTCAGAGGAGATACCAGACTCCAGCAAGACATTAAGTCAACTGATATCCAGAAAACTCAACCCCTTTTCATTTTCAGTCCCCAGGATGACAAGACGACTAGGGCAGAGATGAAAAGGCAGAATCCAGAAGGGTTTGTTCATCACTACACAGAGCCTTCTTGCAGATAAAAGTTGGTGAGAAAATTCAGCTGTATCGAAACAAACAGCCCATCTCCCACAATTCAACTGCCATTCTTCCATGCAAACACACTGATGCCTGACAAGTGTTTTGATTGCAAACTACTGCATGCTGCCTCCTCTGCAGCAGATAATTTGTAAGTTGTTCCCTAAACATCCATCCTAGTTCTACGCGAACATCATCTGCTAAGAGCAGTTACTTGAATCAGTTTGAAGAACCGTAATCAGCAGATCTAGGAGAAAGTGAACGTTATCTGCCATATTATCTCCTTTTTCAGTGGAGCTGACAGGACAGCTGCCTGTTATTACAGTGCACCCCAGGAAATGCTTAGCTGCCAAAGAGCCCAAAGCCAGCAAGGGATTAGCAGACAAACCGAATTCGTGCACCTGGGAGTCACGCAGCTAGATGTGTCATCTTAGTAGGATACGATACTTAAATCTCATTTACAAAGAAACAAAAACGAACTGGAATTATTTAATGTCATCATAATTATGATAAGGATTGGAATAATTTTTCAGTTTTGTGACTAGATTAAGTGGGAATAGTTTTCATTTAATTGCAGTAATCTATCTGTTGAAGGACTTATATAAAACTGCCAAAAATGTAATGCTCTCCCTTGCATGTTTAAACCGTTCCTAAATAATGCAGGATCAATACCATGTTAAGTGACCAGAATCCTGATACAGCTCCAGGGACGTATAATGCATAGGTGCATAGGACTTAATGGTTTCATGCGCCCTGCATAATATAAAACATTCATTTCCTTCACTGATACCTTTCTAAAGGCAAAGTTTTTGCTAGGCAGCCCTTTCCTCCTCCCCTGCTCCCCCCCCCCCCCCCCCCCCCCATTTGTCCTTCACAGGCATGTTCTCACAAGCTGCTGAAAAAGTTCCTTTGCTCCTGGATCAGCATATGCTGGGATGATGCCTGGTGCCACCCATTTGAGCGGGGAGGAAGACCGGACAGCAGATGCTGCATGGAGCTGAGCCGTGCTCCAGGCAACACCCTCACCCCATTTCCCATGGACCCCGTGCCCACTGCCACCAGTTTTAAGCGGAATCAGATTTGTATCCCTACCTCCACATAAAAACACCAGCAGCAATATTGACAGCCTAAGGCTTTTTTTCCTGTCATCAGGGTGGATGACACATATCCTACCCAGTAGCAATGAACTTCTAACAAAGCTGCTGCACAGCCCACTGAGGAGTAATGTACAAACCTCAGTGTGCACTGGCTGTCAGACAGCCCAGGAGAGTTCAGCTGGGGACTTTTTCCTTCTAGTTGTTTACGTACTTATGCCAAGGCAAACAAGTTAGAAGAGCCACTGGAATAATTAAGAATTCGATAAATTAATTCTGGCTGTATTTTAGGAATGCTTTGTCAGCAGGCTTATGGGTAGAAGTGACAAAGGTTTTAATAAGTTTTAGGAATCAAAAAGACAGAAATAAGCTTTGAAGTTACTGAAGAAGAGCTGTCACACCCTAGGAAACAGGAGCAGAGAATATCTGGAACGAACACCAGAGTTACCCCAATTGTGGCTGGAGAAAGGGTGGCTTTCAAAACCGAGCCACCACCAACCTGTCAAGTTAGCAGGTGTATTGTCAATACTAAGATTATACATCACAGGAACACCTGGGAATAAACCTGTAGGAGAAAGCACAGTGTATTTCAACCAATACAAGCTTTTCCCAACAAAGCCCACCAATGTCTTCTGTCACTGACTCAAAGAAAATCAGAAGCAGAAAACAGATTGCAATGGATCTACCATAACAGTTTGCAGGATTGTTTTGAGAACAAGTGGCTGTGCAATTGCAATAATAGCACAAGGTTTGGAAATGGAAGTTAAAAACAGAGTAAAGAACATTGTTAAGTACTAGCTAGCTGTAAGAAAGTTTTATTATATTTCCATCATTTCAAGCTTACTATTCTTGTCATAAATTAAGAACAACTGTCTACTGGGATCCAGTTACTCACTGCACTACTGAGAAGCCAGGGTTAGAAATTAAGGTGAGTTTTTTCCTATCATGCCATCTGACCTCCCACCCCCTTCTTATTCCATATCCTGGCAGATGTCCCATCTGCCCCCACCTATTTTTTATGATAGTTGAAAAAAGAAATCTTCCAGAGAACACTGTTCGGGAGTTGTGCAGATCAGCTAACTCAGAGGTAACTATCTCCCTACTATGGGGGTGGGAGACCTTGAGGTCATATGCACATAGGGGGTAACAGCAGTGGAGAGCTGCAGCCCATTAAAAGTGCATTCACATCTATTGGCCTTCCCTGGAAACTCAAACAAGTAAAATGAGTGGTAGCAATTCACAAAACTTCATCAGTCCCATGAGGATGTTACAAGCAGCCTTCTCTCTTCATGAATCCCTAGTGTTCAATTCCTTTCCAGTTTTCTTGCCCAGACAAATTATTGAAAAAACAGAAAACTTAAGTCTAAAAATAACTGTTTCCCAGTCTCTTAATACCGCTAAGCAATTTCCCAACTGTAACCTCTTCTTCCTTATGCAGTGTAGCACGACTAAAGCAAATGCACTCCAGTGCTCACAGATAAAACAAACCACCCTGCATTTTTCTTCCTAAGTCAGACTTAGTTTCAACCTAACAGTCGCAAAGTACAATTTTCCCCATGTACCTATTGCTCAGCTCTTAAAACCAGAAATTACCACAAATCAATGAAAGTAATATTTGCCTGAATGCTTTATAAAAGTGAAAGATTATTTTTTTCCCAATAAAATATAGAAAAGTCAAAGTAGATTACTCTTCATTCTGAAGGGAGATTGTACAACAAAACCACTGTATCAGTTTTATTTTTCACCATTTTCAAAGTATAATTGCAAGCCATACCATCAATCATGAGATAAAAGCTTTCACACATGTAGGCTTTCAGTAACTTTTTTTTCTTCCCTTCCTTGATTTTACTTTGTAAAGTCTCTCTCAGGAAGCCTTGTGGGAACAGAAGATTGACAGAAATCCCAAACTCATTAGAAATCAGCTCAAGCACTGATTATAGGGTGCTGATCTGCCCACTATCTTTCTATTCATTTTTCCATTTCCAGCAACCAGCCTCCTGCACGATGCCTTGAGGAAAGAGCTCCAGGCTGCACCAGTCACTCTGTTTGCATACAGCACTGATGAAGCCGTGATTTCCTTTCTGAACCCATCACTCCTCCACACTATTCTGTCACAGAAATAACTTGGAGTAAAAGCTCCCTCTGGGGAAAAAAAAAAAATAAAAATCAAAACCTGCATAGACTCCTTTAAGTTAAGCAGTTAATTTCAATGGTAAATAAAGGATCATCCTTCTGAAATTATTCATGCAATAAAATACAGAAACAGCAGTAAAAGTGGGCCCGACACATGAGCCTTTTGCCATTCCAGGACAAATGCACAGCTCCATGTCTTGTTGTCTCATTAACTTTTCCTGTATTTCCCGAGGAACTCTGAATATTCTTCTGTGCATACTGAGATGTTAGACAGTGAACATATTGGGGGTGGCTTATAAACAGGCATCTGCGGCCCCCTCCATGCAAGTGGGATATGCAGATTTCAACCTGAGCTATAAAGAAGTGGTCGAACTTCTGTTGCCAGACCCTTACGCTAGCTTGTAAGATGAAATTGGAAAGCTGTGGTGATGCTGTTAGAGCATCCTACAGGTGGAATATTAACAGCAGTCCAGCAGAAGCAGAAGTGGCCTTGGGGAAAAAAAGTAGCCTACAGAGAAGGGACATTATGCAGAAGAAAACATGTAGCCAGGGGACAGGCCATGATTGCCTTGCATTTTAGAGAAACAGGTGAGCTTTTGCATTATTTTTTGCCTCCCTTAGTTTCTTATATTGTTTCTGTGGCCATAAAAATTCTTAGTCTGGATTTTCAAGGACTCTCAGTACATCTCCAGTCAGGGAGAGACACACAAGGCAGCCTGAAGTAAGCTGAGGTACTGGCAGCTGACAGGCCACCGCAGCACAACATCCTGATGGCACAGGTACCTGAGCCACTGTGCTTGAGTCTATAGTGCTGCCCTACAGCCCATGCCACCAGCTGGTGTGGTGGGCACCCCCAAGGAATGACGCTAACCAAGAACAAAACCTTCACCTCCTCAGAATCACTCGTTGCTGATTCCTGATCTGGTAATCCTTGTCTCCCCCCTCTCATTCTGCTTTCATAATTGCATCTCCAGGGGATGCTGGTCCCCTTTTAAGGCAGCTAAAAATCAAAATCCTTAGTCCTGAAGCTGCTTAGGGAGAATATCATGGCAACTGCAATCCTGGATGTCCTTCCACTAACTTTAGATGGCTTTCCAACACACTAACTCACTTCATGCCACTAGGCAGGAAACAGCTGTTTCTCTTTGCTCAATGAAGTCTTCCTTATAAAGTGGTCTTCAATGTGCAGTCCTGGGTCAGTTTGGACGTATACTAGCAGATGAGATATTTTTAATATATTATGTAAGTTGGAAGTGAATTATACTGGAATAACTTCAAGAGGTCCACCTAGAAATTGTTCTGAACACACATGGAAGTAATTTATTTCAAAAATAGGAGAATCTGAGTACATATGCACAGTTTGGGTTGTTTTTTTTTGAAGGGCCTTTTTCTGCCTAATATTCCCAAGTAGGCGTTTACCTAAGAATTACTCACTAGTGAGACACACACTGTGCTTGAGAGCACAACTACTTGTATTTTGATACTGGAGATGAGTTCCCTTTTCTCCCCAGTGGTGAATTTGCCTAACGTATACAGACAGAGGCATACATCTGGAGAAAGGAAACCTTTTACTTCAAGCAATGTGATTCACACAAATGCATGGACAGTAGGTGACAAGCTGCATTAGATATCCCTCTGGATTACCTTACCCTGTACTTATAGGTAAGACTAGTATATAAACACTACTTTTGGCAGTTTTAACACTCATTGGGTAAAGTTTCAAACAGTGTAAAACAAGACCATTAAAATATACTCTGAAAAGTAACTTTTAGGACTTACACTAGCTAGAGTCTTTAAAAATAATCAACTAGAAGAGAAACTTGAGCACTAAATTGTGTTGTGACCTACATAAACATATATACTGCAGTGAAATTTCCATTGTTTGCACCAACTTAAATACATAAATGACCAAGTTATGTTGAAGTGATCCAGAACTGAAAGTGTTTCTTTCATAGATTTATTTCTTAGAAAGCACCCATTTACCTACTGAAGAATTCCTTTTCCTTTAAAAGATAAAGTATGACAAAGCAGCTGGTTCACAGACAGTTACTAAAGTTGCTACCAGACTATGTTCACAATAGGGGAAAATAAAGCCTACTCTCAGGGACGTGAAAGTTAAAAAGACACCATCCTAAAACCAGACAGTACATACTCCTCATTTTCGTCTAATAAAGGAGGGTAAGGCACCTGCCCACAACAGCAGTCAGACCATTTCTGGACCAACATACAAAATCAGGTAGTTGCTACCACTTCCAGCAAAACTTCAACAAGTGCTGCTCCTGGAAAAGCTTCTAGTACAAAAAGGTATCAATAAGTCGGTGCAACAAATGTCAGGAGCTCAAAATCAATTCTGTATTTTATTGTGAAAAGAAGACAAAATTACACAGTCGCAAGCCATGGAGAATTAAGGGATCTGCAGAAAATAGTCCTTTCTAAGGCCATATAAGTCCTCACATAGAAAACTGGTAGTAATCACTTAAAGTCAATATAAATATTTCTTACTATTCAGTATTTAAGATAAAATACTTGTACATAAGCTACCTTGTGTCTTCCCATACAAACATTTTGCCCTTCTCTTTTCCAAAGTAGACACACCAACGGAAGTATTAAAGGGAAAAAAAAAACAAACCACAAGACACTTAGGTATTTTAAAAGAAAAATAATCCTTCCCTTATGAGAATTTCTCAATAAACTTGTTGCACTTCACTATCAGGGTTAAGTTTTCAAACCAGTAGAATTAGCAGTCAGCTGGCCCTGTTGTGGTATATGAACCCATGGCCTTCTCTGTACCATCAATGCCATACAACTGAGTGTATCGAACAATCTTTGGTTAACACAGAAGAGGAGGCAAACAGGTCTTTAATGCACCTTTCTGACTTCCTCTGATCCTTTGTATTTGCACTGCATATGGGTCTTCCACAAAACCACCTATGGCATCTTTTTATTTTGGTATTCAGTAACTCCCCCAAACCAAAGCCATTTCTCAGGGCATGCTTAGCTCTGCTGTATTCACCCGAATACCATGCCCTTAAGAACAGTTAGTTCCTACAATGAAAAGTGCCCTACTCTTTTTTTTTTAATTATAACAAGGACAAAAGAAAACCAAAGTCAAGTATCAAAGGTACATGGCTAATTCTCTCCTGCATCACACCAGTGAACCACCGGAGCATTGCTCTTTACACTTCTCCCGCTTCCCACCCCCGAAGCAAGCAGATCCCAGCCTGGCCCTACAACAGGGCAGGCCTGCAGTTTTGTCAATTCAGGTGGCATCCAGGTGTAACAGCACCCTAATTGCACCTTGTGACCACCTACAAGCTCTGCCTGTGGCTCTTACACAACAACTTCCCTAGGATCTAGGCTTCAAGATGAAGGACTTGGAGAAAGTTGGGGAGCCTGTCTGCAGATGAAGGTTAACCTATATTTTTACAAAGCTAAACAGAACAAAGACAGCAGTTGCAGCTGCAGATGTACATGTAGTTCTGGATAAGCAACGCTTCTTCACATAATGAGCCCTGCAGCATCCCGTGTCCTGGCCAAGATTTCAATTGAGCAAGGATACAGAGCCATATAGCAGATTTGTCTATATTCTAAATCAGCAGAGCACAAGCCAATCCTCATACAGATCATTTAGAAGCTTTAATGTGCCCACTGCATTCAATCTGCATATAATCTTGATTTTTAAGCCACAGGATCCTGGCCTCCCTCCAGTGCATTGGATACCCTTTCTAGCAGTGCAGCAGAACCCCATGCTAAAAGCTGCTGTCATAAGTGAGATAAGTGCAAGAGCAGAGATAGCCATAGTCAAAGCTACTGAATACTGCTGGGAACACTGGATTTTGTCTCTACTCTGAAGCCCTGACATGAAACAAGATTTCACACTAAACAGCCTAAAGTATTTTTTAGAAGTGTTCTGAGCAAGGATGAAGTAGAAAATAAACAGCATGCAATCATAAATCACTGAAGTGCGCCACAGCAAGAATGCACTTCGAAGCCAAATTACAGCCATACAGGCAATTTTAAGTCAATCTTCTGACTGCTCGGCTCTGCAGTTTTAACATAGCTCTTTCCACTCACATTTTACACAACTTAAGCCACATAAGATATATTGAAAATCAGGTAACAGTTCTTCCAGTTTTACTCAGATAGAGTTCAATTGTGGCCAAAAGCTTGCTAGAGCAAGTTAACCTCCTAAGTGAATGTGCCACATGTGTCTGATTACAAGTTAGCATAATACACCTCCAAACACAAAACCCAGCCCTTAACCTGTACCTTTTCTGCTGCAGATGTGACGAATCCCTTCCTGCTTTCTGAAAAAGAAGTGGTAAGTGGTGCTTAGGACCAAAATATTTTCACATTGTCAGTGAGACACCCATTGCTTTGCCAGTAGGTATCAGTGAACAAGGTCAGAAACTGAGCACAGGGGAGAAAGGAAACCCTCCCTACCACCAACCATTTAAAACCTCAGCCCATCCCTGAAGCAGCTGCAGAAATGCCTGCAATTACCTCAGAAACAAGAAGCAGCTGGGTTCAGCTCCCCAGACCTCTTTACAAAGCAAACAAGGAGAGGGAGGGTCTTAGGGTTTTATGTAATGGAGTGGGGTTGGGGTGGTGGGAGGATAAGTGATGCTGAGGAAGGTGTAGAGTTAAAAGGCTGCTAGTGTCATAGTTGGATACTCTGTCTAAAAGGCCCTGTGTTTATTTACTGAAAGGTTGGGGGTGAGTGTATTTGGTTAAAAAAAATTGTGTTATCACAGCAGAAGATACTGAATTTGGGTGTGTGAGGAAGGCATGGTTTCTTTGGGAAACACCAGTAAGAGCCTGGTGATAGTCATGACTGTGGAAAGCCTGTCTGGAGGTGGATCTGCGTGTTTTGTTTATTCCATCTGCTTCTTCCAGGACACCCTGCAGATGGGGGGATAAGAAAAGATCAGAGGAAATTTTTCTACCTGCCCTTTATCTTCCCAGCACAGAGTCATATATCTGTAGTTGCTATGTGTATGGCTAATAATGGAGCTCAGAAGAAAGGGAATGGGTTGAGATGAAAAGAATTGCTTAGTATTACCAATGGCTAAGTATTATCAATGTTCATCTTCTTTTTCTGTTTCTTGGTCATGTGTAGTAGTGACGTTGCCTGTATAATGATCTATTAGCAAGTTTGTCCCTGGAAATATCATTTGTACAAAGAACATTTTTATATTTGCAGGTACACTTCCGTAGGGTGGCTGACCAGGTAACTGTAAAACCACTGCGAGCTCACAGCACTACAATCCTTTCAGGACCGTATGATACCACAGTCATATATATGCAGATAACACTGGGATTCCCCTTTAAAAAGTGAGAAGCGCTTTCCTTTTATTTTTGTTTTAAATATGACTATTCTGCAGATCCTTTTTCTTTGCTAGTGGTAAGTATGCATTCAGCATCTCTATTGTGGCTACACTTTCATAAGAAGAATTAATCTTATGGAATCATTTAACAAAGCACATGACATGAAGGTGCCCTGTTAAGGGAGAAGACAAGTCATTTCCTGTTTCATAGAAAATGAATGGGGAAAAATAATATCACGGCCAAAAGGCAGAAAGAATCAAACCTCAGTTTGTATGCATGATTCACGATTCATTCTTAGGGTGATGAATGAAGCAGCACCCGATATGTAAGTCTTTCCTCCGCGTACTTGGTTTTGCATCATTTGTAGAGTCAAAACGATTAAAAAGCACTTCACTGTCATGCTCCCTGTAGGAATTCAGATGCTCAAGTAACTCTATCCTTTCTGGAACACATTAGTTTCACAACGCGTAAGCAGGAAGTGAAGACACTGAGTAATCCAGGAAGCGACGCAGCACTTCTTACTGCTGGATGGGATACACGGCCTTGGTTTGAAATAAAAATATCCTACCTCTCTGTCCAAAACTATTTTCTAAAGTGTTGTAGATGCACACTTGCAAGAGTTAAAAGAGACATCTCCAAAACAAGTTTCAAACAGTTCACAGTAATTACATAGTGCTCACTGGGAAATGAAAACTAAAGAGCATATGAACTGTTATGGGTAACTTTCCCATCTTTTATCTCCATAGAGTATTCCTTATTTCCACTAGGCAAGGAAAAAATATCCATCTGCTAATGTATCCTGTAGATTCACGCCATAATTGATGCTATTTAACTATAATCAGCTGTATAGCTCATTTTACAAAGAGACAGGGAAGAACATGCAAATCTGACCAAGTGCCTTTATTTAAAACAGCGCTGTCAAACCCAGGTCATTCATTCCTTTATGGAAGAAGATGAACTCAAGAGATCTATTTTCCATTCTTTGCCCTGATACAGCTGTTAGCGCTGTTGCTAAAAGCCGGTATTCATCTTTGAAGATAAGCTGCCCACATGTCTTTCTGGGGTTAACCAGATGGTCGTAGCACACTACTTATGTACAACTGCAGTGTTAGTACAGGCTGGGTGGAACTAATGAGTGGAAGCGTGGGTGGGATGCTCAATGGCTTAAACATTTGTTTCTTTTTTCTTCTTTAGATGATACTGGTGGTCCATGCAGGCTACCAACCTTTAACTTCAATTAAGGTTGTAGGTGTACGATTCACACATTCTTTTTCTTAATGGGTGGATACTGATGAGAGCTTGCCTCATTGTACATCACCGTCAGATATGCCGTACTCATAAACCACATCTAAACGTATAGTTTGTACTTCACACAAAAGTAAAAGGATGCTCAGATTTCTCATATAGTTACTATTAATATGTTTATAAAGTTACTTTAGAGGGTAGGTACTTTCCCAGACAGTATTGCAAAACATCATTTAACAAGGATATATTGAATATTGATTAAAAATAGCCCTGTATTTAAAACTTAAAAGCTGTATCTTATTGGTTAGCTTGGCAGAGCAGTTAGACAAGAACCCTTCATTGCTTGGAACATTACAGATCCACATCTGATTTTTGCTGCAATTGGTACCTCACCACTATTTTTTCTAAACTGTGTTATTGTGCTTAATGAAGCTATCAGCAGCTTGAGAGACAGCAATAGAGAAGGGAACGCAAAGGTCCTCCCAGGAGGGCAAGAGCACAGAACCCCAGCAGTGAAATAAGTGAACAAGAGCCCAAACAATCTGGTGGTTTTCTGTTGGAGGCAGGCTAAAACTGACTTTTCCAAAGAAAACAAACCCAACTTTTCTGTTCCTCCACCAGTCTGCCTTGTCTATACAAAATCTGTTCATATCACACAAAGCTTCCTCAAGAGAAAGCAAGCCTTCTTCACCCCTAATAGAGGTCCATGAATTCTATGAAAAAGGTTGTCTCCTCCTGGGTGTTTTTAGACCTATATAAATCACTATCTTAAACACTTTACAATTTTAGTAATCTTTTCACCTTAGCACTTCAAAATGGCTTCCCACAAACTATCAGTTTAAATATAGAAATACTTACAAGATACTTTGCGATCATTCATATTTCATTTATTATACTAAAAAATTAAACTACAACTAAAATCATATGCCCTTCACTTTGCTAGGTATTTTGTACTCTTCCACTATTTCTCTTTTAAACTTTGTCAACACCAAGAAAAAATGAGGACAGTTAGACTGATTTCCTGGGAAAATGAACCATGTACAGTCACAGCAGATCTACCTTGGCTTATGGCCTGAACCACAAAGGTTATTTTCTTCAGTGCTATTCATAACTTTATCTGGATGGGACTTGCAACCGCCAGCACACTGGCTGGGGAGAAACTGAAGACAACACCCTGGTAACACCAGAGAGAGAAGTATGGTTGCAGTTCAGCCCTCTCTGAGACATAGGCTCATCCCTGAAGCTTGAGTTCATCTCCTCTCTCGGAGGCTGAGATTCACAGCCTGGAAATCCTCCTCTAGACACTGGCACCTGGGCAACATTTCTCATTTCAAGTTTAGCAGAAGAAAAGCTGTGGGTTGCTGCTCTTCTTTCCGTCCCCAAAGGACACAGAAGCACTCTTATGGCTTAAGCTGATTTCTGAAAAGTAATTTTCCACTTTGATTCCACTCTTTCAGCATGCCCGCCCATCTTGTGTGTACAGAACCTGACTTATCAGAGCTGAGACTGTCTCCTAGCACTCCTTTTGCCTTGCCACTACCCAAGCACATGGACCACAGAGTGAACCCATTTGCCTCGGTTACTTTTTATTTCATGTGGCTCCAAAAGGAACCCTGTAAGTGTGTGTTGTCTCCTTCGACTACTGTAGTAACAGCAGCATTCATTATCAGTACTGTTCATTAGTAAACTGCTAGTAATGTTAGTCTTTTGTCTGTTGCCAAACTCTTTTATTCGACATGAAGAATATGGCAAAAGCCTGTCTTACATTAACATAAGCAGCAACTCCATTTTACTGTTTGTTTTTTCCTCTACAGCCAAAATACCTTCCAAACCGTTCCTGTTGTTGATAGGAGGAGGAAAGTAGCTCTTTAAACCTTCAAAAACCAGTATTCTTCTGAAGTTTTCAGTCTCAATTGAATAGCATTCAAATGCTTGGTATGTAACAACACAATCACAAGTAAAAAGACTAGCAGCTTTGAAAAAATCAAAGCTGTCTGTATGAAACATTTTTGTCTTAGTTTCGATAATGAAAACCAACCACAAGTCATTGCAGTGAAGCATTCATTTTCCAAATTCTCAGTAGGATGCCAATATAGGACAGCAAAGAAATCAGGGTGTCACCATAAAGCAGGAAGCCGTCTACCCCCACCTCCTATCGGTATAAGGTTTCCTGATGACCATGAAGGTTGGCAGGTCTGCTCGTGCAGTCAATGGCCTCAGAAGACATAGACCCTGCAGTCAGTAAAGCAGCACAGCCTGAAAACCTGAGATACAGCAATATGTTTTTACAAAACTTCTTACGTTTTGTGTTGAAGTTTCCAATTTTTAGAAGAAAACATCAGCAAATTCATCCTTCTGTGATCATATTGATGTCAGAGGTGTTACAGCATGAATTATTTCAGTCCTGAGAAGCTAAGTATCATTGAGCCTTAATTATTTTAGGTACTAACGGCATTTATTAGTTCCCTGATGTGCAGCTAGGCTAGAGTCTTACTCATAAAATATCTGTAACCAACTATCAAGCTTATCTGTAGCCTGTTAAAACAAGCAAAATTAGATGCCCGTAAAAACCCATAGACATTATGTGCTGTTTCCAAGACACATTATTTTTGATATTCAGCAGCTGTGAAAGTGAAGTCCCTCCACATAAATACAGAAGGCGTCTCTCTTGGCAGTTGTTCGTCAGACCGGACTCTGGAGTCAACAGAGGATTGAATGCGAAGGACGAACCACACAGCAGCCTGCTTGTGTGTCTGTACCCTGGGGAAGGGCAGGCACAGCCCTGACTTTTAAACAAGGACTCATAAACAGAGCCAAGATGCTGAAAGCCATCATTATAAAGCCTGAGACAAAATGAAGCAACAACAACAAACAGTTGGGTAACCTTTTTGAAGTGGATGTACTCCTCTCTCACTGTTTTCTGAATCTCCTTAAATTTTGATTGGCTTTAGATTTGAAAGCAATTGGCAGACAGTCAAAATTTAAAATTGATGAAGTACAATCAGTCTGTTCATGGGACACTTGGAAAAGAAAATAATGATCTTTGAGACAAAAATGTTCTGAGGAAGCGAAGCCACCATGTCAACAGATAAGAAAGCAAACAGTGGTACTGAAATGGCTGGAGCAAATAGTATTTAAAAGAAGGTTTTGTCCTGGAGGAGTTGTGGCAAATTTAGAGGGCTCTGTACTTGGTGATCTTCAGGATATCCTTTTATGCTTCCAGGACATGCTGGCAGTATACCAAGGTCCAGAGGGTCATACCTAATTTGTATTAATCGCATTAGTCCAGAGGGGTGACCCAAAAAACTGCAGTTCATAGCATGAACTGAAATGACATGCCCTGTATTGATCCAAGAATTAAAAAATGTCAGCCCCATGTAGCACAGTCTAAAAAGATACCCCCAAACAAAAACAGCTTACAAAACACTGTTGAGGTCCCTTTGACCTGTGGACAAATTCGAGAAGGCATACAAAATATACGCAAGCTAGCCTCTCCTTGGCAAGATGTGGGGCAGTGCTGTACCGCTTTGTGTCTATCGCTTACTCTCCTCCCTGCACAAAAAGCAGCAAACATGACAGGACAGCTGCTGGGTCCTGGCTCAGCAAAGTACCTGAGCTCCTAACAGCCCCCTGCAACCCGAGGGCAGCCTGTGAGATGTTAGGGGTCTGATGAGGCTCATGACTGCTGCAGTTCTGGGACTTGGATTCAAATATCAAATTTGATCTACTTTTGCATTTGTATGTCTGGGTAATGTCATTTTTTGTTGACTCAAGATCAGAGAAGAATGTGAGAGACACAAAAACTAAGGATTTGTAAAAGTGTCACTCAAACTGTGACCTACCCGAGGATTTGGATAACTACTCCTGCCTTCAACAATGAAGCCAACAAGATTTGGCAATCAGTGGGACCAGCCTGAAAGAGGCTAACTCAAGAGATTTAGATTGGATGTAAGGAAGAAATGTTTTATGATGAGGGTGGTAAGACACTGGAACAGGCTGCCCAGAGAAGTTGTGGGTGCCCCATCCCTTGAAATGTTCAAGGTCAGGTTGGACAGGGCTTTGAGCAACCTGATCTAGTGGAAAATGTCCCTGCCCTCAGCAGGGCAGAGACGCTTTGGAGGTCCCTTCCAACACAAACCATTCTATAGTTCTGTGATTCTTTTCATGATGGAGAATTAACATGGTGGTACCTTATGAAGAAGGGTTTGGGACATATGGTTTCATCCATTTAGCAAATCTAGACCTCTTTATTGGCATCTCAGATAATATGTAAGTAATCCCCAGAGTAAAAATGGCAATAATAGCTTCCTTTCCCTTCCCTGCCAAGAAGTGCTGTTACAGGTAGAGAACTTACATTTATAGGCCTACCCCAAAAGAATCAATGTTCCTTTTGGTTGACAGCTCACAGGGGCACCAGCCAGTGTGCTCAGGGAAAGGCTGGCCACCTTCTAAGCAGGAAAGTAGAAGCAGAGACCGCATTAAGTAAAGGATCTATTCTTATGGGCTTACCAGTTGTCCGCTGGAGTCATTTGAACAGGTCGGGGCAGTAAAGGGAGGGCAGCAGGCAGTGTATGGAGCTGGGGAGGGGCTGGAAAATCTGTAACTAATAGGCACCTTTTCATCTTTCTCGCTCTGTTTTCTTTCCAATGGTGCCCAGATAGGGGACAAATCTTCCTATAAACAGTAATCCTTTAGAAAGTGCTCAAGTACGGCTATTACTTAACTTCCTGATTAGTAGCAGTCACCACCTGCTACTTCTGCTCCTCATTGTCCAGCATAATGGAAGTGTTCATTTCCCTGGCTGTGAAAAGGTAATGGGAGGGGAGTCCCTCTTCTCTGTTTTGGCAAAAAGAGCAACAGTCCTTCCTTTTCTCCCGTAACTAATCCCAGACCATATTTATCCAAGAAAATAAAATTCTATTTCTGCTGACAAATAGCTGGGTGAGGGAGATTATGAATACTAAAAAAAAAAAAAAAGCCCAAAAAACAAAAGCCACAAAAGCAATCATTCTGATCTCTTTGAACTATATTAAGGGTTCCTGCCGCAGGGCATTTTTATTGCCTGACCATGGCTTTTGAGATCCCAGAAAGCACTAGGCAAAGGCAATATATTCAATATTTTTGACACCTCAAACATGCAAAGACTTCGCTATGACTTCTGTTTTCTTCAAACCTTACTAGCTGAAGCTGCCAAGAGAGCTGCACATGTTGTCTTGAAAGACAGCTGTTAAAATAGTCTCCTTTGATCAAAATTCTTCCATGTTTATAAGAGCAAGATAAAGTATTATAGGATTTTCTTAGCACGGACTGAAAAATCATAAAAAGAATGAAACTTGCAAAACCTGAAAAGTGCATTTGTCATGAGCGGGCATAACTTTTGAAATGTCAGTTAAAAGGAGACAACCCATGAATAGACTATGAGGATTTTCAGACTTTCTATTTCCCTAAAGTCCTCTTTTGTTTTACACTGGGAGTGGTGGTGTCTCTTCCTAGGGAAGCACAGGCAGGCAGTAGATTAGTCCTTATTTAGATGGTAAGTTCCAGCCTATTTGAATTGTATTAAGCATTCTCCTTCCTTCTGTGGGATTTGTCATAAATCTTGAGTAAATATACTTAGCACAATCTCAAAGACTGAAGTTTTGATTTCTCAGAGGGCTCAAATCTTTAAGCCTTAAAACTTCTCTTGTTTAAGAGAGATAAAGCAAGAGAATCTACTTGTCAAAACAAACACGGGGAAAAAAAAACCTCAGTACAACCCTAGACATTATCTCAATGGGAAGTGGCACTCATTCGGGGCTTTTCGGCAGAATTCTTTGCCCAGGAGTGAAATCTATTATAGGAATTAGTACTGCCCCTTAAAATGGTAGCATCACTAAGAAGCAAATGATTCCTACTCTCTTTCCCTCTGTTTTCCTACCCATTCTCCTCCTTCTAAACAGTATTCAAAGGTTTCTTCAAAGGTCTTCATCCTATCTTTGTTGCCATGGTCTCTCACTGAGTTGAAACAACATTTTCAAAACTAATGCCTGCTCTAAATGCATTGTTGCTGGGATGCTGAGTCAGTTCTCTGCTGACTAGGGTGAAAGAAAAAGAATCTTTGAAAATCAATTTTAACATTCAACTAACCTGAATGGGGAAAAGCAAGATATCTATACTCTGCTAGACAGAAGCAAACCTTTTCAGGGGTGAGATGCCTTGTATTTTTGGGAAGAAAACCAAATTATCTTGAGGTTTTTGTGTCAGCTATGCTGGTTTTACTTTCTTTTATTCATACCAGACCTGAGAAAGACAATCACTTCACAGAAGGAAAAAAAAAACCAACAAACCACAGAAGAATCCTGTTGATTAACACACACGTCCCCCGCCCCTAAATCCTTGCTGGGGGAGCTACAGGGGATGCTTGGTATGCGTTAGCAGTGACAGGCAGGGCTAGCTTTGGCACAGTTGAAATGAGTAGGGGGAAATGATGAAGCACCACCATTATTTCTAAGGGAACTAACAAGATATTTTGCTTGTATTCAACTTCTCTGTTTGCCTCTCTTGCTTAACTACTTGCACGTTCTTTGAAACAAGGTCCGTCTCTAGCACACATATTTGTATAGCACCTAGGAAAACAAGTTTACTATGCCAATCTGAACTTTTAAGCTTTAGTGTATAATAAGAACACCTATACGCTATGTAAATTAGAGCTCTGCACACTTCATGCATGCACTTCAAGAAAAGACAAGATCTTTGTCACAGACTTGGTTACATCAACTTTAAATTGTTTTTAGCTGCCTGGCTTCAATTTTTTATAGATCCTTTGAACATCTGTCCTTAGCCCGTGGTCTGGCATGGCACGCTAAATTCTGTATATTTGTCCATTTTTCCTAGGGGAGGAATTTGCATGAAAATTCTGTTGGTCTAATTATATGCCTCAGCTAGAGAAACTCTATTCATCTGTCTGCAGCAAATTCACCTTTATGAAACAGATGATGACTTTGCCAGAGACTTTCTGGACATTGTAGCAACTGAAGGTTTTACAGCCTACATTTGTAATATGGGTCATAAACTGAATTGAAGGGGGAAAAAAACCCCTTAGATCATTACAGTGCTTTTGAAAACAACCCTTCATCTTCAGGAAAAAAAAAAAATTCAGTTTAATGGGGAAAGACGTTTGCAGCAGCTTATTAAGGGTAAAATGCAGCCTCCTCTGCTACTCGTGTCTCCATGTCAGGGAATTCAGGTTGTAAATGAAGAAAAGATTGACAAGGATCTGAAAACACAGCAGAAGAGCATGTTGTGAGTCTCGATCTCTGAGACAGATGGGGGACTGAGTACTGGAAGTATTTCAGGGTGACAGGATACAGAAAGAAGAATAAAATGGGGCAAGAGTTCTTCCTGTAACTTAAAAACCACATGAGTGTGAAAGTGCATTCATTAAATGGGAGCAGTAAGGAGCTTCCCAATTTTTCATCCTACAGGATGAAGATGGATACACTGAAACTGAGCTGGTGATCATGGGGTTTGCTGTTTCCAAAGTTGCCCATATTTTAGGAGGTTTAAAGGTATTCCTAAAGAGGCTGTATGCAAGCTGTACATCATGCGTATACTCCTCCTGCTTCTTTTTTTTCCCCCTTTTCCCTGTGCCCACCTTGCCTTTTTCCCCCATGGTTTTAATTCACATAGCTCTCACCGTTTCAATTCTAAAGCCTTTCCCTCCTGGTCTTTGGAATTTCCTCTTTTTCTTTCTGTGCTGTTCTGTGTTTCCCTTGCTCATAATTTGTTAATTTTCATTAAACTTTACTTTTCCATGTTCTTCTAAATTCCACCCTCCCCAAACTTTCTTGTTCCCTTTTTCTAGTCTGTACTTGGCTTTACAGTCTTTTTAAACAGTTTATATACTGCTGCTGGGGCTTCCATGGCCTTTTTAAGGTTTCCTCTATTTATTTTCATTCTCTGATCAGCTATATGAACCCATCAATCCTATAGCCTAATCTCCCACACACTCTCCTTCCTAACTGATCTACCTCATCATCTGAAATCCGTTTCTCCAAATAACTTCTTTTTTAGATACCAGTGCTATATATCTGCATTGATCTTTTTGACTTTCCACCACTCAGATCCTTCCAGGTTATTTTATTTTCTGTCCAATAAACACCTCTTCTAACAAGTAAATTCTCCAAGCTCCCCACAATTTATTTCATTATCTTCATATTCTTCCTAAATGGGTTGCCCTTTTTTTGCCCACTTGACCAAAATCTCCCTCATTTCTGTACCCATCATAGTGGCATCAGAGAACCCAATGACAAGAATGAAATGGAGAATGCTCTCCCCGCTTGCCAGCCTTGGCTTCTCCTGCCATCTCCCTTACTTGTAAGCTTGTGGACTTGCTATGGAGCCATATTTTCCCCTAGGGAGCCATCAGTGGGATTCACACCGCTGCAGGAAGAGGAGAGCAGCGCCTCTCGCGCTGCCTGCCGGATGCACTGCAACCACAGGCTTTCACTCCCAATGGGTTGCTCCAGAGGAGGGAAGAGTTCTCACCCTCATCCCCATCCATACAACACGGCTACCTCTGTCCTCTTCTCCTCCTCAGGCAGATTCGCCAGCTCCCATGGCACTATCTCTGGCAGAAAGCGAGGCAGGATTTGGCCCCAAATCAAAGACCTCACCAATGTGTCATATGAGTTAGCACTAGTGTCTGTCTCCACTCAGGAAGGACTAAGAGCTAGAATAGCAAGGGTATTTCAGGTCAGGCCTGAGGGGAATTAGCAGACAAGTTGTGAAGCTTACACAACATGTGGCCACATTATGTGTGGCTCCAGTCAGTGCTAATAGCCTGTCATTGAGCCCCATGTTTAAACAATTTGAGCAAACAGCAAACACAGAAGATGGGAGGAGGGCAAAAAGGCCTTCGAGGAATAAGAAAGATCAGGCTACTTAGTACATTTGGCAAGCAAAAATTGCAGCAGTGAGGACAGCAGAGTACCTGCTAAGTAGTTAGAGATGTGACACAGTCCCCACCATGCAAAAGTAACATAATACGAAACCAAAAATGTATAAAGTCGCCCAATTTTTAAATTCACTCAGCCAGTAATTTTTAGAGCTACATAGGAAACAGATTGGTGGTTTAGACTGTGTCTGATCATGTGAATTATCTGACAGAAAAAAAAAATACAGTTTTGGTTTAGTAGCAAGGAAACCAAATAAGGGGGGGAACGGAGGAAAAAGAAGAACAAGTTTTAGTAACAACAAAGAGTAAAATTCAACTGCGTCCACGTAAATAACATTGACACTAGTGTTGGGAAGTAAATATAAAAATATTTTAAAATAAAAGAACTTAGAAACCATACTGCTTTGTTTAGTATGAAAATAATAGCCTTTCAAGCCAGTACTATTAGGGAACGTATTTAATCCAGTGCAGAATTGGCTATGAAACCGTCCACTCTACCATGGGAATGCTTAGCTCAGTATCTGGTAGGTTGCCAGCCATTTAAGATGTTTTTGTGTTGGTTTAATGATTGTTCCCATGAGCACTGATGGTAAGGGTTGACATTAATTAAAATACTAACTCATCAGAGCTTGCATTGTGGGGAGAGGGAGAATGGGCTGGATCCAATTGTCTTCAAGGTTTCTTTGGCCTTCCGCATTTTTCTCTTAGATGCATCATACATGCCAAGTATCCTCTTAGCTGAGGTATAACAATGTAAACAGACTGTCTTCACAAATATAAAGTAATCTTTTTAGGTTTTCCACACACTTTCATTTAACTGATTAGAGGACACTCATTAAAATCAGCTAATCATGTAATGTGGCTGTGTTCTGAATGCTAAACAAAATGCCTAAATGAAAGAGGATTTTAAAACATTGTCTGCCTCTCTTAATTTATTTCTACTGTATACTCAGTGGCACACAATACAGTAGGAATCCTGGGCCCTATCCTCATTAACCTCAAAACTCATTATCTCATATAAAAACAGGCCCTTTCTGTAGAGTGTGTTGGAAAAGGTATGAAAAAACATATTAAAGATAATGCGTTTGGGCACATGCTCTTGAAACATGATGAATGATTTTGCTTAAAACGGCGAAATTAATACAGAATAGCACAAAATCCTAAGCAAGACCCGCTGCTAAAATGATCTTTGCATAATTTGGATAGCTATCCTTATGCACTTCTCTCTTATTTTATTAAGTAACTACAAGATCCAGACCTTCAAAGGCACGCAAGTAAGAGTAAGTCACTTAATACCTGGAGTCCTCAAAAGGTCACATAGAAAACAAGTAAAGAGGCTGAGCTTTTCTATTCCTCCCATCTGTTCAGCAAGGCTGAGTTCCCATCCTACTGGCAGGGGCTTGATACTGCAGGGAGTGACAGTGCAAGATGGAAAGGTTAGGCTATGTGATGTGGTCAACAGCCTAAGAATGAAAACCCCTGGGTTGAACGATGTGGAGCAATGTGAAGAAGCAAGCTGAGCCTACATAAATGCAATGGGACGTTTTTGTAGTAAGCAACATACAACACAAAGCTGACTGCCGGTCCCGATGCAAAAGGTAGAGCACCCGTTTCTATTTCAAAACACATTTGGTCCTTTGAATCAGAAGTCAGGCAATACTGTGACTTTGGGTCACCTGCCCACACCAGGTGAAATCCAAAACCTAAACGAGGTGCCTGAAGCCAATTACCTTCCCAGCCTGTTCACTAGCACATGGCACAGGGCTCAGGCTGCTTCCCTGTGACACCCAGGGCTGTGTAACAGAAGTCCTCATCTCTGAATATCTGCAGTACAACCACCAAGGTGCTCTGCAAGTACAAACATCGCTCAGCAAAGGCCCCTTTACCTGTTTGCAGATATAGACCCAGGGCTCCTCTGCGCCAGCCTGACATCAAGCAGAGCTTTCGAACACCACAGGCACATGATTTCTGTGATGGTAAATCCTGGGAGATGGGAAAGCTCTCTGGCTTTTCATGTAAAAAGCTACAGGGTCTTTGAGTCCTTCAGGAGCTCATCCATGTAACGTGGAAGAGTGAGAGCAGCCAAGGGAGGTCCTTACTCAAGTACATGAGGGCAGGAGGCCTGATGTCCTCACACAGCTTGTCTTCAGTAGAGCCATCTACGAACACAAGGTTAAAAGGCTTTCGGTGTTTTTTAATCTATTTTTTAAAGTGTTGGTTTTTCTTTTTTGTTTGGTGGGTTAGTTTTTGGGGTGAGGGGGGTGGGGGTTTGTTTGCTTGTTTTTAAAGTGCAGGCTTGGAGGGACCAGGTAGTGCCCAGGCAGCCCCACCACCCCCTCGCCAAGGGTGCCGCAAAGCTGGAGTGGCCAAGAGCAGGCTCTCAGCACAGCCTGGCCATCATGGTGCATCAACAGAGCAGGTCACGCTGAATTTCTGTGCCTGGGCCGAGAGCCCCAGCGAGCTGGGGTGCTGTGGAAGGGGTCCTTGCCCAGAGAACATGGGTAAAGCAGGTGGTGAGCCCCAGAGGCAGCACAGGCACCCGGGTCAGCGCTGTAGAGGCTGAAGCCATGTTTCTGCAGCTCTGCAGAGCTGTTTCCCTCCTCTTCCCCTCAGACTGCTGTGCCTTTTGCCAAAAGGTGCAGCATGGCGCAGCGGAGAAAAGCGGGTCTGGCTGTGCGCGGCAGCCCCGAGGGGGCGGCGGGAAGGGGCCCCAGCAGTACCCTCGGCGGCGGGGCGCGCTTTGTGGCGGCCGGTCGGAAGCGGCGGGGTAATCCGCGGAGCTGGGCCGCAGCGAGTGGGTGGTCTGTGCGGATGGACGGAGGCGCGGGCTCTCACCACTGCCCCTGCGCCAGGCCGAGGCCGCTGCCGCAGCTGGGCCGAAGGCGGCCGCAGACCGCTCTCGGCACATTTCTTCATTTCTCACTTGAGTGCCCTTCTTTAGTTCCCTTTCAACTGCCCACTTTATATCGGCTTCATTACACCACCGCTCCATTTGTAATGTAAATCGGGAAACTCAGGGAAGTTTTTCTTTTGGCCTTGTCTACGGAAGAATACCGAGAGGTATTCAAAACGTATTAACACAAATCAATGGCACCAATAAAAGCAAAATCTCCTTAGCAACATAATCTTGATTGCAAAAGGAGAACTGAGAGCATTTAGCAGAACAGTGGCCCACATGGAATACGCATTTGTCTAGAAGAATGCGGCACAAAGCCTAAAAGAGAGATGCTGAAAAAATCCAAAATTAACTCACACTGAACAGTTACTCTTTTTTTCAAAAGTACACAATTGGCTACATTAAATCTATCGTGCGCTTTTCTGCTCAGCAACATTGTATCATACCGCTTTGCAAGCCCAAATTACAACACCCGGAATGCTTCACAGCGCCTCGCAGGAGCGCCCCTCCCCATGCAGACTTTTTATACATGTGCATATGTAACATACGCACGCATATATATTACACCTATTATACACACGCACATTTTACAGAAGTTGTGAAAGACTTCCATGCTAGAGTAACCCAAGAGCTATAAAAATGTTTCACGCAAAGAAAAGCAGCTGGCTGATGAGAAGCCAGACCATCCTCAGAGCACCGGAGATCGCAGGATTAGTTTTTGTTCATAAGGTTCAGGTTAACCAGCATCTCGTATCCAACCATTTTAAAAATACATGGATTACATAGATGGGAATGAGCCCTTTCTAAATAAATGGTATCTGCCTTAACTAGATGGAAAGCATATCTTGTCTGAGAGCAGTAGCGTATTAAAAAAAAAAAGTATTCAAACAGCTTCAACATTACTGTTCAACCATAATGATAACACATATAATAAATCCCACTACCGTTAGGGCTTGAAAAGCTTAAAGAACTCCAAATGCAGACTTAATGAAAAGCCAGTTTGAAACACTTAAGGCAGGCAATGCCTCTGGACTTGGTAACTCTAGTCCTAGAGTCACCTAAATTACCCAAAACCAGTATCAACTGGAAATCAGAAGCGATCATTGTATCATAAGGCAGAAGTTTCTCAGGTTTCTCTTTCTTCCTCTCTCCCTACCATCCCCGCCCTCCCCCCAACATATCAGATGAAAAACGGTAAGGTTTAGTAGATAGGTTAACAATTATTTTATTAGTTCATAATACATACAACTTAAGAAATGCTTTAAAAAAAGTATATTGGAGTCCATTCCAATTCTGGGTCAGGTCAGGAGAAAACAATGCTGATTTATTAAATAATATTCTATAATTCAACAATAGATCAACTTCAGTAATTTAGCAGACATGGTTAAATACTTTTAAATATGCTTATATACAATTGTGCAGCCTTAAAAAAAGTCCTTCCTATCTTCTCCTCCCAAAGCCATGCGCCCCATGAACACAGTACTGGCCTCTAAAGCTTTCAGTCTCTCACCCAGACTTAAAATATTTGAAGAGGAATGTTACAATAGCGGAAATCGCAGCAACCCTATCTTTCTAAAGTCTTTATGAGAGGAGATGCCAACAGGCAAAATTACCATCAAGTCTCTCTATAAATAGCAGCTTCCTTAATACCCAGTTCTAGGTTAAATTATTGCTTACACATTTTCTGCCTGAAATGGATTTTTAATATAGTCCAAAATACTGTTTTTTTCTGTTTGCCTTCTTGAAATATAACACCTTTTCAGTGACTTACGTGCTATTTACTGCTTTGTACATTTAACAGGTTTTTCCTAAGCACATACAATCCAATGCAATTCTCTGCAAATTCTTTTAAAGCAACATTAATTACACAGGAATAATTTAGCACACAACTTTTAGGCACTGTTTTGTAGCTTACCGTTCTCTTTAAAATTTATGTTTGGAATTAAGTTTCATATTCTGATTGCCATACTCGGTCTTTTACAGAAACAAGAATCTGAGCTACATGTTTCAAATTGGGAACTACTCTGCATTTCTCATTATCTCACTGAACCGAACTGCTCATTGACCATATTAACAAGTAGGTACACTGCATATCCTAGCAAGTTAGAAAGCCTGTTGCAAACACAGAAGGACCGGAGATAAACATTCAAAGTGGATGAGTGAGATATTTATATTGGTACAATGAAATCAGTTTAAAAATAGAGCCACTAAAAATATCAGGTTTATTGCATCAGGATATCCGAGTTTTTGAAAAATTTCTAAATGTGATTTTAAAAAAATGGGTTTTCAAACCTAAAACACTGAACCAGAAAAAAAAGCTTCAGCTAACCACAAAGTCTAGTTTTCAACATGAGGCAAAGTAACTTTCAAAGATGAAGTTATAAGGGGGGGAAGCATGTTTCAATAAGCATTATAAAAATGTACTATCTTCCCTCCAAAAGGGAGCATTTGTCAATGGTTCCCTTCTCCATAAAAGCTACAACCAACTACAAAAGTCTCTCCTACTCACCTGACCTTAAATTATCCTAACTGGATCGTACTCCTGGGCCTCAGATATACCGTCACATGACAGGAGCTGTCTGGACAAGTCAAGAATTTTCTTTGGAAACAATTAGCCATGCATTTCAGGCCCCAGCTTAGGAAAAGAGTGTTCTGCACTCACTGGGCAGCGCTGCTCATCAGCAATTCTGTTTCGGTCTGGATATTTTAAACTAAGAGATGCTGAGTTTTGAAGAAAGCTTACCTCAAAATCTGCATAATAGCAGAATTGTCTATCCATTAGGGCATAACCAAAATAAATTAATAACACACTTGTTAAAATAAATGTAATAGAAGATAAGACAGCCTACATAATTACTGAAATGGATTGCTAGCTTTTACTTAACTTTCATTATTCAATACCATTTCACTCAGTCCAAAACTATTTTCTATCACACTCAGAATTCCAAACCTAGTCTCCAAATTCAGTCTTTTGGGTGTTGCTTCTCCTGATTCCTATGTTTCATCTTTCACCTCACTAAATTTTTCCTAATGGTTTGCTGTATTCTGAGGAGTCAAGCATTTATGAATTTTTTTCAAGAAAATAAATCTTTATGAAATATTAATGAGCTAAGTGAAACAGAATAATTTTTCAAAAGGGCATCTTCCATGAAAACAATAAAATGTAGTTTATAAAAGACATAGTCCCAGGTGTCACACAGTGGACATACACACACCAGCACAAAAAGTGTCAACATATGAAGTTTCATGCAAGGATTAACATCTTCAAAATTTTCAAAATTAATCCCTAATTTAGCCCATGCTGACTGAAACATCAGTGTACAAAAAGATGAAGTTCAAAAATTAATGAACTGCAAAATACTGTTACCAACAAAACAATGCAAATGGATATCTGTAACTAATGAAGAATAAATGCATGATGATTTTTCAGCAGTGAAATTTTTGCTTCTGGAGTAGTTCTCCCCCTGAAATTTTTCAACTTCCTTAAAAAGACAACTAATAATACTGTTTTCTCATTACACCAGTATCCCCTGATTCACCCAGCCTACAGAGAAAACTTCACAAAGAATAAACACAGGAATTAAGAAGATAGCACCATTAGAAATAACCACTCTATCCAAATCAGCAAAAAACCTTCATTTTTCCTTATTCAACATACTTTGACATTCAGCAGCCTAACTAATACAGGGTAAAGGGAGCTTTCATAGCTGTATATTGATAACATTCATAATGGTCATGCATATTACAATCAGAAGTTTTCTAGGGTGCCGTTTGCAATGTAAGCCTTCATGCAGATAGGCATTCAGCTCATTAACTCCATTTTCATATTTCCTATTAGTCCCTGAGAAGTTAATATTTCTACCTACAATATGGCTATTAAAGGCGTTATAACGATCATACACTTAGCTGTTTGTTATGGAAATGCATTGTGGCTTTAGGGAGAAGCAGCACAGAAATTACAGCGAATTAGCAGCGATTAATAGAGATCTTATTTCTAAAATGCTTTCTTTTCATAAGCAAGGTTGCTGAAGAGCAACATAAATTATTTTAGTCACGGATACAAAACTAGCCAGCACCACTTACCCTTAATAAGTTGCTACTATGAATCCAAGACATTTGGGGCTCTGAGACCTCTCTAATTGAGCATTTCCTTTACATCAAATCATCTGGATTTTGACCTAATGTAGGGTCATCATGATCCTTCTTTTTAATTACTCAACAGCAGTGCTGGGAGAACTTAAAAGAACGAGGGATTTTCTTTGCTTAACAAGTCTTTTGCCTCTTCAATTAAAGTGATCTCTTTAAATTGTTCAGAATTCAAATGGGGTTTTTTTTGGTGGACAATTTGCACTATTCCCAGCTGCTCAAAAACCATAAGCTAGGGCTCCCAAAACAAGCGGAACAATTTAAAATTAAGACTTTGGGGTGGGGGAGGAGGGAAGGAAATAAAGACAAGTTCTTTTTCATGGCCTTCTGGCTTCTGAGCAGTTACAGATTGCATTTTAAAGCTCTTCCCTACAATCCTGAGGGCTAAATAATGACTTTTAAAAAAATCAAAACTGATTTTTAAGTAAGCATGTATCTCAGAGATAGAGTATTACATTTAAACACCATGGTCTTGAGACTTAGAAAAAAGTATCATTTAACGAATTGATTCAGAGATTATAATTTACATCTACATACTATAAAAAGTTTTTACAGTCTACTTGGGTTTGAGTATCATGGGAAATTCTGGATTTGCATACATAGTTTGTTAGAGTGACTTACCGAGCTATTACAAAAAATTTACTGACTATGTGTAACCTATCTCCATAAACATTTCAATTTCTGGTGAAGTTTGCCAATCCCAGTATAAACTTCAAATCACAGCTATTTAACAACAAATGAGTTCTACAGAACTCTTCACATAGGGTCAGACAAAAAGCCTTTCTCCCTCAGGACCTAACACTAAAAGATCAAAAATAATGTGTTTTTATTATATTACAGTAAGAAAGAAATCTTTATTGGCCGGTTAAGGGCCACTACATCTAAAAATGATAATTAGCTTTTACAGGGAGGCATTGATGCCTTTACCATTAGTTTTTCAGGCTAAAGGTGAAACAGACATAAGTAGCATCATTTGTTAAATGATGATTATCAAGTGGGTACCTAACTCTTACTATTCAAGGAAACTGGAAATAGATTAATTTATTTGTAGGAATTGCTGAGTTGCAAGAAGTTGAACAAGTTAGTACAATGTAATATTTATTTTAGCAAAGAGTAGGCTGTCCTGGAAGTCCTGCTATTGCTTCTGTCCTACTCAGACTGTTGCTACTTCATCCTTTGCAAATTGGACAAAAAAGGTAACATACATCTTCTCACTAGCACACAAAATAAACAGATTTAGTATTTTAGAAACATCAAAGGAAAATCCTGATGACTGCTGCAGGCATTAAGTAGTTGATTAAAGTTCCTGCCATGTTCAATTTCTATCACTGTAATTAATGAATTGAAAGGGATTGTATGAAAATGTTTTACAATATTCTTACTAGACGAGTGTACTACCTCACCAGGAGAGTATCAGTTTCCAGCAAGACTCATATATACATACATATATGTACACACATACATACACACACATATATATTTATGCAGTTTCTCATGTTTCCAGGTTGTATTTTAAGTCAGAGATGTTATTTTAATAAATAATCAGAAAAGCTTTAAGAGGCAATTAGTCTGGCATCCTAAGGGATTTAACTTTTTATTTGCTCAGAGCTCTACTTTGGACCCCGTACTAGAATTCTTAGAGAGAAAGTCATAGTTAAAATACAAAAATGCCCTGCTAATCAAGTAAATTACTGCGGATGCACCTAAAAGCAGACAAGATCTTAACCAGCACAACCGCTTATGATACTCTTTGTAAACCTGCAAGCCACGCTCTGTTCACTGCTCTGGTTTCAGCACTCATCACGCTCAAATTAGCTTTACTGTAGGTAGGTTTGGGTGCTGCTGGCAAGGCAGTTGTGGTGTCACAGAACATAGTATGGAAAGTTTGGGTAGCAAACTAAGGCGAATAGCTCACGCTGAATGTGGTGCTGCTATGAACATAGCACAACCCATATCCAACCTATCCCTCCACACTAATGAACTACCAGTGGAAAACTGCATCCGTCACACAAACCTATCTATAGAGTCAACTGACAATTTTGATAATAAAATCTAGGCCTTGTATGATTCAATATTTGTTTTATTGAAAACTGATGGTTGAAGACATCAACATATATTTCTGGTCATCACTATTTATCACCAGTTGTCATTTCTGTTCAATTCCAACCTCTCCCCTGCATCTCCAACCTCCACAACCTCAGGTGCCATCAATGTTATCCTTCTGGCCTCCCTCGCAGGCTGAAGCTGGTCTGAAATTGTAACTAATACTTCTGGATCAGAGGAGGAGTGCTGCAGGCCCAGATTTGTACTAAATAGGGGACTGAAATTTATTTTTAAAAAGATTATAACCAGTTTCTTAGGAGAGAAACCATTGTGGGACCCAGAAGGCTGAGGCAGCACAAAACTGGTATTTAATTAAAAAAATTGTATTCCATCAAGTCAAAGAAGCACACTTGTAGGCTTGTACGAAAAGCATGGCTGAGCTATTTTCAAAGTAAACAGCAGGAATCCACAGACAAAAGCTGAGCAAAGGATGAGTTTTGGGAACAGATACAGAAGGCTTAGATTTAAGAAAACTTAAAACTTTCTAGACCACTCCCCACTATCAACAATTTAGGAATATAATACTCACTAGAGAATATTTTACAGAGAATAAATATTTTGAAGACATAGAAAAATAGTTCACAGCATCAAGGTATCTGTAACGTATTACCTTGAAATAAAACTTGTATTTAAAAGATTAAAAAGAGAAGATTATTCTTGTAGTGGTATCAACTTTTCATTCATACAAATATTAAGCAGAGTATATCTGTTTTTTCATATATTCACATTATTGCTTGCTACCACAACTGTACAAGGAACATATTCTTAACTTACATTAATGTTCATGTACAGTAATTTTAGACACCTAAAGCAAATTTAAAAATATGATTGAGTTGCAATTAGAAAAAAAAAAAACTGTGTGAAGATATGTACAACTGAGATAAGAAGAAATGAAATACAACTGGCCTGACCCAAGCATACATCATATATCCAGTTAAAAAAAGCCTTGTAATTGTGCAGAAAATAAGCTTTGTAAACAAAAATGAGCAGAAGCAAGGGTGCAATAAATAATTATCTAACACATTTAAACTTACACTGTTGCCCAGTGTACCCTGCTTTGATTATTTTTAATACACAGCATCTGCTTTTACATCTGGAACCATACTGTTCAAGATTTCTTCAGTAACTTTTTTCTGTTTATGTGGCTTTAAAATAAAGCAAAACAAAAAAACCTGAAAGGTCCTCTTGGACAATAAGTTTTAGTAAAACAAGTCCTTCTGCACCCCTGTGTATGGGATCTGGTAAACAGTAGGAACAAAGCTCATACATGGCATTAGCCTGAATTAAAACAGCTATGTCATAACCTGCAATACTAATACATTTTTGCGATCTTGAGTCCTATTGATCAGATGCATGCAATTTTCTCAGCGATTCTTCTAGTCTGAGTAAAATAATTCTATTTTGCTGCGCCTTTTTTTTAAACCTTTAAATTAGAACTTTCAGAACCAGCTGACAGGACTTCTTCATGAAAAGCACAGAGATTTCTACTAATGCAATGACATTTGGGTTCCAAAAAGCAGAGTTTCAGAAAGAACTTTACCTCCTTCTTTTGTTGGAAGAGGCTAGCCAATGTCCCAAAAAGAAATAAAAATATTTACAGTTGACTAGTCACTGACAAAAGTTTAGGAGGGTCTTAGAAGGTACTTCAGCATGTAAATAAATGATTAAAAGGACTTACACAATGTACAGTCAATCAGTTGTGTCATTTTGGGATAAAAAAATACCTGCTCGCTTGTATACCATTTTCAGCTATGTATTTATAGTAATATATATATGTACACACACGCGCGCACACATATAAAAGACTCTTTGCAAATCAAGATACATTAACAAACAGAAGTAGTAAAAGTAACAATAACTTAAGTAGTAGTTAACATTTGCATGAAATGACTCTGCAGAGTTTGACCAAATGCACTTAGAACATGCTCTTATTAAAAAAAAAAAGACAACAAAACAAAAATACCAAACAAAAAAGAATGAAAAAACCACAAGATTCTGTAGAACCAATGCTATGTCACCACCAGGAGAGCACCAAGCAAGGCACCATTGGAAAGACAACATACTGGAATAAGTGTCTATAAATAAATCAAATGTTAATCTGGTCGAAAAATCGGTGTCTTTGGTAAAAATTCTATAAGGATGACCTGTATGAAAAGAAAACAAATATATATTAAATGTAAGATGACACCAATCCAATTATCTATCACAATGATAATTTCAATGCCTTTTCATTTTTAAAATACATCAAGCTGTGATGACAATCAAGGATCACAGTGCTTTTCTTCGGTAGGCAACAATTACAAAAGTCACGTTTATTATTGTTTCAGAGTAGAAAACCAAAACTCTTAAAGAATCAAATTCAGTTGGAAAAGTTTGCCTACCAACACCTAACACATCTAAACAAACTGAAATAAGCTACTACATAATTATTCTTTAATATAAATAATTAACCTTATTAGGAAAAATTATAAGAGAAATGTATTCATTTAAAAAACCAAAAGGCACAATGTATGCAAAGTTAATTTTCAATTACACATGCAATTCCCTTTACTTCAAAATTATTTCCACTTAATATAGAATTCTAAATCATGTTTATAGTTCAAAACTTGTATAGAAAGGTGTATCAACCTTTGCATAGTACCCCAATCTAAGAAATCTGCAAACAGTGGAAACAAGACACTTGACTACTGCTTTTGTATGATTATTCTTACGGTCCCAATTCAAATTTGAACTATGTGCTTCTGAGCGATGTACACATGGTAGGGTACACTCCAGAATACAGTCCAAATATTTATCCTACTTTAAATAGAACGCTTAAAGAAAATGTTCACTTGTGCATTTTCTTTCTTCAGAGAGACAGCCATAATACAGCAGCATGATTGTCCGCGTGAACAAATAAATGCATCTGGTAACACAACTGAGGATTTTATTCAGTTGTAAGGGGAGCCTGCCTTTCTAAGAAGTCAAAAAAAGATTTTTTAAATGTTTTCGATTGTAAAGGAGAACACAACTTGGCTGCTTCAACACTGCATCTCTGATAGCATACTGAGCATCAGAAGATTAGTTAGTTTCTGATTTTACTTCTAAGGCAAACATTTTTGAAATAACTAATATCTCACTCAAGTGTGTAAGTTTATTTTTAGGGACATTTTAGAAGTGACTTATTGGCAGAAGTGATGCAAACTGCTCAAAATCCATTGATCACTGACACGAGTCAGCCACTGGATGCTGCAGCAATACCAGCACTTCTGATATTCGGGCAAAGTTTCAAAAACAGAGCAAGAAGCAAAGCTGGAACACTGTGTTTGTGCCGAAGGTGTAAGACTATCTTGTCTTTATTTAATTTATGTAATTATTTATTTAATTTAGCATCTGCAACAGTGGATTTATAAGCTCAAGTTGTCAAAGCACCAGGTTTTGGGTACAAGAGTCTAATTTAAATTACCTCTTTTGAAAAAAAATTGAGGATAAGAGTTTCTTATTTAAAATTAAATCATGAACACAACATTAAAGGTAGTTTTAAAGAGACCAGCACATTAGTTCACTGAAAATGAGAAAATGGTGCAGAGAAGTTTTGTAAAAATTTTCTCATTGAATATATCCAGAGATAATATATTAGACATTTCACAATTGAAAATAAAATTTTCCATCTTTATCCTGTAAAACCATATGTCCAGGCATATATATTATTAATGTAAACAGGTCAACTGATTTTCAGTTGTATTTAATAGAATGAGTGTTCATCTGTAAATGTTGCTGGGCCACAGCATTTACAAACTAGCATTGCATGTGTTTTTTCCAATTGACTCTGCAAAACATTGGATGCAACAATGTTTTCCCGTACAAAACCAAAATTTTCACTGAAATAAAAACCCCTTCATTTAGGTAACACTCAAATCTACTTTCTGAAATCTACTTTATTCCATTTCCAGTCACATCTCATACCTCTAAACTAAAAACATGTGTAGAATAGATGTTACTAAAAGTCTGCTTATTCAGTGAACTGAATAGAGCCATTCTATTTTTAAAAATGCATTTTAAAGACCTCATGTTTCAGACTAGAAATAAGATCTAATGTAGAAACAGGAAAAAGGGGGAGACTAGAAGAAAAATATTCTTTTAATATAATTTCCAACTATTTAATCATTTTTAAAATTTCATATGCATAATAGCTTTGTTGTTTTAATGAACAAAGTATCATGAAATGAAAGATCACAGATAAGTTGGAACTAATATAGTAGATATTTCTCAAAGGCTAATTTTTATTTTTAAAAGTTAACCCTTCCTATCGCCTACTTCCGAGAGCATTACAGGAAGTTATGCAAATTCTAACATTTCTTATATTTTAGCAGCTTAATTTCATCCTATGTACCTCCAAGGTATTTTGAAAATGGAAGGAAAAACAGCACCAAAAAAGAGCAAGGAGGTTGCAAGCCAAAACTGAAATCCCACATTGGACATCATTCCTTTTAAACTGCATAGAACTTCTCACTGCGTATTTCCAAGACGGGCTTATGGAGTCTCAGCCAAAGACTGAAGTAAGTTAAAATGCCAGAGACTGGCTTAAAAATATTTTCATGACACCAACTGGAGATAAAGATACTTTCAAGACAGTTGAGGTAAGGGGCAGTTAAAATCTAAAGAGGCTAAAGGTTTCTTAAGCTCCAACAGCTTAGTTGAAAGGTCTTCCTCCATACTTTTAGACTTGATTAGCATTATATAAAACAGCCATATCTGACTTGCTGCGTAACCAAAGTTGTGGTTATTCTTTATACAGCATCTAAAATTTCACACTCCATCAGCACATGTTCAAGCTATTTTATCTTGGCAATTAATTTATTATTTTTCAGAACACAGTGAAGCCTTGTTTTCAAGTCATTCATAACTTTATAAATCAGTCCTGCACATGAAACCATGCATCTGTGAACCGTAGAAAATCCTTGCACTCAGGCGATTAAGCTCCTGACACCTTTACTGATTAATAATCATGAAAAGAATAAGATCAGAAGCAAAATAAATGATCATTTAATAGAGAAACTCACAAAACAGCCCTTTAACTTACATATTCCATCATGTTATTCGTTTCACATTTCCTTTTGCTTAGTCTCCAATGCAAGCACAGCTAGACAAGGAGGAAAGAAAAAGAAGAAAAATGAGCTGTATTTTATTGCAGCACACAGACTAGCCCATTTGTCCACCTTTCATATTTTTCGTTCAACAAAAGCATCTGTTTCCATACTGTGCAATTCAAACTCCAACAGTACGAAGCTGCTCCCTGCGGCACTCACCTTGTGGTATAACCTATTGTTTTCCCATTCTAATAACTTCTCAATCGATCTTCGTGTCTGGAAGACAAATGAGAAAGAATTTTACTCTTGACTGGTTTTAGAAAAACTTTGTTTTGCAGCTGCTTTTGTGTGAAAAGGAGAGAGGTACAGGACAGTGACTGAGTACAGGGTGGTCTGTAGTGCTATCAAAACTTCTCTGGTATTAAATAGTAACTAGAAGAGAAATAACTTTTTATGAGACCCAAATAACTCTCTTCAACCATTTTGGAACAAAAACTGTTCATGTGTACGCCTTCTGGTTCCTATGGCAGTTATAACTTTAAAACCACAGAAATTGTGAAGTGATGTAAGTACAAAAGCAGGAACACGGCTCCCCCAGTATCAGTGGTCTAAATGCACTGGGTCTAGAAGGTCGGCCTCTAAATAGACAAATGCCTCGAACTATTTTGCAATGCTGTGGGTCAAGTACAAATATGCAATACTTGAAACAAAAGAGAAATTTCTGTTACTTTTATATCCAGATTTGAGAAACTGAAAACCAAATGCAGAAAGTTACAGTAAACTGCACAAATTAATATTACTAAACCTGTGATTTGTATAAAAAGCAAGGCCAATATTTAGGATTCTAAAGCAAAGTTTTACTGCCTATGTTGTTCACACTTGACACTACAGATAGCTATTCTGCACAGCTTTTTAAGATTATGCATGCTAGTATTAAAGGGCATTCTGTGCTGTAAAGTTTCACAGCATTCTGAATATAATTATTTAGTTATATTTACATTTGAGAAATACATTCTGACATCTATGGTCATTTGACTGCCAGAATATATACTGCTTAGCTCTAAATGGGATTTGCCAGTGACTATGAATAAAAAGAGGATAATTCATGGTGCCAGGTGTTAAGATGAGACCAACAGAGCTGCAGGTGCAAAAGGACGGAGCAATGACAAGGATCAAATACAACTTAGTGCAGCTGCAGCTTCCTTACAAGGCAGAGAGGGGTGAGGGGAAGGGATGAGAAAGCATCTTGCTGTTATTACTACAAAATACAAGTACTGTAAGTGAACCTTAACAAATCAAACTAAATGCTGTCATGAGAAACGAGAATGTCTGAGTAAAATAAAAATTAAACAATATATTATTAATTTCCCACCAATGTGAACATCTTGGTTGTCAAGCATCAGTTTCTCCCTAGTTTAATACCAAAGGAGTTGTGGGGAAACACATCTAAGCATGTACTGTGGTCACATGATTAAAAATTAGATCACTGCTATGAGTAATCATTACACTGAATTTTTATTCTATTTTAAAAAGCGCAAGTCAAGGAATTATCAGAAGGTGGATGTGCCAGTGACTAATTTATCACATCAATTGGGAATTGAGTATTTTGGGGGTTATTGTTATTATTATGTTTTTAAAGACAGTGCCCTTTAACAATAATCAGTAGACCTCACTTGTTTCTTTGTAAAGATAGCCTTTTAGAGTCTGCTCTCCTTTTAAATGAAAATAGGGCAGCAGTTATGGTCACACTTTTGTTAATTTAGTTGCCAGTCAGCTCCAAATCAAAAGAAAATAAGGCTGCAGAGTGTAATTAACATTCAGTTCAGTCGTTTTGTCCCTTGTCTAGCCCCCAAGCTTTGTTAAAATTGCCATCTGAATGCTGAAGGCTGTAGGGAAATCGATTTGATTCTAATCGCACCATGAAAAGAACATGATCTAACTGCTTTCAGCCCTCCGTAAATCTGTACTAGGTCTTTAGCACAATGCAACTTCCAATTTAAAAAGCACTGAATGTCTCGTCAATGACTTTGTGAAGAAAAAAGAACAAGGAGCAGACATAAAAATTCCAATAGTTGTTTAAGCATTAAAGTTCATTTGCATCACAGCAAACCTGAAAAGGGCTGACCTCTCAAACCGCCTCTCAGGTCTATGAAGTTGTAGCCTTGACAAGCTCACATTGACAGAGCTCATTGACTCTGAAAGGCTACTCTATCAATGGTGAAAAATGGCAATAGGTTCTACTCTGAGCAGGCATCTGCCTGCCCACCCGCTGCTAAACCAATGGCAAAACTGATTCAAAACCTGAATCTACCTTGTAATCTTCCTTTCCAGGACCTTTTAATAATAGATTAAGATCACTATACAATTTAATTTCATTGTTTGCCCCAAAGAGTGTGAAAAACATCCAAGCTTTTCAAATTCCAATAAAGTTACATATATATTACAATACATACGCATAAATAAGAAATTGATAGGTAGTTATGTACTATTAATTGGTTTATTTAAATAAGAAGCCAGTTTAAAGTCATTTGACTACCATGAGATAAAAACGCATGCAGCCTCAAGACCACAATCATTTATCTTCTCAGAGCCTTAAATACAATCCCTCCTGTAGTATATTTTGGGACAGCCATAACTCCAAAATCATGCCATATTATCAATACAGAAATGTTAATGAAAATTAGACTGTAAAATATTTCTGCAAACCTCAGAGCCTGGAATAAAAAGAAGTGAATTAAACAGCATCACACAATTCGCTATAGTAAGTTTTCTTCCACTTTGACAGGTGAAAAAAAGCACTTGCACGTGCAGCTTAATTAATCACTGCTCTTGACATCTCAATGATTTACAGTGAGGAGCAGGTGAGGATATACAAAACCAGAAAGGAACACTTGATTTGAGTGTAGCATTTCCAGCACACTAGGATGACAAGCTTATATATTCTATCAATGGTGTACAGAAAAACCCATACAGCAAATTATTTGTTAGCTGCAACAAAAGCACAAATTAAGTGGAAGAGAGACTTGCTTATTAGGAAGATTTAATACTATCCAGCTCTTAAAATTTTTTTCTTAAAAAACCCAATCCAATATTTGAGCAAAGCTAAAACTGCAATTCAAGTACTTTTTAGCATACCAATTATAAGAAAGTATGCTTTGTAACATACTCACTGGGGAAGAAAAAAAAAAAATCAGTGTCTTTAATGTTATCCACAGAATATTGTGAAAAGGACCTCTTCAGCCAACTATCTACATGCAATGTTTAATGAAACACTTGTAAAATAAGCAATTCTTTAAAGATACTAATGTTTGACAGTGTCTTGAAAAATCAGGCTACCAAAAAAGCCCAACTCAGAACACACTTTCACCAATGCTTATTGCTCCCAATTGAGTAAAACAAAGTTTTGTCCTTGAACATGGAAGAAGAAAAAACCAGGAAGATTAAGTATGAAGTTTTTACACCAAAAAAAGGTAGTACTGAATGCAAATAGTCTGTTACCTGTATTACCAACTGCAAGACCTTTCTGTTATGTCTTTGCAGTGTCTAGTGAAGTTATCTTACAATTCCAGATGCAGCTACTATATGGACTGGGAGGCTGTGGAGCCACAGGGCCCCCTCTTGCAGTGCATGACCTGGAACATGCACGCTACACTAAGCTGTAGTAGTGAATGGGCCAAAGCCTCCTCAACTCCTGCTGTAATTCAGTGAATGACTGGTACAATATTAAACAAAAGGATCTTACATGACTCCCAGAACAGTACTAATTTGAGTACCTCCCTTTGCTTCATTTAAGTGGGGAAACAACATGGACAGTAACAACACGATCCTCCACTATCAATTTTATTTGTAGTTGTCTGGGAACAACAGAAGAATCTCTGCTACAAGCATTTGATCTTTGACTTCTCATCTGAAAACTCCAAACCTATGCAAGTGTACTGCAACGTTAGTCAAATAAATGGTACGTGGACATTTTCAAATTCCTTCATATAAACCTTTACCACAATCAAGTATTAACAATTTTGAATATTGCCCTGAAAAAATACACTTTATGCTCAAATATCAAAATACAAAGAGACCCATTTAAGCAGATTTCTGTTGATTCTCATATGCCCACAATTTGTATTATACCCCACGGAAGAAACAGGAAGGATCCTACCAGAGGTCTGAACAATACCATCCCCACTCACTCAAAAAGAAATGATATAATCAGGAATTTCTGTTCATTCTTCAAACATATACCCGACTACAAAATTTATACCCAAGTAATTTAGTCATCAGACAAACACTGATATATAAAGTTAGAAGATAACCTAGTCACACAATTATATGCTCACTTTCAACATGCCAGAACATCCCCCAAGTCAATTTTGAGGCCCATATTGGTGCCACAAAAATGCCACAGCTGTACCCAGAACACGCATAACTGAATTGCATACATTTTCGTTCATCCTGAGAAAGTCCCCACCTTGAACACTGATCACAAATAAACCCTTTAGAAACTGTAAATTCGTAAAATTCCCATCTCTGAGGAATTCTCTATTTGTGCCGGGCAAAGATGACACAGATGAAATCTGAGCTGATTTCAGATCCTGACATCCTGGAATACCTGCTTCAGCACATACAGTAGTTTGAAAAGGTGTCTGCTCAGCAACATCGGTGTATCTTGCATCATCTTTCCTTTCAGTAGCTAGGATATTTCTTACTAGAGACTATTGTAAGGGTGCTCATCCCAGAAGCCACTGTAGCATCCATGCAAGAAAGTGAGTGAAACCCATACTACATGGATTGAAGAATATTTGGAAACAAATGTAGCATTCTGGTGCTTTTTGTACAGTCTTGAAATAATTGCCTGTCCAACAGGATTATTGTCGCTGCATCTTGTCTTACCTTATGGATGATTCTGGGCAGAAAGTGAGCCCAGACCAAAGCTCCTGATCAGGCAAAAAGAAACATAATCAGCAGAATTCTGGAGCAGAACTGACAACATCAAGTTGACCTCAGGAAAATTCCCATTATAAGAGACAGCCCTGAGGATATTGTCCCACATCCTCACACAATCTATAAACTGACCTAATTTGTATGGGTCTCAACCCTGGCTTAGTACACCACAGAGAGATTAATTTAAAGTTTAATGAATCAAATCAGATCAACTACTTTCTGGAAAGGTCTCTTCCACTACATTGTCTGCTGATATGAAGGGAAGCACAACGTTATTTGACATTACTGCACGTAGCAGTTTAATATCTACGCCAAAGACGATTCCTCAGAGACTCTGGTTACCTTGATTCTCAAACTCCTGGACTGTTTAAGAAAGCAGTAAAGCCATGAAATATGTGAAGAATAGGGAAGGTGTGTAGAAACATACACCCCCATGTACTTTATCCAGGAATACAATGCAGAACATCTTGGTGTATTATCAGCAATGTATTAGCTGATAGATTCTGGATGAGTATTTTCTAAATTCATTTTGGTCTGCAGTAGAAAAATGTGTCAGAGAGGAAAGTTCCTAAAAGCTGATTACAAAAGTCTTATATAAAAGTTTCCTCCAAATACAGACAATCCAAGAGACTCAAGATGCTACCTTGGTATTTTAGCCACAGAATATTTTAGCTGTTCTATAACAGCTAAGTCGCCATATAAGTGTAGCTAGCTATTTTCTGTAATGAGGTGGCAGCAACTAGAGCCAGCCATTGTGGAAACCTCATACTATGGAGAAGCCTTATAGAAGAAATGGTCCTGACCTTGATGAAATTAATATACTTCCCTTGAGAACACCTAGTTGAGATGTGGAAAAACACATTTCACGGGCAGACAGATGTTGAACTGATCCTTGAAGCATCAGGCTTATAACTAATGTTACTTGAATTCGTAAATAAAGATTTGTAACTGTTATTCTAGGATTAAATTCTAGCTCTGATTCTCTGTCATTATAAGGAAACAAAAAACATGAAGCTCCATTCCATCCAAACAAATAATTCAAATCTGGCCTTGATAACCTAATGCATCCACCTCCTGCTGAAGGACATTCTCACAGAAAATGAACACGTTAAGACGGAATTGACCGTAACAGGGATGAAAATAGCATTGAATCTCCACCAAATAACTCATCTGGTGTCATCCACTGTGGGAAATTTTAAACCAAACATGGATACAAATTCCACCTCCATCTACTCTTTTAAGGCTACAGAGATGTTAATTTGGGTCTCTGTCGCTTATTTCCAAAATATCCAGTAGTATGCTATGGAACATAGTTCAAGGCCAGTGCAGGTGGAGAAACTAAGGCATCTCAGGTTACATCTCTATAAGGAAATGAAACTGTGCCCAGAGACATTCCCATTCGCTTGAAGCCAGCTGGCAGGGAACAGCTTACATCTATATCAGTAAGTTTTCATAACCTCCAAACCACTCATATTGCCTGGAGCATTCTGATAGTGCCTGGGAATTGTTACACAATACAGATCAGAGCCTGCCAGGGACCTCTCAGAGTATAAATTATAAAGCGCCAATTCCTAGAAACACTCCCAGGTTTAATTTATTAGTATGTAGGAAGCCTTTGACTCCTGCTGTTAGGAGCGTCTGAGGGCAGGGGCCAAGAATGGAAGAGAAGCTACATGGCCAGAAACACTGAAAGGCAGCACAACTTCACAAAACAACTCCAGAAGGCCCTATAAAATCCAGTGCTTCACTAGTATGCCTGCTGAAGAGAATCATCTGTCTGAGAGGGACAGCTTCTACCATGCCTTGCCCACCTAGGACTGAACCATAAAATTACAGAATCCCAAGTAGTTTGATCCTATAGCTAGTTAACCAATTTAGAAAAAATAAGTCTGGCTACTTAACAAATATTTTCCATCATCATCATTATTGTTCCAAATTCAGCAATTTATTCCAAAATTCAGCAAAAAAATCTTCGTGTGGAACAATGAAAAATACCTAGTCGCTTTCCACTTTACGTGTATGTTTGGTACAGTAGAAGACTTAGACTCCTTCAGTCTTCTCTTTTGTAGAACTGTCCCCCTCATCCTCCCACCTGTTTTGTCAGCAGTTGTGTTTCTTGAACCCTTTTTTTGTTAAACAACAAGTTACTTTATTTATACAGAGCGCTTGAGTTACTGAGAGTGCTCCATTTACTCGGAAAATGTTTTAACCTGCTTTGTTTAATAAAGTGAAAAAGCGAATACATCCCAGAGCAAGACAACTTTGAGGTAAAGCAAGAGAAGAGGCACAGAATTGTCACTGCCTCACACCTCCCAGCAGTCCATTCGAGGTTTGTTTGGTTTACAGTAACACAGCCTAGCAAGTTATTGTGCAGAGAAGCACTTTCTACCTATTTTAATTTTATCACACGAATTTCAGATAATTCTGCATTCTCTTTCCTCAGTGTTTGCATATGCTCCCTATTTGGCATCATCTACAAGTTGCTAAACACAGAAACCTAAAAACGACCCTTCCTAACCTGAATTCCAGATCTGACAACTAGCTTGCCCATTTTTAGCATGGTCTTTCAAAATAGCTCTGTAGCTCATATTCATTTTTTCAGAAACATGTCAAATTGGACATGAAAAGCAATACAAAAAGCAGTATTAAAACCAAACCACTGTATGATCTATGGCTCCCTCTAGATACCTTAACCATCACAATGTAAAAGGTGCTGTAACATGGAAATATTAACACTTAACACTTAAGTATATGTATTATTTTGATTAATATTAGAATGTTCAGATATCATTCTAAATACAAATGCAATTAAATTTTAAATAGCATTTAGAACATTCACTATAGAAACCAAAGGCATATGCCGCATTTAAGATCAATATAAAACCTATTAACTAGCAATTTCTATTAAATTAAGAGCACATGAAATTACAAATTTAACTTTAGAATATATATTTTGAAATATTAAAGGATTTGCATTTGATCTATAGAGAAACAAACTAATATTTTGTGATTTATTTATATTTGTAAATATTCTTCACGCCAATCTCATTACCCTGCCCCCTCAAACAGGTTTACAAATTAAAAGACATGGCAGAACTATCTGCTCTCACACATCATTATGCACCAGCTCACTCCTCTACCCTTTAGGTAAGCACTTGAGTGTCTGATAAACCTTTACAGGGTGTTCTGAAGGAAATAAAGTCTGATTTCAGAGACAGAAAAAAAAATAATAACAGAGCTATACACATGGTGATTGCACGCTTATAGTATTCTACAAGCTTTGCCACTTTAAGTTCAATATGTGGAGGACTTAGTGACTCTTCTGACCAAAATACTAGTGAACGATTTATAAAGAAAAATAGACCAGGTCTGAATCTTCTGGCTCTTCTAAAGTTTTCACTTCATAGCTAATACTTAAAAAAGATAATATTCTAAAGACCTCTGAATATATTTGAAGACAATGGTCAAGAGTGCATATTTGATACATACAAGCTCTACTTTAAAATATTTAACTAAGCTGACTAGAGCCAGTATAGAGATCACATGTGTTCTGGTTCGGATAAACATAATATGTTACAATCACAATTCTTCCAAACGGAATTACAACATGAACTGTCAAAACAGAGACTTCAAAAAACAAGTCTTATGTAATTACCTTGAGGAACTGCTAGGAAAAGCATGATGGTGTTAGAGTATCTCCAGTGCCAAGTCCCTGGCAGATAGGCAGAGGAGAAAAATATATATTTTCTTGAGTATAAATGTAATGTATTCATAGCTTCAATAGACTGAGCTAGTGTATTTTAACATCAGTATCATCCACTGACAAGCAAGACTACTGTGTTTAAGAAAATTCATCCCAGCTTCTCCACCACATATTTAATTTAATCAATACTTTGGAAGTTGTAATTAGCTTATGTTTACACAGCACTATGAAGATGTAAACTGCTACGTAAATGACAACTAATGATGAGGCTTAAGCAGCATTCATCAGCTTTGTGTGAATTCACAAACAAACAAGTAGCTCTTGAAAGTATTAGTACAGATAGCTATTAAATATCTCATTTATTCATTTTAAGAGATTGCCCATAAACCATCTGAAACATGCAATTTACATGTACAATACCAGCTTTTAAGAAATCTAGTGGTACTGCAATTCTATCATAGCTTTCATTGTTACCCTTTCTGTTGAAATTATTTAACCTATTTACATTGGGAACTACAGCATTTAGTTAATACTGAAAATGAGTGTCAATTCATTTGAAAAAGTGGCTTCAAATGGGCACCTCAGCTTGTAGTGCTTTTTGAATTATAATTCACTATGTCATTCTTTGTATTTGAAGAACAATAACTTAAAGACTTCATGTTCATTTGTACAATCTGGAACTTGTCCCAGAAAGGATGGTGCAATCTATGAGTAAAACTGCTGAAGATCATTGAAGATCTAGACCTGCAAACGAGGGACTGTATTTCCTGCAATTTTCTTGCAGCTTTTATTCATTAAAATCGAATCAAGACCACATAAAAGGAGTGAGGCAGTAAGATATTGAATCAAATTAAACATTTATTCTACTGGTGAAGAGTAGCAGGCTTTTTCTCAAATACCTCAATGCAAAAGAAGAAAGGAAACAACACTGTACAAAGACTTCCAAAACTAGCACTGAACAAAGCACTGAAAAGAAAAATACAGTGAAGGGAAAGCTTTCTTTGCATGGAAATGCATTAAAGTGATATAATTAACAATTAAGCTTACAAATGTCTGAGACTTAATAAATTCCTAGTTTGAAGCACCTGCTGAATTAAGGAGACAAATTCACAATTTATTTTTCACTGCACAAATAAGCATATATTCCCATTATATACAAACTTTCAATAATTGTAATTTCAGAAATCATATTTACATTTGTAGTAACACTCCCACATTAGAATTTTAAAAGTCAATGAAAGGCAGTAAAAATACAGAGTACAGAAAAAGATTAAGAGAATTATTGCAACTTCACAAACTCTGAAACTGCAGCTTTCATTTTGACTACATGAACCTTAAAAAAAGTTTCTCTGAAAAAGTGCTACAAAGTACACCAGCAATTTAAGGGCATGCTAGATTATTTCAGCCTCATTAAAACAGGCATTTCATAATTGGTCATTCTGAGAAAAATTACTCTTGTATGAAAAGTAAGCAATTGTATAGCTGAAACTGTTGTTTCATTTAATAAAATCTTTAACTTGAGAAACACTCCCACTTGTTAGCTCACTGTATATGCAATTTAAAAAAACAAATTTGTTAGTCTTCTATTTCAGTAGGAAAGGGCAAAGATGAAGGCTGATGTATTTTTTATTGTGCAACTAAAATATGTTCTACACAAATTTCAGTTCCACAGGGAACACTCCCATCCTGCTTTCAGAAATCAAACTCTAGTTATACAGTTTTAGGAGTCTTTCATGATCACTGCAGCAAAGGATGTAACATAGGCCAGTTCCAACATCCCTTTCACTAGGAATCACTTAGGTCAGGGCTGAATTAGCAAATCTCTCTGGGCAACACTTCTCAGACAAGTGCAGGTACTGCAAAGTAAGTAACCTATTTATTCTTCATTTGTTGTAACTGATTTACATTATGAGTGTCAGTGGGAAAGAAGCCATTGTATCTAAAAGCTGAAGGGAAGAAACAGGCACAAGTCATCCTGGACCTGCTTCCTCAAGAAGTGAATCCTGGCTGTTGGGACTACACCTATAGCTGGAGTCTGGCCAGTGAAAGGAGATCTGAAGAAGTCAAAGCATGGAAGATCATTTGATCAACACAACCCTCTTCCAAGACACGGTAAAGTCAGAGACAAGCAGTACAAGAGTTCGAATGTAAGTGATTACTTCACACTGAATACATTAGTCTGCTATGTATCAGCAAAATGTGGTGCTAGCAGCAAACCAAAATACTCTTAAGGACTTAATTTTTTTTTTTTTAAAATCAAAGAATATGAAGTTGCTTCTTGTCACAGTTCTACTGGAATCTACTGAGCAAATTACAGATTGGAACCTATAACTACCAGTTTGTATTTGCAACTGCTGTCAATTTGCTGAGCAGCTCCAGGTAATTCACATCATGCACTGTTACTCACTTGCCCCACTTCTAGGAAAATACATACAATTAGTTTCCTGCACTTGCTGTAGCACTTTGACATAAACTGATGGAAAGTTCTGCATAAAAGAAAAATCTTACAGGTTTGTGGATGCAATTCAGTACTGAGATCTTGCAGGGTACAAAACCTGTAATTCCAGGTAAGATAGATTTAAAGGATTTAAATCACTTTATACTTTCCTGATCTGGGTCTACCAAGAAATAATGTTGAATATACCCATACCTATTTCAAGCAACTCAAGTGGCAGTAACTTTTCACTGCTCTTCTGTGAGTAGTAGCCACTATGAGAATCACTACAAATTCTTCTGCTTGTTTTCTATACCAGAATTTGCAAATATGTCCTTAGAAACATTCCACAGCTTTCCTCCTTACTTCCTCCACCAGAAAATAAGTCTTTCTCAACCAGGCCCAGGATTAAGAGTTATAGTTTGGGAAAGTATTCTCATTCCTTTCAGTTTGTCTTTAAGTACACAAGTTAATTCATTCTTCTCTATATTATACTCTCCAGATACCCAACCAATACCAAGTTCTGGGTTCTCTGTCTGACAGACAACCCTCTAAGCAGACATCCATTTGCTGAGCTGCCAACATGGACAAATGATGTTGTCACAAGATCCAAAGCCTCCAGACTGACTTAAATTATTTTCATCCCAGAGGAATAATCAAACTGCCTAAACACAGGTATTCAGTGCTATCAGTGTCTAGTGCTGATGTGCCATCCACAGTGGCACAAGACACTGTGTTGAGGCAGCTGAGTTCTAACCTCAGTTTTACCAATCCTGGATATCCAAGCCTGAGCCTGAGTCACCACAGTCTTAAGTGCAGGAAAAGGTATGACAGTCTTTAAATGTTTCCTGGTACCAGCTATAACAGGAAAAAATGCAACATTTACTGACAGTCTGGGCCATACCTCTAGGATGACTTCCAACCCCAAGTTTCTGTGCTTACTCCTGCTGTTCACTCTCTTTCTGAGACTCTTCTGTCTTTATGCAGTCTGTATATTACAGCAACAATTACACCACTAACCTCTTTCCAGCATTCAATGAACAGAGTATCCATGTATTTTTTTTTCAGGGTTATTCTTTTGGAAGGGAGCTTACCTTAACTCCTACGCCACACAAACTTCAATGGAAGCACTTCTCTAACTGTTGCTTCACCATGTTACCACACAGAACCTCCTTCCTCAGCTTCAAACTCTGTTTCGTGGCCTAAGACACTATAAGCTCTTGTCTTTTTTCTGACTTGTTTAACAACTTATATAAAGCTGATTATTTGTAACTTCTGGTAATAGATTAAGAGGCCGCAGTTTAGAAGATGAGGGCTTGTGGCATCAGCCCCTACCATGTTACATCCTGCTACCATTTCCTGCTAAAATAGCACATTATGTGAGAAAAATGGGTCAAACTGAAGAGCATCAAAAGCTTTCTCATTTAGAAGTTAAATGGACAGTAGAAATGCAAGTGTCCCTTGTGTTTGTAACTAACAGAGCTAGGCCTAGAATGGTTAAGGTAGTCTCTGCAAGCTATTTACGTCACCAACTGTGGAAGCAATCAGGAGATTCTAATTTCTTGTAACAGACTTTCAGGATATGGATATACAGTCATGCTACAGGAGACTTACTAGTTTGTCACAGCTTAAAGACAGAAAACCTAGGGTTTGGTATAATTCACACTGACACCAATAACTTTTTATTTCCTCCAGGGTCTCCAATGTTACCAGGAGAATTTTTTACCTTATTTTGTATACAGTTAAAACTAGCTTTAAGTAACCTCTCAAAGGGACTAAGCATTAAGATTTTAACACAGAAATTTAGATGGTACAAAAATGCATACAGGTTTTATGATCAGTGTTCATCCTGTGTTTTTTTTTTAGCAAGCCTTGATTTACTGACCCTGTAAAATGAGGACTTTGATAAAGAAAATCATGATGATGTTCCGTGTACTGAATTTTATATGATTTGTAGCATTAAGAGGTATTACACAAAAGAAGATACACAAGCTTTGCCATGAAATGGAAAGATGAACAGTACTAATAGTGAGGAGGATGGGGAGGCGCAGAGACTTCTTGCAAAGCAGTGAAACAGGACTAGCCAAAGAATTCTTATGCACGTGGAAACAGAATAGATGAGGGTAGCCTAATTAACTGCATCGAGGGAAAGGAAGTGACAAAAACAGGCATGTGCAATGAGATTCTGTTGTGAACAATACACTAAGTGCCAAGTGTACACAGACAAAACACTACTTTCCAGTTCTTAATGTAAAAAAAAAAGTCTTACTCATCTACAGCTTGGAAGGAAAATCCAAAAAGAAGAATTATCTTTTGAAAAGTTGCCTTTTTAAACAAAAATGTATTACGATTTGGGCCACAGTGTAATCAGAAGCTCCTGTAAACAAACTGCCACTCAATCACTGCCAAATCATCCCAAACAGTGTACCACAGAGGAGATGCAGCTATTAAAAAGTATGTTGAAAGTTACTTCAATAATAATAGGTGCTGTACAGTAAAGGACTCTAGCAGAGACATTCAGCTACACTACCACTCATTGAGTCATAAGCTCAAAGTTCTGACTGGTATCTGTTGTAACTTTAACGAGTATGACAGACAAATGATAGCAAAATATATGAAATCAAACTGATTTTAGTTCTAGCACCCAGTTTTTAAAGGTGGGGGAGAAAAAAATGAGAACAAACCCAGCACAACTCTCATTATTAAAAATTATATTAATAGTTCAACTTACTCTCTTACTGAGGCAGATAACTGGCCACATACTACAACCTAAAGTGCAGCAGCAGCAAAGGCATCCACATAGTAGCCATCGTACATTAACTGGAAGGTTCTTCTTAAGACAACTGTTAACTCTACTGATGCTGGCTTTAAATTCTTCAGGTGCAACCTATAAAGGGAGGAAGGGAAACACAATGAAAAACAAACTAATACCACAGCAGAGTGATTTATTACTCTTACAATGGCCTACACCTGGAACTCTTGTTTTTGTAATGAAATTCTAACTCTAATTCCAAATCCCTATTCACAGATACTCACCTTTCCAGTTAAAGATGAAGGAAATTCTGCTTCAAATTTGTTGCTTAGTCCAAACCTACAAAAACAAAATGAAGATCATACAAAAATTATAAATAATCCCAATCCATGCCACAAGTTACAAGCACCTCATAATGCTCTCAGGGTTCGTATAACAACAGCATTAATTTCAGGAAAAAATAGCTGTTGTTAAAAGTAATTCCTAAAATTATGCTAACAGACAAAAGCACACCACTCTAAACAGTTTGAAATCTACCTTGCCTATAGTCTCTACTTAAAGTTCTGTTGGGTTCTGTTGACTCTTCCCCAAGCTCAGCAAAATCTTTATAAGCAACAGTGGCAAGTGTGAAAAGTGAAGTACTTATGGGAAAGGGGCAGTAAGTTAAGTCCACAGTTTGAATTACTCCCCTCCTCCACCAACAGAGATGTATCTTGAAGAAAAGCTCATCCAGTGCTGTTACACTCAGGCTGTGCTAAATAAACAAACTCTTCTAAGCATACAAATGGAATCAACACCAGGTTATTTATTCAGAAAAAAAAAATATTAGTAAGTTTCAGAACACAAAATACAAAACATTACTTAAATTATAACTAATTTGAAAGAAACACACCACTTATGAATGTAAAGCTATGAAGCAGTTTGAGATGACCTGGAGTTACTGACTATTCTGGGTTTCAGAACATCTAAGATTAGAAGAGTTTCACCTTGTCTATTAAAAAAATTGTTTTGTATCTTACAGTTGTCTGGCTGAGTTCATGACTGGATGAACATCAAAGAAAATATGAGTATTTTCTGGCATATGGTCTGGGCAATAACTTCTAACAGAGACTCTACAGTCTAACAAAGTCATTAATGAAACTGTATGACTGGCTATTAATTTCGTCAACAGCAGTCAATGTAAAAATTAATCTGGAATAAATAACTTTCCAAATATAAACCAAAGCAGTCTTACTATTAAATACTACAAACAACACAAATCAGAAATTAAACTGCTCTAGACTTTAATATTGGCAGCAGGACCTATCACACGTTGCTCAGCTGTTTGCAGAAAAGCTTACCTGAGCCTTGATAGTTGAATAATTTAAATACATAATTTGCTTTGACAATGTTTATTGAGCAGCTAGGGGTTTGGTTTTGGGTTGGTTTGGGTTCCCCCCCACCCCAGCTGAATGATCTGCATGCCAATGGAGAACTTTGTCCAAGTCATCAAATGGTCAGTTAACTGCTGTACCAATGGTGATCTGCTGTGGAAGGGCCGCACAAAACCCAGTGGACAACATGTGACAGATGAGCTTCTGCATAGATAAATAAAAGGTGGTGAATATCAGGAAAGCTAAATTATGCTTACGTGACACTCAACTAAAGTTTGGCAGCTACAGTTTACAAGAGAGATCTTTCCTCACCACTCACGATTCTCTTAAACATCAGCTCAAGGAAAGAAGTAGCCACCAGAAATAGCAATAAAATACTGGGCACCACTAGGAAAGTGATTAAGAACAACACAGAGGGCATCGTTTTACCTCTCTATAAAACCCTCGTATAGCAACATATTCAGTACTGGTTGCAGTTCTGGCATCCAAATTTCATGGAGGACTTGGTGGAGTTAAGAGAAAGCAGAGAGAAGGAAGACTAATATAATTAAGGGAATAAAGTATCTGCCCTAGGAGACTAACAAGGCTGACACTAATTTGGAAAAGAGGAGGCTGAGAGGGGTATATGATCAAAGTGCAAAGATTCAGGAAGGCAGTGGATAAGGTGAATGATTAACTGTTAATCACAAAATCCCACAACAGAGGGCACCCACTGAGAATAGTCAGAGATTGGTTTAAAACAGAAGAAAGTGCTTCTCTAAGCTGCAAGTAGCAAACTTCTGTGTTTGTTTCCACTTGAGATTAGTGACACAGACTGTGCCCACAGATTTGAAGAGAGATTACACAAGTTCCCTTAGAAACAGACACTAAAGGAAAGATGATGTTGAAGTATGCAAATGCATACATCATCTCTCAATCACACATACCTCATGCAAGTGCAGGTGCCAGTGTCCATAGGAACAGCTAGGCTTGCATGCAACCCATAAGCAGCAATGCCTGTTGCCACAGTTTGCAACAGCACGCTAGGCTAGACAGTTTATGAATTTGACATGGTAAGTGATTTTCACATATGGTCTTAAGGAAAAGTAAACAAGTCATCTCCCTATCATTGACTGCAGGCAGTAGAATCATAGAAACACAGAACGATCATCTAGTCCAACCCCACTATCACTAGATCAGGTTGCTCAAAGCCCCGTCCAACTGGACCTTGAACAATTCCAACAATGGGGCATCCACAGCTTCTCTGGGCAACCTGTTCCAGTGTCTCACCACCCTTACCATAAAAAAAAAGAAATAAGTCTTCCTTATATCCAACCTAAATCCACATTCTTTCTGTTTAAAACCATTGCCCCTTGTCCTCGTAAAAAGTCTTTCTCCATCTTTCTTATAAGTCCCCTTTATATATTGAAAGGCCACAATAAGGTCTCCCTGGAGACCTTACTTACACAGAAGTTACACAGCATATTTGAGTATTTGTAATTAGAATAGTAGCTCTGCAACTTCTACAAATCCCTCAAAACTGTGAAGTAACAAATAAAAACTGTTAACCAGAGAAATATATGGCAAGTTTACCACTTCAACACAGAACAGAGAAAACACATACTCACGGGCAACATACCTCTACCACTGAAAATCCTGCTGAATATTCCATGACAGGAGGACCATCCACCCTTTCCCCAAAATCCTGAGTGAAACCAAGTGCTGCAGCAAAAGTTATGTAAATGTCAGAAAGAAGTGTCATGTCCTATTAGTTAAGCTACTTAAAATTGCCAGTAGGTTGAAGCGGAAACCAAAGCCTGAAAAAAAAAAAAATCCCTTGGATCTGTATACATTTTATAAGCAGCCCAGCCTGGAGAAGGACTCCAAGCTCAAGATACACAGCTGCCATCAGAAGTCTCAACACCAAAAGGTAACACCACTTTACTATAATTCATCAAATCAGACAGATGTCCAGAGAGATGTCTCTTCAAAAAATGATCTTCATGCACTTGATGCTTCAACATCCAGAGGAGATTTGCTATGAATAATGGAATTAAATATAAATTTGAGCAATAAGGGAGTGGCCAACTACAAGAAAAATTCAGTCCAAAGCAGCTTTTGTTGCAAGAACAAAAACAATGCTGTGCCCCTGACCAAAAGATGAGACAGAATTTCAGCTGTCCGTCTACCCAGATTGCTAAGTAAGCCCTTTACTCCAAGGCATGAGCAGGTAAGTCAAAGGCACAAGAAGTCCCCCTGCTCTCAGTGAAGTCACAAAAAGATGTAATTGCAGGGAAAGCTCTGCTCAGCCTCATGCTGAAGACTGGCTGGGAAATCAGCAGGACAGAAACAAGGCTTTTTTTGTGAATGCATGATCCAAAAGTATTCCAATGTTCACAGCTTCATCAAACAAGCAAATATTCATGGAGACTGCAAAAGCCATGCCTGACAAAGACAACCCTACACGAAAAGCTCTAGAGGCATCTGAATTTACAAACACACTGAGGCAGAGTAAGGCACAGAAACTTCTGACCAATACAGTTACACTTTGGTGAAGTTATAAGCAAATGAGACCGAGACTCTGTACTCAAGGCCTGTGGTAATGCTTAATACATGGTGGGGCAGTGAAACTGAAACATCAAAGCTAACTCAACCAGCTACCAACATCATTCTGAGCTTTCCATATTACAGTTTCATCACCATAAGCAGGTAGTAAAAAGGGTGACTCCATCCATTAAAAGCTTTGGTAAGTAATTATGTGATCTCAGTATTATCATTCTTGACTACATGCTGCAATTTGGAAATTAAAATATTAGAAACTCCATGGAACACTACTACATGTTCACTCCTGCAAAGACATAACAGCTCTGACATTAAAAAGCAGCAAGAAGTGTCTTAAAAATCAAACCCTGGAAAGCAATATTTTGGAGATGCATTTCCTCAGGCAGCTGTCCTCACACAGCACTAGATTTCTTTTGTACAATGCTCCATCTTCAGTGACACATACTATTCTCTGCTTGCTCTATGCCTTTCCCGTCAACATCGTGTCTTTGACAGATTCATGCTCACCTCATGCATGAGTACTTTCTTTAACTTTCCTGGAACCTGAAAAAGTGTTTCTTAAAAGTGACTCTGTTTGAAAGGTCCAGCTGAGTTCCTGCCCTTGTGTACAGCAGAGAAAGAAATGGTGAGAGGTAGAAACCTCGAAGTACAGAAGTTTACAGTATAGAACACATCCAACCTGCACCTTTTTCTCAGCTTGCAGCTCAGATCTTCCTAACACATAAAACTGACACACATTATCCTCTTCCTCTTTGTCTTTACTTCTGGGGACACAAAAACCATTTTTCAGTTGCTCTCAACCATACTCTTCAGTTCCACATGTTCACAACCCTCACAAAATAAATATATATTCCACTAATCACAGAATCCCAGGCTGGAAGGGACCTCAGGGATCATCTAGTCCAACCTTTCTAGGAAGAGCACAGTCTGGACAAGATGGCCCAGCACCCTGTCCAGACGAGACTTGAAAGTGTCCAACGCGGCCGAGTCAACCACTTCCCTGGGGAGATTATTCCAATGGTGACTGTCCTCACTGTGAAAAATTTCCCTCGTGTCCAATCAGAATCTCCCCAAGAGCAACTTGTGTCCATTCCCCCTTGTCCTCTCCATGTGACTCCCTGTAAAAAGGGAACCTCCATCATCTTTGTAGCTACTGCTTAAGTACCAGTACATTGTAATGAGAGCCCCTCTAAGCCTCCTTTTCTCAAGGCTGAACGAACCCAGCTCTCCCAGCCTACCCTTGTATGGCAGGCTTCCCAGTCCTTTGATCATCTTGGTGACCCTTCTCTGGACCCCTTCCAGCCTCTCCACATCCTTTTGTATAGCGAGGGCCAGAACTGTACACAGGACTCCAGGTGTGGCCTGACAAGCGCTGAGTAGAGCGGGATAATGACTTCTTTATCTCTGATGATGATGCCCTTTTTGATGCAACCCAGCATCCTGTTGACCTTCTTGGCCGCAGCAGCACACTGTTCGCTCATGTTGAGCTTTCTGTCCACCAGGACCCCCAGGTCCCTTTCCACAGAGCTGCTCCCCAGCCAGGTGGATCCCAGTCTGTGCTGCACTCCCGGATTATGTTTTCCCAGGTGCAAGACCTTACACTTGTCCTTCTCCATCCATAATTGTCACATAGACCTGTTTTCACTCATATGCCCCTGATACAGAGTAAGGTTCAAAAATATATATGCAGATTTAAGTTTAATATTAAAGAAACTGACTTGGGTGAAAATATATTTTGTGAGGGCTTTTACCCCTCCAAACAGTTATCTTGCATCAACACACAATGTACTAAGGTGACAAACAGCACAGAAAGGCATTCACTAGCACATCACAATGGCTCTCTATCATTCTGGCACTGCAAAAGACTAATAAATCCAATATTACTAGCTAATACAGTCTGGTATACATAAGGCACATGTCTCAACTGGTTGAGGAACAGGAAAGCAGTCACTGAAAAACACAATCAGACACCTATCACAAATACTCTCTTCTCAATTTCAAACTCATCATGTACCTCTCTTTCCACCCTAATATGACGTATGAAATACCTTGGACTTTCAATTCAGTTGTAAGCAAAGTTCTATATTTTCTCAGCTTTAAAGTTTCTTGCCATTAGAAGAGATCACCTCAAGTTATTGAAACCAGGTCAAATATTACTCAAATATTTCTGGTTGGAAACTGTTTAACGGAGTGCTTAGGCAACATTAAATAAAAAAAAAATTTCAGAATTGTGTGCAGCATGCTCCAAACAGTGAGTTTAAGAAGAAAATTCTGTGTTAATCAGAAGTCCCATACCCTGAAAGGCAAAGCCGTCATGTTTTATATGGATAATATTTACCTGCTTTCCTTTAATTGCTTTTAACTACTCAGCTTAGAAAGGACTCTCACACACTTCCATTGTCTGTTGGATGAAATCAAGTGATAGTAAATGTCTTTCTGACATTAATCTGTAGTCATGGAAACGACATATTTCATACTCAACATTATGACTCCTATGTAAGATCAGAGAGGATATGACAATAGACTATGAAAAGAAAGCTTCTGTTTAAATACACACACGGCAGAAGCAGTCAGCAATTCTTTAAACTGCAGAGCCAGGGAGAGATCAATCCCATATTTGCTTAACTGCTGATCATTTTTGTCAGACCTTCAAAACACATACATGCTTTTACACCAGGCAAGACTAATTCATTATATATGTAGGATTTGACCTACTCCTTAAATCCGCCAAGTGAATGTTCTGCCGGTGATCTAACTTTTAATAATAAGCTTCTCACTCAATGACAAAAAAAGTTATAGGGTGTACAAAGGTAAGAGTGGCTGATGCTATTTAGTGAGCTCTTCACACCTGGCATCATAAAGAAAGTAGATGAAGACCAATTGCCAAATTTTGGAGGTACATATTCATATTTCATTGCTCGTCCAAAACTTAAAGAACAAATATTTTAAGGAAGACCTTAAAGTAATAATGAGCTAGTGACCATTAATGAACAATTAATGCGGCAACCATCCTTCAACCACAACACCCTTACTAGTCACAGACACGCTATGCAAGCTTCCTCACGATTCCACTAACGGGCCTTGATCTTGTCCTGCACAGCTTACCTTCCAGTACTGGAGAAGAAACCAGTGTTTGCCTCCATTTCAGTTTTTACTTTCATGTTTGCTAATACGAAAACTATCTACTTGTGGTTTTGCTCTGTTTAGCAGACAGAGGCTAAGGCTACCAGCTTATTTTTGGAGAAGTCATTGGATGGTAACAACTTTTGTTCACAATAAACAGTCATACGCTGAATACTTTGGCTACATGCTTCTGTTCCTTTACAGGGCCTCCTCAGCCCCCTGCCCATCTACATGCTTCCAACCCTTGAAACCTCTCTCAGTCTATCATGTCTCACTTCCCGTTTTTAACCGACAGCAAACTGCCCTGTCCGGCTGTTAGCATTACTTAATGTCAACCAAATATTAAAACAGTAATGTACCAAATTGCCACAAAACTACCCTAAATTTAACCCTGGATTTCTGGGCAGGTCAGTATCTGAAAATCAGTAGAGGCCATGGCACTCAAAGCAACAGACCACAATACCTTCTGCTTTTAAGTTTCTATTACAAGCCTAGTCCTGCTGAACAGTGAATATTAGAAAAAAAGGTTTGTACTGCTGCGTTTTGTCTCCAGGCTGATATTTCAGCCTCTGAAACTGTACATCATAACTGACAACAACTACAGTGGAGTAGAGTGAGCCTGACAGAATTGACTGAAGAAAAGACACCCTCACCTGTTATGTTATAGAGAAGTACTACACTAACCGATGGTCACTTGCTGCTAGATCAGAGACACAAAACAGTCACAAAACAAAACTCACAGTCACTCCCACGTTAAACACAGTGAAACAACACGTATCAACCACAACTTAATATGATTTTGCATGTACCCATCTGACTCACGGATGCCTTTTCTTTTAAGAAAGTCCTCAGAGCTCTATTAGCGGCCACATGTTAAAAAGGAGTGGATAACAGATACATAAACAACCCTAAGCAACAGTCCAGCCGGTCATGTGCCGGCACATACCTGTTATACACAAGAACACAGGCACCTTACTTCCTGACAGCTCATCACTTCGGACAAATACTTCACATTCCTCTGCCAGTCACAGCCCAAGTCAGCCTTGTCTCCCCAGCGCCTTGCGACCCGCTTGCGACTCCCATGCGGGACCCGGCCGCCCGGCGGGGCCGAGGCGAGCCCTCCCGCAGCCCCACGGCCGCCGGGGCACGGCGGGGAGAGGGAGGGACGGAGGGAGGCGGCACCGACCCGGTGCTCCCCGCGCCCACCTCCTCGCCTTACCCCAAGGTGTACCCGCTGCCTCGGCGCCACCGGCCGCCGCCCCCAGGCCCGCCCCGGCCTCCACCGCCCGTCCCGGCCGCGCAGGCCCCGGCGCGGCCCTTACACGGTGACATGTCCGGAGCCTCGCACCACCACCGGGTCGGGGGAGTACTTGAGGAGCTGCTCCTCCAGCGCCCGCTCCTCATCCTCCTCCTCCTCGTAGATCTCGTCGAAGTCCGCCATGACCGGGCCCGAGCGTCCGCTGAGAGAAAGAGAGAGCGAGGAGCCGGGGCGACGCCGCGGGGGCCGGCGGGAGAGGGCCGGCGGGGACACCCCGCTGCCGGAGCGAGCGGCAGCGGCTGAGGTGGAGGCAGCGGCGGCGGCGGCTCCGGGCGAGGAAGCGCCCGTCACCCTCCGCGGGGGGAGGGGGCGAGGGGCGGGGCAGGAACAACAACAACAACATCCGGCCGCGCGGCCCGCCCCGCTGCGGGGCGGGGTGGGGGCGGGGGCGGGGGCGGGGCGGGCCGCGCGCCGGCCTCAGCGTTTGAGCGCGGAGGGGTTTTTTTTCTGCTTGAGGGCACCGCGCGCGAGACGGCCGTTTGCACGGAGCGCTGACAGGGAATCCCTGGAAACGAACGGGGGTCTTGCTCTCCCTCTGCTTAGTCTTGGTATTTGTCACAACCAAAACCTAAAGCAGAGGCTGGAAAATGCCGGTGCGAGCGTAGCGGCCTCGGCAACGGGTAGGCCGTTGGCTGTTGTGCCGGCAGGGGAAGGCAGCGCTGGCGTGGGATTCAGCAGTAGCAGGGTGACATTTTAACAAGGGAGAGCAGATCTTTTTTATTTGACAGCGTGGACTAGTGGGTCGTGTACTTGCAGCAGTATTTAACGTACAGATAATGTCAGTTAGGGGGTTCAGCCCCAAACAGGCAAGAAACCGCGGCTGAATCTGCTTTTCACGAGTGTGAAGAGAATTCTACATTCCCCTTTCCTTTCCTAGTACCTTACACCGTGTGTCTTAATTACAATAGCCCCTTTCTCCTATTAGGTCATTTTTCCCCTAAAACATGCGTGCAGTTCTTTTTTCCTGTCTTGCTACAGTACATACACCGATCAGCTTGTTTTCTGAAAGACTACATTGCTGCTCCATTACTCATAAAGATCCTCGTGGTGTATTTCTCAGGAAAAAAGCGTATGCAAAGATGTCGCGGTGCTTACTGCTCTGAGTAAAACCAGGGTAGAAGCAGTGCGGTTGTGAGCTAGTCCATGTCACTGCCTTTGCTGTAAAGGAAAAAAGCAGCATCTTTTACTGTCACACTGGAAACATGTTTCAGTCATGAGCTACTTGTAACAAGTTTCATTTCCCAAATAACTGAGTTCTACAGAATAACACAGAATTCCCCTGAGTAATAGTGTGCTTTCATACTAGTATGCTTACACGTGGTTTTTTTACCTAGTTACTATTCTTGCACATGTATGTCACACACAGAGGTTGGATTTAGCAGGACTGATGACTCATTGCTTCTCTCTAACAGTCCTGAAATTGAGAAAATGAACCAAATTTAATACTGGCAAAGGCAAGAGGAAACCCACTGGTTTCAATGAATCTGTGCCTCCTTGTGCTAGCCCACTCTACGGATGAACTTGGTAACCTCTTTGTTTTCAGGTGAGTGTCCACAGTAGCAGCCAGGTAACGGGAGTTAATGCTGTGCAGCACCGTGCTGGACATCTTGGAAATGACATTGAAGGGGTGGGCTGACCTACATCAACCTGAGCCCTTGTAGCAGTGCTACAAGCTACAAGCTGTTTGAGGTCCAAGATCCCTGTGCCGCACGACGTGACAAGTGTGGTTGGCTCGCTTGATTGGTTTGAGGTAAGACAAAGGAGAAAGAAAGTCCCAGGACCCTCAATTAGCTCATTGCATTAGGTGTACATTACTTGCCTGTTCCACAGTCTGCTGTTTCCAGCTTTCAGTATGCAGTAGCCTTTAACAGAGGAAGCGCTGTGGTGGTGGCTGTTAAGCAGAAGTGCTAGGTTTCTAGGTTGAGATGCCCATGACGTTTCAGCATGTGCTCTGTAGCACCTGGTGTGCTCAAAGTGCTGCGACTGACTGCAGTGGTGAGTGCAAGGTACTTCAGCGTATCAGGCTTCTGGGACAGGCACTAAAACCGAAGCACACAGCCAGCAGACACCTATGAAAAATTCAGTTTAAGTGACATTTTCATCATCTCACATGGGCACTGTTAGAATCATGTTTTTCAGGCAGAAATTAACTGCCTTAATCTTGAGATTGACGTGTCTCTCTATCTCCTTGGTGCTACACCTTCAGTACCAGTCTTAGCAGCGCTGGACCACCCTCAGAGGCCGTAAGCCCCCCATTTTGTGTAGCTGGCATCCTACCACACACTGATGAAGGTCTTACCATGGGCCTCTCCTCTGTTTCAAGGAGTATCACACGGGTAGTCATTCCTTCTCCACCGCTGTCACCTCACTGTCACACACCAGACCCCCCACCAGCCATGCACTCCCAAGTCCGTGCCTTCACATCACAGCGTTTGCTTGTGACTGTTTTGGTGTGTACTCTGACCCAAAACGGTGGGACACGTCTCTTGTTCTTTCTGTGGGAATAGCGAAAGCAATGCCAGGCTCGTACAGATTGTACCTTTAAGCCACTTACTCTCTTTATATCTAAAGAAAAGAGGGTAGGCCTAAAGTCCGGCTTGAAGAGCACCATGCTGTTGTTCGAGGTAGGAGTGTCCTCCCCAGAGAACTTGCTTACTGCACCTAGCTGTTGAGTGGGGGGGAACTGGTGCCACGCAGAACTCTCTCTGCCCGAGGTACTCCCTGTCCTCAGAGTTGCTCGGTGCGAACTGCATACTGTAATCTAAAAGGAACTTAAGTCATTGTCACATTTCTTTTCCCGTAGCTCTTTATTCCAGTTCCCTCTCTTCCTCTTTTGCTGCCTGCTTTATTTATTTCCCTCTCCTTTATCACAACAGGGCATCAAAGAACAAGCAGCAGGCACAGGAGAAACCTTGTTCTTTGAACTCCTACCACCACTCAACAGCAAAGCAAAGCTGGCAGGAACAGCTTCTCTTTTTCTTTCCCTGATTAATTAAGAGAAGAGAGGTAGTAAGAAGGAAAACAAGAGTGGGTGGTGATAGCAAGGGAAGAGGGCAAGCAGGGGAGGATAGGAGGGTAGAAGCCAGAGAGAGGAAGATAGAAATAGTAGACTGCAACATACATTCATGGACACCACAGAGCAAGTTTAGCAAAGCTGCGGGACTGTAGCAAACCTCCAAGGGTACTCACATCGGGCCGTGCTTTGCCTCCTGTGTCCCAAGACCTCCTCTCACATCAGTCCCTTCCCTTGACGCAGAGCCTCTCATCTCTGGGTTGGCTTCTCTGTCCTGCTTAAATGTCCCATAGCTCTTGACAAGCCTGGCTAAAGTGCTACCGATAACGTAAACATTCCTGCTAATGGCATCGGTCACCACAACCCCTTAAGTTTCAATAAAACAAAATTAAAACAAAACAAAACCTAAAAATGATATTTTAGTAATGGTATTACAGAAATGTGGAAGGGCAAAGTCAGAACTGGTAGGTAGCTACAAATAACACAGCAGAACTTACTGTTAGAGCCACAGGATTGCCTTTGTTTCTCTGAGCAGTTTCCTGCACTCTTTCTTGCTGATTAACTGATTATTTTGCAAAATCTTTGTAAAACCACAGGTAAACTAACCAAGGTTTTCTGTGCAAGAAGCAAAGGGAAGTCTTGACACCAAACCATTGCAGTAAGTCAGAGCTGTGTTGCTGACTTTATGATGCAGAACTGAGGGAGCTCTTAGAGTAAAAAGATATGTTGAATAGCTCCAATTCACTTTATTTTGTATTAGCCCTTTTTCCTCCTGTCAAGCAATTTATTTTGTTTTCCTTTTAGTCCAGCTTCCTATACTGCATTTATATGAGGTTCATCAGGAGAGCTCAAAAAGATACCTCTATACAGAAAACAGTATTTCTGAGAGGGACCCTTTATAAGTCATAAATAAAGTACAGAAGGCATAGATCTCATGTAAAGAGAAAAGCAGATACTTCCTTTGCAGAATTTCCTTAACGTATAACAAAATGAAGAACAGAGTCCTTGTAGTTTCAAGTCCATTAAAACTGTGGACGGGTGCAGCTGGGTACTCCTGCTCTTTCAAGGGCCACATGACAACACAGTACTGAAGGCAGAATTTCCTAATCCAAAAAGAATTTGTGATGTGCTCGACTTAAAACCTGCTTGTGTTCCACATAACCTACAGGCAAGATAAACTCTTGGCTGTTTTTAGGCATGACATTGGGGTTTTTTTCTTGTAGGACTCGCTGACATAGGAAATATGTATGGACACTTGTTTCTTCCCTTCCCATCAATATAAGAATCTAAGATAGCAGAATCCTTACTGCTTTTTTTTTCCTATAATCACATCAGTTAAACAGAAGCACACAAAAAATCTCTGGTTTTCATTTTAAGTGCGGCAGCTGTAGCACTGAAATTGATGGGGGTTCAACGCCGCAAGTACAAAAGCATAAAGTCCGCTAAAACCAAGCATAAACAAAGTCATATAAACATACAAATGGAACAGCAAGTTCTAGGGTTTTAAGACATTCTTAAAATGGCAAATGTACTATATCAAACCTTTCTTCAGAAGATCACCTTTAAAAACAATGTCTATTGGAAGTGCTGGAAACAAGTATCAAGGAATACCATGGGCTGAATCCTCTGCTGTATCTGCTACAGATACGGATGCTGTTAGCTGGGTAAAGCTGTGGTCAGCTTCTCTCCTAAAAAAAAAAAAAAAAAAAAAAAAAAAAAAAAAGCCAATGACAAATGTGGGGCTCTTCTAGCTGCTATTGGAGTGAACGATCATACCCCCCTGAACATCAGCAGGGATTTTAATTTAGTATCTTTATTTTCCCTTGGGCTTTTTGTTTTTTTTTTTTCTGTCCTTTGATGCCTTATCTCGTAGTTTATATTTGTTTTGAGGACAGTTATTTTTCTCTTGGTAAATATGACTGAATGACAAAGTTGTTTACTCACCATCTTAAAGAAACAGCAAGTGACTACTGAACTACTGCAACTGAACTGCAGATCTCGAAGTCACTGTAAAAAGAAGTAGCTTTTATATCAGGAAAGTGTTAAAATCATATTTACTAATCTGTTCTTAAGGTAAAATGCCTTCATGAACATATTTTAGAGAATTAGACAGTGCGTCTGTCCATTTTTGCTGGAGAATAGAAAGTGCCAAAGTTTTTATCCCGCTTAAAGGCAAATACCCTCTGCTATGCCACCCACACGTACCCAATCTGTCAGAAAACTAGAACTATGTATTCCTTTAGGATTGAGAACATAATTCTTTGCCTGTCAGATTATTCTGACAAATTACATTATAATTACTTCCTCGTTAATTACTGTGACAAATGTTGATCTAAAGAGAACAGGGAAGGATGTCTTTCATTTAAAATCATCAAAACATGAACGGCTGAGATTTCCTCTGAACAATGTAATGTTCATTAATATTTGGGCATGCTAACATGTTCATTCCTAATGTGTATAAGCAAAGAGATTTCTAGAACCTGTCTCAGATATCACAATTTTATTTCCTTTTGAACATCTTTCTACTTCCAAGTAGATACTTTTCTTTCTGATAGTATGAGGCATGATCCATAAAGCATGAAAAAAAGAGGTGCTTTTGTTCTGAGTAGTTTAAAGTGTGACAAAAGCACATATATTACATTCCTAGTGCATGAGGTCCTCAAGGAAGGTAAAAAACAAATAACAATTCCAACCTCTGTGGTAAAGCATGAGAGATGGGAATAAACTGCAACTTGAAAAGAAACTTACTTTCCTTTCAAAGTAAGAGAGGTATTGGAAAGGAGTTGCTTCTGTTCAGGATCCAGTTCCTTCTCTGAGTTCATTTTTGGCCGCCCACTGTCTCGCCCTAAGCATGAGGCCTGACATAGCAGAGTGCAAATCTGTGCTTTATCCCATCACCATATGAATGCTACAGTTTCTTGATGCATGTGTGAAGAAGCAGCAGAGGAAAGAACTGCACAGATGATTCAAAGGTACTTTGTGATCAGCTTTGTAAATCTCACTGCAGCTTGGTTGAGACATTGGAGTGGAGCTGTCTTCTCTTCTCAAAGAGACTGGAGTAACAATTCCAACCTGCAGCAGAGACTGAAATCAGTGAAGTCTGGGTAACTAACTGAGCTGTTTTTACACAATGCACAGCTTGTACCAGAATGTCCTTGTGAGAAGGAAGATAACCTATACAAACTCTTACCCACAAAGGAATAGGGAAGCTGCACTGGGCTTCCTTTGCCCAAGGAGTTACTGAAGTTCAATCAGGTTCAGCGGGCTCTTTGCAATTCTGCAAGATCCCTTATGAAGCACTGTTATTTGCTGCAAGATTCTGAATTGTAGATGACTTTGAGTCAAATCCCAGTTCTGCAGCTATCTTGCTCTGGGACCTTGGACAAAATTGATCATTTGAATCTGTACACCTGTCCCATAGTGGGTGAATTACTGGCGGCACTCAGTAATTGGGAAGCCTCCAGGGTTTTTCTCGCTGGGTGATACCTTAACGTACAAGCGTTGTTTCTATGTCTGCATCTAGGAAGTGTGATCATGGCTTTTATTTTTATTTCTTTGGTACCCTTGAAAGATCTTTTGTAGCTCTGGAGAATGAGCTGACCTCTTTTGTTCCCCTAGCCTGAAAAAGGTCATATTTTGTTTAACTAACCTTTGAGAACACCAGGCCAAATTCTACTCCCACTGCACCATTCAGAATAGCTGCAGAGTAACTCCGCCTTACGGCTCTGTGACTGAGAATAGTACTTTACCCAACCCTTTCCATCTTCTGACTTGCAACGAGTCTGTCTCAGTATGTCTGAGAGTGCAGACAGTCATACCTCTTATACATTGCAGTGTTAACTGTATTCTAGACATACAGGTGTTTTAATAAGAATATTAGTTCTTCAGCTCAGCTGCAGTGTAACAAAGAGAATCCAGACTGCTAAAGTGGAGATGCTTGAGTCTGAGCTGCTCTTCAAGCATTGGACTCTTTTTTTTTTTGGCTGATGTTTTTTCAGCTGGTCAATGTGTAATAGTAATTATATTTTGTAAGCACTTTAAAATTGTGACTTATACCATCCTGGTTACATCTTCTGGTGGTTCAGGTTGCAATACTTCCTCCTCCTTCAAAAGCTTCATCCTGGGGGTTCTTTTTCCATTGTAATGTCTTTCCTTTTCACTAGAATACTGCTCTGAACCTTATAAACTAATTTTCAGGACTTCTGTCATTCTTTTTCCATTAGATTTTGGCATAGCCTCAACACTATAACAGACTAATTAAGCATTGAACTAATATACTTACACAAGCTTGTAAAATATGTGAAATTACTTTGTTTCTGTGATTTTTCAAAGAGGAAGCTTTGAATACAAACTTGGGCAATGTATTCATTATAAATAGGAGGAGGCAGCTATGCAAAACTTTTTAATATTGTTCTAATAAACTTAATTTTGGTTCCATTTTGACATGCTCATACTGTGTGCTTCTTTTATACATTACTTTCTTCCTAGCAAAGCAAGAGGTAGCATACCTCTAGCCTGTACTTCACTAAGACTCTGCTTCCCGAAACTTTTGGGTTTGTTCCTTTATTATAAATTGAGGATACAAATGCGTATAAAAGGATGAAACTGAAAAAGGGCTGCTTCCAGCCACAGGCATTAGAGATTTGTTTTCACATAACAGCTGCTTGGACAAAGCTAAGACTGTATTGTGTAAAGAAATTAGATGGTAGGTTTATTTCTTATAGAGGTTTCCAGATCATATCAAAAACAGACCAATGTTTATTTGGACATCTGAAAAAAAACCAACACCATTTTGGCACACATGGCTTTTGTTTTCCATTACCTTAACAGCAAATGTAAAAAGAAAGAAAACCAAAACCAGTTCCTGTTAGAGCAGAGGCAGTATCTGCAACACTAATCAGGCAATGAACAGAGATGATACAGGATAGAGGGCAGGGAAGATGCAGTAGAGTGCTGCCTCCAGCTGCTCTGGGGACCTTAGCTTCTAGGAATACCAATCCAGCATCTTTCTTAGAAAATATGTTCCATCAAATAATCAGCAACTTAAAATTAAGTCAGTACTGTGTCAAAATGGATTTTAAGTAGTCTTTGTGTGTGTCTTCACTCCAGAAAAAAATCCCATAATTTCAGGCACGGTTATGTAACAGTCAGAAACATGTCAAGTTTTCTCTTAAAACTACTTCCATTTCATACTCCCATTTGTAAATCCTACAATGAGTTTCAGAACTTCATTTCTCTCGTACTTATAAGCTTTAGTTTTTTATTTCCGGGCTAAATTGCTATATGGCCAGAGTACATCCATCTGTTCTTGTGGTGATACACTTCTTTCATTGGAATAGCTCTTCTCTCTTGCGCATATTTATCTCACTGGTATAAGCAACTGGTATAAGCTGTATCTCCTCTCTTTGAGTGTCCTCTTCTCGTGAAGGCCAATGTTCCTCTAATACTATACTCCTAAAGCTGTTCTCTGAACATGCTCCGATTTAGTCTTTTCTGAGATGGACATGGAGAACTGTCTGCTATCCCAGATGAGGTTTCCCCATGCATGGCGGCTTTAGTATTTCCATCTCCTTAGTGGAATGGCCTATGGCCAGGCCCATTATGCTTTGTGATACCCGTTGCCTGACCGTGCCACAGCGATGCTTTGTAAACATGGATTAATGTGCCCAGATGCCTCAGTCACAATGTCATGTTCAGCCACGGAGCTCCTAGCTTATATTGGTTTTGGCATTGCACTTCTATTACTCCTCTTCTTGGAGAATCCACTTCTTCCAGTATGGCACTCTAGTCTCCACAAATACTGACTTCACCTCTTTTCTATGAATGAGGTAGTCCTATTGGCTGTGCCAAGAAAACAAATTAAACTAAGTATTTCGACTGCTTCTGAGACTTATACTTGAGGAACTGCATCGTTAACTGTATTCCCCTCTGCTTCCTGAGTCCACAGGAGTAGTATCAGCTCTCATTTAGGTAGCTTCTTTAACATGCTACAGTTCTTGAACTATCCATACTTTCCTAACAGGAAAAAGGAACTAAATTATAACCATTTTATTTGTATAGGCTGAATGAAGTGAACTCAGAAGTCATACAATTTTCAGGCTGTGAAACAGGTAGGTAGCTCCTATAATATGTTGATATGTTTGATGACCTCTTCATTTTTCTCACAAGCAGCATTTAATGTCCACTCCCCTTAATCTGGCTAGCAAAAAAAAAAAAAAAAAGAGCATTTCCTCTGGTAGCAACTTCAGAAAACTGCTTTTTGATGACTGTCAAGCAGAATGCTTCAACCTAAGCATGACCCCTAAGGATCAAAATGCATGAGGGCTGAATTTCAAGGGTAGAAATGGAATAGGATGTTTAGTATTACACAGAATCTCATGTTCTCGGCTGGGCTGGGACCTGCGTTACTACAAAGCATCACTCTCGTATTGATTTGTGATACATCAATGTAAAGCCAAAACTGGTAATGGCTGCTGTGTTCCAGAGTCCACAGCAGCATTTTGAATCCTTTTTCTGACTCACATGAGCTTGGGGCTTTAGCACCGTCTCCCACCATAAACCTCCACTGAGGCTGTTGCAGGGGTTTAGCTTTATCCCCTTTAAAGATACACCACCACAGCTTTTCCTCATACACATCATCTCCAGCAGCTAACAATTTTAGCTGCCACAGCTCTAAACAAAGGTCATTAATGAAACCAGAGCCCAGGCTGCCTGCAGTGTCTGGCCTGACGTTGCCTCATATCTGAAGAGGACTACGGACACAGCAAAGCCAAGGTCAGCAAAATACCAGACAAGACTGCGGATAAGAATAATCTCGGTGGGCATTTCCTCCTCTGGCTCTTCCTCACAATCTCCTGTAGGAGGACAGTGCAGAAACACTGTTGTAGACATTGTTGTAGACTTCACTATGGTCAGAAGGCGCAAACAAGAAGATTCCTTTGCATCCAGACACCAGAGGGAACCCATCAACGAGCCAACACTCTTTTTAAGAGGGTTGAAGAGGGAGGGAATTAAGGTTTACATGCATGTATTTAAGTACAAACCTGATTCACTTAGGAAGAGCCTTGCAAAGTGAATAAGGAAAGTTCCCACTCCAAATAAGAAACGATAGCAGAATAAGGCCTGCTGGTTGGTCATTAAGCTAAAGACAGTTATCACAGTAGGCCTGCAGGTGAAGGCAGAAGACAGAGTCAGGCAATGAAGGGAGAGAGGGGGCTGAAGGCTGCTGCTGGGGCTTTTTTGAAGCGCTCATTCAAATGCCAGTGATCACAGCCACCCTGAAAGACTTGCGTGGAAATTTGCATCTAATCGGGTGAAAAAAAAATCTTCATGAAAAGCACCAACACCATGAAGCGGGAGCAGTGCGACTTCTCCAAGGGCTGCAAGGGGGGGAAGGAAGGGGCAGGTTTCTCCCCAGGGATAAGTAGGCCCTCACATGCTGGCAGGACCTGGGGATGCTGCACCAGACCTCCATGCCCAGTGAGAGACACAGCAGGGTGCAGGAGGGTGCTGGGGCAAGAGGAGACAGGGACCTGTCCTTCCTCTGTGTAGGGGGTGCTCCACAGGTCTCTTGGGCAGCTGCACCCCCAATTTTCTCGGAAACAGACAGATTTCCCGGGAGGCTGCCAAACCAAGTCGAGGTGGGGTAAGTTATGACCTGGGGTGGGGGTAAAGAAAACCTTCCACGGAAGGGAAGGGCACCGGGAAGCTGCATCTGCGGGGGAGGGGGAGAAGCCTTAGCCCACAACCCCTTGACTGAGCCCACCAGCCGCTGCCAGGCTGTGAGCAGGTCCCCGGGGAGAGGCTCCGCGCTGCTGCCCGCCGGGGCCCAGGAGGGAACTGCGGGTGCCCGGAGATGGGCAGAGTCAGAGGGCTGGGGGATGTGTGTCTCGGTCCCCCCCGGGCAGCGAGGAGCTGGGCAGGAGGCACTGCGCCCTCCCACCCCCGCCTGGCGGCCGCCGGCCCCTACCCTTAAGAGACTCTTTGAAATAAAAAAAAAAAAAAAAAAAAAAAAATTGAAACAAACAAACCAAACAAACAGAAAAAAAAACCACCGCGAGTTTTAAGGTTACATCCTTATCTTCAGAGCAGCGCGGTTTTCTTGCGACGGAGACGTCGCTTGTTAAACAATCAGCGGCTGAGCCCCTGAAAGGAGAGGCATTGCACCCTTCTTGCTGAATGCACTTCTTAGTGCATATAACGCCAGGGCCTTTTGAAGTCTCACAATGTGTGTTACGCCCAAAGATTGTCTCTTTGGACAGATCTACAACGCTTGGCTTCATGTTTGGAAGTTAAATGGACAGCGAGGTTGTTGAAACTCCCACGCTTTAAGCTAGCGCAGACACTCGGTACATTCGCCCGTTACTTTCCATGAGTGAAAGAGGCAGGGGTGGAGGGAAGGGGCTGCTGGTTTAATCCGTGCTCCGAGGCAAAGGAGGGGGGGAAGCAGCCCGGCCCAAACTTTTCCTCTCTTTTCTTTTCTTTACTTTATTCTTTGGCAGCCTCAAAATAAGAGCTATGTGCAAAGCGTGCGCCCTGCGTAGGTAGCTTGTGTCTCCAAGTCGCTGGCAATGTTGCTGCTCCATGAAATCAAAATTTATGATTATTCAAATGTTGGGGACTGTGAAAAGAGAGGAAGAAAGAGAGAAAATTAATATTGCAGCTGTTCTTCTGATTAATGAGAGATAATTGCTCATGAAAAGTCACCCCTGTGGCATTTTGTTGTCTCCTGGATCTTTGTTCTTTTCCACTATTATTGAGGACTTTCTTGAAGACTAAGCGGTTCTTTTCAATTTTTGGTATTCAGAAAGTGTTGCTTGGTTACAGATAATGGAGAAATCTCGGGCTATATTGGGTAAGATGTGCCACAGACAGCAATATCACAATGCCACTTTCAGAAAAGGATGGATACAAGTTAACGATGCGCTTTCAATAAAACATTAATAGACTTGTTCACGCTTTTATAATGACCTCCTTAATGGGAGCTGGGGGCAAGTCCTGTCTTTTGCTTGCGTTCATTTCACAAAACCCGGCTTCGCGATCGCCGATCGCTTTGGAAACTAATAGGAAATCAATGTTAGATTAGCGAATAAATGCGATTATAGGGCAGGAGCCCGCGGCCCCTCGCCTACCCACGCACGGCTTTATTTTGAGCGGGTCTTTCCCGCCTGGGAACTGACCCAGCCCGAGGCGCATCCTGCCCAGCGCCACCGCACGTCACCCCGGCGTGATGTTTGCGACCCCTGCAGAGGTTGTTTCGGGTGGGTTTTTTTGTTTGTTTGTTTGTCTGGTTTGGTTTGTGGTGGTTTTTTGTTTTGGTTTTTTTTTTTTTTCTTTTGCTGGGCGAAACGTGTCCCCGGGCTGCGGCGCTTTCCACGGAGGCAGCTCCTCCCGTGAACTCGGCGGAGATGCGCGCCTGAAAGCCGGCGCTTTCTCCGGGCGGGCACGGCTTTTTCTTCTGCCGGGAGCTGCGGAGGTTGGGGGAGGGAAGGGAAAGAGTTGCTTTTGTCATTTAAGCCGTGAATCTCTTCTACATAAAGGTGTTAGAGACATCTGGAAGAAAGGAGGGACCAGCACCCAGTCCTGCGCTTGGCGGACCAGGGGAGCGGCTCTGATGTTCTTTTTGAACTGCTCCACTTTCAAAAGGGGGCAATTTCGTTACATTCTCATTTGTTACACTGTCTTGAACTAAAGGCAGACAAAGCTATACTCTGTCACCCCGAGCAGAATGAAGGGAATCAAAGGATTTTCCCTTAAAAGGACTAATTTTCTCCTTGAATTATGAAAGTAATGGCTAGGTAACAGCCTGTGCTCTGTACCCAACTGCTTAATTCCTTCTAAATCCTTCCACGTGGCTCTCCCAGTCGTAGCAATTAGAGCTCATTATAGGCTCATAAGAGCTCTCATTTCGGGGATTACTTAATGGACAATGAAATTTTATCGGACAGAATTATTGAAAAATAAAATTGTAACGAGGCCGATGTGATGTGGGCGCACGCCTTACATCATTCCGCCTGGTTTAGGATATCTTTGCTTTCAAATGACTTCTTTTCTTGCTCCGGCTTTCGGGGTGGGTTTTTCTTTGTTGGTTTTTTTTTTTTTCCCCTCCTCTCTTTTATCACTGCACTTGGTTTATTATAACGATTACAAATTGCAATTTTGATCTGACTCTTGCTCTGTCTGCCTTCCCTTACGACAGCCCCCTTCCCAGATCCACTCTATCACTGCAGACAGTTTTTCCACTGAAGTCGATGGGGTTTATCTTTATTACTCTTTTTCCAGAATAGCCTCTCGTAAAGGAAAAAAAATAATAAAAGGAAAGAAAACGCAAAGATTTATTCAAATTTCCGCCAGATGAACTGTGCTTTAAAGGGGAGAGCCGGCCAAAATCCCGGCCTGTGCACTGTGCTCGCGATTAAAACCTCGCCGGCCCCGCCGGAGCTCAAGGGCCAGACCCCCGGGAGGGGCGTCCGTCGTCCCTCGGGGGCCGCCGTCCCCGGCAGCCTGTCCTGGGCCCCGCCGCGGGCCGGGGCTCCGGGGCCTCGGCTGAGCTCTCGGCAGCAGTTTGGGGAACGGTAGGTGAGGTCGGAGCCGACCCGCCTAAACCCCGCGAGTCCCTAATTGTTGTCACAAGACGCGGGATTAGCGCATTGCTGGAATAGCTGTCTGTTTACACTCCGGAGCCCCGCCGGCCGGTAAACACTTTCTAATTGAATTCTAATCACATTCAAATAGCTCCATAACCAGCCTCAGCTGCAATTCATAAAACTTTAATTGCCATCCATAAATCCTCAGATCGCCGAGTGCGGACTGTCCCTAAAAACACTGTTGGGTTGTGCCCGCTCGGGGCCGGGGTCCGGCTGGCCCTTGCTTGGGGCGGGGGAACCCCCGCACACGGCGGCAGCTTGGGGACGAGGATGGGACAGCGGGGCGACACCTGACCCCTCTCTTAAGGAGGCTCTTCCGAGCCTCGCCGGTCCCAGGGGCGAGGAAACGCCGTCTCCGTCGACGGGCGGGCAGCGGTTTTATTTTGCTGGGTTTTAACAGCAGGAGAGCGGGTGTGCGGGAGGGCTTGGAGGATGTCCGCGTCCCGGTGCGGCCCTTGTGCCCGGTGACCGCCTCCGAGCGCCTTACGGCTGTTACTTCGCTCCCTGGGCTCCGCTCAGCCTCTGGTAATCAGGCGTAGCCTGCGTTTTCTGCTTTAGAGCACAGTTGTCACTTCCCTTTCCCGAGTCGAGCGGGATGGGATCCGTAGTCGGTTTTAAACGCCGCTTCGCATCTGCCAAACAAGAACGCGATCGCCCTTCAATTAACGATAAGTCTCTTCTTAAACTCCCATAAAACAGGTCACTGGAAAATCGTGTAATATGCTGCGAATACCTTGGCTTTTTAACGCAATCTGAAATGCTCCGGAGCCACCGACCGTATTTAGCTGTTTATCCAATTTTACTTTGAATGATTGCTTCAGCAAACTTGGTGGAGATCAAAGAATCCCTTCCCCCCCCCGCCACGCTCGCCTTTCATGGGCGCGGCGCGCTGCCGTCCTGGCGCGCCCGGGGAAGCGCGCTGGGGAGTTTGACACCCTTTGGCTGAGAAATGTCCAGATATTTCAAGGTTTTGTCCTTTGGATTAACCGGCAATTTGGCAAGATTCACTCGGGGTGAAAAGGGGCGAAAAAAACCCCCAACCCCCCAAAACCATCCCACCCGACGCGCGTGTGTACGCAGAGACACGCGCGCGATCCCTCACTTTACGTCTGTGTGTGTGACCCTGGCTCCTTTAGCGCGGAAAGGGCCTCCTGGAGGGGTCCTGTTGCAGGGGGTGGCCCGGACCGCGGAAAGGTGGTGGCCCCACGCCTCCGTGGAAGTCACGGCCCCTCGGACCATCCTTTACCCGGGGGGGTTGGCCTTGACCTGCTTGTTTCAGCGCATCACCTCCTCCCCTCTCCCCTGCCCTTCCTGAGGGGAAAGGAGCTTGGTCCTGGGGGAAAACGCCCCAACAGAGACAGCCCCCCCCGACTGATTTTACACACCCACCCCCCACACCCCCGGGTGTGCTGACAGGGGGACACGCCTGCGAGCGCAGAGTGTGACGGGGCAGCCGGCCCCGGCTTCGCCGCTCCTATAATTTATCTGGGGCGGAGGCGAAGGACTGAAGTCATCGGGCAGCGAGAGAGCACGCACACTTTGGGGGGCCCCCGCTTTGCCCCCCCCCCCCCCCCCCGGCCTCCGGCAGCCGCTCCTGCCGGCCTGGGAAGCCGGGGAGATTTAGATCTGCGAGGCTTTTCAGCCATCACGTGTTTAAATAGTTGATATAAAACCCCGGCGCAGGGGATCCAGGCGGGGGGACTTTAAGACCAGCCCTCTCCAGGGACCCTTTTGTTCAGCTCTCAAACATAAGCACCTTCTCGCCTCGCCAGGACTTCAGTGGCAACTTGGCCGAGCAGGAAAAAAACCGACTTTGGGAGAGCTGCCCCCGGCTTCGGCAGCCCTCCGAAATGTCCCGCTCTTTCTATGTCGACTCCTTAATCATCAAAGACTCCTCGAGGCCGGCGCCGTCCCTGCCTGAGCATCACCACGGCCAGGACTTCTTCATCCCTCTCAGCATGCCTTCCCCCCTCGTCATGTCGGTGTCGGGCCCGGGCTGCCCGTCCCGCAAGAACGGCGCCTTTTGCGTCTGCCCGCTCTGTGTCACCTCGCACCTGCACTCCTCCCGCGGCGGCGGGGGCGGCGGCGGCGGCGGCGGCGGGGCCATCCCCCTGCTCAAGAGCCAGTTCCCCGCCGCCGCCGCCGCCGCCGGCGGCGAGGCCCAGTGCTGCCCGCGGGCCGGCCACGCTCACCGCCCGCCGCAGCACCCGCCGCCCGCCGCCTCCGTGCCCGCCGCCGCCGCCGCCGCCGCCGCCCTGGGGCACCCGGCGCATCACCCACCTGCCTGCGCCGCCGCCACCGCCTACAGCGTCAGCGACCCCAGGAGGTTTCACTGCCTCGGCATGGGTAGGAGCCCTGCGGCCGCCGGGGAGGGGGGGCGGCGGGAGAAGGGGCTCTCCCGAGGGTCCCCAAGGGAGGGCGGCTGCCCCGGGGCGGAAAGCTGCGGGAGAATGTCCTTTCTCTCCTTTCTTTCTCTTTAATTTTCATTCCTTTCCCCCGTCCCGCTGAAGTTCTCGCTTCTCTCCCGTCCAGGAGGGTCCGATTCCAGCCAAATTCAAAACGGGAAAAGGATGAGGACAGCGTTCACCAGCACCCAGCTCTTGGAGCTGGAGAGGGAATTCTCTTCCAACATGTACCTGTCCCGGCTGCGGCGGATCGAGATAGCCACCTACCTGAACCTGTCCGAGAAGCAAGTGAAAATCTGGTTCCAAAATAGGAGGGTGAAGCACAAGAAAGAAGGCAAAGGCACCCAGCGAAACTCGCACGGGGGCTGCAAGTGCAGCACCAGCCAGGGGCATTACCCCAGGTCGGAGGACGAAGAGTCTCTGTCCCCGTCATCGGCTACCGAGGATAAAGAGATCTCCCCGCTATGAGCCCGGCCCGGAGCTCGGCTCCCGCCGCCGAGTGCCGGCCCGGAGCGGGTCCCAGCCCGGCGGCTCACCTGGCCCCGCCGCCCCGGGGACGGCAGCCCGCCGGCCTGCAGCGGGCCGGCCCTCGCCCGCCGGGAGGTCCGTTTTCATCCCTTCGCAGTAATAGAGAGATGATATATACATATATTTTTTGGAATGTAAATGTTTTAGTCGCGAGAGTTCAACTAAAACCTTATTTATGTAACCCCAGGAGCGGGCACCTGCTCTTCCTAACATGTACCACGGGACTGGACTCGCACGGCCCAGGGTGCCTCCCCGCCCTCCCCCCGGCAGTTTAAAGGAAAAAAAAAAAAAAAAAAAGAAACAAATCGTATTTGGAACCGAAAGACGAGACGTTAAAAAACTGAAAAGCAAACAAAAACCTGTAGGGCTTAGGACCTCCTGGACGGACTTCTTAACAAAAATAAGGAAGGAAAGAAAAATCGATCGTTTGGGTTTGGGACAGCGGTTTGTTTGTTTGTGAATAGTTTTATATAAAATTTATATTTATATTTATTTAAATAAATGAGATCAGACAAGAATTTAATTTTTTTTTCCTTCCCGCCCTTTTCCCCTGCCAAGTGCCAGCCCAGCCCGAGCAGCGAAGGTGGGCTGGCTGGGGCAGGGTGCGCTTCTTCGCAGTCCTTTGTACGGTGAAAGCATTGGTGTATATGTGTCAGACCTCCGTAAAGACTAGAAATAAATGCCATCGGCTACTAACCCGAATATGTTTTCTGTTCCCCTGTGACTCGGGCCGGCTGGGGGGTTGGAGGAGGGGGGGAGGAATACAAATGAAGCCGCTTTTCTGAGCCGAGCAGCTTTGTGTTGCTTTAGAGCCGGAGCCAGCGCACGGCCTGGCCGCGGCTGACAGCTTTCTCCCGCCTGCTCGCCCGGCGGCACCGCGCCGGGGACACCGGCTGCGGCTGGCCCGGGGACACCGCTGCGGCTGGCCCGGGGACACCGGCTGCGGCTGGCCCGGGGACACCGGCTGCGGCTGGCCCGGGGACACCGCTGCCGCTGGCCCGGGGACACCGGCTGCGGCTGGCCCGGGGACACCGCTGCCGCTGGCCCGGGGACACCGGCTGCGGCTGGCCCGGGGACACCGCTGCCGCTGGCCCGGGGACACCGGCTGCCGCTGGCCCGGGGACACCGCTGCCGCTGGCCCGGGGACACCGGCTGCCGCTGGCCCGGGGACACCGCTGCCGCTGGCCCGGGGACACCGCTGCCGCTGGCCCGGGGACACCGCTGCCGCTGGCCCGGGGACACCGGCTGCCGCTGGCCCGGGGACACCGGCTGCGGCTGTCCTGGGCCGCTGCTCCCGTGTTACCCCTGGCGATGCTGCCCGCCGCGGCCGGCACCGGCCGGCTCTCACCCCACCGAAGGGGCTGCCTAAGCCCATCAGCCCTTCGCCAGGCTGAAACGCCGCTAGTGTGATCCCGGGATGGTGTTAATCAGAAATCAGGGATATTTTTTTTCCGCCCTCAGGAGCCGGGACAGCATCCAGTCTTTTCAGTGTTGGTTTCATTCAGGCGCCTTGGCCGGGCTCAGGGAGCAGACCTGAGAGCAAACCCACTCGTGGGTCAGGCTGAGACAGGGTTGCAGTGCTCTGCAGTCGTCTCTGGGCAGCACCCGGCCACGGGCCCACCCTGCCCTGCCCATCCTGAGCTGGGTGCAGGGGGCTGATGCAGGGTGGGATGGAGCTGGAGCTGGTCAGTCCCAAACAAGCCTCTGTATGACTTTCTGCCTAGCTCCTGCGATCCCAGCAGACAAGGAGTTCAGAAGTGCCTTTTGCACCCTATGTTATTCCCCACTCGTGTTTTCCTTGGGTGGGTTTCCCACCAACCCAACTGACACTTTTGATTTCAGCCTCTGAAACTATTGCAAGATTTTTTCGGTAAATAATTCCCTGAACAATCCCTAAATTTCTCATGTTTGGTCCCCAGCCTCAGAGCTTCAGCTCAGAGGTATGTCTCCAATTTCTCTTGCTTGCTCAGTCTCTAATCAGGAAGCAAGTAATAAGCCTGCTTGGGGTTTCTGTTGCAACATCAGGGACCCCAGCACCGTGGATGCTGTAGAGAGACACAGCCCCAGCATGGTGACACTCACTGCTTGCTTGTCTGGAGGAGAGGTCAGGTGCAAGGGGAGCTCTGGGGTAGGATGGGGAGGGTCTGGTGTGGGCACTGCCCCACAGCCTGGGCCAGCTGCAGGGCTTTGGGCAGAGGCAGCAGCCAGCACACCTGCAGCATAACAGGAGGGGAAAGGAAAGGCAGGACTAAAGTTCATAGCCTGGACTTGGGAAACAACCCTAAACCTCACTCTTCCATATTGCAACCATTTTGCTGCCTCAGCTGAGGGCCTGTGCAGAGGCCAGCAGCCCACACCCCAGCTCAGTGGGTGGGCATGTTGTTTACCCAAGTGGCAGCCCCTCACTTGCTAGGCTGGGGAGACCAGAGGGCCGAAGGCCTGTGGGCCCTGTGACTTCCTCCCAGGGGACCTCATGGAGGACCTGTCTGAGGGGGCTGCTTCCTCTTACTCTAAAATCTGCTGAGGTGGGCTCTGGAAACTGTTGCACCTCTGCTTCCGTTCTCCTGTGTCTAGCTTGCTCCTATAATCCCACTGGGTCTTTTTCAGCCTAGGAGCTCTGGGAGGAGGCATCAGCACCATGGAAAGTCCTGCCCACTTTCTTGGCAGTGTCATCCCTGTCCTGTGGCAGGGAGAATCAACAGGCCTGCAGCAGCCTGGGAAGGCAAAGCTTTTCAGGGGGAGAAAAAGCATCATGCTCTCTGAACTTGAAGACTGGGTGATATTGGAGAACTCAAAGATATTTTAAAACTGCAAAAATATTTCTTGGTAAAATGTATCTGTTCTCTGTGTAACTGTGTGGAAATATGCACTTCAGTGAATAAATGGTTATTTCCCTCCGCTTCTAGAAGATACACGAGAAGGGATCTTTTCGTTGCCCTATTTAACAATTTTTTAAAAATAAAAGGAAAATGAAATTAGTAGCTATCTTTTGTGGTGATCAGTGTTCCCATGTTTCTTTCAAGGGTTGAAAGGAAATAGTGGCATATTATTACCGCATACAACCTATACCGTTGAGGCAGTTGCTGTCATCACCAGATCTCTTTTTATTTCAAAATAAATGTTTCATGTTAAAAATTTTGGAAGAGGGGAACGATGTCTTGCCCTGACACATCTCAGAAGGCTGGTACAACCAGCTCAACCTGAACCTAGCACTGGGGAGTCCAAGCCACTGTGACAGGAGCACTGCTGGAAGTTGTATGTACCCTTGTTGCATTAACGGTAAGAGTCTGAAGAGTGTCTGGGGGGAGACCCTACCATTGAGTCACGAGGTTCAGACAGGACCCCCTTGCTTTCTAAACTCCTTCTCAGAGACAAGTCTAGGTGCGGCTAAGTCCAGTCTTAGTCTCAGACTTGGTCAACGGTTTATTTTCTAAGGGTTGTAGAAGTAACCACTCATCAGAGTATTTGTTGTTAGTAACAAATTTGCCAGGTGCCCTAGCCTGTAGCATTCAATGAGAACAATCACGGCTAGATTAATGAATAGTACGATTTATTAAAGCAACAGATACAGAGGTCCTTTGGATTACTGGTGATAAGATTGCTGGTTACAAGACAGACACAAATACTAAGATGAGTAACACTGCTAGGCTGCAAATGTATTAAGCAAATATGAAGCATTGGAGATTTAAAGTGAGGCTATAGAGAGGTTTCTAAGTTTTCCCCGGGAAACAGTTGGTATAACTAGATGTTTTGATCTTACCCAAAGGCGTCCCAGTGGGGGGAGGGGAAGAGGCTCAGCCCGTCGACTGGTCCCAGAAGTCAGAGTGGTACGGGATGGTATCTTCCCCAACACCCTCTTTCTCTTCACACATTTTATACTATTTTTTACCTTTCAGGTGGAGCTTGAGTGACTCTAATCATACATACCTTTATTATGACTGGTGTAGAATTTCCTCACTTTACTTTTAAAATCATAGACTAGAAGAAATTCAAAGCTCATGCCCAGTGAGGGGTGGTCACACCTTAGAGGTGGGTAACTTTTGGGATGGAGGTGTGTTTTGGTATTATGATGATATTATTATGAGCAAAGTTCACCAAACAGACAGCATTTTGTCAAAAGTATGACAGACTGTCAGCCCAGGGTGGCAAATATGCAGCGTACCAGCTCCATGGTACCTCGAGTTCCCATTTATCACAGAGCCTGGCTGTGATGCCTCCACACCGCTCCGCCCTCTGGACAACTCCTCTTAGAGTCAGTACGCCAAGTTCTCCTGGCATTGCCAACATCTGTGGTTACTAGGGAACTTAATGGAATGGATTCCTCTCATGACAGCTGCACTTCAGCCTGACAGCTTCTTCAGTGCTGTACCTTTTCTAAAAACATAAGTTTAATTTCTAAGTCACCTCCAGCAATTATTCCACATAATCCAAGCCGTGACTATAGTCACTCAAGCTTCACGAGATTTGAGATGCACTGGGTGTGTCGCATGGGTTCTTGTGGTGAGGATTATCGAGGACATATATATCTTGTGGGGACATTTGGTGAGATAAACATTTCAACATTATCCAAAGTATAACATACAAGGTAACTGTTAAAAATACAACACAATATGGTAAGTATTAGTAAGACTAGAACAGGATGCAACATCTTGTTGAAAATTCCTGTTGCGGTCGGTGACCATCCAAATAAAGTGTCCCACCAGTGGTGGTGTTCTTCACTCTAAGACGTGGTGTGTCTCCTCTGCATCGGGATGGACATGAGTTCATTTTCCTTTGTTTTGAATTCTTTCCAGCAACTGGTTCAGATCATCATGTTGCAACAGTTTTTTCACCAGTGTGAGATTCATTCCAATGGGGGTAGGTAACAAGTCTTGTTATAATATGTAGTCAGATTATAGTAATTGGTAGGATGTGACAACCCTAACTTGGAGGAAACCTACTGTAGGGTTTCAAAGTCCAGCATTCAACAGTTAGAAATTTAGGCAAATTGACGTTAAAATGTGTTGGGTTTTCTTCTTCTTTCAATTCTTTTTTTTCTCCCACAAAGTGCAAAGTGCGGGTTCCCCCCTCTGCTCATTCCGTGCCTGAGACAGGCAGTGTTCAGCTCCCTATTTAGCATTGCTCTTATCGTTAGTTTTCTAAGGAAATAAGGATTATGCAGTCACTGCTTATCTGTCTGCCACTTACCCTCATTCCCTCGTAACTCTTAAACCCGGTGGTTGATACCAACCAGTGGGCTGACATGATGGCTCTGCGAGGGTCTCAAAGATGTCGAGTTCCTACGAGTTCTGCAGAGCTCAGCAGCGGTCTGGGAGGGGGACGGGACGCAGACCCGGGAGGGACCTCAGCTGCCACCCATCCAGTCTGGCAGGAATCGGGTAACCCGTATCTGGGGGCAGCTGCGGTGCGGATGTGTGTTACCCAACAGCCTGCTGGAAAAGGATGTCTGCAGAGGGAGCGAGATGGTGTCATGGAGGCAGAACTTAAGCCAGAGGGTAGGGTCAGCAACAGGGCTGGGAACAGAAGCTATAGAGGAGGCTGAAGGGCCTAGGGGACACGGGACAGCACCCAGGTGACCGCTTACTGTACAGTGTGGTCCCAAGCCTTATTTGTTGCAAATGCAGTGAATAGGAAACAAATGTCACCCTCTTATTTTACTCTGCTACTTTGTCACGACGATGTTTGAGAGTACTGGAAACAGGACTGCATTTATCTTTATTGCTCCCATGGGAGCAATAAATTTGCTTCTCTTGAGAGGTCCAGAACAAAACCCCAGAGAGGTTCAGACCGCCGCTGCAGCGCTGCCCTCACATCGCGAGGCTCAGCCTTATTCCAGTTTTTAGCATCGGATATGACCCAGGCACGGTCCCGACAAACTCCAGCTGCAGTTACTGCACTTAACTGCGCGTTTTCCACCAGATATGCCCCACTCCGGGCAGTGACGAAAAGAGGAGCATGTGGCGGCTAGCTGCCACCGCTGCTGCTGGAGCCGCTCATCTGGGTGTAACTGGACGGCAGAGGAGGTGCCGGTTCCCCAGGGCGGCCGTTTCGGGCGGCGGCGTGTCTGCCGGGTGGATCTCGGGTACGGGACAGCCCCGAAGGCGAGGCCCCGGCCGCCCCCCCGGGCAGGCAGCCGCGGGGGAAGGGCGCGCAATTAAACCCGCGCGTTTGCGCGAGGGGTGCCCGTTAGTTTGTGTGAGTGACCCCGCTGCCGACCTTCTGTAACCTTTCGGGGCTTGAATGAGCAAACACAGCATTCCTCCGGCGAAGCTTACCCCCCCCCCCCCCCCCTTAGACGTTTATTTGCTTCCTTTAATTCGATTTAACTCTTTCCAATTAAAAAACTCGGAGGAGGGAAACGTCCGTCTTGAAGTTTCTCTCAAACCACCGTCTGCAGAGCAGAGATCAGATCCGCACCACACACCCCTCCGGCTGCGGATCCCCTGATTGAACCTGCTACCGTGCTTTGGGCGGACCTGTTCGCCCACGGGCAGCGCCGGCCGAGGGCTGGGGCTGCCGGCACTTGGCAGCGCTGAAGGCACCGCTCTCTCCCGGCTGCCCTCCCCAGCCCTGTCCTGGACCCACCCCCCCCGAGCACTGCCGAAACCTTTCCCCGCTGTCAGAGCTCTTGCCGCAACGCCCATCACCGGCGTCTCGCACCTCCGCCCCGGACCTGAGGGAGCGCAGCCCTTGGTGGTCGCTCCCGGCTCCCACCCGCGGTGTGGCCGGGGCACGGCGGCAGGACGCGCCTTGAGCCCGTGCCTCGGGGAGCGGGGATCCCAGACCGAAGGGCTCAGCGCTATCCCGGCCGGCTGCGGAGCCGCGCTGGGGTGGACGGAGCGGGCCCGGCCGCGCCAGCCAGAGCCTGGGAGCTCACGGAGGGGAGGGGTCCCGGCGCAGGGACCCTGACACCCGCGCCCGGGGACTGCAGGAAACTCCTTCCTCAGCAGTTTTGGAGCTGGGAAAGAGAGGGGACGATCCATCTCATTCCCCTTGCATTCACCTCTTGCTTCCCCTAATTTCCTACTCCCGCCCCTCCGGCTGACCCGACCCCACGGGACATTGTCCCGGGGGCGGCACCCTGGTGCTGGCGCTGCCCCCGCGGGCACGGGCGGCCCCGGCGGCGGAAGCGCGGCCCGGGGCTCGCTTCCCCTCTTTGCACGGTTCAGCCGCAGGACGAGGCCACGGCCGGAAGGATCAGGCCCACTCGGGACTTTCGACCGTGCCCACAGGGACAAGACGGCCGGGAAGGGACGAGTCCGGTTGCCACCGGCACCCTGCCACCAGCCCGGCGGTGCAGGCAGGGCGGGAGCGCTGCCCTCCTGCATGCGGGGCCCGAAGCACGCAGTCCTTCGGGAAAGAAACCCGGCCAAACCCCTCAGGAGTACTATTATGGTGGGGTTTGGGTGGGTGGTTTATATTTTGTAAGTCTTCGCGGCTGCTCGAAAAGGATGCCAGGGCACTTGTGAAGGTTTGGGGTAGGAGCGCGGGAAGCGCACCCCGCAGCCTCCGCACATCTCCGTCGGCTGAACCGGGTTTCGGTCCCGGAGGGGGAGAAATCCCCCAGTTTGCGGCCCGGGCCCGGGGTGCCCGGCGGGACCCCGGCCCTGGGAAGGCGCCCTCGCCCCTCCGGGCCCCGGCGGGGCGGAGAGCCGTGCGCCGGGCAGCTGCCGGGGAGTCCCGCATGACAGCGGAATAACAAACAGCCCGAATCCAATGTGCCACTCGGGAAACCTCGGAGCGTGTGTCCGCGCTGCAGCGCGCTAAGCCCTCGCCGTGAAAGCGCCGATTTCACGCAGGATCTGCTCCGCGCCCCTCTCCACACACCCGCCCCCCCGCCCCCACTCCCAGCCGGCCCCGCTCCGGGCGATGCGAAACCCACGGCCCCTCCGCGCCCCCCCTCTTCCCCCCCCGCCCCTCCCCGACCCCAGCCAGCGGGATTTAAGCTCTTGGAAGGGAACCCAGAGAGATCGGAAGCGTGTGCTGTGTGCTCTGGAAAAATAACTAGTTTCAGATTAATGAAGGAGTGACAATTTCAAGGCTAACGTTGGCACTGCCCAAGCCAGAGCGTGGGGAGCTCGCCAGGCTTTGCTTTATATTGTCTACTTTTCTGAAGAGCAGACAAAGATGGATAGAGAGACATTGAAAAGCAGGAGGCGTATTTCAAACAGCTCAATAAAGAGGGTTGTCACTTAAAGACAAGAACCATAGTGCTTTGATGACTTTGTATTAGCCTCACCGTTTCAAATAAGTGACTCTGCTTTCTTTGCGGAATTCACCGAGTTTTAGTCGATGACACTTCAGTGAAGCCGCTTTAGACGGGGACGAGAGCTCGGCACTGCGAGGCAAAACTCCTCCTCGGGCGGGTTTTGCAAAGAAGAGTTTTCTTTCAGCCCTAACTAAGGAACCTCGGTAAAATCAAGCTTTACAATTTACGCGGAACCGCCCTGGAAAAGGGAGAAAACGCTTCGGTACCGTGCGAATGTAAAGAAAGCGGCGGGGAGACCTGGAAACACCGGGGGGAACCGCGGCCTCCCGGCGGACCCCGACAATACAGGGCGGTCTTTTCTAAATCGCTTTCTTCGTCCTCGGAGAAAGCACCGACACGGGGGTCTTGGAAATAAAGTTGTATGTAATCCTCCGGAGCAACCCACGCGTGTCCTCGCCCGCGCGGGGCCAGGCTCCTACGCGTGGCGGCCGTCCCGCCTGTGCGCGCAGCCTCTCCCGCGTCCTTGTCCCCGCAGCTTCCCGGGCCTCCCCGTCCCGCGGGCGCCTTGCTCCGGGTGGGAGGACACCCTCCCCTGCCCGGGGAGCAGCCGGGGTGCCGCAGCCCCGGGGTCTGTGCGGCGGGGAGGGACGGCGCAGCCCTGCCGGCTGGGGTTTTTCTGCCAAAACCGATGATTTTTATATATAAATATATATGTATGTATTTAAGTTGGGGACCCCCGACGGCTGTAGCCCCCCAGGCTTTGAAGGCACAGCGAAAGGGCTTCTCTGTGGGTTTGAGCGAACCATTTAGTCACTGTTTCATTAGGCACTATTTGAACCTTGCAACATGTGGTAATTTCTGGGGCAAGCTGAAAAGGGGGGATTATGTAGGAGGGACACAAGGAAATTAGCTAACGGTTAATTTAACTCGTTTTCTGGTAGAATTTTCGATACATTCCTAATTGACTGAGGAGGCAGGTGAAGTCTTCAGTTCCAGGCAGACTCATTCACGGTGAGAATAAATGGCTCTTTTTCAACTCACACTGCTCACAATATATCATCAGGGAAAAGACATGCAATGAATATGTTGATTTTTTTAAATTATTATTAATGGAATTACACCCTGCTACGCAGGTGTGAGGGTAAAAACCTATACTGCGATGAAATCAGATTAACAATGAAATGAGAATTTTATTAGCTTTCTATGTCACATAGACCTGGATTTAAACTGTCAAAACAAGAAACAAGAGGGGGAAAAAAAGATACTCTGAAGGCAAAAGTGCCAATCACCGGGCAGAAGTAGTGGCTTGGTATCCAAATAATAATTAGCTGTAATTCACGGTGAATATCCACACCCCACACTCTATTTATATCATATAGAGAATGTATGATTAGCCTATAATAGCAAATCTCTTTTGAGTCCGGGGTTTGCCAATTAACCCTAATCACCCCGATTTGCTCCGAAACGGGAACCGTTGTTCATAAAGTCCGAGTTTTAATAAAACATTAGATCGTGTCGGAAACAAGCCCCGGCTGAGAGACTCTTGCCGTGTTCGCAAGGGAAAGGGGCCCGGCCCGATCGCAGCGCCCCGGGGGCGGCGGGGCAAGAGCTTGACCCCGCACCGGGCACCGGGAGCGGCGGGATGGGGGTGACCCCGCACCGGGCACCGGGGGAGCGGCGGATGGGGGTGACCCCGCACCGGGCACCGGGGGAGCGGCGGATGGGGGTGACCCCGCACCGGGCACCGGGGGAGCGGCGGATGGGGGTGACCCCGCACCGGGCACCGGGGGAGCGGCGGATGGGGGTGACCCCGCACCGGGCACCGGGGGAGCGGCGGTACCTGCGCGGCCTGAGGAAAGGTGCCGGGCGCAAGCGGGCAGGGCCGGCGGCCAGGGGAGCCCGCCACGTCTGCCAAGGGCCCCTTTGTAACCTGCTATAGAAAATGGAGGTATTCTGCATGACAAAGCCCAATTAAGCTCGCTATTCAGGACCTCTGCAGCTGGTAGCCCATTGGGAGAGTGGGAGGAAACGCGGACATATTAATTATGCGAAGGGGCGGTGAAAAAATACCAACAACGGCCGTTCTGGGCTGGGTGTTGGCTATGTTTGTTTGGTTTTTTATGTGTCAGTCCCGTTATTTATTTATGCATGTGCTTGGCGGCAGTTAGCGGTGGGAGGAGGAGGAGCGGGGTGGGCACAAGCCCCAGTCCCTGGCCCCTCTCGGAGCTGCCGGCCGCGGAGCTCCCCAGGAGCATCCCCCCACCCCCCTCTCCTTCGGCCTCGGGGTGTTTGCAAAGAGGAGCAAGGGAGGCTGCCTTCCAGGCTGTAGGAGAGGCTTACAGGCTCTGGTAAAACCGTGGTTTAATACACCAGCAAACTTGTTTTCTCTAAGACTTCTGTCTCTCTTTTTATTTTTTAATTGTCACTCAACAGGGGTCAACTGTAAGCCTGCCAAAGGGCATTAAACCCTTGGACAGGCTGAAGGCCAACCAAAGAAGAGAGAATACTGGAGACCTAAGGTTAAGATTGACCCAGACAATCCGTTTGCTTTTCAGTTTTGCCTTTCCAAGCCAACGGGCCATAATATACGCGTGTCTATAGTTGGTACCCAAAATCCAAAGTGTCTGCAAAATATCTTGCATGATACGGTCACCTCACTCGAAATAATTCAACTTTTGTAATAGCAAATGAGTTTTAGTTCAGAACTATGTGCCACTGTACATAGAAATGTGCTGCTGCTGTGATCACAGAGTTTTCAACCATGCCCACAAATGCAGGGACATGACCACGGATCCTTCTGTAGAAGGATGCAATGACAGAGAAAATTCAAGCTGTTTTCATGCTACGAGTGCTCTCAATCCTCTCAAAATAGCATGAAGTTTAGGTCAGAATGTGGTCAACCATACATGCAGAAGATGCAAATAGTAATGAGCCAAGTATACTTGGCATAAGACATATGCAATGCATTTGAACAAAAATTTGATATTCTAATTTTTCTCCAGTAGACTTAGATTTTAACTAATCTATCACCATTATCCCATTCTTCTGGAACACTTGTCAGAGTGGTCATGGCTTTATATTCTCAGTGTTGCTACAGAAAAGCAACTAGACACCCTCAGTTTAGGTACGATGAAGGAGGGATACACTATACACTGCTTTTTGCTTCAGTTCCCCTGAAAACAATCTCCCACTTTGTGATAAAAGAAGCAGATCTTTTTATCTTCAGAAATAACTTTCAGAATGAGTTTAAGCTAGAAATTTGTTTTAGGGAAACAACTTAGACCTTGCAGGATAGCTGAGTTTATAGGTGAGCATGAGAAAAAAAAAAAACCCAGTTAGTTGAAGACCTTTTACAAAACAGGCACTGAGTCCTTCAAACACTTTGATTTAGGACTCGATGCTTTTGGAATATTTGGGAACAAGGCCGAGACTGACACCTTGGTACTTGGAGAGCATCTGTGTTGCATATATTATCAGTATATGTAATAGGGGCAGCAGATGCACATGTCCCTGGGGTAGGAGGACACGTGCCTGCATGGTGCTGACCTCCGTCCCTGCACTGATGCTGCTGGGATTGGAGCATCAGCTCACCGTCCTGAAGGCACCGGCCATTGTGCCCATCAGAAAAGCAAAGGGGATGGCTACTTTTTATGCTGAGGGAAATTCTGTGAAAGTTAATGAAAGTGAATCTTGATAAGTGCAGGCTGCCAGGAAGATGCGTATCAGCCTTGTTTATGCTGGAGTCTCATGAAAGAAGCCAGTGTTGTTGCCAGAAAAGATGGCCTTTGCCTCCTGTCATTCCCTGCCTCTTGTTCTCTGAGCTGTCCCATCCTTTGCACTTGTTTCTTTCCTATGGAAACTTCTGCCCTTGCCTTCATCCCATTTCTTGAGAAGTACACAAAACAAGAGGATGTGATCAGGTCATCCTGCTTACAGCCCTGCACCTACATGGGAGGAGAGACCATCAGTACATCTTAAAGACTTCTACTCCTTTCTAATTGACATGGGTTAATAGATCCCAGAATTACAGTGGAGCTGAACGCGTGGGACAAGCTTGAGAGGCAGACAGAGGGAGGGACAAGCAGATCCATCTCATAAATTTAACCTCTTTAGAAAATGAAGTTTACAGTATCAGCTGCTGGCAGAAACGGCACTCCCATAGTTGCTAGGTCAAAGTTGAGATGGTTTATAAAACCTTCAGTGCAAAGGCAGCCTTTGAAAGAGGTTTTCCTGGAGGAAGACTTCTACCATGCTTGAGGTACAGGAATATCAGCAGGAGCATACCATGCCTGAAGCCATAAAGCTGACAGGCTTTGGGGGTCCTTTGCCCCTAAGAGCTAGGGGGTTCTACCTGAGAAGAAAAGACTTGCATAAAACCGCAGGAAGAGGAGAGAGTGAACATAGTGTATGCTTAGAGCAATGGACAGCATAGATCGTTGTTTTCATAACTGTTTTTTTCCCTTGTTAGCCTTGTGTTTAGTTCTTCTCATAACTCTAAAGGGAAGTGGAAGAGATCTACTGTTTTTTCTGTATGTCAGTGTTTTCCCCCACGAGACAAGCTCAAGGGCATTTGAAGAAATCTGACATTGAAAATTAAACAGTAATTTCTGTGTAAAAAGTAAACAGGAGATACAAGTGTTTGAATGCTTTTTCTGTTTTACCTTAATTTAGAACCAGCAGCTTTGGCTTCCCCTGGCTCTGCAGCAAGCCGCAGTCCTTGGCCAGCATGCCCCCCTCTGTATCTTCACCTTGGCCTTCCCATTTCATCTTATTCAGGCTACAGCTTATCTTGAAGGAACTTGGGAATCTCCTAGGACATATTTTGCAGAAAGACTTTTTTTTTTTTTTTCCGTAGGAAAGCAGGGTGTATTATATCCCAGTCTTTCTACTATATAACACTGTCTTTCACAGAACTATCAATGCAGAAAGAACTTGTTTTGCTGGATTTGTGTTATTCCCCTTTTCTGGTTTGGGGATCATTTAAGAATGAGATAAGGAAGCATTCGCTTCCCTTTCACCTTCTAACATCTTTATGCTTTGGAAACAAGCAGAATAATACTTGACACTGGTTTATAGTTCATTTGTTCGTTATATACACATGCTTTCTATTAAGCATGTTAGTGCATGCACAGTTCTTTCTACTCACTGAAAGGAGCTATAGAAACTCGTAGGATATTGTGTGTTTTAAAAGATGATTTACACATAAAAAAGGTATACACTTGCAAAAGACATGTTTTTGGCAGGGGACGCTGGCAAGCCTACGGAATTAACAGCTCTGGGGATGAGGGACATCCAGACCTGAGACAAGGAGTGGAAGAAGACATGGTCCAGTCAACTCCAGAAGGGACTTTTGTGCGGAGCACAGTCCTTGGAGCAATTTCCTCCAAGAGGGAATTAGAACTAATGCCACCTAATGGAGAGTGGGAACCACTGCAGCAGAAGAGAGGATTGAAGTTCGGGGTCAGTTCAGGGGAGCTGGGTGGTGGTTCCCCCCGGGCTCTCTTGGGAAGGTAAGGTGAAGGCAAAAGGTGAAAGTTGGAAAGAGAAAGTGGAGAACAAAAGTTTTTCCTGCAAAAAGGAGTATTTTTATTCATCGGCGATTTTACTGTTCAAGCTGCCAGACTGTATAAAAGGGGGAGCAGGAATGACCATCAAATCAAAGAGGGGATGGGGATTTGAAAACTTCATTCTTATTGTAGCTAGAGGAGAAAATGGCACAACATGAATCCATTCGAGGGGCAATGATTGTAAATGAGAATGGGAATGGCACAAAGGTAACCCATTCCAGTCCTAACAAGGTACACTTGTGTGGTCCTAACACCCTTTGGCTCTTTACTTTGTGCAATTTGCTGGTTTCTTTGCTGGAACAACTGCATGCTCACAGCCCTGGAGCAGTGAGTGCATTAGCAAATACTTTTTAATCTTTGAAGAACAGAAGTTTCCACTTTAATTACATTAATGCTAATCAATAGATGTCTTTGAACTGTTCTATAGCATCATGAAAGCGATGTGCAGTGACTAAGGCAATACTTGCTGTATCAGACTATTTCAGCCACTTAGAGCACTCCAGAAAGTAGATTTTTTGTCTAAGATGAGCTGTGCTTATTCTCAGCAGAAAACATTAAGGGAACAACATTTCAAACTGTGTGCCTGGCTCAAATCTGTGCAAACACAACTGCACCCTCAAACAAACCTGGAAGTGTCTGTACAGGCACACATTTGCACATGCAAAGCAGGATGTATACGTAAATGGGAGTTTGCTTTCACACACTAACTAGCTGGAGAAGAAAACAGCATGAAAATGTTGCTTTAATTGTTTTAGAAAGTGAAGCAGGATGGTGATATTTGCCTGGGCCACTTCATGCTGTTAGCCATTTCCCACCCTCCTGGGAAAGCACTGGGAAGGCTTTTCTGGTTTGTAGGTACAGCTTGCGGGGTTTGTATCCAGCTAGAAGAGAAGCGGGACAGGAATTCAAGAGTGAATCACAGCGAGGCTCAAACAGGTCCTTATGGAAAGACTTCCTGGGGACTGTTAGAGAGCTGCTAAGTCTTAAAGCCAAAGTCAGAGTAGGGCTGGAGTAGGACTGAGATGGGCCAGGATGAAAGCCAAGTCCCTTCAGTCAGGTGATCCTCTGACTCTTCATGGTATGTTTTTTGGAGAACATTCAATTTGTTAACAGAATTTATTAAAACCTGATTAAAGGATATGTGACATATATATATACACACACACATACATATATATACATATACACACACTTGGCACCTTATCAGAACACTCAGGAAATCTCAGCATTATGTGCCATTTAGCAAATAAATGACAACTTTGAGAGGTACTTATGGGGGAAAATATACCCAGGATAAGTTTATACTGTACTTTACACTGGTTTTAATAAAAGATTCATAGTACAGATAAGATGGATGGGTGATGGCTTCACATTTAGAGCTTAATTAGGTTTTCCATCTAGCACAAAAAGTATTTGTATAATTCTGTTTTAATTATCCATGCCAGAGGAATTAGCTATTTTCCCTCATTTGCATTTTTCAATACTTTCTGGTAGTTAATAATCTAAAAACTCTGCCTTTTTTAGGGCCCTATTGTCTTTCTGCTATTGTGGTATTTGGAAAGCACCCACCATGTATCTATAGTCAGTGATCTCATCTTAAATTTATTATCAGTATTCTGAATAAAAGGAATAGATTTTGAACAAAAGGAGTAGACTCAAAGTGCTATGCACTGAAATAAATGCAACTCTTTATTTGAATGGCTCATAATTCATTCATGCATTTCAGCAATGATAAGGCAAAATAATTTTCCAGATATGCAGGTTATAAAATGGCAAGCTAATTTGTTGTCTAAATGAAATGGGTTCTCTCTGAAGGTTTATATTCAAATGCAAATCTGAAGAGACTGATGTTTGTATTGCTTTTAGATACCTGATGGAAAAGAAGCTAATGCTTTTATAGAGCTATTGCAGCGTGTCATCAGCAATGCTGTGGGCAACCCAAAAGTAAAAGCAATTAAGTAAAAGACTTTACATCTACTTTCTTTTTTTATTCTTTTAAGGTTTTATTAGCCCGATGTTAAGCCTCAAGGAACCAAACTATTTTGCTTCAATGACAATGCCGAGCAAACCCTTAGGTCAGTACTGCACCCCGAGTCAAAATAGTTCTCTGCTAAAAATGAATGGGAAGCTACTACTGCCTTTACACTGCTTTAGTTGATTTTATTTATTTATTTAAGTTTCTCCGTTTCTTACAATAGCAGAAAGTATTGCTTGTCAGAGCTTTCCCTGATCTGTTTCTTAGAGAACAATTATTAACATTCCTTGTTCTTATGTTGAGTGAGGAGGATGAAAATAATGGACCACTGAGTACAGATTGTTGGACCAGCTTTTGGAAATGCTGTTGGCTGTATTACTCACCGCTCAAGATCAGCCCAATATGCAGGAGTGCTGGTGAGTGCTGGTGCACTTGTCTGTACCCTTAAGCCATCTCCACATTTGCATTCAACTGTTTGCCATTCCAGTCTTCTGCATCTTCATGTAGGTTACCTAAAAGGTTTGGGAGAAGAAAGTGTCTCACATTGAGAAATGCCTACTCTTTTAGAGCACGGTTTTCTAAAATTGGTGACAAAGTAGTCTTTGATTTCACTGACCGCAGGGTCAGTTCCTAAAGTAAATATTGAGTGACATAAGAACTTTCAACATATAATACCTAGACTATAGTATAACACAGGACAGTTATTCCTATGATACTGTTCTATGCATTCAATCATACGTTATTGCTCAAACACCTACATATTCAAACAACAAAAATGAAGGTACTTTATTAAATACACAGTGGGAGAATTGTTACATTGAATTACTGTGCGCGGTTGGTTTTACTGTCATTTTGTCGCTATTGGACCATTGGCTTTGACAGCCAGGAACACTACCAAAGCCTTACTGCGAATTTGGAAAGATGCACGTATCTCTGGTATTTGGTGTGAAAACTTGCAGTCATCACTCTGAAGATGGTGAGGCAGTACAGCAAGTGCAAAAAGGAAACACAAATGCACTTTCAGATTGTAAGGCACCTTAGGTGGAATTTTCATTGTTATCTGGTTTTGTTTTGTTTTGTTTTGTTTTGTTTTTTCCAAGCTGAAATGTGTACACAGATTATTTTCTGTTAATACTGAATGGTAATAATTAAAGCACACATTTGAAAACAATTTTACTCTAAGCATGACATCACAAGGAAAAATAAAATAACATGTAAAAAAATACAGGCTCAGGCCACTTCAGCACATTTATTTTCTTCTATGGACTGTATCCCAGCCTGCTTAAATAAATTCTTAGACTGGATGCCTGAAGCAAGGCAAATGAACCCTCACTGGCCAGAAGAAAACGAAAGTATGAAGATTGGCTATGCTATATATTTTACAGAGTATCAGAGCTTCCTGTTGTTTCACATTTACTCAGACGGCAGAAATGTGAGAACTGTCAAGGACAAGACAACCTCTCACCCTCTGCTCTAAATAATGATTATAAGATGTTGTGAGTATGCCTCGGCACCTACATACATACTTCTTTTTTTGTACTGAAATCAAGTATACAACATTGTCAAGGGACTATTTTTACTTTTTAAGGTACCTAGCAACATGTTCAGATTCTTTGAGAAACATAACCTTTCTACTGCATAGAGGATTTCAGCTTGAAATACTCAAAAGAGCATCAGAGTGACGGACATACACACTTCACTATAAGCAAACACTTCTCTTGCTTGGCACACAAAGAGCAGTCTTGTTTACAGTGTTTCAAGTGAACCATTTTAGAGGTACTGTAGTGGATTTACAAGAAGAGTTGACAGTGCTATTGTTAATCCCACTCATCAGTGTACCAGGATTTCCCTTGGGAACCAAGTCCGACAAGCCTTTGAATCAGAAGACTTCCTTATTTGATGACTTCTTTACAGACCTGATCCTGCTGACACTTCTGCAGTAGGCCAGATTAGCTAAAGGCATTGCAGGCATGTGCTCTAAAGAGAAATCTTTTAAATAGTTTATAACAGGAGGGAATAGTAGACTGATACACTTAGTATTTTGTGTCCATTGATTCTTCTTTCATCACTATGGCTATACACTGGAAACTACACAGGGTTTTAATTAGAGAATTCAATATCATTTAAGCACACTTCAGAGGTTAAGTATGTGATTAGGTGTTTTCCTTAATCATGCTCTGGAGACACCTCTCTCTTTCCACTGATTACAGAGTCAACAAGCTCAGCCTGGGTACCTGAATGTAGATGGCTAGAGCCATCTGCTCTCTGTTCCTTCTCGGTGGACGTAGCTCTAAAACAAGCTTGGACAGTTCCTTTCCTGTTCCCATGTGTCAAGCTGCAGCAGACAGTGTCTTTCTCTCCAGGTCTTACTCGCAGCATGAAAAACCTAATTCAAAATGGTTATAGACTCTCTTGGGCAAGTTTTGCTGCTCGTTATGTTATAGCTCTGAAGGTTGCAGCAGGCTTCTTTGGCAGGTGCAGCATAAGTTTGTCTGCTCCCTGTTTGTTTTCTTACTACTAAATGTTAACCGTTAATGTTTGGGAGAAAAACTGTTGTGGATGTGTTCCCTGCCATTGAGAAACTTTCCTGTCTTTGAGAGGGACATACAGAGGCATAGATGAGATTTTCCTACATTTTCCTAGATTTTAATAGATTTTTCCTGCTTTACTTGGGTACAGAGTAGTGATGTAGTAAGAGGTGGAAGGATTTTCTGGTGGGTTTTTTTTTGTACATGGGTGGGAGCTTACTTCACAGTGCTGCCCTCTCCTCGCTCCATATCTTCATCTTCACCTCTGCTTGTGAACTTTTAACGGTCCTTCCTGGGGAAGATTATCCCTTAGAGCGAGTAGTAGCCTTTCAAAGGGGCTTTGTTTTGAATCAGGGGATCTAACAAAGGAAATCTGAAATAGCTTTGACTTGGGAATAGCAATTATGGACAGATGCATAGCCAGTCTGGGCTAGTAACTTGACATTCATCCTTTGGTAGGCAAGAAATGAAACCCACTGGCAAGGAAACATGAGATAAGTGGGGTCAAGCCCCTTGCTCCTCCCAGTTCCTCCATCCCCATCCAACCTGTACCATGGCTGTCAGAGCGTGAGCTGTGCTTCAGAGCGAGCTCATAAAGCAGCTCATGCTTGGTTGCTGTGTGGCAGGTATGTGATGGAAGAGTAATGGATGGGATTTTCTGCTGTCCTCATTGCGGAGTCAAGAGCTGCTGAGGGAATGCTGCTCATGCAGCCTTAGCAAAGAGGCAAAGACTAAGCCAAAACCGAAGAGGCTTGATTTATATCTACGATAATATTTTGACAGCTTTATAAGAAAAAAAGAGGGAGTAGTACCAGAATGATATGATATTGGTAACTACATGCTAACTTCTGTGAGGTTTTATCTAGAAACACCTTCGCACATGATATATAATAGTTCTAGAAGGAGGCAGCACACACAGCACAAATTGTTAAATGTGCTTTTATTAATGATATCACTGCTTTGCATTAATGTTGACCTCAGTTTCAGGTCATCTTTATAAGTTTCCATACTGGGGCCAGAGTTACTCTGCTAGTATATTTTCCAGACTGGGAGGATTTCTTGGCATTCTTTGCTTCCTCTTCCTAAACACTGCTAATCCGTGGAGCACTTCTGCAGTACCACAAGGTTGGGAAACTCATTCTGTACACCAGAAATCAGGGCTGGGATGATGAAAGAACCTTCCTTGTGATGGGTGAGAAAGACTGATGCCTTTTTAAATGGAAAATAAACTATATTTTAAAATGCCAAACTTATATATGTATCCAGATATTTTTTTTCAAGTACAAATAATATGTCTGAATAAAATTAAAGTGAATAGGTGTTTAGTTTGAGAAGTCTCTCAAGTGAATAGAAATTTCCTGGAGTAGTTTATATTAAATGGCAGGTAACATACACCTGCTTCATTCTTTTACCTGGTTCTCCTATCATACTTAAGGCGTGCAGTGATGTGGTGGTAGTGCAATGGGACTCCTCCTGATTTGGACCTATACAGGCAAGAATGAGACCTCTTTATGCTGAGCTAATGAACATTTTGTAAAATAGCTCAGGAAAATATTTTGACTGATGAGACAAAATGCCTAGAATACAGCACTTAATATGTTCAGTTGGCGTTGCTGTCATTTAAAACAGAGGGCTGAACTTTGTCAACATAAATTCCTCATATTTTTTCCCAGGAAAGCCAAAATCATTCTTGATTTCAGTGGTGCAGAATCTGGTCTATCAAGAAAGTAAGGTTGTTCCCAGAGGACTTAGTCCATTTTCAGATTTATAGGGTAAACTCCCTTACAGTTTGATTTAAAATATTGTTATAACGGGCTGTGTGAAGGTTTCAAATGATTCATTATCAGAGTAATACTGCTTTTTGTAGTAAAATGACCAATTGTTATTTCCATTCCTCCAGAGTTCTTAAGAGTTATAGCCTCTTCCTGGCATAATTTGGAAAACGGTGCTGATTTTCTCCATTTTAAAAGCAGCTTTACAGCATGATGGGAAAATGTTACAAACCACATCTCCTCTCAGTGAAATTGCCACTGATGCCTTTTAATATTTAGAAAGTTCAACACTAGCAAGAATCCTGCAGTCACAGTGTTTCTTCTTGCATAGACACATAATCAACTGTCTCAAGAAGGAATAAGACTTGATGAAACCAAAATCTGGGAAAAATGTTACCCTGCCATGTCAGTGTTTCTGTGTTTATGATGATAGGAAAGTTCTTCTGTTTTAAAACCAATAGCAGGTGGAATACTACCATTCTTCTCCTACATTTCCTTTCTCTCCTATAAAAATTGAAGTGTGATAAAAGAAATCAGTAAAGGATTTTTCTGTTTTTCTTTGTATCTGTTCTATGTGCACTTGATGCCTGTTTATCAACATCATGGTGAATTCCAAACCCCTGACCACTAGCTGAGCTGCAGCTGCGCTCAACAGTGAAACAGTCGTGTCAGTGTCCGAGAGCCTGGGTTACAGAAGGCTGCAAGCATTGGCTAGAATAAGATATTCAGGATTTGGTGCACTGCTTTTAAGAGAGAAAAAGGCACAGGCATTTTTAGATGACAGACCATGGTAATACTTCTGGGAAAAACTCTTTGGGGTAAATTCTTTGGTGGTAGCTGGGTGGCAGCAGACATCCTGGTGCAGCTGTTTGTCCTTACCCTCCCACCAGCTCCCTATCGCTTGCATCTGCCCATGGCACTGCTTCCACAAAGCCTTTCCCTTTTTATAGACAACAGAGATGGACCAGGTTAACTTAATAGGTTTAAAGAGGAGATTTTTGCTAACCTGACCCCTTTTGTGAGAAACATACTGGGGAGCAATCCTGCAAGCAGCTGAGCAGAAAGGACAGAAACTTGTGAAGTCTCCACGTGGGGATGGGCACAAGAAACAGAGGAGATGAGAAGCTCTAAAAGCCGAGCTCCTATGACGCTAACAAACTCTGTGGCTCAGCAGGTCTTTCTAGCCTGGGCACGGTGCCATGCAGCTGAGGGGACAACATGCAGTCAGCAGTGGCTCTGGGATCTCTGTAACATGCCCTGCTGCGTAGTGTAGATGTCTGTGTTGTGTTTTCTTTAGACCATTCATGCTACAACTGTTTTTAAGAGGCTAAAAAAGCCTCAGACTTGACAAGATGCACAGAGCTGAAGTCCAAAATGAAGTTATTAGCTCATTTAATGTGGGCTCCCATATATCTCAGGATATTAAATTTCACCTATTTATTTTCTGCAGGCTGGAACTGATCCAAAGCCTACTGCAGCCTTTGGACTTGCTCCAGCAAATTCAATGTGTTCTGATTCAGGCTTTGAATCAAGCCTTAACTTTATACATTTTTGATTATTGAAAGGACTCTAATCCTCTCCTGCCTCCATGTGTGCTGATACAGAGACCTCATTTTCCATTGGTTAATGCTGGAATTTGTCACTCTGCAGGAAACATGCAACATTTTAAATTGATGCAGTCAACCAGTGTATTTTTCTAATAGATTTTTGTGGGTATCTTAGTGGAGCCATGTGGCACAGACTCAGGACACAGTTGACATATATTACTTCTAAAACTCAATGAGCTGTGAGCATAGAAACAGAAGTGTCTTACTTCAGCTTCAAAATACAGGTCTCTGTTCCCTCAGCCACAGATGATGGTCCCCAGAGGTGGAGGGTGAGTCACACATCTGCTGAGGTGAACCAGCATCCCTGTCCAGGTACATACTCCCAAAGCTTTGTGAAAAAAGTATCTGGCTGATTGCTAAAGAAAAGCAGGCATTTCTCTTACAGCATTCACAAAAATAACAATGAAAAGCAGAAAGTTTGGTCCAAGGCAAAACATTTTTTTTTCTGGAAGCAGCAGAGAAGAAGGGGAGACAGAGAGATGACAAGGTAAACTCACAAAGCAAGGGTGGCTTTTGCCCTGTGAGCCTGAGCAAGCAGAACAAAATATTTCCCTCCACCTTGGGGAAATCTCCGTTCTGTGTCTCTCAGCAACCAAGAGGCAACATGTATACACAAGTGAGAGGAGGTTGGCACAGTACCAGCCCTTATATACCATTATTTGAAGAAAACTAGATGTGAGTGCTGAAGAGAGAGAAACCCCTGAGAGCAAGCAATGATGGCAGCTACATACAGAGTTACTTAAGAAATACCCACAAACTTCGTTCCCTGTATCATTTCAAAAAGAAAATAGAACCATTGTGTTGAAAGAAGAGTGCAAGGGTTAATCGTTTTACAGATATAAATAACATGAGGTCCAGATCACTCTGCAAATACAGCTTCCAGCTATGCCTGACTCAATAGCGTTCCTTGACTTGTGGTAGTGTAATAAGACGATTCAGCACATCGCCAAGGTATTTTGCGATATGCTGTCATCTCCAGCCAACTTCTGAAGGGTTGTGTGGTGAGAAGGGAGACTTCACAAACTGATGCACTAACAATGTGCGGAGTTGCTCTCAGCAGAGCATGCCAGGTCTCAGTGAACTTAACAGGTTGCAGTGTTGGTTCCAGTCCCAGCCTTTTTTCTGTCTCCTCCCCCAGCATTTTAATTCAATACTGTGGAGAAAACCAGCTAATTACTGCAAGCTTCAGAAAAGTGTAATCTTTCTGATGACCTGCCCAGTAACTTAGGAAATCCTGAGCAAACACTGAGCTTCTAACAAGCCAGTTAATGAACTATCAATGCAATCAATGGTTTCCTTTTATTTAGGACCTTTAAACATCATAATAGATTTATTCCTCTCTGCACTGCAGGGGTTTGTGGAGTGTCATAATTCAGCACTAATTCTCAGCATAAACAAATCTTTGCCTCTTCTATGTATCCAAAAGCTCTGGAAAATCAGCCTGCAGTTACTGCAGCCATCAGCAAGGGAAGAACTGGTGTGTGTATAGGGGAGGTTACTGGTGAAGGAGATGCCTCCTTCCCATAACAGGAGCCTTTGGCTCATAGCTTGGTTCCCCAAGCTGGGGATGGGATACAGCAGTGTGATGCCCTCTTGCCTTTCCTGTCCCATCCTCCTGGCAAAAGAAATGCTCTTCAGGATTAAATGGAGTCTGGTCCTCTGAGACTACGTCATGAGAGCTGTTTCACCTCCCAGGTGAAGGTAGGCACAGCTCTCTCCTCACTGCTCTCAGGCTGCTGCAGGGCTCCTGGTGACCACCCTACCATTTTGGAGGACCATCTCTAACCTCATCACTTTGGTGCCTGGAAACCTTTTGTCTACCAGCCTAAATATGTGCATGATCAATATTTACTTCTTTACTGTTATTTAATTTACCGTTTTATTTACCATATTTATTCTTTTGCTTTTTTCTTAAATGGATCTTCTCCCTTCTGGTGTTTACTCTGTTGACACATTTACAGGACATTTATACTTCTTCAGTTTTCAGCTTGCCAGGTTGACACAGCCAAGCTCTTTAGGTGTCCTCTTATCCTCCCACTTTTAAGGTAGCCCTTCTTCTGTACCTAGGATTTACCTTTCCTAAATGAGCTTGGCTACGGCTGTACAGAATATTTCAGTTGAGATCTTACCCAGTGCCTTGTACAATGGCAGTTATTCTTCCATCTCTGATGTCAGTTCCTATCCTGATACATCCTGTTACCTGTTTCCTTTTAAAACTTTTTTTTATTTTGGCCATTACATGTCTGGGAACATAAAATTATCCCATCAGTCTACAGGCTTTCTTATTCCACAGCAAAAATTGTTCATAGCCCATTGGTACATGACCTCTCACTTTCTCACATCAGATTTAATCTAATTTCTCTCACTTCAGACCTTAACTTTTTTGCCTGCTGTCCTGGTCCTCTTGCCTACCAGTGATGCTTCCCAATTTCAAGTCAATAGACTTTATTGGCAGACTCTTCCTTGCTGTGCCACTTCAGAGAGGCTTTCGGAGAGCAGCCGTGGCCTTCGCTGTCCTTTGGCCTCCTAGAAGAGCCACCACAGGGACTGCATGTCATTGCTGGCTGCTTAACTCTTCCAATCTTGAGCTTTGTCACAGCTTTTAGACACACAACATCTGGAACTGGCAACTTAGTGTCCTGTAAACTCTGGTTTCTTCCAGCATTTTCATCCCCCAAATGGCTTCATGTTTATTAAAGGAAGTGGCCATGTTCAGGGCAGGCATTCTTCCATATTTCTGGTGATAAACACAGATGAAGTGAAATCACTTAGCTTCTTCGCAATGTGCTTATTTTGAGTTTGTCCTTTTGTCCTTAGTGACCCAGCGGGCCCCTGGCTTCCTCTCATGAGACCCTCTTTCTGATATAGGTAAAAAATCCCTTACTGTTTGTTTGAAACTTTTTGTACCTTTCTGTATGAAATTTATGATGAACCTTCCTATTAATTTCCTCCCTATTATTTGCCGGCTGTAATTTATGTTTTTCTTTATTGGCATCCCCAAAATCTAATTTCCCCATTTTGACTTTGTCTTTGAGTCTCTCCAACCTTGCCGGTGTCCATACTGTCGTCAGTGATACTCATCTCTCCTGAGACTCTGCTCACACTTCTTTCCAAGGAAATCCTTGATGCTGGATTTGCAGAGGCTAAAAACCTACTGAGCAACAAACTGCGACTGGAAGAAGTCATGGACGTTGGGAACTATTAAACATGAAGGAACTCCCTCTGAGATGCAAACTTTTTCAGTCTGGACTGATACTCTGAGAAAGTAACATAATGCGTTTGCCTCTCTTTCTGTGTTACTCGCTACTGGCCATGGTCAGAGACAAGATGAGCCTCTGGTCCAGCTTGGTACAGCTGTTCTTAAAGCCTTATCTTGGCCAGAAATCCTGGATTTTACCTTTTCTGATTTCTTTTTAACTTTAACATTTTAAGAAGCTTCTCTTTTACCTGAAATCTCCCCTTGTGAAACCTGGCGTGTCTGTCCGAAGCATTCCCTAGTGCAGAACCAGCATCACTTTGTGTGCAGAGCCTCTCAGTCCTCATGGTTCAGTGCCACTCACTGCTCAGTAGCTCCTCTGTCTTGGCTGAAACCAGGACCAGAGCAGCTTCACCTCTGCATGGCGGCTGAGCCAGAGCTGAGCACTGCTGACTGCCCCTGTGACTGAGGTCTGAGACAGGAGCTTTGGACAAGGACTGTCACACAGCCACTGACTTTATCACTTATGTGACTGCAGCCTCTGGGGTAGGGGGTGTATATATATATATACACACACACACACACCCCCATATATATATACGTAGGTGTATACAAAGCACCCATCACGGCAGAGCCCTTATCTTGGCAGGTGCTTACCACAATAAGAAATAAATTTCAAAATACTAAAAGCAAAGAAAGAGTTGCTGGAAACAAACCCAAGTGTGAAGGGAAAATTTAAAGAAATTAAGAAAGTTGCCAGAAAGGAAGTATGCTTGCACATATAAATGCATAGAAAAGTGCAATAATAAATTGCTTCTGTAGGTAGCTAACTCATATGTTTCCCTATGTTTTATTTTCCACCATTTATTCTAGACAGCAAGTCAAGCTGCTTTTGACACTCCCTGGATTAGTTAGAGGAGGAAATAAGAGATTATGATAACCTTTCTCTGGAAGAGGTGTCTTGTAAAGTTATCTACAGAACTTCAGAAATGCTGCAATGCCCTCCTCTTTTGAGAAAAAAACACCTGTGCTAAAGGATGAAAACACAGGAGAAGCATCGCTCAACTTTGCTACTTTATGGGAATCTGTCAGGTCATGTTAATAAAAGAGCACTATTGAAATCAAAGTTTAAGGTGACGCTGCCAACTTGAAATTATGCCTGTGCCTCAAAATAGGTAATTATCAAAGTGGTTAGTAATATATAATATCCTAAACAAACTTGACATATTTTTTCTTTCTTATGAGGGAGCTATTCAGATATATTTTTTTTTTGCTAAAAGACCCTTGTGAAAATATAAAACTCAAAGATTAAGAAAACAATCTGGTAAGAACAAATAATGTGACAAAAATATTTCAAAGGCATTTCAAAAGAAATCCTAGAGACAGCATTTCAAAACCGTGCTATTGGGACTTGATTTTTCAAAGGTTTTCTCCAATAGGAATCATAACAACCTGATAATGATCGAAGTTTGTAATGAAGCAAATTTAATGACACAATATAACTTTTTGATCTACGTCACCACACTCTTTAGAAAAATGAATGACCTTTGCATTTCAAAATCCTTTTGATATAAGTATAGGAAATGAAAAATCTTTCTAAAATGCTATTTTCTGTTCAAAGCAGTTGTCAAATAAAGTAAAAATCAGTCTAAACCCAGCATAAATATAATATGTAGTCACATTCTCCTAAGTTTTTCTTTTGTGAATGTTATCTCCTTTCCTGAAAATACCGCATATCTCCTTTTCTTGAGGCAGGATACCATATATTTCTCAATATTTTCATAAAGTTATGTATTTTTTTTCAAATCCTCCTGTCTTTTGATGTACCATAGGAACACATAGGATTACAGTCACTCTCCCTGTTGAACCATTACCCAGCCACATCAGCTCTAATAGATGATCCTGGTGGCATAAGGAGAAGAAGCTGGAAAGGATTTATTTGCATTTCTTCAGCCCTGTCCCTGGTTTTCACCACTTTCTGTTCTCAAAATTGTTTAGAGAAGTCTTGGATTCCCAGATTGACCAAACCCATCACAATCTCCTCCTCTCTCGGGTGCGTATCTCCTGACTCAGTCCAGAACTGCAGCAAGCACCTGCTCTGCCTTTGCCACCAGCACAGCTCAAAGCCTCAGTGCTGGTTTTACCACAAAGGAGTAAGCATCAACCTGTCTTTCTCTTGGCCCAATTTTTCTCTGTCCCTGGTCCAGTAAATGGGAACGTGCTTCAGTCTTGCAGACAGACAGATGGAGGAAGAGTCTCAGGATGTGGCTGTTTCAACAGCTTGAAAGCAAGCCAGCACAACTGCATCGTTGCACAAAGTAGCAAACAAGTCCAACCGGAGTACGGAGTTGGGATAATCTAATCTGGGCGTTCAGTGTCAGCTCTCAAGCTGGGGAGAGTCACCACGCAGCAGGGACGTTTGCCATTCTTCTCTCCTTTTTTTCCTTTTTTTTCTGCTCTGTGAAAAAAGGGGAAAAAAGCAAACATAAAGAAATGTTGAAGATAAGAACCTGACAGTGTTTTAAATGGATTTTTCTATTTTAGTTTTTGGGCCTTCTTAATTTTGTTAAAAAAGAAGAGATTTTTTGGAGAAAATTAAAAAGCACAAGCATCTGTTAAAAATTTCCAACAAAAAGCAGTGTCCTGTGTTGGCTAGTTGAAGCTTTTAAATTTACGTTAGCAGCTGCCAGAAGCCCATTTGGAGCAGGGGTTTTGCACTGTTAGCCGCAGAGGGATTTTGGATAGAAGCTGCCTTACTGAGCTATACTCACTGTCCCAAATTTCTTCCATAGCGATGCTGAAAGAGGACCTCTGATGTGAGGTGGTCTGTATACGTGGACAGCATGTTGTGAAGTTTTTTAACCACCTTATAGTGAGTTTTGGGAACACTGATCTTAACCCAGATCCCAAGTAGTATGGCCAAGCAAAAGGACTTTTTATATGAGATATCCAGAGGTATGGGTTTTGACCAAATGCTTATGGAGTCTCTGATTAATTCTTCTGTAGTTAGTACAATGATTTTTTTTTTTTAGTATTTGGGAAAGAGCAGCGCTTGCCAAAATATGCTATTGTGTCTAATTAATTATTTGTCAAGATTAAAATCTACTATACTACCTCTGTGTAATGTTGCTCACTACTTAAATCCCTCAGCAACTTCAGAAAATATTTAGTAAAATATTTAATTTGGTGAGAGGAGGGGGAAGCAGGCAGGGTGGTTGTTTACTGGCATACAGCAGGCATAGGCATCCCGACAAATTTTAGATTTTTTTTTGACCCAATTGTCTCCAGGATCAGGACCTCTAAATTTTAATAGCTGTCTGGTGATTGCAGATGCCTCTTTATCTGCATCCTTTCCTTACAGGATAGCAGCAAATCCAGCGTCTCCACCAGATGCTGTGTGCAACCTCTTTGAAGAGTCTCAGATGTTGCTAGCATGATGCACCCCATACGCGGAGACTGTCAGCCCACTGCTCTGCAGGGAGGGAGGGACTGGCTTGGTAATATCTGCTAGTTCAGAAGCTGGGGCCAGAGAATTTCTTCACATTTTTGGGAGTATGTGTGCTAGATAGGTAGGATGCCCACCGCCTGCGCACAGAAAAGTAGAATAGCGGAAGGCACTACAGAGAGGAATGAAAGAAACAATACCTGAAAGCAGCCTTTGCAGGGCTGTGGAAGGATTTCATGAAGCTCTGAATCTACTTTATGAAATCTACTCCCCTGCAGGGTCGCGAGCTGGCATGTTAGCCTGGCTTCAGATAGCAAAGGATCTCCTGGCCCCATCACTCTATGCATTGCCACCAAGGAGCCTCTGGGCAGCCTGTGCGTCCCACCAGCTCTGTCCCACCAGCTCTGTCCCACCAGCTCTGCATACAGTGGAATCCCATTGTGTTTCTTCCAGAGGCGCCTCTAAATCCCTAGGGGCAGGAGCTGATTTTGGACAGCATGCGAGAGTGCTTGAAATGCCTGCTTAGAGCCTACTGCTCTGTTGTGAGAGGTTGAGGAATCTAAGCAAACGGTCAACTTCTTGAGATTTAGGAAACAGTCTGGTATTTAGGCTAGAGTAAAAACAAATGTTCCCTGCAAAAGCAGATGAGGATGCTGTGTTTCACTTCCTGGAATTTAGGGCTGGCAAAGACAGGATCCTTTTAATTCATATCATATCAAGGTCTTCTGCACATTCCTGCTGAATGGGAGATGCTGGAAGCGGAAAGTTGGCTCTGGTTTTTACGTGTTTCCAAAACAAAGTCCATTTGGTGGATTTCTTAACATAGGTCAAATGAGTGAAACGAAAACTCCAGAAACTTTTCTTAGAATATCACCTTTAAGACACTGATTTTTCTGAGACACATCTAACAGACCCCTGTAGATACAGTTTGTTACATATAATGTTGCCCTCACAGATTTTCTGTTTTACCATTTCAGTTTTCCAGAAGTAAAAAACATCATGGGTGATCACTGTGACTTCAAAGAAAACAAGCTCATCCTCTTGGTCCGGTTCTTTGCTCACTGTAACTTTGGAGATTTCAGCAGTTATCCCTCATTTGGGCCAGTGAGGTCACTGCATCAGCAAAGTGACTGGTCTTTTTTCCCTATACAACTAGCACTGAACATGAGCTGATCCATTTCATTTGCTTGCTCAAACCCAGTCTCCTGGACTGTAACTCTGACAGGTATTTCATGTGTGATATACAAGGGCCCAAAGGTTTCCAAGCCAATATGAACAGAAATGATAGGCAGTCTAAGCTTGCACTTTTGTAGCCTTGTAGCTGTTTTAGTGAATCGCTAAGCACAAAATTGACTTAAATCCCAGCAGGAGCACACAAGCCTCTGCCTATGCTTTCCCCACAGGCTTAACTGTTTCTTCTACCCTGAATTTTCCCTGCCCCAGACAAACTTATGCTCCTAATGTGAACCTAATCACTTTGTCTGCTCTAATCATCAGCAAAAACACTCCCCATCCAAATGGAGAATTTAATGACTGGCATCAATGCATTTGAATAAGCTTGGAGACCTGTCACCACCACCGTAAAGACTAGGAGCATGCAAGCTCTGCCTGTATCCCCTGCATGCAGCATTTCTTGCACTGTGGTCTGGTTCAGGTTCCAGGTCTCAGTGTAATCCTTAGATTCAGGAGACCACAGACTGTGCCCAGATGTTTTCCAACAGACCTCAGCTTTGGAGATGCCTGTTAGGCCACAGGACACCTCTGGCATCAGGGGCACTTCACCAGGTGTTGGGAGTGGGCAAAGCTTCGGGTGGTTATGAACACAGGAACGAGAGAGAGTGGATTTTTACTATTTTATCATTAGTGCTCCCATTTCATTTAACCACGCAGAGGAAACTCAGTCCCTCTTCCCACAGAAGATGTGAAACAGTGGCATTGCAGCCTGCTGTGGAGGGATGCAGGTGTAACACCACCCAAACTTCCCCTGTCTCAGCTCTGCCTCCACTGTTAACCTGAAGAATGAAACAAAGCATAAATACAAAACTGTTTCTTGGCTATTTAGAGCTTCTGTACAATCCCTCTTCCTCTTTTCTGTAGTCTCCAGTGCTGAGCCCTCCTGATGCTTATGGGCTGGAGCCACAGGGATGCTTTTTTCCAGGCTCCGAAGCTACAGAACATGACTAGGAGTGGCCTCACGAGCAGCCCATGGCCTGTGTAGTAGGCAGCTGCAAACCTTCCATCTGTGTTCTGCTTCAGGGACTGCCAGGTTGCTGCCAGGGCATGCCTTCAAGCGTACCCTCGAGCGTATTACTGACCTGCCCCTCTGGCCACACCTGCAGGCTCACTGTGTGGTGGGACTGGTCCTCAGGCCTCCTCAGCAAATAGTAGAGACCCAGGTCCACATGCGTTACTCATTACGTCACCATATCAATGTATCACATTCAAGCTCTGACATCAGGATGACGCCAGATTTTTCAGAGCTGACTCCTTACCAAATGCCCTGGTTTCAGCTGTGATAGAGTTAATTTTCTTCCCAGTAGTGGGTACAGTGCTGTGTTTTGGATTTAGAATGAGAATAATGTTCGTAACACACTGATGTTTTAGTTGTTGCTAAGCAGCGCTTACACTAGTCAAGGACTTTTTCGGCTTCCCGTGCTCTGCTGGGTGCACAAGAAGTTGGGAAGGGGCGTAGACAGGACAGCTGATCCAAACTGGCCAAAGGGATATTCCATCCCATATGATGTCATTCTTAGTATATAAACTGAGGGGAGTTGGCTGGGGGGCGGCGACTGCTGCTCGGGGCTGGGCTGGGTGTCGGTCTGCGGGTGGTGAGCATTTGCATCACTTGTTCTTCCTGGGTTTTTCCTGGGCTCCTCTCTCTTTCTCATTGTTTTCCTTTTTATTACAATTTATTATTATTAATTCAAAATTTTTATTTTATTTAAATTACTAAGCTGTTCTTATTTCAACCCATGAGTTTTCTTACTTTTGCCCTTCCAATTCTGTCCCCCATCCCACCAGGGGGGAGGGTGAGCAAGTGGCTGTGTGGTGCTTGGTTGCTGACTGGGGTTAAACCACAACACCAAAGAAAGCCACAATGCCTTGATATTTTGGATTTACCACCTGCTCTCAGAATCTGAACAGGGTCAAAACAGTCACTCCTGACACATTTTAACCTCTGTAGAGATCTGAAAGCTTTTCTCCCTGAAGAATACCTCACCGCAGCCTACTCTGGGTTTGGCTTTTGTGGTGTTTCCTTTCTGCTGCGGCTCCTGTAGACACCACAGGAGCTGCAGAGCCGGCGAAGCTGTGGAGCTGGGTGGAGGGAGCCCATGGTGCCTGTGCTTACAGCCGCCACTTGTTTTATTTTTGCATCTGGGTGGGAAGCCAGCAGTTGGTTTTAATCCCAATTTGAATGCGTCTCTCAGAGTCTGGCTCTCTTCTTGTGTAATACTGCGACGCTGAGATATTCTGGGACACTTTTACTAACCATGGCAGAGATGCATTCCTGGAACAGGAGCAAGGGTGTTTTTCAGAGCAGAGCCACATGTTTGAGTGATTCCAGCTGGGAAACCCACTCTCTCTGGTGGTCTGATGGAGGCCAGGTTTACTGACCTTAATAAAACTGTGCCACCCGCTGCAGTAAGACCCCCCTCCAAGCCTCATACGTCTCCCTTCGCACTGCGTACCCCAGTCACCTGGGACTTCTCGCTTCCTTCTCCTGGGTTTGGGCAGGCAGAGGCCTTTTGAGGCAAGGATGTCAGCAAGGAGAAGGGAGGAACCAAAACTACGCATGAATGACAGCAGGCTTCACCCAGGGTCCAGTGGACTCTTTGAGAGATCCAACATAGTCTTTTGAAAGCAAATTTGTTACATCCTTAATTACAAATAATCCCTGCTGCTGAAATGGGATGCAAACGTCTTCTGCTGTGATCCTGCTTCTCTTCTACTCTTCAAAACCATTGAGGGGTGATACTTACACAAGGTGACTGCCCACCCTAACTCCTCTTGTCCCCCTTATCTCCATTCAGATGCTAATAATGGTTTAAACCAATGCTTGTGATTCACAAGCCTAAAGCAAAGCTAGGCAGAAGGTCTGTAGACAGTATGGGAACTAGCTATTTTTAACTCTCCTTCTTTCCTAAGTCAATATTGGGATAGGCGGCAATGAAAAAAGCCAACATACGGAGAAGGAATTTGAAGCTGGGAGAGCTTCAGAAGCTGTCAGAACAAGCAGCCCCACAGGGCAAAGGGCAGCGGAGAGGCACTGGCAGGTGCTAAGTGGGCTGGGGGACCATTTGTCTCCCAGAAAAAAAAAGCACTCGACTCTTCAGATATTTACAATGGCTTCCGTCCACTCAAACTGTCTAACTACCTATATATTTTAACCTCCCATAGGCAGAACTGCGTGCTTCCGACTTTCTTGTTAATGGCAGAGGCTACAGTTATGCTTCCGAGTGCTGTTTTGATCAGCCCCCAGCTGTACAGCTGCTGAAGCTTCTGGAGTAAAGCATTTCCTCAAACGCTTCATCTTGTCAAGTGACTAAATCCTACCATGTTTTGGAAAAAGATAATCGGAGCAGGCTTCATAGATTCATTCGGACCACCAGAGACTCTGCTTGTAGCTTCCTTAATGAGAAGTTCCCAACAAAGTTTCGTAGAGGTATGGATTAAAATAATACCTTTTTCTTAAAGTAGTATAAAGCACATCGGGAGAAAAATAACTAAGATGAGAAAATACAAGTTCGGTGATGGATAGGAATTGCAAGAATTTATTTGGATTTACTTTGGCTCTACAAATGTTTTCTCCCATCACAAAGAGAGAGGGAAAGGAAATTCTGTATTCTCTTGACAATGAGGACAGCACGTTTCTATTCCTTTTGACTATGAAAATAGAAAACAGGGATGAAGTGACCTGTTCCTACTCTATTCCTTCTTTGCGGTATCCTCGACTGATGGGCAAAGAGAGCGAGCAGAAAGCACTGTTCTGATTTGGGCATTTTTTGTATCCTTACCGCTATTCCTTCAGCCCTTAGACTATTAATGTGGGACAGAGGAAGCAAAATATGGATGGGAATAGGCACCAGGAAGGTGAGGGATCATCCAACAATTCCCTTTCTCTGAAAGAAACTCAAATAGGTAAAATCAGAATGGGCCCCATCTTCTGAGGTTTTGCAGCACAGGTCCTTTCAGGGCCGCGGTCTGGGCTCTCCCATATTTACTTCCTGCATCCATCTAAGGCACCCATGCAGGGCAGAGGAAGGATGGTGGATAAACTCATCGCAGCAGGAGGTTGGGGCATGACGTGTGTCTCACTGCTCCCTAGCTCTACAAATATGCTCAACAAACAGCTTAAAAGATTGCCCTGTGAAAGAGTCAGCTTCACCAAGATGTCTTTGTTCACTGATTCATCAAGGAGTCCTTTAGCAAAAAGAAGGCAGACAAGGCTTGATATCCCTGCACTTTTGAAATAACAAACAAGATTTGACTCCTCCTACCTCCCACCCCACTTAAAAAGACAAAACACATTTTCCAAGTCCGCATTCTCCATACACCACAAGCAACCAAAGACAGCTGATTCTTTTTTTCCCCCTTTTCCTACACACCCTAAAGAAATATCTGATTAACCTGTGGTGAAAGTCTGGCACCACTCAAGAGAATGACAAATGTCCTTGTGATTTCATTAGGGCTGAATGCCAGACCTGGGAAAAATTGGCCAGCATCTTCTCGCCAAAATATAGTATGGTGGATTATTATTCTATTCTAATACTAAAATACTCTATTAGGGACATGGGCCTAACAAATGAAGTGGCATCAGACACAGAAACTATTAAAGGACATCTTGTCATCTGATTCATGGGAGCTAGAAAAATGTCTAGTAATTTATGGGTCTTCAGTATTTTAGCATTCCTTTAGGGACTCCTTTCAGAGTTTGCTTCGCAGGGATACTAAGAAATCACCTTCTGAAAATTGCTCCTTCTCCGTGTGTTGAGTTTAACATTCAAATAACAAGGTTTTCACCATAAAAAAAACCTTGTTGACAAGTGAGGTATAAATTCAGATTCATTGCAATGTCTGTGTTGTGGCTAGAACAGTGAAATGTTCACCAGCAAGAGGAAGCTTGCTACTGCCACAGCAGCAGTCATGTAATTTGACTAGAATACTGTTTGTTGTTGTTATTTGGACAATGTCCTGCGAAATTATAAGCTTATGTACATAACATATTTTAAACATGGTTATCAAGGGTTAACTTGGTTAGCGGAACCAAAGCGAAAGTTTTAAAATACTGCTGCCATGGAGAACAAATGCCTTCAAAGCTCCTATAGCATATGTTATTTAAAAGAGCACTGAAACAATGTTCTGGTTTGAATTATTTTTCTTCACAGTGCTTCTCTAACTTTATTGCCAAAGAAAAGACTTCCAGAGCCAATTTTTAATCTTAATTATACCAGATTCAATCTGGAATATTTCCCTTGAAGTTAGAGTTACACCAGATTTACACAAAGCAGAATCTGGCCCAGTTTCCACATTAGACACTTTCTCAAAAGATAATTTAGGTTAAAAACTGGGCTATCTAACTAAAACAGCTAGCAGACTAAGGATCACAACCTGGCTACATGCTCTTGTATCCCCTGCTCTTGAGCCATGCCAGAGCTCCCCTGTCTCAGTGAAGCCCGAGCTGTAGATCCACATCCATGGCTGCAGGGAAGGGACCTATCCCTGCATTTCCCTCTCATCTCACTTTCTCATTTCTCCCTCTGCAACCACCTCGCTGAAGTGAAGTACATATAACCCAGTACTCTAAAGGACTGTCAACAATGGACGGGCAAATACACACGTAACTGAAGCAGGGAGTGCTCCCTGCAGAACTAGATGAGGTACAGACTAAAACCGGTCACCTCAGACAAAGGAAAAGCCCAAACAGCTTTTTGTAGAAGTGACAGAGGAACAGTTTCCCCTGTTTTTTTCAGTGTGTCAGTCCCTCCTGTCTCCCAACTAAAGAAAGAAAACTGCGCATGTGGGCTTCAGTCACTGATACCTCTTGGAATGGCTCTAGGTGCGATTGGCACCCACTTGATTTCTTCCATCACAGATTGGGGTTATAGGACTAACCTCAAGCTTGTGTTTGAGCACAGGAAACACACAGTGCTACAAGAAGAATGACAATGTGATTCACAGCTCCTCCTAATGCACCTCCAGCACCGTCTTGTTAAGTAAATGTAAAATGAATGCCTGAATTTAATGACTAAGATAAATTACTAAATTAATTTCCAGGTCTGGAGCTTTTGGCTGGCTGTGTCGACACGGGTGCTGGTTCTTGCAATTTCTAATGGTGGGTTAGGGGTTGACCTGTTTTGGAAAGTATTGGGTGAAACTCGTAACCTCCACCGCCTCCACACAAACCCCAATTCTGCAGGTTCTTTTAGGAGGCATTAATGGCCTTCCCTCCTCTTTATCCTTGGGATCTGTGAGACCCATGCTCAGAATCTCTCCATGTCACAGGAACAGAGGGATGGTGTTTTGCTTGTTGTGGTATGTTGGAACATGTAACATCCAGGGAGGAGAGGGATTCTTTTAGAAATCCAGTGACAATTTAGAAGCCTTGGCCATAGCTCCAGTTATTCTACAGCAAATCATCCCAAAGGGATGTATTGTTAATCACTAAGCATCAGAAGAAAAACCTGTTCATGGGATGAAGCAGAAAAATTACATCCTGTGTCTGGAGCTGGGTAATACGGGGTAGTCAGTAAACAGATATGTTGGGTCTCTCCTGAGTTTGCCCCTTTGTGACACACAGCCCACCTTGGTGCTTCTGTGCCCACGGGAGGGATGTATGGTGGACATCGTCAGCCCAGGCACGTGCCAGGCCTGAGGCTGACATCGACCTGCACTGGCCTGTGCCCATCCTGTCAAGGATGGCTGACTGTTATGTCCAGGGCGGTCTCTGCCCCAGCCAGCTCCCCCGTGCAGATATCAGGGCTGGGTCCCCGAGCACAGCAGCCCGAGGGGGCAAAGCTGGTGCTAATAGTAAATAGACCCAGAACGAAAGCAGCCTGGTATGGCTCTGGTTTTGTCCTGCTGTAATCCATTAATTGCTGGAGCTTGAAAGAACAAAGGCAGAGATAATGGTCTCGGGAGTTACGAACCGAAATCAAACCTGGGCTGAATCAGCAGAGGAGGTCCTTTGATTTTAGAGGGAAAACTTCTCATTTGTGGCGCGGGAGGAATTGCTCTCTCTGCTTTACTTGCAGCATGCCACATCCCCCGAGCTGCCGAGACCGGCCCACGGCAGCCCGGGGCTGTGCTGCGCTGCGCTGGACCTGCAGGGACAAAGCTCTCAGATTCTCGGGGATGGGAGGACGGCCCCTCTTCCCCATCCTCTCCTAAACCCGGTCGATCCCTTAATTAACAACAGAGACCCCAAAGGTTGGCGGGGCGTGCGGTGCCCCGGCTCGGCGGGGCTCGCTCCTCCTGCGGGCTCCGGTGCCCTCTAGTGTCGCGGGGGGCGGCGGCGCTGCCCGGGGACCCTCGGCCGGCGGCGAAGGGCATCTCCGGAGGGGCCGAGGCATCGAGGCATCCGGCATCGAGGGCGGCTCAGCCTCCCCGCCCCATCGGTGCGGCGGCGGGGACCGGGGCTCCGCGCCCCGGGGTCTGGGGGGGTCTGGGGCAGAGCCAAGGGCGCGGTAAGGCGCGGTGAAGGGCTGGCTGGAGGAGCAACCCGTTTTCCCCTTGCCTTCTGGGCTGCCTTGCCTCACCCCTAAACCGGAATCGGGCCGCTTCTGGAGCAGAGCAGCGTGTTTATCCTGCCCCAGTCAGAAAGTCAGGGCGGGAGCAGAAGGGAAAACAAAGTCTGTTTTTTTTCAAAGAATAAGGCTTCCACGGCTGTTTTGGCATCTTTTAATAGTGGAAGCAAAACAGCTCGATGCTGCGGCAGCCACAGCTTCAGCGGGAAATGGACGGGCATGGGGAACTACCTTAGCCAACTATGTGGGGAATCAAAATAAAGGCCGGGGAGGGCAGGCTGGGCAACGTTAATTTCTTTTGTCTGGCTCCCTGCTCTCCCGGTGACACGGGATCCCTGCTATTCAGAGCCAAATTCTGTTGAACAAACAAAATGAGGGAATCTGGTGTTGCAGAAAGAGGGAAAGAAAAAACCCAAACTAGTAGGTCTGTAAATGCACACAGGGCCCTCCTGCGGGCAGCACACGCCTCCCGGGGGGGCCGGGGGGCTTGGCGGTCCCCCGATGTGCTCCCCTTCTGTCTCAGGAAGCCCTCACCACTGTGTTCTCGTCCCTCTGCGATAGATGCAAGTACAGATTTATACAGACAAGCGATGAGAGGCTGCTCTGCTTCCTCCCTCTCTCAGGGATTTGAGGGGGGTCTGCTCCAGGCTGGAGCTGCTCTTCAGCACGCAGGGGTTCCTGCTCCAAAAGGTAGAAAGGGTGAGCAGGCTGCGGCTGACCCCCGCACCGTGCATTGCTGCAACGTGGGTAACGGTAATCAAACCCAGACCTGCCTTCCCACCGAGACAAAAGGCTGCGGCCCCACGGCGGGACGTCCCGCGGGCCCCGGGCACCCCCTCTCACCCACCCCTGTGCTGCAGAAGACCCCTCGGACCCCACGTGAGCCACCTATTAGGCTGCCTAACAGCCCCAGCCCGCTAAACGCTACCCGGCTCGCCCTTGGGAGAGAGCCGCAGGAATGGGCTCATTACTTGCGGCAAATTGGGACTCCTCCCGGGTGGGGGGATGCTGAGCGGGGCGGCTCGCAGGCTCCCAGCCCCCCCGGAAACCTCCGAGAGCGGAGCCAGCTGCCCTGCAAAACCCGCCCCGCAAAAACCCGCCCCGTCGATGCCCGCTGCCCGGACCCTGACAGCGCTGCGGGCCTGGGGGGGGGACGGGACGACACCCACCCCGGGGGGGGCGGGGGGGGCAGGTTGGAGCATGAAAACGGGAGAGCAGCCCTAGCCCGCAGTTTTGTTTAAGATGTGCAGCTTCCATCTGTTGCCGCATAAACACGCGCTAACGGCATGCCTCATGCTCCAGGCCTTCGGGGGGAGGGGAAGGGGGCTGCAGTGGTGAAAATCCAACATCCCCCCGCCCCAGCCTGTCCTCTCGCTAACCCCGAGTCCCCCGCGCCTCCCTGGACGGGACCCCCCTGCGCCACACGGGGCAGGGGGAAGAGCTCAGCAGCCGTCCTGCAAGGTTTATTTTAACTACCACCTCCGCTGCGCGGGCCCGACCCTCAGGCACCGCAGGCACCTCGGGGGGGATCGGCCCAGCAGCAGCTGCCCGGCCCCGGCCCTGCGGGCAGAGCCGGGTCCCCCCACCCAGGGCGGCGGGCGTGGGGCCGGCGCGGCCCGGCCCTTAGCGTGGGGACGGGAGAAGTCACGTCGCGAAGGTGTCGCCGGTTCCCCGAGGGGCCCTGGGAGACGGGGCACCGCCGTCCCCGTCCCAGCGCCAGGCTGGCCTGGCAGGCAGCTTTGCCAGTCCCTGAATTCGCAAGTTTTATTTTTCGCTGGGTCTTGTGAGATCCCACGTGGAAGCCGTTAACGACCGCTCGATAATGATCATGACAAAGCCATTATTCAAATGAGGCAGGTAATTGCAACCAGAAGGCGCCTTCCCCTTCCTTTTGCTCCTTTCTTTTTGCAAGAGGTACTCTTGCATTACATCCCATCCCGAGGGTACCTCGCCAGGAATCACCTCCGCCACCCCGCACGTTAGACGGGATACGTTCACGCCGGTAAAGCAGGGCCCAGGGCCGGGCGGCATCGCTTCGGAGCTCACAGGCAGCTGCTGCCGCCGGTCTGAACCGCACATCCTCGCGGGGCTTAGAGCCCGCAGGTCCGACCCAAGTCGTGATAGGACCTTTCCCTCCACAAATTAAGGGGTGCAGGCTGCTGGGTGAGCTCTCCCCCTCGCCTCCCTCCAGGTGGAGAGTTCCAGGTTGCAGCGGGTTGTTTTCCAGGGTTGTTGTTTTTGGTGTTTTGTTTGTTTGGTGGTGGGTTGTTGTTGTTTGTGTGTGTGTGTTTTTTTTCCATGCTTTTGACTCACTGGGAGCCTGTTGTTTATTCACAAGCATTACGGTATCCTGTTAGCATTCCGACCAGGGTCTGCTCACAGCTCTGACTCCGATGATTTCCTGGAGGAACATGTGGAAGCAATAGCGGGGTTGTGCACTCACCCGAGCCCGAGGATGCACTAGTGGAGGGCGTGCAAAGGGGCCGGGAGCGCCGCCGGGGACCCCGCGGGCCCGGCCGGGGCACCGCAGCCTCCGCGCGCTTTTCGCGGGAGTCCGTTCTCCTTTCTGCCCCTGTTCCCTTCGGGGCATCTTCGTTTCAGAGTTTTAATTCTCCTTCGTTTAGAAAAGAGAAAAACCACCGGATCCTGGCGCTTGACTTTGAGGAGAAACTTTTCTTTTGTTTAATACTAAAAGGAAAAAATGGGGGGGGGGAGAGGGGCCAGACTCAGGAGGGGAGGAAGTGGGAGAAGCCCTGGGGCGCTGGGGCGCCGCTCTCGGCCCGGTGCCCTCCCCGGGAGGCAGGCGGGCAGGGGAGCAGGCAGGCGGGCAGGGGAGCAGGCAGGCGGGCAGGGGAGCAGGCAGGCGGGCAGGGGCCTCCCCCGCCGCTCCTTTCCTGGGGCTGCACTGCCCCCTCTCCTGCGGCCGCCGCATCGCCCCGCCGGCCCCGCTCGCCTCTTTCCGCACGGAGCCTGCAGCAGAAGGGCTGCCAGGGCAGCTCCCTCGGCCACCCCTTATCTCCAGCAGATAGCGACGGCCAACAAAGCAGAGATACCCGGTGGTGGCTCCCCGGCGGGGATCAAAGCTCCGTCTGGAGCGTGTTCAAAGAGGACGGGCTCGGCCGTGCGCTGCCCTCGCCTCCGCAGGCACCTCCGGCCCTCGCCGTGCCCCCCGCCTCGGTTATTACTGGGATTTCTTTGCGCTGGGCAAAGCAAAGGTGGAGAAGAAGAGAAGAGCTTTCCCGGTCCCGTCGGAGCAGCGGGGCTCGGGAGGGCTGGCTCCTGGCGAAGATTACCTTTCGTTGTGTCTTTCATTCACAAATGCTAGTGATTCGGCTCTCCCCCTCTCTCTCAGTGCCTCCTGCTTCTGGCTGGCTCACTGCCGTCCATCCAGCTCTCTAGCCCAAGCCCGAGCTCAGTGGTGTACAAAGGACACGAGGAAGCCGAAAATTCGTTTCCAGATCAAACTCCCATCCATAAACTCACACTGTGACCGCGGACACCGAGCTCGGCGCCCCACCGGCCTGGAGGGTCTGAGGAGGGAAGGCTCATTCATGAAATTGGGAGCACTCGGAGTTTGCATGAAAGTTTTTTGGGTTGGTTGATTGTAGTTTTTTTTTTTTATTTTTTTTTATTTTTTCCCCCTGCCGTGCAAAACTCTCCGCTTCCCCCTTTCCTCCCCCTCGCCCCTGCCATATGGCTAACCTCCCCCTCCCCTGCAAGGCTGGTGAAATCTGGAGGCAGAGACTGGCCCCCCTGCCTGCGTAAGAGCCTCCCGCCGTCGCGCCCGCCTCCGGCCGCGGGGCTGGGGGCGCCGGGCGAGCCAGGGCGGCTCTTATTCTGAAGGGGCCGGAGGGGGGGCTTCATTTCCTGACAGCTATTTACTTAAAGCAAATGATTAGTTTTGGAAGGATGGACTATAACATTGAATCAATTACGGGACGCGGTTTGTGAGACCATTACAGTCGGATCGGGAGGGAGGGCGAAAGGGAGGGAAAGAGCGCGGCTGAGAGGGGAAAGTCACAAAAGACGTGGACCTATTTTGGATATTTTACAATCTGCAGGACTGGGGCTGCGGATTATAAAGGAGAAGGTAAGAGGTGAGGGGCAGTTTCCCCACCTTTTTCTTTTTTTCACCTTTTCTCCCGCTTCTTTTTTTTTTTCCTCTTTTCTTTCTCCTCCTTTATTTATTTGTTGTTGGTTTGGGGTTTCCCCCCTCCCCCTTTTTTCCCCGATGCTCTGAGCCGGGCGGCGGTGCTCCTTCCCGCGGGGCGCGGGGGGCGGCGGGCGGGCGGCCCCCGCGGAGGGGAGCGAGGAGCCGGCGCTCGGCGGGCCGTCGGGGCGCGGCGGCGAGCAGCGCTAATGACAAACACATTGGGACGGCGGGGGCCACCGCGCCGCATTCCTGCCGCGGGGGCGGGAGCGACCCGCCGGGCCTCCGCGGGCAGCCGCGGTGCCCGCCCGGGGGGACCCGCACCGACAAAGTAAGGTAGGGTCGCGCTCAGAGGCTCCCCATCTTCTCGCATCCCTTGCTGCCTTCACCCCGCCGCTCTCCCCTCCCTTCCCCCACCCTTTGTTTTTCACCACCTTCAGATTCTCACTTCCTCACCTCACTCCCCCTCACCGGGTAGCCTAAATTGCCCCGAGACCCCGGGCGGGGGCACAGACACCCCCTCCCTCGCACTCCTCCCAAGGCAACACTGTCTCCATCCCTGCGCGCCCAGCCTTTTTTTTACACGTCTCAGAGGAAAAGAAGATGCTGAATGTAGGCAGGACTGGTACCTGGAGCCTTTCCAGCTTGCAGCCCCCTCTCGCAACGGGAACGCCAGCCCTGCCGCACGCCCCGCCGGACCGCTGGAGCCCACCGCCTCCTGCCCCGGGGGAGGGCAAAGCCTGCGCGGCCACCGTTTGGATTTTGTCAAGCGCGGAGGCTGCAAACTTGCCAGCCTCTGCCAGGCTGGAGTCCCCTGGAAAAGTCCTAAAAGCAAGTAGGAAATGGCTTTTTGGCCGTTCGCGGCATTGCTCAACATTTTTGGACGCGGATCCCGCGGCCCAGGAGCCGTTCCAGAGAACAGGACTTGGACAGCTTTTTCTGGAGCCAGCAGCGACACATCTAGCGAGGCGGCAGCAGCAGCCCCGGGGCGCAGCCGCCAGCCCCCGGGGCTTGCCCGCATCCCGGCGGGCGGCTGCGGGGCAGAGGCGGGGGCGATGCCCTGGCCCCCGCCCGCGCCGGGGGCACGTTTCCAGCGCCCCTCGACGGCATTTTCGGCGCGTCTCTTGCAGCGCTCCAGCTCCCCGGAGCTCCTCCGGGGCCCGAGGCCGCATGCCCGGGGCAGGCAGGGCATCGCCTCGGCGCGGGTGGAGACCGACGGAGCCGTCCCCGGGGCTGTGGGCATGTCGCTCTCCCTTGGTACCCACCCATCGAGCCGGGGCACAACGTCTGTCCCCCCTGCCGAGACTCCCGCGCCCTCGGGGTCTGTGCCTCGCCCGACTGAGAGGGCTGGAGAAGAAGCCCCGGGTGGCAGTGCCAGCAGAGTTAGCCAGCTCCAGAGGGAAACACGGGTTCGCGCTGCCCTTCTCCATCTCCCCTATCCCGCTTTTCTTTTTCCTGGCTACCTCGCATTAAGAAAAAACCAAAATCGCTCCAGCTTGGCAAAAGCTTTCCTATTGTTTCCCAGACAAACAGCGAAGTGGCTGGGAGCTGCCATCTCAGCTAGGTTTGCTTGGTGTCCCGGGCAGCCTTTGACCCGCAGTGGCTCTAGCTGTCGGGCTCCGCCGAGGGGCCGCGGACAGAGGGGTAGCGGGGCTTCCCCCCTCCTTGGGGGCTGCCGCTTGGGCTCCCCGTGGGCAGGCAGGGTCTGGCAAGCGCCTGCAGCCTGATGGGGGCTGGAGCGTGTGCATGTAACCCCCTCCCACCATCTCCACCCCAGCCCTGGCTGGCTGCAGGCGGCTCGCTCTTTCCCCGACAGGGAGCACCCGGGGAAGGGGGTGGCTTGTTACGCCCTCGGCATCTCCTAGGGCCGATGCAGAGCCCAGCTGGGGTCCCAGCTCGGCTGCCATAACTCTGTGCCCCTGGATGGGGCAAGAGGCAGGTTCAAAGCAAGGAAACGGGCATCAAAGGTTCCTCTGTCATCGGCTGATCAAAATATGAACTGTGGAGATCTGACTTTTAACTCTGGGTCTGGAAATGCTAGGGAAAGATTTCCCAGCAAGGGACTTCAGTTTTAGCTTCTAGTTAACAAAGAGCATTTTAGAAAGGCCCTCAGCCAAACAGTGGTTTAGCCAACCTCAAAACTTTGGGGGAAAAAAAAGTTTGAAGAAAAATGAGACCGCACAAAGCACTGGGATTTAGGAGTCCAGAGGCAAACCAGCTCTCCCAGCCTGCAGGCGTTCTCCCACTGCTTTAGAATGAAACCCCTTGTTCTGGTACTCCTCGCCAGGCACCAAGGGGCAGGAGGTGTGCCAGTCTGTCTGCCTTTGGACACTGGGGCCATCTTTGCTGTTATTTGCTTGTTGAAGTATGGGAAGTCTTCATGTGCTGTGAGCGTAATATTACATTTCAAGCAAGTATTACATTTCAAGCGAGCAGGAAGTAATAAATATTTTAATAAAATACCTCTCCACATTACTACAGTATCGAGCTAGGTTTTGAGTACAATGTATATAGACAGAAAAAGCCTTGCATACCCCAGGCCCTGCAGGTTATTTCCAGCTATACTGCTTGGTCTACAAATGAGGGTGAAATGTATACCCTTATACAAGCCTCGCCTCGCTTGCATCCTTAGATCATCATGGCCACAATGGCACTACTTCTGCATGTGAACTCTGAAAATTTTAATAGAAGATGTTAGCTTCACTTGTTTTAAAGAGCAGGGAATAACTTCTGAGATGTTATTTTTCCTGGTGGTGGCAAGAATTGGTGATAATTTAAAAAAAGCAAGCAAGTAAGCAATCAATCCTTTCTCTCCCTCTTGCCTTGTGCTCCTGCTTGACTCATCCCTTTCAAGCCAAAAAATCTTTGCATGGGCACCTAAGGGAAAAGTTTGCAACAGCTAGGCTTCCTAGCCCCTGAGGTCAACAGAGATGGATCGGTGTGTTCAGACACTGCTTCTGAGCACTTGAGTTGGGCTCTGAGGTGTTCTTTGGTCTGATCCTGAGAACCTAAGTGAGATCTATTCCTTGGAAGTACCAGTCTTTTTGTCTGTTTCCTGAGACAGTCTGGAAAATAGTCTTTGGACCGAGTGGGGAAATTTAGACTTTGTGGATTTCCCCCCCACCTTTCGTTCCTGGAGTGGTGGAGTCTGTCCTTGAGGGCTAGGCTGAAGAATCAGGGCTGACTGGAAGGCTCCCTGGGTAACTGCATGTCCTGCGTGTCCTGCAGAGCCCGAAGTGCACTGCAGGAGCCCAGCACTGGGCTAGTAGTGGTGTGTAGTCCTGCATACAGGCTATGCTGGATGCAAAGACTTATAAAGGGATGTGGAACAAATCTCATTTTAGGACAAAATTTATGCCAGTCTTTTCCACTGAAGAAACTTCCTTGTGTTGCTTGCACTTTTCCCCAGTAAAACCTTCAGACCCGCTGGTTACCACTGCAGGGCAGCTCTGCTCTTGCAGATAACTGAGTTTGCAATTTGGGAATTGAGAACCAAGAAATATTGCAGGAGGTCCTGGCTGAACTTTTATGTTCAGCTAGTGACATGTATGACAAGGAGGAAATGTTCCTCTCTTTTCCTGGGCTGGTGTTAGCTCTTCCTGGAAAAGATCAGTCTTCTCAGAAGGACAGACTGCCGCTCTGACAAGATCACCACCAAAATTATCCTGCCATCTCGTAACAAAGATAATCACATCATCGTGTGGCAAGCTTTGTAATCCAACTACTGTTGCAACCCTTATGTAAACACAGAATAATAGGCACCAGTTTGTTTTGTTTTTTTTTAATAGGTGGACTCGCATGAGATTAAAATATAAGAAATTTGAATTTTAAGTTGTTTCAGGGGACCCAGTTTAGATTCCATTAGCTACGTTGAAGACTAGCGCTTCTGCTCGACAAGACATTTGGCTCATTAATGTGGATCAACATTGCCATCCTGTGGCCAAGAGGATGAACTGTAGTGACTGGGCTGCTGGCAGGAGATGTCTGTTAGTCTCCGGTCTTCTGGTAGATGGGCTAATTATCTGTCCTGAAAGAGGTCTTTGATTTACAGCAGTATGAAAAAAATACATACAATTGGCTCTTCTTGGTCCACCAAGGTGCTTTCTCCCTAGGTCATGTAAAGAAATCACCTAGGAGTAGCATCATTTTCTAAACACGTATTTCCATTGGCTTTCCGGATGTTGATTTTACTTCGTCTTCTATGGTGCAGTCAATGAAACCCTTCTTGGTAGGAAGCCAGTGCTTGGCAGTGAGTGTTTGGAAGATTGACTCCTTGCTGATAACAGTTCTTCAGATGTTCTTTTCCTGATTTTTTTATCACTGAAGCACACAAAAGAGATATCAAAATTTCAGTCAGATCCTTTGAGAAGCCAGTGGTCAAAGTAGATGCAATGACTGTTTTACCTCGGGCAATCAGCCTCCCCTGCAGAGTTTGGCAAACCCTTCATGGCATCACATAGCTTTCACTATAGAAGACCATGTTTCTATTTTAGCTAGCAATGTTCAAGGTATGCAAGGAATTAAGGTTGGCTCAAACTTATGTTGTATGTCTGCTGTCAATACTGGTCTTCAGCTTGCGTAAATCTACCGCCTTCAGTGAGGTTACACCAATTTATGGCTTGATGGTGCAGTGATAGGAACTGAACCTGGTGTATTTATTCAGGGCTGAGATTTAGGTGATTTGGAACAAAGAGGACTGCTCTGTCATAAGGAAGGTTAACAAGGCAAATAAGTGCATACAAAAAACTTAGGTGATCATAAATAAACAAAAAAATGGTAAGCATTGGGCGTTGTGGGAATGAGTACACTCTCTTTTGCCCAGAAGTGTGAAATTGGACCTGCATTAAATGTTGACTCCAGCACTGGTGGGTGAGGATACGTTGGCGATGGGACTCCAGCATGCTTAAGTTGGATGCACAATGTAATTAAATCCAATTCAAATAGGTTTTGAGTACAGGTGATGGTGAGTCCTTAGTACATTATTCTGTCTTTCACAGTGAGGAAGGGTTGCTCTGGGTCTTGCTGAGATTAACGGGTCATTGAGGAAAGATCAAAGCTCTGGGTTGTGAAAGAACAGCCGGCTGGAAAACACAAATTTAGTTAAGTCCTTGTGTTTTTAAAATGCAACGGTAGATTGAGGCACTCAGCTCTTATTGATTTCTGTGGCAGCCCACCCAAGACAGCAAATTGGAAATAGCACTTTGGAAATGCCATCACCTGTACTTATATCAGTATAGTCACAGGGCTTCCCTCCTCACTTACACACACAGCTCTGCAACGGGGTAAGGCCACTTCAGCAGAGCTTCTGCGGACTGATGTGCAAGAGCTGAGCTAGCTTTGTGTTTTTTTCCTTCTGTGCTGCATCACTTGCACTGAATAGTCTGCAAAAACAACACGAAAGGGGGAGAGATCTGCCTTTTCAGAGAGAAAAGGCAGAAGGAAACTTGGCAGCCAGCGGGGTAACATTGTCTGGTGGATCTTGGGAGGTTAGGGGTCAGATCAATAAAGCAGACCATGGTGAGTCTTTCAAGATTTACAGTGGGTTACTTTATCAGAAAAAAATTACAGGATATAAATGTGATAAAAATGAATAAAGAGGCTGAGCCAGAGGGACTTCTTTGATGTCCGAGAGTCTGTTATCAATGGGAGACAGATACATAAACACATGGCAATTATTGCTAATTGAAGAATAGGCAAAATGCCTTGTCTCTGATGGAATGTTGTCAGCTGAATTGCCGAGGTTGTTTGTACATGGTTTTGGGGGTTGGTAGTTTGTAAATTTTCTGATCCTGCTTCTGAGACCTTTATGTTTGATTGGTGCGTCAAATGCTTTTTGCTTTGCAGAAGTGCGCTGTCTGCTCTGCATGTTGCAGGAGGAAAGAGGGACTGGTTCAGAAACCCTCCTTGGCATCTTGTACGCATTTAACTCCCATAGTCGTAATAACTGGATTACTTACGTGCTTTCCTATCTCAGCATCGGGAGCTGAATTCCAGAGGGTGAACAGAAATTCTCCAGAACCTTTGAAAAGTAGTCCCTGTCTTGGCACATCATCCTTTATTTTACTCCTTGGTCTGTGTTTCAGATTAGGGGTCCTTCCGTGCAGACATTTTTTAATCTATATTGGCTTTGGGCCAAATCCAGTTACTATTAAAGTCACCAACAAAAAGTCCATTGATTTCAATGGGAGCAGGGGTTGTAGAAGCTCCTCCTTTGGAAATTATCAAGCAGGCTGCTTGAGGGTTTTAAGCAGAAATGTCATTAGATGGCACAAAAATTACATATATGCTTATTGCTACTGCTGCCTCTTCAAGACTGATGCCTTAGGATTATGTGTTTGAAAGCTCAAATTATCGCATATGATCCATGACTCTCTACACTGGGGGTGAGGGGAAGAGATGTTCTGTGAACGGCAGTGCTGGCCTACAGTCTGTTGTGGATTTATTCCATTAGAAAATTTCAGCATGCATTTTAAATAGCATGTCTCTTGATCAAGGAAATTCTTGCTAAATAAGCAATAAACACTATTGTATTGCATTGTGTTCAGAAAGCTATATATACTCATATGTACAATGGCAAAACAAAAATATCACTCAGGATTGTACTATTTGTAATAAAAGTAGCTTTTAAATATGCTTTTTCTCCCATAAAAGCTGCTTCTAGCTAAAAGACCAGAACTTATTGTATAAAGCCATTGCATCCTCACTGATGTCTGTGAGGGTACTACCTATGTGCAGGGCTGTTTCTGTGGCCTCAGTCCTGGAGGCTGCCATGGGCATCAGAGCTGCTTGAAGGGTATTTGAGAGAGGGATGTACTAGGACTTGGCTCCTTACACTGCCAATGGAGAGGAGGTGTTATGATGCCTTAGCTGCATTCCCCATGGTGGTGATGTGTCCGTGGCCTCACGTACCCCGCGGGAGGCAGTGGCACATGCCTTAATGGGCTGTGGGAGCGAGGCGGGGTGCCTGAGCTGTTTCTCTCCGTGGCACCATGTGGAGTGCTGGGGATGCTGCGCTAGGGCACTGCGGGAAAGAGGTCCTGCAAACTCTCATTCCTGTTGTCAGTCCATTAACTGGATCCCTCTTGCCTTCTCCTTTCTGTTTCAGTTGTTGGTAGCTATGGGTACTTCCCCATGGACGTTCCTGATACTGGGATGTTTTCTCACAGGTAATGTTCCTCAAGCCTCTAAGCCTCTCCGCTCCTACTCCTTTGTAAATCCTTATTTAAGCTTGCTTTCCTTGTCCCCATGATAACAAATGCCAAATGGTTGCCAGTTGGCTACAGGCTCGACTTTTCTGGCCATCCCTTTGGTAGGCTGAGACAAGAATTACTGAGAAGATGGTAATTTTGCTGGCCCGTGCTGGCCACTTTGGCACCCCTACAGCTGCTATAACCTCCTTCCTGGCTTGTCTGCCTGTGCAGGGAAAGTGAGCCTGCCTACCTCCAGCTGTCTCCAGCAGCGTGGTGCAGGCAAGGCTGCCTGTGTGGGCTCCCCGCATCCTCCCACGCCGCATCACCGAACCGCACTCGCCAGGGTTGCCTGCCGAGCATCCCAACATCTGCCGAGCGAATGGTGCCGGGAGGGGAGGGCAGAGTTTGTCACAGGGTGCCAAATATAGAAAGGGCCTGTAGACTGAGATAACACATGCAGGATTGAGAAACTGGTTTCAAAGACAGTCTGGGTTCCTGCTGCTGGTTTATTGCACAGAAACCACTTTCACGCCATGGGCCTAAATGTCTGTTCATCATGGACTACCCTATCTGTTTTGCATGGGTCATTTCATAGACTGAAACAGCAAATCTGTTTCCCTGGTGGATTCCTCATTTTTTCCTGTAGGCCTTAGGGTGTGGATCCTCTAACTTTCCTTCTGGGAGTTGGACCTGCACCAGTCCCGCTACAAATTACCTGGGCTTACAAATCTGAGCCTCTAACTGTAGATTGCATCTGAAAACCTGTGACACCTACAACATCTCGTTCAGCGAATTGCAGTTTTATTTGGCTATAAACCTCTGTACATTTTGGCTAGAGGTTGACCTGATACACAAATTTTGGATCTAAGCCCCTGCTCTGGCCCTTTGCAGAAATAGAAGCCAGATGTAAAATGCAGGTGCTGGTCTTGGGAAGGGGTTTCTAACTTTCATTTGCAAGCTTACTCAAAAGCTGACAGAACTGCTGTTTTCCTGACCGTTGCTGTAAGGACCTGTAAGATGCCCGTGACCCAGCAGCCAGGGTGTGGCATTCACTGGTCCACAGCAGAGCTGTGCCCGCATTTGGGGCTGGGAAGCTGAGGTGTGGATTGGGAGCCATCTCTAACTTCACCTCTGTCTCTCACCTCTTGACCTGACAAACAGACGTCAGCAAGCAAACACTTAGCATTTCAAAGGGAAGTGGTTTGCCTTCCATTGGGCAAAGCTCTGACTATTAACAAGGGCAAATTTCCTGGTATATCAGCATGTCTGAAATGGTCAGAAAAACAGCTGCTCTGGATCCACTCTGCTTTCTTTCACATCCCCCCGCTGAGGCTGTTCTGTGTGATCATATGCTATTTATTCATGTCTTTTTGCAGGACCATTCCTAACACTTTGCCAGCTTCCTCTGCCGACTATTGTTCCCAATAGGAATGAAATGGTGGTACAGCTGAATTCCAATTTCACACTCAAATGCTCTGGAGACAGTGAAGTGAGCTGGCAGTACCCAGTGACCGAGGGAAGCCACAGGATAGACATTAGACATGAAGAAAACAACAGTGGCCTCTTCGTGACAGTGCTTGAAGTAGGAAATGCCTCAGCCGCTCATACGGGCTTGTATGTTTGCTATTATAACCACACTCAAGTGGAGGATGGGGAAGTGGAAGGGAAGGACATCTACATCTATGTTCCTGGTAAGTGGGGGATGCCACAGCCATACCTGGAGGTTTGATGGGAGGGCTGAACTGTGGATGTTCAGAAGCAGCATATTGCTGGTGGCCATTTGCTGCCAGAGAAAGAGAAAAGACCCAGGGCGATTTCCTAACGTGTAAATCCAGACCAGCCCCTGTGAGTCTATGGATATGTTCCTCTTTCTTTCGATTAGTTTTTACTTTTTTTGGTAAGAGTTTTAGTTCTCAAGAATAGGGATGAATTTGCAGCTTCAGAGCTGAGGTCTTCTGACCATGAGAGGCTGGGCAGTGGACCTTGGTGGGTAAGCCTCAGCTCAGCTGTGGGAGTGTGTCCAGCCTTCAGGTTTGCCTGGCTCTGGGCAGGGATTAACATCAATGTTGGTCTTTTCAGGCATGATTTGGGTGGATGTTTTGGGATGTGTACTGACCAAACCAGTGCCATGTCAAGCAGCTGTCAGATGAGGAAGGCCATATCTTGGTCTTAACCTGAATTAGGCTTGAACCAAGAACTGGAAAATGCTCACATGTGCACAGGGCCTGGGAAGCGTAAAGCAACAGAAATGTCTTGGTGGGGGTGGCTGTCACAAGGGAGGGTGAAACGAGAAGTGTTACTGCTGGCCAGTCTGACGCAAGATTAAAAATATGGTGCTGCCATGAAGTGCCCTGTAATTTTCAAAGCAAACAGAGCCTTCCCAGGCTCTGGGCCACCTTTCTCTTTAGTGGTGGAAAACCCGCTGGACCCAAAAGAAATGGCATCCCTTCTTTTCTGGAATACATATCCCCAGCTTTGCCCCCTTGTTCCAACTGGAAACGCATTTAAAGGCTTTCCATGCTATCCATGGGATGAAGATCTTTATTGTCGTAGCTGAGAGAGGCAGCAGAGGCTGAGGAACAACTGCTGCCTTTGTAAAGCCCTGTCTGGATGTCTCGTTGGCTTTGGCTGGGGTTCAGGGAATGAGTGGCACAGCTGCAGGGCCAGGTAAGATCAAGCCCCTAGATTTGTAGTAAATATTTTGAAGAGGAAACGAAAGAGAGATTGCAAATCATCCTGCAAAACTGCAGTATGATGTGAAGGAGATGATGTCTGAAACTGCAGGAAGACTGCAGAAGTGGAAAAAGTCAGAAAGCACTAACGGGCCTTACTTTAGAGGCAATTTTGCAGTGGCATTAAGTTTTTGCAGTTCACAATGTGTGATTCAAGGACAGTGATTCTTCCAAGACTTACTCCATTTCCCACTACAAACATAAAGCATTTCTATTCATTCTTGAAGCAAGAAGATGCTTCAACAGAGGCTGCAGGCTTTGGCACATGTATCTCGATTTCCAAACAGGTCTAGCTGTATCAACAGAAAATTTTGTTGGTGTCCAGCAGCCTTGTAACTCACTTGTGAAGGAATACAAAGACAAGAAACAAGATTTCTTCAAGAGGGCTTTTTGGTTTGGTTTTTTAAATGCCTCTAGATATCAGCCTGCCAGATTTGCAGGGCAGAGACACCCTGTAATTTTTTCCGCTCACTAACCATCAAGTTGTCATAAATGCAGAAACATATCCTTTTCTCCAAATTAGAGAGAATGTTTCTGTTTGCACTATAGACTTTGTCCTTACAATTGTTTTTCCTGCAATGAATTAGGAGGGCAATGGGTGGCAGCAACCCACTTTAGCCAAGGAGGATTATGTTGAGACTTCACACAATATCCTATTTTCACTAACACAGAAAACCAAGCTAGGTGAATCCTGTTTCTGTTTTAAATTACAGTGGGAAAATGAATACATGGAGTTGGCAGCATGTTTGGGATGGAGCGCTGTGTTTGGAATATTGCTACAAAGAGCCTGCCAGCGCAGCAGAAAGTCTTTTGTTGGAGGGATTTAGATTGCTATTTATTAAATTTTATTATAAAGCTTTGCACAGAAGCTCCAGGCTAGCAGGGATTATTTGTTTATTCCAAATGGCCAAATGGAGATAATTTGAGGGCTGTGCTTTTTAAGTTGGATATGTTATGCAATTATGTTTTAAACTCAGACTTTGGATTGGCCAGATAGAAAAGCTGGCATGTATTTTGTTGACTTTAAAAGAAGTAAAACTACCAGGTGTTTGTTAGCTTTTCTTCTGGTTGAATACCATACTTTGAAAACCACATGCTGTGACCATAATTAACTATGTCTCATAACTGTAACGTTGGACATGTTAGAAATCCATGAAGATAAGAGCCTTGTACTATTTTTGATGAAATGTGGCTTTAATGGTGTTCAACATAAACAACATGAAACTAATTTCTAGTTTTTGACATTGAAAGTGTTTGCATTTTTTTCTACTTTTTTTTCCCCCCTGCTTATATATTGGTTAGGGGACAGCTGCTATTACCAGAGGAAAAAAAATCTAACTGAAGAAGGTGAGTGATTTGTGCCAATAAAAGGCAGGATCTTTAATACATTTTTGTGTGCAGTGAATGTTGCACCTCAGAGCAAAATCTTGTGTCATAAAAATAGGACATTTAAGTACAAATTCTACCTTAAGATCTTTGCTGTACATGTATGTTGATAGAATTGTGTATGATAAAGTGAATTTGTCTTTACTTTGGTCCCCAGCAGTTGCATGAATGTTTTCACACCCAGTAGTGATTTTCCTGCTTTTTGTCATTTAATATCCTTTTACCCTCACCATAGAAATACCTCAGAACCAGGTCTAAGGGGAATGATAATGCTTAGCGGTATTTTTTTTGGGGGGTGGGGGTCTTTTGTATTTTTCATTCTGCATCCTGAATTGTCACGAAGGAGCTCAAGCCCCTTCCTGTTCAGTGCTTGGGTCAAATGCCTTGGTACCTGTCACAACAAACAGCAAAACTGAGATACTGCATGCAGTTACCATGTCCTACCTCTGAAAAAGTGGAGTAATGGACTGTACGAGTTTCAGTTACAATCTAAAAGCAGTCAGTGATATCCAGTTCTTGTACGTGGACTTACTGCAAAAAAGATAGCATCTGATTACCTCTTGGTTTTGTTTGTTTTTTTTTTTTTTTTACAGACTCAGACATGCCTTTTGTTCCTTCTATACCAGAAGACCAGTTCATCCTAGTAGAAGAAGGTGATCCCACCGTTATCCCTTGTCGGACAAGTGACCCAAATGCTCAAGTGACATTAGTTAACAGTTTAGACAAGGCTGTCTATGCTTTCTATGACAGTAAACAAGGCTTCATAGGGAATTTCGCTGCAGGGTCATATACGTGCAAAACAATGGTTAAAGGCGTGGAGTTCAAGTCTGATGAGTTCCTCATCTATATTTTAAGAGGTATTTATTTTTGTTCATTAAAAAAAAAAAAAGTAATAATGTTCAGCCCAGTTCTTTCCTCACATTGTAAGAGCCCTATTGGCACCAGCACCACAGGGTTATATCAAATAATTTCCTGATGATGAGCTTCTTGCTCCTGTGGCAGTATTGCTAGTTATTTAGCTGCTAGTTTACTTAGCAGTTACATACAGTTTTGATGAGAATAGTGTGTCCTTAACTTTATCTCCTCTCCCAAATAGTTGCAAGAGGAGTTTTTTGTAATCCATGTATTTTCAACCTGTTTGCTGAAATGTAACTTAAAAGACTGGTGTTTCCCAGTGGCTTCGAATCGTAGGACCTTTGGTAGTCTGAAAAACAGCATGATTCAAATATTTTGAAGTCAAGGCTTTTATTGGCCAGCAATGGATTCTTAAAGACAGTCAGTGATTTTCAAAAAGGGAAATTGCTTTTATACCAAATGCCTTTTCAGAAAGGTGTTTGAGATAGGAACTTCTAATTGACATTTTAAGCATAGATCATTCTTTGTGGTATTGAATTTGATGCCTGTACACTTCATGCTTTAAAAACACAAAGTTTATATCAGTTTAAATCAGTAGTACTTTCACTGAATTTTCCAGGTAATTCCTCAGTAGAGGAAGTGAAATGGAAATCTCCCCTGGAAATCGCACCATGTGAAAACTGCATATTGCTTTAATCTAAGTTTGCTCTCTCTCTCTTTTCTCTTAGCTACTTCACAGCTGCCAGTTGAAATTGAAGCTCTTAAAACTGTCTACAAAACAGGCGAGACCATCGTAGTAACTTGTGTGGTCTTTGACAATGAGGTGGTTAACTTACAGTGGAATTATCCTGGGAAAGTGGTAAATATCTCTTTTTTTTTGGTTTGAATATTTGTAGTTACTTATTGGGGAAGAAGGTGGGGTTGTAAAATAGTGTTTTCTTCTACGAGTGAGGACAGCTGAGGAGAGAAAACAAAGCAATTTCTTTTACTTTTAGATTACCACAAAAGAAAGTCTGTTCCAAAAGTTACAATTTGCTGTTAGTAAGTATGCAAAGCATGAGAGGAGGGTAAGGTGTGACTAGGAGTCCATCCTCTGATGGAGGAATGCTGTCTCTCAGGTCTTGTGCTGGTTCAAAAAAAGAAATGTGGACGTAGAGAGATCTAGGAATGTGCTGGACATCTGCATAAAGCTGTGCTGCTGGAGGTCTGAACCTCTAAAATGGCTTTCTTAAACCCTGGATTTTTGGGCATAATAGAGGACAATGTAGAATCAAGTTCATAGACTTAATTGTTCCTCATTATGCAGGTGTCAATTAAGATGACTCTTACAGTCATTAGTGAGTAACTACTCACTAATGAGAATCACCTAGTTAGAAAATCTTAAAAATTTTGGACGACCTCAGAAATTTTTGAACTGGCTTAACATCCTTCTGCAGTGGAAATTTTTGTTTAGTAAAAATTTGTTAGAGCCTGTCCCAGTCAATTTTCAGAGTATCCCATGTAAAAGGTCTGGTCACTAAAGAGATGGAGTAGTTGAAGTGACTGTCTAATTGTGACCCCAAATCCCACCTTTTATTCAAGTAAATTAAGAGCCCAAGAGGAAAAATTATTTTAGAAAGTTTTGTTTGATTTTCTAAGTTACACATAATATTCTTTGCTATATGCCACCTTCCAAAACTATCCCCAGCATATTTTTTGTTCCAGGCTCTCACGATAACATGGTCTGCTATTCTCACCATCCTTTTACTCACAGAAGTCTCCTCCTTGCCAAAAAAATTATTCTTGTTTTGAGAGCATCTAGCAAGTGGTTACTTTTTGTCTGGTGGAGGGGATAAAGACTCACTCTATTTCTTGGGAACTGAACAAATAAAATTCAAAATAAAACCCCACAGCTTTTATATCTGAGGAGAAGGTAGTGTGTAAGCAGTAGAACACTCTTTTGGGCTGCTCACCCAAATTTTGAATGGTATTTAGTTTCGAGTGAACAAGATATCAGCTCTCAACCTCCTCACCATTCTGTGCCTGCCCCACAAAGGATCTATTTTCATAGACACACCTTTTGTGCCTGTGGCTGAAAAATACATCCCTGAATGAGTAAACAAGTCTTCTGCCATACAGGGTTTAGACATTTGCTCTCATGCCAGTGGCATCATAGATCCTCCGCGGTGTACTTTCAGCTCAGTTACTTAAGTAAGGTTTTTCTTTCCTTCTCCAAACTACAGAAAGAAAAAGGTCTGATAAAACTTGATGATATCAAAGTCCCATCGCAGAAGCTGGTTTACACTTTGACCATTCCTGAGGCATCAGTGAAAGACACAGGGGATTATGAATGTACTGCTCGGCATGCAACAAAGGAGGTTGAGGAAAATAAGAAAGTAGTCATTACAGTTCATGGTATAGTCTGATTTTAGTGTCCAAAAATTATTAATGTGATGGAAAATACCATTCTTGAAAGAAGCTGCACAGCATTGTTTACGCAAGGCTTTTTTTTTTACAGACAAAGGGTTTGTTCACCTGGAGCCTCAGTTTAGCCCTCTGGAAGCTGTCAATCTACATGAAGTAAAAAATTTTGTCGTCGATGTGCAGGCGTACCCGGCTCCAAAAATGTACTGGTTGAAGGATAACGTGACTCTGATTGAAAATCTTACTGAGATTGTTACTAGTTCAAACAGAGTCCAGGAAACAAGGTAAAAATATTCTCCTGACCCTTATTTTGCCATGTTGACTTGAGTTTCTCCCCCAGAAACCTGGGCACTGCTCTTGTGCTCTCTTTCCACCAGTTTGTTGCTTCTTCCTCAGTGGCATTTAAAAATAATTTATTTGTTTTCTGCTCTGAAGGGTGATGCCTAATCTGCTTCTTTTTATTCCCTCAAACCTCTCCAAACCATAGAAAACTTGGTTTCTGAGCGCTAAACCTACTCAGTCCCTCCAACATGTGACCACGCCAATAACTTCTAGCTCTTTCCACTAACATCAGGGGGTTTGTCAGATCCCTGCAAAATATAACTGTGCCCACTTTTTTCTCAGTTGTATATTGGTAGTTATTTACCATTTGAGTAATGATTTTAGTGTAAAGGCATGCTAGAAATGCCAGATGTCACTACGTTATAATCTCCACATACCCAGATTGCATATTGCACCAAAGAGATTTTTTCCTAATGCATGCCCTAAAAATACAAGCAAAACCTCTCATTTCTACAGGTTTCAGAGTATATTAAAATTGATCCGAGCCAAGGAAGAAGACAGTGGATACTATACTTTGGTGGCTGAAAACGAAGATGAGATTAAAAGATACACCTTCTCCTTGCTAATACAAGGTAAGGAGCCCCAGAGCCTTGCCCACCAGAACTGACAACACACAGCAAAGACTTGATCCACTTACACATCAGATTCCCTGGAGTATTGAGATAAGAAAGGCATAAACCAGGGTGTCCGGAGGAGTGCGTGCATGCTGAGTCCTTGGAGCTCTCCTACCCTGTTCCTGGCTTTCACTTTGACTCTGGCCTTGAGCCAAAAAGAAACTTTATCCTCCTGCCTAAGTTATTCCAGCTGACAGCAGGGATGATAGCTCATTTAGTATGACATGAGGACGTGGCATAACCGCAGCACTTCCTTTTTGTGGCTCTAGCTTAGGATCCACTCTGTCCTACAGGAGTTAAGGACCTCCTGGACAAGTCCAGGTTTCTAGCTGTTGCTAAGCTGTCAGCTAAACAATACCTGTCCTGTTTTCTCTGAAATTTCAGGCTGCATTTGTAGACCCTGATGAGTATTTTAACAAACTCCTGTCTCCTTCCCAGTTCCAGCCCTAATCTTAGACCTTGTGGATGATCACCATGGCTCTGCGGGAGGGCAGACGGTGAGGTGCTTGGCAGACGGGACCCCGCTTCCTGATGTGGAATGGCTGGTTTGCAAGGACATTAAAAAGTAAGAAAAGCAGGTGCTTTGTTATCTAAAATATGACTTGTTGCATCCTTGATTAGCTTAACATTGTTAGTTATCATACCATGTTTTCCTCATCAAGGACCAGTGTTATACATGTTTTTTTTTTATTTTTAGAGGCATGTTGCTTGTATTTCAAGAGAGGTTGTCAGTGCCCTTCCTATTGCATCCTGTAGGAGAAGATACAATGTATTGATTCAGGAGGTTTATCTCATAAAAGAGAGAAGCGAACTCAGCAGATTTCACAGTCACAGTTTGAATAAGGATCTCAGGGAGTAGCTGTGCCTCCAACCAGGGAGTTCTTGTCATTTCATAGATAGCTCCATCTGCCTCATTAACACTCTTGCTTGCCTCTAAATTTTCACTTGTAGTTATTTCCCCCCTAATTACAATTTTCACTTTCAAAGTATTTTAGACATGTGGAGTAATTACTCAATTTTTCCCTAGTTCTAGACTGGCTCCTTCTGTGGCTGCCGGGAGGCAGGGTTTTCCCTGGCAAGTTACCCACCAGGGAGAAAGAGACCACACCTCCCAGGTGTGTTCTGCTCTCATTTTGCCAAAATCTCTTGCTGCCTGGTGAGGCGATAGTCCTCCTAGCCCTGCCCCAGGAAGCCTTATACAACACTAAGGATTCAGGGAGAAATAGAGGTCTTATTTCCTACTATACGTCTATGGGTTACATAGTGAAACCAAGGTCTATGTGTACCAGACCTGCTGGGCTGCATTGTCAGGCCCTCAAAGTGGCAGCAGTAATGAGGATCATAAGGCAAATTATTCTGAGGGAAGAAAGATGTAGACTTTTGACAGAGGTCATCTTAAGCATTTCTGGTCTTTAAACTGATCATTGCCAGAAGAAATAGGGAAAGGTTACTGCTGTTCTGTTCACTCTTCTTTATCCATACCTACTCCCAACTTCCATTTCCCCTGTCATTCTCCTCTACAGGTGCAGCAATGACACTTCATGGACTCTTTTGACTAACAATATCTCTGATATACACATGGAAGCCCATCTGGATGAGAAAAACATGGTGAAAAGCCAGGTGACCTTCCAGAAGGTAGAGGAAACCCTGGCTGTGCGATGCGTGGCAAGGAATGACCTTGGTGCTGTTACTCGGGAACTGAAGCTTGTGGCTCCCAGTGAGTTTGCTTTGTCCTTCTGTGAAATTACAGCAGCCAGTCTGACCCCTCTCTACCACACACCAGTTCAGCTTTAGCAGATAAAAACACAAATTGTTGCACTTAAAAATAAATTAAAATGGGTGGGACATCTGAGGGTGACGCATTTTACAGGTCTTTATGGTGCATCTGTTTTTTGTTTATTATGTGGTTGCATGATTAATTTTATCACTTTATGGCCACTGGCTATGGGAAGTTCTTCTAGACAATCTCTGCATTTGGTTTCCAAGCTCTGGGCTTGGAAAGACTTTACAGTCACCAGCCCCAGGAACTACTCCTGCCACATCTGCAGGACACAGGAACTGCGATGGTAGGGGGAGGTGGATGTCTTATGTGTGTGTCATGTTCCTCGTGGCTCAGGAGGAAAATATGGTCTGTCTTTTTACTCCACAGCCTTGCGATCGGAACTAACGGTGGCTGCTGCAGTCTTAGTGCTCTTAGTGATAGTGATAATTTCATTGATTGTCCTGGTCATCATATGGAAACAGGTAATGTAGAAAAGTATTTTAGTTTGGATGTTGAGCCCTGTTGATCTGCTTTGAAGGCCCAGAACTAATGGTTGGTTTTGCATTAATTGTGCTTTGCAGAAGCCAAGGTATGAGATAAGATGGAGAGTCATTGAGTCTATCAGCCCTGATGGCCACGAATATATTTATGTGGACCCAATGCAACTGCCTTATGACTCCAGATGGGAGTTTCCTCGAGACGGGTTAGTGCTTGGTAAGTTTCATCTAAGGGACTAATCCCATCCTTCTCTGGGGAGAAGGACATTTAAGGACAACTCTAAGGTCTCTGTTACTGGGATCTGACATGTAACTTATGGCCATGAAGTCCAGAGCCTCTCTGTACCTGTCTGTTCTCCTTCCACATCCTCCTTTTCCCCTACAGTGGTGTCAGCCTTGAGCTCCTTGAGTTAGTGCCTCCCGCCCCTCCGTTCCAGCTCTTCTCCGCATGCCCCGTGTGCAGCGCCCACCTCCACATTGCTTAGGTGGCCTCTTCCAGTGTTAGATTTCCTCTTCTACACTTACTTCTGCTAAGGCACCCCCAAGAAGTGCATGAGCATTTTTTACTTGCAAGACATTTATATACTTATGTGTAGAGACCAAGGGAAATACGCAAGTAGTTATGTAGTTTTATTATTTTTTCAAGTATTAATCCATGATGTGCATATATCAGTGCTGAGTAACCACATAACTTATTTTTGTGGCTACTGTCCTTCTTCCTTCCCTTTCTGCTTGCTTGCTTTGTTATCCCTGCATTGGAGTTCATATAGATTTCAGTAAGTAATTACTTCTTCAGGGCTGGCCCAATCTATCATTTATATCAATCGAAAGTGTAATGATTATAGACAATTTTAATGTTCTATCCAGATAGTGTTTTAAATCCACTAGGCATCCCTCTCTTGGAGGCGTCTGTGCACCAGGTTGTATACACAAAATACAGGATCAAAAAACTAAAGATTTTTTTGTTTGATATATTTTAAGAAAGACACACCCCTAATGTAATTCTCCTTCCCCGACCACAGAGAAAGAATTGATGTTAATTCTTGAAAGAATCAGCAGAAAAATTTCTGGTTCAGGAACGATATCCTTTAATTAAATTCATGTTGCTAATTGAAAACTAGAAGAGGGTGGATATTTAATGGAACTATTTTATTACAACCCAGGCTTTAATTACATGCCTAAATAGGATTTGTCAGATCCAAGTTGTTAACAGACCACCACTGTGACTTTGTCTCCTTCTGACTCATGAGCACCAGCCTACTTCAATGGCTTCCCATTTACAAGCATATTCAGAATAGTCAGTGCTTTAAAAACTAATGCTATATGTTCTTTTAGTGATCTGGATTGCACAAGTATTCTTCTTGCCACGGTTAACATTTACCTGCTGGCAGTTTTGCCATATGAAGTGCTTGCTGGTGGGGAATCTCTTTTGTTTCTGGGGCTGATAATTCTGGTTTGTGTGGGTTTTCTCTTATTGAAATGGGAGAGGGCAGCAAAGCAATTACACCTTCAGCTCAGAGAGGCTCTGAAGCAGGATACAAAACTGTTTTGGCTCAGTCAGATGAACATTTCCCATCCTAGCTGTGTAAGCCAGCTGGCATTTATTTGTTTTTCTAGCTAGTCGTGCCTGGAGTGCAGTGCTGCGTTAAATGCCAACTCTGAATGTTGGCAGGATGGAGCTTCAATTGATAAATTTGGGTTACACTGCAAATTTCCCTTTGCTATCACCCCTCCACAGTGCATGTAGAGCGCTGCTGTTTAAAGCGCTCAGCAGCCAGCACAAGACTAGGCGATTTGTAACAGCCTGAGAAATGCGATAATGCAGTGAGGTGTTTGAACGCCACTGCCTTCTCCTGGCTCTGCTGAGAAGTGGCAAGGTCCCAGCAGGACCTGGACCTGCTCCTTCAGCTGAGGTGGCCAAGGGCAGGGCCTTTTAAGGAGCGGCGTTTGAGTGCTGCTGTTTCTCAGGACTTGGGGTTGGCTGTAGAGAGGTGGCATAATTGCTCCCATCGCTTCCCAGCAAGCCACCCATTTGTCCTGGTGGCCTTATTAAAATGAAGTGCTGGTCTGACACAGAATCAGACCCATCCCCATTTGCAAAAGGCAAGTTAAGACTCAAGTTACACAGTATTTAGGCATGTGGTACCTAATTTCTCATGAGTCTAGAAACTGGATGTAGGTGATAAAGCTTGTCACTTGTTTGGCTTTTGATAGAGACTGAGAGAGTTATGGTTTAATTTGGGGTGGGCTGACCATCCAGGTTCAATTTTAGCCAAAGAAGCATCCGGCTGAGAAGGCTGTGTCTGGTACAAAATCACAGACTTCACCTTTGTGGTTTTGTCCCTCGAAGCAGAAAAACAGCACTTCTCCAACAAGCTCAGCAGATAAGCTCTGTGGATGGGTAGCAGAGGCTGAAATAGCTCTTACCCCCAAGTGCTGTTTCTCTGCTAGTTTGAGGAGCCTTGAGCTGCTCCTGTTTCTGCATAGCCCTTCCGTGGTGAAGAAGCAGCACTGCTCCTCTGGCAGGCAGATCACAGCGGTGCCTTTATACTAAGAAAAGTAAACACACCCCAAAATTTTGGGCTCCACTGAAGGCCACAACATCAAGAATGTGATGGCATTAGAGATGCCTCCAGCTCTTAAGCAGTCAGCTCCACCTGGCTCCAAATTTCAAGTGTAAAACACATGGAGCTTGGGCTACGTCTGTGGAGAGGGGTGAAAAGGGGAAACAGCAGCGATCGCTCCCCGCTACTCCGGAAGCGCTCTCACTGTTTCCACATGCACCCCGGCTCAGCAGAGGTGACAGAGAGGGAGATGTGTGCCTTGTGCTCAGCCAAAAATATGGTTTGGGGAGGAATTGGCTTGTGAAGACAAGAAGATCAAGGAGCATCAGCAAATGCCATCACATTCTGAAGGGCTGCATCCTGCCATGTGGCTCCCAGACCTTTGGTCTGAAAAGTTTCAGGGGCCAAATTTCAGACTCAGGTTGTTTGAATTAGTCTGAAATTTAGTGGCAAGCTTTCTCACATCCTGACTGGGAAGAATAACCTTTGGAGTACAGGAATCTTGAAAATAAATCACATAGTTTTTGTGTGCATGACAAACTACACTGTCATAGTCTTGGAGAGGTTCTTCAGTGGCAACTCAGCTGAGTATACTTTAACTGCTTCTTGTGCTTGTTAATGGTGCAGATAGAGTTTGGCTGGAAATTTTCTTTTAAAAGTGTGTATACAATAAAAGTGGGGGCTGTTGCTAGAGGATAACAGAAACATATGTCATTGCATGCCACGTAACACCTTCAGAAGTGTAAAATGTGGCAGGTTCAAACTGCAAATATCTTATGACAAAATGCCATATATCTCTATAGTAAAAGTCACTGCTTATTCTTCCTGTGCTGAAAGTTAAAAAGTAACATAAAGTAAAATACAGAGCTTGTCAGGAATATGAAAATATCCTGGCATCTGGAGCTCATATATGAGTTTTTTCACTGAATAAGTGTTGCCTTAACAAACATCCTTTTCAGTATGGAACCTATGAAATATAGTATTTTGGAGTATGTTTGTGCAGTTCATATTTCTCTAAAATCTCAATCAATCTGTACACAGTTCTTCTGCTCACTGTATCCGTATCAGGACACAGGATATGATAATCCAAAATTTTTGTCTAAATTGATTTGTGGGAAGAGTAAAGCGTGTATAAACATTAGCCATTTCATTACAGCACTTGGAAATTTGCAATAAAATTTATTCAGGCATATGAAACACACTTGTACATTAAACTTCAGAGGAGTTTCCCCTCATATGTGATCAACATGTACTTCAGCTTCTTGCAGATCACTGATGGTCCAGCCTATTTCTAAATGTACTGTTGATGTGCTTCAGTCTATCTTACTGCTACATGTACCCAGCATTGATAAACAGCCCAAAATTACAGCTAAGGAGCTCAATTCAGATTTTTAAGTAAAGGGCACAAGTGTACGGTGGTCAGGTGCTCACTGAGGCAGAGAAGTCAACTCAATCATAGGAAAATCAGTGTTTAGAAAGGATAAAGAGAGGGTGGCAAGGCAGAGTGGGAGATGAATTTGAATGAATTGAGTTGTTCCTCAGAGTCCCTTTCCTACAAGCTCCCATGTGCAGATGTGCCCCTGGTGTTTTCTTGCTTGTTTTTATTTAAGAATTGTACTTAATAACAGCATTTCTTTAAAATATATTTGCCTTTTCTGCTTAGCATCAACAGCAATAATAATAATAATACCAATGGTCTAGCTAAGCGAGTGTGCTTTTTCCACACAAGAATCACAGCCTGTAGAAGAATGGCAGTGGGAAACAAGGTGAATTGCTGTAGCTTTCTGAAATAAATAATGCTCTCCTCTGTGTTCAGGTCGAATCCTTGGTTCTGGTGCATTTGGAAAAGTAGTTGAAGGGACTGCGTATGGACTGAGTCGCTCTCAACCGGTGATGAAAGTAGCTGTGAAAATGCTGAAACGTAAGTTGTGACAGTCCCATTTCCCAAGCTAGGTAAGGCACGGTCCCACAGGGTTATTTAAGCATTGCTTGTGTATAAAATAGATTCTCCATATCTGAAGTTGAAAATGAACTGTGGAATGACTGAAGTTGAAAACGATACTTTAGATTGTTTCATGATGTTTCAAGACTGGAATTATCCAGGCTTCTGAAAACATCCATGGTTTGGTTTTAAAATCTGTGTGGCCCGTAGCAGCCGCAATAACTCACAAAAGATAAAATAACCACGAATGTTTGTGAGCAAATGAAAGCAATACAACAAAGGAGAAATAGGCAGGTCTCATGTGAGAATCTTAAGTTCACCGAAGATTTCCTGGTTCATGAGAGCTGAGAATCGGATGCAGTGATTCTGGAGGAACCATGAGGAGCTTCCTTGCGTTGAAACTAGCAGCTTGTAAAGTGCCTCTGTGCCACCTGGGCAATCCGCTGTACCCCTGGAGAGGGACAAACAGACTGGGTCAGCTATTGAGCTGCATCAAACGAGTCCTTTATACTGATTTGTGACTAGTCTTAAGAAAGCCCATTGTCAAGTAAAGGACAGAGTCTTCTTTAAGAACCATGGTAGCAATGCTCTAATGAGGCAAGCGAGGAGAAATAGTTTATTATTGTGAAGAAGGCGATTGCTCTCACTGAGTGGATGGTGTGGTTTTTTTCAACAGCTACAGCTAGATCCAGTGAAAAACAGGCGCTCATGTCTGAACTGAAGATAATGACACATCTTGGCCCCCACCTGAATATTGTGAATCTGCTTGGAGCTTGTACAAAATCAGGTGGGTTTGGCTGGCAAGATGGAGGTTTGCTGTGGAGCCACTGTTCACACAAATTTCAAGTAAAGGGCTTAACGATAAATACAAACAAATAAAAGGTTTCACAAGCCTACTTGATATTTGGTAGCAGTTGCAGTCATAACTTAGTAAATAAAAATGTATTAACCTACAATATTTTAAATGTTTTATATTCTATTTTATACTATTTTTGGAATATTTTCTTTAAAGAATCCATTCACCAATGCATTATTTTTCTTTATTTCATCAGGTCCTATTTACATCATTACTGAATACTGCTTTTATGGTGATTTGGTGAACTATCTGCATAAGAACAGGGACAATTTCCTAAGCCGACACCCAGAGAAACCAAAGAAAGATTTGGATATCTTTGGGATGAACCCAGCTGATGAAAGCACAAGAAGGTGGGGAAAAAGGAAAAAAAACCCTGTGATCAGCAACTTAAGGAAATGTCATTACTAACCCTTACTCATTCCTCTTATTCATTGGTTTAGAGCCCTCCATAATTGCTCTCATTAGACTTTCATTTATTAGGTTTCGTAGATCTGGGAAGGCTTCAGCACTGTTTGTTCAGTCTCCCTGACATGCCCTAGATGCATATTTCCCCTGTGTAGAGATGCTGGCAGTCCTAGGACCACTGACGGTTCTCCATGGACATCCTGAGGTCCCAAAGAACTTTTCGATTAATAAAGCATGGCCCAGTGTTCCTTTTTTTCTGTAAAAACATCCCTTTGCCCCTATCCACCCAAGTTTTAAAAGTAAAGGGCAACTACCTGGTTTCCTTGTTTCCCTGCCTGGGGAATTTCCACTGTCTAAATCTCCATCCCTTCAAACAACCTGGCAGAGCTTGTTCTCTAAGCTCAAGTACTCTCCTTTATTTACCAAAGGCTTAGCCAGCCTCAATAGTTTCCTTATAGTTAATGTTCATTCCATAAATTTTTCCAGATGACGGTCGAGGAAGATGTCATCATATATTCAGCAATAAAGCAATGCCATAAAATTAGTCAGGATTTAGAAGGTGAGCAGAGATTCCTTAAAAAAAAATCAGACAAATGGATCAAATGACTTGGTAGCTGAGTACAGCCAGGACTGTTCATGTGAGCATGGGTTTGCTCAGCAGGACTGGATTTGTTGCAAACTGTCTGGGTGAATAAATTACATCTATCCTTGAACCTCGAACTAAACTATACCTTGAACTAAAAGCTTGAACAAAAATACTTGAATTCAGTGGGACTTTGGGAAGTTAGACAATATATGTTTACATACCTGGCTGTTGACAAAAGGATAGGTTTGAAGCTCATGTGTTTGACTACAGTGATACGTGGTAGCATGTACTAATATGTGATAATACATGGTTATGTTGTACATGATCTTTATGTATTCCCTATCGAGTATACAGCTCTCATATTTCACAGCAATACAATCGTACGCTGTAAGAGAACTGTTAGATCTACAGGATGCTGTGGCAGGGAAGTCACCTGGGCAATACTGGCTGATACTCCTGTATTTTCTTCCAATTTCAGTTATGTGATATTATCATTTGAAAACACTGGAGAATACATGGACATGAAACAAGCTGATACAACTCAGTATGTGCCAATGCTGGAAAGGAAGGAGGGGTCTAAATACTCTGATATTCAGAGGTCTGTGTACGATCGGCCTGCTTCATATAAGAAGAAATCTGTGTCAGGTAACGTAGAATAATGTAGAATTGTCCCTTCTGCGTACATCATTAATAAAAATAATGCTTGCATAAATGCATATCTTATTTTTGCCCTCTATATAGACGTAAACTACCCAGCTGTGTTCTGCAAGCGTGTGAGCGTAAGCTATAAGCTAAAAGCTTATGCTTGCGTTCTTCATTACGCTCTGAGGATAGCAGTGTGTGCTCCTGGAGCAGAAGGAATTCAGTTGTGTATTTGTTTCCATGCTGAAGTGCTCAGCGGCTGTGCTTTGCCACGGGGCTGTAGGCACTCTTTGGAGGCAGTGATTTTATCAGTCTTGTAAGATTTTGAGCAATAGCAATGAAAAATAATAAGAGTAAATTTATATTGCTCTGTTTCCACTTACATTTCATGTTAACTGACACTTAGCAAATCCACAACACTCCCAAATATTTTCCTGGATTATGCAATGAAGATAATGAATGCATCCCATTCCCTGGCCCTGTTCTCAGAAACCAAATATGCTTTGCTTTAAAAATAGGCACCGTCACTCTGCCTCTAGGCCTCAGAAACTGAACCATATCCAGTCCCAGATTTACATGGCAGACTAATGTACTCATATTGTGCTCTAGGACAGTCGGGGTAAATGAATCACTGAATTTTGACTGCTTTTTTGCTGACATCTTTCATAAAAAAATAAGAACTGTTGCCATAGAATTCCTGACCCTTTTTGCTGGTATTGGATTAGCCCCAGTGAATACTTGCTGGGAAACATAACAGTGTTCAGCAAAAGTAAACGAATAAGAATGTACATGCATGCACAAAAACATAATTAAGGCACCACCTCTAAATAAATGTTTTTGTATCCCACACTGAGTATTGTAAACAACCTATAAAACACTTCAGTGGGCCTTTTCAACTTCACCTTTTCCTGCAGTTCTCTGGGGAAAAAAATACAGACAGGAGAAAAAACAAAACCTACATTTAATACTGGATGTTTTTAAGAATGCAATATGTGTCAGTGAGTGATGCAGACATTAAAAGTGGTTAGTTCTTATGAAAAGACTGGTTTGGTCATGGTACTCTGTTAAAGTCATTAGCTCAGAATCTTGATAGGTAGGGGAGATGGATGTTGCTTTCACACTCCACAGCACAAATATGTTTTTGTCTCTTTTTCAATAGAATCGGAAGTAAAAAACCTCCTTTCAGATGACAGTTCAGAGGGCCTCAGCCTACTGGATTTGCTGAGCTTCACCTACCAGGTTGCACGGGGAATGGAATTCTTGGCTTCTAAAAATGTAAGTAAATAAAAAAGTAAGTAAAATATAAGAAAGTGCAGAAACATCTTCATGTCCAACTATGGGATTCAATTTAGATTCTGAAAACATGACACAATATAATATTCTTTCTGGGGTTGTAGAGAGCTTTCTCACTTACCTGGCAACTGAGATCACCATGGCTGGAAAAATCAAAGCAGCAGTCCTCTTCTCCCATTGCGGCCTGTGACATTCATGGAGGCAGCGTGCCAGAGATGGTGGTGGATCTAAGTAGGGTCTGGGTGGAGGGTCCATACAGCCACAGGCCAGCATGGTCAGACACATAGACATATCATTAGTACGTGATGGGTAGAAGGGGAAAGAGTGGCACCGCTTTTGTCTGCTCCCCACTGCAGTACACCTGCACGAGCCTTCGCTGTTTCAGAGGACTGGTGCCTCCCTGCCTGTGCTAACGGGGCGTTACAGGTGCCTGTTGAGGAGGTCTTGTTAAGACTGTGCCCAGAAAGTCAACAGATCTTTTTCAGGGAGCTTTGCAAGGAAAATGGCCCTTGTGGAATTGGCACGTCCTTGAACAACTTAATTTCTCTCCATACAGTGTGTGCACCGTGACTTGGCAGCTCGTAATGTCCTCCTGGCTCAAGGAAAAATTGTGAAGATCTGTGACTTTGGGCTGGCTAGAGACATCATGCATGATTCCAACTATGTCTCCAAGGGCAGCGTATGTACTTCTTAACCTCCTGAGCTCTGCTTTAACTGAAATGAGAAGTGTCAGTTTTAAATGCTGCTGGATGTTCTTGCCATTCATTGTTGGTTACACTAATTGACAGTTGGGATGGATGCTCCTGAGAACAATTTCTCTTCAATTCATTAATTCCTGTAACTGTCCTAATTCCGCTTTAAAGCTGAAGAGTACTTGATCACACTTAGTAATTCAGAGGTTTACATTTTAACTGGCAAGTTCTGTGACTGGATAAATTATTCAGGAACTGTCACTGTGATATGTAGAGTAGTGGTGCATCAGTCAATTATGTATCACACCTAGATTGGCCATGCCAGCTGTTGTATCATGCCTTCAATCAGCCTGGTCATTTGCTAGTAATAACATGAATACAGTTGTGGCTTAATTAGTTTTTGTGGGGAGCATATAGTAACATTCCTTATAATCCTGGTACCTCTGTGTTATATGGAATTAAAAATAAACACTAACCAGGTTAACACAACTTTTCTGGTTAGAGAGGAATTAATCCTGGCTATCAAACAACAGCTGTAATGGAAAGCATTTCTACAATGACTTATCTTTGTTGTTTGGGGTTTCTTTCTTCCTGCTACAGACTTTCCTCCCAGTTAAATGGATGGCACCTGAAAGCATTTTTGACAATCTGTACACAACATTAAGTGATGTCTGGTCTTATGGCATTCTGCTGTGGGAAATATTTTCTCTTGGTATGTACTGTGGACATTTTCTTATGTGTAGTGATTAAGCTTTTTCAGTTCAAGCTGTTCTACTTAAAGTATTTCAGATTCTACAGTAAAAATATATCTGTGAAATCAACTGTTAATTATTCTTCTGTATGGGGTTTCAGATCCCAACATTAAGTGTGAGGTAGAACATCTATACTCTCCCAAAATTCTCCTTAGATTTTTTTCCAAGGTACTTTTTTTTTTTTTGCTAGAAAACTGAAAGCACTGAGTGAAAAGCTTTTGGAAAAACTTTTGTGGAAAAATATTGGTATGCCGGCCCAGGATGGATTTGCTGACTAATACAAGAAGGAACATGCTTTCCTTTTGCAATGGGGCACCTGGGGCTGCAGTCAGCCCAGTGGCTGGTTTGAAACAATCTCTTAATATACGTTTCAAAAGATCTCATCTTAGTCCCATTACAGAATGAAAACAAATGTCAATCTTCTGGGACGCTGATTTCTCGTTTCCAGGTCAGCAATGTTCACACAGTTGTTTATGGCAGAGTAAAGTGGTTATGACAACGTATAGCAGTTACAGACAATGTACAGTTCCCAGTTGGGAACAGGCTGGCTCTTTCCTCAGCCTGATTAATTACCCTCCTGGGTGGGTGGCTGGCCTGCTTCAGTAAACATGCATCGCCCAGATTTACTCTGAGCAGAATTAATCACGCCTGTATGGTATCTACTACTGCCCAACAGCAAGCCCAAAGCTAATGTCATTTTCTAGAATAAGTTGTCATGTAGCTACTTCTCAGAAAACAGCAGTTGTGCCAGTATTTACGGTATTGATTCCTGTAATCTCTGAGCATCATAGGATCCTCTAAATATCCATTCACCAGCATCCCTGGGAGGAATGGGAGTGTTGTTGGATAGCTCAGGAACTGAGGCACAGCTAAGCATGTTCTTCACTGCCCTGCCTGTAAGGAATGGTTCTGAAGTCCAGTTTTAGGTGAAAATCCTGCTTTTGAAAGGGCTGAGGTTTCTGGTGTAAATAAGGTGTTCCTCCTCTGCCTGAGAGAGATGATGTTTCTCAGAAAGCAAAACATATCCTTGGCAGCATTTATTAAGAAAGTCTACTTCGACATCTTGCTGCAACACTGACTTTAGCTTGAATGATCCTTTTACACATCAGCAATGCCTGTATGCTGTGGTCCCAAATGATCGCTCAACTGTATCAGTTCGGGGGCTGAGCCCAAACTTCGAGAACCCATGCACCCGATATGTTAGTTGTTGTCTAAAGCTAGCTGCCTAGGTGGGAAGACTTGGGTATGGAGGGGACTGGCTCATGCTAAGGCTTTGCCCGTACAGTTGCGATGAGGTGAGTAACTCAGGCCACGTCACTCTCAGCTGTTAGGCAGGTGTCAATGGCAATGAAACCAGACAGAGCAAGTGACTTGCCTAAGGTCACACAGAAAGTCAGTGGCAGAGCAGAGCCATGACCTCAGATCTGCCAAATGCAGGCTGATGACCTGTCCCAGGTATCATCCAACTTCTGTGCCCAGTCAATACATTCTATAAACACTGTAAAGGGATTTTTTTTCTAAGTAGTACCTACTTCAATCTTTCCTAGCCAATGTTTCACATCAGGGCTTAGTGTGGTCATCAAGACAATAGCCCTGATGTGAAACATGAGCTGGGAAAGATTAATTCTGATGGCATGTCAAATTATAACATTAACACTTTTTGACATGAACAGCAAGACAGTATTTGGGAAATCTGCATGGGTAGTCAAATATAGATTATTACTTTTTCTTCTCTTTTCTCTACAGGTGGCACACCATATCCTGGCATGATGGTTGATTCTACTTTCTACAATAAGATCAAGAGTGGATACCGAATGGCCAAACCTGATCATGCTACCAATGAAGTGTATGTGTGCATTTGGCTTTTCCACTCCTGGCCAATCTCCAGACAGTTTTGGGTTTAGTTTCTGTTTCGTTACTCATTTTTCTTTACAAGTTGGTTAAATTGGTTTCCATCTTGTCTGCAGGTATGAGATCATGGTGAAGTGCTGGAACAGTGAACCAGAGAAAAGACCTTCTTTTTACCATTTGAGTGAAATTGTGGAGAGCTTATTGCCTGGAGAGTACAAAAAGGTTTGCTGTTTGGAATTTTCTCTGTGTTTTCTATATACGGTTTTAGAGGGAATTATAAGTGTCGTTCTAGCCGGCAGAGCCATGAGCACTGAACTGACATATCCTAACCTATGTGAATTACGTGATTTGGACAGGGACATTGCATGTTCAGTTTCCGCATGCAAGCTTACTGAGAGAGCAGTTCTGCAATATCAGCTGGGAAGCAGAACTCTGTATTTCTAATGAAATCCTACCAGCTCAATTGTTCTACTAGAGAAGGGGTTTTATATATTTTCACAGGATTTTCTAGGCAGTGAAAGAATTCTAGAAAGGGACTACTTGGCCCATGGATATAATCTCCCTATCTCCCACTTTGGGCCCTGACAACAGCAAGTTTTCCCCTCATGCTTCTGATACCTCTGGATGAGCTCTGCCTGTCCCATCATTCAGTGTTTCATTTCCCCCCCTCTCCCTACCCCTTTTTCATATCTGTTTTTCTGCTCTGTGCTGCCACACTCACTCCTGCATCGTCTAAAACTTATATGTCACTTCTCCCTTCAAATCATTTGAAGATGCTGGGCTTCTCTATCCAATGTTGCTGGCTCATAGGGCAGAATATTTGCTGGGTTAATGAATCACAGCTACCCTTCTGAAGAAAGGCAGCCTTAGTCAATAGCATCTAATAAGGGGTTTGAAATGGATATTTTCAGAGCTATGAGAAGATTCACCTGGACTTCCTGAAAAGTGATCACCCAGCTGTCACACGCATGAGAGGGGACTGTGACAATGCTTACATTGGTGTCACCTACAAGAATGAAGACAAGTTAAAGGACAGGGAGAGCGGATTTGATGAGCAGAGGCTGAGTGCTGACAGCGGGTACATCATCCCCCTGCCTGACATTGACCCTGTTTCTGAAGATGAGCTTGGCAAAAGGAACAGGCACAGGTAGGTGCAGTTTACAGATGATGTAGCCCACAGTCACTGTTCGGGGTCATGTTTGGCAATGTGTATTAGCACTTTTTAGCATCCTACTCCACAAATGCTTTCCTTAGCTCTGTTGAAACTACTTATTGGGAAAGTCACATGTAAATACGGTAGTGTGACTTGCCACAGTATTTTCATGGAAAAAACCTAATTTTGCTTCTTTTGTGACTGCCAGGGGAAGGGGACTGCTGGATGGCTGCTCCTGTGTCCTGTGTGTCACTGGGACTCCCTTGTTAACTTGGACAAGTCCCAGCAGCTGTCTGGTGGCTCTGTGGGCACATTTTGCAACACAGCTTGCCCCTACAGCTCAGTGCCTTGGAGCTGCATATAAGATCTCAAGGGATTGATTTGTTCTGTGTGAGACCAGCTCCAAAATATGGAAGAAGTTGTTTTTAATACCTTCCATAGTATTCTTTCAACTGACAGCAGCGTATCCAGGACTTTTTACTGGTCCTTGTCAGCCTGCATGACTGATTCCACTACAGCACAACTGTACAACTCCCTTGCTGTGAATGGCGGGGGTTTAATTCAGCACTTAATTCATAGAAACCTAGAAACTTTTTTTTTTTTAAATATTTTTGTGCTATTTCAAGAGGGGCGTGAATGAAGTCTCTAAAAAGCATTATCCAGATTAAGATTTATTACCTCTCTCTGTTATTCTTATTATTATCTTATTGTCTGTTATTGTTACCTTATTTTCACCTGACCTCCCTAGATTTACGTAAGTGACCTATTGTCACAGCAGCATCATAAATCTATTTCTCTAACGAGTCTCTGGCAGAAGGTACTCAGAGGAACATATGAACAACCTGCTCCTTTGAATTCCAAGGTGGTTCATTACTCCAGATACCTCATTACTGAGACAGAAGATGTGCCATGTCCTAAGAAATGGGCAGTCAGAGTCGCCTAAGATTGCACTGTGGGTCAGAAAACATGTGGGTGTGGGTGTGTTCAGTTCTGCTAGAGACTCAGCCACATTCGCCGTGGATTTTACCTCTGAGGTGTTTGTCTCTTCCAGTTCCCAGACATCTGAAGAAAGTGCCATTGAAACTGGTTCCAGTAGCTCTACTTTTATCAAGAGAGAGGACGAGACCATTGAGGACATTGACATGATGGACGACATTGGGATCGACTCCTCAGACCTGGTGGAGGACAGCTTCCTGTAACCCCACAGACACCTTCCAGCTCTGCACACGGGGAAGCTTGCTGTGTCGTCTACAGACTTCTGCTCCACAGAGAAAACCACTTTATTGAAATGTCAAGGATGTGAAGAGGAGATGGATTTGTACAGAGAAACTCCCAGCGATGGGCAGAGGAATCAGCCTGAGTAGGAATGAAAGAGACATGTTGAAGATGGATTTTTTTAGTGTTGCTTCTTGCAGTACTTCAGTAGCATCTCAGTGTTGTTTGCCATTTGACCTTGTAGGAGGATGAAGGAAAAGGCCACAAACAGACCAGTTTTGTGTTTCAAGGGCATTCATATAACTTTGATGGATCAAATTTCCACTGCAGCAATACTTCACCATTGTAATTATGTAAATAACTGTCTACTCAAGGATCTTTTGGGGTGCACATTGAACATTTGCCATGGATTTTAGAAAAGATTGTTCATGAATTTTGTGTACTTCCTCCCTCAATCTCAATGTCAGCTGCTGTTGAACTATCATGTGAATTGAAGAACATGCAAAAACCACTTTTGGACCAAAAAGATCTAAAACCACATGGGACTGACCGGTACTACAAAACATGTAACTTTTTACCATTAATGCAAGTAAAGAGGAATAATAATAATAATTATTATTATTAAAACCCAGTCTATAATAGGTGTTAGAAACCTAGTAAGGCTTTATTAACTATAGAAGATAGCTGTTTTCAAGAGAATACTACTACTGTTTTCAGTAACACTAAATGTATATTTTATAATTCATTGTCCTTCAGTAAAAGCACAGTCTCAAGAAACTTTTTGAAGTACAAGAAAAAAGTTTATGACCTGAAAATTTTAATGAAACAATTTTTTTCTTCAGCTGTACACACTATGGTAAAGGCTCTGGTTAGGTAAAACTACTTTAACATGGAGAAAAATTTAAGATTTAGTTCTCTGTCATGAGCTGAGTAGTTCTTCTAATCAGATATACTAGCCCTCTGATTAAGTTAGGTTCTAAAAATTTAATTAAAAAAATGTTATGCCAGATTTCCAAGGTGGTTAAGAATGGAAGGTTATGATAAACCACTAGCAACATCCCAATATTAGTGTTTCATTGATACTTAAAAGAAATATTATCCTGGGTTTAGCTGTGAAGAATCAATTTGATATTTGAACTGCTTAATGAACAAAGATGTCTCTCCCAGCCTGCAACTCCAGATTAAATAAGCAGAAATAATTCTGCAGCAAATAGTCTTGTCTTAGTTTTCAGGTTTAAATAGGAACAGAAAACACTGACTGTTATCTTTGCAGACTGTAACAACAAATGGTAATTGCTTCCAAGAGTGTTTTTCAGAAGAAGGTGCATGAAAAGGAACCTGCTTTTAGCCTGCAATAGTTGTTTTTTGACACCACTTACAGGAACAAAAAGTATTATGATTACTGCTATCACTGTACGATATGTTATTGAGATATGATGCTTCGGAAGACTTACATGTGAACAAAGGTACATCACTGAGAAGGGCCCCATCCTTTCTGGTGCTCAACTTTCAAGCTTAATCTTAACTCAGTGCGATGAGCACCTTGCAGGGTGTGCTCAGCCTCTGGCACGACACAAGCAATGCAAATGCAGTGCACACTCATCCCTGTGTTGCAGTATTTTTCCTAGGAAGTGTGAAAGCCGGACCAGCAGTAACCGACAGAACAAGCTGCCACGTTAAACTACAGTTTAACTTGAAATGGCCCTAAGAAAAGCTACCCAAGTCCCCTTGACTTAACTTGTTGTGGACAGTTGTGGATCAAATGAAAGTAAATGTAGTATTGTCAATGTTACAGGCAAATAATTCTGGTTCTGGGTTTCAAAGTGTCACCAGCTGAGGCCACCACGTACAAGCGTACTGTAGATGTGAAAACAGGACTTGAAGCGAGGCACCCATATTTTCAACCCTGATGGAGGCTGACAATCAGAAAGAACTGTGAGTGATGGTATATCCTCCATCTCTTGCAGTCAACAGATCAAGACCGAATGTCTTCTTGGGAGCCATGCTCTAACCAAACACATGCCACTGAGCTCTGTACGGGGACAACTGTGAAACATAAAGACTCTCTGTACAGCCAGGACAGATGGAGATGATATAGTCTCCCTCCAGCTATGAACTATGAATTGAGGAAACACAAATTGTCTATTGGATATCCCAGATATCTGAATGGCCACTTGAGACCACACATGCCTTAATTTGCATGTGTAGTCATTACAACGACATATGCAAATTAGGCAAGCAATTTCACCTGCATTTTTGCACATGGCCTAGTGTTCTTCAGGGTTTGAAAATCAGCCCCAGCACGTTTTATTACACCAGTTACTGGAATCTAAGGACATTTTCATGCAGTCTCCCTTTTCCCTCACCAGTTTCATTCTGTATGTCACAGCGCATCTCGGGGCTAGACCCAAATGGTGGATGTGAACCAGAGCTGGCTCACTTTCCAATGCATGATGATGTTGATTCTCCATCCTGTCATGAATATCATATAGATGAACTGCATCTGTGGCAGGGGTCTAGCCAAACCCAGCTCACTGCAGGCTTGGAATCAGATAAGCTGGCCTGGAAACTGGAATGAGAAGCAGAGAACGAGAGGGATTTACTGGAGAGAGAGAAGTGTGAGAGGATGATTTGTTTAGTTTTACAATATTATCAGTATTACAGACTTTTTCTTTTATGGCTTAATTTTTGAGAAGCCACTGGAAGAGATATTCCCAAACCTTTTGCTACAGTAATTGTATAACGACAATCAGCATTAGCCTAAGAAACACAGCTTTTGATTTGGAATGGCCAACCAATTCCTTACAGCGTGGTCTGCAACTTGTACAAAATGGTCCTATTACATGATGAAGGACGTGAGATATGGTGATGTTATACATCAATATGTATATAAGTATTTTTATATAGACTTCTAGAATACTGCCAAAACATTTATGACAGCTATATCACTGCCTTTGTTTATATTTTTTTTTACTGTGATATATTCCACAGGCACGTTAACTGTTGCACTTTGAATGTCCAAAAGTTATATTTTAGAATAATAAAAAAGGAAGTGTTTCCAAAATGGTGGCTGTTGTGAAATGTTTGAAGAAAGGCAAACTGGCCAGAGTGATGGTAGGCACAAAATGTATTTCAAAATGCCCCTGTTGATATTTTGTCTTTGAAAAAAATCCTGTAAATTAAGATCTCTATATTTCAATAAATGATATATAATTTAAGGATATGTGAGGGGTCTATACTCACTTATTGAAAGATGGTTATAAAGAATCAGTCTTGCTTGCGGTTTTTTTCCCCCCAAAGGTTTTTGGTTAATTGAGTGCTTTGCAAAGCCACTGGGCAGCAATGGCAAGCAGGTCTCTGAGCCCCTCCAGTGGGCAAAGTGGGGAAATGCCTGTGGCATATGACCTGGATAGCGAGTGACATATGTGGGGAGCCATGTTGTCCCCCAAAACATGGCAGGTGCAGTGATCCAGTGGCTGCTGCCTGGATGTGCCCTGAGATGGCCACTGGGTTCTCTGCACAAGATGAAACCCTTCTTCACCTTGGCACTGTGTGTGCTGGGGAGTTCAGTGCCTGCTGGTCTGCACACACTGAGGAAAGGGGGCACATGGGGTGCAAACAGACATGCTGCACTGCATGTTTGCGATGTACACTCACCGCTTCTAGCACCAGTGTACAGCAACGGGTTTTATGCAAAGGTTGCTTTTAACAAGGGACTCGAAGTGACTTGTGTCAGTCTTTAGCCTAAATCTTTTGATGATTACAGAGGATTAGATAGCCCCACCTTGAAACAGCCATGGTTTGTCTGCCTCTGGCTGCAGGGTTTTTTTGAACTTATGCTGAGCTCACCTTCTTTATGAATCAAACCAGATTTTGTTCTATGATTCTGTGCTCCCGCAGTAATTAATTTTGCACAGTGGATGTAACTAAATGTGAATTAGAGAATTGCAAGATTTCAACCTGAAAACAGAGTTAAACTTGTCAGCTGCACTTCCTGCACTGGAGCCTGTCCTGGTTTGCCAGCAGGAGCCAGGCAAGGATGGCCGTGGGAAAGCCTTGTGAACAAGCGAGTTAGCAACCTCTTGTCCATGGAGTGGTCACTGTTGTTAAAATATGCTTGGAGATCAACTCTCCGTCTAACAGCTCCTCTCCTTCACCACTTCCTCACAAAGTAAAACCTTTCCTTGCTTCATACAGGGTACAGCAGCCTGGGCTCTTGCCTTAGAATAGAGTTAGAGCAGGTTCCTTCTCCTTTGCATCCTTGCTGAAGAGGAGTCTTTATCCTATAACACTGCAATGCTTACTGCCACCCTCTCATCAGGGGTTTGGGAAAGAGTCATGGCAGTGCTTATGTTTGTATGTCTGTCCTGCTCAGTCATGCACCTGCCCTTCTGGAAGTTCAGCAGCTGTGTGAGACATGAGGACTGATGGACTCGTTATTCCTGCTGTGCACAGTAAAGAGTGGTGGTACTAAAATCCCTCTCTGTGCAAGAGCCTGCAGCTGGGTACAGAGCTCAGATTCAGTTCTCCATCCTCATCTCCCCCTTTGCAGAGTGGGAATGCAATCTCCCGTGCCTAGGGTATGGCTGTGTGCATCCGCATCAGGGAGCGTGGACAGTGAGTGTCTCACCCTCTTGCTGAAGTAGATCCATTTTGGGCAAAAGCCTAACCCTGATAACCCATCACCACTGATAACTACAGTCTGGGTGTCTGGCAGGAGTCCTGCTCATTATCTTGCTCCCTGTGTCAAGGCCTCTGCAAGTATTTGGCTGGAAATGTACCAAGGGAGCGCACAGGCATGTGGCAGAGGCAGTCTGCCCAGGAAAGAGGAGCTGGGGGGAGAGCAGCACTGTGCCCGGAGCAGTGGAGAGGGGCAGGCTTCTGGCCAGGATGGGAAAGGAAAGGTAGGGAATGGCTTTCCATGTGGGCCCTATGCAGGAGACTTCAGTGTATGCAGGTAAACAGACTTTTGGCTAAGCTTCTGGATTGCTATGAGTGATGCAAAAGGGGAGCAGCGGGTTCATCAGCCAGAAGCGAGTTATCCACCCACCCCAAGATGCTCCTGGTGTCTCTAGGAACCTGAGGCACAGTGCCCTTGCAACTGTCTCAGCAAGACAACTGTCTTCCATTGCCTTATCTCCACTGTTAGTGGTTGTGTGGTATGGGAGCTGTGGCTGGTGTAATCCCCAGGGAAGATCAGAGGAAAGCACAGGAAAGCCTTTTGTGTGCTCAAAAACAAAGAGGGAAAGTCACCTCATGGACCTGGGCTGGCCTATGAAGTTGGCATCTGAAGCACAGTCTGTATGCTGTGGGAGCCCCATCACCGATGCCTACAGCAAGGCAAAGGGTTGAACTCGACACTTGTGGGCTTGTCAACCTGGCCCCATCTCTGTCATGCACGCCTTGGCACAGCCAGCTCGCATGAGACCGAAACACAGTGGGTGGCGGAAGAGGCACCAGCCCCTTCTTCTGCTGACACTGGTGTTCAATGCCTTTCAAAGGGAAAACTCATCTAACTTCCAACCCCAATTCATCTCCACCCATATACATAGAGGTAAGGATTTAGGACACCTTTAAAAATTCCAATTTTTCCTTACCTTTTTAAACACCTTTACTGAAATAAAGAGCCAAACTTTTCCAAGTTGGCCACAAGATGGAAGCATCAGACAAAAATCTGTTAAACAGTTCTTTTCCTCATCCCTCTTCTGTTTTTGTTCCTACAGCACCACAGATGTGCTGCCCCTGCAGAGGCAGAGCAGCTGGAGCCTCTACAGCAATAGGATGTAAAGGAATACATACGGTGTCCATCAGCTCCAAATGTTTTGTCTGGAACAACTTTGAACCTGTCATGATAACCATAGTTTTCCATAGGATGAGAACCGAGGCAGACACTCCTTTTTAAGACTAAGTATGTACTCAAGTCTACCCTTACAAAAGGGAAAACTGAAACAGCATCATGGAAGTCAGGGAAGTTACCTGGGATTTTTCTGGGCCACAGTTACCCATTTTGTTTTACGGCATACAGCCCAAATTCTGCAAAGCTGGAAACTTCACTGGCAACGGCCATGCTATCCCTGATGGAGCTGAAGGACACTGCCTTTTGCCTCAAAAAACTTACCTCTGATGGAGAGAGGGAAGGTTTTAGAACAAAATACAATTTTAATTATGGTTAGGAGCGAGACCCTCAGCTGAGACTGTGTCTGTCTCCACTGCATTCATTCTTTTGTTGATTTAGTATTGTGCTGATGTTAGATGAGGAGCCATATGCACTGTTGAGCTGAGGGACAGATTCACGTGCCTTTGTGGTATTCAAAAAAATAGAGAGTTGGGACTAATATAGCCAGACCCCCAAACTCTAACCCCCAGAAGGCATGCATGTTCAAGGATTATAGAATAATAGGATGTCCTGAGTTGGAAAAGACCCACAACGATCATCGCGTTCAACTCCTGTCCCTGCAAAGGACAACCCAAAATTCACACCGTGTGTCTGAGGGTGTTGTCCAAATGCTTCTGGAATATTGTCAGGCTTGGAGCCATGACTACTTCCATGGGAAGCCAGTTCCAGTGCTCCACCACCCTCAGGTTAGTTCAAGTTTGTAAGCTATTCTAAATCCTGCATCTATCTGATGTATCAGACACTGCTGTATTCATACTGCCATTAACACAGCTGTGCTCTGCCAGCAGGAACATCACCTGCTTTATCATTTCTCCATAAAAGTGATGCTAGGTTTGTAAGAAGAGGAATGCGATTTATTAGACCAGCTGATACAGCTGGAAAAAATGAGTAGTAACTTACATCAGGACTTGAGGTAAAGCTTGGGAATCTAAAAACTGGGCTGTCTTTTTCAGCTCTATTAATTGGCCTCACAAAAGACATCTGCATATCACTTCTGGGTGGCTGAGACAACCCCCATTGTATTGCAGCAGTAGCATGTGTCAGCTGATGCCCAAATCTTAGAAACACCTATTTAAGGCAGCTCTAACCTTTAAAATTGGAGCCATTTTGCCGAAGTAAGCCAAGTGTGTGTGCACTACCAGAAACAGCCCTGCAAAAAAGTGGTTTCCACCAGCAAGTGTACTTGGGTGTATTTGTATTTATTCCAATTGCATTTGTGAGTTCGTTGATTTATTGTTCTCAGAAGTAGAGGGGATTTTTTTGCTCACAATCTATTTGACATGCAAAATGATGGGTGCTTTGGTAGGTAAAATGCTGCTGTATTGATATGGGAACAACGTCAATGCTTTAAAGCCAATCTCCAATTATAAAGAAGAGTCTACTGTTGTCATTTAACCTGGCATGCTCTATGACACAGACCAGAGGGTTTTCCCAAATTAATTCCCATTTGAACCAGAGCCTGTCATCTAGAAAAAAAGCAGTCTTTTCTCATCTCTGTGAATCCTTGTGTAAATATCAGGTTTTGCAGCTGCTTACAAGTGAGACAAGTGATATTAGTTCAACACTCTGGGCATGCACCAAACCAAGACTTATATTTCCATACTGTTTGCTCAGAGGAGCTCAGAAAACTGTTAGCCATCATTTCTAGTCTGATCAGCTGGATGAGCAGGGGAGTGGGATTTCATCAACATATTTCAATCACTTTCAGTGTATTTTCTGGTGGCTGCCTTTGGCAGTTTTGGTTATGTGTGTACAATACTCTGATGCTCTGTGTATGAAACAGGAGTTCCTGTGGCTGGAACTGGCCTGAAGGAGGGAGGATGCCTGTAGCTAAAAAAATGGTATAATGTTTCTACACAGTATGAAAATGCGGTTGAATTTTGAGTGTTTTCCCTCCCTGACCCAAGACCTTCTCATGATTTTCCTAGCTGTGCCTCCCTGTTGGATGGCCCAGGGAGATTGTTCTGAGCAGATCAGGAGGGGTAACACTGCCAACTCCCCCGCCAGGCTTCGGTCAGAGCTGCTTGCATTTGGCTTTTACGTATGCAAAAGCAGGGATGGACAGAGGACCCTCTATACTAAACCCAGCTACAACTTAATGTAGCAACACAGAGGACTGGGCCGCTGCCTTTAGCTGCAGACACAGGGGACTCTCCATGCTCTGTTACAGCTGTGGGCTGGTCAGGAGATGCTCTTCCCGGCTGCAACGCTGCTGCTTAAAGACTTGGCATGACTGGTGGGATGATAGAATTATAGAATCATAGAATCATTAAAGCTGGAAAAGACCTCTAGGATCATCAAGCCCAACTGTCAACCCAACACCACCATGTCTCCTAAACCACGACCTGAAGTGCCACGTCTACACATCTTTTAAATACCTCCAGGGATGGTGACTCCACCACCTCTCTGGGCAGCCTGTTCTAATGCCTGACCACTCTCTCAGTCAAGAATTTTTCCTAATATCCAATTTAAACCTCCCCTGATGCAGCTTGATGCCTGTCACTAATGACCTGGGAGAAGAGACCAACACCCACCTCACCACAACTTCGTTTCAGGTAGAGCACGATAAGGTCACCTCTCAGCCTCCTTTTCTCCAGGCTAAACAACCCCAGTCCCCTCATCTTCTCCTCATAAGACTTGCTCTCCAGACCCTTCACCAGCTTTGTTGCCCTTCTCTAGACACACTCCACCACCTCAATGCCCCTTTTGTAGTGAGGGGCCCAAAACTGAACACAATATTCAAGGTGCGGCCTCACCAGTGCCGAGTACAGGGGCACGATCACTTCCCTGCTCCTGCTGGCCGCACTATTCCTGATACAAGCCAGGATGCTGTTGACCTGGCATATTCTGGTGGTGTTTTGTTGTTGTTGTGGGTTTTTTTTCTGCTGTCTTGCTAAGACTGCATGATTTGTTCAAAGGTGTATTTGACTTGGCTTTTTTTCCTCCCACCCACCCTTCTCAACTTCCCCTCTGGAGAAGTGGGCTGGGAGGTCTGCTGCATCCTTGCCCTGCTTCAGGCCTGGACCACACCAGCTGCTGCCAAAGGCCAGGGTTGAAGGGGTCCAGCACCACTCCAAGCTGCTCCTGAGAGTCTGCATAGCTAATGTGCTTCCACAGATCCTCCCTGGATCCTCGGCTGTTCCCCTGGCAGTGAGAAACCCTCAGAATTAAATACCGTGAAAAAGCGTTGTTGAAAATGTTCAAGAGAAACTGCATTTTGAGAGAATATGCGTTTGAAAATGTCAGCATTCTGTAAAAGAAGAAGAAGAAAAAAAATGGTGCGAATATATGTTGCTTTGCTGTCAAAAACTGAGCAGCCCAAACCTGTCCTGAGCTGCCAAAAATTAAAAACTTTATTTTTTGGCTTGAATATTTTGGTATTCAGATTTTCTCCTGAAAGTGCCATGTTCACTATGGAGAATGTAGAAAGCAAGCTTTTGGTTTTTTCCCCCTGTTGAAATACGCTTTTACCTTCTCCCTCCTGAGAAGGACCCCCCCTTCCCATCCTGCATGTTATGACATCTTGTGCTGAGACCAAGACTGTGCTGCTGCAAGGACCTTTCATAGGAACAGCTGTTAGAAGTTGCCTTGCAACTCCAAGGAAGTATTTATCAGGATTTCTTAGCCTGGCAGCTTCCAAAAAAATTGCCAGCAGAGGACTGGGGCATGAGGGCTGCCTCCAGCGGGGTGCCACTCACGCTGCGGGCAGGAAACCGGCAGCGCCTGCCCAGGCATGAAAGATGCATTTTCTTTCTCTGCTCTGTCCTGCGGCAGTTGGCTATGGGAGACAGTAAAAGCCTCCTTTTCTGGGAGCATCGCTGACGCAAAGGCTCACACGCATGAGCGAGAACACAGCGGCATTTTTGTGCGGGCACATGCCTGCCTGCCTGCCTGCCCACAGGGCACTCCCCTTTATATCCCAGGACCGATGCAAAGGAGGGCTCTGAACCCCACCATGGCCTTGCAACTTCATGCTGGTCAGAGACACTGCCAGCACTGCCTGGGTTTTGCCAGCCTCCGGGGCAGGGCTCATGTATTGGGTCTGTCTGAGATGGAGTTAATTTTCCCTTTAGTAGCCCTCGTAGTACTGTGCTTTGCATTGGTAGCTAGAAAGGTGTTGATAACACACCAGTGTCACTGCTACTGCTGAGCAGTGCTTGTACAGCATCAAGGCTGTTTCTTCAACATTCCTCCCTCACCAGTAGGCTGGGGGTGGGCAAGATCTTGGGAGGGGACGTAGCCATGACAGCTGACCCAAACCGACCAAAGGGATATTCCATACCATATGATGTCTGCTCAGCAATAACAGGTAAGAGAAAGGAGAGGGAGGAGGGGGGCATTTGTTATTATGACGTTTGTCTTCTGGAGCAACTGCTACATATACTGAAGCCCTGTTTCCCAGAAAGTGGCTGGACATTGCTTGCTGATGGGAAGCAGAGAATAGTCTTTTGTTTTCCTTCGCTTCTGCATGTGGCCTTTGCTTTTGCCTTATTTAACTGTCTTTATATTGAGCCATGAGCTTTTTTCCATCTTATTTTCTCCCCCCACCATCCTGATGAGGAGGGGAGTGATAGAGCAGCTTGGTGGGCACCTGGCATCCAGCCAAGATCAACCTAACACAGGTTGTAAAAGACATCACCTCTGTCTGTGAACCTGCCGCATGTTAATCTTGAGACCATCTCAGCTAAGGGAGCTCTGCTGCACCAGCACTAAATTTTGTCACAATGCTTCTAAGGTTGTCTTCTTCTGCACCAAAGACTGAGCAGGGGGCTTGTGAGAGTGCTAAGTCAGCAGAAGGGAAGGGTTTTCTCACATATCTACAGAATGGTGGTGATGTAGCTCATGGCAGACCTCTCTCCTTGTCTCCTCCTCTCTCCAATAATATGTGTCTTGTCCCAACACCTTGTCTGCCACGCTGTCCCCAGGCTCCTGTTGTGTTCCTCCAGCCACATGCGTAGTGCTGGCCTTACTGCTGAGACCTGTCTGGCTCATGCCACAGGGGAACAGTCTACTGGGTCTGGTTTGGTAGACCCCTCCAACAACAGCAGGTGGGACTGGATCAGCTGCTGATGAGGGAGGTAGAAGGACCCCCATACAGTTGTGTGTGGTGGAAGAGGGAATGGGACCATGGAAGCACTAGGACAGGGTAACTATCATCATATAACACACCCTACAGTCCTAGAAAGGCTCAAACCCTGCCAACATTGTCCAGGACAAAGCACCTCTGTCTTCATTCACACAGGAGCATTGAGCAAGGATCTGGCCAAGACCAGTAAGTCCAGAAGTGTGACACTTCTGGACCACCTAGAGGGACAATTAAGGATTTTGCCTTGAGGAAATCACCAGGAGAACTTCAGAAAACCACAAAAGCAGCCACTTTGTCCCAGCCCTGCACTGAAGGGGGCTCTTTTAGGGCTCAGAGGATTTTGTGGTTCTGCCTTGAAGTTTCTTACTTCTAGGTGTGCTTACCACTGCTCAAGACACCCTCCCTGAGTTTTGTGCATTGACACCTCTCTTCTAGTGAGTGGTCTGAGAGCTTTTTTGGCACTGTCCAGAAATTAGAGGATAGGTAACCTGAAAATATCATAGCAGTCCACTGACTGATTTTACTTAAGTCAAACAGCTGCCAGAAGGCAATAGCAGTGGTAGTTCCCTTACTATAATATTGCTGTTGGCAACCTGGGCTGGATTTGAACAGCTGACAGCTGATCCTCCTGTCGATGCTTCAAACCACCCGTTCTTCTTTTTAGCTACAGTTTTATGTCAAGTAGCCATGCAGCGGCTAAAATGCTCATAAATTATGATTTTACGATACTCCTATATTGTTGAACTTGATGTGATGTCATGAGATTGGGTTGTTTATATATATGTAACTGTACCTTCTTCTCTCTTTGAATGGTCAAGAACTCCAAATATAGGTCATCTGTTGCATTGAAATATATCCTCTGCATCTTTCATGAAATTAAAATAAACATTTTGCTTATTTTTTTATTTCATTAAAACACCTGCCAGAAAGTTTTGAGAATATTTGGAAGTTTTATTTTTTTAAATGAATCTGGAATAAACAAGGTGAGAATGGGTTTAATTTAGTAAAAAACCCCTCATCTTTATAAAACATTTTAACAATATCAATGACAAATCAATTATTCTCTATCTTATGTGACTCACAGCCTAGGCTGAGATCAAATCTTTTTAGTAGAGCAGGCACATCTTGAAGACATACCATTTTTGCTAACCATTGAATTTTTCTGGCTTTAGTAGTTCTGCAACTAGAAGTGCTCAAAGGCTGGACACAAATACTGGTGTTTCAAAGCAACAGAGAATATGATTTTGTCGCAGAAGTTATACATCTTTCAAACTTTTCATTATGTTAACTTGACTACATCAAAAGGGTTTGTTGAAATTTTATTTAAAATATAGACATGCAGTTTCAGCATGTGACCTTAGTTGTCACTGATTGTGTAGAATAAATTCTGCTAAATACACAGATTCACAGCTATATGTCTGCTCAAAAGGGCCATAGTTTCTCTCTGGAGAGAAAACTTTGCATGAAAATTAAATTATTGTTTTGGATGGAGTAATGAAAGCAAAAGCTGCCAGGTAATAAAAGGGCCCTAGGGGAGCTGGAGGAGCAGGGACTATCTGTACAGTTCCAGTATACCCATCCCCACCACGCCCCCCAGCTCAGGCTGCAGCAAGTTCAGCTCTTTTTGCAAAGAAATTGGCAGAAATGTTCCTTAGCATGCAACAGCTAGAAAGAGGCAACTGGCACATGCTTGCCTTTCCTGCTTTCCTCCCTCTTAATTCTGCAAACAGGTCATTATGGAAGTCACAAACCAGCAATACTATTGTCCTTTCTTGTCCTTCCTCTCCCTTAAGGCCACATCACCTCCATGATATGTTAGTGGTCGGTACTTTGGAAAATCAGTTTGATTCCTTCTTCCTGCAGGTGCTGTGACTCATTTGCCTGAACAGTGCTCTGGAGGACACAGATGCTTTACTTGGTGCTCACTGCGGTACTTTGCTCCATGCTTACTGGAATACTTTGAATCAGAGCTCGGTCTTGGGTTTAAAACCTACAGATTTCGAAGGGACATACCTGTGAGTGACTGTTGAGGAACACAGCTAGATTGTCTCTTTAAAAAAATAAGTATTTTGATGCAAAAGCTGCCCATTGGAGAAAAGAAAGAAAAAACAGAGAAACAGTATTATCAAAACAATAAATAGACAATATGCACCAGCCCCCCAACACCATCTCCAGAACTTGAGTTCATGACCCCTCGGTCCTTTGTAAATGGATGTCCATTCCCATCTCTGCTTCCAATATATTATCAAAGAGTTATCCAAGATGTCCTCATGCACTGTTTCATCCCTATTCACCTTCTGGTACAAGTCTGGAAAGATTCCTACTGACATAGAAGGATTTTGACTCCAAGTCTGTCTTGATTATATAGTGTGCAATATACTTCTCACTGGCTGACCTTATTAGCCCTGATAGATGTCTAGGGGGCAAAATGATGATGGTGCTCAGGAAAAAACCTGAAGCATTGCTGTACTGAATAACAAAAAATCATAGGCTGGTCCTCCAAGGCATGATTTAAAACCAAGGCAAAACATGCTGGGTTCTTTCAGTGCCATTTGGTGGACTTTCAGGTTTTGCTTGCTTCACGTGATGATGGTTATCTGCAATGGTGAGAGCTAGCAATGCACTGTGTACAAATGAAAGTGAAGAAGCTGTGATGCCAGCAGCTGGGACTTCTCCATCCAATGCAAAGACATGGCAAAGCAATCTGATACAGTACATAGCCAGTCCAACTCTCCTTCTGCTAGCACAGAAGTCCACAGGAGTTCACAGAAGATTTTAGGGCTGCTTCTCCAGAACTTCATTCTCTGGGAAAAAGTAGTATTATGTGCATATTCACCTGATTTGGCAGGGAAAAAAAATTCCTTCCTTTTGCCTTTTTCAGTTTGCTAGTAACTGTAAAAATGAGAATCCCAGAAGCTGTTGCTAAACAGTACTAGAGTTTTCCTGGATGAGGTTTAATAATTAATAGTAATTTGACTAAAACCAAAAGAAAGTTCAAGGGCTATACTCAATAGGAGATCCAGGAACTGCCTTCAGTCTCAAGTATTCACACTTATAAAGCAGAACTTCAAGAAATGGTGATTAACTTCTATTTTTCTCCCCCATTTTCACAAAGGCCAGATTTATAATCTGCTTATATGCAGTCATTTGCATGTAAGAACATAAATACCCGTATTCCCTTATCAGGTTGAGTTGTTTGTCTGCTTTTTGTCTTCTGCAGGTTCAGACGTCTGTGTGTACACAGTTGCAGGTGTATGTGCAGGGTCTGGTTTGGATCTGATACTTCTTTCATCTCATCCATTCCTAGGGAGGCAGCGTTGAGCATTTCATATCTCTGGAGTCCGTTTCCTTTAGCGGCTCCTTGTCATTTCCTAGCAGGGTTTGTCTCTGTATGTGAAGGCACAGCTGGAGAGGGGTGGCGTTTGTCCTTTTTTTCCTACAGCTACCCAGTCTGTGTGCGTGGAATCTGTCAAGGAGGCTGCAGGCCTGGGTCACAATGCGGAGCAGTAGAACAGGGTGACCTCAAACTCTTCCCAAGACACAAATCATCTCCCTGGTTTAAATTTTGTACTTCTTGGGGTTTTAGATGTATATTCTTTTTCACTTTTTGCTTCTTGGAAATTAAATTTATAAGGAATGGAGAACTGAGAAGCAAAACTGTGTTTTAGGCTAATGAGAAGTGGCAGGAAAAGGGCAGAAGCACGTCCACAGGTAGGGAAGGTGCTAGAGATAAAATGAACCAAAGTTAAACCTTGCTCAAAGTTTGCAGCAAAGGAGCAGCTGCAGGTAAAGAAAGGGCAATATCAGAGGCAAAGCTGGTGTTTATACAGCAGCTGTGAAATCAAGGGCAGGTACTAATAGACTTCCTTCAATTTGTATCACACTATAGCTGTCATTTAACAATAATGTTAAATAGCGCTGAAAGCTGAACTTAAAATGTACTTTTCTAGACTGATTTCACAAAAACTCCCATCCAAGCTGTGATAAAGCTGGCGCTATTTATCAACAGAATGAGGACTGGGTCCTCTAGGAAGACCACATCTTACCATGGGAATCTCTACCTTTGTTTGCTAAAGGCATGCTGTCAAAATGATACCTGCTTATTTCCTAAAATGAACTAAAAGTAGCTTGAGGATTACACCTGTCTTTGTCAATTTCTGTCATTAAACAACTCCCTGTCTCCAGTTTCATGCTTTATTCCCTGCTGGTGTCTAAAGGATGCATGCTGACAGCTGAGGAAAGCGACTGTTGTGAAACACTGGCACTGCCTGTGGGGCCGTGATCAGCAGCAAGACTAACTGGTGAGTCTGGGTGAGTTGTTTTCTTTTGTTTTGATCAATCATTTAGCATGAGAAAAATGTGGCTTTGGCGGATCTGGCACTGCTCACTAATTGGGCTGGATGTGCAGATTGACTAAAGCACATGCTTATGGTTTGGGAGATCCAAGTTCAACTCTGCCATCTGCTTGAAGCCTTGTTTTCCTGCCGTCCTGGTTGTGCAGGCTCTGGGTTGAGCAGGGCTGGCAGGTGCACAGTCTCTCTCGCTGAAGCTGTTACACTTTGCATATGGAGATTAAATATTTATTAGCGCTGATGGTCCTGGGTGTCCCAGCTCCCACCTGGGTGCCCTAGTCACTGCACTGTAATGCTCCCTCTGGAGCAATCAATTCATGTTCAAATGTAGTGTGCGAAGCGAGACCACATCAAGGGGAGAGACTGAAGAAGCTTTTCAGTGCTGCACAACAGTTTGCAAGGGTAAGACAGTCTCCTGGGAAAGGGATGCAGGTACAAAGCTCCTTGTACAGAGGAAAGCAGGGCAGAACTGCTGTTTCCTTCACCCTGAACATGCGCTGAGCCTGTGGCTCTGTGGGGTTCCCCTTTGGGTGTGGAGACTTCTCCAGTCTCTGAGCTATGCAAAGGGCTGCAAAAAGCATTTAAGAAGCTTGACCCTACAGGGAGATTTTAAATCCTTTGCACTAGGGTCCTCACCTGGCTACTTTGAGGGATCTCTGTAGATCAGATGAGCTGGAAACAAGTGGAGGAGATACTTGGGAAAAGAGGCACAATACCTGGTAGAACAAGACGAACTAGAAATAGCTGCATTCTTTTTTGGCTTTTATCAATTCAGGTGAGATGCATTAAAGTATTTCTGGGAGCTAGAGACCACCACAATCAACAGCACAACTGCAGAACTGAATCCTTCCTTCAAAACCTCACAGGCCATAGTGGGTAAATATAGTTCAGACACAAATATGTTTTCAGATGAACAGTGTTCTTTTAAATCTTTTTTTCTCTCTTCTAAGAGTGCCAAGTAGTGCCAGTTTGGAAGTAATTTCTGAAATGTGGACATCTGTCTTCTAGGATCTGTACTGAAAACACCATCTTTTTTCATATGGCTCACCAAACAACCCATTCATTAGTAACTAGTTTCAGTCTGTAATGACTTTGGGTCTGATTCATAGTTGCAACTCTTGAGCTTTGTGCCATTGTCAGTGGGGTTTGCATTAGCATAAATCTGGGGTGCAGAAGTGAATCTGGCCCTCTTTCTGGTCAGACTAACGATTTTCATATGATGTTTCACAGATCGTCATCAATCCCCAGAGCCCTTCTAACGTCTGAGAAAGAAAAAGCTGCAGAATAATATCTACACCATAAAATTGCTCTAAAAATAACAGCTAATCTCCTGTTTGAGATGTTAATTTATAGAAGGAAAAGCTTTGGAATAAGCCCCAAACCTTGTAATTAAGTGACTTTTTTTTTCTTGAGATATATAAGCAATTCTTCAGTCCTTTGCTGAGAAAGTCTGTGCTGTGTTCTACACCCAGATCTTCCAGAACTAGCTAGAAGGTATTCCACACCAGTCCACATGTAAGAAAAAGCTTTTCATCAGTCTGAAGTAAGGTATAAACAACCTCAGGAAGTTTGGAATATGTTATTAAAACTGTTCTCTAGTATCCTTGTTACAGGGTGTTTTGGCATCATGTCCTTTGGAGTAAGCTTGTTATGTAAGTCACTTGTTGGCTAGCCTCTGATCTGTCCCATGATCGCTCATCACAAAATCACATCCTTTTGTAAGTAGGGTATGAAAAGAAAGACAGTGTGCTGCTGTTCATTTAATGATTCATCTGTCTTGCTTTCCTCCTGTTCTAACCCCTCTGTGTTTCTAGATTTTAACCTGCCTGTGTCTTGGGCATTTCTCTTAGCTTTCTCCAGCCTGTGACTTGGGCACACCTGCACTCAAATACATCCAGGCTGGCTTTGGGCACCTCCCTGAGTGCTGCATCAGGGATGTGCTGGGCCTTGGCCCTGCTCTAGTCAGGGGAGAGGCTGTGGCACCTGATGGGAACGATGCACACCAAAGCCGGCTTTAAAAAAATTAAGGAAACTGAACAGCAGCCCCTTTACTCCCCTGTTATAGGGCATGAGCTGAGCCTCCCAAGGAGATGGCACTCTCCAAGCCCCACACACTGCCCCATTGCAGGGACGCTGCTGAATTCAGGTTTTGCAGAGTGAGGTGATGTAGCCGTGCCTAAACTGCTGAAACCAAGAGGTATTTAAACGCTAAAAAGGGAATGGGGCACCGAGATGTCTGTGTTTCCAGCTTCCAGTCAGTGCCTCTGCCTCTTACCTTACATTTGACATATTAAACTAAAGGATGTCACAGGCAGACCCTTGTGCCTAGGGAATTTTGAAGATCAACATCAGTCTTGGAAAATGCTGCAAGGCCCTGTAGCTGTGGATGTGGCAAGTGCTGTATTTATTATTGCTAAGGAAGTACAAGTATAGCGATTACAAGAAAATATGAAACTATGGAAACATGAATATGAAGCATTTATAGTGCTGTATGAGGAAAAGCATCAGGTAGTTATTTTCTTTGATGGCATATCTTGAAATGAATAGGTCCATGTGTTCCTAGGATAACATCTGATACCTCATTTGTTCTCAAGAGAGGTCTTCAAAAGTCTTCAGACTTTTGCCACAGGTCTGTAATTATCTGTCTCTTTAAAAGTTCCTTCCCCCTGCCTTTTATCAGTTGTGCTCCTTACCCTGAATAGAGCAAAGATTGTAAACCACCCTGCAGATTAAGTAACGGGGCTGAAAACAGCCGGGTGATGGGCACAGCAGAGCATTGCCACTACCAAAGCAAAAGTCAGCTCGGACTTGCAGTGAGGTTACCAGAAGTGCCCAGAAGTCCCAGAATCAGTACAAATTCAGCCTCCCTCAGGGCTTCCTGCACTGCCTATGGGTTCATCAGGTCCAGCAGTGCTGGTGGTGGTGCTGCAGGTGCTGGGGTTTGTGGGGTGCGGGAGCGGCCACAGGAGGAAGAGGAGGAATACAGGGGCCAAGTAAACCTCCAGAAATCTTCCTGTGGTTTCTAAGGTATTGCTAAAGTTTGACACACTTGTGCAGGAGCAACAGGAATAAATACATTGATGGTAATGAGTATGGTAAAGAAACCCGTGAAGGGGACCCTTCCAGTGTTTGCAGATACTTTTTCCAAAATTGCTTTGGAGGTGGAACTGACCCTAAATATTTCTTTCCTCTTCTTTACACAGAGACATGTGTAACACATTGTTTTGAAAGGGTTATTACAGAATCACAGAATCACAGAATGGTAGGGGTTGGAAGGGACCTCTGGAGATCATCTTGTCCAACCCCCCTGCTTGCTCAGGCACACCTGAGGAAGGGGGCACAGGAACGCATCCAGGGAGGTGTTGAATATTTCCAGGGAAGGAGACTCCACACCCTCCCTGGGCAGCCTGTGCCACTGCTCTGGCACCCTCACAGGGAAGAAGTTTTTTCTCATATTGTGGTGGAACTTCCTGTGTTCCAACCTGTGCCCATTGCCCCTTGGTCTGTCGTTGGGCACTATTGGAAAGAGCCTAGTCCCATCCTCCTGACACCCACACTTTAAGATATTTATAGGTATTGATGAAATCCCCCCTCAGTCTTCTTTTCTCCAGGCTGAACAAACCCAAGTCTCTCAGCCTTTCCTCATAAGGGAGATGCTCCCGTCCCCTGATCATCTTCGTAGCTCTCCACTGGACTTGCTCAAGCAGTTCCACGTCCTTCTTGAACTGGGAGGCCCAGAACTGGACACAGTACTCCAGATGTGGCCTCACTAGGGGGGGAGTAGAGGGGGAGGATAACCTCTCTCAACCTGCTGGCCACACTCCTTTTAATGCAGCCCAGGATACCGTTGGCCACCTTGGCCACAAGGGCACATTGCTGGCTCATGGTCAAGTGACTATTAAGTGGCTGACAGATGCTATGTCAGGGTTTTTGTTAACAGAGCTGTAGCGAGGGTGAGTGAGGAGCAAGAAGTAGGAGCAGAGAGGCTGGAACCCTGTGTTGGGATGGGTGGTGTGGCTGGCGAGGAGCATGGGTGACTGCGGTGGCCAGGAGGGAGGGCAGCAGCATTCATCACTGTGGAAAGTGGAGAAAGCCTACTCAAGGAACACACCGGCAGAGGGAGAGGTGATACAGCACCCAAATATCTAGTCTGTCCTTCTGGCAAGTTGAAGCCCATTGGTAAAAGCTGCTATGGTTGATATATGCTATAGTTATGAACTATCTATTGTCCCTCAGAAATTAAGCATGTGTTAATGATATATTATCTATTAGTAAGTACTATCCTTTACATAACACAGAATTTTTCTGCTCTTTCTCTGGCTCTACATTTTGCATCCACTGAAAGATGCAGGTCTGGATCTACTTATTTGCTTATCTGAATTGCTTTTGCTGCTTTTGCTACCACTGCTATAAATTTCCTAGGAAACCACCCTGCAAAGCCTTGGTGGAAAGTCAAATCTTTTTGGCTGATGGCACCATAAATAACAAGTTTCTTCAAGGTCAGTCACATCAGAGGTGTTGTTCAAAGCTTTTAAAATAGCTAGCCTAGTGCTGAGTCAAACATATTTTTCTTGACTTGATTTGTATTAAAGGCCTGAGCTACAAACCTTACTCAGGCAAAATGCACATTTCTTTTAACCAAGCACTTGACTCCTGTTGTGTCCTGGTTTTGCTTGCTTTGGTTGGATTTGGAAATCAACTTGCATAATATCCTGACCCACACAGACAGTGGGACACTAACCTTTAAACCAGCCACCCTTGCTCACCTAGTACAGGTAGCAGTTATCACAACAGACACTGAAGCAGCAGGGAGGAGAACTACCTGGCCACAACCAGCTCCTGAACCTTGGGCACAACAGAGTAAGGTCATCTTTGGGACCTGCCCATTCTCCTGGTACAGCAGGGTGGATTTCAAGGGTGCAGAGGTGGCCTTAACTGCATGTAAGGATACACCTTTCCCCAGTGATATGTAAGATTGTCCCAGATGAAGAGAGTGTTTCACTTAATCCTTGTTATCCTCATGTTTGGTACCAAGGGGCTTCGGGGCATAATTACTGCCATATGGTACCAGTGGGTTTCCACAGGTAATTAACTCCATGAACTCTGTCTGTTCAAGCAACTCTGCTTGCCAAGAGCAGTCAGATCCTTGTAAAAAATCCCCCCCCAAACTGGAGTTTGCAACTCCAGCCCAGCTACCTTGTCCGTGGCTAATGCATCTTCCAAGACCCTGAAGTTTTCTCACTATACCAGAAGTTGCTTGAAATGTAATTTCAGAGAGCAGGAGGGTGAAGGGAGGCAACAATAAGTGAGGTGAAAAATGAAGGTGGCCCGTTCATGCAGCACAGATGTTCCCAGAAGGTCCCGCAGCCCCTGGAGCTGTTCTGACCATAGGACTGGGCATGATGCTGGGGCTCCTGAGCTCTGTGACTGTGCGGAAAGAGCAGAGGATCTGGCTTGACTCTCAGATTGGTGTTTACAGGGCAGGCAGAGGAAAAGTGGATGTTATACTTGAAATGTTATGAAAATCGCTGAGAAATAATGCCTGTAAGAGGCAGTTCTCAGAGTCTATTTCTGTTCACAAGGGACAAAAAGGCATGCAACAGAACCAAAAATTCTGCAAATCCATTTCCTTTTATTTTATCACTGCAAGGTTCACGAACTGAAAGAGGAGTTTGAGAAATAAGACTCAGTTTCCAAGTGGAATTATTAGGTTTAACTTTGTTTTTGTACTCAAACCTTTTTTTTTTTTTAAGATAAGCTTGGATTTTTCCCTCTATACAACAATAGTTAAACATGATACTCAGTTGCTTGGCTGAGAGACTGATAGGATTAAAATCTAAAAATACAAAAGATAGAAACCAGATTGTGTTATCTAAAATATACATCCTCTCCTGTCGTGCTGGTAACTTAGGTTCACACAGTGTAAACAGAGAACTAACAAGCTCTGGTATTGTCATTTGGGCTAGGTTTTTTTTTTAACATAAACTACCTCCAAGCAGCTCACAGAGCTGTCTGAGAGATCAGGTACATAGATTTCAACGCGTCTTCAGTCCACAAGAGTTTGATTGATATAGTACAGTACTGCTATTCATATAAATATTTGAAGTTGGAAAAAACTTCTGGTTTTAATTCTGTTTTAAAAAAGCCAGTTTAAGCTAACTTCCCATAGCAGAACAGTTCTTTCACGCACACACATCTCTGTGTGGCTCTGCTTTGTGTATGTATATGTAGAACCCTGCCATGAATGATAGGTTTTGTATAGCTACTTGGCCCTTGTTGTTTCTTACAAACCAGCAGGAAGGTGGCAGGGGCCTGATCCAAAGCCAGCTGATTTTGCAGAGCCCCCATTGACTTTGGAGGACACTGGATAAACAGAGTTGTAGGACTAGTCACTTTCTAGGTTTCACATATTTCTAGGGAATTCAGTTCTTCTGCTCACAGCTCACGCAATCTGCCGTCCCAGCACAGCAGTTAGAGAGGTGACTGCCATCACGCCAAAGGGCTTGGAGACCTCATGAATTCATACAGCAGCTTTTTTGTTGCATTCATTGCTTTCTGAAAACATAATGGTACTTTTTTGTTGTTGTTGTTGTAGTTTCCAACTAGAGAGGCCTCTCATAAAAAAATATCTGAGAGAAAGGAAATGGGGACACTGCAGATTCTTGTCATCCTGGGGCACGGACAAATACAGTGAGCAAGAAAACCCAGAAGAGAATTGCCAGCAAAGTAGGAATTGCAACTGACATTAAAAATGATTTCTGAGATTCTTGGCTTGACAAATTAAGAACTGGAAACCATGTGAAGAAGCTGCAAACAAAGAAAACAACATCTAAATGTCAGAAAAATCAAGCAGCTGATTCCATAATCAGTGAAGGCAGAAGACGCAGCAAAGTCAAAGGCACGAGACAAAAATGGACTCCCAGGCTCTGGGATATGCCTGTTCTTGAGTTTTTGTTTTTTCTTCTAGCTTCTCGGGTTCTCTAACAGGACTTCTCCTTGCTGACACTCTAGCACTGAAAATACCACCCTCCTTGTTACCAGTGGCACCTACTATGGCCCTAATGAGTTCAGTTATCACAGACACGGAGGAGTTGTCTGAGCTATTCCAGTCCCAGCCTTGTAAAGACCTTCAATTCAGGACTAATAAACCCATGCACCAGCAGAAGTCAGAAACGGTTTTTCAGATGCAGCTCATGTGCCAGCAGTAACTGGATGGCTGCAGAAGCCGGTGACAAATGTGACTCACCATCCATGATGCCACTCCCAGCATGGCAGGGAAAGGCTTGGAGACGCCGCCACCACCACCTGATGTGTGTCCTCCGGCTTCTGCCAAGTGTGTTGGGAGTCGCAGCCCAGCTCCCAGTGAGGTGGGAGCTTCAAGGGCTTTGCCATTTACCAGCCTCGTTCCTCCATGGGTTGATGTAGCTTTGTCCACAGCTTTTCCAGGGAATTAGAGATTGCCTTGCAGTGGCAGTATTTTCTTTATGTTTTATTGTAGGCAGGATTTTAAACTTTTTTTGCACTGAGTATCTACCCAGGTAGGAGGTAGGAGCCTCCCAGCACAACCAGGATGGTGAGAGCCATCTCCACTGGTTTCACTGTCAGAGTGGCCTTCATCCTTTCTCCTGCACAGAATCATAGAATAATAGAATGGTTTGGATTGCAAGGGACATTCAAAGATCACCTAGTCCAACCCTCTGCCACGCGCAGGGACATCTTTCACTCGATCAGGCTGCTCAAAGCCCCATCCAACCAGGTCTTGAACACTTCGAGTGATGGGGCCTCCACAGCTTCTCTGGGCAACCTGTTCCAGTGTCTCACCACCCTCATTGTAAAAATTCTCTTCGTTATATCCGATCTAAACTTACCTTCTTTTAGTTTAAAGATGTCGCCCCTTTTCCTGTCACTACAGGCCCTTGTAAAAAGTCTTTCCCCATCTTTCTTAGCTGCCCATGCCCACACAAAGCTGGTGATGCACAGAGGAGGTAACAAACGCATGGCAGCAGTGCAAGAGACAAGGCCACCTCACTATGAAAGCTGAGGTGAAACAAGGACACTCGTAATGTTTATTCAAAGCTGTCCAGATCACGTCAGTCATACACCTCTGCCCGTTGCTTCCCTGCAGCAGCCGGCTGGTATGCTGTGATTTGCAGCTTCCCTCAGCCCCGCACCTTTGTGCCAGACACCACTTTTCCGGGATAAATTATTTCAGAGTCAGGAAGCCTGTGGAAGGAATAAAGGCTACCTCTAGTGAGGAGGGAGGTTGAAAGCCCACACAGAGTGGGTTTGTAGCCTTGTAGTGTCTTCCTGACACTTGCAAGTGAATATAATTTCAAAGTTTAAGATGGGAGGCTGTCTGCTTTAACTTAACCTTTGTGACTTTTTATTTATTTGCTGTTGTGTTTTTTTTTAATTCTGGCTTATCCAGGTGGACCCAGCCTATGCATTAGCTTGTTCCTGTTTGCCTGTGGCTTAGCTCTATATTTTAAGACTGTTTTTCTTTACAGGAAACGGGAAGCTGTGGAATGCAAAATATCATTTCAGTAAAAATAATACTGCCTAACAAACCCCAAATGATTTAGTGTATGCAAAAAAGCAGATACACCAGAAAGACTCACTTGGAAACAGTATTTGGTGAAAAACTTTTTTTGCACACTGCGTTATTTAAAGTTAGGTGGATACAATCCAGAGAGGCTGACTTGAGTTGGCAGTTTGTTACTCATCACTTATTTCCCAGCCATTGTTCCAAGCATACACAAAATACAAACAAATTCACCCTGCACCAGTGTCCCCAGCAACCCTTCTGCTTCCAACACAGTCAACCTGAAGCCATTACCCTATATAATACAGGATTGCCATGGACAGCATGAGGTCCAAGGAAAGTAGGCAGCTACTTATCCTTTGGGACAGGTTACAGGTGGTCTAAAAGCAAATCTGAATGTATCAGCCATTGCTTCTTCACTGGTGAGAAATCTTTCTTCTTAAAATGGTAGGAAGCTACTTCTTTTAGTATTATATTGAGGACTGAGAACTTAATAGAGAAGGCAATACAGAGTGTTTCTAATTACCTAGAAGGCAAGTTAGTGCTGGGGTAGGTACTGGTCTGCAATATATGGCTGCGGTCTAGCCATGGCACCGTCGCGTTTCGCAATAACTAATTTGCTGTAATTTATTTCACCTCCTCAGCGATCTGCTTGCCCCCCCTTCCCTCCCTGCCTCCCCATGAAAGCATAGGAGAAGCAGCTCAGCTGATCAAATACAAGATGAGCCAATTTGTGAATATTTTCCATGGGCAGAGGTGAAAACTGCTGCACTGCGATGTAGAGAGGGCAGATCCTTTCAGTTTGGGCTTGGGTGTGTGGCACAGTTATCACCCCTGAATGCTTTGCGCTTGCAAGCGCCGAAGGTTCATGATGATGACAGCGGTTTGCCGTTTGCAGTTCTCACATCAGCTTGCCTCCTTCGTCCCCCAGGCCCCAGGAGAAGCAGTGCTGGTGACTGGGCAGAGATGGTGAGTGGCAGAAAGGGCCTATGGCCAAGCTGCCCACCAGCTGTGGCCGGCAAAACCTTATGTGCAAGGACGTCTTCAAGAAAAGCAGGGAATCCATTTGCAAGCTATTAGTTCATTTAAGCTGGAATTAGTTCCTCACGGCAAACTTATTTGCACTGAATAATTCCACCCTCACCAGTGAACAGTTAGTTTTGTTTGTATATGGACCGCAGGAATGAATCAAGACTTTCAGCATCTGTAACTGTGTTTTGGCCACGTGGAGTAATTAGAGAAAATATACTAAATAAAATACGCTTTACCTTGCATGTTGCAGAGTCTTCCCTTGGCGGATACAATTACTTTGAAATGCAGTGATAGGGTAACATTGTTCTGGCAGAAACTCTCCACTGTAAGGTTATCAGGTTGACTTGAAGCCAGCACACAGGGACAAGAAAGTCAGCCCAGGTTCCATAGGACTGGGAGCATCCCTCAGAGCCCTACGGCCCTGGTTTGCTTGCCAGGGATGTGTGTGGTGTCACAGCAGAAAAGAAATTAAAAAGAAGCTGTGAATCCACTAACAAGCAAGGTAACCATACCGAGCATATCTCTGTGATGCAGCTGTGTCAATTTGGGGAAGATATTTACATTCAATCCATGACAAAAATCTAAAGCACACTACTGTGTCTGTAGTAGAAAAAAAGAATAATTTTAATAGTCCAGGTAAGAGAGATAACACCTTATTTTATTAATAAAGAAAAAACCTGTAGAGACATTTATATGAATGCTTATAATAAAATATCAGTGGGAAAGACATAGGCCATTAATATAGCAGATCACCATTTGTGCTGACCATAGCATCAGTCAAATACAGCTTCCTCAGAGAGTGTTTGGCATCACAATTTTGTTTCCCCTGGACATCATCTTTATGTTTTGAAAGAGGGAAAAGAAAAACCACTTTTGCCTGCTGTTGTCTCATGGCTGCCTTATGCTTATTCATTTAATTTTCTTGTTTTCCATATTTCAAAGTAAATGCATTCTTCCTGATAGTGCTTGGTTCTTGTAATGCACCGGAAAAAGATTACTGCTGGCTGGTACCTACCTTCTCTTCTGCTGAAAAGGAGCCCAAACCAGCAAAGCCTTGCACCTGTGAGTAATAATTACTCAAATAAATGGGATACTGCACAGAAAATACTAACGTGAGTAAAGATTGCAAAGCCAGTTTTGCCCTTGTGAAAACACTCCTGAGCCTGAACAGGAAAAGGCAGAAATGCAAGCTGAGAGAAGAAAAACTAGGAATGAGAAAAACGTGAATGCTGGATCTTTAAGTCCCAGAATCTACCTCCTGTACAGAATTTGGAGGTAAACAAATTGCAGGCATAGATGTTATGTCCACAATTAAGCATTGGCGAGTTAATGCCATTTAGCTACTTCAGCGCTTGATATGTGGGTACCACCGGATAATTGATAGTTACTTTATATCAGTCACACCTGGTCATGAGCACTGGCTGTGAAAATTACACCTTGGTGTTTAAAATGCCAAAAGCAAAAGAGATGCTGGCATCAAGGTGGCCCCAATAGCATGCCACATTTATTTCAAAGAGTTACAAGTGAAAAACACCCCATCCGTGCCAGTTTCTTGCTTCCAGTGGACCTGGGTCAAGTGATCACCAGGAAGAGGACACTGAAGCACCCCAATGTGAACTCAAGTTTCAAACTAATATCGACTGCCAGAAGCATCACATAAAGTCTGCCACTTTCACTGAGATACGATTAAAACTCACACCAAGATCACCAAGGGAAGGATGGGATCCAAAATCCGTGGTCACAGGTACTGTTAGAAATTTCAACATTGTAAGAATGAGCTTTTACACCTAGGGATGCTTCCCAGATCCCCAGAGTGCTCCTCACTCCTAAGTGGGAGTGCTACCCTTGTTCAGACAGGGCTGGCTCTGATCTTGCTAAATGATTATCAGGTAAGCTTGACTTGCCACATTTTCATTAGAGTGCCTGTGCAATATCAGTTTGAATAACCGCCCTTTTCATTTTACTTGCAAACAAAATGAGGCTTTTTTCAAACTGAAACCACAAGGGTAGATACAGGCTTTTCAGTAGCCTGTATTTAGCACTACCAAACTGCTCAGATTTGTTTTTCAACCATTTGCAATTTCCTTCTAGTTATTAAATGCAAAGCCTTTGTTTAAGGCAAAGTGAGAAAACAAAAATTTGGTTTTGCCCTTGACTAAACCTTTTGAATGGAAATGATGGAGGATCCCACAGGGTTTGGTTTTTTATCTTTTTTTTCTTGTCTTTTTCTATTCTTCTTTAAAAATATGAATACAGAAACATCAACAGTGTTTTATCTTGGCCTCTCTGCTTCGGCCGAGGAATGCCTGTAGAGAGCTCGGGAAATGCAGGAGCATTAGGCAAGCTTGGAAGCACAGCTGCTGTACCTCTGCCTTTCCCAGGATGTCTCCACGTCACGGCAGTGGTGGCGGGTTGAGGTGACTCATGCCGTATCTCACGGGCTGGTCAGGCAGCTGTCAGGCACAACTCAGGTGCTGTTGCTGTTTGAAGGCCTCAGTAGAAACAAGGAAAATCATCACAATCCCACTTTGACCTGATGGTCCTCAGCTATTAGGCTAAGGTACCACTTCAGAGGTCCAGCATGGTGGAAATGGGTGGAAACGAGGTCATTTCCAGAGTATGTCTGTGTCCCCCACACTCCCTGCTATCTCGGTGTGAGACTGGTAAAAGGCTTTTTGCTAAGTTCCTTGGGTTCAGCAGCTGAAACCCTGCATTAAGATATACTTCTGAGTTGTGGTGTTGGGCCCAGCTGTCTCCAGAACAGAGAGAACTGAGAATGCTTTTTTAGCTAGAAAAGGCCTTTAATTGAAATTTTATTCAGTGTAAATCAGTCTTGCAGAAAAACTAGCTTTGACACACTAACTCCCAGTGACTTCTTTCATCACAAAATACGTTTCTTTCATATGAATTTCATCCTTTCAATTGGTGTTTCTTATTCTTACTCTAAAAGGCACATATTTGTTGCTTTATTCGTGCAGTTCAATTGCAACAATGTAATACTAAGATTATAGAGCAAAGGTATAGTTTTTTTCCTTCTTTGTGTTCAGTTTTGCTTCTTGGTATGGAAGCCTGTACACCTAATACGTATGTATGAAAAGCGCTGCTATGGAAGATTCAATTTGTTTAAAGCATAGACATTGATTTGTGACTCTTTTCTTCTGCTGTAGTCTTATCCACTGTATTAATGCAAATCAAATCACATTCTTTGTGAAACAATAGCTTTTATACACGTGTATGGCATTTTTATTACAGCTCCATTTCATAAAAGGTATAGATTTACTTTAGAAATTCAACTTCCACCTTTATTTTTTTTGGGGGGTAATGAAGAGTTTAGCCCCAAACAAGTGTTTTCAGACTAAGTTTTGTTAACCCTGAATAGTCCTGGTTGCTTAAGTGTTAGAAAATATGAAATTTCAATTCAGGGGAGCACTGTCACCAGTGCTGGTAGCATTTGGTCCAGGTCTCCATTGCTGCAAAACTCTGAGGGAAGATGTCAGTAGATGAGCTTGTATCATACTCGTATGTGAATTGAGTTGTGAGGTATGAGCTGGGCATTGCTTTGAAGAGGCTTGTTTCTATACCTTCATGTAAGTCCCAGATTTCAAAACCTTTGTTTTCAGAAAATATCCTTCATGCTATTTAATGACTGCCAGCCTCTGAATTGCTTTCCTTTTGGCGGACTCCAAAGTTTCCATGACACCGGGTTACGGTACCATAAGAAGTACACCGTACAGATTCAATTACAGCCTGAGAGAAGAAAGATGAATAAGATGGAAACTTGCAGCCACGGAGAGAAAAGCTTCTGTGTTTAAACAGAATCCAGAACAATATACTTAGGAAAGGAAGGGTTTTACCTTAAATGCTGTGAAAGAATGGAACAGCAATTGCCTGAAAATAAAATGAGGCTGCCATGTGTTCTCTTGTGTGTGTCATTTTTATAGAGTGTATCTTTTTCAGAAGCCGGTTAGAAATGAGATACTAATTTGCATGTCAAGCAAACTGTCTTAATTTCCTTGTTCTTGCTTCCCTCCTAGGGTGTTACTGCCTGGTATGTGTTCTAACAAACATGTTTGTCAATGAAGAAATCACCACAAATGCTCAAGCTAATGACAGTGTTAGCTGTTAGTTTGGCATCCTGCTCTGACTTCATTGGCAGATCTGTCTGTAATGATAGCCAGCAACACATGTACTCAGAACACATAGACAGGGTCAGGGAAGCCGTGCAATACGCTATAGTCCAATATTCCTCTTCACAGTCAAATTAACTTTGAATTTGAAGTGTTTTAATATTAGCAGTTCTGATGGGGGCTCTGTACCTGCACGCACTCCAGGTCTGAAATGCATAGAAAAGCCAGTCATACAGCTCTAATTTAAAACAACTTTGCTTTTCATAGCATTAAATTCTGGGAAAACCTAAATGCATTGTAATTATAATAAATCCATTGGATTTTCCAGCCCATTAAAAATACAAATGAGAAAAAATAAGTTCCTCCCTTCTCCCCCTTCCCCAGAGGGCAAAGGGTTTTTGAACTGGGAGACAAACGGATATTTCAGGAACTGTAGGTGGTAATATTAATGACCCTGCCACTTCCGCTCGAAAGCATTCTATTGTAGCAAGTATAAAACAGTGAGTGCATACTGATTTATAATCAGTAATACCACATTGATAAGGAAATACCTTTTTCAAGAATAGTTTTAATTACTGGCATAATGGAATTGCTTAAATTAGGAAAATCCGAAGGGGGAAAAAGGGAAAAAAAGAAAATTCAAAAGGAGAGGGAAAGAGTTCAAAGGCAAAGCCACGCCACCATCTCAGAAAGAGATTGTAAACTAGGTAATATCTTCTCATTTCAGGGTTCACTGGAGTTAATAATCTTGAATGTTCTGCTCATTCCTGGATCTTCATGGTCAAGTAGCAAATACCTAATCAAGACCCTTTGATGTGAAGCAACATTAAAATGCATTCTGCACACCAATATTAATACCGTCTTTCACTTATGGCTCCAAAGTCTGGGTCACGTTTTCACGCTGGACACTGTGTAAGCACCTTTGTCCACCCTGGTTGAACTGCTGCCCTCTTTCAGCACAAAGCTTCTAGATGTATCGGAAGACGCTCCTTGCAGATCGGCTTTTGGTTTAATCAAAACAGATGAAGCATTTGTTTTGAGTGTTTGTCCTGGCAATGTCAGTCTTCTGATGTGCCTCTGCATAGTGAGAAAGTAGTAGTAAGATATCATAGAGAAAAAGTAGCGTGGGTGAGAGCATACCCTTGGGTACACCTCCATGTCCATGTGTTTCCAGCCTTAAACTATGCTGGCTTATGGAAATATGGTGTTTATGGAGCATGACCCTTGTATCAACAAGGGTCGACTTTTCCAAACTATATATATGAGTTGTACAGCTTAGCCCCGTTCCCAGTAAGACTCTTCACCTTCACTAAAACAACGAAGGCTTACCTTGGCCACCTGCAGCCCAAATGAGAATCTAACCGTCAGTCTATGAAATAATCTTCCTTGGGCTTATGGAAGTATGAAAGTCTTAAAAAGCCTATTCAGAAATCTGTTTCATTTACGTAACTGCATATCTTTTGCACAAAAATCAGATATTCTTGAATCCTACCTGTAAGCACATCTAGCTCACCTCGAATAGCATCTCTCAGACACCACCCTGACTTTGAGCTTGAGGCAGTGCCCCTTTGGGGGGACGTGCTTTGCATTCACCACCACTCAGTTCAGAAGTTAGAAGTGCATTGCAGCAGGCTTATTTCAGCTGAAAAGATTTGGGATTTTTTTTTCAGTTCCGGACACCAACCACATGACTTATGGTAAATGCTTCTGCTTTTTGGGTTGTCTGGGCTCTTTCTCTGCCTTTCATCCAACTGTGTGAACTCTTTTCACTAAGAGTCCTGCTTAACTTGATGTAGGTAGCAGTGAGAGCCAAGGAGGGCTGGTGGTGCCCGCAGCTCTGCAGCAGGGTGTCCCTTTGCTCAGTTGCAAACCTCCCTCCCATGTCCCTGGGCAGGAAAAACACCAGGCCCTTGCAGAGCCCCGGGCACAGTGAGGGCAAGAGTGCCAGGGCTGCTGCTTTGCAGTGGTTAGCAGAGCTGGAGAAGCACCACGAGAAATGATTCAGTAGTTACATATCATCTCCTTTCTGAGCTGCACCAGAAAGCACCTCTTTGCAGGGTTACACCACAGGGCACAATCTACCATAGAGCTGTTTACAGTAATATCCCTGGTGATTCAGGCAGAAAACCCCTCCCAGCAAAGTTTTCCCATTGGAAGCAGAAGCCAATGGATTTCAGATGTTGTGTCATGTTGCACATGGCAAAAAGGGTGAATGTAACTACTGACCCTGTTACACCAGATCCTAGCTTCAGTAGGCATCTACTAGGACACACCAAATCCTCAGTGAATAGTCAATACTGTTGAAAAGATAGATGTACCTTGAATGTCTTTTGAGGTTGAGCCTGAAAAGTCCAAACTCTTATAGGAAAAAAACCAAAAGGATGGCCTCCAAATATAGGTAGTCTACACATGTAGTTCCAAACCATTCTTGTACTGGTTAGTCTAATCCTTGCTTCCATAAAAATCCCCCAGCTATACTAAACATCCAGTTCTTCTACAGACGATGCTTCTCAAAACTGAAAGGCACTGGAGGAATTAATTATAGATGAAAAGGATATATCTCATCTAAAAAAGTAAGTATTGGGTGCTAAGCAAACAGGCCACATTTTTTATTTATTTAAAATAGCAAGATCCTCTGTCCCTGAGGGTGATAATAAATATTTCACTGCACAGGCTTTAGGTAAAATTGAAATGCTCTAATTGAAAGTCACTTAGGGCATGTGTATTGAAAATTCACTTTCCAAGAGGGTAGCAGTGGCTTTTCGTGGTGTCAAAACACAATTTTGTAATTTTCTAATCCCAACAGATACCTATAAACAAGAAGCTGTCCTACAGTCAGCCACCACTTTTTGTTCAACCTTCCTTTCAAAACCTTAATTTTCTACACATCTGTGTTGGTGCAGAGGTACATTAGCAATTACAGTCACTTGCAGATGTGTGTTTTATAGTGCGTTGTAAAGATTTTCCCCCTAAACTTCCTTTTGCTCTGCAGCATGTGTGAACTGAACTGAATGAATTTCTCAGTGTCTCACTGGGCTCAGCCGTTGAGAGTAAAGGCTCTTCCTCTGTCTTTGCTGATGCTTGTGCATTGAGCATTGTTGCTGCATTTCTATCTTTCACAGATGGATTGCTAGGAAATGTGTGAAACTGCTTTGGGCACCAAGAAAACAGGGGCACCAAGCCAGGACCATAAAAGACTATTTCCAACAACTGCAGCTGCAAGGTGCCTTGCTCCACACTGAGCTCCACTCTCCTACCCTGGCTGGCGCACTTCTTGATCTAAGAAAGGGGGCACATTTCAAGTACAAGCAAGTTGGGGAATTACAGTAAAAACACAAAATGCAATCTCCTTTAAAGCATATGCAGATTCTTTGCTTAGTGCTGCAAATCTATATATTCCCACACCTCAGATGAGCCATGAAAGTGCTTAGACCTGAGCATCTTCATCAGATCCCTCCCCGCTCATGCAGAAGTGCAGAGAAGGCAAAGAGCAGTACATAAATACCAAAATTAAAGAGTAACTGGATTTCAATTCCTTTTAAACCCTATTTTTCACTTCTTATTTCTCACTATTTGACTAGAGTGATGGTCCCCAAAACAATTTGAGAGAAGACATTGGGAACAGGAGAGCAGACGAGCCAGCTCAGCATCAAGCTGTAAGGAAAAACAGGAATTACCATGCCATCTCAATGCCCAGCTGACCTGAGACACCTCACAAGTGGAAGCAAGCAGTCCAAATCTGGATGTAAATTGGAAGCGTGGGAGGCTATGAAACCAGCTAATAACAAGCTCTAAGAGGTGTACCTGTCCCTGGAGAAAAGCAGAACTGGGGGATAAAAGAAACCTTGCAAAATGGTAGCCAAATGACAAAATTACAAATACTATTTGAGCTTTTAAGGAATTCTTAAGAAAACAAAAAAGAATACACCTGATGCCAATAGGAAGGTCATAAATGCAGTCTATGTTAGTGTCAATCATACTGTAGCAAGTCCAGGGCATCATTTGTCTGTGTTACAGTATCATCATCACTGTATTTTCTGCATATTGTAATTCATGTCATCATTCTGCATCTGGAATGCAAAAAGCCAAGGACACCAAACTGGAAACAGATGGTATTCTCCACCTAGATTAATATTTACATTTCTAGCCACTTATTCTGAAAGAAACATAGCAGAAATGGAAGGGGCATCGGGAACTTGCAAAAGTGAGCAAAGTACAGGGAAAACTGCCCTGGTAAGAAAGCTGGATTATAGAGTAAGGAAAAAATATGGAAAATAAACTGGTAAATCCTGTTTCATATTACAAGGACAAGAGAGGGAGCCAATGGGACTGAAAATCAGTAATCAGAAAACTAATTAAATCACCATGCTTTGTCTTTACACAATGCATAATTAATCTATGTCACAGATGTTCTAGAGTCAAGAGAAATTAGATGATTGTATACATAATATGAACATCTGCAGCCATGTGATATAGGATGGAAGCCCTCATGTTGTACGTTATCATCCAGGTACTCACTGCTGGAGTTTTAGATCAAACTTCTCCTACTAACAGGTTATTTTCTATCTCTTCTGGGTTTGTGGTATCTTTAAAGCAGCCAGCAGACAGCTGTCACACTGAGCTCCTGATGTCCTAAACTACTTGGCCTTTTCTGACCTGTGCCATTTATTCCACTTTGATTTAAAGATAAGTATATATATCAGCCTCACACAATAAAAATACTTCCCTGAAAGAAAAAGAAATATGACTTTTTTTTTGTGTGTGGCTTAAAGCAAAGATTGCATTTTAAAGACTTTGATTAAATATATATATATTAATTCTGCGTTTATTATACAGAATTCATCATACGGATGCAAATCTCTTCCCTCAGAAGGCTGGCTGCCTTTAAGCAGCTTTTGCCTTTGAAAACCCTGAACTCTGGATGTGACAAAACCATTAGTTTGTATTCTAAAAGAATTACAATGAATGCTAAAGAGAGACCCCCACTTCCCACATACAAACTTTCTAGCAATAAAGAGCCTTTTCAGACTGTATAATCCTATTTACTGTTCTTAATTGGAGAACTGTGTTTGTCAAAAAGTACAGAAGTCTTCAGTTGTTTGGAAGTGAGTCTGGCTCATCAGCTCCCAAGGGAAGAAAAGGACTATTTATTTTAACCGTTAAGCCTAAATGCAAACTGCACAATAAATCTGTCTATCCAAATACTGACCTATTTCATGTAATGTCAGGATGAGGCTAGCCTTGCTGTATAAGGCTATTGTTACTAATAAAAAAGCAAACCCTATTACGGAGCCCTGGAACCAGCTTTCAGGAGGCGGCAGGATGAATGACTGCCAGCCCCACCACCTTCCTCAGCTCCTTTGCAACTCGCAGCCTGCAGGGAGGCTGGAAATGAACCTCAATTATCCAGCCCCATCTAGTGTTTGGGAAACAAATCACTTGTTTAAACCCACACCACCTATTTATATTAAATGCCACCGGTTTTCTATTTTCACAAAGAGGAAGAGTTTTGCAGAGCAGCTGGCAAACAGTGGTGCGGAGATGGGTATGCGTGCCCATATATGGATGAACACGGCCAAAATCAGTCTCTCCTGTCTGGCAAACCCAAACCAACTGCGTTTCTGTGCCAAGGATCTCATTTTGTGGCAGTGGGGTTTTGCTCCAGTCTCTGAACCCCTGGATATTGGTAAAATATTTCCAAGGTGAGCAGGCATAGCTAGCTCATATGAGGAACGTATCAATCTGGGCATACACAGCTTGTTAAGGGATCTGCATTTCCACTGGAAAATTTACGAGGTTCAGCAACAGAAAACCACTGTTCCACATCCAAAGAGGTGGTCAGTAGGAGATGGTTTTGAAGCTCCTCAGAAATGCACCGAGGTGAGGAAAATGCCTCTGGATTTCTAGACAAAAGACGAAAAGGTCCAACCCAGTCTTATCTCCATTTAATTTCCCAAACCAAGGCCAATATGTAGAAAGCAGAGTCCGAAGAAATTGCAAGAGAAAAGGTCTCCGCATCCTCCCTAGCCCAAAGAAATCCTTTCTGAAAGTGTGGTAGTTCCCTTCTGCCCACTTTCTCTGACTCACAGGTGATTTCTTTTTGACAATCGCTAACAGAGCTTCTGGAAAATGTGCAACAGCTCAGCTGCCAGTCACATTTCTCTCATTTGACATGATTCAACTGTATTTCTTTAACAAGAGACAACTTAGGAAAAAGAAAACCATGGCACATCCCTGTCAGCTCTCCAGTCTGAGCATTTTGAATAGTGCTGAGATAGAGCAGTTTAAATAACATGACACCATTTTCAAGAAGGAACCAACCGTAAATACTTGTAAAATTTCATGAAAAGTCTCCATTTAAAGCCAGTTAGTTTTCTTTCTGGTCAGCTCAGAAATAAAGTTGCTTGTTTTTTTCTTTCCTTAATACTTTTATAAGCCTTGATTGGCAATGCACTTCTGCCAAATTTCCTTGGGGATTTATGGTTTGGTCCAGAAGAAAGAGGGCTATCCCTGCTCAGGTTCTGTAGATCTGCTGGCCATCAAGCTGGCCTTCTTCTGAATCAGCTGTGGATGCTTCCATCAGACCTTGCCTTCATACTGCAATGGGGTTACTTCATCGGATGCAGAGATGGCTCTTTTCCTGAGTCATAACAATAGCTGTAACTCCACAACAGCAGTTGTGCACTCTTTGCTTCAGGGTATCTGATTTGCATAATAAGTAGAGAGATGGTTATTGTGGGAAAAGTGGGCCATTTTCAAATCCTCATGCTGTGGGAGGACGGCAGTCTTGGGAACCAATACCAGAGGAGGGATTTGAGTAACTGCTTCACATGTATTTTTTTAGGGATAGGTTGCCTGTGAGTTATTTTAAGGTGGCACAGCTACAGGCCACCAACTGTCCAGCCTTCTGCTGTCTTCCCAGGCTCTCTTCCCAGCTCTACCCCTCACTTTCTTTAGGAAAGCCCAAGGAAGCCAAGTTTGCTTCCCAAGGCACAGCTGGCTCATGCACTGGTTGAGCCTGGGTGCCTTCTTGCCTAATGGAGGATCCATGTTCAGCTCCCCTTCCTCTCAGCTCCAATTGCCAAAGGCCAAGAGGTGCCAAGCACCCTAAGCCCACCTCCAGGGCTTCCATGCAATATTGCAGGTGTATTAATGCACAAGCCTTTTGCCACAGCAACATGTTGCTCAAATCTCCTGCAGTGTGGCTGGATCTGCAGCACCTCTTCCTTTACCCCACACTGTCCCCCACTGCTTCTTTCTCTATTGTCTCCTTTAATCAGCCCACAGCTAATCCCATCCATGCCTAAATAAACGTGAGGTAGTATAAGCTGCTTAGGTTTACTTAATGGCCCATAGCTCCTCTTCCCATTTTCCTTCAAACTCTCTCAGCTAAAAGATAATTCTCACTCAGATCCATAAAACAAAGCATATTTGTAGTTCTTTAGTAGTTCAATTTTGCAGATTTCCACAGTTAATGTTTTGCCTCTAAAAAGTGAAAATAAAAAGGGAACATTCTTTAAAAACATAATTTTGTACTCATTTTCTTCTCGTCTGTAGGATTAAGCTAGAAGGCAATACTTAGTCTGGTGAGACAGTAGCATGGGACATTTCAGAAAGGATTTTTTTGGCAGAGAATAGGGAACACATTGCAGATATTGGCAGCTGGACCTGCGTTCAGCTTTAAACTGACCTGCCATAAGCTTAAGCAATGCACAGCTGAAGGACAGTCAGCTTTACTAAGCTTTTCTAACTAGTATATCTTTCTGCAGAGATAAGAATCAGTATATTCCTTTATCTAGCAAGCTACTGTAGGTATCATGAGACCTATTGACTCATGATCATTAGTAAAGTCACAAACCCACAGTTACATTTATCTACAGTAAAACATTTTGCCATCTATGCTATCAAAATATAGCAGAAGTCAAAAGAAAATATGTAAATCATTTTAGGAATCTAAAATGTTTTGTAGCAATTACAGTTCAGTGAAAACCAGATTGGAAAAAGGCTCACACATCCTTAGGTTGTTAACTTGCTTACACAGAAGACGTCAAAGAGTCATTTTAACATGGAATATGATTGCCCTTGAGGACAAGTTTTCCTGAGGACAAGTTTCTGCAAATTTGTAAATGATAGTGAAAAATGAAACAAAGGAATAAATCTGAACCTTTGACCAGACATATGCAGAAGAATTTCACCTTTCATTGTCCCCACACTGAAATTTTCTATTTTTTACACTTCCCAGTTTTGACTAGTAATGACAAAGGCATGCTGAGAGGGAAGAGAAATGGGTTTGCTGGTATTTTGCTGAGAACAGACCAGGAAGTGTCAGAAATCTAGATAAAAAATAAATTCTGAATGTAAGAGATTTCCAGACAGATTTCTCAAGCTCGAAGTTTCAGATCAGTGTGGCTAACCTTAAGATAAGTATTTCAGCTTGTCTTAAAAGATAAGCTCTCTAACCTGTACCCATTAAAACCAAATAGACTGTTTTTGTGTGTTTTGGATTGTTATTCTAGACTGGAGAATAACCACTGGAAAAAACCTCTTCATTATATTAATCAGCATGGAGGGTATGCTTGTTGCTATTTTAATAATGTTTCCTAAGATCCCTGTTTTTGCATAATGTATCCCTGTATTGACATAATGCATCAACTGAAGTTCTTAAACAGAACATAATATTCACCTGTTAACAAGAAAAGTGACGTATTATGGTGGCTGCCCACGTGTCAGCACAACCAGCCCCTGAGCCACAGTCACAGCATTGCTGTGGGAGCAGGGGTAGCCGCCCCAGCTTCAGGCTACCTTCACGCCCCGAGCACAGATCTCAAACTACAGCAGTTTTTGCATCTTTTAAAAGGAAATTGAGGTGTTTCTAGACACCCCGAGGGCCTTAGTCACACTTTTAGGATCCTCCAGGCAAATCCTTCGAATTCTGGCATATGGCACCATTTCCCAGGATGTTTATCTAAGCAGAAAGGAGGGGAGCGTTCTGCTCTGCTTTCCTCCTTAGCAAGAAGGCTTATAGCTGGAGATGAGGAAAAGCATCTCAGAGCCATGGGAAGTAGCATCCCAGTAACACCTGGAGAGTACCTCCATAAAGAAAGAGCTGAATTCATGCAAGAAGTATAGTGGCAACCAGCAGATGAAGTTTTACTTCTTATAGCCAAAAACTCTGGCTGTAGGTCTGATGATTTGACTTCTCCTGGTTGGGTACCAGAACCAGCTGATGGGGTGAAGTTTTGTGCCATGCCAGTGAGAAGGATCAGTGGCCAATGCCAGATTTTCAGAGCGCTCAGCCGCTGACCTTGTGGCATTGTACCCTCCTTCCCCCAGCTTCCCGTTCTCCTGGCTACTCTGGGAAATTATTGAAGCAGTATGCAGTTGGGAAGTCACCGGCGAGTGCTGTGTTGGCATCACGCAGTAGTAAAAGCACTGAATCTTCAGCTACCACCACTCCTAAGCTCTGTCAGAATGAAACTCTTCGGTGAAAACTGTGGGTAGACTCTGAGTTTTCACATTGCCAGCAAGTCTAGGGGTATATCGGCAAGAAAGAGATACTGCTTGGTGCAGTCCAGACTTTCTAATGCAAGTCTGAATGTCATTAGGAAGGCTGAATTGCGCTGGCCATGAGAGGATGTTTGTTAACATGGACAATCCTTCCATCCTTTGCAGGTCTTCTGCAATTTCTCCTCTGATGCAGATGGCAAAGGATCAAAATAAACATCTGTACACCTGAGGATCAGCAGAAGTTGTCCATTGTGGTATCGTACCATGTTCATTTTGTCCTGGTTCATTGTATCCAGGCTGCGATGCCGACTCCACAAAATACTTGAGGTTCAGAACGGCAGAAGAATGTGACTTTGGGAGGCTACAAGGAAATTGGAGCTGTCTGCTCAGTAACTAATGTGCTGATTATAATATCTGCCTGCTGAATTTTGCATAATACATGGGAGACAACTACAGAAAAGGAAGTCAATAGACTTGGATCAATTTGTATGCAAACAGCTAGGTGATCTGCTGCTGCTGAACTTACACAGATTTGGACAAGACAAGGGCATCGTGATGCTAAGCTGGGATTGTTCCCTACAGGTGTTTTCAGACCAGTGCCAGGAAACTGGAAATAGATGAGTGAAATTAATATTACATTTGGTTTAAATGTGGGGAGAAAAAAAAGAGAAGAACTAATTATATGTTGCTGGCTTGATCTGTGCTTTACAAATTTGCGTTTATGAATTTTTTTCTCACGATTAGCAATTTCTATTTGAAAGGGTGAGGAAGTGCTTGGAAGAGTGAATTACTGCTCACCACTGCTGCCAAGTCTCATGTTTTAATTTAAAATTTCATGATTTTTGATGCATTTCTTAAAACTCACATTCTTGGAATAAAGATTCTATAACATTTGCAGCTTTTTTAAAATGTAAAACATGAAGCGATTTCACCTAGAAGATCAGATCAGATCTAAAAGGCAAATAGAAAGAATCCAAAATGTGTTATTTTAAGCATGCTTCATGATTTTAGGTAAGTTCAATGGGATTTTGGAGGCATGATTCCTGAGGGTTTAAGGAAATTCTATGCTTTATTCATATGAAAAATAATATGTCAGTTATACAGGAACTTTTTCAAACCGTCTGCAACAGCCAAATGAAGACAAATGTTTGCAATGACAAATACAATGGAGATGTTGTTTGTTTTACTTTTTCATACAGTCCATTTCAGTCAGCTCTCAATTTTCCTCCTCTTTATTACAGGCAGCTGTCTGAAGGAAAGGATCTGAGATGGTTAGAGAGCAGCTGTTTAAGAAGTAGAGTTCTGTACCTGTTCTGGACTTGGGCAGAATCAGACGGGAAAAAAAAAATTTGTTTCCCATTTAAGAAATCTTTGGAATTCTGGAATTTTTCATTTTGGAAGCATTTCTCAGCTGGTCCCCTCTTTTCTGTCTCAAGCTCTGTGTTCTTGCAAAAGTGGCTTATTCAGAGAAATACTTTTGATCTCAATTCAGGTTAATCCTGTCAATGCATAGACAGGAATTAGGTTTTTATTTCACTTGTATTTGAGGTGTCTTTTCTCCTTCTGCTACAGATCCAATTTGCCTACTCCAAACAAGTCTATTTGTCAGTGATTACCACAATGCATCAGCTGTTACTCTGTTACTGAAGAAATTAATGCAGATTAAAGAGTACATTGCCGTAGGAAGATTCCATTCAGTCCTAGAAAGACTAAATAAGTGTAATAGAAACAGCATCTTCAGGCCAGACCCAGGTTGTTGCAGCTCTCTTCCCCATTTCATTAAAGGTAAAAGAGCATTTAGCGTGGAATATGCAAGAATGCTAGAAAGGTTTGCGAAAAATAAGATGAAAGGAATGAATTAAAGGGAAGAAATAAGACTGGGAAGACTTTCTTCTTATCTGGGCTGATTGTGTGAACACAGCGTGGTATGTTATAAGAGTCAAATGACTGTTAGTGTTGCAAATTTCTCCACTGTATGTCAGACTGAGGTCAAATCCTCAGTTTCTAAGAGACGGTTTGCTCTAGATCAGTGTTGATTCTTCATGCAAACAGATTATTTTTTCTTCCTTTTATTCTTAAGGTTCAAATTTAGATACTGTAAGCTTTGCTTCCCTATGTTCTCAGTATAAAAAGAGGCTGTTCTGTGAGCTTTTTCTCTACATTCCTAACACTTTTTTTTCCATAGCAATAGTACGTTAGCCCTCAAGCTGGATGCAGTGCAAGCGAATGATATAACATGATCCTTGTTCCCAAGAGCTTATGGTGCAGGTAAAGCAGAATTACAATACAAGAAATGCAGTTGGAGAGCAGTTACAAAAAAGCAGAATTCAAGCCCTTCTTCCGTGAAGGATGACGGAAGTAAAAAGGATGGTATGTGGACAGATTTGGCCCCTGAAATACAACAGTCAATTTTTGCTGCTTCTCTTCTGAAGGCTCAGAAGGGAGGTCACTTACTGTTAACAGGGCTGTATTTTGCCATGTGGTCAGGCATGTCCCGGAGGCTAGAGGTTTCAAGATTTTCTTACGAAAACATAGCTGTGATCTTTAAAATTTGGGTCTTGAAAGAAAGTAGATATAAGTGAGATAAGAGAACATACAGTGAGATATTGTAGATATTGAGAATAGGACACATAAGGTTCATGATCACATAAAGAGACAGATGGCTCCACTTGAAACAGTCACAATGGTTTCTGCCCTGTTTACAGGGAATCACCAAGTCAGGGCTTTTATCTCAGAACAAAATAGTCTTCAAGCCTATAAATATTTTAAGACCTGTCTGTCCCAGTTTCGGCTGGGAGAGAGTTAATTTTCTTCCTACTAGCTGGTTTAATGCTGTGTTTTGGATTTAGTATGAGAACAATGTTGATAACACACTGATGTTTTAGTTGTTGCTGAGCAGTGCTTGCACTAGTCAAGGACTTTTCAGCTTCTCATGCCCTGCCAGTGAGAAGTTGCGAGGGGGCATAGACAGGACAGCTAACCCAAACTGGCCAAAGGGATATTCCGTACCATACGACGTCATGCTCAGTATATGAACTGGGGGGAGTTGGCTGGGGGTGGCAACCACTGCTTGTGAACTGGCTGGGTGTTGGTTGGCAGGTGGTGAGTATTGGATCACTTGTTTTGTACATTCATTTATCATTTTTATTCTTATTTTCCCTTCCTTTTCTGGCCTAATAAACTGTTGTTATCTCAACCCCTGAATTTTACTTTTTTTCCCCCTGATTCTCTCCCCCATCCCACTGGGGAAGGGGAGTAAGCAAAGGGCTGTGTGGTGTTTACCTGCCCGCTGGGTTAAACAACAGCAGTCCTTTTGGCACCCAACGTGGGGCACGAAGGGCTGAAATAATGACAGATCTGACCAAAGCATGTTAAGGCAAAGCTGTTATAAGTATTCATCATATTGGTTTAACAGTCACTGGCCTCAACGTTGATTTATTTGCTCTCGAAGTTGTCATGCTTGCTTTCAAAGTTGGGTTATGTAACACCTTACTTGCTGCAGATGTTCCCTGTTGTGTTGGTTTTCACCTCGGGGAGCTGGATCAAGGTTATAATTTTGCTGCACTGTGTAACACCAGTTTATGATATAACTATTGGTTGTAAGACTAATCTGGTATTTGTACTCAGCATTGCTGTCATCTCTGCACCTCAGGAGCCACCTCTTGGAAACTATTAATAATTACACTCTTTATCTTTTCTCCTCAGAGCAATGACCGGGAAAGACAGGGACAAACAGTGAATGAATTGGCTGACCAACTCTGGCAACATGAAGAAAGTCTGTCTTCCTTCCTAGGGCCCTGTGTCTTGGTTGTGGAGAAACTGTCTGAAAAACTGTTCCAGGAGTCCCAGCAACTCAAAGGGGATAGGTCCTACTCCCCACCTGTACGGACCAGTATCTCAGCTATTAAGAGTGAGCGTTCCTCTGCTCAAGAGAGGATATAGTGGATACATACCGTGGGCCACCCTGTGGTTTTACCTGCATGACCACAGAGAGGACATGAGGAAGTGGGAGGGAAAATCTACCTCAACCCTAGAGGCATGGGTACATGGGTTGCAAGGAAAAACAATCACAAAAGGTTCTTCCAGGAAAACTGCTGCTCCAGTTTCCAGTGGGAAGGTCCCCAGACAGAGTAGAAGGGCTCATCTTATTCCTGATCTTCATGAAGAGACTTCTGATTTGCATTTACAAGAGGTGAGTAATGAACACTATGATCAGGAATAGAGGGCCCCTGTGCCTCCAGCCAGGTGGAGGAAGGAGACAACTGGGTTTACTGGACTGTGTGGATTCGATGGCCTGGCCCATCAGACCCACAGGAGTATAAGGCTTTAATGGACACTGGTGCACAGTGCACCCTAATGCCATCAAGCTATACAGGGGCAGAACTCATCTGTATTTCTGTATTCAGGCTGAAGTGAGCCTAATCAGGAATGAATGGCAAAAGCACTCCATTGTGACTGGCCCAGAGGCTTCATGCATTCTTGGCATAGGCTACCTCAGGAGAGGGTATTTCAAGGACCCAAAAGGGTACTAATGGGCTTTTAGTATAGCTGCCTTGGAGGTGGAGGAAAAGAAATATTTTCTACCTTGCCTGATCTCTCAAAGGACCCTTCTGCTGTGGGGCTGCTGAGGTTTGAAGAACAACAGGTGCCAATCGCCACCACCACAGTGCACTGGTGGCAATATTGCACAAACCAAGATGCCCTGATTCCCATCCACGAGCTCATTCATCAATTGGAGAGCGAAGGAGTGATCAGTAAGAGCCACTCACCCTTTAACAGTCGCATATGGCCAGCACAGAAATCTAACAGAGTGGAGACTAACAGTAGACTATCATGGCCTGAACGAAGTCACTCTGCTGCTGAGTGCTGCTGTGCTGGACATGCTAGAACTTCAATACAAACTGGAGTCAAAGGCAGCCAAGTGGTGTGCCACAACCGATATTGCTAATGCATTTTTCTCCATCCCTCTGGCAGCAGAGTGCAGGCCACAGTTTGCTTTCACTTGGAGGGGCATCCAGTACACCTGGAATCGACTGCCCCAGGGGTGGAAACACAGTCCTACCATTTGCCATGGACTGATCCATAATGCACTGGAACAGGGTGGAGCTCCCGAACTCCTACAATACATTGATGACATCATCCTGCGGGACAACACAGCAGAAGACGTTTTTCAGAAAGGGATGAAAATAGTCCAAATCCTTCTGAAGGCCAGTTTTGCCATAAAACAAAGTAAGGTCAAGCGACCTGCACAGGAGATCCACTTTTTAGGAATAAAATGGCGAAATGGGTGTCATCAGATCCCAATGGATGTGATCAACAAAATAGCAGCCATGTCTCCACCAACTAGCGAAAAGGAAACACAAGCTTTCTTGGGCGTTGTGGGTTTTTCAAGAATGCATATTCCAAATCACAGTCTAATTGTAAGGTGTCTTTATAAAGTGACCCAGAAGAAGAATGATTTCAAATGGGACCCTGAGCACCAACAAGCCTTTGAACAAATTAAACAGGAGCTAGTTCATCCAGTGGCCCTTGGGCCAGTCCAGGCAGGACAAGATGTAAAAAACGTGTTCGATGCTACAGCCAGGGAGAGCTGTCCTACCTGGAGCCTCCAGCAGAAAGCACATGAGGAGTCAGGGATACAGAGTATCGGATGCATACTATACTCTTAGAAAGGGATATTGGCAGCATATGAAGGGCTTCGAGATGCTTCGAAAGTGGTTGGTACCAAAGCACAGCTCCTCCTGGCACCCTGACTGCTGGTGCTGGGCTGGATGTTCAGAGGGAGGGTCCCCTCTACACATCATGCAACTGATGCTACATGGAGTAAACGGGTTGCACTGATTACACAAAGGGCTCAAATAAGAAACCCTAGTCACCCAGAAATCCTGGAAGTGATCATGGACTGGCCAGAAGGCAAAGATTTCAGAATATCCCCAGAGGAAGAGGTCATGTGTGCTAAGGAGGCCCCACTGTGTAATAAATTACCAGAAAATGAGAAGCAATATGACCTGTTCACTGATAAGTCCTGTTGTCTTGTGGGAAAGCATCAGAGATGGAAGGCTGCTGTATGGAGTCCTATATGACACATCACAGAAACCGCTGTTGGACAAGGTGAATTGAGTCAGTTTGCAGAGGTGAAAGCCATCCAACTATCTTTTATTGCTGAATGAGAAAAGTGGCCAGTGCTCTATCTCAATACTAACTCCTGAACGGTGGCAAATGCCCTGTGGGGCTGGCTGCAGCAGTGGAAGCAAAGCAACTGGCAGCGTAGAGGCAAACCCATCTGGGCTGCCGTATTGTGGCAAGATATTGCTGCCCAGGTAGAGAACCTGGTTGTAAAAGTATGTCATGTAGATGCTCACAGACCCAAGAGTTGGGCCACTGAAGAACATTGAAACAACCAGCAGGTAGATCAGGCTGCCAAGATTGAAGTGGCTCAGGTGGGTCTGGACAGGCAACATAAGTGTGAACTATTTCCAGTTCGGTAGGCCCATGACACCTCAGGCCATCAAGGGAGAGATGCAACATACAGGTGGGCTTGTGATCGAGGGGTGGACTTGACTATGGACGCTATTGCACAGGTTATCCATGAACGTGAAATGTGCGCTGCAATCAAGCAAGCGAAGCGGGTAAAGCCTCTGTGGTATGGGGGATGATGGCTGAAATATAAATATGGGGAGGCCTGACAGATTGATTGTATCACACTCCCACAGACCCGCCAAGGGAAGCGCCATGTGCTTACAATGGTGGAAGCAACCACTGGATGGCTGGAAACACATCCCCTGCCCCATGCAACCGCCTGGAACACTGTCCTAGGCCTTGAAAAGCAAGTCCTGTGGCGACATGGCACCCCAGAGAGAATTGAGTCAGACAATGGGACTAATTTCTGAAACAACCTCATAGACACCTGGGCCAAAGAGCACGGCATTGAGTGGGTGTATCACATCCCCTATCACGCACCAGCCTCTGGGAAAATTGAACGGTACAATGGACTGTTAAAGACGACACTGAGAGCAATGGGGGGTGGAACATTCAGGCACTGGGATACACATTTAGCAAAAGCCACGTGGTTAGTCAACACTAGAGGATCTGCCGATCAAGCTGGCCCTGCCCAGTCAAAATGTTATTTACTGTAGAAGGGAATAAAGTCCCTGTAGTGCATGTAACAATATGCTGGAGAAGACAGTCTGGGTTATTCCTGCCTCTAGCAAAGGCAAACCCATTTGTTGGATTGTTTTTTCTCAACAACTTGGGTGCACTTGGTAGGTGATGCAGCAGGGTGGGGAAATCCAGTATGTACTTCAAGGGGATTTGATTTTATTTGAGAATAGCCAATGAATTAAATTGTATAATGTTAATTGCTATATAATACTGTATATCATCACTTCTATGGTTGCTATATGCCATATTAATGGTATTACAGTAAGAATCACCTAGATTAATGAAGAATGAACCTTGATGAAATTGAGCAAAGTGCAGCAACAATAAAAGCAGGCAAGCACAGCGGTGTTGGAACCAGACTGGCTTCAGCATGCAGCAACCTGATACCACACACCACCTTTCCTGCCCTGAAGGACTGTTAGGACAGATGCAGCCCAAAGTCATGGACTAAATGAACTCAAAAAACATTTTAAAGGCATGGCCCATAGACTAAGGGAATGATATCTTTGTGTGTGTATTAAAAGACAGGAAAAGTGGCAGTGATTAATTGCTATGTATCGGAAAGTGTGAGACCTGGGCATGACATAGATGGTATAGAATAAGGGGTGGACACTGTTCCGGTTTTGGCTGGGATAGAGATATTTTTCCTAGTAGCTGGTATAATGCTGTGGTTTTGATTTAGTATGAGAATAATGTTAATAATACACTGATGTTTTAGTTGTTGCTGAGCAGTGCTTGCACTAGTCAAGGACTTTTCAGCTTCTCATGCCCTGCCAGTGAGACCCAAACTGGCCAAAGGGATATTCCGTACCATATGACATCATGCTCAGTATATAAACTGGGGGGAGTTGGCTGGGGGGTGGCAACCGCTGCTTGTGAACTGGCTGGGTGTTGGTTGGCAGGTGGTGAGTATTGGATCACTTGTTTTGTATATTCGTTTCTCATTCTAATTCTTACTCTTAGTTTCCCTTCCTTTCCTGGCCTATTAAGTTGTTGTTGTCTCAGCCCATGAATTTTGCTTTTTTTCCCCCAATTGTCTCCCCCATCCCACTGGGGAAGGGGAGTAAGCAAAGGGCTGTGTGGTGTTTACCTGCCTGCTGGGTTAAACCACAACACTGTGTCATGAAAGCAGTAGGGAGATTAAAACAGATTTTAAGATTGTTGGCTTCTCACCTCCTTTTGAATCCCTCTGTTAAATTACGAGGCTCTGTATTTTCCTTTCTTTAAAGTTTTTTTCAGCTCCCTTTTTTGTTGTGTGAAAGACCCACACAAAGCAACAGGGAAAAACATGCCAGATAATGGATATACAAATAACACTATCTGATGCAGATATAAAAAATTATCTTTTTCTATCATTTCTCGGAATAACCTAAGTTTCATGCAGCAGAGCGAAGTTTCTTAGAAGTCACAGGAGGTTCTGTGAGGGCAGCCAGAGCAGCAGAGTTGTTCCTCCTGTCGTCCTCCTGCCATCCGGACTAGGAAGGAGGTCAATGGGGCTCTGAAGACCTTCCCCTAATTTCTGAGCTCCAGCAGCAACCCCACAATGACAGGCAAAGGAAAGCAAGCTAACAGGGTTTGATATTCTTAATGGAGAGCTTATAAAGCTAGTGTAAAAACATATGACAGAACAAAGGAATAAAAAGAATTCGATCTTTGCACTTATGTCTCTGGCACCATATTCTGTGACTTTGAGATTCTGCCTTTTTCACCTGCAGCATAACTTTCCAGACTATAACTTACCTTGTTAAGTGTATAATTACCAGGGCAACCACAAATAAAAAATTTTAACAGAACTAGTCAGAACTTAGCTTTTTTTTTTTCTTTTTCAGCTTCGGTGCCTACATGTGCTGGGCTCTGCATTGTGCTTTTGAGACAGGGAAGGGGAGATCACAGTTCCTACGCAGCAGGATTATCTGTCGTGTTTACACTGATATTCTTATCTGCAGTGTGGTTTACGTAGGGGTGTAATCTAACAGCTAAACTTAAAGGTCACTCTGCACAAAAAAAAATACAAGATTGACCCTACTCGGAGGATCTCATGGTCTAAATGCACAAGTCATCCAGGACATGGGAGGAAGAAAATATCGTTGTTACTCACAGTATGTAAACGTATTTATATACAACACATTTTTAAAAACAGTGAACTGTCAGAACATAGTATTTCTTGCTCTAAGATATATTTGACCCATATTTCATGAAGTGGTTGGAAAGGTGGGCTATCTCTCCATTGGAGTATCCACACAGAGACACCTTAAGTAAAACTGATTTTCACAAGGTAGTGATGGTCAGAGTAGCTTGAATGTACCTCCAGGTAAGCATCTGGAATAGCTCACCTTGCGTCACCAGCTTTCTGATGTCTAGCAGCAGTAAATATATTTCTTTCATACCTGTTGCTACTGATGGTTTTACTGAGCTGAGCAAAGTTCACCTTGTTTGGTCTAAGCTGCACTTACAAGACATTGCCTGCATGGATGTCAGATAGCAACATGAAAAAAAAGATCACATCCTAACTTATGCATAGTGCTGAAAACTCTGTTGTAGATATAAACCTACATTAAAACAGTCCTTTTGCTACTACAGTTTTTTCTGAATGGCAAAAAAATACAACCTGAACTGGCACAAAACCTCTTTTCTGAACATAAGCTGACCCACAGCAAGGAAGATATACTGCTCTTATAAAACTATATTCAGCATTTTCTAATATAAACAGGGTTTGGAGGCCAAATGCAGAAAGGGGTCTTAATTCCATTGAAATCAAGTGGGAAAATTGTTTAGCATAGTCCTATCTGCAAAGAAGCTGAAGAAGGTATGCCAAAGGTTATTTCTGCAACCAGAAAATACTGTTAAAATAGACATTGCAGAACATATACAAGCTTAAGGAAATTCATTAAGAGACCTTAAATCTTCTGACAACATATATTTTTTGAGCTTGCAATATTCTTGCAGTATACACATAGGCTTTTTTGCACTCTGTTAAAGACAGCAGGTACCTGTGTAACCTTAGCAAGTCCTGTCATCTCTTCTGCCTGTTCCTATTCATGTCCTAAGGCTACAGAAACATTTTCTCTTCTCTGTCACTGCAAGTCATGCCTACTTCAGAGATGAATTTCTGGAAAAAATCCAATCCTCAAACCAGCATAAACCAGCAAACAGGGTGAGAAAAGGCAGCACTTGCACGCTTATAGCTTTAACCCCCTGCTACAGGAGAATTAATGGGCTGAGTGGAAACGCCATGTCTGCCAGTTTCTGAACGGAGACAAGTATTCCTTCAGACTACGCTGCTTCAAGCTGCTACTGATTTGTCACCCATTTTGTCAAACTTGCCTGGAGACCCCAAGAGGCAATAAACTTGAAAGTAATCAGGAATGACTGAAATAGAGAAATAAGAGTAGTTTAGCACTGTGGCTAGGAAATCCTGGCTGAAGTTATATCTGAGTTTATCTGATGACTCTCTGTTTTCAGTGTTCAAATGTAATTTAAATGGGGAAATTCAGGTACCTAAAAGTAATGCCATTGGAGATGGCAGCAGTTGCTGGAGTCATTTAATGTGTTGGCAGTTTTGACACAGGATTTACGGCAGGATTTGTGCCCTGCTGGAGCAGCAGCTGCAAGCCAGACGGGCTTCTCAGAGCATCTAAAATGACATTAGACAGCTCTTCTTATATTTAGGCACCTGAATCTCTCTAAATGTTCCTTTCTTGGAAATAAGTGTTTTAGAATCCGTTCAACGCTACTTCTAAGTTACAGGAACGGTATGGTTGTGTAATCAAATACAGAACAGAAAATGACTGAAAGAAGGTGCCTCAGGCAGTCTTGACATGTCTTCTCACAAGTATGCATCTTGACACAGTCCTTAGGATATCAGATAATTTTTCTTACAAAACCCATGTTGCATTCAGTCTTCAAAAGGTAGCTACGTATGCAAACCTTTCCGTCTTTTAATTACTGTGTACCTTTCAGACTCTGCAGCGAATATGAAATTATTAATTTCCTCATGGAAAATTATTAATGAATACTAATGAATACAACTTTACAGTGCCTCTCCCTAAAAAAATTACCTCAACTGCCAGTGTACTGTGGTAGCTGTGCTGTCAAAATCTTTAAAGTGAAAACAGGGACAGGTACTGTGGACAAAACACCTTGATGGTGCACCTGTGTTGGGTCCATATGGGTCTCGCTGAGGATACACTGCATTTCATAGATTAACAGAAGGCTTGTCCTATTAATATGTTTCACAGTTGCATGCTGCATGCTGTTGCAACTTAATAAAGGCTTCAAAAGGTGTGTTATGTCACCTAGACTCTCCCAGAGAGGGGTGCTAATAAAGGGGATGATAAAGTTCAGGTCATTAAGTTTACATTTGCAGCGTAAGCAAATTAAGAGTGGGAAGACAAAATAGAGCAACATAAGAGCTAGGATGGAGATAAACGATTCAGGTGAGAGGAGGTAGGCAGGGAGAGGGCAGGACAGGAGATGGATGGCTGTGGGAATGCTCACTTCCCATCTCTGCGGCCCGGAGGACTGCAGTCCATGTTGGAGGACTTTGTGGTGACACACAATGAAATGGCACAGACTGAGTGTTTTGGGGTGCAGAACAGTACTGTGTTTTACCTCTGATTTGAACCTGGACTCTCTCTGTTTCTAATATTAAAATGATTAGTCCTAAAAGCCTAGCCTTAAGTCCAAAATGTGGCTTACATTTAAAAGGCAGGGTGAGTCTCAGGGAAACTGGAGATGGTGGGGTGCACTGTCTCAGCAGCAGCAATGAATAAGCAGAGGGGAGGAAGCCGAAGTGCCTGCTCCTGCTGAAGCAGCAGATCCTGCCTGGGATGGGTGCTCCTGTCTTGTCCCCACTGCCACTGGCACGGTGTACTAAGATTTTCTGCAAGGCTCTGGGTGAACCCTGAGATGCCGCAAGCGTCAGGTCTGGGGGCATGGAAAAGGTTAGTATGTACAAGGCTTAAATCCTTTGTAGACTCAGTCCCCAGTCCTCTAGGCCAACATTCAACTGCTTCAACTATAAGCCTGTGTTTTTTGTCTGTAAACCACTGTCTCCTCCACAATATGTCTTTCCAGTATCTTCAGTGAATGAAACAGGCCCCGTGGGGTGAAAATAAAGGGTTGTAGAGACCAAGCTATAAAGTATGTGCATAAAGGAGATCAAATGAAGGCTGTACAGGAACTCTTAATTTCCCCATTTCCTAATTTCTTCACTTTTTTGTAATGTGGTATTTGAAAGAAAGCAAGCCATTTCCTGTTCTCACTCAAAAGAATTCCAGACAAACCACAGAAAAAAATTAATTCTATAATGTGACTCAGTATTGACTCTTACCAGTGGGGTTGGGACCTTTTTAGATCCATGCAAATCCTCTATCCTCTTTCTGCTTTTACATTAAGGTGAAGGATTTTTTCTGCCATCTGCACACCTCTGAGGCAGGAAAAGATTCAATTCCATGTCCAGGAGGGCAATATAGCCTAATGACCAGAGGGTCCCTGTATCTCCTCTTCTTCCCGTCTCCCCTACCATTCCTGCACATTCGTCACTGTTCCTGCCAGTGTCCACCCCTTCCCTTGTTGTTCCTGACTAAATTGCTTTAAGGATTTTTGTTGCATGTGTGAAGAAAGATTTTATGCCACATGTTGAGAAAAGACTATTTGTTAGATTTCTGTTTTCTTTATAACGTTACACAGTTGTCTTGGCCAAAGGCACACAGTGTTTACTCCAGAGGCACATTTCCTGTAGCAAATTTAATATTGAATTAACAAGGAGCTAAATCCATACAGAGACTGAAGCTTCCCAATGCTCAGTGTTGTAATGACTGACCAAATCCCAGGCTTTTCCTGAGACCCAGAACAAGGGTCCAAACTGTTTCCACAGCCCATCGTGCTCTTAGACTGTGATGGCAGCCCTGGAGTGGCCCTCCAGACCTTTGCAAGGACGGGCGATATGTCTGACTGATATTAGCACACTGGGATGTGGGAGAGCTGGAGACTTCGCAGGGTGTCAGGGCCATTTACACCACCCGTAAATGTGCATTAGTGAGAGGCAGACAGGCACACCCCAGATTGATGCTGGGAAAATTCATGCTGCTTCTTGCTTTTAAAAAATGACAGTGCTGGAGTAACATTTACTTGTGGCTTTCATCAGGCTCCCCTTTAGGAGCTTAAAGGGGAACTGAGCTCTTTAAAGCTACTGTACATGGTGTTTAGTACCTTCCTTTTGCTCTCCTGCCTTAGCAATTTTTCACCTGATCATGTATTTCAGTGATTGCTGGGGCCCTCCAGGGCTACTGCCAAGAGGACCTAGGAGCTAAACCACCCACTGCTTGCCTCAGTGTCACAGTACATGTGAAAAGACAGTTGCAGCTGCAAGGTTTGGCATGCACATCCCTGAGCCATTGTGGGAACTGCACTTATTGCATCCTTGACGTTAGGACCAGAGCCAGCTTCCTCACCAGGGGTTGCACCCTCACCACAGGGCTGCACATCCCTCTGCGTCAAATTACAGTCCCTTCAATGGAAGAGGCTGAGCAAAGCCTGCTCCAGCCACCCTTTGCTTGTGGTTAGTGTGGGAGATGTGGACACACACCTCTGACCCAAAACAGGGTGGGGATTTGAAGCTAGTGCCTCACTGCCCCAGAGGTGCAGATAAAGTTATGCTCCATGCTGTTACTTACGGGTCACTTAAACCTACCAAGACAAGGTAGGAGAGGCTGTGCAGAAAGTATTGTTGGGACTTTACTGTGAACCAGAGCTGATTCTGGGCAAATTCTGGCAATTTGTACATGGCCACTGGGAAATGCGGCACTAGCAAAAGATGAATGTGGCTTTTGACATTCATCAGCAGGCTTCAAATTAGTAGATAAACATGTAATAAGATCCAGTGGCAGGAAATCAATGATCAACTTGGTAAGTCCTGAAATGTGCAAATTTTTAAAGATTAAAGTGATTAAACACTAGAAAACCTTGTCAGATGATTAGTGAAACCAATAATAAGATTTTTATTTTTAATCAAGAGTAACTATTTTCTGAAAGGTATGCTCTAATTGAAACAAGAACTGACTTGAAAATGTCTGGTAGTTTGGTCTGGTAGGTTGGACAAGACACCAGGCCAGGTAATCAAAACTGATCCTTGTTAGCCTACAATTATTTGAGAAAGAGGCACTGGATACTTCTATATCTCTGGAGGGTTCGACTAGTTCTTCTTTGCACCTTAAATGCTGTTGTATGAACTCAAAGTGATTTGAACATAAGTATGTAATGTTGTGCTTGTATCTTCCTGGAAATTCTTCAGCACTACCTTTTGAATGTCCTTCCCTTAAGGCAGATGGCTATCAGCTACTAGCAATTACATGTAAATTTTGTTCAGTTCCTGCTAGTCAAGTCCATCTCAATTAATGTCAATAGAGGAGAATTTCTCCTTTTGCCCCAACTCATCTCTCTTGTTTCCTTAAGCCCATTTCCAGTTTACTCAAATCCTGTTACACAACATTCTTCTTCCAAAAGGAAGTCACAAAAATTAATATTGAAGAGCTCATGTCTTTCTTTAGACAGAAGTAGTGCAGATTTCTAAATCTGATATGCTGCCCAACTTTGTATTTCTTCCGTTAGACTGTAAAACTGAAATATCTCTGTGAGTAGAGGTGAATGTGTTATAGCTAAATTTGCTACAGACCAACTGATCAGGCATCCATGTGTCATCACGCAAACCCATGAGGAATTTCCTGAGTATGAAAAATAACATATTGAGCCACATTTATTATTTTGGTGAAATATAAGTGTGATATTTTTAGAGGTCTTTTTTCAGTAATGCAGTCCTGAAGTTTATTATATGAAATGCCATTTTTATTTGCTAAATTATAGCTAAAATAAGTTTTATTTTCCTTTTCTCTTTCAGTTTAAGTAATCAGTTATTGCATATGCACAATCTGTGTTACCTAGCAAAATTGTACTGTATAATACTTGTAGTTCCATATATAAAGTTAAAGCAACACCTGAGATCTTTGTAAGTCCTTTTTAATAGTGCTTATGGATATTTGATAGCCAAACCATATTTATTAATCTCCTGTTAAATTCCACAGACAACTCCTTCTCTCACATTAGAAACTGTCCCACCTATTTTCATATCGGTCAGCCAAGTTTTCTTATCTACGTGCAGTATAGGTCCAGGCCATGCAATAATTTCCATAGAGACCTATGCAACACCTTTCTTCAACAGGAAAGCCATTTACTTGAAACAAATTGTTAAAAACCAAATTGTAGCACATGTTAAAGCACAGTTTAGGAACCAGATCAAATCCACTGTGCATCTAGTCCAAATTCCTGGCTTAACAGAGTCATCATGGCTTATTGAAAAACAGGGAAAATCTCCAGCAGGCGGTAATGGGCTAAATAGCAGATCTTAGTAGTTCTCACTATTTGGTGTTGGTACACATTGCAAACAGGACACAGAACAGGAAAGGATACCTGAACCATTTGATTGGTTTTCTTGCAGTCATGCAATCACATTCAGAAGCATAAAAAGTTCATCTTAAAACCAGTTTCCTCTTACCCACCAACTCAGCTGCTGTCAGAGGCTGTTGGAGAGCCTCTCTGCCAAGGGTCAGCTTTTCTCACCTCTTGTAGCATGTCCACTGGCTGTGTCTGGAGCGATAGTGCAGTTTGATGTGAGCCCTCTGTTTCCATTTACTTATGTCACTTTGGTGCCTAAAGGGGTTTTGAAGCATGAGAAGGAAATTAAATGAGAAGCTCCGTTACAAGTGTATTTTAACACTTGTGCATCATTGGTCCCAGGTATGTGTGTGAACTACAGCATCATGAGATCTTCTGGGAGGCAAGTAAATCCTTGAGAGTTCCTGTGACAACTAAGAGAATACCTAGTCTGCTGTATTGCTATCTGGGGTAAAATGGCACATAAACACATTTTAAATAAACAAATTTCTGTTGGTTGTCCAGTGACAAGGTAGGCTGGAGTATGGTGCAATGTTTGTGTTATGATTTCCAGCCCTTAGGCTAGATGACCAGAAACGCAGCATGGATGAGATGCACAGCAAACACTAGTGGGGTGCCCCTGCTGTGCTCAGGAGATTCTTGACTCTAAAAAAAAAGGCGTCAATATTGACATGAAGGCATCTTTCTGGCCTCCCTACATAGCCCCAGATCTCCATTTCCACCCCCCCTTCCCTGGACAACCCTGAAAAACCCTTCCCTCCAAGTCCCACCCTGACTTTCCTGACATGCAGAAGAGGAGGTTGCAGGAGACAGTTTTGTCACCCATGGCACAGAAGGGACATACCAGTCCCTGGAGCATTGCCCTCTTCAGAGTGGGCTTTCCCTCACTCCTCACAAGAAATGGGTTTATCCCAGTCATCCCACAGAAAACTGTCCTTGACCACCTGGGTCTGCAGGGTGGGTAGCCACTAGCAAGGGCAGCTGGCCATGTATTCTTGCAGGACTGCTGGGTTTGTGTCTCTTCTACAGACCTCTATGATCAATAGCAGGCTGCAAAAACCCTTCTCCTATCCCTCTTTGCCCTGTCCCCGTACTGGAGCGAGCGTGAGGCAGGTACACCTGGGAGTCCATCCTGGCGGGAGCACTGCTGGAGCAGGAGGTTTTTCAGAGGAGGGGCCAGGGAGACCGAGGTAGAAAAGGTGCCTGTTCCTGCAAGGCTGGCGGCAGCTCCTGGGTGCTACATGCCAGACCAGCGAAAGCCTGGAGAGGAGGTGCAAGGTGCAGCTCTTCCCCTGTTTCTCAATTTATAGCCCACATTGTCCTTCCAAACCTCTTCCCCAGCCTTAGGAGCTATCGACCACAGTGGTGCCCAGGAAATAGATTTTTTCTGTTTGATCCTTTTGATTTGACTGTAGGAGTTCTCCCATTCGGTTTTCAGCCTTTGCTTAAAGCTATGTGCCCTCCTTGCCTGTGTGTCCATGGTGGGGGGGACTGGCAGGAAGCCAGGGCAGGCCGTGTGGCCCATGGGCTGGGTCTGCCATGAGATGGGATGGCCACCCCCACTCCCCAAACATCTTCGGTCTTTGCATGTGGAATGGGTGTGCAGGGTGTGGTCCAGGCAGTTTTGGGAAGCTAGTTCTTGATCTTTGCTTTACTGTTACAGTTTTCTTCCTTACCTATTCCTCTTTCTTTCATGCAGCTGGAGAACCTTTTGCTGTGTCTTTTAATATCCTTCGCAGGTCTGACTCAGCTTGACTTTTGGTAATGCTTCTTTTATTGAACACAGATTTCTTTGCTGATCAAATCCTTTTGCAATACTTCTGAGCTCTCTGTTACTCATAATATGACTTCTGAGATGCTGACTCAGTTCGCTTAGTCTGGAGCCGTTTCTGAAAGATTTTCTTTTGCTTGGGATAAAAGTTGAAGATACTATGGAACATTTGTCTTAAGTGCATTTCTTTCCATTCATTCTTTTCTGCTTCCTTGGTTGTTAGAATTTGTTTCATTACACAAAAGTACCCCTTAAAAACTGAAAAACTTTTGTGTCTTCCATGGAATTTAAGCTGAATCAGGTTGCAATCACATACCATTTTATAACCAGAAAATATAGAGGTTACTCTACATTTTCTGACGTATTCTCTATTACCTAAGCACCTTTCCTAAGCAAAACATGAGGATTTCCCTGTAGCCCCTTCCCTCCCTTCCTTGCCCCATTGTGAGTGGCCCAGCCTCCCCACCGTTTCACTCCCCAGGGGTGTCCTATGATTCCTTTTTACTTTCCCCAGAAAATCCTTCCCATACACCTGACCATGAAGCCTGGTGTCCTTTAAACTGTCAGTGTTTGATCTCTCAGCTTTACATACGAAATCAGTGTCTCTCCATAACATATTTCCCAGCTGCATGGGCCAGCTGTGACCTATACTTACACGCTGACCTGAATCCATTGGTCTTGGAGCAGGGAGCTACATGAACCATCTTTTTCCTCCCCACAGGTCTCCAATCCAACTGTATCCTTATACAGGCTTCTCCTGCTTATTTCCTTTGGTCCAGTATGGCAAGGCTTGGCCCTTCCCACCCAAGGTAGGATTGGAGCCAGGACTGGGGACAAGCTGTCAGACAATGCCGAGGGGAGCACGACATTTTTATCTTATTTCCTGATGCGTCTACTAAGTCCCGACGGAAGATTGTGATTCTGAGGATGACGTCTCATCATTAGTAAATTAGATGCTGTAATCTGCTTCTAAATGAATCTTCTTAGGGGGCATTACTCAGGGTCAGATTAAAATTAAGTGAGGGAAAGACTGATTAAAATGTAAGGTGAGCTTCCGCTCTCTGAGCTTCTGGCGGGTGCGACACAAAACCCTTGAAAGGGCAGAGGTATTTTTAAACCACTTTTTTGTGGCCTGCCCTGGAACTGTCTCTAAATTATGATGCCTCACAGATCCTATGATGATGCGCATCTCCTCCGTTCCTCTGGGTGCCAGGCACCAGGTCTGTAGGGGACCAGGTCTGCCCGAGACCACACCTAGAGAGGAAAATACCTTCACCACTGAGGGGGGACTTTAACGGCTGCTGTAGACACTTGTCCTGGGGCTGCAATCAGCAGCAAGAGCCCTTCCTGTCCTTTCCTAATCACCCTAGCATTAGCGTGCAGGGTTGTGGGAACTTGGTCTAGCCAAGGATTTCAGCTACCCTAGTGGTGTTTCCTTTAAAATACAAGATCCCGAGTTGGATGATGCATTGGTGAGGGAGAAAAAGAATTAATTCAAGGTCTTCTTGGCCTAGTTGTTGATTTTTTGGTCTTTCTCTGATTTCTGAGAGAGAAATAGCCAAAACCAGCAAACAAGAGGCTGTGAGAGGCCAGTTGCACTTTACCAGGGACCCAGCTTATCCTGGGGTGTCTCATGGCTGCTTTTATGCTCCCTGACCTAGATCAACCTTTATTTACCTTTTGTAATCTCAGATTAATTCTGACTGAATTCAGATGACTGGGATGCCACGCTGGTGCCATTAGGGTAATATGGAGCTCCGCGAATGGGACAATAAAAAAATATTTGCTTTTAATTTTGACTGAAATAAATGATTTAGCAAGCCACTGTATTTCAAAGCTTTGCTACAGCAGATCAAAACTGTCCGGTTAATTAACTGCCATGTTAATTAATTAGACGTGTGCAAGCTGATGTTTAGCTGCAGTCAAATAGCAGCTTCTTTATTTTTCTCATGCTTTACAAATGGCATTAGCATTTCTAGTTTCTTGTCTCATATCTGCTGCCTCATTTCCTAACCGAACGTGAAGGGTGTTTATGACAAATAGTGCTTTAAACTATTCTGATGTGCTCTCCTTTCTGCTCCCTCCCCGTCTGCTGGCACCAGAATTCTGCTCCATGCCCACGGTATGTCCCACGTGGCTCCAGTACCACCAGGACGGCCTGACTGTGCGTGCTGAAAGAGAGCATCCCCAAATGTCTGAATACAGCCTTCTTTACCCAAGTTAATTACTCGTGATGTACTCTAATACCAGTCATTGAACAATGCATGCAGCCGCTCATCTCAGTGCAAGGTGGGCAGGGGTACACGGTGCAGCACAGCTGCACTGCCCGACAGCTCATGCAAACTGCTGCTAGCGGCTCCAGGCATCGGGTCCAGCGCCTCAGGGGCTTGCATCTTGTCCTCCCCTCGCTTTTTCACTCCTTTTTGAAAAAGGTGCTGGATGCTCAAGGGAAAACAGTTTGCCTTTCTTTTCCAAATCTTCTCCTTTGAAATGGCAGAAATTATTTCACTGCTGCATGAGACCCAGAAGGAAAAATTAGCCATTGTAAAAAGCCATAATTTTCATTCTCAATGCACAGTCCTCCAAGGCACCAATTTGCACCTTGGTACTAAACTCTGCACTTTGGCTTTTGCTTTTTCTGTTCCAGACGATAAAGCTCCTTGTAGTCTTGGTAACTGTAGCAGAAGCTGCCTTTCCTCACTGCTGGCTGGGCTGCACGGGGCTCTCCCAGCCGATTACTACTGCCTTATTTAAAGCCCTCCTAATCTAATTAGGTGTCTCTCGCGAACATACTAACAACAAAAGCCACACATAGAGAACTGTTATTCGATGCACAGAATAAAGCTCGTTTGGTGATTTTGCTGTTCAGGGCTTCTAATAGCCAAGCTCCATGTTTGCTGGGTGATACATTAGGTTTTCATGCCAGGGAGGCATGATCCAATTCCTACCAGAGTCCATAAAAAGGCCCCTACTGACATTTGGCTGGCGCTCAAGACCCACATCTTTATCAGAAAGCTTTGTTGTCTGACAATATTTTTGAGCCTAATGCACATATTCAGGCAAACGCAGGGACAACTGCAAGAAACACACTAATGAAACCAGGCAGTTATGTATGCCAGTAATCCAGCTTCAGTCTTTTTACCTAAGTATTTGACACAACAGATTTTATCCTTTTCTCTGAAATCTCTGAAAAACAAGTTTAACATCTGGCTGATTTTCTAAACATCATGACAGTATTACTGTTTATTTCCAGGCTAGATGATAATGCTGTTGCATTTAGGAAAAGACAAGTACCTGAACATTTTCTATGTTGTCAATTGGTCCAGTAATGGAATGAGGTGTTAGAAAACAAAAGCAAGATCTTAACAAGAAATAGTGATAGTTATTCAAGATGCAGCATTTTCTTCTCTGAGTCTGCTGGAAGTATTTATCTCCTTTGGGGAGTGCCCAATAGCTCCTGATATTTCTGTTGTCTTTCTTTTCAGTGGGGATTTGAATGATGTTAAAAGTTTACTGTATCATAATCATGTACAAACGTACATAAAGTACAAATCATAAGATGGAAGCAAATATATAACCACTAGATGTAGGTGTGAGTGTACTTCATAAGCTTCTCTGTAAGTCAATTTGAAGTGGAGAAAAAAAAAAGCAGGGATATCAGCTTTCAGGATAGGATGAGGACAGGTTCAGATGAGCCTGTGCTTATGAAAGTGGGGACTAAACAGAGAGGGACAAAACAGGCTGAACTCAAAAGTACAGAAAAGTAGTTCTTCTCAATAATTTTGACAGCAAACCAAGTGGGCTGCAAACTTTGTTTGCTGTTATGTCCTGCCAGCTATATGCAAAATGGCTATGGCTTTGAAAAAAGCCCATTTTGGATACTTTTTTGATTGTATGAATGTACGAAGGAAGGCAATTGGTGAAAACATGCAGAAAGCTTTCATGATCAAGTAATAAATGGTCCAGGATGAATTAATTAATTCTGGTAAATGATTAGAAGAAGTTAGGAGTTGATTTGCCTCTGATTTCCACTGGAATGAAACAGGAATAACTCTACGAATGTCAGTGGACTAAATTAGTGAGAACAGGAGAAGAATTACACCTCAAGAATGTTTCTCAGTTTCAAAGTCCTACTACATTTCTGCAGTGCCTTGGGATTCAGTGAGGTAAAATGTGCCGTACAAATGTGAATGTGTCTTATTATTAAGTGTCTGCTAATTTTATTCAGGGAAATAACCCTTGCTGCTCTGAGTTCAGCAGTGATTTGCATAATCTCAGGTAAGTGAATCAGAAATGTCTTTTAAGAAGGAGGCTAAACCCTAAAGAATTTAAAACTAGAAAGGACATTAAACTATTCAAACTCATCTGAATTGCCAGGCGCTTTCCTTTATATTTCATCTTTCCAGAGGCGTCTTACTCCAGCTGGGTGAACGGAATGGAGGAGGAGGGAAGCTAGAAAACATAAACAAAAACCAAGCAGTATATTTAAAGGAGAAGTCGCATACATGAAGACTGAAAAACTACAAATTAAAAAAAAACCTCTGAGAAAAAGCATTGCTCACTGAGCGTTTTAGTATGTCACAGGGAAATTACATTTACAGTGTCATGGATAGACGGAGAATTTTTTTCAAGGCCAAAGAAATCCTTGAGCTCCATTCTAATGCCATCATTTTTGTTTTGTCATGTTTTCTATATTTTAGGGCATAAATAGCTCTTGACCGTCCTACCAGGTTCTGCCTCTCTTTCTGAGACATGGTGACTAACAGCAAGCATGAATGTATAAGTGTCAGAAACATGGAAAAAAAAAAAAAGCTTAAAATCAAGGACAGTACTCACCTTGACTTCACTGAAGCCAGGATTTAATTGAGGAGTAAGATTACTGAACACAGCACAACCCTTCATGTACCCTGGGTGCTCCTACCATCAACTAATTGCTTTAGATTGTTTCCTGCAAATTTTACAAATGGCAAAGAGTATCTATGAGAAGCCAGAAAGGAAAGGTCTGGCTTCAACAGATATGAAGCTTTAACAACTGTAGACACTCATGAGCACGGTCTGCAAGGTGCAACCGTACCAGCAGCACAGAGTGCACATCGGAAAAAGAAGACGAGTGCTCATAGTGGGTCACACTCCGTTAAAAGGCACCGAGGCGCTCATCTGCCGATCTGACAGGGAATCACGAGAGGTTTGCTCCCTTCTGGGAGCTACCGTCTGAGACATCACTGAGTGGGTGCCACAACTTGTCAAGAGCTCAGATTACTAACCACTGTTACTCTTCCATGTGGGCACAAATGATGCTATAAGCCAGAGCCTGGGCAGAATCAAGAAAGGCTATAAAGCCCTGGAGGAGCAAGTGAAAAATATTGGTGCCCAAGTAATCTTGTCCTTGGTTTTACCAGCTGGAGAAAAATGGGCAGCCAATAACAGACGAATAATGCAAACCAACTCTTGGCTACATGGCTGGTGCTGTTGTGAGGGTTTTGGCTATTATGACAATAGGACTTTCCCCAGGAACCACAGCCTTTTAGGACAGGATGGAATCCACCTCCCTAGTAGGGGCAAGGGAATCTTTGGCAGCAGGCTGGCCAGCTTGATGAGGCTGGCTTTAAACTGAAGGACTCAGGGGACAGGGTCCAAAGTGGCAATGCTAACGCCATCACATCCAACAGGGGAATAAGCCAGGCCAACCAGAGCGGTGACAAAGGTGCCTTAGCTGCCTCATGAGATGATAATCAGAAGACCAACCACCTCAAGTGTGTGCATGGCTATAGTGGGTCCTCGTGCAACCCTCCAGGGAAACCTGTGTGCTCAATTACCTCTCTGAAATGCTGGCGGATGCTCTCACTAAGCCACTCTTCATTATCTTTGAAAGGCCATGGAGGACAGGAGAGGTGCCCAAGGACTGGACAGTAGCCAGTGTCACTCCAGCCTTCAAAAAGGGCAAGGAGGACCCCAGAAACTGTAGGCCAAACAGCCTCACCTCCATCCCCAGAAAGGTGATGGAACACTTCATTCTGGAGGTCATCTGCAGGCATGCAGAAGAAAAGAAGGTTATCAGAAGCAGTCAAGAGGGATTCACCAAGGGGAGATCATGCCTGACCAACGTGATAGCCTTCTATGATGGCATGACTGGCTGGGTAGATGAAGGGAGAGCAGTGGATGCTGTTTATCTTGACTTCAGCAAGGCTTTTGTCACTGTCTCCATTAACATCCTCATGGGTAAGCTTAGGAAGTGTGGGTTAGATGAGTGGGACAGTGAGGTGGATAGAGAACTGGCTGAAAGGCAGAGCTCAGAGGGTCATGATCAAGCGCACAGGGTCTGTTTAGAGGCCTGTCACTAGTGGTGTTCCCCAGGGGTCTGTGCTGGGTCCAGTCCTGTTCAACATATTCATCAATGACATGGACGAAGGGACAGAGTGTAACCTCATCAAGTTTCCTGATGATACAAAACTGTGAGGAGAGGCTGATACACCAGAAGGCTGTGCTGCCATCCAATGAGTCCTAGACAGGCTGGAGAGCTGGGCCAAGGGGAACCTCATGAAATTCAACAAAAGCAAGTATAACATCCTGCACCTGGAGAGGAACAACGCCATGCACCAGTTCAGGTTGGGGGTTGACCTGCTGGAAAGCAGCTCCACTGAGAAGGACCTGGGAGTGCTGGTGGACAACAAGCTGACCCTGAGCCAGCAATGTGCCCTTGTGGCCAAGAAGGCCAAGGGTATCCTGGGATGCATTAAAAGGAGTGTGGCCAGGAGGACAAGAGAGGTTATCCTTGGCCTCTACTCCCCCCTAGTGAGGATACATCTGGAGTACTGTGTCCAGTTCTGTGCTCCCCAGTTGAAGAAAGTCAGGGAATTACTGCAGAGAGTTCAGCGGAGAGCTACCAAGATGATCAGGGGATTGCAGCACCTCCTTATGAGGAAAGGCTGAGAGACCTGGGTTTGTTTAGCCTGGAGAAGAGAAGACTGAGGTGGAATCTTATCAATGCCTATAAATATCTGAAGGGTGGGTGTCAAGAGGATGGGACTGGACTCTTTCCAGGGGTGCCCAACGACAGGGCAAGGGGCAATGGGCACAAACTGGAACAGAGTAAGTTCCACCTGACTATAAGGAAAAACTTCTTTCCTGTGAGGGTGACAGAGCACTGGAACAGGCTACCCAGAGAGGTTTTCGAGAGTCTTTCTCTGGAAATATTCAAACCCCACCTGGATGCGGTCCTGTGCACCCTGCACTAGGTGTGCCTGCTGAAGCAGAGGGTTGGACAAGATGATCTCCAGAGGTCCTTTCCAACCCCTACCATTCTGTGAGTCTGTGATTCAAATTGCTCTTCAATGGTCTTTGAGCCAAAAGAAAAAAAAAGTGTTTGGGGTCTAGGTGAAATAGCATGTCCCTGGCTTGAGGCTCTAAATATGCATGGCTACTCTTTTGGGTTACTTTTTCCATCATTGACAAAGACCTTCTCATCAACACAATGTTGATCTTTCCTTTTTGCCTGCAGTCTTTTAAAAGGCAAAGGCAGGATAGACTAGGAAACTGTCTACTGTCACTTAGTCACAACAAGCCCATTTTAAAAACCTTAGACATCTTGTTTCCCTACTGCAACTGGAAATATGTTCTAGGGTATCTAAGGATGAGAAAGTGCTTTTTAATTCCCACTCAGAATTATTCATTGTCACCTTCTTCTCATTTGTCCTTGTGCCAGTGTTGCCATCTTACTTAAGTAATTCTTAATTCTTTAATGACTACCTGGTGATAAGCCATTTAAGCTATATACAGAGTAATTGTAACTCAATTTTCTAGTCTAAGCCACCCACACTGTTTTATTCTGTTCTTGTGGGATGAGTGCTTCACCTCTCTCTTCTTTTTAATGACCCTTCTTTGCCCTTCTCCCACCTGAAATTCACATTTTTGGGTATGGATTTGTACAGAGTAGTGTAGATTGGATCATAACAGTCACTTGTTGAGTATGTCTCCAACTACAAGAAATAATGAGGTGATGCACCCCACTATTACATCTGTGCTTTTCGGGTTGCATCACACTGATTGATTGCATATATCCTGTGATTGCCTAAATACCTAGGACTTTATTTTTCCCAGTCTCTTCACCCTGACGGTTTTGTTTTTGTGTGCCCAGCCATTTCACCAAGGATGACATGAAGTGTGCAATCACTGAGTTAGCTCCTTTCATACAAGTCACCTGCCAGTAATCTCAGTCTTTAAAGTTGAATCTATCCTAAGGAGAAGCTGACCATGGAATCTGGCATTTCCTTGTTGTGCTGTACCTCTCATAAAGATCACACTCTGTTCCTGTTTAATGGAGTCATATGTGGAGGAATCAGACACCAGAAGAAAGTTTCTGTGTTGGCCACTCCAGTTGTCCTTCCAGCCAGCATAGAGGTCTCTCCCAATGCTTTTCCCAGGTTTGCACAGCAACTGCTGACCATGGGGCTTCTTTGCAACTCTTCTGTCATTATTTTGGCTCTTGCTCTGTGAGACATATAACACCACCAGAATAATATCCACCTCCTGCACTTGCATGCATCCTACCCCAGCGAAAACCTCCTCTCCATCTAGCTCTGAGTAGTCTTGTCCCTGTCCTGTGTTTGTGGCCTTTGGTCTTAATGTAACTCAAAGAGGAGATTCATTATTCTGACTGAAAAAGGTCTGCTATGGGAAACCATAGTGGCCAGGAAGGCTTTATTTAACTTTCACAAAGGCAAATTTGTAATCATAGGGGAAGAACCACAATGCCTTTACTCATATTGCTACTACTGAGCCACATGTACCTGGAGAAGAACTGACATAAGACCATGAAGAACCACGTGAGGCTCTACTCGTTGTTTTAGAAGTTGTGCTGGCACTCAAGCTGCCAGTGTAGAAGTCTGGGGCTTCAGGGATTAAAGTTGTCATTAGACTAAGAAATAAGAAGAGTTTATTGACTGTAAGACACTGGGGAGGTTGATTGTACAGATACCTCTAAATCCTGCTGCCTGACATAATTCTCACAAAGATTGGCAAGTGCCTCATTTACACTGCCAGTGTTCACGTTGTTTAAAAACCCTATGCATGCAGAGGCTGCATGCTATCCCTTTTAAAATCCCAAGGCAGGGCCCCTGCAACTGCAGGTGGTAGATACTTGGTAGTTCAAATATGTTTGAGAAGATTTCCTGTTATCATCCTTCCTTGCTCCTGTGGTTCTGCTACCATGTTCTAACAACACAAGATGTTTGGGTTCTTAAAAATAAGGAGACAGTTATTATACTTTGGAAAATGTCCAGTATTGCTTCTAGGAATGTTATTTAGAGTGACACTCAGGAGTCTAGTCCAATCCTAGTGGATTCAAGAGGAAGTCAGGTCTAGATGACGTATCGATGTAAAACCAGATTGGTAACTTGTTAACATCACACGTGGTGAAGGTTGAAAAATGTTGATGAAGAAGATAATTTTAAGTTTCTTCAGCATAAATCACAGTAAATGATAACATAAGCAGGCCACAGCCACAGTCCAAGAGCAAATCTCAAAGAAATAGCTGCTGATTTTCATAATGCCTTATTTACCCAGACATTATAAAGACAGTAATGATAAAATGGAAATTATAATACCTTCCAACTGAAGCAATGCCAAGCAGGAGTTTTAGGGAAGATAATGAGCTTGATGGGAAGGATGTTTTGAAAGTAGCTTATGGATGGAAAAGCCCATCTGTGGGGTCTAGAGTACCTTCCAGATCAGAAATGAGTCCACTGGTGTGAACTTTATCTGATCAAATGTAGATGGCTACAGTGAAAACATCTGTATCTGAGCTGGTTGTTAAGCATATTCATTGAAAGAAGCACTTCAGGTGTATGATCAATTATATACCAGATGTTTACTTTGCTTCTGATTAATTACTCCCTAAAAATCGCTGTTTTCCTTATTTACCCTGAGCACTTCCTAAATTGGTAGCCAGGAGGAACACAACTGTATTATAGATATAAAGATATATGAGATGAGCTTACCCTGGTGCCTGTAGCTCACTGACACCTTGGGAACCTTGGAATAGTTATTGCTGTTCAACAGATAATCTCCTGCACTATCTACATTGTGACCAATAAGACCATTGGACTTGTGCAGGATCTTTCCACTGTTTCTGCTTCTCCTGCAAAGGGACAGACATGCTACAATTCATGAGTTACCATGACCTAATATATTAGTGCATTGTATCCAACACACTTTCCTATCCTTCACCCAGATAGTAGTGTAAATTTTACATTGGAGCAAAGAAACAGACAATATGGGAAAGGCAAAAAGAAGTTTATGCTGCTTAAAGTCAAAACAGATGAATGGTGTTTTGCTTATGAGACATCATGTGCATTCTTTCAAAGAATCTCATGCTTCTTTAAAACAGCAAATTAAACATAATTTCAGGTAGGGAAACTGATGTTAAAGACATGATTTCCATACCAGGTTGCCAGTTTGACTACTGCATAGAGAAGTACGGCACTGGAGTCACAGAAGCATATTCCTCCATTGGGGTGTCAGTGAGAATCTACCATAAAACTTGCAGGAAAAGATCAAGTTACTTTCCTGCAGCAGAAATCACAAAACCAGTTAAGCTCTTCAGCAGATCCCAGTCAACTGTTATACTGCAGTCCAAAAACGCAGGCATTGTAACTGCGTGGGATTTGCAGTGCCCCTCCATACAGGAAGTAGTAAAGGGGAAAGAATATACATCTCCTGCCAAAAACGAAGTCATCGAGGCATAATGGTAAAGGTAACTCACCACAAGAGGAATCCATACTGAAAAATACTGGCTATAGCTGAACGAGGGTCAAAATGATACATACACATACACACTTTTGTCACAGGGAAAAGGAAGGGAATAAACCAAAGCTTAAGGGAAAACAAAATGGGTTTTTTTCCTCTCTTTCATTTCTTATGGATGTGGCAGGTAATGAAAGATATTCCTCTGTGAACAAGAATGTTGTTTCCTTTCTTTCCTCCCTCAACTTTCTTTCTCCCTGGATTTCCATTGCATTTCAGGGTATTTTTCTTCAAAACACAGTTTTGCTGGAGAAGTGACTCTGGAATCTTGAAGTGTAGAAAGGGAAGTGTTTTTTTTCTACAGGTAGGATGGCACCACCTGAAAGCAAGACCACTGATTAGCAGGGAGATGCCACCCTTGCAAGAATAAAATTGCAAGGGAGTCTTGACATAACAGCTTCACTTCAGAGGTGAAGTGGTGAGCAAACAGCTCTCCTATCAGCTGAACAGCGCTTAGCTGTCAGGGGTGGACCAGCAGCAGCAGTAGGTGCTTGCAGACAGTGTGCACGGTGCCAAATCTTACCACAAAAAAAATAATCCACACCCAGAGAGAAAGAATTATTCTAAGGAAAGAGGTGTTGAGATGATGCTAGTGCCAAGTCTCTTGTACCAGCAAAGCAGTGACGTACGCTCATTACTAACGGTGTGCTAGATTACCCAGGAACATAATTTGCCTTTCCCAAGCACTGAGACATGAGGAGCCAAACTGACTCCAGCAGCCTTAGCCCCAGAAGGAGGGGTCCATACTCGCTTGTCCAAAGGCATGGGGGTTTCTCCAACAGCTTCATCAGTCTCAGAAGGTGAGAATGGCCTTGTTTTATGTGCTGTATGTACTGAGAAAGCAACCCCAAAACTGAGGGCTCACAAGTAATCAACTAAAAATGGACAAACAAACACTGATCTACCAGTAGCTATAAAAACATAGGGATTCTGTTATTTGTTATCCTCTTTTTTTCCTACTCTTTGAGGCTTACAGTATATGCATGGCCCATATTTGAGCTTTTATCTACAGCCATTAGGACTGGAACTATTCTTTTTTAAATGAATGCTGAGATTCTCACATAATGACAAGAGCTGGGGAAAACATCAAATATCATGAGACATGTGAAAAACATCTTAAGTTGGCAGTACTGCACATAAAAAGAGACAGCTCTTGCCTTGAAGAGCTACAGTCCAAACATGAGACAAAGAGTGGTAGAAAGTAGCATTACCACAATTCTACAGATACAGCAAGATTAAGGATAAACTTGTCAAAGGTGAAACCAAGCACAAATCTGATGTGGCTGTTTAGAGCCCTGGTTATAAGGATACATTTCTTCTTCATTATACAGCCTTAATTGCCATAGGAAAAATAAAATATTTTGCATGTTACCAGAAGATTATGTTTTGCTTCCTAAAACAGGCAAATTAGGCTATTGTTGTGACAAGTCAAACTAACATATTGCTTCAGTGGACCATAAGCTTCACAAATAGAATTTGTTGTGTAATGGGATGTCAGTATTTTTCAGTGAAACTAATGAAAACAAGTTATAGCACCCAGGAAAAGCAATTTTGAAATAGACTCAGCGAGTATTTCTCAGGTTATTTGTGTGCGTGTCTGTATGTGTGCAAAACCAAACAAAACCCCATGCCCCGCCATTCCTCAAAGCATCAGGAAGGTGACAGACTGCGACCCATCTTGCATTGCTCTGCAGAATACATTCTAAGCACTGACCAGAGCGTTGCACATAATAAGCCACTTTTACCCATTGAAGTGAGTACATAATTTTCACTACAGGGTTAATTTGCTTCAGTTTGCCATATTATTTTAATCAGAAACCTAGCCAGTTCTCAGCTGTAGCTTATTTTGACAGTCAATGACAACAGAGTGTTCCTTCAAGTTGTGGGAACATTGATTACAGTGGTTATAGAGATGAGATAAAGCTATACGTAGTTGTTCTCTATTATTTAATGACTCAAAATTAATAACTGTCATGTTCTTATCTTGCATTGCAGTCGAGAAACACATTGGTTACAGTCAACAGTAAGTGGAAAAGCTGGTGGTTTTGTTAATGGATCTGTTGCACTTGTGAGCTGTGCAGTCACCACCCCGTCCCCAGAATTTTACTGTCTTTGTGTTCTGTAAAAATCTCCCAATATTCAGAGGCTATTTTTTAATTACTTGATTATACCCTGTTTCAAGTTAATGGAAGCACATGCATCTGTGTTAGTATTAACGTAATCCAATTAATCATATTTAAATTCATTTGCTGGTATTTGCATGGAATAATGAATTGATTAGCATTGCAGCATATGTCATCTTCATCAATGACCGATGGAAAAAATAAAACCAATACTGAAGTGAGACTTTGAAGCTTTAATCCATATAAAAATCTCTAACACTTTATTGATCAATGATCTTACAATAAAACTATTGAATCAGACATAACCTAACACTAATTATACTGTAGATCTTCATGGCACTTATCACTGTGGCTTTTGTTGCAGTCTGACCCTCTTCCATTTAAGCTTTTATTTTAAGTATCAGATGATGAGTGTTTGAATTAAAACCATGTAATAATTACTTTATGCTGCTTTTCCTTTGTTCATATCGAAAAATTGCCTCTGAGAGTTTGGGGTGACTGTGCCAGAGCCTGTGCTGGCAGGATGTGGCATGTGAAACGCAGAGGACCTCCACTCCACCAGAAGCTTGGCCTCAGTGACACTGAGTCTGCTTTGCTGGTTTCATTCAGGGAAATTTGATCTTTCGAAACACGGCATTGCCATATCTTTACTGCCTGCTCTGTCCTGCATGAACAGGACTCATGGGTCCATGCTAGAGTCTCTGATAACAGCATGCAGGGAAAAACTTCTGAAGATGATGGAGCACTTTCAAGTCCTTTTTGGAGGTTGGTTTTGTCTTTCTTTTTACACTTAATGGCTAAGTACCTTTGAAAAACGTTTCTTCAGTTGCCTTAGAAAAGTACCATTAAAAAATCCCCACAGGTAAATAGGTATTTTTTGCACCAGTGTTCACACATCCTCCCAATTTACACAGCCCAGAGCTATTCCTCCCTCCCCATCCCCTGCACATAGAGCAATTCTCTGGTTACTCAGGAAATCTCATTGCTACAAAGTAGGCCAAAGAATTCGCTTCCCCCAATAAGTCGATCTGATTGATTTTTCTTTCCGTGTCCATTGATTACAAACCTTAAAGAACATTGCTATTGTCATGGTTGCCTCAATAAGCAAAGATAGAAGGGAAACAGAATAACAGCCTTCAGATATGTAAGAAGTAGCTGGAAGGAGGACAGAGCAAACTCTTCCTCTCATCCCAGGTGGACAGGGCAAGAGGTTTAGGGGCTTAAACTGCAGCAAGACCGATTTACATTAGGCAATAGGAGAGCTCTTCTCAGTGATGAAATGTTGGAAGACATTGCTAAAGGAGGCAAGGGACCCTGGCAATGTGCCTGGACAAACTTCTCTGATGAATTGTTCAGGGAAAGCTAAAAGTGTCTTAGGACAGCAGGATGGTGTAAATGACCTCTCAGGTTTATTTCCAAGCCACTGGACACGACAGTGGGAGGCAAGCTCTGTCCTTGGACTCTCCCAAGGTACAAGTTAATGTCAAAATGGACATGGCCTGCTTTCATCTCCTGCAGCCAGATTTATTTTGCTGAGATGTCACCACTGGTGGCTACAGCAAGCAGCAGTGCTGGTGGCAGTCAGGCAGCATGGTATGCAGGCAAGGAGGTGGCTGCAAGAAATTCTAACCTCTCTTTTCTCTTCCTGGGGACAACCTGCTCCTTCCACAGCACCTCTTCTTCCACTGTATATTCTATCTCCCACAAACCCAAACCCAAGTTTGTGCCCCCTGCCACCCCTCTGGTACTGCAATGTCCCTGCCCTGCCTCCCATCACGGCAGGCACCCTGCCACACTCTTATACCCCTGCATATATGCATTTTGCCATGCACCCTCTGTGCTGGGGGCTGCTGACATCTTGAGATACCAGTGCTATGCATGCTACAGTAGCAGGCGACCAGTCAGTATTACGGGTTAAGAAAAAAGTAACGTCACTAGACAATTCAGTGTACTCCAAATAAATTCCATGGGTTAATGAAGCAATAAAAATTAAATAAGCAGTACTAGCCAGCACAACTTTTTGCAAAGGAGACTTTTGCCCGCAAGATAAATCTTCAAAGAGCCTCCTCCCATGTGGCATTTTGCCATCAATTTGCACGGACACAGGACAAGGAATCTAGTGGAAGTCATTACCTTTGTGGTGTGAAAGATAAGAGAAAGCTTGGTTTCCACGCTTTCCATTCCATCCTGGCCTTCTGGTGCAGTGTGCGTGGCACCAGAACCTTCTCTGAATTTTTCACTCCACGTAGCAGCCAGGAAGACCTTGGGACCTATGTGCTTGGTGGCATCGGTGAAGCTTTGTGGCCAATGTCAGCTGGCATCCAGGCACCTGCTCCTTCCCCGACCGTGCACGGTGCTTTCCCACACCTGCAGCATCTGGACTAATATTTTCCTGTGTTAGACTGTGGGTCAGATGTTTTCATATTCAAGGTGTCCTGGTTCTGGCAGTGAAAGTAGCTCAAACTGCGATGGTGTAGTGGCTGTTGTCAGATGTCTCAACGCTGTGTGTTAAATGACATCTCGTCACCACATGCAGACAGGAAGCAGCAAGCAGGCAAGAGAGAAAATATAACACAAATGATTTCTCTGTCTGCCAAGGGAACAGTCCATGCGCAAAATCCTGGCTGCTAAAAAGGTAGACATCAGTGTCAGAAACAATAGCTTCGGATTTTTAGTGCCGTCTTCTTATCTGAATTTTCATTACGTATCTATAAACTAATAACATGTAGGTGAATGCAAATGTCACTTGAATATTTTCCTAGGCTCCCACCAATTAGCTTTTTCTAAATAGTGTAGTATTTCTACATCTGCTTCTGCATTTATGCATCTAGATTTTAGTTACCTCTATCACACTGGAAGCACATCGTATTTTCTCTCTGTTTTTCAATGGATATGTTTTTTAAAAACTAGGTACATTAAAAATGTGAATTTTAAATCACTCCTTTTTTACTTTACAAGTGAATAAAAATTGCCAACATCCTCCTCCATTTCTGTTTCACCTCTGGATCTAAATTCACACATTCCTCTTTTGATCTTAAAAAATTTCCATAAATTTACTCTGTGGCAGTCGTAGTAAACTGTAGCACTTTAGAGAAGACCTTCTGTGTTTTCTTTTAACATGGATCCTGTTCCCAGTAAGATTTATGCATAAGCAAAAAAGAAAATCACGCTAGGTTTTTCGGTTAAAATTTCCCCCAGATTTTAAGCACTAAACCGATCATAGCCTGAAAATGTCTGAAAAATGAAAATCTCATGAGTCTTATCCAACTTAAAGCCTTCCAAAAAATGTTGGCATTTTTCGAAGCAGCCACTTTTGCAAAAAAAAAAAAAAGAAAAATCCTATGTAAATCTCCATTTTCCTGATGAAAAAGATTTGGGTGTTATGCTTGTCACCTGCTTACCCAGTTCCTCAGGCGCATTAGGAAATTATTGCCTTCAGTCAGAGATACTGAGGGTTTTGGAGAGGAATAAGCAAGCCCATTGCAGAAAACACTCCATGGACTGGGACTCAAGACTTCTTTCTGAGGAATGCTTTGTGGTGTCCTGTTGCTTTCTTCTCTATCTCTACTCTAGATCTCCTTCACTTTATTTCAAAATTTATTTGAAGAGGGTTTTTTTTGTCCCAAATTGAAGATTTTTTTTTTTTACAGAATAGTTTGTGTGTGTATGCAGCTCTTTCAGTTACCACCAGAAGATAGAAAATGACATTTTGTTTTACATGGAGACATGTAGACATGGTGAACACACCAAGCTGGTGTGGGCCATGGACAGTATCTGCAGCAGCAGCAGCGCAGTGCACTAAGGGTGAACCGCAAAGCAAATCAGTTCTGGTGCAGAGGACCTGGTGTTCATGATACAAAGGCTTACGGAGGTTTTACTTCAGACTAGCTCTAGCCTGGTCCATTCCCCCTTTTGTGGAAAGAACCCCATGGGCATGCTCCTAATTTGCAGCGTCTGATCCCAGAACAACCCAACTTGTGCTTTCCAACATGCTTCACAAAGCATTCGAAACTGGGATGTGCCGGTCAAAAGTGCCCTCCTGATCCAAATGGAAACACTAGCACAGCTGCACCCTGAGCTGCCTTGGGGTACAGCTCAATGTAGGAGTAATGGGACCACCAGAGGAGTCTGGTGGCAAGTATAGCCCATTTTATTCATTTAAGCTATCCTGGCAAAAGTTCTCTTTCTTCCAATATAAGCTCTGACTCTCTTACTAGTGTTATCTAATATGCCTGTCCTGGCTGTACGGCTATGTCAGTGACCTCTTTCTTACACAGGTAAGGAGTGATCCGCAGTGAAGAGTGGTTTGGCTCCGTCTCCAATCTCCAGTGATACCCATGGGAAGCCGATACGAAGTAGGTGCCCAAGTACCTTTGTAGATCTCAGACATGCACCTTTTGGCTGGTGTTAGGTGGTGGCAGGCAGTGGTTAGAGAACTGGAGTTGTGACCACCCTAAACCCAGCCTTTCCAGACCAGTGAAAAGTGAAATAAACTCCACATCTCCCACCTTCATGGTGGCAACTCTCAGCCAAGAAGCAGCGACTTTTAACATTGTGATTACTTGATCCTTTGTGTTCATTGGACTGTGGCTGCATATCACGGGGTCATCTGCAACAGGAAACACTGGTATCAGCTAGTGAAAACTCTCAGCTGAGACTGAGAAGCAATTGCTCCACCCACGAGTGAATTAAATCAAAATGCAGTATGACTAATTTCATTCCACATGGGAATGTCTACACAGGATTTTAGCAAGGATTTACCTTTTCTCAATTTACAGGTCTGGTGAGTTCAGGTCAATGTAAACCAAACATATAGGCACACAGGCTTGTTCCCATCCTCTTCAGTAAGAGTGTGACCATACTAATTTCCTCCGTTTTCTCTGGCAGTGGGGAAACGCAGCCATTCTGACACAAATTAAATTAATCCTTCATAGATAAGACAGTCATTGCAGCTTCCTGCATGGAGCCCAAAATTTTCATCCTATTTAATAATCAGACACTGTAAAATGGCATTTTAAATGTATTCACGGCTTTCAAACATCTGGTGCATACTGCTGATGTGCAGCAGACGACTAAGTTGTATTTATTTTGGAGCATAATGCCACAGCCTGACTATTTAAGAGAGAATATATGAAAAAGAACATCCCAAACAAAGGCTTATTGGTGAACTTACCTGCCACTGCCCTTTACTCATCTGGTGAAACAATATGTGTCTATTTGCATAACTTGAGCTGCTCGGCCACAATCAAAGCCATCACTATCCTGCTATCATTAGTTTTTGCCTCATCTATGCAAAGACACATCTACATGGGTGAGCAATATCTTACCTTCTCCTGTGACTCAAAATTATGGCAAAGGAGAGAAGGTTTTATCAGAACTGTTTAGTAATTTTGGAACCCAAGAGCTATTTCTATAAGCTTTGTCTATGCCATTTAAATATTTCTTTACCTTTTTCAGTCTCAGGATAAACTTGAAATTTCTGATGCTTTAGAGTTTCTGAAAAAAAATAAGTACTGTGTCTTCTCCCTTTACCTTCGTAACTTTTGTAATTGATTGTTGGAATGTGCATGTATGTAAAAAAATATATGTTTTAATCTGAAAAGGAATCTCAGGGAGCAGGTACCAGGTTTGTGGAAGTTTGCATCTGGGGGATAATATGAAATGGTTTGCTCATATCAGCCAGTGCAATCCTGGCATTTATGCCATACAGAATAGTGAACACATATAGTCTCCATAACAATAAAAAGCCCAGAACTTATCATTCACACCTTCACTGTTAATGAGAAGGTCAAACCCCACCCCTCAAACACCCAAAAAGTGTTTGTGTAGTAACTGAGATCATAAGAACAGTTGTTCAGTTTGAGACCAAAAAGTCTTGTCTCCAACAATGGTCAGTCTCATTACAAAAAGACATTATTTTACTTTGACAAGATTTGTTTTCCATAAATCAATTTTGATGTGAAACAGTTTTGTTTCTATGCTTAAAATCAAGTCCTATACTCGCAATTCAACATTTTGTTTTGCTTCCAAATAGTTCTGATATGCTTGTAATACCTGAGCTTCCTGCTACAGGTTTTTAAAATTCTGACATGCCATTTACTTTCTTCATCTTCTGGAAACCACTGGAAGTTTCCCACCATGTAGAAATTCACCATTTCTATTCCCCAGTTCCCTCCAGTTAGCTGTCATAAAAATCATGGGTGCAGGTTATCAAGACCTGCTGATTTTAAATGTTTAATCTTTGTAGCTGCTGTTTAACATTTTCTAGCTCTATGCTTGGAATGACAGTCCGCAGAGAGAGCTGTGATATCACCAGATTTAAAGTAGCACAAATTTGCACACACTGGACCAAAACGCTTTATTGGACATAGCCCAGTTCGGAGATAAAAGGCTTAGCTCTATTTCTGAGAGCTTAGACTGGGCCGGTACACCTATCTACAGTATATACACACATCTCAAAATCTAACTCATCTTTATTTTTTTGTAAATAAATAAGCCTTTTGCTGTGAGACCTGAAAGAAAATCCTGTGAACGTGAAATGAATGTATGCCTGAAGCTGAAGGGAGCCTTGGACATCTGCTTAGAGAAGCCAGAGGTATTTCAGTCTCTTGTAGTAAGATGTGAACTGTGATGGTGAGGGGCACTAATCCTTATCTCAGCACAGATAATGAACTTGCTCTGGAAGAGGAGAGCCCGCTTGACTTTTGTCAGAGTGTTAATATAATCATCCTTGAAGTACTTTCCATGAAGATAAGCCATGTAAGAGTTATGTCCCCAATATACCTGACACAAAGGTCTGTGACCCAAAGATTGCCTCCTCTGGCACAGTGACCAGCCACCTACCAGCAAAGCTGTGACTTCGAGCAGACGTAGCTGAACAATTTCAAATGTCTTGATCTGCAGAGGGTAACTCACTGTCATATACCTTTTTTGACGGTGTTGTGCTTCCACCTTCTCTTTCCACTTGCCTTGGCAAGTATATTTTCCTCCAAGACATGGTGAGGACACGAGTAACTTTGCACATGACTGTCTTTGCCTCTCCAGCCAGAGTGGCCATGACCCTGCTTGCAACATGATGTGGGAGTCATCACGTGTCCAGAACAAGAACCATAACCAAGTTTCTAGACAGAGCCAAACACCTTCTGTACCGTCCCTACTCAGACAAAGAGACTAACAATCCAGCATGTCAACAGCTAACACCCCCCCTACCCAACACACACAGAGCTTTATTTGCAAGCACACAGGGGAGTTTAGTACAAGGGTTTAAGCACTATTCTAGACAGTCAACACTTTGGTGGCACCACAGTTTATGAGGAAAAAAATGGTGGATCTGGCTCACAGGCAGTGCTAAATGTTGCATACTGTTGACGCTATTCTAGTTTAATGTGGTTTACTTCAAATACTTAATGTTGGGCATTGTGTGTTGTGTACAAAAACAAAAAAATGGCTCCTTTTAACATTCAGGACATCTGACTTAAACATTTCCCAGCATGCATGTCTTGCCGTAGAATTTGTCTTTGAAGTGAAACAAAACTGCAGCTGATTTGGAATGTTCTGACGAAGTAGTTTCTCATGAGAAAACTGGATTCATAAACATGGAAAATTTTCATGGAAACACATGGGACAAGAAGATGGCTTAGGGCCAGGATAGAAATTCTAGATCAGAGGGAGGGTCCCACAATGGTTGAAGTGTTGGCTGGGATGGGAGGGATGAGTGTTTTTTGGGTAGTATCCTCAAGTGTGTCTCAGGTAATGAAATACGCTTAAGCAGAGCCGGCACAGACAAGTGCCCATTCAGTGCTTGAAAATGGCAGTTAAAGGTATTAGATGGAATATTTTTCAGCACAGAATTGGCTTTAGGCATTGCTGGTCAGCAGTGGGTAAATTTCTGGGTCTGGCAACTGAATTCTAGTGAGAGTGACTATTATTGAGCATTTCCCATTAATAAGTTGTTGACCTGCCTAGGGAAACTTACCACGACAAGTAACGTTTGCCACCTGCAACAAAGCAACAATGCATTTCCTTGTCCATGTTTGCAAGTCATTCAACCACGCATCATATCAAAGAGGCTGTATATTATGAAGCTGCAGACCATCATCTGGAATGAGTGGAGTGTGACTGTATGTGGTTTGTGTGGCAAGGTTCTGGTAGCAGCGGGGGCTACAGGGGTGGCTGCTGTGAGAAGGTGCTGGAAGCTTCCCCCATGTCTGACAGAGCCAGTGCCAGCCGGCTCCAAGACAGACCCAATGCTGGCCAGGGCCGAGCCCATCAGCAACGGTGGTAGCGCCTCGGGGATAACATAGTTAAGAAGGGGGAAGAAGCTGCTGCACAACAACAACTGTAGCCAGAGAGAGGAGTGAGAATATGTGAGAGAAACAGCCCTGCAGACACCAAGGTCAGTGAGGAAGGAGGGGGAGGAGGTGCTCCAGGCACTGGAGCAGAGATTCCCCTGCAGCCCGTGGTGAAGACCATGGTGAGGCAGGCTGCGCCCCTGCAGCCCATGGAGGTTAATGGTGCAGCAGATATCCATCCACCTGCAGCCCGTGGAGGACCCCACACCAGAGCAGGTAGATGTGCCTGAAGGAGGCTGTGACCCCGTGGGAAGCCGCACTGGAGCAGGCTCCTGGTAGGACCTGTGGCCCCATGGAGAGAGGAGCCCATGCTGGAGCAGTCTGTTCCTGAAGGGCTGCGCCCCACAGAAGGGACCCCACACTGGAGCAGTTGGTGAAGAACTGCAGCCTGTTGGAGAAGGTCATGGAGGACTGTCTCCCAGAGGAGGGACCCCACACTGGAGCAGGGGCAGAGTGTGAGGAGTCCTCCCCTGAGGAGGAAGGAGTAGCAGAGACAACATGTGATGAACTGGATGCCGCTGTGGGGGAAGAGGTAGTGAAGCAGTGAAGTTAAGCCTGGGAAGAAAGGAGGGGTGGGGGAAAGGTGATTTTAAGATTTGGTTTTATTTCTCATTATCCTACTCTGATCTGATTTGTAATATTTTGCCCATGACAGTAACTGGTGAGTGATCTCTCCCTGTCCTTATCTTGACCCACAAATCTTTCATTATATTTTTCTTTCCACTGTCCAGCTAAGGAGGGGGGTCATAGAGCAGCTTTGATGGGCACCAGGTGTCCAGCCAGGGTCAACCCACCACAGTGACTGAAGGTGTTTGCAGAGAGGCCTAAAAACTGACTTCACCAAAGATGCTATGGGGAGGGGGTGGGAAGAAGCATCTTTTGCCTTGCCATGTCTCATTGAAGCAAGCTTTTCCTCCAGCCAGGCTCCGCTCACACATGCTGGGTCAGCCCGTGAGCCACTCAGAGGTAGCTGAACCAGGGCTGCACCAGAGCAAATTAGTCCATCTGAGAGTCTAGCAGATGGCTGAATAACCTCTGCGGCTGCTCTGGGTGCAGATACAGCTAATGCGTGACTGTGCCCTCACCAAGCCGGCAAGCCCACAGATTTTCATCAGAGGGTGTCTGTGTAATGAGTCCCTTCTGATAAATGCTACAGGCATGGAAAAATCCATCTTCAAACCTTCCCTCCAAGCCTTGTATCAAAAAGAGTTGGAATAGGAGGCATCCAAGGCTGCACGTTTGTGATATCTTGATTGAACAAATCTCAGACTCCATTAAAACAGGGATAAAGAATATTGGTAACTTCTCTCACAGTTGGCTCTTATCCACACGGAATCTCATTGCTGAACAAACTTCAAATAGGGGTGCTAATAAATGTCCATCCACATTCAAAAATCCCTCAGTCACAGCAAACTCCCATTTCCTGAGACATCTCTAATCCCTGAGATGTTCCTGAACATCATCCCTAATCTGATCAGCACAGGCTGGCTCACAGTGAGGTCTCCAGGTGGGCAGAGGGGTGGATGCAGCTCCATGTCCAGCCCCACCGAACTTGTCCTATATCTCAATGACTGGCCCTTGGATAAGCTTAAAACACTGAACTGCTTCTGGAGGTCAAAAAGTCAGTCCCCAGTCTCAGGAAGAGTTGATCCGTTTGGTCTCTGGGCCTTACAATGCAAGGGCAAAAGTATTGTCCTCTTGACAGCTTCCCTTCCTCTCTTTTTTCTGGGAGGATACTTGCTTAGGAACACAATGTTTGTTTTCTCACCTCTCCAGACAAAGCAGTCAGCCTTTTCCTCTAGGTAAAACCTCTTTAATTGCAAGCAGTTAACATCAATCACTGCAACTCTGCTAGAAGTAACCTGCCCTTTACCTGGCATTGGGAAGATCTGTCTTGTTGTGCCAGGTTGGAGTGTTGACTACCCATATAACCTCTTGCCTTGTTTATTTACATTATAGAAGGGACTGAGTAATTCTACAAACATTTCTAAAGTGAGTAACATCTCTTTTACTTGCTTAAGTCATAATTACTGCACTGCAGTGTATCACTGTCCAAAACAACTACACGTGAAAATATATATCTAATTTGATATATGTTCATAATAAAGCGTATTTAACTACAAAGATATATATGTCTGAAGGTATAATTGCTCCTGGAAGAACATCTGAGCCTTATTGCCACGGGCTCTGGAGATGCAGAAAATGCTCATCAGTCCAGTAACATAATAGCGATTAATACCTGTGTTTCTAAAATATCTTTAACATACTTCAAAGGGGGTTGCTGGGAAGGCTCTTACTTTGAAAATTAGGGTTCTTCCTCAGGCATGCAGACAGGAACAGAGAAGATCATGTCTAAAAACTTGGCATCCTGTGCATAAAATATATTTATTTATTTATACTAATCATAAATGGTATCAACAGTAGTTCAATTCACACAGGATCAAGTAGAGGAATCTGGTGTAGGGGATTTTGAAACAGCAAGACAAATGAATGAGAATAAGCTGTGTGTCTGCCAGAGACCTGAAGGTGTTCCAAATAACAGAATCCTGGAAAATCTAGAACTCCCAAGGGGTCAGGCAATATTGATTTGGTTGAATTCATCAGCATAGGAAATCATACTGTGATTGCATGTCTAGAACAGTTACAGAGCTTATCAACTTTTCTAAAAAGTGTTGAGTTCTCGTGTCAGGACCACAGATCTACAAACAAAGAATTACTGTGTTTTGGAAAGTTTTTCCCATGGAGGAGTACAGGCTTTTTCATTGCGAAAACGTTATGGATGTCCAGTTTGGTTATGCTTAAGGCTTGCATTTTTCATTTCCACAGCAATTTTTATGCCCCAGCTATTGGAATTAATTTTGAGAGTAAGACTTTGTAAGGCACTGTATCAAATGTTGTTGCTGTTTTTAATTCAAATTACCACTACCATGTTTTTTTCAGTTGCTAATTTACCAAAAGAATTAAAAGCCACCAAAGAAAAGCTATCAAGTTTCCCAAGCAAGATTTGATCTTTATGAGAAAATACATGCATAAGTTTCATTCTTATTAAACACTGCTGAGGATCCAAAGATAATGAAAATTAGCCTACGTCTTCCTGATTTCAAATGTGTAACTCAGAGGCGAAGGGCGCTTTGAGGACGCATCACGCAGACACAGGGTATGTGAGCTTGACATTAATCGTATTTTTTTATGTCATGCTTCACGGTTGCTGTACTGCTACATTATTTGCATTATGCAGTAAGCCCCAGTCATAAACAAATATATCTGAAAATCTGTATTGTGAAGGCTCAAGAATTGCTTGAAGACATAATTCATGCCGCAACTCTTAGATACATCGGAAAACTGCTAGTAATTGCTGGAAACATTTTGAACTTTGCGGCAAGTTCACTTTTCTCCCACCTTTTCCTTTGTAATCACTTCCCTTTGATTGAAACTCTCATTATTTTAGAGATGCCTGCAAAAAGTGCTCTGTCAAACCATGTAGTAAAGTTTTCCTCCAAAACTAGGTCTACTGGAGAGACACTACATATGCTGAGGGAAAGTTAATAAATTACAGCATATCTGAATCCAAATACGACAGACAGTGCCTGAAGAAGCTGTGAGTGCCTGGAGGACCTTTGCAGCATGTTATGATGCTGGACATGCTTGAATCAGAAGTTCAGTGCCTTTCCAGACAAGTGGAGGAGAAAGGGAACTTCAAGTTTCTTTAGAAAAATGTCTGCAGGAAATAGATGCTGCAGAATCAAGTGCCCCAGCTGTACGACAGCTTAATAGGCAGGAAAATGTAGGAATTTGGAAGCTAACCAAGCTTTTCTCAGGTCCTGTATTGGAACAAATGCTGGACTTGGGGCTTGCTTCCTTACTGTCAAGACATAGAGGCCAGAACCCAGCCTTGTATAGCATCACATGGGTTTACCTGTGCTCCGAGAAGGGCTTTTGGAAAGAGTCTTTCCTCACTAGGAAATATGGAAAGCCTTTCAAAATGTGACCTTTTTGGTGCAGGAGTTAAAAAAAAAAAAAAAAACAAACAGTGAGGAAAACCCTGCATGGTTCACATGCACAATTACTGCCACCTTTCCATGTATGCATCTATGTTCCTGGCAGCAGCCACCGGTCCTACTCATTAAAAACATGCCATAAAAGTCAAATAAATTTGAGCAAATGAGATTCAAGCAATATGCCTGCCCACAGGCTCCACCACCACATCTAGAGGAATAAATATAATTATTAACTTCCTTTATTCCAACCTTGCACCAGGGGTATGAAAGGCCAGGACAAACGATCAGCAAGTCATTTACAGGACAGCGCTGTTTTCCAAGCTCGAATGAGCTTGCAGCAGCTCTTTGCAGGGTCACCAAACCTGGCAGAAACCTAGCTGTTTATGCTAATATTTGAGGTTGCAGCAGGGTTCCCATGGGGAAGCTCCTGCTACTCCGTCCTATAACATTAACAATGAAACAACGCTGCCAAAGTGCATCAGCGAGAAGAGTATCTGCTAGAATCATTATTTCTATAATCTGACATCAGTTTTAGTAAACTTTGTCTGTCTAATGTGCCCGGTGGGATTTTGCAGAGGTTAAATCCTCACACACAACCGCGGCCTTGGGTTTTGTTTGCAATTTAGAAAAACGGGACTAATATAATATTTTCTTAATTAACAGCCTCCTAAAAATGGGAGCAGGAATTGCACCAGATACAGATCTATATGCATGTGATCATAATTTATATTATGTTACTAAATTATTTTTTGTTCTCTTCATCTGATTTGTGTGTTACCGCTTTAAAGTGTCTGCTGTGTGTTATTAGTATGCAACTCAATCTTTAGCACATTATCCATAAGATTTAAACACAATGCATGCTCTCTTAATTTTGGTTATAGCTTCTGTGACATTTATACTGACTTTCCCTTTTTCCTGTGCTGATAAGTTAAAAATGCCTCCAAGCATTTTGCAGTTTATGCCTGTGTGTTTGTTTCCATGGGATTACACATCTTGTGTAGCAAGGAAATATATTCATCTGGAGACTTAATAGCATGGTTTTTTTTTAATCTTGCAGATATCAGTAAAACCCAAACTCTCTATTTCCCTTTTACGTTAAAAAAAAAAAAAGTAATTCTGTTGCTGTTAATGAACATTATTAGCGATGTTTTCAGTCCCTCAATTTAATAGTCAACTCCTGTGTTTACAATTTTTTCTTCACAGAACAAGGGCACAAAACATCTCATATAGGGAGAGCCTATGACAGATTGCCCTTTCGCTAATGGGGGCTCCAGATACACGACTGAAACATTTACATCAGAAATGGATTGCCTAGACCTAAATTTTTCCCACTTCAAAGCCTGAGGGTGACCAGATCAATTCACAAATATATCTTCCTTCTTTCATTTCCTTACTGTGTCATCATCACATGAAACTTTTAAAGGGTTAGATCAGAAATAATTAGGAAATTCTTATTTATAATGGAGTATAGCAGCCAAAAAAAAAAAAAAAAGGAAAAGATGAAAGAGACCAAAAAGAAATTGGGGGAAGTCCCCCCTGCTTAATAGATAGGAAACAGGTCAAACAAAGGAGGCAATTCATGTGTGTCTGGGAGAGATTTTCTAGGGTTAGCAGAGATGCAGATTTACTAGGCATACTGGGAATAGAGGGATTTACTTTCTCCTGCTTGGATGTACACTCCAAGTCAGGACGGGGAGCAGTCTCTCGCATTCAGCTCACAGCAGCATCCTTCCTGGAATGCCTGCAGAGTTGTTCAGATGCAGCAGGAGATGAAATAACCTGGGAAAACTCCTCACCATTTTTACCTTGTGAAAGTTTCAATTGTCAGTGAGGCAGCATGAAAGGGGAAGGGGCTGGAGAGGTGGATGGGAGGCTGGGAATGAAAAAGAAACTGGAAACAAGAAAAATCACGACAAAGTGAGGCAGCAGGTGGAGGACAGGAATGGGTAGGTCCTGGCCATCAGTAACATGAAAGACTGAGCTCAGGTCTTGCCCCGCCACAGAGCACGGCTCTCTGAGACAGAGCCATCTTCCTGCAGCAGGAGCTGTGGACACACAGAGTAATGCAAGAGGGCTGAATGACCATGTGAGCCTCCCCGGGAGGCATGGATAGTATTAAAGGTAGAGATCTAAGACTATAATTTTAGGCTCTGAATATTCGACTCTTTCTACAGCTAACTAAGCACAGTCATGTCCCTTTCATTTAGTTCATATCCAGTCTTTAATCAACACTGGCTAGTGCCAGAGACATCAAAGTCCCAGATACTATAGCCTTCCCCTGGGTGATAGGCAACGCTCCGTTCCTTTAATACTGGGGGCGGGGGGGGGAGAATTCAACACTTAGCTTTTTTTTGGGCCCTGAGGTCTGAGAATCGTGCTGAAAACAATATTTCCACTGGGGCTGAACTTTTAACCTGGGTCATCTATGGCTGAGAAATTTGCACAAACAATTTTTGGAGGATTTTAGCTAAATGCAGTTTAACCTTTCTGCGTGTGAAAACTGCAGCTCAGAATACTGCAAGAGGCACAGATCATATGCTGTTTCTTCATGCAGCAAACCCAAAAAGCAAGTTGCTTTCCAAAACTTCAGTTTTTCCACAGGCTGTATTCTCCAAGAACAATTATATGTTTGAAGAAACAGCAAAGATATATAACTTTTATATATATACACACACACATGCACTGTGTGGCCTTTTAAAGGCATACTGTAAAGGAATTTAGGCCCATCATGTAGTCTGGAAAAATAACTGGAACATTGGTCTATTTACAAACTTAATATTTGACATGAAAAGAATACCTGTTGCACATTTTCTGCATACTGTCTCCACGTCTAAAAATGAATGTCACTTCTGTGCTAATTCTGTTGGCTTAAGCTCCTAATCGCAGCATTAGCTGGGTCCAAAATTTTTGCTGGAATAATTATGTCAAGGAAGAGTCAATAATACACTGCTCTGAGCAAAACAGCCATGCTTGCAAATGCTGCTGGGCTGGCAAAATTGTTCTTGGTAGTGCTGCTTCTGTGCAGAAAACTGGAACAAGCTCTAGTGGGAAATCACTTTAATTTGGTGCAAGCAGTAGTTCTTCATAAGGGTTTGCCAGCATTTCTCTACCAGAAACCCCCCACTTCTAGTGTAGACAAAGACTTTGCAGTCAATACTTTTTTTTTTTCTCAGAGATCTCTTACAATTCCGCATTGTACTTGCATGACTCTAATGACATTCTAGTTAAAAGTAAAAACATTCCCTGCTGCCTGGTTTGATTTAGCACACAAATTAGATACAGTTTCTTTAAAAAGAACTTTTAATTGTAGCTCAAAATAGAGTGAAATGGCATAAAAACTGATGCCATGGTCCAAAAATACAACTCTGTTTTGAACATCTAAGTGATATCTTGTCTTATAAATGTTCAGATTATCATAAAAGTAAAACAGAATCAAAGACGGTGAAACTGCTCTTTTATAGATTGGGCAAAATCTATAATAATTTGCTTAACAAAAAGATACTCTCTAAAGATATGCTTGCTGTTAAAATTGAGATATCATTGCACACTCAGCTAAAAAAAAGTTAGCAAACATTTTCCTTTTTATCCAGCTGCAGTCAATCAAACAGTGCAAGAAGGCTTTGAATGAATACGAATTAAAGTCGTCTGCGGAAAACATAACATATATGTTGCGTCTTTTCAGAAACATCATGCCTGAGAACATGCTAATGTCTACCAGCAATTTGTGCACAAACAGTTCATTTCCATGGTCCTTCCAAGACAGGTTTACTTCTGATGATGCTATTTAATGTAGCAACATCAGCATAAATAGGTCATACAACTCAGGGTAACCCCTTTCTGGTAATACCCCCTGCAAAGGGGACCATGTGGACAAGGCACAAGTAGCGCTAAGGCTCTGATCGCAGCCCGCCAGTGAGCTGATACAGATGTGAGAGCTTTCAGCCTGTGTTGGAGCACACTCAAGAGCTAGTGCCAGGAGGAAATCCCTTTTTGAAACATGTAATGTTGCCTGTCTGCTGTGCAGAGCTTCCTGAGGAGAGACCCTTGCTGCAGCTGTAGGAAAAGTAATCCCAGAGTATCTTTGACTGCCTGGGGAGCCATCTCCACCCCCTCCCCTTCTCCTGCCCAAAACTGCCTCCTGCTTGGGTATACTCTGCACCTGCCAGCGGTGGGCTCCATGCAGATGAGCTGAGAAGAGCATTCCTTGTGTCTCCTTCAGTATGCCTGTGAAAAAGGAGCCGCAATTTATCTCAGATGCCTTTGGTAGAAGGAAATTTTAAAAATCCATGTGGAACCACACTCTAGCTGAAGGAGCTGAAAACTTTATCAGAGGCAGCGGCCAGAAGTTGTCAGCTCTAGGAGACAATGAAGACCTAGAAAACAACTGCATGGACTGCAATCTACAATGTACCTTGTTGACAGTGGTGTTATTTTAAGCACCCCTGTTCTCCATTTCCCTTTTTTGTATTATAGCAATACTTCAGCTAGGCTAGTTCTCTGCCTGGATCCTTGATGAAGCCACGCTCACCTTTGCCTACCACCACAGAGGGGAGAGAGCTGAGCACAAGTCACAGCAGCACAACCGGTTTGATAATACGTGGTGTTGGGGCATCCTGGTAATGCAGGCAAGCAGAAGGTGCTGGTACCGACTACTGCTGCTAGTCCAGCTTACAAACACCCAGCTACACCCTGCCTCACTGGGTTACAAGTACTTCTAGAGGATTAAGCATGGCAGTGTGCACCAGTAGAGGAATTCACCTGCACATATCTCAGTTGCTGGGCTTGCTGACTCCATCAGGAAATACTCTTCACATCACTGTTAATGGAAGAATGACCATTCAGACAAGGTATTGGTAGGAAACTGAGTGAGAGGGTGTCTGCAACCTTTGTGCTATATTGGTTTTGATGCAAAGAAAGGAGAGGAGCGTCAGGGAGGAATATGTACCAGCCAGCTAATGAGGCCCAGAGGCATAATGGAAATGAATGTTGCATGCGCTTGAGATGCTCAGTAACCGTTTTGGGAGGCTAATACCTAGCTCTTGTGGTGCCCTCATTAGCCATAGAGCACAAAGCATTTTGCAGAGGAGGTCAGCGCACTTTATTGATGGAGACACTGTGGCACAGAGAAACTTCACTGAAGTTCTCCAGTGGGGCAGTGCAAGGGGGCTCCCAAATCCCAGTGCAATACAGCAGCTGCAAGGTCCTTTTTCTCCCACTGAGCAAGGAGACCTGCAGGCCTGTTTAAGGCTGTGCCATTCACAGCTGAAAACAGCAAAGTGATACGAAACACAGCTGGTAGTGATGCAAGATCTAGACAGATCTGTGCTTGTGACTGAGTCTCCATGCTAAATATTCTGTTAGTTCTGCTTTGGTTTTATTTACAGAGGAAACTCATTGATTGTATTTGTCCACCTTATTGTTTTTTAGGCAACTAAAGGAAATGTCTGTTAACCTCTGAGACTAAACAGCACATGCAACTTTCACATAATATCAGCCACCTAAAAGTTAAATATCTGCCTAAACCAGTTGTGCAGATTCCCTCTGAGGAGGAGAAAGACATCTCCAGAGGATAATTTATCCCACCTGCATCAGGTTAGGTGACTGTCACTCCAGAGGTGCCTGCATTTCTGCACTAGATATAGACAGCACCTAGTCACCTAGGTTAGACCCAGGCGAATCTTAGCCCCCGCTGGCTCATTTCAATGGGGACCCTGTCTCCATTAAAGAACTAAGAGAAGCAAAACTCAATGAACTGTCAATCAATAACATCTTATCCAATGTAGCTGACCACATGGCAATAGGACATGAATACAAAATGAATGGGCATTTGACGTGCTGATCGAGGACCCTGTTACCGCTTTGAACATAGGCTGCAGTTCTCTATTTTACTGGCAGCTGATAGTATCAGCCAAACATTAACCCAAGGGCTGTGATGTGTTGCTAGCTCTGTATATCTCCAGTATTTGTTTGCAGAAGGATTTCTGAAGTGTTTGGAAAGGAACTTGAGATGCTAATGTTCTTCCAGGCTTTTAAGGGTCAAAATGACTCATGCTTCATCATATGATCATGTTAGAGAAACTGAGAAATCATCTGTGAAAGAAGATGAAAGAAGAATTCTAAATATTATTTAAAACATTTTCTGTATATTTTTTCTTATCAGCTGTACAGTGGTTGTGCGGTGAGAATTATTAACATGGCATCGAGGTGCTACAGATAATAATGCCCCAAGATTTAACCCCAGGTTGAAACTCTGACTCAGATTCAACAAACAGCACCTGTTAAATTTGCCTTTGAAAGGAGCTACCCTAGCGTGTTATTTTGACTTCTTGTCACTGTCATAAATCCAGTGCATGTTGTCATAGACTAATGAGTGGACGTTTGCCACAGCCACATCCTAATTGCTATACTAATTTCATCCCCAAAGCCCCAAACAAATGATCCTTCTGACACATGAACTCGAGCAAAAGCTGGGAGAGGAGAGCTCTCTGAGGTGTAGCGAGATAAGCAAGCTGTTCCTGGGCTGACATCTGTGTTAACAATGGGCCATATGTGGGCTGTACAGGGAGGGCTGGTAACACATCAGAGATCATGCATTTAACAGATTGTACCTATAACCGACATCTTGTATAACATTTAATATAAGGATAAATAAAGGTGGCGGCAGCAGCAGCAGCCCGGACTGGGCACAGAACAATCACCCAGCTGACGTGAGGCAGGGGAAATAGCTCCGAGATAACCAAGATATCCACTCCTAGGAGGAGCCGGCTGCTGCCTTGCATTGTTTAAACTGCCCTGGCTATTTAGGTGTCCATCTACAATGGGGAAATCACCTGTAAGTACCTTCATACCTGGGTTCAGATAGATGCATCAAGGCATTTACTTCAGTATTTAAAGGCCAGCTCCTGTAGAATAAAAGGGTTTGCTTTTGTGAGGCGCTGGCTTTGGCAGCAAGCCAGTGTAAGTTCCTTCTCACTGCTCGTTCTCATCACTTTTCCTCCCTCAGTTTGGCAGCAGACCTGTCTGCAAAGCCACACAGTAAACCAGAGAATGGACTAGATTAGGGGTGAAAAATAACCTTTTCTGTGGTTCCTCAAAATAACTGTGGCAGCAAAACAAAGAGCTAGCAAGTAAAAGTGCCACAGCAGGGGACAGAATTAGGGAGAGAAGGGTCAGGACCTTCCTAAGCCTATTTCACAGCCAGTGTCTTGCAAACCGATGTGACAAATGCAGGCCTGAATGACACAGGAGTAGTTCAGCATGGAAGCAGACATAGAAACCACGCTATGAGCTGTGAAAGCTGAGTCCCAGTGGATGCACATCCCCTCAGCAAGAAAGGCCGTATGCCTAGAGGGGTAACGGGCTCATAAGCTGCAAAACTGACATTTACATTTGCATTATTTCCAACAAGGAGCAGATGGCAAAGGGACACTCCGTAATTTCTATGTGAATCCCAAAGAATCCCAAATCTCAGTTTTAGTTGGACACTTTCCCGTCCCAAACTGGTCCTGTGTGCTCCCAGGTGACAACAGCTCCCTCCCCAAAGGCAGCTGCCTGTCAGTGGGGGACGGCTCTATAGGCAATTAATTAAGGAACCTGGGGCAAGGAAGGGAGGCTTTGAGATACAACTGTAAGATTTAAGACAGGCAGAAGTGAATGCAGGGCTTTTCCATTGCAGGTGCAAAGAGCTAGTGACCTCTGAGAACGCACCTTGGCACAGCTGCTGGGGTCACCTCCTGGTAGCAGAGTCCTCTGAGCATGGGAAGTTGTACACAAGCCAGAGCCTGGCCTTATGCAGGGTTGGCAGCTGGGATTAAGGGTTTGCCAGCAGTGCTACTGAATTCAGGAGGAGAAACAAGACACAAGAAGGAATCAGCTGAACTCACCAGGAAAAAAACAGATATGGTCTTTAGGATATTTTTTTTTTGCTATATGCAGTTGTTTATATTGCATATCAGATACATAGATACAGAAAAATGTGCAGAAACATCTAGATAAACATTGAACACCTTGACAATGCATCATTTTAATACAAACTCCCTAAAAGAACTGAACTGAGAAAAAATATTAAAATAGTCCCAGGAAAACATATCCTAAAACTCATTTGACTGAATTTGAGCATGCTAAACAGATATGGGCCCACTAACTCTGCTTAAACTCAGAACAGGAGGAGAAAAAAGGAGGAGTAGCCCTCTCATTTAATAGAATATTGCCTCTTAAGGTCCAAACTCACAAGCTTTCTAAAGCTAGATGATCTCATTAATATCAGCATGCTTTACAACACCTGTCTTACAGGGACAAATACCATTTTCATTCCCAGGCATCTTCACAAAATGATTTTTTTTCTTTCTGGTTATCCAGCCTGGACAAACTAAGTCATCAAAATGCAAATTCATCAAGGTGCAATTCCAGGCCTTCCAAGGAACAGCCAGCATTCATTGGGGAGGTGGTTGGAAGTGTCTGCAAAAGCTCACTTTTGCTACATAACAGGCTACGTATGGAAATTTCCAAAGGTGCCTGCACCAACTTAGTTTGAAAACCCTTATCAAAAAGACTGAACAAAACTTCTACAGGTGAAAAAGATAGAGGATTGGATGGTAAATGTGATGGGCATGACCCTCCTAGCAGAGAGGCACCTCTGACTGCCCTTTACTCTCCCAGCGGTGTGCATGTTTTTCCTGCTGTCTATCAGCACTGTGGGCTTGGGGATTATAATATACACTGCATTCGCAAATATACATAGCTGAAAAAAAAAAAAAAAAAGCCCCAAAGGCCTCTGGCAGTACAAGATAGCTCTATGAAAATGGAATAAGACTGATAGGAAAATAATCTCTTAGAGACTTTGGGTTACCAAGAACTGTGAAGATAGATTGTAATGAAAACATAAATACGTACATACCTGCTGTGCAGTCCCCTAAGACACTGCATCATTGCCTTGGTAAGGGTTACCTACCCCATACAGAACGGCAACTGCATCTACAGCATTTTAATTTAGCAGGGGTTATTCACAATGTTGCAGGGACAGAAGTGAGAGGTGATGGAGCTGCTGTTAGCTCTAGGGATACTTCAACCATCTGCAGCAAACTGCAAGCCTTTCTTTACTAAAGATGGGAGTTACCCACTCAAAGGCAGAGATGCTAACTAAAAAGTCCTTGGTCTCTAGGAAGTCCAGTCGCTCATGGCCATCCTGGGAATTGAACAAAACTCAGCAAAAACTGAGACAAGCTTTGTGGAGAAGCAGATAGGGAGACCAGACTTCTTGATCTATGAAAAATAGTAAATGGGTCACATGTGCAGCCTGTTTACTATTTTAAGATCTGTCTTCTCTGAAATGCTTTGATTCTAATGAATAACAGTTGGTTTTAAAGCTGGACACTGATATCCTTGTTCCAGACGAGGTGGCAGGGTTGTGACAAATCTGCCTTGCTCTGTACAAGGAGACAGGCAGAGAAGCCACTGAGCCTGGGACTGGGAGAGAGTGGGAGGCTCATATGATGCTCCCCTGACAAAGGCTGAGTGCTCCAGCCCAGACATGTGAGAGAAGCACTGGCAGAAGGAGTCAAGAGAGGATGCTCACCCATAAAGTACAGTCCAGGTTAGTAACAAGTTTTATAGATGAATAAAGGGGAACTGACACATTTCTGCAAACTACATGAAGATGTAAACAAAATGGGACGTAAAGAACTTTGAAGATGCCTTGCAAGGCTGAAAAGGATCCAAGCAATTCTGACACACCTAAATAATGATAAATTAAAATAGGTTAAAGAAAGATACTTTGAGAGGTGATGTGACAAACAAGATGTGATAAAACAAACAAGCTTTCCAGTTTATCTACTCAGGGAGCACAGACAAGACAATACTCTGTTCTCCACACCATGCTTCTGACATATATCGTCTAATCAAGGCAGTTCTTTTTTGTTTTAGTTTTCTTCTTACTTCATCCCCAAATTTATACGAAAAACAGTGCGGTTTAACAAAAATGCCAAAGGAGTCAACTGGATCTCATGTGGCTTTAATCACCTCAGAAGAAAAACGCCTGACAAAACTCCTCTCTAGCCATTTATTTAGATTTCAGATATGGCAAAGCACTGTGAGAAAACACAGAAGGACTCTTTATGAATGGCAAAGCAAAGTTAGTTCTTGTCATGAGATGCAGAGCCTGGATATGTTTTCAGCAACCGAGGCATTAATATCCAGTTGGGAGCAGGTAAAGAGGGCAAGGACAAGGCTTTCCAGATTTGCAGCCCAAAGCTGCCCTGTGTGGGAAGGCCAGAGAAGGATGGGAAGAGCAGCGAGCTGGGAAAGGAGAATGCTTTTGAGAAAGCCAAATCAGCTGGTTTTCCACAAGTATTTTGATATGTTAAACTCATTTAAAAAAAAAAACCAAACAACAGCAACAAAACGAAATAAGACAAAACAACGCTTGAAAAGACCTAAGTAGCTACATGGAGTCAGCTCTCAACAGTGGTCTGTGCAAATAAAGCAGCAAGCGATAAAGGCAAGAACCATACTTGGCAGTTCATAAAGACAAATCTCTTAGTAAGATTGCAGGCTATAAACTAACAAAAAATGCTATCAAGAAGATTAGAGCCTTTATTTTCCACTTAAGCTTATACTGATAAGACAGTTTTTACAATAGTGTGCTACGCATGTGATAATACCAGATGTCTTTAAAAACAGCATATATTTCAAGCTTCAATGACGATTATATCTAGGCTCTTGACATTCAGGGCTGGAAAACTCTTTTAATTAAGTAGGATAGCAATGCTGATTTAAGATCACGGGCACAATGGGATTTAGTGAGTACTTCTCAAAATTGAATTAAAAGGGAATGAGAGATACCTCTCACCTTAGTAAGACTGAATGGATTCAATATAAAGGCTCATATTCCGGGGGGAATGAGACAGAGGTGCCCACTTGATCTGCGTTAATTTTAGTGTCGTCCCTGCTAAAAATAGCAGAAGTTTCTTCAGTTAAACTGCATGGAAGACATTAAAATTCTATCATCAACAGATGAAGTCTTAAGACATATGCCTATCAAATACCACCAGATTTCTCCACTCACTTACATGTCAGTGTGAGGATGTAGAAGACTAGAAATTAATAAAATTAAAAGCAATGGGGCACCCTGAAATCTTCAGGCTTCTAGAAAACAGGTCCAGCTGAATTATACCGTGCTGTAACAGCAGTTTAGACCAGCGGATTTCACACATTTTTTTTTGTTGTTGTTGTTAATAAACAACAGGCTTGGAAAATTCACAGCTACAGTTTTGTCGGTTAAAATTAAGGTACAGCAGAGTGCTGAGTATAATTTTTTTTTGCACAGTGGTCATATGACATGCCTGACAGCCCACGCTTCAGAAATGCTGTTTTAGATGAATGCACAAGGCAGAAATTTAACCACTCTTCACTTTTAAAAAGCTTAACAAACTTTTTTGCCAACAATTAGGTAGCTTTTACAACAACAATGGTAAATCGATACACGTTTCAAACTCTCATAATTTCTCAAAGCGTTCATGAATCACAGAGGAGTTAATTCGGGAGCTGTCTGGCTTGCTGGGACTGCCAGTTTATATGCAACAGCAATGCCCCAGACTAAGATCTATCAATCTGCAATTTAGAATAAGGAAACTCTAACCTTATAGAAGAAGTTGTTATCAGAAGGTTTATCAGGAGGGATTCTAGCTGTCATTGATTGGCAGTATCAGAAGTGTATTTGCCTCTCTTCTCATTAGATATGTTGTGCCATAGATAGAATAGATCTCACGGATTATTTGTGCTGTAAAGATTTAGAATAAAAAGGTTTTCATAGCCCTGACAAAAATGACTAAACCATTTGAAGCCATCAAACTAGATAATTTCCAAGGGCATTTTCGTTCAGATACAGAAATAACGTGAGTCCTTCGTTAGGGCACCAGTTGTTCAATGACTTCAGCTTAATCTTACCAATATTATCGATCTGTTCAATGTTTACTCCAGTAAGCAGTTCCGTGTGTGTGTAAAAACAATCTTTTGAATTGACTGTTCAGTGGAGCTGGTCCATAAATGTTGAATCTCTTCAAGGATTTCAAACTGAAGTGAGCTTCCCAAATAGAGTGTTTTATGTATTTCACCAAGCTTATCATTCTTAACTCCAAAAGGTAGAAATAAGACCTAAGAGACTCCTCCACTGCTCAAGAAACTGTCTTTTTCTTCTGTAATGCAAACAGAATATGGATGAGAGAACTTACAGCACTCAATGCAATACATTGGGCAGAGGTGGAAAGGGCAACTGCATTTATCATTAGGATTATTAAAAATAAAATAAGTAGCAAAGTTAAAACCGAATCACCTTTGTTTCCCACTTACTGTAGCTATTTATAGCCAGGCTAAGGACACGGAGAATACTGTTGCCACTCTGATTTTGAGATGTCTAACATTCAGCTAATGCTCGTGAAAATGAGGCACATGATGCAGGGCCACGCGGAGTTTGGCTTCATGTGACCAGGGATGTGTAGAGCATAAAGGCAGGCCACTAACTGAAAGAGCACTAATCAAGAAGCACAGGGATAAACCTGTCACAATAACAACATCACATGTTCCTTGATAGTGTTTCAGTGGAAACCTCTCAAAGCGCATTGTGCGCTGCCCTTGCATCTTTAAGAAATTAAACTGTAAATGCTCCAAGTATTTATATAAAAAATTTCCAACTCCCCTTTTTTCTCCTACAAAAACAAAACCCAGAGACAACTGGAAAATCTGGAGTGTACCAAAATTTTAAGTATTTCAGCTATTTTTTCCCTCTACCTAGAATGAATTTGATGAGGCTAGCACCTAGTGAGAAATATGATTTCAAAATGATGTTTAATTCTGAGATTGTTGGTATGCTAACAAAAATGTATTCCGTTTTGCAGCAGAGGAAGGATTCGCCCATCAAAAGAGACTGGCTGTCAGAGATGAAAGAGAGTAAAGAAATGAGAGAGCCATTTTAAACACATAAGACAAGACTTTCATCTCATGCTGGACCATATGGGACAGTGCTATTAACCTTAGAAAAAATCTGACAGGAGTGAAAAGGAAAAGAAGATGAAGAAAAAAAAAAAAAAAGGAATAATTTACCTTCAATAACTTTTCTGATCTGTACCAACACGTTTCAAGAAGTCTACATTTATGCTTTTCCACGGGTGAAGGTTTTGCCATGTGTCCCCTACATCTTTCTGTGCATCCAGAGGTGTTAGTATGGGTTTTCTGAGAGTGTGTGTGTCCTGCCCCCACCTGCCCGCTAGTGCGCTGCCTGGGGACACCTGGGCGGAGCGCAGCTGGTGAGTGCATCGATGACTCCTTTGCCTGGGTCGGTCACCGATATACCTTTCTTTCACCTCGGCAGCATCTAACACTGACTGACGAAGCCGAGTGGAAGTCAGACACTGCTGTAGTTTGTATTATTTCTGCCTGAAGAGCAGCTCTGCTCCAGCTCCGCAGCTACAGAAGCAAGTGTTCCCAGATCCTCCTTGTCAATCGTCTCATTGGTGCTTAAAAAACTCCCTCTGCGGGATTCCACAACCTCTTCTCCGCAATGCATTTGTAGTCTAAATTCTCCTTACTCTTTGCGAGTGCTTTCCTAACATTTAAGCTATTTTTTTTTTTTTTTTCTGAGAACTAAATGGATTACTTTTTATCTTGCCCTTGAGGGACATGAAAAACAATTGCTCGCAATCCTCTTTGTAGGAACCTTTTCCATGTTTAAGCTCCTTGTCAGCTTTCTCTTTTCCGTACCAAAACGGCCAGTTCTTTCAGTCCTTTCTTCTGTGTCACAGCATGTACTTTTAAGTCTCCCTTCTTGTGCTCCGACCGACCCTTAATAGGTGACAGCCGAGAGCGAGCACAATTTGCGACCTCAGCGGTGCGAGCCAGGGCAGAAGCGTTGCTTTTGGCGCACATAGACTCTGCTGTGGCACCTTCAGGAGCCGTCAGTGAGGATTTTAGAGCTAGGCAGGTTTTGTACCTGCCCTTTGAGGGCTGCGCCCTCAGTTTCCAGGCCCCGTGCCCAGCCCGGCAGCCTCCCGCCGCCCGGGACCGCGTTGCCCCGTGGGCTCACCCAGCCCCACAGCCCCCGTCCCCCCTCGCAGCACCCAGCACGGCAGACGCGCTGCCCCGGTGAGGGGCGAGCCCTCCCCCGTGACAGCACTGTGTGCATATTCGGCCACCGGGGTTCTTTCTTTTCCAAATCGTTTTATTTCGGGGCGGGGTGGGGTGTTGGGGGTCTTTATGGTAAGCCCCACGAGGCAAACCAGGACGCTCCCCTTTGTCGGGGTGCGGGGGGCGGGAGGGAGCTCCTCACCTGCGCCCACCCCCGTGGCGGCGGGGCGGGGCGGGGCGGGGCGGGGGCGCGGAGGGCGCCGCGGGGGGCCGCGGAGCGGCGCGGGGCGGGCGGCGGGGGCGGAGCCGGCGGCGGCGGCGCGGCGGGAGCTGGCTGTACACCGCAGCGCTCCCGCGGGGGCTCGGGCATCTCTGGGCGGCGGGCGGCGCGAGCGGCGCGAGCGGCAGCCGCGCCGGGCTCGGGGGGCGGCGGCGGCGGTATGGAGGGCGCGTACCTCGCCCGGGAGCTGGCGCGCGCCGTGCTGCTGCTGAGCCTCTTCCCCACAGGTGGGAGCCGCGGGCGGGCGCGGAGCCCGCGCGGGGCGGCGGGACCGGGGCGAGGGCGCGGGCGGGCGGCTGCGGGGGAAACTTCGGCGCCGGGGGGCTCCTTCCGCGGGCGGGCGGCCGGGGGCAGCGCCGTGCCGGGGGTTTTCCCTGGCATCGCCCCTCGCCGCCTTCGCCGGACGCCCCGCCGGCGGGGGGGGGGGGGGGGGGGGGAAGAAGTCCTTTGTTTGCAGTGCGGGGTTATCCGGGGTTGGGATAGGGGCCGGCAGGGAGCTTCCCCCCCCTCCCCCCCAAATCTCCCCGGACCGGGCTGTTTTGACAATAAACTATCGGGTAATCAGTACAAAATGTCCCCGCGGTTAAGTGCTCGTTGAACAATAGGCAGGGAAGGAACCGCCGCCGTCAGGTGTCCAGCGCTCCCCGGCAGAGGTGAAGCCTCCCCGGGGGGACGCACACTCACCGATCGCTCGGCGCCCCGGGGTCGGTGCCCCGCGGTCCGGAGGGGCCGGGCAGGCGGCTCGCGGCGGGAAGAGGCACCAGAGCCGGTCTGCTCCGGCACCGCCGGTCCTCCGCGTTGAAGAGGAGGGCGAGCGGTGCCGCTCAGGCCTTGGGTGGGGGGTGTCTGTCAGTGCTAAAACTTCGGTGTGTCGGGTATAAATGCAAAGGTTCCCTTCCACTTCCTTGCTAAAAGGGGGTTTCCTTGCTTCACATCGCCGCCCTCGCACACGGGGCAAGTGATTTTAAATACAGCATCTGGCTGCAGTGCTGGCCAACTTTGCACGTGGCTTTCGGAGTTGCCCTGCAGCTCGTCGCAGGGTTTGGAGGCTTAAGAGGCGTTTGGAGGTGTACAGAGGAAGGTGCCGTAAGGAGATCGCTGCTAGTGCGTGAGGAGTTACACCCAGCATGGAATTGGCCCTACGCACCCAAGCCTGAAAGCAGATAACATGAAAGGTTATTTTGCTACTTATCTAAGAGCAAGCTGAAGATCCAGGGAAGTGAAGCACTGCGGTAGGTGTTTAACATCTGCTGCCACCAACAGAGAGGAGCCTTGCAGGGCTCTGTGAGAGCAGCCAGGGAGGGTTCCGCGTGTCTCTTCCCATGCTGCTGGGAGCAAATAAAACTAAAATACCAGGAAGTAACAGTAGTGATAATTTACACTTCTTCATTGTAAGCACTTTACTTCGGGATGTGTGTGTGTGTGTGGGGGGGCAGTAGTTGATTTATGAACATTTTTGTTAATAGTTTTGTTCAGATAACTTTTTGAGTTTTCTACCTTTTCTTTCTTGATAATCTTGAACTAGAGTGTGATGTCTGACAATTTGGACTTTCCTATTTAGAAATACCCACACACGTCTGCAAAATGCTAGTGCTGTGCCCCCAGGGATGGGAAAGTCTCTAGCAATGGGTTGTTCCTTGAAATAAATTTTTAAAAAAAGTTGGAATTATTAATACCCACCAACTTTCTTTACTTCATGTATTTCTTGCCTGCACTTGAAAGTTATCTTTCATCATATAGTTAGACTGTCCTTAAGAAAAGCTTGGGAAACAGGTCAGACTAGCAGCATCTCTTCGAAGTCGTGAGGTGCAGACACCAGAGTACTGGAGAAGCGAGGTGGGAACCTTTCTTGAGATCCTTCCTCTGGTTCTGTGTTCAGACACTTACTTGTGGGAGGCATTTCACCTCAGGGGCACGTCAGACAAAAGGCAACTGTCTTGGGGTACATATGCACATCATCTGTGTATCACACAGACATAGGGGTATTCAGGGTTAGTTTTGTGCTGGAGGAGGTATCAGAGTGATGGTTTGTGTGCTGGCAGGGGCACAGGGGACAGCAGAAGTGACAGGCAGGGCAGAGCTGATCTGCTGTGCTGGATTGCTCTGGAGCTAGTGTGACCCTGGGTTACTTTTGGGTTTACGTCAGTGTGGATGCTTGGACTGGATGATCTCCCACAGTCCCTATGGAGATCTATCTTGTCGTTTATCAGTATACAAATTTATATTAAGCACCTTTCATTGACCTTTAGTCAAGAGCTTCTTTCTTTGGCTGCAAATAGGGAAGGAGGATGTAGGAAACAGCTTAATGTAGCTTCTTGGCGGGTAGACCATTCATCTCTTCTGTCCACAGCCTCTACCTACTTTTTTGGTTTTCTTGCATCCTAACATACGCTTTCACTTCTCCCTCCATTTGAGGGTTGCCTAGTCCTCCCTTCATGGAATATTCTGGAACAATCTTTTCTCTGTGCCATTCCTGCCCTCCCCCAAAGCTTGTCCTGGCCTCTACCCCCTAGATTTCTCCCAGAGTCTCTGTGGTTTTTTCATCCTGTGGTCATGGAAGACTGGACATGGTTCCTTTCGGCATCCATCAATATAGCCTCTTTTTTTTTTTTTTTTTCAGTCAGCTACAGGGTAATAGGAGGCTTTCCTTGTGCCCAGAGGGAAGAATGTCTGTTTTCATAATGCTTCCTGCACCTGTCAGCTGGGAGGGAGGAGGCTTGAAGGAGGAAGATTGAACGTGGTGAGGATTCTAACTGCTGTCACTCAGTCACTGCCTTGACCCCCGCAAACAGTCTGAGTACCCTGCCCTCCCTACTCCCAGGTTTCCATCTCTGCTCTCTCCTTCTTTTCCTCCCTCCCCTGTGGCAGTGCAGATTGTCCTGCACAGAAATGTGGCCCAAGGCCACTGCCAGGAGCAGAGTGGAAGTGTCAAAGATTGCTCAATACTTGACCCTTTTTCCTTCTGTTACAACTGGGAACCCTCTCCCAGCAAGTGCGTAAGTGATTTTTCTTCAGGTTTTATATTAAAGAATGTGATCAGTTTGGCAAGACGTGAGACTCCTGTTTGCATCTCGTTTAAGTACCATTCATAGAGACTGGAGGCATTTCCACGCACTTATATTTTGCAAGAGGGAGCCTCATGTTGGCAGATGACTGCAGCTGTAGTACTGTTGGGTTATAGTGGCTCTCTGTGGGCTTTCCACCTTGCTTCAGCCGTCCCAGAAACCCTTCGTTGATTGTCCCAGCAGTAACAATGCTTTGCAGGTGCCTGGATTGATCAAAGGCTCTTGAGTCACCTCCAGAAGGAACCTATTGCACCAGGACAGAGGTGGAATTGGAAAGGATATGTCTTTAGCACATATAAACATGAGCTGGGACAGGTCTTAGGAGGAACGTGTGAGTCATGTTTCAGTCAGTAGGAGTTTCTTGTAGTGAAACTTGTCCTTTTCTCTCTCTGATCTGTTTTGAGAGACTCTAATGATACCTCTGTATTCTTTGGATTTCTGTCTGAACTATAATTCTTTGTTAGTGCAAGCAATTTGAAAGATTTTTAAGGCATATCTGGAGCTGTCAAACTAAATACCAAATATTACGCATTTGTAGTTTGAAGGAAAGCTGCTTTCTAGCCTGAACTTTCAGTCAACACTGGTGTAATCTGAAGGTAAGGAATAACAAATTCTGGGTGAAACAAAAGCCGCACAGCATCAAGGAGTTTCAACAACATACATGTTTATCTACAATACATGACAAGCGATCTAATCTCATATCAATCTTGTAGAAGAGAGGCAGTAATTGCTCAAGGTTAAGCCACTTTTCAGCTTTCTCTGTCTGTCCGTGAAGATGAATGCCATTGCAGAGATCAAGCGTTGCACATTGTCGTGCTCTGTGTGTGTGACACATGATTTTACAGATGTTGTTTTCTTTTTCATCTAGTATAAACATCTTCCAGGATTTTGACTCATTTCCTTAAGTCTCTTTCAGCTGTTCAGAGAATGGCTAGAGGAAATGAGGTCTAATATCCTAATGCATTGCATTTACTGTAAGTACCCTCTCACTTTAAGTATAAAACTTTGCCTTTTTGTAATTTCGGAATGTCCTTCTGAATATTCCCCTGCACAAGAAACAACTTGGATTTGTTCCTGTCCTTCAGAAACTCAGCTCCCCCTGATGGGTCTCTTCAGTTTTAATAGAACTTAAGGTATTCATTGTAATCTTGGGCGAAAGGGGAGAGATGAAAGGCATCTAATGAAAATGGTGATCCTGATTTCAGTGTGTTACATCTTTTGGACATTTATTTAAGAAAATCCAAAGAGAATGGGTGTGCAAATTACTAGGACTTGACATAAAAGGGATTTTAAAATTATTACTCTTCTATATTATTTTACTGCATAAGTATTGTGTTTGGCTTTTTCAGTGACTTTTAGGAAACTAGACGGGCTTTTCTGAAAGGGCCCTCTTTGACAATGAATCCTGAAAACAGTCATAAATGAACATATTTTTACGTGTGTGAGTAGTCTCCTTGGCCAGACGCCAAACCTAATGGCAACCGAAGTGTATTGTTTGTCCACCAGCCAAGATTGCTGCCGTTAGTGATAAAAGCTTAAGAGGAGTGTAAACATCTGTGTTTGAAGGGGGAATGTGACTCCTATTTTCTAGGGTATACCAATTAGAAAGCACAGTAAACGTTAATCTCTCAGCGGACTTACTCCTGGGGATTATATTGATTTATTCTGAAAACATAGGTTTTCAGATATACCTTTAAATGGATTTTTAATGATCTTTTTCATGTCACAGCAGGGTTTTTTTGTGCACCACGTAAGGCTCTTGGTTGTATTATCTTTGTATTATCTCTTATAGGCGTGTAAATAACAGAAGAGTTTCTAATGTTGCTACCATGCTATGCAGCTCCTGAGCTGCTCCATACGGATCAGTCCTTGAAATTGTAAATAAAAAGATGCATCATTTAGTAAAATTATCAGGTACAGGGGGTTTTGCCACTGGAGAGGCTGACAGCATTAAATGTCTATGATTTTAAATGTCATCTGACAGCTAAGTCAGTAGTCATGTAACATAATTATTGGATATCTCATATGGAGAAGAATTTGCTGGTCAACTAGGCACTGACGGTTGTAAATCTAAGTGATAAAGAGGATGCATGGGCTGATTTAAGTTAAGAAGAGATGAAAACTATTGCAGGGAAATTTGAAAGTCAGAGAGATGCATCTCTCATAGGTTCTTTGGAAGCCTGGCAAATGCCAGGTTAGTGCTACATCTCCTTTCTTTTCTCGTCAGTAACTGTCTTAAGCTGAGTGCTCCTCCACTCATGCTGGGTGAACATACTCTTCATGACATGGAGTGGACTTCCTTTAAAGAAGTGCAAAAGCCACACTGGAAAAAGAAATCAAACTTGTTGGTTATAACCTGTCATTCAGAGCCTGCATGTTTCAGAGGAGGAGAAAGATCCGAATGAGCTGTATAATGGAAGTGTTTTGGGTATTCATGGTCCTAGGCTGTGCAGAACTGACTGGGCTTCTGCTGAAGGCTGTTGTGAGATTAAAAACTTGCACTTGGCTCTCTTATTCTGATTTTTGCTCAGTAGTTAATGGCTGCACTGATGTCACGTGTTGAAGTTTTTGACTGCAGCCCTCAGGACTGGAAGCTTCATTCTTTGCTGAATGAATTCTGACTTTCTCATGCATTCACCTGCCTCCCGCAGCTGGGTTTCTAAGGACACAGCAAGTCTTAGGAAGCTCCTACAGAACTGTAAGAGTAAGGCTGGAGGAGACCTGCAGAGGCCATCTGTTCTGCCCCTGCTCTCCCCCTGGTCAGATGGAGCAGATCTTCCCAGGCAGACTTTTGTCTAACCTGTTCTAAGGCAGACTTGTGCTGCAGGGTCTACCACTCTTTTTTTTTTTTTTTTTCCCTAGTGTATAAGTAGTTGCGACACTTAAAAAGCTTCTCTTGATATATAACTGAATCTCCCTTGCTGGTCGTGTAATTCCATCCATTTTTTTTTCCCTGCTCTGGTGGATATAGTGAACTGCAGGTCACCATCCTCTTTATAAGTGTTTTACACATTGACAATATCACATCTTTGACTTCTCTTTTCTGTGATGAACAGTTATAACTTCTTCAGCCTCTTCTTTAGGTGCATCTTTTGTAACAACTCCTCCTCTTTTTCTTCTCAGCCCTCTCCAACTTGTTTGCATTTCCTCAGGGTATGACATGTACAATTGATGTCTGACTCTAGATAAGAAATGTAGAGCTTCCAGGTTTAACAAAATAGTTACCTCCCTGTGTGCTGTGCTTCAATTTGATTCAAAGCATTGTAAATCAGATTTTAATCATGATTTAAATCACCCAACAGTAAGCCTCATGTCAACTGTTTTGCATTTTACTTAATCATTTTGTAAAGAAAGGTTTAACCTCCTTTATTGCCATTGAGATAGTTTTAATTAAATATAGCCTTCGCACTTAATGTTATCCTTACTTTGATTAATCACTGTGCCTGTATTTAAGCAATTATGTAGCTTGTTATGTATACACTTATTCTGATTCTTCATGTGTGTGTTTTAGTATGAAAATAGAAAGTGTTGACATTTCTTGTATTAGATAATTGATTTTTACTGATGATTTGTGTCTATTACAATGAAGGAAGTGAGAATTCTGAAATGTTCTTCCGTTAGATAAATAGCACCACATAGAAGCCAGCCAATTCAGAAGAAAAAACTCATTGAGAAATGTTTTGAAATAAAGAATTAATGTCTGAAAGGCCTATCTGTAGTCAAAACTGGGGTTTCTAATCTCTGTTCTATAAAAATTTTAGAACTAGTCCATCTCATCCTCTTTTTATTCTTAGAATGGCAATGGAAAGAAACATTCATCCTTTTTTTTCAACTCCTGATGAGTAGCTCCTCTTTGAATGGACTAGTTGCTTAACTGAGTTGTACTGAATGAACTGAAACACAGAAAATACTTTCTCTGCACCTGCTAGGAAACTCCAGATGCCAAAGGCTGGTTTATTGCTGTGGAACAACCTGCCCAGAGGTGCTCCGTTACTGACTTCCATGAATTCAGTAGTGTGATTATCTTTAAAATGTTGGCAGCAAATGCACGGCTTGAATAATTTTTCTGCCTTTGATTTTTTTTTTTAATGATTAGGAGAGGTGTGAATGTTAATTTATGTTGTGTTATATTCAAAATCAGTGTTGAATATTTTTATATTTTCGAAGGAAAATAGGCATTATAGAAGTGCTGCATTTTTACTTTTAATGTAATATTAAACTAAATCTGCAGTTTAATATGGTAGTTTTACCTGAAGTGGTTCTGTTCGTATGCCTTAGATGCTCTTCTGCAGTTGGACCTGGTACTGAGGCATTCAGTTTCTGCTGCGTAGTGACCGCCTAATTCTTTACTTTACTTTTGCTGCCTAACTCTTTGTTTGCTATTTTATATGGCATAGAGCTGCTTTCTATGCCTGGATGAGGATAACATAATTTCTTTTCAAAGTTAAAAAGTTATATTCAACAAAATAAAAGCTTCCTCCCAGTGATGTTCATTGTAACACAAGCTGTTGAAGTTTCCTATTCCATAGCACGTCTGACTTCCAGGTATTATACATAAAATTGCTGACTTTGCAGTAATGCTAATGTCATCGTACCTAGGATTTGAGGTATGCAGCATAATAAAAGAGGTCAAATGGAAGGAGCAGAAGTAAACCCTGTATTTCTGGTCTCCTCCCATATATTAGATACTGTCAGAAGCAATGCTGAAATGGGATTCAGGTACTCAGGCTGTGCCCACAGTGTGATGCCCTCTTGTGTTTCTCTCCTGGGGTAGGAAGGAGGACCACTTTTTCAATAAGCAGGTACCTACATATATGCCATGTATATGCAACTTGTGATAGGACTTCTTAGTAAACTATGAAAGACAGTACAACTGGCAAGCAAAATATATAAATGTGACTTCTGCCGATATTGGAGATTACGTTCAATGGCTGAGTTACATACCTCCTCGCCGGAAGATGACTGGGGAAACAAAACTGGATTGGCAGAAAAATATCTAAGTCTATATTCAAGGTACTTCCAAGACAACATCAGTGATAGATGTTGCTGGATGTTAGCGAGATTTGCTCACCCTAGGAGGTTCTGAAGAACCTGCTGATGAATCCTCCAGGCATTGTCCTAATCACAGTTTCAGAAGCCATGTGCAAAGGTACTTCTTTAATACTAACACATTAAAAGTGTGTTTATTAGATCTGATGTTGTCTGTAAGACAATGCTTTTACAAGAATCTTTTAACCACATCCTAATTAGGAGCAAAGTTTATGCACTAGCTAGACAAAGGAAATCTAACTTATTGCAGGCTTATTAAAAATCACTGAATAGGTAAAGTTAATTTGTATGGAGAAATATGGAAATGCTCCAAAACCTGCTTCTTAAATGGATCTGTGTGCCATGTGGATGCATGACGTGATGCAGTGACTTGTATTTCAGTAACAGAGCAATATAAATACTTCAGCTACCTTATTACTAAAACCAGCATTTTTCTCATGAATCTGACAGTTCTTTCAGTGAAGGAAAAGAGAATACCGAGTAATATGGACATAAAAGATAGCTGTGTCTTTTCTGCAAAATTTGGTGAACATGTGTATTTATCTGAAAGTCTTGTTTATTGCTGTAATCTTCTAGGAAAAAGTACTGAACTAAATACCTAGAGAAAGTAAAAAGCAGTGCTCCTCTTTGTGGTATTTAATGTGGTCCATCATAAGAGCAATGATAAAATAATTATGCAATTATTGGTATATTTTCCCCTCTGGAGGCCTTGTGTAGATGATTACCAGTGCACCCTTTAATGAAATTGCTACTATTTGATAAAATTACTGCCAAGACTTGAAATAATTAGAATTTGCATTGCCAAAAGTCTTGCATCTCCTTCCTCAGTTGAGCCTTTTCCAAATAGGCATTAATTCAGATTGCAAAACAATTCACTGTTCTCTAGTTTTCTCATTTCTCTTCATTAAAACTACCTTTTCACTGCATTTCAGGAAACACGCTTTCAGGCCCATGTTGCTCATTACAAGGAACATTCGTTCAAAATGGAAGTTGAAAGATACTGCACCTTTTAATGTAAATGTCAGCAAAGAGAAGTGAGAAGAAAAAGCCATTAAAGGAATAGACTGGATGAATGACAGCTGAATTTGAATACACTATGCACTAGTGTGCTTTTTCATTCCTTCTAATCGTTCTCCATACTTACTTTACAATTTGTTTATTTATGTGTCTAACAGCTGACAAAACTAACTGTGGGAACAGCTGGTTAATAAGTAATTTTGGAAATTAGAGGGAAGAAGGCAGTAATTCAGTAGGAGTAAGGATCAGTCTAAATGTATAAATCTCAACGCTGACAAGTGTTGTGGCAAATAGTTGCTCTTTTTTTGCAAATCCTGCTTTTGTGTGTGTACACACATATATTTATCTGTTCTCTGTATTCTTCTTTGAATAAGAATTAGCAGGTAGTTGGGCTAAGCTTAGACCATTCTAATTTAAAGAAACCTGCTAGATCAGTCATGCTCCGGGTTTTGGGTTTGGTTTTGTTCATTAGCACATTGCCTAAATTCCTTCTGTGGTGGGAAGTTTAGGTATAAGAGACTACAGTACATCAATGTGCTGTAATAAAATGAATTAATCACCCAGAACAGGTTGTTGCTCATAGTGCTTCAAGATGAGTGACTGGACTGCTGTAGTGCATATGGTGCTCCTTAAAAAACAAAACCCCAAATTCCAAAACAACAGAAAAAGCACCAAAGCAATGACTTCCCAGAAAAAGAGGATTTGGAAAGCTATCATACCCACCCATGGAAAGAAGCATGCTGTGGCCATTTAGTATGTGTGCTAAACTGGAATTATATTCGGCTACGTGTCTGCCTTTGACAAATGCCTCTATTGGCCGTATTAGCAAGTGAGGCATGCCAATCAGAAAGGGAAGGCTGCTTGGTAGGCAGGAAAAGTGGCCTCTGCATGGCTGGAGTTTCCTCGCCCCAGCAAGGGAAAACAAAGCGGCTGGGGGAAGAGGAAGGTGCATCTCTGTCTCTGGAAGGTACGTTACTTCCCCCCAACCTGCTGCTATGAGGGAGTGTTGCACTTGCTTGTGTAGGGTAGCTCTCACATGTTTGTTTTGGAGGTCATGTGCAGAATCTGCTCTGCTAAGCCTGCTTCTGAAATAAGGAAGCAAAGTACAATTAGTTATATTGCTAACTGCTGCAAGAAGACCCTCTGCAGGAGGATCTGCTGGCTTCCACCCACAAGCAGGGGATCAGCCCAGGTGCTCATGCTTGTCCTGCCTGAAGATCCTGTAAATGTCTTTCTTGGAGAGTGGGATGTGCGGGGGCTAGAGAGCTGGCTGGATTTGTCTTCTTGCCACCTGCCTCTGATGTTGTCTGTTTTGGATTAACCACATCTCGTTTGGAGCCGTGTATAATCTCTCTTCAGGTGTAGCTGGGTGTCTTCTCAGTTGCCTGAGCTGTTTTCTCTGCAAGGGTTAAACACCATCTGCCTTTTACCTGTCCTGTGGAGTGCCCTCCCAGGGCATGAGGTGTTTAGTGAGGCAGGTCCATATAGGAGCAATCCCAAAGCAAGCTGTGGGGTGTCACAGCAAAGGGGGCTGTCTCACAGCCACAGCCAAGGTCCATCTGCCTCTGTGGTTCCCCATGCCCATGACTCCACAGATGATAAAGACAACCATTGTTCCAGCCTCCCTCCACTTCCTCTCTTGGGTTTGCCATGGGTGGGAATCAGCTGGCTGGCTCCACACTTGCTCTTTGTGTTGGGGGATACCCGTTTCTCCTTTATGCTGCCTGCAGATGGAGTCAGTTTGGCTGCGCCTTTGAATGCGGGGCTGGCAAGCTCCTGCCTTCTGCCCTCCACAGTGCCCTTCTTCTGCCCCCTTCCCCTTCAGGGCGAAGGGTCTGCAGGAAGGGAAGGCTGGGTGAGAAGACAGTGGTTGCCCTCATGCAGCTGGGTAAATGTCAAAACCCCCACTAATACTCTCCCTTGGTTTTCTGCATAGTAACATACAGCCTCTAAGGATCCAAAACTTCAGAGCAAGTGCAAGCGCAGGAGCTCTGCATTTCTGCTTGGGAAACACACAGTGTTGAAGAGTCTGTTGGTCAGCAGATGGCACTGACTCCATTAGATGGGTTAGAAACAAACCACTTAGTTCTGCAGGGACACCTAATCAGTCTAGACCCTGTAATACATGCCTGGTGACAGTTATTTTTCGGTCTCCCAAGATGACGTTGGGGCAGAGGACCTGGTCAGCATTTCAGCAAGGATTTGTGGCATTCACATGTGCCAAGAGTCTATGATGCTTGCAGGGGACGGTCATGTCTTTGGTCTTTTTTGGATTATATCTTTGAGGAAGACACTAGCGTGGGTGTTGGTGTGGATGGTTTGTTTTGCGAAGTAAGAGGCTATACTGCTGGCCTTCTTTTCCCCCACAGCATAGCTGAAATGGGATCTGATGTAGTGTTCAGATCAAATCATTTAAAATTGACATTTGCCATTGCTAAACTTTCCATCTAGCATAAGGGAGAGTGTCTGTTCAGTGAAGTGGAACAAAACAAGTACGCATATGATAGCATCTCTCCTTTGAAAATCTGGGGGATTTTATACATCAGAGTAAATTACGGTTGTTTCAGTGTGATTAACATGCGAGTTTGACACTTTATTTGTTTCCTTGGGGCATGAAATTGCAGGACAAAGAAAATATAATTGAAAAGGTCTTAAATTCATCTCCATCATCGCATATGTCAAATGTCATAGTGGCTTTTACAAATGAGAGACAGAGTTGGAAAGGTGATACTCTTCAATTAGACCAACTAATACTGTACAGAAGACTGGGACGGCTTCTGGCTAGGACTTCTGCACTTGTGTAAAAGAGATGTTTTGGCTTCTGCTTTTCTTCCAGACTTGGGGGAGACTTGTGTGTCTGAAAACATGTTCATTTTTCCAGCAGTGCTGGCTATGCTGAAAGAGGATATTACCTCCCTGCAAGCCACAGCTTGCTGATATCCCCAGACCATTGCATCTACAACAGTGCCACTACTTTAACTGATAAAGCATATCTCTTGTTTTTGCTCTCTTATGTTGTTGTAGATGAGAAACTGAAAAATGTGGTGAGTAAGGTCTGTGTGATAGCCCTTGAAATGAACCCAGTGCCCGGAATGAATAGGCACTGAAAAGAAAGTGGTCTCTGTATTTGTATCCAATCACCACTATCTTACACGAAAGTTGTGGCCATTTTGTGCCTTGAAGTTTAGCTCCTCGGTGCATTTGTCATAGAAGAACGTTGACTGGTTAAGAAATCATGGTCAGGATCAGGTCATGGTCAGGTCATTGTTTTCGTTGTGCAGTGTTTGTACAGCTTACGTGGGGACTGCTGATGACTACAAAGGTTATGGACAGCCACAACGGGAAGAGGCAGAAGCTCAGAGGAGCCTGCCGTGCCCTTACAGTGTGTCCCAGCCCTGGAGACACCGGGAGAGGGATTTGCTCTTGCTGGGTACCAGTGAACCTGCTGGCAGGTCACTGCCAGTCCCTTGGGCTTGGCAGAAAGGCTGGTACTGGATGTGAGCAGGTTGTAGCCGTACTGTAAAGCTGCGTTGTGTCCCTGTCTTGGGAGATGTTTGAGAGAAGTTTAATGTGGAAGGGGGTGGAATAAGGCACAGGGCGGGTTTATTTTGTTTTGGTTTTTCTTCTCTGAAAGCAATCTTGTTGTGTTACAGAGCTGCCACAAACTTCTCGTTCCTTTTAATGTTTAGATAAGAGTTGAAAGAGGAAATGGCCACAGAGGGACTAACCTGTTGGCCTAAGGTTGTGCAGGAAATCTGTGGCAGAGCCTCGAATAGAATCCACGCTGCTTGACTCTTCATCTTATTCCATGGCAGTCCCAGTCCCTTTGTTTGCTTGGCAGCTGGGGATGGTCTCCAGTTGATTGTAAGCATGATGTGGACTTGCACCTGACGTGCTTTTCCGTGCTACAGCAGTGTTGTGGCTGAGGCTGAAAAGCTCCCCCATAAAACTCTTTTTTTTCCAGGATGGTGCACTCCTTAGCCAAAGCTTTTTTTTTTTGTTTGCACATCCCTTAATTGTTACAGGAACATTCTGCTGTCCTTAATCATATCCCTGCAATTTGACCTGCATTTCCTATCGATATTATCTAGAGTTGTTTCGTTTTCTAGTTCCTCCAGCCTGGTTTTCCAGATGTTCCTTCTGCATGCAGAAGTCACAACTGCTGTACTCCCCCTCTTTCCTCCCTCTCCCTTCATTTTTAGGGCTTAGGAAGCTGCTTGTAATATATTCATATATTCTGCTTCTTTTTTCAGTTACGCAGCCTTGTTCACAAGTGATCCCAGCTTTGTAGTTTTTAACTTAGATTTGTTATATTGCAAGGAGAATATAGGATAGTGGAAGTGACTCTTTTCAGCTGTGGAACACAAATTTAGAACATCCAAAATGGGTTGGGCTGTCCAACTCTGAGCTTTGCTGTTTATTATATATAAATTTAGACTTTTAAAAAGATGTATTGTTAATTATTAAATATTTGTCATTATTGACATATTTTGTTAGCATAAATTATTACTTGCTAGTTGCCCTCGATAACCATAGAGGTTATCGAGCCAGTGTGGTACTCTGGCTACGCAGTGTGTGGAGTGTTGAACATTTCACAGTGGGTTCCACAGCCCTTGACCAACAGTGGGATCATCTATCCCCACTAGCCCGCAGGAGCCATGGGGGCAGAGGATGAGTTTCCTCTCTTCCCCTTGTCCTGTGGGATCCTTGTTGTCAGGTGGGTTCATGGAGGTGGTGACACTCAGCTGAATAATGAGGTAGTGTTCCACCTCCTGTTCGAAGGTGGAGGCCTGCCCAGATGTGGGTCAGATAACAGAGTAAGGATGCATACCAATATCTGGAAATCTTCAGTGAAGCCATAGCCATGGGTTCCTCCATCCTGTTGCTTAGATTGTTTACAATCCCACTGGTGACTGGTAAGGTCATGGTCCTGCCTGGGGTGGACATGGAGCCCTCGGAGAAGACAGTAAACTCCATATCCCTTGGGGTTTGGTACTTGGAGATCTCTTACCATCCCTGGTATATATCCTGCCAATGCAATTGATTCAAAAATTATTAGTGTTACTAATAATATATGCTCATGATTGCTAATAATATGCTCATGATTTGTGTTACTGAAGCGCACAAGAGCAACAGTGGGCTGGGAGGAAGCCCATCCTGCCTCAGGTGTGGTACAAATGGCGCAGTCTCAGATGTGAGGCATTAGCAGTCTGAGAAAAGATCAAGAGATAGCAGATGGACACATGCTGTGGGGATTAGTACACTGGATTAGAAATTGTTGGTTAAACTCTCAGATTTCTGTTAATTATTCCTCAAAAAAGGAGATACAAAGTCATTCCCATCTTTCTAAGCACCATTTTAATTCTTACCTTTTAAAGACAGGTGATATTTAGGTGCTTAATACTAAGCATATGTGATAGTTCTTACATTCACAACCTGTTCTTATGCTGCCATACTTTTCTTGAAAATGTGTTGTTTTCGGAAGGAATATAAAAAAAAACCTTAGATTGTGGAAATCCTTTGCACAAGGCATTGACTCAATTTGTAAACTGTTTTGCTGAAAATTTGTAGGCTGTGTAAAGGAACCATAACAAGACTGTCTCGAAATATGGGTGAATGTTTCAACTGGAACGTTGTGGTTTTTGTTGTGGAGTGCTAGTGTGCTTGTTCCCTCTACACCTTTCTTTCCCCAGCTCCAGTACGTAATGTATTTCTTGTGCCTCTGGATGGAGTCATGCTCTGCTGTGTTGTTTACCACCTTTAAAAACTTTCCACCACCTTGCTAGATAGTCCTGATAGTAAGTGTTACAAAATTTTGAACTCCTAACTACAATGGGTATGATGAGTGCTAGGGGAAAGAGTAGGTAAAAGTCACAAATGTTGCATGAAAATATGAAATTATGCTTTTCTTAATCTTTCTGGCAGTTATTTCTAGGATGCTTGTTTATATGTTCAGTCATGTGAGTTTGTGCAGAGGATTAGTGGACCTCGTGGAAAATTTCTGGTGGTGCTGGAAAAGCAGGCGCTGGTGGGCTGCCTGTTGGGTTTAGCACTGGTAAATGAATTTTAATCCGATGGAGGTGGGGAGAGAACGAGGGCTCCCTCCAAAACCCAGACCACAAACCAAGTAATTAGACTCTGCAGGTGGTCTGACCGTCCTTTGCTTCCTACTCTGTGGTGGATTTGTCAGGAAGAGGAGTAGTTACCTGACCTGGTCTTAATCCAGTATTTACCTTAAGAACAACTAAAGCGGTGAGATGAGTGAATTAAGTCTGGAGTATATAACCTCATCCCAACTGATTATCCGCTTGTTTTGCTTGAACGTCTGTTGTTATCTGTGTGGGTAGGGAAATTGAGCTCTGAAAGGAGATGCAGAGTGTGTTTTTGCATGCAAGCGGTGTTGGTTTTTGAGACATGTTCCCCCTGGCATGGCTATTATACGTCCAGTCCAGCTGTGCCATGCTGTGCTATGCATTAGAGCACACTGGGGCAATGGCTATTTGTAGGACTACAGAGCTAGTCTTCAGAAGAGAAAGGGTTTGTTGCTGCAGCACCCATCAGCATTTGAACACATCACAGCGATGTGCAAGGTTTTAAAGATCTGCGCTTATTTAGTAGGTCAGTTATGACATTAATCTATGCACTGCTACCACCGATCTGCTCCTTTCCTCTGCAAACCTGTTGATGACGCCCTACCTTTGATCTTCACGAGTCCTTGTACCCTAGGGTTGGGTGGTTAAGTGGGTTTGGGAAGGAGGAGAAGCCCTGTGCCTGGCTGCGCAGCACGTTACAGGCTGGTTTTGTCTGGGCAGTTTGGAGCCTACGGTTACCCCGTGTGTCATTAATCCGCTGTATAAATACCCAGGAGATTGAAGTGGAGGGAGTGGTTCAGCAAGGCAAGCTGGCTTGGCATTTCCTCAGGAGCAAGTAAATTAGTTTATTCTCCACTGTGGCTCTTTGAATGAAGGAAGCCCTCGCTGCAGCTGAGAGTGTGTCTCTGCTAAGGGGTGTGCGTGGGGAGGGCGCACCGCCTGTCCGTGCACACGCGTGGGTTGTGCGCTGGGAGTTTCTGTTGGCTGCAAGAGCGTTTCTGTCCACGCGGCCGAGGTGTCCCTTTGGTTTTTTTGTTGTTGAAAGGGGAAGGGTGGGTAGGGTCTGTGTTGGTTGGCTTTGTGCTTTCAGAGGCGTCCAGCTGTCAGCGATGCCGTGCTGGCGGTGCTGCCGAGGCTGCTGCCAGAGGAGGGGGTGCACAGCTCAGGCCAGCGGGCTGGTGAGCTTCCCTGCCACTGCCCATTTTGTGCCAGGCGTTAGGAGCTGAGGCCAGGCCACCGCCAGCATCGCCTCTAGTGCCGGTGAAGGAGGGCTGTCCTGCGGTGTGGTGAGGGGACCTGTTGGTGTTTGCTCTGTGGTGGGGTCTGTGTGGCCTGCCCAGTGCCATGCTCCTCGGTGGTGAGGCAGGGGCTGGGCAGGGGGGACCGTCCCAGCCTGGCCACATGCACACCTACCCTGGCAGGGCCCAGGCTTAGAACTTGCTGGCTGCAGGCAGGGAGGATGTCCCAGTCTTCTCCTTTCCTACCCTCCCCTGACTCATCTGGAGAGCTACTGCCATTGTGGGTGTCCAGCATTGCTTGTTTGCTATTTTGTACAGCTCATGTCATTTGTTGTTTGAAGCACTCCATGGCCTGTGGGAAGCAGCAGAGAAGTCTTTCACACACATCCCCATGAGGGACCTGCATGGTCTTTCATGGGACCTTCTCAGAGGTCTTTGTCCTCTGCTTTCTTAGGTGCTGAAAGTTGCTTTCTCTGATCTGAGGGGTTTGCAACTCAGAGGTCTCCTTGCCTCTCTTTACCCTGCTGTCAGGCACCACTCTGTCCTGGGCTCTCCTGTCTGCAGAGCCACTGCTGTCTGGGACCTGTGCTCCTGAGGACTTGGTCTTTTGCTGTCCTTGGTTGAGCTGATGTGTCATGGCTCAGGCTTGCACCTGCACTTTGATATAGTGGATTTGAAATTAAACATAGGGCTTTTCTGCCTTTTTCTGGAATTATTATTTCTGGGATGCTTATTTATATGTTCAGTCATGGAAGCATATATGCAAGGTTAGTGGACCTGATGAAAAATTTCTGGTGGTGCTGCAAAAATGACTGCCTGTTGGGTTTAGCAGTGATAAATAAATTTTAATCCGATGGAGGTGGGGAGAGAACGAGGGCTCCCTCCAAAACCCAGACCACAAACCAAGTAATTAGACTCTGCAGGTGGTCTGACCGTCCTTTGCTTCCTACTCTGTGGTGGATTTGTCAGGAAGAGGAGTAGTTACCTGACCTGGTCTTAATCCAATATATAACTTCAGAACGACTAAAGCGGTGAGATGAGTGAATTAAGTCTGGAGTATATAATCTCATCCCAGCTGATTATCCGCTTGTTTTGCTTGAACGTCTGTTGTTATCTGTGTGGGTAGGGAAATTGAGCTCTGAAAGGAGACGCAGAGTGTTTTTGCATGCAAGTAGTATTTTCAGTGGCGTGACTCTGCTACTACATATGGATGTTTTACAATCTTGTACAACTGTGCTTCATGTGAGAGGGACATTAGGCAACAGTACAGTTATTGTAAGCTGAGGATTACTTGTAGGACTAAAAACCTACTCTAATAAGGGAAGGGTGTGTTCCTGTGAGACCATCTCAATATTTGCATGTGTTCTTCTGATGTCCAAGTAGGTCCATAGTGAACATGCACATAAAATCTCCCTACTAATCAGCTCCATCGTGTAGGTTCACTTAGACTTTCACATCGGGATATGCTAACTCAGCAACTCCCGGCTTGATTTACCATAACAGCGGAGCCAGAGAAGCCTGAATGTGCTTCTTTCTCCAAGTACACAGTGTAAGGTGGGAAGTAGTTGGGAACTGTGAATTGAGGCTGCTAATTTTCCACAGCTTTATTTTCTGAGAATTTTTTAAAAGTTGTATTATGGCAAGTTCAGTGAAAGAGAAGCTAAGAGGTCATTTAGAGCCGCTTTGGTGACTAGGAGATTGGTACCTCAGTTAAAATAATTTGGTAGCGTTGGGATGGAAGCTTGAAGAATATTTTTCATAAAAATTTTTTTGAGGTAAAGGATGGAGAATTAGCACTACATCTAAAGAAATAAGTATGGAAAACATGTACTGATGCCTTCATTAAACCGGACACTTCTAATCTAAGAGCGTCAGTGGAGCTTCTGAATACATGAAAGTGCAGTTAAAAAAAGATAACTGTTGAGCAAGGAAACTTTAGTTCTTGGCAACATACTGAGTAAATGACAAAGAATGATTAAAAGTGCTGTCATGTAGAATCAGGCTCATATGTTCTTGAATTTAATTTTTAAATAGCTTGGGTCTGTTCCCATTCAAAAGCCAAACCATTGCAGAAACTGGTGCATCTGAAACTAGTTTCAAATGTTTTTTTAAAGGCTAATTTCCATCTGCAGTGGTTATTTGCTCTGTGTGCCAAAGGTCTTGCAAGCCAAAAGGTGTCTGTAGAATTGCACAGGCCATTGCAGCCTAGTATTTTTAAGAAATAAGTCCCAAAATCCTAACTGCACATATACCACTTTATTATAAATAACAGTTTTGCTGCTCAAAAAAAGAGTGTTTTATTGACAGACATTGTATTTTATGCTTTTTTTTTTCTCCAGGTGGTTCACTGCCCCATGAAGAATCTTCACTGGTTGTGAATAAAGGGGAGGAATTAAGGCTGCAGTGCAACAAGGATGGACCTGTGACTTGGAATTTCCAGAACTCGGACCCATCAGCAAAAGCAAGGAGTTCCAATGAGAAAGAGTGGTACACCAAAAATGCAACAGTCAGAGACACAGGCAGATACATATGCAAAAGCAAAGGGAGTATTGTCACCTCTTTTTATGTTTTTGTTAAAGGTAAATATCAACGAAGGCATAATTTTTGCTTTCCTCCCTCAACTTCCCACTACTGAAATAGTAGAACAGTAAATGCTGCAAGAGGCAATGAATTTGAGGTACAGAGGGAGAACACAGTCCAACAGAAGTAATCTTCTTCCTTGTCCAGTAGAAAGAAAACTCACTCCCAGCTTTGCTTTCAATGGCCTTTATCACCAGAGCAAGGTTCTGGATGAGTTTTCTGTTACATCCCTGTTATTTTGTGGTGAAATATACCTGAGCTATCTTTCTAGAAGCTAGTCAAGTGACCTGAATCAGTTGTATGAGTCAGTTGTACTGTGAGGAAGCAAGCAGTATGTAGAAAATGTCTTTTTAATTCCATGCCATCCATCAGTATGGAGTCATGTAAGGTTTGGCCCCAAGCTCTTGATTTATTGAGGCAGTTAGCTAAAGGAGTTGGCTTTTCGAGGCCGCACTCTCAGGCTTAAGCCAGCAGACAGCAATGATTCCTCTGCCTCCAGCTCCTGATCTACCTTGTTGACTGATCAGAAATGTCTCAGATGGGAAAAAAGGGCCTCTACTCTGACATATTTCCCCTATCCTTTATTACCCTTCCTCTTTGCCCAGTGTTTTCTTCAGATTTCTTCTCTTTTGTTGGCTCCTGATCTATGACTTCATCAGCTGCCCTCAAGCTGACAGTTTACCATGCCTAGCATTCCCTTTTCCTTTCCAAGGAAGGCAGTTATTTTGCTTCTCCTTCACATTGCTTTGGTGGTCTTTCTTCCCTGTTGACGAAAAAACATTAACATCCACCTTCTTGGAGACAGCATTCTTTGTCCAACAGGGGTTGCCACAAAGATCCTCCTCTAAACCCTGCCAATCCTTTGAGACTTACTGCGAGGTTTTATTCCAAGATAGGGAGATACCGGCACAGCACAGTGAAGAGTTTTTTCTCAAGGGAAGGTATCTGACATAGTGGCCATGTAATCTAAAGAGTACTCCTTTAACTGCTCGTGAGTTGTCCAAATAGCCATGCAGCTAGCATGGATGAGTTTTATTGACCTGTGTTTCTCTGAGGCTGTGACTAAAGGAAATCTGGCATGTATTTTACCTACATGTGACAAACATTATTGACTTTATCTACTATGACTGTTTTCCTGAAGGTCATGGTAATTATCCCAGACAGCTGTGATCATAGAGATGTTTGTGCCTTCAATTACGCGAGTGGCTCCTTCACCTCAGGATAGCAGGCAACCCTCCCACTGAGTATGATTACCAAAACATCAGAGAAGTTGTGTGGCTCTCATACAACGTGCTTTTAATTTCTTTGTCTTAATTGTGTGGAAAATGTGCAAGCTTCACTTTGACAAGTTCCTGGCAGTAAAATAAGTATGTTTGTAAGGCTGGCCATCATTTTGCATTAGGCTGTGGCTTAATGATGTCTTACATCACCTTGAAGATGCTACTGTGAGCTCAGCTGCTTGTGGGGTTGCCACAAGCACCCCATGTGCTTTCTGCTTGTAGAGCTGGGCATGAAGAGAGAACAGGACCAAGAACCTCAATCCTGCAGAGTCCCAAGTGGCACATGAAATGGTGGCAGCTGTTTATCTCTTAGGTCCATCTGGATCTACTAAAAACAAATTTTCTATGCTTCTGTGACCAAGGATGGCACAGTGTTGACAGACTGTAGGCACTTACTGCTTTCACCTTTCTGCTTTGGCAGAAAGTGCCTGTGTTGTGGCTGTAGAAGCAGTTTGTGTCCCTGGCCAAGCAAGTTTAGTGAAGATCAAGCTAGTTCAGACACGTACGTAAGAGAGAAGTCTCTCTTGATTTTGATCTCAAGTCTTTTCAGATGCAAGCAATGAAAAGCACCACCACATCTTGTGTTGGAAACCTGAGGTATGCCCAGAAAGCAAGTGCTACCCAGGATGTACCTGGGGTGAAAAGCCGTGGAAGGAAGAACATGACCATGAGCAGCCTTGTTTGTGCCAGGATTCCCTACAGCAAATCCTTTCATGTCTTCTCACCATGATGTCTCCCTTCCAGATGGAAGATGGGAGGGGAGCACCTCAGCAGTTCTGCTTACCCCAGCCGAAGCCTTCCCTGCAGTTTCAGCTGTTAGTGAAACATGTCTTTGTTCCTTTCTTCTATTTTCCAAAATGCCTTGTTTTTCCTGGAGAGACATACTTCCTGTATAGTGAAGATGTCTTGGCTCTGTCCATATTGGAGAAATAGTGGACCGAGAGGAAACCAATCAGTTAACTCTCTGTCAGCAGGGATGTTTAGGTGAGCTCTTCTAGTCCATGCCCCTCCAGCTCAGGAGTGACAGCTATTCATAGCATTTCTAAGTACCTCTGTGTGCAAAATATCACACGTTGGTTCTGTTCAGACATCCTTTCCTTTTTCATTTGTTAGTAGCCTCCATCTTCTATTTCTAGACTGATGCTTCAAAACTTTTAGTTTTTTGGGGGCTTCTTGGGTGGCAATATCAAATGATGTTAAAACTATGCCCTCACTCTAAGCTAGAACCCAGCCAGTAACTTTTCTGTTCAGTGATGAGCAACCTTCAACTTAGCATTTCCTAATTGCTTACATAAATGTCCCATGCTTCGTTTTCAGCCTGGTACTTTTTGTCTTAAACCAAATGTACGTTGTCCGTCGTTGTAACCAAATTCTCTCAGTCTTCCTTGTTAAGCAATGGCTTGTTGTTCTCTAATCATTCAAGTTGTATGAAGCCAGTTTGCAAAAAAGAAAGAAAACTCTTCCCTCTGTTTCTACATTTCTAATTCATGCTACTCTGTAGGGAGGGCAGATGGGAGCTGAAATAAGCTTTTACGGAGTGTTTCCACCACAGCATCCATTATTTTTGAGTTCACTATTAATGGTGAGGTTCTTAGCATTTCAAGGTCATCAGCTATCATGGGTTTCAACTTTGGTTGTGAAAGTGTTTAAAGTACTGTATGTTTGTGTGCTGTGGTTGGCTGAGATGAAATGCTTTAGAAAAGTTACCTTGTGAAAGATTACATGGCAATTTTTCAATCAGATGTGCTGTTTGTATGCCCGTTTTTTTCTAGGGAGGCTAAAAATAATCCCTACTTTCAGGGAGGGGAGAGAGAGAGAGAAGTTGTTTGGTGCTTCCTCTGGTAGCAGTGTGTGTTCATTTAGATTATGTATTTTACAGAAGTGAAAACCATAATTTAGGTGCTTTTCAACTTCCATTTGCTCATAAATTTCTTGAAAATCCTCCTGTGGGCATGAAACCTTACAGCCCTGCCACTAGCTAAAAGCAAATTACTTTTAATGGTCTGTGAAAATCTGTTTACTGTTGTTAGGGGTGGAGGGTAGAGGTTTTGGAGCTAAACAAGGCAAAAAAAAAATCCATCTCCAAATAAAAAAGCAGTAAGAATATTTTTGGTGCACATGATTGTTTAGTGTGTCTGGTATTGAATGCTACTGCACATCTCTTGTTGTGCTCCTCTTTTAAAACAAGATTTAATGTCTCTTGATAAACATGAATTGGGTAATACCTGGTTTTACTGGCTGAATGTAAAAGTTTCTTTGATGTAGGTGCCCAGTTGCAGAGTTAGGGTCATCAGAAGTTCCCTGTGCAATGTCAGCTTATCTGACAGGTTTTTGTGTTTCTTCACAGATCCAAACATGCTTTTCCTTGTCGATTCTCTGATCTATGGAAAAGAAGACAGTGACATCCTGCTAGTGTGCCCGCTAACAGATCCAGATGTTTCAAATTTCACGCTGAGAAAATGTGATGGCAAACCTCTCCCCAAAAATATGACGTTCATTCCCAATCCCCAGAAAGGCATCATTATAAAGAACGTACAGAGGTCATTTAAGGGCTGCTACCAGTGCTTGGCCAAGCACAACGGAGTTGAGAAAATATCGGAGCACATTTTTCTGAATGTGAGGCCAGGTAACACAGGATTTTCACCTTCTTGTAGAGCACCTGATTTTCCCCTTTATCTCCCAGGAGCTGATGGGAAGTGCTGTGAAGCCTCATCTTGTGTTCTGACCTTCTTATGGGGAGGCTGGAGGTGGTGGTCTCCTCAGGAGGCTTTTGGAGTCTTCTCCTACTCAAAGCCAAATGTGCTTGCGCACCAGGAGATTGTTCTGTGGCACCTGTAACTGCTACGGGTAGTCCAGAGGAAGGTGGTGGGCTTAGAAAGCTTGTTCTGGGCAAGTTGTGTGGGGGCACAAGTTGATCTCTTGACACTTGACTTGTGCCTGTGCGGAATAGGTTTGGCCATTGGTCACTTTCATTTTCTGTTCTTGGTGATTTCCAGGTGTTTTTCTTCACCAGTCTAAGAAATGTGGGTTGTGCTGTTAAACTTCCAAGAAAAACCAGTGCTCTGAGGTTTGGACAGGTTTGTGCAGGCAAGGTGGAGGTTTGAGATTTGAGTGCTTGACTCACAAGTCTGATACCCACAAGTGACAGCAGGAGGATTAATGGAATTGAAGAAGAGGTATTCAGTGGAGAGGCAGAGCTTGTGGGAGTGGAAGGCCCTAGTTTGTCGTCTTCATGAGTGAGGATGGTCACAAGAGCAACCGTGTGCCCAGATCACGTACTGTGACTGAGCTGCCAGATGCACCGCTTTCCTCTGCAAACCTGTTGATGACGCCCTACCTTTGATCTTCACGAGTCCTTGTACCCTAGGGTTGGGTGGTTAAGTGGGTTTGGGAAGGAGGAGAAGCCCTGTGCCTGGCTGCGCAGCACGTTACAGGCTGGTTTTGTCTGGGCAGTTTGGAGCCTACGGTTACCCCGTGTGTCATTAATCCGCTGTATAAATACCCAGGAGATTGAAGTGGAGGGAGTGGTTCAGCAAGGCAAGCTGGCTTGGCATTTCCTCAGGAGCAAGTAAATTAGTTTATTCTCCACTGTGGCTCTTTGAATGAAGGAAGCCCTCGCTGCAGCTGAGAGTGTGTCTCTGCTAAGGGGTGTGCGTGGGGAGGGCGCACCGCCTGTCCGTGCACACGCGTGGGTTGTGCGCTGGGAGTTTCTGTTGGCTGCAAGAGCGTTTCTGTCCACGCGGCCAAGGTGTCCCTTTGGTTTTTTTGTTGTTGAAAGGGGAAGGGTGGGTAGGGTCTGTGTTGGTTGGCTTTGTGCTTTCAGAGGCGTCCAGCTGTCAGCGATGCCGTGCTGGCGGTGCTGCCGAGGCTGCTGCCAGAGGAGGGGGTGCACAGCTCAGGCCAGCGGGCTGGTGAGCTTCCCTGCCACTGCCCATTTTGTGCCAGGCGTTAGGAGCTGAGGCCAGGCCACCGCCAGCATCGCCTCTAGTGCCGGTGAAGGAGGGCTGTCCTGCGGTGTGGTGAGGGGACCTGTTGGTGTTTGCTCTGTGGTGGGGTCTGTGTGGCCTGCCCAGTGCCATGCTCCTCGGTGGTGAGGCAGGGGCTGGGCAGCAGGAACCATCTCAAGTGAGCAGTTTGCTGGGGCAAATTGAAGAAATCTTTTTCGCGGTGATTTGGAAACTCTGATATAGTGAATTTTAATGCAACTAAATTTCAATTAATGAGAAGAGAACAAAAATGTAATCAGTACAGTCATCTCTGGCATTCTCCTTTGACGACAAAAATCAAGTCCGTTCTTGCTGTTTCTGTTGTTTGTTCTGTAAGAAGGGGTTTTTTCCAACTGTTTTTCAGTGATGGCCAAAGAAAGCCTGACATAACTGACATTTCTGTGACACAGGAGAGTGAAGTTGTAGTATTGGACTATTTAAATTTTTTCTGGGATAAATGTCTTTACTTGCTTGATACAACAGTGACTTCAGATGGGAGGGTGCTGACCTGGCATCCATCACCAGCAGCCCACTGATGGTGGGCCACCATAGGTGGTCCATGGGACCTGGGTGCTCTGCCCACATTCTCTGTCTGGGGAGAGTGTGCAGGAAGTGGAAACATATGCTGAAGGCCATCAGCAGTAAAGCAGCATTGTCATCCTCAGCGTTGTAGTTACTGTGCTGTAGTGTTCAATCCATGTCAAGTTCACCAGCTAAAACTCCTGCCTTCTCTTTGGCTGGAGTCTTAAGTGTGTTGGAGACCCTTTGGTGGGCATTGTTTTTGTAATCGTAACCATGGCGCTCTGACCCCCATACTTGAGCTTCTGGTGCACAAAGACAGAAGAGGCACCCATGAAACAGGGAGCTGTGGAGGCATACTAGGACATACACAAGCCCTGCTACGATAGCACAGGGAGTGTTTATGTCCAGCCTTTCTTGAAACAATGAGGGGCTTTATGGCCTTACGTCTGTTTTTGGTTGTCTGTAGATGTTGCTGGTGGTGAGAACACAGCATGCCTTCTGCACTGGCTTCCTCCTGCCTCTTGGGTACTGCTGAATGCTGGGGGGAGGATTTTTATGTAAGCCTTTATATCTGAAGAGAGCAAACATGTTTCTTTGTTCTCTTCTGTAGAACATGAGGAAAACATTATTGTTAATGTATGAATGGCTGAAAAACATGGCGTTTTCCTAAGTTTTGTATAATTTACCTAAGACAACTACAAAGCCTGTGTTGGAGGCAGGAAGAGAGTCTAGAAGGCCTTATCTGATATATGTTGCATTCATGGTTTGAAAGTGAGTCTTCCTGCATAAAAGCCCTAGAGGGAGGTTCGCTAGAGTCTTGTAAATGAGGAAAATTTGAAGAAAACAGCCAAACAAACTGTAGAGGGAACAGAGGAGGAACTGAAGAGCTTTGTGGAGATAAGAGACACATAGTCCTCAAATATACTTGACTATTGACAAAAGACACCCTGAAGCAGAACAGGGGTACAGCTACCTCGCAGCTGCTTGTAACCTTCTACTTCTTGGGTGACAAACCTGTCCTCAGGCTTGGCTGCAGCCACCTCTGTGAACCCTCACCGTGAGCAGAGGTTGTGGTCCTTTCAGAGATGGGTGTGCTGAGGTTCTTGAGCTGTACCTGTCCTTCCTAGGCTGTCCATCAGGGGCTTTTCAGGGATCTCTTGGGCAGTACTTCACATCAGCTGTAGTAATTTGTAATTAAAAGATGCGGTTAATGCTAGGCTGTAGTTCTTCAGTGGTTGATCCGTGTTTTGGACGGACATGGATGTGTTTTCAGTTAGAGAGTGCAACTTTTTAATCGCTGTCATAGAATGAATCATCTCATTGGCGGTTCAACATCGTTCAAGTTTCTTCATGCAAGTTGTTAAGCTCTAACAAGTATTATCTATCTTTAAGTGTGATTTGAAGGGAGACTGAAGCAGAAATGTGCTTGTTGTAAAGGAACAACTGTATAATATGTCAAAGAAATTTGAATACCTCTTGGAGGCTTGAATTTTTGTTGGAAAGTTAATGACTTGATTTTTATCCCCCCTTGGAAGCTCTGAAGCTAATGAAAAAGTAATGGACTTCTAAATTGTTTTCCAGTTCACAAAACTCTTCCTGTCATCACCTTATCCAAAAGCTACGAGCTTCTCAAAGAAGGGGAAGAATTTGAAGTTACTTGCACAATCACAGATGTGGATAGCAGCGTGCAAGCTAGTTGGATTTCTCACAAAAGTGGGGTGAGTTCCATTAACTGTATCGTGTATGCCACAGCACAGTACACAAACTCTCTGTAGACATTCACGTGCTTGTCTTGGATACCTGATCATATATCGGTTTGGGTTTGTTGCATTTCCAAAGGTCCCACATCCTGCAGATTGAGGGGCCAGCAACAACTGTCCCATGCCCATGAGGCTGGCTGGAAGGAAAAGCATCTGCACGAGCTTCTCTTTCCAAACAGAAATTAAAGTTAGGCTCTTCAATGTGAAGTTAGGTGACCTCTGTTGGGCTGCCTAAATATGGAAGCACGGAGTGCCTACACATCACATTGCAATCAATGGGAGCTGCAAATATCAACACATGGACTGCAGATTACATATTCTAGTCGTTATCATTAACAGTAAAATACCTGCTAATTAGCATGGGATTGTATGTGACAGGAATAGTAGTAAGCATTCGCAGGAATGATTAATTCATTTAAATTACATGGTGTGCCTCACTAACTGGGAGACTTCTGAAAAATGAACCAGTGAACTGGCTTCTCTCTTCGTAGTTGTAGGTGAAGTTACTGCCTGGCATCACCACATTAAATTATTGGCAGGCTAAGTGTTCCAGGAGAACACTTAGTGTTCCAGCAGAGTTTGTTACTGGCAGTGCAGATATTCTGGAGATGAGGGGCAGATTGATTCCCTCCCCTGGTCAGCCAGCGTGTGGCCAGCTCTGCCTTTGAAACGAGCAGCCAGCATTGGGTGTTTTTAAGGATGCTTCCTGGTCTTCTGGGTATACCCTGAAATTTAAATTAATTAAAAGCCCTTGTGAAGACCTGTTAGTAACTCCTGTTGTGTATGTTCCCGTGCTAATTGGCTGGTCTTTTACTGCTAGTGGTAGTGACCAGGATATGTAATTTGCAGTCCACATGTGTATGGAAAAAAGGCTTCTGTGATGTTTGGATAAATCACATCTCCTCGGGCAGATAGCAAACAGGAGGCCTGTTCCCTGGGGCTGGGTATGCCATGCTTACCTAATCTGCCGGCTCTGGCAGAGCAGCTCCCACTAAGTGCTCACTGCTCCAGAAATCCCATCTCGCAGCTTCAAGGGTTGAGGATGTCTAAATGACGTGAAGGTGGCGTGGGACATGCAGATGAGGTCCTGTGCCAAGGTCATGCAAACCAAACTGCTATTTGTGATTATTATAGTTCAGGAGGAACCAAAAATGCATTGAGAAGATTAAATTTATCTAGAACCTCTTGGCATCTCCAAGAATTGAAATCATTCTACAACAAAATCACAAGTCCAGGTCCACATTTGGATTAATCAATGTAAATTTATCAATCTTCCCAGCCACACTGAGCATCCTAACAGAAACTGAAGTCAGTGCCTTGAAGCATTTAGTTCTTCTTTAGTTCCAGCATGCATACATAGGCATAGAGGCATGATATACTCAATGCTTTGGAAAGAAAATGGAGTTTCCAGTTGCTGGTAAGGTTAATAAATCTGGACTGCTGTGGACTGAGAAGCTGAGACCAAGGATGCCATGCAAAGTGTGACATGAGCAGGTGTCTCTGCAGTATGTCTGCAGTAAGTAGATGCCATGGACTTGGGGCGTAGAGTGACCCATTTTAAAATGAAGCTCCAACACCTTAACTTCTGTCTGGTCATCCGCTGGGAAACATTGCAACCATTAGAGAGTTCAGTGATTTTTAGTCACCACTTGCGTGGTGAACCACACTTCAGAGTTGCAGTGACTTTTTACAATAGCTGCAGCTTCTGAGCATTAGGGAAGTCAAGACCCAGTGTTCATTTTGCATCAAGCGCTACAGCTAGAAGCATTGTTAGTGCAAATAAAACCTTCTGTCAGTTCCTCACCTTCATCAGCATTAGGAATTTAGCAGAGTGAGCTGGGTCTGACCTTGGGCACAGCACCCTTTTGCCCATATGATTCAAAATATTTGAAGAAATTAGAGTTTCAGCTTTGTGGCTTGGGCTGACCCGTCCCATTGGGCTCTCTGGGGGCAGGCGAACATGCACACATGCGCAGGCATGTGTTCTTGCCATTCAGTGGAGCTTGAGGAGGGAAAAAAAAAAAAATAAGGGGAGGGGATAGGACTTAGGAGAGGACATTATATCCCAAAGACAGCTGATCACACGCTTGTTTTGCATGGAGAGAGTCTAGTGACAGGTTTGTTATGCTGGCTTATTATTCCAGTTTAAAGTTATGAATATTAATATAACAAAGTTATAATTACTTCTATTTTTAATTTATCTGGGAAAGATGCTGCATACACAGTGTTTTAGATGTTAATTGTTTTTTACCGACAGATTGTTACAAGCAAAAGCAGAAATTTGGGTGATTATGGATACGAAAGGAAATTAACATTGAACATCCGTTCAGTGGGAGTTAATGATTCTGGAGAATTCACATGCCAAGCAGAAAATGCTTTTGGAAGAACCAATGCCACAGTAACCTTGAAAGCACTAGGTAAATAGCTCTTATAGAAATCTTAACATTTCTAAGGGCGGGAGGTGGAAAGTGAGAACACCGGGGAGCCTTCCCTTCCATCTCTCTCCTTTCTCCCAAACCTCAGTGAGCAAAGTTGCTTTAGTAAAAGGTTATTTCTGACTGGTACCATATGGAATGACTGAGGAAGTGTTGTCTGTATGACTACTTTAATTTCTGTAACCCTTTGCAAGTTACTGGAATATGACATTAGAACAACCATCCAACAGTGTTTCCATCTTTGGTTCGTCTCATGCTTCCTGGTTTAATTTTAAATTTAATGTAGTCTTAATGTAGCAAGTAATTTACCTTTGCCTAGTACTATCCCTATGCTTAAATAGTCTGGCAGCACAAGCACAAAGCATATCTTTAATACTTGCCTTCCAAGCACAGGAAATTTCGCTGGCATTGGCCTGTCAATGTTTTTTATGTAGAAGCTATATATGCACGTCTATATAAAATAATGCCATGAGGAACATTGCAGTGTGCATAGACAGCATGAAATTTTTCTAGAATTCACCCCCATGGTAAACCCACTAGCCATCGCTTCCACAGGTTTTGGATCGTGTCCCTTAACAGTGAGCGAACTCCCTCTCCCCTCTTGTTTAATAACAGACTCCTTTAGAGTTTGCTATATATTAATTTGGGTGACGTGCAGTGCCTTTTGGATTTTAAAGCTGCCAAAACCTGCTAATTTGATAAATCCATTAAGGACATGTTGGTGTACTTAATGAGATCATTCTGAAGAAGCCTGTGTAGTTGGCTAAAATTGTTTCAGTTCCTCACCATTCAAGGATGTAGTAACTGAGGGAAGTGCAGCCTTGGATCCTTTTTCCTTTTCAAATCTCTTTTTTCTATTGCACAGATACTCCTGCAACATTTCTTTTTTTCCTTACCCCGGTAGCTTAAAGAAAACAGAAGTATTTGACCTATGTGGGTCAGATCTCCAGCAGCGTGGCAGAAGTTTGACTGCCCTTAAGCTTGCTGTGCCATTTGAGGGGGTAGGGCTCATCACGGTAGTGATGTTTTCCTCATTTTTTTACAGGAGAGAGTAAATTAATATGTAAAAGAGTGAAACAGTGTGAAGTATGAAAGAAGATCTTTTACCCAAGGGGAACAATATGAAAGCTTTTATTATAGGAGGAGGGAAGTTCTTAACTACAGAGTCTTAGGACTACTACATATGCAAATGTGGCTTTATAAAGGATTGGCTTTGGAAGGCCTGGGGACTAAAATGAAGCACAGCATTATAAAAAGTAGAAAATAAAGTAACAAGTTTGTATTTAGTAAAATGCAAAGTTTGAATGAATAAAAAATACCAGAGAAGAGATGGACTCTTTCCTTTTCAAGATACTTTTCTCTCCCTACCCTCTCCAATTTGACTTAAAATATAATAAACTCTGTCTCCTGGATGCCTTTCACCCTTCATTGTCCAGCTGACTATATTTTTAACTGTGTCAGCTCCTAGAGTCCTGGGAAGTGGTGTACAGCATGTACTGGAGACATCCTGGGATTGTATCAGTTTCTAAATTGCTGTGGCTTTACAGTTAGCCAAAAGGTTTACAAGAAATAATGGCTATTTTTGGTAAAATTCCTAATTCCTTTTTTTTAACAGTTGATTTATCTAATCATAAGCAGTTTCTAGAGCTGTTTTGGGGACTGATAGCACAATCATAAAATTTTATTTGCTGACGTTTGGGTCCGATTTTGAATCTAGGTTGCATAGGGGATCCTGTGTTTATACAGAAAATAGAAAAAAGGCTCCGTAAAAGAACTAAAAATCTTCTGTTTCCAGATTTGAAACCTTTTCCTGTTTTCTGATGATGGGAGAGCATTTTAGAGCATACCTGCCTGCTATGAGTTTACTTCATCCTTTCTTCTCTGATGCATCTGTCAAGTGCTCTGGCAGCTCCATATGCTTTCACCAAGCCCCACTGGCTCTGGTTTTCCTGAGCCTCGGTGCCCAGCTGGCCCCAGCAGTTTGATTACTAGAAAGTGGGAAGAAGCAGGGATCTGAGATTGACTTTCATTCTAAATTCAAGCTCTCTCAGTAAATGTGTTTCCTTGTAATTGCAATCTGCCTGTCACACTGATAATTCCCGTATGAATTTGTGTAATAGATCTGAAAAATTTGTCTTTTCAAAGTGAATAATCCTGAAGCTGATGAGTTTATTAATGAAATTAAAAACACTGCAGTAAGGATGCTGCTCCACATGATATTTTGGAACAGAACTGCGCGATGATAAATGGTTTCTGCCAAATAAAAGATTAAGACCCAGCAGTAGATGAACAGAAACGCCTTAGTTAAAGACAATTGGTATCCAGGCCTGTGGACTTAGCACATTTTTCTCTAATTACAGTTTTTAATAGCTTCATTTGTAATGTCGTTCTTAATTACACTTGACAAAGAAACCTTAAATACTCTAGTATATTGTCATAAATGATCAATTTATCTTGCTTTTTTTCTCAGTGTTTCTCTTGTACCATAGATTTAGCAACTCTGATTTTTTTTTTGAAAAATGGAAATACTTGAGTAGAAGCATGCACGTGCTTGCATTTTTCAAAAAGCAAATAGAGGCTATTTATCACCAGGAGATGGAATTATTTCTGTAACAGCACTCAAGGCTGCTTTAAGTCCTGTGCCTCATTGCTATGTATAGCTGGTGGCCTTGGTTTTGGCAGGTGAGGGTTCAAGTTCTGCTTTGTAGGTAAGGTTTCCTGTTTTGCAGTTGGATGTTTGATCACTAGATCTTGAAGAAGTCTGAGTGTGGTTAGAGTACTGACAATCTTCTAAATGGCCCTGAAATTGTTTTTCTTCTCTTCTTATGGCCATCAGCTAAAGGATTTGTCCGTTTGTTTGCAACAATGAATACCACAATAGATATAAACGCAGGACAAAATGGAAATTTAACAGTTGAATATGAGGCGTATCCAAAACCGAAGGAAGAAGTCTGGACGTACATGAATGAAACATTACAGAACTCATCAGACCATTATGTCAAGTTCAAGACTGTGGGCAATAACAGGTAATATGGATGATTGTAAGTGCTATTGATTTGACTTTGGAACAGCAAACTAGAGTCTGCTCTGCAAAGATGGAAGTGGAGGTGGTACAAAAATTGTGAATATAAAAGATCTCATAGTCCGTGTGGCTTACCACAGTAACGAGTGCAAAGTTTGCTAACCTAGATTTGGAATAGCCTTGAGCTAACCACAGCGTCTGAGGAGCAGTGGGCCACAAACTCATGACTCACCTACAAGATGCCATTCCTGCCCAGTAAGGAAAAATAAGAATGTAAAGCTGTTTGTGTGCAGACTCCCTCCACCACCACAGCAGAGCCCAGTGCCCTGGACAAAAGCTTATGCTTTTACTTCTGCTGTGTACTGTTCTCTCTGGAGCCCTGGTCATCCAAAAATCCAGTGTAGCACCTAGTATGTGTGGCCTGGGTTGTGTATCATCTGGGTTCCCTCCTCAGCGAGAAAAGGAGCAGGCAGTGGTGCTTGCATGGGCTCCGAGCCTGATGCTGAGCGGTCACCCAGGCACACATCTGGGTGTTAGAAGCGGCAAAACTTTTGGATGCTGTAGTGCAAAGGCAGTTGTCGGCATGGACAGTGTGTCTGCAACCAAGCACCACACAGCCACTGGCTCACTCTACCCCCACCCCAATGGGATGGGGGAGAGGATCTGAAGAGCAGAAGTAAGAAAACTCGTGGGTTGAGATAAGAACAGTTCAATAATTGAAAAATAATAATAATGGTAATAATAATGATGATGATAGTGATGATGATGATAATAATAATAATGATGATGAAAAGGAAAACAGAGAGAAAAAGAAAACCAGGAAAAAACAAGTGATGCAACCACTATCACCCAGCGACCAATGCCCAGCCCATCTCTGAGCAGCAGTTGCCTCGCCTTAGCCAGCTCCCCCAGCTTTATATGCTGATCATGACATATCATAGTGTGGAATATCCCTTTGGCCAGTTGGGGTCAGCTGTCCCAGCTGTGTCCTCTCACAGCTTCTCATGTACCTGGCAGAGCACGGGAAGCTGAAAAAGTCCTTGACTAGTGTAAGCGCTGCTTAGCAACAACTAAAACTTCAGTGTGTTATGAACATTATTCTCATCCTAAATCCAAAACACAGCACTGTAACAGCTACTAGGAAGAAAATTAACTATCACAGCTGAAACCAGGACACAGTGTCTACAGAAGAAGACACTGTGCTAATAATTCACTCCTTAGCTTCCATTCAGCAATTGCCTGTTCACCGCAAGTTGTGAGCATCAGTAATGCTTTAATTTTTTTCTTTACAGTTATACAAGTGAACTTCACCTTACCCGATTAAAAGGAACAGAAGGAGGCATTTACACATTTTTTGTGTCCAATTCTGATGCCAGCTCCTCTGTAACATTTAATGTCTATGTGAAAAGTAAGTAAAGTGAACAGTCTGAAATATTTCATTATCACAGTCATTGTATTTTATACAACATAATGTATGCACAAGATGTCACAGTGTGGTTCAGCATATGAGAGGCTTTCGGAAGTGAAGCACATGCTGGAAAACTATTTAAATGTCAAGATATAAAAGTGCAGAGTACTTACACAAATCCACCTACTATCCACCATGACCTTCCATTCCAGTGAATGTATTCCAGAGGTTACCAGAGAGCAGATAGATAGTTTATACAGGGGAAAAAACCAGTAGCACCTGGAAAGACAATCTCAAAAATAAGAGTGTACCATAATCATTTGATAATTTAAGGTGGAGCAGGATATACAGAGATTATAATTTGCATCTTTGGCAGCCAAGTTAAGCTATTAATTGTCTTGAGTTGGATGCAGAGTTTGAAAGCTTGTCAGAACAATTGTTCAGTTGTGCCTTTTGGCATCTAAATACTTCTGTATAATAATACAGACCACCATTATTTTAGAGAAATCTGCACGGCTTTACAAATATGGGTGCTGTCATCTTTGTAAAAAAAGAGCATTGGTCTCAGTTCCAAACAGCGTTCTTCAAGACAAAAGCTAAATTTCAAAATTAATTCAATGAAACCTTCAGGAAACCTTGTCCTTCTTAGCAGAACCATCCTGTTAGAGCATTTCGTGCTCTCAGCGAACAAATATTGGCAGATGCTAGAGGCCAAGCTTAAGGAAAATTGAACTGGAAGAAGACTACAGGCAAACTGGAGAAGCTAAGGCAGGGCAGAGAATGATGCTTTCAAGCCCAGCAGGAGGAACTGTATAGTAAGTGAGTGAATGTGCTGCAAATACAGTTTTTGTTGCTGCTGTGCTTCAGCAGCAATGTGTCCTTCTCTGGGCATAGGCTTATGCAGAGAACTGTTGAGACCTGCACAAATGCACAAAATCCTAGACAGTAATTTCTGAATTCTCATTTAGCACTGGAGGTCTATATTTGTAGTGTCACTATTAGCAATGCCATAGTTTGGGCCTAGAAATGTCGCTTGGGCTTCTTTCAGAACATGGCATTTCTTCCTTCATCTGTGAATGCTGTAATTTCTGTTCTCGTGCTTTTTCCATTCCCTAGCTGTGATTTCTGAGATGAGGGCACTGGCAACCTCTGATGTCTTTTGCCACCGTGGATGAGTGTGGGTTACAGTCACAAGGGATAATTCTACCATTTTACAGATCAGTGGAGCAAATTGTTGAGCCAGAAGTTTAATTTCTGGGAAGGAATGGGAGAAATTGCAGGTTGCCTGTGGAACTGTCAGTTCACATGATGATGTTTTCTGACTTGCAGCATCATACACGTGCTCGGAGCAAGGGGCTGTTCTTGGGCCTCCCAGCTCTCCCAGGCTCTGCAGGCTGCTTGGGAGCAGTCTGGGCACAAGAACTGAAAAAAAAACCAACCCAGCCCACAATTTTGTCATCATTGGGTGTCAGTTCTTGGTGCAGAGCTCCATGTTGCCACTTCTGAGGAATCTGCCTCTTGATAAAAGCTGAAAACCCCTGTGGGTAATGGTTAGGAAACCAGACTAAGAACAGCATGGTGAAGCAATATGGCCAAGGCAGGAGGGAGCATGGACAGCTTAGTTCTTCTGAATGACTTGTCTGTGCAACCAGCAGCGTGCAGTCTTCTCCCCTCTTGCTTCAACGGCTAGTCTTGTAAATAGTAAGATCAGCCTTGGGACGCAATGAAAACATTTAAGCCATCTCAGTAGAGCCCAGGTTACCATGCGCAGCAGCTCTCGGTGGACTACAGACATTGCTGAAGTAGATGGATTTGACACACCTGACTCAAAAAGAGTTTCTTTTGGCACTTTGATTAAGTTCCCGCAAATATTTTTTCATTTTGAAAGAAGAGATTAAATAGATTGATCCTTCTAGGGGGTTGTTTTTAAGAAAAAATAACCGGTTTTCAGTGGCTTGTAAAATGCTTATCATTTAGGTATGAATCACAAACTGCACAACAACATACTATATTATTTGACATAGCAGAGTAACTGCCAAAGGTGAGTCATCTGTGGGTGGGTCAGATCCTGATATAATGATCTCCTGACCTGGCGTTGTCGGGGTGGGGGAGCATGTTTGCATAAATTGCTGGGATGTAGCTCATGATGTTTACTCGTCTGGCTTGGGCAAGTAATCAGCAGAAAGTAATCAAACAGGTAAAACAGGATTCATAATCAGGAGAATGTCTTTGCATAAACAAAAATTGTTGCTGAAACGTTTGCTGAAAGATGTGAAAACCCCTGTGCAGAAATACTTGTCTTGGATTTAAACACATTTAGTAATTACATATGCTAATCTGAAACAATACTAAATTGCTTAAAAAAAAAAAAATGTAGTCAGTCATAGTAAATGTGACATAAAGTAAGTAAGGAAGGAGCTCTGAAATTAGGAGCCAAAAAGAAAATTACAACTTGACAAGCAGCATACTGAACTGAGTTACAATTAAGAAATTGTAGAAGTCTCCAGAGTGGCAAGGTACAGTACATCTAGCAATTAGTGGAGGAATATTCCAACTAGTATCTGACTGTAGTGCAAAATAATACCTGGGTTTAATTATAGTCAACAAAATGTTACCTATGTAGTTGGGGCTCATGCTGCAAAGAGAAAACTGGTCACGGTATTAGCTTAGTGGTTTTCCTGTCATTGGAATGTGTGGTGAATAAACGAGGAGTCACCGTGATATTTTGATTGTCATCCAGAAAATGTGGCTCCAGGAGGAAAGCCCTCTCTCTTTGACTGCAATGACAGACAATACCTATTAAGTATTACTTTTTAGACATTCACTTTGTTAACAATGAAGAAAAGGAAATCAGTAATAGAAAGCAATTAAATGCACGACGTTATTATAAAGAGCATTGAGATAAAACAGGAGTGGCCTCCTATTAAATAGACTAAATCCTTTTTACTACATTCAGAATCAACATTAATAAAAGCTGAAAAGCAGTTTAAAAACTTAGTGAAATTAGAAGTTTAAGACATCTAATGACTGATTATGGAAGGCAATACGCATATATGCCAAGCAGTGTAATGAAACATTAAATATTTAAAGGGTTAAAGTCAAAATAGTAAGCAAAGTCTGGTCATTAAGAGCCTGTCTGATACCAGGGATAATTAAGCAGTGAAAGTCATAACATCTAGCACAGTAAAATCTCTTTAAAAGAAGATGCTCTATGGCAGCTTGGCATCTGTTTGCCAAAGCCAGTCCACCTTTGCTCTAGCATCCCCTGGAGCACCTATGCTGGTGGATGAGGAAGAAGCTCTGGCTGCCAGAAAGGGGTGCAGGTGCTGAGACACACAGCCCAGGGTGATGGTGGTAGCAGCTGCCTCCGTCCCCTTGGGTATGGAGCTGTGGGGGGCTCTTCACCACCCTGAGTGGAATGCGTCCCTTAATTTCTCTGAGCCAGGGAGGCTTGGGAGCGCTCTGTGCTTGTGGAGAGAGGCTGAATCGCCACATCGAAGTGCTTCACCAGGGCAGTCGGGTAGAGCTGCGCTCAGGTCAGCTGTTCTCACAAAGCTGCTGCAGCTCAGTTTCCCATGGCACCAAGGCTGGACCCCTGACTGCTGGGCTGCTGGAGGCGTTAACCCTGTGCAGCCTCTCATTTCCCTCTGCTCCTGCAGGAAAAGTCCATGTGGACTTAGGGCCATGTAGACAGGCTTTTATTGCACTAGTATTTTACAGCAGAAAAAGCCTGATCAACATAGGGATTTTCATTTCCCCCACTCAGTGTGTTAGGTGCAGCCTAAATCTGGCACAATATTTTTTCCAGGGCTTAATGTTCATTTTCTTCTTATACTTGACCTCCCACTTCTCTCATTTCTTGAGTTATATTGTGTTGTAACGTTGCCTAAAACATAGCGTATACCTAAACAAATTGCTTGCACATCGGTAAATTAGCTAATTACAATTTCACAATCCAATCATTTTGATAGGAGTTTCAGAAATGTGGATTATGCATATTCCACGAGCACTGAGGCTGGGTGAGGTGCTGTGCGCTGTCAGAAAGTTCCTTACCAAATAATGCTGAAAATCCATCTCAACGTTTTACAACAATGTTTGGTTCTTGGTGTTTGCATAAAACACAACACACGGATTTAGAAATGAAAGAACATTCAGTTTGTCACATGAGTCATGAGGAGATGCTCTGTGATAAGAGAATATATGTGTGCTTTATTGCCTCTAATTTAATCAGCAAGTAGAATATTCATTAAAAACTAACACCGTGCAGATTTTATGTACATGGATTTTATATGAAAAAAATCTGTGTTTTCCCACTGTAATCTGTACAGCTTCACAACTTTCTAGGAGGAAATCTAGAGAAGTTCATCTTAGTTTCTGTAAAGTTATATTAACTGATAATGGACTCTTAACTTGTACCTGTCAGGTGAGCAGTGTCATTGGAATACAGTCTGTTCTTTTCCCCATTAACTTTTTTTGGGGTGATTTTGCAAGGAAGCTAAGGTAGTTATGGGAAATATGACCTGTAATGCAAGTTTCTCAAAGAGAAACATCTTGCTGTGTTGGCTGTGCGCTTGGTTGAAGCCTATGACATTGGACTAATGACTTTAAAGTCCATCTGATCACTCTGGTTTCCTCCCATGCTCAAAACAGCAGCCCCTGAACTGAGTGAAGGACTAGCTCTGGTGCAGGATGTGGCAGGAGGCATCGGCTAGCCAGATTGCTTTCTAAGTTGCCAAAGCGATCGTGAATTATTGTTTGGAAAGCTGATACATTCAGCCAAATATTAGCTTCCTCTACGTGCAATGTTTCAGAGAGTCAGGCAGTCGGGCATTTCAGTAGTGGTATCTTAGAGGGACGTATGTCCCCTGTGGGGACTTTGTCTGCACTGGTTGCTTTGCACTGTAGTTCCTTTTCTGGCTGTGGTGGTAATATTTAATACAAAGGGCAGATGTAAGAGATGTGGTTTGACAGATTTAGTATGCTTATAACTGTGAAGAAACTGTCCGTTTTACAGGCGGGTAAAGTCATGCTGTACAGGAATGGGAACTGCAGTGTTGTTCCAAATACACACTTCTTTGGGTTGTTTAAGCTCTGGGCTTTGCTGGTTTAGGATCCCTCATCAAACCAAATACTCAGTGGAGGTAAGGTATTCTTCTGAAATCCAGCCCAAGCATTCAGCGTAAGAACTGATATTTTCACAGATGGTCAGTTCTTGCAGGACACCAATTCAGACCTGGACACCCTTGAACATGTGAAGCTCTGTTCCCCTGAGTAATTCCACAGATGATGCACACAAGTTGCTGGGTGAAGAGCAAATGGCAATGCAAATTCTGTGTTCCCCTGATACGTAACTCCTGTTTTTGTTTATTGCAGCAAAACCGGAGATTCTCACTCTGGATATACTTAACAATGGTATTCTCCAGTGCGTAGCAGCTGGATTCCCAGCCCCTACCATATACTGGTATTTTTGCCCAGGAACTGAGCAGAGGTGAGTTAAGTAAACCAGAGTCTCCAAAGGTTATTCTAGATGCAATGCACCCAATTTGTAATTAAAAATTAAGAACATAAAATGACTTGGTAACAGTTAGGTTTAAACGTTGCATCACTGTTTTAATCATTTTCAGCATTGCATTATTTGCAGTGGTTTGAGGGGAAGGCAGTGGTATGTTTCATTATTCCCCTTTGCATTCTGCCCTTGGATGGGGAATAACCAACATGTTCTGCTGCAGAAAGGTAAAAGCCAAACTTCCTCTCTTCTGCAAGCTTGCTAAGGTTTGTGTGAGTTTGGCCCCAAATGACACACTCTGTATGCAGTTTCACAGAATGACAGTCACAGAATCACTTGTGAATATGGCTGGTGGTTTTTTTTAATGTATAATGATGTAATTTTTCAAGACATAAAGTAATTAGATTTCTATTAACATGAAGCATATGACAAGTAACCAGGTCCAGAGTTATTATGTATAAAACCTGATGTCTAGTTGCCATGTTTCTAAAAAGACTGTAGAGTTTCACTGTGAAGTGAGCATCTGTGAAGCATGTTTTAAGGTTTTGATTGACTTCCACTGTGGTTGTAGGTCTAATGCTAGCACGTCATGGGTCTCCTACCTGCGTAATTTGTTTTATGCTTAAAATAATTGTTATTTCCATATTTTTAAAATAGTTTTGTTTTGTTTTAACTGTGTGCTCATGTGGTAATTATATGACATATGAAGGAGGGGCAGCATCTGGAGAGAACAGAACTGGTTATTTTCTGGCTGCAAATAAGCTTGATGGTGTTGTATGTACATCGTGTAGGGTTTTTTCTGTGCTGTAATAAAATGATGTTTGGGGAAAGTTTTCAAGAGTAGGTAGTAGACCACAACTGCTCAAAGCTGAAGCTGGAGATACAGGTTGAATGGTACAAAACCCATAGTGGACTTACAGACCTGTAGGTATATCTAGCCAAAAGCAAACACAAAGACCTCATGGTACCCAGTTGGGTCAGGCTTGGTGTATGTATCCATTTCACCCACTACATAGAAGACACTGAGACACCCTAAGTAGGCTAAGTTTTGAGGATAAGGTCTTCAGGTGAACCCCTTCGTGGAGCAGTGTTGTTTAGTTATCTGATGGTCTGGCAGTGACTATCTGCCTCAACAGTAGGACCTGACATCCATTACAGGTAGCAATCCGTGGCAGGTAACTCTCAGTATTGTTTTTCCTAGGTGTTTTGATTCACCGACAATATCCCCCATGGATGTCAAAATCAGTTACACAAATTCATCAGTGCCATCATTTGAACGAATCCTGGTTGAAAGCACCATTAACGCCAGCATGTTCAGGAGCACTGGCACCGTGTGCTGCGAGGCCTCCAGCAATGGGGACAGGAGCTCTGCTTTCTTCAACTTCGCTATTAAAGGTAATGGCTGGAGTGAATGAGACTGTAAAACGTGGGTGCTGTTCTGCTCTTTCCCTGAGAGGATTTTAAGTGGGTTACCTTTGCCATAATAAAGTTTATGGTACTGTGGCTGAGAATATGTTAACGTATAATGCTACGTGTTATGCCCGTTGCTTTAATTTTTCAGTTAATATTGTGGTATCATCTTTTTATGGCTCCAGATCTGCAGCACAGGAGTTAGCTGGTTTTCTTCTGTCTGTGCAGCGCAGGGGCAAACCACCTGTAGCATTACACTGGCTTTCCTTCTCCCTCTCCCTTTTTCTTTTCTTGTTTTTCTCTGTTTTGACTATTGAGGCCATCCTTTTTTTTCAAGGCAAAACTGTGGTTTCTTAATGTTTTTATGTTGTCTCAGGAAAATGCAGTCCTGAACTTGGCTGAGGCCTAAGGGCCCTGCTGTTGTAAAAGAAGTAACAACAACATACTGCAAAAGGGCTTATGAGTTTTGTAGCGGTATTTGTGGGTTTGGGGGGGGGGAACACTAGAACATAGATGACTCGAAATGTGTTTGTAAATCTTTGCAAAATCAAATGTTCTGCGGCTTCTTTTTTTTCTGTTACACCCAGATATAACATATAAACAAATAAGCCAGATCTGGGGTAGATGGGCTTTGCTGGAATGGCATTCCTTTGCTACTCGGCACAACATCTACCCATAGAGACTGTACTGTAGAGATCATACTTGGGGGGGAAAAAGTGAAGAAACTAGGACTTCAGAAGAAAGCTTCTTTCTTTAACCTAGCTTGACTGAGATCATGCAGACCCCTTGCACTAATTGATCTTGGTGTTATACCTCCTGAACTGATGAAGCTGAGACTGCCGAGACAACTAACTGGATGGTTTCTGTGCCAGCTCTGTCTCCTACAGCTCGTTCGGGAAAGCCATTCTCATGTGCCTGGAGCACACCTGGGAAAGTCAAAATCCCAAACTGTGCTTCACAGGGAACCACCAATGAAAGGTTTTCACCTGCATCTTTTTAATATAGCTTTTCTTGTTCAGTATTTAAGCAGAATTTTCTCTGTTTCTTTCCAGAACAAATTCGTACCCATACTCTCTTCACCCCTTTACTAATTGCGTTTGGAGTTGCTGCAGGACTGATGTGCATTATAGTCATGATCCTGGTGTACATAAATTTGCAGGTAAAATCAGAAGCCCCTCTGCCTGAGTTAGGAAAGTGTGTGAGCTGCCTGTGGAGGCTTCGGTAGTGACAGCTGTTCTCTTTCTTTTCCAGAAACCCAAATACGAAGTTCAGTGGAAAGTTGTTGAAGAAATAAATGGAAACAACTATGTTTACATAGATCCAACTCAACTTCCTTATGATCACAAATGGGAATTTCCTAGAAACCGGTTGAGTTTTGGTTAGTTTAGGTTTATTTAACTTCATCTTCAAGGTGAAACCTTCAGGTCTGCTATGGCACTTTGGTCAAACACAGAAGCGTTTTGTCAAAAAGGTGTTGTGGAATAATGCAAATAGTGGTAATTGCTCATACTTACCTTGGGACAAAAAGCAAGCAGGTGTATCTACAATGGCTTCCTTGATATCATAAAATAAAATGTTGCATCTTTCAGGAGGAAGTGCTCCAAGTCATTACAGAGTATTTTGTTTTGCTTTATTAGGTAAAACCCTTGGTGCTGGAGCGTTTGGAAAAGTTGTTGAAGCTACTGCTTATGGTCTATTTAAATCTGATGCTGCTATGACAGTAGCAGTAAAGATGTTGAAACGTAAGTTGCTGTAATATACAGTACAATTTTTTCTCACTTCCTTCTGGTTGGTGTGTTACGTTCTGAACATCGTGCTTTGCCTTGCAGCAAGTGCCCATTTGACAGAAAGAGAAGCCTTGATGTCAGAGCTTAAAGTGCTGAGTTACCTTGGAAACCACATTAATATCGTGAATCTGCTTGGAGCTTGCACTGTTGGAGGTGGGATTATCAACAGATTATTGATTATTTCTGTTCCTTTTTTATTGCCAGAAGGAGGAACCTTGTGAAGAAGAATCCAGTGGTGCTAAGTATAGAAATCTTAAATACGTTTTTTGCTTAGGCAGGTTGCAGATCATCATGATTATCACCTGCAAATTCCTGAATCTAGATTTTTAGGCTCATTGTAAAAGCAGTAATGAGACCACTGTGGCCGCAGCTAAAAAAGAAGGTTGCTGTGACTTTCTTTCATGTGAGCCATTGTGCGCTTTCTTCTTGAGAGATGGCAAAATGTGCAGCATAAGTTTTTTCCTCAGCCACAGTTTCTCACGAATGAGAAAAGATCCATTAATGGTTCCTTGTTGGTATCCAAGGTGAAGTCAGCAGGCCTGTCTTGTATAGTCTTTCAGCCTTCTGTTTAAACTGTAAGTGCATCTGTTAAGGCACCACTGACATTACGAATTCTAAGCAGCAGAAAGTTGAGAAAAAGCATTTTCCAAAGAAACCACTGCACAACCCAAATGTTCACATTTAATATCAACTTAATAAGTTTGTTTTCATACATAGTAAAAGATGCAAAACAGCTGAAGCATCAATACAGAGTGATAACAGTCCTGTACTTTTAATTTATGTGCATTTTAATATGAAAGATGGTGTTGCTTCTAACACAAATATTTGCTCTTTAAGTTTTTGCTTCATTTTTCAAAGAAAAGGAGCTTGTAAAAATTCATAGTTTTAGACAGAGGCAAAGCATTTCTCAATTTCACATTTAATGATTTAAAAATAGGATGAAACAATTTTGTTTAAGCAGTTGACAAAGTAGATCAGCATCTGAAAGAAAATCCCACCACAAACACTGCTTTTGCTATTAAGAAAGCTACAATTTTTAACTGCAGAAAAATGGAAATAAACTAATGAGGTTAGGAAACGGTGGTACAGAATAACCTTACAGATGAAATAACACGCAGTGCAATTACATATTCAAGGGCCATAGCTGGAGTCATTCACTCAGAAAACATATATTTGATCTATAAACATCCGTGCTGGAGATGACTTGATTCTCCTTTCCGATTTCATTTTAATATTCTAAGACCTTGTGCAATGTAGTTTTCTGTCGCAGCAGGCTGTTCTGTTTGAATGATTTTTCCTATTATACTGCAGAATATAACACTCTACATCATTTCCAAAACATTACTGAAGGAGTGTGAAGCTCTACTGTAAACAGAAGTGAATCAAAAGGATTAATGTCTGAAGCCTGAATTACTCTAACATTTGGAACAAATAACTTCCTTCAGGAAGTGAGCAAAATCAAACAGATGTGTCTGGCCAGAAACATTATCACATGAAGAAAAAGACTTATTTGTTTAATTTTTGTACAGTGCAATGCTATTGAGGTGGTGGTGGAAATCAATTGGGAGTGACACAGCTTTAGCTGGACAATAGCTGCTGTTCTGTGAAAGGGAAGATGCTGGGTTACTTTTCTACAAGTTTTCAAATCTAGACAGTGCTAGGCAGTGTGATTTTTAAGAGCCCAGCCTGCGTGCTTGGCCAAATGCTATTTTTATATAAGGTTTTCTGCTATGAAAACAATACTTACCTGCTTTCTAAACCTCATGTACATCTACAGGTCCCACTCTGGTCATTACAGAATATTGCTGCTATGGTGATCTTTTAAATTTTCTGAGACGGAAGCGAGATTCATTTATTTGTCCAAAACATGAAGAACATGCAGAAACAGCAGTTTACGAGAATCTTTTGCATCAGGCAGAGCCTGCAGCGTGAGTATGACCTGCTGAAACGTACTTGTGTTTTTAGAAGACTGGGAAGGAGGAGATGTCAAAGTTTATTAGGGATGAGAAATGTGGAGAAACCCTTCCTGCAGCAGGCTTTGAAGATTCTTTGCTGTGCAAGGAAACAATTTAATTAAAGAGGCGATTTGTACAGTGGGCGGTTTATTCTAGCAGAGCGCAACTGATTGTATACACTCTCTGTTTTACTTCTTTATCAAATTTCCTGTAGTTACTTCATGCAACTCCTTGGCTCCAATCTTCGTACATATTTGTGTTTATCGTTACTGTTAAACATTGGCAGTGCTCATTTAGCAGCTTGAATGACAATTCCCCCAGTGTTGGGGTGTTAATACACTGAGCTCTCCTAAGTTCCTGCCTTCAGAAGTGACTTCTTACAAAATCAAACCAGCACCTTAACAGTATTAGAGGCAAGCTGCCACCGGTAGTAGCGTGCTAGATTTTGTGATGACATGAGCCGTGTCACGATTCTGAGATTGCTTTTGTACTTTGGCTTTTTTCTGTTATTTCATCTGTGTATTTTTAACCACTCTGTTTTAGATACCAGCCCAGAGCTCTTTCCAAGTACGTTTCCAAGCAGATTTCCTGCTCGTTCCTTCCCACTGCAAAGTGAGGGCGACATAACTTACCAAAACCTATGGGCTGTTACAATGCCTGCCCATTTTTATTTTTAGCCTGTTTATTGTCCCAGTGGGCCCATTACTTTGTGCTGACAGACACAAAAGAACCAGGCAGACCCTTAGGAGGTGGTAAAGAGACCTGTGTCCCAGCAAGACGTAGTACTGGTGAAGCTGTTTGTGCTGTGGCAATATATGGATAGCCGGTGATGCCCCAGAGAGCTTAGGACCACTGAGGTCATGGACGCAAATCTGTGATTCGCCATTGGAGATGTGCCCTCTTTTCAGTGCAGGAATCTCACTGCTTGAGCACATTGTCTAAATTGAGGTATTAACGGCAGAGTATTTACCAAAGGCTCATATTAGTATTTACTGTAAAGATGCAGCTGCTAAGTGCATCAAATGTGTTTGTGGTGGTGACTAAAGCTATTGGTGATCTCATTACTCCTTTCCATGTTAGTTTTGTGGCTGCATTTATTGTTCATAAACTAAACAGATATTTCAGGCTAAGGAAGGGCTATGTGTCTGAGTTCTAATGGCAATGAAGTGAAAAATGCCGAAGTACCTCCATCCTTTCTAAAGGTGCCCAACTGTATATTTATGAACCATAGAGTATGAAAATCTGTACATTTGAATTACATGTAGCAATAAGAAAATTTAAACTTAAAAGATGTAGCAGATGGCTGTCCCAAGCCTCGGCTGATTCTTCAAAGTACATACGAATCCCCTTTGGAACTTGGAAATCTCTGGCTTTAACATTTTTTACCATTTGTCTTTTGCATTTCAATTGCCACTTGAGTTGCTGAAATATTCTGGTAGAAGTTGGCCTAAGCAGAAGAAGGAAGCACTAGCAGATCCTGTGAAACATCTGGATGTTAATTTATAGAGAGTGAAGTCTGTATAAACAGAATATGTATGAAAGGTTTTGTTTGCTCACTTGAGCCAAACTCCAAACTTTGAGATATATCATTAGCTGTACTGACAAACCTCTCTTTCTGTACAGGCCTTTCCTCATATTTTTTACACACCCATGAGTTTCCAATCTACTGATCATTTGTAAAGCATTATATTCAGAAGGTTGGCGTAACCTTGGCTTTTTGTTTGGATGGCTTTTGAGGCCCTTTTCACTAAACTGTTTCATTTGATCTGCTGCTTCCACAGTGATGTTGCCAGTGAGTACATGGACATGAAACCAGGAGTGTCATATGCTGTCCCACCAAAAGCTGATAAAAAAAGACCAGTGAAGTCTGGTGAGTACAGTGACAAGAAATTCTGTTTGCTGGTGGGAGTGCAGAGAGGGGCCTCCTGTTTTTTTTCAGTTCTATCATATTTTTCTCTCATGGCTGGTGACAGTTAAAACTCATTAATTGATATGAGAAGTCTTGAGAAAGAACAGTATGCTAAATTGCAGTGTCTTGTATTTCTCCACACTTAAATGAAGTGTTAAAATTCTTTTTTGCTTTTTGACGATGGGCTATTTACAGGACTGTAGTCTGGTACTTACTTAGATCGCTGTTTTGTTTAGCATTAAGGCAACTCTGTTCCTAAATGATTACACTTGCTCCACTCAAAAGCTGTTGTTTATGTTGTGTAGGATCCTACACAGATCAGGATGTTACTCTTTCTATGTTGGAAGATGATGAACTTGCTCTAGATGTCGAAGACCTACTAAGCTTTTCTTACCAGGTCGCAAAGGGCATGAGCTTCCTCGCCTCCAAAAATGTGAGTTAAGAATTTGACAGGGCTGGGCAGAATTTCTAGGTTTTGTATTTCCTTTAGCATCACTTTCAGTATTTTATATGATCCACATGTTTAAATGCTGAATATTTCTGTGATCTTTTCAACAAGCACTGCAAACTGATACGCTCCTTCTCGTACCTGAAGCTTTGGCTAATGTTGGAGTTCTGTACTGTGTTCATTGGCCAAAAGTGATGTTTTATATCCCATAAAATAGAATATAGGGTGCACGGTAATCAGTGGTAAGCAGTGCTATTGCATATCCACAGTTCAGGCTAGCAGAATCAGTGGCCTTGCTCCTGAACACAAACTAGTCATAGGAATGTCAAGAGAAGAGACAGAGCAGAGGAACTGCAGCACAGGATGTTTGCTACACCCCAATTAACAATTTCATGTGCTGGGAGACGGCAGACACAGTTGAACCCTGTCTGGCTTGGGTGGTGCCTCTTACGGGTTTGATCCTCAGACCTTCCTTTGTTTCCTGGAGCACACAGGTAGTTTCATGAGAACTCCTGATGGCTCTGGAGGCAGTGAAACCCATAGGAACCCTGAGGAGTTATTAATGGGAATTAAATTGAATTCAGGAAAGAACCGGAAACCCAACATGTGGACACCTTCCAAAACAATTCCGTCTCAAGATTTATTCTCTGTGACACTGCTGGAGAGTTTACAAACTAAAGAACAGTATGAAGACAGCTGCAAAGCTATCTGCATGAGTTTTAAACAGTGCTGCACTTGCCACTTCTCTTATGCAGAATACTGCCTTAAACGGGAGCTATCACATTGTGTTTTACTTTTTTAGGAGTATGGCTTAATGCACAGGATATGTTTTGGGTTTTAATTTTCTGGAAAAATAAAATCAGCCTAGAAACGAACAAAGAATCTTTGTTGGCTACCCTGAGCGTAATAGATATTTCTCTGGGTTTCATAGGAGAGGTACTACATAACAGAAAGGGATTTATAAAGAAGAAGTCTTAAGCACAGCATAATTACTTCTGATCTTCTGATGGTTGTTCTTACTTTTTTTTTTTAAACAAGTGCCATTTAACATGTAAACATTGTAACTAATACACAGGATATAGTACAAGTGCACCTTGGATAAAGCGCAAAGCCAAACCTAAGCAATTTAAGGAAAATAAGGCAATCCTGGGATCCTGTGTTAGCAGCGGGAAATGTGGCTCTAATTCTGCTCCAAAGGAAGTCCATATTAAAACTTGCTCTAGCACATGTTTTTTTTCCCCCACTGTTCCTCCTTCCAAACCCTTTAGTTTATTTTTCACCTATGAAGAGCTTCAAAACAGTCATGGCAGGCAAACACATTGTATTACAGATTTTAATGGTATTCACCAGGTTCCTGCATCCTCCACTATTCAAGACATATCATAGAATCATAGAATCGGTAAGGTTGGAAAAGACCCTTAAGATCATTGAGTCCAACCACTAACCTATCACTGCCGAGTCCACCACTAAACCATATCCTCAAGCACCACGTCTACCCTTCTTTTAAATACCTTCAGGGATGGAGACTCCACTACCTCCCTGGGCAGCCTCTTCCAATGCCTGACAACCCTTTCGGTGAAGAAGTTTTTCCTAATATCCAACCTAAACTTCCCCTGGCGCAGCTTGAGGCCATTTCCTCTCGTCCTATCGCTTGTTACTAGGGAGAAGAGTCTGACCCCTGCCTCGCTACAACCTCCTTTCAGTGCTTGCCACACATATTCTTTATTTCTTCATATGTTCCTATAGAATAGCCCCAGGATTCACTATGCCTCATTCCCAGTGACTGTTTTCTTTATAGTCTTTCCATTGGTACAGACACCATGGCATTGAGTAGCAGAGGCAATAATGGATGTAACACCACCTCACTGTGAGATTGGGATGTAATGTGCAGTATGGCTTTGGCAGTGCAGAATTAACAGCTTTATAACAGAATTAAGTTGCACTGCGCTAACTGTGCTTTGTCCTCTTCGGTTGTTTTGTACATACATGCTCTTAGCTCCAGCTAGTAAATGCAGAGTAGTGTGGGCTGATGTGGGCTTCAGGTTGTCTCATGCCCTCGGGGAAGGTGGGTCTACAGAGACCAGCAGTGCGAAGTACCCAGCTGCTCTTCTGCAACTTGTTTGTGTGTATCAAGGCTCAGAGGCATAAAAGCGCAGCCATGGAGGAGTTGGGGCAGGAGCCTGCCCTGGGGGGATAATTCCCTTATGAAGCACATGGTGCATTGGAGACAGGGCTTCCTCCGATGGACAGAGTCTTCATTCAGTGCAAACTGCACTGATTCTGGAGAAACAAGGTAAAGACATGCTGGATGCTTGGCCATTCCTTCACTTCACTTTACTGCTTCGGTGCAGTAATTTTCATACGCAAAGTGAAGAATATGTTGGATTGGGAGGTGAAGGAGAGTCCCCTGAGATAGTAATTGTCATAAAAAATAGTTCCTCCTGTAAGCATGCAAAAGGGACTGAGATTAAGTTGCTTATGCAACATGCAGTTATCTTTTTCTGAGTTTGGTTTGCATAATTCTTGATATTTTAAGTAATTTTTTGTAGGGAACTTGTAAAGTTTTTTGTTTAAAGGACGAAAATGAAGAGAAAAATGGAACCATCTTCAGCTGTTTTTCAGAAAGCTGTGGCCTGCGCACTATTTACCATCAGTAAAGTGGGAGCTTAATTCTCCCCTTTCCAGATGGAAAAAGTGATCATTTTGTTAGAGAACTACCTGCATTCTCTAACAAATGCATGTGGGCTTCACAGTTGTGTACAGAGAAAACACGACTGCTGGGAAACTCAAGCACGCTTCTGGGGCTGCAGTTACAAACACATGCACACTTCTCAAGCGAAAATGAGTATAAACTAGCTAGGTCACCAAATGCCTGAGTATTCATTGATAGATGCTGGCATATGAAAATTTCCAGTATTTTCAAATACTTAGGCCTGCTTATAAAACTCTCCTAGGTACTTAATAATTCAAGTGTTCCAGAGGATTATTTTTGAAATGGAATTCAGTTTCATGACTTGTGCGCTGTGAAGTTTTTACCATAATTTTTCCTATATTAATCTTTTCAGCACTTTCCCCTCAAACACAATAGCTACTTAATAAAAGGTTGGAATTATTTCAGAAACAAACCACATTTTCCCCTTATGTGTCCTGTGTTAGGAAACAAGCTGGTGATTTTTTGATAAAAAGTCAGAGAAAAAGTACATTAAACTTCAGCTGCAAATGTGAAACACTAGAAAATCCAAAGTGATTGCCAGTAGTCTTCTCTAAAATAGACGCATAGACAACCTTAACCATGTGGATCAATGTCATGATGGTTAAAGATACTACACCGGAATGTTTAATCATCTGAGTAAGCTTATTAACACATGGCTTCATTATGACTTTCAGCTTGCCATAAAATGCATAATGCAATAAGTTATATAGCTAAGTAAACATGTAACCAAGCAACAGCCTGTTAAGGATATTATAAAATAGCTTTGTTTGTTTCTATGTGTTGTTTAGTGCATTCATAGGGATCTGGCCGCAAGAAATATTCTTCTAACTCATGGTCGGATAACAAAAATCTGTGACTTTGGCCTGGCAAGAGATATAAGGAATGACTCAAATTATGTGGTCAAAGGAAATGTAAGTATATATGGTACTTTATCCACCTGTTTTAAGGTAGGGGAGTTCCCATTGTCCTGACTTGCAAAGAAAAATCTTTCTTAGGCAGAAATCTAGATTTCTGAATTCTGGTATATATCTGTGCTGGTCAGGAATGTTAGGAGGGGCAATTCCTGACACAGATGTGTGTGCTGACAGAACCCTTAGTATATGCGTGTTGTTATACTGGAAAGAACATACTAGTGTCTGAATGTATGTTGTATTGGAGGACATGTTTTTGCTGCACCAATATAATGCCCAGTCTTTCTGTTATACCTGAATGCACTAAAAGTTACAGCTCTGTGAGTAATTGCAAGTTTGCAATTTAGTTTTGCAATCCTAAATATAATTATTTTGAAACTTTTTCTATGGGCATTGCTATATTTGTCCATTACTGAAATAGTTTATTTTTAAAATATCTAAATAATCAGGGGTTTGCATCCTGTTCTTTGCTATAAAGCATCACTCAGACAAAAGAAACTGGATTCTGAAGTATGAATTTATTGATTAGGGCATAGTGGGAGGCAAAAAGGCCTTGGTTTTACCTGATTCCATATACTGATTTTGACCTTGTATGTGTAACATACAGCTTTAACTTGCAACTGTAATTTAAACCCAGTAACAGGGTTAGAACAAGACACTATATTTGGATGAGAAGAGTTTAAAACCTCCTATGTAGAAGAGTACCAATTACACTGGTAGGTACTAGACCTCTGCAGGTGTACAAAGGCAGTTTGAAGTGATGCAGATTACCCTGGCAGTACTTGAAGTCCCCTTTCCAGTGCTAGTGCAGTAAAAGGAGCCCAACTACAATTGAAAATTGAGTCTGTCTGTGGTTAAGCTGGAGAAGTGTGCTACAGAATATAACTAATTCGCATCTCAAACTGATTTGCACTGCCTGGATTAATGTTGTAAGACTGCACCAGACACATGCAGCCATCCACTGCGTTCAGAGTACATGTTTTCACTTGCACTATTTTTCAAAGGAGAGAAGACCCATGTTCAACAAGGCATCCCTCCTCCCCAGCTCTGCTGAGTGCTCCATGGTCAGAGGCTGGTCATTAGTTAGGGACTTGACAACACACAGACTGAAGGCTGCCCATCCAGGCTTTGGGCAAGCTGACAAAGAGAGAAAATCCCACATCTGAGTGTCTCTTACCGAAGTGGTTTGCCATGCTTGGTTAGCCTCAGTCAGTCCCTGGCACCTCAGGTGCCTGAGATATCTCTGCTGCTTTGCTGTCACCCAGCAGTTACTGATGTTTCTGGTACCTACAACATCCCTATTTTAGGCTGCAGGAGAGAAGGGTTTATTGGTTGCCTTCAAAAACACTGTTGGTACCAGCCACTGGGTGCCTAGAAGTTGAGGTTAGGAAACAACAGGAGCAGAACTAATTCAGGAATGGCTGCCCTGGCAATATGCTGAGCAGCATTTAGTGTAAGAAAGCTGCTTGCAGGCTCGGGGTCAGGTCAGGAGCTCCTTCATCAGTCAAAGCTCCTGGGAGTGGGAAGTGCAGACCAGCAGCTTAGGAGGGAAGTGGGCAGTAAGTAATGAAGTTCTACATGCCTAAGCTACCCTTTTTTCCTGAGTTCTCTGACAGTGGGATTTTACGTAGCCTGAAAGGGTCAGGGGAGGATAGGCTGCAGCTCCCTGGGGAGAGAGGAAGCAGTGGCTGCAGGAGGCATCTAGTTGCATCTGGCCTGATCAGGAGCGCTGGGGCATCGCTAGCCATGGACACTGCTGGGAGGCAGTGCTGCTGACAGCAGCTGGGGGCTTGGCCAGGAAGAGTGCTTGCTGTCTGTGTTGTTCAGGAAATAAACAACTCTGGTTGCCTCTATGGTGAGCCAGCCCATGGCAAATGCTGCCTTTCCTACACCTCATTTGTTTTCCCTTTTACATTTACATCCCTTTCTGTTGGGTCTCCTTTCCTTACAAGACATCAAGGGTCTTCTCTATAGTATGGTTGAAAAAGATTTTTGGGCACATTGCTGCAAGACCACTTAAAATGAAGAGGTCTGGTTTCTCCCACAGCGGGACAAGCGCTTAGGCCAGAAACCTGACTGGCTCCTACAGTCAGGCAAGAAAAGAGCAAAGCAGAGAGAGGAAGGTGGAAGCAAATCCAAAGGCTTTCTGTGCCCTTTCCGCTGCTCCAGTTAGCATTCCTGAGGGATGTCTGTCCCCACACAAACTGATGAAAAATGTCAATATATTATTTCTTTCATGTGAATTTTTTTTCCTGATACACTGAGGACCTAAAGCAGATGTCTTAACTGTTGATTAAAGCCTTGAAGCATCTTGACTATGTGAATCTCATGTGCTTGTAGCCAGTCCATGGAAGTAGACTTGTATGTTTGCTTAGGGAACATGGTCATTTATATTATTTTGCTCTGACTTCCTGCCGTCCCTTATAAACAAGACAGAAGGAGTCATACAGTATACAACAAATTAAAGTGCAAGGAACTGCGAGAGAAAAATGGATCAATAATCATGCAGCACTTGGAGACTCTAAAATACTAAGATTCCCATTTTTGGATACTTCTATTTCTTGATTTAACGAATATTTAAAGCACACAAGAAGTAGAAAAGGTTAATCTTATCTTATAAATTTTGTATGCCTTACGTCCATTGTCTTAATTTATTCCTTTCTCCCTGGAAAGGCTCGCCTCCCTGTGAAGTGGATGGCACCTGAAAGTATTTTCAATTGTGTCTACACCTTTGAGAGTGATGTCTGGTCTTATGGGATATTGCTTTGGGAGCTCTTTTCTTTAGGTAAGCTTCTTCAAGATCTGTACTTCAGGAGATTTCTGTTTCATCTTGGTTTTACTGCAGATGCAGAGATCATGTCACTCATGTTCTCTCTCAACAGGAAGCAGCCCATATCCAGGGATGCCCGTGGACTCCAAGTTCTATAAAATGATCAAGGAGGGATACAGGATGTTCAGCCCTGAGTGTGCACCACCTGAAATGTAAGCGAGCAACCAGCATCTCTAATCACCAAAAATCAGTAATGATGAAAAGGAAGGGAAACTTCCATTCCTGCATTAAGGCTCATCGCACTGCCCCATTGTCTTTTTAAGTTCTTCTCACATTTTAAATAATTCATGTTCTCTAACTAGCGGAATACATGCCTGTGTTGTTACAAGCAGTGAAATACACTCATGCCTTGTACCATCTGATCACTTTGTCATGGCATCTGCTCCATGTCAATAAATTATTGACAGATCACAGAACACAATTAAACATTTTTAATTCAGGTAAAGCGGTCAGTGGGATGTATTGCCAGACTGAACAGCATCTGCGTTTGTGCTGTACTTCCTGACACGAGAGGACTGGCTACTGGTGGTCTTTATGAGCCATCCCTAATTCACTGTTTTGAAAATGGATTGGCACTTAGCAAGCTGTCAAAGAAAACTGTGTCCAGAGACTCCCGTTAGTACTGAGTCCTTTGTTGCCACAAGCATAGGTGTTAGCATCACTATTTCTAAACTTACAAGTCATTTAAAGAAGGTAAACTGTGGGGCTGGGTCACGCTTTTCTTTCAAATAATAATGGAGGCGAGAAAAGAGCTCTGAGGATTTGCTCAAGAGCCATACTTAATTTCAGTATCTTTGCAGGTATGACATAATGAAGAGTTGCTGGGATGCTGATCCTTTACAGAGACCCACATTTAAACAAATTGTACAGCTGATAGAGCAGCAGCTTTCAGATAATGCCCCCCGGGTAAGTTATGGACCATCAGTTTTTTGGAGTCAAAGCAGTTTCAAGCAAGATGTTAGACTAGATCTCTGAGGAGCAAAGAGCGTGGTTAATTTTCCAGTGTTATGTAGCTTTGCACTGTCAGTTTGGGTGGTAGGAATGATGTCTGGGCTACTCACTTCTCCTTAGTTGTGCCATTAGACAGTAGCTGTCTAAGGCCATACCCAAACTGTACCAGCTGGAGAAGGCTCTTTGCATGGTTGATGTTTCTCACTCAAAACAGACCTGGCACAATTTTGATGTTAGAAAATGCAGTGGTACTGCATAAATTCATCTTATCTTAAACTATGAAAAATTTTATTGATCTGGGAAACATCTCAGAAGTGAAGTATTTTCAGCTTTTATTATAAAAGCTTTCTGGATGAAGGGGTTGAGCTTGTGGTGCTCTTCTGCCTCTTCTTGCTTGCTTCCCCTAGCTCTATTTATATAACCTTGGAGTCATGTCATGACAAACTTCTTCACTGTTCTTTTGACCATTCCCTAGTAAAAGCTGTTTCTGAAAGGGTAATTGGACAAAACAGTTCAAAGAAAAATTGGAGGCACGTCAGAAACTTATATTTTCTCTCGCAATAATGTATGTTATGGCGGTATAAAAAAGTGAGTTTAAAACCTGGTTTAAAAATAAAGCTTCCTTTTACCTTCTGGATGCCTTGTCTGGGCATTGAGTACACAACTTCCTGACAATTTGAAAAAAGAGGAAACTGAAAGCTGCTCATGTTCGATTGCATCCTGTAGTGTATTTTTGGCAGGTGCAGGCATTACTAAAACAAAAGCAAGAATGTGAAGGAAATATTAGTGAGGTTTCTGGGGGAGTTTAGTAATAACCTGAGCCGCGCTTTTTCAAGCTCAGTTGAAATATGGTGTGCAGCTGGAAGCTGTGGTGGTGTTGTTAACTGAGATTGAGGTTCTTGACTCTTCAAAAGAGCAGTTATGCCCAAGACCTTTTGAAACTCTCTTTAGATTTGCAGAAAAACACCTGAGCTGGAACCCTTCCATGGTGGTGTGTAGTACCCAGTGGGAAAAGGCTAGGAAAGGAGAGCTCTCCAAATATGCATAAAGGGAGTGGTCTGCAGACTACTGATACCAGCCTTTGGCTTCTGCAGGTTTATGCGAACTTCTCAACTCCACCTTCCAGTCAGGGAAGTGCCCCACATCACTCGGTGAGGATTAACTCGGTGGGTAGCAGTGCTTCATCTACTCAGCCTCTCCTGGTACGCGAAGATGTTTGAGTGGCACCTGGAAGAAGAGGAGTCCAGAGATATTAGCTGTTTGTATTGTGCAGGGGGTGAGAGAGGGACGATTTCAATAATTTTTCTTACTTTTACTCACTACTACCACTGTGTAGCTGAAATGTTGTTGTAATACTGTCCTTTACCACACACTGTTACACATAAACTTAATCTGCTGAGCACGGTTACAGGCATCATTGCAGTGTTAACTGAAGCTGTATATATTTTGCTATATTGTGTGTATTTGCAGTAGAGAGCCAGATCTGAAGAAAAAAAAAAAGAACAACCAACAAAAGAAATCCTGAGCCAGGGTGTGGAACGAGATGACTGCAGATCAAACCAAATCTGCCGTGATCCTTCTGTGGATCTGTGCCTGGAAGGCATACAGTCATTTTCTAGTTAATCTTGTTTTGCTGCATTTAAGAAATAAATGAATATGAAGCTCATGGCTTTGCAAACCCCTTTCCATGTCCAGCCAAGCCTGAGAAGCTTTTCCAGGCAGGTATCATAGGCTGGAGGCCAGCGAGAGTGCTGTATATACCTCGGCAAGAAGAGTTGAAGGGACCGAGACCCTTCCAAAGTTGGTCTGCACAGCAGCAAAGCCTCCCGGGAGCTCTGAGGTTTGAACCAGAGGAGGGAAGAAGAGCATGGCTCTCCATCTTTATTTCCTGCCCATGCTGTCAGCATTGCAGACTGGTTGCAAGGGTTCCGTGGGTATATGCACTACTTCCCGTTGGGCTGTTCCCCACCAGGGACTGAGGTCCTTCGCTGGGTCTCATCCTACCGGGGAACCTGAACTGCTGCCACACCCCTCTGCCTTGGGAGCCCAAGGGCTTTGGTGCTTGTTTTGCTAATAGTTATGTCCAAAAGTGTTCACCAAAGATAGGTGGGCCCTGCCAAGTTGGTCAAAATAGAGGAGGAGGGCTGCTTCCAGTAAACCCTGTGTCTGGAGGAGAGGCCGTTTAACGAGTCATCTTATCTCAGCGAGAGCAGAGGCAAAAAACTCTTTCCTGGGGGCCCTTTCTTTATCTTGCCCTACCCAGGTGAATCTTTCCCACAGGCAGGCTTGGATAATGTTAACTGGAAAGGGCTATTTTCCCCAGCCCCAAGTCGTTTCATTTTTCTATAGTAGTCCAGAGATCATAACAAAGAAGAGCCGAACTGGGAAGCGCTGGATTTATAAATGGGATAAAAGAAAGAATCCCTTTAGTCTTATTTGATAGATGTGAGGCTTTGGGGTCAGTATCTGTTGAGTCCATGGTTGTGCTCAAGTATCTTCTAACCCCTTTTCTTCCCATCAGAAACTGCTAGTTCTTTTCTTCCTTTGTCTCTCCCCTAGAAATTTGTAAAGGCATTGAAAGAAGCATTGGTCAGAGGCAGAGTACTAGTTAAGTACCTATTTATTTACAATGCACTTAAGCACTCTGTAAGTTATACTTTACCAGGATTTTGGTTGAGTTTACATGCAATTTAAATGTGTAACTAACTGCCCAAATGCAAGGTAATTGTAAATACACACACTGGTAGTATATTTTGGGTTATGTTGAATACCACACTCCTCCTATGACTGTGCATTTGGTTTATTGTTACCGGAATCTGTCTTTCAGAGTTAAGTCAAAAATTAGCCATTTGCACTGAACTTACTTAGGCTGTTGCACCTTTCCAAAGTTAGCCAGTTGTTTGGAGGCACTCTTATGCATACTTCTTGTTGAGTGTTTTCAGTTTAATGCTATAAAAGCTCTTTTGTAATGTGTTGGCTTTCAGAGCAACTGTAGACAAACTAGTTGTTATAATTATAGATGTCTCGGTACTTTACAGACACTTAGCTGAAAGGTTTGGGTTTTTTTGTTCTTAAAATTTATATTTTTATAATTTGGGGATTTTTGAAACTTATTTTGCAATGGCTTGGTGTTTTGAATGGGTTTATGCATTGTTTTTGTAAATATGGAAATGTAGCAATAATGTCCTTTTGACTATGCTCAGTCCTTGAGTCTCAAAAATATTTTTATATATATATGCAAAAACTATATGTATAAATATGTAAGTGTTTGAAAGTTTATGAAACACTTATGGATATGTTGCTTTGTTGTAGAATTGCAGTTCAGAAAAGTTCAAATAAATCTGTAAATATGTATTCAAATGCTACCAATGTGTACTATGTTAAGATGGAATATTTTCATGTAAGTCTTAATAAATTCTTGGGTTGAAGCAAAATCTCAGTGTCTGGCCACACAGAGGTCAAGGCTGGCATTCTGAAACTTTTTTGCAAATGTGTGCCAGAAAACCTTCATGTTTATTTGTTATGAAAGTTCTTTACCTGTGAATATGTGGGTCATATACTTGGAAACTTGGATGCAGCTTTATTCTGGAAAAAATTGCAACTAGAAGGTTGATCCTGCAGATTGTTGATGCAGTCTATATGTCAGTATTTAAAACTGCACAAAAATATCTGTGGTGTGGTATGGTTGCAGAGGCAGTTGGAGCCACTGAAAGGCTGCAGTGATGCTGAATATTCCCCCTTTGCTCAAAGACAGGTACATGCGTGTGCTCTTGTCCTCTCCTGCACGCTGGCACTAGAGCACGTGCTGGGCTGGGTGAATGTAAGGCCATGGGACGCAGAATGAGATACCTAGCTCAGCTTGGGTTAGGGAGGTTATAAAGAGAAAAAAAACTTAATGCTTGCCTTGCTGAGCAGGTACCCTGCATCGTAGCGGGAGACCCTCTGCTATAATTATTCCATGTTTGAAATCTGTGACTCACCTGCTCACACTTGTTCCTCTGCTGCCTAAGGGTCTCCATCAGCATGGTTGGTGTGTGGTTTAATAGTAGGAACAGGGCATGTAAGCAAAAGCTGCTAGAACTATCCTACCCAATCCCCCTACTAACGCATATGAGAGACAGACCTCAACTGTTTTGGTCCTTAAACATGTCTGTTCCGTCAACAGACCTCCCTGAAGAGCTCGCCTCCTTCAGAGTTTCCTCTTTAAAACCGCTTCCTTTTTTTTTCTTTTCTGCTTCTACCCAGGTCTTGGCTCTGTTTGTTAAAACTAATTAAGGAAATTAAAAACTAATTTTATCAGGAGCCAGGAGGTGCAAGCTTTGCCACAATTAGCATTATCACCATTTTCTAATAATGCTTCAGAAGATACCAAGATTATGGCTGATTTTGAACCATTGTTCTCCTGTCCTGTCCACCCTGCCATTCAGGCAAAGTAAACTTCACACTGAGGCATCCCAGTAGCTGAATTGGTACAAATAATTCATGAATTCTCATTTAGCTTAATCAAAGGAGCTATTTTATGTATCCTTTTGGTTAGCACGTCATTAATTTTATTTTCCTGAAATGTTTCCCCTTCTGAAGCAAACTAGAAATACAGCATCTCTGCTTTCTGGAAAAGCCTTTCTCCTATTTTCTTATTCGAAGGCTCACAATGATTATCACCTCCATTCCTGTTTGTGGTCACGCGGACCATTTCCCCCTGAATTATTTTCAGTTCTAAGCAGTAGCTTACATGGAAAAGCATATCAGGAAGGTATTTAATACATATTTTATCTGTCCTTCAAAGCATTATTGTACCCAGATATAGAGAGAACCAGCACCATGTTACCCACATGGACCTTCGGGACCATGGACTATGATGGACCTAATATCTGAGGGGAGTGTGCAAAGAGGACAGAGGCAGGCTCTTCTCAGTGGTGCCCAGTGACAGGACCAGGGGTTCAGTGGGCACAAACTGAAACACAGGAAGTTCCCTCGGAACATCGGGAAAGATTTTTTTTTTTACTGTGAGGGTGACTGAGCACTGGCATATGTTACCCAGAGAGGTTTTGGAGTCTATGTCCTTGTTGGTTGATGAGGTGCTCAATATGACCTGGTAACATGCACTTGCAACCCAGAAAGCCAACCGAATCCTGGGCTGCATCAAAAGAAGTGTGACCAGCAGGTTGAGGGAAGTGATTCTCCCCTTCTACTCCACTCTCATGAGATCCCACCTGAGGTACGGCATTCAGCTCTGGGGCCCCCAACATAAGAAGGACATGGACCTGTCTGTCGGAGAGTCCAGAGGAGGGCCATGAAGATGATCCAAGGGCTGGAGCACCTCTCCAATGAAGACAGGCTGAGAGAGTTGGGTTTGTTCAGCCTGGAGGGGAGAAGGCTCTGGGGAGACCTTATTGCAGCCTTCCAGTATCTGAAGGTATAAAAGAACAACCCCTTCTTGGAAAGAAGAGGTATTGTCTTTGTTTAATTAGCATGAATCTTTTTGATCGAGCATTGATTGATGTTTTAATATTTAACCAAAGCTTAGGGACAGAATATCTTGGCCATCAGCATTATCCATTTAAACAAGGACAAACGTTCCTTTTGGAAGAAAATAAAGGAGAGCTGGCAAGAGAAAATAGCCTTGAGTTTCCCTTAGGTGACATGCAACCATGTATGGATAAGAAGGGTTAGGGTACTTCATCTTTAAAGACCACCAAGGACCCCTGAAGAGAGGAAGGCATGTGCAGAAGGATCTGAAGTGGAGCCAAGAGGAATGGCTTAATGCCATTATGCAACCTATGTAGATTAGAATGAATATGTATGAGATAAGCAGACTATGTATTAATTTAGTGTATAAATATAACGAAGTAGCCAGCTTCGATGTGCCCCATCCCTGGAAGTATCCAAGGCCAGAGAGGATGGGGCTTTGAGCAACCTGGTCTAGTGAAAGGCGTCCCTGCCCATGGCAGTGGGGTTGGTGATCTTTAAGGCCCCTTTCAACTCAAACCATTCTACGATTTTATGATAAGATATTCAAAAACCATCTGGACGTGGTCCTGGACAGTTGGCTCTAGGTGGCCCTGCTTGAGCAGGGGGGTTGGACCAGATGACCTCCAGGGATGCCTTCCAACCTCAACCCTTCTGTGATTTCGCGATCAGCAAGGACACGTTGGAGAATCTCAGCTGTCACTATAACTTGGCCAGAAGTAGAAGGGAAAATCGCACCCTTGTACTGAACCCTATAGAATGATTCTTCCTCTGTTCTCTTTACAAGCTAGAGAAGAAAATTTTTGGAGGTTTTTTGGGCGAGAAGAAGAAAGATTGTGGACACACTACAGTATACATGGAGTTAGTGGCCAGTATCATATGCATCACCACCACCAGATTTTTTTGTTTCTGGTTCTTCACATCTGTATGCCCTATAGGTCTCTGGGGAGGTTGTCTGTGAGTGGAGACACAATGCACCTGGCCAAGTCACCAGGGAATGACCAGTCACACCCTGGACTAAAATGTTCACAGCAATCACTGGAGAGGTTGGACAAGAGCATCCTTAATTCTACTGCATTGTAGGCTGAAACAGAGTGTGAAATGTTTCCCTCTTCCTGTACATGGGTTAGGAAACTTCCTGCTCGTCCTGTGGGGAGGTTGGAGTCTCAACAAAGGACAAGGAGCAGTTGCATAGAGTCTTTAGTCCTTGGTTTAGAATTGACACTATAACAAAAATATGAAAATCTCCTCTGCAGTTCTGTTGTGGTTTCCAGAAACTTCTGTAATGATGAATAATGGTTACAGATGACCTTCAATTGCCATGTTTCCTGAGCACTAATTTATTCAAAGATTACACCATAACTGTTATGTTTATGTCCAAAAATTGCTCTAAGGCTATGTTATCTGAATGATTGTTCATATTTCATAAATTGATTATCGGTCTCTCTTTTTGGTAAGAACTATTATCTTTCAGCTCCCAGCCAGGCAGCAGAGATTATTTACTAGCAACAATAGCTCCAGTGACTTGATTTTTCTGTCCGTGCCCTGGAAATTGTTTTAGCTAGCTTGTGACAGGTGGTAGAAACAAGCTGACCCAGAGGGCCTGTTGGGCTTTGGGCCTGCGCTCCTCCTTGCTAAGCAGTGTCAGCACCATCAGATAAGGGGTTCACATGCCAGGTTTAACGCTATCCAACCATCAGGTAGCCGCGCAGGAAGGCCCAGCATGTAGCTTCCCCTGTAGATTAATACACATCAGTGTGTAGTACAAGTTAGCCACATACTTTCTCTAGCTGCAGAAAGTGCAAAATAATCTTTGGCTTCCCCCAAATATTTTGAGTGGTACCAGCACCAGTGCCTGACTGGACTTCTGTGAATTATACTGCATGTGCTGGTCTAAGTATTGTTACTAGGCATGGGGCCTTGCCATAATATGTGGCTAGGGGCGGGGGGCTGGTGTGGTCATCAAAAAAATAAAGTCGGCTTAGTGGCACATATGAGCACTCACTTTTGGTGACGGAAATAACATGTGACATTTGACTTGCCTGCCCAGGCTGGGAGGAGGGCTGCTGACCTGGGTCTGGCTGCCTGGTGGGCTGGAGATGAAAGCAGTGGAAGACATTCCTCAAGCGTCCAGCCCTTTCAGGACATTAAAAGAAAATTTAAAAAGGGCAATAACAACCTCCCAAACACTGTTTTTGGCATTTCCTCTTTTGATTTAAACTAGCAAAACAATTCAAACTCATTTATGAGTTGACAACATTTTTGGATTTTCCCCTTCAGTCATTTTTCATTCAAAAGCTGTTTGCATTTTTCTGCTTTTGCTGGGAACAAACATTAGCTAGTCATGTTTTTCCAGAAAATAGTGTTATTTGGAAATTTCCAGAGTTCTTGTGCAACATGTTTTGGGTTTCAACTCACCCTGGTAGGCAGGATGTCTCTGAACTATAGCACCAAAAGGAAGACTTTTTCTTGGACTAGAAACAACAGATCAAAAATGGCAATTGCTCCACCAAAACCAGTAAGTAGTTGCACAGCCCCCTGCCTGCCTGATGATAACCTTATGTTACTGCATTGCTAAAAGCAGCAGAAGCATGATGAGCCTCTTGTGCTGGGTCCCAGCAAGCGGCCAAGCTTGGCAGAAATGGAGAAAGAAACAGTGGCTTTATCCCTTCATAACTTAGGTTTGCAAAGGTGTCCTCACTCATCCCGGTGATGGCAAATGGCTCCATTTTGAGGGAAGGGAGGGAAATTACTGGTGTAACACATTTTAGCTGTTCAATCTGTAAGAACTAAGACATGAAAAGGGGGGAAAATAAGTATGTTTTAGAATACCCTCTCTTTTAATAATAGAAATAAATGTTTGTAAGCATGTTTCTCGGCATCCTTTGAATTATCTTGATGAAAATAATTAAGTAGGATGAAATGAAATCACTTTACTACAATGACTTATATAACTAATTTTGGAAGTTTTATTCTTTCCTTTTAGATCTTCTGGCATTTTGGGTAATGGAGAATATACAAATATGAGCAGCACCAGCAAAACCCCCCCAAGGAAATTAATATAATCCCAGAATTATAATTACTTTTCAAAAGTTCATGGTTAAGCACTGGAGATTTCAGAGGCCTGGGGCATTACCGGGGAGTGCCCAAGCCTGGCGATGGGAGCCGCTGTGCGGAAGAGCCTGGGTTACAGGGAGGTAGCTCCAGCAGCGGCCCAGAGGACACAGCTGAGTGGTGCCTTTCTGCACCCTCTCCAGCCGTCAGCTGTCAGCTCATTAGAGACTTCCTAGGATTTCTCAGGCTCCTTTGAATGGCAGCAGTTGTTTGGGTTTCACTTGTAAAGTTGCAGCAAAAAGAGCCAAGTTGATTTTGGCCACTTAAGTGGAAAACCAAAACAAAATTATTTTTATCACAGAAATATTATTGCAAGATCTCTCCAGCAACTGCATGTCATGCTGCACTGCCTGCACTGTGCTGCATGGCCCCTGCAGGGATGCATCAGCAGGACCCAGGGCAGCAGGAGCACTGGGACCCCGGTGTGGGGATGAGCATCCCCAGCAGTGCTGGCCCTGGGCTCACCAGCCAGCTTTTATTTGGGGCCATGTACAGCACTTCAGGGGTCAAGGAGGACGTCTGCACTCCACGTGGTCTCTGTTATTCTGCCAGTTAATCCCAGCAGGAAGCATATTACCTGCTTCCTTACGGCCTCTGTCCAAAAGAGCTGGGAAGGGAAAAATAATATTTATGATCTTTAATGCTTTTTTTGCTTTTTTTAATTTATTTTTTTATTGTTGCATAATGAAGTTGCCTTACCAGCCTCAGATCTTGCCGTGTTTAATATTTTTGATTTTTCTATGAAGTCCTGGCAGTATAACGTAACACAGATCCTGTTTTTAGACAAAGTTCTCAAGGCCTCTCTCTAGCAGTGTGGAGGTTCCAGCTCCCTCCCTGGGTTGTGTGTGTGTGTTAAGGTACACCAGCTGCAGAAAGCATCTTCCTACAGGCAAACACGCTGCTGAGGCAGGCGACATGGTTTGACACAAGCCCCTCTGGCCTCCTCTTAAATGGCTTTGGGAACAAATCTCCCTTTAACCATCTTCGTAAGCTATTGTTGCAATTATGTAGGCCCCCCAGGCCGTGTGAGAGTCATGTGTGCTGATCACCACCCCAGCACTTTTCTAATCACAAGTAATAGACGGACTACCTCCTCAGGATCAGACTGGCACTGTCGGCTCTACCCCAAGCAACGTCTGTGCGAATGACCATATGATGGTGGTTTGGACCTGCTCTTGTCATCTATTCAAAGCAAAGATCATTTAACATACCAGTTCCTGAAGTGAAGGAAGGGAGGGAGGGGGATGGCTGAAGGAGAGCCAGGTTTTGTCATGGTTTTTGTGGCAGAAAATTATTTAGGACTAAATACATCCCACCTGCTTTCTCACAATTTACCCTTAGTTCAGAGGTGGGGAGAGAAAAATGAGGGTCCTGATAGAAGGTCAAAGTATTTTACATGGTACAGTGCAGGGCTCTTAGTAATGTAATTACAAATGAGGAAGAAAATATCTGTTAACCGGTTGGAAAGTAAGAATTTCAAGCCCTCCATTTACCACCTAGGTCTGGACAGTCCAAGGAGCCACTTACATTACATGAGAAATATCTTAAGCCAGTTATATTACAAGAGAAATGTCTTCAGAAATAACATCACAGAATCACCAAGGATATATTGTGGCCTGGTAACTGCAAGTCTTGTAGAGCAACATGCAGCCAGTGTCACCAGCCCAGAAAGCACATGCATATTTGTCAGCTTTTCAAGATTTCTTCTTCTAATACCAAAAGCCTCTCTGGAGCAGAGCCTAATTTTCACCCAAGCCCACGGATATGCAGAGATTAGGACTGTTGATGAGTATCAGCGCACCTTGCTTGCCCGCCCAAGACTTCTTTCAATGGAAGAACAGGTACAAAGATGTTGCAGTTTTATACTTGTGTGCAGCTAGCGTAAAGCAAAGATGGCACAGAAAACTGTGGACCACACTTGCGCTGCGCTGTGATATCGTTTCAGTCATATGACGAGCTATCTAGATTTTTTGGCACCCGAACTGTGATCTGTGGTTACGTACAAGCCTAACCACAGCGATACCTGCAAATATGGTTAAAGCTGATCTACAACATATCAGCTGGAGAAGGAAACATCTCTGCTCCTTTGCACAAGGAACTTGAACAAAAACTGTTTTGTTTCTTCTCCGTGACAGAAAAACAGCCTCTGGAGCTCAGGGGAAGTTTCAGAAAACAGGCTGAAACCAGCTTTCCTACACTGAAGCGTTATTATTCTCTAGGATGGCTCTTTTTCCAATTATAACTGTTGAAGAGCTTGACAATCAGAGATATGGTTATTTTAAATTAAAAAGACTAATTTTTATGGTGGCAGATTAGACTTGAATTCCACAACGGCCCACATTTGTCTAGGCCTAAATGCATATCAAAATATGAAATTGCACAACATCTCAAGAAGTGGGAAAGAGGAGGGAGACAAGCCAAACTTTGCAACATCGGAGCTGGCTTGCTGGGCCAGGCTGGGCTGAGCCTCCCCAAGAAGGCAGCGGGGATCCTCCATGAGGGACAGATAGCTGGCCAGCCAGATGAACAGCCAGTACTGGAGCAACTGGTTGTGCCTTCCGTGAAATCCAGCCGAAGGTCATTCCCACCTCATGGGGAAGTGGGGGCGAACATTTTGTAAACCCATGTGGAAGGGCAAGCCACCACAACAGAAGTTTGCAGGAGTGACGGAGCCCCTGCAATAAGGCTGAGTTTTAAGTGATGTACTGAGAACAGGGTCTGTGGCATCACAACAGCCAACAAAGACCCAAAACATGTGGAGAGCTCATCATCTACATAGACAAGTTACAGTGATCATGGGAGGGGGAGCAAACTCTGAGGGAAGGGAAAAAGCTTTCCCAGCATCTAGGAGAAAGTCAGGGCTCTCACACCCTGGGTGCTGCTGGCTCAACCCCTGCCAACAGTAGCTGCCATCCTTCAGGGTGGGCATGGTGACACATCAACCAGCATGAGAAAATGAAGCAAAACCAGGCAAGGCTGTGTTCAACATGTATATGGCCAAACACAGCTGCAGATGGCCAGTACGAGCTTCAGATTCAGGAGTCACTGCAAGGGCTCAGGCTCCTTCCCTGGCTGTGTCCTACTGCTCTTAGCACTGTGCGTGGCACCACGCCTGTCCTGTGCTTTGTGCTCATCCTTGTCCCTGGTAACTCATGACAGTGGCAGAAACTAATGGGAACAGGAGATTGGGCATTTGGCTGCTAACTCCAGGAATCTATGGCACATGATGCCAAAAATAGGGAAGTGTTAGAGATGGGCACCTTATCGAGTGTTGGATCTTTGGATAATTACCCTTATCTGCATCCCTCATGGCTGGGAAGGTGGCATGGTTGCATCGTATGACACCAGGATGCGTATCTAGCGACATCTGAGACTCCAGCTGTTTCCCGGGAAAATGAAAGCATTGCATGCAGTCTTGGGCAATGGCCCCATCACCTGCTTCAGGGGAGGTTGGAGTTGCCCATCACACGGACCTCGGGAATAGCTGCCTCATGGTGGGGATGTGTCTCCTTAACCCCAGGCAGTGACTGACAGTTGGTACCCTGCAGCTTGAGGCTGGGTATTTATTCTAGCTTTCCATTCTACCCAGTGTCATTGTGGATATTTGTCATTAATATCTTCCATGAGCTTTCTTTTCTAAGAGACCAAAAGTAAGCAAAGCCTTCTTCAAAAGAAAACGAGTCAAATATTTTCCTACTTTCCTGAGCAGTTTTGTGCAGACTTGATGCAGTTGGTAATGAGGTTCCAGGTCATTTCTTATTTTGGGTACCATCTGCTGCAGTGGGAAACAACAACCGAATGGATTTTATAAACACCATACGAATACAGATCATTTGTTTAATAATGTCCAAATCCTCTCTCCCAGCTAAGTAGACACTGAACTTGAAAAGACCATTCCTGAACACCATTACAGCTTCAGAAAGTCTATCACTTCCAAGCAGACACACTCAGTATAATCCTTTTGCAACACATTTTAGCATTTTAACCCAAGTGTAGAAGGTGGGCTGTACAGGGCTGCTATGACAGCCAGCTACAAGTCTATGCCTTATGACTTATGCATATTATGCATATTATGATATGACTATGCATGATAGACTTACCATGGAGACTCTATGAGAAGAAGAAATACTTCAGAATTCACGTCATTCTTCCAGCTAACCTTTGTGCAGCATTTTTCATCCTGGTGTCCAGAGGCCTTTTGTCATTATAAAAGATGCGATTGCTTCTGAGGCGTCTGTCAAGAGAACTGTTTTACCAACTGCCCGCAGATGTGACTTGCTAATCTAACTGGTCACCTCTGAGGTTGCTCGCTGTTACTAGGATGGCTTCTGTCAAAGCATCTTCTTCATTACATCCCCACCAGTGCTTTTCAGCACCCACCTGTAGCCCTTGTGCATCTGCTCCCCTTCTCCTCCATGCCTGCCCCAGAAGTATGTGGGAAGACGTATACAGAAAAGATAAATCAGCTAGATGTGCTGAGGGCTCAAAAGACACGTATTCTGCACTATTTCGTCTTCACAGTTTGAAGAAGCAAGCTCGAAGCAGTGTCACACAGCTCCTGAGATAGCCTGGCATAGGCAGCACCATCAGACATAAAACCAACCCCCTTGGGAGGCACCCCGTGGCGTCAATGGCACCCAGCTCCACCACCTGAAGGAGTTGCTTGGGGGAGAAGGAGACAGAGCAATTTGGGGTAATTGCACTGCTAATTTTGGCTGGGAGGAAAAAAATCTTCCTGGCAAAGAAATAGTTGACTTTAACTACTGGCAGCAGCAGAGTAATGTACTTTCCAGTTTTTTTTTTCTGCAACTGTAATTAATTGACTCCTTTGTAAAATTCTAGATCATGAATAATGAAATATAATAAATAAAAACAGACCTAATACTAATGCCTGCTCCATTCCATTAAGGGCCTTATTGAAACAGAGATAGTTCCCATTACATTTTGTTTAAAGAAGGTTTTGGTTCATGCTTAGACACAACACAAATTAAAATCTGGTCCTTTAACAGGTAGGATTTTGTGCTGTTTGGTATGAAGAACCAGCTGAAATCAAGAAATGCCACAGCTTTTGCCTCCCATTTTATTCCCTAACCTACCTGTTGTTCAGGGAATAGCAGCCTGTGGCTGTGACTGGAGGCAGATCATTTAAGGAATTCTTAATCATATTTCATTATATTCTAAGATTTGAAATTGGGTAGATAATGACTGCAAAAATCACCTCTTAGATCAGGTGATTAATAACTGCATAGATTGCCTCTATTTTTTCTTAATTTTTTTTAATCTTGCCTCCCAGTATTTAGCATTTTTATTGAAATGTTTCCCATGGTCTAGGGGACCAGGGAGAAGCAGCACAAGAAGGAGGCCCCATGGTGTAGCCAGGCTGGGAGAGATGCCTACAGGAGCAGGGGCTAGAGCAGCTCCTTCTCAACTCCCACCTGAAATATATGGGGTCATTTCCAAGCACTGGCCTCTTCCACCTGCCATTCACAGATTCTCTTTTTGATGCTCTTATCTTTAGTCTGCATGCCATGACCGACCATACCTTTCGGGGTGTCTCCTTCTCCTTTTCTACCCCAAGTTCCCATTTAGAAACAGATTTTAAGTAGCGTCTCGCTAACCAGATTGGCCACTTCTTTCTTGCATTTTCCTCTCTAGTGCAACATTGCCTTGTTTTCATTCCAATGTCTTAATTAAAAAAAAATTATCCTAGAACAAGGTATTTCTCCTTCATTTAGTCTCAGATATTACTTCATCTAATTGCAACACCCTGAATGAGGATCTAATACGTGGGATTGAGTTGAAGGGAGCCCATTTACACCTCTGGCTACATCTGGTCACAAGTCTTTCCAAGCCCTAAACTGCCTCCTATCTCAGGCCTGGCCATTCTGAAAACACACTTGAATAAGGGAGAAGACAACTACAGAAAAATGTACCCATATCTATGCAAAAAATAAAGCACTCTTCCCATTGTTTTAAAAAAAAAGTAGCTGGCAAAACCAAGCTGGTTGTCAGAACTCAATTAAAATATCAACAGTCCGTGGCGCAACCTGATTTCCAAACATCCTCCTCCTTGGGGCAGCAATGCCTGAAGTGGGAGGCTCAGCTTCACCAGGTGACATTCCGGCCATGCTGGCCCTCAGTGTGAGGGTGGATGTTCTCTCCAGGTGGGCTTTGCCCACCAACAGCATGCTCTCCTTGATGCTTTTGCTGCACAGCATCAGACCAGGGGTGGGAAAGCCTCTTCTGCAGAAAGCTTCACCCTTTAATTCACACACCTATGTACTTAAACAGAATGCTCATCTGGACAAGATTGTAAACTGAGGCCTTCACCAAGCCTTGGTCATGTTGGTACTGAAGTAGGTGGAAACAGTTCAAAGGTGATGACTTTTGAAAACCTTACTTGGAGTATCTTTTTAACAACCCAAAAAGTGAAGCAGATAAGCTACCCAGCTGCAGCTTTGTCCTGCTTTCTACTGTTGGATTTTTTCCCTTTTCTTTAGGGAAAACCAAAAAATTTTTCTCTTTTTTTTTTTTTTCTTTTAGTACTTTTTTATCCCTAGTTGAATGTTTGGACTGATCCCATTTTGGAGGTCAGGTTTTGCATAGTCCATGACTTTCCAAATCATTACCCAAACAGGTTTTCAAATACATTTCAGCCTAGCCAGGATCACAACTTATATTTATTAACTTTTATTTAGTTATTTATTTACTTATATTTATAACTTATATTTATTTACCTTCATTAGTTTATTTATTTATTTATTCACTTATTTATTTACTTTCATTTATTTAGTGAAATAAGCATGTCCTTTAAAAACTTACATAAAATACTGTCATGCTGGGGCAAAGAAGCAGAATCAACATTTAGAAACTAGATTTAAAAGACAGCACATCTTTTTGCGTGCCTGTGTGTGCGAATACATATTCTCTGGCTGCATAATTTGTCCATTTTGGCAGGGTGTTAATACTAATTGCAGTGTGCTGAGTTCTCTGAACATGGACTTTGTGTGCGGATTTTCCCCTCCTGAGTATAAGACCATTTAGGCTGCATGTATTTTTAAAGTAAAATTAGATGCCTGTGGAAGGTTTACAGTAATTCACTTTCAATTTAGAGCTGTTTTTTGAACCAGAACAAATAGATGAGCATCTGTTGCCCTGAAAACGATACAAAATGTAGTCACCAGGCAAAAATCAAACATCTCTGAAAATTATTATTTTGGCTACATAATCAAGCAAGCAATTATTGCATTATCTACAAAGTATGGTCATACATTATTAATACATTTTCAGAGAAAAAGGTTTCAGTAAATGCAGTTTTTCTGGCTTTTATGATACTTGAGACCCAAACGTAATTCTAACTGATTGAAAATACTTTATGGCTTGTCATTTCCCAGTTTAAGATGCAGTTTGGTTGGACATGAAAGACAGTATGGAGGGACCAGGAAGAACAGAAGGATATGGACATTTGTGTAAGTGATAACAGACATCCTTCCTATGTGTCATGCATATCCCAAGCCGGAGAGCCAATTTTCCAGTGGAAAAGGATTTAATGAATGCAAACAGTATAGTGTACTATGCTATATACAGGACATTGTATTCACAAGTTCAGATATACAACCGGGCAGGCATTTTCCACCAAGCACCGGGGTTTCATGTGATGCAGAGAGAACATTTTCAGAACTGGGAAAAGAGCCCAAGTGAGATGCTCACTGACCTTTGATGTTCTGGGCAGCAGTGACTTTACAAACTAATTCCCATCTTCAAAAGCATCTTAAAGCAGGATTAATTTCAGTTAATTTTGGCTGTCTGAAAGTAAGGCACCCTGGCCAACCTCCCGCTCCTGGTTTATTTCTGCAGCCGACAGCAAGACTGTTTCACCTGTCTCGGATGCTTACCCTGTGGCGGGATGAATCAGTCAAGCATACAAAGCTGGCATTTATACTGCTGAAGCTATGGGAAGTGAATCCTTTAATCATTAACAGTTTCAGTCAGTTTGTAAATGACTTCTGGAAATGGAAACTAGGTTTCCAATTAATTTTGGAAAATGAGTGTTACCTCAGCTCTGACGTGACCAACCTGTACAGTCTTGGTGAGCTGCAGGCCAAAGCCTAATGCCACCAGCTGGAAGGGAGACTCGCAGCCCAGTTTTGGGGCAGGATCTCTCTGGGTCGTACTCTACTTCCTTTTCTAAAAGTTCTTGAAAGCATATCCTAAAATGTCAGCAGGAAATGCTTGCACCTTATGGACAAATAGCCCAAACTGCCTGGGGACTCATCAGTCAAGATTGCGTTAAAGATAAAGAAAAGATAAGCAAGACCTGGCTGGGAAAGATCTGCTTAAAACTTCTGCTAGTGCCAGAAAGCCTACTAGAAAGAAGCTAATGTAGAGAGTGTGTGCATGTGTGTGTGTGAGAGAGAAAACATTGGCAGGCAGGCCTCACAATAATTAGTTATACAAATTACTGCTAATGGGTGACAGTACCAAACACCATGGGATAAATTCATCCTTGGCATGAGGAGGGGCAATTAATCCTAAATGCACCCTTGTGATATAGGTAAGTATCATTATTACCCCAGTTTGACAGACACAGAGAGGTGGTGTTTTGCCCCTGGCAATTCAGCTTTCCAGAAGACTGACTAACGTAATTTATGGTGGAGGATTACGCTATGCTTTTAAAATGACAATTCTTGTAACATTGCAACACTATGTAAAGAGATGCAAGGGATACTTACACATTCTGGAAAGCTCATCCCCAGCTAGGAAATTCAGCAAGCAGGTTCATGTTGAGGTGATCTGGGTAAACTTTAAATACACAACACAGCAGTGTATATGCTGGCACAAATGCCTTGGTAAGGAGAACTTGCTCTTCAGCAATGGAAGCTTTCTGAGTGTCATTTTTCCTTTGAAAAGTCAAACTTTTGGTACATAAACACCAGCTCTGCTCAGCTTTTGAGGTTTTCTATAAAACAGCCTCTGCTGGGGCTATCAGGCTTTCCCTGCAGCATGTAAACCACGCTAACGCAGGGCTTGCTTGAGCCTGTCCAGCTCCCCAGTTCATTTGCTGGCAAAGTCTGGTCAGGTGGCTCAAAGTGCCCAGTGAAAGAGTGCTGCTGCATGTTGGTAGGTCTCCCAAGCAAAGGAACATTTAAAAGCTGTGTCTTCAAAGATGTGCTATCCATAGCATGAGAAGGCCTAAACCATATACCATATGTTTAGCATATAAAGGTTTCAACACATAGCAGGTTACAGCTGGACAGACAGATTGTATGTTGAAGGAATTTCCTCTGCAGTGATCTGTAAAGCCCACAAGCTATCTGCATTTCCTATATGTTTTCATGCAATGCAAATAAATTTAGATGATAATAGTCTGCTAGGACACAGAAATCTAACTTTCTTGGCTGAGAATGAAGCTTGGGAACAAACAACATCAAACTAAATTTTCTGGAATGTAAGCACTGCTTTTGGTATATATTTGTAATCCTAGGATGTGTTGTGGAAAAAATAGAGTGTTACTACAAGGGAAAAACACAAACCTGAAAAACAAAAGCCTGAATTATGGCTGCACAATCTTTACTTGATTATATGGGAAAAAAATTAAAATATGGATTTTCTACTCATGGTTCAGCTTCTAATGATCTGAGTCAAATAATTTATAACTTAAAAATCATTAAATTTTAAAATTACTTAAAATCTAAGCGATGCAAACTGCTGGCTTCTTGTCTCTGAAAACTGTTGCTGGGATCATTTTGAAGACTTCAGAGGTGAATAGTCTTTGAATGTTCTCTTAATTTTGAAGTCCCAGGTACAGGATACTAGTTCTTTGAGCTAATGTGTAGAAAAGATCTTACAAAAAAATTAATAAAGGGCCAGACTAGGAGACAGCTTATTGTGATGTCTTCATGAGTATGTTCCCTTCTGTGGAACAGTGTGATATTCTTCATGTACAACACAGAAGAAGTTTTAAGTCTTCAGAGAAATTTTTGGAGCTGGAAGCATTTAGTCCTGTATTAAAATATAATGCATTTTTATACACGTAGGACACCTAGTAAACTAAACCCTGGCATTATACAATTGGACAAGTGCCCATGCCTAAAAACAACCCCCTTGCCCTCTGGGATCTCCTCTCTCACCAGACAGGCAGGGCCTGAGAGCCACAAACTCAGGCTGGGGCAGATTAGTGTAGCAAGCAAGTACCAGGGACTACTGGAGATACCATGTGCCAGCACCTTCCTCATGAAACACATGGCTCCCAGCTGGAATGCCTGGGCTGGCTGCGGTGTCCTACCAGGAGCAAGGCCGGCACATCACTTAAGGTTTCATAGATAAAACCTGTGTGTCAAATTTCTCCTTAAATAAGCTGCAAACCAGGCTTTACGTGCCAAGAAAGAGCACCCGAAGGAAGGCAGTGAGGTTTTCCCCATATCCAGCAAGGGTACCACTGCCAGCTGCTCCCCAGGGTAAGGTGAAAGACCCCTGTGTTGAGACCCTGAGCAATGAAAGGCAGCACAGCTCTGGCTTGTATGATCCCCTCTCTAAGCTCCCTCAAATCATGAGGAATGGAGCCACTTAGGTGCCATCTCTGTCCCTTTCTGAGCTTCCAGGGTCATGTGGGGGACACTTCACCGTCTGCAATATCAAAGACTCAGAAAGTGTTGGGGTTTCATCCATACTTGGAAAAAGCCGGGATGCAAACCATTCAAAGGTCTTCAGAAACCATTGGGAACAAAATAATTTAGAGTCATTGATTGTCTCACAGAGGCTGCGGTTGCCCCTCTGATTAAAGCTTAAGCTGCATTGTGCACTGAAGAAAGAATAAATGCTTAAGAGGTCTGGAAAAAAGAATTACAAAAGATTTCAAACTGAGAATCCTGTGAAAAATGAAGTAGGATATTTATATACTGCTGCTGAGACTACAGTCTTTAGGGTGTATTTCTATGCATACACGCGTGTGTACACAAGGAGAGAGGGAGAAAAGAAACCCCTCGACCCAGGCGGTTTCAGTTTAGCCCTGTTGCAAAATGTAGGTGGTTTATTATATTTTTGTCTGGTGGAAAGGAAGCAAAAGGCCTTTACTAGGAAAGCTGCAAGGCCTGCCCGTCCCATGAGCCACAGATGCTCAGGAAGCTGAGGCACTGGTGCAGCTTGTGCATAGGAAGTGCTGCCCCCCTCACACCCCCACCCTTGCCCCGACCGCTGGTCCCCGGCCCCCAGCCCCTAGCCCCTGCCACCGTGCCAACCCCCACTGCTTATCTAAGGTACAGCCAGCTTCCTCGTACCCCGCCTGGCGTGTGGCAACCTGCCGCTGTTTAGTTGCATAACAAAGCAGTTGCATAAGAGGATCTTAAGAAAGGATCAAATAATTAACAGTGAAAAACCACCACTGTGTGTTTTGACAATCTGAAGCCAGACAATAGTTATGGGGAAAAAAAAACCAGCACGAGAGAATCTGTTTCCTGAAATGGTGCAAGGCTGATTTAAATTCCATGTCACTTTTCCCAGCCAAAGACTTGGCCTTAATTAGTCCAGACCAAACTAGCTGGGACTTAATCATTTTAGGAGTCATTCTCTAATCTTCAGGGATGAGCTTTTATCTAATAATGGGTTATCTTTCACAAGCCCAGGCAAAAACACAACTTCTTGCCCTTGCGACCTCTTGCACATCTTCTGGGTCCTGGCCCAGCACAGCCTGACACGGCTCTGTGCCATCCCTCATCGCAGGACCAAAGTGACGCTTGGCTGGTCCACTGTGAATATATTGCACCAAGGGTACGCAGGCATGACTTGGTCAAGTATGACTCTGAATCAGATATATCTCTGCATGATATATACAGAAACTTGCCAGAGAGGGGATAAATGGCAGATGGCATCAGGAAGGTCTTCTGTCTCTGAAGTAGCTGTAGATGTGAGCTGACCCTGCACCTGCCAAGACTGTGTATGAGCACAGGGGACATTTTGCAGGAAAGCTGGCTTTGCAGTTAAAGTACCATGGTGGGGTCAGCAAGGAAAGATTCTCTTTGGTGTCCTCACCCAGGTGACAGAACTGTCATAGGGCAGTTAGAAACCCTGGGACAGAAGATATGTTGGAAATAAGGAGATATCTCATACAGGCAAAGTCATAAAGACTTGTCCATTACCAACTTCCATTTGCAAAGCAAAAAAATATTTCTCCTTGCAGAAAGCAGTCCAGATCCTTGAACAAGTAGCTTTAGCTCACACAGTTATTGATAATCACTGACAACTTGCAACAGAAAGGAGAAATGCTCTTTTTGACTGAAGTCCAAGTCTTTGGATGGGATGGCCGAAAGCACGTATCAGTCAAGAGCCTCCTGACATCACAATTGCGTCTCCTATAACATTTGTCACCTGAGGCTCTGGCAGAGGATCAGTGTACATTTGAAAGCTGTCTTCAGCCTTTTGGGAAGAGTAGGGAAAACTCCATAGAAAACTAGTGCAGGATACTGTCCTTGCCTCAGTGCGAGGAGGGAGCTGTGTGTCGAGGTCTGGCTAGTGGCACTGGGCAGGATGAGAACCTCTTCCTGGGTATCCAAAGGTAGTGCTCAGGCATATAAAGAACATGCTCTGTTACTATTCATCATCCATAATAAAATGGCATTAAGTCAGAACCTGCTATTAACTCTTTAGTGGCTGTACTCAGATTCTTCCAGCAGGAGTTACACGCTAATGCAAAATGCATTATGCTTTTATGGTAAAATCCCAGTGACTGCACCAAGAGGTTAATTAAACTAGAGAGAAGAAAATAAAGAGGCTTTTAGAATGAATTATTCAGGAGATCATTAAAACTCAGGCACACATGAGAAGCATGATACTTTGAAATCCTAAATGTAAACACACATTCCTGGCTTCATGTAAGATTAAGAAAATAAATAGAAGTTATCTATGCATTGCTACTATCTATTGTTACACAGCAGAGTTAGCCTGCATGCCTGTAAGAACTGCTTTTAATTGTAAACAATATTTTTGGTGCGGAGAGCTAAGGAGGTTGAGAGCGATGAACTAAGGGGAGCAGCCCCAAATCCCAGAAAGCTCCCTCAGTCAGTGCTGAATGCTTGGGTCTCTCTTCCTCCCCGCTTCAGGTAACACAGGCTGGGGTACAGTGAATGCAACCTGGATCCTAGCTTTACTGACACCGAGTCACCAAGTGCCGCGATTCTTGGGGCGCTGCCTAGCAGGGCAGTTGTGGGGTGTAAGCAGTCACTGCCAGACTTTGCCCACCACTGATCCCTTGATCGTGCAGACTCAGATGTTCATGCAGCCTGATGCCATCGGCTGCTCCACGAGTGAGGAGAAAAAAAAAAAAAGACTGAAGCCCAGATTTTCTAGGGGGAGGCAAAGAAAGCAGCGGCAGCCTCCCCTCTGCCTTGGCCCAGCCTGGGCTCGGGGTCACGTGGCATGACTCTAACAACGGAGCCATTTCTTTTTCTCCCCATTCGTGTCTCTGCTCTCAGAGCTGGGTTTGACCAAAGCTGGCCAGCTTGACTCTACACCAGCCCCCCAGCGTGTGAGTCACCTCCTGAGCTGTCGGGTGTATGAGAAGTCTCAAACACAGATGCATTTTCTCTGAGAAGACTTTGCTTGATGGATGCTGGGGAGATCAGCAGATTCACCGAAACTGACTCTTGTGGTATTTTCTGAACACTGAATGCTCTATTTGTCTCCTCTTGTGAAGCTACGGTGCTGCCACAGGGATTTTCAGCTGTACAACTGCCATTTTACACTTTAAAGAAACAACAAATGCCTGAATTAATGTGAACTTTCTGGGCCTGAGTCTCATAGTTAGCAGGTCTCCACTGGGGCAATGAAAAGTGAAGTTATAGTATGTATAAATTATACTTACGCCCCATTTGCGGTCCCTTTACACAGTCAGAAGGATATCAAAAGGTACATGAACATTAGGCCTCCAGTCTAGATTACATCTATTTGAGTCAGGCAGGAGATGGAAGGAATTTGCAGTGATAAAACATAGTGCTTATCTCTGGCTCCGTGAGACCCCTTGTCTTGAGCTGTCTTGAGGGGCAGCCTGCAGATCATTTTTAAAGCTGTAATAGAAGGGGAACAGGGATAATGCTATATCACTCTCCCAGCCTGTAGCGATGCTCCGCAACCCTTCACTCTCTACATTTAAAAGGAGGATTTGACAATACAAACTCTTGCATGCAATTTCTTTTCATTATTAACCAGCTGAAAACAATTATTTCTTTACCTTAAGAGCAATTCCCTTCTATTTCCATCAAAAAATGGATATTGTGGAGATGAAAAGATACTGCTTTCTCCAAGTTTGCTCAAATATTTGAAGAAAAATAGTGCAAAACATTTACCTGAATTCTTCAGAACAGACCAGATTTCAGGTTGAAGAGAAATTAGAGAACAAGGCTTGGGGATCCCAAGGATGTTATGAACTTTTGTCTCAACACGGCAGTTCAAAATGACAAATGCTTTGCAAGTTCAGGCATCTATGTCAAGTCTCTGCCATCATGAGGGAGGCATTCTTGTAAGGTCAGCTGCTGTCATGAGATGTTTGCTGTGATCTTCCCTCTTAAATGGATTAACGTGGGCACTTCCTCAGCCTGGATAAAGAGCCAGAGGGATAAGTTTCTAGGGGAAGCCTGAACTCAGTGTCTCCGATGTGAGGTTTTAGGGTTTAGTCTTCTCTGATTTATGATCGTGTTTCACAAACTCTGTACTCCACAGAAGAATAATTTCTTGCTACTTGAGGAAAAAACTGCTTCTGCATCAAACCAGAGACATGACTTTTGAGTTTTCAAGAGTTTTCTTTCTGATCACCTTTTCTGGTTTCATCTGTAATTTGCAAGACAAACCTTGTATTTGAAGCCAACTAATGCATAGTCCCTGCTACGATGACTAGCACTGTCTTCTGGGAGGCAAACTACTAAGTGCCAAATAACCTCCCTGGAGAACATGCTCTTTGCTCCTGAGTCCAGACGTTGCTAACAGCAGCCACACCAGCTTGGCAGCCGCTGCTGCAGAGCTGGCAGCCTCCAGTCACCGCTCTGTGACCGACTGTCCCACGCAGAGTCCAGCCACCAAGCAAGGCACCGGGGCAGCCTGAGAGCGCTGAGGGTTTTGCCTGAGCATGGAGGGTGTTAGGGGGGATTTGCAGGAGGCATTTCTGTGGTCCCTGCCTGGGCTTCTCCCAGGTGAGCTGGGCAAGGGGGAACACAGCACTGCCAAGAACCTTCCAAGTCTGCAAGTGAAAGCAGTGGACAAGGGGGAAAGGAGGCTCAGCTCTGGGAAAGCCCCTCTAAAGCTGCCACCCTCCCCACAACCCTTGCTTTGCATAGACAAAGCGATTGTTTTACCCCACCAAGACCTGCACCGCAGAGATATTTCTGAAAAGGAGCCTGGCTCCTCTGCCAGCCTTCCTGTGTCCTTCCTAGCCTGGCACAGCCCACTCCTCTGCCTGCTCTTGCTGCACATACCCTGCCTGCCACCTTGCCCCACAGCTTCCCAAATGCATCCTGCGTTTACATGGCTCCCCCTAAAAAATCTCTGGCAGGTGTGAACTGCTGATTTACATGCACCACCCTGAGCCTAGAAAGTATTTCCTCCAGGACATAAAAAACCAGGAAACTCACACAGGCAATTTTAGGAGCATTATTAAATCTCTGCCATCTCAGTTACTGCTAGCTTTTATGCATCTTAATGCAGAAATCTTTGCTTAGTGTGGCAGATACCTTCAGTCTATGCAATGCTTCTGCCTTAGTCTACATGACTGTGGTCTTAAGACTCCCTGGTCTAGCAAGGGCAGGGCACAAAGCACTCCATGAAAATATAGCCTGGGATTTAATTTTTGAAGGGCACAGTCATCCACATTCTCTGTTATTGTGGCTTTAAATGCAGATGCCTCACAAATGTGCAAAATTTTTTTGCTCTTCCTCTGAAAGAAAAAAGGCAAGTGACATGACATGTGCTGTGTGCCAGGGTTTGTTTTACAGGAGAGGATAGGGACATGTGCCAGGACAAGGTGTCACCGTTTAAGTAACTTTCCTGAATATTCAGATGAAGCTGGTGGCACATCAGCTCCCAGCTAGCTCTTGGCATCGAGCTGTCCTGCTCGGTAGCTCCCTGTCTTCTGCTCCTTGGCTGCCGAGTTGTCTAAGCTCATTTGTCCCCCCAAGACTGTGTGAGCCACACTCACACTGTTCTTTCTGTTGGCTCTTCAAATCTTAAAATGAGATCTTAAGAGAGTTAAAAAATCTTTTAGTTATTTTTTTTTCACTAGTGTCTACTGTTAGCATGGTGCAGTAGTTAAGCAAAAGCTTTTACACCATCAGCTATCACAATGGCCATGGGAATGATGGAATGTGATGGAGGAAGGGTTGAAATTTAGTCCCTAAAAGAGAGTTTTGTGTGGTTTCCTTGTGGGAAGACAATCAGTCCAGTTTGTAGGCAAAGTGAGAGGGAATTGTCTCGCTCTTCCAGAGTGTGGGTTTCCAATAGCAGTGAGTCGGTCAAGTCAGTGCAGAGCAGTGAATGATGGATGCACTTGAACATGTTAGAGTGCAGCGTAGCTGGCTCTAAGCTGTTTCCATGTGCCAAGTGGTGGCCTCACTTGCACAAGTGACAAAGCAGAAAGCTAACATGGTTCCACCAGGGAGAGGTGTCGGCAACCGCCGAGGGGCTGTGAATGCACCTCCCCCTGAAGTGGCTCTGCTGGAGTGACTGCCTGTGGCACTGCAGCCAAAGGCTTTGCTGGAGCCAGGCTGCCATGCCACCACAGCTGCTCTCCCCAGTGGTGATGGCCCGGCACTTCTCCCTGACGGCTCAGTGATGGTGTGAAACAGCAGCAAGTGCTGGGGACCGCACAGGGCAGGCTGTTCAATGTGGGATTTGGAAGACCCATCACAGCATCAGTGAACAATACAGGTTTCTCTGGGAATCCCTTTTAAACTGGGATAGTGGTCCCATTTCTGGTGTGCAATGGACTATGAAAATTACTGCTAGAAAAAAAAAACTGCTTATCCAGTCTGTTCTCTACTCCCATGCAGGGTCTGCAGTTTCTAATCCATTTCTGGGAGACATTTGCTAACCTGTCCTCAAAACCCTCCAGGATGGCGTTTCCACAGCCTCCCACATTAGTACTTCACTGGATGGGTAGAAAGTAAGGAATAAAGTTTAACCTCTGTTTCCTTTGCTAATATTTCTTGTCCTAATCACAACACGCCTTTTATTATGGTACATTTGCAATGATCTTTTATTTGGCATTTGTTTGCCATTTAGCTAAGCTAAGGTAAAAGTCCTCTGTGAAGAAATACAGTTAAGAACCGTTATGCACATCAGTAGTATAGTCCACATGGTCTGGGGGTGGTGGGCTCACTACATTTCAAACTGGCTCTGAATGAAGTTCCTGCCATTCCTGCATTAACTTGTCTGCTTTGGGTTTGCTGTTCAGATGGGTGATCAGTCTGAGGCTGCTTTTGGGGAAAAAAAGGGTATGTGACCACTGAACCCCTTCTGCGCAGCAGCAGTCCTTGCTCAGCTGCCGGTTGGTGATGTGTGGGGAGTGCGGGGGAAGTGGGAAAAACTCTTGCTACTGGCTATGATGTCTGCTCCTTGCTTAAGGGAGACAGTTGTGGAGAGCACGCAAGTCCAAGAAGCCTGAGGCTGAAGAAATGCTTCAAAGGAACCTGTAATGGAGGCTTGCCTCTCCCCAAACTATGGCTGATATGAATCTAGAATAGCTTTGGAAGAAATTTCACTTACCTTGGTATAATCCAGCTCTTAGAATACCAAATATCCTCTTGGTGTTAAATAGATACTTCTAATTTCCAAATAAATGGTTCCTCCACAGTGCTGTGTGGGCTTGTAGGAGAGACATGAAGATCTAATACCATTTGATATTTGTAATCATAATGAAAGGGACACCCACGGCACTGTCGAACAGAAGAGAGTAGCTTCGCCTTTTCTATTCCAGTATTTATAAGTAGTTCAGATATATTAGAGCCATGTGAAAGCATCTCGCTAGGCAAGGTGTAGCATCTACAGAGAAATAGTATACAATCCTATTCACAGGGTCAACATCACAACGCACAAAGAAATCCCCCCTGAAAATATATTGTAATTCTGGCATTTCTGACCTTTTCCATGCATAAGTTTGCTATCATAGTAATGCCATTTAAACATGGGGGGGCTGTATGTGTGAAAGTAAGCCATTGTTTCGGAGCATGAAGGCAATAAGTTTTCTTGAGGGACATCATCTCTCTTCAGTAAGAAAGCCTCTCTTCCTCCAGCCTTTCCAAGTTTGTGGACTCCCACACTGGAAAATAACATCCCCAAACTGACTGAAATTCAGCAGTCTTTTAAGCTACTGGATATTAAAAATACAGTGCTTGAACGGCCCCAGTAAAAGCTCATGCTATGGGCTATAATTGTAATTTAGAGAAAAAATGTCAAGTGCCAGAACTTAGGAAGAGTGGAAAAAATCACCTTAAAACATAAGTCTAATGTTAACTGCTAATTATTGCATGTTGTCAGTGCTGGAGGGACAAGGAAGGAAACCCAAAAATTCACTAATAAATGAATTCACTAATAAAAGCTGTAAAATCATAAGAATGATTTCAAAGCAGGAAATTAAGAAGACAACATCTGTGTCCTTTTTATGAGTCCAGAAATGTTTTAATGCTCCACAACACCTTTCCAAGTCCTCTTTTTTTCCAGGAACTGCAGCTCCAAGAAAACAAGTTAGTAAATTTAATCCCTGTATTAGGAGATTTAGAATAAAATTAAAATTTTTTACATTACTTATGATGGTGGATGTCTGCACTGTAGAACACTGGAGTAAACTGATTTTTAATAACCAGCTACTGATTACCTCCCATGCTTTACATACCCATGTGATAATAACATTAGAACAGCAATATCCTGCTACATTTCAACCTTACACTCTGCTGAAGCACAGCTTGCAGTCATAGTTTCTTGAGAAGTGCTGCACAGAATTAAGCCTCTGGGCTGTTTGTTGTACACAAACCCCCAAAGTAGCAGATATAATAGCTCTTAGTCAGCTTGAGAGAGGGAGCCAAGAGAGATGCAGTATCTTAATAAATATTTCAGTGCATGGTTTAATTAAGATACAACTTTGCAAATGACATATGCAATATTTTTGAGTGTCTTTGAAATAGAAACCTTTGGGTAGTAAGCATTGCCATTTTCCTCATGGCAACCTCCTCCTTCTCCTCCCTTTTGCTGAAATCACAGGTGTTAAATACAAAATCTTAATAGAATATTTATATTCCTGTTCTTTAGCACAGAAATACAGACTTTTCCAAGCGTTGAGCTTCTCAGCTTCCTGAGTCTCAGACAACACTGCCATCCAAGGATCCTGCTCATGTACCTCACCTGAGGACATGTTTCTTACAGGAGCTGCGTGACAGGATCATCCAGTGGAGGAGGTATAGTCAGAGACTCGAGAGTGCTGAATGAGCTGTAAGGCACACGTGCTTCTGTTGGGATTTTGCTAGGGCAATCTACGTCTTTTGGGAATTTCTGAATTCCTGAAAAGAGGAAAGTGGAGAGATGCTGTCTTGGTCCAACCTGTGAAGGACCATGCTCAGGTTCATGTGTGCCCCAAGGCAGGGTGAGTGCCTATGCCTTAAAGTGTAAGGCAGACACACAGAAAAACTCACTCTCAACCCCTCTGCTGTTTGTGAGTCAGAAAGCTGCAACAGAGACCCACAGAAGTAGTAAGCCCTGTCCTGCATATTTCTACAGACTTTTTTTGATGTGCTGATACTATTAGCTAAAAAAGGCAGAAGACACGTTAACAGGATGTTAGAAAGGCTGTGCTCTACTTGGGTCTGGGCCAGTAATAGGGAAGGTGAATAAACTGTGTGCTCCAGGAAAGCTACTGAGCATCTTTGAGTCCTGCTTGTCCTCTTTAGAGCGTGCCTTACATGTGGCTATATTTATAAATCACTCTTTTAAAAATATCTGGTTTCCTTCCTGACCAGGATACATTAACAACATTTATTGGCTGTCCTACATGCTTTACATTTGGTTTCTCTAGTCACGTTCTCATGAAGTAGATGTGCATGTATAGGGTGGCAGGCTGATCACTTCCAGAGAGAAAGTGCTTGTATTTCAGGGAACCCATTTGTTCATGTGTCAATACATTCACTTGTGTGTGAATAATACTTATTTATATAAATAAAAGACTATTCACAAACATCTATACAAAAATTCCCAATTTTATGAAGGCAGGTGAAAAGGATGCAAGCATGGCTGATTGAATTGTGAATCCTTGGGAAAAACAATTTCCCATAAATCACCCAACTCCATCTACTTAATACTTTGAGAAGCGTCTATCAATGGATACGGTAGCACTACATGACTTATCCTCCTATCACACGCACTAACATCAGTACCCTCTGATGACAGTTCTTCAGCCCTGATTTAGCAGTATCCCTGCAGCACAAGATAAGCCACCACTGGTATGGTCCTACATGAGGTGTCAGCACCAACTGACGTCTGCCCAGAACCGTTCAGCCTTGGTTGTTTTCTGGTCACAGGAGGATGCAGTCACTGTGCCACTTACAATGTGGTCCTCAGCTTTACAGGGCTGGCTTGAAATAGGGGGCTGCTCACTGTTATGCCAGGGATCATGTGGTACAAATCCATTAAGCTGCTCAGGATCGCCAAAGTGTTCAGCTTTGGTTCCTCTGTACAGAGCTGGGGCCATCCAGCATGGTGCCACCATCACTGCCTGTGGGCCCAATGGGAACTCCTATAGCGAGATCCTGACTGTCCTGTTAGGAAGCTGTGTGGTTTCTCTCGACTGGAAGACTTGCTCAACCCAAGCGTGTGTAAAAGTATTATTTTAATTTCCCATACGCTGCTCTCAGTCAGAAGTGATTATTAAAACCACTCATCTTTATTCTTTGGGACTGTAGCTATTCTGTGCTATTTTACCCCCTAATAAAATGTGCACAGTATGCTTCTGTTCTTACCCGGTGGTTAATAGCTGTATTACTTCTGGGAGGGGAAGATAGTTGAGAAGGAGGGTGACCAGAATAATAGCATCGAGGTCTGTAGTGAGATGCCACTTCAATTTTGATTAACTTGCAGAGCGACACAAACTTGGTGCCCCAACACAGACAGCTGGTAGCCAATTCAAGTTCACAAACTGTGCCTAAAATTTGAGAGGAGGCGAAAGAGGCTTAGCTGTTCCTTAAGCTTGTTTATGTACCTTTAACATTTTTTAAGGCAAAATCATAATTGTAGATAAAGATTCCCACTAACTTAAGGTCTGGGAATAGGTGGGCTCTACCCTTGGAGGAGCAGTGCAGATTTGCATCAATCTAACCTCAGATTTCTCATTAAAGATCTGACACACACCAAGAAATATAAGGATCTAAAATGGATATTGTTTACTCGTTCATAGCATTTTAGGAGCAAAAGGGAATTGCGATGGATTCAGTACAATTTGAATTAAAAAGCCAGATGAAGCCTCACAGGCCTTTCAGAGTGATAGCTAATCCCTGTGAAAAGGCCTATGAAATGAAACGTTTCAGGGCTAGTTCCGTTTGCTTACTTAACCCAAAAGCCTTGTTAATGCCTATTAAAATGAAATCCAGTGAACAACACGCTCTCGTGTTTATGGGCTGTCAAGTTAATTTCTATATAGCTGCGCTGTCTTCCTTGTCATTGTTGGCCAAGAGTTAATTCACCGCAGGAAAAAGTGCAACAAAATACATCACTTTAATCCCTTTCTTCTGAAAAGATGAAGCAGTAGGAAAGGAAAAGTAACAACTGGGAAAACGTTAAGATCCGGAATTTTTTATGTAAACTTGTCAGCCGTTCCTGACATCCGCAGTAATAAACACTCGATAATAAACAGTGAGGACTTTTCTTAAACCTCTAGAAGGTAACAACTTTGAAGAAAAAAAAAATTTTTCAAAGGCTTTTTCTGAATGCATTTGCATTTCCAGGCTTTGTTGTGTTATCTGCGTAAAATGAAGCAGTTGCTCTTTTGCCACTTAACCCTTCACAGGACACTCATCAGCACCAAACCAGAGTCCCACGGCTGAGCTTGGCAGAGGTTGTCAGAAACTGTGGTAAAATCCGGGCTTTTTGGAAGCTTTCCATCAAAATCACCCCAGACTTTTTGAGCCTGCATTTCATCCTCCATTTATTTCTTTCATCCCTGAAGTCTTTTCCTCCAGCACTCCTGTACTTTGTGCTGAACCGAGGCTCCCAATACACGCGTATTTCCGAAACTGCTGGCATTCGTCATCCCCTCCGTAATCCCAGCATTGCACATCCCAGCCATCCTCCTCCATACTGAATCCCGTTATAGTTCGTATAGCCTCAGCCCCTGAGCAGTTCCTGTTTTCTGAGTCTGTGTCCTTCCAAATAAAAGGCAAAAGACCTCTACATCAACATTTGCTTTTTCTATTATTAACCGAGACAGGCTGCTAATGCTTGGGCACCAAATAAACCAAATCAATGAATGAAATGTTCAGAGGCCCAGATGTTTTCAGAATAAGATGGGGCATTCGGTTCACACAATTGTTCTGCCTTTTTTTTGTCTTCCTGCATGGTTCTTTCCTGTGGAGTGTAGGATATATTAACTTGCAGCCGCAGAGTACTTGAAACGCATCTACTGGATCAGCCTAGTATATCAGTGAAAGATGGCTAACAGTCTTCCTTTTCCTGTGCAGCTGTTGTTTGCAGAAAGGGATAATTTTTAAGTTGATTTATTTACCTTAGAATTTTTTCCCCTTTTCTTAATCAGTGAACATCAGCATGCTAATTGTTACTACTAGCTTTGAAACAATGAATAAACCTCATTGATACAATTAGGATTTTAATAGAAAAACATCCTTGACTTGCAGGTGGAACGCTAAGGACTTTTGTCCTCAGGAATGTTGACATCACAGGGTTCCCAGTGAAGAAAATAAAGGAACAAAGGTCCATATATTCAGTTAGAAAAATCTCAGAAAGTCCACCACTTGGCCTTTTAACATAAGGGGCAAAATTTATGTATGGTTTTCATGGTTTTAGTAAATCCCTACCTGCTGTAAATTATTGGTCATGCCCTCTTTAGACCGTGCACCATGCTAGAGTAGAGTGATCTCCCCTGGCAAGGTCCCTTGTTTGCAGAAAGTGGACTCAGGAATCCCCCATGGTTTTCAGCAAGGGCACAGAAACCATCAGGATAGGTACCACTGCTGCCCCAGTCCTGAGAACCAGCTGCTGCACAGACACCGCTGTCATTTCACACCAGACAAAACTTTTTGCCTTCACAGGTCAGGAAATCTTCACTTTGTTCCTGTGTGTAAAACACCTCGCTGAAGTGCTGCCTCCATCTACAGTACGAAGTGCAGGGGTGCTCTGGGAGGGGGTCAGGCACAGCCTGACATCCCGACTGTACTGTCCCTATTTTTCCGTGTACTGACGCTTCCTACAAAGCTCCTGTTCACTGTTTTTTTTTTTTCTCTTTCTGTCTTACTGGCGGAGGCTGCCTCTCTGTGGTAAGATCTTGTATGCAAGGAGGTTCTGCAAAATCGCCCTGCCTGCAGCCTCTGAAACGTGCAAGGGCATTAGTACGCTCCTGGGACAGTTCTCATGAACTTGCAATAAAACACTGGAAACCACCTGAGAAACTCCTCGTTGCGCTTTGGGGAGCTGAGGACTTGTGCATCGCCTGGCTATTAGGTGAGGAGGGCTGCCCCACATTGTGTTTGCCACAAAGACACACACAGAATGCACAGGCTTCACAAGTATGAAGAGGGATTGGGACACACGTGGCATTGAAAGCAAACAGAAGAGAGTGAGCTGGGAGTCAGAGTTCAGGCTCTGCAATGACTTTGGCCGAGAGCAGAGGAATGGCTATGGTCTATCTTCAGGGCAGAGAGGGCAGCAGGAGCGCTGCACAGCCACCAGCCAAGCCTCCTCCAGAAATGAAGCAGCAGATATTTCCCAGCAGGTTAAACATTGCTCTGTGCCAGCTCCAGGGTCTGAATTATATCATCTAGTGTATAGACTGCTGACCTACAGAGTGGAAATGCAAAGCCTACACCTTGGCACCTACCCTCCCTTTTTGTGTAGGAGGAAGGTGAGGTACCTTAGAAGTGCAACCCAAATGCAGACTGGGGAGCAAAGTTTGGGAATTAACTTTCTTTCTGGCAATTAAAATCCCACCAAGTTTTGCTTCAAGCACTTCAGTCTTTCTTTGGCTGTAGCCCCAAACCTCTCTGGGGCTATAAAATGGATAAAAAGGGTTTTGGCAGCCTGAGATCACAAAAAACATTGATGCTCCAAGGAGGGATAAGGCCTCCTTTCTCCACCCACTGCAGAACATTTCACCAGCAGAAGATTTCAGAGCCGCTACAGTAATGAAGGGTCAACATTTTGCTATTGCAATAGAAACCCTCCCCACCAAAGCTTTTTTTTGCTTTTAATGTACATCTACCTTACAGGGATGAGTTTGGCTGTAAACAGATATGAATCAACTTTCCACTGAAGTGTCTTGTGTGGGAAAGTACCCAGACATCAAGATGGAAGAGTTTATCAGAAAATGCATCCATTTTGACATCTCACTTTGTCAGTGCCACACCACTTCTTGCCCGCTGGCCTCAGGGGCTTCTGGGGAGATCAGGCTGCCATGACCCACAGCTCCCATCGGGTAGGCGATGCTCACTGTCTTTAGCACGCTAACTTCTACTATCACACTACAGAGGCTGATAATTATCAGGGGGTGGGAGACAAGGCTCAATCAAACAAAATGTATGACAACTGTGCTTTTTAGAGCTCTTGGTTGATCATTATTGGCATGATACAGCAAACCAAAGTGTTAGCTTCTCCCACAAGGCAGTTTTTATAATTTCAGAAGGAAAAAAAAAAGGGAAAAGTAGTTAATCCTCTGCTAATAATGAATGGCCACTCCTCTGCAGCCTATGAAAGGCAGGACTGACTGCAGCACAGCAGGCGCGAGGACTTGGCAGAAGCCACCAGGATCCTTTATCTGTTTTCCTCCCTTGGAAGAAGGAAAGCTGTTGCTTTTCCCTTTCCTGTTTCTTTGCTTGGAGAAATCTGTTACTTCCCCCGAGATTTACATCCTGACCTATGTAAATCTTTGAACTGTTCTCTTTAGCATTTCGCTTGGGGAGGCTCCTTGCTGAGAAACGAGGCTTCAGGAGCACAGGATAATGTTATTTATTCATCTGACATTAGTAAGCTATGAGGCAGTGTTCATAAAAAAATTGCTTAGGTTTGTCCGTGTTACAGTCATGCAGTGCTACTCATAATATGGGTGATTTTCCTCAACTAAATCTCTTGATTTTTTTAAACACAATGACCTAAATATGCTAATGCTGTCTGTCTGATTCTACTTGTTTCCTAAAACAAAATTCGGCCAGAACTGAATATTGCTTTAGGTATACTTCTTAATGTATGTCCTATAGGAAAAGAAGTGATGCATGTAAATATCTGCATTCTGTGCAGGCCAGTAGTGATGATACTGTCATTTCATGGCCATGGACAGTCTTCTTTAATGTTTAAAATATTCACTGCTAGCACACAAAAAATTCAGGAGAGGAAATGGAGGAAGAATATTTCCAAATTCAGAACATGCACAAACACATGCATGCACACATATATGTGTAACTTGTAGTCCTAGGTTAATTCAGTTCACATATAAATATGCTATTTTTTTCTTTAAAGCAGGGCACAAGTGACAAATACCTAAGAAAAGAATGCAGTTATTGTATGAAGAAGCAGCTTCATCCTTAGCCTGTGACGACAGAGCATCTTTACTTCAAGTCTTGTGCAGATCCTACCATCAACAGAGGGAGAAAGAAAAAGGAAGGAATTCTTGAGAAAGGGAGAGCAAAGAGAAAAGCCCAGTTGCTCTTTTCTGTTAACGAGGATTCTGCACATCAGTGCAACTGCTCCTGGGATCTGCTCAGAGCAGCCACTGAGGTGATTTGGGAAGCACCTAATGCTGGGAGACCTCCCCAGGCTTGGGGGTGGTTAGGGGGCAGCATTTCTACATCCCACTCCCAGACTCATGTTCCTGCTCCAAGGATGCAGGTGCTGCCACCCAAGCACCTGATGCCTTCCCTTTCCTTTCCCTGCTCCTGCTCTCCTCCTCCCACAGAGGCAGACTGGCAGAAGCCCAGGGAGCAGGGGAATACAGCCCCAGCCCACAAAGGGCCTAATCAAGGTGGTACTATAATTCAGGGTGGGCTTTGCTTTGGGGAGATGCTGATAACTTGTCAGTCACTGGTCACTATCTCTGAAGTGAAGGCATGCCATGAGTGCTGCCAGAGGGACACATTTTCTCAGTGGTTTATAAATAATTGAGTTCTGATGTTTAGGCAAGTCCTTTCGTTTCCTCTGATTAAGCCCTCTGGGAGTTTTGTTGTTGTTCTCAGGCTCTCCAATTCCTATTCCTGTCAGTAAGCAGTGAAGAAATTGTCTCCTCCTGAAAAGCTTTTGCTTTGGCACTGTATTGGTTGTCACTAATAGCATCTTCCTTATTATTGCTGTAACTGCTGCACCTGATAACCTTGAGAGGGACCAGATATCTGGATGACGTTCTTCTTGCCTAACATTAGACGTCGACCACAGTGGTAGGTGCCTGCACCTGAACTTGGTGTCTGGCTGCCCATCCTGCCTGAGGAGATCTCAACAGCTGAGATCTTGTAATACATCTGGCCAAATCTAGCCAACTACTTTAGGCAAGAGTAATTGCTTTCTGAATTTTATTGACTCTGCTGACTCTAAAGGGTGCTTAGTTGCCAAGCTGGAATGTAAATGTCCCTCAGACGCACCTAAAGTCAGGGAAGTCTCATCTCTCCCTTGTTACTCTGCTGTATATAACAATCACCTGATTGCTGACCCAAACGTTTCAAAATCAGAGCTTCTAGTCTGCTATATTTACTGAAGTTTCCTTATATTCTTGAAAATTGTTTGTTCACTTATAAATGCTGAAGTGCAATGCAAAACTCACCAAGCCTTTAAGCTTCCAATGTAGGAGAAACAGCGGCAGTCCCTCACACCAGTTCCCCAGTTTTGGCAATGCTGTGGTGCTACTCTGTTCCACTGGGCTCTATTGTGTTATTTTAAATCTCCAAAATATGTTACAGTGTGTGGGAAAGTTGTGAGAGACTCGCAGGGCTTCTGTTTATCATCTTGCTGCAGAATGGCAGCTGAAAACCTCCAGAAGAATGGCAGTGAAACTTGCTGCCAATAATCCTTTATTAATTCAGAGAGACTCAGGGCTCTGGTTACATGTGCTTATTCAGAAACAATCACTTCACTCCCAGTGTACTGGGAGAAGCAAGCACCCGCTGCATGGGGCTGCAGCATTGCAGTAATTCTCTGGTATTAGCTGTTGACATTGTTTGAAAAACAAAAGACATCGTTTCCAATGTGCTGGGCTTTTTACTAAAAATGAGCAGTGGTCTGCTACCATATCCTCTCTCCTGCTACCTACCCCATACCCCATGGAGAACAAGACTGTAGCCTGCATAGTTCAGTCATTGTTTCCTTTTCATGGGAAACAAGACTTGTCCATCAGCCAAACAGCATTTGAACATCTCATATGACCTAACCAGACTTCCTTGTGTCACGTGGCTATGACCCAACCTTCAGGTGCAGAGAAAGCAGAACAATCTCCTACCTCGGGGACACATCCAGAGGAACAGATTGCCGTCCTGGCTACACCAGCTCACATCTCTGCACAAGGATGCATGATGCTGGGAATGAAAATTGTGCCTTGGTGAGGAAAGGGGAAGAGCTGACTCACTGCAGCTGGTGGGTCTGCGAGGATCTCAGATGGACTGAGCAGATTTTGCTTGCAAACCGAATGTAATTCCCAGGAAACTCTGTCACCACTGCAGTGACACAGGACTCAGTGCCTGGTAGTAACAGCAGACAGGTCAAACGCACCCCACCTCTTTACAGAAGTAGGAGTTTGGTACCAGATAGTGTGAATGGTGGTTATATCACCGCTGTCATCTCAATGACTTGTTCCAGATACTGCTCATGTTTTGACTGATATCTTCACTAGTTATTTCTGAATAAAAGAAATTTCATTCATCTCTTCATCTAACCACGGTTGCTGGAAAGAAAAATGTTTACACACACTTCTTTCTGGCACAGAAATTGAGGGGTTCATCCAGCCAACAGTGGCTGTAAGACTCCTTAGTGCTACCTGCCTCTATTTTACAGAAAAACATCACTGGCATATCAGGCTATGATACTGGTGTAGATTTTTCATAATTAATTAATTCCTGTTTATGACCAAAGGTGCTAGTAATTACCAAGGACCACTCACAGTTTGTTCCAGCTCAAGGACCCTATTCTTTACAGGAGGGATGATGGCTGGTGCTGGCCTGGTCTGAGTACAGGGCTCTTGCCTCCCAAGAGCTGTCACCTGGTAGGGAGGAAACTGTAATTCAAGACATGAAAGTAAGCTACAAACGGGAAAAAACAGTGTAGGATTACTGAAAGGCAGGTAATGCCACACTAACCCGATATCTTCCTTTGATAAGACAGCTGATTTTCCCAGCAGATTTGCTCTGCTTTGATTCCAGTGAAGCCTCTAACATGGTGCCATACAAGAAATATCAATTAAGAGAGGGCTATACCAGAACTGTGACTTGCCTAAGAAGCTTGCTGAAGGGGAGATGAAACACAGGCTGCTGAGAGCGGGGAAACCACGAGACCACAGGGTCTAACTGAGACCACACTAGAAAGGTTCATCAAGGACTGGTCTTTAATTAGTGGCTGCACATTCCAACACTGTGGGAAAGCCACTGCCACTGCCATCAAGAGCTCAGGACTGAGCTTTAGTAAGGTGGGAGGTAGAGAGGGATTTGGGACTGGCCAGCAATGAATCCACCAAAGTGCCTGCTGTGCCACAGGTTCCTGCACCACCCATGCTGGGCAAAGTGTACAATGAACATAACCCGCACTGTCAGACCGTTGCAGGCATTTCATATACTGATCCAAATACCTCTTCCACTTTGGATACCACAAAGGCTTCCAGCTTCGCCAGCATGGGGGGATACCAGCAAGCCAGGAGCTGATGGCGCTGCTGGGTGCAGAGGTGTCCCTGCCACTGGCTTGCCCAGCAGGTGTGTCTAGGGAGATGGAGCAGTACATGCTGTCATCTTTTTTGAAGATTGGGAGAGCTCAGGTGACATATCTGGCATTACACAGTCACATTATAAATGCAAAGAACTCACCCCCAAAGAAGGTTCAAGGGGTTTCAATGTGTGTATGGTATATACAGTGAGCAGAAATGTAGATTTTACATTGATAAATTACAGGTATGCCACAGCAGCAAGGATAGGAAAGAATACAAGGGAAAACACATTGGGTTTTCTTGTATTCTTGTAATAATCCATACACTTTTTGTCTAGGAATTGCAAGCAGCTCTTCATTAGGCATGTACAGATAATAGCCTCTGGTTTAACCTCATTTTCTGGTCTTAAACTTTACTTTCTGATCTTTCTTCTGTAACAGCTTAAGCTTAGATGAAGAAGGGAGGATATAGCAACACCTCCTCTCCATCACTGTAGCTGGAAATGTCAGGAATCCACAAAAAAAAAAAAGCTGTAAGGCAGACTTCTGTCCCAAGGCAGAGACTACATCCCAATAACCCTGTAAATCTACAGCCTGTAATGAAAGGCCTGGAGTAAACAGATACTTTCATGTACCGGTGGATGCTGTCAGGCAATGACTGGCAGACGCTTATATTAATAAGGTCATCAGCACCTCTGTGATACCTTCTTTCTCCTGAGGAGTGACCAGCAGCAGCCAGGCAGCCCTTGCCTCTCGATGTGCTGAGGGAGGGAGGCCTCCAGTGTACGGATGTGCAAAACACCACCTTATTTTTCTTCTTTTTGTGTTCTGCTAACGTATTCTGTCTGCGAGGCAGTTGTCTGTCTGAAACCGCATCCATCCCATGGTACTAAAATGTCCTAAAAGCTATTGTGAGCCAAAGGTTTTTACAAGCAGCTTTTATTTTAAGATGAGGCAAATAAGTAATTTTGTTGTCCAAAACAGTAATCCCCAATTAATAAAACTGTTGATTGCTGGGTAGCTAACACAAACAAAAGCTAAGATAAATCTAAGATATATTATTTAAACAAATCATGCCTTTTGGTAGAGCAGCAGAGGAGGAAGCAGACATCTTATTTACATCAATGCAGAGGGTAGAGCATCTTCCACTCACCAGCAGCGCTAACAGTAGTTCATACTCCTATGAGTAAGAGCTCCCCTTTCCAGTACCACCACCTGTTTCATATTCCTCCATTCCCCCCTGGGATATCCAGTTTCTGCCCAGCAGCTGGACACAACACAGCCCCAAAAGGCAGCAGTCTGTGCTGTGCCTGGGTCTGCAATGTGCTTTCATTTATTTATTTATTCTCTGCCCAGTACCTACTTATTGCCCAGCTGGTAGACCAAATCATACCAAGAACAGCTGACTTCACTCAATGACTTGCCTCTTTATGGAGATACTCGTTGGGGTCTCTTTCCTCCACTCAGTGACTGATTTTCATGGAACATACAGGAATTTCATATCTTTGAGATTGCTAGCCTTCCGTCAAACCTGGCCAGCAGGTTCAGAAGTTATTACTGGGAGACAGGCAGTGTGGTCACACACATTTTGTTTCTTAGGCAACCAGCCTAAAAATAAACCATCTCAGTGGTTATCTGAGGTTACCCACCTTCTGCCAGACTGCTTTCAAAATCCTGTTGGACTTGCTATTTCCAGATGCCTAAACAGAGACATGGGTGATAAATGCCTCTCTTTATCTAACATGGATATTCATACATTTAGGTAACTATATCCCTCCTATCACTGGACCCTTTCAGCTCTCTATTTATGTTTGCCCCTGTTCTTGGATGGCAGCTTGTGTATATAATTTATTTCTGTATCACTTCCAAACTGGACCCTGAAACCTGCTCTAGCTGGAGTTGCATATAAAAGGCATCCCTCTGAGGTTCTGTCTTGTTTAGGATAGAGTTGCATATCTTTTGCAGATCATATTGGATAACACATACCACCATACATACAAATGAAACACATCACCAGTAACCAAATGTCATGAAGTCAAACCTAGTTTTGAAATAGGGAAGCTTTCCACCTCCAAACTTCTAATTCTTTTTTGTTTGTTGATGAACAGTCCCAGAACAGATATCTACACAAACCCTTTCTGTTGTCTGAAGCAAGTACTTTGATGACTAGATAAAACTGTACCTAGATTTAGCTAACCTGTTCTCCAGCTAGTCTGTCAAATGACACAGTTTTATTCCATCTCTAGAGGAAATAATCATTATCTCGTAGAGACTGAGTTGAAACATTTAGCATTTGTGAATGTAGGAAATGTGCACATGCATATACATGTTACATATATCACTCCTGACCCAGGTGGGCACCGATGTTTATGAGCCACCTGGAACTGCCCATAATATTTCCCACTTAACCCTGTAGTCCTGTTTTTTCTGAGCACCTTGCATTCAGACATCTTCTTACTTGCTGAATTCTGGTTTTTCTGCAGCCCTTCAGGCTCTTTCTACCCCACCTGAGGTGGCCACCCAAGTTCAGCACTAGCTATATCATCTGTAAGGCATGGGCAGCCCTTGTGCTGCCCCGATGCTGCACTAGCAAATCCTTAGCTGAAGCAGCATCCAGCTCTGCTGTGGCTTTTGGAGTAGGGGGTAAACAAGGAGACAGCTCAGAGGAGAGCAGAAAGCATGACAAGGTGGTCCCACAAACTCCACTGGGCAGGAAGGGCTGTAACATTTAGACTTGCTTTGTACAGAGAAAGAGCCGCGGAGGAGGGACATCCACCAATAGGCGAATGTTACAACAAAGACAGCAGTGGTCAAATGCCTGTTTTTTCCAAGGTGGGACAAAAAGAAGCCATCTAAATTTGCAAGAAACAGACTGAAGCTAGACTTGAGAGCAAACTGCCCAAGTGAAAATGAGTAACCACAGGGGAAAGGCTGGCCAGAGAGATTATGCAATTCCTACCTTTGGAATGGGGGTATTCTGGATGGTTTTACGGACAGGATAGACAATATCTGCTAGGGCTAGCCTAGATATAATTCACCCCTTAGATCTTGCAGAGGGTTGAATAAATAAAAGCATCTTTGCTCAGCTTCATCCCTGTGTTTTCTAGCCTAAGGAAGAAACAAATACTGAAAGTTGGACCTACTGTCATTTGTGAACTGGTATGGGGCAGTCAGTGTGGTCAGACAGTCCGTTCATGCCTGAAGGTTTCTGAAGACTGAAAAGAAAGGGAAGAAAATTAAGGTAAAGCAGAGAACAAAAAGGATCCTGAGAAACGGTGATAAAATCTTTAAAGTATGGAATGGAGAAACTTTGGGGAATTAAATGGAAAGAAAAGATGTATGCGGGAACCCTGCCCTTCTGACACTAGATGGCTCTGCAGCCCCGAGGAAAGCTTACCTTTGCTGGCCATGCTTCCTTTTCTTGGGAAAATAAAAGTAGCAAACGGATGCAAAGGTGATAAGAATGCTTCCAGTCTGTCTTTAATAAAGAGGAGAACCACTGCAACTGCAGACCTTCTCTCCTAGATTAAGGAGTTTAATTATACTAACGTATTTTGATTGCGTGTGCTTCGTGTTTCATAATAGCCTTTAAAATATTTTATTGAAGGTTATTGGATGCATTGTGAAGTATACATTGCATTGATATACCTGCAATATAAAGTTGGATTAGTTGAAGTACAAAGAAAGTAAGTTTTAACTACTTACTTAACATACCATAGATAATGTGAACATGAAGTACTGTCAACTTTATATTTCATTTGTTAACTCTTTTTACATAAGTTATTTTAAAAATTAATCACGTCCATTTATGCTCAAGGCTGCTTCCCAAACCTGCTCTAATTTGTGTATGGGTAGAGGTTTTTTCTGGAAATCAATGCCCTTACGATACTGGTTCATGGAAGAAGAGGGTGTGAAATGAGGTGAACCTAAATGGTTGAAAATCAAAGTCCCCAAGTCCTCCTGCCATGCCAGAGCACCAGAGCTGGCGCTTCTCTCTTTCATCAGCAGCTGCTCCATAGTGGGGCACGTTCATAAGCGGAGGGAGCACAGGCTCTGTGTGTTGCACTGAAGCCGGCGGCTCCCATTTGTGTGGGGACTTGGGCGGAGAAGTTCAGGGCAGTGACTGCTTTCTGAACAGACACAAGTTGAGATTTATGTCTCAGAACTAGTTTCTCAAAACCTGTTTGCTTTCAGCAAAAAGCAAGCCCTAAATTAGTAGTTTGTGTAAATTTCAGTTTGAATTATTTTTCTTTCCCCACGTGTGATCTTCTTCTCTCTCCTGCTTAGTTTTAAGAGAGTTGGACTGCTCCGATGGCTTGGATCTCACCGCACAGTCTGTACAGTACTGGCAGAATCAAACATTTTAGTAAGAATCACTAATATAATATCAGGTCTGACCAGTTTTACAGAAGCAAGGGAGCAAGCAGTGAGCTGATACGGTACCAGAATACCAGGAGAACTGAATGGAGTTTGGGTTTGGGCGACTTTAATAACCTGACTATAATACAAAATTTTTAAACAGCAAGCAATGCAACTCCATAAATAAACATGCTCATTGCCAAAAATTTATATGCTTTTAACAATTATTTTTTGTAAGTGCTTTTACTTGTATCAGAGAGGTAGAAGGAGATCCACTGAAGTCACTGAAGAGCTTTCTAGCTTCTGTCGTCAAGCATCAGCACTCAGAAAACCATTAGCATGAGGGTAATTTGGTTTTGGAAGAATTTGGATTCACTTGGCGCAGAGACTGGCCTTCTGTTATATTAAGCTTTAAAAAAATTCCTCAGATTTTTGTCACTTTCCAGTTACCTTTCTTATTTTTGTTGGTCTCCTGGTAGGGAACTACACCTTTATCGGTCTATCCAAAGCACTGCTGCTAGGGAAGGTCACCTTCCTTTTCTGCGGTTCTTCCTTTTTCACCTCACCCCAAAAGCTGTCACTGGCTTCCTGTCTCTTGGTGCATCATATCAAAATCCCTATTTTCTTATTTTCAGGGGTTTGTCTACTATTATCTGTATATATTCAGGTTCTGTATTTTATGAAATGGAATTACACAAACTTGTATAAATGGCTTATTTTTAGAAGCTCATTAAAGCTCCTAATGCAAGTATTTGCCAATAACATGAATGATATGCTTAAGTGATATTTGAACTTGTTATTTACATTGTGATTTACGAATAAAAGTTTTCTCATTGCACTCCTTAGAAATCTGGTTCAGAGAGAAACATTTATTCAGACTGTGAAGTTTAAAAATCTCTTATCCATTATCCAGAATAATGTAATATCCAGGTAGGGTTTCTCTTAGTATTGTGCCTATCACCTGTTCCATTCTGCAATAATCTCTTAGTGATGGCTTAACTAAAAAGATGCTCTGTATCAGAGTGAGGAAGGGAGTAATAAAAGTCCAGAAGCAATATGGGTGAAGAAGGCGTTTCTGAGAAGGCAGAGGGCATTGGGGCCTGTGCAAAGCTAGGCAGGAGACCAGTGTGTGTTATGACTCCTCTGGAGTCTCCTTCATGTACATGAGTATGTATATTTGAGTATATATACTCAAATCCATGTATATGAGTGTTCAGAATCATATACATGGATTTAAGCACAGCAGAGATACAACTTCATTTAGTTCCCTCTCTCCATGTCAGATGATTCCCCTTTAGTAGCTGCTTGCTCACATTTGTTGCCTTCTATCCACCTTCCATCTTCTCTTTTTGCATTACCAGCAGGGAAATCCCTGCTGAGAGCACCAGACCCTGACATGCTTATAGGGCATGCTCTGCTGGGAGATGAGATTTGAACTAATAACCTCCACTTTGTTGTTGCTCAAAGACTACATCAGTTAGAAAATATCCAGTGTTTTCCTCCTAAAATCCTGATTACAGTCTTATATACAGCACTAAGTACTTCTTCCTGGGCCAGGCAAGATGTCTCTGTTTCAAGATATAATATTTACTTTTACATTTCTTGGAGTGTTTCTGTTAGCTTTTTGTGCTCTCCTGGGAAACCGCAGTTTTGTCACTACAGCATCAAGTCCCAGTCTCGATGCTGTGGAAGAAAAATGTGAAGCAGCTGATGGAGAGTTGTTGGTCCTATTAAGTAGTCTTAATTTTATTATTTTGTGTATGCACTAACACTGGAGCACAGAAGCAGGATCGGATCCCACAGCACTAAGCAAGCACTGTGCAGAATGGGAACTGAGACACAGTCCCTGCATCCAAAAGATTCACACCAACCTGTTTTCCTAACAATTGAAGCTAGTGCCTTTTTTCCATGTGCTGAAAGGGACTTAACAGATAATATGAAGGAAGGATCCTGCTTTAATAGCTTGGGATCAGATGGTTCAGTACCCTGGAATACCACAGGAATTATTGTGCACAAACAATAATCCTGATCTGTAGCAGCCACAGAAGTTTAGTGTGAGCTTTGAAGGCATATGCAAGGGAGAAGAAGCAGAGGACCATTTTTCTCAGTGTAAAGCAGAGGTAGTGGAGGCCATGTACAGGTCTGTGAACACATTTTAGGAGGGATATTACAGTTCAGGAGAAAATGCAGAAGAGGGTTTCAGTGAAAGCAGGAGAATGGAAAAATGAAAGGAGGTTTGATTATGGTGAGTTTACCTTCACAGGGAGAAAAACCTAGGGCCCAGAGGCATAGTGAGAACTGGCAGCTGGAATCCAAAGCCATGTATATCTGATCAGAGTGTTTGACCAAGGGCAATTATCAGTGACAGCAGAGTGCTGGGAAGTGGTGAATTCTCTACCTCTTGCTGACTTCAGATGAGTGCTGGACTGCTTCTGGGAACTGCTGAGGCAGGAGCACTCTCAGGATAAGAAATGGCAACGCAGCAACAGTGGAGGTGAACGTGCAGCATGACAGACCCCTGCTCAGCCAGGTTGTGTTGAGGGATGCTGTGGATAAGGAGCACCCTAGCAGTACCAAGAGGCAGATGGCACACCACATCCCACCTACATGGGTGTATCAGTCTTCACGTTGGCCATACACCAACTGGAGTAGGTATCAGTATCGGACTCCATGCAAATACGCTCAATTAAGCTTGAGGTTATCATACATGTATCAGATCATTATAGTGAAGTAATGATCCTCTCTAGCTCACTAGTAGAGCCAGGCTGGTTACAAAGGAGTCATCATAGCCATTGCATCCTGCTGAGAAACCAGGAGTGCTAGTTGGTTAGAACTAGTTTGTGTCATGGTTCCTTGGCTGTCTCCACCCAGGCTGAGTAGCACACAGCACTCCTCACTCCATGTGATAGAGGAGCATGCAGTCAAGTGGGGAAGAGACTGCCCAATATCCTGGGCTAACACCCAAAACTGCATACTCCTTACCCTTGCTGCCATGCTTGTGTCTGAAACGTGGCCATAATATCTTAGTTTAAAAATTTATTGGAGTGTAACAGCTGTTACTTTGTCCCCTTGGGCTTTTTTAAAATAACAAACTCTCCAGCAACTCTGCATTTAAGAGCTGACCCAGCTGCAGCCCCAACTGAAGGCCAAACAGCTACAACAAACCTAATTCTGTGCTGTGATTTGAGGGGAAAAGAAACACAGCAAGCTTGGTCAGAGTTAGGCTGTTCAAATAAAGCTGCATGAACTTTCACACTTTATATTGTTTGTTATGATGTTTTCAAAATGAACCACAGATGTTTTACTTTGTTGGGTTTTTTTCCCCCCTGGTTGAGTCACCTATTATCCAGGCCAGATCTGGGCAGCTCAAACAGGAGTCACAATGAAGTTTCCAAAAGAAGGTCAATAGTTTATTTGATTTTTGGATAAGCTGCACATACCCAAAAAGATAATGAAATAACATATTCTCTGCTAATGACATGGCGTAAAATGTTGGGAAGTAATGGATCCTATCTGAACTGCTCGTGTTCCCCATCACTTCAATTGAGTCAACGAGGATGAGTTAGGATTGAATTTTGCTCAAAGCTTCCAGCTTTTCTTCTGGTTACAATGTAGCAGTACAGGAGACTGAAAAGTTTCTGAGGCAATCTTTGATCTTAACTATATATCTTCAGCCCTCTTGAGCAAGTGGGATCCCATCAAGCAAATCAAATTGGAAACATTACGTAAACTGCCAATGTGACGGCAAATGAGCAAAGACGTGCTCTGAAGAATGCCAAGTGGCACAACAGGGCATGGAGAAACCCCTTACTTTTCCTTTTGGAAAAAAAAAAAATCACATATTCTCTGACAAAACAGATCTCTGTCTGGCAACATGTTCCTGCAGCATCCTTTGGGGATGACACTGTTCTGCCGAAAAAAAGACAATTCTCTGGCAAGAGTTAACCTGACTCTCATTCAGTAGTCTGCTGAGTCCTTCCTAGAAATGAGAACGGAGATCTGCCTACAGAGTGTTGCTTGAGAGTAGTAGATGTCAGTCCATCTGAAACAAAAGTTCCCATCCAAACACATCCCCAGGTTTTTTACTGCAGGCTTCGTTTGTTTTTTGTTTTCAGAGAGCTGTGTAATAACGCATCCAGATCCCCAGAATACATGTTATAGTTTTAACAGAGCATTGTCCTTGGAAAGTTTTCAAAGTGTTTCTGTGTAATTGCAGTATCTGTAGTTAGCATACTCAAAACCAGTGTGATTCATTTCCTGCCCAGTGGCTATTTGTTTTTTGTACTTTTTTTTTCCTTGGCTCCACCTTTACAAATATAATGGAAAAATCACTACTTATAGATAATGAAAGTGAAGGAATTAAAAATGAATGCATATAGCAGAGAATGTCAGCCACAGAAAGTTGCTTGCAAATGCCACTGCAGGGCAATATTTTGTATTAAATAGCTGTGGTCAGTGCCTAAGTCTTTGCAGTTAGGTGGTCAGTAATTTGGAACCAGCCAGACCCTTGGGTTACTTCTACAGCGTAAGTTCCTGAACAGTGAAAAAAAAAAAAAAAACCAAACAACAAAAAACCCCAGACTTGTTATTGATTGATAATAGATACTTCTGTATATTTTGGTTTAGGGTGAATCTGTGCTAATCCATAATGCTTTTTATGTCTAGTCATTAGTGATTTCTTGTTTGAAAGCACAGTGTCTCTGCAGGTTGTCAGATGCCACATACACAGGTGAGGTCTGGGGAACAGAGCATTGCTTGTGACATCTGAGCCTTACCAAGTTCAGAGTCTGTCAAACCCAGGTCCATGGTAATAAAGTACACCTTGTTACGTTTTAGAAAACTTGCCTATATTTGGCCTATTTTTACTGAAGAAAGATAGAAAGAAGTCGTCAAGCTCTTCTAGGCAGTCAGGCCAAAGCAGCCAGTAGCAAAACAGGAGGCTCAGAAGGCTTTAACCAAAGCATTCACCTATTCCTATGGCTCACCTTGTGTGTTTGTATGTCTTAGGAAATCACTTTGCAATGCCAAGGGCCAGGCTTTGCTTTGATGAACTGATACTGGCAGAAAAGCAGCAGAAAAGCAAGAAGTACTCATCATGAAGATACAGGAGCAGTCACCAGACTTTCACCTCACTGCTTCCAGAGAAGTGAAGCTAACAGGAGGGAACAAATGTTTGGAGTTCTGTGTAAAAGGTCTAATCTCATTCCTATTTGAATTCAGGAAAATTCAAGAGAAAGAGGCAATGGATTTCTTGAGAAGTTTGTATCTGTTTATATCTACAAGTTTATATTTGATACATGACTCCATCCCCTTATTTTCTCTTCCTGGAGAGCCCTGAGCTTCAGGTAGTATTAGCTAGTATCAAGGACTGTGACTAATTTCTTGTGGAAAGATACCAGGACTTTGTGGTCCTCTTGAACCAAGAATGAACAAATAGTAAACCTTAAACGTGGTCCATGATGTATGAATTTAAAGAAGCACTCAGATAAATGCTGGATGTTTAGTAGAAGAGTAGAGAAGTAGAAGAGTAGAGAACCTGAAGGCCTCACAAAAATAACACAGGAAAGGTATTTTGCGTGTGATGCTTTTTAAAGCATGGATAAAGTCAACAAACTCTTGGAGAAATGGGAAGCCCAACTGCAACACTTCTAGTCTGGAAAAGCAGGAACAGCAGCCTGGCTGGTACCAACTAGAAATATGGAGGCATTAGGAAACCTCTGCCTAATTTGGCTCTTGCTAGCAGAAATTAGTTCCTACAAAGACTTAAGAAACAAACAAAAATACTTCCTGAAGGAAACCAGAAGTCCTGCAGGCTATTGTAGAAATCATCCACAAGAATAAAGGATCAGGTTAGTTTTATGACTATTATGACTCTTTTCCAATCTGTTTCTAACCATGGAAAGGGGAGAGACTGAATCATCCCACTTCAGGTACTGCAAAGATCACAGAATTACAGAATGGTGAGGCTGGCAGGAACATCTGGAGATCATCAGCAGGTTACCCCCCTGCTCAGAGGAGGTTGCTCACAGCCATGCCCAGTCAGATTTTGAATATCTCCAAGGATAGAGACTCCACAGCCTCTCTGTGCAACCTATGCCAATGCTCAGTCACTCTCACAGTAAAGAAATGTTTCTTGATGTTCAGAGGGAACTCCCGAGATTCAGTTTGTGCCCATCGCCTCTCGTTCTGCCACTGGGCAGCACTGAGAAAAGCCTGACTCCCTCTTCTTTATTCCCTCCCATCAGGTATGTATACACATTGCTAAGATCCCCCTGAGCCTTCTCTTCTCCAGGCTGAAATGAGTCTCAGCTCTCTCAGCCTTTACTCATATAAGTCCTTTAATCACCTTCATGGTCCTTTGCCAGACCCACTCCAGTATGTCTGTGTCTGTATGTCTCCTCACTGTTGAGGAGTGGAAGGGAAGGATTCCCCCTTCAGCCTGTTGGAGACACTCTTCCCAGTGCAGTCCAGGAGGCTGTTGACCTTCTTGGCTGCAAGGGCTTATTCCTGGCTCATGTTCAACTTGGTCTCCACCAGGACCCTCAAGGCCACATCCGTAGAACTGCTTTCCAGCCCTCTGGCCCCCTGCCTGTACTGGTGTCTGGGTTATTCCTCCCCAAGTGCAGGACTTCAAGTTTTGCCTTGTTGAACTTCATGAGGTTCCTGTCAGCTCATTTCTCTGGCCTGTCTAGGGCCCTCTGCATGGCAGCACAATGATCTGGCATATCAGCCACTAATCCTGATTTTGTACTGTGCAAACATGCTGAGTGTGTGCTCTGTCCTATCATCTGGGTAATTCCTTAGATGGGAGCACCTGTCAATACCCTTGCATGAACAGTGCATCTCATGGTGTCACAGAACAGTTCCCTGGAAGACAGAATTAATCACCTGGATGGTGTATAGACCATCAGTGTGTGGCTTGGAGATGGCCAGCAATATGAGCAACTGAGGGAAACAGACGAGAGTGAAGACAAAGGCATGGGGGCGTGGGGTTGAGAGGGAAATAGATGACTCTATCTGAGCTGCTGGAGGACCACCAAAGTCACATATTCATAGCGGATAAGAAAGCTACCAAGGATTTCCAGGATAAACTGGCAATGGACCAACTTACAGGCTTTCACCTGGTCTTCAGCTTGTAGACCAAGGTCAGTGGACAAACGCCAAACGACTCAGAATGGCTCTGGAATTTGCCATGTTACTTACATTTTTTGTTGTAGTAGTGCACCAGAAAAGGAAGCAGGTGCTAGCAAGGAAGATGGGTGCAGATCATTATGAGCCTAGTAACTCCAGCTCTGTGTCTTGCTGAGAATCAGCAGTTCTGGTATGACTCATGACAAAGTATGAAGAATGAGAAAACAATTAAATTCAGTTTGTAAGGGGCAGAAGAGGATGGAGCATCAGAAATACGAATCACTCTCTGAAGTGAATAAGGGAAGGGCAATGGAGCAGAAGGGGATGTATCTGAGGGTATGAATGTCAGCTTTATGGCTAAGCCTGGATGAGTCAAAAGCAACTGTAGGTTGCTTTTGTGAAATAGTGAAACTGTAGGTTTCACTATTGAGTGCACAATGCATAAGAATAGAAAACACTGTGGTCATAAGACATGAAACATCATCCGGAAGCTGAGTGAATCTGGCAAAAACTGGGGTTGAAAACCAGACATCTCATTGCTCAGGGAAGAGGTCAACTCAAAAATCAATTTGGACAGCATCACAGCTTCTGATTTGTCGTAAAAGCTGAGAGTAGTATAATACACTGGCAAATCCAAACATGAAGGTTAGTTTTAAAAACTGGTTTTTGCAATGGCTGGGCAATTTTCAGCAAAACCACGTTAACCTGCTTTCAGAAACTCCTATAGCATCTGCTCACTGTGAAAGGTACCTTGCAAAGCAAAATCGGGGAACTATCAAGATGCACCCTGAGACCAGCACCTTGACTGGCTTTAGCTGCTGAAGTTCTTGTGGAGGTGAAACAAGGAATGTGATTTTCTTGTAGATAGTCACTATCCGACAAAGGCAATCAACTCCATCACTGGATTTTCCTCCTAATCTGCAGGACCCCCTACGTTGGCCAACCATCTATATGAGGAGAGTATCCGCTGTACATGCAGCCATGCATATCCACACTTCTCTCTGCTCCCCTGGCACCCCCAGGCTGTTCTGCAGCTGCCACAGAGATTGCGTAAAGCCTGGAGAAGTCTCTTTAAACGCACCCTGCTCTCTGCCTGTTGCAGCAGTCTGGCCAAGAATTTGAAAAGGATGTTCTTGCTTTATTACAAGCATCGCTACTAGAGAAAACCTGGGCTGTGTTTACTCTGTTTTTTGCTGTGTGAAAAAAAATTATCACTGATCTCAGTTGGAGCCATTTGATGGTTTCTTTCTGAGCTCACTTTGCTCCCAATTCAATAAGAACTAAAAATAATAACATGGATAATCTAATTGCAGATCAGTAGATATCCTGACCACTCTCAGTCTCAGAACATGTATCCCACGTACACTAGAAGCACACGCAGTGCGTGAGCTTCCTAGCAGCAGTAGCTTTTCACCTAGAACAAGGGTGACATTTGCGAACCACAAAGCCTATCAATGTTGTCCCGCTCAGTTGATATAGTGCAGAGACTTTCTTAAAATAAATAACAAATGTTGATCTCTCTCCCTGATTGCATACCATGGCCAAGGGAAAAAAAAAAAAGTTTAAACCCTTGAATTTCATATGCACTGGAGAAATCTTGGAGAAAAGAAAACAGGAAAGCATTTGTAATATTAAAAATAGATTGCTTCCTGGAAGTAAGAACCCTGATGGTCTTGTTGACTTGTTTTTTTCATGTTAAATGCCATATCATACAGAAGCACAGCCAGTCAGCTCCTGATTTTATTTGAAATTTGCCTGAAACCCCCGAATTTATATGGTGCATTTTAGACTTTGGTTTGATTCATTTGTATTTATCTTTCTGTAATACATTTCTGTGTAAAAGATACTGTTTTAGACTGTGATGTGAAAGACTGACTTCAGAGCCCCTAGAGAAGTAACTTAGCCTTAAAAGTCATCAGTAAGTAGGAAGAAGATAAATATTCCCTTAGATAATTGATGTTCAGGAAAATAAGTGTCATTCTGAAGAGCTGGGCATTCCCAGGGGAATTGCTAACAAGGAATATTGCTGGAAATGGTAGCAATTTCCAAAAAGGTAAAAACATTAAGTATACCTACAGGCTACACTGCTACTTAAAACATGCATCAGGGCTTTGTACCCAAATTCATACAGCCATCTCCTTCGTCCTTATGATTTTACAGCATGGCACCCCAGCTAGCAGAAGCCTTTGAGACCACAACAGCCTCATGGTCCACTGTCCTTATCAGTTTCCCAGGCAGTAAAAGGCAGGTTTACACGTGTGGTTTGATGTCAAAGCCTTGCAGCTCAACTATGAGGAACAGACCCCTCGCTGGGTAATTGTGAGCTGTTGGTGGAGCTTTCTTGAAGGAAAAGTCCACCTTTAGAGATGGGGACATCAGCTCTCTCTCTGCAGCTGTGAAGCCCACTTGCAGATTTCAGCAGGCAAACCTTACCTCTCAGCATCAGCTGAAGTGAAAAACTCACTTCTTTGTCCTGGTAATCCATTACTACTGCATAGATAGAACAAATGAATACAGTGCAAACTTGTTATAAAATGGGACCACCAGGACTGTATGAGGACTTACATGCTGGCAGGTAAATGCCCAGGGAGTAACAGTCGCCCAAATGCAGACACCAGAGAAAAGTCATGTTGCTAATTGCATTGCATACTCTTTCTTCTGATTTTTGCCTTCCCAAGTTCTCAAACTTACAAGTGAAAAACAGGTAGCTAGAGGAACACCTGGAGATAGCTTTTGATTTTGATACTCATCAACTTAGTCTGTTACTCTGCAAAAATGGAGTTAGAAAATACACTTTTTAAATTAATGTCCCTTCAGATTTAACCTTGTCTATCAATTACATCTTAAATACACTTTTTTGGACAAAAAATCAGTGTAAATGTTAGTTATGCTGTTGTAGTTTTCTACTTGGGAAGGATTAAAATGAGGGATATTTTTTTCCCTAAAAGGTTTTCTTTAAATATAAGATTTTCTTTACAATTTCATTTAAAAAAAATATCATTCTAATATTACTTGAACATTTTTCCTCTTGCAGTTTCTTCTCAAGTCCTTCTCTCAGGTTTGTCAAGGCAAGGAAAGAAAATGAATTTTCTTCTGGTGACTGGGTAGTTGTGGGTCCTTCTGCTCCCAGGAAGATCCTGGTGTAAAAGACCCATGAGGAAATGGGAAGACATTTCTCATGCAGCTTTTCTGCAGTGCATTTTTTTTCACCACTGAAGACAATGGTGATTCCTGCTACGTTCCAGCCTACAAAAGCTGACGGTCTGCAAATGTCGCTAAAGATGTTGTGAATTTTGGCATGTGGGAGTCTTTTCACTCAGCTGCCGAGGTATGTTTAGCTCCAGAAGTGTCACGAATGCCAGCACAGGGCTTGGCTGCCAGAACAGCCATGCACTCAGTCTGTCATTACTAATCTCTGCACTTCATTTTCTCACCTGTAAAAGAGGGAGAGGACATTTTCAAGCCTTCACATGAACAGCTTCACAGGACCCTGCACAAGTACACCTTCTTTAATTTCTTTTTTAATTTTTGCTTTACCTCAGCTGTTGTTGGTTGTCATTATATCACAGTGGAAAATATGTCTACAGAAATAAATATTCTGAATAACATCACATATTCTACTAAAACTTTTGCCATAGACATTTCTGAGTTTCAATGGCAGCTTGAAGTGCATTGTGCCTTGCTGTCCTGTTGATCCCTGAAGTACAGACTAATTCCCCATGAAATTGTTTATACATACCTAAGTTGTGTCCTCATGCTTCGGCTTGGATAAACATTGGCCAAAGTGGTTTATATGCTAAGGTTGTTTTCCTTCTGAAAGATGATCCCTAAAGTAACTTCAATCAAAGGACGTGCAAAAATGAATGATGATTTTTTTTTTTTCCAAGGGTCTTTCAACAGATTGGTTTAAGGCACAATTCTTCAGTTATGCTCAGTCGTTCTATGTATGAATCACTTGTTTCTTGCTGTTAATTACAAGTTTTTATTAGTCAAACTTCTTTTTTTCTGTGAAAATATTGCACCTCAAGATTAGGACACTGTCAGTCATTTTTATTAACTAGATAAACACAATGTTTTATTTCAAAAGCATGGAGCTTAATTCCAGGACAGATGAGGTAAGTGCTAATGACATCCAAATGGTGACGGTAAAATCCGTTTATCCATGTGTAAGACTATGAACTCTTATGCTTTAAGTGCATGGACATGGCTTGGTGTTAAAATCTCATCCCTCCAAGCACATCTCATTTCACACTCCTGAGCCCCTGGGACCTGTCCCTGCAGGTTAAGATGTAAACCCCTGACCAGCCAGAGTGATCTCCACGTGTCGTGCTTCTCAGTTAATTCACTGCTAGAGCTGTGTGGGAAAAGACAGTAAAGGCAAAAGAAAATGAGGCTTCCAACTATCCAAACTGGCTGGAGGAAAGGGAATGAGAGGGTGCTCTCTTACACTTTTTTCTCTCTCCAAAGCCCTTGAGGTGATTGTCCTAATTATAAAGTTCAGCTTGGCCAATGCAATGAGACAGACTTTGCCCAACTGTTACTTTTGGTTCATTTTTGCTGCACCTCTCCAGTCTTTCTGAGTAGTAGGTGAAGGACATCACTTTCCCAGGCCAGTTGTCTCCACCCTTGAGCCCATGGTTGATGACTTCTCAGCCTTACTTCCCAGGGGAAAAGAAGCAAATGTTCAAGAACGATTTCAAACTCTATTATGTCCCTGCAAATGTGAATTGGGTTATTGCAAAACTTGTCTCCCCTTATGTTTATAAAATCTTGAAAACTAAATTAAAATAAATCAAAATTACCACTAAGAGTAAAAACACAACAGGAACTTGACTTAGAAAATGGAAGAAAACCAGATGATCAGATAAATGCAAGCTAGCAGGAGCAGAAAAAGAAGAAATCATCTGTTTTACAGAATAAGGAACGCAGTGTTGGGAACCACTTTCAACTTTTAGAGTGCCAATACCACGCACAAAACCTAGGGCTGGTCAAGATGTCCCGCTCACAAAGGGGTGAGTACATCAGTCCCTTTAAGGGTGGATTCCTGGGATTTTAACAGCTGACAAAAAAGAAGATCCTATTTCTTTGGAGAAATTCACCAAATGTTTCAAAAAGGGGCTGTGGCATAGCTTCTGAATCATGAAGCAGAACAAGACTTCCTGCCTCAGTGTGGTGGTATATCCCTTTCACCACTCAGATGGTACAGGCATCAGAATTGAAAGCAACCAGTGATAACATAGCAGATATTCTCTCTGTAACAAAAACATGGGTGGCTTCTGAGTGAGGCAACATACCAGAAGGATGTATTTGGTGTGATATATTTTATCACTTCTGTGAGCTAGTAGATGATTTATAGATGACAGAATTTCTATCTGCCCCTTTTCATGTAAGCTTGACTGTTTTTTTTTCTCAGAAAATAACTGAAAGTGTGTACATTTTTGCAGAAAGTACTCCAAATGGTGTGAGTTTGGAAACATCAGTCAGACCTGACCGCAGTCATTCGATAACATAGAATTCATTCCTTTTCATGGTAGTTCAGCATTACAACAGAAAATATACATATATATTTATAGTATGAGTTTGTAGAAAATGTATACAGATAATGTAACAACTGAAATAATATGTTCTATTTCAGTTTGGAGTTTGTCAAAAGTGTTTTTGAGATTTTTGGAAAGCTTCTTGTCAAAATAGACATGGTCCTATGAAATAGTTCCAATTTTACTAGAGCAGAATTGTTCCATGGAAAGATTTTTTGCTGAAATATTTTCTCAGTACAAACTAACACTCTGAGTCATATAATAATTTAGGATTGAAGGAAGCTCCAGTGTTCATCCAGCTTCAAAGTTAACTTCAAAGTTAGATCAGATTATTCGGGGCCTTGTCTCCATCAAATTTGTAAAATCTGCAAGGTTGCTTCTCCGAGTAACCTGCTCCAGTGCTTATAGTGAAGAGCTTTTCATTATATCCATCTGAAATCTCCCTTGCTCTTACCTGTGACCATCTCCTCTTGTCCTTTCATACTGTACCTCCAAGAAGAACCGGGCTCTTACTTCTCTCTGTGCCACAACAGTTAGCTGAAGACAGCAGTTAGGTGCCCCTGAGCCTTTTCTTCCATAGGGTAAACAAACCCAGCTCCCTCAGCATCTCCTCATTGCTGGCTTGTGTTCAACTTCTTGTCCAGCAGGTCCCCCTTTTTCCACAGAACTGGTCCCAGCCCGTGCTGCTGTGTGGGGTTACTGCACCAGGACACAGGACGTCTCAGTTCTTTGCAGGTCTTTGTCAAGCTTTGTGAGGTTCCTGTTAGCCATGTTAGGCCATTCTCCCGCCATCTCAAGATCTTGCATGAGATGGCCTGGAACGGCCGGGGATGGTATGACAGTCCCCAGAGTTTCTGTGCGACACATCACGCTACTCATATATCAAATCCCCTGCGACTATGAAAGGCATACTGACTTCCAGTGATTGTCAGTGCGCTTTGCCTGTGGAAAGGTATTGAGCACCATGTATTGAGCATCATGTTTTATTGTTTCCTTCTCAAGAAACACAACCATATCTAAATACACTTGGGAACGTATGTGCCCTGTGACTATTTTCAGACATCCAGAAACTAGGATGTCTTAAAGCCAAAGCAGAGAAAAATGCTTATCTAGTAGCCAGGACTGCTTAAGGTGATGTTGCTGACAGGCACCCCCATCTCCCTTATTCCTTTTTGGAATAATGGCTTTTAAGTTTTAGGACTGATTTAAATGCATAATGCTGTCTTTTTTCTTTTTCTTTTTTTTTAATGAGGGAAATGATATAATATCTCTTTCAGCTTGATATTATGCTGGTGAAATGACAACACTTACATTAATCTCAAGGAGCAGAAACTGACTTTCTTATTATCCCTCATTTGCCATATATTACAATGGGAAGAAACCCACTTAACTGATATACTACCTAATGGATGAGCAAGGAGGCTGTAGAAAGGTAAGCAGCAGTAATAACAGTTGTAATGGTAGCAATCAGAAGCCAATAAAACACATCTGACCTGACCTCAATTAACACCGACATGGACTCTTATTTTAGCAGTAATATCAGGTGACTGCTACAACATAGTTAAAGCCCAGAGGTCTGTTTTCAAGGGATGCTGGTGACAGTTTTGTTTTCAAAACAAACAATTAGAGGCCACAAATCAGGATACCCAGCTGAAATGTGGTCTCCTGAGGATCTCGCGATCCTGAGCTTGAGCTTTCAGATAAACACAGTGCTGCTACAGAGAGAGTCACGTTGCTTTTTTCATTCCAGATGATAAACAGGTGTAATGTGCAATTTTAAAATCCAGCCAGGAGTGGAGCAAACATCTACAGCTGGGATGACACAGGCTCTCTTCCAATTTATAAGGGCAGATAATATAAGATACTCACTGAGTAGCAGGCTTAACCTTTCAGGTTAGAAAGTTCAAACCAATTTGTTGCAGAAAGCTTAAGGCTTATATTAACAAGTCTCAGGAAGGGTCTGGCCAAGGATAGGGGCTTTGACTAACAGTGATATGGAAACTCCTACAGTCAAGAACAACATTCACGGTGGGTAAAACTCAGGCTGCACCTACATTCCTTCAAAATTGTTCCATTTTGAAGGAATATTTTGGAAGCAAATCTTCCACTCTCCCCGATGGGTGAACACTTCCGTCATGTTGGGGCACTATTGTAGAGTGTGCAAACTGAGGTCCCTTCAGATGACACCAGACAGAAAGGTGAGCTCTAGAAACACAGCTGATGTGTCCCAGCCACTGATGGATATTCAGGCTGAGACCAGACTAGAAATAGCTAAAACCAACCTCCTCTCCCCACACACAATGTGGTCCCTGAGTCCTTAGCACCAGCTGATTCACTCTACAGAGCTGCATTCATGCTAATGCGGAGGTAATCTTACAGATAATTTTTGCTGGTCAGCACAAACAAGAGTACTTACTTGCATGAAATTACCCAGGTACAATTGCAAAAAGCCAAGAAATATTATCCAGGTTGATGAAAGATTTATCCACCTTCTGAGAGATTAAATTTGAGCCTGCATTTTTTTCATGGCTAACCAGCATTTGCATGGAAGGTTATCCTCCACACAGCAGAGTTTCAGCTAGAGTGCTTGTCCTTCCCAGGATGATATCTCACATGTTGGAAAAAGGCTCTCAGAAGCAGTCTGGGGCCAAATCAAAACCAAACATGTCTCTTCTACAGATCTCAACTGGATGTGGGAGCCTCGGTGTTTCTGAGGATTCAGGCACTTGTTCTGAGCTCTCCAAGGGTCAAAATATGAAATTCCCCATGCTGGTCTCCTCCCAGTACCTGAAAGGCAGTAGGGCTTATGCAATGGTATAATGTACGTAAGGATGTAATGGTGGCCTCAGGCTGGACTGGCTCCTCCTTCCTGTACTAACTGCAGCAGAAAGCTCGCAAGAGACAGGGTGAGAACAGTGCAGAGCCCGGCCTTTCAGTGCAGCCAATCCAAGCACGGATCATGGTTACTGCATGTGAGTAATGAATAATCCAGGATTAATTGTTACAGTCATCTATGGATGGAAAAAGCAGTTTTGTCCTGAGCTTCTACCTGAATCATTCAGCAACAAGAGACATTTTACACTTGGGTCATAAATGTCCATATGCCTTCATTAGGGTATCTCATTTGCTTCCCAGTTATCCCTGTTGTAGACTGATGCATATTTCCTCTTTTATGGATTGAGGCATCTAGCTCTTTTCCAGGTTTTTGTATTGAATCCTTTCTAAACGAAAGTAGTGATTCCTTTGAGTCAATATATAACCTGGACAGGAACAACAGAAACTTAGAGTCAGTATCATCTGCAGTTTGATCCTTTAACCTTGCAGTCTGACATCTATATATCACCACAGCTAGAGCCTTTAATTGCCCATCTAGTATCATATAGACATGTCGAATAGAAAATGTAAGAGATTAGACCCCTCTGCTGGCCCCCAGAGGAGCTTGTAAGGCTGAGGACAAGTGACCTCTACTTTCTTGGCTTTCTGTGGTTAAAGGTTTACAGTGACTGGTCCCTCCAGAAGCTGTAACCACAGTCCACTGAGATTAATGTCAAAAGCAGCTGACTTATATAAAACATTCTGTGTAGACGGTGTCTTCAGCTGGTGTCAGGGAGATGGACTTTATGGAATACCAAGGGACAATTTCACAACCTCAACTATGTTTAATAGAGATGAGTATTTCAGTGGTACCCATACCACTAAATGAGGTGAAAACATGTGAAAACATTTTTGGTTAAAATGCGGAACCGCTACAGATTTACACCATTATGAAGCCTTGGCAGTGGATTCATTCTTAATTTGAAGGAACAGATGAGGAGATCAACCTTTGCTTTAGTTTGACTTCGCTGATGATAAAGAAAGGTATTGTCACCTACTGTGACAATAAAAGCCCTTTTGTGCGTACTTTTCCAATTCTAGCATCTTATTAAGGAATTTCTCGGTATTGCTACTGCAGGTTGCAAGTATTACTAACCAATATATAGAGAACCTAAATGTTTGCCAGATAAGATATGGTCACACCAAGAGACCAGGTGGGCTGCATCTGAAGGTGGTGAGAGAACTGGCTGCAGTCACTGCAAGGTCCCTCTCTATCATCTTTGAAATTGGGAAAGGCCTCTCTCTAATGACTGGAGAAAAGCAAATGCTGCATGCATCTTCAAAGAAGGCCAAAAGGACAGTCCAAGGAACAGCAGACTAGTCAGTCTCACTTTGATCCCTGGGAAAATCCTGAAGCAAGGTCCCCTGGAGGATTTTTCTGGGCATATAAGGGAATGAAGGTGATTGGGAGCAGTCAGCATGGATTTACCAATGGTAAGTCATGTCTGACCAACTTGATTGTCTTCTGTGATAAAATAACTGGATTTGTGGGTGAGAGGAGAGCAGTGGATGTCATTTACTTTGACTTCAGTAAGTCTTTTGAGACTGCCGCTCACAATGTTCTTGCATGCCAATTTAGGACATTTCAGTCTGGATGGGTGGATAACAAGATGGCTAAAAAGTGGTTTGATAGCCAGGCTTAGGGGGTCAATGAATCACCCTCCACCTAGAGGCTGGTAATGAGTAGGGTACCACCAGGGTCTATCTTGGAACCTCCTATGTTTAACATCTTTATCAATGACCTGAACAGGGTGGTGAAGCACGCTTTCATCCAACCTCAGATCTGACCCTGCTTCAGCAGGAGGCCAGACTAGAGGCCTTCTGCAGCCCTCCCAACCTGAGTTACCCCATGATCCTGTGAGAAGGCACTAAATGCAGCCCATGCTGCTCCTTCAGAGGATATTAGCATTTGAAATGAAGTATGCATCAGCATTCTTTGCACTTCATCACAGTACCTGCTGCAGGCAGTTTCCTTTTTTCTTTTTCCATGCCCTGGGTTTGTTAATCACAGAAGACTATGCTGGGTCAAGTGGCTCCATTGCTTACAGCTCACATGCTGAAGCTGTGATTTAGTTTTCACTCTGTTCTTACTCAGGCAAAGAATTTCAGTGATCATCTCTTACTTTGAATAGTCTAGGTGTCAATATGGTTTCAAATCCATACATGGTTTTACACTCAAAGAGTTAAAAAAAGGACAAATAGTCCAACACTAATGAGTCAAATACTATTGCTGAAAAAGGGCTGCGTGTCCTGAAATAGGCTGGAGAGGATCAGTGCTGTAAGTAAGTTTCCGTGTGAACCTCTGACTTTTATAAATACCAGAGACTCTTTCCTTTCAGATCCCAAGTTTACCTTCCTCATCTGGCTTGTTGCTTCCTTTAGCTGTGCTGGGAGGGGACTGCTGTTGTGTAGGGACAAGCCTGGGTTATTGTTGTCTAATTTGCCTTGTTTTTTTCCACGGATACTGTCCCATGGGGGTCAGAAACTGTGAGACCAGTGAAAGGTGATTTTTCTATGCACAGTTTGTGAGATTTTGCAGAGATAGCAGCAAGTAAAATCTTGGCTGGATTAAAATCAAAGGTGAAACACTCCTGAATTTCAGTAAGGACAGTTTCCAGTTTCACCCAGTTCCTTTTGCAGGTTGGTGTTCCTCATAAGGAGGAGGTTTGTATGAGGACAAAATCCAGTTAACTTTAGAGAAAACACGTAAGTTTTCCCTGAACTCTCTAAAAAAAAGGTATTCAGTAGTTGTGGCACATTAGGTATGGCATTTAACTTGTTGCATAATTTTGCTCTGATGGGTCTTGCAGACCCCGGGCAGGAAATCACTCTAATGTAATCATACTGCCTGTTTGTCTGTCCTCCCTTCCGGCCCCCTACAGCGACTTTTTAATCCACTGACCATTTTAATCCATTAGTTTTCCATTTTATTATTTCATATATACTCCAGTGCTAGGGAAAGGATTCAAATGGAGTTTGTGACTTAGCAGGCACTGAGAAATCTGACCACGGGAGCAGGAGCCACAGCTTGTTCAGGTTTGCTGGTTCCAGGCTCAGAGGGCAGATGAGGAGCTGTTCCTGATGAGGGATTTCCTATGTCTGCCCCCAGCTCCATCTGCCCACAAGGACCCACAGCTCCCAGTTCAAACTTCAAATTTTGGAGGAAAAGCAGATTTCCTCCAAATTTTCTGGAGGAAAAATTTGGGCCAGGAAATCTAAGCTGGAGGAAAGCAAATCTTATGCACAGGTTTATAAGATTCCCAGCAAAGACTCTGGAGTTGCAGTGAAACAGATTGAGCTCTGAGTGCATTAAGGAGGTCTGATGAAGCTACATCAATGGGGAGTTGACTCAGTTTCTCTCCATGTTCCTGCAAACAGACCTGTCTGCTTTCCCCTTTTATTCCAATCTCAGGTAACAATATATTATTCCTCTAACGAGTTTTATTTTAAAACACCCTTATCTGGGGAGGGCTGAGTTTAGGAAAATTCCAGCTGTAACTTGAGTTTTCCCTGCTGATTTCCTAGCAGAACAGTAAACATTTGTTCCCAGGGGCTGATTAGCTCTTTCTTTGACAGTGCCAATCACAGCCTTACTTGCATCTCCATCTATCACCAGCAATAAATAAAGCAAGCTACACGAAATTTATACAACCTAGCTCTAAAGATAGCGTGGAGGATGACTGAAATGTAATAGTGTCAGTGTGTATGTGAAGCAAGGGAGTAAGAAAGCAAGAAAAAAATCTTTTTGAATATTTAACATCTAAGGCCTCATCTTAAACTGTTATGGTAGAGTCTTTTCAAAGGGGAAGAAAAGTAAGTTGTTTCTGAAATTTCCTGAGCCCCTACCCGAGACATCCAGGAATATTTGCAGAAGAACCCTGTTTGCAACCTCATATCATATCTTTCACATGGGAAAAGACTTAAAGTGAGACAGTGGCTTGCTGGAAAAGCACACAGATAGCAAGGTGTAAGCTGAAAGAGGGAGCTGGATTTCCCAGAGTGCAGCTTTATCAGGCTGTCTACTTGGTTTCTTCAGACTCACAGGAAAGCCTTGGAAGAAGTCAGAGAGGTTAGCTGCTGTGTTATAGACCTGTGAAGGTCTCTTATCCCTATGCACTGCACGAGGCTTGTACAGTCCCCAGATCCAGATGTCTCACATATGTGCTGTGCATGGGCTGACAGAGCTGTGGCAATACTGCCGGGCATTTGGTGCTCAACTGTACCAAATACCAAGCTTCAAATCTGTCAGGGCTTTTCTGCTTAAACTCATTTCTAGGCAGTTATTTATTTACAGAGAAGCTGTGGATGTGTGAGTCGCAGCAGCTTCAGGACTGAGCTCACTGTATTGAACTATGTTTTGTTGCTGGAGATTTTTCCAAGGCCAGAATATCTGAGTACCTCTTAAAGGTTAGTATGGCAAGGCAACATCCAAAGACACCAAAGTAAGCAGCGTTTACATCTCACGGACTTTCAGCAGTCATTTAGCACTTCCATTCTTTAGTGTCCAGGAAAATTTTCCTTGTAAAATTACTAACTACACATGCTACTCAATGATGTCAATGAGTTTTCCCTTTCTGTGCATTGCTGAGCATGGTCTGGTCCAGTGTTCAGCGAACTTTGAGCTAGAAGCATGGAGTAGCAAGAAAAATGTTATTTAGTTTTTCCTTTATTAGTTACAGCTTTACATTTACCTTATGTTTTTTTTCTGTCTGAAAAAAAAAAAAGAGTAAACAGGTTGACTTCTTTGCCAAGATTGTGTGGAAATACAGGATATATATATTTAGCACTAGTCAATCTGTTGAGAATGACTAGGAAACCCATCAGTTCCTGAGGCTGTAGTAGATTTCCTCTGCACAACTTGTCAGCAGCCTGCTGGAGTTGAGGGTATTCTGACTGTGTACTTGAAATGTCAGGAATGCATTGTTTATTTGCAGCCAAAAGGCTGAAAATCAGGGCCTAAAGTCTCTCAGAGACTGCACGACTTCAACAGGCTGCTGACATGAGGTATAAGCTGTGCAGCTGGTACATGGTGGCGCTGAAGCATCACTGAAATCAGACCACAGCTGCAGCCACACATGTGAGGTACGGTGTCTGATCCACTGTCCCTTCGTTCTCTCTTTGGAGACATGAATTTTCCAAGGGCTTGGGACCACTTAGAGCAATTTGAGCAGAATTCCCTTTACCAACCTCCACGGTGCTCAGTGCAGAGCAGTTTCACACTTACCATCTTTTATGTGCAGCCTGGAAACTGTAACTCTTGCAGAGCATTACTGTGTCAAGCCAATGTTTTAGTTAACTGTAAGAGCTTACAAGTTAACGTACAAAAACCTAATGGGTCTTACCACAGTATGTCAAAACACCCTTCTAGGCGCTTTAGCAGTCAATAGTGGAAACCTAAGGAAAAGAGCAGGATAAGCACATAGAAAATTTCTCCCAAATATCCTGTTTCCATTTCTCACTATTTGCAGCTTGGAGATTTCTCGAGCTTGTGATGGCACCTTTATATTAGTACCTCTGAATGCTTTCTTCTTCCGTTAATTTGCTCCACAGTTTTCTGAACTGATGTAAATATCAGCAACCTGTGGAAGAGTTTCACAGGTTCACAAAGCACAGATGAAAAGTGTACTCTTTTGTGTTCGTTTTGAACTTGTCCCCTGTTACTCTCAGCTGATGCATACTAGTTCTTGTGCTGAGGAAGACAGAAAACAGCTTTTCTCTACAATTCTCCCCCTTCTGTGAGATATATACAACTTACGTGAGGAGCTAGTGAAGTATTACCATCCTTCTTCTCTGTAACACAAATAAAAGAAAGGCAGAGAACTGTTTTGCTGAGGACTTCAAGTAACTGCAGGAATATCTCCAAGTTTACTTGAAATCCTTTCAGCTCGCGAAGAGGCTAAACCAGTTTATAGTGGACAGGGAAAGATGCCTTTCTTGCCATTTTGAAAGATACTCCAGATGGAGCCATGGGCCGCTCTCCCCCTTTGATGCTGCGCTGGTATCTGCTTGCAGCTGCACAGACACACCGTGATGCCTCTGGAAAAGGCCACAACAGCTTTACTTTCACAAGCAGTGTTAGTCTGAGGATGGAAAGATGCTGTGCCTCTCCACCATGGCCAGCACCCACTGCTTTCCCTCCTGCAGCCACCAGGTCCCTTTGTAGCTGCAGTGCTTAGCAAACTGCATCCTGGGACTTATTTGAGTTCAAAGTAACATGAGAAAACCAATCAACCAAACAACAACAAAAAAAACCCAATTTGTTTTCAGTCAGCTCTCTCTTTCACTGGATTTACTCTGTGGTCAGGCAGTTGCTTTGCTGGCACAAAAAATCATGCAGCAGGGGGTAAGGGTTAAGCCTGAGGGTCCTGAGGAAAGGTAGGGTAGTTTCTTCAAGTTACCACCTTATGTCAGAGAAAGTGCCAGGGAAACACTGGGCTGAGCTATACTGAAAGCGTATGTACTGCAAGTATAGCTCATGAAACAAAAGCTGTCTTAGACACATCTTGGGTTTTTTACACAAAAGAAAGTCATGATATTCAAGATCTGATTAACTGTCATATGCCCAGACCTAAGAAAAAGTCCGCGAAAAAGAAAAAATTACATATAATGAAAAATAAAAAGCACTCCAACAATTCAGATGATAAATCTGTCACAGACACTTCTGTGGCAGACAGTTCTCCACCTTAGATCACTTTAGATCAGTGAATTTTTGCAATGGGTGACAAATGTGTTTATGGCTTGGTGATCTGAATAAACATATTTGTATGAATATATCAATTTGCTTGAAAGCTATGTAGTGGTCAGGAATTTTAACGACGTTTAAGAGTCAGAATGGGCAGAAGATATTTAAACATACAGCAATGATTTTATGTAGTCTACATGTAAAACTGTCACTTGAACGCAAAGATCCAAGACCAAGGACAGATTTTGTAATCCTCTCTTCAATGTCTAAGGCATCTATCTCATCATGCAAAGCCCAGTTCCAGCAGAATTATAAAGATTCCTCCTTAAATTGACTTCCAAGCTGGTCCCATAACAGACTCAACAAACTGTAGAGCCATTAAGGGGTTCTACATTATATGATACTGATTTGTCTAATATCCATATAATTATACTGAGATGCAAATTGCTAATGAAACTTAATAATCCTCCTGAAAAATTGGCGACATTAGCCTGAGAACAGGCTTGAAATGCCTAAAGCCATTGTTTTGATAGCATTACCAAACCATACGTTAATAATTGTATCGCTTTAGTTGCACACTCCCTGCTGTTTCAGTACTTAACTAAACTGTAATGTTAAATAGTTGTTGCCAGTTTAAGAAGTTTATCAGACAATACAAAGATGCCTTTGTGATTGTAATTTAAAAGTACACATAAGTGCACCCAAAAAAGTTCCACTTGTGAAGTTATCTCCTCAGGTCTCCGTTTATGGATATTACCCAGAGTTTAAAGAGAGTTTTTATACCCCCGAGTCTTAAGTCAGTAAGTAACTGATAAGATAGGCCATGCTTTCACTCTGTTCTGCTAGTTTGTGGTGGTAAATGGTGCCCCTGTTTGTACCGCATTTGAGCCATACAGCCTCTGATTTCTGCACCTTATCCCTCCCCGCAGCCAGGCAGGAGCCAGCACAAACAGCCTGGGAATGGGGCGACGCTGCACACACAGACCAGTCCAGCCCAACCCTTGGAAACATTTCACCAACCAAAAATAGCAACACTGAGAAGATGCCAGCAAAGTCGGATCTTGACATTGACCGATGTTTGCCGATGCTGTGGTACATCCGTCACACAAATCGGTTGACATAACGCCGTCCTCTGCTGGCTGCCCCACACCCTCCTTCCTCCCAGCAGAAGCTGGGTATCTTATGGAGACCTGCTTAGGAATTGTGCCAAGCAGTTGTCACCTTCTCACCAAGGGGCCCTATTTACAGGTTTGGGAAGACGCAAACAGATTTTACTATGGGCTAGGAATATCCTGGCTCGAAAGGGAGTGACTGAGGGGATAGCTGTCCATAAAATCCTAAATAGCATGGAGCAAATGAGTAGGGAATACTTGGTCAGTGTACTGGAAAATAGCTGGGGCCATCGAATGAAAATCTGCATGCAGAAGTCCTTGCTGCAGGATGTCACGGGTGCTAAGGGTTTTACATGGGTTCAAAAAGCAAGTGGAAAATCCATTAAAGGATATTAAACATAAAGGCCAATTGCTGGTTCAAATTCCTTGCCCACCTGATCAGCTCTTAAAACCTAGCCTGAACATGGTGAACAGAGTAATAACCAGTGCACTGTGCAAGCCTGCAAGTGGAGCCCTAGAAAATATTAGCCATAAAGGGGCATGAAATATGCTCCTGCATTGCAAAGCAGCCTCCAGACAACTAGCAGTAAGCAACACTAGTCTTCCAGTCCTATGGTGCAACCTGATGGTCTCTAGCGAGCAAAACCCCTTTGCTCTTCCTGGGTTCCCAGTGCTAAAGTACAACTCTCCCATATGAGGACTTATGCTTATTTGAAAAGGACATCATACAAAATTATTAAAACTTTCTTTCAGCCTTTTGCTCCTCTCCCCTGCTCTATGCCAAGAGTGTCACTCCCAAACCCAAGGCCACTGCTCCCCACTGGTTCCCATCAGCTGCGAGGTTAAACAGGGTCCACAGAGCTGGGGCCTGGTACACCAGGAATGAATGGTGGAAAACAAACTGCAATCGCCAACCTCAGCTGAGTCTGGGAAGAGATTGTGGGAATGGCATTCTGAAACCAAAGAAATGAAGCATCACAGATAACCTTTTCCATCAGTGCATGACACAGGTATAATGATGGGTTAGTGCAGTGCAGTCCACCCAGAAGTGCAAGAAACTCCAGTAACTAAATGTGACCTGCATCCCTGCAGTCATTCCTAGATGTGGATGCACTGCAGTTAAAGGAGTGACTGTGGCATGTACAGAGGTGTACCTTGAGGCTGGCTTTCTGCTAGTGAGCTTGGTGCCAGCAGCACGGGCTTTGCTGTGCGCCCCACTATTGATGGGTGACATTGTCCTAAGCAGAAGCCCAGGCTGCTGAACCCTCGCTGGTACTGCTGTTTAGCCTGGCAGGATGAAAAATATCTTATGTCTATCTACAACGTGATGCAATCATGCTTCTGAAGTAGCTATATTACCACTCGCTTTTGTGAAACATTGCTAGAGCGATCATGCCACTTAGCATGATTATACCGAAAGAGAGCGCAGCACAAAGCCCAGGGCAAGAGCTCTGTGGGTTGCTGAACACCTTCAGCTCCCCCTGGAAAACAGAATTAAACCTCAGTTCATATATTCTACCTTTTACGAAAGCCTTTTTTGACCAGGACTCAAGAAACCGCATTGCACTGCAACTTTTCCTGGCACCAGAGTCTGTCTGATGCTAGAGCTGTACCTGGAGATTGGATTTATTTCCCGCCCCCTAAATTTACAAAGCAGCCATCATTCACCGTAAATTGTCATCCTAACAAGCTGCAAGGCAGAGATACTTCACATTTGAACCAACTGGTGGCAGTCAGTGAATAACATCTAGGTAACCAGAACACCCTTCATCATGAACCTGATACGTTTAACAGCTAATTAAATCTGTGTAGGGATTAGGCTTTACATTGTATAGTTTTATGGCAACAAAACCTGAGCTTCCTAAGATTACATTGACCAGCTCTTTATCTCTGATGCCAAGATGTTTATCAGCACCATATGTTACGAGCTCCTGCTATGTTTCCCAATGACCTTCTGGGTCTTAATCAGCCTGAATGTCAGGGGTTGAGGAGCTGAGGACATATATTATCACACAGAATGCAATGGTCAGCCAGACAGAATGAAAATCCAGGGCTGGAGTCCAAAGAAAAGGTCTTTGTTGGTTAACTTCTGTCCCTAATAAATTTGTCAATTAGGAAGAACAAACGTTAACTTTGTTTTCCTTGCCCTTGCTGTTGCTTTGTGAGGTCCCATACTGCGAGGTAACACAGGGTGTGTACTCAAGTATCAGCGATGAGGGGAAACCTCGATGATTCACAGTTCGGGAATGTTTCACATAAAAATAGCAAATTCCAGCTTTATAGCTGGCAGCTCTCCATGCTACCCAACTATGTTTTCCAGTCTTAGAACCATCAGAAAGAGATGCAATTAGCAGGAAATTTTTGTCCCCAATTTCAACAGCTCTGTGATTTAGTCTTTTTTAGTCACATGCTGCTTTTAGAACTCCATCCCAAAAGTCCCCAGGCATGGTGCTTGGGGACGATCACATCAGAAGACATGGGGGATCATCATAACACTTTTTATGCTTGTGGTGAAGTACAGTTGCTTGTGACTAGACATGCATTAATAAGAAAAGCTTAGGCAAGGACAGGATTTGCCAAGACATTTCCATGCGAAGAATGTGATACGTTTTACAGTATCTTTTGCAGGGAGAAGGACCTAGCTACCATGCTTGAATGCCCCTGCATTCTTCAGGCAGGCTGTGTTTACGTTGATAAGAGCTAACACGAGCCACCTTCAAGCCCCAAAACTGCCCATTTCAGGCATGACTCTGCATGATTCCCCATGTCCAAACCACCAGCAATTACAGTTCATTCTGCAGTTCCTCTGAACACGAGGAGTCAGCCCCATCACTGCTGCTCCCAACTCCTACCCAGCTGCTCACAGTGACGCACTTGCATCCCTAATCTCAGGAGTGCCCCTTCTGTTTGCAGCTCATTGGGCTCAGATCCCGGCTGGAATCTCCCATGCATTTCACGGATAAGGATGCTGATCCAAATGCTGACACTTTGCTGCATGGCTGCAGAATGGAGATAAAGCCCAGACTGGTTGGCAGGGCGTTTGCAAATCTGTACACTATATGTCTGTCGTTTCATTGAAAATATCTTTTTTGGAATTTAGAGCATCTACCAAGACAGATGTGGCCTGCCTGGGGTTAAGCTGAATGTGCTGTATTCAGAATACCACAAGAAGTCCAGGTGTTTTAAAGGATGTAATGGCCATGGTCTAAGAAAAGAATTGTGTTACTGGATGCCAAATATATGAAGCATTTATAGAAGCTTTACTTGCTCCTGAAACTGAATATATGGCTTTGTTTGGGTGGGTGTTTTTGTTGTTGTTGCTGTTGTTGTTTTAAAGAAGTTAATTTCCTTCCCTAAAGCAGATGGGTGCTAGTTCCCACATTTTCCAAGGATCTTTAAAATGATTTGGACCCACAAGAGAGTTTCATTGGCTGACAAAGATTATAAATGCAAACTCATTAGCTGAAATGGCTATACTGCAACTTCATTAGTCTGCATTATGGTGGACGACTGTTTTAGAGGTACTACAAACACACAGGGAAGCATTTGACTGCATGTATGTGGCACATATCATGTGTTACACCAACTGGAAAGGGAAAAAACCTACAAAATTTAGATGTCTAAATTGAACATCCCAAACTTCGGGGAGCTCCAGATCTAGGGCAGATGGACATCAATGACAGACCTCCATGTGCCAAGACTCTCCAACATGTGGCTCAGCTGGGTACCCATCAAGATTCTGCCAGTGTCAGTATTTTATGCCCATTGTATAATAATACATAGAAGAACACTTTCATTTAAGATATTGAAGAATACTGGGGAGGGAGGGTGTTAAAGTATGTAGTATTGTCTGTCGAGCGTACTCTACTGGCTAGACTGTTGCCTGGGATGCAAGATAAATGTCAAATAAGTACATGAAAATACAAGTCCTTCCTAGAAGCCCTTACAGCAGATCTACAAAGCCCCTCATTCTTCTATGTGATCCCCCAGCTCCTGCTTTCCTGGCTGTGAAATGCTTTACATTCAGGGAGAGAAATGGAGAAACTTTTGAAGGTTGGCATCCCACAGCCTTCTTTGGGACACACATATAATATGTAGAAGATATTAGTCACCAGCCTGAGAAGAGTTTAGCAGTGACATCTCCCACTTCCTAGCAAGTGCTCTCACTATGCAGTAGCCTACAAAGGTCTTATTCCAAACAGCAATAAAAGAGAAGATGAACTAAAGTCTGCAGTTTGTGGTTTAACTTCCCTTGCACAATTTTTAGTATCACCTGTTATTGTTCTTTGAGTCCTGATACCCCAGCGGTGGCCAGCATTGCACTGAGAATGAAGGTGTACACAGTGCAGAAGAGGTTAAAAAGTGGGCGACTCAGTGAGAAGGTGGGAGCTTTCAGTACAGATTTAAAACAAAGGAAGACGTTGTTACATAAGAGCAGGGACAGTATTTCAGCTATAACAAGCGAGACTGAAGAAACACAAGTGGGAAAAGATGAATAAAGCTTTAAGAAACTGCTACTCCCCAGGCAAAAGCCACAATACAATTAGATCAGCCATTCCCTAACCGAACATAATAAACTCTTTCAGAGCAGATTCGGTCTGTACAAGCAGTCTATTCCTCTGACCATTTCTCTATAGTCACTTACTGCCAACAACTAAAAATCACTGAAGTTTCTTTACTATAGGTACCCACAAAAATGTTCATAGACCTGTACAATAGTATAAATAACTAGATTCATTTTGGCACTTTCATTCATTTCATTCAATTGGCACTTGAAATTCAAGTAGCACTTGTTAAACGTCCCTGTCAATAGACGGGATATAAGAAAATACATGCAAGAAAAGCAAACAGATCTACTTATAGCCCCCACCTCTAAATTTCCAGCCACTTTTAATAAAGTGAAAAGTATTAGCTATTAAAAATATTGTGACCCTTGTAATGCTACAGAACCCTGCTACAAAATGTGAACAGTACAATATCCATTATATAATATATATATTTATATTTTAATATATTACATTTATTTCTACATAAAGTGGCTATAAATACTGTATATGCCTTATATTCATGGTTCCCAGCATTTGACATTATAGTAAGTACAAACAACAACAAAAAATTATAAAAATACAAAAAAGGACTCAGTAGAAATAGCTTTACATTTGAAAATCTTGTAGCCTGCATTGTGTCTATCAACAGAGCTCTGGGACTACAAGGGCACAGGTAAGAAGTTGTCCAACAATTAGTCACAATCTCACCATTCAGAGGAGATCAGAGCTGCCATGAAACCAGTCACGGATTCCCAAGACTACATAAACCAAGATCTCTGCTGGTGCAAACAGACTTGGAGTTTGCAAAGTGAAGGAGTCAGACCTACATCTGAGGGAGGGGGGATGAGATGAGAAGGTAGGGTATCTTTACAGCACTCCATCAGGACCACAGGGCTTTCTACAGTCCTAAAATAGATTACATTGCCCTTTCTACCTGTTGTAGAGGCCGCCACAGTGGTGATTCAAAGTGGGGGGCATTTTCTGCAGCCATCTCAGGCTAGCTCAGAAGCAGGTAGGTGCCTGGCATGGGCCAAGGGTGCCAGGGAGGACAGGGGGCAGAGCCACCCTGAGGCCACCCCCAGAGGGGATGCATGCCCCCGGCACCCGTGTCCCATCGCTTGGTTCGGTGCTCTGCCTCCTCCCTGCTAACCAACCTCACCAGGCAAGTCTTCCAAGGAAATGTGGCTCATGAGGTCTGGTACAGCAACCTTTTTTCTCTGCCAAGGACAGAGACCATCGCCCCCACCTATATTTAGCCCAGCCTATGTTTAGTCTCAGGCTGTTGGTGAGTGCCAGAGCCTTGAGCTGGAGGTTCCTTGTTTTGTTTGTGGAGGTACAAGCAAGGGATAACTCTGAGAAACAAGAAGCCAGTGCTGTGCTGTTTCCTTCCTGGAGTCCAGCCACAAGGGGAAAAACAAAAAAAAAAGAAAAAAAAAAAAAAAAAAAGAAGAGGGCTGTGCCGTTACTTCGTACAACTAGAAACAGTTAAGTTGAACGCCGTGCTGCTGCCTGCATCAGGCAGATGCTCAGCATGTCACCGGGGTCCCAGAGGCCACCACACGGCCCCTGCCATTGGGTCGGCACAGCACCCACACACCGCAGCCGCCGGGGCTTTGCACCCTCAGCCACCAGTGCCTCTTGAGGAAAGCGCCCCGCAGCCTGGCACGGCGCGGTTTTTCTGCCAGATGCTTCTGCATCCTCTTCAGGAAAAATAAACGTTTTTTCTTAGTCCCGGGGACGCTGTCTTTCTATACATCAAACCTGAATACCACCAGTCCAGAAAAGGAAGGCACATGCCGGGGGGACCCGGAGCCGCCGGCTACCCCCTAGAGCGGCGGGGAGGCAAGCGGCGCGGCGCCGTCGTAGGCGAGCCCGTGCGCGCGGCAGAGCGGGGGCGAAGCCTCCCGGGCGCACAAGAGTTCAGTCTCCTCGCTGGAGTAGACGGTGGTGTCCATGTCGTCTGAGTGGTACCCGGACTGGTACCCGCTCGTCTGGTTGGAGGCTTCGGACATGACGGACTCGTTACTCTTGCTGGGCACCAGCGTGCTGCGAAAAACAAGCAGAAACAGGACTGAGAGAGCTGTGGAGACTGCCTTCTGGAGGGCAGGTGGGCGATTCCTGCCAGCAGCTGCTTTCCATCACAGCAACAACCAAAGAAAAATGGTCCACTTAGCAAAACTGGCTTCAAGCCTTTTTAAACATGCATTTGATTATAAGGAGAGACTTTTTATATGCCCTAATTTCACTAATGCATGAAAAAGATATTTAATTTTACGATGATACAAGGAGTTAGATTGCAACCACAGATGAAATGGAGAGGAAACTTTGAGAGGCTTCACAAATTTCAGCTGTGGTGCAATCGTAACTGCAGTATACCTTTGTTTGCTCTGAAGTTGTCCTGAAAAAAATAATTCCCGAGAAGCTCTCAGAGAGCATACGTGAGGTTTCAGCTCCATGAACACCACTGTGCTTCCTGTGAACTGCACAATGAAAACCTTGTACAATGCTCTGAAAATACATCCAGGTACATCCTGAAAACTCAAGAGCCAGCTTCAGAAAAAAGGAAAGAAAAAGAAGAGGAAAAAAAAAAAGCTCTTTGTCATTGCAGACAAGCCCTCACAAATATGCTCAATTGTCTTCATCGGCTCAGTTCCTTCAAGGGGTGGTTCATGCTTTTGCAGCTGATAAATACAAGTCCTTTCTGCAGTGCTGGCTGATGCTTCCAACAGCTGCATTACCTCTTCTCTCCCTCCTGGTACCAAATGCAGATGACCAGGCATACAGTGCACATTTTTTCTTTGAGTTTTTAAAAATACAGTATGAAAAGATTTTGTCTTCTAAAAAATTTTACAAACCAATTAGTCTTCTGACATAGTGCAAGCAAAAGGTTGCGTTCAATCCTACATGCAGCCTGGGCCTTACCTAAAGGGTATTTTCACTTGTTTCTCGCTCTCTTCCAACGTCTTCAGCTCTTCAGACGCAAGAACCATCCCACTATCTGTCTGGTTTTCCTGCAGAGGTGTTAGAAATGCATTAAATGGGAACGCATAAAAATAACCCCAAACCCATGAAAAAAGACATCAACAGAAGGAAAAGGCATATAAACAACAGACAAACTCACCTCCTGAACAACTTTTACAGTGGTTACCAATGGGACATCTTCAAATGTTTTCACACTCACAGGGCGGCTTTTTCTTTTGCTACCTTGTCGGTACTGACTGAAAAGAAAATAAAACAAAAAGGAGCTTTGCGGACGCTATCACAACTTGGCTGAAAACAGCACAATGATATCAGAATCCTTTCATCTCTCTACAGAAAAGTTAATCGTTTTGTCAAAACATATTATGCAAACCTCAAAATATCCATTTATTGAAAAGGACGAACAGAAAGTGGCATATGTCTGACCTTCTGCTCCTGACAACCTTGATCTCTGAGCAAATTCTAAGAAATGGCTTTGAGAAAACAGCTCCTTTCCTCAGTTACACTGGAGGGCTTCACTTCCTGCAAGCTTCGCTTAGAAGTATAATAAACAGAGGAGCCTGGAGCACAGACATGTGTCTCTTCCTTTGGACTGCACTTCTGAGACCCCTGGCTGGACCTAGGACAACAACAGCAGACTCAGCAGACTGCCGCCCTTAAACCGTGGGGATCAGGACAGGGAGTGCTACATCTTTCTTGAAGGCTCTTCTCCAAAAGAAGCCCTCTGGTCAGGATGACATCCATAAAAAATATTGGACAAAAAAATAAAGTTTACTTTCATGGAGGTACTAATACAGCAAACAAAAAAGCCACCCTCAGCTTTCTGTCTAAGTGGATATGGAATAAAATGGATGTTGTCCTAGTTGAACAGGACCAATTTATGTTCCTAACAGCTAACAAAGAAAAAGTCATGGAGTTAGAAAAGAAGACTGCATCCACTTTAAGTGCAAAGCTGGAGGCAATTAAGAGCACCATCTATCCCGTTTCCCAGCTTCGAGTCTAGCTATGCTGAGTCCTGCCTATCTCCAACAGACACTTATTTAAATGGGTGGGAATTTTACAAGTTCCCTCTGTAGCCCGCTCAGGTGCTCAATCACCGTTTAGAATGTTTTTCAAATATTAAACCGAACTATTTGCTGCAAAAAAACCCTTGTCCTATTGCTGGGGGCGCACAATAATTAGTTAGCATCCTCTTTCGAGCAACTTTTCATATACTGAAAACTGTTACTTTTTTCCCATTCCATTTTCTCTTCCTAGACTTAACAAAAACAGTTCCTTGAAGATCTCTGTACTGACCATATCTTCTACTCCTGTTACTCTGCAATGGTATCTAATCCACTTCCCACCCAACCCTGCCAGGACCAAAAACTTCTAATGGACAACCTAGTCCGCTTCCCCTCCTGGACAGCCCAACCTTGAATGATGAGAAGCGCATTCCACAACTTGCCTTCTTAGTCTGAAAGCTCCTTGTGGGCTTGCATTTAATTGCCCACACAGACACAGAACTGCATGGCCAGGACTACAGTTACCAGCGTGGTGAGGACTGGGAATCCCAACTTCTTGATCTGAATGACCTCCCAGGTATGGGAGTCCTGCCTCTCCCCAAGCCAGAGAGGAGTCAGCCTACGTGGGCTACAATGAATGAGATCCTCCTGGTTAAGCCAAGCTACCAGAACATGAGAATAAAGCCCCCAAACATGTCTGAAGCTCCCTGCTTTGCCTCTCCTAGTGTGGTTTCCACAAGTGCATTCTCACAAACCTTGTCACACTGCAAGACAACAGAAAAGAGGTTTAAAGCCTCTTTAAAAGGATGATGGAGAGGTTTTACTTCTGTTCATAACAGGAAGTGGGGACCGGAAAAAGCCATATTAGGAAGTATTAGAAGTGGAAAATAGGTATGATGTTTCCAGTTTTAAATCATGCCTTTGTGTCTTTTAAGTATTTATATTTTGGCCTGCCCCACTACTAAAACATGGGTTGAGAGTTCAGCTCTAGGACCATATGTTCAACTGAGGCATGAAATCCACTGTGCCTACCTAGTCTTTTCCAGGTCCACATAAAAATCTGATCCTGCAGTACTCAAAATCATTGTGAACATTGTCTTTCGTGGATATAAGACAAGCACTGAGGGAGAGGGCTCCACTTTGTGAAGACCACATGAAAACTGCCAGCAGACTGCCAGCAGGTCTCTGCTCTGATGGTAGGATCCATCTCCTATCCTCCTCCTTCTGACACTGCAGCAAACACTCCAGAGCTCCCAGCATCTAAGCAGCTGAATTTGATCTTAGGCAGCACTGGATGAGAAAATATCTTTCTCCCTTATATCCTGTGCCCAAGGTCCTCACAATGTCCAACATAAGCCCTGCTTAATTGCATTACTACAAGCTCCTTACCAGAGAAGTTACCTCTGCCACAACACCCAACAGCATCTACCACTATTGGTCCACTGTGGATGCCCCAGCAACCCACCAGAAGCAAGCAATAGACAAAATCCAGTGACAACACTGTTTAGGTTGCATTCCCCTTGGCTATCAGTTCATGATCTATTTACTAACATTTCACTTTAGGAAGGGAAATTCCCGAGAAGTTATTAATGACAGATCTATAACCATTAATATTTTAAAGAGTTGCAATACAAGAATGTGAACACAACTGAATAGGATTGGTAAAACTTTGTATTTGTTCTAGTTCTTAAAAACTAAGTAACAAATACTCTTGTGGGTTTTTCTTGAATGAGAATACCAAATCTTGAAAGGGCAGCAAAAAAATAAAAATTCCCTAGCAATTGGGAAGGTAAGAAACTGTTTTTGCCTGCAAAAGCTCTACAGATTCATGCCTATGGAGGAGGTTAAATATGGATCAGGCAGCTGAAGTCTCTTCCTTTCATTTTCCCTGCTCCCAGCATGAACAAAACCTGCCCAGAGGCCCCAGTAGGATGTCCACCATATAAAATACCTAATTCCTGCTGTGTTGTCATAATGGAATTTAGGATCACAGACTTCCTCTTTCTCCCTACAGGAAGCAGGTGAAGTTGGGAGAGAGAGACCCGAATCCTCTTCCATATTCAGCGATACTGACAAAGGAAGGACAACGTAGTCTTTACCATCCTGTAGAATGCAGTGAAAAAATACAAAAATTAAATAAGGCTACAGAGATACACAGACGTAAACAGCTACACACACGTATGTGGAGAATGCAGCAGTCCAACTGAGCTACCTTTTTGCTTTTTTAAAGTATGAGCGCTAGACCACCTTTGCAGGAGCAGCTTCATTAAGAGGGAAACTTAGTAAGAGCTACTGCCAAGTAGTTTTCCATTTAAAAAAGTGATTTATATATGGCATACCACCACAAAATGTGTAAACTGAACTTTTTCTTGATGTCTTTGAAATAAAAAAAATTTAATTTTAGTAATGTTTGCATTGCAAGGACACAAAGAACATGACCCTGAAGGGAAAAAAATAACCTTAAACTGAAATGAGGTTGAGTTGGACTACAGCATATGAATCATAAAGTCTCAATTAAGTATAAGGAGTAAATGAAAAAAAGAATGAAATGGAGATAACAAAGAAGGAAATTTTCTATCAACAGTTTGGCATCTAACTGGATGCGAACAACAACAACATTATAAAAAATTTCTTCCACTTGTTTACATTTCTGCTTTAAAGTATAAAGAGCAAAAAAAGGATTAAGCATCCTTTGGTACTGCATACCTATTTATAGTCCCATAAGAAATCATTTTGTAGATTTCCCCTTTTCTCTAATTTTTCGCACTTACCCCTTTTGGACAACAACATGACACATGCATAATTAGCTATTAGTTATCAGACAGTAAATCATGTTTGTCTTCTATAGTCACAGTACCCTACAGTAAATGACAAGAGAGTCTAAATCATTAGTGATCCAACCACATCAGGTTATGTGCATATATACATACAGTATGTTTTGAACATACTTGGAAACGCATTTTTTTTACTGTGAGGGTGACCAAGCACTGACACAGATTGCCCAGAGAGGCTGTGGAGTCACCATCCTTGGAGATACAAAAAAACCACCTGAACATGGTCCTGGGCAACCAGCTCTAGGTGCTTGAGCAGGGCATTGGACCAATGACTTCCAGAGGTCCTTCCAACATCAGCCAGTCTGTGATTCTGTGACACCTAAGATTCAAGCTGCTCTGTAGGAAAGTGAACAACGTCTATCCTTCTGAGTTTTGGCACGCACGGAAGGCATGATACTTCAAAAGGACAGGTAATTCCCATCACTACCGATAGGCTGCAAAGGGAAAACTAGTCTAACAGGAGAGCATGTGGCAAAATCCAGCCTCCTTCATCCAAGCGCTCACATCTGTCGCCCTGGCCTCTTCCTCATTTGTGGTGCATGAAGAATAACCCACAAGATGGAGAACCCAGGAGGGACGGAGGCCTGTGTATCCACCTGGAAGCAGTGGGCTCTCTTGCCACAATGCCTGTTTCTTTGGAGAAGTCTTAATACACTTATCCGCATGGAGCTGCTGACAGGCAGTGAAATGCCTGTATCCTTGTCTTCCAGAAAAGTCATTAAAAACACTGCATCCCACACCCTCACATATGTTACGATATCTATCTTTGGCACAGTAAGATCAACGGGAGCTACCTGCCGAAATGCCTCTGCAGTACGCAGAGAAATTGGCAGCAGAGCAGGGAATTGAGCCTGAGCCAACAACTCCTCAGCAAGACAGCTAACCACACAGTGGTGTCTTGGGAAGCCCTTGTTGGCAAGCAAGGTGGCTTTTGGTTACCACACAGACCCTCTGCGATCTCTCCCCCCAGGTTATTCTTCTCTGCCAGTTGCCCCAACTGCTGGTCAGTAACAGGAGTGGTGGAAGAAGCCCAGGCTCCCCGATGGCTCCAGCAGACAGTACCCAGCTGTGGGACTGGCAGGACACACAGGGTTCAGCTAGTGATTTTAGCAACCAAAGAACACATTTCATGTACCTGACGGACGTTGGCTTGCAGTAAATTCCCTAGGTGTTCCACCAGCTCTGAAAAAGTTGGTCTCTGCTTAGGATCTCCGTGCCAGCAATCCAGCATTGTTTGGTACCTAGAAGGACAAAGTCCATTAAAATATCATCAGAAGGAAAACAGCACCTATGCTTGCTCAAGCACCTGCTGTTATTTTGGGGTAAATATGGGCAGCGGGAAGAACAGTTCCTTACATTTCTGGTGTTGTATAGTCTGGTGCTCTCATTCTCGTTCCTTCTTTCAGTCTTCTGCAAAATTCCTCATCAATTTTCACTCCAGGATATGGAGATGCACCTAAAATGAGAGCAACGGTAATTTTAATGTATTAGACTCTTAAATTCTGGGATTCATTTTCAAACAAATAAGTTGCTATGGCCTGAGTTAATAAGGTAATTCGGTATATTTGGATGCGCTAACAATTTATATTTATGATGGCAACAGCAACTGATGGAGTAAATGAGGCACATAATCACATACTGAAATGGTATGAAGAAGCATTTCAAGTCCATGTTTCTACATTTGCATTTTTAAGGAAATTTGAGTATCTTATTTTGATGGAGAAGATGAACAGGAAATTGTCAAGAAGTAAAAAACAATTGTAAAGAAGATTCAAGAACACTTTGACTGTTTTCTTCAGACTCTGTTGTTTAAAATTTAAGATGTCTCAGTAAAACTAAAGTGACTCACCTAATGAAAATATTTCCCACAGCAGAACTCCAAAGGACCAAACATCACTCTGAATGGTATATACTCTATCAAAAATGGTTTCTGGTGCCATCCATTTTAGGGGTAGTCTGGCCTGAAAGCATTTCCATAAACAGAAAAGTATCGCAGTTTAGCAAAACACTGAGTTCCATAAACCCATTTAAGGAGAAAAAAAAAAGAGCCCCAACTTCATATTAATTCTCTCTCAAATGGAGAATCTGAAACTTACATCTCCTTTCCTGACGTAATCTGGGTCTTTGTAGATGTCTCGAGCCAAGCCAAAATCACAGATTTTGACCACGTTATTGTCTGACAAGAGGATATTACGAGCAGCCAGGTCCCTGTGGATGCACTGCAAAGAGAAGTAAACAACTTCTTATGCTGCCTGTCGTCAGAGCTCTGTCCACGGGGCTGATCTCTTTCACATATGTGCTGTCCTACCCTCAAAGGCCAGATAATTCTTAAAACCTTTTAAGAAAAAGAAACCTCAGCATCAACAGTTACTGATTTTAAGTGCTTTTTTGATGGTCACAACTGATTTGGCTCAGGGAGACTTGTGTTCCCAAGTCCAAACATACATCTGTTTATCCACTACACAGAGAGACCCTTTGAAGTTAGCTAATTAATTATCCTAAGAAGCTGACACAAAACAGGTTCAGATCTGATTACCTTTAGATTTACTTAGGTTCACTCAAATCTGTGTACTCCACTCTCTCTCTGAAAAACACACCACGCTAAAGTGCCGATTTGAATCCAACACAAATTAATCTTGACTACAGACAGAAGAGTCCATGCCTTTACCTATGCAGAACAACAGCTGAGCCAACAACCCAAAGACTTCAAAACTCAAGCCTCAGTAGCTTGAAGTAAAAAATCCAGGCTCTGAAGTTGGCTGCAGATTTGCTTCTAGTATGGCCTAGAAACAGAGATCCTGGAAAGACTTTTTTTTGCATATACACACCAACCAGAACGTAGAAAATGTAGACAAATGTACGTTTTTAGCAAAGACTCTGAAGTGTGCTCTTGAAAGCCCAGGCTGCACTCTAGAGCAGGGTTATATTCTCTGCTTCTATTTCCTTTTCCCATTTCTAAGTACTTTTTGTTTCTATACAACTGTAGGCAATTCCTTGCGCTTGCTGGACTTTGCATCCTTTGAAACATGCACTATACGTATTTAGGAACAAACCACAGAAAAGCACTTCTAGAAGACCAAAATGCAGGTGAGGTGCTATTGACTGCCAATTGATTGCCAATTGATTGCCAAGGGTGTCTTTGGCAAGAGACTCTCCAAGGATTCATCCACAAAGTTTCATAGGTGAGCATCGTGTCTCCTCACGCTGCCTTTTCAATCCGACTAAACAAGTTACAAGCAACCTCCTCGGAGCAAACTCCTTTACGTTAGTTTAGCTCCAGTTACCAGGGATTTGCCCCTAATTCCTTTAATTGTCCTCATAAGTCAGCTCCCCTCCTCTGACTACTTAATCATTCTTCTGTGAATCAGTGACCTGTAAACGTTATACAGATCACTAACATTTCTGTCAATAAATGCATGGGCTGTTTCACTCGGTGGTATTAATGATTCGGGTATGTCTTAAGGCAAAAAGAAAACGTTGCAGATGACGGCTAGTCTGAAGATGAACACGCTGTTTCCTTCTACAGACCTACAGCACTATTTCCTACAGTCAAATAAATAACATGCCACCCTTCCTGAGAAGTTCCTTACTTTGCGTGAAGCCAAGAACTCCATTCCCCTCGCCACCTGGAAGCTGTAACAGATGAGGTCCTCCATGGTCAAAGGGTTCTTGCAAAGGTCTTCAGGACCAGCTGCAAAGAATCAGATGACAGTCAAACATGCCCTTTGTCACTGATTTCACCCATAACTGCTTCTTAGGTAAAAGTCCATCTTAACCTTATGCCATGTTGAACTGGAAGAGCAAACTGAGCCCTTTTTTGGCTGCGTAATTATCACTAACAACCCATTTTACACCAAACTAGGTCTGTGTAAAATAAACTTTGAGATGATGGGTTATATCCCAGGCCTTCTTGCTTATTCCCAGAATTCTCACCAGTGGAAAGATGTGCAAAACAATCCTGAAAGAAAAACAACTAAAACTCAGCTCACAGGCTCCTAGGACAGGAAAGGCTTGCTGTGGTTTCAGCAGATGTATTTGGAAACTGTTCAGAGGGAGGCCCCACCTAGTCCTTACGGGGGAAGAACATGCCCTGGGGAGAAAGACTTGAATTTGGCAAAAAGCCCTGCTAATTCAGGGTAGAAGAAGCCTAACCTAATCCTCTAGCGACCTGGAAGAATAACATACTCAAGTACCCAACAAAGATACTCAGGCGTTTAGTTCCTGCTGAAATAAACGACTTAATGGCTTTGATTTTAGGAAGATTTTAAGAAGAAATCTATGAAGAACTACAACACTGGTGGCTAAAACCCTCATCTCAAGACCTGCTTTAGGTCTACATACTTCTTACAACATCCCAGCTCAGAGGGTCAGTGGTTACACCAGAGAGGTCTGAAAAGGACCAAAATGGTGTGGAAATGCATAAAGTGCATGTCTGACATTACCTATTAGGATTGCACTGAAAACACAAGATCATCCTTCATTATCCTCCAAGATATTTTTCTTTGCATTAAATTACTTTTAGTGGAAGTACAGGCAGCTGAGCTACAGCCTCCCTCCTGACTGGTGCGATCCCACTGCTTGCTGAAATCAGCGGTCTTTGAAACATGTTGGCAGCACTGAGCACTTTGTGCTGTCTCTGCCAGAGGAGAACATGGCAAATGCATCAGTGAAACTGCTGCAGAGGGAACATATATCCAGGGGAGGCTTTGAATGAGCAGATAATTTAGGTTTCCTCTGCCTGACAGACCACCTGCACAGAGGGAAGGCAAATCAACCTCTCTGCTAATAAGCAGTGAAGCAGACAGCATTTCATGATATTTGATTTCTGGGTAAGCATTGAGAAAATTCAGTTAGCATCCTGGTGCATCCTTCTCTGCACTGCCTTCCGAGTTTATGCTCTGCAGTTTCCCCTGAACACACTGGAAGTGAAATAGATGGATCTCCAAAAGTGCACTAAAAATGCACCCTTTTCAGACAGGACGTTACCTGGGATTGGGCTGAGGGGTTTGGGATGCTGAACTAGATGATCCATAGCTTGGGAACTTTGGTTATCCAGGAAATACCCCACACACAGTTTTGAGGGAACTTTGGAAATCACACAGTCCCTGATGTCCCTCATCAGCCCTCACCAATGACAGCTGTTCCAACACCAGGAGAAGACATATCCTACCGTCCTCCTCTTCCACATCACTCAGGGACCGCTCCTCCACAAAACCAGAGCTCGCTGAGCTCTGGCTACTTGTGATGCTGTCCAACCGTCGCTTCAGATCCGCGGAGACATCACCAACATAGTTCTCCTTCCCCTGCCGAAATTTGGCACTTTTGGTCTAGAAATGTGAGGGAAGGGTAGGAGAAATCAGAAGCGGAAAGCATGCAAGAAGCTTCCTCAGCAGAGGCAATGATGCTCCCCACGGTCTGTGCCATGGGCACCACTGATGGCAGGGAGGGCAGCCCAGCACTGGCATAACCAGCTGCTCGGCTCCAAGCCAGCTCTGGCTGGGGCACCAGGCTGGTGCACCGACTGCGCCAGCAAACCTCAACCCAAGGCCATGCAGGCCTACCAGCTCGAGCACCCTGTGCCACTCCATAGCATGGCTTTAGCCTGCTCCTGCATCCTTCCAGCCCCCCCATCAACATATTCACATGCTTGGGAATAAATTCATGCTGATGAGCTGGCCCTCTCAGTCCCCTGGTACCCACCACTTGTGAAGGATGCGTGGATGCTGCTGAACCCCCCCTCACACTATTGAGCCTCTCCATACTGCTACAGTTTTACCTCCCGCTGCTGTAAAGACCTTTCAGCTAAACCTCTACCTTGGCCAAAACTCTATCAGCCCTCAAAACCTGATTTCCTTCTTCCCCTAAGCAACTGAATGCCTCTAGGGAGGATGCCAGCCCCGCAGGCTTCCTCTACCATGTTTCCATTTTCTCCTGCTTCAGTTTGGTGACTTTTCTGCCCTGGCAGGGCTCTTTTTTTCTGTGGCCGATTCCCACCCCCACTGCTTGTGTAAGCAAGGGTCAGCACCCTTGTGAAACCCCGCCTCCTTCCTTCAAGGCCTCTCAGATATTTGTTTATCCTTTTTACCTCACAAGAGGATGCAGCGAATTGCCTTTGCCAATACAAAATAGTAAACAATGACTCCAAGGATAAAGAAAAATAACCCCCTGGAGAACCGACAGGCAATTTGAAGAAGCTCATATCTAAACACAGCAGCTGCAAAAAGACTGAGGTTCAGGTCTACCAGCATGGCAGAGCACAGCCCAGGGGCCTCCCTCCTGGCTGTGGGCAAAAAGGGTACGGTCCTGAGCATGATGCTCAGTGCTAAGTACCCACAGCCATGCTCTTTATCTGGCAATCTGACCCTCGGAGGGGATGGATCCTCCCAACCCCCTCCAGAAATCAGACCTCCTCGCAGAGGCAACCAGAAATTAGTTTGAAAATGCCAATCTCCCTCCCCACTCTCCTTTGAAACCGGGGTGAAAGAGAAGCTGTTGTGATAGGAACTCGCCTCTGCAAAGGACTTGGGAGGCAAAAGGTTGAATGTAAACTCATGAGATACATCACTTACACAAAATTATTAACAGCAAAAAAAAAAAAATTATAGCCTGGTTCAGCAATGAGCCAAAGGCATAGCAGAAAGGATAATCACATGACAGAAGATACCTATGGGTATCTGATAGATATACACAATAAGCAGGGAGTGCAGTTATTTAAGGTGGTCTGGAGCTTAACTAAGAAAGGAAAAAATTCAGGCTGATAATCAGAAAAAACTTCCTGACAGATACGGCCAAGTGTAGAATAACCTGCCAAGGGAAATAGTGGAAGCCCAGTTCCTTTGCACATTTTAAGCTAACAATAACAAAAGAGCTACATTGCAAGGGCCAGGGGAAAGACTAGATGACCTCTGATGTCTTTGCCATCTCTCATTCCCATGGGAAGTACTAGATATTCAGTGTCCCAAAGGATTGCCCCTACAGTTTGCACTAGAAACAGAAACATCGTGTGTGGAAAAAGCCCACCAAACCAAACATTATACTGTTAACCTTGACTCCTTACCTTGTATGGGACAAATTCACTCCTCTTGCTCCGTAGGTAAGCTGACAGATTTCCAAACTTGCAATATTCCACTATCACCATGAGTGGGCCTGTATAACAGATACAGCAATTCCTTAGAAAAATCATTTATATCCTGCCTTATCTCACGGCATAATCTCCGGCTAAAAATACATAAATTTCAAAAAGCATTCTACTACCCAGAGGTTTTTAAAAATATCAGTAATATTAATAATAATAAAATCTAATCGAAGCAGGGAAATTATTACTTTTCTGCTGTATAAGGAAGGAAAAGAGAGCACATGCTTTTGAAAATCACAGGCCTAATTTAATATGTGAAAATGTATAGTGCTGTGCTGCCTATGCTAATTGACATCATAAGGATGCAACATACTATTTGAACAAACTTCAGTGTAACCAACCATTCATCTACAGTAAAGTTAGACATATAATTATCCACACATTTTTGTGCGGGCAGTTTAAGTCCTGAAAACTTGAAACAGGAATCTTGGTTTTAGACATAGATGCCTTAATATACAGTCCAAAATGTGGTATTTCATGCTCAAATTGCTTCATATAGGCATATGCTACAATGATAAATTTCCATCCTAGGTTCCAGGTACTGGCTATGACTATTTTATTATGGAATAAACAAGTAAAGAAATATTTATGGATTATGTTTCCTTCAACTACTGCACTTCTGTCATGGAACTTTACAAATTAAATTCTGATCCCACAGTAAGCCAACAAGTCAGCTTCCCTGAAAACTTATTACTAAGTTACTTTACACTGAATTTCTTCCAAATTAGTGTGCAGTGCTGGATTTGTTAAACTAAACATCTGTCCCCAGTTATAAAGCAAAATAGGTTCATCGACCCAGAGAGCCAAACTCCAAATTGCTATCATCTCCCCTCCTACACACACACAGAGGCACCCACAGCCCATCCAAAGCCAGGGAGGGAAGTCGCAGTTTGCAATTGCACTGTAGCCATGACAAGAGTAAGACCTACTTGTTAAATCTGGTACTAGACTCAGATCCAAAGTCTGTTACACATGGGGTGTCCACTATAAAAGTGGACCTGAGGTACACAAAAGCAGCAATAGAACAACTAAGGGATGGAGCTGGATGTAGAACTCGGGGCTTCTGAGCCCTTATTCTACCTCTGGACCTGCTCACTCTTATCAGAATTTTTTTTTAAAAAAAGATGACAATTTCTTCCCGAACTTAATTTTAAACCTCAGTTTTCTATGCAGCAGAAATGGCAGAAATAGGGTTTTCATTAGGACCTTTCCACCCACTGAGAAGTCACTCACCTCCTGGCTTTGTGCAGGCTCCAAGTAAATTGACAACATTGAGATGGTGGCCAATATGAATGAGGATCTTCAGCTCTGACATAAGCGCTCTGTGCTCGCTATGGGTTGCACCCTCTGCAGAAGTAAAACAACACACATCAGGAGCATCACAGAGAGAAAGGTTTTCCCCTCCTCTGTATTCTCTTCTGTTATTTTTCCAGCCCATCTAGTGAGAAGTCTTGTTGTTTGGTAGCCTGGATCAGGTACGCTGCAGGACACTGATGAAAGCTAGGCAGGGTCAGTTTCACTCTGCTTTTAAACATTTTCCAAAGTCTGCCTAGCGCTGTACATCAGAACATGGACACAAACAATCCGGATTAGCAAGCATCTTTTTTCCTACAGACCTTTTGAGCAGTTTGCACTCTGCCATTTGACCCTCCCAGCCAAGAAGATCTAGAAACATTGTCCCACAGCCTTTGCTGGGGTCCACACTAAGCATCCCATGGGTCCATGCACTGGGGGAGATAGGGCCAGGGCCATATATGCCTGACCCTGCATCCTCACCAAAAGTCTGGAGACATGGCTGGTGTCCTCATCCCACAGGGACAGAATGGGAAGAGGAAGGAGCTGAAGCAGTGGGAAGAGAGGGGCGGAGGAGGCAGCTCTCTGCAGGCTACCTGAGTACCAGGAAGCTGGAGGGACAGGGCTTTCTAACTTTTATTGTCATTACTGCGTGCTCATCCCGTTCCAATGAGTCTGCAGCAGGTCTTGCCTGTGCTTGTGACTGCTCACACTGCACTGTCAGAAATCCCCTGGCTTTCCCACCCTTCCCCCAGTACACCACAGTGTGGGATACAGCCCTTGGCTACTGGGAGCCCCATTTTGCTGCCCCAGCTACATCCTCCTCAGCAACAGCGTGTCTGGGGTTTCCTGTGGTGAATGCAAAGCACTATAATATGATTTAAAGGGAGGAGAAAGCTGTTCAAATTTATTACTCATTTTGGAGCGTGCCTAAGCCATTGTCTGAGGCTTGCAGAAAGCTCCCTATGAGGCTGCACAAGGCAAAAATGGACACATGCAAATTGCTTGCAGGAGCAAGTTTCTGTTCTGAACCTCAGTAGATCTATAACGCAATGGCTAAGAAACCACACTTGCGTTGCTCCAATTATTGGTGAGGCAAAGGCATGTACTTTCTCTAATCATTGCTCCATGATACCAACTGTTAAGCTAAACTTGTATACACCATTGGTAGAAACATTTTAATATTTTTCTATCTACTGGTTTTATTATTGGCAATTATCCCTATATTGTGTATTCAAGGTGAAGTTTTAGTCATCATTTTTACCTTTAAGCATTTTGACTGCCACTGTTTTGCAGGTAGCAGTTTTGTCAATCCCAAATGCGTCCGCTTCTATGACTTGGCCAAAAGCTCCACGCCCAAGAGGTTTACCTTGAAGTGAGAAGATGAACATACTCCAATTTATTTGCCTGGCACAGTGGGCAAAACATGCGGAATAAACAGCAACTCTAAACTGAATTTATGTATCAGAAATTATCAGAGGGCTGATAACGGGGAGAGAATGTGTTATGTGCTATGGGACCACAGAGCCCACTCGGGGGTCCTGCACCAAGGCAGGCCCACGGCAAGCCAGGACCTGAAGCACTCCCCAGCACAGGGCTGGCTGCAGTACCACTAAATGGCTTGTGCAGTGAAAACATACCTAGCTTTAGCCGGTCTCTGGGAAACTCCCACTTGCTGGCATCATATGGGAGCCGTTCACAGTGCTCATCTATAGGGACTTCATCAGGATCCATGATGATTGACAAGTAGCCAGTCTTCATGTCCCCTCCGTTGGCCTGGAAAATGGTATTAGCCGTAGTTACACAGATTTTTTTTTGCTGACGATGTGCAGGCAAAGTGCCATTTTCTCACTTTGCAGCGCTCCACTATTTCCCAGAAATGCCAGGCTACCATCTCCCTACACCATGTCATCATGAGTGTGATCATCATTAGTTACTTGCACTTTTTTCTTTTATTATTTAATAAACAAAACCAGCTGAAACATTTTTTTTTCTCTTGTCAGGGCCTGTTCAATTAAAACTAAATTTCTGTGACCCCAGTTCCAGGCAAGAATGTTATGGCATGGAGAGAAAAAATGTGTCTGTTGATTTAAGAACAATGGAAAGAAACAACAAAAAAGGCCTCAAGTCAGCTCTCATTTGTCATGCAAGACCAGTGCTGATAGGACAGTTACAAGAATTTTTTTCATTACCCGCTTAACGGTCCGGAGGATGATTACAAGAAGCAACCAGAAGAACATGGCAATCACTGCAGTGCCAACGAGGATAATGAGCTCCAGATTTGTTTTCTCTTCAGCGCCTGGGAAGAAATAAGTGAATATCTGAGTGATAGTTGGAAGCACATTGGTTTTGTTCATTCATTAAAGTAGAGAATGGATGTCTTGTTCTGAAGGTTCGTTTTAAAAGTGCAAGATGGAACAAGGAAACGAAAGCAAAACAAAACAAAACGCTTGGGTTTTTATGTTGAAATATTACGCTTAGTTTCGTGCCGTTTTACACACCACCCAATTTCTTAGCATCTTTCTTGTTCCGAGGACAGTGTCTGGATCCTTGGCAAACATAAAAAAGTAAAATCTCACATTTTAAAAAGAAATAACTGTTTTAGAATACTGAAAATGAATGACTCTTTCTCCAGAAACAAAAAACCCCGATCATACAGTAAATAAAGTGCTGTGAGAATAACCCACAGAACAACCTCTCTCTGGTCTCTTTACATGCTTCAGCTGGGGCATGAAAAAACGCAGTTCTACAAGAACACATGAAAATAAAGTCTTATTTACAACATCCCTTTTTCCAGTAAAATAGTCTCCAGCAGATACCACTTGAACATCTATTAGTGCACAGGAGCAGCTCTCCTCTTCAGCTCCCGTTCACCACATCATGCTCCTGCATTTCATCCGTCACACCATACAGATTTTCCTACACAGTAGCACACTCCATTGCATGACCCCAATGAGCTGAAGTATAAATTTCTTGGAGTGAAACCGTATGTCCTACACAGATTTCCAGCTTTTACAGACATGCCGCAGTCGTATTTACCACATCAGCTGAAATCTACATTGATGTCAGCTGCAGATATTTCCCACCCCATGTAAACATATTGCCCAACATCTTAATATCCTAATGGGACCTATAAGAACAACAGGATACTGCTTTAATTACCTTAGTGGAACAGATCGGACAATCACCCTGACTTAGAAGACAGAGGTTTGTGAAGGAGACAGTGACTAAATCTTGCAAATGTACTAATATGAAGGGCAAGGAGCTTTTAGTTTGAGGCTTCTCATTGAAACTCCTGGTGAAAGGTCCATCATGATTCTAGCTATTCAGACTCCAGACTAACCTCTTGCTAGGATTTATCGTTTATTATTGAGAATTGCATTTTGATGTGTCACAATAGGACTGGAACAAGTGAGAGATGGGTCTCACAAATGCTACTTTCAGAGCTTGGTGGACTACGGCTGGAGTCCCCTCACCCAAAACCGCTACCTGTTCCTATCACTGAAATGGGATGGCAATCACAACAGACTGCACAAAGTCTTCACTCTGTTTTTCTTAGATGCTGTGACAGCAATGACGTAGATTAAAAAGTTGCAATTGTTAAAAAACACAGTAAGACAATTATGTTACCAAGACAATAGAGATGCCCCAGGATACCTTCAGGTTTGGGTAGGTTCTGTTGTATAGGTTTGCACGTAATACAGACTAGCAGAGTTTTCTTTGCAACCACAAGTAAGAAGGATTCAGCTTTGGTTGAAAAGTACTAAACAGTTGTGGAGAAGAAAGCGTCAGCCTCAACAGCTGGGATTACGGTGGCTATGACAGCAGCCAATTTGAGCTTGATAGAAATGGTCAGAACTTTTCACAAATCTCATGGTGTATTTTGAGATATCTGATCAGGATAGCCAGTAGATTTTCCTTTTAGTGATTATAGAGATTTTATGTACACGCTTTCTTCGGGGAAGAAGCTAACACTAACCTTCCACTGAAAAAAAAGCCACTGCTTTTCTGCATCCAAGGACATTGCAGGCAAGACAGGTGTATAGCCCTCCATCTTCTTTCCTCACCCGACGTATGGTTAGTGTCTTGTTTCCATCTTTCAGAACAATACCTGGAAAAAGTCATGATTCTTAGTTCTTCTCTTTTTATGCCACTTTGTTTTAAAAATTCAAAATGAAACTTTTCATGGTGAAAATCAGCAGGGAGTCCCATGAAAGAAAGCCCTTAAATGACAGAAAATTATAGCAAACGCGCAATCCTCACCTGAATCTTCAACAAGGGTTTCGTTATTTTTAAACCACATGATGTTTGGAGGAGGAATACCATTTGCTGTGCATGACACTTCTATGGTTTCACCGATGTTTGTTGTCTGATTTTCCAGATTTCCTATGAGTGTGGGTGCCATGGGCTCTGTTGGTTTGAAAACATGGCAAAATTACTGACCATTAAAGAAAACATCCATTTTAGCAGTAATAGCACTTAACGACACTCTACGTGGTTGGCCCAGTAACAAAGTCTCAAATCCTTCTTTAACACCAACAGCCACAGCATTCATGTTAAGATCATGGTTTAGATTAGTTAATACATAAAAAAATTATAATAACCAAGAAAATTTTAACAGTATTGATGTAACCTGCTTTAGATGGTTTAATTTGAAACTGCTCAGGCTGCTGAGGGAATAGGTGAGAAATTGTTTCCCTCACGTTTATATTTCCAGGGTCACTCCTAGAAGCCCAATACTGCTGGTACATCAAACGTCCGTTCAGGACAGCCCATGAACATCCACAGATATTTTCCTGAATCTGCCTATCAGCCTAGACATCTAGGTCCCAAAGAAAAGTCATCACTATTTATGTGAAAAGCTGATTATCAGCTTGCACTGCTTGCACCTGAATACCAGCATCACTTCATGACAGTTCTAAATTACAGACACTGCTTCAAACTCCAGAGTCAGTGACACAAAGCAGTAGCATTAATCCTATGAATACACCATGCATATACAGCTAGAGGGAAAAACATGTTTTGAAAAGTATAATTGAGAAGCTCAATAAACCAAACACATGCCACTATTTGTGCAAAAGCCAAATTCATCTCCTTGCACAGCACAGCGGCTCAGTCAGCATTTCCTCACTGGCACTGATGAAATAGTAAGTCCCCGCTGCCTGGACAAGCCCCAGGCCTCCATGTTACAACAAATGGTCCAAATCTATTTAACAAACTGAGCGCACCATTAAGTCAACACATGTGAGGCCTGAAGATACCAAAACCTGTCACTACTGTAGTTATTTTCATACCCAACCACCCATTTTTGTTCACAGTAAGAGATCTGTACCTTGAACAGTGAGATGCTTCACCAGACAGTGCTGTGTTTTAGCCTTTTTGTCCTGAGCAATGCAAACATAGTCTCCTCCATCCTGGAGGGAGATGTTACGGAGGATGAGCTCTAAGGTGACGTTTTCACCATTGATATTTGAAATCGTTGCATTCAGCCTCTGGAGAGCATTGAGGTTCTTGCAAACGGGCATGGGCAGCCCTCCAAAGGGAGTCTGCGAAGCGTGAGCGCTGAGTTTGTACCACGATAGCTTCTCAAAGGTGAATTTGTCTGCTGTGCATTGCAAAGACATGTTATCCTTCTCTGTGAGCTGATTCTGAGGCTGGAGATTAATTTCAAGACCCCCTGCAAGTTAAAGAAAAATAAAAGAAATTCCTATTATGTTGCACATTTTGTTGCCGACAGTAACTTGAAAAAGCCATTTTACAGATATAGCCTTACCCTCGTCTTGGCCAGTTGTAGATAAAGAAACAAAACACTGAAAAATCAATCAATTATTTATGTAAAGAGTACAAGCTCATTAAAAACAACACACTTAAAATGGATCAAAGGAAGTGTAACGAATACAGGTGTGTGTTCACAAGTCTGCATACACAAAGAAACTGTGTAATGAATATAGTTCCTTTTACTGTAGAAACTTCTGGCAACCTAAGATGATTCTTAGCATTATCTTATAGTTCATTTTTAGATTTGGGTTAAAATACTATTTCAGCATGTGAACATGGGGACTGATTTCCAAGACAGAAGCTCTTTGCCACTGTTTTTAAAAATGTCAGTCTTAGCTTTTACAGTACATCTTCACTCATTTTATGACACTACCATAATTTCTTTGTAGCTCTTTTAAGTGACTGCAAATACCCAATAGCAATCACTTTCAGGACAACAATGCCCATTTTCCATCATTTTCATGGGACTGCCACTCCACTGATGCCAGTAGAACTAACCACTTGGCTCAAGGCAGGTGGTGACTTTAAAGTCTACATTAGGAAAACTTTAATTCCTAAAGAATGAAAGGATTTTATAATGGACAGGAATCAAACAGCAATGTTGAAGCACCTATGCTTAGCAAAACAGACAAAATAACATTAATTTAATATGGCTGTCCTCAACAAGGTATACTTACTGGTCACATGGAAGGAGATAACTCTCTCACTTGATCCAGCTCTGTTTGTAGCCATACATCGATACAAAGCAGATACATTTGCTGCTTGAATCACGAGGGTGCTCACAGTCTACAAAAGAACAATCAAGCAATTTCATACTGTGTCAGTGCTAAAGTACGTACATGAGCCCGACTGCCTCAACAGCTCAGCACACTGCTCTGCAGATATCTGCACAACTGAAAATCCCTCCACAGCACAAATCCATGGAACACACAGAATCACAGAATCCCAGGCTGGAAGGGACCTCAGGGATCATCTGCTCCGACCTTTCTAGGAAGAGCACAGTCTGGACAAGATGGCCCAGCACCCTGTCCAGATGACTCTTGAAAGTCTCCAATGTGGCCGAGTCAACCCCTTCCCTGGGGAGATTATTCCAATGCGTGACTGTCCTCACTGTGAAAAATTTCCCTCTCGTGTCCAATCAGAACACAGCAGGAACACAGTGCCCTCCTGATGTTTACATTTTTTTTCCTTAAGTCTGTAACAATCAGGCGACAGAGAACAAGAAAAAGCAGCCTGCCAGAAGGCAGACTTTGGTGTATGTGTTAATAAATGCTGCACCCACAACTTTTTCTGCTCCTCAGTCTCCCCAGCTTCTCCCTATTACAGTTAATTGGCAAGATTAGCTCACCTAACTCCAGGCTGCTAAAAGATAAGCACTGAAACCTACTTAAGTTATGTTCCTCAATGGAGACTCACTTTGGGTCAGTGCTGAAGGACTTGAAAGTGTCTACCCCGGCCTATTGGCTTCAGCAGAAGCTTGCACGGCCAGCTGCAAGTAGAGCCCCAAGTTTAACATTTCCTGAAAAGAGTCAACATCTCTAGTGATGTGTTTCCAGATATGTGGACTGCTGAACAGGGCTAATCATCCCCAACCGCCAGAAGACAAAATATGCTCACCTTTGTTTTCCCAGCAATAGTAACAACTCGGTGCTTAATTTCAACCTGATTCCCACCCTTTCTCTCCGAGATCACTTTCCATTTCCTGCATGCATACGGATTGGCTCCTGAGCGAACTTTCCTGAGATATAAGTAGAGACAGATGCATTAGATAAGACAAATATTCACCCTTCAGGAGAGTGGTTTTGTGTCCTCTTTATAATATGCAGATATTTATCTATAAATCAGATGCATCACTGGCCACAGCCTACATATGGGAGGGAAGAGTATGTTTCTTGGAAACATTTCTATTAAATTGCACCCTATAACCTTCTGAGTCCTTTGTTCTCTGTAAAATAAGGAACCCCCAAGCCGAAAGGTGAATTTCCTAATTAATCTGCCTGTGTCAGCTCAATCAGGATGCTTGGAGGGAAGCGGCTATTCTGGGAACAGACCTCCATTCATAAATGGATGATTCAATTTGATTTAGTTCAAAGGAAGACAGAGAGACATAGAAATCACTGAACTCCCTACAAGAATTTCTTGAGGACAGTAGCCTTTGTGTAGGAAGCAACCAGGCACCAAAGGAAGAAACTAGTGGAAATTATTTTAAAAACAACAACAGGAAAGAAGAATGCTATTTTTTTTCCTGGCCTTTTTTTTTTTTTTAAAGGAAATCTGGTCTTATGGCAGGCCCAGATAAGGGAAGCTGCGTGAATCTCAGTCAGGCACTCTCTCTATCATTCCCCAACATCAATCAGTGCATTTCCTCCAAGATACACTTTCACACAGATAAAGAGCACCGTCGCACTCAGCACTTGAGCGTAAGAAAAGAAAAACCACCACCAAGACCTGTAATTAGCATAAACAGCAAATTTCCTCTGTTTGGGATGGAGCTTTAGGCCTGCATCCCACAGGGAGATCTGAGGGGAGGGCATGCAGATAGCTGCGTTTGAAACCCCGCGCAAGCCAAGATGCCCTTTAAGAAGGTGCGATGGCAACATGCAGGCTCTGCTGGCTCCTGGCTGCGGGTGGCCCTTGCCTCTGCAACTCACTGCCGACGATGATGACCTCAGCAGAGCCTGCCTGCAATGATCTGCCTATTAAGTACAACAATCTTTACTTCATTGGCCATTGGGTTTGCGCTCGGTAATGAGCCTGGACAAGGGCTGCAGGCAAAAAAAAAAAACCATCCTACCCAAACAACACTCAAGAGCTACATAAGCCACAGAAGATAAGCCACAGAAGATGGCAAGGGATTAGCACTCACTGAGGGCTGAAAGTGCACTCCTCCTCCAGCTGCCAGTGCCAGAGGATGGTGGCGGGCGGCGGGACGGCATAGACGGTGCAAGTGAGCGCTTGTGTCGAGCCGTACTTGTAGGAGTCAACGGGGGCCAGCAGCGCATTCTCGCCGATCTGGGGGGGAACTGGAGGAGAGAGCAGCAGGTTACACAGCCCACTAACAGCTCCCCAGTGGCACCACCCACACCCATTAGAGCTACGGTGACTAATTCACACTGTGCCCTACATCCGCGTGCAACACAGAGCGCCTCGCAGGAACAAGGTCATGTCAGGAAGAGGTGAACCTGCCCAACACCTTGAGGATCAGGCCCTCAAGACACAATGCTTACTATCTCCTATAAAACCTCCCTTCATTACTCCCTGGTTTAAAATGCAGCCCTCAAACTCCCACCACCATCCCCAACCATTAAATGCCTATTATTCCCCAGCCGTGATCCCACTGCATGTAGCCTCGCTGCCCTTTCCAAGACCTGCTGTCTTCAAAGCATGGGGGCTAGCCTGTTTCCTGGCAAGCAGAGAGGAGCAGAAAGAGGAGAAGGAAGAGGAGGATGGTTGCACAAGGCAGGGCAGAAGAGGAGGGACAGCCATCATGGGGCAGGAAGGATGGGTGAGGCAGGACAGGCCAGGATGGAGCGGGGTGGGGGAGGACTCTGGCAGCACAGCCAGCAAGCAAGGCAGGAAAAGAGCAGGATGCAGAGGCAAAGAAATAATATACAGAAAACAAAAAACACACACAAAGTATCATCACAACAACAACACCACTAGGAGCCTCCAGCCTCTCAACCAGCACATCCTGAAGCCAGGAGAGAAGGGCCACCTCTGCCCTCTCAGGGCTCGGGTTCAAGTGCTCTCCTCCTGGCCACCACCCCCCCTTTAAATCCTCAGCTCTGGGATGAATTTAATCCTAAGGATGGTAATGCACCACATCCACGTGAAAGAAAGGTACCCTTGTACACCACTTACCATTCACAAGCAGAGTAAACGTATGTCTCTTCTGCATCTTGTTAGTAGGGTTTGTAAGGACAACAGTGTAATTCCCAGCATCCTTTTCAGTTGTTTCAGTGATCACTAATGTGTAGCCCAGTTTAATTGTATGATTTGCATTGATGGCTTTTCCATTTTTATACCTGAAGAAAATATAGAGTGCTTTGAATACTTTAGAGATTTACCTTGGCTGACAATAGCTCAGTTTTTCAAACACGTTGTGTCCCAATTCTTACCATTTCGCCTCCGGTGGAGGATATCCTTTAAACTTTATGGGAATTTTGACTGTATCACCTAACCTTGTCTCAACCACGTTCTCCATTCTCTCCAGATGAATAAAAGGACTTTCTGCAAAATATTAAATAAAATTGTCTTTCCACATGGACAAAAGCATAAGTGTTTTCCATTTGGATTAGCAGTTAACAGCAGATGACAAACAGAGGCCAGTGACAGGACACCACTGGTAATGCACAGTTGGCTCCAAACTGGAGACAGCTGGTGAGCTCTGGACCCACTGTGAAAACCCAACTCTTTCCCTTGCACGGAGGCATAGACCAGTTCCCCCACAAGGGAGCTCTGGAAAGCAGAGACAAGGCTCAGCTCTCAGGATGCCACACCAAATCTCAGGCATATATACATATATAAATAAATAGATATCATAAAATGGCTTGATCTACCCATTCCAGGAAATAATAGTATTCAAAACTACAATGTGATAAAGTTAGATACTTTCAGCCTCTTCTCAGGTATGTATCTGAACTGTTGCAGTCACAGAATACTTTGAAATTATTTACATTACTTATAACAAGCTATAAACTTGCATTCAGACTAAAACAGCCATTATTAGCCTACTGGCTAAGATTTAGGATGGTATCAACTTAGCATCTGGTACTCTCACTATAGAACATGATCTGATTTTGGCTGCTGAAGAGAAACGGAAAGAACCCCGGAGAAAATTGAGTCTATCTTGAATCACTGTGCCACCTAATAATTTTGAATGTTAAAAAAAAATGAACCATTAATATTCAGGCCCCTGAAATCAGACCTCAGGAAAACCAGTCTCCTTGAAAATATAAAACCTTTTGTCTTTGTCTGATTAAAAATGGGCCATTTTCATGCTGGCAACTTTTTTCTCTAAGTAAGCCAGTGGAGCCACTGGGGCTGTGCCCAAGAGGGGCTTGAGAAAAGGCTCTAGGATGTGGCCTCGTACTTATCTATGCACTCAGCCGACATTGTTTCCTTTGCATCCTTTCCGTACAGCCAAAACTCCATTTGATTCATCTATTCATAATGTAAAAGCTGAAAGTTTTATCTTCCTAGCTTCATTCATGCCTACCCAGACTCTCATCCCACAGAGCCACCAGAATCTAGTGGAAGTTCACCCAGATTGAGAACAGGCAAGCCTTATACAAAGTCATCTGTATGAATTCAGCTTTACGGGACCTCGAGGAGGTCAACACAGAGGAGGACCAGGGGCTTACCTCAGTTTGTTTTACTGCTCTTTTTCCTATGGGATTCTACAGCTTTCAGTAACATACAGGATCCTTTAAAATCTTATCATTAGATAAGCTTGTGGTATAAAAATAATCCTATAGTGAGTGCAAGAGAAACACTGTAGCTGCAGCATGGTTCATTTCTGTCATTTGATTCATCACTGAGATGCCTTCTGCACCTCAGTAATCAACCCCAAATATGTTGTAACCAACAAAACTGAAGTGGAAGATGCCATACCATGGATAATGAAGTAACTGCTGTTTTTCATGTTCATACGGCCACTGGATGCTGCGCAAGTATATCGACCTTTGTCACTTAAGGACACACTGTCGATGGTAAGAGTGCTTACAAACTTCTTTACTTCTCCTGCAGTGGTTTTTAAATCTCTTATGGTTGCACGTTTTTCCTGTAATAGATAAAAGACAGAAGCATTTGGGAATTTTCTTGTTATTCCTCCTGTCACACTTTGCACACCTGTATATACCAGCAATTTCTTTGCATATTCTCACCTGCTTTTCAATATTATGAAGATATTATATTATAAATATTATAAAGAGGGGAATGACATTTGATGGTTGGACCTGATGATCTTAAAGGTCTTTACTACCCTTAATGACTCTATGATTATAACTAAATCAAATTTCATTGCAATGTTGGCATCTTTAAGTTATTACAGATTTACCTTGATGGAAGGGTAGTCCCATTTAAAATCAATTCCTACATTCAACTCTGTTCTTACAGTGCAATTGAGAACAAGTTTTTCTCCCACTGCTAACTCTACTTGGTAGTGTGGGTTCATTGTCAGGTCATAAATTCGGTATCCTAGAGGAAGAAAAAGGCACACACAAAACATGGGGGTAAGAAGAGGTTTCTTTACAGCACTCAACGCCAGTTTTCCCAGGTGAATTCACCAAAACCCCAGCTACAAAGAGGCCCCTCGATGCCCCATTGCAGCATGATGACAGGCGTAAAAAGGAGCCTGGAGGGAAGGGATGTGCCTGCTCTGAGAACTTCCCATCTGAGAGCCACGTCAGACACGGCACAGCAGCGCGTATGCACTTGATCAGAGACCCCACGGCAGTGGGAGCAGGCAGGAGATGGTGACCCACACAGCTCCACTATCTTAGACACCTTCTTACCCTTGTGAGACCTGAAACTAAAAGAGATACATCCCTACCGCAGCAATAAGTGGGAACTTTATTAAGAATGACAGTCTGGCAATGGTAAAGTTGTCCAAAGTTTACTTTGTGAAATAAAATATTTTAAATATTCCAAACCAGAATATTCTGAATGCAGAAATTCTGCAGAAATTCTGAATTTTGCTCCAAATCAGAGTGAAAACTGATTAGTTTGGTGGATAAGCAAGAGCCTGCTACACAGAGTAAAGGGTGGAGGGCTGCTATGCCTTCCTGCCAAGAAGCAAGACAAGACTGTCTTGGTGCCACGTGGCCACTTGAAGTGGTCGTTGTGTCCTCAGAGTCAAAAGAAATAGCTGTAGTTTCAAGTTCAGGCTTGAGCCGCCACAGAATCATCATGTTATTTCTGGGTTTTGCTGAACAACTGGCAAAATATACCAGGACAGCATAAACCCCTGTCAGGTCTGAAGGAGACAAGACAACTTCGCTCCTAGCGCGACGCTCAGATCCCCCATTCCCTTGGCAGCCCCTCAGAGCAATTCCCTCCCATCTGCTGCTGATGGACGCCTGCCTCTAGTTCCCTTCAACTATGACTTGGATCCTGGATAAGTGAATCAAGTAGAGAATAGAGTGATTTTAGGAAAAAGGCTTGCATTGTCAGGGAAAAAAAAAAAAAAAAGAAAAGCCCTGGCATCTATGTATCACTAAAAATAGAAGCACTTATCCCAATAATCAACCAGAAAGAACACAATACATTGCATTTAAAAGAAAAGAAATATATATATCAACATCCATTTTGCATTAGCTGCATTGTCAGTATTGAATAACCTAGAGTCCGACCAAATATAATTCGTTCAGTATGTTGTATAGCAAGCAAAATAGCATTGGATATAGAGAGGAAAAAAAAAAGCCTTTGGCTTACCTACGACTGCGACTATGTATATCACAGACTGATAGCTTTCATCATCTATTTTAGCTTCACAGAAGACCATGCCCGCATAGTTGATTAAATGACTAGGTATAGTGAAGCCTTTTTTATTATTCCACGAAATTGATTTACCATCAGGAACAAATATCTTTTCTGGATATTTCTGTTTGAAATAGTGATAAAATACATAGTCAGATTTCAAAACTCAAACAACCCTGAATTTTCAAGTCCAACATTTTCCATAATCAAAGTTTTAACATCCTAGCTCGGGTAATCTCCCTTTCACAGGCCATCACTGTGCACTTTGAGAGTGCAGGATCATGGACGAGTACAGTTACAGCACTCACTTTGTAATCGCAGGCTGTAAAATTCCCAAGGATGGAAAGACATTTTTAAGAAACATATTTGTTTTTCAGGCAATGTATTTATGTCACAGTGACTTCAACTAACTTTTATAACAACAGGTTTTTCCTTACCGCATGTAGAGATACATTGAGATTTGATACTGTTCCAAGGCACGGCACTACCACAGTTTTATTCTTAGTGATGTATACAATGCCAAGCTGATCACTAACTGAAGTCACAAATGGAGATCTGTAATCTAGAAGAATATTCAATTGGCAAGTGGATATTATTTGTCACATGATTACAGAGAAAATTTTTCCAATTTTGTTCTTTCCCTGTCTATTTATTCTCAAATCAGTTTTATTCTTTTCTATGTGGTAAACACTTAAATGATGAGACTAAATAGGGGGGACATATTTTTACAGACCCCCTCCCTAGCTTTACAATATCATTATTCCCCCAACGGCTATCAGCAGCAGCGCGCACTTTGGAGAATAGCTTCCTGGCACCGCAGTCTTTGTGCTGACAAAAATCTGATTTACCCTAGCGTGACTTTCCTTGTGTATGTATTACAGGAAATATCAGTTAAAAGTAGTGACATGCCACATTGGCTCCCCCAATGGCAGCATCCTTTTCAAAGTCAGACCAAAAAAAAAAACCAAACCAGTAAGTCCATGATCTTATAAAGCAAGCTAACCCGTGTATGTCATAACATCCCATTTCCATTTTTCAAAATGGTAACTATAAGTTAACACCAAAAAGGAAACAGGGTGCACCAGAAAATGGGTGTCAAGCCCTCAGTGCAAAAAGGCAGATGCTTCAATGAATGCGCTTACTTAAGCTGAGTGTATAACTGGAGGCTCTGCAGCGGCGGCGATGCTCAGCTGCGTTCCCACCAACACAACTGACAGCCTGAGTTTGAAAACTCAGCTCTTAAAGCCTAAACAAATTTTACCATTACGGTCAGCAAAGGTATGGAAGTTTATGTTTTGGGAATTTGGGGGTTTTTTTCGGGGTATCAGATAGTACAAATTGTAAAAGGGATCGGATCTGTTGCTTTTTATAAATGTACAATCTCTGTAATCCTTCCTCGTATGAGACTCCTGCTGAGGTCAGTAACAGCCCTTCATTCACGAGGACAGGCTCAGAGATCAGTGGAGATATGTACGCTAAGTTCTGAGTGGGGGAGAATAGCAGACCAAGAGCTGCGTATGACAGGTGGTTCAAAATTACAGGCCAAAACGCTTTTCTGTTGATGGCTACCAGCATGCTGGCATGTAATTACTTCCATGAAAACAAGAAAAGTAACAGCTTCACCAGATCAAAAATTCTCAGATTAAGAAATTTTAATGTCAAAACTGTTTTGAGATAGTTGATATCCCTTTTTTCTCTTGAGGCTAGTGGCAAAGTCACCTAAGAACTATGTTAGCACTTACCTTGAACATAGACATAAATGGTTGTAGCTGCCTGGTTGTCCCTGTAAAGGCACCTGTAGTCCCCTGTATCGTTGCCAATGACTCTGAGGAGAGTAAGTGTCTTGCAGTAGGGGCCATCGCTGCAGTCTGTCACAGAGATACGCTTCTCAACACTGCTGTGGTTGCTTGGCCAGGACCACTCCAGTGGTCTCTGACCACTAGGAAAGCAAACATTAGAGGAGCGTGAGCATGTGACGAGTGCCAGTACTGATGCCAAGGTGGCGAACCCCAGCCCCGCTAGTCGTTATAGAGAGGAACTGGCTTCATCCCGTCACATGAAGCATCAAGCCACATAGGATAAATTCACAACAGCTGACCTATTTTTAATACCTATAAGGAAGCTCCCTGAGATTTACGTTCTGCTGAATCTAAGTGACACAGCACCCAAAAGGGAGAGTCAAGACCGTGGCTCCCCAGTGGGCTCCACGAGGACCTGGCTGATGCTTCCTCCTCCCAGGCATCCTGTGCTCCCCAGCTCTCCCTTCTGCAACCCTTTAAGATCATTTCTACATTCTGCCAGGGAAAAGTGAGGTGGGGGCACAAAGGAAGTGGGGAGAAACAGGAGCGATGACTGGAGGGAGACAGAATCACCTGAGATTCTGTTCGAAAACTCACTACATAAATTACCCCCATCAAAATAATGCTGGACAGATTTGCCCTTACCTGCAAGTAATATTTAGAGTATCATTTGCAGTTATTGTGAGGACATCTTTTTGGATGCTAAGGGTTGGCTGATCCAAAGAAATAAATAAACCTGCAAAAAAAAAATGTATAAAACCCCTCAGATCAATACAATAAACACAGTAAATGTTACTCAATCAGAAAAGCCTCATATACAGTGATACGCAGTATGTTTTAAGTGGACACTTTCACATCACCTACTTAGCAGTGAAGGGTAAATAATGACTTTTCACACATCCCAGAAAGTTCAAAAACTCTGTCATAACAGGAAGCAAAGGCAGATGGTCAGGAGCTAGCTGCAGAGCACTACAATTCAGCTAACCAGGGTGGAGTTCCTGTTTTCTTGCGTTGCCAACTTCAAGGTCTAACAAGAGGATGTGGAACATTGAAACGAAGTGAACCTTCATCTGATGATCTCACTCCCTGGGGAAAGGGATTACCAAATTTTCTTATAATAAATTGAATATACTTATGTTCTTCGAGGCTGCTGATCAATTAATTACGCGAAGAAACTGTTTTACACAGTTTGTCACAATTTCGAGAGCCCATGAATTTATTTTATTCCTCCTAAGCAGTTAGGCAAAAATCCATTTCTACGAGACTTCACTCGCGCGAGGGGTTGCGTTGCCACCCGCGCTTGTGAAGGCTGCGATCCCAGTGCTGGCTCTGAGGCAACAGCCCAGCTTGTGAATATCTGCAAGGACCACAGGGAGAGATTTTCCGTCCACTCTGGCTGCTCCCATCACTGTTGGGAATCCCATCTCACCGGGGCGAGCCAGCAGCCCCGACTGGGACAGCTCGGCCAGCTACGATTGGGAAACAAGAAAGCGAGACCAGACTGAGACCTTCCCAATTTCCCTAGTATTTCCCCGTGCTTTAATCACCGGCGTCCCAAGCAGGTTCTTCGCTGATGACGGGACATTTTGCTCTCGGAAATGACGGCTGATGCTGGAGCCAAGCGAGCAGGACACCGTGCCATGGCAGGAAGCCCTCTCCGACGGGCCAGCACCGGCCGCCCAGAGAGGAGATGGCAGGAGGACAGGAGAGGAGAGGACAGCGAGCGTGCAGCAATGAGCGCCCTGTCCCACCCCGGGGCTCGCACTGCCTCACCCGCTCTACCAGCCCCGGCAACCCCCCCGGGAAAGCCGCACCCGCGCGGCTCCCGGCCCCCGGCCATCCCCGCGGCCGCTCTCCTCGGGACCCCGTGGGGCTACCGACCCCGGCGGCTCCCCGACAGGCCGGACCCGGGGCACCCGGGGCTCCCCGAGGTCTTACCGGGAGCCAGGCACAGCAGGACCGCCAGCAGCCGCGCCGCACCGAGCTCCATCCCGCGGCCGCCGGGCGCTGCGGGGCGCGAAGCGAACCCCCTGCCCGACGGCGCCGTCGGGGCGGCAGCCGGGCCGAGCCGAGCCGAGCCGGGCCGGGCCGGGCCGGGCCGCGCCGCGCCGCGCCGAGCCGAGCCGAGCCGAGCCGCGCCGAGCCGAGCCGAGCCGAGCCGAGCCGCGCCGAGCCGAGCCGCGCCGAGCCGCACCGCACGGCGGGGATGCGGGACCCCGGCGAGCAGCACCGCCCCTCTTGTGCCCGGGGGCGGGGCTTGTCGCCGATGCCCCGCCCACCGCGTGCGGCCCCGCCCCGGGCCCCGCCCCGGGGATGCTCAGGCTGGGAGCGGACCCCCGCAGCTCCGTCTGCTCGCTGCCCAGCGGCGGGAGGGCCTCGGGCTGAGCGGCCGTCAGCACCGCACTCCAGCGTCGCCTGGCCCTTACTTGTGCGTGCTTGGGGACTCTTAAAATCCCCTCAGCAGAAAAAAACCCAAAGACCAGCCCTATGGGGCACATGCAGTGAGGCACAGCCATCTTCCGCCTGGCGGCGAATTCATCTTACTTACTTACTTACTCTTAGAAGTGTCTGGAGGTACCGGTGCTGAGTTCATAACGTGGTAGTCCCCGAATCATGTAGCATGTACCCACCAGCCTAACTGGCCACGTCACGTCTAACGGGACCCAACAGCTGCCTGCGAGAGCCACCCCTGCCACCCGCCAACAGCCCCACCTCGCTCTCTGTGCGGTGCTACCCGGTTGAGTAACCATCTCCCTTTCGCACCAAAGATTTGGTTTTTTTCCAGAAACTAATCCCCAACTAGTGATGTACCTCTTAATCAAAATTATTAACCAGTGACTGCCGAAACAGAAGTTCATGACATAGTCCTTTGGGGAAAATAAACATGTGGTTTTTAATGTTTTATCTATACACATGCCCATAAAGCCCCTGGGGGAAATAAATACATCTGCGTAGGTAGGTACATAGATAAACAGGTAAATAATCAGGTAGACAGAAACACACAGTTATCCAGTTATGTACGTAACCATGCATGCATATACATACATGTACTTCTACATGCTACATTTTTCTCTTTCCCTGCAAATCTGCATGTGAGCTGATCCACAAATGACTGAGTTAATGAATCAGTGATTTTATTTTGCATGCTATGCAATTCCAGCTGTTTTACTGTACCGGGGGATCTGTGTAATTTCCTTTGAAATTACATCCCTGTTGCTCACAGAAAGATAGAGGGAATGGGAGAAACCAAATTTCTATACTGATTTTTCCCAGAGATCCGATAAAACCTGTGGAGAGTCAAAGAGGACTCATGTGGTTCAAGAGGCAGCAAGTCAGCACTGTCCAAATAAAATGTGTTCTTGCTATTCTCATGAGCGCTTAAGACAGAAAATTAGTAGCCCTCATTAATACCCCCACCTCTGTCATACCATAGGCCAGGTTGTTGGTATTTCTAAGTGATTTTGGGAACTCTGGAACTGATTACTGAACAACTGACCCTTGCTGAGACTCGGCTGCACATAGAGTTTATGTGATAGTGATAAAAACCTAGCGAGAACCAAGGGTACCTACAGCCAGTTTTGATAACTTCATTTGTGGTGATGCTGGTTTTGTTGGGTTTGACTACAAAGAGCAAAATTTTAGATAGTGTTATAGGATCCATAGAATACAGTAGAGTCACTGGCAGTTCACTTCAGTCCTTTCTGCACTCCTTCCAAAAGTGCAATCTGTCGAAAACATGCCACAATATTGATTTTAACAAGTGGCTTCTCTGAAGTTGTCAGATGATGTGCAACTAGAGACTCCTGCAATTCCATTTATGCTCTGTTTTCATGCACAGCCGTTGCAATTAAGCCAGTGGTTTGGAAGGGGGAGGTTGGTTTCATTGCTGAAAATTATATTGGTGCCTGAGCTTTATGGGAACAAATAGCCACTGTTTGCCCTAAGCATATCTAAGCAAAGATAGATGAATGCTAGCCTCCCCCAGGCCCTTTGGCATTTGCCATGTCCCCTGCCTCCCTCTCCCCTGCAGTGTCCTGAGGAAGGGAAGGGAAGGAAAGGATGGGGCTGACTCCTCAAACACACAAACCTCCTGGCTGGTCAGTGCGGACACCGAACTGAGCAGCCGGCAGCAAGGAGCTTGCATGTTGTGAATGTTGGGCATCACAGAGAAGTGCACATTTTGAAAGCACAGTGGTTTTATCTCCCTGAGTGATCCCATTGAGATCTCGGTTTTATACTGTGCTTCCTAAATGGGACACAATCCTTCAGTACTTTACCTGGTTGCCAGTGTAATCTTGTTAACTAGAATAATGCTGCAGGAACTGCTGCTTCACTGTATGAAGAGCCAGCCCTATGGTACCAGGGACACCTGTGATACCAATGAGCAAACTAGAAGATAACTTCTTCACACTCCAGATACTGGAATGTGGCCCTGACCCTGTAAACATTTAAGAACAAGAATAACTTTACTCTGGAGAGCAGTTATTCTACAGATGCAGGGCTTTTCCTGTGAATCAAATTATTTATCTACATGGAGTTTGTGGCACTAATCCTCTAGTAAGATCAAGTAAAAACTATCGCCAAGAGTCACTGGAAATGGTAGGTGTCTGGAGGAAGTGGGAGCTAGAAAAGACGTGAAGTGACTTTACTGACACAGGGTGTATGGTATCACATGTGCTTTGCTACACTGATTTTTCTATTTTGACCTTTGATGGGGCTTTCTCAAGTGGGTTGTCGATGGAAAATGCCATGGGGAACCTCTGAGAAAAAAATCAACCCGAGCACATAAGAAAGACAGTCACCTGAAGTCCAGCTGAAAGATTCACCTAAATACACTGCTAGTCTAATAGCTATGGGACGACAGATGTCTGGTTACAAAACCAAAACCCCAGTGATTCAAGTGATGGCAGCTTCCTTATCCAGCCTTTTAGGCTATAAGCTGTGCACAGCCTTTGTGCCACCCTTCACACTTCTAGAGTATCTAGCGTAGCTCAGCTTGCACCAGACTATCGGTGCTGAACCATGGGGAGCCTGTGAGAGAAGCGGAATATATTTATGTTATTGAGGGAGTAAAGGGTGGGATTTCCTCCCTTCTCAGAGACAGTTTCAATCTGGGAAGCTTCCCAGGATCCTGAAAGTAACATGAAATGGCTTCTAAGGCTATCCTACCCTCTGTCTCAGCACCCTCGCTTACTTTAAATGACAGGCAATCCTGTCAAGACATTTCAAATCTGGCTTAGTTCAGAAAAGTCTGCCCCTGCCTTGGCCAGGCAATACCAGTAAAGAAACAGGGCCTGGAAGGAGCTCCATTCAGGCCTCCTGCCACACTGAGCAGCTCTCAGCCCAGTGTGGGACTGGACCTGGAGATTTGCAGGAGAGCTGCTAGGTGGCAGATGGGATGCAATCAGACCACGTCCATCATTCCGTGTTTCATCAGATTGATTCTCTGCTCGCACAGCATCTCCCAGAGCCGCTCAGAGAGCAGCTCCTATCCTGAAATCAGTGTGTTTCCAGCCCCTGGGGTTATTTTCCTCTTTCCCTTCAGCCTCTTTCTGCCACAGCCCCTGTGCAGGGGATACTCTGTGTCCGTGGACGGTCCCTAGGAATGGTCTGTGTGATGGGAGGGGGCACGAAGTTTCGCCTTGGCCAAACAGGCCAACAAGCTTTTGTTTATGCATCTGCTCCTCTGGTCGCCAAAAACTCATTAAAAACAAGACACAAAGAGGCAGCAGAGGAACTGGACAACACCCCCTCCCCTCTCCTCCCCAACCTGTCACGACTCCTCCGGGCTTGCAGCTCTGTCAGTGCCTCCCAGGCAGCCTGGCCGAGGAGCCTGGCCAGAGCAACTGCAGCCGCAGGAGCAGACAGGCTGCCTTTTGTTTGCTTAATTATTCAAATAACAACCTGGGGGGGGGAGATAAGGGCTGGCACTGGGAACACCGATTATGTGCTTCCTTGTTCATGAGCTTAATAGGTTTGCAAGTGGTCAACGTCCCCTGCAGAACAGCTGGGATGCAGCAGCCAGCAGCTGGACCAGACAGCAGTCGACACCTGCATGCCACATCTGGGGCTGTAAGCACCTCATGCAAGGGTGGAGGCAGGTTGTGGCTGTGGGTAGCAGCCCTGAGAGTTCTTGGGGGAAGCTAAGAGTCTAAGAGATCAGCTTGAAGGAGCTGGTCTAACAGTTCGTACACAGTTGTATTAATATGCAGTCAGCCTAGCATGGAAGCTACCTTCAGCTCTACGCTGCAGATTGCACCGTTGCAACAACCTGCACCCTTGCAACAACCACTGGAGCCAGGCAGTACGGCCTTAGTGTGGCTTTCATCAGGGCCATGCTTCACTAGTATATATCTTGCTAAGGCAGACATGGAAGCACGTTGAAGATGCTGCTACAAGAAGAAAATGAGAAGGCATCCATTTAATATTAAATGCCGTAACTTTTCATGTAAACCGCATGCAAAAGCAGAAATGCATTTAGCATGACACGTACTCCGCGTGCAGGCCCCAGGAAATGTGTCGGTTTGCAAGTGGTGTTGCAAAGGACAAAATCTATTGTCCCAGCTAGAAATGAAACAATAAAGAGTCCCAGGTGAGAATAGGCATGGAAGTGGGAAAAAGAAAGCATAAACCCACTCATTTTCAGACAGAGTTGTCTAAAGGTAGGGATTTGAATGGCCCTATTTTCAGAGTATGCCAAAAATGTTGAGACCTTTGCTGGAATCTGGGCACACGTCACCTTGAATTTCGCTATGTCCAGCTATAAACAGGAGGTGTGAGTCCAGCATGTGTGGATACCACCAGAGCGGCTTTATTCTAGCTCAGCTGGATGCTGATGGTAACAAAACTGGAGAAACCGGTTCAATGCTGTTAAGGCTTAGACTAGTCTAACTTGCCTTGTATGCATCTCTCCACTCCTAGGCACATAATTATGGTTGGATGGACATGGAATTTTAGGGACTCACCTTTGAAAATTTCAATTTCTTTCACTGTTTATTTGCTTGCCCCCATCATGTCCTAACACTCTGTATAACTGCTCATGCCAACACAACAGGGTCCTACACACTCTCCATTCAAGAAGCTGTTCATTTTTTTCCCCACCGAGCTGGTTTTCCCCACCAAACCCTTTGTGGGGAAGAGAAAAATGCCTTTACTTGTTTATGTGGCCGAAGTCTCTGGAAATTTCTCTCCTGCTTGCAGCAGGAAGCAGCTCTGAGGCATCACTTTCTAAGCAGGAAGCAGAGGCTAATTCAGTGTCTGGGCCCCTGGACGTGTGGTCAGTCACGCTAATGGATGGGCAACTGGTGACAGGGACAAGCTGCAGATCCTTCCACAGAAGTAATTGACATGCAATTTTTTTTTTCTCTTTTTTTTTTTTCTTTTTCCCCCCCTTTTTTTTTTTGAGGGGGCTGAAACTTCATAATCTGTGAAAAAAGTCTCAAAGCCTACTTTGGCAAAACTGCTGGAGAAGGGCAAAATCTTTTTTTTTTTAATAGTTTTTTAATAGCAGCATGCTCTCACTACATCCCCTCCTGTGAAGAGATTTGCATCTCGCAAGAGTACCCACACCTCCATGCTGCAGGAATGGAAAGCAGCATCCTCAGCCGTTTTGTCCACATGGCTGTGTTTTTATGCCAGTTCCCTTAATATTCACTGAAGGAGGAGAACCAGGGAGCAAGCATCACAGTATTCACAAAGAGGGTCCTGGAGGAGACCTGGATTTTTGCCCTTGTGTCTGCAAATATTGAATGATTTTGTTCAACGTGGAACAGCGCCAGCAGGAAACCTGAAATGCCCATCTGCTATCGTGTGGTGCCTAAGGCTTTTTACTGACCTGAAGCCACACCTGCCCAGGTGAATTTCCATGGTTGTGGAAGCCTAACTGCTTGGGAAACAGTCTGCCAAAAATATGTATTACTGGTTTGTTACGAAATAAAGATAAATTATTAATGTATCTGACAGGGAGTCAGCCTATCCAACGTATTCTTACAACAAGTCATTGCATTAGGAGTAGAAACCATGCACCCCAGCTCCCAGGGCTCCCCATACTGTGTAAAGAACAGTCTCCAACTGAAGGTTTTGAGGTTGTTTGTAGCACCTTTCTGCCATGGAGGTGGCTTGGTGTCTACTAAGGATTCTATCATGTTGCTGCCTTTCACTGGTAAGGGCTCGTTGAGATGTGTCTCCTACATCCTACCACTTTTTAAATGAAATATATATGGACTTAATATCTTAGAGATATTTGACCACTGTCACATTTGCTTGAAATGGGCAGAAGGGTTAAAAAATCATGCGTCAAGCACATAGAAAAAATAGACAGACAGACATAAAAGGTGATTAGGTAAGTCCTATTTCCCTGGGAAACCAGCCTAAAATTTACAGTTCACACCAACTGGAAAAAAACTGCTAGCACTTTGTAGGACAGGAGTAGAAGATGAAACTGGAGGCAACTCAAAGGAGAGCAAAGCACTGTCAGAAACTGTGAGAACCCAGCCTACGAGGGAAAGCTGAAACATTTGAGACTGTTCAATCTAGAAGAAGAGGAGATCAGACAGACAGGTGTGGTAACAGCCTCCCAGTGGGGAAAGGGGAGGTCCCCGATCAATTATCCTCAGAGCCATCATGGGTAAGAGAGGAAATAATCAGTCTTAACTTCTGGACAGGAGATTTATCTCAGATAATGTGGAACATTTTCTGACTTTCAGAGCAGTTATCACTGAAAAGGTTGTCTGGGGAGTCTGGGACTGGCATCAGCTGAGGTGTTTAGGATCAGGTCTGACAGATCTCTGTCACGGATGGAATTTAATTCTGGTTTACAACAGGAGCAGGTATTAGATAGTCTTCTCAGATTTATCCGAGTCCTATGTATTCATGATTGATAGGAATACAATTTGTGGTTTCCTCTTCTTTAATAAAACAGCCCAAAAATGGAGCACTTCCTTATTGGGTCATGTGTAACATTTCATCCAGCCTACAACATTTCAGTATCGCTTTCCAGCTGGGAGAACTAATATGATCAGTCTGGCTTGATACCTCTTCTACTTCTTTTTTTGGAAGGTATCCTGGAGTGGTGGATTTGTTGCCTTTTTTTGTGTGTGTTCAGCAATCCCACCAACCTCCAAACCATATTCACACAGCCCTAGTTCCAGCTAGGAACTCCTGGGAGAGACCTCAGGGCACAGTTTGATGAGGACTTCTGAAATGTGTCAATAGTTGCCAAAGTACAAGCAGCGCTTTATAGAGATGGTTTGAAATGATGTAAAATGACTTTCCCAAATCAGTGCAAATAGCATTTTACAGTGCATGTGTCGATAGCACATGACTTCTTTCTCAGCTAATGCTTGCCAGTCCATTTAAACAGCATTTGGGGAAATCTCCAAATTGGTTCCTTCCAGGTAATTAATTTTCTCTGCAAATATTTTCACAGCCAGAACAGGATGGTAACGAAATAGTGTTGTGAGACATAATATAAGCTCCCCGCAATGTAGGTACATAAGAACATAAGGAGCCATGAGATCCAGAAAAGGGCACAGCAAGGGCTGCTGCAGACACAGGAGGGATCTCCATCACACGCCCATTCTTCCAAACACTTTTTTGGGCACTAGCACACCTGCATCTCACAGTCCCTCCAAAGAACTATTTTTATCTCAGCAGTGAGGAAGCCTTGTTTCAAGTATGGTATAGTAGAAAATTATTTGCACAGCTGATATCTTAAATGTGATTAATCACTTTAAATTTGTAATACACAAGTTGATTTTTAACACCCACGTCCCAAAAGCCTTTTTCTTTCAAAGCATAGAAGTTCATCACAACTAATCAGTTATTTGTCTATTCATTTTTTCCCTTGTTTTACTTCATACCCACTTTTATGAGACATTGACCATCATTTGTCCCAAAGAAAAGAACTGTTCCACTAGCGGCAAGTTCTGCTTCTGTTCAAATTCCCCTTCCAGGACACAGATTAACCAGGTTTGAAAAGGAACAGGGAGAACGTCTCAGCTTATTGGCTGATCAAATTCCTCTATTTACAAGGATGCAAATTAACATCCTGCAGTCTCAAGAAGCAGACTAACTCAGTTTGTGCAATGAGTCTTCACCCCAAAATTGGAAACCCTAACCCAAAACTCTCTATACTTCATATTTTTCCTTCGTGAACAAGCTGATTGATTACACTATTTTTTAAACACCTGACTATTTTCTCGCACATCTCATCCAAACAGAAATGTCACAGCAAATATCATAACACCTTCCCACAGTTTTCTGCTGTGGCTGAAGCTGAAAGAATCCTCTGACCATTTAGTAGCTGGTGTGCAGCAGTGCGACTCCCAGAAGAAAAGCAACAACAGGGAAGAAAGGAAGTGACCAGGCACTGGCTGTGTTCCCCACTGAGTTTGTTGCAAAAAAACTGTCACCAACCATATGTTAAAAAACACATTCCACTTTGTTTTCTGGAAGGGGACGCCCGAACAAGCTGTGCACAAAATCCATAGAATCATCATTAAGGCCAAAAGGAAATATTAGGACATGTAGTCTGACCTTTGAACACTACAGGCAATACAGGGAGCCCACTGGAACACCATTCTTCATTATTTAAGTGCAAATGCTATTAGAAGAGGACTACCTACTAGCAACTTGAGCCTGACTGAAGTTAGAGCCAGACAGTGAATAGTTTGTGAAGGGCTCAGAGCCTGCCTGTTATCCAGGAGGATTTTAGGATCATATATAATAGCAACCTTAGCACTGTGTTGGGTTTATTCTAAAAAGACAATAACTGTTCACTCATATGTATGGGGGCTATAATATATACATATACATATGTGTATACATACATATATATCTGTACTTTGTGGGAGGTCAGGAATATTTCTGGAATTCTACTAGTATAGCATTTATTGACTACACAGTAACCATAGCTGATAAGCATTTTGAAATTATTTAATTTCACTGAATTGATGGTTCAGTGCTTGCAAGTAATGTATTACCATCCCCATCCTTTCAGTTGTGGGAATAAAAAAGATGACCCTTCCCTGTAGATCTCATAGCAAGCAATGAGGAAGAACTGACACTCTTTTCCTCCTGCCCTAATGCAGAGGGAGCAGGTTAAGGCTAACAAGGCCAAGGAGGGTTTAAGGAAGGCACAGACCCTTGGGAGGGGCTGGAGGGTTTCCTAGAGACCCATCCTGCAGCCAAGGGAGCAGCCTGGGAGAGTGCCCAGCTCTGCTCCTTTCCGTCCTTGGGATCACATTTTCCAGGCGAGCCCTGGATACGAAACACCACACACCAGGAAAATTGATACACAGGAGGCCACGTGGTGGAGCGCTGCCAGGCTGTGCTCTGGGGTGTTGCTTTCGCTGCAGAGGTTATGCTTCAGCAGTAGCTCTTCCAGCTGAGACTTGCAGAGTAGTGCTGGGCAATGGAGAAGAGGTGAGATGGGGAACTGTGAGTCCGAGAATTACATGGTGCAAGCTATGCAGATGCAAAAGTAGACAGGGATGCCAGATCTCCAGGCTTTTGTTGGTAGGAAGAATTTTCCCCTGAAGCCACAGTTATCGCCACTCAGAAATGAGTGATGCAAGCAACTCTTTAGGGTGAAAAACTTGTAGGATTCTCATGGACCTCAGCTTGTATGTTTTTGGACTTTTGTCCATAAAATGCCACAGGACGAGAGTCAGCAGGAATTCTCCATAAGCCTCAAATTAGATTCTTTATTGCAGGAAATACTGTGCCAGCACTGAAGTGTTGGCACCACAGGCCTCCTTATTCTTTGACAGCTGCCCACTGTCATGTGCCAAGAAAAAGGTAACTGAGCACTTCAAGGAAGGAAGACATTGAGCTCAGGCTCCCTTGTACCTGCCAACAAGACTTATTTTATTTTAGATGACTTAGAAACACAGGAATATTTGTTTTATAAAGGATGAGAATCTAAGCATAAAATTGCCATTTCTAAATTCTTAAAAATCACGATGATTTTTTTTAACCTAGAAAATGTAGCAACTGGGTCATTGAAGAACAAACCTTTCTAACATCCGCAGATGTATGAGCATTCACTATGTTGAATAATCCTCTGTCTCCTCATTCCTTTCCCTCTGACTCATCCATAATGCCATTTACTTTATTCAGAGTTTAACTGTGGATTTGCTACCCTCTTATCATCATTTCAGTCACTAGATTTTTTTGTGTGTGTGTGAACCTGTGAAAATATTTTATTGAATGGTGCAAAAATATTTCAGGCAAACCCAAGGTATGGATGTCAAAATATGCTAGGACACTAACACACTTACTGATATATAATAACATTATCCAGTTATTTAAGGAAGCAAGTGGGAAAATATAGGTGCATGGTTTCTAGCTGGTAGGAAAAAAAAAAAAGACGGGACCTGATTAAAAGCTGTTAAAGGACTTTGCATCCTGCTTCACTTCTTTAATCCATTTGACCTTCTGAGCATGGTCCTAGCCAGCCAGGAGAGCACAGATAAGTAGGGAGGTTTACCACACTCGCCCGGTGCAGTCAGCGAAAGTCACTTTCTGTAGCCTCTAGCCTTCCTCTTGGATATGCATGTCATCAGGAAAACTGAGTCCGGGCTCACTACTTTCTCTTCCGCCCCTTTAGCTCCACATGTTTCCTGACCCTTGGCTCTTCTGCTGAGAGGGCTTGCCACCTGCACACCGGCTCTGCTAGCACAACCACATCCTGTACCTTCCCTGTGTCCAGGGTTCGTTATTTTCATTGTCCCCTATGATAGCTGTGTGATGGGAATGTATTTGGGTTCAAACCATCCTTGTGATTGGAAAACAAAGCAGTGTTTCCACTGAGATGTGCAGCAGGGAGAGCTGAACAGTAAAAAAGGAACAAAAACCATGTAGCATTGCGCTTGCTGCCTCTTTAGGTAGGATGATGAATGCCTCATCGGGATGGGGACCTTGGCCTTTGCAAAATGGCACACAGCAGTAACAGTACATGTGAAAAAGAAAAGCTCCCTTTCTCCAGATGCTTCTGCCCTCTTATTCCAAGGGAGACGCTGATGTGAGTGCCAGAAAAAAAAAAAACAACAACAGTAATTTGCACTTTCTCCAACATACCCAAACCTATGTTTTTCCCCCATATTTTTTCTCTGGTAATTTTTCCAGCATAAGCATGTCTCCTTATGAGATGCTTCTTGTGAAAAAACAGAAGAGAACAGTCACAGCTGGAGGGTGAGCAGGAGACATCGTCAAGGAGGTAGTTTAACAGAGAAATAAACCAGCCTAAAAAGGCAGAGCCAGGAGGAGAAACGTATCTGTCCCCAGATGTTCAGGCTTGGAAGAAAAAAATCTCTTCAGTCCCATTAGTTTTCAACATGATATTTTTTCTTGCCTTTATTGACCCAACTCACGGGATAGCTGCTATCCTGGTGCTACAGCAAATAAAATTACTACCATTTGCTGTTGTTGGGGCTGCACCGTTAAAGGAAAGTGACTAAGCAGTGGAGGCAGGTCCTCCCAGGTGAGTCCCCAGTGCTGTGTTCCCCAAGAGGACAAGGCAGGCCAAAGAGTAGCACAACACCCTTTGGCTGCACGGTGACTTTGGAAAGCCAGGGGAGCCCAGAACATATTAATGAGGGATTCACCACAAAGTGCTCCTTTGTCTAGAAACAGTTACTAACTTCAACCCTACCACCAAGGCACTAGGACTAGGACTGCATCTCAATGCTGAGATCATCTTCTGTGTAATTGTGGCTACATGTGGACAAAATGAGTTTCATAAATGAAGCAACTGAACTCAGAAGGAATCAAAATTAAGCATCAAGATTATTTTCAAATCAAAGATCATTCCATGTCTCTTTTGGGCCAGATGGGAATGGGGAACTTCTAACCAAACCTCACTGCTCTGAGAAATCCTATTGCTCACAGGTGAATCTCTTCCCTAGGCAGGACTGGAAGTAGTCTAAAATGTGCTGACTTGCTGTTCAAACTGGGAAACAAAGAAAATAGCTCAACCTCTTGGGAGAGATTTCCACACTTGTGGAGCTTTAGCCTGTTGTCCTAAGGAAATAAATTGTGCCATCACATTGTTCATCCATCTGTAAGTCCCACTTTCCTTACAAGCTTTTGGAGTCATTGGCCAATTGCTGTTAAAGTTGAAAGGGGGTTAGGAACAGCACAGATAATTGTGTTTGTGGAAACTGGCGGCTAGACAAAGAAGAAAGACTCAGTTCACTATCCCTCTTGGGAACAGGTAATCTCTTTGACAGCAGCCAGACAGCTAAAGGGCATACCCATATCAGCCTGCCAGTCAACTTGTTCCTAACTCCTGACTGCCCACAGCACAGGTTCAGCTCCAGCCCAGTGGGCATGGAAATAGGCATGGGAGCTGGGGTCACACTTCAGAGACTGCTGAGATGACACAAGTCCATGGGAAACTAAGCTCTGCTAGTTCTGCTGCTCAAAACCCCCATGTGTTAATATGTTATTATGTTCAGATGTACTTCAGGTGCCAAATGCCAAAGTGCCTTGGATTTATTTATTGTACGTCGTAGCCAAATGAAAGGCCAATGCCTTCCAAAAAGAAACCACAGTGCTTCCAAAGGAACTACGTTCTGTCAGTCTGGTTCTGACCTCCTTTGCACTGATGCAGGCTGGAAAACTCTGCATGAACATCCTTCACTGGTTTATGTTAGCGTGTCTAAAATGCTGCTTAAAACTAACTCCTCCTGCTAGTGCCAAAAGACACAGAAAAAATCCCCAACATTTCTGATAGACTTAGTTTGCTCTATAATCCCTTTGACAGTAACCCAAATTCAGTAACCCTTAATTTCTCTGAAGTCAATAATGAATTTGGCTCAGTGTGATGAAAGAAGAAATGCCAAGTAATTCTTCATTGGAAATATGATCTTCTGGTTGCAGTCTCTAGAGACCTCACATGGACACTTACACCAAGTAGTAAAAAGAATTTCATTCTTGAGCTGATGTCTGATCTATTTTCTTAAAAGCAACAGTCAGTGTTACATGTGAGAAAGGACCTATGCAAAGGAGGACACTGACTTTCATCTGTCATGAAGTGTTTGCACAGTCTGTAGAAATCTGTTGGTTTTATAAAAGGAAGAACCACAATTTAAGAAGTTGTGTTCTCGGGACAGGAACACATATTTGGAATTCAGCTACAACTAGTTTGAGTATGGGGTAAGGTTATTTCCACCCATGGAGTTAATATAGACTTCTTCAGTATGAACAGATTAGATTTTGTTCTAACATTACTTTTATCAGTTGGGGTAGAGGAAGATTTAATCCTCCACTGCAAGTGTGGTGGGGCTTTTTATGCAATAGGAACAGACAGATCATTTTCTTCCAAGTGAACATCAACACCCAGTGATAGACAGGTGCATTTTGGATATAGGAAAATCCTTGTCTCAATTTTGGAGGTGATATTTGGGGATTTTTGGAGGTGATAGCTGGGGACAGTCTTAACCTGGAAGAGATTTACTTTGGAAGATGACGTGGCACAACAGCAAGCCAGGCAGCTCCACACTTTACCCATCCCACTGAAGGCTTTGTACATTGTCCTCTCCGAGGGTAGATGAGACCGTCCCTATCTTTAGCTTAGTCACTGTGACCATCTTTAGTGGTAGCCATATGGTACTTTGGAAATGCAGCCTTTAAGCCTCAGAGAAATTGCAAAGGATTGTATGAGGAAGAGCTTTCAACTCAGTGTCAGATGCCAGGAAAGGCTCTGCAAAATGAACTTTTATGAAAGCTGGAAATCTCTGGGTCTGGTATGTTAACTTTAGTGGTAGAAAAATGCTCTAGTTGTGAGAGAGAATGTTATAGTGGAAAAATAACACAGTATCTGAACTGTTAGACAACCTTCTGAACATGCTAGTGAGAAAAATATCTCATAAGCTCTCACCTTATTGATAAAAGTCTTGTAGGCACAGAAATGTTTCCTTCTGCGAAACTCTTCTCAAAATGCCATTTGTCAATCAAGAGGTCACGTTCTCTAAATACTTAGAATTTTCATAGGTTCAGTTCTAGCCTGACAGTCATAATCCAGTGTTAGCAACTACAGTTTTGAATTACCATTAACTAGAAAGAGCATAAAACCCAAGCCACCCACTTCTTGGATACGTGTGTTGGCTACTGTGTTATATTAAAAATGGGATACCGTGGGCAGCCTTTCCTAAAATAAAGGCTCTATAGACATACAATAGCCCAGTGCCGCCATCATATGAACGGAGGCCACTTTGCCTAGTTTCTGTATCGCAGTAGAGGGTTACGAAGCTGCTGAAGTCAGAATCACTCTGGCTATTGAGGCAGCACAACAAGCAGGTCTGATTTCCAGGTCCAACAGGGACCTCCAAACCAGCTCAGATGCTAGACTGAGGTGGCTGATCAGCAGAAATTCTTTTAAATCTTTGGATGGAGAGTCCACATAAATCCCATTTAAGGTGAGTAAGTCCTTTTCGTGCTTCTGGTCCTTTGATGCACAAAGGATTTAAAGAGCAGCTGTGTATTTATTTTACAATGCATTCAGCGTGTATACTTTTGAATGATAAGATGGTTTATCTGTAGTTTGCTTAATCTTTTCCTGTCATTCATGGAGATTAAGTACCATTTTTGTTGTAAACATTCCCTCTGCTACCCTCATGATTCCCTAAGGGTACACCAGTTCAGATATCCCTTCAAATAATGAACAGGCAAGAACTAATAAATATTTCACACATAAAAGGAATCTTGTAGCAAAAGTCTCTGATAGCCCCCTTCATTATGGGGGATATTTTAATTTGATTTTCACTTCTTGAGTCTTTTCTTAAAACTCAGAGCCGAACATGGATTTCCAGTGAAAGTGGCAAGCACACCCAGCCCTAGATAAAATAAAATGTTGGAAAATAAAATGCCAGGAAGCAGAGCTCTTATTTTCTATGCAATTCCACCCCATCCCACTTCCTATAGTACATTTTAAAGAAGGGGCTGCTCTATATCCCAGCCCAGTGAAGATGATTATATATTTTTCCATTATCATCTAAAGTACACTGTGCTTTCAAGACTAAAGATTAAGTAAAAGAGAGTGAAAACATAATTTATGGTGAAATTTCTGAACTTATCAACTCTGAGTAAAAGTAAAAGAAGAAAAATCCAGGAAGGCTGATATAATTTTCCCTCAGCTGGATTTTCATTAAGAATTGCCAGTCTATTGCATTTCTAGTCATCAGAGAGCAATTAATTAGCAAGGCATAATGTAAGTTAAAGCATCTCAAGGCTCTGAAGTGGAACTAGACTTACAGAAAATATCAGGCTCTTCACAGATAATCCAGCACGCTGCAAAGCTGTACCGGCTAAATTTCATGGACCAGTTACACACATTCTGGGGTTCAATTCTTTCGATGGTGAAACAAGCTGAAATGCTGCCTTTGATTTCAATGGTTCTATATATTCCTAATGCTTAGTCTGGGCAAAAATTACACACAAAGCTTTGGTATTTTTTTCCCATATTTTGAAGTTATTCCTTCATTTTGTCACCTGCCCAAGTACTCACCATCTGAGAAAAAAACATTAGAGGAAGCTGTGTATGTCTAAATACCTAATTCCTTTTTAACAAGTTTCTTTCAGTACCTTTACTTGGGGGAAATAAGTCCACAGATATCCAAAATTTTTAGCATGGTCTCGTGTTTTAAAAACAATGCGAATGATTAAGAAAACAGGGAAATGGTGGTTTTTCTTTGAAAGAAGGTCTGATTCAGGGGCTGGAAAAACTCATTATTTCTGTCACCCTTTTCTCAGAAACTGCTGCTTTTGCAGTAGGACATCTCACCAGCTCCTGTGACAGCTTTTGAACCCTCATGGTTTGAAATCCAGCAAAATAAAATATCTTAGAATGAGTCCCTATTTTGTGAAAAGACGGTAACTGCAATGGTTCAGTAAGGACAAGAGTCTTTGGGAAAGGAGAAGACTGAACAGATAAGGACCTGGACACCTAAATCCATCATATCTCACTAGGTATCTATCCTGCTGCTGAGGTCTTAGAGACTCAGCCAGAGACCTTCCAGTCATGCGATAGTCACATACAGATAAAAGCCTCTAGAGGAAGATGGAGCATCACTGAACACTGAAGTGATTTTGGAGCTTCCTCTTCCATTTTCTTATACGCTGCTGATACCAGGTCATGCTCACCATTCACTAACAAAAAATACTCAATGATCAGTCACTGCCAACATGGGCACAAGACCTCTGCATTCACTCAGAGGTGTGCTGTTGATGCAGTGTCTTGGTTCCTCATCTTCCTTGTGTGCACTAAGTGCCACTGTGCTCCCTGTCGTCAAAAGGAAACTACAAATGAGTATGAAATTGTCTTTTGGCGGCTAAACGTATTTTTGACCACATAGCTGTAGTAGTAATAGCTAAATCTGTTAAACGGTCAGCTTGTGCTTGAGTCATTTGCCATGACAGACATGTACTAACTTTAATGGAACAATATTGGTTTAGGGCTTTTGTTTTACTTGTAGTATTCATCTCAGCTGGATGCAGAAGCTTTGACCTCCGTCACTGACGAACAGCAGCAGGTTCAAGACCTGATGTTGTGGCTTCACAAGTGGGGTGAGCTGAGACTGCTTCTGAGAAAGATGGTCCCAGCCTCTCCCCCAGCCTCAGCCATGCATCCCTGTAGCTTTCTTAGGGCTAGCATTAGTGCTACAGCCCTAGAGGAAACACAGATCCCTTCCAGCCTCTATGCTGGTCTCCCCAGACCTGATTTTAGGGATAATCTGACCACCACTGGTCCAGCTGATGACACGGCCTCTGAAAATGAAGCTGAATATTTCACCTATTCCAGCATGATCCAGGCTGCACTGAAAAGGATGAATCCTTTCCTACACCCCCAGGCATAAATTGTCATTGCTTCTTTTTATAGCCATAATCACACAGAGTGAGTTGGTCCATTGAGCTCATCGGGCAGAAAACAAACCCACTTCCAAGAAACAGTTTTCCATCAGATCAGCTCAATGGACCAATGCAACCCATAATCATCCAATTGCTAGAGGGTAGGGAATGCATGATAAAAACTGGGAAGCAGAGATCACCCCCTTGTTGGCAGTGAACAGTTAGTTCAGATTTGGTAAATCATGTAATTGCACCATCATGCTGCTGTCTCAACTGAGTCTAGTGGATCATGTTCCCTGTAAAGCCTCCTGTTTTCAAAAAAATCATCTCCAGAACTGGCATAAGCAGCAGTGTCACTTGCCTTTGCAGACTGAATCACATTCACGATTCTGTCTTTGTACTCCCCTTTCCTTTCCTGAGCGCACAGAGTCAGGTGCACAGAAGCTCTGCAAAGAGCTTTTACCAACTTGACTTCATACAAGATGTTTTGCTTTTCTTTCTCCCCTTTGCAAGCTGTTGATCATACACCACTAAAAAGCAAAGTCCTGATCTGATACAATCACATTTCAAGATGTGTTAAGTTTTGACTGCTTGCAAGCACCTCATTACAGTGGCCTGGTTCAGAGTGCCAGCAGGCTTTGAAACAAAGAGGAAACCTTTTCAGCAAGCTCTCAGCAAGGTGTGCAAGGAAGACAAGAGCAGATGGGGAAAGAGACAGCTCTGGGCCTCCTGGCCTGTTTCATGGAAATGAAATAACATCAGCAAATTTGTAAGAGCTGACTGAGACCTTTTTCAGAGAAGCACAACAGCTGCAGGGCTGACTTTGAGGCTGTCATCCTGTGCTGTGCGGTGCACTTTGACCACGCTCTCACAAACACTGTCTTCCGATTACAGGCAGGCTCAGTCACTTTGCTGGAGAAAATACTGGGTGAAATGATACACCAGCACTGCAAAACACCCAGGCACTCTGCATGTAACAGCAACAAGAACATCCCCAGTAAGAGTAATAACAAAGAGAATGTTCATAACAACTTATAAAAGCAGCAGCACCACAGTGCCGGAATGAGAGGTGGGAGAGGTCGTAAAATCTAATAGGGTTCATTGACACAAACCTTTATTTTTCAATAAGCAACTTTATTCCCTAAAGAAGGGAACTGTATTCGGACATCACCTGTAACAAGAGTTGTGCTCTGACCCCACGCAGGTCCAGTTACTAATGGTTTGTTTCAGCTTTGTTTTGCAAAGTTCTGCCCTTACTATTCCTGAAGAGGTTTGAGCATGTGTGCTCAATTTTAAGGGTATATGTCTCCCGTGCCTTCCACGAATGGGGAGGGTGTTTTGACGCTGACATGCGCTATGGGACTGCAGCTGGGACACTCAGCTGCAGCACCTCGTGAGATTGAGCCTTACATGATTAAAAGCTATGACTCCACATTTTGTCCTTCTATTATGGTCTCTTTGGACTGATGGATTTGACACTAGGCTGCATATCATTTGGTGCAAAAGTGATTTTTGAACTGAGAGCAGGAATATGTCTTAAAGAGTGATTAATTCTGCTGCATGCTGTAGTTCCATTACAGTACTTTATGTCAAGTGCTGCTTCTTGCCTCAGGGAATATTTTCCCACTCTCCAGTTGTTTATAATAATGAAAAGACTGGTCGTGATTTGGAAAGAGCAATGTGCACAGATAAGATAAAATTGCTGCCGAGGAGCTAAGAGCAGTTCTTTCTTTGCACGACCGCTTGCTGAAGGCCTGCGCTCTCATATCCAGCCTCCCTCTATCTCCCCAGCAAGTAGCAGAGCCCAGTGCTGTAGATGCTGTTCAGTCACTTTCCCAGACATCAGGAAATTAACATTTTGACAACTTAGACAAAATAACAAAATAGCTAAAGTTAACAGGATAGCAGCTGTGAGGACTTATTTCTCACATGGGGCTTACCCACTACTGTTGTTGCACACCAAGGTGGAATGATGGGACCCCACGCTCTCCCTTAATTTTATGTATTTATTAATACAAATAGCTTTTGCAGAAGGGGATAGGCTGACACTTTTAAAGTCCAAAGCCCTCTGCTAACAGAGAAAAGACAAGAGCAGCCTTTCTGGATTACAACACCAGCATTTTCAGTCATCATCCAGGTGACCACATCTGGAAAGGAAGATTAAATTCTGCTTCAGGGTTAACACAGTCCTAAGGTTAAAGATCTTGGCAAGAGGGGTTTTATTTGCTGTTGGATTAGGTTTCGTTTGAAAAAGGGACAAACAGGAAATGGGGATCTGTCCTGCATGAAGCCATGCCCCTGCTGGGTTGTTCCACCCCACCGCACCAGGCAGAAGCAGGGCAGCCCCTGTTTCCCACCTCCCTGCAGCATCATGATGAATTTTAAGTTCCCAGCTCAAAAGGGAGAAACTAGGAAAACCCTGCATCCCTGTGAATGATGAAGACAAGATAGGAGTGCAAAGCCTATTGTTGAAGGGTTGGGAAAGTTCCTGCCCATCAGGACTATCTACACCAACACAGGACATCTGCTTTCCCAGACTTAGACAAAATGGGCCAGCATGGTCTCTTGCTACACCAGCCACCATAGCAGGATTTGTGGCCATCTATCCTATTGTAACATGAAGCAGGTCCATGAAAGCATGGCATCAGCATGTGTAACCGTCATTTCCACACAGAATAGCTGGATGATGATTCATTGGAGGAATGAGCTTTGCCCAGGAGTAGAAAGTTAAATTGCTGGAAAATTGTGCAAGTGTATAGCCTACAGCTCTGGAATTAGGAGCCGCAGGTGGCAGTTAGGGAGGACTCAGCATCTTGGAGCTGTGCAATGGATGAAGCAGGATGCAAAATGCTCCGGACTACCTCCCAGTGAGCAGGTCTGCATGCACTGCCACAGGGCAGGGCTTCTAGCTGGATTCCAGAGGCATCCTCGTTTCCAGGTTGGTCACAGCTAGCCTGGGTATTTCTGTACTGGGCTACAGAGCACAGCGTGCTCCTATATGGTTTTATAATGTCCATCATCAGATGCCTTTTCACGATCATATAATTCTAAACCATCTTTACTGCTTTTTCTCTTACACATGCTGAAATAAACTTTGGCTTGACTTTTGGGGAACTAATCTTGTCCTTAAAGTTAAGCACAGGTATAAGTGGTTTTTTGGAGCAAAGACGGTGTGTTAAGTCCCTGGCAGGATCAACCATACGCTACAATAAATCTGCAGAAAGTAAGTATGGATTTTATACACACAAGAATTTCTAAAAGAAACCTGATTCTAGGAGGTATATTTGTCCAGCCAAGAGAGCAGAAATTTCTCATGCAACCTACAGCAAATCATCTCAAATCTCCAATATTAATTGCAAACTATTTGCAAATGGTCTGCAGCCAAAAGTTATCTGCAAAAATCACTCAGCTAAAAATTTATGACAAATAAATCTGTTTACCAGTCATTTCTCTGGGAAATAAAAGGCCAAGTTCAACAAGCCTTTCAAATGAATTCATGTAGCTTTGTTTCTGAACAAAAGCTGCTTGCTGTCATGCAGCATGTCAGAGCACATGCCCAGAGCAGGCACACGCATGTGCATACAGGATTAGGTATAACCAGCAGCATGGGCTGGGCCAGAAGGAGATCCTCAGAATCTGAGGAAAGATTTAGTCATCATTACAATCATCAAGAACTGAGAAAAGTCACAATGAGAAGGCAAGACTCAAAGGGATGAAATAAATTTGGGTTTTCTTATTTTAACTACCTCGTCCTTTGTGACACCAAAACAATACTTTATTCAACTGATCTTGAACTAACTGTAGTTACTCTAATTAGGCTCTTACACATAATCTACTAAAATCCTCCCCAGCAGTGTATGAGCACAGGCTTGCCCAAATTCACCCCGTGTTGCTCCTGAGAAACACCACCTGCACCACAAAAGGGCCTGCTTTTTTTTTTTTGCGCTAGCTGGATCCCTGCTGAGCAGCTCCCATGGCCTTGAGACGTGCTTTCCTCACAAAAGACAGGATGCTGCTGTCTCCATCCATCCCACGGTAACAGCCCATATCTGCTCCCACCTGGAGAAAAAGAGACCTTCAAGAGCCTGTGTGGGCCCATTAAGCACTTAGCAAGATGATATTCTCCAGGCGTAGTCCTCGTAATCTTGCATTCATTTTACTAAGTGAAAGCAACTGATACTTTCACACTCATGATGCGGGTCACCTCTGGTAGGACAACCAGTACTGGGTTCCTGAAGCCTGGCATGATGGGATGGCTGACGGACAGCAGGAGGAGGTAAAATGGTGGACCAAGGAAGGGTCTGCATGAACCAGAAAACCAGTGTCTCCAGCAGACCATAAGACTGGTGCAGAAGTCAACAGTTGTTTTTCCTAATCATAATTTGAAAAGCAGCTGTAATACATCTGTCATACAGCTGCATGGGGGGCTTGGACCACGTGGGGGTATATTTTATTACCAAATAACTTTGCCGCACTTACCACTTTACTCTCTGTTGTTGCCTTTGTAATCACTCTCCTGTTCTTTGAATATGGCAGGAAGCTTTAAAAAAATATGGTCTAATTTCACCATCTTTCTCAGCAGCCATCCTCAACTTCAGTGCATGCCCCTGGTAGCCTTGCTTACTGGCTACTGAGTGCCTGTTTAGTCATCACTTTACTGGTACTTACAGGAAAGAGCTATTGTTCCTGGGCTTCCTTGTCGAAAACAGAAGTTCCTGAATTTCTACTTTTTGTAAATTAAATAAAACATCTCTGAAGAAAGCATTTGGTTCTGATTCGTAACTGGCAACATTTTCTAACTGTAATCTGTGTGGATTGGTTTGATTTTTTTAACTCATAGCCTCTGAAGCAGCAATAGGAATTTAAGCAAACCTCTGGGCAAGATTATGGTGCACCTTGCAAGAAGGAAAACACCAAAACAAAAGCAACCAGCAAAACCATGCAACTACCAGGAGGACCCTTTAGTTGTGAAACATGCTCAGCCCCACATTAGTGTTTGCAAGAAGAGAGCAAGGTGCTTCTCAAGGGGTATTTTCAATGAAGCCAACATATTTATCAGGTTAGTTCACAGGAAAGGAACATGAGCAAAATTGGATCGTTTTAATTTATTGAGTTGATAAGCACAATAGTTTCCTGGTTCAACATAATACGTGGAACAAATCATTCAGTCATTTGCCAATACCCTTCTGGTACATATGACTGGTTTATAATGTTAATATTGCTGTTCAGCTACGAAACGAAAGAGGCTACATTTTCTGGAAATAAGTTAGGAAGAAGAGAAACAAAGCATAGAAAGAAAGGTGGGGAGGTGTCACTCTAAAACTCAAAGTAATCAATAGTTTAGATAGGAATCTGAAAAGCTGGGTAAGAATGAGTCATTTTTCATAAAGCAGAGTCCCATTTGATACTGTATTTTGGTAAGGATTTTTTCTGCAGGCTGTGTCCTAAATATACAGTAGCCTTCTTTATCTGGCTGACATTGGATACATGGAATTCAACTAGTTAAACGTGCTCAGATAACAAGAGTTTTGCATGTAAGTGCTGCTCTCAAATAGACATGTCCTTCGCTGAGATAATGAGTGATTTGGATGAAAGACGGGCAAACTGTATCGACTTTGAAGATACAATCTTCATTAGGAAATTCTGCAAACTGAAACTAAATGACTCTTCTAATAATTGCACATCTACTGGAACATTTCAATAGATAACTGCACCAGTAGCATTTGAAAGCTGTTAAACTCTTTGACTGCTAAAAATGCAATCTATATGATATCTACATAAAATTACAGACTCGCGTCATTCATGCCAAGCAAAGAGAGGCAATAATGTTGTAAAACATTTTGGCATTGCTTTGGGTATTTTCATTGGTAAAGGTTAGGATTTCCCCACAGAAGTGAAGGGGTTACTATTGCCCAGGTTCATTATATGAAGGCTTTTAGAGACCCTGGTCATTGTTCTGACTGTATTTTCCTCTCAGACAGACACACTTGCATCTGTACAGCTCTGTGCACACCCAGATTAACAGCACAGCAGAGGCACAGTAAGTCTGGTCCACGGTACGATTATCTGTAGGTGTGCAATAGCCATTTTTCCTGACAACCGCCAGCCTGGATTCCCAAGCATCCGGAAGAGTGGCCAGTCACTGCAAAAATACAGGAAAGGACATAGCTCATATGCTTGTCATATGATGTACAAGATTTGACCACACAGTACAGGAAATCCTATGCAACCCTGGCACTAGCTAATGGGCCTTGGGAGTGTGTGTGTAGGGAAGGGGATGGCTGAGCCTGGGTTTCCAACCTGTGAGCTCATACTTTGGGGTGGCACTGTCCCTGCCTCCTTGGGGTCCAGCCATATCAGTGCCCAAGCATCCTTCCCCTGGAGCCAGCAGCTCACTCTGCTTTTCTCACTGACTTGAAAGAAGCTACTCATATGCTCAAAATTAGCCCTGGAGCTGGGCCAGACTTCTCAGCACATTATGGGACAGAACTGTTGACAGATGATCTTAACTCTCTCGCTTGTGAGAAGTTTGTGCACACGCTCAGCCGAGCTGCAGAACCAGGGTCTTGGCCTCACGTTCTTGCTGAAGAGCCCATAGTGCTTTTCATGAGAATTAAGATGTCAGGCTTATCAGTCAGATCAGATCAGATCAGATGCCAATGCCAGTAAAACACTCCTGCCATATCCTCCCTGGGTACCTATGAACAGCTGCAGTGAACCACTCTGCCTCACCCCAGCCCCAAGCAGCTGGACTTTAAAACAGTCTGGCATTAATTTGTCTTTAATACCAAAAAGTGGCCGCATGATTGATATTGCTGGATGCTATTTGAGTTTGCATTTGTAGTGTACAGAGACAAGTTGGAGAGTACAGCAGAGACTTTCACAAAAAGTGAGGTGCTTATCTGCTGGGATTGTGCCAGCAAGCAAGTAGTTGAGTAGAAAAGTTAAACAGGGATAATATTTAATTGGGTTGGTTGGCAGATTTTTCTACTGCTATTAATTTGAGCAGAAAAACCTTTAAAGATGAGGCGGGAAAAGGAGAGGAGAGGAGTAGAGAGGAGAGGCGAGGCACATTCTGGACTTTGCAATATGAGTGCAAGTCTATTGTCTCCCATGGCATTACACTGCATCCATAGAGTTACACTCTAGTTAAGAAAGAAGACCAAAGGAAGGAAGACAAATTGCTTGGCCCCAACAGGACAGCAGCCTTTTGCCTTGCTACCCTTTCAAATTCGCTGGCGATACAATGAGGTGCCTAGGCAGAAGTGCTGCACCAGGCAGTCCCTGGCCACAGCAAAAAATAAGGCTGTCTGAATTAGCAGTATGAAGCATGTTTCACTTCCTGGGCATTTTCTTATCTGTATCTTACTTGGGTTTTTGATCTATGGATGAGTGGGTCAGGAAGTGGCCTGAAGACACCCCTTTTGACTCATGCGTGGAAATTTTCTAATTATAGGGCTGCAACAGGCTCCCACTCCTGTCATGACACTTGGCATTGTTTATGTTGTTTAAACAAGAGAGGGAAAGAACCTACCTCCCAAAAACAGTGAAATAATGAGGAGCAAAATGCACTTTCTTATCTCTTTGTCAAGTGAGGCAAGTCTATTATCTGCCTCAGGCTGCGGCTGGGATCACTGTCTCCCCCAGAGCAGCATTTTACAGGCTGATTAGTGTATAGCTTCCTGCAGTAAACTACGAGCAGGGACCAGAACACAGAATGACAAAGAGAAATTCAGGGACAAGGTTTAAGCTCTGGCCTCAGTTTTTATTGCTTACACTGTATGTCAATACATATTTAACTGATAATCCATGCATATTATATGTATATGCACGCACAAAGATGCATGCAAACACAAAATAGCCTGCACGGGCCCCAGGAATCTCTGCTGACTTTGCACACAGAACCATCTGGCTTTGAAAAAAGGCACCACTGGACTAGGTTGGTAGAAATGCCAGACAAGCTTGTAGGACAGTGCCAGATCTGTGTAGAGCCATGGGCCTCAGGTTTGAAAAGACCTAGAGTCAATGCAGTTGGAAACAGCTTCTGCTGCACTAAAAAACAATTAGCTTTTAATATTTTATGTTCTTGGAAAGTAATAGGCCACCTTGAATTTGTAAAGGAATTCCTTTAATAATCTTGTTATTATTCAATTAGAAATGACTGTTTAAAAATGGCTAACTGTAAAGATCCAACCAGATAATATATCTGTGGCAACATGAACCAACTGCTTTTTAAGTGTCTAATTTGTATGGCAGAACAGTGATATAACAGTAAATTTCTTACACCTCCAAATTGCTAATCCTCTATTACACATGCTAATAGAGACTTGGGAAGGTAGCACACACCTTTAATTCCTTTAAAATGAAATCATCACTTGTGTTTTTGGGTGATAAAATACATGCCTAGCTGTTGAGTAAGACAGTACCTCTGTCTGCCTAAATGTCAGGTTGAAGCGGGTGAGGGAGTGCTCAGTAAAGACACAGGGTGCTACAATTATAACATAGGGTTTTCTAACCCTGCCACTACAGACAGATGTGTAGCTTCATTGTGAAAGCAGGACAGAGCTTAAAAATCATCAGGATCTTTTGGCTGTAATGACTACGAATCTTTGAAAGACTTCAAAATTATATTCAGTGTCAGAGTATGGACTGTATGGAGTCCATAAGCACTGTAATGGAAGGACTGTCACAATTAAAGATGAGCAAGGATGTGGCAATATTACCTAAAAAAGCCTTCTGAAGATGTCTCAGCAATGGAAAGAAGTGACTTGAAGACTAACTGGGAGCATCCTGCAGCAAATGTCTCTCTGTACGAGCTAGTGCAAAGTGCACTCAAATCAGCACTGTTTTTGTAGATGCAGCTTCTGTGAAGGTTTAGCAGGAGGAGTTTTTCTTCACTGAAACCAGACCGATAATCAGCTTTCAGATTCTGGATGTGACTTTGTTAGGTTCATTGATCTTGATTTGGAGATACACTTCAAATGAGACTGTATAATAGAAGTTAAAGAGCCCAGAACCCTGCTGCCTTTATTTATTATTAGCATCATTATACACTTTATTTGCTCAGATGTAAATGTTTATTCCAGGTAAATAGGATAACCATGGATAACCACAGTGATGATACTGTATACATTAACTCTGCGTATTATTAACTCTGATTTACTTCAGATTTTTCTATATCCTCTTTTCTGAGACTATCACAAAAGTGAATTGCATTGGTTTCCCAGCCAAAGGTGAGTTACCATTACTCTCATTATCCAACTGAAGCCAGTGGGCTACGGATTATAGAGGAGATACCTTGGGTGCAGACCTTGGATGAGCTCTCAGAGCTCTCAGCTCCCCAGGAGGCCCTGAGAGGTTCTGCTTTGCAGAATGGAGATAAATGAAAAATGAGCAACAAGATAGTAGGGAAGATAAAATTGCACAAAGCTTCTCCCTCATCATCTCAATGAGCTTTAACAACCACTGACCTTGAACTAGTCAGGCATGCAAATCTTTCACACATTCAAAAAAGAATTATAGCTCATACAATCAGCTGTTGTGAGGAGGAGAAGTTTTCCTAGATAAATTATTTCAGCTGTTTTCACAAGGAAGAGCTGTTGCAGATATTGCAGCTCTAGCAGGTAGCTGGACTGGACAACCCCTTCACATTCATTGCCATTTGGCCCCAGTCTTAAATTACCATTAGTATCTTTCATAAAGGACAAGTCCACATTTTTTTAAGCATATCATTTTCATCACTTAATCTTCCTGATGCAGGAAATTTTCTAGATGTCCTGACTATTGCCAGCACCACAATGAGGATAAGTGCGCATTCCCAGGCAAAGTGTGACATAGAGAAAGCAAATTTAACTCTAAAATGTTGCCAAGACAGGGTATCGACCTACCTCACTACAGGATTGCGTTCTCTCCTTGTGGCAACTCCAAAACAGAGCAAGTTACTCCTGTTTACTGCAGAGGCATAGCATGATGTCCTGGTTTCAGCTGGGATAGAGTTAAATTTCTTTGTAGTAGCCAGTATGAGACTGTGTTTTGGATTTTTGCTGGAAACAGTGGTGATAATGTGGAGATGTTTTGGTTGTTGCTAAGTAGCACTTACACTGGTCAAGGACTTTTTCAGCTCCCCGGGCTCTGCCGGGCGCACAAGAAGCTGGGAGGGGACACAGCCGGGACAGCTGACCCCAACTGACCAATGGGATATTCCCTACCATATGACGTCATGCTCAGTATATAAAGCTGGGGAAGAAGAAGGAAGGGGGGACATTGGGAGTGATGGCGTTTGTCTTCCCAAGTAACTGTTACACGTGATGGAGCCCTGCTTTCCTGGAGGTGGCTGAGCACCTGCCTGCCCATGGGAAGGGGTGAATGAATGCCTTGTTTTGCTTTGCTTCTGTGCGCAGCTTTTGCTTTACTTGTTAAACTGTCTTTATCTCAACCCATGAGTTGCCTCACTTTTACCCTTCTGATTCTCTCCCCCGTCCCACCGGGGGGGAGTGAGCGAGCGGCTGCGTGGTGCTTGGTTGCTGACTGGGGCTAAACCATGACACATGAGCATCAGCAGCTCCTGCAGAGCAGCCAGTACTGTGTTGTCACTGAGATAACTTGCCTGTGGTTGGCCCTCACTCATCTTAAACCAGAGAGAGCAGGTTCAAGGAAAATAGTTTTCCCAACTTCTTTTTTTTTCTTTTCATTTCCTGAGAAGCAGGGCAAGCTAGCCCAGGGCAGGCTGGGGCACCAGGAGTGGTCAGGGCACAGGACTACAGCTCAGGGATCTCACCTCTATGTGGTGCATAGATGCACAACTCACTGCCTCGCGATCCCTGGCTGCAAAACAGGAGCAGTGGTGTGCACCAACCTCTGTGAAAAGGACCTCCAGACCTACGCAGCTGAACAGCAGCAGAACAGTGAACTGTTTACTCATTTTAACATTTCTTACTTCAATATGATATCAGTTTTTTTCAAGAAAATAACTGCTGAGCAAGTACAGAGGCTGACAAGAGAAATCACAACGATCCCTTCAATAATGCCTGAAATGGGAGCTGGATGATACACTTGGCAGAGGAAAAGTTAGTTGGTGGTATAGAGACATCTCCAAAGGATCCTTAAAAGGTTTCAGTCCAGAAGAGAATAAAAGCCTAATTTTATCAAGGCAAAAGAGAAAGGAGGAACTGTAGGGAAGAGGTCACCTGTGGAGATCATGAGGTGAAGACAAAATCCAGCCCAACAGAGACTCACAAATCGCAATGAATGGAAAAAGGCAAACATTGCCTTTTTATTCTCTCTCACATACAAAATGGAAAAGGAAAGAAGAAAAAAAGTAGACCCATGAAAACATAATCATTTCATTTAAAAAAACAATACAGCATGAATTTAATTTAAGCGGCATCTTCTGGGTTTTTTTCCCCCACAGTGGACTGAAGAAATGATTGGTGATTTGACTGACAGCAACAATGGGGACTTTCAGAAAATGAGAAAAAGTTATACCACTCACCAACCCAGCGCTTGCTAACAGAGAGGAGTAGGAGAAAGTGTCTGGAAGAAAGCTGGTCTAAAGCCATCAGGAAAATGTATGTGATCCTATGAAACCATTCTAAGCAACACCCCATTTAAGAGGTTCCTGCTCAATAATAAAGCTCCTTGTTACCCCTCATCCTGCACAGGGCCACTAAAGGACTTCATGGTTCTTTGGGATGCATCCCTGATTTATCTGACTTCTTCATAGAAAATATACGTGTCTATACTAAATGTGAAATTTTATCAGCCTCATAATACAGAGGTGGATCTGTTTTTAATTTAGCGAGTAGAAGAGACTGACTTATATCGAGTTATACTTGAAAAAGTGCCTTCACTTACAAAATATCTGGGAATGAAAAAAAAAAAAGCTGAGAATGAGACTTTTCTTAACTAGCTCCTCCTAAAATGAGATGAGGTGGCAGCAGAGCTAGAAAGGCTCGTGAATTGAATTCACATATTCACTGCACAAAGCCTCTGCCTATGTTAACTGTGCCTCAGATTTGAGCGTTTGAGCCATAGCATGACATTGGGTTGGAGAAAACAAGTTTAGCAGGAGGTTTTGCTCCGTTGGACTCATTCATCACAGATCTGGCAAAATGAAGAGTCCATAGCATACGATTCAGTGTCTTTTTGGCACAAGAAAAAGGTCAGCACTCACTGTGATAATCCGAGGTGGATGGTGAACATTGGCTTTCCATGGTTGGGAACTCGAGCTCTTCACTTGCACCTGTGTAGAGTGACTCCTTTCTTTACCAAGTAATTCTGCATAAAGCTGTGACTCAAACTTTGTGTTTACCCAGCAGAGATATAGACTTTTATCTTAGAAAGTGCAAAGGAAACAGGCTTTTCTCACATGGCTGTGTTCTGTCTCTAACCCCAGCCAGCAGCTGGTCCCAAAACCCAAGTGCCACAGCACAACATGAAATGAACTTTACTCAGGGATTTTTTTTTTTTTTTTTTTGTGTGTGTGTAGCTTCAGCTTCCTCATGCTCTCTAACCATTTTCCACAGGGACAATATTTCCCAATGACCAGGGAATTTATCTTTAAAAATACCTAATGACATGTCTTACTTGGGGGAAACTTTCATGTTCCTGAAGTCTGACCAGTTACACTCTGCAGCTCATTAAATGAAGGCTTTATTCCATTTTTCTTAGGGGAATGATTTACTGACATAACTGGCTGGTTCCATACATACTGTAGCGCTCAAAAAACCCCATATGTTTTGTTTCGTGGCCACTAGGTGTCAGAGCACTGTGATGTGCGGATATCCCATGAAGACCACAAAGCCCACCACAGCAGCTGAGGTTGAGCCAGACCCATCAACCCAGCACAGGGATTAGAAACCTTGAGCTTTAGATAGTTCCACGTGATGAATAGAAGAAAAAAATAGGAGAGTTAAAAAGTATGCAGATGCTGACTGCTACCTCATGAGGCTTCACAGAGAGGGTGTTTGCCTGCCAGCATTTTGCAGCTTGCTGCCTATGGTGGAAAACATACACCCCAACATATAGTTTGATGTCAAATCCACATTCAGAAATGCCTGGGTTTTTTTCTATGCAGGTGCTTACATTGGCAACCATTAAGGTTGCTGTTAAGTGCCGTTGGCTGCTTAACAATACAGTTTCATCTCTGTGTCATACTCAATTTGGATTAGAAGCTGGCAGTGTTTTCTTGAGAAAATGCTCCAATATCCATTGGGATTTCTGCTTTTTTGCATTTTATATAAACTGCACTTATACTTGGATCTGATGATGGGAAGTGTACAGGATCTTTCTCTTTTTAAAACAAGATTAATTTAAGTCCAGCAGGAAGAGCTCAACTATGGAAGAATCTATATTTAGAATATTTTCCTTTTGTGTACAGCTGAGTGTATTTCCAGATCCCTTGAGTGTCCATCATGCTGTGGACAAATGAAAAACACATCCCACCTTGAAAGTCATTCCAAAGGGAGAAGGAAGGCAAGAAAAGAATAATTGCCTCCAGTGATCACAAAACTTAGGAAGAAGCCTCTTCCTTCCCCTGAATGCAAATATACCTTGTTTGACAGTACAGATGTTGATCTACTTTCAATATTTTGTTGTAAGTGTTAAAACTGGCCCATAGAAACATAGAAACATTGAACAATTTAAGTTAAAAGGTACCTCTGGAGATCATCAGGTCCCCCACTCAAAGCATGGTCAGCTCCTAAGTTAGCTCTAAGGTAAAAGTTAGATCAGGCTCAGGGCCTTGTCTAGTCCAGTTTTTAGTATCTTCAAGTACACAGATTACATGGTCTTTCTGTACTTCTTCAAGTGCCTGGTTAGCCACGTAGTGAAAAAATGAAAAATTGCTTCAACTAAGTGTAACAAAGGAGGACTGAATTAAATATAAATAATCCATTTGGTGCCATATAAAAAATAAGAGGTTTTACCTCCTCAAGAATGTATCCATGCCAAAGGCCTCAAATGGGAAATCTAGTGTTGTCAGCAGCACAGAGCTATAACTTCTACAATTAAACAACAAAAAGGTTAATTCAGCACATACTCATGTTTCTGTTCTTCTTGAATGCTCTTGTGTTTGATCCAGTCAAATACTTGTAGAGAATGAAATTTACAGTCTCCAGTGGTAATATTTTAGCGACCAAAAGCACATTAACAAATCTTCCTCTCCTCTTTAACATAAAAGAGCTTTAGAATGTGACGTACCAGAAAAACAAAACTTTTCAATTTTTGTTTAACTAGAATTAGTTTGATTTTAACTTCTGATTTTTATTCTTGTCTTTGTGGTTACCGTGTCCTTGATGGATTTTCCTTGTATTTATTGTATATTATTTCTCAGTTCTGTGATGAATAATAAAAACTATACTTGCTTGTACAACCAACAGTAGGACACAGCAGAATAAATGTAATCTTTAGACATATTTATTTCAGACTTTCATGCATCTTTCAAAATCAGTCAAGCATAGAGTAAGATGGTCAAACAGTGTCACAGTTATGAACATGTGAAATTTGGAGGTAGAAATGTGGTCACACACTGATCTTTAGATGGGTCGTAAGTGGTATCATTTAGAAATTCAAGCAATCTCATAGTGGAGGTGACATAAAAGATGACATCACATCCACTTCAAGGTGATGTCATTGAAAGGTTAAATGTCATCTTTCACACACAATCTTGTAATTTAACCAGTGCTCTATCACCACTTTTGAGCTATTTTTACTTGCATGATCCTAGCACTCTGGTTTTCATCTACCATGCCACAAGTTTGACCTTCAGGCTGCTCACACTGTTTTGGATATTTCTGGAAAAGAATTAGCTCTTTCCTTTGCAAGAAGATGTGAAGCACGGTGCAGCCAAACAGGATCACAGAATCCTACCTCCATTGTCAGAGACAAAATAAACAGTCATTACTAGCTGCAAAGAAAATAAGCTATTCTGTAAGCAGCGCAGATCCCTACCCTACCAATTCACAAATATAAAAACAATGCTTTAGGAAGGAAAAGTGCCATGAAAAGCAATTGAATTATCCTATTGCTGAGGAAAGAAAAATCCTTATGTATCAGAGACAGGTTGAAGATTGCTGATGGACCAGTAGCACCATTCACACAAGGTCTGTTTTGATTTGTTTCTGAAGTTCAAGATCTCAGGAGGAAACACCTGACTAGCACACAGATGTACGTGGTGTATGGGACACTGGCAACCACAAGCAACAGCACTTTGCCTACAGCTATCAGAAGTGAACAACCAGGTCCATGCTTTCTGCTTGGTGTGGTATATGCTGCTGGATGGAGAAATAGTTGATTGTAGCATTACTGCAATTATGTCAGAAAGCACACAGACTAATTAAATACAGACTTAACAGGCGTAGTTAATAAGACACTGAACAATGTCTGACAATTTGCACAGATAACAACAAGTTCAGGCTGAGTAAGCAATTGAACTACTGTTTCTGATGTGATAGTGTATAGAGAGTCCAAGCAGGGATTAAATCCTCCTTCAGCTAGGTACTGTACAAACAAATAACAGAAAGAGAATCCTTCTCCTGAGTTCACCACCTTGAGCAGTGCCTTGCCAATAACAGTATCACTTACAGCTGAGACTTGGCCGGTTTTCTGTGTTAATAAGCAGGGAAGCAGTATTTGGTATTAGCTAAATTTTGTGAGAAATCTGGAAGCTGGCACTTCAGAGAAAAGTACTGGCAAGTGAAACGTAAAGGAACAGCTTGTAATTGAGAGTCAGTGGTGGAATAAAACTAGAGAATGAAACTTCAAGTAAATGGCAATACATTTGCTCCATTTTCCTATCAGCCTGCTACTTCTGCCCAGATCTTGTGCTCCATTTACTTTTCTTACTCATTTTAAATAGGCAGGTGGACAGGTCCCTAGATCAATCCTGCTGACCTCCAAACTAGCTTTTCCTTTGGAGCCGTGCAACTTACATTGCTTGGATATTTGGCACTCTCGCCACAGGCTGCTAGGGCTGTCCTAGCCATTGAACACTGAGCTCCATGCTCCATATTCAGTACAGTATTCACTGTCAGATGGAGAAAGAGATAGCTTCTCTTAGCATTACTGCAATCAAGTCATAAAGCAGAGTCCAGTATATGAGAGCTGGTGAACTGGCATTTAAATTCCATCAGAAGAAGGCCGTGAGGGCTCTCTCTCTTAATCCCAGTTAAAAATATACTCAACACCCCATGAAATCAAGGCATCTGAGATGCCTCTTTATCATAAACAATAGATTTGCTCATTCCTTTAGTCCTACGTTAAGTTCACTGTTCCAGCTGTCACCATTTAATACATTTTAGAAAATATTTTATGGAATACAAGCACACACATACAGCCAGACAGACTGCTACCCTCCAGCACCACAAAACCTTCAGCTAATTTAAAGCCACAGAGGTCCATTGAGCAGAGGATCTGCCTTGTAGCTTAGATGTTCAGGCTGCATCTGCAGGGAGACGATGTGGGGATGATTATGTTACAGAAGTACCGTGTGAAAACCATAAAGTGTCACAAGTAGTCTGGAGAGTGATTTTTACACTTATCAGCTTAACAACAAGCAAAGGCCATTAGATGCACTCTAAAAATTCCTCCCTGCTATTTGTGGGTCCCCGCAGCATGCCATAGACACGCGCCAAAGACACACCGTGTCGTGAAATCCTGCCGTTCTCAGAAGGTGGAATCAATTAGCATGTAAGATGTGTGCTTAGGGTGAAAAAGCCTTGCTGCAAACACCCGACAAGAGAGGTATCAGCTGAGCTGTTTGCTCACATGGAGCCTGTTAGTTACACAAACACTGGGAAAGAAGATAGTATTACAGGTGAAATCCTGCAGTTCTCCTAATGAAAGTGAATTTGTCTCCCTTCCTGTTTTTCCTACTTACCCCTACTATTTGACCGTTGTTAGACCATGGCATGTACACTGGTTGAATGCCAGTTTTCTCCCTCCCGTTCAGCATTTTCTATCTCTCTAACTGATTTTAACTCAAAAAAAATGCAAAAAGAAATCTTTTTAGCTGTCCTCAGAGCAACACCCAAGGAAGCTGTCTTTGATGCAGATGAGGACTGTATTGAGAAACAGCTGGGGAAAAAAAAACCTGAGAAATCAGATAAAAAATGGCAGTTTGGGAAAAAAAAGCATGCTTTTTCAGATTGCATTTTCCAATGATCTTTGACCTTCCCATTTACATTTATCTTCTTGAGTTTAAGAAGGAAGCAGTGTTACCAATACTGAAAAAGTAAAGTTTTTGAAACAAAGTCCCAAGAATAACAACTTCTGGGGAGGGGAGACTTGCTTTACTCAGAAATAGCATAACCTGAACAGTGAGCATTCATCTTAATGTAAAGCCAAGGAATTAAATTATCTTCTCTACCAGGGGACCTTGTGACGAGCAAATATTAATTCCCTCCATCTGATTTGGTGACACGCCTAAGCACTACTCAATCCGTGTGACTAGTGAGACACAAAGTCAGTGTTAAATTCCTCTTCTTATTTGGGAGGGGGGAGTCCATAGGCAAGGAGGACTTAATCTTGGCCTTAATGCGGAAGAGTGGTGTTCCACTTCTTCAGACTGCTGTCTTGCTTCCTAAAACTCAAGAGCTGACAGTCAATACACCAGCTGCAATCTCTGCCCTGGCTTCCTGCTGTCAAGTGGCACAGGTGCTGAATGGAGGTGGTGTATGGCAAGGGCTGAAACAGAGTTCAGCAAGGAAAGACTCTTCTGACATCTTGGCAATCTAGATCAAATCTGATCTAGATAAAACTTTCCCATCATGGCTACTTTTCAAAAGATTTATAATTTGAAAAAAATGTTTGGATTTTTTCAGGACCAATGCAGATTTCAGATGTAATTATTTATTAAGTTAGGAGTGATAAGTTTTCCAAACAAACCCCACCATTTTAAGATCACAAAGCAGAATATTCATATTTCTTTAGCCATGAAAATAACTAAACTGTTTCTAGCCATGCCATTTTTTAAAAGTGCCCTGAAGTGGACAACCAGCTTGAGCAATATCAACTCAAAGGGCTGATATCTGCAACAAGAAATAGCAAATAACCTTAATAATAGCTAGTAGTACCAAGCAAATAAAACTGCATTGCTCTAACTTTTAAAAGTCTGGGACCAAGTATGGTGGAGAATCCTGAAAGGCTTTTCTCACTGCAGAAATACAAAGAATAGTAGTTTGCTTGCACTTTTTTCTGTAAAACTATACACAGCCTGCCATAATTTGAAAACTCCAAAGGATTTTTTTCTCCGAGTTATCAGCGTAAGTGACATTGACCTTAATATCACTGCATTTAAACTTCAGTCTTTCAGGCAGCAAGGGGGAAGAGCAGAGTCTCTTGAAGAGAAACCACAAACTGAAAATTTCCATGCAAGAGATTAATATATTGAAGAATATGTTAAACAGGGAATTTATAATACAAGCTCTTTTTATCCCTTCAGCTCCGTAACAGACAGTTATGCTGAGACTAGGGTGAAATCAGTCTGAAGATGGGGGGATAAGATCCACTCTCCTTTATGCAGGGTAAATGCACAAAATATTTAGGCTCTTGCAGGAACAGGATAGGTTAAAAATAGAAACCATCTCTTAAAATATGAGTTATCTGCAATGACTGGATTGAGCTGCACAGTTACAGGGTCTGACTGAGTTCTGAAAATGGAGAAGGAAAATGCCGAGATTTTTTTGTTCTGTTTTTTTTGTTGCTGTTGTTGCTGCTGCTGTTGTTTGGGGCAGTGGAGATGGGCTGCTTATGTCTAAATGGGTGTCTAAAAAAAGTGATATAAAGGAGGGTCCGACCAAAACCACCATTACACAGACCAACAGGTTGGATCAGAAGAGGTATCGCTAATTGTACATGTTGTTTTCCCCTGCAATAAGGAGCATCTTCTTCCAATCTGAAAACATTTGTTGCTCTGCAGGGCACAGACTCCAAAGAAGGAATTACTTGAAAGCAACTAAAGTGCACGTCTCTGCAGTAAATAAAATTTCAACTCGTTACTCTACTATAAACATATTTGCTTTTACTGACAGATGATATGTTTTGAAAAGTTTGGAAGAAAGACCTCCCCTTCCTCCTAGAGCTTTGAAGCTGTATTGTCCACTTGATGAAAATATGAAAATATGAGCTGTGTTCTTCATATGACAATGCAGGAGGGAAAAAAAGGGAAGTGAAAAAATAATATCAACTCAGCACCATCATTTCAGAACATTTTGGCATATTTTATTGTTTCCTCTTAACCGCCCCCTCTTTATCTCATGTACGGGCCCATCTATAGTAATGTTCTAAATGAAAAGCTTTTTAGTGAGCCAACTGCACCTTTCTCTAGGGAGTTCCCACTGAAATTTCTGATAACACCAAACAATGGAACTTTTTTCAAAGAGTTACAAAGCGTAATGAAAATGACATAAATTATCATTTAGAAATTTCATCCTTTGAATAAACTTTTCCTTCATTATACATAGCATTTTTTCTAGAAAAACAAGCCATGACAGAACTTTCCACAGAGTAATTTAATTAAGCCAAAATATTAGCAGTAAAAGTGGGCTCCCTCAATGACTACCATTCTGTATTTCTATTTTAAATTACTTTTTAAACAAGAAAATAGGGAGCTGAGTGACTCAGGAGCCAAAGCTTTCCAGTCTTTATAGAAACCAATTAAAACTGTAGCAGGCAGGACACATTTAGTTGGTGCAGGCTTGACTCAGTTGTCCATAAATTGCATTTAGTAACTCTGGAGATGCCCTGGGGTATCCCACTAGTCTCCTTCAGGAAGGGCTAAGTCTTTTGAAGAATCTGTCACAGCTGTCCACCCATGGGGATGGCCTGGGTAACCCAGAGCATTTCAAATGGCACCTTATACATGAGCATAGGAAGCTCAGTCAACCCCTTAGTGCCTGCTCTGAGAGCATTATCTTATGCAGGCAAAGCCAAAGAGAAGGAATATGTTTTAATCTGGAGCCTAATTTTTAAGACCTGAAAAATGTTAGACTTCATCACTATGAATACAAAAGGTTAAACCAGTGTGGAAACTGGTGCCGAAGTACAATGGTAATATTACTTCTGTATGCAAGTGTAGATTTATGGATACTTGGAAATCACAGAATCCCAGGTTGGAAGGGACTTCAGGGATCATCTAGTCCAACCTTTCTAGGAAGAGCACAGTCTAGACAAGGTGGCCCAGCACCCTGTCCAGATGAATCTTGAAAGTGTCCAACGTGGCCAAATCAACCACTTCCCTGGGGAGATTATTCCAATGGTTGACTGTCCTCAATGTGAAAAATTTCCCTCTCATGTCCAATCGGAATCTCCCCAAGAGCAACTTGTGCCCATTCCCCCTTGTCCTCTCCATGTAACACCTTGTAAAAAGGGAACCTCCATTTTCTTTGTAGCCAACATTTACATACCAGAACCTGGTGATAAGGTCTCCCCTAAGCCTCCTTTTCTCAAGGCTGAACAAACCCAGCTCTCCCAGCCTACCCTTGTATGGCAGGCTTCCCAGTCCTTTGATCATCTTGGTGGCCCTTCTCTGGACCCCTTCCAGCCTCTCCACATCCTTTTTGTATAGCAGGGACCAGAACTGGACACAGTACTCCAGGTGTGGCCTGACAAGCACTGAGCAGAGTGGGATAATGACTTCTTTATCTCTGCTGATGATGCCCTGTTTGATGCAACCCAGCATCCCGTTGGCCTTCTTGGCCGCAGCAGCACACTGTTCGCTCATGTTGAGCTTTCTGTCCACCAGGACACCCAGGTCCCTTTCCACAGAGCTGCTCCCCAGCCAGGTGGAGCCCAGCCTGTGCTGCACTCCCGGATTATGTTTTCCCAGGTGCAAGACCTTACACTTGTCCTTGTTGAACTTCATAAGGTTCTTGCTGGCCCACTCTTCCAGCCTATCCAGATCTCCCTGCAGAGCAGCTCTCCCTTCTGGAGTGCCTACTTCCCCACTCAACTTGGTGTCATTGTCAAACTTCATCAGGCTACACTTGATGCTGTTATCCAGATCACTTACGAAGATGTTGAATAATATAAGATATAATAAAATAAGATATTGATCCCTGGGGGACTCCACTAGTTGGTTGCCAGTTTGAAGAAGAGTTATTTACCACCACCCTTTGGGTGCGGCCTGTCAGCCAGTTCCCCACCCACTGCACAGACCACTTGTCTAGGCCATAACGCATTAATTTTTCCAGGAGGAGGCCGTGGGGAACCATACCAAAAGCTTTTCTTGTTATTTTTTATGTCTACAGCCAGTTTCAATTCAAGTTGGGCTTTTGCTTTTCTAAGTGCATCTCTGTACGCTCTGGCAATGCCCTTGTAGCTCTCAGCGGATAATCCTCTACTTCTCCATCTCTGGTATGCTTCCCTTTTGGATTTGAGTAGACTCAGGAGGTCATGGTTGGGCCAAGGGGGCCTCTTGCTCCGCTTACTTCCCTTTCCTTTATAGGGCATAAACTGGTTTGTATGTGAATAATGAATTGACCTCCAAAATATATATCCTGAGCCCCATCCATGCAGGTAAATCAATGTGTGGAACAAACTCATGCTATCTTTTTTCATTTAGGTAGATAGGAGATGGAGGGGTGTAGTTGCTCTAACCCATTCCCAGCCTTCCCTAAAAGATGTGCCACGTGTCAGGAACGCAACTGGAAGCTCAGGGGAGACAAAGGGGAGACCTACTGAGATCAAAGGACTCTGTGTGGCACATCCTCACCTGGTAGAAAGGATGGAGTCATTACCATGTTTTAGCTTATCCATTCCGTAATTTAGGTGCCTAACTTACCTACATGGTGGTAAAATCAAGTCCTCCAAATGTGGATAGTTACTTCACTTAAACTGTACATATGAAGAAGAAGGGGTGACTTATTGCTCTGAAAGCAAGCTCTTAAATTCACTGTAAAGGCCATGGCAGGAGGAAGGTGTCTCTGACAACTCCCAGAAGCAGATCCCGTCCAGTGAACCTGGCCTCTCACCTTTACAGGGAGAGCACACCTGCCCAAAGGGTGATCTGCTCAGGCAAGGTTTGGTGTCCATCCCTCTGCTGGGGTATCCCCAAGAGGGGAAGCATGAGCCAGAGGATCCCCCTGCCCAGAGGAAGAGGACCCAGCCTTGAAGGGCCACTGTGGGCTGTGTTCACCCTGACTGCTCAGCAGGTGGATGGATGGCTGCACATCCTGGTCAGATGCAGGCACAGCTGCTCCCTCAGACTGGGGTAGACATGGACCCCACTTTTGGGGGGTTCTCTAGCAATATGATTATTGCAGAAAGGGGGACAGGCCTAAAAGTGTTGGTTGCTAACACTATACTTATAATTTCTGGCTTCAGCAGAGAGATTAGCCAGTCCAAGAAAGTAGGATCAGTGTGGGATTTAGGCAGACCAAATCCTATCCCAGGTTTTAAGCTATTTTGATTTCTTTAGTCTCCTGCCAGGCCAACACAGAGACCTGCAGGAATCCCTCTTCTTCCAGTCTCACAAATGCCAAAATTAACAAATCAAGATCGCATTTAATTCCAGATGAGCACATCTGAATTGCTCCATCTTATGATAATATTTTGCGTCTTATTCAGAAGAAATGCTTACATACTTAAACAACTAAGAAAAACATTTCCAAATAAATTTCTAGCTCACATCTCCATTCCTAAACCCAAGACTATGCACGAGTAGTCCCCCTCTCCCCAGCGAGTATCATCTGGTGCAAGGGGGAATTGAGGAATTGGGCTCCAACAGTGTCAGGCAATGGAAGAAAGTGACTGCGGGTCTCTCACAGGGGAGACGTGGGCATCATGGCGCTGCAGGACTGGGACCCTTCCAGCTACTTCCAGCTGTGGGCACTGGTGGAAGTGCGGTGGTGAAAGCTGGGGTGCCGGGGCGGGGTGGAGCACCGCACTCCTGGGCACTGGGGTTGGCAATCCCATTAAATTGTAGGGCCCCCTGTCATTTATGGACTGCAGTCCCAGGGGACCGGCCACAGCTGCACAGGAAGACTGCAGCAGAGAAGGCTATTACACACGTGGAGCCTGTGCTCAAGGATGAATTTCCTAACCATTGTGCCCTCCTTTATCGTTTTTAGTCCTGCTTCACCATGCAGATCTTCTATTTTTCAAAGGCAGGTGCAGCATGGCGGAGTCTCCCTAGGGGTAAGAGAGGATGGCTCTTGCCGAAGCTCAGACCTGACCTGCACCAGCTATAAGTAATTTCATATGGGTCTGAGAGGAAGACTTGGCAGTAATTCAAGAGGCTTGAGTTCCTGGTTGTGGAGTCCACTGAGTCTGTAAAACCACCCTTGAACAATTTGTTTAAATGGCCCCCACCCACCCCAGCCTTCCCTCTCCAACCATTGTAAAGGAATAGCAAAGCCAAAACTGTGGAATTTCTTAACAGCTCCCTTGTATAGGGGACTATGAGAAATACTAGGCAAATCACCAAGTGATGAAGACCTAAATCCCTAAGAGCTTATACATATGCATTAAAAAGAGCAGTTTAAATGTCAAAATAAATAAATATAAAGCTGATTTTACACTACAGGATTATGCTTGGGAGGGAAGGTTTTCCTCCTGCCTTACACAACCAAACTTCAAAAGAAAACTCCCTGTGAAACGCTACTGGGTTTCTGTAGTCACGCGGATGACTCTGTTGGGCAGGACAAAGCTTTTTTCTGTTCGAGGGAAAAGCTCCATTTGGAAGGTTTGGAAGCAATTTCTGCTCTCAGTTTGCAAAGTGCAAATCAGGACAGTTTGTAACAACACAGAGCTATTGAGATGCGGGGAACTATTTACATAAGTAAGGTAAGCAGGATTTGACCCAGCCCCTTGAGCCCTGCAGATAGCATTGTCCTGTCAATTTTCACTCCCTACAGCAATGAAGCCAGATAAATGGCTTCCTGCCATATGGCATTACCTTTTTACAAGAGATCATGTGGACATTGCTGCTGGCCTCTAGGTGCTTTGGAGGGAAGATCCCAACTTTGCTTCACCACTTCAATTCCAAAATGTTTTTCAAATCTGCCATGCGCTATGAGTTCTCTGCTGAAATATATAAAGATCTCCTAGGTAAGGGTACCAGGAAAAAGAAGACTTGTGTGTGCTAGCTCTGAAGTTCAGTATCTTCAGCCCTCATCACTTGGCAGGACAGAGCTCTCTCTGCATGTGATCTCAGTAATTGCTCAGGGTCGTTCTTGCCTCTTTTCACTGGGCAAGGTTCTGTACATAGTCTTTTGAGCAATTTGTGATTATTTCAGTAAGAGCACATACCAGCCTAGGTTTTGAACAGCACCTTTCATCGCAGGGCTTAGACTATCAAATGAACAAAGTTTAATAGCAGAGTTTAGCCTGTTAGTCAGAGAAGACCTTCCCAGGCGGTGCTTTATCCATAATGCTTCCTCTCGTCCTCTACTGCCCCTCAACTATGGACTAGCTAGCTGTGATGTGTTTCATGATCATATTGCACCAAAGAAAGTCAGAGGAAACAAATGGTATTATTCAAACTTGACTGAAGAAAAGAGCAAATCTCTGTGGAAAGCACTCCTCCCCTTTCATTTATGAAATAAAGCTCTAGAGTCTCACCGCTCAGGGAGGGATCGCTTTATATTCTCACTGTATGTAAAATTTACTCTGCCAAGAAGCAGCTGATAAACTCAAATCTCTCCTCACAGCATGAGCTTCTTAATGCCTCTGCCTCATTTGTTCATCAGCACTTTATGAGAAAATAAACAAAAACACTGTCTGTTTGCCTATTGTCATCAAGGGCATCTGAACGCTTCCTGCCGGGAGAGGTGGTTGTACCACCCTTGGAGCAGAGGCGATCGCATCTTTCTTCTGCCTCTGCATTTACAATGGCCAATCTACAAAGCCGGAATCCCAGGGAGCTTAATCAAAAGCCAGAAGACACCCCAGGGTATGTGTTATTGTCTAATAAGAGTAAGCAGTGCACACTGTTAGCACCAGCATCAGGCCAGAGTCAGCGTTCCTGCATACTTGGGCATCCCTTCGAGGAATCCTGCTGCTCTTACAGGGCAGGAATTGTTACAGATGTAAAAAGCAAGCTATTGCGATCATACAATGATTTTTAACAAGGTAAAAATTAAAAATAGATCCTCAGTGTTTCCCTGTGGTAACAGTTTTCTCTCTCACATCAGTTTGGAAAGAACATTTATGGTCTTTTCAGTTCAGCCTATCAGCTGCTACAGCAAATCAGTACAACACTGCCTCGAAATATCCCTGTCATGGAAGAGAAGGAGGATCACAGTCATGTTTAGGTTAAAACCCAAAACCCACAGGTTTCATGGTAAGCGCACAAGCCAATATTTTAATGTATTTTTAAAGCACAGTTCTGTGAAAGGCTCAATCCAGCTCCCACCATCCATCCTTCAAATTAGGCAGCAGCGTATGTGCAATTTTCTATACAGTTAGTGCAGTGAATTTTTCTCTAAGTGCCTTCTTTTCTTCTTTCCTGCTTTTTTTGCGATCTCTGGTGTGGGGTTTTTTTGGTTTTGGCCATTGCTTCCCTTCAAATCCATTTTTTTTTTTTCCTCCACAGTTGGTTTATTCTAACAGTATTTTTCTTCATTGTTTTTAACTTCTTAACTGGGCAGATGTGGATTATTTAATCCCACTTCTGAGCCCACGTATCTGAGAAACGAGGGACAGCAGATGTGCAGCTGGGAGGAACATTGTTCATGACTGCTTTTCTCATTGGGTATCTCTCTGATGAGATGGAGGGAACTGGTTTGTATGAAAGATGGCTAATAGCACTCATCTGCCTCCACCCTTCATGCAAGGGGCAGCATGGAAAATGTGATGGGGAGGGGATTCACAGTCCACAGGGGTGCTCCTGTGCCCAGAGACAGAGACAAAACAAGGACCTGCTTCCACCCCTGTTCACTGTACCCTAAAAGTGAGAAAATGTACATCTGTGCTATAATCAGAGGAAATACTCTGCTAAAGCATATTTATACCATTCTTAGGCAAAGGGAGACCTAAAGATCTCTGAGTCTTCCCTTTGCATCAATTAACGAGTTAACAAGGGCAAGGGGGGATGAAGCAGAAGTGTCCTGGGCAGACCTAAAGCAGTGTCGTTGTTCACAACAGCTGAGTGCCAAGACATGCGTTCAGTAAATGTGTTGTCCCATTACGCTGACACCGCAGTGCTCCTTCTCCTCCATAGCCACAGCATGGGAAGATTTATCTCCAGCCCATGCATTGGCCTACACCGTCATACCTATATACTCTATACACATGCAGCTAGCAGACTAAGGTGTTACAGCCTCTCAGAACTGGTGGGAAACCTGATGCAGAGAGCACTCTTCCTGGTAGAAGTACATCCTGTAGAGAAGGTCTTTTTATTTGAAGTCAATTCTAAAATTACTTTTTAAAGGATTTTGCAGTCTGCTTCAGCGGGGAATTGGGACTCCTAGGCAGGTTTCACATCTCCCTCTTTTAAAGTGTTGATAGGCTGGTACCAAGTGTTTTTCACATGAGATTTTGGCATTTTAACATACAAAAAAATCCTTGAAGTTTAAAATTCCTCCTGCTATCACCTACTAGCAGCCAACTTTGCATAAACATACCCAGAGACACACATACACACAAAGATACAGTTATAAAAAAAACATAGAGCACTAAGAAAACTAACAAAAGCCAGGCACAGCTTAGCAATTCTCGCTGACTTGGTTTCTTGTACTGCCAGAGACCATTTTAAAAGGCAAATTCTCATCAGATATTGGGGAGGGAGGGAAGGGAAGGAAATTCATGACAGATTGTGCTGTGAATTCCTAAGCCTGGAGTTTTGTTTGTGATTTATCATTGCTAAGCCTTATCAACCACTGATTGACTCTTTCCTCTCTCAGCCCTCAAGGGTGGCAGTCTCTGGTCTCCTGTGGTTCCCTCCCGGACGACCAGCTTCTCTAAATGCTAATCAGATGATACGGACCCTTCTGTGATCTTGTGAAGGGCTCTATCAGCAGTTTGGTAGAAACACCGTCATGTAAAAATGATACTCCCTTGTCATCTCTGAGAGGTGTCTGCCAGGAAGCAGGGTAGAAACACAACATCAAATGGCTTGTATATTGCCAGCTCCTACAGTTCTCCCTCTGATGTGTCAAAGCATGGACAAATACTTAACCTGACATGGCTTGTTACAGAACTGGGGCTTTTGCAAAGAAAAGAGATGTTTTATAACTCATGGATTTTGTTTCTTTGTTTACTAAAGTGAATTAAATTCAGCCAAAGCCTATGCTGTTTCCAGATAGGATAAACTTTGGACCAAGGTCCTAGCAACTTTAGTTTTCTCATGCAAGACATCATAAGCATCTACAGGCAACAGGGCTGGCAATTTCCCAACACATAAGCAAGCAAGGAAGCAGTGCTCCTACCAACACAGCTACACAGCCAAACAGCTATTCCTCAGTGCAGATTGCCAAGCTAAGGGCAGAGGAGGAATTTTGCTTCTCCTTTTGAGGGAAAAAGCTCCTTGTGATGGGGGTCTGGCTAGTGCAAGAGGTATCAACATGATCCTTCCATCACCAGCTGTTGTCTGAGCTGTTCTTGGGACAGAGGGTGGCCAATGGCTGCCTCAGGAGGTCTGTGTCTGCCCAGCACCTCCACCGTCTCGCATCTACCAAGGGCTGCCCCTGTGGTGTGTTATGGATAGACCTGTGCAGGCATCACCCGGGACGCAGGCTTTCCAAGGACTTCCTGCACAGAGCTTGGGGGGCACTTTGCAGGTGCTTCCTCAAGCTTAGAGGGTTGCAGCTCCCAGATGTGGACAAGTGTTCTGGCCATATCAACTTAACCTCCATTGAACCAATATCCAAAATACAATATATAACAAAATATATAAGATAATCTAATTGCTGGACACTGCCTACCCTTCCCTTTCAGGTGCCCTTCTCTACTCCACAGGGAGCCCAGCCTCAGCAGAGGATTGGGTGGTCTGCTCCTCTCCAGCCTCAGAGGAGGGTCTGGATTGCCCTCTGGGGGCAGCTGGGTTCCTGGATAGTCCCGGGAGAGAGGAAGGCACCTTTCAGGACTGGATCTCCCTCCAGAAACATGCAGACACACCTGCATACAAGAGGTTACAGGGCGTTACAAATGCCTCTCCATCTGTGCAATGCTATTCTACTGTCCAAATACAAAATGATGCAAAATGTAATTAAATCCTTTTTTGCTGTTACCATGCAGGTTAAAGCTAACGCATCTTCTCTTATTGCATATGCCAAAAAGTTTCAACCTGGGATCAGTCAAAAATCATTTATTGCTTTCGGGTTGTTCAGTTAGCAAACAAAAACTATCCCACCCCGCACCCAAAAGCAACCTGATGGCCTTTGAGGAAAAAGCCAACCTCCTGTGTGACAATATGCCAGAAATACCCACCAACCAAGCCTGCTGAAATTAAGCTATCAAAAAAGAGATTGTCTTCTAAAATGTCTAATAAAATGTGTCTTAGGCACACAGAGGCAGCCCCTAACCCCAGGCCACGAGGAACTCATTCCCCAGCCCAGGTATTGCTCATGTGACAATTCTGGGAGCAGGCCTGCTGCCTGGCTCTCAGCACGCACCACCCACCTACAGACCTTGTGCAGATTCACAGTTCATTTCTCCTCTTTCACCTGCCTGCCCCTGAAGCATCTCACTGGCAGATTGACAGTAGCTACAGTCTCCAGGTGAGAAAAACCACTGGGAACTTCAGGGGCAGTGCAGTGTCACCAGGCTACCCACGGTCACCATGCATTATTGGAATGGGGTGGTTTTAAACTCACTGCAGGACTACTTTGATTCATTAGCAGCAAATCAGTTTCAGATATTAATTACCGCTGGCACTGCAGGGCCAAGTTCAGTTCCCCAGGCTTTATCCAGAAGTGTAGGAGACTATGGAGATACAACCTGATATGTTTATCTTTGCGAAGCACGCTCTCTGCCTCAGTCGTGTGCCAGATGTAGCCACAGCTGCAGGAAGTTGTTTATCTGCCCTCGCGACCTTGCAGAAGTGTCGGGCGATGGTAAAATCATGTTTTTATTGAGCATCTCCTCTCTTCAACTGGAAACTCTTCACCACCAGTTAAAACGTACTTTAAATTCTATCAGGGAGCCAAGCACTGATACTTCAGAGCTCTGTAATCCAATTATATCCTTTACTCTGTGCTTGCTGTAAGAATTTATTTTGGGGAGCTAGCTTGAAAATGTTCACCTCGGTGAAAAAAACTGACTGTTTGAACACCTGTGATAGCTACTGTTACTGGTGCCCTTTCTAAATCTCTTAAGTCTGTATATTTACTGCTCTTTACATCTCCACATTTGATAGAAACTTAATCTATCACATTAGGCATACTATGACATTATTCTGGAGCATAAGGAAGATCCTAATAAGCCTAGGCTGGGTTTTCCAGGACTCCTGGGACATGCAGGCACTCAGTGCCCCTTGGATTTCACTAAAGGTGGACACTGAATTCTCCCAGGTCCCTCTAAAATATTTTAGTCTTTATAGTTCTCCAAAGGAAAAGGAATACTGTGTGTCAGATAATTTTGTCGAAATAAATTTACAGCTGCAAATGACAGAGCAAGAGCATTTGTCAGTAGAGCTAGATACTAATATACCTTGATTGATCAACACTATGGTGTAAGTGATAGTCCTGAGCACGGGAGAAAAAGGATTAAGCAAAATACAAGTGGTATGTATCCATCAACCTTATCACTCAGGAGAAAAAATAACAGTGTCATTAGCTAAGTTTCCAAAATAGCCCAGTTTCCTGCTTGAAAGTCAATCCTTCAGAAACAGGTTAAGCCTTCATTTTGTTATGACATGCTGGTAAAGTCACAAGGGTGCCTTTGGTCTTTTTCTGTCAACATTAATGTGTTAAGTGAAAATAATTGTTCCAATGGAAAATACTTGCTTGGCTCATAATACATTATAATTGCCAACGTTTCTTTTTAGTCAAACAGCAGTTGCATCACAGAAAGATCTTGTTTACCAAAAAAAGCGAGTAAAAGAATTTGGTAATGCATTGTTTTAATTTTTTCCTTCTACTTTTAATCACTTCATTTGAGCTGAATTAACATACAAATTTTTAGTAATTGTTTATCTTTTGCATTTTTAGAATAAGCAATGCAATTAATAGTAATCTAGTCACTTGATTATTAAATCTTCCACATAACATTAAAAACAGTGCACATTTATTACGCCTGCGTCTTAGCTGGTAACTTCCAGACATTCACAGTAGCTATGTTTAGACACATTTACTATGTGCTCATGACAAAACCACAGAGCCATAGATGCTTTAAAGCTTGGAGTAGATCCCCATAAAGATGAGGCTGCCCTTGAAGGTTTGCACTGACAGGAGGTCAAATTTGAGAATTACATAATTATTCACAGCAAGCTCGTTTGTTAGGGCCCAGAGATAGTCAGTTTATATTTGGATACAGACCTGATTTTCTTTTAAGTTAGTTTAGTGTTCTTCAAAGCGTTGGGAGCAAATATCTTATTTAGTCACAGGGAAATGACAACTCGGATAGGAGCAGCATAAATTCCCCACCTGTTCCTACTGAGGTGCCTCATTTCTTTTTCTGAGAGGCATCCTGATGGGGCTGAATGGGTAGGTCTGTCCCTATAGTCATTTTGGCCTTGGAATATCTACCTAGCCTCTGGGAAAGGTGCCTGCTAAGAGCAGTGGTGGTGGTGGTACCATGGTGCAGCTACTTGTGGTTATAAGACTCAAGAATCCTTTCACAGGGATACCAAGTAACCACTAAAGGTCAATAACTCTCACCAGTGATATGGGGACAAACTAAACCTACAAATAAGTTCCTCATGCAAGATCTTCTAGTTTCCCAGTGGAAAGCAAATCCTTATTTATTTATCTGGGCAATTAGATGACTGAATTACATAGACTTAGAGCATACAGTTTTTCAAAAGTGTTAGCCTGAGTCTATGCTTTACATGAATCTTTACTTCCTAAAATCCCCTTTTCCAAAAGCAAAAGAGCTCTACTCTAGGCAAAGGCACCTTCAATAAAACTGTAAAAGTGGACCTAGGACATAATCCAGTTATTTGTGAGCACTGACTTCACAAAATTATCCTCATACATTTTTAGTGACATATGATGTTGACATGCAAAATTTTTGAGGTTTCAATTCTACTATCAGCAATTAGGTGGACCAAATGAACCCACTGTCTTATTTAAACTGTATTCAGGTATTAATGGAGTACCAGCTGATCATTTTTTAAGCATGAACTCCTATTGCTATGGTATGACTTCTGCAATTCCTGGGCATATAATACAAACTAAGTAGGGAGGTTAGATTTCTCCTCTATCTGGCACGGATGAAATTGCTGCCAGAACAGTGGGATTCATTCTGGTGCTCGCAATCGAAGAGTGACTCTGCTCGATTGAAAGAGATTCAAAGAACAGCCATAAAGGAATGATGTCTTTTATGGACAGATGCAAGTGGTGGTCCTCATCTAAATTAACAAATAGGAACAGGGATGATTTGATCATAGGTGCATGCACTTTTGTTGAATCTACAAGCTGGATTTTTAAATCTATCAGAGACCAAGGTATAGTAAGTCCATAGAGTGAGAAGCTGAAGCCACACAAATTCAGATTAGAAGTAAAGTGTAATCTCTTTACCTGTGAGGATTACTAATCACTGGAACAATTTACCAAAGGCTGTGGGAATTCTCCACCACTTAAAATCTGTAATTCAAGAGTAAATGTTCTTTTTTTCCTAAAAGATGTTTTAGGTCAAACTTTCATGAAAGTCACACATCTTTGCTGGGGAAGAAGAGGGCCTGAATTCTCACAGCAGCTTCAGAGTCCATGGCACTGTCAAAACTGAAGTCACAAACATTCATTTTATGTAAAATACCATATAAAGAAAAAGTAAAAACAGAAACAGACATGATCTATTTATTCTTTTCTTAATTAAATATCATGGAAGTATACACATTTTCACAAAACTTTCCACCTGAAATTAATCCAAAAAAGTCCACCTAAGTGCACCACTGGGAAATTTCGGCCAGCTCTAGGTTCAAAAATGTAGCCTGAGGGCTCTGTGGTTGCTGTTCCTTTTTCTGTACAAACCTCCAGTTGAGTGCAATGCAAAATGTGATGCTACGAGAAACTCAGGACTGGACTGTACAGACAATTTCAACTCAAGCAAAAAAAAATAGAGGTGATATTTTATATGTGGCATCACTAATGTTCAACAGCTTCTTTAAACAAGAACATTTTAAAAAATGAGTGTTCTGATCTTTGGTTTTTTTGTTATTTTGTTTCATTAAGAAACAGTTTAAAAGTTGAACATACCCTTTTATGTCTCCTCCTCAAATTTATCTTTTCATGTCTCTATGGCCTCTATTTCTTTTGTTCACACCATAAATCTAGGTTCCAAGCCAGATATTTGTAATAAGTCTATAAAGAAAACAGAAAGAGGTGTGGTAAGTTTATCAGCTTGAACCACACATTTAAGTTTCTGGTGTACATAAAAATTCCAGACTTAAGTCTCTTGACTCTCCCTTCCAAAACATTTCCTGCATGGTTTAAGGGGGGGGGGGGGGGGGGGCAGAGTTTTTCACAGGAAAGACACAGAATACAGTTCAATTAATTTTTTTTAAAGGGTCTAATAGCAAAATTTATTGGATCCTCAGCAGTGGCATGTTCAGACTAGCCCCACTGTCGGAACCCACCAATCACATTTGATTTCTACAGCAGAAAGAACGGATGTAAGTAAGAAGCGATGGTATTTCTTGCTAAGATTTATGCCTTTTCTTCATTTCCAATGAGAAACAAAGAAAGAACGAACCCCATTTTGTTTCTGTGGGAGCATACAGGGATTTTGGTACAGACCAGACTGAAGCTCCTGCAAGTTGAGGCGTAGGGAGCCAGCCCCCACTGTGCCAGGGCTCAACACTGCTGGTGGGCAGCGGTGGGATAGCACCGTGTCAGTCCCACAAACAGGAATCCAAAACCCCAGGGTGGAAAAATTAGCGCTGCAGAGAAACCCCTTTGTTTTTCCTCCCTGGCATCTCAAAAATCCTGTATCATAACAGCTTAGTACTAGTCACAGAAGGACTTGAGGAAGTAACAGAGAACTATGTAGAGTTATTTTAATTTCCTCCTAAGTAGCCTCTTCCAATTCATCAGATCACTTTCCAAGTCTCTTTAGATGTAAGTGGAAACAAATGCTGCATGCAGATAAAAGGAAGGAACCAAGCAGGGAAAAACATCCACTGTCACAGCATTTTTAGGTGTGATGAACACCAAAGTTGCCTCTCCAGCATAGATGTCACTCCAGCATGGGTTGTTGGAAATTAAACCATCCTTTTCCTGAAGTCCTTAAACAAGTTGGAAGGTGTTGATTCCATTAGGAGGTGAATACACAGGACTGCAGGCTAAAACTGACTGGATCAGGGTGAAATCAAAAATTAGAACTTAGATGTGCATTTCCTTAGCCAGCCTGGATTTTCAGAGGAGATCATCGAGCAGGTCAGGAGTTGAGTTTAACCAAGGAGGTGGCCTTGGTAAGAAATGCTGAATCAGGATATTTTCCACCAGACTCTCTGATAACTGCGCACCAGTAGGCAGAGGAGATGATACTGTCATAACTGTTTTTTCCAGAGGCAGAGAGGAAGCAAGTGCCGTTGTCCCCCGGACGCCAGGTCAGGCAGGAGCTGAGGGCCAGCAGAGGGACTCGACATGAACGTTGCACAGATGGTCCCATCAAAATGTCGGAGTGATGAGCAGCAGGCTGGCCACTCAGTGGGGCTTCACAATTCTTACATACACTGCTCGTGACAGCCAGACCTCTGACTATTGTGCTAATAAATGCAAGTAAGGTCCTGAGTTTAACTCTATCCCTATTTGGCAAAGCCACTTAAGCTTGGGTTTAATCCTTTGCTGAATAGGGACAGGCTCCTAAGTCAGCCGCAAGATAACTGAATTTGAAGGATGGGGGAGAGTCACTCTCACCCATTTAGAGCTGTGATGTGCCATGGTCTGTCTTCTTAGCCAGCGCTGTTTGTGCACCTTGCCAGGCCAGCCCACCAGGCACAGACCCGTCACGCACGACACTCAGTGCTTTTGTCCCTGCGTCCCTGTCAATGACAGCAGGAGGCAGGGCCACTTACACCCTTCTGAAACGGTGTAAATGACTGACAGTGCAGGAGAGGTCTTTATCATTTATTCCCCTGTGCCCTGCCTACCCTGAGCGCTGGCTCAGATAAGCCAGGCTAGAAGGTTTAGTGATCCTACCTTGTATTTCTTCTTGCATCTATGGGCTGCACGGTTGGAAATAAAAATGAAATTGTTTACGTACTGGTCCAATTTGCTACCATTTTATCTCCCCTTTTTTTCTTCCATTACCTACTTCAGGACTGGGAGTGATTTCAGTAGGAGTACTGTTCTGTATGTAAAGCACAGCAGAGCTATAGGTAGAGCAGAGCCAGCGTGCTGCTCTATGCTCCCGGCATGAAGGGCAGAGGCACGTGCTAGCAACACATCCCGATTGCTCTGACAGCTGTCTTGTTGCTCTCATTTTAAAGGTTTTAAGCCTGTCAGGGTAAGTCTCCATTAAACCAGCCCAGAAATCAGCAGTCTGGAGCACGCAGCCTGCTTCTCCTCCTACATAACAATGCCAGCCCTGTGTGACCTCAGCTTTGTTTTGAGTCCAGACAATAAGAATATTTATTAACTGCTGTCTCGATTGCTGAATGGCACACAATGAATCTGGCAAGTAAGTCGCAACGTTAGCCAAAGCTGCTTGCAGTATCTGAACACAAGGGCTGAGATTATTTATCATCGGAGACCCCACATGCCTCAATCATATCTACCCGCTCATAACCGTTTATTTTTCTAGCCTGTAGTTCAGAGAGCAACAGAACAGCCTGTCAGTGCAAATCTGTAGGTAAGGCACTACAAGTAATTAACTTGCGGATGACCTTTTATTTGCTTTTACCACTTCCAGATTTTTTTAAAAATTATTTTGCCCAGCCGTGCACACAGACACTAATGAAGTGGGTACAGGCACACTTGCCTAGCTGTATCATAGCCTTTCTGGCTTCTCATGTCTCTATCACACTGAGAAGGCTATTTCCACTGGGAGAAGCTGCAGGGTACATTTAAAAGTGCTTTAAAACTGGTATCAACCCCCAGCTCCCCTCACCTGGATGCTGCCATTTTAAGAGATTTGCCTCTTAATTCTGTGCCCCTCACTCAGAACCTAACCCTGCACCATCATGCGTATGACAGATCTGGTAGGTAAGGGAAGCTAAGCTGTCCTACCTAAAAAATTACCAGCTATTTATCACTGATTAGCTGTATCTGAACATGCTTGCAGCACGCAGTGCTCTTCAGGCACTCCTTCTGTCTCAGCTGTAGTCGATATTTATCACAATTCTACAAGGGTTTGTAGTGTTAAGTCTCTAATAAATATTTATTGAGAAAATTACTAATATAACACTTTCCTGATAAATATTTACTAGATATTTTGTCAGGAAGCACACCGGGGGAAAAATTTTCCTTTAAAAATCTGTTACTACAAAAAATCAATTAGAAAAGCAAGCCAAGATAAAAATTAATCAAACAGCTGGCAAAAAGAAGTATACAAAATGAAGTATATGCCAGCAAGGGAAGAAGTACACAACAAAACAAGGCTTTGCCAGAATAAAGGAAGGTGTGTGAGCTGAAGGGGAGCTGCCTCTGTTCCCACTCCCGGTTTTGTTCAGAACTAGACTGGGATTTGTAACCAAAAGCTGCAGATAAAATTAATTTCCTTTGAAAAAAAATCACATTCTTTTGCAGAGAGGCACCTTCATTTGGAAATACTGCAAAGTCAGCACTAGTTTGTCTCATTTCCAACCCGCACATCAGACTGAAAACTTGAGCTCAGATGTATTTAGGATCAAGTCCTGCTAAGATAACTAAGTTTGAAGCACAAATCATATACTATTAGCACAGACCTTACACACTAGCTATGCTATCACCTTTTTGCCCTTTATAACAATTTGTGAATACTTGTAATAATAAGAAAACAAAGATGTTAAATTATCTTTCAGGTATTGCACTGAGTTAATCAGGAAGAGTTAATTTGCCAGAATGATATTTATACAATAAAGAAAAATGGAAAAAAAAAAGAATATTCATAAACAGCTTTCATTTCCCCGTGACATGTTTAAGTTTAGCAACACAAATGATTTTCTACAGCCGGTTTTACAGCTGTTAATTGTACTTAGTAGTTGAAAACCTGAATTTCTTTCTAGCCACAGGTCATGGACAGTAAGGGTTCATTGAACCGCTGTATCTTTCCCAAGGCAGGATCACTGGTAAGTATGAGCAGATACCTGAATGAAGCCTATGTCTTCATGTTAATGGCACAACTCAGCAAAGCACAGATAACGTATGGAAAAAATACACATCTGCATTCTGGAACAATGCAATAGACTAACATTCTCAAACCTAGTGTTTTCCTTGATGAAGAAGGCAGTGTCATCTCTGGAACACAGGCATTTTCTTTGGCCTCCCATACCAAGGGAGAGGTACCCACTCTGGATGATGCTCATTTGGGAAGGTACTACTGATACTCTGTAAGAGCATCCCCATAGCCCATGATAAATATAGGTGATGTTCTTCAAACATCCTGGCATAGACTGGGTATCTAAACAGAACTCAGCTGCATTCACAACTCTCTGTGTTCACAACATTTCAGTACAAAATGGGGAGTCTCTTTTTTCCAAATGGGGCCATATGGATATTTCAGATGTGACCAGATCCACAGTCCCATCTTGAACCTGCCTCTACCTAGGAACACCAAAGCATGAGGACATTTTTTTTTCCTTTTTTCTCCATGGCAGATGAAATATCAGAGTTAGAATACAGGTTCTACATAATAAAGAGCAAATTCATAGCCAAGATTATTCTACAACACATCTTAGGGGAAAAATTTGTAGTTTTCAGTCCTTGCTGCTGTGAATGACTCAGCTAATGAGCAGTGGAAAAGCAACCACCTGAACTGTGGTCTCCATGACCCCTACAGACCATATGCAGGTTCCTTTCAGCAGCCACTGTACAGTTTCTCCAAGCTGTGTAAGTCAAATAAGCTGCCGGTCATGCCCACACAGGTTACAGCTTGGCTGCTGGGGAGTTTGGCCACACATAGGCCATGCTTTCAGGCTGACCCTCGGAATGAAAAGCAACCTCAAAATGGAAAGGAGCCACAGAGTGGTCCACAAGAGGTGGTGTAGACAAAGTCTTTCTCTTCAGATAGTTTTGAAGCAACTTTTATCTTCCTGGAACAACTTCTACAGCCACAGAGAACAGCAGCTATGACCCAAACTCCCTTCTGTTTCCCGATGATTCTTATGAAACAGGTACCAGGATTAAAATACTTTCCATTCACAGTCCCAGAGGGCTTAGGAGAGTGCCACTAATGCCATCCATTTCTATGGAGTGTGTAAAGCAGCGCACAGAAGTTCTTTGTTTCCTTGAGGAAATCTTAGCCCTTCCTAATTGTGAGTTATAAATGTTGCTATTACCTTTCTTATTGCCTGCCAAGTTTACGTAGAGCTTTCCCTCTTCAGCTGATAGCACTATTAAAACTAACTGCCCTCCATGCTTTTATCAGCATTGGTCTTTCTCCTCTGGCAGGCAGTTGATGGCCCTGAACTCTCAACTCTTGTATTTGAGTCTGAAAGCTTCAACAGGAAAGCAAAAAAGTAAAAACCTTTAATTTTGAACCCGTGCCTGAATGCAGTCTGTCTATTCCAGGAAAACCACAATCATTTTGCAAGCAAATAGGTTCTGGCATATTTCTAAAATAACATAAAACAATATACAGAAGACAGAGACAGGTGAGAATGTCTTCCATAAACCCTTTGAGGATTTTGGTACAGAGTCAATTATTTGCCACTGTTAAGGGTCTGAATTCTGCTCCTGCCAAGCCCTAGAGTTGTGTCATGGACCGGTGCCCTTTGACAAAGAAAGTATTAATGATTCATCTCTGAAAATTTTAAGTCATCTTCCTTGCTCTCATTTTAACCATAACTTACCTATATAATCATAAGTAAAGGCGTATTTATTTTTCATTAACCTATTCTGCAAATCAAAATGATTCAAGTGATAATTATGAGCTTTAGGTAGTTTTCTCCCTTACAAACTCCCTTAGATAATGATAGTTTTTTTAAAATCTAAATGCAGGTTCATATAGCAAACAACAACCTGCCCAGACTTAGCCTTCACAGCATATGACCAGCCTGCGATCAATACCGTATCATACAAACTATAATAAAGCTGCTTTTATTCCCAGGGTGAAACTCCAAACGGTCTCAGATTCCAAGTCGACTATGTCAGCAAGATACTTGCTAGCTACGATCAGTGAAAACTCAGCAAATAATATAGATGAATAGTGAATAAGTCATATATCTTAGCATCATGGCTCTGAGATGTAGAAGTCACACCTTGAAGTCTATGGATTCATGTGTATGAATTACGTATTAAGAGCTATGCAAACATAAGAGAGTTTATCCCAGGAGAACAGCTCCAATCCTACATGGGAGCTCTCATCTTATCAGAGAATAATTCCTGCTTTCCATCAGCTAGTGAAAACACTCACATTTTCTAATTTGAAAGCCAAGGGCACATAGTGATCCTTGAATGGTGGGAAGTGTGCTTCAGTGCAGGTTTCTCACATCTCTAAGCACACTTTTTTGGTCCCCTGTGATTTATGTTTTCTTGGCCCCAGTATCTTGGTATTATCTTACAATGATTAAAACCAGTAGAGCACAGGCTACTACTTTAACCTTCAAAATGTAGCAATCTGTTGGATTTCTTGGTTTATTTTCCCACAAATCACAGAAGTGTGTGACTTTATCCCATTATGTTAATTAGCTGAATCAAGGAATGTTTTACTAATTAATGTCCCTAGTCCGGTTGGTACCAACCAACTTAATTAACACAGAATATTGTGTCCCATAACTGAGTATCTAGATTTTAGGGTCCTCACCCATATTGGCTTTAAGTTCATTAAGGTCTGAAGGCCAGTGGCCTTGATTTGTACTTTCAAGGCTTCCCTTATCCTAAATTCACATAATTCACATCAAATACTGTCTCACAGAGATTACCAAGAAAGCTACCTGTAGCGGTTTTATTCACAAAGCTTTTTGGGCTTCGTTAACAAATTAAAATCTTCCTTGAGAAAAAAAAAATCTGAACAAAGCAAACAGCAAAAAGCATCTGAGGAACTGAATAATGTCCCTATTCTCCCTCATAAATTAAAAAAATAAACCAAAATCACCACATAAAATCAGTGGGTAAGTCTACCAAGTCCAGAATTGCTGTGAAATCTGCTCTGGGCTGGCTAGTAAACTGCTGACTTTTGTCCCTCATGCAGACAAATTCCTTTGAATAATATGATGGTCTCAGCTGGAAATCTCTGAAGCAGACCTTTGCTCTCCCACCCCCACAGGCATTCCACGAAGTGCTATCAGACATTATGGGCTGCTGTGACCCACAGGAGTCTAGCTTCGTGGTACATAAATCTGAGGTCTGATCTGTTCTTTCCAGCATTTTCTATATGGTTCAGCCAAGCCTTGACCCTCCTTCCCACCTTTTGCCCATCATCTTTTCAGGCTCGCTCTCCATTCTCCTTGATGAACAAGTCTTGTTACAAGTGATATCTCACAGCAGCCTATAACCTGTCCCAGCAGGTCTCCTTTAACAGGTAGGAAACACAAAGCAGTTACATTTACAGATAACTCTCTTGCATGGCCAGGGCCTTTGTGGAAAAGTGCTTTTTTTGTCAAGGTGAAAGCCTCACTGCTTGACACTCATCAAACCAACTCTAGGTCCAGAAGCATAAATAATTAATACCCATTTCTATTCTGAATCCTTTAAGATTCTTTTTCCACCAGGAGGATCTTCACCAGGGAGGACAATTCAGCTCAACAGCTCAGACCTCTGTGTTTATGAAGAACAAGCCTGGCACTCTGGAGGCACCTGTCTCCATCAGTTACACTAGGAAGCCACCTACCTAGCCTCAGCTAGGTGGTTAATTTTTAGGAGGGTAAAGTTAGGTAAGATGAACTCCCATCCATTAAGAAGGAATAAATGTCACAGAGCTGAGAACAAGTATTTACCACGAAAAGCTAACACGCAACCACCAAAGGCTGCAATTGTCAAATTACAAAGCCTACAAACGCTATGGATATATCGACTGCTAGAAATGGCTAACGCCAGGGCGGACTGCGAGGTGAGAGCCCCGCAGCGCTGCTGGTGGAAGGATGCTCGGAGGATGCTCGGGGACCTCCCAGGCAGCAGGAGCCGGAGCCCAGGGCAGGGCGGGCGGGCCTCAGGGGAACCAAAGAGTGCTGGTGCCACCTAGAGGGAACCATTGACCTGAAAAGTGGGAAAAATCACTACCGCACACGGGTGGTACAATGTGCCACCTGTGTACAGCACCGGGGAAGAAATTCCTAGAGAGAATGGCTCTTACTGCTGTGCAAAAAATATACACAATTACGAGAAGTGGCAGCGTACAACTCACATCAACCTCAACATAACTTGCAAATATAAATATAGAAGGTATATTTAAAGTGACCAACTGCTGATTCCTCTTCAAACCATTTCCCAGCCTCACAGCTGTATTCCTTCCCTTCTTCCTGCAATTATCTGAACTCTGAGGAAATAGCCGGCACACCAACTGCATCTGGAGGTCGGATCCCGCATCCCTGCACTGCTGCAGCACCGGTGGTGGCTGGAGCCAGCTGGCAGGGGGGTGCTTCGGCGTCCAGGAAGCACCAACTGCGCGGACAAGAAAGCCTTGGGGATGCAACCTCACAGCCCTCTGCTGATCACCAGCGTTGCCAAATAACCCACCTGAAGCCTAGCATCTGCCCGTGTAACTTGAAACTGCTCTGCATTATAGCATGAAAAGAACTAGCAGCCACAAGGAAAGGAAGGACTGGTGCATAAATACAAGTCACCTTCTTTCTTCCACCATTAAATCTGTCACTTGCAACCTATGGGTGACTGTGATAACTACAGCAGTGACAATATCTCATGGGGACACTGTGGCACTTGGTGGGGATTTGCTGATGGTGGACTCTGCAGCTGTTTCATAGTAGACTGAAGTAATTTTTGAGCAAGTGTTCGCCAAAACAGTGCTTTTCGCACCCTTAAGCTGCTGCACATGGTCCCTGCCACAGGCTGGTCTGTGGGCATGGCATTCATGCTGTGGCTTTTACTTGCCCCACAGGAAACCCCACATGGTAGCAGTGCTGGAGCCAAGGAATAAGACAGATACTGAAAGGGATCTGCTCCATCTGTTACGTCTGTTACAGCTGTACTTCTCAGACACTCATTTCTCTCTCTTCCCACCTATATGTCCTGGTAGAGTGCAGAGCAAGACTTGGCTCATGCTGACTAAATCCCTCTTTGCCTGGCTTTGCTAATAACATCGCAGTCAATGCAACACAGCCGGTGACACAGGATGCCAAGGAGAGAGAGTGCCTCGATCCTTCCTTGCCCTACAGACCCATGCATAGTGCCTTTCTGTTCTCTGTTCCTTAAATAACGGTTAATTGACAGAAGAGTATTTGATGCTGAACATTTGCTGGTTCACTAGGTTAGTTAGATTTAGGACATGATTGTAGTGCCAAAAAGTTGGGTACCTGTCACCCCAAAGGGGAACACGGCACGATGTAGTGCATGTCCCTGGGTGCGTGTGACCATCCTGCTGGAGCCCTGCTGTTGTCATCAGCTCCATCCCCCAGCAGCGTGCCTGTAGGCCCTTTGGCTGTCACAAGCCAGGCACCGTAACAGCCTTCACTTTACAAACACCCTCAAAGCCCAAACTGCACAGAAAAATGTAAGTTCAGTGCAGTGGAAGCCAACAGCCTGCTCAGGATGCTGCAGGGCCACGCCGTACACCCAGCCAGGAATATCTGAAACATGATTTCATGAAAATGGCATCCACTCAGGCCACCAAAATTGCTGAGCAAAGCTGTTTTAAGTTTTAAAAGTTTGCTGTTGAGACAAAGGAAGGACCTTCTTTATGGGCCAGATCGTTTCTCCCCCTTGCCTTATCTGTCTTGTGAAAGGTGCAGAAGGACCAGCCTGCAGAGAAAAGGCTGCAGTGCATCTCCTTCACGTTTCAGAGAGGAGCTGAGGCTGAAAAGAAAGAGGCACGTCTGCCGTGCTTCAGAGAGACATGCTGCAAGAGCAGACACCCTCCAGCTCCAGGGAATGCGCAGCACAAGAGGACATGGTGCCTCAAGTCAGGACCTGCAGAAGCACACTGCTGGCGTGACCTGCAGGCTGCCGCAGGGGCTCCCATGCTGTCACTGTGGCTGCTCCCTGCTTACACACGGCCTGCTCTGCCCAAACCAGTCACCAGGGCAGCACTCTTGAAACGTGGCCGTGTGGGACGCAGAAATACGTACCTGCCCATCTGCTCCCCAGGACAAGGGCGGCCATGGCAGAGCAGCTGCTGCCTGACCTCCCCAGGGTGCAAGGCTGGGGAGCAGCGATGACAGCACCCTTCCCTCCTCCCCAGTGCTGCCCCAGCACACTCTCCTGCCCCCTGCCCTCACCGGCTGTGTGATTACTGGTACATCGCCTGCTCCTCCCTCCCACTCCCCAAAAATGTCCACTGACCTGCCTGGTATCTTCATCTCCTGCTAATTATCCAAAACAGCCATGAAATCCCTGAACCAGATATAGGATTCAGTCATACTGAATTGACAAGAGAATTCGACTGAGCTCCAAACCTTGGCATAAATTATATTGACTTCAAAATATTTATTATAACCCATTATGCAGATATAACTGGAGAGCTACCAACACATGTTTTAACAGAAAATGTGAACTCCAATGATTTTTTCCCAAAGCAATGTTATTGATGTCATGAGTGCTTCAGCTGAGCATGTGATGCTTTGCAAGATTCACTGATAGGATGGATTAACACAGTCGTATACGTCAAAATAATTTAGGGAGGTTTTATACCTCTGTTTAGGAAAGTACACTGGTGAAATTTTTAAATTTTCTTTCAATCAAGCCTGATCTACACCAAAAAGAAGTTACTATATGGGTTTGGTAGCTGGTAGCGATGCAGTTAAAGTGCTTATGACATAATTCAATCCCATATGGGAAAATTCATCAATACCTTTAAAGGTGCCTTGGGAGGTACCACCATACAGGCAGCCACACGGGTGCTGTGGAAACACATTGGTGTCAACAGAAGTTCCTCCTGAAGTCCAGAATCTGTGTGTACTTCAGGCCTGAATCTCAGTGAGCTGCAACGTGATGGCCATTGCTTTATTTTCTTAATCTGTTGATTTCATGATGGTTTGAAGTAGTACTAAAGACTAATAAAATTAGGTTGTTCTCTATTTAAACACTTGGAAATTTAGTCAAACTATTTTTCCTGAGAATCCTGACTTAAAATCTTATTTTACTCTAGAGCAGTAGTAAGTACTAGCGTAACTATGCCCACACTAGACATCGTTACTTTTTTCATACATATGGTGACAAGTTTGAAATACCTTTCAGTATCTCCTTGAAGGCAGTGAGTCAGGTAATGGACTCAGTGATACTTGGTCAGATAAACCAACACCTGAAGGCCTGCCAAGTAACACTCGGGTTTCCCTTACGAAGGGAAGGCTTGACCTGTGTCCCTGCATGGGTGCAAGAGAGATGCAGGCAGGACATTTTTTACTGGGGGTCAGAGGGAACCGTCTCCCCTTGGTGCTGAGCTGGTTTGGCTTCTTGATTTCTCAGCGCAAAAGAAAGGCAAACAATGTCTTTCCTTTCTTGTCATGACAAAACCTGTGGTATTATCAGAACAAATCCTGAACACGGGCCCCCACAGACATGCACCGTGAGTGAAGGAGGCAGCTGATGGGTAAGCGTGCCATTGGGCTGCGCCCCGAAAGGGGAACTCGGTGAGATGACAGGCGGCTGCAGGGAAGCTGTTTCTGGGTTACCGGAGCAGACCACGGCATAACTAGCGGGCTTGTCTCTCCCCAGCGTTGTTAAACCCACGGCAGCTGCCCCACCGCCCCTGAATCTAAAGGAAGAGGTGTAACGCAGCCGGCCCAAGCGCTGAAGGATGCACACGGGAAGGTTATATACACAGATCCCGGGACACCCGCGAGCTGGTTTGGGCGCCAGCTGCAGGGACCGAGCCTCGCCACCGCGACTCCAGCACCCCCCGGCTCCCTTCGGTCCCCCGGGGCTCACCCGTCCCCCAGCTGGGCGGGCCCGCTTTTCCCGAGAGCGGGAAGAGGGAGGGAAAGGGCCGCCGCCGCCAGCCCCGCGGCAGTGGGCGGAGCGGGACCGGGGCCTGCGGCGGGCCGGGGCGGAGCCGCCGGGGCCGGGGCCGGGGCCGGGGCCGGGGCCATGCCGGCGGTGCTGGGCGCCGCCTGGGCCCTGCTGGCCGCCGCCTTCCTGGCGGCGCTGCTGCTCCTGCGGCGCGGGGGGGGCCCGGCCTGGCAGCCCGGCGGCGGCGGCGGCGGCGTCTCCGGCCTCTTCCAGGATCTCATTCGCTACGGGAAGACGAAGGGCGGCTGCGGGCAGCGCCCGGCCTGGCTGCGCCTCCTGCAGGTGCCCAAGAGGTGAGGGGGCGGCTCGGAGGGCTGCGGCGCGGCCCGCCCCGCCAGGCAGCCGCGGCCCGCCGCCATTGCTGTCGCGTGCCCGCCGCGCGCCTCGTCCCGCAGCGCCGTCCGAATAGCGATGGGTGCATTCCCTTGGTTCGGCTGAAGGTGCCGAAAATAAATAGCTCAGTAGCTAATAGCTTTTTTTTTTTTTTTTCCTGCAGAAGTGTTGCTCTGTTTTTACAGGTGAGGAACCGAGGAGCACAGAGGCTGCGATCAGAGTCCACATGTTCCAAATCGGAACAAAAGCCCTTGAATCGCAGTCCCACCCAGTGTCTGCAGAACAAACCTTCCTCCGGGACTCGAGTCAGGGGCCTGGGAATGTGCATTCCTGACTGTGCAAATACACTGCAGGTTTACTGTCTTAAACTGATTCTCACTTGTCGTCGTCTTCAAGATTTCTTTATAAAATGTGACTTGGGATACTAATAACAGCACATTAACATAACGATCTGGACCCTGCGTGAACAGTCTCTAATAAGGCAAAAGAACCGCTGTGTTATCCAAACACCTCCTCATAGGTGTTTAATAGGGCGAAAGAAGGGAAATAAAGGGGGAATAAAACCCTATTTACAGCTCTCTATAGGCTACTGGGATTTCATCATTTTTGATCAGCTGAGATTCATGACTAGAACTAGGCCTTTGACTTGGACATAGGCACAACAGGATCTTGCAAGGCCAGCAGGACAGGACTGGGAGGCTACTTAACACGAAGATCTGGTCGTCCCTAACATAACGATCTTCTTATCACTGATGCATTTTATATACATAGCTTTCAAACCAAATGTTAAAAAAAAAAGTGTTGTGACACAGTATGTTATTCATTGAAAGGTTGTTATGTAGCATCTTGGTTATCAGGCTTCTGGTTACAGAGAGAATGCAGAGATGTGTCTAAGCTCTGCGGTACCCTCAGCGAAAATAAGGGCTAGTAAAGGCTTTGTCTTAATTGCAGCATACTGCAAAGTGCCACGTTCTTAAGGTCGGTTCTCATTTGAGCTGAACTTTCTCCAGCAGAAGTTTCCCACCTCCCCTTCTTAGGGAAGATGGCATCTGAAGAATGTGGCTTTTTCAGGGAATTGATCTTGGGCTCTCAACATCTATGAAGCAATTCTGTTACTCAAGCAGTGAACCCATAAACCTGCTACCTGAAAGAGAAGATCCTGAAGGTAGCTGTTGAGGCATTTTCTGTTTCCATTCATCTGCATCTTGTTTCCAAATAAGCATTGTATTTTCACTAGCCTGGGCTTGTTTTTAACTTTGCCATTCTGTCTTGTCCAATGGTATGATTCATTTCGGGTTGATTTGGCAAACAGTGAACATTCCTCATCTTGAGGCATGACACATGTACTTACTGCAGTGCTGGATCGCCCTGTAGGTCTGATACATCCCCAGCATAACTGGGATTGCTGAAAGCTCACAGGGCAAGTCTCAGCTAAGCTGGCAGGGCTTGTCTGTGTACTGGTAGCAAAAAGCAACATGTGTGGAGATAGTCCTCTGGCGAGTGATGAGACAGAAGTCTACTAACAAGACTGCAGGGAAGGAGCTTGAAACTTGGAGGTGGTGATGAGTTTTTGTTAATGTGCAAGTTCTATTTGTCTTCTAAGCAGAAGGTGAGGGATAGGGGCTAAATTTTAATTCTGCTGTTGCAGATCAGCAGAGTGAATGTTGCTGTCTCTCCTGGGTAGGAGGTGGAACCGAGGAGAAGTGGTCATCTTGAAGGGGCTACCAGCTGCTAATGGGCAAGGTGCTCTGGAGCATGCAGGGGTACTTGCTACCTCTGTGGTTCTGACTTGGCCTCTCTGTTGCTGTTGAGAGATACCCAAGCTGCTTTGAGAGGGGGTTGCTTTATTTGGTTTCACTAGGCAAGGGTGTTTTACAGCCCCCAAAAGAACAGTTTGCATGTTCCAGAGAAATAGAATCATCTCTGACTATACAGTTATAGCCTAGTTTTGTACCAATAGTTACATTGTCAAGACCAGGCCATCAGCATCTTCCCATGGTATGTATTTCCTCTCTTTGCAGGTGTTTCCAGAGGCCCTGATTTTTATTCATAGCCAGAAGGAAACACTGGATCTGCTAGTTTGAGCTGGATATAATAGGCTGTTTAACTCCATCCAGCTACCTATCTTGACCATAATGTCTTGTGTTTCAGTAATGTATAATGTGCTTTTACAAGTCCATTATGGGGTTGGGGGATTCTTTGTTTTCTTTAAAAAAACATGCGGTCTTGCCTTGTCGTCACCCAGAGGTACTGGTGATCTCTCCTTCTTTTCTATTTGATTGTTACAGATCTTGAATTTGCAGAGGGACAAGACATTTTAGTGTAGAGCCGCGTAATTACTTCTGGGTGCCTTTTACCATCTGCATTTGTCTTTTATGAACTTTAACATGTCATGTAATGCTTCCACTCGAAGTGAAGAAAATGGGAATGCTGCTAGGTGCAACAGCCTGGAAAGGCCCAGAAAATTAATTTGGATGTGCTTTCATTGGTGTAAATTATAAAGAAAAATTTGTGTACATCATGATTAGTTGTAAACATTGAGGAATACCTTTGCAATGTGTGTTTTACACTTTTTCCTCTTTAGTGCAGCTATGGTTAGTAAGGTAAGCTAAGACAGAGGTTATGGCAGGAAGCATTTCACTGGGGGAATGAAGGTGTTAGGGTTATTCCTCCTTGGTACCACTGGAGTCCTGAGTTCTCTGCTTACTGGTGTGGGGACCAAAAGGGGATGTACTCACCATCAGGCAAGCATGTCCTGCAGCTACATTTCCAACTAAGGAATGATGAGAACATTAATGAAGACCCTTTTTGTTCCCACAGGTGGTTTACTCACTTTTATGTAGTTTCTGTGCTCTGGAATGGCTTTCTGCTGATCTGGCTTTTCCGAGCTGAGTTCCTTGGAGGGTCGCTCCCATCATGGATTCAGCATGTGCACCATGCTCTTGGCAGAGATTCTCAGAGTGGGGACGTGGGCAAGTATTCCAGCTATTATGATGCAGCTATATAAATACTAGCTGCACAGCTATCCTGTGCGGAATTTGTATTCTTCAAGTGCTACTTTGTCAGCTGCTTTTTAAACTAGGCTCCAAGTGACTTTCCTGGAATACCAAGTCCCTTTGCCATTATTCAAGGTAGCAATCATTCTAATTTATGGATATGATGGCTTTCAGCAGTCCTTTCAGCAGAAAGGGCTGTCAGCACCTTCTAGAAGTAATCTTGCTGTGGTCAGCAGTGCCTCACATGTACAAATATTTTTCCCCAGTATTCAGTTAATTTAAAATGAGGGTAAAATTTTGCTGTGGGGAGGGGGAAATAATAGCCTTTTTGAAGCGCTGGCAGGGTTAAATTGTTACTATCTGTCTCAAAGTTGCCTTTTTTTATCTGCAAGCAGATAGTGAGCACTTCTCTGTGCTCCTGGTTCTCCTGCTGCTTTGGCTGCATAGCTGTCGAAGACTTGCAGAATGCCTCTGGACCAGCGTGTTTTCTAATGGCGTCATTCATATTGTACAGTATTGCTTTGGACTTGGTTACTACATTGCTGTTGGCTCAACTCTGCTATGTCAAGTGCCTGCTAACGTTAGGAATGGTAAGTGCCTGCTGAATTATTACCAAAGATGTGGGTTTGCTCCCATTTGTTTCCATCGTGGCAAATGATTTCATAGAGGGCTGCTTGTATGAGAAGTGTGTTAACTAATGAGACATAAAAGTACTTACTGGCGTAGTTCAAAGCAACTACATTTCAGTATATCGTGTAATCAACCAGCATTATACACTGACACAGACACTGACATGTCCATGTTAACCATCACTGTTTTTTCCTGAGATGTGTCACATAGGTACTTTCAGGATCATTACCGATCAGTTTTGCATTGAGATACATACACTTTATGAAGAACAGTAATAGGTACCAGTTCTCAAATGCCACTACGCAACTTCAGTTCTCAAACTGGAGTTTGATTTTTTGTGGTAAGCTTTCCTGTAAGGTTCGCCTGCAAGGCTGTCTTGGCCACCTCCATTGAGAACTTGCCACTGCTCTGCCTTCCATCAGTCAGTGTTTTCTTTCCATCGATACTGTAATACCTTCATTAATACAGCAGAAGTTTGAATTATATGACTTGATTCTGCCAACGTATTCCACCAAGTCTCACAACTGAGCTGCTGTTCCCCTGCACAGGTGAACCATGAGCTGGTTGTAGCACTTCTCCCATGGCTCATTTCTGTAAGGCGGTCATTACCATGTATGTAACTTTAGTGAAGTTTTTAACCACTTCCAACCACATCAGCTCTAGTTTAATCCAGTGATTTTTTTAAAACAACCTTCAGATCTCCTATGTGTAGGTAAAGCCATTTTCTTTCTGGACTTTTCTTCTACTTTTCACATCTTGTAGATTCTTAGAGACAGTGTGTTGGCTTGTAGATTGGAAATCATCCTCAATACAGTTAACATTTTTTTTGAAGGCCTAAATGGTTCACACTGCGCTCGCGCGCGCATGTGTGTGTAGGTGTTTGTATGTATCTCACTCACTGTGAACAAGACAAACAACTGTGTACTTATATGTTGACCTGGGCCACAACATCTTTAGGCTGATAAGAATTACAGTGTTGAATATTGAGGTCTTAGACTGTCAGTTATGTATCGGTTGTACACCATGCTGTACCTCAAGCTACTGGATTAAAAACTAGGTATTTTTAGTACATAGCAGTGAAGGGAAATGAACTACCAGCTGAGCACTTAAATGGTGCAGGATTCAAAAGCATCTTTCAAGGGATTAGATGCTCACTACTAGAATTTTGTAAGTGTCATGGTTTTAGCTGGGATAGAGTTAATTTTCTTCACTGCAGCTGGCATAGTGCTGTGCTTTGGACTTAGTATGAAAATAATGTTGATAACACACCGATGTTTTAGTTATTGCTAGGTAGTGCTTGTACTAGTTAAGGACTTTTCCAGCTTCCCATGCTCTGCTGGGTGCACAAGAAGTCGGGAGGGGAGGCGGCACAGCCAAGAGAGCGGATTCAATCTGGCCAAAGGGATATTCCATATCATGTAACGTCATGCCCAGTATGTTAACTGGAAGGAGCTGGCCAGGGGAGAGAGGCGGCAATCGCAGCTCAGGGGCCGGCAGCGTCAGTCACAGAATCACACAGAATCACAGAATCACAGGTTGGAAGGGACCTCAGGGATCATCTAGTCCAACCTTTCTAGGAAGAGCACAGTCTGGGCAAGGTGGCCCAGCACCCTGTCCAGATGAACCTTGAAAGTATCCAACGTGGACAAATCAACCACTTCCCTGGGGAGATTATTCCAATAGTTGACTGTCCTCAATGTGAAAAATTTCCCTCTCGTGTCCAATCGGAATCTCCCCAAGAGCAACTTGTGCCCATTACCCCTTGTCCTCTCCATGTAACTCCTTGTAAAAAGGGAACCTCCATTTTCTTTGTAGCTACCCCTTAAGTACTGGTACATTGTAATGAGAGCCCCTTTAAGCCTCCTTTTCTCAAGGCTGAACAAACCCAGCTCTCCCAGCCTACCCTTGTATGGCAGGCTTCCCAGTCCTTTGATCATCTTGGTGGCCCTTCTCTGGACCCCTTCCAGCCTCTCCACATCCTTTTTGTATAGCAGGGACCAGAACTGGACACAGTACTCCAGGTGTGGCCTGACAAGCGCTGAGCAGAGTGGGATAATGACTTCTTTATCTCTGCTGATGATGCTCTTTTTGATGCAACCCAGCATCCTGTTGGCCTTCTTGGCCGCAGCAGCGCACTGTTCGCTCATGTTGAGCTTCCTGTCCACCAGGACCCCCAGGTCCCTTTCCACAGAGCTGCTCTCCAGCCAGGTGGATCCCAGTCTGTGCTGTACTCCCAGATTATGTTTTCCCAGGTGCAAGACCTTACACTTGTCCTTGTTGAACTTCATAAGGTTCTTGCTGGCCCACTCTTCCAGCCTATCCAGATCTCCCTGCAGAGCAGCTCTCCCTTCTGGAGTGCCTACTTCCCCACTCAACTTGGTGTCATTGTCAAACTTCATCAGGCTACACTTGATGCCATTATCCAGATCACTTATAGAGATGTTGAATAACGTTGGGCCCAATATCAATCCCTGGGGGACTCCACTAGTGACAGGTTGCCAGTTTGAAGAAGAGTTATTTACCACCACCCTTTGGGTGCGGCCTGTCAGCCAGTTCCCCACCCACTGCACAGACCACTTGTCTAGGCCATAACGCATTAATTTTTCCAGGAGGAGGCCGTGGGGACCGTATCAAAGGCCTTGCAGAAGTCCAGGTAGACAATGTCCACCTCCTGCCCCATGTCAACCAGGCAAGTCACTTTGTCATAGAAGGCCACCAGGTTTGTCAAGCATGATCTGCCTTTAGTGAAGCCATGTTGGCTTTTCCCAATCACGTGCCTCAATCGACTTGTGACGGCCCCCAGGAGGATTCATTCCATAACTTTCCCAGGGATTGAAGTAAGGCTGAGGGGCCTATAGTTACCCGGATCCTCCCTTGAGCTCTTCTTGTAGATAGGGGTAACATTTGCCTTACTCCAGTCCTCTGGGACATCCCTGTTCTCCATGACTTCTCGAAGAATATGGAGAGTGGCCTTGCAATGATGTCAGCCAGCTCTCTCAACACCCTCGGGTGGATGGCATCAGGGCCCATTGATTTGTAGGGGCAAAGCTCCTGTAGTAATTCATATACTAACTCTTCCTTCACTGATGGTTTGTTGGTGTTTGGTTCAATTGACAATTTTGTTCCCAAAGCCTGGGACCCTACAGTGCTGGTAAAGACTGAGGTGAAGAAGGTGTTGAGAACCTGTCTTTTCTGCATCATTGGTGATTGATTCTCCTATTCTGTTTAACAGTGGGCCTATGTTTTCCTTCTTTTTCTCCTTATGGTTGACATGTCTAAAGAACCCTTTCTTGTTATTTTTTATGTCTACAGCCAGTTTCCATTCAACTTGGGCTTTTGCTTTTCTAACTGTGTCTCTGCACTCTCTGGCTATGCCCTTGTAGTTCTCAGCAGATAATCCTCCACTTCTCCATTTCTGGTGTGTTTTCATTTTGGATTTGAGTAGACCCAGGAGGACATGGTTGAGCCATGGGGGCCTTTTGCTCCGCTTACTTCCCTTTCCTTTGTAGGGGATAAATTTGCTTTCTGCTTCCAATAGAGAGTTCTTGAAGAACTCCCGGCACTCACTAGCTCCTTTGTATTCCATGGAAGCTTCCCATTGAATCCCTCCTAACTGAGCCCTGAGTGCACTGAAGTTTGCTCTTCTAAAATCCAGAATCCTTGTCTTAGAGGTGACCTTCAGCACACTCAGCAGGATCCCGAGCTCCACAATGTTGTGGTCACTGCAGCCAAGGCTGTCACTAACCGAGATATTACAAAGCCGGCTTTCTCGGTTTGTGAACAGCAAGTCCAGCAGCGCCTACTTCCTGGTTGGCACGTCTAACATTTGTATCAGGAAACAGTCCTCTACACATTCCAGGAACTTGGTGGATGACATGTGAGCTGCCGTATTGTCCTTCCAGCAGATGTCTGGGTAGTTGAAGTCACCCATCAGGACCAGGTTCTGTTGGCCAGAAGCTTGCTTTAGAGCCCCAAATATCGCTTCATCGGCTTCGTCAGTGTGGTTAGGAGGTCGATAGCAGATGCCCACTGTGAGGTCCTGCCTGGAGGTGACCCCTTTGACTTTAACCCAGAGGCATTCGATAGACCAGTCACAATCACCATAGTTGACTTTGATACATTCAAGGTGTTCCTTGATGTAGAGTGCAACTCCTCCACCTCTTCTACCTTGCCTGTCTTTACGAAAGAGCTTGTAACCATCCATTGCGATCCCCCAGACGTTTGAGTTGTCCCACCATGTTTTAGTTACTCCTATGATGTCGTACCCTTCTGAGTGGGCACGGAGCTCCAGTTCCTCCTGTTTGTTACCTAGACTGCGTGCATTTGTGTACATACACTTGAGGTGTTTACTCTTTTGTTTCACCTCCTGGGAGACAGCTAAGGAACCTTTATCACAACACTGCTTGGCCTGACTTACTGCCCCGTTGGATGTGCTGGTCTGAGCGTTTTCGCCACGGATCCCACCCCCCAAGTCCTTTAGTTTAAAGCCCGCCTCACCAAATTAGCCAGCCTACTGCTGAAGATTCCCCTACCCCTTTTAGACAGATGGATTCCATCCCTCCCTAGCATGTTGTTGTCATTGAAGAACACCCCATTGTCATAAAAGCCAAGTTGATGGGTGGTGAGCAGTTTATCATTTGTGGTTTTGTTTTTTTCCCTTTTTCCCTTTTCCTTTTCATTATATTATCATTATTGTTATAATCATTATTATTATCATTATTATTTTATTTTAATTGTTAAACTGTTCTTATCTCAACCCACAAGTTGTTTGTTGGTTTTTTTTTTTTGCTTTTGCTCTTCTGAGCAAGCGGCTGCGGGGTGTTTAGTTGCCAACTGGGGCTGAACCACGACAGTAAGACAGTAACGTTTTAAAAATGTGTACAGTGTTTTGGGATGATGCTTGGGAAGGTACTTCTTGGCCATATATTGATGAAACCTACTTCATTTAGGAAAAGAGCTTTCTGTGCAGATCTGCTGGTATCACATTGTAGGAGTTGTGATATACATTTGGGCCTCTCTTCATCAACACAGATGCCTTGTGATTCTAGCTAATCTTAGAAAAAGTAAATCAGGTAAGATGTTTCATTTCTGTCAACCATTTCCTTAGGTATTTTTTTCCTGGTTGTTTCAATAGCCTTCTGTAGCTTCTAATAACCTTAAAACATGAGTATTTTTCGGTTCTTGTAGTGTGGTGCTCCCTGTAAGACTTCCAGTAGATTAAAGGAGGCTGTTTGGAAAAGAAATTGGACAGCTGAATAGGGGGTGGGTGTGTCTGTGCCTGTATATATAGTTTATAGAACTTCAAATGAAGGTCTAGCTTCTGGTATCCTTAGGACAGACATGCTAATGCTTAGGACTTGTGCCACTCCTCATGGACCTCACTTCTGTCTCTATGTGGGCTGGAAATAGGTTTCCTTACTCTGTATTTGTGCGGACAGCCAGAGGCGGCATCTTATTTCGTTTAGAAGTGCAAAGCTGCCAGATCAGATGGAGGTGGATGATGATGATAACTTTAATGAGCATGTAGTTCTGTAATTGTGAGTAGAAGAGGAAAGTTTGTTTAATGCATATTGTTCTCAACTAATTTCTTTCTCTTTGTTTGCAGGAAAGGTTCTAAGTCTGAGCCACAGTGTACCTTTTGGAGACTGGTTTGAGAGAGTTTCTTGCCCGCATTATTTTGCAGAGCTCCTCATTTATGTGTCTATGGCCGTCATGCTTGGATTTCACAATGTGACATGGTGGTGTGTAGTGATGTATGTTCTTTTTAACCAGGCGCTGGCTGCTGTTCTGTGTCACGAGTTCTACCAGAAAAATTTTAGTTCCTACCCAAAGCATCGAAAAGCATTTATACCATTTGTTTTTTAGAATATTTCTTCTACAGTGTCTTTAGTGCAAATTTGGAAATGTTTTCTATAAGGGAATAAGAGATTTACAGTTTGTTAAAGCCAAGGTAAAATCGCACATTAATTCTAGTTTAAAAGCTTATAATTTTAATGATAATGTCATCATGCTACCAATTTATGTGGGCAAATGTAAGGTCTCTGCACATCATACAAGCTAAAGAATGGTTTACTGTAGAGCTTAATTCAAACTGAAAGGATGCTAACTGGCTCTTTTCTGTTTTATAATTATATCTTGTGCATAAAACACTTGCTGTTGTGCAGCAAGCCCAAATACCTACACATGAAAACTGTGTAGTGAGAGTACAGGGACTCATTTGAACTACAGTATTTCATGCCTTGTCTAATATTTAAGCACATTTTTTTCCTAGTTTCTTTTCTTTGAATTGCTTCAGAGGGAGGCAAATTGTGTATTGTCTTTCTGTGCTTCCCTGTTGGTAATTGAAACCAGCCCCTGCTTTATAACTGCAAGCACAAAAACTGGTGGAGAAAGCTGTGGGGGAGGAATGACTCATGCTCAGCAGTGGAGATAAACAGACCCATTCTCTGCATTATCTCTTCTGCACCGAAGTGTTTCATTCATTGAGGAGAACTCCTTGTTTATCCCTAAACTGGGAAAATCATGGAAGGCTCTCTGTCTAGGGAGACAGTAGAAGAGAATTTGCAGAAAATTAACGTCTTCAGTTATGGTATGTCGTCCTTATAGTGGGTTATTGGAATCCCTCACATGTTAGAGGGGGCAGTTACACAGGATGGCCATATCCACAACTACACTGGTTGTTAAACAGCCCGTGAGAGCAGATGCCGAGGTGGATAATGCGTGGAATCCAGTACCTGACACGAGTTGCAAAGAAGTTCTGTCCTGGGGAGGTGATGTCACTTGGCACGGCAGGGCAGGGGGTTGCAACTTGCCCTTAAATATTTTGGTACTTTTCATGATACTGGAGTGAGTGATCAGTTTGCGTGATGTAGCATGTGGATGCAGGTGTTTCAGCAAGTTTTCTACTTACCGGCGTGTATTATTTTGTATATGAGAGGAATTTTTACATACTGGAGCATATCTTAAGAATTATCTAATTAAAAAAACGTTTATTATACCTATTTCCATTCCTACTTTCCTATTTCCATGTATCATTTTTCAAAGTTCTTTGGGGATTTTAGAAACCGGGTTGTGGCGAGGGTCGCGCGGGGCGGGGCGAGGCGGAGGGCGGGGCGGCCGTCAACGGCGTCCGCAGCCAATCGGCGTGGCGGCCCGCGGCCCCGCCCCGCCCCTCCGAGGCGGGCCGTTGCAGGAAGCGGTGGGGGGAACGGTTGGGGAGGCGCGCGGCTGGAGTGATGACGCGGCTCCTTTAAGAGGGGGCCTCGTGCCGTGCCGTTAGCCCCCGATTCCCCTCACCACCGCGCTTGGCCGCCATGGCCTTGCCGCCGTCCCCGCCGGTCGCCGCGTTGTTGCTGGCGGCGTCCCTGCTGCTGGCGGCCCCGGCGGGGCTGGGCGCCGCTCCGGAAGAAGAACCCGTCAGGAAGAAGGAGGCACCGCCGCAGCCGGCGGCGCAAGGAGGCGAACCGCGGGCTGAGGTGAGGTGAGGCGAGGCGGGGCCTGGGCTGCGACGGCTGGCTGCGGAACCACCGGCCCCCTCCCCGCAGGACGCCTCGCCTTTCGGAGGCCGCGGGACTCCTAAATTCCCTCTTTTTAGCAGGAAAAGGGAAAGCTGCAGGGCCAGCTGCGGGTGGCCCTGCAGCTTTCCCTTTTCCTGCTAAAAGGAGGGAATTTCGATCCGACGTGAAAAATGATCTAACGTTTTTTTTTTTACCAGATAAATATTTCCCCCGCCCCCCGCTTGCTTGCATGCTGAGGAGGCGAGCCGACCTCTCAAAGTCTTCCTCACAGGAGCAGATGAAATCAGGCTTTGTTGCAGCTCAGAGCCTGCCGGTTTTCCGTCAAATATTTAAGATTAACATCTTTGCATTAAAACTTTTTAAATGGTGTTCGTGGTTAGGGGGTTCTAATGCCGGGTGGTCACACAGAGGGATTTAAAAATTATTGACGTATGGCTTGGTGTAGTATATAGAGCAATCCGGGTTTTAAATATCAAACCCAAAAATTTACAGCACTGCTAAAGATGGAGGAACTCTGGGAAGTCCTCATATATAATGGTTGGAAACTTCTAAACATCAAACCCAAAAACTTACAGCACCGCTAAGAGCGGAATGCTGGGAAGTTACCCTGTTAAAACACGTTGCAATCTGTCTCCACTGGTAGATGTGCTGAATCAAGCTTTCTTAGCCATCTCTGGTCAAGCATGTGAATGCCAGCTTCCTTGTTTTGGCACTCGCTTTTAACTGTAGATATCTTAATCTCTATAAAAGTAAACACTTCAGTGAGTAAGTGAGATCTGGAGTGTGCTGGTCCGGTTTGACCACTGGCACGTGTTAAAAGCTCGTTTTCAACAACCATAGAGCATGTATGAAAAAAGCTGATGAAAACTTGTGTAAAATTTTAATTTGGCTGAGATGCAAAGAGTCTGTAAGGGAAGAAAGTGGTCCTGGCAATTTTTGAAAGGACTTTGTGTTTCTGCTAAGCTATCCCAGTTGCCCAATTGAAAAGTTCAATTCTTAATATTTATATCAGAAAAATTGCCTGTTTGGTCGAGGTCATAAGGTAAATAGCCAGAGATTTTAAAGACAGCAATATTAGAGCTGAACTAAAGCAGCTTTCCCCATGTTTTGTTGTAATAGTGGTTCTCATGTTCTGGTAATAATGTGCCTGGTGAAGTGCTGTTTTAATAATCAGTGCGCATTCTGATCTTCTTGCTAAGTGCCAAGCTTGCAATTTGAGGTAGGTGGCAGCCAGTAGATAGTTAATGGTCATTAATGCTGCATGAGAGGTGCATACTTAAAGCGTGAGGCTTCAGAGTATGATATGACAGGAGAAGTACAGGTCTCAGTATTTCTGAATACTAACTGTTCAAGCCTAATTAACTAGTGGTGTTTTTTGTTGGATTCCCCCCCCCGCCTCTTACAGAAAGCATCCTCACCGGTTGTTCCTGTTCACATTGTCAATGAAGAGTCAGCTGACAAGACTAATTTGGGCTTTATTCATGCATTTGTGGCTGCTATATCGGTCATCATCGTATCAGAACTGGGGGATAAGACATTCTTCATTGCAGCCATCATGGCAATGCGGTACAACCGTTTGACTGTACTGGCTGGTGCTATGCTTGCCTTGGGACTGATGACGTGTTTATCAGGTTAGCACTCTTTTCTTTCCATTTTATCTCTTAAAATATGCTGGGTACGTATTTATCAATACATATCAAAGTTAAAATTAAGGTAGTAGCCATATGTAGTTTTCTGCTTTGAGGAGAATGTGGAGGTTTTCCTGGAGACCATGACTCAGATTGAATATTTAGGCTGTAAAGAGGTGTTTGGGCTCCCTAGACCTCACTGTGCGTTTAGAGAAGAGGAGTGGGATTGGGAACCTAAGTACTTGCTTTCATTTTTGGGCCTCTGGTTTCCTTTTTATTTTTAGCTCTTGTTAAATAGCATGCCTAGAGGGAACGTGGGAGTGACTTCTCTCTTTCCTCCTAAGGCGAAAGATTCTTAATATGATGACAAATTTCCCTTGTCTGACTTGTGTCCCTGCATGTGTAGCTGTTTGTATTTGTGCTGGGAGCCGCAGAAGTGAAAGATGATGTTCTGCTGTGATCCTTTGGGATGGGTGGTGCTGACAAAGCCAAGAGCTAGTCGGGGAGTGAGGTGTCCGGCGGCACTGAAGGAACCTGTAGGTGTGGGTGCTTACATGATTGTAAAATGGAGTAGCCTTCAGGTGCATCAGATGCAGCATAAATTTTATTGTATGTATGTATGTAGAAATGAGGTGTGCTCATTTCTAACGATGCCAATTTCAGAAACAATTGAAATAGAGTTTATTGGTTTATATACGCTGGAGACAGCTGATTAACTGGCTTCAGGCTTCTTGTCGAGTGTTTCCATGAGTGCTTTTGGATGTGTAGCTATTGCTAGATGTATTGCTGCAATTTTTATTGCAGTCTTGGAGCAGTTTCTGTTTGTACTGTGTGAAATGATAGCTTTGCATGAGTTTCTTCTATTACTCAACAGTCTTTGACGTTTCTTCCACTTCTGCACTAGTTGTTTCATTTAATGTTATTTAGTACTGCAGGTGGTGCACTCTTCTGTGAATTTTTCAATCTCTTTTCTCCTGCCTGTTATGGCTGTCCCACTTTCTATACTAATTATTTCTTGATGCTTTTTCATAAAAGCTTTCTTTTCTGTTTATCCCCCAGTTTAGAGGTTCCCAACTATTACTTCCTTTTTAGAAAGGAGCCTTTTTTTTTTTTCTTTCCCTTCTCCCCTCTCTCCTCTGTGCCTGTTTTATAGAAGCTGTGTCTGGAAATTCCTGGGGTTCTTGGCCACCTTGATTTCATGAAAACATGCTCACTTAACCTCAGTGGCTCCAAGTAATCGCTACTTGGGGTGTTTTTTCAACTCTAAGCTGTGCTTAGATACTTCTATCCTTCTGACAGAATAAGCTCCCTTATCATTCTGATTGTTTCATTATTTGTATGTTTGTATATGCAAGTAATGCTAAAAAACCACATCTTTTTGTATGGTTTCTTGCATTGCTTTATTTCAGTATCTTCAGTCTTTAAAAAGACTCCTTTTTGATTGAGCTGTGCAATTAATACTGTTATTCATGTGTGTATGTACCTTGTTTTCTAATAGTACAGCCTGATTACTTTTGATCTCATAGTCTTGCTGTTGGTAGTGGCCATGCAGTTTAATTTCCAGATTATGTAGTAACTTCTGAGTGCATTTTTCAATTAAGAAAGTCTGTGCAAGAAAAAACACATCGTAATATGCTTCCTTTTAGCTAATTGCACGTGGTGTAAAACAACAGAAACAGTTGTGAGCACATGGTCTAAGCAGCCTCGAATGTTAGGTGTGGAGTTTTAATTTCCTCTCATATATATAGTCCTTTTATGTTCAAAAATGCGAACTAATCTTACATTGTGAAGAAGCAAGTACTTTGTCCTGGATACATATTTCTTCTTTGAGAACTAGTTTTGGCTTCGTTTGAATATCAAAGGCGATCATAAAAGTAGGTGTACCATGGAGGTAGCTTTTTGGTCTTTGAGTGGGATCAGTGCTTTTAAATTAAAGGAAGATCAAAGCTGGTTGTGTTGTGTGTTTGTGGAGAGTGTGGGAGAGAATGGAATAGTCACATGCAGGCATTTGCACATGGCAAAAGAAGACACGGATTCATGGAGCTGGATGATTTGTGGGTAGGTCTAGTAGATTTAACTTCTAGAAAATCTTATTCTAGCTTTATCTGATAAATGAAGTGATTGTAAAGAGATGCTATCCAACATGTAGTTGTATATAAACATGGAATGAAGTGCTATACACCGTGACTAATAGAACATGAGCACAGATGATAGTTTCATGGCATGCTTGGAGAAAGGCAGGACTTGCATAGTCTTTGGGAAAGATAATGTTGCTTGGACTGGCTCTTGGGAATAGCAGTGCACCAACTTTGCCTGGTATGCCTTGTCTGAGTGTTAGTAGGCTTCAGTCTCTGGTATGTCTAGTAGTGGTTGGCGTTTCTAGAGTGTCATTATCTTGCAAAGGACCAAAACAAAAACTAAGAAAAGATACAGTATGTATTTATTGGACAATATTTGAATTGTAGGCTTTGATAGCAAGCATTTATTAGAAACAATTGTGGTCCTCATGGTTATTTTCTAAAATGACACATTTGTTTTCCTTTCAGTTTTATTTGGCTATGCCACCACAGTTATTCCTCGTATATACACATACTATGTGTCAACGGCACTGTTTGCAATTTTTGGCATCCGAATGCTTCGAGAAGGCTTGAAAATGAGTCCAGATGAGGGTCAGGAAGAGCTGGAGGAAGTTCAAGCAGAAATTAAAAAAAAAGATGAGGAAGTAAGTTATAAACTTTTTGTGAATTGTGGCTGATGAAATAGTTACAGCTGTGAAGCTGTAGAATGGCACTGTCATGTTTGGGGTGTTCAGCTCTGTCTGTGATTGATAATCTGACACAGAGTATGTGTGGTAAATGGGACAGAAGTGGTGGCCCCTGGAGCCTGTTTCAACAGGTAATTCCAGTTCTGTGGCAAGGCTGGCTTCTCAGGGGAAAAAGGTGACATTCTCCATAGAGTCTTTTTTTTTTTTTTTTTTTTCTCCTCCTAATGCATTACTAGCCAAGAGGATATCAAGAGTTTGCTCTTGCCTCTACTTTTATTTCTTTTTATGGTCAGGCAGAATAATAGGAGGAAATCTGCTGTGTAAGTGCAAGCAGTACAAGACTGACCGTAACTGGAGGTTAGAGATGATTACAGGTGTGTGTATGGGTGGGTGTGTGTATATATATAGGTAGTTTTTTAAAATGGTGTCTAGTATAAATAATACATTGATAATGCAGCAGTCAGTGGCTAATAACATTCCAGATACTAGCCTTACAATTTAAGTATTTGGTTTGGGTTTTTTAGATGACATTTCTAATTTAATGGTTGGTTTTGTTTTTTACTTTTTTTTCTTCCCTTTGTCCTCCACAGCTTCAGAGAACTAAACTGTTAAATGGGCCAGGGGATGTGGAATCAGGGTCAGGCACCAGTATACCTCAGAAGAAGTGGCTACATTTTATTTCTCCAATCTTTGTTCAAGCTTTTACTTTAACGTTTTTAGCAGAATGGGGTGATCGTTCCCAGTTAACAACCATAGTCTTGGCCGCCAGAGAGGTGAGTGTTGCAGAATGCCCTCTTTTCTCTTGCCCTCCTTGGGGTGCCCGCAGAGAAGTGGGAGAGACAAAATACTCTTGCAAGAGGTGTCAGATTCACACCTGCTGTCTTGCTCTGCCTTACTGAGGCCTTGGCACAGCTGTAACACTGAAAACAAATGTACTGAAGCTCTGTGTATCATTAAAACTATTGTTACATGATTGGGACTGCACAGGTATTTCTGGAAATAGTTGCTTTATATCATGCAGCTGAATACAGTTGGTTTTGTTACAGTGTTGAGAGATGTTACAGAACCTCTTTTTCTGTGATCTGTGTGGTCATACAGTTTTAACACAGTAGCTTTAAAAAAAAGAGACTTCCATCCCAGCAAACTTAAAGCTGTTAAAAAGATACCTCTTTTTAAAAATCTAACTGAATGTGGTACAGTGTATAGAACTAAAATAAATTCTGAACTGCTGTGCGGTAATACTGTAAATGAAATTATATTCAGCATGATGATTGGAATGTATATAACTATTATTTTTAAAGGAAAGTTAGGGCTTATAGTCAACCTTTTAACAAGCATAAGTAGCTTGCCTGTGCTCTTTCATGCATGGAGGAAATTTACATTTTTTTTTCCCTAGGACTTGTGCTTCTTTCAGTGCACTTTCACACCTTCCCTAGGAATAAACCGGGGCTGCATAATGAAGGAGGCTATAATCTGTAGGAACCTCTTGTCTTTATTACAGTGCAGGGAAGGTGCTGGGAGCCAACGAGGCAGCAGCAGGATGAGAGGATGATCTCATTGTTCAGGCAGTTACATGCCATCTTGAAAAATGAGGAATTATTACTGCCTCTGCTCAAGTTTTTATATGGAGTCAGGCAAGTTGCTTCTTAAGCCCGTCTTTTCACAGGTGGTGGCTGACTATTGGTTTGCATTTTCTGAGCATCCCATTGGGAAGTGTCCATCAGACTCTGATCTGTGAAGTGCTGTGCATTGCAACTAAAGGCTGTGGATGTTGTGTCTTTAGCATATGAAGTGTTTGCATAAGTGCTACAAAAATGAATACTATTAAAAAATGATTGAAAAATATCTTGAGTTTGTCTTTCCAAATCAGTGAATGATTATGATCTGGATCTTTTTTCATTTAACTGGGGTATTGTTTTATACCACTTTTATTTCATAATATATTCAGATAAATCCTTGTCTGTGAATTACTAAGATAAATGGCAGGAGTACTACAGAAGTGTTTATTAGGAAAGAAATTATCTTTATACAGAGATGAGTAGTGTGGTAGATCAGCTGGGGCCATACATTCTCACTTCACTTCCATGTGAAAAGAAAACAAAACACTATGTGAATGTTCATTAAGTGAGTAGTATTCATCTTGTCTCAACAGACAAACAGGGCTCCTTTGGAGGGGAAAAAGGTGGTAATTTGGCTGTCTTGGTATATACACCGGGGCAGTAAGTTAAGTCTGTCTTAAACCTAATCCTGACAACAGTCCTTAAGAACTTTTTTACACCTTAATAGTTTACTGTGTATAAGAATTGTTCATCTGTTTAAGGAAGCAGAAGAGTAAACTCCATAGTGTCCTGCTAGGCTGGGTTTGCCTCAGCTGCTGCATCTGAGCTCTTCTGCTCCTGTAGATGCTATGCTGAGGGAAGCGGTTGTAACTTGTTACCTTCCAGGGACAGCTGTAGAGAGTGGGGTGGGGCGTGATGTAGATCTAGGCTCTGCCAGTGGGGGCTCTACAGGTATCTGCTGACAGCGGGGAAACAGGGATTTCCAGGAACTTTGGGTCCTGCTCCCAATCCTGGAGGCGAGTGTGTTCTGGTGGCACAGCTCTGCTTCTGACCTGTGCGTCTTGGTGGTTTCCTGCCTGGCCTCTGCTTGGTGCTCACCACCTTTTCCCACTGGCATGTGGTTTTGATTCTCTTGGACAATGTTTTCTGCTTTCATCATATCATACCACTTCCTAGACAGCTTTGCTGTTTGCCTGGTAGAGATTCATGCATTCCTCATGTGAAGGCAACAGCTTTTTTTTTTTCCGTTTGGAGCAAAAAGTCTCACTTAGAGATGTGCAGGGGACTCAACTCTTCTTTCTGTCGTTCATCTTTGTACAGCAGAAAGTCATGCTCCTACCTTGCCTTGTTTATTGGTCACTAAAATATTGATTTCTCTTCCTGATGCTGAAGTCTTCTGTTTTATGAGGTGTTCAGTACACATGCTGCCCTTAACTCTGTACTGTGTAAGTAGATCTGAGAAACTTCTTTACACTGTAGATTTGTTCATGTGTTGAGTAGGGATTTGTTATGTAGAGATGTGAAAGCTGTCGTTGATGATAAACTTTGAAAACAGTTTATCTTCTGGACTTATATTCTTTCATACTTCCCTCTTTGGATGATTGGGGGTGAGAGTGTAGAGTACAAGCTTGTGAAACTGGAGACAGTACATTTTAGCCGCTGAAACCTTTCTTTTGCAGTTCATGGATTTATTGTTGCCTGTCTTTATAATTAGGTTGGTGTTCTTCCAGCTGATGCATATTGTGTTTCTCAACAGCTGCCACCCTCCCTCTAGAGGTTGCTTAATTGGTGATTTCAGGGTGATTTCTGGATCTGTATTTAACTACTGGAAGATGCTTCTTGGTTGAAACATGCCATGTGTTCCTATATTAGTCAGATTTAGATTTAAGTCTGTCTCGCTAGCTGATGTACGCTGGTACTGGTCTTTGAGGCAGTGATGGATAGCAGAGCAAACACCAGAGAATATCCTCCATGCTTGACAGTGTGCAACCGAGAAATCAAGGCATTGTTCCTCTGTGGCAGGAGGGTGTTGTAGGGCTGGTGGGTTTTCAACTGTGCTGATGTTTCCTTTCTGTTGTTTTTTCCTTTTTCCTCAGGACCCCTACGGTGTGGCGGTAGGAGGAACGGTGGGACATTGCCTCTGCACTGGTTTAGCAGTTATTGGAGGGAGAATGATAGCACAAAAAATTTCTGTTAGGACTGGTAAGTGAAATCTTACTCCAACCAAAAAAATGCTGTAATAACTGGCAGTGCCTGTGGTGTAAACGAGTACATGCTTGGGAACAGCTTTGGGGAAAAGAAAAACTTTTTTTTTGAGTCCGAGTCTTTCATCCAACCTCACCTTGCCCCGCAGACAGCTCCCCTCGTGGGGGGTGACCCTGTGCTGTTTCAGGGCTGCATGTCCCCACTGCCAGGCAAAGTCAGAGTGCATGCCACCACCGTGCACAGGGTGCTTCTGAGGGACCTGGCCTTAATTGAACTTAATGGCTTACTGACTCTGACCCCTCAGAAAGGGTATTGTAGCTCCAGGTTTAAAGACGGACACAGGTGGAGCAAGTTCTGCTTCCCTATTAGCTTGTAGGAGACTAGAGGAAGGAGATACGGCATTTTGAATAGTATGCATTGTTGGACAGCGGGTAAGAGAAATTGTCATAACTCTGAGTGCAGACAGACCGTCAGGTGGGCCAGAGAACTGCACACTTATAAATTAAGCCAGCCATATAAAAGCTTTAAAAGCCACTCTGTGTGTAGCATAAATGTTTGGGGTTTTTTAATCATACCTGCTATCTATAGCAGGAAGTACCAATAAGGTTCCATTGTGTTGGTTTTTTTCTCCTTAGATTAGGTTGCAGCTTGTTTCAACTGTCAGTACTGTCATGTAGTGGGATTTCTTGGTCCCAGGAAGGATTCTGTGAAGCTGGTTCCTATAAATGTTCATTCAGAATATTTGTTCCGTAGTTGCAGAGGTTGTGAAAAGACAACTTCACTGCAAAATGTGAAATGTGCAACCAACATCTTGGCTCCTAATAAGCTCAGTGTGGATCTTTTGGCCACAGGAATAACCTTACTAGGTTAGACCAAAGATCCGTGTAGCTTGTTAGCTTGTTTAGAGAAGAGTGGGAGAACGGTCCGAACACAGTGGCGCTTTCCCGGAATACTGTCCCAGCCTCCCGCAGGTTGTGGCCGTTGCAAGCAGTTAGTGCGTTCGATGCCATCTCTTTCAGTATAGTTACCTAAACTGTGCAAAAAAAAATGCTAAGGAGTCTGTCACTCCAGCAGGAGCAATTTCCCCCATGCAGCCAAATATTCAACAGCAGGTGCCAACTTCAGTTTTATACTGGCTGAAGTAATAAAGCTGCCTTCTAAGTCCCTGAATAAATGCTTGTAGATGCAGTGGGTCAGTTTATGGGCATCCTTATGCTAAGCTAGAAACAACGCCCGCTGTTTGCAGCATAAATTTTAGAGTAAAATTACTGGGGAACTGGACACTTAAAAAAAAATCTGTAATGTCTCACAGAAGGTATTTAACTTTCAGTACCTAATTTCTTTTTGGCTTGTTTTTTTCCCTTTCAGTGACAATCATCGGAGGCATCGTCTTCTTGGCATTTGCATTTTCTGCACTATTTATTAGTCCAGACTCTGGTTTTTAAAATTTTTCGTCACCGCAGAAGAACAAGGACTGGAAGCATCAAGCCTCTCTCCTTGTGCATTTTTGTATATAATGTACAGCATTATAGTTAAACAAGCACTGAAGATGAGACACTGAACTTTTTATAGGAGATGATTCACAGGACTGACACGTTTGCGGCAGCTGCTGCAGGGGAGATCTGCTCGCTGCCTGGTTTGTTCGCTCTGTGGTGCCTGCTCCCTCGGTGGGATTGGCCTGGTTTTCTTGCTTGCTGGACCTGGCTCGGCTGAGTGTCGAGGATCTACTCGCATAAGTATCGAGGCTTCCTCTTTTCTCCCTCTGTTACATGTGGGCACCTTTCCTGTTTCTTCAAGAGCTGATCCTTGAGGCTTCTCGAAGCAGACTCTGTTGTGTGCCGCGTTGCTCAACAGAGGGGGTTAAGGAGAAAACTGCTGCTTCCCACCTCCGAGGACTTTGGTTCCAGGGTGCGCCCGAGGGGGGATAATCTAAGCGACAAGAAACCCGGGAGCAGTTCCTCTACCATTGGGTGGCTGAGCCACCGAGAGAGAATTTTATAACTTTAATTTAGAGGGAAGACTTCTCAATCAGGGATTTTTATCAGGAAATTGATGTGGGGTGATTAACAGCCTACCATGTTGAATATGCAATCTGCCTGGAGCTAGTAGTATTTGACTTTTTTTTAAATTTTGAAACATTAAAGTATATGGAAAGTAATAAACTGGTCCAACTTAGCAATGTTCCATTCCCAGGGTTGAACAGAAATGGAATTCATATTTAGATGTGTTCCTATTTTTCTTTTTAGGAATAGAAATGTAATCTGAAAGAGTATTAATAAAACATAGTGTCTCCATTTGAGTTATTTTCAGTATTGTTTTTGATGGTTCCCATAATTCCTACCACAAAGGTTTACCTAGTGATTATGTGCTTCAGGTGAGGAAAGCTTACTGAATTTAGTTTGGATACTGTTGTAGAGGCCAGTAATAAAGACTTTGAAAATGCCGGCTGCTGAAGGTCTCAGCATTGCTGAAACACGTGCTTTTCCCTGCTCTGCAGCGATGGTTTGGATGCTGAGCTGACAGCTCCGGTCGCCCTCCAAGATCTACTCAGTAGCAGCCTTGTAAAATAGAAGGGGCGGTTTCTAAGACTGAATCTGCCTTACTGAAGCTAAAGCAGTACGGAGCGTTAGAGATGTGACCAGTCCATTTGTAGCTCACTAACGGGGCAGTCCCCGGTCCTTCTCCCAGGTTTCTCTGCCCAGAAAACCCCGTGAGACGGCAGCAGCGCGACGCCTGCCGTGCACGGTGGTGCGGAAACGGGCTGTGCTTCCAGGCTCCAGGTCGAAGTGTTCATGTCTTGGCCTGAAGGAAGGGCGCTGCTGGCAGCGCTGCCGCTAATTAGTAGGTGAGGCACCCTGTTGGTTTGGTGGTGTGGTTTTTCGGGTGTGTGTGTTTGGGGTTTTGTTTTTCTTTTGAACCAAACTGTGTGTGCCAAAACCTGCAGCCTCTTCTTTCCCACCGCCTGGAAGCACGTGCTCTGTCCGCGGCATGCTTCAGCTCCTGTGCGGAGCGCGTTTGTGGCAGAGGTTGTGTTACAACAGAGCAGGGACAGGGAAGCAAAAACAGGGAAGAGCCTAAACTCCTGACCACTTACTGGGGAACTGCTTGTTGGACCAACCAAAAGTGGTGCTGCAGCGCTACCGTGGGTTCGGGTGGGCGCGTCCTGGGTGAAGTAACGGTGGTGCTGCAGCGCATCCTGCTCAGAACTCTTCCTCAGGATCAGAAAAGCCAAACCGCTTGGCCAGTCTCTAATGTAGAGGCTTCCCAAACCTTATATATCCTGCTTAAAGCTGCTTTGGTATGAAAACACTTGGGATCAACAGGAAGATGAAGCTGTTTAATGTGGTGTTTGTGGAGGTAAGCGTGAAGTTGCAGAACAAATCTCTGCAGCTCCCCATTTGCATTTTACTATTACAGACTCGCGCGTGTGCTCGGTACTGCCTTTGGCCAGCTGCAGCAGCGTGCGTGGCTGCTCTCTAACCTAGTGAGGCGGGGGGGAGCCGCTTCGAACAGCGGTCTTACCTTTTTGCCGAAGCACAAATGTTGACTTATCCTTGGAAATCTGTTACAGAACCAGGTAGCTCATGAAATTTTAGTAAAAGCTTTGAACGGTGCCTCAGTAGTTGCTACTAATCATTGTGATTTAACGTTGTCAAGTGCCTGCTGGAATTTTTCACCGTTTAAAGAACGTGGTCGGGACGTAACTGGAGCCCGTCGAGGGCGATGGAGGGCTCCGCTGCCGCGTTGGCGGCAGCAGCGCGGTGCTGCTGCGCTGCCCCGCGCACAAACGGCGCCCGTGCAGGAGGCGTTGGAGGCAGGGCGGGAGGAGACTGGGCTGGTGCTGCAGAGACGTGGGATGCCTCCGCGCTCGGAGGGTGGGGAGCTGGAAGCTGCCGGTTTGGCGCTTGAGGTGCTGGTGCACGTGCGCGGTAGTTCATTCCCTGCCCCTCCTTCCCCACCCCGTGCCCGGAGTGGAAGTTAGCCATCTCTGAGTGAAAGAAACCCTTGTCTCTACTTCTCCTTATGCCAAGAGATAAAGCAGGAGCCACAGGGCATGCCTTTCTGACCGAACATGCCGTGCAGCTTGCTAGGCTGGCGGGTTGCACCTTCATCTGACTTCGTCTTTCAAGATCCTCAGCAAGCAGGATTAAAACAAAGGAAATGCGTTTTAACAGCGGAGCTGGGCGTATGGCAACTGAGTGTTTTGTCATTTCAGCAGCCAGCTGTAGCGCTGCCTTCCTCTCTTCTGAGAGGGAGTCCTGACAGGTTAGCTACCATCTTGCAGGAGCGTTAAGCCTGTGTGTTAAAGCACCAAGGGCGAGCAGAGCCTGTGGATGACCAAATGCGGGTGGGGGAAGGATGCGATGTTACAGAGATGCTCGAGCTCTGGAACTGTAGCCGAGCGCTTGGGGAGGGTGGTTTAGTGCTTTTGCCACGTCAGCTCACTCAAGGGGAAGAAGGGCAGCCGCGCCTGTAGCTGGGTCCTGCAGCCGTGGCGTTTGAGCTGCGCTCAGGTGGGAGGGAGGAGCCTTTGCAGGGCCCGGAGCTGCAGGGTCTCAGGTTTCGGGGTGGTGGAGCAGGCCTGATGCTGTGCTGGCGGGGAAACGCGTCCCACGTGGCTTTATAAAGGCTTCTGTCCTGAGCCAAGGTGAGCCGCTTCCTAGATGGGGGTGGTCCTGTTGGGGAAGGAGCTGGCTGGTACATTAGCCACCCAAGGCCCAGGTTTTCAGGAACAAAATATAGAAAAAGTTTAAATAATAGTGCTCTTTACCTTTTAAATGGAGGTAAGTTTGGGGGTGCCTTGCGTTTTGGAATATGAAAGAAACACTTCAGGTAACTTGCTGAAGTTTTAATTGTCGCAGTCCTGTGCAGTTGCTTGTTCTTTTGTAGCCGGAGAACGTGAACTACAGCGAGTGAGTGTTCCAGCGTCGAAGGGAAGGCTCTGCAAAAGGTCGCACCCCCGACGCAGGAGATCGGCACCTGTCCACCACGGGTTTCCCGCCCGTCGGGCAGCCCTCCCTGCTGCGGTGAGATGCGTCAGCAGCTGCGGCCGAGGGAGCCGCCAAAGCAGCGTGCAAAGCAGGAACGGGCGTCTCTGCGTGTGCGCCCGCGAGAGGTTTGAGCGCGCTCGTCCCCTGGAGCTACGTGTTTCCAGGCTTGAGCAACAGAAACGAAATGGAGACGATGATGGTCCTACTGGGGTGGGAAAAAAAAAACTCACATCAACCTAGATGTTTAAAATGAGGAAGCGCTTGTGCTTGTTGTTTTTGAAGGTGCCTATTCCCAATCCTTAGGTAAAGCCCATCTCGTTACGTGGTACATGGCAGGGGGCAATAAGCAGAGATTAAAGTAAACTTGTAACTTCTGTCCTGCCAGGACAATGTTTTTCAAAGGAACCCGGTTGAACCGAAGTATGGGCCCAGTTCACAAGGAAGCCTGTTTCTCCTCGGGCAACGCCACCAGGTACGTACATGCTGGGCTGGTGCTCGGGCTCGCCGGTCTGAGACACGACGGTCAGATACCGAGTCTGGAAACTGGCAAGTTAACGAGCGGCTCTGTTCAGCGCGTGCTGCAAGAGGCAGCCTGCTGCCGTGCAGGCTTCCCGCGCCTCCGCTGCGCGCCCGGCCCGGGGCAGGCTGCGCCGCAGCGGCCGCGCTCACGGGAGCGGTTTTACAACTCATTCCTAGAAAGGGGCTGGTGGTTGAGCTTACCTGCATGGTAGTCCCGGGTATTGTATATTTTTTAAAAAAACCCCAAAACCTCTGATCTTGAATTAAGAGGGTTGGGCAGTTTCATCCTAACACACCCTGAGTAATTCTTAATTTCCAGAGACGTGGATATAATGATGTAACGGCATTTGCCGTACTGATACGGCGTTTTTCCATGGATGACCTGGTGCAGTCCCTGCGCGCGGCGCGCTTGGCAGGTTACAGCTACAGGCTTTCGCTGATGGAGATACAGGTTACACCTAACCCGTAACGTTTTCCATCGCTATGTGGCATGTGCTATAGATGTGTATTTCTTCTGGATTATTTAAATTTACTTCCCACGTGAGAATAATAGTTGCCAAAGGGTCCGACAGTGGTAGAGACCATGGGCTACAAGAACGCTAGTACGAGCATGGAAATTCTTGTTCTTATTGTATGTTACCCTCGAACAGCTGAAATCTTCTGGAATGCATATCACTAATGCCTGAGACTCAGAAGTGCAACTAACCTTTGGATTGCTAATCTTTACAAGTACTTATCAGTTGCCTTCCTGTGTAAGTGCAGTTTTTGTTTCTAAGTCTGCACGACAGCAAAATGCCGTTGAACAGCATTGCTTCAGGTGCGGCAGCGGTTGCAATTACAGTTCTTTTTGATAAAATTATGGAAAAATATAGTAATATTTCCAAAGTTCAGTTTTAAGAAAACTGATAATCTTGCTTGCTACATGCTATTGGTCTTACGGCTGGTGAGTGGTGACAGTTTTTAACTGCGGCTACAGCACTCCTATAGCTAATTATGCTTTGACTCCTGGGGCGCCGGGGGTTTATGGCACCCACAAGTTACACACAACGTGCACAAGTATTAAAGAACTGCAGGCTGTAAAAATGGCTCAGCATATTTATCATTTTCCTGGGCATTCAGCTTCAACTCCAGGATTTCCTTCCCTCCCACCTTTCCTTGAACATTTAATTAATTTCAATTTATTAAATGCTTATTATGTTCGCACTTTGATCAGCGCAAAAGGGTGAGGGCGAAAGGCCCGACAGGTTACACATCACCACACAGCCTGTCAAAGCAGTGCTCTACAAGAGTTGTGCTCTCGGCCAAATGCAGGTGTCTGCTTCCTTTTCCAGAGGCCAACATTTCAGATCATCTCTGAGCCTTTAAAAATATTTGACAGTTCACCAGCAGTGGAAATACCCAGGGACGGGAGACGAAAGAATTAAAGGGTGTTTTGCCCAGGGACTGAGGGCAGGGCCATGCTTGATAAACCCTCCCGTGCTCACGCCACGCTCCGCAGCGCTGCGCCGTCATTAGGAGGGCACAGGGACCGCACACGCACCGATACGGAAGTAGATTTAAGTTGTGCACGTTCAAGCAAGTGCCACGTGAGTAAACTCCACAGCAGTAATGCAAATACACAAACCAGAGGTCTCTCGCCTTTAGAGTGGGACGTTGTGCTGGTTTGGGCTGGGCTGGAGTTAATTTTCTTCACAGCAGCTTGTATGGGGCCATGTTTTGGATTTGTGCTGGAAACAGTGCTGGTAACACAGGGATGTTTTCGTTACTGCTGAGCAGGGCTTAGACAGAGTCAGGGCCTTTTCTTCTCCTCACCACACCCCACCAGCGAGTGGGCTGGGGGTGCACGAGAAGGTGGGAGGGGACACAGCTGGGACAGCTGACCCCAGTTGACCCAAGGGATATTCCGTACCATATGGTGTCATGCTCCGCATATAGAGCTGGGGGAAGAAGAAGGAAGGGGGGGACTTTCGGAGTGATGGCGTTTGTCTTCCCAAGTAACCGTTACACATGATGGAGCCCTGCTTTCCTGGAGATGGCTGAGCACCTGCCTGCCCATGGGAAGGAGTGAATGAATGCCTTGGTTTGCTTTGCTGGTGTGTGCATGGCTTTTGCTTTACCTGTTAAACTGTCTTTGCCCAAACCCATGAGTTTTCTCACTTTTACCTTTCTCGTTCTCCCACCCCACCAGGGGGGAGTGAGTGAGCAGCTGTGTGGGCTTAGTGCTGGCTGGGGTTAAACCACGACAGGCATCAATTTTATAAAAAGATACAGAGAGAAGACGAGAAAAAAAAACCACAGTATGCATTTTTACTGAAATCTCACAAGTCATTGGGCAGGGGGGAGAAGATAAAATCGACATCAAGCAGCCTGTGACAAGTTGGTTCTGTGGGTGGGGGGGAGAGAGCGCCTTTGTTACAGTTGTGGGAATGGTAAGAGAGCGCTTCACTGTGAAACCTGGATGAAATGGACAACAAGCAACTCAGGGGGAAAAAAACCTCCTAGAACCTTAGAAGCTACCAAAAGCGAAATTTGAAATGAGTTACATTTATTGAGTTAAAAAATTGACAGTTAGTAATGGTCACATGAACACCAGGGAACTGTATCTACATTTCCTGACGTCAATATGAGCGGCACTAGGGTTTTTCTGTTTGTTTTCTTTTACGTATACAAATCTAATGCCAGTTAAAAAAATACAAAACAAAACTGAAACCCAAGACACTGTGAAATCAACACTGCTTAAAAACTCAAAATTCAATCTGATATATTTGAAAATAAATAATTTTTACCTTTCTTGTTAAAAAAAGACAACTCGCCGACTGCTGTCAAAGCAGTAACATTTTAAGACCATTCCCAGAAGCGTTTCATAAATAATACCCACTGATTGTCTATTAATGCAGCATCTCTCAGTCTCACCTGGGGTCTCTATTAGTTCATACAGTATTTTGTTCAGACACAGTGTTTTGTTTTGTGTTGGTTTTTTTCCCCCCCTCCTTTTTATTTAGGTACAATTTCTTTGAATATAGCGTATCATGCTGGCAAAATTCATGCAGATGACATAGCATGAAACAGAGCAGAGCTTAAAATCACCTCTTTTAAAAACAAAACAAAAAAAAGACAAGGAATGTAGTGTTAAAAATCATGATAGAGAAGAAGCAACTATCCAGTCTCACGGACAACCAAGACAACTTCAAATGTTCTCTCACAGTTGTCTCACCAACTACGATTTGTTTAAATATGTCTTTTTAAATCCAAATTCACTTAATTCTCTTCAACTTTTTCCACCAGGGAGAAGTAAAAAAATAAAAGGTTAATTATTAAAACTAGTCTCTTTTCCCTTTTAATCAAAATAACCATCTTCCAGCCCTCTGACTGTACATCTAATTTTAATAATGATTTCAAATAGAGAAACTTATGAACCTGACACGTTTGACATCTCCCGATGCCACAACATTTAAAACACTCATAACAATACCTGGGTTAAATCTCTGAAAATATAAATGGTTCTTGAATCGACTTCAACGTTTGCAAAAGGCCACATCTTTAAACCTTCAGAACATTTTCACACAGATTATAATCCCAAGGGACACTTAGAATTACTGCGCAGGCAAACGAGCCTCCAGATGATTCTCTCTCGTAGGCAACTGTGCAACTTAAAAAGTCTCCGTCCAAGGAAGCTACCACCACTAATCCCTTCCCCTGGCCATACAAAACACAAAGCCAACTGGGTTTAGAAGCCTTTTTAATCTTGCACCTTGAGCCTCAAAGGATCACCGTGGTGAAGAAACATTTTCCAGAAATGTCTCTCTTGACAGTTTTATGCATGTCGTTCCTCGATGCCCCCCTTCTAAACAGTTTCACTGACTAAAGAAATAAACTGTTTTCCAAATAGTCTTTTCAGTAAAGTGCTTGTTATTACTCACAAAAAAAAAAAAGAGAAAGTGCTATTTCTTAAGAGAATTTCTTTTTCTGTGAAAAACTGCCTGATATAGCTTTATTTTATCCATTTTTACATAAAGCTGAAATGAAACCTATGTCTTGTAAGGATACCAGGTTACTAATTTTGGTGTTTGGCAGCAGGCGAGATGCCCACAGAAGGTGGTGACACACTGGAACCGTAGTGCAGAAGGTAAACCTTCTAGATGAAATGGAAGGCATATGGAGAGCTCCTACTAGAATCCTTTCATATTTATATACAAATATAATATATATTAAATATAATATAAAAATAGCTATATTCTTTTTCTCTGAAGTTATCCTAGAAGCTTTTCTTCAAATCCTCACCCCATCGCAGGCAAACACTGTCTGCTAAACTCCATGCAGCTATGCTGTCTTTTTCACTCCACTAGGTATCACCAGCCCGTTTCTTCATCAATACAATCCTCTCCTTAACAGACTCCTTCCCTTCTATCAGAGTCATTCTGTAACGTTTACGCTCCAGAACCTGCAGCATCACAGTATTCATTGCCGTGCTATTTATTAGGATGTCGCAAATAAGTCTACGACTGTAGCAGACAAGTCGGGCAGAAGCAAAAGGCTGATTAAGAACGAGGCGATACCCTGGTCCTCTTCCCGCTCAAAATCAAGGACAGTTCGGCAACTGATTCAGCAACAGGGGAAGCTGCAGACCCTTAAAGTAGTACTATTTAGTCATTAGCTGGGAAACAAAGCCGCTGCATCCTTGCACAGAATCCGGACCAAGTTCTACGTACTCGCTTCTGTAAAAAGTTTGCCTGATTCATGGCAGGAATTTTTCAAATGCGTGCTATATTTTTCCAGTTTGTTTTAATTTCCCCACCTTCCAATGCTTTCCCTACTAGCTGGTACTTCTGTAATTGAATGACCTCTCTCTGAGGTTACAAAAAGCTTCTTGATCAAAGCGTACATTTCTATAGTTCTCTTTCAGCAGCCATGCTATTGTCATTACCTGATTTCTCACACCTAGTTTAGCCTTTTTACTGATAGACCTATAGCAGCACACCGGAGTATCTGGGAAGTGGGAAACGGGAAGAGAAGTTTAAACGAAGCTTTTTATATAAAGCTGCATCATTAACGGTCTGGCTGGTATCTCTATTTTCTGTAATTATCAGTATAACAACTTAATAAACCTATTTTACCACTATTCAATAGTTCTAACAGCACTATTAAAGCTCTCCCAGTTTTCTTCTTTAGTGCTATATTATTATTGTGATTGGTTAAATTTTTTTTTTATCTAACCTATTCTATTTTTCATTAAGCAAAAGTACTCATAGCACAGACGCCTAAGTCAACGCAGCTTAATATAGGAACAGGCAGAATGGCGTGGTAGGGACAGTAGAGCAAGGCAGGAGTTCTTTACATAGAACTTTACAGAAACGGGTTTCTGACAATTTTTCCAGCCCAGAGAATGTCAGAAATCCCTTTAAAGAAGGGGAATTGTTCCTTGCTGTGTTTGGTATTGGCATCTGTTCCTTGCTCCAGGTTGCAAGAGGCTTCTTGGAGCAGAAAGCAATCTGATTCTCTTTGGTACCGTGTTTCTCTCACTCTCCTTCCTTGTTCACTACTGTGCTTTTTGGTGCCGCACTCTTGCCTTGTAACTGGGGAATAGCAAAGGTCTAATGGCGGGACATGCGCAGAGGCGAAGGCTAGCCTCGAAACGCAACCAACTGCATCAAACGCTTGGCTAAACTGGTATCGCTTCCCTGCGGGTTTGGTTCATCCAGCAATACAATCAAACTGTTTCATAGTACAAAATAGTCCATCACCATTTGGTTACATTCATTCAGCTCCTCCTCAGTATTCAAGATTAATCCAGCTTTCTCTCCCTAGCACTAATTTTAACTGCTTTTACCTTTTTTTTGTTTGTTTGTTTTTAATTATCAGATCTATCAGCATTTATTCATTTTCCTCTGAAGTTCTGGTTTCCACAAACTAGTACCATAAAAACCTACTGAACGTTTACTTAAAATAGCACATCGTATCTGTTGGAACTTTTTATTTTCTTTATAAAGTGAAGTTGCCTTCTGAAGTCTTAGTTCAGTGATATCTCTTAAATCAATAGCCTGGTAGTGTTAAATGCAGTCATGATCTCCCCCAGCACGCACTATTAAACGCTACAAAAATGATTAGAACAAACAAACAGACAAACAAAATCAGCTTATTATTCCTCCTCCTGCAAACGAAGTAATCTATACTTTTAGATTTTTTTATCTTTTAAGAGTATTACCTTCCAGGTCTGAGATTTCAGAGACTCCTGTCTTTCTGGCTAGTGTTTGAGGGGGAGTACCACTCAAGAATGCTCATGTTCTCAACTCAGACCGTTACTAAAAATCAACAGAATACAGAAATAGCTACGAAGTAGATACACGAGTTTGGCTGACAATGTACTAAGACTTCAAAATCGAAAATGGTTACAGATTCAAGACGTTGTAATTCAAGATGTTCAACATTATCACCTGAATTAAAATCAAGGCACTATGGGTTTTGTTGTTGTTGTTAAAATGACCCTGAATTAGTTCTGACTAATTTTTGAAGGAGAATAAAAAGATTCCAACATATTTTAACAAGTTACAATTCTCACCACAGAGAAAGTGGTTAAAAAGTGCCCAAAAGGTTATTAAATGTAAATATATTCTTGTGCAAATTACTCCTATAACTGAAACATTCTTGAAAATTACTGTCTTTTTTTTTTTTTTAAACCTTTTACATAAATATTTCCAACTATGAACTATATCAAAAGATAGCTTTGGGGAATAAAATTCCAAACCATCCGCAAGAAAGCAGTGCAAATTCCTATTTTTCAAATAAAATGATGAAATAATTATGAAATGATGGATGATATTCATGAATCTGAATGTCCTGAACCCTGATGCATGATCACCAGTTCAAACAGCTTCATCAATAATTTAACCTCGAGAAGTCAACTAACCAACACACTATACCTCACCGAACAAACCCTGACATCACAGACAAAGCACAAACAAGAGACTTGTGCCCACATTAAGGGTGAAAATAATGATGCATCATGTTGTAAACAAAAGGGTAGAACAGAGGAAAACATTAGTCTGAGTATGGCGTGAGAATTTGGGGAAACATATTCAAACCTACAAATAACAGATTACATTTTCATGCATCATATAAAATATTTTGCTCTTTCTCTTTTTATGCAGACATATACACAATATTTTACAGCATCTGTACAACAGAGAACTGGATTTCACACAACATTTTCAAAATATTTACTGTCCCATAATCATCTGAAAAAAATTAGATGGTTTTTGGACTAGATTCCTGGCATTTTTTTCTGCTAATTCAAATAATTGCTCCATGTCCATTTTAATACATTAAAAATGTACAGGATTGATAAAAATACCAATATTTTCAGCATCCCTCTCATTTCAGTCACATTTTGAGATTTCACCTGGGCAAATTAACACATGGCAGCAAATCCTTTAGAACACAGAAACTGGGGCAACTATCAAAGTTGGCCATGTCCCCATCATCATCTTGTGGCTTTTCTTAACCGATTCCAGAAGTTCGAAGTAGATCTCAACGGTGGGGTGTTAGAAAGCCTTCGTACTACTACCTCTGTAGCCTCAGTGCAACTGTTTGCGGAGCAGCCTCCTCCTGGTAGTTTGCTTCAAAAAGAGGCAGAGCCCCATGCTATTGTGGCTGAACTTTGGAAGGGTCAGTCATCTTGTCAGTTCTGTGTCGTGAAAGTTGCTGCTGCTGCTGGGACTGATGCTGCTGGTGGTGGGACTGAGTAAAAGTGCTTTGTTGTAGTGGGAAAGCAGCAGAGAGGATAAGCTGAGCTGACTGATTTCCATGAAGTAACCTGGATGTCTAAAACATGCAAATAGGGAAAGATTATTTTTTCCTGCTGCACTGAGAAACACAGGCCTAGCTGCTTTTTAACTTTTCAGAGGGTTCAATTAGAACAATCTTCTGATTTGGTAATTTAAGCTGAGCAAACAATGCAAAGATTAGTTCCTACTAATAAAGTTAATTAGAGCATCTGACCAATTAATAAAGCAGCTGTAACTGGTCTTCGTAATTTCCTGTGACAACGGGTAGGAACACATGGCAATTTGCCTCCGTTTCAAACCACAAGAGCATAACAGGGCTTAAGGAATCTATTTGAACAAGTGCAGGTGGCTGTCACTGCAGTCGAATGAAAAACCAGTGCATGACTTGGCACAGATCACATGTATCCCCTACAGCCAAAATGAACTGTCAAAGAAACTGCTGCACTTCCAGACCCAAACATCCCCTCTGAAGGGGGTTAACTACTACTGGAAATCATACTTAGTTTTAATACTAGTTTTCTTAGAACCAAAAAAATGATGGTTTCTGAAGAAAAGCAATGAAGGATGGGTACAAACGCACTTGGATGCCTCAATCCAGAAACACATTCTGCAGCAGAAAGCAAACCACGTCGCCTGCCGCACCCACAGATCCAGACTGTAAGAAGCCCCAGTGAGCAGAGGCAGTAAAACCACTGTTCCTTTTCTCAGTTTTTAAACAGCATTTCCTTCACTTCAAATTCTAGCACTTTAATAGTTCGTATTAAAAATACTAAACTTTTGCCTAGAAAGAAATTCTAGGACAGGACCAGACCTTTGGAGATCTTAGTCTTCCACAAACCTGTTTTTCACCAGAATTAAGTCAAGATTGTACAAACTTTTTAATTCAGAAACAGAGCTACAGACACTACCAACCTGCTAAACAGCATTGTTGTTGCAGTATTTATCCGAGTTGACAGAGAACACAATCAAATCTGCGCTCTGGTTTGATTCAGTTTGAAAGTCTCCCACTACATGAGTGGAACTAGGTATTCCAGCTCTGTTTTTGAGAGTCAGTTTGCAGCTGAAAAGCCTTTGCCTGATGCGTGACTCAAATTGGTATGTTTCGATGAAAGATTTTTCAGCAAGACAATATTTTCTGTCAGTGACCTATTTTACTCAGCCCTGAACAGAACCGTAACTGTTCCTTGTGCACATAAGCGTAGGTTAAGCCCTCAATTACTTACTGCATTTGTATGTATTCCACCTATGCAGAGGATCCCTCATTTAGTGCAAACAGGAGACCACACACAGCAAGAAAGAAGAAATACTTGCAAAATGGGGATTTTTAATTATGTATACTCTTAAAGAGTAAAAAAAAATTTACTTTCCCAGAATAGTTAAAGAATGTTAAGAATGTGCACCAAATACATTGCAATAGTTACATGGACTTTATCTTTCTTTGGAGAAGGCAACATCAGAGGCCAAATTAGGATTTTTTTTTTAACCCACACCTTCTTGGAGGCATTTCCTCCTCTCTAGTGTTGTAGCTACCATAACACTTCCCTCACCAGCATCACCTGCTGGGCGAGCCATGTTGATTCCAGTTAATCACCGGCACAAATGGCAACAGATTTCCCCATCAATTCTGCCTACCATCTGGTTCTTCTCTTTTTGTAGGCATTTCCTATGTGTCCCTAAACTCCTTGGGTTTTGCCTGAGTTATCATTTTCTTCACAGTAGCTCGTATGGGGCTGCATTTTGGATTTGTGCTGAAAACAGTGTTGATAATGCAGAGATGTTTTAGTTGTTGCTAAGCAGTGCTTACACCGGTCAAGGACTTTTTCAGCTCCCCGTGCTCTGCCACGGACACAGAAGCTGGGAGGGGACACAGCCGGGACAGCTGACCCCAACCGACCCAAGGGATATTCCATACCATATGACATCTTGCTCAGTATATAAAGCTGGAAGAAGGAAGTAGGGGACATTCAGAGCAATGGCGTTTGTCTTCCCAAGTAACCATTATGCATAATGAAGCCCTGCTTTCCTGGACATGGCTGAGCACCTGCCTGCCCATGGGAAGGAGTGAGTGAATTCCTTGTTTTGCTTTGCTTGTGTGCGTAGCTTTTGCTTTCCCTATTGAACTGTCTTTGTCTCAACCCATGAGTTTCCTCACTTTACCCTTCCAATTCTCTCCCCAGTCTCACCGGGGTGGGAGGGAAGCGAGTGAGCAGCTGCAGGATGCTTAGCTGCTGGCTGGGGTTAAACCACAATACAAACATAGAGTGAAATTGCAGGAAAGACCACCTCTCCTTTAAGTAGCAAGATTTTAGAGAATGTCTAAAGAATAAATTTATCTAATGCACCAGGCTTGTTCATAGGTTACTATTTTAAGCACTCTGTTTTGAGATAAAGCACCCCTGGGATAAGCTAACAATGCTGAAAGTATCAGGACTTCGAAAAATTTGTAGAGAATGCCACATTACCTGTAGGAACTGTTGGGGGTGCTGAGTCAGCTGCGGCTGAGCTGGTTGCTGAACTGTGGTGAGCTGCTGCTGATGGTCTTGCTGACTTTGCTGCTGCTGCTGTTGTTGCGTTATTGACAAAGTCTGTGGCTGCTGCTGTTGGGCAGCAAAAGTGGGATAAGCTGTCACCACCTGTCCCATAAACATAGTACTTGGTACCATTACCGCTCCACATGCTACTGGGGCCGTGACAAGTTTTGTTACAAGTTGCTGACCTTGAGAAAATCTGTTAATGGAAAAAGACAGTTGGAGTCCCTTTAAGGAAAAAAAAAAATAATCAAGCACCACATGCACTTGAGAGATGCAGATTTGTCAGACTCTTACTTTGCTGTAATAACATGGGTTTTGATAAGCCTGCGAACATGTTATTTTGGGCAAAGTTTAGTTTAACAGTTGTATCCATATATAGTTAAAATAATAAATCATGTATTTTTTAAATGCTAATTTAGTTCCTTGTGTATATGATGTAGCTATGTAAGCACATCATTATAGCAAGTCACCTGAATATTGAAGATTTACCTGATTTGTCTATCCTGTGTAAAAGTGGTTACTGCAGCAGCATTCTGGTTGTTGTTCTGTGGTAAGCTAGAAGGAACCTGGACCACATTCCCTGTTGTTGGCTGAGAAATCACCATAGTGTTATACAAAGGTGCTGAGACTGTGTTCTGTGACTGAGTGGCAAGAGAAGACTGTTGATTGTGTCCACTAAGCACATTTTGTTGATTATGCTGAAAAGAAAAAATATTTTATGAGACAGTTATTTGAAAACAGCCAGGTACTGCAGCTGTCCTCCTCACTGTCATTGCCCATGCTTTATAACTGTCAGTTTTTTTCTCTTACAAATTATTTCTGAATTTAAAATCCTCAGCTGGTAGAAACCTCTGTTGATTTGGAGGTGGGACTGACCCTCAGGCATCTGAAAACCTCTTCAGGTCATTTTTTCCTGAATTTTTCAGCTACTTGCATACTCTTTGTTCAGGATCCTATTTTCCACTCCTTTAGCATCTCTGTGCCAGACAGACTAAAACATGCACATCATGTCAATCAATTTCTTACTTGAAGTTTGGAACTAACTTACTGCTGAGATGATAACACTGTCCACCACTAGTCTGCCTCTTCACAAATCTCAAAAAGAAAGTATGGAATTTGGATAAAGGTACAGAGGAGGGTGACCACAGAGATCAGAGGTATGAAGAGCCTCCATACACAAAATGGTCAAGGCCATTGGAAGTGTTCAGCCTGAAGAACAGGCTTCTATGGAGATACATGTGACAGAGGACTTTGAAATCAAGTATGACTGAGAGGATGAAAAGTGAATAGCTGTTCAATGTGTTTCCCAGTATATGAGCTGGGTGGCAGGTTTAAAACACAAACAATCATATTTCCCTCAAAGTAAAGCTGTAGAACTCACTTTGAGATACTGTGGATTTCAAAAGTTTACATAGAATCAAGAGAAACTGGATAAACTCATAGAAGAAAGATCCATCAAAGGCTATTACATTGTAGATGTGATACACCTATAGCATCTGACTGGAACTGGTGAAGAGAAGTTAGCTGCAGAAGCACCAATATATGCTTGTCCTGCTCCTATGCTTTTCTAGGTATTTACTGCAGCCACTGTCCGGACACTGGGTTTCAAGCTCACCTAGTACAAATCCCCTGTTATGTGTTCTGTCAACAGACAATTCATAGCAAAAAACAGGCAAGCTAAAGGTTTGCTTGAGACTTGTCTTTCCAAAAAGCTACTTGTTATTAATTATTTACATGTCTAAGTCTTAAAATAAAAACAAGATCTGAACGTGCATTAGCAAGAACAGAAATGCATTTCAATTGTAGAACCTGGAACATGAAGAAATGAATATGATTCAAAGGGTATTGTTAAAAAAAATTTGGGAGAGGGATGTCAGGGAAGCTGGTGTTGTGTTTCAGCTATGGTTTTGAGTATGCATTATTCTATCCAGTACAATCGGTAAGGAAAATTTTACCTGTGTTGCAGTACTCTGCAAAGGCTGTTGCTGTATCATGTGTGGTGTACTTATATGACCTGTGTTCATCCCACTTTGAGCCTGATTAGTCTGAACAACTTGACCTTGCATGTTTATTGGTGTCAGCTGTTGAACATTTGAAGAATTTCCAGAAGCAAGCTGCACAGAACCGAAGTTGAGTCCAGAAGTTGATTGCTGCAAGAACATCTTAAAAAAAAAAGAAACCCACAAGTTAGCTTTTAAGAAAAATCTGTTAATTGCTCAAGATGTTTTCGAGAAACTAATTATTTTAAATCAATCTAAGATAAAGTTTCATCTTAGTTATTAGAGGTGTTGAAATAGCACTGCCACCACTAAGAGCAAGAAGCTCAACTCCCAGAGTCAGTATTCAAAGCCTCTACTGTAACTGGTAAGAATCAGAATCCTGATTTCTAAAGCCCTGAACATTGTTTCATGTTTGTTCTTAAAGTACTATTTGGAGACTAACTTGTAATGTAGTCTACAACTGTCCAAAGACAAAATGTGCTTGAGATCACATTTCTATTTGTAGGATCTAATTCAAATGAAGAAAACCTCAGAATCAATAGATCCAGGCACAGCACCAAGAACGTAATCTTCCTTGGCAATCGAGAAGTGATAATGATTATACTGAATTTTCCAACATCACTGTAATAAACTGAATTCGGCACAAAAATATTTGAGTAATTACAAAAAGTTAGGCCCAAGACTGCAACAAGTCCTGGTAATAAGGCGGAATGTGCAGCACTTGGATATTTTTCCCTAGTTTCCACAGTCCTGAGTAAGGTCACTCCACAGCGTATAGGAAGAGGGCTGTGAATCTCTCCTTTTGAGGCATCTGTAAGGCCATCTACTGCTGGCAGGCTTACACTAGACACAACAAAATACTGAAAATGGGACATGCCAGAAACTCCTACTCTTCAACAGACTTTAAGCAACATACTCAACACTTCCAGAAAGTAAATTTTTCTACTCTTTATTCACAGTTCACACTGAAAATATTTATATTGTTTCTTTAAGGTGTATTTTAGATTTTTTAGTTTGGGTTGCATGTTCTTTTTTTGTTGGTTGGTTGTAACTAGAAACAAACAATAGTATCATTTTTTTCTTCCAAAGATAGCTGCTGAAAGAGAATGACAAAACTGGAAAAAAAAATAGTGGTTACAATACAGAAATCGGGCAATAAGCTTCTAGACTGAGTAATGCATCCTCTAGACTTCTTGTCTTTCTGGCTTAGGAACTACTTCAGTACACCATGCAAAGCAGAACCACTTCACCAGGAGGGTGTGTAGGAGGACCAGAGCCTGATAGGACAGTCTAAGAAATAAAAGGTATGAATTTGACACTGTTAAGCTAAAAGAGGAAATATATGCTTATCTTGCACATTTTGGATTAATATTCTAACGACTGCAAAACTATGCAAAAAGTAACAATCACTGCAACCTTTTTACATTCAGGTTTAGGCGTAAGCTAAGTTTACGCTGCTCAACATTGAAAAGAGATGCTGGGGCACTTCCAGATACATTCAGAAGCAAAATGGCAGGTACCTCAGGAACAGTAGCTTCAGATGTTATGGATTTGGGGCACATTAGGTCCAGATGGCAGCTGACATGGAGGGTAGGGAGGATCACCGTGTGGAATTAAGTGCCCAAGTCGCATTTTAGATGCCTAAAGTCTCTACAGATCAAACCTGGAAGAATTACACCAACTCACCTGGAGTCCTTGACCGTGGACAATTTGAAGCTGCTCTTGAATCTTACGCAACTCTTCCTGCTGCCGATGAATATTTGCCTCTATCATGCGTGTTCTTTGCTCTAGCTGGTCCTTTAGATGTTGCATAGCTCCCAGTTGAGCTGAAAACTGAAACACAGGCTGTAGTCAAATGAATAAATTAAAAGCTGAGCAAAAATAATGACATTTTATTTACAAGCAGTAAATACACTCCTCCACAGTAGCATTTTAAACAGCTAATAACCATAATATGAGGACAAATTTATTAGTATGAAGATGTTGCAGAGCTCACATTTAATTGATGTCACATTTAATTGATGCATCAGAATTGGTGAACTAAAAATAAGTCCATAGCAAAAGAAATTGACTCATGTCCAAATCACCAAGACCCTATTAAAAGCCTTAGTAATTTACATGGTACTGCGGATGTTAAAGCTCTCTCAGGTTAAAAATTAGAATTGTACCAGTTTACCAAAAAAATTCACCCAGAGCGAAAACATATGCAGATAACTGGAGAATACCCTCAGTCACAAACATTTGAAGGCTGAGCCCACAGAGAAACTTGACAGCAAGTTGAATATGAGCCAACAGTGAGCCCTGGCAGCCAAGAGGGCCAACCGTGTCCTGGGGTGCATCAAGCCCTGCATTGCAGCTGGTCGAGGGAGGTGATTGTCCCGCTCTGCTCCGCGCTGGTGTGGCCTCACCTCGAGTGCTGCGTGCAGTTTTGGGCACCACAGTACTTTAAGGATGTAAAGCTACTAGAGTGTGTCCAGAGGAGGGCCACAAAGTTGGTGAAGGGTTTAGAGGAGAAACTCTACAAGGAACGGCTGAATTCCCTTGGTTTGTTCAGCCTGCAGAAGAGGAGACTGAGGGCAGACCTCATCATGGTCCACAGCTTCCTCACAAGGGGAGGTAGAGGGTCAAGTGCTGATCTCTCCTCTCTGGTGACCAATGACAGGACCCAAGGGAACGGCAGGAAAATGTGCCAGGGGAGGTTTAGGTTAGATATTAAGAAAAGGTTCTTCCCCCAGGGGGTGGTGGAGCACTGGAACAGGCTCCCCAGGGAGGCGGTCACAGCACGAAGCCTGACGCTATTCAAGAAGCACTTGGACAATGCCCTCAGACACATGGTATGAATTTTGGGGTTGTCCTGTGCAGGGACAGGAGTTGGACTTGATGATCCTTGAGGGTCCCTTCCAACTCAGGACATTCAATGATTCTGAAACCATGTTTGCCACTTCTTCCCTAGACATCTGCTATGGGCTGAGGTCAGCACAACCTTTCAATACTTATCTCTAGATACTTATCAATTGATATCCTATTCATAGGGCATAGATCTTCAGTTGGACCTGATACCACTGTTCTTATTTCACAAAACTGTTTCATAGACTAAGTTGCCTTGTGTTACAAGCATATGTGTAGAAAGTTAACAGCATAGTAGATGGATTTTTAAATTAATATCCTAAAATATTTTATCTTGTGTTATCTGTGTTTCTAATGGCCGTGGCCGAGGCTGAAAACTATATCCACGCAAATAATGGGAAGAAAAACATAAAGAAAAAGTGTCAAATTGGGAAATTTGCTCATTTCAAGAGAATAATGTTAAAGGTGACTTTGGCACCCATGGACTCATTTTCTGAAACAGAAATTAATCTTATATTCAGGACAGGACTGTTTAAAAAATAATAAACAATAGACCAACTTAATCCATACCTGGGACATGCCAGACTGGAGCGGTAAAGCTGCAGGCTGAGACATCGTTGGCTGTGCTACTGGTTGTCCAAGAGACTGGGAGCTTAAAGACTAGGATTTAAAAAATTGTTTCATAACTGGAAGAGAACGAACTTCATACTTAACATGAAATATTTCTTTACATGAAGTGTCAATTCCAACACAGCATCAATGAACATATGATAAAAACAAGTAAACATTTCCTGAAATATCTAACAAAGAGCAACTGATTATATATATAATATATATGCAACCCTTCCACTGCTAAAAATTTTAAAAAGCAGTAGGTATAAACCACGAAAAACAAAAATTACAATTACAACTGTTTTAAAAGTCTTATCCGTAGTAAGGGAAAAACTTTTTCAACAAGTTTGGAGGTTGACACCTTTGATTTACAACTCATCAGTTTAAGAATTAAAAAAATGCATATTTTAATAAGCATTCTGTTTCTGAAGTGAATGTGTTAGTTGAATGAGAACATGAGCACCAAGGACATGAAGCATGACATTTTCTCATGTTACCAAAATTTCAGAAACTGTATGAAAGTATTCACTAATATCCTTAGAGTCACAAATCAACATGAATTCTCTATAGGGATACACAGCATTACACTGGCCGTTTTATACATACATACACACACACATATATATATATAAAAAATTGCGTATATACATATATATATTAAAAATGCAGAATCATAGAAGATATATGAGTGAATGCAGAGATTCATGCACAATCTTGCAAACCCTAGTGCTGAAAAATACTTATATGCATAATTATTTTATTCCCTTAAAAAGTAGTGTACCCAGGTTGCATACTGATGATACAATTCTGATAGTCATGTATTCCAAGTGAAACTGTTACAGTTTAAATTATGTGTTTTCAGAATAAACAAAAGGTTATGTGGATTTAGTAATACCTTTAAAAGATGAATTACAATGATTAAGTACAAAATTTTTCTCTGAAGAGTTACCTGACTACTCAGAGATGATCTTCTTTGTGCAGCCTTTTCATGACCGGATAAGCTTTGCCTTGGAGGAGTGCTAGTGTCCACCGTCATTTTAGTTGGTGTTGCTGACAATGTACAGAGTTACAACAGAAAGAGACATGTTAATAGTAGCGTCAATTCTGCAATGCAATAATCAAATCACATGAAGCTTTTCATAAATAAAAAAAACCTTAAGGTTTGGAATCTTTTTCTACTCAGACTATCCAACAACCATGCAATCTGATAGACTGAAATAGGCTGCTATTGTACGTTTAGAAGCAGAAGTCACTATATAACCTCTGAAAACCCAAGCGGGTCAGCAGATCTCTGAACCATCGAAAAGGACATTTTCATTTTTACACTTTTCACAAAATGGTGATTAACTGCTAGTTATGCATTTAATTTAAGTAAAGTAGAAAATGCCTTCATGAGGGAGGCAATTCATTTTCAACAATTGGTGCTTACATGAATGATCTGATACTGCAGTATGCGAAGATTTTCTTGAACTCCTGGAGGAAGCAGAAGGTGTGGGGCTGGTATCAAACCTTTCCAGTGCTTCTTTGAGACTCACTGTGTTTATGTGATTGTCGGACCCAGAGTCCTGGCTCTGAAGGGACACACACAAACAACACTTATTTTACGTGATTCAGCATGCAACATACATTTCTGTTAGCAAACATTTAAGACCATACTGTGTATAATCAACCTCCTTATACACGTGACTGTACAGAAGTAGTGGCCTGGCTGACAGCTGTAAGCTCAGTTGCCATTTGAGGATTTTATCCTTGGAAAAGAAACCAATCCAAAGCCATATAAGCCTAGAAACCAAAATGCATGCAGACATAGGCCACAAGCTGACTGCTGAGTTGACCTTCCTTCTCTAGCAACTCAATTCACTCTGAACACCTGTGTAATGAGTGCACTGCACATTCTTTTGAGGAAGGATCAGTTAATTCCACTAGAAGGAGCACTGTCAAATGAAACTTGCTGAACTGCCAAGGGAAAACATTTCTGAACTGCCAGGGGAAAACACGACAAAGCATCTGCACAAGGTGGCTTACCTAAGACTCACTGAGCTTCCAAGGAGATTAATTCAAAATTAATTTTGCCTACTTCTAGGAAGTGGGACAGAGTCATACAATGAAACAGCTCCTGCTTTCCTCTTGGGAATTCCTTTAAGCCATCTTTGTGTGTTGACCTTGGTTTTTCAGATTATGGGTGCTTCCACTAAGGAAGAACATTTATTTATGAATCAAACTCTGCAGGAATCAGATCTGAATAAGGACTTATGGGTGTTGCCATGTCATAACTACATGCACATGAACTCCTGAAAAGAGGAGGGTTAAGTGTTCAGGCCAGAATACAGTTAAACAAACACCCTTCCTAGACTTCTTTGATAATTTTAAATAATCATATTATTTACAGATCAAAACAATTACTTTATCTGCAACAGGACAAAACACTTCTTGCTGTTGTGTATTTGTTTACATATTTTTAGTATAAAAGAAGAGGTAAAATAAAATTATAAAAGACACTCACTTTATCTGCTGTTATCTCTGGAAGAGACTCCTCAATACCGAGTTCTCGTCGTCTTTCTGCTCTAACTTCTGCATAACTAGAAGAACAAACCAAATATGACTACTATATTCTTGGATTATTTAAAAAACATACCTCAAAAAACAAACTCCTCAGATACCTTGTTTACAAAGCATCCCAGGAAGTTTTCCAATGATTCTTTAAACTGCTATGATTTTTCTACCTCCAGAAATACCAGCAATAGAGCAACCATGCCATTAGAATTTCTGTAATATAGATTTTTTACAAGATAACTTACCTTACAACAGTGTGCGTACAGACAATAAACTCTGGCCTGGAATTCCACTGGTGATACGTGATATAGTAATGTGTTTGCAGCCAAATCCATTGTTGTCCCTTTGTAAGGAATCTGTAGTAACATGACTTCCCTTTCCCATACTGCATTACTATAAAAGTGAAGAATAAAGTTTACTGTCTTTCCAGTCTGTAAATATTGCAATTACATAATAAAAATGATTTACTAGCTTCATATGGCCCAAAACCATGTCCAAATCCAGTATTATGATGATGACTAAGAACAGGTTTAAAACTGTAGCTTTCTTCCAAAAACAAACAAACAAAAAAACAATCTACGGTGCACTTTTCAGATAACCACAGATTTTTAACTTCCATGTTTCTTGTTTTTTTTTTTTTTTTTTACATAGTATGAAAAATTCATGTTTAAACAATTTAAATACAGATTTATAAAGAAAAACATAGCTAAACAGAAAGCTTATTCTATTACATGTTTAAACAATTTTTGCATTTATTAAACAGAGCCTATTAAATGCTATTGGAAGTGGAGAAGTATTAGTCATAGTGCTGTGCACGCCATTTTACCACAATGAAAACTCTAAATTGTAAGATAAAGTTCAATCTGTTTTGTAGCTCTGTATCAAAAGAAAAAAGAGGAAGATCAGCAGTGCAATAATGTCAAATGCATGGGAGTAAAGAAACTTCACTCAAATAAATCACAGAATTTCACTACAGCATTTGTACAATTTAACAAACTTTAAACCAACATCCATAAAACAATCCCGTTCTTTGTAGCAACTTAGTCATACTCACAATGCTCATGACATTTTGCCAGATTATCTAGATCATCCACATGATAATAATCATAGCCTGATGTTCCCAAAACTTCAAATGGAAGATAGCCTATTATCGGAGGTGCCCTAATTAATACAAAAATTAATGTCATTTTATTTTCACACAAAAACCCAACCAAAAATTATTTCATTATACAACTTTTCTTGTTTACAGTATGTGCTCTGAAAAAAATTAAAAATTAAACCCAACACAAGCTATGAGTAGTTAAGGCTGATCAGTGAACTCTAAATATTATAGCCACCACTGTGATTCAGCTACTATTGCTGCTATACATAGAAGGAATTGCACCTGTGATCCAAGAATAGGAACTTCCATTCTAAGCTATGTCTAGATGTGAACTCTTCATTGGGTTCTTCAACAGTGCACATTTCCTAAAAAGTAAAAGAATAAAAATCTCTCTCAAAACTGCTCTATTCTAATTCATAAGCTCTTTCGAAATTCAGACTTACCTAAAGTTAGTAGATAACTCCACAATGGTTATAATGTTATTTTTAGACAGCTTCATTAGCTTTGCTTGTTTAGATGCGTAGTACTGAGGTGGAATCTAATCTCAGCTGTGCCAGGCTGACACTCAGTTGATTTAAATGGAACAACCCCAGTGTGAGATTAAACTCAAGCTCAGTATCTACAAACAGTAGTACAAGCAGAAATCAATAGTTCCTGCGGTTATGCTTTTACCTTGTAACACGCAAAAGAAGAGATGAAACACTCCCACCAGACACCCTGATTTCAGTATATGCTCATAATGGGAAAAAACCAACATTAGCAAGATGGTCACATTATTTTGACTTTAGGAATAGGATTCTTTTAGTGAATACAGAGTATTCTAAATCAGTTTGCCTTGAGGGCACAGACATGTACTACAAATTACATACCATTCTTATGTTTAGAACTCACAAACAGTAAGAGAACGATTGTATTTCCACTACTACAACAAATTCTCAAGGTATTCTGTACATCGTTTTAAATTTATTCTGCTCAGATCTATGTGCAATCAGTGCATGTCAGTCAATTTCTGTTGTCCCCTTCCAGAGAGGTAAAGATGCCCCACCAAGTACTGTGCCTCATGCCAAGACACTAGCAGAGCTAAGTACCCCAACCCATTTCGTTCTTTTGCAAAATCCTCTAGTACTTCCTTAAGAGAAGAAATCTGGATGATGGAATACACTCATACATACAAATACACCCCTCAAAGAATTACAATAAAACTGGAAATCAGTAAATCTTTCCTTTTTGGACACCTGCACAAGTTTGTCACACTTATAGGAGCTTGCAATGGCATTCACATTGCCAGGAACACAGTAGAATCTACTGATGATCAGATACCGCAACAGTTTCCTGAAGACTACAATATAGAAGCTGCTGCTGCACTGACATAATAGTCACGACACATGTGGACAGACGAACACACTGCTGCTCTGCAAACATCTATAACTAAAATAGTCCTGTGGAAAAATACCGTAGAACTGTTGTTCCTAGAAAGGGACCACCTTCCTTTTCATCCTTTCAGGTTATAATACAAAGAGTTTAATTGGATATTTTGCAGTTCTTTAAATAGATACTTCTAAGTTTTCTTTTTATGAAAGAAATAAGTTAACATATCTAGGCAATGTTTCTTCCTCACTTAAATCGGTGTAAAATCTAAAGACAATGGCCAGAAAGTGAGTGTTATGATAGAGGTAATCAACAAAATCACTCTGGGCACAAGTTTGTGACTCTTGGTGTGACTTCCAGTTAGCAAGACTTAACCTTCAAAACTGAAACTACCCCTAAAACCCAAAGCCCATCTACTTTCCTAAGATTACAGCATTTAATAAAGCACCACTCATAGCAAAGTAAAAGAAATGACAGAGCAAGCGTATATCCCTCAGATATACTTTTGATTTGTTGTTTCTTTTAACCTAATTATTCTGGCACAAGTCAAAACAAAAGTAAAAATAACTGAAGTCCAGGCAGCAAAATCACAGTAAACACACCACTGTTAGAGAGGAGCTGGCAGCAGGTTAGTATCTGATTACTCAATGCATTTATATCAATGATTTACAGATATTCCACTGTAAAATACTCCTTGACAGAATCTTGTTCAACAAGGCATCTTGTTGAAGTTGTCAACAAGGCATCTAGAACAGAAAGGACTTTCATTTGTAACAAAAAGTATTTTGGTAGAATCCTTTGGCTGAATTAACCTTCCTTTTTGATAGGATTCAATCATCTACCAGCTAAAATGCAAGACAAATGTTTTAAATAATGTGTAGAGCCAAATCCCTTCACTGGGTAGCAAAATTTGTAGCACATTTTGTTACAATAGTGGTGGGGTCATATGCAGAAAATAAAAATGTGAACTTTCAGAGAATACTCTCATGAATACTATGGCTTTCTGCAAATGCACTCTGTCCTTGAGAAATTACATTCTAGGTTAAAAAAAACACACCCAGAACTGTATACCATCTGAAATAAAGAGAAAAAGTGGCAGATGAGCAGGCAGGTTCCACCTTAAACAAGGCAATCTAGTACTAAAATACACATCTCGTTACTGGCTGCATCGCACATCTGTTAGTCAACTTACTGGTATGGTAAAGTTCCTGACATAACACGTCTTTGCTAGAGTCTAGCCAATGCTAGCTTCAACAATAACAGAAGGTATTAGAAGAGTAAAAACAAGTATTGTCAGATTAATAGTCTTCACTCTAATGTTAGTCGTCTTCACAGGAATATTTCTTAAGATGACCAGCACCAGCTGAAACCCTTGAGAGGATCTTAAAACCTCTGTAACATGAAAGCTTCCTTAGGCACTAGGGGCTCAGAAGTTCAGGTAAAGAGGAATGAAAGTTTGGCCAGTGAACAATCTGTAAGGCTTTTGCCCTCAGAGACCTGAAAGATCATAAGCGGGTGTTCCCCAGCTTCCAAATGTCCCGTTCCAGAAGTAGGAAACACAGTTGTTTTACTATAGTACATTCTAAACTGTCAGACTTGAAAAGATAAAAATATTTGCAAATATCGCTGGGGTGTCTTTTTTTCCCAAGTATTTCATGAAGCAAAAATCACACATTTAACATCTCTATCAAGCATAGGCATAACAGGAAGGACATTATTTAGACCCGCATGGGAATAAAAGTGTCAGATGAAAGTTTTCCACAGCTTCAGGAAAAAATAAACAACAAACTCTCTGGTGTGCAGTCTGGAGAGATCCAATTCCTATTCAGCCTGACAGAAATGAAGTTTATACAACTTCTCCACAGGCTCCCTACTACACTTTCAAAGTGCAAAGTATGTAGACCACATCTTCAGAGGACACCACCAAAAATCTTCAGTTTCAGACACTAGTGCATTCAACTTATATGCAGAATATTTAAATGTTCAGAATTCTGCATGACAGACAGCAGCTTAAACAGGTGCCATATACATTTCATGGTATTTCCTTACAACTGGATTGTAAGAACAAATGTTTGATAGTAGACTATCCTGTACCTTGCTTAATATAGTTGTAGAAAACATATAATCTGAAGCACTATCAGACTACCCTATACTGTACCTGAGTACTTCTTTTGATTCACTTTTGTGAGGAACAGGCTTATACTTAGTCTATAAATTTCACACACATCCAATTCTAAACTTGTAAAGATGTCTTCACTGTGCATTAGCAGTTAAGCAAAACGTCCTCCTGAAACAACTGAGTTATTGAGTAACGAACAGTACTGAAACAAAATGAAATATCTTTATTACCTCAAACCTGACTCTCAGGTGCTGACAAATAATTCAAGGCTTCATTAAGCCCTGCAAGATTTGCTTCTGGGCCAAACTACAGCAAGATCATCAGCCGCATAAAATTTGTATTCATGTCAACTAAAATTATTCATTTATCCATTGAAAGTGGAATCTCAGTGTTATCTTTCATTGTGTTTAAGTTAAACTTGGTAAATTATATTTCTATGGACTTCTAAATTTATTTCTTGCATATTACTATTTTATATGACTATTTAGAAATTGCACACACCACAGCAACTTCATTTGATACTCTGCATAACATTTAACCCATTTGTATGCGAAGTAAGAAACACAGAGTCTTTCAGTTTGATAAATAAAATTCCTTATGGTTTTCATTAATAGTATTTGAAATGCTGTGTACATTCTCTCTGAAGTTTTCCTGTTCAGAGTACATTTAAAAATTATACAAAAGTGATTTCATTTGTACATACCTTGATAAACTGAGGTGTAGCTAATCTAACTGTGGCTACAAAGCAAATTTTGTCTTCATATGAAGGCCGGTGCGATCGCTGAATAGTTCCTTCAAAACCATTGTGCGCTGAGTTGGGAACTGAGGGAAGAGGGATGAGGTCAACACAGATTACAATATAAGCATGGATGAAAATGACAGTAATATCACAAGACAAACAGCCCAATATTTATTTAATGTGGTTTGCTTATAACTTAACAAGCATTAAGAAAAATGCTACATATAATATATGCATATATGTATGCACAGGAATAGTAATTGTACAGTAGTAATGGGAACACAACCATCAAGTAACTTTCTCAAAGAACTAAAATTACAGTTAACATGGTATTGTCTCTGACAGAGCAGTTTTAAGAAACTAATAACAATTCTAATCCTTCTTGGTAACACCCAAAAACAACTGGAATTCATCTTTTTCAAAAATATCCCTAAATATTCTCTTTTGTATCAGCTTTTGCTAATTTTTTCTTTTGAACTCTGAGGTAAGTATTTCTTTTCTAAGCTTCCATCACATTCAGACGACACAAGCTGAAGACAAAACTGAGTAACAAAACAGTCAAAGGCACAAGAATTATATACGTGGAGGTTTCAGGACACCAAGCTGAGAACAAAGAAATTCCACTGAATCACAGAGATGTATGCAATTATAAGGGGGCAAAGGATGGACTAGACCTCAAAACAGATTAACCTTATCTTTCATTTCCAGCAGATATCAATTTAGTTTATCTTTACTAAGCTTCAAAACACTGTCAGGCTCTTCCAAGACTAACTGGTTTTAGTTCAACTCTAGATTAGAACTGCCACTAAATTTTCTTCATGCAATTTAAGCTTACAGCTTCTTGCTCTTTCCATTGGAAAGAAAACAGGTAATTTCTTTCCTCTTTATTTTATCCCTCTCCTTTGTTCTTCAAAGGTTATCCTGCCTTGTAAGTTAGATTTTTAAATTTCTGATTGCTTTCATTGCTCTACTCTGAACTCTCTCCAACTGCTTTACTTACTCCCAACAAATAGTATCAAAAACTGGATGACAACATACTGTTGCTAAGTAGTACTACAGTGGGATTATTTCATGTGGTTTAGGCTATATTTTAGAGAGGCTTGTGCATTTTCACAGTTTGGTGACTGGTCATGGTGATTTGGTCAGGTTCAGTTTACATTCCACAGTAACTCCTTTTTCTCTAGGACTGCTATCTAGCTGAGTGTAACCTTTTCCCCTGTTCATATTGTTTGTTATTCCTAAATGTAGTAAGTTGTATTTGTTTGTAGTCAATTTCCTTCCCTTACATGTTTATGAGAACAGAATATGATAACTGTCAAAAGCATATTTAAAAAGTCTTTCATTTATTTGCACTTTGACCTCTTACCCACACAGTGTATTGCTCTTTGGTAGAGGAAACTGAATTGACTTGATGCTATTTCTACCTGAAGAATCCACAATAGTTGCTATTCAATTCCTTGCCAGCTTCCTGAAGCTCGCATATAGTTTAATTATTTGTTCAGGAATATTTCCCAATACTGAATTGCAACTGATAGGTCTGCAGTTTCCAAACTCCTCCTCTTTCCAAGACTAGCACCATATTTGGCCCTTTCAGGCCTGTTTCTTTCCTATAATATTACATACCTGCATTTGGTACTAAGAATCAACCTTCCCCATTTTGTGAGAAAAATACTGGTATCACATAAAAAAACCATAGGCTTACTTATAAGATACAGTTTCTTAAAATATTTTTTGGGGCAATCTTTATGAAGATCACTACTGACCACACTGCACAACCCATTTGGCTGGCTGGCCAAAAACCATGCCTCTCAAGTAAACAGTCAGCACAGGTTGGCCAAACAGATTAGAGATGTAGGACAGAGGAATAATATTAGTACATAACTATTAAAACAAATAAAACTAACTTCAGTGGAAGGGAGAAGGAACTCAGCGCAGACAACTGTACTAGCTCATCCACTCACCTGAGGCGATGACTCCTGTCGGTGAAAGGACAGAACTGAAAGAGGGGAAACCTACACTTTATATCCCAGTTCACTGCATTATGAGAACTGCAGGTACTCAGTACCACTGATCCGATCTTCAAATTACTTAGTCACCTGCTTAAGAATGGATTACGCTTAACTAAATTCAGGCCCTTTATTTTGAAGTGTTTGCTTAAATATCTCTTACATTCTTTTAAAAATCTTTTACATCATACTAGTTTGCTTTAATTGAAAGCATTAAGCATAATTACTACATTTTGCATTCACACACACAGATCTGTAATACCTGATAGGCAGTTTTAATTCTTTTTCATTAAAACAATATAGAAGTGATGTAACTCTGCTTCAAGCTCTTCCTTTGGAAGACTTATTTTAGTTCATCATTAGGTTTTGCACAATCGTCCCAAACCTGTTCATCTGTGAAGCTGCCAAAGTATTCCACTCTAACATCACTGAAATTACTTACCGTTATTCAAACACTTGAAATTTCCTATGAATTTTACATATTCGTATGTAGGTTGCTCTTTTGGATCTATTGTTCCTCGCAGCATATGGCAACAGAATTCTAGCTGATTTTTTGCTGAGAAAAGAATAAACAAATTAATAGGCTACATGCTTGATGAAGCGCATAGGCAACATGAAATGGAAAGCAGGAATAATTAAGCTGCATACTTATTGAGATACTGTAAGTGTTGTGATTACAAATGGCTACACACTCTGCTTTTAAGTAGGGTGATATTAACTAACCTAAAGAAAAGGAGAACTCCTTTAGAATTTGTGCATGAAGGGCCTGAATGCTAATGACATAGAAACCCACTGAAAACTAGAGCTATTTTAAAGAAGTAGCTGCCCTAAACTTAAGTTTACTAAAGCGTGCACTTCCAAACCCCATTAGGCTACTATGTTTTTATTCTTGCCAACTGCTACAACTGTCTAAATAGGAGCTATATAATCAAGATGAACATTTCTAATACATGGGAAAGTCAGAGTGAAATGCAATGCAATGCTGAAAATTTTACTCTTGGCGGGGGGCACAACCCATTAAAAAGTGCTTCTGTTCTTCAGGGCTCACCCATATGTTTCTGCTGAAATAACATCAGAAGAAAAGAACTGATCACATGTGATATAAAATAGATTATTTTTAACACAACTACTGTACTGGTTTCATCTGGGGTAGAGATAATTTTCTTCAAAGCAGCTGACGTGGTGCTGTGTTTTGGATTTGTGACTAAAACAGCATTGATGACACAGGGATGTTTTCGTTACTGCTGAGCAGGGCTTACACAGAGCCAAGGGCTTTTCTGTTTCTCACGCCACCCCACCAGCGAGTGGGCTGGGGTGCACAAGAAGCTGGGAGGGGACACAGCTGGGACAGCTGACCTAAGGAATATCCCACACCATATGACGTCATGCTCAGTATATAAAGCTGGGGGAAGAAGAGGGAAGAGGGGGATGTTTGTCTTCCCAAGTAACCGTTATGCATGATGGAGCCCTGCTTTCCTGGAAATGGCTGAACACCTGCGATGGCAAACAGTGAACAAATTCCTCATTTTGCTTTGCTTTTGTGTGCAGTTTTTGCTTTACCTTTTAAACTCTATCTCAGCCCACAAGTTTTCTCACTTTACCCTTCTGATTCTTTCCCCATCCCACTGGGGAGTAAGCGAGCGGATGTGTGGGGCTGAGCTGCCTACCAGGGTTAATCTGCAATAACTACTTACATTTTAAGTATTCTGGTGTCAATGAATCACTTTCCAGCAGATGAGAAGACAATATTTTATAAATTTCTGAATGCTCCCCCTCTGGGATAAAATTAAATACACTCTGATCCACAAGATCAGACTGAAAGGAAAAGATTTAATAAGCATTAAACTAACGCAAGACGTACAATGTCACAAAACCTACTATTTTAATGCAAAACAATTCCACAGTTCAGAAGAACATTACTGACTCAACAAAGCCACCTGCTGGAATACACATGAATATTCTGCAGGAAAAAAATCTCACTTTGATCTGTCTTAATTTTGATATTGCGAACCATTTAATGAAAAACACTATGAACAGAGCAGATACACATACATGTTAAAGTACAAAGGAGCTTGTATTAACCTCCCTGGGATGCAACAATTCCAAGTAAAGGAGTATTTTAATTAGAAATTATCAGATGTTGTTCTAGGGCACTGTAACCTGTTGGTGGCATCCAATACTTGGAAATGGTATCTTGGACAAAAGCCAGCCCCTCCCTACTTCGTATCAGTTATTATGTTACCAGTAATTATACCAATTGCAACTGATTTTATGAATACTTTTTATAATCAGTTCTGCAACTACGTACACAAAAACGGGAACAACAGAGATGAATGCAATAAAATTGAATAAATGAACAACTGATTATATGCATAAAAGCATTTGATTAAGTATTCAGAAAAGGGGGATCACAGAATGTTTGTTTAGAATATATAAATCACACCTAAAAGAAAAGAACAAATGTGCCTCTGAGAACTTGGTAAATTCTACTAAAAAAAAAAAACAAACAACCAAAAAATCACTATTACCTGCCCATTTTAAAATTCTCAGGCTGCTATCATGCATACCTTAGGGGAATTTGTGTTTTGCAGAATCATTTCTTAAATATACCACTCCAAGTTTTACAAATTACTCTTATCACAGTAAAACAACTAGTCTTTAACAATAACTTGTCCTTCTCTTCTAGAAAAGAACTCACTGTTTCACTCAACAATTGTTTGCATTTTTGAGTACTAATCTGCCTCATTTAGAATAACATTATTCAAAGGTAACTTTAAAAACCAGAATGTTAAATTTACCAGTGAGCAACACCACCGACATTAAAGATGAGTGAATGTCATAAAACCCAAAGTATATACCTAGCTTAAAAAGCAGAACCAGTAGCAATGTATTTCTTATAGGAATTCTTTGGCAACAAAGGAGTAAAATTTTTTTTTAAGGTTTAAAAAATTTTTAAGGATATAGCTCTTTAGAATACTCTTCTGACTCATGTGGAGGCTGTGACAGATGTGAACTCTAAAGGGTCTCCTGCAGTCAACTGTGTTATTTCAGTTATGTTGAAGAGAAACTGAGACTAGCCTGGGTCTTCATAATCCTGCCTAACAGAGTGCCAATTGCATTCTGTACTTCCAAAGGAAATGTTTAATATAGGAGGCAGACCAGTAGGAAGGAGTTGTGATGAAGAAAAAGAAGAAGCATTAGAACAAAGCATATACCTGTTCTAGAATACCAAAAAGGCTAACAATTAATTAGTACTCATAGCTGAACACCATCCATAGACAAACTGATAAGTTACTGAAAGCAATTTGTACTTACTGGCAAATGTTCAAGTAAGGGAGTTATACTTTCAGACACATATATTATATTTCCATCTGTCATAATTGCTAAAAAAAAACCATCAAGAGCCTGAAATTAAACATAATGGGCAGTTAAATAAAAAGAATCAGAGGATATTAAAAATGTTAAGCTACATTCAACATGGAAAATAATTTAGACCAATTTTAGTTTAGTTTATTATAGAAAGGGAATGCCTTTCACTGCTAGAACTTCTTAGCCTTGCTTTTACACTATGAGCATTACAATTCCCACACTGTTCTGTTCTTAAATAATCTGTGGTTTCAGAAGTAAGTCCATATAAAGTTGGCTACTCTTTCCCCCACCTCCCACTCTGCCTGCCTTTAATTTTTAATCCCATCATCATTTTAAACAACAGAAAACTCAGAAAAATAAGCTAGAGACAAAAGTAAGAAGAGGTGGAAAAATTAAGAGAAGAACAACTAAAAGAGGAGGTGAAATCAATGAATTCAGGTAAATCTCAATATTCCCAATCTCAGTAAAAGAAACTTGTAGCAAGATTTTATTGAGACTTGAAAACTGAGATACAATTCTGACTGCTTTACCTTCTGCTTAACTCTAACTTATTTCTAATTAACATAACAACTATCTTTTATTTGAATGCTACCAAACATAAAAGCATGACAGAACTGTATTTCTAAATAGGCAATTTTAAAGCTCACATCTTTGAAAATATTTCTTATATTGTATTGTTCTAGCTTTACAGTCACCAGTTGCGGACACATATTTTGTAAGAGGGCTAGAGAAACACCAAAACCAGCTACAAAAAACCTTGAAAACCAGAAGCAACTACTTCACTAACTTGTTGGAAAAAATATGCAAATTTACCACAGAGGATTTTTCAAAACTTTAAGTACAGAAAATCAGAGCTTTTTACTTTTTAAATCTGTCTCTCAAAGAAAAGGTTTAACTATGGAATGAAAATAGAAAGTGCTTGTTCATTTACGTTAATAACTTTCATTTACCTATTATTAGAAATTGTTTCACTAATAAGACACAGGTGACTCATCCTCATTTCGAAGGAAATGATAGCTTATACTCAAAGTTTAGTTCTAGTTGTAATCCAACTATTCGTGTAAACTTCTTTAGCAGAGTAATGCTCACACAATTTTTGGAAAGCATAACAAGCAAAGAAATAAAACACTTTATTGCTCACAAGTCACGTCGATGTGTTGAGCCTTTTTTATAATTAAGATTTTAATTTATGCATAACAACTCTTTATTTAACTAGTACCTTCCCTATGTTGATAATTTAAAACATCCACTTTACTTTGACAGTAAATATGTTCACTTGTGGACTTGCTCGGTTGTAACGTTTTATGTAATTGAAAATGCAGTTAAACTGCTTTGCATTACACTGCATACACAGGAATTGTGACTGTTCATCTTCATGAAAATGTATAGTTACAATCAAAATTAGAAAAAAAAGTTATGTCATCAAACTGAAAAATTTCATAATGGAATGACTCCCTGTGAAGAAATATTCGACTCCCAGAAAACCAGAAATAATATACCTCTAACATTAACTGTGTGAACTCTTCATTACTAAGGAATGTCGGTTTCCAGTCCTGTCGAATCTCACTGGCATCCGATTGTGCAGTAATTTCTACAATCAAACATATATAGAATATAAGGATTCACACTTCCAAACGCTGTTATTTTCCCACTAAGCAACATATACACAGTAGGAAATAGCAGAAGGTTCTCCAGTCTCCTCTGTTGTTCATTCATTATACATAGATGTTGTTCCTTAAAAACAAAACATAAATGTCTTCCCCCCAAGTCATAATTAGATTTGTCCTCTCTTTCCTTCTATCCGTTCGTGCTACAGTCCTGCCAGACTTTAAGGTAATGCTGAAGTTAATGACAGCAAGTAATGGTTTTTAACAATGGAAAAAGTACTCTTTCCTCCGAGACTATAATAAAATGTTTTATTAGGAGTGTTGTTTTCAAAGATTTAGAAAGCCAAAATTCCTGATCAGTTTAGGTCATGAAAATGGCTAATCCTCAGATATCTTGGCCAATCCTGGTCATTCTAACCTTTGCACTAAAAATTGTCACTGTTCTCCTCTTCCCACTCTTTTCTGTAAAGAAATAGGTTACATTAAAAAAGGAGTATGTTTTCAACAAAGACTATTAAGAGCTGTATGACAGACTCCACTGCAGAATTACTCTGAGTCATATGCAGAGATGAATTTTGAATAGAGATCTCTGTAGGGTTTAAAATAAATATATAGATTAAATACCCATACATAGGTGAGAGAAAAAACAGCTGCTACGCAAAACCAGACACCAGGTTCTGAAAGCTGATGCTTCCTTATCAACTGATAACCGAAACAACAAGAAGTGAGACTGCACAGTACTTCAGTTTTGATGAGTAACAAGGGCATCACAGAAGTACTGGTTGTAATAACAACTTTGAACAAGTAGTCATGATGCAAGTATTTAGATGAATTGAAAGAACCAAACCATGTCTTTAAGGCTTTTGATTTCTAAAGGACAAGTCCGTACAAAGGCCGTAAGCTAGTTTGTTAGTTCAGATGGCTCAGAAAGCACAGAAAACCTGAAACTGAGTTAAATATGCAAAGGGCTGGAACAGTTCAGAATTTTGGTTCCCAGACTGAAGGGGTAAACCTTTACGACGGAGCTTTAGACTTAACTAAAAGAACTGTAAACAACACCAATGTCATGCAAAAAACTGGCAAGAAGCAAAGAGCTGCAAGGAGGGGGAAAAATATCAACAGATACGCCGGACCAGAATTTCCAATGATCAGATCTCAAAAAAGGCATAAATTAATCAGGCTTCTGCTATCTGTTTTGAAATGGTATCACAAAGCAGTAATAGTGGACTGGAAAAAAAAGAGTAACCGAAGTATAACCCCAAATCTAACTTTTCAGTCAGAACAAATATATTGAACACTTCAGGGCAAGTCAAAGGACATGGAAATGAAAAGCTCTGCCATCAAAGCAGAAGCAAAATTCAAGGAACTCAATGTATTCAGTCCACAGGATGCAGATAATCTCCACTTTAGAACTGGAAAAGTCTGATTCATTGGCTCATTCGGGTTCATATAAACATCTTACTTCAGAGTTAAAAAAAAAAGTCAGTCTGGCTACTGCAATAGAAAGGATTTATACTAAATAACAGCTGAAGTTCAGGCCTTTAACAAACCACTCTGAATTATCTTGCCCCAAGTACAGGTGTTCTTTTACACTTCCTGTAATTAGAACAAGTATGATATTGGAAAACAGAGCCAAAGTAACATGGAAAGAACTTGTTTCATCTGGTAACTTCAGAGAAATGCCTGAAAATTCTGGCAAAAAGTCGCATTCAAAGATAAATGGCACTGAGGTCACGTTCCTGAGCTCAATAGCAGACAGAGGAGCATAACCAAACTTGCACATTAAACTCCAGTCTTCAAAACCTGAATCTGAAGCAACTCTGCATCAGCACTGAACATCCTCAAAAGAAACTGCCAGCTGGGCCAAGATCTGTAGCATTTATCTGTGGGATGTATGAATATCAGTCTACTAGTTGCAATCATAAGCAACGAAATTCTTCAGTATTTAATAATTTTCACAAATTTCTTGTTTACAAATTCAAAGGAAGATGATAGGCAGCATTAGCCAAGAAGCAGCTCTCAGTAATATAATTTCAGTGTGTTTAGCCTGCTGGTTTTTCCCAATGAGAAACAGAATCCACGCTGGCCAATAACTAGCTGAGATAGTTCATCTGGAGCTGCCGCCAGAGTACCAAGCCTGGCCAATGTGGAAATGGTCCAGAAAGAACCAGAAGCTACGCAGTTAATCAAAACCTGGTGGCTGAACACAGTAGGATTTTCAACAATAAAGCAGCTAATCAGTGCTGAACAATTCATTTATTGCTAGGGTCACTCTGTTTTATTATAATAGATCCAAGCACCTCAGGAGGCAAAATATGCTTCTGACCTTTGCCAACATTTTGTCCAAAACATTTTAATGTAAACCAGTGCAGAGCAATGCTACCAAGTGCTGGCAGCCAGAGCATTAGAGACCTTAGTATGATATGTGCAGTCACACAAAGCTGCACCCTGTCTCACCAGGTGAAGGTCAGAAGTGCCATGCCCTAAAAGGCACCCATCTCCAGAGCTGCTTTTTCCCCCTTAATAATTATTATTTTAAAAAATAATCTCAGAAAGCACTTTGAAGAAAAAAGTATGACTGGTTGTTGGCTGGCTGACACACATGTCCATTCTACACTCTGTATTTTATGATAGGAATCATCAGTACAAGATAAAGTGATTTTGGAACAGAAACGTTTTCACAAAGGCCTTAGAACCTACAGAACTGTTTTTTACAGAAAAGGAGCCTTCATCCTGCTTTTCTTTTTGTTATGAGACAAATGTATCCCAGAGAATTAAAACAGCATAATCAATATTTAGTCGGCAAAAACCTGCAAACTTATGAATTTGCACACAAATTATTCCCCTCTCCCTTTCGATTTTAATTGTTATGTTTACCCTTTTAATGGCACATTCAGTACATGTCTGCTGCTACTTGAAATGTAATACTAATGGAAGACGCATGCTAGAGCATGGAAAAAATATTTATCATACCTTAACATACCTTAAACTGACACACATATTGTTGATCAATACACACCTAGGCATCCACATTGTACATAGTTTATTTTATAACCTTATAGCTGATTCTTTTGTCCCTACTGCCTTCTAGTTAGTATGCATGCTCAGAAATTACTCATGGAAACGGGTTAACTGTGAGAGAGTTCCTTTTCTTGAATTGTTAATCTTGTTTTTGGCAGTATGAACCACAAGGTGCCATATTAAGAACAAGTGTAGGAGCAAGAACAGGGATTTTTTATATACATAAATATCAAACAGCCATAAATAAGTATATGCTAGGTGGAAGAAATTTTTCATAACAGAAATAAAAATCTGTAATGAACTTCAGTACAACTTATCTGGGTATATCCCACCATCAGCTGATGCAAACAACCAGAGAAACAAAACACAGCAAGGATGTTCAAAGACATTCACTGTTTTGACATTTCATATGACAGTTTACAAAACAACAAACACATGATCAGGGGACTGAAGCATCTCCCTTATGAGGAAAGGCTGAGAGACTTGGCTTTGTTTAGCCTGGAAAAGAGAAGACTGAGGGGGGGATCTCATCAATACCTATAAATATCTAAAGGGTGGGTGCCAGGATTATGGGACTAGGCTCTTTTCATTAGTGCCCAATGACAGGAGATGGGGCAATGGGCACAAGTTGGAACACAGGAAGTTCCACCTCAATATGAGAAAAAACTACTTTCCTGTGAGCGTGACCGAGCAGTGGCACAGGCTGCCCAGGGAGGGTGTGGAGTCTCCTTCCCTGGAGACATTCAGAACCCACCTGGACGTATCCCTGCTCAAGCAGGGGGGTTGGACAAGATGATCTCCAGAGGTGCCTTCCAACCCCTACCATTCTGTGATATTCATTGGTTTATATATCAGTGGATGTGTCTTGAAAATGGGAAAGTTCGGCTAAAAGTATTTATATTTTCTGGGGTTTTTTTCCAGCTAGAAGGAAAAAAGAAAAAGCCCATGCTCCTGGCCTGTATGCCCACTGCATGCCACCCTCTCTCATCAAACAACCTACTCAATAACACTTGCTGGAGACCACAATGCCCTATCACCTTATCATCTTTGTTAAAGCGGCCAGTCCTGTAGATACCTGACATGAAGAGAGGGAGCAGTAAGTTCCCTTGGACTAGCTTTTTCAGTGATTTATCTTGCTTTATGTGGAACTTCAAGAAAAAACCCAAATGTTCAAAACAGTCTTACCTAAATATCAAAATAAGTACTTCCAGAAAGTACTTCCACTGAAATGGATCAGCAGTTTTCCTGTGAAGCAAAACTTTGACAACCTGCACCTGATGAAGCAACTATATTCTAAAGGACTCCATCTACCCAATCAAAAAAATGTCAAGGTTTTTTCAAATATAAATGCTTTTCTTTATGAAACAGACTTCTTTGACAACCATGGGACAAAAAGATATTAGTACTGGCTTTTGAAACATATTAGCAAAACCATAGTTGTATCTGCTACCTAAATTAGGAACTTAAGAATATCTTTCTTCAGGACCTCTTTAAATTTTTTTACAATTTCCTTAAAGGAGCCGCAAAGTTGTTAATGTTTTATGTACTGAGTAAGCATCATTAAAAAATTTAAGGATTTACACATTTTTTTTTATTTTATTGTTACAAATATTTACCTTTGTGCTTCCGTAAAAAGTCAATGCTCTTCTGCAGTACAGTGGATTTATCCATCTTCCGAGCATTACCTGGAAGCATGGAACCCAGCTCTTTGATAAGTACATTAAACTGATCTCGACGCTTCTTTTCAGACTTGTTTCTAGACACTCTGAAAAACAAAACAGAAACTGTTTTATAACAACTATAAAACTTTCTTGTAATAAGCTGCATAGTACTGCCACGTTCCTGATGCAAACAGCCCCTTAAGAATTTCTGCTGTGAGAACTGTAACAAAAACACCTAGTCCGTATCTCAGGCACCATTTTTGAAGAGTTGCTTCCTCCTTCTCATGGAGCGGTGCAGCTAAGCCTTTGGAATAAAGCTCTCTTTTAGAAAAATACAAGTCATTAAACCACATTTATAAATACACAACATCTCTGAAGAATAACAGTAAAATAAATGCTGTTGAGTAATATGGTTATTTATAAAAGAATCTCATTTTTAGTGTTTAGAAATCACCCTGGTAAGTTCAAGTGTACAAGTATAGGACATTTCTTAGCTTTAAATAACTTAAAACTTACCTTTTTGCTTTATCTTTGTCATCTTCTTCCACCAGCCCATCAAAAATGCTTCCATCATTTCTGAAAGAAACAAAAATAAATAAATGTTGGGAGTGTAAAATTTCTCTCTTGTGGATTCCAATCACAATGAATGGGGGGGAGAGGAAGAGGTCATTATTTATCATCTCCATTACATCAAGAAATCGAAGCACTGTTTTACTGTGATTTCTCACAAGGACCATCATCAATCACCTGAAGCCAAGTCTGCTCGAAGTTCTCCTTTTAGGAAATTTACTAAAGAAAAAGCCAAAAACCATTACATTTCTGACACATCTCAGAAGTTTTTTTTTTACTATTTCTAATGAGAACTTACAACCCTATGCAAACACTTAATTGAACACTAGTTAATTTTATTTTCCTATGTTCTTGATTATTTGCATTACCTTACCCTTTTGAAAACATGAGAGAGGACATATGTAATTTATTTTTACGTATTGGTAACTTCCATTCCAATCATTGGAAATATTTATAGTAAGAAAGTATATTTTTCTTAAATACTGAAGTATTATTAATGAAGACAGCTGACGAATATGTTATACTTCATCCATGTATGTAACTTTATAAATATACAATTAATATCAATGTTAAACCGTGACAGCAATTACTCATTATATTTACTTCTTCACCATGTATCATATAACTTTTCCTCAGCTTGACAACTGTCCATGTACTGCTAAAGACGTATTAAAATATTAAAATGAGAACATGTTTTCCTCTGAAGATGCCTCAGTATACTTCATACAACACCTTTGTTTCATTTCCTTTTGTTTGAACAGTAAAGTCAGAACTGATACACATTCTTCTGTTTTCCAAAACTGCTGTATAATGGACTTTCATATTTTATTTCTCTAACTTCTTCTGTCTGCTTTCAGTCTATTTAGTGCTGTCCACACTGACCTCTGCGTGTTCACCCTTAATTTTTTTATCCTAATGTTTCCTTCCCTTAAGGCAAGTAACTGTCCTTCTAAAAAGCTTAGGTCATCTCTCTGATTTAAAACTGATAAATCATCAAGCAACTGTACGTTACGATAAGCAGTGATGTTACGAAGTAACTATTTTGTATACTACTACAGAAACAAAGCCTTTAAAAGGAATATATTCAAAAGGCTGAAGTTTCAGTGAAATGCCACAAAACTTCACTAAAATTTACAAGTCTCAATCATTTTAGAAGTTTTACCCTTTGCTTTTATTGTTATTTATTTTGATTGGGTTTAATCTTCTGTAGATTTGATGCAAGTATAATTTCCTGAAGTTTCAAAAATGGTAATATACAGAATATTAAGGACAGATGTTCACCTAAGCTGCTAAGAAAGTCCAGCTCAAGGAATCAAGTAGAGAACATGTCTCAGCTATTACTTTTCCTTTGTAATAGGTTAACAGGTCACTTTACTATCACCTCCAGCACCCCATATCATTTAAATGTATTTGTTTTCCTTAAATATTGAAGTACTAAAAAAAAAAAAATCCAAGTACACATTAAAAATCAGCTCAGCTTGCATAGATGCTGTGCCACAGCTGAAAACAAGTAATACATTTTACGATTAATCTCAAGCAATAAAAATCATAATTTCCAATGACAACAGAAGAACACATCTAACAACTACCAAAATAACTTTGTCAAAAATAGCCAAAAACTCACTCCTCTTATTTTTTGCATAAACTAATATTCTGTATATATTATCCATAAGAAAAATACTACTAAAGGAAGTGTTGAACAGTATTTTCCTCTAAACTCTCAGTATCTATTAACATACCTGTCTGCAATGGAGCTCATTTTATGGGTACTTATGGTAAAAAACATAACATATCACACTTTAGTCTTGTGGTAGACATTTGTACGTTTGCCTGTAAGAGAAGAAATAATATCAAAATGTGACTCTGGAGGGGCAAACAAGTTCTTTATTAAAGCATACTGAAGTTTTCATTTGCTCTACAAGCTGCTCTTAAATCTTCCCCTCTCCTCCAACCTTCTGCTCTGCTCTCCTACCTTCTCTAATGGAGTCTCCATTACCATCATAACCTGGACCTTATTATCTCATTTTACATGACAGAGAGTTCAAGAGAACACTGTTTTATTAAATGCCACGATAAACAACTCTGGACTACACCAATATAAACCTTTTTCTGACTCTGACATCAGATACAACTTTTCATCTTTATTTTACCTTTTAACTAAAACACTCATCATTCTGAAGGTTGACCAGATGTAAAATACACTCCTCAGTTGTAATACGTTCTATTTAGAAATTGTGCAAAGTATTTGGGATATAGTATTTCACAGCTATAATTTATTTGTTACTATATTTTTTTCTTGAGCACATTGTTATAATAGACATGTGAAATGATAACAATAAGATACATATTAGACTGTGATGTCCATACTGTAAGAAAGTTAGTTAACCTGGCCATTTCATAAAGCAGTCACTTTATTAAAGTTTCAGCAGGAAGTTTTAGGTTTTCCAGCTGTACGTATGATTTTGAATAATGTGAATGAAATATTAATAGTAAGAGAAGAAATATAAAATTAAAATAAGTATTTAACTCAGCAAGTACCTACCCTTAGGTACCCAAAATTCACAAAATTACATAGGTTATGGAAAGACAGAAAGTCAAACATAAACCAGTACAATTGAACCTTTTTCTTTGACATAGAGAAGTCAGTTGTCAGAGGCTGCTCAAATGGAGCAGCAAGACTGTAACACTGTCAATGATTAAGGTACAACTGCATACAACAAAAAGTTTTATATTGAGCTGAACTTGTAGATCTTCAGGAATTTTTATTATGTTACAAACTTAATAGTAAAAAGGCATTGCATTTATTTCAAAGGAGCCGGTTTTAGTCACTTCAGTGACTCATAGTTTCTGAGAAGGAAGGATTTGCTTGTTTCTGAGAGTGCCAAATCCAGTGAAACTTGCAGTGTCAATACCACAAGAAATATGGCAGCAACTCCATGATCCACAGTCTGCAAAACATTCCGGGAAAATCTTATCCCAGTTTTTTAATATATGGGGAAACTGAGGAAGAAAGCTTATGTTTAACCAAACTGTCTCAGACTCTACAACAGCCACAAAAGATGCAGGCTTCCTTCACGAGACTGGCATTTTTGCCCACGAAGTTTCATAACCTGAGTGCAGCAGGAAAGTAAATGGGAGAGCTGTGCAGCAGCACAATCTCTTTCAAGGTACATCACAAGGTATGCATGTGGTTTTGCCCAAATGCCCCATGAGCCCTCTCACCCACTTCTTCAGTTAATATGACTCAACTTTGCCTTGCCTTTACTCTCCAAAATCTAGTTCTCTGAAGACACACTGGAAGCCAACCACTCCTTCACTCCAATTCTTCAAACCAACAATTGCATTGGCCATACTGACAAATTAAATTCCCCAAATCAGCTGGCCAAGTTTTATAAAGTAATGGAGTTGCACTATTTGAAAACCAGCCAGAAATGGCACGAGGAAAGTAAATTATGAAGTATTTGTTTGAATTTTTGTCAAAAGCATGCAGCAACAGAAGGTTGCTCAGCAGTAAAAGCAAAACACCATCGCTGGCATGGAATTAAATTTAAAATCAAGACACCAGTTAGAAACTTGTTTTCATTTAGATTACATAGTATGCACTAATACAGGTATGCACTAATTACACTTTTAGATCTGTGTTAATTTTTAAACAAATTTGGTACCTAACATTATAGGCAGCAAGAGTAATATGAAATTCTGAAGGAAAAATGATATATTGTTCCCTTAACCTGTAAAAAATACATATACAGCTAACTACAGAAAACTTTCACCCCTGACATAACTGACATCTTCACATCAGTTGTATGTAAAACAACGTAATAGTACTTTCACTTTAACAAAGCACTCGATTTCTACAGTTCAGTAGAATCATTCACTTGTTACCGTATACAAATCCTATGTCAGAACTGGCAACTTAGATTTGGTATCCAAGACAAATAGTTAAAAGAACTTAAAGACTACAGGAGATGCGCCTGTAGTGCATTTGTTTCTCACTTTTCAAGGTCTGACCCTTCTGTCTTTGCATCCGAATTTGAAAGATGCTGAACATTCTCAGTGCTTATACATGCCAATGGATAAGACTGCAGAGATAATTCAGTGAAACCAGTCAAGTTTAAAGCAAACACTGCAGAAATCAAGGACTACATCTATTTCCAAGATTCAAATTCAGCTGTGTTCTGGAGAACAAAAGGCACTACTTAACACTGCTACTCTGCCCTTTAGTGTTGATAACTGAAAGACATAGGAACCTTATTAATTACAATTTTACCTTTTACACTTTCGGACTTGTTAAAGTATGAGGCTTAGGGATGAAACCTGATTCCTCTGAAGAACAATGTGGAGTTAGCTTTATCTTCTTCTGCAGAAAAGCATTAAATTCTGAACTGTGAAAAAATAAAAAAGGAGAGGTTTAAAATCAATGAGTTTTAAAATGATCACTTTTTTTTTAATAAAAGTGAAGTAATCATTCCAACAAGAGTAATTTTTAAATGCAATAGTCTGCTTATTAGAAATATCTCAAGTATTTCACTATCCGCATTCACCTTGCTTTTCTCCTTGATAAGCAGAATATTCTGACACAATTTCGTCTCTGCTTTAAGCTAACACTTTATGCTTTTCTTTAATCTTGACACCATTTTTACTTTTGAATGCCATATCACTCACACCATCCACATCTTCACTTCCACTTGCTACCTTCAAAGTATATCTTTATACCATTTTAAAAACCTTTTCTGCTGAAACTCTTATTTGGGCCTCTCCTGGCTCTCCCTGTTACATCTTCTCTTCTCTAAGTCTCCAAAATTGCCACTCTCAGGACTCCAAAATCTGTGAAATGCTGCTGGCAACTAGCAAAGATGCCCAGCTGCATTATTGCTACTCCCTCAAACACAGCCATTAACCCCTTCTTTCAAAACCCACTACAAAAACACTTTCAAGAATGTATTGCAAACTTATCTCACAAATGTACTTTTTCCATAAAAAAAACCTCAGCACCAGTATAAGTGATCACTAAATTCCAGTCTCTTTATACCATTACATTTCATTTATACAGTTTCTTGCCTTGAACCATACTACTTTCCACACTTCAAAGTTACATGAAATCAGTTTTTTCTCTCATCTTTATCCTGTTTCTATCTGCCTTGTTTACTGTTCTTAAAATAAAACGTATTCACTACACAATGTACTTGTACGACTTCTGAAAAAAAATTATTTTAAAGCATATTAATTACTAAAAAGGAAGGTGGGATATAAAAACTAAACCTATGCTACTCTTAAATTCGTTAATGGAGTCTATGGACAACACCAGGATTATCTCTTATTTGATTAGAAAAACTAAGTTTCTCTTTCCCCTGCACCTAACAGAGGTTCTCAAGTGGTTAAAATACAGATGCAAATATTAACATAGGAAGTTAAAGCATAGCAGAACAATCTGCCAACAGAAGAAAAACAATTACAGCATGATTCAGTGGAGCCACTCGTTCTTTTCTGGCCAAACAACCTGCTGGCCCATTGACCTACTTTTTTAGGCGCTTACAGCCTCCTCTCCTATTCTGTTTTGCTCCTTTTGACAAGTGCAAACATTAATAGTGACAAAGAGTCCCATGGAAGTCTCGGTTACAGAGACTGCAACATGAAACCCGTGTTTTTAAACTGCTTGGAGTTAACAACTCTGCCAGCTCTCACCCAGCTCCTAACAGAGTTCTAATGAGGAAAATTTTAGACCTCATCTCTGCGGTATGTAGAGGTGCATTTTTTAAAAAAATCAGAACTAAACACTTAAGATAAACACCACAGGACTTAAGCACAAAACGATATTTGATCATGCCCAAAACTGAATGAAGGAAGAGGAGGGTTTTAAGGACACTTCCAAAAGGGATTTTAAGATGAGGAGGAAAGGAATGTTTATGTCATAAATGGCCATAAGCAAGCTTAAACCAGACCAAAAGGAAAGCTAATCACAGTGGAAAAGCTTTTGTAACCAAACCCACATAGATCCCTAACTCAGTAGAAATGGCATGCGTGTGAAAGCCAGAAGAAAGGTTAAGACGCCTACACACCAGCATTGTCAGCCACAAGTGTTCAAAGGTCATGGGTCTGTCTCTACAGTTCATGAGGTTTTTTTTTAATACAATGAATTATGTGTATTTCTCTCTAGATACTATGTCTTTTGTACACATTCAGTGCATGTTTTCAAACTAGAAACTTACTATCTTTAAGAATGCTGAAGCCCTCAAAATCCTTAGCTGCTGCCATGGATATACAAACTATTAATAAACAACATTGCTCAATCTGTAGCAAAATCACAAAAACTAGCAACACTGCATATGCTGACTTACTACTCACAGAGAAACAGTTAGTTTTTGGGTGCCAAGTTATTGCTCGGCCACAGAAACAAGGTTCTGAGTAAGTCATAGGATAAAAAGCCACTGTGATGGTTTTGCTTGGGATAGAGTTAATTTTCTTCACAGCAGCAAGTAGCTGTGTTTTGGATTTGTACTGAAAACAGTGTTGATGACAGAGATGTTTTCGTTACTGCTGAGCAGGGCTTACACTGAGTCAAGGCCTTTTCTGCTCCTCACCCCACCCCACCAGCGAGTGGGCTGGGGGTGCACGAGAAGGTGGGAGGGGGCACAGGCAGGACAGCTGACCCCAACTGACCCAAGGGATATCCCATACCATATGACATCATGATCAGTATATAAAGCTGGGGGTGGAAGAACAAGGAAGGGGGGGACGTTTGGAGTGATGGCATTTGTCTTCCCAAGTAACCGTTACACGTGATGGAGCCCTGCTTTCCTGGAGGTGGCTGAGCACCTGCCTGCCCATGGGAAGCAGTGAATCAATTCCTTGGTTTGCTTTGATTCCATGTGTGGCTTTTGCTTTACCTGTTGAACTGTCTTTATCTCAACACATGAGTTTTTCTCACTTTTACTCTTCTGATTCTCTCCCCCATCCCACTGCGGGGGGAGTGAGTGAGCAGCTGCGTGGTGCTGCGTTGCTGGCTGGGGTTAAACCACATGAGCTACAATCCAACCTAAGGTAATTGTGAAAAGTTCACACCATCTGATAGAACATTCCCTGTTTTAGACTGAAAGAATTTCAGTAACATCTGTCCAGTGTTATCAACAATACTGGTATGCATGCTGGTGATATTAAGTCCTAGAAACAAATACAAAGATTGAACAAACTGTGAAATTACACTACAGTCTTGCTCATGATAGATGTTCTGTCAAGACAGAACTGAAAATGGATGGGACACTAGACACTGTATTGTCTGTACTTAATTTTGTATATAATCAGTTACTGAAACCCTTAGGTCTCCAGCACTTCAACATAAAGACAGCATGGCTAAATATTTTTGAGGAAGAATCAATATTGCCCTCATATTGTAAAAAAGACTTATATAAAAATGTCTTGATTTTAAGTAATATTTTCGTGACTTTACAGATTACAGTGCTCAGACAGAATTAATGCAAGATGGCATGTATTATTAAGACAAATAATTTCTCCCAGGAAAGATCCCAGGAAAAATATAGGAAACAATACAGTTTTCCGACACTACAGTTTCTGCAAACAGAAACAGATTAACTTCTTTAATACAACCTGATCTCTGTGTCATAACCCTATTTTGCCAGGGGAATAGACTAGTTATTATAATCACTGAGGACAAGCTTTAGAGATCTTGTTTAAAGAATCAAAATCACAGCACACCAGTCTGCACTTCTTCAGCACCCGATGCCCCAGCAGAGCTTTAACACTAGTTACATACCAGGGTAAGCAAGCCGAGGAGCAGAAAAATCACACTGTGAGCAAACAGCTGAGCAGAACCTGACTCCCAACATAAGCACAGCACCAAAAGTCCTATTCACTACACAGATTCCGAGGATATTTATAAACCACCTTGATAGTACTTTCCGTGAGCACACAAACATTTGTTTCTGATAACCTGGATTATGAACTTTGGGGATTTACTGTACTGGGACATGCCACTGTAATGGGCAAACAGAAATCCATCCATTATCTCATTTCCAGAATAGTGCATCACCATCACTCATGTTTTCCATTTTGGTCTTTGCTGCATAGATTTACTCCCAGCCCAACCATTTTTCTCTTTAGCTTTTTCTTTTCTGGAGGTGGGGTAGAGGGAAGGAGAAGGGGAATAATTTATTTTGGTTTAGTTCCTCTCTAATAGCCATAGACTTCCACAGAGAGCGAGAGATGTTTAGACAGGCAAACCATAACCTGCCCTCTAATCAGATATAGGCTGGCCTAATAGAACAAGCCAGCAGGTTTTGAGGTATTTGCTCCTTTGCTTGCAATAGTATACTCACCAACAGAAAGCAAATTAGGATAATCACTGATTGATCCCTTCTCACTAATCAAAGGCTATGTGTTAAAACATTGTGTTTTTAAAACTGACATATGTCTCCTTCATTTTCACCTCAAAATAAAAAAAAGGCAAAACAAACAAAAATAGCAGAAGATAGGGCTGAAAGGAATTTGAAGAAATGCTGTCCAAACTTTGCAGCTGAAAAGGTTATCCTAGCAGCTGGGAACGGTCATGTATTGCAAACTATTCTCTACCATGTCAACAAACCAACTGCAATCTTGGTCTGTACTTGTGCAGAAGAGCTGACACACCCCAGAAATGACATTTTCTGTAGATAAACACACTCTAACAGCAGGTGTACATCTTAGCCTACTTCACATGAAAACAGAGTAGAAGAGGGTTGCTTCTAGTGCAGACATCCAAACAACTTGATCCCAAGATGGGCTTTTAATAGGAAAACTTGTGAGTGGACAGGAGTCCTGGCAGAACAGCTTGCTCAGGGCCATTACCTTTGCAGGGAGCAGACAAAGCCACATCTGTGTGCAATATAATGACAAAAAGGCAGCAGGGCACGTGACTGGTGGTGCACGTTACCATTATCAGAATAACTCATCCAGTCTCAAGTCTGCTCCTGAGGAACTTCTGGAAAAGTGGCTAAAACCAAGTGGTCCATGGGAGAGATGAACTGCCTGGTAGGAGGCCTGTTCTGGTAGTGCTCAGCAATATCACAGATTTAGTTGAGCTATAAAGGCACTTGAGAGAGTGCATACTATTTGCCCACAGACCTATTTGTACGTAGTCCAAATAAACAGCGGCAGCTGGAAAGAGCCTACAGATCACCATGAGCAGGAGAGAACATAGCAACCACAGAGGTAAAAAGAGGTTACATTATTAGGAATGGTTTGTCACACAGATGGGTCCTTGTCTACTCCCTGCAAAGGTAATGGACCTAAGCAAGCTGCTCTGACAAGTCTGGTTAAAAGTCACCATAAATAAGATCCTCATAGAAACATGGATGATGAAGATTACAGGAAAAAGCAATTTTGTCCTGCATTCTTCATGTATTAGACCATCCTGCCACCAGGAGAGAACTTTGCTCTGTAACTCAGGACTGAATGCAGTTTGCAATTTTCATCTCTCTACCTCACGGTTAAAGGAAACACCTCTCTCTACCTCACGGTTAGAGGAAACACCCCTGCCCACCTGTTCCAGATCATCTGGGGTGATTTCTGCTCAACCAGCTCTTCTGCTACCACCCTTCCGCTCTTCTCTGGAGTCTGCATCTCCTTCCTCTTCCTCACCACAGAGAAAGGCCCACAGCTCTCTTCCTGATAGGGTGTAGCTCTAATCTTAGTTCAGACTGCAGTGAAGATAAGTGCAAGAAAGCTGTAAGATGCGTCTGACTCTTCACATGGGCTATGTAGGAGCCTGCGCATATCTGTCCACATACCCCACTGATCTGGCCTCTGACTCGCTGATTTGACTTCTCGCTGATCCTCAGATCTGCCTCCTCACCGGGAACTTGCTGGCCATCTGGGCACTTGCCAGATCCTGGCTGCTCTCCCCTGGGAGCAGCCTGCCCCTCCACCGCCCTGGGAGCGACCAGGACAGTGCTCAGCAGATTGCCAGGCTTCTAACAAAACTGGTCCTTGACAGTGGGGTGCTGAACCACTTACCAGGCTTTTTTTCCCCTCCCCATCCCTTTCCAGGCTGTTTGTATTATCTTTGCCTTCTAGGATCCAAATTAACTGCATTTGGAGATAGCTGAGGTGTTGCTTATGCACTCTGTTCAAATTATTAACAAAGATTATTAAAATAAAGTCATTATAATACTGATTTTCAGAGTTTGTCAGTGAACCCTCTCCATGTTTCGGAAAACTGTAAAGGATCATCAAGAAAGTACAAACCTAACTAAGTTTGTAAGATAAATTTGAAAGGCGGTGTTTAATGATCAGGCCATCAGAAACAATTGCTATTCTTCCATATTCTAATTTAAAATATTTGCTCAGTCCTTTCTATGCACAGTTCCTCACTGGACATCCCCTTCCTCCAATAACAAAGCCGTAAGTGTGGCAGAAATGCTTGTAAATCCTGTGCAACTAGTCTGTACAAGAGAAAGACTGTGGCTACATGTTAGGTGCCACTTGCACCTGCTGTTACGTATAAGACTCCACCCTGCCCCTTGTCACCCTCCTGTGGCTTTTACTGGTGGAGCACACCCCTTCAGCTCCAGGCACGCACTGAAGTAGATTTGTGAAACGATGTGTCTAAAAGAACCCACGTATCACACAGTTTTAAATAAAATCGTTATTATCTTGTTCTTATTAAAAAGCGTGGCTTCATGTACCTTTGAAAATTGGCACTGCTGAGGAACAGTACCCCTCTGCAAAGAGGAGCAAGAATCTCTTAACTACATCTGCCCACTCCTGGATCTGTAACAGGGAACCATGGGTTAGAGTTAAGAGTATGCATTGTGTTTGCACATCTAAAATACAATTTAACTCGTAATCAAAGCCTGGCTGAAATATACACCTACTGCCTCCTTAAATGGTGCTTAACAAAAAAAACCTCAGTCCTTCACAACATGAGTTTTAATCAAGAGAACCTAACATGTTAGAGTTATAATTCAAAACTGAAAATCTTCACATCTCTGTAAATCTCCATTTCCTTTAATGGGATTCTGAGCAGAAACAACCTGCACCCAGCCAGCTCAGGGACAGATCCCAAATTTATGCTCACTGCACTGTGGAAGAAGTGCTGGAGATGGTTTAAAATCTGGAGATTCTGCTATCCTCTCTCACAGGAGGAACTCAAACTTGGTATATTTTACAACGAACAAATAAAATCCCAGCTTCCTTCTTCCAGTCTCTTAAATAGAACTGAGAAGGTAGAGAATTTACAGGGTTTTTTTGGAAGTTCAAAAGGGGAAAAAATACCACACACACATGCTCACAAATTTAAATTCCCACTGATTATTACTAATCATCAAGTGAAGATAATTTCTCAATATTAACAGAAATTTAAGGAAAAAAACCTTTAAAATATGGTACCAAAATATCTATGCTGGAGCCTGGAGTTAACACCACTTTGAAATGATTCATCCAATTACAAATATGCATATTTCTGAAACAGAGCATTAACAATTTAAAACGTTTTGTATCAGATACAGATGTTACTTTAAACAACAATTTGTCTGCAATGGTTTTTCTCAGAGCTTAAGTAGTACAAAGGATACTAATACATCTAACCAAAGAGGAAAAATTAAACACACTATTCCTTACACTGAAAAATATACATGAAAAATCATGGAGAAATGAGACAAAGAGTTAAACATTGCTTTCCCTCTACCCCAATAACAAGAGGGAAGAATGTCTAGATATAGGAAGTAAACTGATTTTTGAAAACTGTCCTAGAGAAAATTCATTCCCAAATTCAGGAGACAAAATTATTACACGTTCAATGCAGGAAAACACCAAGTAAATTCTTCTTCCATTCCATACAAAAATTACTGCTTGGTGTTGATAAACTCATGTTTAAATTTAGAAAACGAGACTTTACAATTATTATTACTGCACCAAAAACAAACACTCAGCTATCCACTACAGTTAATCTTGAAAAAAACATGAACCTACATGTTAGGCGAGCATCTTAAATGCATGTCTGTGTTGCAAGGTCGGAAAGGTAGCTAAAAAGCAGGTTTTGAAATTCACACAAATGAACCTTTCCAAAATTCTATCCTACACCAGAAAAATCTACCCAATGAAGACTTATTAGCTTTTATATCCAAATGAATGCTTACACTTTTTACATATCTCACTACTGCATTCTAAAATAGTCAGAAATCCAAGAAGTCAACAGATAGCCAAGAGGGCCTGTAAGAAGTTACACAAGTTATTTCTGCATCCAATGCCTTTACAGTCTATTTAGGAGAAATTTTAAGGATATAGCTATCAGTCTTAAATTAGTTTTCCTTGATTTATAATCCACCTTACTTTTTAAGGGACAACCAACTATTTAATATCAACAGCTTACTGCTTTAAGATACCATTATCTACCACATCCAAACATCAAGAAACATTTTACTGCTTCTCAGTTACACACATTAAAAAGGCGTAGAAGGGGCAGAGGGGAAGTGGCATGCCAAGCCAGACAACTCAATGAAATGAACTCAAGGTTTTGGGGTTTTTCAGGGGTTGGGTTTTTTTTGTTTGGTTGGGGTTTTTTGTTTTGTTTTTGTTTTGTTTTTGTTTTTGTTGGTTGTTTTGTTTTTTTAAACAGGAGACAAAGACTTATTCCTAACTCATGGACTGGGAACCCACCTAGGATGTGGGAGTAACAGACTAAGTACTTCCTCCAAATCAGTCCTCAGGTGAAGAATTGTCACACATAAGAAAGCAAGAACAATATATACATAGATCATGCAGGTAACTACATGGCTACAGATACTAGGCACTTCACACTCTAGCAGTTATATTTGTAAGCACTTTTATCAAACTCCTTGGTCAAGCTGAAACTTTTCATGTTAGCCTTTGATAATTACTTTGAATGCTCATTTCCATACCCATATTAAACTCCCTCTCTTCTGCTAACATTAGTATCCATGATCACACAGTTAACACAGCCTAAAACTAACCCAAATATTGTTTCCTTCAGCTAAATCAACTAAATTTGTTGCACCATATGGCTGCTCAAAAGCTGTGTTGGCACAGGGGAAGGGGAAGCAGTGAATCACCAGGTTAGACATCTTTTGGCAACAGTGCCATTTCATGCTGACCTACGCCATGTGTTAAATTACTACCAGAGAACAAAATTAGGAAAAATGACATTCAAATTTGTGCTAAAAGAAACAAGTGTTGTAGCTACTACTTGAGAGGTCTGCTTTATATTTAAATGAAACATCTGTATTTTCCCATCCATTGCTGCATCTTATGTGGCAACCCGCGACAAATGAAATTTCTGGACAGAATGAGATTTGCTTATATACGCTGACCCAGACTCATGGGTCAGCTTCTGGATATGAAAACAAATCCAGAACTCAGCCTTAGAGTCAATGGAAAACTCAAGCAAGACATAAAGCACAGGAGTATATATACCTGACATGTTGGTAAGTAGTTATCAACCTATCTATCAAATAACATGTGAATTAGCAGGAACCGTGACTGTTTTAAGATGATCCCCAGTACAGATAATTATACAAGGGTATTCACCTAAATGAATAATATGAAACTAAGTAAATTTAATGAAAGAATGATTTATACCAACAGCAGGTATTTGTAACTCTTAGAATTGTACAAGTGTACCGAACAGACACATATAAAAAAATATTAGACGGTTGCTAACAGCAACACCCAGGAAAAAGTGACAGGTGTTTCAGAAAGCTAATATTTAATATGAAACTTAATTATCCATCTCATGCAGAAATGCAAACATGTAAATAAAACACTTAAAATATTTAGTGATGGGCATAATTTTTTTTCCAAGTTGATTGCACAATCCTTGATTTGTGCAGCTGTGGAAGCGCTTCTGATGCTTAGATTTCCCAGCATGGGTGACTCATGCACAGCTAAATTATTCTGTAAAGCCTTTGTGAAGAGTGGACTGTTTGACTGCCTGAAGAACAGAAGTAGGCAGTGCACTTCACTGGAAAGCGTCTTCAAAAAGAAAGAAGTGAGACTTCACTTGCACATTTCCATAAAATGAGAGAGTAGGGAACATTTTAAGGTCCAACACGAAGCACAGACCAAGTCAAAAATTATCAAACAAGCAGCTTCTCCTCCCTGCCTCCCACCCCCCCTTTCCCCTAGAAGTCCTGCATGTCATCCTGGAGACCAGAAAGTGGTAACAAAAGAAAAAAGAATGATGTAGTAGGAAAACAGAACAGAACAAAACAAGGGAAATGCTAGTGGATGGTAACTTCAGTGTGTTCAAAAAATATGTGGCAAAATACACTTCTGTATTAGCATGCTTACTGTTATGCTCATAAGATTAACAAGACTTAACAAAAGTAAAGACTTACTTTTCTAAAATTCTGGTCTCTGCCAGTGGATCCTTCAGTGTTTTCCCCAATACAACACCTGTCATAGAAAAAGAAGTTAATACATTAAATAAAAACTCAGTACTATAGTTACAGAATTTCAAATGCCTGCATTGCACTACTCCTTAATTTCATTAAAAAAAACACTAGAGATACTCTTTTTCAGAACTTTCAGTATAACAATCCAGGCTCAGCTGGAATTACAGTGATTGCAAAACCTGAGATACAGGACAAGTTTTTCATATTACAGAGGCAACAAGTGCCTTAACAGGAAAGGGAAAAAAACCAAAACAAAATAAAAAAGTTTTGCAATTGATGCAGAGAGGAAATGTCTTAACTGTTGCCCTGGCTAAAGAATGGACAAAACCAAGGCAGAAAGACTTCACTTTTCTTGTGCCTGGAAACTATTTGCAAAACACTTTGTAACGACTTTTGGGGATCCTTTTACCACCCTGCTATAAGCAAGAATCAAAAGGAAAATGGAACATCAGCCAACGTTTAGTCAATAATTGGACTTGATCAGGCAGGAAAGAAAGATGGTGCATTATTTTAACAAAAGGGATAGTACTGCATGAACTAAGCAGAAACAGCTATGCAGCAACAAAGCATATGAAGTCAACTCTAAATTTAAGGTAATTTTACTGTAATCATTCTGCATAAATATTCTTACAGATATCGAAATAAAAAAGGAAGAACATCTTTACTGAAGTATTCAAATATTAGAGCACTGAACATAAGTGAATTTCTGAATGTTCAGTAAACACTGTTCAAAGGAAAACCATAGTTTGAAGTAGCACTGTTAACATCTCACCAACTGGTTTTTTAGCATTCTGTGTTTCTAAAACATTATCGATTTATGTAGGTATTAAATTTGGTCAAATTCTTTCTTCGTTCTCCTGAGCAGCAGCAGCATGCACTCCTCTGTGGCTTGCTACTGACACAAGTAAAAACTTTCAGAGCTTGTGCTGACTAAGCGAGTCCAGAAAACCTACTGACTTCACCTTCTGAGGGTCACCAGAGAAGCAGCAAAAGCAGGCTAACAAATTCCTTGTTTCCATAGATCAGCATGATCTTCAAAATGTTGGTTCTTTTTTTTAAATGAAAGCTTTCTGGACCTTGCAGACTAAATCAACACTCATAGCAAAAATTCTGTAAATTAACTCCCATTCCCTCAGCTCTTTCAAAAATATTTTAAGATCACGATATTGACTGGAAGACATAAAACGTACAATAATTGAGGAATTCCTAAGCCCAGCTTTTTTAAGCTTTGCTGCTACCATGTTTGAGATAAGATTAGGTAATGGGGAAGAAAAAAAATGTCACAAATTCAGGTCTTTTTAATATTTTGGGAAATTCAGGTTCTGCCCTGATACTTTCATATAAACTTTTTAAAAGTTTCAAATGAGTCCTCGAAGTCATTTACATTGATGAACTATTAGTCCTTTTTACTATCGACAATACTCAACACAAAATCATATCAACTACTTGGGACCATACTCACTACATTTATATGACTGTAAACTCTTTTCCTCAGCTTTTTTCTTTTTCTCTTTTACTACTTCTCCAGCTTTTCTTTCACAGAATGATCGGACCACACTGTTTCTATCTACCAAAACACATGTCTCGGTATGCTTACTTCTTGCCCTTCAAAGCCTTCTCTGCATTCTCAAGTTCTCAACACCTCCCAAATTAGTACAACGATATGTTATTTGCAAACATTTAGAACCTTCCCTTCCAGGTCATTACTGAAGATGCTAAAATTATCACTGCTTAAAAGACTGTCATCTCAACTAGCAAGTAGGACCTAGTTAAAAAAATCAAGTTGCACTAGAGGTATTTTACAATTAATATTTTAAATCAAAGCAAATGTGGTAATCCACCCCTTATAGGCTCTTTTCCCATTTTATTAACAGAACCTAACTTAGATCTTCCAAGTACTTAAGTCCTGAAAAGTAACATTAAGAAAGTATTTATAAAGGCATTATAGCTACTCCAATTTTCAATTAATATATCAGTTATCAAAAAGTAGAACTATAATCAGGTTTTACTTTCAATGGCAATTCTCTTCTGTTCAGAACATTGTGAATATGGTTTCAATGACCTAGGATCCTGCTAGTCGCCTATTTAACACTGGTATTGAGGAATTGGATTCCAAAAGCTATCAATATTTACAGGAAATCCTGAAACTAGTACAAAAGACATGTTGAGGCCACATGCTAGGAGGCTAATGAGAACAGCAGTATTGTATGCAAGCATACATTAAGACTTGAAAGAGTTTAGTTATGTCTAACACATTAAGAAATACGCAAATAGAGTGAGAATGAAATATACGCTTCAACATAACTGTGCAATATTCGTAAGACAAGATTACTTCAAATAATCAGGACTCTTCATAATGTGCTGGCTTACAGTTCTCATGATTTAACTTTCAACATTTTTCTTAATTTTAAATTGAGGCTTGTACCTGTCTCAGTGAGGCCTCCTCCCAAAGCATATATGAAGCAGCTAAGTACTAAATTTTGATTTTTACCTAATGCATTGGGTTTTTGCTAGCTAAAGTGCTACATACACACGTGGCAGTAATAATCGCTCTATTAGAAAGGACTGTACAAATTGAATGGAGATGTTTAAGCATAGGAAAATAAAATATGCTAGCTTTTGTTAGCAAGTGTGCAAGATTCTTGTGAATCTCTAAACTTAAAATTACACAGGGCAGATGGGGAGAACTCTTACAACTGTTACTTCAAGATAAAATGAGTTAACATGGGCAACTAAATATTACCTACATTTTCAAAACCTTAACAACTGCCACCTACAACCTCAAATTGAGGAATTGAGTCCAGGGCGGGGAATGGAAAAAAAAGAAATCTGTCCTGATTGGTTACAGCTCAATGCACAGAAAGACTGTAAGAACTGCAAACACCTATAAAGACCATCTCTTTTTCATTTTTTTTGTCTTGATTCTACTTAATGACTACAATAAAACACTGGCTTGGTTTTTTAAATGCAGATGAGCAGCTCAAGCAGAACACATGGGGTGGGAAGTATACAAATTCGAGAATTCTATAGAAAAATTATGAAATGAAAGAAATCAGATGATTCCCATTTTTAACAATTTAAGAATATAAGCAGGGAATAAAAACAGACTAAGCAATCAAAATTTCAGAAGGCAGTTATGATTTAGCAATTTGATTTACTGTGACTTGTAGCATTTATCTGTTTTCTCAACAGTTATTATTAACAGAAGTTGCAAAGAACATTCATGGCACTTTGAAAGCTGTAAATATTAGCACTGAAACTTATGTACCTATTCTACAAATCCAGTTATATCACAGATGATAATTGCCCTTACCTACTGACTTATAACCAAAGTGAACAATTTTGGCTACGTCTCCATTAGCAAGTAATCTGGAGCAGCAGAAATGGATCAGTAGATCAAAGCAGCTGGTGCTGACACTCCTACGCTAGGTGTTCAAGAAAGCTTATTTTGCATTAGATTTCACTTGATCTCCAGAAGCACCACCACCATCACACTGGCCATTCGAAGTTTTTCAGGGATTTAATAATTGACTCAGACCTGTACATCCCCAACAGAGACAGAAGGGCGTTCCGCACCTGCAGAAGAACTTAAAAACTAGTTTTCTGGGAAAGACATATAGTTCAAACACCCTGAGCAAGTATGTGGTATGGGGACATAATTGAGAGATTTTCTCCAAAACAATATTAATGATCCAAATAAAAATGGTAATACATACACTGGAATTTTATCCTACTTTTCTAAACCAGGCTAAGCAAAGCAGGTGTCATCTCACCAAACAGAATATTTGAGGGCACTGAAAGACTCTAGAAAAATTCACAGTATCACACAGAATCCCAGGTTGGAAGGGACCTCAGGGATCATCTAGTCCAACCTTTCTAGGAAGAGCACAGTCTGGACAAGGTGGCCCAGCACCCTGTCCAGACGACTCTTAAAGGTGTCCAACGTGGCCAAGTCAACCACTTCCCTGCGGAGATTATTCCAATGGTTGACTGTCCTCAATGTGAAAAATTTCCCTCTCATGTCCAATCGGAATCTCCCCAAGAGCAACTTGTGCCCATTCCCCCTTGTCCTCTCCATGTGAACCTCCATCTTCTTTGTAGCTACCACTTAAGTACTGGTACGTTGTAATGAGAGCACCTCTAAGCCTCCTTTTCTCAAGGCTGAACAAACCCAGCCTACCCTTGTATGGCAGGCTTCCCAGTCCTTTGATCATCTTGGTGGCCCTTCTCTGGACCCCTTCCAGCCTCTCCACATCCTTTTTGTATAGCAGGGACCAGAACTGGACACAGTACTCCAGGTGTGGCCTGACAAGCGCTGAGCAGAGTGGGATGATGACCTCTTTATCTCTGCTGATGATGCCCTTTTTGATGCAACCCAGCATCCTGTTGGCCTTCTTGGCTTTTACTCCTAACTCCTCACCACAATGAAATTAAGAAAAAAGGAAAAAAAAAGGAGAAAGATCGTAGTACATGGCAACCTATTGGCTACCACAAAAAACTCATTTTCCTTATTGCAGAATTCAGCAGAAGACATAAAACTGGATAACCCTATCACTTTGGCTTCATTTCTCTTTGCTTGCTTTCTTAACTCCATCTTTTACACCCCCCCAGCCCCTTTAAATATTTTATTTCCTTTCTTGTTTCCCCCTTATTTCTTTCAGGTGTTTCTCTCATTTATTTATTTCCTCCTATTACCTGTGCTATCAAATGCAGCAAGAGAAAACTGAAGATTCTGGCACATCTGAACTTTCAGACAGAGCTGTCATTGGTTTTTTTATTCAGCAATTCAGATGGTGTAGACTGAGACAAGCATGTAAGCACCACCACTGTGATTTAACTTGCCCTAACTCAAACAAAATTTAAAAGGGCTAAAGATGAACATGTGTTTGCTTCAATCATTCAAATCGATCTCTAAATCCAGTGCTGAGCAACTACATGAATTGAAAAAAAGCAGATTAATGACACAGGAATATTAGTCTACTATAAGGCTGAAATTAGCCTGGCTCTAAGCATCATCTCAGCGAACAGCCACAGGAATACCACGACGGAAATGCTAAGGGAAACCAATCTAGCAACTTATGTTATGGAAGAACTTCGTTACAGAAACACTAGATAAAGATATATTCAGCATATACACAGCCTTTTACCTTAGGAGGAAAGCCAGGAATATATTGCTTAATCTTTGCCTTTTTTTTTTCCCCTTCTGAGCTATGTCATTTGTTTATATAATAATTTAATCTTCTAGATATTAGGCTAAATGTCAGAGTTTCTCTTAGCACTGTAAGTTATAAACAGGATTTTGTCACACATGATTAACTCGTTAGTTGCTTAGAATAATCAAAATATTCAGACTCACCCAGTTTCACTGACATTCAATATAGAGCATCCAAGTAATTTTCCAGAAGAGTTTTGCAAATGGAAGAATGGGCTTCACTCTGCATTTGCTAAAAATTTAGATGAAAAGAAAATCAGATCTCTTTAAAACAATTCCTAAAGACAAATTGTCTTTTAAGAAAATGAAAAATAAACCACAAAATAACACTATACAAACTTTCACATGTACATAAATAGAACATTATACTTAAAATGATAATCCTTTTCATTTCACAAGCTTCCTTCTGTGTGGGCCTCGGCTTCAAAGTAAAACCCAGAGTTCGTAAATAATTCTGGTTTTAATAACAAATCAGTTAGAAGCAATTTTCATCAACATTAAATACAATTTATTTCATTGATTTTTTTAAACCCTATTAAGCAATTACAGAATTTTAATATGAATTCAATATACTTTTAATACATAAAAATCTAAGAAGCAATAAACCATTCCGTTTACTCCTACACTGAACACAAATTCCATCTTCCTATAACTCATGAACACCAGACACTCTTGGGTCACTTCAACACAAAAACCCCAAAATATTTGAAAATAAAGTTCAGTGCAGTCCTATAAGCAGCAAAACGGAGGGGCAGAAACGTCAAGATCATCCTCCACACTACACATTCTAGTTTCAGCATTAGAAAGTGGAACTGGAAGTCTTCAACTTGCCTCATAAGTCTGTCTTCATGTTTCACAATTTGAATCTTTAGACAAACAACCTGGTGATTTCTCCCACACAGCACCTCTCCCTCCTGTCTGCCTGGCCTAGGGTATACCTTGCTTTGGTCAGCAGCTCCACGACGTTATTTCATTAATTTAAGTCAACTCCACTGACCCAAATGTAAAACCTAAGATAATCTCTTAGCTTGCTCAGAAATTTTCTTTTCTCCCTTAAATTTCAGTTAGGAAACAAGAGACCATTTTCAGATCATTAGCTCCGTATACCCTATTAAACAAATTTTGATGTAATGAGTGGCAATTTTTCTTCACCGAGATAGCCAGCGCAGCCCCAATAATTACGACCAAGATAACTGCCCTACAATACTACATTTCCCATTCCTTGTGGATGAGCTCTGATTGTGTGCACATCTACAGTAGGCATATAACAACAAATCTGAATAAAAGAGTAGGTTGGCTTCACCGCTCTCCTGAGTAAATGTGGTTTTGCATAAGTAGTGACATGGGAACGTTTCCATAGAAGGACTGGGGCACTACTGCAAGGACTCACACATGCACACAAGTCAGTGAGAAGAAGTACAACTTTCAAATCTCTTTTCTATTTCTACAAATCAGTGTCAAAAGTATTTTCTCTCTATTTAGTTTTTTGCTTTTCATGCTTCTATGAAAAACATTAAAAAGTATAAAAAGATGTTTTTATTCAAGTAAATACAAAAGTTCTGTAACAGTTTTAAACTGATGATTTTTAGCACAAGTTAAAAAAGTAGTTCTGAGGAAGAAACACAAGTAAAAGGACTAATGAAAATGTAAAGATGAAGGGAAACAGGCCATGGAGAGACAAGCAGTAAACAAAGCTGATGCACACCCTGGAAAACACAAATTCTTAATAAGACAAAGCAGGTCCTTGTGGTCTGAAAAGGTTAGTTGAAAAGGAACCCCAAAGACGCAAAGCATGCATAAGTTTTCAGGATGTTTAAAAAGAAGTCTTTCGTAACTTTTAACCACACACAGCATGCATTGTTCAAAACAATATATTTTATGATCTGTTCCAAACACAAGACCATCAATAAGGAAGAAAAATCAAAAAATATAGAAAAATTGAATAAAAAATGCACAGCCATTATGGAAACACACTACTAAGGCAGTGTCTGGAGGACAGAATCAACAATAGATGGGGAATGGGGCTAAGGAAAAGCACAAAGAGTGCAGAAGAAAGTCTCCTTATTCAGTGTTTGTACCTGACATCACAATGGAGTAGAGGAGATTAGGCCTGTTTACTTCTCTCAGTCCAGCTAGAACATGCTCAGTAACTCTGTCTGGTTATGACTAAAAGGACTTGGAATACATCTACCTCATCTGATTTGGACAGATTGATTTAGGCAAATCATTGAACTGGTACCAACCGTATTTTCAGATATCTATCATGCCGCCTAAGAGGTTGGGATGACACACAAAAAAAATAGCCCAATACTGTAGCATAACAGTTTAAGTTTTCTCCTAAAACTGTGAATGCGTGTTTTAACATACGCAGTTGCTTTATCTTTCCAGTGGTAAGACCTTCGTTGCCTTTGGAATCAAGAAAAGAGTACCTTTCTCAGACACAGGCTGGCTTTTGGTAAAGTTTTAGCTGAAGCAGGTATATAACAAAATAATTACTGCTCAGTGATTTAAGTCTTGCTAAATTATAAGCAAATAGAATAGAAAGTGTCGAGCATCATTAACTACAAGCACTGCTACCTGTAACTGCATTCACGACCAAACTTCACGCACGACCAAACATCTCCAATGCATGCTAAGCCATTAGGAATACAGGAAGGCTTTCTGCCAGCAAGGCAAAATAATCCAGTTTCAGCAAGATTGGCACAATGTCTGATCTACCTAAATAGATCAGTTTCAAGGGAGCATCTGAAAAAGTTTAACAATAACATCTACAAAGAAAAAGTACGTGAACACATACATGAAGGCTATGGGGGACCACGGTCCTCATGATACATCGAATCAAAACCCCTTTGTCACTCATAAGACGAACCATAAACAAACCACCCTGTCATGTTTCTCTTTGCGTGACCATGGATGTACAAAGCAATCGGTAACCCTACTGAAAGATAAGACAAATACTGCAAAGATGAAAACCTGCACCTCCTAGCCCGTCTTCAGCTGAACAGTACGTAGTGTCCTATCAAGGAAGTGGGTAAATGCAACACTTCCACAAATAAGAGGACATGTGAACAGAGATATTGCTACTTGAACCTATTAGGATGCATTCTTTTGCTTTCTATATATTCTTACATCAGTGGAGCATTAAGCCCATTCTCCACTTTAGCGAGAGCATCTGCAAAAAAAAACCCCACCCCAAAAAGCTGTGAGCACTGCAATACATACGCTCATTCAGTACAACGCATCATTCTGCATAGCACACTTCGTTGCTGGGGACAGTGCCATCATGACTCTTCCCCCCCCCGCCCTAGTTTCCAAGGCAGCTCAGGTACAGTTATTTCAATTGTTTCATTCCATGCTCCAGTGTACACGATGAAAGCTTATTAAAAGCTTATTTGAAGTTTATTCTTGCCCCATACAAATTAATTTCAATCTCAAATTGAAGTGGAATGTCTTCCTTGCCTGAGGTTGAAAAAGAGATGCTTCTGTTTTAGGCATTACTGTTCTAGTAGCAATAAAATCTACATACTTACTTAAATTACCTAGAAATGCATTGTGCCTCGTAGAGTGGGTGGATAGCATTAGTAGTCCAAGTGTGATGTCATCTGAACAAAAGTCGTCTTTGGCACAGTCTTCTGAAAAACAACAACAAAAAACCCCACAGTTCTAAAAAGATGAATCCATTCAAAACAACTTTTAGAGCTGAGTCCTTGATTGCTGCTGTTTTCTCTCCTGCCATTTCAGTCACTTTATTTCCACCCCTAAACTGTCCACAATTTCACTTTCCAATTTCTCTATGCAACATAATGAAGTAAATACACATGAAGGAGAACTTCAAAAGTGCATACCACCTTTTACGTCACTTTGGCACTACCAGAAATCCAAATCTGCGAGACAAATGCAACAAGCCTAATGGTAACATTAAAGTTACAGTTCTAACAATGCCTACAAAGCATTAGTATTACAATTATTACATTACAATTGCTTTGGGGTATATTATGACCTTGCAGAACATCAATAATACACCAGGCAAATTTCTGAAAAGAAAATACATCAATACAGTCTTAACTCTGTGTGTGTACTACAGTTCAAACAGGACACGTGGTCTACCTCGAAACACAGTTTAAAACTCTCAGAGAACATGGCACACAACAGCGTAAGAAAGGCTCAAACATCTTCCCCTCACTAATGAAAAACTAATTTCAATAAGCTGTACTGAGCAGAAGCTAACTATACAATAGATATTTCTATACACAAACACTCTACTTACTCCACAAAAAAATACCTCCCTGTCTTCCACAGATCACAAACTCTGTAATCCCACATACAGTGCTGTGTTTTGAATACGCACGCGCCAATTTGGTAGCATAGTTTTTACTGCTGACAATCCTGCTGGGAAAACCACTGCCAGTTATCACTATTGATACTCTCTATTCAGCACTCCCATGTGGCAAAGTATATCCTTTCAGGTATACGTAAATCTGTTTCCTTCCATCAAATGCAAGCATAGGCAGATTTCCTTTGACATAAGATAAAAAAACCCCCAGGAACTTCAAACCCCGTTCTTTACCGCTCTGTGCCCCAGTACATAGAACCCAAAGAAGCAGCTGTCAAGGTGGGGTAGAAGGATACCTATGTTTGAAGAAGTTCTACTGGACAAGCCAAATGGGATAAGAAAGGTGGACCATTATCATCTACTTATCTACTTTTCTATACAGTAAAATGAAATAGTCTAGAGTTAGAAATCAATGTTTTGAATCAAATACCAGTATATAGCTATATAACTATATAGGGCAGGAAAAGTGCCCAGGTGCCATTTTAAAAAGCAACCTATAGAAGTTTATGAGAGATTATTTTTCATTTCTTATCCCAGCAGTATTAAAATTAACATAACTACATACAAATAAAGTATAAATTTAATTGACCATATAAAGGTAGTACCAGTTTAAAATAATTTTGAAATGCAATTGCAGTTATTTTAATGAAGTTTATGATCCTTTTGACTTAAAGTGGTAGTGCCTCAATTACCTTTGATGTTAGAAGCTTCTATAGCCCCACTTCAATTGTGCTGAAACTCATAAAAAGTCCTTCAGCTTATACAAAAACTGGGTGTAATAGGAGGCAGTGACAGAGCAACATGAAAACCTGAGACTGAATTTTCAGGCACAGTTGCCTATTTTGCCGCTCACTTTAAAAGCAAGTTAAATTGACAGCAAAATTTCTTAAGGGGTTAAAAGAAAAATTCTTAGTACTAGAATTTGCCCTGATATTCCTGCCAAACCAATCAAACCAGCACATTCTCAAATCCTTTTCCTGTCTCATCTTTTTTTTTTCCTTCATGAAAGCCAAACCCACCAACATAATTCATAAGTTTCTACATATCTTTTTCCTGCCCCAATTCCTAACACCTTCTAGTTACTCCTCATCTTGATTCAGACTACTCTTCTGATTTTATTATGCTTTCCAGATCCTGCAAAGTAACACATTTTCCCTCTTTTCCTTCAAATCCCTACACTATTTGGGCTTGCTTTATGCTGTCTTTTGCCTCTATAGTGTCATCTTCCTCTTTGCTGATCTACCTTATTCTGTTCTTAGAAATCCCAACTTGTTCAATTCACTCACTTAAGTGTGACTCACTTATTAATTTGAATCCTTGTTCCCCTTTCTGAGGTCATTCTCCTCATTTTCTATGTCAGTGAAATTCAGATCACAAGCTCTTCAAGGCTGGAACTGTATCTTATTATCTATGAAACATCATGCAAAGCTTTAGTGCAGCACAAAATGTTTAACTACTGCTTTTGAGCTGGAAAAAAAAACAATTTGAAAAAACTTAAGTACCGTATTTGAACAACAAAAACATTTTCAGAAAACATATTTTAAGCAAAATTGCTGAGATGTTAGAGGGTTATCATTGGAACTACCATATAGTTCCAAACTCTAGTTTCATCCTCAACCATGCAACTGCTAGTAGTAGCTTGATTATATATAATGAATGCTGCTGCTGTGGATGGCAAGAAAAACTATTTAATCACATTACTACATTAAAATTGACAGCGATGCGGGGGGAAATCTGCATTCCTATTCCGACAGTCCTTGGAAGATGTGATTCATGCTGCTACTTGCTTTTCTACTCACAGTCAGAGGAAAATCCGGTTTCCTTTATAATATTTGTTGTTACTGTGAAAACTACTTTAAAATAAGCACAAGTCAAAGTCACCTATTTTGCAGTCCATTATGAGATTTTAAAAATGAAGTATTTTAATACTTGAAATTAATGAATTCAAATTTGTGAATACTATAAAATTTGTGAAGATATCGGTTACTGAAGGCTTAAAAAGTATATCTGACATTTCTGAGCTGAGCAGGGAATTCTCTAGAAATGAAAGCAGCAAGCTAATAAAGTTTCCTTCACTTTCATCATTACTAAGACTAGGAGAAGTTTCTCTAAACCTATCAGCAGGACACACTACAATTCTCCACTGAGACTTGATAAAATCTTACAAGTTGAACATGATGAGGTAAATTTCAGTCTGCTGTTTATAATAATTAATAGGTAGTGCAAATACAGGCAAGACAGGAAAGAACCAGAGAAATGTCATTCTAGACAGAAGTCCAGCTCCTTCTGCTTTTCAACTAATAACTCCATGTTACAAGACAGAGGAGTAGTTGGCTTACAGGAACTCCCATTTGGAAGGTACTATCTTTTGTTCTTATGCTGAGAGAAAAATCTTATTCTTGGGCTATGAATGGACGTATTCCATAAAGTAACTGGTATGAACAGACATCCTTAGTCTGCACCCTTTCAGTATTATCTCTCCACTATTGAAAGCACTCATTTTCTGTGGCCTTTAAATTGAAAAGTCCTATTTCTTCAGCTCAGGTTACACTTTCTTTTCCTCTTTACTACTGAAAGTGAGGTCTAAGTTCCAGTCTTTCCAAAGAAATACACCTAAACAATTTTTTCTCCCAAAACAATGGGAAAATATTAATTTAAACACAGCTTAAAACTACTCTTTTAATTTCAGAAGGATTTATTTTACATACTAAACCAAACTAAGACCAGGCAACCCTGCAACCACAGGCATGTGTATCATCTAATATATGACGTTATATCGCCATATCTTACCATAGTATCATCTAATTCCAATGACAGTACTAAATAATTCCATGTAAACAGTCAGAATATCTTCTACCAGCTTATCATTAGGTAAGCTCTTCAGCGGGCAGTAAAGCACAGTTCTGACAGCTCTACCCTTCTTTCCCCCACCATGAGAAGCCAGCTTCCCCTGCTGGCGTACCTCTGGCACACCACGACATTCTCAGTCCCCATCCCCTTCCAAAACAGCCCAATGCTCTGCCGGTCTCCTCGAGCCCTGTTGGCACATACAACCATCTCCTGTTCTCCCACCCAGCACAGACCCAGCAGGTGCTGAAAAAAACAAGTCAGTACCTAACTCAAAGTGCATTAGCTCTCTCTCAAGAGAGGGTAGTGACACGTTTCTCTCTACCCAGTTGGCCTATTTTCCCCAAACCTGGGGGAACATTACAGTCTGAGTTTTCTATCCTTGCTACAAACGTGGCTGCAATCGATCAACGATTTTAAAAGCTAGTGGCGAGTATGTAAGGAAAGAATGAGAGAAAACAAGGAAAAAGCATAAATCATGTTTCCTTAGGAAATTGGGCTTAAAAAGGCAACTCCCTACAGCTTTAAATGGAGAAAATTTCTTGGTTGTTTACTGAGCCAAGGGAAATAAGCAGATTTTGGCAAAACATTTCCTGATTTCTCTGGCTTTTCACAACTTCACACTTAGGTTTCAAATATACCTTTAGGGGACTGAGGACTGGGAAAGTTACTCCGTGTAACAAGACAGTTTTTCCCCTAATACATCTTGAAGCTTTTGGATGACTGATGAAAGCTCAGATAACCCAAGCCTTTGGCACTTCTCTGACAAGACCCATCTGAAAAATTACGAACCTTCTACCTTACCAAACCAGCAGGAGTTTACCCTCTCCAAATTCACAACGACCAGTAGACACCTAACTGATGAAATATTATTCTATCAGGGTGCATGTCAGTAATAGCCACAACTAAAAAGGCAAAACCTGTCTGTGACATTACATTAAACATGCAACAAAATAGCCACCAAACACATCAAATGCTCTTAAATGCCAAAAACTAATATTTGCTATGTCATTAAAGACTTTAGTCAAATGTAAATAAAACATAAGTCGCCATTTTACAACAGCAGCAGCATTCTCAGAATTGGAAATATGAAATTAGCTATATTAATACACTTTATTTTGAAGTATTTTTATTAGGCAGTTTAGTTATCTCACACTCTCATTCTCTAAGATCATCATTTAATATGTAAAAACATATATTTCCTCAGGTTTTCTAATGCATATGTTAGGAAATTCACACATTATCTTTCCTCCCTCCTACACCAGCCACTTGTTACAGGCCTGCCTCCCCTGTGTTGACAAACATTTGCCCCAATGGTATTAAAGAGCTGGAACTTTCTGGATATCTAGTAGTTCAGCAGATAGTGAGATGCTTATGGGATCTGAGATCATCCTTCTGCAAGCAACTGAGATATATTCACAAACCTGTGGAGCTGCAAGCTAAGAACTCTTGTAGATATCGTTGTTAGCAGCACTATGCCCAGTAATAAAGCACTTAAAATTCAAACATCATGCTGAATGATCAGCCCATTCCCAGGTACTGCTTCTCTTCTAAGCATCCCACAGCAACACCACTACCACGTGATGAACTAATAATTAAGTTTTGCTGCCTGCTCGGGCTGTAATAGGCAATACTTCCCTAAACTATAGTCTTCACTAGAAGAGATTATTAGCAGGTCACAAAACAGGGGTTTAATACAACAGGATCCACAGTTCTAAAGTACCAAAGCCAGGGACCAATGTATCACTCAGGAAGACTTTTGAAAAAGTTACTGGAGACAGAAATGATAAAGGTGAACACAATATTATGCCTTTATCTTCACCTGTTTCTGAAGGCCTAGGACACAGGTAAGGTTCGTACTCACAGTCCTGGACCCTGTCCTTGACATACATAGCTAAGCTTTTCCCATCAGAACAGGAGTAATATGTTCTTTTAACATGCCAGCAGGAGGAAAAAGATGTGCTCTCATTTTGTCCAGCAGCACGGGGTTACAGCACAGTAACCTGGAGCAGAGAAGTCTGAAAGCCAATCTCTATTCTGTCAGAAGGGATTCAAACCATAATCTCTCAGCAGGCTCCCTGTTGCACTGGGAAGATGGATCAACTCACAACTTCCCATTTTAGTGGTAATCTTCAGAACATGGATGAAAAAATCAAAAGTAAAGCTTTGCTGGGCATAGCAGAGCCAGCAGTCTGCATGCCTCTCTAGGGAGAAGGGCACCCAAATGAGAGACACAAGTCCTGCCTTCCAGTTCTTAATGGCATTTAAAATTTTAAATGGAAGAAAACACAAAATAGTTTTTGGAACACAGGCCAGAACACAGGTACTCCTCTCCTTTTTCTCCAAGAAAATAAGTGGCCTAGTATCTCTCTTCAGCCCAATTAGACCTTAAACATCTTGTACACAAGGAAAAGTGGATTTTTCGGGTTTAGGGTTTTGTTGGTTTGTTGATTTTGGCTTTTTTTTGGTTGGTTGGTTTGTTGGATTTTTTGGTTGGGTTGTTTTTTTTTAAAAGGAGACCTCATCAAAGCCTTTTCCTTCTTCCCCCTTTCTGTTTCTGAACAAAAGGGAGAGTCACCACAGGGTTTTGGTCCAAGTCCAATCCCATAGGTGTGCCTGAGGTGTGGTTTGAACATGCCTTTGGACAAGTGAATGCCTAATTTACAGATTGCCTAATTTATGAATAGTAAACAGATCTAGATGCCAAGATGCTCAGTTGTGACAAGATTATGGAAGATCTGAGTGAGAACAAAATTTCAAGGTGTTTAGAAAACTTTATTAGTGAAAACCTAGAGACCTTTAAAATTTAGCCAACACATGGCTACGATTTTATTTGGGGCTAGATACCCAAAATCCATCCGAATCACAGTTTTGACTCATTTATATTATTTTATGGTTCTGGCCATATACCAAAATAACATGAATCAAAACTCTTCTCAGAGACACCTGCAAATATCCTTTTTAACGGAACTGTAAAAGAACCTCTATAGAAGAACAAGGCCACATATATTTAGCTTTAAAATCCACTTTAGATGGATCTGTCTTACTCCAGGAACTGTTTTCTTCTATTTTAACATAAGCATAATGGTCTAGCACCATTTATCTTGTGGCACCAGGCTGTCATTATGGATAAAGTAATATTAACCTCAAAACTGAAGCTTTCTCATATACTCTGAGATTATTAAACACACCGTTATAAGGACAAACCATTTAAGTAGCCACATTTATGCCAAATTTGGCTACATTTTTATCGTGGAGATGAGGAATGCCTGTAGTATCTACTAAGCTTTGTAAGAGTCACTCTCTAAATACACCTTTATCAGTCTTGAACCTCATAGGGTATATCTAATTTTTAAGTATCTATATTTAATAAAATATTAATACCACTGACGATGATTTTATAATATACTCACGGTGCTCCTCTGAACATCAGTGCAGAATAAGAAAACTAATTCAGTGATTTTAATGACAAAATGTAACAGTTGGAAAGAGTCCAAAGTATGCACCACTGAACTGCTGAAAGAATCAGAGAACCAATGAATCTTTGTTGCTTCCACATAATACTAAGTATATCAGAACTGCAGAGCGCCAAAACTTTTTACATATATGATTATATATTCTGAAAGCGGCTATAATTAAGAATTTGTATTACACACAAAACGTATGGTACGAGAATATTAAGGCTATAAAATTAAACACTCAGGCATGAGGTATGCCAAAATTAAAGTGGCCTTTGCATTACAAAGGAATTTTGTGGCAGCAGTAGGGGTTGGGAATTCAATCCTTCAGGGCAGAACACAGCTGCATTAACCATGAGTCTCTTCCTCTTCCATGATTTTGCATTTCACATCTTATAACTCCTGCAACAAATGAACTGGGGAACGACCAACAGTTTCAATTTATTACAGACTGCCATTAACTGAGGTAAGAAGCAAGTGTGATAAGTTCTTTTCCCCAGATGGACCACCCACAGAAGTGAATAAGATACCTTCCCAATGGATGTAGCCAGATTTGCTTCTGGTAGAGTTACACTGGAATCTTTTATTTCAGACTCCTATACCTCTTTCTAATCTGAAAGACAACTAAATTCAAAATAAATTCAAAATAATACCAATAGTACTAATAATAATTCAGCATTAGTAGAAGATGACAGAGACAGTTGAATGGTCTGGCCACACTCTATAGTCTCACAGAATTTTTTTTTTTCCCCTCTCCAGAGATAAAGCTACCTTAAGACAGCTGCTGCTCTCCCAGCAGCCTGGCAACTCTCTCCTGTTCTTGTGCCACCCCTTTGGTGGTGCCAGTACAGCTTTCTACAGAGTGAACCAGCTCAATTAACATAGAAAGGTTAAAAATATATTGCAAAATAAATAAATAGAAGGTAAGTATGGTGGGAGGAACTACTACTGTCTTTGCTATGCAACAATCTACTAACACCATCTGTCCTCGGAAACATTTCTAGATCTGCCTTATCATCTGGTATTTATAATTTCCAGCATTCATACGGAAGCAAGTACTTTAAAAAGGCTGAAACACTAAAATGCACTTTTCTTTACTTCAAACATCTACCAAAGCCTTTTCCTCACGAAAAAATAACTCATTACAATGTGATAAAAAGGAAGGCACCTTAGCTGTAATGCCACTTCTTCCTAATTACATTGTGTGTTTTGTATTAAAAACGGAATTAGGGTACTAATTTTCTATTCTACGAGAACTAACCATATTCTTCAATATATGAAGTTAGGCTGAAGCTGTGAGGCTCTAGGCAGCAAATTACACATCTCTCCTGGAAGGATACATAGCTAAAAAAAGGAGCTGTTTTCAAATTGTGAAATTACCTAGAGAAGAAAACTGCATTTTTGCTTCACAACTAATTTGCAACACAAGTCTATTATTTTTAGCAAAAACCCTCACAACTTTTCACCTTGATAAAAACATTTCATATAAAGAACATGTGGGGAGCGCGGCGGTTAACATCTCTACTACTAAATTTGTATCTTCAACTTTTTGCACAAGTTTAAAATACAGCCAAAAAAATAGCAAAAGCCCAAAGCTCTCAAAAGCAGCAGTTTCCTTGGCAAGAGCACTCCATCCACAAAGATTCATGACTTCAGTGAAATTTTATACTAACAAGATAATTAACCAAGACTAAAAATTAAATTTAAAGTAATTACCACTGAGTTTTTAAATTGCTGAGTACAAGAAGTGTAAGATTAGCTACAACAGAAAGCTTATGGGATTCTTGGAACATTAATAAAGAAAACACTCTCTGCTTTCCTCACATCCTTTTATTTTACCTACATGTGTTAAACTTTTCTATGTAAGAACACAAAGCGGAAGAAATAAAAAACAAGACGTAGCTGAATAACATCTTAAACTATTAAATATCAACCCGGGAGTTGTGTGGGGTTTTTTTTCTCCTGTTGGGACTGTTTCTTAAGAAGAGGTAACTCTTGCCTTACCAACAAAATTCTCAGACCATAAACATGCTAACACCCACATGCAACCAAAAAGCTCTAACCCAAACATGTAATGTTTGGTAACCTGAAAGCAGCATCTGTAACACTTTTAAGAAAATATCTTAAAAGGTTATACATGAAAATCAGCAGTTTATTAAAAAATCTTTGCAGAGCTACCTGTGCCGTCAAGTCAAATTCCTCTGTTATATCAAATACTGTCTAATTCCAAACAGCAGGCCCAAACCCCACAGATATTCATGGACAAAATCGGTTTTATTCCTGTAAGATTAAACAGCGTGAAACAACTGCAACTGCTCATACTGAAGTTTGCCAGAACTACGACAGTTGAGGTGTATTTCTCAAGTACTTCTTTCACTAGAGTGTTTGCTTAAACAATGCTCTTGCCTTCTGGCACACCTGTCACCCAGAGAAGTGATCTAGGTTAAATATAACCACATTTAAAAAAAAAAAAAAAGGTAGTTAATTTTAACCTGGATCATTTCCCCAACCCAGTTACGGGACATGGTTCCATGAACCGTTGTGCTGGTACAGCTGAGGGGGGCAGCAAAGAGGTGAGAGCTGGGAGCAAGGAACAGGCAGGCCTGTTTAAATCAACACTGCCACCAAAAGCGCTGCTTGTCAAACTATGTCATAAAAAAACCCCACTTGAAGGATTTAGAGGATCAGGGTCTATGATCAGCCACTCAGCTACTACATGCTACTTCATATCCCAGCTAAACTTTCCTTGTGCCTCTTAGCAGGTCAACTTTTAACATGTACAGGAAAACAACGGCCATATAAAAATCTCTCTACCAATACATTTGATTAGTTTATAAGTGCTCCTCCTCATAAACAAACAAACAAAAAGAGAACATTTCAAATTTATATCCAGGCCTAAAGTACCAGGAATTTGGAAGTGAAGCCAAGCAAAAATCAAAATCTACTTTAACAGAAACACAAAAACGTAGTACCACGGATTTCCAGTCCCTCAGCGGTCAGTCATGTTTCGCACATGTACACATAGAGTATTCGACATACTGATTGTAAGGATGCACCTAAGTCGGGAGAGGACCGGGGCTGCTGAGAAGTCCTCACATTTAAGGGCGCCAACACACTGCAGGCACCGCAATAAAGTTATCAGAGGGAAAAGGAAATAAAACGAGCCCAGAAAGCGCGTACTCAGCCCCGCACCCCGCCGCTCCAGTCCACCTGCCGCAGGAGCGCCCGGAGCCCGAGGCCGCGCCAAGCCGTCCCGCCGCGGGTGCCCGCCACCTCAGGGCCCAGCCGCCTCCTCAGGGCGGCCGCCGGTCGGGCACCCGCTGCCGCGGCCCCCGCCCGCCCAAACGCTCGCCTCACCGCGCCGCGCCGCCGCAAAGCTGCCCCTGGGAGCACCGCCGGCCCCCCCCCCGGCGGCGGGGGCGGGAGGAGCGGGAGCGGCCCGGGCGGGCGCCGGGCCAGGCGGGCAAGGCTCCAAACGTGCCCGGGAGTTGTGACAGGAGCAAAGTGGGTCACCGGGCCTAGCGGGTGCCCCGCGAGCGCCCCCCGCCCCCGCCGGCGGCCGCCCCCGCCCGCGCCCTGCCCAAGGGCAGCCGCTGCCCTCCCCGCGCACCGCCGGGGCACCCGCCGCTGTCGAACTTTAACGGCTCCCCTCCGCTCCATCCCCCCCACTCCCCACCGCCGCCGGGCCCGGCCGGACCCGCCCGCCCCGCGCCCGCAGCGCGCTCTTCTTACCGGGCGCCGCACGGCCGCTGCCCGCCCGCCTGACCTCTCCCGGTGAAAGCCGCTGACTGCGCGCAGCCCCGAGCCCGCCGCCGGCGCGGAGCCTCCTCCCGCGGCAGCACCAGCAGCCGGGCTCGGCAGTCCCGTGTGTGCGTCTGTGTGTTCCCCCCCCCCGCGCCTCTCGCTCTCGCTCACACCGCGCCTGCGCCGCCGGGCCCACCGCCGGCAGCCGCGGCGCCTCGCGCCACCGCGCGTGCGCCGAGGCGCATTGCACCCCGCAGCACCACGGCCCCCCGCGCCAGGCCGCCGCCGCGCCGCGCTGCGCATGCGGTGCCCGGCGCGGCCGCGGAGGTGATCTCCACCTCCCCTCCACTCTCCACCCGCCTGTGTGCGCGTGCGCGGCTGTGAGGGGGCTGCACAGGCGCAGTGGCCGCCGCGCCGCCCTGACCTCGCCTTACCTCGCCTCACCTCACCCCGGCTCCGCTCCGGGAGGAGGAGGAAGAGGAAATGGCGGTAGCCGCGCCACTCAGTGGGGCGTGAGCCTCCGGCTGCGGCGGGCGGTGCTCCTGCCGGGTCAAGTCCCGGCGCCTCGGGAACGGGAAAGTTCTACTCGGTGAGACCCAGCAGCACCACGTCTCCGTGGCTCGGGGCGTCCGGGCTCTCCCGCTCACTGGGCCGAGGGTAGCCGGGCTGCGGGTCGGGGAGCCGGGGAGTGGTGCCCGGCCGCCCTCCGCCCCCGTGCGGCGGGGCCGCGGGAGGCTGTGAGCGATGGGCGGGGCGGCCCGGCGGCCGGAGGGGCTGCCGCCGCTCCCGGCGCGGTGTTGCGGGGCTCGTTGTCCTGGCGGGCGCGGAGCCCGGGGCCCAGCCTCCGGCGGAGGTCCCGCCGGACAGAGGTGCTCCTCTGCTGAAGCGTGGTACCTGGTACAGCCCGGCGTTCTGGGCCGTGTCCCTGCTTGCGGCACGGTACCCTGTGCCCGGCCACGCGTTCGGTCCCCGAGGGGAACGAGCAGCATCTGGGATGCTCCCTGCGAGCAGGCGTGCCGCCGCAAGCTATCTGGGGGCACAGGCAGCCCGTCCTGACGGTGGTCGGTGGTTTCTTTTACCGGTGTGCATAAACTGGTAAAACATAAAGGAGTGGCCGAGAACAGGCTTGACCTTCTTCTCGGTCCTGTTGTCTCTATACAATCCTTTTAGTATCAGTTTTATAAAACGTGGTTACCTAACGTTAAAAATGGGGAATGATCCTTGCTGAGTTTAAAATCTCTACTCCAAATCCTGTAACTTTTAAAATACTGTACTAGTATTGCACAGTTTGTACAATTTGTGTTGTACGGTCCTAATATTGGCAGTTGAAGTCTGAGGGATTTCTGGACCATCACACTGGTGGAAGGCTCACAGTAAGTAAGCTTCCTGCTTTCTGACTGAAAAGCAGCAATTTAAATCCATTCTTCTCATTTGCTATTCCTTACAGTTTGGGGTTTTTTTGTGTGGCCGCAAGGGAAAAGAGTTAATTGTAAACTTGATAAACTGAAGTGCCCTGTATGGGACTGAAATATTTTTGTTAGGCAGGCTACACAGTGGTGAGGTGTAGATTTGTTCAGAAAATGTATCATTTCAGCACAGGAAAACGCAGCTGTGGTAGAGGTTTGCAGGACTATTCGGTGGTCTTGTGTTTGTGTTGGTTGAGCTTACAAAAACTGTAAGATGCGCCTGTATTATTGACTTTGGAGAGACAGTTGTGAAACGGCCAAGCTAATAAATACAAAGATCATCAGGTACCACAGTTAATCAGAAAGGTGACTAACTGGTACTGCACTGTCTTTATGTGGAACTGTAACGGGTTCCAGCCATACTGCCTACTGCAGGACTGGAATATGAATCATAAAATCATTAAGGTTGGAAGAGACCTCTAGGATCATCAAGTCCAACCATCAACCCAACACCACCGTGCCTCCTAAATCATGCCCTGAAGTGCTGTGTCTACATGTTTTTTAAACACCTCCAGGGATGGTGACTCCACCACTTCTCTGGGCAGCCTGTTCCAATGCCTGACCACTCTCTCAGTAAAGAAATTTTTCCTAATATCCAATCTAAACCTCCGCTGGTGCAGCTTGAGGCCATTTCCTCTTGTTGTATCACTAGTAATTGGGAGAAGAGACCAACACCCACCTCACTACAACCTCCTTTCAGGTAGTTGTAGAGAGCGATAAGGTCTCCCCTCAGCCTCCTCCAGACTGAAAACCCCAGTTCCCTCAGCTGCTCCTCATATATATAAATGTGCAGTGATTATGTTAGTATAAACCTGTTCTGGGTGCAGCAGAACATAGCAGCAAACTGTTTCCTGTAAAACAAAATATTGCTCAGTGGTAATAGTATGTAAATATTCCCAGGTTTTTTTTCTCAGTTACAAGGATGTGTATTTTTCAGTTGATCTCCTAAACAGCAATATATCTGAAAGCATGATTTCAAAAATGTATCTGTCTAAGCTTAATTAGTGTTCGTGTCTGGAGTGAAGTAAGGAGCTTGACCTGGCTGCAAAATCTTCTGGATTTTTCTTTCTGGATTACTTTTCAGGTAGATCAGTTTCCCAACTTGATTCACCATGTGACCAAAATCTTATGCAAAGGTACGTGAGGGACCGGAACCACTTTAGCCATAATGTTGCGAAAGAGCCAAGTTAAGTTAGCTCAGCTAACCATGAGCTCAGTTCTTCCACAGGAAGAATTTTTAAAGGCATTAGTAAAAACACGTATTTTTGTTACTTACTGATTCATAATATTCTAGTTTTCAGTTGAGGAAAATGTGATATAAACAACACTAATCATTTCATTACTCATGCAAAGGATAATGCTCCTATGGTGAAATGTGGTAAAGCTAATAGGATACAGCAGGAATGGAAAATCCAGGAGAAAAAGCAGGAATATTTTCAACAAAAATGTGTCATTACCAGAACTAGACTATGGCCAAGAAACTGGGAGGTTGAAAATAGCATCAGGCTGCTTGTGTCAAATTTGCCACAAAATCTTTAGTAACCAGTAGTAATTCTTCAGGAAAAACACAGTAGAGATACTGCCCTCTCTCCACACCCTGCACGTATGGGAGCATAACATCTACCTGCTGCAATGTTGCAGCAGCAAATAATTCTTTGTGGCTTGCACGTCTTAACAATTTGGGATTTGACAGGATCAAAACAGGCAACACAGCTGTGGAAATGACACACATTTGTGTTTTCTGCCAAAGTTATGGCCTAACCGAGGTCATTTTTTAATGCACCTTCTCTTAGAAGGAGCAGGACAGAAAGCTTAGAAGTGATGTGGTGGTTTTATAAAACTATTCTCCACCTAGATATACTTCTGGATCTTATTGTCAATGTGAGTTTGCTCTGGTGTGTAACAATAGCTTTGTTTCACTCACAAAGGTTACATGAGAGCCGACATCATTTTCAGACATTGCCAAATTCTGAGCAGTGAATCTTTTGTTAATTATTGAACGATGGGACTAGGTTGGGCCAGAAATGCAGAAATTTTCAGTGCAGTTCCATTAGCTATAGCCATGTTTCCTACAGAACTGTCGTCGCCATCTTGTGCATGATGTACGTCAGAGCCATAGAATAGTCATCTGCTCACAATGTTCCTTTTTGGTCCTGACTGGCATATTCAAAAGAGGATCTGTTTGAGGAAGCTGATTTTGAAAGTGAGTTTCACATCACTCCAGAATACTAAAATCAGTGGATTTAACAAAGATGCTGACTTGAAAGCCTGCCACGATCTACGTAGTCCTTGTAAGGCAAGGTTGGCTAACATTCATTCCTAGGCCCTTTTGCTACAAACGGTGTAACAGACCAAGAACCAGAAACATCTGCTTCTAACCTGCAGATTCCCTTGGATTTTGCTGCTGCTTTGTCACATCTCATGCCTGTAATCATGATTGCACGGTCACTGCCCTTCGACATAGGTAAGGGTCACCAAAGGTGAGGTTTGGCGCTTTCGTGTCATATCTAGCAACATATTCCGATTACTCCCAACGTGACAGCTGTACAGTGACAGCTTCCAGTGGGACAGCTGTTCCCTTGTACAGTTGTGTATTGTGCTGGTGTACCTCATGGCAGCCACAGTAGCGGGAGGGAGGCTCACTGCTGAGCGGAAGCGGTTGGTAGTGCTCCTTTTATATCAGCCAAGACTGATATTTGCCTGACCTGACTGGAATCATATCTGAAGTCACTGATGACCCATTTACATTTAAAACTACTAGTTAGCTCTTGAGTTTGAAGCGTCAGATAGTGACAGATAAGCCATTATCTCTGAAATGCATCTGCTAGTTACCTCTTTGAACCTGCAAACTAAAAGTTTGTAGAAGTGGTGTCTGCCAGTAGGTGTCTAGTAATAGCACTGCTGTATCCTACCGGGTGGAAAAAAAGGGCTAATGTTAATTTTCTTGTTCTTAGGTATCTGTGTGCCAAGTGTTAAGTGAATGGTTTCTGGTTTATTTTTCTTTCTGCAGCCTGATGCTATAAACTGTGACAGCTGTGTGTAACTAAATCTTCATTAGCACACTGAAATTAGATTTTTTTTATGATGAGTGACTGGAAAAATAACATTAATACTATGTAATTTGATTCACTCTCAATAAATAATAATGCTGAATCAGGAGCATGGGCTTTTCATTCACTCATGTAGTTTTGCTTTTCTACAGTTGTACTGTAAACTATTTTGTTAAGGATATACTTATTTTTGTTGGGAAGGAACAACTGATCCAACTGTCAGTATTTTAAAATAGTAGTAAGATTATCTTTGTTGGAGAAGATTCTTGGGCATCTGTCAAACAAACAGAACTATTAGTCGATGGATTCAGGGCCAAATTCTGACTTTATTTTGGTAATCACATAATTTTCTTTGGGTCAGCTTTTCGGGGGGGTGTGGGGGGGGAACTGAGAAGGCCCTTCGCAGAGCAGAGTTCACTGCAGTTGTTTCACTGAGAACTGGAGTGTCTTGCACCCATGCTGGATAAAAGGAAGAAGTAAGTACAGGTTAGAGCCCACTGGGTAATACCCTCCCCTTACCATTGCATGTAAGCAGAGTTTGTATGAAACGGAGAATCCAGACTCCTGGTGTCAATGACAGCCATCTGTGTGTATCCAGAGGTAACCATGGCGTTCATTTACTACATCATTTTCTTCAACAAATCAAAACAAAAAAACAATACAAGTGAAAAAAGCTTTTTTTTTTGTTTCAGACTTCCCAAAGGAGTAAAACTGTATTTGAGCTAATTTGTCAGAACAGATGACCTGCATTAAAATTTTCTCAAGTAATAAGTGGTTTCACCACATCACTGCTTTTTGTAATGGTGTCTTTATGAGCAGAAATATTTCGTCCTGACAGTGTCACCATCATGTCCTTCTGGGGGTTTTCTTCTAAGTCAGTTTTTATTGCTCCAATTTATGCTAGTTTCCATTCAAGTTCTGTAAAAACAAATGACAATTTATTCTATTAATTGCAATAAATTCTCACTTAAGAGGAAAAGGACTTTTGTTAAAGACCAAGCTCCATCTCAACAACAACAAAAAATGGAGCCATTCTTGCGACAACCCAACTTTATCTCAGTAAAATAGCTAACCGCGAAATTGCAAAATATCCATGCTTATCCAATATTCTTACCACAGAATTACATAAACTCTTTTCTTTTTGTAGACTTTTTTCCTACAAAAATATTCAAAACCTTTTTCCACCTTTAAGCAGTGATCTTTAATTATTACAAACAAAAAATCTGTAGCGTGAATTATTTAAAATTTTTTCTCATACCCTCTACTTTAAGGTCTATTCCCCCACAGTTAGCCGCTCCAATGAACCTGTGTTTTATTTCACAGGTTTTATACACAAGTATTGTGGGTAGATATGTCATAGTAATTCCAAATGCAGCTGTTTACAATATTTTTGAGAAACTTGACTTCTGGAAACTTTCTGGCTAGCAGGCTGAGATGTGCGTTAACCAGTAAACACATTGGGATGCTAGGAAAGAGTGAGAAAGTATGATGACAATTCTGGTGCAAATGGTTTGTAAAATAACTGAAGTTATTAAAAATAAAGCCTTTGAAGAATAAATGTACCTTTCCCTATGGTCTGCTTCTACTTCAATTTGTTTTAAGAATTGCACCACAAATTTTATTTAAATCACAATGATCTTAGAAGAAGCTAAAGAGCTGTCCAAATAAAAATGCTCAGTGCATACATAATAGGCTTTATAAAGTATGTCAGTAAAGCTACCAGAGGCTTCAAGCGTTGTGCCTCAATTTTGTTCTCCACTAAGTTTTTAAACCTCATATTGTGCATTTATTGTAGAGTTTAAATGAGATTTTTTTTTTAAATCTCTAATATAAGTTTTACTTTAATTTCTACTGGCTTTCAGTTTAACACTTCATTACTTCTTTGTTCTTTCAGTAAAATTGAAGTAATGTTGGGGAAACCATTGTATTGTCATATTACCACCATAGGCCTATTCATTACTTCCATAGCTCCTATTTGCCATGCAATCACCATATAAACCTCAGTTAAAAAAAGAAGAACAAAGCAGTGCGGGTTTTTGTTCCCCTTCAGCCTGTAAACCTTTTAGAAATTAGAATCTTTGTTGTGACTGACTGTTGTGGTTTAACCTCCAGCCACTAAGCACCACCCAGCCTGTCGCTCACTCCTCCCTTGTGGGATGGGGGAGAGAATCCGATGAGTAAAAGTGAGAAAACTCGTGGGTTGAGATAAAGACAGTTTAACAACTAAAGTGAAAGCCACACACACAAGCAAAACAAACCAAGGAATTCATTCAAACTTCGCCTTTGCCAGGCAGGTGTTCAGCCATCTCCAGGAAAGCAGGGCTCCATCACACATGTAACGGTTACCTGGGAAGAAAAAATGCCATCACCTCCTACTTCCCCCAGCTTTATATGCTAAGCATGATGTATGGTGTGGGAAATCCCTTTGGTGAGTTGGGGTCAGCTGTCCCAGCTGTGTCCCCTCCCAGCTTCTTGTGCACCACCCAGCCCACTCACTGGCGGGGTGGTTGGAAGAGCAGAAAAGGCCCTGACTCTGTCTAAGCCCTGCTCAGCAGTAACGAAAACATCCCTGTGTTATCAGCACAAATCCAAACCACAGCCCCATCCTAGCTACTGCGAAGAATATTAACTCTGCCCCAGGCCAAACCAGCACAGGGGCTGAAGTTAGAGCGGCTGATTTAGGGCCTGCAACGGCTTCCAGCAGCACCCTCTCGTGGCCAAAGGCAGGTGCGGCAGCTTTGTTCGGAGCCGGGAGAGGCTTTGGAGGTCTCGTATTCATTGTGCTAAGGAACTTTGAGTTTCCTCCTAGACTCGTATTTATGCAGTGATAAAGTACAGAATTTGTTCTCCAGTACACAAAAACAATGAAAAGTATGAAAAGCTGCTATTTTCTTTCTTCAGATAAGTACATTTAAATTATCGTAATTTGAACAATTTCATATCATAGAACACCAGGTTGGAAGGAAGGGACTTCAAGGATCATCTGGTCCAACCTTTCTTGGCAAAAACATGGTCTAGACAAGATGGTCCAGCCGATTATTAAAAGTGTCCAGTGTAAGGAAATGATTGTGCCCCTGTGCTTGGCACTGGTGAGGCTGCACCTTGAATATTGTGTTCAGTTTTGGGCCCCTCAGTACAAGAAAGACATTGAGTTGCTGGAGTGTGTCCAGAGAAGGGAAATGAAGCTGGTGAAGGGCCTAGAGAGCAAGTCTTATGAGGAGATGTTGAGGGAACTGGGGTTGTTTAGCCTGGAGAAGAAGAGGCTGACAGGAGACCATATCGTTCTCTACAACTGCCTGAAAGGAGGTTGTAGTGAGGTGGGTGTTGGTCTCTTCTCCCAATTACTAGTGATACGACAAGAGGAAATGGCCTCAAGCTGCACCAGCGGAGGTTTAGATTGGATATTAGGAAAAATTTCTTTACTGAGAGAGTGGTCAGGCATTGGAACAGGCTGCCCAGAGAAGTGGTGGAGTCACCATCCCTGGAGGTGTTTAAAAAATATATAGATGTGGCACTTCAGGGCATGATTTAGGAGGCACGGTGGTGTTGGGTTGATGGTTGGACTTGATGATCCTAGAGGTCTTTCCCAACCTTAATGATTCTACGATTCTATGATTTTTCCGCTGGCTGATTGTTCTCATTATGAAAAATTTTCCTCTTGTGTCCAGTCAGAATCTCACCAGGAGTAGCTTGTACCTGTTACACCTTGCTGCTCCCATATGACTCCTTGTAAAAAAGGAGTCTCCATCTTCTTTGTAGCCAATATTTACATACCAGAACCTGGTGATAAGGTCTCCCCTAAGCCTCCTTTTCTCAAGGCTGAACAAACCCAGCTCTACCTAGCCTTTCCTCACGTGGCAGTCTTCCCTGTCCTTTGACCATCTTTGTGGCCCTCTCCGGCCTGTCCACATCTTATTTTCATAGCGGGGACCAGAACTGTGCACAGTACTCCAGGTGTGGCCTGACAAGCGCTGAGCAGAGTGGGATGATGACCTCTTTATCTCTGCTGATGATGCCCTTTTTGATGCAACCCAGCATCCTGTTGACCTTCTTGGCCGCAGCAGCACACTGTTCACTCATGCTGAGCTTTCTGTCCACCAGGACCCCCAGGTCCCTTTCTACAGAGCTGCTCTCCAGCCAGGTGGATCCCAGCCTGTGCTGCACTCCTGGGTTATGTTTTCCCAGGTGCAAGACCTTACACTTGTCCTTGTTGAACTTCATAAGGTTCTTGCTGGCCCACTCTTCCAGCCTATCCAGATCTTCCTGCAGAGCAGCTCTCCCTTCTGGAGTGTCTGCTTCCCCACTCAGTTTGGTATCGGCAAACTTCATCAGGCTACACTTGATCCCATTATCCCGATCACTTATGAAGATATTAAACAGCCTTAGGCCCAAGATCGATCCCTGGGGGACTCCACTTGTGACAGGTTGCCAGTTTGAAAAGAGGCTGTTTACCACCAGCCTCTGGGTGCTGCCTGTCAGCCAATTGCCCACCCACTGCACAGACCACCTATCTAGACCATAATGTGTAATCTGATTGACCAATTCCTATTGCTCCTGGAAATAATACTCAATTCCTGACAAATGGGAAGAATCAAAGATGATTCCTCCTCCCAACAGGCTTAAAAAGAAGGAAAAGAGAAAGCTGGTCTGAATCTAAAAAAATGCATTGAACATTCCATACTAATTCTCAGTGCTTTTGAAAAACATCTAATAGAGTTGCTAACATACGCCGAACTAATCATGGGAGTCCTTTGACATTTCTGCTGGATCCTGTCACAGCTTTTGCTACCATTAGAGAATTTATTGTGGAACTGATAAACTAACAAAGTCGCTAGCTTTCCTCAGTTTTCATAACTGAGAGTTTTCCTATTGGGCTTTTGATTTGTTCGAGTCAAAGGGGAAAATAAAGGTTAAAAAATCCTGTTAGAGCACTCCTGCTGAGAAAAGAACCTGCAAACAAACTTCTCTTAGCATAGAGAGTGGACACCACTTTCTCAGTGAAATTCAGAAATCTCAGTGAGGTTCAGTACGTGGTGATAAGCAAACACAGCAAAAGAAACCTGTCATATAATGGAACAAAAAAGTGATTAACTGTCACAAAGTGACTTAACGAACCAAGGAGGTCCCATGCTCTATGATTCCATTGCCCCCAAACAACTGCTGTTTCATTAGTCTATTGTATTGCTTCTTAATTACCAGTTCAAATCTCTGTATTGAAGTATTCAACATCTTAAACAAGAAAGTAATTGCCTTGGCCGATAAAGATTAATTATAACCCAAATATCCTCTGGAGCATTTGTAACTTCCATTATATACTGCTCTCCACAAATTTCTCTTAGCCCCAATATTTTACATCTGCTGAAGATATTTCCATTCTTGCAAGCGTTGCTGCCTAATTAAAAAGTAATAATAAAAATAAGCATTTTGAATATTTAAAATTTATTTTAAATCATATCTAGTGCCTTTCTCTCAATTACTTTTAAAAATGCTTTGAGTAACCCTTTAGCTCAAGGTCTTCTAATGTAATTTCAGAGCTGGAAAGGCTTCTATGATAATCTTTAGTCAATAAGGTAACATTAAAGTATATTTTCTTAGTTTTATGTTCCTCAGTATCGGATTTGGGAAGCTTGAGTGAAAAACATGTTGCACAAGGGTTTATCATTTGAGGAAAAGCAAGCAAAAATTAAAGCAGGTGCTAATTGTTTTTCTGATTCTGAAAATGAGACTAGTTTGAGGAAGAACTACCAGTTCTACTACATTTACAAGACAATTTTAAAATAATTAATGAAAATTGGAATGTAAAAACAGTAGGTGGCAGTCTTCAGCTGTAAAAGTACTTGCAAGGTAGAAAAGGAAAATGCCTCACTGAGATTTGTTGAAATAAAAGCAGCTATTAATTTTACTAACTGAAAGCCACTCTAGAAATGGCTTTTTTAAAAAAATAAAAAAATAAAAAAAATATATGTGAAGTTATTATACTCTAGCAACAATGCAGGATAATTTAGGTTAACAATTTCCACACAATTGTGTGAATTATTATCTTCCTGTGAGAATACAGCACTAGATACACAGTGTTAGCACTAGAATTATTTTAGCCATTTTAACAATGCAAAAGCAGTAAGTACAGGTAGAAGCTAGACAGAGGAAATGTTTTGATCATATTAGCATTTTTATTCCACTGCCTGTCTCATTTTTATTAGTTACAGTATGAAGTTCTGCAGAACTCAACAGAATACTTCGTAAAATACCTACAAGAATATACATGTGAACATCCAGTATAGCTAAAATTACTAAGTCTCCATGCAAGCTGCCAGAGTTTTCTGAACCTGAATTCATAAAACATACTGACTCTGCATGGTATTGTAAGAAAAATCACAGAATCACAGAACCACACAGGTTGGAAGGGACCTCAGGGATCATCTAGTCCAACCTTTCTAGGAAGAGCAGAGTCCTGCTTGGAGATGACCCCTTTGACTTTAACCCAGGGGCATTCGATAGAGCAGTCGCAATCACCATAGTTGACTTTGATACATTCAAGGTGTTCCTTGATGTAGAGTGCAACTCCTCCACCTTTTCTACCTTGCCTGTCTTTACGGAAGGGTTTGTAACCGTCCATTGCGATCCCCCAGTCGTTTTGAGGTGTACCACCATGTTTCAGTTACTCCTATGATGTCGTACCCTTCTGAGTGGGAACTGCCCTCCCATCTGCCATTTCTCGGGACCCCTGCAGGGGCTGGGCAAGCTGCGCAGGCGTGGGGCAGCAACACTGGCCCTCCCTGCCCTGCGGGGCCCTGCGACGCCCTGCGGCCAAGCAGTGGCTTGGCCATGCCACTGGAGCTTTGCCCTCGCCCTCCCTGCCACCTTGTCCTTCTCTCTCTGCCCCGCTGGCCTCACCACGACATGGCTCTCACAGCACCCGGCACTCCTCTTGGCCCCAACAGCTGCCCTCCTGCAGCATCCCGCATTTCCTTGGTGCCCCAACTTCCTCATTGCCCTTGGTTTCAGCTGCTGCCCCAGCAGGACAGCTCAGGCTGGGGTGACCCTCTGCACCCACCTGCATGGCTTCCCCCAGGGAACTGCCTCTCCTCATGGAGGCCACTAATCTGACCCAATGGTGGCACGATGGTGGCAGCTGTCGGGGCAGGGCCACCCTGCCCTCTCCAGTTTGAATGGTGGCATGAGGTGGGCAGGCAGCGAGGTGGCTGAACAGAAAACTGATAAAAGTAAACAAAATTCAAACAAACAAAACATCAAACATGGGGCACTTTCAGTCTGGGCCAATTTAGGCTGTGGTTTGGTGATGGGTGTGACTGGAGGAGGCAGCCCTGCTTCCCTGCCTTGCCCTTCAGCCATGGCTTGCTCATCCCACTGCCTGCTAGGCCTCCTAGTGTGGAAGGTGACATTGTAAGGCAGTCGTGGGAAAAACTTAAGCAAATAATCTAATTTAATACAATACAATGCAACAAGTGTTTTGTGGCAGCAGGCCACAAATTAGTTCTGAGCAGGGGTCATATATAACTGGATCCTCAGTTCACAAATAATTGTACCAGTTTGACTGGAGACACAACAGACTAGAATAAAAACAAGTGGGTAAGAAGAGGAAAAGCTGGTTTCCACCTCTGAGGCCATCCATTTTCCCAGCTACCTTCTGAAGTTCAGCTGCTCATCCAAGCTTGCAGAAGCAGTAGTAATGCTGAGGTCAGTTCAAACCATGACTAGCCAATACTATGTTAAAACAATAATCTGCTTCTACACTGAATGATTAGTTACCTTCAATACAATTACAACCTCAACATCATATTTTAACACAACCCTGGTGTGAAAACAAACTCAGAGAGAGAAGCTAGGAAGATTGCAAGGCTAACTTGTTCTTTTGAGTTGAGTTTCTTTACATCTATATGAAAACCAGTTTTGTTTTCAAGAGAATCCTAATTCTGGAAGAATGTAAATAATGAGGTTAAGTCTTCTTCTGAATGAGAATCATACTGTGTTCTTAAGAGATAAAAAAAAAGATACCATTGTATTTCAGCTGAATTAAAGTCAACATAGTTCTTCAAACTATGCAACTTGTTCAGTTTCCTTTTGTTAAGGAAATTGAAATTCTCAATTTTTTTTCAGCCAATGAAACATATTAACCTTAAAGCTAATTGAGGACTGCCAACTCCTTTGTCATCACTATAGCTCTATAGATCACTGGCAGAGCACTTCACACTGCAGACTGCCAGAGGCTACAGTGAAGGAACTACAGGGGTGGAGAACATCATATTGAAAAGCTAACCGCACCTTTTACTTGGCCTGCCTAGATAAGCTGTGATTTTAAAGACTGCACAAATCACAATTTATTTAGAAAAAATGCAATAGGTTACATTGGTTAACATTCTCATTAAAGCTACTGTCTGAGTGCCTTTATTTATAAGGGAAAATATAAATGTACATAACAGTGGCGTTAGAGGCAATGTGTGCTGGATGCACATGCTGACTTTTACAGTTGCATTACAGACAGTTGTAAGCACCATAACACTAGGAAACACATAATTGTAATATGCTTTTAATATCATCAACAAAGTAAAGAAACATTTGAATCCTTAATGGAATCTAACTTAAGAACATTTACATTCTAGTGATTTTTAATTGTACGTTAGTAATGAAGAATTTTTATAAGGAAAACAGTGTGTCCATGTACTCAGCATTCCTGCAGCATTAGTTCTAGGTCAGGAATCTAAAATCCTGAAAAATAAGAAAAAGCTTTAGCTGTTGGCATGATATAACACTAAATATTTAAAATATGATAGAGAAGTAAGATATATTAGAAAACAGAGCATTATAATATTGGCATAGAGAAACTTTTTTATATCTCTTCAAAGAATTGAATGATTTGAAATTAAATCCTGAAGGCTATACTTTGTTTCAGTGTGAGGTTTTTTCCTGAGTAAGAACAGGAGGATTACCCCCAGGATGTCAGTCTGTATTTTGACAGGTGGTTGAATCTGTTCTTCCTGACATACGCTTACCACCATTGTAAACTTTCCAAAGTTTACAAAGTCTTGGATATTTTCCATTTCTTGCTGCCTGAAACAGCTCTGAAATCTCAGTTCTAAGAACTGAGTAATTACAGCTTCTATTCACCTCACCTGAAGATACATGAATTTAGCACATCTGGGAGAAGCTTGTCTGCAGAAATCTAAGCTGATGAAACAGTTAAAGGCTTTCTGAGACTACTCCAACAAAAATATTGTGCTGTATTTGTATAAAGATAAATAAATATAGATTGTGATTGAAAGCATTAAATAAATACCTCCTTAGTGAAAATCCACTGATCTCCTTCCATTGCGTGGCTGAAAGACAGATATCCAGTAAGTGCTCTATGAAATTGACTGGTTTCAGTAACAAAGCCCCACCCAACTTTGTATGTATAGAAATTGGGAAATTTCTCAGTTCTGCCAATGTGATCATCATTAAAGATAAACCTGAGACCAGTCATTGTTTAATGACTCCACCCCTGGAGAAGAATTACACAGCAAAATTTACTGAATACAGATTGAAGAATGGATTAAGCCCATCTTGTATGATTTTATAAAGAGGGAGAAAGCCACAAGAAGTCACTCTAAGAGACCATTATCCCTCATTCCTACTTCATTTTCTTAAGATGTGCTCCCAGATTGTTGTTGCTATTACAAGTGTTTGCTGTAATTAACAAAGAAATATATGTCACTCAATGATTTTATTTTTAGACTCTGTTCTTTAACACGGGCAAAGAGTTTCTCCATTTTCACCATGGTCATTTCATAAATATTTTACACTACAAAGGAACTTGATACAATGTCTACTAAAGCTGACAAAAAATCTCTTGCTGAACTTCATAAGAATTTGCTTTTCACTCTGGCATCATGAATGCATTGATGTTAATGTTACCCGTAACTTTGGCCTGCCATAAGAACTCTAAAGATCCAATCCTGATACATAAGAACTATAACTATAAAAACTTGCCTTCTTTTCATTAGCCACTTTCTTATTTAAACAGAAAAAAAGATTAACCAAAATAAAGATAATTATTATTAAAATTAACTTGCCATCTTTAACTTGCTCAATTTTGCAAAAATGAAGTACAAAGGCTCTAAGGCATCAAAGATGAACAACGTAGTTTCATTCTCATGAGAATTTCTGTTTCTAGTTTCTAATCTTACTGGTCAAAACACAAGGAAAACGGGAAGGTCAGGCCCAGTATCTGTTTTGGTACAGTATGTAAGCATGGCATTGCATTTATATCACATGCAAATGTACCGTATTGAACAATGCTTTAGGATTGTCTGAGATGGCATATTTTCTAGAACTTTCTCAGAAAATTATATACATAATAACCAATTACTTATTAAGACATAGCATAGTACTATGAACATACAGACATTAAGATGGGTACAACAACTTCCTTCTGTGCCTTTATTTTAATCAAAGAAAACGTCTGGAGCAAATCTTGGGTAGTCCTATACGGTGGGACACTCTTACTGAAAAAGTTTCCTCAGTCACAGTAATTCTTACTGTAATTCACTGGTTTCTCTACTTTTAGTTTTGTAACACTTAGCATGAAATGGAAAGAAAAAGTGTCGAACAAAACATACCCTGTAGAAAAAGTAGCCTCTACTTTGAATCCCTCCAGGTCCTTGAAGCTCTTCCTGAAAAAAAAAAGTATTTTAAATCACATCTACTCTTGTAAGTTAATGCAAACAGAGAGGTTGTTTATGTACTTATTAAAAGTGTTTCTTCCGTACTACTATACATGCCTTAAGGCATGCTTTATGTATCTTTATCCATGTCGATAACGAGAAGTTCACACTGCCATGTAGAAATAGCAGAAAACATGTCAAGTTTTGGCACAGTTCAGTTTGCTTTTGAATGGTACTAGTAATGATGAACAGCCTTTGCCTTTGACTTTCCAGGCACAACCAGAGTGTTTTCATGGCAGTAGAGTCTCTACAAAGTAGAGCTGGTCTTTGCACCTCGCAGAAAGACAACAATGCGAAGCTTAAATACCAGAAATACTTGGCTTCCTCCCAGGAATGAGATCCCAGACTGTCCCAAGAGGTGTATCACCATCACCCTTCTCAGATTAACTCCCAAAGAAAAGACGAGTGCTGGTGATATTTTATCCTGTCTGTACTGCACACATTGAGAAACAACTGTCTACTGATCCACACAGCAAGGAGAGGCACAGAAATGATGAAGAAAATAGAAGTTTCATTTAAATATAACATGTACAAAGCCTGAACTATCCAGTTGCTTTAATGAGTTCTTCATGATTTGAGAACACATAAGCTTAATCACAGTATTTTCATTGCTTCTGTTAATAGCAGATACATGACTGAGGTGTCTGTCCTGCAGGTGGGGAGACAGGCCAACTGAGAAACAGAATAGTTCAAATCTTGTGTTTACCAGAACATAAAATGTAGATGGAATTTATTTATCAGTCATGGTATTTCTCAATTAAAAACTGGGGTCATGTGTTCTCTTGGGTAATGACCATAACCTGAGCTGTGATAGAAAGACAACACTTAATGCTCTAGTCTAATGCTGTATGAATTGTGGAAAACAGGATGGCTCCCATCATTGCCAAACACAGGAGCAGCTTCAATCCAGGGAAGCTTTCAAAGGAAGTAGGGTTTAAACTACACTTAATCTTCAAGTCTTGCTTTTAATTTTTACTTCAGTTCATCAGGTATACCTTTACACCCAGTTTCTTTGCTGTACATAAAACATCTGGATTATTTTTATTGTCCACCTCATTCTAGCATTACCTGGTTTGAAATACCCATGTCAGATCTATAATCCATTCAATACTTTTGTTTGTTATATTTAAAAAGGCTAAAAATTTATCTGTTAATGGAGTCTTGTACATTGCCATTGGAGTGTCTTATGATAGTTATAATTCATTATTTTTCTACTGTTTCTATTCAACATGTGAACAAATATAAAAACAAATGAAATGGCAGCTGTTGCAAGTTAAGGAAATTGATCTAGAACATAAAAGGAATCAAGACTGCAGTTACTAATATGGAATTGTGATTTATTTTATGGATTTTTAACATGTTAACATGTCATTGTCTGCTTACAACCAGACACCTTGAAGATGACTATGTAGTCTGTCTGATTTCATGTCAGAAGGATGGTACTAGAAATAAACTGAAGCTACAATCTGTCTTCATTGTAACACTTGCTTTCTAAACTTCCAAAGGTTTGGAGATGTTAAAAAATAACTAATATATGCATGTATATTCAGAAACCTGCACATACGTATGTATACAAAAACATGTATTCATGAATAAGTATGTTTAGAGTCAAATGCCTGCCCTCTAAAAGTTATCTTGTTCAATCTCTTAGTCTGGCTTGCCAACAAAGTGTTCTTGCTGCTTCTTAGATCATATTATACCAGCCAAGATGGAGCTCAAGAGGAATCAAATCCATGACAAAATCTGGTGTCAGTCCAAACTGGGAAGAGAGCATAAATTTAATAAGGCATGTTTCCTCCTTCACCCATCCACCTTTACAATTCTTTGTCTCGTCAGGGAGAGAGGTGGGTGTGCTTATGTACAACAAGTTCTGGCTTTCTTTCCAGTATTAGGCAAAAAAAAAAAAAAAAAAAAAAGCAGCGTGCTAACCCTTCCTGAAGCACATTCTGTGACACCAGCGTCTGATAGTCCAACAAAAGGTGGGCAGCCCACAGGAACATGGTGCTTCCTGCTCCATGGGGAATCAGGGTTCCTCTGCACATCTTAGGCAGGGCTGCTCTGAACCTCTACCTGTGCCATTTCCCCATCAGCCCATCTGGTAGAGTCTCTTGGAAAGATAGATTTATAGCTTTCTTACATTCAGAGAATAACTGCAGTACTTCTATTATTGGTAGCAGATTATTTCAGCGTTTTCTTAATTTTCTTATAAACTAGTATGGCCCTCAGCAATAACATTTAGAGAGCATTTTAAACTCTTACACTACAATAAGCTGAAATGTGCCATATAAAAAAATATGATAATCATAATATGGATGAATTTCAAAGATTAAATAAATAAGGTGCATGCAAAGATACCCAAACCAAAAGAGTCTGCAAGGGAAACTGCTTCCAGAAGATGCTAGGACTTTGTAAACGTCTGGTGTTTATGCACTGTACAAGAGTAAATAACACCTTTAACAAAGTGACTGGTATTGAGAGCAGGAATTGAGAACAGGAAATCAAAAAGTTGCTTTCTATAAAATACAAATCAATTTAGAGTTGTTTTCATTGTTTCCTTAGATTTATACGAGTATTTAAAAATAGCTATATTCTGTAAGTGTTGGCCATGTCATTACATCATAATGCGTAACGTCATGATTGCGAACTAAAGGCTACTACTTTTCACAGTGCAGAATGGTTGGAATTCTAACTGTTGCTATTTCCATGTACCACTAGTTAAGAATGCAATAATACAAATAACAGGAGACAGATGTTTTAAAAATCAGCCACTTGAGAAGATGACTAAGGAAACACATAATGCTCACCATCATTCATTAATTTCTACTTCAAAAATCTAATGAAAATAAGGTACCTTACAAAAAGAAGCTTGATAAAATGTTTGCATTTTGCCACAAAGTTGTATCAGCCTGCTCTGGGCTTATTCCCAAACAATATAATGTTTTTTAAATATGTTTTTTTAATTTCCTTTGGAAGAAATATTTCCAAACACTATCCTGAAAAAAGGTCTTTTTATATCAGTAGATGTTTACACTTTATATCAGATAGCTAGTATACTTTTAAATTTTTTCCTGAGGATTTGTAGAGTAGAGATTTTTATGTTTCTTTCAGGTAAAAAAAAATGTTTAAATTGTTTGTCACATGATGGCTTGACAGCTCTTAAACAGAAACAATTTATTAAATTTCATTTTTGAGCTGTTATAACTATAGTGACTAAATTTATATATATAAAGGCACATGATATATTCTATAGAGTTTGGTGTTATTATTACATGGAAAAAAGATAGTTCATTTTTGAGGTCACTAAAAATAAAACTGCCATGAACAGGCTGAAATATGTTGGAATGTGTCAATTATGCCACAAATTTTAGGTTATTTTCTGCTCATTAATGTATTCTGCTCTATTAATTATGTCATCAACCTCAGTGGAAGTAAATTCAAGATATTAAAGTATTCTAGCAAAGGACTTTAAAGGCAGTTTCTTTTCACATCAGCCATTTTGTGTTCTTGCATTTACGCTTTCCTTCCCATTCTTTGTCTTAATTGACATTATGTTCATTTAAAAGCACAAAAAGCAATTCCAAAAATATTCTTTCCCAGTATATAGGTCTAATAGCATAAATACAGTTCACATCAATGTCATCACAGAATGTAAATTTTACATGGTATTTTCCTTTCAGATGTGTAGTGGGTTAAATTTTTCATAACAAGTTTAGTGCATGAGAAAATGTACCAACTCTAAGTTCTTATATGTGGCCAGGTTCTGGCACTGGGTAAGAAAAATGTGCTTCAGGGCATACAGTTGGGTTTATGCAGTGATCTGAAAAGAGAGGTAGATAGTTTTACCAACCTCAACCATGACTAGGTGAAAGCTGATATATATAAGCATAGGCTCAAGAGTTCATTGAAAATTTGGTAATTAACAACACAGCCTTTATTTGGATTAATAAAGGAAAAGTCCTACTTATGGGAGTGCTACTATCTGAGTTTTAAAGTATCGCACTGATACACCTACTTTAGCTTGTGTATCAGTGAATATAAGGAATCACATCAATGAATCTAAGGAATAATCAAGCTGAAATCAATGCAAAACAGGAATAATCTGGATCTTAGCTTTTTTATACTTTAAGAATATCAAAGATCCCTGTATGATAAAGGGGAAGATTCTTATACATCAGACTGCATTTTTCTCTTCTGTCCATAGCTCCATTAAAGGGATGGACATTTCAATCCATCTGCTTTTTGAAATTTGGAATTGCATTTGCAGCAGCAAATATACCCAAGTTTTATGGTATAAATAGCTCAATTGTTTCAAAAAATATGTGAAACTTTTGTTCCAAAACACACTATTTTTCTATAGAAAATTAATTTCACCGAGAACTTTATCTGCGCCTTAAGTTAAACAGTAAATGGCCCATAAACTACTTAGCAATTCTTAGTGCTATAAGTCACGAATAATATAAGTTTAAGGAATAGGTTTGAATTCCAAATGGAGGAATAAGAGACCCCCCCCTAGAAAATATAACTCAACTGAAATGTAACAGTAGAGATTAAATTTAAAGTATTTTTCCTTTTATAAAAAGAACTAACAGATCCATTTTGATACCTAGGCTTTGTGTTCTACCAGTGTTCTGAGTTAGGCATATATTACTTCAGTGTTTTTTGGTTTTAAGCGTTAAATACCAGCAGAGTTATTTTTCACTAATTTAAGAATATAAAACCCTCCCGTTTCTAATGAAAATGCGATAGTGTGATATTAAATCTTGAAAATAATGTTATGAGCAGAAAGGGCTGCAAAGACATTTTTAGAAGAGCTAATGAATCACAAAGTGTGAGAATGCAAGCATGCAGAGTTTAAGATTACATACGTCCACTTTGTATCTCTTCAGTCTTCTCTCATTAAGCTGGGGAACAAGTTGCAGCAAAGGATGCAGGACAGACGACTGAGAGGACACGAACACAGACACATGAGCAACAATGACATTTGGACCTTATCATGCAAAAAAAGTCTCTTCCCACAGTCTTGGCTTATGGACCAAACATGTACCAAAGAAGGACTGAAGATGTTAATTGAGAAACTTGTATTTTAACATTGACTTGACAACAAACAGGTACCAACATTTATATTTACACTATGAATGCGACTCTCAGAGCGATGGAGGGAAAAAGCTATGCATCCTCACCTTTACTCGTTGAAAGTTCAGAACTGCTAACAGACTTACTGCCCAGGCAATTGCAATTATTCAGACTTTGATCAGCCTCTGTGAGTCATACAGAGAATATTTCTATACAGTACTCCTACTAACATTTCTACGATTATCTAATCTACTATGGAAGTTAGCAACTTCCATCTCCATTGTACTAAAAAGTTCATTTTACTTTCAAAAAAACTTAAATAGCAGCAAGAAACGTTTTGGGTTTTTTTGCTAGAAACCAGTGTGCAGGAGGGATCCATTCTCAGATGAGATCTGTAGCCATGGCACTGGTCACTCGACCTAAAAGACAAGCTCCAGTCGTTAAATTCCTTGTGTGCACAAGACTTCATGCTTGTAGACAGCCTGGTTAAGCACAGTGGCATTGTGTACAGTGTAAGTGCCCCCCTGGCAAAACACAGCCACATGGGCTTGTGGAGAGAGGTCCACAGTGAGAAATGAAGTAGTAAATCTTATGTTCCATCAACCAATTTAAACCTTCAACTCACGTAAACGTAGACATAATGCATTTTTATACAATACTTCTTAGAAAAGTAATACAATGAAAAGGATTATAATATAAGGAATAACTAGAGTTACCAAAGTGTTAGGGTACTTGGTATGTACCATGATATTGCCTACTTGGAGCCATTTTTGCACTGCCTGCCTAAGGTAGGCAATGTGCATCATAATAGCTAAAAAAGTAGAGGTCTGATGTGTAGTGGAGGAGTTAAAGGGCATCCCAGCCGGGCACTCGGGCTCTGTCTTGCAGCCAGTGGAGAGAAGTTAATAAAGCAGAAGAGTGATGGATTTTACCTAAGTCAGTATCTCTGAGAACTGGACTAGAAAATAGTCACCTGAACAGCTAAACCAGAAGAGGTGAGAAAGCAGTAATTTCTGGGGGCAGGCAGGGGCAAAGGTATTCAGAATGGGGACGAAGGGGAATTCAGCAACCTCTTAAGCAGGAGCAGCAGCAGAAATAGCTCATTTCACTGTGCCCTGATTACCATTAAACCTCCAGAACAGCTCCATCATTAAAACACTGACCCCAATAACGTTGATATCACTGTCTAGGAAATATACCACATGGTTCCAAAGAAATGTAAAGAACAAGGCAAAAAATGGACATTAACATATAAGAATGATTGTTAAGAAATGAGAAAAAATGAATATGTTTAACTTTCTCAAAATCCTACTGTGCAGAGGGAAAAACACATAGATGCACACAAAAAAACGGATTATGTTTGCACTTTGAAAGCAAGAATGGATCACACATAGTTTGGCTTATGAGAATATTTTATAGCAACAATACTGAGCTATTTTTAAAATCATATTTTTCATTTAAAATATAATCAAAGGCTGAGTGAGACTTAAACACTATTTTGCCTGATGCATATTTATGACATGCACACAAAAATACATAAAATGTAATTAATAAAAATTCACTAAGAGTTCTTGCTATGTATGGTCTTGTTCTCAGCCTGAACAAATCCACATTGTTTCACTGCATATGTTATGTTTCAGTACCAGAAACAAGTATTTGGTCTTATTCTTAAATGTTGTCTCTACCAGATTAAGATGCAGTTGGGATTCTATGAGTGGCTGGTTTTTTGCACACTTGGGCAGTGTTGATGATCCTCTTTCATGTTATTAAACACATCCTATATCTTAAACACGAAACTGCCAGTTCTGAGCTTGCTATACAGTTGGAGAGACTGCTGCAAAAAGGAACACTACCTTCTTTTTATGTACAAGAACATGTGTACTCACAAAGAGATGCTATGCCACTTACCATGATGTCTGAGTTGCCTGAGTCATGAGTCTTAGAATAATGAAATAAGAACTGTTCAAAAAAATTGAAAGTGGGGTTTTACTACAAAACAGGGCAAGGGTGTTGTGATTTTCTTGACAATTTCAGCGTGAGCATAAAACATACATAGAAATCTTACCCTTTTGGTGTTGTCTTTTTCATCTAAACCCTGTAGGAATAATAATCGGTAGAGAAGCTTTTATTTCTTAAAAAAAGAGCAATGGGCAATTTTGATTACATTATAAACTTTGCAGTACTGGATTGGAATATTGTCTTTCCTTGACAGATATTACGTGTCGTTGCTTATCAGTGTAACTTCTCTTTTCAAACTCTGTAGAGAGCATTGATTACTCACCCCTATAAAAGCAGATGGCTTTAGTGGATGCTCCTTTGTATATCCCTAGACTCTCATAAGTAAATTTCTTTCTCCATTGAGAGATCATCGTTTTTCTAATCTAAAGCAATAAAAACACCCAAAGCTTTGTATCCAACCTGGAGATTATTTTCCAAACACTGGAGTCTCCCTGTTGTCTTTAATAGGTGTTAGGATAGGACACAGAGCATTTCAGAGAAAGAACTGGTAGTATTACTTCCAGCACTGAGTGACACTTCAGATACTGGGTCCTCAGAATTCGTTGTAGACACTGGCACACTGAGAGATCAGGCTTCAGAATTGCTAAGTAGTCTTTTGTCTGCGTTACCTGTAGTTTCTGGAGAAATCTCATGACCAGAAAACAAAGTTCTTCCAGCACACTGGATGCCTAATGCAAAGAAAACATGAACTCAGGTATCACACTTCTTAATCCTACTGCATATAACAAATAGTATCAAAATAATAACATAACCTCTATCTGACTCACCTGAGGCTGAGAATCTGTGGACAGGTAGGCAGAACATGCATCATCTATCTGTAAAAGTTCACACAGCCCTTTTTTAAGAAGCCAGATCAACAAAAAGAAGTGAAATACATACATTTTTTGAAAAAGTTCAGTTCATCCAAAGGTATGGCAAGCTTGCCCGCCATAAGGAATTTGTATAGGTACATTCATGAAATATTTTGTATTCAAGGGCAAAAAAAGCTCTTCACCAAATAAACAAATTTATACTTGTCTGATCACAATGAACACAATCATCTCTGGGTCCTTTATTCTCTTACCCCACTCACGTCCCTCTTGTTTGCAGCCTTCTCAGACTAAGTCATATATTAAATTCTTATTTTAAGCATCTGGGGTATGGTCTATGACTTTACATCTCTTCTGCGATATCTCTGGATTATACAAAACTACAAAGAAAATGGCAAAACTAAAGCAAGTGATTCAAAGAGCAGTCCTTGAACACCACTCTTCCCATTGGATTCCAGCATCCCTGCAGGTGTATGACACATGCATCTCTTGGGTGATTAGGATATGTACCAGCACGTCTTATGCATGCCAGCCAATTTGTGTGAGTCACCAAGCAGCCAATATCAAAGGTGTACTTATTTCTTTGGCAAATGAGGAGCCTTACAAGATTTCTTTTAAAGGAGGTGGTTTCCAAACCACAGTGCTAGCAAGAGATATATTCAATATATTTCAAGGGATCTAAACTCAAAGAGCACTGTGAAAGAAGTCATTGCTGTTGAACTTAAACATGTCAGCACAGAACAGAATGTTACACACATAGAGACAAAACACACACAAAAAAAATCCACAAACCAAACCAAGAAGCCCCAAGCCCCACCAGGCACTTCACCGGGATCAAAACAAATGTCCATTTAGCTCTGCATTTTATCTCCAAAAATGGCCATACATCAGCACCTAGGGAAGAGCCTAAGAAGACACCAATGGTCTAGTAAAACCCATGCTCCCCAACCACAATGGATTTCTGTGCTGTGAATTTGACCAATCTCTCTGAACCACTGTAAACTTTTAGCATCCACAATGTCCTGTGGCAAGAGTTTCCTAAACACTGCGTGAAATATCACTTCTGTTTCTCTTGATCAGTCTTTGCAAAGCTAGCTTCACTCAGTGCTATCACCATCTCGTCTTGGAAAAAGTAATGAATAAGTGACTCCTACCCATCATCTCCCTGCTCTTCATGACCTTGTGCAGAAAATTAATCACATCCCCTTTCTGTCGTCTCTTTTACAAGGTGAAAGAATCCCATACTACTGAATCATTTTTAGTGGAATTATTAATCAGGGAGGGAGAAGAAATGGAGTAAAGGACATTTGAATTCATGGAAATAATATTACCAGTGCTGAAAACTCAAAATATTCTGTAAGGAAAAGAAAAAAATCACCAGTAGTCCAACTGAAGCTGCACAGCTTAATAATAATGGGGTTTGGGTTTTCTTCAATATTATTATTAAAATATGGTTTACCTTTTCATTTTATAACTTTAAAATTGTAACAATAGCAACCTGTATTGGTATGCACCATTTCTTCCATTGAATATTTCATACTGTTTACCTAGAGGCCAGAAAGCTTTGCCAATCATCTATTTCATAGACTGCATAGAAAATGTTTGGTAGTAGTTTTTTCTTTTTAATAAAAGAGCAGGCAATTCAGTGAGTCTTCTTATTTTATTATAGGTAAAAAACCCTAAAAACACTTTTTAGCAATGAAAACATTAAATGAAAAAAGGAATAAACAAATAATGCATATCTGAGTACTTCAAGACAAGAGATGATTCATGTCTCTAGAGGCAATCTGTGAGAAAACATTAGCAGAGACAGTGGGAAAGATAATAGCTCACAGAATTCCCCTTTCAAATAGTTTTTGTTGTAACACATCCTCTCCATTCGCTTTTACCTTCATCTTACATTTTCTTGTCTCTGTTTATATTAGTTCAGCTTCACTACTTTCAGAGTAAGAAAACGTAGAGGAGAAATCAGCAGTGAAGGAGATAAACTAAGCTGAAGTCATTTTGGAACCCTACGGTAAAAGTTTGCTGTTTCTTCTTGTGGAGGGATCTTTTGTTGTTGTTTTATATTGGTTTATTTGCTTGTTTTGTAGTTGGAGGTGACCATTAAAGAACTACCATAATTCAGTAGCAGGACAAGCCAGAGACCGCTTTGTGTTTGACACAGTGCAAAGCAAGGTATCTCAGCCAAAACCTGTAAGGACAATGCAAGGGCTGAGGAGAAGCCACAGTTTCTGTTAATTCCTTTTTTAAAAATAAAAATTTAATAGTTTCTATCATCCTTGAAGCATCTTCTCAGTAATTTTCTCTCCTGTCTCAGAAATGTGGCCTGAGAGTGGGAGCTTGTGAGTTGTTTGGTTAAATAACACAAAGAAACAAAAGGATGTGAGAGACAAGTGAAAGAACACAATACTTAGGCACAAAGTTCCCATATTTATAAACTCGGAGTCAATCCTGGAAAATACTGGGTTAATTTAGAGCCAGGGCTTCTCCTGAATGATCCACTAATAAAGTAACAAACCAGGAAGAACTGATTCTTTTCACTCCAAGAAATGCTGGTGAACTAGTAATGTTCAGTAATCAGTTTGATTTAGGGCATATAGCTATGCACCTAATTCTCATTCCTTAGACCTTCTCCAGTCCTGCATTATTCTTGCTACAATAGTAAGTTTTAGATTGCTTATATTACGTAATTTTATACATAGAATTCTCTTCTATCATAATAGGATATTACTATATTTTACACATATCTTATGCATACTTTTTTGTTCGCTGAAATCAACAGGAACTTTGCCTTTGCCTCCAGTCACCATAGGGACAAATCTTGTGTTGCAAATGGCAAATCTTAGCAACAAATGCCAGAAAGTATAAAACAGCAATTTTCAATCCAGAATGTAAATAACTCATTTTCATTAACTCCGTTAAGCTAGCAGGACCTTACTTCCCAAGAGACCACTTTTTCCCATAAGATAAATATCACTAGGGCTTGTTCAAGTGCCAGTCCAGATATATGTTAGCATTTGAGTCAACACTTCCAAAATGAACTAAGGGGAGCTGACAGAAAGGGAAGTGTCTCCTGTAATGACCCCAATAGGAACAAATTTATTCACTGTATCTGTACCCCTGGTGAGTCACTTGCTTCCTAATGTTATCAGAAGCTACAAAATTAAACATCAACAGAATACTTGAAGGTTGCAGCAACGCCAGGGCACATGAGTTGCAGGCTAAGCCTCTCTGCGTGCTGTGCCCTGTCACTCCATCTGTTCCAAAAAGGCAGTGAAAAGCCCATGTTAACACACGTGTCACATCCTAGAGCCAAAACAAATGTTCCTGTCAAAGGTAAGAGTGGAAGTTATGACAGTGATCAGTACCAAAATGGTAGAGGGGCTAATTGACAGAGTACATTATCCTTTACCTAGCCAATTGAGAGGCTAGGATAGGATTAAATACGGTGTCCCGGCCCTGCATGCAGAACAGAAGAAGCAAGAGGTAAGACTGGATGAATTGAACCAGTTACTGCATATCATGTACAGACTATAAAAATACCAGATGGGACACTGTGTTTCTTCCAGCAACTGCCTGGTCATTGACAGTTAAATGACAACTGTTACCAAACACAAGTGTCCATTGAGCCAAGACACAATCTTTTCCCCGAACAACATCTCAACACTCAGCCTCAACATCCTCCTGGAGCAATTGTTCAGAAAATCTGGAAAATAAGATGTTTCACTTCTTCACTGATGTCAGGCTAAGAGATATACAGGAGAAGCATGACTGGAAGAAGAAGCACCTGAACTCCATGCAAGAGAAATACTGGAGAGTGATGTGTAACCATAGGAAGGATGGGCACAGAAGAAATGGAGTATACCATACGGCAGTGTGCAGATGATGCTTACCTCTTTCCACAGCTGCAAATCCTGATCTGCCTTGACTGCTTGGGATGGCATCGGTGCACCTGGAAGCACAAACCGTGCTTAGCAATGCTGCAGAGCAAAGGTGGTTTTTATAAGTAACCCATGTCAGTGACTTAAATGAAAACTCTGAACACAGTATGATATATGATACCTAGCACACTTCCCATTGTCCAGTAGTTTCTGCCAGCTATATGTCAGCAACACAGTAGGAGGCTTCTTTACAAGTTCATAGCAGATACGGATGCTCACATCTCTCAGCAATAAACACCGTGGAAGTTACTCATCTTACACCAAGGGTCAAGCTAGCATTAGTCCGTTCTCAGCGATAAGTAGCGGGCAAGAAACTTTGTGTGGCAGCTCTCAAATGCTAAGGCCTGCTCAGGAAACACATTCCAGCACCTACAACCTCAAGCTTTCTGAGAACTCAGCTCTCCTCCAGCACAAGCATTGCAAGTTGAGAATCTGGATCCTACCTCTTGCTTTGTTGCATGGTACAGTTAAACAATTAAACATGTGCTATGTAACGTATACTTGCATATGAATAATACCCATGGCATTTTTGAGGTGATAAACAGTACCTCTGTAACTAGATTTGTTTCCTCTGCCTGGTGTATGTGGTGTGGAAAAGCTCAGTCCCTCAGAAGACTGAATGTGTTATTAATTGCATAACGCTGCAATGATGCTCTGCTTGGCTTGGGGGCAGCTCCTTTCTCCATCTCTGCCCACCCAGACTACAAACCTCGATTTCGCTGTCTCTGGGTCCCTCCTGACCCAGCCTCAAGAACATCCACCTTTGCACACTGCTATTTTATCTGGCAGTATATTCCTAATAATAACAGCGTATTATCAGAGTCTCTGTAAACAATAGAAATGAGCATCACTGAATTGTGAGTACGCTGGAGATCACGTAAGCATATCAATGTGGGGATGTGCTGTAACTCACCTGGTAGGGAGATTGGTGCTGGAGAGGGTGGTGCTTTATCTGTACAGCCCTAACACTGCAGGAGACACTCTGAATCAGATAAATCATCTATTATCACCCTGCCCAAAGCTGCTGCTCATGAGCAACGCCTGACCAGTTTATACACTGTTCTTAAAGACCTCAGATTAGTAGAGATTTTATGACCTCACAAACAGTCTATAATTACCTGCAGTCACATTTTTTTTTCCCAAATAATTGAACCAAATTATACAAAAGAGATGCAGGTAGACTTAGCTAGAATGGCCAGGTGAGCAGGGTACAAATGCCCATCATCTCCATTGGTTTTACTGGTACCACTAATAACAATAATTACAACAGTAGTTAGTTCCAGATATTAAGGGGTGGACTTCAAAACCACATTTTGGTATTTGCACAGACTTAAGGTGACTAATTATTCTGGATGCTTGTTTTCCCCCCCAAAAAAAAGAATTAGAGGGGCTCTTAATTTCACACAATGTAGAAGTGGGATATTTTTGGATCTCTGAGATGTTCATATAACAAGAAAACTGCTTTCCAGTGAAAAATTTACTTTTTTTTTTTAATTTTGCTTTAGCTCAAGGAAAAATGCCGAAGAAATGAAAGGTGCTACAATTCTTTTATTTTGTTTTCTATTCTTAAATTAGTATATTTGAGTATTGGCCGGGACTGGTATCCTAGTTACCAAGAGTGGAAATGGGCATCACTTCAAATTAGCACACCTTCCCCTTTAAAGCTTTGCCTGCCTGTCTCTGAGCACTGCTTCTGCCATTTTTTGGTTCCCAAGGCTTTCCAGGGGGAGCAGATGAAATCCAACAGCCTGTAAACATCAGGGAATCAGGCAAGAAAGCCTGAATATTACAGGTTGCCTTTATTTTTTTAAACCTGAAACATAAACCTTTGGACAAACAAAATGCAGTTATTTCACTAGCTCATAAGTTTCCTTAACCCTTCTCAACTTATTCATAAAACTCTTGTTTCACGTGCAGTCCCTCTGTTCTGTGCTCACACCTAGGACTACGTGCCCCCAAAGCCGAACGGTGTCCCTCCATCACGCCGCCCAGAACAGCGCTGCAGCCTTAGGGACTTCCATCGTTTACACACAGCGGCACACAGGGAAACAGTAAATTACCTTGTGCTATACGCAGAATACCCATGGCAGGGAGGGGGGCATGGGATGGATGGACACGAGGGAAGAGTGCTACTGAGGAAAGCAATCTTATTCAAAAGGAACATATAGGAGGAAATCCTCCTACAAAATTACCAGTCCATGGTATATTTTTTCTCTTATCCTTCAATTCTGCCAACTTCTAAAAACTCAACTTCTTACAAGGCAGCAGAATACCAGATGTACAATTTCAGTCACTTTTCAACCTGGGATTCACCTCTTAAATCTCCTCTTCCCTCCACAAGCTTCTGGCAATCATTTCTGCAAGAACAGTGGTGAAATACTGTGTGCCATTGCCCTTCCTTGCCCTCCTTTTCCTTCCCTCCCTTCTTCCACATCTCCAGAATTTGTTTTTAACAGAATATCCAGGATACTGTACTTAGATTTCTTTGATCCTTGATATTAAAAAACCCACAACAAATGAAACCAAAAACTCCTGGTGAAAGTAACTCACACAATATAATACAAACAAAACAGAGCTATTCTTTGCACGGCAACTTACTGTGTAATGTTACTTCACAAGGTATAAGTAGTTAATCTGTCTGGAGTAGGAAAATAGAATAGAAAAAAGTATGTTTTCTTAAAAAGCCCATTAGCAGTGCTCATTTCACAAGCACTCCCTGCTACAAATATAGCAACTTTCAGGTGTAAGACAACATTTCAAATTAAATCAAGATAACCAAGCTTTTTGCCTAAAGCAAGTCAGCCACTCTATTCTGCCCCACTTAACCCCACCCCCCAGGGATTCCTCATGCAATAAATATTGCTTCAGGTTGCTATAAGTGACTTCCCGAGCGTGCTAAATTTTCCTGTAATTCCATCATACATTTCATTTCTCTTTTCTCTGCTTTTAAATCAGAGGAAATTATACTTAAAATGAAGTCACTTTTAACAAAAAGCGCTTCCCCAGGCTGCTGGAGTGGAGCTTTGCCAGGACAGGGTAATCCTGCTGGATACGCGAGGAAGCCCCCCAAACCCAACCCCTGAAACCGTGCCCAGCAGCTGCAACCTCCTGCGCATCCGCACCCCTCCCGGCCCCGCAGCTCACCCGCGCCCCGCTCGGGGGCAGGCGGGGGCGGGCAGGGGCTCGCTTTGCAGCCCCCTCGCGAGCCTGGCAGGCTGCTGGGGTCACACACGCACACCCCCACCCTCCCACCCCCCCAAGAAAAAATACTGCAGGGCTCGCAGTGCGGGAAGGGGTTTGCCAGGAGGGTGCTCCTCACCTTTGCAAGCAGACATCGAGGCGGCGAGGAAGAGGAGGACGAGCAGCAGCGGGGTCCCCGGCAGCGCCGCGCCGTCCCCTGCCCTCCTCAGGCAGCGCTGGGGGGCGGCTGCGGGGGGCTGCTGGTGGCAGAGGCTTCCCATGCCCGCCGTGTCCCCTGCGCTGCCTCCCTGCCAGCCGCTCCTCTGAGCATCCCCTCGCTCCCTCCCCAAACTTTTTAAATCCCCCTGACACGTGGACGAGCATCAGCCGGAGCGAGGGAGGGCGCCGCGGCCGCCCTGCCCGCCCTGCCCGCCCTGCCCGCTCCCCCGCCGGCCACCCCGGGGCCGCCCCCGCTGGTGACTCAGCCCCACTCCCACCCGCGGGGCAGATCCACCCGTAACCCCGGCTGGGGCGCCGGGGGCCCCTGCTTGGCAGCCAGGAGAGGGGCTGGCCGGGCTCTGGGTCCTTTATTAAACCCCCTTTTTGAGAAAAAAATCCACATTTTAAAAAACACGTGTGAAACAGCCCGAGCCCTGCCAGCAGCCCCGACGGCTGGCGCAGAAGGTGCTGCTTCTGCCTTGCCGTGCTCGGCCGTTCAGAGCGATGGCACGGGGGTGGCAAAGGGGAGCGTTCAGGCACTGTCCGATACCAGTGAGGAGGGGACAAGAGGCACGAGTTAAGATGGGGAAACCTCACGCAGGTTTGCCCCCAACTAGCTGAGTTACAACTCACTGGGCCTGCCCGTGGGAGAGGCCCTCAGTGGCTGCGACGTGGGGCTCCGAGCACGTGCACCCACCTGCCCCGGGACCCACTGCTTGATCACTGCGTTTTCTGGAGGACCCCACGCTGCAGGCGTGCGACCAATTCCTGGCTTTCCCCACATCATAAATATACGCACACGCAATGCCACACCATGAAACAGAATTTGGTAATATGGTGCTATTTGGGGATTAAAAGCCTAATACGGTGCTTAGCAAGGCATTTTACTTAAGCTACAGCCGCAGGCTTTGTCCCCAGTTGTCATTTTGCCTGTAAATAGCCAAGATAACTACATTCTAAGGTAGTCAAAAGCACACAGACCCCACATCTCTAAAGTCACTTGGGCAGCTTAGCCCAGGCACCCCTGAAACACAGCAAGCCCTGGCTCACTCCAGCAGGAGCCTGCTTGTGCCCGAGCTGCCCAGTCATGCCAACGCCCAGCAGGATGCTCAGGCAGGTGCTGACCTTCTCCTCACGCCCAGCCCTGCAGCAGGTCTGGCTTTCTCCAAAGGCATGTGTCTGGCTGCTTCTGCTCCTTCACCATTTCCCCCAGGAAGATCCTGCCCAGCTGAGGTGCAGCTCCAACGGTGAGAGGCTACATGAGAGCATTTCCGGGCAGCATCTCCCAGTTTAGTCTAGCTTTGTGATTTGTTTCACCCCCCCCACCACTTTTTTTTTTTCAGCCACTCCTGTCTTTTTGCTTGCTTGATTTTTTTTCTGACTTTCAAAGGAGATTTTACATCATGGTCCAGCAATGAGGCAGTGGTACGATATTAGAGATTGTTATTTTCCAAAACAGTACTTTTTGACCATTTCAGTGGGTTTTGGCTGGGGCGTGGTGGTGGAGCTAAGCTGCCTGACAGGAGCGGTAGGTGTTACTGTGAACCAAAGGATAACTTTGATTTATAACCATAGCATTGCTGTCTGCTCTTTGCCTTTAACCTTATCAGTCACACGTGCTACAAATTGTCATCGTGAACACTTTGACAGACAATCAGAATTTTGAAAGCTTTGCCAAGCAGCACGCTAAGGTGCCATAATATTCTCATAGTAATAGAAGGCTCTTCTCTATCAGATTCAGTAGCAAAGCTTCCCTTAATATGACTGGGGGCACTGTCAATGGACTGTGTCAATGGAAAGCCGGTACATAAATTAAAGAAGCCTGTATTTTGTATGTATTATTGTATTTATATCTGCCTAATTAAAAGAGTTGTTTTAAAACAATCCAAATTGAGGAATTGCATTTGGTTCTGGTTTCTGTTAATAAAACCAGAAGACATTTATTTAGAAGATATTATCATAAATGGGAAGTCATCAGCGCTGAAAGGTATCTCTGTAATCTATCTTGATTCAAACACGTGAATCAGTGTCCTGAGCCTTGGCCTGAAGAAGGATTTAATTTGTTATGCATTTTAATTAATACCTTCTTCTTAAATATTTAATAGATTGTGGAAAAAATACAGTATTTTATAATTTAAGAGTTAAATACCTGTAAACACTCTACACCATTGAATGGTACAGTGTCTTAAGAATGGTAAAAAAAAAAGATACATCTTGAGTTAAATTTTATTTTCAGTGCAAAGGCATTTTGAAGATGATGGGAAAAAATTTCCATGTAGAAAAATTCTGATCTTCCATTTACCAGAAAAAAACCATTTAATACTTCCCTCTGAATCCTAGCACGCTACAATCTTCCAGTACTGCCAACCCAGTATGAACTACATTTCGGTTTAGACTGTGCCTTTTTACTAAGAGCAACAAAGTAGTTTTGCATTTCCTGATATATAGGTAACGTAAATGCATCTGGGCATAAATGTAATTGTCCTAATAGAAAAACAATATAACTTGTAGCAAATAATATATTTTAATTAAGCCCAAACTCAAGTTTATACAAAGACAATATTTATACTGAAATCTCTGCAAATTTTGCCAGAGCAAGTTCTCCAGGCTTGAATCTCAGTTTATAGGAGGTGTACGTAGCTTATGATGGTCACCTTTACACCAGGAACTCACTGAAATGCAAGTGAGCATTCTTGTAAACAGGAGAAAAAATACATCTTTCTCTATTGTGTCTGGTTTTGTTTTGTTTAATTGCTTGATGAAATTAATGTTACACTATTGCAGGGACAAAGCACATCCTCATTAAACGAATAGCTCAGAGGATGTTTTGGATGCTGTAATTAGCTTCTTTGAAATATTTATGTTCTTCCTAATGTTGCTTGAATAAATGTTAATTATGGCTAGTGGAAAGGAAATCAAATAGCTGAGTATGTGAAACCATCATCTTCTCTGTCTTCAGAGACAGCAAGGTCAGGAGGTACGTCACTGAATCCACTCACTTGCTGCGTACACGCACACACAGCCTGTGAGGAGGTCAATGCATATTGTTTTTTCTATGACTGTAATGAAAATGATGAGAAATCATTCCACCTACATCTGGATTTAAGGACTAAGAGAGTTTTTATCCATACTGCACTTTCTTCACCAGAACATTCCAAACTTACTGGAGAGTGCTTGAGGTGGGTCAGTGTGTGCAGGCGTACTGGTGACTCTCAAATTTCAGATGGGTCCATTAATACCTTTCCTCCTTCTATGGAATGAATAAGTTGCATATATGGATTTTCTTCTTACTTGTTTATGTTCCAAAGAGTTAAACTTTGAACAGGCAAGTCTCAATACTCAATTGATGCCTGCTCAGATATTGCACTTCTTCAAGGTATTCTCTCTCTATACTACTGACTAATAATGCACAGGGAGCTTATATCAGGACAGAAAAAGATCCATGAAGAAAAGTTACTGGAGACTCAATTCAAGCATCAGCATCTCTGAATAGGCTTTTATTAGTGTTGACTTAACCCAAAAAGATATTAACTTAGTAGAAGTATTCAGGGATATCTCCCTATAAATAGGAAACAAACAACAAGAAAACCGAAGCCACAAAGCATGGTAGGCCCAGCGTTTTCTCAGAATATTCTTTTCTTATTTTATCCAAGATAATGCATCAGCTCTTCCTTTGTGAATAAGTAAAATTTAAATTACCTTAGGAGCCTCTAATGAACTAGTGAGGGGAACTTGTCTGAACCACTGGAAATGAGCACAGAAACCCCAGCCCCTGGGCTGAGACTCCACTAGGGAGCAGTGATGGGACTGACTGCAGCAGATGTTCAGGGCTCTCCTCAAAAGTCCTAGAATGTTTTGTATATAATGTTGTGTAAAAGCGAGGTGGCTGAGCTCTTTAATGACTAAAGACAACTTGTTCAACAGATGGCAGTGACCAAATTCAGCAAAAACATAATAATCCTCCCGAAATACTGGGTAATTGTTTAAATTAGGGCTCAATTTGGCTCAGTGTGTACAGTGAGGCTGACGTCTCCTGTTCACAGACACACAGCATGGGTACCAACTGCGTAATTCTTCACTCCTTTGGCTTGCAAGGACTCGTTAGAAGTAGAATAGGGGATCTCTGAATTTCATCTTTGCATTGTTTGTAGTCTCAGCAGAAAGATCAGTGTTCCTATGTGAAAAGTAATGCATGTGGAGAAAAATGACCCTTATTGTACCTATGCAGCAATAGGCAGTACATCAGCTACCATCATGTAGAAAAGAGATAACAGAGTCACCATGGATTTTCCACATGGACACCAGGTCGCTTCCTAGTGACGTTAAAAAAAGTGAAATAGGATCTTATGAATCACTAGGAAAGAACTATTACTACTATGATAATTATCCAGAAATGGCAAAAAAAAAAAGATAAAAACCTCAAGATAAAAACTATTACTCAACCTTTGCACAAGCCCCTAGTGCTTCCACATATGGATTACTGCAATTATGATCCCATTGCTCCTTCCAGATGAAAATGTAGGGGATTTCAGTAGGTTCAGTGCAAGGTAAGTTTGACAAGGCTGGCACTCTTCAGGGTGAAAAGCTAAAACGTAGAGAGGGATACAATATAGGTCTATAAACATACATGGAGATAAGAAATATGTGAAAAAAGTTATAGAATTACTTTTAACTAATCCTTAGAATAAGTCCTGGAAGACATGACTCCGTATCTCATTTATTAGATCCTGAGATGTTTCTGAATCTGCCCCATGGAAATAAAAAGCTCTGTGTTCCATTAGAGAACTCCTGCCTGGTCCATGATATTTAACTTCCATCATTGGAGTTAGCAGGTTTCATAAGAAATACACTGGCCAGAAGTGAGTAATTTTCATGGACTTGCATTTATTTTAGTGGTGGAACTGGTCACAGACGATAAATATTTCCCACCCCATTTACACCATTTTACAGTCTTTCCACTGACATTCCTCATTAATTCTATAAAAAACATGGGGTTTGAAACAAAAGGGTTTGTTTTATGAAGCCCTAATCATTGTACAAAAAGAGTTAAAGAAAACCAAAAATCCATAACGATAATTAAATATTATTCAGTTGACCTCAATATTATTCAACTGAATAATAATTCAAAGAAAAACAATGATCACCTACTATCATTACTATGTAAGAGGTACGTTCCTATAAATTGTTTGAAAAAAGGCTAATTTTCATCACGTTTCCATCCCACTTTTTTCTAACGCACACCAAAGCAGAGCAACATCTGTGTGAGTGTTTTAAAACCAGCATGATTAGATGCACCTGGGAGAATGGGATTTTAAGCACCCTGTTGATTGTTGACACATAATTAATAAAATTATAGAACTCAATACTGCTTTCAGAATTTATAACTACTAAAATCTTAAGCAAGAAAGAAAAGAAGTGAAGGTGGGTGACTACTGACACTTAGAAAATACTGTCCTGCCTTCCACACGGCTGTGAGCTGCATTGATTTTACAACGGGATCATTTCTCTCTTAAAAGAGTCAAACTAATGCTGGGACCTAGCAATGGTTTAGTCTAATTTATTCACAATATACATAAATCCAGCAGGAAGGAAAGCATCCTGGAAATTTTGCTGTATAACTCCAATCTATTTTTCCGAAAGTTTTGAACTCCCATAGACTTCAGCAAAAATTACAGTCCGGGGCTGAATTTGATATATTGTCTGAACTTTGATATTTCTCAAAAAAAAAAAAAAAGATGAAGGGATGTAAACATTTTTGCATGTTTCCCTTTATTTTTTAAGGTTATCAGAGAACATATCAAAATCACCATAGGTTTCCTCCCAGCTTGCTAGTGAAGTACAACTAATGCTGACTGCAGGCAATTTCTTTGCATAGCTGCAATGCGGAAGCGTTGACTTGGTAGTCTGACGGGAAGGCTGTAAGGAAAGAATTTGGAAAAATGGACTAAAGCCCCCTGAGTTTCTTCTAGCCTGAATCATTCCGAGATTCTCTGTCTAAAGTATTAAGCAATGGGATTCCAGCAGTCTGCTTCTTGGCCTGTTTATGTGTTCACTGTCCTCCTAAGACCAGAGAACTCATTACATGTCAATTTTACTTAGAAATCATATTTATTAATAGAGCAGGAAACAGATTGATAATTGATAGATTTTCTCATGTCAAAATAATGGCAAACAAAAATCAATTCTAGCAATCCCTTCATTTTTCTCCTACCACCACAAAGATGCTCTTACTGTGGGTTAATCAGTGATGCAGCTTACCTGACAAGATATTATTTCTGGACACAGCCGGCTATTATTTTTTTATTATACCAACCACCAAATGCAGAATGCCAAAAATCATCATCAGTAGAGTCGTTAGCCCGGCCCTCCAAATCTCAAAACTCAAGACATTTCTCTTTGCTTAGTTTTAGAGTTCTGGAGTCTATGAGATTGCTAGTGCTAACTCTGAAGTTTATTTGATAATACATTTTCCTCTGCAAAATGGGACTTTGAAAGGCAAATTCTTCTACTGACTTCTCTTGAGAACAGCTGCGCTGCAGCCATAAGCCTACATGGCAACGTCTTGAAAATTAAGTATCATGTGCAGAGTTTTGTAATGTCTCTTACCCATACCTATTGAATTCCTGACAGCATGATCTGCCACGTGGACTTTTCAGTGATTTTATAATGATAACCAGCCACTTAGAAATGACTAAAATCTTTATACACACCAAATTTTTTATTATTTTAATCTTAAATTATCTCTTTCTGTAGGCACTGTTCAAATATATCACTGATGATCAGCTCATGATCCCTTGCCCACCCCATACCAGGTTTTGACCTTCAGGCTGTCTCTAACCTTACTTCAGATCCACTTAAATTCTGCAAAATGCTGCATATTGATGTTTGCTTGTAAATTGAACACGCTGATCCCCGCGGTTCCCTCCAGTCCTATATGCTTCTGGTTCCACCCACCAGGAACAGGCACTTGTCTTTAAAGCCTCAAGACTTGTGCACCTAATCCCACATTGAATGCCTCGTGAGCTTAGTGCTCAGACCCCAGCGTTATCCAGAGCCATGATGCACTGGGGAGCCATGAATTTATCAGGAGTCCAAGGTTTGTGAATAGCCTTTAAAAAGAAAGAGAAGCTACATGGAGTAGAGCAAGACTGGCCCGGGGAAGTCTGAGGCAGCCCTCTTTGCTGATTTGTTTGCTAACAGTGCGCCCTGGACTTGGTACTCGAGGTAAAATTACTTCAAAATTATTTTAATATATGGGAAAGTTCTTGGGTCAGGTATCATTCTTTTATGTTATATATATGTCTGTTAAGTACAGCATAGTAGCAACCCCATCCTTACTTATTGCTTTCTTTGCTGTACCACACTATTAAATTATTAATATTTCTTCAGGTTATATATTACACGTGGCACAGATTGGGAAGATGTAATAATAAAGTTTACATTTATTCATTCTTCTTTCATTCAGGAGAACAAAACCCCAACCAAGACAAGACATCCCACACTCGTTGAAATTGAGAAGCTGTAGCCATATTTCTGGCTTTACTTGATAGCATCTGACCACTGTGACTGGCTGGATCAGCAGAGCTGCTAGATTAACTCCTTATGGAAGTTCTCACATTTTGGAAGGAAGAAGTGACACTTCCTCTGCATAATTAGCTCATACTTGGGCATCTGCATGAATATACGTGCAGATATACACGTAACTGCTTACAGTGTGTGAGTAGTAAGAATGACTCCGCAGAGCAAATGTCCGAATGAAAGCTACATGAAGAGCATGTTAAAAATCCTCTCGTTAAAAATCCTCTTGTTAAAAATCTGTCTGCTCACAATACGTGGTGGGTCACATGGGGTCCTCCTGGAAAAACAGAAGGTCACTTTCCTTCTGAAAAATGCTACTTAGAGGGAAGAAACATTTACAATTGCCGAATAATACAGCTTATTACTACTACTATGAGTGACAGTTCTGCCCATAACAGCAAATAAAACCAAACTGTCTGCACCACTGTTGCACTCTGCGTGCCAAGTGACAGCCCTGGATTATTATTTGTTATTCTTTTTATGGAAGTGAGCCCACAGGGCTATAAAAAGGACACAAACTTAAAGGAATAGGTTATCATACAAATACTCAGTTTAAAAAAATTAGTTCTTGCCTAGAAGAGTTTACAATGCAGTTTGAGTTAGGAGCGCAGAACTCTGTTTTTGCAGTAATGTGTAGTTAGATCAGTAGTTTTCTTTTAAATAAAGGGTTTTATTAAGATCATTACTTTAAGTAAGTGATGTATTAGTGGAACATACTTGCGCTGAAGACTGTTGGCCTGATTTGGAAGAATAGTTAAAACTTCCTATTCTTAAAGCTGTGGCAAAATCAATTATTCTAGTACAGAAACAAATGTAACATGTGTGTTAAGAAAATCAAAGAAAAGCGGGTATCATTAACTTCATACCTCGCCAAAATGAAACAAAATCAATAATAGGCAGATGGAAAAAGCCAAAATCATTTGGAGAGAATTTTTATTTTCAGACTTTTAGAGACATTTTATATGAACAACTGAGAGTAAAAGTAAAAAAATGGTTTACTTTCCATTTACGTGAACATAATACAGCTGTATGTATGTCTATATAATACACAGACACACACAGAGAGAAGGAAATCCTTTAATAGACCTTTCCTACTCTCATACCTTCCATTATTTTCTTCTAATTTAATTAGGTTAGGAGAAGCCTAGCCAGTTTAAATATATCTTAGAAGGACAGTAGAAAAATTTATCATTATTTCATAATTTCCTTTTCATCACATCAAATAAAATGTGGGTTGTGCATACATTTCTGGCAGAGAACATCCTCGTGCTTGCAGGAGTCACGCTGCAGAAGAGGAGCAGCGTCGGTACCGTACCATCCAGTCTGCATTTATGCCTTCTGGTTGCTGTGCAAGTGCGTCACAGTGAAACAATTAGCACCAGAAAGCATGTGTTCAACCAAGTAAGAGTGATATAATGCATTGGGTTCCAGCTTTTTCAATTAGTTCTATTAGTCTTCCAGGCTGAGTCCAATTTAGCGAGATGCTGTCTGCCACCGGCTTTACTTCTCAGATGCGTAACCAGCTCACGAAAATCACATCTGCCTGTGCTCCACCGGTGCATGTTGCATACATTCTGTATTTAATTCACCCTTCTTTCTATTTAAATAAATGGGAGAAGCTACTGCTGGTTAGTTTATTGACAGCTGAGCTCGGGATGGGCAGAAGCAGTAGGAGAGACTTACGGCAGGTTAATCAAGGCTGCCCACAGCAGACTTCCAGCTGAACCTCAGGCCCAGCAGAGGACTTGATTTGAGGTTATAAAGAGCACCATGCTATCACCTAAAAATCAAGACCTGCTATCTGGCAAAGCTAAGGAAAGAATAAAGCATAAAGCATAAAGCAGATAAACATATTTTAAAAGGTTAAGGATTACAGAACTGACAGCCAGGAGAAAGGCATGCTTTTCTCCGTTTCTCTTTTAAATACGCTTAGAAATTTAGGACAAAAAAGATCTAGCTGTCAGGAAGAGCATGATGGTGTCATATCCTTCAGGGAAAAATCAATATAATCTCCACTAATGAGAATTTCCTTTCTAAATTTTTTTACTTCTGATTTTATACTGCTGTCTTCTCAGACAAAAGAACTCCTCAAATACACATACAATCTATGTAAAAAGCTGGTTTTATTGGTGACAAGAGATTTGTCAAAAGTTATTATTTGCTTCTCTTGGTGAATACCAGAAATAAAGACTGCAGACAGCACGGATGTCAGAATGACTCCAATCAAACTATGACATTGGGAGCTCCAAGACAAAGCAACAAGTTAGTTCAAGCAGCACATGCTTAAAAACAGTGCATGCTTATTTCTTTTCAAATAAATATTTCTTTGCAAACTGACAGGAACATATCAAAATAAAAATTATCAGCCTAAAGCACAGCAGCTAAAAGGGAAGCAGGATACAATACCTAATACTATAGAATATACAATATAATAGCCCATAATATACACTAGGTCAAATTGTGTCTTTTCTTGAGAAGACACACTGAAATTCTCAGCAAAGATTATTTAACAAATATTACTAGATAGCAGGCTGAGTAGGGATTAAAAAGGCTAGACCACACTTCTCTCTCCAGAAATTGGTTTATCACTTCTCCATACATTGGCACAAAGAGGAGATGTAAAGGTCAGTTTCAGACTTGCCCTGGGCTGAACATGGTTTTGCAGAATAATGTGATGTAGTTTTTCCCAGGTGAAAAGTGAATGCAAAGCACTGCTAAGCCAAAATGGAAACCCTATGCAAATTTTCTGCAATAAGAAAATTGGGACAGAAAACAACCAACTTTTTGAATCAGACCCAAATCTTCTTTTAAATCAGTGTGCTATGAGTTTACATTCTGGAGATACCAACTTTAAAAGGGCTTAGCTTTGAGACTGAAGTCCTCAGTGTTGCTCTCATGAGTAAGAACCACCCATAAAAAGGTCTGAAAATATCAGTCAAGAAAGTTCAAACTAACATATGCAGTCAGAATTGTATAAATACTCTCTAAGGAACCAAAAATCTCTTTACAACAATTTTTGATGCAGCGTTGTTTAAGGTTAAAACAAAGCAAAGTTTGTATCACTATGTAAATTAACAGGATCCTTGAAAACAGAGGTTCAAATCATAACAGCACTCAGTGACATATAATCATGTTTCTTTTGTCCTTTCTGGGAAATCTTGTAATAAGACAGAGAACATGGGCAGCCATCATCCCCATCGGGAGTGACCGTGAGTCAACGCTTCTGAGCTTTGTTTTTGCTGGGCTTGTTTTCACTTGTAGCAGAATTTTACCGACAGATCGGCTGAATCTCATTGCTTCGAGGAGTCATGCTTCAGGAAGTGAACACCTTGAAATGTCATGACCTTTCCATGACAAGAAAATATGTCACCAAAGAAAAGGCAATAGGAGTGAAAGAAAGAGACTGAGGGTCGCAATTAATGAAAATATATTTATTGCATTATAATATAGTAATGGAAATACAGCTTCCACTTGAATAGTTGGATTTCTAAGAAGACAGACATTGAATGTATGCACCGGTCAGCTGCTCTGTTACTCTGTTTTGACACAGGTGAAGCAGCGAAATAATGGAGCTCCGCTAACTTTAAACTGATATAACAGATGATGAGGCCCAATCAGTTGCTAACATATTCTGTTCTGGAAATTTTTATTTTAAAGCTACTGCTTCAGTGTATGTTGGGGTTGGAGAGCTAACATTTAACTAGGCATTTCACTAGGCATACCTGACCTGACAGCTCCTGACTTTAATCCCTTGTGATGACCGCTCTGAATCTAAAGACAGCTTCTGACTTTTGAAAATATTTAAATGACAAAAATTTTTCAGGTGCTGGGTTGTCATGAACCAACAATTCTGCTGAGGAGAGGTATCAGCAGAGTTATCCGAATTTACACTAGCTGAAGTTTTGCTCCTGACAATCTTAATGCCTGGTGGCTCAGGGCTGAGCTCTATGTACAATAATCTATGTAGAGTCTTTCTCTATATGCGTATACAATATTTTATGCTGCACGTAGAGGTTTTATACAATTTTTTGTACAGTAGAGGTTTTGTAAAATTTTGTACATAGCATACTGCATATACAATGCTCTATGCTGCATATAGAGTTTTTCTCCATCATCCTCCCAAACAGCCACATAAATTTTTGAAAGGATGCAGCAAGGCAAAGGAGCACGAGAACTGACTTTTCTTAGTGGCCAGCCCTAGCTCTGACATCTCAGGCTGGAATTTGCAGCAGGTGACTCAAAGCTGACCAAGGTGTTGGGCAGATAACCAAAGGCAAGGACAGCTACAGGGTGGACTGCCCTCTATTATGAAGCTAGCCTTTAGTTACACAGAATGATATAACATGATAACAACCCAAACTTGTGAAGCTGGCATTAAAAGTATTATTTATTCACCAACAAAAGTATCAGTGAAATGCCACAGAAGCTGCATGGAAATAATCCCTAGTCTAATTGCCCAGGCAAATATCTGCTGTCATTAAATTCTTGTTCGTTTGTAAATCCAATCTTTTAATTAAAAGATTACAAATACAGTTAAGACTCAAATAATAATAATAATACACTGGCTGAAGCAGCTCAAGAGATATTTACAGGGCTGTCTGCCCATAGGCTGGTGTTCAGGCCCCAAAGGAGGATGCACAGCTGAAAGTCCACAGGTGTCCCATCTCCTGTGCGCTCATACCATGCACTGCTGCAGCACGGGGCCATATGCCTCAAATACCCGCAAACTTCTACACACTCACCTGTGATGTACTGACAAGGCTCTGCTTTTCCTCCACCTTACAAGCTGGCAGTGGGCTTCTGTGGGAAGTTGCAGGTTTATTCCTTCTCTCTTTCCAACAGAGATGTAATTCCTTAAATTTTGCTAGAAGCAGAAGAAAGTTAGGATCAGCCTACAAAGAGGGGCCAAGCATGGGGAACAGGCTTTGGGTAATGATGACGGTCTATATTCGAGGGAAAGGATTCCTTTGTAAAGGAATCATGGTTACACGTTTGGAAGTTTTATAAGATCTATTAACAACATCTTACTTAAGTAGCAGTGCTGCTTTAACCCAAACACAGTCAAAGAAAGAGTAAGGACACACTGCCATCCCCTGCTTCCTTTTTTTGGAATACATTTTTCTGCAACTTTGTGTGCATTTTCCAGTCCCATGGACCAACCTGTTTGCACAGGATAGTACTTTTACAGCAACAGATGCTTAAAAAGATTAATTACTCCTGGTTTTCCTCAAGAAGGAAGGTAAACAGTACATATTACCTACTTGTCTAGGTTCAGAAAACAAACCTAGAAATTATTCGCCAAAGGCCAACAAGGACAGCCATGTCAGGTTTGAATTCCTTACCTCTTTTTTCAAAACATGAAAGCATATACCCATCCTCCAATCAACAAAAAGAGAAGGCACAAACCATGACACACACTCTACTTTAGTTAGCTATAGGTAACAGGCAAAGAAGAGAGAAGGGATGAAAAGCTTCTTCCTTCCACTGGTAGAAGGCTCTGTACAAAGTCAGGAGGCTCCCACGTGGGAAAGTGGAGTGCACCCTTCTCTTTGCTGCTTCCAAGAGGGCTTGAAATGCAGGCAGCCCTTAAGAGACATTCCCGGTAACATCAAGTGATTAATATGCCCTGGGTGCCTCTGCAGAATGACTGATCACCGTCATTTGCAATTTTCCCCTTTCGGAGGGCATGATTTCATGACTGTCAGTCTTAATCTTTTGGCCTGTTTTGGGACTGAAGTGCTACTTTTTCTATATTTTTAAAGTGTGATTCAGAAGTGGCAGTTGGGATATTATCGTCCACAAAAATTGACACACTTCAGACATTTTGAATTGATTCATATCACATTGCACATTTCCAGATTAAAGTTCTGAAAAATTGTAAGTGCTTCTTTACTTTAGAGAGACTTACAACATTTCCTAGCTGAAGGACACTTAGAAATTCTTAATGCTCAAATGGGCTTAATTCCATACACTGTGGATGACTCAAACTCTTATTCTTTTTTCCTTTTTTCTCTTTCTTTTTTTAAATCTATGTATTAATGACTGTCACAAAGCAAGAGCCATATTTGTGTTATACCTGTGCAACAGGTAGAGTACCTACAACTAGGAATACTATTTTATGATACATTAATTCTTTGAGAATAAAGGTTCCTTACTTAGATTTTTTTTTATTCCCGCCTCTTCCCCTATTTTGGTATCATCTCTTTCTGCAGTCCCAAGCATATCAGCCTTTCCTTTGGTATGTCCCCAGCTATGTTCAATCCCTTGATATGTCCCAGTCTACAGTCTTGCAGCTGTAAACAACTTTCCATACATTGTAGGTAGTAGCTTTAAGAGATTTCTGCAACCTCTTTATCTGTTTCAGTTTATTGGTCCTGACTGATCCCAAATTATAACACATACTGCAATAGGCATTACATAAAGATTTTCACTATCTCAAGACAAACCGTTTTTTTAGAAAAATAACAGTCTTAGAAATAAATACACTCAGGAATCTGAAAAATTAGGTTAGGTTTTCTAACAAGTCTATCACTTTCTCACCATCTCTAATTACTCATGTGCATTTCTTTATGTTGCCGTACAATTTAAAAACATGTCTCTTCTTTTGCTACTGCACGCGTGGGGGCATCGTGTTACTTGTGCATCATCTCCATCCCACAAAAAAAAGAGAAAGGTTTAAAAACTAATGCCCCTGAACTCAGCTGATCCTAAAATTCAAGCATGAGTTGACGTCACTTCTCTGGGCAGACCTAAGTCTTTGACATGCCTTTATAAGGGCTGCAACCTCTCCCTTCTGAATGCAGGACGCTGCTTAACTCTCCTCATGTGGTCAAGGAGACAGTGGGATGTTAACAGTCCAAACACAAGGAAATGGAACAAAATATTACGTTCAAGCTCTTTAAAAAGTGAGGTCCATAGGCTTGTGATGTGCACGAGGGCTCTGAATTGAGCTTTTCAACTTCAGTTGTGTTTTCAGATACTTGGCTAATACCTGTGGGGAGAAAAAGTTGCAAATTGGGGTTAGGATGGTATGCACTGACGCTTTTTTCTGAAGAAGTGTGATCTCTTTATTTGAGTCTGGAGAAACACCCCATGCCCCTATTACAAACAAAAAGCTGTTTTCTTTCATATCCTCAATATGGTCATAAGGAAACAGTTCAGTGAGCTTTCAAAAATAATGTGCCTGATGAATGCTTTTGTTGCTAATACATTTTAAAAAAGACCTTTTTTTTTGCTGCAAAGCAAATGAATTTTAAGAAGTATGGATCACTTTCATATGGAAGGAATATGGAAGGAATAAAATGAGGGAAAACACTCTTGTCTTTTGCAAAAGTCTGTGAACTTGAATTAATTTTACAGGCTTCCCTGTTGCTCCCTCCAAAATGAGGTGGATGTTGGAAAACATCAGCATTTTGTCCATCTTTACTGAGTTACATATGTTAAAATAACTGATAACCGTTAAAGACATTAAGAAAACCATGGCTTTGAGTCAAACCAGGTTTTAGGGAACAATGTTTACAACAGCAGGGTGTGAAAACCTTCAGTTTCAAGGAGGCTGCATTATTATTGAAAAGGAAAAATATTATTGAAAAGAAAAATATTATAATAAGAAAAAACTTGAGCCATTCGTCTAAAGTTATGCATGGAGTGTGGATACCCCAGTATTTGTTTTTACACTTTTATACCAGCTCCAAATGCAGTTCATTGTCAAAGCAAAAGATTTTTTTATTAGTACTGCCCTGTAATCTTGCACTTTCACACCAGATCATTTCCAAGGACATGAGCTGGTGTGAAGCAAGCAGTAGAGGCCAATGCTCTGGACTGCAAAGGGTCAAATAAAACAAACTGGAACTGAACAGCAAGGGTACACACAATCTGGGGTTTACGCGGGCAGTAGAAGTTAGACATAGTGAGAGATGCAGCATCTCTGTGATTAGAAGAGTAAATTTGTTGTTAAATAACCATTTCAGTTAAAAATCATGCATCTGGGAACTGCTGTCAGACTAACAAAACAGAAGCAGATGAAGTTGCAAGGTGAGCCTCTCTCCCTCTCTGTGCTAAGAAATGAAATGCTTATACTGGCCACCAGTACCAGGCGAACGTGCATCAGCTCTGGCTATGCAGCGCGCCAGGCTACTGCACTGTTTTCCTGGTACTGCGGTAGTTGCTTCTTGTTAATCAGCATGTAAGTGGGGGACACTAAAGGCCATCAGCCTACACCCTTTGCACTGTGCTGACAGAAGACACTTTAAAGGTGAGTAACTTCGCGTTGCTAGGACAGCTTTCCTTGTTCTCCCTCAGACCTTGCTTTCCCTTTCTATTCTAACCAAATGTCACAAAATGATATGCTGCAAGCAAGAATTGTCCATTACAAGGCTTCATGCTGGGTTTTGGTTAACTTCCAAGGAAAGGTACATGTACTTTACATTGCTTAGGAGAAGATTTACAAAGCAGGTATGGCAGCACAAACACTGAAGTGACGGTCAATATGGTTGGTTGTAGGATTTAGTAGTACTAATAATGGATCTAAATAGAAGTAGCAACCATTTTAAGCCTTCTTTTAATTCTTTTATTTCATCATTTCAACAACACACTTAAAATTTAACAATAACCCATTTACATTTTTAATGATTTAGTTTGTAGGGGCCGGAACTGCAGGACACTAAAGAAAGCTCAGAACTATGGTTATCATTCCCCAGACTAATGTTCTCCTCTTTTATGACGCCTAACCAAACTGCTAAATATTTAACAGTATAATAACTAAGAGTATAGAATGGGTCAATTTAATCTCTCTTCACTTGGTTAAGATGGGTTTTTTGTTACCCTGTGCGTGTGGTGGTAGCAGTTGTGTATCATTAACAAGAACAGCAGCTCACAATTTCGTCTGCACATTAACTCCAATAGCCAGTTTTCATACTGCTCTAAAGGCCAAGTTTCTTTCAGACAGTTTTCTCAAATGGGAGACAACAGATGTCAGGTTGACTTAACAACTGTTATTTTCTAGATTTTTCTTTGTGGTGGGTTGTTTTCCAGCTAGTTAAGTACAATTTGGCTTCAAAGATAGCTAGACTGTTATAAATCATCTTCCTGCAGTTTGCTGTGCCACAAGCATCTTGCACCCAGGTTTTTAAGACTAGTCAGCACTTAAACTCTGCCCCTCCTAAAATGACTGGTGCAAGTGATTGAGTTTGCTAATAAATTACTTCAAGCAATCTAACTATGATATATATGATGCAGTGACACTACGGGTGATGCTTAATACCCTAAGTATCTCTCAGATCCTTTCAGAAAATGTAGTCTTCTTTGACCAGCTCTGGTATAGCTCATCATCTAGCATGTGTCATTTGACGTTGCACTTCTCTTTCTGAATTAACTGCACTCAACCACAAATCATACACAGTGTTATGCAGCTGTGTCCAGCAACAAGCCATTTGATCCTAAGGTACAAAGGTTTCTGGCATACCTGCTTCTCAACTGATTCTGATGGGCTTCTCTTTCATACCTCTGCCCTGGAGATGTCAAGAGGCTAAAAAGGGATAGAAATTGGGTGCTACTTCATTTATGCAAGGAACATAAGGAATTTTCCGTCCTACAAATATAATCCCACACTGAAACATGTAAATAAATTATGACATATTCAGACATGTTTTTAATGATGATAAGAATCTTCTGAATTATAGACGATGAAACAAACTCTGGATTTACACAGAGAGGAAAGTGTAATAAAGTCTTATTCTGCTACAGGCCCAGGGAAGATTTGATATGCTATGCGAGAGGGTGTTTCAGAGGCAAACTGTCCATTGAACATCCTGAGATGCTTTAGAAGGCCTCATCAATTCTATACTTAATACTTCATCAATGGCAGTCTGCAATAGATATTAATTCCCACTAAAATGTCAGGCTTTGGTGTGGGGTCACTGTCAGACTGCAAAATAATCCTAGAACTGCAATGGTAAATGGTAAAACTGCCCTTATACCTTACCAGACAGCCTGAAAAAAAGATGTTTGTGGGAGGGAGCGGAGCTGCTGGGACCCTGGAGGCAGAGAGCAGAGGGCTCCCCTGGGGCAGAGCAATTGGAAATAGCATATGGCTAATGTGCTGTTAGAGGCACAAGAGCCCTGTTAACTGGGGAGGTTGTCGTTCATGGTGCACTGCTAAAGACGTCTGCACGGCTGATGTCTCTTAGCAAGCTTTTGGCTCAGGGCCCAAAGATCCCAGACCAGGCTTCCTGGAAAAGCAACTGGATTTGGAGAATTTAGTAAAGGCCATAGTACAATTAGGATAAAAATCAGTGATATAAAGGCCTGACCAGGGCTGCAGCTTGGAGGATAATCCTGGACTATCATTCTGGGAGCGTCCGCACAGACACGTGCCCATATAGTTAACATGTCAGAAATGGTGCTCCTTTCATTTTTATCAAAGCAAAGAGCCTGTCTCTGAAAAAGTGCCCTGTGTGTGAACAAAATGCCCTGAATGACAGGATACGGAGTCAGTTTCTGCTGAATTACACCTGAACCCTGACTCTAACCACAGCACGGCAAGTCCCAAGCAAATCACCCATTTTCAGCTCAGCCCACTCTTGGTTTGGCGATTTTTCTTTCTCCTAAGAGCAGAACATGTCCTTCAGCCTGCTGAATAATAAAAATCAGAAAGATGGCAATGGAGAAAACAGAGTTTGCTTCATGCAGTATGAATATTGGTTTGAACTATTTGCCCTTGCAGCTTTTCCTTCACTGTTGTTGAACTCCTGTGTTAACACTATATCACTTCTAACAAACTTACCTCCAGTAGACAACTAAAACATAAAAGATCTACACTCTGTGACACAGCAGTAAAGTGTTCAAGTTCCAAAAAATACTTTCTCCCAAAGTCTGTGTTTCAGTACTACCCAGCTGCCTGCCTGTTGTTCAGAGGACCCAGAGGAGACCTGTGTTACTGCTGGCTTTCCATTTGCCCAGCCTGGGAGGGCTGCTTCCGTCCTTTCCCTTACGCTATGCCCGTGCCGGCAGTGTTTTGCAGCGTGGGGGCACCACTGTGGGATGCCAGAAGATCAACCCATGGCTCCCTTCGTGGCAGGAGCCCAGAAGCAGGACCAGCGGCCCCAGCAGCGGGCAGTCTTCACATGGGACCTCTGTCACTCCTATCACTGCTCATCCCTCGTCACACCCAATGCTTCAATAGCTCTGCAGCACAAGCTTTTACTAATTACATGAATACTAATTACAGCATTACATGCAAAATAACTGAAGTTCCTGTAATGCTTTCCCACTTCCCCAGCTTTGCCCTGGAGCTCAGAAAGCCTCATCATCGCAGCTCACTGCAATGGCTCCCACACCTGCCTGCTCAGTGTCCATCTGACCCTGCGTAAAATTGCTTTCACATAATAAACACATTCAAGCATGGCCAAGGAGCTGCTTTACTTCAGCAGTGTTTTTAACACTTTTTTTAAAAAATTAACTGCTATGTAATTACTATCCTAAGGTCAAATTCTAGAGCTCTTGTTAGCATTGGCTGAGTAAAAAGGTGCAGCTAGCTGTTGGGAGGGTTTCCCCAGGTAGATCTTGGGATTTTGACATCTGAACTATGTAAGGCTGTCTTTATCCCACTGAGCGCTGGAGTCCTGGTCCTGGCTATGGGACCCTGAGTCTAGTCTGGTCTCGCTGTCCAGGCTTCACTCAGGTTACAGCCCTCAGGCAGCGGAAATGAAGGATTGGTGCAGGTTTAGTTTTCTCCCCAGTGTGGGTTCAGGAAACAGCTGAGATATATGTCTCATGTGGGGAGCTGGGAAGGACTAAAGTCATGAACTTGACCAGTAACTACAGCACAATAACAAGTCCTGTATGTAATACACAAGCTTCTCTTGTGCAGCACCTTGCACTGCATCTTGTTTGAAGATCACCTTCTGTTAATATTCCCTTACTGAAGACAGTTAACTGAACGGTCTGCATCAAAAGCACAAAGACAATACGAGGATATGTTGTAGGTAACTGCGTACAATGTCCCCCAAAACCATACATGTTAAGGAAACTCTTACTGTCATCATCCTTTTCAGTGGAGCTGAGCATGCAAAAGATGGAAAGATGTAGGAGTGTGAGGTACCCACACAGGCTCTCCTCCCATTGCATGCCATGCTGCAGCAAGCATGATCACAGCTGTTGCATCTCTGTAGGTATGGCAGCGCTAGTCCCCTGCTGAGCAGGAGGACAAGTCACTGTTGCATGTTGCAGTCGAACTTCTGGAATACTTTGGGGAGGACTACAGGAGGGTGACTGCAGGAGGATGTAGTGTGACAGAAGCAGGCAGTTAAACAACTTCAACAGCAACACTAACAAAACAGACAGCTCATATCTTCCCCAAAACACACATTCACACAAGACATAAACATGCCACAAAACCATCAGGTGGGCTGGATATGTAAATATAGTTTTCTCTAGGGTTGTCTTCTCTATGGACACCTGTGGACCTTACATATACGTAGCAAGTATAATAGCTATAGCACTAATCAATCAGTCTCTCCTGATAGTTATTCCAGGCATGAATATCCTGTAGGATATTTTAATGGTAAGACTAATTTTTTAAATTATGCAAGTCACAAGATTCACCTTCTACTTCTAGAGGCACATTGTAAAAAGGAATTAGACTCCTTTAGTCTATTTCTTCAAGTGCCTCTTTAAAGGCCTCATTGGGAAAAAAATTACTTGGCTTTATTTAGTTCTCTCTTTTTCAGTGGTACTGTTATCTTTGGGGGCACATTAATGGATCTTAAGCGTAACTTTTCTCTTGCCCTGGCTCTTACCGTGGATTTGCCTAAAAACCCTGAAACTGCAGCTCAGTGTTCTTTGACTGGGAATTGTGAGGGAAGGGAATCTTCATTTCCAGCCTCTGTAGTCCTCATTTCATGACATCAGAGATTACAATAAAGTAGCAACCTTAGTACCAACTAATGTGGCAACACATTGTTAAGAGGTTCACTCACCTTCCTCAAGGGGTAATAGCCTTCGGAGACCGATTCACAGTGAAGAAAATTGGATTTTCTCTTCCAGGGTCTGTCCTGCCTCTCATAAAAAAGCCTTGGTTTCACATGATTCCTATCTCTAGGGTAGCAGTTTATATCACTCTTTCTGAGGATATTAGAAAACTGGAAGTTGCATGTACCCTCCTAGCCCAGGAAGGATCTTTATCGACATGCCTTTGAGACTCAAGCCATGGCACCTGAGGCCATTTTTTTTTCAAAAGTGTGTTTTAGAAAGGGTGTAATTGTGCAGACAACCTGCAAACGTTATGTCAGCACATGCTTCCAAATCATGCTTTGGCTTAAAATTAATAACTGAAAAAATCTAGTGTCTTTAGCTCCGAAAAGAGCCTATTCAAGTTCAAGCATGCCATGCTTTACGATAAATATGATGGTCTATTAAGTATATCTTGGTTTAGCATAAATTGTATTTCATACTCGTGCACCCACAGGAGTTCACTAGATCTGAAAAATTAAGAATATTTTCAAAAAGGCATGCATATGGTATTTGCACACTGTATAGAGAGCACACATACAAGTTTTCTAAAATAACAGCTTAAGTAAACATATTAGAACCCTACACAGCTTCTTTGCTGATTATTTATGAGGATATATTTTCACCTTACTATAAATGCAATCTACATGTTGCATTGAATATGTATGTATGGACAACTGCCAAGTACGGGAATTTTCATAGTCCAACTCAAGCTGCTGATAATAAGAAAACTCAACTGCAGATGGTTTGTTGAAAAAAGACAGTAAAGCAAACAAAAACCCCACACACAAACATACATAGTCCATGAAAATCATATACATAGACAATAAAATAGGAGCATGCACAAACTTCCAGTGTATCTAGATTGCACAACAAAGTCTAATTACAGTACTACTTAATTTCTATGACAACAGATTTTAATGCAATGCTCGGATTTCCTTTTTTGGAAGAAGAGGGGATACCTTTGATTCACTGCATTTCCACCTTCCCCCTGTACTTCAAATTTAACAAAAAAGCAGAATATTTGTTTGGCCTTTGAAACATAATTAAAATAAAAATAACATCCTGGAAATCTCTACCTGAGACTAAATAGTGCTCTACCAAGTCCTTCCAATATACAGCTAGAGCATGTATTGACTTTTGTTCTTTTCCCCTCCTGCAAATTTAACCTGTTTCATTACAACCTTCCAGATATAATATTTTAAAAAATGCACCTCTGCTCTTAGGAGAAACAGTGGTGTAAAGAAGGACAGAAATTTCCTCCAAAATCAAAAGTTCAAACTGTGACTGGTAGTACATGAGCAGGAAGACAAACAATTTCCTTTATCCAGTACCTTAACTTTTTCCATCTGCAATACTGTGTCCTGAGAAAGACAAAAAATATTTTGCAGCAAATTAAGTGGATAGATAGCTTTTCCAAGACTGTTTTAGAAGACAAATACAATTTTGAGAGCTATGGTTGTTACATAATTCCTTAGCAAATCAGTACTTCCACCGACCATAGCTTGGGGCAGAGTTTGGACAGCTGCAGTGAAGGACTCAGCCCTCCTCCGTGGCTGATTTAAGGCAGGTGCTCACATTCACTGTGATAGACCAGAAACCTCTCCCACCCTGAGCTGGAAGATACATTGTCCTTACTTAAAGCCAAGTTTGCAAACACTGTTGGTATTTTTTTAAATCACCTCTGACCTCTTCTTGAATTACGTATCTGTTGTCTCTACAGTGATCAACCCCATGGAGCAGCCTGAGGGAAAGCAGCCTGTATGAAACAGACTTTCATTTCATCAGTTCTTGGCTTACACAGGAGACAAGTGAATACGCCCTCCAAATACAGGATTGCCACAGCTGTGGGAAACACGGATTCCCATCCTTGTACTAAAGGTTTTGAAAATCCTTTTATTAGGTTTATTAAATCCTTTTTTCTTTGCTCCTGATAATTTTTAAAGCTTAATCCATTGAATTAATACAGACAAGAGCAGGAGTGGGCTGACTGTAGGCTCAGTATGAGAAGGGAAAGGGCAGAAAAGGAACAGCTCTGCAGAGTGGTGCATAAACCCCTTGGTTAGCTCTCAAATATTTCCGTGCGAAATTTCTGGTGCTTAATACAGCCAAGCCGCACAAATAAAATGAATCAAGGCATTTTTACACCTAGACCAAGAAAAGCCAGTGCCTGTACATACACTCTAGGAAAAAAAGATGGCTAAAGCATGTACCTCAATGGCCAGCTCTCCACCGAGTCTGGCATCCATTTATTACAAAGCCTTAACAAGTCCCACTTTGTTGCTCCCTGACAGTCCAGTCCAATGTGCAAACGCTAGTGGGTACCTTCTTGTTCTGCCTTTGTTCCCAGGCTCAGGTGCAGAAGGATTTCGGATCATCTATTGCAAGGTCTCCTGCCTGACCTGCAAGATGCAGGATGGCTTGGCAGAGCTCACCAGCTCTAAAAATGTTTCCTCACAAATGGCAACTTTTACATGCATTTTGTTATGATTTTTATTTTCATTGTATTATTATCAGACTGCTAGTATTAATAACATCAAACACTTCTCCAAGCTTCTTCAGTTTTCTTTGTGTTCTCACACAAAAAAACACAAGTCTTTTTTTTTAGAAATACTCACTTCTTACGTTGGAATAAATTGCTTCTGTTTTCAGTTACTGATATTTTATGAGTATTTTGAAGTAACCCTGATATTCGGGGACAATAATCCACTCTTTTACCCATAGATCATGCATACACATCACAGTTTACAACTTCTGTGTTTCCATAAGTTCATTCACAGTAGTAACTTCAGCAAACTACTTCTAGTCAGATGCTGATCCACCTCAAACGTTGCTGACTGCAGCAAGTCAGGTTCACTCTGAACTACAGTGACAACTACAGTGACTACTGTCAGGATAGCCCAGGGATTGCCTGAAGCGGACTCTCACATAACTGCTTCGAAATAAATCGTAACATGCAGAGTCTGAACTTAAGGATAGAACCTAAGTCTTAACTTAAGGTGAGATCTAAGGTCTGAGGATGCCAGAGTCAGCAAAGACAGATGGCTACAATACACGTAAACAATATTTTACATCTGATAATTTAAAATAGTAAACAGGTTACGACTGCAAAATAATTTTCACCTGCCAAGTAGCAATCCAGTACACAGCATTACAGAAATCTCAAACTCCACGTGGAACATCTGAGATGTTAAACCAGCACTGCAAGGTACTCTAAGTGAGTGATGTGGTTAGGAAGGCATTATAGATCCCTACAGAAGTAGGCTAATCTAATGCTAGATGGAGTGGAAACAAAGAAAGTGTTGTTTTGAAGTAGAATGGTTCCTAATTTCCCTTCCCACATTAATTGGACAAGCAGTTATTTATCCACAGTGCAGAGGAGGAAGAAGGAGCCTTGAAGGTACAAAAAGATATGTAGACTGGTACAACAGGAATCCAGAAATCACTATTCACACCAGGTTTGTGGTTGCTGGGCTGTGTGAGCCTCCAGACCCACTTGGTCCCTTAGGAACTGAAAGCAAGAGGCCAGGCCAGATATCCAGCAACCTCTTAGTCCACCCTGCAACCTCTTTCAGCTGCAAGGGTAGGAGGATTAAAATCACAGTATTGTGTTGGTAATTGCTGGTTTCAGATATCAGCTTTCTGCTTATCCTTTCACTTGTTCCAGTTGTGAACCCCCAGGAACCACTAGCACGTGCTGACCCACTGTGTCTTGGAGAATGACAGCCCCCAGGTAATTAACCCCTTTGCCCTCTGCTGTTCAGTCAGTGACTGACGCTGCATTAATTATTTATGTTCTATATACTAACCATGAGGATATCAGCATCACTCAACATATGCATCACACCTACAACTTCCATGGAGGGCACAAGCACCAGGGCTTGAACTCACAGGTGAGTTGGATAATCTTCCAGCCTGGGTGAACTGCTGAGGCAAGTAAAAGCAATCATTGTTAACAGAAAAAAAAAAAAATTAAAGTGACTTTTCAAGAAAAAAATACTGCTGTTCAAGCCCCACCTTATACCTTTGCAATGCTGCAAGCTCAGAGGAACACAGGATCTGATTCATGTCTGCTCTTGCCTTGTGACTTGTATGCACAGCTACCACCCGTCACCAGTAAGAAGCATATGCATGGTCCACCTGTTGCCTTTGTTTTACTGCCCATAAATCTTTTATAATATTAACATGAAGTAATTCAGTAATAATTTAATTTATAAATAATTTGTTAATTTAACAGCTAACTCTGTAGACAAAATCTGTATTTAAACTTCTATTAAATTTGTATTTTTAAAAAGTCATGCTAATTTGCTGATGCCTGCCTTGTTTTGAACTGTGGGAATGTTGAAAATACTGAGACTATTTTATTTTCTGGGATGTTATACTGATCACATTAGTTAGCTAGAACAAAAAATAAAAGACATGATATTTTTGTTAGATTAGAGCATTTAGATTGTTTGCAAAACTTGGTTTTGATGATTTAGCACAAGTTGCCATCATGATATATTGAACCGAGACATGTAGCAATGCAAGTCTGATGTCAGTGATTCATGTGGTCAATAAGAATCAGACTCACAAAAGTATTAATCACTATAGATCTGCCTGCAGCACCTCATTACTGCTCTGTGCCGGGTCACTGAAGGCTCCTCTGGCCAGCAGAGGATGACACGATGCTGCCATTGTCTATTAGACCAACTGAGGAAGATGCTAAAGGAGCAGTGTCCTTAAAATATTAATTAGTTTTTAGAAGCACATGTATCTTCTTAATTAGCTTTGTCACTGGATCAAATTAACAAGGTTTTAATGAGAGTTAGTAAGTGATACATTAATTAATTTAGGAAATGATTCACTTTCTCTGACTTTTTAAATTTGCTTCTAATAAAATAAATTCTGGCATGAGTTTTTCAATTAGGCATGGTGTCCTTATTCCACTTGGTGCAATATTGCAGCTTGAACACCAGGATAGGATGAACACATTCAAGCTAAAAATTAGTGTGATTAATTCCAAATAATTGTGTGACTTCTGAAGTCAAGCTTTTCTTTTCCAAAAATTTGTGTTTGTTCAGTTTTGGCTAAATATTTATTAGTAACTTTAGCATACTTAAAATTCTTCCATACCAACCTAAAATATGCTTAAGTACTGCTTGATTACTATTATTTCTCAGACAGTTCCGCTGCCTGGCCATATACACAACATCGGTTCTACATGAATAAAGAAACAAACCAATAAAGAGGAATTACCGTAATAAAGAGCCATTATTTCAGCGACGCCTGACTAGACCAGCTCCCTGTCTAAAACAGTCAAACTGCTCACAAAAGTACCAGGCTAGCACTCAGTAAAACACATTTGTTATAATTATTCATTTTGTTACTATTTATGCAGCAACCTGCAAGAAGGTCAAGCTAGCACTTGCTGATTTGTGTTTGAGTTTCCAGTCTAAAAAATTGCATGAGACACTCTGTTCTTTGAGGTGTAGGAATTAACCTGATAACTGCAGGTGTCCATACAGTTCTGCTTTAAGGAATATAGATTTTTTTTTCAACAAATTAAATGAAGAAGAGAATAAACATACAGTATTAGCTACAGTATTAGCATGCAAATGCCAGCAATATATTCTGAGATTGCTCTGATTACCCAGAACTTTTATGTTTTTAGAAGGTGCTCTGCCTTTCACATCCTCTGGCTCTTTAATCAGCCTTTAATCAAAATGTGAAATCTTAGCCATAAGTCTTGGCTGTAGAAATCTACAGTGCTTGACAGATGGCTCTTGAGGTAACATCAATCATCTTTCCAGCATTGAAAGACCCTTCATAGTCAACAAACCTCTGATGACTGATTACTGAGATGTTAAATCTACTTCCAGTTTTCCTTGAGTGCTTCAAGTCTAAGTAGCAAGATGTAGCCATGTGCTGACACTTCTCCTAAGTACCTGTGGTTTTGCTTTTGGACAGATGAGCAGAAACCTGCATCCTGACTGCACAGAGCTATGCAGAGGCTGCTTTATGTGCAAGCACTAACATGGAAATGGGGGTGATCCTTTCAGCCTAAAAAAATTTAAACCTGTATCTCCTACTGTGTGGGACAGCATCTAAATCATGGTTCATAGGGTATGACTGCAGGGCTCACAAGCAGCAGTGCAACAGTTAATTGTGCAAGGGAGGAAGAAGAGACAGAGGGAAGGGGAATATCCAATTACCATGGATACATGGACCATGGACCATGAGTGTTCCTCATACCTGCAGGAGCCTTAGGTCTATTGCAGAACAAAAGCCATAACTTAAAAAGTCTACACAGTGATATATACCCCTACACAGTGATATATACCCCAGGAACAGAACAGACAAGCATAGGCTTTGCAGAGTCTGTGGTGCCTTAAAATAGTGGGTAATTCATTATCAGGCCTGAAAGGAGTAGCAGACTCACCACACTTCTTTCCCCGTTCCCTCCTGCCCTCTAGTCACATTTAGGTACTCAGTTCACATGGTGGTTTGTGGAGGGGATCAGAATCCTACCATGGGCTGCACTTGGCAGAAGGCACCTAAGTGTTAAGTAAAAGGGTGCTTAGCATCACTTTGATATCAAGACAATAGGTTGCCCTGAAAATCCCTGCCTGGAAAAGGCTCTAACTCACAGCCCCTGTTCAGAGCCTAAACTCCAGAACAAGAATACAGCATTTTATTATCACCTTCCAAGCAGAAGCAAAGCTCTTCAATGAGGACTGTGGTGTCATTTGAAATATGCAGCTATTTTGCTGCTTGCTGCATTCACATATTATCCTCTTCAGTTTCATGGCCGTCAGACTTTCCATTGGCATCCTCACAGCAACTATCTATACCGTGCCTTATAGTGGCTTAAATGTACCTTCTGGAAAGCAGGCATCTTTAATATACTTACTGATATTCCAGTGACCCTTTGAGCTTTCTGGGATAACTCTTATTCCTGTCCTAAAGAAAGCAGAAAAAATACAAATTCTTGGAAGCAAAGCCCTCAGTGATGGCTCCAAAATTTCTTAGGGCAATGCCACGCCGTAGAAGTGGAGGGAATTTGTGCTTTGCAAACTGCAAAAAAACTGACTTGAAAACTATTTTTTTAACATATTTTCAGTTTGTGGAGGAATCTGAAGCCTCATGAGTAGAAACATATTGCTATTCACTTGTTAGAAGCCATGTGTTACGTTGTTTACATACAGGTGGAGTTAATAAGAGCTTGTTCTCCGTTCACTCGGAAAAATGTAAATCAGGAGCAGCTTCACTGCACTCAGAAAGCTAGAACCTCCAGTATAAATCCAGGAGAATGTTAGCAATATAATGGTGGCATATCAAGGCAGATAAATACAGTAATAATGCTGCAAAGCAATGATTTCATGAGCTATTAGAACTGGCTACATTTGCACCTAGTTATTAACAAATTCTTCCTACCGCTTCAAGGCAAAGTACTCTTTTTTAATATTTGGTTACATTAAGTTTTACTAGCAAAAGTCTGCAATATCTCCACAGAGAACAGTGAACAAGAGAGCCCTTTTTTTTTTTTTTTCTGAAAAGGGCACTGCGAATTTCCTGGTGAAAAAGTAAAAGGGGTTTTATGCTTGTTAGAGAAACCTCCTACTCTGCTCCGAAGCATTCGGATGAAATAATATTTTTATTGAAATAGAAGTGAATTACTCTTTTTAATTGGGATCTTCAAGTCTTTCTGTAACACATAAAGCAAGTAACAATGAAAACTGAGCTTAAAATGCAGAGGCAATACCCTGCTTCTCACCACACCTTCGGTTAGCTCTTGCTCGGAGACAGGAACGGCATTTGCACAGACCTCCAGACCCTGCCCCCCACCGGCTTTGTCCAGACCCATCTTGGCTCACCTGGAGCTCTGTTTTAACTTGTCTAGCTGTAGCTGCAATTATCTAACGACCAGGTAACTGTAACCTACTTTGATTTACCTTTTGCTTAGCTTTGTATGAACGTGTGGTGCAACACAGCCATATTTCTGTAACTAACGGTTAGTCACAACAAGAGGTTATTCTGTGCAGTGACTGTAGAATAAAAATGCAGCCTGGAGGAGTGCAGGCACAGGAAACCAAGCACCACATGTAAAACACACTGTATATAGCTCATCGAGATACAAATTGGATTTGCAAACCAATGAAGACAGAGCAAGGTGTACAGCACGTACAGAAATGATGCCAAGCAGATCCTAAACTGAGAAGGAAGAAACCACCACCAACATAACCCTCGGGATTCTGTCGGCTCCCTGCAGCCGCCCCTGCTACTGAAACCATCCATGTCAGGACAGAGGGGCAGTGGGAAGATGAGGCAGAGAAAGGAGGAGACGATAGCAGAAAGTTTGTGTGTTACATAATACATTCCACTGCCTGCATTTGCTAAACCTATCCATTTTAATAGAATTAGAGTTTTATAATGGTGTCACAATAAAATTTGGTATTTTAATAATTATATCTATATCAGTTTCCCATGTGATCTACTCTTTTCCAATGAAGAACAAGTATCTGGAAATTATACTGTCATATGGCAAATTTAAGGAGATCTGCAGAGGAAGGACCAATGTACTCATAAGGTGCCTGATTCAATTTTTTTTAATATCCAGAAGCCATAAAAAATTTAATTTTTTAGGGCCTCTGTCCTGTAAAATCCAGACTATTTTTGTTCTAAATTAAATTGGACCCAGGGAAAGGAAGAAAATCTCCCCGTAAAGATTAACAAATATGGAATAACATTAGAAATGACCTGCTAAATGCTTTATGAAGTCTAATTTCATGATACATCTGCTGCTTAACTAAACAAAACTGTATTATATTGCAAAGAGATGACAACTCAATCTGATAATTTTCCTGGTGTCATTCCTCACAAATGGCTTCATCTTTGTGGCAGTATGTAAGGGCCTGTAGAACAAAAGAGAACCAGCAAATGTTGATAGCATGGCAATGCCTTCCCCATATACAGGGTAAAAAGGGAGCCTCTGGGGGTAATAGTGGCAACTGGAGGGAAAGAGGAGTGAGCTATGACTTTTTTTAAGATGTCACCATCAGAAGCTCAGAAATGCTGGGTGAGAAAAGCTCCCCTCCCTTCCGGTCAATCAGTTTTCTCCCCAAAGTGAGATAAAGTCCAGGGGAGAGTGGGAAAGGACAACACAGGAGGTTTCTTGCTTTGGCATGAAGAATGGAGATGGGTTTTCAAATAGCATGCAGAGAGAGGGTGATCCGAGGCCCCCTTCGCAGGCTGTGGAAATGCAGTGCAGAAACAACCTTGAAGAAGGCCATCAGGTCTGCAAGACTTCTGAATTGAAGTAATTTTGTGTTTCGACTTTCATGGCCGGTTTAGTAGTAAGTGGACCAGGTGAATTTAAAGCGCCTGCTGTGAAAGATTAGCTCGAGGCATACCTTTGCTGCAAAATTCATTTTCTTTCTCACACACATACTTACACGCACACTTACCCCCAGTTTCTTCTGTGATACAGAAATGAATTAACACCCGTTTTATTCAATTAGGTGCATAACTGCATCTATTTGGAGGTTTGCACATCCTTGGTAAGGTGCTGTAAGGTTATGCTGAAAGAGCTTCCTAACTTCCAGCAAGACAACAGTGTGCTCAGAGCTGCGTTTGATTATGCAGCAGGGAGTCTGTGACTTGCATTGGTGCCATCAAAAATATCAAGGCTCTCCTCTTGCTGTATTTGAACCTGGCTTGGCTAAGCCATAGGAATGAATTCTGTAGGACAAAAGGCAGTGGACATCTTCCATTGTCAAGATCAGGAAGCAATATAATCTAATTCCAATCACCAGCTCAACAAGTTTCATATGAATCAGAGCAAATTCAGAAGTCTGGGGGGGCTCAGGAACACCTGCTACTGCAGGAAGGCTGTTCTGGTGCCTCCCTTCTCAGTACCACAGGGCAAATCTATCCAGATGGATCCAACTGTGTGTTTGTTCTGCCCACGCTTCAAGGCAGCTGCATGCAAACTGCAGCCCAGAAGCCACATAAATACATTAGCACTGACTGTGCCTGCAAGGGAGAGATGCGCTCAAGCCCAGGGCTGTGCTATCACAGACAGCTACCATCCTTTAGAGGAACAGCATGTTAGAGCAACATGGAAGGTGTGTTGGGTTGAAAGTACAAGTTCCTACGTCAGTTCCTACAGACAAACTCATTAGTCATAAGGCTAAATTTTCCAGAGGTCATAATTTTTTCATTAATATGGATATCATGGACACTTCAAAGTGCTCCACCATGCATCCAAGCATTGAGGCTTGAATGATAAACAGATATTGTGTTGAGAATATAATTGCCTATTTTTGTACCCATTGGTTGCATCTAGCAAAACAATAATCATACTAATTTTTTGAAAGCAAAGCCTTTTTCTTCTAGAAATGAATTACGGAGCAAATATCTTGAATTTTCAAATAATTACCTAAAGTGCTTTTATTGTTTTTCAAAAGGAACAAAAGCTACAATAGAAAAACAACCGCACAGAGAAACCAGAAATTAATTCCTCCCTCATTTATTTTTAAGAAGGAAGAAAGGTCTACCTCTGCTATGAGTATTTCCACTGGCAGAGAAGCAAGCTCAAGGAGGCAGTTTCAATGGTTAATAGCACTCAGTTTTTAGAAACACATTTTTACTTTAATTTCTCCAGTTTCAGTTTCTGGTCACTAGGACATTTTACATGGGCAGCTCACACCTGGAGAGCTGCCTGCCACTGGTTTGCTGAGGTGCAGATTAGCTGTGCCATGAACGCTGAGGGACCAAATGTGGCTCCACAAGAAGCCAGCCTGAGCCAGACTGTCATTTCAGACCACTGCTTCAGGGGCTCATCTCATTTCTCCATGTCTCTAGGGAATTCTGTTCTCCCATTATTTCAGAGAGGAGCAGGCAGACTAGGTTTCCCTATTCTTTAACCATTCCTGCAGCTCTTTTAATCTTCCCAAATTTTTGATGTTATTCTTTAATTCAGGTCTTACTTGATATTCCTCTTTTTATTAATAATATTTATTAAATAGCAGATTAATATTAGCTCTTGTGGCTGCTTGCCCAGTAGGTTGCAGTGGGATTTCATGGTCAGTTGGCTTTCCATCATAAGGCTGCAACACTTCCAGGTTTCCCATTTCCTAGGATGCTATGCAACAACTGCTAAAAATGCCCCACTTGCTCTCCATAGCCATAGATTAAAAAAAAAGAAATTGTATCCAATTATCACCAAGCAATTCAGATACTCTTAGCTTTTTTCCAACATCTTTAGACCTGTTTGGTCTCCTAACATTTGCTCAGTCAACACCAGTTGTCCAAAGACCTCTAAAGTGAGGATATAAGACCATATTTATATTAAAACTTGCCCTAATTACTCCAAGAATGAAAAATATTGCTGCATCATCACAGAGAATATGATCTCCATTAGCTGAACTCCTTCCCAAAAGAGAAAAGAAATATGTAAAAAGCAATTCTGTCTTTTCCAGATTAAAATTAAGTATTCACCCACATGCACCTGAAGTGGTCCAGTAACACTGTCAGACAATTCAGATAACTAGAACTCTGTCTGGTCTTTCCAGATTTGTTCCCTTTTCCTTTCACCTTTCCAGAAACGTTCTCTAGTTTTTCTGATTTTTTCTTAGTTCTTACTTTATGATCTTCCACAGTACTCCCAGAGAATGTTTTTTTGGATCACTGGATTGTGGGTTTGACACCTTGTAAAATGTACTTGAATAGCTCTTAGCTCTTCACTGTTATTTTCATTGTTCTGTTCAAATCCTCTCTCCACCTGAATTTGCTTACATTTGGGTTTTGAGCTTTTCGGAAACAATTCCTTTTAAACCACCAAGTATGACTGTTCGTTGGTATGTTCGTTACGCAGATCACATGAATAGAATACACATATATAGGAGACACCAGCTAATTATGCATCTTGAGTTTTCTTTAGAACTTTGGTGTAAGAGTATTCATGATCATTTGCTACAGAAAAGAAGACTGAAGCATTAGAGTCCACCGGTGAATCATGTTATGGTTGGACTTGATGATCTTAAAGGTCTTTTCCAACCTAAATAACTCTATGGTTCTATGATTTCATTGCTGGGGCTGAAGTTAAACAACAGCAATTCTTAGCTAGGAAATATTCTGAAAATAGTGACAGCAATGCTGATGCTTAGTGATAGAGAATGAGAGTCACATGATGATGAGGAGGAAGCCAAAGATGCATTGTAAATAAGAAAATGGAGGGAATGTAGGAGCACTAAAAGCAGAAAGATACAGTGAATAATTACGTTTCTGTGGTGACTGGCCAAGTAAGACAACAGCTCAGAGAAACAAACTTAAACTAAACTGAATCTTTGATTTCAACTTATTTAAGGCAAAAAGATGCACTTCAAAAATAAATTAATCTTTTTGAGATTTCCTCCTTAATTCTTTATTTTGCAATATTTGAAAAATGAGCATCACAAAGATGCTCACAAAGAGCTGGGTTGAAGAAAGGATGGAGTCACGTGTCTTGGGATATAAATGAAACAAATGCATAATTTATTATAATATTTTCCCACATTTATTATTAAGTGAAGATCAGGTTCTGTACAAGAGAAAATTAAGCCTTGGGAGGCAGCGGCACTCCAATATAGTAGATGAGGGATAAAATTTGCAGCCTCTTTGTTTGGTAGGGTAGGAAGGAGGTAATTAGTGAATTACTCAGGACAAAGGCTCTTACTGTCAAAATCTTTCTTTTTTGTGTGTGTGTTGAAAGAAGTGTAAAATCTCCGTTGGCAGGGAAATGTTGGTGAAATTGGACAAGGACATAAATAAAGTCTGACTGTGTAGCAATGGGAGTTGAGAAACGGCCAAAGAGCGTTATCATGAAATGAAAATGTCTCTCCTCAGGAGAAAAACTAGGGACAAACATATGTCTTGAAAAATCAGTGACAAAAAGACATGCAAATATATAGCCATATATTGAGAATCCAAAAAAATTGAAGGAATCCACCATGGAATGGTGGATTTCTACTGGAAAAAGGAGGAAATTTTTCAAAATAATTTTTAAAAAGTCCAAGTCTAAGGCTGACAAGGTTACTCTCAACTTCTTTGAAAAAAAAACACCAACCAAATCAAAAAAGATCCATGAACAGACAAATTTTTAGTCTTGTTACTGACAAGAGATCACAAACCCTTCAATGTCTTTTATAAGACCTTTACATATGAAGAACGAAACGTGGAACAATTCAACAACCTGCTTTTAGGGGGATGTATAAGGCTACCTAAGCCTGACTTTCCAAATTAAAGCTTTGCAAAAGCATTAAATTACTTGTGCATTTGAAGCACCAAGACATGAATAAGTGTGTGTGAGTGGAAATTTGAACGGGACAAAGGTATAGAAAATCCCCTCAGCCAACTTTCTTGTCACTTTGGCAAAAACGACCGTATCTCTAACCAGAGACTGTCCAAGGTTCATTATAAACCATTAAACAAGGTTCCCCAGAGCCAGCTCACCCTGGGAAGGGGCTTCCTGCCCCCTCCAGCATTGCCATGGGCAAATGCTGAGTGGCAGCTGCCTTCCGAAGGGCGCTCCACTCTTGGGCAGGTAACAGGGCACTGTATGACTCAGAGGGATCTTGGTCTCACACAGCTCAGTAAGAGTGCCTCAACTGAAGTGCTTCAAAATCCACAAGCAATTCTGCCCAAAATAAGGAAGCCTGGTGGGCTAGGAAGTACAAGGAGAAGACCAGACTGGACATGTATCTTAACGGGCGTTTGAGGTTACCTCCATTTAAAACTCTGGAGACAGGCTGTATTTACAGCTGTTATCGCTGAATGGTTACTTCCCACTAACAGTCCGGACAGCATCCTTTCATTTTCTTCAGGGTATGAAGCCACAGCCTTTTCTTTTTTGATTCATGTCCTTGTAAGGTCATTGAGGCACATGCCACATGCATCAGTATCATTCACCTATCAAGAGCCATGGTAGGTGCAAAATGCAACATTTAAAGATTCTTGTCAAGAGCTTATATCACATTAGATTTCTTTCTGCAACAGTGGTTTCTGCTATTGACATAAATACCTGTGTTTAAGTACAAAATCATTAGGATTTAACAAGTCCAAGTTATCATACTGAAATGACTAATGGCTAAATGATGAAATTTATACAAACATGTATGTGCTCATTTTTTTGTAAGAAACTGTCTCCTACTACAGTATGAGTACCTAACTACAGTTGTTAGATATGAGGTATAATCTTTAATATAGATTTTTGTATGCTTACATAATCTGCAAATATCTTTAAAACATATTATTCAATAGAGTAGTCGCTTTCAGCAGGCTTGTAACAATGAAAGACACAGAAGATCGAAGGAAGCTATTTGCTTATAAGATACCATACCAATCCTAAGAAAAAGTAATTTCAGCAATTATTTCGGTTCCTGTTCCAATTACATGATAATTTTCTTATCAGCAATCATTTTAAGAGGATCTCACAAAGTCAAAGTGCTTTTATTTTCCCTTCCCCGCCCGGGCACGGGTCCATAAGCTGTCACGCAGCACCGCCTGGTGGACGTTTTCCTACTTATGATACCCGATTGCCTTTTTTCTCTGAACTTATTTGACTGCCAGGTGAAGGCAGAGCAGAGTTTGCAGCAGTTTGTGTGAGCTCAGCGGTTCTTACGGCCTCTAATCTGGGCTGATACTAGTTCCCGAAGTCTCTCTTGGATAGTTATTTAACTTCTTTGCCTCAATTTACATGTGTAAGCCTCATTAAGTAAAAGTTAATTTTTGTTCAGTTTCACAGTGTTATTTCGAAATAATTGACTTAAAATAGTAGGATTTGCCCTGCTTTCTACAAAGAGGTACAAGCAGGCAGAGTGATATTTCAATGCTTATTACTATTGCTGAAAAAAAGTACAGTTTATAAGACATTGCATCTCAAAGTTAGCCACATACACTAAGTAAATAAAAACTATCACAGAGCTTCCCAGCAGGGCATGCATATGTGCTGTAACACATAAGCATAATCCCAAAGATGAGCCTTTTTCCACCATCTACTCAGCATGAAGCAACCACCAGCTCTCATCTACCATGGGATGTCCTTTCTGTAATCTTGGCACCAGATGTCACCAGCCGCCTAGTTAAAAACTGCACTCAACTCTTGGGAACCCTACAACGTGTTTAGACACTGTAAGGAGCCTGACTTCTACTATATATTGGTTTGCTAGTCACAAAGGAATGTAACATTCAGTGTGTACCAAATCCCTTTACAATTATTTTAATCTTTCAGCGATACTAAGGAGAATAAAGATAATGTAGAGATAGGAGACTTAGCAACATATTAGAAAAGTGGCTAGAAGTAGTAAACCAACAAAAGCTATAATCTATTTGTGTTAATGGGAAGAAACTAAAAGTAGTCAGGATTCTCCTGTTTGGGGTACTACGCAAATAGACCCTCATTTCTAGAGGATTGATTGCTCATCAGAGTTTTACATTAAGATCAAATAAGCCAGAATTTATCTCACCTCCCTCTGCTGCTGTTCATTCCTGCATCTACAGCAACCTCTCCTTCTGCTGGCGAAAGCAATTATGAGGCCAAACTGGTCTGGGGAGCTTATTGCTTCCCGCTGCTCTTGGATCCATTTCAACTTGGATTAAGTCCCCAGTTCAGTTTCCCGCACAGCCGACACAAACGCGTGCTGGCACAAGGGATATTGCAGAGACAGGACAAGCAATTCCCTACACATGGATAATATACCAGTAACACATACGTCAACATAAGAAATTTGGACATGATGACATGGGTCAGTAACAGCAGCAACTGAGCACCTAAGCATATCTCTCTCAAGTCTTTCCTGGGCTCCTTCATCACTTATACCAAAAAACCCAAACTTATTCCAAGAATGAAAGTTTAAAGCTTCTACTTCAAAATTTTATTTTTAATACAAGATGTTTATTTTTATTATATTATATGCATAAAGCAAAAATACTATTTTATCAAATGTTTTGCCTTAAAAAAAAATTACATAAGCAAGTAACCAAAAATGCCTGACATATTACAACCTTCTTAAGAAAAAGGGACTATTTTAGAAAAAAAATTACCATAGAAAAATTCTAAAGATAGGTTTTGATGCATCATGTTTCTAAAAATAATGCTGGGAACAAATCCTTTTCCCCTAGCCAAGGTTGACTGAGTTGCTGTAAAAAGTAAGGCCACAATATATTGGGTCTCTAACTACAAGTAAACATTAATAATGTGCTTAAATCTCAAAGCAAAACTAAACAGCAAATGTGGTAATGGAACATTAAGCATTATGGATGGACATGATTTATGCTCCTCAGCAGCCACTTTGCTATCTGAGGTTGCCAAAAGAAGCCCCAGAATACATTTCGGAGTTCAAGAAGGCTGAAAGAGGTCAGTCATATCAAAAAGAGAAGGCAGATTCAGGAAAAGAAAAACTGTCAGAAATAGTTCTTCAACAATGTTCTGAATGGTCTCACACCTTCAGAGATTACACTACTTTTTCAGTTTATGGCATACGCTATAGGACATAAAAGCACCCTAAGAACTTGCTGATGCAATTCCCTAGGTGAAAAGAGGTGCCAGGAAACCAAACAGGAGCAGCAACCACCTGTAAGAGCTGAAAGCTGGAGCTAGAAGTTGGGCCATGGAAGTCATTCAGGAAATACCTTCCCCTCAGGTTTTGGTACCTTGGTACTCGTTGCTGATCTGGTGTTAGAGATCTCTTCATCAGAGTTGCATTGTTACTAATTGAGAATCCCTCACACAACCAGCAAAAGAAAGTAGAGACTTAAGTGATGGCAAAAGTCAGAAATCAGGAACTGACAGACTTAATATTAATACAGCCAGTTTTGAAGACTTCTGAATGTAGATCAGTGCAGAACAGACTGCTTTTTTACATATACTTTGTGCTCTAAGGAAAACTAAAATTGGAATTTTCATCTGATAAAAAATATGAAAAGTGTTGTCTTGACAGCCTTCATTCAGTTTAAAACTGGTTTCTCTTCTTTTGGTAACTTTAGAGGCATAAGAACATTTTAAAATCAGTAAAAGTTTCTCTTCTAGTACTTTGTACCAGTTTAATCAAAGTGCAATTAAACCAAATTTTAATTCCATTCAGTGTGACTGATGTTTGTAAATTGGACCTAAAATACTCATTTTCATTTATTTGCAAGCAGCCAGCAGTGCAGTTTAAATTACTAATGAGCATGCCCCTGGGTGTCATGCATTAAGCATCAGATCATAGCTATTGTTTGCTTTCATTAATATCTGAAAGGCAGCTACTATGATATTGACACAAATAAATTTTTAAAAACCGGATTGATACAAGAAACAGGTATAATAGACAAGCATAACATAAAATTAAGACACTTCAAAAAAAATATCTTCTTTTCCCTGTTATACTTCTCCTTCATGTTTCTGTTCTTATATTTACCATTTGATTGATGCAGGTTTCACTGTCTTGCTTTTTACCTCCATTTTCCAAATCAGACATATTTCCTGTTAAATCAATACTGGTTTTAATGCCAGTTAATTTATTTGCAGCATCTCTATGGAAGGGACACAGTTAAATAAGAGGTGAATTTGGCTCACTATACAAGAATAATTATCGGCACCCTGAAGTTTGTTCACTGTGACTTGATGCAAAACCCAAAAGTCAGCTGGAAGACTCCAGTTAATATCAGTAGTGTTTAGACCCGATTATCAATGAAGCTAAATAAACTCCAAAGAAAATGAACAAAGACAGATCATCTTATATAGCCAGGTCTGATTGTCTGATTTAAATCAGCTATTTAAAGAAAATTTTACTTTAGAAAGTTGCATATTGTACAGTATTTTTCATATAGCAAACTGCAAGAATACGCCTGAAAACCTGCAGGAAAAAAATTAAAGCTGTAGCTCTGGAGAAAAGTGCAGAAAAAGATGCAAAATATGAGTAAATCTGATGATAGAAAAGCTGGTGTCAGGTTCCTGGGATGCGTTAATTAGTTTTAATGTTGGTTGTTCAAAGACGATGATACTATAAAATCATAAGGGCAGTTCTTTGACAGCATTTATGCACCTGAAGTTATAAACAGGTGCTTAGCAGAATTTTCAAAATACATATTTAAACCCCAAGTACTTTCACAAGCTTCACTCCTAGGTTTGCGTGCCAAAAGACTTGGAAAAGCCAAGATTACCTCAGCTAGATCATGTTTATCCATGTGCCTACTGACCCCTCCAAGGAACCTCAAGAATTCTGTGGGGCAGGATGTACCTTTACAAAAACCACACTGATTCTTCTCCACTGTATCGTCCCTACCCATGTAACGATCCATTATCCTTATATTTTCTTTAAAAAAATACATTTTTTAAGGATTTCTACATATTCTACACATATGTATTGATTTCTGTAATGTGTTATTCATTTTATATTATAAGCTAATTTAGACTGCAAGTTCATCAGGTCAGTATTTGCCTCATACAATAGTCAGTGCTTAACAAGTAACAAATACAAATAACATAGCGTGAGAAACCACTGCGTATCTCCTTTAAGCTAATTTTCTGTCTTTTAACTTCTAGTGGATTAAAAAACATCCAGAAAGACTCAAATGCTTTTGATGATGTAAGAAACAATATAACATACCACTGTTAACACAGAAGCAACTAAAATTGTGAGAGGCCAATACCCCTGCTAGAATGAGAAGAGTGAGGAAGGTGGGCAATTCACTGTGCACCAGTCCATGCCATAAACCCAGCTCCTTCTGCTCAAACTTCTCTGGACACACCAGTGGGGACACAGTGGCAGTTCTTTTCAGCGTGCCACATGCACTCTGGGTGACATGATACCATGGAGACCAAGCACTGGGTAGCCACCACCTGAAAACTAAATGTACCCAGGAAGGATTTGTAAGAAATCAACAATTTTCGGAAGGAAGAACCATAATGACTCCATTTTGCATAAGATGAAAGAGATATACAGTATTAAAAGGCTGGTTAAAGATGAAAGTATAAAGTCAAGGTTAAAATTCGGAAGTTCCTGCGTGTCACTTTTCAGTTTATTTTGCTGATTTTCTGCCTTATTTCATCCATGGTTACTGTTCTCTACATGCTTTTACCTTTAGCACAAAATTACACTGGGCCCTGACTGATCTGACACAATCAAATATACGTGTATTTCCATTTCCCCTCACAGCTTTTATAAAAGCACACCTAAGTGAGAGAGATGGCTTACACACAAGATTCAGGGTTTTGCAAAGATGCCGCAGTCAAAACATGTGACTCAGTTTGACCCTTGCTGGTGAAAGCTTGCATGTGGTCATTCACTCTGAAATCAAAAGACCTATTCCAGGCAGGAGAGTGTATCCATCCTGACCAGGAGACAGCTCTACATCGAGGAGTTAGTGATCCACACAACAGTTACCCTGAGTAGGTAGTTAACCTGCTACACATCCAGCATGGCCTTCAGGCTGGGCTGTGCTTCCATGTCCCTTGGCTGCAGGACAACCTCAGCCACCCCATTGCAACCCTGGAGCCTACTGGCAGCTGCTGCTTGGTACCAGCAATTACACCACCTGCATGGCCTTGCCTTTACCTAAAAGTACAGGAGAAAGTTCTCACGTGAACATCCTTTATGAACAGAATTGTCTTATTGTAAGAAAAGTATATAATAGGTCAAATGCCTAGAAAGGAGGAACATCTCTCCATGGAGGGGGTCTGCATGGCATGCCATGGGAAAATTCATCTGGGGTCTGTCTGCTGCTGCATGAATGCAGGGTGCCCAGCCTCTGTAGGAGATTTACTCACTATCTATATTCCTCTTTTTATTATGTCTTGTTAAAGAGCTATTTGATTAAGCCATTTGTTGCCCAGCATTTCTTTTTGAGTCCCAGAAAGAATGCTGCACCATTTTTTTCTCACCTTCCCACCTCTGCTGCTGATGAAGAGCAGAGGATTTACAGATGAGTTTGCACTGATTTAAGTAAGATTATAAATTAAGATATAACTATGGTTTCAACTTGTGCCAGGAATTCTTTAACTCAAAATTTACCTCTACATCTGGCACCTGAGTCATTGGACCTTTCGCTGCTCATTTTTTCCATCTACTGAAAGGAATACCCAGCTACCTGCCTAAAAAAGATACTGTTAAAAAAATGCTGAAACATATCCTGAAGATGCAAGGTACCGTGAAGTACCAGATATTGTCACTGAAAATTACTGGGGCATGTATGTTAGTCTGGAAACTGCTGCTCAATAGCCTCATGAAACCATACATAGAGCATCATGCTGCCTTCTGAAGCATCCTCACAGATTTTGAAAGACCCCCTCAAACCCTTCACACTTGGTTTTCTTCTCCAGTTATGACATTCTCCAAAGACAACATAGCCTAGAGGTGAAAGCACTGCACCGAGTGATTAAAGAACGAAAACTGAGAAACAAAGCCTTAATTGAAAGAGCAAGTGGAAGCTCCGTATTTGCTTCTGCCAGGTACAGCCAGCAGCAAGGCATGCCTTTAGTAAGACAGAACCTTTACTTTAAAAATGTGCCATCAGGTCTATTAGGGAAAGCATCAATAATTAAAGTTAATGCCTGGAAGCTGGCATCAGCTACGGGCACGATGACTCAACCTCTTGGAGATCCATTCATTACATTCAACTACAAAAGCTAGAAGTTATAAAAAATGCATGAATAAATTCTTTAAGTATTAACACGCTACTTCTTTAAATGTTTGTTCTGACCCAGGTGGCGCTGCTCTGACTTTCTCTGCAACTTCTTTTCACTTAAATGACCTTAGATTATTGTAGCTGTCTCTCAGGATTAAACAAATTACTCTCTTAAGAATGTATTATTGAAGGTTCCTACTTTGTAAGAGAGAAAATGCTCTCTGGCATCCTCTCTCCAAACTCATTATGAAATGTGAGATTTCACAGCAAAGTTTATAACCTTAAATTTAAGTATTTTGAGCTAGATATGCCATTTGCTGAATTCATTTCTGGGCTGGGCAAAATTAAGTAAAATCAGCCTAAGAACTACAGAAGAGACCCCTTTTTCTGTCTCCAAACCTCATCAAGGTAAAGCAGGAAGACACAGTTCCACAGCATATTTTTTGGTCAGCGGTGGTAGCACTCAAGTATCTTCCACATTAAATCAACAGCAGTAACAAACAAAACCAACTTTATGGAGATGGTAGAGTGAAGACTCTTTTTGTTCTGTGATTTTTGGGTTTAAGTTTCTAGATCACGTTCATTTCCTATTTTGCTTAAATTTCATTTTAGGGTGATTTATTTCAAGATTTCTCACTGATGGGTTATATTTGGTGGGTTTTTTCTTCCCCGGTAGGGTTTGGCTGGAGTTTATAAATTCACATATTCACAGATTATCAGGAATATTTCTCTACATCCTTCTGCACTTAACGTTTCTTTCCAGAGCAAGAGGAGTCAGTAGCATTTTATAGATGAAAGAAGAGCCAGATATTTCAAAGAAAGCAAGCTTGAACATTGCTGTCTCTGGCTCTGCAGCCAAATATCCAGAAATTGCAAGCTACCTGTCATTCTTTCTCAAAAAGGTAATCTTTAAAGAAAAAAAAAAAAAAAACCAACAAAAAACAACTCCCCCCAAAACCCAGATTATTTAACATCTGAGTAAAAAGTAACTGAAGTAGTTATAGCTGCATTAAATTACTTAATCCAAGCTAGAAAGAGAATTCTGGACATTATAGGAAATAAATGTCTTAACTTAGAAGGCATATAGTGAAAATCTCACTTTTGAAAATCACCACCATGTTTAAATACTGCTACCAAGTTTCAACAAGATCCAGTTCTTTAGCTGTTGTCCTAGGTTTTATGGACCACCCATACCTTATCTGTCTCAAGTGCAGACTTGACCATTGTTGGCCATTGGGCATTATCCTACCCGCTAAATGCTGTAGCATCTTTTTGTTATCCCTTAGTACACCCATGAATCAATCACTGCCAGTATACTGCAGTGAATATTTTTTTTCAAGTATGCATGCAATGGGTTGGATTTTTAAATCCCATTTACATCCTTCTCTGCAAAATTATGGGGTTGAATCCTGTGACAGTTAGAGAAAAGCTTGCCAGGTCTGTAAAGCATTGAACTCTTAGTTCCCACTGAAATTAATGATGGTTGAAAAATACTGAGGACATCTTTCCCTCCCGGAGTCAGGCCCAGAAAGCAGTGCAGGGGGAATTCCTTCTCCACACAACCGACAGCTGAGAATATAACCAAAAGGCTTCATAAAATGACTTAACAATTCACTACTTCTGGTAACAGCAGCAAGAATCTTGCATCAGATTTAATTTTAACAAAGGCCAATGTAGTAATGTGCTGTCTAATTCTAAGCCCCTTGATGAAATCACATTACCACAGCATTTCCAGCAAGTGGAGAACTGCATAATTTGTGGTTATGAACAGAAAAGTGGCTATGTAGGAATGACACCTTCATATCACACACTACTGATCTTACATACTGGTGTAAGCTGCTACATGGCATTTGTTTATCTTATCAGTAAAAGTGCAAAGTCACCATGTTTTGACTACTTTTAGTACCGTGGAATTAATCCAGTTATAGAAGAATATAAAAGACTCTTTTTTGAGCCAACCTGTTCATATTTTAAAATAATTTCCAAACATATATAGATATTTTTACCATAAGTTGTGTATGTCTGTAAGATACAATGCTAGATATTGATCATAATTACAACCACCATAACTTAATTGGGGACAGTTATAGCAATTAAAAAAAGTAATTTTACATGCAGATTTCATAGAATCATAGAATGGTTTAGGTTGGAAGGGACCTTTAGATGTCATCTAGTCCAACTCCCCTGCACTGAGCAGGGACATCTTCAACTAGATCAGGTTGCTCAGAGCCGGTCCTACCTGACCTTGAATGTTTCTAGGGATGGGGCCTCCACAGCCTCTCTGGGCCACCTGTTCCAGTGTTTCACCACCCTCATAGTAGAAAATCTTTCCCTTATACCTAGTCTAAATCTACCCTCCTTGAGTTTAAAACCATTACCTCTTGGCCTATCACAACAGGCCTTGCTAAACAGGTTGCCCACATCTTTCCTGTAGTCCCCCTTCAAGTACTAGTAGGCTGCAATAAGGTCTCCATTTCCATAAGATCTTTCAAGACTGACAGTATAAAATAATATATTTCCATTCAGAAACTAAGCTAAATGCTGATGTTTCTTATCTACACCAAAACTGAACAGCTAGAATTACTTATGTAGTCTGTTATCTAGTTACTAACCTAGTCAGTAGATAAGTAACACTCGCTGCATATACCTCAGTGTGGCCCAGAAATGGCTTTACAACTGAGATTAAAAACACAACAGTTACAAATTCCATGTTTGTCATATGTCTTTAAAACAGAACTTCATTTTAATTCAGCATGATAGAGTTTTATTTTAATTAATCTCATAAGACATCTGTGAATATTTTTCACTGAATTCCTGAGGAATTCACATCAGCAATCTACACAACTGATTAATAAACTGATACACCATTTACTGCAGTAGCTAACTGTTAATTCAGTCTAATCATACTGTATACCTTGCTACATTTAAAAGCAGTAAGAATGATAAGCCAATTAAAGCCACAGAAGATTGGCATTTAGCACTAGAGTTGGACAATATCTGACCTTCATGTGACTATAGGAGAATCCAGAGCCCAAGCTAGGCACATAATTTCTTTAGAGAACATTTGGAGTCAAAATAGGATTAAGAAATATCCTATTTTGACCCCAAAGGGATTTAATATATGGTTTGAAATCGCTTCAGAGGACTGTCCTATACCCTGGGTGACTGCTTTAGCCAGGACTAAAAGGGCTGCCTTTGAGGGTGGGGGGGTCTGGAGGGGTTTAGGGATCAGTACTTTGGTACTTAGAATTGCAAAAGATACAGCACTTCTGGTTATCAGGCCAGAGGGCAGAAAATTATCACACTATCACCACATGGTCCGTGTCACAACTCCAAATTAGTTGCCCATCCTGACAGTTTTGTCTTATACCTTATGAAAAAAAATTCCAGTGAAACTGGCTCTAAAATAATTCCTAGAATCAAGTTCTTGTTCTTCACTACCTTTTTAATGAGTTTTTGAGATCTAATGAAGATCATCTTGCTCTACATTTTGTTTTGTCCATTGTAGGTATGACATGACAGTTTCATCACCCTCCTCTTCACAGAAAGCTTCTATACACTGACAGTTTTATTTAGTCTATGGAGGAAAAAAAATGAGAAAGTGAAGCAAATTTTCTCCTCAACAGTCTGATTTTCTAAATCTCTGATGATAGTTTTGTGGACCCTTGGGATTCTTCCTTCCTATTATTTAAATGTGGATCCCAAAGTAGATGGTGTGCTCCAGGCACCTGTAATCTCCAGGAATGCCTTCAGGGTTTGTGTACCACAGCCAAGGAAATTCTTGCAGTGCTTAAGGCTGAACATGAGCCAGTGATGTACGCTTGCTGCAAAGAAGGCCAGTGGTATCCTGGGCTGTGTTAGAAAAAGTGTTGCCAGCAGGCCAAGGGAGGTGATCCTTGCCCTCTGCTCAGCACTGGTGAGGTCACACCTGGAGCCGTGTGTCCAGTTCTGGGATTCATTGTACAAATGAGATATAGACATACTGGAGAGAGTCCAGTGAAGGGCCATGAAGATGATTAAGATACTGGAGCATCTTTCCTATGAGGAAAGGCTGAGACAGCTGGGACTGTTTAGCCTTGAGAAGAGAAGGCTTGGGGGCATCTTATCAATGTGTACCAATACCTGAATTGAGGGTGCAGAGTGTCAAAAACCAGGCTGTTTTCAATGGTACTCAGTGACAGGGCCAGAGGCAGTGGGCACAAACTGAAACACAGGAGGTTCCCTCTGTACATCAGGAAACACTTTTTCACTGTGAGGGTGACTGAGCACTGGCACAGGTTACCCAGGGAGGCTGTGAAGCCTCCGTCCTTGGGGATATTCAAAAGCCATCTGGACATGGTCCTGGGCAATGGGCTATCAGTGGCCCTGCTTGAACAGGGGGGTTGGACAAGATGACCTCCAGAGGTGCCTTTCAACCTCAGCTGTTCTGTGATAACAATCTTTATATAAATTTTGTTTCATGGAGACTTAGTGTAAAAAACCGAAATTTGATCTTTGCCTGAGTATTAGAGAGTCTTCATTGCAATTGGTATCAGCTGTTACGGGGCAGTGTTGTCCATTAGGTAGCAAAATATTTCAAAAGGGGGAGTTTACAGTAAATGCCACTCCTTTGAGATCTCTACACTATATCTGTTGACTATAATTGCCATTGCTAAAATACTGAAGGAGTTTGTCCATTCTTTTTATTTCTGTGCCACTGTTTATTGCAAGAGGTGAAAAAAGAAAACATTTACAAGGGCTACCCCAATCCCCAACCTCCAAATCCCAAGAGGAGAGAAGTCTTTTAAACTTTTTTTCTGTATTCAATTACCTAGTTTACCTTAAGTAGACAAGTGCTTACAGAGTTTAAACTTCAATCTCTTTATAAAACAAAGAACCACAAGCCCTGCTGAATCTATGATATTAATGGTGCATAAAACCATAGATGGAACGTCTACCATGTGAGTGGGAGACATTCTCTCTGTTTTGGAAGGCATTTCCACTATCAGAATATGTATAGTGAAGTTCATAAAGAGCAAAGCAAAGAGGAAGGAACATCCCTTTAAAATGGCTAGACTACTGCTGTCTAACTATGGACGTGTTAAACATCTGCAAATGTAACGAGAAAGTTATTGTAAAAAGTTATGTTCTTCTCAAGGCCACTTAAGCTTTTAAAAAGTATCTGTCATCATAATGAGAGTTGCAAAGAAGACAGAGGGCTTAGTGGTTCTGGACAATAGTCACTGTCCCCGAATGGACCATTCAGAGCACAGATACCTTTTAGACCCAGACATTAAATAACTGGGTGGGCAGAGCAGATGGAGATGTTGAGGAGATGGGTTTACTCCTGGATATATTTAGTGCAAAACAGAGATCTGCAGACATGAAATCATACCTATCTTCCAAATATACAGACCTAGGTTGTCTTCTGTGGGAAGTGATTTACAGTTCTGAGCAGGCCAATATCTGGCCTTTGAGCTATTATGTGGCACTCAAAACTAGCCAAGGCAGCTATAGTATTACAAGGAGCTATAGTATTACAAGACAGGTGAAAGATTGTGTTGGCTTAGGGGAGACGATAAGCCACCAGGCATTTTCAGCGTTAACTGTGGTGCACTACTCAAGACTAGATGTTTACCCACCATCCTCATCTGCAAAGAAAAGCTGTGCCAATACCATCATCTTCTGAATTAGCTTCTCCCTTACTACCCAGTTTTCCAAGGTATATGAGATGTTTCTTTCCGTGGCTGATCACACAAAGATTTTGGCATTCAGGTCATAGAATCAGAAATGTTATATGCCTTTGAAACAGGTAATGCTAAGGGAGTGAATTAGTAAAAATATGATCCTTTGTCTCAGGACACTGTGTGCTCTCTCGTGCTCATTCCAATTACATGATTAAATGGGATGATTCTCATCCTCTGCTCCTTTGAGCAGCTCTGTCTCAAACAGCCTTTTCAAATAAAAAATTAATTCACCATCTTTGAATCTTAGAGTAAAACACTGAAAAAATTCTTTTGGTTTAGTAAGTATGATATTCTGCAAAATGTAAATTCACCTCTTTTTTTTAAAAAAGGTGGGGAAGGAGAAAGACAGTTTGCTTGCTTTGTGCCTCAACGTCTTCACATCTCTTTTGGGTTTTCCTCAAGCTCTTCCACTCCCTGGATGCAGCTTACTTTTCTGTTTCTGCATCTACTTGCTTCTTTCCTTCGCATACATATTCACACACACACAAAAACTAACAGCACTGAAAAATGTGGATTCTACTACTGAGTAAGGTGAAGAGTAAAAACAGAAGAAATACTGACACATTGAGAGGCTACATGAACTGTTACTAAGAATACTACAAAGTTAAAAAAATAAATTCTTTATACTGGATACTCACTCTTTGTGCCTACAAATGCCCATTCAAACTCAGTGAAAACCTCTTGATAAGGCCAAGTAGTCACGCTCAGTAGGAAATCACACACACAGAGTCCACACCAGAACCTTTTCACACATTGTCTCCATTAGTAGTTGATTATTCTTCTTAGTGAAGAAAAGTCAGTGGGTTAATTGTGCTCCCTCTCTCCATTCCTCACTACAATATTTACATATGGAATAACACCTCTTATGCATAATTTCTTTAATGGGGTATTCTGCAGCACAGGAGATTATTATATCACATATACTACATTCACAGTTTTTGGAAGAACAAGAAACTAGATTTTGATGTTTGGCTAAGATTTTTTTTTTTTTAATATATCAAAAAACCATAACCATCATGAACAGATACACTTTGCTAAAACATACTGAATGTTTCCTTTGACATTTTCAAATTGAGTTGCATTATTATAGCATAGCTTGTCCATTATTCAGAGCTTGATTTATCTTTGCGAATATTAAATATTGACTTTTATTTGCTTAGTATTGACAAAAGAGTCTGATTTAAAATACTTAACCTTTTATACCCATCTAGAACCATTATTTGATTCCATTAAATAATTCTGTGAAAACTCTCCTTGCTTTTCTGTGTATGTCATTAAACACACCAATAACCAAAAGTACTTCTGGGCTATCACTGAAGACCACAAAGTATCCTACAGATACACTGCAATGTTCTAAAAGGATCAGTAAGTTCCCCCATCTCTCCATTCTCAGCAGAGACGAATCAAGATTCATACTTCAAAGTTCCCTACAGAGAACATAATCAATTAACTCCAGTACCTGGCACATCATGATATAAAAACTACTGCTTTCATTAGAACAGGAATACACTGGGTAAATGGCATTAGAAAACTACTTAGAGAGACTTCTAGCCTCAGGGACTCATCCTTTGAACGAAGACTATGTCACTTAAAAATGCCTTTAGTAAATAGTTTAGAAATATAAAAAGAATCCTAGAGTGGGCAATAAAGATTTTTTCTTATTAGTAATCTTAAAAAAGAAATCTGAATATTCAGATTTATCTCTAAAAAGACTTCTATGTCAAATTGTAGTGCAGTAGGCACAAACATTAGATCTTGTCTGCTATGACATCAGTTATTTACAGAGTACCACATTCAGTCCTGGGAAAAACTCAAACCTTTTTCTCCGTGTACAAAGTCTACCTCAGCTTGCATTTCCTCCTATGCAGATGTTCTTTCTGCAGGTCTAGAACAAATGTTGCTGTCCCAGGGGCGGTAATGCCATCTCCATGAGTTTTCTCATTTATCAATATAAGCTGTGCACACCAAAATCATCAGACACCACTCATCATCCTTCATCAATATACACTCATACACTCATGTGTACAAAAGTGTAGATTTCACTATTTTCACACTATAAATATTATTCAACATTTCAGAGGCAAAAGTCTGAGCTTTAAAATTTTCAGTCTCTGAATTTTCCAAACAGTATTAAATAGCATTGACTTTGTGCATGTCCTTGCCTTATAATAATGGTTCCAACCTGATATCTAAAAGACACATGTATAAAAGCAAAAATCGAAACATAATGCAATATCATCAGTAAATAACTGTAAAATGGTGGCAGCAAAATGTAGACATCAGAACATTTCTTAGGAAATCCAGTATAAGATCCCCTCACTGGTACTTTATGAAGTGTTATATGTCTGGCAAAACTATTTTTATGTCATACTAGGGTCAGAACAACCCACAAAGTCACTGACATATACACCCCTCCTGTACAATTACTACCAAATCAACACCAAAACACCTGATGAGTAATTTGCATGCACGTTTACTTCAGCAGTTCTCCAACACATCAATCTTGCTTATACATTAGACACATAAATACCAATTTTCGCACAAAACCTTTGCACACAGCATTCTAAAAGTCAGATTTTTTTTGTACTAAGGTATTCATCTGCAAGGTCTTTCAGAGACCTAAAAAATGAAATAGCAAAGTAACTCCAAAATTCACTTATGCTGTCTTGAGACATGCCGCACATGCAGGCATTTCCTTTCAGAAATGTTCACAAAGGACCGGATTTGCCAGTGTAGTAGGTCCCCAAAACCATGGAGGCACTGCAGTTCTCCAAAGGAGTTGAGCACCTCAGTTCCCTTTGACCTCATCATTAGACAGGTATACATGCACCCTATAAAAATGTATACCTATATATATATTCTCATAATAAATGCTGGAACGGTACACATAGGCTGATTCACTAACATTGATTACATGATTATATATGCTTATGATACAAGAAGTACTAACAACAGTCATTTGTTAGTAGATGGTGGAGTGGGGGTTGCTCAGCAATGCAGTTGAGATCTACCTGGTGCAGAACAGAGTGGAAATATGAAGTGAGTTGTCTGCCACAAGAGCAAGCGTGTGCTCCCCACCTGTTTACCTACAATGCCTTGGATCACAAATGCTATTCAAAATGTCAAATGTTAAATAACTTACTAGATCTGAAGGTATGATGAGCCTAACAGTCTATACAGCCAGCCCAGTCTCATACGGCCTTTATCTACCCTCAGTACAGTTTAGGCATAAATGTGTTATATTATCCCATAACGCAAGAGAAAGGAGCTCAAAAGAGATCTGAAGACTTGTTAGCTTATTAATAGACTAGTTTTTGCACTGCAAGAGCTGCTTTTGCCCTGTATTCACGGGCCTTTGTCCGCATCATAAGCCTCAAAAAAGGCAACCCCCTGGAAGTTAGACAAAGTTTTGGAGGGAAGTGGGAGATAGTAGGATAACCTACTTGAGGCTGGGAAATTTCTTGAACAGTTTGAAGAATTTAATATTTAAATAATCATATTTAACATTTTAAAGAGTATCCTCCTATATAGCACACTGGTTTTGCTATGTTGCATAGCATTGATTTTGCTACAGTGGTCATTTACTTCTTAACTACTTTGGACACAGTTTGACAGAACTTTGGCTTAAATTGCAAAACGTCAGAAAGATAGCTGTCAACTTTTTGTTTTGCAAGGTCAAGAGTTTGAGGTGTGATTAAGATTTCATGACGAGACTTTGGTTTTTGCTTTATTTGAAAATACTGCCTGTTTGAAGAATGGTACAATGTTCTTTCCTCTAACTCTTGATAAACTACAGCTTGGCAAAATTGGAAGTGTGTGTTACTAGATAAAAATGGAAATGTTCTGTTTTTCTTCAGAATTATTTGCATTTTAAAAAAATAAAGAACTTTTAAAAATTATTATTAATAGAGGGCTTCTGGAAGCTGACAAAACACACAAGAGCCACCTCAAGGTACTTTATGGTGAAGGTGAAGGCAAAGGGCTTCTGGAAGTTGACAAAACACACAAGAGACACTTCAAGGTACATGGCGGTGAAGGTGAATTTACACCCTGCTGGAAATTACTGCAAAGAACACTTTTGTTAGCTCAGTCACAGCAGTGCTTTCCTTCCATTGCAAAGTTAGTGTTACTTAGGTTTGGCTAGTTCTGTCATTCCTCATCTTTTTTTTTTTCTTGTTAGATTAGCCATTTTATAAAGGGGTAAACCGTTCCCTTGCTTGAAAGTCTTTTGCCACGTGTTCCTTCACCTTCCTTGAATAGGATGCATACTAGCCCCTATATGTCCTATTCCTCTAGGTCTTCCAGTGAAATTATTGACTGTCTTGATTCAGAGCCCCATGGGAGGGCTCCTCTCACATCTGAAGTGAAAGCGGACAGGGAAACAAGTTGTACTAGTTGTTGCCATGCCCACTTCACTGCCATTTGGCCTACAAATCTCTACCCCTCATCAAAGTGCACACAGGACTATCCCATCCTATCACCTCCCAATAAAAAGAGAAGGGAGACGTTTGTAAACTTCATGTTAGCTAAGTAGAGGAACAAGAGATGATGCCAGCCATGTCTGCCTCTTGGAAGAAGAGAGTGGAGTAAGGCTCAGCCTTTCCAATGTCTGAGGAAGAAACTGGTGGGGCTGCTACTATGGGAATGAAGACATTTTTCAGTACAGATTACTGGTGATAGACATTGATGGTAAAGAGTACAGAAGAGTGTTTGTGGGTCCAAAAGCCTAAATAGTAGTAGTAGCCTGCCAAGAGCAGCCTACCACTAACACGCAAAGACCTGAACTGGAGATTACCTCATCAATGTCAGCTATGAGTCTTCGCTTCATTAACGTATTTGTCAAATTAAGAAACGTTTGATAGAACAGAACAGTGATTATACTGTCAATTCCGTGAACTGACAAAGAAATGGCTTGCAAAAACTTTAAACTGGCAGCATTGGAGATGTGATATCTAGTTTATCTGTCACCTTCCTGATGAATGAGACAGCCGATGCTGCAGCCTCTTAAAGGAGGCAATATTTGTCAGTATTTGCCAAATGTTCTAGACCAAGCTTTGTGCTTACAGAAAAGGTTTATCCTATCAGTGCAATTAAACAAAAACCTATTAACTCTAAAAAGCCTGTTTATTTTGTATCCACTAAAAAAATGGAATCTAAATTTCTTTGCTTATTATTGTATGTAAGAGGATGACTCTGTTTTTGCAGGGATATTAAAACTTAAAGTGCAGAAAAACATCTTGTCCCTCAATGTCCTTCTTGTCCTGTTCAATTGTGAGAAAAAAATCGATAACACTATGGAGATTGTCTTTGACCTCGTTTGAAAGTCTAAAAACCCCTCATATATTCAGAAATAAATATTCCATCTTGAAGATTCATTGCCCAGATATCAAAGAACTGTTTTCATGCATCCTTCATTATCTCATTTCACCCTTGCTCTTTCTCTTCCCCTCTGCAGAATGTTTTCCCCAGTAAAACAGCAGCAAAGACTCAACACAAATTGCTGCTTCAATATGAGAAATAGTCACAGTTCTCTCAATGTACCAGCATATCTTAGTACTGTAGTATTTATGCCTAATAATATATACTGAAGGGCTAGGTTTCCCCAGGGTATACACATTGCCAGTGTTTGATACGGTCATCTGCTTTTCTTTCATACCACAGCAAAGACTGCCAAGTACAGGTCCCTCAAGATCAGGAAACTGATACCAGCTAGATTAGCACTCTCATACTCAAGGCAGGAATGACAGCTTCAAGTGAAATAGTCTAAAATGTCAGAACCATCAATAATCTTGCACACTCCAAGCAAATGCTCTTTCTTGTTCTAAAAGATATTTGCATAAATGCAATGGTTATGTATATGGAGCACCAGTATTACTGGATTAATTATTTATGAGCAGAAATCTATTTTGCTTACCTGTCTGCAGTCTTGCTGACTTCTTTGCTCTGAGCAACTATTCAGTAAATACTTAAGCTTTTCAGAATCTTTGTTCTGAAACAAATGGAATACGCAAATATTGGTCTTTGCAATTATGTGGATTGTATCCCACCTTTCCCCACAGACACTTAATAAATTTTAATTATAAAAGTTTCTTCGGTAGCCATGGCGACACATCTGAGATATTATTTTTCTTCAGAAAAAGTACCGAAGTACCTTTTAATCTATACAGTAGATTCTTTATAAAATACAATAATGTACAGATTGTTAAATACTTGACATATTTGCAGCTACAACCTTCTATTTTGAGTTTCAGCTTCATACAGTAGCTAATTTGCTACCCGCTTGGTCCACTACAGTGTTCAGGTCTGAAAGGTGTTCAGCTTTCTGGTCTGATTTGTTTTCTTACTGCTGCTTCAAGAATATAGGAAAAGGTAGAAAGGATGTGTTGTGATCAGTCCAGGCAGATTGTTACATTTAGTCAAATCCTCTGTAAGTGGAGAAGGCTGTACATATATGTAGCATCAACACACATAGGCAGATGGCAACAAAGTTGAGGGGTAAATGGATAAAATGCAGAATAAGAATCCTCAAGTAGATGACATCCTGACAACATTTTATGTCTGACATTGCGTACCATGAAAATTGGTAGGAATACTAATATTTAATTCTGTGATTCTGTGATTCTACCAAGGCAACTCTATCAGCTGGGAAAGTTATGGAACGAATCCTCCTGGGGGCCATCACAAGTCAATTGAAGCACGTGATTGGGAAAAGCCAACATGGCTTCACTAAAGGCAGATCATGCTTGACAAACCTGATTGCCTTCTATAACAAAGTAACGTGCTCAGTTGATGTGGGGTAAGCGGTGGATATTGCCTACCTGGACTTCTCCAGGCCTTTGATACGGTCCCCCACAGCCTCCTCCTGGATAAATTAATGTGTTATGGCCTAGACAAGTGGTCTGTGCAGTGGGTGGGCAATTGGCTGACAGGCAGCACCCAGAGGCTGGTGGTAAACAGCTCTTCTTCAAACTGGCAACCTGTCACAAGTAGAGTCCCCCAGGGATCGATATTGGGCCCAACATTATTCAACATCTTCGTAAGTGATCTGGATAACGGCATCAAGTGTAGCCTGATGAAGTTTGCTGATGACACGAAACTGAGTGGGGAAGTAGGCACTCCAGAAGGGAGAGCTGCTCTGCAGGAAGATCTGGATAGGCTGGAAGAGTGGGCCAGCAAGAACCTTATGAAGTTCAACAAGGACAAGTGTAAGGTCTTGCACCTGGGAAAATATAATCTGGGAGTGCAGCACAGGCTGGGATCCACCTGGCTGGGGAGCAGCTCTGTGGAAAGGGACCTGGGGGTCCTGGTGGACAGAAAGCTCAACAAGAGAGAACAGTGTGGTGCTGTGGCCAGGAAGGCCAACAGGATGCTGGGTTGCATCAAAAAGGGCATCATCAGCAGAGATAAAGAAGTCATCATCCCACTCTGCTCAGCGCTTGTCAGGCCTGGAGTACCTGAGTACTGTGTACAGTTCTGGTCCCCGCTATACAAAAGGATGTGGAGAGGCTGGAAGGGGTCCAGAGAAGGGCCACCAAGATGATCAAAGGACTGGGAAGCCTGCCATACGAGGGTAGGCTGGGAGAGCTGGGTTTGTTCGGCCTTGAGAAAAGGAGGCTCAGAGGGGATCTCATCACCACGTGCCAGTACTTGAGGGGTAGCTACAAAGAAGATGGAGACTCCCTTTTTACAAGGAGCCACATGGAGAGGACAAGGGGGAATGGGCACAAGTTGCTCTTGGGGAGATTCCGATTGGACATGAGAGGAGATTTTTCACAGTGAGGACAGTCACCATTGGAATAATCTCCCCAGGGAAGTGGTTGACTCGGCCGCATTGGACGCTTTCAAGATTCGGCTAGACGGGATGCTGGGCCATCTTGTCCAGACTGTGCTCTTCCTAGAAAGGTTGGACTAGATGATCCCTGAGGTCCCTTCCAGCCTGGGATTCTGTGATTAATAGAAGTAACATGGGTGAAACAACCTATTAGAGAAGAAACCATATGCTTTTCAGAGATGTCATGTTTTTACATGTATTATAGTGTCCGAAAGAGTCAACAGTCATATTGACATGTTGTCGAGCTGATGGAGTATGCACAGATTTCCAAGAGATTTCTACAAGCCCTCATCAACGTGTATGAACGGAACGAGAAATAGAAAAACTGACCTAGCTAAGGCTGATATGGGGTAAAAAAGGAAATTCCTCCTATGGACCCATGAGTAGGGAAAAAAGAGGAGACAAAAGGCAGAAACAAGTCGTTAGTTTTCACAATTAAAAAAGTTACTTCAGGTCTTTCAGGCATCTGCATTGGGACCTACACTGTCTGATATATGGACAAGTGAACTGGAGAAAAAAGAGTAAATAATGAGGTAACAAAATGTATTGAGAATACAGAAATTTTCAGGTTGGTTAAATCTAGAGCTGACAGTGAGTGACAAATAGGTGGCTTTTTGAGGGGCTGCTAGGTTCAGCTGAGAGATCCTCTCCAAAAGTATATGGTGGAACAAGAGAAAAAATGGAGGCAAATGTAGCAAGACTGATCATAGATATAAGGAGGTGATAAACAGGTCTTCCAGTTTACAAATTAAATTATTAAGGGAAAAGATATGATAAAAGCCTATAAAATTACAAAAACAGTTTGGAAATAGAAAATAACTATTCACTATTTCTTACAACACAAGGACTAGGAGATGTCCAAAATATCAGACAGAAGGCTTTAAATGAACAAAAGGGAATAATTCTTTATCCAACCTATTAACTGAATTACGGTACTCACTGCCACAGGATGCTAAGGAGGACAAAAGTATAAATCATTTAAAAATTAAATTAGATAATTTCATAGAAGATAGGTCTACTGATGGCTACTAACCATATTAGACTGAACACATCCTCAGGATTAGAAAGTCCTAAAGACATTGGTTGCCAGGAGTCAGCTTAGTTTTGGAAAGACCGCTCTACATGGGTCCAGCTTAGATTCTTTCCATGCTAATACTCTGCATCAGAGTCAAGGCAGGATACTGAGAAGCAGCGGAAATCTCCAATTATATATGTTTTAAATATGAGAACAGTTAATGCAGTGAGGGTGTTTATATGCTTCAAGGATAAGCAGCTGGAAGGGAACAAAGCAAAGCAATGAAAAAAAAAGTATACACCAAGGAAACAGTGGCGCATGTGTTGCTATGTGTACATTATTTAAAATGTACATATATAATTTAAACCATCATAATCATCTGCAACATTCTAGCCTAGAAAACACGGCATCTGCAATCGTACAAAATGCACATGTGCACGTGCATGCAGTCGCTATTGCCACACACCCCGTTTTCCATCTCTTGCTTAATATTATTGATAGACATTTGAAAATCTACACAAGAGAGAGCACACCCAGACCAGTAAGTGCTTCAGCTGGAGGCCGTGCTTTACCAGAGCACCTGCTCCAGAAGAAACTGAAACTGAGGTGATGTGGGTTCTCCGGTGTCCAATAAGACATTAATTATGATCAAAACTTTTCTTGTGGTTAGAACATTCATAGCAGCTCCCACCAGTCTTGTCTGATGTCTAAGAAGGGAATAACACCACAGTAGTGCAGCTCTGCTACAAAATCAACCAGCCACCAAGCAGAAGCTCTCTGGAAACCAAGTTGAATTGGTTCCAGAATTAATTAATTAATTAAGCAAGCTGGATTCTGAAATGCTTTGATGTTTGGCAGACACAATGAAACTTCACTATCCTGTTGCAATATGTTTATATCACTATGTGTGTGTATATATTTGTTACTTTTCTTCAGTATTGTTTCCAGTCTATTGGAAAAACATACAAACAAAACATACATAGAAAAAAACTTACAGTCTCTAGCTTGGATTGACTAAACAGTGAAATTGAATGAACCTTCTCATCAAAATGACAGATTTGTGGGTATTTCATACTTCATGTCAAATGTAAGCGATGCTTTTTTTGTGTGAAGACGGCTTCTGTCTGTTCAAGACTGTAAATACCATAAAGTACTGTGCTGGAACGAAAGATACTGTTTGCTCTATTTTTCAGTTATCCTTTGGTGAAAACATTTTTAAAGGTGACAAATTTCAACGGTTTTGAGTCCCAAGAGGTAAAGTTGCAGAAAATTGTATTTATGTGCTTAATGCATTGTGGTTGTAAGTTTTCCCAGGCTTCTGTATGAATCACTCACTTCACTTACACACAGTGTGTAGACACTATTGCCTCATGATACAATAATTGGTTTTTATATAATAAAATATTAGCCATTTACTTACAACTTTCATGTATTATTTTGCTGTGTGACTTTTGCACAGCGTATTTTCAACTTCAAAGACCCTAAGTAATTTTCTCTAAAATTTCACGTAAATTACAACTAATTCAAAAAGCCCACGTAAACTACTGTATGGTACAGATCTTACCATAAATCTACCTACCTGACTTTCAGCATATACTGCTTGTGGTAGAAGTAGAGGTGTCATTGCCCCATAGCAGTTCAGCACCTGAATTTTCTGCTGCCCGTGTAATCAAAATAAGCGTACGCTTATTCCAGGATTTAGTGTATAAATGAGTGAGCGGAAAAGCACAGAACCCTTTCAGGCTCTCATTCTCCAGTAGCTGAATGGGGAGCACTTGAGTTCACCAAACATTAAAAGGCGGCAACACAAAAAGGATTTTGTAGGGGGTATTCTGCATGATCACCTTTAGACAACAAACCAGAGGGACGCCAGCAACAATATTAAGGATCTGAATTTGAATAAGCTAACATATGACATCAAATGAGACTTGTGCACCCTAGAGAAAAAAGCTAGAAAACCTGACCCATTTATTCAAACTAATAGGGCCAACAAGTCTGCATCCATCTATAACAACTTGAGTATACTTGAAATAAAGACTAGAGAACTGAGGTGATTATTTAATTAGAAAACTGGAATTTCAGGCTTCTTAATGAAAAGAAGGCCTTGTCTGTAAGTATTTTCTAATTTTAATTAATACAGATGTACTCGTTTCAATAGAACCAAAGTAATTACTGCATAATTAACAGCTTTCATGTCAATACTAGATGAAACTAGCTGTTTTGGTTTTTTTTTTTTAGGACATCTCTTAGCAAAAAAAGGATTCAAAGATCTTTGCCAAAGAATTCAGAGCTGTGACTGTAGCAATTTGGTGACTTCCCTAAAGGGCAGGTCTCTCTGCAGTTCTGTATCTCATTTTTGCAGCAATTTTTCCAACAGCAGTACAAAATATGTTTGGAGAAAATAATTCCTTCCTCAAAAAATATTTACACATATATCTTCTTCCACACAGCAAATGCTGCAGGTAGAATGACCTGCATAGAATAGACAGGACTGTCCTGGTTTAACCTCAGCCAGCAACTCAGCACATACAGCCACTCGCTCACGCCCCCCTGGTGGGATGGGGGAGAGAATTAGAACAGTAGAAGTGAGAAAACTCATGGGTTAAGATAAAGACAGTTTAGTAGGTAAAGCAAAAGCCACGTGCACGGAAGCAAAGCAAAACAAGGAATTCATTCACTCCTTCCCATGGGCAGGCAGGTGCTCAGCCACCTCCAGGAAAGCAGGGCTCCATCATGTGTAACAGTTACTTGGGAAGACAAATGACATCACTCCATACATTCCCCCCTTCCTTCTTCTTCCCCCAGCTTTATATACTGAGCATGACATCATATGGTATGGAGTATCCTGTTGGTCTGTTGTCCCAGCTGTGTCCCCTCCCAGCTTCTTGTGCACCTGCAGAGCACGGGGAGCTGAAAAAGTCCTTGACTAGTGTAAGCACTGCTTAGCAACAACTAAAACATCTCTGCATTATCAACACTGTTTTCAGCACAAACCCAAAACACAGCCCCATATGAGCTACTGTGAAGAAAATTAACTCTATCCCAGCCAAAACCAGCAAAACAGCTCACGATTTTCTGATTACACAGTCCCAGGCCATCTAGTGCCTTGTCAACTGCTTTCGTTTAGTACCATCAGCAGTGTCCACTCATGGGTAGAGGTCAGCCATGTCAAACCAGGTGCAGGGCCCAGGTCTACACTTCCACAGGGCAAAGATCTTTCTATGTCTTCATGCAGTTCTTTACCAATATGCTAATGGGAAGGAAAACAATTAATGTATTATATGTCTGTCTACAGAAGGAGTGGAAGGGACACTATGAAACATAATTATAGGAAAATGCTACCCATACATGTAAGTAACATTAGCTGACTGAAAAACATTGCTCAGACTGTCAAGACCTTTCACTACCGTGAGAAGGTAATGGGGAACAAGTGATGCAAGTGTAATCCAGGTTATGAACTGAGGCCTGGCAGAGACAAAAAGAAGTTGACCCACACTTTTCCCATCTTTGTGCAATATTCTGCATTTCTAACTCAAAATTCAGACAAGAAAAAAGATGAAGCACCTTGTAGTTTTATTTTACTGAACTTAGACTAATATGTAATCTTTTTTTCTTTCAGATATGGGGTGAAATGTAAGAATTGAATAAAGATCAAGAAAAAAAAACAATTCCAGTTTTCATTACCAAATATTAAGGATTTCCCAAGTCAAAAAACCATAACTTTGCCCTGGACACCTACTCTGCTTTTTTTAAATGCCCTGCATCAAATCATGCTAATTTTATGTAGATAGAGAGCCCTAAGGACGTCAAGCGGGTAAGGCAAACGGGGATATTAGGGTTCTTTAAGTGCTGCAGTTTGGTATGCAAGATACGAGACTTTGTGACCACTACAAAAGTTGTGGCTCTGATTTGGAGCGGACCAGAAATCTGAGCTAGATTGTGTTGATCCTGCCTTAGGAAAGGCAAATGACCTACTAGTTTTGTGAGTAGTTTCAGCTTTGGGTAGTTTCTTCCAACTAAACTGGACAACACAGAACTGCCATTTGCCTTCATTGCAACAAACCCTTCTGGCTCCATGAAGAGGAAGCTAGAAACTAGTTTAAAATCAGATCACATAACCTGCAAATGCTGGGTCATTACATTTCAGTCAATTATCCTTATACTGAACCTGTACTTTATAAATGACTGGAGTTACTCTTTGACAATGCCAGCCACCTTTGAAAGCATTTGGAGATGTGTCCACTATTCCCATACTAGCTTTTTCCCATGATGAATTTAATTAACTCTCAACATTCTTGTATTTTATTTCTTCTCTAAATATATTTGACGTTAACCTTTTTGAGTAACTGACAGAGTAAGAACTATATAGAATAAAATGTATTTTAAGCCACATAACTGTCAACTGTGTGCTCATCCCCTAAATACAATATCCATACAAATTATGTAGTTGTATAGATTCCCGACTCTTTATGAATTTTTTAAAAATGGATTAGATATCCAGCAGAAGTTTATAGTGTTTTAAGAGTGCTTTGCATCACGTTGATGTATTGATTTTAAATATAAATCCACATTAATCTGAAGTAATTGACTATCTACATTAATAATAATGTTCAATTTTCATGAGGGAAGAGAACGGTTCTTGTGCCAAGACAAATGAAATTTATTACTAGAGACTACAGAGGTAGAGATGAAAATCATTATTAAAAAGTATGAAGAAGCTTTTGACAGAATATCTGTTAAAGTTACTCTGGGTAACTCTTCAAGAAAAACTGAGTTTATTCAGAAAATTTACAAGCAAAGGGGCAGTTTGGTTGGCATCACAACCTAATTTGCTTCAAATACATTTATCAAAATACTTCTTGACTTCTTGGTCATTGTAAGTCTCTACTGTGCTTTGTCCCCTGTATTTTCATAAAACGCAGCACCAAGAGTTACTGTTTTAAACACAGCTGTTAAAATCCTGAGATAAGTTTTCAAAAACTTCCAGCTGTCAGAAGATTAAGTTACTTGTATGCTTAGAAAGTTACAGGATTGTTTTTAAACTTTTTTTTCCCTTTACTAATGTTCTTTAGGGTTTTACCTCCACAAAGAAAACTGTATGACATTGAATGGGTTATATTCGAATAACCAAGTGCTGAATCCATCATGCCAGGATTTTATGCTGTTAATTAAATATGGCTCCAATTCATCAATGCATTATTATGTGTCTTGCTGAACAGGAACGTAAACTCTTATATAAGTTAAATTACTTAAGGCCCTAATATGTGTAAAACTCAACATGTGTAAATTCTTCATAGGAGAATTGGATACTTCCTATTTATGGGTTATGTTTCAAAATATGCTTCCAAATTTCATCCATAAACCAGCATATGGTCACTATTCTGTGAAGAGTGAGTATGCATCTTCTGTTGAAATGAAAGCTTTGGATGGGATGTTGGAATGGTGTGGCATCATTTATCCTGACGGTGGTCATAATTACATTTTGAGCATGATAAACCATAGTGCTCAGTATAAACTTGACAAATTCAAGCTTCAGTTAAATAAAATCTCATTAATCACTCTTTAATCTCATTTCTTCCAAGAAAAGAGAAGAGCACTACTCTTATAAACCGAGTAATTACATCATACTGCTAGAGAAACCAATCATATTTGGTTTTAGTGTTCTTTACCAGAACTGATGAGATCTTGAGACATCCTCTGTTTGAGCATCCATATATCCTGAGGTTGGTAGAGGACTCTTTCAATGGGATCCAAAAAGGAATTCAGGAGAAAAGTAGTTGTACAAAAACATTTTAACCAACTGATGTCTTCAGCATATATTTCTCTGCTTCTACTTTAAAACTGAGTAAGTGACTCAAGCTTTACCTCACTGAATAGCGCTTCTGCATGAAACACTCTGCTGCTTCAGTTTTCAGTGCAACTTAACTATTTTCATGCTTCACTACACAGGGATCTAATTTTATTGACATAGCTATCAAAACCTGTGAATAACTAGCCATAACTAGGAGCCAGATCATCTATAAATGTCAGTGGGAAAGAGACCTGAGAAAAGTAAATCATTAGTAACAAGAGGGAGAAAAGCATGTGATGATTGTTCAGAATTAGTTTTCTGAGGTCAGCCTGGAAACCTCTTTATACAGCCACCACATTGTAGAATGTTTTTCCTGATTTCTAGTTTATACTCCAGAATCTCATCTGTGATGTTAAGAGAGTGGTCTGGAGCCCTAAAGCTGTGAAGAATACTTACTGACAATAAACTAAGCGTTAATGGAGAAAGCCACGCCTGGCTGAAACCTCAAACAGAAACAACAGCTACAGGAAAGTAAAGCCTAATTTAAATAAGATGGTAAATTATGTTTTCCAACCTACAGGGGTCCTTTGCAGCTTTGAGAGATTATTTTGTAACATTGTCAAGCAAGGAGCAATGGGGAAGATGCTTCCAGTGAGCGCTGCTTTGTAAGAGTGTGCTTCTTGCCAGGTATTTGAGAGAAACCAAATGTACATTCTCTGGAGGGCTTCAACATGCAGAACACAGTAAAGTCTCACCTAAAGATGATGACTGTTCTGCTGTTCCAGTAATGACTGCTCTGAAGCCCACCAGAATCAAAGGAAAAATTGTTACTGACTTAATGGGTTTTGGACCAAGCCCCAAGTAATCAGTTACATGTATATACTAATGCACATTATTAGATCTAAGGGAGTATAGGGACCTGTCATAAATATTGTTTCTAAAGCTGGTGAATTGATTTTTACCAGAACAGTGTGACTGAGAAACAATAAAGATTAGAGAGATTTATCCCTTTAGGACCTGCTACTACATCTATTAAAGTTAATGCCCTGGGTACAGTAAGGAAACTGTATTTGGACATGGAAAAAGTTTGCAGGGAGAAGACAGGGCAGAAAAAGGAACAGAAGTAATTCATATTTGGCGGGAAGTTCTAAGACACTCCCCCGGTGACTACTTCATGTTGTAGAGGGTTCTTTTCTAGACCTCTGTGAGTCTGGGGTAGAAGGTGCACAGCTTTCACAAACATCTGTAATTCATCTATCTGGACGGTTACAGGTAAGTCCAAGTTAAATTTTGATTTACATTTGTTTGTGGCCCTGGTAAGAAGGGGTTTAATTTGTTCTGGTTTATGTCTATATGACACGCATTCATGGGTGGGTTTAGCTGAGGTAGGGATGGCTGACTGGGGTGTCCCATAATGGGAAGCTGATCCCAGACCATGGTTAGTGTGTCCTTGCTGGCTGGGTAGGTTACTGCCCAACTGCTGGTTTTCAGTTATGAACTGCTGGGATTTGAGCTTACAGTATTTCACCTAAGGTGGATCTGAAATCTCATCGCCCAAAACATCCACTCAGCTTCTCGGAAACTGTTTCTTTTTCCATTCAGCAATAATAATACAGCAAGAAGAAATATTAAAGGGGAAGCTCGTAATGGCAGGTGTTGAGTGGAATTAAATTTGAGTGACCCGAGAGCTTCAAATTGCAAACCACCAGGATTTCCTCTCATAGCCTTGAATTGTGTGTGCTTCTTGTCCAGTGAAAGCATGCTTGCACATGTATAGTGGTGCCTGCCTTCTCTCAGCTAAACTTGAGCTTTGTACATGACATATGTGTTACTTTTGCATGAGTCATCTAAAAAGAGCCTCTAAGTCCATAAGAGGTATATGTTGCAGAAGAAGAAATAAAAAAGAATGAAGAGGTATAATATTGGAAGATAAGCAACAGGGACAACAGAAACAGAGCAAGGAAACAGATGACAGAAGAATATTCAAGTAGGCAAGAAGCTCTGGGTAGGCACTGCAGATGCTCTTTACCTACTGCAAGAATCATCCTTCAGAATTTTAATATACTGACAACCAAGCAAGGAGACATAAAAATTAACTTTATGCATGCTGTATAAGAAGAAGATTCTAAAGCCTACTGTCCAGGTGAAAATAGAGTTAAATTTCTTTGTAATAGCTAGTATGGGGCTATGTTTTGGATTTGTGCTGGGAACAGTGGTGATAATGTGGAGATGTTTTAGCTGTTGCTAAGTAGCACTTACACTGGTCAAGGACTTTTTCAGCTCCCCGGGCTCTGCCGGGCGCACAAGAAGCTGGGAGGGGGCACAGCCGGGACAGCTGACCCCAACTGACCAATGGGATGTTCCATACCATATGACGTCATGCACAGTATATAGAGCTGGGGAAGAGAGAGGAAGGGGGAAATGTTTGGAGTGATGGCGTTTGTCTTCCCAAGTAACCGCTACGCGTGATGGAGCCCTGCTTTCCTGGAGGTGGCTGAGCACCTGCCTGCCCATGGGAAGGAGTGAATGAATTCCTGGTTTTGCTTTGCTTCCGTGCACGTGGCTTTTGCTTTACCTGTTAAACTGTCTTTATCTCAAACCATGAGTTGCCTCACTTTTACTCTTCCAATTCTTTTCCCCGTCCCACCGGGGGGGGGGTGAGCAAATGGCTGTGTGGTGCTTGGTTGCTGACTGGGACTAAACCACGACACCTACCAAGCCTTATTTCTAGTCCAGCAAAGTAGCAGAGAAATAGAGAGGACAAAAATTATTTTGTGAGTCACCTCCAAACTGGAGTGCTCATTTCTCACCACTGAATTCTAAGAATGGAGAAAAGACTATGAAGTGAAGGGTAGATACAAAAAAAAAATATTATGGGCACTATCCAAAACACTACAGGTAGTCCCAATACCAGCTACACCAAAACTGCCCTGCTACTTTCTAACAGAGGATGGGTGGATAAGAATCAAAAGAATGAAGAGCAGTAGTAATTTACAAATTTTTCTCTTTCTTATTAAAACATTAAACACTAAAATCACCATTGTATCTTTCTACATATATACTCAGAATGGTCATTTAATGTAGCATTTGAGAATGCATTAAAGGATATTGCGGAAGTAATTAAATATAATACTTTTTGAAATATTACTTGATTTAAGAGGAGGTATGAAGTAAACAGTTACACCACAGGATAGGAACTTCTGAGGACTGTCTGCATACACAACAGCTCAGAAATAAATCCAGAGGAAACCTTTACCAAAGTCTACATAGCAGTAGTCTTTTTTGTGGACAGCTGCATCTGACAGGTAGAAATGTTTAAATTATTATATATGCTATCAAAAGCTTTCGCTCTTTTACCAAAAGATTTCTAAATATGAAAACCGTAATATATCTGTGCCCGTGCTTTCAGAGTACATGGTTCAGGACATAAAATGCAGACATTTATCAATGTGTTTGCCATGAGCCTCACACATACCCAGCATGCACAACAGATGCTAAAGTCAGTATGCATGCAATGCTCTTCCCACACAGTGAAATCTAAGTAGGCGTGGACACAAGGAGGTGGAAGGTAGGGGAGTGGCTGCATGTTCATTAGGACTGCTCAGATAGCAGCTACACAGTCCTAAAGTCCCACCTAAAGCCCAGTCATGGCTTTCAATGTAAAGCTCAGTTAACGTACAAATTTCTACTAGCCATGCAATTCTGACCAGCATGGCACAATATTCACGTGCAAGAAAAGACAAAAAGTTTTAAATTATTAATATATCAAATTATCTCAAACCTCAAAACACTCTTATGAAAACTGAGGCAGAATGACTTACAGTTTCATAGAACTATAAAAAATAAAGATCTAAGTCAAGAAAGAGCAGAGCTCTGCACCACAACTACGTCAGCTCCATCACTTCCAGGAAGCCGGTGACTATTCACTCACCACCTAGGCAGTTCCTCTCGTATCAGTTGAAACTCTTACAAGGGAAAAACTGATGGAAAATTCCTCCGGAGATGAAGGTATTTTTCTAGGGTATTTTTGTCTGTACATTTGTTGCTTCAAAGCTGCACAAACATATTCAAGCATCTGAAATGCAACATGAGCTACGGATAAGCTGAGTCAGAACCAACTTCTTAAGGAGGACTCTGGCACTGAGGACGAACTCTGAAACCTCCAACCGTGACACTATTGACACTGGTGGTGCCAAACTGAAGTCTGGGGGACAAGGAGCCTCAGCAAGGCCAGCCAAAAAAGAGGAGGGACCATGAACTGAGAGCCAATTTGTACATCCCTCCCATATTCAAGGCATGGCCCAGTCATCAAGGTTCTGGGCAGGCATTTGGGCAGCCCTGGGCCTCAGCCAGCTGGTGGAAGGTCTCCATACCAAGGCACTTTCCTGACATGCAGTTGTCTCTGTTTGGAAGTGAGCATCATGCTTTTTTCCTAAAATGTGCCATTAAAGGTAAGAGATTAAATTTGTCCTTAAGCCCTGTACTGATAAAATATATCCAAAATCTGAAGTTTACTGTAACTTTACTCTCCCAAAGCAGGGATGAAAATTACACGACAGATTTAGGAATCACAACTGTGTTTCCAAACACATGGGACCAGAAGGAAGCAGAATAAATAAAAATCTTCTTTTCAATCCTTTTTCTACTTATATAGCCCATCTGCTCACTACCTAGAGCACAGGACAATTCTCCCTAATTTTACATAATCATTTAACTTGATTCTGTTTTGCTTCACATCAGCAAAGCACATGTAGACCTACACTGCTAAATTATTATAATAATATTGTCAAAACTTTAAAAAAAAAAAACTCAGATTTTTTTATCTCACCTTCTAAATCTTCAATTTAGTGCTCAGTTTTATTCTAAGGTTAGATTCCTTTCTAAGTTACACTCAGACTGTAAGAATGAAAATCCAATAAGGACCTGGGAGTGCTGGTGGACAACAAGCTGACCCTGAGCCAGCAATGTGCCCCAGCAGCCAAGACGGCCAACGGTATCCTGGGCTGCATTAAAAGGAGTGTGGCCAGCAGGTCAAGAGGGGTTATCCTCCCCCTCTACTCAGCCCTAGTGAGGCCACAGCTGGAGTACTGTGTCCAGTTCTGGGCCCCCCAGTTTAAGAAGGACATGGAACTGCTTGAGCAAGTCCAGCAGAGAGCAACCAAGGTGATCAGGGGACTGGAGCATCTCCCTTATGAGGAAAGGCTGAGAGACTTGGGTGTGTTCAGCCTGGAGAAGAGAAGACTGAGGGGGGATCTTGTCAATGCTTATAAATATCTAAAGGGTGGGTGTCAAGAGGATGGAGCTGGACTCTTTTCAATAGTGCCCAACAACAGGCCAAGGGGCAATGGACACAAGTTGGAACACAGGCAGTTCCACCTCAATATGAGAAAAAAGCTTCTTTCCTGTGAGGGTGCCAGAGCAGTGGCACAGGCTGCCCAGGGAGGGTGTGGAGTCCCCTTCCCTGGAGACATTCAAAACCTCCCTGGACGCGTTCCTGTGCCCCCTGCTCTGGGTGTGCCTGCTCAAGCAGGGGGGTTGGATGAGGTGATCTCCAGAGGTCCCTTCCAACCCCTACGTTCTGTGAATCTGTGATTCTATAGACATAATAAGCTTGAGCATAATTAGAAGAGCTCATCCAACTTCTGTTAGCAGCCACGAATGAGTCTAAAGGGAAAACCCTTACACAGGCTGCTGCAGATACTGAAATTAGAGGAATGCTTGCCCCCAGGAACTTTACCCACACACCTGCAGCATGGCAGGAACAACCAGATTTTCTGCAAGTACTCATGTCTGATGTGTCAGGCCCCTCACATGTGTAAACATACCCAGGATGGCAGTTTCCTCGTGTCCCGAGGCTGCACTCGCCCTCTAAGGACTCCTGTTGCATGGAGCTGAGTTCACCCTCTGTTTTAAGGAGTGGCATAAGGTAATTTCCCCCTTAACTCTATTAATATCCATAAAACTATTAGTGTAGTAAGAGTAGCAACAGCCATAAGGCTAGGAAATGCCTTTTATAAGGAATTACTGTTTTCTACCAACTCTTTTATCCAATGCTTAAGAGAGTTGCACTGATAACTCTTTTATTAGGTCGACTGCCCTTAGCGTGATTACTTTGCGCGCTCCCTCGCTCCTTCTCCCCTCCTCCCGGGGCAGGCACCCGGGCCTCGCTCGGGCCCCGCGCGGCCCCGGCCCCACCGGCCCCCCGCGGCGGGGGCGTCCCGCCGGGGCGGCCCCGAGCCCACGCCGGCAGGGGGAGGGAGGGAGGGAGGGGCGGAGGGCGGGCACGCGTGGGGCGGGGAGATCGGCGGCCCGGCCTCTCCCCGCGGCGGCGGCCGGAGCCTTAACGGCGGCTGTCCGCGGCGGCGTAGTGGGCTGGCCGGGGGGAGCGGGACCCTGCTGGGATCCCCGCCGCTGCCAGCGATGCCTCCCCCGCGGCCGCGGGCCCCGCCCGGCCGGGGGAAAGCTCCCGCCGCGGTGCCCCGCGGGTGCCGGGCGCGGCGCGGCGGCTGCGGGGCGCGGGGGGCCGGTACCCGCCGCTGAGCGGCTCCGGGGGAGCGAGAGGGCGGACGGACGGCGATGTCCTCGCTGGTGAAGGAGGACCTGGCGAAGAGGCTGTTCGGCCCCCGTCGGCAGAGGCTGCACGAGTTCATCGAGGTGGAGGGTTCGGGCGCCGAGCGCTGCTACCTGTGCGCCGCAGGTAGCGGGGCAGCCCGCCGGCGGGGGCGCACGGGGGCGGGGGGGTGCCGGGGTGCGCGTACCTGGGGGTGCGAGGGAGCGGGGCGGCCGCAGCCCCGGCAGCTCCCCGGCAGGGCAGGGCAGGGCAGGGCAGGGCAGGGCAGCCGGCTGGCCGTCCCCGCGCTGCCCGCAGCCTTCAGAAGCGGCGTTTCCTCCGGTTTCCGATTTGTACGGGCTTGAGCTTCGGTACCGGCGGGAAACGCGAGGCTTCCAGCCCGAGCGCTGAAAGTGTTCAGGAGGTGGCAGGACTGTCACCGGCTTTGAAGAGAGCGGTGCCTTACTGTGCTTCGAATTAGGTTTTCCATAAGAAAGCATAACGAGGCATTAACATCGCAGGAAACATTTGTAACTTTTAGAGCTTTTGCACTGTCCTTTGTCTCGGTCTAATGTCCTGCACATTGTCCCAGTTACTTTGAGAACAACAAGCTAGGCTTGTGGTTTAAATGAATGAACATTTATGTTAGTAATTAGCACGAACTGTGAGTAAAAGAAGATTGTTGTGAGTGATAAACTTAATTATCTGACTACATACTAAATTTCATTTCAATTGTATCTGTTTCACAACGTTTTTAGAACAAGGTTTCAGAAAAGCTTGTTTGGCTTTTTTTTTCTTTTTCTTTTTTTTTTTTTTTAATTTCACAACACTGAAAGATACTAAGAAAGAGAAATGCTCTCACCCATAAGTAGTTCGGTTGAAGTGAATGCTTCTTCCAGCCTGTTTCGTCTTCAGGTTCAAAATATTTCAGGTAGAAATAATCTATGTGCTCGAGACATAGATTGGGTTAACATCCAATATGGGATGATGTCAACCATATTCTGCGATCGGTATATTTCTAACCATCTGAAGTCTTCAGAATATCTAAGTTATTTTACAGATTACTGGAAATACTGAGCAAGCTATGCTCCCTGTGCTCGTCTAATTTTAGTAGAGCAGGATTTGTATTTTAGAGCTGTAAAAATAGTTTTAAGGAATGATTCTTGAATGTCACAGGGTTTCTAAATGTCAGAAATACTAACCTGATTAATAGTTTATAAAACTATCCAGTAGAAGTATGTTTAGTTGCATGTGGTAGATCTAAATGGTTCACTGTTGTGAAACATCCAGAGAAAAGAAATAACATTATGCACCTTTAAAATCTTTAATAAAAATTTTATTCTAAGGTAGAGGAGAACAAGCCATTAAAGAAAGCCTCTAATCAGATTAACTGATTGGAAGTCTCTGAAGACATAAAGGAAAATTTATGTAAAGTATTAAGAGTGGGCTCTCTGCAGTATCCAATATTAAGCGCTCTTAATATATTCAGGCATAGTTAAATAAGTGGTGAGTAGAGTGGAAATCTGATTCTGAAAGATGGGTTGCATCCGGCTGCTAGCAGCTACTGTAATCTGCTGTGATTCTGTAGGAGCAAAACACATATTCTAAAATCTTATCCCTGCAATGCAACATCAGTATATTTCTGTTGATCTTAAATTACCATAACAAAAAAAAAATCAGTGAAACTATAGGCAAAACTTTAGAAGTCTATGCCTTTTGGAATCTGTATTACAACAAAATCTTGGTGTGGATAAATAAACAATCTTATTTTTGTGCCATATGCCCAACATTTTTTCCCTTCCTTTTCACAACAGCAAGTCCCAGTTCTTGTGTGAAGGCAATAGTATCCTTTCACTAGATGTTTTATGAACCCTGGAAGAACATAAAGCTGAAATGCAAGCACATTCAGGGATTTTCACAACCCTGTATTTGTATGCCTGAGAAGAATGGTAGGGATAACATCACATTATCCAACAGAGATTCTCAAAAAGGTGTTCAGTTCATGGAAGACCTTAAGAAATAGTTTGTGCCCTGTGAAGGCAGTGCCAAGAAAAGCTTTTGGAGTTTAACAGAATGACGTGGTAGACCTGAACTCATGTTCTACATAAAATATTAAATATTCTTTAACTCTGTTAACTGAGTGCAAGAACAAGCAATATGTAAAATACAGGAAAAGTAATTTTTTTTTGCACTTGAAAACAGTCCACCCAAGTTTCACCACTGGGCAGGACTTGCTTCTGCTTTCATTATTCCTAACACATCTGTGCTCTGTCCTTATGCCATACGATTTCTGCTCCTGCATGAGGGGTAGAGAAGTGTCAAGCCTGTGGGAGCTGGGGGCCATTAGGACAGCCCCTTCTATTTCTGACTGGGCTGGGACTTTGGGGTTTGGACTTGTTTCCCTCACAAGCAAGCAAGCAAACAAAATGGGAGAAACTGAAAGTATGAAGAGAACTTTCTAAGATTAGCCTACTAGATTTGCTTGCAAATGAAGGCCATTCTAACTCCATAGAGGATGACACGGCGGTGGTCCTTTGGTTAAAAATCATCAAGCTACTGTGACTGATAGGAACAGAAGAAAAAGCATCAGTGATTTGTATTTCCCAGGCAGGAAAGCTATAGACTAAGAGAAATTATTAATGAATTTATATGTTTTCCACTGTTTTTCTTTGCAATAGAATGAAGGCATATCTCCAACATCTCTCCTTTGTTTGTCTTTATTTAATAACCATTTTCTTATAACTAGGTGAGAAGAGGCTTTTGAACAGGAATAAGATACAATTAGTCAAGTTTCAAGATGGGTTTTCAAAAATTCAGGCAGTATTTAGAAACAAAAGAATTTTGCTCCTGCATCTATAACCTCGTGCTACGATGTTGAAATACTCTTCCCAGATGTAGGTGACATCTTGCCATTACCTTAGGCTACTGGATGGCTTGGGGAAGTGGCCTGCCCTGCAGCTGTGATGCTGGATGTGCAGGAGATTGTTCAGGCTCTGGTGCTCTTCACTCATTATTGTGTGTTACAGAAATCTAATCCCCTACACAGCACTCTGTAATCAATTAATAATGGTAGTTATTGCAAAGAGTGTCTTTGTGCTTGTTTTTGCTCTCATTTCCTGCCTAAGTCAGAAAATAGTAATTTCTACAAAGATAGCACTGGGCAACTTGAAACTTTAAGAAATATTTTCAGTGTTATTTTAAAGTGGCCTATTTACATATTGTACAGGGAAATAAGGGGGTTTTAATAAGTAATGGCTTTGTAAGAGAACTTCATCCACAGAATGGGGAGTATAGCACAAGTCATGTAGATAGAGAGCCTTGGTAGTGGTTTTGCAATTTTCTGACTCCAGCACCCCAAAACATTCCCCCTCAAAGTTAAGTAGGATATGTGGATTATCCATACAGATCCAGTGCCAGAATTAAGCTTTCATTGCACTGCCAGTGAATTCAGATGAAGGGCTTCTGCACAGACAAGATTCTCTTTTCACAGAACAGGTAAGGTAAATCCTAAATCTACTAAAAGCTGACAGGTTTCATAGACTGAGAACATGGTGCTATTCCTGCTACCTGGGCAAAATAAAGCTATTAAGTCCAGTACAGCCCTATGCAGTCCTGGCCGTCATCATTTAAGTTATTATCTAAAATGTAGTTTGATCAATTTTTTTATTATTGGAACTTTTGGGAAGTACTTGCTTGCAAATTTAAACTATCTTTTTCTTGCAGTGACTAAAAGTGAAGAAGTAGAAATATGTATGGTTAAACACTTGCGGGTGGATCGAGAGGAGAAATATGAAATAGTTGAAAAGTGGTTTTTGAGAGATCTGGAGATGATTGATGGAAAAGAAGCAGATACTGTAAGTGTTATGTATTATTAAATACATAAAGCATACTTTTCTTGTGTTGCAATTTGGGATACAAGTATTTAAATGTAAATAAAATACATTATCTGAAAAAGAAGGATATGTAAAAACCAAAATAAATCGAACCTCCAAGGAACGTTGGTTTTGCATGTGAGAGGCTCCAAATCGCGTTTGCACTGTTGGGGCGGGGGGGGGGAGGGAAAGATTTTGTTTGTTTGTTTGTTGTAATCTTCATCTCTCCAGTTGAGATCTGAGGGACAAGCTGGATGTTTTCTAGTTTGTTCATCATAACTGGGAATAGAAATTCTCTACCTGCAGCTCTGAGTGTTAACTGGTGTTAATCTCATAGATTTTAATGTATATCTGAAAACAAAATGTTATTAAATTTTTTTTATGTAGAATGTGACCCTGTCACTCTTCTGTATGAACCTGTTCTCTGTGTGACAAAGTCAATGTGTAAAATGTGGTGCCCAGTGCATTGTTTGGTGTACCACCTCATGAAATCGTGTCTCTTTCACATAGTTTACTTTCACAGTACTTGGATCAATTAAGTATTTGTGTGTGTAAATATGAAACAGCTTTGGCTAGATCTGCCTGACTTACTGCTTTAAAAAAGTCCTAATCTCTCAGATACAACTTCAGAAGGGTAAAATCAGGCTGCAGTACCACAATACAGAACAACGCCAAAAGTAGAATTAAATCCTATTTTACAAAAGCTAGAAGAATATGTTGAGGAGAATATCTTTCTGCCTGTAAGAAAAGACATTTTAACAGTCATCTGTGCATAATAAATGAAGTCCAGGAAAAAAATTATTTTTTTCACTTTGAAAGTGGGTTCAAATGAACATAAAATAGAGTTCAGATTATATTATCCTAGAGAAAGAAATCAAGAGCTCACAAGAAAGGTTGCAGAGCCTTGCTACAAGGAACAGGATGAACTGTGGTTCTCCTTCTGTCCTGTGCACATCACCCTCAAGTCTAAAACTAGGAACCTGTGAGATGGAGGAGGTGAGCTCAGGTTCAGAGTATCCCTGCACCCTGTCAGCTCTTTGCAGTTCAGGCCAGAGAGGAAAAAAAGCCCAAACTAATAGTACTTTATGTCCCCTCTCCAAGTTATCTTGCTCCTGGAGATATTCCTGCCCCTTCCCCAGCCAAGGCAGCCAGAGGATTTCCTTCTCACTTGCCTGCATGAACTTTAGGTTTTTTCTTAAGTGTTGTGCCAAAATATCCTTTGGAGATGATTCAGCCTTCTGCAACTGGGATGATTAAAATCTGTCTCATTTTTGGTTAAAGAAAGGCCTAAATGAACCTCAAACTCATAATTATAGGGTGATTAACACTGCTATAAATATTCCTAATAGTTATTCACATTCATAGAATTTAACAGAATTTAGCTGCTGCTAGGATTAATTGTGCCAAAGAGCCAGAAAGCACAGAGAATTACAATTTAGGCAGGAAGGGCAATCAATATTCTTCTTCTGAGAGGTATATGTAGTTATAGTCCAAGGCAAGTGCTTTTCATATAGTGTGTTTTAGGCAACATGACAAATTGGTTCATTTCAAAACAAGATTGTTAAATCCCAATAAAGTGCAGCCTATCACTTGGGCAAACTCTGAAAGTTTTACTCAGGTAAAACTCCTAATGGCAAAGAATAGCAGCTAGTTATACACTGCTACTTTGTAAAGTTTTAAAAGGTGCTTTAGTATGAAGAGCAGAAATAGGCAAAGTCCTTTCAAGTCCATCAAACTGAGGAAAAAGCCCTGAAAGTAGCTGGGCAGGGAACAACAGATTGCTGTTAACATCTGTGATGCTGTAATAATTTCATTCTCTCTCAATTATTTTTAGGATAATCCATATTTTGATATGCACTTCCACAAAGTCTACAGTCTGGAAGCATATAGTTGTGCATCTAAATATACCTTTGCTCGAACGCTAAACAAACTGAACGAAATGTACCTTAAGAAGGACTTGAAGATGGTAAACTTTGATGACACCTACCTAAGTGATGATTCAATCTGGTCATCCAACAATAGGGATTGCTTAGTACTTATGAGGATATGCTTCTATGCTTCCAACCTTTTATGTCTCTCCCTGTGTCCTTTGTCCTAAAGATGCATTTTCTAACATTAAAGTTGACTGGTTGACTTTCACTGACCAGCATTTCATAAATCATCTGATCAAAAAGATAGTGATATGCAGTATCTGCTTTTTAATTTTACATATAAGTAAAAAATGGAACATACTTTTTACATAAACAATTGACCATTCATTTATACATGTTAGAAGGGCCTCACTCTGGCAAATACTTACAAATACGTCAGACTTTCAACATAGGACCAGTAATTCTCATGGTCAGTGGTGATTGCTTATATAAGTAGAGCTCAGCATTTGCTCGTATGTTCATGGAAGTGTAAATTATCTTTCATTAATAGCTGGGAATACTTTTAAAGCATTAAGAGTTAATATATATATGTCCTGGAAGTAGAAAAAAGAGCGCAAGCAAATGAGTTCTGTACAAGAACGATGCCCATTTCCGTTTTACCTCTGTTAAAGAGATCATACCTACATCAATACAAGAATCAAACCCCCATCTTGATGAAGCAGAGTTTTGCATTCAGGTACCACTGGACCAACATTTCACCTATGCTGTTACATTTGTTTTTCCCTCAAAACTTCTATCTAGTATTCCTTTTGGCCTTTCCGTTATTTGTGGTATCATCTTAGAAAATGAATGTTCTTACGCAGAATTGCTTTATTTATGTATCCTTTCAGCACTTTTTTTCTTTCATAACATTAACATCATCTTTCTTGTACTTTTTGTATATGAACAAGCCCAGTTAGGGAACAGAAATTGCTTGTTTGTCTCTTCTCTACCTCTGGACCAAGAGTTAACAAAATACTACATAAAAAGCAGTTGCTGGCTACTACAATTACTTTGTAGACAAGCAATAGACTTTTCAAAGTTTATAGAATTATGAAAGTAATTTTCACCAGTTTCTAGCTATGTGTTAGCATGTTCAGTGCACTACTTAAATGTGTATTAGTACTTAGAGTTACACTGAATGTGGGGTGGAGCCTACTGAGTGTTTGGAAGTTCTCACCTGGAACAAAAAATAGCAGCTGGACTTGTGACAGCATTATATTACAGTAGAAACGGAGGATGAATTAAAGCTTTATTGAGCAAGAGCTGAAGAGGAACAACGTTGACAATAAGAAGCACAGTGATATTGCCCACTGTCAGTCAGCTAAGCCAGTTGGCCACTCTTCCCATAGTCAATAAAGAAATGCCAACCCAAAAGGTCATTCAGAGAAGCTTCTGGTCAGAATGTCCTGCAGGAGAAAATCTGCTTTCTCTTTTGGCAGCCAAGAGAGCACAGGGAGACTAGCTGTGGACTAAACCAGCTACATACCTAAAGCTGACCGATGTAAACAGCTCCCAGGAAATCATGAGCTGGCGAATGTCCTCTCTCCATACCTGCCATCCGTAAAATGGGATAGTCGCGACTTGTACTTCACTGTTGTTTTTCACATGAACTCCCACCTTTAAAACATTTGTGTAAATGTACTTTGGATTCAAAAGTGAAATAACAAAAAAATAGGTGAGAATATATTTGAAAAACTGTATAAAATGTACAGCTTTCCACTTTAACTTTTTAAATGTTATCCTATTGCTTGTATATAGGAAGGGCCAGACCTTTGATTACCTAATCTTCACAACCTATGTACTTATTCTAGGCATATGTTGCAAATTACATTCATTCTAACTCAAAACTTAGCGATTATGTACATCTTGACAGTTGTGAAGGCAGTTTATGTGGGTAACACAAATCCTCTGGAATTTGTGAGGACTTAAGTCTTACATTTGCCACCTAAATACTGTTAAAGAGAAGGACTGTATTTGTAGTAATTGTTTATGAAATGCAGTTGTTCTTTTCAGAATGTCATTGGGATAATCCAGTGCAAGTATGTGTGTTGTAACGTTTGATCCATAGCTACAAGAAGTATTTGCCCAACATCCAGGTTCCACAAAACCATCTTCTGTAGCAGCTATAAATCAGACTACTGTTATCTATGATATATTGTCTTGTCTGGACAGTGTATTAATTGTAGAGGTCACAATGTTTTCTGTATTGTTTACAAATTCTTTGCTTAACATGCAAATGGAAATATTTTCTCAGTGGAAAAGCTTCCATCATTCATCTTGTAATTGTAATAAAAACATAGAACCTCTAATAATAAGCACTTCAGAGCATTCTTTTGAAATAAAGTACAGGTAGAGTGAATTCCTGACCAACAATTGTCTGTATCATGTTAGAAACTGATAAGCTAAACATGACTAGAATGTTCAACCGTATTTAATGGACTTGCATCAGTAGTTAATATCTTTCTATTCTTGTATTGTATAAACATTAAACTGACTACATTAGAAGACAAATAAGCCTGCATTTCATGTGGAATAACATGCAATTAAAATCTGTTTGGCATTTCTTCTGTCTGATAACATAATATTTCATACATTCTTCACTAAGCGATCAGACTAAACAAAAGGAAAGGAGAAAAGAGACATCGTCCATGTAAATTATTTCAGTTATTATCAAAAGGAAAAATACTTTAAAAGATCTTTGCAGACCTAACCTAGGGACTCCTTACATGTAGACAGTTCTTTATAAGATGTCAAATACCAAGACACTGTAATTGCTAGACTGACCTGATCACGTCATGGGAAGTCTTTGTCCTGAGGTGCAGGAGGCTGTCACTTTGCAGTTAGTACAGCACAGCTGCACCACAGGAGGTAGAGAATATGCTAAATTATGAATGGAAAACACCTGACAGGCTAAATAGCCCATCTTTCAATTAATGCAGAATTGTTTCCTACATGACATTTCCTGACATTAGTAGTAGAATGTAGTCTGAAATACAGCATCTGGGGATTCATCTGCTTCTGGAAGACTTCACCAAAACTGAGTAGGAAGAAGCTTACAGGAGTAAAGGATTATCACAAATGCATTTGTAGCATTCTTATAAAAGGTTTCAACTAAATGATAGGGTGAATTAATACTTGAGATTATGGTTATAACGTGGATTTTCTTCAGAAGACAGGAATTGTTATCAGCCATATGTATTCCAGAGAAAAGAAAAAATATGGCAGCCTGAAGATGAGGAAGATTAATGATGAGCAAACTGAACTTCATGCTCACTTGTTCAAGAGACAGAAAGAGAATAGAGGCTGTCATAAAAAACAAATGAGGTTTTTTTTTCCGAGGTGTATTTTTTTAAACTCTTTAACCAACATCAGAATTAACAATACAGGGAAACCTATGATGAAAGAATTTGAGAGTATTTTGTATGTAGCATTTATCAATACCATATTTGTCTTATTCTATACTTAAAAAAATACTTCTGTTTCCTGCAGCTCCATGCTATGAAAAGCATTTAACATCACCATTCACGTAAGACAGTTCTATATCAACAAAAAATGCATTGGTGAAGTTCCACTGGAGTTCATGGATTTAAGACAATTTTCGCCATCTAAGACCCATGACATTCTATTTAAAACAGAAGGACCTTTTTCCTGTGTGTTTATCTTTCCAGGATAACTAATCTTTTCCTGCACCTTAAATTAAGCAAATGCAGATCAGTGCAGAATTTTAAAAATAATTTTGGAAGTGAGTCAGAGCAGGGAGCCTGTCTGGACTGTGCCTTCTGTGTTATTTCTCATTATTCTTCTCCTTTGTATTTTGGAGTCGTACACCTAGTAACCCACCTCTTCCCCAAAAAAGCTTACACTACTTTCCCTGTCATCTACCTATTCCCCAACACTTCCAGCCACTTTCAGCATAGAAATCTACCTGCTTCCTGTGAAGTGGGGGATTGTATGACATAATTTGTGATATGTAATTTAAGAATATTTTCGCATGAGTTAAAGTCATTATCGGAAGACCAAAGGCCCTTTCTAAAAAGCATCTGTGGGAAGGTGAAATAGGAGGGGAGAGAATGGGACCATGTATCCTGGAAGATGATCTCATGTAAGTTTTAACATGTGTAACCACATTTTGGCATTAACAAGCTACGTTTGGGGTGGTTTTTTTTTTTTCCCTTTAGTGGAATTAACAGCTAAAGACAGGAAACTAGATGGGTTTTGACTAATAACAACAACAGCTTTATGAAACCTTGTCCGATCTTTTATGGCTGCCTTGTCCAGACTTTATAGATCTACCCAGAAACAGTTACATTTTGTGGCTGAATTGAGAAATTACCAAACTGTAACTTCTCTTTTAACCTTGGCCCTCATGAATGATATATCATGGAAGTGTACAGCATGATGTTTTGTAAGTCAGAAAATAGAAGTGTGTTCAGCAACTCTATTGGACAGTAATGTTTAATGCTTTCAGTCAAGTGGAAAAATTATACAGGAATGATGAAATCACAGTTTTACATGCTAAAAGTCTACATTTTGGCAATTTGTAACAATCACTTCGAAAAGATGTTTTCTGTTGTTCTTTATTGGTCATGGCCTAGCTAATACATTTTATCAGCCATACCTTAAAGGCATACTGATTTATAGATGTGAATAAATCATACAGATCAAGTAATCTGTAACGATTTCAGCCTTTTCTTAACTCTGCATGCAAGCATTGAAGAAATGCTGTATTAATTTACATTAATAATGCTAAAAATGAGTTAAGTGTATCGATCATGTGGAGAACCTCCGTCACAGCGAAGTTCAAACTGGAAGGTAGTTCAGCAGTGGTTCTAAATACCTACGATCAGATTTGGACATAATTTCTCACTGTTAGATGACAAATCCTAAATTCCATGACCACTAGTCACAGAGTAACTATTCCCTCTGAATTACCACCAGCACCAAAGACCGTCCATTACTAAGGGTGCGTCTGCTTATGGGTAGAGCCAAAATCTGAGTGCTTTTCACAGAAGTGATATTAATCCTGATGCTGTGGCCAAAGTGAATTACAGCATGCGGTTAGATATGGACATCTTGGTCATTTGAAATTCTAAGATACTGTCATACTGTGAGGTATTGCATTCAAATTTCAACATCGCCCACACCTGCATTTTTTTTGTGAATACACTTGTCTCCTAAAAGACATAATGTCATAATTCATGACTGCCACGAGGCCAGCTGAGGACACAGATATCAGATGCACATTGGCGTGACATCGGTTTTGCTTTTGGTGAGACCCGCGTTATTTCTCCCACGGCATTTCGCTATCCTGTTACAAACCCTTTGACAGACAAGAGTCCTCTCCTCACACTGGCACGTCAAACACCTCTCGCAGGTCGTGATGCAGAAAGATTGTATTTTCTTGCTGGTTTATACCTTGCAATTACACAGCAGGGTTTTACCTCACAGTTCGCAGCTACTGGAGGGAGCTTCTTCCCCCCAGCTCTTCAGAGCTTGGCGAGGTTTTTCAGGACCTTCTCTCCTTCTCTTTTTTTCTTTCCCTTCTCGCCGCCGGCCGGCCGTTGCGCCCGTTACAGACGTTACGCCCATCTCCTCCGGGAGGGGGCGCTGTACGCGGGCCGCGGGGGTTGCCTAGCCGGTAGTCTCGCTGCCGGCGTCACGTGAGCGGAAGCGGCGGTTGCGGGCAGGGCGCAGCGGCGGGGACCGGCGGCCGGAGCCGCCGCGGCGGGAGGCGGAGGCGCCCCTTTCCCTTCCCCTTCCCCGTCCCCGTCCCGGGCAGCCCCGGCTCGGCGGTGAGAGCTAGGCGGCCCCGGCAGCCTCCCCCCCTTCCCCCGCCCCGGTGCGGGGGCTGCCGCCGCTCTTCCCTCCGCGGGCAGGGCCCCTTCGGTGGCTCGGCCGTGTCCGGGCCGGGGTGAGGCTCGGCTGCCGCCGGCGGTGGGGCGGGGGCCGCCCCCGGGGCGGTTTCTGCAGGAGTCGCAGGTGGGAGGCGGCGAAGCTGGTGGCCGGCGGGCCCTCGGGAGGCCGCCGCTGCTATCGGTAACTCCTGTGAGTTTTCCTGTTAAATGATTGACCTTTTGTTTAATTGATTCCCGGGTGTGTTACAGGCAGGCTACGCTCCGCTCGTGTTTTAACCTGATAGGCTGCAGGAATAGCGCGTTTTCCTGTTTACCCCCTTGGAGAGGTTGAGCAGTGCTCACCAAGAAGCCTCACCACATTGCTCTCTTGAATCTTTCCCATGTATTTCCTGGATGGGCTGTGTCTATCATGGGGTTTTATGTAGCCGAGGCTTTGTCTGTAATGTTACTGGAAAAAAAAAATTTGAGCAATGTCTAAAGGGATATTTTAGAGACTGGCATGGTCTCAGCTGTCTTGAAGCTTTCTGAGGAAGCAGCTTTCTCTCTGGCTCCTTGTGCTTAATTCTGGGTTCCTTTGGGACAGCAGGAGTTGCATGTGGAGAGCTTAGTCATGTACTTGGTCCTGGCATACCGTGAAGGCTTTGCTGGCTGGGACTAAGGGGGCTGAGTTTGTAACAGAAGTTGGACTATATGTCAGGGTAAGTCTTTGATCGTGGGTTTAACATGTTTTGTTTCATGGGAAAGGTGTATTCTGTACATCCTGGGCAACTTGTGTTAGTACTGAATCGGGGAGAGTTAGCGAGTTGCAGTAGTCTGAATGTGCCTTAGAGCAGAAAGTAAAATTCTAAATGAGGAAGGGAAGGGGTATTTCTGAAATGCAGCAGGTTGTTGGCACTTTGTGTGTTCGTCTTGCATGCCTCTTGAAGAGTAACAGGAATGATAACCTGATGCAATTTGGGAAACAAAAGTTGGGTCCAGCATTTGATGATGAAAGGGGAGGAAGGTTGTTAGCAGGTGTGGAGTGTCGTGTTGCCATAGGGTTGTCATGTAAACAGCATGTCTTTGAATGCCCTAAGCGCTGTACACTTGGCAGTGCTGTTTGCAGCCTGATAATACTGACCCTTGTTTTCCCAAAGCCCTGGGGTTACTAATCTTCACAACTACTGGATTCCCTACACTGAGAGATGCGGTAGTGGCCAGCTGAGCTCAAGGACAGTGGGATGTAAAAGGCTAAGAGTTGGTGCCTTTTCTGTTTCAAGTGGCAAGAGAACCCTTTTTTTGGAGAAAGCAACCAGTGCATCTCCAAGAGAAAAATCCACCCTAAAATTTAACTCCACATATTGTTTTGTGATCTCAGCCTCAGGCAGTGTAGCATGTGATGTGTATTAATCGTGTTTTAATGCACCGTAGAATGTCAAAGCACAATTTCAGAGTAATATTGGAGCTTCTGTATTTAAATAAAAACATTGAAATGTGATATCTTAAGTGTTGCTCTTTTTAGTCTACCTAGAATCTCTCTGTAGTGTGAGGAACTCTTCTGAATCAGATGAATATTGCTAATTCCTTTGTTTTCCAGAGCTTGGTGGAGTTTTTGCTTTTTTCTTATTTGACTGGTCTCTACTGGGTGCTGTTGTTCCACCCTGCCCTGGGTTTCTAGAATCTGGTGGGGACTAGACTATGCTGTGTTAGGGAATCGGGTGATTATACTGCAGTCTGTCTTGGAAGTCTTTTTCAGAACTCTGACTTCCTTGGGGTTTGGTGCATGGTTAATTTAATGTTGGTCTTATTTTGTCTCTGCAAATCCTTCATCATAGATGAACATGCTAGAAGTACGAGTGCTTTCCTCTGAGCATGTTGCATACTTACTTGAAGGCATTGCCAAAGAAAATAAGAATTCTCTGAATGTTGTTAAACAAACCAGTTGTTAATGCATCCCACAAATCTGAACAGCTTTCTGTTCTTACAGCCCCTTCTTCTAACCTTTTACTTTTTCCCACTGCTGGCTGCTGTTACTGCAGAGGTGAATCTCTTGAAGGGGGAACCCTGTGGACAGATCTGCCTCCCCAGCCTCTCTCTACCTCCTTTTCTGCCCTGCTACCTCCCCCAAATCACCTGAAAACTCTGCTGTTAATGAGGAGAAAAACTAGAAAGCAAACTTTTGGGTGTTGTTAGGAAAGTACTTCTGCTGGTAATGGCGGATGCACCTCATCCGTGCAACCTAATGGTCTGATTTGATAGGTGACTATGTCATTGACATTATACTGTATCTGCCAGCATCCCTGGAGGTGAAAAGGGCAGCCATGATGTCCTTGTACAACCTCCCGTGTTTGCTGTTACAGGCCATGAGAGTGAATGAGTAAGGTTTGGTTACTATCTTTCAGCAGAAGTCTGGCTCTTTTAGCATTTGGTTAGAGTACAGGGTTCAAGGTCAGCACTTGATTCCTTGTGGAATTCAAGAGGAAATCTCTTGATTTATTACTGAGGGTACATATTTACTTACTTTGTCTTTTTTTAATTGTGGAGTTTCTTATCTAGCAAGGGAATAACAGGATATTTCAAAAAGTGTTCCATTTCTTAGCTCCAGTCTGTGCATCCAAGAAAAGGCAGCAAACTAGCTAAACCTAATGGACTTACCTTTGCAAAATTGTGTTGTGGCCTTTTCAGATCTAGATGGCCTTGAAGTCAAGCTTTCTAACAGCTACAAAGGTGCATTTCTGTATTTTGTGTTACTGTAACAATTGCCAGAGCTTATTTGAGGATAAAGAGGAAGAACAGCCTGTTACGTTTAATAGTATGTGGTAGCTGGCAAGAGCAGTGAAACAGGTCTTTGCAAAACATTGAAGCGCAAAACAAAGCAACCCAACGCTGTATTTCTAGAGGCCCAGAGATTTGTTGCCTTAGGTGTTTATCTGTCCCTGTAGTTAGTGTCTTCCAGGAGCTGTTCTGTTTTAAGGAAGCTTTTGTGAAAGTGTCTTCAATATTGAGAAGATAAACCTGACTTCAGACTTGTAATAAATTTAATAAATTTTTCTTATGGGTCTTCTGCAATTTCTTATGTGTTTATTAATTAAAAAAAAAAAGTAATGCCTGCTTACTGGGTAAAGTTAAGTTATAAACATGGTGCCACTCATATGGTAATAATTAGTTTCTAGTAACTCTGCAGGAATTGACAATGATTAATTTGACAACAGATAACCACTACAAATGTTCTTTACAGAGGTATCAAACCTGGGAAAACTCTAGTACAGACTGGTGGGTGTTGTGGGTTTTTTTTGTTAGTTGGTGGTTGCACTGAAGAGAATATGATGTACCTATTCTGCTTTAAGCAAGCTGTTTGAGCAGGATACTTGAGAATGCTTTCATAACATGGAATCAAGTGCTAATTTAGAATTTCTCTTATGAAACCAAGGGAGGAGGGAGTGAGGAAGTGTACAGGGACACTGATCCTGAATTGGAACGATTGTCCCCTCTACCAGAAGATAACTAAGATGTGTATGTGGTACACCAAGGCTCAAAAGTAATAATTTGTTAGACTTGAAATTGTGGCATCTGAGTGGTGGATTTTATGGCTGCTATTCTGGCACACCATATCCAGAATATATTCCAGAAATCTTCCTGCAAAGCAGGGAGCCAGACACACTTTCCTTCCTCTAAATGGGACGTTATTTCCAATTTGGTCTGCCCAGCATATAACCCTGATTTGGTGGAAGAGTTCTGAAAATTTAATTGATGGTTTTAGGTATATTTGAAGGATTCTGAACTTTAAGTTTCATTCAAGGTCATCACTGTGGTGACTTTAGTTTCACGTTCTTCATCCTGTCAAATTTTGTGGTTCTGGTTTGTTTTTTTTGTTCACCTGTCTTCATACAGATTTTTACCAGATCCATGGCATTCACACCCATTCTAAAGTTCTACTGCTTACTGAGGGAGTCTTTTTTTCTTGATTCCCATTTCAACTTTTTTGGTTAATGCCTCACATTCCACTTTACTACTAAGAAGCTTTTTATTCTCCAGTAAATTAAGCAGAAGAATCATCCTAGTGTCTACCAGGAGTAAGATAGTAAGTTTGATCTTGAACTTTTCCCTAAAGTGGGCTGGTCTTCTACCTGAATCATGCGTGTCTAGATTATGATTCATTAAGTTAGATGTAAAACGTAATTTCAAAAACCTCTAGTTGCTGTAAATAAATGATGGGTTCTTTTTTTGTGCGTTAAGTGTACCCAAATCTATTATGACTTCTTAAATTAAAATCTTTCAGCTGAGAGAAAATGACTGCAATCAAGCATGCTTTACAGAGGGATATTTTCACTCCCAATGATGAACGCTTGTTGAGCATTGTGAATGTGTGCAAAGCAGGCAAAAAGAAGAGAAACTGCTTTTTGTGTGCCACAGGTACATTGTTACACTACACCATATTGCATGTCTTCACCTTTATTTTTTTATTCAGTTGCATTTGTCTTAGCTTTATTTACAATATTTATTCTTGCCCCATATAAAACAGGTGCTTTCCATTTCTAATGGAGAAAATCAGTTGTAGCTTACTCTTCCATTATTGCTTCTGTTAAAAAAGAAACAAACCCCTCTACTTTTATTTCCAGGTATCATTGCAATTTGAAATGAAAAAATCAAAATTATTTGCGTGGGACTGTTGGGCTTTTAAAGTAGGCTTTATATAGTGCTTAAAAGGAGATTTAGCAGGCATTTAGGCTTATCAGCGTAAACAAAATGCAATAAACAGTACTGGTTAGAGTCCAAGGCAGAGGGCTCTGGAAAGGCACAGTAAATTAGCTGAATTCTAATATTCCTTTGAGTGTACATGTAGTATATTATGTCTCTTCAAAAAATCAGGTGCTTTGGGTTGATCTGTCAATAGATTAGCTTGCTAGAATTTTTTTTGACTGAGGAATCTCAAAAAATGTTTTTATTCTGACTATAATCTCCAGTTACCTCTGTGCTTTGTCAGTGATGTGGCTGTGGTCCGAGGTCTGCTGTATCAAAGAAATATCTGTAAATTGGGTTCATTACTTAGCAAGTGGTGTAGAGACATATGTCTGCTTGACTGAAACTTAAACTGAGCTGTGGATACTGTGGATATTTCAAAGGGTCTCCTTTCATCACATAAATATTATTAAATCTCCCCCCACGGATAATTAATTTCAGTAGTTGAAATACAGCAGAAACAGATGTTAAAGTAACTCTTGCATTTGAAATTACTCTTTTACTTCATTTAACAGTGACAACAGAAAGACCAGTGCAAGTAAATGTGGTAAAAGTGAAAAAATCTGACAAGGGAGATTTCTACAAAAGGCAGACTGCATGGGCCCTCCGAGATCTCGCTGTTGTTGATGCCAAAGATGCTGTTAAGGTAGGTGTAACTTTTTTTTTTGTTTAGGGCTCTGCTCAGAACATCCTCTTGGTTCCAAGTTAGAGCTAACTTCCTTGATACTGGCTGCTTTGAAGCTTAGACTGGTAACATATTAAATAGGAATTAGGATGATACGTTCCTGTGCTGCTTATGCCTGCGTTTTCTTCCGGTCTTTCCAAGGATATAACCCTGGTAAACTGAGTAAGAGCAGTCTAAATATGCTTGAATAGCAATATTCTGAATATCTGCCCTGTTTATTGTAGTGATTGCCCAATGACTGTAGAAAGCTTGTGCTAAGGACCAGTATGTATTTGTTTGTTTGAATTCTTGTGTAACTTTTTATTCCAAGCTTAGTTTCCCCTTAGAAAAAAATATTACCATCTTACTAATGGCATTGAGCTATATGTAATGTTTTTTGCTAGGACACTTAAAATGTTCTTAACAAGCAGCTTATAAGCTTGAAGGTGAGCTGTTACATCTGTTCTCCAGATCATGACATTTGCCACTTGTTGGAGAGCACACAGTCCTGAGGTGGTGTTCTTTTCCATAGAAAACAAGAGCAACCTATTTTTGACCATTCAAATTCATCTGTTGTCATAAACTAAGACGTAAAAACTGTACAGATGTGAAAATTCTTCATCACGTGATGTCTGGTTTAACGTTCTGTTAACTGGTGATTTGGAGGAACAGTGCAGAAAACTATGAAGTTGAAAATCCTTGTATTTCCCCCTCCCCAAGTGTAGGTTAAGTATGTTTCATTATTTCAGTCATCCACTTACTCGTTGGCTAGATTTTAGATTTTCCTTGTTGGTCCTAAATACTGTGTTGGAGAATTGTTTCTTTCGGTTTAAGGTTCCGTTTAAAATTATGCCATATTTCAGGGCTTTTTCTTGCAAAACAGAATTCAGTTAACTGTTTTCAGAAGTGTGCTGTAATGCATGTACCACTGTAATGAGCGATTTTGAAATTTTCTTTCAAAAAGCAAACATTGAATGCCAAACTCTCTCATAACCAAAAATGTCAGAATTAAAGTTAACAGGGGCATCACGTTTTGGTTTCCAAATGGGATCCTGTGCAACTCTTTTGACACGGACCTTTCCTGCACTCATTGTCAGACAACTAAAATTTTAAGTAATACTACTCTTTGTTTAGAAATGTATAATAATTATGTTTATCAATAAAAGCTGCAGAAAAAAAAGAACTGCTTTTATTGTGCTGTACAGGAAATACCGGTTCCCATCGTGTGCAGTTTCATATGCAGCCTGCTTCTACAAATAGTAGTGACAATATAAGTAATAAGTAGCAGCAATACTTTTTACAAACTATGTATAAGTAAGAATTTAATGTGTGTCTGAGGCAATAACATTTTTTTATCAGAAGGATGCTGAACCTTGTAAAATGCTTGGAATATGGTCTTTAAAACAGACTACTACCAGTTACAGTCCATACTGAGTTCGTAAGTGGCTGTAGAAAGGAAAGTACTTAAATCAAATGTTATCAAAGCAATGTTTTCATCAGGCAATAACTCTGGTTGAAAATACTTCTGTAGTATTTTAAGGGTAAAAAACTACCAAATGGTCTTTCTATCCTGTTCAGTGCTATCAAATACAATCATATCCATAAAAATATATTAAGTGCTCATAATTTTTTCCCCTTGCCTATTCTCCTAAGCCTCCTTGAATTGTGTTGTATATGTTGTCAGTAATTCCAGCTACTGTTTTTACTTTCAGAAGGCTAACAGAAGGCATTAGTCATTCTGAGGACAGTGTTTCAGGGCAGAGAGCGCTGTCAAATGTTTCTTCAAACTTTTACAGATCTCTGAATTATGTGTTGTCGTTGCCTTATCTGGCTTGACAAAATACTGTCTTCATAGTGTAGATTCTGGTTTTTCACTGTCAGTGTTTTAGCACCTTCATTAAGGTGCATCAGGGTGCGAGAGTCAGTGTATCAGTTTAAGGTTGGCATCTATGTAATTTAATTTTTATCCTGTCTTCTCAATAATTGACTGAACAATCTTTGCTGCTTAGAGAATCATTTGACTGCTGAGCCTGTAACGTATCTCATCTTTTGCAGGAGAATCCTGAATTTGACTTGCATTTTGACAAAGTGTACAAATGGGTTGCAAGCAGCACAGTGGAAAAGAACACCTTCATTTCATGTATCTGGAAACTCAATCAGAGATATCTTAGAAAGAAAATTGACTTTATTAATGTTAGTTCACAGCTTTTGGAAGGTAAATTTTTATAACTGTATGTTAAGTATAAAGGTTAGTAATTATTGATGTAAAACAGATACACTAAAAAAAAATCTTAATCCTGACTTTTTTTCCTGTTCAGTTTTATTTTATATTTTCCAAGTCTATAGATAGGCAAGGTGACTAGATAACAGATTTTGTTAGAAAACTGAGACAAAATACTTAATTAGTGAAGTTCTAAATTTTGATAAGCTTATTGTCTTTCTGAGACATTCTGGTTCTTAAACAAAATAAAATTTACCTGTGAGTTCTGGTAGGTCTAATTGCATAACAACTTTGCTCTTGTTCCAGTTTTCACCTCCCCGAATTATAAAGATGCTTTAAAAAGTGACACTTCAGTAGCATGCCAAAGGATATGTGAGGTTTTATATGAGGTTTCTAGTTTATAAACTGGGAAGAATGTGTTAAATTCTGCTGGACCCTGTTACGGTTTATGTGACTGGTTGCTAAGAAGGCTTTGTATCTTGTCAGCTCATGCCATATCAAGTATTTTTACATTATCTTACATTACAAGGCACATCTTTTAATAGTTAAAAATTTTTAGTAGAGCCTCGTGAGTAAGCATACCTCACACTGAGTCTGTTAGAAGTGGTTAAACTGTGTTAAATACTAGACCGGCTTGTGCAGAACAACTTGAATATAAAGAAAGAAGAAATGTAAAACAGGAAGGACAACTCTTCTGTATTTTGGTGTTGACTGAAATTTGTTTTAACCAACCTCTAACTTTTCAAGTTCGTGCACTTTTAGAACATTTAAACTTACTGCCACTTAGAAGTATACACACTGTTCATGCTTTGTCTAGCTAACATTCTCTGCTTCCTTTCCTCTGCTTTTCCCTACCTTTTAATTCTTCAGAACTGCCTAAAGTCACAGAAGGTGCGTAACACCTTTTTCCCTTATTCTGCTTGTTAAGCAACTTCTCTTAAGTAATATGCACTTTTTTTTTAAAAGCTGATGGACATAAAAGATATTTCAAATGTCCTAAACACTTTCTGGCTTGACTGCATTAATGTTCTGTAAACAGTTTGCCAGCCTTTGAATGTCTTGTTGAAATAAGTAAGCACTGCCATGAGAAATCATAGTTCATGAAAACATTGTTATATAATTTTCACTTACCTCAGTACTGGTTTTCCTGCTGTGAAACTTATCTTGAGCGTCAATATATTTTTTTATTTATTCAGTGACGTATTTCTTAATCAACTTTAGTATGTTTCCCATATGCTCTGTCTACCAAGAGAGAATCTAACTTCTACTAATCTTCGGCTAACACGACTAGCATAATACTGTAATATGTTCTGATTACCAGCGTGAGAGATGAATAAACTGAGGTAGTATGTCCCTTTGTACACGCAATAAAGGAAGGTGGCTATTTGTATTTTGCTTATGTTACATAATTTGGAAAACCTCGCTGTTGGGAACCAGTTCTGGAAATCTTAATGAAGCCCATGGAAGACTGAGATTTGAAAAAAAGTGTATGTAGGTAGCAGGTATTTGTTATGAAAGTTGTTTAATGGATTAATTTACTTAGAGTTGAACATACTGAAGTAAGTCTTTTTGCACTTGATAATGTGTTTTATTTCCCTTCTCTGCATAAGAATCTGTTCCAAGTGGAGAGAATCAAAGTGTAGCAGGAGGTGATGAAGAGGCTGTGGATGAATACCAGGAGTTAAATGCAAGAGAGGAACAGGATATTGAAATAATGATGGAAGGGTGTGAATATGCTATTTCTAATGCTGAAGCCTTTGCAGAGAAGTTGTCAAGAGAGCTACAAGTGCTAGATGGGGTAAACATTTCTTCTGATGTGCAGCGTGTTAGCATGTTGAACTGTTTTCATTGATACTGACTACATAGCATTCTTTGAAAAGATAGCTACTGTGTTCTGCCACATTTAAATATAAATGTGTATCTGCTCCTAAGCAGAGCTACATCCTGTCTATGATCAGATTTTTAGACCTTCAACTTGCTCTTTACCTTCTAGACCTTCTGGGGTGAGTTGCAGGCTTTCACATGAAGAGTTGAGAAGAAAAAAGGGAAGCATTCTGCACATGCCTTTCTTGAAGGAAGGGGTGCAGGGAGAGAGATAATAGATGTTCATGTTCATGTCCATGGATGTGAACTCTTATGCCCAAAATACTACTTTCACTGTAAGCAGGAAACTGGGTTAGTCTAACCACATTGCAGTATTCAGCTGTCTGTAATAGTACCAGATCATTTGCTATTTTGCTTTTTAAACAACCCAACATTCTAGAGGTCACTTTGAAAACTTAAGGAGATGTAGGGGGATACAGTTTTGAGGGAACAGTCACAACCACCTCCTGAAGTTGTGTGTTTCTCTTAGATTTTGAAAATGGCTGTTATCATAGAGATAGCTGATCTTGCAACAGAAAAATGTGACCTTATCACCTAAGCTGTTTCTGGAACTAAAAATGTTCCAGTATAGTAGGGTTTACTGTTTGGTTTTTATTTTTGTGCAGATCAGTACTTCTCTTCTAAGAACTTGAGCCTTTCTTTATGAAGTAAAGAAGTGTCCTAGACTGAGGGACGGCTGTACTGTAGTACAAGCATATATTGTTTTGTCGCTTTCATCAAGAGCTCTGGAAAATGTTTCTTTGACAGTGATAGAGACAGAAGGAGACACCAGAATGCTTTTGAGATATAAAAATGTCTCTTAAAATTTTGTGGCTTACTTTTCTGTACAGGCAAATATCCAGTCAATTATGGCCTCGGAGAAACAGGTGAATATCTTGATGAAGTTGCTGGATGAAGCTCTAAAGGAAGTTGACCAAATTGAGCTAAAGCTGAGCAGTTACGAAGAAATGCTTCAGAGTGTAAAAGAGCAAATGGATCAAATTTCAGAAAGCAACCACCTAATCCATCTCAGCAACACAAATAATGTGAAACTACTCTCAGAGATAGAGTTCTTAGTGGTAAGCATTTTTATTGTGTTTATTCTGGTTGTTCACATAAAGTATAAAATTCTTTTAGGGTGCTCCCCTCTTTAGCAACCATATATGATGTTCATTCATAATAATGAGTTTATTTTTCTGTTTTGTTATTGCACTAACTTCAGTAAGTTTTTATAATGGTGGAACTATATTTATCATTCTTGGTTCAGCAGCGTAGCAAAGTAACCTGCTTATGGACAGTACTATCCATTATTTTGCAGAATCACATGGATTTGGCTAAAGGTCATATAAAGGCCCTTCAGGAGGGAGATCTGACATCTTCTCGAGGCATTGAGGCCTGTACTAATGCAGCAGATGCCCTTCTGCAGTGTATGAATGTGGCTCTTCGTCCAGGTAATGTTTTTGTTAGACTACAGTCTAACATACAAAATTTATTATGATAGTGCCTTTATTGTATGTGCCTTTCCAACTAGTCTCAGATTTTGCTTCTGTAGATTGAGGGATTGAGACCTCAGGTCCTTTTAGTTCCCACATACGATATATTACTATATTTTTTTTTTTAGTCTGAAGTTCTTTTTGGTTTTAGGACATGATATGCTTCATGCAGTGAAACAGCAACAGCAGCGGTTTAGTGACCTGCGTGAACAATTTGCACGGAGACTCGCCAGTCATTTGAACAGCGTGTTCGTTCAGCAGGTATTATTTCTTTCTATTTTGTGCGATGTTTTTGGTCACAAACTTTTCCTGAGAAGAAGAATAATCCACCTGAAACTGGACATGTTCTGTGATGTAATCAGTAAATGAATGGACTGCTAGAGGCACTTTGGGCAGAGATATTACTCAGCATACTGAACTAGTTGCTTACAGAAGTCTCTTACATTTGTAAGAAAAAAAAAAAAGGCAAACAAAAAATGAAATCCACCTCTCTTTAGTGGGTTTGCTATCTGATTTAAACACATTCTATGATATATGAAGATATATTTTAATTGTAAGTCTTGATTAATTGAGGAGAAAAAGCATTGACTTTTTTGTTTAAGGGTGTCAGAGGCTGACAACATTGGAGTTCTTGCTGCCTGAACTTCAAGGGCTGTAAAAACAAACAAAAAAAACCACAACCGAAAACCCAACCATACAATGTTAAATGTCTACACCTTGATTTTTGAGCCTTAACTTGTAATACTCTTGAGACTTGTTTCCTAAAGGCTGGATGTTCTTTTTTTTCTTTAGCATCAGTTTTTTAATTTCTGTATTTTTTTTTATTTCCAATTAGTTTACTCAGACCCTCCTTCAACTCTATAACAGGTCCTACTCTCTTTCAGTGCCAGTGAGTACATCGGGTTTGATATAAGCTTTTCTAACTATTTTTTTGGGCTTGACTTTGCCTAACTAGCAGCTGCTTTGGCTTTACAAAAAGAAATTTATCCTTACTGATTGCAGAGCATCAGACTTATGCCCCTTCTCACTTCCATTATTTTTATTGGCCCTCAAGCTTTCTTTATGTGTTTTGAGATAACATTCCTCTGATCTGACCTCCAGAAATTGCTAAGAGGCAGATTGAGATGTATGGAGGACGAATATTTTCAGGAAATTGTAATATGTGTACCACTGCATAGATACTGCAATTGTGTGAAATTGTAATATTGGTAAATAAAAAATAATTCAGTTTTTATACATACTAGCACAATCAAAGTTTCAGGAGTTTTTGGTTTTATGTATTACACTGTGTGCAGAAAATGGAATAGAGTTATGCTGGATAATTGTATAGAGAATTGCATGTGAGAGTACAAGCCTGGCTTTTTATGGCAAAGATAAGTGCTTCCTATATTTTCTTCACTTTTCAGAAGAATTCCAGTTCTACAGCATGTTAAATTTTTTTTGCCTTTAGTTTCTGTTCTTAAGAAGGTATGTTTCTCCTGTGACTTTTCACATTTTGAAAAACTGAGCACAGACTATGTGTCCTGGCCTCTAAATGAGCAAGTAGAAGCTATGTTGTTTAAGTCCTGTGTAAACGCATTCACAGAGTTTGAATATTGGACTTGCGTATGAAAGTGGCTGTTTAACAGAATGCCCTTTCTGATGTTCTGTTCTGGCTATTTTACTTTTAAAAATGGTAAGAGATTATTATTACTGGGTAGTACTATGTGTATTAGATGAAATACTTCTAAAGAGACTTCTTAGGGCTACTGAGAATGCTAGTACCAATTTGCAGTTTGTTGGTTTTGTTTTTTTTTTTTTTAATTCTGGTACTAATAGTGGCTTTACGTTGTCTTCTATATAAACTTGCCCTCTGAACAGTTTTGGCCTGTCAGCTGTGAGGTATTAATCGGCAGATAAAAAATATGACCTTGCTGTAAGGTTAAGTAGGAAGAGCTCATTAACGGCAAGAGATGAGCCTCTGCAAAGCCCTTTTGCTTTCTGCAAAAGAAGAAAAAATGTTTGTGTACTCCATTTTGATGTTCAGATTCAAGTGTTGGAGGTATCACAGATTTTTGTGTCATCTTACTGAAATTACCTTGTTTTGTTCATCTGATGAATAAAATATAGCAATTTCTAAGTCACGTGTTTTTGAAAAGTCTAACTGGAATACTTTGTTAGCTTTAACAGCTGAAGAGTTGCATTATTTGTTTAGAATGTTTCTTTCAAAAAAATAAAGCACTTCAGAAAAAACTACAGCAGATACAGATTTCTAAATTAAATTCAAATAAGTACACAATAGGCAGATAAAAACACGATGATGTCTAGGCAGCTGATAATACAAGCAAGACATTCTGATTTGGAACTCATTAGATGGAAAACCAAAATTGCACTGAAATTTTGGCCTAAATATATTATCTTAGAAGCATGAACTTGTTCTTTTTTTTAAAAGCAAATAAGCCCAATGGTGTGATTCAGACTACTGTTGTAAGATATTAAGGTGCCTCATCTTTGTGTAAAAATGAGAATAAATCTTAAGTTTTAAACAGAAATGCAACTTTGGATTGTGGTTCACTGCAATGTTAAAAACTTTGTGGCAACTTACTAACAGCTAATGTAGCTGTCTTTATTGTGTCCTAATAACATTTGATTAACCTTACTGTATGTCTATAATTTTAAAGATTTTTGTTTTTTTTTTTAACAACCAAGTTCAGCATTCAATTAAAAGGCAATTCTGGGCTTTCTGCCTTTGAAATATGAAATAGTTTGAAGCTTTGGAACGATGAAGTAGTTGAATAAAAAACTTGCAGTATCATTTGGTAACGGTATAAATGTATGGGTTGTGAGAGGAAGTCTGTTAATTAGATGAAGAAAGTACACATAGAAGCTCCATAATGTTTTGAAGCAGACTGGAACAGGGCATAATTTAGGACAGCCAGAATGAAGCCAACTTGACTCACCCTGAAGGCAAAGTGGTAAACAGCAAGAGCCTTACAATGAACAAGCTTACTAAGATGCATTACCTGCCACAACTAGAATACCTCAGTGTCTGTATTATGTTAGGCATCCTTTCAATCTGCATCTCTAGACTTTTTTTCTGTGCAATGTATTTTGATGCTTTTCTGTTTGTCTGAATGGGATCCTGTCTTCATTTTAAGTTTTTTTTTGTAAACTTCTAGTGCATCTATATAGTGCTTCCAGATTTACTTTAATACTTTCTCTTATCAAGGGTCACGATCAGAGTTCTACTCTTGCCCAGCACTCTGTTGAATTGACATTACCCAATCATCATCCATTTCACAGAGATTTACTTCGATATGCGAAACTGATGGAGTGGCTCAAGAACACAGATTATGGAAAATATGAAGGGCTAACAAAGGTATGTGAATTGCTCAGAGGATGCTAGAGAATGTACATAATATAGGGTTTCTGAGAGTCAAAAGAATTGTCTGTGTGTGTGCATGTCCTTCTAATATTGTGCTTCTCTTTTCTTTTTCCTCTTTGGAATGGGAAACTTCATTTTTTGGTATTTGTATCCTGTTTTTTTTTCCCCTCCAAGATTCTATGTCTCTATTCTAAAGTATCATAAGATAATGAATATTTATGTAAAACTAGTTTGCCATTTTACAGTCTAGTAAGAAAAATAATTAAACTGTTTTCATGTTGATGTGCTTATTGCCTTTGATGGCTTTATTTCAACAGACGTTCATTTCACTTGGGTATATCAAAAACTTAAGAGGTCTCTTGTAAAGCAGATTAGACAAATATTTTGGCTTTGTATATAAGTAACTTAACTACCTTGTTTAAAACTGACATGGAGTGAAAAAAATTACTACAGAAGTATAGAAAATGTTTAGATAGAAGTCAAAGGAAAGTTAGTTCTTACAGAACAAGTCACCTTTTATTAAAGTACGGTCATTCTTAAAACTCAACTGTGGGAGATTTAAATTAGACTCTTAAAACGGCTTTGAAATAGTTGTTTTTCTGCCTTCACTATAAGGCAAATGATCAATGAATGATTGATGTCTTCATGGTGATCTAGTAAAAATTGATTTAAATGTTTATGTATTATGTGTGCTAAGTAACAAAATTTTGAAGAATGTAGGAAAAATTCTTAGGTAGTCTTTGTTTATAAATAAAACATTATTATAACCTTTGTACTAAAAATCTTAACAAAGCAGATAATCCTCAAGTTTATTTCAGTTGTTGTGTCTCTTGTCTTTTTAAAATTTGAGCTTATTTTTGGCAGTGTTGCAAACAAATTATTTTGGGATTGATTGAATCTTGTAGTAAGTAGGCACACAGAGTTTGTGCCTCCTGAAGTTTTCTGGTCTTTGGTTTTTCTTGTGAGAATAGTAATAAAGGAGGTCACGTAGTCAGGAAGATGTGTAGGAATGGCATCCCATTTGCTTTCTTTTTGGGGGCATAGTAAGAGCCTAGTAAAAGAGGTTACAGAGAATGGTGCTGAATTTTCTCTATTCTACCCTTGAATTGAATTCTATGATGCTCTACCACTAGTAATCCTATTTGTATGTACCACTGCGCATATCCTTCCATATGGAAGAGAAGTAGTAATTTCTGATGCTCAGTGAACTCATTAGGAAAATGAATATAACTTGCTTAAATATCATGGATATATTTTTGTGCATGCTATGTAAATACAAATATATATATATATACACGTACACACACATATATAGTCCAAACCAGTTTATTATTTAGTAGAACTTGCTGGTTTTTGAGATCTATTTGACTGTAATAGAACAGAGTCAACATGTATACTTGTTAACTAACTTTACATTTTTCTTTTAAGAATTACATGGATTATTTATCACGGCTCTATGAAAGGGAAATAAAAGATTTCTTTGAAGTTGCCAAGGTCAAGATGACAGGCACAACCAGAGAAGGAAAAAAGTTTGGTAAGCTTCCAAGAGGCGCATATCTTACTTTGAATCTTATTATTTGCTTATAAAATACTCATTACAACACCTAGGGCCAATTTTATAATGTTGTAAAATTGTTTACTTTTGGCAAGGTGGAAGAGTTGGATAAAAAATGAGATTGGTAAAACTTCTGACTTCCACAAGGCCAAAGTAGCACAACTGAAATCTTATCTTATGCAATTGGTCAAGATAGAAGGATAAAATATGGTATTTCTCAGAATTCTCAGATTTTCAAATCTACACTCAGTGTTTAACAAACTACCAACCATATTTTAGTACTTGAACTATACTGGAAAAAATTTGGAAAATCAACTCTGGTAATTGAAGAAAGCTTGGGCAGCACGTGTGTGTGTTCCTTCTGCTATTACTTCTGCTTTTAATAAGTTTTGGGTGCATTTTGGAGAAGCTAATTTTAATGCTAATTCTGCCTAAGGAAAGTTGTGTATTTCATTTTGTTTTCAGAGGGATTTACCTATGTAGTCTGAGACTAGAAATCATACTTTGTTAACTTGTAGGTCTTTCTGTTTAAGGGAGTACGCATTCCTGCTAGGATTAAATAGTTCAGTGTGAGAATGGAAGTGAAACTTTTTAAAAAAATAACCTGAATACCTAAAAAGCAATGGTGGTACAGGTGTATTTATATATTAACTATTCTGTATTTTAAAGTGCGCTGTTTCAAGACTTGTTTAAAATATTTGTATTTGCCACAGTTCACCAGTTTCCAAACTCTAAATTCAGAAATGATATGCAGCTTTTAGTGAGTTCTGTTGAGCCTGTTTTGGGTCCTGAACTTATGCTTTGAAATTTGATGGTAGAGAACAGAAAAAAAGTAATGAAAAGAAGAAAGCAGGAGAATGGTGAGGCTTGATTGATGGTGGGGGAAGCTGGAAAGATAAGTCTTGGCAAGCTGTTGGACATGGAGAGTAAGCGGTGCCATAATGTGTCGTTGTTGGAACTGTTTAATTCATAGATCTTGAAAAGCTATCTTACTTCAAGAACAAAACACTTTATCCTAATATAAATTGATTTCTGAAGCATTCTAAACACTTTATCCTGGCACTTCTTTTGTGATTTGCATTTGTGAGGAGACAGTTTTTGTAGCAATTTCCTAACTTCTGTAAATGTTACGAAGTGATCAGGCATTTTTGGAGAAAGAGGTCCTTCGATACACCAGCATAAGAGCCGCACCTTGAGAAGGCTTCTGTCATGTATGTGTGCAAACTTCAAGTATGTCTGAACTTTGCCCAGAATAGTCAAGGAGGAGAGTAGCAAAGGGGTTTTTTTAAAAAGTTCTCTTGGTTTGATTTCTTTTGTAATACGTAATACTACTTTTTCACAATCATACAACAAGTGTGTTTATGTTTGAGTCTTGCTGGTGACTGACTGCCACGCAAAACTGGATCCAAGTGCCCAGTCCCCTGAAAATTGGTAGGAACCAGTCACAAAGCCAAAACTGGAAGCTGTATTCTGTGGCGACTCTCCTAGAATTATTAATGTTCTGAACGGTAATTAAGCCATTAAGTAATGGTTATCAGTGGCCACATACTTGAGGCCATGTGCAAATCTGACAATGAGTTGGATCAAAAAAGCTTCAGTCCTCAGTACTAATCTTATAAAGAAGGAAAACAGATTATGTATGTTTAAAAAGTTGTTTGTTATATAAATATTTTTTCATTTCGCCATTTAAATATCAAGTTGTATATTTATTTTGTAACAGCTTGTAACAGTGTGTCATTTCAAAGGCTTCTGTGTTGAAGGTAATGGTTGTACTATTACTAGTTGCCCATTAATTTAAAATACATCACTTATAGAATCATTTAGATTGGAATAGACCTAACAGTTAACCTATTTAAGGAATAGTGTAGGTGCATAATGCTCCAGTTGTACTCGGACACTAAAGATGACCTGTTTCCAAGCTGTGTTGGTGTATGTTCTTGCCTTTTTTTGTGCTTTGGGAACAGCACTGCTATTTGAATGCCTTAAACGCAGAGGGGGTGCTGGGAGAATTCTGGCATTCTGTGCTGGTGTGAGGTTCTTTGTCTGCATTTTTATGGCAAAAAAAAATCTGGGTCGTGAGCATTCACATATGTCTTAAGTAGTCTTTTTTTTTCTCCTTTTTTTTTTTCTTTTTTTTCCCAATTAAGCCAAGACTTTGATACTTAAATACCATAAAAATCAATGTGGGAACGTGCTACTACTGTCACATGTTTATATGGTGTGGCTTCTCAAAATCCACTATGGCTTCCAGATTGTCCAGGGCCTGACCTTTTTCTGAAGTTCTTCACATTCTGTAATATAGTCCTATGCGTTTGGAAATTGAGGCTGATGAAGAAGTGGGACCAGTGCATGACAGATGCATATGCCAAATATATCAGGTCTAAATCTTTTAATTCCAAAACTTCCAAAATCCCTAAGATCTAAAAACTAGGCTGGAATTAAATTCAAGTTTGATGTTATAATTATCAGTAGTTTTGCCTACTTGAGAACATCTGGTATTTAAGACATGTTTGTGGCATTTAGAAGTATTTACTCATTCTCTTACAGTAGGTTCTGCTTGCCTGCTCCATTTTGGGGGCTTGTAGCATCCATCCTCATCCAGATCTTTTTAATACCACATACTGCTTTTAGTGTACGTATGCAAATGCCTTTTACTGGTTAGGGATTTTCTGTTTATTACAAGTGCCTATTTACTCTAAATTTCATACTGAAGTCCACTTGAGGAAACTTGTTTCATTCTGAAAAAAAAAAAAAAGAAAAAATAAAAAAAGTACCTTGTAAATTTTTTTTACTATATATTTATTGTTTTAGTCCTCTCCGAATTTGTAGTTATCAATTTTTGGTGCAGCATGAATACAAAAGATGTATTCTGTATGTAAACATCCTGATTTGTGAACAACAGAAGAGGTTAGCCAATCTTACTGTCAATATGAATGATTTTGCAGTATTGCTGTGTGTGTTTTTTGAATTGAAGAGGTTAACAGTATCTCTGACTCAGTACAAAATTAAATACATTTTAACTTCATGTCTATTATTGATATGATGACTGATCTTGGAAACTGAGTCTCTTGCAGCATTAACTCTGAAAAATATAACCCTAATTTAATGGACTTCTCAATTTGGGAGAACTTAAATACATGTTACCAAAAATGTTTTTTGAACACACTGTATAACAAAAAGTAAAGTTTAATACCTAGAAACTTACTCTGTTTTCCATGTAGCTTAGATACTGAATTTCTGGAATAGTACCTCTCCAACTAAATGTGTTTGCAATGTAGTTACTTGCTGCTTATAGTTCTCCGCATGTTTCTTTCCGGTTAGAGCTTAACTTGCATCTTGTGCATGGTTTGTGCAAACTGCATTTTAACTTGTCTTTGTCTTTGATGCTTGCAACCTAATCCATCCCAGCTACACTGCCTCGAAAAGAAAGTGCTGTCAAACAGGAAACTGAGAGTGAGTATAACTAGTTGCATTAGTTGGTATTGTCAATGCATGTGTGTCAATGTAAAGATGTAGTGCTGCATCATGGAAAATCTACGTAACACTGAAGCACTCCATTCAGAATGAAATAAGCGTTAGCAGAATCATTGTTTTTGCAAGGCAAAAATGAGGCACGGCTAAAATGGCCCAACACAGAAGTTGAGAATGTTTGCAGGTAAAAGCAACGTCTTTTGGTTTTCCCGTGCTACCAATTGATCTAAAAAATATGTTTGTGCCTGAGAGCTTGTCGTAGTTTTCCAACTCTTCCAGTAGGTTGAGGTAACAACTTTTTTAGATCCATAGACCGTGTTTTGTTTGTGTCCCTAGACTAGATACCAACATAGCAGTTAAATGAAACTTGCAGGATTGCTTTTAAGTTTCTGCGCTTGAGACGTGAGGTTTACAATGGGGGTCAAATATTGACAATTTCTTGGTCTTTTTTGTTACTAGGTTTTGCCATTCTGTTCCAACATTTCTGAAAATTTGGAAAAAAATAAAAATACATGCTCCTCACCTAGGAGAAGGCCCTACAATATCTGGAAGAAATGTCCGAATGCTAATTATGATCAAAAGGAGAGGGGAGTGTTAGCAGTAGAGTTACTACAGGATTGTAGATCCTGTAAAATAGCTGGAGCAAACTATGTAGACAACAGGATGTTAACAGCAGAAAGATCAAGTTCAAGATGAAAAAGAACCTGTGTGGATATAAAGCTTTTTAATTTTTTTCCCCTCTTGTGGATTAATTCTTCTGCTTGTGGCAGCCATTGCCCAAAGTACATTCACAAAGATCCTAACTGGTCTTTGCTTCCAAGCTTTCAAGGAGAATATCTATGCCAGTGTTCCTATATTTCACTGTTTTGCTCCTCTCACACCTTTTTCCAATACTTTACAGTGAGGGCGTATATAGCTATGCTGTACTTTGAAACTTGCTAAAGCATTTCAGTTACATTGTCATTAGAAAGGAATGTGTTTTACAGCAAAAGCGTTTGCAGCTTAGCAAAAAATTAAGTCGTTTGATTTTAATGTAGGACTATTAGCAACTCTTGATCTCATACATTCTATAATGAACCTGTTCTTGAGTATTTGATTCTGCTTTTGCTTCCCTTCTTCATAGTGTCTTTATTTCACAGGTCTTCATGGAAGTTCTGGAAAATTGACTGGGTCTACTTCTAGCCTAAATAAACTTTCTGTTCAGAGTTCGGGAAACCGTAGGTCTCAGTCATCCTCACTGTTGGATATGGGAAACATGTCTGCCTCTGACCTTGATGTGGCTGACAGAACAAAATTTGATAAGGTAAAGCCAAAATGTTGCCTAGGATTCCTGCTTCATTTTGTATCTGAAGCATCTTGCATGTCCTTCTTGTATACTTTAAAGATCTGTACTGTTTAAATCTTAAAACATGCCAATTTCAAATTCTGTATGTACCACATGTCTAATAAAGGCAATTTGCAAGAAATATGTAGATCAGAGTAATATTCTATAGATTCCATTTAGTTCCCCTATATGCTTAGTGTGATCTATAAAGAATATCAAGAATAAAAAATGGTCTATTAAGCCCAATATGCATTTTTAAGCAAACAGGAATTGAACTGATGGATTCTTCAACTGATTTTTTTTTTTCTCGATACAAAAGTTCATGTGTTCTGTTGCATTTTGCCAGTATATACGCAAAAGTGAAAGATAAGAAAGCTTAATCTTCTTTTAGCCAGGACTTAAGCATGGCCCTAAAATTTTATTTATACTGGTTTCATGTCAAAGATATAAATTTTCAGCTTTAACCAATGGCACTAAGTTATCACTGTCCTTAGCATCTGTTTCAAAACCTGTTGTCCTCAGCATCTGGGGTTTTGTTTTGTGGGTTTTTTTTGTTTGGTTTCTGTTTTGGGTTTCTTTTTTTTGGGGGGTGTGGGTGTTTTTTTGTTGGTTTGGTTTGGGTTCCCCCCAACCCCCAACCTTTAAAAGTGACAGCCCTACTCACTTGCTGTGGAATTAACTCCTCAGGACTGTGGAGGGAAAAGGTGCTGTTATCAGAGAGAGAGACAAAAAGAATTCTCTTGTTCTCTGTTGAATTATTTGATGGAGATGAGTATTTTTCTTCTGCCTTCTTCAAATCCTTGCTCAATCTTTTTCTGGGAGGAAATATTATATGCCTGAAACGGTTATTACACACCTGCAGCAGCAACTTGTCTAAAATTAAAATGATTGCTTTTAAAAACAATTTTATACAAGTGTTGTGCAAATTTTTTTCAACTTCTGACTTTTATCTCACACCCCTTGGGGATATGTGAGTGTGACAGATGTATACAGAGCTGTAAGCTACTGAGCTGACCTAGTAGGTTTTAAAATTTTTTTTTCTAGGGGAATTTTCAGTAGCGTGGATTTACTATGTGGTTAGATTGGTTTCATTTATGCAAATTATTGCATGTCTTAATCCTTAAATACTTGTGGATAAAATTATGTGTTGTGTAAAGATAACATTAGAAGTATGTCTTACACCTGATTTACAATTTCAGTAGTTCGTATTAATAAAATTAAATTATTTTAATTAATTACTGCCAAAATAGTGTTTCATTTTAGATTAAATCTAAAAATCATGAGGACTACTTCTATTTCAGTCCAAAACCTGCCGTTGGTTTCTGCAGCAGCTATGTAGAAACTTTTTCTACAGAGCGGTTGTCTTCTACATACACAGTTTACCTTTTTTCCCTGAGGCTTTTAATTTTGTCATCTTCCTCTCAGCAACCAAGGCAGAAAAGAGGGTGGCAGAACCCATGACTTACTATTGAAATGTGAATGTTTTCATTATAGCACAAAAGTCCTTCCTCGCGCTGTGACTAGAAAACTTCTATTTGTGGTAAAACCTAGATTGTTCTTTCTTTCCTAGTGTTATATGGATAAGAAGTGATATCTGTATCTTCAACATATTCCCTTTTAAAGATATAAGTACAAGCTGTTTCCATTTCTACTAAGCAGAAATAAACCTTCTAAAGCTTATTGAAGATAGAAAGTATAAAATCCTGTGCAACAAACAATTAAAATTAGTATTACTAATTGTCCATACTATTTGGTGTGTTGATAAAATATTTGCCTTTCTTTAGATTTTTGAGCAAGTGTTAAGTGAACTAGAGCCTCTGTGTCTGGCAGAACAGGACTTCATTAGTAAATTTTTCAAACTACAGCAACATCAGAGCATCTCAGGAACAACGGTATGACTCTTAATTCTGTCACTGAAGTAAAAAATATTGAACAGGCCTCATAAGAGACATGTTTAAAAGATAACTTCTGAATTTATCTGGCAATTACATGATATGGGGGATCAATACAAAAATCTGTCAAAGGAGGACTGATGTTTCTTTTGCCATGGTTTTGTTTCCTCATAAGATCACAATAAACACTTCATCATGTTATGTAGGAAGACAATGGGGAGCAATTGTGGATAGTGTTGCACTCTGGGGAACATGACCAGAAAACTTCCAGCACCTTGCAAGCCACTGTATTTGCTACTTTGAGGGGAGCAGGGTGGGGGGGAAGAAAAACTGATAATTATGTTGGTTTTGTCAGATATACTTATCTCTTAAATGTAGAATTGGAGACAAGCTTTCAGGTTCTTGTATATACATTCCTTTTCTTACAGAATGAAGTGGAGGAAGCGGATGGAGCAGCTTTATCTCGTTCATACACTCCTGGTGTTCCACAAACCATATCATCTGAGTACGTGCTGCTCTTGTGCCTACATGTGAATTTATTTGGCATATAAAACTTTTTTCTCTATAATCAGAAATTGTTCCCTTGTAGTGAAGATGAAAAGTGAACTCTTAATTTGTACCAAGACATTGAATGTGTCGGTAAATATAAAAATTTTCATATGTATGACGGATGTTTCTGTCTATAGCAGTATAAAAAAACCCACTTAATTCTCTAATAGTTTGCAAAGTGAAACTAGGTGCTTTGGAAAATATGCTTAGCAAAGTTCTGAATTTAAGTGCATGGCAGCTTTCACACAGAAAATACTTTTTGGAATAATTTATACCTGTGACTACTGTTGGGTTTTGGGTTGGTTTTTTTTTTGTTATTACTGTGTGGCATTAGCATTTTTTCCCTTAGTAGCATTCTAAAAATCATGAGATTTCTTGAATGTAAATGAGACTACTATATCCAATAAATTAATCCTAAAAACATTATCAAAGAGCATGTAAAATAGCCTAGTAAACTGTCAGAGTAATATTTTTATCTTATGCATTTTTTAATAGGAAGGACATGATCCGACAAATGATGACAAAAATATTTCGTTGTATTGAACCTGAGCTGAATAATCTTATAGCGCTGGGGGACAAGATTGATAGCTTTAATTCCCTTTATATGTTAGTTAAGATGAGCCATCATGTATGGACAGCGCAAAATGTGGACCCAGCTTCCTTTCTCAGCACAACACTTGGAAATGTTTTGGTGACTGTCAAAAGGAACTTTGATAAATGCATTGTAAGTTCTTTAGTTATTCTGATTAAGCTGATTATAATATAGGAAGCCCACTCCTACCCAGTTTGATTTTACATTTCTTTACAGTTAAATTTTTGCTTTTAATTTGAAGTGAAAATATAACTTTATTGCTCTTCTACTGGCCAAAACTTCAAAAAAGCTAAACTAATTAGCGGTTGTGTTTCTTTTTCCTCTCCATTCCAGTTTTCTTCAATAATTAGCTATTTGCGAGAAACATGACCCCTCTTTCACTGCCGTGAGCTAGTTGACATTTTTATTTGTTTGTTTAAACTTGCACTCTTACTGAGCTTACTGAAGTCATTTAAGCAAACCATAGCTCTCCACTGTTTTTACTTAACAGAGCAAAACCTCATGGCCTTACAAGGGCTTTGCTTTTCCCCTTTAAGTATAATACTCCAAATAGACATCTGTTCCAGGTGTTCAGTTATTTCTATCTTATATCTAACAAAAACTTTGTTTAGATAAAATGGCATATATTTGGGCAGTAGCAAAGGCAGCTTCTACTGTCAGAAACCTCCTCTGGTAATACAATATGACCATTATATAAAATAATGGAAAGTTTAATGAAAACATAGTTGCTGGTATAACTTTTTTTTATTGTTGTAAATGTAATTTGACTCTAGGCCAACATAAAAGTGACCATCTTGTTCAGTTTAATGCTTAAAATATTTTGAAGCTGATTTTTTTTTTATTGTACCCAGAAAATAAAATTTCAGTAGGAGATTAAAGAAACTTTCTGTAACAAAGGGAATTGTTAGCTTGGGTGGATCAGAAAAGCAAAAGTCCTTGTTAGATTATAGAATGAAAATTGTTAATTGTTTCTGGTGGATAGGTTTGGGGATTTTTTTCTTAATACTAAGTAAACAAAGGAGAATAAAAGCTGGAAGATTTTACTTGCCCATCTTCCTGTTTCTTTCCAATTATTTCTTAACAAATTTTTGAAGGTAAAAAGGGAGGAAGACTAAGTAGATATACTAACTGAAAGATAAAATTTTTTCCACGTTTGAATAAGTGTCAGGTTTTTAGTATGTCTGCATTTTTCTTTTCTTTTACTAGTTGTTCCATGGTCTGGAGTGATATATTAGAGGCTAACGTCTGTTCTTGTTTTAAATTTAAGAGTAACCAAATGAAGCAGATGGATGAAGTAAAAATCTCAAAGAAGAGTAAAGTTGGGATCCTTCCATTTGTTGCTGAATTTGAGGAGTTTGCAGCCCTCGCTGAATCAATTTTCAAAAATGCAGAACGACGAGGAGATCTAGACAAAGCCTACATAAAACTTATTAGAGCTGTTTTTGTCAGTGGTAGGTCTTCTGAGGTTGTCATCGTTACTAGAATGATTGTTTCCTCCTATTTATATATTGTTTTGCAGCAATTAATAGATGATGTTTTTAAGACTCTACTGCAAGCCATGTGACTGTTGTTGTGCTGAAATTTTGGTTATCTGTTATCAGTAGGAGAGCAAGTGTAAACCATTTGATTGTAATATACATCTTAAAAGCAAACTGTAGATATTTCTCTTTGTACATACCTGTAAAGTAACTTTCAGTTATGACAGGGGGAGGTGATTAAGATTCTGGAGGGAGAGAGAAGATGGCAGCAACACGACACAATCTGAAGTGGCTTCTCATCGTTTCTCTCCCAGCATAGCTTAAGCAAGCAGGTGAATCTGGATGAGATCCCCGGCATTTGGCCCTGACACTGTTTATGTCCGCAGCCCTGTCTAAAATAAATCACTTGAGTTCTGGATGTGAATTTGACCCTTTCTTGGCAGATTAGGACCTTTGTGTCCTAGGCTGACACAGAATGTCTCCAGTTCTACCTGTTTTGCCAGCTGTAGTCTGGAAAAACAGCAGCAACACCCTTGTTCTACTGGGGTTATTTAACGTTTTTAAAAAAAAAAGGGGCGGGGGGATATGCAAGCCAATGAACTCTGGAAAATTCCCATTTAAAATGGGAGTGATAGGAATAGACAGACCTTTCAGTGCTGATTTACCTGCAGATTTTCAAACAACTCCACGGATAATAATTCCCAACCACTGATACGCACCTCTTTTTTTAGGGGAAGATTGAGTAAGAGGAGACAGTAGAGTCGATAAAGCTAGTTCGAGCAAATGATAGCATAGCAGTTCCAAACATATTAGGTAACTGTGAAGAGACATTACTTCATAGTACAGTAGACTGTGTACAGACAGTAAATTTTTGAAAATGTTTTTACTTGATTGCACACCACTTTTCTGTCCTTAGGAATTTACTGTTCAAGTGATAAAATTAAGCAAATACCAATAGACAGGCAAAACTATACAATGGTAAAATAACTAGTGTAGGAAGAATTTAGAAAGGCACCTTTTAAAAGGGGTTCAAAATTATGCCAGTCAAACACCGAAGAAAAACACAATCTGTTTCAAACAAGTAGAGAGCAAACTTACAGAACAAAGAATTATAATGGGAGAGGATAAGGGATAGAAATAAAGAATGAAGATGAAACGCAGTCAAAATTTTGTACAAAATCAGTGCAAGCAGTATGTTTAATGCAGTAGGATATTTAATTTACAAGTAATGTTTGACATGGGTCAGAAAGATGTAGTACTTCAGATAGAATTGGGGGGTGGTTAGAAAATTAGATGGGAAGAACAAAATTGGCAGTAGCAGACTTCTCCTAGTTGGCAATTCAGTGTTCAGGCTGAAATGAATTTGTGATCTTTATTGACACTCTGTTGACAAGGATCACTTTCACAGTGGGCATCCTGGTAGTCTGAGCAAAATGATTAATGGATGAATAGGCATAGAGACTTAATTGCACTCTTTGTTGAAGCCATCCTCTTTCAGCCTGCTTTTAGGTGCAATAAGGGAGCGATATGTAGAATTCCTTTTGCCTGGCCTGTTTTCCTTTGGGGGGGGGGGATGAAAGTAAGAGATGTATGTGCAGGATTATCCATTTTTATTATTAAATTTGGGAATTGACAGTAACTCTGACCATAAAATGAATAAGCTAAGCAAAAACTGAGAGACTGGGAAGTAGATTTTTTTAAAAAAACCACCACCTTATCTAGCAAAGAGGGGAATGAGACTTTTCTTAAATAGTTCTGTCATGTCATATCTGTTAGGGATAATGAAAGCATGCTTGTAAGCCTCCACAGAACGTGGGTTGTTTCTCACTTATGTAAATGACCGTATGTAGTCACTATTTTGTATTCTTTTATAAGTGACCTTTTTGGCATACAAATTTCATGACCTTAGAGCCTGTACCTATCTGTTACTTCTTTACAAAATTCCTTTTCTGACAGTGTTATCATTATTGGTTGTTTTCCTGAACTTGGTTGTACTTTTGGTATTTTAAGTATTTTGCTTCCTTTTTCTTTCAGTTGAGAAAGTAGCTAATGAAAGCCAGAAAACACCCAGAGATGTGGTCATGATGGAGAACTTCCATCATATTTTTGCAACGCTTTCTCGCTTGAAAATTTCTTGTCTTGAGGCTGAGAAAAAAGAAGCCAAACAGAAATACACTGAACATCTTCAGTCTTATGTAATCTGCTCACTCGGACAGCCTCTTGAGAAATTAAATGTAAGTATATTTGAGTTTATATACATTTAAGTGGTACAGAGTAGTTTTTCTCAAGTGTTAATCTGCACTATCTGATTTTGTCACTGCACTTATCTTTATTTTATTACTTTAGACCCAAGCATGCCTGGCAAGAGTACTCATGAGGGTAACAGTCTTGGATTAAAAAACCCCAGTTTTTTCATGGCAACGAATTGTACTGACTAAATATCAGTCGTGTCTTAAGCAAATGGTTTTGAAGAAGGAAAAAGCAAGGGGAAAAGTAATCGGGAGCTTTGGGATAAATTTCCCCACCTTATCTGCAGAGAAAATTACTGTAGTTTCTGAACTGTTCAACAAGAAGAACAGTTTTAGGAAAGCTCTGTAAGTCAGTAGTTGAACTAAGTGTTAAACTGAGTGCTGATCCAGGTTCACGCTCAGTTCTGCCCGCTGAATGTTTCCCACTGTTCATTGCTTCTTCTATAAGCAGGATTTTGGCCATTCAATTTCTGAAAAGTCTAAGATGTATTCTCTTTTTGAAAATGAAAATGTTTTATTGCTTCCCATGTGGGCTGACTCTGGCCAGCACCTAAGGCGCCCAATGGCTTGCTCACTCTCCCCTCCCCAGGCAGGATAGGGGAGAGAATAGGAAGAGCAAAAGTGAGAAAACTTGGGGGTGGAGATAAAGATAGTTTAATGGGGGGGGGGAGGGGAGAAAAGAAAAAAAAAAAGTGACGCAAAGGCAGTCACTCACTACCTCCCACAAGCAGGCTGATGCCCAGCCAGTTTCTGAGCAACAGCCACCTTGGAGACAAACACCACCCCACCCCCTCGTCTAACCCTGATTTTTACAGCCAAGTACGATGTTACATGGTATGGTGTACCCTCTGGCCAGGTTTGACCTGTTCAGCAATAATGAAAACAATTGGTGTGCTATCAGCCCTGTTTTAGTCACAGATCTAAAGCACAGCACCGTATGGGCTGCTGTGAAGAAAGCTAACTCCATGCGGCTCTACGTGCATGTCCATAGGCATACTTCCCTCCATTTTTATTATGTCAAGCCAACTGGTGTGGAGCAGTGAGAAGAGAGGGCAATTATGAACAGATATTGCTATTGTGTAATTATGGTTTAAGTAGAGAAATTCCTCTTCAGACACTTACTCAGCTTATACGAAAGAACGAGTATTTTCCCAGGCTGTGGGCTTGTTAATTGAGGATTTTGAGGCTGATTCAGTATTAGTTATAAGGTTGCAAAGAAAAGCTTGATTGCTTCTAAAAATGACTGATGTCAGTTTTACTCTAGTACTTACGGAGTGCAGTATTGTTGGGCTGTGCTTTAACGTTTATGGGTGAGCACTACTTCGTGCCCAACTAAAAAACAAAAATGGTGGGAACACAGAGCAGTTGCCAAGCAGAATCAAGATTTAACCACACATATGCTTGTGAAACTGGCTTAATTAGTTTAGATCTGTGATAATCATTAATGCTGTTATTGTTTGTTAGCACTTCTTTGAAGGTGTTGAAGCACGTGTGGCACAAGGTATACGAGAAGAGGAAGTAAGCTATCAGCTGGCTTTTAATAAACAAGAGCTTCGTAAAGTTATAAAGGAATATCCTGGTAAGGAAGTGAAGAAGGGATTGGATAATCTTTACAAGAAGGTAGATAAACATCTCTGTGAAGAAGAAAACTTACTTCAGGTAAACTAAATCATGGCTTAAACACCTTGTAATGTTTACACAAAGGCTTTTATTGTTGCTTTTGTATATGTGTTCTGTGAGAAGTGCCTAGCTTCAGCATAAGTCTGAAAAACCACCAATTCTGAGTGTAGGTTTTTTATAATCCCACTCTGATTCTATCTGTTGCCACATTGATTTGAACTGTCGTGATAGAGAGACAGAGTTCAGAAGGAAACTTCCTTTGATACCCTTGGTGTCCGTTAATGGATGCTCTCTGTTCTACAAAATATACTGGAAGTAGAGAGAACTAGATTTAAATGAACTGTTAACCTGAAACAAAGTTTAGCTGGTACACTATAGCAGAATATATTTTCATTTACATCTTTTCTGATAGTTACTTTTCTCTTATACTCTTTAAACTTTCTCACTGGAGAAATGATAAGTAGATTTAAGAGCTAAGCATGTATTAACAGCTTTTTGAAGTCTGAAAAGTGAATTAGTAGCAGTGTTTCAGTTCAGAGTGTTCTCTTTAAAGACAAAAGCAATACCCCTTTTAGGGCAGCTTCCGCTTCTTTACTGTTTTCTGCTTTGCAGGTTTGATAGGAGTCCTGTAAACATTAAAGGTCTTAAACTTAATGGGCAAAAATCTTGAATCAATTTTTTTAATGCAACAACTCAGTTTACTGAACTTTGTTAGCAAGCTTTATTTTTAAAATGACACTTGAACTGACAATCCGTTAATGAGCCGGTGTTTGGTAGTTCATGTAGAGTGTGTTGTGCCATTTGACGCTTCCTAAAGTTTGCTTGCTTTGGCAGGTTGTGTGGCATTCCATGCAAGATGAGTTTATACGACAATACAAGCACTTTGAAGGGCTCATAGCTCGCTGCTATCCTGGATCAGGAATTACTATGGAATTCACTATACAGGATATTTTAGACTACTGCTCCAGTATTGCACAGTCTCATTAAGCTCTAGAAAGGGAAAGAGCAGCTAACAAACTTTGTGCCCGTGTGTAAGGGAATCAAACACTGTAAGTGCTATTTGGTTTTGAAAGGTGGATTTCCATGTGTATGTGTAGTTAACTCCCATATATGTCAAGTTACACTCCTGCTTCAAACGTCTTCCAGGCCAAAAACGAAACCTTCGGGGATTTGTTGCTCTTCCACTGGGTTCAAGTACTGTTTGAAAGCATTAATTCTGTGAAACACTTTGGATATAATTTTTCCCTTTCCCTAATGTGCAGATAATTTTATTTATACTCCCTTCTTTGCTAAAAGCAGTAAGCACTACCTTCCTAGTACACAAAAAGAATACTACTGTTTTCACTAATATTTGCATCGTGGAAATTATGTAAGCATTAAAGACTATCAAATAATTTTGCTTCCTCATTCTAGAAAGTATCAATGTGGAACTTTATGCAGTGGGAATATTGAATTCATGTTCTGAGATGTAATGTGACTATGGCTATAATTCTTAATTAAACTGTTCATCATATTCTTTATTCCTATGGCGTTGTCTTGGCTTAGCCCCAGCTGGCAACTCAGCACCACGCAGCTGCCCGCTCACCTCCCCCCTAGTGGGACAGGGGAGAGAATCTGAAGAGTAGAAGTGAGAAAACTCATGGTTTGAGATAAAGGCAGTTTAACAGGTAAAGCAAAAGCCGCACATGGAAGCAAAGCACAACAAGGAATTCACTCAATCCTTCCCATGGGCAGGGAGGTGCTCAGCCATCTCTGGGGAAGCAGGGCTCCATCAAGTGTAACAGTTACTTGGGAAGACAAATGACATCACTCCAAACACTCTCCCCTTTCCTCCTTCTTCCCCCAGCTTTATATGCTGAGCATGACATCATATGGTATGGGATGTCCCTTTGGTGATTTGGGGTCAACTGTCCCAGCTGTGTCCCCTCCCAGCTTCTTGTGCACCTGCCGGAGCATGGGGAGCTGAAGAAGTCCTTGACTAGTGTAAGCACTGCTTAACACACTGATGTTTCAGTTGTTGCTATCAACATTATTCTGATTCGAAATTGTTGTGGTTCAGCCCCAGTCGGCAACTAACCACCACAAAGCCGTTCACTCACTCCCCCCACCCCTGTGGGATGGGGGAGAGAATCGGAAGAGCAAAAGCAAAAAAAAAAAACCAAAAACTTGTGGGTTGATATAAGAACAGTTTAATAATTAGAATAAAATAATGATAATATTTATTATAATAAATAACGACAGTATAATAAAAAGGAAAAGGGAAAAAAACAGAAACACAAACGATATAACTGCTTACCACCTGCTGACCAACGCTACCCATCCCTGAGCTGCGATCGCTGCTTCCCTCCCCCGGCCAGCTCCTCCCAGTTCACATACTGGGCATGACATTACATGATATGGAATATCTCTTTGGCCAGTCTGAATCCACTCTCTTGGCTGTGCCCTGTCCCCTCCCAGCTTCTTGTGCACCGGGCAGAGCATGGGGGAGCTGGAAAAGTCCTTGACTAGTGCAAGCGCTGCCCAGCAACAACCAAAACATCGGTGTGTTACCAACATTGCTTTCATACTAAGTCCAAAGCACAGCACTGTGCCAGCTACTGGGAAGAAAATGAAGTTTATCACAGCCAAAACCAGGACAGGAGTATTATTTCAAAAAGGTGAAAATGTGGTTATTTACGTTGTTTGTCTCTGGGCATTGAAGTAGAATTGCTCTATTTCTCAACGCCTTTTTTTTTTTTTTTTTTCTTCCCTTGGGTAAGTATGATGTAGCATCAGTATTCTCCCGCTGCATGTAACCCCTTCCTCCTCATGGAGCTTCAGCTGCCTGTGTTTCAGGACCTCGTTTTCCTGTGCAGCTTGAGGAAATTGTGAAGTTGTTGAATAGAGGGGGATGTATGCAGGCAAAATAAACATGCAGACAGAGGTAAGATTTTTGGTGTTTGAGATGCAGATGCAAGGATAAAACTCAAAAAACACTAATAGTTCCCCGAGTTTTATTTTTTTGAGGCACCTGGATTTCGATGGCCATGCTAACACTTCAGTCTTGTAGCTCATTAAATCCTAGTTGTCTCATTTACTAATATAATACTCGATCTGAGTTGGGTATAGCCTGCTTACTGTGTCTCTGCAGGTGACAAAAAGTAGCCAAAGCAACACCAAGCAGGGGTAAGGGTTACGCTTAGGAGAAATTCCCTTTAAACTAGCACAGACAGCTTATAAAAGAGGACCACCTGTCACTTTTACATCAGACACTTCGGTCCCCGACTCTGGCCGCAGCCACTATGCAACAGGCGACTACGCTGTAGGCAGTAAATGCAAATACGATGCTCTGGAAGAGCAGGGACAACGGTAACGTCTGTCTCTCCCGGAGCTAAGCCGCCATGGCGGGCTACCCCCCTGCCGCCCTCGCGCTGACGAAAGCCCCTCTCACCGAAGCGTTTCGGAGGCCGCCGTCAGAGCCTACGGTAACGCGGCGGCGCGTTACGTCACACTCCCCCGCCCTTCAGCGCGAGGGCCGCCGGTCGCGCGGGAAGGGGCGGGGCGGGCGGCGGTTGGCTCGGCCGGCCGGCGGGTGTAGGCGCGTGCCCTGTTGCTGAGGTGACGAGGGGGAAGCGGGCGCTGCTCCGCGCGCCATTTTCAAACCGGCGGTGCGGCCTGACGGGCTGGGTGGGGTGCGTGGAGGAGCGGCAGCGCCGGGCTGGGGCGCGCGGCAGGGCTCGCCTCGCCTGGCCTTGCCTTGCCTCGCCTCGGCCGGGTGAGGAGGAAGAGGAAGAAGACGAGGAGGGCGGGTGATGGGCAGCGGCGGTACTCGGCGTCTGTCTCGGGACCCCGCGGTGCCGGTAGCGGCCCTGAGAAGAGCGTGGCGCCGGGACGCCTCCGTCCGTTCCGCCCCTGGGGAGCGTAGGTTAGCCTAGACGGCAGCCCCCGACGCCTGGCCTGCGCGCTGGTCTCCCGTTCCCTCGGGGCCTGCAGCACTCCGCCGGAGCTACGCCTCTGCCGAAGCCTCGCCGGAGCTTCTCGGCTACTCCTCCGTGGCTCGTCCCGCAAGAGTTTGCTTTTAACGGTACGTCCGGTAAGACCGACCCGGAGGGAGGACGGAAAAAAGTTAAAATAAACCCGTTTAAAAAGGGACTGACTGCCCCTCTATAGGTAATGATTGCGGTTGCTGAAAGGACTATAAAGCTTCCAGTTTGGGGAGATAGGTGGCAAGCAGGCTCATAATCGATAGGGTTTTCTTGTACTGTAATGTCAACTTACAGGGTTTTGTTGCTTCTTTGAAGAAGAACTATGTTTTTCTAGAGCAAGAGTTGTCTTTCTATGGGCAAAGTAGTGTACGAATATCTAGCCAGAAGTGAACGCCCAGCAAATCATCTTGGAAACAGACTTTGCCAAAGCAAGTGCAGGCTCATTCAGTGTATCTTGAAAATAACGTTACAGTAACAGATGTCGCAGTAGGTGGACTGTATAGAGGCATGTATTAGAACATTACTATAGTCAAATACTTGGTCCACTAGCTGCCTGGGTGAAAACAAAGCTAGCTCTTTATAGCAAAATGAACTACGTGACTAGTAATGACAGGACAGGAACAGGTGCTTTGCAAACATATTTCACACGTATGCAAAAAAAAAATAAAGCCATTAGCATATCAGTTCTGATGAATGAACACATTTTGGTATTTTCCAGAGCTGAGAATGAAAACTCCAGTTCATAATTGTCTTTGGTGTTAGTATTATAGATTCAATAAGATTTTGTAGCATACCACAGAATGGTAGGGGTTGGAAAAGACCTCTGGAGATCGTCTTGTCCAACCCCCCTGCTTGAGCAGGGAGCACAGGAACATGTCGTCTAGGCAGGTTTTGAATGTCTCCAGGGAAGGAGACTCCACAACGTCCATGGGCAGCCTGTGCCCCTGCTCTGTCACCCTCACAGGAAAGAAGTGTTTCCTTATATTGAGGTGGAACTTCCTGTGTTCCAACTTGTGCCCATTGCCCCTTGCCTTGTCGTTGGGCGCCACTGAGAAGAAGCTGGCCCCATCCTCTTGACACCCACCCTTTAGATATTTATAAGCATTGATAGATCCCCCATCAGTCTTCTCTTGTCCAGGCTGAACAAACCCGGGTGTCTTAGCCTTTCCTCATAAGGGAGATGCTCCAGTCCCCTGATCATCTTCATAGCTCTCCTCTGGACTTGCTCAAGCAGTTCCATGTCCTTCTTAAACTGGGGAGCCCAGAACTGGACACAGTACTCCAGCTGTGGCCTCACTAGGGCTGAGTAGAGGGGGAGGATAACTCCTCTCGACCTGCTGGCCACACTCCTTTTAATGCAGCCCAGGATACCCTTGGACTTCTTGGCCACAAGGGCACGTTGCTGGCTCATGGTCAGCTTGTTGTCCACCAGCACTCCCAGGTCCTTCTCAACAGAGCTGCTTTGCAGTAGTTCAGCCCCCAGCCTGTACTGGTGCATGGGGTTGTTCCTCCCCAGGTGCAGGACCTTGCCCTTGCTCTTGTTGAATTTCATCAGGTTCCCCCTTGGCCCAGCTCTTCAGCCTGTCCAGGTCTTTTTGGATGGCAGCACAGCCTTCTGGCATATCAGCAACCAATATAAATTTGTCCATGCTAATTTCTTTGTGTTCTGTTGTCAACTATGTAGTTTTATATTTCTTTCCCTTGGGAACCATATTAAGTCTTCCACGGCCAAGGTACATCTTTGCTCTGCTTTTTTGTTATTATATTTTCTTATTGCAAACACAACTATTGCATCTAGAACAGGTCTTAACCTATACTCACCATGAATTTTGCTGCATTGTTATCAGACTGAAAGGAAGACTTCAGTGTTGTAAAGCTTTTCTGTTTCATTTTCCACCTGTAATAGTCAGTCTAATACCTATTAACATTGCTTCTTTCACACAATTTTATGCAAATTTATTCTAAACTTATAGCCTAAAGGAACTGGATTTGAAGTTCCGTTATTGCCTATTGTTCATGTCAATGTTCATTTTCAGTCACTGGTGACTTTGAACAATAGAGGAACAGCACATGGGTGCTAAATTTCATAAGCACCTAGGTCTGCAAAAGACTGCTCACAGCCACCCAGGCATGTCACAAAATGAGGCACATGAAAGCTGTCTTCTTCAGCAGTCTTCTTGAACAAAACAGGAACAAAAAATGAGGCTGTTGGCCCGGAAAATCTCTTCTGCGATTAACTGAAGGCTGCACTCATTTAGACATCTTGATAAATCCTTGTCTGGAAATGACTGATTTAAAGTACCATTTAATTTTCCCTTTTTGTTTGCTTATCTGATTTTCTGTTTTTCATCTAAAATGGAAATTGTATTTTCTTCCTAGCGGCACTAAATTACATGAAATATTTAGATAATAAATTATGTGAACTATTTATGCAGCTAAGTAGCCTGTCTTGTGGGAATTACCAAAGTTGTTAAGAGTGCTTTCCAGTATTTCGCAAATTTACAGTCAAATCTGGTAAGTTCAACATACCTTTCTTTGTGACTCAACCATGATTCACAAAGCTATTAAGTTTCTTTAAAGAAAAGGATATGCTGGATTGAGTTGACTGGGTAAGAACGATGTAGAAAATTTGGATTCCCCAAAAGGTTTTGAGAAAGCTCTTTACCAAAGGCTTTTAAGAAAGCAGGTCTCTTTCAGAAATGGAGAAAAGGTAATTTAATAGCTCACTAAGTCTTTAACAAGAAAGGGAGAACATGGAGAAGATTTTCTGCTGTTTAAACAGTGAGGGACAAAATTTGGTCATTATATAGATGTGTTAAGAGCAGTCCAAGGGTTGCAGAAGGGTATCACTGGACTGAGTAATAAAGTGGTAGTTAAAGAACAGTGTTAATAAAGACAAAGTGATACACATCATGGGCTCTAAAGTAGCAGATACTGCTCAGAAAAAGAGGTGTTAGTGTCACTGTGAATGTATCTAATTGGTGCTTTAGAGCAACCAGAAAGGCAAATCATAAGTTAGGAATCATTATGAATAGAGAAGGCTGCAGCAAAGAATCTTTATAGGTGCTATGTAGCTGCTTGGGGTGATCTCAATCTCAGAAAAAGCGTGGAAAAGGGGCAAGCTGTACAAGCTACTAGAAAATTTTGGGAAATAGATTTGCTAAAGATGCCATCATGAATGGCTGAAAGCATGAATAAAGAATGATTATTTAGTATGTCTTAAAATAAGAAGAAAAAAAAGGGGAGTGAGTGTGCACACACCCATAAATTTATGATATACTTTTCCAGACATACAGTTAAAATAAGGAATTCATTGCCACAGGCTATTTCAATGTAAAAGTGCAAAAGATTCAAGAAAACAATCAGGCTTTTCTAAGAAAGGTTTATCAGGTACTCTTATAATGATTTAAGTTCAACTTTAGGCCCATTAACTCCCTGCACTATAGGCAAAGAGAAAGAGAAGCTATGTAGGAGTAAGACTTGTCTTGTGTTTTTTATGTTTTTATACCCTTGCTGTGGCAACTGTCAGAGATATGGGGTATTGGGTCAGACTGATCTCAGATTCAACTGAATCGGTACAGCAGTTCATATTTTCACTTTCCTGATGGAGAAGTTACTAGCTACTCTATGATTTCATGATAAGACTAATGACAGATTTTAAGTTTAGGATATGAGATTTATGCTATTGTTGTGTGTAATGACAGAGGTCTGGAATTACTGGCACATAATTTCTTTCCAACAAAGAGTGTACAACACTTATTGTCTTTGAAGACTTTACTCTCTGTGTTAAGCTCTCTGAAATAACGCCCCCAGTTATACTTCTTACTTTTATTCCCAGCCATCTTTTGGACCTATACTGCAGCTACTTGTTTCCTGGACTAATTTTGGTTCAGATGTGTCTCTAGGGAATATAATATCCTTTCTTGTTTGATTCAGGTGGCAATAATGTCTTGAATTAAAAATTCCCAGTCTTCAGAAAGGAGAGCAATTCAACCAGAAAGCTGTTGGTGCCTCTCATATTAGAGTATGTTTAGGTAACCACACCTCACTTAAGCATCTGTTGCAGTGATTTATTGAGATCCTTTATCTACTTCCTAGCCACAGTTACTGGAATGCCAACATCTGTCCATGTATTTTCCCCCACAGTTACTGTAAAAAAAGCTTTATTCCCTTACAAGCTGTGGCACAGTTCTGTTCTTTCTTTGTTCTGTAAAATTTTCTCAGTATGATTAGTAGAACAATCCTTTCTCTTTCTAAAACACTATCTTTTAAACCAAGTGTGATGAACGATTTTAATCTTTTAAACTGATATGGTTCTTCCTTCCTGAAAAGATGGGCTCAAGAGTTATCAGCTTACTTCTTTAGTAATTTAAGATGTATTCCTGAGACTAAATCTAGATACAGTAACACAATCACTGTTTTCCCGAATTCAACACAGAATCCTCACCATTAATTCAAAAATACCAAGTCTCATCACTTTTAGCTTTAATCTTTAGCTGCCAAAGGACAATGAAGAGCAGTTGGTGCACGTTAGTACATTGACTTCCACTTAGTACATTGACAGTTACCATTTAGTGGAAGGAAGTGCACTGCCTCCTCCCTCAACCATCCCAGTACAATATGTAAGCGGTTGTTCTCCATGCCATTGCCTAGCTGCTATATCAACATCCTGAACCTCTTCAAACAAGTATTTTGGCAGTACCTGGAACAGATGCTGTGCTCTTAAGACTGGTGATTTTCTCTCATCCATGGAGCAGCACCTGGCAACCACAGTCCCGTTGCTAGACTTATTTGTAGTGTTTTGGTACAAGAGATGAAATTTTATTTTCCAGCCTCAGACAAGAGAGAAATGTGTGTGTTTTCTCATTTTATTAGTCATAAATAATTTTATTTTCAAATGCCTACATATATTTAATATCTTTTTAAAATCAGGGGGTTTGTGAAACAGCATGGCTTAAATGACATCTATATTCTGTCCCCTATATATGAGATGCAAACAATGCTTCCTTGGTTTGGTAGTTTTGTTGAGGTCTTTGCAGCTCTGAGTTAATACTGAAACTTCTGAAGAAATGCGAGGGAAAATGTTTTAAAGAAGTAACTACTTATCAAAAATATTTCCAACTATTGAAGAGATGTTTTCGCATATTGAGGAGCATCAACTTTAGTATTCCATTTCTTTTCTCATTCTGTCTCTAAATTCATAAGGACATAATGATGTAAAAATTCTTTTTCCCTCAAATGTACATGGCAAAATCAAAATTCTAATCTGGATTTAGATACAGTAGTGCTGATCCAGCCCCTTTTAGATCAGGTTAGTAATAAAAAGATAACTAATCAGCCAAAAGAAGAAAAAAACCTCTGATCCTTGAACTACTGAAATGATGTGAGTAGGACTATGGTACACTAATGATTTTTTTTTTCCTGTTTTCCCTTGTAGAAAAAAAGATGTTTAAAGTTAATCTGTCTTTAAAATTGTACACATTTTATGTGATTTTACAAACACTTGGCATAAGTTATGTTAAGTAATGCCTTGTAAACATTGAAAGCAAGATTTTTATGTGAAAGAAAAACGTTTTGGGTGTGTTTTTGAGAATAATCTGGCAATTTGTATTGTGGAAGATACCCTGATGACCATGATTCAAAAAAATCAGAATCTACTATTTGGTTTTCCCACAGAAGGATGTTTTCAGATTTCAGTTCTTACACAGTGGAAAGAAAAAATTATGTTCATACTCTAAGATGTTCGGAAAGAGAAAACTAATTGCCAAGACAAATATTTATTTTCAAAGAAACATGTAAATATTTTAAAACTTTTTAGTTGCTCTATGATTCTCTTTTGGTTTACTTTAAGGACACGCTTATGTGTTGTGTTTCCTACATAAAAAATGTTTTTGTTACTTTTTTCTGTATTATTCCTTCTTTAAAGGACAAATGCTGTAACAGACAATCTTTTGCAGGTGTTCTATTTTTCTTGACTCTGACAAAAGCTGCTTTGGAGGTGTGTTTACAATGACTACAACTGCAGAGAGAAGGTTCATTAATCTCAGGAAACGTCTAGATCAACTGGGCTATCGGCAGCCATTGGGAGTGGAGAGTTTACCTTTGGTGGAACATCTTTTTAGGTATTCAAAAGGAGAGTCATTAAAAACATAGTAATCATATCCTTGGGGTTGTTTTATTTTTGACCCATAAGGGAGAATGCTTAGTCTGAAGATTATTTTCAAGCAGTGTTATTTCAGAGTTAACATTCCATTCCTGTGTATGATGAAGTGAGATGGGTTTGCTTAAGTGACGAGAACATCACGAGAACATTAAGTTTAATTTAATTCAGTAGAATTGTTTCTAAGGAACTATGGTCTAGGAATGTGGTGTTGGGTTGATGGCTGGACTTGATGATCTTAGAGGTCTTTTCCAACCTTAATGATTCTATGATAGAAAATTCAACTTCTCTAACCTCATAACAGAGCCAAGAATAGTCACCACTGATATGTGCTTAAAGGACACACCGTTGTAACTGCTTGTATAAAAAATAATCCCTGTTGTCTGTACCATGACTTAAAATAAAACATTCACAGCTCTGGTTTTTATTATCTCATTTGGAGAAGTTTGTTTGCTACTGCTGCTGTTTTTACAGAACATGTAACAGAAGAAAAACACATTTTCAGGTGACCTTCTTAATATCTGTCATTTCATGGCTTTGATATGATTATGGACATAGTAATTTCCATAGTAATCCAGTTATATTTGGCTAAACGTGCAAATGTAGGTATTCTGGTTCTCTTGCTCTCTAGCATCTAATAAAGATGGAAGAACCACAGGCAGGCAGATGTGGAGTAATCTGCCTTCAACTTTTAAGTCTCATTCTGGTGTCTAACAGATCTCTCAGTCACTGACTTTGACGTTTTCACAAAAGTGTTTATAGCTACTTACCACAAATCTCTCTTATGGACCTTCTGATCTCCATGTAAATACCAGTAACCTTCTGGCCTTTTTAATTATTTACTTCAAGTTTCTTCTGAGGTAAGTACTGCTACGTGGTGCTTGGAAGAAAAAAATCACCCTGCCAATTCTGAATATCTCACTTTATGGAGAAAAGAGAGAATTATCAGATGTAAACTCCTGATATGCTTACTAAATATCTTTTTTTTTTTTTTGTATTTATCCTGTCCTTTCCTATTTACTTTTTTAAGTGAATGATTTCTGTGGTTCAGTTTTTCTTTTTTCCTAATGTGGTCTCAGGGAAAGCGTTTTGTTTCTCAGGTCATAATAAATATTTCACCTGCAGTATAAAGGCTGGTAAAATTTCTGACATGTTTGATGCTCCTTTATTCTAGTGACCTGGTTCATACAACTGAGAGCTTGCGCAGTGCAAAGTTGTCTGCTGGAAAAACTGAAAAAGAATGCAGCAATTATGATGTTATTTTGGAACCTTATAAAACGGAAAATGCTAAGCTTACTAGGGAAAATAATGAACTACATTTAGAAATATTAAAACTGAAAGAGCAATCTGATCGTCATATTAAAGGTAATTAAAAATCATGATACTTCTTTTAATCCTTCCATGCCAAAATAACTTGTGGCCAAGTCCTTGATCTGCAGATTCATTCATCTGTACTTATAAGTAAGTGTGAGTGGTTGTTGACTTTTGTGCCTTTAATGAATTAAGACTCGTGCACAGACATTTCTTTTGTAGTTAAAAAGCTTCTGAGGTCCTGCAAATCCTTGCTTTAACCAAACATGAAAATGTTAGCACTTTTTAGCATATACTTTCATGCCTTGAAATGCTACTTTAAAATTTGAAATGAAATACTGCTGTTAAATGTGCTTTTATTTTACAAAGGATTTTTTTTCTGTATAGCATGTATAAATATATATTTTTGTGTTCGTGTGTATATATATATACACACATGTGTATGTATTTGAAAATTTCCTGTTACAGAAAAAGCACATAAGATTCTATTTATGCCTATTTTGGTACTACTAAGAAAAATAATAATGAATAAGCAAGACAATATTGCTTTTTCTCTCCCTCAAAGATTTGAAAGCCTCCTTAAGGAGGGTTGAACATGAAACATCTGACTTGAAATTTCTGAATAACCAATATGTACATAAAATTAAAATGCTGGAAAAAGAAAACAAAGCCAAGACTGAAAAAATTCAGCAGCTTCAGGAGAAGAATCTGCAAGCAGTAGTGCAAACACCTGGTGAGTGTAAATAGTCACAGCTATTTCAACTTTTCTCTGGGCTTTTTTTGGCTCTTCAGAACATAATCTTTTTTTTGTCCTTTAGGAAGGGAAGTTACTACAGTAAAATAACCATCCAATAGGATAACATTACCTTTTGAAAGTTTTCGTTCTGAATTCAGTCTTTTTCTCTGTATGGAAGAAGCTTCATTAGCATATCATTTGTGTTGGGGACAAATTTGAATACAAACAGATATGATAGAAGACCCTTAAGTTAAAACGTGACTGGAAAGTGCTACTAATCAACAGCTATTTTAATTTTTTTTTAATGCTGCACCTAATTTAGTCAGGAGCAGGTTGTTTGATACTTGAATCTTTTTGACAGCTAATTGATGATGTGTGACTAATTCCTAAAAGTAGCAAGACGTAAAATATGTCTACAAATAAATATTCCAACCCTTTGAAAGCTTGGAGTATTTAAAGGGTCTTTTGATAACTTAAAATGTTCTGGACATTACTTTCAGATTAATTTCTTTCTCCACGGTTTCTTTTTTTTTAAGCAAAGGGAAATATTGAGAAGTATTTTGTTAAACTTTGAAATTGGCTTTTTGTTCCAAGTCATTGAATTACATATATATTTTTGGCATCAGAGGGAAATCAATAATAGGTAGTTCGGTGAAATTAAAATTCCTCTCTTTTTCCACGCCTTTCTGCATTTTACATCATTCATTTCAAAGATGCCATTCTTTTGTCTGTCTTTCTGCATACTTGCCCCTTGGTCACCAGTATTCTGGGATTTTTCTATACTACATCATCAAATATTGTAAGTTCTTATTTAATCGTGTGGTGAAGAGTAATTGTTCCCTCTGGAAATAATACTATGTTCTGCTTTCTTATAATATTACCATGCAAGCAAATAACCCACTCTGTTTGATATGCTTATGATATTCATTCACTGAAATGACAATAGGATAGAAAGAAAAAAAAATTACTAAATGATGCACAGGTGAGTTCTTAAATGTGAAAACAAAATATCTTTTGTGATGTTTTAAATTAGCTTTTTTAGTAAGGTAAATTGGTAATAGATTCAACAACTTTGAACTGTAAAATATTTTGGGTCTTAAACACTGGGGAAAATTACTTATACTGAACTTTGCATGTTTTCTTATTGTAGAACTGAACTTTGACAAAACTGACACTAACCTGCAAGAATGGTGTTGTCCAGAGTGTGCAAATTTTATCAGCTTATTACAGTAGGATTAAGATGGTGAAATGTGCCAGCTCAGAAGCAGTGGCGTAAAGAAGACGTTTCACTTTGTATTAAAGATGACGACTCCCTTGCTTTAACTCCAAGTAATAGGCATTTGGGTTTGGGCTTCTAGGTGGCAGAAAAAGGAGCATTCCCTTCAGGCGTCAACGCATGCAGATAGACCAGCCTGTCCCTCCATCAGGTGTTAGTGCCTATCCTGTTCCTCAGCCAGAGGACCCTTATATCGCAGACCTTCTTCAGGTGGCTGATAATCGGTAATCTAAAGAACTTGATTTTGAAGTATAGGTGTTAAATATCTGCAGTGATTCTTCCAACCCCCACCCTCCTTCTGCCTTTCAAATATGCCTCAAACAAAATGGTATTTCATGATTTAAGAGCACTATAGTTCTTAAATAGGATTTTGCTTGGTGACTGACAGTGCTGCCTGTGACAATGTTGCAACGGATATTTAATAAGCTGTTTATTTCCTTAAAGGAATTCACTTAAGATTTCTATACTGGTTTTACTGTTATACCTAATTTTGGATTGGATATTCTGCAAAAAAGCTAGGAGTAATCTTTTGCATAGTAGGAAACTGATTTTTCCTATTTATTTTGGAAGACTTAAATATTCTTGATTTTTGTAATACTATTTTTGGCTTGGGAACCTGTATTATGAAGGGTTCAAGTCAAGTTTTTTTTTTTTTCTTATTTAGAATATATCTGTAGAGAGTTTACATGGCAAGGTGTTGGCAGTGGGGTACTGTAGGGGTGGCCTCTCTAAGAAGAGACTGGGGCTACCCTGTGCTGGACACAGCCGTTTCTACCTGGCTTTAAAACAGACCCATCACAGGTCACATCTGAGCCCATCAGCCAAGCTGGCTCCCTGGTGAAAATGTATGTAAGAAAGGGTGAAAAAAACAATGCCGCGCAGCAGCAGTGAGAGGGAGGAGTAAGAAAAATATGAGAGAAACTACACTGCGAACACCAAGGTTGGTGAAGGAGGAGGGGGTGGAGCAGAAACTCCTCTGCAGCCCATGGAGAAGGCCATGGTAAGGCAGGTTGTCCGTGCAGCCTGTGGAGAGCACCACATCAGAGCAGATATCCACATTGCAGCCCATGGAGGACCACGTGCTGGAGCAAGTGGATATGCCCTGAAGAAAGCTGTGACTTGTGGAGCAGGCTCCTGGCAAGAACTGCAGCTCATGGAGAGGATCCCATGCAGGAGCAGGTTTTCTGGCAGGAGCTGTGGCCCGTGAGGGACCCACACTTGGAGCAGTCTGTTCCTGAAGGACAGGATGTGGAGATGGCCCATGCTGGAGCAGTTCATGAAGGACTGTATCCTGTGGGAGGAACCCCACGCTGGAATAGGGAAACAGTGTGAGGAGGAAGGAGCACCAAAGCCGAAGTATTATGAACTGACCAGAGCTCCCACTCCCCATCCCTGCTGCACCACATGGGGTAGAGGGGAAGTATAAGAGTTGGAAGTGAAGCAGTGAAGTTGAACTTGGGAAAAAATGGAGGGTGGGAGGAAGGTGGCTTTAGTTTGTCTTTGTTTCTCACCATCCTATTCTATTTTTAATTGATGATAAAGTAATCTTTCCCAAGTTGAGTCTGTATTTTGGTTGTGACTCTAACTGGTAAATGATGTCCCTGTCCCTCTCTTGACCCATGAGCTTTTTCATCTTATTTTCTCCCCCATCCTGTTGAGGAGGGGGAGTGAGAGAGCAGCTGGGTGGGGGTCTGACAGCCAGCCAAGGTCAGTTCGCTACAGTATCTCAAACAATGGCTTCTGCATTAATATTTTGTATGAGCAAAATTATTTTTTGTGAAATATTTACATTCCAGAGCAAAGAGGAATTACTAATATCGAATTGTTGTATACATATGATTCTTCCATGAATCCACATAAACAGTGTATTGCTACGTTTCAGAATTCATGAACTTCAGTCAGAAGTAACAGAGCTACAGGAAAAACTGGAGATATCTGAACGTGGAATGAAAAATTATAGCAAACAGGTATGTTTACAGATTATTTTTTTAATTATTATTATTTGGCTGTAGCAGCCATTGCAGTGGTCTTGATTATAATTTCTATTTTAACCTCATTGGGAAATCATCGTAGGGCTTGTGAAATACAATTTTTCTAACTTGCCTAGGTTGAGCTATTTCTCTCCTCTTCTTTGGAGACAGCAGCAATGATAAAATACTTGCCTGTGGCTTTTGCTGACACATTTTGTGTATTAAAATGACATTAAATAAGCTAAACTTGGCGTTCATAAGTAGAATTTGTGTATGTCTGACTTCTTTTAATGCAGAAGCATTAGCTGGTCCAAAACAGTAATTTGATCTACAGGTGTCTTAGGACAATTTTTTTCACTGTTTGGACTGGTTATGTTTTTTTGAGTTTTTGATTTTTGAAAGTTAATTTACGAACAACAGATTTTACAATATTTTCATTAAAGTGGATTGATAAGATACCTGTAATTTTTAAGTGAGGGAATTGCATCAATTTTTCATATGTTGTTATATCTTTCAATATCTGGAGATTAGTGGAATCATCCTCTTCCCCCCCGCCCCAACCCCCCATACACCCCATCTTGGTTTTCCTCTTCCGGTATTCCCTGGTTTTCAGTGACTGAAATAGTCACTGAATTAGCTGATTTAAAAGCTTCTCCCCCAAATTTAAATGCTAGTCTTGGATGGCTAATTTGCAATATTCATTAACATCACTTTAAATGAAGATTTTTTAGTTCCTGTTCAAGAAAATAATCTAGTAGGAATTGTTTCAGATTTTTTATTTTTTTTTTCATAAATTCTGTTTGATTCAATTTTCTTTCAAAGAAATAAAATTTCTTTCAGAATAATCCAGAATTAAAGAAAACGGATATTAAAGATTAAAATTGCATTATTAGATACATATCTTTTTTACTGAATGTTATGTAGGTATTTATTTGAAAAAAGGTTCTATTAAATGGAAGCGAGATACCAAAGAACTTCTTTTTTTCCCCCCCTCAAAGGTTGAGCTAAGAGACAAAGAAATAGAGCGCCTTATGCTAGCATTGGATGGTGGGCGTACTCATGAGGTTATCTCTCTGGAATCAAGAAGTAAAAGTAATGAGAAGCTTATTTCCCATTTGAATTTGCAGGTAATGGAATTATTGCTGTTGTTTAATCAAAACTAAAAATACTAGCAATCTAAAACCCACAAAACTTCTAGCTCTTCAAAAAATCACTATTAGATATAAAATAAATCAATTTAACTTGCGTTGCTTTTTAGGTGGCAGCATTCCTTGTCTAAGGAAATTTCATTTCTTGTTTTAGAAGTCTGTTAGAATGGTTTTGGTGAAGAATTCTATGAACTCACTTCTATATATAGTAATGTTAATTTGAGAGTATTCAGAAAATTTCTGTACGTTACAGTGTTTTCACCAAGTTTGAAAGTACTAATTTTTTTCCTTTTGTACATACCATTTATGTTTTAGGAACTAACAATGGTATATGTACTCAGGATAAGGAGTAGTCCTACAGATAATCCCATCAGAACGTGGGCAAACTTCCTCATTGAATTCAAATGGTCCCCACCTTTACTCCAACATAGGATTGCAAGGAAAAGATAAGCTTAGGATAAATGTTTGTGTTTACTGTGCATATTAGCATGCATTTAATATTGGTCTCGGAATGAGGACTTTATAAAATAATACACGACAGGCTGGAGTACAGATTAAGTAAAGCCCATCTCTGGATTTATACCATCAATTCTCGGTTTTTCCAACTGAGTTTTATATACTGATTGTGCACAATGTACAGTGGTGTGAAAGCCACTTAGCTTAGATTCAGTGCTGGAAAAATACAGAATAAGCTATGATTTGGAAGCAGTTCAGTGATCCTGAATTAGTAAGTCATGCTGAACACAAACTGATTTTACAGAGAGTGAGCCCAGAGCTGCATAAAGCTGGTTTTAGGCCACCATGACTACTTGCTTAGGCTCAGTGCCAATATACCACTTCTATTCTCTGACAATAGATGGATGGATGGATATCTCTATGAAGTAGTATTCATGACTATGAGAAGGCTCAGACTCTTCTGTGTCTACAGTAATACTTCTTTCTGGAGTTTGAGGAAAGTTGTGTGGAGATGGAAGTGGAGCACCTCTGTTATCTTGAATGTTTCAAGACACTCCAGGCTCCCATTTTCCTGGGTAGTGTAACCTATCGTGTATATATTTTTTTAATTCCTACTCTACATCCCTGCGTCTCTTCCTTTACTTTCAGGGAAAGGTATGCTGGGAAAAAGAATGTCTGTAGAGTGGGATTTCTGAGGATGTTGTGTTTAAGGTGCTGAGATATGTTGGGTGCAAGATAGGTTTTGGGAATCTGATCTGTAAAGTATCACTTTCATGAAGGAGTAACAGTGAGACTAAGACTAGCAATTATACAACAAAGGTGGAGGGAAGAACGTGTCCTTGTATCTTAAAAAATTTAGGGAAAGTCCAAGTACACTGGGAGTACCAGACTGGTGCCCAAGACAGGTTTCTGTACAGATCTCTGCTTTTCAGTACTTTGTTTTTTAGAATAAACCTCAGGTTTTGGAGACTAGATAAAGAACAATGTAGTAATGAATTCCTTCGTCTTGAACCTTTGTAAAATCATATTTTTTTCATGTTGTTAAACATTAAGTTCTAAAAATAGAAAATCTTGCCATTTTTTAACAGGACGTCCCTTTTTTACGATGGATATAGAGATACAGTATTCCAGAAGATTGGGAAGAACTTTTGCTACCTGGTTTAACAATACATATTAATGTTTTAATGGAAAATATCTTTCAGGTTGAATACCTTCAGCAAACAAATAAAGAACTTGAAAATCGCATTCAAGACCTCTTGGACACTAAACAAAATGTGACTAGTGAGGTAGTGCATTTAAGCAATAAAAATGAAGAACTGTGTCAAGAACTGAATGAAATAGACCACTTGGCACAGCAGTTGGAAAGACACAAGGAAATTGTGCTCGAGACCGCAGATAAGGAAATAGGAGAAGCAAAGGTAATCACTAATGTGTTACCATGTGAAAGATCTGCTCAGCTCTTAGGTGGCTTTATATCTTTTAATTCCAACAAATGACCAATCAGCTTGTAAAAGAAGATCAAATTTTTTTTACAGTTTACTTAATATTATACAGAACTTCTCACTAAAAGATGATTAATCACAGCAATTTTGTGTCTCCTGTATTAGGTGAGATGAATTTAGTTAAGAGGAAATAGTCTTCCTTTTTCTGTTAGCTTAGTATGAAATAAAATTCTGAGATACTTACAACTATTGATAGGTAATAGGTATTTGCAACAGTGATGCCTGTGTTTGGAGGGTCTTTTTTCTATGAGGAGTCACAGAATCACAGAATGGCAGGGGTTGGAAGGGACTTCTGGAGATCATCTTGTCCAATCCCCCTGCTTGAGCAGGGGGCACAGAACGCATCCAGGGAGGTGTTGAATATTTCCAGGGAAGGAGACTCCACAACGTCCCTGGGCAGCCTGTGCCACTGCTCTGGCACCCTCACAGGAAAGAAGTGTTTCCTCATATTGAGGTGGAACTTCCTTTGTTCCAACTTGTGCCCATCGTCCCTTGCCCTGTCGTTGGGCACCACTGGAAAGAAGCTGGCCCCATCCTCTTGACACCCACCCTTTAGATATTTATAAGCATTGATAAGATCCCCCCCAGTCTTCTCTTGTCCAGGCTGAACAAACCCGGGTGTCTTAGCCTTTCCTCATAAGGGAGATGCTCCAGTCCCCTGATCATCTTCATAGCTCTCCGCTGGACTTGCTCCAGTAGTTCCCTGTCTTTCTTGAACTGGGGAGCCCAGAACCTCTTGTGCACCAAAAGAGCATGGGTGTGTATACCACAGATTTTTTGTGCTTTCAATTCATAGGAGATTTACTACTGGAAATTTAGCAGATTACAAGGAACTACTTATATTTCATTTCTTACAAAAATAGTCTGTTTCCTTAAGTTTTTTGTAACAAAGGAATTGTCATTTTGAATATGTAACTTTTAACATATAGGTTAATTTTGGTTGATAGAAAGAAATTGAAAGAAAACACAGTGAAATACAGGACCTTGAAGAAACAATAACAAAGCTTAAATCAGTAAGTAAAAATACTTTCATTTCTTGTTTGTAGCATTTTCATACTGTCACCCACACAATTCTTCCATTTATTATAAAAACTAACAATTTAACAATAGAATTTTTATAATACCCCAAAACTCTACTGTAATACATTACTGATTAATAAATGAAAGAGCTATAGAAGCTGCATCATATTGTTGCAAAAATAAACTAAAAGACATCTCTCTATACAGTAGGGTTGACTACATCCTTATTGTACATTTCCTTGTTTCTGCTATCTGAAGTTGTAATTTCTGTGACATAATTGTTTTTACCACAAATGAGTTATGACATCCAAGAGGATTTTCTTCATTTAGAAACTACTTGTCTCCTAATCAGCATGTTAATAATTGTGCAATACTTGGCTCAGTCGGAAACAAAGCATAGTAGCCCAGATGGAAAACATCACTGTTATCAATTCCTTGAAGTTCAAACTCTTTCTAGCATATAGCAAGATGTGTATTAGTTGAGTACAGTCTTTTCTTTTAGTGTTTCTAAGGAACTTGAAAATACAAAAATATTTCATTTTCAGGGCACCGGATTATAGGAAGGACATGCCAAATGGCATTTGATTAGCTGCAGGGTTGGGTTGACTGTGATGCTGTATTGTGATGTACTTTAACACCAATGGTGTTACTAAATGCCATTAAAAATTACTTCTTGCTTTAGTTATTAATTTTTTCTGTGTTTGTACCTGCTATCCTTCTGGTTGGTTTACAGAATTAAACAAGGGTTAATCTTGCTTGTTTTGTTACTGATTGCAAACTGTGTCAAAAGTAATGTTTTCTTTGATGTAATAAAAGGTAGTATAAAAACAATGATGACCTCTTACAAATGTTAAAGCATTAAACACCCAGGTTAAACAGAAGTAAACAGCGTTGAATATTAAAAGTTTAACAAAACATTATATATTTTTTTCCTAATGTCCCTATTGGCACTTATAATTTTTGTAATAATACTTGTTACTTTAGGAGTTGTGCTCATGTCGTAAGGAGAATGAGAGACTGAGTGAAGAACTCTTTGGAAAAACAGATGATAAAGAGAACCTTGAAGTGTTGTTAAACCAGCTTGAACAAGAGAAACAAAGGCTGACAGAAAAAACAGAGAGCTTAGAATTAAGAGGTAAATCATTAAATGTAGATTGCTGTAAATTATCTTCCTATAATTTTTAAAATATAAAACCTTACCTAGTTAAGGTACAGTTAATAATACTAGAAGACTTGATATATGTAAATTAAGAGAAGACTGTAGACCTTCAGTGAGGACTGAAGTGAAAACTTGCCATGGAAACGTGTTTTCATTCTGTATGTGAGAACTGAGCGTTGAGCTTTTTACTGTAATCCCACAGGACATCATAATACTAACACCATGGCAGTTTCATACAAAATAATTTCTTTTGTTCAAGACTCTTTATTCTCTGTCTTCCTGACTGAGTGAATTCAGACTGTGTTTCTTGAGAGCTTTATCCAGTTGAATCTTGAAAACCTCCAGGGCTGGAGTTTCCACAACATCTCGAAGCAACCCATTCCAATGTTTGTTTATCCTCAGAGTAAAAATTTTTTTCCCTGTATTGCTTGTAATTGCCCGTTGCAATTAATCACCACTGTTCCTTCTTTACCTCCTGTCCACATCTGTGAAGAAACTGGCTCCATGTTATCTATAACCCTCTCTTGGTATTGTCAGTCTGCTCTTGGGTCCCCAGCTCTTCTCCAGGCTGCACAAGCCCCGTTCCTTCAGCCATTCCCCACAGGGCAAGTATTCTGCTCCCTGACCAGTTTGGAGGGCCTCCCCTGGACTCATTCATGTTTATCAACGTCTGTATTGTACTAGTGGGGACAAAACTGAACACAGTATTGTAAATGTGATCTAATGAGTGCTCAGTAAAGGGGAATAATCACATGCATCAGTCTGTGTCTCCATTGATACAGCCCAATATGCTGTTAGGCCTCTATCAGTTTCAAAGCACGATACTCACTCGTATTTAGCCTACTGTCAGCTGGGAGTCCTACATCCTTTTCAGCAGATTTGCTGCCCAGATGGTTGCTGGGAATTAGTCCATCCCAAATGCAAATGGCTTTGTGGAAATTCATGAGGTTCCTGTACAGTTGTTTTTATTTCTTTTTCTGCAGAACGAGAACTTGTCCTAGAAATAGAAAGAATGAGATTAGAATGTGGTATAGCCCTAGGAGACAAATCTCCATCTCGTCTGGATGCATTTGTAAAGACTCTAGAAGATGACAGAGATTATTATAAGCGAGAATTAGAATATCTTCAGAAAATGATAAAACGAAGGCCTAGCCCAAGCCGTAGGACTCCAGAGAAGGTAAAGTTCCTGCTGTCAAGACAAGCTGAAAAAACAATGGAAATACGGTAGAACCATTTAAGGAGATATCAAATATATTTTCAAATTCAGTGCAGTAAGTAACTGTGTCAGTTTTTAAAATTATATTCTTAACATAAAAAAATTAACTGAGAGAAACTCCAGTGAACTTGCATTTTATTTTGCTATTCACATTTTAGAGTAACATACTGATTATTGATCAGTTTATTTGAAATAAATAGAACTAGATGATAAACAGAAAAAGGTTGAAATCTTATTGTTAGCTGTTTTGCTTTTTCTCCTTAACAGTTAGTTCTTGTTGTTTAAATTATACCACCAATGCCAGACTTTTTCTTGCAATTAAAATTTATTATGTATGTGGTTTTCATGTATTAATACTACTGTGAGATCTTTATCTTTTTTGTATTAATTACCAAAATATTTTAATTAGTTTATTTCAACATAAATTTTATTAATCACTTTGCAGAGTGAAGATCTTAGATTCATCACCAGAGAAAGAGATGAGCTACGGTCCATGTTAGACAGATTTGAAAAACATATGATAGAAATTCAATCTAATGTCAAATTATTGACTGCAGAAAGAGATAGGTTAAATGTTCTGTATGAGCAGGTAAGAGGATATTGTTTATAATTGGCACTGAAATAACATAAACACTTGTTGTACTCTTGCTTATTTAAAATGAAAAAACTCCCCTCTAAAACAGAACTTGAGGATTATAGACCTACTAAAATACAACCAAGAATAATAAAATATATACCTATTTTTATTACGTGTTAATAAAATTATGTATTCCAAATCTAGTGTATTAACTTCAAAGCCATTTTAACTTACTAGCATTCAGAAGTGAGAAAGATCAGGGAAAAAAAAAAAAATCAGTAGAATGCATGAGAAAGTTGGGTAAGGATACAGGCTAGAAAGCAAGGAGGAAGTAGTAGTTACCTGATAAGAAAACAGAGTGAAGTTAGGCTATACTTGGAGCAGTAGAAGGATGGTGAGTGCATTGACAGTATAAGTTGTCATGCCACTGTGTGATTTAGGGAATATATTGTAGTTATCTAGGGAAAATAAGACTGTAACAGCACTTCTGTTGTACTAACAGCATTGAAACTTTCTATTTTTTCAGTGTATACACTGTATTAATTGCAATCCACATATGCTAACAAATGATAATCTTTTAAAGTCTCAGGTTGAATTGAACAGGATGAGAAGAGAAGCAAAACACAGTTTAATTTCTCAAAGTCACATGGAAGAAGAAAGAGACATTGCACTGACTGACTTTAGAAGACTGATGGCAGAAAAAGAAAGCCTCAGAGAAAAATTGAAGGTGAAGTTTTATAACTTCATTGATTACTGTTAGGTGGCATATAGGGAAGGCCGTGTTTTTGTCTGTCTGAGTTCCTCTTTTCAGTAACTTTGAACTTACCTGATTTCAAACTCACTTGAAAGACCTTGATGAATTGTCTGAATTATCCTTTTAAACTCAGTCCTAGGTGGGGACGGGGGAAGAGGAACATGCTTTAAGTGTCTGAGGGCAAGCATGGCATCACCTTGTGTGAAGAACCTAGATATGAAGCCCCAACCACAGAATATTTTTGTGTGTATGCACTAATTCAGAGATGCTTGTGTGTCACATGTGGTTCTTGTCCCACAAACTGGGGACTTTGTGGACTTATTCATATTAACTAATTTTTAGTTATTGCAGTTTGTAGCAGAGTATATTTTAAATGGCATATAACTGAACCATCAAACATAAATTCATAGCAATCCAAGTTTCATTATTTTTAACCTTTAAAAATATATTTGTTCATGCAATAATTTTCCTGTTACTCTGACCTTTGATGTCTGGTACTGATGTGCATTAATGTCTTACTTGGTTGTAGTCAAGAGTATGTGATTTCAGGGGTTTCCCTGACTGCTTTATTGGGTCATTAATATAATGTATACAGGTTTTTAAAATGTCCTGAAAATTCAGAAATTTAATCTAATATTAATGGACTGATCCAAAGACAGCATATGTCAAGATTGACTGTATGATGAACATTTCTATAGTTTGACTTACTACCACAAAACCAGAGAACTGAACGGTATCTGAATGCAGTGGCAGTAGCTCTGACCTTTTTGTTTAAACCATGTGCCTGCAGTGGAAGAGATGTGCTTCCAGCTCCATCCTTTCTTCTTGTAGGTGAATACGAACCTTTTGTATGTGTGCCACTTTTAAATACCTGTACAGAAACACTTATCTCAGGGTTTTTTTAGGAAGTTTGAGAGTTTGTTTAATAATTTTGCTGTGCTTACGCACAGAAGTCAGAGAACAGACAAATTGTTCAAAAACATTTCTTCCTACACTTGGAGAAAGACTAGCTAGCTTTGTAATCTGTCTTACATTTCCTATTAATGATAATTTCATAAATTAATTTCAAACAACTTAGGACAGTAAGCTTTACATGCTTGCAACCTTTCATATTGCCCTGTAGCTCAGTAATCTTTCTACAACAACTTACAAATATTAATTTGGTTGGGACTGAATATAAATATACTTTTTCTTATAAACAAAACAAAACCCAGCAACCAAAAACCAAAACCAAACTCAGTGATGTTACATTGAACTGCAGTGGTGTACTTTCAGCTAATGCTCTGTAGTTTTATAGAGAGAACCTTGCATTTGGTCATGCATCTAAGAATGTAGAGCAATGTTTTCTTAAACATTAAGCTTAAATTTCTGTAGCTAAAACTAAAAATGTGTATCTTATGACATGTAATTCTATATTTCTATCTCAGGTTCAGCAAGAAGCAGCTAACCTTGAAAAATCAAACATGCAACATGATATTTCAGAACTGGAGAAAAATATTCAAGGAGTAAGTGCATTTTTAGGAATTAAAATTTTATTACTTTTAAAATAGGATAGATTTTTTCAAGCAATTAATTTTGTTAGCTGTTTTCAACTTAAATTTATTTAAAAGCCAAGTTGTGATAGTTTTCTACACAATAACATGCTTAGTTATTTTTTTAAAATTGCAGATTGAAATGGACAGATGTGAACTAAGGACTACAGTTGCTATCCTGAAAGAAAGAATAAGCTCTCTGGAAAATGAATTAAAAATGAAGTGCAGTAAACTTGCCCAGACATCTGATGAGTCTTCTCAATTTAAAGCTGAGATTTGCTCACTTCAGTAAGTCTAATATGAAATGTGGTGGTCTTTTACAGATGCTAACATAATTTTGTTCGTTCTATGACGGTATAGCAGAGTTGAGTTCCTGGGAAAGGCCATAAAACGTTTTCAAAATCACTTGGTGCTGTTTTTGTCTCTAAGAAAAAGTAAATATGAGTAAGGAAAGTGCTGTGGTGGCTTTTCACAGCAAGCTCCTCCTGGACTTATTTGATGACCAGATATACTGATAGTTTTTATGTCTAATTGTGAATTAAAATTTTCTCCTCCTTACAGAATTGTTTCCCCAAAAAACCATGTTCTCCGCTTATGAATGTAGTGGAACAGAAAATTTCTGAAAGGATTTCTAGATGCTGCTTGTTAAAAGGAAGACAGATGCCTTTGCAAACTGCAGCAGTAGGACCAAATTGTGCCGGTGTTGTCAGTAATACTGAAAATTTTATGCCAAGCATTAGGCATTGATATTCCATAACTGAGTGGTTCATGGAGAGTCATTCTGTAATGGCATTTTACCTGAACTGTTTTTCTTGTGCCACTCTTTCGTATGTTAATACTATCACGCACATACTACTATTTTGAGAGTTGACTGACATCTTAGAATCCGTAGACACTGCCTGTGAGGATTTAACTATGTCAAACGTCAATTGTCAATGGCCAAATATACTGTGGGGTAGCTGTCAATTTGGTTGTTTCTTAAAATGTGGTGTGGCTGATAATCACTGCTATAAGTTACATATCAAAATCTGCATAAAGCAAAGAGTCAAAAGACACAAATAATGAGTTACGTACTTAAGAGTAACGGAAATCAGAGGAAGTGAATGTTTCAGATCATCATGGTGGTTCAACTGAGATTCCACTGCTCTGTTTTGGAATGGTGTTGAGCTGGACTTGCTGCTGGGGTCCAGAGCAACCAAGCAGCGTTGGCCTCAGCAATCCTTGATAGTCTTCCCTCTCCCAGAGAGGGAGGGAGAGAACTGGTTAGTGTGACACACCCCTATTGTGAGGTTACACTGGAACTGTTCCAGCACTTCAGGCAGCTTAAAAGCCATAAGCTGATGACCCTGAATAGGTCCCAAACTTCTTTCAACCGTATACCGATTTTTGCAGGCTCTTAAATGACCAACTTCAGAGGTCTGTTGAAGACTTACAGCACCGATTGTCCCTCAAAAAGGATGAACTGCAGTCAGCTCAAGAAGAAATTGTAAAGCTAGAGGAGAAAATAGGTAATCACTGGTTATTTTTATGCTTATTTCCCGTTTCTAAAATAGAAAGTACTTACCCTTTTATTTATAGATAGGTTAAACCAGAGGAGCACTTCACAAGATGAAGCAGTCAATGTACTTAGAAGTACTATTACTGTATTGGACAAAGAAAAGGACAGTCTTCAAGAAACCGTAGATGAAAAAACAGAAAGAATTGCATGCTTAGATGACAACTTAGCTAACAAGGTATGTGCAGTACAAGTACTACTTTGCAGTCCATCTGGGGATTTTTAAAGCAGTTATATTTTAGGAAGATGTTTTGGCTTGATGACAAAGCCTGTGTGGAGCTCTAGGCATCACATAAGTGCTATGTTTGGACCTAGCCAATACCAAGAGTCATTTGCCAACTCAATAGCTTTTTAATTGTGACTATGAATATTAGTGTATTCCTGAAACTCCAAGAAAATATAGTAGTATGTTTTGCATTTTGCACTTGGAGATATTTTTTGAGATATAACGTTCTAGCCTGAGGTGACAAACTCTATAGCTGACTTTCTGATAATCTTTCTGAGTGAAGAAAAGCAGCTTGGGAATTTGAATGTGCAAAGATGCAATTACTTGTTGGTGAAGGGTTGAAATAAAGGTTTAAATGAACTTGAAGTATCCTGTTTGTATTGCGAAACAGATTGTGAAGTATTGAACTTTAATTTGAAGTGTTCTGTTATGTTGCAATATGATGATACCTAATACAACTTTTGCTTTTATTTTCATAGGAAAAAACAATTACTCATTTACGTCTAACCCTCTCTGAGCTGGAGTCCTCAACAGAGTAAGTAAAGACTAGGATTCCTTGTCAGTGGTTTTATTTTATCTAGTGGTTTTAAAGTGAAAGTAGATGGCTATTTTAGTTATGTTGGTGAAATTGAGTTAATTCTCTTTAAGTCAGGTAAAGGAGTGCACTGTGCTGAGAAAGATGTACACAACTTTCGAAGAGACTTCCCTTACAATTATGTTGCAGACTGCTGAGATACTGTTAAGAGAGCCATTAACAATTGTTTGTCTATATTTTGCTAAATTGGTAATGTTTCTTAATTCTCAGTTAAGAAATGGCTTTTTAGTATTCTAAGTACTCCCAGCTAAAACTCAGAGCTGAACTCTTAGTTATCAGCAAGCTAATTCTTCCAACTTAAGCTATCAGTACAGTCTTAATTAAAATATATTTATGTAGTTTTTAGCTGGGCTTCATCTGATCTTTCCTTCTTGCCTCTTTTTAAGAATGAATTTTAAAACTATAGCTTTTTAAAAGAAAACATTTAAATACTGATATTTAAACATCTGAAGACCAGTGTAACTGAATATTTGGTACATTGCATTAAGTATCTGTGGCACAAAACTAATGCAAAAGTTTACTTAAATCCAGACATATTTGTATTTCTACTTTTTTGTTTAACCTCTTCCTTTCTCTTTTGATTGTCTTTTCAAGTGTAAGCTGTCTGTCGTCTTCCTTTATAATTTATAAAATACACAATGGCTCGCATATTGTAACCACTATCAAACACTGATAAACATAAGTATCTGTAATTGCTGTTTGCATAAGATACATCTTACCAGATACATCTTTCAAGGTTGAAGATTAATTCAGCTCATTTGTGCATATTGACGTTTGACATCCTTAGCTTATGTATATGTTTAGGCTCAGTTTGTCAGGTTTCAGAGAAAAAGAATTTTACCTTTTTAAAGAAAAAAAGCTTTTGCACATCCCAAATCCACGACTGATCATTTCTATATGGTATAAGACTTAAGTAAGATTTTCACTTGATAGCCATATGAAAGACATACTAAGCAACAGAGACCGTGAGATATCTAGCTTACATCGGCAGCTTGATACATCCCACGCAGAGCTTGCAGAAACAGGAAGAGTAAAGGAAATGGCTCTGAAAGAAAACAGACGATTGCAAGATGACCTAGCTACAATGGCCAGAGAAAACCAGGTATGAAGGCAGTATATAATACTGAAGTATTAAACTATTGCTTGCTTATGTATAGTGGTACATCAAAACTGTTATATCCTCAATTGTGATTTGATATGTTTAATTATTGGTGTTTCTTGAACACTGGGATATTAAAAATGACTGGGCAGAAATTGTGAAAGCAATTACTTTACATACTTAAGCATACTCAAGACAGTGGGGGAGTAGTAGACAAGCATTCATTTTAGTCACCTTTCCCTAGATTAAAAAAGGAATCTAAATAAAATAAGTCTAGGACATAATTGTTTATACTATAATGAAATTATGTTAGTTGGTTATATCACTTGGTAGTTGGTATTTAATTGTAAAAAAATGGGTTTTATTATCTGCGGACCAGGGATTATTGAGATAGAGCAAGAACCACAAAAGCAGATATCAGGTTATTAGTCACATGACAGCGAGAGGGAGGAGACTGCTGGCACATCTGAATTTGTTCTGGTGCATAGTGATTCATTAGTTTCATCTCCCTAGTTTCCATGAAGTATTGGATGTACTGAGTAAGGTATGCCATGTTTTGAGATTAGAATGTTTTGGAATCTGGATTTTAATGTTTGTCTTCTGTGAGCCTTGGTAATGGTGGCTGTAAAGCAGTATTGACAGGTTTTTAATTTCCAGTTCTGGCAAGGTTAATTTCCATTCATGTGTGGTGCTCTGCAAGAACTTTGCTTTTCCTGATAGATTGGGAAAGGTTAATGTTGGGGAGAAAACAGGAGAGGGCTTAAAAGCTGCAAGGCAGAAGGATTGAAGAAAACCTATTTTTAAGGTATGATAGTCGTGAATAGTCTGAATTTGTTTCCTGATTTCAGGAAAGGATAAGGATGCACAGTCGATGGGAATAGGAGGGGTTCCCTTTCCATTGTGTCAAGGTTGTGTGGGGTTTTTAGATGGTGAATTCAAAGGTGCCATCTGTTCCCCTGGAGAAATGTTCTTACTGGGTTGTATTTGCAATGGTAAGGTAGTATGCTAATGGTAAGGTAAGGTGAGGTGGTATCTTAGGGTTCAGCTCTATATTGTAGCTATTTTTTGGGGGGGGGGGGTTTGTTTGTGGAGATTCTGTCCAGGTACTTTCGCTGCTTGCAGAGTTTTGTTAGATATTTTTATTTGTATTAGTTTTATATGATTTCATAGTTTCTTACTGTCTAGTAGTTTACAGTCATAATGTACCTCCTTGCTAACAGCTAACCAGTCAGTAGCTTTAGGCCAAAAAGCAGGTGGGAAGTGGGTTATGATTGCCGAGTGGACTCAGAGTTGGTTCATGTGTATCCATGGTCAGCTTTCCAGTTGGGAGGTATACAGTCCCTCTCAGCTGCTGATAGTTAAATATATTTCCTTGTGTAGTGCATGCTATAAAGGCATGTCTTAAACTTACATCAGTTACAGAATCAAAGTTGAAATAAAATTTTAATGCCTTGAGGAATTACCTATTTCTGTAAGGTATTGTCAAATATTTTATCGAAAGATGAGCTATCTCAAGTTGATGGGTAGGTTAAATAAAAGTTTTGCAAAACACAAATAGTTGAGAGATTCAGTGAATTAAACTGTTTGATTATCAGTATTATTCTTGTGGAATCTTCATCTTGAGATGTTCTCCAGGGATCTGCAAGTTAAACCAGCCACTGGTGTGTAAGGCTCACTGTTTCAACAGCGTAAGGGGCTTATATACTTATGTCCATTTGCACTCTTCTCAATCATCATTGCTCTATTTCTTCTTGGAATTCTCTGGATCTGGGATCCATGGCTTGGAGAGCCTGAAGTGCATTTGGTCTTGTTAATCCCTCACATAGTTTGAGGAATAATGAGTTGGTTTTGTGCACCAGCTGGTTACTGCTGACCAAAAGCCTCCCAACTCCCAGTGCATGATGTGGATGTCCCTGTACAATAAAATGTGTATATAGAAAATATATAACAAAAATATCCAGTGTTTTATGGGGCAAGTAACACTTTTTTATTGGGCTAAACATTGGAAAGACTACATAGAGAATATGTGAATGTGATTTTAAGAGGTAGCCCAGAATTCTGTTGCAACTCACTGCATTCAATTTATACAGCAAATACAACTATTGCAGCTCATTGTGAGGCTCAAATGCTTTGTACAGTTTTGATGCTGAGATACAAATATTTGTCTGAATTCACTATCAATGCCAACACTAAAAATAGTCAGGGCCTTGTTAGGTAAACAGTTTATTCCAGTTCTCCTCAGCCAACCCGGCTGAGTCTGAGGCTAGAAAATAAAATATAGCAAGATGTTTTAAGTAGGTGACGTAGTACGCTGAATAGTTCTTGCAAAACCTATGGCACAACACATAGATGTGTGGCTGTATTATTGAAATTAGAGATGCCATTCACAGGTATCTAATAAGATGAAACATTAAATATTATCATAAACTGATGACTAAAGCTTTCCCAGTGTGCTTGGGAAGGCTACCTCAGAGACAAGCAGGCTGATTTCAGCATATGCTAAATAAGGCATATAGTAAAAAGGCTGCTGTTAATGAATATCAGTATAGCACAAAAGAAGAAGGGAAAGAAATACGGCAGTGTGCCCTATTTTCCCCACATTTAATAGTGGGGATAGAAGCAGATACTTGCCTTTTCAGCTCTCTGGGCTAGAGGACTCAGAGAAGAGCAAGAGCTGAACGTGAGGGGACCAGAGTTAGGACTTCCAACATCTCTAACAAACTCCATGGTCTATTTTTGATGTCTAAATATGAACTTAATGCTTTTAGTTATTTTATCTTGCAATTCTATTTTCTTTTTGTTATAGAGTTGACAGTGACACAGTGATACAAAACTTTCCTTCAGTCAGGGATAGCGAATCTTAAGGCTAGAAAAATCCCAGCTCCCAAACATCTGTATGTTGCATTTCTAAAGATCGGTAGGGTGTGTCATGAGGGAAGCTGCAGATTTTATGAACTGGTATGATATTCATTGTTTTCTGGGATTATTCTTGCCTGGAAAATTCTTTGGTATATCTAAGGTAATAGGGGATATTTCTGAACCCTACAAATCCCAAAGAGCTTTGACTGAATTATTAAAAGTAGAGTAGAGTAAGATCTAGGGCGTATACAATTACTTTGATTTAGTCTGATACAGTAATATATAGCGATTAATATACTCTAATGCACTGTTTTGCCTTTATGAAATCTCTTTAGGCTATCAGTGCTGAGCTTGAAGATGCAATACGTGAAAAAGAAGAAATGAAAACCAGGGTTCATAATTATATAACTGAAGTTTCCAGATTTGAGACCTTAATGGCTTCAAAGGTAAAAATATAATCTGTAGGCAGTCATTACTGTTTTCAATAAATCCATTGATTTTAAAGTATAACACATTCTCATTAGGATATAATAAGCAAATTAAGAAATGTATGTTTTGAGTCCTGGTCTCCCTGCCTGGCCCATTTCCTTCTTTTATTCCACCCTCCCCACCCCCCCGCCCCTTTCTTCTGCAGTGTTTCAAGGTAGTAGTGGATTCATATAAAACTTTATTAGTTCTGAAGCACTAATAAATTCTGGCACATCACAATTTCATTGATTATGTTTCAGTTGGCCATAACGCTGGAAAATGACAAATCATGCTTGAGTGTTGTTTTGCTTTTTGAGTTTTGACAAGGCAACTAGTAAAATATCTGGTACTATTTCATTATTGTAGGCAACAAGCCCCTTATATAATGGTTTTTAATATTTTACACTTTTTAAAGAGAAATTTTATTTGTAGTTCTGCAGGAAAGTGTAAAAATAGCGCATTGCAATGTTTTTTCTATGAATTATAAGAGTTCAGAGTTTTTGCTGTACTGACAAAACAGTGCTTTTGTTAAATGTATTTTATTCTGATACTTGAATTCAAAAGTGTGGTGTGTGTGAATTAAAACTTAGAATCATTTAAAGCAAATAGAACTTACGTCAAGACAACATGAACTGGCAAATTTATTATGTGAATTTGAATAGGAAAGAATGAGTTTTGATCTGACTTACACTTGCATGTCTAGATGAATGCATGTAAATTCAACGACTTTTTACACGTAGAAACTGAAGCATAGAGAAAGAATTAAGGTCAGTAGTATGTTAGCTTAGAACTCAATTTAAAACACTGGAAGTTTAGTTTTTAATAATTTTATAATATATCATATGTCCAAAGCACTTCTGCTACAGATGTGTCCACATCTTTGGCAAATGGTACTCCAGTTATTCAAGTCAGGTACCAAGAAGCTGTAGAATATACAGCCAGTGACCAATTATGAAAGGTTGATTTCAGGGATTTGTCTAGTATTACATCCAGATGTTGCCTGTGGAGACAAGGATTTACTTTTCTGCACAGTGTTCATTTGCTTAATCATGAGTTTCTGCTTCCTAATGCCCCACCTCATTCCGTATGCACCTTCCAAGTTCTGCAGGAAACACAGAAGGAATTTCAGAAATAGTAGCCTTCCTCATCAGAAATACCTGATTTGTACTAGCAATGTGCTTATCCTGCTGTGCATTACATGAACAGGGGAAGAAGGGAATGGAGGTAAATAAAAAAGGAAAATTAATCACTGCCTAATATTATGCACTTGCAGTTGGGCCAAATTAAAGTTCACAAGCAGCATTTGTTCTATCACTGCATAACTTGTAAGCTCTAAAGCTTGCAGTTTTGTACTTTTATGATAGACTGCTTAGGCGTATATGCCCGAATAGGTTATCAGCCTTTCAAGCATGGCTGTTATATAAATATTTGTAAGAGCACAGTACCTAAAAGAGCTGAAAATGGACTCCTGCTGGAATTTCTTGGAAAGGACAGCACTCTGATCAGTACATCTCAGTAATGTGACCCTTCACAATGCAGAGAGATACAAAATAACCACTCCCTGGGAGCCTTGAAACTCATTAACAACTGCTAAATGTAAATACTTCCATTTAATAAAACTGAATGCCTTCACTATTTATTTACTATTTGGACTTGCAGAAGCATGATGCCCTTTAGTAATTGCCAGATAGTGGGATTAAGAAAATGGAGAAAGATCTACTTTCATCTGAAAAAAAAAAAATGCTGTAGGGAGGAGGCGTGAAATAAGATCAATCATCTTGACGGTATGTTGATCATTGCAGAGTGATTTACTGTTTCATCTAGGAAAAAGAAAACCAAGAACTGTTAGAGAAGTTCCGAATGCTCCATACACAAGCTGAAGAGTGGGAAATGAAGGCTCATCAAGCTGAAGGAGAAAGCAGCTCAATACGACTTGAACTCCTTTCTGTAGATACAGATCGGAGACATCTTCGAGAGAGAGTAGAACTTCTGGAAAAAGAGATTCAAGGGGTAATAACTTGTGCAATGAAATTCTGGGATACATTCAAGTGGTTGTTTTTTTTATTTTTTTTTAATAGTCAACATACAATTTTTGATGCTTTAATGGAAAATAATTCCTAGACGTGAATGTTTCAAGTGTGGACACTGAGTTTTTGAAACAGTAACTGATTTTGGTTCATTTCATAGAGCAAATTAATTTTGAAGGGAAAACAAAGTATTAAAAAACCTGTTATCCAACAGAGAACTGTTAACATTTAACACTGAAAGGGTGTCCATTTTTTACTTTGTTTAGCATATCGTTGCACATCAAGCATATGAATCTCAGATCTCCTCCATTACAAAAAATATGTCCAAATTGGAAGAGGTTATTAAACGTGAAAGTCAGGATAAGTCTTCTGTGTTGGCGGACCTGGCTTCTGTGAGGGAACTCTGTGTGAAACTTGAGTCTAACAAAGAGCTGCTGTCTCGACAGTTGACATCCAAAAGCATGGATTATGAAAGGGTAAGCAACAAAGTCAAATTTCATTTGCTATAATAAATATCTTCCTTTTCTTTTAATGGCTTTTGGAGAAAATAATAAATTACTTCTAAGAGCAAGGTAAGTTAATTTACAACACTAGTTTTGCATTTATATATAAATTAGAAATTTGCAGTATACAGTTCTATATCTGTGCTTTTTATAAAAAAAGACAGTTTTTCATTCATTGTCACTAGAAAATGAGGCAGCAGTAGTTTTTGCTATACCACAGAGACAAATTATATTTATTTGGTTTTATGTACTGATTTTTACTTTAGTCAACTTGCCAACTTTTATAAAAGTGAATAGTGCACCTCTTATTTAGATATTAAAGACTTTTCCCTGATGGATTTTTTTCAATTAAATTTAAATTTCGATTCAGTTGAGGTTCACAAAAAATTTTGAAATAGTTAAACAGTTCTAAATATCCATAATTTTTTAACTTTTTTCTTTACAGCTGATTGTTTTGTCTTTACTTGGTGACTTGGTCAGGTTTTCTATTACTGTAATAGTCAAGACCTTGAGAACAGTAATTCTCATCCCCACAGAATTTGTTTCTATTCATAGAACTGATGAGGAAAATGAGCATTCTTACATTTTCAGCAAAAGCCAAGAAGCTAATTGTGAGCTAACCTAGCTGAATAGAATGAAGTATAGTAAGTACTATTTTTGTACTTGTGCCAAAGCCTACTGTTGATAAAAGCCAATTAGTGCTCCAGGTACTTACCTAAGCATTTCCAGCCTTCAGTAATCCAGCCCCCAGTAAAACATTTAACAGAGGTACAGCTTGAATAGTTTTTAACTAAGTATTGTGTTAAATAATTGTAGGCTTTAATTTGTTTTGTGAGCTCAGTTTTCCTATTAATTTTTATGAAACTTCCAATCATTTCAGTTTTTCTAACAACTCTTCACAAAAGACAAATCTGTGTGTTTGTAAACCAGTGTATTAATAACATATAAAATTTGTGCCCTAGGTTCTAGGAGAATTAGAAGATCTAAAATCGGAAGCAGAGTTGCTGAAAAAGCAGTTATCCAGTGAGAGACTTACAGTTCAGAATCTTGAAACATTGCTGGCTACTAGTAGAGACAAAGAATTTCAGAACCATTTAACATCCCATGAGAAGGATTCCGAAATTCAGTTATTGAAAGACAAACTAACACTCGCCGAGAGCAAACTGTAAGTTTTAACAAGTGTGTGTATGCGTTAGGTGGCTTACAAAGAAACTTTTTCTGTGTGACAACACTTATTCATGAAGTCAAAATCTTGATGTTCATTATGGCTGAGCAGATTTTTGCAGCAATGTCTTTTGGCCTTTCATGGCATTTGATACTTGAAGTTTCTTTGCAGATCTTTCATGTCTTTCGTTAATCAGCTCTCTGGTGGGCATCAGTTTTGTACAAGCAGTAAACTTAAACAGGAGTTCCGAAGGAAACCTAATCTAAAAGGAAGGAACACCCTGCTGAGTTTTCAGTCTTGAGAATAAGCACTCAGTTTCTTTCTGGATTTGTCCCCAGTCTGACTCCAGAAAGTTTGCTTCACTTTCTCACATCAGTCTGGCACAGGAGTGATACCTTTCCTGAAGTTCACTTGTCTTCTTTTCAGTGTAATCACTAAAATCCTTTCCTTCTGAGCCTCTTAGTGGACATAACTACCTAATGGTGAGGTAGCTGATCTGTTACAGACATTATTTCTACTAGAGAACCAGCCAACCCGTGATAATGTGTCAATTTTTTAGCTGTTGAGTACATCTATAAATGTATGTACGTATGCTTTGCAGTATGATTTGGATATTTAACCTTTGCATCAGAGTGTATCAATTCTCAGAATATATAACTACTTCTCTCACAGGTTCTGATTTTCTTCTTAGCTTCAGGAAGCAATCTAATTCAACTCTGCTTTTTTAAGCAATAGTCATATTTTTATTTGGCTTTGAAGAGTTTAACTAAAAGTTTAATAATTAAGACAACACAAATTTTCTTAGTCTTGACCTATGTTTTATGTTCTTATCTTTGAAAGTATTCTGAAGTCCGAACTCCTGTAGAGCAATGTGGATTCATCAAGCCGCTCAAAGCAAATTGAAAGTGAAATTTTAATGTATATGTTAAAAAAAAAAACCCAAGTAGATTAAATCGATGGTAAATGTAAATAGCATACCTACTGAAGATGCCTGTTGTCCTTACTTTGATTAAAGTAAGAATTGGTTATATAATGAATAGTGAAGTCATAGTGCTTTAAAAAAGCAAAAGTACTTTTGCCGCTATTAATATTAACTCTTAAGGAAAAAGTCCTGTATCATTTATTGTTCCTTTGAAATATAAATGAAACTGAACCCGACACCCACATTAAATGTGGCCAGCCCTCTCCATTATAGCTAACTGCAACTTGTTATGCTGTGCATCTGCCTAAAAGAGAATTAACTTTTTAACACTCTTACAGAAGAAAGACTAATCTGTTTGGAACAATGAAGTTAGGGCGGGTATTTTGTGTATATGAAATTAATGTGTGAGAGAAGTGGGGCATTTAAAAAATTTCCTTCATGATATGGAGGAAGGAGGTTTCCATGGTATGTGTCATCATGACCTGATAATTTTCCTGGGGATACATTAGCCAGTGACTGCAGTGGTATATCTGCATTAAATAGTAAGGAGTAGTAGTAGCTGAATGTAGATGGTGGTGAAGAGTAAAGACAAAGCAGAATTTTAAAAAAACAGATTTGCCTGCTTAGTAAACACTGAGGTAGGGAGAGAAAGGAAACATGTGGAAGGTAAAAGGACAGATAGTGCTTCCTTATGAGATATAGAATACAGAATACCTAAACAGTTAAAAGCTATCTGTAACTTGGTGACGCAAACGTGCAAGAAAAATGCTTTTGGTTGATTTACGTAAAGGCTACGACTTAGTACTGACAATGGTCCACCTCAAGTAGCAGCGGTCTTGATTCATCTGTAGATGACAACACTGTTAATAGCCCCTGTGCAGCTCATTGCTTCATGTTTTAGAATTGATGAGTTTTGTTTACCTGAGGAAGAAAATTTAATTGCATGCAAAGAACATAAACCAATGAAACGTTCTGGCTATGAAATTAAACATGAAAGTTTAACGAGGAAAGGAGGAGGTTTTCATTTAACTTTAGCTTCTTTGTGTACAAACATTTTAAAACTGTTTAGATAACTTCATAGAAATTTTTTCACAGTTTTTCTTCTTCACACTTTGTAGTGCTCCATTCCTGTTTGCTATAAATGTCAGTAGTTGCGTTGTTAATAGGATGGGATATTGCAGGAAGAAGGAAAAAGTTGTCTTGGAGGAATAGTGGCTGTTCTATTGAATTGTTTTCTACTGTTTATCTCAAAGGTTCTGCATGTTGCTAGCCAAGTGTTCACGTGTGAGAAGTAGTTGTTACATACCTTATTTTCTACTACTTGGTTTGTAGCAGTTGCAGTCCAACGAACAGGAACTTTAAACAATCACAACTGTGACTGAATTATGTGGCAATTATGTTTGTGTCTTGTGAAATACAAAAATTCATTTGACTTGGCAAACTTTTCAGTCCTAACTGACAAAAATCATGTGTCAACGTTTTTGAACATTATTTACAGTTTTGGCCTTATTGTGTCTTTGCTTCCATTCTATTTATAAAATGGTACTGATAAAACCTCTGACTTTAGAAGGATTCTCAAAATTAAGTTTAACTTGTGAAGTTCTCCAGTGCTGTAATTTTGAGCTCTGTGAAAAGTGAGTAGTTGTGTTACTCAGAGCGCTATTTAGGTGACAGTACAGTAAATGAGATCTTTGAGGTGCTATGGTGATTAAGTATTAAATGGAGAATATTGAATAGCTAAACTAATTGTTGAGAGCTCTCTGTACCGCTGTGAAAGAGCCAGATGTCCTGTGAAAAAATAGTAGATCATCATGTAGTCATATTATATGATGATTTCTGTGTATAGGGGTTCCAAATGAAAATATTTATTCATTTTTGAGTGATTTACTTCATGATCTTAATCTTGTTTAAATGTCATTGCCACAGACTAACCTCAGAACTCACAAAACTGTTTGCTTTCTTTCTTTATTTTACAATAATGATATTGGGCCCTGAATTCTTACCTCCGTCCTGAAAGCATATGCCTGTCTCTGAAGGACTTAGAATAAGATATCATCGAGACCTCTTGTCTTCTGCATCTGTTCTCAACACACTGGATCAAGATACCATGCTAGGAATTTTACTGATGAATAGGGAACACAGGAAAAAATATTCTGCAGTTCTTTGTGGATCAAATCTGTTGAGTAGTTTGCATCTTCCTCGAGTCAGAGACCAGCGGGTGCCAGACAGGAAGTCTGTGACTGTGCTGGGAGTGGAACTCCTTTTTCAGAATTCAAGTCCAGTGCTTACATCTTTGCTTCTCCAGAAGTGATTTATGAGTGCTCCATCTCATGGGCTTTGAAGACTCTATGGAATAACATAGCTGTCTAGATTCTGGTTTAGACAACTTTACACTCAGTGATTTTTTTTTTTTTTCTTGCTCTATAATGCAATTAATGGTATTTTGTGACCAAGCATTGAGTCATCCAAGCTAATGTGTTGCTAAGACATATATTTAATTATGTTACTTAAGATTTTCAAGGCTGCTTTTCATTTTGATTCTTGCAGTTGAAACAGTTGGGCCCCAATGCCAAGGGTGTAGTTGACAAGCTTTCAGACTGGGTTTTGCTGGTCTGAGCTTGCATTAATACAGCTTTTACTTGGATTTGATTCAGTTGTGTTCATTGCTAACCAGATAGTTCTGATCTACTACATAATTTTTACTGAAACCGTATCTGTTATGTTTGTATTCTTTGTGGATAGTTACTGCTTTTTTCTTCTTTTTTTAAGTGTACACATAAAGACCGTCTCTAATGGCAACAGAGGGTAGTAAATCAATAAATTATATAATGGTTTTGTCTGTTTTTATAAAACATGTTTACCTTTGTCTGAAAAGGAACATGATGTACTGTAGTAAGGATGTAGTGAGAGGATTGCCAGCTTCTCATTTCTTTCTCACCTTACGTTCTTCCAGAAACATTCTGTTGCATTCACTTGGTTCTGGCTGCTTCTAATGTGTCTTTGATTTGGTCTGTGTGAAACATGTTCAGTATCTATTTTTGTTTTATCTTGCTCTAATTCATCTAAGCTCCTAGCTGATGGTGTTCAAAGAAAACTTTGTTGCTTCTCATGATTTTTTTTTTAGAAGCAGCTCTAATAGAGAGATTCCCATACTTCGAAGTAAGGTTGCACAGCTACAGACTGACTGTGATGTTTTAAAAAGGCAACTGACAACTGAACGATTTGAACGGTAAGAGGCTGTTGTGTCAGTGAGGTGACTCTCCTCATTTCTTCTTTCTCACTTTTAAAACTGTTGCTTTTTCCAATAGTGGGGAACTTTTATGGAAAATTGTGTTCCTATTGTCATGCAAAATTTAATATTTTTATCTGGAAAACTGCTTAGTTTTCAGTTCTGTGGAAACAGTTTCTGAATTCCCTCATAAATTTTTGTGAGCTTCCATTGCATCTTCAAAAAAAAAAAAAAAGAAAAAAATCCCTTTGCATGATAACAAGAAGAAAGTTGAGAGACATTACAAGAAGACAAGACTTTGCAAAGTATTGTGAAAACGACCCAGTAAAAATATGGAAAAAAAAGTTACTTTTTCTTCCTTTAACATCCTGCAGTACAAAAGTGTTATGTAACTGAAATTGCTGTCTGTTGGTAGAGAGCGTGCAATTCAGGAGATGCGTCGACACGGTCTCTCTACATCCTCATTACGTGCTTCGCCCCCTCTCAGTTCAACGTTAAGGTCTCCCTCACATTCTCCAGAACGTACCACTGTAAGGACCACTGATCAAGCAGCAGCTGAAAAGTAAGTGATTTGATTTTAGCAGATTGTTTCTGTTTAAGCTAGCTTTAAACTGTTTCTAAATAGTGCTTTTAAAATTATATTAAATTCTTACTCACTTCATGTGATTCTAAGTTCTCCTTTTGTTGACTCTCTACTGTAAAATATTGATCGGAAACAATAGATGCAGAGTGCTCTCCAAAGACCATACAACGTAATGGATTCCCATTCCTGTTTTTGATGAATATCTTGCACCAGCTGACAGCTCCCAAATATATATTGCCTTATTATTACCATTAATTATATCAAATATATATTGCCAATTTATTATTAATAGTTAACTCCAAACACATGGTTCATATTAAGCAGAATGCCATTAAATTCTCTGAAGTACAGCAATGAAGGGAAGACACTCCATAGGAGAGAGACCAACTAAAATGTATTTGAACCCTACACATTTGATGAACTGTCTCCAAAACAAGTGCATAAAAATAATTAATGCATTTTTCATTGTTAATGCTTGAATGCTATGAATGTCTAAGATCGTGGTCACTAGAGTCCATTAAAAAAGAAATCAAAATCAACCTCTCACCTGTTCATTTTCACTGACAGTTTTGCTCTTTAGAGATCACTGTTGTTTTAGATGACATCCTTTACGTGTTACAGGCCTTGTTATTGACTTTGTATCCTGTCTGTCCTATACTGTATGATAAATTGCAGTGAAGAGCAAAAGGACAGGGAGAAATAAAGAGTGATTGTTTTAGGAAATGTGTGTGCTATAACAGCTGTTCAGTACACTATAACAGCTCATGAATCTCCATAACTGCTAACCTCAAAGGAAATGAATTCCAAACTGATAAGATTTTTAACTTTATTTTTTGTTAGTAAATACATATGGCTTGTTCTTAAGCTTACTTTTGTTAACAAAAACACAGGTTTCTTGAGAACTGGGGTCAGCATGGCACGATCCGCATTGTCAGCAATTTTTCTCCTTTTCTGTGAGTTTTTGGACAAAGCAAAAAAAAAGGGAACTGTAGCAAATGAGATATTGATAGTGGGGGTGAAACAGCAGTTATGACTTTTGCTTTACTGATGAGCCATTAGGACAACCCTGTTATGCTGCAAGTCAACATTTTGACTGAGATAATGATAGATAATATATTTCTGAGAATGAGTATCATCAGTAGAGAATTGTCTTTAGTCTTCCTTGCTTTACAGTGAGTCCCGAGAGCAATGAAAATAGTCCAGTTGTTATATTTGAAGAATACTGTGTAGTGAACTATTTTTATCCTACTATTTACATACTTAGTTTTAACAATGACAGCTCTGTACTTATCATCTCAGAAAATGTCCCATTTTCATGAAGTATGTGTTTTTCAACAACTGAATTCATATGCAGTTTAATTTTTTACTATCTTGCCTTTTAAACCTATCAATAGATTATTACATTAGAATGATCTTAGTAGTACTATCACCATCTTACACCCTACTTATTTATTCCTTGCTGGGAGCTTAGCACAATGAAGTGCACTCTAATTACTGTTCTGTAGTGTTACAACTGTCTTTTTCTCTACTCTGTTTTAATCTTCTCAATAAATTTTCTCTTCCTCCTCATCTCTCATTTACTTTGTTAAGCATTTGAGCAATGAGTCAATGAACTGAGTGTAGAGTTTTAGATAATATGCTAATATTGGTGTTCAGGAATAACAAAAGAGAATACGAGGAGGCTAAATCTAATTATTACTTTTTATCCTAATATTCATTAGTAAAATATAATGGATAGCTTTATTTTAAAATTTCATTTCTCCAACAGAAACGTGAGCTTCAAGGAATAACCAGTACTTGAGCAACTGAAGCATTACCTTGTTACAAGGACTTTTATTTTTTTAAATTATGAAGGCTGACTTGTATTCTACCTCTGTTTTCTTCAAATCAGTGATTACCTTTGAAAGTTCTGTGAACCGGTGAAGCAATCAACTTTGCAAAATTCTGCTTTCCCAACTGGCCGGGGTGGCTGTTTTCTCCTGGCTGTTGGATGGGTTTTGTATCAAGGCTGGTTACGTTTTGTTACTCTTTTGCAAACATAATGATGATAAGAAGGAAACGAGTAGTGGATATGACAATCTCTTGTTTTCATCTTGCTATTTTATTTCTGTTTGCTTGTGTCATATGGTTACAGAAGTTTGTTCATCCTAGTGTGAGCCACCATGGAATATCGTACATGATTGTCTTAATGCTGAGCCAGCGTGTGTTTTATACTCATGACGATTTCCTAAGTTTGGGCTTTTAAAAAGCGTTTTCTGTTTACAGGTCATTCTTCATGGTATTTAAAAGTATTATCTGTTTTGTGAATGCATTTTGTTTACTGTACCTTTTCTTAAATAAAAAATACCAGTTATTCTTTATTAATAGTTTTGTCATCTAACAACTACTCATCTCCCTTTGTTTAATCTTGAAAATTGCATTTTAAATATTATCCCAATATTAAATAAAAAGTGAAGAGAAAAATGATGTTTTTAAAGATGTATTGAAATCCTTTAAATATAATAAAGTTAATTCTGAAGTATTTTATATTCAAATTTTTTAATCATACCTGGAGATATTTTTCAAATTTTGGTTTTAAAAGATCAGAACAAAACCTTGAATTCTTCAGACAGTTAAGCTCAAGTTGTTGGAGAGGTTTCACAGGCCTTTATGTTGTGACACGCATGTTGGGTAAATGCAGTGAGAACTAACCTTTAAAATGCCTGCCGTATTTAGCAGAAGAGCATCTAAAATTTAGGCTCTGACGTAAGACGCGACTAGCAATCACAATCTTACGATATGCTCTCAAAGTCCATTGATGCAGATGATTGTGTATCACATCATTATTCTTCCATTCAGGAAAATACAGTTTTCTAATAATTACACACCGTTCAGGTTGACGTGATGCATGTTCATAGGAGTCGTCATGCAGAGGACTACAAGTGGGAGGCTGTGGTGTTGTACGCCCTTGTGCTGGCCAACAGGTAGCCGCCTGCTCGCCTGGTGTTGAGGGAAAAGCTGTGACTACCAGCTGACATTATGAGCATCTCTGAGGTGTAAACAATGTCTTAAATGACATGGGAAATTTTTTTTGCTTTTAGATTTTTGTCTATTTTGCAGTAAGATTGTTACAGTTAGAAATTATAAAGAATATTGTGTTAACTGGAAATATTGTCTCATATTAGCAGATAAACAATTGCTGTTGCAAGCTAGATATATTTTATTTTTCATATATTGTATTTTGTCGGTTTTGTTATTTAATACGTGTCTATATGTATTAAATGTCACTAATTAAAAACACCTTGGAACACCCATTCAGAAGTAGCTGAAAATACTTGTACCACTTCAGGCTTCTGTGCCATTCAAAGGAATTTTTATTTAAAGTGGGGGCACCTCATACTACTTATATTTTCAGGGTCTCATTTGCCAGCTACAGGAATGGGCAGATTGTTGACTCCGAGTGTTACCTGCATATTAATACTGTTTGTGATTAAGTCAGGAGTTTCCACTTGTGCTAATTGACGTTAATTATTCAGGATGAAGCAGTTCAGTAAGAATGAGAAAGAAGTCATGTTCTGCTCTCTGTCTTCAGTGGTGACTTTTAAATATCTTATTTTGTATATAAACCCTTTTAAATTGGGATCTTGGGTTATAAAAAGAAAAGCAAGCATTCCATTTTATTGAAAAGACTGTTTCATCTTACCAAAAAAATGTGTATTTTTACATTACAATTAAAACCATAACACTTCAATGAATAGTAATTCTTATGTGGATATCAATTACGAAGAATGAGCAGATCCCAGAGCACAGGTGGTGTAATAAAACTGATATAAGTTTGGCGACCAAAGCCTGTGCAGCTTTCTAAAATGAAAATGTTACTAATTTTCAGACTACAGTAAAGCTTCTGTTATTATGATTTTATATACATTTCTGTAAGCAACTAGAATAAAAGAAAAGTAATATTTTACAGCTTTGCTTTAAAATAAAGTGTTTCATTTCACGGAGTGCAAAACCTCCACAAATTTGTGCTTGAGTTAAATCTGTGGACTGCCCTACACGTCATGTATGAAACAAGCCTTACGTGCGTGGTGGTGTGACCGTGACTGCCCTGGACTCCGCTCCACGAAGCTGCTGTGCTGTCCTCGCCTCCCGGAAGATCAAAAGATCATGGAAACCTCCTGACGTGTTCTGGTCCTCAGCTGGGGTGAGCCGAGAGCACGGTGGGGCAGACATCCAATGGTGGGAAAGTCCGAATACTCGAGTAGTCTGTCCTCTGTTGTTAGCCGCAGCCGAGGAGGGGGAAATCACGTTAGAAAAACCATGAAGGAGAAGCATTAATCATTGGGGCTCTTTCTCTACAAAACAAAGGAAGTGTTGTCAGAAGCAGAGGGAGCTGGAGAGGATAAAAGGACGGTTTTCATCCATTTATTAAAACCTAGATTGCTCAATTAAACTTATCAATATGGGTTTTTAAGGAATTCTTAGAGGTTGGGTTTTTTTTTTTGTCTTACAGTATAACAATTTTAGGGGCAATTATCTAGAAGTTAAGCAGTTCTAGGGTTCAGCTGGAAAACAATTTGTTCTTTTTTTGTCACCCTAAATATGAGAAACACTGAGATTCCTGTGTAATGCTAATTAAAGGTTGAGATTAGGGCTTCAATTTAAAATATACGGGTTTGGTGCGCGAGTGGCAAGCCTGACCTGTCAACATGCTATTATTCCTAAGCAAAACCATATGACCACAGACTTTGTGCGGTTTTAAGCCATTATTCGGGTCAGCATTCTCTTCTTCCTCTTTTTCTCGGCTAACAGTATAAGACAGCAGTCCCGTGCCGGTTTGGTACGCTAGCCTTTCAGCTTCATGCGTACAGGCGGTCGGTTTCATTTCATCCTTGACCCTTCTTGGGCAACACGATGGTCACAGCAGCAGCATTAATTCATGGACCTCAAGCCCCGCCATTTGTCCTGCAGTATCGGAGCGGGGAGAGGGGCAGCCCTGATGCTGTGCGGGCGCTGGTCAGCAAGAGCCGAAACACGGCGTCCGCGCGCTCTCTGTGGCAGCACCTGCACAAGGCGCCTCAGCGGAGCCCCTGCACGGCGGCTCCCGGCCCCGCGTATGGGCTGCTCCTGCCCCATATGGCAGGCACGGCTTGCCCATGATCACCGACTCCCCAAACCCAGCGTCACCCCTAAGGCTCCCAGTACGACGTGGGCGCTCTTGGCAAGTCCAGCAAAGGGCCCTGGAGACGATCAAGGGTCTGGAGCGTCTCTTCCGTGAGGAGAGGCTGAGCAAGCCGGGGTGTTCAGCCTTGAGAAGAGAAGGCCTGGGGGGAACATCGCCATGTACATAAATACCTGATGGGTGGGAGTAAAAAGATTGAGAGGGTCTCATCTCAGTGGTGTCCAGGGAAGGTGCAAAAGGCAATGGCACAAATTGAAATGCAAAAAATGCCATTTAAACAAGAAAAATGTTGGGTTTGGGTTTTTTTTTCCCCATGAGGGTGGTCACATGGTGGGACCGGCTGCCCAGAGAGGTTGTGGAGTCCCCTTCCACAGAGGTTTTCAAAACCCGATGGGACACAGTCCTGGACCGCCTGCTGTAGGTGGTCCTGCTTTGAGCAGGGGCTTGGACTAGATGGTCTCCAGAGGGGCAACAGTTCTGTGGCTCCAGGTAATTTTCCTAGCGGTGGTGGTCCTACATAAGTGCCTATCCAGCTGCAGGGAAGTTGTCCCTTATTATCTATATTACTATCTTTGACTTCTTTAAAATCATAAGTATAAAAATGATTGTTTTGCCATTGTTTTGTCCCAACATTAGATATACCTATATTAGAGCTCAGGTGGAGGTGCGTTTTGGAGCTTACCACGCGGTGGCTGCCTGTCCCACCGCGCGTGCTGCTAGCTCAGCAGCACCTGAGCAGAGCAGCTCCACCAGGTTTGGCGGTGGCGTGTCCTTTACCATTTCAGGGTGGTGGAGCAGGAATGAGACTCTGCTTAAATTAACTAGAATGGCACGATGGCAAATGGAAGAAAGTGGGGAAAAAAGAGAATGTCAGTGGCTTCTTCTCAGTTTTAATACCGCTGAGCAGGGACAGCCGTATTTTCCTGAATGCAAACACAGAAATGAGATGCAGCATGGTTAGTCAGCCGTGAGTAACTCAGGGTCTGCAGGAGCAGATACCGCTCTCTGGGGAGATTTCCTCTGAGCCTCCAAGTCCAAAGGAGCACTTTGACATCTGAGCTTGGTTTTATTTGAAAAGAGATGGGGGTGGGGGGTTCCTGGACTACGGCTGTGGGTGTGCGATCTTTAGCTGTATCCATTTGCTTTGCATAAATGCATAAATAAAACACGTTGAATAGGCGGTAGGCACCCCCGGCTTGCTCCTTGCCTTTACACGGTGTATTTATGCCACCTAGTGGACCCACGCCTTTTTTAGCGATCGTGGCACGTATTTAACAGGTTCGGGTTTCTCCACAGAAGTTCCAGATACATCTAATAAACTCAAAGTGAAAGGATTGCTAATAAAGCCACGTGTTCCTGAAGCCCATCCATCACTTTGCTACTGAGCTTTGTGACTGCATCACTTCCCAGAAATTTTTGGTTTCTAAAAAAAAAAGAAACAAACACCAAAATCATTTTGGCTTATTTTCTCCTCCAGGAAAGTCAAAAGATTGACCTTTGTCAAGAACGGCCCGATGTAATTGAGCAAATTGACCGATCTGAAGGCACTGGCAAAGGCTGGCTTCACCTCTTTTCTGGTGGCTACTTTTGAAGTTTTCTATGCGTACCACCCGTTTCTACTGCCTAAAAATCCATAAGTGCTGCGATAGCAGCGAAGGAAAACACAGCAAAAACCTTGAATCTTTCAAAGGAGTGCTGTGAAATTCATTTCTGGTAATTGAGGTGGTTTGTATCCATATATTCTGGATATAAGTACATACATATGCAATTGCTAATGTAAAGGTAGCAGTCGATATACTTAACATCCATCTAAATATTAGATCTGGTGCATGAGCTTCATTTCTGGGTGATCTGTGGCCCGTATACTATGGCTTTAGTCATGAGGGGACTGAAAAGGGAACGCACCTCTCATGGCTTGTAAGAGCGGTCATCTCTAGGCACCTGCAGGTGTAAAAGTGGTTTCTAGCAACCAATATTTATTCCAGAATCATATCACTAGTTCTCTGCACGGATATTACTTCTGACTCAGGAATTCACTGAGCTGCAAATCCCTAAGGAGTGGGAGAGTATCAGTAAATGTTTCCCTGAACCTAAGTTCTTCCTTTAAAATACCCAGTTTTGGTCACAGTCAGAGACAAGAAGATGTGTGAGATGGCTCTTTGACCTGACCCAGCATGGGTGTTATTTATTTTTCTGTAAGACCCAGTTCCTTTTAAGAATAGCAGAAGGACCACTTGTGACTGGGCCAATAAGCGAAGGGGTAGGCAGGATCCAAAGCTGTGTGGCCTTTTTGTCCAGGGAGCATCCGAGTCTCTGGAGAGCTGGCTGGCCACACACATCTTTCTCAGCAGTGGAAGGTCATGAATCACATAATCCATTTTGGTTCAAAAAGTGGCAGAGTCTGGGTGGAACTAAGTGCAGCATCTGATTTTACTGCGTTCTCCTCAGGAAACCAGCGTCCAGCACTGGTAAAATCTTGGCATACATAGATGAATTGGAAGAGCGGGGCCCTGGAAGAGCTGGTACAAACACCGGATTTAAGGACGTGGGAAAGAAGGGAGGCTGTTTTCTGTGCTGCTGTGTTGGGGAACAGCTCATTTTTGTTCTGTTTCTTGTAGTTCCTCCCATTTTGTCTGTAAATGAAGGGGATAAAAATTTGTCTGGCTCTAGCGCTGGCCAGGCGCTGAATTCAGACTTCGGTTTTACTGTGAGATGCGAACAAACGAGGGTTGAGAGCCGGGGTGCAGCCTGGCCTGCGGATCTCTCCCGCTTAGACAGTGCAGTGGGTGGTGGGGTGGGGTGAGGGGGGGCTACATGGTGCGAACATCAGCGGGATCCCGCTGAGCCGGCTAAATCCAGCCTTGCCCCTTCCCTCCCAGCAAAAGGAGGGGGACACGCTGGTTCGAGGGCAGGGGTTCGGGAGGGGTGCTGGCTCGGGCTGGGGCGCGGCGCTGGGGGGGGGGCGGCGGCGGCAGGCGCCCCTCAGCGGCGTCCGCTATGGGGCGGCATCCGACGGGGGGAGCATGTGAAAGGTGGGGGGCATCTGACCCGGGCGGGGCATCCGATCCGGTGGGGGGGGGGGGCGGCATCCGACCGGAGGGGAGGTATTCGACCGGGGCGGGGGGGGGGGGGGGAGGCATCTGTCGGGCGGGGCGGCAACCTACTGGGCGGGGGCGGCAGCCGAGGGGCGGCTGCGGCACCCCGCGCCGGCAGGAGCCACCGGCTCTTCCCTTCCGGCCGCTCGGCGAGGGAGAGCAGGTAGGAAGGAGCCCGCCGGCCGCCGCGGCCGCTGCGGCGCTGGCAGCGGGCGGGACCCCCGCCGCCGCCCGGAGCCCGGCCGCCCCCCGCGGCGCCCCGCGTCCCGGCGGCGGCAGCGCCTCCCCCCCGCCCGGCAGCGTTCGCCCCCCGCGGGACCGGCTGGTGCCGCGCCGCAGGCGCGGGTGTGCGTGGGCGTGCGGGTGCCCGCGCCCGTGCCGCTTTGTGCTGCCCACCCGAGGCGGGTTTTGCTGCGTGGGGCGTTTCGCTCGCTGGTGCCAAGGGCGGGCGACCGCGGCGGCGGGTAAGGCGCGGGGAGGACAGCCACAAAAATCCCCCACGTAAGTCGTCGCCTACCCGTGTCCCGCCGCCTTTGTTCGGCGGGAGGTGCGAGGAGGCGTGCGGGCGGTTTTCGGAAGGCGCTACTTTATTGCTGCCGGGGAATTCAATGGCCGGGCTGGTTCTTTCGAATTCCTTCTGCTCCTCCTTTGTTAGCGTTTTCCCCGCGAGTCCCGTATTCCTTCAGCTTTGCTGAAAAGCGGAGCTGTCAGAAAGATGACTTTGTTTCACACGATGCTTCTCCAGAGCAGCATTGCTTTGTTTAAGCTCCCGTAAGCCATTTATCGTACAAGTGCCGTCACGTTTTAATGAGCTATGAAATCTGCTGCTTTTCACGGCTGAAAGGCAGTGGCACATCGCCTCTGGTCCTTGCCCTTGCCTGGGGAACCGGAGCAGGTAAGCTAGGGGTAATATTATTTTGCACGGGAGATGGTTGTCTTGCACAATCTCCTCAGGTAGACAATGTCAATTTTAGAGACCGAAATATCTTCGACACGAATCTTTTCTCTAGCGTTAAGAGGTTTTCAGTGAACGAGGGTTTGGCTTTTTGGTATTAGCGCGAGTCAGTTACCGATCTGCTTCTCTGTAGCTGTAGTATGCGAAATGTTCTTACACCTCTGCGCTGTCATTTTAAGTGTAAAAATGTCCAGTTAAAAACGCTGTTCAAGGGGTAAATAGAGACCTGGAAACCACAACGGTGCGTCCTGAAAATTTAATATGCCTGACAATAATGGCACGGAAAGTGATCCGCTCTTGGGCGGATGGGGGATGGGGGCATGGAGAAAGGGAAGAGTAATTTGCAACCACAGGCCTAATAACAGCTCTTCTGTTGATAACAGCTAGATAGGTAATATAATTTGTTATATTCCCGAACAGATTTTCTGTGTTCATTTTAAACAGTGTATAGCAATTGCACGAGAAAAGCTCTTTGCTTAGAATCTGAGCTATTTAAGCCACCTGCTAGCAGTAGCATGTAGCAGGTCCTATATTTTAATAGATTAAACATGAAAAATTGGAGTCAGAACTGACTTTTAGTTGGTATTTTGTAATGCAGACTCAAGAAATTCCCATCACCAAAATAATTCTAATTGCCCCTTGCATAGAAAATGCAGTCTTTTAACTGTATCAGAACATTAATCAGTGGGCATAAATGGTATCGTGAGTTTCTTCATCAAAGCCTTTGATTTTTTTTTTTGCAGGCAGTAGTTAGCAGTTCTGCATGTAACTTACTTTACGTGGTTTGAATCTAGGTCAGGAATTCATCAAAATGACAAACCCAACTCTGCCTTGGCTCCTATCAATTTATCAGATTAGAGGCTGAATATTTCATTGCAACAATGAGCTTGAATTTAACACCGTGGCATGTCTCAAAACTTTATAGGGAAGTGATTTATATATTTATGTCCCAGTCTGATGATAATTACAAGAATTACCTTGAAAGCTTTATTAATAAATATGGCACGTAGCAAAGAGATTGCTGCTGGTTGTTATTGGGTCTTTTTTCTCCAAGAGGAAAATGTATCTCCGAGCATCTTGTTCTCAAATTAAGGACCCTTTTCAAACACCCATTTGGGCAATCCTGCATTTTAGAGAGAATTGCTTCACATTTATGAGCAATGGTTGGGTTTTTTTCCTATCAGCTGTATAATGGGATCTCTAAAAGTGCACTGATTGCAAATGCAGTTGGTGCAAAGTATGAATGTCTTGCTGTGTTCTGTGCTAAGGCATTGACTTTTTTCCCTTTTTTTTTTTTTTTTCCCTAAGTTTGTTCCTTACAGGTCTTATTTTCGTCTGTTGTCTTTGAGGTTATGCAGGTAGTAGCAGTGGTGAATTGGTAATACCTGAAGTAATTTTTTTTTTTTTTTTAACAACCAGTTCCTGGAAACTTAAACAAAATATATTTACTTTTAAAAGGGACTGTTACTTTGGCAATAATACTTCATTTTAATTGCAGAGACTAAAAAGCAGCCTTTTTAGTTTCACACTTCTGATTGCAACAGTAAGAATAACTTTTGCAGTTTCTTCTGCTTTGCCTCTTAGTCATTCTGAACACTGTTTTGCCAGGTAGCTCAGTCACTGAAAACTGATACATCTGTGTGAGTAATGTAGCTTAGGGTTATTTCAATATATTCCCACTGTAGATGTGTCAGGTAAGCTCTTTTTAAATAAGAAATACATGGCATAATAAGCATTGACTGAAAAGTGATGATGGTTTATGAATATGAATATAGTTTGTTGTTGTTTAACAATGAAGTCTAACATAAACAGAATTTTTATATAGGCAGCGTAAGCTTAAATGGCTGTGTTTTGACTTTTTTTCCTCACAAGACAAGAGAAGAGAAAGATTTTTTTTCATACTCTGAACTATTCATATTTGAAAATAGCTGACTTTGATTGTTAGGAGGGATTTTTTTTCCCCTCACACAAAATCAGTGCACAGTCTTTGTTCCACAAAGGCCCAAATAAGAGAGCTATAGCAAATATGGATAAGCCTACTACTGGCATGTTAGAAAAGTACAGTTGATCTCTTCAGAGTCAGCAGAAGCAGGGCAATGTAGTAGCATAATAGCTTCCATCAGCGTGATGTAAATGTAGGGATGCTCTGAACACCTATATATTGTCATAGATGCCATGCATTTTAATAAGGTTTAATAAAGTTGTATGAAGTGTGCATTAGAATTCATTGGTTTTGAATAATGTGATAGAAGGCAACGAAGTTACAGTGTCAGCTTTAATTACATTAGTGCTTCCCCTGGAGGGGCGAAATTCTATTTTTTTATCTATCATTTAAATCAATTAATGATGGATAAAAGTGTGTTGTTTCCCATGGAGACTCTGTGAGTTCCGACTTTAGGAAACAATGAGTTGTTGTGTAGACCTTACGCTTATTGTTTCCCATCACTTCCTGATGGGACCTCCACTCCTTTTGATTCTCCACATTGCATATAACACGACTTCTTTGTTTAAGAACTGAAATACATTTTGCCAGAAGCGTACCGCATTTACCCATACTCTACATTCAGCATTTACACTTATATTGATTAAGTCTGACAAGGAAATAAAATTGACTTGTAGCAAATAATTTTTAATTAATGCTGTTCAAGAGCGAGTGTGTCACGTGGGCTGAATCACAGCGATTTGTTAATTAAGTTCGGTGGGAAGAAAAATGTAAAGATCTTCCTGCATATTATCCTGGGTAAATGCCTTATGCTGGAGTTGCGCAACACATTAAGTGAAGATGATTCAGATGCTACTATAAATGCACAAAGTACATCAATATATTTTTAAACATAGTTCATTTGCTCCTTTGTATATGCATACTGTATGCCAAACTACAGAAGTACAAGTTTCATGTCTCTAACGAGACCATTTGAGAAAATACTGTCATATACGGCTTATCTTAATTCATGGAGCAGAGTGATATAGCTAAGTAAGGGTAGTTATGACTTTTCTGTTGGCTACCTTTATTTGTGATAAGCCATGATTATAGTAAAACCAGTTAAGTCAAATACTTCACACCCCAAAGATGCTTTGAAATGGTTAAGCTTATAATTTTAATGATAATACATATGCAAGCTTTATTTTCTTCATGTTTATTGCTGTAAGAAAAACTATATGAAAATGATCCAAATAAGGAAAAGCTTTCCTTGCACTTTAGTGTTCGGGTGTGCAAAATGCTGTGCACTTTGCTGACCTGCCTGAGCAACTTTTTCATTACTCGGCACGTGTTGAAGGTCAGCAGTCAGGCTTGGGTAGCTTCATAAAGCAGCTCAATCTAGTGATTTGTGGTGAGGCCTCTGCAGGAGGATGCTGCAAGTAAGAGATTATGTTTATTGTTAAGCTGAAATGTGGAGGGAGTGTGATGAAAAGAATTAAAGCAAACTGAGCCATACAAGATACTGAGTTTCATGTTGCTCTTCAAAGAAAGCTGATTTTCTTCAAAGTAACATGCTGTATTTCTTTGTGACCTTTAATAAAGCCATGTTTGAAACTCTTTAGCATAGGGGCAAAAAAAAAAAGGTTTACAATCACAGTGATCTGTGGAACAGTATGGCCCAGAAGAGAAAGAAAAATAGTGATTGAAACCCGTATGAATCCATAGTATCGGCGGGTATCTGTTGGCGCACACATGATATAGTTGGGTTGAGTGGGACCATCTGCCAACAAAATTGAACTGACTTCCCCATTGTAAAACCTCTTTTCTGTTGCTTATAACTTTGCCAAGGTTTAACCATGTAGGCTGTATTTCATCACATGTCTTTATGACTCAGGCTAATTTTTATTGTAATTCAGCCAAATGGTTAATTGAGAATTAGTTCGCCTTGTTTAAAAAAAAAAATATCCCAAAACCTTTAGGAAACATGGTATTGTCATTCTGGTTTGCATCTAGGCTCCAGATCCTGCTAAGGCAGTGTCCTGTTATCAAAGATCTGTGTTTTTACCATTGCCATGAAAGACTGCCCATGTCTTCAGAATATTGTAGTTTTTACACATGCACCTGTGGAAACCTGAGCAAATAAAATGAGAGATTCCACCTTTATTCAACACTCAGTACTACAGAGTATTTTCAACAGCGACCTCACTGGTGCCTGCCCCACCCACAGCTGACACGTAACCAGAGAGGGACTGTGACTATAGTGTCACAGTACAGTTGAATATTGAATAAATTATTCAGTAGGACAAAGATATTGTAGTTATCAACTGTTTAAGGAAGGGACTGGGTGGAAACTCATTAGAAGAGCTGTGGTTTATGGTAGATTGCATGAGGAGCTGCTGCAATAAAGACAAACATTGTATTGTGTTATATAGATAGGATGCCAGCATGGAAGACACAAAAAATGATACTTCCACTCCACGCAATATCTCTCTGCAGCTGTAAGACCATATCCAGCTGGGGTGCACACTTCAAGAAAGATGTGGGTTAATTGGAGCAAATCCAGAGGAAAGGATGAAAATAATTAAACATTTAGGAAATATGACCTATGAAGGAAGGTTGAAAGGTCTGGGGTTGTTTCAGCTCCAATGAAAGAAGAGTGGCAGGGTGAACAAGGCGTGATAACCTTCAAATGTCACAAAGCTGTTGTGAAACAATGTTCACCATGCCTGTGCTCAACCAGATGATACATAATAGGTTCAGCATTAATGAAACTGAAGCAATGGAATAGATCATTGAATTGGGTTTTTCAGGATTTTAGCATCATTAGAAGTTTTTTGAGTATTAACAGAGGAACAACATAGATATAGTTGAATTATTTCTAGAGCAGTGTGGTGGAACAGATTGCTCTTTGAGGTCTCTTCTAGCCTTATGAATCCTCAACATCTATGCTCCCTGGTGTTGAACAGAGTGTACCTTGTCCCCTTACAATTGCTGTGGCTGGCGTGATTGCCTGTATGTGACATCCCCGAAGTGAGCAGGTGTGTGAGCAGAAAGGCTCAGCACTTTCCCTGCAATCTCTCATTTAGGATCAAATCTGACATCCACTCCTCTCTTCTTTTGTAGTGGTTCCTCTGCTGGTGCTGGGGCAGAAAATGTGAGGGATCAAAGGGCCAGGTGGCTTTGAGAGGAACCTGAGATCCCAGTGACAGAGGGAAGAGGAAGACTGGAGAGCTTGAGTAAAGATTTCACAAGGAACGGGACTACGTGATGAATAGGATAGCACATGAACAAGGGACATGAAGAGTGTGAAGCGGGGCTAAGACTTTTTGGGCAGATGACTGAAACTTGGTAAGGATAGGATATAGAATAAGCCAGTAGGTGGAAAGTTAGGTTGCTGGCAGAGACTCATAATATACCAGAAGTCTTGACAAGTGCAAACTGGGATTGCACAAGTAAGGAAAAGACAACAAAGAGTCAAGGGAGAGGAAATCACAGAACTGGGAAAGTCACACCAGAGGCTATGGGACAGAAATAATTAAAGGTTGGAGGAAACTGTCAAAGAGCCTTTCTTCTGAAGATTACATGGTCTTCTAAACCTTAACTGAGAGCCCATGCTTGGCATTCATGCTTTGGAAGATCCATCATAAACGATTTCTTGGTCTTTTCAGGTGGAGAATGACCACCCGTTACAGCTCTTCAGTTATCTCAGGTAACTGAGGTCAGCGTTGTGGATGTAAAGACTGTCCTGCACCACAATGCTCCTGGGTGGGTATGCAAAAGAAAAGATGCAAAAGAAGCATTTTCAATCTTTTTTTGTTTGTTTGTTTGACAAAGGAGATTGCCAAGTTTGCAAGTGAAAGAAAGGAAATGGCAGAACTAAAGTTCCCTTGGAGGGATTTACCCTCTTTGTGTGTATTTATTTTAATTCAATCTTTAATGATATTATTGAATTTTCTTTTACTGATGTAACCCAAGCTTTACTGAGTGCATAAGGTGGATCTGCCCTCAGTGTGAGTCATGGCTGTGTACTGAAGAAAGCTGTCGTCTCTGGTTCTGTGGCATTTGGTGCGGAAGTAGGAAGATATATGGAAAAGTTGAGGCAGAAGGTGGCTTAATTAAAGCATTTTTCATACCCTCAAATGAAAAGCTTAGCCAAAGGCACCAAAAACTAATTAAGGCTTGCTATTGCAATTCTGACTTTTAAAAATATTTGTGTTTTTTTTTTTTGTTTCAGTGGGTAATAGTGAAGTACATAAAAGATCAGGTCCTAATTCCCACCTAGCCCAGTGTGAAGCATTAGTACCTCCCCAACCCTGCAAATGCTATGAAAAGGAGCTGCCTCTTATGTCCAGAGGATCGAAAGATAAGAGCTTTTACTTCCCATTCCTGCTTCTTGTGGCAAATAAGGCACTTTTTCATAATAAGGCACTTTTTTGTACCGTTCTTGAGGAGGAATCTTGTACTTGGACTTCATGGAGCTGTCAGAGCACCGTAAGTTGCTAAGAAAAAAAATTGGTCTGGTTTTTTGTGTTCTTTTAGGACCATGTTCCAGGCTTGGTAGATATTTTGCTGTAGCCTACGCTGGCCCATCTGGGGGCTCTAATGATGAACGGTGCCATACTGCTCTCAGCCCAGAAGCTTTGGCAGTCATTGCTTCATCCGCTGCTTCTGTTTGGAGGAAGGACAGGCACCCTCAGCCTGTATGTGTGGGTTTTGATGTTCTTCCCAGCCACCTTGTTCCAGCATCCCCTGTTGACAGTGCAATGGTGGGTTGTACTAAACAACCCTGCTGTGTTTTTTCTGGCAAGTAGATTAATCTTTCAAGCACCCACACAGCCTGCTGAATGCTGTCACGAGTTACTGGGGTCTGGTGTCCTGATACCGACACCTGATATTTGACAAACTGCGTGCTTCAGGTGATTGCGTTTCCTCAGATACGGTGGAAAGCCTCCTCACTTCCAGGTTTTTGTTACAAGCTACTGTGGATGCAGGATGAGTAACCCCGTTGTAGTGGCAGTGGTCAAAGAGTATTAGTGAGATGAGATTTGTGGAGTTTGTGTAATGGCTTTTGTCATACCTGCAAGCGCATTTGGGGGGAAAAAAAAAAGTAGGTAAGCTTTGGAGCGCGCAAACATTTCTCCAGACGTGAAATGGAGGCTCTGCTTGGCCTGGGATTACATCCCCTTGGACACTTGCATGCTGCAACACCCTTTTCCAGCAGTTAGAGGATGGACTCCCGCTGCCGTAAAGCTCACCTTTCCTGGCATTCTTCAGGAGTGCTTCCAACCAGAGGCTGTGTCAATAAAAGGTAGCTGCGCTGGAAGCTGGAAGGGTCACTGAAGTAATTTTTTCTCATGCCAGGTGTTTTCATGGAACTATTCTTCCTTGTCAAGCGAAAGAGAAGATGAAGACCCATTTGTGACTCTGACAGGATGCCAAATGCTTTTGTTTGTCAACCAGTACGGTGACAGTGGCATTAGCTGCTAGACCCCATTTTGCATTATTTTATGTGCTTATTTACAAATTGAAGCTTGACTGGTTTGAGAAATCACCTTCAATTTGTCATAGTCTGGCTCCAAAACCAGTACAAGGTAAAGCCATTTCAGCTCTAGGTGGCTCTCAGATTCTCTTCCAGGATATTTGTGACAACAGTCATCCATTTTCAGGCACATGGGATGGCTCTTCATCCTTACAGCACTGACTGGTTAGAGAAGGGCAGCTCTCCTGGGAAGGAATAGAGCTTGTGCAGCTCACTCTCTGTAGCTTTGGTTCTTTGGCTGTCACACTGAGCATAGGAAACATCTTATCTAATGGTATGCTACAAGCCAGGCTTTGCAAGTATTGGCCTAGATTTGACGATTGGCAGCTGACCCAGAGATAGGTTGACTGAGGACTGGAGGACATACTCTGCTTACTGTACTTACTCTGCTTACACTTGATGTTTTGTCAGTGCTGGACAAGACAGGAGTCTATGCTTATGCCAACATGACCACATACTTAGGTGAACCTTGCAATACACAGGAATATGTGTTACATTTGCCTTTGTACTGCCATGACTCGGTAAGACCCCTTATGACAGGTTGAACACAATTTTGTGGTCAGATTTGAATTCTCTTTTGATTACGGGAAGTGCCATCCAATATTTTGGTGGGAATGCCTCTCTACTCCTCTACTCCTCACCCTCATCTCTTCTTTTGTCAAGAAATGGTAGAGACTTGGTTTCCAGTCATCCAGCACCAGAACATCAAACTTTGTCTTACAAGCCCTGCGTGGTACAGCAGACAATCTGAATTGCTTCAGGCCAGTGGATCATGTGTAGGATGGCGTTCTAAGAATTAATTTTTGGAACTGAGATTTTAAAGTCAGTCTTGTTTTCCATGGAGACACAGAGGGATGAGGTGTGTGCTGCCCATGGGTGATGTTGGAGTCAAAGGCATTTTTTTACTGAAGAGTTTGTTTGCATATGTATATGTGTATGTACATACATATACGTACACTTTGTATGTGAACGTGAGTATAAGACTCTATATGTTGAAGAAACTCCAGTTGTTGATAAGTGACTATCCATTCTATCTCCACGGATTTTCTGTGTACCTCTACATCACTTAAACTAACCTGTTCACATGGGGTTCTAAATTCTATGTTTTCAGTTTTTAGGTACCTCAGTTAGGATTTCTAATTCATTTTAATTGTCCAATTAATAGAATTGCTTAACACTCTGACTGCAGTCATCAGTGTGTTTTAAATATATAAATAACCATATAGTGTTAAGTAGTTTCAAAGCATAGATGTTTTACACTGGACCCCCAAAATTAGGGACTACGTTATCACCATAGTTTAATGTTTGTCTCTACTGCCAAAAAGGACAAAAACATCCTTCTTGCTTCCGGGGTGTTCTGCAGCATTGACTCTTCCCATCAAGATTTGTTTGTCCCAGTGACCAGTCTCTCTCACTGGCCACTTTTGATCTTTGGGAACCTTTGTTTCTCTGAGATTTATGTTTGGTTTTGGTATTGCTACTCACTCGTGGCAGAGGGCACAACTGACCACAGGTGTCTAATCCCACTTCTCCCAGGGACCAGACTCGCTGTTTTGCCCGGCCACACAACTCAGTTGCATATTGAATTTGCCTTGAACATTTCTTTCAGCAGAACTTTACTGCATGTGGCAAGGATAAGAGTATACCCAGAAAAGCCCAAGCAATGACTGTCCATTACATACATGCAATCAGTTCTTTACAGATTATATCATGGACTCCGCTGTTGATGATGATCTTTTATTGTGTAGCTCTTACAAATTTCAGTCCATTACTTTTGCCATATGCTAACTACTAATGCAAGTTCCCCGCATCAGTAGCACAGTGAAGTCTTCTCATGTTATATAGCTGTTAGAAGGTGACATTAAGCTTGCCACTACTTCAGTCACACAGCTATAATAACATAATTTAATATATTTTCTATATAAAGATATGTTCTAGAAATGATTAATATTTATATACTGTAGATCTGCATCTCGATCTGCATTGCTAGAGCCTACCTGAAGCATGCTGATAATACAGTACTGACTGCACTAGAAAGGATTGTGAGGAAATGAATCATTTGGTCTTCGGAGCAGAGCATGACTACTGTGTGGCAAATTAAACCTTTGTTTCTAAACAAGAAGAGAAAAGTTGCCTAACTGCCCATTAAGTCAGCTTCAATTTTTTTATTCTCTAACCTGTTAGTGATTAACTCATGAATAATGATTTTAAGCAATGTTTTGGGTGCAATATCTTATGTGTTTGTGTATCATTGGATAAATTTGTGCAGTGTTTTGCTTTTTTTGGTTAACCTAAGGCCGTCAGGTAGATGTCTCCTGTTCCTTATAGCTGCTGGCTGTAACTGACTTCTGCATTTCTTCACCTTCTGCATTTTCTTTACTTGGGCCATGATGGATTCAAGGCTCAGAATGAGTTAGCCAACATATGAACATTTTTGAGAGACAGCTAATATTCTAAATATTTAAACTGACAATTGTTTAGGGTTTCCAGAAAAACTTCATTTTAAATTAAGAAGTTATAAAAATGTTAGGTAACACTCACTGAACTTGAAGGAAATCAGACTAGTTTCCTAAAGAAAAAGTATTTTTTGTAAAACAACAACAAAAAATCTCAATCTTGTTTTCTAGTAGGCAAATTAAAAAAAAAAAAAACAAGAAAACTATTGACAAGGCTTTTTTAATATTCAGTCTAGTTTGGCAGTGCTGTATGATTTAGGATACAATATCGAGTCCATAATTTAAGGCTTTAGAACATTGTAAGTTCAGCACTTTCAGACTATGAAGTTGCTTCATCCACAATGAAACAGAATGAAAATGGGGGAAATGCCCTAGGAAGCTGTTTGCCTTGGCTTTAACTTTTGTCATTTAGTAAATCAGTTTAATTCCCTTCCTTCCTCTCTTCCAAATGAACAATGTCCCCTCCCCAGAGAACCCTGCCTTTTGTTGTTGTTGTTGTTCTTTTTATTTACAACAGATGTAAGTACAGAAAGGATTCTAGCACTAGTATTATTTTTCCAAATGTAGATTCTACATCTGTGGTTGTAAATATTAGGGCCTATTAAATTATATAATAATATATTAAAATGTTATAACACAGTAGGGGAGTGTGTCTATATAAATAAGTGTCTATATGTAAATCATAGAATCACAGAACGTAGGGGTTGGAAGGGACCTCTGGAGATCATCTTGTCCAACCCCCTGCTTGAGCAGGCACACCCAGAGCAGGGGGCACAGGACCACGTCCAGGCGGGTTTTGAATGTCTCCAGGTAAGGAGCCTCCACACCCTCCCTGGGCAGCCTGTGCCACTGCTCTGGCACCCTCACAGGAAAGAAGTGTTTCTTCATGTTGAGGTGGAACTTCCTGTGTTCCAACTTGTGCCCATTGCCCCTTGGCCTGTCATTGGGCGCCACTGAAAAGAGTTTGATCCCATCCTCTTGACACCCACCCTTTAGATATTTATAAGCATTGATAAGATCCCCCCTCAGTCTTCTCTTCTCCAGGCTAAACAAAGCCAAGTCTCTCAGCCTTTCCTCATAAGGGAGATGCTCCAGCCCCTGATCATCTTGGTAGCTCTCTGCTGGACTTGCTCAAGCAGTTCTGTGTCCTTCTTAAACTGTGGGGCCCAAAACTGGACACAGTACTCCAAATGTGGTCTCGCTAGGGCTGAGTAGAGGGGGAGGATAACCTCCCTTGACCTGCTGGCCACACTCCTTTTAATGCAGCCCAGGATGCCATTGGCCTTCTTGGCCACAAGGGCACGTTGCTGGCTCAGGGTCAGCTTGCTGTCCACCAGCACTCCCAGGTCCTTTTCAACAGAGCTGCTTTTCAGTACTTCAGCCCCCAGCCTGTACAGGTGCATGGGGTTGTTCCTCCCCAGGTGCAGGACCTTGCTCTTGCTTTTGTTGAATTTCATCAGGTTCCCCCAGGTTCTCTCCAGCCTGTCCGGGTCTCACTGAATGGCAGCACAGCCTTCTGGTGTATCAGCCACTCTTCCCAGTTCGGTATCATCAGCAAACTTGCTGAGGTTACACTCTGTCCCATCATCCAGGTCATTGATGAATATATTAAACAGGACTGGACCCAGCACAGACCCCTGGGGAAAACCACTAGTGACAGGCCTCCATCCATACTCTGCCCCATTGATCACGACCCTCTGAGTTCTGTTGTTGAGCCAGTTCTCTGTCCACCTCACTGTCCACTCATCCAACCCACACTTCCTTAGCTTGCTTGTGAGGATGCTATGGGAGATAGTGTCGAATGCTTTACTGAAGTCAAGATAGACAACATCCACTGCTCTCCCTTCATCGACCCAGCCAGTCACGCCACCATAGGAGGCTATCAGGTTGATCAAGCATGATCTCCCCTTGGTGAATCCATGTTGACTACTTCTGATAACCTTCTTTTCCTCTACATGCCTGGAGATGACCTCCAGGATGAACTGCTCCATCCAGGGATGGAGGTGAGGCTGACTGGCCTATAGTTCCCCGGATCTTCCTTCTTGCCCTTTTTGAAGATTGGAGTGACATTTGCTGTCCTCCAGTCCTCAGGCACCTCTCCTGTCCTCCATGACCTTCCAAAGATGGTGGAGAATGGCTCAGCAAGAACATCCGCCAGCTCCCTCAGCACTTGCAGGTGCATCCCACTGGGGCCTATGGATTTGTGAGGGTCCAGTTTGCATAGGTGATCTCTGACCCAGTCTTTCTCAACTGATGGTAAGTCTTCCTTTGTCCCAATTTGACCTCTTTCCTCTGGGGGCTGAGATGCCTGAGGGCCGGCCTTGGCAGTAAAGGCTGAGGCAAAGAAGGCACTCAGCAGCTCCGCCTTCTCTTCATCCTGGGTCACCAGGGCCCCTTCCTTGTTCACCAGTGGGCCACTGTATCCCCAGTCTTCCTTTTACTGCTGATATATTTAAAGAAGCCCTTCTTGTTATCTTTGACACAAGTGTATTGTTAAATACAATGTAATAAATAATATAATTAATGTTTATCCCAAATAACACGTTAGGAAAATAATTTCAGGGACCATGATTTCATGGACCGCCACCAGCTGGCCTAATCTTAGCTCTGCAGTCCCTGCACATATATCAACCTTACAGCATCTGCCTAAAAAGCCACCCTGCTGCACTGCCACCCCAAACTGCTGGGAGAGGGGATTGTAACAGGGACACATACGTACTGGTGTGGGAGCAGAGGTGGCACATGCAAGGTTTCACCACCTGGTCATTGGGTGCTTGCAGAAAGAGGCAAAAAGAGTATGCGTTTCTGTTACGTACTTCAAAGCACCTTTGGGAGGTGTAGCAGGGTCTGTGAGGTTTGCTGAGAGGTGCTGGGGTCAGCTCGGCACCGCTATGAGTTACTCTTCTGTGTATGTTTTTATTGCTGTTTATTGAAGAGCATCAGTGGTCTCACATCTGAGAGATTTGGTCCAGTGGGGAAGGTTGCTGGTGCCAGAATTTAAAGAAATCAATAGCTGTAACGTCACAAGTAGACCTGCAAACGGTGGCAAGCCAGGCGTGCTTCGGGACTGGTGCTGGGGGGGTCTCTAGCAGCGTTTAATCATTGAAACTGTTATCTGGTGACCTTCATGCGTGCTGCTTTGTATGTGTTTGCTTTCGGTCTCAGTGCTCTATGGATAAAGCTCGTGTTGAATTCTGCCTCCGCTTGTTGCACCCTCCGGGGACTGCGGTGCCAGCTTTGCGCTTCTCAGCAATTAATTGCAATTACCCACTGTTCTCTTATCACTTAGAAGTTTCAACTCTCTCCTGTGATTTTAAGGCCAGAAGCTTTTGTTAACCTGTCAGTCTACAAACAAAGAGGCCACTTGGATTTCTGTTTTATGCCCTTTCCTGACTGCAGGGTTTTTTTTTAAGCCCATTTAATTACATTTGTATCTCAGTTAATTACATTTGTACGACCATGCATTGTTGGTATCGGTCAGCAGAAAAGAGGCAGCTTGTTTTTTTCTTTCCAAACCATCTTTTAAAGTTGCAGGAAAAACTCCTTGTTATAAGAAGTTACCAATTTTCAATAACTGAGCCATCAAATTTCAGTAATTTATAATATTAATAATATAATGTCAAGTAGTTAGTGGTGTTGCGTGGCAATTGATAAGCTGCCTTAATTAGTATTCTGTAGTGGCTAATATGTGGTGGGTAAGAAAATAACTGATGTCAGGCTTTTCCTGGGGAGGTAAGAAACTGAAGATACTAATTTCTTTGAGGAACTTATCTCAATATGTTTTGTTTATAACTTCTTGGTATATGGGGATGGGAAGCAGTCCTCTGTTTCAATAAAAAATGTGAGGAATAAAAACATGAGGAATAAAAAGCTTAGTGGCTGTTTTCAGGTTTTTCATTGGGTGATTTATATCAGGAGAATATAGAATGATCCGCCATGTGCTGGCACCTTGTAATCTTCTGGAGTTGGTAACTGAAGAAAGCAAGCTCTTTTCTTTTACTGTTCAAAGGTTGCTCTCCAAAAACATTCCCATGATATTTACCTTTGATATTTCTGTTAAACACTACCAGAGATCCCCCGTGAAGTGGGAAGGAGATACAGCGGCTGCAAACAGCTGCAGGTATCTGGTAGTCTGCTCTTGACTTCTGATGAAGTATTGTTTTTTTTAGAACAGGAATGGAGTCACACTAATATGTTGAAATAGCTACATGGTGAACCCATACCTTGAGTGGCTACATTTTCTGGCTTTGTGGGTTTGGGGATTTCAGGAGAGGAATTAATGTCTAATGGCACCTTTGAGCTTCAGGAAAGTGAAACACTACTGTTGCGCACTGTCAGTGACACTGCCAGCAAGGATGTTCAAGTCATATGCATTTTGCAGAATACTGCTAAACTTAAGAATATAAGAAGACTCAGACTAGCCAGTTCCTTACTTATTTTAACATCACATTCCAGCTTCCAGTTTGAAGCTTTCCTAAAGAAGTTTGAATGTCTCACAAGCTGTGCAATGATTTTTTCCCCTGTAATTATTTATGCTAGTGTTTTATTATTTCTTAATTACTTCTGAAAAAATCCCCTATCAGAGCTGCTAATGGACAGCTTGCATGTCCAGATCCTAGATGTAGGTGATGGTGGCAGCAACTGTGACCTTCAGTTTAACTCCTTGCTAAGTCAGGTGCCTCAAAAACCTGGTTAGAGGGGCATTGTGCGCTTGGGTAGAGAACTGGCTCCTAGATATTTTTTGTTGTTGTTGTTTTTTTTTTTTTTTATCCTCACCAAGATCTGAAAGCCTGCTTGGTCAGCTGTGTTAATGTAAAAACTAAATAAATGAAATTGCAGCTGGTAAGGAGATATAAAAAATAGGGAGGACACCCTCACTGTGCAAGGTGATGTCCAAGAAGGAGGCTATAAAGTTTGTATGTTCTGTTTGCTCCTTCATCCTTCCTATGCAGTAAAAAACAAGTGGGCTTCTCGTGCAGTTGATAGCCATGTGAATTTGGTGTGTGTGGTCAGACTGGGGAGAAAGCAGCATGCAGGCACAGAGACGGGGCTTTTAAAGCAGCAGTTTGGCACTTCAGGTGCTTCTCAAGGTAACCTCTCGGTCTGCAGTGCTGAACCTCGATCCCCCTGATAAATGTATCCTTATTTCACATACAGGAAAAATACATGGAGGTAGCAATAAATGATGTGACAGCTTCCCCACTTAAATGGCAAAAATTCTGATAAATACAAAGTATGGGATACATTTCTGTCCTTGCGTAGGTCCCCCAGTCCTGGCACAGGCAGCTGCTGGCCCAGTTCCCTAATACACCGTCTGATAAAAAGGCAGTAAAGTCCTGCCGAGCGTGAGGGGATGCCACTGCTGGGATGGCTCCACCGGTCAGTGGGTTTTATACTCCTTGTAAAATGCTCTGTTACATTTATAAAAGATTAAAAGGCAAAGCAGCGCTGTGCTGCACATATATTTGCTTTCTTGTCAGCCACGTATGTTGTCTCCACCTGACTGACTGTGGTACTTTTATTCTTCCTCTGAGCTGCTGCTATTCTTGTAACTTGTGCTTAATTTCTTTTTTGTTTTCTTTTCCTGATGAGGGAATGCTTAAGATTTTGCTAATGTGCAATACGTACTGTCTCATTCTTTCAGTTTTCATGCAACCTAGTCTTATTTGGCATGGAGTTTTCTTGAAAAATAATTGGTATTCATGTTTTTATTTTATCTTCTACAAGTTGCACTAATAGTTTGTATCTTCCCTGGGATTCCACTATCATAATGTTCAACATTATTAATATTTTTTTATTTAGCAACTGTCAAATAACAGTTCCTCATTTGCCTTGCAAAATATTCCTTATTTTCTAAATAAAGAACTAATTTTGATTCCGCCATACAAACTTGTTCCTTAGTATTTTGTCTTGTCGGTGTGTACATCTGTTCTATGCCTAGGGAGATGGGTTGATTTAAAACCAAATAATTTTTCTAATGGATGAAACACTAGGACTGACTGTGAAACTCATGTTCTTTCTAGTACTTCAGAGTGTAAATAAGCACTGCACCTCACAAAAGACTTCACAGTAAGGATGAAGGCCAGCAAAAATACACACCTGTTTACAAAGTGTATACTTTTTATTTCTTTTTGCATAAAACACATCTAAAGGGGGAATGCAGAACTGGTTCATTGTACGAAATGAAATGTTTTCCATATATAGGTTAACTGTTCTTTCTTCTCGTATGAAAACACTTTGGAAGATGGTGTAATAAAGTATATTTAGTACCTAAGGCAAAACTAACTCTCATTGATTATCTGTCTAGTGCCTGTATTTTTGCTCAACTAATACTTAATGCGTTAATACCATACTTAATACACTGGTACTATGGCTTTTTGGTATTATAACGAGAAATGGTTTGTAGGTTAATACATGCTACAGTGGTTTGCTCTTTCTAACTCTAGTACATTATATCATATAACAGTTTAGTAAAGAAGCATATTTTGCTTTAGGAAAAATGATTTTTCTCTATAAAGTCTAATGTCTGCTAGGGATACATTAGAATAGAGAAAATTCTACATATATAATATATAGAGAAAATAATACAGAATATAGAGAAAAATATTTCTGAATTCTAATATCTGTTAAGGGGATACTAACTTTATATTTTAATATTTCATGTACTGTGACAGATCTCCTATTCATAAAGCCATTCACAATGAGTCCTCATCACATTATTTTCATATCTAAAGGACATGAAGGGCATTCTCTGGTCAACATAGGTTATTTAAGACACAGGCCTGGCTTTAGTAGTCTCAGATAATTGTCAGGATAATGTAAAATAGACCTGTCCACTATCAGCATTGCTTTCTGTGAACAGGTTCCTGATGACCTAAACTATTACTGTGTCTCATTAAATAAATAAATAAGGGTGGGTTTTTTTTTACATCTGTTTAGGTGCATCTGTTTCAAAGCATTTTTCTGTTGTAATGTATGAAAACCTTTTCTACCAAGGTTCACAAACTTAATTCAAAAATCAAGTAAACTGTACCCATTCAGATTCTCCTCCCTTTTTTCCCCAAAGTAACAAATGCTTTAGCGCTCTGTGCTTATTATTCCTCATCTATGTGTGTTTTCAACTATGAACAGTTGAATATAGCATTAGTGTCATGCCAGATACAGTCATCATGCAAAATAAGAAACAATATAGGACTATTTTCCCCAGCAATATAAACTGCATTTTCATTGCTAGCATAGGGGAGATGATAATTAAACCTTTCAGATTATTTGCAGTTTCTAGGTAAATGTGAACTCTAGATGGTCTACAAGTTGGCAGGACACACACAAAAAATGCTATGGTCCAAAAATTGTGTGACTGTTTTAGAGTCTTCTGAGGATCTGGGCTTACCACTTCAGGCTGAGGGTGCTGTGCTCAGGGGGGGCATGCGATTTTTGGTTCACGGTTGGCTGGCACTGTGCCGTCCCCGATTACGGGTGACTGATCTTAAAGGCTACGTAGATGTTTTTCGGGTAGCATTCTGCTAATTGCCTGAAGTCTTGGATCCATTTTAAAACTCCGTCAGGAGGTGGAGGGATCTGGACCCATGTCATTCACACTGCATGATTAAAACATTTTAGATGGAAGACTTTGTCGGCAAATGCAATGGGCCATCTTGATCCACCCAAAAATGTGAACCTTTCTCTGCTTAGCCAATGGCTGAGGCAGTGTCATGGATGCTGTATACCCTATAGCCAGGCTCTGCAGGTGAGAGCCGTGCTGCCCCGGCACAGCCCAGCTAGGCAATCCATGCAACGGGCTCAGCTGCCTCCACATCTGCAGCTGCTTCTGCTCTGGCCTCCTGGTCACAATCTCTCACTTGCACATCCTCTCTGAGTCACTGGATGCAGTTTTGTTACTTGTAGGCAGGCTGACATCCATAGTGAAATGGTGGTATTTCCTCTTGTGTGGAAAGTTTACCCCAGGAACAGCCATTTACTTTCAGGAGCATAAGCATGTATGTCCTTTTTGTAATTATCTCTGCTGGACTGAAAGCAGTGGGCATTTCATTGGCATAGGGGATCTGGTCACACTGGGTCCCTGAGCTGCAGTGTACATTACTGAAAAGTATGCACCGCTGCTTCTTCAGGTTGCACCTTTGTAAGGCAACACTGCTCTCCCTGAACTGGTAGGTCTCCTGTTGGCAAGACCTGGTGATTCAGGTAGTGGAGTAAGGAAGAGTAATTGTGGACGTTGTTGACATCTGGAGTAGAGGAGAGAGTTTTCCAATGCATTAGAAAATACAGAATGGTATAGAATTCTATTATATACTATTAACAGGAAAGCTGGAGTCTTCCTGTTCTTGTATGTGTGTGCATAAAAAGCTGTTTTCTAAACATTACCCTTTTTCTTTCTTATTATTAACATAATCAGGAAGAATATTGAGTTTTTTAGTAGTGCGATGTAGATCTCCTGACAGCTGTGGGCTTCCTGAAAAACCTAAATTCTCATTAAGAAAGAGAAAAGTTATCTCATCTTCAAAGAGAAACTGTTATCACATGAAATAGGTCTGCTGTCTCAGGCAAGAGTTCATTTTTTTTCCTGCACCTACTAACTGCTGAAGCCCCCTGAAGAATAATGTTCACTCAGGTCTATCTTCTCCTACTTTAGAAAAAGGCTTTCAGAAAACTTGGTAATAGTTTGATCTGAGAAGATACTTTAAAGCTGATTTAATTGAAAGGTATCATTAATATTTTTTGTATCTGATTTTGGTTACACTAAAATTAAAGTCCATACGATGTTTATCACATTTTTCCTTTTCATGCAGGCAAAACTTATCTATATGTAGCTTCAAGCAATGCAAGTGACTTAATGCCAAGTGGGGGATAGCAAATGACTTGAGACATTAAGCTGAAAAATGAGGAATACCAAGTTGGCCGTGACCAGAGACTGACAAATGCAGAACTGTGGGTTAGAGTCAAATGCCTTTCTTGTAGTTTTGGCTTTCACACACTTCTGTAGCTTTAGGCTAAGCAGTTAACCACTGTGTTCTGCTTAATTATCTGTGAAAATATATGCAGCAACATCTGTACTACTTTGTCTGGTAACTCAACAGTTTGATTATATCGTCTAATGCCTTTGCGCTACTAGACCAAACAAAGCAGTATGTTGGTGGTGTGTAACAGGAGTCCACAGGAATAAATTTCTGTTGAAGACATACGTAAAAGCAGAGACAATCCTGAAGATGTTCTTGCATCTTGGGTTATATGTTTTCATATGCCTGTGCACGCATGCGTTTAATACGTGTGACAAATTTGTTCTGGAAGTGTCCAAAGCTAGCAGCACGGCCACTGATTGTTAGGAGGCTGGAACCACTAGGCCAGGAAAACACAACTTCCTCTGGTCAGTATGGAAGATAATGAGGCTTGACTGAGGTAAGAAATCTGGGTTTGTAGATGAAGAGGGCTCTGATCCTTGCTAGGACTTGCAAGGTGCGTTGTCTTAGTTATGACAGTCCTCAAACTGACTTTGTCTCTACGAAAAGAAAACACCAAAAGAGCCAACTCTGGAGAAACTATCCCTTGACCTGATGAAGGACTCATGAGTTTGGTAAACAGATGTAGATTAAGGCAGAAAACTTGGAGCACCAGCTTTGGGCCTTAAACTCAGAAGAGCATTGAAATTTGTGAAAACTAATCCGTAGCAAACTTATTTATGCGTTTCCATATGGGAACAAGCATCCTCTCTTTATATCTCCATAACAAGCCAGACATATTTTCCTGCCTATACAATATTCTGTCATATTTTAAGGATGGGTGAGTCTTTGCCTTGGACTCTTAACATAATAACAATGATTTATTTATTTTTCACTCAAGAATTTCCAGTTACTGGAAGATTAATTCAAACATCTGTGCTTTACTTTGGTCTCCAAAGACCTCTTTCTGCTCTGAAATGGGTTGCAGTGTCCCCCCGGACTTCAGGAGCAGTGTTGCTGTCTAGTATAAAGAGAGTCTTTTCACAGGTATGATGCATCTAGCATTGCTGGGCTAGTGATACACTCCTTTTTGCTTTTTAATGGCCGAGACAACCATCTAATGTATGTAAAGATAAGATAAAGGTATGAAAAGAAACCAGTACAGGGTGACAAGTAACCAGAGTCCCACAAGCTCAGCTGCCCCTTACAAATGAAAAGCTTTCAAAATGGTGGAGAGAATGAGCAGGCTCTGTAACTTGCATCAAAAGCTGTTACTGGTTTTATAGGACATTTTTCATGGTTAAGTTATTTGCTATGCATGTTACAGATGAGATGTGACGAACTACAAAATTTGGCAGTGAATGTATTACCCAGATCTCAAAAGTAGGCTTGCTGTCGAGCAGCCCCGGTTTCCTGTGTGTGCTTTCCATCCACAGCGATCATTTCAAGTTGGCTGTTTGCAAATGGATTCAAAAATATACAATGTCAGAAACCAGTTTTGGTGTTGAAAGCGGCTATTGTGCTATGCTAGACAACAGAATAAGTCAAGCCACTCTGGGGCATGTGACTGCGCTGTATGACAAGCTGGAATCTAAATAAACGCATTCTGTCACCCCAAGGAAAAAGACACTATGCCATTTATATGGCTGTGGACTTGAGTAGCGTATCAGTACGGGCATCGAACAGGTATGATATAAAAATGATCGTTTTGCTGTTTGTGGGCAATTAAGTTTTTCAAACCTTGTGATTGCCTAAGCTTTTTAAGAGGTGATTAGTCTTACTCAACATATTACCAATATTGCCAGTTTTCTACCCAGGTAAATATGAGACAATTTTCATCAGTTCTTCTAAGATATTACATTCAGGTGCAGTTTAATAGGCTGAAATGGCTATTTTTTTACAAAACAACTTTTAAAAAAGGAAGCCTGCTGTCTGTTTTGCAGTGGATATGGTATCTCAGAGTTCAGTTGAAAATGCATGCCTATGTGATGGAGAAAAGGGAATGTCCTCATGTTAGAGTTGATATTTGCATAATTCTTGCCATGTATGTAACTGAAGTAATTTCTCATGAACCAGCTACTTCAATGATAAATGTAACTAGGCATTTTGCAGCCTCGATTGCAGTATGGTTAGTATGAGTACTAATAGTCATGTTTTAAGAGTAGGATGAGGACAAGAGTAGGAGAATAAAATTGCTTTTGTGTCCTTGATTGCAAAGCTACCAACCTTCAGCAGGGAAACAGTAAGGCAATACCTGTATTGCAAATCGGATATCTATCAAATATTATTACAGCAGTAACATGCTTCAGCACATTGTGGAAGTTCCTAGCTTTTAAAAAGTTGTTTAATGGAGCCACATAGTATTATAGCTCTATTTTAGGGCTGAAATTGTAATTGGCCTCTTGAATTCCTTCTTTCACCATACCTGCATCATTACGCATGTGATGGATGGTCTAGACCTATGCCGTGTTGCTGTTAGTCAAAGTTTAAGACCAATTTCTAATCTAATCTTCTTACAACAAAAGCATTGTTGTTGCACCTTTTACGTGCAGTGAAACAGACATAAAAATGCAAGAAAATAATAAATGTGAAAACAACTTTACTTCTCTCAGAGAAAATCCTTTTAAAAAGTCTTCCTGTCTACTTACGTAAGGAGTGGGATAGAAATCTTGAGCAGGTTCAGAGAAATGTAGATTTAATTAGGTTATTCTGTGCATTTCAGATTTCATAGTGATTCTTAATGCAGGAAGCAGAACAACTGAACCCAGGCTGGGAACCTACTTTTGGTTCATTCAGGAGCCTGTTAACGGATAGTTACTTAGAACATAAGTTCAAAACTTTAATTTTAAATATGAGTTTTTTTAATTTTCTGGATACTATGATATAAAAACTAATTCTGTAATTTACATTATACATGTCAAAAGGTTTGTAGCAGGCTAAGAAAGTTTATGTGTGGTAGTAAAGAAGGGAATGTAGAGTTACTGGAGAAGATAACAGAGAGGAAGGCTGTGTGTGTGAATTTTTAATATTGGATACATTTCAGCTCAGTTCATACCTGTGACTCCTTTGAAAATGTCATCCTACTGTGACACTTCTTTCTTTTAAATGTGCATTTTAATCCTGTCTTAGCCATCACTAGTCAGCCCTGATAAAGTTGTTAGCACTTTATACACAGGAACCCTTTTTCAGCAGCACTCTCACTCAGGAAAGGAAGCTTGCAGATGCAGCTCCAAGGGCTGCCCAGGAAAAAAGGACCTTTTGCTCTGCTGTTTGACCATGGAAAATAGGGGTTCACTCTCCCTTGGCTGGGGCAGGGATGCTGGAGCAGGAACCAAGGCTTGGAGCTACCCTCTTAAACTGCTGAAACGTCTATAAACCAATGTGTGCATGGCAATGATGACCAAGTCCAGTTGGTTTGCTCCATGGCCACCTATGCAGAATTTCAGCTGATGGAAATGCAGGGTTGCAGGACATTTCCCCTCTTAGTGTAACAGGGATGTTCCCTCTTCCTTTCAGTGAGTGGGTGAGCCTCCTTCTGCTGCCTGGGTGGGGAACTTGGCTGGACTGGTACCCGTGTACTCTCTGAGGGGGAACCTGATCCGTACCAGCCTGTTGTCAGGGGCTGGGTGGTGCTAGAAGTTTTGAATGGCTGCTTCTGCTGCCAGGAGCATAGATAGCACAGGCATGGGCAGGAGGAATGCTTTCTGTGGCTTGGGTGCAGCTGACATAGCTCAGTAATAGAGTGTGGTCCTGCTTTGCACGGATTGCAGGATACCTCCTCTAATGAGAAGATAGTTGGAAATGTTTGTTTTCTTTGTAGATTGGGCAAATCCGATATTTTTGCCATTGCTGCCTAGTCTAGCTGAATACCACGACTAAAGAAGCTGTGTCAAGGCTCCAGTGGTCTATCTATGCTACTGCTACAACATGCTCCTGTTGCTGGGCGTGGGGGGATGGTAGCTGTGGATGCTTTTAGGGAGAGAACTAGATCATAAAAGGATATACAAATCAGATTTCTTAGAATTTTATCTTCTAAAACTTTACATTTTGTGGATTCTTATACCAGTCTGCTAATACATGTCCCCATTTATATTATGAATTGCTTAGTGTTTGTTGTTTTAGGCAACATGTGTAAACAAGAAGTGTTCAGAGCAGTGAAGCAGCTAATGTAACAAAAAGGGCTGGTAAAACAAGTAAAGCTGGATAAAGGAAAAAAAAAACATCAATGGGGGTGTGTGTGGGGGTCCCTTTTGCTGCAAATATATACAGACTTGTATAATAGAGTTCTCTTCAGATGAAGCACTATTCATATTATGAATAGCCTTTTCAAGTAAATATGGCTCACTGGCATGAACACTAAGAATTACTATGGTTGTCAGCATCTGTTCTTTTATGCTCAGAACAATTTTTCCATCAAACATTAGAGGCCAAAAGGATTTTTAACTATGATGTAGCACTACGTTGTAATTGTCCTAATACAGTCAGTCTGGCAATGAAACTTTTTTTCAATAAGAACGTAAAGCAAGTAAGGTTGTTTGGATGAATCCAACTTGACAAAGCTCTTCCTTCACAACACTGTTAGCAGAGAAAGAATTCATTTTGTAGAATGACACACAGATTTTATGTAAATAAGGGGCAGTTCCTTCAGAACAGATGTTTAATACTTAATGAAGCTATTTTAATATATCACCCTGAAAATGATATTTTATTCTAAATAATTGCCTTACTGTGATTGCCTTTTAAAATGCAGAATTCTATCAGAACGTTTAAAAGAAAAAGCCCTCTTTGTATGTGCTTTTTAAACAAGCGCATACATCGTTTGTGCTTTGTTTGTAGCACAGACTCTGCCAGCATCTGCGTGAGTTTCACCAAGGAACCATCACTGTGGTGTTTGGAAGCCAATTCTGGCCACCTCTGCTCATCTGTAAAGACTGGTGGTGTCCGCTCACAACAGCCCTTGCCAGAGGCAGATTTTGCAGTTGAAGCAAGCACAGTCCTGAGCAGTAAAGGTGCAGTATCTATTTTTACTGCTTTGATTTATTGACCCCAGAGAGGGGGGGAACCCTCTATGGGGCAGATCCAGGGCTCCTCTGACTTGGATGGGGTGGTTGCCCAAATTCAGAGGGGCACTTTTCCTCCCTCCCCAGTGGTGTGAGGCTGAGATCTGTTCTTTGCATCCAGCCAGGGAGGCAGGTAAGATGCAAAGAGGCTGAGATGGCAGCAAGCGGATTTCCTCTATCCCGGGTAGCACTTGCGCTGCTGCAAGGGACCTGTGCTGGTGCAAGGATGGATAGCACAAGTCAAGTCTCCCACCTGTCTCTTGGGCTGGTGTGGGTTACACCTGCCTCCAGCTTTGTCTCCAAATCATAGCTATTTCTAGTGTCTGTCACCAAGGCATCCTAGCAACTGCGACAAAAATAAAGGTGGGTGAGTTCAAAGCTTTTGCTAGAAAGTGGAAAAATTCAGAGAGGTTATAAAGTCTTGTTCACTGTAACGCACTCTGTCAGCTGAAAATCCTAAAGTTCCAGTGAGACCTGGGCACAGAGCTCCTGGCTGACCCGACAGAGAGGAAGGATGTTGAAACAACCACACACAACATGAAGGGAGAAGTCAATTTATAACACTTTATTAACCAAGCCCCATTTCCTCAGCAGAATATTTAGTGACATTAGTAGCAGTTCAAAAAGCAACTTAAATGTTTCATTGATTTATTATTTTTGTTATTATTGTTATCATTTAAACATTTATTTTAGCAGAGCAAGCAGATTTTCCGTCTTTCATGGCAGTTGGCTTGTGCACTTTCCTTTAGTCCCAGCTTAGCACTGACTGTGTTGAACTGATTTATAATGGCACTTTAGCCAGATGAAGAAGAGTTTGACCAGTCCACCAGTCTGCCTCTGACTGCTCTTGTTCTGCATATGCTTTCTGTTTTGAAGAATGTTAATCCTTTATATTACACAATGCTCTTTAAAAAAAAATATCCTAGTGTATACAAGTGATAAGTAATATATCCTTATTATATTATCATGGGTGGGAATATTTAATCACAAATACTTTTATCCACATATCCATCAGTAAAAATGAAAGGGAATAATGTAAAAATAAGACTTGCCCAAAGTCATTAGGCAGTCAGTGGTACAATCAGGATGTGAGGGTCTTTTTCTAGACCACAGGCTTCATATACTTTCAGATCATCTTGCTGAATCTTGCTGCATGTTGCTGTGCCTCACTTTCCTTAAGCAGTAAGTTGGTTTCATCAGAGTTCATGTGTCTGCTGTGGGACAGTTTTTCATATAGTGCTTGGTAAGTTTAATGACTAAGAGACAATGTTTGCATTTCAAGTATGCCTAGTTCCAAAACTGGAGCTGTTCTTGAAAGAACTTGCTTTTTCTTATGCTTGAGGGATGCTGGGGTATGCTAACTGCAGGTGACACTATCTGTGCATACAGAAGCCTTTTTGAATGCATGATAAAATAACCACAACAAAATCTTTAAAGGATTTTGTTAATCAAAATATCAGAATGATGCTCTTCCAATGTAATAAACTACTGAAAAATTGTGAAAGCTTTAAAACCCGCTTAAAGTATACAAATGTACAGCAGAAGTATGTAGTTTGTGTCTTGTTCTGTGCTGATCATACTTCCTGCCTCTTCTTTGCCTTTGATTACTGGAATCCATCCTTGCTCATGCAAACATTCCCAAGTAGGAAATACTTTATTTACACAAGTGCTGTGTTTGTAGTTTTGTCTTTTGGATTAGAAAAAGCAGATTATCTTCTATTCATTAGGGAAGTTTGTCTTTGGAAGATTTATGAAGTCATTGTCATCTTGTCCAAAGTCATACCTGATTTTGTACCCAAGTGTGAAATATATTTATTAGAGCGATGGGTCCTCACCAAGATAACAAACGAATACAGGGTGTCATGCTACCTGGTGGTATTACGCTGTTAGTTTCAATTACCTGTAACAGCAGTCATCATTTATGCCTACACTCTATAGGATACAGAAGAAATCTGAAAGCTCATAGATTAAGAGACTAAGAGGTGTTATTAGACCAGATGCATGGGCTTCTATCTGTTTATACTTCAAAATATTTTAGAGTGGCAGCGTTGTTCCCTTTTCTGAAAGCAGAAACTTGTAACAGTAATGATTATAGGAAGATCAGTTAACTGCCCAGAAATCTGATCATCTTATTGAAACTATCCTTTATTTGTAGCAAATGCAGATTATAAACAAAACAATCTATTGGACCATATTCCAGAGTCCTGATTTGAAGGTTGTTTATATGCTCATGAACAGTTAACATAGCTTTTTCTTTCCACCGAATGTCCGTCTTGAATGAAAGAGTGATGACCCAAACGTTCGTGCAGCCAAGCAAGTTGTGCAGTCAGGCTGTCTAAGTTAGCATCTTTTATAATCTAATTATAATAACTTGTTGGGAGGTTAATTGGAGGCCCTAGCAAAGCCCATCTGCAGATCCTACTTCATGACAGGCTTTGAATAATCTCTTACTCCTGTTTGCAGAGTCCAAATGATAAACTTCTCTGGAAAGCGGTGCCCAGGGTGCCATTCTTCCCATGTTCCTTTCTTGTCCTTTCCTGTCCCAGAGCAGTATGAAAGCCCATCTGCCCCGGCTCTCCTTGCAACTCGTGAGGGACACGTCCGGCCTGTAACCTCCCCCACTACTGGAAGACCTGGCTAACAGAGCAGTTACAACCCACTAGGTCCTTCACAAGTCCGCTGACACAGCTCTGGAGGCTGAGCTCCTTATGGCCAACCAGTTGTCAGGGGGTGCTTTGGAGACTGGAGAGCTTCAGAGGATTTTATCAGGAGTTAGCAGTTCCAACACCTACTGACAGCCAAATCCTGGGGAAGTCTGTTCTCTGGTGATGACAAGATCTCACAGGTTTTAAGATTTCTGTGCTATGTGGTCTCCCAGTCTCTCTGTAGGTAGGGTGAACAGGCTTTGGTTTCAGAAATTTCTGTTGTTTTGGTTTGCTTGGTAAGGGGAAAAAGGCTTAAGATCCCAGTAACTTTGAAACACAGAGGCAAACTGCAATGCTTGTCTTAGTGACTTCTCTGACAAGTAAAGGGGAAATCCTTTGCTGGAGTCCTGGGGAGCAGAACAAGCTGGTGTGGTTGCATTTACTTGCTGTGTGTCAGGGGCCAGTACACCAACTCTGGATTTTTCTTTAGATCTGACATTCCACATAGACCCTTCAATGAATTTGTCTGGCTCCTGGTGAGTTCACTTTGGTCAAATTTTATTATTCTATCAATGCCTTCCCCCCATTTACTAGGCTAGCCTTTTCATATATAAATGTATAATACTTTATCCATCATAGCTTGAATAGCTGTCACTTCTAGAAAGCATCTTCCTGTTGGAAGCAGCACAAGGTCTGCCGCAACAAAGCTGTCCCTCGTGGGGGGGGTTCTGTCACGGAGAGCTGACAATACCCTACACCTTGGGATCATAATGTCGGGCTTACTGTGAGCGCCTGTTGCTGGTGGCAGTCTGTCATAATATGTGAAGGCCTCCTTTTTCCTGGCCGCCATTTGGCTTCAGGAATACAGGCCAAAGTGATGGATCCATTCTGCATTTGCCCTCAGTTCTGGATGAAGTGAGTGTCAAACGTTCATCCTTGTAGATTCTGACCTGCAGCTGGGCGTTGCTAACAGTTAGCCTTCAAAATGTGCCATTAATATCTGCAGATAGCCTTTCCAAATCACTGTATTTGCAGGGCAGACCACTCTGTTCTGGTTCATAGTTTCTCAGCTTGGTGCACTGACTCATGTTCTGGGACAGCATATTGGGAGCAGCATGCTGAGAATTTAGCTCTTCACAAAAAGATATCACCCAAACTTGTCCTATAAATTGAAGCAGATTTTCCATCCAAGTGCGAGAGTCTATTCCATATCCAGGTGCTTTCTCAACCCTCCATGGCTCTTGCACAAAACATGTATTATGTTCAGAATACCAATCAAAAAAGGCAAACAAAAAAGCATTTTTTCCCCAGCAAACTATTGCATGAAGAGCTGTACCTCATCTTCAGTGTAAAATGCCTGCCGTGTGCTCTTCTAGAGCTGAATGCCACATTACCAGAGCTGTAGGAATGGACACCCAGTTCCTTAACTCAGTAGTTCAGATGAGCTGCCACTGTTGTAATGTTTGCTCTGAGGGACTAAGATTTTTTCCCCCAGTTCCTGTAAGGCTCCTGGGGTCCTATTAAAGATTAGTTAGACTCTTGCTCTACCAGCACCTTTCTGGATGTCATTAGCAGTCAGAGTTGTAGAGATAGCCATTATTTTTGTTGTCTGTGCTTTCCCTGAACATGGGGCTCCCCACTTCTCCATTGTTTCTCCTTAAAAACAGACAGAATTTCAGCTTTTTTAAATCACTTTGTGTGTTTAGAGCACTCGCAGGAACACAGAAAAACAGGTATTATGCTTTGTAAGACCAGAATATTACCATGTTTCAAGATATATTTTGTTGGACTAAAACTTTGTTATTTTTAGCTCCAGAAATGGAGCTGATGCCAAAGGTGCTGTGTATGAAACTAAATGTTTCTGTGTAAAATGTGCTGTATGTAAACGTAGTGGCCATAACTCTTCTACTTAATTAATCAACAGGAGTGCAAGACTTGCTTCTCTTCTTCCCAGTGCAAAGGAAACTGAAATCCAACCTAATAAAACTAGGAATGTGTTTTTCAAGAAACAAGATAAATATTTTCATCCACAAATTAATGAGCCACTGATTTACCCCACAGCAGTACAACTAAAACTGGTACTAAACAAACATGAAAGATAAAATAAAACCCAGTGATATTAGTTTTTAAAGAAGGGTAATGGACTCAGCCACATGTCTTTCAGTCGGGTTAATGATAGGGTTTTGATTAAACCCCTTGAATTACTTCTGTGATCGCAACTAAAACATTCAGCTAATCACCTTTCCGTCACATGAATATGTGCCTGGTCTTTTGTGGAAATTTCTGGATGAACCCAGTCAACTATCTGGGTAACACGCTATAAATCTCATTATCAAATCTTTACTAACTGTACAGGATACATATCACTTAAATAGCTATGTATCAAGAAAAGGAGTTTAGGTATCTAAAGAACAAATTTCTCATATCTCATTGATATGTCTGTGTTAACTTCCAGCAAGCTTTGCGATGATTCTGTGACATTTCTTTAGTGATGGATTTCATATATTTAACATTATTAACCAACACAAAATCTGTATGCAATTTTGCTTATTGCTTATAAAGAAATCCATTTATTTCTTCCTCAAGTCTCTTATATTAGAATAGGTCTGTGCAAAAGCATCTTCTCAAAATCTATGGCTCCTAAAGTGAATAAAAATTTGCAATATTTGTATCTTTTGGGTTTTTTTTCTTTGAAATTGGATGAGAAACTACTATTTACAAGCATATGCTTGCCAGATTTATAGAAAAAAGGGGAAAATACATGATCAGTTAGTTTATTTACCATAACACAGTTGTTTCATTGTGATGAATCTAGATTCAGTGATGGGAGTGGAAATGTGCCTACATTTGATGTAATTTTTATCATTGTGTTTCTGTGTCTATTCAGATAAGTAACTGGCAACAAAAGCAACTTGTTTCTTTCCTGCTTACTGTGCTGTACTCAAGGTCTGTATTGCGCTGTACACAATATATTCAAGAATATATATATTTGATCTAAATGTTCCCTAATCGTTGATAGAAATATTTATTTAATTCAAACATAGACCTTTTTTGGCAGTTCTGGAAGGAGCCATTAGAAGTGAACAGGTGTTACTGGGGTTTAACCTTGCTGTCTAAGTCTTCATTGGCATATTGCAGCTTTGTAGCTAAAAGCTTGTTGAAAATGTAAATTTCTGCAAAATAAGATTTTCCTGAGTTCCCAGTTTACCCATTTTCCATGATTTTAAGGTGTTCTGAAATCTTTCTGAGTTGAGTAAGAATGATATGCATTCTGTGGTATTTTTTCCCCCTGTATGTACAAAGCTTTCAGTATTCATTCTCACCCTTCATTTTTAGATACCCATCTGCTGAGCAAAAATTGAAAAGTGTAACACTGAACATTGTTTTAGAGGAATACATGATAGCCAGGGTACAATACGAGTGCAGACCCCAACATGGGTTTGTGGCATCCTTCACTGGGCCCAGAAACTCCAGGCTGCTTTGGAAATGGCTGTATTTTGGAAGGCAGCACAGAACTGTTGAACGTGGACTTTATTTTGGCATTGATACATTTTAAAGTTTGCACACTGCATTAGTTCTGAACTACTATGTCTGGCTCCAATTACAGTTTTGTCTTACATGTCCAGAATTACTAGAAAGGGTTTTGGATGGGATGCTGGCTCTCAGAACAAGGTGACTTATGTTGCGTCAACTCCTCTAACCCACCTTGCTGTTAGTATGCCACCGAACCATTGCAGTTGCACCTGCTTCCTCTGTGATGGTAGGTTTGCTACACAGAATATGATAAAATGCAAAGATTTTATATAGTTTCAACTGCTGGTTAGATAAACTTGTTGAGGAGGAATCTGTTGCAAGCTCTTAAATACAAAAGTACTGTTTCTGGTTGAGTAAATCCTTGGTCATTGAAAGCTAGAAGGCTGTACCAGGGGGTGGTATACCGTGGGTGTGACGCCTGTGGCTGGTGAACTGCAGGCGAGGTCACACCCATGGTATAGCACCATGGCTGGGGAAGTCCAGGAGAGATCACACCAATGATATACCACCCAGGCACATGCTGGGGAAGTCACTGCCAGGCCTAGATAGTCACTGAGCTGACCAAAACACCGGGCAGAGATCAGTCTTGTCTTGAGGAGGAGTATTTACTACTTTGATTAGTACAGGATAGTAAATGCTTGACCTTTCATAGCATCTTCTAGTGAAAGTTATTGTTTTTAACTACATTTCTTTAGTAAAGCTGTCAGACAACCCTGGGAGATAAGTGATTAAATTACATTTAACATTTTTGCCATTCAGGTAAACTTATGTAAGCCTAATATCTTTAATGTACCTTTTTGATCAGGGGACTTTTAGAACTGGAAGGCTGGATTCAAAAGGCTGGATTCTCACCTTTTTGGGAAGATTTCTTATGTCAGAGGATTGCATCGGAGACCTGTCATACCTTTGAACAGGGAGAGTATCCCTCTTTATCTGCCGTGTTATCATTCTGGGAGTATAAGACAGACTATTAAGGACTTGCTTTGCAAAATTCCTAAATGTATTAGTTTTTCAGGATATTCCTAAGCTTGACTCTTAAATAAAAGGCTGTGTAAGTTTTGAAGAATACAGTACCTAAACTGAAAGTGTCCAAAAAGACTTGAACTGGACATGGAATTAATTTCTCTTCAGGCTGTGCATGAAGGATGTTACAGCTGAAGTCAACAACGTTTCGGCTCTGCTGTGCCAGGCAGAATGGTTAGTGAGATTTTGATGTAAGAACAGCTATTAGTTTTGTCTTTCAGACATAAACAATTGTGGAGGTTTTATGCTTTCTGGGAAGAAAAATTTAAAACCAGATGAAATGTGGGGAAAAAATATCCAGTTCCCATTCCCTGAACGTGCAGCCATGCAGGTAGTAGATTTGGCATTGGATACAGTTGGGAGGTGAAAATGAGAGTCTGGAGTCAGATACATTTTAAATTTACCTCTTTATTACTTGCACAGAACTGACAAAGTTCTCATTTTGGATTTTCATCAGGACCAATAAAATGTATGAAAGTTTGGAACAGGCAAATGTTAGGAACTCAAATAGCTAAATAAGATCTTTTTGACAGCAATTTGTAATAAACATGAGAATGCATCTGGCTTCTAACCAATAAATGTGAAATAATTATTGCATTAAAGATAGAAGGTTTATCTCTTTATGCTGCAGGTTCCCTCTCCAATCACATCTGCTTAACATAATTTAATAGAAAACAAGTTAGTATTTGCACATTATAACGGTTAAGATGTTGGAAGCATTCAGTTAATATTTTTCCCCTCCAGTAAAGGCTTTTCTAAGCTTTTAGGGTCTCAGTATGTTTTAATTTAAGCCATGTGTGGAATCCTTACTGCATCTGTTTCTCAGGATGTTTTTAAACTTTTACGAACTCTACTAGAAATACATGATATGTCTTTATAGCAAGTTCTCCTGTTTTGCCTGGGAGGAAGAGGACGACAGTGGTGCTCCCACTAGGTGGGACAGCATCCCACAGGGTTTTTAGGAATTAGCACACTTTTTTTTTTTTTTTCCAGGAGAAAGGGCAATTTTCCAAAAGCCTGTGGGAACCAGGTCAGAGCCAACCCAGCTGGAGCAGGCTAGCCTGGGAGCTGCTGCCTCTTACAGCTCCCCTTGGATTATTATCCCAGCAGGTGACACAAGAGCCTGTTCTGGGGAAATTTTGATTTCTGCCTAGCTGGGCGATGGGGTCAGCACCTGCAGAGCTGGGAGCTAGTGGGAACCTCTGTGATACAGCCCAGCTGCCTGCCTGCACTCCGTCAGCTGGCTGCCGGTGGGGAAGGTGGGAGAGGAGCTCTGAGGTCAGCAGGGTGTGTGAGTGCTACTCAGAGACAAGATTTAAATTGTGTATTAATCCAGGCTACGTTTGCTTGGTGGTATTTAATGCCAAAATGCTTAAAATATTTAGCCTGAAAATAGTTACAAAATAGTTACAGACCTTTGTTTGTGCTCGTAAACAAGATTTTTCTTACGATTCTCTAACTTTGACCTGGTCTTTAAGTGACCTGAACGTAAATGATGCGTATGTCCCTTCTACCATTAAAGTTACTATTACGCACAGATGTTGTTGATGCTGGTATAGTTCTGACCTGCATGGCACTGAACTCCCTGGTAGAGCTTTATCATAATGAAGCAGAAACGTGGTTCCAGTTTTCAGGTACCCTCCAGTCCTAGAAGCCACAATGCGATGGATGGGGACAGCCAAGCCACAGTAGAACATGTCGGTATGGGTGATTTTTCCTTTCTGTGCATTTCTCATTCTCAGAATTTTTCCTTTTCCTTAAGAATTCTCCACTGACTGTCAACAGATGTGTATGAAGGGGTTTGATGCTTTTTGTCTCCAAGATATGTTATGATTCAGTGATGTAAAGGCTTATGCAAATAACACTGTAATTGATTTTGAAGGTTGTCTGAACCTGCCTTGTCACCAAACAATACTTGCCCAGTTTCTCATCCTTAAACTGAATTTTAATGTTGCTTCGATGTCAGATCCTGATTCTCCTAAGAGTTTCTGCTTCAAAACAAAACACCCATAATTCAGAATGCTCTGCCAGTACTTCTAGGAATAAATCTGGCTTTTTTAAGCCAGTAAAAATATTTGTCTTCTGTCTTTTAAAGCTGTAATTACATGTTTAACTTAACAGCCATTTATTCATGCTTATTCTAGTTTATTATCTAATGTTCCTGAATGTTGTATGGACACTACAGTCCTCTTTAGATCAGTGTATGAAGGGCAAGAGACCAATATAAATACTGAATAATTAAAAACATCCTCCCAGTAGAAAAATGAATAACACAGACTATTCTGTTACACCGGTGCCTCAAAAACTGTACTTTTAAAGAATACAAATTAATCGATCTTGCTAACCTAATGCTTCAAACAGCCCACTGTCTACATGAAAAAACTCAAATGAAACACTATGTGGCATCTCAAAGCACAGCAGCGTTGACCACTTCCACTTCTGTTTCAGGCTCACAATGATTCTCCACTAGATTCCCTTTGCTTCATCTTGGCACCGAACTAATTGGAACCAAATTGGATTCAATCTTGGTTTGCCATTTTAATTTGCAAATAAAATGAGGAGAGGAAAATGGGTTTGAAGTCGACAGTATTTCAAAATCAGTTAAAACCCTTTCTCAAAATTGTTCTTGTCTCTTTGGGATCTGACGATTTTTTGGGTGGGAGGATGATGGGTTACTAACTTTCAATAAACCATAGATGATTTTGCAAGTTAGTCTTACAAGTGTAATGCACACCTCCCAGGTGATTACCTCCTTTAAAATACTAATGGTCTTCAGTTACGAAAAATTGTAGCAGTAAACAGAAGAAAACCTAGAAATTGAGATTTAATTGAAAACCATGAAATAGGTAGAATACTATGGAATACAATAAAAAGGAAAATACATACTACTTTAAATCAAGCACTGCTTTAAATACATCGTAATTTTCCTGCTACTGTATCATTTCAGGGTAGAGTTGCCTGTATCTTTGTCCTAATGTGGCTGGACCATTACTAAAGGTCTTTCCTATTCTGGGAGTGTAATGTTTGTTTTGGGAATAATCACAACATGCCTGAGCAGCTCCCCCATTCTTCTCTCCTGCAAATTGTTTATATGTGGTCTAAATAAAATTCAGGTTCTGCAAAAGATTATTTTTTAATTATTTTTTTTTTTATTTCAAAGAGGGGAAGAGGTATTCTTTGTAATTTCCTCTGACAGGTAAAACCTAGATATCAAAGACAGCAGAGCATTTGAGCCTTTTTAAATTATTCAGGACTGCCATATATTTTACATGAGAAGATATTCTTGTGTATCTTGATTAAGCATAAGAAACTGGTCCAATATAGTACGCATTAATTTGTAGAATTTCAGATCCTAAAAAAGGAGTCTGGTGTGTGTATATCTATGATAATGTATATATACACATTTATATATGTTATAAATAAATGTACAGTTTATTTATATAAAGGAATTTTTGAGTTGGGAAGACTGGAAACCCTTAGTTTCCATGATTACAGGCTGAATTTTCTAGTACCATAAACACCACCTAAGCTATATGAAGACAGCTACCTGCAGAGAAATATGATGTTGCTAAAATATAAAACTAGCAGGAAAAATTACTGCTGGCTGTTTTAATTAAACAAGTTTACAGAAGTATCTCTGTTTAACTCAGTTTCAACTTTCTCCCTCAATGAAAACAGCTTGAGCCACTCTTTAGCTGGCTTGTTGAGGAAAATTCATTTGTTTTTAATCTTTAGCAATGAAGTAAAAATAACAGTAAATGTTTAATTCTAGTGCATAAAAGACCTAAATAAAAATATTTAAAATATGATGACAGAAAATTAATATAATTAACAGCTTGATGTGTTTGTTGATGCCATACAGATATTTACATTTTTATACTTGCTAGGCAACAGTAGGCATATTCATTACGAGACACTCCATCAATGCCTACAGACCCGTGACACTATGTTAAATGCATGTTTGGAATTTTTGACCTACAACAGGAACTAAAAATCTTTATTTAAAAAAAAAAATACTGTGAGGAAAAGTCAGGTTACTCCTCAAAACTCAGCGTATTTTTTTTTTCCTTGAGGGAAATTCTTATTCAGTAGTTCTTCGATGCATAAAGACCTGATATTTATTTTTCTCTTCTCTGAAAAACTCACCAATCTGTTCCTTTAGAAACTGGCAATGTCAAAAAGATATGCATGTGAAAACACGCTTTTTCACGTTGTATTTCTGCAATAGATGTGGAATCTTGTGGCCACAAGTTTTAGCCTTTCCACCTCCCCCAGATCATAGCTGAAGTATCATTATCTGGTAGGCTTACTAAAATCTGCCTGTTGTTACCACTCATCATGGATACCCTCTAATGTCTATCTTCAGAATAAATAGGTAGCATCCCACTCCTATGAAAAAGAAGGGTTTAATTATGAATCATTCTTGAACCACCAAGTTAAACTTAGCATCGCTGGATTTCATCAATGTCAGAAATTTAATCCTACTGGTAGAGTGGGAAATAGAATTGATTTGCATCTAAAAATATCCAAAGTAATCTTATTTACAAAGCGATCGCGCTTATGTAAATATACTTTTATATGTGGGTGTGCATGCTTATATACATTTTAGCAGATCCTACCTTATTTCTAGTATGCACAGTAAAATAAATGATCTTTAAATAGCCTATATATTTGGCCAATAAACCACAAATGACCATGGAAAGCACAGGTTTCTGTCTTCATCTGTTTATTGCTATACCACAAAAAGACTTTTGTGCTAGCTTGGCTGCGTGACTTCATCACCTCACTGGGAAGTGCAGGATAAAGTCTTTGGAAATGGTGGCACTGCATGTGAAACCACTGCTCATGTAACCTTTTTGATTTCAAAGGCAGAGCATTTTCTGTGTAAAGTAAAGCCAAATTAAATGACCTGGAACAACTGCAAGCATCACCCTTTAGTAAAGTATTTTGTGTGACAATTTCTCTGTTTCACTTTAGAATATATAATTTGCCTTCGTTGGCTGTGGTCCTTTGGTGATGTGTGGGTGTCTGTGTGTGTGTTTTAGAAGAAATATATTACCAGAAGGGTGGTATACTAGTTGTCCAGTTCAGGAAACCCTAAGTCTATGCATTGCTGACAGTCAGTGAGATACTGTATTATACCAAGAAAGGACTTTTCTCAGTGTTTTGGCAATACTCTGGACTCAATAAAAATAAAAATTGTGTATTCTTTTCACTGTACCTTCAGTGGAATAATTCTCCATCTCCTGCTATGCAAATGCTAGCAAGAAAACATGCTTCTTGCCAGTGTTTGTTTCCATCCACCTTGAATATTTCTTCATAATTCATAATGTTGATTTTATTGTTTCTGTAGAAAGAAAAAAAAAAAAATCTCACCCACCCAACGCAGTTATAGCCAGTACAAAATCTCTGCATGGTCCAGAAATGCAGAATGTTCTCACTAGGAGATGTTGGAAGAAATCCTGGCTTTGTATAAATTGTTGGGAATTGTGCCACTTACTTCAGTTGGACCAGGATTTTTCTCAGCATGTGCCATTTAAAGAATACTGGAAAATTCGGAGCAATTTTGGTGGGCCAGATGGTTGTGTTTCAACCTCTGATGGAACAAAAGTAATTCATTTAACTTTTTGGCACAAGGCCTTCGTCTTTTCAAACTCGGAAATAATGTTTGGAGTTAAAGCTTGAACTATTATAGTAAAATGGGAAAAGTGGACTAGTATAGCAACAAAATGATGTTAAATGGGAAACTATTGACCCCTTTAGAAAGTAATGACAATCCATAGTGACAGTCAGGTTTTCCTCCCCAGTACTACACGTTCCTTGCAGTTGACAGAAAGATTGGGTCAGAAGATTCTTTTACAGGGCAATTGATTTAGCGTCTCCAGTGTCTGTTTTTCTTAAAAATAAAAAGGATGTGGATTGCAAAGTGATGCCCGTTGCTTGACTGCAATGAATTTCAAAAGTCATGTTTGGTACTGAAACAATATGTGAGGGTTAAGGTCAGTATTGAGTAATGTTCAGTGCATACCTAAACACTCTTTGACGCATGTGACAGCTTTTAATTAATTTATCATTTCAGTGTTTATTTTTAATTTTACTACCCCAGATGAACAAGTATCTAATCTAATAAAATGCACAAGGGTTGTTGATTTTAAGTGTAATCAACTTGTAAAAATAAGACACATGCCCAATACTTGTTTCAGATTCCTTGCCAAGTGCCAGAAATTTAATCTTAAGAAATGACTATAGGGCTGTCATTGAATCTCTCTTCCCCACAGGAAAAAATTAAAGTAATTAATTAAATTTAATTATATTTAATTAAAAAGTATTATGCAATACTGGAGCACAAAGTGAGTTATAAAGTTGGTTTCTGGAAGCCCAGGGAAAGCAGAGCCCCCTCCCACCTTGCTAGACATGCGCTACAGAGAGCGCTGGGATGCCAGAGTTCCATTTCTTTTCAGAGACTTACTTCAATAAAATGCTTAAAAGGAAGATTCGGTAATTTCTTCCCAAAACTCCATAACGGACTGCAGTCAGAGCCTTCCTATTTAGGTTAGATTTCATACCTTTGATGTTGTTTTATTAAAATTAATGTAAAAATGTACTTTCTTTGCACAAGGACTGACCAGCTTTACATACTGAGCACAGTTCCCTATACTGTGCTCAGTAGGTAAAAATCACATAGAAACTGAGCTGATAGTGATGTACATCATTTAATTGGGGCATGCTTAATAAGAAAACCTGTCTAATTGGGCTAACTTCCGGAGAGAAACTCTTTAGGCTGAGACTGAATGGAAATGACTGCTGCTTAAATGGAATAGTATGAACAAAAAAATAATCTAAATGGGGGTGCATTTGGTTGGAGACATTGTGGAGCAATAATTAAATGTGTTTTTAAATAGATACAAAATATGGGACTCTCTTAAATACAGAAATAGGCAAACAAAGATTATGCCTTCCTGTAGCTCTGTCCTTAAAATTCCTGGGCTTATATCAAAGGCATCATAAACCAATAGTGACCAGCAACTGAATGAATCCTAAATATTCTCCATTTCCCCTCTGCTTTCCTGGCCAGAGTTCATTTGCTTGCAAGGCTACACCCGCAGATGGTTCTAAGCAAGCGACAATCACTGCATCTCTCTAAATGTGATGCTTTGATCCTGGTTACTAGGTCCTAAACTGCCTTAGAACTTTCACTCAGTTCTGCTCTAGTGGAAGCTCTGTGATTCATTTCAGTGGCAACAAATATAAAATAATAAATAGGTGAGTGAACAAGTATCCCTTTAACTCTTGTGTTGGGGTTCTGTTCAAATCTGACACTTCCAATCTACATACGACTGTCTCCTGAGATGCATGTGTCGTGGTTTAGCCCCAGTCAGCAACCAAGCACCACGCAGCCGATCGCTCACTCCCCTCTGGTGGGATGGGGGAGAGAATCAGAAGAGTAAAAGTGAGGCAGCTCATGGTTTGAGATAAAGACAGTTTAACAGGTAAAGCAAAAGCTGTGTGTGGAGGCAAAGCAAAACAAGGAATTCATTCACTCCTTCCCATGGGCAGGCAGGTGCTCAGCCACCTCCAGGAAAGCAGGGCTCCATCACCCGTAACGGTTACTTGGGAAGACAGCCACCATCACTCCAAACATTTCCCCCTTCCTCTCTCTTCCCCAGTTCTATATACTGAGCATGAATTCATATGGTAGGGAATATCCCATTGGTCAGTTGGGGTCAGCTGTCCCGGCTGTGCCCCCTCCCAGCTTCTTGTGCGCCCGGCAGAGCCCAGGGAGCTGAAAAAGTCCTTGACCAGTGTAAGCGCTACTTAGCAACAGCTAAAACATCTCCACATTATCACCACTGTTTCCAGCAAAAATCCAAAACACAGTCTCATACTAGCTACTACAAAGAAATTTAACTCTATCCCAGCTGAAACCAGGACAGCATTTTATAAATTAATCTATCCTGGTGACAGGTTCCTTTCCACCTTCTCAAGGCTGTTGTTCCAAACTATGCTGTATTCCCTGTGTTGAACACTGAGCCTCTTTAGCATATAATGCTTTTCCCAAAAGGACTGATCTCTCTGAGCAGCAAAGTAGATCTGCATATTTTATTTAGGAATGTAATCCTGTGGGCCTCATCCTCATATTAGGACATAGGATTTTGCTGCCTTTCTATTCCTTAATGTTCCACTTCATTCTCATCAGATTTGCTGCGGACTTCCAGGAATTAGAGAAGGGGCTCTCTATAAGTCATCTGGCATGAGAGTTTTCTTTAGGCAGGCAAACAAAGTGTGATCTGTGCCGTAGCAGACTTGGGAAATGCAGCACAGAAGTTCAGTGAAAGAGAAGCTGGGCAGCAGTGATGTATGTGTTGGTATTGCCCAGAATGTCGTCCGGCTCCACCACGCTGAAGAAGGCCACCTGGATCCATGATGCCCTCTGAGATCTGGCTGCAGTAGCGATGAGATTAAAGACTAGATGGCTTTCCATGAAGGAAAGATTGATTTGTCGTATAAAAGTTTAGCATGGTTTTTCTCGTTAATATTTTCCTTCAAATAAAAAAAACAACTTTCTTAATTGAAAGGAAGAATTCTATTGAAGTAGTGTCAGAAATGTTTGGGTGCTACTACTTCTTCATATTAATCTTACAGGGTGTTTTAGGAGTCTACAATGGTGGCCAGGGAGAACCTGCAGCTGGTTGCTACTGACCCCACAGAAAGAAAAGGATGTGTGGACTGGGCCTGTGCACAAAGTGGAGAGAAACAGGCTTGAGGATCTAATGCCCTTTTACTTTTCTGCTATTCAATAGCCAAACTAGCTTCTTGCACTTCCAGGAACCTGAGGCTCTTGTAGGGAGTGGTATTCAACAAGAAGGAGGACAGGGACTGCCATGTGTGCCTGCTTCCTGGGCTGTGGCCATTCCAAGTCCTCCCGTTTGGAGCTGTCTTCACTGGATAGCATTGTGTGGTAAAGGCAGGATAGAAAAACCTCTGCAGGGTAATGTATTCTTCTTGGGCTGCCCAGAGAAACCAGATTTTTACATATACCTTGATGTGATAAATTTACTTTTAACCCTTTAATGTTATTGCTTAGACGGGCTGTCTCATGGTTCAGAAGGAAATCGTTTGACTTGGTAAATTAAGGGCCTGAAAAAGATGCTCTGTCCTGTTGCCCAGAGGAAAGGAAAATGGCAACATCTGTTCCTCAGCAGAAGTAAGGGTTGGCCTTTATGCACCAGTGTCTTTGCAGATAGTGGAGAACTGACCAGGGCTGAGAATTTAAAAAATAAGCAGTTGTCTATGTTGTTAAAAAGTGGAACTTGATGTCATTATGTTTTGCCTTGTTTTTAATGATAAACTAGCAGTATTAAAACTCCTTGCCCCTTAGCAGGTAAGATGCTCTTCAGAGTGCTGGGACACAGGGTTATCCCATGCACGAAGGCATGGTAGTTCAGCATGCTGCCGGGACTGCAGCAAGTTATATTGAGTCTGGAGAGATCACAGCTTGATAGAGGGGGCAGGCTTTGCTCTTCAATTAAAGCTGTAGTTAACTTACTTTTGTGGTAGCTGTTGCGGGGAGTGGGGAGAAACTTGGTAATATTAGTGTTAATGAGAATGGGGGTTAATGCCAGGAGTCTCAGAGTAGAATACAATAATATAGAAAGTCTTATGAGAAGTGTAAGCTGCAGGTATATTAACAATTCTACTTTCTTAAAATTTACATACAAAACGAGTTTTATTCCCTTCCAAAAAAACCAGATGAGGACATGATATGATGGTTTAGCTTTGTAATAATGATTGACATCTTTGATTATTTTATTACATTATATTTCTATTTCCAAGCCTTCCTTTCTAACCATAAGAAATGTAAAGAGCTGTTTCACTCTGGGTGTGAAAAACTCTGTTATATTCTGCTCCTGAGCAGTTCCTTCAAGTGACCTGGAGACAGCAATCCACCAAAACAGAGAACAGGCCATATTCTTCTTGACTGAAGCTCAGGGACCACAATGACATTGAAGGGCTGAACTCTACAAAGTGAAGAAACAAAAAACTGATTTGTGCTCATCAATAAATTTTTATAAAGAAAACTGTTAGGTAAAGGCTATTGCCTCTCGTACTAGTCAGTAACATAAAATTAGGATCTGGTTTCTTTTGGATAATCTGTTGGGTTTTTATTTTTTAGGAGAGTGTAGCTGTCAGAGTTGTATTTTCCTGCTCCAAACAAATGTGGGTGTGTGTGAATATGTAATGCAATTAATTACCCACAGTAGATGACATTTCTTCTCTTTACAGTGCTGAAATAGAAGTCAATTATCACTCTAAAACAGCTTGACTTTCTAGCCTTCAAACAAATAGAGAAGAATATAGAATTTTTGCATGATATCTGACCTCTGTGAAATTCTTTCCCCTGCATGCATTCTTTCATGTTATTACAGCAAATGACAGAATGTTATAGGGAACGATATACTGGCTCGATAGAGAGACCCAGGAGATGGGAAGACTTTTGTTTTGCCTGAACAGGTTCTGCAGGAGGAGCTAAGAATCATGTTGCTTAGTCTATTTGGTAACAGAAGAACAGAAAAAGTGAGTAAGTTACTTTAAGGCTCAAAATAAGTGTCAGAGCAAGATTAAGCCTTAAAAATTCTACAATGCAGTGAATATGTACATGCAGAATATGAATTATTTTATTGTTAAGCAATTAATGGTAGAAGTATAAAGGCAGAGTGGTCAACTGCAGAAGGGTTTCTCTTGCTGCTCAGGGAAGGCATTTGGCTGCTGCATGTGGAGGACTTTCAGCCTTTTGGCCTACTATAAGATTGGCATCACGAGCTACCACTTTGCTAGTCTTGGAGCGCTGGCCAAGAAAATGGCATGTGTGTATTCAATATAGTTGGGATTACTGGCGGTTCTTTTAAGAGACTGTTCAAATCCCAACGGTTGCTAAAGAATGTCTATACTTGTATTTTCTGGTTGGGTGGTGGTTGTTGTTGGTTTGGTTTTGGGCTTTTTTCCAATTTTCATATGTTTTCAGTTCACAACTTAGATGGTACTATGTAGGAATAATTTGGGTTTCAATATAAGTGGCATTTTGCCTTCCTTAGCGTTTGAGTTGCAGTCCACTCCTATGATGGGCCAATTATGCCATGCATTGCTTTAATGAACTTATCACACTCCATCTTTAAAACTGGTCACAAGTTTTTTGCTTCCAGGTATTGTGGGTTTTTTTCACAGATTCTTACAGTTTTGTACACTGGGAGGAGGGGAGGGTTTTTCCCATGGCCAGTGGATACATACTAGTTCTCATTCAAGCTGCCCATTATCTTAAATTAACTTTTCTCTTATGGCATTTACCTCTCTGATGTATTTCTAGAGAACCTCCCCACCCTTCCCCTTTTTGCTTTAGTTTTACCACACTACAGAATCTGGGGTTTCTGTGCTGTTGTCCCACTATGTGGTGCAGAACAGACACATACACAAAGATTTTGGCTGTCACAGAGTTATCCTGCTTCAGAACCCAAAGCAGCAGTTTCGTGCCTCAGCTGACAAGCTTTGCTGAAAGCAGATGGTCATGCTAATGTAACTCCACTTCTTTTAGGATGTGATATGGTGTCTCCACGCAGGAGGATGTGATATGGTGTCTCCATGCAGGAGACAGAGCAGCAGCATGAGGATATGTTCTCCTGAAAATAATTGGGCTACTAATACAAGGACTAGGTTTGCTTCCTTTCTTGCGACATCACCTTTTAAATGCTCAGGTACATCTTGGTTAGTAATCCTTCCCTGCAATTTAAGGATTAGTGGAGTGGCCAGATTGGAGTTTCGTAACTGACTCTGGACTGCCGCTAACCTGAATGATGCATGGAGTGGTGCTTAGACCTGGGACCACACAGCAGTTAAAGCTCACATACAGGCAAGGGGCTCCAAAATTTGCAGATCAAATCTTATGTGTTCTTGCTACTCACGACAACATATATAAGCAGAGCATCTTTAGCTACCACAAGATCACTCTGTTCTCTTCCAAAGCAGAGGCTTGTGCTGCTTGTGTGCTGCCACCCACTCAGCTAGGAATCTGTTCCTCTGGCGTTTGTTTTTTAGTTCTTTCTCATTTAAAATATAGTGTCTGCCACTTGTGAAAGTGCCCCGTCAGTGGCTGTTTCAACACAGATTAACAAATGAAACTCTGTCAACTAGGGAGGCCCACTTAAGAGAGAGGTAAAGTTTGATCCAAGGTTTTTGTTCATCCCCAATTTCTGGATCACAGCCTTGGATTCTTCTAATAAGCAAATCCCAGACTCTCAAGCCTCCCACAGCTTGGGGTGTTCAGCCTCTGCCTGTAATAAAAATAGCTGAATAGCTAAAAATTTCCTGGAGTTCATTCATTTGGGCAGTAGAAATACGTAAGATATTCTAACGTCATGCTATTTAGAATCCCAAGATTATATGAAAAGGTATATTCTTTTAAAGGGCTGTTCATTGTACCAGGCATGGGTTCAGCTTTGTTTGCTCAGAGACTTTACACAGATCAGAGGGAATGTGCAAAATCTATTTATTTGCTCAAGAGAGCAAAGGAGAATGGAATTGGATGCATGAAAAACAAATAGACCTCCTGCATAACCCTCTCTCTGCTTGAAAGGTTACTTAGGTATTTTTCTGGATTTTAATGTAGGGTTCCCCTATTGCTATTTTCCCAACTGTGGCATCGCAAGCCCACAGACCTCGAAAGGCTTGGTTAGCCCAGAAAAGGCTAACTTTTTTCTCAACAACATGTTAGATTGCTTTATGTAGACAAACACAGATCTGTCATGTCAGAGTTACATGCTGTTATACTAAGAAATAGTACTGAAATAATTTTTTTAAAGTATCTTAAGAAATGACAGAGCTGCTATAGACTATATTAAGGTATTGTTATTGAATGCTAAATAATATGACCTTGTGTCCAGTAAGTTGTGATGAGGCACGTATTCAGGACAGTTTGGGGCATTTCGATTTTCAAATTGTTTATGCAGGGGAAAATTGGTAATATTGTCAAACAAAAACTGTTTTGTTGAAAAGCCTTGAAGTGCTGATGTAGACATAGAAAAGCTCTGAGGTTCAGGGGCTTGAGAGCAAAGCAGCCCAGTATTGCTGAACATGCTTTACATTTCCTTACTTGCTGTCAATGACTTTCTTTGGCCACAGACACGAGCAGAGGCTGTTGCTCAGAGACCACTGTTTGGGAACGCTGCTCTACCTTGAAAAAGAAAATACTAAGTGACTCAAGATGAAGGTATTTGCACGAGTGCAGATATTTGCTAGGTGTTGGTATAGAACAGTATAATGAATAAAAAAATGTTATGACATCTAAAAAGTATTATTATTCTTACTGTTGGCAGAAGGTGGTGTGCTATAATTTTCAAATTTAACAAGTCAACCAAACCAGTGGTTTGCCAAAAAGTAAAAATCCTGGTCATCATTCTAAGATGCCTAGATCGGCATCTTAGTATTCTGAAAAGACCTTCCCATTTTGAAATCTTATTTTCCTGATCTTCAGAATGCCTGTTTTCTGGTTGCTAACCACCAGGGCAGTTGAGTCCTCTTTCAGAGTAACAGGTCCTTTGCATTTATTTTCCTAAGATCGAGCTATATGTAGGCGCTTGGAGAATACAGGGTGGAACTATTAGGAAATATGGTTTTTGTCCCACTCCCCCTCCAAGATTAATGGCAATGCTACAGTGAGGCACGGTTTTAGCTGTATTGTTTTACAGGCTAGAGAAGTAGATGTTATTATTTTTTCTTAGAACCGGTGAACTTCATAGCATAGATGTAATCTAAAATGCAGGACCTAGATGAAAAATAATATTTTCTCTTTTACGCACTGTAATGGAGCCATTAATGGCTCCTATTCTGGTTTTATTTGTCTTACGCTCTAGTAGAATTTCTGCTTGCTGACTCATATAAGGGATTTGATTTCACCTAGGAGGAAGTCCTGAATCTTCAGTGATAGTTAATATAGCAGAAGAAAATATAGATGTCTCTAGAACTGGTTTATTGCTGAAACATCTAGGCTTTCTTGCACAAAATAATTACTAATCTATTTATAGCACTGAAAGCATCTAAGGTGACATTCCAGTACCCTTTTAATATTTAATGTTAAAGGGTCAAAGGTTTGGCAGTCTAATTCTGTCTTGATAACAGATCCTTCAGACACCAGAGTGTGTCTGGAGTATGAAGAGAGGAGAGAGAGAAGGCTGAAGTCTGTACCTGTCAGAAGTGCAGCAACTTCACTACAACGTAGCTCAGCACCTAGTGAAGGCCAATATCTAGCTTGTAATTATATCTAAGTTATAATTAGATTTGAACAGTTATTTGTGATATTTTAGATATTATTTACATATTTTAGATGTTTAGATAATCTCACCCAAGATAAGTTTCCCCCAGTTTTCCGACCTCAAGGAAATTTTGGGACAGTACTGAAGTTCCCATAATACTTAGTGAAATACTGGAAACTAGTATTTCTTATACACTGTCCTTTGTTTTTTTGCACTGCTGTGACTGCTATCCTGCTTTCCTGCCTCCATCACAATACCGTGGTCCTCTCAGGTCCTTGATATCCTGCCATTATGATTCAGCACCTCAAACTAGCAGTGTTACACCAGAGTGATGAACCTGCCGTCCAGCAGAGCCTCTCAGAGCTGTGTGAGGTTAGCCTCTGTTTTCACAGACAACTTTCCAGGTGATCTCATCACATTTTAAACAGCCTTTTGCAGCATTTACCAATGTCGCAGCTTGGGATTTAGGGACAATTTTTGGTCATGACCCTCTAAGGAAAAGCAGGCAAGCGCCTTGTAGTGTCACGAAGTTTTGTTAGCCCTCTACCAGGCTCCGCGGAAGCTGAAGGCAGCTGGATGCTTTCTGCATCTGACACAGAACACGAGTCAGCTCAGCACAAAGATGTTTCTATGTCACATTTCCTGCAGAGTTATCTTGGAGGTGATGAAATAAAAGCCCCATTTTTGTCTGAGCTGTGCAAGATCATGTCAGTTATGAAGACAGGAGGACGATGTATTTCAGTTGCAGGAAGAACTGACTTTCTTACCAGAAGTAAGCTTTAGAGGAACCTACAAATACTATCCTAACCATTTACCTGGTATCTTTTCCACTTCGGTAATTTCAATTACAGCACACAGTAATTTGACAAGTATTTGACAGGCAGTTTAGAAACGGTTTTAAATGTACCAGCCGCTAAGGGCACTTTTTATCTGATCTAGCTCAATCCAAATCCTTTCAGGGAGCAGCGCAACCCACACTGCACCTCAGTGAGAAAGACAGACTGGAAGCTGTTGTGAAAGCAGATGGTTCAGTGGGCCGCATCTGATTTGTAGGCACACAGCTCATGTGAGCATGATGTATTTATTGCACTCAGGAGCTATTCTTGTTTAAATACTCTTACACAGGTATTGTCTTTAAGTGCCACAGTTCCTATTATGCTTCTGGTAATGAAGATGAATGTGCTCCTGCTAAATCCTTACACTGTGAGTACAATTGGGGATTTCTGCCTGGAGAGCTGTTTCCAGGCACCGCTATCATGATAGCGAAAATGAATTCAAGATGATGTCACAGAAGTACCTGCTACTGACCTAAATAAGAAACACTGATAATATCTCCTGCCTGCCAAGGTGAGCTTGTAACCTCTGGAGCTAAAGGCAGCGGAAACTCTTGGGAAATGTTTGGTATGAAAAATTTAATTACTCTTACTTAGAACTGAAAATAAGTCAAACTTAAAACACTTAGGAAAATAGCTGAACAGTAAGTATATTAGCAATGGTAAAGGTTTTAGAAAAGATTTGGCTCAGCAAGCAGAGGAGGGTTCATCTAATATGGGCAGATACAGAACTTTTTACCTCTGGGGTCCTCCTCCTTCTCCTTGACCTTCCCTCCCCACCAGTCTCTAGGGGTCTGGTAAAATGGAATACAGATCTAAGTTTTAGGTTTTTTTCCAAAAAACCATACAAAATAAAAACCTATCCAAGTGTTGGCTCTTCTTCATTTCAAAATCTAGGGGGATCACTGCAGAACTTAGTTAATATAACGAAACTGTGTCTGAACATCAGGTGCAAGTCTCAAACAGGTTTCTTTTCCTCTTGGAGGTCTGGGATCTCCTGGCTATTTCTGTCCTGACAGGTATGTAGTTAATTTAGCATAAACTATCATGACAATAACATTTCACACAATGCTGCTTGGTCTGGATGACATTTCCACCCAACCTGTTCAGTCCTGAGGATTATTTTGAAATTTTTGAAATGTTTCAGAAGAAATTGACTTTTTGCTTTTGGGAAAATAAATTGAGTGGGGGGGAGGGAAGAGGGAAGGGAGTTTTGCCATTTTTAAATTCTTAAAATGCTTCATGATTTGAGCTGAAAAACTAGAAAGCCTACATGCTCTGGAATCAGGATTTCAAGTGAGATAAGAGGCATGATGTGGTGCCATGGCTTTTTCTACTGCCCTCACAAAAAAACTTAGCAAAAGGCTCATTCCCTTTCCAAATCTAGAGATCACAGTTTGTGCACATTGAGCGAGGATTTACTAGGTAGTGCTTGTGATATTTGCCAGTGAGAACATCCACATTTGCTTTCTCAAACCTCTCATGATGTGTGAGTGGAGCTGTGCACGGGCTCCAGTGTACTGGAGCAGAGGCCTCAGCAGAGCTTTCTCCCCATATTGCTTTATGCTGTGGCCTTCAAATGTGCTTCCTACACTTTCCAGACCTTTTTTCCCCTTCTCTTTTTCAGGCCGTAGTCAATATACAAAATATTTTTAATGGCGTTTTATTATTAATGCCACAGTTAAAAAGTTATTCTCATGTTAACTGTTCAAGAATAACTTTTTTTGGTGAGGACAGCACTGCAGGCAAGCAAACATGCAGAATGAATGAATCTGGAAAAATTAATAATTCTCTCCAGAGCGGATCTTGTGTAGTGACGCATGAATGCCATGCTGAATAATGAGGGAAAAAAATGAACACTTTTAAAACAAGCACTCTTGATGTTAGAGCCCTACCTTAGTCAGGTCGCTAGAGTATGGTGTGATGTAGCTCTGGCCAATACTGTTCCTCCGCAGAGGTTTTGACTGCTTAAATGTAAGGCTACCTTCTGCCCTTTTCAAACACCAAACCCACCTCCTCACCTGCACATCCTTGTTGTGTTCCTTAAATTCTGTCTACAGAATGGCTCATTTCTTTGCCTCACTTATGTGCTAAGCAATAATGATGCAAGTCTCCAATTAAGTAAGGGTTGTTCCATTTGCCTTTGAAGCACTATGGTAACCAGTTTCAAGGCAAGGCAGGAAAGTGTTTTAAAAAATTGAATGCTCTTGGTTTCCCCTCTGGGTGCATTCCTACCCCGTGGCTTGTTGCCATCTTTGTTGTGGATATTATCTACCTGTTTCGTCATACTCCAGTGGAGAGGAGGCATCAAGTCTGCCAGGGGAGATGTGAGCAGCTGGTGAGGGAGAAGAGAATGGACCCACTGAAGGAAAGAAAAGAAAATGCAACAATTAACATTTGTGAAAATAGGTAATAATTGACCTGCATTGTAACAACCTAGGTCAACCTTGCTCTTGTATTACTTCATTGCACTCTGAAAGGCATATGTAATCTGTATTTCAACAGATAAAACAATTAAAAATGTCTAACAAGACTAGTCTTAGCAAAGAGAAGTCATTTTCTTGTAGCTTGCTGACATTTGAGACTTGTTCAGAGTTTCATGGATTTACAATTCTAAATCCTACTTGCCCGTAGGATCCAAATAGCTGCTTCCGAATTAAAATTCTGTGTGAAGCTACAGTAATTTGGCAAGAAGAGTTCTATGACAGCCTGTTATTGTTGAATAGAGGTGATAGCACCTCCTTTGCAGTTTCACACATTCCCTTTGTTTTTGTGGTGAACTTTCCAAAATTAGGTGGCTAATTCTGACAAGGAGACGAAGCTTTTCTGGCACAAGGAACTTGAGCTAAAATAATCTGGCTGCAGCTAAATTCTCTGGAAAGATGCAGGTTACCTTTGGAGAATTCTTGACTGCTTTCTTAATGCATTTGATTCGTGTAATCCCTTAGGACAAGGCTCCAGGGGCATGGAAGATTTCTAATGCATTTCTTCAAAGTTCTGTCTCCATTAATAACTTCATGCCAAGAGAAGATATTCCATGCACCAGGAGGGTGCAATTTATAAACTAAAGACACTTAAGGGAACAACTTCTCATTCATTTAGAAGGTACAGCTGTGTACCTTGCTTATTTAAACATTGTGAAGGCATCCTTTTTTAATATCAGCTTCAGAGAGCCCATGAGGGATTTTTTGTAGTTTTTTTAACCAACAAAAGGCTAAAACTGAGTGCTCATCCTATTAAGGCATAAACATGTTTTCACATATCAGCTCCAAATCAAATTACTCCAGTGGACTTGCTCAACCCAGCTGCTACCTGAACTCAGTGAGTACATTAATACCAGTGCCTGTGTCTTTGCATTTCTTCCTCTTCTTTTTTTCAGTCAGGTTGAGTTATTAGTAATAAATCTTGAAACCTTGTAACTTGTGTATAGACTTGCACATATAAGAGGGGATTTCTTCGTTGTGCTATAATTAGTAAACAAGGTCGAAGGTCTAGTGTTTGAATCCCAGCCCTCAGTGCTCCAAGGCACAAGTAGGGGTTTGTCAGCTTAGGAGGTCTCTGTCCCTAGAACTCATACCTTTTCACCATTTTTATTCAAATCAGGGTTCTTAACATGCTCCAGGTTCAACATACGTTTGTTAGGTTTCACCTTTGTATTCTATTAAAAAATTCCTGTTTTCACAGGTACATAAACCATGGCAGGCTCATTCTCTGTGAGGAAATTAGCACATTAATCAAGGACTAAAGATTAATTTAGAGCAGTGTGGTCTTTCAGTGATGGTTGGCTTTGACTAAAATGAAATTCTTAACCACTATAGGAAGAAACTTCACTCAAAATATCATCAGAGAATCCTTCTTGCAAGTACAAATGGAAACCTGGCAAGAAAGTTTTGCCTTTGTAGTATAATTGAGAAGTCTCTTGTTTTCCTGATCAAAATTTAATTCTGTGAAGTATTTTCCTTTTCTAGGAAAAAAATCTATTAATTTAATAGCATGAAACAGAGCTCTGTAGGAATGCATTTAGCTTCTGTACAAGTTACTGTAAGACCTGTTAAACTTAAGATTTTCTAGAAGAGTACCTATTAAAGTACAAGAGAAAAGCCCAAGGACTTTACAGGCAATACACTGGCACTTACCTGGAAGACTTGCATCCCAATATTTTTGACACAACAATATATTCACTCAGTGTGATGTGATTTGCTGGTTTTTGTTCAGATCTTGGAAGACGAGTGTTGACATATGACGGCTTTACAGTGCAGGGTCAGCGCTCCTAGCAAGAGTGTCCAGAAGGAAGGAAGGTTACAGAACTGTGAAACAAATTGGTATAATAAGCAGAGAAGTCCCTGATGCCTTAAGTGCAGGGTGGATCCTGCTGTCACTACCTGTCATGTCCATTTTGTGAAAGAAGGACTTTCAGCCTTCTAGATCTGTCATTTTTTTTGCCCAATAATCACAGATATTGACACAATTGACTGAACAGTGAGTTCCTAATAATATGGCAAAAAATTATGCCAGGGAAGAATGGTAAAAAAAAAGAAGATTAGTACTGTAATGTTGGGTGGAGAGAAGTGTGATGATTTTGGTTAGACCGTGCAAGCAAAATGTGCCTTTCCTTGCCCATGATTAGCACAGGGCAAGTCCACTGGTTCCATTTAAACCAAACCATTGAAAAGTTATTGCAATTTTACACACTGTAACACAATTTAATGTGATGTAATTTGGCTCCAAAGAAAATCAGTGCAGTAAATTAGGCTGGATGGTTCAATTCTATTATCTTTAGTTTTAGTATAACACAGGCTGTAACATTTGTCAATAGGAATATATAGAGCTGTAAACTAAGGAACTGACTTCTTTTTCCTGATATGTCAAACAATATTATCTGTTTTAGTGTACAGTAAGCTGTGGAGAAGTTCTTAGGCTTTTACTTCTAAGTGGAAGAGAGCCAAACTGACAGTTAAGGAAGATCATGGTTTTTTTATTTGTCAGCATATGTCTTCTTTAAACTATCTGTGTTGTTATAGAAGCTTAGGAGTTGTCAGATTTTTTTTGTTTGTTGCAAACAAACAAACTTTTCTCCCTCTCAAACAGTCTTTTGATAATATTTTGAGTGTTTTCCAACATTTATCTTTTCAGTGTAAGAAATAATTTTTTTATATAGCAAGGGCAGATGGACTTAAAGATTTGAAGTTGCATTTGTCTTAGGCATGCATGCTAGACTGGTTATTTAGGCTTATTGAACCTGAAACAAAGATGGAACAAGCTGGAAACATTCACTCCATGCTTTCATGTAAAATTTTGGGGAATTCTATTCTGAGATCCTGGTGGCAATATTCTGGGACCAATATTTCTGGTAGTATTTTGGTACTTCTTGGAAACTGAAATAGAGAACACAAAAATCTTGTGAAAGCTTCTTAGACATTTTGTTTAAAAATAGATGTTGAAAAGAACATTCCCAGTTTTAGCCAAATGATTCATCTGCTTGCAGTGGAGTATCAGTGCTGGTACTCTATTTGCTTACCTACTTTTATTTTCATAGCAGACCCCCCATGTTTCCTGTTGTTGCTATACACACGCAGCTTCTGTAGCTGGTGTTCAGGTCTCTTTAGTTTTGCTTCCCTCCTCATTTGTTTGGACAACTCCTCTAAGTTTTTATTTCCTAGAGAGTTCTCTCAAATCTAACTACTTACATTAGCCGGTTTTCTTAATCCCTGGTAATATAGTGTGCATTTGGTCATTCCAATACCATGGTAAAGTTGTTTATTTACCATTGGGCAATATACTGAAATACCAAAGTGAAATAATGCAGGAAGTTATTGCAATATTTTTTATTTTTTGATGTTACAACATACCAGTATCACAAATACCAAACTGTTGAACTATTTCTAAACATCTGGGAAAAGGATTTATAATCAGGTCCTTTTCGGTGCCAATTAACACTTTCATTGTACTCTACTTACCTAGAGGAAAGAGCACTGAATACTCTCTGCATTGCTCCCAGAAAAAGGGTGAAAAAAAGATACAAGCAAATACTAGGTGAGTGCACTGAAAGTTTTATGAGAGAGGGTTGGGATCTCTGGGTTTGAAAGGACACAAATAAAAACAAATCTGCAATTGGTCTACCTCGGCAGTGAAGACCAATCGGCCCTTCAATAACAAACTATGGCGGGTTGACCCAGGCCAGTTGCCCACACAGCTGGTCTCTCACTCCCCCTTCTCAACAGGACAGGGCTAGAAAATAAGGTGGGAAAAAAGCTTGTGGGTCAAGATAAAGACAGGGAGATCCCTTACCAGTCACTGTCACGGGCAACACAGTGTTGACTTGGGGAAGATTAATTTAATGTATTGCCAATTAAAAATAGAGTTGGATGTTAGGACAGGAAGATAAAAACTAAACCGCCTTCCTCCCACCCCCTTCTTCCCAGGCTCATCGAATACAGAAACAGACATCCAATAATCCAATAAACATTTCAAAAACTCAAGTTCTGGGTTGTTTGGCACAAAATTATGTTGCTGCTTAATTACACAAGAAGCATCCTGATACAACTAAATGAGGGCCCAGTTCTTCAAAAAGCATCCTGCTTTGTGTTACACATAACACTGCAAGATATGGCCTGGCTCCTTAAGTGTCCACAGAAATATCACAACAGTCTTTGTTCCCATCTCCTTTCGTCTCCCTTGGGGCATTCTACTTGAATGGGTTTTCTTTCAAATTTCTACCTGTTTTTGTGCTCTAGGCACTTTCTCACTGAGAGAAAGTGAGCGGATTTAAGTGTCTCCTACTGACAGTCGGCATACCTACCTTCTGCTGTCTCATTGGTAAAGATGCTCTTTTAGGATAGTTGAGGAAAAGTATGAGAAATATAACGCTGATCAATAAGATTGTTATTGCTGGGATAGCAGCGGTTCCAAAAACATATTGGGCACTTCTAAAACTTACAAAAAGACTCAATATTTATCCAGAAGAACATGCAAACCATATAAAGAGAGCAATCATAGCCTAGGAGATTCAAAAATAACATAGGAAGACTTCCTAATCCATACTTTTCATGTGGAGAGAGAAAACATGAAGGTTTCTGGGTGAGTGAAAATATCTGCTGGGCTGAAACCCTATTCAGTGTATCAAAATGCAAAAACCTACATGTACTGCTGTTGCTATGCTGTACTTTCACAGCTTCATTTCTTTCACTCTACATATATTTTCTGTCTGTCACACTGGAGGTGGTGATGGGTTGCACAACCAGCCATACCTGAAAAAGGGTACCTAAACTGCTTTAAAATGTCATTGATTTGATAGAATGTCTAGTGTTAGCAACAAACTTCATCCAGAGGATCTTTTCTGATAATTTATAATTAGAAAAATCATCCGATAAGAATCTATTAAATGCTATGATATAGATACTATTAATAAATACCTATTAAAACTAAAAATAACTCATTTTACAATTAGGTGCTTGTTAAAAGGGCTTTTACATTTGTTTTTGTAAGAATAGCCTCTGCAAAAAATGCATTTTCCGATTTGAAAAATAAACACAATAAAAATATTCATCTATTACTTCACTTTGCTGGGAGACAGAGCTATTTAAGTGAAGAAAAAGCATGACACTGAATAATAAGCATTAGTCTTTTCTAGAAACAGGAGTTGTAGCTCACTACAATTACCAAAAGATGACTTTTTGAATAACTATAGAAAATTCAGCGTGCGTTTCCTTGAGATAAAAAGAGACCTAGCAGGAAGCCCTTACAGTTTGGGAAAATAAAAAGAAAAAAATAAAAAAGAAACTTTCAAAATTATTTTTTATTCTTTTTTTTTTAATTCAGCAAAACCACAAATGCAAAATTGGCATTTTCCAAGTTATTATGGCCCCTACTTGGATGAAGAGGGAAAAAGACACAGTTTCTAACAGAGCAGTTATTTAAGTCCTCATCTAATATTTATGTATTAATTAGTTTAAACTATGGAGAGGGTCTTTTGCCCTTTTAACTGTTTTACTTAAGTCTGATGGCTAATGCTGAGGGCTTTGTATTTATTTTCAGGTTAGGTCAAGTTGTGAAAGGCGAGTAAATATTCCTTAAATTTTGAAGCTGCCTTTAATGTCTTGTAAAAACCTGAAGATTGATTGTGTGTGTGTACCTGTGTGGGTGTATATATGTATTTTTGTGGACATATGTATTTTACCTTGGGTATTACTTATCACTGCTGGTAAAAGGCTTGGGAACTTCACTGCTGATAAGGGCCGATCTATCTGTCAAACGCACAGATATTGAAGTGCTTGCTGGAAAATGTATATATGGGAGTGTCGTGGAATGGAAAGCAAAATTGTTCCGTGGTACTTGGTGTGGGTTCTTTCAAGAGGAGGAGAAGCTAGAGAGTCATGATATGCACAAATTAGAGCTTTAATACAATTAATGCTCTCAAGTCCTTTTAAGTGACTTTTCTTACCTCCTTTCAGATTTTTGCTTTCATTATGGTTTTAAAGTACTAGATTCATAAACACCAATGGATTTTCTGTTTTCACTACATGTGGCTCTTTATTAAATATACACAACAAAAGTTGAAAGTCCTGAACATGAAACAATATATCCTTGTATTTTATAGAAGACTGTCAAATCTTTGTACAGCAAACGGTTTCCTTCCCTCCCATTTCTCATCTCTTGAGGTTTGCACACCTCATGTTTTATACCCTTAGGATAACTGGAAGCAATTAGGGAAATTATTGTCCCTCACCATTCCATTTTCTGCCTTCTTTCTTTTTATATGTGAGAAAGAATATTGAGAAGGTTAAAAACTCTTCAGGGGTGGAACTATTGATTATCACTAAGTATTATTAATCTTGTCTGGACAATGTAGCTTTTTGCATATAAATTTCTTGCAGGGAAAGAGTGCCAAGTCTCTGTGCAATCCCACTTCTTAATTTCCAGATAACAGAAGTACAAGAGATGGGAAAAGCAGAAACCCTTCTGTACCATGTACTACCACCTAAGCAGCAATACATCAGTGCGAGAAAGGTAGATGTGAATTACAATGTGACAGCAAGCAAAAACAAAAGCAGGAAAAGATACTGACCTGCCAGTAACCATCAACCACAGTTTCAGGGGCAAACTGTTGTATCAGAACAGGCTGAAAAACTCTCTGGAACAAGCTGGAAAAATACAATATTTGAGTTACTTGTATAGCTAGTTGGAAAACAAGGTTTTATGTACACAGCAAAGGCAGCTTAGACCACTTGTCAGCTAAAATCATTGCATGAAGCTGGCATGACACTCAGCTGAGTTTCCTTCCCATGTACTTCTGTTAGCAGGATGAAGACTGCCAGTGAAGTGCTCCCTCTGTCACTTTTCTCTACAGAGAAGACAAAAAAAAGCATGTTACTCACAGAGCTGCTGGCCCTGGAGAACCATCCAGCGAAACACTGGCTCATTTGACTCTCTTTACAAGAGACAACATCTCTTCTGCTCTGCCAGAGGAGCCAGACAGACAATTTTATCTTTTTTTTTCTTTTTTCAAATAAATTTTTGCCTCTGTTTTCCTTCAGTGGTGATGCTTGTGCATTGAATAACCTCATTGCAAGGTCTTGCAAAGTCACCATCCTGTCCTCATTTGAATTCCCTTTAAAGAGCTGCTGTCCTCATGATACCATTTAGAAACTTGCAATTATCAAGACAGTTTGGTGTAACTGAACTTTTTGTACTAGGAACTGCAAAAGTCTCTGTCAAGTGCCACAGCCTTGAAGTCGCAGGACCTGGATCTGTGTACTTTGGACCTATGATCAGTCCTTATTTTGTGTAGGAGTGGCTTTACCCTTGTGCAAGAGGCATTTTCCTTGTCTTTGCGCCAGCAGCTACGCTCTCTCCTGCCTTTTCCTGGCAGCCTTTGCCTCCTGTGTCATCTGTGCTACCACCATGTGAATGGCCGGGGAGTGAGTTGGGCTGAAGTGGCTGCAGTTGTAGGTGTTGAAAGGTGAGGGAGCCCCAGAAAGCTGGGCTGCTCCTGCTGTGCTACATGTGGGGGTAGCTCCCATCACTCTGTGAGACTGGAGGAGCTGGGTGGTTACTTACGCAGGGTTTCTGTTTCTACATTTTGTCTCCATCTTCCCCAGGACATTGCTGCAAGCCACAGGCTGGACCATGGTGGTCTGTGTTAACAGCTTTGCATCATTTACCAGCCATGCAATGGTTATTTTTGTGTTCTTAAAGGTAGCAAAATATATTTTACTTCTGTCAAATGCTTCACTTCAGGCAAGCCTAGGATGAAATGAAGAGATGAGACAGGGATCCCCCTCTTAATTATTGAACTGTGCACTTGTTTGTCCTCAGAAGCTTCTGCTTTTTGCCACTGATGACTTGTGGTGGTGGAGATAAAAACAGAAAGCCTGTCAAAAGGAATCTGCTATGGCCTCAGGATGGATGCTCCTGTGTTTGCTGCCTGCTGGTGCATGGCACTGCTGACTAGAAGACTTTCTACCTATACAGCATGTTGGTTTTATGCTTCTCTAGTTACCCAAGGATGAGGTCACTCAGATAATTAATGATTTATGTTTATATAGTGCCTTTCTTCAGACAGCTTCTAAGGCTTCTGGCAAATTTGTTTCTGCACCAGCAAGTACTTGAAATTGATAGTTAGTGATTTCTGTATAGACTGAGGAGGTAGTTACAACAAACTGCCTTTCCCCTCTATTCTTGGATATACACTAGGTTTAGGCATCATTATTCCATGTGGCGTGTACTGTCTGTGCACTTCGTTATATGGCATTTCTCAAGGAGGAGTTTCTTAGGCTTTTTTGTTCCTTTTTTCTTTCAAGTTCTTTTGACAGTTCTTTTACTTTTACTCTTGTAGAGCAAGATCCTACTCCACAAGCAAATCTACAGCCTCATTTAAGTCGGCGTGTAGCACAGAATTCAGTTTGGATCAAATAAAGGGAATGGAATCTGGTCACATAATACGGCAAATAACAATTTTCCCAGCTGTGTTTGGAAATAGTGTGGGTATAGGGTACAGGAATGACACTTATAGTTATAGAACAATGTTTTTAATTGCACTTTAAGTGGACAGAAAATAACTGGAGGAATTTTACCATCATAAAATAATCTTGCAACAGTTGATGACCTGCCTTATCATTTAAGGTACTGCAAGGAAAACAATAATAGTTTTTTTCTGGAGATTAGGGGTTATAACTGGCACAATAAACAGAGAACCAAAACCATAGATCTTGGCAGTGAAATGAAGAAATGTTAATATTTCACATTTTTCTCTTTCAGAGTGTATTAGAAGCTTTTTCTAATTGAAGATATTTGTGGTCCTTGAGAAAGAGCATGATGTATTGTTTTAAAAGAAAAAAAACCCTACCTCTTCTGAAGGCAGTGTTACATATAAACTGTGAGGAAGAGAAGCCTAAGCCCAGGAATAGGTTGGGTTCTCATTTATTCCCTACCACTTTACACTTAAATTCTGCCAGTGTAAGTATAACTAAACACTGCAGTAAAGTGTACTTTGATTGACACTTGAGCAAGCTCCCCATGGCTAGTGCAGGTTGAGGTTAGCCAAGTTTGAGAATCAGAGAGCACTGCTGGATTTTACAGTCTGTTAGAGAAGTTCTAACACCCTATGACACAGGGAAAGCTATGGTTTTATTTTTATTTAGTTGCTGTTCAGCACCTGTGAAGGTAAAACTACAGAATACTCTGGCTATGCTACAACACCGTGGTGTGTTCATGCATTGCAAAAATACACCCATTTTCCTACTGCAATGCTGTCAAGCTCCCCTAAACCCAAGTGAGTTTTTCCTTTTCTGTACCTCATCAGCAGTAATATTGTGCAGGTCAGCCTCCTTTACCCATCTGTATGCCCCGCAGTGTCTTTTGATGCAGCTTTGCCACTTGCCGGTGCAAATATAATTAACCTTCACTGCCCCTCAGTGTGCTGGAGCGCAGTGAGGGAGTGCCGAGATGAGCAGGACACAGAGCAGCAATGTGTGTCTATGCGCAGGGGAATGGTTGCCCTGCACAATCTACATTTTTCATATTAAGACCTGGCAGGCTTTTCTGATAAGACTATTCCTGTCTTTCAGTTTGGGAGATCAAAGCTTCCTTCTTACTTAGTCTTTTGCATGCATTTGAATTTTATCTATACAACCTTGACTGGAAAGATGACTTTTTAATGGTGTCAGCCTGACCCAGGAAAATAACTATGTCAAAGGCAAGTGTTCTGCAAGGTTAACCCAATTTTATCCTATTTACTCATGTCATTGTTTGGCTTGTGATAAATAGGGTTGTACTTTCTAAAAAAACATGAAAGTTTTTCTATTTCTGTTGCCTACACATGGAAGTTACCTTCCTGGCTTCTTCTCTTCCGTTTTCACAGAATCACAGCATGGCTGAGGTTGGAGGACACCTCTGGAGGTCATCTGGTCCAACCTCCTGCTCAAGCAGGGCCACCTAAAGCTGCTTGCCCAGGACTCTGTACAGTTGGGGTTTTAATATCCCCAAGGATGGAGACTCCACCACCTTTCTGGGCAACTTGTGCCTGTGCTCAATCACCCTCACAGTAAAAATGGGTTTCCTGGTGTTCAGAGGGAACCTCCTGTGTTTCAGTCTGTGCCCACTGCCCCTTGTCCTGTCACTTGCTGTCACTAAGAAGAGCCTGTCTCTGTCTGCTTTACACCCATTACATCTTTCTAGCTTTTTACATGTACTTGGAGGTATTGTTCAGAAGAACAGGCTTGTGAAATACTGCTGATAGCCAGCTCAGATCTCTTTCAGGTTTTTTTGTCTTTTTTTTCCCTCTTAATTTTCTTACTTGAGTTTGCACCTTGGAAGAGTATGCCTTGAAAGGCACTGCTGAAAATGACTGTGTAAGGAGATCACAGAATCATAGAATAGTTTGGGTTGGAAGGGACCTTTAAAGATCATCTAGTCCAACACTCCACCCCCCTCCCCTGCAATGAGCAGGGACATCTTCAACCAGATCAGGTTGCTCAGAGCCCTGTCCTACCTGACCTTGAATGTTTCCAGGGATGGGGCATCTACCACCTCTCTGGGCAACCTGTGCCAGTGTTTCACCACCCTCACTATAAAAAATTTCTTCCTTATATCTAGTCTGAATCTACCCTTTTTAAGACCATTATCCCCTGTCCTATCAAAACAAGCCCTACTAAAAAGTTTGTCCCCATCCTTCTTATAAGACCCCTTTAATTACTGGAAGGCCACAATAAGATCTCCCCAGAGCCTTCTTTTCTCCAGGCTGAACAACCCCAACTCTCAGCTTTTTCTCATAGAAGACGTGTTCCATCCCTCTGGTCATCTTTGTCGCCCTCCTCTGGACCCACTCCAACAGGTCCATGTCTTTCCTGTACTGAGGACTCCAGGGCTGGATGCAGTGCTCCAGGTGGGGTCTCAGCACACCAGAGGAACAAAATCACCTCTCTCGACCTGCTGGCCATGCATCTTTTGAAGTGGCCCAGGATACTCTTGGCCTTCTGGGCTGTAAGTGCACATTGTTAGCTCATGTCCAGCTTTTCATCCACCAGTACCCGCAGGTCCTTCTCTGCAGGGCTGCTCTCCACTCCTTCATACCTCAGCCTGTACTGATACTGACGGTTGCCCTGACCCACGTGCAGGACCCTGCACTTGGCCTTGTTGAACCTCATGATGTTTCACACAGGCCCACTTCTTGAGCTTGTCCAGGTCCCTCTGGATGGTATCCCATCCCCCAGGTGTGTCAACCTCACCACTCAGCTTGGTGTCATCTGCAAACTTGCTGAGGGTGCACTCGATCCCACTATGTCATTGAGGAAGATATTAAACAGCACTGGTCCCAGTACGGACCCCTGAGGGACACCACTCATCACCAGTCTCCATATGGACACTGAGCCATTGACTACTACCCTCTGGATGTGACCATCCAACCAATTCCTCATCCACCAAACAGTCCACCCATCAAATCCATATCTCTCCAATTTAGAGAGAAGGATGTTGTAGGAGACCATGTCAAATGCCTTACAGAATTCCAGATAGATGACATCCATAGCTCTTCCCTTGTCCACTGATGTAGTCATTCCATCACAGAAGGCCACTAGGTTCGTCAGGCAGGACTTGCCCTTGATGAAGCCGTGCTGGCTGTCTCAAATCACCTCCGTGTCCTCCACATGACTTAGCATAGCTTCTAGTAGGATCTGTTCCATAATCTTCCCAGGCATAGATGTGAGGCTGACAAGTTGGTAGTTCCCAGTCTCCTCCTTTCTACCCTTTCTAAAAATGGGTGCAATGGTTCTCTTTTTCCAGTCACCTGACTACGATGACCTTTCAAATATCATGGAGGGTGACTTGGCAACCACATCAGCTAATTCCTTCAGGACTCTGGGATGCATCTCATTAGGTCCCATAGACTTACATATGTCCACATTCCTCAGGTGGTCTTGAATCTGATCTTCTCTTACAGTAGGAGGGAATTTGCTCCCTCGGTCCTTTTCTTGTGGTCCATCCACTCAAGAGGTGTGGGAAGAGAGGTTGCCAGTGAATACTGAGGCAAAAAAGTTAAGTACCTCAGTCATCACCTCATGTTAACAGTTTGCCAGTCTTGCTCATCATGGGAGGTACACTTTCTTTGACCTTCCTTTTCTGGCTGGCATATATATAGAAGCCCTTCTTACTATTCTTTGCGTCACTTGCAAAGTTCAGCTCCAGCTAGCCCTTGGCCTTCCTGACCACATCCCTATGCAGCTGTGCAGTGTGCCTGTACTCTACCCAGGATACCTGTCCCTGCTTCCACTGCCTGTGCATTTCCTTCTTGCCCTTCAGTTTGACCAGCAGGTCTCATCCATGCTGGTCTCTTGCCATCCTTTCCTGACTTCTTACACCTGGGGATTGAGAGCTCTTGTGCTCTATGGAAAGCATCCTTAAAGAGCTGCCAGCTCTGTTCTGCTCCCTTGTCCCTGAGGGCAGTTTTCTGGGGCTCTTAATGACTAACTCCATAAACAGCTGGAATTTTGCCTCCCTAAATTTCAGGGTCCTGACTTTACGCTTCACTTGACCTACATCCCTCAGGACTGCGAACTCCATCAGTGCATGATCACTACAGCCCAGGCTGCCTCCAGTCTTGATGTCACCAATTAGCTCACTTGTGCTGGTGACCAACAGATCCAGTATTGCATACCCTCTGGTAGGGCTGTCTATTACCTCGTTTAGTTAGTTATCCTCAATGCACTCCAGGAGTCTCCTGGGCTGCCTGTAGCTCACTGTGCTACTTTTCCAGCAGATGTTGGGGTGGTTAAAGTCCCCCAGCAGGATGAGAGCCTGTGAGCTCACTGCCTCCTGTAGCTGGAGTAAGAAGTCTTCATCAACAGGCTCCCCTTGAGTGGGCAGCCTGTAGTAGACACCAACCACAAGGTTCCGTTTGTTGCCTCGGTCTCTAATTCTCACCCATAAGCTTTCAGCCAGCTCGAGGCTGCTCTTCAGAGGCAGCTTTTCACACTCCACCCATTTCTTGATGTAGAGGGCAACGCCTCCACCTCTCCTTCCTTGCCTGTCCCTTCTGAACAGACTGTAGCCATCGATAACCGCACTTCAGTCATGGGATTCATCCCACCAAGTTTCAGTAATGGCAACTTCTGAATGCTGCTTCTAACTCCTGTTTATTGCCCATGCTGCGTGTGTTGGTGTAGAGACACTCCAGCTGGACTGCTGGCTGTGTCACCTTAAAGGAACACCCCTTAATTCCTTTGAGGTTTCAGTGGTGTTTTCCTGTTGGCTCCTATTATGTCAGGAGGCCCTGGCTCATCTCCTTAAGACTTCAGGTGTGCTGCAGTGTAGCCAGCATGTCTCAGAGCAACAGGCTGAGGGCCCTTGCTAGCACCCTGTCCCTCTAAACTTGGTGTGTCATCCCACAGCTTACCATGGGCAAGCCTGATGTTATCCCCTTCCCCCTTCAAGTCTAGCTTAAAGCTCTGTCAATGAGCCCCGCTAGCCTGTGAGCAAAGACCCTCTTCCCCCTTTGAGAAAGGTGAATCCCATCTGATGCCAGCGGGCCTGGTGCCATGTGGGCCATCCCATTGTCAAAAACCCAAAATTGTGGTGGTGACACCAGCCATGGAGTCATGTATATATTGACCGGGCCCATCTGTTTCTTCCAGTGTCACTGCCTGCAACTGGAAGAATAGAGGAAAAAAATTACCTGTGCTCCAGATCCCCTTACCAACCAGCCCAAGGCCCTGAAGCCTCTTTTGATTGCCCTTGGACTACACGTTGCAGCTTCATCGCCACCCACATAGAAGAGCAGTAATGGGTAATAGCCCGAGGGCTGTACCAGGCTAGGAAAGTGACGTCCTTAACCTAAGTGCCAGGGAAGCAGCAGTCTTCCCTAAGAGGATGGTCTGTCCAGCATATTGGACCCTCTGTTCCCCTCAGGAGTCACCTACAGCTATAACCTGTCTTTTCTTCCTTGTAGAGGTGATTGTGATACAGGGAGGTAGGACTTTCTGACCTTGGCAGCACCTCTGGTATAGATGGACCATCATCCACATCATCCATTGACTGGCATCCCATATGCAGAGTCTCACACCCATTGTACAGAGGCACTTGGGAAGGTGAGGTGGGCAAGGAGGGGGTTTGCCTGCTACTCCAGGCTTGGACTTGCCTCCATTCACTCCTCTCCTTTAAGCTACTGTCTTCTGCCTGGTAGCTAGAGGATGCAGGATCCCCTTAATCTTGGTTGTTTTTTTTTCTGGTGGCTGTTCCTGTTTCTGTCTCAGGAGGGCAAAGCATGGTTCCACCAGTCTGTCTCTCTCTCAGACTCCCTGATGCTCCTTAACCTTTCTACTTCCTCTCATGGCTCTGCCACCAGCCTGAGCAGGTTGTCCACCTAGTCACACCTCACACGGCTGTGCTCACTACTGCCATCCGTCACCACCGAAAGGCTCTGGCATACCCTGCAGCCTGAGACCTGGGTGGCTGCATGTTCTTGTGGGAGCTCTGTCTGGGCTGCCACACCCATTCCGGCAAGTGCAGAGGACATGGCTTTCCACCGGGTGGATACTATAGCTAAGCTCCGAGAGGGCGATGACCACCGACTGAACTCACCTCTTGAGCTGGCAGGGTGCGATGCCCTTCGGGCATGGCCCTGCTGCATGAGCAGCCATGCCGGCCCGGGCTGCTGCACCGTGCCGCGCCCTGTTTGCCCACTCTGTTGGCAGCGCCCCTGGCGGCTCGCGCCCCCCAGGCTGCTTTTGCCGGCGTGGGGATGGTCGCGGTTGCTCTGGCAGAGCCCAGGCCTTGCCAGCATCCCCCACAAGAGCTCCGCTCCTACCTCTACCACTACTGAAAACTGGGAGCTGAATGTTTTTGCTGCTTTTCTTCCCTCAGAGACCTAGGCGGTTGTATGAACTAAATGACATTTTGTGATATCCTAGAGTTCCAGGCCACAATACGTGTCAATGATTATGGATTAAGTTGCCAAAGCTTTTCTTATCCCAGGATTCAAGCGCTCCTTTTTGAGATATTATTTACTAACCATGATTTTTACATTTTCTTTTACCTGTAGTGCTTTTAATTGCTAGTTCTGAATGTTTAGCTTCTTATTTATCTCTCAAGAGGTATGCTTATTAATATGGCGGTAGCCCCTTTTGAAATAAAACTCTCTCTGATACTTTTCTTACACATTTTATTAAAAAGTTTGTAACTTTTAGAAACCTAGGAAAGGGCAAGTCAGATCATATCTGCTAGCATATTATTTTTCTCTTAGTGAGTCCTGATAATTGCAGTGAGGGGATTCATTCCCCTTGAACAGTCCTAACCTCTGAGTTTGGGAAGGAAGCAGCATTGAACTTAACCTGCCATTCCATGGCGGGGTGGGGGCTGTGTGGGGGGTGTGCGCACGCGCGCACGTACGCATGCATGTCTGGGGATTGTGCTCCCTGCAGGACCCAGCCCCGAAGGGGCTAGGGAGTCAAACTGAAGTTTGGCACCTTGATAAAATGATAGTATGATCTAATGAGATCTCCAGAGCTTGTTTATATTCTTAGCTTTGAGCAGTTGTGGGCACTCCATGATGCATTCTCTCTGGTACAGAGAAATGAATGTATTAGTGGCCACCTGAGGGTGCCTGAGGGTTTTTCTGTTTGTTTTTAATTCAAAAACTAAACCTTGGTATTAAAATGTACTATGACTTTTTGGTAAAACAGCTTGTGTCTTAGTACTGATTTGTTTCTCAAGCCTGGCAATGCCAGAAGTGCTTTTCTGAATTGTACTACTTTTCATGGCTAATAATTCGTTGCAAGCTTTTGTCAGGTAAGTAGTCTGGAAACAAAAAGTCTTTTTACTCAGATTCTATATATTTTTATGTGTGTACCAAATACTTTAAGTTATAGGTGTTATTAAAATCAATTTGAGAATCACATTTTTAAAATGTGCTAACACTGTTTTTTAAGTCAGAATGATATACCACACTCTAAAGGAACCATGCAATTCATAGAAGGATCATGTTCCTGCTCATGATACAAAACCCTGAGTCACAGCTTTCAGTATTTTAACTGAAAGATATCTCTACACTCTGCTGTTTTTTTCAGGAGTTGTTGATACTGGCGTTCTCTGTTTGATGAGAATTACTTTTTTTTTTTTTTTTAATCAGAAGCTTTTTTTTGTGTATGAAATAAAGTATTCCATGAGTAAGGTTGTTTACATTTACCTGTGGGATACTGAACATAATATTTTCCTCTTGGAGTGTTACTCAGCTATCCTGGGAAGTTGAAACATGCTCTTAGAAAAACAGGTACTTAATAGACAGGGGGAAAAGATATAGAAGGGTCATTTAGCGGACAGATATTTGATGTCTTGCCATGCTTAATTGCCTACTGGTCTTGTGTGGCAAAATAACAACCATGCAGACAATGTACAGGAACAACTATTGTCTGAGAAGCTGAAAATAGACCAGTTGATCATTTTGCCACTTGTAACTTTAGCATTAGAGTAGGTATTTTCAGCGACCTGCTTTTATAATGGCTTTTTCCTGTCCTAAAGTTCTGTGCTATTATTACATCTTGAGGTAAAGTGTAGATTGTAGAAAGGTAAAATGCAGAATATGGAGCTCTCTGTACTCCAAGAAAATCTTGAGAAACTGAAGCAATTTTTTCTTTCCTGATTTCCATTCTGGTCAGATTTTCATGGGCTCTGAGCCTGGTGTCATTGCTTCTGTCTGCTGTTTATTACTGTGGGATACGGTCATTTTTCCTAAGCGTATGCAGAGTATGCGTCTGCTTAGCTTTCTCTACTGGAAATATATATGTCTAATACTGCATTGAATTTTATGGTTCCATTGAAAAGGGATGATATAGAATATTTTCCGGAAACAATCTTTCAAGATTCAAATATTCCATGCTGGCCTGTCTGCAGGAATTTCCTTTTCATTGAAATGTTTCTCTATCCACCTGTCTCCACTTCTTCCGCTGAGAAGAAAGAGGGTGTTATTAAATAGAAGGACAACCTTTTCTGTTTGATTATTACAGCCAGGGTATCTTCTATGTTTCTTGAGCTTGGTAGTCAACACTAACTCTGCTTTTAAGGTTTTTTTTCTTGCAGCTTGAACAATGGAAGTCTGTATTATACCCAGGAGTTCAAAGACCTTTAGATTTTGATTTTCAAGAACAATAAACTAATTCAGAGGTTGGTCCATTGCTCATATGCTTCAAAACCTTAACCAGCAGAATGAAAACTGACTCTCCATAATGGCAGCCACAGGTAGATTTACTGCTCTCCTTGAGATGATAGATGTGAAGTCTCACGGTTACAGCAGGCTCTTTATTGCGGCTGCATTGAAATCCCGGTGTCTGCTGTGCCACAACCATTAGCATAAATCAGTCAGGTGCAGGAAGGGCAGGGAAACATGTGAAATTAGCAGGCACGTCCCACAGAGATGTTTTCTGCTCTGCCAGTTAACAACACGACATCTGCAGGGTAGGGACTGTCAGAGAGAGTGTGCTTGAAATGGCTTTTGGTTGCATGCAGGATTTACAGATATGAACTAAGAGAGAACTTTGCACTGATAATTGATTACCGTGGGTGCTTTCTGGTGAAAAAGTGCCTGTTTTGCTAGAACAACATTGAGCTGATATCCTGTTGCAGGCCTCAAACTTTCAATGCTCAAACCACTGCACATGCTATTATCAGTTCTGCATCTTGTGCCCATTAGCAAGAGGGTAGTGCTGAGCCTATGTGTGAAAATGAGATTTGCGGTTGCTGTTAGTATATGAGATTTTTCATATCTGGAAATCCCAGTTACACGCAAGTACCAGTAGTTCGAGGCCTTCACAGTTTGTCATAGGCATTAGGATTACCTTTCTTTTTCTTTTTAAAATTTGGCCTGACAAGCTCTGGACGTTTTCATATTGCTTTTTCATGTTTCATTCACACCTTGAAGACATCCTGAATGTTATGGGTGGTACAGAGTCAACTGACTGCTAATTTGTCATTTCTCAGCTTAAACGGACTTTGCCTTCTTCCAGATGTGTTTGCTAGGATCAGTGCTGATCTAGATTATCTGTCCTGGCAGCCTGAGAGCGCACACCAACTCTTAGCCCATGAACCTCAGCAGGAGCTGAATATCAGGGCTAATAACCCTGCAATATAATGCATTCAACCTGTTCTGTTTGATTGCCAATCAACTTATCCATTAACTTATCCTTGTCTTGTCAAATGGAGCATGATTTTTGCTGATAGCCTAATTACATTATTTGGACAAAATACTCTTATTTATAGCTGTCTGAGCACATAAGGATGGGGGAATATGGCAAATACTATTTAATTACTGTTAGAGTATGGGACTAGGATAGTTGCTACAACATCCTGTCTGATACTTACTTTTAGTAATATGCAAAATGAAGCATAATAATCCCTAATAAGAGTAAAAAACTTTTGGGGAAACTTCTACATCATGGTTTTGTTCAAAATGGCAAAATTAGTTTCAAATTTTTCAATGTAAAACTACAAAACTAGTGACACCAGAAAAAAAATAGTTAAAAAACTAATTCAATTGCTCTGTGTAATTTTATAAGTTGTTTTCACGTGGTTAAACTTTTCTTACTTTGCAGTCTATTACTATATTTTGAATTTTTTGTAATAAGAACATTTTTCAAATTAAAGAAGGCATTTCAAGCCTTTTGCCAGAAAAAATAGTTAAAATTCATTTTTACTTACTCTGGTTGAAGGAAAATAAAAGTTTTGATAAGCTTTCATTTTAATTTTTAGAAGCTGTTATTTTTTCCTTTCGAGAAACTGGAGTCAAATACTGCATTTTTATTTCAGCCAAAACTACAGTAAAAACAGTGACATATTTTTCTTGAGATATAATTGATTTAGAACTGCAGGATGTGGCTGTTTGGAAGGAAAAATAAGAAAGTGTTGCTATTTCACTAGTTAGAAAGAGTAAAGAAAAACCATTTTGTATGAAAGTCTCAGAGGGATGTCTGAAGCTAATGAAAATTTCTCAGGTTACAATATCTTTTTTTTTTTCTTTTTTTTAGACTGCAAACATCTCAAATCATTTACAAGAGATGTGGCAGGCAGGAATTGCTCAGCTTACAAGCACCCCTGAAAAGAAGGAAGGCATAAAAATACTCTTTAGGTTAGCCTAGAAAAGGTGAACTAAAATTCTTTCTTTTCCCCTTATGCCTAGGCGGTCTGGGAGAATGCTAACCACTGGTCCCTAGCAGCGTATTCTGATTTCTGATCACTTATATTAAAGAAAAATACTCAGTTCAGAGAGAGAACAAGGCTGCGTGAAAGTAAAGGATACCATACCCCATCTTAAAAAAAGGTAAGGAAATATTTTTCTGCTGATCCTTTAACTCTGTAAATTATATCTTCATTTAACTTTTCATTAAGTTGAAGGAAAAAGTGAAATTGTTGGCTACTAAAATATTTATTTTAACCTGCATGTTCTAACTTATAAACAGAAAAAAAAGAGCTTTTTCTTGTTAAAGGAAGAATGTAATGCATGTGTTCCTGTACTTGGAACTATTTTTTTGTGTAGCTTTTGTGTATATTCTGGAAAAAAAAAAAAAGAAAACAAGTACTGCACACAACAGCAAATATTTTCTTTCATTTCAATCACTGAAGTTATTTTTAGCCATGTAAAGATTTATGTAGTCTCTGGTCTACCAAGCAACTCTCATTTTGCCAAGACAGATATATAGTGTGCTTGCAGAATGCTGCCACTGGGAATTAGTGCTAAGTAATAGTCCACCATTTAGGCTTTTATCAGAACATATTTGCACTGTTTTCCTTTCTGCCAGGCTTTGGATTGATTGGTTATTTGTAAAATATTTACAACCTTACTTCCTTAGACGCTCCAGTTCTAAAAAGTATTAGAAGAAGCTGAAAACAGTTAAAACACACTGTGCTGTGCATGTTTCCTCTGAAAGTGGAACCACAGCAGCAGAGGAATTTTTCCATTCAGATTTTCTTTTTACTTTTTCTCTTTTTTTTTTTTTTTGGCCTGGGAAGAACGTTAGACTTGCAAATGGTAATAGGTAATAATTTCTTTCTAGAGCAGCCATTCTGGAATGTGGTCACAGGGCCAATGTGTTCATCAATGACTTCATCTGCAAACTCCTTACCCTACACTACATTTCTATAAAACTGAGTTCACTGTCTATCTCATATAGAAATGCTGTCTTTGCTTTTGCAAGAAATGGTATGGTTCTGTTATTCAATATTATTTATGTGGTTTAGAAAATCTGTCCTGTCTAACCAATATCACCCTGTAAATTAACAAAGGCTATTAGTTAACTAAAAATCCTGCCTATTTGTGACTGTCTTGCCAAAATGCATGTTGGACTGCTGTGTTACATGGCAAGAGAATGAATGGTAAGCAGATGTCATTGACAACTCTTCTGAAATAATCAGCTGGAATACGTTGGCTTAAGGAAAAAAGGTTCTGTTTTCTTGAGACAGTCATAGTCATGAGGACGTTTTCCACCATAAAAACCTGCTACACCTCAGCTGAAGGTAGACAGGTGTTCTTGAAATACCAATCTGTGTGATGTTGTCTTTTAATATATTATGGGTAGGATATGTTCTTATTTTTTCAAAGCAGGAAGATATGAAGTGTGCCACCACCAATGGAAAGTGCTCTATGAATGCAGCATGCTTCCTACCCGCTCTCCCTAACCTCATGTTTCCATGCCACTTGTGTGTAAGGATTACAGATTCTGAGCTATCTTCTGTTTCCTTTTAAGAGACTTCACTTTTGCATGCAATATGGCAGTTTTCAAATAGCACATCTTATACTTTTCCAAGTAAAATACAATACCCATTGGCTTAAAATACAAATATTCAAAGAGCAGTCTATGAGAGTGGTCAGTTACAATATCATCTCCAGATCGGCTAATACAGATTTCGTAACTAAAGTATGCAAGACATACATTTCCATATAGAATTTGCATATAATTTTTCTTCTAAAAGAATCAAAGCTAGTTTTTTTTCTGACAGTATGCCCAGTGTTCTTTCATAACCCACCCCCATATCCTGTTGTTAGAATATTCAGCTTTTTACTGCAGAAAATAGGACTAAAATTTTAATAGGAAACAATTTGTACTATGAGAAGAGAATTTGCTTTATCCATAAAATTGTCTTTGTTATAAATCATTTGTAAATATGATGTTGGTCAATTTTTGAACAAGTTTACTGAAGTCTAATATTTTATTTTTTCTAATACAAAGAGTTTTTTCTAGCTCATTCTGCAATTTCACATTTTCTAGGTTAAAATGTTTACAGCTTCAGACTCATATTTATTGATGACCCTGTCCTGCTTCTCCAGAGCCTTTAGTTTTCCTTTAAGGCACACTTTTTTTTCATTCTTCATAAAAAGTGGAAGAAAGGAAAACCTTTGTTCTTTTATGTTCTGTTAAAGTTTCTGATTTCATTTGTATCATTCAAAGCTGTTGTTTTGCCTTTATTCCATTCATTTCTTGTTCTCCTTCTTTTGCCTCTCTTGGTCTTTATGTTTACCTGATTCAGATTTCTTTCTTCCAACAACTGATGATTATGGATACATTTGCTTGTGGTTTTGCTGTCACTTTCTTGGAAGTACAAACAACAAGGATTTTATTAAATGAGTCACTGTGCAATAACTAGCTATGAAAATAATCAATTTCCTTTTTTTAATGAAGACAAGGTCCTGCCAAGAAGACAGAGACCTTGGTTTCATCAACATTATGTTGTAGCATTTGTTCTTGATTAATTTTCTAGATTTCTAGACTCTTTTTTTTGTGTGTTACATTTGCAAGGAATTTTAGTGATAATTAGAATAAGCCTCAACATGAAAAGTCCCTTGATCTGTGAGCCCTTTCCATATTATTAATGTGAATGAATTGGTTATCTTCTCAAATTTAACATAACAAAACCAGACAGGAAGTCTTTCTCTGTAAACAGATTCTGATTTCATGCTCTTCTGCAACTCAGCCTTAGCTTGCTTTCATGGAGAACAATGTAATGTCCTCATTCTAGCCCAGTGCAGGAGTGACCCCACGCACCAGAGAAAGCTGCTGATTTAATCCATGGTTTGTTCACCTGGTGCCTCTGGCCGTGCAGGGCTGGGACCTGGGGTGGTGAGCTGTAGAGCTCAGCTGGGTAGCTCCATGCCTGCACCATGTGGAAAACTCCTCTAAAAAACTCATCTATGCTTACTATAGCCCCGTCTGCCCACTGTGTGGCCCTCCCCAACGTGTGTCCTACTTAGAAAGAACCAACTACTTTGTCTCCTCCATGACTGAAGAAGACCAACCAAGAACATGACCTGAGAGTTGCAGCAATCTGAAATTATGTTCACAGTTCCATGGAAAGCATTTTCTGATATGCAATTCACTAATTAGTTCACAAAACCACACTGTCTGGAGAACCACACAGAACTTTGCAGCAGGAGCTGAAAACTTGTGTGGTTAAATCGGTCTGCTGATCATCGTAGGGCAATAATTACAGTAAAAATTCTAAAGATTTTGATGATCTGAAAACTATGCTGTAAATACTGAATACTTGTTTCATATATCATTTGGAGAATCTCCTGGTTGTGTGTATTTCTCTCTGTGGCCAACATACAGGGAATTGGAAGCTACCAGCTTCTGAGTCTAGGTATTTAGGGCTTCTCTTTCTGAGAGTTGAGATCCGTGCCTAATATTTACCAGGTTGGCAACCTGTAAGCTTTTGGAAGTTAAGAGGGTTGGGGTTTTTTTTTTAATTATTACTGTGAGGGAAGTGGGAGGGCAGTAGATAGATCTGTTATAATATGGAAGCTACCCCTGACAGCTTTGGGATCTCCAAGAGAGCTGGAGAGAGTGAAGTGAATGGCACAAGCTCCTGTACAGAAATTTCCTCTGAAAGGTAATACTGTCATGGTGCAGAATAGACTTATTCTTGACCACCTTGCTTTGAAATAATGGTAAGACAAAAATAAATAACACAACAAATGAACAAAACAAGCTGCCATGTCACAATTTTCATGTTCCTTAAGCCTCTCTATATTTAACTTTGCTAGTTAACTTACATCTGCTCTGTTCCCCCAGGAAGCTACCCAGTATACAAAAACTTGTCTGGATAGTTTTGCAAGAATAGTTTTTTTCTGCTTTTAGTTCCCTTGGATAAGCTGGATGGTACATCTATGTTAAAATCAGAGCAGTATTTATGTTCAGTCTCTAGATACCTATATGGTTTTGAGTCTTTGTACTTAATATAGAGTAAGAGTTTTAGAAAAATGCATATAACAGCTTCTAAGACAGAGCTAATTTTTGTGAAATGATTTTAGTGCAGTACTATTGCTTGGTTCTAATTAAATGTTTCTTTATTTTAACTACCAGGATGTAATTGGAATTGAAGTTTTTGTTCCTACTTAGGTTCAATAGGTCCAAGCAAGATTTCCATGCTCTCTGGAGGTATTTTGGAGGAGCTTATATCCCAAAATTGTGCCCAAACTGAAGCTTGACTTGTTTTTGAGTTTTATCAATGTGTTCAAAATTTCTTATGTCAAGTCAATTTTTTCACAAGGCCAGGAGCCATATCTGCAAAATTGAGATCAGTTTCTGTTTGGATTTTTATTTTTGTGGTCCTGCTGGTGACAGGAGTGTATGCAATTAGTCCAGGTTTAGTTAATCTGTAAGTTACATTCTTTTGATTTCTTCTGTGTTGAATTCTGAGAGAGTATCAGTGAAGAGTACTGTAGGCAAAATTATCTGAGGGCAAAAGGTGATTTATGCTTCCTCTAGAACTGGGCCAATGAAAGGATTTCCTATAGTTATCTTTTGTAATGCTGCCCCTACATTAGAGTTTTAAAGTTCAAATCTGGATCTTAAGAGTACTCAGGAATTCAGGTTTGTAGGTTTGGGACAGGCAAAAAATGAAATAAATCCTGATTTGACTTTGCTAAAGTGGCGTTTGTGATGTCCTGCCTTAAGTGTCCAGTAGCGGCTAAATAGTCTTAGAAGCCCTAATTCAGGAAAAAAGAGTCACTTGCTTAATTTTAATAAGATTTAGTACTTCCTTGAGCTGGAAGATCACTATAGCCCTGGGCTTTAGTGGCTGATTGGGATGGAGAGAGGTAAAGCTCTTCAGGAAATTCTAAAAGGAAAAGACACCCATGTAGATATCAGATCTAATTATGATACGGCATGTTAAATTCAGTACTGGCAATGGACTGACTATCTGCTCTGTATTCAAAGATTTAAAATTCCCTGTGGCCTTTCTCCCCTCCATCTGAATGAATCTGAGCTGAAATGCAGCTCAGAGACTTACACAGCTTCTAAAAAGCTGCCTGTGTGTACTTTGCTATTCTCACTTCATGTCTCACTGCACTCTCTGAACTTCTTGGAGATCGCTGATGACCTGAACAGGCGGCAGGCAGAGGTGTCTTCAAGCCAAGGTCCTTCTTCAGCTCCGTCATCTTTATCATTAAGTGGAAAGGGGAGGTGAATTCTTCTGTCATGTTGGCTAATGTTTTCCACTGCAGGGTCCTGCTGAGGTTGCTAATTTTTGTTGATATAACTCAGGGTAAAACAACGTCATATAGTCTTGTTTTGTATCTTACTCTTTTTCCATATTACACATGTTATTGTCCAAAACCAAGACTTCTTCCCCCAGAAAGAATGGTTCTGGAGATTAAGAAAAGTCTGAAATTATTTAACCCATAGGCAGGTTTCACTAAAAAAAACACCTCCTCAAGGCCTTTTAAGCTGTTATTTTAATCTGCCTGTATGTTTCACAGAAGAACAAATGCTGTACCTGTTAATGGCTATCTTGTTAGATCTGCAAGATATAATGTGCCATTATAATACTTTTTTACTGCTTATGTCACATAGAAGTATCTTTTATAGAGCCCATCAATGTAGTTTTTTTACTCCTTGGTGAAACAAAGTATGGAAAACAGGAAACGAAAGAAATTTGAAGAAAATTATTTTCTGTAAAAAGGGGTTTTTTTACTTCTACAGCTTTCAGATAGCAAATACAGTGATTTATACTATAATACTGCTTGTTATGCTGTTTAATATAGTGTTCATGTATAGCTCTGTTTATTGTGTTAAATAGAAATACTGCAAATATTTAAAATATTTATTATATAAATATATAACATTATTAGTTGTATACATTAATAATCGGAGGAAGGAATACAGACAGGAAGATGGAAAACGTTCTGCACAATGGCACTTTCTTATCACAGGGCTCTGCAGTCCATTGGAGGTGTGACTTAGTGGTGCTGCTGCATTTTGTTATGAAGCACAGCTATAATTTTCACATATTCAAAATTTCTTAATGTAACAATTCTTGTACCCTCACAATACTGCTACTGCATAGTTCCAAAGAAGCCTAAAATGTAACACATTTTAGTGCAAGAACAGTGATTTAAAAATAAGGGAATCTTAAACTTGTGTTTGATTTCAAAATCTCAGTGGTTATATAAATGTGTTGTGCTGTACTTCTTGTTTCAGTAACATTTCAAAAACAACAACAACAACAACAAAAAAAACACCACAAAACCAAAAAACCCCACCCAAAAACATGGCTGCCGCTGAAAGGGACACTAACCAAAATATTCAGTCTGAGGTACTGGGTATTGATGATGCAGGTACTGTAAAAATAAACTGGTTTTTTTGGTTGTAAATTAAAGAGACAGAACATATTTTCATTTTATTTACAAGAGGAAGCCTCTTCCTTCCTCACAAATTGCTGCAAAGAAACTGCTTATGCCTGTGTCTGAAAACTGTAGAGTTGACCAGGCCGGTCTTGCAGTTCCTTCTTACCAGAGACAGGTCTCCCAATGTCTGTCTTACATGGTCTAGAGCATATTTGATCACCTGGGCTAGCAAATTCCAAGTATTTGTATAAGTAGTCTATGTTACAGTTTTTTTACAGCAGGATTTGATGTAGTGTTTTTTCCTTTGCTTTCCTTTCTTCTTTTCTTTTTCCTACTATTTCAAGCTGTAGCGATATCCAGCTTAATTCTAGTATTCCGTGAATAAAAGAGTCCTTGAAAGAGTCCTAGAAACTGGGTCTAAGAAGCAACACTCTATTCAGTTGATTTTGTCTTTTGTCTTTTAAATGTAGGACTGTTCATTTCATTATATTTCTGAGTAACTTGTCAAGGTGAATGGTCTTGCATGTCACATCTGTGTGCAGTTGTTCAACATACTTACCGAGAAACTGCTGGTACTGAATCTAAACTTTCTCTGGCAACATTTTGTCCTAGAAAACACTTAGAGCCTCCTAAACAACCCTACTCCTTTCATTTTTCCATAGTCTTTTAGCAAAAATCAACAAAGTTTGGTATTGAAAGATACGATTGTTTTTAAGGATTCAAAATATAATCATTTCTGTTCCCAAACTTATGGGATTTCCTCTGTTAAACTATAAAAAAGAAAGCTGCCATAAGGAAATCTCCAGTGATGGAAAGGAATTACGGAAAACTAGATCATAAAGAAAACAATTCTTTCAGGATCCAGTTCAGGAAGTTGCTTGAGGATAAATTAAACTGAAATCCTCAGTTGGGGTTTCAGTGTCTTAGCTGCATACATCATTGGTGAAAACAATACTGTCTGTATATTTTACTTCTGCTGAAGTGTTATTAAATAGGCTGAAGACATCTTACTTTCTCTGGCTTTAAAGGCTTTGTAATCTATATCAGCTAGGTAAACGTTAGGTGAGCAAGATCATCCAAGATCATTACACCAAGAGTGTTTATCATATTAGTACAACAGAACGGCCCCAGGCTATTGACCTTTTTAATGAGTGCTTGAATCTGTTGGTGGCAGCAGGGTATATAAATAGTAGAAAAATTTGGGGGGGCAGAAAAACTTTGTATAAAAATAGATGGTTGAGCTAATTATGGAATGGGCATGGGTATCTATTTTTAGATACTTTTCCCCTTCAGGCATAATTTCTCCTTATGGTTTTAAGAAGCTTGGAAGAACTGTGCAATGATAGCTCTTAGGAGTTAAAATAGTGCTGAAAGTTACCCCCAGAAAAGTCATCATATAAGCTCATCAACTGCTAGTTTTCTGCTAATTTCATGACTTTGACTTCAGAAATCCCCAAATCCATGAGGCGGTGATTTTAATCTTTATTTAGGATTCTCATGTAGCTAATCTTGTTCAAATCCCCTCTGCCTCCTTATTTTCCTCCCCTTTCTTTTCGTTCTGTCAGCTCTTCATTCTCGTCAGTTTGCCTTAAAGACCTAGGGTGGATGAGTCAGTGATGCCAATCTGTATCTGCTTAGATACTGACTCCCTTTTAGGGATAGCAATATCATGCTTTAGCTCAGTAGGCAGTCATGCTTTTTGAACAATTTTGCCATCTCAAACTTTCTTTTATTAGATATTGACTGCTGCACTCTTCTCTCCATTTCAGAAAAGCATGGTCTCTGGGGTCTTTTTAAAATCAAATAAAACAAACCCAGCTCTTGACTGCACAGATATTACCAGTCCAATGAAGATTCAGCCTGGTTTAATCTTGTGCTGATCCCTCGCTTTCCTTTCTTGTCCGCTCATTGGTTGTTCATTCATCTTTGGTCACTTGAACAGCTACCTCCTTGCCTTCCTGCCTCCCACCAGTCCTTTCCTCCTCTGCACTCCCAGGACGTTCCTAACACCGGTACTGACAGACCATGCGGCACTGACAGTTTGGTGGGAAGCTAATACCATATCTCTCTCTCCCTTGCTAAATAAAGAGACTGCAGGTACCTGGAACAAGAAAGACTGAAAAGCCAAAATACCTGCTGAGAAGGAGGTCTTTCATGCTTTCACCACAGCAGCACCTGAGTGCTCAGGCAGGCACAAGATGCTTCTGAAGCACCATAAATGCCACATTTGCTCCGTGCTCTGGAGCTGCAACCACACGCTCAGATTAGGTGTCTGTCACTTGGAAGGGGTGGGGAGGGAGTGAGTATTTTTCTTCCTCCTTATTTCTTTCTTCATCTGTAAAGCCAGGAGAAAGCTGGAAGGGTAATACATGATGGTATTGTTCTATGTTCATGTTTTCTAATTGGCCAAAATATTGAGAAAATGCTTCTGTCTCTTTAAAATGGTGTGGCATTTTGTGCTGTGACTACTACAGAATGTGAAGTTATTTGAGTGAACAGAATAACTTCATTTGTGTTGAGGTGTGAGGTGACCTCATTATTTCTAAATCTGTTCCTGTTTTGTAGCACTCCTTATTCAGCTCTACTCTTTCAGCTGCTCGAGTGTTTTTATTTCTGCTCTGGTTGTGTAACAGAATTTTTTTGAAATGTCAAAATCACAGCAGCATAAGTTGGTTAGTTGAGCCAACCGGGTAGAAATTTAGCTGCTCATATATAAGACAATAATGGAGCAGGATTAAACAATGTTTATGGCTTAATAAGATAAGAAGCGATGCTTGCCAGGTTTTACTTTGGTGCAAAGATGTTGATTAATGTAGGAGATGCTTCTTTCCAACCGAGAATTCTGGTAAAGACATTAAAAAAAAAAAAATCATTGTTTTGTTTTTGCTTGCACGAAGTCAGGGCTTCAGAGGGGTGCTGAAAACTCCAATAAACTGGCGTTCCCTTTTTGCCTGCAGAAGAGCACATCATGGGGAGCGCTGGTAGGCACTCTGCTATCAGCGCTCGCTCTAGGGCAGAGGTGCACATCCCTGGGGACACCCTGCTCCCTTCGACCCTTTGTGTTTTTGCTGCCACTAAAGACCTTGCCGTTGGGACTGTTTATCTGGAAATGGGGCAGCTGTCCACTCAAAGAAACTGAAGAATTATTTCTCAAAGTTCACTCCGTGAGCACGAGGCAGCCTTGCCAGTCGTTTCCAAATAGAGTTTGTCTGAAGAAGTAGATTAGAAGGGGATGACTGCATATGCCATTGCAAATGCCATAGGTTGTTAAATTTCTTATGCTAATTCAAGAGTTTTTCCATTTGGACCTCCAGTGTTCCAGGGACAAATAACAGTCAAGAGTCCAACTACGTTACATGAAAGCTCTCTTTATTAACTCGGGGTAGTTCCCATGAGATGTGTTTTATCTAAATAATGTATCCCATCTTTTGCATCAGTAATCACCCTTCAGAAACTCCCTGGCTTCCAGTGAAGTGGTTTTTGCCTGGTTCATTATCTGTCACACTTTTTTTTAAGTTGGTTTCTCTTACTAGCTTTAATTTTCTCCACTGACTGCATGTAGCTTGAAGCACTTGAGTGAGGTGGTAATCTGTGGGGTTTTAACTAGCAGGTAAGTAATCTGACCAGGTGTGTTTCCCACGTCTCGTGCTCATGCCAAATCTATGGTAGCATTAATAACTTCCAGTATCTACAAGTATGTATCATAAGGTTTTACCAATCTCACTGCCTCAATTTCCTGTCACATCCAAAATAGGTCAAGATGAAATATGAAGTCAGCTAAGCTGGTGAGAGGAGGCAGACGTTTCAGGTTGGCATCAATGGATGGCATTGCTGCCAATTCAGTGATGTGAATTCTTTAATTATTCTCTGCAGAACAAAATGTAAAAACAAAACACCCTATGTGCCTAAATTTTTGTTGGATTTGGCATGAATTGGAGTTGTTGGGGGAATAACTAGGACCTTTTAAATGTCTACTGCATTACACTCTTCAACTATTAAAACTTCTTTTCATGTAAGTGAATTGAAAAAATCTTTTTCTCTTTAAACTTCAACCACACAGAGTTTAATTTTGCCACTTCATCTTTTAATCCTCTTTCATTTAATGTTTTGATGTGTAAGAAAAGCTTGTGTTTCAATTTTCATCCCTGCTTAAACAGAGAAAGGCTGTGGCACTGGTGGCAGGCAGTTCGGGTGTGACTGAGATAACGCTGATGTTAGGAACTTATAGGGAGAGTGGTTTCTACCTCTTCATTGTAGGCTTGTCCACCACTTGTCTTCATGCCTGTTGTCTGAGTGATGCTGCTCCTCAGCTGCTGTTACAAAAAGTCCTTTGATAACCTTGTGTGATGACTAAACACTGCCAATCATCCTCAGCTAGGAGATTGTTTCATGGTCATTCATGCATCTCCAGCTTTGATGCTAGATTACATAGTACCTCTAAGAACTACCTCTTGGCACCTATGCTTTTCAATACTGTAAAGTTCATCTGTTGATCTCCAAGTTGGAGCTCAGTCATGGCGTTTGAAATTATACAACTGCAAAGGACCGGAATAGCTGCAGAATGCACCCAGGGCGGTGACCACAGCTGTGATCCACAAGGTGTGTGTTCGGGTAGCCGTGCAGCCTTCCTGATGGTCCTGAGCCCTGTTGTAAACTCTTATGGTCTGAATTAATCCTGGCTTGCTAGCTCTAGTGTGGTGCTGAGGGAAGAAGGCTTGAGGGGGCTGGGTGAAGTGATTTATTTGCTGCAGGGAACCTTGGTCTGTCAGCTGCTGGAGGGGAGGAAGCAGCCCTTTTAGACAGGTCAAAAAGCCATGCATTTTGACAGACCAGAACAGTTTCATCTTTCTAGTAACTTTTTTTTTTTTAGCACTTCTTAATTAAAAATGAAATTGGGTGAAAGTCATTCTCTTGGCTCCTGAGAATGTTTCATTAATGAAATAAAATGTGTCCCTAAAGAAAGAAGTCGCTATAGTCATTGTTACAAATAAGTCTTGATATATCTACCAAAAAAAAATCACTGCGAGTTACCTCAGAGGAGAGGAGGACAAGAAGATATTACTCTCAACTTTTTAATTTTATCTTCTCTCATCCTCAGTTTGATCCCATTTGCCTGTGTTCTGGGGAAATGATTCTGTGTGTCGGTATTGCCAGTGCTTAGCAAAATGTGGCCTCTAAGCAGCTTGGGATTCTTAAATATTTCTAAAAAAAAAAAAAAAAAAGTGTATTTAATTGACTTTACAGAGGGAGATTTAATAAATCAGATATTATTGAATGTAGTATGTACAATAGATTAATTAAAATTTTCCCCTGTTAAAGGCTTTTATCTTACTGACTTCAAAAGTTTCTGTGATTGATATGCAAGTGCTAAGGACCTCTGAACCAGAAGATAACCATAAACTTCTTTAGTTTCACAATAAGAAAGCACAATCTTTCTCTAGATCCTGAGTTTTATGAGAAGCACTTTTTAGTCTAAACACATTTGGGATGTGAAACTCCTTGTTGCTGGTCTTCGGGTAAAACTAATAAGACATAATTTTAAACAAACACCATGAAAGAATTGAAATGAGAGCATTAAACCAGGAATTTCTTGTAGAGTATTTTACTGCGCTAAGCTACTTGATTCCCAGGAGATTTGAAAATGAGGCCACCATTTGCATGCCAAACTACAGATCTGGGACCCTACCTTTACCACGTAGATTGTCCCTTAAGTCCTGGTTGCAAAGATCTGTTTGCAGAAGGCTGGCACCTCTACGAAAGGAGCTACTGGAGCTTCATGAAGTTTTATCCAGAGCACAGAGGAGTACTGTAGTAGGCTTTGGCTCAGTCTGTGTTGACTGAGAACTGCATAATGAAGTCTTTTTTTAGGTTTTATATTAAAAATATTATAGCTTTCTAAGAGCGATTTGCATCATTGTTGCTTCTTTTATGTTGATAATACAGACTGCTTAATGCTTGTCTACATTTTATGGTACTATAGGATGCTTCAGAAAATACTAGTGTCTGGCACTATTTTTCTTGGAAAATGCAACCTCCAGATTTCATGGTAGTTACTGACATTAAGCTGTTCTTATAAAGTTAAAAACATGGATGATAAAATAATAGTTTTTTAAACTTTTTAAAAACTGCTGCTGTTATTTATAGCACTTGTACAGAATTGCCTAGTTTTCCAGGTATACCTTATTGCCCTTGTGGAAAAGGTAAGCTATTTTTGGCTTTGTAGCTTGGGACGACTGAGCAAAAAGCAGTTGTATAAACTAATGTACCAAATGAATATCACATGAAAGATCAGTCTGGAGGTCTTAGCTATCAATCTGAAATCACCTTGGCTCTTGCTAGTTAAAACCTCCTTTAGCGTTTTCTACAGGGAGAGTGCTAAATAAGAATAGAGTGCTGAAATACGTGCTCAGCTTGATTTGTAAGGCTGTTCCTACAAGCTTGCTATCATGTTACAGTATGTCCTTCAGAGTTCTCTTAAAAACACACACAAAAAAAGCCAAACAAACCCTTCTTTTTGGTGATTTAATGGCTTTTGTTTCTTCCTCAGAGAAGATCAAGTCTGGAGTTTCTCTGACTTCGTCTGAAATTGTAGGCATGATCAATTTGTTTAAGAAACCTTGTAAGTACTTGACTGATTGTGTAGATTATGGAGCACATGATGTCCTGTCGTTCAAAAGCTCACTGTTAAGTTTTTGTGGCTTAGCCTGGAGTACTTTCAGCGGGGAGCTGGCTGAGGGGGGGAATGTGTTGTGCTTATTGTTTTTAAGCAGTCGCTGCTGCTAATGTATGTGCTGCTTTTGTCCATTTTTATGGCAGTCATAATGAACAGCGTATGTGTGGAGTCAGATCCAAACCGAAGAGGTTATTCTGGTTTATGTTTTTGCAGATAATTCCCTGTGGCATCATTGGGAGCTATCTGCACCACTGTGGGAAACTTGACTCCCCCAGTTTGTGTTATGTCAGATGTTGTGCTTTACCGTACCTTTTTAGATGGTCCTTTTAACTGATGAAAGTTTAGAATGTATGTATTGAAATTTTGAAGTAAATAGGAAAGCATGTCCTCATTTAGGATCATCTAGATTATTTTTCAAAGTTGTCAACAAGTTCACTATTTTTAAAGCTTACTACTGTAGTTCTAATTTCAATAGGTTTTCCTATGTTAGTTGCCAAATATTATATTTCAGTTGTACTGATAGTTACTTATATTATTTCATTTTTATTTCTTGTGCTGGATTTGCAGAGATTATTTGACAAATTCAGAATTTATTTGAGTTAAATTATGTGAATGGACTGAAGCAGTATTGAGTTTGTACCTATGTGTAAATACCAAGCATGCTATCAAGCAGTGGTGCTGGGTTAATGTGGTGTCTTTTTGTTCACCTCTTTGTTGGTGGGGTTTGGGGGTTTTGAAGGGGTGGGGGAGGATGGTTTGGCTGAAATGTTTATAATGAACAGGATTTGCTTTCAACGTGAGGCGATGGTTAACATCTTAACATGACAAAAGCTTTAGTCTGTTTTCAGATTTCCTGATTATTTGTCTATTCCAGTTCAGAAGTAAATAGTATCTCTGTTTCCATTGGATGATATGATGATCCACGGGAGCATGCACTACTGAAAAGGTATTAAGAGTGGAAAAGGCTCTTGCCTGATTCACTAACTGCCCTTCAGAACAAGGCGTGAAGTCTCCCTGTCACTGACGGTCAGGTCAAATGCTGTTCCAGGGAAAGGAGAGAGGAAGGAATGTAGAAAACTTTACTTCTCAACAAGTTATTTAATCAGCTCTAATTATGGATTTAAAGGATGGAAGAAGCTAGAAGACTTTGCATGCACTATTGAGGAATTCACGTAGGAAGAAGAGATACAAGTGTTTGAAATACCTGGCTAGCTCTCTGTTGTCATCTGTTAATAATTCACACAGCCCTTTCATTCTTTCATTTGTATTTTGTTGAGAAAAAGAGAGTAGGCTTGAAATATAAAGAAGCTCTTAACTTCCTTTGTGAAGGAGTGGGAGTACAGCATGTCCATTCAGTACAAAGAAAAGAATTTACTTCTGTGAAGTTTTCAGACTTTTTTAGTTGTCTTCTTGTAGGCAACTTCACCAGTAGCATTGTGGGAAGGAAACTCTGCTTCTCATGTGGCTTTTACACTTGTGTTAACTATTATTAGTTAAGTCATAACTGAGCTGCAAATTCCAGACCCAGACTTTCCCAGAATTTGGTGCCTGTTTTTGTAGAAAGCCATTTGCTATACAATTACCAACAAATAAAATGGTGCATCACTGTCTTGTCTTATACTGGGTTTTGTGGTTGATCACTGTATAGTGCTACTGTAAAGACTTAAAAATCCCTGGCAGCCAGCCGTGGGGGATGAGTCTGATCTAATGTCATGTGAGTCTTCTCTGAAAGTTGCTGTTCTAGGAAACCTGTGTCCATGGCCGCTGCCTCCATTAATAGAAAAAGGATTGGAAAAAATCTATTTGGTTTCTCTGAGGTTACCTCTGTTTTATGGATAGGATTAAAAGTAGAAAGGTAGAGAATATCTGCAGTTTGCCAGCCTTCTAACTGAGGTGAGTGATGACAATTTTGCATGCCTCAGAGAACTTGTTCACAGAACATGCTTCTGCGCTAGGGCTTTATTTTGCCTTTGTTTTCAGTCCCTTTTCCATCCTAGTATGTTCAATGGTTTCTGAAGTCTCTCACCCACTGCAAACTTTCACTCCCAAAATGGGTAAAGACCAAATTTTGAAATTATTATGCTGTTAAAATCTTGTTGGTAATAGCTTACTTGGGATATGTGTTTGTTTCCGATTCCTTAAGAAGCATACAGTTTACATAAGAGATAACTATTACATACTTATCTTTCTTCTGTGTAAGTATTAGCAGAATTCTAAAAAAATGGTAATGTGAACACAGGTGATGTATACATTCACAAGTACCCTAGATAGGATAGCAATGTTTTTTATACATGGAAAATGAAGTTTTAATAGCTCAGCTACTAATTGGCTAACCCTGTCATTTGTAGCAAAGGCATTCATTATCTTTGTTTATAAGATTTATTCTTAGTCCTCGTTCAGAAAAGTTGGAATGCATGGTCTGACTGCCAGTCATCATGGGTCAGGACTGAGTTTCAAATTATTCCTCTGCTGCTTGAGCAGACTGGCAGTGATTGGAAATGCAACACTTGCCTAGGTGGAGTTCTTGTCTGCACCAACATTGCCGTGCCTGCATTAATTTTTCCTAATTACAAAACAACTTACACTTAATGAGCTGCAATTAATCAGTACCTTTTGCTTTGCTACACATATAAAATTATACTTTCAGTAAAATGCTCCATGAACTAATTAGAGATCTTGGCCCAGTGTAGTTGGGAGACTTCTGTTCTCTAGGTTACTGGTTTCTTATTAAACGGTGAGATTAAAATCTTGTCTCCTCAGTCCAGTGATGCAATCTCTTCATGTTCTTCTCCTCCCATGGCAGACTACATTTAATTCTTATTTTGGAATGCTGTTTCCCTAAATGACTTGTCCTCTTTAGCCTACAGAGCACTTGTCCCATTTTGCAAATAGCCTAAAGTGGGGATGACCAGCTGCTCTGCAGCTATGTTTGCCCCAGCTGACTACTCAGGTGCTGGAGGGTTATAAGAGGCTGACTCTGCAGAGGGTGCTTGGGGTATCCTGAAGAACAGGTACAAACAAATCTTACCAGTCTGATTGCATGGTCCAGGAGGGCAGGGCAGAAAAGCACAGAAGCACAGTTATTCACAGCCAGGTCAGGTCCTCAAAGCTTACTAGCTCTGGCACAGAGCCAGTTCCAGCAGGAGAGAGCCGAGGCTGCCTTTGTGGCTGTGCCCTTGCCCATCAGCAGCTTGAGGGGCTTACAGCTGCCTTGCTTTTACCCACTGTGGATCTTGGAAGAAAAACTAAGCTGTTTTCAGGAAAAAAAAAATAAACAAACAAGGGAAACAAGTCCCTTTCCCCCTTTGATTTGGACTTGTCCTGCAAGAGGCCAAGTAATGCTGGTGATGACTCTGCATAGATTACCCAGGACCAAGGTGTCTGGAGCTGCTGCTTGGGTTCCCGTCATGCCATGAATAAGCACCGTGTTTCCACCATAGCTGGAAAGGGTGACAGTCTTTGGGAGAGCTTCTTTCACTGGAGGTTCTGAGGACTTTTCTACATGCAGTTTTTGTGGCAGACTGTATAAGTAAACAAATATTTGATGTTACAAGGGGGTGACACAGATTGCTGCTTTCTTGTCCTTCTCTGAGAGGTAAGGTCTTGCATGAGTGTTCACAGCTCTCCTTTCTGCCCTCTTCCTCAGACCTGGTTAAATTTCAGATCCTTTGGTTAGAGGCTTTTGGCCTCCTTTACAGTGATGTGCAGTGCATGTGGCGTCTATGCAGGAACGTGCTGCAGCACACGTGGCGTCCATGCAGGAACGTGCAGCTCTAAGTGCTGCCAGGCTGAGACACTCGCCAGCCAGCGAGTCTGGCAGATAGGTATCAGTTGCATGGATGTATACATCATCAAGGCACCTCAAAGAGGAACAGTTACAGGTAGATAACCTGCTTCAGCTTCCCTTCAGTGTCCCTTTCCACTTCACTCTGAATGTTTTATTTAAATGAAATTGACGAAAAAACTTCCCTGTGCTTTTGGAAGAACTTAGTGAAAGTATTATTGTTACAAATTAGTGAAATCTCATTGCTCTTTTATTTCTGTTTTTTGGTTAAGTGGTTATCCAGATACTATCTGTGTTGTCTTTCCATTCCTGGAGCTTTAGGATAAAATGTGGGCCATGCCCTCTTAGGAGTCTGTTTACCAAAATCAAAGGTTGGACTAGATGATCCCTGAGGTCCCTTTCAACCTAAGATTCTGTGATTCTGTGAAATATATGTATTTGAACACCTTTTAGTCACATATTTGATTGTGATTTCTGAACTGGTACCTTCAAAGTAAGTAGCAGCTGGCCTGCTATTACTTAGTATTAATATATCATGCCAGCTCCATGTATTCTTCCAAGTTTTTTTTTTTTCCAGATTCATCAGTGATCTGCAATAGGTAAGTGATAAATTTCATGTACAGAAACTTAAGCGTCTATGTTCATCTTTATATAGCATTTGTTGGAATGTTAATAAAATGGTGAATTCTTAGGTGGTACAGCAGATTATTTGTCATTAGCTAATTTTTAGTTTACAGTCTGAAGTACTTAAACCTGCCTGTGCCAGTCAGTCAGCCAGAGAGCAGATATACATAGTATTAACTGTGATGAAACAAAGCAGATAGAATTGCATTTGCTCAGAATAATATTTGCTGCAAACAAATTGTGACCAATCCATATCCTGGCATATATGTCATGCCTCCAGCATCACGTTTATAAAAGCTGATAAATCACTACCAGACTGAGAACCAGAAGATTTGGAGGGAGATCATACTTCTTCTGAGGCACAACCACATCTCTGTCTCCTCTTTCGTTCTGAGGCAGTGCAGTTGTGCATTTTATGGTTTGGCTCTATATAATTTACAGCAGAAAAGCAGGAAAAGGAGGAACTGGTGTTTCTCTTGCAATTGAGACATACTCTCTGATGAAAAATCCAGGACAAAATGTTGCTCTGCATTGGCATTACAGTGTGTTGCTGCCCTGTAACTGGTGACTGGCATTTTTCTTTCTTCCACATAATATGCAAGACTTAGTCTTAAAAAGTGAAGAAGAGGGGACGAAGGGGTGGGAGAAGCCTGAGCTTAACTTGTACATTGTGCAAAGTTACCTTCATATAACTGACATGCTGTCATTTCGTATACCTAAATTAAATGATTCTTTCCTCTGACTGTCCTGGGTGGGTGTTACTGTGCATATGGCTTTTGGGCTTTAGCTCTGCTGTTTAAAGAAGTGTCAGGATTAGCACAGCCATTTAGCACATCAGGATTTTTCAAAAAATGCAATAGAAAACCTGGTATGGGGATCTGGGTATCTGACAGGGGGCCAGCACAGAGCGCTGGAACAACTATTCTCTTCGCATAGGACTTTTGCCTATAAATGATAAGTTTCCCCTTCTGTATGCCATGATTAAAAAGACTGCATACAACACCAAGCAACAGCTACTGTTGTTTCCGTACTCGCACTTGACAAATCTTTCAGAAACAATTGTGTGAGGAAGGCTTCAAGAAGTTCAACCTGGATTGGCTTTGAGATGCTTTGCAGTATCTCAGCTTCAAAATTGTCAAGGAGAGATATGTGTGCATCTCTTGAGGCTGGCTGGGCACATAGTGGAAGCTGATTTTTTTTATTATAAACTTTTATTTCAGCTTGTTTATTATTTTTGTACTGGTAAAATTCTTTCAAACTTATATGTGCTGCTGTAACCCTGGGTGGTGCTATACAGAGATGGAAAAATACTGTTTCACATACTGAATGCTTGTAGTCTAGATAAATTAAGAATGAGGCAAATAAAAAATGTTAAAACTAGAGGAGTACCTGCCTCTTTCCATTGTCCCACCCCTTTCCCACGTTTACTCTCTGGGATTTCTTTCACAGTGATTGCTTTTGAGCCTTGAGTTTTACAAGAGAGCAGAGGTATGAGGTGAAAGAGTGTTTTATGCAGGGTGTCAGGAAGCCTGTAGTGTCAGAGAAACAGGGAAGGGAGCTACTACGGTTTGGTCAGCATGGTCTTCCTCTGAATCTTATTTTGAATTTCCTTTAACTGGACAGGCAGGGTACCCATTCCTGTACCACAGTGCTTGCAGGGATCCAAAATGTGCTTCAGCACCTGTAAACAAGTGTTCAGAGCTGCTGAAATGGAGTCCTGTTTCCATCCATGCTTGACAGTCAGCTCCTGGCATTAATCAGTACCGGGAGCAGAATTTTTGTTTCTTGCTCCTGTCGCTATACTGGAGCAGCTGGAGGGTACCCGATCTGCCAAAAGGCACCCTGTACAAGTGACATTTTCTGGAATGATGCTGCATCAGGAGTTGTTGCACTTGGCTGGTCCCCTGGGCTTCTACGGCTGTTGTAGACCCTCAGAGTATGAGTCACAAACTGCGCTCCCCATGTCCTTCCAAGGCCTATAAAATGGCTACTTGAATATTTTTCATTCTAGGGTCCATGTTGATGTCATATACCAGAATCTACAATGTGTTAATTTCCCTTGGCAGTAGTTACATTTAACTATCCTCACCAGCAAAGGAAATCTCATGCTTTGCCTGGCCATCTGAGTCCCCTCCATTCTGTTTCATTCTGGGACATAGTAAATGGTAAATAAATTCTAGTGTGGGCAGGCAATGTTGGAGAGAAAGGGCCATCTCCCTTCTCAGTGTAGTTTAATCATGTCCGTCTTGTGTGGCTGAATTTGATGTATTGTACCAGCTTAGTGGTGATAATGCTTTGTAATCTCAGCACAGTGAGACAGAGTGTGATTAGCGTGATCAGTCACATCCTGGCCTGGCAAACCCTTGCCTGGAACTGAACCAGCATGAAAACAGAAAATAGTTTTTTCCTCTTTGTTTCCACTGCCTAAAGGAAAAAGACGTTTTAAAAGGAAACGTCTGGTTTTCCTAGTTCAGGGGTAGAAAGACTTGTTCATTTGTGCAAAAGCCTTTTATATTTGAATTATTTTAGATATTTAAAAAATGTTTAGATTTGTAAATGCTTGAATATCATCTCTTTATGGCTGTTTCTCTTCTCCTCTTTAAATATGCCTTTTCATGAGTAATTAATTTTCTTCTATGATCATAAAATAGAATGGATGGGGCAGATTTCACTTAGCATCACACTAATAGCTTGGCTTTTTCCATTTTGATGGTACCGATCTTACAAAGAACATTTTCTTGATGTTTAGGTTTGTAGCATTCATACACATATCTTACTTGGCTGACATTTAAAATATACTGCTACTAATTATTAGTGGTTTTATATTAATAAATATACTCAGTGTCAGCCAAACAAATTCAATGACAAAATACATCTATTTCAGTATTTTATGAAGTGAATATTGTTAGTTTTGTAAAGATCAGAAGAAAAATACTCAAAAGATTTTCTTTTCTTAGATATTTATAGGGAAGTCTAAGCTGGAAATTTTCATCAGATTTCTCTGAGATTACCGGTCAAAAAGTGTTTCTAGTGATGTTTTGTTTTTCTGTTTTAATTCTGGAAAATTCTGGATTGCTTCAATCCTTCAGTTGCCTCCAAATAGCAAGCACTCTACTGAAAATAACGAGTTGTATTGTGTTTGGTGTGTGTTCTGAGTTTTTCTTTCTTAATAAACAGAACCAGGGAAATAGCTTCTTATTCTGTATATTTTATTACATTGATGACAAGATGAGAAATTGGGTCAACTTAAAGCTCCTTTCCAAAGCAGATCTAGTGTTTAAGAAAGTTGCCAGAGCTTCAACCCTTACACTCAGTCTCTTCCTGTAATAAAAATCTTATGCATATCTTGCGTCACTATCTGGCCTGGGTGGTGAAGGCAACCGAGGCTGAGGGTTCATCTGCATCCAGCGTGGATGTGTAAAAGCAGCTACAAGTTCCCTGTCCTGTCTTTGACTCTGCTCTGTGAAAAAGTTGTTCGAAATTTGCCTGTGTGACTCAGCCTGTTGCCTGCTTACATAGGGACAGGTGATGAATATCGAGCTACTAGTTAAGGTTTCTAAAATGCTTTGAAGTTTGACATACAATACTAGTATAATTAGTCATTGATACTAATGATCAGTTTTGTGTTTTTGTCTCGGTGGTCTGTTTAACCGCTCAAAATCTTGCTACTGAAACTGCTGGTATAACAGCGTTGGTTAAGTGCCAGCTGAGCTGGAGCTTTTCTCTTCGTAGCATTCAAGTCAATACTGGGACACCAATTTCATCCTTAATCTGATGGTAGTCTACGTTACAAAAATCAGCAATTTCAGAAAAAGGTGGAAGTGGCTGTCTATCCTTGGCATTCAGAAAGGAGGTCCACTGTGGACTGGAAAAGCAGTGTGTCAGCAGGAGAGGTAAAAGTGCAGTATGGTACTGTTCTCTGTGCAGTGCAGAGGTGAGGCTGTGATGCTGAAGGTGTGGAGGAACAGGAGGCGCTGTAAGCTGTACATGAGCAGGGGAAAAAGCCTCCTTGACTTGCAGTGAAGATCTACCCAGGTCTGGGATATTTCAGTATTACAAGGCTCCTCAGCTGAGCCTCTTGCTTGTGTGCCCAGGAGGTGAATCTTGTCCCTGAACAAAAGAATAGAGAATGTCTCAGTTTACTGTCTGCCGTTCCTGAAGAGGGGAATAAACTGGGCTTCTGTTCAATGTACATAGCGAAAGCTGTTCAGACAGTGGAAAAACCAGATGTTGGGTAAGCAGGCAATCTCACAGACTCAGGCCAGCTGTCCTGAGTCTTAATCTGGCCACAATTAATGTCAATTTGTGCAAAGAGAATTTATTTATCAGAAGGAGTAAGTGACCCTGGAGAAGTGGTTGGGAAACGAGAGTGTGCAGCAGAAAAGTGGAGGAGGAGCAGTGAGGAGGTGAAGGTGTCCTCCCGCCCTGGCTCTGCAGAGCTCCAGCAGAAGTGGCTCCTTGCAGGAGCATGGCGTTTCCAGGTTTAGAAGGGAACACAGAGCAGGTTCTTCACCCCCCATGCTCCTGACTGTTGTTATTTCCCACTATATTTTGGTGATATGTCAGTCTGGGGAATGAGTGCCACAACTCCTTCTGACCACCTTGCCCAACAGAATAAGGTGGTTGAGGTATGGCTTTCTTCAGGGAAACAAAAACAAAACCAAAAACCTTAACAAAACAAAAAACCTCCCAATTCCCTACTTCTTTCACTGTGGTTTTCACCATGCAAGCATTCACATCAGTCTTTGCCTTTTTTACCAAAATTGGCTGGAGGATCTCTGAATGCCATGGTTCATGAACCTCTGCCCTTAATAAATAGTTGATTTTCATTACTTTGCTAGTCAGCTGTAAACCGCAACAGCATGATTTTAGTTCTGTGAAATCAGAGATGGTCACAAGTGTGTTTGTTCTTTTAGACATATTGAGCCTGAGTTTAGATTTAACTTGGCTTCAATGTCACTCAAATATGGGGTTTTTTTTTGACTTACTGCAAAATTTAGAGATGGTCTGAGATTCCAATCTCCTAAATTTGGGAAAGGGAGATGGATTTACTGCCTCCCATTCAGCTTTACCTTTATAAAATTTAAAGAGGAAATTACTAAAACAATGTTTCCACTGCAGTGGTTGGTAATTTGCTTGGAATAATACCTTTTTTACTCTTGGCTGTTCTATATCACTTTATAATTCTCAGAACTTTGGAAGACGACACACACGCGAAAAATAATTGCTCCCCCTACACATCCCAGTTACAGTTACATGTAGAACTATGCCTAAACATTTTAAAATATATTTTTACTTCATAGAGCATACATGGTAATTTTCCTTGTGATCCATGGAGCTGCTCTAACTCAAAAGCTATATTGATAGTTTCCAAAAAAAAAAAATCCCTACAGTCAGACATCCCTTATGACTGGGGACTATGTAAGTTCATAAAAACTTGACTCTCTTAATTTCACCTGACCTATTTAAAATATTTTAGCAGTTCATCTGAATTGTAAGGATAAAATTCATATGTATGTTTGTCACCGTAAAAGTATATTAAGCTGAAGCTGTGCAAAATTGAAAAAAAAAAATCACCTGAGACCTTTTTTTGATACTTGCCAGTCATGATGAATCAAAAAAACATTTTTATCTGCTGTTTTTCTTCATTAATTGGTTACTATTGTTCTGAGTAGTGACACTGCTTTGAAAGTGTTCCCTGAACTGCTAGTTTTAGTGCTTGCAGCTGCTGTATGTCTCAGTATGTCTTTACTGGTTTCAGTTTGTGTTAGGCAGCAAAAGCAGAAATACTGTATCTGATTTTGCAGCATGACAAGAAATTTTTATTCAATAAGATTGCCCTTATGTGACATTGAACAAAGAATTTGTTCTGTGTCAAAACACCTCAGCAGTGAATTAGTTTGTTCTTTCCCTTATAAAAGAAGGAAAAAATTCCAAATCCCCGTCCAAAATATATTGGATGTACCTGGCTTGCTTTCAACCTTGTTTTATTAGCACCTAATAATTTATTAGCCAGTTGGCTCTCCACCCTCTTGCTCAGATAGTAACCCCTATCTGTTCAGAAACTCTATCCATAGGATGACATTTACTTTTTTTGTAGTTAAGATCATAGAATCATTTAGGTTAGAAAAGACCTTTAAGATCATCAAGTCCAACCGTTGACCTAGCACTGCCAAGTCCACCACTAAACCATGTCCCTAAGCACCATGTATTTAAATACCCCTAGGGATGGAGACTCAACCACTTCTCTGGGAAGCCAGTTCCAATGCTTGACAACCCTTTCAGTGAAGAAATCTTTCCTAATAGCCGTTCTAACCATTCCCTGTTGCAATTTGAGGCCATTTCCTCTTGAACTATTGCTTGTTACTTGGGAGAAGAGACCAACACCCACCTTGCAACAACCTCCTTCAGGCATTTGTAGAGAGCAATAAGGTCTCCCCACAGCCTCCTTTTCTCCAGGCAAAACAACCCTTTTTGTCTAGACTCTGCTCTTCCCAGAAAGGTTGGACTAGATGATCCCTGAGGTCCTTTCCAACCTGTGATTCTGTGAACCCCAGTTCCTTTAGACGCCCCTTATCAGACTTGTTCTCCAGACCCTTCACCAGGTTCATTTCCCTTCTCTGGACACACTCCAGCACCTCAATGTCCTCCTTGCATTCAAGGTGCAGCCTCACCAGTGCTGAGTACAGGGGCTCCATCACTTCCCTACTCCTGCTGACTCTGTTATTTCTGATACAAACCAGGATGCTGTTGGCCTTCTTGGCCACCTGGGCACACTCCTGGCTTCAGCCAGCTGTTGACCAGCACCCCCAGGTCCTTTTCCACCGGGCAGCTTTCCAGCCACTCTGCCCCAAGCCTGTAGTGTTGCATGGGATTGTTGTGACCCAAGTGCAGGACCCGACACTTAGCCTCGTGGAATCTCAGACAGTTGGCCTTGGCCCATTGATCCAGCCTGCCCAGGTCCCTCTGTAGAGCCTTTCTTCCTTCAAGCAGATCAACACGCCTGCACAACATGGTGTTGTCTGTAAACTTACTCAAGGTGCACTCAATCCCCTTGTCCGGATCGTTGATAAAGACATTAAACAGAACTGTCCCCAATACTGAGCCCTGGGGAACGCCATTTGTGACTAGCCACCAACTGGATTTAACACCATTCACCACCACAACTTTCTGGACTTGGTCATCCAGCCAGTTTTTTACCCATCAAAGAGTGCACCCATCCAAGCCATGAGCAGCCAGTTTCCCCAGGAGAATGCTATGGGAAACAGTATCGAAGGCTTTACTAAAATCTGAGTAGACAACATCCAGAGCCTTCCACTCATCCATAAGTAGGTCACTGTTCATAGAAGGAGATCAGGTTAGTCAAGCAGGACCTGCCTTGCATAAACCCATACTGTCTGGGCCTGATCACTTGCTTGTCCTGTATGTGTTGTGTGATAGCACTCAAGATGATCTGCTCCATAATCTTCCCGTTCACTGAGGTCAGACTGATAGGCCTGTAGTTCCCTGATCCTCCTTCTGCCCCTTCTTGTAGACAGGTGTCACATTTGCTAACCTCCAGTCAACTGGGACCTCCCCAGTTAGCCAGGACTGCTGATAAATGATGGAAAGTGGCTCGGTGAGCACTTCTGGCAGCTCCCTTGGTACCTTTGGGTGGGTCCCATGCAACCCCATAGACTTGTGTGTGTCTAGGTGGTGTAGCAGGTTGCTAACCATTTCCCCTTGGATTATAGGGACTCCATTCTGCTCTCCATCCCTGACTTCCAGCTCAGAGAACAACTGGTCTTACTATTAAAGATTAAGGCAAAGAAGGCATTAAGTACCTCAGCCTTTTCCTCATCTTTTGTTGCTATGTTTCCCCTCACATCCAATAAAGGATGGAGATTCTCCTCAGCCCTCCTTTTGCTGCTAATGTGTTTATAGAAACATTTTTAATTGTATTTTAGGGCAGTAGCCGGATTAAGCTCTAGCTGGGCTTTGGCCATTCTAATTTTCTCCCTGCGTAACCTCACGACATCTTTGTAGTCCTCCTAAGTTGCCTGCCCCTTCTTCCAAAGGACATAAACTCTTCTTTTTTTACTGAGTTCCAGCCAAAGTGCTCTGTTCAGCCAGGCCAGCCTTCTTCCCCGCTGGGTGTCTTTCAGCACATGGGGACAGCATGCTCCTGTGCCTTTAAGATTTCCCTCTTGAAGATGACCAGCCTTCCTGGGCCCCATTGCCCTTCAGGACTTCCTCCCAGGGGACTGTGTCAATCAGACTCCTAAACAGTCCAAAGTCTGCCTTCTGGAAGTCCAAGGGAGCAGTTCTGTTGACCCCTCTCCTCACTTCTCCAAGAATCAAAAAATCTATAATTTTATGATCACTATGCGCATGACAGCCTCCAACCATCAAATCACCTACAAGCCCTTCTCTTGTTTGCAAACAGCAGGTCCGACAGCGTGCCTTCCCTGGCTGTCACACTCACCAGCTGTGCCAGGAAGTTATCTTCCACACACTCCAGGAACCTCCTAGACTGTTTCCTCTCTGCTGTGTTGTATTTACAGCAGACATCTGGTAAGTTGAAGTCACCCACAAGAACAAGGGCTAGCAACTGTGAGGCTTCTCCCAGCTGCTTAAAGAATATTTTGTCTGCCTCTTCATCCTCGTTGGGTGGTCTATAACAGACTCCCACCACGATATCTACCTTGTTGGCCTTCTCCCTGATTCTTACCCATAAACACTCAACCCTATGGTCACCATCATTAAGCTCTAGACAGTCAAAGCACTCCCCAACATAGAGAGTTACCCCACCACCTCTACTTCCTTGCCTATCCCTTCTGAAGGGTTTATAGCCACCATTGCAGCACTCCAGTTGTGCGAGTCATCCCACCATGTTTCCATGATGGCAACCATATAACAGTTGTCCTGCTGCACAGTGGTTTCCAACTCCTCCTCTTTGTTGCCCATGCTGCGTGCATTGGTGTAGATACACTTCAGTTGGAATATTGATCCCCCCTCCTTTTTGGAGGAAGAAACCCTAATTCCTACATGATCATTCTCAGGTGCTTCTGTGGTTTCTAACAGAACCATAACCCTGTGTCTTTGCTGCCTCATGGCTCTCCAACCCCTACCTCCACTGAGAAGATGACCAAAGGACCTCACTAGCACACCATCCCTCAAACATTGGCATGTTGCCTCCAGGCTTATCTCAGGCAAGCCTGTTTTTATCCCTTTCCCCCTTCAAAACTAGTTTAAAGCTCTTTCAATCTTTCAATGAGCTCTGCTAACACCTCTGCAAAGATCCTTTTCCCCCTTTGAGAAAGGTGTACCCTGACTGTTGCCAGCAGGCCTGGTGTCATGTAGACCAACCCATGATCAAAAACCTCAAAATTCTGCCAGTGACAGCAGGCTCAGAACCAGGTATTGATCTGCTGGTTCTTGCTGTTTCTTCCTTCATCATTCCCTGCAACTGGAAGGATAGAGAACACTATTTTTGCTCCTGATCCCTTAACCAGTCATCTCAAGACCCTGAAGTCTCTCTTGATTGCCCTCAGACTTCTAGTTGCAACTTTGTTGCTGCCTTCCTGAAAAATCAATAATGGATAGTAATCTGAGAGCCGTATTGCGGCAGGAAGCTTTCTCTTTGCATCTTTTACCTGGGCCCCAGGGAGGCAGCAGGCTCCCCTGAGAAGTCTGTCTGAATATTGGGCCTTACGTTCCCTTCAGAAGGGAGTCTCCTATGACAATGGCCCATCTTTTTAATTTGTGGAAGCAATCTTGATGCAGGGTGTAGACTGACTTACCCTCGGCGACACCTCCGTGCTAGATTAACTGCAGTGCTGCCTTATAATTATCCTGTGATAGCTGATGCGGCCAGGTCTGTCTTTTCACCCATTTCTAGCTGATCAGGGCCAAGTTATCGGAAGAACATCTCAGCAATATGCCCTAAGCAAATTAGTTTGTATACAGTACTTCAACATTGCCTCTCATTTCTGTATCCCGGTCCTCCAGCCATCCAGTCGTTCTGGCATGGCACTCTGATTCTCCTTTGAGTTAAGGATCCCTCTCAACTTTGTCTTATCAGTAGATGTCAGAAGCATGCTGTTAGCCCTTGCGCCTTATCACTGAAGAGGTTTGGTCAATGAGTTTCACGCTGCCTTCATGAAAATTAACATTTTCTATGGTAAGCCAGTAGTTTCTGTGAGGATGAAATGCTCCTGGTGGAAAAAATGGGAAGCAGTATGATCCAAGTGTGTTGACCAGTGCAATACAGGACTTGTTCTAGGGGCTGTCGGGGCAGAAAAAGGGGTCCATGTAACAATTCCCTGCAAGAACAATCTTAGTAACAGTGATTTGAGTGTAAGATCCTCACCTGTCAGCAGCCTGTGCCAGCCTTGAGGAGGTACAAATGACTGCCAGCAGCTGGGGAGGGGCAGCGGCAGCGAGGAGGTGTTTGGCCAGTTAGTGTTGCATTCCTTGGACTTTGGACCGCTTGGCAGTGGGGCCTCAGGCAAGTTGCTTTGCCTTTGGGAGGTTTATCCTTCCATCTGCACCTTGGCCAATAGTTCAGGTTTTAAATGCTTTCAAGCAGGAATTGTCTCATGTAAGAAATGAATCTGCTGAGGGAATTCCATGTTTTACAGTTTTTTTCACTGAGGAGGAAATAATGAGCCGACATCTCTTTACTGCGTTGGCCTCAAGTGTTTAATGCAGATCTAGAAACCTCAGATAAAATCCAGCATACCAAAAAGGTCTTCCATAAATAACTTTAGTTAATAAGTCTTGCCCTATAAAACAAAACTTCCTCATTCTGTTACATAATGGATGAACATTTTTTTTGGTGAATCAGAAGCTATTGCGGTCTCTTCCTTCCTAAAAGTCTCACATGCATCACTGAGCCCAGGGATATTATAAGCAGGTTTTATCTTATCCCATATGTTCTGCAATGCAGCCCAGCACCTCATTAACATCTATCCCATTTACTTAACATTTTCACAAATGCCCTTATATGTATGAAGTCCGCTAGCTGCTGTCATTGTACTAAAGGTGCGTACCCCAGGTTGTTTTAAACCCTGTGACTACTCACTGTGTAATCTGTACCTGGGGATTCCCCCCGGAAACTGGGAAAGGATGAGGAAATTCCCTGGCCCCAGTGCTGTTTGCTGCTGAAGTTCATACCAACATCCTTGCACTGTCATCCCTGCTGAAAGTCCCCACTATCCCTTGCCTATCCCACACGTTCCCAAAATGACCTGCCTGCTCTAGGTTTGGCTGGTTTTTTTGAGAGAGCAGTGTCTTCCCCATCCCAAAAGTGCTGCATGAGGCTGGTAGTAGGGTGGCTTACAGAGTCAGGGTGTTGGTGTTGAAATGAAGAGTTGGGTGAGGAACATGAGGCTTTCCGACTTCTAGGACCACCCATTGTGGTACTTAATAAAAATAACAGGCACAGAAATAGAAAGACTGGCTGGGATGGTTTTGATTTGCAGATGGGGAAAACAGGAGCTCAAAAAGGAAGGGAGGTGAGACTCTTGCCGGCCTAAATGAGAATGAAGAAGTAGAAAGGAACAGTATTTACCTGGCTCTAGTTCTGTCTAGTGTAATCTAAACACTTTAAAACCGCTCTTTTCTCCTTTGCTTCGTTAATATATCTTCCTTGCTTCTAAAGACCACCGTGCCAATCCTCATGCAGCAGAGGTTAAGCCCGTTTGCCCTGACATGTGTAAAATAAGGTTTTACTTTCCCTGTTACTTCCTTGTTGTGCAAAAAGAAGTGTTGAAATAGCTCTTTCCTTGCTTTGGATGATAAAGTATATTTTATGGTGTTTGAACATTAATAGACTCTATTATGCTGATTCATATGTGTTTCTTAACAGCTACATATGGTTTCTTTGGGAGGAAAAAATATTACAAAATGGGCTGTTGTTTAGGGAAATGCTTTTGCTTCTGCAGGTGGCAAGGAAAAATAGACATTTCTGGAAAGTATGATTGGTTCTCGCTGTGTTATGGATACTTTAGGTAGTATTACTAGTTTATATCAGGTAATCAAAGAATACCTCATCTTCTCTGTGGGACAAGGCTTGCAAGAAATAGTGTATCTTATAAGATCACTTGACACTCCTGGAGAAACAGGAAGCATTGGTGTGCCATTTTTCCTTTGCTTTTGCCTAGGTGTTTAATGAATCCACTGTGGCTGCACCAATTTGTTGCCCTCTCTATCTTGTTTTCATTTAATGTTTCTCAGGTATTGATTTCATCTCTGGTTATATGATCTCATCTTATCTCTGTCAGCACGGGACTGTTGCATACTGTCCTCTTTACGAGTTTTATGCGCTGACGCTAAGTGTCTCACGCAGTTGAACTCATTGCTGAGAAGTTACGTTGTAGAATATGAGCGTCAGTCTTTTCTAGGTCAGTCTTTATGCCTGTTGTGTTAGCTTAAATGTTTCCGTGGGATCTTTCATGTCTGTGTCTGCTTTGTACATCTGGATTGTGTCCGTCTATCAACCCCAGCATTTTTTCTTAGCTGCATATGGAAAAGAGGGCAATGGGCTCAGGGCAGATCATGGAGGCAGAAAGCAGACAGAAACCAACTTTCTTTGTGAAATCTGACGAACTACAATAGGTACAGGAGCTCATGCCTATTTTAAAATGTGGGAACATGGCTAAGCAGAGCAGAGTCTGCTCTCCGGCTTGCTTGCTCCCAAACAATTTGTTTCCCTTTCCTGGAGGACTGGAGTCGTCTCTCTGGGGAGCGCTGCTCCCAGCTCTGAACGCAAATGTATCGGCAGTAACGAGCAGCTCTGGGGACTCACAGAAATGGATGTACTGAGATGTGGAGTGGGTGGGAAAGCTGGAGGCAAGTGTCAGTCCCGGTTTGTACAGGGAAGCTCTGCACCCTGTGAGAACAGACGGGGCCGGTGGGGACACAGGGTGGATTTTTCAGTGGGGACCTGAAAAGAAAAGAAGTTTGTGCAGATGCATGGCCAGCCCAGGGCTCAACAGGGCAGTGCTTATGGTGGTGGATACACTGAGTAATTTTGAAAAGAGCATAAATAAGCATACCATTAGCTTAAAATCAAGGTGGTTTTTTTTTATTGCTGATACTGGCAATGTACATCATAACAGCCTTTTTCTGCTGTAAAGATGTGATTGGAGATGTCAGTCAACTTATCCTTTTAACAGTATTTTTAGTTCTGTTTTTCACCTAGGCTGCTGTGTTGTACCCACAGCCCAGTAACCCACTTGCCCTCTCCTTGCCATGCAGTTCTTAATGCTGCATGGATGCGGATTTCCAGTCTCTAACTTCTTTATAGAAATTCCTATTCAGTTTAATAATTCATACCCTCATTAATCTAGTCTATTACACCACATTTTATAGCCATTAAATTCACTGACAAGGAACACGTTACTTTGGAGACAGCTCCTGTACAATATCTCACACTACAGATAGGTATTACAGACAGGTACTGCATTTCGTATGATGAACAAATGTCTGTGAAATCTCTGCAAATCTCATTGCAAAACTTTGCAATGGGTTTGAAAAATCTTGGCCACAACAACTTCAACTTTAAAAAGTCACTATAAATCCTGCTTTTATTTATTTTTCCCCTCAATGATCATCTTTTTACCTACCAGCTGATGCTTTTGCTTGGTCAGCTGTGCTTGGAGAGGTCTCGCCCCACAGATTGTCCCACCCATCCCTCTCTGAGTGCCCCCAGCATCACAGCAAGGAGGAAAAGCTGCAAGGAACCAACAATTTGTGACGTCTTTAGGTGTCTTTTCTATGTTTGTGTGAGGCTTTCTGTTTCTCATGTGAGACTTGTTTTGCTTGAAAATGATTTTTCAGATGTTTCTAGTGGCGTTGACATCTCCTCTGTCCCATCCAGTGGCACAGCCTCACCCCTGCATTATGTCTGTTGTTTGGGATACATTGCTTGCTCTCCTTCTAATCATTTAAATCTCTTCCCTCTGTACGATCAGCACTTAAATCTTTATTTGACCTGTGCTTGTGCTGAGGCTTCTGTGCAGTTTTTGAAAGACATCACAGCCTAGGAATCCCAATGGATTTGGGTGACCTTTGAGTAGTTTAAGTACGAGCTCTTTTATGGGGATTTGTCAGCTGGTGTGGTGCCAAGGCTTTGCCAGCTGGAGTCCAAAGGCCATGCCTGATTTACTGGCAATAAAGCCCTTAGCACTGGCCTTCATCTTTCTTTGAGGGAGCCTTAGAGTGAAAGAGAGAGTGGGAGAGGAGCTGCTCCTACTGGTCTCCCCTCTGTCATTAGGTGTGGAGGGACCATGTGCTGCTTTCATGGTGCTAATGCTCTCCGCTTCAATTGGCTCTCTGTTCAGCACTGCATGTCTTTATGCAGCTGACAAATTATATGACAGGTTAAAGATTATTCTAATCTGCTCTTCTACTTTTCTGGAATAAGCTGAGAAAGGAGCGTTTACCATATGTGCTGTGTTATTCTAGTTAGCGTATCCAACCTTGTTTATCTGTCACCTTCACACCTCATGTTTTTCTGTGACTCAAAACTGATTTACTGTTAACTGTTTACAGTGATTTGAACAAGAGAGGTTTGAAAAAGAGACAGGAAAAAGGTTTAATTGCTGACTTCCCGTGTTCTTTTGGGGCTGGATCTGTAGGATTCCCATTCAAGTGATTAAGGAGAGAAGCAAATGGCCCGTGTAAGCAGGCTTGTTTCCTGGCTATCTCAGCAATTGCCCTTGACACAAGTTGACAGCATTGAATGTCCCAACATTCAGCCTTTTTTATACCATATTTTTCTTTCTGCAGTATAGACAGACAAGAGGGATGAGTCATGTTTGAACACTAGCATTAGAGACTTGAAAGGCTTTTGCGCAGGGTGTTGTCTGTTGCATTGCCAATGTCTGGATTCCTTCTTGTACTTGTTTTACTGTTATAGGAAGCATTTTACCCTATAGGTGATATCATCCCACATCTTCCTCCATAAGATCTTGTGAAAAATTTGCATAAATAGACTTTGCCTTAAGTGGTCAGGCATTGCCTCCTTAGAAACCCAGAAGGGCTGCCTGCTCCTTATCTCTGCGCTGGCAGGATGGGGAATAGCGTGTGTAGCCTGTGTAGGAAGGGTGTTCATTGGTTTTGCGATGCGTCATGAAGCCTAATTTAAAGAATTCATGCTTAGTCATGTGACAACTGTGATGATGGGGTACGGAGCGGGGAAACAGCTGAGGGACATGTTAAACCACAGACAGAAAAGCAGATCTTGGCTGGAGATAACCATGTTGGCTTTCACTCATTTTGATGAAATGAAAGCTGTGTTGACCTGTCTTACTTGTTCAACACCTAGATTCATAGTTGGTGAATCAGTACAGTAGATTTGGAGTTGATGAGATAATTCACAGTTACATCTGAAGACATCCAAAAAAGGAGGGGGTGAGGGTAGTGTGGATGAATGGCAGTGAAAATCTTTTTGGAAACTCTGTAGTTGAACTGATTTATGCAGTAAATTACATTAACCAGCAGAAATGGAATCACACAGCCTTCCCTTTCAGAGAAGGCTGAGGAAGCAGGCAAAGCGGGAACTGTAGAAAAACAGTTTTTTCATCCAGCCTTGTGTCTGGTACTGATGATTTCTCTCCTGTACACTGTACCATTTGATTTATGAGTTTTTGCAGGCAGTCTCTGAAGTGTATGAAGGGTTTGGGCAGCTGTGGCCTAGAGCAATAATTTCTCTCTTTCTCTGCATGACTGCCTGCCTGCCTCTTAGGGGTTTTGTATAAGAATATATTTCTCTAAAGTCAGAATTGAGCAGCAAGCAATTGGTCTGGCTGGAGATGTGAGTTGGTCAGCTTACAGAAAGGAGAGCTAGGGGGCAGGGGAGAGTAAACTTGTGTACCCCTTTTTCTTCTATGCTGGTAAAACTGCTGCTTCAGTGGCTGTTGTTTTCCTCATCTGCTCATGTGGGTCAGCAATTCTGGACTGAAAAATTCTAATACTGGGCCTGAATTTGAGGTTCATAATTGAGCTTGTTATCTTTATGCTGCTACTGGGATGCCTTGTTGTCTTAATGAAGTTGCACAAATGCTGTGTATTTTGACTGCCCAATGAGAAGAATGATACCCATGTAAACTTCTTAGAGATCTGTAAAGAAAATGCAGAATTATGATCTGTTGCATCTTTGACTTTGTAATTTTAATCTAGGTTTCCCGCTTCATCCATAATCAGGTACAGATATGATCAGATTCACAAGGACTAGCATTCTTGCTCTTTGTCTAAGTTTGATCCCATCCCTGGGTTCAATACATGCTCGCTGACACTGTTCTGGTTTGGAAAACGCTTGTCACTGGAAGTAGCCAGATCGCAATGTGCTTGGGCACATTTTCTCTCTCTAAATACCCTGTAGTTATGCCTCCAGCAGCTACAAAGGTGTGTTACCCAGATGTGGCTTTGGCATACACAGGTATAGCAGAGTGGAGTGTAAAACCTGATGTGGTAATGAACTACAGAAGATTTTTTGTGTTTCCTGGTAAAATGTTCCTACGGGAGCCTTCTTACGTTCTTTGCAATCAGCAACATCTCATAGGAAGAGTAGAGCGTTCTGAGGCAATGCATACGCATGCAGCCTGGGGAAAAAACACATATAGGGATTTAAATAGCTTATGAAAATATTTGTCACCAGTAAAGCATGATGCTTCTCAAACTGGATTATGACAGGAGGCTAAAAGTGGTTCTTGTGTGGTGTTTGTTTGTTGTTGTGTTTTTTTTTTAATAGCTTGTTTTAAGTAGATTCAATGCAAAATTAAATAGAGGCAGAAAAGAAATTAAGCTCTTTGACAGTTATGATGTCTTAGAAATTCTTTGGTACATCCCAAAGCAAAGAAATTAACCCCTTCTTTACAATGGTTAACAAGAAACTCTTGGTACTTCTTTTTACTAGATGTGAGGAAGCTGCATTTATTTTCTTCAGTCTTTGGTGGGAAAAAAGTAGTGGGATTTTTCTGGTTAACTTTTAAATTTCTTTTCCTGTCTTCATGTCTATTTTGTCTTTTTGCCGTGCTTTTTTTGGTGCAACTTCTAAAATTTAAGAATCTCAAGGAAGAAATGCTTGGTCAAATTCTATCTTCAGTTACTCGGGGAAAAAAAGTCTGAAAAATACATTGACTTTGCTGATATAAAGCTGGATGTTTACTGAAGTAACCCACCAGCACCACCAGCAAACCAAAAGAACTTCATCCTTTTCTCTTTGTTCATTTGCAGATTGACTTGTCTAGTTACGAGACTACGTAAGTAAAATAGAGTAGGTTATTTTCAATTGCTTTTAATTCAAGGCAGAGGATCCAGCACCTGCTGAAGTGGGATGACCAAAGCAGTGCTTGTCTTTTGGTGAAAAGATCAAAATAACTGTGGTGTAAAGCCTAAACTGAGCCTCAAATAATAAAGAAATTCTGGCTCTACAAAATTATCCTTTCTCTTCATCCAAATGTTGGGCTGCACTGACACCTCCAAGCAGATCCTTAAACTCAAGAGCAGATGTTTTAATGCTCTTACATTTGCTTTGTCAACATGACGTGTCAACAGTGAGTTGCTGCCTCGCATTTACATGGCAAGCACCAGGCTGCTTCAGGCTGGTGACTTGCTCTTTGACCTCATTCTTCCTTTGAAGCCGCTGCCGTGGTGCGTGCTCACAAGCCGTGCTGAGGCACCGCGTCCCTCAGCCCTGCACCTGTTTGTCTTGTAATCCACAGACAAGAAAAAAGCAGGCAAATTCCAGCCTTTCAAGAAGCTCTTTGGTAAGAGGAAGAAAAGAGAGCCTGCATCAGACTGCGAGGAAGCCAAACTAAAGCCCAGCCACTCCTTTGGCAACGTCTGCAACGGCACCTTCTCCTCCGATGAAGAGCCAAACGGTGGTCTGAGGTAAGCTCGTGCGTGTCTGCTGCCAGCCCATGCAAATGCAAGGCTTCTTCTCCCTGCTTTTAATGGAACTAAATTTAAATTCTCCCTCCGCTGAGAGGTAGCAAGTTGTATGACACTTGTTGGGAAGCGTGTGAATCTCTGTCCTTCCTCTCAACATGCCACCTGCTGCTGTAGACCCCAAGATCTCGCTTCTTGCATGTGTTACTTATTGGGTACATGTGCCAGTCTGCAAAAAAAGAAATGTCAGGGTAAAGCAAAAATGATTTTGAATGCTGCTCTGTGGTTTATCAGAACTCCATGGTGAACACCTGAGCAGAGGTATTAATGGCAATCCACATTTATAAAACTGGGGAAAGGGAAACTTGAAGTGGCTGCTACAGATACTTTCTCACGTACTTTTTCCTGTAAGGTGGTATCTCTGGGTCAGTAAGGAGATGTCCTCTTTTCGTCTATCTCGTACAGTTTTTGCATTGTAATTGGGGTCAACAAACAGGCTGCTTTTATTCTGATCTGAATTGAATGTAGAGTAGAAGAAGGAAGAGAGGGGAGAGAGGGAACATGAAATCAGATCATATTCCAGTGACAAGAGAGGACAGGAGGAGAGCATGAGAATTTACCGCAGAAATTATGGGAGAAAGAAACTGCACAGAGTTAACTAGTCATCAATCTCTAACTAGGAACAGAGCAGGGAAAAACAAAAACAAAAACAAAAACAAACAAACAAAAAAACCCCACAAAAAACCCCAAACAGAACAAACCCAAAACAAAACAAAACACCCCACCCCAATAACAACAAAAAACCAAGACCAGATGCACAAACTAATTGGGTCAGGAATACTTATTTCCCTTTCCAACTGAAAAGAGAGGTTTCCAGCCTCAGAGAGGTTAGCTGACTCCTGGCCAAAGTCTGCTTCTTTGGAAAAAAGGAACTGTTTGCACTGGGGAGTGTGAAAGTAACAAAAAATCTAAGGGCATCAAAGAACCATACCAAATTCCTCTGCTGAAGAAAGAAATATGTATCAGAAACATCACCCTGCACAATATTTTCAATGGTGCAAATTCATAGCTGTGAAAACGTGGGGTTGGTTTTTTTCTTTTTTTATTCTTCTGGATTTTTTTTCCATACTGTGAAATGCTTTAAGTTCTACGTTTCCCCTTTGGTTTCTGCAGTGCAATGTTGTGCACCTCTTTTGCCTGTCCCAGCTTTTCAGAATATCAAGATTGAGCATGGCCACATTGTAGGTGGAGACATGACTGACTGCTACTGTGTTTGCATTGCCTGTGTTCATGGTGCCAAGTGACTGTAGGAAATTACAGAACCTTTTGCCTCAAAAGCAAACTAGTGAACAAGAGCAAAACAAAGGGCATCATCTTGCTATCAGGAATTTCCCATTCAGCGTAACTGAAAATGCAGTGCTGCACCCAGAAACAAACAGTGATATGGGAACTTGTCCCATTCCAAACAGTGAAGTGAAGGCGTGGCAGACCCTTGTGAGACTGTTAAATACTTGCATTTTTAAACGTATTAATTTTCCTAATTGATAAAGGCATTAAACGTAATTCTCTAGTGGAATAAACTAGGCTGCACAATTTAAATCACAGGAGATTAGCAAATGTGAAGGGTCCCACGACTCACCTCAGGTGGAACATTTCTTTCTGCCCGTGCGATTCATGAGAGGTGCTTCTGGTTTAGCCTCCTAGAAATACTCAGTCAAAACCCTGTTTTCCCTGTCAGGCTTCATGGTGCAAATATAGGTGGGATTTGATACTATTTTTCAAATTGTAGGTAGCATTTCCTACGTTACTCATCTTACAACAAGCATAGATGTTCAGTGCAGCGCATTAGCTTGCTTTAGGAGCTTAGCTTTGCCACCTTTTTGTTTTCAGCAGCATTGCTTCCATCCGTTCTATTTTTTTGCCTTTAGTATAATTTCAAATGTTTATGAATTGAATGGAGAGATAAGCTAAGTAAAATAATATACGCAGTGGTTTACAAGTTGTCTATCAGTAAATACACCACCATACCTTCCATTATTGATATAGAAATGGACCAGAGCAAATACAGATAACTAGTAGCGTATTTATATAACCAAAATCTTGACTTGTTTTATAAAACCATCTGCTTCAAACTCTTTAAGAATGTACAACAACTGTATATATACAGAAGCTTAATGAAAGTTCCTATCGTGCAATGAAAGTTCAGGGATGCTCCCGTTCTCTTAATAGAGCTATATTTCTTCATCAGCCTGTAAAGTACATTAATTTGTTATCTGCAGATGTAGACTTTTTGTTTTGTTTTGGGGAGGGAGAGGTGGTTATTTTGAAAAGATATTAAGGAAGAAGGCTGCTTCAGGAAGGTAGAGACAAGAAGATAAATGAGGATAGGCTAAATAAGAGATCTGTATTGCTTCCAAGACCTAAGCTAGTATTTCACTGTGTGGTGTATTGGCTTACAAGCTTGCTCAGAGCTAACGCCTGAGTCTCTAATGGAGACTGCACTGACCAGGTGATGCAGACGTACCAGGAGCAATTTAGGTAATCTGCATATGGGTAGATTGATTAGCTGAGCTGGAAACAGCCAAAGAGATCTGTCTGTCCATTCTTTCTTACAGCTACTTCCTGCACTCATCAGATGCAAATAACTTTCCTGGTATCCTGATACATGCACACCGCAAACTATTTATTCATCCATGTTGTTTTGCAGTTCCCAGGTGGGAGGTTTGCTACTGCAATTTGTCTTGCCCTGCCTTGTGAAAGAGTGGAATTCCTTTTCCCACTTTTATATAGCCCTTCTCAAGTTTACAAAGTTAAAACTGTTTTCATTAACTTTCTGTCCTAACCGTGTGAGCTGGGAGATAGAACTGCTCATCACAAGACGAGTTAAATTGCATTTGTGGAGCTTCACTAAAGTCTCCAGAAGATTCTGTCTGAGGCTACGATTTGGCACGCTGTAAGATTTTATATTTGTTTCTCACAGTTGACACTCAGCAAGCATTGTAGGGAAATACCTGAAAGGACACCTGCGTGGTGCCCTACAAAAGGTTTGTCATTCTGGGTTGATGTGCAGCAGGGAATTACATTTTTTTTTATTTTTTTTTTTTTAGCCCAAGAATGCCTTTACTTGGGCTGAATGCAATATTTCAAAGGACCTGGAAGTAGACCTGTCAGGTCTTTAAGACTCGAGCGTGACAACATTGATCTTCTTCCAGGGAAAAGATTCAGCAACATTCAATCTCTTGAATGTACCTGTCCATGAAATGGGACCCCTTTATTTGTAAATCCCTATCAAGTTTCACATAACCCCTGTAAAACTGTTCTCAGGTCGCCTACATAAAGTCATCCCCATTACAAAGAAAGCACTGAAAGATCTTAGTTCTCTATATATGCTAAGGAAGGCTGCCTGTGAAGAAGAAAGCATGGGAGATTTCTTGTCTCATAAACAACTTTGCCCAGTATTTGCTGAAACTTTGTCAGCATGAATTGCTACTGGGACTGGACTGCGAATCACCCAGCTCTTTGCCTAGTAGAGCTCTGCTAAACTGTACGGCATTTACTACTTCAGCTAATGAATTTGGCTTCTTTTCTGCTTGTGGGAACCACATACTTAAGCAGTATGATTTCTCCAAATGTATTAGTTCTTTGAAAATGCCTCATTTTGGCAAGCAAAGTTGCTATTTGCTATTCAAGCTGTATCCTTGTTGCACTTGATCAGACAATTCAGAGAGATTGTATACTTGCACTGATTTCTTCTACAATGATTGTAGGAGCTGAAAGCATTCCCTTGCAAAGGTAAAGTTTGGTTTCTGACAATTTTACCAGCAGAACTTCAAAGTTATCTTTCCTTAACAATTGTCCTGACGCCTTGCCAGGAAACTTCAATTCTACAAATGTAAACTGGACATACAAAGAGCTGAAGGAAAATCTTTCATTGTAATCTTTCTTTGTAATATTTGCCCAGTGTCTGCACTCAAAGACAGGCCTCATGTGGATTTAATGCAAATATTTTGCACAGTTCTCATCACTAGGCTATATAGATAAGCAAAATAAGCAATAAACTCTCTATGGACCAAAGATAGAGCAAGGAGCACAGTGTGTTCCCAAGCTGTATCAGGAGTTTTATTGCTTGTGATCTGAAGTTCCCAGGGGGAAGGCCCCAGGGTGACAAACCAGGACACAGTGCCAAAGATACAGTACAATTCAGGTCACACATCTATATGGAGCTCCAAGTTGTGTGAGCGGCTGTCTCCTCATTTCTCCTGAATTTCTCCAGGCAGTCCACCTGCCAACACCAAGAGCCAATCTTTCCATTTGAAAAGAGCAGAAGAAGCATCAGGGAGAGGAAAAAAAAAGGCATTTCATTGTCACCTTAAGAGGCCTTCATTTACTAATTTGCTAAAGGTAATTTATGTCAGAGGCTGGGTGTGTTGGGCTGTTTCACTGGTATTTTACACCTGAGTCCAAATGCTGCAGACAGTCTGCACATGGAGAGGATATGGTGATTTCGTATCAGCCATCAGCGTCTATAGTGCAAATTTGGCTTGTCTCTGCTTAAGAGACGCCAAGGGCAGTAGTGGAAAGAATGTCAGTAACGCATGGACAGGGCTTCCATGGGGTGGGGCACCTGCAGAGCACATTTCTTGGAGGGCACCTGGCCACTACTGGCCTTCCTCAAAGTATTTTTTAGAGGGAAAATAATGTGATTGAGATTTGATCACTCAGTCGAATTGTGGTTTCAGCAATAAATTCCAGACAGCTCTTATTGTTTGTCTAAGAGGTATTTGGCCTGTAAAGTGTAAATTTTCATTTTAGATTAATTTTGAATTCTGTGCCTGAATGGCCACAAAGGGCACAAACATAAATTTTCAGGCAGAGAAAAGATAGGAGGTATAGCTATCAACATGGCTAAATCATGATCTCTTCAATGCATTGAAATTTGAGAAAGAAGCCTATAGAAATTGGAAACAAATGATTAATCACAGAGGAATGTACAGGAGAAGAAGGAGCCATTTTATGAATTCTTTACTGATAGGAGGAGGGCTAAACAAGGAGAGAATGATGGCAACAAGTGGGGGGGGGGGGGAAAAAAGCAGCACTAGGTGTACTTTTGACATTACGTCTGTTTTCAGCCTGTGTGCACTTTGTTGCTGTGTGCAGTTTATACTGAGTTTGTGCATACATAGATAGCAAGAATATCACAGCTTTGAGATAATACATACAACAAATTAAATGCAGGTTCTTCTGGAGGGTGCAGATTGGAACCTGTATTCTTGTGGTTGTTTTCACAGAAGTTAAAGATAGGAGAGGCTTGTTCAGTGCTCAGCCATCCTTTCTGTGATTGTTCCCAGCTGAGCATTTACCTTGGAAAACAAAATTGTTCATCTGATTTTTCTAAACAGCACATTCATCTGGAGAATTTCTGTAGGTATTTGTGGTCGTCTTCTCCTCCAGTAACAGCATATTATATAAGTCAGGTCTAGGAGGTTATACAGTTTGTTCACTATTACTCTTGTATCCCCATTTTAGTTTCTGAACATTTAATTTTCATTTTGCATTTCATGTGAATGAGAACAACTCATCTGCATCAAATGTGGCCTTGGTTACTAACAGCTGATCAATGGCGTTCACTCTTGTCGTCATAGAGACTGGCCTGAAAAATGAATCCAATTATATTTTCCTCATCTCTCAGTTGACTCTTTTATTATTGCTCAGGTAATTACCTGGCATATATCTTAAAATAATATGTAGTGACTGATAAAGTAAGGCAAAAAAAAAATCCAAAACAAAAAACAAACAACCCCCCAAACCACCCAATCAGGAGAAACTGCTTGGTCTCTTTCTTTCTGGATTTTATGTTGCCTCTTTGACAATCCCAGCCCCTGCTCTGATGGCACGTTCACCTTGCAGCGCAGATTCCACATCATCTCAATGGGTAATGTGCTTCACATGAAGAATGTCTCCCATGTTACTTTGGTGGGGGATAATGAAAAGGGTAGGACAGATGTTTTTGTCTTCTTTTCTTAATGTTGTACTACCTGTAAACATCAAATTCGGTGCAGATGACAATCAGCGGCAGGACAAGAAGATTCACATTCCTGCTCCAGGCCACCTCAGGGATTTCACTAAAGGCTTAATCCCACAGTAGGGTCTGGTTTTGGCATCTTGTTTAGATGGACTTTTCAAAGCAGATATATCAAAGTAGTTGTTGGCATACAGTCTGTCCCAAAATTTCCAAAAGCAGCTCATGATATTTTAAAATCTTCATAAAGTGAAGTCTTGCTTTTACCTCCAACTCAAATTGTAAGCCTCATGTATAGGCTTTTAATGCCTGTGTATTGTTTTCTCTGCATGACTATTAGAGCATTTGCTCTCATGAAGATGATTCACAGTTCAGCTGTTCAGTTTCTAAATTTGAGAGCGGGGAGGAGGGAAACCCAACAACTTATAAATGATAACTTGCAAGAATCTGCTTTGTTAAAATAGGAAGAATAAGAAAACTTTATCTGATGTATTGCTTTATTAGCTGGTAGTATACTTACACATTCATAAATCCCTATGAATTGAAGATGCTGGCTAAACATGGAAACAACCAGAACTAGAGAATCACAAGCTTTTGTGTTTTGGGTCCAGGGAAATGTCCTGATTCCTTCTCGGACAATTTCATGAGGATACAGCATTGGGTAGTTCTGTGTGAAGCAATCTAGAGAAAAAAAAAAAAGGCAATCTGTCTACCCAGTTGTAGCTTCAAAGAGTTCCCAAGATATCTTCCCCCGTTGCATCCAATTTTCATACACTGGGTGGTTTCTTTTTTTTTCTTTTGTTTATTAGCCTGATTTCTGCAATTAGCTTTTGTCAGGCTCCTAATGTCTCTTGTAAGTGTCTTGTTTTGAGTGCCTGCCTGACTCCAGTGGGAGTGCTTTGGTGCAGTGGTGCTTGGTGTCCACCTTCTCACAGAGACTTCATCTTAACAGCACTCTGATTTCAGTAAGTATCTCTTCAAGGCCAAGCAGAGCAAAGCAACAAATGGTTATTGTGAGGCTTTTAGAAACAAAGCATACCTGGATTTTCCTCACTTGTGTCAGCTGACATGGATCCATGTTGAACACCTTTCTTATTTCTGGTTACAAGGTGTGTTATGAGAATGAAAGGGTGTTCCAGGACGGAAAAGGTTGTGGCAAAGAGCAGCTCTGCTCTCTCCAATTCTTCATTTGCATGGATCCTTTTATAGGATTTGTTAAAGATGTTGGTGAAATTAGAGTTGTTTCACCTTTTCTGTAGTTTATATTACAGCTGAGCACCACAGGAATAGGAGCCACAATTACGGTATGAGTGGCCATTTCTGATGTGTACTGAGTAGCATGCAGTCAGGGAGGAGGAATGGGGAAACCTTGCCTGAAATGGCCCTCTTGTCATCATAGAGACTGGCCTGAAAAGTGAATGTAATTGTATTTTCCTCATCTCTCAACTGACAGTGGGAGAGCAGGGCCAAGGGCAAGCCAGGAAATGGGCCTGTACATTGAGGTCTAGATCAAGGGATTTCATGGCCAGGCACAGCTGTGGCTGAGCTGGAGACCAGCACTCCCTCAGTACAGCTCAGGTAGGGACTAAAGCCTCAGCTGTGATCTTAAATAGAGCTCCTGGCCCCATGTATGTTGGTGGAGGTCCCAGGTGAGGCTGGTCAGGGACATTAAAGCTTATTAGTGCACTCAGGGCCCTAACACCTCCCATGATTAATTTCTATGCCCTTAACGACCATGATTTTGGTTAGATTATTAGCATGCATTAAAGATTCGTCAGCTACTCAAAACTAGACTTGATCCCTACCTTTAAAAAAATTAATTTACAGTAAGTTCATAGGTTACAGATCTCCTGACGACATCAAACTGGAGCTTTGTATAAGACAATGTTGCATGATGTCTTTTGAAATGAGCAGAGCTACGAACACGGAGACTGCAAAACAGGTCATTGGCATCAGCTGGACTGTGGTGGGTCATAACTATGGGACTATACAGTTTTCCCAGAGTTAGTTCCCTGAGGTTTGGCAGTTCCTGAAGGTATCACGGATATATCTTTAGATTGAGCACAGAAATGATCCCTAAGTTTACTTTATGAAAAAGAATCCTTCAACTACCCTGCCAAAAAATCTCCCTTTTGCCTCTTCAGCTTGTAAGGACCATGTTTTCAGGGTTCTTAATGCAATGAAGCAGTGTGCTGTCTAAGCGCAGTTGTAACTCAGAGTTATGTTGCAGCACGGACAATATTCCCCATCTAGGCATGAGTTAGAACTAAAACTCACATTCCAGCATGACAGATGAAAGAGAGGACACTAAAAATACAGCTCAGAATTACAATCCATTTTCCATTATTACAGTATTAATGCACCTCTAGAATGACTAGAAAATGCAATTTATGTTTTTCATCTCTAGCTGCCCTTGAGACGTTCACGGGAGATGCAAAGAGTTGGAATCAAATTTCTTTTTAAAAACAAAACATTAAGTAAAGGCAACCTATCACTGCATTTGTAATTTCCCTGGGGCACTATTCTGGGAGGTGACTCTTGGACACCTTTGAAGGGATTATACTAAGGGTCAATACCTGGCTAAAACAAGTTCATTCTTGTTCTGCATGCTTTGTGAATTTTTCAGTGTTAAAAGTGGCGCTGTGTTAAAAAGTTGGCTCTGAACTCTACTGATTACAGAATTGGTTTCTAATGGAAATCTAAAAGAGTAAAAGTCATGAGGCTGGGTTTTTTTGGACTCAGTCTCTGCAAACATGAAAGAACAGAACAACTCATTCCTTCCCTTTATTTTCCAGTTTCTATTTCTAACTCTTTAATATCAGAGTGGGAGGAACATTATGACACACCAAAGAGGCAACTGGTGGTGCGAGCTTTCTGTACTACAGTAATGTACTGATACAGGATTATGCAAGAACTGAGACCTCAGTGTTCCCTGCTGACAAAACTTCCTCTTTCTAAGGACCCCACATTTGTCTTTGACAGGAGAAATAGCTTTGAGGAAAAACGGGGTCTAAAACATAATAGCCACCTGTACCAAGGTAAACTTAGCCTTGTATTCTGTGCAGTATTACTCCTGCCCGTACTCTGATGTACTTAAGGGTACAATCCACAGCAGTATATGCTGATTGAAGTCTGGACTGCAGTTCTCTGACTCCTTCCAGCAACACTCTGAACATGCAGCTAGCATGGAAACTTGTGTCAGCCAGACCAGAAAATTGTGTGGGTTTTTGAGTTTTGTTGGAGGTTTGTTGGGTTTTTTTTGTAGTCGGTTATTCAGTCAGAACAGCTCTCTGAATTGTTTCATGTGAGCCACAAGCACTAAGCAAGCACAAAAGAGGTGATGGGAACACACAGGGAGGAGGATGAAGGGAGAAGGACTGATACCTCACCTAGTCCTGACTTTGGAGTATCTAGACCTGATGGAAAATTGCCTTCTAAATTATAACGATGCATAGCAGTGGATGGCTGACGAGGGTCCAAAAAGCAGTCTCTCCCAGTTTGCTGATCTTCATGTGAGAGGAGCAAAACTTTTCTTGTAGGCTCAGGGCCATTCTGCTGTGAGGGATTTGTATCACATTTCCTAGTTTCTTAGCACACACAGACACCTCAGCAAGAGTGACTAGTGGAAAGAGGGTTTACTGCACAGAGGTTTTTGCAAGCCAAATTCATACATACATACATTAGATCTATGATACTTCCAATATCTATGTAAACTGTTTTACCTGTGGTTTTCTGGGATTCTTCGGGAAGTCTGAACTACAACAGAAGGTGCTCTCCCTTTCCAGGAGAATGCATTTATCAGCACTGAGTTAAACAAAGAGTCTGAGAAACATACTCATTTTGTGCAGAAGAAAGCTAGTTAGGGGTAAGATGTATCTGAGGTAACTCTTTTTAGAGCTAAATACAGTTAAACCTGGGCTAGGAGTCCAAGTCATGCCCACGGCCAAGATGTGGTGTGGTCCTTGTACTCCATATCTTGCTCTATTTCCCACCCATTTGACACTACAGGCTTAATTATTTGTAAAAATCCTGTGGGATGGTGAGCTCTGCTGTACTTTTATGCTCTCGGGGTACCCTCAAAATGAAGACATATCTTGGTGCACTCTTTTTGTGTCAAAGCCCACGTGTATCAAAGAACCCCTCGTACATTCTTAAAAATTTAGTAGTTCTTAAGAATTTGATTCTAATAAAAGAAGGTCAAAAGTGTGTTCTTAGTTTTGCTGAGAAACTCAGTATTCCAACCTATCTTTGGGAATCTGAAGAGGGACACAGGTTTGGCCAAGAAAACTCTGAGAATGAATGGTATTTAACTTTTCTTAGAGTGTGAGAAAATTTGTTTTGAAAATTTGTGTATCGGAACTGAAACTGGAACATGATACTTGGTTTGCAACACACCTTCAGAGAGAACATCTTTAAGGATTTGCTAAAAGTGCTTTGTATTTTGGTATAGCACATCCATAATTCATTAAATTTAGTCAGGTTTCTGGAAGTGAGTCAGATGATGATCCAATTATTTTCAGCACAAACAGCCTCTGAAGTGTCATCATCGGTACTGTCAACAGAAGTGCTCATAAACTGATGGCACTGTTTTCCCACATTTTCTGGAGGTGATATGGTGCCTTGAAACTGTAATACCTTCAGCCATGGCTATGACTGTAGCCCAGGTCTCTGACATACCATGAATCTATCAAAAACCATTCCTGATGTTGACATGCCTTTTAATTGAGGAGAGGGCACAGTCTCTAGATGTGGATTGTGAGGATGTTACTGTATAAAGGCTTCTGAGAAAAACTTCAGAGATGGGAATGGTGGTAGTGGTGAAGAAAGCTCAATTATTCATACTGTAATATGACTTAAAGGAAATTCAGTATTTCCAAAAGTAGAACATAAGAAGAGTGAGAAAAAGGGTGGAAAAGAGGACCTTTGTGTTATAATCTGTCAAACTCACAGCTGGGAAGATTTGAAAGGATTGTGGGCTCCAAGTGAGTAAAATAAGAGACCTTCAGAAAGTTCAAGTAGCCTGGAAATCACCTTAAACACTAGTTAAACTTGCCTCTAAAAGAAACTATGTTACTGCAGTGTGTGAATATGTTTTTTCCAATGTACTTTGGCCTACATAGACATTTAAGCAAAATTCTTAAAACACTTACTGGTTACTGGATGTGTGGCTAGCAAAATCACTCGGTCACCCAGTTCTGAAATATCCAGTATATCTGCAACGCATTTTGAGGGGATGCAGTAGAGAGAGGTCAGGTTAATTCACTGTGGGGTTTCTTGTGAAAGTTTCATGAGTTCTGACAACGTGGAGTACGTTTGTTTTGGTAGCAAGTTAATAAGAAAACAAAAATGGACAAAACATATAAAATATGTTTGACCTCAGCTCTATGAAACAAAAATGTGTGATACTATGTAATGAGAAAGTGCCAAAACTGAAAGCAGCTGGCATATGGGAGAGCTTCAAACAGAGATGCTGTACGTTCATAGCATGATCCTAACCTGCCATTGGTAGCCCTGCGGCACTCGTCAGAGATAGGGTTGGACTTCCAGTGGTGATGTTCTTGCCGTTGCAGGTCACATGAAGCTCCCAAGCTGTTTCGCACGACCCCGGTGTCCCAAAGGAAGCTTTAAATGACATTTTAACAAGCCTGATCACACTAGCCATAAACCCAGATCTGCACGTATCCAAAAGCCAGTGTCCCGTGTATCTCAAACAGTCAGGAGATTCACTGGGTTAGTTCACAGACAGGAGGTGAGACTACATCACTAAAGGTATCCTCAGCTCTGTAGCAGGATGGGGAAGTTCTTCACCCACAGCCATGTCCGAGGCAGCCCATCAGCACTGACCTCAGCAGTTGCTCATTTACTCCACTTCAGGGACTCAGATTATTGAGCAGTCCCTACTGCCAGAGCATCCCTGCTGCTGATCTGCTGCAGTTTTGGGGTTTGAAGTGCTAGCAAACCCTGTTCATTCAAGAGCTGCAGGTTGGCTGTTCCTGACTTAAATATTAACAGATTCATTAGTAAGGTCAAGAATGACTTGCAAACAAGTCACTGAGCTCTTTAGTGCCTGAATTGCAACCCCTGGCTACTAATTAGTTGTAACAAACAATAGGGATAAACATGAGCTCTCTAATTTGAAGTATGAGAATGCCAACGCACTGGACAGTAAAAGGGGACAATGGTGTCATATACACAGTGAACAGCTGTGAAACGAAGCCATAAGTATCTGAGCCACGGTATTGCTGGAAAAATCTTTGAGAGGTTCCTCTCTGGAGCACAATATGACCTGGATTATGCATCCTCAGCAGATCTCTCAGCTCAAAGGTAAATTATAAATTCCCCTTGGCCTTGCCTTTTGCACCTGAAGCAGTTTCACGTATTGAGCCATGCAAATGCAGGAGAGGTTGACATGGGCTGGTTTGTCAAATTTTGCATGTTCCCTGCAGTTTTGGTTGTGAATACAGGATTTTTCCCCTCTTGTTGAAGGCAGTGCTGCAGCTTTCAGTTCAAACAGACCTACATGGTTATACAAAAAGAGTCAACTTCATGTCAGACCACTCATTTTGCAAGCCAGGCCTGCTAGGAATTTATCTCCATCCAAGGAGCATTTCTCAAACTGTGGTCCATGGCTGATTCCTGGATAGCCAAGGAAGGTAGATATATTCCAGTGCCCTGAAATTTGACCATAGCTCTATGTACAGTCTGAGTCATGACAATTCGATATAGAAACCTTTTTAGAAGAGGGTTTAAAAATATACTTTTATGGTTTCTCCAATAAAAGGTTTCTAGAAGAAGGTGTATTACCTTTAGCAGCCAAAGGCAGTCAAGTTGTGGTTTTTATTTTTAAAAAAATCTAAAATAGAATATAACATCAGTTAAATGTTCCCCCTCTTTGACGGCTAAAAATGCTATGAAATATTGACCACTTCTTTGCTTGATTGTGTGCTGATTTGTTTCAAATGGAGCATGTTGCTCAACTATTAATTTTGAGTAAAAGATACTTTTTCAGTTAGTCTGTGTTTGCGTGGAGGATGAAATGATATAGGGAGCTGTGTGTGTTCTCCCCAAAAGCTTAAATGATTTATTTTGTGAGTGTAAATATATTTTAAATATAAACTAGAGAGAGTAAGAGGTTGTGGCTGGCTTTTTTTTTCTATTATTTTCTGGTTGCCTCTAAGAAATTTTGTTATAAAAGTCAAGAATAGCCTATCACTTTATCAGTTATAAAAGGCTAATGTAACCCTATATAACATTCTTTCTTGGTAAGAAAAGGTTATCATTTTTACTCAAAAAGATTATTTCCATACCCTAGGAAAAAAAAAAACCACAAACAGGATAAAAAATATAATGTATACATTCCAAATATATTTTACTTCAAAGTATGAATAGAAATATTTTGAGCAATTTCTAAACAGCACATTTTAGAAAAGAGAAAAAGATAGAATACTGATTTTCTTAAATATGTGAGGCTTTAATTTTTCTTCTGGTTTTAATTTTTTCTCCCTCTGGTTTTGCGAAGTGTTTGTTTATAATGTTTTTATAACACGTAGAAAGTAGTGTTAGTTAGACCAGTATAAAAAGTATCTATTTTTTTTTCTCCAGATTGTTTCTGAAGCTGTAAATGGGTTCCACAGAGTTACCAATAGGTTATTAAAGGGAGACCTCTCAGTTCTATTTTCTTCTACCGTGGCTTTTGTTGTGTTTGTATTTTACTGGCTTTCCACTCACCATAAAATATTCTAGGCGAGATAATTTTCAAACTGAAACATTTGCCCCCCCAAGCCCTCAAGTAACAACCTCTCAACCTTTTTTTTTGTTTTTTCTTCTCAGTCTTCTTGATGAGCCTTTAAAATCTCCATGAAATTAAACCACTTTTTGTTTAATCCCTTTGCCCATGGATTTAGAGCAGCCATGTAACTAGGTCATTCGTGGCGCACTCCCCTCCTCAGCTTCGGTATCTAGTTTAACAGTAACACACAGGCATCTCTCGCTGTTTGTTGCTAACCAAACTCACAAGGGGTGGTGTAATAAGCTTCATATCAATTCGGGGGTTTGAGGATAACATTTTATTGACAGGGTGCTCCTTTCGGCGGTGATAGGAACAGCTAAGTGATCAGCTAAACAAGGTAGCCCTTTAGAAGAAGGTTACTAGAGTGTATTACCTCTTCTGTATAACAGTGCTAACTTTGCTTGGGACCTGCTCTCCTTCTTGGACTAAGAACGACATCAGGTCCCAAGCACTGGGACTAAGCACAAATAGAGGCTTTCTTAAAGATGCAGAGTGGTGATGTGCATCATTATCATCTACCCTGTACCCTAGATTTGAGACTTCTAAGGGAAATTGATTGAGCTGCTCAACATGCCTGTTAAAAACAACCCACTCTATGTCCTTCCAAGGAGGAAACTGTATGTGAAGGAGTTGTGTACCTCCGTTAAACCTTTGATAACCGAAAATGTTTGGATACCTCTCTTCTGAGAATGTTCAAAGCTTTTATGTAGAAGGGGAGGGCGAGGGAAAATCTGTACAGCAGGGCAGCTATGATATGAAGGGTCACTCTCATAAATTAATTGCTGTGCTTATTTACTTTTTAACTGTTTTTGTCCAGGTCCTCCCACTATTCTATGGGCAGTCGAGCTTTTTCCCATGACAGTATTTTTATACCTGATGGGAGAACAGAGGGTGAACAGGCCGTCCAAGCAATGTCACAGGAGAACGTTTTAGGAAAAGTCAAAACTCTTCAGGTAAGAAATTTTAAGTGGCAAAAATATTTAAAATGTGGAGAAAACAGTCTCCAGAATGTGTTAAATGTGGATAAAGGTGAGCTGCATTTTCAGTAGCCTTGGAGCAGTTTCTCAGCTATGTAAGTTGTCTGGCCAAACGCCATGTAAATAATTCATATAATGGGCAAAAGATCTAGGTTTTGGTCTTGAAAGGGACAGCAGTGATGCTGCAAGCAAGTCTGCAGAAATGTCTGCATCTTGTGGAACTCATTTGAATTGAACTCATGTTTTTGGCATGTCCTGATCTGTATGCCTGAGACCCATAGATGTGGTACTGAGTGAAAAAATTAGGATGGTGTTGGTGGCAGAGAAGGGCATGCAGAGTGAGACTTCTCTGCAAAGCCAATTTAACTATCTCTTTTTTTCCATATTACACTTTTTTTCTCCTTCTTTTTCTCCCTGTCCTTTCAGTGGTTGTCATGAAAGGTGGATATATCTATCTCTCCAAAGCAAACGGCACATAAGTAACTACATAAATAACACATTTGTGTATTTGCTTCTAAAGAGCTTCACATGACCTGTTTTCCCTTCTTTTCCAGAACTCTGTCCCATTAGTGCTCTAACTAATTTTTTGCCTTACTTCTTAAACATCTGTAAGATTCCCAGCTTTATGCCTATCTAGACCTTGAAAGAGCTGTCCTTCAGAAGCACATTTCAGTTTATTGCTCAGGGTGTTGCCATGCCTTGTCAAAATGCTGATAAATTTTTAATGCTCTGTAGGTACCTGACTAGTAAAATACCATTGATTTCTTTTACCTCCAAAGTCTACCCGCAGTCCATCTCCTCTGGTGAGTGAGAGATCACGCACAGTAGACAGATTCACCATTCAGGACAAAATTGTTCCTTCCTGCGCAGCGCTGTCAGCAGACAGAGCACCTGAATGGCATTGGTTGTGCTAACTGTGGATGAACTTTGAAGTCTAAACCACACGAGGACAGCTCCAATTTCTCTGTGCTGTTTTTTCAGCTTAGATTTCCCTGGGTCAGGTAGATTCAATGTGTGCTACTTTCCAGGCTAGAAACCATTATATTTTAAATGACTGCTGACTCTGGGCAAAGAAGTGAAGTAGTTGGACCTGTCTTGCAGAATGCCTTAGTGTCCTTTGGATACAGAACTCACTGTTTTCTGCAGCGAGCTGTGCTCTCCCTATCTGTTGGATCTCTTTGTCTTGGCTTCAGTAAATTAGCTTTTCTCTGAATAGCTTTTTGCTTTGTAGGAGCGGCTTCTCCCATTTCCAGACTCACCTTAAAATTTCTAATGGAAATCATTGCCTTCACTAAACTCAGAGACATGATAAAAAGCACAGTAACTGCAGTTGCTAACAACCATCTTCACTAAGCAAATAGTAACTCAAGAAAATTAAAGCAAAAATTATCACCCTTGAAAGTCACAAAACAAACAGCGATACACTCTTGTTAACGTGAACTTTGCATGAGCCTTTTTTTGGTGTGGTTACTTGCATGTATTTTAAGGAGGAGTGTTGTTTCAGCTGCTTGATGTCAAAGGTGTGGTTACCTTTTTATTTAAAATTGAAGGACAGTAGTTCGTTTTTATCATTTTAACATAGCTGCAATCCAGCCTGTAACAACATCCCTGATTCAGCTTTTCCCACTCTACTGATGATGGTGACATCTAGAGCAACCCATTCAGTCAGAAAGCAAATGCATAATAGATTGTAAATGATACTTTTAACAATTTATATATTTTCACAGAAGTTATATATATTCATCTAAATGTCCATGGATTTACTTTAATAACTCGATGGAAAGGCTCCTTATAACAAGCCCAGGGGCCATCTCTTGTATCTGCAAAACCTGCTTTCCAGCACATAACTGTCTCCATTTCTCTAGCCATGATTTCTGCAACTATTCCCTGAGTTTTAGGACAAGATCATGCCAAAATCCCATTGCACATTTTTAGGTTGACCTTAGAGTTGAGTCCTAGGGCTGGACTATCATTCCTGTCTAAAGGTTTTATGCACTCCATACCCATCCTTTTTTTTCTGCTGAAGTATTTCAAAAGGAGGCTGTGTTTGCTGCGTGATTTTGCAGTCACAGAAGACACTGATACTTGGTCTTCAGTTATCAGAAGCTTGTATCTACTCTGAAGACCCTTTCTGCAAGCTTACTCCCACTGGCAATGTCTGTGTTCAAGCAGTGGAACAAGAGGGGACAGTCATCTCTTCTGAAGAGCGCTCCACTCCTTAAAACCAGTTCTGGGGCCAGCTCCTGGTAAAGTCATTGCCATGACACCAACATTACTGTGGTTTCGCCCAGGCTTGTACACCACGGTGGAAGCACAGCATTTCTAGTTTCCAATTGCCTGGCAAGATGCTCCTCAGTAAAGAAGTGTTGCCAGGATTCAGTGCCCTGTGCTGGCTCTGAACTCGCTAGTTTGATTTCCAAACAGAAATCAAAAGCTCTGCAGATTTTAACTTTTTTTGGGGGTGGTACTGTGCACATTCCTGGGAAATTTAAATCTTTTTTGGAAGAGGCACCATGCTTACAAGCCCAACCGATAGCATGGTGAAAAGGGCTTTGAAATCAGAAGAGAAATGCAAGCCATTTGATACTGGTGGTGCTAGATCTCATTCTGCCGACCACCAAAGTGTTTCCCCTTTCTCGCTTTTCATTTCTGCTGGCTTTGGAGTGTTGGTGAACCCACAAAAACTGTTGTATAATGGTGCAAACCTCTGTGGCAGTCTGGACAGCTGGCCAGTGTATGCACTGGTTCAGCTTCTTATTATAGGAATTCTCTCTTTCAGATTACGTGTGCAAGGTAAATTAGTTCTTTCTAGAATAGCTGTAATTTCTTTTTATTGATTTTCAGATTGGCAGCATTCATCTTATCAGGCTTTCTGTGAATGGATTTTGTTATGTTCAAAGGTTTTAGCGTGTGCCAGAAGTCAACCTGGCTGAGAAAAACTTCCTTTTAACCTCCAATAGCCTTTTTGTATCTTGTAGTTGTTTTGTGTCAGCTCAAGTCATCTGCTGTTGTAAAAGCAGTCTTTTCCTTGTCCTTTGGATCTGCTGGGTTTTATCATTACCTAGTTTATAAGATCCAGTATAGAAAGCTAGACTGAACCTGTTCCCACAAAGAGATGGTACCCAGGCACTGGTACTCTTAATGTTGAACTCATTTGTTTTCTTGGGATCTGCTGCTTCACTTCTCATACAGGACCATGAATGAGACACAGTGAATGCTTAAAATCGAAATCCAGCAGTGTGTCAGAACAAAGCAAAAAGAAACTCTGGGAGCTTGTTTTTACATCCTTCCCTTTCCTAAGTTAGCAGGGGCTTTTTCTTGCATCAAAGTGTCTTAGATGCACCTCTTTTTGCAGCTGTGACTCTTCCTACTACTGATATTTGCCAGAAATGGTCAGCAAACGAACAAAAGACAGTTTTTGTTTCAGACCCACAAAAACTGCAGCAAGTAAAATGGAAACTTCTTTTGAGCGTCAGTATCTTGATGCGTCTAAGCAATTATCTCCCTTTAGCTGTGACAATACCGTGGTGTGGCACTGCTGCTGCCTCTGGAGGCAGGAGGGCAGCTTGTTCTCCACCTCTTGCCTTCACTGAAAGTTTCTTGGGTCATCTGGCATCCATGAGGCTGTGGCAGTCAGTCGCAAGAAATATTAAAGTTTGACTATGGCATATGGCTTATTGCATTTAGGAACTACCGGGCTACATCTTTTTTGTTTCATATGGCCACGTCGTTTAAAACAAACCAACCCTCTGCTCTGTAAATTTCTAAAACACCCATTTATTACACAAATATTAATTATGATAAAACTTGTCTTGGGGATCCAGACTTCTTGGTCAGATTCTAAAGAACAACTTTTTAAATTCACATTTCCCTGACTTTGTAATGATGAATGTCCCCAATAATTTTCTTCCTGTCAGACCTAATGATTGTTTAATTTTGAATCCCATTTCTTTTAGTCATTAACATATCTTAGCTAATGATCAGCCTGGTGCTTCCCCTACTGTGCATTGCACACCTCTAGTCTACCAGCCATTCCCATTGTTGTTTCTGTTTGATATTGCCCACATCTCAACAAGGCTACGAAGTTGTTTTCTAAACCTCAAAGCTATTATCTTTCAACTTGAAGCTCTGCATTTTAAAGAATTGGAAGTGAATTTTCACTGCATGATTGCCAAGCTTTGTATTTCTTACAGTTCGTTTCTTTGTTGCCAATATTTTCTAGTGCACTGCAGCCTAATTGTTTTCTTCACATTTGACAATTGTTTTCACTTTATAAATCAAGTTTATATTTTTTCTTAATCATTTTAGCATTTCTGGGGCAGACCCTCTTGTTATCATATTAACTCATGGAAATAAGCTTCCATTTTCTGTACTCACATCTGCTTTGCTTTTGGTATTGTGCAAGAAGGGACTCAAGCGACAAATGCCACAGATCCTGTATCTTCCGGCTTCTCCAGAAAGTCTTGCTCTTAACATGCGAGCATCTCTATGTGATCCATTGCCACCATATACTGACATCTTCATTTGCATCTGGGTTTGCTGCAAATACATGTATCTAGAGACCCATATACAGTTTGCTGCTTCATCATTCTTCTACTTTGGTCTCTCCCAAAACCTTTCTTGAAGGGTAATGCCCCAAACCACATGCTGCTCCAGCAATGGAGGGTGGAATAGTTCCCTCCTTGCACCTTATAACTAAAACACCTGTGGTAGTACTTCTTATTTTCCTCCTTTTTCAGTAGGTTTACATGTTAATATTACATCTAGTTTACTTTCTAAAGCCTCTACTATACCACTATAACTTCTCACACGATACTTTCCAGTTTATTCTCTCTCTTTCATTTAAAAAACCCAAAATGCTTATATGGGGTGTTTTGCTTGTTTAGTTATGCTGCAGATTTTCCTGCTTGGATAAAGAAGTGGACTCACTTTCATAGAAGGAACAATTAGTTAAACTGTTTTTTCAGCCTAGAAAAGAAATGATAAGAGAGAGAATGTGATAGAAATGCATGAAATCATGAGTGGAATTGAGAAAATGAATAGAGGACAACTATTCAGTCTTTCACACCATGAAAACACAAGAGCCTCAGTTGAAACTAGTAACACTTTCGAACCAAAACAAATAGTTCTTTATGCAGAGTTGGACTGTAGAACTCATTGTCATACAGCACTGTTATTCGTGAAGTATTTATAAAAGTTCAAGGAGCAATGAAACAAATTCATAAGGGAAAAGTTCCCAACTGGCGATTGACTCCAAAAGTCCTCAGATGCCACAAATCACTGGAGCGTTTACAAGGAAAATCTCAGTATGGGCTCGCCCTGTTCTTGTACGATCCCAAGGCGTTTGATTTTTGGGTCACTGTCAGAGACTGTACAGGACCAAGGGGAATTTCAACAGTATGGCTCTTCTTAGGACAAGTATTATTGATTAAGTCATTATTTCACAATTCTATATCACTAGAAAATATTATTACATTTATTTTTATATCTGGGCATTGCAAAGAGACATGAAAAATAAGTATTTGAGTTGTAGGCAAAATATGCCCAGCATTTCTTGTAAGACTTGCTTGAATGGAATCAGCTGGAATAGTACACTCTGTTTGAATGATTTTTAACTGAACAGAGCAAGCAGCTCAGCGGATCCTGTTTTGGCTTCACTCCAGGCACGGAGCCATAAGAAAGATGTGGTTTCAGGGGGCTGAATCCAACATGCATGCAAGCAGGCATGTACGCAGAAGAGGAGCCAAACTGGAGTGAAAGAGGAGATGTACAGCCCGATCCGGGCTCTCTGCCGGTTAATATGGAAAGTTTGTTCTGTGGCATTTCCTATGAAAACACAAAGAGTGCTTTGAAAGTCTAAGCTTTTTAATTTGCTGCAGGTGCCAACCAATGCAGAGCAATTTAACTTAGGAGTTTTATTTCTGAAGTTATTAATGGTAAGCTGGTGTAAAGATGCCAGTTAAATAGTATCACATTTTAGCAAATTATTTTGCATTAAATAAAATGGGCCTGTGTCATGGTCCAGTTACTGAGGAAGATTTTAAAAATTGGCTGAGTGCAAACTTTTAATATATTTTTCTGAATCCCCAGTATTTCTTTGCCTTTATTAGATGTGCAGCCCTGCCCCTCACTTCATGCTGAATGGCACCACACCAATAGCCACCCGGGTTGGGTGTGAATAGACAAGCTCTCATGCATCTCTTGAATCTCATAGAAAAAAAAATCGGGGATGAGCTAAACCTGGGCTGGAGCACAGCTTGGTGATCCTATTCTGAAGCACCCCTGTGTGCGTGCTCCCTCCAGCTGCTGTTTCACGGTATGTCTAATTGTCATATGTGGTAGCCATGCTGTTTTAGTGCTGAGAATGGTTTGTAAGTCCTGTGGGAATAGCTGCCCGCTGGCTGCAAACTGAGGGACTGGGAAAGCCCATTGGAGTTGATAAGGCTGGAAGCGGAAGGTGCAGGCAGGAAACGTTCGTCTCCTCCTGCTTCTAGCTGACAGCTAGATTTTGGAGCAGGATGGTGATTTCTGGCTGCTAAATTACAAGCCTTCTTGCAAAATCCAAAGGAGACCAGGTTTATTTAACTGAGACCAATATGCACCTATGGAGATTTCCAAAAGGGTATTTAAACATGCCGTGCGTGACTGTGCAATGGTAGAAGAACAAAATGTCACGCCTGCAACTTCTAATGACCGGAGTTGCAAATAATCCTCCTTAGGCAACCATCATCCACATACTGTCAGCACAGGGCATTCTCAAGCACAGAGGATTTATAGTTTTGTGTTCAGAAATATATGCCTAACTGAAACTTTTAAGAAATTTAAAGCAGATGCTGCTTTTCAGGGAATACGCCTTCTCAATGGCCTCACAGATTAAATTGATGTTTCTCTCCATCTCTGGGTTGGACTGTGTGTGTTCTTCCAAGTAAAAGTTGTAGGTTTTTCCTTTTCTTTCAGGTATGATGCATTTCTAGGATTTTTATGATTGACCAGTTAGAGAATGTATCTGTATGAATTTTCCTGAGAGAGGATAACTGCATTGTAGTTACAATATAAGCACGTTTTAAAAAAGAACAAGGAGCAGGTTTTACACTGGTCTTTGAAAGCAGTAAGAATAAATTTGCTCAGTGGTAAAAATAAGCTATTTGAAATTTTGACATCTGGTATTCAGCATCAGCTTTGGAGATTAGAATGCACTAAAAGAAATTGGCCAATGTAAAACTATTAGTGGTGCTCATTTAAGGTAATTTTTTTAAAAAAAAGTCAAGAAATAAATAATGCTGAAAGTAGCCTTCTGTCATGGAAGGAATGTGAGGGCTGCTAGAGTTTCTTTTTAATATTCAAACTAATTTATGCAAATCTGAGCAAATACAGTTTTAAAACTTGGAAGTAGTTTAAAACAACAAAAAAAGCAAACCTGTGTACAGTCCATAATTATTGAGGATACGCTGTTTCCTGGAAATATCAAGTAAATTACATTTTAAACTTTTATATGCACAAATACACATTTTTAAAGCAGACCCCTCAAAGCATCCTTGATGACAATTATAAAGGCCAGTCTTTTTAAAGCACAGACCGTTCTCCACAATAGCTCCATCACCACACAACTCCCACTGTGCATTGCACACACTGTAGATCAAGAACTTGATCAGATGATCAAGAGAATAACACACCATCCCTTCCTCCAAAGCAGATTGCAAGCAATCTGTACATGCATGCACATTCTCGCTATGGAACAGATGCACAAATCCTTAGTTTCTTGGGTAGTTGTTCAGGTAATGCTGACAGTTCCAGTTTTCTGCCTGGGAGAATTATTTGTCTAGGAATATGGCTTTTGTAAGAAAAAAGGAGCAGCCTCAACTTAGAAAACACATTAACAAATTAAGAAACTGTTCTGAAGTCATTTTCTACTGGCATCAGAGGACCTGCAGCAACAGAGCAGAATTACAGCCTTCACACTATCTAAAACAGACATGTTTGCTCTCTCCAACCCCCATCTACTCAGTGGAAACATATAAGATTCCAAGTCAGAGCGCTGCACGGCTAACATGAAAGCTTAGGAGGACTTGGTGAAACCCTTGCCTTTAGACTATGCGTGCACTGCCAGTAATCTAGGCAGGAATAAAACTCTGCCATTCAAAACCGCCCACTATGCTAAAAGCATGTACTAGATTAATTTCGTTACTTTCTGCCAAAATCCAAACAGGCATAAATAATGCATAACTCAATGAGAAAACTAAGAAAAACTATTCTACTTTAACAACCTGATTATGAGGAGTCTCTGCATGTACTTTTTGTCTTAATAGTTCAATACAGAGATCTGGTAATGTTTTTGGGTAATATGGATAAACTTTGTATGAGAGTTTAGTCCACTGGGCAACGATGGCAAGCAAGACTGACCTAAGCTGAACCCTTTTAGAGGTTCATCTGCTGCTACTAAAGCATATCTTCCCTTGCCAACTGCATGCCTAGGCCATGCTGCTGATTCTGTGCTATAGGAAAAAACCCCAAATCTTTGTTTTACATGCTATCTACTGCAGTCTTCTGCAGTTCTCAGTGGCAAACTCATGTCAGGGGTCCATCTATGTACCTGATGTTCCCACTGAATAGAAGCTGCACAGGTGACTTGCTAAACTGTATTGCTGAGCTGTAGATGTTCGTAGTAACAAAAGACAGAAATGGGAGATCTCCTTTGGAGAATTTTCTGTGCTTGAAAGAGAGTAAAGCAGGAAAATAACTCCACAGTTCCGTCCTTCCTAACTGAGAACGATTCCCTGAAATATTTCAGGAACAAAATCTATCAATAAATGTTGCTTACTCCATTTGCTCCTTCTAGAGAATTTTGTCTAATGCTTTTGCAAAAAAGTTCACTTTTGAAGACTGTATGGTGTGTGTCTCTGCAGTAGCCAGGGCTGTAATTTCTCCAATTCACCATACCAGATACACACATATTATATGCTACTTACTTTATTCATCTTATGTTTGATATAATTCAAGGGTACTTTCTTGTAACCCTTGAGAGAAGATTACTTCAGCAATGAAAATAAATGGTTGGAAAGCTCTTTTATCTGCTCGTCTACTGTATGCCCCCTGCAGAAACTTCTTTGTGCAAAAGTGGTGATGTGGCAGTGCGTGTGAGCTTGAGCAGACATGAGTTTGTGTGCTGTTCCTATGAGATCAAGCATCTAAAAGAAGCTGGGTTTCCCCTCCTTTAAGAATTTGCCTCCCCTAAAGCAGGGTTATGCCAGACCCTTAATATTTAAAACTTACAACTAAACCTTACAATAAGGATATCTTTTTGAACTACAGCTGCATGAGATGCAGGGTTTGAGGGCTGGAGAAGAAAAAGGTTGCCTTTGGGGCTGTTTTAGCTTCTCAGTGTACACTTGGCTCATTATCCTATTTCTCTGCAACAGTAAGGCTTCCTAATTAGCTTGTGTAAATAAAGTCTTGTTCTATATATTTTAAGAAAAGTAATGTTTAAAGAATCAATGTAAGTTTTCAAAAGTTGGCAACACTGATGAGCATTGAAGTTGATCATCCAAAATCAGAAGTCATGCAGTAGATTCCTGACCTTGGTCACTTTGCGGGGAGAAAGATGGTGGCCAGTGTTGCAGCGATGTTCATCTTCTTGGCCAGAGTCAGAAGTTACCCTGAGTGTTTCTCTGCAGCTTTCATGTGGAGAAGGGGTGCATGGTAGACTTGGCTTGTTTTGCTCATAATATAAATACCTTATTTTCTTTTCTTGTTTTTCAGCAACAGTTGGCCAAGAATATAAAATTTGGGCAGCCTCCACAAATGACAGTTTCTGTGAGGACAATGGGGGAGGCAAATGCTGGTATAGAAGAGGATGTGTTGCTCAGTAGCCCCATGGAGATTGAGACTCAGCAGGACACAGTGATCTCAGACAGTGGTAATAAAGTAAGCAATTTAAATCGATGTATTCATGGCATTATAGCAATATTAAAACAGTAAAGTCCACTGGGGCATAGCAGATGTCTCCAGTGAGACGCAGCTGAGCTTAGCGGGCTGTTTTATGTGGGTGGGATCTCTGAGCTTGTGCTTCTTGGACTGGTGAGAAGCATGTGCTCTTGGCATCCTGAGCCGGGTCCCACAGAATTACCAGTTTGAAAGTCTGCTCTGAACCTCCAGCAATGCATACATCACTTGCAGTGTAGTTAGAAGACAGGAAATTTTTCTGAGACAGAAAATAGCTTGAAATACGGATTTCCCAGCATGGAAAGTTGTGCACAGCACCAAATGGCAAAAAGGAAAATAATTCCAAAAGGAGAAAGGTCTGGAGCCTAAATCCATAAAATCCTGGGGGTAATATCCATATTTCTTGGGGACAGTAATTGAAGGCAAAAAAGGGGGAGAAACATTTTGAGAATGCTCACTAAATCCAAACATCCAGTATAATTCAAATAATTATTCAAATTATCCATGAAGATTTTGATACCGGGAACTGTAGGCATTCAGGTGTCCAGAAGGGCCTCGTTCAGGCAGCGATGAAACACGGTGAGTGATGGAAGATCTCTGGAAATCCTCTAAGGTGAGACTGGTACTGTGTGTTGCTATAATGGCAGAAGGGAGCGCAAGGGACAGACGGACATCCTCCTCTGCCTAGAGGAGGCTGACTTCATGCCCGGCAACCCAACATGTGCACACAGCCTGTAAGATCCTGGAGGGACACCAGGGCAGGGGGCCTCAGCTCACGGTTACTAGCGCTAGTGCTAGCTGTGTGAAAGGCAAGGCATCCTCTGCAGCTCATGCCTACATTCAGCCAAACACACAGAAGGGACATTTGTGGCTGAGGTGGCCCAAATTCTTCATCAGTCTTCAAGGGGCAACATAGCTCCTCTGTGACCGTTTCCTTCTTGGCTGTGGTTGGATCTGTCAGGGGGCCAGGCATTTCGCTGGGACCCACACACTCATGCCTCTCCCTCTGCAGTCTGGAAAGATAAAAATGCAGTCAAAGGAAGGTGTATGTCTTGTGCTTCACAAATACTCCCTTTTGAGTCTGTTAAGGTGAATCAAGAGCATCCTGTGCGCACAAAGAAGTGCAGTGGGATTGTGGACAGGTTTTGGCTATGCACCCTGGTACGAGGCGAGACTCTGTGTGATACCAACATACATTCTCGGCAGACAGTGTTCTTGCTGGGGCCTGCAGGGCACCCAAATGTCGTCTAGTGACCTCCAGCTCGAAGAAGAAAAGAATTCGAGCACCAAAAAAACACTAGAGCGTCTTTGGGTAGTAAGGAGGGAGAGATTTGGTCCTTACAACATACTCTTTTAATTATTATGTTTTGAAAACAAAATTAATGCCCGTTTGTGTAGTTCTTTTTCCAAATACTGAAGGAGCAAACATCCCTACTCAGAGGAGATTGCAGCCACCAACAAACCAATACATGTGTAGGGTCAGCCAGAGCACTCAGTGCTTTCCTTTTCTTTTACTGGGCACTCCTCATTACCTGCTTTATCAGAGATTTCTGGTGCGCAGCAGCTTGCCTGGTTTCTGCTCCTGTCTCTGCTGTTGACCTTCTAACTCCTCTGCGCGTTTACCCGCATAGGTCCTGGGGGGACAAGGTGGCTTCTGTCAGGAGTTGGTGGCCAGGACCACATAGTGCTGCTCTACTTCAAACAGGTTTCCTGTGTTGCTTTGTGTCCTTTGATTTTCCCAACTGAGTAACTTGGATTGATGGCAAGAGTTCTGTGTTTCATTTAACCTCTCTTTGTAAAGCTAATTTTTTTACGCTTTATACAGTTGTGTGCACCTGGCGTAATTGGATCCCAACAGTCATTAGGTTATGAAGTAATACTGTCATATAATGATTACAAACTATGTTTCTGGGTGTGATGGATGCTGCTTCAACCCCTGCACCTTAAAAATCCCCTCCCGTGAGATGGCTTGGAGTGGGACGGTAGCTAAGGAGTCCTAGTGACTGATAGGCTCTGATTGCTCTGGGGGAGCCGGTGTGCTTTGTAAGGAGTCGTCAAGAATCTGGAGTTGAAACTCTTTGCAGCAGAGGTAACTGGTGGATCAGGTTCCTATTTTTTTCCTTAGGTGTAGGCCAGGAGAAAATTAAGAGCTGATTGAAATCCTACAAAGCCGTGCTCTTTCTTTTGGTTTGGAACCTGGTTGTCTTGCTAAGGAAGCGTGAGTGTTTTGCCTTTTGTAGTGTCTTGTAACAGCAGTGATTCAAGGAGCAGCAAAGAAACTCAAAGCATTTAGGAACAAGAATTGTTTATCCATCAATGCTGCAGTGACAGCAAACAGGGTAAAAAATCCTACTCTAACATGCATGATTTCACAAGTCCTTTGAACCATATTTATTAAATCGTTTGCGTTTTAATATCTAGCTGTGGTAATCTTGTTTTCTAGCCCACTGACACCCCAGATCTGTTGAGAACAATGACTTTGCCTGGAACAGGATATGAGGTGGAAGAAAAGGTAACAGAACTTTTACACTTGGTTTGCACCACGTTAACTTCAAATTTTAGTTATTAGAAGCCTGACAGCCAGTTTTTGCTTTAATACACATTTCAGTGTTCCATGATCATCCAAGATTTTGTGACTGTTGTGCAGTTTGGGGGCTAGTAAATAAGCAATAACTACGATTGAGAAATCTGTAAGAGTTGATTGCAGGAAACGGCAGAACTCGGTCTCTGCCAGTCTTGCAGCATTCCTGCGTTTGATGTATTAATCATAGAGCCATAATTTTCATAAGTATTTCTATTACTTTGTTATGCCTACATGTAATTCAATAAGTGTATGCAAAATGTTCCATCAGCTTGTAAGTAATTGGTTCCCTAATTAGCATATGTTTAACCTCAGAAGATTACAGAGCTGTCTTGAAAACAATGTATGTGATTTTCTTCCCTTACAGAAGATGTTTTCTCCCTTCTTTTTTTTCTGTCGTCTTTTTCCACTTGGATTGTGCCAAATACCAGTCTCAGGATGACAGCTCAGTGACTTACGGCAGAGACTGATTACTGGCTCACTCTTACATGTCTAGACATACAGTGCCACTGTATTTACTCATGAGAGAAGCCTCACTAAACCACTTTGTATTTGCACTTTCTGAACCCAAACATTTGAAGGGCAAGAGGAAAAGGCACCAATCAGAGCCAGTATTGTCTCATTTTATTTTTTACTGTTCTTTGGTGCTAGCTTGGACAACTCCACATGACTGGAGGGAAGGTTTTCTGTAGGCACTGTGCCAGTCTGAGATCCAATATCGTAGTCATCTCCCATGCAGATAGTACAGCTCTGTTCTATTATAATGCTTAGATAAGTCAATCTGACTTGCTCTTGCCTGAAGTGCATATTCTGAATTATTTAAAGCTGTGGATATTTTTCCATAGTAAGCAAACTTTAAAATGTCCCTGTGTTTGATGTTGCTTAAAACTCTGCCTCTGCCCATCCCATTCCCAACAACTTCTGAGTGGAGCTAAACTGTGAAAAAACTTCAGTTAGAATGGTCTAAGTAATTTTTAAGTGAAAAGTATAAAAACATGTAGTACTGGAAATAGGAAAATATTACAGCTATATCTTTCATGTCCAAAGTTCATGATCTGTAAAATGGAAAAACAGGGTTTGAAACCTTTTCTGCTAATAACTCCTTTAGTTCAAAACTGCAAAGGCTTTTTTTTTTGGCGTGTGCATGATTTATTTATTTAAATAGACCAAATAGCTTAATAATAGCTTCTTGTGTTTGTGATACAAACAGGTCACTCCAATCAAATCATCTCGGCCAAAAAGACAATTTTCCTGTTCTGGCACAATTGAAACAATCAATTTGGATGCAGTTCCCCAGGCTGTTGCTCGTCTAGACAACAGTGCGGCTAAACACAAACTGTCAGTGAAGCCAAAAAAGCAGAGGATGTCAAGGAACCACAAAAGACTAACAAAGGTACTGAATCACTGGTCAAATAGCGAGAGGAGAGCGGTTGCTTTTGAAGCTGGGTACAAAATAACCGTAACTGAGTGAACCAGGAGTAGCTAGAGACAGAAGGCTGTCTTAAGATGTTCTGAACACTGTTAGAGATAGCTATTGAAAGCTTCTTTGACAAATCTTGTGTCTTCAGGCCAAAACAAAATCCATGCTTCTTTCATTTTGTCTTGAAATCAAGATAGAGATCTAAAGGTGAAAACCTATCTGGAGAAAAAAATGCAAAGAAGTTTTAATATGGCCAGCTGAGATCAATACTACTTACACGTGAGGTACTTCCACTGGGTTTTTACACTAGAAGAGGTTCCTGATTCTACTTTTTCTAGTAAGAAATGTAGGTCATAAAGGTCTGAAGGATATCTGCCATTGTTGAAGCTGCTCTGGTATAGGCAATCAGATGACAGTGCAAAATTTGGTTGGGAAAAAAAACAGATTTGCTAAAATTGGCATGGGTTCTGTCAGTGACAATATCATTGTCTTATAAGAAAGAATAAGACTTAAGTTACGTAGCTCTTGCTACAGTTAGAGTGAATTATCAAATCCTCGCATTGTACACTTCCTGCATGGCTGTTTTGTTTTTTATCCTAACATCTCATCAGTGCTTGTTATTGGGACAAGACTATTCAACTAATACAGGGTTCAGGAGAGACCACAGTCCTTTCTTCTGCACCATTGTACTTGCATTTATCACTCCTGCAATGAAGAAATTAAATTTAAACAGAATGCTTATACAGAATGTTTAACTGGAGCCAAATGACGGCTCAATGAACGATAGTTAGGACTATAGCTGAGATGTTTTCCTTGAGGAAGGTGCTGTGAAGCACTCTTCAGGTGCAGCTCATCTTCAGACCATGTTGCTACAGAGACAAGGAGTAAGCTACGAAGATCTGTGTTCAGTTTATTGCTGGTATTGCACCCACACGCCAGGGCTGTGGGGCAGGCATGGAGAGCCAGCAGCAGCAGATAGTACCTGCCTCGGTACAGTCCAGTACGGTATTGCTGGGGAGCTCTAGGTTCTCTGTCCATACATGGTCCCACGGTTCCTGCAACAGAACTGGCGTCTCAGCACAGCTAATGGAGGAAGATATCCTGGTGCAGGATTTGTGAAAACAACTAAACTGTGTTTCCCTGAGCAGTGTTTTTTCCTGGCTAACATTGCAGAGCTCTTTTCTGCACGCAACAGCCTCTCTCTCTGCAAGTAACAGCTAGATTTGCTATGAAAGAACTGGCAAAACAATGCCCTTAAGCAGTTGTTAATTATTTCAGGCTTAAAGGATGGAGTTCTAAGTAGTAGAATAGGCATATGAGACTTGTGGTGTATTCCTCAGGCTTCTGTAAATTTCAAATGGCAGGTCTCAATCTGGATTAGCTCATGTACACTAAATGGTGATTCAATATTTAGCATTGTACTTTTATTACTGTTGGGACATTTTCTTACTTTTAATGGCTAACATCCGAATAGGTGAGAGGCATGGGATATATGATGATGTGATCCATAAATTGGGGTGGGTGTGTTGGCTCTGGATCTAGATAATTAAAAAAAAAAAAGGTTGTTTTGCATTTGCAACTGATTGTTTGTTCAGTGTAAAGCATAACAAGCCAATAGGCAATATTTAGTAACTTCAAACTTGTCTCCCAATTTTAGGGGTCACAAAGTTTAACAATAACAGAATTTGAGCCAGAGGACCTAGAAACTCAGCTGTATGGGGATGGATACCCAGGTTATAATGGACACATCATAGCAGACAAGCTAATCCAGAACAGAGATGAGAAGAAACAGGTTCAGCTGGCAGAGCAGAAAAGAATTGAAGACCACTGGGGGGTCATTGAGGCTGAAAGGATAAGGCAGATTGTAGAAATGGAAGAACAAAGAGAAATGGAAGAACAAAGGTGCCAAGAACTTGAGCAGATGCAAAAAGAACAGGAGAGAAGGCGTTGTGAAGAAGAGAGGAGGCAGTATCTCCTTGAAGGAGAGACATCTTTGAAAATAGAAGAGCAAACATGCCATAAAGAGGAGAGGAGACTGCTGGAGGCTGAAAAGAGGCAAGAGCTGGAGAAGCAGAGGCAGAAGGAGCTGGAGGAGCAACAGGGACGAGAGCTGGAGGAGCAGAAGCGCCAGGAACAGGAGGAGCAACAGAGACGAAAGCTGGAGGAGCAAAAGCTCCAGGAACAGGAGGAGCAACAGAGACGAGAGCTGGAAGAGCAGGAGCAACAGAGACGAAAGCTGGAAGAGCAGAAGCTCCAGGAACGGGAGGAGCAACAGAGACGAGACCTGGAAGAGCAGAAGCATCAGGAACGGGAGGAGCAACAGAGACAAGAGCTGGAGGAGCAGAAGCATCAGGAATGGGAAGAGCAGAGGTGCAAGAATCTGCAAGAGAAACAGAGATGGGAGTTGGAGGAGCAGAAGAGGAGGCTAGAGCTGGAAGAATTAAGGCAACATGATATCAAAAAACAGTGTCAAGAGGAAGAAGAAAGAAATTGGCTGGAGGAACAAGAAGAACTCAAGGAACAAAATAAGGAAGAAAAACAGGGACGAGAGGTAGAAGACAAAGAGCTTCAAGAAGCTGAAATAAAACTGAAGCAGGAGAAAGAAGATGGGAGCCTCAAACAACAGAAGAAACAGGAGGAACAAAGGCAGCATTTGAAGGAGAAAGAAGAAAAGACAGAGATGGAACAACCCCAGCAAGTAATGGATAAGAAAAAGAAACGGGAAGAGCAGAGAAAACACAAGCTCACAAAACAAATGCACATGGAAAGTGCAGAGGGTGTGCAACAAGATGAACTGAAGCAGCAAAAGGAACAAAATGAACAAGAATGGAACAAGCTGGAAGAGCATAAGATAGACACAGAAGGAAAAAGTCATCAGCAAAACCAACAAGAAAAATCCTTGGAACAGCAACAGGACAAGGATCAGTTTTGTTCTGGAGGGACTGACAGTCATCCAGTAGAGGAGAAGCTCCAAGAAGGATCAAGATCCCCAAAACTCAAACAGCCAGAAAAAAGGACTAAAACAGCAGAAGAAGTCCTAGCCCAGAAACTGAAGAGAGAAGTTGAGGCTCAGGAACAAAAGCGAATAGGGGAAGAACTTAGGTGGCAAGAGGTAGATGAAAGACAAATGGCATCCAGACCCTTCACATTTCAAGTGTCTTCTGGAGATAAACAGATCATATTTCAGAAAGTAAATCTGAGCCCAGTCCTGCCCATGAAAGCAGCAGGACTCTCTTCTCCATCCATCAAAGACTGCAGGATGCACGCCTCCAGCAAGGGCTCTCATACACTCCCATCATCTGTGTGCGTACCCCATACAGCTATTTTGGTTACTGGAGCACAGCTGTGTGGCACAGCCGTTAACTTGAACCAGATAAAGGACACAGCTTGTAAATCACTACTTGGCTTAACAGAAGAGAGAAAAAATGTGGATATTCCTTCACCAGAGAAGGCCCAGAAAAAAACCCAGGATCCCAAACCCAGCAGCAGTAAAATGAAATATGCACAAGAGACATTGAACAACCAGGCCGTACTAGCTGAGTGGGCTTCTATCCGTTCCAGGATCCTAAAGAATGCAGAAAACAGCAAATATAACGAGAAAGACCGAGTAAGTGTCTGCAGACACAGTGACGACTGGACACCCCGAGGACGGGGTGCTCCCCATGGTAACTTGAGGAAAACCCTCTCTGCAAATGCAAAGTTCTCGATAACACCAGCATGGCAGAAATTTTCAGAAGCTTCAAAAAACAGTTCAGATGCTGAGAATGTAAGTGCGGCAAAAGGCAATGAAACAGTGGCCATAGGAAGAACCACTGGCTCATCTGCTGATTTGAAGGAGGATGTGGCTTCTACTTTTAAGGATAACTTAGCTGAAAAGGCTAAGGAGAAAATGGAAACCCATAGTGAAATGCCAGACAACACAGAAGGCTGTAAATTTGCAAAAGATCTTCCATCTTTCCTTGTTCCGAGTTTTCCTCATTCTCCAGGTAAAGAATTACCCCATGCAGAACTTCCTGGTGCTCTGGAAAATCAGCAGAATAACAGCACAAAAAAAGCAGATAAACCAGCACCAAATGGAGAAGAAAATGTTTCTCCTTTTGGGATAAAGTTACGAAGGACAAACTACTCTTTACGTTTCCATTATGATCAACAGGCAGAGCAAAGGAAAAAGAAAAGGTACAGTGCAGGGGATAGTTTCGATGGTGTGCCTGACCCACTAGTTACAGCAGAAGGTGAAAAAGAATCCTCTGGTTTTGCTCCACAAGAGAGTACATCCCCTGGCATGGGGAGAGCGAATGTCCCTGGTATTTTAAAAGACTCAAAAGACTCTTCGATTACTGTGATGGAGACTTCGCTACCAGCCACCAGCCAGAGTACTTCACCGCCTCCTGAGAAACCAACATGCAAGTCACCGGTTCCACAGAAACCTGCTTTAGCTCCAAAGCCCACCAGCCAGACACCACCATCGTCTCCTCTCTCTAAAATGAACAGATCAAACCTAGCTGACACGCTAGGGCAAAGGTTGGTTAAAGCTGAATCAGATGGTGGCTGGAGAAAAGAAGACAGAGCAAATGCAGTGCACCCCACACCATCCAGTGACTACAAACATGAAGAGGAAGAAGTCAGAGAAAAGAAGTCATTTTTCCCATCTATAAGTATTCCATGGAGGGAAAAAAATGACAAAAAGCCTGAGCCACTGAAGAAAGGTATGTGTTTGTCAAAGGTCATTTAGCTATTGTCTGCATTTCCAAAGTGAGATATTGGAGGTACAGAGGAAGACATTTGGTCTTAAGCTAGAATTTTTACCTGACATGTTATTTGTGGCGTACCACTGCTTTGCTCAGGCTTGTCTGAATGAATGGGACTTCCCATCCCCACAATTTAATTCAGAAACACACAAACTCAGCATGACCAGTGTAGGCCTGTTTAAGAAAGTTAATTTCAAGGAGGTAACGGAAGTGTGTGTGTGTGTTTTCCTTGGTAGCGATCATAGAATCATAGAATCATTAAGGTTGGAAAAGACCCTTAAGGTCATCAAGTCCAACCACTAACATATCACTGCCAAGTTCACCACTAAACCATATCCTCAAGCACCACGTCTACCCTTCTTTTAAATACCTCCAGGGATGGAGACTCCACCACCTCCCTGGGCAGCCTGTTCCAATGCCTGACAACCCTTTCAGTGAAGAAGTTTTTCCTAATGTCCAAACTAAACTTCCCCTGGCGCAGCTTGAGGCCATTTCTTCGCGTCCTAGCGCTTGTTACCAGGGAGAAAAGACCGACCCCCCACCTCGCTATAACCTCCTTTCAGGTAGTTGTAGAGAGTGATAAGGTCTCCCCTCAGCCTCCTCTTCTCCAGGCTAAACAACCCCAGCTCCCTCAGCTGCTCCTCATAAGACTTGTGCTCTAGACCCTTCACCAACTTCGTTGCCCTTGTAGCGAGGAGCCCAAAACTGCACACAGTACTCAAAGTGCAGCCTCACCAGTGCTGAGTACAGGGGCGCTATCACCTCCCTGCTCCTGCTGGCCACACTATTCCTGATACAAGCCAGGATGCCATTGGCCTTCTTGGCTGCCTGAGCACACTGCCGGCTCATGTTCAGGCAGCTGTCAACCAACACCCCCAGGTCCTTTTCCTCCAGGCAGCTCTCCAGCCACTCCTCCCCAAGCCGGTAGCGTCGCATGGGGTTGTTGTGACCCAAGTGCAGGACCCAGCACTTGGCCTTGTTGAATCTCATACCATTGGCTCCGGCCCAACGATCCAGCCTGTCCAGGTCCCTCTGTAGGGCCTTCCTGCCCTCCAGCAGATTGACACTTCCACCCAGCTTGGTGTCACCTGCAAACTTACCGAGGGGGCACTCGATCCCCTCAACCAGATCATCAATGAAGATATTGAACAGGACCAGCCCCAACACTGAGCCCTGGGGGACACCACTCATGACTGGCTGCCAAAAGGATTTGAATCCATTCACCACCATTCTCTGGGCTCGGCCTTCCAGCCAGTTTTTAACCCAGCGCAGAGTGCACTTGTCCAAGCCGTGAGCAGCCAGTTACCTAGTTAGTGAGAGGATGGACTCGCTGTTCCATGTGTAATGATGTCATCAGCACAGAAGGAGTAATTTGTATAATTTACATTATATTGTTTCTAGTTTTTAGTGGAATATTATCTAGCTTAAATAATATTAAGATCCAAGACCCCTTAGAGTGCCAATTCTCTAACCCCATATAGCTGGGCCCAGGAGCCTGCATTTCAGAGGCACTCTTCAGTAGTACAAACAATTACAGTAGCCATAGTGGCTCTTCAGAGGAGGGCTGAAAGCCCTTGTGTCCTGAAAATTACCCTTTCAGCATAAAGACACTCAAAAGAGCAAAGCAGGAAGTCAGCATTTAATTGGGAAACCCCATTTTTTCCATTCTTGAATTTTGCAAGCATCAAAGTACTTCTAAAATTGTATCTCAGAGAAGCTGCTGCTTATTTTTTACAGTTCTTTAACTTTTTTTCCTTTCACTTCCATTTTTAAATGAGGATTTATGGCAACTAGTTAGAGGTACAGCTGCCGGCCTGGGAGAGCAGGGCCCGGAGCAGCTGAGGGTTTCTGTGCTCACTGAGCTCTGCAGGAGCCCCTTTGTGCCCCAGTGCTGCTCCCTGCCCCTCACTGCTCTATACTGCGTGCTAGCCCCAGTTTCATGGCAGGTACAGAAAGTCAAATGTTCAAGCGACAATTAAAAAAAAGAAAAAAAAACCAAAACATTTTTTAAGAGGGGCTGCATTTTTAGGAGTACATAATTTCATTTTCCTTTATCTGGCTGAAGTTTGGACTTCTTCACTTAAATATGGCAGGAAAACCAGGGAACTGCAGTATGTACTGGCTGGATCCCTTTCATCAGAGGTGTAAACAATCAATGCATGTTTATCATTGTCACTTAAATATGTAGGCTATACACAGATATATATAAAAATGTACATATTTATAGGCTAGATATTAGGCTAGATATATTGGGCTTTTTTTAACATTTAGGCTATTACATATTTGGCTATATATATTAGGCTATATTAGGCAATAGCTCTAAGAGCCTGGGGTAGGCTTTTTCACAAAAGAGGATAAGGTTGGACAACTGCATGAGTGTGTTGAATCAGGTCTTATTTTTGGCACATAAAAACTCTTTGAGGCATTGACATACAGTCCACCAAGGTCTGTGACCGGCATGGCATTCACTGGGCTTGGCTCCAGAGTTTTCACAAGGTAGAGGAGTTGTGCTAGTGACGAGCTGTGCATTACTTAACCAATTCTTTTAATGTTTTCTTTCAGAAAAACCAGTCCTCCAGAGCAGGCACTCTTTAGATGGCTCTAAGTTGATGGAAAAAGTTGAAACATCACAACCACTGTGGATTACATTAGCACTGCAAAAGCAAAAGGGATTTCGTGAGCAGCAAGCTACGAGGGAAGAAAGGAGACAAGCCAGAGAGGCGAAGCAAGCAGAAAAGCTGGCTAAAGAAAATGTAAACAATCTTTAGAACCCTGCCCATTAGATACACTGATACCGTAATTATAACTGTTGGCTAGTTTTATTATGTGAAAGGGATATTTTTTTTTCAAATGGTTGGTTTATAAGAGTTCATGAAAGCTAAAATGATGGTGAGTAAAAAGTAGTCTGAAAGTCTGGAGGAGTTCCCTTCTGCAAAACTGAGACCTCCAGGAGGAAATACTGTGGAATAGTGTGACCGTTTCAGTGTAAACTCTGATGCCTTAATACCAGGTGGTAGTTACTGACAATCATAAGCACGACCACTGTGCAGGTGATGGAACAGAAGAATAGTATGCAACGTGCTTCTTTCAAAGCTTGAGTAAATAAGATGTTAAGCCTTAATTTAATGCTTGGGGAATAACAGCTGAAATACTTGTTTTTAGGTGAATATTAGCAAGTTTGAATTCATTTTTATCATAACATGTACTATTTGGATAATATGTAGATGAATGAAAGAAATGAACTCTCACATGAAACAGCCAAATGCCTAAAGCAGGCACCGAATTCAAGCATCACATCTTTCCTGTTCTCTAAATAGCTATTTACTCTCTGTGGTTTTCTATTAGTAAGAAAAACACTTCTACTTACAGTACGGAAGTGAGGCTACACGAGCAGCGATGTCCTATATAGACGCCACAGATGGTAAAAAGGGATATTATGTAGATAAGTATATTCTGATGTTTGTTATGAGACCCAAATTTCTGATGGACAAGTGCATAATTACAGCCATTACAGCGGGAGAAAACAGCAGTGGGTGTGAGGTTGCCCACAGGCGCACACCGTGTGTCAGTGCTGTATTTAACAGGTAGGGCTGGCTCAGACTGTTCGCTCTTTTGACTGAAATGACAACATGACAAATTTAACTTTGTGGGTTTGGGCTTTTTTTTACAGTGTTTAATAACCGTTAGTTTTACAAGTATCAGAGTGTTTTGAGTCTTTGCCGAAAAGGAAGGTTAAGGGAAGGACAGGTGATGAACGAGAGCATGAAGTGTGACATGTCTTACTCATAGCCACTACATCGCAGACTGTTTCTCATTTAGCAGTTTTCCTTCTCTTTTCTAGGCTGCGGTAAGTAACCAGTCAGATAATAAAAGCAGCAGCAGCAGCAGCAAAACAAGCACACTGCAGAAATCTACAACTCAAGAAGGGGAGAAGAAGATTGAGACTGCTGTGTCAAGACTAGAAAGAAGGGAGCAGCTAAAAAAGTCGAACACCCTTCCAACTTCTGTGACAGGTACAGTGACAGACTCAGATTTACTCTAGGAATAATGCACATCAGAAATGGTACTGCATGTTTTTGAGAAAGTGAATGAACATTTTTTTTCCCTCTCATATATCCCCTAGAATTACAAATGCATTTGCTTTCAGCATGGAACACCACAACTTGTCCCAGTTTCATGTGCTGGCCATTACACTGGAAGTATGTAATTTTAACAGGTATTTTTTTACCAGGTTCCCCAGGTTATCAAGGCGCACCGCTGCATTTCCTAGTTGAAGTTAAAAAAATTAGGCTATCTCCCCAACTCATATCCAGCAGTATTTTTGGAACATGACTAATGCACATTAGAGGGATTTGATTTACTGTAAATGGCAATTGCGGTAATGGTTCCCCTCCAGGTTGGGGGTTAGCACGGAGTGGGGATGATAAACCTAACTTCTACAAAGTGTATTTGAGTAGGAAATGAAGCATATCGTATTCCTGCACCTCCCAGTTTGCCAAGAAGAAATACTCACCCCAGAATATTTGGAATGAGTAATCTCGTTTCATTCAAAAATGCAAAAACTAACCAATTCAGTTGAAGGTAGTGTCACTTTGAATTTAGGACTTCTCCCTCCCAGTCAAGTATTTGGTATGGAAGGTTGGAACCAGAACCTACTCCTTTGTCACTTCTTTTAACCTGAAACAATTATATATGCAAAAGGCTTCCCCAAAGGGCATAATATTTGGAGTGGTGTGATTGTTGAAACAGAGACTTGCTGAATATTTCCCTAGCCAGCATCAGTCCTAGGCAAAAGTTTTTGTAGAAGAGTACAGATAGGCGTCAAAGAATCCTTTGTACAAGTAGCACAGTAAATAGCGTAGGCTTTTTTGAAAGTAAAGATTCAGCTGATATGTGGATTGTCAGCACCACTCCAAGCCAAGAATTACAGAATGCAACTGTTGAAAGCAATGAGGTAATGAACTTATCTGATCTGTAATAGCAAAGACTAAACCAGTGCTACTCCTGCGTTACAGACTGGTCCAAGCTGAACAACCTCCTGCATGCCCGTCCTCCATTGGCTCAGCAGCTGCATACCGGTGCAGCTATCCCTGAGAACTTCCCTTGCAACATCTTGGGTTGGACTAGATGATCTTTAAAGGTCCCTTCCAACCCAAAGCATTCCAAGATCTCACACAGATTGCCCCAAACTTCCATGCTCCCCGTTAACCTGCTGCCAGTGTCCAAACTGGTTTTGGAGGGGGGGCAGCTGGAGCAGCTTTGCAGCGCTCCTACACCAGGACCCTAGTGCAGCCCTACCCTGAAAGGTTCAGTAGTGTGATTTTATGCTGTACGTGGTCAATTCTAGCAAAAATCAGACTCTAGCACAATAGATGATGCCAAATTAGATCAAAGAAGGGCCTTGGTTGGTCTGCCTGCACTAGAATGAGTTTCAGGAGGAAACTCAGGAGGAATTACCAATTTTGCATCACCTAACATGAAAGCACAGACCTGTGCAGGCCCTAAAGGAAATGGTGACTGGATTTCCATGTGATTACTGGCTTCTTTATTATGGATGACGACACTGCTTTGGGTTCCCCACAATGAGGAGAGCATTTAAGGCAGAAGACCAGGCTCTAGAACATGTTTAAAATGAAAGTGCTGAGTCCTCCTCTAAGGACATTTAAAAAACTTAAGAAGTTGGTATATTTCAGACTTGCACTTGAGTTTTGTACAACAGGAACTGGTAAGAGGGTGTAACCTTTAAAATGGCATAAATTAACATAACCTTTTAAATAATTAGCTTTTCAAAGCATCTGTCTACAGCGATAGCTGCTACTACTGTTCATTTACTTATAGCTAAAAATACCTGATTAAAGATGTATTAAAAAGAAACAATTTTTGCCATCCATGCAATTTTAAAGCTTTTTAAATCATTCAAAACCTGAAAATGAAATGCAACTAGAAGTAACTTAGACTGAGTATGAACGTTTAACAAAAAAAGCTTTTTGGCTCATAAAAACTAAAACACGTAAAGGGGAATTAGTCAGCAGTTATTCTGTAACTAAGACTTCTGGAGTTACTCCACAGGCTTCAGACAGGACTAGTTTCTATCCAGGCTGCCTTCAAGGGCATTCACTGTCTCAGAATTAAACAATCTTCCCACCTGACTTCTACAATGTACTTCTACAGTTCTGCTCTGTAAAGTTGCTTGTTAGAAATCAGTTGCTTTTTCAACACATTTTTGTGCTGAGGCAGCTGTTTGTGTTAAATACACTGTTTTAAAGAAAATGTGACAAACAGCTATTGGAGAAACTGGTTCATTTCTTCTTCAGCGTAGTCTCACGGGAGTGGTTAACTGAGGCAGAAAGCTACAGAACTACTTTCTTCTCTGTGCTTATTTAAGAACTCTGATCTGAAGAGGCAAACTAAACCCTACTAAATACAGCTGGGTTACACGCGTTCAACAGCTGCATTGCCAGAGAGAAAAAAAAATCCAGCTTTATTCCCCATTGTTTGCTACATTGCAGGTGTAATTAAAATAGTTTATGTAAAGACGACAACTGGCAAATTGGAAATGTTTTATCTGGATCTCAGAGAGACTGAAAATTTTGTTCCTGTTTTTGTGAGTTACATTACTTGAAGTCACCTCTGAAAAAGGAAACTCGGCTCCTCCTAACTTACATGTAAACACAGTAAAAAGATTTAACTAAAACGGTTGGAAATAAATATGAAGTGTTGTATCAGAACATCTTCACAGAAAGGAAGCGACATCTCTAGAATCCTGCAACAAAGTTCAGGGTTCAACTAATGTTTTTTTTTCTCTTCCCCTCCCCACACCACCACAACCAGTGGAAATTTCAGATTCTGTCCCATCAACCCCACTGGCAAAGGAGGTGGCCAAGAGATTCTCTACGCCCGATGCTAACCCTGTGTCAACGGAACCAGCCTGGCTTGCGTTAGCCAAGAGGAAAGCAAAAGCCTGGAGTGACTGTCCGCAGATCATAAAGTAAACTGTAAAATTACATCTCCATATTGCTATTAATTGCTTTCTTTTTATTTATTCAGCTTTTTACATGACAAAACTGAAAATGCATGTACTGAAGGACTGAAAACTGAACTGATTACCATTTTGCTCTAGCTCACTGTAAAGTCTACTCAAATCATATACTCCATTGCTTCGACAAATAGCTAAATGAGGTCTTGGCAAAAATTTCAGAGCCAGACTCTCCCAAAAATTTAAGAATGCTCAGATACTGGATGTAAATTTTAGTGAGCATCATAAAAAGGACCAGAACTTTAGTTCAGAAGCTCCTTAAGTTCTGTGAGTATTCGGTTCTGGAATTTTAGATCTCTACACTTAAGTGGAGATCTCAGAAATTATTTTTCAACATTCCATTGTTGAAAATGAAGGCAAGATGCATGTTCCCTTGTCTTATTCCTAAATTTTTTTAAGTGTTAAACTGTATGAACTGCCAGTTCTACCTGTTATTTGAAAGCTTCTTCCCCAATGAAGTCTTTCGGGAGAGATCTTTCCACCTGCAAATGATAAGTAGAAAGACTGTACCATCCAAATGCTGAGGTAATTTCTTTCATCATAGGATTAACACACTATGTCTATGTTCCCTCGCTCCAAGGAAGAAAACAGTTCATCTTGCTTAACAAAAAAAGTTGTTTAAACAGAAGTCAGAAAGTCTTCAGAAAGAAGCCAGGGAGTCAGTGTTTCTTCAAGTCATTCAAGTGCATCACTCTTTGGGCTTGGCCATATTCAAGATGCTTGGAGACAGTGATTGCAGATTACAACTTTAAATCAGTCAACTGGACCTAAAATAAGCAAAACTATTTCTGTGCTCATGTAGCTGTAGAATTAGTCTCAGTAAGTTCCCACAGAAATAAGACTTGCAGAACTGAAGTTAACTGAGAACTGAAAGCTAAGTCAGTGAGAGTCTCAAGAGTTTTAACTCTGCACTCTTCATGACTTTACTCCGCGTGCAACTTCAGGTAGTTCAGATAACTTCCTGTACTTTGACCAGTGCAGCCAGAACACTTCAGAAAGAAGTTTACTCACCCCATCTCAGGTATCTGCTGTGGCAATTGAACACTTTATTACTTCTTGTAACTAAAATAGAAATGTTCACCCCCTCCCTCTTACAAAAAGGATAAAGTCCATAACGTAATAAAATTTTTACTGTCCTCAACACCCCACAGAAATAGCTAGGTCTACATTTTAAAAAGTCACCCTAGTAAATAAACCTGTAACACACTCAAGCTTGTCTTACAAGGAAGTCTGTAACAAATCTGAATGTCTCCTCCTTATAACCATAAGGCTCAAAGGAACCTTTAAGCCTACACCATCATAAAGGGAGACATTTTCATGAGAAGACACTGCATCATTATAGAATAATACCACATATGGTTCATGGAAGTATTTTAGCCAAACTGCTGTATGCAGCATGAGTAGCAGCACTTTAAATTATGCAGAAAACAGAATGAAACCCGCCATATCCTCCCGTTGCAAGAATCAAAAAGGGCCTGTCAGTAAAAGCCATTATTTGAATACACCATTTCCCACCAAACAGAAAACAGCGGTTCTGTATCATGGTTACAGTAGCACAAACACAACAGACATGTTAGATTGAATAAATGTGCAGCAGCAAGATGGGTTTCTTGGGTCTCTTAAGCCATCAGTTTTGTATTTAAATCCAGAATCTCTAAAGTAACTTTTTACCCTTAATATAAGTATGTAAAATGGTTTCTACAGAGATGGGGCAATGATGCTCTCAAATGCTTGGGGGGTGGGGTGGGGGGTGGGGAAACAACAATCCAAAACCAAAAACACCCACTTAACAAACACCTTCAAAGACAAATCTCTGTGAGCTTATCTGAAGAATTGGGCCCATAATTATTTTTGCTCTGCTAGCACCATGAATTAGTGCTTCTTAAGTTAAATTTGCACTTTTTCTGAGTTTATAAGCCTGCAGTATGTATTTGTAATTACAAGAACTAAACTGCCTGAAATCCAGCTTTATGATTATTTCCTGGGAGAAGGAGCCAGGCAGAAATACAGAGAAGGTGAAGTAAATCGGGATTAAAGAATTGAAGATAGTGGTATTCTGAAAAGCATAGCAAAATTAGGTGCTATTGTGCATGACATAAGGATGCAATTTTCCAATACAGTACATTTATAGCACATAGAATAGAGCTTTCATTAAGGATTGTCTTAATCTAAAGCTTCAAAGCAGAGGTTTTTTTTCAACCATAAAGGTATCTAGTGTAATAATGGAAACTGTATTATGTACAGTATTTGGTGGAAACATTTCTAAAGTGTACATGTTCAACAGTGACATTTCATGTTAAATTAACAAAAATTTGCACTAAATACCAATGAAGTGTGACTTTGCTTTAGCTTTGTTGCAACCATTTCTGATAGTGTTGGAAATGTGTAAAAATAGAACCAAAACATTACTACCGAGTTTAAATCAGCAAAAATGTTTTGAGAACCGAACAAACCACTATGTAGTATATTGTCTCAATTTTTTGTAACTTATACACACAAAATACCATTTCTTCTGACAAGGTTATATACGATTAACCTCTATGTTCATATAGTAATGTATAAAAGCTGTAAGATGTATAATTGTGGGGTATTTGTTGTGTACTTTTTTAATTTTTCAAATGTTTTAAAGTGCAATTGTTTATTATACTAATGTCATTTTAATTCTTATTAAACTATAACCCAGTCAAAATTATCTAACCAATGATGTATGGATTCTGTGCCTCCTTTTGCTAACCATGTAGTTCAGGTTTGCTTTATAAATAGAACTTTTTACAGTGCTACAAGTGTCTTGGCTGTGCATGTCTGCTAACGATAAAATGGAGAAGCCAGACGTGATGAAGCAACACAGCCAGCGCGACTTCTACTTTTAATTTGAGATGTTAGAATTCAAAGTAGATGGCTCATCAGAGACAGTGAGATAATAGTTTCTACTATAGTTCTTTTAGAAGGCTCATAATCAGAAAGATGCTCTCTGTTAAGTGTACTTTTGTCACCGCAAATACTTGACTCACATTACTAAGACCACTGGTCATTCCTTTTAAGGCGTTAAAGACAACCAAACCCCAAATTTACACAGCCCTTTATTAATAGTTCTCTGTAAAGCTGCTGTAAAGAGCATTCATTCAAATCTCTTAAAAATTATTTGACAATGGTTGATTTGAGCAGTGCACAATTCATCTTGGAACTCATACTGTACCAGTCACTGAAATTTAATAAATATATACATGTAAGTATATTCTCCACTGTAGAATACAAGACGTAACTCCTACTGACTTCAACAGAGTTTAAGTGTATGCTTGGCTGAATTGAAGCCACGGAAGGCCTAGGCTCACAGAAGATGAACTATTCAGTTTATACGAAGTATGGTAAACAGGTCACCGCTACCAGGTATATGCAATGCAGGCTATGCCTTCAGAAATCAAGTTAAAAGACTCAAAAAAGGACTTGGGTTACCTTGCCACAGCATAGAAACCTCATCATACTAGACAAACACCGGTGCGATGCATGGAAGAGTCAGTCACAGGCTAGGAAGGATCCCGAGAGCACAGGCTAGGCTGGAGATAGGGATGTAATTCCAAGCTGCAGAGAGTATGGCACATTACCACAGTTTCTTCCAATCCTGCAAGTGTTTGAAGCCAAACTACTGACTTTCATTTTCTTACTACACAGGTCAAAGCACAACATGCAAATCCAATCCATTTGAAACATGTTCTTTCATGAATTGGAGCTGGGAAATGCGGGAGGGACAGTGAAACTTCTGGCTGGGTGCTGAGCAGCCATCCTTCAATCAGTACAGCAAGCCAAGAAACATCACTTTACCTACTCTGGATACTGCATGGTGCAAAATGCTACCCAAGAAGTCAGCAAAGAGCACCTCTTGCCTACAGTAAAACAGGTGGAGAGCACCTGTGAGTTCTTAATTTACAAATGTAAACAATAAAAAGGAAGGAGCCTAACATCTTAGCTGTTCTTTTTTTCCTGTATGTACAAATCTAAGCAATAAACATAATCATTTCTACAGCCAACAACAAGCTTTGTTCCCCATACTACAGGGGAAGAGAAAACCTCTCCTGGAAGCTTCTCTACTCCTTCTGGTGTTCCACTCTTGGCATTCAGGATCCACACGTTGCCATCTGTAGATACTGCTGCCAAAAGAATTTTGTTCTTCAAGTCAGTACTTTGGAAAACAAATGGTGTTCCATATACACTTGAAGTGGCTTCAAATTTCCACAGTAAATTACCCTCCATGTTACAAGAGTAGATAAAGCAATCATGGGAGCCAAAAAATACTTCTTGCTTAGTTAAACTTGAGATGCATGGAGATGAAAACACCGGTCCATTAGAGGAAAACTGCCAAACCTACAGAAAGAACACAACCACCCTTTATCAAAGGTTGTTCACATTATCAGTTTGATGGCAACTGTAATTTTTTAATAGACTAGTTGTTGACAGGAGAGCATTTTATTTCAAGAGCATACTAGGTTACAGAGAGGGCTGGTAAATAGTTGTCTAATTACACACAGCGTAAGTGATAAAAGGCTCATAAAACAGACGTGCAAGAGTCACTACCTTCTGTGAGGCCCATGTAAAGATGGCCAACTTGGGAAAAGAATATTTTTGTGCTGCTGCATCACAATTAGTAATGAACTTCGAGAATTCTGTTGCAAAAAATGCCATTCTTTGCCAAAAAGGCAAATATTCCTTTTGTAATATAGATTTCTTCTGCTTTTGCTAATGATGTACAGATCCCTCCTCTGCAAGCACACAGAGAGCACGCATGGGCTAACATGTATTTTATAATCAGAAAAGGCTTAGGAATTGCCATGTACACTGCATCTCAGGCAAACAAACAGAAACGGTGTCAGTTGTTTTAACACCAGATACAAATCACATTAATCTCTGAGGGACTAAAAAAAAATACTCTCATTTAACTCAGTGTCAAGGCTGACACATATTTTGCCATAATTATGCTTTGGCACATCTCTGCTGTGACATCAGTATTTTTTGATAAATGCATAAACATTCTAAGAAACCTTTACTTCTAAATAGCCACCATCTTACAGAAGAGATGGCTTTAAACATGCCTGAGAAACTCCAAAAACAAAACCATGCCTTTTCATTTGCTGATAGTACTCTTGACCATTTACTTTGGGTGTAAGCTCTGAACTAGAAATTCTGTCACTGTATCAAGGAAATTGAGAGTTTGCAGTTTTGCCATGAACTGCACGGAATACCCAAAAAGTTTTTCTACTTTCTCCTCTCTGTAACAATGAACAGACACTTCTATTTGGTTCACAAAAAGGTATACGTTAATCATTAAACCTCAGAAAACAGTATTAATAATGCATCTTATTTAGGGTTTTGAGAGGAACATAAAAAACCCAACACCACCACTTTTACCTTTTCTCCAGAATGAGTGTGACAATATAAGCTTCCATCCACACACCCAACAAAAACATACTTCTCATTGCAGTGAGGAGAGGAGAACAGTGGTTTTCCCAGGAAGCTTTTCCATATCTTATTCCCCGTCGCCTGTAAATGGCAGCATGAAATATTTTTTTATTCCATTCCCAGCTCCTCAGTATATGATGAGGACCAATGAAGGAGAGGATGTCTTGAAAGCAAGTCATATTGATTATGTCATAAACTATAAATACTGCAGGAAATGCTGCAACCCACAACCTATGATTGTCACAATAAGCTCCTAACATAGCCTGCACATTCCTATTTTTATAAATAATTACTTGAAGTTCCAGCTGGGTTTCTCAACTACCTGTTACTCAGTATTACGGAAAAAAAAAATCAGTTTTTTTCTTAACCACAACCCACTAGAGCTGCAAAACCATACACTGGTTTTAGATAACAGTAGGTGGGGTATTACTGAGGAAACTTGTAGTGGGTGGGAGGTAAAGATGGGTAGGATTGATGCTGTGGGTTTTGTGAGTAAAAAACCTGAGCAGCTGCTCCAAGTGTGTTATTTTTATCAGGCAGGACCGGCCATAAGCCAAAAATGCCTCACAAAACCATGAAATTGCTCCACATCTATCAAGAATGCCATTTTCCCAGTGCAGAGAACTGAAGAGCAGTCCAAGATTAAGAGGAACCGCTCTTTAAATGACTACGGGGAGGGAAGCAATAAGAGGAATGGGGTTTCTTTCTCTATTCTGTTCTGATCTCAGTAAGTTCTGTGTATATTTTTTTCTAATCCTACTGTCAAAGGGAGGGAGGGGAAAAAATACCTACACACATGCTCTCACTCACTACTTTAACTGATAAGGTAGCATATGGGAATGAGAAGACACTGATGCCAACTTTGGCCTACAGTCAGCATGTAAATTTAAGCAAGTCACTTCAGTCCTCTTCATCACCAGACAGCTTTCTGAAATACAGCAGTTATTATGGTATAGTAACTTGTGTATAGTAACAAGGCCCTCAAGTGAAAAATATCTTATGGTAACATGTAAGCATCTAGTTCCTTTCATCAGAAAAGTGATCTTAACTTCAGAAATGCATTTTGGTTTCATTTAAATTTGAGATTGGGATCAAAGACAAGTAAGCAAAGGTACATACTGGATTTACAGCCAATAGTAGTCCTCCTAGTGTAGCAACATAAAGATGATGCAGAAAAGAACTTAGACAAGGAGATGAAAACACAGCTCCACCTTCGCAATGTAACTTCCATATACATGCCTTTTTCTGTAAGCACAAGAAAAAAGATCAAAATTTCTTCTATTGGAGTTAAAACTCATCATGTTTACAAAGGCCTTTGAATGTCAAAGCTTACTAAACACTGCATTTACTCAGCAAATACTAGTTAAGAAGTGAAGATATAATCTACGTGCTATTATAGCAACACATATGCCATTGGTACTTTCTCTTCCGATCGATACAAGAAATTCAGCTAATGAAGAGGTGGTGTCTGCCCCTCTTATTTTCCATCTCCCTTCATCTACTCTTTTAGAATGTAATATTCTCTCTCCACCACTAAGCCACCGTTTTATTTCTAGCTGGGCACCCTATTCTGAAACACCCACAAAGAATTTAATAACTAAGGAATTCAAGGAACTTAATAACTTTCAATCTGGACTAGTAGCATAAGAACTGCAGCTGACACCACTAGAACTATTTACCACCACATAATCCTAACCCCACTTCAAGCAGGCCTAACTATCTGAAAAGAGTAAATGTGGGCTCCTGAGAATACTAACACCAGTAGAGCTTCACCTGTGTACTAAAGATAGGGTCTAAGTTGGATATTTGTTCTTGTATACATAAGTTAGCATTCTTACGTAAATATCCAAAGCATACACATGTTGGTCATGTGATCCTATGTAGACTAGTCCACTGGAAGGATCTACAACTCCAGAGCTTTTCACAGTATCTTCTGTGGCAAAAGTCCAGTGTATTTCTCCATCACTGCTTTGAAGCACATACACTAAGCCATCATAACAACCTGTATGAAATAAAATACAACAGGGGAAAAAAGGATAATGAAGATTTGTTTTTATGCTGTGATTTATGCTGCTATCTGCATCACTGCTGGAAAGAAAGAAGATGACTCATGAAGTACAGTTTCAAAACATTTTCCAAAGCTCCTCCTCTTCTTTTAGCTCAAAGTCTTTGCTGATAGTTCATACATTCAAAGATGATTGCTCTGTGTGTTCTTTCCAGGTTACATTTAGAATATACTTATTTCATTGCCTTTCTATGAAATTTTACAGTAATAATATTAGAAGACATGGAGAGTTGCTGAAAAGGGAGAATAAGAATGTTTTTTAATTACCTCTTTCCCTAGTTTTCCTTTCTGAAAATAAAGATGCTGAAAGAAAAAAGTCTGTATGTTTTCTAATAAAAACTGTAGTTCTAGAAATGCCTTCAGTTTAAATGAAACATTCAATTTTGTGATCAGAGTAAACAGCAATCAAAATACTAAAAAAAGGATGGTAACATTAGCTTTGCATAAAAAAACATCACCACCTGGACATCTGTGCTTAACCAGTGATATATATATATTAGCTGAAAAGGTAAGCAATAGATGAATAATGGCAACTCCATTGACAATGGATATGACAAAACCAAAAAACTGTCCAAAAACGTTCTTTACACTTCCAAGAAGAGGAGTCAAACAAGATAATTACTCTGTGAAAAATCAGGCTCTATGTGCTAATTTCTACCTCTCTCAATTTTTAAAGACATTTTAAGACTGTATCACCTTTCCATACTTTAAAAAAAAAACAGTTTAAAGGTCACACCTCAATCAACCACTACAAAGAATATGTACCCATTGACTATTCCTTAAGAAGGCCTTACTTAGTCTCATTAATAAACTGGCATATAATAAACCACAAGTGTATAAGTAATATGAGCTCCATCACTGGTTATTACGAAACTTAAACTACTACTTCCTTCTGTTTCTATTTTACAATAAATTAGTTCTGAAGCCAATATGGAAGTTTATAGGTAAGCGTAGAGGGAGGGCATTCAGAGGTAAGATATAAGATGCTTTGTCATTCATCTTGCATTTAGCAGAAAAAATAATTGAAAATGGGGCCTAAAACAAAAGACGTACCGACAACGATGAAATTGCCACACTTCGATACGCAGGCAGAAGATTCAATGCGATCTCCGAGGTTCTTCTCCCACTTTATTTCTCCCAAATCTAGATCAATCGCCTGCATTACATGAGAGTGAGAGCCAACGTATACAGATGCAGAAACCTCTTCTTTAGATGGTATTATAACCAGCGGTGATGCATCAACACATTTTCTTGTATTTGACTTCCATCTTATGCATAATGCCAGCTCTGCCATTGTTACATGATTACATTCTGCATGGATCTGCTGTACAGAGCAACAGTCAATTTTATTTGCCTTGTTCGTAACTGTTAAAATTCTGTTCTCCATTCCATACCCTTGTACGTGGCTCTTCATTATGCTTGGAGTCACTAAATGCAGAAAGGATGGTTGCTGTGGCAGTTCCACTCCTACCTGTACTGTATTATTGGTTTGCATATAAGACTTGGTGAAATTCATAGAAAAAAAATTATTTCCTCTGCTTAGTGCAATAAATGAAGTTAACCCTGAAGCAACCTCAAGACCTCTTTCAGATTTCAGTTTAATATATTTTCCATGGAAGTCCTCTCCGCTGTTTCCACTTAATTTTCTTTTTACAACATTGTCATAATTCATTAATTGGTCTTCATCTGGAAACAGAATCTTAAGAATATGTCTATAAACCTCTTCAATTGAGCGGCTGAGAATAACTTCAAGGAGTCCAGGCACAGGTTTGCCTACTAGCACCTCGATTTCATCACAAAATCGTAGAGCCTTTAAGGAGTCTCCACCACTGTACAGAAATACTGCATCTTTAGAAATTCCAGTGGAATCACCTGGGAGACCCAGAACAGACTAGAGGAAAGAAGGAAAGAGGTAACAGTCCATGGGTGTTACACTACATCACACACACAAAAATTCAAGTTGGGTAAAATCCACCTGAATACCCAGAAGTCCCACTAAAAAAATCAAAGACTGAGAGAACGTGCTACTCTGCAAAAAATCACTTGAAACATATTAGCGCCAAGAGAGATAGCGATGGATCAAGAGTTAGGGAGGAACCAGGAAACAGGGAGATGCTAGTTCTGTACTACAAAATGTTTTGGTCAATTCCAATTCTGCAGTCTAAGAAATTAAAGCAAATTGTGCTATATTTTTATTGGCCATTTTCAATCTCAATACCATTTATCAATGACAACTTCCCAGATAAAACATTGATGCCTTTTGATAAATTGGTTTAGGTGCTTTATTTTATTAATAAAACTTATACAAACTGCTGTCTTTTACTTCTGAATTAGTTAAGTAACCTCCTCATCTACCTACTTTTGAAGCTACAGCCCCTTCAATTCCTGACGGATTTTGGATTTGGCATTGTTACTACAACAAACAGCAATTACGACCTCTCCTCTCGCTGCTCTCACTGCTCTCCCTGCTTGTTAAGTCTGGGTATGAAGCTCAAATCCTCTGGTTTTTGAAGCCGCTTTCTGCTGTCCACAATGGGTCTAGGGCACATCTCATCCCCTTGGGTTATCATTTCTACAGCAACCAATACAGTAAGTATCAGCACAGGCAAACTGTGTTACTAATTTCATGGCATTCACTTATTCAAGTCCTAGCCACAGCAAGTCCAGCTTTCAGGTGAAACTTGGAAGTCTGTCTTTGGGGAAAAAAAAAAAAAGGTAATGCTGTTTGGCATCATGTTTCAGTACCTTGAAAAACAAGCCTTTAGCAGGGAAATTTAGAAACAATACAAACAGTCTACGAGCCAATTACAAAACTGGGCCATCTATTTAAAAAAAGACGCTTCAATTCATAATTATATTTAGAAATAAGAAACTCTACTAACACAGTAGCTATTTTGTACAAAGTTCCCATGTGCCAGTTCCCTGTTTCCCTTTGGGATACCTTCCTTGGCATGTGAAGCAGCATTCAAAAAGCTACTGACAGGTTACGTCCTTCCTATGCTAATTGCTTATACCTCGTAGCCTGCAGTTTTATCTGGTAGAGAAATATAAATGACTCCCTCTTGGCCACTGCAGAACGACTGTATTTAAATATTAACTGAACAGAAAGAGCTTTACTGCTTAAACCTATAGGCAGCTAGAATGTTCTGGTTGCATTAGTCATACTTCTTAAAACTGTTTAATTCCTGACACATGTATAATGATCCACTTGCAAAGATAAAAAGGCAGCTCAAAATACTACCTTCCATAAATACTGCAATCTTTCCCACAATTCCTCTGCGCCACTCAGCTTACTGTCACGCCTTCTGGAGTTTAGACGGTTCTGGTAAATCTTGTTCAGTTCAGATATATCAACTTTGCCTTTGTAGAAAATAAAGTACGATTTTTTTCATTGCTCTTTTAGCAGTTATACTTCCAAAACTTGCTCTGCCCTAATAGTCACTTTATTCTGGTACACACTTCCTTATTTATACTCAACTGCACCTATGTTTTTTTTTACCCAGTCAATCAACTACACAGAACCCAGTAAGACTGAAAATTTACCCTAGCCTCCCACAGAATCCCACCTGCAAGACCTTATGTTTCCCCAGCTGAAGTCAGGGTTCTGCTACAGACTGCAACAAGAATAACTGAGAAAAGAAAGGTGCAGCGTTAATAGTAAATTGATTTTACCACTACTCTGAGTCTTGAATGAAACATTATCAAGCAAGCATAATACATGGTCATGATTTCCTATTAGGAGTTAGTTATCTAATCTACATATTTAAAAAGCATGAATCAGGTACTGGATTTTGGTCAATACAGAAATAAAATTAAAAAAAGAAATAGAGACCATTAAAATAAGTGGCAAGAGTACTTAATAGTTTCATTTACCATGTGATGTTAAAGGCAAAGCTTTAATCAACACCAGCTCATCAGGGACTGCATGAGCTGGTAGATGCTTCTGGAGTTCATTAAGTGTTTCTCTCTCTTCTAAATCACCTTTGGATACAACAAACAGGATAAGTTTTTCCTGCTGATACCAGGTCACTGCACAAGCTTCTACCTGACAAAGATCTTCTGCAGCCTGTAATTAAAAAACATTAGTCTTGCTTTGAAATGCTGTTCATCAGTAGAGTAACAGGAGTAAAACTCACAATTTAAAGAACACCACATTAAAAATCTGTATTTGTCTCGCATTCCTACATACCATCCTATGAAACACCTTCTCTTATAGATTAAGTTTGTACTTCTCCACAAAAAATGAACTCAGAGATAGAGGTATTGTTTGCTTAAATGTCATGAATGAGATATAATCCATGAGTCTGACATTCAATCCTGTAGAACAATCACTATACAAGCATTGCAGAGCAATGCTCAGTATTTTTCAGATGTTCATACAGTTCTCAATTTGCTGGAAGAAACCATTCAATAAAACAGACTTCCAAGAACTCAGAACCAAACTCCTCCCTAAATTATGTGACTAGATTTTTGATAATACACCCTCCCAATTTCTTTTAGACTCCTAAAGGTCACGTGAAAATGAGTAAATACCCATTTCTGATTATAATGATGTGTTCCTTATCCCTGCTTTTTTATGCTGGCATACTTCACACACTGGATATTATACTACCTGCTGCAAACATTCAATATTAAAACGTTTGCCATGACGTTTAATCTGATTGTCTTTCCGACCCACGAAGAACAACTTTGCGTTCTGCACTCTTACAAAATCCCCTGTTTCCCTCATTGTATCCAGGGGTACAGTTATTTCATCATCTAGAAAGCAGATTCGTTCTTCACCACCTACACAGAAAAGATCATGGTCATATATATTAAATGGCTAACTGTAAATTAAAATTATAAAGAGTATTTTATCAAAATCTCCTAAACGCTAACAAGCATTATAAGAAGTACTAAAAGATTACTATCTATGTCTAAACTTCTGCAATGTACGAGTTGGGCGATGCAGTTAATTGAGTCACTACACAGAAATTACTTCAACCGAGAACAGGAGCAGGAAAAAAAGTCAATATAATAAGAGCACAGTCTGCAGATATATTGATGGTAATTTCCTGTTTGTCATTCCAACAACCTAAAATACTATCAGAAGGTTCTCAGGCCAATGGGAACTTAAAATGTTATATTAATCTGTATATCAGAGGCAGACACCAAGTAAAATAATAAACATATTATTAAAACTCAATTAAGGAAAGTATCTTAGAAGAGTAAGAAATATTAAATAACCTATAAATACTTGTCCCTCGCCTTCCAGAACTGCAGAACCGTTGGTATCTCTGACCTCAACTTTTGTTCCAAGGAGCGGTGATCCCAAAGGTATAGGGAAATCAGTTCTAAATACATTAAAGAGAGAAATATTTAAAACCTTTCCCTTCTGAAACAAAAACAACTATTCCAGAAATGAGTTAGCACACAGTCTTTTAAAGGATTGGTATTAGAGAAAAAGTACATGCTTGGGGCTTCTGTCTACAAATGTTTCCTCTTTAAAAAAAAAAATCTCAATTTGTTCAGAATTAAAAACCTCGTCAATGTGCATGGATTTCATTAGCACATACCAAAAAAACACAGAATGATAGAAAATAAGGCTTGAATGGACCTTGAAATACTGAGAGTACCCCGAGAGTTTCAGTCAGTTTTTAAGTCCCCCAGGTTGAAACCCCCATCAAGCTCAACCAGTTTAAACACACTGAACTTCCTTCTAATTCATTCTTTCCCTGTCCTAACTAGTTTGAGCTTTTACTCTATTTTATTACTGATATTGTGACTGCAAGTGCAGTTGACTCTTTCAGAAAAGACTGAAATAACAGAAACTAATTTCAGTGACATGTATCTATTATAGACCTCTTTTGAGCTGCAGACCAACTCCTTGCTTTCCCTTCATTTGCTAGCCTCTTCAAGCACTTGCAGAACCTCATTTATTGAGCACATTTCTGAGTGGGAGTAGAAAATAATATATTTTATTCGGTAAAGCAAAATTTAAAAATCAAAGTAACTTTAAATAACTTTGGTAATATATGAAGTTAGGCATCGGTTCCAGTTCAATTTCTGTCAAAGTATCATACTTTAACCTAACAGTTCTTCTTCCACTCCTGTTATTTAGGCTGTTGAAACTTCTTTTCTCTGATCAGTCAACAAATTCTTTGTCTCAAGTTGACAAAAAAGCACTCAAATATTGTAAAATATGTATTTCTGCCAAGTGAGAATCTTCTCATTTTTCTTCCTCTGGTCAGCTTCAAAATATAATTACTTGACAAACAGGTACAGAAAAGCATCCCAGACATTCAGTGTGTCTGCCCCATACCATGGGGAAGTCCCCACATAAAAACAAAACCAAGAGTAGAATGTAACACTGCCAGATAAAACCCCAAGATTCCTACATATACCATAGAACAGCAAAAATAAAACACAAATGGCACCTCATTTGGACATTATTATTAAGAGACTTGAGATTAGACATTTAATTTTGTCAAATTTATCTAAAAAACAGAGGGGTGCAGACCATTTGACGCGCTACCTTTGTGCTGATTTTTTTAATTTTCTAGTGTTCTCTAGAAACTCTGCCAGTTTTCATCATTCATCTAGCAAAAATAAAAGCCCACTGTGCTCCAACTGTCCTACCAACACTAAGAAACAAAGAAGACAAAATGGTCTGTCCTGGTTTTGTTCTATTAGGGTTGCTTACTGCAAAGGAACCCTAATTCCCTTTGCAACAAGGCTTAGAGGGAACAGGCTCTGAGATGAAGAGGGGGCGATAACAGTTGGAGACTGTAAAAACTTCCATCATTCCAACCGCGCCTGAGTTAGCACTGAAGAACAACACATTATCTCTGGAGCACAGAAACTTCTGAATAGAAGAAACTGTTTCACTGAGGAGAAGGTAATGTCTGAATTTGGAGAAACTAGAATGAAAATGAGTTTTGCATGATAATTTAATAACACTTTATGACCATCCACTGTTTTCAGTCTTTAAGGGTTTAAGTACCAGGTTAATGTATCACATCATTAGTCCAAAACATCCCATTTCATAGGATGCTTCTAACTCAAGTCACATGTATAATTATCATGCCAGGGAATAATTTCCCATTTCAGAGGGCAAATGAAACACTGAGCTAACTGGAAGTACCTTTCATGACCTTGATACTCCTGCAACTCTCTTTATAAAATACAATGAAAAAAAAAAACCTCAGTAATTCAGTGGAAATGGCAGAGTGCTAAATGATGAAAAGCAAGCACTTCTAAAAGTCCAAGTAAAATTACTGTGAGACCCTGGGTGAGCCACTTTGGACAAATTTCTGTCATCCATGCTAGTCAAGTAATATCAGTGGGATCATTTGCTGAATAGTATATTATCTGATATTAGAAAAAACCCAGTACCTAGTCTCCACTAAATTAATTATTTGTGGAATTTTAAAAACTGTAGGCAAAAGCACAGTAGCAGTGAGTAACACACGTGTACCTACTGATCATGTTTGAAAGCAATCTTGAGCAACCACTTTTTCTTAAAATAAGTAAATCTCAGAAGTATCATTTTGAACTTGACAGAGCTAACCTATGAGTGTATCTTTGTTCCGAGGCTATGACTAGGAGTTACAGAGCCCTGTTTCTTTACTGTCAGACAGCTGTGTTGGGTGTCTTCTCTTTGAACATGCAAGATCTCACTGGAAAAGCCTCATGATGAGCAAGAGACTAACTGATGTTACTAGCAAATTGGGTAGGAGCCATTTGCCTGCAGAAGTGCAACACTAATTCAATACTGACACATATTCAGAGACTATACACTACTAGGCTAATCCAGGTTCAGCATGTGGAATCACAGGCTTGAATGAGGAGGAGGTCTACATACAGAGATGACTCAAACAGACCATCACGACACATTATGTGAAACTTAGGAGATCTACAAGTACACAGAATTTCAGACTGCAGTTCTGTCATTCAAAAATCACTCATCAAGAACTTTTACCTGAGGGGGCTGTATTAGAGCAAGAGAGAATGGATGAGTCTATTTCTACATAAAAACCAAATGTAACTTCTACCAACATAAACACTCATGAGGATTCAGTAGCCCTGGAAACAGGAGACCGAGGTTCTATTTCTAGTCATGTTCATTGTCCACATGCCAAATCATGAAAACAGTGAATTTTCCTACCTAAAATCAGCACTAAAAACCTCTTCAGGAATCTTGTAGCAAGTGGCCCAGCTTGACACTTCAGTAATACCATACAGATTAAAAACACTTGTTTTGTTCTCCTTGTGCTTCCAACTTTTCAAGAGATTCAGTACAGGAAACGCTTCACCACCAAGAGCTAAGACACGAAGTGAAGTATTTGCAGACAGCACCGTTGATTTAATAATGTGAGCTCCAAACCTTCTGAGAAGTGTTGGTGTTGCCTGAATGATACATATTAAAAAAAAAAAAAGGTAAGAAAAAGATCTGTTATATTTTTTCAGTATATGTGTACACCTCTTCCTGCTTTATCATATCCACTGCATAGCTATATTGTGAATGTACTTAATCGTCAACACAGAGTAGATGGCATCAACCATCAGACACCAGTATAGATCATGCTGGTGTTCTGCAAGATTTTGCTCCTCATGTGAAGCCTTTAATAAGTACTGTCAGCACCAATCTATGTTCTTCTGCAGATTTTCTTCTTCACTTAGATGCACTATCAGTTTCCTGTTGTGTCTCAGCTATTACCCAAAGTGTGTGCACATTAGTTCCTATGTTAATTACTTGGAAACAGCAGCAAACATGCTATTCTCTTGATGTTACTATTTGAGCTTTTTTTTCCCCTTCATTCAAGCATGTTACAGCTAAAATATACCCTCTACATCTGATTAACCTGCATCTAGAACATTTAATAACAACCTTTTCATAAAGTTAAACATTCCTAGGATGCCAGATTCTGGGTTGCTCCCGATTTGTGTAAATATAAGAGTTTACAGAGATTAGTTTTTCTGAAAGCTTTCACACCACACTTTAAAATGAGCAGGGGAATAAGAAGAGAAACAAAACAAAACAAACCCAAACAAAAACCCCAAACTACACAACTACTTCTATAAAACTATCAGTGATGTAGAGATCTTTCACTGAAGGGAAAAACAGCAAATAATTTTAACAGGCACACTTCACTCTCATTCTTCTCTATTTCTAATAACAGGACTGGAAAAATAATGGAATTATTTATTTCAAGGTTATTTTTGTCTAGCAATAGATGAAGACCATCACTTTTCAACTGATCATTTTAACTTTTGTGAATTATAGTGAAGAAGAAGGGGGGGGAAAATTACTCTTCTCTTTCCTCATAATCACTTTTCAGATTTTTGAAGTATGCTCAAGCAAGTCAAGAGGGGAAGGGATTTTCTTGCTATAATTTAAGAAACATCATAAAATTATTCATCATCAGTTAAGGTGTAAGGAGAACATTTTTGTCATTAATTCAGCTGAGAAGCCCTTCCTTCACTGATAAAGACAATTAGCCAAAAAATCACAAAATCAAACTTTTCTTAGAAAGACAGATACCTTAATTCACCAATTTTCCCCTTTCTCTATTAACGCTCAACATGCTAAAAAAATATATCTTAAAAAGTCTTAAAACAAATACTTTAAAAATCTTGCTAATAGAGATTAATATCTCTGATTTTTTTTTCTAAAAGCAAGTGAGCTAAAATGATCAAGAAACTTGTATGTGATAGGAAACTCTACACCATTGTGATTTATATCAATCATAACAAAGAAAAATAAGAGTGGAGAATAAAATTACAAAATATTTGTAACTAATGGATTTTTTCCTACTGTGAAATCTTCAGCGAACTACTCACTAATCTTAAATTTATACCTTACTATCTCAACTATCACCGTTCCTCCAAAAGAAAAGGAAATCCCATCTCAGCATTTCTATGAGTGCAAAAAAATTCAGAATTACATTAATGACAAAGCAAGGCATAGGGGTTGATTTATCACAATTAATAGACTAATCAGACCATACTAATTTTGCTCAAATTAGCAACTGAAACCATTTCTAGCAACTCTTGCGCCCACACCCCAATTTAAGTTTCTATACTTCATTTTTCTGGAATACCTCATTACACGTCAAGGCAAGGGCTACGCTTATTCAGCTATGCTGGATGCTCATAACTTCAAGTAAATTTTCAAAAAATGAAGTTTAAAAATATTAAAATTGAGATCATATAGGAGATGATCTATTCTAAGATACAAGAGGCACATGAAGCTTCATAAAAACAGGTGGCTTGAAGACAATAACTGGTTTTGTGGAATGAATTATTCTCTTGCTCTCTTTATTGTAAAAAAACCAATCATGGTTAAGTTGTTGTATTCTTAGCACAGAAGACAACCATTAAAACTTGAAAGTTGTTTATGAGGAAAGGCTCTAAGATCAAGCCCATTAAAAAGTGCTAAAAACGTCTATAACTCCATTACCAGATTCTTTGGCAGTAACTGCTTAATTAACAGAATAATTTAATTAATTCTTAAGAATTAACAGTTTAAGATGAATGTTGGTTTTATCTCTAGTTTGTTGTTTGCTCTCACAAAATGTTTGAGGCTTCGATCAAATAGTAATTTTCTCGACAGCTAACACTACAGCAAAAAGGATAGCATGAGCTGTGCCTTCACAGAAGTCCATGCCTGCTCTACTATCATTAGCGTCTCGAGTGACGAAAAAGCAGTACACATTAGCAAAGGTGAGAAGGAAGACACTTATCTTAGGTGTTGCCTACCTGCAACACTGTCACATGGTGATGGTGAAATAGAGCAGCAGACAGCTCCGCAGGCATCATTTTAATAGTGTTTGGTACTATAAGAATAGAGGCTCCACTTGTCAGAGCAATGAACAATTCAACCACAGATGGGTCAAACGTTAGAGGTGAAGCCAGGAATAGCATATCATCCTGTGTGATCTCAAATATGGATCTAAAATAAGAAAGCTAGGAATTACAAATCAGATGCATATTGTTAAAAAAAAATCCAAACTGGAAGAGCAGCATGAAAGAAATGCACTTTAGCAAAGCTAAGGTCTTAAGGGCTACTCTGAATATATTGGCATATACAGGCCAGACAATTTGAGCAAGAGCTCCTGCATCAAGGCAGCAACTATTGATTAAACTAATGATGTTCTTTGGGAAGATAACCCCGCATTACACATCAATACAGTATGTTGAAGGGCGTATTTCAACTAATGGATGCCCATTAATTAAAATAAAATAAAAAAAGATAAAAAGGTGGTACTTTTCATAATGGATTTTTTTTAGAAAGAGCTACATGAAACACAAAGAAACCCAGGTAGCCTAAAAAGGAACTAGGACTTTAAAACTACAGAACATACTAAATATAACCGTGAATGAATAATTAACTTTGTTATCTATTTCTTTTAAGCTGCAAGCCAGAACACAATACTTAAAGCAACAGCATATTATTTGAGGTACACCCCTCAAAAATTCAGGTAAAGCACCACTTAAACATTAAAAATAAAATTTAGAGAAACAAAATTTTATATGATGCTATTTAGAAACAACAGAAACAAACACTAAGAAACCTGAAAAGGCATGGAAGGAGGAAGAAGTGGAGCAGTGTTAGCAAAAACCCAACATATACTCCTCTGAAGTATTAAAAAGAGTCCCTGAACGTCAAATTCGTAAAAGCATTTCAAATGCAAACTGGAAAACACACTTACTTAAGATGCTGAATATTTGGCACTATACATTTATGAGGCACTCTGACTATTTTGGGGATCCCTGTAGTTCCTGAGGTATGCAAAACGTACGCTAAAGAGTATTTCTGGCCAACATCCATGTATCCTCCTTCTGATGCTTTTGCTTCAGTTTGATCTGGGCAAATGGTATATCCTGGCTGCGAGTTACCCACAGCTTTGAAAGGTTCATATTTACTTTTCACTTCATCTACTTGTGAATTTAAATCAGCGTTGCTCGAGCTCATTTGGAAGAGAGTTAAACCAATATGTTCTATTGTGGAAGAACTGTGGTAAAACCAACCAACGTGGGACATCCGGAATTTCTGTCAAAGAAAATAAACAATTTAGACAGCAGAACTCGGGACGCACTGTTATGGTTCTACTGTATGCAGTGAAGCACAAAACAGCGTTCCATACAAATAAGCTGTGATTTTTCATCCCTCTGCTTTTGGAGGACACACATCAGTCAGTTTTAAGCTCATGTATTTTTATATATTAAATATGAGTAAATACAGACCTTATAAATGAGAAATAAACAATTCTCTGAGCAACTAATGAAAAGGGAAAATATACAAATGAATTCTGCAGAAGACAAAGAGCTTTGAATTATAACTAGATAGTCCAATCTTGTCTATTCCCTTTGCAACGAGTAAGGGTGTAACATCTGGGAGGAGCTGGACAAAAGGAAATCAAAGAATTAAATGCAGGAGTTATTTTCAACTATTGCAAAGATCTCCAACTCTCAACCTTGACATATAGGGAAACAAGCCTGAAAAAGCCTTCCAATGCAAGTGCCCAACAAGCTTGCCTGGGGAACACTGTAATAGGAAAGCAGGCAATTTTTTTGAAGAGTAGGAGCAGCACTTCTAACTTTAAAGATGTTCTTTTCTGAATGAAAAAGACGAACCCTTGACATGAACAACTAACACAGGCCCATCCACGCTGATTAAACAGAATGCAATCTGAATAGCTACACAATTCTAAATTGCCCTTTAATGCTTCCTGTAGAAGCCTGAACACTTACATTTATTTTGTCATTCTCAACAAGAATATAGTGAAGATTGCTTTTCTTCATGAAGTAGGTGGATAACATTGGTGGTGCATCTGGATCAATAGGAGAATAGGCAGCGGGAACCTGAAGGATTCTAACAAGACAAAAATGTTTTAAACTTTTTTTTTAACTTAAGAGAATCCTCTTAAATTTCACTAACATTTCTTTTACACTTCTACAGTTCCTAGAGCCAGAAAATGTAGTCATAACATGACTTTTAAAGATCTTGTTTAAAATAAAGTAGGAAGAAAATTATAATCAGTGTTGCCTTTTGGTTTTTTACAGCAAGGAAAAACATTAACGCTAAATGAAAACATTCAACATTATTTCTGGCCAAGCAGGTTGGTGGTGACAAAGGTATCACTGACATCAACAGCACCACATTTCAAAAGCTTCTGTCATTGACCAGGAACAGAAATATAAACTTTTCATTTACACATGCACAACAGGTGTAAATATATTAAAAAAACCAAACCACCAGAAGTCTGCACAATATAAACATTTTCTGTTCCCACTAGCCTAAAGAATCCAGCATAAGAGAATCTGAGCAGGTACTGGAGTTTTTCCCCTAAAAAACAGAGGAACACAAAGTATCATTCTGCTCCCACTCACTATGCTTTACATTGCAGTGCTTCCTCAACAGTTAGTTGTTCATTCCAATCCCCCCCTCTAGTGGCTCAATTCGATAAAGCACTTGAATTTGTTAACACCACAAAAAGCCAAGATGAGTAAATGGCAACTAAAATCTGAACAGTTCCCATAAATCTTCACATTTCTTGTAAGGCCGGGTTCGCTTGTACAGTTAGTTGTATTTCCTCTTTGTGCAAGTGATTTATGAGGGCAGTAATGATGAGATCCAGAACAAAGACTTGGAAACTACAGCATCCTGCACACTCAAACAGCCACTGGTATCAGCAAACACTAAGCCTGCCCTGCATCATATATAGTAGTTAACTACACAGCAACAACAGCTGTAAGGATCAAAACGCCCCTGTAGTTCTCAGTCAGTCACACAGTGAAAGAAAACTGTGTTGCTGCTCAGTTCACTGGGACACGGGATGAATCAGGTTGGAAAAGACCTCAGGGTGCCTGGTCCAACCTCCCGCTCAAGCAGGGCCAGCTGTGACATTGGACCAGGTTGTTCAGGAGTCTACCCAGTCAGGTCTTGAAAACCTCCAGGGATGGTGCCTGCACAACATCTCTGGGCAACCTGCTGCACTGCCGGACTGGGCAAGAAGTGTTTCCTGACCAGTGAGAAAGTTCCTCGGCGCTTCTGGAAGGTTTATGATTACAGCGCTTGCTCACGCACTTCAGTGAAATCTTCAGTTGACTGCAAGACACCTTCTTGCACTATTATGGTTTTTCAGTGCAGTGTGACAATAGGAATATACTGACACAGACCCTCCCCCTAAGCAGCACAACTGCTGCTGCATACATCAGCTAAATAAGCTTGTGACGCTGGGATTCTATATTACATCATAAATGCAATGGATATAAAAGATACACATACAAAGGATACAAACATTAGAATTCATCAGCAGAAGTTGGATTTTTTAAAACTGTTGAATTAACATGAGTGTTGAGATCATAAATGTTTCAATTTCCTAGCCATTAAATAATCAATGACACTTTAGTGCTGGACTGCTCATTACTTTTTCCTACAATATTTATAATGGAACTGTAATTGTACACTCAATTAGCTTAAAGCATGACATTTGTTTTCAATGCATTTTTTTTTGCTAGCAAGACAAGAATACATTTTAAAAACTTGCATACTCATTTTATTCTGCTGGATCACCTCCATTTTCAAACATGCACAGCAAAGATACTAGTCATTAATTTTTTATATTTCTATAAATATACTTAATCATATGCTTTTAAAAAAACTGATATAGTTACATACACTTCAGATCAATTAACTTAAGATTAAAAAAAACTTTAGCAGTGGCTTTTCAAAAGATTATAATACTGCCCTTTTTTTTCTTATAGAATGCAAGACTCCATTGCCTCTCGACTGCATTACCATAGTACTACTGCATTTTTGTTGTTATTAAAAATATAAACAAACTGGAAATTTGCTTCAATAGAGATGACACTTAAAAAACCAACACAGAATGCAAGCAATCAAACCATTACCCTAAGATCCAAGACGGTAAGTTTATCCCTGGATAGCAGTAAAGGCCTATTTCACATTTTCCTTGCTGACCACAGTGCTTTTGAAGGAAAGCTGTTAATTCCATGGCAAGCTCAACCACCGTGGCATACGTGTAGAAAGTTGGAGGTTTGTCATTGCATTCATCAAACCAAACTGCTTTTCTATCAGAGTACAGGCTAGCTGCCTGATACACCATTTCCTGAAGAGTCATCGCAGCTGCACATCTTCAATCCCCCTGAAAGATTAACAAACCAGACTGCATTGTCACCTCCTAACTTTTAACATTTTAGTCAAATTATATAAGGACACAGAACACTGCCAAGTAGGAAAAAAGTAACTTGGCAGAAAACACACATCTTCACCACATCTTATATTGCAAAAGGGTAAAGCTTAATGTCTTACTGTTTACTGTGGGTCTTACGGTCTTACCCTAAGGCCCAGGGTACAGTACTTCACCAAGGTTTCATTGCACTGAGGTAGTTTGCTCCTCACCATTGCGCCTTTATTTATAAAGCCGGGGGCGACTGAATTAATAACTTTATTAATATAATATTTTCCCTTTATTATAATTGTGAAATACGCATCTTTCCTTCGCAAGCAGAAGACCCAACGCGCCGACTGACAAGGCTTCTGGGGTGCTGGCCATGCAGGCTCACGCCCCTGCCCAACGGGGCCCTCCCGCCTCCCGTCACACCCGGACCGGGTGACGGAGCCGCCGACTAGACGGCTCCGGGCTACGGCCCACTCTCGCCTCCGCCGCGCCAGGCTCAGGCCTCCCCAGCCGCCCCCACCGAGGCGAGGCGGCTCCTCCACAGCCCGCCCGGCCCAAAGACCCCGTTTCCACACGGGTCCACCCACCCCCGGGGCGGGCGGCTGCGGCCCCAGCACGGCGGACCCCCGCCCCCCATCAGCACGGCTCTGCCGACCGCTGCCGCCAGCCCCAACAGCCACGCCGCGCGGGTCCCCACCTGAGGCCGCGCCGACCTGCACCCTCCCTCTTTCCACCGCCCCCTAGCAACGCAAGGTCGATGCCTCTGATTGGCGGGACAGTGTCAGGCTCGCCCGACTCTGCAGTAACGCCGCGCCCTCATTGGTCGGTGCCCGTCGCGCTCCACAGGCTGCGTCCGGCCCGCCTCGGGGTTGCGGGGGCCGCGCCATTTTCTCCTGAATGCGCTGGAGATAGCCCAGCCCTCCCCGGCTGATCTTCAGCCGTGGTAGGCTAAACCGTGGCTGCGTAGTGCCGGCGAGTGCAGTGAAGGGAGAGAGAACGAGGACGCTAGTTCATAACCATCTTTAATATTACGCATGGGAGAAGTTAGACATTAGCTTTCTACTGCTTTGTCACACTCAGTAAATGATAATTTGCCACAGTTGCACATTACACAGCAGAAACAGTTTCACAGTAAAACATTAAAATAATAGAGATAACACCTAAAACCAGAGTTTTATCCCTCAACATACTCGTTGCATGTGTCCGCCTGCAGTATGCGATTATAAAAAGGCCTGGTAACCTGATGCGTGAATCCAGCTGTCAGAGGATAAAATGGCACTTGAAAAGCATCTCCCCTGTAACTTAAGGTTCTGAAAAATAGTACTAAAGATCGGCATGTAGCGTATCTAAAAATCACAGTGCTTCCAGTAGCAGACCTTGTAATTTCACATGGTAACATGGAGGGAAAAAAGGCGTTAAGACCCATTTTATTTAAATCAGAATTACACTGCCTAGTGCTTAAATCACATTTAAGCAATTATTAACAGACTTCACAAACACCAGTTTTGTTGAAAACATGTTAAAAGAGTATTTGCACAAGTTTTATATATAGTCTGTTCCATAGGCAATTTCAGGTGAGTCAACAGACTTCTGCTTGCAGCCATGTTTAACTGTGCACCTAAGTTTTTATCTCAAGTAGAAAGGGCTCCTCACACGTATCTATAACCTAAGAGCTTGACTTATCCCTTCCTTTGAAAATGATTGCTTTTTTGAGGGCAGGAAAGAAGAATGGTGAAAAATGTTAATGATGTTTTTTCTGTTTTCTCACACTCCTTCTTGGTTAAGGAAGAGGGTATGGTCAGAGTGACCCGACTCTGTTGGTTTTTTGCTCAATTTACTGTCCAGGTGAACTTGCATGGCTCTCTTAAAAAAACAACCAAACTCTCTAATTAGACAGAAGAGACCCACGTGCATCCCCCAGGATGCAGATCTGGGCTTTAGTGAAAAACAGTCAGAGCCCAATGCTCTTGAAAATCTAGATTCCCCCATTGGCTTCACTGCAAGTAGGTTCTGAATCCACTGCACAAGGCAGTCTTGACTTCATCAAATGTATTTACATGCTTTCTTGAATTGGGACTCTTGTGATTGTCTATCAGGCACAATTGCTACAAATCCCACGTAAGAAAGCGCTGCTGTAATTCTCAACTGTGTGGGAGATGATGGGGAAGGAAGAAGCTCTTACACTTTTTTTAACAGTCACAAACAATTATAAGGCCAAAATACACAATATTAAATAGAAAAGCTAAAATTAAGTTGCTGGTATTCAGTGAAAAAACCTGAGGTATACAAAATATTTTTACAATTGTGCGTAAATTTGCAATAGTTTTCAAAAGGTGCTTTTCCATTTTCAGCTAGTGGTTCATTGTCCAAGATATCTTCAGGGATACAAGTAACCGTATAATTGTGACCAGACAAAAAATACATGTATACAATAGCTAATGGTTCTTCAGAACTCTTTTTTTACTTCATTGTTTCAGCAGTAATGTAGGCAAGTAAGACTATACCCAAAACAACTCATGATCTTCAGTTGATATATCTTATTTACTGTTAAGAATGAAAAGTGACTCTGTTTTTCAGTTTACTTTGGATGGTTGACGTATGAAAAGCACACTGAGCATTAGCTCAGACTTCAGAAATTGTCAGGACTTACTGTGGAGAAAACAAAATGTAAGACAGAAAAAAAAATGGCAGTACCAAGTAGTTTTTCTCCTTCTGCTTCTTATTGGCAACAGATAAAAGCACAGAAAGATAATGTAATTACATTGGACTTCAAAAAAGGCATTTTAGAGTTCTAAAACTAGAGAGCTTTTGGCTGAGCATTTCCCTGAGTCTTCACTTTTTAAAATCATATGCTAGACATTATGTTCATAGAATCTGTTACAAAGGGCTTGATTAATAAAGGCTGTTTAGCTTTATATGCAAAAGTTAGGTACTTCTTAAAAAGCCTAAGCAAGAACTGCTGAGGAAGCAGTTTTCTTCTTCAGAATCTGGTATTTTTCCTAAGTAGAAAAGCAAACGTCACATACTTTTGCATTAAGACTTCGATAATTTGAAATTACACCACATGATTCATGATCTATACTTTGTGAACAAGTCTAACAGGGATATCTTTTGGGGCAGGATCGAAACAAAAAACCCTGGGACCGCTACATAATTAAAAAACCTTTGGTTTTCATAATATTTTATGAGAAAATAGAAGGCACAACTATGCATCAAAACTATTTGATTTTGTATTTTAATCTGCTTACATTGTTTTCATCAGCACATCGGACTTCCTGTAAGTCTATCCCATAAAGATGTGTTTTAGTAACAGTAATTGTAATAAGATTTCTGTATCACCTAAATATAAGAACACTATTAGCAAAAAGGCATTTTTTAAAAAGGTACATTCAACAGGAGATGAACTGGTGTCCATCCACTAAAAATTCACCACTCTAACTCTACGGGATACTCTCCCGTGAGACACGCTATGCAATGGCCAATCTTTCCAACGCGCGACTTCTGGGTTTTAAGGCTGTTCTCATTCTCTTGTCTTGCTCTGATGCTTTCTTGCACAGACGATACCAGCCCTTCCACAGAAAGATAGACAACGCTGTCTGCTCCTAGAGGAAATAAAGAATTCATCAGTTAAAGCTGCAATATTGTACCAAATGCAACGCGCTCTGGAAATGCAGCCGGATACTTGTGTAGCAGTGGATCGCCTTACCTAAAGAGAATGGATATGAAAAATTATCAGACCATAATAAGCCTTGCCCTTCTCAAATTCTTTGTGCAGGAAGCAGACTCACTGAAATCTAGACAGAAGGTTCTGGGTTGGGAACAGATATGTCACTCATACTGCAAAAATGGAAACAAAATCCAGAGCATGTATTAAGACTCCCTAGGCTCCCTAGAGTTTCCCAGAGTTACCCTGTAGTTCAGGTGTGTAAGGAAGTGCATGCATGCCACGCATCCCAAACGGCGCACCTGGGACTAGAAACCCTTGCTGGGACTTGGAGGAGGGTAAGACCATCATGTTAAAAAAATTCAGGATGCAGTTCACGCAGATGTTCTAGCAGTAGGAAAGTTGGACAGCCTTTTCACATCATCACTTTTCCATTGTTTGCACTCATTATTATACTTAAAAACATTATACTTAAAAATGAGATCCTACAAACTTGAAACTTTCAACATGCCTTCATAATAATTTTGTGGAAAACAATTCATTGCAATATTATATAGTGAAGTATTTAACACAGGAAATCCGAGTTTAGTTTCCTAACTGTAGCCACAGCTATATTCTTAAACCCTTTTAAAAAATATTTCACAGCACAATAGGCCATATATAGCAGATCTCCTCAGCTGGAAGCCTTCACGTAACTTCTGTTGCTGATACCCTGATGAAGAGCACGTTATTTACCACATCACAAGCAACATAAGCTGTTGGTGGTTCTTTTGTTCTGCTGCAAACGTGACTCATTGTAGACATCTGACATTGTATTTAACATTATTTGATTAGTTTCAAATGTAATTTCTTTCAAAGTAAAATATGTAATGGTTTAAATTATTTACATTAATTTAAATTTGTAGAAAAATCAGTGTGTTTACAAATTCCGAACATATTTTTATGAATGTCCCATGAAAGTGAAATGACATTAGCTCTTCATTACAAGACAGATTTTCACCACACGTTTTCTTCCTGGTATTTTGTGTACAGTAGCTCTTTGTTGCAAGACTTTCCCAGAAGGAGCTCTAAGTATTGGAAAGTAGTGTTGTCACACCTTATCTGTAACTTAGGATTATACAATTATTCTAATGCCTTCTGTTGTTTGGAGAAATATAATTCACTATGTTAAAAAAAAAGTGTGTAATTAAATTGGTTTGATCCGTAGGGTACTCCCAATGCAGAATTTTAGTGTATCAACCTTATGACTTTTTAGTCAGTTTTGCCACTGTTGCCTTGATGTAGACAATTTTATTTTGATGTAGACAATAAAACACCTGCAGGTAAAATCTCTCTCAAAAAGAAAAAAAAAAAAAGAGGAGAAGTAGCATTTACCTATATAGTTTGCAAGATCATGAAATTCAGGTCTGTTGGCAATGAGTTCTTCTTTAGTTGGAATGTTTATTCCCATGTAACAAGGAAATCTTATGGGAGGTGACGCCACACGAATGTGCACCTGAATAAAAATACAGTTTCAAAACGGGCCACTATAAGGTGAGGGTCAGCAGATCATAACACAATAGCAAAGTCCCAGATCTGCAAAATAATCACGAAGAACAAAACACAGCACTACACAGGAGTCATGGAAGGGTTAAAAGTAAGATTAAGTTTTTTTCAGATGCCAACGCGGCAGGAGAAAGACAGTTTTAGAATTTATTTGTACAATATTTCCTAATGTTATTAAAAGGTTCCATCCTGATTTTGCTTATCTTCTATGATGTTCAATCCTTGATGCACATGTTTCAGCTTGCAAAGTCAAATATTATACAGAACATTTTTTCTCCAGTGACAGATTTGCACATTCTGTTTCAATTAAAAACTCTTAATCAATTAAAAATTTTGTGCTCTGGTGACTTAAGGCAGATGCCTGTTTTCTGCAGTACATGGCTGTGCTTAATGCAGTACCACAAGTCACACGTACATCAGGAATACCACAATGCATGATTTCCTGATTTTAACTAATCTGTTTTCCATTCTTTTTATTTGCCAGAGTGCTTTATAAATGGAGACCTGTTCCTCCCCCCTTCACATCCCAAAAATCAGTCATACAAAAGGAACTCCTCAGCCTATCTCCACAATAAACATGCACTAGGCATTGTTTTTTTGCACGTTTGCTCTTTTAAATCAGGAAACAATGTATAGTACAAGTGAAGATAAATTTGTGTGCTTTACCCTCCCATCAATCTTCTATTTATATCTGTACTGTACTGACTGAAAATTAACTCACCTCTTTGGCTCCTGATTCTCTCAGTAGTTTTATTATGGGTGAAATGGTATTGCCCCTCACAATTGAATCGTCAATGATAACAACTCGCTTGCCTTTAAAATTATCAGACAGAACGCCAAACTTCTTTGCAACACCAAGTTGCCGTAACCTCATATTTGGCTGGATAAATGTTCTTCCTACATACCGGTTTTTACAGAGTACTTCAACATATGGTAGTCCGCACTGTAAACAGGAGGCGATTAAACAGAATTAATATCTATAAAACTGGCTATTCTCACTGTTTTTTAAAGCAACCTTAGGACTTAGTATGACTTCACAATAACCAAAGTACTTTGAAATACCTTAATATAGTCCAATAATGGCAGAAAAAATAAGTGCAGATGATTCAACAGAAGCACCCGGTGTACTCAAGATATAACGCTTTATGTGGAATAATTGCTGGAGGTGACTTAGAAATTAAACTTATGTTTTTAGAAAAGGTACAGCACTGAAGAAGCTGTCAGGGTGAAGTGCAGCTGGCATGAGAGGAATCCATTCCACGAAGTTCCCTAGTAACCACAGATGTTGGCAATGCCAGGAGAACTTGGGGTACTGACTCTAGGAGGAGTTGTCCAGAGGGCGGAGCGGTGTGGAGGCATCGCGGCCAGGCTCTGTGGCAAATGGGAACTCGAGGTACCATGGAGCTGGTACGCTGCGTATTTGCCACCCTGGGCCAACGGTCCGTCATGCTTTTGACAAAATGCTGTCCTTTCGGTGAACTTTGCTCGTTATAATATCATTATAATACCAAAATACACCTCCATCCCAAAAGTTACCCACCTCTAAGGTGTGACCACCCCTCACTGAGCATGAGCTTTGAATTTTTCTAGTCTACACCATTAAAAGCAAAGTGAGGAAATTTTACACTAGTCATAATAAAGGTATGTATGACTAGAGTCACTCAAGCTCCACCTGAGAGATAAAAATAGTATAAAATAGGTTAAGAGAAAAAGGGTATTAGGGAAGATACCATCGCGTACCACTCTGACTTCTGGGACCAACCGCCGGGCTAAGCCTCTCTTCCCCCCCACTGGGACGCCTTTGGGTAAGATTAGAAACCTCAATATAGAGTCACTTTAAATCTCTAATGCATTAGAGTTGTTTCATATTTGTTTTGCATAAATGTCTAAGGCATTGGAGTCACCTTGTAAATCTCCAATGCAGAGGCTCCCTTAAATCCCTAAGGCATTGGAGTCACCCTGTAAATCATAGAGTCATTTCATATTTGTTTAGCACACTTGTAGCCTAGCAGTGTTACTCATATCTTTGGTATTTATGCGTGCCTTGTAACCAGCAAATTTATCACCGGTAATCCAAAGAACCTCTGTACCTGTGGCTTTAATAAGCTGCCCTATTCATTAATGTAGCCGTGATAGTTCTCATTGAACACGACCAGCCTTATAACGTTAAATTGGGCATCCACCAAATTAGTTACTAACAAAAAATACTCTGATGAGTGGTTACTTCTACAACCCTTAGAAAATAAACCATTGACTAAGTCGGAGACTAAGACGGGACTTAGCCGCACCTAGACTCCTCTTGGAGGAGTTTAGAAAGCAAGGGAGTCCTACCTGAACCTTGTGACTCAATGGTAGGGTCTCCCCATAGCCACTCTTCAGACTCCTACTATTAACGCAACACTTTATCAATACAAAACTCTAAAGGCCTGTACCGTAATACCCCATTACAAAAAGACGAATGTGTAAATACCCTTGGGGGAAGTGAGGGGGAAGGTAAGTTACCATATACCTTTTGAGCATAACCAAGAGCTGCTGGAGTTGCAGACTCTGGAACAGTGCTGACCAGGTCCGCTTCCACGGGTGCTTCAATAGCAAGCTGCTGCCCGCATCTTCTCCTGACGGAATACACCATCTGACCTGAGAAAGGCAAGTAGTGTTTTTCCCGCTATGCATAATTCAGATTTCCTCTCAGTTTGCTGTACAAATTTCTGTGGCAAGTTGCAAGCATAGAAGTCAGCGAGAAAAGCTCCAGAACTAATAAGTGGTCACTCACATAAAATAATTTTTTATTTCTTTCCATAATGTCATATTCTTACATTCACATTCGTATCACTACACAGAGAATTAAAATCCAGTTTGCCCAAATTGGGTAACTAAAGGTTACATCCTGTGGATGTTACAGTATCTATTTACAGGATAGAAGAAGTAGAAATTATGTCTGCCTGTTCGTAATGCGTATATTCTATTTTTAGGCTGGTTTCTCCAGCAGACAAAGTTTATGCAATCCTGCTGTCTGCCCCTGCCCGCTTATTGACTTTGAATCAGTAAAATTCACCCCAAATTTATTAAGGGGGTAAGAGGTCTTAGAAGCTTTTAAGGTCTTTAAAAATTCGCAACATGGGAGGGAACTGGAGGTATTGTGATGAGATGAGGCACAGCACAGCAAAGGGTACAGCAGCAGTGCTAAGGAGTGTAAGAAGTGAGGCTATTGAAGGGTAAGAGGATCATGAAAAAAAGGAATGGGGTGAAACTGGCTTTATAAAGTTGGGGAACTGTATAGGACCAACAGATGGCATGGCCGTAGAAGGCAAAGAAGAGCTTGATTGATAGGTATGAGAGTCCCGGCTAATATCTTGGCACTGAGACAACTTTTGAGGGCTTCTACTGAGATAATAATAAAAGCATTAGACCGACAACCCCAAGTACATAGACAATGCACAGATTTACAAGTTATATTAAAGCATCTTCCTGAAATAACCCTTTCTTGCAAAGAAAATGCCAAGATAAAGTTGTTTTGCAGATTCTGTTCATAAGTCTAGCTTTTAAAATGTTTTCCAAGAACAAGTACAGTTCCTTTCTTAAGTCTCTCACTTTAAACGGATGTTTCATCTACCATTAAGGTATTTCCTCAACCACGATTAACGTGGTAGTGGCTCTTTTCTTCCCTTCCACAGGACAGCCTCACTGTTCTCCAGGATAACATCTCCCACTATTTAGGGAGGAGCTTTGTTCGTTACATTGTCTTACCTTCAAAAATACTGTCTGGTCTTGCAAAATAAACATATTCAAAGATGCAGAACGCTGATGGATCTCCTTCAGGTCTTGGTACAACATCCAGTGTCTGGACATCATATCTGGATATTTTCACAATCTCTCCAGGAAGGACCTCACGATAGTACCTTGAAAGAGAAACACATAGCATTTAGAAATGTCCTGAACCTGGATGACAGTTTTGAAATACAAACAAGATTCAACTGACAGGAAAAAATGCTTTTGAACATCCTAACATGACAATTTGCTTCTATCTTAGGATTTGACCTGGAGTGTTTTAAGACCAACATGGTAAGACAAGCGACCCTTACTAAAACAGTCTGAATTAATACCCAAGAGCAGTATATTAATACTTAGTACCACAGAATTATGGTATACTTCCTATACATGAGACGTACAGTACTCAGTCTAGTACAGGCTTAATTGAGGTTAATATATTTTAATTATTTAGTCCTAGATCAATACTAGAGGACTTTTCTGTAACAGTTAGTAAACATTGTCATGCAATATAAAAAACATAATCAAGAATAAAGATGGTAGCCAAAGAAATCCTGCCCCATAGGCCAATATCTAGAGAAATATCTGTCAGGTGGTGACAGGCAGCTACCCCCCTGAATGACATAAAGCTGACTGGAAATGTACATTCCAATTCTCATATCTGAAGAAATACAGAATAGTATTAGAGTTATTGTGTTACAATGTTTAACCTTATTAAACATTTTTCTAACTGTTCTAACAATTTCAATCTAAATCTATCCCAAAATACTGAAATATTCTGGAGATACAAATCAGAGGAGAGCAAACGTGTGATTATTCGCTGGTCAGATACTAGCATTAGCAGCACTGGCTACAGCAGAAATTTAGACAAAATTGCTTTTTTAAAATCCCACAGGCTTCAGCTGATGGTCCTACAAGGTAAGCTTCACTTAACAGAGATTTTGAAGAAGTTTCAGAAAGTGGTTATTCTTATCCATATATAGAATAAATTGTCTCAAGAGAGCCCCTATTACCAACAGCTAATAGTTCCTACAGAAACAGGGTAGAAGTTACAGCAGAAGTACAACAGAACACCACACCTACAATCAAACACTGCAGAATGGAATACAAGACCTCTATGAAGTGCAGTCACATTACTTCCTGATTTTCCTTCACGTTTCTTTTTATTCAGTAGTTGTGTTCTTAATGCAGTTTTTCAGTTTTCTATTTGAAGAGGATCCAACTTTACTTATTAGTCTAGTCCTCAAACGTGCATTGTTACTATGTCTGATTAGGAAAGGAAATACGCTTCTTCATAGTCTGTCTTACTTGAATTATGTTCTACTTGCCTTCCACTCCAAACTGCTAAAGATCAATTTGTGGTCTCCCAAAGAGCCTCTTACTCATCTCTTTTTGCCAAGAGAAAGTATCACACCTTTCTTGTCAGAGTATCTTAGCTAGAGAGGTAACATGCATGTCATCTCCTGTTTTGGCTCTGATGGGGGTTTGCACGCACAGATATAGTTTCAGGTGCCCATCATTTTGTCAGACAAGGAGACTGGCTTGTCAGACAGCAGAATATGCACCAGCTCAGGTTAGTCCAGCTTGTGAGCTACCAACGGTAACCTTTCTGTAGTTGGAGAATTATTTTTTAATACAATGGTTCTGTTGCAAAAATGAGGCTAAAATTAAGAAGTTACATGGATAATCACGTTTAATGCAACAAGTAAGAGGCATTTACTTTACAACAATAAAGTCATCTTTACTGTTACTTTCTGAACACATGATTCTTCTTTTACGTTAATCTGTTCAACAAAATAAACTGGCAAAAAACAGGGCGGGTGAAAAAAACCCTTCAAACAGCCCAACAAACTAATCCGTGATGTCTTTCATGTTGTTATAGATCATGATATTTGGCAATTTGAGGTTTAATGTTTAATCGCTGCCTGAGGAGAGCTTTCAGGTGAAGCATGAATCAGGGCACTTACTCTGCACCGATAGACAAAAAACTACAGGATTCAGAAGAGACTACCCATCCTTCTGTTTCACTGTTATCTTTTCCTGAAATGAAAGATATCGGTTAGAGTCCACAATTCTTGTTACCATTACCCTCCCCACCAACTGCATTTCTACTGCAGTATCTGGCTTGCTATGGTTTAGGTTGCGAAGCGCACAGTGAAAGACTTGTAATTTCTAACTAAAAGGTATAGCATTTCAAAGTTTCTGTAATATTATTTAAAAAGAGAAAAACAAAACAACGAACAATGTAAATATCATAAACCTATTCTAGGCAGAAGTGGAAGTAACAGCATCATATTCAGTTCGTGAAGAGAGATATGTCAGACAACTACCGTTATCTCTGCACTATTTCAAACTTTTCCAATTCTAGTTCAGTGACTTCAGATATACATAATTACTGTTGTTCACATGAGAAACCCCTCACTTTTCCTATGCTAAATGTGTTGATAGAACCTTTCAATTACAATGGATTCGGGATTGAACTCAAACAAGGAGAGTTTTCAGAGACAGGCACAGGAAAGATCGAATTGTGTAACATAGGGTAGGAAAGGTTCACAGAATCACAGAATCCCAGGCTGGAAGGGACCTCAGGGATCACCTAGTCCAACCTTTCTAGGAAGAGCACAGTCTGGACAAGATGGCCCAGCACCCTGTCCAGCCAAATCTTAAAGGTGTCCAATGTGGCCGAGACATCCACTTCCCTGGGGAGATTATTCCAATGGTTGACTGTCGTCACTGTGAAAAATTTCCCTCTCGTGTCCAATGGGAATCTCGCCAAAAGCAACTTGTGTCCATTCCCCCTTGTCCTCTCCATGTAACTCCTTGTAAAAAGGGAGTCTCCATCTTCTTTGTAGCTACCCCTTAAGTACCGGTACATTGTAATGACAGCCCCTCTAAGCCTCCTTTTCTCAAGGCTGAACGAACTCAGCTCTCCCAGCCTACCCTTGTATGGCAGGCTTCCCAGTCCTTTGATCATCTTGGTGGCCCTTCTCTGGACCCCTTCCAGCCTGTCCACATCCTTTTTGTATAGCAGGGACCAGAACTGTATGCAGTACTTCAGGTGTGGCCTGACAAGCGCTGAGTAGAGTATGCTAAGGTTGTATGCTTTAAAAAAATCCTTGACAATTTTTCTTGTGGCTAAAATTACCAAATTTTGTGAAGATATGGAAGCATTTACTACTTTGCCTTTGAATTACTTTATTTTTCTATAAACGAACAGGTTTTAATCCAACTTCATGGAAAATGTTGATTTCCAGTCTAAACAGGAACACAAAGAATTTTTCCCATAAACTGATTGTATAGTGTTCCATTGCTGTGCTGTGTGTGAATGGGAGTGGTCAGAATTTAGAAACACATTGCCAGTAATCCAGCACTTTTTCAGACACCTTACTACAGGACAAAGGAAGAAACCAGACTTGTTTCTGGACTGGTCATAGTCCTGAGCAGCTAGCTCTAGGTGGCCCCGCTTGAGCAGGGGGTTGGACCACATGACCTCCAGAGGTCCCTTCCAACCTCAGCCATTCTGTCACGCTGTTCATCCCAGCTTTCCTGTTTAGGAGATGAGATGTTAATTAAATTTTCACAAATATTTTATCACAGTTGGGCTGCCTAATTCTGACACTGTCATCAGGTGACTAGGATTCCCTTTTGCTGGGAACAGAAAAGATGTTTGCAGACTTCCTACAAATTATTTTTTCATCCAACACCAACATTTTTTTTGTTTTGAGTTTCCAAAACTGACTTTTTCATCACATATTCCTACTTACACCTCAGTAAGTGTAGCTTTAATTACTTATATCAGTGATTTCAGGCACAAAATATATACATATATCCATATATATGTATATAAATATGTATGTATGGTTTACCTTTTCCATTCATGTCTCCTACTGGAATAAGGCGACCAATGCAGAGCGGGCGATTTCCATACGGATCACGTACTGCATAGATTATGTCTTTATGCATAATTAGCAATGAATATGAAGTTGGAGTTTCATTCATTAAATTTTTTATTCTGAAATGAGACATAGGTGAACATAATTTTGTGCCACACGAACAGCTGTGCATTTACAGCTGCATATCATGCTGACATTAGATTGCTGTTCTTGGTTCTGAAGCCCATCCTCCTCACCTTGCTACCCAGTCGGCTGTATCATCGTTTTCTAGAGGAGGTGTGAAAGCCAGCAGCTGGGTGATCAGTTCGCTGTCAGAACTGGTCGACAGCCCTACACCATGCCGCATAAGCTTTTAAGACACAAAACAAAAGTGTTACCAACATGAAAAAAAAATCCCACGTAACACTGCTCAGATTTTTGTCTAGCAACACCTTTGTGCAATGAACAAATGTTTAAAAACGTATCAGTGCTTCAGGTGATCAGATCACAACAACGTCAGATTTCTTCCAACAAACCAAATATGTGAAAAGAGCTGGTACAATCACCTATGCCTGGTACTACATTTCTCCCTTTGCATCTCATTCCTTTGCTCCACATGCAACCAAAATTAATACCACCAATATTCAGGGCATAAATTAACGTTTGGGCTATTTAATCAGCTTTGTGCTTCTGCTTGCTCTGGGAAGAGAGGTAAAATATACAAGGGAAAATAAGAAATTACCTATAGCAGATACAGAAAGAGATATCAAAGCAGAGTGGTGGTTTGGGCACAAAGTAACAACAACAACAAAGAGGTGTGAAGGGAAGCTGAGTGCGATTAAAAAAGTGAAATCCCACAACTTGAAGTTGGCTAGACCTGGTCAGTCGAATTGTTCTGTCCTGGCGTGTTTATGCTTCTAAAGGAGAACAGAATCTGCAGTATATCTAGCCAACTATTACAACCATTCAGTGCTGTATGCATTACAGTTCCTAATTTTTATCTTTAGAAATAATTTTACATCCCATGTAGCTCTGATTCTCCACTCTCCATCGACATTTCCTCACCACTGTTCTTTTTTCCCATCCATTCATACACTTGTGGCTCTGATTAAAGATGGGCCAGGTTCCTTTGGGCGTGCCACACATTTGCCTCACTTCAATGCAAGAGTATGCTCTTTCCCTTTTGGATGGAATGTGTCATAGAAGAGATTTCATAATGAAACATCTGCTAAATGTTAATTTGGTTCTTTAACACATACCCTTCTAGCCAAACACACTATCAAATTTGGCATTTGTTGGTTTATGACCTGGCAGTGCTCATGATTATTTTTGCAAGCCAGAAAAACAAATAAAGACAATGTTCCAAACCAGACATTTCATCTTACAATGTATAAGCATATTATTTGGTCCTTCCACCACAAAGGAGCAGAGCTTCAAGCCAAGCTACTTTTTGTTATGGCTGAGTTAGTCTTCTCACTTGATCAATAGGAATGTGGCCATCAGTCTAGAGAATTGGTGAATTATCCCCTGTGACAGCTACAAAAGCCTCCCCTCCTCAGGATTTTTTTCCCCCAAAATGATTTATTTTGATTATGGGTTCTTTCACTACTCCAAGCAGTTTGGTATTAAGGAAAAGCTGTGACAAACTTATTGCTTGTGCTGCCTCATACTTAGAATGAAAAGGTGCCAGAGCCTCCCAAAGGAGATACTAACCTTCCTCCTGAGTCGTACAGCATTTGTTAGCTCCCCATTGTGCGCCACAGCGATCTTCCCATGAAGAGTCTCTACGACAAAAGGCTGGCAGTTCTGCAGCTCAGAAATTCCGGAGGTGGAGTACCTCGTGTGCCCAATACCGAGGTTTGAAACGTACAGCTTCTTCAGGCTGTCTGCGTTGAAGACGTGATTTATAAGACCCATTCCCTTTGAGAAAAAAAAAAAAAAGTTTGGTTCTGTTTTTTTTTTTTCCTGGCAACTTCCTCATTTCCCCTTGTGTTTGTTTTTAGTGCAGCTTTAATGCAAGCAACTTTTAAGAGAAAGACAAATACCCTGAAAGACATAGCAAAGAAAGAAGCTCAGTAGGCATCACAGTGATGCATCAGATCCCATTACTCCTGTTTTTAAATAAAGTAATATACATTTTTGTGCTGAGGATTTTCATGGAACAATCTATTCCCTGACTAAAAAATACATCTTCTGAAAAATACCACCAAACTGTTGTGTTGTTTAAAAACACGAGAAAAAAGATTGCCAGAAGACAGACAAGAAAAAAGTTCTGAGAAGGAAATTCTACGTGGCAAATACCTTTTACAAGTTAGCAGAACATGGGGTTTACTTTCATATTGGGTCCATGATAATGTTTATTACATTCCACTGTCATTCTTGCCAGTGTCAGAAGCAAACCTTTTTTCAAGAGGTTTTATTTTTTTATTTAAAACAAACTTTTCATATAGCCAGGTTGCCTTCTGTCTGAAGCAGAAATGCATCAAAACTTTTTAGTCAGCTGTCAGGAGCTTCTCTTGGCCAACAAGCACGATGTGGAGACAATTTAGCAGCAAAAGTAGTCTGAAAAAACTGCACAGAGAGTAGAAATTCAGACTGGATTTCAGGCCCTCCTACAGACTCCTGCTTCTGCCACTGCCTGTGGAAAATTTTTACATCCTTCTATGCTCTGTTTCCCTATCACGTGTGGTAACTGTGATATACACTGTAGCACACATGGCAACACTCCTCCAGGACCTTCAGAGATACAGGGGAGACGTCTGAGGCTGTGAATGGTTCATAACCTGTGCTGTAGGTACAACAACAAGAGGGTGGGATGGGACAGGAAGGAGAGAAACCAGTGGGGCTGTTTTCAGAGTTCAACCAAAAGAGCTTCAAGAAAGCTCAGCTTTAGGGTATTTTCTGCTGTGACTGCTGTAGAGTCAGAATACCAAGAAGCTGTGCTTGCACATGTGGTTTTAGGATACTCACTATCACGTCAAAAAGTTACTGCCTGTCCTGGTTTCAGCTGGGATAGAGTTAAATTTCTTTGTAGTAGCTCATATGGGACTATGTTTTGGATTTTTGCTGAAAACAGCAGTGATAATGTGGAGATGTTTTAGTTGTTGCTAAGTAGCACTTACACTGGTCAAGGACTTTTTCAGCTCCCCGGGCTCTGCCGGGTGCACAAGAAGCTGGGAGGGGGCACAGCCGGGACAGCTGACCCCAACTGACCAACGGGATATTCCATACCATATGACATCATGCTCAGTATATAGAGCTGGGGAAGAAGAAGGAAGGGGGGGATGTTTGGAGTGATGGCGTTTGTCTTCCCAAGTAACCGTTACACGTGATGGAGCCCTGCTTTCCTGGAGATGGCTGAGCACCTGCCTGCCCATGGGAAGGAGTGAATTAATTCCTTGGTTTGCTTTGTTTCCACGCGCAGCTTTTGCTTTACCTGTTAAACTGTCTTTATCTCAAACCATGAGTTGCCTCACTTTTACTTGTCCAATTCTCTCCCGCGTCCCACCGGGGGGGAGTGAGCGAGCGGCTGCGTGGGGCTTGGTTGCTGACTGGGGCTAAACCACGACACTGCCTCAAACTGTCAAACTGATATAAGTTTTCTTTAGTTATTCAGCAAACTTTGCCAGATCAGTTATCATCTGTTGTCTCACAGATGACATAAAGGTGGTCTAAAATCTATGTCATGTGCTCTCATATGTACAGAAATTCAACCATGCACTCTTATTTTACTTAGGCCAACTTCATCCTAACAGGAGATCAGGCAGTTCACAGGTCCGGTGTTAATGGAGGTGGCTGAGTTGAGCATTGCAATAGCTGAAATAAGTAATGTTGCTTTAAACCAGATTTGGTTACACAAGTACGTAATCTTTTAATTACAGTTTGAAATGTTTCTCTGATTTAGATTGTGCTGGTGTAGGATGGTGAATGTGATTTATACCAGTATAAAAAGTTCCCAACGAAGACAATGTTATGTCTGTATTATACAAGGCCTGGTACATGCCAGAACATGATGATGGTCTGATGAATAGCTACTTTAATATATTTTCCTGCATATCCAAGTATGAAACAATCAAAGTCTTTTTCTTATTGCCACTGCTATGTCTATACAGAGATTTAAGTTTTCCCACATCCTGAGCTAACAGAGCTATGACAGTAACGTTTTGTTACACAATTCTAGCTGAAAGGCTCTGACAGACAAATCTGGATGAGCCTTTCTGCGAGAGTTTAAAACAAAGGATTAATAGTCTTTGTCAAGGGCTATTAATCTATGGTCATAGGCTGGTAACAATCACAAGGGAACACATACCCATGTCTTAGGTGTTCCAGTTCGTACTGTAACATACGTATTGCCTGACAAAGGTGAGCTTGCATGGCAGCATTGGGTAGTAAATCAATGCAGGGAGAAGCAGACACCTTCTCCATCCCGTTGTCTCTGCTATGAGGAGGAGTCAACCGGCGTTTGGAGGACAAATGGATACAGTAGCATCTTAGCTGCTGACATTTTTATGGACTAATTTACAAGTCACAGTCCTAAATATATTTTCACCAGTGTAACAGACCCAAATGTTTGTAACATTAGCACCACTTCCAGGATTAAACAAGTCATATAAATTGTACTCCACAGGCTCTTTATTACACTGTGGTTATTAGGTTTTAAAAGCGCTGTAGCTGAGAAGCATATTTCAAGGATAAAAGAAACCATCACATGCTCCACAACTCTTAAATATCAAAGCTGGCGTGATGAGATAGTCAATTAAATTCTTAGCATGACAGCTAAGTATTGCAGCTCTGTAACATGGAAACACTACAAATTATGGTATCACCTGCTGGAAGCTCATTCTGCAAAGCCCTTTTTACTATGGGATATATACAGCAGCCCATTTTAAAGGAAGCTGGAATTCTTGTAAACCTTAAGGAAGGCTGAAACCCAAGCAGGGCAGGAGTGAAGAACAGATAACACGGTGCAGAAGTTCAGAAAAGCTGTATGTGAAAGTGTGTGCATATGTGTGTGTGTGAATCAGGCTGTAAGTAACAGCTAGGGGGGAAATGCCTGAAGAGGAGACAAACATGATGGTTGATGAGGCAAGATTTTGTGTGAGGCATTGAGCAGTCATGCATAGATATACATACTGCTGCAGCAAAGAAATTCTTACTCTTGGACTCATTTGAACAGCTTAATTAATCCTCCTCAGAGACCTCTGAACATGAAGACAAACTGCTTTCTGATTGTGGTCAGAGACCACATAGCAAGAATTGTCCCATGGTTATTTTGCTGATGTAGTTTTATTCCTCCTCTTCCTTATTTTCTTCCTTTCTGCTCTTCTTTATTTCCCTCTGCTCTTCCAGAATGATGATTATTTTTTCTGATCACTGTTCAATACAGAATGTACAGAAATATCCCAGAGCATGCAGGTATTCTTCTGGCGTAATACTTCCAAGACTATGGCCATTTTATGTCTTTTAACATCCCCTGGGATTCTCTCAGCTCGAGAAAGACTGCGTGACCTTCTCAGGCCTCCATTCAATCTTTTATTCTGTTTATTTTTACCTATGGGTAAAGTAGCTGCCACTTCCTTGAGTCTCACTTACGCAGGAGTTTGTCATCCATTTGCCTGTGCATTGCCTGTAACTGTATTTCGTTTCTCTTGATCTCAAGTTGCATCCGTGCTCCAGAGTTAACACCTTAGGTGCGGGGTGACCTTGGTAAGTAGTTTTTGTGACGTCAATAGCCTGACCTGGATACTTCTGTGTGTCTGCTACTGTGTGCATGGATACAGCCGGCAGGATGACGTTGGCATATTTGTTTTAAACATGCGCTTAAGACAGAAATTGCACAAATAACAGAATTAGATACTATCACTAACAAAACCAAAACGGTCCCTCAAAACATGTTACCTTCCCTCTAATTATCCGGGTTCCTAGCTGAAACAAACTCTCATGCATCTCAGTTCGGCATCTACAAAACATTCATTTACATTTTACCTTGTGCACTTTGAATGCCTGGGATGACTCTCCATCGCTTGTCACAATTCCAGCACTCTCCTGGCCCCTATGGACAAAATATAATTAACGTAAAGCACTGAAATGCTTAGAATGAAATGCTTTCTTTACAATGCTTTCCTGCTGTTCTTTACAACAGGAAATTTTACTGTAAGCTCATTTGTTGTTTTACTTTACAGGCTCGTAATCAAAACTGGTTTCTTGCCCATGTTATGCTTTATTTCAAAACAGTCACATAAGGTTTGTGCCTAAGCCCACTGAATTCAGTGGGAATCTTTCCACTAATAAACACTGGCTCAGGCTCTTACTGCAGTCCTATTTCAGTGTGGGCATAAAATAACAGCAGATGCTTAATCTGAAAATTGAGCTTAATCACTTTGCAGTGATAGCCTAGGCTCTAGTAGTAGGCTCTATAGCACTACTCTATTTCTGCTTTGGTTGGCGGAGGGGTGTTGAGAAACTGATATTTTTGTCTAAGGGAATGCATTGTCTCTTCCACTGATCACCTGTGCAAAGGCTCTTGCATTCTTGTACTTAAGCAGTCAAGCTAGCATTTATACCTCTAAAAGGTGTATGGACCCTCTCATAAAAGTGTTTGAGCACATAAAACTAATACCAGGCATCACAGCTTCTGAACTCAAGCAAAAGAAGTCTGGTGTACAGCTTCACTACAAATGGAAACACTTCTCTTACAGCAGATCAACCTCAGGCTGGCAGTTGTGCTTTGTTGAGCAGAAGAGCTGTGTCAGCTGAAATGACAGGAGTTTTCCCTAGCCTGCTCCCTGTTCTCCCCAGCCGTGCCTCCATGCTCAGCCCCCAGGAACATGCCCAGCGCACGGGCAGGTTTCCCGATGCTGCCCAGCCAGACACAGGCAGAATACTGCACAGCTGCCCAAGGTTTATATTTCAGTCCTTATCCATTGAAAAGGTATGTTCTGCAGACCGGGTTTTTTTTGTGGGTAACAGTGCAGGCTGCTCCATCTTCCTTTAAAAGGTTTCCAGGAACAAGGCAGAGTGTTACCGCTAACAAAACTACTGCCATATACCCACCATGCCTGTAACACTCACAGGAACGTCAGTGGACTGGTAAGCTCCTGTCCACTCTCATATATAATAATGACTGAAAAGCAAAAATGTTTTTCTTGAAAAAGGAAACACTTAAAACATTTTTAGAATATTAGAAGAAGATGCTACTTGCACATCAGACTGGTTTAACTCAACTGAAGTCGCTGGAATTATTTAGTAAAAGCAACAATAAAATTGGGCACAAAAAATCAACAGAATGAATGCTAATCTACAACTGACCACACTCATTACAAATTTTCTCCAGTTCCTAAATCCCTTTATTGGTCACTAGCCCCAGTTGCATGTCAAGCAAAATTTTAAAGAACATTTGCTTACAGAAAACCAAACCAAACAAACTTCACGCATATCTGAATGAATTTACCCTGTTGTGGACACAGATGATCCTAAAGAGAAAAATCAGAGATGAGGGTATTCTTAAACGCGTTTCTTCTAACTCAGGAAGATGTCGCATCTAGAAACACGAAGACTGGTAGTAAAACCTGAGGGTTGATGTACTGCATTCAGCAACTTTAAGTTCAAACGTTAATATCGCAGGCCATTTCCATTTAAATACTGACACTGTCCCTTTCAACATCAACAAAATCAATAGCCAGAAAGAGCAAAGCAAACATCTTGAAGGAAAGGCCTTGCAGGTCATTGGGTTACATCTTTTATGTAGCGCTAATGAAAGAAAGCTCAGTTTCATTACCACAAACTTACACAATTTTACCGATTTAGCAAGATTTTTAAGTACGCAAGCTTTTTATTATAACATCAGTAACGACCAATGAATGCCAGAGCTAAAAACGCCTACAGACACCACAGACGACCACCAATTCGAAAACAAACACCGCATGGCCAAGCGCACGTAAAAAGCGGGATGATCCTTATCCAGGTTACTGTCGGTACCAACCCTGGGGAACCTGCAACTGGCCGGGGAGGCTCAGCAAGGGCCTTTTGCCTTAAGAAAAAGAATATTAAAAAATAAGGGACAAGAATGGCTTTTGGGGGGTGGTGGTGGGTTTGTGCCTTTTTTTAGAATTATTATTATTATTTTGAAAGGACCAAGATAGCGCTACCCTCTCTTTTTCTCTCTGCCGTTACACCACGGCGGTCGTGCTGAAGGCCCTTTTTGCGAGAAGGGTTAAAGCACCGGCACCCCGCCGCGGCCGGGGCTCGGGTCCGGTCCCGTCCCGTCGGAGCCCCTCGGGGCCCCGCGGCAGGCATCGCCCCCCGGGCAGGCACCGCCGCCGCCGCCCCCGCCCGGCCGCCTGATCCGCCCGCCGCTAACACCGAGCCTGCTTATTCGGCAGTTTCTCAAGTTACTCCCCTCAGGCAGCTTGAGCCAGTAAAACTAGATCCTTTCATCTCGGCGGAGCTTACTGACAACCAGCCGTCTGGTTTCCTAGGAAACAAAATCTTGGCTAGAAATAGTGAATCATTTCCAGGTCACTTTCAACATGGAGAGTGGAGCAGGGAAGCATTGGACTGAGGAGGAGGTTAAAGCCTTGTTAAGCGTCTGGTCAGAAAAAAATATCAGAAAGCAACTCCACGGCACCCTGAGGAATAAAGGAATATTTATCTACATTGCTAAAAGGTTGCAGGAGTTAGGAGTTTGCAGGGACTGGAAACAGTGCCGTGCAAAGTATAAAAACCTGAAGTACGAATACAGAACGGTTAAATATGCCCACAACTCTGGGGATGTCACTAAAACCATGAAGTTTTTCCATGATCTGGATGCCATATTGCGATATGAACCTGTCACACAATTAGCAGCAGAAGAAAACGGCAGGTGTTCTGCGACTGAGACGCAGCTGAACACAAGCCCCACAACAGAGCGCACGCAAGGTAAAAAACTGTTTTTGCTTCTATTTTTTCTCTCTTTGCTTAAAAACCAAAGGGAACAAAACCAAAGCCCGAGTTTGCTGGAGCCGAAGGGGAGGCTGCGCAGCCCCAGCAGCGCTGTTGCAACTGACTTGATGCACTCCTCGCGCAGGGGAATAAAATGTTAGCACCCACCAGTGTCGAAGTCTGTAAATACAGCGTAATTCTAGCAAAATTATGCTAACTGCTTGTATTGCAGCCTCCGTGAGTACTCGCTGGTGTCAAGGCTCCTGCACTGGGTTGAAATGTTAAATTAAGAAAAGCCGTTTTCTTTCCCTTCGACATCTGTTTGCGGTACTTTGGAAGCAGGTTTTGCAGAGCTCCAGTTCAGATGTAAACTTATACAAAAGATAAAAGTAAAGGGTGAAACTGTCATGGCTTTAAAAAAATAGTTATTTGTGACACGAGTTAAATTTAGGATTTTTATTATTTCTCTGTAACCGAAAATGTAGGTATGCTGACTAAAGGTAAATTATTTTGTAAGCAATTCAAACTAAATATTTGAGAAACAGGGATGTTTAATAACGTGTCATTAAAAATTGTAATGTAGTGAGGAAAAGTAAAAACCCTTATGTTTATCAGACTATTTTGAGGCAAACCAAATGAATGCAACTGCTTTTTTTTTCTGAAGGGTTTTTTTTACCAAAGTATTTGCATCTCTTGTTTTATTCAACTCTCTCTACACATGCATTTAAGCTGTGCTTAACGTTTCATTAGGGTCAATCTGCTATTTGACATCACTCAAATCTCCTTGTCACATCCTAAATGTCACCGAAGCATAAGCCCCAATAATAGTTATAAGTACCAAAATAAGATAGCTAAAAAGAGAAATGCAAAGCTTAGCCATTTGCTCCCACAGTATGTGGCATTATACATTAATTAAGATTGTGAATCTTTTTTAAGGAAACAAAAAACTCAATATCAGTATCAGGGGAGACTGCCAAAGGCACAGAAAGGAGCTGGACATCTAGCTTGTCCATGTACCTTTCCACATCTCCCTCTACAATGCTGGTTGGCAGGTCTGGGGAAAAGAAATAGCCATTTTTTCTTGTCATTGTTTACCTTAACGAAAAGCTTGACCTTAATTTGTCACCACTAGCAGAAAGCCTCTCATCTCTCAAAGTCACTTTAAATTAAAATGGCAGTTTTATAATATTTTAACATGTGCTGTCTGCACTGTGTATGGCCATCCATTTTTATTTTTAAACTTGCAGAACTGAGGCTAATACAAGCTGTTACACTGCTGAGAACTACATGAAACTAAGATAGCGTCCTTCATCTGAGGATCTGCCCTGAGATTACTCTGTGTTTTGATGTAGTTTGTGCCAACTGTTAATCCTAATTCTCATTTGCCGTAGACCTCTAGCAGGTTTAAATCAGAAAAGGCTAATTTCAGTTGTGAATCCCAAACTATAATATAAAAAAAAATAAATTACCCCTGGGTGAGACACACCTCATTTTGAAGCATTAGGACAGTCTGTTTTTAAAGGTGATATATTCAATTATATCTCTTAAATGCACAAGCATTTCTGTTACTCCCTTAAAGAAAAAAACCAAGCAAGTTTTATGGATAAACAGAAAATAAATGCAACTAACTGTAATAATGCAGCACTCATGGTAAGAATTTAAATGCAAAGATTCCACCACCATAATTGAGCCACAAAGAAAACACACCAACATACAAATGTGTCCTGCAGCTATGCAGAAGGCACACATCCGTAACAAGGGGCAGAGAGAGCAGCTGTGAGAACATCAACTTTCTTCATTTAAGAATACAAGTCAAGCAAGTACCCCTGTAGGAGAGGCCCAGACTTTTCCGACTGCAGCCGGAGTTGCAATGTCTGCTCAGGGGAGGCTGCCCAGCTCAGGACTTTGAAGGGCACTGGGAAGGCTAAAATGGCACCCGTGGCTCTGCAGCTGATGCTCACCAGTTCTGCAGGGGCGGATCTGAGGGGGTCACTCCCCCAGCAGGGAACGTGGTTCCCGGCGCGGGCGAAGGCAGCCCGCTGCCCCTGCCCCAGCGGTGAACCTGGCTGGTCCCCCATGGTCCACGGGAGGAAGGGGTCTGCTTTCATGTGGCTATCATCCTCCTCCATAAGGCAAACAGACCAAAGTACAGCTGCATCCCCGCGGGCTCCCTCCTGGGCTTCTCCCTTTCAACCACAGAGTGTTACAGGAGAGGAGGGGAAAATAGTCCCTCCCCTCTTTAAAAAGAGGCCGAGAAGCCTCATATTGCTGGAGCTGGAGGAACCAAGGATGTCCAGCCTTGTGACCTGGGTAGCAAGAACAAAATGCTATTGACAAACTCAAGCCTGTGCCAAATAATACTGTCCAGTGTGCACGCCTTACTTTAAGAACCTAGTAGCTATACTCATCGGTTTTGTTTGAAAAGCATGACAAGGGACAGGGCATGGTCCCAAAGAAATTACTGTATTTTCACTGTTCTGCTTAGCTTCAGTCTAAATATTCATATCCATGCTTAATGTAAAGCTACAGTGCACGTCTCTGTGTTTGATTTGCTTGATTATCTCAACTACTGGGAGACTGCTGGGTAGGGGGAGGAAGTGGAAGAAGGAAGGAAAGAAGGAAGGAAGGAAGGAAGGAAAAAAAGACTACTTTTGTGGGACTGAATGGTATTTGTACAGTGTTTCTTTGAGTTTTTTCTTCATATCTTGTAAAATCAGTTTTCTTTTTAAAGTGTAACTGGAGAAATTAATACTGAAAATCACAATGAAATCTAAGAGAAAGGTGTCTCAGGACAAATTTGGTAGCAACACACACCCCAGTTCCCAGCTCATTCATGGAAGGATGATATTCCTTGCATATGCACATATAGCAGTGCAAGGCAGAGATGTTCATGTTGTCCTCCCAAAATACATGTTTTCAGAGGCAAACAAGTAGTTGTAGCTTAAATAATCATTAAAAAAGGCACAACTCAACACATTCACTTCTCTTAAAATTTAGTTTGTGTATTAGCCCAGTAATCAACAACCAAGAAAATCCTTGTAGAGTGATGGTGTGCTATGGAAAATGGGAACTCATTCATCAGAGTTCAAATGAATGACCTTCCCATTTTGTTAACCAGTTTGGATTGTTTCAAGTTAAATCAAGATTTAATAAATCAACTGCATGATCTATGAAAGTAAAGCTCACCTAGTAATTAATGTTAAGTTACTTGCACTCCTTTTTTACTTCTCTCTATACATTTAAATATTAACGCACTGGCCACTTCTTTTGCCTTTCACTTTACCACAGCAAATGCAGAAATATTATCAAGTCTGAGAAGAAATGCATCAGCAATGACAATATTATCCTATGTACAAAACTCAGACACCTACTAAAAATGCAAAACGATCCTTCAGAAATGCCGACTTGACAATGCCACTCATACATAGTTTTCCATGACTGGACTTTAACATTAAACATGTCATTGACAAGTATTTTATATACATACTTTTTAATAAGTGCGCAATACTCTTATTGAGTAACTTTTTTGCTCATCAGATGCTTTTTTTCTCCCCATCAAATATTCTAGCATCTTTTTGTGTTAACTGTTCTTATTTACTTAAAATAAGTTTTTTAATATTACAATGTAATTAAACTTGCTTATCCTAGTACCCATGGCACACTCGGCAGCCTTCCAAGAGAAAGTGTATTTCCCCTTTCCGTAGTTTGCTTTGCAGCTTTAAGCAGATAAAACGCCAGTCCTGGCACTAGAGGTGGAGGCATGAGCACACCTTTCCCTCCGTCAGCCCTGCCGCAGGGGGTAGCAGCTCCTGCCAGAGAAGCAAGGCGGGCAGCTGGGAGCAGTCAGAGATCAGGCCGCTGTATCTGTGAGTCATTTTTAGCCTTGCTGAAAGTCAGGAGGATTTAGGATGATGTTTTCAAATGAATCCAAATGCAGTTTTCAGTTTCACTTACGTCAGGGATACCAGGTTGCATCCTAACCGCACCTCATTACTGTTCCTTGTGACGAACTACCGCAGTACCTTTGAACAGGTAGCTTTGATCTGAGTGACCTGCCTGGCTGGAGCTGACAGTGGCTCACTCCCCGTGCAGCGAATCAACGTTTCAAATCTCTTGTCAGCGCGGTATGTTGAATACAGCGTATTACCATAGAAGAACTTAAAAGTCTGTCCTGTGTGAAAATTAAGCTGATTCAGAACCTGACTTACATATGCTGCTTTCCAAACTTACACAGCAATTGCTATAAACTTCCTTTTAAACAAAGGTAGGAATGTTATACTGTAAAAAGCTAGACTGAATCCTGTTGGCTACAAATATGTCTGTTCTCTAGCCACAGTATTTTCCTGCTTTCCCTGTGCCATTAATGAATTCCATAGATTTCCAGGACTCTTTGCAGAACGCTCTTGTTTTCTTCATACACTTCTCTAACTACTCTTCTTGGAATTTCTTTTTTTTTTTTTTTTTGTTATATAAATGGATTTGTGGTTATCTCTGCAAAGTCCACTTTTATTTGTATGTCTCATTTTCATTATCTGCTTTCAAACTATACTTTTAATGTGCCTTCCACCCCAAATACTGAGAGTCAGAAAAGCATACAAGTCACTAGAATCAAGTCGGTTTCTACAAGAATTTTAAAATACATTTGAACAGGCTTCATATGCAAGATATAAAATAATTTGATTTGTCTCCTGTAACTCGTGTCCCCTTATGGGGACAGGCCAAATGAATTTTAAATCTAATTTAAATACAAATTAACTGTGGAGATTACAAAGTTAATAATCTTCTCATTGTGTATGGACGTTTTCACTTGAAGTAATTTAAGCTAATTTAGTCCATACCAATTTTTCATCTAAAAACTTTTTCCTTCCCAGGTGAAATATCAGTTTCTTTAGAAGATGATGATGCTCCAGGAGATCCACTACTTCTTATGTCACATGTCAGACCAGTTCAACTAGGTATAGTATGATGGTGCAGAGAGATCAAAAACTAAAAAGCAGTGTCGCTGTCAGAGCACTTTCTGATAGCTTGAATACACCATCATTCTCTTTCTGATCAACACAGCTTTAAAATAGCCACACTTTTGTACCATCTCCTTCCCAATTTTAGCACTCAGCAGTCTCATGTAGCATTAGATACTCACCACTGTATATGATATAACTCCTGCACGACCACCGTTCACATTCAAAACACATCCCATGTTATAGCTTAATCATATTAACCACATGAACCACGTATATTTTGTTAAATGCTAGTGGGAAGTATGCCAAATGGTAGTGTGAGATACCCATGTCAACTTGTGGATTTTCTCCAACTCATGTAATTTATGCTTAAAGCAGCATGAGTGATGGCCTGAGCCAGAAGAGATAGGCAGAGGTCAGGCCAGTCCCACTAAGCAATCCAGATTTGCCGTGGTCTTCAAAGCAGCTGTGTCCCCTCTCCAAGCACGGGGTAGTCAGCAGTACTTTAGGTCCAACCAGTCATGCAACAACTCATCCGGAAACCATCCTACTAGAGTAGTTTTGCTCAAGAAAGTCATTACAGAGCAAAGGCACAAATCTGACAAGCCAGAAAGAAGGAAAATATCCAAGGTGTGAGCCCCTTCAAGGGGCTGCTAAAGCAAAGAGAGAAACCTGAACATATTTTAGGCAGAATTAGGCAACCGATGAGCTGATTCCTTGCCTGGATGAACGGCAAGCACTGTCCTGAATTTCCTACATGCTCTTTCAATTTTTCACATACCCTCTATGCCCTAGTGTACATCCCAGTCCAGTTGCAACTTTTACTACAGAATCGCCAGGGTGCTGTATTCAGGGAGAAAACAAGGCCCCAGCTAAACCTATGGCTTTTACGTTACACACTACATCCCTTTTGCCTGGCATAACAAGAATTCCTTGAGACAAGAATCTCACATGGAATTATATGCACATATGCAAAACTTTTCTTGCAGTCAGTATCTGAATCAAATTTTACAGGAATATGTCTGCGTTACTCAGTGGTCTTGCAACACAGTGCCAAGCAGACTCATTTGGCCTGCTAAAAAACCTTCAATTCTGAGAAAGCTGCCTTCTGCAAAGTCAGCAAAATAAATTCAATTGCATGGGCTCTCTAGTATGTACTAATCTAAAATGTCTTCCCTAGTGTCTCTCTTAGTCTTTAGATTTCAGGCACTGTTTCAGCCACCACTGAAGGAAAAATGTTGAGCCCTTTCTATCTATATTGCTTAATATTTTGGCTTCATTTCAGCAGATTTCTCATTTTGAGGAAGCTTAGAAAAAATCAAATATGGCATAAACTCATCTTTCAGATAAAAAAATAATGTATATCCTGCCTTAACAATTTTTAAAAAAACAAATTAGAGCTAAAATACATTTCAGACGTAAGGAAAATTTTCACAGGGACCATAACAACTTTGTTTCAAAGTGGTACTTGTGGGTAAGATATTTGGAATCACAGTTTTTTTCAAGGGAATGAGGAACAAATGCACCATCTTCTACTCTGCATACAGCAGAATGAGTGAGCAATGCACTGAGTTGCTAGAACTCATTTGAACTAGTATCCACAACCAAAAGTGAGCTCAGCTGCAAATGAACTTACTAGTGAGAAATACTGGTCTACCCAAGAACTAAAGAAACTTTATCCCTCCCAGATTGCCCCATACTCTATGGCTGTGACTGGGAAGTGCACAGAGCACCTTCTGCATTCTTCTTCCTCTTTTCTTGCCCTGTGCCTTTTTTCTCTGGTCTCTGTGTCACTCCCTGGTAGTGAAGAATGAACCACTCTGCAAATACAGATAGTTTAAATACTCCTGGTAACACTGAGCAGAGACTACAACAAGCCTAGCTGACGCTGGCAGTTGTCAGCCATGGCAATTCCCATGGTTGTATTCACCTGTAAACAAGCATTTTCTTTCACTCCCTCAGGAAGAGATGAAGAAAGCATAATTGATATGTCACCTGAAAATTACCCTCTTCAACAACATATCAGTGAGCTGGCTGCTGCAGAGCTCTGATTAACACAGGACTAACAGGGAAAAAATTGGTATCTATTAGTACAGCCTTTTCACAACTAGAAGGAATTACAGAGACTAGTAAAGAATGCCTCTATCTAGGACAAGTTTGTCCCCAGACAGGTTATTATACACAAGTATGCCCCACTGAAGCTGTATGCGCAAGCAAAGGTCAGATATTTTTGCCATCACACAAAGCTCAGTGACTATAAAGTATCCCGCCCTTGTAACCTGGCTTGCCCTTTTAGAACAAGACACTTGCAAAGGCATTTATCACTTCAGCCTGATTGCAAAAAACTGTGTCGGTTACTGTGCACTCTCATATTTGCTGTCCTTGATAAAACACTGGAATTGTGGGTTTTTTCCTCTTTTTAAAAATAGTTGTTTTGCAAAGATTTAGAAAATGCATGAGAAACCACTTTCCAAACTAATTTATTAATCAAAATGAAGTCTTAAAGGAAATTCATAATCAGAAACAAGGAAACATTAAAAACTGCAAGAGATCATATTTCAGTTTTTTAGGTAATTGCATGGCATCCTTTACCTCCTAATATTAAAAAATAAAGTTGAAGATTGGAGAAAATAAAAAAATTAGTTCTACAGAGTAAGAGAACTCATTTTTTTACTAAAAAACCCAAATATTTTTGATTATTCAAATATTAATGTTTATATTGACCTGTGCCAAGAAAGGGGGAGGTTCTGTACCAAGAGAACTGGGTTCATTATCACACAAATATTCTTGTGTGACTGAAGGCAAAACTCCCCAATCCTCAGCTCCCTACAAAAGGGGATCTTTGTTAAGAGTTAAGGATCAGCTTCTTGAGAGAGTGTAAAGCTCTCTGTGTGTAAAACCAAAAGTATGGCATGAATGCAGAAAGTTAAATCTTTTCCCTAGTGCCAGTGACTCAGGGCCCAATTTATTATTGTGCTAAAGCAGCACTTTGTAGCTTCCAAACAGCACTCTTCACCTCTCTAATGCCTGAAGCACAAAACAGCTCATCGGTTATTCTCAACGATGTGACAAGTAAAAGTTCAGGGCACAGAAGAAAGGCAAGTTTCTCTCAGATTAATTAAATGTACATGTGCTATCTTAATATCGGTTTTCAAGAGAAGGCAAAAATGATGTCAGAATTAACAACAACGCTGACAAATTAATAACCAACAGCTTGATTTTAATGTCACCTCTGCTCCATCTTTCTCTGGAGACACAGTCATGAGGAAACGGCACACTTCATTCTCATTCTCTCTGTCCTTCCCCCACCCCAACCACCCAATGCAGGTAACCCGTATCTGTGTCTCTTCCCTACCCCACACAATGCAGGTAATCCAACATCAGCAATAGAGGCTTCCAAAACACCGGCTTTTATTCCAACAGTAGCAAATGAAGGAGGAAAACACTGGACTGTTAATGAAGTCAGAGCTTTGATACGCATATGGTCAGACAAAAATATCCAGCAACAACTGGAGGGGACAGTAAGAAATAAAAGAATATTTGAACAGGTTGCTGCTAGACTTCAGAAGTTTGGAATTGACAGGGACTGGAAGCAGTGCAGGACAAAATATAAAAATCTGAAACATGAATACAAGAGTGTAAAAAGTGCCCAAGGCTCAGGGAGTACAAGTAGAAGTATGAAATTTTTTAATGAACTGGATGCTATTCTGGGGCACAGCACCATGGAACAAGCAAGTAAATCAGATAACGATGAAAGTGAGAGGCCTCCAGAATGGACAGAAGCAAAATCAGAAAAGGACTCCATAGGTAAGTACATCAGCTACCAATATATAATTTAAAATTTTTAGTTTAGTTTTCCAGTAGTAGAGAGACCTTAAAAGAAAAAAAAAAAAAAAAAAAAAAACAGAAAAAAAAAAGAAGAAAGAAACCAGCTACCTTAACCAATTTGCTGGGTGGGCGGGGAGAAACACTGAATGGAAATTTACTGTTTTGTCCAGTTGTTCACTTTACATTATAAGGTAATCTTACAGATAGATTATGTTTTTAATAGGATTGAGAAAAAAACAAAAAGAGGGAAAAAAGATGAAGATACAGGGTAAGATAAAGTGATACAGAGAGACCATTCCAGTCAAAATCATGGCAGAAGAGACTGTTTCCAGCTGAGATAAAAAAATGGATGAGAGAGATGGTCAGACTGTGTTGCTGCAAAAATAAAGACATTGAGCAAAAGAAGTCTGTAGTTGTTGACATTGGTTAAAACTTAACAATTAAACTGTCTTTCTCCTATGGTCCGCAGTGGCCCAGTTTTACTGGCCTTTGGAGCAAGACACTCAATCTAGTGAGACAACTGTTGTGAAAATAGCAAGAGGAATAGCACCAAGAATGCTGGCAGAGCTTGTCTTTATTTTTATGTGGTTATTGACAAATAACTTGATCATGGATGGATTAATGCAGAATTAGAGTAGACTGATGGAACCTACACTACCCAGGAGTTAAAACATTTTTATTGGTATGTACATCTAGAAATGGGCCTATTCTTTAAGACAGAATTAAACATAAAACTTTGTTACACAGTAAGAATCTTACACAGGGGGTGATATTACGGTGGCCAAATATAAGACTAAAGTCAGTAAAGTAATGGAAGAAGTCAAGGAAAAAATATCACAGTCTCTGGCTGAAAACTACGAGAGCATTTTGGGGCAAGATTCACTCTTCGGTTGCTCTTTCTAGACTCTTTGCTAATGCATCCACTACTGCCTGCTGGCATAAAGAGTATCCTAGGTTGGATGGATCTTCTGATTTGACACAGCACAGCTGTTCTTATGTAGTACACAAATGCAGTGCCCTAATTAACATAGCATTATTTATGCAGAAATGCCTGGAGACACAGGTGAAGAGGACTCTGTTAGTAATATGTCAGAAGACCTACGGGTTGCAGATATAAAGAAAGTTTCTGACTCAGGTAAACTGAAAAGTCTTCTGTTCTATATAAATCCCTAAATTTAGTAAGTTAAGATGGATTTCTAAAATAAGCACGCATTGTAATGGTGGTTAGAAAATGCAGAGGCCTACAAAACTTTTAAGCAGGAAATAACATCATAGTGGTAACCACACTTTCAATAATTACAGGCACAAGTGCACATTTGCAGTGGACTGCTAAATTTGATAAAAACAGTCTAATAAGTAATCTTGCCAAAGATTCATGACCCAAGATGTAAAGAAGAAGAAACTATTTGTCTAAGCAAGTTCAGTGCAACGTATTACTGCATTTACTTTTACTTAAACCATGCCTTCCCAAGGATTAGAATTGTTCAGTCTCCTGTGCATGAACTAATATAGCATTCTCTTTTTCACAATATGAGATCAGTATTTAATATAATTGTGTAAATGCTCATGTCAGGGGATGAAAAAATCATTTAAGAGTGGCACTACTAGCACTGATATGAAGGTCATACACTCTTTACAAAGAAACATCGTTCAGACCTGAAAGCATAACTTTCAGGGGAAGTGGGAATTTAACATTCAGCTAGAGATACATGAAAGTGTCTCAAAGGCTGATGTGCCTGACTGTCCACAACAGAGGACCTCATGATCTCTTTCAGTAGCACAAGGCAGACTATGGTCTAAATTAGGCATTAAGGAGTAGTCTTACAGAATTTAAAATGGTCTAATGTGAACTTGAAAGATTTTACTGTAAAATTAAAAATCTCCTGACAAATGATGTTACTGTAAATACTACTCCAGAGAATCTGGCAGCTCTGCCAGGTAGTGAAGTGAAAGATACAGTGAAAGAAACAGCTATGACAAGTAAGTAAAGCCAAGGTTGATCATGAGAGGTAATTTGAGTATATTGGACAGTAGTATTCTTATCATTCAAGAGCAATTACATTTATTAATTTAAATTTACTAACAAATACATATATAACTGGCCTTTTACCAGAGCATCACAGGCACTTGAGGCATTCATTAAGGAAAAACAGATGGCCATGATAAGTGCATTGCCTATAGGGACCTCATTTTGAAAGAGACAAAATATGTAAGAAATCATAAATAGTACTTTGTGGGATCCAATTAAAACTACTTGTAAAAGGCATAAAATCCCATTTTTCCCCATCAACAAGTAAAATTAGTACATACACACCAACAGTAGTAAGACATTGTATTAATACACACATTCAGCAGTGCCACTGAACTGCTATCTGACACAGTTTTCAACTGCCTGCAGCTATGCAATATTGTAACTTTTTGGATTGCAATCTTCAAAACAAGTTATTTAAGATAAAGTTAACTGAATACTTGTAGTAAATCTCTGAGTACTCATTTTTTACTCTTTGACATTCCTTTAGGATAAGTGTAGGTGTTAGACATCTGTAGCTTACCTTGGTTACCATTACCTTGTCAAATATATGTATTTTAACTGCATATTTTGTTTGTTTCTGGGTAACTGTAATTACAATGTGATTTTGTGGGGAAAGATTAAAATAGCAGATGTTTCAGAAGTGTCTCTGGCTCAGCCTATCCACTCTAAAGACTACTGTTTGAACTTTTACAGTTTAAACTACTTTAAACTGTTTAAACTGGGGAAAAAAAGGCAAAACCACAGTAAACCATCGTGAAGAGATGCAGTTTCAGTTTCCAAAATTCTTTCCCTCACTCCCAAATGAACAACACAGACTCAAATAATTTTATCACAGGTGGTAAAAAACACCTAAACTTTAATGTTATTAATGGTAACATAATTAGGTATTACATAAAGCAGAGAAAAGATGCACGCTTTTTATGTTACAATATCATGGAGACCCTTTAGTCTCTATTTGTGGTACATGCCTTTGCTAGACAGTTCAAATAAATTTAAAGTGCAAAACTGGTAAGTAAAGAGATTGTATGTACCTCCGTATTCATAAATTCACTTGCTGATAAACAATGAAAAAGGCAGTGAGGCAGGGTAACTATATTACATTGGTTCTTTGATATCAGTAGATGTCTATCGATAGCTTTGAGGATGTGACTTCTTAAAGACTACTCTATATTCAACACAACTTTTGTAAAAACTGCTTCTCAACAAGCATGTAATTTATGTGTTTATTTAAGTTATGTGTACATACTTGTGACTTTAAAAAAAAACTTGTAAAAAAATTTGACATAAGAATTTAGAAATTCTGTTAACCTTGTATGAGGGTATCTTCCTAATTAGTACATGGAGTTAATATACTCTGCAGTCAGAATTATACATACATTTGTCTAGATACACACCTGCTAGCCTGGGCAGATATCTCCTTATCTGCTTTCTGGCAACCGCAGCTGTGTAAACACACAAGAGCTGCACAAGCTCCCTCAGAAGTGCATGTGCTTCTCATAATCCTACGTGTGGGTCTGAGTTATTAACCACAGTAACATCATCGCCACTGCCAATCTTTATAAACAGTCCAATCTGGTTTGCCGTACTCCAGTAAGGAAAAAATTAAGATGGTGTTATTCAGGAGACAAAAGCACCAGTTTCAGGAAAATACCTAGTTATTTGATGTTTCGTGGTATTGTTTTTTTCTCCTCTGCCCACATGTATTTGCTCAAATGCCCACCTGAGAAGGAAAAGACAGAGGTAATTAAATCCTTACACATTCTTCTACAGACCGTTAACAGTTTACTGAACCATCTCTCGCAGCATGGCCCTGGAGTTGCTTTCCCAGCAGAGGGTGCAAGAGCACCGCAGCAATCACAAAACCCATTTAGGTTTTTTGCCAAAGCAGCCTAGGGTCACTGTAAATTTTTCTCTTTTCTGGTAAAAGATACCCATATTAAATCAATCTGGGAATAAAACCTTATTTAGTCATTTTGACTGATGTTTTCTATTTCATGGGATCACTTTTAAGGACAGTTATTTCCAGAAATCTATTCTGAAGAGAAAATTGCTTTAGTTTGCACAGGCAGTAGTCAATCAATTTTAACTGCGTGTACATGTACGTTCCACATGTGTCAGACTTGGCAGTACAGCCACAGACTGTGTAGAGGTGTTTGATTAAATCTGAAGTGCCAGGGGAAACAACAGTGGAGATGAAAACAATATTCTGAGAAACGCCAGTAGCTTGATGTTCTTAAAAAATATCTACAGCAGTATTTTGCTTCAAACAAATTACTTTTCTTGTCATTATTATTTAGGATTTTTGGTGCTCTGCATACTTTACTAATGTCCCTCTCATGACAAATGTGGAATAAGTCATGAAATTGTCAAGAGACATTCTTACTCAAGGGCTTTTTAAAAAATGGTTGTTTAAAGTCAAGATCTTAAGTCAGTACATACTCAGACACTTATGTTGGCTTCTTTTGAGCGTCCACTGCTGCATGCTTAGAATTTTAAAATGTACAGACATAAAGTCAAAATATAATGTTTCGATACATACGCCTTGGGCTGGTGTGAAGCAGAGTGTTTCAGAGAAGCGAAAAAGCAAAAGTTCTTGATTATTCACTGGTGTAGCCAGTCATAGCCCAAGGCATACTCGGGCTGCAGACACAAACTCCTAACTGCATCCAGAGCTGTCTGTATCCAGTCTCATAGATCCGCATGACAGAGACAGCAGCAACTTTGCAAACTGTTGGAGAGTAAACGTATGCCATGCACAAAAAAATTTCCCTAGTGTTAACATTCCCCACTCTCCTTTTAAACAAGGTACACATGAGAGTAAGGATTAGGAAACAAATTACTAATCTTGCCTCATAAGCCAGAAAACAGGATAAATAGTGATAGTGACAAGAGTGCCGAAAGAGAACAGAGCTTGTATCCATCTGAGCAGGTAAAATGAAAGACTGCGACAGCATTGCTCTGGTGGCCTTGTGAGCAATGCTTCAAACATGACGTTGAGATTAAGCGTATTTGTTGGCAACTGTCTGTAGCTTCACTGAACAATAAGGACGGAGCCACTGTGTTTTATCCAAGCCAGAAACTGTCGATGGTTTGTTCTGTTTGGCTTAATCTTGCTCTCCTTGCGCTCTCCCCCCAAAAACTCTGAATGGTGGCTTAGACAAAAAGCCAGGCTCCCTACCCACATTCTTGGCTGCTGAAGGAAAAAAAAAAATTAAAAAGGCGCATGATGCTGGTCACATCATGAAGAACATCTAATGCAAACAAGGCCGTATTGATTTGGGGGATAATTTTTAATAAAATGGCTCTAGATCAGCTTCATTGCTCAATGTTTAGGGGCAATATTCTTGAATGGACTGAGAACAGGCTGGGAGCCAGAAACTGCTGTCATCGATCTGCAGTATGGCCTTCACCATTTAATCTCTGTACAGCAGTGTCCTCCCCTGGAAAGGAGGATCAGAAAGACCACTTGCATCATCAGCCTGTCCATCCGTCCATTGCAGGGGTGGAGTTCTCCCTTAAACACCTGACAGCCAATGGCAGAGGAGTGGAGATCTCCTCCCCGTGGTGGGGAGCCCAGGGACACCTGTGACACCACTCTGCTGGGAGCTGGGACCCAGCTGTATGATGTAAACCCCTTGCAAGCCATAGCAGGGGCCATGCTCTCAGGACAGGCATTTAGTACTTTGTCTTTATCAAAGAGGCAGGCAGCCTTGCAGATCAATCATCCAGGCACAGCACCCTGATGCAATGTCAGGACCCTTTCCCCTTTTGGGCCTAATTCAGTGACTCTTGGCATCAGTCACTTGGGAGTCTTTCAATAATTTCACCATGTATTGAAGCACCCCTAATACAAGACACAGTTTTGCCTGTTCTGCTGCATAGAGGTTCACCAGTTGCTAAGTATCTTACAACCACAATCAGCAAACCATTCTACAAATTCTGATCCAGGTTTAAATAACTTCAGAGATTGTACATTTAATCCATAAACTTATATTATGCAGCTGTTATGTGGTGTTCTGGATTTATTTTAATATATAAGTGCATACACTCTCCTCTTAAGCCCACTACCGCAGAGAAATGGCAGCTTTAATGTACTAAGAGATGAAATCTTTAACAACCGTTATCATTAATGGCATTCTGAAGTTAGTGATCATCAAGACATAACTGAAGACCTGTTTAATTAATAAGAATTCTGTAAATTTTTAATATTTATTTTTTTTTACAGAAATCATTGAAGATGAGGGGGACTTTGCCAACTCCACCACGGTAGCTCTGGAAGCTACACAAATAAAGAAAGAGACGATTGACATAGGTAGGTCAAGGCTGTGTCTTGATGGTTGTAACAGCACATTCTACTTTACTGGGAACCGCAGACTTCTAAGGTTTGTATGTTATTCCTGCACATTATACTCGTTCCTCTAGGTTATGATAAAATCTGGGTTTTGTTTGATTTTGTAATGCAAGAATGCATAAACACTTATTTCTCCTTCCCCAATTAATAAAAATATTTTATTTTCCCAGACAACATACTCCTCATTATATTAGATGTGATAAGTCTGCATTTGATTGTGACAAATACTGTTCTTTTTCATACAGTTGCTAGAGAGGATAAACTGGAGAGCTAAATAGCTGTCTCAGAAACACTGAACATTTTTTGCCTTGCCTGTCTTTTCAAAGTGGTTCATGACAGTGCACTTAATTTCAGGCTATTCACTATCATTAATAATTGCCATGTTGCAATATAACTTATAATAAGTATTTCTATTGTTGCCATAATGCAATACTATTTATAAAATAAAAATAACTGCCATAAATGTTCTGCTTTATTTTACAAGTAAAACTGAAAAATCAGAGCCTCAGCAATATGTAGAAGTCATGCATGTAATGACAAGTATTCAGAAGATTGGTTTTATTAAAAACATTAAAATTTAACATTAGAATACAGTAGGGATATTAATGTTCTGCAATAAATGAGCACAGAAACCGTGGAAGGTCATGAAAAAAATGGCATAAAAAGAAAAAATTATCACATTGAAATCTGTTGACCTGACATCCTGGATCAAAATATACTGTACGGTAGTACTGTTTACACTCAGAAGTTAATGGAAAGAAAAAAAAAAATCTACTACAATGATTCTCCGAACAACAATTCTTTGTGCTTTTACACTGAAAGTTTGTACTGTAAGAATATTTCCATTGCATGCATCAGTACTTCTGTCATCCAGGCAAGAGCTTCCTTCTTGGCAATTATGTTACCTGGAGTTTGGGTGTTGAGACACCCTATCCAACACAGCTTTTACAACTCTTTGCATAGGCTGATCTTGATTATGAAAGACAACCGTTAGGAGTATGACACTGAGGACAACAACAGAGAAATGCTATCACAGCGATGACACACAGAAACATGAGTTACCCTGAGGATAAAGTAAAGCTGTGTCCCTGAAAGTTCAGAGACATAGCAAGATCACATTAATGCCAAGAGAAGAGTTCATACACGATGACAGAGAATAAGATGTCATGCAAATCAATTGACTGCCTTATACACACAAATTCCCTGTTCCTGCCAGGTAATATCTAATTGAGGATAGTAATCACACAAGTCAGCAGGACACGAGTGCCATTGCCAAAGGTAGAAAGAGATTAGAGAGCCAGCATGGTTGAGATAATGAGCACATAAATGAAAGCCATGGGTTTCTTTGGTAATAGTTTAAAAAAAAAAAAAAAAAAATCACTCCAGAGCCCAGGAGTAGACCTATTGCTCCATGTTGGCCCAAGGTTGTATCTCCAATAGCTACAAGTGTCAAAGGAAGATGCAAATTTTTCCTTAAGTTATGGTATAGCCTATTTATGAAAAAACACTTTTTTTGTAGCACCCCAGGTAAATCACACACACATGCTTATAAGAGTATGAATTCTGATTCCAAGTTTTCCATAGGTACAAAATTAATTCCTGCATAAGGCTTATGAAAAAAACTATCTTGTCAAATCACTTAAGAGAAAGCAAGTTATAAAGCAAATATGAATCCCAAGTACTAGTCTGTGCATATGATAGCAAGTACCATTATAAAAAGCTCATCAAATGTACTACTGGTTATTTACCAACGTCTTAGTTCTAAGAGTCTAAACCATGTACTCAGATTTTCAAAACATACAAGGAATATTTACTTCTACCCTGTACTGAAAACTGTATTGAAGGTAATTAATTGGTCCATGATATGCCCTACCAAAATTATGTGAACTAACCTTTCTCCCCCTCCCAGCCCAAAAAGTAATTCCACACAAAAGTGAACTTTCAGCCTCAGAGAAGTCCAAGCATGAGGAAATGACCCCAGAGTCAGCAGAACTGGGCTTTGATGTCCATAGATGATTTCAAGAATTCTGAGGGCTTCTGAATTTTACTTCTGAAGGGAATAGTTTTTGTGCTGTGAAAGACTGCAAAGCTGCAATAACCTCAGTTCTGCAGAGGGGAAAAAAACCCCTGGCATGTAGACATGCAGAAAAATAACATATTCACATTTCTACCCTCTTAGAGATGGAATTTTGAAGAGAACTTAGATGCTGGTAGAATAAAAAATAGTTCTTCTGTCTTCCCTGTTTTGTCATTTAAGCCACATAGAATAATTTCAGATAGACCCATCCCTCCATTTAGAAAGTGCAATTTAAGCTGAGGCTAAAGATTTCTGCAAAAGCATTAACAAATTGTTTTTCAGTTTTTTCATCTGCTTATTTTATCTCCACCACAGAAGCTCTGTATCAGAGACTAGCCTTTTGCCCAAAAGATAACAAACATGGCTGTCCCATTAAAGAAGGCAAAGTATACAACCTTCCCCACAAAACCTAACATCCCTCCCTGCCCTCACTCCCAGAATCAGGACAAGGCACACATCAAAGCCCAGCTTGAAGACCACCACGGCAGCTTACTAAAATGGACTCTAAACCACTTTTTTGTGTAGTAAAAAGGAGTCCTGAATAGAGGGGAATAAGGAGCAAAGGTCTCTCTTCAGTTTCTTTCTGCTGTACCAGGGAAACTCACAAAGACTGGAGAAAAGCCCCATCAGCAGTATGAAATGCAGCTTATGCAAAAACCACACTGCATGCGCGTCTGCTAACAGGTGCCTGTGCCTCTCCTCCTCCTGCATGTGCGCAGCTTCCAAACTCGAGAGGGGGGCAGTGGTCTCCTAGGGCCCACATCCCTGCTCATTTCACAACAGCAGTGGGGGAGTATGCATGACCCCACAAATGGAAAGGCTGTAGTCCAACCCCTGGTTAGGTGTGAGTGAATCCGCAGAGAAATCACCCTTCGCGCTCTGGCAATTCTAATTCTGCACATCACAGAAAAAATCTCCCTTGGTAAGGCTTTGGTGCTCTTACAAATGGCACCAAAGCCTCACCAAGCCTGCATGACCCACACTGCCTAGGACAGAAACTGGAAGGCACGCCTGTGCTAATCGATGTGTACAAATATTTATGCAGATCGACTTATATGTGAGATAAAAACCATCCACATATGCCTACATGTTTAATCAACTATTTTAAATCTGTTTTGCATCCACAGCAACCTTTGGGGGAACGCGGGGGCAGAAAGCAAAACAGGGCTTACGACAAGTGCCAATAAATAATTTGATTTAGGGAGGCGTGTGGCAGAAGGCTTTGTTACAACTAATTGGTTAGACTAATGGGTTACAACATTTTTAACTGAAGATAGGTGTTACCTGCAGAGGGTGACAATAACATTAGCAACTTAGTTGTCTAAGTCCAAGGCTATTTTATTTAAAACTGTGTGTTTCTATAGATGATGATTCTCTAAGCACTACCTCAGAAGACAGATCTTGTACGCCAGTAGCAAAACGGATGGTCGGGACAGGTGAGTTAATTTCCATGCATTTATTCTGAAACAAAATTGCATTGCAATTTCAGTTCCAAAGCAGGAGCAGCCAGATCTCTGCTGTAAACACAGCTCTACTTTTCTACTTCTGACCCCAGTCTAGCTTTATCACTAAACTTAAAAATTAGTTTCATAGCTCTGTTCCCTGTCATGAACAAAACTTGCATTAATACTGTAGTTCAACTTTGCATTCTGTACTTATCTGATGAGCAGCATCGGCCTACTTCTGTATACATTAGGTAAGATTTTTTTCTTCTGTTGAATCCCCAGCAGCATTTCCATTTGCATGATGTTTTGCCTTGCCATTCTAATTTGAAACCATACTGGAAAACCATTTTCTTATCAATGCTGGTATCTTGTTGCTTTAAAGCTTAAGGCCTGTTGTTTTCCCACTTGTAGCACTTGGATACACCTGCCTTTAATTAGACAACAACAGCAACAAAATTACACTGAAAAAATGTGGAATTGTAGATGCCTTGGAGAAACAAGAGATTTCACTTGCTACATATTTTGCATACTTAAGAGAAATGTAATCATGTATGTATAGCAACATTGTAAAGTTAAAAGATTTTTGTAACAAGAGATTAATTTAAACATTAATTAATCTTTCAGCTTGTTACCAAATCATTAGCTACAGTTACACTTTAATATATGCATGTTCATCAATACTCAGTTGTTGTTTCATTTATATTTTCAGACAATCACATTCCCTTGGAAGAAGCACAAAACCACTTTAAAGTTATTACAGTTAATGATACTGGAGCTGGAAAACACTGGAGTGATAATGAAGTCAGAGCCCTGATAAACATATGGTCAGATGAAAAGATACAGCAAATGCTTGAAGGGGCCACAAGAAATAAAGAAATATTTGAGGAAATTGCGAGAAGGTTAATGAAACGTGGTATAGACAGAGACTGGAAACAATGTCGCACAAAGTACAAGAACCTAAAATACGAATACCGCGCACTGCAGAAGGAAAATGAGCACCTGGGTAATCCCAGGAGGAAAATGAGATTTTATGATGAAGTTGACTGTATCTTAAGAAGACAGCCTCTGGGTCCCTCGAGCTGGGGATGTGAAAGTTCAAGTCTCCTATCAGGTACTAAAACCTTCAGTGGTGACATAAAGCGCTTAAAATGAAACTTAAAGTTGCTGTTGACCCATACTGTAGGGGTGAAATATGTGGCCAGAACGGGGAGGGGAAATAACTGAAGAACCTGTATCTGCATGATCACTTAGGCACTACTCAGCAAATGGTCTTAGGAGGAGTTAGAAGTCAGAACATTAACAAGAAGTGAAAGCACCTGAAGTGTCCAATGTTACTGGAGAATATTTGTGCTTTTGGGAGCTTAAGTGAGATTCAGTGAAATGGTGCTAGAAAATGTAGCAAGTTTTAGAGGTGATCTAGTAGGCATGTAAAGTCTTATGGATAGAGAGATGCAAGCTCATACCATTTATAACTGCAGAAATCTGTAACAATCAAGCCAAGTGCAAGGACTCCAAAAAAGCTAACTTCATTAATTAATTCACACCACAGTCAAGAGAGAGAAAAATCCAGTGTTTATTTGAGCAACTGTAATTATTATATTAATTTTGCTAAAGCAGAATCAGTTTTCTAAATAGAGTTTGCTTCTATTTTAGTATCAAAAGACCTCTGATTTAGGAACCACACAGCTAACCTTGTGTCTGATGTAAGGGTTCTCATGACTGGCCAGCTGCTCCAGCTCTCAGGGGTTCCTGCCCCTGCTCCAGGCAAATCAACTGCCCTTGTAGAAGCCACTTAACCACTGCAGCTTAGAGCTCAGCAAGTAAGGATAAACCAGAACAAATTCTGATTTTTCTCAATTTGTTAGATAATAATTTGCAGTGTTACAGATGTCAGATGAGGACTTGAACCATTTCTGCAGCAGAGGCCAGATGGACAGCTTGAGCAGAAATTGCTGGAGCCATCCATAAGCCAGCTGTCCTCAGTCATGAACCACAGCCCTAATGCAGTGCCCAAGGGCACCATACAGTGATGCCATTAGTTGAGGCTGGATTGACATCCACAGAGCTGTAGGATGACACCACCGCTTCTCACCTGCCTCATTCTTGTGCTCGATCACATTCTTAAGACAGACATTTTCTTCCAAATCCAGAAACTGAATATATTACTGCTCATTTCTGCTCTTCGTGAATGGAACTTGTCAACACTGAGAATATTTGAGCCAACATGGCTGTTTTCCATTTTAGCATGCTGGAAAAGAACTGTGTAATCTGTCCAGTGAATGCTGACGAGGGGACAGTAAAACAATAACGTTTCACAAAGGAAGCTTTAGTCATTAAGCTGTCCAAGGCATCTGCCAAATAAGTGTCTCCACCCTGATTTTGTGTGCCAACCCAGCACCTAACTTTTCAAGAAGATTCTCATTGCTCCATGTCACTTGTCCAAATGCATTTGCTTTTGTAGTATAAAGATCCTTGTGTGTGACTGACTGTGCTTTCAGAATATCTGCAAAATACTTAGTCACCTTCTTTTCTAAGTTTCAGTGGGAGCTGTTACAGCAAACACAGGATCCTTGAGTATCAAGAGAAAGACGTGGAATGATGGTAAGAGCCCCCTGACTTTTTAAAGCATCTGTACACTGTTGTTGACTTAGATACCAGATTCTAGTTTCCAGTACTCAGTTAAAAAAAAAAAATCCTAGAACTTAACACCAACCTACAAATCAACATCCTTCTCTCACCCTCAACAATCTGCAAAAGAAGAGTCCTGATAAAAATGTCAGCCTAAGGAAAACTGCCATTTCTTTATTTCAGTCCTTACCTCTGGTATAATAGGGGTAAACATCAGGAAATACTTCTTTGATTTACAACAATCACGTGCAAGGAAAAGAAGAAAAAAGATTAAAAAGAAATCTTAACTACCTGTGATACTCAGAGGAAAATAAGGACAATATCACAGTCATGGTTGTGGTTTCCTCATTTTACACTATGCGTCAGTAAACAAGAGGAGAAGTTACGTGTTCAGACATGTCTAAGATATAGTGTCTAACATGTAACGTCTAACATGTTGTACAAGAGAAAACAGGTTAAGACAGCTATTCCAAAGAGAAGATATGGTATAGAATCACTGAGAGAGAAAAATGAAGGGATGGATAGAAATATGTGGCATTCAATTAGACACAGGAAAGGTCAGGAACTTATTTTTCTCCCTGCCAGAACTGTCAGGCCCTAAATAATCAAAAAGTCCAACAATGCGGGATGAGAAACTTAGTTTTTAGGAGGCTCACCCCTATTTTTAATACTAAAATGATGTCTTGCCTACAGACAGATGAACACAAACAGATCCAAACACCAAAACATTTCTGAATTCAACCTGCTCAGTTCAGCACCGCAAACTGTATTAACAGGACTAACTCTACGTGATTAAGTATATTTTCATTTATTGCCTATTAGATAAGTACATCTTGCAGAAGGCAGTGCTTAGGCAAAGCTGAAAGTTTCAAATACGAGTAGTTTTTACAAGGTCTGTTCATTCCTACTCGCTGTTATACAATGACCCCTTACACAACACCAGGCAACTCCTGCCAAAAAGAGCATAACAGAAGGACAGCATTAGAAAAATCTAGCATGTGCTAAACTTCAGTGTCAGCAGTTCATTGACTTGTGCACTCTTAACTACATACTTTGCTTTTGTCCACAGAGGTGTCACCTGTTCCACTTAAGAAAAGTGCTTCTGAAAACACCATACTCCACTTCCAAAAACTATTAACAGAGAGAGTGCATGCAGTAACAGAAGGCAAAAAGTTACTGTTAGAAAGGCTTTGTAAGCAAGAAGAAATGCAAGACCTCAACAGAACACAGCTGTATGCTGATCCATCAGCCATACAACAGGTTGGTTTAATGAACTTTCTACAAAACTAGCATGCAAAGAGATTCTCTCAGATAGTAAGAAATTAAATAGACTTATTTATGAGTGTAGGTCGCTCACATGAATCCATGCTTGCTCCTCTTCAATATATTCACCTTCAGTCATTTAAAATGAAACAATGTATGAGATCCCATCATAATCCTTAACTATAAACTTTTAGCAGTGATGTCCATTAGTCTAATAAAAGATATAACCTCTGCCTACATGCCTTTGCTCACCTACATGCCACAATTAACATGCTTAAATGAAAGAAAATAACACTTTGATCAAAGAAAACATGTACAGTTAAAATTTCATTCCATCGTTTGCAATTGCCATCTCTATGATCCTCCTAGCAAGTTAGTCCTCTGCAATTAACCAAACGGTTGAAGCCATAAGAGACTTTCTTTTTGCTTAGGCAAGGCTGGTGGGAAAAACACAACACTTAAGTCCTCTATCAGCATTTACCCTTTTCCTAGCCTTGCCATCTGCCTGTGCTGGACTGGGGGTCCATACCCATCTGCCTGCTGAAGGAATGGTGCTGTGCAGCAATGAACTGGGGAATTCAATGAGGCAGAAAGTACACAAAGTTGATGCCCACCTAGAAGGGGCAGGCATGGGTTCTAGTCCCGGTTCTGGGCAAGGGGTCTGCCTTGTCCAGTAACCAAATGAAGTACAGAAAACATAGAAACAGTGCAGGGAACAATGACATGGTAAGCGACAAATGCTATGCCATAACAGTTACTCTGCAAAAATCTTCCTAGCCACTACTTCATTCTGTGATTTTAAGTACTCTACAGCCTGTACTGCCTGCAAGGCATGCACTTCCAGGGTTTTCCTTTCAGTGTATTAAAGCAGAACAACTCATTTCTGGATCTCAGTCATGTTTGGGCATAGACCTACGCAGCCCTGCCAAAGCTAGGTCAGTGCTGGCCACGCACAAGGGCACAGCTGAAGTCAAATAGTCAAGTCTTTACTGCAACAGCCACCAGGTTTTTTAATACAGAGAGCCCTAAATTCCACCCAAGTCTCTCTTCACAAAATCTTACACAAAATATTATTGGATATAGTGCTTTGTTTCCTGCTCCATGGTTAATTTTTTTCTTGTTCATTCTTTTATACGAGAAGTTATAAAGGTGAATAATTTCCACCAAGGTAGATTTTATCTGCCCTTTGACTAGCATTTTTAAAACAATTCTGAAAAGTCAGAAGAAGATCCCTAGAAAATCATAGGGTTTTTTATATTCATTTATGGACAACCAGTTGTTCCAGTGTATGCTTATCTTCCACTTTTCACATTTTACACCGGTTTCTCAGTAGAAACTTTTTTTGGCTTGAAATACTAGTATCATTGTTGGTTTTAAAATCTTTCTTCTCTCTTTGCAATGAGTTGGTTCAAAGATACATCCTTGAACTTGCATCATATTACTTGCATACAGAACTGCTGTCTTTGGTAGGAGAACAAGGGATCTGTCTCCCTGCCATCACAGCAGTCAGGTATCCTTCTAGAACCTGTTGAGCCAGGTGAAAACCTTGCAGTACTAAAATCACAGGTTAATCCTTCCACAAGTGAAACAGAAAAACGTGTGATCCAACCCTAATTCACTCTAGTACATTTAAACAGTTTAGTTCAATTTAGATCTAAATTAAGTTTTTAAAATAACTGTACGAAAAATAATATGAATCACTTACATGTTCTGCTCTACCTGCTCTGTTCCATGAGGGCAAGGCTGAAGTTGCATAAAGTGGCTGAAGCTGATTTGATAACTCATTGCAACGAGACCCCTTTTTCTCCATGGTACTCTGAGCAATCTGATGCTTGGTGGATCCCCTATAAACCAGTTCTGCTTGCTATCCTGGCACAAGACTAGCCCAGTTAGGGAAAAAAAAAGCAAATGGTTTTCTGTGTGAGTTGAAACAGCCCAGCGAGTTGTCAGCTGTGCTAGCCCTTATTTTGAGCAGCTCAAATGTTGTTTTTGTTGCAGTGTGACTTCCCTGGTAGAAGAAAGGGTAACCTGAGGGAGGCAGTTTGCACTGCAAAGATGACGAATTGCACTTAAAATTCTGAGTGATGCACAAGGATCAAAATCTTTCCAAAACTTTGCTGTCATTCAGTACAATGTCCCTAAAAAAACTTTATCTTATTCCAGAAAATTTAAAAATATTTATTCATTAAAATAAGTGTATTTTCAAGAAATTTGTATCTGTTTTTAAATGCCGTTGTTCAGGTGAGAACTGCACAAAAGCACTGACATAAGGACTGTCTAAATTCTTAGTAGGTCAGAGCAGAGAATTGCAGAGCACACTTGCAGACTCTACTTAGAAACTGTTCATATCAATGCTAGAGGGTAGACATGAAGCAAGAACTGACAGAAAAAAAATAGATGACAAGTGACTTTCCAAGTAAGAGTTCTTTTTTCTCAGGAAACTTTCCAGAGAGTGGGATTTACCTGACAAACAAATGTCCAAAGAAGGTGGACTTCCCTTTGTGTGGGATTCAACTTCTATTCTGTCTTGTCACTGCAAAGCATAGCTTGCTTTTTAACTGTTTTCTCAGAAAGCTCTCTCCTCCTTTTCTGCTGTTCACATTTATTTTTGGTCAAAGATGGTAAGAGATGTCAAGTGAATGGGGCATTTGGAATCATCTAATATTTATCTACTACTCCCATTTATACAGATAACAATTAATTTATTTGAATATGTAGGATGCTGAGATAGATAAATCTAAGTGGAATCAAGACAACCTTTCTTCACTGTAGCTGTAGTTATGATTCCACATCACTTTTTGCTTAGAGAAAAAAAAAATTAACATTGCACATTTAGAATTCCACTTCTCTAGAGCTACAGTCTGACTCCTTTTGACAGCATCTCCAGGAGCAGTGACAATGGGCTAAATAGAATGTCACCAGAGTGAAGGATTTCTTAAAAAACTGTCCCTTCAAAAATAGCATCAGTTAATCCAACTCATCCTTCAAGTGTATCCACTTGAGCTTTGCTGTGGCTCTGCTCTGATCACAGCTTTACATTTATTACAGTCACACAGTATTTAATCTAGGCACACTTATGGGCGAGTTAAATGGAACTCAGGACATCACCTGACACATGCTAAAAGGTTATGTGTGAGAGCACTACCATAGGACTGAAAGGGTTTTGGAGGAGAGGCCTTCTTAGACCTAGATCCACAACATGGTTCCTTTTCAGCAGAAAGGCCAGACCAAGTTGTTGCTCCTGGGAATCTTAATATAAATTACATCGCAAAAATGATCCTGCTTAAAAATCAAACCCAACACCAAGTAATGATGGCAAGAGCAGCAATTGTATAAAAAAACCAGATCTTTGCTCTTCTCCCTCACATATCTGCGCTACTACCAGGGGCCATTCAGATTACTGAGGGCAAATCTGTCTCCTCCCCAGTTTGCAAATGGCAACGCTGAAATTTTTGCAGTGTGGCAGATAAATGGAGCAATCACCACTCTGACCTATATTAAAAAGTTCCATTCTTCTTTAAAGCACACTCATTCACTGAGATGAATGGGTCACTCTGCAGGTCTTTGACAGGGCTGTTACCCTGGAAAGTCTTCTGAAAGCCCCAATTAGATTATTTCCTGGTAGACCAAACTGTATTTGGGCCAAATGCCAGGAGAATGAGCTTCAGGGAGCTGAAATGTTTGCGTTGTTGGTGAATCCACAAACGCTATCAGCATCACTGTTGGCTTAAAAGACTCTCCTTCCAGACTCTCACTCTTTGTTCCTTCTCCCGCAGCAAGGTCTCCTTTGTGTTGGCACAAGCGCTCGCTCAGGTGGCCAAGTGGCTAACCAATACACACAACTGATTTAAATCAAACCTAACATAATAAAAAGCCCCTACAAAGAACGCTGCCTTTTTTTTAAGATCAAGGAAAGTAGTGTAAGACACGGCAGAAAAACCAGCCAGGAGAGTTTATCTAAACCGATCTACCCAGCATGAACCTCCTGTGCTGTGTGCAATCCTCCGTCCATGCATTAGGCTGAAACTTAAGGTAGGGGCAGACAAGCCAACAGAGCTGTGAAAATTACTGGAGAGCTCTATCATGCCTACCTGGATGACTTAACTACAGTCAATATGAAGAAAAACCGACAGTCTCACCCCAACTCTATGGGTAGGTTAACATAATGGAAAGTCTGTTGCCCGCAATAAACATAATGGCTGTCTCAGAAACTTCCTCCTTTATTTAGATTTTGGCACCAGTTCCCTCCTGGTTTTTAACACTCCTCCTTACGTTAACTCATTCCAGTTGATTACTCCACATCCAGAGATAAGAGCTGAGACCGAACTGCATTTTGTGACATGTACATCTAAGAGATTCGATTAGAATGGAAATCTGGGCTTACCTTCACTTTCCAAAAATAAGCATGCAGGGACCTGAGCCCTGCAGAAAGTTACATAAAACAACCAAGCAGATGCAACAGCTCCCCACAGCAAAAAGGTCTCACTCATCCCTTCCTGCAGGAGTAAGCTTTGTGGCATGTAACTGAACTGGGCTGCCAGCACCTAGCAGCACAGAATGGCCTCTAAAGGTACACCAAGATAGAACTAAAAGATGAAGTGTTACTATATCCATATTCAGTGCCTCTGAAAGTACTCAGGAATGAGTTACCTGCACATACAGCATGAATGTTCTGGTAAAACAGCATACAGACTCAATCACTAGCTAGACAAATATCTTACCCAGTATATTCCATAGGGAATTTGCACAGAAATATGGCTGATTACAAAATCTAGCATTTAGGCAACCGAAACATTTAACACTGCAGTTCCTGCATCTGGGGATGGAGGATCTGCTGAACCCATAATGGGTTCCTGAGATGAAATCAAGAGGTAAATATGTTACACACCAAATTATCAGGATCATTACCTGTAGCATATCCATGTTCCTCAGAAAATTCCCATCCAAGTTCTATTGCAATTTCAAGATTTCTGTTTGAAAGATTCATGGTGTAAAACAGGATGCTAACAGCTTACTAAATAGCCTTTTTTTAAAAAAAACTATCTTGTAGACAAGAGGCTGAATATAAAATGTAGATAAATGCTTTCATTATGCTATGTTGAGTGTAGATATTTTGAAGGATGGCTGGTGGGAAGCAACAAGTAAGTTTACTAGATTGAAAGAGAGGTATAAATTCTTAACTTAGGTTGGCGATTATTTGGTTTCTGTTGTGTAGGTTTTAATAGCGGACAGTAAGAGGGAAGATATCAAAAAAGCACGCTGGCCAAACCTCCACTCTCCATTTACTCTGATTCTCAGAACAAATTCCATTCATAGACCCAGCTGAGTTGGGACAAGGGGTACTCCCTGACTTAACAGGACTTCCACCTGGAGAGAAGAGGCCTTTTAAAGACCTTTTCTAAAAATCAGTGCAAAGCTGGATACACTCAGGTTTCAGTACACAGTATTACTGCCAAACATATTTTCCAGGGAATTTTGCAAAAAGTTAACAGAAATCACGCTTGTTCCAAGATTAACTTTGCAAATTTGTCCTGGTCAAGGACTCAAATGACGTTTAATAGATTTGTAACTCAAACTACTCCTCCTCCCTCTCTCACCGCCCCCAAGAAAGTCCTCTCCTTACCAATATCCTCTGACTTTATTTTGGCATGCTGTCAGTGGATTTTTCAGTGACTTTGTTCCCTGGCTTACAAATTGCAAAGATGATTTAGAACATCCACTTTTAAGCCTTCTTAATGTTGATGCCAGAGTAACAGCATTAGCTTTAGCAGCTTTAAAGTTTCAAACATAATGAGAATTCACTGCTAACATAGCCGTAAAATGTGTTAAAACCAGATGAAAATTACTTTAAAATGGTCTCAGGTTAAATTGGTACAATGTTCTTAGTGTGTGGAAGGACTTGATTAGCCTGAGAGTAGGAATACACCGGTTTTCGTTTTAATTCAGTTCACCCTTATTAAATCAAAGCAATAAAAAGGAATGTTCTAACTTCTGCTACAAAGAAATGCAAATTTAAGCCTCAACAATCCAGCAGCTGATTTCCAATTAAAAAAAAAAAACACAAAGCCAAAACCTTTTAAAGCTGTTGCTTATGTCAAGATAGTGAAATTCCAAGTCTGTCTTTTGTCTTTCATGATGTGCCTACTTGTGGCCCATCCACAACCTTGCTTACAAAAACACACCAATTCTTCATGCAGAATAGTTTCAGTGAAACACGAACACCACTCAGGCACGTGCCATTGAATACACCCTTAAATATTTTGGTGGCTTGATTCAGCGTACCAAGTTACAAGTTTTCAGTTACAAACATCCTCGCTGAAGTCAACCCCTCCAGCGCCTCGATATCTTTTTAACACTGTAATACAAACTATCAACTCATTTTAGGCCATTTATCAGAAGCAGCAAAGTCCTTGACATTGCTGCAACCAGCTACATAAGAACATAAAGCACAAAGAATTTATGCTGCCTGTTTTTGTGGCACGTAACATATATTCTCTGGATCTTTCTGTATACAAATGAGATTTCAAAGATTAAAAATTATAACATTCCTGACAGCTGCCTCTTCCTTGTGGATCAGTCATCTCAAAAATGCAGTTTGATACAATGCCATGCCTCAATATTCTAATTTTTAAAAACTAAGATGAATTAAGGGCCAAATTCTGTAATTTGATTTATTGCACAGGACTAATTTGCATATAAAAGAACATGTCTATGGGTATCTAAGGATAGTGGTTGTTACCTAAACATCTTTACTAATTTGAAGGTGAAGTCTAAGGGCTGTAATTTTGAGCGGCCAATCAAACTTCTGTTAGTCACTTAGGCCTGATTGGGACTGCCCATTAACATTTACCATACCTCTCTTTCATGTTAACTTATTTTTAAAGGAATACGGTTAAGAGACACTTCTTAGTTTTTTAAGTTTAAATGAACAGGCTCAATGAAATTCACCGACACAGTTAATGCTAAGTCTTAATTCTGGTTTTCAAGAGACATTCCAAGGAGGAAAAATGGCTGTTATCCCATTACTTCTGACAGGGGATGTCACCTCTTCTGCACCTCACAGTAGGAAAAATGCAAAGAGGTTAGAGGGAAACATTAAAGAAGGAAATAGGAACATTAACATCTCTATTTAAAAGGATTTTATTGAGTGCTTTCAAAGGTATACCTGATTGAACAGACTGTTTCACTTTACAGATGCAATAATGCTTATGTCTCTAAGGAAGCATCCCTTAAAAATGTTGACAATTATCAAGTTAGAAGGTCAGAATCGGAGGTATTGCATGTATGCCTTTAGGTGTGTATCCTCCTGTACTACTTGTGAATTGTTCACAGTTTCAATCACAACATTAGTCTACAGTTGTGCCCTCCGGGGGGGATATCTGATATTAAAGAGGTCACGGATATCAAATATACTTGTCAGGTGCCCATCAGAAAAAAAAAAAAAAAAAGTGCACTGAAAAATCATGAAGTAAGGGTGCAATGAAAATTGAGATAAGCTGCAAAGTAATGAAAGTACATGAATCATTTTATTTCCAACTAAGAAACTCCAGGCCCACCAGTGTAGCTGTGTAAGCACAAATGAGGTAAGATTTTTTTCCCAGCCTCTTCACAGAAAAATGGCACAACCTAAAATGAGACTATTGATTACATGGCTTTGTTTCCTGGATTCTGCAGCGCTATTGCTCCCGATAAAAACATTTTTGATGGACACTGGCAAATATATTAGTTTATGAATGATAAACCTACAACCCAAAGAATATCATTAGTATCAGAGCCATGCAGGGATGCAGCATTTTACCAGTAAAAGAATATGAAACTGCTGTAATAAACAGAAAACCTCAATGTAAACAAGTTTCTGTTGTCGGTCCAAACCGGTTTTAGAGCAACCTTTGCATGTCTGTGACCTTAAAAAATACAAAGAACATGTCATTTTGTCTATTCGGTGCATGTGTAGTTAGAGAAGCCCACCGCCCCACGCTGCCAGGAACGTGATTATTTAGCCCATTTTGCAAATGGGAAGTTAACCACAGTATACGGGTGTTTGTACTACTACAAAAGTAGCACGCGTGTGTTTGGCTGTGCACGTGTTCCCTCAAGGAGGCTATATCCTTCCGGCACCACTGAAAAAATGATTCGTGTATGTCTGTGCATAACATTATTACTTTCAATACCAAACGGAAGCAGAACCCAAACTTCACTTTGCAGCTCTGCATCCACACGGATCACGGTGAATCTACTCTGTTTTACATCGCCATAGACACGTCAGGTAGAAGTTTTATTGTATCATGGTGATGAATCTAAGCACCTGTGGCTAGTCGGAGCCAAAAAACGCTCCAGAACCACTCCGTTTCGGTAGCCTAGGCTCATGCGAGCTCCACTTTAACGTAAGCATCTCGAGTAACGCCGAGAGCGGCAGCCGGGCCGGGCCGCGCCGCCTGCGGGGGCTCGGCGCCCGTGTGCCAGCCCCGGGACAGGACGCGGCGGTGAGCGGGACGCACCGCGGGCTCCGGGCAGGGCGGGACGTGCCCACACCCAGGCCGGCACCGGCGGCACATGCGACTTAAGTGAGATGCAGCCGAGCTCCAAAGCGCGTCCGAGAGCCGCTCCTTCGGCGGGGCCGGGGGGCGGCCCGGAAGGGCGGGAGGTGGCGGGGCGTTCCTTGCGCTTCGCCAGCGGGATGCTGCGGGGCTCCCCGCCGGCACGGCAGGGCGCGGCGCGGCGCGGCGCGGGAGGAAGGGACGAGACGGGACAGAGCGGGCAGGCCCCCGGCCGCGCCGCTCCCTTCACAGCCCGCTCCTTCCTTCCGCTGCCGCCGGCCGCCCCCCCCGGGCAGCCGCCGCGGCCCTGCCCGCCACGAAGCCGCTGTTTCGGGACGTCGGTCCCGTCCCGTTCCCCCCCCCCACCCTTACCTGTGCTGCAGCCCCACCAGCCCCAGCGTGATCACATGGGGCACGTCCAGCTCCGTGGGCCAGACGCCGGAGGCGATGCAGCCGAACACGCCGCACTCCTCCCGGATGCCCAGCTCCTCCAGCTCCATGGCGCCGGCGGCACGTGGCGGCGGCGGCGGGCGGCCCGGCCCCGCTCCCGCGGCTCCCGCGCGCTCCTGCCGGCGCCGCGCGCAGCCAACAGCGCCGCGCTGCGCGGGGCCGCCGGTAGCCTGCCGGTGCGGCCTCCCTCATTTACATACGGGAGGGGGCGCCCCCGGTGCCCACACCGTCGCCTCGCCCATCCCCTCCCCGCCCCGGCCACGCGCTCGCTGCCCCCGCGGGGCGCAACAGGCGGGGTGTGTGTGGGGGGGGGTGTTGCCCGCGGGGTGAGGGGCGCGACGCGGCATTGGCGGGGAAGTGGGCCAACGTGTTTGCCGGGGGACGGCAGGGGCTCTCCCGGGGGCTGGGGGGGCGGTGCGGGGGGCTCGGCGGGGCGGAGGGGGGCTCGGGCCCTCCCCGCCGCCTTGGGCGGCGATTGGCGGGCGGTGCTGCTGCCCACCGCCCCGCCTGCCCGCCCCTTCCGCCGGCCCCTTCTTACCCCGGCGGCGGGGCCCGGCGTCCTGCGCTGAGCCTCTCTTCTGTGCCCTAGGTGCCTGCCACCGCTCCCGCCGCCATAGCCATGGCCCCCACAGCATCAGGTAACCGCCTGCCCCGGCCGGGGAGCCGCGGGGGGGGGGCGGCCCGCGCGCCGCGGCCGTTGAGCGCCGAGGGGATGCGGTAACGGTCCAGTGGGAGGGGGTGGGGTCCGGTGCCCGCTCAGCCGGGCTCGGGTGTCGGTGCGCGGGAGCGAACTTTTTCCCAAAAAAGTTTGGTGTTTGTTAGTTTTTTTTGTTTTGTTTTGTTTAGCGGGTGGCTGGGGACCGGCCAGCCTGAGGAGAGGGCCCGGCCGCCCCCGTCCCGCCTCTTCCCACTGCGGGCGGAGGGTGAGGGGGCCGCGCCGCTGCCGCCCCCCCTGCACCCCGTTTTGCCTTCCCGAGCTTCGGGTTTGTCCCGAAGCAAAATAAAACACTATGTAAAAGCGATGGGGGTCCTGCGGGCCCCGGGATGCCGGCGGGGAGCCGGACGCGGCCGCTGCCCGCGTGTGCCCGGCCCGGCCCGTTCCTCGTGGCGCCGCAGCAGCGTGGGCAGAAGCTCTGAGAGATCGCTTTCGCCCTCAGCGCTCGGGGGGAGACCTGGCCGAGTTGCCCTGTAGGTGCGGGCTTAGCGCCCTCTTCGCGGTCACTGGCTGCAGCGTGGGATCCTGCGGGGTCCTGCCTTGCACGCAGCTGATAAAGTGTGCGAGGTTGGTGGGCTTACATGCAGAAGTAAAAAAACTTCCTTCTACCTAAAACTGATTTGTTGTTGGTTTTTTTTTTTGACTTCTCTAGACCTGAAACTTGGTAAAAAAGTTAATGAAGGTAAAACGAAAGAAGTGTATGAGTTGCCAGATATCCCGGGATGTGTCCTCATGCAGTCGAAAGACCAGATAACAGCAGGAAATGCAGCCAGGAAGGACCGAATGGAAGGGAAGGCTGCCATTTCCAATACAACAACTAGCTGTGTGTTTCAGTTGCTTCAAGAAGCTGGTAAGTATTTAAAAGGTAGAATAAACGCCTGCGTATTACAGATATTATTACAAAACAGTATCGTTTCTAGATAGTGGATTATCGTGCCTTTAGGCTCTGATGGTTTTTTTTAAGTGTCTTTTCGATTGGTTTTTACGTACGCTTTTCCCTCTGGTACTACAGAGCTGGGTGGGCAACTTGTTTGTTGGGAATGTGAGATTATCTGAAGGAATCTAATTGCAGATAACACAGCAGTAGTTCCTCCTGCTTGTTTGGACATGCCCGTAATCCTCCCCTCTACTTCTCTCAGTTTTTCCCTACCCACATGCCCCTTTGCCTGTAGTCCCAGCCGGGATGCATCTCGCCTTGCTACATCTGCCTGCACAGAAGTCACTCTTAGCTGGTGGCACTACCAGGCTATGTCTAAGCCGTGTGAAACTTGTGCATGAACATTAAAAAAAATACAATTAGAGTATCTTTTTATATTTTCCCCCCTCTCACCTGTGTCTGCTATATCAATGTAAAGTGTCTGTATGCTTTGTACTTAAACATTTATGAGAACAGCATTGAAAATGCATGTATCGGTCTTTATCAAATGTATCGGGAAATTAATGTTTACTTTAAAGGACTCAAAGTATTTCTCATGCTAGAAGTGAGCTTTCATGAGTATGTAACTAACTTGAGACATGCAAGTTTTGCACCACACTTGCAAAAATGGAGCCAATATCTCTCCTTTGAGAAAGCATTTTGAAGTGTCTTTGAGAAGTTTGCAAGTTGCAAAGGGGAGTTTGCGCTGGTGGGTTTCTAACTTGAGTCTGCAAACAGTACTATAATACAGACACCAGTAAACCTGGTTAAGACAACTCATAGGTGCACGCTCAGTGCACTTCGAAGTGCAAAGATTGCTTCAAGTACCAGCTGAGTTACTCTAAAAGTTGTATTATCTGTTATAAGGTATAGTAATAGTTCTCAGACAAGCAGTGAAGTCCTAGTAAGTTTCATATGCGGGGAAGAGAAAGGCGGTTTCCATAGAGTTGTATCTACCTGTATTGCAGTGTGAGTAGTTCTTAAAGTATGGGTTGAGACAAAGATCTGTCGAGTCATTCAGTATAATCCTTGGTCATTGGCTTTCTTGGGAAGCCTATTGTACATACAGTACAAAGAAGGCTCCAAGGTCTTCCTGATTATATTTCCAGTTGATTAAAACTACCAGTTTTCATTTAGGGACAATTAATGAGATGTTTTGCCTAATTCTTAAATGGCAATAGTTAAGATAACAATCAAAATATTTAATATCCTACGGATATGAACTTGAAATGTGAAGAAGCCATGCTGTAGAATTCTAAAAGATCTTTAAATGGCTTGTAGTCAGTAACTTCAGGTGCTGCAGAAAGATATGCAGAGTAAACTGCACTGCGTTTTAAAGCAAGAAAAGAGCTTTCTGGGTTCTTCTCCAGTTTGCTTGTTTGACTGGCATAAATGGCAGATAATGTGAATGCCTCATCTTAGAAGTAGTTTGTTTGCTTTGTGCAACTCTCAACCTAATCTTTCAAAGATGATTTACAGAGTTCTGTTAAAGTTTCTCTCCCTTTTGTAATAGAGCTAGTGTCAGCCCTTCAAAAGCTCACATCTGCACTGATGAAAAAGGTAGTAGTAAGCCATGTGGGGGCCTTAATGCCTAGATTTAGGAGTGACTTAATGTGTAGTTGATTATTTAAATTATTCTGCCCTTGAGGGAAATGCAACAAAATCTGACGAGTCAATGTTAATACTATATTTTAAGACTTTAATTTGTCCTTTACGGCTCTGGAAGTGGAATGGAATAGAGCTACTTCTCAGTCTGACTGGCTGCAGCTCCTTTGTCGTCTCTTTCTGGCAGATGGCAACTGGGCTTGGTGGTTATCTTGCCCTGGGGGCAGAAAGGTGGGACTTTTCCTCAAGAGTGAAATTGAAAGAAGAGCCATTGCTCTTAGTGCCTGTCTGCACGTGGTGACTGTCCCTGTTTAATCTGGGGCCATCTTAGAGTTTTTTAAGAAGGTTGATTTGCTGCAGCAGGTTTGTGTGTGGGCATACGCTTCTGATTCTTAATATTTTTTGCCTAACAGATTGCTAAGGTCTAGTGCCCTAAACAAATGTTAGTTTGTAATGAAAGGGAGGACTAAGTCATTCACTTCCCCACCCCATCCTCCTTCATTAATCAAAGTAGTAAAGACTACTATGCTCCCTAACTCCTCTGAAAGCCTCCAATTACTGTTTCATGTACAATGGATCTTCTACCAGAGAGCATGGTTGGATACTTGGTTGCTCCTAACTTTTGTTTAAAAACAAACCATTGTGGGGGATAGATTTGTTTAAAAGCTCTGTGAGCAAAATTACTTGCAAGAGTAGGATTTCTGACCAGAGCATAAGGTTCTGAGCTACGAGTGAGTGTTGTATGATAAAATTGGCAAAACTAAAGACCTATGGAAGGTAACTGCATTGATTGCCTCTTGGAAAGCCAGAGTGGGCTTAAAATACCCTGAAGAGCTTCAGTGTGTCCCTTACGTCCAGAGGGGAACAAGACTCAGCTGTACTTAAAGGTGTTTGCGACTCTCTTGTTTCAAGTGTGGAGTGTGCCTAGTAATGGAACTAAGCTGCCACCTTTATATTTAGGAATCAAAACAGCTTTTGTCAGGAAGCAGAGTGACACAGCATTCATAGCAGCTCACTGTGAAATGATCCCAATTGAATGGGTGTGCAGAAGAATTGCTACTGGCTCCTTCCTCAAAAGAAACCCTGGTGTCAAAGAAGGATATAAGTTTTACCCACCAAAAATTGAGATGTTTTACAAGGTAAGTTTCCTTTCCAGTGTTGTTAATCAAACTTGAACAGAGCTAGAATTCTGTATTGCCTCCTTTAAAATGCTGACAAAGCGACTGGTGTTAGTGGCTGACCAGTCTTCTTGGTATTGGTAGTTTTGCCATCGTAATGTTTTCTTGCATTCTTGTCCAACAGCTGTTTTGTCTAAAGTGCACAGAATGTAATACTGGCTTACAGGGCCAGCAAAGAAGTAACAAGCCAAACGGTACATAAAATAGTAAAATGTTTTATTTATAAGGTGTAAGGACTTTTTAAGCATAAGCCTAATGCATGAGTTGAAACAGATGTGTTGATATATTTGAGGAACTTAAAATAAACAATACTTGCATGGTTAGGGTAGGTAGCTAGCTAGTCATTTGGGATTCTGAACTTCTTTGGGAATGCATGCTGAAAGAAGTGTCTTGTGAACTATGACCTAAATTGTTGTTTGTAGTGTACCCGGTCACTCCTGCAGCACTGTCCAAAGTTGAAATGCTTTTAAAGATGTTTGGGTGTTACAGCAAGCGTTTTCAATGTTGCTGTCACCTCTTTAGTGCTAATCATGAAATACTAGTTTGTAGCCTGTATTTAAAAAAAAAGCAAAACCTAGCATTATCGTCTAATGGTTATTTTCCTCCTAGAGCAACTTTACATTACATGATGTATGTGTTTTGGTTTTCTTAACAGGATGATGCTAATAATGATCCACAGTGGTCTGAGGAGCAGCTAATTGAAGCAAAATTCTGTTTTGCTGGACTTACTATTGGCCAGACTGAAGTGGATATTATGGCTCGTTCTACTCAAGCTATTTTTGAGATCCTGGAAAAATCATGGCAGCCCCAAAACTGCACTCTGGTAGACCTGAAGGTATAAGAATCTGATTTCTCATGATCCTGGTTCTGACAGGAAACATATCACTGTATAGTTCCTAATAAGAATCCTATTTTGTCTTTAGATTGAATTTGGTGTTAATATTCTGACAAAAGAAATTGTTCTTGCTGATGTTATTGATAATGATTCATGGAGACTGTGGCCATCAGGAGACAGAAGCCAGCAGAAGGACAAACAGGTAATGATTTAATCTTTACCTTCTAAGTTAATTGGGAAGGAGAATGAAAGTAAGTAAACCCTACAGTTAAACATCTGCTTTCAGAGTGACTTTTTCTAGATAGTCTTATCTTGTTATGGAGTAGCTCATAGGGCACCTAATGCCCAATCCTGTTATCATTAAATAGTTGATGATCTGGTTTGTGGTAGGAAAAAATCCTCTACCTCTATATCTTCAGTAGGAACACCCAGCAGCACCTTTGACTGGAGCTATTGTACTGAAGCATGGAGCTTCCAGGGGTAACATGAATTTTTGACTTGTTGTGCAGATACTTAAATAATTGGACAAGAAAGTGGTGGGAAGAATAGAAGCTTTGGTTCCCAGGTTTGCCTCCCCGTTTCTCTGTTTATTCAGAGTAGTCTCCTTTACAACTAGAGATCTGGTGATACATAAGAGGGATCTCTAGGGAGGGTGCTTTTCTTCATTATTTTGGTTAAGCTTGAATTCAATATTCAGATGTCTATATGTTACTCACAAACTACGTCCACATATGAGGGCTGCAAACATAAGTTTGAAATAAAACTTGTCCTATATTTAAACTTGTAGCAATTACACTTGTCAAATGTCTCTGAATTGCCAGATAAGTAGTTATGAAAGAACCGGTTTGGGAATGCTGCTGCTATGGAGCTTCTGTGAGTCACTGAGACTAGTAGCAGAGACCCTGTGAGAGAAAGTGGCTGTAAGCCGCAGGGGAAGATTTTGAAGTGTGTGTGGGAGGAGGGGGTATTACTTTGAAATTAGGAAGCAGAACTGCTCTATTGTTTACTTCACCTGAATTATGTAGTAGCCTGCTTGAGGGAATTACTCTGACAGTGTGTTTGCTCATCTCCCTAAAATAAGGTACCTGATAACATCATGCAGAACATAGGTTGGCTAGTGCAGTGCTACTGCAGTCAATTGTGTCAATGCAAATCCAATTTTAAGAGGTGTATGTCTTCACTTAAATTTGCCCTTTGGGAAGCTTCCAAAACCTGGATACCCTCCTGGCTCAAAGCCTTTCATATTGCAAATGGCCATGAACTGTCATGTAGGTTGTTTACACCTACTGAGGTGGTTCTTCATTAAACAGCTCTTCCTTGTTTCCATATCCACTCTCTATCTGTACCAATCTCTGCTCTCTGTGGAGTTGCTAGAAACTGCATAAATATTTCAGTTGGGGTATTCTTATCAATTATGATAGCAAAATGAGTGTTCATCTATCCAAAATATGTGAACTTCAGTTTTGTGGGTTTTTATCTCTTTCCAGTCCTACCGGGACCTGAAAGAAGTGACTCCTGAAGCTCTGCAGATGGTTAAGAGAAACTTTGAATGGGTTGCAGAAAGAGTGGAGGTACCTGTTTCTTATGCATACTGTATCTAGACTTCAGTACCTACATGTCTGCTGACTGCTTTTCTTTCCTTTGCCCCCCTTCGCTCTTTTCCCTAGTTGCTTCTGAAAACAAAGAGCCAAGGGAGAGTTGTGGTGTTGATGGGATCTCCTTCTGACCTCAGTCACTGTGAAAAAATAAAAAAGGCATGTGCAACCTTTGGAATTCCTTGTGAGTTAAGAGTGACCTCTGCTCACAAAGGGCCGGATGAAACCCTGAGGATCAAAGCAGAATATGAAGGTAAATAACAGAGAACTAGTGATTTGGATTGAAACAGTATCATATTCAAGAATGACTTGGCAGTTCAAGGATTTGGCAGGTTGAGGGTTCCTTTTTTTTTTTTTCCTTTTGTTAAACAGAACACCAAGCTGTTAATGCTGCCCTACACTTGCTAATTACATAATGATGGGTTATAGACTGCACTAAGTGATACGGAGTAATGTATTGTCCCACTGCCCAGCCACAGCTTCCATTACTCAAAGTCTAACCTCTGCTTTTATCCCAGTACCAGAACTATTTTGCCCAAGCCTTAATCATGTTAATTCACTTACTGTAGCATCTTGCTGGTGATCCTGGCCCTTCTGAAATGAGGAGGAGTTTCTCTAGCTGACTGAATAGTCTTATGTGTTATGTACAAGGCAGATATTGCTCCCATCATGTTTTCCTTCCTGAGCAAGAAAATATTCTTGCTCATTATTTTTAGATACCATGAGGAAAAGACACTTCATTTAAATTCTTACCCTTACTGAGAAAGCTTGACATCTCTTCAGAATTGTTTATAGCCTGGCAGAAGAGAGATGAGAACTATTTATTTTTGTGGGAGTACACTTTCTACTCGGTGAAACTACAGATGTGGTAACCATAGTTGAGAAACATTTATTTTCAGTTGAACTGTGTAAGATTTAAGGAGAGAAATGCTTAAAGATGCCAGAATTTAATGACTGTGTTCTCTGCAAAGCTAAGCAGCAGTATTCCTCTGGTACTGAGACTTCCCCTCAGAGGCAGAGTAAGACATGCTAACTTCAGTTGCAGTAAACAGTAGCTGGGATTTAAGGCTGCAAGATTTAGAAGGTATTTCTGTGAAGGGGGAAGTTGGACACAAAATTCTAGTGCCATGTGATGGAATTGACAAAATAACTGCAAACAGAATTGTGGATTTGGACTAAGTTCCTGCAAAAGCAAGTAGTAGAGAACAAGGTGGATTGCTTATTTCTGAATGTCTTCCTCCCTCCTCAGGAGACGGAATCCCAACAGTGTTTGTCGCGGTAGCTGGCAGAAGCAACGGTTTGGGGCCAGTAATGTCCGGTAACACTGCTTACCCGGTTGTCAACTGTCCTCCGCTCTCAGCTGACTGGGGAACTCAGGATGTGTGGTCCTCTCTCAGACTACCCAGTGGTAAGACAGTCTTCAACTTATGCTCTTGTTCTGACCTAGCTCTGTTTTTGTTGTTGTTCTAGTATATGTATGTGTACAAACACACATGGCAAAACACTGGGAAAGCAGCTGGATCAGTACTGAACAAAGTCTTTAGAAATATCTTGCATACAGTCTTTGACTTTTTGATGGCAAAAAGCCCAATAGACAGAGCAAAGATTACATAGGAATAGTCTTTAGAAAAACATAAACTTTGGCTTATCCTTGCTAAACATTCCAGCTTGAAATTGGAATTAGTATTAATGGGTATTTAAATAATTGAATTTTGTTCAGTTATAGAGCTGCATTTTTCCTTACGAACAAAAAGTACCTTTCTCCAGAGCCAGTGTAGGTAAGAGCTTAACTCTATTACTTCAGTGCATTGCTACCTGTATGATTTTTAACTTTGTTAGTGATTTGAATGGATGCTGGGCAAGTAGGAGGCCTTGGAAGCCTGTTACCTCTGTATAAGGAGAGTCATTTGGTATGCTTGCTTTTGGCTTACAATGCCATGAGGCAGTCCTCTTAGAAGTAGTGAAACACTTCTACTGACACTTCAGTAGCTTTAGAACTAACCATGTGGTTCCTGGAGGCTGAAACAAATACTGTCCTAAATTCTTTTTCAGAGGCAGTGTTTTGTTTGACTATAAAGTATGTTTTGGTAAGTGGCACTCCCTTTTCTCTGCAGGTCTTGGCTGCCCTACTACTCTGTCACCTGAAGGAGCTGCCCAGTTTGCTGCCCAGATATTTGGGTTGAACAACCATTTGGTGTGGGCCAAACTGCGATCAAACATGTTGAACACCTGGATCTCCTTGAAGCAGGCTGATAAAAAGCTTCGAGAGTGCACCTTGTAAGTCATACTAACAAGTAACTTTTATTAGTTATGCAAAGACAATGGCGTGTGTATTCGTCTTTGGATGAGCTCAAAAGTCCTGCATCCTTTCTTACAGAAAAAAGCACTATTAGAGCAGCAGATGAAGGCTGTTGTGTCCTCATCCTTCCCTTATGTATTTTTTTTTAATATAACATCTTAGTAAAAAGTCGGGAAGTAGTATTTTAGGTATCTTTCTGTTGCTCCAAAATGGTGCTGTTCTGCTTTTTAGTGTATACTGTTAAGTACAGACTATGTCCAGAGAATGATTTGGTGCAATCTAAATAGAATTCAGCTAGTCTTCTGTATTTCTGTAACGGTAATATTCTTCCATAGTAATGTATGTCTTGACCCTTATTAACTCAACTGGACTGACTAAAGCCAGTGCTGATGCTGTTCTGCTTGCAATGATGGTATGCTTTCTTTAGCAATAAAATGGCAACATAGACTATGTTAATAGGAAAAGGGGCTGGAGAAATATTTTAAGATCCTGACATAAATACCTGCCTTATTTAAAAAATGTATGTACATACATGTATCTTTTTTTAAAAATGTGTGTATATACATACCCCATTGATATCTTCTGGAATGATGTGATGAAGTTGACACCAATTCTCCTATTCGTAACAAGCTATGAATATGAATGGTTTTGAGTGGACTGTAACTGGGCTTGTTGCCTGTTTGCTGTAACTCTTGCCTTGTCCAGTCGTTGCCTGTCTGAATACCAGGTAGATCTCTGCCTTCAGTAGTTCTGAAGGGCCTATGTGATATTGTCAAACTGTCTTCATAACACTTCGAAACTCTGGCTATTATGTATCTGTATTTCCTCACTCTGTTTCTATGGAAATTTTACTGAACTCTGAAGGGGGGAATAAATAGTGAAGCAGCAAACTACTGGGGGAAATCTAAGCATGACTGTCTTGTCTTTGCACACACCAGTCTTCTGAGTAGGTACGATTCTAACAAATATGCAATTACTCAATGTATGTAACATTGATGCTTTTACAATTATAAATAAACTATTGAATTTAAAGCTTTTTCATGGAGACTTATTGAATAAGTAGTCAAACTGGCCATCAGCTGTGGTATGTAACTTCAGGACCTTAAGTCAGGTAATACTCATGTAAAATGGTCATGCACTGAAACCTGCATAGAATGGTATGAGGTGACGGTCTTTGGAAGATACCCTACTACTTAAGTGTCTCACTGTTACAGGAAGCTGTGCTCTGTCTTCCTGATGTACTGCTTTATGACTGTGTGGTGGGTCAGCGTTACCCTGTAGTGTGAGTAACTGGATTAAATGCTGCTGCTGGCCTTCTCCTTCACAGGAAGGGACCACATCTCATGTGTAGCTGTACAGAAGAGCTCTCAGCAGTGCTCTACTCTGGAGTTAAGTCAGGTTTTGTTTTTTTTAATTGGTTAAAGCTTACACAAAAGTAACCAGAAGTCTCTTCTTAGTCTTGAGGGCAGTTGCTTTTCTCATGAATTTCTAAATGAAGTATCAGTAATAGTGGGGGCTAGTGATGACAAAAAGGTTGAAATTCCTTGGTGGCATACCATCCCTGTGGAAGCACTGCTGTTAAAGTGAAGATCTTGAAGACTGGCTTTTAGCAAGCAAGCTACCTACCAAGGTTGTACGCAGTGGCATGCTTCTGCTAGCACAGCTGAAGGTGTGCTGTCGGCTAGCTGAACAAGACAGTGGTGTTAACTTTGACTAGCAGAAGAACTACGGGGTGGAAAGAGATGAGTGCATGCTCTTTGTTTGCTGGGGTGAGTGGAATTGCTTTATCTTACCTTGGAATTGGGCGAGAACTAGAGCCAACAACTGTAAAGGAGAGTACAGTGCTGCTTTCTCCTAGTGGCAGCTCTCTGCTCACTCACCTGAGGGTGAAGTTACACTGGAGGTGATGGTGTCACCTCCTGTTCTTTCCCTCCCTCCCCAGCACTGCATTGAGTGTTAGCTCTGGCGAGTGATGACCCTGACAAGCTTATTGGTCACCTGATGACTGCAGCACAGGGGTGAGACAGACAATGGCACCCGGCCAGTTCTGTCTCTTCCTGCCCGCACTGCTGCTCTCTCCGTACAGTCTTCCCCACCCAATAAAAATTAGTAACAGACACTGGCTTGAGCATTACACCTGGAATGTTCTGTACTGTCTCTAGTTACTTGCCCCTTGATTATACTAACTTCATTTGTACAATTGTCTGATTTATGTTGGGCATGAGCATGCAAAGTGCATCAGTTGCCACAGAGGTGGTCATTCTTCAGCTTTTGGGTGGGGTGGGTTCTTTGAGGTTGGTTTTGTGCAGTCTGTGCTGAACTCCTGGAAGCAAACCTTTGCTTGAGCAGTTGCCTTGCAAAGAAGCACTAAGACACGGCAGCTAGCATTAACAGGGTGTTTGCTGTGACCAGCAGATGAAACCTGTGAAGTCTGCCCCATCTGCAAGGACTGCATCGACCCTAGAGGCTGAAGTGCCCCATATCAGCTGTTTAGTTGTTCAGCTGGAAGTTCTTCACCAAGCTTTTGCTGTGAAATGAAAATACTTGCACTTGGTTCAGTATTCCAGCTATTACCTTGATGCAATAACCTGAGAACTCCTTCAGCCAGATATTGCTCTTGTAACACTTGCTTCCCCCCCACCCCCCCAATTTTGAAAACTATCCCAATAAATTCTTAAATAAAAAGTGCTTTCTTCAGAAAAACTATTATGTGGAGTGGTTACTGAAATTTACTTACATTTTTTAAATTGAGTTGGAATTTTTAATCTCTGCTGTGGAACCTAAGACCCTGGATTAGATCATGTCCTAATTAGCAGTTACCTGCTTAACAATGTATGTTCTTTAAAGATATCAGCAAGGAGCTGTTTAGATTTAGCAGAGGGCAGTGCTGAGGGCAGGCCTTGTTTTACACCCTGCACTGCTTCAGGTACAGGTGAGCAGCACCTGGTGTTCAGCATTTATAACATCATTTCTTTTCCAAAAAAAGCCAAGCTCAAACCCAAAAACCCCATTCTGTAAAAATGAGGGGAAAACCAGTGGTGGCCCCCACTGATTTGTCCCCCAGCTGCAGCTGAGAGGCTGAAGCTCCTATCCAGGGCACTGAAGGTGAGGTTTTAATATCCTCTGTGGAGAGCTGTAAAGGGTGAATTGAAGGCCTGGGAGAGGATGTGATCTAGGTCTCTGGGGGATGGCATTAAGGCAGACTGTTTTTTGAAGCCTCTCTTTTTGAAAGCTATTAAAGTAACTCATACCCAAAGAAAAATCATGACTGTTCCACATTTGAACCTTTTCTCACAGCCCCAGTGATTGCTTTAGCAATGCGACTTCATAATGAAATAGCATCAGAAATCTTGAGCCATGTTTTAAAATAAAATCTGAGGGGCCTGTTGCCCTGTGTTTGGGTCACATTGCAGTAGGCATGTCATATGCATTTTCAGAGCATGCTTCCCTCCTCAGAACTTCCAAAAGCTTACACATGAGAGTGCTCAGTTTCTGGGCTCAGGAGTCTTGTAGCAGGCCTCAGACAGGTCCTGTTACCTTCCTTCAGTAAGGAAATGAGGATGACTATGAAATATCAGTTCAGCTAGACTGGGAGCTTTCTGAAGGACCTTCTTCCTGAAGAGCATGCCCTGAGTGTGAAGATGATCTTACACTTGGAGAAGACAGAAGATTTGTTATTCCTCATGGAAGGTAAAACTCAAAACTTCTTGAAGAAGGAATTAAGATGTGGAACTTGGTAAAATAATTAACTGTAACAGCTTTTCTCTCTCACTCCCCTCCTGATAGCAGATGGCAGCACCAGTAGGAGGCTATCATGATAGAAAAACGGTACAGTAAACAAGTTGCCAAAAGCTCAACAGATGCTTGGAAATATCAGGCATCAAGCTGAAGTCTTTTTAAGGACGTAGCTTTCCACGCGAAAGGACAGGTTGTCTTTCACAGGGACTCGGAGCTTCCGAGATACCGGGATTTCACCCAGCAAGGGTCAGTAGGCTGAAACGTCCGATGAACAGCTCTGGTGCCTGGCGCAGGAAAGGCTGTGGCAGCCCTGACAAGTAGCCCTCAGTCAGAACTAAGTAAGGACTGAGAGGGGACAAAAAAAAGAAGGAAAAGAAAAAAAGGAAACCCCCGAACAACCACCACCTTGGAGCAGAATCAGGGAGAAGCTAGTCCGCTTTGCCAAGCACCTTGTGTAGCTCTTCATGCTGATAACAAGAAGGGCATTCCTAGCTGACAGTCCAGAAAGCTCTTGAACGCAAGGAACCAACACGCACACAACTAGATGATGTAATTATGTAGTTTAAGATGCCAAGCTCCAGAGAATTTCTATATTGGAAAGTGACTGTATTTGTCTTAATACAGCACAGCTCCCTGCCCCATTTTCCATTACATTATTCCCCTTTTCTAACTCACTTCACCATCTAGCAAACTGCCAGCTTCCTAGCTAGTACAGATTCATATTCCGTCTGCTTTAAAAGTGATTTCCAATATAGGAGTCTTCCATCTTACTTACCAAACAAAACAAAACCCCTCAACTAGAAGTATAAATACCTCTTCACCAACTTGTAACATTCAGAAAGTTTTGTCCTTGAGAGCCTGTCCCATCCTCATGGGCACTCCTGACTCTGTTTAAGCTACATCACTGGTACTATCACTAGTGCAATTATGTTTTTAAATCCATGGTCAAATCCTGCTATTGGCCTTTGCTTGTAAGAGCAGTCACAGTCATGAGCATCCACCCAGGAAAGTGTAACTTCACCAAAATCAAGGCTCAAAACTCAGTGGACTCTTATTTTGCTTTGTTTTGGTAAAGGCTTTAGAATAACTTACATCCTAGCACTAAACATTTTACACTTTTTTTTTAATTGTAGAAAAGCACATAAATGGACAGATTTCCGTGTGATAGCCAGTGGCAGGGATACAGTAATCCTTACACAGGCATCTCACGCCTACTCACTATCTGGAACAACCTTCTTCACATTAGAAATCCCATTGTAGATCGCCAGGTTTCTACAGTCAAACCCAGTACCAAAAGAGCAACATCTCGGACTTGGCTGAGGCGCAGGCCAGGCAGCTGTGGTTTGTCTACCACCCCCAAAGAGCAGTAGCTCTTCAGAAGCTTACTCTTCAGTAGTTCTTCAAAGCTGAAGTTTCAGCCATTCTCTCTAGGAGCTGTCCCTGCCCCGACTGATAACAGCAGCAAAAGGCAGACAGTGTGAGACTGTCTGCCTTGTGCTGTTGTTCAGAAGTCTCAGTTGTGGAGATCAACTTTACCCTGTCTCACCTGTAATCAATGTGAACGCCTACAGTAAAATCTCTGTATTTGGCAGATATTTACCACCACCCCACCCCGAGGACAGAGCTCAAAGGAACAGGTTAGATGACTTACAAACCAAAAGGATGAGCATCCTGCCCTTGCAGGTCTTGTAAAGCCTCCAGCAATGTTTGAATCTGCCCTAGTCTTTCATGGGGTTCCAAGCAAACATTTCTCCCTGCTAATGTTCTAGCATCACATTGAGTTTCATAGCCACCCCCCCCCGCAACATATCTCACAGCCATCCTCACATATTGCGCCTGAAGAAATTTCGGACCAGTAAAAGACCCACAGAGAAACAATTTGCTAGAAAATGTGATGGATGAAGTTTGTGCATTTGCCAATTTCCAAAAGAAAAAAAATCAAGTTAGACAGAGAAACACAAAGGTGCCATTTCACATTGAAAAAACTGAAGTTTCTAAACCTGAAGTTCATCGACGCTCACCCAAGGCCCCAAGTTGTTACAAGAAATTGTTTGGTGAGAATAATTTAAGGTAAAGAGACTAGAGGTGAATGTTAACCCTGAATTAAGAATTTCACTGAGTCTTCTGGCCATAATTTAGCAAAAGTGGGAAAAGGTCCTCGCCAGAAAGATTTGAAAAAAGCACATCAGTTCCGGGCAGACACTTCTCAGCATAATGACTCTAATCTCTCATATTAACAGACGTGCACACCCAATGTACTGTATAGCTATTTACAGATCACGCATTTTTTGAGACGCATCTAGTTTTGTTCTCACACTCACGTAAAGAACGTGTCTACATCAACTCATCAACAATATGCTTGAGCAGGGAAGGCGCAATCCCATACATAAGGTGCCCCAACACTAGCTTGGGGTGGCTCTCATGGGCTGGTCCGGGAGTGCTGCCCGGCGAAGGAGACGGCCTTACATCATGACAGAGAATGTGAGCTGTTGACAAATTCCCTGACTGTTGCTCATCGTCAGGTAAGATAATCATTACCAGTGGTGTACCTTGCCTAGGCGGCAGCCGAGCTTTCCCCTTCTCCTTTTTGCTCATGCCAAGATTCATCACATTCTGTGCAGGCTTAACTACATTGACTGTCAACATTATTTTAATAATATAAGTTGATCAACCTTGGTCCTTAGTCTGTTGCTGGTTTATCGTTCAATAGCCATAAAATGCCCTTGCTATGTGACGGGGAGGGGGAGATTATCAAAAGAGTAAGGAAGTACTCCCCAAATTCAAAACACCCTGTACAAATTACAGCACGGTATCTCTCTCCCCAGCGTATTTCCTGAAATGCCTATGCCAACATTCAGGCAAGCTTCTTGTTCTGCCCCATTCTAACTGCAAAGTAACAAAATCTGGTCCACAAAATGACCACTTGAAAAAATTCCGACTGAAAATCCTCTTAAAAATCTTTCCTCCCTCTTCTCAATTTCACAGCATTCCCAGCAGCACCTACAAGGACCATGTGTGTGGAATAGTTACTGAAGAGCGGTATTTACGCTCAGTCTTAATGCAGCATGTGTTAATCACAGTAACTTTGTTTGTTGGTGCTGTTTCTTTTTAATAAAGTTTTCTTTTACATGGTTTACAGTTCCAGAAGTAGAACTTACATATGCATGGGACAGTGCAAACCAAGTGACACTTTATCTGAATTTTTATTTTATTAAAAACTCATGGGAATGTATATAAAACACCTAGAAGCCCCATCTTCTAGCAGACCAGGGAATACTCAATTTCAAAATTAAAGTTCTTCACATGAGGAAAAAAAAAATTACCACTAGATTATGTGGGTATTTTCAGCCTGACTACAGGGACATTTTGCTGTCAAGGGGGGAAAAAAAAAATCCTGTACCTGTATTCTTAAGACTACGGTGATACAAAGATTAAGTTTCTAAGGTTATAACATACTGAAGTGGAGAAAGAAATGATCCCTTTTCTTCTTTTATTACACAAGTAAAGGTTCCCAAATATTAATCCAGGACTTTATTCAGACAATAAAGAGAAAATTTACCCTAGATATAAGCCCACATTAATACGATCCAGCAGATTTTGGATGGCCTGTAATATCTCAAGCCTTAAATTCCAGAAGAGAACAAGGCCAGAGCATCTGATTAGCATGTCTGTGAAACACCTAACGGTTATGCAAGAACAGTTTCCCACAGCTTTTAATTTTTGTGAAATGCAAACCGCATACAGGAAATGACCTTAATTTAAACAAAATAGATACAAAAGTAGGACACCAGCACAAAGCTTGTCTGACCAATAATCAGTGCAAGACAGGTACTATGATCAGAAACAGATTATGTACATACCAGTTACGCCATGAGGTGCCTGGTGCCCGCAACCTTGATGTAGGTTGAACAGCTGCTTCTGGTTTTACTTAAGATCCCAGATTAGAAGCGTATGGAAAATGAAAGTGATTTTCAGTTTCTGGTAAAGTTAAAAATATTACAAACTTTTAGCTTTTATTGAAAATTAAATATATTAGCAAAAGCAAGATTTAAGAAATATTTTACAAATGATTTACATACAAGAAAGCCAGTATCAGACTTATTCACAAATATGCAAACCTTTAATTACAAAAAGTACCTATTGGCAGCATGATGCTAACCTTGCCACTGCAGTGTGCTCTACTATTGATATGAATAAGGCGTAGAACTCACATTTGCACCAACTTAAAAAGTTCAAATAAAACTTTAAGCTTTTAAATCCTGGATGCACAATCCCCAATACACACACGCACACTCACTCTAAGATTTCTTCTTCTAAGCTCTATAAACTCCGTGTGTGCTCTGGAAGAACAGCCAGCCCGGAAAGCCCAGTAGAAGTAACTGGTACTAGCATTTCAGTTTCCTCTTTAACACATACAGGCCTGGGTATGTAAACCATATTCACAGTTTCAGTATTTTTAGACAGAAGTACCTTTTTTTTTTTTTGCATTCATTCCTTAAAATTGGCTCTCAGCTCAGCATACAGTTCATAATGTCACCTGTTTTGTGATGCATACTAGATAACTTAAAAATCTGTGCCATATTCATGGTCAAAATAATTCACCAAGAGTAGTAATACCCAACAGTGACATTCAATACTATATTTCAAATATTTGTGCAAACAGCAAAAGAACAGTTGTATGAGGCAAACATTTGCAAAACCTCCTCAATGTTGTAAACTTGGACTGTCAGCCTTAAGTCCTGCATTTCCCCCCACAGCTTTAAGAAGTCAGTGGCTCAAATCATCAAGTCTCAGAAAGGTTCTCTTCTACATAGTGCAAATCGTAATGTAGATAACGTGAAAGACATATCTAGCTGGATTGACTCTGTGCAATCATCAGTGGTCTTCTCTCATAGTCGAGGAACGTGTGCATTCAAAGAACCACGTGGTTCAGGAAGTCGGGAGGATGGGGAGGAGAGAAAAAGCAGTTCCATTACACTTCTCAAACCAGCGCTAGATGTGCAAAGGCAGCAAAAATTCCAGCTGCTACTACAACCAGAACAGAGTAACTTTTCAGGAAGACCCAGGCGGTTAGTCACTTGGACTGGTCTCTAGAAAAATATGTGAGTATATGTTGGATTTTTATCAGACGGTCTTTTAAAGACATCATGGAGAGCACTGACAGCTGATATCTGGGGTCTACTGGGAGAACAGCTAGAAGCCACCAACACCAAGCAGGACCATTGGGCGTTGCCTAAAAATAAAAGATGAGTTTGTTACCCATAACCAATGAGGTATAGTTCACTGACACAAATGCAAAGTCATTGATAACAAAGACTAGTTTAAAGTTTTCTACTAACTAGAGAATTCCAGATCCATGAGATCAGAAGAGTTCTGAAGGAATCTCTTCTGGTTCCTCCCTGACTGAGAAGTCAAATGAAGTACACTTAAACTAAGCTTGATAAAGCAGTTATTTTTAAGACAACAAAGGAAGGTCATAGCTTCCTTTGGAAAATACGACTAAACAAAGGACAATCACCAAAAAAAAACCTCCCTGACAAAAACTAAACCCATCACCTGTCAAGCTATTCTTGAGGCTTGAATATTCTTGAAGCCTACCATTTTCATTACAATTGTCTTTGTTATATTTGAAGGACTCTTCTATCACCTCCCAATTCCACTCCCTTCTCATCACCTCCTTGACAGAACAGGACTCTTCAGATTGACTGACTGACTCAGATCAGTTTCGTCTAAGTTGATTAAACATACCATGTAACTTTTTCCTGTACTTTATTCAAGTCTCTGCACCAATGCTTAGATGTCATGCCCAGAACTGGACATAACAGTCCTCAGCAGAGGTCCTGTCACTGCAGAGAAGATTAATGAGCTCAAATGACTTGCAAAAATATTACTGGTAGCAGCACATTCCAGGACAACATTTCCTCCCTTGAATCTGTATCACACAGTTGACACATATGTGTTCTATTATAAATCTCAGGTACATACACACAGCAGTGCTGTCCTGCTAGTTATCCTGGTTTTGCACACTTATTCCTCTTTCCTAGTATGTTGGTTTAAACCTGTTTTTTTAATTAAATTGTTTTAAAATAACTTCTGAACTCATGCACTGGCCTCCACAGCATCTACAGTCCTCCCAGATCGGTTAATAGAGTCTCATAAAAGTATGTAGCAGATGAGTGAGGGACAGGCTCTCATAAGATCCCATTTGATATATAACTCCACTTCGAAAGCCAATTTTCATTTATTTTTAAATGTTACTTTTCTCCAGCCTCCACTATCTCAGGATCTCACCAACCTTCATTAATTGTTTATAATAATAATAATAACTATTAAAATAGATTACTACAGCTGGTTTCTTAAGAAACATTTCTCAGATGCTGGCAGCTGCAGTTCTTGGCACTAGCTCAGAAAGGAGGAAAGTGTTATTTGTGATTATCTTTTTACCAAAGATTACTACCTGCACATGTCACAGGGGAGAAAATACATTATCTTCCCATTTCAATTCTAACAGCTTTACACAAAACAGTTTAAAATGCTACTGGAACTGGGAGTGTTCTCAGTGTACTAGCTTTATCTCCACAGCAGCATAGCATCCTTTCCCGCAAAAACTGTTGAACAGTGACAGAATTGCCTTTTGTTGCACATAAGAGAAATAAGATGCAAGCCTTACGCCTTCAAAGTTGGGAAGAAAGTCTGTTTTTCTTTTAGTGTTTAGCAGGTGTTAACAGGGTTTTTATTTTTAGAAATAAGCACCTAATAATTGATATTAAATGATGTCTCACCTGTATATTTTCCTCCCTGTCAGGCATTGGCCCGAAGTGCTGAAGAATCTGAGTACGAAATTTGTTTCTTAAGTTTTGGAACCAACTGCAGGCCTGACTGTAAACAAAATTGTGAAGTTCTCTCAGTTTCTTTAGTTCTTCTTGATCAGCAACCTACAGGAGGAATGTTATCAAAATATCATTAAAGAAAAAATTAAGGTGTTTGACTTAAACATGAGAAACCATTCTATTTCAACTATATTTAGGTAAGTTTCTTGCACTCTCCTAAACCTTGATTGCTAATGACTGAATAGTAAAGTCCATGATATTTTAAAAAGTTACAGCTTCAAACTAGTGTTCAGACAAGAACAGCTGTATTTTTTTGATGCTTTATAATAAAAATTAAGCTAGCTTCCATTTCTTCCACATGCTGGTACTGAATCTTCCTTTAGGTCTAGGGACCTAAAAATTTGAAACAGAGCTCTCAAGAACAAATCAGGCAAAAATCCTGAGATATTAATACCAGTAAGTTTTATACAACAACCTGGATACCTTAACATCTTCCAAATATTCGATGTCTGCAGTGCAATAACCATCTTTCATCCCTCTCCGTAAAACTCTAAATCTCTTTCCACCAACTGTATCAACAACAGACCGTCCATCAGGTAGAAAATGAATGTTCCTAATTTGCAGCATGCATCCATAATCTGCAAAACTAGAAAAGAAACCTTGTCAGAAATGCAACCGCAGAATTCTGAAAGGACACTTTCTATAATTAAAAGAAGAAAATTACATGAGAGATGAGAAGCTTAGAATTAGGATGTAAACCTACCCATTCTGAGAGTCACTTATACACATCCCAAACTGCTTTGTCCCAGTTTCCATACTTCTGCGAATCATTAGTCGGTATCTTGGCTCAAACACATGTAGAGGGCAAGGCACAGTAGGATATGCCATAGTGCAAACAAACATTGGAACATTCTTGGTCAAGCTTCAAGAGAACATCAAAAGAAATACATGGCTTAAAATCTAATCACTGAACTATGCCAAGACGATACATTTTTTTCAGTATACTTGCTGTATGTCAGGTCATAAAGCACTCTTTTCCAAGTTTAATAATAAGCATATTGTAATAACTTTCATAAACAATAACACCACTAATAACAGTCAATACCTATGTACTTATCTGAATACATACTGGACAGTAAATCTCATAGTTGTCTAGTTAGTGAGTATCTCGGCAGTGAATGAAGGGCTTTGTTTTGGGGACAGGGTGTTAGTTTTTTTTTTTTTCTTTTTGTTTTAGTTTGAGGCATACCAGCCTCATTATGCTCTCAGTTTTCCTGGAACTAGAAAGTTGCAGTAGTAACTACATACTAGCTAAGTCACCATTTAGATTATTTTCAGTGATGGACTCCAGATCACAAGATGCAACCCAGGGTATAATATGCCTCAGCAGGCGTAACTGAAGAACAAAGTATTTTTTTCATGCTATTTTATCAAGTATGTACAGTTGATAGTTAATACAAACAAGTTAGCATTAAAACCTGACCAGGTATTTAACTGTAATACCTTTCAGACTATAAAACATAATTCTAATGTATGGATTTTATTACGTAAGTTGCATGAGCTATAGTCTTAAACAGTTTTCCAACATCAATATCAACAATACATGATGATTTATATGAAGAATTCTACTAGAGATAAACATCAAGATTACAAAAACTCCCAGTGTTTCCTTTTCATCACATCTATCTTTATACAATTAAAGTCTATCATGAACTGCTTGGAAAGAAATGCAACTATCTGAGACTCGGCCACCAGCTTAAGAGAACAATTCCATTAACAGCAGCAAAGCTAAAACTGCAGCTCCAGGACAGTGCGCACATAGAGAAATGGAAGGGCAAACGTATTTTGTAGAGGACTTGAGAGCCTTACATTGTCACTCTCAAAGTGTGATATTTTTATTTGCACAGCAGTTAAAACAATTTTGTGAAATACACATTTAAGACACCAAATTAACATGTATTTATACTCCCTGCATTCATAATATGCCATTATCAATAATCACAAAAATGATAAAGCATTTCTAAAAAGGATTTCCATACTAATCTCTCAAGTTTTCTAGATAAAAGACAGCAAGCTTACTTTGAGTGTTCAGCTGTTTCTTCAGCATGAATTCTTTTTCTCTCATGTAATTCATCAGATAAATATTTCATTATTAATTCCTCCAGCAGTTCTGTGATGCTATATCTTCTGCTTGCAAGGTACTGTAAGCAATTTTTAAAAAATTTCTTTTCAAATATATTAACAAAATACTTGAGAAAATGCAGATTTCATTTAAAACCACGATATATGAAATGTGTCATAAACTAGATTTAAACCCATGAAAACTTACAGCTCTCAGGTTCTTACGTTTCATTACTTAAAACCTAATGTTACTCTAATATTTGAAAAAGAGATTCTGTTTTAGTTCTCAGTGTCTGACAACTCAAGTGTCTAACTCGGGTCATATTTCTATGCTTCCCAGAGATGGAACTTATTTCCCAGGTTATACAGCCATACAAATAAGGGAAGTGTACAGAAATCAGAGAGGGTTTACTGAATAGTTGCCAAAGTTTACAAACACTCAGGATTTAATTACACCAGTAAAGCAGATGGTCACAGAAACATAAAACCTCTAAGACCCTGAGGCAAACCTCATCAACTTGTATTGACAAAGTTTGTCTCAAGTTTTTCCTTTCTAGCAGCAATCCATAACCTAAGGGAATCCCTGTTGGGTTTAAGTGGAACAGCCTTTAAAATTATATAGTATTTGTATTTGTGAACTCTAGTGAGAAACACTTACCTCTTTCAAACTCTCCTTACAGAGTGGACACTGAGGAGCATGGTCTAAACACCGTTCCAAGCAACCTTTGCAAAAAGTATGTCCACAAGGGGTTGTGACTGGCTCAAAGAATAGCCTGAAACAAAGTTATTAAAATTTAGATACCATGGCAAGCATTTGTTTTGCTAAAAAAAGTCAGTGATCACCCTCTTTAATTTTTAAGACTAGTTATACTAGGGATGTTGTGGAGGCTCCTTACCTGGAGACATTCAAAACCTGCCTGGACATGTTCCTGTGCCCCCTGCTCTGGGTGTGCCTGCTCAAGCAGGGGGGATGGACAAGATGATCTCAGAGGTCCCTTCCAACCCCTACTATTCTGTGATTCTATACCATTACAAAGCAGAGAAAATTAATCCCATATCTCCTTACTCTACTTTTTCCCCTATACTACAGTTTGTTTCCATTCACCACTGCACCACTCTTTTTTGTGTGTGTTTTCTGATGAACCTGGACACCTTTCAATACTCTAAATATCCAAACATTTATCCCTGTGAACAAAGATTTTGGTCTCACTACACAGAGATTCAAAATATGCAAAATTAAGTGATTCTTTGACGAGCTAAGTTGTTTTAATAGCAGTATTACTTAGTAGTAATGTAACTATGGACAGTTTAGTATACACCACATGTTTTATTGTATTTATTCTGAAAACCAAGATGACTCAAAAAGAGCTTTCAAATACATCAGCTACATTTAAGTTGACTAACATTCTGAAGTATCTGCATCTCCTAGACAAATGAGAGATTCACAGGCAATACTTCTAAGCATCAGCCTTCCCAAAATAATAAGTTAAACAGTTTTATTGAGTGAAAAAACCCTTAACATTTAACCGTGAAAGATTGTCCTTTTTAGGTTACCAGTTAACAACGCTAAGTTTAATCTAAAAGGCAGCTCGATTAAAATAATGCTGTATTATACAGCGCTACAGCAAGTGACACATTTAAATAAGCATTTAACTGCAGGGATAGAGGAAGGCTGAGAATTACTGACTGATGTCAGAACTCATGAACTGAGGTACTTAGAGGTTGTGATATGTGTAACAGATGTGTTGCCAAGCATCTGTAACAGAAATACTGAATCAAGGAGGAAATCTCACCTCATACATAGAGAGCACTCAAAATCTGATATATCAATCAAATCCCCTGGAATTGTCCCAAAAGCCAGTGTCATGTCCCTTTTTGTAGTTTCTAAGGAAAAGCAAAACAAAATATTTATTCAAAGGAAGAGACAAGACAGTAAATACTTTAAATTTCCAAGTAAGTGACTGTTTACCTCCTTGCTTTTTGTGTTTGTTTCTTCCATCTTCACATATAACTGTATCCTGTTCTGAAAAGGAAAGCTTTCTTTTCAACAAAGCACCTTTTTCTTGGCCAGAGAGAAGGGGTTCAGAAGACACTCTTTTTAAGCCATCTTCCTTGGCAAGGTCTTTTGTTGAGTTAAGAGCATGGGCAGACTGTGCACGATTTAAACTTCCACTGACAGGCTCCAGTACCTTCAATCCTCCTAAACTCTATAACAGTAAGATGAACTGAACTGTACTTAAAGAGTAGCATAAATCAGGTATATAAGATGTGAATGTGCACCGATAGATAAGCCAAACTGATGCCCACAGTTAGTTCACTAGTTAACTAGAGGAATTGGGTAAGTCAAGACAGTATTCAAATTTGCGTAGCATTAACAATTTAAAAATATTCACCTGCTTCAAAGAGAAGAAAAACTGTATTTCTTTGTTTTTAAGTCACTAATATAAAATCTCAGGACCTTCCAACAAATACTTCATTGGAATGAGGAGTCTAACACTCCAAATGAAAATACCTTACTCCCAAATCACAGTTCTTTTCTTCCAATTTAGCCAATTACAGAAAGTCAGCATTTGGATTCGGAAGTAAGTATGAGAAATAAAGATATTGGAACATCTGATGTTTGTGTATCAGCCAAAGAGAAAAGGTATCCTATAGTTTTTGTTACCTGCTCAGGACAAAGCTGTGAGTTGCAGTAAGACTCAGTCACCTCAGAACCAAGTAGAAAAGGTTTATTTCTAATATGGGGTGAATTCCAAGCAGGCTCCTTCAAACTCTCTCCCAACTTCTCCGGTGACAGCACATCACACAATGTCTAGAAGACAAATAATTAATAAAATAATAAAGCTATAAATAATAATAAAGCTATGTCTTGATCCTTTTTCATAAAACCAAATACCAATAATAGGAATTTAATCTATATGAAGTTATCCTCGTAAATAGAGCCGTAACTGAGAAAGAACAGTTGAGAACAAGCAGAAGCCTATGAACCTGTATCACTAAAAAGAAATGTATCTAGAAATCTTTTCTACTACAAGTGAGCTCTTCAAACAGAGTTAGGCATTATCAATTCATTATTGGGCAGCTTTTTCAATGTAAATTTTTATTATCAAAGGAAAAATGTTGTGCTCTAGCCACAAAGGAGTTCAACTTTGAATATTTAACTTGCTGTCTGCTTTCCAGTTTTCTAGATTTTCATTTAGTGACTTCAGAAGCATGCATACTTTGAAAGGTGTACTTAAACTTGTACATTAGGACTGTCTCTTCAACATGGTGTATCTTGAAAGGAACAAATCTGCCACCTGAACCTTCTCTGTGTGTATTGAAGATTTTTAGATGCTCAAAGTCTACCATAATGGGAGCTTTATAAAGGAACCAAGTCAGAGATAGTAATCCAGTTTTATAGATAAAATTACCCTTTCTACTTCTAGCTTGGCTGGAAGAAAGTCCTCATCAAGGGCTAAGCACTGTAGAAACAGTTGTAAGGCATCACCTACAAAGCCAGAGTTTTGCAGCACTTTTCCTTTCTGGAAGTAGACCTGAAAAACAGAATCCATGAAGACATCTCTAGAGAGTATGTAGAACTGCAGTATCCATCTCAGAGGCATTACAACAGAGTTACAATCAAAACCCTCAACGACAAAAAGAACATAGCTCTTCAACAAACTTCAGCTGTGCACAGTGTGGATGGCCTATATGCCTTGTCTAACATACACCCCCTACAGCGTTGAAAAGAGTCACGAGGCACGCTGGTGTTAGTCTCTGGCCAGTTAATTTGTTTTGGCTTACACGAAGGGTTAAAAACCTGACTAGTGCTGAATTCACAAAAGGCCTTAATTTCCCTTATCTGTGAGCCTTTGGAGGGGAAGGGGGACATGCAATGCAAATTATTGCATAAACTCATACAACAGCCTACACAATACCCTTTTTGCCCCCTTTGGTTAAAAGCCTTATGGTTCCAGCCTGCAGGAAAAGGGTAACTACAAAGAAAACAATCCACACCACCTCCCTTATGCACATCTTAAACTATATTCCTAACACAAAACATTGCACTTTTGGAATTGCTTCCTCCAACTGTATCTTATCTTGAACACAAGACATCAGCTCGAGGTATGTCATGGTTTTAGCTGGGAGTTAATTTTCTTCACTCTAGCTGGTACAGTGCTGTGCTTTGAACTTAGCATGAAAAAAAATGTTGAGATAACACACAGATGTGTTGGCTGTTGCTGGGTAGCGCTTGTACTAGTCAAGGACTTTTCCAGCTTCCCATGCTCTGCTGGGTACACAAGAAGTCGGGAGGGGAGGGGGCACAGCCAAGAGAGCAGATTCAAACTGACCAAAGGGATATTCCATATAATGTAACGTCATGTCCAGTATGCTAACTGGGAGGAGCTGGCCGGGGGAGGGGGACAGAAGCAGCAATCACAGCTCAGGGACAGGCAGCATCAGTCGGCGGGTGGTGAGCGGTTGTATAATTTGTTTCTGTAGTTTGTTTTTGGTTTGGGTTTTTTTTTTTCTTTCCCTTCCTTTTCCATTTTCTTATATTAACATTATTGTCATTATTATCATAATCATTATAATTATTATAATTATTATTTTATTGTAATTATTAAACTGTGCTTATCTCAACCCACAAGTTCTTTTGCTCTTCCGATTCTCTTCCCCATCCCACAGGGGTGGGGGGGGAGTGAGCGAGTGGCTGCGTGGTGTTCAGTTGCCAGCTGAGGCTGAACCATGACAGGGTGGGGGAGGAGGAATAAAATCTGTTTACTGTATAAAAAGGGGAGAAAAGATTACTGAATTTTGCTGAACCTGCCAATAACTATATGATGATGGAACTAAGTCGTCCCTTATTCAACTTGCATTTGCAGTAATATAAATAGAAATTAGATAAAAACAAGTTATCTAACAAAAGTGAGATAAACCAACATCTATTTGTATGGGAGATTTTGGATAATGGGCCAGAAAACTGAATTAAAAAACAAACCAAAACAAAACCCAAAACAAATCTAACGAAAAAGAACAACCAACCAACAAAACCCCAGAGTGCAGTTTCTATGGAACAACTGCCAGTATTAACAGTAGTCTGCTGAACAAGACTGTCAGATAATGGCATGCATCCTCTTTGGTGGATTTGGGCAATTTCATTAAGATGTATCCTGAAGAAGGGAAGTATACTAATCCTCCTCTTTCAGTTCATTTTCCTACAGAAATAAGAAGTGTTAGAGGAATCCACCAAACCAAGCTCAGTTAAGCGAAGTGAGGTTTCTTCCGGACATATAAAAAGAAGTAGACAGTAGACTAGCAATGCTGAGGCAAAAAGCAGGATGCTCTCTGACTTTGCAGTAGCCATGGAACTGCTGAACACAGGAGAGACCAAGACAGCAGCCATTATCTCCCCTTGTGTGGCAAGATTTTGCAGCTCCTGCTGTGCTCAGCATTTAGACAGTGCTGTAATACACAGTATCTTGAGGTTCTGAAGGCCAGTGACTCCCCAGCTGCCTGCACTATTAGCAGAGCTCTGTTCCCACTGAGTTTCTTTGGGCTTCTTGAAGAAAAAGTTTCCAAGATAAAACAGCAAAGTGTCCTTGTCTTAGTAAAAACTTAATAAATAAACAAAACGAACCCCAGCTCCAGCTGTTACAAGTTACATCACCATAAACTATCCCAACTCCAAGTACTGTAGCCACTAAAAGGGCCCCAAACACATGCATACGTTTTTAGCCAATACTATTGCAAAATAATTTATTGCTTGTGCTAAATATTTTTTGACTCTTTGGTATTATTTGGAAAAGACAACTGTGTTGTCCTATTTAGATAGCAAACTCTTTTACCAATAAAACTCAAAAACTATGAGAGAAATGTTGCCTTAACATAGAGCCAAGAATTCTAGTCCTGACTGGCAACAGTGCTCACTCATCTCATGTGATATTCTCAATGAACAGATAATGCTTAAAATGCTGTAACTTTGGGAAATACAATCAAAATATAAACACTTCAGGAAAGCGCAGAGTTTTAAAAGGACTAAGCTGTACGTAGCATAAGAAATTTTAAAACCCAATTACATCAACCTCCCAAATGTACAGGTCTCAGAAGTTCTGCTTTCAAGCAATTAAAGCTGGCTGCACAACTTCAGCCAACCATCGGGTAAATAACATTAAGCTCAAATTTGTAAATATTTAATAACTTTTCTTAAGAGAACACACAGAAGTATTCTTATAAAGAAAGGAACTAATCAATAGCAAGTAACTACAGACAGCACAAAAGTACTTCATAATACTTGCCAAAATGTCAGTTCTACTGTACTTAACCCTTCGTCCAAAGACACCATGTTGCAATACGAAATAAAAATATCTGAAGTATTTTATATAGGCTAAATTAACAGTTCCAAGCAAATTTGTCAATCAGCTCTAACCTGCCATACTCAGCAGTAGCCTGTCTCATGGAAGTAACTATTTTAAGATACCTTTTAGCATTTGGCATGTCCTACAAGCTAATGCTTAAGGTAGCTAATGTAGGTTCCTAGCCTGATGCAAGTATATCTATAAAATTAATGAATTCTAAATTAAGCACAGAGTTTGAAGAATGAAGAGTTCATATCAACTTACCTCTGGCCAATTTGGCATTTTAGAAATAACAAAATTTAGATCTTCTATGGCTGTTTTGTATTCTTGGAGGCCAACATATGACTCTGCTCTGTAAATTCGTAGCATCAAGTCACTGGAATCTGAAGACAAAAATTAAGTAGCTTTTAATAATTCTGAAATTCATAATTTTTAATTAGATATGCTTTCATAGTGATCTGTCATAACCACACTTTTATGTACCATACTTTCAAAATTACTGGAGTACATTCTCCCCCACTTCCCAGTGTTTGGCTAATGAAAGCAGCAGTAATTCCATGCTCATGTCTCCCAAGCTAAAGATCAAATTTTGTACCCTCTAACGTTATCTTGCAGCAACAAGAAAATATATTTTGAAAGATCTAACACTGAGGCGACAGAATGCAGTATTGCTCAGTACTGCTGTGACAACAAAAACTGAGGACTAAGTAGACTTTAGCTTCACAGTACACCCATTCGAAACCCAAGAAATCTGGGAATTCACCGCACTTGTGCTGAAGTCTAAGTGTTGCAAAGTTTCCTTTCAAACATTCAAGTTTTTCTTTAGACTGTCATTTGTTTTTGTAGTGTCCAACCCCTTGCAACTATGGCTGGAGATACACGTGCCACTTTCACAATGGTATCCATCTGGTAAGTACCAGAAGTAGGCTTTATCACTATGTGGTCTAAAAAGAGACAGCCAGTACCGTAAAGCCTTTAACACCGGCTGGCAGCCCTGTTGTACTAGTGGAACTTCTGCAGTGGGAAAACATGAGTACATGTTCAGTAAAGACAAGTTCTCATGTCCAACATACAGCATTTTGCACTTTTAGTACAGCAACCTCTAAATGGGAAGCACACCCATCTCCATGCCACTAAAACTATGGTTTTCATAACACAACTGTAGTTGTTGCTTGGAAAAAAATGCCAGCACACTGCTTTGTTCTTGATTTTTTTTTAAATACAGCTGTGCTTTTCATTGAATGAGATAAACAAGTCAAACATTGGTCTACTGTAAATAATACTAAAATTAAATAGTTCTTTAAGTTTGTTTCAACAAAATTTTATTGGGAAGGGATCATTTCAATTTGATAATCTGTCTTAGTCTATTTGAAACGTCTGGTTTAATTTTTCATGATTTCCAACATTGGCTTGGTTTACATTTAAAAGCCAGACTGATCACATATTCCAACATATTGCTTAGTATTTAGATCCACAATGCTGCATGCAAAAGGACCTTAATGGAGAAGAGTCAAGAAAATCAAAACTGACAGAAGATTTCACAGCTGAAACTAAAGCAGTGTCTTTGGAGTTGACAGTTCTCCTTTAAACAAATATTCCCAAACCTGGTTTGTTTGGTTTTGGTTTTATTTTAGACATAATAAAATGTTTGTATTAACAGAAGTCTGGGAAATAGTCTCTGTCTGACTTAAGCAGGTAATTCCACAAGCAGAACTCTGAAGCCTGCTTTCCTGTGGCTTTGTGTTTTGTGACTCTTACAGCCTAGTAAAGCGGGAGCTCAGATCAAACTCTTCAGACCATTTTTTCTGTTGTATTTGACTCTTTGGTGTCCAGAGTTAGTACCAAACCAAATTCTTTTCTTCAGAGGTAGCAGTTAAGTGCAGATCTTTGACAAGCTACCTATCTGCACATAATCAGAGGGAGCCCATCTTTTGCAGACTTTCAAGTGTAGAAAATGAACTGAAGAACTCCGGAGCCTTCCTTTCTGGGGACGGGGTGAGGGGTAGTTTGAAGATAAAAACGTCAGTTCAAGTCTACAGCAGGTGGACATTTTGTCCATTTCTTTTTTCAAAGAGAAATGCACGGTTCCAATTGAACTGGTACAAAACAAAGGGCTAAACCAAGAACCTGGACCACAACCAACTGGTCCCTGCTACCAAACACACAAACACTGCCAATGAATGAGCAATACATAAAACAAATTGGGTCTAAACATTTGCAAGACCAAAAGATTTAAATTTTATGTCCAATTCTGCTACCATAATTTAATTTTTAGGCTCTGTAATTGTGAAAACATCGTTTTGCAATGTTTCAGCATATATTTTGATGCTTGCCACCTAAAAAGGAGGATGCAAAACTATTTCAAATCCTCAGACTGAAGACTAAACAGAGCAGAAACACAACTTGTGCTTGAATATTCAATTTCAGTAACCCAATATATTGTAAATACAGAAATCAGTCACTTCTGACATACCCAAAGAGAGATGATTTTAAGAAAAAAGACACCAAGTACTTTCAGCGCAGAACTGTACGTACCAGTTATTATTACATTAACAGGAAAGTATACAAAGGTGTACACCCCACTCGTTATGAGTTCTTTTATTACACTACTTCCAAAGCATCTGCTCCTGGCTACTATCAACACCAGCATAGCAATAAATGGACCATCTCTGGTCTTATCCTGCATGCTTTTTATATGATTCTTAAAAAGTATACCAAATTCTTCAAAATAAGATGTGCATATCACAACCACTACGCAGAAAAACTTTAGTATTTATTAATACAGTACTACAAGGTCATGCCAATGATCAGGGGTTGGAACACACAACCCATGAGGAGAGGCTAAGAAAACTAGGCTTGTTTAGTGAAAAACAGTTCCCGAAGGCCTTGGGAGAGGCCAACAGCCTTCCAGAATCCAAGAGGAGGCTACCTAGAAGACTCTTTACTGAAGTGCATGGGGGAAAAACAAGAGACAATGGCTATAACCTGAAACAAGAGCAGTTCTAACTTGAAATAAGGAGAAAATTTTTCACTATGAGGATAATTAACCTTTGAGCAGGTTGCCCAGAGAGGCTATGGAATCTTCATCCTTGTAGGTTTTCACAATCCAGCTGGACGAAACCTTAAGCAAACTGCTCTGAACTCAATGTTTATTCTCCTTTGAACAGGAGATTGCTTGGTCAACAGTCCTCCTGAGGCCCACTCCAGCAGGAATGAGCCTGTGATTCAGACCAAACTCAAGCCTATTAGCTGTGTGTTTCAGGATACTTGATTAAAGACAAGCTGCACTTGGATTTTAATCCAACAGACTTCCTTTAACTAAACTATCTCATTTCAACCCCTGCAAGAAATATATTAACTATATTAATGTTAACATTCCTTATGTATTTCAAAAGTCACATCTGCATCACAGCAAATATTTCTCTTTCAGATGTTTCAGGAAATATAAGAAAGTTATGAAAAGATGCCGTTGAGTAAAGGTTTAGTGCCAATGCCTTATTCAGGACATCAGATTTATGTTTATCATCATTTTTTAACTCTCCACCTGCACTAAGAAGAGAGATGGACTAGCAGTGAGGAAACACTGAAACAGAACATGAATGTGTTTAAACATGGACAGATTTCTTATGCTACATCTTTTCCACCTCTAAGTGTTTGCACGAATTCATGTTCTGGAGGAACACAGAAAGTGTACCAGCAGTTATTAATTAGTTCTCTATTGGCATGAAGTCACTTTCAATTTGTAGTTGTGTGCCTGCAGCACTATATTGACATTTAATGTACGCCCACATTCTGATTCATGAAGTTCTGTAGTATCTTTACCAGAATACTTGGAACATTGATAGCTCTCAGGACTGGAGACACAGGAAATAGTTGTAGAAAGGATCTTAAGCTTCTAGCACTTAATTCTAGCACAGGTACTGAAACTGAGTAATAAAAACATAGATAAACACCACAGCTGATAACTACTCTCAAACTTTAAAGCCATTTTAAAGCCAAAATTTAAGACGTAGCTTAACAAAAATGGTCTCAAAATTCTTTCCCCACAGATATGTAAATGGAATTTCTAAATCCATAAAAGAAAGATTAACTGGAATCTGTAGAATTAATTTTCTCTTTTAATGTTCTTTCAAAACAGTCTTGAAACATGAAACAGGACCCTGTAAACATTTGTGCTCGATAATGGATCTATCAGCTTGTAGTTGAAGGCTACTGAGTTTTGACTCCGTTTCTTTGTGACTTGTATGAATCAATGCTGTCCTGCTGTTCAGAACACACCAAGAAAAAAGAAAGTCTGCTTCTCACAGTTCCATGATTTAAAATAGATCAGCCACCTTCTCAGGTCACATCTATCCCATATCCTACATTTTAGGAAACACCCCGGCAAATAACATGGAATTGAAGACCACAACTGAACCTCTTTAAATTATGTTGCCAAAAGGCAGATAAAAAAATATATCTGAGATTTAATCCCACCTACAATTTATTCTGAAACTAGAACTAATGTATCTCCCCAGAACAGACTGAAAGAATTTGACTTATACAAGCTTTTGGGTTTTTTCTCTGCTGCATACAACTGTGCGAGTGTAACGCACTTGATCTGTAAAAATAATAATTCCTAAATTTCTTGACAGAAATAAAATGGCACAAATGGAAACGGAACCCCACAGGTAACCAGGTGTTAAAATCCATAGTCAAATGAAACCAACAAGGGAATCTGTCACTGGATCCATCTAGGTATATCGACCACACAAATTTGATGCCCTCTACAAAGGCGAAACTCTGAAAAACTGGCTGCAACTCAAGCGCCCACGGTACCAGACATATTGCTTGCGATCCACACAGGACAGTCTAAAAGCGTGCCTCTACCTCCCATCTTTGCACCCTCTCCCAACACTGTATTATAAAACTTCAACCACACCCACTTATGATGTCACTGCCATTACACAACCTGTCCCCCTCCATGCCTGCCTGCTTATGCAACGGGGCCCGGCCTGCTGGGAATTGTCTCGGTGACACAACTGTGAAAATAGGTCTCTCTCAGGAAACAAGGTTAAATACAGCGGCAGAATGTACCTTGTCCGTGCACAGCGATTGCTAACTACGAAACAAAACAAAGCCCACAAACTCTCTGTACACAAGCCCCACGAAAGCATGGGGGGCAGGGGGGAGACACGGAGAAGCCCAGGCCGGACGCCCCTCCGTGCCCCTGGAGCGTACCCCGCCACCAGGCTCGGCGCTCAGCCGAGGTCCGAGCGGCGGCGACTCCCGCAACCGCTCCACCCGCTCCGCCCGGCCACGGGGAGGTTCCTTCAGCCCTCGCAGCAAACTCGAGAAAACTTCGGATGTTCTTCAGCGGTCCGTTTCGACCACCGACGGCCGCGGCGGCAGGGGACCGGGGCTGAAGGGCGGGAAGGGGACACCCGCCCACCCGCTCCCGCACACCTCCAGCCACCCGGGCTCCGCTACCGGCCCCTCACCCCGCGGGCGGGCTAGGGGCGGGAGCGCGGTGGGCGAGCCCCGCGGGACCAGGCGGAGGAAGAGCCCGCTCCCCACAAGCCTCACCTGCTCGCAGAGCCTGGCTGGCGGCGCCCAGCGCCTCTCGGAAGCGGCCCTGGGCCAGCAGCTCCTCCAGCCGGCTCGCCGTCCCGGCCCTCTGGCACTCGCCCGGGAACCACTTCTCCGCCAGCTGGTTGAGGACGACGCTGGTCCGCAGCGGGGCAGCGGCCGTGCTGGTGCCCCCCGCCGGCAGCAGCCAGTCCCGGCAGCGGCGGCAGCGGGCCCGCAGCTCCCTCCGGAGACAGCGGCGGCAGTAGGTGTGCCCGCACGGGACGGTGACCGGCTCGCTCAGGAACCTGCCGCACCCGCAGCAGCGCAGCGGCCCCTCGGCGGCGCCGCCGCCCTCCGCCGCGGCCCCCCAGCCCCGGCCCGGCCCCAGTCGCAGGCGGTAGTTCAGCACCAGGCAGTCCACCAGGGTCCCGAGGCGCTGGGGTCCGGCCAGCGGGCCGAGGCACAGCGGCGCCAGGGACGCGCCCACCGCTTCCTTCAGGCGGCTCCCGGGCACCAGCCCCTCGCCCAGCCGCGGCGGCGGCAGCTGCCGCTCTCCGTCCGCCTCTTCGCCCGGGCTGCCGCTGCCGCCCGGCTCCGGCAACACCTCCGAGCCCGGGGCCAGGGGAGAGAACGCCATCGGCTGCCCGGCTCCGGCGAGGGGGGTGTGGCGCTCCCGCTCCGGCCGCCGGGCTCGGCTCCGCGCACGACGCTGAGGCACTGGCGGCGCGGGGAGGAGGAGAAAGCCAGGCACCCTCGCGGGCAGGAGGCGGGTAGAGGGGAGAAGGGTCACGTGCGCGCCTCCCCGCGCGCCACCCGGGACACCACGGTCCCCCGCCCTGCGAGGAGGCGGCGCGCGCCCGACGCTACCCCCCTTTCAAACCTCTCCGTCGCGCGCCCTCGCCCCGCCGGCTTACATAAACCGCGACGTCAGCTGACGGACGGGCAGGCGAGGCCGGCCATTGGCGGCGAGCGACACGGCGAAGGGGCGGGGCTAAGGGGGAAGGAGGTTACAAAACACCGCTCCATGCGCGCGCCGCTGCTGTGGGGCGGGGCTGGCGCCAGGGTGGCCGGGGTGTGAGTCAGAGGGGGGGGAGCGGGAGGCGGGGGCGGGGCAGGGCGGGGAGTGTCGTTCCCCGGGCGCCCGTCACCGCCCGCCCGCCGCGGAGCGGGGCCGAGCTCGCTCCCCGCCCCGAGGCTGAGGGAGAGCGCGGTGCGGCGGGGAGGGAGCGCCTCAGCGGGGCCGGGGGGGGGAGGGGGAGGGGGAGGGTGGTTCGCCGGGGAAGAGGGGCAGGCCTGCGGGGAGCGGCTGCTGTGGTGAGGGCGGCCGCGAGGGTCGGGCGTTAGCAGCGCGGCCGGGGCTGGGGGTGGAGGGGGGTGGGGGGTCTCTCTCTCTTACGGGGATCTGAGCGCCGCGGCGGGGACGGGGCACCTGCAGCCGCCGCGGCCCCGGAGGCTTCACAGGGCTGCCCGTGCCCGGCCGCCTTGCCGGCGGCGGGCCCTCACGTCCTTCTCAAGCCGCTTGGGCTGGTCCCTTCCCCTTCTGCGTTAGGGCAGGCATGATCAAAGTTACAAGATAAAGAAAAAGCTCTTCGTCCTTAGGGTTTATGTATTTCTCCCACTTCTCTTGAATGTTTCCAGCACTTCGTGTAGCATGCCCGTAGGACGGGGTCCGATGCTTTCGTTGTTCAGACCTGCTGTGCATGTGCTGTAGCGAAACAGCCTGTTGGTGCAGTAAACTTTGGCTTCCACGAGTGTAAAATAGTAAGTTAAGTGCTTTTGGGGAAGTACCTGATCTACTTTGCCTAAACTAAGTGGTAGTCACAGTGCATTTTCATGGGGAAATGTTTAAGGTTTCCAGATGCATTTCAGGCTCTAATGAAAGCTTAAAATGTAGGGCGTAAGTGCTATGTATTTATAGTTGCTACAATGCCTTTTTTATTTTTTTAAGTTAGAGGCTGTCATAAATCCGGAAGTCTCAGATAAATATAACAGTTCCTTTAAAATCTTCTAGACAAGACTTAAACATCAGGATTTATGGCCTTAGGAAAGGAACAAAGCTATATTTGGCTTCAGCTGTATTTTATATATGACAGACTGGAGGATGATACTGAAGATTGTTAAGAGGGCTGTAGGCAAAGATCCTGTGAGTGGAAATAACCAGACACATCTGGATTTACATGAAGATGCTATGTCTGACCTCATCTGCTCTAAAACGCATGCTTTGCCTTTACAGTGTCTTTCAAGTTCTAAAGTCGAAAAAAAAAATGTTATGGTAATTGAAATATGGGGGAGAATATGGGTATATATTAAACATGAAGAGATAGGAAAGATAGTCTCTTAGAGTAACTCATTAAAAAATGGCATGCATTAGGAAGTGACGGTCTAAGTAAGGAAAGATCAAAGTAAAGGAAATGTCTGTAGTGTGAACTTGGATGGTGGCAGGATGAGGTAAAATGCTTTGAACTATGAATGCTTTGAATGAGTTATGCATTCTCTTTTAGACCTGTTGAGTGTGACCTGACCCTTCACAACGTATCAGGGAGATAAGCAGAGAATTTGGACAGAGTAGAACTCTGAAAGAAGTACTGTGGGCTGTCATTAAAGAGAGCAGTAGTTTATTTTGCATTTCAGATTAGAATACTTATGGAAATGGAAAAGAAAAATAAGACAAAGTTCAGGGGTTTGTGGGACTTCCTTCAAAAGCTGGAGGTAGAATAGTGAGGTTGGCCTCTGCAAGAACAATTAAAAGCAAGTAGAAGTGAAAACCTGTTTCTTTTCACCATTGCCATTTCTAATGATTCTTATAAAAGTTCATGTTAGCATTCATACTGATGAATCAAGCACTATTGTCAGTTACAATCGGTCAGCTATTTTTTGTAATTCCCAGTGTAGAGGAACAAAATACTTGTGAGGTCCTGGAGCAGAAGAGTTGAGGGCTTTCCCATCATCGTTCACTTCAAAACAATTAAAAACAGTGAAGGAAGGGAGTTGGGGTAGGAGGGTTGCAGAGATGGGATAGGGAGCCTGCCATTTTACACTGTTTCCACCAGTTTTTGAAATCTGTCTTTAGTTAGTGCTTCTCTTCAGAGCTTGCTCCTTCTCCTAGCAGTACTTACTGTCACTGGAACTCTTTACTGTCTCCTAATGTTTGATACATGTTGTTTTCTACATTCAGTTGCCATTATTTTCTTATGTCTCTCTTGGGAACTTGAGACCTCCATGCATCCAGGAAAAAAAAGTCTAGGTTCAGATAGACAAAAGATTGATTATTGCTTAAGTTCTGTGTGGTTGTAGAATGACATTGAAGCAGTTCATGAAAGATACAGACTTCAAATTTGTTCTTAAATACACATCAGCAGTATGCTGCAAGAACAGAGGGAGTCCTCTGGATAGCAAGTAATTTTTGAGCCTGGCATACTATGTCTGGGTTCAAGAAGTGTATAAAGAACTTAACAGAAAACACTCTATTACATAAAAACAATCACTTCTGTGTCAGGAAATCCCTGAGATGCAGATATCTGGAATCTGGGAGATTATCTGGGGAGGAATCTGACTGGATATATTTACCTCTTCGTTATTCTCTAGATGTTAATTTTTGATCACTGTTGGAAAGAGTACTGGGCCTAGTTGGGCCTTGGTATTACCCGGTGTGGTCATTCTTATGTCTTTAAGCTACAGTTGATTCTTCAAGCTTTCGTTTTGGTGCATTATTTCACTTTTGGCATATTTAACTAAAGAAGAAAAACCTCAATTTTCTGATATTTCACTGTGTTACCATCAGGATGTGATAGTTATGTAAGAGAGGGGGAAAAAAAAGACAACTTTTTACTAGATTAGATAACACATAGCTCTACCACCACCGCATTAAAAATAGCACACACACAGAAAGCACGTTTTTGCCCTCTTGTAGGGTCAGATAAATGATACTTTAAAGCAAAACAAACCCTTGCCATTGCACAGTTCACTTGGGCAATTCTAAGAGATACTTCAGGGATTGTCCTTCCCCTTCCTACCACAGGTCAGTGTTTTACAACTGCTTATATAAATCCTGGTTGTCCTTCTTCAGAAAGGTGCCTAGAAAGTACTGTGCCTTCGGTACAGTGAGGCAGAAGTATGTTCCTTGCTTGTGCATTTTAAGCAGTTGATTGGATGTTTTTATAAGCATTTCCTTGTACAAGTAGTGTATGCAACCTACTTAAACATGAAATGACAGTAAAATAGTGTTTGAAGTTGTATTTGACCCCATTTTAGGTAAATGATACACAATTGTTCTGATTTAAGATCTTCAGAAATTGACAGCAGTATAAACAAAATGAAGCAACACCAACCCAGGCTAAGGGAACAGGCAGTGGCAGGCAGTGGACCTAAAAATTAATACCTGGGTACTGAAATCTGGACCTGAGCCCCATTTTTACAGTCTCTTGGCATACATCCCAAGAAAAAGTAGTTAATCCAAAGAAGGAAGTTATATTCTGAGAAAAATGTGGTAATGACTTTCTGGCTGTTTTACCTTTATTTCTTTAAAGGTAGCTAGTTAGCTGTTTTAACTTTTTGCCACGTTATGTGTAGCAAAGGAAAAATAAAATTAATTGGAGAAAGATTACATTAGGTAAATAAGGGTCATACTCTTAAAAAAAAAAAAAGGCATAATGTTCCTGAGAACTAATTGTTCTGCTAGGAAATGATTATCACCTTTTCTTCTAGGAAAAACCAAACAAAAACCGAACAAATAAACATAAAAACCAAAATCTCAAACCACATTAAAAATAAGAAATTCTTGAATGGCATAGCTTTTGAAGACCTTAGCCACTGATGTTTGAGGCACTTTGGCCATGGCTAAGGAATAATGAATCCTCAGAACCAACTTAGTTTTGTTTTGTTTCAGTTTGTTCTGTGTTGCTTAGTAGACTTTTGGGGCTTTAGCGAGATAGTTCTGGCAGGGAGACTTTTAAAATGGAAAAATGCTCAGCATCACTGCAGTAAAACAAATACTAGCCTTTGTTTGTGCAACACAATGTTGGACAGAAGTTGGCTTTGAGTAAATTTTTGTAGGTATGAAAGTCCACAAGTCTGCGTTTGCAGTTTGGTCTCAAAGTGGGCTAGACTTGCTACCAGTATCTCTGGCATTTCTGTACAGCGCTGCAGTATGGGTTTTCCAAGGGATATCAATTCCCTTTGAGAAAATTGGAGCTGTGGGTTCTTGGTACTATTAAAATAAGGCCCTTAAATTATTTAATTGCACTTAGTAATTATGTATATACTAGTGAGTTTAAAAACAGCTACACGTAGGATAAATAGTTAACTACATGTTAGAAAGATAAGGACCTCATTAAAAATAAAAAGGGAGGCAAAGCATAATAGGATCTAAAATACTTAACCAGGTAGAGTAAAGACAGAGTTTATTGGCTAGATCCAGTAAAGGACTTAAGTACCTAAAGCAGGATTTGGGGAGAATTCAGGTGCCTAAGTCCAAAAACGTGATCTGAGAAATCTCACACAGCTGCTGCCTAACCCAGGAGATGCCTAAAATCAGAAGGCTGTTCCTTGTTTTTAATTTGTATCTCTAGAGTGTCTAGTATTTTACTTCTGTGCACATTCAGTGTGCAGCAGCTAGAGCAATTTAGCACCTCTTTCCCATTCAGCCATTTACAGTCCTCAGCTTAAGTGTCCAAGGGCTCTATTTCGTCAGTATTCCCCGGCCACACCAAGCTGACATTCATATTCAGAGCTGCTTATTTTGGTGTAGCTGCTTGCTTTTAAGATGAAGGATAGGGAGATTGAATAACCTTTTATTTAACAACCTGTCTGTTAGATTACTGATATAAGAGTTGGAAGATTGAGTTTGGGTCTGTCTGAGAGTGTTCAAACCTATTTCTTCCCTCCAAGTAATCTATCTTGAAGAGTGACTGCATGAATTTAAATTGTCTTGGGACTATGAATTAGAGATGAGGATGTGTCACTCCCTGCTAAATGCCCTGTTCCCTGGGATAAGTCTCACACATGTTTCTGTTCCTGCATACTTCTTTGCTTCACAGTGGCACAGCTTTAACAGGAACGGAGCAGAGTCGTCTTTGTTTCCAATATCTCTGCCTCTTGCTGGGTAGGATCACTTTTCTGGCATATGCTGACTTGAATCTTTTTTGTTTAATGGGGGTACACAGCAACAATAGGTTGCTATCTGGGAGGCGTTTGTTTTCTCACTTCCTTCTGTTATCCTGGCTGTGATTTAACAGAATACAGCAAGCCCTGCTCCATTTTTTTTTAACAGAATGGTAATTGGATCCTACAGTTGAGAGGACTCTAGGCTGTGAATTGTAAGCACGCTGAGGTGTCTGTCTTGACCTGAGTTAGGTTTCTAAGGAGTTGCAATAACACTGCTGCATTTCTTGCAGACTAGCATTAGACAGGCATGATGCCTCAGGTCTGTGCCAAACTTCATCATACATACTGTATAGCATACGCAGGTATTTCCTGTGGAGTTCTAGAAATGTTGTTGGGAGAGGAAAAACAGAAAACTGAAAAGCTGTTTGCAGTCACATAATTCTAAGTGTCCAGCTTACTCATTCCTTTGCTTGCACCAGCACTGAATATAACCCCCTAACGTGCTATACAGTTGTCACTTAATATTGGCATGTTTGGATACGCATGGATGTATTTGTATGGACATTAATATCAACTGCCATTAATGAGTGGATTTGGTAAATCTGACAGCTATACTCTGGAATTGTGAAAATGTTGTCTATCCTGGAAACACCAGTGAATGGAGTCACTCATTTCCCTGTTTTCATGTTTATTGTATTTTTTGTTTTCCTGTATATGATGGTATGTGGTTGTTCATTCCAAAAGAAGGCTGAATGTTTCTACATGTGCAGGACAACCAAGTTGAAAAATGTGATCAAGAAGGTCTTATTTTAAATTTCTCCAGTTTAAAAAGTAATTTAGCTCCAGATATGACACGAGTCATATTTGTTTTTTCTTTAGGAAGAGAATACTTGGACTGATTGGACTCCTTCCTTCTGCCGTTGTTGCCCGGTAGGAGCACATAATCAACAGATTCATAAAATAGCTAAATATTCAGTGGAATATTTGCGCCTAGTAATATAAGTTGTAATTATTCAAATAGTAATGCACTTAGTGTGAAATGCTAAATGTAAATTGATAGCTCTGAATAATCAGTTATTTCTTCTTGAAGTTAAAGCTCTTAGTGTAGGACTGTAACTGAATAATGAACAAGAAGCAGAATAATAGCTAAGGAAGTACTAAAAAGACTTTAATGACAGAAGGACTTTTTAAATTGTGCACTAAAAGTGTGCAAAAAGCAAATAAGTCAGCATTTTTTCAGTTTATCAGGATATTTTCCTTCAGCTGAAAGGTGCTGCCTAACAGTTGTGTTGCATATACTAAATTTTTTTTTTTCTGGGTGTTAATGGATTCACATTAAAGAAGGAGTATAAGCTGGTTATTTTTAAAAGAATGTATAGCAGAAGTAAAATATAATGATTGGGATGCGTCTGTGTTATAATTTGCTATTTGAAGAACAGTTTATTTTGGTATTTGTTAATACGTTCACTATTATTTTCTAATATGTTCCCTGATAGATATATGTACATATACTCTAATATATCCCTTACTATCAAGTTGGATGTTTTGCATCTACTTATAATCATCCTCTGACATAAACTATATTGAGATATATTTAGCTTTGAATATATTTTGCCGAATAGGAGAGTTCTCTTTCAATTTCTAATAATTTTTTGCTGTTCATTCTTATACAATTTAAAAAGGGGAAAAAATTACAGTCATTACATTGTATTTGCATTAAAAGTATGCCTGTTTTGTAAAACCAAATCTTAAACCAAGGGAGAAGGAAGGGAAAAAAAGCATATTATGCTCGATATCTAGCCTTTTCTGTGTCAATAATAAATATGGAATTACATTCAGAGTTTCAGTCAATTAAAATACATTAAGAGATGCATCTAGCAATCAGAAAATACTTTGCAGCCTACTTAAAGTGGTAAGTGAGGAAAAAAAATCATTTGTGACTGCTCTACTGGACTTCAGGCTGGAATAGGGTGCAATACTACCGGCCATGATTGTCAAGTACCTTTGCCTGCAACCAGGCAGTGTACATCAGTGCTGCTAGTATTAGATAAATCACCGAGTTTCCTGATAGTTAATGATAAAGTTACCAGTCTTCATCTCCTTTTGAATTTTTATAGTTAGGAAATTCGGATTTACGTATTCTTCTTATATTAACTCTTTAGGATCAGGGGAGCGACTTTTCCTTGTCTTACTTATTTTTCATGTATAGAGTTCCCTAGAGTTTGCATGTATATCTGCTTTTTCCTTCCCTAATGAGCATCCTTCTTTCAGAGGTTTTACAGCACTGGGCAACTATTTCCCATCAATGAGAACAGACAATACATGAATTTTCTTTGAAGGCTATGAATAGTATTGTTTGCTACATGTAGTGTTATGTGAGGAAAATCTGAGCTGGACAAAAAGTGATTACTTGAAATTTAACCAAGGTGGCAGAAAACATTCATTTAATTGAATGGCCTATTTGGCAAGAATTTACCTCTTAGCAACAAGATGAATGTTACAGTTTATTCTGACTATTCAATATCCCCTTTCTACTTTGGGTGATATGTATTTAGTGTTGCTTATGTCCTGTTTGCTTCTGGAACTTTGGTAGCATCACACAGCACGTTGTACGCTAGAGGCTGGGGTATCAGAGCCACATCTTTTCAAGCCTTCCTACAAGCATAGTGCAGGAAATGTATACCTTTATATCACTTCAGCCAAAGACAGCAGATGACAGGAATGAATTTGGAGACCATTTGTTTTCTCAAGAGAGCATGGGATCATACAGGAGAGGAGTGAGTGCTCTCAAATTCTTCATTTCAGCATGGCCGTATAAAGAACATTTAGTGTTTCTGTCTTTCTCTTGCTTATCTTTCTCCTTCACTGTATTTATACAAAACAAGATAAATGAGTGGTCTTTGACTATTGTCCACAAATAATCTATGTAGAGACAAAAGAACACCTAATTTAATTTAATTTCCATTCCTGAAGAAACAGAATAAAACTAGGTTTTTTCCTCCAACATACATTGGACAGTTTGTCTATGCAGCGGTACAAAGTTTCAGACATATGAGTCTAGGCTGATCACACTTTCTTACAGATGACGCTGTGGTAAGTAGCCCATCCCGAATGGATTTTGTATGTCTTGGTGTTTTGTCCTTGTCACACCATATATGAGCGTTTAGGGACAGGGATATATATCTAACATTTTAGGGATCTTTTTTAATGATTTGTGTCCCTCAGCTCCTGAGTGTCCAGGGAGGGTTTCACAAGAGCTGAAAGACTGTGATAAGCCCATCCATCTGAAAGTATTTTTAAAAGCACATAGTATACTCTATTTATCTTCGTATTTCTACTTGTAATAAAAAAAAAGTCATGATGCTTTAAGTGAACAGCTTATCCTGCTGTTTTTCAGGGGTTTGTTGCCATCCTGGATCTGTTTCCTGTTTGCATTTTGCTGGGCTGGTATTGGTAGATCACCTGAGAGCCCCACCCCACTCCCAGTTCATGCCTGGCCTTCACTGAAGAGCTGAAAACCTGACAAGCTGTTGTCCTTGTTTTCCTTTGTGACACATTGCAGAGCTGCCTTGTTACAAAGTAGTTGTTTGTGTTCTGGGGCTCTCACCTGTGGAAATTTGATGTATGGCTCACTGTGTAGAGTTTCCTCACTCCTGTAATATTTCATCCTCCCACTCGGACTGCTGTAACACCCTAATTTCTGGCCATAAATCTAAACCAAAAGTTAACTAGTTAGACTATATGTAAATATTTCTCATTAATTGTAGAAAGAGAAGGTGCAACATGTTTTTCTTTACTATATTTAAACATTTATTTAAAAAAAAATTACTCTCCAAGGTGCTTTTTTGGTACCTGGATTACCTTGATAAAAATGAGTGGAATACTCTGATGTTTACAGTAGTAACTCCTGGGGGCTAACAGACTCTGAGAATTCTTGAGTTCTGCAACATCATTAACAAAATTAGTAGTCAGGCCAGTAGTAGATTCCAGGCTTAAAAGCAGGTTATACTGATTGTAGGACTGAGTGATATCTTAAGCAGAGTAGCTAAGTGAACTATTATGGTTAAGTAAACAAAAATGCAGCAGAATGAGAGGTTTCTGAGTAAGCTGTATGCTGATAGATTACAGCATTATCAGAGTCTGCAAGTCAAAAATGGTGTAAGAAAAGGCGGTGGCAGCCTGTAGTCTAATTTATGCAGGTATTTGAAGAGGGAAATTCAGGTAGAATAAAGATTTATTGGGAAGAAGGTGGAAACAAAAGGGAAGGTAGTTCATTTATATTTTCCAAAGACATACTGCAAATCACTTTGATTATATTTACACTACTGGGACTGGGCTGCCCCTCTTCTCTCTGAAACCACCTCTTTCCAGATGGTGTAAATCTGGCAAGTCATGGATGTGGCTACTTTCGGATGTCACCTAAAGCAAAATATAGGTTGTGTTCACATTGTACCATAGCTCAGATTTCCCTCTGTCCACAGCATATTGGGAGCACAGTGATATCTGGAAGGAATCTCTGATCCTTCCTTTCCTGCCCCAAACAGAGGCTTATGAATGATAACATGCGCCAGTAAATCTGAAACAAGTCTTCAGTCTTGATACTGCTCCATTTTGATGCAATGACTACTTTTCTGTAGATCTCAATAGAAAGCCATAATGCTTTTATCAATTCCTACTGCAAATAAGTTTTCCCCCAGAATGACCGTTTTAAGAAATCCTGCTTTGAAGTCGTAATTTTAAAGGTGGTTTACGTAAGAAATAATGCCTATAGAATGATTGATCATTGTTTTTAAATAAGCACTTGTACAATGTCATTGTCTTAGACATTCTAGTCAGTTAATTTTTTTAAAAAATCTTGGTGTTCAGAATACTGTGTTTTACTTTAGATTCCACTTTTTTCTGCTTTATACTTAACTCCTACAATTCTCCTGTCATTATCTTATTAAAATATATACATGAAAACATATATATGTATCTATGAACAAAGTCTTTACAACCTTTTAAAAAACATTTTGCATTAGCTTCTTTAAAGCTTGGTGTTTTCTGAGAGTAGTAAGTGCTATTAAATGCAAAAAAGAAAAAAATCTACTACTTTTGTCCCTGTTTGTACTTCCGTCTGTAAAAGTAATACAGTATGCTTTTCTGCATTCAAAAAATTTCAGTAGTTTATCTTCCTTGTGATCAGCGTGCAGTGTGCTGTGCAAGTCCTGTCTTAGGCTTGCTTCCTTTTGGTAATTCGAGCTATTATAGGGTTTTCTTACAAGCAAACAGCTTTATTCATAATTTCTACTGTCAAACAGAAAGGATATTCATGTGAGAACTCCTTGCTCCACTTCTAGATAAAGGGAAGGACACGCAGGTGGTGGAATCACTGGTACCAAGTGGGAGCTGCCAGTTGCAGTGAGCTGGGTAGTTTTATCCTGCAGCCGAGGGGTATGTGCCACACAGCACAGGCCTGAAGGCCAGACTGGGTGTGCAGCACAGGCCTGGTGGACCTCCTCAGGTTAACTCCCCTGTGGGTCACCCGCTCTTTGGTGTACAACAGTCTTCTCGTCAGGATCGCTGCTGCATGTTACAGGTTAAAGAAAAGGATCTTTTGAACAGTTTATAACATGTATGAGCTTCCCTCCAAAGAAGTCAGCATTAGTTTCATTAGTACATATTAGCTGTGCATACCTGTATTCCTGCTTTAGCCCATATTATGAACTGCCAGCACCATGCTATGAAAATGTACATGTTGCTTTGAGAAGCCACTGCTATTTCTCTTGCAGCTGTCTTGTAGTTTCACTGCCTGTCTCTTGGAGTTAGGAACAGGGCCTTTGAAAAAAGTCTCTGAAGATGCTCAAGAGCAATTAAAAATTATCAAGCAAATTTACGATACTCATCAAAAATTCCATCCATGGAAGCTGTTAGGTAGAACTGAATGAAATTAGGAAGTTTTTTTCAAAAGCAATGTCCAATTTTTTCTTTAATTCCAGATAGAGCAAAAATTTATTTTTTTATTTTTGCCTACTCAGTTGAGTGGTAGTCAGTCAGAGATGGACAGACGCACAAACGTGTTGCTGTACGCTTCTATGGGAGAACCTATCTTGGGCCACATATCTCCAGGACACAGGGCTCTACCCACCCTGGGGACAGTGATGCACAGACATCAATATGATGGATACAAAATGTCCGTCTATTTAGCTGTGTCACATGCTTATATAGCTCTTGCGCTTCCTGTTCCTGCCACTCCTATGGGGAGGAGTCTATCTTTCCGTCACAGCCCGTGATCTTCCGGTCGCCGATCCCTGTCTATTCCCCTACAACATGCATCCCTAAAATTAGATTTCTTTTTAGTTATTTATTTTTAAACTGACCTAATGTGCTTCATTTCTTGTAAATTCAACTTCCAAAATGCTAGTAGTCGTCCATTTTAGGTCAGTACCATGCAGGAATTTTAGAGGGGTTTGATGTGCCTGTTTTGCTCTACAAGTTCTACAAGATTCTCTGGCCCAAAGGTACTTCTCATGCAGAAGAAAATTCACAGATCTCCAGGCAGATGTTTTCCTGCAGGCTTGGCCCTTAGAAGGAATAGAAGTTTGAATTCCTGCTTAACTTGATAAAGTGCTGAGTTAAAGATATAATCCGTGTTTAACAGACTAGTTGGGAACAATGTTTCAGATGAGATGGAGAAAAGAAAATATCATAGTTTGATTTATGTTTAGTTTTCACATTAGAAAATTGGCAGTTAACTGCATTATTGTCAAAAAATCTTTCAAGCAAGAAACTGAAGTCAGCTCTATTTGCACAAAACTAATGGTCTAAGATGTTAAACAATTTTCTAATTACTTCCTATCATACATAATGCATCCTAGAAGCAATATATATATGTATGGATGTAGAAGAACTGCACTTTTAGGAAAGTGAAGATAAAGGCAAAGATAGATATTGTTGCCAACCTTTCAAATAATTACTTAATAAGTTTGGTACTGAAGTTTTAAAAACTGCGGGTTTTTTTATTAAGGAGATTCAGTTTTCAGCAGAACAGTGTAGTTACTGAAAACAATCGATAAACTATTTTTTAGTAACAGTGAACAACAGATTCATTGTTAACTGTTTTCATTCCATTATGCATAACTGTTTCAATTAGGCAGCAATTTTAACGTATAACTGCAACTTAATTCCTTTTGGTTCGTCATCAGAATTTGAATTTCATTAGTACCACAGGACAGTTTCCATACTTGATTTGCATAATCCTCATGGAAAGCGGCTGAGTTCTGGGTCATCAAACCTTGCTTCATGTTGGAGGTTGTGGTTATGTCAGGCATTAGGCAAGAGTATGGAATCCCTTATGTTCACACAGAAGAGTATTCCTGCATTGTACTTGCTTTTGTTCTTACGTACTCCATCCTTTGGTGACCTCCAGCTGTGTTGTGTTAGAGCAGAATGGGATGAGGCAGCAATAGGAGTCCCTGTGTACTGTTTTGTTCCTTTTGCTCTCCTCTTGCCTCAACTGTTGCATCTACGCAAGTGCTAGACCAATGATATGCCTGATGTAGGCACAAACTACCAGTTGGTTTTGCACTGGAGGAATTTCCACTGGAGACTGTCTTGGGCCATAGGCAAAGGAAGCAGAAGCCAAGGGTATTAGGCTGCTGGAAGCAGTCGCTGTCTGCTCCGTCTGTGCCAGAGCTGCAGCACTGTGTACAGCCTATAGCCCCTTCCTCTTGCTGCTTTGCTGACATTAAGGGAGGAAAGTGTTGGAAAGCACAGAATGAGAGTTGCTGCAGAGTTGTCAGTGGCTCTCCCCAGCCATTAATTTCATGCTCTCTTCCTTTTCCTCCTACTTTATGGATCATGCAGCTACAGAAGAAAACTTGTTTTCTAAGAATTTCCTCTGAGTTTCTAGGTGCAGCTCATTTCCTCATCCACCCTCCACCCCTTTTGTGTGACAAGCCCTTTCTGGTACCTCAAAATGTATAGAAGTGTTACAAGATAGATCTGGGGTTTTTTGGGAAAAACTCTTTGCAGGAGTAATAGTAGGATGTGCTTATGTAGGAGTATGGTGGGAATTTAAATTTGCTTTGACACACTAGTGATTGACAGTGGATGTTGTTTTAAGTGATCTTTTGTACAGCTGAAGTGGAGTTATGCTGGTGGTTTTGCAACAGTGCAGATTTCCAAATATTCCCCCTATATACGTGCAGCTACAAGATGACACCAGCGCAAAGAAGTGACAGAACAAGAGGCAATGGGCACAAACTGAAATAGTAGCAATAAGAAAAATATTTTTTTACTGTAAGGGCGGTCAAACTCTGGAGTAGGTTGCCCAGAGAGCTTGTGGAGTCTTCGTCCTTGGAAATATTAAAGACCTGAGTGGATATAGCCTGAAAAATCTGCTCTAGTTGACTGTCTTTGAGCAGAGGGTGGACAAAAGACCTCCAGCGGTCCCTTCCAATCTGAACCAATCTGTTATGCTGCTGTTGTAAGAAAAGCATGCAATAATCCTTTTTGAAGCGAAGTGGTAATTCCCTGGAGTATTGTCCTGGCTTCCCACAATTTGTGGTTCAGAAACTTCTCAACGTATTCTCTTGTCGCTTTAGCGATTTTTGATTATTACAATGGATGTAAGTGTAAATTACACATGCAAAAAACCAACCACCAAAATAATTGTTAATGAATAGCTCCAGTTGTATAGTCACTAATTAGAAACATTTTGAGTAATAATGAGACGGATCTTGGCTTCTTTGAAGTCTGTAGTTAAAATTTCCATTGACTTCATGGGACTAGGGATTTGACCCATTACATTTTATATCTGACATAAAATATGAACTAAAGCAAAATGAATATGTTAGTTATATATTTAGTCATTCTTATGCTTAAGAATATTTTATTCTTTTTAAAGAATATTTAAATTCTATTTTAAACATAAAACCAAAACCAATGATAACTGGAAATTCAAGTTACTTCTGCCTCCAACCATCAAGCAGTTATCTCTGGTCAGCTCTTGCACAGCCTCGTAATTGCTCTGTACCACCTATGTGCGTTACTTGCTGGCATGATGATCTGTTTGGCAGGATGGAAGAGCTGGAAGCTTCATTATTCTGTAGAAAGGCTTTTAAATGTGTAGAAACAGCCTGGGAGTGGACAGTTGAGGAATGGGCCCTTTTACATGACAAGCCACACTTTGTTGTACAAAGAAATCTCTTGATTTCTGGTGTTTGAGAGTAGGAAATACTATTCATCTGTTTTATAAATGAAACTGTCTCCAAAGCAAGCATATAAGTAATAGAATAAACATAATTTTCTCACTAAAGGGATAGTTTCAGGATGAGAGGATTAAAATTCTTGGAAAATCAGCGAGGCAGCTGCAAGTGTCAGGTGATTATATGGCCTTATGTAAGTGCAGTGTTTGGTGTCTAGCCAAGTATTTCTAAAACTTATAGGGCAACTTCTGTTCACATTTAGGTCAGCATAAATCTGAAAGCACTTTAAAAAAACTAAGAGAGCAGTGTTTGCTCCTATGTTAGAGCTGGTTTTGAAGAGAAAATATGTCTGTATCAAAATAAATTTCTTTACTACAGGGAATTCCTAAAGGGGATGATGTGGTTAAAAGAGGGGGTTGTAACAATTGAATTTTATTCCTTTCTTTCTTGTAGATCTCCTGTACTGTATGGGGCAAGCTATCTTTGTGGCTAGATTTCTGTCTTAACTATAGCAAATGTATTGTGTTTGTGTATATTTGATATTCAAAGAGTATGGGGGGGAGGGGGGAGGCTGGTTGCTAAGTACGCTATTTGTTGTATGGCAGTGTATTAAAATAATTTTGTTCATTACTGATTTTGTTTCATGGATAAAAACTCTAGTTGGAACTAACTGGGAGAAAATCTTCAGGTGCGGGGTTTTTTTTTAATATTTTACTCTAGTAGTGCAGGTGGTAATAAACTGCTTCTGAAGTGAACCCATCTTAAGTCAGTCATTTATTTGTATTGTTTGGTAGATTTTTTAAATGTATAATAATCTTCCAAAGGCTGTTTTTTTTCCAAGATAGCATCCAGAATGCAAATTGCATTCCATAATGTTATTCTTCTTGCACATCCACTCTTTTTCATCTTATGCTTAGTTTTTGTGCAGTTTATATCACATTACTTTTTCACTTCAGGTTTGAAATATTTTTAAACTTGGTGAGAGACATAATACCATTGAATAATTCTCTTTGATTCATGCAAATCTTTAGGTATTTAGAATTAGAAAAGCAAGATCTTACATTGGTAAAACATTGCTTGAAGTGCTGAAGATGACTGGCTAAATCTGGTGAGTACTAATTAGGTAGAATTTGTCAGTCTGTCAATCAGTCAATCTTACAGATTTTCCTGATCACATACTTAACATACACAAAGCAACAGAGTAGATATAGTGAGTTCAAGGATTATTTTCCGAATGATCCTTCTTTCAAAAGAGGTTTATGAACTGGTGTTCAAACAGAAGCATAAAATGTTTTCCAGATGACAATAGAATAAAAGATGTTGCAGAGATCTTGGGAAAGGAAGTCAGAATAGGCAAGAATGTATTTGGAAATGTGTTAGTTTTTACTGAAAGTGCAAATTTGGACATCAGAGAAGTCCTGGAATGCCTGATGGGCTGTATTCTCTGTCCCCACTAGGCTTTTAGCACTGTAGTTGCCCACCAGACAGCAGCAGATGAATCATAGTGAAAACTAAGCAACAACTTTACTTGAGAGAGAGAATACAGAATATGAAACCTTGCTGAGACAATCCAACTGCCATCTGTATGTTTTTCTGATGAATGGCATTATCATATCTTTTTGTGCCAAATGAGTAAACTATTTTCACCACACAAATACTGTCTACTCCAGCACATAATACATGCAAACTATCAAGCACAAATTTCAGGGTCATCTTTGCAATGTGAATTCACTCTGCCAGTTGGAAATGTATCCAATGAGTTCTGGTTAGAAAGCTAATGCCAAAAGAAGTTTAGGCCTGTGATGAATGATTGGGTCATCAAAACCCCACAGCTTTCCAGGAGTTTATAAAATGCAATTGTGTCCATCACTGACAAATTAATGAGTAAGTATGTATTAGCAACCAGTCCACTCAGTTACAGAGAGGTGTACAAGCTGAAAGTATGTAACAAAGAAAAGAATGATGGCAAATAGGAGGATGGTATGCAAAAGCTGGAAGGGAATAAAGAGGAGAATTAAGATGTTGAGGTATTCTCTAGTGCTTTACAGGAACCTACATCTAACCTGGTTCCAGTAAGGAAAATAAGATTATTGGTTTACAGTCTATTTAAGTAATATGAATATGTATTTGTAGTAAGAACTCTTTTTAATCAATACCTGATCTTTATGAAACAAACATTTTTTCTTCATAATAAAATAGTTGTCATAGCTAAACAATCCCTCAAAGAGGGTTTTCGTATCAGGAAAGCCTAGAGATATGTATTCTCAAATTCTCACTAGCTCAGATGTAGCAACTTTTAAGATCTTAAATTTTGGCTCATTGAGTGGTGTTTCTTTGTGCAGTCTGTCCTCCCATAAAATAAAGCCTAATGACAGATTTCCCAAAGCCTCTGCAAATCCACAATTTCTGGCTCATGTTTATGCCACAATAATGTGTTTCAGTGGAATAATCTTAGCAATGGACCAATGGCTGCCTGAGCGAAGCTCTGTGGAAAGAGAAAAGTCACTGAAAAACTTGAGCTTTTCATATCAATTAGAAGAAACTAATTTACAGCAACAGAATATAAATATAGTCAGAGTTCAACATTATAAGATGAGTAGATAAGGGAAACAATGTGATGTGTTTGGCAGGTGCCCTTCCTGGTCTTGGTGCTGTTTTGTGTTTCTTGTTGTTCTGTCTTACACAGCATTGTTTAGAACTAAATGCTTTCAGAAATAGAAGATATCAAATGGTGTTAGCACATTCCCTCTTTGTAACACTGGTAAGTGCAGCATTGAAAAATGCTGCCATTACAGAGCAATTAAAATAAGATTTTCCATGAGGAATACCTCCATTATACAGCTTTCAGCAGTAGTGCAGAAGGACTTTATGGAATTGTGTTGGCATGACCTCAGTATTTGAAGACACAGCTAGGATTTTGGTTATGCTTGTAACAGTGCGTACTGCAACCTGTTGACAAGAAGTTGCACCTTTTGTATTAATGCTTTGTTGAAGATGTGTATTTATCTTGCATTCTGTATGTACCTTTCATCTCAAGACATATTTAGTAAATCATTTATGAAGCACTGGAGGGTTTTTGTCCCCACTTTTGAGTGGAACAAACTGCTGTATGCCAGCAACGTGACTTGTTAGGACAAGAAGTAAAGTGCAATGTCTAGTTGATATCGCACTGCAAAGATCTGGGAGGCAAAAGATACACCTTTACTTGAGATTTACCTCTTAACATTGGAATGGACATTTCGCCTCTCCCCAAAACTCATTAAATTTAAAAAAGTTGTTAAGACAAGAATCTCAGTCTTCCCTGAAGAATGCTGCTTTCTGAAACACTGTTTTAGTGAGAGAGTGATAGAAATATCACTCTCTGACACTGATTTAGTAGAGGACCAGAGATTACCTAATGAATTACTTCCGTCACTTCCTGCTGCACCTTGGATTTACATACCAGGTCCTTTAGTTGGTTATGTGATTGACTGTTTAACTCTGGGAAAAATAAATAAGAAAAGATGATTACAAGATGTAAATTTAAAATGTACAAAAAGTGTGACCAACTTGAAATTTAATCAAATTTGGAATATTTCATCTTTATAATAATAAAGCTTAAAGCTAGCACAAAGAATTTTTTCATATCTGAGACTCATAATACAGTGATTTGTGTCTTGGGGAGATAGACTTTTTAAAAACATTTCCTGATATTATCTGCCAAACTCTGTTAAATGATTTACTGGGTGGTTTCAGGGCTCAGTTTTTCAGTGTTAATATATCACTCTTTCATCTGGAATGGAATTACCAAGAAAGTTATTTCTCATGATACTTTCTTGGAAGCAGTAATCATTGTTTGTGTCTCATGACATTTGAATTCCATGATGATTTTTTAAATGTGTTTAATATTTTGAAGGTCTTTAATCATTTCCACATAGTTTCTTTCACAAGAACATCTAATATTACCAGTAGCAGTACTGTTCCTCTGTGTCGTTCTTTGCCCTATTAATTACCTCACTGGCTCTCCCTTGCCATGGGGAAATCATATTTTTCTTTAAAATTGTTCAATTTTTAAAAATAAGTAAGATAAATGGGGATCAATTTGTTCAAATCTTTATTTATCCTTTCAAACCGGAACACATAATTCTGTGCCTCAAACTTGTCTTTTTTCCAACTACATCAGGTGGTCTTGTAGAAGATAATACCATCCCACAAACCTTATCTTACTTTCCTGTCAGGCGATCTGCATTCACCAAGGCTATGCTATGAGTAAGGTATGGCTGAAGGAGGAACATGTCTAAAAGAACTAGTGATTACGTAACAGTTGATTCTGAGTCTTTGTTAAACCTGGGAGATTGAGTGGGAGCTCGCACCCAGTAACTCTCTGCTATACAATCGCAGAAGAGAGAAGGGTTTTCTTCGGGCTCCACAGTCCCTCTCTCTGCCATGCAAGGCTGTGCTCTACATTGAGTTGGAGTTCAGCTTTTGAGCTTTAAATGTCTCGGGATGAGAGTTGCAATTGGTTTCCTTGAGAAACTGTCTCTTAGCAGAAGTCCAAACATGTAAGAAACTTTTTTCTGTTCTTCAGACTAAGTATTATCTACCTTATTTTTATTGAATTCTTCTAGTTATTGTCCTGCCTTCAATTCTAAGTGTTATCTCTGCAAACACGTATGACCCTGCTAGTTGTTGCTTAGTCAGTTGCCTTCTGACAGCATATTTGATGTCCAAAAATGTCAAAGGAAAAAGCGTCTTTCGTTAGTTATTCTGTTTTTGCAAGTCATTTTCTGAAATAATTTTTGGTGAAAAATTTTTCAAAACAGAAACTTTTTGTAAGGCATAACAGGCAGCAATAAAATTCGTATTTTTTAGTTTGTTGTAACTTCTCCAAAATGTCTACCGTGTTGTTGACTCAGAGTAGCTTTCAGAGTAGGAGAACTGGAACTCAGCCATCATACTTACATAAGAAAATTTTTAAAAAAGCAATTTGTTGATCTTCAGTCCTCTGACCGCCTAGATTATCCTCATGATAACCTTTGTAACCTTTGATTAAGAAGTGCTACATAAAAGAAAGTCTACCTGTTAATGAAGCTTAATTTACTTGTTCTGGAAATTAAAAACGTGGCTGACTACTTTTCAAACCAGAAAAGTGAATTGTGTTACAGCACTGAGAAGGTTAATACACAAGAATAAACCAAAGCAGAACAAATACATAAATATGAAATCTTGAAACTCAGATTAATTAAGTTATGATACATGGTAGCTTTGTTAATTCATCAGAAAACTATGTTATTCTTTTTAACGTAGTGAGCACATGAGTCTGTTTATCACATGCCTCTATAAATAAGTGACTTTGCAGATGTTTTCTCTTTGTTGAAAACACTTTTTCTCCCCTCAGGGCATGCTACACTATTAAATTAAACTATGAATTTCCTTGCTACAGAATTTCCTTGCTAATTTGTCTTGCTACAGAAGACATTTAGAACACTGGCAGGCATAGCACTGGCATAACTTTTTAATACAAGTTTTAAGAATTATTTACAGATTATTTCAGTAGTATAGCACTGATATATTTTATCTGGAAAAACTTTTTAATATAACTTTTAAGAACCATTTACACATTATTTCAGCAGTTCATTGATGCTATGTTTGATTAATAAAAAATTGATCGGCTAATTTCATTGGTAGTGATATATCTGTTAATACAATAAATACCATGCATTTCACTAACAGTTAATTGGTCTGGGTCAGTTAGGATAATTTTATTATCCTAATTAATTATTAATGATTTGCATACCCTATCCATACTTCCTGTATCTGCAACTCCCATTTCTTTCATAGTGTGGTTCAGATTTACAGCTATTTTCTAATGTCAAATATGTTGTCAGTGTTACCTCAACAAACCCATCTGTTAATGACTGGACAATTTCTTCAACAGACAGAATAAATACAATCACAAAACTCTTTCTGAAGAGGCTTTATACAACTCTAAAGAGGAGAAGATGAATGAAAAATCAGGAGTTACTGTGTAGTTTAGAAAAAAATATTCTAAATTACAAAATACTCTGATATACTCCCACTTATTTTATATTTCAGCCTGAGATAATTCATTATTCCAATCTTCTACAGTGAAATACTGAGATCACTTGGAAACTTAACAATTAGTAAAGAATAATAATAGCTTTTATTTGCATGCCCTGTTTAAGTGTGGTACCTGCTGACTTCTCAGCAGTGAAATTTTGCTTTTTTTTTTTTTTTTAATTACAGTATTCAAATCTGGGTCTGCTGACTAAGCTCATACATAGAGAGTTAAATATTGCAAACCTAGAATGTCTTTGCTTTCCAGTCAAGGTTGGCCTGTACTCATGCTTGCAAAGTTAAGCAGTTGTCACATTCTTCAAATGTAGCTATCTTGCCTGGGCATAAGAACCATTCAGCACGGTTTGCATACACTGTAAATTAGTTTGGGTTCTTTCTCAAGAAAAGTTCCCTGGCATAGTTTCTAAGACGCATGCTTCCCTCATTAGAAGAACAGTCAGTGTAGGGAAATAAGGTACCAAACCACAAGAGGTGATAAAAAGCTGTAAAATTAGCTTTGTATTTTGTGATAATGTCTGTGAAATCCTTCCTCAGATGATACAAAGTGGTCATGATGTAAAAACACATTGTAAAAGAAGCCAGGGCTGTACAGAACCGTAACAGAGGTCCTGACAGGGCAGCATTCTAGCACTCCCTCGTATAGTGGCCAAGGGTGTAGGTGCCTTTTGCAAAGAAATAACCCAGGGCAGTGCTATGTCATCATGCAACATTCGGTTCCAGTAGATGGTCTTCGTTTGAATCAGTCATCATCAGAAGAAAAGGAAGGAATGTTGGGTATGTGTTTAGTTGTGATAAGTTATTAGTGTTCATGCAACCATCAGACGCTCTGAAGGAATGGAATGCAGTGGTTCTACTATGAGGATATGTTTATGTTGGATTAGCCTGGGCTAATGCGGAGTGCGATTTTTCACCATTTTAATCATGCCACTATAGTATCTGTTGTAGGTGAGCCACGTTACAACCTTACTGCTGTGGGCTGTGACTTCAGCACTTTTCACTTGTGGAAATTGTTTGCTTTCTGTATCTAACTAACTAGTTACCATAACTAACTAGTTATGGTAACTAACTGCTGACATTTTCACTAAGTGCTGTGCACAGGCTGAAGGTGTATGACTGTTGTTATTAGCTGCTTTATAACTTATGCCAGAAGGCAATGTAGTATGTAGTACCTAAATCAGTTTGAAATAAACCAGTTTGTGATCTGAAGTGCTCCAGCTGTGGCAGCAAAGATGCTCGTGACATTTAATTGATCCTGTCAGATATAACCTTTAGTATGTATGGAGAGATCCTTGGGCATTATAATTTAACTTTCTTGATCTGAGTATGGATAAACTACAATGGCTGTGTGGGCTATAATGCCCCCAGCTCCTATTACTTCCCTGCATGGCAGACGTGCCTTTGAGGTGGTGATTCAGTAATGGGCAGGTGAATTTGTTTTTTCTTCAAAACATTGCGTCTGATTAAATGTCTAGCTCTGCTGAACTGTTTCTATTCAACTCATTAACATTCCTTTGCACATTACATATATAGCAGTAAGTGTAGTGGCAGTTGTATGGTCAAGGATTACTCAATGACAGTGTGGAAGTGTGACAGTGTGTACCTATGTGTGGAAGGCCAGAGGTTTTATGACTGTGAAATTCCATGTTGAACAGAGTTTCTTAATGATGAACCTAAAGAAAGCAGTTTGAAAGCAAAGCTAAGGGTAGAGAAATCAGAAAGCAAAATTGTGACATCAGATTTCCAAACAGAGTATTTTAAAACCTGTTGAGCTGCCACTGTCTGGCTTGTGCTACTATGCCCTTTCCCTAGCACCCAGCCATGCGGGCTTAGGGACTGTTGATTTCCTCCTCATGTTGTTTTTTACTACCGTCTCCTTTGGGTTGGGGGGGTAAAACATGAATGAAAAAACACGGGGGAATTAGTAATACTGCAGTCAGTATTACTTTGTTGATATCTTTTCACCTTTTCAAGTGAAAGTAATTATGAAGAAAATCTGTCTCTCCATGTTTCTTCTCACCTGCTCTCTGTCACCATTTTACAACGTGTATTTTGCCTTTATAGCCTATTTCTTAGTAGGTAACATGTTACAGAGCATGAAGTAGCATGTTACAGAGCACTCAGTGCATTTGTTAAGTTTCATACTGGTTCTTCTAACATGTGTTGTATATATAAAGAACTGTCATGACCTAAAATACGTTGTTGCCTTAAAAGCAGACAATAAAAGAGGACTTGCTGTATATTGTGAATCTGAAGTCAAAGAGGAATTCCTGTAATGTTATTTTGTAAATGCTGTGGTTTTAAAAGTGTGGTTGACAGTTTGTTCTGATATTGGCATTCCATAATAAGTTAAATGAGTGTTGGAGAACAGGGCAGTATGTTCTCTGCCCTGCTGAAACTGAAAAATGTGGCGCTGGATACTGGGAGTTCCTGCCAGACTACACAGTTTGTATTAAATCATCCAACCCTTATGTTGATACTTTGCTGCAATGGTCCTTTGCTCTGTTCTGCCCTGTGTAGAGACGGTTAACAAAGATTTGTCCTTGCAAGAGAAGGTAAGTAGGCTGAACACAGTCATCCTGATTTATTGCTGTAACATCAAGGCACTGTAAAATCTGCAAACAAAGCAGCTGGGAGAGGAATCTACAGCTTTCCTAATCCATTTACATAATCTTCAGCTTTTTAGCTCTGTTTTTATGTAGGAAGAGAGCACCTCATCACTTGTATGTACTAACTCTTACCTTTCCCATACACATAATTTTGGAATTTTTGAAGTGTCAGAATTCCTTGACATCTCTAACTATATTAATTATTAAATCCCTTTTGACTGATTGAAATTAACCTCCTCCTAAACATCCACAAGTAACAATGGTTGTTTGCTAATTTTTTCATCATTGTTGATAAAATAGCAGATGATGAATGATCAGACAAGTATTGAAATATTCTGGCAGTAATTATCTGTTTACTTAAATTGTAAGTGATAATCTAGGGTGTGGGCTTATCGTACATTAGCTGCTCTGCTGTAAAGCCTGCCTGTATGGAGAAGTCTCAGTTCATATCTCTGTACTGGGTGCAAAATTTCTTACATTTTGTTAAATATGGAGTAAGATTTGCATAACATGTAACAGCTGGCCTTTTATAAATTCATACTCTAGTTTACGCAGAGATAACATTTTGGAGTTAAAATATCAAGCACTTGTCTGTTTTTTCAGTCTTGCCAAAACCCACAGTATCAAAGTCATAGTTCTCAAAGGCTTGGAAAAGAAGTTGGCTATGATTTTAAATCCTGCTGCCTTGCTGACAAGGCATAAGCATAAAGCAAAGAGACAAGATAACACCAATAAGCAAATTAGCAGCTTCTGGCTCCTCCCAAGTTTCAGCTGTCTTCCTACCAAACCTGTGAAGCAAGCTGTAAGAATTATCTTCCTTTAGGTGCTAGGCAGCAATTTCCAAGTCAGCTTGCTCCACAATGTCTGCAGAAACTTGGTGGAAACAGCAGATTTTATCTTGCCTGGGGACCGTAGTCTCCCGCCTAAAAAGATGGCGGTGGCAATCTGTTCCCTGTTAAAAATGCAGTAGTACGGTCTACACCTTGGATAATTATCCACTATGAGGACTGTAATGCAACTCTAAAGCACGTCCTTGCTGATCTCCTCTTCATATAAGCAGGGACAATAGGTTTATCTGAAGAGCAAATGCTGCTTTTTGGGTATCCTTGGCTCATCAACTTTGCTTATTCATTCATGTCTGTATGTTAAATACGCAGGTTGAAAAGTCTCTATTCTGGCAGCTGATCCCCTTGTACTAGGGACTGCATTGCCTTGCACTTGCAAAAACCCATGTTTCTAGTCTTATCGGGTATCAAGAGAATCACTTAGTTTGAAAGTGAACTTTTGAGATCATTTAGGCCAACCCCCATGCTCAAGCAGGGTCAGCTAGCACCAGTTGCCCAGGACCATGGCCATCAGATTTTTAATATCTCCACAGACAAAGATTTCACTGCCTCTCTGGGCAACCTGTGCCAGTGTTTGGCCACCCTCACAGTAAAAAAAGTGTCATCTTGTGTTCAGATGGACTCTCCTGCATTTTAATTTGTGCCCATTGCCTCTTGACCTGTTACTGGGCACTACTGGGAAGTCTGTCTCCCTCATCCTTGTTCCCGCCCATCAAGTATTTTTAGAATCATAGAATAGGTTGAGTTTGAAGGACCTTTGAAGGTCATCTAGTCCAAACCCCCTGCAATGAGCATGGACAATGCTCCGCCACTGAGGTATACTCCCACCCGACCCATTATTCCCATTCATGAGGTCCCCATGAGTCCTCTCTTTTCCAGGCTGAAGAGTCCCAGCTCTCTCAGCCTCTCCTCATATGAGAGATGCTGCAGTCCCTTAATCATCTTTGTGCTGGACTCACGACATTAAGTCCATGTCTCTCTTGTACTGGGGAGCCCAGACCTGGTCAGGCAGTGCTCCAAAGTGTGGCCTCACCAGTGCTGAGTAGAGGGGAAGGATCACTTCCTTTGACCTGTGGGCAGTGCTCTTCATAATACAGCCCATGATGGCGTTGGCCTTCTTCACTGTGAAGGCGCATTGCTGGTTCATGGTCAGCTTGTTGACAACCAGGACCCCAAGGGCCTTCTCTGCAGAGCTGCTTTCCAGCAGGTTGGCCCCCAGTGTATATGGTGCCTGAGTTTATTCCTCCCTGAAGTCCTCTTCGGAACTTTGTATTTCTCTTTATTAAACTTAATGAGGTTCCACTTGACCCAATTCTCCAGCTTGTCAAGGTCCCACTGAAAGGTAGCACAACCATGTGGTATTTCAGCCACTCCTCCCAGTTTTGTATCATTTGTGAATGTGAGTGCACCTCTGTCACATCATCCAGGTCATTAATGAAGTTGTTAAACAAGTATTAGCCCCAGGAATGAACCCTGGGTTACACCACTTGTGACTTGCCTCTGACTGGGCTGTGTGCTACTGATCACCACCTCCAAGATGGGACATCTGGTCAATTTTCAACCTATCCCACTATGTAATTATCTAGCCTTTAATTTGTCAGCTTGTCTATGAGGATGTTATAGGGTCAGCCTTACTAAAGTTGAGGTAATCAGCATCAGCTGCTCTCCTCTCATCCAACAGGCTAGTCACCTTGTTGTAGAAGGTTATCAGATTGGTAAAGCATGATTTGCAAACTCATGCTGACTGGTCCCAATCACCTTCTTTCCCTTCATGTGTTTGGAAATGGTTTCCAGGATGTTTTTCTCCATCACCTTCCCATGGATATAAATTGCTCTTTATTGTTTGCCTGTGGTTGCAGAGCTCAGACAATAGATTTGATAGGAAAGCTGTTCCATTCATTTTAGAGACACCTAACTTCTGAAATTTCTAGATCCTGGGTTTTCCAAAATGTCTCTGAATTATCTCATGGAGGTTAAATTGGAGTTTATCTTGCAGCCAGTGAATGGGAGGAGGCATGGAAGATAACTGAGTAGAAATCCTGTAGAGTGCTGCAGACAGTGAGGACTTGGAGGGACTGAGGGGGAGAGTTTGGAATGTGTGGACAGAACATTTTGTTTGCAGTAAAAGCAGACTGTCTGTTTTTCCTGTTTTCATAGAGTCATCTCCTATTGCAGCAATGTTACATAGCAATTGACTTGACTTAAAAAAAAAAAAGCCAAATATTCCCAGTTAGTGCCTATATGGTTTTTTTTATGAAAGCATAATGAAACCCTGAAGACTGATGTAAAACCAGTGGCCTTACAAAGCCTTGGGTAGATTGCATAAAACGTTGTCCTTCAAAATTATTTACTTCTATTTTGTTTTTTTACTGTTGATAGACCAACAGGAATGTGTGAGGCCAGTTCCCTTCAGCTGGATATTGCCTCACCAGGAGTGGATCTGGAGGACATACTGGTGGTTTTGTGTGGGCAGGTGAGATGTTGCCTACCAAGCTAATCATGACAGAGAGAGGGAGAAATTGGTAATCTGTCTGAAGATGCCTTAAAGCAGTGCATATTCCAATAACTAATTTGCATTTGCTTGCAAACCAGGGAGGACAAAGTCATTCCTGCTACTCAGACGCTGTTGTTTTTTTCTTCAGTCTTCCCCCTCAAATGTCACTATTCCTTCTCTTTTTAGATGTGGAGAAATCAGATGAGAATCTAGGTGGAAAGGCAACAGGGCAAAATGAAAATATGAGGCTTTATAAATAATCCTGTTTTGTTTTATTGTTTTTATCTACTGAATATACTCAGAGAAGTGTGATTGGATATGGCATATGTAAAATCAAAGGTCTAAGAGAAAAACTGAAGACTGTCTAAAGGTGTTTGCTCTTGCGATTCAAGACTAGAAAAAAATGAGTTTTATTATCAGCACCTCGTTATCAAGAGTGTTGAACAGCCTGATTAATGCAGCAATTAAAAAAAAATTGTTATGAAAATTAGCTGTGATAGCCAGATAGATAAAAAATAATTTTTACTTCTTACCATGGCCTGTCTGAGAGAATGCTAGTGAGTGTTCATTACACTGACTCCTGTGAGAGCAAAACATGAACCTTCTGAATTCTGTCTTACTTTTTTTTTTAGTATTTAGGTCCCTCTTTGCAGTTTAGAATTTGGTCTAGCCCATGTATTTTCAGAACTGGTTCTGAAATGTCTTCATCCTATTTTGATTATTATCTTTGTCCTGCCTTTTTTGTAGTAGTTTATGACTTAGCTTGGTATTCCAGTTGCTTTTGCTTTTTTATTTTATTTTGTAAGTGTTTTCCTGTAGTGTGAAAATAATATAAGTAATGCATTTATCATGTCTTCTGTGAAACAACCCTTTTCTATTCTACCTCTTGCAAAAGGACTGCAGTCACAGAAGTGGAGAGTCTATCAGCCATGATGAGGTTCTTTTGAGACAAATAAACGATTGAGAGCTGAAAGCTCATCTGTTACGAAAACGGTTTATCTATGTTATGAATCACCTAGGATTTTGAACACGGAAGAGTGACTGGCAGTTTTAGGTCAATCCCTGTATGAAATTCAGTGCCTAACAAAAAATGCCTGAAACATGTGCAAGTCTGGTTTAACTGCTTTTTCTATTTGAGCTTAGTACTGCTCTGTTTTGAAGAGTGTTTTAAGGCACATGCTACTAGACACTCTCCAGCTAGAAAATATACAGTTTGTAGTATAAGGAAAGAGCTGAAATAGTGCTGGAGGATTTTTTTTTTAAATAAGTTCAGAACTGGCATAATGTGCAGGCATTGCTTGATGTTTCTGAATCTTTTATTCAATACCATCCTGAATCTTAAAATTTGCTGTTTGTTGTGACTGCTGCCATGCTTGCATATCCCTGATTTAATTTACCTCTTAAGAAACTTAGTATGTCTGTTTCATGTGGCTAGTTTCTGTTCTAGCAGTAGAAGAAAGAAAAGAAAGAACCATTGTTCTGTGATGACAGGACAAAAGGTCCTCTATTGTCTGCAGATCTAAGAGTAGTTTTGGAAATCTCCTCCTGGTTTAAGAGTTATATCCACTGATTTTCTCCTTGTAATAGTGCTTAGCATTTTGATTGTTCAACATCCAGGTAAAGCGCAGTATGTAAGAATCTCTTGGGACAGAATGTTCTCTTCTAACTGTAGAATGTCCAGATTTGTAATTTCAGACTTAATGGATACAGTCAGCAGTTTCATTATCTGCTTTGGCTTGGAAACATTGATGCTTTTATTTTCCTGTGGAGAGATTCTGATCTCACAGTTCTACAATCAATTTTGTTTTGGCATCTAGTTCATATTTTCCCAAGAGACGTAGTTCTTGCTGATTAGCCTTCATGGCTAAAGGAAAATGCAATGTACATTTTGAAACTTGTTCCTGAAAAGCAGCTTCTGTGGGACACTTTATATAAGGAGATGCCTTTTTTTAAAAAGGTAATTCTGGTATGGTGTACCAATCTCTGGACAAAACCATTAGCTGTCACTGTTTGTAATACTGTTAGGATTATTTTATTCTTTTACTTACTTTCTTCATTACATGTTACAGTCTGCTTTCTGGATCCCTTTGTGTTTGTACCATTTCAGGGAGATACTGTTTCTAGACATTCTGCAGTATTCTTCCTCTTGTGTCTGGGCATCCTCAGAAGATGGTGTTTCTTTATATAGTGACTTTGGAGAACCATGTTCCTAACTAGTGACCTAGATCATTTGGGAAGTTTTCTAATTGCTTATATCTCAGCCCCATATGCTGTCTTGTTTATGTTAATACTTCTTTCATCTTCCCATAACTGCAGTGCAGGAGTAGACTGTACAGGGCTGTTCTGAAATTATTCGCTGATTCACCTTTATTTTGCTGTGTGAGTGAGGTTGTGCCTTCTCAAAACTCACACTGTGGTGTGGCATGAAACTTTCTTTTTTACTGAATAGTTTTATGTAAGCAGCTGTAAGCCTTCTGGAATAGATTATGTCCTCTCATGCACACCCCATTAGATACACCAGGGTATTCCTTTGTCTCTTGTTGTTGATCTAAACCAGATGTAATCCCTAGGATCTGCATATCCAGCATGATCATCACTCAAGAGAGAGGTTAGCTAACATGCATCCACTTCTGTTGTTGCTGCTTTTGACCAAAGTGGTGTCACTTTTTAAGGAATCAGACTGATGCTTACTGCCGAGTCTGGCCTTAACAATATGCCTATGCTCACTGCTTGTTGCATCCTTGACTCACTACAGGGCTTTTCTTTGAGCTTTCTGTGGCTTTAGGCTCATTTTACTTCTGTTACTGTGTAAGTTCTAGGGAAGTTGTAGCTAGATTGGAGCTCTGGCTTGCCTGTTTTTTCTCCCATTTCCTTTTGATAGAAATTCTTGTGGATCTTAGATACTTATCTGATCTGATTTCTAACACCAAATGAAAAGTAGACACTCAATTGACTGCAGCTGGAATGAATACAAGAACATTTTTCTCTCATTAAGGCTCTCTGAGGTTCACCCCTGGACAGTATACTCTTCACAATTAATGGATTTCATTTTTCTTTGGAAGCCTGATTGGTAAACAACTTCAATTAAAAACACATATGGCAGAAAAAGGAAGAAAGGCAAAAGTAGAGCCCAATTGCCATCCCTGCTCCTATCCTGGATTTTTGGTCTCTCTTAAAGCATGAGTACGCAACTTATCCTGTAGAACTTGGAAGGAACTAGGACCTTGCAAAGCCAACGTGCAGATGGTGGAAAACATGTCTATTTCATTGATCTTGCACCCATGTTTAGAGGCTGCTTCCTCTCCTCTCTCCTTTTAATCTTCCTCTCGATCTGCCAATCTTCCATGGCTGCTGCTATTGTTTTTTTTGTCAAGGGAGCCCTGCCTTTGACATTGATAGAGTTATGATTTTTTCCCATAGACTGCAGAAAAACATGCCCAGCAAGTGCAGTTTGCCTTACCGTCTGATGATTTATTTGAAAACCTTTCAATTTAAATGGAATAACAGATTCGTAATTTGTCCAGCTGCTGAACCTTGTCATCAGGAACATGCTCCAGGGATAAGCAGGATTTAGCAGAGGTTAAGGGGGAATATCTCTACAAGAGCTACTTGTTACTGAGTTAGTGACGTATCACAGGAAGATTCACTTTGGGCAGGAGCTAAGTGTGGGCTTGATATGTCAGCTGATCTTTGACAATAAGCTTCAGTCTAAACTAGATCTCTTGATCTTTCGAGGTTCCTCAGTTTCTAGAACATTATGTATTGCTTTTGAAATGTTTGAGTAAATACTTACACTGATAAAGGTTTAATGGAGGAAGTCCCATATTTATAGTCTCCTTTTGACCTCAGGCAAAGTGTCATTGAACCACAATGTTAGCTTTTAGTACTTTGACAGCTTCTTCAGAAATATGCTTTCTTTGGCATAACCACTTAACACATAACCTGTGTCAGTTATGTCTTGCATGTTAACTGCTAACACAGGATGTGATATAATGAAACCCAGCGCATATCTGAATTGAATTTGGCATTGCTGTAGGAAAGAGCCAGTTAATGTCCTTGCGTAATGCTTATGTAATAGATTAGATTCTCTGCCTGACTATTCTAGTTGTCTCTGGTGGTATATATAAAGCTTGCCACCTTGCTAATACTCAATTAGCTCATTCACCATGAGTAAACTAGTTTTCTAGCTTATAGGAGGAAAGCACTTCCAATCCTCTAATTGGTTTATGCATATAATCTTTTCCACACACCAACAAGTGCAAAAGTTGACTAGCTAATAGAATCAGAATTAAGGGTGGGGGGAGATAATGAAAGATCTAAACTCAAGCTATACGGACAATTTATACAGTAATAGCACCATTTGTTATCACTTCAATTCTTTTTGCTTACTTGAGACAATAGATGGATAAAAATACTTGCTTTTTTGAGATACACAGTTGCTGTCAAATTCTCAAACCAGCTTTGTGGTGTATATATTAGATTAATGTTCTGGGTATTTTCTTTATAATGTTTTTAAAGGATGCAAATAGGCTTTAGTTATTACTTGTTATCAGTTTTGAATAGGAAGTTGTATGTTTTATAAAACTTATAAATCTGGTAAAGAGGAAATTCTATCTTCAGAAAGGACATTTGGAGATACCATGACAATGCTCAGTTCAGGGTCATTGAGAAATTTTTCTGTGTAGACTCTTTTATGGTGTAGAAGATGACCCTTTATGGTTTTTATCTGAAAAATATTATAACCTCAAGATGATATTTTTAGTGGACGTACTGAGCAGGGGCTCTTGAAACAGGCTTTCTTCAAGCCTTTAACTGTGGTCATTGTCAGGACAGAACCAAGAAAGACAGTGCTGGGCCTTTGTTAGTTGTCTGGTTCCTCACAGGACAGGAGCTGTGAATATCAGAAGCAGAAGCACTGTGTCAGACAAGAAATGTCATCCTTAGATTGGTCATACACCTTCCAGGCCTCAGCTGCTCCTCCAGCCTTTCTTATTAGTCTTTATGACAACAAAAAAATGTAGCAATGCCTCTTCTAGAATTAACCAGGACTATGGTCATGCTCCACTTTAAATTTTGTCACACAGCCCCTTGTCTGACTTCCCACCCATTAAGGGTCCTACCCTGAAGAAAACTTTGGAAACCCTTCAACAGTAAGGAAAATTTGTATGTATTGGAAAGCTGTGCATAACATCTATTTCATATTTCACTTTATTTATCTTAAAAGGTTCTTAAAACAGCATAATCTTCTTTTGAGATGTTGAGAAGCTTTATAAATATTTTGCACCTAAATGTACATCTGCCCGCTGATCTCATAACTATTACATGTTCAGAAATCTATTTTACATATAAGCGTCGCAAATAATATAGTTTTTAGTTTAAGAACCTGTTTGAGAATAAATATTAACTGAAGGCTTAGTTCTCTGACCAGAGTTTAAGCCGCTCCTTGCCACATGCAGAAAAGAAATATATTTTCTGAAAACTTTTGATGGTCTTTCTTCTTTAATAATCATTAAAATTTGAAAAGTTGCACCAAGATGCAGTTGAAAAGCTTTATGTAGGAAATCAGGGCCATTGTTTCACTTGACCTACAATTTTAGCTCCTATTAAACTTCAAGAGAATAACTCAGAAATAGGTTGAATTACTAAAAAAAATAGCCTGATCAAAGAAAAGACGTAGTTTCCTTTTGCAACATGACCAGGCACACTTCCATTCTGCCAAAAGCTTTGTTCTGTGCCAGTGAACCTCTGTTTGTTGGACAATGTCTTTTCCACACGGGCAATTTTTGAAACTGCTTCCCAAAACAGCCAGTGTAACTCTGTGAAAGAACAGCACCTTTTGGGTATTCTCAGGCTGCGCATCTGGTTCTGACTGTTACTGGGTAAGAATGAAATATCTGGTTGTTTGCCTGAACCTCTTTGGTCCCATATAACCCCAGAAACATTCATCAAAGCAGCTGGGTGTGTTGCTTCTCCCCAGGCACACTGAGTCTCTGGGACAGAAGAGAATAGCACCTTGTAGGGTCTCCTGGTACGCACTCAGTCAGAACAATTAAGTCTCTAAGAGCTTCCATTCTCTTCCAAAATGCAGCTGTAGATACTTACTTTTCCACAGAATGAGATGGTGACTGAAAGTGGTGATGACATTAATAACACTCCTCTATTGCTCTGTGCCCTGTTGCTGAGGCTCTGACTCTGTCCCATGACTCAGGGTGGAGGTATTCCTCAGATGAGCGCAAGGAGGCTGGTGTGTGTAAGTATAGGAAAGGGGAGTGGGGCTGACCTGCAATATGCCAGAAAGTTGAGAAATTTGCAGCACCCAGTGTAAGGCACAGCCCAGCAATCACCAGGCAAGTCCATAGTGACAAGGCAGGGCCGAGGCCAGGCCAGAAAGTCAGCCTGCATGTCAGAGTCTGGGTGTGATGGCCCAGTGCAGGCACAGCTGCAGTGCAGCAGGATTCATAGCTCATGTGGGAGACAAGTGGTAGTGGCTCAGCTTAAAAAGAGTTTGCGTGGGAATGTGGAGACAGTCCTGGTGGAGGTCTCCCCACAGCACTGTCTGGAGGACTCTGTTCATGGGTGCCAGCAGGTGGAGACCTCTTGAGCAGGTGGACCTCCCTCAACTGCACTATCTCTGAGCTGGCCCCAAGCCCAGGCAGCCAAACTTCTGGAAAGGGATATGCTCTCAGGACCCATACAGAAGGATATAAAGGTGTCTCTAGTAGAACATTTCCAGTGATGGATGTGCCTTTCTGTGCAGTTTCCAAGCCTTATCCCTATTTAGCAGTTTCCAGCACTGATTCTATGCTCAGTTTGTATGTCTGCCAAGGGTTCAGGTAGCTTTCAGGATGTGACAGAGTATGTCTCTCACTGTGGCAGAATGCTTAGGAGAAAAATAAACTCTTGGGTGATTAGGAGTTAATTTCTGCTGATAGATATGGAAGAAGCTATTTAATAGAGAGATTCAATTTTCTGCAAACTGTCAGTCCAAAGATGTCTGCAGAATCCGAAGTTTTATGTATTAGCAGCTGCAGAGCTTGCCAGAAATGATCAACGATTATGCAGTCATTTATATCCAATAGTATGGAAAGGTTAAATATTCTCCTACGGTGCAAAAGTGAATCATGAGGCTCGCTTTAAGGTCATTGCTTTATCTAATACTACTGCACAATATATTGCAAACAGGATCGATCCTAAACCACATTCACCTTTCATAATGCTTGTCATAAGGAAGAGGTCAGATTGATTTTATGAGCCTGTATTCTGCCAAGCATTGTAAAGATCCTCAAAACTGACAGAAACTTTTTTGGACTGCCAAATCTTTTTGGAAGGTTCCGCATCCTCTCATATTGTCATAGTTAATCTCTATTTATCATAGGTTAGCAGATATTTTTCCAAGAATGCATGGTGTGGTATTTAACAAGAAAAATTGTTTAAATACATTAAATTATATTAAAATATTCCATTTAAATAATTATTAGTAAAAAATCAAAATAAGTTTGCAAGTTTATGATGCAGAGACTTCTGTTATGCTCTCATATAGTACAGGAAGGATGGCAAGAACTTTCTGATTTTTGATCCTACACTATCATACCACTGTCATTTACCAACATTTGCTTGGGTGGAAGTCAGAATAAAAAGACTGGGCTCTCCTTTGTTTAGTGTCTCTGCCCTGAAGAAAGGGATTGGCATCAATGAAATTTTTCAGAGGCTCCTGAGAAGGAAAGCTTTTTATAAAGACAGAAATGCTAACTGTGGGAATAAGAATATTTATTGTTTCTGACAGAGATTTTCTTGAGATTCTTTGTTGAATCCCAATGTAGAACTTCAAGCAAAGTCCTACATACCACAAATACAAAGCAATAGAAATTTAAGGTATGTTAGATCTTAGGAAAAGGCGGTCTTCCTCTTTAAAAAGTACATATTTTAGAAATAGAATGCTTACTTACTGTTAACCAGTTAAAAATGTTTTATTTAAATGAAGGTTTCCCAGTAGCTATAACAAGCTGCCATCAAACTTGGCAAAGAAAACCATGAAATCTTTGCTTGATACTCGGTCCTTTAATTTGCCCCATGATAAAAAGGACACTTACCAATTAATTATTTCCCTCTGCTCTTGCACTTCCTCCATATCATCCCGTCACTCTCTTATCATATGCAAATACTAGAAAATGTGGCTCAAAACCACTGGATGAGTATGTGAAATGAGCAGTGGCCCAGTCTCATGGAGGTTTCAAAATCTAGACCCAAATTGCTATAGGGCTAGCCATTATTAGTTATGTGGCAAGTGAGATAGGAAAGGCCAAGGAGAGAATTTTCTATGTATCCTTAAATGTCATATAATTATACAGCTGTGTCCTTTTTTCCCACATTGTTGATAATTCCTTCTTGAGAAGACAGTGCATCTCCCAGTACCAGCACGTACAGGGATTTGTGGATTAACAATTTTGTAGTCACATCTTTATCCTTAGAAGCCAGACCTGTAAGAATTAGAAATAAATATTCAAATGCTTTTTACTAATAGTCTGCTTTGTTCACAAACAAGGCTGGAGTTCACACAATCTGGAGTAATTTTTACTCCTTTTGATTAAACTGAGTTTGAAATTCAGTGATATATTCTGCATAGATTGTCACATCTCTCAGGCATTTGTGGAATAATAGTAAAAAATGATCATCAACATCTCTGATTTGCTCAAGAGCAGAATATTTGGACCAGCAGTGTCCATTCCATCGCATATGCATTTCCATTTCCTTGTGTGTCTTAAAAACTTGAGGGTAAAAGATGTGATCACCTTCCAGACAAATCCTTTTCATCATGCCTACATTTAAGAGGAACTCATTACTGTCAGTCATGAATTTCTCGTTCTTTTCCCCCTCCTCTTTCAGTCGTTAGTGTTTAATCAGTTTACTATCTGTTTAATTAGATATTTGTAGATCTGTAAGGCCCTGTGCAGACTCGGTGTACTGCAGCTAAAGGATCAAATCAAGTGCATTACTTTTCTAAAGTAAATAGTTGAACTGATTTTCAGTTTAGCATGTATTTATGGTTTATCTTAGTTAACAGAAAATATCTAGAGTTACCAGCAGGTTATAACTGTGTCAACAAGTACAGAGAGGATGGAATAATTTCTTTTCAGGATGTAATAGGCAAATCAGTCTCAGGGTTGTTTTTTTTTCCAACTACCAATACTCTGTTCAGAAGTCAGTGCTGTTAATGTGTGATATCTGGAACATTTGGCAGTTTCATTACTATGAAATGAATAAAATGGGGAATCAGAAAATTATTAACAGTGGATGTTAAACAAATTTGTGATTTGGAGAAATAGTCTACAAAAGATTTGGTGAAATTGGTGTAATCACAGAGGGACAGCTCATTGTTATGTATGTGGTTGAAAAACAATGAAAACAAATAATTAAATCAGTGCCAGATTAAGCTTTTACAGCGTGGAAGTAATTATATTTTTCATAGCAATTAGCAATGAAATATTCACAAACTCCAAGTTGTTTTAATGATAATTATAACAATGTGTATACACTTTCTACTGCATACAACAGAAAGGTCCATCTTCAAAAATAAAATCAGTTTCTCATTGAATTGCTCTAGCGAGACTGATGAAACTTTAAGTCCTTTATTTCTTCTCAAAATTAAAAGCTGTGTCAGTGACTGTTGTCATTATTTATTGTGGTTCTGGTCTCTTCTTTTAGAGATGTTTTTTCTCCACTGAAATATATGTTCTGTACGACCTGGGTCTCTATCCCTCCATGCCCTCTGCCACATGCATAGGTGCTCTGGAAGCTGTGGATGACTTCTCCACCAGCAGAACCTGTTTGCAAGGCTCCCTTGGCAGTCCAGTGATGCCAGGTTTGAAGGTGACCATTCAATTAATTGGCACGAAGGAGAAAGAAACCGCAGTTCTGCAAATCCTTTGGCACTTCATTACAGTTTTTTGCTCTCTCTCTCAAACAAAAGACTACTTCTGTTCACTTTTTTTTGTGTCAGTTCTTTCTTTTTTACATTTTGTAATGACTGAGAAAACAAAAGCCTCATTCTAGTGCCTGACAGATCTTTCGTAGCCACTGCCCTTGGTGGTCTGAATTTCCCAGCTGCTTGTGACTTCTTAGAAGAGTCATAAGGATCAGGCCAGAGTCCAGGTCAGTGGATTGAATACATCCTCCCAGTGGAGTAGAGAAAGCCCGATGCCTCAAGTGGAGAGATTCTACTGTCTTGTAACTGCTAACTGTGAGCAATCCCTGTGCAATCAGCCTTTGCCAGCTCAGAGCATGAGCATGAGCCTAAGCTTACCCAGGACTCGTGGAGAAGTAGCGCCACTGAAGGTTTTTCATTCATAGCTGGTGCTAAGGTAGAATGGCTCCTTCTCCCCAGGAACTTCTACCAGCCAGCTAGCATTGCCACCAGGGCTGAGGGAGGCAACTTTACTGCAGGAAGCAGAGAAGGTCTGACCACCTCTACAAGCAGTAAGCATTTGATTAATCTGCTGAGTAGTATGAAGGGTCAACAACATATGATAAGTTATCCTCCCTCAGCTGAAGAGGATCATGAAAATCCTATGGGCAACAAACCCTTCTTAAGAGAGCACATCAGCTCTTTTTAGCAACTGAGCTTCTGTTCAGGCTTTTCATTGTGTTAGAGGCTAAGCCAGTCATTGGTGAGCACCCAGCAGTGGGACAGAAGGTTGTATCTCAACAGTTTGGTGGAGTAGAGATGGAGGAGGCAAGGGGAGGCCTGCAGACAGGTTTAGAGGCAGAAGCTAATTTAACATTTGTACAGAACATTTGTACAGTTGAGAAAAAGGTGGCAGATGCAGGCCTCCCACAGGAGATCCCACAGTCACAAGCAGTAGTTTTTCTTATGCCACAAGTCTCCAGCCTCTTTGCAGCCTCTGATGTTAGGATTCCTGGGATGAAAGTGTGCAATCCCAATATGGTATCCTGGGGAACTGAACCTATTTACTTCAGGACATGCACAGCAGTCAGGCAGAAGGCTGAGTATTTCTTCACTTGTCTCCAAACACAAAGCGTCTGAAGGATAGCCAAAGCCCTTTCTTTTTTCTCAGGCTGTTCCTCCAAATGGTGAGTGCCATAAGGCCCAGGAACATGCTGAGCTCAACTCTTCTATCCTCCGTATTCGTGTTGTGTCTCACTGCATTCATCTAAATCTGCTCTCAAATTCCTGCCTGCTCTGCTAACCCTGCCATATCTAGTCAAGTCTTTATCATCTTCCCGATAGTCCCACTGTGTTGCACTACTGGAATTTAGGACCTTATCTGTGTTTAAAGTCAAAATCTGGCACCAAACTAATTCTTTTGCCTGTTAGTTAGCCCTGTGGCCAGGGCAAGCCTGTGGCTTTTACACTTGTGGGTAAGCCACATTTCTGTTTTGAGGACTTTGATTAAGATCTGCTTTCTGGGGTACCTGTAGCCCCTTTTGACTTGGAAGCCTTGGTTAAGAATTAGGGGAATGAGTCAAAACAGTGTTTGTGAAGAGGATTGATGGCTAAGACAGAGTAGGGATAAATGTGCCATGTGTGAGTGAGGAAGCTTGGCCTCTGGGCTTTTTTTTGTTTTGCTGAACTTGTCAGTAGGGTTGTTGACTGTGAGTTCAGAAATAAGTAACTTACAAGTCCATTTTTTTAATATAGTTGCTCAGTTTTTAGTCTGCTGCAATTAATTTGTAGTATGTATAAGAAAATAGCTTTACTCACACACTGAAAATAAATCAGTTTTCAATTCAGCAATTCAGATATTCATAGAAGGGCCAGGGCAGGTTTGCAGTACAAAAGAAAAATTCCTCTTAAGGTGGTTTAGCTTGATAGTGATTACAGGATTACAAATGCGTAGAAATGTGTACAAATGACACGCATTTCCTGTCTGTTTCAAATTTATTCTAAATTAAGAATGCGTGTGTATATATGAATATAGGGGCTTCCTGGAATTTGAACAATTAAATGTTTCATTTTGTGCTTTTTTGTACCTATAGTGAAACAAGTTATGCTATGTATTTAACTAATACCATTAAATTTGAAATAATGGCTACTGAGTCTGCTGAACCTCCTGAGAAATCTGTGTGTTGCTCCACCTTCCCTGGAGCCTCTCAGCAAATCTAGCTCCGTTTCTTGTGGAGAAGTTCCAACTTGTATGTTTTGTTTGCAGAGTAAATAGCGACGTGATAGCCTTTGTGCAACTAGCATACGTTTTGTGGAACCGTGTCCTTTTTCTCAGAAAATGTTGCCTCGTAACTGAAAACGTGACTTTGGTAGCGATACCCAAAGTACGAGTACGTTATGTTGTGCCTGATCACTTTAAGGTTAGCTTGCTTAGTCTAGGAAAAAATTATTCCAGCTTTCAGTTAATCAATCTGCATACTCATGCATAGTATGCATTTCCCGTTGGAACTGCAAAAAGAGGGATGTGGTCAAAGGGAAGGAGGGAGACTTATAAGGAACCTCAGCACGTGTTAATCCCGACACTTGGTGAAGAAGCGGGGGTAGCGCCTGCGGCGCTGAGGGCGCTGCCCGGCGCCCCGGCCGCTGGGGAGGTGCTGCCACCCGCTGGCGCCGGGCTCCGGCTGCCCACCGTCCGGAGGGGCACCCCAGAGCGAAAACATGCCTGTCAGGCCTGAGAAGGTTATTTCAGCTGTTACAGAGACCTTTTTCTCCTCTCCGCTTTACCCAGATGCCTCGATCCCTCTTAACTCTAGAGCAAACAGATCAGCTTGAAGGCATGTTCTGAAGGTCAACGTGTTTTGAACCTCTCCAGTGAAAGTATTGCAAAATCAAGGCACGTTGGTGTTGAGCATTCTGCCAGGGCTTCTGTTATTTGTAGGCTGAGTAAGATTTGGCTGGGCACTGGCCTCATTGCAGCACAGTGGCACTTGGAAACATTTTAGACCTTAATTGCTCTTTAAAATGTTTTATTAGGATGTCTATGGTCTAATACAAAGTTTCAAATCTATTTGACCTCAGCATGTACATGAGCTTTGTGGCTCAAGGTATTGCTTTTAAAAAAAAAATTTGCTAAGCTAGGATACAGACTACACAAATATGGGGTATTAGATACCGTAATTATTAACAACCAGGTTTTGATTAGCAACCTTAAACTACCTTCTACTTTATTACATTAAATATTTCAGCTGTCTCAGATTTCTCAGTCTCAGTGTCTGTCTCAAATTTCACAGTCCCATCCTCTACCCCAGACATGGGTTTAGGTTACAAACATCCAGGACTCTCTCTTGCTGTATGAGTTGTTATGGGAGGAGACAGGTATGAAGATGAACAGTAGATTCTTCAGGGAACTAGGGAGGAATATTTCCATACAAGTAAAGACTGGGAAGTCTAATACTTGCAGAGTGACTCTATTATCTGTGAAGCTTTGATCTAGTAAAGAGTAAAACGACAATAGAATCCAGCATAGATATCTCTGTGAGTGAATCCTTTCTTTTTTAAGGATGTCACTGTAAGATTGAGGTTATCCTAATTTCTTGACACTAGCTAAAGCAGAGGTGAAGGCTAGTGGACAAATTAGTGAATTTTTCATTTAATGGAAATAAGATTTTCCATTTCTACTGAAATGATCTTTTTGGCATCATTTCAGTGCATCATAGACAGGGAGAGTTTAAAATTTTCTCAGCACATGGGTAGGAGAGTTCAAGAGGGGACTGGGGTGGGAGTTGACTTACTGCTCTCCAAAGTAAATAGAACACGTTCTGGGTGTGGTAACCTGTTACAACTCAGTGTAAAAGATTTGATCTTTTATACCCACACGGAGTGCTACTGGTATCAGTAGGACTTACACAGTTTTACAGCATGTCCTGGGCTGACTGGTGCAGAGAAGCGATAGGAAGGGATACAGGAGGGCTCTGCAGCCTCCCAGTCCTTATGTTATCACGTGTGGGAGTGCATGCCGCACCAGGCTGTGCCAATGGAAGGGAAAAAGACAATCAGGGTCCTCCTCCTCCCCCCGCCAAGTTTGGGTATGTTTCTGGGCATGGTGCATCTTGTAAATCACATGGTGCAGATAACAGATGCTGTGGTTGGAATGCAGAGATTGGTAAGTAGGGTGTTTTGAATCAATATATTTTGAATAAATATAGTCTTTTTGTTTAAAAAGCAGTGGAAGAAGCCATTCGCAAGGAAACGAAAAGAGATGTAAACGAGTGGAAGAATTACAAGCTAATAGTTGCATGCTTTAGTTTGCCGGTGGAAAGGTGCAATATTGCATTTCTCCCGCGGTGTGGTGCTGAGTGAAGCTGTAAATCAGCAGAGGCCCAGGGGGTGGCCGAAGTGTCCCTTCTGGCCCTGCCAAGCTTCTGAGTCTCGACCAGGCTGACAAGAGCAGGGGCATCATCTCCCACGGACAAAAGAGCTGTTTGATGCCTGTTGCTGTGATATACTGGGAGAGGGAGGGAAGAGGCTTTGCAGCTTCTTTCTTTGTGTTTTTTAGCCTATTCATAGGCTGTATTATCAGACGCTGAGGAAATGATTTGCTATAAATAGGATGAATGGATTAACTCTTCAGTCATTCTTTCTCTTGATCTTTTCCTTCTCAGTAGTCGATTGTTCCATTACATTACACATCCTTGGGAAAAGGACACAGGTGGCAACTAGGGCAAGACACTGGTGTGTTGGTTTTTTCTTCTTAATAATATACTTCAGTATAAGCAGTAAATAAGTAAATCTAGACTCACAAGAGTGACTTTTAAAAGTTGTGGGATACTGGCTCGAGCCTGACAGTTTTGGCACTTTATGACCTTGGGTTTTTTTTGTTTGTTTTTGTTTTCTTCCTTTCAATGACTGGTCTTTGTTTGTTTGCTTGTTTGGTTTCTGCAGTCTAAGACTGTGGCTTTACAAATTATTTTACTAGTGGCTGATCCAGATACCAACCCTGGCCCTCTCCCAACTGTGTGTTATCACCTCCTTGCTGGCAATTACCACCCCAACTGTTTATTCTGCTACAACAGCAGTTTGCTTGATTGCTCTGTTTGCTTGATTGCTCTCTGCTGAAGTTTTGTAATTAAAAAGAAAATCCACTTTATGATGGGTATTTTACTCTACATACCTTATGCTACTTGTCTGTTTTTAAATTCAGGATACATTCACAGGTCTATTTAAGAGAGTGGTGAAAGAAATGTTAATATTGAGCAGAACTAAGATACTTGTAACTTCAGTGGTAGGCTGAAGGGTTAATTATGTGATAATTGATAATAGGAGACAAATAGACATTTCTATTCCCTATATATGACCCTATATATTTCCTGCATATAAGTTCTTTGACCGATAACAATATTATGTTCTAGTTCAAGGCCAAAGTTTGGCAAAGGAACCTTACAGCTCTTTACAGAAATTTGCTCACCATCAGAAATGACATTTGTTCACTGTCAGAAGCTACTATCCACATGGGACACTCTGTGGCATTGTCCCTGTCTTTCAAGCCTCATGGGCTAGGTATTTGAATCACTTCTGTGTCTGCAGACAGGAGACAGCCTTTCTAAGCACATTGCAATTACACTAATACTGTTTTTCAGGAACACTGAGGTATCGTTAGAACTTTCACTGATTGAAACTGCATTAGGCATCGCTTAGAAAGTCAGATTTATGGCAAATATATACATGTAGTGTCAGCATTAAGTACTTATCATGAGTGGCGAATAACAAGGTATTCCTCTGCAGTTTTGATCTAAATAACATTGACTATGGTTAGGATAAAGCACGGTTGACCCAAGATTTCACATTATGCTTTTTCCAGATATCTAAATTGTCACTTTTTATTTTGGATGTACACCTGTGACACTTCCAGATGAGAGCTGTGGAGTTGCTGATAATTAATTTTTCATAAAACTAGGGGTTTTCTTCAGCTCCAAATTACGACCATGCAATGATTCCTAAGACAAACATATGAATAGAGATTAGGTATATTTCTCTGAATTGCTCACTACAGAAATGAGTTATATACTTTATTTTGTGTTGGCTTTCATCAAATATTAAATAAATTTCTGAAATATGAAATGTGATGGCTTTTTCCTTCAGTCAGTCCCAATGTACCTGAAATGGATTTGCTGCTCTCCTGAATCCTTTTTTTAGCATGAGCGAGTTCCATTCCAGATAGAGGAAAATATGGAGTCATCTCTATGCAGTATTTTCCCAATGTTTTCCTTTCTTCTTGAAGTGCATCACCTTTGAACTCAATTAAATCTTAGGGGTTTTTAAATTATTATTATCATTTGGTGGTATACTAGAGTTGTTTCATTGACAGAACTGAGCAAGATGGCAGTTGTCCTGGTATTTTAAAAATAAAGAAAATAATTTGCATTCTAAACAGAAAGAATTAGTAAGAATGTGCATGAATTTATATTGGTTAATTAAGATGCCATACAGAAGTGTTGCAGCTAACACATCTGTATGTTAAAAGTAGGGCACTCTGGGTTTCTATGTCTTAAATCCTTTTTAATAAGAGCTGAAGTTAACTTGAAGCTGAAATTTCAGCTACATATGATTCCTGAAATTTGACTCTTAAGCCAAGCTTCACATTTTCCTGAATGTATCAAATATAATGATAATACCTGTACAACCCAATCCATTGAAATCAGGGAATATGCAGTTCCTTCATTCTGAAATGCATCTACTTGCTGTTTCACATTCTTCCTGTTATTTGGATAACACTTATAAGGACTACTGTTTGCAGCTTTGTAAGGAATAATATTTTTTTCCTTCCATGCATGCAACAAATGAATCTGAAGTTGGACTGCTGACGTTTCATAATCAAACATCTCTTCTTTAGTGGGTGAAAATAAGCTTACCAGAAGACATGGACAAATAGAATACACCAACAGCAGTTATATGGGGTAGTACAATATTATTTTTCTTCCCTGCACTGTCCTTGTCTCTAATATCCTTTTTCCAACCTCATAAATTTTCTTGGAAATAGTAGTAGCAGGAATAGTCCACATAAAAATTTGTAACTTGTTTGTAGTCCTTCCTATCTACTTTCCGGATCTTGACGGATGGATAACTGAAATGTTTGCCCCAGTTAGCATTCTCAGGGCATTACACCAGTATTCTGAACAGACTCCAGAAACCTCTGTACATACCCAGATTAGTTTTTTTCATTTGAGAGTATGCTTGTTATAGGCTTTGGAATATTGCTTCCAGGAATCCAAGAGAGTATTACTGAGAAAATTAAAATTAATTTAGAGGTCAATCCAAGTACAATTACTGTATCCTGTAAAACAGAAGTGCCTTTCTGGTAAAACTTTGGTTGATTTATGAGATATATGTCATTGATTATCTTTCAGCCAGTAGACATTTCAATTTTATTGTTAGCATTACAATGTAGTCTAACTATATTGCAAATTACAAGTGTAGTTTACCCACAGTTCTTTGTCTAAAATTATTTAGGAGCTTTGCCTAAGCCAGGAATATTAAAGTTACCTATTTTCCAAGGATTTTATCTTTTTTAAAAAAAATCTGACTTACTTTCGGATTGATTTATATCGGGCTTTTAGCTGTGAAAACATACAGGTCTTTAAGATAGCATAAAAGTACTGACTCTTCTCCATCCTTTCACTGACAAATGTATTACTGCCCAAAATAGCATGCACCTGGTATTCAGCATAAACTTCAGAAGAACTCAACTATCAGAATACCACATAACAATAGTTGCAATTTTTATTGCTTTCCGCTGTTTTTTCTTAAATCTCCTTTAAATGTTTGATTTGTGCTCTCCGTTCCAGAGATCAGTAAAATTGCTGTAGCAGGAATGGGTTAGCTCCTGATCTGGTTGCCACTACAATATTTGGAAGTGTCTTGACAACTAAAGCAGTTTCGGAATTTTCAATCTTCTTTGATGGTCACAGAGGACAATATTTTTCGTCATGCTTTGCCTTTCTTCAGCTTTCTCATATTAGATCCAGAAAGGATCTAACCTGCTGTGGGCTTATGTAATTTATTGTTTGCTTTTTGTTTTTTAAAGTAAATGCATTTTTTAGGAAATTAGATTTTCAGCCAATTAGGTCACATACTGCATCAGATCTATACTTCTAGCTGTTGCATTAACAGGGGAGGCAAAGTTGCTGTTGATCAAAAAGTAGAAATTCTGTAAAGGCTTTGTGAGTTTGATAATAATCTGAAAGTAATTCCACTTGGTCTTTTGGCACTTGAGTTGCTTTGGAATCCAGCTAGTATTTCAGATCTTCAATGACAGTGAGCAATTCAGTGCTGAAGGCCATTTTTAGGATTTAAAAATTGCTGTGGGTGGCTCATGTTTGTGTGCATATTCAAGGGATGTATACCACGTCCCAAACATTTTCCTTCAGAATCATAAAAACTAGAAACATCAACAACTTTTTAACATTGATTAAAATTCATATGAATGGTCAGAGCAAAAGAAAGTTTTCTTTGCTAGATTAGAACCACTACCAAAACGTTCCTGGGGCAGTCTATCTTTCTGCAAATGTATTTCAAATTAAAGATGATATTTCACTGGTAATTACCTTAATTTGTTTGCCCACTACTTGTGTTGTCCCCAAACTAATCTGGCACTCAGTAGCTCTCCACTTGAAGGCTATTTGGAAGTACATGTTGGATCAGGGCATGGTGAGTTTAAGCCAGTCAATTAATCAAATATATAAAATGGGAAATAGTATGTGATAAAGCAAACACATTTATTTATTGTAAATTGTATTGGTCTTCCACTGAAGTATAAACCTCCTTGTAAGAGGAACACCAATGCTATTGGTATGTGATTATTTCCTGTTTCTATTAAAAACAATTTCTGATAATGACAGGAACAGTCCCTTTTTAAGTTGAACACCTTTCTTGATACACCTTACTATTAATTTCCATTCAGCTCTTTCTAGGATATTTATATAAAGGCCTATTAATGCAAGCATCATTAGGACTAAAATTACTATTCTATTTACCTAGTCCTTTCAGGAATCTGTGCCAAGGGGCACTAAAAGAGGGAGGGACCTTTTGGATTTCATTTACCTTCTCCTAGTTAGGTGCTTGGCTGCTCACAGCCAAGTGAATATTCATTCACAGCAAATGAACGTGCTGTGGCTGTGAATAATGACTGTGTGACACTTAGAACAGAGTCATATAATTTTTTCAGTTCTGAAATTGCAAATATAACTTCAGTTCAGATGTCTGCACTATGCTTCTATTTTTGGCATGGTTGCATAGAACTGAACCAGCTTAGGAGAATATAACATAGACATACCTAGAAAAAACAGAGCTGCTCCTCTTATTCTCTTTGAAATTATCCATAAAAGAAGTTTTTGTATTTTTTTTATGTATAGCTTTACTGATTATGCTGTGCATGAAGTTCTTTTACAGAATACACTGAAAATTGTAATCAGCAAAGCTATTTGTTAAAGATGATGCAGAACTGCTTTTGCACTAATGAAATGTTGAAGATTGTCTCTTACTGTTAAAGTGCATTTAGGTATAGGTTCTAAATCATAAAACACACTACGCTGTGAGGCAAATAAAGTTCCTTTATGTATTGTATGCAGATGTGCAAAAGCAAGAAAATATAAAGTTTATGCATCAAACAGTATCAGCTGTTACCTTATTTTGAAGCAAAATTCAGGTCCATGCAGGTTGTCTCTGTCAATAATAGCATGAAATCGTGTGTCTTAAGGGCAATCCCCCCGTTTCTTGACAAAGAATTGAAAATACCCCAAAAAACCAAAACACAACTGTTTCCCTACTCACCATAAGATTAATAAATTTTTTAGGATTTCAAGAATTCCAGTCAACACTTAAACTAAAAAAACTATGGTAATCCTATGAGATCACAGTTCTACAGGATCATTGGTGGGAAAGCCCTTTCAAAGGTTCTTGCCCTTCTGTACAATTGTCCAGACTCTCAAGTTGTGTTTTTGAAGCCACACTGTGTACATAACAAAGATGCAGATAGGAATGAGCAGCTGGGGGCAGCAGAAACAAGGCAGGAATGCTTTTGGCATGGAATTACAGCCTGAATGCTTTTATAACTACATTTTGATGTTACCTTTCTGTTATACTTCTAGAGTTTTGTTCTTTATCTGCCTCCCTCTCATTGAAACAATAACCAGGAAAGCCTCCCTTATTGTAATGATATTTGACAGAACCCACCTGTATTCTTCTATACAAGACCTGCTCCTCTCTGTTAATGTTAGATTTACCATTGCCTTTTGCAGAAAATGCTATATTTCCTGGTAGGGACTACAGTATTCCAGTAACTACTGTTCAAACTGATCTGCCAGAACAGAGCATCTGTCATTTCCAACTGTACCTGCAAAATCAAACTCTTCATGCCAGAGGAGGAAAATTCAGGTTTTGAATAGGTAACATGATGACAGATGTGTAGAGGTAGCGTATCTCTGGAAGAAACCCCATGTCCTCCAAGCCAAAACCAGTGAACTATATTTTTAATTGTTCTTTCCATTGGACATGACTGTCTACACCCATGTAGAAGGATATTCACCCCGGATCCCACTGGCTGCATCTGGTGTCCCTCTGGGGACATACGTTTTCAGCTTGTGCTTTTTCTGCTGAAAATGTCTGCAGTCTTGTAAGGGTTGTGTCAGGGCCGTTAGAGAGAAATTTTTCTAAGATGATTCCAGACTTATATACTGTGTGCATGGAGCATGATATGCAAGGGTAGTAGAGACATGTTTGAGTACTGGTCTACTGAGAATGAGTCTATTGAAACAGTGTTGGGGAACCGTGTAAGGAGGAAGGAGACAGCCCTGGTGTTATCTTGTCCATACTAGGTTGAAGTCCTTGGGAAATATTACCTCTGGACTGTGCCTAAGGTTTGTCTTAGAGGAATTAGTCAGTTTGTTCCAAAAGAGAGCCCGAGCAGAACTCAGAAGCATGCAGTATGTGTAATCAAGGGACCAAGATCTTGGAAATATCTGAGAGCTTGCATCGTGTGATGATATAAATTAATTCCATGTACACCTCTGATTATCCATTATGCATATATTTCACCCATGAGAAATATCTCTAGTCATTTCTTTATCTGTGGGTGCAAAGGCTGATTAATAAAGAACATCCAACAAAGTAACAGATAATTTTATGAAGACTAGGGTATTCAAAGAAAAATGTGTCTAGGGAATATTCAGAAAGATCAAAAGCTTTTTTTCTTCATAATGCTATTAGGCACTGAAAGTAAAACAATAAATTTTGCATCAAAGTACCACACTCTCATTGCAGCATGAATAAAAACCAATCTGATTTACAGCAAGGTTGCTGAACTGCTGGCCTGTGAGCTCTCTGGCCTGAAGGATGAATTTGTCTGAGGTATGTATAATTTTGATACAGTTATGCTGAGCATCTAGTTCTGCAAACTACTGCTGAGCCTATCCGTCTCCAGGAAACGATAAATTTGATTTTTAGGAGTCCCAAAACTCATACCAAACCACACTTCTTAACATGCTAGGCAGCCCTAATTTAGAAAATAAGCTATTTCATTATAAACAATGTAGCAACTGCTTTTGCTTTCAAAGGAAAATAATATAAAAATAGTATAAAAGCAGAATACCGGACTATTTGGCATGTCATGATGACATACCAAATGATGACAACCTGATATAATATAAATCATATTATGTATTGGCAACATCCAATAACATATATAGTATGTACCTGTAATAGAATAAGATATAATAAATATAAACATGAAAAAAATTTTAACACAGCATTTTAGTGGTATTTCATAGGAAATATTGAGAGTACCCAGATTTGTTATGAACTGAAATGAGGTCAGATTTTGAAATGCCTTTGTTCCCTGTGAAGTCAAAATTTGAAGTGCTGATCAGCTCTGTTTTTGGGGGAACTTTGGAACTGATTAGACTTCAGGCTAATTAGTAGATCTTGTTTTCAAAAATCCAGAAAAGGAAGCTGTCACTTTGAGTTCCTGCAATTAGTTTCTGTATGTGATGCAGTTTATACATCTTTGTAGTCAATCTACTCTGAAGTCAGTCATCTGTATGCATATGTAAATGTGTCTTTGTTGATTACCTTTCTTCCCTAGTGATAAATAATAGATATACCGAACATTCCTTTCTTCTTTACTTTTTCACCTACCATCTGTACAGGAGAAACCATGCTAAAACTGAAGTTCTTAGAGAAGTATACGTAATTAACTGAAAATTATTCTGCTAAAACCTTCTGTTCTGACTGATTTACCTGATTAGCCTGCACAGAGTTTTCAAGGTTTGACCTCTCAGCTTCAACTTAGATAATTGCATTGACAAAGATTGCTAGAGCTGCTGCTGTGCACTTTTCTTATTATAGACAATGTCAGAATGAGTTGAGAGATTTGTGTTTACATGCTTTCAAATTCTGATTAAATGAAATGTAAATCTCAAAACTTCCAACTAATATTTCAAGTTATAATTTATCTTTGCCTATAGCATGAGAAGATAACAGCACCTCAGTCTAGTAACGTACAGATGTGTCTTGTGGGCATTTTTGCATTAGTTCATCAGCACACCTCCGCTGATCTTTTCATTGCTATTACACTGAAAAAGTAACAACAGCCCCCAAAGAGACTCTGAGTGGAATTCAGCCGATGGAATTGGAACTTGGAAATAACTGCACAGTATTTGATAAAAAATGCCAGTGTGCTGAGGATTCATCAACTGTCATGTTCCTAACAGAGGAATCACACCTCTTCCTCTCCTCCAAGCCACATAGGCCAACCCTATGTCTTCATCTGACAAACCAGTAATGTGTTCAGGCTCTGAAATAATCTATGGTAATGTGTTTTACTCAACAAAGACAGCCTAGTGAAAAATTCTGCTATTTTTTTTGATCTCAAGATCCACACTGTATCTTTGTCCTTTGGAAATCTTTTAGAGAGACATGAAGAACGTGTTGGTTAGTTAACAATTTGGAAGTGCATCAAGCACAACTCTTTTCATACAGAGTACACTCTTGCCAGGAAAATTTAATAAAGTAATTTGCTGAAGCAGAAGAATGTTGATAATGTTGAATGCACTCAGCATATCTACCAAGCATACAATACTGGCAGCTAGTTCTTCTAGATAAACAGAGGATCTTAGAGTGACATGTTTTAAGTGATTCATTCGTGCCTACATTTAAAAAACCCAACATGTAGGATATCATCACCTGGCGATTAAAAAGAAACCAACCCCATAGTATCTTACAAGGCATCTTAGGAGCTTTTCTGTTTGTATTCCCATATTTCCAGATTTTCATCTGCAATGGCAAAACTGTTATAGAAAATTCCTGTTAAATAGAATTCTGTGGCAAATGCTTTGTCATCAGATATTAATGCATAAGAACCAAAGGCTTTTTCTTAAAGAGGGCGGTTCTGCAGAATCATTTTCTTGACTTGTTTAACTTTCAGTTTCTTTGCAATATTGCCATTTTAAAAGTTTTTGTTGTTTTAATTATAATGAAAAATGATCAAGACTCAGAAGTCCTGATGAAATTCTCAGTTTAAAATTTTGATTAAAGTAATCCAATTGCCTATTTTGGAGACTTGGAAAAAGAGGAAAGAGGGAGGGATTTCTAATTTAATCTTTTTTCTTTACTTTTAGAGTTTTCATCCCATTGTAGTTTGAAGGTTCATTTTGGCATCAAAAATACCTTCAGGACTTGCTTGTTGTTTCCAAATGATTTGACAGATCTAGCTATGTAGCTTGCTGGCCACTGAAACTGTCAATGAAACTTGCTGTTTTTCTGTTGTGGCCATTATTCTTGCACCTCTATAGTGGTGAGCTGATTGAGGAATGGCATATGTGAATGTTTTGCATGAAATCTTGTTGTGCTGGTCCATTAGAACCATGGCAGCTAGGACATGTAAGGGCCGTGAACAATGAAAAGGCATAAGTTTTGAACTACTGAATTTTCACAACTGATGTAAGGGCCAGTTCTTCAGATGATATTAAGGAGTAGCTATGTTGACTTACTTGGAACTATATTGGCACTATATGAAGATCTCAGAGGATAATGGCATTTTAAAATTCTGTCACTGTTGTGAGAAATAACTGATAAACAGCTTTTTATGATCTAAAATTAATTTAGTAAGGAAGCTGCATCAAAAATGAATCAGGATTTCAAATAATATTGGAATATGTCAGTATACTTATACAGGTAGAATGGGAAATCAGGATGAAGAAATTATATAGCTATACGTGCACTGTGATGACAAAACAGGAATGTGCAAAAGTAAAAGAATATGAGAGTTTTCAAGTATTTGTTTTTCTACTTTGTTTTGAGCTTTTTTTTGCGCATATGTCTGTGGTAGAAACCTATTCCAAAAAGCACAAATGGTGATTTTATATTTTCCCTCTTGTGCAGGGATGCGTAAAGCCCAGACTAGAAGTAAATTGTTGTAAATTCGATGCAATATATGGCAAATGAATGTGCTGAATCCAGAAACTCCTAACATGTAATAATCTGGGTATTCTTAATAAGTATTTTCATATTGCTTTTTGTTTTAAAAAGCTGTTGCAATCAAACTATTTTCTTACCAACATAACCCATGGTCTTTCAGGTAATTTGATGCATTTTTATGGCCCCCATTTTTTTTCTTGTAGGTGGTTGTCTATCAGATGAGTTTTGATATTATTACTGGAAGTTGTAATCCACTCAAGTACATTTAATTTTTGTTGTGTCATTTATCTATATAATCATGAGATGCTTTAGTTTATAATCCTTTGCATGCTAGGACAGCACGCCAACACGCTTAAATCTTTCCTAATGCAGGAAGATGAGAAAGATACTGAAACAAGCAAAACAAAGAGAAATGGCCTTAGAGGAAACTCCCTGAGAGAAGCTTCTAAGCCTTTGCTTTGTTAGACTTTATTCTCTTCTGTTTTGTTGGACTGTATGTCTGGTAGACTTACATGTATATGCATAATTAAATTGTGTCAGATAATAGACACAATAGATAATAATAAAAGCCTTATTTTAGCATTTTACAGCTATAATCGTCACCTATTTTAGGTTGGACGATAACTTGGTGATATGCCTAGTAATTTGGCAGGTTAGTGGTTTAAGTGCTAACTTGGTAATATCCAGACTATTAAAATAGTTTCTTTCCAGTGATCAAATAACCTTGATAGATTTAAGTAACCTTTAAATAGTTTGTCAAGCTGGCAACTTTAACTGCTCAGCGAGTAGCTGGATTGATATGGAAGCACACTGTGCAAGTTTTCAGAAAAGACTGATTACTTGACATAATTTCTCACTCCTTCAATTGCCGGGATATGGTGAGCACAGTGAGGTGAGTACTTGTTTGTGCAGCTGCTGCCAATAATGTGCTTGTTTGAACACTGTGCGAGCTGCTGGAAGTTCTGTAATCATATTACCACAGTTTGTGCTTTTCTTTGGAGGTGAGGAAGCTGTAAAGCCTTAAACCTTGGATCAACCAATATTTTATTTGCTGTTGCAAACAGGCTTTGGACAGGCTGTGTTCATTTTAGGAGCTCTTTAGAAAGCAAAGCATGGCATGATATTTTCACCACATCCTTTCAGATCTGAAATAGGTTCAGAAATGGGTCTCAGTTGTGTAGGCATTGTCTATACAACAGAAATTCTGAGTTGCCTGTTTAACGTCACTCAAACTGTGAGCAACTCTAATCTACTGTAAGGTTAGACCTTTTATATAACTCAGACTTTTTGCCTAACACTCTTCTTGGGGAGACAAACTGTAACCAACTCCATGTGCAAAGTCCTCTGGAGCCGGGTTTGAATCCTTTCCATCCTCAGGAGCCCCAGTCTCATTCATGCTCTTTCAGAGTTCTTGTTCAGTCCTCTGAAGGAGTGTAGTAGTAAATAACTTCTTGGCTACAGTTGCTTTCCCTTCTAAGGACTGGAAGCTCTCAAAAGAAAAAGCCAGTCTGATAATAGTCCTTTTTGATCTGTCTGTAGATTTTTCATAGGCAGGATCATTCACTAATGGCAATAACATAAAGCTTAATTGACTTGTCCAGTGGAAAAACCATACCATTGATACATACTCTACCTCTTCTTACAGAAGTAGTGATAGTTTATGTGACAGCAAACAGTTAGTCCAGGTACAATGCTATGCTAAAGTACCTTATACTACATCTAAGCTAGCTGGGTGTCTCTGCTCCACTGTGTTATGCCCATGTATCTTGGAATGAATAACGGAAAGCAAAGGCCTGTGAGGTTTGATTGCAAACTGTGATACTGTGATATACTTAGAGTACAAAAAAGAACTGCTGTTTCAGATTTCTTACTTAGATGGTCCTGTTGTTTCATAGACTTGAAAAAGAAGAGGAAATGGCTGAACTACTTGCATTTAATAAAAGTTATTTTGTAGTTGCACCAGTAGACTCTAACTGAAACAAGAGCTAATCTGTCATAGGTGCTATAATAGCTCACCTCTACCTCCAAACAGTTTTAACATTCAGATAAGAAAATCTGACACAGTTAGAACGAAGCAGATTTAGAGAGGTGAAATTACTTAATCTGTAGATCCAGATTCTCCCACAGAATGAAACTCTTCTTTCAAGACAGGAGCTGTATCTGTTCTCTTTATTTTCTCCAGCCACAGGTTCCTTAGGTAATTAAGACTAAGTGAAGTTAGGGGATGAAGTTTTTAGGTTTCTTTGGGAAAGGTATCGTTATAGAGGCCTAATGATGAAAAACGGAAAAGAAGATTTTCCACTTTGCAAATGCCAGTTAGCTTTTTCAGTGGCTTAGTGCAGGAATTCAGCATGATTTCCATATCTTGAAAATAAGAATTGCTGAGATATTAGAACAACATGGATTACAAAACTCAGGTATCATATTTGAGAAATTATTGTCGTCCCTTCATAGTTTTGAGTTAACAGCATATCCGAAATGGTTTTATATGACTGTTTCATTACAGAAAACAGAATTGCAAATACAGCCTTCTTTTTTCTTGCTTGGAAAGTTTGCTCATTTTCCAGTTTTGTTTTGATTTAAATATTTTTCTTCAGAAGCGTGTCAGATGGAGTTAAACTAGTCACCAGTGCCATATATTTAGCTTAATTTCATGTCCACTACATCTCAAGTTAAACCCACCTAGCATTTTTTACCATTCATCCGCAAAAACTGCTACATTCATAATTTATGTTTCCCAAAGTGTAGCTGGTGAAAGGAAGTTTTACAGCATGAAATGCTTCTGTGCTGATGTGAAAACATGAAATGAACTCAGAATTTCTGGCATAGATTGAATTTAAATATAACTCAGCATGATTGAGAATCTTCTCAGTGTCCTAGATTTGCACTTTAGGTTTCAATTTATACTAGGCGTGAGTAAGTGTTGTTAGCTGCATGAATAATGCATAATTTTCTTCAGCTCAGCTCATTCCCTTCACATGTTTATTCATGTATGCTGTTTAAATGAACAGAAATGTTCGTATCAGTATTCACTGGTGTTCTGACAAGCTACAGGATAGATCAGTTTCCTCAGGCTTAAAAAAAGTACAGAACTACTTACCCAGAGACCATCTTTCCAAATCGTCATTTGTATTTAGTTGTCATCTGAATTTTATACCATTATCTTGAATAAAATCTTGTAAATTTATATATATATTTGTAATACATTCCTGATGTCAGGAATACTAATTGAAGAAAAGAGAAGTAGCTTTACAACAGAAGCAAATATACCCAGGGTTTGAGACCTGAGGATGTGTTTGTCCTTTAGACACATAATACAATAATCAATCCACACCTTTCCAGAGCTCAGGGAATCCATAAACAAGGGGTTGGATCAACAGAAGGAGGAAATAGGGCTGAATTTGTCATCTTTTGTTGTTAGACAAGCTGCACAGTTCTGTTCATGTTAGTTCACAAAAATGAATTTGCGCAGAAAAGCAGCTCTATAGAGACTAATATCTAATTTTAGATTAATACTTCATTAGTGATTTATGTTTTATCATTTTATAGCTTAAATGTCACAAACTTATTTTTGATATTAAGTCAGTCATTCAAACTTGTATGGATACATAGTTTATTACTGTCTCTATGCAGATAATTGGGATATGTCTTTTATATAATAAGATTTAGTAATAGTTGTTAGGGTAGCACATTTTTATTGTGCTCAAAACATAAATTTCATCTGCAAAAGGAGCTTTTTAAAGGTATTTGTGATAGATATATGCCACAGAGCCTTACAGATTCTTATAGTCATTAATATATTTTCCTCATACCAGTGCTTGTGTTGTTTGTTATGCATTAGGTACTGAGAAACACAAATAACTTGCGCACAGTCACACAAGAAAACCTGTGATAGAAAGGGAACTTAATTTGTACTACCTGAATCCAGGTTATTGCCTGGATTCTCTTGCCTGAATACTACAGTACCACCCATAATTTTTATACCATAGTTGGGTCTTTGAAAATAATCTCTAAATTAAGAATTACTAGCTATTGGAGTTATTAAAATGAAAAAATGAGAAGAGTCTGCTTCTTATTTATTCCCACTTTCTGTAACTGGTATCCCACAAAGACTGCTGTTTCTTTAAAAAAAAAAAACAAAAACAACAAACAAGAATTCAGCAAAGTTGTTTTTATGTTTGTTTGTTGTGCTAGGTATAATTTAGATTGTCTGTATTATGGCAAATGTGGCAACTTTGCAAAATTTTGCCCTGGTGAAGTGACGCAAACCTAGAAAGTTTTAAAGTTTAACACAGAATGAAAATGTGAATAATTCTTTTAGTTTCTGAAGCAGAATTTCTTTGAAATGACACAACTAACTTGTGATAATATGGAACAAATTTTCCAAAGAAAAAATCCTGCTTAGCTTTATATAATATCTCTCCATCTTCCTGAGACCTATGTCATATTCTTTAATCAGTTATAGGAACAAGCAGCTATTCCATATTTATGAAATAGTAATGCTACGTGAAACAGTAAGGCAATGAGAGCCTTGAGCTGTGAGCTATTGGGAACTGTTACTGTCTGTCAGTTTAATAGGACTTTCTCAGAAATGAATTCTACCAGTGCAGAATATAGACTCTCCATCAACCCAGTACACACAGAAGTACGAGGAATTTTCAGAGAAAAAGATATTTAACATGCAAAATGAAAAAACACACTGGTCATTAAGGCTCGTGTACAGTTCAATGAAATGACCTTAAAGATTGATAGATCCAGGAGCTAGAATCCCATAAAAATTTTGCCTTGTTTTTCATGTCTTAGCTGTGTCAGTCAACTTAGACTTTAGAACATATTTGTGATGCTTTTCCTTGTTCTTCTCTGAGATTATCAGAAAGGGACCAGGTAGACTAGTGTTACAGCATTCTGCAGGAATTGGATCCCTGCACTTTGGAAATAACTCATCTGAATTGAGTGCCTTGCCATACCTGGATTATAGAAGAGCCACTGGGTGACAATAACTTCTAGTTGCTCTTAGACAGAGTTGGATCCAAACCAAATGTTTTTAGAAAAGTCGGCTTCCCTAAGCTGCCTACATAAACTGCACTATTCGTTAGTCTCATTAGCAGTCTCAGACGTCGGAAGTATTCCTTTGCTCCAACACTGATCCTCTTCTGCAGATCCTACCTTGGTAGTCTTTAAGTTGTCTTTTTATACCCTCAATGTGCCATGACCTATGACCTTCTGTACTTCTCAGTATGGACTTTGGTACATCCTCAGAGAGATTATTCATTACTTCTGTTGAGCCAGTTCAATCTAAAGACAACTGGTCACCTTGTCCTCTGGTGATCATGTCTTCATCCTGCAGCTGTTTCCCTGCAGTGCTGATTTCTTGAAACCATCCCTCTGCCCTCATTCCACAACTGTAGCATTACTGCAATATTTTTTTGTGTTTTATTAATGGTCTACAATTTGTTTAATTGATTTATTTTAGTTCAGCATTTCCTATGTGGTTTTGTAGATATATTAAGGTCTCACACTAGTGACCAGTCATTTGGTTAGTCCTTGTGTTGCCACAATGCCAAATATGTTTGTGCAGGGTTAGTAAAGTTACACTGAAGCCCATCTTGACTTACCGGTTCCCTGTACTTTGCTGTGATGAGTAGCCGCATTATACTGAGGCCTGTTTTGGCTCAAGGAGGCTTGACTCAGCTTGATTATTCTCAGTTCCCTGATACTTACCCAAGACCTCCTTGTTGTTTTCAAGTTTTTCTCTTACGTTCTGCAGAAAGTTTGAGTAGGCAACAAGCTTAGGTTCACCATGGTGCAGAGGTCTTGCCAGAAACCCAGTAGCCTGGAACCTGCCACTTGTGGCATAATTGGCGTTGGCCCTGGCTTGCAGCCAAGCACCCACACAGCCCCTCATTTAAACCACACACACACACCCCCCCCAGTGGAATGGGGAGAGAAAATTGAAAGGAGTGAGAAGACTTGTGGGTTGAAGTAAAGACAGGGAAATTGCTTACCAAGTACAGACTTGATACGGGGAATTTAACTTAATTTGTGCCAATTAAAATATATATTTCATTTCTGAGTCAGGTATTAGGAAACAAAACACCCAAATGTTGAAACACTTAGGGAGAAAATACTCCTCCTTTCCCAGGCTCAACTGCAGACACTTCACTCCTAAACTCCAGACACCTATCCTCATCCCTTGTTATTGCCACAGATTACACTCAGTCCTGTAAGAGGTACAGGGGGTTGGGGTCAGGATACAGTGCTTTCTCTACTGGCCCTTCTTTCTCCCTCATTTCCTATGGTCTAGCATGGTTCCTTCTCGAGCTAGGGTCCCTTTGGGGTGTAGCTGCTCTGCTGTGGTTACTCAGTGGCCTGCAGTCCCTTCAGGGCATACCTGCTCTACTGTGGAGCATCTCCTTCTCTTCTGACCTTGTTATTCCCTCTGCTGTTTCTTACTTTTTTGTTCCCTCCTCCTTTCTCTGTCTGCTGTTTCCTGATCTTAAATATTTTTTCACAGAGGTGCCACAATCTCCCCTGAGTGGCTTAGCTGTGGCCTACACTAGGTCTCTTGTGGAGCCAGCTGTGTCTGGCATAGGGCAGTCACTGACCTTTTTCTACAGAGGCCACCCTAATTGCCCCCCATCCTGCTACCAGAACCTTACTACTTACACCCAATACAGTGGAGACTTAAGATCTTGTTCTTTTTTAAAGAATATGTGCACAAATCCAGGTTTGGAAGGATGACTTCCCAGCTGACACCAGAGGCCAGGAGAGGGAGGCCTACAGCTGCGTCAAAGACCACAGCTCCCATTTGTTGTGGAAGTTTCTCCAGTTGCAGATACGCTTTGCTCCTGGGTATACCTGCTGGGGCATGGATCCTTTCTTAGCAACCTTCTGGTCCAAAGGATATTTCTGGAAAGGGTGAGGGAAACACACTGGGCATTGACACTTGGCTGTGAACCTGCACTTCCAATAGATGAACCATTAGACTGATGACACAGGACTCAATGAGGTGACTATTTCCTGAGGACACTTTTGACTTCTTCCCACTTCTAAATCACCATTGGACATCAGACCAAGTCTGTGATCGGTCTTTACATAACTGAGGATCATCATTTGGGATGATTAGCCTCATGAGTTAATCCCAGACCATGCCAGTGATAGCCTTTTCCTACCATCTTCCTGGTACCTGATGGGCAGGAGGCAGAGCACAACTGAAAAAGGAAGGATCTGCAAGTGTTTCATTGCCCTCATCATGAATTACTTTTCCTGTACATCTAGCCACAATTTCCCTTGCTGCAACTTGTGTCTACTTACTTTTGTCCCTTCACTGTGCATCTCTGACAAAAGCCTGCCTCTGTCTTCTCTTAAACCCCCATTACATAATTGAGTACAGCAATGAGATCTCCCCTTAGCTGTCTCTTGAACCTGAACAAGCACTGCTCTCTTGCTATCTCCCCGTATGTTATGTACTTCAGCCGCCTACGTATTTTTGCTGGGCCCACTGCTGGGCTCACTCCAGGTTGCCAGTGTCTTTACGGTACCAGGAACCCCAAGTTGGGTGCATTAGTTCAAATAGCAGAGAATAATTACATCCCTTAACTTGCTCACCACAGTGGTAAAGCATGGTTATGTTATTAACATTCATTGCTGCAAGGGCACGCTGCTCATTTCTGTTCAACACCTTATCCACCAGGATCCCCAGGTCTTTTTCTGCAAAGCTGCTTTCTAGTCAGCTGGCCCCTGGGCTGTACTACTGCATGAGGTACTGCTCTCTAGGTGAGGGACTTCCCATTTGTCTTTGTTGAACTCCATAAAGTCCTGCCAGACCCTTTCTCCAACCTGTCAAGATCCCTCTGAAAAGCAGCCATAACTTCCAGCATATTGACTGCTCTCCTCAGTTTCTCTTTCCAAGCTGCTGCTTTGCTTTTTTCTTCTCATGGGTTCAGAGGAGAGGTGTAATAACATTTCCTGGCACCAAACTGACCCACTTCTGGGACAGGATGGATACGTAAAAATGAGCGTGCTGTGGCGCAAGAACTGCTGCCAGTTCATCACTCAAGGCCAGGCAGTGGCCTTGTGCATTCAGATATTAATGGCCCAACAGTGGTTATTCTTCAGCTGGTGGATGATAACGTGTGTGTCCCCTCCATGTGCTGGTGGTTTGGCATCTGAACCACTGTGCCGTGGCTTTGGGAGTGGGTGGCCTGCACAAGGCTGGAGGTAGGACTGATCATAATAGACATGACAGTCCAGCTGCCAGAGTATCCTCTAGGGCCTTGCACAGGCAGCTGCTTAGTGCCACCAGTCAGACCACCACCCCCCCATATAAAGGAGCCTCAATTTTTCACTCACAGATAATTAATATTGTAGTAAGATCGCCACATATTATTATGGTATCAATTAATAATAAGTTATTAATTATAAAATATTAATGTTATGTGGCTTATTATTACATCATTACAGCCCACATAGATAAATACACGACATATTATTTTAAGATTATGAAATATTGAAAATCTTATTATTTTAAAATCAAATCATTGCAGGTTCGCTAATCAAGGACAAATACAAATTCCTGGCTTATTCCAGTGAATAAAAACAGTTTAGAAATGACACTACCCTCCTTACAGAGCTTGCTTATTCATCAAACATTATTAAGAACTGTGTTTCACCTTCTGAGTGCCTAAAAAATTGAGCGTGATGTTTAAATAATATAAAAACTGGAAATCTACTATGGAAATAAATTCTTAATCTTGCAGCCGCGAAGAGTGATTACTGAGGAAGTGTTTATGTACTGTAATAGATATATTCTATGTAATATAGATTCATAAATTTATTGTGTATACATACTCTGTGTATATTCATAAACATACATTCTGTTCAAGAACGTAATTCATCATAACACTTATTTTACGTAAAACAAGGGAGCTGAGCAAACTGAAAAATAACCTTACAAATAAAAAAACCCAAACCCTTCAAACCTGGATTAGTTCACTGACCTGTTTGTCACCTCAGCCCACAAACAAGTGTTCTGGTATAGTAATTTGGGCAATGTGGAGTGACCTTAAGTTTGCACTAATAGAAAGAAAAAGGTGTATGGAACTAGCTGGCATTTGTGGATTAATTTGTTAATTTATTGGTATAATACGATTAAGATCCTGATTCAGCAAAACACTTAAACCACATGTTTTACTTTTCAGCAATGTCACAAAGTAGTCACTTTGGGTTCATTGCACTTTTAGGTAGATAAATATCTTCACAGTGTGCTCTTTACATCTTGATGAATGTGTCTTAAATAAACTAATTTTTCTGCTGCCATGCTTTAGACAGAACAGCATTGTGCCAAAGCAAAGATGAGATCAAATTGTTTATCTTTTTTCACCAAATTGAAGAAAACAAAATGAACCAATATTACATAGGACAAAAACCAAATTTGGTTTTCAAATGTTTCTGTTTTGATGGATGATAGCTTCTAAAGGAGCAGATGTGAATATGTTGCAATCGTTTTATGGACCAGTAATACTTTTGTAAACATCGGGTTGTACCTTTCTTTTGTCAACACTTGTCAAGCATCTCTCATTTTTGAGCTTATATATTCTTCAGAAAAGGATATGTTTGCTCTGTGCCTAGCACAAAAGGGCTCTTGATTTTAATTGGGCCCTTTGGCTTCAACGGTAATCTAATCTATTAGGGAACAATAGCCTACAAGACTGTTCAGAGTATCAGCAAGGACATTTAAAAATGTCATTAATGTCAGTTAATGTGTATGTATCATATGAAAGGCCATTATTACTATGAAGTTTAAAACAGCAGTAGCAAGATGTTATTAAGCTTATAAAACTTACTTTGCTTTTGTGGGCTAGAATTTTAATAACAGCAAGTTACTAATTTTCAGTCTGAATTCTTCTGATAATATATTGGATAGTAACTTGGTGGAAGTGTGTGGGTGTCTAATGTCACTTCTATTTATCCTTTCCATCACCAGTGACCTGCAAACTCCAAACATATAGTCCTTGAGGGGATTCACATTTCAGAATGAAATTATTCTTGACGTAGGGAATCACAATGCTTTCTCAGACACTTCAGCATTCTTTTGCTGTCATAGTGGTAAAATTTCTGATGGAGTTGAGAATGGTAATAGTCTGCCTGGTTCTTACTGTAAAGAAGAGAAAGTCAGCAAACATTGGTTTCCTTAATAGTAATAATCAAATGAGATTATTTTTTATTACTACATCCACTTCCAGTTTAGACATTTAATGTGGCTTTATATAAAAATCAATCGTAATATAAATAAAAAGTATGTAATCACAGTATGTAATCATAAGCTCAGAATGGCCAGGGTGAAACATGTAGCAGGAAACTGAGCAATGAAATAGGTTGTATGTTTTTAGCATCTCTTGCACCACATAATTTCCTTTTTCATGTCCAGAGTAGAGTGGAAGGAAATATTATATCTGTGCAGTTGTCAGATTGCTTACCAAGATTGACCTACATAGATTCTGTAAGGTTTGCATGAGGTCCCTTCTTGCATACTATAGCCATTATCCAGCATGCAGCTGGCAGCTAAGGATGGAGTAAAAAAACCTGGGGAGGCTTGATAGCAGGTGGAGTTGGAGTTGTCATCCACCCTCTGCTCTTTAAGGCTGTGCCTAGTGTTTTAGAAACTGTCATTCAGACAAAGGCAAAATGTTGTCCTTCCTCTGAAATGAGCAGACAAATGCAGTGCTGTTAGGATCTCATTCTGTGTGTTCTGTTCCTTCTTTAGTTACAGGAAATCTCTAAGATCATAGGCACTGAGATGAAAAATTCAATTTGAGATGGGCAGCACAGGATTCATAAGGACCAGAAAAAGGAAGCAAATATATATTAATTAAAAGCTAATGATAATAAATAAGGAATAATGGTAAAATTATTGTCTATAAATAGCAGTTAATCAAATATTGTTGCATATGCATATGTCATTCTGTGTCCTTACTGTCACAAGCTGTCGATTCTATGACTGTGTCCCTTTTTTAAGGTCTATTCTACATTAAAATACTCTCAGTATTGTTTAATACATAGCCCCCTGGGCTATGCAAAGCAGTTAGCTCAGGCTAAAACATGCTCACCTTAACGAAAAATCTGCAGATCTTCCAACAACCTTCTTGTCATTTTTCCAGGTGGGTAAATAAGTTCTCATATTGCTGACTTAATTTACCAGGTGAGGCATGTGAACACTGCAGTGCTAAAGACCATGGGGTGTCACCATGGCACAGAAACAGTGAGGTTATAATTATTCTTGCAGGGACTTAAAATGCGGAATCTGTTACCAGGCTAGGCAGATCCTGGGACTCAGATGAAGGCATACTCCATGGTGCAGACATCATTCTACTCTAACCAGTGTGATCACACAGGGCTGAATTTCCTCATAGTTGGTGGGCTTATTCCATTTCCTTTTTTAGTGATCTTGGTTTTGTATCTCCTGGTATGCTATCCTTAATCCTTAGGAGAGTTTTTCCTCCAACTTCCTTTCCAAGTTTTACTCACATCTCTGCTCTCAAATCCCCCTTGAAGCACAGCTTGTCCAGGGATTATGTCTTCTTGTGAGAACTCCCTTTGAGCTCTCTTTTTCAGTAGCTAATATTCTGTTTCTGTTTTAAAGCATTGCCTTTTTTTTTTCCAACCTTTGACTATTCTCTTTTGTAAGGAGAAAATGTAATTAGTTGGAGAACACAATGTAAATAAGTGGTACTATAGATAAGCCTGGATTTACGAGAAAGATCAGCTACTTGTCTGCACTTCTAGGTGATGTGATACCACATGATTGTGCAGCCCTTATTTCCTCCCCTCTACTCCTTATTTTATTTTCAATTTTATGTGACAGTGCCCAATGTCAGCATAACTGCTTTTCTGTGATAGTTGTGAATCGTTCTGTGATAGCTTGTGGAGTTACTGTACCTGTTCAATAGGAAGAAACTTCCAGACTAAGATAGACCTGTTCAGTGACAGCAAGCTAATACAAGAAAGACCAAATTTATGGCTAGGCACCTGTTTTCTGGTTTTAAAGGGGCACTGTCTTGTGCAATGTAGCTCATCTCAGTACCTGATTTATTTCAACTAGCTTAATGAGGAATGTCGTGTGAAGAATAATACCATACTTCTTGTCCTTGTTTTGTTAAATGCACCACCTGGTGGCATATTCAGAAGTCATGGAAATTTGGTGATAAGGAATTGGCTGCTTTTTTCTCCTCAGTACTCTAGATAAAGCAGCTGTGAGCAGAGGAATGTTATTTCTAATGCAGGAAATGAAGAAGGATTTTGTCTTCATGATAAGCTAGCATAAAAGGATTGAAATGTTATCCAGCTAGAAGTTGAGGCAGAACTCATAACTACAGTATCTGAATATCTATTTAACAATGAAGCTTGTCTTGAAAATGGAAGATCCTCTTATAGTGATTTACAAGGTAGTAAATGAGTTGTTTCTTGCTAAAATCAGAGCCCAATGTTATAAGTCTGCGCATACCTCAGCACAACAGGCTAGCTTGGATATTGCAGTTCTCTTATATTCACAGCTGTGTTCCTGTTGGTACAATATTAACTCTAAGAGTAAATTACTGAAAGTGTTAACTCTCAGAAAAAAAAATCACTAAAAATGCCATTGCGTGAGGTAGCTCATTGTTTAGCATGCTCCAAGGTAATCTACATGGAAGTTAAAACAGAATGGTGAACTAGGCTATGAAGGTTAACTTCCCAGGCAGATTGACCTTTAGGAGACCTAAAGCATTCCCCATCCTTTCTATCATGGTCTGAAATTCATCCAGTGTGTTTTCTGATACAGTCAGCTTCCTCAGGATTTGTTCCTTAACCTCAAATTTAAAGAAATATAAAAGAGGTGATCATTAATTATCTTACTTGTAGAAATAGCTCTAACCATTAAAAGGTTTGGTGTCATATCCTCATATTTAATTCATAAGAATCTAACATACTTTTCAGAAAGTTGTATGTCACTAAGACTTATTCAACATTGTTTACAAACAAGGGGTTTATATCCTCAGAGATAAGCATCATCCTTTCAAGCTGATGTTTCAGACATCACATTAATAGGATTAATGATAAAAGGTATTAATTTTATGCATATTAAGGACATTGTAATTGTTGCCTTCTTTTACATAAATACATGTCACCATGATGGTTGCGAAGCCTGAGTAGCAGGAAAGAGAAATGAGCTCTGTCCAATCTATTAGGGCTCATCTGAGCAATTAGATTTTTTTAAAAAAGTATTCTCTCAGGTTCAGCTTCTGTTTTCATTCATAAAGAGAGGGAAAACAGAAGAAACCTTCAGAGTACTGTTTTGTGTCTTAAGGATATGAGTGACAGCCCATCTTTTGCTATGATTATTTAGGGGGATTACATGAGATATTTCCAAACATTCAGCGGAAGCTCTTACACCACAGGCCTGACATTAGTCATAGAGTTTTTGACTCTGAAACAGAGAACCAGTGACTTCCAGGCAAGTGCAGTATTTCAGCTCACACAGGATGGTCCAAGTGTGGAATGACAGCAAGACTAAATGCCATAATCTCCCGAACACCTACTTTTCTTAATGGGGTATTGAAAGGAGCAATTACTGCATGATACTTGCCTAGAAGAGGAAAAAATGCCGTATGTGCCAAGTTTGATATTTCTCATGATTGGAATTTTCTTGTCAAAAATACTCCTTTAGCACCTTATGTTGTGGCTTACAGAAGTTAATGTATTTCTCCTGCCTGTATTAGAAAAAATGATGGTGTTCCTTTACTTTGGGACTGATATTGGATGATAGTGTATATAGATCAAGTCTAGTGAGTTCTTTAGAGGCAGTGTAACAAAGGGTACGGTCACAGGGATGCTGGATGGCATCACTGATTAGCACTGACAATTTTTAAGGCACAAAAGACAGTGCTGTTCAAGGCTAATAGAGGATCCTTACAGGAAAGAAATAAAATGGAGAGAAGAAACCCAGTATATTTTCGGATGCCTATAACAAATGCAATTAAGCCCCTAGAGACTGCTTTTTTTTTGTCAGCAGAGTTCATACCAACTGCCAATATGTCCTGTGAATGATTTTCTATTTTGCACACCGAAGTCTGTGAACCAGAGGTGTCCTTTTAATATTTATACAGAGATGAGTTCATTGTTTCCAAGGCAATTTCCTCTAAATCTCTGTTCAGTCTTCAGGGCTATTCCCTGTAGGATGCTTGGAAAATCCTAAAAGCAAGTCTAATTTCTTAGTACCAGACATTTTTTCATGGGGAAAATCTGTCCTGCTTTAAGAAAAGATTTAATGCCCTCCTTTAGGGGTGTACAATTAAAAAAATAAAAAAAAACAAAAAAGAAGGGAGATGGATTAGGAATACGGAAGTAGTTCGTTGAAATTTCTCAAGATAGAGAGAAGCAATGTATTTTCACAGAATTAAATTAGAGAGGTGGTACATTTGGAAGAGAAATGAACCATTCTGGATGAGGAGATAGAGAATTGGCAATCTGCCTGCTGAAGGACAAATAAATAAATAAATAATGTATGAACATTAAAAAAATCCCTCTTGATTTGGGGCTAGTATTATATTGCTCTTGAAAAGCTAATAGAATAACTATCCTGGGAAGAGCACCAAGAAAGAAAGTATTGGCAAGTAGCCAGTTGACTAACACATGTAATGTTTGTAGTGTTTGTGATGAAAGACTGAAACTATCTTTTGGGCATTCATCCTAAAGCAGCTGTTACCTTGACAACTGCAGGTAATGGATGGTTGTAGTGTTCATCTCTCCAGATTCACTTTTAACTACTAATAAAAAATTAGCACAGCTTGTCTTTTAAATGGCTTCATGTGGCTTCCCAAAGATTTGGTGCTCAAGTGATTAATCTGTTTCTGTGAGTGGCAATTTTGCAAATACAAGTGAATTTGGGGAACCTGCCACAAAGCAGAGACAAACAGTTATATATTAGGTCTTCTAACTTTGTGGCTGCCTTAGTGGGAAAATCTTCATATTAGGGAAGTAAAGCACAGTCCATTTCTATACTGTACTTTAAATGCAGGTCCTCAGCTGTGTCTGGGCCCAGACTCACCTTATGTCATATTATCTGAACAGCGGCAGACTGCTGGTAAGCTCACCAGCATTGACAGTCTCGTACCTTTCTCTCTGTGCTATGGATGCATTCTGGCCATGCCTGTCTGGTCGGGTATTTCATTGCATCCTCCATCCTGCATGATGGTAATGTCACATGGCATGCTGGCTAGGGTCCCTGATGGAAGAAGGCAACCTCAGAAAGCAGTGCAGCAGAAGATATATCTTGCAGCATAGTCATGTGAACAATGCACCAAGAAGTATGTCATATTTTAAATTGTTCTGAGTAGTGACTCTCTCAATAACCTTCTTTTACTAGGCTGGCTATTCTAATTCAGCATGGTCTGGCTGGTGAACTGCTGCTTTGCCCTCAAAAGAGATAGAGAATGGCCATTTTGGCATTTCATGCTACCCTAACAGCTGACTGCTTTCTCCTCTTCCTACTCAAAGCCCAGCAGTTAGTATACAAGCCTGTGCATGTTTCTGACCCCACTTGTGTGGATGTGCATCCTCACTCTGACCTGGATAACGCCTTTGTGCACAGTGAAAGGAGTCTCTAACTGGAATTTGAGCCATCCATGTATGACATACTAATCAAGTTAAAATGGCTGTACCTTAGAAATGTTCTTGGTTGTGCTTAATGATGCCAGTGTTAAAGTAAATATAATATTAAGGCTTCAAATTTTCTGTGTCTAAACTGATCCTTGAAGCTGTCCTCAGTGCTCAAGATTGGATTGCTGGGGAATTCATCAAGACTAGCAAGACAACAATTTCCCACTCATGTTGCAGACTAGTATTTTCAGATATGCTGAAGTTTATAGTCAGTATATCGGCCCCTAAAAAGAATTGGGCTTTCAAAGATCCTCAGGATTTGCATGTGTTTTGTCAGTACATTTGTTTACTGTGAAAGCAAAGGAAGCTTAACAATAGAGGTTGGGTTTTGATAATGAGCTCATGAAGACAAGTTATACAAATATCCTTCTGGGCCTTTTAGTAGATTTTCCTTTATGGAAAATATTTGTTGAATCATATACTTAGTTCTATCACACTCTGATACGTATTTTGATGTTTATCTTCTCTAGCACAGAGGCATTATATTTTCAGCTGATGTACACCCAGTTACTTAGCAATAGAATTTAATGTCTTCTATATTAATAGCATTGTTGAAAAGTGCGAACAGTCCTTTGACAGAGCTATTAAGTCAGCCCTGAGAGCTACTGCTATTTTTATACATGAGAGATAAACAGAGAAAAGTTTAATATTGATACTGAGAATTTTATTCTGATCCGTAGCACCTTATCTCTGGCTGCTGTGATATATGGCATAGCCTCAGGGTATGAGCTCTACAGAGCTGTTCTCAGAAAATTGTGTAACCACTTGCTCAATTCCGGTAATTCTGGCTTTTGTCCAGGATATATTAGCTTCTTAGGGTTTTGTGCATTTTGTGTGTGTGTGTGCAGGTTTTAAATTTTTGTTGTAGAAAAACTTATGCAATTCCCCTCTTTTTACCAACACAAGAAAAATATTCAAGGTGCAGCCTTGAGATTATTAAAAAGCCACAAGCCTTATTCTTGGCAGTGAAACAAAATTATCTATCTAAATACTACTGACATATTCATCAGTTTGATTTGTTCTCAGAGACTTTGTACAGCGGCAGAAAGGCTTCAATATTCTTTGCCTATGTAATACTGCAGCTGTTACTGGTTAGGAGAACCCAACACAGAGGATTATACAAAATGACCAACCAAAAATTCAGCAATATTTCAAAAGCACCCTCAAGAGAATCACCAGGGAAGCTGCTTCTCTTTCTGCCTTTCTCCTTCACTCTGGGGATCATCTACCTGCCATCATCAAGAACTTTATCTGGCCTTCCAGGTCAACTAGAGAGAGATCTGATGTGTTTTCTTACCAATAGATTGGAGATTCTGATCAGTTGGGTGATGTCAACATCTATGGGGCCTGAATAAAGAAAACCTGGACATATATTGAATGCCAGTTTGAAGGAAAGTGGGATGGCAAACAGGAAGGCTTATCCTGTGTCATAGCAGGTACTGACAAGCTTAATACAGTTAGGAATATATACAGATAGAGATATTACATCACATCATTTGAAGAGATCTTCCTGTGCACTACAGTACAGTAGAATCTGTGTAAAACTTCTAGCAATTTCTTTTGCAAGAAAAAATATTGGGGAATTGGTTACAGTATTTCCACTGATCTTAACTCAAGATGGAAATAAAGAGAATTAGCATTACTTACTCTGTCAGGTCAGAGCAGAAGGCTCTTCGGCACTCTAGTGAGAGCAGTTTGGTTGCCAGGAGACAATAAGTTAATTTTGGAAGGTAATGCCCTCCAAGCAAGTAATGCCATCGTACTAGATCAGGGTAAAATCTAATGTTCTATGGCCACAAGCTTGCCTTTTAAAAGGACTTACCTCTCTACCCTGCTGAGAATAAACAAAGTGTGCTTCTGCATTGTCTATTGCTGGCAGAATAAAATCCTGAACAGTGAAATGTCTGGGTGCTGTTAAATGCTCAGCATAAAAACAATACTCCAGCAGGCTCATCTAGGTTAGACCATCTGCTAACTATGCTGGTACATATGTCAAATGACAGATTGCCAAAACTATTTTTCATGACCTTGAAATAAGAGGGAGACCATTGAAACATTACAAGGACAAATTCAAGACAAGTCTTCAGCTGTGTGACATTAATTTCACAATATGGGACATGGCAGCTAAAGGCTTTTGGGACACTAAATGTTTACTGATGCTGTTCAAGTCTATAAACAAAACTACTGACACCTTGGAATGCAAATGGCAGCAGAACAATGTAAAAGTAGGAAACACAAGAAGCTGCACCTCTGACACCAGTGCCAATTAGTGCAATGCAGAAAGCATTTCTCTTCAGACTAGCTGCAAATCTGAATCCGTGTATATTCAAATTCAAAGCTGTTAAGAGTTATGGAGAACACACAGAAGATAAGAGTTTGAAATAGGAACCACTCATTAAATCATTTGAGCTTTTCTGAATGGAGATGGGATACATAAATTACAGGGGTTGTTCTGAACAGGAAATCTGTCACTCATTGAAGAATTTGGGAAAATGGGTAAACAGGTACATGGACAGCTGTGGTCAGCACACGGTCATCTCTGGTGTTGAATGATTTTGATATATTGAATATATTGATATTCTATGCTTAAAAATGCATAGAAAATATCTTGTAGGATGTATGTACTAATTTATCTATTTCTAGAGCTATTATATACCCTCTTATCTATTTCTAAGGATGAATAGGAAAATGACAGGACTTTATGGTAGCCCTGAAAATGAACAAAATTGCTTGTATGTGCATGTGTTTCTTTTCTTTAATCTACTCTATTTTCATTCTGGACTGGTATGCAAATTGCTAGTAGAGGAAGGGAGATCTAGAGAAGATATAAGGCACTGCTTTTTTATAAATATTGTGCTTTTCATCTGAAAGTTCACCAAAGATAGGAAGTACTCTCATGCAGATTTTACAGATGGGGAAACTGAGGCACAGACCATTTACTCTGAGCTGACAAGTCACCTAGCATGCAAGCAGCTGACTAATGCAGCTGCTTTTCTAGAGTATCAATCCAGCGTTCCTATCGATATTTTCCCCTGATGTGGAAGGATTTCTGAAGAAAGCATGTTCCCAGCCCTAAAAAAGCCTCAGAGCGTAGCACATAGGCAAGGAATCTAGAACAGTTTGCTCTATAAGAGTAGGGAATCATACAGCTTCTATTCAGCATTTGGGATAACCTTGAAAAATAATTTGCTCTGCTAAACCCCATTTTTACGCAAACAAAGACAACTGCAAGAGTATAAGTGCTTCTGAAACTAACTTTTGAAGAGGCTATTGGTGTCATGGTTTAACCCCAGCTGGCAACTAAGCCCCACACAGCCACTCACTCCCTCCCTCCTGGTGGGATCGGGGAGAGAATCAGAAGAGTAAAAATGAGAGAAATCGTGGGTTGAGATACAGACAGTTTAATAGGTAAAGCAAAAGCCATGCACACAAGCAAAGCAAACCAAGGCATTCATTCACTCCTTCCCATGGGCAGGCAGGTGCTCAGCCATCTCCAGGAAAGCAGGGCTCCATCATGCGTAACAGTTACTTGGGAAGACAAACGCCATCACTCTGAATGTCCCCTCCTTCCTTCTTGTTCCCCCAGCTTTATATACTGAGCATGACACCATATGGTGTGGAATATCCCTTTGGTCAGTTGGGGGCAGCTTTCCCGCCTGTGTCCCCTCCCAGCTTCTCGTGCACCCCCAGCCCACTCGCTGGTGGGGTGGTGTGAGGAGCAGAAAAGGCCCTGACTCTGTGTAAGCCCTGCTCAGCAGTAACAAAAACATCCCTGTGTTATCAGCACTGTTTCCAGCACAAATCCAGAACTTAGCCCCATACTAGCTACTGTGAAGAAAAGAAATTCTATCCCAGTCAAAACCGGCACAATCAGGAAAGGCAAAAGAAGGATGTCATCAGACACTTGAATGATGGATATCAGGGATTGTTTTTTACTCTTTTTCTATTTGTCTTGCTATGTATTCCATGACACTTCATGGAATCAAGCCTTGCCACCATCATGAGATGTATGGGAGGGGAAGGTCTCTGCTTCCTCTGATATACTTAGCTATGCAGTGCAAAAAGAAGGACATGGAAGAAGAAAAGAACGTGAGGATAATGGGAGCAGAAGATGGTGGCAGGAAAAAAAAAACAAAAGGGTGCTAAATAGAAACTGGAGAAAGGCTTAAAAGGTAAAGAGTAAGAGACAAGGAATGTGGAGAGTAATGGAACAGGGAAAAAGTATCTTTGGAAATGGAAGTACAAGCCCAAATACATTACTTTCCTTAATTACCTACAAGCTTTGTAGAATAGAGACTAACATCCCCTCCTTCTTATCTGCACTCCATAATTTCCATTTTATATATTATTGCTCTTAGCAGAAAACAGCTTGTAATTCAGCCTTACCCCATTTTCTTTAAGCTTGCTAAAAGCCGAGGGCAACAAAATCTAAACTGTAGTCTGTTACAGTGTGACACAGCTGTATAGTTTGAAAAATACCTCTCAGAATATGTCTATTCAAAGCTATTTTGCCCAGTCTTATGAGTCTATCCTGATACATTTTTTTTTTCAAAAGAAAAGTTTTTTGGAACTCATTGGCAGTATATAATGTCAGACTGTCTTTTCAGCCTGATTTATGGGGCGGAAATGGATCCATTGTGACCCGTGAATCAAAACATTATCAGCAGTGACAAACTCGTAAGTCTGTAAATCAGTAGAATGGACTGTAATAAAATTTCCTTGGTCTGAAAAACACTTTTTCTTATTTAATTCCAGCCATTGCTATGTTCTTCTGATGGAAAATTTTGTAGTTTCTAGCAAAAACCAAAACGGAGTAGGACCAATTTCACAGAAAACCAGTGACCTTAGAGGTCATTGGACTAAAAGGGTGTAAACTGGAAAAGCATCTTCATGACATAAAATTCAAAATGCAATGATAGTTGTGGTAGCTATCATTTGCAAATAGGAGTTTTTAGGTTGCCTAACTAAAGGCTAATCACATGAAACAGGAAAACTCAGTAAGGATGGGAGAAACAATGATGGGTGGAGGAACCCTGCTATGCTGATCAGTGGAAACAGAGCATTCTGCATCAGCTAATTCCTAAAGACCATCAAAGGAGAGTGATTTCCCACTGACCTTGGCCTGAAGCCCGTGCAGAGGAATCAATCAAGAACTCACTTCCTAGAAAGCCATGCAAATGGAACAGAGCAATTGCCTAAAAGGGTATGGGACTTGCTGTGGGAATTAGGGGGAGACAATTTAGGGACTAAGTAAAATGTATGTTTTAAGCAATTGTAGGAATGTGTCAAACTTCCTAGGCATTGTTTAGGGGAAGAACCAAAGGCAGGAGAAGGGAATGATCAAGGTGGGGTAGATACAGACAAATGTAAGAAAATAGAGGGAAAATGAGATAAAAGAGTCTAGTCAAGTGGGCAGCTGCTTGGTGGACTTATATGACTGAATCCTGGACTTGATCACCTCAGTCTGTCCTAACTTCTTATTAATCTTATTTCTAACAGTCTCCCATGTGTGTGCACTCTCTGAGCATGAGCACTAGTAAGCTTCAAGTTGGACCAGCCCATGAGTAGGAGGAGGGGTCTGGCTGCCAGCTGCTGGGGTGGGACCGGGAGCCTCTGGGGTCTGTAGGTCCACATGCCAACAACTGGGGGAGACTGGGGCCTGGAGGCCAGCAGATGCACAGTCTGAGTGTCCAGGGCTGGTGTCAGAAGAGACCTGCACTGTGCGTTTATGTGAGTGCTGGTGAACCTCAATCCTGATCAGTTGCAGGGGAGTGACAGCATCAGGCTTCCCATGCTGTTCTTGTCTATGTGGGCACTGTCTGTGCTTATGTGGGTGCTGGTAAGGGTACTCTGCTCTCTGTTGGTCCATGGGGTCAGCCATATGTGTATATTTGTTTCGGCATGTGTATGTGCCTACTGGGTATACATGCTCAGCCTGGGCAGTGACTGGACTTTGGGACATGGAACTTCAGCAGCACCCTCACGTCTATTGGGCTGGGGTAGGAGAAATCCCCTGGATCAAGAAGCTCACCGGATTCAGCTAATCATTTTAATGTATATTCTAAAATATCCATTTTAACTTCAAAATCTTGAAGCCTGAATCTAGTAACTACATTGTCTCTCTTAAAAAAATGATTAAAATTTCCATAAATAATTGACATTTCTTTGCAGGTTATGCCATGTGGCAGCTTTGGGCATTAAGTACTATGCAGTTATTTATGCTTCTATTCTGAGGTGCACCTTTTGTTTCAAACACATTACAATAAATAGGAAAACACTGAATTTGTGTTTTTAATAGATCTGTGATTTTTCAGCTTCTGAATTTTTGAAATGGTGTAACCATGGTGGTTATCCCTGCATGAAAAATAGTAAGTTTGTGATTTTTGTTATTAAACTGCCTTACTCCAGCTGAGGCTTTTAGCCTAAAAATTTCCAGTTCAAGACAAAGATTGCTACAGCTTTGGTAGGATAGATTGATTTGGATAGAAAACAATGAAGTTATTGTAATGATGTCATTCAGTCTGGTCGATAAAACAGTTCATAGGACTATCCTGAATTATTTTCTGTTTGAACTAGTCCATATCCTTGGAGGGGCCGTGTGTGTGTGAAATCCAACTGCAGAGGTGGACTACAACCTACAGAGAATATAATGTGATTACTATCCAGCATTTCTTTATGGTGTGAAGAATCTGAGCATAACCAGTTTTGGGCCTAGACAGATGTATTATTTTACCTCAACCTTCCAACCAGAGTGTTGCAGTATTAGACGTTACAGGGCCTACCAACAAGCATCACTTGGATGCTCTGTTATAATCTTGAATGTACATGTTGTGTAACCACTTGTACAAGAGTTGGAACACCAGAAGGTTTTTAGAAGGCATAAGGAGTCCAATACCCATTACATTCCCAATCAAACTAGAAAGACTTCCTTAACTTCAACTTCAGAGTCTCACCAGCATGAAACTTAAGGGCAAATAATCATTAAATATATAAGCATCTATTGTCCTGGTTCTTCCGGAAGAGAAAGAACTTAGGAGAGGTGGTAGAAGCCACTAAGCTTACATGAAACTCTCATGTTAGAGCAAGGGCTGATGATGGACTTAAAGGCGACTTGCAAAGGATTTTGTTTTGAAATTGAGCTTGTCCCTTTTTAGACAGGGTGCTTTTAAGTTGAGAAAAGGAAATCACACTGTAAATGGTGTTACAAATCGTGCTTTTTTTGAAACAATCTAATCTGAGGTTGCTGGTACAGTCTCTTGGCTAGCTCAGCTATCATCAACTCTCACACTTGAATGGAAGCCCAGAACTTGTAATGCTATAACAAAATACCCGTGATGTTCTGGTGTTAAATGGATGTTAGTGAAGCCTCCCCGTCTCAGTTCTTCAGCTCTTTCCTTTCCACTCTTGTGTCTTCATTATTTTTCCAGCTTCCCTGGTTCTTACAGGCTGAACATGTTTTGTAGTTATGATGGCAAATGCAAACCTCCCGTTGTTTTTTAGTACATTTTATTCAATTTTCATAGCGGTAAATAAACCTCATAAAGCATAATTCCCTCTTCACTTTGAAGTCACTTTAAAGCATCTAAGCATTAGATTTATTTGATCTTCCCTTCCCTTTGGCTGTTACATCCATAGTCATTTTGAGTCTTTTTCTCACTCACTTCTTACAGAACAACAGAAAAAAAGCTGAACATTCACAACATAGTACAATTTATTGTCTTTGATTATTTTAAATTATAAATTCATATATAAAAGCATATTAGTCAAAGACCAAGTTAACTTCGAGTGTAAATGTTCTCTAATTATTATTGGACACTATATTTCTATTCTCTAATTATATTGGAGAGGAATTACTTGCCAAATCCTCTGTGCTGGGCTAAAATCTGTCTCCTTTAAAATCAAAAGAGGTTTACATTTTACTTCAATGCAGGCAGGATCTCATTCATTAATTACCAAAAATTAAATATTTAAAAGTGAGTTTTTCCCTAGGCATCTAGGATGCCTCAAAAACCTGCAATGGAAAGTATATGACAGAAGGAGCTCAAATTATAAAACAAGTTACAGGTATTACTATCTGGAAGCACAAATTTCTCTTCCCCACTCTAATACTGCATGATAATCTAAAACAAAAGAAGAAATTGGACTCTTCCTGTTAGCAAGTGGATTTCTAATGAAAAGCTAACTAAAATAATTAGAAGATATATGTAGAACCTCAAAAATCTAAAGCAACTTTCTCTATTACTAGTATCTGATTCACGCCAACATAGTATGGGACATGAGAGTAGTTTTGCAATGGAAAAGGATAGTTTCAGGAATTTTTGGGCAGCCAAAGTTCCTGGTAGAACAGTAATGAATCCTTGTAGAAGGGATTAGTTCATTATGATCTGCTAGTTTTTAATTCTTTAACTTGTCTGGATTTAAATTTCCACTTGATGGTAATTTTGTTAAAGTATTATCCAATATATTTAAATTAATTTAAAGAATTAGTTGAATCTCTGCCTGTCAGAAGAAAATAAATATCACTAGCTATAATGTTTTAAACAGTGAACCAAGTCTTCCTCATCTAGAATGAAATAATGTTAGATTGTCATTGCTTGTTAATTTCTTTACATTCGTGTGACATAAAAACCTATTAAACAAGAAGATGATAGATAATGTGCAGTGACCCGTTAGCATTACATAGTATGTCTACTATGGCTGTTGTTTTAAGTAGCAATAGTAAAATTAATGAGTTATTTTTGCTCATATTAATGTATTTAAAGCCATTTCTCCCTCTTATCTTCAGTGTCGTACCAATCACAGTTTATCTGAGTAAAAGAATTTAGTCTTTGAAAAGTATGAGTAGAAAATTTAAGAGACAAATCAGTCCATCTCTGGCTTCCACACAAAGTGGAAATGCTTACTGTGCCTCATACTCAGGGCTGGATGTGTGCACTGGAGACACAATTTGCTTTTGCCAGATAATGACCCTTGCAAGCTAAAATAATTTACAGTACTTATTTATATTTGATACAATTTCCAATGTCATTATTCAAAACACATTTAGAAATATTGTTGACCCCACTGTAAGATTTGTACAATTTGAGAGTAATTTGACCCAAATATAAGCTGGTTTATAGATATTTTGTAAGCCTCACAAGTGTTGGGGAAGTCCTGATCCCCAAATTCCAGCCTGGTCAGGGAACCACTAGTTTTATGCCAGCCAAGGATCTACAATAGGAGCGAATGATCCCTCGACTTAAACTGGAATTTATTGCAGTCATTACAGTGTTTGGAATTACACTCTTCACTGAATTTCTGTGAAGTCTTCTCGGAAGTCTATTGAAAATGAACTCATTCCTTAACGTGTTTGCAAAAATGATACTTTATTCTGGGTTATACTTCATGATTTCTGTATTTATAGACATCATCAATATTGAGGGAGAATCATCCTCCCCCTCTACTCCACCCTAGTGAGGCCACAGCTGGAGTACTGTGTCCAGTTCTGGGCCCGCCAGTTCAAGAAAGACAGGGAACTGCTGGAGAGAGTCCAGCGGAGAGCTATGAAGATGATCAGGGGACTGGAGCATCTCCTTTATGAGGAAAGGCTGAGAGACTTGGGTGTGTTCAGCCTGGAGAAGAGAAGACTGAGGGGGGATCTTATCAATGCTTATAAATATCTGAAGGGTGAGTCTCAAGAGGATGGAGCTGGACTCTTTTCAGTGGTGCCCAATGACAGGCCAAGGGGCAATGGGCACAAGCTGGAACACAGGCAGTTCCACCTCAATATGAGAAAAAACTTATTTCCTGTGAGGGTGCCAGAGCAGTGGCACAGGCTGCCCAGGGAGGGTGTGGAGTCTCCTTCCCTGGAGACATTCAAAACCCGCCTGGACGCGTTCCTGTGCCCCCTGCTCTGGGTGTGCCTGCTCAAGCAGGGGGGTTGGACAAGATGATCTCCAGAGGTCCCTTCCAACCCCTACCATTCTGTGATTCTGTGATTTTCACATATGAAAAATAAAAATAGAGAAGCCCTGAGGGTTTCAAGGGTTTATGATTATTATTAAGGATTCTTATGTACATCAGTGAAAATTACTGAGTGATTTTGTTGATTGAGGAACTGAAGACAATTAACATGCTGTCAGCTGCAGTATATGGAAACTAGCATTCAGTGCATAATTCTCTTGACATTTTTTTGTCATGGAACTCCAGGTCTTTTAAAGTGGCAGCAGGTCAGCAACAGCAACATTTATTCATCTACAGCTCAAAACATGTATATGTGTAAATTGTATTAGGTATTACGACAAAGGCAAAATGCCTGTGGATCAGATATATAGTCTTTTTTATTGGAAGGCAAATACTTAATTAACCTCACAGATGGAATAGAAGCAGTGGAAGGTCTTATTCTATCCCCACTGTTCTCAGTGCAGTTCTCTCTGGCTTATAGTGGGATAGGTAGGGATACAGGTGCTGCGTGCACAGAATAAACTCATGGGGATATCAGACGTTAGGCCTTATTTCTTCTCAGTATTTGGGGCCTAAGGGAACCATGGTGGTATAATGAGAACAAAGATCCTAAATGATTTGGAGGTGCTTGAATATCTCCATGCCAGAAGATTTATTTGTTTTTATTAAAGTAGATACAATATGCAATTTAGTTGATAATAGCAACATTGAGCCCTGAAATTAAACAGCTAAGGAAGGGTTATGAGGCAAAAACATTTTGCATGTCTGTAAGCACAGACTTCAAAAACCCCCTCCTCCCTTGAAATCTCTTAAAGATTGCCATCTAAAGGGAATTTTATATAACTGAGTAGAATACTGGGTATTTTCAAAACTTGTGTGGGAGAATCAGTAACTTTACTTCAAAGTAAAGTAAAGTAACTTTAAGATTCTTGTAGTTATAATTATTCTGCAAGAATCACCTTTTTCCTCAGGAAGGCAGCAGTAATCATGATGCACCCTCTAGAAATATATCCAAATGTTTCTCAGTGCATATCGCCTCCAACTCTAGGTCTAATGACTCATTTTCACAATATTTTTACTATCTTCTTGTAATATCACTTCTTTTTTGCAGAACACTGAAGATAACTCATGGAGGAATTGTCCTCCAATCATGCTAACAGCCATTCACACAGCTGCTTAAAAGGATTTTAACAGGAGATGCTTATTCACTAGGATGTCTCATTCAGTAAATTGCGATTTTGCAAAATGTACACATATCAAAATATTCATGCACGTGAGCTGCTTCACTTGAACACTGACTATCATTCAACAGTTAGAGAGCTAAGATCATGACTCTGAAACTTTTGAGTCCTTTAAAGTTGGTCGTTGTTTCTTCAATGTTGGTAGTTATGTCTTCAGGGGATTTGAAGAGAAACAGAGAGTAAATCTAAAGTTTCAAAGTTTAATTCTACTCCTTTCTTAATGCTTTCAGATATAAAAAGCAGCAGTACATTTATCAGGAGTGTAGTGTGACATCTCAGAGAAACAGCAGGAAGGAATCTGCTGCCTCCTGCCCACTTCTTCAATGAAGGTGTTCTGAAGCCTGATACATGATTTCATTTTGATTTGTGAGTTCCCTCACTTTGACTGGGAGGTTTTTCTTGGATCTGTGGGAGGAAACCTGGTACTGTGTGATATACACATTTCTGAGAGAGGCCATAAAAATCTACTATTTGTGTATAGTGAGTCTAGACACAACCTGAAATAGGACCTGAATCCTATAAGGTAGCCCAAGGCCATTTTTTTTTACAACATGCATATGTCAGAAACATGTGACAATAGGGAGTTTGGATTAAATAATGTGTTACAGTTGTCTCTGTTACCCACTGGTGGGATGGCTTGCAGTGTATCTGTGCAAGCGCTTTAGTTGAGATGACTGTCACAGGAGTACAGCTGTTCTGCTTTGGGAGACAGCTCATCTGGAGCAGAACAGATGCTTTGAGTTGGAGCAGAGCCTGAGCTCTGAGGCCCAGCTGGATGATAGATGGCTGCATGCTAGTCAAATGTCTTCTCAAAGCCAGGCATACTGGGAGGTGCAGCACAGAGACACCCAGATGTCTTTGAACGGCCTTAACCTGGCTCCAACTTGGAGTTGTAGTGGAAGTTCAGGGCTGGCCCTTGTAGACCTGCCAACAGAGTGGTCAACAGTGACAGCCCCAAAACTCACAGAGGGACAAGAACAAAGTGGCAGTGGTCCCCATACCCTTGGAGATGACAATCTACTTTTTCTATACTTTGATTTTTAGCTTAGACAGTGATGTGTTACACACAGAACAGGTTTGAAGCAGCACTGTGGCCCCAGTCAGTTCACTGGGAAATATAAAACAGAGAGACACAAATGACTCCGCAGCACTGGCTTTGTGTGTTACTGATGCACATCTCTCCCACATCCTGAGCTCCTGAAGCTGCCTGGGTGATTTCCTATGTAAGTAAGAAGTAAAAGATTATTAAAGAGGCAATAATACTACTGCAGCTGAGGGAAAGGGTTTTCTGGTTATATTGGTTGTGGATCAGGATAGAAGAGAAAGTTTTCTATAAATAAAATATTTTAAAATAAGTGTGTTCATTCCTCTTAAGCACAGTATATTAAGTCTGAGAAAGCAAAGTTGGCTTCTGTGTCCAGCTTGTGTGAGAGATCCTTTCTTCTCATGGATCTACCCACTGAAATCAATGGCATTAGATGCTGTGAAGACTCCATTGCCATTGGGTTTGCTTACATTTTTGGAGATTAGAGAAGATGCAGCTGAGGTACTAGATGAGCACTGAGGCTCTGTAATATGTAGCTGTTATGTGTTTGCCTTGCTGCTTAGCTTCAGCACTGCCAAAGCTTCTGTCAGGACTTCCAATAAACCCATAAGATATGTTATAAAAAACTTTTGTAAGAACCTGTTAGGAATTCCCGGACAACATCCAAAGAGAGAGGAACCATACGATTTCTTAAAATTAAAATAGTGCACAGTGAATAGCATGAAATATTGTGAAAAACACATCTGGAATAGGATCAAGAACTTTACAACACAAACCACAGGCAAACTGAAATCTTTCTTGCTATGACATATTTTCGTGTAAGAATTGAATATAATATGTAAATTTGGTCCTTTATTGTACCTTGAAAAGCAAAGAGCCTGTGTAGTCTCCACTGCTGGCAGGATTCCAGCAGATCCTCAGCTGCCAGAAAACAGGAACTTAGAGTTCATACCTGAGGTATGGTATAGGTATTGAGACCTAGCGCCCTGTAGAGTTCAGTTTTCCACCAGTCAGCTACACTATCCTTGTTACCTCCTGTATTTATAACCATTACTTCTTTGCTCTCTAACTCTCCCAGTTCCAGGGGATTTTTGAGGTATAACATGTTGAGACCCTTTCCCTCAGTTTCAGAAACAACTGCTGCATATACCTCGTAATTGTCGTATTTCTTGTCAAGAAGTTCTTGGGTACCTCTAAAAAAGGCTGTCTTGCTCATTACTTATATGCAAAGGCATAGCATATAGCAGTAAAAATCCTCCGCGCTGCTTCTCTTCTATGAAAAATGCTGTATGTGCAGCAGATAGGCTATCAAGGAAAATTAATCACATCAGGAATTCTGTCTGCTTTGGTTGAGACAGGGCAAAGAAATACTGGTTTCAATGGCAGATGATGTATAAGATATGATTTCGTCTTTTCTTTAAGGACAAGTAAATCTTAGAGTCCCATTAGCCCATCATTTGCAGGCTAATCTCATGAAAAGGTCTAAGGACTATAATTTATTCTGCAGTGAATTACATGTTTATGTTCAAATCTATTGGACATTAAGAAAAAAAAAGCAAAACAATTTGTCAGGAATATCAGTTTCTGGTCAAGACAACTTTGTCACAGTGGTTACAATTCTGTTACTCGCCTCCATGCCAAATCAATCAGAAAAGCTTGAAAAAATAATCAAACACACATTTTAGAAAGATTATTCTTTGTTTGAATTAGCCCACAAGATCCTTTAAATAGCAAATCCCACATTAGGGTTTTTCTAAACTTCTGTTCATGCAGCCCAATTATGTCAGATTTAAATAGGCTACATACAATAGCTTTTTATTTTTTTTAAATACTATCAGACCAGTCAGAACTAGACAATATAATTAGCACTTCTTATTCCCTGGACAGTCCCAGTAAGGCTGTTACTAACTTTGATAACAGCATGGAGAATGACTCATATACACTGGTAGATAATTTTCCATTGTAATTAGGTGCATAATTTCTATCATGAAATAAGGCAGATAATTAATCTCTCTTATTTTATTTAAAATATTTAAATCTTATTAACCCTTTCAGATACTTTTAGAGAAATAATAAAATGAGACTGAAGTGTAAAACTCTAATTGCTGGATATCAATTATAAAAAGATGTATCTTTCAGCAAGTTGCTAAAGTAACCTTTAAGAGGAAGCTTACGTAATGGGCCAGGACAGGAAATTTAGACTACTACTCTAGCAGAGAACAGTGTGAAATCAAGACAGAAGGCAGTGTCCCTTAACAAAGGGACTTGGGCTAAGAATACAGAGGGGTTGGTTCCTTGAGGTAGATGTAGGTGTCATAGTGCTCATCATTGAAAGCCCTGCTTTTTCAGATATTCATCTGTCTCATGACACTAACAGTTTGGCATCTGCCAAAGGTCATCATATGGTGAGATTTAAGGACATAAGGATGGTGAGATTTAAGCACATAAGGATGACATTCATAGAAGATAGGGCATGAATCTGTGATTCTGTGAATCTTGTCCTCAGCTAGCTACTAGAGGTGAATAATGGCTTGTGTCATTTTAGAAAAAATCCTACCTTTCCCTAGGGGTTAGATTTCCAAATTTGAACTGTTTGGCTCTTTATCCACAGATAATTTCCTGGAAAAGTCTAATCCCTTTATTTAAAAAATTCAGCCTCAAATTTAGGGATTCAATAAAGCTGATTTTCAATGCTATCATCTGTCACAGAAAGCCAAAAAAACCCCACTGTGGCTATTGTCTGTAGTGCCCGCTGAGGTTCAGTGCAAATTTACCTAGACTAGGATTTAAGTGAGCTAGCTCAAGTGTTGAATGCAGTCTACCTATGAGTGTGGATCTCTTTGGTAGGTAGATTAAGCCTTGTGTGTTGATCTGCTCAAGATGGTGAATAAAGAGGTTAAATACTGAGGTCAGAGCCATTAGGGACTTGCAAATTGTCATGGTTCAGCCTCAGCTGGCACCTGAACACCACACAGCTCACTCCCCCCCCACCCCTGTGGGATGGGGAAAAGAATTGGACGAGCAAAAGAACTTGTGGGTTGAGATAAGCACAGTTTAATAATTACAATAAAATAATAACAATGATAATAATAATGATAATAATGACAATAATGTTAATATAATAAAATGGAAAAGGAAGGGAAAGGAAAAAAAGGAAAAAAAACCACAGAAACACGAACGATACAACCGCTCACCACCCGCCGACCAACGCTGCGCGTCCCTGAGCCGTGATTGCTTCCTCCTCCCCTGGCCAGCTCCTCCCAGTTCACATACTGGGCATGACGTTACATGGTATGGAATATCCCTTTGGTCAGTTTGAATCTGCTCTCTTGGCTGTGCCCCCTCCCCTCCCAGCTTCTTGTGCACCCAGCAGAGCATGGGAAGCTAGAAATGTCCTTGACTAGTACAAGCGCTACCCAGCAACAGCCCAAAACATCTGTGTGTTATCTCAACATTTTTTTTCCCATGCTAAGTTCAAAGCACAGCACTAGTGAAGCACAGCTAGAGTGAAGAAAATTAACTCTATCCCAGCTAAAACCATGACACAAGTATATTGACAGGCAGACAATGGAAAAACAAATTACTTGGATCCCAAGAGCAATGGCCGTTCCTGAATATGCTACCTTGCATGTTTATGGTAGGAAACAGGGTTCAAAAAAGTAGCCTGAGACTGTATGACAAGAGGTTGTCCCTCAAAAACCACCAGAGGAAAAGGAAATTATAACAGAGCTGTTCTGTCAGACCCTAAAAATAGGCATTTTTATCTGCAGCTACAATTGAAGTTGCTGCTCTTTCCAGAAACATTGCTGAAAACTCCTAGAGAAATGTGGAAACTTGGTAGAAGATAAGAAAACTCACGGTTTCTCTTGTTTCTTTCTTTGTCACTGATGCCTTTATGCTTAGTGAATACAGCTGCCTACAGTGAAATTACTTACGCATCTGTAGATAGCTTTGTAGGTGACATCTTTCTGATTAAACTACTTTGAACAATAATGACCAAAGAATGAGATGTTTCCCCATATTTCTGTTCTTCACAAACAGAAAAAATTGTTGGTTACATTTTTTTCCTTTCCAACAAAAGAATAGAGAAAACTTGCCACATCAACAGTAAGAACAGCAAAGATGGTTCTTTTAGGTCAGGCAGCAGCATCCTTCTTATGGTCAAGGAAAATATCCCACTCTGTCTAGCTGTTATGGTTGTTATATTTTTTTTTTTGAGATAGTTCTTCCTAAGAAGCCTATATATATCACTTCCCCTTCTTTCTTGGCTGGAAGCCTATTTAAGTTTTTCTTACAGAGCAGAGCCAACTTCTGGATCTCTAAAGAGGCCTATTTTACACAGGCAATATTTTAGCTTATCTCAAAGTTCTAAAAGGATTTTTGTTGATCTGCGGGACAAATCTGTCAGGGAAGACAAAGAGTCGCTTCATGTGTTCTTGTAAATGATTTACAAGCCCCAGGTTTTCATGGCATGTTAAAAATTCATATGAACATTACATTTAAAATTTAAGTATCTGAACCAGCTGAAGCACTTCTTCAGGCTTGTAATCAGGCAGATATATAGCACTACACAGCAAGGGAGACCTGGGACTTGTATCTGGATCATCAGATGTATTATGTAGCCAACTCTCATTGACAGTCTAAATTTGGGCCTTGGATAAACACCTTGGTCTCTCCCTTTAATTATTCAAAGACAGAACGTGTCAATAAGATATGTTCACTCTCAAACAGACCGATTTTGCTTAACTTAAGCTAAATTTCTTCAGACAGGCTTGGACTGGTAGCCAGTAACAACTTATTCAACAAGAAAGTGCTACTGAATGTGAGTGGTGAGATAGTGAAACCTGCATTTGCTCTTTGCTATCTTTCTGTGTTTGGAAGAAGTATAAAACAGTAGTCTTGCCCCTGATTGCCTCTTTTAGTCAAATCACATAGCTTTGTTGGGGCTATATTCTTCTTTCTTGACCATAGCCATATAAACATTAAGTGCGTGCTCCAGTTTAGTGTGTTGTATTAGCCTTTTAGCAGACAGTATGAGGCACCTCTGGAAGGCAACTCATCCCACATTTTTTAGAGCGGGACAAACTGCCTTGTGGAGCTGTCTCTCTCTCTTTCTGCTATCCATATGGGAGTCCAGACTGTTAGGTAGGTAAGTATACCTGGTCAGACAGGTAGCTTTATATACCAGGTTAACAGAGATGAATCCATCAGAGACATCCTTTTTTTTTTTTTTTTTGTAAAAAAAAAAAAGAGAAATAAAATAGGGATCTATAAGATCCTACTTTTATATAAAAATATTGGCAAATAAACTGCCAAGGAAAGAGTCTGCTAGTATTCTCTTAAATTCTTAACAAATTAAAATTATTGATAATGGAAGTAAACAGAATGCTCCATTCATCATTTAAAACTTTACCAACATGGTGAATCAAATATCTTTTGATTTGTGCTTATGGGATTTAATTTGCTAAAATCACTTCTCTGAAATTCCTGGAATGAGAAGGCTAATAATCTGAAATGTTTCAATGTTGCCAAAAGGAACAGCTCTTTAAATATTAGGCTTGAGAATTTGTATGGGCTGGAGAAAAACTCAAAGGGCTATATCGCCTTCATTGTATTTAAATTTGAAATTCTAGGGAGAGAATCTTCTAATATAGAGGTGTTATAGTTTTGAAAGAACTGAGATAAAGGAAAATGAAAATATTTACAAATAAAGCCCTCTTAAGAGAGAAAGCAATAACCAATACAAATGTAACACAGTTTATATTTCAGATACTCTCTGCCAGACTTTGTACAAAATATCAAATATTCGAAGATATTTAAATGAATTGTTTACCTGACTCCAGATGGTAAAAGAGTTGCTCCTTGCCATAGAAGTGAGCATAGTCATCACAGTTACGTGCATAAGTAAAAAGGAATACACCCAGTTCTGTAATTGAGTTTTATAGCTCATGACTTGTCCTTGCCTGCATGCTGATTTGAGGCATTTCCTGCTAAGATGGGACTGCTTGTGTAAGAAGAAGCTACAGGTAGATGGAGGTATCAGATATTGCATTTTAGTTCTGAGAGAAGGTGCTCTGGTTGTCACAGGAATGGCAGTTCTCCTCCTCTTGGCTGATGATCTTGTGCTTTTTTGATGTTGTCTTCCTCTCCATGCAGCCTTGTTAACTCTAACAGGAAGCTCGGCTAGATATGAACACTTGCACTTATATTTCCGTTGTGGCAGCAAAGGTAATCAGTGAAGCAGCACAACAGTGGCATGTTACTGACCAAACTGGGACCAGGTGGATAAAACTTCCCTGCAGCTAGAATAAAAATTTGCTAGCTGTGGCTTCCTTTATGAAGATGTTATGAAGGCTACAGTGTTGATTAGAAGGGCCTCTCCATGAGTGAAAATCTTGTCCCTGTCCCTCCTTATCTTTCAATATCCTACAGCAGTGGCAGCCTTGGACTGAGAATGTACAGTCTGCTCCCTGGAGATCAGGGATCTCCTATCAAGATAATGGTCACTAAGAGCAGAGAGTGTTGCATGAAGAAGGTGCCCGCCACCGACCAACAAGTGGTTTGTGTTTTAGACCAATAATATTTTCTCTGAGCAAAGCAAATTCTTTCAAAACTTGCCATCTCTCCTACTCAGAGTAGACAAACAGATAACCATTGCTGAAATATCATTTTTTTCTGCAGAGCCCTGAAAATCCTCAGGAGTAAAACAGAAATAAAATCAAACTCCTGGGGCTTGGAGGAGTAATGCAGGAACCTGTTTCCATTTTCCTGTGTACAGTCATCTTAGAAATATATGTTACCTTCATTGAGACCAGCCAGTCAGTCATATTTGATCTAGGCCTGTACATAGCAGAATGTACGATTTGCATTTACCTTAGGGTGATTCTGTGATCTTGACAACTGTATGTCCTAACTGCACACCAGCACGATTTCTGGAAGGGTTTGTTCACATGTTCTTCTTCCACAAGAGGACAACTTTTTTGCAAGACTCCTGAATAAGGTCACCCATGCTCATGGAAAGGTTTTAGAGAATTTAGGGTATGCTTAAAATGTGTGACACACCATATGTTGCTGCCGTAGTGCTGAATCCAGCATCTACATCCTGGGATAGCACGCCTTTTGGGCTGGAGTGTCCACGAAACTCATCTCCAGTCTCAGCTATGAGGTTGGGGTGCAAGAGTAGAGCAAAATAGACAAGGCAGACATGTGGGACTGCTGGCTGATGCTGTACTCCTTGTAGGCTTGAAAAGTGATTCAGATGCTTAGATGATGAGTACAGGTTGAGTATGTTTAGAACAGAAAAATACAGTGAAATGAACAAGTGAGACATATATACAAAGCAAAAACATTTTATTTGTAACAATACCAAACAGAAACTAGGCAAAATATCATGACTCTTGGAGAAGAGCACTGAAAATTTCTGATGAACATTTGTTTCTAATATTATAAATTAACAAATTATATAAAGCAAACTGTGCAGTAATACAAGTGAACTACTAATGCTGCAGTATAGATGGGTAAAATTATATTAAAACCCAACAAATTACATGCTTCCACAAATATGTAAAGTTAATCTGTGTGTAGCACACCGAGGAAAGCAAGTCAAGTTTCTAGCTGGGCTGCTTGTAAGCCTTTATTAAAGCAACACAAGAATCTCAGTGGGCATCTCACATTTTGCATGTGCAAATTTGCATGTGCAAATTTGCATGTGCAAATTTGGGGACAGACTCTGGTCCTGTGATTCTTACCCCGAATTAACCAAAAAGAACATATGTTTTTTTGGACAGGATAGGAATCATAAATCCAAGCATGCCTATATTTTGCCATCTGATCTGCTTTCTGAATTCCAGCTGAATAGGTCTGAGTAGATGTCATAACTAAAGGGATCTTAGATATTCACTCAAATGAAGATCCTAGGGCTCACTTCAATGTTATAGTATTGACTTCAATGCCATCTGTGACACTGAACTGCTGCACAAGGGCGAGGGTCCTGAACAGTTCCTGCATTGTATTTGCCAGTCTTGTGGGGATGTTTCAGGTGCACAGGCCCCTCTCTGTAGCTGTCTAAACTGAGATATCTTAATCTGTGAGGACATACTTGTAGCTCAGGTTATATAACTAAACATATCTTCAAACAGATGGCTCAGCAGCATCCATTTGTCTGATTTAGGGCGAATTGTATATGTTGTGCAAGTGTAAGTGCAGGGATGTGCTTATCAAGCTCTAAAAATCTGCATTGTGGATGCAGAACTAGTGCACAGCTATGTGACAGGTGGGATTGGTAGTGGTTAAATGGGTAGAAGCAAAACAACTTACTGTGTAAGCATATTCAGAGAAGGTATGAAGATAGTAATGAGGTAGCTGTAAGGATCATGAATGATACATGATCATAATGCTATACAAGCAGAAACATATTTTCTATCTGTACAAAAAAGGAAAGTAGAGCGGGAACATTCTTTTCACCACGCTGTGCTTTTAAGCACGTAGCAATAGCTTTAATCCACCTCCATTTCCGCCTCCTGGTTTTCAACAAACTTACTGTTTTCAATGAGTGAGCCGCTTTCAGAGCTTGTCGTCTCTCGTTAAGGCCATTAGCAATTGACTTAGTCGCTTCCATTGGCTCTGGAAAGAAAAATTTGTCTTATGGCATATCTTACACAGCTTTTGTTTGTGAGGGGTGGGCATGCCTGAGCTGAAGACATATCAGAGAAGCCACTGCCCAGGATAGCAGGGCATGGGATTCTTTTCAGGTAAACGGGACCTAAGTCTACATCTATACTGACAAGGATTAAAAAAAAATAGGGGCTTGGACTCCACCACTGAGCTCCAATTGTCCAAACTGTTTACCTGTTAGCATGCTTCCTGCAATATTCTGGCAGATGCCCATTAGGATTTCACCAGCCAATTCCTGAGCTTGACTCAGAGGACAGCACAGGCTGGGGATTTTTCCTAAGAGGTGGTTCCCTGCTCCCTGTCCCATGCAATAACACTCAGCGTCATGGCCAGGGAGTAGGTGTGCTGTGGCCTTTAGATTCATTGGTTTGAATGCAGCGTAGCATACCTCAGTCCTCTAACTTCCGTGTCCCTCCCTGATACAGATCAGCCATTTCCCTTCAGATCTTTGTTTTAATTCTTGTCAAAACATGGAGTTGCTAACCTAAAGTCTACTAGTGCTCAAGAAGAACATTTTACACATCTTTTTCATTTAAAGATTTTGGAGGGACTATGTTTTAACCACATCTTTCTATTCCTCATGTCAGGTGCTTTTCCTGCCAGTGGTCACTCTCTCAAGGCCCAAAAGCTTCAAGTGAGATCAACAGAGAACTGCTAACTTCTCCTCCCTGCCAGTGGCATTAGTGTAACAACGGTTTGCTTCCAAAGGAGAAATCTGAAAGTCCTCAGAAAGGGAGCTTGGTGGGTAAGTCTAAAATAGTTAACCATTTCAAAGTCTATTAGATTTCTGTTATGTGCTTTGGGTGATCTTACTCGTATTAGGATCTCACTTCAGAGAAACAAGAAAAGTGAAGCTACAGCTTTAGTAAACTAAACAAAGTGCATTTTCAAAATGGGATGTAAAATTCGGAACTATGATTTGTTCTAAAAAGAGAAAAAAAATGTTGACAACAAGGGGAAACCTCTGGTAAAGACCCAGCTGAAATTACAAGGCAACTCCCTTCAAAATCCAGTTAGTTCCATAATTTCCTTTCCCAGTACTAAAATCACCACCTGAGAAAGCTGTAGCCAGCAGGGTAGCAACTCAGTGCTTACTGCCCCCTGCGACTGCAGTGAGTCCCCTGTTAGCATGGGTTTTCTTGGGAGGGGAAGCTGTAGGGGAGCTATTGCCTGTAATGAAGAAGAGAAATTTCTGAGGCCCAGCATACACTGAACTCATCTGCCATCTGAAGAAAGAAAAACATTTTAAAAATGCACACGGTCTTCTTGTAATGGTTCTTGTTCCACTGTGAGTATGGGGAGGCTGTGGACATACCATCTTTCAATACTGTCTACCATCTAGCTGCATGCGGCTACTGCCAGCATGACACATATGCACTGGCGTTTAGTGGTGCGTCATCCATTGCATGGAGGGACTGGTGGGATGCTCACTTATTATATTTCTTTCTGTCCTGTACACCAGACACTGGTTTTAAGCAACATTCAAAACTATTTGTTAACTGTTCTATTTTTACAGAGTTTTGGTCTCACTCAATATACTAAAATCACATGAAAACTGAGCCACATACACCTATTTCCAAACTGTGTGTGTCATGGTCGGCACAGTACATGAAATCGATAGCAGCCATTGTATCTTTCAAGCCCAGTAACTCCTAGCTGTATTTTTTTTTCAAATTCTAACTAGATTTGTAATGCACCTGGTAAATATCTGCCTTTTCAGAAATACAATTTAACCTCTGCCAAAATAAGCATTAAGAATACCACTGCAGGTCAAGTAGTTTACTGTTGGTATGAGCAACAGCATGAGTAACCCATAATTTGAATCTAAAATGAATAATGAGTAGCTGCCATTGTACAATTTAAGACTCTAAGCAAAACAGAAAGGAGTAAGGAAATCCAAGAAAAAGATTCCTGAAAAGGCAAAAGAAAAGAACGTTACAGCCGAGTTGCTTTTCTTGCTTTAGCTGTGACACTGAGGTGGGAGTGCAACTGCGGAGGTGAGTGGAGCCTCAGATAAAGGTTTGGAAAACCTATAAAACCTGATGAGAACAAAGAAGCCCCGAATTGCTGCGGGAACACTTTGGATCTTAAGGAGCTGAGTCTGAATGAAGTATACTAATTCCAGTTTCCCACATCTCCTGGGACAGCTGGTCAAAAGACTGGTAAGACCCTGTTAACAGAGTGCATAGAGTCAAAGTTGGCACCATATGTAGACAAATATTTTCTCTGACAATGTGCACTGTGCTGTTCTAGTCTGTTTTAAGCTGTTTCTGAGTTGAATGCCTAAAGTGGTCTGGGATGGGGATCAGTGTTTAGAAAGCTAAGTTGAGCTATGTCTTTTTAATGGACTTAATGTGAGTTTTGGGACAAATAATTTGATCTCCTGTGGCACAATGATTAACTTAATAGGGTAAGCAAAGTTTATGCTTTCCAAAGAGAAGTAGGAGCATTAAAGGCCTGCAACTTCCTTGACCCAGGAAATGGCAAGGATCTGTGTTTATTGTACAAGGGCACTATTCACTCTCTGTTTGCCCTCTTTTACCTTTACTTGTCTCTAAAGCTGAATTTCAGTTCATACTGTAGACATTCAGTGAAGTGCATTTTTATTATATGCTTAAATTCAGATCAAAATGTCAAAACATTATAGGAAAGTAATCTTTATTCTTAGCCACAGAGAGGAAGTGCATATACTTCAAAAGCCTGTCCTTGTGAAATGTCTGCAGCACTTGTGCAAAGGCAAGAAATTTAAGTGCTATCTGAGTGCTTTGTCCTGCAAGGAGACCGCCATTGAATAATAATTAGTCCTTGTAAGGTAAATAAATGCAGCTCTCCTTCCCTGCATGCCAAACAGGGTCTTAGGATGCTGGGATGCACCTCAGGGTCTGACAATATGCTGCCCTACCATCTATAGTGCATGGATGTCAGCAGTCCTGAAACACTCGTGTTCCCCTGTCTGCAGCACAGTTAGACACAAAATTATGTCACGTTGTTTCTGTTTGGCATCGTTATTTTATTAGCAAACACCCTGTCCCTTCCCTACCACAAAAAACCCCAACAACTGCTTCTGCTACTGAAAGTCGACGTTACAAAACAAGGGAGAGGAAGGTTGATACCAAAATGAAGCTCAGCAAAGAAGCTGAATCAAAAAAAGGTGTTCTCAATCTGACTGATAAAGACAACCATCCCTCTGTGTTCATCTTTCTTCCAAAATTTTGACTCAAATAATTTTTAATTGATTTAAGTCAAAGCTAAAATATATATATATGAAGTACAGCTTCCAGGTGTACAGATTTTACCCATCCTTACAGTAACTTGGCAACAATTTCAGCTGATATAATTGATGTATTTTGTCTACCTGTGGATTTGGGGTTTGGAGTTGTACTTTCTGGAGAATAGTCAGTGGGTCTGCTTGGGTAAGATAGGATATAGATTAAGTAAGGATGGCAGAACTGGCACCTTAAGGAGTCCTGCTTTTTAATGTAAATTTCTTGGATCTATTGTTGCATTTCATAATAATATATTTTCATTTTGTAATAATTATTTTTCAATTAAATTTTCTGCAACACCATTACAGCAGTATCTCACTTTAGTCTCTGATAGTGAAACATGAAAGGAATTTCACTCTCTTGTGGTCAGTTCTGCTTCCTTTACCTCTTGCAGCAACTATATTGAAAGCACAAAGACTCATACTAGTGAGGTGAATATGACTTGTCCTATAAAGCTTGTTTATAATACTTATGTATTAAATAATAGTGCTTAGCACTTATGCAACTTAATGCCTTATAATCTTCAAAGTACTTTACGAATCTTAACTAGTTAATCCCCACAGCAGCTCTGTGTGGTAGCTTATGAAGGCCACACATTAAAAATCTCCCACAATATAAGCTTGCCTGCATATTAAGCCCATGTGAAAAAATATCTGCACAGTTATGTCCTTGAAGTCATGAGTGTTTAATTTTACTGGACTGTAACATGCCCTGCCTTCAATAAATTAGGTCTGCTTTCTTATCCTATTCAAGGCAAAACCATTATACCCTGCAGCATGGCTCAGCACAGAGTATTATCACAATTTTGAGGATATCTTTATTATTAACGCTCCTGGAAGCAAATAAGAAACTGAGAATTGTATTTTTATTTAAGAAATCAAGTTTCTAGTGCCAGTGATTGCAGAGAAAATGTATGGGAAAGGGTCAGGAACTCTCTAAATTTAGACTGAAGCACTCAGGAGAGTAACTACCATTTTTAACCACTTCTTTTGAAAATGTGAATTTTATGATATTGAGATTGACTAGCAAACAAAATATGCTTATACTTAGTTTCACTGGGAAACTTAAGCCTTCAGAGACCCCACTTCATTTAGGAAAGAGTATGCTTTTCTAGCTCAAATTTTCTTTAAAATTTTGTGTGCCAGAAGAAAATAATATTGAATAGTTATTGCTTTGGCCTCTTTCAGGTCTAAAATTTCCCATTAAGTGGAAATACTGTTTTTAGTCCACTGTAATAATGCTAACTTACTGATAATGTCACAAAAACCGCTGGTTCCAATTTTTGTTAGTTCTGCTGGAAAACTTTTTCAAGGAACATTACAGTTTGAAGGTAACATTATAATTCTATGCGAAGACCAAATTCACCAACCAAAGATGTAATTTATTAGCTCATGATTACATCTCAAGCATCTCCATAGAAAATAATCCTCTGAAAAGTGTTTCTTCTTTCTAATACTTAGGCGCAGAGAGGAAACAATGGCTTTGACTGATGAGGCCTTCTTCCGAGAGAAGCAGATAGAAAGCAGAGTTTTTGTCACAAATTTTTTTAAAAAATAATTAATTTTCCAGAATGTCTACTGAGACAGTGCAGCACTATTTATAAATACAGTATGATCCTTCCCCTCCAAGATTTCAGGCAACTTAATGCCTTCTTTTTGCTTTCATCTGCAACTGTCTCTCTCTGTAAAGCTTGTAGTTTGAGAGCTGATCCTTTGCAAAAAGGAAGCTCTATGATGTCATGAAGACCGACATCAATTCCTTATTTGCCTTCTGCCTCAACCTGCAAACTTTTGTTTCCTTGTTTTTCACTCTCTTTCCTCCTGTCTTTGTTTTCCTTCCTTTTCTTTTCATTTTTTTCTTACCTTTGGAGAAAAGTCACAAGTAACTTTTGAAGGCATAATTAGCAACCTCTGTGACCCTATGGTAAAACCCTTTACCTGATTCACTACTAAAGTGCTTATCTAAGGGTAAGAATTTCAGACAGACCAGGGAGAGAGAAATTTCCACATGAGAGATGATAAGGGATGAAAAGAGAGCCTAGAAAGTAACAGAATAAATGGATGGGAAGACAGGAGGAGGCGTGATTAGCCAGTCTCACATGCCTGCCACTACGTAATTTCAAATGTTCCAAATGGAGCCTGGTATTCTGCAGACAAGCTTGGAATTAAGTACAGTGTTGCAATGCACATGGACAAGAGGTCTGAATTAACGTTTTGTGGGTAGCCTTCTGGCTTTCCCAACCTTTGGCCACTTAATTAAATTAAAGGACGTAAATCCTTTTTAATATAGAAAAAATTGATCTCGATGAGGTCTTTTAATTGTTTAGGGAGGAAGGCTTGTTAAGGACTGCAATTTATTATGTAACTGTAGATACATAGTACTTCAAAGGAAAAAGTATTCTATTTTTACTCTGCTTAAATTTGTATACTGTGCTGAGACGTTAATACCTGTAGTTTTTTTCCTAGAGTGCATTAAGCAACATGACTAACATTTAATTCAGATTCATCAGAAGCAGAAAGTCTGCCAGAGAATCTATAGGACCAGTAGATAATCATGGTTTTGAAGAGCGTCCAGAAAAAAATTAGGTTGTAAGGGGAAAGGCTGCGTGAATTCACCACGGGAGAGTTTTAAGAGAGTCTACATCAGAATCTTTTTCAAGGAAGGTTAAATTTGAGGCAATTGTTTCAAACTGAAGAGCTTTGACAAGTCAATAATTATGTCAACAAATAATATGGACCGGATGGTATTCACACTTGAGGAATTTTTAGGAAACTCAGGTACGAAGTAACTGCAGGTGCTGAGCTATGAACCGTTATGTGTAGCCTTTTTGCTGAAAACAGCTTGGTACCCAAAGGCAGAATGAGGCAAATATGATGACACCTTGCAGAAAAGATCTCTGAGAGAACCTGGGAACTAGGGACCCTAATTTTTTGGCACCAGTCAATTTAGCTGACACTACATTACAGAATTAAATTAGCAGACGTATGTGGAAGTAAGGAATAACAGGGACAAGTCAACGCAATGTTTGTAAAGGGCAGCCATGTCTTATAGATCAGTCAAAGCTCTTTGAAGGAGTTAAGAGGGATAATTATGATTTAGCCAGCAGCCCTGCCTGTTGAATGCCTTGACAATAAAGACCAAGAGCTTCATTGTTACTCCATGACTTTGGTATATTTAATAGAATATTAGGTTCATATGTCTTCAGTGTAGTTTTTCTAGTCTTCCTGTGTCACTGTTGGTTTTTTCTTTTTTGTTTTTAGTTCAGGTGGGATTGTCAAAATAAGGGGAATGCATGTTCCTGAGTAATTTTGGCAGTTTTGAAAATCCCATCAATACACAGTCATGTTCCCACTAGTTCCCCATAATCCTGTCTCCAGGTGCCTTCAAAGTTGATTTGAGCAAAAGGCTACCCGTAAAAGTAAATAGTTCAGTACCTTCAGTACTTTGTGCTGTGTCGAGTTCCCTGCCTGTCATACTGGCTTGTATTGTTTCATTGCATTCTTCTCTATCTGTAATCTGTTATACATAATTTATAAGGTCTTGGGACAAGACTATCTCTTTAGCTTGTGTTTATAGTGCTAATAGTATCGAGGTCTTGGCGCATGGCTGGGGTTCTGTGTACTTGTGTAATAAACACCTATAAATATGTGAAAGTAGAGAAACAGTTTGCCATTTTTAGACTGCTTTAACAGGAATTGGGGCTGGAAGGTAGCGGGGGGGGAATTACACACCCTCCACGCTCCCGGGATGGGCAGCCTTGCAGGCTGCACCTAGTCGCAAAGGTTAGCTTTGAGCTTAACCTTTAAATGAGCAAGGGCTAATCCTCCTTGGCCGCTTTTCTCACCAGCAGAGACAGCACGGCTCCCATCAACCTCCGTTTAGGGGAGCTCGGGGACCCTGCTGCTCCCCCCTCCCCCAGCGCGCATACACCCCCTTTGACGGAGCATCCCATCATCTCCATCAGCACCACCCTCCTCATCTTCTCGCAGAAGACGCCCAAAGGATGAGACAAGACCGCAAGGAGAAGAGTTAACAGGGGAATTGATAACCCGGCCCTTTTTTCCCCGCCTCCTCCTCCTGCCTGAGGGGAAAAGGGGGGGGGATCGGGACCCGCCGACCGGGGGGTGGCCCCGGGCGAGGAAGCGAGGGGAGGGCGAGGGGAGCCCTCCCCTCGCCTCCTCGCCCGGGGCCACCCCCGCGGCCCGGCCCGGCCAAGCACCGCCTCCGCGGCGGGATGCAGCCGCCGCCTCCCCGCGGGTGCAGGTAAGGAGCGGGGCGGAGGGGAGAGGGGTGGAAGGTGGCCGGGCTATGAAGGGGGGGAGGGATGCAGAGGGCATCCCCCCTCCTCCTTCCGCCCCAGGTTGGCCTTGGGGGGGGGGGGGGGGGGAGGGGGAGGGGGGAGGAGGGAAGAAACCCTAAAACCACCCCCCAAAAAAGCGGCGCTGAGAGCTGGCCTCGGTGGATTTTTTGCAAATTGAGATGATCCTCTTAAAAACGCTGCACGCCGAGCCGGGAGTCGCCCCTGGGGCGCTGACCCACCCCGGGACGGAAGGATTTCTAGATTTAACTAATTTTTTTTACCCCCCCGCCCCCCTCCCCATCTCAACTGAGCGGAGCCGCGGCTTGCAGACCTGGGCAGTGGCGCGGATGCTGGCGCTGAATTTGGCGTAGCAGTTGGGAAGGGGAGCTTTTAAGAGGCGTGGGGGGAATTTGCAGCAGAAATCATAAGTTTCTCTGTGGTCGCCTGATTAATTAAAAATGAAGTACATGCTGTGTATTGCCAAAGAGTCCTAAGCAATGATCTGGAGCAATCCTAAGCCATACTAGTTAATATTTTTTTTCCTTCCTTAGAAAATTCGAAATACCTAAGTATTGCCTTTGTAAATCCATATAGAGCCCTCAGCGTTGCAGAGTGTTCACTGCTTAATGAATATTTGTAAAGGGATTTTCATTCCCACTGAATGTCAGTGGGAGCAGCCAGAGCTCAGGGAGTCGGGTCACCCGCTCCTTTTCTTTTGCAAAGAAGGAGCGGAATTACTCCAGCAGCACTGCTGTGTTGATGTAGTGCACAGGATGACATTCCCTGCTGATATAGTTGTTCAGGTGAAGTGTGCTTCTGGAGTTTATGATTTTGAGCATGCAACTCGAGAAACAGATAAGAAAAACATGCAGCAGTCTCTCCATGAGCAACAGAAAAGGTCCTCTCAGGACTTTTTAAATACCCCATAATGGGCCCCAGGGGGGTTGGGTTTCATTTCTGTAATTTGTTGTCAGTCTAGTATATCAATACATTTATTTCAGTTATATATGCTACTTATAGAGCATCTTTTTGAACCAGTGCATTTTTATTTACTGTTTTCCTTCTCTCATTGTGTTTTTGTAATGGATTGCATGCTGACGTATTTCAGTGGTGCTGCTATTGTTTAACTTACGGAGATGTGCATCTTGGGCGAATTAGATACGTGTAGGTAACTGTGGCTGCGCATTTTAATATTACCCCTGGCACGGAGATCTTCAAAGGCATAAAACATTTTCAGACATACATATAATGCTAAACTGAACTTGGTGAGAAGCAAAAATACAAGTAATTTCTTAACTTTCTACATTTTCTAAGGTAAATGATCACTAATCCATAATTTATGTTATAAATAATCCATAATCCATAAATTATAAAGCCAATTCAGAGTTTGAAATCAGCCCTGCATCAAGGAACAGATGATACAGACTTCCCATGCAAGCACTCAGATGTGCAGGTATTCTGCCATCCATTCTGGGTGGATGAAGCAGAATATGGGACGGCACAACCAGCGTAAGGCTCTGCTCTGCAAAAGGTTATGTGCAAATTCCTGCCTTTAGTTATTATTAATAGGCTACCTGAGGCCAGTAAAATGATTTACAGTGCATAAGGTTAAGTAGTAGTACCAGGATCTTTGTAGTACCAGGATCTACACGGGCATGTTTATAGGTAATAATAGATATGGAATAATCCTGTGTGGCAGAAAACCATGGCTTAAGGGCTGCACAGCTCCTTAATTTGTAAAGATTAAAGAGATTGAAAAAATACTTTGGAATTTTATACACATATGAAGCAATTTTTAAATAGTTTTTAAATAGGTTTAATTTTAATAGGTTTTAAGTGAAAAATGATTTTTTGTTTGAAAGTGCTTACAGTAAAGACACTGGTTCTTCAAAAGTTATTTATGTACCTTCAAAAATAGAGATAGAAATATCAGCTGAACTACTGGGAGAAAGGAAGTCTGACTATTGAAAAATAAAATAAATATTTGTGTCATAGCCAGGTTTTATGTAATTGATTAAAACTCATGTGAGACAGAGTCCTGCCTGATTTTTTTTTCTCAGAAAAGTTTAGACTTAACACAGTTGGATCAAAGGCACTATATATTTTGGTTTGTGTTTTGCTGTTGAAAAAAGTATTCCATTTTGAAGAAAACTTTACATTCAGATCTACATGTAATCATTTCAGAAAAATTAATTACTTGTGGACCAAAGAAAAAATTTCTCTTGGTGCTCCAGATACTGATTTTTGTAGATCTCAACTGTTGTTCCCCAAAACACAATAATTTCCTGGAAAATATTGATTTTAAGAAAAAAATACATCTAAAAAGGCCACAGTATTAAAATATTTTCCAAATGGAGAACTTCAGTGGTATTTCTATGAAATTTCAGCTCCCTCAGGGAGCTTTTACTTTCCATGCTGAATAGGAAAAATTGCATTGTGTAAAAAGCCTTTCTTTGCCTTAAAATAGAGGGCTTAGAAAGATCAAGTTATGTAAAAAGGTATCGCTCATGCTATAAACCGTTTACAGTGAAACAATCCTTCAGTGAATCTCTGCTGATTTATGGAAATGAAGGATCTTTTCTAGGGATTTTGACTACAGGGGTGCTGAGCCTTCACACTGCTCAGTCCGCTACAGCTACGACTGGAAGAACCTCTGTCTGTGGCAGTGGCCAGACATTTCATGGAGCATTACACCTCGACCTTTTAGTAACAACATAATGCAATTTTTCTGTGTCTATGTCTAACTCTGAATCCTGGTAGGATTGCTGTTATATCTTCAAATGCTTTTGTCAGCTGCGTAAGCCCTCAATTGCTATTAGATAGTACCCAGGATAAGTTCTTGTCTTTGAGCACTAACCTCAATGACATAGAAGACACCTTTTATTTTTCAAGAAAGCAAATATAAATACATTACTTTCTATCACTAACAATTACAAAAAAATAAAAGCTAATCAGACAGATTTTTTTTGAGTTTTGTAGGATAATAAAAATGTGATACTGTCTTTGCTCTCATTCTGATGGTCATTTGCTGAGGATAACTTAATACCTAATAGTGTCTGCCACCAGACCTGGTCTTCTTTTAAAACTGTATTTGGACAGCGTACTGAACACTGAATACATTCGTATACTGAAAACGAATATGAATATTTTAAGATAGGAAATTGTATGTTCGCTTATAATAAACATGAGATAATCAAGTGTAGTTTATAAAAAGTATCAAGATAATCCACTTACTACTTCTCTAATTACTGTAATTGATTGTGCAATATTTTATATTTAATCTTGGGGTCAAAGGTAACCACTGACAGCCTTAATTTGGGATCCTATTTGATAATGTGCTGCTTATCTTTCTGTCACTAAGATATTAAGTTTCAGCAGAAGATGTATTTTCAAGTAATTGAATGTCTTAAGTCAGTTTGTAAATTGTTTTAATTGGGAAGGCTTTGTATATAGCACCAAGTACAATGTAAGTACCGACTGTGATGAGCTCTACGGGCAGGAAAAAAAGGAGAATTATACTGCATAAATTAAAACTAATCCATCTGGAAGTAGTACTCTAAATGCAGACCCAGACCATGAGGAAACAGAAGGAATTTAGAAAGCTATAATTCCAGAACTGTAGGATGACATTAAGAAACCAAATATTCCTGTGAGTACAGTTTGGCACGAAGAATGCAGACATATGGAGAGGATACAGAGAATGACAACAATACTTGTAGAAGACCACCCAGATTGATTCATCAGGGAGGATGAAAAGTACTAAATGTTTAATGCTTGGTTAACTGCTGGTAAATAAGGGAGAGAAGGCAAGATAACTGTTTACAAGTATTTGAAAGATAGAGTGACCAAGGAGGGAAAATAGCTACATTTAAAGCTTATGAGTAGCGTAGCATGGCCAGGGTCTTTGGGCTAATGATATAGGCCTCTTAGGACACAAACCAACCTGCTGAAACTCAGGAGGAAATTAGCTTAATATCTGTACTAATTTAGCTGTAGAAACAATCCCTGTGTTAAAGAGTAATAAACACTGTGAAGCAGCCTTTAATTTTTGTTTTTCTACAGCAGGTCACTGCTTGTAACTTGAAGAATTGAAGTTTTGTACCTCATAGACACATAGAGTCACAAGGCTAGATGTCGGGGCATCATCTCCCTCCCCTGAAGGTGCATCAATTACTTCAGTGTATTTCCTGGCAGGTGCTTAACTAGCTTATGCTTTTAAGACCCCATTGATGGAGGCTCCATGACCTACCTGGGCCAGAATAATTTCCAGTGCTTTTCTGTCCTTCTTGTTTTTAAAATGCCTCACCTGTATCTTTCTTGCTGTAATTTAAGCCCACCATCTTTTGTCTACTCTTCACTTTGGAAAAGAGCTTATACCCTCCCACTTTGCAACAGCCCTCTTGTATGAGAAGATGACTCTCATCCTGAGAGGACAAGATCCATCCAAGAAACTTAACACCTTTCCCAGAGGTTTACTTGATTTCTGATCTATTAGGGATTTACAATGATCTCCAATCATTGTTTTTCTCTTCTGTAATATTTCCACTGGGTCTACATAGCCCTTGCTTGAAAACAGGCATAATACTCAAACTGATATATCAGCAGTGCCAAATGTAGTACAAGGGCTGTTTTATGTAACTTGCAAGTATTTGCCCTATTTCTGTGTGCTGGTATTAGTTTTTTTGCAACAGTATGTTGCAAAAAACACCATAACACCATAGCATATATGGTGCTAAATCTGTGAAATATTATAGCGCCCAGATCCACTTCTGTAGAACTGCTGCCAGTCATTCCATCCTGCCTCCCTCAGCCTTTATTTGTGCTGTTGGTTATTCTTTTCTTAATAAAATGCCTTGCTTTTGTCTTTTTCAATCTGTCGAAGCACTTGAATTCTAATACCATGATCCAGTGTGTTGGAACCCTTATCAGTTTGGTCCGTCTGCAGATATAATGCAACTCTCTGATCCATCATGCAAAGAAATCACTGAGAAGCATCCAAAACAGACTCCTGAACAAAATTCTCTTATCCTTCCAGTGTGACAGTGAATTGTTGATAGCCACACTCTAAATATTCCCTTCCAAATGGTACCAACTTCTACTGCAATTTCATCTAAACCAACTGTCCCTAATTTGTTTATGAGAATATCAAGAGACTGGGGACTGTACCTATTGCCCACAGTTTCTCAAAACTAATTTCTGTTGGCTCTGGGACTGGCTAATCTGAGGTTGGTGCAATCAGTTCCTTAAGTACTGTTTAACAGACTAGTTGTTTTGAAAACCCTGACCTTATTTAAAATGCCTTTTCTTTCTCATTCCATCCTAGTTTCTTTTCCCTTTATGTATTGGCTGCCTGGTGGCAATTAAGATGTATAGTGTAGAAGAAGAAGAAAAAACCTAAACACTTTGGTCTTTTTAGCACCACTTATTATTGGAGTTTTCCCCCCACTTAGTTGACCAAATTTTTCCTGGCCCTCCCTTCTCTTCTAACACCTGTACAGAGTGTTTCTGTACAGGATCTGAAGACACACATCAGTGCACATGTAGCACCAGGGATTTCTTACAGTGTGGGACCCCAGCAGGAAGGGACCCTCCTTGCTGGGAGCTTATTTATGAGTTTTTATGTGATAGTAAAGATGAACAGACAAAGGCACTGGGCAGCTTGTGCACGAGTATGCTCCTTTCAGTGTTTTTTAATGGCAAAGGGTCTGTGTTTGTGCATTGTTGTCTTAGCAGAATGTTACCTATTTACAGGATGGAGTTTATGTACTTAGTGAAATAAATCTGTTTACAGTGCAACCTTCCAGCCACATAGACTATGACCCTAAATGCAAAACAGCAGGGGGAATATTAAATGATTAACTGATCCAAGAATAGGATGTGCAGTGGATAGTACTAGGTTTTGTCTGAACTGGAAAATAAAGCTAACAAAATGAATGTGATGGTGAATGGTTGTCATTTTGAGTAAATAGAGCTTGCACCATAAACTTATTTAGTCCAAGATCTTGAAAGAACAGCCTCAGTGCTTTCAATCTTTCATTAGGGCAAGGTTCTCTTTATTTTTTAGTAAGAAAAATACGATAGTGTCTTTATTTCAATTAATGAAATTACTTTAAAATGCTAGGTTTGCAATGAGCATTTCAAATAACAGTGATTCTTGTCAAATTTGTCTGGCTCTTTGTTTTTCACTTCACAATTTCCCAAATTTACTGGAGGAAGGGTTCGGAATTAGGACTTCAGATCCGTAAGGTTTTAGCTATGCTGCACAGAGTTCACCTTGCTCTGATTTCAGGCTGTGAATTTTCATGGGATTATAAGAGTTCATGTGTGAGTGAAATTAATTACCAGAGTTGTTAGCCTTATATAAGCAAATAATCTCATCTTGCTAAACTTTCATTGCAGCTAGTTTAACTATTCACAGCAGGTTTCCTATTATTTTGTTTCATTATCCTTTATTTACTAATAAAGCTGTTTTAGATAATGATTTGTATCTGGAAGCAATTTAGTATGTCATAATGCTCCTGTTTGTGGCCTTCATTAATGAAATGAGAAAGCACTGTCAATCAGTATGGAGGTGTTACTATGATTTATAAATTCAGTCCCACGGGTAAGCAGAGTTCTGATAAAGAAATGTTAGGTCTGTTTTTGAGAAAGGCTGCAGTGAGGTTTTACAGTTGGAGATTAATTGGATTTTTGTATTTGCTTGGAAAAAAGACTATGGCTTATAGGTGACCATTAGGGCTGTAGACTTAGCTTTCCATAGCTACTTATGTTGGGTGAAAAGACTGGTAAGTCTGAGGCAAGCTGGAAGTAACCTGAGAGCATTGCTCACTGTATAGGTAGTTGTCCCTGGTCTGTAGATGAAGGGGGAGAATGCAAATTGGACTACCTCCCTTTTTACCTCACTGTCCGTATCAGCAACAGCTGCACGTGTTATTGCTGGAGAGCAGGGTATTGTCGGACGTAGACCTGACCCTTATGGTTATACTGTTCTGTTTAAGGCCAGTGGTTAATTAGGTTATTGCCTCCATAGCTGGAGTTGCGTACTTAACCAAAAGTTATGATGCTGTAGTAACACAGAGAGACACAACTGTGCTGAATTTCCTAGATCTTTGGAGTTCTCCTAATCCAAAATGGGATTGAGTATTCCCATCAGTGCATGAAGAGGGTAACTAAGAGGAGCCCTCATTAATAGGCTGAAATCTTGCATACCTGGCTCCCAAACTGAGTTGTGTGATTTCCTGCTGCTCATCACAGCATTAGAGAAAAGGGGCAGTTGCAGGAGAGAAGACAAAAGGAAAGCCTGTGGCTCAAATTAATCAAGAGCAATTGATGTGAAGACAGATAGGCGCAATGCAGGATTTGATGACTACTATGACAGTCACAGGTGCATCCAAGAGGACATTGACAAAAAGTTTTGAATGTGTTCTGGGTGTTGTGACTGGCCTGGAAACAGAGGCAAGGAGGAACTGAACATGGGCCAGGTCAACACTTCATAGTATTATCCATCAAATTAAAATAGTGGTGGTGATATAGCATATGCTAAGGTAGATGGAAGAACGTGAAAATCTTAGGTGGATAGGAGGGTTAACCTGAGGAGGATGAGGAGGGCTGCAAGGGATTCAGAAGAACTGCAGGAATGTGTGGGAAGCTTTGGGTAGGCTGGAGTAGAGGCAGAGTTTTTGGACTGAACGCCTGCACTTCAGTGTTAGGGCACCCCTTGCATCTGGGAGCCAGCAACTGTTTTGTCCATTTGAGGATAAAGTATTTAATTCGGTTAGTCAAAATTGTAAGTCAGACCCTTTCAAAAACAACCAAACAAAAAGTCTGTGGAAAAAAAACTCAAATAAAAATAATCCTGACTTTTTAAAATGTTGGAAACTGGGATTATTAATTTTTGGTTGCTGTAATTTTGAGTTAACATGTTTAAATGTATTTATTACTTCAGCAGTGATAGAAAATGTCCAAGCAACATGACTTTCCTGGAAGCAGTATCCTTGAAAAGTTAATTATCTAAAAGGTTTCAAAATGTTAATGGAAAAGAAGAAATTAGATTACCTTGGAGTCAGGGAACTTTTAGTGAGATGTGTAGCTATGAAGATATATGATATCATATGTTTTACAATTCCTTCTACCTCCTGTAAAGCTGTAATATTTTAGTTTATTTTTTGTTTTGCTTTTTTAAAAATTTTATTTTTACAAAGAAGGAAAGCAGCAATGTGGGAGAGAGTCAATGGACTATAACCTATTTACTTTCAGTTTGTTCGTATACCAGTTAGATGTGATGGACTGGTGATCCATTTCCCTGGAAGTTCGACAGAAATGACACTACAGCTTTCATCCAGTTTTCTCACTTGACAGGTCAGCTGCAAAAAGGGCCTATTGTAGTCTCCTGAATGAACCTCCATGACCAGGAAGCACTGAAAGGGAGGAGAAACCCGCTCTTCATTTGTTATCCAAACTGTTTGTTTGGAGGAGTCTTACATTTCTTAAGCTGCGTCCAGGTTTTGGGGACTTGTCAAGACTTGCTGCAGAGTGCCTGAACAGCTGGGTGCCAATTTACTGCACACTCCCTGCTCTGCACCGAATCTCTGCATGAACCCTTTGACGGGAGCACAAGCTACCGCACCAGAAAAGAAGAATTGAGCATGGGGAAAGTGTGTCCATAATTACCACCCTCTGTTCTTCTTTTCCTCTTTACTGGCTTATCGGACATCTTCCAAGTAACTTAAATGAGAACTGGAGCACATGCTGAAGCAGTGGGTTTTCTGGGCATCTTGGACTTTCATTACCCCCTTTGCTAAACAGACTTTGCAATTATCCTGGAAGTTACAGTCCAGAAGTTGGATGAACTGAACATTTTCTACAATTTATGTGCAACAGAGACACTGTCTGCTACTTTCAAGGCAAAAAAGTTGTAATGGTTATTTTGCTTATAAAGGGAAATAGAGGTATTGAGTTTGGCTTGTAAAGTTATATATTTCTAAGCTTCTGATGTTTTCAGTGACACTAGACTTGTGTGAAACTGGTATGGCTGCAGGCCAGGTCAGACTCCACGGGTTTCTTGCCTTTTGTAAACATTGAAATGAAGAGGTTTATTGCTAGGACATTTCCCTGCTGTGCTGCAAAATAAACCAGGTAGTGTTATGGATCTTGACTGGGAAGTCAAATTGGCAAGTCTAATTTCATCATGTGACTTAATTTTCTAGAAAACATAAACAATCTGCAGGAAATTATAATGGAAATTATAATGAAAAGGTAAATAAAATAATTCATATTTTAGTAAACTACTGTTGTTCTAAGATTATAACAGAATTATTATCATGACAATGTTTATTAAGTGTATCTAAAAATAATAACCTCTAATTCAGTGTTGTAATACATGAGTCTCTAGCATGTCCTATATAGCAGAAGACGCAGTATCAGTCCCAGTGAATAAGAAAGTTAAAGGAAAAACTGAATGGTCTTGTGATTCAGGAGGAAACTAAACGAAATTTCAGCCTACATTGGAATTCTGTTAAGACATTTTAGGAAAGGTATAACATAACATTGTATCAATGGGAAAATTCTTACGGTCTTCTCAGTCAAGTCCAAGCTGGCTTTTGTGTTTAAAATATTCAAATTAACCTTCAGTTCAGACAGCTACTTCTGTAGGTGACATAGACTGGAATTTCTGTAGCATTTGGAATTCAGTATGAATGACTGAAAACATTCTCCTTTTTTTTCTCTTTTTAAGAATTGCAAAGATTAAACAAAGAGCTTCAAGTGGAAAGATAAAACCACTTGGAAACACCGAACCACATAGTAACCAAACATGAAATATAAACTAGAGCAAGGAGCATATCAGATGGCAAAAGAAAGCAAATGATTGTTAGTCTTTGGAATTTCTACTTGTAAACAGAGGATTTCTAGGCAGTTGAACAATAAAATAGGGTATGTTTTGAGGCAGAGAAGAAAGATAGCGGCAGACATGAAACACCCAATTCGTTCTATTTAAGGGTCAAATAAGAAAAAAAGAATGGGCTTTTGACTCTAAGGAATAATTATTTGAAATTGCTGCAACTAACCCATCCTATTTGACAACATAACTTGAAATGGCATTCTGAGAAAAGTTCTGACTGAGTAACTTCTGGCACATGTAATATAATTTCAAATCTATGTTTCAATACTGTCCACTTCTGTTGTTCAGTCTGCCATAGTTGTCCACATTTCAATTTGACAGTGAAAATGTGCCTACTAAGAATTTATGATACTGCTACTGAATTTTTTTTTCAACTACTAAAAGGTGAGATAATGCATCATTAAAAGAAAATTGTGGATCATGCCAGAAAAAAAAAGTAAGGATTGTGAAAACTTTGAATGTAAATGTTTTGAAGAATATTCATAGATACTACAGTCAGAATAGACTGACGATTGTGACAATTTGGCCTGACTTCATACATAGCAGACTATGTAAAACCAGTGAAATGGATCAAGTCTTACATACTGTGCCTGTAGGCACTCACACACACTTAACTTGAAGTACATTAACCTTTTTTTTTTTCAGTCACTGGGATTAACTCCCATTTTCTAAATTAAAAAGATTGTGCTTATAGGACAGGTGTTTTGAAGAGCTCACATTTTTTGTTATTATATGCAATATTTTATTTTAAATCTTTTCTCATAATAACGTCTTTCAACAGTAAAAGTGACAGAAAGAAACATTTTTTATTATGATTCAAAAATGTATATTGAAAATCAAGAAAAGCAAAAGAACTTGTGTGTTTAAAGTCTTTGCTTCTGACATTTTCAAATGCAGCCAGGGGAGTCACTTTTATAATCTCATGATAATTTCTTGGAAGAAGTTTGGAAACCGGCTTTAATCTTTGCTGAGTGCTTAGACAATTAAATAAGTTCTGTTTTAATAATGGGAAGGAGTATTTCCTGAATAAACAGGTGGTTTGAATTAGTTTGAAGGATCCCTTAACGCTTCGAAAAATACTCTCATCAGCCTCCATCAGATATTAAAGTCTGACCTGGTTGGTGCTGGGATGAGTGGAAATCTTAAGGGAGATGTAAGAGTCTGTGTAAAGGGATTCAGTGTCTGCATCCGCATGTGTTTTGGATGAGCTTAGGAATAGTTTTAAAAGTCTAAGAAGATACCACTTTTCAGATGAAGCATTAAACTCAAATACATGACTAAGAAATGAAGATAGCAGAGTGGGAGCCAGGAAATCCTGGTTTTGTTGCTGAAAAATATCAACCAACTCATCACTTCTAGAGGGTAAATAAACCACAAATAATTTATGCATGATTTAGGGGCTTTGGTTTCAGGGTCCAGGCTATATTTCAAATAATGTACTAATAGTTTGCCTACGTACTCACCTTAGTTACAACTGGAAAATTTCCTGTTCTTAATCATTCTGCACTCCTGCTGAGTAAGGCTTCATTTTGCACCAGATAAGCTTTTACTACATCGGTGAACTTATTTAGGAATGTACATATTATTGAACAGGCTCATGCAGTTATATAGTGCTCCTCAGGCAAGATGATACGTTCAGATTTTTTCTTGACTTTCATGAAATAAATTCAGGTCCTTTGAGTAAAGACCATTTTATAAGTATGATGGCTGTTAGAGGGTCATAATGATTTTATGAGTGTAAACTTAAAAGGTCCTGAATTATGCATGTCTATAAAATGTAAAGTCTATGCTACAACAGTTTGTTTTTTGTCGTACATAATCTTTCATTATGATTTCAGGATGGAACATGAGGCTACCCAGCTAGAAAAGCAGCATGTGCATAGTGTGTATGAAAATACAGCTGCCTACTTTAGTGATCTGCAGAGCAAAGCATGGCCTCGTGTTCGAAACTTTCTGCTGGAGCAAAAGCCTGGCAGTCTCATTGCTGACATAGGTAAGCCATTCGTTGGAGTGGTGTGAAAGATTGTCTGTAGACTTTATTAGCTTATATGTTAATCATATCTATCTTTCAGAGCAATTGTTTTGAAAAGTCATTTAAATTTGCTTTAAAGATTGTTTTAAAATTGTTGTTAAACTCATATTAGATGCCATATACCATGTGGTTTATTTCCATGACAGTGTATGAGGTAACGAGTAAATACAATTTTTGCCTTATTTTGATTGACCTAAGCCTGAATCTACCAGTTTCCACACAGATTTATTGGTCCATCATTCCCGTGGTGGCTGGTTTAAAAACTGGGGTTAATCGCTCAATTATGTAATATTTCAGTTTCTTTAGATCTCTTGCCTTAAGTACTGCTGGTCTGCAATTTAATGCTTTTCATTTTTCCTAAAACTCTTCCTGTCAAGGCTTTAACATAAGAGAAATCTGATGTGGTCACTGCTTAAAAAAAAAGTTATGATCTGAAAATCTCCCTATGATCCTTAACACAGACACCAAAACCTAATTTTCCTGCTTGGCCTTCTCTTCCCTACATGTTCAGTTTATGTCTTGATTTTCTGTTGCATCTCCAGACTTTTTTAGGAGTTCCCAGATCCTCGTGTGTTTGCTTTGTGTTTGTGTTATGACTTCAGTGCTATATAGCACATCATTGCAAACAAATGCTCCTTTGCACCGTTGCATTTTCCTCACTGTTTAAAATAATAAAATGCTTTTATGCAGCAAAGTGTAATAAATGTACAGAATAAATTATGCATCTGCCTCATCGTATCAGAGAAAACCATTCTTTGAAGATGTTGTAGGCCATAATCAAAAGATAATATATAATTTTCCTGCTGTTGTTGAGCAGTATCCCCAAAACACTTGATTGCTGTTATTTTGAGTATGTATCTTCTTTTATATGTCTGCACCATTTTCAGTAATAAACTCAGGAAATATCCTATGGCATACACTCATTCAATAGCCAGCTTAACATGATATTTCCCTGATCAATTTTTTGGTCAGCTCAATAGAAGTCATTTGAAGCTTAGCTGAAGATCTTTGAGGCTATATCAGCAGGCATCACAGTGGCTGCTGAAAACTTATGATCAACCTGTTACAGTTTCAGCTGAAATAATTTAAATGCATGTGATACACCTGGAGAGAAGGTAGATGCTTACAGTTGCCAGCAGGAATATTCCCATCAAGGCACACAAGGTACCCCGTTTTGTGAGGTTTAATAAGACCTATAGGAATATGGCTATTGCTTTTATTTTGGTATGTATTTTGGGAGGAGAGTTGCCTAGTGGCACCAAAATTTCCAAAATGAGGTGTTCAACTGAAAATTTCCTTTTCTGTTTAATACCACCTTTTATTAAAATATTTTTGTTTGCTAGCTTTACATGAAGCATGGTAATGGTAGCAGAATAAAATATAATTTTGTCTAATTGCCTTATTATTGTTCTTTCATCAAAATAAATTACAATAACACAGCCATTGTTAACAGCTTCGTGAAGGAATCAACCTCCTGATGACACATTTAAAAATGAATCTCCTGCAAATGTAGATTTTTAGAGGACTGAGAGCATTGTCACTATTTAGCTTCATTCCAGAGAGGACCCTATACTTCCAAAAACTCAGTGATTAAAAATCACTCTACCAAAAGCCATGTATTAAACAACTGAGTCTTCTAAATTAATGTGTGTTTGACTAAATGCGTTCCTTCTGCAAACACAGTAACCAATAATACTTTATTCTAATTTGAAAACTTATGCTTTCTAATATGCAGAGCTTCATGTTTTGTTGCATATATTCCTTGAACTGCATTAACAGTATTAATCTTTTCCATTTCTCTCAAGTGTTACTTCAAAGCATAGTGCTTGCTTTTCGCTTTAGAAATATGCTCTTTTTTCACCACTGAAGTGTTGTGCTGTTCTCCAACAGTTCCTGTGCTCTCCCTCTAGATAATGGTGCCCATTAACATCAACAAGAGCAGCAGCGCTGCAAGAAGCCGTGATGTTTCTAAAGATAACTCCAGGCCTTTAAATTGAATTACCAATGCTGAGATGGTTCTCTCTGCCAAGCTGCTACCCCGTTGCTTGGCTGTCAACTTTCAGAAATTATTCTTTGCTACTGACCCATAACTGCAGTGAATGTTTCCTAATCTAATTTTGAAAAGTGTCTGTTATGCATACGGTATTGAAGAATACCCTGAAAGATTTCAATTTAGTACAGCACAGTCCTTGAGTAGACATGCTTTTAGGTGGAAGATATTCTGGAACAGTTCATTACTTTTACATGCGTTATAATGCATTGACACGAAGACAGAAAGAGGACGTGCCTGTGACGTGGCAGGAATTTTTATGATCCACGGTTATTTTCAAGTCTGTATCTGAAGTTAAAATTCTCCTCTCTGACTTGTGTCAGTGACAGCTGTGGTTTAGGACTTCTTGGAGAGAAATGGGGTGCACTGGAGAGGTATTGCGTGGGATTGAGCAAAGACTGGGGAAGTACTTGGAAGAGAGATCTATTGCAGGTCACGAAAAAGACAAAACACACTGGCTTCGGGAAAACCCCTGAACAGAAAGTGGTTGGAAGCTGGAAGGATATTGAGGAAAAGGTCATAATACTTACCCTGTTCTTACTCTTTCCTGGGTGACCATTTATGCTCATTGTTTGAAACAGGATACTGGCTACATAAAGGCTGAGTATGAAGCAGCATAGTTGGAATTTTGCTCTAAGACATGCAGTAGAGGCTGCAGGGGATGACTCCTTCCTCCTCCCACCTGCATTTACCCTTCTTCCCCAAAGAAATACACCTACCTGCTATTACACAGGACAGTGTAATGAGTATTTTTGTTGGTGATGTTGGTACTGTTACATGCCTAACAGTGTGAACCTGTAATTTCAAACAGTCCAAATGAACCCGGCAGCAGTTAGGCTAGTAGGAACAAGCTCTCATTTTGTTTTCCAGGAAACCTTACAATGAGGAAAACCTCCCCATTATTTTCACTGCTTTGGGAGGGATAACAAGTGTTTGGAACATACTACTTCTGATCTAGTACTTTTTTCTTCAGGTTGTGGAACTGGAAAATATCTCAGTGTCAACAGTCAGGTGTATAATCTCGGCTGTGATTACTGTGCACCATTGGTAGAGATTGCAAGGAAGAAAGATGATGAAGTTCTGGTATGTGACAACCTTAACCTTCCCTTCAGGGACCAGTGCTTCAATGCAGTCATTTCCATTGGAGGTAAGGCAACATACATGCATTCTGGCCCACACCAAATGCAAATTTTTTGGGATCCTTTTCTTTCCAAGTGTCTTCATTTCAGTTAAATTTGTTTTGAAATAATTCTCTTAGAAACACAGCAGGTATTACTGAAATGAATGTAATAAATTTGAAAAAAATAAATAGTTCCATTGCACAGAGGCGCTGTTGACCAGGAAATTATGTGGGTCATTTGTTTGTTTATATGTGGTCTTGTTCACCCTGTGGAGAAAATATTTCCTTCCAGCATGCATTTTAAACAAGTTAAAGCTAATATAAACATGGCTGCTCACAGTTTAAACAGATTAGGTGGTCAAGATAAACTCTTGGTTCCTCCTTAGGATCTGTTTTGACCAGCAAATGCATTGAAATGAAAACTTGCTTTTTCTGTAGTAGAACTTGATTCATGTTAACTATTGTGCGTTATGAATACAAATTTATCTTAGAATAGTCATTAAATAAGAACTTAGAGCCATACAAGTGCCTGTTGTCTTAAATGAGCAAAGCACCTCAGCATCTTAACTCCTCTGGCTTCTCCTTTTGAAAATATTACTAACAATTTGAGAAGTATAAACTGGAAAAGGGTAGATGAGGAATAGTTAGAGTACCCAGCCACAGTCTACACTTTTAGCTCTACTCTTGCTTGAACTTCTTTCAGGCTGTTCCACTGTATCAGCAAATAGAGAAAGCATGATAATTACTATTGGTAGCAACCAACAAACTACTTGAACTATGATAGAAATGTATTTTAAAATGTATTTTAAAATGTATTTTTCACATATGCAAGGTAAAAGAAAGGGTGAATAATACTCAAGCAGTATCTATATTACTTTGCTTTCATGTTGGCTAGGTAACCAGCGAGCCCTATCTACATTTCAGGTCTCGTAGCATAATTTCAGTGCTATCAGATCAGCTGACTTTGAAGGATAGCATACCAACCTAATGTTTAAATGAATTATAGGCCTGACAAGATTAAAAGTTCACGTGGTACTTCTGTACATTTAACAATAATGGATTTTAATCCTTCTTGAATAGACACATGGTATGCTTGTGTCCATCTAATTCTAAATAAAGTGTTTTACATCCCATTCCAGAGAACAGCAAGTATTTATGTACATAGTCAAATACTCCTCTTGGCTTTGCTAATATAATCCCGTTTATAGGATTTATATTTCTGCAGAACCACCACAGCGATTATGTAATTTTAACCATGAACAGTATTGAAACCATTAAATTAATTGCTTAGATAGAGCTTGCACAGATTCAGTTGGTTGATTGGTGCTTCTTTCTGGTGAACTAAGCTCACATGCTCACACTGTCTTTGTCAGTTTTGATATTATTTTGCAGGAGGTTCTGTGGTGGTATATGGCCTAACTCCAGGATGAGAAAAAATATTGGTTCCTTTCTCCCCATCTTGTTAAAGAAATTGAAATAGTTTGGCTTTTTTTATTCTTGCAAAGTTTGAGAAAATATTGACAAGAGATAGGAGTACCTGGAAATAAACACTGACCATATAGACTGGGGAACTCCACAGAGTTTGCTATCTTGTATTCTCAGCTGTTTATGAAGGCCAAATTTATCAACTGCCGATAATGTTTTTCTTGGCTAGTGGTAAAAAAGCTCTATTTTTTCCCCTTGGTAATTTAATCATTGTCTTGAATAAGGACGGGGCTAGTTGGACACACTTTTCATAACTGCAGTGTTGAAATAAGACTCTTTCTACAAGTAGAATTGGCTAATGTCAAGCAGCACACAAAAAGAAAATCTGATTTTTCTGAAGGTATGGAGATGTCTTCAGCTAAGAGCATATACTATTATTATATGTTGTTATATGGGTAGATTGAATGTTTTGCATGAAGAAGTGACTGGCTCCAAGTCCACTTGAAAGAAATTATGGAATCAGTCCTCTTTACGTCATTGATTTGAATGAAATCTAGTACTGATGATATATAGATCAAGATGACCAACATGATCAATCTCAGGACAAGTTAATGGTTTTGAGAGTTTAGAAAGAAAATAGCTGACTTAGCTATTCTCTGGCTGTTAAAATTTGTCCCTTCAGGTGAACAGGAAGATAGAAACAGTGTGGAAATCTTGAAACATAGCTTCATTTTGCGTTGCAGTGAAATTTGAAAAAGTGGAAATTATCCTGGAAAGAAAATTCAAATATAGTGATCATTAGTTTTATTTTGAATTTTACTTGTCATTTTTTAAAAGCATAACATAATGTAACAAAAAAATCATCATCCTCAGACACGCAACGTAGACTGAGATACTTCTCATTTTTTTCCTCCAAAACAATGCTTAAAGGCAATACCTTTCCACAAAATCAAAGCAGTGGAAAGTATTCCTGTCTAAATTTTCTCACTAGCTCTTTTGAAAGTGCACTGATATAAAAATACAGAGTATTTTTTCACTGATAGTACATTTGGCTGTATTTGTTACATGGTGAAAAGATTTTCTGTTTTCAGTAAGAACTGTCCCAAAAACTAAAGTCAAACTTAATATTACCTAACCCACCTAAAGTCCAAGCATTTAGGTGAAAGCTAGTCATGCTACAGTCTTTTATGGGTGATGTAGAGAAACAGAAATGTCCAGCTTGTATACCTGACTTTTCCCGAATCCCTATTTTGAGGTGAGATGAATTTCCTTCTTCGCGATTTTCCTATTTTTCTCTCTTGAACATAAATGTAAAAGAGATCATTCTGGGGTAAACTTGCACTGTGGTACCAACAAATTCAGCAATGTTGCCTGACTTGAAGTGAGTGATATCTGGGACATGGTAACTAAAATTGCTAAACACATAGAACAGGTTAAAGGTTAAAATGATATGTCCTTACTAATATTCAATACATAATGCCTTTCCTTTTTCGCAGTGATCCATCATTTTTCAACTAAACAAAGAAGAATCAAAGCAATAAAGGAAATGGCGAGGGTACTGATTCCCGGAGGCCAGATGATGATTTATGTTTGGGCTATGGAACAAAAGAATCGTCGCTTTGAGAAACAAGATGTATTTGTTCCTTGGAACAAGGCCTTGTGCTCACAGCATTTTTCAGAATCAAATCAATCTGGAGATAAGGGTGAGTTTGTGCATGCTGGTAAAAGCCAAGACATACACCCTGCACAGCTCGTCATCTCTGATTGCAGCTACCAAACCAATCTGCAGCCAGAAACTGATTCAAAACATTCCCACAATACAGACCATTGCTTTTCCAGAGCCTGCTGCATGAAAATTTCTGAAGAAGAAAACAGGTTTTACAGTGCTCTAGGAAGATCTCTCCGCTCCTGGTTTTTCTCCAGATCCCTTGATGAATCAGCCCTTAGAAAGCAAACTGACAAAATGAAGCCTCTGAAGAACGAAGGAGAATGGGCGAACAGTACCGTACCCATCCAGCATTCGCGACACTGCAGTTTGGATTTAGGTCACCATAGGGCGCTGTTAAAAGAACAAAGTTTAGACGACGATGATGTGTTCGTGGAAAGCCTGCCTCTCAAAAAACCGGAGTGGTCACCAGCCACAGATGCACTGAAGGATTTAAGTTTAAATGGAGGACACCAGAGTGTAGCTCAGAGCAAGAGCGAAGAAGCTTCATTTATAAATGGCCCAGTGGAAGACAGGGACCACAGCTGCAGCTGTAATACAGATGGTGCTGGTAAGTCTAATGCCAGCAAGTTTTTCAAAAGAACTTCAACAACTGACTCCACTGACTCTGCATTGGATTCAGCAGTGTCTGTTGGGGACCAAACTGATGCCATGTTGGATACAAAAGCCTTCATGCGTTATTATCATGTTTTTCGGGAAGGGGAACTGTGGTCTCTGGTAGAAGAGAATGTGCCTGAGCTTCAGATACTTTCTTCCTGCTATGACCATGGAAACTGGTGTGTTATTGCAGAGAAAAGAGGAACATAGCTGTAAAAAGAACAAAGCAGAATGCAGTGACTGAGGATTTTAAGCCGCTCCGTGTGTTCCAGTGATTGTGCAGTGTGACATGGAATTTGTATCTCATGTAGCAGTGTACCATTCATTCCTGAGTTATTATCTCTCTGCCTATTTAACTATCTAATGCAAGGTCTGTATATAGGAATGTAAGTGGTAAACAATATTTATGTTTTGTTAAACTTTTATGAAATCAGAACTGGAGAGTTTTTTATTGCTTTTAGCAAATAACTGTGTTTTTAAATATACTTTTCTATTGAAAAATAAAACCTTTTTATAAGAGCAAGGATCAGGGCATCTTTTATGAGAAACATCCTCTCAGTAGAAAGTTTAGGCTTTGTTCTTCAAACGCTGACAATGTGACACATTACTCCCTGAAGTCCTATAAATAGAGACATAGGCACATTTAAAGACGTACTTGACTGCATACTGCTAGAGTGCATGCTGCAGAACTGGGAGCAGGCATGGTCCCAGTGCTACTTAGTTTGGAGTAGAGTTGTTAATGAGTAAAATCTATGTACAAAAGAAGCTCTGCATATTCTGTCATTTGAGGCTTGTATTTAGGAGTGAAGGACAGAGCAGATTTTTAACAGTATTTTTGAAAAGGATTTAATATGTGTCTCAGGTGCAGGTCAAGTTTTATATGTTAGCTTTCGCAAATACTTTATCTTCATTTCCTTTGTGGTAGTTTTTAATTAACTGTGTATATAGAAGTCAGAGGGATTCATGAGAGTATCAGTATTATTTAAATGTTACAAAATATCAAATATTTGAGGCACTTACATCTTTTTGATAAGCCTGGAAAGCTAAGATAAAACTAATAAAATTCCAGTGCATATCTGGTCAGCTGTCATATTTGCTCTCCTCATTCGCTGACATGAGAATATATATTAAATATTGTAGATAGGAAAAGGATACAAGTCCAGTTTGTATATAAAATACAAATTCCTGTCTTCTGCAGTTTAAAGGGTATGACAGGTTTAAAGGGTACGACATCATAGGAGTAACTGAAACATGGTGGGACAACTCAAATGACCGGGGGCGGTTACAGGCTCTCCCGTAAGGACAGGCAGGGTAGAAGAGGTGGAGGAGTCGCACTCCACATTAAGGAAAACCTTGAATGTATCAAAGTCAACTATGGTGATTGCGACTGGTCTATCGAATGCCTCTGGGTTAAAGTCAAAGGGGTCATCTCCAAGCAGGACCCCACAGTGGGCATCTGCTACTGACCTCCTAACCATAATGACAATGCTGACGAAGTGATTCTTGGGACACTAAAGCAAGCTTCTGGCCAACAGAACCTGGTCCTGATGGGTGACTTCAACTACCCAGACATCTGCTGGAAGGACAATACGGCAGCTCGCATGTCATCCACCAAGTTCCTGGAACGCATACAGGACTGTTTCCTGATACAAATGTTAGATGTGCCAACCAGGAATGAGGCGCTGCTGGACTTGCTGTTCACAGACTGAGAAAGCCGGCTTTGTAATATCTCGGTTAGTGACAGCCTTGGCTGCAGTGACCACAACAATTTGGAGTTCGGGATCCTGCTGAGTGTGCTGAAGGTCACCTCTAAGACAAGGGTTCTGGATTTTAGAAGAGCAAACTTCAGTGCACTCAGGGCTCAGTTAGGAGGGATTCAATGGGAAGCTTCCACGGAAGACAAAGGAGCTAGTGAGTGCTGGGAGTTCTTCAAGAACTCTCTATTGGAAACACAAAACCAGTTTATCCCCTATAAAGGAAAAGGAAGTAAGCGGAGCAAGAGACACCCTTGGCTCAACCATGACCTCCTGGGTCTACTCAAATACAAAAGGGAAACATACCAGAGATGGAGAAGTGGAGGATTATCTGTCGAGAGCTACAAGGGCATTGCCAGAGCGTGCAGAGGTGCAGTTAGAAAAGCAAAAGCCCCACTCGAATTAAAACTGGCTGTAGATGTGAAAAATAACAAGAAAGGGTTCTTCAGTTATATCAACCATAAGCAGAAAAAGAAGGAAAACATAGGCCCACTGTTAAACAGAAAAGGAGAGTCAGTCACCAACAATGCAGAAAAGGCAGAGGTCCTCAACACTTTCTTAACCTCTGTCTTTACCAGCACTGTCGGTTCCCAGGCTTTGGGAACGAAATTGCCGGTTGATCCAAACACCGACGACCCATCAGTGAAGGAAGAGTTAGTATATGAATTACTACAGGAGCTTGACCCCTACAAATCAATGGGCCCTGACGCCGTCCACCCGAGGGTGTTGAGAAAGCTGGCTGACATCATCACAAGGCCACTTTCCATAATCTTTGAGAAGTCGTGGAGAACGGGGGATGTCCCAGAGGACTGGAGTAAGGCAAATGTTACCCCTATCTACAAGAAGAGCTCAAGGGAGGATCCGGGTAACTATAGGCCCGTCAGCCTTACTTCAATCCCTGGGAAAGTTATGGAACGAATCCTCCTGGGGGCCGTCACAAGTCAATTGAAGCACGTGATTGGGAAAAGCCAACATGGCTTCACTAAAGGCAGATCGTGCTTGACTGACCTGGTGGCCTTCTATGACAAAGTGACTTGCCTGGTTGACATGGGGCAGGCAGTGGACATTGTCTACCTGGACTTCTCCAAGGCCTTTGATACTGTCCCCCATAGTCTCCTCCTGGAGAAATTAATGCGTTATGGCCTAGACAAGTGGTCTGTGCAGTGGGTGGGGAACTGGCTGACAGGCCGCACCCAAAGGGTGGTGGTAAACAGCTCTTCTTCAAACTGGCAACCTGTCACAAGTGGAGTCCCCCAGGGATCGATATTGGGCCCAATGTTATTCAGCATCTTTATAAGTGATCTGGATACCGGCATCAAGTGTAGCCTGATGAAGTTTGCTGATGACACCAAGTTGAGTGGGGAAGTAGACACTCCAGAAGGGAGAGCTGGTTTTAGTCAGTGGTTTTAGTGTAGGGCACATCTTCAGCTGGTGTGATGTCGTGACCTTTAATGGAGCTGCACAGATTCACCCCAGAGATCAACCTTTTTGATACTGCAGTTTTAGAGACCCACGTAATTAACGTGTCTGCCCTATAAGTGAGCAAATAACTTTGAGTACAAAGCACAGGAGCAAAATACCAAACTCTTCCGGTCTATGCTGCATAAGTAGATGGATTTTGGGTTGTTCAGTAGACAGCCCTGATGGTGCTGAGTATTTTTAGATGTAGCTGCCCAGGAGTAATGGCCATATAGCAATGTATTATAGATTTATTTACTGGAGCGGTGCCTGTAGAACAATCATCTTTGTCTTCATCATAATTTGGGATCCTTCTACTTTATCCTTCCTGGGTCTGTATCACTTGCACTCTTTTGAAAAGAAAAGTGTGGTCAAGAACCACATGCCTGAGACTTTGGAAATATTATTCCACTCTAAATATTACTTTCAATACAGTCTGGGGCTGCGGTTCTCAGACACTGTGTCCAAGCCACACTTCAGAAAACTGGCAACATTCCCTGCATTGCTGGGACCAGCTGCTCATGGCTGAGGGGCTGCTCTTGCTGCATCCTCACGCTCCAGTTTTAGATTGCAGCGACAGCATGGATCATGCTGAGCTCCATACCTCATCTGCAGCATGCTCGTGTTGGACTGATGAGGCCTGCCTCATTTGTTGGAATTTCTGGAGGAGCTTGAGGATCTTAGAAAACTCAGTTGTTCCCAGATAAGATATGCCAGTGGGTATTCAGCACCCCTGGAATCTGAGCTGTATTTAGGAAGGAGGTAGTTGATTATCATCCTATATCCAGTTTTGAAAGTTCATCCCTAAACTCCAGCATGCAGAAACCCTATTACACATATATGAAACTATTTATAAAAATTTATGAACCTAAACTGACAGCTGGGTTTAGTTAACTGGGAGAAGGAACATTATAATTTTGTTCTCTGTACTTCTGCAGTTTATCTGTGGAGTATTCAGTGTGTAGTCAAGCAGGCTGATGAAATCTGGGGTAAACTAAGACAGGAAAGGCTTCCATTCTCTTTACAGCAGAGACTTACTGTCCTTGCAAGAGGCTGAATCTGTGTTTCAGACTCCAGTGAAAACTTCCTGCTCTATCAGCTGTATGAATAAGACCTGTCACCTCAGAGCCACTGAGGTACTTTAAACAGCTCATGTATTTGTAGGATTTCCATGCATTGTTTGATTTGAGATTCTTGACTGAGGATGCTTTTCATTATTATTTATTTCTGTATTGGATTTCCTCTTGTTTTGAGCTGATGCCGTTAAGTTGCGTTACATACAAGTTGGGATTGTATAGTTATAAATTCCTGGGAGAAGGAGAGGGGAGGTTTGGCAAACTGCTTTCTTTTCAAATATTCAGTTTTCCTCTGAGGATGTATAATCACCATGTAACATAATTTTTATAGGCTGGGGATCCGTCAGCTGGCTTCATCAATCTGAGGTTTGCACAGCAAGCCTTTATTCCCATGTGCAGTCTCCCATCTATTTATGGAGGCTGCCTAGGTCTGTAAGAGCTTTATCATCTCATAAAAAGCCAAATTACCTCACTCAGAGCATTGTGAATGTCTGTTTTGATTGGTTTGTCTTTTGATGAGGCCCATCTTAAGCAAAATGTAATTTACAGAGGAATCCATATGATCCCAGTCCAGCTTACAAACATAGTTAATATGCTCAGAGAAGTGTGTATACCATTGAAAAGTCTAGAGTAAATGAATGAATAAGTAAATAAACTCCAGTTGTCCTTGCATGCTAAAACTCTCAGCAATGTCCGGATTGCAAGATCTGACTGTTGTAAGGTAAAAGGCAGATGTGTTCTTATATTTCTTGACTGACGAGTGGGCAATATTCTCACCCCTGTTATGCCAATAACAAACCTGCTTCAGACTGCAGTGGGCTAGGATTGCTCCTAAGCTGCTCATCTAGCTTTAAGTGGCACACGTAGAAGTCTTGGTTACATGAGAAAAGATGCCCTGGTTTTTCACAATTTAATTTACTAGTATCATTCAGTCTGAACTGGCTAACCAAAAGCTGCTACCTTATTAACTCCTACAGACTGTAAGCCAAATGGACAATTGCAATAAAAAAAAGATACAATTGAACAGACTTATTTTTGAAGGACTAATACAATTACAATCTTTGATAAATGATATTTTGTCCTTTTTTATTACATGAAAATATTTATATTAGAAGTGCAGAAGTATAATTTTTTTGGTACTAATGGTGACTAATTTACTTTCTTCCAAGCTTATGGTGAAGGAATTTTAAAAGCACAGGTGAGGAATGAAAGCTATAGATATTTTAGCAGACTTTTTTCTGGTACATATTTATATACATGTTACTTATGTGCACAGTTTAAATTGCTGAGTGAAGAGCTGTGTATGTTCCACCAGCAGAATACTGTTAGTGAACCACCTGGGTAGATTCTGAATAGAAATAATGGCTCTGATCCTGTGTCCTCTCCGCCGTGTCATGTCTCCATCAGACTGTATTCCTATCACTGTTGGGCTGCATTAGTATTGACATTGTGTTCAATCTATTGGTCTACCCACTTTCCTGCTCAGCACTTTTACAGGATTTGTGTCTACTTTAGTACTCGAAGAAAATGAAATGTGTCAGTGTTAAATATATATAATTGTATATCTCTCTTGTGAGTTCAGCATTTCTTATTCTTACAGTATAAGAATTCTGGCAGCTACCCATGATTTTTTCTCCCCTGCTGCTGGTCAAAACCATGCTTAGTTACTGCTCTGTAATCAATTATTTGTTCATATATGGAACCTATTCGCTAGTATTTGACAAAATAAATCCTACTTGGTTAAAATATTTCTTACAGAACTTCTGTGCTTTCAGATTAGTTGATAAATATATTCACCACTGGAAACTGTGCCTGGGAAAGCTCTTAATGAACATTAAATTTGAGAAGACTCTGTTAGTGCTCTTTGCTCAGGAAGTTAGACCACATGGACATGATGCAGAGCAGGTAAGCGTAGTGATTGCTATGAAGCCAGGGAGCCCATCTTTACTTTAGACAACCATAGTCCACCTAGCCATAAATGCGATCATTTGAACTAGGTAAATAAAGGTGATGAAATGGGGTATTTAACCATGTCAGTACTATATGTCCTGTTGGTGATAGAAAAGCAGGATGGTCAGCAGAATTAATTGCTCCCTCTGATCTATTTACAGTCATCCGGGACTAAGCTTTGTGGTGTAAGAAAACATAGAAGTATTTCTTTGGGATTGCTGACATTCTTTTTGCACCAATCTAAATCAGAAAATAAAAAAGGAATGTAATTAGAATTATGAAATTGCCTGGTGAGGTTATAGCTATACTCTGTTAAGTGTTTTTACAGTTGCAGTGATTGTTTATTGTGTTTGTACAATTACAGTGATCACTGACTGTACTGATATGTTTATTAGAGTAATGACTAAGCATCCAGCAGTAATTAAGCACCATCCAGATGAGTATTAATACATGCCCAGTGGTACAGAGTATGTAACCTGATAGTATTTAGATTATGGGAAAGTAGTATGAGCGCAGACTGGACAATAGGGTGGTAACAAAGGTAATTTCAGGGGGATATGGAATGGTCTTTATGAAAAGGGAGTGAATTAAATATGACACAGTGTTGAGAAAGGCTAAGGAAAAAGAGCAAAGATAGGAAGTATACAGAGAAATGGAGGGGAATGGCAAAGATGGGAGCAACCACAGCAGAGAAAACACAGTCAGCACTTCTGGTTATTCTTAGGATACGCAGAGGTCCCTGTTTTGACTGTTCTTACTTTCTGGAGGGGTCTAGTTGATATCTCCCTCCTGTCTTACTTCATGAGCATGTGCAGAGGGAGGAATGCACCTTTTTCCCACCACTTGGAGTTCAGTACTCTTTCCTGTACGCTTCCAAGGCTAGGCGTATGCGGAGGAAGATTGGTTAGGGATAACAGTTTTTCCTTCCTTTATATCTCCATCACTTCATTGCAGCATGTTCTGTTTTGCTTCCTTTTATTCTTGCCAAGTCCTTCAGTTCGCTCTGGTTGATTTGACCTTGTTAATTTTGCTCACAATCTGGGGTTGCTTTTTTTTTACCTAGTTACCTCTCCTACCAATATAGTTACACTGGTACAAACTTTGCATGTAGAAAGGATAGTATGAACTGATTAAGGCATGAAAAGGTACATATTTTCAGCAGTTAGTGGATCCCAATGGCTTGCTGTTATTATTTGTACAGTAACTAAAGTATATTATCCAGAGTAACAAAAGGATTCCTCTGAGACTCCCCCTTAACACAGTAGGCATGTGGATGCTGTAGAAGAATGTACCAGACATCTACCTGCATCTTTGATACTTAGATAAATTTCAAAATCTGCCTTGAGTGAACTACTAGATACTTGGTTTGCTACTATAGTAGTGAATATATTTAGCATTCCGATGATTGTCTTTGCGCAGCCCCCCTTTGCTTGGCTAATAATCAAGGGATCCACTATTTCTATTTATTTAATTTCAGTTTCTATTTCTAATTTAATTTGTTTTCTTCTTTTTTGAGTATTTCCTTCCAAAGACTCTCCAATTCAGCCCTCCTGCTTTTTATTCAGACAGATACAGCCTAACAACAAATATAGATTACCACAAATACGTATTTCTCATTTTTACCCTTAAATCTCTGTTTGTGATTATACTTCCAGACTGTTTTCGTACTTCTACCTCTGACAGCTGAAGACAAAAGTGGAAAAAAAAACCCCTAATATGTCAAAACATTATAGTTCATACCTCATTATAATGACCAATTTAGGGGATTATGGGCACTTTAAATCCCTAATAGTGCAAACTGTAATGGTGTCTACACATAATTCTCTTTTTCTTCCTTTTTTTTTTTTCTCAGCTGTTATTTATTCATCACTGTTTTCACCTAGGTACCTTCTGAACCCTTTAAGCTGTGCCTACATCCTCCTAGAGCTGGGGGTGTTGAGGACAGCAGGATGCCTCTTTGCTGTTGTGGCAATTCAGCACCTGCGCCTGCTGCTTCTACCAATGCCCAACAGAGAAAAGTTGTCTTAAATAAAATCCAGATAATTTGTTTAAAAAAACCCACAACCAACCAACAAAACCCCTCCAAAACCACCAGCACCACCAAAATCCCTAGTAGGAGGTACTTCAGCAGTTACGATCATATCCAGACTGAAATGGAAAAGTGGGAGAAGAAAGAAAACATGGATATTATGAGTGGTGCTCTTAGCTTTGAAAGATTCTTGGATATAAATTCTTCATCCCCTCTAGCCCTGTTGACTAGGTGCTACACTCTGATGAGGGGTATGTGGATAAGACAGTAGACGCGGAAACAGTGTGGTATTAGGTTGCCCTCTTCTGTTGTGACAAAGTAGGTTGATTTCTGCAGAATATTAACTGTTGTTACTGTTTGTTCAGCATCTAAAATTCTCTTTCTGAATAAAGGAAGGATTGCTTGTATGAGTCGCAGTCATTTTGAAACTGTCACAAGTAAAAGAGACAAAGATAAAGAAGGGAGGCATAAACAAGCAGATGTTCACCCTATACCTGAAAATATCCCTTCTTACCAGTGTGCTAACCAAGAAGTCTCTGTGCTCACAGTCACAGTGAAAGCTGATGCTCCTCTTGCACAGGATAAAAATGAGAGTCATTTGTGGGAGGCTTTTTGGTGAGGCAACATTGTGTTCTTTTCTGTGTCTCTCTCCTGCGTCTTTATAGAAAAGACTAAGCTACATGCCAGAATTACTGAAAATAAGTTGATCCTTCACAGGTCTGCTTCCTTGCCACAATACTGACAGGATGGTCAGATTTAGTTCTGAACATTTGGACTGGGTAAAACAGAGTGTTTCTTGTGAAAGGAGGAATTAGCCACTTGGACACAACAAATGGTGCAGTGCAGAGGAAGCACAGCCATTCAGTACGAGGTTAAACCTTTCTGCTTAAAAAGAGGGAAAACAGAACTGTTCTGTGGCTCACTGGCAAAGTCGCTTTTGTGTCCGAGAGAACACGAGAGGTGAGACGGTGATAAAATTAATAGACAGCAAGTCACACACAGCATCTCCAGGCTGTTTTAAATTGATGTTTTATTCAGTGACATAGCCTGATGAAGGTCATTGCCTGTTCTGAGCAGTAGCAGCTCCTATCAACATCAGTAACCGTCAGGTCAGAAGTGCTCACTGCCTCTTGGGAACTGGCCCTCTCCACTTCATGAAGACTGGCTGTTCCAACATTGACCACTGGACCATTTAAAAAGGTTACTCTAACTCCTGAGTAATAGTTTTAAATAACGACCATGTATAAATAAATATGTATATACATTTCGATGCAACCTTTTTTGTTTGGTTTTCTTGTTTTTTTTTTCCTCTGCATGTATTAAAGGTTTTACTTACGTTACGGTACAATGGTAACTACTGCTTGGTGTGGTTTCTGAAAGGTAAACAAACCATTTGACAATGAGTAAGAAAGGACTAAGCCAGCAGTACAAATGAGCTGCCAGCCAGTGCACGTTAGGATGGAGGTAGCAGGGAAGAAGGGGAGAGTGCTAGGAGAGAACCGCATCAAGAGGGTAACAGAAAACTGCTCAAGCCTGAAAAGTCTGACCTGATTCTGTGAGTAATTGCCTCAAAATCTGATTCAAAGTCTTTCGTTGATTTCCATGGTCTTTGTGTTGGTTGTTCTCAGAAATGCCTGTTTACCCTGGGATTTTTCCTTTCTTTGATTCAGAGGAGAAACAATGATCCCTGGAAGGTTTACTTTATGCTTAAATATGTAGTAGACCAGTCAGTTTAATAGTGGAACAAGTGTTTGACCACAGTTGCCCCAGATTGTTTCCATAGTCCCTTGAAGAGTGAGCCAATGCACACCCAACTCCCTTTCTCTCTTCAACCTCTACCTGAGATTCGCAGGGAAATAAAAATAAAAATCCAAGTGTGAAGGGCAGACTGGGGCTATAACATGTTCTCACCTGCTCCTTGAGCTGGATATTCAAAGCACCAAAACCTTGTATCTGTATTCTTAGCTACCATGATAAATAACTAAGGCTCAGCCGATGATACTGAATTCTGGAGTAAAAAGAAATTTTTCAAACTTCTCTGTGGAAAAACTGTGATTCTGCACCTGAATTTGCCTTGGTTTACATCCACTGACTTTGCTGGTGTTTGGGTCAAGCTCCTACATGGGAATTTGGCCACAGAGGGTGCATGCCTGCTATTGGGGTGCAGGTCTTTTGGAGCTAGTACAGAGAAATGTCTGTATGCAACCCCACGTGTCCTCAGATTCACCTTTGCCTTTCAGTTCTCATAAAGACCTTACAGGAAATGTGAAGTGGTTTAGTGCTGTGCAAAGAAGCCTTTCAAATATGAACTGAATTTATAATTGACATATCTATGAAATATTAAACAAACCATTAGTGTCTCTGAGAAGGTTATCCACATGAGCCCTTCAATCTGCAGTGGATCATGTCTCTGTGGTAACATATCAGGCTCTGGCTTATTCAGATTAAAGAAGCATAAAAGAGAACTCACTGGAGACAGAGTATCAAAAAAACATGTTTAAGTGGATAAATACCAAAAAGAGATTTAATACATCAGCTACATAAACAGTTTCAACATTGTTACATGGATGTTTGAAATAAAGAAAAAGCCATGTGCAGCGACAGCCACTCGATGATAGTAAATATGGAGATTTCAGGGATGATGACATGGAAGTGGCTCACTGACAGATGAAATTGAAATAGGGCACAGTTGCATCTTTGTGTGCCTGGGTCAGAAGGGTTGTTCCCTGTGTTGAACAGGCTATAGGGTGCCTGTGTGAAACCATGGAACAGGAGGAGAGTCAAATTAGGGAGAGATGATTGCACATTCCCAAACTTCTAAACTTGACCCACGGGACATCAAAGGAGAGATGTCACTCTTGGTGAATGGTGCAGCTCTGGGACACTCACGGTCCCCTCTTCACATCCTGAGGAGTGGGCTATGGTGCTCAGCCAGCAGCATGGCCCACACCTGAGCTGCACCCCTGTTGAGGGGGATTTGACAGGGTGGGCTTCTCTGAGATGTTAGTTCACTGAAGGCCACATTGGTTACATTGAGCTGGCAGTATGAACAATCATTGCTGCAGCCTCTAATATCTATAGAGTCATGTTCTTTCTTAAATACAAGGGGATTTTAGAGAAAGGTAACATAACCAAGGAAACACCAGCACACGATCTGGGGCTACATTTCAGCTGGTTTGATCCCTGCAGTCTGTGTGTACCAAAGCTGGCCATTCCTGGATTTGTTGGGTACGTGCAGAGGATAACGTGAAGTGACATTTTTCTGCCGAGGCCAAGGTCAATGCTAATGATGTCATAGCAGTCTGCTGCATTTCTGTGCCAGCTTCCCCTCAGAACAAATAAAAGGTTTGAACAAATAATTCAGAAGGTTTCAGAAATGGAAGAGAGAGAGGATAGAAAGCAATTACTAGGAATATTCATAACAGTGCTGGAGGATGCCACAATTAAGAAAGAAATATTAAAGAATGTTTTTTAAAAAGGATGAAAAATATAAACATGAAATATAAAGCAGTGTTTTTCTCATATAAACTGGCCAAGAATCTATTCAAGGGACCACAGGAAGTTTCTCAACTTTTTTTTTTTTTAATTGAGAACTAAAAGCTCAACAAATAAATGTAGTTTCACTGAAGTCTGGACTAAAGACACTACGCTGCCTGAGGGATTAAGTGGATAATCAAAAACATTTTGTGGTTTCTGCTGTTCCCAGAGACCAAAAGTAGGGGCAGGGGAAAATGAGAGATGGTAAATGAGCCAAACTGAAAAAAACCCCAAAACTCTGCAGAAGATGACTTTCCCATATCCAGCTAGAGGCCAACTGAAAGTAGCTAAGTGTTATGAAAGACAGAATACAAACACAGGATCTACAGCTATGATCTAAAGTAATTGCTTTTCTTTGTAGGAATATAAATAGTCAGAAGAGTTTAATGCTCATTTAAGTAACTATTAAATTTTTAATATTTGGCTCATTACAACTCTGAATTTATTAAAATTGTATTTGACAAATTGGAATGAGAACATGAAGATGGATTCTATAATGCAATGTGATTATTTAATTATTTTGATAGGCAAAATTAGAAGTAAGGTCTGATCACTGTGTGGTTGGAGTGCAGAAGATTTTATGGGGTCATTAGTCTGGGATTTTATGTAGGAAAATTAGCTTTTGGGTAGCAGTGCCTTAAACAGGCTGAGCTTATAAATAACTTCTTAGGACCTAGATATATATCAAGGTGACTTCAGATCAAGCTGTGTAATTGTTATCAAACCTAACATTAAGACCTCTGTGATTTGAGTGTGAATGGCACTGCTGGTAGTATCAGGTTTTATTCTCAGCTGCTTATTATATGCTCTAGTTTGCATTAAAAAACACATTAAAAAATTAAAAAAGATTATGTCTAAACACCTACATGCCACTCTTTTGAGACAGTGGAGCAAGGCAGAGGAATATGGATTTTCTGGGTCAGGATCTCACAGTTTAAATAACTTACTTTGTGAAGTACAGAGAGAACTACTGGGAGAAAGGACATGCTGTCCTAAGGAAGTGAATACAAAAGCCTCTCACTACCAGGGAATTATATTTAGAGATTCTGTCTGCAAGAGAATCCCCTCTGTCTAATTCTTCTCCAGCTGGACCTTGTGAAGTGATTTCTCAGCAAGGCTTGTAACGCGCAGCATTGCACCAATCACAAGCACGTATGGGTGATGGTACCTACATCAGTCTGTGGGAACTCTGCGGTCAGCCGAGCTATGTTTGGCATTTGTCTTGCATTGCAAAATCCCTTCACAGATGCTGAACATTAGGCGACCACTGAGACAAGAGTCTAAAGCATCTACAAATCGTAACGACAAAGCAAAATCATCTTCACATTCTTATCGTTAGTCAGACTAAGTGATACCATAAGATGAACTTCTCTAAGGCCATTAGAAATAAAAATTTAGGAAAAATTTTACTTTTCAGTTCTTAAATATTTACCCTTAAGTCATTAATAAGGGAATCAATACTTCTGGATTAGTAGAAACAAAAACTCCAGAAGACTGTTATTTTTGAGAATAATTTTGTGTATATTAATCAGCATTTTAGGGGCTTCTAGAGCTAAGTGTTACTGATCTGCTCAATGTGAGGAAGGGATGTACTGTGGTCTAACACCAGATGCCTTCATTAACCAAAGAACCTGTATATACTTGAAATGAATTGTTGTTGATGGTCCTGTCTGTGAATATACCAAATATTTGTATACACTAATAAAACAGGGATAAAATGCAGGCAATCTGGTAATATTATTGTCTTCTACAATAATGGTAATATGTACAAAACCGATTTAAATACTGCCTAAAATGTTTCACTCAGCAGAATAGGCAACAGAAAAGGTCCAATTTTCCACTAGGTGTCAGTCAATCTATTTCTTTGGTTAAATAGGATCCATCTGCAGAAGAGAATCGAGAGCAAAATGCAGATGCAGAGCTGCTTTAAATATAGTTGGTGGGTTTTTTTTTTGTTTTGTTTTGGTTTGGTTTTTGTGAGTATCAACCAGAAGTATTTTGAAAGAATAAGAACAAATGGATGACTTTTCTATCTTTATTGTGCCTCTATTTTTCTTGTTTGCTTTACATTTTCCATTTAACAGCAGTCAAGAAAAACCCCACAAACTGATAGAGCTGATCCACGAGCAAGCAATTCCAGGGAAAGAGGAAAGCTGGAAGCAGGAGAAGGGACAGGCTGGCCCTGCCTATGGAGACACTGCTTGGTTATTTCATGTCAGTCCTGAGGCAGCAGCAGGAGGTTTTGACCCTTCCAAGGCGAGGGCACCTCAGACGCTTCTCCTTGCAATGGAAAGCAGAATCCAGCACCTTTCAAGAAAGCTTCGAAGCATCAAGCCTTTGAACTACCATTGCACTAAAAAGACAGCAACATTAACAGTGCAAGGCATGGTAAGGTCCTTGGGAAAGATCTTGAGACTGCAGGAAGAGTGCAGAAACATAAACAGGGAAATGATTGTCAGAGGGAGGAGAGAAAAAAGGATAGACAGAGAGAGGTGTGTGTCAATATGGATTTGAAAAGGGAAGCTAGACATGACTCTCCCTAATGGTAGCCTTGGCCCTGTGTCACTGGCCATAATGGGAACTAAAGACAACCGACCACTTCTTGTGCCAGCCTTGACCAGACCTGAGCTGCTGTGGGGAGGGCAGCACGCAAAGGGCATACAGGAAAGGCAAGAAAATGATGGTGCAGAGCAAGATGTACTGACTGGACAAAGGGAGCCAGAGGATGCTACAGAAAGCACAAGAGGAAATAATGCAAATAGAGCATTTTCAGCCGCACTTCATAAACACCAAACAGCCCATTTCACGTATAAGTCAGTCCCAGATACACAGTTTCTAGTAATGTTTCACATACGCAGCCGCTTTGAACAGGTTACATTCACAAGGGCTACATCTTCTTTCATTGCCTACTGTGCCCGTGTAGACGCATTAGTGTGCGTAAATCAAGGCTGTTAATCCCTGAGGCTGTTAAACCATTACTTTGAGAGCTGCAGGATCCTTCTCCGTCCAAGCTCAGTAAAGACTGGCAGGGTACCTATGGGAACAAGGATCTGAGAAAACCTGATCAAGGGCCGTGATGCAGACGTCAGAGGTAGGTGTTAAAAGAGAGCAGCAGCTTTATGATAACAATTCAGTTTATACCCCATGTTCACCAGGGAAAGGTTTAAAGACCAGTTGTGCTCCGGCAAGATGAAGCCCTCACAGGAGGAAATGGTGGTGGTGAGCGATGTCCGTAGAGGGATGGGCTCCCCAGGCTGCCTAAACAGCTGCTTGTTTGGCCTTTTAGTTTTGGTCTGTGGCTGCTGGGCTGTGTGATCTGGCAAAGCAAAGATCCAAAAGGAACCACCAATGTGGTGTTTTATCGTACAGCCTGTATTTTCTACACTGGCATCAGTGTCAGTCTTGTCTTCATGATCCCTGGCTCTGCTCCTCAGATAGCTTTTTGCTTTTCCTGTAATGCAGAGAGGTGTCTTACACCAGCAGAATCCAGATAGCAGAAAAACCCTTCATTCACATGCTAGTCAGTTCTGCTCTTCCTTTATGGGTGTAGTATTTGCCAGGTTACTACTCTTTTCATCTCTGTGCAACTCTTCCATTCACCTAGCCATTAAGTTTCTCCCAGTGGCCATTACAGTGATGGGAATGTCATTAAAATAATCTGGGAGAGGAATTATTAAGACATATTTTAACATAACCCCTTCCCCAATCTAAAAATTAAGCTATGATATTTGTAATTGCTCTTCTTTGTTGTTTAAGTATTGGTTTGGGGGCCTGGTTATGTACGATGGAGAAAGAATTGAATATTTTTGTGGGTCTGTTTGTGCAGCTTTCCAAGATGCACAGAATGGACAGACTTGACAGCATCTACAAAAGTCCTGCAGTCCTCTTGGTTTGCTCTTCTTCCCTCTGAAATACCCAGAGCTGTATCTCATTTTATGTAACAAAAGATGGAGTGAATCTGTTGTGCCAGAGGAGGGGTAGTTATAACAAAACCAAACACGACTCAGTTCTTGCCTGTCAGTGGTGGGGCTGGCAGAGGGGTCGGGGCAGTGTGACGCTGGAGCCCAGGAGGTCCCGGAAGCAACAGCAAGGCTTTGCAGGAGGAGCTGGAAGCCAGGAGTTCAAAGGCTACCTGATGTCCTTCAACAATCCTCTTCACCCGTCTTCACCTTGGGAAGACCCTGTTGCAGCCTTTCACTACTTAAAGGGAGCTTATAAGAAAGATGGGAACAAACCTTTTAGTAGGGCTTGTTGTGATAGGGCAAGGTATAATGGTTTTAAACTAAAAGAGGGTAGGTTTAGTCTAGATATAAGGATGACATCATTTACGGTGAGGGTGGTGAAACACTGGCACAGGTTGCCCAGAGAGGTGGTAGATGTCCCATCCCTGGAAACATTCAAGCCCAGGCAGGACGGGGCTCTGAGCAACCTGATCTAGTTGAAGATGTCCCAGCTCAGTGCAGGGGGGTTGGACTAGATGACCTCTAAAGGTCCCTTCCAACCCAAACTGTTCTCTGATTCTATCTTTGTTCAGCTCATCTTCCCTGCTTGAAAAATGTGAAAAAAAAGCAGCTTCTATCTTCAGAGAGTGTTTTCAGCACCCGGCACCAAGAGCCTTATAGGGTAACTTCAGGGAGACAATAAAGAATGTTAAAATTGTCTCTTTTTTGCTCATGGTACTATTGAAACAGAGAGTTTCCCCACTGGATCAGGCACAGGAAGACTCTTCCCAAAATCACGCTGATTTGGAAGGTGTTTTCCTTTGATTGCTAAGGAACACCTTCAGGTACTGTTGTTAATAGCACACCTGTGCTAGTAATTTTTAAAGCCTTTTATCTAGCAGAGACTGTGCTTTGGAGGTCACCAGGAACTGGCTTCAGCCATCCTTCCACTAAGATGTGAGTCTGTGAATAGCTCGGCTGCAAGCTGATAGGAGGTTGTTTTTCCTGGCAAGGTAAATGTGGGAGGTTTGGGATGTGAATGTCACAGGGTGTCTTACGGGAGACTCTTCTGTATGAGCTGGAGGCTCTAGTTTGGCATTACCTTTCCCTCTGTCCCTCAGTTATTTAAGTGCTGTTTAGCTCTTGCATATCTCTTCTTCAAGTCTTACACTTTTCTTCCTTTAGTCTGATGTATTTCAAATCAAGCCCATATAAATTTTTCTGCCAAAAGGTTTTTAGACATTATTTATATAGGGGTATGCATTTGTGACAGTGCAGGGCTGGAGGAAGGAGCCGATGCTCTCAGGATGAGCCAGGAGTGCCATGGGGGACTTGACCTATAACAAACCTACAGGAACCAAACCCCAACAAAATCAGTTGATTGCGTTAAAATTGCAATTCTGCTCAAGACTGATGTCTTCAGTGCTGGAATGGGTGCTGCCATTACGCTGCGCTCTCTTCCTGCTGCTCACAAACCTCCATGGTTCCTAGCTCAGCTGTGTTTTCTTCCCAGCTGACAGAAACCTTGGCTGTGAAGTATGGGGAGGAATCTTGGGTTCTGTTGCAGTCAAGTTTTATTTTGCTGTTGAAATTTTCACCTCTGTAAAATCATTACAGAAAAATGTTTTTATTTATGATGTTTTATTTATTTGCTATTTCTGTGACACATACTACAGAAATTTAAGAACCCTCCTTTGTTTTTCTGTGTGTATCCAGCTTGTTCCCAAGAAACGGTGTGGCTGCATATTTGTTTGAGATGGAGGCGTGAGGGAAGTGCTGGCTCCCAGTGCCTGTCCCCAGTTTAACAGATGGGAGCTATGGCTTTCCACATGCATATGTGGAGCTATGTAAGTAAAACTGTTTCCTGTAGAGGTCTGCATGGCAACTGCTTTCTCCTGCTGAGATGCTGAAATGGAAATGCTTGCTGGCTGTTTTCCTTTGAGGCCAGCGCTCTGTCCTTGTACAGTGCAACTTTCTAATAGCTGACTTCCAATGAGCTTCTGAAATGCCGAGCAGCTGAAAACCCATCATATGCCTCTCACTGTAGGGAATATTGGCTGCTAGACAGAATTACTGATCCTTAATTACTGTGTCTGTACAGACTATGATCTGCCTGGAGCCATGATCAGATATAAAAAGTCTCTGGAGTAAATCTATAGACCAAGTTCTATATTTATGTAATGCCCTGACAATTGGCAAGGCATGCCAGCACAAGTTATTAATGCCACCATATTTTTATCATGTGAATATGACTGTGTAGTTAGTGATGGTCAGGGTTTCTGGACATGGCATTGCAGCCACACAAACAAGAAGTTATTTAAGCCAGCTGGTTGCATTTGAGAGTGAATTTCATACTTGCAATTCTGTGGTGAAAGGAACTCACTATACTTGAGGAGAAGGAGAAAGAAGCAGCTTTTCTCAGGTTTTTTTTTGGAAAATCTGCACTGATTTGGAGACTGTAATTCCCTGAGGAAGCTGTGTCTTGGCTATAAATACCCTCTGAGCTAGCTCAGCGGGTTTATCTGGACTGGGATTAATTTATAGGTGTTGCATTTGACTCTCAGAGGGGGCATATTTCTTATTCTCTGTGGAGCCGTGATGAGGAAAAATGACCAAGGAAGAGCCTGAGATATCTTTTAATGAACAGCTTCCTCCCACCTGTCCCAGAGTTAACAGCCAGAGGAGAGTTGGCCTCTTGAGGCAAAGTGTTTGTCTGCGGGGAAAGCAGAAGATGAAATAACAAAGCTATGTTCCTTTGTCGTTGTATATGGCTGGTTTTAAATAATAAATCTTTTTAGAAGTTAAATCTAAGTAAAGCTGCCCATGATCACTACCTCCACTGCCATTGCAAAGTGGGAGGAAGGATCTTCTAGTGGTAGATCTGCTTTTAGCTGGAGCCAAGCATCTGCCCAACTTGCAGATATGTTTCCTCCATCAGAGGAGAGCAGGGCAGTGGGGCAAAATGTGGAATTGGGCTGTGTAGATACCAGTCCAATTAAAGAAAGTTAGAAATACTGCTGTGAGTGAGGGCCTGGCAGGAAACAAATTAAACTTAATGTAAAGTTGGCTCTTGCAGAGTATTTCCCCAGAGGAGAGCTGCTGGCACTGAATGTCCTCTCCCACATTTCCCCCCTCATTTTAAAGGCAACAGGATGGAATCCTAAGGTGCTATGGTATTAGAACATGCACAGAAGAGTGTGACATTTAGCTGTTGAAAAAGCTGGTGAGAGCACCAGTACTGTCACTGTTCTTCTGAGGTCACTGCCTTGAGGAAATGGATAGGTGACTACCAAAAGCACAGGATGAATCAATTTGGAAAGAGTTGCCACAAGAGAGATGTCCTGAGCAGTAGGCCTAGTATTATTCATGTTTACCAAGAAAGGAAGTAGTATGTTTCCCCCCATCATAGCTATATCATAGGAAACTTGACAACCAAAATGATGACTGAAAGCCAGATTTATTTTTATTAGGCCCAGGAATACCATGTTGAACAGTGGCTGACTCTTCAGTGGGTAAGTGTTCATTTGTGGTTCTCAAACACTTGGCAGGTGGTATCAGTAGAAAGCAGCTCTGGAGAGAGGCTGTGCTGTCGTAGTTCGGTCTCCTGCCTGATTAAAAGTGACTGGGTGCAATACTTGCCACCAGCAGCAATACACTGTGAGGCAGCTGTCTTCTCTGAAGACACCAGATTTAGACACAAGTTGTAATGGCTGCTTCCCTAGGCTGACAGAAGAGTGCGCTTGGCCCGTTCATTGCCAGAGTGGGTCTCAGTTCACCAGGAGCAGCTGAGTCATGGTATAGGGCACATCAAAAGCTAAAGGTTTCTTGCTCTCAGACAAAAATAGTTAAATACCTTAGAACAGACAAATACCTTTGGATGATCCTGAACTTGTGAGTGCCTTCTTTAGTAACTTAATCTCCTTACTTGAAAATAACTAGCAAGGCTGTTTTATTATTTCTGAACAAGTTCTGATCAACTCCTCTTGTCCCAGTCAGAGAAACTTCCGGACAATCCTTTTTCGTAAACTCATGCATTTTAGGGGAAAGGATGGTTGTTCAGAACTTGAGCTCTCCAAGAGGGTGATGACAGGCCCCTTACTTCCAAGCGTTGCTAAGCATGATGCAATCTATAAGCAAAATAGGCCACCTAGCCTGAGCTGTGCGTAAGCCTGTGAAAGGTTTTGCACCGGAGCAGGGTGGGCAAAGGGAGAAGGAAATGAGATACCAAGGACTGAGCCTGACTTGGCTGCAGTGCTGGCTCTGGCAGGATGGAGCAACCATTGCAGCCAGACATAACACACAAGCAGTGGAGAACTGCTCAAAAAAAAGAGAGCTTGCAGGCTCTAACAGGAGGTTTGCAGAACAGAACGTGGCAATACAGAAAACAGGAGGGCTTCAACAGCAGAGAATGACTTCAGAAGCTATTGCTGCTCATCCTTGGCTGCCTGCTCCTGCAACATTTTACGGAGAGCAAACAGAACATTTTATCTGTGATTGGGAAGCATTTGGAGGAGTGTCGGTGCTTTTGTGAGGAGCACCCTAGGAAACATTTCCTTACAAAGGATGTCTTGTAAGCTATTCTATTTCATGGCTTGAAACAAGCGCAAACTATACGTATATTTTTTTATCCCAGTTTATGATCCCCTGGGGCATGATAATGGGTATAAAACATTAATCTGATTTGTTTAAAAATATTAATCCAATTTTTTGTTTAATGGTATGAATCTGGGCACAACTGATAACAAAACCTTACAACATCTTATCTCTTTAAGGAGATAGCTAAATGTGATGCCATTCATCACAGTGATAGGTAGTTCCTCAGGCGCAAATACGCACATATCGCAGTCCGTGCATGATGACGACCAGATCCAGCTCTGTTTTCTGTCTGCTCTGCGTGGCGCTATCGACAAAAAGCTACGAGCAAGGGCAAAGCAATGCTCTTGACAAATCCTTTACAAGTGTTTGGGTTGCTTTTCTATGCACTCCTCTGGCAAATTTTAAACAAAGTCTAGAAATCTGTTAGCCACAGAGCATGAGCACAGACTGCGAGTAAGACTCTGCTTTTACAACCATTCCAGCATTTCGTTTGAAATTGGCTTTCTTGCCTTTCAGTCAGGCTAAAGCTGATGACTGGGCAAAAGTGGCCCCGAGGTTTGCTATGTTGAGAAGAGCCCTGGAGAGCAGAGGGCACCTGCAGCAGCCCAAGGCACGTGTGGGCAATGCGGTGCTTGTGTGGGTCGTGGTCCTACGGTGATGCCACCTCTTTGTCAGCCAGTGCTGACTTCAGATTCCGTAACCGCTTTAAGGTAAATATCCATCTGTGGTTTCAGCAAGCTGGGGCTACTATGTTTGGACATTACCGGAGAAATGAGGAAATACTTTAAAAATCATCCTCATAAATTACTGTATTTTCTTTTTTTTTTTTTTTTTTCAGTTTATCTAAGCATTCTTTAAACAAGGTTTATCAGCTCTGATATGTCAAAACTTGTTCCTGTGATTAGCATGCAACATTGAGGTTGTTTTTCGAATATTCTGGTTGCATCTTTAGTTCCAAAATCCTTTATGCTGTAGCTCCCCATCACAAAGTGGGGTTGATAGCACATCTGTTTAATCTCGTGTCCATCAAAAGTAATTTGATTTAGAAATCCTTTGGAGTTGTGTATAGGCAAGAAGCAGCTCAAAGGAAAACTTGTTCTCAGCTTGGCCTCTAGGTATTTTTGTTTCACCTTCTTGCAAAACTTACACTTTCAATTTATGACTACTGAAGCACAAAAATAATATTTTTTTCCCTTTAAGTTCTGGGGAAGTCTATCTAGGGAAACCGAGGCACAAAGGGCAAGAGGTCCATATGGGAAGCCAAACTGAGGGACAGGCTTAAGCCTCTCAAAGAGCCTGGGCTGGCTTCCCATTTATGCCAAAGGTTTTTGGATTATTTGTTCGTCTCTGAGGCTGGTGCAAATCCTGGCAGGGCGGTGGGAGTGGAGCGGGCGGGGAACCGAGTCCTGCACAAGCTGGGAAATACTCTTGCCCCAGTTACTACTTCTGGGACTGGTTTGTGTAAGAATTAAGCAGAAGACAAGGGCAGAGCAGAGCGCGCTTGTTTGTTTAGACACACAATGTTTGCCTTTATTTCTCTCTATCTTTGCTAAGGGCTGTGACGGCACTTCCTTCCTAGTTCATTTGTGTGGCTGCCTGAAAGGGATATGTCTAAATAGGGGTCAGAGCGACTGCAGGGCAGTTTGCTTGTTTGTTAAACAATATGGGAAGAAAACAGAGGCCATGAAGAATACTTCCCTCCCCTCTGTGCCCCAGGGAACATTCTTTATAAAATTTGGCAGCAGCTCTTTCATCAGAAACCAGCAAACCACTGCACAGAGCTGCTGGCCCTGGAAACTGTTTTAGCAATTTAACAAGAGAGGAAGAGGAGGCACAGGAAAGAAACTTTAAAAAAAAAAAAAAAGATGTATAAAGCCTCAAAGAAAATCTCTAAATCAGTACGATAGAGTGTTTAAACAGTAAAAAATATATAGCAGTTTTCAAGAAAATAAAATTGAAAAGCATGTTGGGTTTGCATTTCTGCATGGTGCATTATAAACTGGAGCACAATAAGTATCATGTCATGTCCCAGATCAATTCAAATGAATGCTCTTTCTCTGACAGTGATTATTATAAGACTGTTCAGAAAACAGCACAAGAAAATTCCTGTGAACTCTTATGAAAAAAAAAATGTCCAGAGGTAAGGCCAAGCGGCTAGTGCAGAAATCGAAGCATGAGAAAAATAGCAGGAACCTCTGTAAAATATATTTGTCTCCAAGCTTTGCAAAAAAGCCACCTCTGAAGACTAGTAGTGAGTTACAAATGTTAATGATATACTGAAAAATATTACTTCTGTAACAGAGCTGATGGTGTCAGAAATCAGATTTTTTTGCCTTCTTTCCTCAGACCACTTGGTGCAATTTTGAATCCGTGCTTTCTGGGCTCTGTTTCTAGCAGCAAGCTGGGGATATGGATCTGTTCAAGCCTAAAACTTCAGACACTGAAAATTCCCCAAGGTCTCCCAGTTGCTTAGGTTTTTATCAAATACATGCCTAACAGTCTCTTAGCCATGACTGGCCTGCTAAAACCTCTGTACTCCGCAGCGGCAGGGCCTCTGAACTCCATCACCGCTCTCGACGGGTCATTCATTCTCTCATCCATCTTGCCTTATCCGGTAGGGTGCTCGGGGCATAGCCTTTCCTCCTTCCCCAGTCCAATAAGTCTGACGGATTGAACCTAGTTTGATAACTGTTCTGCCTGATCTTGTTTGGAACTAATGCCACAAGGCAAGTGCTTTACCTAGAAGGTTATATGCTATTTTTATACACAAGCATTTATTCTTGTCATAGGCTGGGAAGGGGAAGAAAGCAAACATGGCTTTTTTTTTTTTTTCAGTCTACAGTTCAGGCATTAGCTAGAAAACCTCTATTTTTCTGCTTGCTCTAGGCCATTCTTAAAAGGCCTCCAAACACAATTTAATGTGTTTTCAGAGGCCTCCAAAGCCAAAATCAGGCAGCTTGCAGACCAAGCACTGTGTAGCGTCAGTGATGCTAGGTGAACTGTTACAGCCCTGGAATTCACAAGTGGTTATGACCCCCTCTAAATGTGTTTTTTTCCACTTTAATTGAATACTTGCCCCATGCTATCAGGAATATGTGTTTCTATGCTGCAGGTACCATTTAATCCGATAAGAAGCGTGGCACAGAGATGGGATGCCCTTGTGGGAAGAGAATCATACTTACTTCTCACCTTTGCTTTCATTTGCTTCTCTCCTCACTGGGAGGTGGATGCCTCACCATTGCTGAGGATTTACAGGCGGCAGCACCAGGATTTCACAGCTTCACTATTCCATACGTGCTTCTCCCAGGCTTTAGACAACGGACTATAGTGTCTGTGTAGAGGGAGGGCGAGTGCTGTTTTCCACACACCTTACCCTGGTGGACCTCTTTTTCTTTTAAAAAAAGTCTAGCAAGGCTTTCCAAACTGCTTTTCCATATATCATGAAGCAATTTTCATTGTTATCTGCTGGTGAACAGAATTGTTCACGGGTAGTAAAGTTTTACCATTTTCCTGAGTAATGATTTGAAGTAGTTCTAGCTTTGTAGGCGTGTCACTGAGGTGGGGTAGTCAAAATCAGTTTGGACTATTATTTGTATTATCATTACTGAATGCTTTATTACTTTTTGTATGTTTTAAAAGCCCTAGTTGATAAATGAAGTAGGTGACAAAAGGCTTCAACAAGAATTTTTATCCTGTGGGCACCAGTAGTAAGGACTGTACATTTTACAAATGTTAAGGGAAAGATTGCAAAAGTCCCTAAACTCTTTTTATGCTCCAACAAAAAAAAAAAAAAGTATTCCTATAGTTCAGTGAAAAACCCCATGTGTGCTCCTGAGAGATTCTGTTGTGCTGCTGTGGTGCTGGCAGGTATTTAGAGAAATGAAAAGAGCACAGACTGCTGGAGACTAAATGATTGAGTTAAAACAAATATTTTGGTATCTTTGCATTCCTTTTCAAATGTTTAACTGGACTACTGAAAATATGCTTCATTGTACAACTTTCCCCAGTGGCAGGAGTGAAAAAATGGCCCATAGGAACTGTGCTGACCATACCATCAGTGTTTCTATAAACTTGAATTACAGCCTAGCTGAAGATTACATGTTTAACCAGCTCACAACAATGCCTTGACCTAAATTTATTTACTTTCAACTGTTTTTGAAGCAAAGGACAATTCTTACCAGATGGTCTGTTTTCTTTTCTTTTTTTTTTTTTAAAAATATGTGTTTCAGACTGCTATCTCACCAAACATGTTGGATGTATTTGGCCAACTGGGTCCTCCTCTTCTGTTTAGAAGGACCTTTCTTCTGTTACCCACACCCTGCACACCATCTTAGTCTGGGCTGTGTTATGAACATGATCTAATTCTGCTGCTAGCTGGCTTCTTTAAACAAATGTCAGTTCTCTGAAATGAGACTTAAATGATTTAACTGAGGCCACCCCTTTTTGAAATTCCCATTTCATTTGCTGAGTCTTCCATCTTCTCTAATAAATGAGGCACAAGCCCCCTCAAACCAGAGCCATGTTGGCTATACTGTCCTGTCTTTATGCTTAAAAAAGTCTTATCTCATCATATAATGAAAATGCTATTTAATTTTGCTCCCTGGAACACATACTTAACTGCACCGGTGCTCTTAACACCCTACCTTTTGAATATTTCACTTTTGGATAAGTAATATTCTTTCATTCACTGAGAATTCTATTCCTAAGCAGCTTTTCCATTTTTAGTGTTATAAAGTATGAAGAAATGCCTGTGGGTCAGGAGCAACTGTGATGTTCAAACCCACCACATCACCTTTTTATTACTTGAGCTAATGAAGTGACTGGCAGAAGTCACTGAGAAGCATACACAACACTCTTGCTGTAGGGCTTTTTCTTCTCCTTCTAGTAAAAGAATAATTGAGCCTATGGAATAATGGATTTGATTCCTGCTATGATAGGGAAATTGTGCTTATCAGTTATAGATCTTTGCGTAACTGTTATAAAAGCAGAAGACTCTCCCAGTTGTCAGGTAACCTCCGAATGCTGATCCTCATGATCTTGGCCCATCGTGTGGAGGCACTGCATCTTCTCACTTAAATGAATGTCCACGTCTATGAAACATAAGCAAACTGCACTCCACAACCTCCAGTGTAATTCTTAAAGAAAGACTTGCTCATTAGCAACATCCAAAATAACTGAGTTACCTAATCCTAACTTTATTTTTGACACCATATTGGTCCTTACACAACAAGGCAGTGCTACCTGACACTTCCAGGTGAAAACCGGTGGCCTGTAAGTCCTGTAAGCATTTCATACAGTGAAGAGAGGACTTTCTTAGATCTTCATGATGCTTTATAGAAGCTAGTGCAAGAATGATTCCAGTAGTTATCCTGTTGGATATTCTGTTAGCCTGCACAGTTTTAAGTGACTTACACTCTTGTTGCTTCTCAGGGAGAGAGAGATTGTCCCACAGCCTCAAAGACCTCTTGCTGTGTGGAAAATGCCTTTTCCTTTCCTTCTGCCTCAGATTTTCCATTAATGAATTTTTAGCCTAACTTGTACACCCACTCAGCTAGTTTGAACTCGTCTTCTGTGTTTTTATGACCTTCCAGTGCTAGCAGACATTTACTACATCCCTCTTGTCTAGTGGCCAGATTATGTGTATTGACTCTTTTTGTATAAATGCACCCTTTCAGTGCCTTAATCTCTTTTGATGGAATTCTTTCTTCTTTGAATTCTTTCCGATCCTTCATTGCTCTTTGCTGTCCCTGGCCTCAGCTAGGAAGTTCGTTTCTTGTGAGCATTTGGGACACTTCAGGCAACAGAGGAAAATATAGTAGGATGTGGATACAACAGAACCATAGATGCAACAGTTGCATATTAGCCTCAATAATAAGAATAGTACTTCATCTTCACCTCCAGTGCTATGCTAGTCATCATTTTAGACACTGATACTTCTTGCAAGAGAAATTATATAGTCCTGGGCTGACAGATGAGAAATAGTTGAAAGTAATTTTTCAGAAATGTTTAATATTTCCTTGTATAATGGATGCAGTTAATGGCTGTATCGACAAATTATGGTATAACACAGTCAAAGGAATTAGCATTTTGTCTTTGCAAATTTAAGGTATTGCTTTGTTAAAACAGTTTCTTGATTTAATTCCCTGATTTTAGGACACTGCTTCCAGCACTTAGCAGAAGATTTGTGTATAACATTTAATTTTCATACCTCTTAAGTGTAAATATTTACCTTTTATTATGTAGCCTGCATCACGGATACTGCTTTTGTATCAGCTTTCTCCTGGCACAGCGTGCTGCAGATATATATTAGGTCCTGGCCTTTCCGAGGTCTTGTAGCAGACTGCAGAGGTAGTTTTGTATTGTTTCAAAGTCTCACCTTCCCAGATTGTCTGTGAGTGTTAGTGACGCTGCCTTCTGGCCTTTAAGATGAAGGCCACTGATTATTTACAGTTTCATATGTAATTGTGGAGTGCGTTACTTGAGGAATGACAGCAAACCATGAGTTTTTCCATTTGAATTTGTTAGAAAGCAGTACTGAAAGTCATCATTACTGAAGCACACTCTAGGCTGGACCTGTGCTGCACCAGGGATGCCACGTGTGCAGTTGGCCATACCAGCATCCTGCCAGAACTGAATGGGGGCCCAGCCTGTGCTCCTCTGTCACAGCCACTGCTTAAAGCAAGAGTGTTCGACCAAGAGCCAGCGCTGCCGCGACACCTGACGAGAAACACAGACACGGAAACTTGAATTCTATTGTCCAACTACAACACAGGCACCTGCAAATGAAGGTGCCAAGAAAACAAACATTCAGGAGATTGAGGCTATTCAGAGTAGTCAAAATTAACTAATGTTTTAGAAATATTTAAGAAAATGCTGATCTGAAAGTAACCTAAATGCACTTTAAACAAAATGCAGGGTAAATCCTTGAAGTCCCTGAGGAGTCTGTTGCGCATTAGTGTGCTTAAAAATACAAATAAAACCATAATTGCAGAGAAAAATAGATTGGCTCTAACTCTGCCTGTTCCAAGGGCCCAAAACTGTGAACAAACCTGTGTGGGTTTTTTTTTTTTTTTAATTGTGCAGATTGTAGAAGAGCCAAACAAATGACAGTCCCTTATCAGAAAGGTTCTCTAAAAAGACTCTTCGGTATGTGAGAACTAGTACCCCAACAGCAAGAGGTTTGCTTTTGCCAGACTGTGAGGCAGCATCCCTCACCGCTCCCTTGGGAGCATAGTGGGAACCGATAGTGATCAGGACTTCAGGATGCTCAGGCGGAGAAAGAATACGACGTTGTTGCTAACTGAAAGGCAGCAGGCCTCCTTCCAGACAAGCCTCTGTCAGACAAGCCTCACAAATCGAAATCCTCTTTCAGATGCCCGAATTATATTTCTGTTGGCTAAGACTTTAAAAACTTTTTAAAGTTGCTTGAATTAACAGCTGTCTTTGGCTTCGTTTTTTACCTTAGTCAGTTGTTTGTATATCCTCCTGGCCTTCTCTTTGGCTTCATTTCACTGCTGTGTGTGCTTTAACTTTCTCCAATTACTTTCACACTTGCATTTTTAAAGTGAACCTATGACTCCACAACTCGTTTTGCCCTAGTTCACCTTGCAGAATACAGGAAAGCAGGGAATTATTTTTCAGCATCACATACAGCTGCCTATCAAGTAGGAGTTTGCTTTGCTCCCTGTTAAAATCAACAGTACCTTTCCACAAGACAGCAGCAAAAGAGAGGTTTGTTCTTACTTTTAAATATATGAAGCTATTGTCTGGGGAGTATTTCTGTCCAGCTGTCTGCCATCATGAAAAGCTTGTCTTCCAAAAATTTTGAAATTGCTTTGATATCTGCCTTTAACAATGCTAAAAACCCCATTGACCTGGGATAGGGCAGGGGTGGCTACGCAGTTTGTAGCAGTATGTGAAGAACCAGTGGTAAGAAAAATGCCTCCTCCTCTGGGCATGAGAGTGGAAGGAAGAAAGAAGAATAAAAGAAAAACCATTACGCTTCTCCAATTTTAAACATTTAATAGTGCACTTATTGAGTATATTCTGTACAGACATCTATAGCAAGTTAAACATTTTCTTTTCTTTCACGTAGATCGTAGTCATGTAAAGCACATTTACAATAGAAAACATACTTGAGGTACAAAAACCCAAAAAGAATATCTGAGGTATAAATACAGGTATATTTTAAATAATCTTTACCATGCTTTATCTATGTTTGACAGTACACTGTGGGCAAGTATACATGTTTACAATAGAATGGTATGTACAACATATAATTTTACAAATCAAAAACAGTTTGATGTAGAAGAATATACAAGGTTTTCCTACTCATGAGGAACATTGTTACTGGAAGTACTACATTATTTGCCATAATAAAAAAAATCTTCATCAAAAAGCTTAAAATAATACTGACAATGGTAACAAAGTCTCAGTCAAAACTCCATCTTGCAACTCATTCATACCCTAGCCACAAAATACATTTATCACTTAATACTGCACCTTGAAAGCAAATCTTTACCTTTACAGTAAAACCTACAGAAAGACACCTTCCTAGAGGACCTCAAGACCTCCTACAGTTCATACAAGTTGATTCTCAAGGAGGGGGGAATGTTCCAAAGGGTTTAAAACCCAACAAATCCCAAGACAAAACCCTACCCTCCTACACTTGCTCCCAAATATAATCCTCCAAACTGCTCACATCCAGGTTCTGTTCGTGTTAACGTGCAGCTTTTAGGAAAACAGGCAGAGGAGGGAGAGAAAGGGAGAGAGTTTGTGCAACTCTTCCTAGCCACCTCACCCCACCTGCTGCTGCAGGAGCCCTGCCACCTCCCGGCACCGCAACTCCAGTGTTGACTTTTTCCGCTTGAGCCATTAGAATACAGTAAAATATATAAAAGCTCATTAGAACACTTATAGTTAATGCAGATAGGAGTAAAAGCAACGAACATTTTTTGGCAAATTAACAATTGACATTACTGGCTCTCTTCACCGTTGCATAGGCGTTTCATTTCTAAGCTGCTATGTTGCTCAAAAGTATATTTACTTAAAATTGCTATAGAATTGCTAATCACTCCTAAAAGATCATCTGGATAAGGAGTGGACAGTGAGCGGAGCAAGCCTCTTGTAACATCTGCTTAGTTTTTTTAACAAGGTTACAGCTGAGGAAAATGCAGAACCGGCACATGGGAAGGATGGCTACTCCTGGTCCACAGGGGACTCCCATTCTAGGTTGAACTGTATCCAGCATACTAAAATCCATTCTGGTTGCCTATCAGTGTACCAGACACATTTCAAATTCAACTTCTGCTATTCTTTCAACCATTAACACACTCATTCACACTTTAATCTCTGTGCAAACCTTTCTCTGCTTATCTCAGTGAGAACACATTGAAGAGTACCAACTATTCCAGTGGATACACCAGTCCCTCAACGCATTACAATAAAATGACATGGGTATGTACATAAAGCTAAGTATTTCACATGGGAATGATGAGCCTTCACCATATGTCATAATATATTTTGCATTTAAAGAACTTTGCTTCTCAGAAGCAATTCAAACCACCTAATAGTACAATAATTTTTTTTTTTTTCACAGTCCTCCTATGTATTCCAGTCGAGGCCTACACTATAGACCTTACACAGACAGGAAGCAGCTTTAAAGTGTATGGTATGGCCACAGTCCTATAGTAATGCTCACAGTCAAGTTCTCATGCTGTCATCCCTTCATGACATGACTTGCAGGTGGTACCCTAGTCCGGTCTGCAGTGGATGCGCCTCAGTCTTGGGTAATATCTACGTTGCTGAGGTGTGGAGCGCATGGCTATTCCTCTTCAGTAGTCACCTGGATTTTACTTCCTTGCTCTCAAGACTCTGATGAATGAAAGAGTCTCGTATCTTAACGACTTCAGATGCGCACAAATGTCCAAAAGACTTGGTGTACCAGTCTGGCATGTGGCCCCTGACGCATGGAGAAAAAGTAATGATGAAGTAGGTACCAGTAACTTTGCATGCATTTTCTTTGTCAGAATCAGATACATATCTAGCTGGTTAAATGCCCAACTGGGAAATCTCTTTATTACTCCTTACCGCTCAGCTCAGCCTCACCAATACACAGACTTGCTCAAAAACAAGTTTGCCTCAGCGCGGAAAAGTTATAAGAAGTTTTGTGAGAACTTGGTCCTCTTTACTAACTTAATATTAAAATTAACATGTAAATACATCTGTCAGAGGAAGGGGAGGGATTATATACCAACAGCTATGGTGGAGCACACAATGGAGGCTTCTAATGCAACAAACCACACGTGCTGTTAGATGGGCACTGAAGCCAATTTTCTGTGTCATCTGAGAGACCTGTGTGCATGCCTTTGAGAAGTACATACTACTGGCCAAGCTAAAGCCTGTTGAACCATCTAAATATTGTGCTGACTACACAGAAACTATACAAGAAGAATTACCACCACAAAAGGACAAAGTGGAAATTAATACCTTAAATCAATTCTGCACATGTAGGTAAGTTTAGATTTTCCTGACCCGCAGGGCTCAATCAGATACCTAGACAGGAGCACATTGACTCTAACACCTGCCACTGGAGCACGGTCATGGTCCACTGAGGTTGCTAGAAGCACACAAGCTCCTTTGGGGAAGTTTGTCCTCCACGTTCTGAGAAAAAAAGAAGAAAAAAAGTCTTATCTTTGACAAACAGTAATTCAAACATCTAATAAGACTTCAAATTATGCACAAATAGATATTTACCTATATAACTTACATTATACAGAAAACATAAGCAAGGATGCCGTATGTGTAGGATACAAACATCATCGCATTTAAAAGCCTTACCTTAAGACTACGAAGTCCCTGGCTGGCTGAGGCGCCATGCTGTTCTGGACATACTGGTATATATCTGTCTGGCTATCCAAAGGTTCGATTACTTTTGAATCTATAAGATCTTCATCCCAAAGATGCTGCTCTTTAAGTAAACGATTTAGAATGTCCTCTGGCGTAGCTGGGATTTCAATGGTAGTTTTCCATAACCGGAGTGGGGGACCTTCGCATACCTGGGGAAAATCAGCAGAGTCCTCAGTTTTACTCTTCCTTACACTTTCTTTTCCTTCCTATTTTGGTGTTGGCTAAATACAGCAAATTAAATACACACACACATATGTACGTGTTGTACTAGGCTTTTTGTAAGCTCAGACTAAGGTTGTTTTCCTGACAGCCAAAGGTATCTCTACGCTGACTTCCAAATTATTTTTAAGTTACAGTTATCTTCTCTAGTATGTTTAATCACTATTAAATTGCGATGCTACAGAAAAATGTCCTAGTTTTCCAAGTTTATTTTTTTAATAGCTTAAATCTCATTGAAACAATTCTCCCTGTGCTAGTTCTGAACTGTGCAAGATTAGAGCTGAGAAACTTCTTTCCTACTGCCTGCATAGTGACAGTGCTTGGAGGCTTCACTCAGCCTGTCAAGACTTTGCACATGTGAGTGAAGCCCTGTAAATGCAATACAGTGAACATTCCTGGGCTGGATAAACAGAAGAACACAAATCAGTGCATGTTAGCTGACTACTGCTGAAAGACATGTTGTTTTTAGACGGTGTGTAACTATGTCAGAAGATTAAGGGTTTTTTTCTTAAATCTATCTGCAAAGTAAAGGTGTGCACTAAACGTTCTGTACTATCCTATATCAAAAACCTGTTTCTATTAGAGAAGAGGAGCTAAAAACCAGAGCTGTGGCATGAGTGACAGGGTGCATACCTTCTTGTAGGCCAGCTCTGCTTGCTCTGAGGTGGAGCAGCTGACCCAGCCTTTAAACTTCTCTTTCATCTCTTTGAGCAAGTCGTCCACGCAGTCCTGGAGGTAGCAGTGGTAGTCAGAGGGCTCGGCGGTGCTGCTGCCGCCCCGGAGCTCCTCCAGGCTGAGGGGACGCAGGTCCTGCTCTGTGTACGAGTTCCGACCCCTGCTCATTTCTTCAGGTATCTGAGGGGTGACAAGGGTGAAATCATCCTCTTGCAGGTCTCTCCCCAAATCACAGAGTTAGTCTAGCAGTTTGATAGCCACAGAAAGATGGGTACACTAGTTTTGTAAGTGGTGGGACGCTTAGGTGTCAGGTCAAGCACTCAATGTGAAGAAATGCCAAAATTAAGCTTGACTTTGATTTAACTCAAATTAGTCTCTCATTTATGGGGTCTCTCATTTTTTTCTGCAGAATTTTGGAATTCTGTGGAAAATGTCTCTTTACTACACAACTCAGATCCATTCCCACAGCACAGTTTATCCTGCAGACTGAAGGAAGGAGGGATCAGTTGTCAGCCACAAGAAAAGAGACAGGCATGTCTTCATTTGAGGGCTCTGAAAAGATTCAATGACAGTGAGAAAAAACAGGAATCAAGACTTGTCTGGTTCTCCATCCCGGGCCCTAGAGGGAGCATGCTTTAGTTCCGACAGACTCTTCAACCTAGGTTTGACAATGTCTCATTCCAGGATGCTTTTGTGGCCCAGTGTTGCTAACTCTTGGGAATTTAAGTATAAAACAAGCGCTGAAATTCCTGGAAACAGCTTCTTGCTTTGTAATTAGAGCTGCACTTCACAAACCCTCATAGCTGCACAATAAAAGCTTGAAAACATATTTCAAATGCAGCTTGGATGTAACAAAAATGTCCCAAACCCCATAAATTCCTCATGACTTTTGAGCACCAATGCCAACAAAACAAATCTCTTTCCTTCTGGCACCACTTCTAATTCATGAATGCACCCAAATCAGGATACAAAGTTTTTTAAAAAGCTATTTATCATGTATTAAACTTTATTAAAACAAAGAGACATTCCTAGCTTTCCATTATACAGCACATCTAAGCCACGTTGGCCAATATTTCACCCAATTTTTGTAAATAGGTGTTTACCTGAAAGAGCTTCTTGCATTCAGCGATCATATGAGCTAGTCCTTGGGTTGCAGCCAGATTTTCATTTAAGTCTTTCTGATCAGGTTTTCCCAGGCTTGGTTTTCTTTGCATCACCCTTCACAGGGGAGAAGAGCACACATACACACACAAATCCAATTATTTAATGCAGAGCAAGAGAGACGCTTGGTAAGAAAATGGCAGGACTCCCACTTCTGCTGCTGATTTAGGGCAGTGCTGTCTGGGACCAAATCCTGGCATGGTATTACCAACTTCTCTCGCTACTCCATCTGAACTTTTTTCTTTGGAATCCCCCATTTCTTCCTTCTTATGAACTTTCCTATATTTTAACAAACCCCTAACGAAAGGTAGGATCCCATAACCATTCTACACCCGGTGCCCTCTGAGGTGTCCAACGTGATCACAACTGGTAGGGCTCAATGCTACACTGTGCCTGCTGTACATCACTGCTAGCTGTGGTAGTGGACCAGCAGAGGTGAGCCCTGCTCCCCAGAGACATACCTTGGGGAAGAATTCTCTCTTTTGAGAGTGTTTAAGTGGAAGAGGGAAGGTGCTAAGCAGACGGCCAGGTTTGTTGGTGTCATCTGGTTTTCCTTCACTGCAGCTGTGACATCACTCAGGAAATAGAGAAGAATCTGGAGGACCTCCCTGTTCTCATCGGGTAAAAGCATAATGGCAGCCTTGATAGCCTGGAGACGCTGATCCTTTGGCACATCTGCATAATATTAGTAATTCTCTCATCAGCCCATTGATTTTCCACACACACAGCATGAATGCATCCCAAAGCAAACTTTAGCTTCAAATATTTGACTCGAGTTTGAAGTGATTTCCTTCAGGACGCATACCATTCGTAGGAAACATGAAGGGATTTTTTTTTAACCCACTGGTTTAACTACCCTCAGCTATTTCCTGCCTCACAAGAAATGCAAGCAAGAAGAAGTTGTACCTAGGCCAGAGTTAATTTTAGATTTAATTTCAACAGCTACATGCTCCCACAGATGCACTAGAATGACAGAAGCCTGGAGTCAGGCAGTGAACAAGCAAACACAGTCCAGCCAATTTAGAAATTCTTTGGCTTTCAAAGAAATTCAAAACATGAATGCATTTTAGAATAGGTGAATTAATTAAATAAGTTGGCTAGCAAACCTTTTCAACAATGATGTCATAAAATATCCAGAAAGTGCTTTACCAAACACAGAGGGTTGCTTTATTGAGCAGATCATTCAAAGTCATGCGGTGGAAAAAGAGAGTCAACGATGTGAAGCCCCATACCATTAACCAGCTCCTTGGTTACTAACAACAAACAACCATTGGAAAAATTTGATGTGTGTCTTTATATAAGGCCCTCTCCTCCAAACTTGAAGGGAATGAAAAATGAAATAACCCAGAGCAGATCTGTGTCTTATAAAGGGATTTCCAATAAGCCGCCTCTGAAGACAACATTAGAGTCTGAGTCCTGCAGCATTTATATCATCATTAGCACCACACCACCCTCACTGCACGTCTCATAATACACATGGTGCTAACCAGATATTTAACTGGTATTTGCTTTGGATTTCAGCAACCTTGTAAGGCTAGCAGGTGAGCTCAGAAACCAATTTTAAGCAAAAATCCACTGTTTTCCACACTCTCCCCTCAATCAGCTCAAAGCACATTTAAGCCATGTGTGGACAATTCCAGTGCACAGCCTGGTGCATAACACCAAAGCAAAGAGAAGTTTCATCCTTTGCAGGGAAACAAAATTTACAGCTGCTTTAAGGCTCTTTGCTTTACACAGAGATAATGCTTCCTGATCACCTCCGGGGAATCCTCAGACCTACCACCTGCAAAAGGAAAGGAACAGATACCTCTGCAGTGCTCTGTCAAACTTCTGGCACTAAACCCACAAAGCGTTGCTATTTAATATGCATGGAAGTGAAGAGTCTGACTAATTTTCTCCATAAACCTTCTGTGAATCCAAACACACAAAAAAATGTGTGCACTGAAATAATGGTATGTATGTTTTTATTTTAAACCATCACGTCCACCTACGGAGCTCTGAAGGAAGTTCCTGTAACCTTTCTGTTAACCATCATCATAAGGAAGGCACAAAATACAGCAAGGGCTCAAAGAAGTGGTTTTTGCAGCAAGTTCTGTTGTAGCTGTACTACCATGGGAAGAATACATAGGGAGAAAGCTGGGGTGATGTTAGGGAGAGAAACCACAGGATCAGCGAGGTGCCTGTATTGCATCAATCAGTTTGGACCCCATGAATATTTCAAAAAGCTTTAAGTCCTGGTCACCAAACATCAATTCATCTTTGGCTGTTTTATAAAGTGAGAGAACTCCCAATGAAACAATGCTGAAGAAAACTTTTGAAAGACAATGTGTTGCTTGGAAAGATCCAGCAGAAAATTAACATCTACAGGGAACTCAATTTATCTAGCTCAAAAAAGAGAATGTCTCCCTTGCTGGAGTTGAACCTGCCATCTCAGAAAAATCAATTATTACTTTTCACGTGCATTGATAAACTCCATTTTTGATGTGATTTATTCTAAGCACTTCCTTTTCATGGCACCTATGAGTAAAATAGCTACAAGTCAGTAACAGAAAAGCTTTCAACTTAAAGGTGGTTTTCAAAAGTTGTGGTGAAGGATAGAAGAATATGAATTATCAGAAAACAGAAATTCTTTGGCAGCCTTGCTCTTCAAAAAAACCCTTAGTAATTTAGTGGATTTCAACCCCCCTGAAAGCCCCAAAGTCTGTTTGTGTAGTGTTTGTACAGCTCCTCTACCTAGCCACATCAGATGTGGCTTACTTTCAAACCGTAATATCAAGTACGCTCAAAGAGGAGAGGAAACTCTATAGCAAGCGATGGAGGATTTATATTGGCTCCTAAACTACACAGAAAGATGAAATGCAAGAACCTGTACTATAAATCATTATACAGCTCGAACATCAAAAATCCATTCCTTATGAGGCAGTTTGATCTATAATGGCTGCTGGAAAATGGCAAAGACCAACATATGCAACATGTGTTGTGCCCAGAGGATCAGTATTAGAAAGTTCCACCCTTGCTGCACAAATAACCATTTGCCATCTGCTGTAGAAATCCCACTACTTACACTGATATATCTGTAAGAAGGTCTCGGAGAGTTTGTTGGTCATGAGAGGCTCAGGGAGATCACGGAAGAATTGCTTTAACATGTCTGCTACATCATAAGCAGACTGGCCTTCGTAGTTGACGCTGTCTGTTGAATTCTCATTCATTTGACGCAAAGCCTGAATTCTTGATTTGACTCCAGATTTCCTAAACAGTCCAACCTAAAAATATAGGGAAAGGTAAATACATTTACAATGAGTCCAGCAAATTTAAAATGTAAGTACGCTCTTTAGCTTCTTATGTATGAGTTCTAATTTAATGGGAAGCTTTCCTTGCATTAACTACCTGTTTTGAGTCTACTTTTTTCTGTCTGACCTAGGAACAATAAAAATTAATGGAAGGCTGGGCTTTGGGTGCTGCATGCGTGTGGGATGAGAGTACCGCAAAACCCACCTGATCCAGGCAGTGGTTGCGGAGGTACCGCATGGCTTGCTGAATGCTCTGCGGAAGAGGCTGCCCTGTGCGCTGGACGTTGACTTGCAGCGGTACTCCAAATACATTTCGGTCTTTATAATCTGGCACCTTTATCCTTTTCATAAATTTTGGTACTGCCCTATTTACGCAAAAGGAATGACACAATTAAATTAAACCTCTGTTGACCATTTATCTTCTGTATTTCCAGTAATTCAGAAAGTCAGTAAAAATAAGTGAAACACTTTAGTAATATGAAAAGTAGTGACAGGATAAATTAGCTAATCCATTCAGGGCTGGGAAGGGTGAGAGGACAGAGAGCAGAGTTTCTCTAAGAGAAAGGCTTGACATTCGGGGCAGCATGCTGCCTTTAAGTATTAATGTGGTGCTACTCTATCAATATTAGTAGGACAAAAGCTACAGGGTAAAACTGCAGGGGCCAGATTGAATTGCTAAAGAGTCAAAATAAATCCTGTGGTCAGTGACCCCTTATAACACTGCTTCTTTAGGTTTTGGGAAAGATGGGCAGTTGAACAATGAGCTTTTGTATGTCAACTACTTGTTCTGCAAAGTCCTCAAACTGGGTCCACCACCCACCAGTGTGCATAACAGCAGGAAACTGATGTAATACATTTGAGTTTGTCAGCTAAAAACTTCAGCTCTATAAACAACCCCTTTGAGGGACCCCCCTCCTTGTCAGCCAGTGACTGCTGTTAACCCCACCTCCCACTCCTGTTTCAATGACAGGCCTTTCCATCTGCTTATGACTCCAAGAAAAAAGTTGCTAAATACAAAAGAATGATTTACCCCCATGTCCCCAAGAGTATTGGTTTCATAAACGGGAAAAAAAAAAGCCATTAAAATGTGAAAATATTGAGATCATTTTCCTAAACAGGGAGAAATGCTGATTTCCAGTGCAACAACTATTTGGACACAGTAGCACTAGAAAACAGGGAGACCTATTTAACATTTCAATATACAGTACAGCTATACAAACAGTGCATTAGATTTACAGCTGAATAATCTGTTACATAGTAAAACAGAACCAATTTGTATTGCCGTATAGTAATGTTTAGGGCATTATTGATATATGTATGAATAATACTTGCTTTGTCAAAAAACATGCCAATGGAATGTGAAAAAACACATTGCGATCTCCACCGAGAATCTGAAGCATGCAGGGATAACTGGTCAATACTTATTTCTGTCTTTCAGAACAAACAACTTCTGTATTTAGAAAGGCTGACATAATAACAGCCTTTGAACAGGAGGTACTTTGATGCTGAAGCTAAATACTCTCTATGACTCCTGGGGAAGGGAGGAGGCTGGCCTGTGGTAGGGAGAAGAAAAATTTTATTGCGCCTTTTGCATCCTGAAGGTTACGCAGGCTGTACTGCAGACACAATACTAAAAGAGCTTTCTATTTAATTCTTTCAACAAAAAACATTCAACTGGGTTACAAACACCTGGCCACAGCAGAAATTGCTGCCTACAAAAAAATCCATGGTTCTCCCAACCTTTCTTCCCACATCCCAGGCCCCTTCTTTTTTGCAAGTTAACTGGATTTATAGTGCTTCAAAGACGGGAGATAGATTTTGGCTAATGAGACACCAGAACTAAAGGAAATCTACATTATTTAATTACATAATTATACAGAGAGACTAATGCAAATATTTAAGAATAACTGAGGCAAAGCAAGCCTGTTAAGATCTACTAAGGTTTGTGCCACAGCTCGCTAACTGCCTCGATAAAATACTAGTCCTTCTGTCACTATGGAGAGTGGACAACTTCCTGCTCAGAAAGCTGGCCTGTACTTCATTGCTTTTGTTCCCTCACGTGCCCCCTGTAAACATTCTTCTCAAGCCTAATAAGATTACACTTACGTAAAGGGTTAGTGATTTTAGCCCTGTCTTAGGAATCCACAAATCACTATCAGCACAGGCTGGAGGAAGAAATGCAAATATGGAAAAAGAGGGACGGAGGGATTTATTCTGTCTTTCCAGAAGTTGCTCAGGACGAGCACAACTGTTGTGCCTGTCTACACATGGCACTGCGCCCTTACCAGCTGAAACCGTGCTTGTTGGAAGGCGTGTACTTCTCCAGGAGAGCGGTCAGCTTCAGGAGAGAGTACTTCTGCAGCAGGTTCATCTGCGCCACTGACTGGCAGTTGATCTGCAGCGACGCTGAGCTAAGGCTGGGCCGGTGGGAGCTCTGGAAGCTGTGCCACCTCAGCCTATGCCTGCGGAGAAGACGGGGTACAGAGCAAGGACCGGTCACTGAAACGTCTCTGCAAGTCACGTGCAGGAATTACCATAAACGTACTGCTGAGCTCCCTGCCCTTGGCAGCCGCCCGCTTCTGAGATTTCACAGGCATCAGCCGGCAGCGTCTCTGCCTCACCCAGTGCAATGCAGCACGTGCAGGTGCTTCAGATGGGAATGTGCACTCTGAGCCGACCCACAGCTCAGTGTTAACTACACGGTCTTGCCCTATCAGATACCCTCCGATGGCTCCAACACCCTTTTTCAGAAGCCCCTTCAGTATTAAGGCAGTGGGAATCCAAAAACTCCATTAATAAAAGAACGGCCCAAATTTTTAAGACACATCAAATGGGAACTAAGCACTTCTAGAAGTCCCATTAAATTTATACAGGTGGCTGTAGGGGACTAAATGCCAGCATAAACTGGGCCCTAAATGATTTGCAGCAGTTTTAAAGGAAAACTGGAAACAAAGCTAGAAAGAATTCAACTCCTTGTTTTACATATCACAACACAAAATACAGTCATCTATCCCAGGGTAAAACCCCCAGCAGAAACTGGGAGGCCACTGGAACTCCCCCAGTCCCCCTCTGTGCTACAGCGATCAAGAGAAAGTAAACAAACTTCATTTTCCCTGCAGATTTAATGCCCTAGCATGCTCTTAAGAAACTGCCTGCTACCGAAAAGTGCAATTTTTTGAAACGGTCTAAAAGTCAAGGCTTTTAGTACACACTGACACAAAACAGACCGTACTTACACTGGTCCTCCTAGCCAACCTAAAAAGTGAATAATCCTACTCGAGGTCCCTCTCCCTCCCACACATTTCAGTTTGAAGAATTATCATCCCCCAGAACCGCCTTAACATTGCTCCCTAACACCAACTTGCTGAGTGGGCTGTTTCTCAATGACGACTCAGACTGAACATACAAACATTCAGCTACAAAGTGTGGGAATCACTTGTCTAAAAGGCTTGTATAAATATTTCCCTTGCCTATAATTGTTTTGGGAAGCAACGGGAACAGCACATGCGTGCTTGAATGGCTACAACTTCGATTGCACCTTAACTGAGCATGATGCAGCTACTACAGAGCCACTCGGGCTGGGACCTCACCAGGGCCAACCCAAGTCCCAGCGCTCATGATCTCACCTGCTGGACCGCGTCAGCGATGCGCCCACCCCAGAGTCCCTCCTGTCCTGCATCCCCACGGGCTCTTCCGTTTCGTTCAGCGAATTCCCCGTACTGTCAAGGTCACTCGGTGTTGTTCGATCATTATCTACATCCAGGTGGATCTGCTTTGGAGAGGAAGGACATGGGGAGATGGAGTCAAGCGCTGAGTCGGAGTCCCCTTCATCCGAGAACTTCTCTGACCACTGGTTTACTATTCTCTGCATCCCTTTGACGTGGTACAGGATGTCGTCTAGTTCTGGGAATATGTCTTCATTTTCAAGGTCGGCCAGGTCGCTCGTACTGGAATACAAGATCGAACCAGGCACATTGTCATAAATGCTCAGGCGGCTGCTCACTGAGCTGGAGGAGTTGCGCCTTTTCCCCATGCCCAGCTCTTTGGAGCTGTCGCTGCTGTTTTCCCTCCGGAGAGTGAGATGGCCATGCCCGTGGAAACTCCCTGTCCTCCAGTTCACAGAGGCATTGCCTTCTGTTGGGGAGAAGTTGCCATTGGAGAGTGCTTTGGGAAAAGTGCCAGGCTTATGGTCTTCAGGGATAAAAAAGATGGTGTCTTCTGCAAAGCTTCCCCGGTTCTTGAAGTTTTGCTCCATCACGTCACTGAATGTTGACTGGTTGAAGGGGTCGAAGCCTTCCAGGTACATGCCCACCCTTTTATTGTACGCACTGAGGCTGCGTGTTCGTGTGACAGGACTGGGTGTGCTGACCGCACTGCTCGTCTCTGACTGACTACTGCTGCTGCTGGTCTGGGTGGAATTGGAGACGCTCCTCTTTCGTACCATGGGGAGGCTGATGTGATTGCCGTTGAGGGCAGAAATCTCCACGCAGTTAAGTTGTTTCAGTTTGTCTTCATCCATGCCCTCCTGCAGGATGGGGCCGCTAATAATAAGGCCAAGCTTTGAAGGAGCTTTGCTCTTGCCATGGTGAGAGCTCTTGATTTTCAGGCTCTCCATTCTCTTGAGCAGGCTCTTTGTTTTGGACTTGGCGTTCTTCTCATTGGCTTTCGTGTTGAAGCTGAAGCTATTCAGCTCCCTGGGTGAGGGCAGGCTGCTGAATGAGTCATCATTTGCTACGAAATTGCTTGATGAACAAACACTCACGACCGAGTTTGTCCTTGTGGTAGATGCCTCGCTCTGCAGGGTTGGTTGGTGGCTGCTGGTGCTGCTAGTGCTCAGAATAGAAGCCACCTCCTGGCGTTCGCTGAGGTCTGTTAGCACGCTCTCACGGCTTGCCGCGTTAGTAAGGTGAGGAGCTTCTGGGGAGGGGGTATTCAAGTCTGGTTTTGGAGGGAACACGTCGAACTCTTCAAGCCTCGACCACCTCTTGCTGTCCCTCTGAAAAGTCCATTTGCCACTTATTGCACAAGGTTCATCTTCATCCGAATCTTCGCTCTGCAAAGAACAACAACCCTGAAAGTACTGCTTGCAAACTGTCCAAACAGCAAAGGCCGCTGCATTTAAATACAATGCCCACTAAACTGCTTTAAGCACGACCTTGCTCTTGCTGAATTTAAAGTGAAAACAGTCTTTTACTTCAGGGAGAGGAAGATTAGGCCATAAAGCCTGCCACAGGAAAAGATAACATGGGACAGGCAATATATTTTAACAGTTTTTAAATACAAAAGATATATGCTTCGTAAAAAGAAACAAACAGTGCAATCTTCTTTAAATTGCTCTTTTCTAAAAACCCTAGTATCCATAGACTTTTAATTAATTGGTCACAGTGGATAGCCCTCAGATCAATGGAAATTCCTGGCATGCATAAAATTTTAAACTGGAGTCAGTCAGGGGTTGGGGGACCCTCTGGACTCTCTCCAAAGTTACACTCTGTTGATAGTGGCTGTGTGTTTATACTCCTCTTTGCCATTATGAGATGTTCCTCATACATTCTGAATTGTAGCGGCTTAATTCCTCACCCATTCGGGAAGTCTGAACGGTCTCCGCGCTGTGACTAATGAGATAGCAAAAGAAGCTCTTGCACTGCAAGAGTGTGATGCCTCCAGGCTCTTACCTGGTCCACTCTTCCTCCCACGGGCTAGCAGCTAACATTTTAAGAATGTCGTGTGAAGTCTGTACTTCAGTCTCGCTTCAGGCAAACTTTAACACTCACAGATAGCAAGCAGCAAGAGCTCACTGACAGTATAGCACGTAAGTAAATTGTAAATAACATCTCCACTGATGATGTCTGATGTATGAGAAATGCCTGAGGGCACAATTACACGTATATCACTTACGCCTACAATCTTTCATCGAAATACTGAAAGGGAATGATCCTGGGACTGAGAGATTTGGTATTTCAAATATCTGGAAAATTTCATGTTGGAAGAATAAAACCAATGAAGATATTTTAATATGACACCATGAGACCACAAAATAACCTTTGGTGTTCAGAGTAGGAAACGCTAATTGCCACCCAACTCCATGAGTTTCACTTCATTTGTTTAGATTGCTTTCATTTAAAAACAAACACACAAGCACGCCCCAAACTGTAACTATTTGTGTGCCAGGAACACAAACATTTATCCTCTGAATAACAAGTGAATTATTCATATTTCAGGTGGTGTTTTTTTTTTTTTATAGCACATTTCATCAGCTCAGGAAAGTAAGTGAAACACCATATTTGTTTTTTATAACCAAATACACACGAGACACAGAGCAAGTATCACTTTCTTTGTTTCCTAACTACTACAAACTACTTTTGTCCATGACTCAGATGAAAACCTAAGAGGACTGGCTTGCTTATTTAAAGCTTTCAGGAGGAGAAAAGTCACCTGAAACTGCCAATGGATAATGGCGGCTCGGTGGTGAATGTGGTTTGACTGGAAAAAAAATATGCAGTAAAGTGCTCTTAATTTGCAAAGAGGTCAGTGCAAACATAAGGAAACATATGTTTCTGTCAGCACAATTTTCCCCTAGTGTTAAAAAGCTTTAAAGGCTAAGTATTGATTTTAATGAAGTCAACAACAAAAGGGAATAGTATCCAAGTCCATCTGCCAGAACATGGGTGGTGAATGAAAATCAGGAAGGACTGAAACAAAAGGTAACATCCAGACTCCGGAAGATCTGGGGTTTGGACCTGAAGTCGGGTCTGGTCTGACCTCTAACAGCAATACTGATCATTCCAGTGTTAACAAGGTTCAGGAACAAGGAGGAGAAATCTTCTGGCAGTCATAAACGGCAATCCAGCTGTCTACCCCTACTTTTAAAGAGTTCCTACATATGCTGCCTCAGAGTGTTATCTTCTGGAGCTTGGATGCTGTTTCCAACATACCACAAACAGATAGGGAAAGAGGGGATTAATTCCTGGTAAACAACCTCAGAGCATTTGTATGCATTCTTGTTAAGGGTAGGGCAGCATTGTATTGCCTTAGCTCAGCCATCTTTATCTGCAGTTGTCATATCCCAGGGGACAGTATCAACTACTGATCCCTCCTAGGACACACACATAGTTTTAAGACAGCTCTTGAGTGGTATCTCACTAGCAAACCCCAATAACTCAGCTTTCTACTGGTACTACCTTACTGAAATTACAGTAGGCGCTCTCTTATTTCTCATTGCACTCCACAGGGGTCCTGAAGGCTTAGGGAACACACAATTCCAGCTGAGCTCCCTGGAAACACACAAACTTTCTAAAAAGGTAGCTGATGTATTCTGTAAAGATATTGCTTTAATTTTGAGCTATGTAATTAGAAACCAAGGAAACAATATGCCCAATCCTACAAAGGATCGCCTCTTTCCTTTGCAGGCCAGGCACAGTCTAACAGATCCTCTCTACATCATAATAGAATAATACAATTCTAACATGATGCCAAAGAACCAAGATGGTGCCAAAGACATTCAGGTCAGCTCATCGTGGCTGGCCAGGAGCCTACTCTTTACAGTCCTGCCTGAGTGCAGGTAATACGCTACAACATGGACAACCTCACTGGCAGGCAGAGAAGCCCAGTGCCTTTCAGACTGGGAGCAGCATCCTGGGGAAGAGTTTGCCAGACGAACAACCTTTACCTCTGGCCAAGCCCTGCAGTTTTCACTCAGTGAGAACACAAAATGAAACACAAGCAGTTTTGACTGTGTCTCGTTGCCAGGTTCTATTCAGGTGCTATCCTCGACTGCAGCTAAGCAATCTGCTAGATGGGTGGTTTTTTTCAGTTTTATTAATGTACAATGCTGTAACAGAAGATGTTAAAGGAACTTACCCTTTTCCTGTGGGGACTAATTTCTAGCTTCATCACTGCACATTTGTTTAAAGTATTTAAGCGCCTGCAAAGCAAAGGAAACCATATTAAGAGAACACTCCAGTGTTTTGACACAGGCTATTCCAGTTCAAAAGCTTTGTGAAGGCTGTCCCCAAACTGCTTTGCATACAAATAGCCACAAGCAGAGCTTCAATTAGAGCCCTAATTATACTTAACCATTAACCCATTACATTTGGCTGTATTCTAACTTCAGAGGGAGGGAGGGATGGCTATTTGTCACAATTACCTGAATCAAAGTAAACTGAACGGAAAGTTAGGCTAAACTGAGAAGCGCATTTTATCCGATGAATTGTAATAATTACATTTGTTTAAATAGCAGACATCTGAACCCTGAAACAATCAGTCTCGACAGATTGAAAATAACAGAATAGGTTTCTTATTTGACACTGTGTACGTGTGCCTGTGTGAAAAATGCATGCTGCTTTAAAATTGTACTTTATAAGCTAAAATCTCCCAGAGCAAAACTTATTATCCACTTATTAGGTGTCTATTTTGTTTGTGAACAATTTTCAGTACAGTCCTGGGACAAGACAACTCACCAGTTTAAGAATTAAAACCCGAAACACAGACCCGATTTTTCCTTCCTAAACTGAAAGTTTCTTTCATACATAAAAATGTTGTTCTGACGGACTAAACTTCAAACAAAAATAAATTGCTGCAGCAATACTAGTTCACCAGCTTCCTTGTGAAATGCAATAGCAGTCTGGATGCATATCTTGAAGTACTGTATGAACGTAGGTAAGCATCCCTCTATTCCCTGATGAGCTAATGATCTGGTAGGTATCCGCAAAACAAAAACAATTCTCTTTTCCCCTCTCCCCCAGAAGCTCAGTGTGAGCACAGACAGCTTAAAGCAGAGCAACACTTGGCACTGTTAAACACACAGCTCCACGGCAGTTTAGGCTGCTGTGGTCTCCTGCCCTTCTCCCAGCCCTCACCTCCCCAGAAACTGCTTCAGGGACATGGCTCAGGTAATTTGCACTGGTAAAGTGTGGTTAGAGAAATGCTGGTGCTACGGCATGGCAAAGGGCAGGAACAGGCTGGGTGTGATGCAGAAGGCAGAAAAGCTGAAGCAGCAGCTTCACGGAAGCAATGGTTTGGTCTTAATTTGGTGTTAATACTTCCACTCATGAGGCTGTACTGTGGGTTGGATGAGGAGACTAACCAAGCTGAAAACTAATCTTTCAATACTTTGTTGGGCTGGATTCCTCACAGGACAGTTCTCTGAGCTGCATGACGGGTAGCGTGTGTAGAGGGGAGGCAGAGGAGCGGAGCCGTCCCTTTCCTTCAGCTGGGCCACAGCCCAAATTCAACAGGAGGAAAACTGAGCCTTAGAAAGCCTAATTCATTCTGAAGGAAGTTGTATAATTTTCACATAATTCATTTGAGCAAAGTGTAAAGAAGAGCCTGTATCAGCAGCTTTGAAAAACTATATGAAAAAAAAATGCTAACTTGTCCTGTTGCATCAGATAAGTCTTTTCAGATTCATGAAACTTGTAACTTGAATCTAGAAAATGTGTGCACAGGAAGAATTACTAGTTTCCTCTCTTTCCCCTTGCCTTTTATGCACAGGATTGGTTGCAGATGGTATTTACACAGGGCTTGATCCTGAGGCCATCAAAGAAAATGGAAAAGCTCCTACTGGTGCTTCTGCTGCAGTCGTGAAGTGAAGAAAAAAAAGCAGTTTGATCTATAATTAGAGCCAGCCACAACACAGCAGAAAAGAAGAGAAACAGGAAGAACTGCCATGGGTCAAATAGTAGGGCAGTGGCAGGTTAGGAAAGTTATCCAGTTCTCTCTATTTTCATCTTTGCTCTGACTTTAAAAGGCAGAAGGCTCAGTCCTGCTGGCTGCAGCTGGTGGGTACATGCACAAGTCCAGTGAATTTCAGAGGAAATTCAGCATGGGTGAAGGGTGAAGGTTCCAGCTACACGCTACACAACAAAACCGGTATTTTGGTTTTTAAGAGGCCACACAGCAGCAGAAAGCTACCTCCCTCTCTCTGCTATAAAAACTTTCTCCTCTCAAACTCCAGGAGCTCAAGACCAGGGAATATTAAACTGGCTTTAGTTCTATACTGTGTAATAATTTACAATTTTCACAGTGTTGCAACCTTTGACTTATGCAGAGAGAAGTTATCACCAAATCCCTGTATCAGGCTTTATCTAGCTCCAGCCTGTCTGACCACTAATAAAGACGATCTCTGATTTCACAAAGATTACATCCCCAGACTTTTCTCCTTAAAACCCTGAAATAGGTGGAAAAGGGTAAAGCAAAGACCTCTGTTTCCACAGAGGGTGTTTAAGAAAAAAAAAAAAAAAAAGATTCTGCTGGCGCATACCTTGCAAAAATGAGTATGAAGGCAAGATAAGGTAACCCCCAATGAGCGAGGTTAAATACAATAACAGTGAGGCAAATAAAGGCTCTGTTACACATTTGACATTATTTCATCACAAAACCAGTTTCCCTTTTAAAACCTAAAGCTCTGCAGCAATTGCCTCGGGTCTGCAACTTTCATTACATACATCACACATCCTGCTTTAACTTCTGCTCAAGTTCAGCAGTGCCCAGTTCCTTGAGGTGTAGGACATTAAAAACACAATACAATATGCAAAACTGCCTTCCAAACACATTATTGAGCCTGCAAAGCTAAGCTTACAAAGTTTAGGCTTTGCAAGGATGAGGGTTACCTATACAACTGTCATTAACCTTCACGTATGCTTTGCAATACTTTTTAAGCACAGAAGTACACATTAATTTTCTACAGATCATCTTATCAAATAGATGCTTATTAACGAACCGCAATTTTCTCTTCCAGTTCTGGACCTTCTCCTTTGGTAATTCCATTCCCAGGTATAAAGTCAACCTACTACCTCCCTACTGAGAGCCAGCAGGTCTGCCTCATTCTTTAGCTCCATCTTATTCTGCCCAAACCTGCCTCAGCAACACCTTTGAGAGGATGGGAGATGGAGGGATGGGGCAGGATTGCTGCAGACAGCAGTTACAGCTGCTTTCACCGTCTCAATTTCTACAATGCCTGCTGCCCCGGCCACTTTCTGGATGACTGTCTGGATGACAAGATAATATTCTTTCCCATCATTCAGATAAATGCCTTTGAGTCAGCCCTCTCTCTATATATCTTCACATCCTGATAGTATCTTACTCTTGTGCACTGTATTATCTCCAAGACATCACTTTACCTCACCCTCTGTGTATGCCTACCCAGGCTCTCACCCTCCTCAACCCTGGCTCTGCAAAACCCTTCTTCCTGAGGGTGAACAATGCAACAGGACCTGCCTCTCAGTCCCAGCCCCTGAGTTGAGACTGGCCTGTATCAGCCCTGAGTGGCAACTACACTGGAAGCCTGAACCTGCCGCTCCCAAAACATGAGGCACTGGAGTTTCTCTCAGAAATGAGCAAACGATGTGTTTTTCACAGTCTCCTCCTCAGAAATGGCTGAACTAGTTTAGCCTGAGCTTCTTTTAAGAAAGGTAGCCTGAACAAGACATTCACTATCAAGAATTGCAATGGGAACAGCTAACTTCAGCTAATTTATAAATTAAAATATGGGCTTAAGATGTGAAGTCTTTGTTAACCCAGATACCAGTCAGTTCTACGTTGGCTAGAACCTCAGATAATTCATTCTGCTCTCATTAACAGAAGATTCTTACCCCATGCACCCAAGAAAAGTGGCAGCAATGCTGAATATTAGATTTACACATTTAAAATGACAATTTTAAAATCTGAGTAGCTGTATGATGTAGCTTTAAAGTTTGAAGTATTTTATTGATGGATTTAAATCCTTAAGTCCTTCTTATAGGGCAAATTCCAACTCCATTATACCTGTAACTAATTGATGATACAAGGGCTTTCTTGTCTCTCTGCAGTGGACAGCCTCGCCACTGGCTCCTGGGGTTCACCCGCACGTTCTAACTTGCAAAGGAGGCCAGCTCTCTACAAACCGAATGATACGAGCATTGAGTGCTGCTCATGCGAATCCATTACGATCAATTTCTTGGATGAGGAGTCCTGATGGTAAAAGATTTAAGAAACCTCCTGCGTATATAGTGTGGCAGTTTTCTAGCTACGCATATGGAGATTAAATAGGATTTCCATCATGGCTTGCTATGTATTTTGTACTTAGCAACAACCTCTAGGATAAGCATGTTGCAGTACTTAGTTTCATCAGTGCATGATGCAGCCAGTTAGCCTCTGGAGATAAACTCCCAGCCATTAATCTACATAAAGTCTCATGAAACCAAGGCCAGTAGTGCTTTGTGCAGTCACTACATGAAGCATCCTAGCACATTAGAGTCATCATTCTTACATTTTTAACCCTACGTTTCAGGATAAAATCACTAAATGACATTTCTTAACCATCTATCATCTACTGTTACCAAGTGCCATATGCTATCTCTGTAATTCAAGTCTCAACCCACCTTTCACTTAAAATTTTTCACGAAAATCCTTAATGGGGTGGCTATTGATAGCTTTTACATTTAGCAAGGGATTCGGCAAAACGCTAATAAGCTGTTTTTGAAGTTGTATTAGTTTTCCTGCTTCCATTAATAAGTTCATTAAATGATAATTTACAAAACTGTTCCAATACCAACTATAATTCAAAATGCTTCAAACTTTGAAAAAATCCCTGCCACTGTGATTTCTGCAGTGTTTTTAAAAGTTATTTCTTCACATGCAGTTATTAGGAACAAGGTAATTAGAACTGCTGGCAGAACACTGGTGTGGTTAGAAGCAAAAGCAGATTCTCAGCGTTACCATCCATGGCATATTGCGTTCATTTAGCTCCATGCTAAAACCACAAAGAATTCCAAAACTATTCTCATTTTCAGTCAAGACACAGTGATAGACTTAAGGTTGTGAAGCAGCTCTAAGTCTTTTATTGAGTAAAACCCTTTACTGTTTACACACTGACCATGGCATGAATCAAAATAAACCCAGGCTTCAGGCAGAAATGCAGCATTCCAAACGATGTGCCTTCTCAATGTTTTTTAATAAGCTTTACAAAATTAAACAAGGAGATGTGGGAAAAAAAATCTAAAGGTGGAAATGTTGTGATAATGTACTGCTTTTGTCTAACAGAAAGAGTAACTGAATTACTTCAGTTTTATTCTGAGCTGGGATCTGAACACTTCTGGAAAAACATTAGCTTTAAAAGTTTTAAAGTTATCTTAAAAGATAACTCTGATATATACATCACAGGCTTCAGAATTATATAGTTCGAACTTTAAAATATTTGTCTCAAACTACAGTAAGACCCGTGGATTCTTAGGCATACCACACAGAAAATTTGAAGCTGAAAGCTAAGAGGTTACTTTACAATTAGCAAACTTATGGAAAACTTCCTAGTTTCACAAAATATCTGTATACCCACACCATTTTGGTTTGCTTACCTTTATTAGAATGCTTACAATATAAGCTTCCCTTCTGAGGATACAGATCTTTTTACTGTCCTCTGAGTTCAGAAAAAGTGCTAACTTTCTTATCTAGCACCAAACTTACACTAGCACCAAATCTCAAAGAGGTATGGAGGGCATAGTGTTACTTGCACCGGCGATAAACAATCTGCTGCCTTTTTTTCCCATATAAATTAATAATGCCAGGTTAAAGAGTATTCTTGCAGGCGAGTACTAGGTCCAAAATATGCTGGCTTGACTGTATTTTGTTTTCCTGGCAAGGGAAGACCATGCTTCTGGGAACCAGCATTTATTCACATTGCTGTACTTTCTGTTCAATGACTTCACAAGTTCCAGAGCACTCAAATAAGCACACAGATGCATCACATTTTAATATCGATGGAATAGGCGCCCTACCCTTGAGTAGGGCACATCTTGAGTGTGGATTTAACATTAATGAGATTTTTTCCCCTCTCAGTGACTGGACAACAAATCTGTTTTCTTAGTTTGAAAATCTTGTAAATATTTCTGAAGAACTTTAAATTCCAGTCCCTCTCTTTCCCTTCCAAGTATGGCAGTGATGGCATGAGAACAGTATAAACTTAAAGCCTTTCTTAAAAAGGTTTTGTAGTTCATTAGAATTACTGACATTCAGAGTTGCAGACATCATGCATGTAGTATCCAAAAGCATTCATTTTACAGACAATTTGGAAAGCTGCCATAACGGAGGGCAGAGACAGAAAACTGCACACATTTCTAGGTTATAGGAGATATGAAAAGTTAAGGCATTTTTTTGCTATTTAGGATTGTGGACTCACATTAGAGGAGGTAACTGATGGATGGGTTAGAGTCAGACGGGGCCATTGCAATTGCTTTTATGACAAAATCAGTGATACTGAGGCTGTAGTTCTGTAAAAAAATGCTGCCACAGACAAGGAGGCCAGTCTTGCTCCCTCTTTTTCTCTACCCATCCCTTCTCCTGCCCCTGCAGGTGGCTGGGGGTGCTGCCCCATCCTTTGTGCCTATTCTGAAGTTCATTATGCCTTTCCACAGGCTGATTTATCTTACTAACACAGCAGAGAACAATTAAGACTCTTTTTGCAGAGTGAGTTGAACTGGTTTGTGGAAGGAGCCCATAAAAACCAAAGATATGTAATGGGAGCACATGGCTGAGGTCAGGCCAGCCTTTGCAGTGGTGGTGAACTCCTAGATTCGCGCACGTTATCCCTTACAGCCAAACCCACATTCACTTCCGTGACCATGGCACACACAGGGTGATGCACTGAGGTCAGCTTGAGGGTTTGTATATGTAGCTTTTTGCTTTGTTTCTATACTTAGCTGCTCACTAAGGTAAGAAAGGAGAGTAATGAAGTGCAGCAGCATGGCTTTGCTAATACTGCTCCCAAAAAATAATTCCCGTGTGGGAACTGATGCTACAGTTGTATGTGCAGATGGCTGTAGCCAGCGCAGGTCTGTTTCTGTGTGCCTTACTAATTTGGGCATTAGTGATGAAAGCAAATGAAGAATAATAAATAAAAAATATGCCTGTCACAAAGACTTCTGCCATCTTCCTCCCAGCTTTGTTTTAAATAAGATCCCCCAACATTACTTAGCCCAATATACTATTCGAATGAAAACCACAGACTGATACTGGATAATAAAAAGGTCTCAAATAAATGGTACGTAATTCCTTTGAGGTTATGCTTTTTGCAGGTTATACTTTCTATTACACAGGAAGAGTGTTGCTTGAGAATGCAGGGGCAGTGTTTTTGGTTTTTGGTTTTTTTTTTACCTACCTGCATAAGGCCTCAATAGCATCTCTGTCCAGAAAGTCATGCTCTCGCTTGACTAGAGCAATGTCAATTGGAAAAAGGAGATCTGTAGGAATAGAGACAGATGGAATCAAAATTACTCTTCTTTCCAGTGGTGAGTTCTTTCAGAACAACCAGCTGCCTCCAGCTGAGCTCACCAAGATGCCAGTGATTGGCACTTCTCAGGTAAACACATACTACTGTCTCAAATGCTTCCTTTTCATGTACAAGCTTGTGACATGCAGCTTTGATAACTCAAAGTTCATAGGCATAAGGAGGGGAAAAATGAGCAAACCAGAGATGAAACAACAGGAGAGAGAAAGAGGCAAATGTGAGCTCCCCATCTGACATCAGAAGCATAAACTGATTCAGGCTGGCTTTATTTAAAATAAATACACAGTCTCCATCAAAGTACTAATATCTCACATTAAAGAAAAAAAGGTCAGTAAACCCCAAATCTCTGGAAAAGAATGAAAAACAGAATCTCCTTGGCTGTTAATCAAGCTATTTAAAAGTTTGACACTGTTACAACATTTATGAGATATGGACTGAAATGAAAGCAAGCCAAGCTGCACGGAGCCCATATCGCCTCCTTTCCTTAAGAGATTATTTAGGTAAACAACTGGGAGAGTGAGGGGGAGGAAACAATGTTGGCAGAGAGCTGAAAATTTACTACAGCTCTGAAGCAGTAACCACATATATATTATTTACTGTCCTCCACAGATTCCTGACTGTCATGCAGGTCCTGATCCGGCATTCCTTGCACAGCCAAAACTCCCACCAAAGCCCACTGGGTGTTCAGGGCACAGAGCAATACAAGAACATGCTCCGAATATACTGTTGCACTTGCATACAATTTTCCTGGTCCAAGTGACTCTCTATAAAATATTTTAATCTCCAGAGACTAGGAAAGAGTGAGCTGAAATGATGAAAAGAATAGGACTGGTGTTAATTTGTGGAAAGGCAATTAATATTCCGGCTTTTTTTTATACCAATAGATAAGCTCTCAGATTAACCATTGTCCTGGGTTTGCCTCAAGGAATAAACAATTTGTGACAAATTCTGTGAAATGCAAGAAATTCCAGCTTTTCTACAGAAAACCGCAGTTTTAGCAAAGCAACTGACAAAGGCTCATTGATTAAGCTCCATTTTAAGTGTGTACTGCATGGGACCACTCCGTATAGGTGAATTCTCAGAACTCTTGTACTATACCCAATTGTTCCACAGGTCTCCTCTCACTATTTTAAGTCCAACGTGCAAGTAAAGGCAGTGAGCACATTCAACTGTTATTTTTCACCAGCGCTGATGCAAGTTTTTCCTCTGAGAAAGTTAGGACCTTAGCGTGCCCACATGAAGAGATATGGGAGAACTTAAGTGAGAGAGGTGGCTTGGAAGAAGTTGATAGTCTCCATGTGTCCATTTTTTTAATGCTTAATTATGCTGCTGCTGTTTTTGTTGTTGCTGCTGCTGCTGCCAGGGGGGCTTGCAAAGGACAATGGTATATTGTTTTCATATAAGGACAGCTGTCTTTTCAATGGGTATGGCTGGCCTTGCTCTCGCCTCTTGCTCTCACCTCTGTGGTCCTTTTGATGTTAAGCAGGACACAGTCCTATGTTAGAAACATTATATAAGTTTAGAGTCTCTAGGTAGGGCGATCGCAGCCACAGGTAGGACATGTTTTCCGAATGCAAGTCATTTGTTAGGGGATTTACAGCTCAGCATAACATGAAACCCATAAGCCCACATATTCAGCTGAGAGTCTTGTCCCTAGTTGTAACAAAGACTGGAAGTACAGTCCCAGCTCTGCATCTGAAGAAAATCTTGGCATCTCTGTCAGCATAAAAAAAAAAGAAGAAAAAAAAAAGGAAGAGAAATAATAAAAGGAAATTTAATTTCTGAACAGGCGAAGAAAAGTTTTGCCAAGTACTGCTTTTCAAAGTGTTATTATCATCTTATATTGCCAATGCAGCTGCAAATCAAAGCTCAACGAGATAATTTTTCAAGAAGGTTAGCTCAGCATTTGCTGTAATTTCCAACAGTTATTCACTGTAAATAATGGACTTTCTATGCTCATTCTTACAAGCACCAGCTGGAGTTTGTTTTATAAAAAAAAAAGCAGCAGATAAGAGTGCATAATAATTTCACTACAATGTAAGTAATTTTAAGTGGTGTGTGGGAAATTAACAATAATACACATATATAAAAAGTATGTTGCACTTTAAAACAAACTCCTGTATGTTACTCTGCATCAGAGCGTAAGAACTGTATGCCAAAACTGCAAGTTCCTAGCAGGTTAGAGAGGCAATAAAGACAACAGTTTTAATTGAGCAAAACCTTTGTAAAAGCAGACACACAAAGTGAATCCACCCCACAGAGGGACAAGTGAGTGCAGGAGGCAGCAGTCTTTGCTGCACATCTGTACAACAATGGCTTGTATGTTCTTTCTCCCCTTCAGGGTGAGCCTGTGTCTAATACCAGCACAAACTGTTCTGAAAAAAAACACACAGGACTTGGGAATCACGAGGCATACAGATGCATCCACGCATACGCAGGATTTCCTACCTCTGCTCCATTAGGAGAGCTGGCTGGTGGAGCTCGACACAGATTCTGTGTTTCTCTAGGACTGGGCTCATAGAAGTGGATGACTAGATTCATGAAAATATAGCTCATTTGTGTTTTAACTATACAGGGAATGTACCACGGTGGTAATATAACATTTGTGCTATGAGGACATTTGGAAGATTCAGACTAAAACAGAAACCTGGAACAAATTTAAAACTTCAGGAGTGCTTCAGAGTCCATCTATGCGTGTGGTAGGTAGCAGAGAGCAGACCAGTCCCTAAAAGTAATCTTATGTACTGGAATCTCAGCCGTGCCCCTGAACCTCATTTACTAGTGAATATTACATCTTATCATCCAAAAATTGCCAGGGGATGATTGACTTGCAAGGTCAGGTGCCTACCTTCATAAAGCTGCGCATACTGTGGGAACCCGGCAGCCCGCAGCCAGTCACACGCTTCCTTGGCCTCAATTTCTGGAAGAGAACGGAAACAAGACACCCTCTGATTAGTGATCTGCAAAGCAAAAACTTCTTTTCCACCACTTCTACTATTCCCTTTACAAAATAAGCACAAAGGTATTCAGCAACTTTGAATTGAGACACAGCTTTGTGTATCCCAGTTTGCTTTTCTTCTCATGATCAAACATATCTTAGATTCTGGAAAGTCACTGGCCCTCACCTGTGATTTAAAAACAGCTCATCATTTTAAGAGCTGGAGAAACAGGCACAGGTGAAAACTGCAGGAGTTATGGATTATGCTGTACAGGTTTTGTTAACACTAGAGAAACCAGCACCGCAATCTATATGAGCAGGATTTGTTCAAGGAATCTTACGATCCTCTTGGCAAGACTATTTTGCCTTGACAGAAATTTCTAGTAGAGCTCGTAATACTGTGCACTTTAACATCTTGTAGATAGTACTGACAGACCCAAGCCCAAGAACAACCGACACACTGTATTGCAACTCACTCACGCGTATATTTATTACCCAACAAGAATCAAGTTTCACTGGAAGTCTTCAAGGCATTATTGAGTTACTTGGCATATTACAGGAAATTCAGCTAACTTTCCCTCACATTGCCCAAAACAGCATGCTGCAAAATGAAATTATTCACATACATGTACATGACACCGAAAGAAAGGAAACATTCTGATCATCAGTTATATTAGTCTGTGAATAAATTATACATAAATTCATTTGTTACCTAACACAAGCAGAAATAAAGAATATTTGATCTTATTAGCTCAAACTAGGGAAATATAAAAGGTATTTAGGGTATTCTCCAAGTGTTCAGGAAATGGATTAGGTTAATTTTGTTCTTCTAAAAATTCAAGAGTTACTGGGAATTTAGCTCCTTGCTTAGAACTGATCAAACAGACGGTGAGCAATCAGAAACTCTTAAAGTTCATCTGGCTTTGATTATATTCACTGTTCTTGATGGACCAGAAAAGAAAAGCTTCATTATGTACAACTCAGTAGTCAATTTTGCCACCTACTTAGAGAGGGTACTATAGCTACCTGCTGCAGAAAGCATGCACAGGGTGGTGCAAGGGTCTTGCTCAGAATTGCTCAGAATACAAGTTACTGCATATAGGGCAGTGAAGAGCCAAACATAACATAAGTAAAATATCTCAAGATTCTGGCACGTTATGAAATATTTCCAGTGAGATATAGGTACACAATTAAAGCCAGATGAAACGGCAGGCACCTTTTAGCGTCTCCAAAAGACAGCAATCCTCCCTCTAATCTTCCAAATTGCTTCAACAGGGTTAAAATATTTGTGCTTTGCCAGACTACTTTGCAAAGATCCATACTCAAACCAAGGGGTTAAGGTGAGCCAAAGCACAACATTCCAGATAAATAAACAGCTAAAAATCCACTCTCGCTGAAGTCAGGACAAGCAGGCATTTGTGTAACTTGTGTTTGCTTCACCTTTGGGTTATGGGACCACATGAGAACAAGCACGTACAGGCATATTGACTTAGCTACTCATTAAGAAAAAGCATTCTTCAATTCTAGTTGCAAGCGATTGTAAAGTTTTGCATAAAGTAGCATTTTAATTTCAGTATCCTAAGGAAATACATGGGAAAGTTAATGAAGAAAAAAAAGAAAAAAAGAATCAAAAATATATTTAAAACTTGTACTGCTAAAGCAAGAACAAACAACAGGATATTACTATCTCAGAAGCAATAAATATACTAAAGTAAAAATATCTGCAATTAATTTTTAAGAGTACTTAAAATGCACTATCTTATTGGTCACACCATGCAGAAGTGTCTGGATTGAATGAGAATTTTACTTGACTGAAAAAAAAAAAATATCCCTGATAACCAGTATTTACATAAAAATGCAGGTAGATGCTTGTAGTGCAATTGAAAAAAAGTGTCAGATTCCTTACTACTACAGTGGCTCTTAAATGTCTTTAAATATTTGTTCACAGGTCCTTTACTGAGGACCCCAGGTGTATAGCCTGTAAAATATTTCTAGAGGTAGAAAATTATGAATATACATCTATCAGACTTCTAAAAAGGCTTTCTATAGAAGCTTTGTGTATCTTTTCTGCAAATATATATGCAAGTTATGTGGAAGTCATATTTTATGGGCACTCAGGTGCCAGGTGCCTTTGGGATTTTCCGAGCATATTTGCTTTTAAAATACCTTTGAGAATCCCCCAAAAAAGTCTGTCCAGGCAATGAAACACCTGAGTTATTCCTGGTTGGCCACAAGAATTACAGAGAATAACAAAACACCTGTTCAGCGATTAGGCTAGGCAAATGCCATGGCTGGGTATGGGACAGCACCAAGGGTTTAAAAGCAGTATTTCCCCCATTTCCATCTCCAACATTTTGGGAAAGCCAGGGTTCTTGCCTCTGCCTCCTGTTGCAGGTTGTTGGAAGGGCAAGGGCTTTGGAGAGCTATCCTAAAGAAGGGGCCAGGGAGTCTCCTGTGGCCAGGGCTCTCCCCGTGTCACCTCTATCCACGCAAGGCATGTGTCAGAGAGGGACGTGGCAGGGGTATGGGCGACAAAGCAGAGGCAGCACCTAAAAAGGCAGCTCCTTTTGTTCAACCCCAGTTGGCCAAACCCAAGATTGCTCCTAGACTATACCAATGCACTGTGACCAGCTGAACAGAAAGGTCATTTCCAGCCCAGCTTCCCCATCTCAACCCCACTGGTTTCTGAGGAGCCAGAATATGAACAAAACTACATTATGTATGTGAAGTTCAGGCAGATTAAAACATAGCTGGAGGGAGAATGCAGCCCAGAAAGCTGAATACACAGAACAAGCTTCCTCACGTAAGAGATACAAACTTAAACAGCTGAAAGCTCATATAGGTAAAAAGTTCATTACCACAACTTAACTGGAATATGCCTTTGCGACTAAAATACATTAGATAAACCTGAGGTTCTGGCCAAATAATTAAAATACACTAGAGGAGAAAGCCCATTCCCACACTTTCCAAATACCAGCATTTCTTCCAGCTCAGCAGCATCAGCCCTGGGACCCTTGGCTTGGCAGCTGCCATGGTTTCATATCCAGGTGGACACGGGAATGTGTGCAAGTCATCTGGATCAATGGCAAATGGAATAATTAGAGACAAAAGGGAGAAGAGCAGAGCTTCCAAAATCATATTTTCCCACTAGTTCTAAAAAGTTTTAGAAGGAACAGGGCATCCAGAAGCCTTTGTTCAGTCTCCCAGATTATAGGTCACTACTGCACTATGCAATCACTGCTGAGCACAGCATCTGCTTGGTTGGGGCCAGCTGAGAGCCACAGGGAGGAGAGGGAACTTGCAGAGGAACTCTACACTGCCTTCCACTCTACACTGCATTTTAGGGAAGCCCTACTTCAGCCCCAATTAATCTGCCATGCTATGCAAAGCTGTTTCCCACCGTGAGCATCTTCCTGATGAAGACCTGGCAGCTGAGCTGATACAAGTTGCTGCAGGCAAGGGACCGGTCTCACTCCCTCCTCCCCACTCCATCCCTGCGGTGCCACTTCCTTTCTGAATCAAACATCCTTGCCAGTTAAAACCTTTACAGTAAACTACAATTCAGCATACATTCCAGGCAAGAAATGTATGTGCGGCTTTTCAGATGTGCATACTGTGCCCTCCCCCAGCAGCAGGAGGTTCTTGTACGAAAGAACCGCTGGCAAGAAAGATATCACACTATTATTTCTAAATGTCCAGATATACAATAAAATCTCTTAGAAAGTAAAACAAAACCCCCAAAAAACCCCAAACCAAACCAAAAACAAAAAAAAAACAAAACAAAACAAAAAAAAGGAGTACAATGAAGTCTTTATTCTTGGTGTCGTGTAAGCAAACAGCAGGCAAATGTGTTAAAGAGGAAACAGGAAATTTTTATTGGAAACAGCTTTATTTGTTAGTCCGTTTCACAAAGCAGGCCTCCATGCTCAAATCAAGGGTAGGAGTTCCTTTTGTGTATGGTTGGGAACCATTAGTCCTTATTTACCCACTTCCTGGGGGGTTAGGAGGACCCAATTCTTCCCCAAACTGGTAAATGAAAATGGAAACATCTACCTTCCTTTTTGTTTAACCTGGTTAATCTTGGTTCCCCACCCTGCAAGTTTGCAAGTTTAAAACTTCATAGCAAAAATATCTCAATTCATACTGTGTTAGACACTGCAATTGCAGAAGGGAGAACTCTAAGATGTCTATAGTCTTTTGTTCAATATTACCTTCCTTCCTATAGAAAATAAACACCACACAGTGTGATGCTGCAATGATGTGCTTTCAGAAAAAAAATTATCCTAGCAATCTTTCAAGGGGCAGCAAGATCATTTGTTTCATTCTTCCTCTCCTTTTGCTTCCATGAAATAACATGCAGCTTAAACATCAGCTCTTTCAGGGTCTTCAGGACAAGGTGCAAAGCAGATGTATCTTTGTACAGTCATGCATTGACTCCATTTTCACCTAAGTGCTAAACATCATATGCGCAGTTCTTCCAAGCAGATGGTTTCCTCCTGCCTCAACCTTTATAGCCATATTAGCACCTCCACACATCAGTTCTACTCATCTCACCTTTTGGCTCTGTTAAGAGTAGATTGTAAAAATCTGTAGCGAGACTGGTCAAATCAACACTGTTAAAATCAAGTTTCAGCAAAAATGGGCTTCGGTGCTGAAGGTTCACTCCAGTGCCATACCTAACAACTGGTTTGCTTGGGGTTCTTTTTGGTCTTAATTTTTGACCAGGTCATTCTAGCTGAAATTCACTATTTGATTTTTTTCAGAAAATAGAAAAAAAAATAATTAAAAATTGAATACAAAATTGTCTTCCTGATTTAGCTTGCAGGAGAGTCTCTCCCATGTGATGCAGAGAATGTGATTTCTCACTGTGAATGCTAGAGATGAACCCACTTGCTCCTTACTGCAATGCATAAAAATCCATAAACTACCTGCACAGTTTTAAAGGCACGGATGGAGCACAAAGAGGATTCTTTCCCATCCAGGACTGACACTCCAGTTAACGGCTGCAAAAGGGATTGCATGATCAGAAGCTTGTCCTCTTTTTCTGTCTGTATCAGAGATTACCTGTCCCTCCATATTGTGCCCCTCTGAAACTCCTGGTGGTTTGCTAAATTTGTATTCAACTGCAAAACACTGTCCCGAGCTATTAGGAGGCTTGAGATCATTCAGTATCATATTTTTAAAGACCAGCTGTGGCATATATGAGAAATATTCTTTTCTGGATAGAATTCTACTGCCCAAGTACAAGCAACCATTTTTCCAAGTACTTGAATTACATCCCTGACATGTGAATTGTGGTCCTGACACTAGGTTTGATCACACTATTCCAACCACTCCATCTACAGACACATGAACACGGATGTGAAATCTGAGACACACCGGGAAAAAAACTGCACTATGGCAGCTGTCTACAAATGAGCAGGCCAGGCACTGAAAATGATAAATCAGTTCTGTGTAATGTCATATGCCTGCAGCCCTTTAAAGTTGGGACAGTATGACTTCCTAAGAGTTAGTCTGCTATGTGTCCATGGCCTCAGACAGTTTCACTTTGAAGATACGCGATTGTAGCTTGAAAATAATTAAATCCTTTTTCATAAGTCTGGTTTTTCTCAAACCTGTGTAGTTAAATATTCCTTAGGCAGTATCATTAACTTAGTGCTCTACACCTTTCAAGAAAGCAGCACTTATCAAGGACTAAAGAAAGCAAAAATGTAGTTAATGACAAACAGCATTTTATAAGGATAATACCCTTAAACCACTGAAAATTTGTAAGTTTGTCAATAAACATTCAACCACTAAATGCTAGAGAATTCTGAAAATCCCATTAAAAGCTCTTGACAAAATTCTAACATGGCTGGGATCTTATTCTAAGACAACAATCCAATCTTATGCCACTATCCTAAAATACTAGTCTGACATACTCAGCCCACGAAGGCTTCATTTTTGGACGAACCAGTTAAGTCCAAGAGAATAACAGGCTTGGCTTTTGAACAGATGACAACCTTGCAGGTTTTGAAGTGAAAGCTAACCAACCTCCCGAGAGGGTTCCTTTTCTCCTTTCACCTTTAAGGCACAACTTATATTTCCCACTAGCAGCTGCCTATTTCGATGTGTTCCTATATTTCACTGTGCTCCAACCTACCTTCCACAGTCAAACAATATATGTTGTGATCTCCACTTAAAGCTGCATGCCTCAACAGTCAATTCAAGCAGATATGGATGCACACACAATTTTAAGAAAATATTTGTTACCAGAAACTTTCTGGGAGAAAAACCCACAAGTTCTTGAAAGAAACCATATGTGACACCAAATATATATATATTGCTTTCTAGTCATAAAAACCCTAGAATGGTGGTGGGGAATGTTACTCAAACATTTCTCAACTATGTGATGACAACCGAAGAAACACTCTCCTTGTGCTCCTGCTGGCTTTAGGTTAAACATGGGAACGGCTTTTTCAAGTTATGAAGCCTTGCAGTAAAACGGTAACTATGCTGCTGATGTTATGTATAAACCACAGGACACTGGGAGAAGAAACAGAGTATGTTTGGAATTTGTGTGGGAACACATGAAGAAGAAGTAAGGAAACAGATGTTTAAGACCATATATCGATATTTTCTCTGAAAAAAAATCAGGAAACTTGAACACCATTTTTGTTTTTCAGCAGAGCTTTTGGAAAGAGCAAATGGCTTACTTCCACCGATGGGGTTTTAAGTTTGTTTATCCCCTTAATGATGAAAGTTAAATTAACAACAACAAGAAGTTTCCAAAACATCTGCATAGGTGTGTGTTGGCTGTATGTAAGTTCCCTCCCTACTAACTGTAGCAGGTTACTCAGTATAGCGGCTTTAATTGCTCACCAATCCTCTTGACTAGCACAGGAAGCACAATACCGCTTTTGTGAACCAGAAGCTAATTAACTTGAACCTCCTTTTCATAGTCTTGAGCATATCGGAATCACTTCAGAAGTTTTTCAGCTCAAAACTTAAGAAGAGAAACAGCATTTGATGAAAATTTTTAACATATTTAGTGCTTGAGCCAACACTTGCTGAAATCAATGGGAGCCTCCAATGAATTTCAGAGGACTCAAGCCCTTCCCAACATGGATCCACAGGTCTCTAAAACCCAACAATACTAATTTTTCAGAAATAAAGGCCATCAGTTTCACAGTCCTCCTCATTATTTCTACCCAAAATACATTAAAAATGAGACCGTTGCTTTCTGTAAGTCCAGTTGTGCTGTATGCCCCATCCCAGGCACAGAGAACAGCCCAGGTTTTCATCAGAGTACAAGGAAGGCCGGTGCCTAATGGCAGGAGGGCAGAGAGGGCACAACCACCACCCCCAGAGCGTGCCCTGGCTGGCAAGAGGTCCTTCCCTCTGTCAGGAGGACCTGGAGCCACTGTTATGCTCAGAAAAACATCAAAGCAGCACAATTTCAGGATTTAATACAGGAGAAAAGGATACTCCCCGTGTCTCTGCTAAGGCCTTTCCCTATATACTCTGTAAGAGACTGAAATTACTGCTTATTTTCACACTATTAAGTATGCTCCTAACCGCCCGCCGTTAGCTGCACTGCTCCCTGATTTGTTGAATCCTTTGGGAAAGCACGTTCTAGGACACCAAAGAACCATCACAACTCCTGTTTTATACTGTAAATCATAATTTATTCCTAAATGGTTTTTGCATTTTGAGCATATACAGGAGGATTAAGAAAGAAATTTAGAAAACAACACAATATAGAGTTAAAAACTTTGTTTAAACAGAAAACTAAAGCTTCATATGGCAGTTTTCTTGCCAAAGAACAATTCTTTTTATAAAGATGGTCTTCTCCCATTCATTTTTAAGAAGGCTCACAGATGAAGAGCAACAAGATGTCAAGTGACTTAAAAAAACCTTAAGAAATAATTGGGCACGTGGGTTATTTATCTGGCCTGATTAACACAGGGTGGTCTTGGAGGAGGATTATTCGGTGCAGAGAAGGCAGTTAGTCAAATCCTCTGAAGGAGGTCATGTTGACAGATTCCAGAGTGAGAAACGAATCCTCCTCCAAAGACTGGGAAAAAGAAGATGACTTTAACTTTCTCTTCTCTCAGAAATGACTTGGTTAGAATGACCTTTGAGAACATACTGAAGGGCAAACATTAACCATTGCTACTCCCAAGCCCAGCATTAATATCCTTCCATTGCACCCTGCCTGCAAGCTAGTAAACTTGCATACTGTATGCAAAGCTCAAACCAAAGGCACATTGAGCTCCAGTGGGAGGCAAAAGTGAGTAGGTCCAGTGTGACAGATACCTCCTCTAAACGTGCCTGAAGTCTGGGTTACCTGTTCAGATCTAGGAAACAGTAACGGTGTAAGAGCTGATCTGAGCCGTCTCAATGGTTCATACAGAGGAAAGCAGATTTTCTACAGTTACTTCTACCTTGTTAAGCCTCAACCTCAAAACCATCCACACACATAGGAAGAACTGCATGGAAGAAGGACTACCTTTGCATCATAACCATTTAGTGTTTACCTCACTGATGACCCAGTCCCCAGACTGCACCCTGTGTGGATGATACAACACCCGATACAAAAGGTCAGAAGTACCTGTAGCAGTGAAGCAGCCCAGCGTAAAGCTGGTAGTGTCCCAGCTGAGTGCCTTTCCCTAAATCAGAATTAAAGACGCAAACCTGGATTTTCCCAAAACAAGTATTAGTATGAACTTTCCATTTCCAGATATTACAGACAGTTTTGGTGTTCTGCCTGTGATACTGCACACTTGAAAAGGCTTTTCTCTGCTCCTGATCTAACGGTCACACCTTGCAACTTCGACTTTGAGGTAAGAGAATGGTCTAGATACAGCAGAAAGAAGATGGGAAGTTAAAACAGTACACGAAGCTTTACACTGGAAGGTTTCTTGTATCTTATAATGCACAGGAAATCTCTTATCAGAGACACATACAGAGAGCAGAGGGAAGGGTGGCCAGCAGAGCATTCAGTTCTGTGGGTCTGCAGGGTCACAGAAAGACGATCCCCCAAATGCAAGAGTGCGCGGGGGAGTGTGTGGGGGTGGGTGTATATTTTTCTTAATCCTGAATCTTCAGCAAATTACAAAAATAGGTTTGAGAGGTCAAACTGTGTCCACCACTGGCTTCAGCAAATGTCTTTCCTGCATCCCCTTGGGAAGTGTTCTTTGCACAGACCAAGATGAGCATTTGAATGGATAGTTTTAGATAAATATAAAATATTTAAAACTGAGTCTAAGGAATTCTGTACCATTTTGGGCTTTAAAAAAAAATGTCCCCACCATAAGTGGGTCATCATATTGTGTCTTCATTAGAAGAGAGACCGGATAGTCTTTTTCCTGATCCAGTCTCATCTAGCACAGCCCTTCTCAAGGGAAACAAATACTTGTCAATATTTGAAAGACTATTCATCCTAACAAATAACAATGCTTAGCATGCTCTTCTAAAGACACTGAAGCACTTCAGAAAGGTGTGTGGTATTACCTAACTTTCAGATAATGAAAGTCAGTGAATCAAAGCAAGCTCGTTAAGGCACTCTTGACTTTGTTTTACTTCTACCAGTTATGTCAATGGTGTGGTGTACTAACAGACCTACTGATTTCACAGAATCACGGAATCACAGAATCCCAGGTTGGAAGGGACCTCAGGGATCATCTAGTCTAACCTTTCTGGGAAGAGCACAGCCTAGACAAGATGGCCCAGCTCCCTGTCCAGACGACAGGATGCTGTGCAGGATAGGGTAGTACTGTGTCAGCAAGTGTGGCAGAGTAAGTGTTCAGTGAAAAGAGCCAGAAAGCTCCAATTGCAGCACAGTCCTGTGCCCTTTCATGAGACATGCTCATCGTTGGTGGAAGACAGACTTGCTTTTTTTCCTTAAAACAGGAGACATAGAAAAAAAATAGAAGAGAAAATGAAAAGGAAAACAGAAAAAAACTTGGAAAAAACTTTGGAAATAAAAAAAACATGCAAGACAATCTTGATACCCTGTACCAGTCAGAATTATTGATAGCACAGGTACAACCAAGAAATACGCCTGGAATTGCTGAAATTACCAAAATTGCCAGATATCTACACTCACTACATCACTAAGAGGATACAGCGTTTTCCAATTCATTTGCCCTGAAACACTGAGGATCAGACTGTAGGCAGAACAATATGATACTCTATGAAGATATATAAATTATATAGGGGCATCATCTAGCAAGTTTTCTGTAAACTGCAGATCATTTGATTGCTGTATTTCTATAATATGTGCAGGAAGGAAGGGGAAACATCTGAAGTTATTTTTATTTCCCCAAGTCTTCTGGCTATACTGTATGAATGCTAGGGTGGGTCTGGCATTGTCTGAAATGTGTCAGGGTCCTTTTGCATAGCCTCATTTCCTTCTTCCTGTTGCTAGGAAGGATAGTTAAGCATGAAAAGCGCTTGTTTACAGTACAGGACCATCCTGTTAAGCACATGAGTTCTCTTCCTCCATCTCCTTTTAACCAGCCGAGGGTACAGTTGTGTTTATGCTGAAGCCAATAGCACAACTCCAATCAGAGGGGAATTGGAAGAGAAGTTTGAATCTCTGAAGAAGCCCAAACATAACACACTGTGGTATTCTGACCAGAAAAAACTTTATCATGCAAACTGCATCTCTAAATATTTGCAGAACTCATAAATTCACATGCCTCAAACAAACCATTGCCTAGAATGTAATGAATTAGAAGAACCAGAAAAGTAAAACCAAGTCACCTCTCATCGCCTTCTTCTAGGAATCCTCATATAAACATTTGAGTGCATAAGGACAACTGCGTACCTTTTTCCTGCCCCCACCAGAACCAAAATGCACAGGGTACTTGTGAGTTTCCATGACTAGCAGCAGTCTCTGGCCCAGCAAGGGCAGCTGCGGAACCAGCTGGGAAGACCCTTACTCAGGAATTAAAAATCCTAGATTGAATCTACACAACTGAGATTTATAACACAAATAAAAACATGACAAGATACATTCTTGCGTTTAGCTGCCACTTAGAAATTAAATTTAACAACAGTTCCACAGCGTTTAAAACAATGTATCTACACTTCCTTTTCATTAAAAAAATCAATTAACAAACCAAGTTATTTTAAAAGAAGATAAAGAGATCAGGAAGTCCTAGACGTTACAAAAGGTAGCTCCGAACGCTTTGATTTCTATGAACTTGTAGATGAAAGAAATCCTCTCAAAACAATACCAAACCTGCTTTTGCATACACTATACTCCATAATCAAAGAATCTCAGCCCTAATCAGGATCCCACAGGCAAACAGAAGTAGTAACCTGAACCCATTTGCCAGGGAGACATTGTTCCCACTTCCTGGCCACCTCAGCCTTGCTCTTTTTTGCTGCTACTAGAGACGTAGATGAGGATGCCTACAGGACATCAGCAAGGATACCTGGAAGACAAGATAGCAGGCTACAGCTGTGGAATCAGCCAGAATCAACAGAGGCACCTAATACCAACTCCGTGTGCTGTCAGCCAGCAACAGCCTGGTTGCCAGACGGATGCCGAATCAGTCTGGCACTGAACTGTTGACAGATTCATACTCAGAGGCTCCTATGAAATCTGCTTGTCTGTTATCTTCCTGAAGTTCATCACAAACAGCCTTAAAACATAACCTGACTCAGAGCATTGCTATTGATTTGCTGCTGGGAATTTTGTGATCAGGGCAGGGCAATTCAAACAGATCGCACTTACCCCTGTAAAAAAATAAAAGCATCTATAATTGACGGCTAAGATAAAATTACATTCCCCAGTCTTTCAGTTCACATGCATTAAGTTCCACGACACATCAGGCAGAACCTTCTGACCTAGTTAAATACCTTGTTTAAATGTCATTATTTCTTCAGTACTATAATTTTCCCAAAGAGAACAGGGGAATAAAAAAGAAACAAAGGGAAAACAAAAGATTGTTGTACCAACAGCAAGTGCCCTTGACTGGCAAGAGAGCTCCTTAGGCTAATGGCATCACTTCACTCAACAACCTCGCAGTTACGGTGGAAGTCAGGTATTGGTGGTTGCCTGCAAAAAAAGGGGGGCCGGGGGCGACACGGAAGGTAGAACTGCCCGCCTGGAAAACAGCACCGGGCCTGTGCTGGCCTGGAGACGGAAGGGGCGGCGGGGGGCAGATCCCGGCTGGCGGGAGGTGCCGCTCCTCCGCCGCGATCAAAGCCTGCGGGGTGACAGCGGGGCTGGCCGCCGCCGCGCGGGGGGGCTCCGGGCCCCCGCCGCCCACCGGGCTGACTGCGGAGCGCTTCAAAAGAAACTCGACGGCTCCCGTCTCGCAAGGGCTCCCGGCGAAAGGAGAAGAGAGAGAGACAGAGAAAAAAAAACCCGAAACACCAAAAAAAGAGGGAGGAGATGCGGCCGCATCCTGCGCACCGCTGCGCGCCCGCGGCCCCGGCGCGGCTCCCTTTGGTGCTGCGGCTGTTAACCCTTTCGGCCCGCGCTTCCCGACCGCAGCCGCAACGCAGCGCCGCCTCCCAGCGACAAAAGTCATCCCGGCCCCCCGCAGCGCCCCGGTCTCACCTGGCGCCGCTCCCGCCCCGACGGGCGCCCTGCACCCCCGCAAACACGGACGGGCCGGCGGGGCGAGGACCCGCGGCTGGGGACGCACCGCACCGCGCACCGCACCGCCGGGCGGGACGGGGCAGCCGCCGCCCCCGCGGGAAGCCGGCCCGCGCTCCTGCCAGCCCGGCCTTTCCGGGCGCGCGGGGTGACAGAAAGAGGGACCCCCGTCCCCCCAGACCCACCGCGCTGCCCCCGCAGTACCTCCCGGCAAGGCTGGCCGCCAAGCGCGGAGCCTGCGCCCCAGGGCGCGCAGCCGCCACCGCCTCCCCCACCGGGCAGAGCCCGAGCTTACGTGTGAGGATCATGGTCTCCCCGCTGCCGCGGCACCTCCGCGGGGCTGCCCGCCCGCCCGCCCGCCTTGCCCCCGCGGCGGCGGCTCGCCACTGACACCCGGCGCGGAGGGGCGGCGCGGCCGCTCGGCCCCTTCGGGCGCCCCCGCCCCCGCGCCCCGCCCCGCGCCCCGCCCCGCGCCGCGCTCCCCCGCCGCGCGGGGAAGGACCCCTGCGCGCAGGCAGGAGCGCCGCGCGCAAGCGCTTACCTGGTCGCGACCCATAACGACCAGCAGAAAACGACATACACACTCCCACCCCCCGTCGTTACGCGGCTGGGGGGTCAAGGGGAACGTCACAAACCAAAGGTGATGCCGTCAAAGGCGATCTAATGGCTTACGTCCCCTTTACTCCTTTGTGATTTTCAATGGCTATCAGCTCTTGCGGTGGCCTTTTAAGCGACAGTGACGTTTATAAAAAGCAGTTAGCAAAGCTCTAACTACTTTTTTTCCAGGAAACGCACAGCAGGGTGCTGATAGAGAAGGCAGCATGGCTCCTTGGTGTTAAACACTGGCGAGGGCTGGGAAGGCCTGAGCAGCCCATGTCAAGCGGGGATGCTGAGCCTTCGCTCTGAAGCGAGCGGTGCGGGGTGGCAAGGGGATGCTGGTGCCTCTGTCCTCGGGCAGCATGCTGAAGAGTGCTGGGAAACACTGAAAATGCCTGGACACCATCAAAGTCCCAGGCTGGACCTGGATGGAAACCAACAAGTGTTTTTGCTATGGGGACCACAGCGCGGCCACGGGCACGGCCTGCAGATAGCAAAGCAAAGCCTGGCTTCATAGCTCTGTGCCTGGGAGTCACTCCCTACACCATTTACTCCCTTGTATATTTTGTGAAGATTATTCAGATGCTTATTTCTTGGTTGACACTCACATTCAGGGCTTTAAAATGGCACAAAATAGCTACTTTTGAGCAGATGCCAAACTAGCAGCATGGAAAAGAGTACTGTGAAATTCTGAAAATATCTGCATCCCATCAAAGGTTGTGATTGGTTCATTTTCTTCCAAGCCAACATCGTATTTTATACTCACTGGTGTTATTCTAAGATTCAGTTGTCATTTCTGCACTACGATCTGTCAGATATAGAGTATATATAGTGTGGTGCCTGAGTAGGCAATTTGCCGAAGAATAAACATCTCCCGCTTCTATAGGCTGCAAACTGTGGCCAGTTGGCTATTACAGTGTTGTTTCTGGAAACCCCTACATGGCTCCAGGTCATTAATTTACTTTAATAGCCCAGAAGAGGATGGAACTGTACTATATCTTCAAGCTTGACTTTACATATGTTACCCGCTTAATCAATTACCTCTTCATATCTAAACTCCCTCCAGCTCTTTTTGGCTTAGCCACATTTACCTGCATTTTTGAATGCTTCGTGTAGAGCACCAGGGTATATGTTTACAAGGTAGGTCAGGCCCGTAGAATGTTAATTCTTAGCTCTAACACAGGGAAGACAGGCATATGTTACACCCCAGCTGTTGAATAGGCAAGGTGATCTCAGTCTAGTTGGCTTTCTGTCTGCATGGTCTGTACTTTTATGCACTTAATAGACTAGGAAGCGACAGAATAGTCATGACAAGAGATGGAAAACACTGGATGCACACTGTGTGTGAGTTTCAGAGTCTGAATTCTAGAAAAGAGAAATTGTTTCTCCAATAAGCATCCTCAAAAGGAAGGGGAAAAAAAATTATCCAGAGCATGTAGGAAAGCATGCTGGTACTCAGGCGTTTCCATCACAATGGTAATGCTGGAACCAGAAGACCAGCGTCTGTCAAGTTAGTACCCTCGGTAAAAAGCAGGGTTTGTTCTTGTAAACGCGGACTGCCTAGGCTGCTTCCTGGACCAAGCCTGCATCTCTGTATAGGAAGCTTTTGTACAGGACCCACAGGAAGCTTTTGAAGAAGGAGAGAATGGACTTTTGCTCTGCGGAAAAAAATGGGACGGGCTTGGAGGACTTGGCAGTGTGAAAGGGAGCTGAAAAAAGCTGAGAGGAGGAGATGTGTACGGCAGTGAAGTAAAATCCAAAGGATTGTGTGATAGATGCAAAACAAGAATTTGAAGTCAGTTTTGTTCGAGGACTCTGAAAGGGGTGAGTGGCAAGATCAGTGAATGCATGACAAGTATGGCCCAGACACGAGATGGGAAGCTCTCAGTAGTTAAATCAAGGGTTGTCATTCTCACTTCTACAACTTTGTAAAATAGCAAATGAAAGGTGATTATGCTGATGATAAAACACTGTGTGCTTTATTTCAGCTCTCCGGTTCTGCTTGCAAAGCTAATCAGCTCCCAGAGTAGAGGAGGAATCTCCATCCTCATTTAGTCTTTGTGGATTCCCTCAGCAATGTCAGAACCAGCGACTTTTGTGATGGAGCAGCCTGTCTGCTGGGATCATGCCTAAATAGATGCCGGAGGATTATCACTGACCTGGATTAGATTCTTGCTGGTAATCTGAAAGAGAAAGGCTTTGATTCTAGTCTGTTATCAACCCTTAAAGACATGCAGTCTCTCTGGCTTGCATTTTAACTTGGAATTCTATAGGGCTGCTTAAGCAGGCGTATTTTCGGAGCTGAAAAGCAAGGCACCAGTCTCGCATTTGCTGGAAAACGTGCTCAGAGGAGCATTCCACCTGAGGCATGGGTGTTTAGCAGGCTACAACCACCCTAATCACTCATCCGGCTTTAAAGAGCATTGTGAAATCGGTAGAGCTTTGGCCTTTAATATTTTTATTTCTTTATCTCTCTGGCTATTCAAAGAGCAGGCAGCTGCCTGACCAAGACGGAGACGGAGACGCAGGATTTTAGAAGTAGCCTGCCTAAGAGGATTGTTTCTGTGGAGTACTGTTATCCTTAATGCAATCAATGAGCTCTGGCTGGATGGTAAAATAATTGTAAAGGATTGCCCGACAGGCACAATTACTCACTTTAAAAGGTGAATTCTCCTTCTGTTGTAACTGCATAAGGGAGTGATTCGCAGGACGCGTCTAATAATAAGGACTTGATTGTCCTCTGTTTTCCCTCCCAGGCCCAAATGCCTTAATGGTTAACTGTACCCTTGTCATCCTGTTCCTTCTAAATAGTGCAGTACACAGAGAAGTCCCAATTTGTAATTAGTCAACTGACCTGCTGGTACAAACACAGGATTGTCAGACACATGATTGCAATTCTAAACGCTAGTATTAATATCCTCTTAGGAACAGCATGATAGATTATAGAGCAGCTTCAGCCCGAGTTTCCAGGCCTCTGGCTCTAGGCTTGTGTTCCTTGTCGACTGGGGTATCTGTGTGTAGTATTTCCACAGTCCAAAGGACGTTCCTGTTCCAACCATTGTCAGTGAAATAATTAAGTTTGCATTTTCTAGCACTTGACTTTACTGCAAAGTAATTATTTAAAGGAGTCTGTAATTGTTCAGGCCTCTTGACAGAGAGTGTTTGCACTATCACTTCTCAGAGATAAGCAGTATGGAGAGTGCCGTGCTTTCAGAGAAGGGAAGCTTTTGCTTCACCTACTAAAGAATCACAAAATGAAATAAAGCATCTTTCTGAAGTAGTTTTTCACAAAATACGTAGTAAAGTCATTATATTATAGGTGCTGCTCTACTGCTTGTAATTGATGGGCTCCCTGCTCTAGAAATCTTCCTTTAGAAATAAGTAGTATTAGAAATATTACTGGCTTGTCAGGTATAGGGGACTCTTGTATTTGATCCCAGGCAACATCTAGTGCTTTTTTTCTTTTCTTTTAACAGTAGATAATAAAGAAAATTAACTTTGCCTTATTCTTTCTGGTGCATATAACTGGCTATTTTAATAGGAGTGATAAGTAAGGTCTATACTTTTGTCTGCTTTTGAATGCCCTCAAACACCATGAGTTCAACAGTTCAGGCTGAAAATGAAATTATCAGGTTCACGCTGTAGTTAAGAAAGAAAGGCTCTATTATATTGGTGCACAAAAGGATGAGAAATAAAAATTAATTATATAGTTTGACAAAGGTACGATTTGGTAAAATATAAATACGGATACACTGAAATAGGAGGAGGAGATGAAATAAATATTTTCAGTCCATTTTAAACACAGAAGGTAAGCTCCTTAGCTTAGATGGAATACCCTTGGTTTATAGAAATCAGTGGAGATGTATAATATCTTTTCCATACTGTGTTTAAGATGCTGCCACTGGTGATGATTTATTTTTTGAAGGTTGCAGAATTTTCTACTGTTAATGGGTCTGCCTTCCCTTCATTTAAAAGCTATATTTTTACATTTAAAAAGGTGATTCACCTTTGGAAAAATAACCAACTGAATTTAACTTTCAAGAAAGTAGGGAAAGCAGATTTAGGTAAACTAAACCTTATTTAGAAGAAGTGCTAGAGGAGGGTAGTTAGAACTTCTAACCTGTGATGAAGGCTCAGAGATGATACAGAGGAAATCCATAGCTTGTGGTGTGTAGAAAAAAATGCTCCTTCCTTTTACACCAAAAATTCAGAATAACTGCTCATTTACTGATAAAGACAGCATCCACAATTGATCACTACTTCACAACAGGGAATCTGAACCTGAAATTACCAGGACTAAAACCTCTGCATGTATGTGGTGGAAGTGGTCATGTCAGCGAGACCTAATGGATATGCAGGTCACAGGGACCAGCTCTAACACACTCCATTAGAGAAAGCTGTAACAGAAGTTTGGCCTTGCCAAGGCACCATCCCCAGGTTTAGCTGTGGTAGCTGCCTTGGTGGCTGTGTGACAGCAGAGCTCCATAGCACCAGGGGTCATCCTTGGCCCCTCTCCTCTCTTTGTGGGTCATTTGAATGGCAGCAGCTGTGCCTGGATTTGCACCCCTGCTTCTCTTCCTCCGCGCTTACAAGTCACGGTGAGCAATGAAGTGGGAGAGGAAGGCAACACAAAGGATGCTTTTACTCAAAATACATATTACAGAATGATCAAAAGATGAACAGCTTGATGATGATGTATAATGGAGGCAGGATATATATCTCAGCTTTGTGTTGCTTGGGAAGGAAGAGGTTTTTTTCAGACCAACGCTCTTGTTTTCACTCTGTGTTCATGTGACAGCACCTACATCATTACTAAATCAACCAGCTCTTCCCTCTTAATTTTTAAGCAGATAGATTTTATCTTCCACCTTTAAAACCACCAGTTTTCAAGGCATTCCAATGGTAAGATGTGTTGTTTTTTTTTAAAATCTCATTCAGTATTCATGCATGACCTCCAGTCTGATGAAGGAAAAAGGTCAGCTTTCACAGAGAGACAACAGTAACCTTCATTAAAACAAGATGTAAGATGCAAGTTGCCCACTAAAGTAGACGAAAACTGAAAGACTGGTGCCTTAAACATGTCAAAATGGTGGTTAAAAATTGGTTTATGAAGCAGCTGTGTTGTTACAATACACATGAGATGCTAGATTTTTCAGCATGATACTCTAGGACAGACCATGTCAGCCGTGCAGTGCCCAGATGGTGTTAAAAGGAGTAGAAGGGAGGGAAAGGAAGTTGTGTTGTTTTTTTTTTTAAATTTGTTTGTTTGTTTAATTACAGTAAGTAAAAAAATTATGAATAATGAAAGATTTCCTTTCAGGAACAAAGTTTTTCTTACTTCCATCTTCCATCTTGTGTGATCCAAGGCTTTTTAGTTAAATGAACTCTATATTCATTAAACTTATTTCCTCTGGAGGAAATAGGCACATGCATCCACCTGGACCAGTTGACCCATTATGTGAAAGACTGCTGCTGTTTTAGCCTTGGGGAATCTCCAGGACTCAGGAAATCATTTTAAACCCATGACTCAATAAAGCACAATAACTATGGCAACTGGAACACATACACTGTGATGGCTAATTTCACCTCAGCATTCGTAAGGGGAGGTACTAGCTTGATACTATAGTGTGGAGAGTAGCTATTGTTAATGTAATGTGAAGCAATAGAGACAGGGAAGAAGGAAAACATGTGTAATAAGCCCAGTGAACAAAATCAGGCCTGGTGTAAGTCAGGAGAGATTTGTAATCCTTCTTGGTCCTGTTCTTGACAGCACACTAGACTGAGACTCAAAATACCTAACTGCAGTCTTGTCCTGTTTTAATTTATTGGGCAGCCTTGGTCTATCCATTCCCTTTCTCATACTTCATTTTTCCCTAGATAAAATAGGGAGAATAACATGTGCCTCTTTTGTAAAGCCCTTGAGATGTACTGTGGAAAGTGCTGTATGAGATTATTATGCCTAATCAAAATCTTCTTGCAGTTTGACTGCTTCATTCATTGTCCATGCCCATGCTCTTGCTTATTGTAACTAAAAAACAGCTTACAGCAGCAATTACCTTATGTTTTACTAGGAGATGTGTAGATGCAGACAGTTACTTAAGAGGACCTTAAGTAACTTGCTGGAGTGTCAACACCCATAATGATGTCTGAGGAAAGACGAGAGAAGTGGAGGGGGAAGCTAGCTGTCTTGCCAGCAAGAACAAACTGAGTTGGAGAAGATTTATTAGGTGTATATTACCCAGATAAATGTGATCCTGACTTGAATGAGAGCCAGCAATAGCAAGGGGAGAGGGTCAGGCAGAAAGCAAGTGGCTGTTTGGCCTTCATCAACAGATTCAAGACCTGACGGGGATTAGGAGGAGTAACAGAATTGTTGGAGTGTTCATTCATCACTCGAAAATTTAGGATTATGAATTCTAAATGGATGGCCAGTTTAGCTGCAAAATGCTTCCTCCTCCTCCATGCTACATTTCTCTTTTTAGGCCTGCATGTTACAGAGAGCGAGAGTGCTGTGTGATATTATTTGTGAACATGATACAATACATAGAAGTGACTGACAGGTTAATAGGAGCTTGCATGTTTTAAAAACAAAGACACATATTCTGTTACATGACCACAAGAAAAAGAAACATGGAAAGCGGTTAGTTTGCTTTCATATTTCAACACTGTCACATTATGAAGGGCTACCTTTTTCACTCTGCTTGTTTCTGAGGTTTTACTTGTGCCTTCATATCATTTTACAAAGAGACATGGTAAACGAGTTTGTTCCTGAGAGAGCAAATCTCTCATATATAACCTTAGCCCAGAGCAGTTTTTAAATATCTAAATTCTGAGTAACAATAACAACAGAATGAACCCAACAAAAGAAAAAAAGATTCTTTTACTCTTCCTTAATACTGGGAACATTTGAAAGAGGATTGTTTTCACTAAAGCAAAAAAAATTCAGGGTCCTCTCATATTCTGAATGCCTTTTTAATGAGACTTCAAAATGCAAAGCTGAGTAGCAGTGACTGGAGAATGCTTTACCTAAATCTCTTTCTCCAGTACACCTGGCAAACTGAGTTTACCTGGCTGTTATATTAAACTTTACAGCAGTTCTGTCACTAAAGCAACAGAGCAAAATTCACTTGCTCTTACTTCAGATAAAAAATGCAATGGAGCAGATTCTCTGCTGTTGTAGATAGTTGTTTTGGAAGCCTGTGATTGCACAGTAATTTGCAAGAGCTAAGGAGCTACGTGTGTAACACTGTTAAACACAAACATTTTGTTCTAGTGTAATGCAGATTTAGCTTCCAGATAACAGGCTTACTCATTCTATAGCAAAAAATTCACATTTTTATACAACACCTTTAGTATAGTAACAAATGCATCGTGAAGAACCCCTTTCTTCCCCTATTACCACCAAGTGTCCAGCTGCCCTGGTAATGTGATGTGCCCTGTGGGGATCTGGCAAACTGCGTACACGGAACAGATACAGCTCTGATGTTTTTAAAACCTTTTTGCCATTGGATTCATTGGGTCTTTTGTTTCTGATGGTTTTACTGAAGATCCATTAACATATATGATGGGTGGTACAAAACAATAAGCCTTTAAATAGATATGGAACCTAATTATTTCTTCATGGACCCCAGTTAAATGCATGAACAACATTATTTATAGGATGTGGTGCCAACAAGGGTATGGGTCATTTCTGGTCTTGTACTTCCAAGATGAGAAGGACCTGTTTTGAGAAAAGTAACACAGGAGAAAAGAGTCTGATTCAGCTAACCTGCTTTTTGTTTGATCACAACTTCAGAGAGTTTAAGGCAGCCAGGGACATACCTGTGCTGGGATCAATGGAGCAAGTGATTAACAGTGATAGGATGTCCTGCACCTTTCATGCTCAAAACCAGAACTTTCTCTCCTTTGAAACAAGAGCCTTTACATCACTCAGTAGAATTATATTTCTCATGAGCAGCATTAGAGTACAGAAATAGTCTCAATTTCCTTTGCTGAGGAATCTTTATTTTTTCCAGATACAGAAGGTCTATTAAACCTCAAGATTAACAGTGCTCCTGGCATCTGACTTTTAGTCAGGAAGTATAAACAATGACTTGAAAGGTGTATATGCAGAACTTTCCATCTGATTTACCAGTAGCTCTTTAGAATCTGTCATGCATGTCATATTGACCTTACAAACTTAATTACCTAAGCTCTAAGAAACCACATGCTTGCCTCTCAGCTCCTTAATGTAAATCAGTGACAGCATTAAGAAAAAGCCCTAACAAAAAACATCCTGAAACATCCTGAAAAATTAGATTCTAACAGGTCAGGATATGGATTTTTTCAGCTGATGAAGTGAATTGAATTCTTTGGAAAATATTTGGAAATAAAAGCCACATCCAATTGGCTTAGGGTGCAAGAATACCACGTGTCAAAAAATTATGAGCCAGATCCCCCAAAATCATAGACTGTCTTGAAAGTAATAACTTTCAAACATACCTTTTAGAAACTGTTTTTATATTAAAGACAAGAATTTTATGTGATTGCCAATATGTGAAAACTGAATCAGACCGAAAACTGGTGTTTACCTCTGTGTTAGGTAGCTATCTGAAGAGTTTGGTAGCTTATCTCCTTTGCTATTTCTGTTGCATTTCAGAAAGTTAGCTGCCTTCATCATGAGATTGAAGCCACGTGGGAAACTTCCTGGCTAGCGTACAAAATGAGAACAGGGACAATTCATCCTTAGCTTTGCTTCCGAGAGAGCAAGCTATTGTCCACCAAGGCAAGTTTTTAGCTAACCAGGGATTCTTGTGTGATCCATCTGCTTCTGACGGGCAGAACAGCTGCCTGCATTACCTTCTGATAACACCTTTTTTCCCCTAAGTCATGCAAAGACCTCTGTGCCTGGAATAAGAGTTTCTCATCTTTATGACTGTAGAACCTCTGCTGGGTATTTCTTTCACCTGCTGCCAGTTTCTTCACCTCTTTTCTTCCATTTCTTTTCCTTCTATTTCCCTCTTCCTCTTCTTTTTCCCTTTTACCCTTTCATATTGGTAGCTGCTACCAATAGTGATTGTGAGGGGTAGAAGTGCCCTCCTAAGTTCTTTTCCTCATCTCCTCTTCCTTTGGCCAATGCAAGTGAAAAGCAGACAGAACATTAGATCCAGGGCTGTTGAACAGTGTTCCCCAATGAGGGAAAAGGGAAAGACATACAAACAAAAAAAATATATCTAGTTTCTAGGAGGAACTGTGAATCTAGAACTCAAAATGAAAATATAGGAAGACTGAGATATGAGATCACTGCTAGACTGAGAGAACTGTGACCGAGCGAACTGCAATTGTACCGCAAATGCAAGTCTAGCAATTAATGTAACGCTTCCATGGAGCCAGGTGATACCCAGCACTCAGAACCCTTGGATATGAACAAATGTAGTAAATGAAACAGGAAGGGAACAGCCTTCAAGTATCCTGCTGAATTTCTGCTAGTATTGCTTTATATAGCAATTAGTTAGGGCAGAAATCATCAGAGTGCAGAGAGTATAATGTAAAAAAAATATGCCATTTTATAGCTACTCTGTAACGTAGTGCAGAGCACAATGGAAAGCTCAGACGATTACGATGGGTTGGTCTGCTTGTCTTGAAATAGTGTTTGTCATATTGCACGATCCCCTTCCGTGATTAAAGAGAGTTTTGTTTTTTTTCAGGGTAATAAAGAATTTAAACCTTGTTTGTGCAAATTCATGTATGCAGCTCTATTTGGGTTGAAGTGAAATTTGAGTGTATAAATGCTTGCAGCATCATGGCCTTAGTTTTTAGGTGATGGATTTTCAGGCTTTTTAACAGACCGTTTTTGTGATCTCAGCCACACTTCATTTGAAACTCTTATCCTCATTCCATTAAGAATAGCTTCTCAAGAATGGAAAGCTGATGCTTTACCCTCTGGCCACTTGTACCTACTATTTCTGATCTGGCTGATAATGCCAGAAATCAAAGTATAGATTCTCGGAACAGCAAGGCTTTTCATAGTGGTCTCTGCATGAAAAGTCCATGTGTCAGCTGAGAAAATGAATTTCTAATAATAGTTGGCACTGAATGAGTGGTTTGTCTCAAAGGAGTGCACCAAGCACTGTGTATCTGATCTTTGTAACACTGAAATAGGTTTCGCCTATTTGGATGATCTTTGTCTTAGCCATCTTTATATCAAGAAGCTTACACTAGATATGATTTCCTCAAAATCAACACAGGGCTTTTTTTTTTTTTAATAAGGAAATAAAAACACAGTAGGGATATTTGAATTGGTGTCCTCAATAGTGTTTTTCTGTTGGACAGGGAACAAAATTTTCTGTGCCTGTTTAAATTTCTGGAGAACTTTATCTTACCTTTTTAAGCCAGGCAAATAGTATGCAACTTTCTCTATGAGTGAGTTTAATATATCTTTTTGAGATATTACCTATGAATGTGATGTCCTTTTCATTCTATACTTAATTAGTCAGCATCATTTTCAGGACATGCTACTATGCAAGCTCCATGGGATGCGACAACCTTGTGAATGTGGCTCTGCAATTTGCAGTGTTAGCAAATAAAGGCTCTTAGATTTCCTTGTTAACGTAGACTGTGTATGCGTATACTGTAAAGAAACATGTATACTCTGTAAGGCTGATTTAGAAATTAATACCTCTATTTTGCTCTAGATTTGAAATAGCAATCTGAAAGAATAAAGGTATGCGTTAAAAGGCTGATTAGTTATTCTTGGTTCATACAGCAGCAGTTTTAAAAGACAAGCATTCCTTCACAGGCTAAAGATGAATCAAAGTTCTCCAATTCCTGTAAAAATGTGTGTCTCTACAGTCCTAGTTTGTTCTGGATCAATTCCAGTGCATTGTGACAATGGGAGCTAGAAAGGAAAACTCAAGAGGGTATTTTTAATCACTTTTACCTCTATTAACAATGTGATGCTATTTCCATTGTTCCTGTTATAAAAATAAGGAGCTGACATGTTCCCCAGAATTGATTATTCTGTTTTAGTCAACAGATCAGCCGTCAAGACATTGCAGCCTATCAGGAAAGGGAGTGGAAAGGAGCAAACAGAGAAACCTCAAAGGAAAGGACAAGACACTGCGTCTTTTGTCCTTTGTTCCAAGATGGAAATAAACTGTCTCCACTTTTGATAAGCTCTTCTTTTGATCTTTGTTTGCAATAATTAGGGTTAGACACTAAGTTATTTTATGAACCCTTTTAGGTTTAGCCCCTCCTAAGTTAATATGAATATGAGTTATTTGTCCTCTGCACACAACCACATTAATTAACTTTTTATTATTTATTTTTATTTATGGAGATTTTGTCTAATACACAAGTGAACTAGATATTGATAGATTTGGGGAAGATGAGAAGTATTTTTTTCTGCAGATTTAATTTCACTTCAAATTTTACAAGTACGTAAGAACATAAAAATACATAAAAAGATCTAATGATCTATTTTCTGTCTGCCTCTGTTTTATAAATATATAGAGAATTATATATAATTTTTTTCAGGGAGGGGGTGTCAATTTAGGAATATTTATCACACTGTGCTCCCATATAGTTTAGATGATTTGGAAAATCTGTCCCCTACATACAGATTAGCGTCCTCACTTATGAGTGTAGGTAAATATGATTCCAGATACCTTTGGCTGCAGAGAGAAGCAGAGCTGTTACTCTAATTCATGCTGAAAGACAAATTGGATCCAGTCACCAAAGGAAATACTGGGAAATAAGAATTTGGGATTCAGCTATTCAGCTGGACTATGTTGGAAGCATAGCTGAAGTGTAACCCGCTTCTGGTGCAAACATAAAAGAAATCCAGGTGTTAGTTGAAGAACAAATGTGTTTTCCTTTGTTTCCAAAGCAAGACTTTGTCCTAGGGGGCAAAAAAACCAAAACCCAAACCAAAACCCAACGCCACGAGAAAGTAAAGCAAATTAATTGCAATTACTTAAGAAGTTAAATTCACTGTAAATCTAGGCAGTTTTCACATATAACGACCAGGATCCAGGATACTAAAGAGTAAAACAAATGTAATATTCAAAGAATGCAGGCAACAAATATGTTCATGTATAAACCTATTTGTGGTATATAGTTTTCATTTCAGAAAACAGTCCAGAATTAAAGAGTGTATGTATATTTGTACATTGCTGTTAATTCATAGATTTTAAAGATCATTGCAACAACCTAAACTACAAATCATGCTTAGGATTCCTGCTTGAAGTTGTATCTCTGGCATTTTACAATGCCTCCCTTAGCGATGCACCTTGATTTTAACATTTCAAGCGATAACTTCGAAGTTTAAAAGGTGGCAAATTACTTTAGCATTTGTAATGTGTGCCCTACTCTAAACTTTTATTTTATTAGAATCAGTATCTAGTCTTTCACCTGGGTTCTTTTCTGGTGTCCTGAAGATCACGATCAAGCTGTGGGACTGCAATGAAAACTACATGATGCAAAGCTATAGCGTGTCTCCTATTTTCAAGGAAAAAAAAATACGTATGCTTTGCTGAGACACACCATTGAAATAGTGTACAGTTTCATGTCTCCAGATTTAAAAAAAGTAATCATTTTTAGTAGCTTCCTGAAGCATGTAGAGGTATAGTGAGTTACTGGAAAATATAGAATGCTCCTTAAGGAATCTAAATTGCTGAATCTTTGTATCTCCAGTGGAATATGGTCTACTCTTATCAGCTGAATAAGTGATACAGTCTAAACAAAGGGTAATAATGTTTGACTGGAATTCCAGGAAAGGAAGCTTAATGCGAACTTCCTGATTTAATCTTACAAAAATAGAAAGGTTGATAGGATAAGTGAATCACTCAGAAGAGCAGATTTTGCTTCAGTTAATTAAAACAGACCATAAAAATGTCAAAGTATCCCTTTGTAACATTTAGCTGCAAAACTCACATACAAAACTACTTAGAGTATCATTTTCATGCATGAGAGTGAGAATAATCTTTTCAGAGAAACAACTCTAATTTTCTGAAAGTTTCTCATAATTTTCCAACCTGGAAATCATGGTGACAGCTACATGGACATTTCTCATACAATTTCCTCTTCTGCTTTTGGTGGGCCAGGAAAAGTCTTAGAAGTAAATTTGGAATTTCTGCTTCTGGAAGATATCAGCAAGTCAGAGATGCTTGGAAATGAAAGAAAACCAAAACAAATGAAGTATTTTGAGCCCTAAGAAAAGGTTTTGTTGGTTTTAATTTGACTTCCTGACACTGGTAGTCACTTAAGTGTGGAATAAACTCACAAAGAAAGTGGAAGGAACACTTTTTGGATGAGGTACCTGGTAAGTCGCTAGAAATGAGCAAGAGAGATGGTCCTGCACTGGTGGGAGAATGGAAATGACAATGTTGTAGGCCTTCACCATCTCTAACTTGTGCAAATTTGTCATCCATCAACACTTTTAAATACAGCCAATATGAAAAGTGTTTAAAATGCAAGTCAGGCAAGTGACAAATTGTGATTACAACTTTTTCTTTCCAGCTACCAAACCAGCAGGAAAACATGTAAAAAATTTGTGTGCACGACCATAACCTTCATAGCAACAGCAAGCAGGATATCCATGGGACTGCCAGAGGCCGTCCATATCAGAGCAACATGCTATGCATTTCCTGAGATCTTGCATATGCTCCACCCATGATCGATTCTTACCTTGGGCGGAATGTGTTTAATTCACACTTGGGCAAGAACATCTCTTCTTAGAAATAGATTTTTTTTGCAGCAGCCCAATAATTTTCGGTTTCTAAACTCTTCCAGGATGGAGCTCTATTTAATGGCAAGCTGATGGATGGGAGTCTTTTTGTTCTCTTAGGCAGAGCCTCAGCACAGTTGTTGGCATTGTTTTCTCTGATCAGGGTTTGATGCCAGGTTTTTCGTTGGTTGGTTTGTTGGTTTGTTTGCTAACATTTTTTATTGCCTTCCAATTTGTTACTACTTTCTGTTATTTGTAGGCTTGTGGGTTTTTCAGCTGTTACTAGCATACAAAGTTGTTCAGAATGGAAGATCAGGGAGAGACTTCATGTGATAGGACTGCTGTGTGCTTTTGTGACTGAGACAAGTGCTGCCAGAAGAAAACAAGAAGAGGCAGACCTGGTGAAATATCACACATATGCGTGTTCTCAAACACACTAAGGGTGGATATGGATGACTGATAGCATTTACAGTTGGAAGAGGAGCAGCTCCAAGTTAATATGAAATTCTATTTTATTAGCTAACACTGACCTCTGTTTTTTTCATTACTGATCCCTTGGACAATTCAGGAACAGGATTAACCAAGTTTATTATAACCACTTTGATTTTTTTTTGATGCCAAGAAGTGAAGAATAATGTGAGGAATCACTTCTACAGATAAAATCACATGGGAAGAGGAAGAAGGAAGAGGTGAGAGTGGCACAAAGGAATTATAAACCATGGGGACATTCTTCTCTTGCCTGGAGACTGATTTCATAGTGAAAGTTAGAGGTTATCTCCCACTAGAGATTTAAAAATAGATAATCCTGAATAATGCTGGAAATCAGGTCAGTGTTTTGTGAAGATGGGATACAGATATCAAAAAAAGCAAGATCATACTGATCAGCAAACAATGCAATCTCCTCACTCCCTGAGATATCTGGGTGTTTCAGACAGCTGTGAGTGATAAGGCACCCATCTGTGATGAGCTAAGGATGGGATGTGAGCCTTGGAGTCAAAATGGAATTGCCTACTTTTGACCAAAATGTACTTCATGGGCGGGTGTGTGTCAACTGCCAACTCTCTGTTTTGTTTTGGCAGTAGAAATAACCGTCTTGGATACCTCCCTTTGGAGGGCTAGCTGCAACTACAGATATGTTTCAGAAGATTCTCCCATTTCATAGAAAAAATTGATGAAAATTAGAAGGAACATGCTCATAATTTGCCAGACTCACAAGATACATTTTTCCTACATATTTAGTGGTTTGGGTAATTATTTTCTTAATGAGAAGACTTGTCAAAACGCATTATGGTGACTGATTTCACATCCCCACTGTTTTTCCTAGCAGTTTCTGATTACTGATTACATGATAGAGGGAAACATTCATTTTTAATTACTGCCAGCAATTTCTTAGAGATCATTAAGAGCCAAACTGCTATAGCCTACCTAAATATTTTACAACTTTCCTAGGAAAAGAAAAGCACAAACCAAATAGCTTTGTTGGTTTATAGCTATATTTGAGTTCAGAAAATGGAGTAGTTCTGCATTTGATTGTACATTAGGAACTTAAAGATGATGAAAAACGCCATGTCTATCTGTGCTATTACTGGACGAGGTTAGCCTACGGTATCGTATGAAGAAACACAGTTGTTTGCATTATTGTGCTGCTTTCAACTGAGGTTCGCAAAGCATGCTGCAAACAACGTATTTAGTCTCAAAGTAACTCTAATACATAAGCTCTCATTTTACAGATAGAGAGACTGAAACACCTGAAAGGGTATGGGCATTTTCCACAGCTACATTCTGAACTGGCTGAGAAAATTGTGAACAAACCCTGCAAGTCTTGTGCCCTTTCCTGGGCTTTACCCTTAGGCACCACTCACAGCATCCCATAACCCTCCAGGACACAGCTGGCTTGTGCCTCACTTTTGCACCATTGCAGCAAGAGGGAAAGCTCAATTAATCCCAGCACAAGACCCAAAATTGCTGGAAATTTCTGTCCTCAGCATGCTTCTGACTACTTCTACCACACCTACAGGGCTACCAGGGCCCAGAAAAGGGAGCATCTTTATCTCAGAGAGGAGAACTCACCTAGCTGACTGCACATTGCTCCTGAGTGCCATTAAATATAATGGCTGTATCTAGGGTATAATGAAAGAAATCAAGTTCTGTGTTGTTTTAGAGAAGGAGGAGAAAATACAGATTGCATTTGATGTATGGGCTTGCATTTGGTGTATGGTATGTATTCAGGTATACATCCCATGTAGTTTATTTTTACCTTATCACTAACATTCAGAGTCTGCTTGTCTAGGAATAACCTTTGTGGTTATGTTATTTGAAGTCCTTGATGCAAGACATAATCTTGCCAAGGTAGCTATATCATTCTGTACCATTTTACCAAAGTAATTGTAAGTATCCAATGATATGTATTTCTTGGTCATTTTAATACAACAGTTATCTGCAGCTTGCATTCTCTGCTAACAGATGTTTTGTTACTAGTGTCCAATATTATGCAATAAGACACTGAGTACCCAGAACTCCCTGTCAGGAACACAAAGTACTCAGAGATGTTCATTTTCATATTTTCTGGCATTCAGTGATGGGTAAATCTCCAAATGGTTTGTAGGTCCACTTAGTTTAAACTGAATATCCAAAGCTCAGATTCCTAGAGCTCAGTTTTCTCAGACTACAAAACCAGACCAGTTATCTAATGGGGATAATGGTACCGGTAAGGGAAATGGGAGAGAAAAAAACTTCCTCATATTTTCTAGAACTGTCCGGGTTCAGCTTGAAATCAACAGAAAATTTCCTTTCTTTTTCCTTCTCTTTTTTTTTTTTTCTTTTCCCTTCTCCACCCAGTTTTTCACCTTCTGTGTTTGATGCTGTTTAAATATTCAGGATGAAGTTCTCTCTCAGCTACTTTCACATGACCTCTCTGAGCTGCATCTTTCATTTATACCTGTTTGCATACTTCAGTGCCGAGGGATTGTTTGGAAATAAAATAAGGATTTTATGAGACATACAGACTTCAAATTTACCTCGATAGTAATATTTCTCAGGAAGACAATTGAACATAGAGGACTTCATCTGAGGTCTGGCTGAAGAAGTCTTTAAAGTGTCAGAAACCTTCCTGTTTAATACCAATCGCCCGTGTCAACTGGGATGAGCACAGGCTGCAAAAGTAGATTTTTTAATTACAGCTTCACTGGTATCAGATATTAGGAAAATGGCAATTGTTCCATTTTGCAAGAGTGGGACAGCAAAACAATTTCATGTGTTTTGACTGATTTTATCTCTTTTGCACACAGAGTATAGTGCATTTTCCTGAATGATTAAGCAGAGATAAATCAGTTCTTCAGCACAGGTGTATGAACGTATAATTAACATTTTGACACTTTCACAAAAAAAATTTCCATACTGAGGCAATTACATTTGAAATGCTGTGTAGCAGAGTTTTTTTCTTCTAATGGAAGATAACTAAACATAATTAAATTACAATTTCATCATAATTTTTGGAATGGTAACATTTTAAAGCTTGTGTCATTTGCTTTTTGCAGCTGTTATTTTGCTCAAGGAGTCAGTGTATGACTTGACTTTTCTGTAAGATTTCCAAGTAGAACCACTTTTACTTCCTTTAATGTTACAACATTTGGCAGGGCCAGTCTCGTGTGAATAAACAAGTGAAGAAATTGCATTAATTTTAGTGAAAATGCAAATAATTTATTTTTCTCAGACCTGAACTTGTGCTAAAAGGCATCAAGCACCATGGGGTAACAAATGAAACCAGCCATTTAATACAGTACCAAAATGTAAATACAGCAATCAGAGCTGATACCGCAGAAAGTGTAAAGAAATGATGCAACCAACAGAGGGAATTTTAGATGACTGTTTACAGGAGGCGAGGAAGCACTCTGAAAGCATTTCCTGTAGCACAAGCAGAGGAAAAGGCTTTCTATCACACTTGTGTTGCCTGTGGAGACTGTATGAGGGTCGCCCATGAGAGCAGTCACGCACATTGCTGGCACAACACTTTCCTGGGACAGACACCTGCCCTGAGCACATGTAGGAGGCACCCAGAAGAAAAGAGCAGTGGGTTTTATGTTTTCTCCTGCCATTGCTACATATACTGTAAACAACCATGAAGTAAACCACAGTGTAAGTTCAGACAAACCAGTTTCTTTGCTAACCCTTTCACCCTTCAAATTATGTAAGGAACAATGAGCTCTGCCTCCATCACCTCCATGATCTACCATAGACTTCAGATCTTGGCTTCTAATTTGATCAAACTCAAGTGCCCTCCACTCCAGGCGCTGCCTCCCAGCCATGTTTGCTCTCTCCATCGAGTCTTCTCACAGCCCAATTGCTGGAAAAATCTTCTCTATTTCTGGACTTCTCTTTTGTCAGAGGGAAAGTGGCTTATTCACACTCTGCTTTGTTTTCCAAGCAGATTTTGTTGACAGCCTACAATTCCCCCAGAGCCCTTCTGGGAGCCTGTAACATTGCACAGGGTCCTGTGACCCATGCCTCTGGCTGAGAGGTCCAGGTACTACTTCAGCCAGAAGACACGCATAGAAAGGAGGGAGAGATATTGCACTGCAGACTGATTTACTGATCCTGGACCTTGGACTTGTACCTCCAGCCTTCACTCTCCACCCTCCCAAAACTTGGATTGTAGAAGGAATGCCTTTCTCACTTACTGTGTATGTCCTCAGGGTTATATTTGAAGCCACGCAATTTCCATGAAGTCATTTCATGGCACCTAGCTAAATACTTTTTAAAATGTTGCCTTCTGCATAAGGAGAGAACAAAATTAAGGACTTTCTGTTGGGCCTAGTGCACAGCTGGGTTTGTGTCGGAGCTGATGCATGAAAATTGATGAAAATATGTCTGTTCTCCAACTGGGTCTAGCAGCACAAGACATGAGCACAACTGAGTGGGAAAAGGCAGAGTGAATAAAATACATGTTGTTATTCTGCTGTTCAGGGCAACATGCTGGCTTCAACCCTGATCTGCCCATTCCACTCAACCCCCAAATACAATTCAAATTAAAAGGGAGATTTTTTTTTTTAAGTGCAAGGAAAGGTCATCACATCCTTGTCACAGAGAGATGGCCACAGGTTAGGAACTGAACGGTAACAGGTCAGGGAAGGAGAAGAAATCTGCTGTACCTCTTTTTGTTGCTGAATCAGACTGGTGTGGGCTTCTGAGGACTAGAGCAAAATGCACGTAGGCTTACTAATAATTGTAATTTATCCTAATAAAGTCCAGAAGTAAGGGATTTAGCTATATTCCCTATTACACCCCACTGGCTTGGGAGAGGATCTATCTCATATTGTTTTACTAATCTCAGAAAGAGACAACTGAACACATTTGCTAAGAGAAAAAAATGACCATAATATTACCCTGTAGTTTATGCTTAGGTATACTATTTTTGTAAGAGCAAACATAAACATTTAGCAGGATCAGACAAAGAAATTATTTCTCTGGAATAAAGATTCCAGAAAAGCAAACAAGGAAACTGTTTTAATGTAAAACCTGAGATGGGAAATGCTTCATCACCCACCTATTTTCTACAGCTCTCGTATCTTATGAAACAGACAGGTGCTGGAAAAAGTGGACTACAAATGAGTTACTGAAGAGCTGTGCCAGCCCATTCCTTGATGATGTATCAGCAAGTGCTTTAGAGGAAGCAGAGCCTGATTCTCCTTGGTTTACATCCAAATTATTCCAGAAAAGCCTCCTTTTATATACTGGCAAAAATAAGTAGGCCATGAATTTTTTCTGTGATGAGCTTTAGCCATGAACACATATACTTTAGAGAAGCTGAAAACAGTATGTTTGCAAACACATATGCAAGTTGTCAATATACCCTCCGGAAAATCTGCTGCAGCTGGCTGATATTCTTACAATATTATTAAATGTGAGGTTATTATTTCACCATGTTTAGGTCATTTTTGGATACAACATACAGGAGAGGGAAGTATTGGCCATATAATATTAAGCAATGAACTTTCCATATGTTGGAAATAATGTCATGAAAAGAAACTGCCCAGAGAAAGAAAACTTGGTATTTATGAGAGGGAGTGCTCAGTACATCACCAACGATCCCATCCAGCAGAGATTCTTAGACTCTGCCTGTTACTATGCTATCTGATGTCAAAAAAAGAGAGGGATGTTATTTCTCTTAAAGAAATAAAAAAATAAAAATAGTTAGGCCATCCATCAAGTAAAACCAAGACAAGTGTTTGGTTCTCACTGTTGAAATGGGATATTATTATTCCCATGGGGTTTAATAAGCCTAGCTGGAGGAGTCTGGCCCTTCGGGAGGTCAATAGAGGAATGCTTATGATTAATGTTTTGGTCCATGGTCTATCTCTATGCTAAGTTAATAAAGCTACGTCGTCTTTTACTATCCCTTATTAACACACATTAAATTTCTACTAACTGCCCTTGGCTCTGTGAAGTAAAATAATACTTTGTGGAAAAGATTTTACTGTACAAATAAGCAGATTTAACATCCCAGTTTGCTCCCAGCTCTCAAATGTCAGCATTGCCTGTAATTAGCTGTGAGCTGGAATGTGTGTTGCCATGCAGTAACCACACCAAGCATCTTCCTTCACATCTTGATTTCCCATTTCAAATATCCCCATTGAGTTTAGAAAATGACTTGTGGAAGCAAAAGAGAGCAATGGAAAGGAGGCTCAGAATCAGCTTTTAAGGTGAACTTAATGTAGAATCAGCCTGGTAAAAAAATACTTTTTTTTTTTTTAATTTATTGGGCTTCACAAAAATATAAAACTTTGTAGGAAAGCATTACTTAAACAAATAGATGCCTTGAATAAAAGAAGTATACATATTCAGCAGTTGAAAATATATTTCCAAGGACAGTTTCCACTATGATATTAAAAACTCTCAAAATGAATGACTAGAGATTACCGTGACATATTTCTAGATACTTTTATTTTTTATAATCAAGATTAAGGGTCTCTGAAAGGTGAATGCTTGCAAGCTCTGCATGAAGTCCTGTTTTCTCACCTGACAGATCTGGGATGGCTGTGTAAGCCTCCCCAGAAAACCCAATCCTAATCAGTCACTATCATGAGGCTGCTTGAACAGATTGACCTATTTAAGGCAAATTTAGATTTCAGGCTGCCATAATTCTCCGGACCTCCACAGACGTGCACCATGTTCGCACTGAAACTTTAGACCGGACCCAGACTCCCTCGAGCATTTTGATGCTAGCAACAAAACTGTCAGCTACTGTTATCAGTGAACATGAGAGATCTCTTGATTAATTTCCCAGTTTTATTCTGCCTCTTGCCAACAGCCTACTCAAATAAATGCATTTGTTGCCTGTAGAGAAATGTAAACAACATCGTGATGTGGGCTTTCATTACTTCCCAACTGTATTTTCCAAATAGGCAGAAAGATGTGCCATGAACTTCAACTAGTCCAGAAAGTGGCGCTCTGGTTTCCACCATACTTCTTTGTGCAACTGGACATGCTCACTGAACTCCTGAGGGTTTAATTGCAGTGACACTGGATATTCCAAACACTATCACTCCTGTTAGATGTAACTGTTGCTTTTTAAAATAATTCAGGCAGCAACACTAATAGCCATTGCATTTAATCATGTGAGAGCTGTAGGGAAAGAACTTTCCGTAAAGGCATCTTCTTTTCCTTGCTCGCTGTTCACTTTGAGGTGTCTCTGCAAGGCTTATAGGTTCTTCCAATCTTTCTGTGAGAGATTTAAAGAAAGGAAGAAGGGGACAGAAGGCAGAAATATTCTCTGAACTCACTCTCGTATTGTACCAATCTGCTTTTCAAATTTCTAAAAGGTATATAGTTATTAAACAGAAATAAATTGTAAAGTAAAATCTTTAATATCTCATCTTTGATACAGTGAGTTCGTTTAAAATATACTCCTATAAATGTCCTATAATACATATCATTTGGAGAAAAAAAGATAACCAGGAATCTACCGGCAAGATGACAAATACCATGATGTTTATGATACGCTGCCTAACAGAGGAAGTGTTAAATACTAAAGCAAGCATTGACAGCCTCCAATAAAAATTACAACAATGTTCAAAATGTGTTGGAAAAGACATGTGTTTTCCAAAATCAGTTAGGAATCACAGGCCAAGCATCCAGCAACTTTCTCAGGAAAAAACTGTCATCTGAGGGGCTGCTGCTTTTGCAATCACAATAAACTTCCCAACACACAAGCTGTGTTAGCAGTAGAGCGACTAAACTCGGGATGTAAATGCATGGGTATGAATCGTCCCCTAGCCTTCAGACAGAGCATTGCTAATCTCGCTGGGATATCATGTTAAAGCAATACTTTGCATTTCCATGCAGATTGCTCCGTCTGACAGCAGTGGTTAGTCCCAAAGTAGCAATGGAGCTGGGTTAGCCCCGTGTTATGGGGTTGGAGCAAGGCCAGCATTTCTCCTCAGGCTTCTCAGAGAATGAGTCAACACACCTGCTCTAAAAATCTGGATGGAGTCAGCAGCCAACGATGTCATCTTTGGCACAGTTGCCAGAACTCCATCTGAATTATGTTCTTTAATTCAGGTTTTAACGCTTTTAATACAAGACACTATTGGAATTTTTCATGACCTGAGGTTTTTCTTTTCCCAAAAGATGTGCAATAAGAAAGTAAAACCACTGCTTGCTTTAGCTAAAACTTTAATCTTTCTTGTGAAAACTATAATAGATGTTACTTTAAAAATACAAATAAACTCTTTAGGTTTTTTGGCAAGAAACAATAATTTATTTTTTTTTAATTAGCAGTGTTTTCTCAAAAATAGTAGGACAGCATTCTGCAAATGTGTATTCTTATGAGTAATTCAACAAAGTGAAGGAAATAACTCATGTGAATAATGGCTTGCAGGGCTAGGCCCATGCTTTTTTGCATGATTTCTTAATATACACAAAGCAGAAAGAGAATTTTAAGTGAGGAATTTATTTTAACTCCACAACAAAGAATAATCAAAATATCCATGAAATCATGTGTTTTTCTGACCTTAAAATAAAATGGCTGCCAATCTCTACAGAAGGATAATGATGCAGAGTATGGTGCAGTAACACCAGCAAAGTTAGTGTACAGGTAGTATAAACTCCACTGAAAACATTTTTGTTGGGCAGCATTATGTATGTGCAAATAAGCACAGCCCATTCTACAGCTAAGATCTAGCTATTATCAGCAGATAGTTCCATTTGCAGGGTGGTTTGGAAATGTTCCCTGTTCCTCTACAGCTGACCACAAACAGAAGCATCCACTAAACTTTTCTTTTGTTTATTGGCACATGGTTGCCAAGTTTTTCCAACTTTCTCCTCATGCAGTAGGAGAGGTTGCTAAACAAACTCTGCCCAGTGCCTGAAGGAAACTGTTCAAGTAACCTCTGTGTCTTCCCACTGTTGTATCCTCCCACTTAATTGGTCACACTGGGAACTAGACCAACATGCTGATGGAGTTCTCCATGTTTCAAAGTCAACAGAGAATTTGGAGCTCTTCATGAATGTTATCTATTACCTAATGTTGCAAAACAGAATTAATTAAAAAACAGCAAATTGATATCGTAAGTGCAGAAAGAAATCCCCTACTTACCCAAAATAATACAATGCTGCTCCTTTAAAAATAAAAGTCCAACTTTGCTTTAGATTTCTAGACAAAAAAAACCCCACAGCTTCTACAGGGTTTCCTCAGGTGCAGTACTGGCCATGTTATTTCCTAAGAAACATTTCAGTTGAAGAGGTAAAGACATCTAATTCTCTAAGACTGCTACCCACCTGATGTGTTAGCATACGAAAAGCAGAAAATTGCACTGTGAAAGACCTGAAGTGTATTATTGGGTAAGCTTGAGTTCAATATACGAGGAGGAATATGGAGTCCTTCTGACTCTAGGGGTGATTATAGCTAGAATAATGTTTAAATATATAGCACGTCAGCATAGATGGCTGCCTTCAGACACTTGAAACTTTAGTTGCTATAGTAGCTGTGACGCATGCAGGCAGTCTTCGGCAAGCTTTAATCTAGTGAGGTCAGGCATTATGAGATATGTAGTAATGCTGCACCCAAGGAGAACTGAAAAATCTCTGAAGAGAAGCCCTGCTCAGAGGGATGAAAAGGATATTTTCCTTCCTTACTTGGTGGACACAGCATAAGGGGAAGGGAAAGTGAGGAAGGGAGAAAAATCTAGATAGGAGACTGAAAAAAGGTAGAAATTGGAGGTGGGAGGGGGAGAGAGAGACTAAAAGAGAGCAGTGTACAGAGCACCAGGATGCTTGGGTTCTATTTCCATCTCATCTCTGGAATGAGCATGACTTTGAGAGAGTAACGTCATCGCATTATTTCTGTTTTCCATTGTCTTGCCCAGTGTTAACTCTTTGGAACAGGAACTGTTTCTTAATGTTTGTAAATAACTTGCCAAAATGGGCTATTATTTTCACTGGGGGCCACAACAAGGAGTAGGAAGCTAACGTAGAGAGAGAAGGTATGTCTGACAGTACAAGTCAAACACTGTCTTCTTAAATATAGAAAATAATGGATATACAAAATAAATGTAAGCAGAGCTTAATATCCTACCTGTTAAAATGAAGTTGTAACACTCCTAAGATTGTATCAAGATTTTGTCATTGTGACTTGCTTAAAACCTTTTTTTCCTAACAGTAAAGATTCTCCAAGACTTTGCTCTGTCATTGGTTTGTTACTATACACCAAGCCCACATTACTGCTTGCAGAATAGCTTACGTACTGTCAGGAAGCCTTTCATCCAAGTGCTGACCCTACATCTAAAGATATCCCTGAATGAATGTGTGTAGTATAAACAAACAGGCAAGTCAGAGTTACCATGTGAACCTCAGAGTGGAAAATATTCATCAATGCTGTACCCAAACTGGCCAAGGAAGAGGTCCAGGATTCCTTTTCCAGCCCAGAGTGCTTATTTAGCCAAATTCCTGGTTTAGCCCTTCTAACCCTCTAGGGAGAGACCCATGAAGAAATTCTGTGCACGTAGATTACAATAGAGAAAGGCAGAGGAGGGGACAGCACATGAACAGGACCAGTTTCAGCAATGTAATTTTCAAAGGGCTATTTTATTTTCTTGTTTAATCAATCCTTTAATCTGGTCAAATTTGATGCCAACAGTGAGGTACCTCCATAGCAGCACAAGGAAGACTTGTCCTTGCTTTAACAAATGCAACCGGACTGCATTAACTGGTAGCAAATGGCAATTGGCATTTTCAGAGAACTATGTATTTCATGTCTGCTGCCACATCCCCATGCTTCCTCTCCTCCTCCATTTACCTCATTTCTCTCCCAGATCTCCTCCTAACCCTCTAGGGAACAGACAGCACCTATTCTGACAGCCCGTGCTCAGTCTTGCATGTGCTGACTGACCAGATGCTAAGCCAACAGGACAGGTTGCTGCACATATCGTGCAACAGCTTTTTCATTTGTGGGTAGTAGTGTGAGTCTCCTCCATCTAAAAACTATTCTTCACAAGGCTCAAGAGCCTCCTCTAATATCTTAGAAATATCTGCCCTGTAATCAAATTCGGTTACAGTTGGAGGAATGGGTACAGACAGGCAGACGAAGGGCTAATATTGTCCCATAAGCCACATTTCTTTAGAAAATTGTGCTGAAAAAGTGTACTCTTAATATTTCGATTGGCAAGCATCACCTTCTATCCAAATGACAGGTTGATTAAATCTTAATGCTGCTGTTGCTGCTATGACATACTGGAGAATTCATACTAATTTCTGTATTTGGCCAGGCTAACTAGTTTCATCTGAGTATATTTTCTGTAAGTAACATGTAGAAAAATCTTGAAAACATTTCATGATTGCTATTATTGGTTGAAAGGAATGTATTTAGTATTAAAATCCATGTAATTGAGACAAAACCTTTTAAAAATTTCATCTCAGACTTCTAAGCCACATAATAAACTAATAAATAAATAGAACATAAATCCCAACCACCTGTCTTTTCTCTATTTAACACAGATTAGCAGCTGGCTTGGGCTTTTGTCAAAACTGTGGGAATGAGTTAACATGTTTAAGACAAGCATTTCCACGGCTGACTTGCAGTGCAAGTTGTCTTCCATAATTCAACAGCCGCATCAACAAAACGAACGCTAGCAAAACAGCATTAGAAAACGCATTCCTCTCAAACTGCTGGAGCAAGAAGTCTTCAGGTCAAGGGTCCTAAAAGAAATGTAGGCCAACTTCACAGCACTTCCAAGTGAATAATTTCACAAGCCACCTGCATGTTCATCACTGAACAGAAAATCAAGTTTTTCTGTGAAAAAGCAAGCCTCATACAATTTTTTTTCTTTTCACAAAGAATTATATCATCATGGATCAACAGGAGTTAAATCAGAAAGAAAAGAATGTTAAATAAAATAAACCAAGTGGGGTTGTTTAGAAGTTTCAAGCTTTCCTCCACAGCTTCAAAGTTTAGTCGTCTGCTCAGGTATCAAACCCTCCCTTTCCTTAATTGTTTCTCAGTCAGTCATTTTAATACTTGCAGTTTTGGCTGGGACACAACATGACTTTTGCATCTAGGAGTAAAGCAGAGTTGTCATGCATTGTGCACTGTCCTCAGCAGCTCATGCTAGCTGGGAGATTGCTATAATGAGTGAGGTCTATAGGAGATTATGGATGATTTGAAACAGGAGAACGTACTTTTAAACTAGGGCAAACTGGAGTGCAGAAAAGGTGATTCTGCTGCCAAAAGGCTTACAGAAATGTCAATGGGGCTATGAAAAAGAACTGAAATAGCCAAAAATATTAAATGTGTCATTAACTTGTGGTGCGTTTATTGCATATGAAGATGAACCGAGGCTGGTGCCAAATTTCTGTTTTATTTTGCTTTCAATAGATTTTGCTGCTTTTAAAGAAAAAAGTTTTCCTCCCTTTCTCAGTCTGATTTTTCTTTTTTAGTTCTGGGACTTTTAGATCTTACTAACAGTTAAGCATAGGAGCCGAGCCTTTGCTAGAAAAATGCTTACAACAAAGTATCACTGTAGCGTATACATTTCTCATGTAAAGAAGCAAGCAGTCTTCGAGTCCTTACTAACTTGTGCCTTAATGCTGAAACCCTTATTCCTTCACCCATTTGCACAATGCCTGCATACTAACTCTAGCTTACTCTTTACCAAGGTAACTGCCCTTGAGGGTTTCACCCTTCCAGTCCTTACTGGACATAGTAGCAAATCTACACCGAGTATCACGTACAGCAAGGTTGCGTCCAAGGAGGGTTTTGTATGGTTAAGACTGCTGGATTGGGTGTAGGCTTCTTTTCTCAGTATCCGTACTCCAATATTCAACATAAAAAGCTCACAGGACTAGTCAATAAATCAGCAGGAGAAGCAGATGGACAATATGTGTAACATTCAGACTTTAAGCAGGACGTGATTCCAGGACATCCAAATTCTACAGCTTTGACTCATTTTGTGCGCTTCCTCTCTGTTTTTTTAATGCATAACTGTCATGAAAAAGATCCCACAGAAACTAACACGATGCAGATCTTATTGCTGAACGAGTGGTCTATTAATTAGACATCTTTAGTAAAAACGGCTGTCTATGCTCAACAGATTAAACTGAGCCCTTGAGTTATTTGAAGTTTGTTCTGTCACTATCAGATAAACACAACAGAACATGCCGACCTGCAGAGGTTCATGACTAAACTGTTTGCAAGGTTAAAAAGAAAGGGAGAGGAAAAGCCTTGTTAATCTTCTCCATTCCTAATTTTAATAAAAAGTAAATATTTTTGTAAAAACATTTCAAAGGCTTCCACTTTCAGCTATGTGGCAGGTTGAGATTAGGGAAAACCCAAGCACCTTCTAAGGTTAAACACACTATTTGTCTCTGTCTCTCAAACCTCATCTGAGTATATTTTGCAGATAAGTTGAGATAGGGTAAAGCTCAAACTCCTTTCCTCTGACTTTTTACCTAGAAATATACAGACAGAGATGAAGTAAGTTCAGAGCAATATTTTCCTCTCATTACAGATATTCTACTCAGTTCTCAGAACTAATAAAAAATTTTATTACATGAAGGGTACAATGATTTGAAGGTCCTATTCCATTACAGATAGAATACTTTAAAAGTAAAATAAATTTTCTGGCAAATGGCAGTTTAGACAAATGGAAGGCTTTAAAAGTGCTATTAGATATGCTTTGTTTACCACATTCAATCATTCAGATTATTAACACATTTATTAGCCTCATGGAAGAGTGGCTAGTTTAATTGACTTCTGGTAGATAATTTGCCTAGTGCACTTTTATTCTCAGGTAGGCAAGCTACTATAATGATTTGCTTTATATTATGGAATTTAATTTTCTTAGCTTTGATTTGGAACATGAACCTGGGGTGGGAGCAAAGACTGTTTCCTCAAAGACCAAAGAAAACTGTTTTCACTTCACTGTGTCTTGTGCTTGGATGGTCCCCCTAATGTGGGTGTGGTGGCAATGGAACTAAATTTCATTTCCATTAATAGCATTGCAGTTATCTATCAGACAGGAAAAATCTATAACACCACATGGCAAAAATAGTATTTACAACTTCTACAGAGCAATCTCTTCCAGCCAACACAGGACAAACTCCCTGTAACTTTTCTCTCAGGCCCAAATTTTAACATATTTCAAACTCATTTTATATTTTAAAGTCTCAGCCTGGGAATAGACTGTGTAAACATTTGTATCTGTCTTGAGTAGTAGGCACAGATCTCAGCTGCTGTGAACTGGCAAAGTGCCATCATCATGAAAGAAAACACATTTATTTATAACGATTGACTTTGTAAGCCAGGAAATCTCTTTGATTTCCTTCACTGGTGAGAGAGACTGAAGTACAGGTGAGGGTGGACAGTGAGGTAGGCAGGCAGACAAAATTTTCCTTATAGCAATACCGAGATATTTGCTGGGGGGAGAGGACCCCACAAGGGCTTCTTCTGTGCAGAGTCATGGGGCTGATGGCCAGCTGCCTCCTCTTGCTGTGGGCCCCTGAAAGCCACCCAACCAGGGGCACTCCCAGTGTGGTTACCCTAAAACCACATCAAAGTGGGGTTTATACCACAAAAAGGAAAACAACACAAGCTACCAAAGACAGTGTTTCCCTGTGGTGGGAAAGGTAGAAATATCTCATCTCGCCTCCCAGCTAGAGGAAGCCCAGCAGCAGCAGCAGCGCTCCCTTCTTTCTGCAAGGCACAGCCTGCTCAGGGACCTCAGGAGATGATCTGGCCATATAACCTAGGAATGTGGGTAGCAGCTGTTGGGGAGCCGAGTGCCCTACAGATGGCTCACACATGTTTTTCACCTCCATGCCCCAGTGCCATATTGTGGCTGTCTCGCCACTGCATTGTCTCAGCAAATTAAATGGGTAGGGTTTTAAAGAAGAAACGAAGAAGGAAATATGGCACTCTACAGGTGCAACTCTACAGCAAGGGCAAGATTTGAGGGGATTACTACAGAAATTGTGTCAGTTAGTTCAGGCACAGTGTACACTGCCACAGAGGCCGTTTTCTGCAAGGCTTGTTGACTGGCCCTGCAACCAATCCATGGTTTGAGAAAGTGATTCCTTCCCTTGAACATTTATCCAGTGAAACGCTCCTACTGACAGTACCTCAGCCTGGAGTTTCTTTATGAAGAAAGCATTTGATTACTACTAGCTTTCGACTAAGACAGTTTTATCTTTTTTCCAACCTTTGTGTAAATCTTTTTTCTTCCCTACTGTACCTCCATCCGTCTGGGAAAAGGTATCATTCTTTTTGCTTTGTGCTCCTAGATGAAAATGTCAGATGGGTTCAGAACAGCAGTTAATCCTCACTGCAGGAGGAAGCAGACTACAGGTCTGTTTTTAGGAAAGCTGAATTTAAGAATAGCTCTTTTCTGAAGCGATTGGTAAAATGTTGTGTTCAGTTACCTACAGATACTGTGTGTCGTTCTCAAGTCATAGGATGTAGTTAGTTCTATCCTGCCACAGTGTGGTGAGGAAAGATGCCTATTCCTTTCATCCAAAAGTTTAAAATTAAAAGCCATTTGTCACCAACATGACAGCTGTGTTTCTTTCTGAATGGAAAATAAAAGTTGAGTCTGCATTTTTAAAAACTTCATATAAATCTATATGAACTCCTGGCAGGGAAAATAATCCTGTGTGTATGTCAGCATTCCACAGCAGGGTTTTAACAAAGATCACATGTTGCACATTGGAAAGCCAAAGCACAGAAACATTGCAGTTAAAAACAAAACCCCTGCATGTCTGAATAACACAGCCTAAAAACTATTAATCTGAACAGCTGTCCTGTGCATGATAGCAATAAAGGACAAATTCACTCAGAAAAACCATAAAAAAGAAAACCTGCTACAAGAATATGCTTAACTAAACAGAATTTCATCCATGTTTTGCACAGTATATATTGTTCTTTGATCACAGTAAACAGATTCTTCCATAACTTTTCCTTTCTTGCTTTCTTAAGGTCTGACTGTAGGAAGAGTTTAATACAGTGTACTCCTAATGCTCAACTTCAGAATGAATTAGTTAAAGAAAATGAGAAATAAAAAGCAAAATTGCCTACTGTAATTGGTCTATGGAGAATTTTATCCTAGTCGTTATCTGAGTCAGCTTCACAGAATACACTTTCTAGAGCATATAATTATGTGATATGCTCCCATATCACATGAGTAAGAAATGATGTTGTTGGTTCATGATCCTAAGGAAATCTTTTTTGCAAGGATTGGACTATGTGCTACTGTGATGCACAGAGAGAATAGTAATTAAGAACACATTTATTTTGTTTTTGTTATCAGTTGTGAAATTTATTGAGAGCTTTGGTATTTGATTTTCCGTATTTGTTGACAGGAGAGGAAAAGCAGGGGCAGTGGTTATGCATGTTTGTTCAAAATGCCCTCCAAATAGTCTTTTACCCTATTTTGATGGGCTTTGACAGTAATTCAATTTACCAATCCATACCCTTCAGCCAATTAGTGCCTGTTCTAACAGTAGGTAGATGTTGTAATGTGCATACCAAAATGTTAGAATGGGATCTGACAGCACGGATATTAAGAAAAAGCAAATTCACACCTGTGATTTAAATAGCATTCATTCCATATTACAGTTTTTCATTATCACACATTTGCCCATAAAACGCAAAAATCTGAAAATGGTCTAAATATTTATTCTCTGCCCTCCTCAGGATAAGAGATACAAGTACACTGGATGTTCTGGCAAAACAAGTGACCCACATACTAGGATCTGGCGTGCTTATCCCTTGCAGCAGCAAATTTCAAGTTAGTCAAAAGCTCTTGGCTTCAGTTTCACTGCTTTTAGGAGATCATTTATAGTTTGTGACTTCGCTGGTGCAACGCTGTACGAAAGTATAAGATTACAAAGCCTAATTTAAAAAAATGCAGTTACGTAAGGAGGTGGTTAAGTTCTGAAAGCTTTACTCATTGCTCAGTTTCAATTAATTAAGATGGAGTTCTGACTGAATAAAATCTGTGTAAGGATTTTGGGATTTAGGTTCTGAGTGTTTTCCCCCAAACTTCTCTGAATATCTTTTATTCATGTTTGGATACTTACTGAACATCTGTGTTTGGAGGTTTGTTTTGGTCAAAAGAAGAGGATTTTTTTAAAGCACAGTTAAACGTAAGTAGCTTAGAGATAAATAACATTCCTGCTCAGTTAAAATACTCTTCTATTGCTTCTGTACGTGACTTGGCCCAGGGATGATTATTATTATCCCTGCGTCACAGAAGTGTGTAGCAGATATTTTATGGTTGCTTAGAACTGGCAAAAAAGGCAAAGGGTGGAGAAGGAAAGGACAAAAACTTATTTTGGTGACTTGGCCTTTGAGGGTTTCTCCAGAGAATGAAGGAGCCTTGGAAGTCCTTTGAGGGGATCCACACACTATGTTCATATGGATAAACCCTGTGCTGGTTAATAATTTAGTAGAGTTAGAGCCACACTTAAGCCAAGAATAAAATTAGTGCCACTCAAAGGAACAGAAGCTTTATAAGGAGCTACGTTTCGGATGAGGCTTGCTTTAAACAGACTGGGAGAAGGGGAATAAGCAAGTAAATAGGCAATCAAGCTCTGCTTAAAGCTGGATATTAGATTTGCCTGTTTTCAAGATACAAATCAAACCTAGAGGTTGCTGCTTGCCACTTGCCTGATACCCATTTTCAAAGGAAAAATAGTCAGACTCAACATAAAATAAGAACGTCATGTCAGTCCCACATGGAATTTTATTGGTTAGGGAATGGTATTTATATTAGCATGCCAGGTATGACGTCCATACTATAGCACACTGTTCTAGGCAGTGGAGGAAAAAAAAAAAGGGAAATAATCCGTCAGAGGCAGAGAAAGTACATACTCCTTACATGTAGCCCCAAACAGCTGCATAAAATGCAGTAGCTGCAGCTGCTGCAGATTCCCTGTAAACCCAAGTCATAGCCCCTCTGATGTTACTGATTTGAGAAAAAAAAAAAAGCTAGCTGTGTTTTAGTCCTCCACACCTCAGGAGAGATATTTGATCAATTTTGTACTGAGGTGCATAATGGGAATGCAACCCAGCAGTCCTTGCACCCATCTCCACCGTTAAAATGAATGTGGCCTGAACATGTCTCAGTTTATGTTCTCGTTCTCTGTGTCACCTGAAGGGGCTAGCACCCTTAGCTTTCCGTCTCAACACCAGTGAGCCTGGGCTTTCCCACTGGAGACAGCGTGACTTATGTGAAGATGAAACTTCCACAAAACACATAAGAGCTTGTCTGCTCTGAAATACTGTCACCCACCTGTGCTCTACTCAATAGGTTACGAGTTCAACGAAGCGCAGCTGAAATGCGCTGCAGAGATGTGAGCAATGCTGTCCCGAGCCACTATATCCACATGGTACAGCACAAGAAGCTGTATGTGTGTCTTAATTCTCTTGGATTAATATCATAACTGCTGGGCTACTTACTAAAAGCACTTGGGAGCAACGCCACCACTGCCCTCTCTTCTGTTTCATTCTTGTGATTGATGCTGAAAGTGAAGCTTTTACTAGGATGGTTAAAAATGCCTACAAGCAGAAACAAACCATTTCCTGGTTCAAAGTGAAGAAAGTATTTCTATTTTAGCATAAACCAGACATAACTCCCCAAACTGTTATTTTGTTTCATTCAAAATCCATCCTCCTTTGATGGTTAAGAATCCCACTAGTCTGCAAGGTTGTGTGAAACCCTGAAAAAACGTGGTGTGGGATGATTTTAGGCCAGGTGTGAGAAGAGCAGCTTGGGGAGAAAGGCTTCACAATGGTGTATGCCACTGTTTAGGAAGACTTACAAGTTATTTGGGGTAGGACAAAATACTGCAATGGATACAGGATGAATTCCACCTTAGTGTCACTCCCCTACTTGGAAGAAATTAATTTGAGAAATTTTGATTATCATAACTTTTTTACCCCTCTGAGTCAGAGCTTCATTTCTGGCCAGAGCATGCAGCTGACATTCCCATCTGAAATCAATTTATACTCCTAAATGTTAGCTAGTAACCAGTGAGCAAAACCAAATGCTGACATTTTATTTTAGCTAATCTTTTCAGGTAGCACAGAACTCAGTGTAGCAGCAGATTAAAACAAGATATTTGTTTAATTAAAATTCTATTAAAAAAATAAGAGCTTAAACATTTGTTATTCAATTCTCTTGGAAATGCATGGAAATAGATGGGTAACAGCTGAAGTAGGTTCGCTAATAAAAAATTGGTTCTGTTTTTATCCACCTAAATAATTCTTAAAGAATAAAGGGACACTGCAAACTAAATGCAACCGATAACCCTTTTCCTGAAATCTGCAGTGCAACTCTTGGTTGCAGCTTGGTTGTATCTTTTAGCCAAAAATATCTTGATATGGTATCTGTCTGTAGGGCAACGGGCTTATGAATATGTGTTCAAAAGGCATATAAATAATATATAAATATATATATAATATATAAATATAAATAATAAATAATGACAGCGATTGTCATTAATGAGTCTTTTATACTTCACCCTCTGAAATAAAGCCTGTTTCTGAGATTCATTCTTTTCTTCACTGATCTTTAAAGTGGGATATATTCACTTTGAGGGAGCTCCTAAGTCATCCTCTTCATAGTCATTTTCTTATTTCGTGCCTGCCTATTACTTTCTAGCCACACAGCTGAAGTAATTTCTTCGCAGAGAACAGAAGATTTGGGGAAAAGTCCTATCCTAACGTCAAAGTATTCAAACTATGGTTTTGAAGGCTACAAATCTGGCCAGAATTATTCTTCTTCTCTCTTACCAGCCCCACCCCCCCAAACTTGGAGCTTGACTACATTTGCCTAAGATCTCTTCAGAGCAGGGAAACAAAGCAGCCATTCATGTCCCAGAAAGCCTTTTGTCCAGGTCCCAGGAGAAGATAGACAGATGATATAGAAAAACGATGGAGGCATGATTTGGGCTTCCATGACAGCAGTAAAATTGTCAAAGTTTAGTAGGAAACCAGAAGCCTGCAGAAGGGAGATGGTTTGTACCAGTCTTAACACTAAATAGTGGAAGTGTCTTACTATTCTCTTTGTGACAGTACAGACGATCTCTCCTGGTTCCTCTGTGCCTGCTTACAACAACCAGGGAACCAGCAGTTGTACAGAAGTTGCAGTTGGCCACCAAAACTCAAACCAGTGTTGCCAGGAGGGGAACAAAAACAGAGGAGGTTGTCTTTGGGCCTTTTTCTCCCTAGCATGGAAGATAGCTGACAGCTTTCTCCAGATAGGACTTACAACCACCTCCAGTGAACCGACCATTTATTAGCTGAATCTGTCCCACAGAAAATGCCTGTGGCACGTTCAGCTGCAGGAGCAGAGAAGAATAAATTGTTTCAGAAGGAGCCTCTGTGGTCTCGGTGGAGGGGCTGATAAACAAATCCTGTTCCATTCAGCAGCTTGGTGTGCATTTGTGCATGCCTCGGGCTATGGGGTGCATTGTTAATAATCACTTCAAAGTACTCTATAGGCATTTAAAGTTGCTCTCTGTTTGCAGCCATTTCTTTGGTCTTTTGGACACTTTTGAAGTTCTGGCCAGTGGTATGCCAGTTCTGCCAGCAATACAAACTGCACTATTGTTGCATGGCGCTGCCACCGTGTCTCAAATACTCCAGGCCTCCTGTCTTGGCATATCAAGTGAGTTTGTGTGTGTGTGTTTATTAAAATTGAAGCGCCTTCAGTTGGTGCACATTGGAAGAACTTTGGCAATATTGTCTCTCATGTAAGCACAGCATGCTTGTGTAGCATACCACCGATTAATGGCCGCTTTTGGGGGCTGAGGATCGCAATGGCGAGTATCATATTTTGTGTCTACTTACATAATCCTTTTTGCCAGGCAAATTATCTTAAAAATGGTTTATAAGGAGTCTCAAAGGGAAAGGAGTTATTTGGTTTGTTTATTTGATTCAGAACATTTTAAACCATAGATCATATCAAAGAAATCCTTGGCTCATATAACAGGGCTCGTACCTTCCTTACCGCAGGTCACATACGTTGCATTAAATCACAAAATCCATTGTGAAAATCTTTTTGCAACAAAACTACCAACATCTGCTTTGGATGTGTTGCCTTCAAGGCAGTACAACTGTGGATCACCTTGTAGCGTAGATTCTCTCCTGTGTTATGGATATGCTAAGTAATGCATATATATGGACAACATGAAGAATGAAGAGGATGACATGGGGTACAGGAGATCCTGATCCTTCATCATTACAAATGCTGCTGCAGATCTTCTGGTAGTGGTAAGGGCAGGGGTGGGAGGGCATACTTTTTTTGCACTTCTGACTATATGTTGCAACATCTTACCAGTGCTCATGTCCTGGCCTTTTTTTTACCTGTGTAAAGGCGGATGTGGTTTCATGGTCACTTAAAGCTGATATAAATGAGAGCTGGGACCAAAATGTTGCCTCCTTCCTCTGCTTTCCTTCCCGACCTATACACTCCTACTCCTGCCTGTGTTCTGCCACAAAAGTTCACAAGGCCACACCATGACTTGGATCAGGAATCACCATGGCTGAAAACTAACCTGACAGCAAACGAACAAACAAACAAAATCAATTGACACTGCCTCCAAAACTCCTTACTGATTTTCAGCTAACTTGGTTTCCTGCTCCAGCTCAGCACCTGACAATATGAACACTTAACAGCAGCACAAAGGCCGGGACGGGAAGGATGCAGCCCTTGTTTTAGCACCATTACTCATTTTTCAAGTCAATGGACTCTGAAGAAGCACAGCATGTCAAGTCTGGGTTGAGTTATAGGCCATTTCTTCATTTTCCTGCTCTTTTGGCTAACAGTAGCCAAGAAAGCATGTGAATTTGCAACACTGACAGTCAAACCACCCTGGATTATATTTATCAGTTAAAATCTTCTTTAACCACTTCAGCATATCTGTTAGCTGGTAAAGTGATCTACGTATCCTTCCATCACTGTCTTAGATTTTAGGCTGTTTCAGAAATATCTCTTTCCTCATTTCATCATTAAAGGTTCCTTGATGGACACAGAGGTGTAAGATCCTCCTTCATCTTCTGTCCTTCCCCAAACTGGGGATGGTTAGCATCTCTTCATTTCTGTTGCAAAACCTGTCCCCATATCTTCTGCAGTTGGGCATTAGGATATATTAGGATGTAATTCAAGAGATTATGTCATTCTGCTCACCTTTTGCTTCCTTAATCATTCTTGATTAATATTTTTAATTAATTTATGTATCTGTTCCTGACTCCCTAGTTTCTTTTACACTCTCCCATAGAAGTGGTCATTAAACTGCATAATTTTTATCTGAAAAACCTTTGATTTTTTAATCTACTAGGTTTGTCAAAAGAGCCACACTCAAATATAACACAGAACAAAACATCTCTAGACCTTAGAAGGATGCCCACCATTATGGCATTTATACCAACTATTGCAGGTCTAATAAAATGTCTGCTGGTAAGGTGAAAGCCAGTGTTATGTAATACATACACATATGCCTCTTCATTTTAGGTCAACATCTCACAAGACTCTTCTGATTTCACACCAGCTGCTTCCACTGGTATCTCCCACCTGCAGATGGGACCATGGGACCAGGAAGGATCTTGGCTGCATTTCAGCCAGATGGTGACTTTCCTTTGAAAAAACAAATGTTCACCGGTGTGCCATGTTCAGCTGCCAGTTCTGGCCTCATCATAACAGTTCATTCAGCGGAAATAACAATTTCTAATCTGTAGGAAGGTATACAGATACTCTGATCAGCTTTTAGAAAGAGAAGGCTGAGGAAAGATTAGGCAAGACTGGCCATCCTGACAATGGGCTGAAATGGTTGGTATTTGTTAAAGGAAATGTATTAAAGTCAGATTCTAGTTATGTTAAACAAAACAGAAGCAGCAGAAACAATAAATAGGATAAAACCTTTGTGAGAAACTGAGTCTGCTGGATTACATTTGAGCACACATTTGACAACCTGATGGAATTTTTAAAGTAAACTTTGGGGTGAAATATTCTCTTTCTTCCTGGAATTATGAGGTACAATTCAACAGACAATATTAACATGATGGTAGAATATAAAAGGGGATATTAAGAAGACTTCTTTTTTGAGTCCAGAAATTATGCAGCACTGAGGAAAATATTTAAGCAAGACAGCCACAGTTGTGATAGGAAAAGGTCTTGAAAAGGAAAGTGGTAAGAGTAGGTGGGCCTGAGAACGGGCATTTGGTAACTCTGAGGTGTTAACAGAATTAAAGACAATTAGACTGAAACTTGTGACTCCCATTCCTTCTTTTTGTATTAAAATAATAAAATTCAGTCAATGTACAGATATACAGTTATGCCTTAGTAATTTTTAGGCACCTCCAAAATCAGAAACAATGTCTCTCAGTACTATCACAAAGAATTTTTTGGGGTTTCATATTTTTCACCTTTTTCTCCCCATAATGTTGGTACAGAAATGTCATCCTGCATTCTTTCAATGGGGTATTAATCTATGTGCAATTCAATATGAACTTTGCATGCACATATAAGCATTTGATCAACCTTTGATTGATTATATCACTAAACTTCTTTCTAAAATGCAGAAAGGCTAAAAAAAAACCAAGGCAGCACTATTCTGCTAGTACTTCGTAAGCTGGTCAACGGGGCTGGGACGTGTGAGAAGGCAGCTGCTGACTGACATGCAAGTGACTGCAAGGAAGGTGTGCCGGGGAGTGTCAGCAAGACCAGAGGGAAACTGATGAAATGCAGAAACACAAGGAAAGGTGACAGCTGATTGCTATGTAAGCCTTAACAGAGAGCTTTATATCAGGGTGGAAATGCCACAGAAGAAAGTGCAGAGAGTGTCTTTTGGTTTTTATTGTCCCACTCATGCAGCACACTAACAGAGGAAGATATTTCAAAATACATTAAATATTCAGCAGCCTGACCTTGGGGGACATAAAGAACGTTCCTTAAAGATGTCTGAAAAGCCATTTGTTTGTAGTATAAGCATTTATGAAAAAGAAAACTCTGCTTTGTAAATGCCATGATGACACAGGGAGGGTCAGATGTGATCAAAATAAGAGTGGGATGGGAAGGGAACCTGCTTCATGCAGTTACATCCGAGAAGTGTACTGTCTCTTCTTTTGGATTAAATTAACCTCAACCTAAACTACGGAAAACAATATAATGACAGCTAAACACATGACCTGTATATGCTATTATCAGGATCAGCTTGTGTTCAGAGAAATGTATGAAAAATGTTGGAAAATAATCAGGTTTCCTAAACACTGATTTCAGGAAAATCATACACTGGTGACTGCTTGTATTTACAATAGGACAGTGCGGTTGTCTTGAGGAAAAAAAAAAAAGAATTATGAGTCAGGGATTATAAAGGGACCCACCAGACTATGTAGTCAGAACTTCTATTAAATGGAGACCAAAATCTTGTCCAATAATTTTTATATCAGGCCTAGCTTCCACTAATTTATTTAGACAGAAGTTATGCACTCTTCTTAAAACAGGTGGTCCATGGTTGTAGAAAACGTGGTCATATTAGTCACTGGGTATTCGGCAGACCCAAGATGAAAATCTGTGTTACGTCCAAACGGAGTTCTTCAGACTAATTTTTTCTTTGTTTGTTTAACAACTGGGACGTCCATGGTACAGGTTTAATCTTGGTTCTTACTTTCCTAATCAAAACTAGAGACCATGATACAGCCTGAATGCTGAAATACTAAGAGGATGATGGAATAGGCTAAGCTTGCTTTTGTGCAGGCTTTTATCACTGCATTGCCCTCAATGTCCTCTGGATCATGCTCCTATTTGGATCTCAGATTTATGTTTTATATTTTCTCTAATATTCTTATATGCAAAAGAAGAAGCCCAGATTATAAATTCAACATACTTGTTTTTGAATAAAGGAATATTCTCTTTAATCTTTCAGATAATATTTTATCCTTATCCTTTTGTACTTATCTCTAATGTACAACTTTTCAGGAAGAACATAAAATGTAATTTCTCCTTCCCTACCTTTTGCATGCTGTACTTTATCAGTATCAAGCTATGTCTAAGCTGTTTTGTTTGCATAATTTACTTTTAACTTCAGATATGAGTATCAGTTGGGAGCATACACAGTTCTGTGAGAATTTTTTGTTCACTTTCAGCCAAAGTTGCATAGGTGTGCAGACTTTGGACATAGCTTTGCCACTAGCTTAGGACTGTGAGTCAATGGAAAGATATTAAATGTTTTTAGTAAGCCTTTAAACCAGACCTTACATGATATGAAAGTGAAGCTGGGATGTCATTCCATAACTGTTGGTGGAGGATTTCTGAAGACATTGCAAGTTTTACCACTAAAACCCACAAACATTTGAAGACACAATAAGGTATATGGTTTTGTTGAAATCAAGAATCTCCACTGAGGAACATTCAGTGATTTGTTAAACATAATAAAAGAAAAGATACTAAACTGAAGTTTAGCTTATATGACTCAGAACTCCAGTTCCAAATACCTACATAAACTGATACCTTGAGCATCCATTCTGTTCTTTTAGAGCTTTTTGAATGTGTTTATTAAGACACCATTTAAAAACGTTGTTTTATTCTTTACATAAGAATCTAAAGTATTGAAAGTCATGCAATACACTTGATAGTTTCAATATCAAATGACAATATTGAATATTTACTAAATGTTTCATCCTTATCATGCAGACTTTGTAAATTTTTTAACATTTCTAATAATTTCAGACTATTTCAGACCACATCTGGTCCTTATTATATAGTTATAGTCTGTTCTTTATTATATAGTAAAACAGACATAGAATGGAAAGATTTCCTATGAAATGTTGAGACTGTCTGGAGAAATCAGGCCTACTAAGAAGGTGCCCTTCATGCAGTATGACCAAGATGCAACTTTTGATTGTCTCTGTTTTACCTTAAATTTCCATGATCTGAATAGGAACTGTTCTGGAGAGACTTCAGCCAGTAAGGGCTATGAATTATTTGACACATGAAAACTGCTTTATGTTACAAACATCTTGGTGATTGTACAGTCCGACCACCCAAAGACACCACAGAAAAAAATTACTTTCCAGAAATTAAGTCCACCAAAACATAATTCTTACATAAATATATTTTTATAGATAAGAGATTAAAAAGTTGGAAGAGTCTTTGAGTTAGAAGACACGAAGCTAACTAAATAAATCAGTCTGCTTTGCTCCCTATGGTCTGGCTTTTGTGCCTATATCTCCTCCTTGTGTTCAGAAAAAACTGTCCATGAATCAGTCATTACAATCCCAAGTGTATGAAATATTTTTTCGTGTTGAGGAACATGACATTCTTTGCAAAGTAGGAACAAACGGTGCAAATTCATCTGCTTAACAGAGACTGGCAATCTGAAGAGCATCTGAGAATGCCTCGAATGCCAGTGCATTTTAGAAATATATTTTTAGTGCAATATGAGGCGTGCTCACCCTGTGTTTTGCTGTGCAATATTGGTAGTACGATGGCAACATGATGTCGTCTAGGTTAATGCTATACTTGGAATTTTTTTCATTTGTTTTCCGCATTCCCTTGCTTCCTTCCTCAGTGAAGCTATTTCCTTCCAAACAGTGTTTAAATCAGAATGGGCTAGCCAGAGCATAGTCTGGGCTGGTTATCAGCAGGCCTCACAACTGGAACGAGTGTCTCTAGATTTCCTTATCCACCTCCCCAGCAGTTACCGTCATCAAAGCAACTGGATGGGACACAGATGAATAGCTGCTCTTAGAATAGAAATCTGCAGCAAGGTCAATGGTGTTCAAAACAATCTGACCAACAGCAGGAAATTCCCTCCAAGATTGCTAAATCTTGTTTACAAGAGATGTCTTTCTGCAGGATATACCCTACCCAATGCTGTACTGGGAACGTCATGTGACATAGCACATTTTCATGGGTAGTCTCAGAAATCAGATAGGATGAAGTCCTGGCAAAATTCCCACTTCCTTCAGTGCAAGAAGGTTTCAAATGAAGTGTTTCATTAGAGAAAATGTAGAAAATTTTGACATCTAAAATCAGTGTTGCCAAGTGGTATTTAGGCTGGCACATGTGCAGAAATAGAAGATAGCATATGGAGGTTCCCTTGCTGAGAATGGGTTGTAGCTAAATCACACTGATAGATATAAAATAAATCCTGAACTAAACTATCTTGGAATAATATTTCCCAGAGAAGGCTGAGTGAGGACTGGAAGACTGGAGCAGCCACATCCCACTACCAAATACTCTGTTAGGAATGCCAACACAGTGGCTAATCACTCATCTTTTGGTAGGAAAAAAACAAAAAAATTCTCAAGGTATGAGACAAACACACTTGGTGAATACCTCTCTCAAAGACCTTCAAGAAGCAGTTGTTTCGGAAAGGTGTTATTTGGTCATGCCTATTTTACAAATAAAACCAGAAGTGCAAATCAACAAATGACTTGTCAGTTATACATATCCACTCTGTCATAGATATTGGCAATAATTTTCTCTAATTGAGAAAAGTAGCTGTGATTAAAGAGCCACTTTAAAACTTCTGGCTGTTCACATCTATTTAATGCAAGTATTAATGCTCAGGGCATCAGTGTGACTGAGTGGAGAATAAGTGCCTTAATATATGAAAGTGTGTTAAATGAAACATAATCAAATGCTTCTTTTCCGTAACCACCACATATCCTCAATACTTGGCTTATGTCCTCCATAAGAGCCTGTAGGAGTTGATCTTAAGAGACAGACACTTTGAGGTTCACCAGAGCAAGGGGAGAGAGTACCACAGATAATACATGGAAAACTGATACTTCTCAAAGCATTCTCAGAATCACCAAATTTGTAAGTACCTGACTTAGGATCCCCCTAAGATTCTGGTTTTGTTTTTCAGTTCTCTTAAGATGATAAGAAAAAAGGAAATCTCTAAGACAGATGTGTCCAAGCTGTGGCCTAAGTACCACTGCTGGAATGCAAGCTACTTTATAGCAATACCCCAATGCTACCCCAAAAATCTGCATACCTCTTTTTGCCCATGTGGTTCAGCAGTGTCGAACTTTACCAAAGTCAGCTTAATGGCACTGGCGTTTGGGAACTCTTACTCTACCATGAATATTTGGAATAGCAAGAGACATAAGGCAATATGTATAGATTGCAGACTGCGTCTAACAGAATTGTCACGAGTTGCCAAAGGTCAGCCAGACTTCACATTTTCTTTCTCATGTATGATTGCATTGCTATTGAAGACAGACAGCTAATCTGTCATGGGGATTCGTAACCTAAATTGGGTGAAAACCAACGACATCAAAAGCCTCAGGAAAATAATATCTTGCTATTTGTTAGTCTGCTCTAAGGACAAAATATCCATTAGTACCATTATTTAGGTTTAAATAAGAATGATCTGTTCTGAAAAGTACATTACAGAAATACTATGGATTTAAAGTAATACTCATGACATAGCTGAAAAGAAATGACTCATTTTACTGAGTGATATAGATTGTTAAATGTGTGCTTTCAACACACAGATGACCCGTTTACTGCCTTTTATACTTTCAGGTTCTGGCTTAATACTGCCGACAAATTTAAAAGCACTGTTTGTGAGAAGCCTTATATATGTAGGGTACACTCAAATTTATTTTTAGGATAAGCTTTGTGCTTGTAAAACACTACGCTAAATTCTGTGTTCAGAATCACACAGCCCAGACCTTTCTTGTCTCATTAAGAGACAAGCATGTAAAATGAAGTGCTGTTAGAATCACTACTTGCAAAATTTAAGTTTACATGCTTGCTACCTTCAATACTCTGTTCATATTGTGAAGAATACATCTTGTAAGAGCTGCAGTTTTCATTTGGATGGTCTTTGGCTGTCATTTCCACCTTTGGGAGGAAAATTCAGCTTTATATATACACATTTTCTCTGCTACCTAAAGTTAGTATTAATCAAAAATATATAGTTTTCCCTTTTAAACAAATAACAACTGAACATGTGAACAAAGGAAAGCTAAATAAACAAACAGATAAACATTCTTCATGCATCCATTTTCCTTGAACATTTTCTTATAAATGTTTATGCTATTTCTAGTTTGTACTTAAAGCATATAATATAAAATATTTGCTGTTGGTCTAAAGCCCTGGTTAAATTGTCTTGTTGACTTCGTAAGTGAATTGGGTGACCTAACCTTCATAAATAAGAATGAATAAGGATATCACTCAAACAAGGATAGGGTGGAGAGCACTTTGGGGAGTGATATGGACAAGAGGAAGCTAGGAGACCTATTTAAAGTCACTGCTTGTCCTCTTTAGCTGAAGAAATATGTTAGGTTACAAATAGAAACACTAGAATTAAAATTATCTGTTTTCCTTCCTGAGCAGAAAGAAGGGTTTCTTGACATATTTTACATGAAAGATTTATTTTTCTCAAATTGTTCAGATTTTTCCTGCATTCTCACAAGTAAATAGGAATCTTTTTTTGTGAGTACTGCAATCACTCAGAAATAAACACGCTGCAAATCCTGATCATGAAGTCCTGGAGTGGACTTAACTCAGGGATTTGCAGTATTTCATCATCCTGTAAGTAGTGTTTTGCCTCTCTGCTGAAGCAGGAGGAAGGAGTCAACTGGACTCAAATGGACTTTGGGTCATAACACCATCAGGCACTGAGCATGGTCTTTAATCACACATGTGCATTACTGTGCAAAAATATGTGGCATTTTTCATTTTATTTGATCAGCTTCCTCAGTTCTGTGTGCCAGATGGAAGGAGAGGGAACAATTTAAAGGACTCCTGTTATTGTCCTCTCAGACAAAATTTTGCTAAGTGCATTACTAGATTTGCCTTTCTCTCATTTTTTGACACTTTTCATTATAATTACTGTCCATCAAAATCTGATTAATGTCTTACAGTTTTGATGGGCTGCTCAGCCACATGTATATGGCCACTTTCACTACTAAGATATTTGTCCACAAAGTGGCTTCTAGGATATTTTCGAATTATCAGTCTACTACTTTACGACAGCCTGTGCTCATGGGATATGGGTAATATTCTGTAAGGATGATCTGCTGCAATATCTTCTGTGGAAATATGGAAAATATACAGAAAAGTGTAAGAATAGTGTTGGGTAGGCAGTGTTTTACTTTGGTAGTGTAAAGTTTTTCCTATTTGATAAAAAGTAGGAAAAAAAAGCATTTATTAGAGATTACTGTTAAAGAACATTAAGTTTTCAAAACATTTCAGTATTTAAACTGGTTCTCTCAGATTCCAAAAAAAGGAAATCAGTGAGATTTTTGCCAAGTGCTACTTAGCTCTTCAAATTTGGTCCCAGCTAAATAAGATCTTATGAAAAGGTGATTTTATTTAAGTTTTCGTAAGCTACACAAAGCTTATACCATTCTTTATGACTTCTGTCTCTTTTTTCAAAAGTGAGAGCACACCTACTTTTATAACAGCAGCTCCAGTCCTGAGCTTGTTTGCAGCTGGGTATAGTTGCAAAAAATATCAGCTTTTGGTGTTCTTCTGAAGGAAAGTTAGGTCCAGCACAGTGCTGTCTAATCTTTTTATTTACATCTAGTATAGTCAGATGAGGAGCATCCCATCTCTCAACACCCTAGGTAAACTTAGACACAGCTTATTTCAATCAGACCAATAACTTCATGTTAAAACACTTAAATATTTTTAGAAGAAGATGGCTTGAAAAGCTGGTCAGTGTATATTAGAAAAACAGTAATAGAAAAAGGCTTTGTTGTTGTCAACGAGCAAGCTTAACCACACGTTTGATATAATGAGAGCAGATGTGCAGACACTACTGAAGGAAATGGGGCACCTTTGATCTGCTGGCTTCTGCTGCTCACTCACAAAGGACAGTTGCTGCCATTAATGAGGCTTTTCTAGTTTATTAGGTTCACTGATTTCGTGCACCCAGAGCAGGAGGGAAATTACGCTACTCTCTAAGAAACCACTTTGATATCTTGTAAATACAGAGCTATAAAGCACTCATGTCACTTATGGCCGTAAGTGGGATATCTTTGTAAACAGTTGGTATGACTGCTTGATGATATTTAAAGAGTGTGAATAGTGAGGAGGACAGAGGTAATGCATTGTTAGATGAGCTGATATTTGCTTATCTGTAAGGAATGAACTCAGGTGAGAGAAGAAAGAAGTAATTCTTCAGAATGAGTCAGAATTCTTCAGAATAATCTTTGCAGAAGACTAAAGTCTACCAGAGTGAATGAAATTTCTGGCACCCGGAGAAATACTTAAATAAATCAGAACAGATGGCTGAATAAACTAATGATATCTTATTTCCATAAGTCAATAAGTATTTACTCCTATTACACTTATCACTACAGTATATTGCATGAAGTTAGCTCACCTACTTACACGATTTAATGAGACCTATACTGACCGCACAGAGTGTCTGACATTTGTGACAGTCCTGATGTACATACAAAATGCTTTTTGAAGACAGAGTGACTAAATCCTACTAACTTTAAAGTTCAGAATTTTAGAGGCTTGCTGAGCTGTAAAGGTCATTCTCTCATGAGTGCTATTTACTGTAGCAGCTGCTAAGAATCTGTGAACAGTCATGCCTAAGACAGGTAAACTAAGATTCATCCCCATTGCTGTTTGTCTAGTTTACTAGCTATTGCTGAAATAACTAGATTATTTAGATTCTCAGTTTTATTGCTGTTTCACAAGGCTTTACAGAAAGTAATAAGTCAAATAGTGAGCTCCTTTCATTCTCCTCCAGTGAATGTCAACGCTGCATCATTTTTGTTCAAGCGTCTTGTGTTCTTGTGCATGCCATTTTGAGCTTCTCTTTAATTTCCTTTTTTAGCCTTAATTTACAAACCTGTCTGCTTACTAGATATGTCTCAGCACAGTTTATTATTTTCTTTCTTTACCTTGATTTTACTATATTTTATTTAGCACTATGATAATATTTTAAAAATGCCTCCAGTTCAGATTAAGCTACAAGTGGCAAAGGGGTTACGTGACAGATCCTAATTCTGCTGGAAGTTTATTGTGTTGCTGCATAATGGAATTACATTTTGACTATAGAACTTAATTTTGAGCCCTGCTCTATTTTTTTTTAATGCAAGACTATTTCCCACCTTTAATTTCTCACACCCAGTGGAGTGTGGGTGCACTCACTTGCGTCTTAGAAATTCAGTGGTAAATGCATCTGCTCATGCTGAGTTTGTGGGGAAACACCAGAAACCCCACATTCACACTCGCCTGCATGTAGGCCAAGAGATCAGAGTTTCATTTGCCTGGCCCCGCAGGGAAAGCAGAGAGGTAAGGCTGAAGTGCACTCGCTGCCAGCTGAGCGCATCCATGACCGGCTGCGGAGGTTCAGCAGTTATATTCTCTTCTTAAAAGGAGCCACTCTGCCCAAAATGCTGAGGTTAGCAGCACGCCTCCAGCCACTACCACCACGACGGTGCAGTGGTTATCCTTACCTTGGGCAAAGAGAAGGATAGTTTCTAAAGCTGCATGGAGTTCCATTGCTATTTTTACAATCACGTTGAATTTAAAGGGGCTTCAAAGGAGCAGAGTATTACCAAGGCACTGTTAAAAGGGCTCAAGTGTGAATGAGAATAATATTTGAAGCCATTAATATCACTCACGCTAATATATACATCACATCAAAAATGTTTCTGAATTAATTTGTGTAACTGCCAGTAACTGAAGGATGGAGATATAGATAAGCATTAAGAAAATTTCTGCCCTCATCTGAGATGGCAAGTGCTGTGGAGTGGCTGTACTCACACCCTGCGCACCTCCACCTGGAGCTGATTGAGCTGTTTTCTATATTTCCCTCCTGTATTTCTGAATAATATTTTATTATATTTCGCATGTTTTCTAGGAAGCATTAATGGTGAAATATGCAGGTGTGCATTCTAACCTTACCTGCTTTAAGAATACAGGAAAATATCAATGCAAAATCTGGTGTACTCCTATATATAGCCAAATGTCCATGTTGCCCCTCATTTCCACTCAAGCATTTTTAATTCAATGAATTGTGACCAGCAAAACAAATAACAAAATAATAGAGAAGTATAAGGTGTACAGAACAGTAGCTTTAGTAATATTTTACATATAACACAATTTTCATAATAAAAGTAATTACATGTATTTTTAAGCACTTAGAAACTGTGTTATTAAAATGGGGGTTTTTTTGCTATGCCTATTGAGATACTGGAGTTGACATTTTAACTGTACTGTCTTTAAAATACAGGCCTACAGAAATAAAATACATAAAAATAATAGTTTCCAACATTTTTATTTAGCTAATTTGTTTAAATACTCTCATGTTTTTTTAAATACAAATTTTCCTGTTGGTCTACTTCAGATCTCTCTCTTGCAACACATGGTACAGTCGAAAAGATTTCTCCCATTCAGAAAAAAAAAAGCCAGTTTTGCTCATTGCTATGAATCCTCTGTCCTCAAGCAAACATCTACAGCACTGCCACTGTATGGGGAGACGTATTAGTTAGAGGGTGCTCAGCACCTGTTGCAGGCATTGCATGAACACATGGTTGTTGTAATTTTGTACTTAATATTGTGAACTGGCCCTGGCAGAAAGCTGAAATGATGGGAATGAAATGGTATGATGCACTGAAGACAAAGGAAGAACTAGAGTGAATGATCTTAAATAAAGGGGGCAGAGAAGAGTTAAATCCCTGTGGAGATTTCCCCAGGTGGTGGATACTGAAACCTCATGTTTGAAATTACATCTTGCTGTGGTAGCTCCAAAGAAATGGAACCAGATGTGCTCATCACTACTCATCAGGCCACCATGGCAAGCTAATTTTGCAAATAGCCCAAATATACACAAAGCTGTAATGACCTTTAATTCCTCACAGCTTCAGTAGATCTTATTAAAAGCAGTGGTGGGCTCAGGGATCAGAAACTACTGGTTTCAACTTTCAAATATGCTGTCTGAGGACACTAACCCCAGTGACATTACAATATAAGAGGTCTTATGGGCAAAAGAAGTATTATAAATACTACTAATTAAAATATGGAAGAAGAATATGGACTCATGAAAGAAGTAAAACAAGTTTGTTGGCAATCATTTTTGCGTTTGCAGTCTGAGGAAAAGAAATAGATGAGATTGTCATTATTTCTGTTCTTAAATACATAGATCTGATGTGATGATAGTGAGAACAATATACGAATTCCGATAGTGGGACACTGGGAAAGGAATTAGGTTTTATGGTCACCCATAAATGCTGCAATGGCAGTTAAGGGCAAGGGTACAAGTTACAAGCTTTTCTTTGTAGGCTTGCTGAATTATTTCTACTTGTGGTTGTTGGAAAGATTGAGAAATATGGACTATCTTTTTATTGATCTTTGAAATCTCATCAAAATACCTATCTTCAACTTGTTCGTATTCTTCTGTTGGACTACATTCTTTCCTTAGTGAAGTTGTTGTTGCTTTCACATCAGCAAAATTCCTTGCTCCTAGTAAGACATAAGCTATTTAAATTCTCTGCAATGAAAGAGTATTTCCATTTGAGATCCAATAGCCTATTACAAGATACTTATAAAACTTCCCAAGCTAAGTTCAAGTTGGCAATATCTACTATTCAATCAACAAATTGAGATGTTTCACTTCTAATCTAATCTCTTGGTTTTTTAATTTTCACTGGGTGACCATTCTTTCAACTATTCTGCATATCTGTCCAGTTGAAGAAAAAATCTCCAGAGGATTATACCATAGATATTCACAGGTCAGCTTCAGTAAGGTTAAAATACCATGGGACATAACTGTGTGTGTCTTTTACTGCACTTCTACATGTCTAACAAGTACAGAAGGAGGGGTATTTTTGAAATTATACAAAGCGAACATATGTAATATTTTACTATGTCAGGTTGCAGGCCAAACCCTTAAAGCCTATAGATGACAACATATGCCCGTAAGAAATGGAACAGATTTTACCAAGTAATTTCAAAGAACAGACTCAAACTGAAAAGTGGCTTCAAGTTCTCTTAAAAGCTGCCATGGCTGGGAAATTAGCCAGGGAGCCTATAATACTTGTGCTGATGCCAATGATAAATATTTGTGCAGTCGTTTTCCCTCCTGACTGAAGTATGCGAATGCATGCTTGAGGGTCCTAACAGACCACAGATAGTTTTATCTTCCAATGAACAAAAGACTCAAAATCAAATTGTAGAAAGTATTACTAAAGTATTAAAATTCAGAAAAAAGATATCTGAACTCTTTACATTAAAATAAAAGATATAGCTGTCTCAAATAATGTGCAAATTACTGTGTGACCTTTTATGGCATTTATAAAGTAGAAGGTTAGATCTGTTGATCATAACAGCCTTTTTGGCCTTAGAAAAGGAACCATGGCTATTCCATATGCTCTGAGATATGAAAATATTAGCCCACAATCCACCAACAAAGAGCTCTTGGGGGACTCTGGACTGACCCCGAAATTAGTTCTAAAGGTAAGGAAGAATTGTTAGTAGGGAACCTTAAAAATTCAACTATAGCATTATTTTTGCTTGAGAATGCTTCTTATCTCATTCACTTCAACTTGTTAGAGAAATCCAAAAGGCAAATCAACGTAACAAGTCATACACATATCTATGTGGGTATGCACTGTATATACTAATATATGCTAGACTGAAAAAATCAGATGGATGCATCATCTTCCTTTTCTTAGTTGATACAACTATGAAAAAACCCTCTAATTCTGGCTACAAGACTGAATGTCAGGATTTTATCAATAGTGTAAGTCTCATTGGGTTCTTAGGTTTCTAAAATACGTGGTGTGCAGAAGAATATGGTCAGCACTTTTGTGTTAAAGAGCTGGAATTGTGAATATGTCCATTCAGCAAATTCTTACAGCAGAAAAACAAACAAATTCATCAACATAAATGTCTGTTCACAATCCGGTTTGTCCTGGTTCTGCACAATGAGAGATTTTTAGGCATTTTACCTTTAACCTTCTCATATTAGGAACAACATTAGAGTTTTTCTTCTTCAGATCCATTGCATGAGTACCTGTTACTGCATCATTGATTAAAAGCAGCAGGAGACAAAATCAGTGTTCTGCTTGACTTACGCAACTGTCCTCAAAATCTCTATCCAAGGTTTCTTTGCCTTTTGCAACATACCAAACTTTTGTTTTAATCTGAAGTCTCTTTCTTCCAGCAAGATAATTCAAAATTGGTTGGGATTTTTTTTTTTTTCCCCAAAATTACTGATTACTCTTTAACAACCTAATTGAGAGTGAAGCAAACTTCTCTTTACCAGGCTGCTCAGGAAAGTTGTTTTCGTTTGCATTGAAAAACTTTATGCTTTCTCATCACCTTAGTACATGGTTGTGTATGGCAGTGCTCCCTGAAGTCCATTGCTGCATAGGGTTCAACAAAACCCAGAAAAATTTGCTGAACTACTGATTAGCAGAAGCATCATGGCAGATGAACCTCACATGCTTGAAGCTCTCATTTCCCATCTTTAAATGAAAGTGTTTAAGATGAACAGAAGTAGGCATGGTGAGAGCTAGTGCATCAAGGCAAACACAACACACCAGGAAGCTGCGTACCTGTCTGAGGGTGAAATAGAGACATTTGACAAGTAACAGATATGGAGAGAAAACAAAAGATTGAGGCCAGGCTTCTTTTGCACCAGCCTTCTGGGAACACTTCACAGCCGTGTCGCTGTCCCCTCAACTATGAGCACTGACTGCAAAGATGTGCAAATGACATTGCAAAGCACAAGTGCAGATAAGAAGACATGTCATACAAAAGTCATGGCTGGAAGAAAACTGCTTACTGCCTAGCCTTTCGAAGTGAAACTTTCTTTTATATATTTCAAGGATTCAGCTGCCTTGAAGAATATCAGATTAATGTACCAAGTAAAAGCAAATAAGAGTATCTCGTACATTTAATGTTATATAAAGTATACACCAGACAACACAAATTTCCATTTTCCTCAGTCATACGGTCCAGAGCCAGTTTAATGCCTTGAGATTTTCTGCCATGACTGGCAGTGACAGGCAAAGGCACGTGCCAAACCCTTCTTGTCTGTGGCTCACCAGGGCAGGCCAGTTGTTACCTCAGCTTGGGTGGCAGATACTTTGCTACTGTAGGATGACTGCCAAAACAGAGCTTCATTATCAAGTAGCAAGAGTAGCATGGCAGTAACACTGAAAGGATGCTGCGAAATTTAAACACGAGCTTCTCAGAATACTGATAGAGATTAAAAGCCTTTTGGAGCATCAACAGAGAGAAAGAGACAATTAACTTAAAGCTGAACATAGTTTTGTGTTGTTCTGTCTTATCTCTCTGCCAAATGAAGTTGTAGTGGTACACAATAGAGACCTGAAAAAGTGAAAGCACAAGAGAAAAGCAGAATACAGATTTTCCTTTATCCCTATGCCTTTTCAGCAATTGGCTTTCTATTCAGCAAATTCCCTCAGAGAAACTTGCAAAACTTTCATCCCTATTTGCCAGAAACTGCAAAACATAAACCACTCTAAATTATATTAGAGTATGATCCAAAAGCTACAGTCACAGATAGGCTCTATTCTATTATCACATAAGAGAGAAGTTATCACATAACATGAAAAATTAAAGATGTAGCTAAAGTCAAATCACATGAGAGTCAGGGAGTGAAGAAGTAGGGTGAAGTCACAAAATCATACCTTGCAACCTCTATGCACATCTGGTCACAACTTTTTAATATAATACATTGAAAATTCCTTCTCAGATCTTACTACCCACTTGTGCTACACTCCTATTTTTTTCTCCTGTCCAAGTAACTGCCTGGCTAGCTGTTATCCATTTCTTATTTTTGTTCATTGTTCTTTGTATGTCTGATTTACCCCTTGGAAGTAGAATATGCCTAAACATTCCCCTCCTGTTATTTTTATTAGCTACCTCTGTATGAGATTAACACAGATATGTGTGCATTGAGCACAGACAAACACATCCATAATTCCAAAAATAAACTACACTGCTAATTGACCTTCTCATAGTCTGGAAATACTGATACCAATGAGAAACCTCTAGTACAGTGAGATGCTCCCTGCACTGGGAGAACTTGGGCCATTTTTCATCTCCCCTATTCCTCCAAAGAACCCTTGCCCTGCTTGGGTCCCTGCAAGCTGCTAAACATGGCACTGCAGGAGGAAGATCTGTGGACTGATAAGTTCTCTGCCTGTGCTGGTCTGAATGACTGCTGCATTTTTTTGGGTATGTAATAAATATATTCATGCCTTCTGAATTTATCTCCTCCCACCAAGCACTGACAGTGATTGTTTTGCAGATTATAATCTCTTCAAAACAGGACTTTCTTGATCTCAGTTTCTTACACAGTGCTACAGATGCTGCAATGTTTAGTGAATAATAGTATCAGTCAATCAATGCGGTCTGATGTTTCTCTCTCTTTCACCCTGCTCCCCAAATTTAACCACATACCTACATAAAATTCAAAATGCAAGTTTAGTCAGTTTTTGAAAATCTGCTTCAGCCTCTTAATGGGATGTGCATTGCAAGTGAAGCTGTTCTGCCAGCACTAATTTTATTTTCAGTGGGAAAAAGCTGAAGGAGCTAGCCTTTGGAAATGGTTGAAATTCTTGTAAGTGGAATTCTATCATATAAAATTAGCGAATATATAAAACATTTATTGCCACAGAGATACTATACAGCTGCTTGGATGTGTATTTTTTTTCATACTCTGTTTATTGCCAACATCTTCTTTAAAAGAAGTATTCAGCTAGTTCCTAATGTGTAGCCTACAATATAACTGGGCTCCCTCCTGTGTCTGCTGCAATAGTGGCATTCCCTCAGAGTAATAAATATTCGCTATATGGCAATTAGGTTTAGGCATGATTGTAAACGCGAAGTTCAGAAGGTTGCCATTAATATTATCTTACGTCTTTATTTCCTGTTGTCTTCATAGCTTAACATGTTTACTCTTAAATTAGAACATAATTAGCAAATCATATAGCTCATTTTTACTGAAAATAGCAGCTCGGCAAAATGTTTCCTATCATCTGGGGCTGACCTTCCCACAGGCTGCATATCCTGGAACAGCACATTGTAATAAGAGAAATCAGCTATTTTGGATCAAGGCCAAACACTAATTTAATTTCTCTGGCTGCTCCTCTCCTTTCCCGCTCTTCTCCCCGCTCTCCCCAGTAACACTCTCATATGTGAGTTGGAGTTAAGAAGTTGCAGTTGGTAAACAAAACAAAGACAAAACTGCTAAGAAGTTAATGAAAACATCAGTAAGTCATAGCATCTGGATCTCATCATCCACCTCTGACGTAAGGAAGATGTCCAGATGTTAGCAGAACTGTAGCAGTTGAAATATTTTGTGAGCAAGGCTCCTTCCAAACAGTCAGATGCAAAGCAGTTCAGCACCTTCAGCAGTTTTTAGGAATGTCTCATATATATAATGGTCTTTCAGATGTGCGAAATGTCTTCCTGGTGCCGAAAGAATATACAGTCCAGGGAGCCGGGTCTGGGAATCGGGAGCCCCCGCTTTTGGGAAGTGCATACGAGTGTTCAAAGAGAGGAGAAGATGAGGCCTCCCAGTTGCCTGTCATAAGGAGAGACTTCTAGCAGAGATGCAATGCTGCTTATCTTGAGGTATCCAGCATTTAAGACTAGAGTTTAACAGTATCCACGATGATGAATAATGAAACTGGGCCTGGAGAGAGCAGACCATAATTTTCGTCTTTCTCACTCATTTTTAATCCCCGTCTGACAATGTGTACCACATACAAGCCTTGCATGCTGAAAAGTATAAATGATGAGGCTGGTTTCCTAACAGGTGGTTGCCAGGTGTATTGTTTTTTTCCTTCCCCTCGTATCCAAGCTTCCTGATGGAACGGTGAGGTTTTTCACGTTCGGGCGCTCATTCTCTGTTTGTGGAGCGACATGACTGCTCTGTTCCTCTCGGACATGTTTTGTGGGCTGCTCTGGGTGTGCTCCCTCCCTCCTTGACCCCTGCTTATAAAGAATCAGCTTGGAGTCCCCAAGAAAGCAGCAAAGTTATTTCTAAAAATTCCTAATTGCTTGAAGTGCCCTGGGACTGAATTCCTCATATGCACACCCCTAAAATCCTAGGCACAGGACAGGACATGGGGTTGCTGGCTGTTTGCTGCAGTTCTAGAATTGACTACTATGACTGTAGAAAAGCAGAATGCTGAAAAAAGGGTGTATTTCCATAATCCCCCCCAGCTGTTGTAACTTGAATGCATGAGGATTTTGTAGCAACCATTTTATAATATGCTTAGCATACTGTGTACTTCTTATTGTAAACTTGGACAAAATAGTGCCATTGTTGTAGCCTGATTACAGAAATGACAGTGGAGCTCCATGAAATAAATGTTTTAAATTTCACTAATGGAGGAAAATGTGAAAGTCATAAATAAAACTTTCCAATTGTCCAGTCCCCCAACAGTGTAATTTAGCTTTGCCGTATGTAAATATTAATTACAAATACCCAAGGTGATAGAATATGTGCACTTTCTTTTCCCTACAAGTGCTCCAACCTCTATTGGTATCAGACTTCAAATTAGAAGCATGAGGGAGTTGGAAACAAGACATTCCAGCAGCTGAAAATAAACACCACCAGAATCATGCTACAGGCAGCTATGATCTTTCTGTCACTTCTCTACATTTTCATATGGAGAGTGGGAAATTAAAAAATAGTACATGGAACAGGAACCTAATGATGAATTTAATTCCAAATGCCATTTCAAATGAGGATTTTGACTGAAGGACTTTGCCTTAAATGAATTCCAGTCATGGCATGATAAAAACGCCAGTGCTAAAAAAGGCATATAGTACTCTATATGTCTTATCGGAAATTTAGGGTGGCAATGTTTTAAAAAAATTGACAAGCATATGCTCTGTATGAAATGTATTATTTCTGATTGTATTTGATGTCTGAGTTTGAACAATGTGAAGAATTATAAATCACATGAACAAAACTGATATTTTTGCCAAAAATTGCTTACGCTACAAGCGCATTTAGTAATTACATGGATAACAACAAAGCCATTCAACCAAAATAAATCAGTAATATATCTTGCACTGAATATGCTATACCTGCTTTATTATACAAAGAGCTTCTTTTGTTATCAGGTAATTGTTGTTTACTGTTTTCCTGTTTCATTTACATAAGTTACAGTCTATTTACAGATACATATCAAAACAATACCTGATCATTCTCTAACTTACGGCAAGTGGCTATTTTTAATATTTATATAGTAGCCTGAGTAAAACACCAAACCTGTGGGAGGTTTGGGGTCTCCAGATTGGGGGTCAGTAATTTCCTAGAAAGACTGATATGGCCAAACAGTGATATATCTGAAGCTATATGTCAAGTGGTCTCAGGTTCTGCAGCATATCAATTTCCTAAAAACTTATTTCACCTACACACACTGTAAATCTTTCTCCAATCTCAGAACAAAGCAAACAGTTAAAGCAGTAATTTCTCTTCTGCACGAGTATAAATTTTAGGGACAGGTAAAATGTAATGCAAAACACTTTACCTTAACCTGGGGCTTAAAAAATTTCCCAAGGATGAAAATTCCTTTCTTTACTTCCTTTGCTTCCTATAGATATATATGCCTGGAAGTATAAGCAATAGCTGGGGATTGTGTAAAAATGAGTAAGTCCTCTACTCAAAGATTTTGCAATGCATAAAAAGGCATCTTTTAAGGCATCAGAGTTAAGGGGAAAGCATAAGAGAAAACAGCAACTATCAGCCCAATGGAAATATGGGGATGCTGGTAACGGAGAACAAATTAGCCACCAGCAAGTGTGTGTCGCAGATGCTCCCAGTGATCCTGGACAAGTCATGCAAAGATTTATATGCCCAGTAGTGATAATGGTATAATTCTAGCTAATCATCATAAATTAAAAAATTAAAAGGTCTACTCAAAGGGGCCTGCAAAGAAACCCATCGTAAGTAGATTCAAAATTAACCCAGCCTTTATTAGAAACATGAAAACTAGATAAAAGCAGACTGATAGTCTTCTGAAAGGAATCTAAATGGAAAAGAATTGTTTCATGGAATTACTTTTTCTACAGTCCCAGAGTTCTTTCCCTGGCTACATCTTTAACAATAACTTGTAAGGACATATATAATCTTTCCAGATAATTCAAACACTAGCAAAGTAGGCATACTGGGAAGTGGTCTGCAACAGATTTTTGCAGATGAGTCGTTTTTCATTTCTCTGGCAATTAACAGAAATCAAAACTAAGGGTGGCAAAAGCCCACTTTATTTTTAGTGGGCCAAAAGGTACAACATGGATTTAATTTTGGGGTAAATGAAATATTGTGAAGTTTTAGTGAACTTTAAGAAGAAAGTCACATGGCTGAAAATGATATAAGGTAAGTAGGTAAATAGATAATATAATTTCAAATAGAAAAGTTGAAGGTTTATTTTAAAAATATAAAATAAGCAATGTTTTTTCCCAGACTCAATGACTAAGCCACTGCAGCAAAACTGGCAGGAATTCAGCAAACCTAGACTACCTACACATTCTTTTTTTTTCTTTTTGTCTATAATACCAGATATTTCAGAAGACAGTTTAGCTTTTTCATCATAAAAGAAAAATTAGTTTAAAAAAGAGGCATATGAGTAGTCAGTTGTACTCCATGGCTGACCATGTTTTCTAAAAAATTCTAGTGAAAATTAAAAAGCCAGGATCTTTTTAGTCATGTCATGAGGTGGACATAATGGGTCTTAGTACAATGCAGATAAATGCTACATTGGGTCACCTACAGTCTGTCACGTAGATAATTCAGCCAACAGAGGAGGCACTAGAAGAAATCTGTCTACAATGTTTTGAGGCTATGTATCAGAGCTGAGAATGATGCTTGCATGCTCTTGGGGAAGCTCACTCTGCTCTGCTGCCCTTCTTAACATAAAATGCTGGTCTCTGTTGGGAGGTCTGTCCACTGAAGAAACCCTAATGTGCTTCCCTTCCCAGCTGAGGGTGTGGCCTGATGTCAGGAAAGGGACTAAAGTGGGAATTCCCAGGGAAATGTGTCTGTTTCTCATGAAGGTTGTAATAGGAAAATATGGCAACTCGAGTCTCATTCTATCCTCTTATTCTTTGCTGTTCATTCCATTGCCCCAGATTGTATCCCATCTCTACTGGGCATTTTTAATGTCCCCGCAATTGAAAATGCTTCCATTGTGTTTAGTGATTTATTTAGTGATTCATTTTCCACATTTTAAGATCACCAGACATGACTATAAACATGTGTCTCTATTTTCTTTGTCTGCATAAACTAAGAAATAGGAGAAAAGTGGAAAACTATGAGCCATGCTGCCATCAAAAGTAGTTCAACCATGATGTGACTACACCCAACTGCAACTCACTGCTCCTCAGGACAGGTATTTTGCACACCACTCTACTATAGTACCTTACCATATTTATACAAGTGTGCTTGGTCCCAGCTGGCTGAACTGCAGGCTGTTCTGCCACGTGATGAGATGGCACATGGAGTAACTCAGTCCTGGTGTTAGGGTTCAAAAGCAATGTGTGAGTGCTGCTCTGCAGTACTGCATTGTGGCCAGGGTAGGACAGCCCGCAGAAGTGATCTGAGAGGACAGTCCATATTCATTTGCATCCCTTTACCGTGCCTGCTCAAAATCAAAGCATCTTTAACTACAATCTTTTAGTTCCATGCAATTTTAATAGCACTTTAAATACTTTTGATACTTTTTGTCCAAGACTAATGCTATCTTTCTTTCATGTCATTAAGACTACATGATCTAAAGGAAAACACATTTTCCATTATAATTTCCCAGGGTATTTAGAGGAGGTAGATAGTACTGCCTGTTTGATGGTTATATCAGATTATATTGCGTGATTTTCTATTTCTGTGTGCAGGCTAGCAGTTTTTTTAAAGGAAAAAACATTTTTTGGATTACTCTTCCTTGAATATGCCATAAAGAATGCATATTTAACATTTTCTTCTTTCTTTTGAAAACATTGTCTGCTTTTTTAAAGGTGTGTCCTGATAACACATATTGCTGATCTAAGTGGATTTCTTATTTCAGTGTCATGACCCTTCTTTACCATTTTTAGGCAGTCAGCAGTTTAAACTGCTGATATTCCCAAGAAGAAACAGAACAGCAACACAACTTGTTGCTGTTTTCTTTTTCCTGAATCTCTGTTATTCATGAAGCATTTTCAGGAATACATGCTGATAACTCTATTCCATACTGCATTGCTGATTGGTGGTTTAGCCTGATGATTTTCTGACTTTCTGATTGACAGCAGCCCAAATATACTAGTGGAGTGACAAGCCTACATCACCAGCGCAGCCTGGAAAATGGAACTGTCACTGCTTTTAAGGGTCCTCTAACATCTAAGCCTTGTATTGATAAAAGCTGTGACGGCTCATAACCATCTGCCAAGTAGAATAAAAACATGCCGACCCTTATCAGTGCAGCTAAAGAGGCTAAAGGGTTCACGTTCACTCCTCATTTCTAGGAATGTGACAGAGTCTCAAGAAATATAATTAGCAGCTGTCTATCCCCCGAATATTCAACAATCATATGCAAGGTTAAATATATACATTTATCAAGACCTTTTTGTATCCTGATAAAACCTGCATATTTTCATATATAGGTCACATACAGAAGGTATAAATTACATGCCGTTATATGCTCTCCTATGTCAAATGATGAGAGGAAAACAATTTTATAGAAGGCAGTTGGTAGTAGTTGTCTTACATGGACACTGGCCAGAAGTACTTTGAGTCTGTTGATGCAAATGCCATTCTGAACTTTACTATAAATTAAAAAGCTTACTTCAAAGCATTCACATAAACATCTCTAGCAGGTGGAATGGAAATGAATGCCAGGGTAAACAAGTGTCCAGCTGACCAGGCAACACGCAGATTTAACAAAGGCTGACTTGGCCCCACCAGCTTCCCTTTTATAGATTTGTGTAACGTCCATGCCTTTTCACTCAGGATTTCTTTCCTCTCGGTGCTCCCTTCCAGTGGAGTTTCAGCAACGTCCCAAACATCACAACCTGCGTTGTGACTGCTGCTCCATGCCCTGTAGTCTTTAAACTATGAAAGAAGTCCAGTTTTCTAACACACCTTTGAGAGGTGAAATGGACTCTCTGCCCAGTTCAATTTGCCGTAGAAGAAAGGTTAATGTCCAGCACTTTCACAACACTACCATCTTTGTGAGTAACTGCTGAGCACTAAAGTAAATGTAATGTCCCCATTTCCTGTGACCACGAGGCTTTACTGTAAAACAGTGGTGAAGCTGAGGTCCTCTGCCCAGGAATCTCACTGTCCTTTGCCATCTATGGGAACAGGCACAGAATTTATCCAGCTACTAACACAGCAGGCAGAACAGGGTTTTTATGAGTTGCTTTAATTTAAAGCAGGTTTCTGCCCCTGTGTTTCTTTATAGGCCGTGATCACTCACTGCCTGGTTACCTGATGTAATCAGTTTTGGAATTGGCACGCCATCACAAATGTCTGTTATGCACTTAGCTGCTCTTATTTCTCCAAAACATAAGTGCAGGAGAATGATGTAAAAGTTCAGTTTACATTAGTGAGCCATACGGTCTGCCTCTTGGTCATCTCATCCTTGATCTTATCGTTATTCACATTTCTCCTCCGTCCTTCCCTCCCCCCACCTCCCCGGATAAACTGCCCCCACTGTAAGTATACAAACAAACCAAAGTGATCCCTCTGGCATGTCACACCCACTGTGCATTTCTGCTGCCTTTTCTGAAACCTCTAAATGCCACAATAATAAAAGTAACAGCCCCAGCAGGGTGAATGAGAAACATTCAAAGCGACAGAGAATAACAGAAGAGGAAAATGAAGCAAGTTAAATTATCTTCTCGTTATGGTTTGCCTCAGGTTTTTGAGTCTTTGCAAGACAAAATAAAAATGTAAACTGCAACCATATAGATGGTTGGTAATTTATATCTCAGAAGCCTAATTCTGGCATACCTGACACTCACTTGGAGCTCACAACACTGAAATCACTGCCAGAGGAAATACCAGTAATTGCTCAGTGCACAGCCCAGATATTCCAACTGGCACACTCCTTGGCTGCAAAACACTCTGTAACACAACTCACTGAAGCACATCACAGCAGTAAAGCACAGGGTCTGACCTAACAACAAAATAAAATGCTTCAGTGCATTTCAGTCTGAGGAGTTTGCACCCTAATACCAGACCAAAATTCACTGCTGCTTTTCTTTTAACTGATGATTATCTCTTCTAGTTAGAGGAGCACATACAGTCCCACTGTAGGAACAGCACTGAAGTAACATGACACAGAAACAAAAAGCTGGAGAAATACTTAGAGGCGACATCAATACATTATGCAAATGATACCTCTAATTACCATTATTGATTAAGGTCCCTTATGAATCTTAAAAATATGCTTATGTAATGTCCTTCTCACCTGCCAGTCTTCTGTCTCTGGTGTTTTTCCAGATAACATCCAAGGCTCTAGCAGTGGAGTCCCTGATATGATCACTAAATGATCTTCTCAGAGGGGCTTTCACTGGGTGATGCATAATGCAGATCAATCACACATCCAGAGTTAATCGGCTGCAGCTTGGCCCCAGGAAAAAGGGCATTCTTTGCCCGGGGATCTGTCTGAATTTCTCTTCGCCAGGCAGGCAGGTTGTTACTTTATATAATTTGTCGTCAGCTTTGTGGAGCTTTTCCTTGAAGAGTCAGGCATTGCAGTTCTCACTGCGGATGCAGGAAAGCTCAGACTGCAGCCAGCCTACTGGAAAGCTGCCAAAATCTTACATCTGGAACAGTTTACAAATGAGCTAACGATACAGTCATTTAGATTTGGGGCTTTATTTGTGGATATCTATAGGATTCTAGCTTCCTGTTTAATCAAATAACTTACTGGGCACATACTTGCATGTTCATTTATTAGGATAATATTTCCCTCTTAACTGATATTTCAGGTAATCTTTCATGTTTTGAAACGAAAAAGGTAAGAAACAGAAAAGAGATAAAGTCACTTTAAGGATCTGTAGTTCAGGTGTTTTATTTTGTTACCATATTTTTTCTTGCATATCACCCTGTCTGGGGCACAGAATAGGGCCTGATTCTGAATTCCCTGTATATAGTACTTTATGCCAATGAAGTAATGAAGGGATGGAAGTACAAAAAATGACAGGAGGAAAATGGGAGAGAAGGAAAACGGAGAGGGAACAAGGTCTCCACATCTTTGCTGAATGGAAAGTTAAGGTCCCATATGTAAAAAGTTTATGCACATAACTGAGATTAATAGTTGCAGTAAATGAAGCTATTTGACCTTGCTTATTTTGACCTTTTTAATAGATTACTGTGTCCTGTGGCTTCCCTGAGGGAGAGAGGAAGGAATAAAGGGGTAGCTGAGTCTCTCTTTCCATTCCTATAGTTATATATAGTTATGTATAAAGAGGTGAGAGATCCCGGCCTAAAAACCTAATCCCCTTTGTTATCAGGGAAAGCAGGAACCATTGAATAAAGTTGTCTTCATATTAATTCAAGGTGGAGTCCTTCATTTTTACAGCAACTAGAGCCGTTAAAGTCAGAAACCATTATTTTCTTGAGAAGTATTATGTTATCATTAAAACCGATAGATTAACTTCTCACAAGGTTGGCACATAGAGATCAAATTACAGAACCGCAAGTTTCAGCCTGTGGATTTCCACTCCCTTTGAATTCCTTCCTAAGAACAAAACAGTTTTTCTTTTCATTCTATACTAGATAATTTATTTCACACCTTCTTATTTGTTGCAACTTTTTTCCAGTGCCTTCTTAGTTCCCTTCATTTTCTCTAGTCCTCATTTCCTTTAAGATAAATTATGCTCTCATTATGACAATGAAAAAAAAATTATGGGATTTACAATAGTATAACTGAGGGAAGAATTGGCTCACCATCTCTTTAATGCGGGTCAGAATTTCTTCCCATCTAGGCCTTTGTCTTTTACCTTAATAGAACAGTAATGTCCTGTGTACATCTTTGAACAAAACCAACAGCAGCAAGGGATCTCTAGAGTTTGCAATTTCTTTCCTCATTACACCCCTCCTACTTTTTGAGGCCGGATGGAGAAAGAAGCAGCCAACTCTCTTGAGAAAATCAATATGATTACATACTCTTGAAACGCATTTTTAAAATTATTATGGCAAAACTTCTTTGTAGAGCAAGTGATAATACTTACATAGTGTGCTGGTTTTGGCTGGGATATAATTAATTTTCTTAATAGTAGCTGGTATGGGGCTATGTTTTGGATTTGTGCTGAAACAGTGCTGATAACACAGGGATGTTTTTGTTACTGCTGAGCAGGGCTTACGCAGAGTCAGGGCCTTTTCTGCTCCTCACACCACCCCACCAGTGAGTGGGCTGGGGGTGCACGAGAAGCTGGGAGGGGACACAGCTGGGACAGCTGACCCCAACTGACCCAAGGGATATCCCACACCATATGGTGTTATGCTCAGCATATAAATCTGGGGGAAGAAGAAGGAAGGGGGGGATGTTCGGAGTGATGGCATTTGTCTTCCCAAGTAACCGTTATGTGTGATGGAGCCCTGCTTTCCTGGAGATGGCTGAGCACCTGCCTGCCCATGGGAAGCAGTGAATGAATTCCTTGGTTTACTTTGCTTGTGTGTATGGCTTTTGCTTTACCTATTAAACTGTCTGTATCTCAACCCATGAGTTTTCTCATTTTTACTCTTCTGATTCTCTCCCCGATCCCACCAGGTGGGGAGTGAGTGAGCAGCTGGGTGGTGCTTAGCTGCTGGCTGGGGTTAAAGCATGACACGTAGGCAAATGCTGACATGATGACCAGAGTGTAATCTATCTACCTACTTAGAAACTTAAAAAACACATACACCCCGTTCAGGTGACATCTGCAATTGTTTCTATTAGTGACCAGCTCAGAAGGGCACTGGTTCAGTTTTAAAAGAGGATGCAGTAAGCATTATCTAAATCTGGAGCTGAATGTTTATACCTCCGTATTTCAACTGAGTACCACTAAAGGAGGAGAGCAGAAGGCAACCAGGGAGAGGCAGTCTCAGCAGATTTTTAACTACCAGTGGTTATGTCTGCATTACCAACGTGGCCCAGGAAGAGTGGATTTATATGGCAAAATAAATAGTACCAAGTTTCTGACACATCTTGAGGTGGGGTTACTTTGAACTAGGTCTACCTGGGTCTCATGAACTGAATGAATCGTCACCAGGGTTGGAGATCACTGATGTACTTGCAGGGTGCATCTTCTGGCTTAGTTTCATCTGAAATCCATTCAGTTCACATGCTCCAAGACTGTTTGGAGTTATGAACAAAAGGGTGGTGTTGGGAGACCCTTTTCAAACGTGTAAGCCTGGTCCAGGCTAAAATGTCAATAAAAACACACCCACAATTATTCATTTTAGCAGTGAAACCAACTTTTTAAAAATTAAAAATAATATATATATATTGCTGCTCAGGGTTTAAATCTTTGAGAGTTATTGTGGGTTCTGTTACACATGTAGACATGTCACAGCTCAAAATATTTAAAACAGTCGGTGCAACCAGTTCAATAAAATGGGCTGGAAAATGTCAGATTGACCCAACAAAGGGCAAAAGAGGAGTAAAGATAAACTGTAACAAATCAGAGGAAGACGTCTAAGGGAATCTGCTTGTCTGATGTTACAACACATATAAATGGATAACCTACGCAAGATTGTGCAAAGAATTTAATTAAATGTCAGAAATTTCTTAATGGACCATGGAGAGAAAAACAATTAGGTATAGATAGCTAGAAATATGGATAGGAAATGAAAGGCCATTAATTTTAGGAAAGTGTAGACAGATCTAGCAGTTAAAAGCAAACATACACAATCAAAGAAAGAAATCTGAGATGCATAACATTGACTATGGTCGTGAAATGAGCTAAGAGTTTGCCATGCAATATGAAAGTATAAAATAATATTTAAGTCTTGTTAAAAGGAGGCATCAGAGCAGAGCTGTCTTCCAGTCTCCATTCTAGCATTATTTCAGGAACACCCCTTGTGGAACAATGCACTCAGTTTTAATCTGGACATCCCAATAGCCAAAAGATGCTGAAAAGGCATCCACAAACCCCAGTTTTCTGGGCTACTGGCAGCAGCTCTTAGTTCTGTGGTGGGAAACACCCATGCATTCAGGGAAAAGCTGCCGTGCTGCCACAGCTGCAGTACCATTATCTGATGCTCCTGCTGAGAGCCCTACAATGCATCTCAGGCAAGGCCCTCCTGTGTTCCCAGACAGCTCTGTGCTTGGAGAAATGTTACTGCCCAAATGATACCTGCCCAGGCAGGGACACTTTTTTCTTTCAGTTTAGATATACTCCCTCTTTCCTTGCAGGTATAGCTGTTTGCAGGGAGACATGTCCCTGCACTCACCTGCAGTTACCTCCAGATGGTTTGGATGGAAAAGCTTTCCCCATTACTCTGGTAAACTCATCCTTACAGTCTGAGCTGGGAGAGGATGCCACTGGTGCCAAGTACTCATGTACAGACTTCAGCTGGTGAATCTGATGTTAGTCAACATGTATATATTAGATTAGTTTATGGGGAAAACTGTTAAAACAAACAGTTAAACTGGAGCACTGGGAATGACATTAAAGGAAGAAGGTTTTAATGGTGAGATTTACAAACTGGCAAAGAAAATGTTTTCAAAGAAAATGGCAAAACATTTTGCTGCTCTATTTGAAAATGTACTGGAAAATCTCCTGAAAACAAATATCTTCCTTTAGCTGGGAAAAGGCATACGCACCCTTCTGTATGTTACATCTACAATTCAGCTAGCTGTATACAGGGACTACAGCAAAATGCATACAAAAATAAGCAAAGTCCTAACCTCCCAACCAGCATTTAGGTAAAATTTATGATGCAGATCTATATCTTGGCTTCACTGTGTCCAGAATCTTAAGGAAGACCACCAGCAGGCACAGGTTTTGTATTTGAATAGTACTTGTAGTGATCACCGTCACAGTACAGTCAATATTCCAGCTATCTTCCAGAATTATTTTGTTTTATTCAGTATTTCCCATTCAATGGCTGAGATGAAAAAAAGCCCAAAGAAATAGTTATGGTCAAAAGGTAAACTGGATGGGTCAACAAAGATGTGTGCTGGACTAAAAATAATATGACAGGAATCTGAAGGAGAGGGGTCTGTTGCTGACAAGAGAGGAATGCAGCAGCCAGTGTTCAGGGAGAAAGGTGACAGTACACCCTCAGGAAAGACGTGGCTGTGCACACGTGCAGAGCAACATGCATGCCCAGGGAAGAGTCTTTGTAGAATTCCAGAGACAAATATTTATAGGGGCCAGATCCTTACCTGCCTACCCAGCCGGCTTGGAGCCAGGCTGAGACCTGCCCTCCCAGTGCTCTCACCAGCCAAGATCGGCCCTGCCACCGCTGCTCCCAGGATGGCATCTTTCCTATTACCCAGGCCTAGCCTGCCTCCAGACTGCAGCCACTCACTTCTCCCACTTCTCTTTTTAGAAATATTTTTAGAAATGTCCTGTTGATGTGAGCAAATCTGTGCCTCTCCAATCCTCCGCTTGAGGCTGGATGTCCTAACTTGTGAAGTGCCGCTCATTATTTTTAACACATTGTTTTTAAAAAGCTGAGGGCAGAAGGCAGAGGCTAATTCCTTATAACCTTACCACTCCTCAGCATTTCAAGCTGAAGGATCTATACACTTGCCAAACATGTCTGTTTTCTGTCCTTTAGTGGTTCTGTTCATACTTTGGTCTGCAAAGATAACATTAAAGATCCTTTTTCCTCTCTAAGTCAAAGAGCAGACAGAATGTGTCAGGTACTAGGATGGACAGGAATGGTGGTCTCATTTTTAGTTCTGGCAACATCCAGCTCCTAGGAAGTAAACAGTTATGTAAGTCTCACTGTCTTCAGGCTTGCTCAAAATGCATCAACTTCCCTTCTGAGAGTTTACAAATGTGCAAATTCTTATGTTTATCTCTGGTTCATCTATGCGATTCTCACACCTTGAGTCTGGAAGGATGTATGTATCCGAAATATGCATAGACAGACACACATAATTTTTTAAATGTGTTGCCAGTTTGAGCTTTGCTGTGACTTCTGTACAGGCTGCGACAAATGGTATGGCAAATTCAAACCATCTTCACCGGAAGGTCTATGCAGCTTGCCTGATGTGATGCATGTATCTTTCCCCTTGTTACTGAAGCAGAAAGGTAATGTCGTAAAAGTATCCAAAAAAATGTCTCCAAAAGTATCACAAAATGAAAGAGTGACTCAGAATCAAAATTTTAGGTCTAATAAAAAAACACCTGGTGGACACATAGCATGTGTCATTGTTTCATCTCTCAGCAGATTCTCCAAATGCTATCTAGGAGACCAGACTGGGAAAGGAGCTTTTGATTTTTGACTTCGACCTGTGTTGCTTTCCAAAAGAAAATCTTGTCCTGCAACATCTGCAGTATCTGAGAGATCTGATATGTATCAGAACTTTACACAAGAATCAGCCACCAGTCAGAGCAGACTTTAAATATTTAGAGAAATTCCTACAGAATGACATGCAAATAAAACGTACTTTGTTGAAACAGAAAAGTTTCAATAGAAGCTTGACAAATCTCAACAAAATTCTTGGTAGGACAAAGCCACATCTTTATTAAATTTGATTTGGTTTTTAAAAAAATCTCTGTCAATCAGATAAGATAAAAATATGCAGAAGTTTCATATAGTGCATCGGTGTCTGGGCATTTTGTCTGTCCCATGGACTACTTTCCAGTGCTCAACTTTCCCCATGCCTCTTTAGGGAGCAGCCCTGGGAGCAGGCTGCAGGTGGAAGAACTTGACCTTCCAGTGGCAGCCACTCTCTGTCACCATCATTTCCTCCCTCCCCTCACGGGATGAAGGGGGATGGGTATGTAACACTGTGTATTTCCAAAAAGGCATTTTAATGAAAAGATCCTTCCATGAGAACTTTTCCTTTTTTATTCTAAATTGAGAATAAAAATTTCAGAAGGACATTGTTTTTCTCATTTCTTGCACCAGGAGTGAAAAGCAGCACGTTATGGAAGCCTACACCTCCAGACTTGGAAGGCAGGCAGGGTAGGGGTTTTAGTGAGGAACTCTATTCTCTCTTCCCATGATTCAGCCTCCTACTTACAAGGTACTGAGGGAGAATATTAGGATTCTTTCTTGTGTCAAGTGTCACTGTGAGGTATAGATAAAAGGAAGTAAAAATTAAGATTAGTCACTGAAGGAAGAAAGTGTAGAACAGATTGATAGTCTTCCCAGGCCACAGACTGCTTTTGTCTGCTGATCTGTGCATGATGTCCTCTCCTCTTCAGCCCCTCCATTTCTTTTTCTTGTTTCTGAGCTCCTTTACAAGTTATTCCTTGCTGCTGCTTTTCTGTTCTGCCTTCTAAAGATGGCTCCACCACGCTCTGTACAGTTTCCTCCCCATCCCTGCCCCAACAACTATGTCCTTCTCCATCATCTGGCCTCTGGTTCCTACATCCAGCTGCTCTCCTCCATTTTGCTCCCTTGACTCCTCCCTGCTGGGGTGGGCAAGGGCTTGCGAGCTTTTTGTGCCAGTGGGAGCACTGCTGCACTGGACAAAACAGACTGGAGCTGCTCTGCATCCTCATCTCAGCAGCAGCTGCACATAAGATAATGACAAAAGTTTGGGTGGTGGTTGCTGCAAAGGTGCTGACGATGGGAGTGCACAACTCAACTCTATGTTACTGTGTGTCCCTCTATATTTTGCTCTCAAAATGTGCCCTGCAACCTGTGTCAACACCCTGTAGTTAACATTTGAACAGCCTGGGAGCTAAATGGATGCAGTCTGGAGAAGAGATAAGAAACCATGTAACAGAGAGAGAAAGTTTCCTGAGCTTCCTCCATGGATGGGAAGAGTGCACTGCCTGCTGTCCCTATGCTATCTGCTCCCCTGTGGTAGCAGAGGTGTGGGGAAGCCCAAAGGACAATTGTCCGCTCTCCAGGTGACAGCCATTGCCTCTGTGCACCCTGCTTTTGTAAGCTGTGCAGACTTCATACCCTCACATGCTGGCCCAGACTTGTATTTTTGAACAAGTGTGTTTAAGTAGTCGGGAAGAAAATGCACAAAATCCACCTTCCCTAGCAGCAGTCCACAGTGCAGACCAGAACAACTGTTGGTGCTTTCATGGACTGTTCAATGCCTAAACATTGAAGACTTCTTTCAGGGAAACATTGAAAGGATCTTGTCCAAATATCTACCTTAATTGCCTTTTGTTGTGTGATAAATACATGCCGATGGGTTTATGTAAACCAGGTGGAATAGTATTCTATTCATTCATGAGTTTCAGATTAAACGTGATTCCAAATAAACACTAACAATATTAAGTGAACTTTATGGTGTGATTATGGCCCTGCTTTACAAATATCCCCATAGCTTATTTGGAGTTCTGTGCACTTCAAAGTGTAAGCTTATCTGGCTGTTTCTAAACTGCTGTCTCACTATCACTGTGTGCTCCAAAAATAATAAATAAACTGACACAGGAAAGCAGAAAACATTTCTAATCACAACCATAAAAACAAAATAATAAATAGTAACTGAATAACATGAAAGGAGATGTACTTCCAGTTTCAGATGTACATTTTTCTGTATTGACCTGTTTTTTAATGTGACTGGTTATAAACTATCCTTACATTATCAGAAAATCCAGTCTTGGTGTCGCTGCCAACTGTTTTCTGAAATACTACATATTAGTGAGAGAAAATGGGACATTCAGTGAACACTGGTGCCATAGTTTAAAATTCAAATGAGAAAGGAAGTGTTAAATATTCATTCTGTTTAGCCATATGTGAGGCACCTGCCTAGAGAAGTTTATGGAAATATTAATATATATGGGTGTCCAAACATTTCCAAATACCTAACTTGAGCTGTAGGACTTTCTCAGTTATATCTCTTTCATACAGAACAGTTGATGGCAATAGGCTGTGAACTGGGATTAGTTTTCAGCACTAGCCATCTGTTATGCTTTACCATGGCAAAACAGTATTAAACACCAATGTTTCTTGTCCTTCACAGTGATCTGACATGCAAATGGTCCATACTGGGATATCTTTTTGTCATCTGAGTAATACATTACAGCTTGAGTGGTCCCATCAGTGGGATTAGGGCAGGACGAATAAAATTTCTTAGAATAAGACGCATGGTCTAAGGTACTCCTTTCTTTCCAGTGGAAATGCAAATGTGGCTCTAAGTGAAATTGCAATACTAGAAAATTGCATATCCCACCAAAAAGAACCCCAGACAATCCAACATTTCCCAAACAAACAAACCCCTATTGCTACTCCCTATTCAAACTCTGTCTCCATAACCTTTCATAATTAGCAATTTCCCTTCTTCTTCTGTATTTTCTCTCTCTTTCCCCCTCTCCTGTTCATGTATACCCTGTCATATTAAGATGGCGAGTTCCTTGGATTACAGGTCTTCCTCTATAGACACCCCTCACACAAAATGGTGCAATATAAATAAGATGTTAAAGCAACAAAGTCTTTGAGCTTTTCTGCAATGACCAACATGAACACTGATTGTGAATAAAACTAATTTTCTTGTAAAACATGAGTTTAAAATAACTTAGTGGTGGCTGGATGGTGTCTGTGTGCATAGCAGTGAGCAGAATGGGAGTGTGAGGGCTGTTATGTGAGCTGGACTCATCTAAGTCAGGGGTTGAGTGGGAAGATAATTCAGAGTACAGACTGAGATTGTTCTGGTCTCAGGAGATCAAAGAGCAGCAAGAAACTTTAAACCAAAGAAGTCGTCCCAGTATTTGCAGGGTAAGAAGGAGAAAGCTTACTCCTGAGAAGATTTAGTGAGGTTTAGGGGGCTCATGTAAGTTGTCTTCATTAGTACTGCCCTGTGTAATGTGTGTTTTAAGTGATGCAAAGACGCTGAGCTGTCCTCCTCCCTTCTCATCCCTGCTGTTGTCATTGCAGCACTGTGAAACACAATCTCTACAGAGGTTTGTTTGTCATGGTGAAGGCAAGCAGGATGTAACCCTCACTGAATTGCTGGTTTGTGGCTTTAGTAGCAGAGAAAACAGGAGAAAAATGGAATTTTCATAGGAACCAATGACATAGGAAGTAGGATCCAAACTGGATCTAAACTTTTGGATAGGTATTGGAACAGACTCTCAGTAGATTTCAAGATATCAGTAATGAAAGTGCTGCTGGACAGTTTGTGAATTATAACTTCTCCTTGCTCCATTTTTGTGCAAATGTTTATTTGCATAGAATAGGCATTTATTTTTAACACCACCTAACTTTCTTAGACTCCTGGTTTCAGTTTCTGGTATCTGCCATACTTCAGCTGTTTGCCCTGGAGTTGTCTGTGACATAACTTTTGGGGTGCTTTATTTCTGTGTTCATTTTAAATCCAGCTTTTTGAGGAAAATGAATGAAAGGATATGCTATTTTCCTGATTATGATTCATTATGGGAATTTGCTCTTTTGTAGACATTTTCTTTTTTTCATCTTTCTGAAACTCCATCTATTGTAGCCATTGACAAGCCTCTGAGAAACTTTATTTCACATCAGTTCAGCAGCACTGGATGTTAGTGGCCAACAGCCCAGAAGATATTTGCTCACCTGGGGTATGTGCAGACTGGGAAGTCTTTGCAAACACAGGTCTGGGCTGCTGCCAGCCCTGCAGCAGGCTGCATGAAGAAGAGAACCCATCACACCTGGGCTTTTACTGGCCCCACTGCTTCATGTCACAAAAGGGTGGAAGATGATCAGTCCCTCATCAAATGTAATAAGGAATGAGAAAGTTGTGCTGGGGTCAGGAGGGAGATTTCTATACACAGCTTTCTGAAGCAGAGGCAGGAAGAGGGGGAAAGGTGAAGGGGAGGAAAGAGCAAGTGTATCTGTCATCTACTGTAATTTAATTGCATGCCTCCATTTGGCAACTAAAATCCAGCTATTACATAGCTAGTGAGAACTCTCCTTATGCCCTGCTCTGATGGAATGGAATAAACGTTGGTATCAAATAAACGTAATTTTAAACAATTGTCTTCTTTGCACTGAAGAGATTTTTTTTTTCAGGATACTGGCTGCAATTATATTACTTTTTTTTTTTAATAAAAAAGAAAAACATGATATTCCATTAAGGGTTGCATGCTATTCTGTAGGATGTCTTACTTCTGGGGTTCATTATTTCAACGGAGATCTTGGAGTAACCGCTGATTACAAATTCTAATTCCTAATCTTTCAGAGATAAAGAATCTAACGTTTCACTTCACCTTTTGTAGGCTTAATGTATCACAGATGCAAGTTAAAGCATTATGGGGAGTGTCAAACATAGTTATCCTGAAGATTAAAGCAGTCATCCACTGAAAGATACATTCTTTCACACAAAAACATTTGTGAGTAATGAATGTACACAGCATAACTTAAACATTTACAAAGGAAATCTAAAACTCCAGCTGAAGTTATTATCAGATGATAATGTTTCATATTTACTCCATGAAGTTAGCAACACTATTAAATGAGGTTTTAATGAGACACGTTAGTTTGCTATTCTAGGAACTGGATTTCTTCATATCTTTGCTTAATTTACTTCACAGCTAATCAGCCGAAATTGTTTCTGCATGCACTTTGCTGTTGCTGCTGGCGTGTTTTTAGACATGGCATATTTGCCCTCTGGAGCATCACTACAGTGTGTGGAAAATCTTCACTTAGAGTCAGGTTACTACACTGTTATTGAGGGCTGCCTGGGGAAGAAGAGTAAGCTTGGACTAGCTGGCTTTGTGGCCAGGAGGCGGATAGGATACAGCAGTAAGCAGCCTAAATTTTAGGTCCTGAGACTAGCTACGGGCTGGTAGTTCCCCTGATTTATTTTACAAGGACATTTCATTATTATATGTTCAGTAAACTTTGCACTTCACAGACTCAAGAGAAAGGTGAAAATGCAAAACTTATGCTGTGTTTGTAGGGCTGAAACCCTGACCTGTGCTTTGCTATGGCTCCATAGCCGATCTAATATTGTTTTACAGTCAAGTCAAGTTACTTTTTTGAAAGGTAAGAGATATAGTGGCATTCCGACATTAACTGAAGATGTACCTGGTCATTGCAGGGGGGTTGGATGGGATGACCTTTAAAGGTCCCTTCCAACGCAAACTATTCTATGATTCTATGAACTGGTTCTGGAATAAAGATTATCTGCTCTGGTCTTCAGCCTAAAAATACTGTAGTCATTTGTTGTTAAAAGATATCTAGGTGGTGAGGTGAGCTTATAGGAGATCTTAAAATTTTGTTTATGAGCAATGCACATGATTTTCTATGAACTTAAAGTTTTCAGAGCCACACTACTAAATCATACAGTTCTTAAAGAAAATAGGAAATATGATCCTTGCACTCAGGTTCAATGCAAAATATAAATGGCCTTGGACTAGTCAGAAGTAGGCCTTGAAAAAACTGATTATCTAAAATAACAGCAGCAACACATACATGGGAAAACTACTCACAAAGCCTTATATACACTAGAAACAAAGAAAGTACAAATGCTTCTCCAAGTACTTTGTGACAGAAGAGGTGAGGGAAACAAAAAGCTGGTGAAATAATGGAGAAATAATTTCATATCTATGAGTAATCAATGTAGAAACTTCTAGAAAAAATATGGTAATTGGAAGAAAGGAATAAATCACTCCCCAAAGAAGTTGAGAAAGCAAACAAACAAGAAGGCAAAGCTCACATCTGAGATTCATAGCTTAAAGTAATATTTTTAAGGTACGTTAATTACAAATAAAGTATTTCAGTAACAGTGAAAACGTATACATCTCAAATGTTTGGGAAGAGAAATGTGGTAAAAAAGTATAACATTTCTTCTTTACTATTTCTGGTGTTTTAATCATACTATTAACTATTTTACTCACCTATATGATAGAAAAAACACTATTACTTATATTCCTAGTATTGCCATAAAGAACAACCAGATATACCTTATCTGGCACAAATGAATCCCTTCTTGGATGCAGCATGTAGTGTTAGCCTCTATAGTACCATGAAGATGTCAACAAGTTTTGAAGGAATTCAGATAACAGCAACATAAATGATTAAGGGGCTGGAGAGTTTGATTTATGAGGACAGATTAAAACATGTCCCGCTTAGCCAAATGACAGCTTATAATGCAAGGGGAGAGTAACGATAACAGCCTACAAGTATTTAAAGTGTGAGCACACCAAGAAAAGTGTGGAAGTGTTTAAGGTGGTACAAGGTTTCAAAACACTGACCTGTCATTGAAGGGAATGCTGATGGAGCTGGCAGATGTTCTTGCTGAGCTGCTCTCCATCATCTTTGAAAGGTTGTAGAGGATAGGAGGAAAGGAGCCCAATGACTGGAGGACAGCAAATGTCAGTCCAGTCTTCAAAAAGGGCAAGAAGGAAGATCTGGGGAACTATAGGCCAGTCAGCCTCACCTCCATCCCTGGAAAGGTGATGGAGCAGTTCATGCTGGAGGTCATCTCCAGGCATGTAGAGGACAAGAAGATTATCAGAAATAGTCAACATGGATTCACAATGGGAAGATCATGCTTGACCAACCTGATAGCCTTCTGCGATGGCGTGACCAGCTGGGTCGATGAAGGGAGAGCAGTGGATGTTGTCTGTCTTGACTTGAGTAAAGCAGTTGACACTGTCTCCCATAGCATCCACATAGGCAAGCTAAGGAAGTGTGGGTTGGATGAGTGGACAGTGACGTGGACAGAGAACTGGCTCAACAACAGAACTCAGAGGGTCGTGATCAATGGGGCAGAGTATGGATGGAGGCTTGTAATTAGCAGTGTTCCCCAGGGGTCTGTGCTGGGTCCAGTCCTGTTCAATGTATTCATGATGATACCAAGCTGGGAGTGGCTGATACACCGCAAAGCTGTGCTGCCATCCAGCGAGACCTGGACAGGCTGGAGAGCTGGGCCAAGGGAAACCTGATGAAATTCAACAAGAGCAAGGGCAAGGTCCTGCACCTGGGGAGGAACAACCCCAGGCACCAGTACAGGCTGGGGGCTGAACTACTGAAAAGCAGCTCTGTTGAGAAGGACCTGGGAATGCTGGTGGACAACAAGCTGACCCTGAGCCAGCAATGTCCCCTTGTGGCCAAGAAGGCCAAGGGTATCCTAGGGTGCATTAAAAGGAGTGTGGCCAGCAGAGAGAGGGAGGTTATCCTCCCCCTCTACTCGGCCCTAGTGACACCACATTTGGAGTACTGTGTCCAGTTTTGGGCCCCCCAGTTTAAGAAAGACAGGGAACTGCTTGAACATGTCCAGCAGAGAGCTACCAAGACAATCAGGGGACTGGAGCATCTTGCTTATGAGGAAAGGCTGAGAGACTCGGGTTTTTTCAGCCTGAACAAGAGAAGACTGAGGGGGGATTTCATCAATACTTATAAATATCTGAAGGGTGGGTGTCAGGAGGATGGGACTAGGCTCTTTTCAGTCATGCCCAACGACAGGCAAAGGGGCGATGGGCACAAGCTGGAACACAGGAAGTTCCACCTGAATATGAGGAAACACTTCTTTCCTGTGAGGGTGCCAGAGCAGTGGCACAGGCTGCCCAGGGAGGGTGTGGAGTCTCCTTCCTGGAGACATTCAAAACCCACCTGGATGCATTCCTGTGCCCCCTGCTCTAGGTGTGCCTGCTCAAGCAGGGGGGTTTGACAAGATGATCTCTACAGGTCCCTTCCAACCCCTACCATTCTGTGATTCTGTTTGTGTATGTTTTTCCTACAAACTAGGACTAATTAATCTGTGGACTTTATGTAAGGACAAAATAAAATATGTGAGTACAAAATAAAGGAGAAAAAAGTGCAAATCTAAAACAGAAGGATGCATGTATCAGCTATGGTGGAAGTCCTCAGTGTAGTATATATTTAAACATAGAATTTAGCAAAATCAAATTTGGAATAGCAAGATTTAATATGAAAAACGAGCAGAATATAATGCTAGAGGTCGCATATGTCAGTATCATAGTTGATACCCTCTTTAGAAAGAACTGACCCTGGAAGTATATTTGCTTTGCTTGAAAAGGTTTGCAATCCCTTGATAACCTGCTACACCTTCCCAGTAAAAAAGGACCTGCTATTCAGACATAAAATTTGTCATATCAAAACTTCAGTCTTATATCTGAAAGGTGGTCTTCTGATATGCAAGCCATCAATAGGATTCCATATTCTTTTCAGTCCAGTGTTAAATGCAGAAATACATCAGGAAAGGACAAGATGAAGGAAATATCAGGGGAAGGGAGAAGGGAGAGGTTGGAGGAAGTTTCAAATGCACACACATACTAGTGAGTATCCTGAGTGCTAAACTCAATAGATGTCTACTGAGAGGTTGCAGGCTGTGAATCTCAGTCTTCCAGGCAGGTTTTCTGAATAGTTTATCTAGGATATTTCTATCATAGAATGCTTAACTTGATGTCAGAGCTCTTGTCAAGATGCCTGAGACCGTCACAATGGACAGTCCGTCCACAGCATCCAGGAGAGAGGTGGAAGGGCCTCCATCAACCTCCTCTGTCAAAAAGTCCCTTTTCCAAACTCAGGCCAGTGTGGTGCACACAAAAACCTATGTTAATCATCTGCAAACTCAGGAAAAACAGCTTGTCAGGTTTGTATTTCTGGTACCTTTTAATTGGTTATTTTCTGATTATTAATATTCAGTGGGAGCAATAACTCTAAATCCCTTTCAAATGTTTACAATTCCCTTTTAAATTAATGCCTCCAAGGCACCTTTGGTATGGAGGGTGTTTTGGCAGGGCTGGATTGGCTATGCCTGACGGACAGTGGCAGAAGCTTGGGCTGAAATATAGTAGTTCTGCCATGCTGAAGACCACTACTGTAAAATTTTCTGGAAAAGGGTAGGCCTCACATCTATTCTACACAAATTCGCCAACAGATTTGCCAAATTGTTATATTTGCACAAATTCTGCTTAGCACCCGCTTCCTCCTGGTCCCCAGATCCCTAGGAACTAAGAATTGATAGAGAGGAGCTGCGCAAGCCCTAGTTCTGTTGCTTCTTTTGTATGACTGATATGACATTTGCAGAATAACGGTGGCTGTGATTTGCCAGAATCTCTACAAAGTTAATGCCATGAACACTGAATTCTTTAGTTCAATTCTCACTGTGATTTAAAAATTGGACAAAGAAATGGAATATCACAAGACACAGGGACTTAAGACCATGAAACAACAAAGATACCAGGAGATGAAAGATGCTTAAACATCATCATTGCGCTTTTACCTCATCATTTTATATTGACAGACAAGGATATAATTTCCCTTTCTTTCTATGTGCCATATATGGAGAGATTCCCAGTAAATTTCCCACGAAGACAGGGGAACCAGACATCCTCTGTAAATGTTTTGGCAGTCTAATTCATCTATAGGCCATACAACACTCTCAATATATGTTATTTACTCTTAAATAAGGGCAGTGTACAGTCTAAAGCACAGATAAAACCAGAGAACATTATTTTAGAAAGATTATCTTTTAAAGCCTAAATGATTCATGTATGAATCTGTTCATTATTTAAGCAATACTTAAAGTGCAGAACATTCACACACATGCATCTATATACACACTCACATGTCAGTCCGTTCCAAGAACTTAATCTTACTTATCAGTCATTGTTTGAACAAACAGCAAACACAGCTAGATAGGGAATCTGCTGTACCAAGTCTTAATACTTGCATACTCTATGTGTTTACAGGCTAAATGCAGGCGTCATTGCTTGTTGTACACAAAAAACCAAAGAAAGAAAAAGGAACAGCAGACACCCATTGGGTGCTTTTTCATGGGCTAAATCAGCTCAGCCTTGTTTGCTCTTACTGGCAGCTTTCTGAGGGCACTACTACAGAATGAGAGTGTCTTTAGGTGAAATTTGAATGAATAGCAGGAGATTTTTTCATGCCAGTGACACTCTTTAATGCTTTATGCATAAGGAAACAAATGAAAGAGAAACCTTGAAGTCCTTTAGAAGAAGATATGAGAGGATGGCATTTTTACAAGATGCTGATAAGTTTTTTTCAATCCAAACATACAATCCTTTAGTTAAGCACAATAAAATGTTACATATGTGGGCCAAAATAAAATACTTCTTAAAGTTCAATGAAAACTTCCACCATAATTTATAGGAGAAAGTGTTGTGTTCTTGCATAACAAGCAAGTATACTCTTCCGCTTTTGTACTCTTCTTAAAAGATGAATTCTAGACTGCTTGTTTGAAATTTAGAGTTGATAGTGGAATCAACAGCTATCAATGTACTGATAACAAATTTGAGCTTGGTCATAAAAGTGAAAAATAAAACAGAAATATATTTCAAAAGGTCAAAACTTAAGTCTATACTGTATATGAAAATGCATAAGTAAAACCAAAGAGGGAATTAAAAAGCAGGTTTTAATGTAAGTCTTTCAATATTAAACAAGCTTTGAAAGGCTCTGTCCCTACAAAGTCCTGACAGCTCTGAGTTTCAATTAATAGGATTAGATTCAGTTACCTAATTAACCTCATTTCAACTTGAATAACTTAATTATTTGATGTTGAAAACCTCCTCCCCTATGTAAGGACTGTAAGATTTCAGCATCTGGACAATTGAATTACTAAACAATAAATTCTGGCAGCTAGGATTAAGAATGATGTAGAATTTTAAATAAACTTTCAGAAAAACTCTCAGATATATTCTTGACAGATATTGAAAATTAATTTAGATCCAAAATACGTTAGTTAGATCCTGGGTTTTGGGCTTGGAAAATTAAATATCTTTTACTAGACTTCATCGAGGGAAACCATGCCCTTTTTAAAGCTTACCATGCCTTGGAGGTGAGAAGGCTACAGAAAAAGTGTTTTCACACTAATTTCAACTTAAGATCTTTATATACATCTTACACATCTATGCACATGCCCTTGCTACATGTTTTCAGTAAAGTACCACTGATAACCAACCAAAACATGGTCTATAAATAGTTCTGATACCTACCTATGAAATATTAAACATATATCTCACCAAAATCCTCTGTATATTTTGATCCTCACTAGTTATATTTTTTCCCTCTGAGAGACAATACAAAGTCTTTAATTTCTTAAAGTCCTTCCATAAATGCCCTCCTCGCTTGTCATATCTAATTTCATGCTTGTTGCAAAACTTCATATTCTATAGAAGGTTAGGTGTTTCTGCACCATTTTGTGGAAAAAAGAGCCTTTTTCTCCTTGTGACTTTCACATTGCTGTGCATGATGTGTAAAGACAAGAACGAATGTGTGGAACACAGAGAAGGTCATGCAAACTTTTGCAATTACTATATTAGTTTTTCAATAATGATCACCCCATGAAAGGAGCTCTCATAAAAATAATGGGAGACCAGCTGCTAACTCCTAACATCTACCAAGCAAGGAAGCTCAAAAAAGGCTAATTAAGTGTCAGGCTGAAGCTTGAAACAAAGAACTGAACTTTGTATAGATTTCAGTAAAAAGGCTGCTCTCAGAGAAGTGCATGTAGGAGGGCAGCTGGAATCACGCATGTTCACGAAATCTGTTGCGTTAGCAGCAAGCGCATGCTGACCTTAAGTCCATTCTGGTCCTCCTTGCCTGAGAACCAATATGCTGGATTCCTGTTGGGCAAAAAATGCTGACGCGTTCTGAAACGGTGTCTAGTGTTACTCTAAACACACACTGCTTTTACAGTTCCCAGACGAGTGCTCTCTGCATGGAGGTTAGATGATCTTTATACTCCTGGCGGGAAATAATAGATGTTAATGGTGGGGACCTCTGTTAGGAACAGTAGCAAGACCTTAGCAAGGAGAAGCAGCACTAGAGCATTGTTATATATCAACAGTCTATGTAAAGACATGGTTTGCATTGTGAATGTGTGACATGATTTTGGAAATGCTAAAGGATTCACAGAAGATTCAGTCCAGCAGGAATAGATTAGGAGACTAATGCAATAGACACTGTACAGGTGGGAGAGTCCCAAAAGGCAGCAGGACGGAGACAAGTCACGTGTCTTGTACCAAGGGAGTCCAGATGAGGATGGCTGTGTAGCTCATATATGTACCTCACGAGCACGCCAGCTCAGCAAACACAAGAGTAGAAGGGGGGATGTTTAGTCTGGAGACAGACAGTCTGTAACAGTCTCAAATCTCTGACGGGAGTCCATAGTTGCTGTTAAATACCAGGAACTATTGTAGTAGCTTTTGAATGGCTGCGTGGCCACTTCAAGTCCTAATTCTAGGTCAGTTAGAATTGTATCTTCTTAGTATTTAAGTACATTTCCTGTGCCAAATTCCCTATGCCTGTGTGCATCTAGTGCAGCCTCTTTAAGGCATTTATTTCCTAAGACACTAGCAGCAGAAAGATACTTCAGGAAATATCTCATTTCTTTCTTCGTATTTTTTTTTTGTCTGTGTCCCTGATTGCACCAAACTGTTCTTTCATTCAGTACTGGGGCAACTGTTTGCACAGCTTGCTGAAAGCCAGCTCACTAAAACAATATAGGTTAAAAAATAGACTTAATGTGAATCATTTCAGTGATCCAGTTTACAGCAAATGCTTGAATTCCTGAACTTAGAAGGCAGTGAAATACAGTTCAGGAAGAAACACTGTGACTCACCTTCAACACAAAGCTCTCTTTCAGGCAATTACAACTTTCAATGTGTCTGTGCAAAGGTGAATCACAAGCTGGCCCACAGAATACATGAAGAAGGATATATATTTTGCAAGCATAGCAGATTCATGCATAATGAAAACCAGAAATTATCGCCTGAACTGTAAGCCAGGCTATAAATCATGTTTAAAAATTGACAGCATGCATTTGAACAGAAATCCACACGGAGATCCACAGCTAAACAATTACTACAACTTTTAGGGAGTCACATCCCTCTCTGAACTTTCCAGGTAGGTAGAATTCATACAGGTCACTGACCATACTGCAGCTGACCGCTGTAATGCTAAGAGATGAAAAATGGAGTATAGACACAGTAAGAACGTGGTGAAAGTATTCAGTTCCCATTGAAGGTCTGCTTTGTTCTGTAATTTACTACCTTTTCATTATGAAATATGAGATAATTAACCATGTTCACCTGGTTATGTGTTGAATGAACACTTTAAAAGAACAATGAAAAAACTCCTTAAAAGCATACAGAAAAGGAAGACATGGGATACAATCATACTGAACTAAGACATGCACTTTACAAGAAACCATATACTGTATATGCACTAACAGAGGAATGTGCAAATGGCTTGTGAGTCCTTGGAGGTGCTACTTTATAAGGAAGTTTCCTTCCAGGCTCTGGTTCAGACTCTTAACTTTGCTTTTAGGTTAGCTCTTGTGGTGTAGCTATTTCATGACAAATAGCAGTGGGGGAACTAGATTTCTTTCCAATTTGTGAGGAAAAGGCTTGGAGGAATGGAAACTTATCAAAGAGGAACAGTGAAGGAAATGATTTGTTGAATAGGTGTCAAGAAATCTTTAGCAGAAGGTGGTAGAGGTGAACTTAGTTCGACAGTTTATCATAGACCGAGTCATCATGTTCTGTTGATTGCGCTAGTGAATAGAAAAATGCTCAGGAAAATGAGCTGGAAAATCTCCCCTATTCAAGTGACATAATATGACCTACAGTAAGATCCTAAGCTATTCAAGATGACCAGACTTAAGTCAGAAGTGTATACCAAAAAAGTGAGGAAACCGATGCAAGAAAAAGAATGGTCCATTTGTTATTTTTGTGTTTTCTGTGTAACCAAAGGAAAAAGAAAATTATTAAAAAATACACCACATGCTATGCAAAACTAGTTGGCTTACTTAAAAACTTTAGATGCCTTGGAAGAATTAAACTGTCATTTAGAATGAAATAATGAGTTCATGTCCAGAGGTCTGCCAAACTAGTTGGGGTCTGCTCTGGACCTGAAGGTCTTCTTTGGGAAAGCCCAGGAAACAGACTCAGGAGGTGTTTGGGGTAGGGCAATAAAGGCAGAAGGGCTTGGAGGGAAGCTCAGAGTTTGAGGGCATGGTGGAGTGGAATCCAGCTCAATCCTCATAAATGCTGCTGAAATCAGGAATCACAGAATGGTAGGGGTTGGAAGGGACCTCTGGAGATATCTCGTCCAAGCCCCCCTGCTTGAGCAGGCACACCTAGAGCAGGGGGCACAGGAACGCGTCCAGGCGGGTTTTGAATGTCTCCAGGGAAGGAGACTCCACAACCTCCCTGGGCAGCCTGTTCCGCTGCTCTGGCACCCTCACAGGAAAGAAGTGTTTCCTCATATTCAGGTGGAACTTCCTGTGTTCCAACTTGTGCCCATTGCCCCTTGTCCCGTCATTGGGCACGACTGAAAAGAGCTTAGTCCCATCCTCCTGACACCCACCTTTTAGACATTTATAGGTATTGATGAAATCCCCCCTCAGTCTTCTCTTGTTCAGGCTGAAAAAAACAGAGTCTCTCAGCCTTTCCTCATAAGGGAGATGCTCCAGCCCCCTGATTGTCTTGGTAGCTCTCTGCTGGACTTGTTCAAGCAGTTCCCTGTCTTTCTTAAACTGGGGGGCCCAAAACTGGACACAGTACTCCAAATGTGGTGTCACTAGGGCCACATAGAGGGGGAGGATAACCTCCCTCTCTCTGCTGGCCACACTCCTTTCAATACATCCCAGGACACCGTTGGCCTTCTTGGCCACAAGGGCATATTGCTGGCTCAGGGTCAGCTTGTTGTCCACCAGCACCCCCAGGTCCTTCTCAGCACAGCTGCTTTTCAGTAGTTCAGCCCCCAGTGGTTTCCCCATTTTTAATGGAACTCATATGAGTATTAAATCCAGAAAGTTCCATAATATTCAGAAAAAATTAGAAAGGTGCATAGGAAACTTAACTGAGTCTCATTAAAAAGGAATCGGTGACCTATAAGGTTTGGCACATTTCCTCACGAGTTTATACTGCTGTCAACAGGAAGCACTGCAGTCTAAGCTACAGAGTAGCATGTGTCCTCTCAGGGTTTGATGTGAACTGATTTTCTGACTTCAATCTGCAAGTTAGGCAGTGGTTCTCTCAAGAGATCCAAAGCAGGCAATGAAGGAAAGAAAAAAATTTGTATTGTATGTTCAAAATCAGTTAACTATAATTAGTTATTACAAGTATGAATATAGTTTAGTCATAATGGTATATCTATTTTATAACATCACTGGAGAACAGAGTTATGGTGCTCTGGTTTTCATACCTTAATCTATTTGAGGCTCTTTAAGAATAACACTTAATTTAAATTTTGGCAGCTTGTAAATTTTGGTTTGGTGATAACTGCCTCTCTGAAATGTGTTTGATCCCTCAGTTACAGATATGTAGGGTCAGATGACACATGTTCTCCACTTTAATGTAGGGACTTTTCTGTCTGTGAATATGAATTAGCCTTTTCTTGCTCAAGGATTTTCATTTTTTAATGGATGAAACATGAAGGCCATTAACACCTCATGATTAAATTAGTGGCCCTAAATTCCTACTATGTTTTACAACTGTTGTTTGCTCCAATAAATAAAAAGATTCAGTATTCAATATTTAATGAATCAGGTTATTTACCACAATGACCAGAACACCTCTTGCTACAGGCTGTATAATTCCTTAAAATGTTGAAAACTGAAATGCTTTAAAAATTGTAAGGGAGGAATATGTGAAGAAAGAGGATATCCTAATTCTATGATAAAAGTGTACTCCAAAATTTGTGCTTTTTACATCATAAACCAGAGTTACTCAGTGTATAGCACACTTATTTCTTTAAGGTGTGTTTTATTAATGGATAAGTGTCTAATTGCTGCAGGCTCAGGAAAGTATTATGTCTTTGAGTTCACTTGGCTGTCACTTGATTGACTGAATAAAAACTGCTGCTCCTTATCAGTGAGATCTGCTGTTCAAAGGTCCCTTAGGAATAAAAGCAAATCCTGGCCCCTGCTGTGTGAGGACGTTGGTAAGGCTCAGTGCTGATAGGGGTGAGATGTTAAGCAGGGCTGTTTTTCTCCCAAATTAATACGAAGCCCTGCCCCTCAGCTTCTTTATTCTCTATCACACAGATGTGAGGTTTTGCTGGTTTCATCAATTTGTAGTTGGGTCGCTGACAGGGTGACAACTCATGCAGATAATAATTTGGTATTCAGGCTTTAATTATGGCTGCAGTGACTTCCACTTACCCCTACTAATAACCCAGCATGCTATCCAAAATACAATCGGTACTGATACATGAGCAGCAAGTGTTAAGCATGTCTTGGCATAACTCTGCCCATTCCAAAGGCTTGTCTCAGAGGAGGGGGAGCACTGGGGCAGCAACTTCTGGTACAAAGAGCTGCTCTCCAGGGAGCATAAGCTGGGAGAGTCGTCATTGCCTGCCAGAGCACTGTCTGCCACACCACTTCTCTACAGTTATGCCAGGGATTACCTGCAATTTAAGGAAGCATAAAGGCAGCTGAAGTCAGTTGCATCCCACTCTCCAGGTTTGTGGAACACAGCAGCAGGATAAATATTCTGTCTCACAGTTTTTTCCCTCCCAAACTAATTATTGTTGCATGATAGTTAAAAGATTAAAAGGCAATAGTGTAGAATCACTGGGCCCATTTGCCTGTAACCAAAAGAAATAATTTCCAGAATCTCTTTTTCAGTAGATGTTCAAATACAAAACCTTGAAGATAGTTTGTCAGAAGGAGTGAAAGCAGAAAGAAGAGTTAGGTGAAAGCAGTGGTTCAATCCTTATGATAGAATCATGCTGGGGCATATTTTCCATGCATTACAAGAGGTATTGCCCTTCCCAAACCTTGCCTGGGAAGCAAAAAGCTAAAGGTGTTTCCACTGAGAAAGTGATTTGCTCATAAATTCGTATCTGAATCCTTTAAGCAAGGACTAAACCTGGAGAAGTTAGTGGTAGACAAAGGTCACCAAAATGAATTTGTCTGATTTTTTCAATCAAGACCTCACAATGAGAGTAAGGGTGAATCTCCTACCACTGCTGGTTTCAAATATTCCCTGGTCCATGCTATCTCCCAAGGTGTTTGTGGGTCTTGTCCAGAAAAGTTCCAGATGGCGCGGGCCAAAACTACAATAAGTAGCATTGTAATAAGTAAACAAGAGGGATAACTGTACGTCAGTACTTGAGCCCATGTTCTGTCTAGTTTACTTATACAGATTCTGCTGAGTCCTTGAATGAGGTGCCCTTCTGTCCTTGGCGACTGGCTGCTAGATGCCTACACCTCCCTCTGACAGTGCAGATGAAACAAACCTATGTGACTCAGCCCAGAGCTCTTTTAAGAGTGGAAATCCCCAGTTTTGGAAAGTATTTTGTTTGTGGTACTTTGTTTTTGTCATCATTGGATTTCTAAATCCATCTCCTGGATTTCTAAGTGAGAGGGAAGGAGCACTTGGAAGCAGTTGTATAGCACTATATAGGAAATAACTATAAGGGAATATAGGAGCCAACTCTCTTCTGATTGTCTGCACTTTATTGGTTTAGCCAATACAGTTCAGATTTTAAACAGTGCTGCTACTGCATGGTACATGGCAGACAGGGAATTTTGGTGGTGGAGTGTCTTACCTAGTAGCGTTGTGCTTGCTGCTGGTTGCTAAACACAGCTGGAAGTCTACAATAACAACACATTTGCTTGTCTGTTATGTTTGACAGTTATAATTCTCCATCTCACTTCAGTCTATTAAAATGATTGTCTATACTGCAGAATAATACAAAGACACTTACTTTAACTTTTTATGTTGCTTTATTTTTAAGGGTTTGTTTTGCTTTGTTTAAGGAAAATAGGTAAGGAAGCTTAAATAATAGATCTCAGGAAATTAAATGATCACTACATCTTTAGTTGAACTGGAATGCACTTAAGAAAATAAAAGAAAGGTTTAGGTTAGAGTCATGGGAACTGGTGAACAAAGCACCAAAAAGCATGAAACTCCGACACAGGCATAGTAAAGATTTTCCAGATGTGGAATTCTTTCTATGGATCAGTAGAGTTAGCTTAACTTATAATGATTATTTGGGGGGGGGGGACACGACTCAACGACGTATGGCTCATTTCTTATCTCTCAGTCTTTTAATATAACTAAATGCAATTTACTTTGTTGAAGATTTTAATCTAGATTTGCTTTATGAAAAGATGTCTGTTTCTTATTCCTCTTAGTTTGTCTAATGTGTCCTACATAGCTTCTCTGGAAACGCCTTTGAAATCTACTGCAAAAAGTTAATATATGTTGCAACTTCTTAGGCTGGAACCTTTCTTGGTTAGTTTTTCAATGTCAAGTTCCTCATTAAAAACAAAATGATGCCAAGTTTTGATTACAACTGTAACATATATATATCTTTATGTAACATATATATATCTTTACAGTTTTTAGTATGGTCTTTGGTTATGTTTGTGTTTTTTATATTCTTATGAGATACATTCATACTTTTTTCCTTTGCTCTTTAGTCAGCTGAAGAATGGCCTTGACTTACTGTATTCTGATCATTGATTTCTGCAAATTTTAATGTCCCTCTAATTATTGCTAGAAAGATTCCTAACATGTAAAGGGCTTGGTTTTGCTGTGTAAGTTATATAGTATTCTTAATTTGATGATGGATAGTTGATACTGTTTTCTGGAGGAAATACATGCCTCTTACAAAACATAGGAAGCATTTATGTACTAAAATTATATTCAGTGTACATGTTAGAGCTGAATATTCAGTAGATTTTTACTACACAGTACCATTTGTGACACATTAAAAACTAATTCAATATTTGTATAGTGACTTATCCACTGGAAATATTGCAAAACTAATTTGACATATTGGGCAAGTTTTGAATAGGTACATAGAGGGTTATGATGTGGCTAAATCTTATGAAAATCAGTGGTAGGGCTGTCATTAATTTCATTGAGGAACGGGTTATAGTGATCAATTTCTCTGACATCAGTTTGTCTAGACTTTTTCTAAACCTGTGTAAAACTCTAGCATCCACAATATACTGAGGCAAGGAGCCCCATATTTCAGTTCTAGATTCTGTGGAGAAATGCCTCTTCCTGTTTGTTTTGAACCTGACACTTTCATTTGATGTCCTCTAATTCTTCTATGGGAAGAGACATGAAATTGCACATGATGTCAAATGGTTCTCAACACAGAGTAATCAAACATAGATAACTATTGTGCTGAGAGACAAAAAAAAAAAAAAAGTGCAAAAACTTTTCATCAGAAGGAATGGCAGGTATTAATTCCCTGGCTGAAAAAGCCAGTACCACTTTCAAGGTAGCAGTGAATCCTACTCTAACTGTGTGCCAGAAACACTGTCGGCTACTTGACCCATTGTTACTGTCTGATCCTGCAATAGTTAATTGAGTGGCAGCTAAAATAAATTTTTTCCTACAAATGCTGGTCTGGATCCATGCTTCAAAGCATAGAGTCAAACTTAAGTTGCAAGGGTGACCTGTACAGAGAGTAAAAGTCTGAGATCTTCCTCTATAAGTGTGAAAGAAATTTAGGAATCCTAGAGACTATTCCCTCAAGTCTCTTCTAACTTTCCAATCATTTTCCAGCCACAAATGCTCTGATAATGATGAAATGATACCTGATAAAATTGATTAACCTGATACAGACTTTATAGTTTTGTTAGAGCAGGTATATCAGTTATGAATGGGAAATAGAGCCCTGCCAAAGACAGACTTGTGCTGACACAAAAAATGTAATTCCACTCAAAGAGTTAGCACGAGCAATACCATCAGAATAAGTCCTTGGCACTCTGAAAATTCTGGAGTTTCATCCTTGCTTTAATATACTCCCATAGTAACTGCAAGAGCAAAACCTTCTAGTGTAGGTGTGAGTTTTGTTCTGTAAACAGTCCTTTATGTAAATCAACTGATAGATAACAAACTCTTGACAAAATTCTCAGTCTTTCTTTTTCTTCCTTGCAACATGAAGAAACATTGATTCCAGGATGACATTGTAAACTAGGCAACCTGCCTGGAGGAAGCAGTGGTTTTTTTTTTTTTTCCTTGCCTTTTAACAGATATTTCCACTGCCCTTCTCTAAATTCAAGCCTGTATTTTGATATATATTAAAATTCCTGGTTACTTTCCTCTTTGCCTTTCAATTCTGCTTATAGGTGGCTACTAAGATATGGTGTACCTGGCTTGCACTCTGAAATTGGTTACCAAATATCTCTTCTTTTAGGCCAAAGTACAGCAGCAGGTGCAACTGAACCCACTGCAGATTGGACCTTAAATTAATACCTACCAATTGAACTAAAGAGGCTATTCACTCAGAGAAACTTTCAGATAAATCATTTTAGACTTGGATTTAGGAAACTTCTACTCACAAGCTTAGTCCAAACTCATGTGACTGGAATGATTACCCGCAGGAATAACTCTTTACAAACTTATAGTTTATAGGCAATTTGGCAGTTGTGTCTATCAATAAACTTGGCTTTCAGTTCTTTATTTGTAATACTTATGAATTAAGCAACAATTTCATGCAGTTATCTGATTCTTTCCTAAAATGCCATGGAGGGGTGATTCACAAATAGGCCAAAATCAACACAAAGGTAGATTGAAGATGGTAATAAAGTATGAGGCATGAGGCAACTGACTGACTCTGCATATAAGAATCATTCACCGGTTCATTTTAAAGATCAGTGGCATCTACCATATGCTAGAGAATCAGCATGTGATTTGATTGCCGCTTCCTGATACATGCAAAAGCAATCTAATTTTACAAGAGTATTTGCAGAGGAGATTTAAGATGGTGGCTAATCTTGGTGACCAGATACCACAAGGTATTTAAATATCTTCCAGATAATGAGAAACACCTTTTGGCAGATAGGGTTAGTATCTTTTAGTTTATAGACAATAAAAGACCTAGTCACTCAGGCTGAACATACCAAGCAGATACAGCAGTTCTCTCAAGCATCACTCGCTATATCAGAAGGCATTCAGACCACAAGTCAACAACTCTAAAATGGGAAAAAAAACCCAGTCTGAGCAACCTGTGATGCTGCAGTTACATACAGCCCTATCATTGTGTTGCCAAGTACAGTTCCACATCAGGAAGACATTTTGCCTCCAGGTGTGCCTAATCCAAAGTGTGCTTTTGGGTGTCTCTGACCTGCATTTTCCTTAGAGGAATGTAAATAAGCATGACTTCTCATCAAACATCAAAGAGTTGTCTCTTTTCCCTAAGGACTTGTGAAAAGGAGCTTTTTATTCTAATAAGACAGGAGTTTAAAATGTGCATGTAAGTACCTAAAATATATAAACAACAAAACCCTGTGCTGGCTTTGTGGAGTAAAGTCCATGTCCCAGGTGATCAGGGACTGAAACCATTTCTTACCCTTCTGTTTTAACAGATGCAAAAAGAAAAAAGTTATCTTGCCACACTTTTTAAAGTGCTCTAAGGTCTTAGTGTTAAAGATCATTTAAAATTGTTCAGCACTTTAGCGCATCTTCAAAAACTCTGAAACAACTTAGCAGTACAAGTTCTATTTTCAAATATGAACACAGGAGCATAATATGATCTTACTGATGTTTTGAATGTTGTCTAATAACCCAAAGAAGTAAAGAGCAGCTTATTATATTTTTCAGAAATTATTAGATATCTTCATAATTCTGTGCCATGTGCAGATTTTACTGCCCAAAGGTAATCTTTCCTGGGAATCAGTGTACAATTAGCAGGTGTCATAACAGAGATATTGTTTTCCATCTTCAGGTACCTAAATAACTGTGGAAATGTAGCCAAAAGTTAATTTTAAAAATTGGCTCTGGGCACCCCAGCTTTTCAGAAGCTGACTCTATTTCTGGACACTGAAAAAGAGAGCCCATCATCTGATTTCTAAATCAACAGTCATGTCACTACTTTGGAAACCATGGCCTAATGATTACATGTCACTATCAATTAGGACCAAGTGAACTAGTTTATATTTCATCTGAATCAACACAAGTCTTTACCATGAACTCAGTCCGAACAAAATTATGCTAGAAATTACTTGATTAACTGGTTGTCACCATTCTTTGTTATGCTTGTTATAGCCAAAAAAGCAAAGGAAGAACAACTTGTTCATGTTTGCTTTGATTTAAAAGCTATTTTTGGTCAGGGACTACCTCGTTTAGAATGTTTCTGGTGTCCAATACAACAAGAGACCACAATTTGGACTGGGTAATATAAAAGCTACTGAACTACAGTGTAACTGGTAACTAACTTTATACTGAAAAACAACTTTATTAAGATTAAATATATGAAAGTAGCCAGAATACACTGAGTACCAGTATACAGTCTGTATGGTTGTTAAAATGTAAGCGCATTATAATTAGTTATAATGTAATAGTAAATTGAATTTGCTGAAAGTAGCAAATTCATAAGCCTTCTGCTGTATTTTCTGCTTTGACAACAAAGAGCTCAATCATGAAACATTGTTTCCCACAATATTTTTGCTTGCAAGTTGGGATTTTACAGTCTGGAAGGGTGGATAAATAAATGATAAAAACTGGCTGGAGAGCAGCTCTATGGAAAAGGCCCTGGGGTCTTGGCAGACAGTGAGTTGCACATGAGCCAGCAGTGTGCCCTGGCAGCAAAGAGAGCTGGCAGCATCCTGGGATGTATCAATAAAAGCATGGCCTGTAGATGGAGGGAAGGGATTATCCCTCTCTATTCAGTACTTGTTAGACCACATCTGCAATACTACGGCCAGTTTCAGGATCCTCCCCATACAAGAAAGACATTGATAAAAAGGAACAAGCCCAGGGGAGGGCCACCAAGCTGGTCAGGATCTGGATCACTTGGCCTGTGAGCTGAGGCTGCAGGACTTGTTCAGCCTGAAGAGATGGGTTTTGGGGCCCTACTGGCAGCTCCCTCGGACCTCATGGGAGGACAACAAGAAGATGGAGCTGGGCTCTTCACATTGTGTGTGTGAGGATGACAAGAAACAACAGGCATAAACTGAAACCAGAAAGGATCAGACTGGATCTAAGGAAAACTGTCTCCTCCATGGAGTCGGTACAGCAGTGGAGCAGGTAACCTACAGAGATTGCACAGGTTCCATCCTTGGGGGTTTTCAAGACTGGACTGGATGAAGTCTTGAGGAGTCTTGCCTGACCTCAGGGCTGGTCTTGCTTGACAGGAGGTTGGAGAAAGTACCTCCCAAAGGTCCCATTCCAGAAAGCTATCCTGAATTATCCTTTGTTAACTGTATTTCGCTAATAAGTGAAGTCTGTTTTGAGAGATATTCTTACAACTTCTCAATCTGTGATGAAACTTATATTAATGTCAAAATATGTTTAAAAGACTTCAATGCTAATGCTTGGTTTGTTTTTTCTTTTTTCTAATCACATAGTTTCTGAGATAAAAATAACTTGCCTTAACAAGAAAAGTACATCTTCCCTTAAAAATGCATTTGATTGGCCAGAAAAAGGACAGCTGAAAGATTTAACATGATGGCCGGCAGCAGTAATCACTCAGCTGGCACTATATACATCTTTATTCCTACGAGGGAAATATCTTGATTAGAATAAGGTAATTCTATTACAGAATTTAAGAAGAGACAGCAAACCAGCAAAGAAATAAAAATTCAATTGTTCACCACAGAAATATAAGGCACAGAGACACTGCTTGTTTTCTCTAAAGCAAATATCAACATCTGAATATTTGTTGAGGAAGTATTAAAATTTGTTTCCACAATTAACACAATCATAAAAGTATCTAGAAAAATATAGCTACAAAAGCATTAAAGTGCATGATATAGATGAATGCAATGTAAAAATAATGGTGTATCCTTGTTATTGGCCTAAAATAATTCAATTAAGATTTTCTCTTTTAGTATTTTGAAGGTCTGAATAGGTGAGACTATATTAAAGAAATGAACAAAATTAAAGGCCTTTGAAGATAACAGCATATCTTGATTTAAGAAGTTTAAGAAGGACAGGGAACTGCTTGAGCAAGTCCAGTGGAGAGCTACGAAGATGATCAGGGGGCTGGAGCATCTCCCTTATGAGGAAAGGCTGAGAGACTCGGGTTTTTTCAGCCTGGAAAAGAGAAGACTGAGGGGGGATTTCATCAATACCTATAAATGTCTAAAAGGTGGGTGTCAGGAGGATGGGACTAAGCTCCTTTCAGTGGTGCCCAATGACGGGACAAGGGGCAATGGGCACAAGTTGGAACACAGGAAGTTCCACCTGAATATGAGGAAACACTTCTTTCCTGTGAGGGTGCCAGAGCAGGGGCACAGGCTGCCCAGGGAGGGTGTGGAGTCTCCTTCCCTGGAGACATTCAAAACCCGCCTGGACGTGTTCCTGTGCCCCCTGCTCTGGGTGTGCCTGCTCAAGCAGGGGGGTTGGACAAGATGATCTCCAGAGGTCCCTTCCAACCCCTACCATTCTGCGTGATTCTGTGATTTAAAAAAGCTCTTCCAAAGCAGTTTAAAAACAGGTCCACACTGATGGCCCGTACTAATGCAGGTGGCATAAGAAAACAGAAGCTGGCTAAATATTTAAGAATTAAATGCACAAGAGGTTCTGTTGGTTCTTAGATACTTCAGATGTACTTGATTATTATGCAAAGTTTTAAAGGAATTTGGTTTAGCCTTCTGGAAAACACCTGCTTTCCTGTTCAGGCATGGGACCTGAACATTTGCATCCTTCTTCAGTGGTATACAGCCTTCCTGACTGCTGGCTCCCCCTCAGAGTATATTCACACTATCTGGCCCCTACCCTTCACGTTTTAAGACTCAAGAACATAATATACAACAGACAATCATGAGGACTTTTAGGGGTCGTCCTGCTTCTGGTGCACTTAGCATGATTTTAAGTGGACTTTCAGAGGAAAGCTGCAGTCCCATGAACTTTTTTTTCCTCCGAAATCTAAAGAAAATGACCACAACACCTTATGATTAATGAGATTTTGGCTTCATGCAGTGATATATGCATTTTAAAGTTTATGTGTTTATATCCACGTGCATACAGTGAATATGGTGTGACTTTTAAAATTTATTTATTCAGAAGAATAACTACAGTAGTGTGTGGTTAATAAGCCACTAAAATTCAAATACCAAAAAGCCATGACATCAGCTATTTTACTGCATTTAGAAAAGAATAAAGAAAACCCAACTAATAAACACTATCAGGAACCTTAACATGAAATATCAGCTTTCAGTATCTGTTGGCATCACAAACCTTTTCTCTAGTAGTGAAATAAAGGACACGGGAATAAAAATATATCTATTCACATCTATTAGTGTTTGGCACACATCCATGCAAATTCTGGCATATTTTCTGTAACTGTTTTTTACCATGAGAGATTGAAGTGCAAATGCTCACCTGATATTTTTATTTAGAAAACAAACACTCAGCTAAAACAAATTTTATAACTGTTGCAACATCAACAGTAAAAGAAAGATTACCTAGCTAGGAATTAGTACTTCATGAGGTCTCACAAAAACACTAAGACAACTGTTCTACTAAAACCAGCTACAATACTTACAAAAAGGAACAATTAATAATTCATTTTGTCCAGTTTATTCTAGGATACTGGCTAGAGATGTTGTATAGCAGCCAGAAAACTAGTAACTGTGCCAACTAACTTGTATTTCTCTCCAGTTTATGTGGAAACTTATACCCTGTAGCCAGTCAGATTAAATTTTTTAATGTGTGCTTTAGGTTCAAAATAGGTTATGTATGGATGACTTTATGAAAACAGAGCATCCAGTGGATACTGCTCATAGAAAGAATTGATTTCTTTGGATCTAGGACATGTTTGTAAAGTCTAGTGGAGCTTTTCTTTTTTTCCTTTTTGATTAGAGCTGCATTTAAATTAAACAAAATGAAAAGAGCTCTACCTAGTATGCCAAGCAGTCGGTCTTTTATGTGCCTTGTTTAATGACAGTGAACCTGTCGCTACTGGATTTTCAAGGTCCTCCACTGTGAGTTCTCACAGACGGGCCTGACCTGCCTTGTCATCACTCCATCACCTCCTATTCTGCAGCTCATCTCACCATGGGGCTGAGCACCAAGTGTTCTCCCCAGCCTGACACCAACAATTAGAGTCTGTGGGAGGAAATACCCTGCCGCTAAGGTCCCTTTTATTGTCTGTGTATTTGTCTTCCTTGTGAATCAAAGGCAACCAGGGAAATTAACACCAAAGGACATCGAATGTGTACTTTATTAAATAGTATCTCTACCAGAAACCTAGAAGAGATGCAGGATACCTCCCCTCCCCCCTCAAAAAAAAAAAAAAAAAAAAAAAAAAAAAAAAGGGACTTGTTCTCTACTAGGTCCATACTGTAGCAATAACACCAGGGAGCTTTCAAAAACTTTACATTGGCCAGAGATCCAATGAGGCTGCTGTTTTTCTGCTTAATACTTTATTTTCTTGTTTGCTTGCTGATCACCAATACATAGACAATAAATGTGCTATCAAATCTGTTCTACTCCATGTCAAAGACTAACACTTTTATTTGTGCTGAATTAGACCTCCCTAACCTACTAGTTACAGAGAGTACTTAGATTTACCCAAAGAGGTTGTGCACTTTTTTCCACAGTATATCTTTAAAGCAAGAGGGAATATTTTGGTAGAATCATGAAAGCTCTTAAAGACCTGTTCACTTGCTATTCTGCTAGGGAATTTTTGCTGCTACCTATGAGTAGTGTCACTTGCCTTTTTGTATCATGTGTTCTGTGTTTTTTAGTTGATCCAAGTTTATACTTAATAACTAAACTGTAGTACTCAATGACTTAAAACCACCTTATTCTATTTTTAAAGCAGCAACTCTTCTAAATGTGTGTTCAATCAAAATACCACAGGGCCGTTGTTTTATGCACAGGAAAAAATTTATTTATTATAATGCTGAATATTATGGACCAATGGTGTTCATATTTATTTAGAGCTAGACTAAACCTTCTGCCCTGTTTATGTGATAGCACATAGTTTCATCACCTCAAGAGAAATAAGCTGTGTTAGTCCCTGACCAGATGTGGATATTCACTCTACCCCTCCTGCTGGCTCTGTTGTAGCAATGTTTCTAAGTCACAAACAGAGTTCACTATTTCCTACAAATATTTGAGGGTAAGTTGGGAAATCATGAAGTAGGTCCACAAAGAGACTTAGGCAATACTTCTAATATTGACTTATAGCCATTTCAACTTTGTTTTAGGAATATTGCTCCAGAAACTGAAGTTAGCCCTGAATTAGGAACCTCACAGTGGATTCATCGACTGAATATTGGTGTCTATGTTAGGAGCCACCTTGACTCTACAGTTAGTGGAGGGTTAACCAATACCATTCATGAACTCTCATGTGCGATTCACATCAGTAAACCAAATGCTGACATATAGCCATGTGAACCAAAGGTTCATAGGTTGATTACTTTTAGACTACAAATGAAGCCAGTATCATTAACTCTGACACAGACGCTATTATTGACAGGTGAGATGAACCCTCCATCCTTCAAATTTCTTTGAGGACAGAATTTCTCTAAATGGACAGAATTTGAGAATAAAAATCACAAGTCAGCAAGGTAAGTAAAGGCAAGGGAATACATAACTTACTCAAAAGAAAATTGAATGCATCTGAAAAAAACAGTGTTTTGAAGCTGGTTGCTGGCCTGCATTCCTGATTTAGGTGCTGACAGTCCCAACCCTAAGTCATCTCTTGGCTTGAGCCATCATTTTCCCTGGCTGTGCTTGATCTTAACTTCTACCTTAAAAGAGTTCTTTTTGAAAGATTTATTTTTTTCACCATTGCCAGAACTGTTAACAATATTGAGACTTCTTAAAAATTAATTTCTCAGAAATGCTGATGCCACAGTACACTGTTCGCAATGCCCTAATTCACACAACTTGAAGCAATAGTGTACACAGTTAGGTACAGCTGATGTTCTGCTCAATACACTGATCATTTATAGATTTTTGCCAAAGGGACTCTGCAATTACAGGTTTTACTGCACTTTCCACTGTAAAAAAAAAAAAACAAAAAACCACCAAAACCAACCACCAAACCAAAACAACCACCAATAAAACCCAAACCAAATCAAAAAACCAAAGCCAAACTGGTTATGAAACTCTAGAGTTATTATTGACAAAAGTAGCAATGTTTTCTGATTACCTTTGGTTTTGCTCTAAATCTAAAATTAGCGTGTGGGTTGGGTTTTTTTTTTTTTAAGTACTCCACCTGAAAGTTTATATTTGATGTAGTCAAAATTTACTGTGTGTTGGAAAATATATAAAATCGAGAAAATATTTAAGGACTAACAACTGCTATAAACTTAATCAATAATGTGTGAACTTCTAAGCTGCCTAAGCAGCTTGATCCATTTAAGGTTCTAAATGTTTGGTTGCCTATAGGAAAAGCATTTGAAAGTATCAAAGTATCTAGAGTCTACAGAAATGAAAGTCTTGTAAAAACAGGTTTTTATTTATGTATATAGAATTTCTGAACCAGAAACACAGAAATAACAGCCTTTCTACTTCCTTGTATTTCTCATTCCAGTCCTAGATCAAACCACATAGCATTAAGCAGGAAAGATGGAACTACAAGAAATTATTACTTCAAATTCTCAAAATGAGAAAAGATGTTTAACTAGACATTTTAGAGTGCATTTTTAATCCAATTTTAGTTTTAATAGAATGCTATCCAATCTCTTTATCTACTGTGTTATTATTATTATCAGTAGTGAAATAAACAACTCCTTTTTGTTCTGTAATATTTTGTAATATATTTCAATCTGTTTGTAATAATAGTAACTGGGAAATGTTAGATTGTTGGTATTTCCAAATAAATATGAAAACTTGTATTTGTTTTGTTCTCTTACAGCAGACATGCAAATATGCCTTTTTTTTTTTTTTTTAAGGCTTTCAGACCTTACTTATGGCTTGTCATTCATGAGTCTTATGCAATGTCATTTATCTGGTGAAGTGCAAGCAGCCATGATCAAACAACTGCTAGCTAAATTGCAAAACATGACACATGAATCAAGATCCAATTGCACTTGAAAAAATTAGCACTAACAAACCCTAGAACAAGTGACTTCATTCAATAGGCCTTTTTTAAATAAACATCTCCCTAATGCATGCTTAATATTTCTAAAAAAAGCAATCATAACCTCGGGAGCTCCTGGGCTGCAAAGGGTTAAGCAAAAGCCAAAAGATTAAAAGGCAACCATGTTTCTATTCACAGTCTAGCTTCTGCTCATGTACGTGGAAATGTCAGCAAACTGACTCCACATGGCATGAAGTTCTACCTAGTATTTGTAATATTAAATATAATGTTGTCCACAAAAAGCATAACACTGAAGTCTGGGCTGGAAGGAGGAAGAGAGGACATATACATATGTACATGTTTTACAGTGTATGTCAAAAATACATTTATTTTCTACCATCATCAACAGTGACATGATAGGTAGTTTGGACACTGAAGAAGTAATCATAGAGCTTTGAGTTTTATTTATGATTTTATAAGCTGTTAGCTACGGCAAACACTTGTTGCAGATCTATTCCTCTAGTATAAAACTGGAGTCATCATATCTCTATGCCCTGAAGGGTTTTTTAAATTACTTTCACATAGCTTTTAATCTGGTATGGTACATAATTGCTAAAGATGTACAAAAACCTATAATGTCATATGGCTGCGTGACAAAGTATTTGAAATTAGCTGCAAATGGTAGGGCCAGTTATAATCTGTTTACATGTTTGGTCATAATTTAAAGAAAGCAGCCAGATATGAACTGCCTCAGAAAAATTAATATCAAATAATACCACCTGCAAAATCTATAAAGAAAATGCTTCTTAAATATGGGTCACAGTTTCTGAATTATTTATGATCTTCAACAGCTAAAATAGCAACATCCTGACCAGACAGCTCCATAGCTTTTACATTACTGATTAGCACTGTTGCTTTTCTCTCAAAACCTTTTTAAAAACTTATTTCTCTCCCTTAGCAAGCAAAAGAAAATAAATAATCCAAACTAAGATAACACAAGAAAATATCACCACCAAAAATCAGACATAAATCAGGATGCCAGGTGGCATTTGGCCATTTTAACATATTTTTCAAGCTACATTTGAAGTACAGTAGCACAATATCAGTTAAAATAAATGATGAAGAAACCAACAGAGATTCTACAGAACTATAATGCTAAGAGTGGAGTGTTCCCTAGAGTTTAACACAGTTCACCCATCTGACAGTGTTCATCAGACAATCACTAATACATTTGACATAACAACACCAAAGTAAATATAGCGTTCAGAGAACAGAAGAGAATAGGAAAATAACCTTTCAATACTCTGGAAGTACTTAGCCAAAATAATAATTTTTATCTCCAGTGAAATACTCCAGGTAACTGAAATTTCCCACCATACTTAAAGACAGACAGTAAAGTCCACATGAAGTCATTAGATTCCACTGACTTGAACAAACCCATTGGCATCCATGTTTGTCAAGTGAGACATGAAATAAATCAAAATAGATTTTAACACCAAGTAACAAGTTAGTATCTAGAGGAAGACTAATGTATAAAAGGCAGCTGCATTTCAACAGGGTACTTTGTAGGATAGTTTCAAACATCTTTATTAGTATCACACAGAAAGCTGGACTGCTTTTCAGAGAGAGAAAATACCCTATTCAGGAAACAATGAATAACCTTTACACAGACATTTGTCAGGTCTGTAACCCTACACATTCAAAACCCCACAGTGGAAGCCCGTCTTTTGTCACTTAGTTAAGTAACACTGTATTCCCCAAAACAAATACAAGGAAATGAGAAAATAAGTAAATATTTACTCACCAGCCTTCTCCTTCTCTGAAATAATTGGCATAGCCTGAAAGAAAAAAAATAAGCAATACCACTATTAAAAAATAAGAATTTAGGGAAACATTATAAAATCTTAAGGTAGATTTTATGAGTGCCCAGAAGGTCTAGAAAGAACTGAGGTCTCACTCCGTTAGCACTCCAGAGAGAACATACAGTTCCCATTTTAGTGGCTTATAAACTATTATGAAACTAATTACTGTTAAAAAAAAAAAAAAAAGGACTAGGAGAGAAGGGAGGAGATGGAGTTAATAAGATATTCCAATGATTGCATTTTGAAATAATCATCCTAGAATACATGCCCACAAAATTCCACTGGGAAATTACTAAATAATTCTGAAGGAGTGAAGACAAAAATCTGTGTGGCTGAAAATGAGACTAAAACGCCAAATCTTTCTTATGCAGTACTCAAGTAGAATTCTGCCATTTACCTCCTATAGTTAGGACTTGGGCTTAAATGTATATTGTTTTATAACACACTAATCTCTTATTTTTAATATCTTTTTTCAGAGACAGGTAATAGAAGTGTTTTCTTATCGGCTGTAATTGTTTTTGGACTTGGAAAATTGTTTTTTGCAAAGGATGTAAAAGTCTTTCATATTATGCTTTTTTTTTTTCCCCAGACTACTGCAGAAGAACTGTCTCAGTGTATTTTTCCTAAAATAAGTAGGTTATAAATTGAATGTATAGTAAAATGGAATTTATATGGCACACGTATAAACAGAATTAAAGAATGTGCAGATATGATAAAGGTAATAAAGGCTGGATGAGAAATTGGATTGGGTATACAATGTATGCAGAACTGCCATGCGAGTTAAGGTATCAATTTTACATCCCTTTCACTCATGTCAGTCTGGCCTTTGTTCAGCAGATTTTCCTGCTGCAGATTTCACAGAGAAATAAAGGGGGGAGTGATGGACAGAAATCACAAGACATCCAGTTTTAGACTTTCTCCAGGGTTCCTGAAATAGGCTTTGAAAATTTCACTTCAGGATTTGAATTGTCCTGCTATATAAAATAGTATTTTATAGCATTTTCTGGATAATATTTTGTACAAAATTTCAAATAGAACATGTCTTAGAAAATATATATTAATAAACACCTTACAGATTGGTAATAGCCATAAGAACCCTTATGTGATTCTTTGTTTCACCTGTGCTTTGCCTAGTTTAATATCTGTTGCTTGAGTTTGACATTCAAAAATATTGTACCACCTGACTAATATTATTCAAAACAACAGCAGTTGTTCCTTGCTTGAGAAGCATTTCCCTTGCTTTGTACAAACACGTATTTGTTCAGAAGCAGCACTATTTTGCTCCAGGAATCTGGTGAAGTCATTAACCTCCATAGACCAAAAAAAGTTAACATGCCAAAGAAACAATAAAAATCACAGAATGAATCAAGGTATCAGCTGCAAAGAAAGAAAAAGGATATAATGTACAAATTTTTAAAAAATAATTGGTAGACTTTTGAAAACCACTATATAATTTTCTTCTATTTCCAAGACCTAAGGGGTTACACTGGTTAAGAAAAATAAGAAAATAAAGAAAATCCATGGTTCACTATAATAATTTGTCCAAGAAGGAAATTTGTAATGAGAGAAAATTGTAAAGAGGAGAAGGTAAGAAACAAACAAATAAAAGGAAAAAAACAAAGAGAAGAAGAAAAAAGAATGAGGGAACATTAGTGTAAATTGAATGGAGGGGTCATGACAAAAATGAAAGATGGGGACAAATTACTGTCATATTTTAATTTTGAACTTTGTTAACCATAAAACAAAGAAGGTGTAATGGTGTCCTTTAAGTTAAACTTAGAAGACAACACTGAGATGACTGGAGAGTGTCAGCAGAGAATTCATAAGCTGTCATGGAAAAGAGACAAAGCGTATTGCCATCAAACTTTTATAAGGTCTAAAATGCAAGGCCAAGATGAACAACTGTGATTCAGTGGACTGGGAGGAGGCAGTTACAGGATAAGTACAGAAGATAATTTCTCTGGTGGCTTTGTGAGAGATTTAAATGGCTTTTAAGGATGTTGTCTGTAACTGCAGTACAAATCACTAGTAATGACTTTGGCCTGAATGAACATTTCTGAATCAGCTCCCATTATCATTCATATATCAGAATACAGATTTTTTTTTTAATATGCTCATATCAGATTTTAAAACATAGTAAAACTTGCCATTTGTAATTTCAAGTTCTTTCCTGGAAATATACAGTATATCTAATTCTTGATCACTAAAACATATTGATTTATAACCAAACATAAATGTTAGTAAATTTGTTAGATGCTAGTCCTAAAGGTTTTTAGAGTTGTTCAACTGATTTAGCCCAGGTAAAAAGTTGTAGATGGAAATACAAAAAACTGGCTGAGGTGGATTGAGGACTGGCTGAACAACAGAGCTCAGGTGATCAACGAGGCAGAGTCTGGCTGGAGGCCTGTCACTAGTGGTGTTCCCCAGGGCTCTGCGCTGGGTCCAGTCCTGTTCAACATTAATCAGTGACCTAGACATAGAGAATAGAGTGTACCCTCACTTTTTTTTGCTGATGTTTTGTTGATGATACCAAGCTGGGAGGAGAGGCTGATACACCACAAAGCTCTGCTGCCATCCAATGAGACCTGGACAGGCTGGAGAGCTGGGCCAAGGGAAACCTGATGAAATTCAACAAGAGCAAGGGCAAGGTCCTGCACCTGGGGAGGAACAACCCCATGCACCAGTACAGGCTGGGGGCTGAACTACTGAAAAGCCGCTCTGTTGAGAAGGACCTGGGAGTGCTGGTGGACAGCAAGCTGACCCTGAGCCAGCAATGTCCCCTTGTGGCCAAGAAGGCCAAGGGTATCCTAGGGTGCATTAAAAGGAGTGTGGCCAGCAGGTTGAGAGAGGTTATCCTCACCCTCTACTCTGCCCTGGTGAGACCACATCTGGAGTACTGTGTCCAGTTTTGGGCCCCCAGTTTACGAAGGACGCGGAACTGCTTGAGCAAGTCCAGCGGAGAGCTACGAAGATGATCAGGGGACTGGAGCATCTTGCTTATGAGGAAAGGCTGAGAGACTCGGGTTTTTTCAGCCTGGAAAAGAGAAGACTGAGGGGGGTTTTCATCAATACCTATAAATATCTGAAAGGCAAGTGTCAAGTGGATGGGGCCAGACTCTTTTCAGTGGTGCCCAATGACAGGTCACAAGGGGTAATGGGCACAAGTTGCACAGGCACAGGAAGTTCCACCTGAATATGAGGAAACACTTCTTTCCTGTTCAGGTGCCAGAGCAGTGGCACAGGCTGCCCAGGGAGGCTGTGGAGTCTCCTTCCCTGGAGACATCCAAAACAACCTGCCTGGATGTGTTCCTGTGCCCCCTGCTCTGGGTGTGCCTGCTCAAGCAGGGGGGTTGGACAGGATGATCTCCAGAGGTCCCTTCCAACCCCTACCATTCTGTATGATTCTGTTTGTGAAAACTCCTCGGGCCAGATGTATAAGTCACAAAATTATTACTTTTGTTAATTAGGAAGAAGGAGGACTATAAGTTCCAGACAATTTAAAGGTAGAGTGAGGTTTGCAGATAAAAGTACTTCCTATGTTCCTGCAGCTGTCCATTAAGATCGATGCTAGAGAGACTAATGTGGATTATACAATCTACCAAAAGCAAGAATTATAAAATCGAGTCAGGTACATGGAAAAATGCTACTGGAGTATTCAGATAAAGTAATACATTCAAAATCATAACACCACAAATTATATAACTTTTCCTAGGGAAATTAGGGGAAGGATTCATACAGTGGCGACTACCTGTCACCGTCATTTGTCCCTACTCCAGGTCCTCCATAGTGCATTATGTAAATGCAGAGGTTTCTTTTTATTGCCTCATTTTTCTTCCTGATATCAGACTTAGCCCACTTTTTCAGCAAAATATCTTTCCATTTTCTTCACGTGCTTTTAAAATTAGAACTAATTTTCTCTGATTTGGTCTTATTGATTAACTGCACAAGAAAAATTATAGTATTTTCCAAGAACCAAATATTTTCTCAAATTCATGTGAATCCATGGGAAAAAAAGAGTTATCTCTAAAAAAGCCATTACAGTAGCATCAAATTAATGAAAGTAAAATAATTTCTTTAGAATAGAATAGGAACCATGTTTTTACAAAAGAATATCAATGTTCTTTTCACTGCAAAGACTGGAAACAATATAAATGTTTGACTCAGTACATGGTGCTGTGGCATACTTATAAATTCTGAGTCCATTATAGCAGTTATGAAGATGTTTTCCTAAAATAATATATATAAACAGCAAGTCTTACTCATTAATTCTTTACAATTTAAGGAGAACTCACATATATCTATCTCATATTTTTAGTCAAAGGTTTAGATTTGCTTAATTTACAGAACTGTAAATCTTTCTATGCTATTGAAATAGATAGTAAATGTTAAGTCCCTGATTGAAAAAACAAACCAAACAAGAAACACCACAAAAACCTACCCTCTTTATCCACAAAGTACAAAGACATTCTGGATGATCCTTTCAAATATGTCTGTTTTCTAAACAGTGTAATTCTGCTGAATCAAAATGTAAAATGAGCTAAAAATTCTGCCAGAATGTTCTATTGCTGCTTAAAAGCCAAGAAAAAGAATCCTAAAAGAACATACTATTTCTTGAAAATTTAAAATAAACCAAACCATGAGTGAATCTTGTTCAACCAGATCTTAGACAGTCTGACTATTGGTTTAGTTCTTTGTTAATACAGCTACACATACTGCTTACACGCTGCCCAGTGGGAAAACATGATTGTTACTTATGAGAAATGCTCTCATCTCCAGTACAGTCTTGAATTCACCGGAGACTTTCTTCCAACGAGTTCCATATGTTCCAAATGAATTGCATTCCCAGGAAGTGATTTAACATTTCTGGCAATGGAGCAATTAAACTGGATTTTCCTGCTTGACCAGATGGGTTCACTGTAACTTCACATTATTTCTCACTCTCCTCACAGAGCTAAAAAAATCAGACCAACAACTTCCACATGATCATGTCACATGTGTTTTTAAAAAAAGCAGACACACACCCTTCTTACACCCCTTCACAGGTTTCAACAAACAGCCCCTAAAGCCAGGCTCCTCTCTATATTTTTTATTAGTATGTACTCTTAGGAGCATCAAGAAAGAAAAGAAGAAAGAAAAAAAAAGAGTAAATCGCTATCAGACCATTGCTGAAATACACTCAGGATCTCGTTTTAAATTAGAGAATGTGATTTTAACCTATGAAAATCTTACTTGAAGTGTCATATTGAAAATTTTTGTATGCATCCTTGCTGTATTAAAACTGGTTCCCTGTATATATATTATGTCTCCAAATATGACTGTAAAGTGCATGTAAACAATGATATTGGACATTTTCCTTTAAAGCTGAAGTTGCCTTGCACAAAGAGAAATGATTACCAGTAATATTGGGATAAATAACCACTTCCTTTGGATTTCATTAAAAGTTAGGTGGAAAAGCTGTCTTCCAGCGAGAAAGAAAATGGTGGAAAAGACTGGTAAATCAAAACTTAAAATAAAATTCTTGTACAAAGGAAAAGTTTTGTTTGACCAAAGTCCAAATATCAATTTTTTTCTGAGCTTTTAAGAATATTTTAACAGGAAATAGAAGTAAATGTGTAAAAAAAGCCCATAATTTCAAACAGCAACCATTCATTTTGGCCATGTGCAGTTCTTTGCTATGAAAAGAGGAAAAAAAGAATCCCTCCACACTCCCCAAATTAGCTTCCTTCCATTACAGAGTCAAAATTAACATATTTAATCTCTGATCTGGGCTAAAAAATTAGTACTCTATCTTTCCAGATTAGAAGTGGTATAGTTAGTCAATGTGTCCAGGTGGTGAAAGGGGAAGGCATTATCTGCAAATCAGACAGGGTGCGTTTGGGAGCAGTGGTGACAGTATGCTGAGCTGCAAGACTGCCATTGCAAAAAGCTGAGGCACATGCAGTCTGACCTCAACACAGCTGGCTCTCCCTTAATGGTAATGCAAATAATTTTTTTTTTTTTAAAACTGATTCCAAACCTGCAAAGCCATTACGAATAAAATTAAACTAGCTATCTTTTTGTTTCCTTGCACTCACAGAACATGAACAGCAATATCATGACTGACTTGTCTGCAAAGCATGACAATAAATGGCAAAGTTTCGTATAATCCAGCAAAGTTACTGTAGAGGAGCACGTAACATACAATTTCTGAAATAAGGATCTAGTGACATCTATTTATTTTTGTAGTGCTTGATAGACTCACTCCGATGGGTTTATATTTCAATTTTGCAAACCAGTTATAGCATTTTTGTGTTACAGCCATTAAATCCCCTTTTTTTGGGGGTGGTTTGTTTTTTTTTTTTTTTTTTTTAATTACAGAAGATAAAGTGCATTTGGCATTATGTGAATCACATTTTCAATGCTGCTATCTGACCATGATGGACACTCTACAAAGCCCTTCCATCACAGAAGTCTGTTAGCTATCCAGCCTTTTTTCAGGTATGTATTTGAATAGACATATGCTGGGATATTTCCTTGCTAATGGTCTGATACATCTTGATTTGCAAGCATTTCTCCACAATTTTGCCTGTGGAGTTAATATCTTCTACTGTCCAGCATGAAAACAAAACTCAAGGGCAAACATTAGTGTACTGGGATTTGGCTACAAAGGTAAAATCCAGCCTTCATAGTGTTTGTGAACAGGTAACTGTTGGTGAGCTCAAGCTGTTATAAATTCCTCCATCCTATTTGTGGAAATGTTTTTATGGTAATCACCTTTTATTGCTGCCATTAAAAATCATGTTCTAAATTCTCACCTTAGCAGATGCTTCTTTTATGCAAAACAGTTTTAGTAAGAATTGTGTTTTTCATGGAAATTATTTGCTTTGAGACCAAATCCATATTGTTATTCTAAAAAACTGGAAGCTTTACATCACATTAGAAGCAAAAAACAGGCCAGCCTCCAAAGCTTGCAAACATAAAAATGAATGTTATATTTAGTTTTTAAGTAGGATCATTGACTTTAAGACCAGAAAAGACTATGTAGATCAAAAGATATCTCTGTCATCTTCTTTCTACACAAATGATCAAAACACACAAAAATCTAAAATCTTCTAAAGAAGGGTGATCTACTGAGCTTCTGATGAGAAAGGAGGTAATATCAACACAATATACAATTACCAAGGAAGGACTAATGAACCGAATGACAGAGAACTCTCAATTCCACTAAACAGGGGCAACCTTGTACCTGAAAACTGAGGTCAACAATGCTCAGACAGAAAAACAACTTTTAAGCATTACATAATTTCTCAAACAGTGTACGTTCTGTATCATCTGGAGTTCTTAACTAGACATTTTATTTTATTTAGAAGGTATGCTCTAGTTTTCTTAATTTGGATAAGTAGTAGTTAAATTTAACTGGGTTATTTTACAGAAGAAAAACATCCACGATCATTCAGATGGTTTGAAATTAGGGAAATACTGCAGTTTGTAACTGGGAATTTCCTCAGTTATATCCCCATTACAACAAAATAATAAATTCATCTCTTTACCAGAAAATTCTGACTTTTTAAAACCAAAGCCTGTAGTGTAAATGAATCAGACTAAGAGAACAGACATATAGAAAACCCCTTTTTGAAAAACTAATTAATTTAAAGCACAGTAATCTTTTGGTATTAGCATTGAACACAAATCATAGCAATAATGTAGGAGAAATCCCAAGAATGAATCATTCATCATTCAGAATTACTTACAAAACATTATTTTATTAAACTTGTAAGTTTTTAAAGTAAAATTTCAGTTCTCTGCAATTTTTACAATTTTGATTTTTTTTTTTCAACATAAAGAAAGAGAAAAAACAAAACCATCACCTTTTAGGACATACCAGCTTTAGAAGGGTAATTTAGCAAGGTCTTTCTTCTTTGTGGTCTTTCATTTTACTAAAGATTGCAACTACTAGAAGTAGAGCCGAAGGCAATTAAAATCCGTCCAACAATAAAGCTGCATCAATTAACTCAAATTTAAAAAGGAATTAATGTCACATTCAGAGGTCTCTGACTAAATGTATGAGACCACTAGGAGTTTAGTTCTAGTGGAAGTACAAAGCTGTGTGCTTGCCTGCATATGTTCTCCTCCAGTCAGTTGCTTGCCTCTCTCCAACTACTTTGTTTTCTGACTGGATATTTCTGTTTGCTTGAGCCTCTTTATGCCACTGAGGTCATGCAGAGAGACCCTTCTAGTTAGTGCTGGATGGTTGGCAGTTCTCCTTCCACGAGGCACTTGCCAAGAGCCTGCACTTCGGGTGGTCTGGTAACTTCCTGCATCTTTGTCATTCAGCTGGCATAGTGTGACTCTTGCTGGATTGGAAGTGCAAAACAAAGATGCGGGATAACTTTCTTGTTCTCTGTTTGGTGTTATTATAGACTTTCCATAGATCAGGGTAAGCTCTCAATGCTCTGAAATCTGTCAGGACCACATAACAGCTGGTTTATATGACAGATAAGACAACAGCCTGTCTGCGGCTTGTCCAGACAATTAAGTAGAATTTGGCCATAATATAGAATTAAGTTCCTTTCTCTTTAGGGATGCTAAAGTCTTCAGAGCAGCAGCTGCAAGCTCCTAAATACCCTGAGAGTTACCATCATGCATTTTGTGAAACATAAATATGATTTTTTTTTTTAATTAGCAATTGTTAGACCTTAGCTTATTTGCATATCAGGACTTAACTTGGAATAAAAACAGAAGTGTAAAATAAACTTGGTTTGGATACCTCCCAGCAGTTCCTCGGATAAGGAACTGTATTTCCACTTGAACTGTTCTTTAATTACTGCAGTGGACATACAGTACTTGAAAAAGAGGTCAATTGAATTTTAGTTTAATGTTAAGGAACATTTATATAGCTTTTGGTAATACAAAACCTGTGTTTCCTCCAGTTCCACCAAACATATGTATCTTTTCCCTAAAGAAGACACAGCTTTAATGTTAACACCAAAGCTGAGATGTGACACAGTACCTCTAGAACTGGAGCAGCCCCAAGAGTGCTCATGCTTTTCATCAATCACCAGAGGTTCTATTAGGGTTCATTTACACATAGAGAGCTTTTTCCCAAGCTCAGAAGTAATTTGTTTAGCTAATGTTTATCTTATAAAACCTTTTACAATAACAAACACATCAATAAACCCTGAAACATTGGCAAAGCTGAACTACTTGGGAACCAGAGGGCACCTAGCTCTATAAGGCAGCAGTAAAAGATAATTAAAGTCTCATGTTTCCCATTTGTTTCAACATCATGTAATGTCTACAAATGTGATTTTTCCTTAAAGCCCTTAAATCTGGGGAATGCTTCTACATGGTTGACAGGAATCCCAGGTGATTTCAGTCTTTTAAAATCTTTTTATATATAAAACTTACAACCTTAGAGTAAGTCCATGTTTCACGTAAATAAAAAATTCCTTCAGTCATGTGATTATAGAAAGTAAAATTTGTTACATGATGACTCTAAGTTACCAAATAACTTTGAGCACTTACTTGCAGAGTAAAGGTGAGATTAAAACCAACAAAATCATACCACTCTTGTCTTTCTCTAGCCATGTCAAAGAAAACAAAGGAGCCCTTTGCTCTTCATCCCAGGAAAAGCAAGTCACTCTTACTAATTTTGAAGGGTGCAGAAATGAAGATCAGGAAGTCCATCTCATTGCTGCAAGTGCCAGAGTCTATCATAATGTGGAAGCTGCATGTTCATGAGGTAATTGACAAAAGGTTTGCAATGCAAATCATCAGATATGTAAATGAGCAATCTGATTCTAATGATCTTTCTCTGTGAGGTTAGCCCAAATCCAATGGTTGACCGCTATCTACATTTTTGAATTCCACTAATGTTAATCTCCTGGATTCAGATCTCAAGAGGTTAGCAGCAATAAAATTATATTTTAATAAGATTTGAGATTCTTGAATGTTATATCTGAAGGACTGGTATTTATGCTGGTCGAGGAAGACCTCACTATGTTCAGCTTTATGTTCTGAACAAGCAAATCAGGTGTAGAGCATTGCAGCAACTTAGTGACACCTACTGGGAGGGCAGCAGCTATTGACAGCTACTTACACTCTCATCCTGTGAGGTTGCTCTCTTCGAACCCCAGCTGGCTACCCTTCCCATTGTTAGCAGCAGCAGGCTGCTACAACTGTTTAGAGTTGTCTTTCTCAAAATATAAAAGCAAACCCCAAGAAACTAATTTTGAAAACATAATATGTGTGTTTTGGCTGAAATCTTTATACTCACAGTCTTGTGAATTCAGTCACTGTGATATTACATCTGTTGGATCAGGTGAGAAAGGATCAAAAGCGTATCCCCAGGGATGCTTTTGATCTTGATCTTTGTCCAAGCATAAAAGAATAAATGACTACAAAAGCTATATCTCTTCTATTATCATGAAACCCTTACTTTCTGCAGAGCATTGTAGGTCTTTGCTCAGGAAGCTGAAAAGTCACATAATAGTGATGCTAATCATGAGACGATGGAGAGAAGAGGGAGTTAGCATGCCTAATAGAATCAGCGGTAGGTTTGGAAGAGTCAGTGGAGCTTTTTATTGTTGAAAAAAGTGCATCTAACTTTGGAAGGTAGCGGGGGTGATCATAGGGGAGTAAGCGCCAAATTTCAGTAAGTTATCACCAAGGTAGCTAGATGTGATAATTACCATATTTATTATTGGTTTACTAAAATATAAAGTAAAATGGATTAATATAAATCACCCTATTTGCTTTCACAAGGAGAAGACAAATGGCATGGAGCATAAGCTGTTTGCTTATTTGACCATATTCTTGGACTCTCAGTTTGTTCATGCTCCAACATATGCATGTAGTGAGTGTGAGCTTAGAAATCACCAATCGCCACTACTGTGGCCTTATGAAATCAGTCTTTCTCTAGATAATCCAAGAGAAAGAGAGCTGAAATGAAATGAGTGCCCTCTGCATAGGTAGTGTGCTAACCTTTAAGCACTTGTCAAGGTTGTGGGTGACAAAGGCAATAAAACTAAAAGATGTCTTTTGGGTGAAAAAGTAAGAAAACTTGTTTTTCAGATCATTCAAGAACTTCTGATTTTTTAAGATAATTGAAAAAAAAAGTAGGAAAGAGATTGCTTATATGAAAACAACTATTTTTTTTTCCAAAAGACAGAAAAAAGAAACAGAAATATGTAACAAGTAAAAAAAAATACATTTCTTTGTCACTGGGAAAAGAAACAGGAGCTTTATCTCCTAAAAGGGTCTAAGGAAATGATGCAAAGTAGGTTTTTAAATCCAAATATAACAATGAAAGGTCTAAAAAATACCCCAAGCCCTTGAAAAACCTCTTCAGAAAACAAAACATTCATCTGCACAGCTGTTTTGTGCTAAAATGCTTGTAACCAAATCCCCACTTTTTGTTTGAGAAAAAAAAAACCCAACTATAATAATTTCTGCTTTAATATCTATACTCTGGTCAAAGTGAGTATCAAATTTGCTTTGCTCCTGCAATCAAAAGCTTGGTTCCTCTGGTACAGTTAATAAACCAGAGAAATATATATTTCCTCTGCCATACAGTGTCCTCAGCTGGAAGTATTACCAGTAAGAACACTACTCCAGGTCTGTGATATGACCAATTCCTATTACATTTCTTTAGGGTCTTGCAACACCTTGCTTAACTCAGCAATGCATGTGCTAACATTTCATAGTACATGGACAGAATCCGGCACAGACACCACACATGCTACACGTCTTCGATCTCTGTGCAGCAATCCCATTTTATTTCCAGACACTATCTGTCAGGTTAGGGTTTTTAATGTCATACAAATCCAGAAAAAAACAGAAGCATCCAATCATCTGGGAAGCTTTGTTCATGCTGCCAACATATTTTAAAAGCCCGGGAGGTAGGATGGGTGTTTTGCAATTGGCTGCACGGGACTCTGGGTTCCGTTCACCACCTTAAAGGCTCAGCCATAAATGCTGCAGATTAAAGTTAGGATGAACTTACTGCATGGTGAAGATGACAGGCTAGTTCTTACTTTTCTTGGAGCAAGGCCACTGGGGATAGTCATGGCCTGATATTAGAGCAGGAACACTAGTTACACAATCTTCGTGCCAGTTACAATTATTACAAACACTTCATTTTTCCCATATTTAAAATGTAAATAATAATAATGCTTTACCATTAAATGGGACATTGGGGGCTTTCAAGTGCCTAGAAAAAAAATTCTGCAAAGTATTCTGATTGTTCTGTGATAGACTTTTCTATGCATTATGTCTAAAAATATTCTATATTACAAGATTAATGATTAATGAATCAATTAATATTAACTTTTGAATATATACACAATTTTTGCCTAACATTGCTGCTTTTTTTTACTGTAAATCATCTAGCATGCTATGTATTTCTGTAGTTTGCATTCTGATATCAAAATATTTTCCAGTAAGTAGTTCCATATTTTAGTCCATTTGTTTCTATCATTTTGAATGTTAGAATTAAGGTGGCTCCTTACATCATAAAAATAACGCTGCATGTTTTATCTTAATTAACAGGTGTAATAGTTTTCTATTCAAACAATAGCTAACAATAACTGGTGAAGGATATACTCTGTCTGAAAAACCTTTATTTTATAAACTCCTTTTATGAGACGCTTAAAAGCTGGAGATATTCAATACTGCCATTCATTTATCTAACATAAGTTCCAAACATTATTATATTCCATAGATGATATATTTGTAATTAGTGGAAAAAAGAAATCGTTACTGATACAGAGCACGATTCTGCTAAAGTCAGTAGGAACTCTGCCAATTACTTCACTAAGTGAAGGCTCAAGTGGATGCTGCCTGACTCATAATCTTCCTGTCTATGCTGTGGCCATTTTCTTGTTAAAGACGCAATTCTGTGTGCACATATATGGATATGTAACAGATAACAAAATCTACTATTAAAAGCCAGGATTTATATCAAACCTTTTATTAATTGCTACCTATACTTTGAAGACAGCCCTTTTAAGATCCTTCCTTTTCTAGAAATTCTAAAATTATTCTTCTTTCAGGATAACTTTATTTATTTATTTTGTTCTGAATTTTATTTTTGGTTTCTGCAGGCACTAACCAAAGAAGTATCTCATCGACGTCTGTGTTCCCACGCTATTCCCATGAAAAGCTCACTCAGGCTTGCAGACAGATGCACTGCAGATCCTGAGAGCAGTAAGTGGGTCTAATTCTGTGAAGTGCTGGGCATTTTCTGTATTTCCCCAGGATCAAGCCCTAATAGTACCGTTTCTTTCTGAATTGTTCCAACTTTCCCAAACTTTGTGTGGCATGTTACAAAAATGTAGTTCACAGTTTCTAAACTTTCAAAACTTTCCAGAGGGAAACAGCACACAAGAGTCCAAGTATACTCTTGGCTTTCATACCAATACCAGTCCCCTGAGGAGAGTTTGAATTATTCCATGTTTTAGTTAAGAGGGACTATTACAAGTATGAAACATTTTCTGAAAAAACACTTTTGACTGAATCTTATGTTCTCACTCAACTCTCCTAGAACCAATATTTCACAAGCATTTTAAAATATTCCTGACCATTAGTGATGGTGCAAAGAACTCTAGAAAGCCATAAATCCCATTTCACCACATGAAAAAAGCAGGTGTTTTCTTGAAAGCCGAAAGTCTGCAGACTAGCAGAGAAGACTTCTGACAAAATAACTGTATTTCATATGAGAAAAATTTTGTGAAAAGAATTATATAAGTAGGATAAATATAAAACTTTAAATCTACCCACATTAGTCCCTAGTTTTATATGTAAATTTAAATTACCGAGTTGCCACAGGAAGTGTAGATGTTTTCTTTTTTTAAAAGGATTTCTTTCTTGTGTCTTGGCAGCAAAGTAAGCAGAAATGGCTTAGTGAAAATAAAATACCCAACGAACAAACAAAACAACACTGTACCAATCCTTCTACCAGTGTCTGTTTTTCATTGGAAAGAATAGAGGAATGCATTATCCTTGACCACCCATGTACTTTAGACCTTCCAAACTCAACGTCTGCATGCTGAACTCGATGAGGAAGGAATAGTGTGCGTATGAAGCAAGTTGCAAAAACTTGTTATGTCTCTCAAAAGAGAAATGTAGAATGAAAGTTCTATTCTGTATTCGCCTGTGTTTTGATTTCAGAATAAATGTGGTGATAGCAGTGGAGGATACTCATCACCTTGCAGCTGCTGAAAGAAAAAACCTCTAGTATTTAGTACCAGAGAGAGTGAGAGAAAGAAATAAGCCAACCTACAGATAAATCAGATCAAGACTTTTCAGTCTGCCTTTTTATGCTTATTTGGCCATTATTTTGCCTTCTAGGCTAGTCAAAATCTCGACCATTCTAATTCACTTTTCATAGGCAAATGCTGCTCCCTGACACCTGGACTTAGCATGATTGAGAAACAGAGGAACAGCCAGAAGTGAGGACCCGACAGGCTAGGGACTATTTAGAGAAGCTGGATGTATTCCAACATGTGAGGCTAAATGAAGTCTACCCAAGCTTGCTGAAAGAGATGGCTGATGTAATTGCAGGGCCAACTAACGTCTGTGAAAAATTGTGACAACTGTGGGGTACACCTAATGCCTGGAGAAAGATACCTGTCTTCAAAAGAGGCAATGATCTTGAAGCTTGTCAGGTCACTTCAGTTCAGGGAAAGATCATGGCGGACACCTTGGAATCCATTTCCAAAGACATGAGTGACAGGAAGGCAATCAGGAGCGATCAATATCAATTTACTAAGAGCAAATCATCCTTGACCAACCTGACTTGCCTTCCAAGATGTAATCACTGCCTACATGGACAAGAGAACAGTGAATATGATATACCTTAACTTTAGTAAGATTTTATACACTGTGTCCCAAAGAAGTCTCATTTGGAAGCTGACAAAGTATGAGCTGGAAGAGCAGACAGTGAGATAGGTTGAAAACTGGCTGGGCTGACATAATTAAAAACTGTCAAACCATTAAAACTGACATCTTCATCTATGGTATCTGGTTCAAAACCAGCTTATCTCTTAGAGATTTTAGAATGAGGACAGAACTAATTTGTTCTGATGCCTAATGGCATCTGGATGCATCTTTTAGATACAGGACAAAATGGTTGAGACCATAATGCCAAACATTGCTGAACACAGAAGAGCAGCTCCACGCTAAGTCCGAGGAAAAGATGAAATTCTGTGAAAACTAGAATCAGTGGGATATCAGGGAGTCCCCAAAATAACAAAGGATTGGGATGCTGACACACAGGGAACTTGTGGAAGCTGAAATAGCTGCTACAATGATTACTGAGCTTGTTTTATGGAACTACAAAGTATAAGAATTTCTTGTGAAGACATTGAAGAAAAGCATAAGTTTAAACTTGAAATCCAAGCAGGAAAAAGATGTTGGCTTAAAGCATAACCTCACAGATACTTCAGATGCATGGCAGATTGTCTTGATTGTTTCCATGGACATCAAGAAAACATATAATGGCAGCAGAAGGAAATGGTGTTGCCGTAAGAACAAGAAATTTTCATGGGTTTCCAAGTGGTCTGAGTAAACTCCATCTGTGCTTGTGAGAATGTGATAGCATTTACAAGTGTACCTGCTCTACTCAGCACTTGTCAGGCCACACCCGGAGTACTGTGTCCAGTTCTGGTCCCTGCTATACAAAAAGGATGTGGACAAGCTGGAAGGGGTCCAGAGAAGGGCCACCAAGATGATCAAAGGACTGGGAAGCCTGCCATACGAGGGTAGGCTGGGAGAACTGGGTTTGTTCAGCCTTGAGAAAAGGACGCTCAGAGGGGATCTCATCCCCATGTACCAGTACTTGAGGGGTAGCTACAAAGAAGACGGAGACTCCCTTTTTACAGCAAGTCACATGGAGAGGACAAGGGGGAATGGACACAAGTTGCTCTTGGGGAGATTCTGACTGGGCACGAGAGGGAAATTTTTCACAGTGAGGACAGTCACCATTGGAATAATCTCCCCAGGGAAGGGGTTGCCTCGGCCACATTGGACACCTTTAAGAGTCGTCTGGACAGGGTGCTGGGCCACCTTGTCCAGACTGCGCTTTTCCCAGAAAGGTTGGACTAGATGATCCCTGAAGTCCCTTCCAGCCTGGGATTCTGTGGTTCTGTGATAGCTTCAAAGCTACATTTGAACAGGACTAAATAATGCAAACTTTCAGCTTAATAAACACCATATATATGTATATATATAATATATAATATATTTTGGCACTGGCTTTACTGATTGGTACATGTCTTATGAAACCTGAATATTCCTAACTGACTCACAGCAACCCAGTGCAGTCCTGAAATACTGGCACTAGACACAACCATTTATCTAGGTGTAGAGAAAAACAAAACTTGTTTGTGTATACATAGGAACAAGCCTGGCATATGAAAAAAACCACTGCAGCAAGTTTCCTGATTTTTTTTTTCTCCTATGCTGAAAATTCCACAAATAAGTTGTTAGGAAGGTGAGGCTAAGGAAAATATGTAGCAAGAGATTACTTTAGTACTTCATTATGATAAAGTGCACTTGCAGATAGCCTCTATTTTCAAGAACTCTGTTCTCTGATATGAAACTGTATAAAAGCTGGTGCAGCTATGGATTTCTGGCTGCCATTGAAAAGCTCAAAGTTCTGATAGCAGTTAAATTCTGTTAAGACCATCGCTAATACAAAGTACTGAAAATTATTACTCGCTGTTATTCCTATTTCTTTTGCAAGTTGTTTAACATACTTAAGTATTCTAGGAGCTAAAGAATTTAATAATGTAGTTATCTCTTCTCCTAGGTTTTCTTTTTTTTGGTCTTGCCCTTTATTTTTTTTAATAAGACAGCTCAAAATTGCCATCTGAGTATTTTCAGTTTTTATGTCCCTGGATCCAATATCACAGAAATTGCCTAGTCTGATCTCTGTGTCTTATAGGCAATTATATATCATCCAGTTCAAATAAGTAAACTTCAGGACACTAAAATGTTCAAGAGATATTCAGGCTATAGGTCATAAGTATTCAGCAGTAAATTAATTTAGTAAAATAAATAATAGAAAAAGGCATATTTTGTTTAGGACATTAGGATGAAGGGGAAAAAAAATTAATATTTCTGTCAGCTGTGTCCTCTTGAAGATTGATTTAGTACTGAAAGCCCATGCTAAACAGGAGAGAAGAGTCTCCATAGCATCACTGGTCCTCTCTGCTCTATATCCTATCTCCATTTGTGATGAATACTTCAGAGGAAAACATAGCTGATCCTTTTTCCTCTGAATATCCCTGACCAGCCAGGAATAATCATCCTGTTCTGATGCCTAGAGGTGATGAAATCAAGTGTGAAGTTTTATTTTAGTTCTTATTTTGCTGAAAAACTAAAGCAAGAATGTTGCAGGCAGACTGATTCAGGACAAATGTTGATCTTCCCATAATCTAGGAAAAGAATGATTGTGCATGGGAACTATTGGAACAAGAGAGACCTCATCAACCATGATACACCTTTCCAAAGACAAGCAGGAAGGATGGATCCAACCGTGTTACATAGGCATTAACCTAATTTGTTTTAAAGACTTCAAATAGTTCCAATCTACGACTTTTCTAATAAGCTGTATCAACAGTTGACTACCCTTTTGCTATGAAAGTGAATGTTATTGCAAGGTTGAACTTTAATTGCATTCTGTAGCAAATGAATCTTCTCACACGTTTGCTGGCAAGACTTAAAAGCCGTCCACTCTTGGATATCTTTTCCACATTCCTACATACAGTTATCAAACCACTCATTATCCTTTGGGCTGATTCCTCAGTGCTTGCCAGGAACTGAAGATATGAAATGCTATAAAAGTATTCACTTCTCCTGGAGTGACAAAATTAACCCCAATTCCATGTGTGAGTATTTATTTGAATTACCTGTGGATAAATGGACTTTCCGAGGAGTAATCACTGAGCATGATCTCATGTAAAACCCTGAATTCTGTTACAGCTCTACCACAGGAATTTTGGTGATTAAACTTAAGGGAAATCCATGGGAAGCCTTCCTCGACTTCGGCAAGCATTGAGTTGTGTCCTGGATCACTAAACACTATCTTTTTCCCTGATCTTTTCTGACCTCGAATGCTAGGGCAATTGATGTTGCTTTGATCAATTCGATCTCACCTTCATTAGATGCTTTACTCAGCCAGTCAGTTTTACAAACTGCTACTGAAATAGAATTTGAGAGACTTGATACCTGGGAACCAATGGAATGTACCCCTTTAAAAATAAGGGCTATGTCATGTCCATGTCATATTGTACCTTATGGGTGAAGGAGGTGGAACTGTTGAGCTGCCTCATGCTCGGAAAGTCTTCTGTCACATAGCTCTAAATTCCAACAATAAGACAAAGCCCATGTCCTGATGCCAGCTATAGTAGTCAGAAAACAACTATCCTCCACTCCTTCCTGAATAATAAGAGTAGATCAGAAGGGATAAGGATTTTGATTTATCCTGCAGTGTTTAGTTAGAGGAGTCATGTAAAAAAGAATCCTGACCCTCTGTTTAAAATGTCTTCTAACATGATACAGCCTATGATAACCAAATCATTTGTTATTCAACTCGCTACTGTAATGCTTAAAAATAGTTTTCTTAAAGTAACTTAAGAACTTATTACATGTAATTTCTTAATCTGTTAGACAGACTTTGTGATGAATAAGTTACTTACTACTTATAAATAAAATTACCCAAATCTTTAAAAATTACTTTATTCCAGAATAAAATAGGCAGTACAGCAGGAACATGAGAATGAAATGCTCTGTTAGTCTCTCTCATTTGGATTAATTCATCCTGCAAGTGAAGAACACAGCTTTTTAACACAGTGGGGTCAGTACAGTTTTAATGAACAGCTGACTGGTCCAAGACTCGCAAAATCACAGACGGACCTGGTATAATTTTCCTCATACACTGCCTTTTAATGGAAGGACAACTGCACTGTTTGGGAAAATACTTGCTCAGCTGGGTGAGAGTCAGTTCCAGAGTATCCACAGTCTGACATTCAGAGCAGTTCTGTTTGATGCAGTAGCAGAAACAGAAATGTTTCATAAACACCAGAGTTCCCACTGCTGAACTCTACAGATGCCTGCAGTGATGCTTACAACGAAGGCAATTTCATACATGCACATACGCAGCCCATGAGGCAAAAACATAGTAACAGCATAATTACTGGTTTGAGCAGCTGAGCTACTAGAACTTCAGTGAAAACAATAAGGAGAGATTTAATAGCTCGTACTGCTTCTGTGGGAACTTCGGATGACCACACAGAAATCAACGAAAATTAGGAAAGAATTTCCCATGCCTTTTATGGAATAAGTTGCATACTCCACATGGATGCACACAGGATGGTGATTTACTGGTTGGAAGAACTGAGTCCATTTCTCATTTTGGAAGGTGATACTGATGGTGGTTTTTGGGTAGAATTGGCTAACAATGCTGTCAGACCAGAAGACAGCAGGGAATGCAAAAACATGCCAGGTTTTTTCCAGTAAATCTTAAAGATGATCTGCTAGTAGATGACAATGATGTGTGGTTTTTGAAGGAGATATAAGTATAATTCATTCACACAGATTAATGATAAAAAGCCACTCTTTAAGAGCTAGAAGAGAGAAAAATCTTTAAAAAGAAAAATCAAACTAGACAAAAATACATGCAGGTTTTTTTTTTTTTAAATTATTCAGTCCATTTTGTATCCATAAAAATAGTCTTGTATTTAAACTTTCTACTTAAGTCTTCATTTACATTTTCCTACCATAGTTATGTATTGCTTGTATTTCTAGAATGACACTTTTACTATGCAATTTCCATATTTCAAAATACAAATTAATAATTGTATTTGCTGTCTGAATTTGTTTTCATCTTCATTTTTAGCGATAGTCAAGACCCACCAATTTCAGATGGAAATTATCAGTCATCATATTTTACCTAACACAGTCCAAATCAGTATCTTCACGGCTATTGTTTCATTCTCTGCTTCTGATCTTTACTCTGACAGAGATTTTTACCCTGCTGATTTGTTTCTTTCTCCCAGATGCCCTCCTTCCTGGATGACAAACATACAAATAGATGCCTTGTCCACTGGCTTATTAATGTCTTTCTGTATTGGTATAGAGTGGATTTTCAATCCCAGTTTACCAAGTACAGTCATCAATGATTTCTCTGAACTATTATTTCCCGAAAGACTTATAAGCATCCCTTCCCATGTCAAACACTGTCCCTAGCCCATTGTTATTTGAAGAGAAGATAATGAGAAAATGTTTTACTCACTAATAATTCTGTAATTTTTTTTTGTCTGCCTCCTAGCATGAACTGTCTTACCTTGGTCTTAAGACTGAAAACTTCTTGAAGTAGGACTGTTACTGAAATTAAACGGCATACTTGCAGCAATTTAACAAGTAAGAATAATGGTGATATTAGTAGCCTGCTAGTATTTTTCTTTCATTCTCATCAAGATCAGACATGCTTACACTTTGCAAACCTATTTTTAAGTGGTGACAACATTATTTGTATTACTGAAGCACTCAAAAGCCACAGACTCGGACCACAATCTGATTGTGCAAGATCCTGTACAAACAGGGCAGAAGAATTACCCATACACCAGAAGGAATGCAACCAGTATAAAGCAAGAATCCTCATGCAGAATGATGTGGGAGAACAAGGAAAATGATCATTTGTGTCATATAAATAATGTTTTAAGTAGCCTGGGAACAAAGGGATCTTGACTGGTATAAATTTTTTTCAGATACCCCAGCAAAAGAGTACACTGCAGAAAGCATTAGGAGCAGTCAGTGAGATAGCTTTGCTGATGTATGTGGGGAGGGTCCTTATGAGGAAAAACATGAAGGAATCCAGTCTGTCATATTCCACCTTTACCTGCAATTGTGAATGTTATCCTATGAGTATTTTTTCTGAAGCATCTAGGATCTCATAATCCTAAACATATACAGAACATATTTTTTGATCTAGAATATTTTTCCTTTTAAAAGTACAGTAACACTTAAGGTTCTTCCAGAGGTATGTTTATTTCCTTTTTTTGATTTGCTAGAGGTGATATTAATGACCAGACTATTTTCTTCATAAACTGTTCCATCTTTTCATTTGTAGCAAAATATGAACTCTCATTATCCTTTCCTTTTCCCCCACTTCCAGTTTCCTCTCAAAGAGGATCATCCAGTTCTGAACATTCCCAAACACTCAGTTCCTGCAGCACACAGCTGCTCCAGAGGCCAATATGCCCTTATGCTTCCTCTCTCTTTTGCCTCTTTCAAATATGAAGAGGATTACAAAAAAACCACTGACAATTCTGGAATTTTTGAAGGCAGTGAAAGAATTTTCAAAACATTTTTATGTATTTCAAATGCTGGATGGACTATACTCAAACACCTCTTTATCATATAGAAATGAGACATTTCCTTAAGTTCCATCATAGCCATGAAGATGACTTTTATCGAAACCTGTGAGCCACGCAAACATATGGTAGAGCTCATAAAAATATGAATTACAGATTTTATTATACCATGAATGGCATAATTGTTAAATTAGTTATTAAACCTTAGTAGCTACTACTCTGTACATGTCACGGATTACAAGACTGAAGCATGTTTTTATCAGTGCATGCTTACATGCTGGATTTGTTGCAAGATTAGGGTCTGAAATGCCATTTATTTCCCTACAGCAATCTTTCATACTACTGCTTTACAGCAGTCTATCGTACTCTGCAATGTGGTCATCAAAGGTAATAGTAATAGTCAAAGGAGCCTTAACAGGAGAAGGGCGTCTCTTGGCAATGGTATCACTGTGACTTAACAAAAAATTATTTAAAACTTAAACTATCTAAGTATGTGCTTACACTAATATCAATTAATGCCAAAATGCAGTACTGAAAACATAAAACGTATGCTAACTGGAAGGGATCTTCTGCCTCTACTGTGATTACCTACACTATTTGCAAGACATTAAGGAAGTTCAGAATTAGAAAAAACATGCGTTACACAAGGACGGTAATCTGAAAGAGCACGTTGACAGGCAGACACCCGTGTTATGCTGCCTTGGAATTTGTGTATCCCAGCTTTCACTCTGCCCGGTAGCTCGGACAGCAGCAGCGGGAGATCTGATCAGACTCACGTTCTGCAGGGCCCCACAGCAGAACCACTGATGACCCCGAGTGATTAAGGGTCAACAAACTCCAGCCTGAAGCAACTGTTCTATGAACTTTGGCACATTCTGAGTCGGCTCCTGCTGGTTTGTTGCCTTTGGCCCTTATCTTGCAGTTTAGCAAGGATTGTGAAATTTTGAATAAAGTTACAAGACAGATCGGGTCTGTCTCAGTGACTCAAGGTCTTGCTCTTCAAATGTTCTCGATCTTCAGAATTCCTTTGGCAAATAATCTCATCTATCAGTTAAACATTTTCCAATAGGTGTGTCAAAGGACCCACAAAAAAAAAAAAAAGGGAAAAAAAGAAACTATTTCTATAAATAACTTGTGGGGCAGGGAAAACATTATCAATCAGAGATTCTCTATGGTAGCACCTTTTATGGAAAAACTACCTGCATTCTATGTGTGCACAAACTTCAGCCCATAATTGAGAAAACTCTGCTTTGAATCTAGTACTGTGTGGTTTTTTCAGATGGATGAAAGGAATAACTGCTTCAGAAAAGTGGAAATATCTTTGGAACATGAAAAGAAACAGAGGAAAATAAGAGGAGTTACCCGCTTTCAAAAGTACTTATAAGCCTAACCTCATTGACTCCCAGATGTCCAAGTTGCCTACAAAAGAGGACTTTAAATATAAAATCAATTAGACTTCTGGAAATTTTGCTGTGAATTTTTGTTTCAAGGCTAAACTTAGGCCTTTAGCAGAAATTATAAGTTCTTCCTCCTTAAAAGTACAAGGAAGAGAATGTATAACTCCTTTTTTCTTGGCAATGCTTTTTCTGCCATTGAGGTGGTCTCAGTGCTGTAATGGAATACTTAATGAATTAAAGTTTTTCAGCGATAGATAACCATAGGTAGATATGTAAATATAAAAGGGTGCAGAAGTCGTAAAATAAAATATTAATCTTGTCTATATTTCTTGGAAAGTAGCAACTTCAAATGAGAAAAGCTCTCAATATTCAAATATTTAATATGAGACCTGTGACATCTTTCAGCATACTTTAAGATGTAAACCTAGTCAGATTCAGCTAAATAGTCCTAGCGCTTCCCCCCGATCTTTGCAAGAACGTAGTTCCTACTTGTAGCGTGCATTTTAACATTCAATCTCCCTTCCCTCTCTCCCTGCGCTTTTCCTGAACGATCAGGACCAAGTAATAAAATAACCATAGGAAGAATTTCATTATTCTGCCTTAGCTTCCTTAGCTGGGGTAGTTCCTGGAGAATTTCTCATCCTAGCAAGGAGTTTTGGAAGAGCACTCAGGTTAAGGCTTTCAGTGTCTACAGCTGGATTACTGAATACGTTTGCAAGAGATTACCAAGACATTTTCAGAAGTAATTCAGAAGCACAAAACTCAGTGAAAACTGTTCCGCTACAGGGGTAACACAAATAGATAGAGCAACAGGGTTTTTCTTCCTGGAAATAATCTTAGTCCTGGAGGTATCACGAGTTGCAATTCACAACATTAAGTGGCAGGTAGGTCTCTTGTACTTGTTCAACTCAGCAGCTGTCTACTTCTGCCTTTAAACATTTAATTGTTTTTTTACAAAATCTGTCCAAGTAATTTTCAGAAATTATTTGTTAGTGGCTCTATTAAGAAAAAAATTTTGGACAAATACATGTCCTCCTGAAGTGCAGGATGGCTTCTAGGTACCTGGAGTCTCTGAAGTTTTAAAAATAAATCTTAAATCTATATCTTTTCTTAACGTAGAATTTACGTGCTCTGATTTTCCCTTCTTAAAATTTCTCTATTTCTGAGAGATTATCCACAGGATGTTCTAAACAATGTGAGAAACCTGTTAACGATTTTTCTCCTCTCCTAAGAATACAGAGGTATCAAAACACTCTGAAATCCCTAAACATGTCAAAATAGCACTGAGTGATGGCAACAGCAAAACTGAATCTTTCTTGAACTGCTTTTGTACTGGCAAAGCAGCAAAATAAGAATTAGAAAAATTACATGTGACTGCGTAGCAAAGCTCCACAACGAACCAACATAGTTCAGCTTTAAGAGTTTGGCTATATTACTCTCTATTATGTTTTTGTTGTCATCTTCCCTATGCCTGCCACCCCACTAATTCTCCAATGAGATAATTGCTGAACTTTTTGTTCATTCAACATATCAACCATAAGAGTTTATTGTGAAAATAAACTCATTGCTCCTGTTCAGCTGAAAGGTCTGTACTTAATTTCACTTTTTCTGGATAAACCTGCCAATTGCAGCAAATGCTGGATTTTAAATATCATTATCTTAAAGTTCCTTCAGGCTTTCAAGGGTTTATAACTTGGCCAATAATTTGAGGTGCTTTGAAACTCATCACATTTAAAGAAATGGCATATTTAATCTCACATTTATCTAATCTTGCATTTACTCGTCAATACTGGTAAGCTGGGCTATACTACTGCAATATAAAATATAATGGACTGTGAGTTATAGCTTTGTAAAAAGAGTGGTAGCATTCTGAAGGATCATGATTTACTGAGAGAATAATTTTTTCATGCACTCCTCTCACTTCTCTGAAATGAAATGCTACTTTATTTTCACATTGCAGTCTTCAGTCTCAGTAGCCTGCAATTCCTCAATGGCTGCCTCTCCTGTGGGGTTTTTGTTCACCTAGCAAACTGCTATGGAAGAACCCAAAACTTCAGAATGACCCTGGAAAACCAAAGGATCTCTCCACTTAGCATCTCAAGCAGTACCCTGTTTGCCTTTCTGTATTCTGCATGGCAATACATTAACTATTAATCTCTATGCAATGTGTGCATTATTTTTTAATATACATCAATTGTATTTCACTATTTTTTGGGTAGTAGAATACAGGGAATACCTCAAGTGCCATTACAGGTTGTTTGGATTTTACTTCTCTTTTGAAATAGGGATAGTACAAAAACACCATAAGGAGGGCTCGGTAAGAGAAGGTACATAGAACAAAATTTCAGAGCACAAGCTATGCGTTAGGGAATAAAACCAGTCAAACTAAAAACTCTGCTAATTTCTATGTTATAATACAGAAAGTTTCAAAGTATGGTAGCTAATCTGACGAAAATAAAAAGTGGCAACGTGCTGGAATGTACAGATTCTATTTATAGAAAGCCCAACAAACTAGAAGCCCATGCCATTCAGTTAGCAATTTACAACACCTTCATTGTATAGTGTAGTGCAGAAAGTGGAAGGCTGTTTCATTTCTGTATTTCCAGACGTGTGTCATTTCCAACCCCATATTTAATAGTGTGTAACTGCCTGAAGGGGGGAGATCAGAATGTGTGGCATGTCTCACTGAGAGGAATTTTGTGCATTAAAAAACCCCAAACCAAGCTCTTTCAACTATTATACAGAGAGCTAACCAGCTCCCTTGCTCCCACCCTGGCTTTGAAGACCAAAGAAAAAAAGAAAAAGCAAAGAAAAGAAAAGGAAGAAAAAAAGAGAGAGAAAACATAAAAAGACATAGCAGAGAGTGAGAGACAGAGAGGGCAAGAGATGGGGAGAAAGAGAGTGCAGGAGCAAAAGAATTCCTTACAAGAGAGGCATATGTAAAGGACAAGAAGAAACGGTTTTCCATGATGTCACTCACAGCATGTCTGTGTCTGGAAAAGTGCTTGCAAAGGCAGACATGGATTTCTTCCATTCCAGTAATGCAAACTATTCGTGCCATGTTTTCAAACCATGTTCCAGGAGTAAAGAATACCATGTATGAGGCATGAAAGAAAATAATCTAGATATTTATTCACTACAAACAAGCTGATTTGACTGAGCTGATAATTTAGGTCTTGTCATTTCCTCTTTACCTTTTAGAATCCAGTTTTTCCAATTTTCTCCTACTTTGCAATCTGTTCCACTCACCCCTTCTAGCTTTTTTCTTATTTCATCTCTCACCCCCTTCAAAGAAGCTGATGCAAAGTTTTTTCTTTCTTCTTCACATGCATGCTTCTACTTTCCTGTGCTCTCCATCTACTGGTAGAGAGAATAAATTGTTGTTGCTACTTTTCTGTCTCAAATTCTGTGTCTTTGTCCCCTTGTCCTGCACTCCCTTACTTTTCTTGGACTCAAGCCTGAAATTCTTTCTTAGATAAAACACAGGAAATTCTCACCGAAAAGCATATTTACATATTACATTGTTTCTTTCCCCTTTAATACAGCTTTTCTTTCTTGAGGTTTTGCATATTCCCTCTTCAGCTAAATGCACATTATTTCAGATATCATGAATACAAAAAAAAAAATCACTTAGCTGACAGTGCACTTAAAATAACCATGGCTGCAAGTGGAGACATGGATTCATGGAGGCTGAATTCAGTACTAACAAAAGTGACAGCATAAACAATTATTAGTGATGTACTTGTCCCCCAAAAGCACTGGTCCTCAGCACATGGCCTGGAAAACATCTAATACCTATGTTTGCTATAGATGCCAATATTTCTTCTACCTTGTTCAAGTCACAGGTAGACCTATTATCCAGCTGCATATAAGAAGAGGAAAAGTAATTAAAATACTTCTAGGGATATGCAAAGCTGTGGCTGCACAACCATGCTCATGATCTTGCTGAGACTGATCTGGTCTGGCCCAGCCATGGACCATGGGGAAGACAAAGTGTACTTTGGAGCAGGGTGGTACAATTTATTGTTAATAACTGTCCTGACTTTAATACAAGATGCAAATCCGGAATAAAAGTCAGGAAAGTGGAAAAGTCAAAGAAAATACAAGAAAAAGAAACTAAAATTTTTAAAAAAAAAAAAAAAAGAGAAAATGAGAAAAAAAAAGAAAGGAAAAAAAGGAAAAAGGAAAAAGACAAAAATAAAAGGAAAAAAAAGAAAAAAAAGAAGAAACAGGAAAAAAGGCCCCTTTAAAGATTCAGGAGCTTAGCTATGCTGAAGTAAAGCATCATTTTAAAATCATCCTGCTCTTTCCTGTTTTTATATACACAATTCTGTCAAAAGGCATTCACATTTCATGACATCTCAAGATGGGCCAAAGTCCCATCAAGCACCAAACTTTTGGATGTGAATATTAAGAGATTAATTGAAAAAAGTTTTACAGTAAGTAACAGTACTTTATGATAAATGGAACAATTCCAATCTTGTCAGAACAACATTTTTAATATCAGTTTAAATAGCCACTAAGAGTTACTATCACTTTGGAGATTAGCACACTGGATGCTGAAAGCAGTAGGCTTCTTGGTAGTGTTTAAGCAGCTCAAATGTGATTGCTATACTGGCAAATCATAGTGCAGCTCATCTGCTCTGCGTGACAATACTAGTATGGGACAGCTGGGTGATCTGAACCCCCTCCTTGTATTAATGTCATGCAAAAGAAGAGAAAAAAAGCAGTATTGACCGGGACACACCTGCACCTCTAAACCAGTATTGCCTTACAAATGAACTCCTGAGATGACACTATTTTCACCATCTTCAAACCACTCTCAGCTTTCCCTTCTTTTGAATTGCTGAGGGATAAGGTAAAGGTCTTGTGGCTCTCAGTCCACAAGATGATTTTCAGTCTGTGCTATTTAGTTTGACTGCTTCTCTCCCAGTGTTCTAATTCCTAACAAGATCTAATAAGCACTCACAGAGTCTGATAGAGAAACAATGGATTTCTTCATAGAGCTATCCAAAACCAAAGCTGAAGTTGCCCATGGCAAATTACAAGTTAACCAAAAATTCAGCATCTAACAACAGTTTATCCTAGCTGAAAGTCTTGTGCAACACTGCTGGACTGAATAAAGTTGCAGCCTTTTGTCACCTATTGCTCTACTGGCAAAAAGTTCATTTTTTTTCATGGCTTTAAATTCCGTCAGCTGCATTTCCCAGAAAATGTGCAACCTAGCTTTCTGCAGCAAGTCTCCAAACAGCTCTCTCTCTTTCCACTCCTTCATACGGTCCAGCAAAGGACAGTACTGACCTTTTCTGGAACAGTCTTTTATTTGTTCTGGAGATTTTGAGATATCTTGTTGAGTTATTAATGAACAGGATGGAAACAGTCACAAATCTATGTATATTTCTGTTTCCATGGTGTTTATTATAGGCTTTTAGACAGAACATATTCTGCTCATTTCAACACAGTCAGATGCTCTTCAATGGGATTTTAGACTTAGATTATGAAAAATTCTCATGCTGGTCTTCTGCATGTGGTAAAATTTGTTCCCCCACATATCTTCCAATTATTTTCAGTCAAAGAGACAGAATTCTGAAAATGGTGAGATGTACAGAGGTAATAACTGATGCAATATATCTCAGTACAATTTTAACAGTAGATTTCAGATTCCTTCTTTTCAACAGAGTTTCTGAGTAATGTTTGGCATTTATTACTTGCTCTGAAATACTGTATCAGGCATGAAACAGAGAAGGCATGTGTCACTAGGACAACTTATACTGAGATAAATCTCTGTACAAGAGAAATAGCTTCCATGTAAGAGAAATAGCCCATGTAAGGGATTCCATGTCCAGCTGTCTATGGTTTAGACTGTGTCTATGGTTGTATTGGATCAGCCTGGACTATATTTCTCTTCCCGAGACCTGCAGTAGGTTAGAGGATGTGTATAAAAACATGGCAATCCTAATGGCAGCTATATGGCATGGGCATACTGCAAACAACAGGGCCAACACAAGAGGTTGGCAAACTGTATTGGGATTTCATAACCCTTAATTATTCTGTGATTCTATGAACACATGACTGACATTAACTGGCTCAACAACAGAGCTCAGAGGGTTGTAATCAATGGGGCAGAGTCTGGATGGGGGCCTGTCACTAGTGGTGTTCCCCAGGGCTCTGCGCTGGGTCCAGTCCTGTTCAACATATTCATCAATGACCTGGATGATGGGATAGAGTGTAAACTCAGCAAGTTTGCTGATGATACCAAGATGAGAGGAGTGGCTGATACGCCGCAAGGCTGTGTTGCCATCCAGTGAGACCTGGACAGGCTGGAGAGCTGGGCCAAGGGAAACCTGATGAAATTCAACAAGAGCAAGGGCAAGGTCCTGCACCTGGGGAGGAACAACCCCAGGCACCAGTACAGGCGGGGGCTGAACTACTGAAAAGCAGCTCTGTTGAGAAGGACCTGGGAGTGCTGGTGGACAAGCAGCTGACCCTGAGCCAGTAATGTGCTCTTGTGGCCAAGAAGGCCAAGGGTACCCTAGGGTGCATTAAAAGGAGTGTGGCCAGCAGGTTGAGAGAGGTTATCCTCCTCCTCTACTTGGCCCTAGTGAGACCATACTTGGAGTACTGTGTCCAGTTTTGGGCCCCCCAGTTTAAGAAGGACGCGGAACTGCTTGAGCAAGTCCAGCGGAGAGCTACGAAGATGATCAGGGGACTGGAGCATCTTGCTTATGAGGAAAGGCTGAGAGACTCGCGTTTGTTCAGCCTGGACAAGAGAAGACTGAGGAGGGATCGCATCAATACCTATAGATATTTAGAAGGTGGGTGTCAAGTGGATGGGGCCAGACTCTTTTCAGTGGTACCCAACGACAGGCCAAGGGGCAATGGGCACAAGTTGGAACACAGGAAGTTCCACCTGAATATGAGGAAACACTTCTTTCCTGTGAGGGTGCCAGAGCAGTGGCACAGGCTGCCCAGGGAGGCTGTGGAGTCTCCTTCCCTGGAGACATCCAAAACAACCTGCCTGGATGCGTTCCTGTGCCCCTTTCTCTAGGTGTGCCTGCTCAAGCAGGGGGCTTGGACAAGATGATCTCCAGAGGTCCCTTCCAACCCCTATCATTCTGTAATTCTGTGATTAAGACTGTAATGATAATGAGCAGAAGCTTCTGTCTGATGTTTTGATATGTTATAAACTGTTTTCCAAAAGATGTTCAAGCACTTTTTGAGACCAATTTACTTTTACCTTCAAAATATCAATAAGTTCCACAGATTTAACCTTTAAAAAAGATCATCCTTTGATTTTAAAAAGTACTAAGTGACTATTCCCTATGTATCTCACCTATACCAATCATCATCTCCTGCAGCAATCTCTTTTGCAAGTGTTGACTCATATCAAGACTAATGCTTGAAGTTGTATACACCTCTGCATTACAGCAACAAAAATTCCATTAATAAAACTGTTTACTCCTTAGTGATTTTTTTGTTCTTCAGGGAAAACAAATTCTGTTGACATTAAGAATGAGTTTAGATCTTTTTCAGCAATTTTCCACTTACAGGCTTCTAACTGACAGTGATTTAAAAATTTTGCCCATCTTTGCTCATGCATGCAACAACTCTGAGCTGGATTATGGGATTCGAATTCTTCAATGCAGGGATGATTTATATGGATTGTATGATGACAGAAAATTTACAAAGTTTTTTTTTAAAAAACCCACAGTGATATGAATGTCATGTAAACTTTTCTTGGCACTTGCTGAAAAAGAGTTAAAATATCATACTAACATATATTTATGCATATATAAGTAACCAAGAAAAAAAGAGGAAAGTTGGTAAGGATTCAACTCGGTCCATATGGAAGAGCACAGAAGAGAGACTTGCACTCTACTTATCAGGCAATAAAATTAGAGAACAAATGGGAACATTTCACGTAATGTCTGACATTAAGAACATATTGCCATGGAAAGCAAAGCCCAGCGAGCTCTCAAAAATTCAGACTCAATCAGCTTCATATTGGAGTTTCTTAAATTAAAAAAGACATTAATATCCTGTCATTCTATCAAACTTACCATTTCTGAATGGCTAGAGAAACTAAGCCCTGTCCTACTGATTTCATATGAGAGAAAGATTTACTTATGAAGAACAACACTTTTAGATAAACTTTTTTAAAAGTATAAATACACTAATGTTTACACAGACTGTAATTTTGCTTGCTTCCTTCACAGGTTTATATCTAGCAAAACAGGCTGAATCCCTGTCCTCAACACTGCCCGTCTGCTAAATCAGCTTACGGCTGATAAAACAAAATATTCAACCTAGTGTCAATGTAGACCCATCCAAAATCTGCTGTTCACTATGTTTTGAAAGTTATTTAGGCTCTTTGTCTTATATAAGGGAATTTCAATGCTTCTGTGGAAGACTTTCCTTTTCTGCATCAATTATTCACACTGGCAATGTCTACCCACTGTTTCCATCACCATAACATTTAGGCTACCCCTTTAGCCTAATGGTTAAAAATAGCTTTTAGAAGAAATAAGTAATTTATTTATAATTTTCACCTGGAAGGTGCTAGCAAATAAGACATTATGTGCATATCCACAAACCACTGGAAGAAGACGAGGCACCTAGCAGTAAGCCTGACACCATGAGAGGCCTCTATTTGATCGAAGGGCATAAAAATAACTGAACATGTTATTTTATCCCTGGATAATAGGTAAACCAACCTTTTTCCTCAGTGAGACTCACTTGCAAATTGATGTCTACATATTCCTTTCCTTTCACAAAATAACGATTTGGGAACAACATGCTGGTCAATAGGTGACATAAATATTCACTTGTTCTTTTTTTTCAGTCAAAGGATTTGGTTATCAAAATCACAATGTTTCATTTCTAAATACTGACCAAAAAATAAATAAACAACTAATTAAAAACTGATGTATTTAGGCATACTGATCTCTTTTTTGGGTATTACATAGAATAGTCATTCCTCCAAAACTCGAGTCAATAATCTATCACATGAATCTTCATTAATACCATTTTTCAAATAGCAAGGATTGAACTATGTTAGTCATAATATGGACCTATGGTCACAGATGCTTTTTGCAATACTTAAGCCATGTAGTTTATTTAATTTTGCATCAAAAGGTATATTCATCATTAAAAAAAATAGTGGTACATTCACCTAAAAGTAAAATACAAACTTTACAATTTTTCCTAAAAATTTTTACTAATGTCTACCTGTTCATAGAATGAGCCTCAATGTTCCCTAGATAATCCTGGGATGTGTAACAATAAGTCAGAAGCAGAAACGTAAGATGGTGGGGTGTTTTTTTTTTAATTATGGCAGTCATTAGTTTTTAAAAGGTACTAAAATCCTAAAGAAATTTTCTCAGTAATTTATTCTTTATTACTTTTATGTTTTTTCTAAAACAACTCTATTTATAAGCTAAATAGAAAATATCTTTTTTCTCTGCAGTTTCACAGTAATTTAGAGTATCATGTTGAATGCTTGTATTTCACATTCCAGCTGTTATGATATTCCTGTATTAAAGACACGTTCTTTGTTGAAATTCAGCCTATCATAATTTTTATGCAGAAGCCTGACACATTTTTTTTACACCACAGTACTTGGCAGAACTGAAGTCACAATATTATCTTACTTGTGCATTGTGGCAGTCAAATAATTGACCCATAGAACTGACTCTCTTGACTTTTGTAAGGTGGGACACCAGCAATTCTTCTAGGCATCACACATTCATTTTGAACTGGAGGACGTGTGACTCATTTATGTCATGAGCATGAATGCAAACTCAGGCTGCCCTGTGGTGTGTCTACATAAACATTACTTAGTAGTCAATGGAGCATGAGTCAGCTCTCTGAATATAGTCATAGTAGGCATGAGGGAAACTTCTTGATGCTTGGGAAAGGTCATTTATGGTTTTTCTGTATGTATTTTTTAAGATACCAGACATATGACATTGGGAAGAAGTATTCTGAGCCCTCATGGTAACTCACTCTGATCATTAAATCCTTTAGCTCTGACACAAGGCCTTAATTCCACAAAAAAACATATCCACATACACATGCATGGTGACACTCCTGACATGCACAGTCTTGTTGATTTAAACAAATTTACTTGTGTAAAAGAATACATATAACTGATTGCAGAATGAGTTTGAAAGAAACAAACTGAGGCTAAAATTTCAAATTATAAGACCTCGTATGATTGATGTTCATGTGATTTGTTCTTATAAAACCTGGAAAGCGCTCTTTCTCTGCATCTGCTTGTGATCATTTAACAGTAACATAAATGATTTCCTGCTATTAAGCCTCAAGTATTTAAATTTAAGCTACACAGAAGGATATTGGTCCTGAGTGCTCTCACACAATAAAATTCCTCCAGTCACAGATTTCAGTTTCCATTTGTCAGACATAGATATGGCAGTACTAATAAATGCAACGCTGATGTGCAAGAACATAACAGATTTGACTCCGAGTATCAGTAAATCTGGCATGCAATAAAGAAAGTAGTGTAAAGCATGGGTTGCCCCTCCTTTCCGAGGGGCCTGGGAATTGTCTTGCCCAGGTCCAAATGCAAACTGGATGTCAGACTGCCGTTTTTAGATTCCCTACCACAGTAACATTCCAGTAAGTGACCAGAGATGACAATTCTCCCAGCTTTTCTAGCTCATAGAGAAAAGATACAAGATGGTCTGAGCTGATCTTGAAGAATTTTGACCTCTTAGCCTGTTTTAGGCAGCCATAACCATAACATGTTAGACTAACACATTTAATCATGATACCTTTAAATATAAATACACCCTTGCTCACACTTTTCTGCTGAACTACTTGAATATGGGCAACTTCAGGTATGATTATTAGCTTAATGTATATTTTTCTTACAGAGAAGTTTCCTAGTTTCAAACACAAGAGTCTTAAATAAAACAAGAAAAATGAAAACCACTCTGGATTTTTCAAAACAACCAGAGGCTATCTTCCAGGGAGGCTGTGCAATGTTCAGTATTTTTTCCTCCCAGTTGGGTCCATTTGAAGGCAACAAGAAACATGCCAAGAGGAACCATAGCACTCTAATATGATGGACTTAGTGCTCTCAAACCCACATGTCTCCTATGGTGGTACAGAAGCAGCTGTGGTGTTACTGTGATGCCAGTAATTATGTAGCTGAAAATGGGATATGATTTTTATGTATATCATCACTTAATACATAAATAAATTATTGCATGTGTGAATATAAAATATTCCTAATGTGAAACTTACAGTTCAAGGGATTAATCTAAAAATCTTCCAAACATCTTACACATACTAAGAGCTGAAGTTTTCCTCCATTATTGTAAAATCTGTTCTTTTCAGGACTAACTGGAAATTTTTTAACATTTCTAAAAATATCCCCATCCACTATACATTCCATTAAAACCTCATTCCCACAGAAGAATGTCAACCTTTAGTCTACCATATCTTACAAATATTTGGAAAGCATCTGTACAAGATGAAAAGCTCTGTTTTTTGCTTTTTTTTTTTTTAAGATGAAAAATCTGTATGTTCGATTATGAAATGTTTTAATTAGCATGGCTGCCTGATGCGGTGTAAATGCCTGATGTCCGCTGCCCAGTGCCTTTCATTTACAAAAGCGAGGCAGCAGATGGCAGCATACAGTGAAAAAAAATGTACTTAACATTAAAAATAGTACAATTAGCAACATTACTGCTGAAGAAATCATAAACTTTTGCTTCCCTTTATAAAAACAGTTATTGTACATAACCAGACTGATACAGTGTTGAAGACAGTGTCAGCAACTCTATAGAAAGGAGAAAGACATGAGAAAAAAACCCCTGTATATAAGCATAGCTGCTATAAATGGGTTGTGAGAAGAGACAGAAATGTAGATGTGCAACTTGACATCTTGGAAATACTCAGAAGTCTTCCTGCTTAGCACTTTGCAAGCTGGGTATTAGACTCCCAATATTGTGTTTGAATCGAACTTGGAAACAAAAATGAACAGCCAAATACATGTATTTCCTGGGTCATACTGCAGCTGTACAAAATGCCAAACCTTTTATTGCACTGTGAATTTCCATACACTTTGGTGACTCAGGAATCAATGCTGAGGGACAGAATAAGAGATACTGGCCCTGACCAGTGCTGCACTGTCAAAGATGTCATAACTGGATTCAGTGTTTTTGGTTCAAATGCTAGGAGTAGCTTACTCTCTCTGCAAAAAAATTGCTCACCTTTAAGATTTATGGTGCTTAAAAGGCTTCATAGAACAAAATGCTCCTCTGCCATTTACAGTTTTCTGCTTCTTCCATTTGAGAAGAAATAAAATACACTTGGGGTTAACATAGGAATTTGTACTTAGAATACAGATTCCTTTGGCAAACAGCCAGAGTGAAAGAAAAATTTTGAGAGGTTCATGTAAGAAACACAGCATAATCCTGCTGTTACCTACTACATGATTGGCAAATGTAGCTTCATAGTAATTTATGTGTTGAAAAGACCTTTTTGTAGGGTGAAATAAAAGGCTGCTAGAATTCAAATTAAAATGTGATTGTCTTACCCTGCCTTCTAACCCCCACTTTTTTTAAACATAGATATGAAAAGCAACACTAACTCAATCAACATAGTCAGATTCTGAAGTCGTTTCTCATCTTCTATTTGTAAAAATGCTTAAGTTTTAAGAAACCAATATTTTAATCAATGTTGCATGGTAAGAGTCTTTCTCCCTAAAGCTTACCAGAATAAATGCCAGTATTTCCGGAATGAGTAAAATAAGAACTCAATGAACACCATAATATCAGCAGTAATTATATCAGTGTGGTGATTATTTGCCAGCTGGAGTTAAACCATGGCAGTGATATGAGAACTTAAATAAATAAATAAAGGTATGATTCAGCAAGACCTTTCAAGTGGCATGGCCCACTGTGAAAAATTTGTCTGCAGAAATTCATTGACATATTCTGTGTGTTTGCACTCCTCATAGTTCATTGAATTTACTGTAAAACATAATGCAGTGGGACATGTAAACATTTCAAACAGTTGCTGCCTTGATAATTCTGATTTAATATTTAATTCTGAAATCAAGGTTTCCTTGTACTTACCATACATTTTAACATCATTTCATAAGTTAAAAAAGAGTGTAGTAAATTAGCAAGAAAATTGAACTCTGTTTATTAATCGAGAAATCTGAAAATTATTCTTCACAGAATGATTTGCCTTTCTCTAAACAGCTGAAATTTTAAACTATAAAATGAATCAAAAGCATTTGTGAAAGGCTGAGTTATTTTAGTACATACAAATGAACAGTTTGCAAAACTGTAATCTAACTAACACAACCTTCTGTCCCAATCCAGTAACAAGATTTGTGAAACCGGACTCCTGAGCTCATCCAGGGTGTCGCTGAAATCAGTAGCTACACCTGAATCCCATTCTAGTGTGTAGCCAGACTGGTCATTTGGTACCTGCAGGCATAATTGGTGCCTAAAATCACTCTGAGAAATGAATACATTTAAAATGAGTCATTACAGCTAATCTGAAAAACAATCTTCTCCTAGATACCAGCTATTCTGGTGATAATAGATTTCTGATTACCTTTGCACAGTGTGATTAAGGCTAAGTTGGACACTGTTGAAGCAAGAGGGATAGGACTGCCAAGAAAAGAAGTAGAAAATAATCATGGCTGGGTTTTTTTTTTCACCTGAACAGAAAAGAGATAGGCTTTGCAGAGCAGATGTTCAAGGACAAAAACTTGGCCACAGCTTTTAGGCCTGAGTTGCTATTGTCCTTTAGCCAATTTATATTTAGGAAAAAAAAGACAATGATAATTGATTCAAGCTTTCCTTAACTAGTTATCTTTCAACTGGTGCTGGAGAAGGCTATTGTAACATCTTTTTTTATTAAAATACATTTTAAATTCTGTAGTCACGTATTGTTTTTATAATAATCAAGCCAAATTTAAAAATAAAACTTTTCTGGTCTTTATTGTTGAACAGTATTATAAGTGTCCAGATGTGTGGCATTAGTTTGTAGAAGGGAATGACATATAGGATATTTACATTCCTTGCTCTCCAAATCCAGACCAGACACTCCCATTTTCTAGTGTTTCTCATGACCACTGGGGCAAAAGCCTATTGATTTCATATTTTTTTTGAGCTGATTTCAGCTCCCATGTGATTAATGTCTGCCAAGTGTGTATATATATTCGAGTGTTAATATTCAAAAATCATTGTCTATTTTGGAGACTGGTGAATAAAAGCCCAGAACATAGAGATGTGTTAATTATAGAAGCATGAACATTCTTTACTCTGTAAACATAAGTAATATAAAGATGCCAAAACCATTTCTTACTATGCAATCCTAAATTATGTGGAAAATAAACCTGTTCAATCATGTGAATCCTTATTTCACAAGGACTGTCCATTTGCGCACCTTGCCAAAGATGTACATTTTGAGTTGTTACTCTGTGGACCAAACACTCTATTGATCACATTATGCTATTTTACCCTGACCATGAAATACAGTGCTGGCAGATTCCTAAATCCAGGATGAAGGTTATTCGACTGTGTACTTCTCACAAGCCCAAAATACCATGTACATCTGCGTATCAAAGGCTTTCATGCTGCACACGGCAGGATCATAGAAAAACCTTTTTATAGAAATATCTTTCTATAATGGTCTGGGGAGAATCCTGTTCTTCCTTGTCGTGCCTGTATTTAGTAAGGGGTACTCTTTGTGCATATGCACACATGTGTATGTTTGTATATATGTCTACACAGGCATTCACACTGACAAGAATGGATTTGACTGTCCATAACTGAATTTTTATGAAATGTTAAATAACTTGTGCATGTAAATACCCCTCCATTTTCTTTAAAAGAATATCAACTATTAATTTGCAAATTAATTTGCAAATAAAATTATAACTGATACTGAATTTTAAATACAATTCTGAATACCTCCTCTATGGAAAGCTTGTTTAACATTTCATAAAAACTGCCCATGAAAATTCAAAATGTCCTGCTTTTCCATAACCCAATGGGTGAGTCATCTTTGCTAGGATTATCAAACCAAATTCTGCTTATGGATATTCCAGCACATTGTGATATTGTTAGAAAATTTATTTTGTTTTAAATCCATATAAAGTTGAATTAACATGAATGGACATAGCCTGTCTATACACAAATTTCCTATCTGTAAGATAAGATCTTGTGTAGTTAGTATCTTTTCCAAGGTCTTTATCAGGGACTAGATTTGAACCCATATCTCTCTGCCTTATTATTCCTAACCCCCCCCGCCCCATTCTGCACACGATGCCTTGTTGTAGTTGTACAGTCCGCTTTTGATGCAGTCAACAATTTGCTATATTTTAAAAATACTGTGTATCATTCCATAATGTAACTAATTGCAGTTGTACTCTTGTTTACATATTTTTAATAAACAGAACAAAATAAGTTGTCCTTGGAGACTAAGCATCTGGAATCCTTGAAGATCTGCAGTTGCAAACACCAAAAAGGAAGTAAAACCTTTGAAACAGTTCATTACCATTAAAAAGTAGCTTGCTGAGTTTCCAGTGCAGAATAAACTGATTCCTATACCAGCTACTCTGACAAAAAAAAAAAAAAAAAACCAAACAAAAAAAACCCACACCAACCAAAAAAATCAAAAGAATCCATGACAACGGTCTTACAGAGAGAAAAACATTTTGAGGATCTTTATGAGTGATCTCTACATGGAAATCTTCTTTATAGAGACATCCCTAAATGTCTGTTCTGGGCAGTGTTTCAAGGAGATGCCACTCAATATACCCTCTTTAAAAATTCATCCTGAGTAGAGTCCAACAACAAGAAGAATATGGGAACTTCTTTTCTACTGGTATGGGAAGGCAGTCCAGTACATAGCAGCAGACTACGTAGCCATGCAGATCAAATGAACAACAGGTCCAGAGATAAACAAGGGTGAGAACAAAGGATTATTTTCTCCTAGTGTGTTCTAAGAAAACTTATGTTTTCAAATAAAGCTTGACTGCAGGTAGGGAGGCAGCTGAAGTTTTAAACAGTTGAAACCACAGCGCATGTTACCGCTCAGTTTATGCATCAGAAGGGTACACAGTCAAAGCAATCTGAAAGCCCAAAGCCAAAAGGAATACAAGATATCTGAGAGGATCTTGTTTTTCCCAGATTGCAAGAGATCTACGCTCAAGCAAAAATGATCCATATTTTTGTACTTATCAAACCTGCTCTGATAAAAATGAAAATGTGGTCTTTGTTTGAATGTTCACACTAAAAAAAGCCCATCCTCAAATCCCACTATAGAGTGTGGTAAGTTGCAGCATGCAAAACTTTAGGAAAGAGAGTTGAGTTTGGAAGAAATTTAACATCACTTATGAAAAAAGTTAACAAAAGGGGACTTTGGATTGTAGCTGTACAGCCCACACATCAGCAGAGATCTTTCAAATATTCACAGTTATTCTACAAAGTAAAAATAAGAAAGGATTTCTCCAATATCATATACATTAAAAACTATATAATAAAGCAATATTGTCAGATATGTTCAGCATGATGTATCCATCACAGCAAAAGTCAAATAAATACTTATTAAAGGTAAATTAACACATAATATCTAACTCCAGAGGAAGGGACCCACACTTCTGCAAAGACAGGTGTTAAGAGTTCCCCAAATATTAGTAGAGAAACCTAAATTTAAAAGGGATGTTTAACACCTTAGAGAATGTCTGCACCCTTCTCAGGATCTGGCAAAATGGGATATCACTTTCTAGCACAACATACGTAGTTATTTGAGAATTTGTGCTGCACTGTACGCAATGACAGAGTGCAGAGCTCTCTATTTGCTATAGTAATGCACTGATGATAAATTACAAGTGAATTTATTTTTGTACAAGTGAACAATCTTAAATGTAAATGTTTATTAGAACTTTTGTTACTGCCTCAATCGAAAGCATTAGTTAACTTGCTATTATTGCAGTGCAGTAAATGACAGTTGGCCTCTATTTTAGTTTTTATAAACTTGTTATAAACATATATATTTATGCTAACCACACTTTATATTTTAATATTTTATCCCAGATTTTCTGCCGGTCCAGTTAGCAGCAGCCATTGAATTCCTGAACAGATGGAGCGGGAGTTATGCTAAGACTTTTTAGCCTGGGTGAAGTTTAGAAGAGCCTAGGTTTCTCTCCTTGAGGGAGTGGAAACAGCCAGTGCAGGAGGAAACAGAAAGTATGTTAGGATTTTCTAGGACATCCAAGCTTTTCTGCACGTGCTGACGGCTGAAGCATTATGAAGAAGGATTCTTCAGTAGGTGGACAATGGCAAAAGGACTATGCTCCTGCTAGCTGTATGTATTTATGGATGGATACATAAGGAGACTCCTTGTCCTACCTGAGCTCTCAGACCTGACCTTCCTCACCACCTAGTGTGCATTGGCACCTGCAGGAAAGGGTCTGTCTGCTCAGAGGCTTCCCTCCAATCCCCAGCATATAAAACTGCTTGCCAAATTTGTCCTTGGAATGACATTCTCCCTTCAGTAGGGTAATACCTCTGTTTGCAGAGCACAACAGTTTTGTCCTTTTTTTATAGTGTCACACACGTACCGCTGTACAATCCTGGTAATGAATAGTATAAAATATCTTTATTTCACTTCCAACCTGATATCATGAGTGAAGTTAAGAAAATATAATCTTTGTACTCACCCCAGCCTTTGGTTTAGCTCCAGAGCTGGCTACTGAACAGGGAGGTGCTAGGTCAGGAGCATGGATGTTAGGAGACAAGTTTGTTTGTGAGTGATTTACTGAAGCAACATCCACTCCACTTTCAGAACCAGATTCAACATCCTGTAAAAAAAATTTGCAAGTGTCTTTAGTAAATGTGAATATGAAATAAAAATCTGGTTCTTCTAAATAATGGAAGTATTTAGACAAGCTTACAGAAATACATATGCTTAATTGTCTGTGAAGAGTAATTCCCCTTATTCTTTTCCATTACCTACACATTCACTTGCTGTCTTTTTCAATATGGTGGTTTGCATTAGCTGCTGTTCTGAAATTATAAATCACCACTAACATCAAAGCTGCAATTCCCCTAAACGTTAGAATGCAAGGTAAGAAAAATCAGTTTGGGGTTGCAGAAGTCTGACATTTTTCTCTGATGTTCATTATTTCCTGTGTGCTCCCACCTTCTGTCTCCGGCAGCGTTGCAAGCTCAGTGAACATCTGTAAACCATTACACAGCTGAAATGACATCAGCATCCAGCAGTTTATACAATTCAGAGGTACAGCTCCCTAGTTTTTTGGAATCAGCAGACACTTATCAGCCAAATGCTATTTCTGGTTAAAACGCCCTTACTTTAATGACACTGATTACATTCCTTTTTTTTGAGAATAAAAAGAAGAAGAAATATAGTATGTTTTATTTTTGAGGAAGTGAAAATATAGCACATGCTTGATTTACTGCACAGAGTGAGGGCGGGGGATTATACTGCTTGCAGATAAATTGTGACACGTATCTGGCAAAGAGCTGGCTATGCATAGAACCAGCCATATACTGTCAGGATTATTAGCTGAGGTGCAGCCTGCATGAATACAGCTACACAGTACACAATAAAAAGCCTGAACTATTAACCACAGCCAACTCTGCAGACGAAGCCTCAGTTTCCTAATACCAAGTACCTAGAATAGGTGAAATATGGGGCAGAGACATCTCAGGGTTCTGCCTCTGAACTGGAAGGAAATGGCAAGCCTTTGATTCCTTAATTCCAGTTAAGTCTCTGGCCTGCCAAACTGAAGCTGCCAGTTAGACAGGTGCCTCTACACCAAGTATACGTTTGAGTCAGATTCTTCCTGCCAGTGAGTCCTCTGCAATGTGAAGCATCAGGAAAGCAGCAGAGCCATTGAAATGCCTCTGTAGAAGTCAGCTTGGGTACAGCTGCTCTTAGAAGCTCCTGCTTAGCAGGGCCATGCTGCCACAGTGCAGAACCATGCTCCCTGCCCCATTACCCATGTTTTTGCATTACATTCAAATGCTTCATTACTATAAAATCAATGAGAGACTGAACACAATGCACAAGTGTGCTGAAAACCAAATCTTTTGATCTTCTGATTCTTAAAATGCTTAAAAATTCCTAGAAAATGAGTGTACCTAAAGGGCATATATACCATGTTTGATGCAAGCTGTCTTTCTGGAGGGCTGCTTTGCAGCATGGAAACAGGTACCACCTCTCCTTATCATGCAGGCTTACTTATACAGATTGCCCCAACTCTCTTTATGGCTGTAGGAAATTAGCTAAAATGCTGGCACTCATCGGCGAGATATGGAGAACAGATGTTAACATCGTATTTCAACTTTCCTCTCTCATCAGTGCTCAAGGAGATACCGCAAGAACATTGATATCCAGGGGAAAATGTTTAACTATTAAAAATGTAATTATGGTACGTCCTTTAAAAATGACATAAGATATAACCTTCAGCTGACCAAACCCAGAGAAACTTAAATACAGGTTTTCTCACCTACAGACCACTCATGTGACTATATGGCAATAATGAAGTCTGGCTTTAATAGGAAAACCCTCATTATTTAAAAGAAAATAGCACTAACAAAAACAAACGACCTGAACGTTAGCCTAGAGATATTGGGGCAGTATTTCTCAAGTTTCTTAAATTGAAAAACAGCTGCAGCACATGTGGGTGAAATTAACAGGAAGCCTGCACAAGAACACCTTGGGTCAGCCATTTCATGTTCTTCACAGTTACGTGTGTAAACATTTTTCAGAAAAAAAGAATACATCAATCATGTTAGTGAGCTGTCTAGTCTCCCTTCAGACTACTCTAAGCAAGGAATTATCCCATTTAAATAAATAAAATAATTAAAGAAATTTAAATAATTATAGTTCAGCTCAGAATCTTATTTTGAATGTCAGAGTATTTCATAAATGTGCCTCTGCCAAAAATTTCATGGACCCTCCCACTAGCAGAAAAACCAATCCTGTAGCTCAGACTTACTTTCAGTTCTATTTAATGTCAAATGACACCAACACATATGCTTTGACTCTGGTGTGATCCTGACTCTGTGCTGACGCTGCATTTACAGTAAGTGATAACTGGAGATCCAGACATTTTCTGAATCTTGTTGATCTCCCTTTCTTTCATCTGGGAGCTCTGAAAAGGTCATTTATGAAGTGATGCCAAAAGGAAATAATGGAAGCCACTACTACTGCTTTCAAAACATACATATATACAAACAAAAATACACAGCAAATTCTTTACAATAAGAGCCTTAGTTCTGAAACTAAATAGCTGATAAATGTGAGGACTGAAACAAAAAAAGGTGAAGTAAACCCAGATTCTTCTTAGAATAATGAGAAAGATTAAGCGAACTGGCTTACAGGTATATGCCTCCGTTTGTATGTTGGGGTGCTGGATGGGGAAGAGCCTGCACTGAGAGCATTTTCAATATCCTGATCAAGCTGGTCCAGTTTCATAATTAACAGCACCATTGAATCCAATCGTGATCGGTCCCGATCTTCTGTTATTTCCTAAGGAACAGAACATAAAATTGCTAAATCTGAAACAGCATTATTTGGGAAGAATAAGCTCAAAGTGAGAAAACTCTGTTTATTAATCTGGGATGAAAGTACATTAAATAATAAGTAGAAAAATATCTTTTTTGGGAAAAATACCCTTTTGTGTAATCAATTCACTGAGCATTCTCTTACTGCTGGGAAAACAATCTATATAAATATTTAATACCCATCCATTTCAGCAATTAAATTTAAAAAACCCCCACAGTTTCTTGGTAAAAATGCAGCATTACCATTTCCTTGATACACATTCTCTTCAACGAGCTAGTGATTCTAAACACCTCCTCCATATACTCGCCTCCAGTTAATTAATTTGATTGTATTTGATTTGATTTGATTTGATTGTAAAATGATTAAGGTAAATGTATGATTGAAATGGGAGAGAAGGAAGTTCAAAGCCATTTTCCAGCTAAGTACTTCTCCTGGCGGAACTTGTCAGCATAATTGTCTTTTGTCAATTTTTGGCAGAGATTTCTGTCTTGGTTGGAAATTCTTGATATACATGAGATATGTTAAAATTATAGTAAATACAGCATTGTAGATCCTCTGACCGGAAAGAGAGAAGGATGAGGGGTATTTACATCACAGCCTTAAACACCTAGTTTATGCAATTTATTTCCCTATACTTCATTTGTACCAAATGGAGACAGAGAGGATCCCTGAAAGAGCAACTCAAAACAAGATCTTCAGTTAGATGGACTAAGTAATACTCTCAAGGAATTTCTCCCTCTTGTTCCCCTTTATCTGGATAGTTAATGGAAAAGTTAGCCAACTAGCCCACCTCAAAATTCAGAAATATGAAAACCCCCACTTCTTCTTATATGGATTTTCACAGTAGGAAGTTAGAAAATAAGAAGTTCCATTAACTCACTTAAATAACATTTTTATAAATCCTTCTCAAGAAATGGAAACAAAGCGGTTATAATTACTTCATTTTGTCCAAGAAGCAGGTAATAAAAAAGGGTAATATTTTCATATATTTTTAACATTTTGTAATATTAAAATCTGCCTTTATTGATCATCATTAAACTGTTTTCAGGCTACAAAATGACTTCTCTAGTTAGGATTCTATTCGTGGTTTTTTAATAGACTGCTTCAAAGAGGTTGCAAAACATGAATTAAAATATTCCTGCTAGAATTAAAAGAACTGTATAGATAAAATAGTCATATAAAACATGGTCTGCATGGTCTTTATGTGAACATGGAGGTGACTAAAGGTTAGTTAACTAAATCTTAAAAAAACAGAAACACAAATCTTTCAGTCCACAGCAGAGGTATGAACAACATTCATAGCAAAGGCCAAATTCAGGAAAACTGTGTATTTCACTTTTTATTACAACATGATATTTTGGACTGGTTTGCTGAAAAAGCTGATGAATTTGCAGGACCTCCTGATGAACCTGAACTGAGTTTAGAATGACCCTGAGAGAATATTACCTCAAAACAACCTAGCAATCAGTGAAATGGGTTAAGTTTCACTTTCTTTCAAACTGAAAACACAGTGTCCCAAATGATTCATTGAAACTCTATGCATCATCATTTTAACTGATGTTAAACTGATGTCAGAAGTTTGCAAATGTCAGAACAGTTATTTAATCTAATCGGCATGGGTGCAGAAAGTCCAATGGGGCAAGTAAGGGTCTGATAAGAAAGGAGACATGGCCTCCTTTGTGGCATGGGACTATGCTTGCCATGGTGGGTGAGATTGTAGCCAGTTTACTTATCCAGAAGGGGCCAGTGCTGTTACCCAAACTAGCCTCCCACAGAGTCCCCTAACTACGTATTTATTTCTATTAGTTTTGCTTGGAAACTGGAAAGGCTAACCAACCTAAAATCTACACTTGACTTAAAAACCAAAAGTTAAGGGCCACATCACAACAAAAAAGTGGTGGTAACTGGGTGGGGTTTTTTTGTTTGCTTGTGTTGTTGTTTTTTTTTCAGACTAGAGAGATAACAGGCATTGTACATGAAGACCAAAAAAAAAAAAATATCTGGAATTTTCCCCAAGCAAATTGTTTGACTTATTCTGCCAGAAAAGTATAAACTTGGTCTACATGTAGCAGATTGAGAATGCTAGAGAAGAATCTGCTGAAATTAAGAGGTAGCAAAATATTTCTCAAAGTGATGCTCAGGCTTGACACAATGGGCTGGCTTTGCAGGCAAACACCTTTCAGAAAACAGTAATATTGTCAGTATGGGATTTAGCTATTCTGTTCAGAAGTCCTAGCAATGGTTTGTGGTTCCGACTGCTATTGCCATCAACTTTGTCATGAGAAGTTTTAACATTTTAAGTATAGTTTCTATTTTCACAATTTACTGAATAACACAATAATCACCTTCTGTTTGGCCAGGGCACTATTAAATTGTATACATGAAAACCTAAGCATTATACATATAACATGTACAAGTAAAAAAGGCTAATCTTGAGTTGGAAATCCAATACAACACACTAAATAAACATTATTGTAAGATCAATTTGTGTTTAGACAGTTTTAGCCTTGATATTATCTAATAAACTTCCAAAAGCTTTATAGCCTATTTGTCTTTTTTGTATGTCCCTTCTGAAATTTTATTACCAAAGTGTGATATGATCTAAAGCCAGCAATATATTAACAATTCATTTGGGTTTTTTTTTGACAACACAGCATTTCCTTTGTATCCAGTCTCTCAGACTTTTCCTCACTGATATCTAGTTACCTTCCAAATTAGTACACAGTAATATATATTGCAGTTAGAGAATTATACAAAAATCCTACATTCGCCACTATGAAGTCAAAACCCAGGTATTAGAAGGTGCCTGATCAAAGACTGCCCTTACAGCCTTAATTTCTGCCTTCAGGCGTTTGCATTGGGCAGTTCAGGAAAGTATCACAAGCATATACAGTAGGTCAAACTTGAGATGTTGTTTGTCTGGAGATTTTTTTTTAACATGTCTCCACAAAAAGAGGAAATACTTTAAGTCATGAACTGGATAAAACAGTATTTCTTTTAATTTATATACTCACTGGTATGATAAAGGAGCTAGTAAAATTTGAATATATTTATATGTTTAGAACAGAAACCATAGTAACTGCTCCCAGAATGAAGGATGCTTGAATTACTCCTAAATTAAGTATTAAAACCCCAAAGTTAAGGTCATATTAAAAGAAATCCAAACGTTTTTACAAGGAAAACAGTTTACAAGTCCTGTTGCTATTGTCAGCAAACAATGCTAACAAAAGGAAAACATTTTTGAGAACATGGTTGCAGATGAGATACAGGCACTTTTTTAGACACTTTTGTCATTTTGGAGCTTATATTGTTGCTGAAAAGAATAACACTATTTTTCTTCCCTAGGTACTCCTGTGTCTTCAAGTGTTTGTTTGTCTTGTTACTACCAAGCTGCTTTGTGTCTGCATTTACAAACTGAGGTTGTTTCTTAATATGATGTCCCTATAGCACGCTGCATTGGATAACACCTGTCAGTTTCTGAATATAATGTCCCTTGTGTGTAATGTTATATTTTTGATTTTGAATGTTTGATGGATAAACAGCACACACTGTCCAAAGACAGCATTAAACAGAGTATTTCTAAAAAGTATCTCTAAAAAGTATCTCTCCCCATTTTTTTTTTTAAGGTTGCAAATTTTATACCTATATTATCAGAATGTTATGATGATTTTAACCTACTATGAAATAAAAGAAACCAGTCAAGGAATACAGCACTAGTTAAGTTTGGATTTAATACATCCATTTTGTCTTATCAGGACTGGTCAAAACAGCTAAAGCAGATACCCTTCTCTTTCTCTCTTTTAAACCCTTTATTTCTCTAAGTGTATTTTTCACCTTCTCCTGTAGCCACTGTTTTACATCACACACACTTCTCTTCCTATTATAGCCCCCTTTCCCACATACCACTTTCAGCTGAGCAGAGCTGAAGCAAAGGGTGTCTTTTGAAAAGAAGTATGTACTTTTAAGAGTAAAACCTATTTCAATTTTCACAGCAAAAATTGTGTACAGAAGTAGTTAGTATACAAAATTAACTTTGTGCTCTCTCTTAATACCCTCAGGGGGGATTGAATCATTCCCACCTTGCCTGTAAGGGCTCCCTTTCAAAACATTTGCTGGTTTCCAGACCAAAGCAGACACCCCCATTAGTGCCATCGGGGTCCCCTGTGGTTAAGAAGGGGAGAGGACATTCAGCTCCAAGCAGCCCTCTGTTAGGGCCATCAGGGCACCACCATCCTCGCTCCTCCCTGACACTCTTGTGTCAAGATGCTTCTAATTACTTTGAAAAGGAGACCTTGGTTTTTAGAGGCAAGACTATTGCCCAACTGGTAAGGCAAGCTTAATTACCCACAAAAGAAAGGGATCTTTCATGGAAAGAGTTGGCTGAGGTTTGTCTGGTATTCTTGATCTGCAGCCAGCTGGACTGACTTAAGGTCTTGTATTAATGCTATGTATTTCAGATGGCATTAGATTACTCATTCTTGTCTTCCCTTGCTAAAAAATACCCTTTCTGAAAAATAGAAAGTTATTAAATCGCTGATTTTATACTGTGAAGGTTTTCATCTGAACTGAAAACAAACACAAAGAATAATGCAATATATAGTATTTTGGAATTATCTGTTGATTTTTACTAGCAGGTGTATAAATCAGATGTGTAATTTTCATCCTTCTACATTGCAGTATACAGTTCACAAACTTTGAAAAATACCTAAGAATTTTATCTTTCTCTAAATTTTACTTTCTACAGTACCATATTAGAATTGTATTCTTCATTATATTGGAGGAATTGCAGGTGGAGAACATTAAAATGCAATGAAAATACTAAAGCATTCCGTTCCTTTTTGACATAAGACACAAGGCCTAGACATCAGCAAAGATCACAGTAAGGTTACTCCTATAAATCATATTTGGAACTAATATTTAAAATAGGCTGAAAATGGAACAAATAACATAAGCATACACCAGTATACCCATACACAGGTGAGGAGACATGCTCATGCATGCAGATATCCCTACATATTCATGCATGTTTTGGGGAAAGTAACATTTCTTCTGATTTTTCTTATGAGAATTTTAGACAGCTGACTTAATTTTTCCAGTTATGAAGTATTCCATAGAACTGGTTTACACACACTTTTTAGTTCCTGTTAAACCCACAAATAAGTTAAGTTTGCAAAAGTGAAGACTTCAGAGGCACTTGGTTGCTCTATAATGCAGTAATTGTGTTTTTTGCTACTGTATCCTTAAGAGGTAAATACAATAACGTCAGAAAATCAATCTCTGAAGAACATAATCTCTTGACAAAATGCATGATTTTTATACTTCCAGACCCAAAATATGGCTGCTTCTCTGGAGCATAGTGCTTGCAGGGTTAGTGCTGTACTCTGGGGAAAAGAAGAAAATCTGATGGAAAATGACAGAGACCATAAAATCCAAATACACTCGAGCTGGTAAATTCCAGGAACTGGAAGATGTCAGGCCTAGAAGTGAGCTGAAACGTCTCTATTACCCTAACTTTTCAAACTCATGTGCTGTTCACAGGTAATATCTCCTGAATTTAACCTGATTTCCACTGCAGAAACTTGCCATCTTTCACGTTCAAAGCTAATTTAAACTAAACAAAAGCATTCCTCTTTAGTAACTTCCTTTCTACAGCTGTTCTTGCCTAAACACATAGTCCATCTGTAGGCTGTACTCTATTTTAGTTCAGGCAGTTTTGACTGTAGTTTTCTATGTTTCATGTTGGCCAAGTAACCTATATAGCAGAGATGTTATTTTAATAATGAAATTTAGCAATTCATTATTGATGAAATGGAAATACACTCAAAGACTTTGCGACAAAACAATCTGAGGAATCACGGCTGTGTTAACTCAACAGGGACTGCAGGCAGTAGTTACACATATAGTTGCTCTTGAAACACAGCAGCTCTGTGGTAAGAAACTGAGTCAGTCAAGGTCACATTCTACCTAATGTCATATACCATGGGTAGACTTTAATAGAAAACCTAAACTTCTCAAACTGTTATTACTGAATTAACATTGTAACAATTTTCCTGCAATACTAATGAAAATAATAATTAGTGGGCATTAACTCAGGTAACAAAGAGAAGCAGACCCAAACTAAAATTAAACAACTCTAAAAGGTATATCTCATCGAATGTAGAAGAAGATAATGCTTATAAATATCTGAAGGACAGGTCTCAGGAGGATGGGGCCAGACTCTTTTCAGTGGTACCCAACGACAGGCCAAGGGGCAATGGGCACAGGTTGGAACACAGGAAAATCCATCTAAACATGAGGAAACACTTCTTTCCTGTGAGGGTGCCAGAGCAGTGGCACAGGCTGCCCAGGGAGGTTGTGGAGTCTCCTTCCCTGGAGACATTCAAAACCCACCTGGACGCGTTCCTGTGCCCCCTGCTCTGGGTGTGCCTGCTCAAGCAGGCGGGTTGGATGAGATGATCTCCAGAGATGCCTTCCAACCCCTACCATTCCGTGATTCTGTTTCTGTGATAATTATCTTATACTTAGAATACAGTTTCATAACCTACAGATGATGGGTGAAATCCACCACTCTGTCTCTGGAGTTATACTTGTTCTCAGTAACCGGTCTGATGACACACAACTCCTAGTCATCATTCCTGATTTAGGATCATGTCAGAATTATGACTATGAAAATCTGCCAAAATCAAATCCCATAGAGGCACAGGGCATAACATGAACATAATCTGTCTTCACTGGGTGGAAAAAAATTTAGTTAAAACATAAAATCATTAATTATGCCCTTGCAGCATAAACAATAATCAGTAACTTTCTGATTTCCTCCTTCTTCATATTTTGTAAATTAGCATTATACTTATTCTAAAAGTCACCTTTCATGATTAAACTTTTATGGCTATGACTTACAAAGTAAGCAAAAAGCCAATTTTTACCTTTACTGGACCCTATTTCTGCTTGCTATGAGGGGAAAGACTTCTGCTTTGTAGACAATATTATGACAGTAATCTGAACTCTAATTATCAGACCAGAAAATACTGTGATTAAATAGAACTGTGATTAAATAGAATGCGACTGAAAGATGACTGATGTTGTATTTTTTATATTATTGCAAAACTACCCCAGATCTAGTAATTTTGTGCAAAATCAACAGAAAATACTTCAATGAACTTCTTATTGCTTTCCTATTATGCTATAAATCAGAGTCAAACAAGGCATAAGGGTGGCTCTGTTTTAATGAAATGAGCATCAACAACATTATGAAATTAGCTTGGATATGTGTCTGTTGTTGGCCTGTTTTACAAACAAACAAGTAAGTGAATCTATCTGCCTACTTATATTTAATATGCCTTCTTTATAAATCGGTTGAAGGGAGCTGTTTTGGTTTGGTTTAGTTTTGCAATTAAATCAGAGGGAGGGTTTGCCTTTCAGGAGATCCATTCTGGTCTTTGTGATTTTGTGTAAGACTAATTTTCAGGGTTTTGGATTTATCAAACTGAATCTTCAAATTAAATCTGGAGAGAATAATTGATGCCAACAGTCACTCACAAGGTTCCTCATATCTACTGAAATCAAATTAATTATCAATTCTGTGAGGCTGTGGAAAGTCCAAACTCCAAATTGTATCATCTGAAAGGAACGGAAAGCGAAAAAATGCAAGTAACTTGAACACAAATCTTTGAGTCTCTTTGAATTTATCTATTATTTTCCTTTGTATTTTATAATATTTTAAAATGTTATATCAAAATTCTATTATCTGTAAAACACAGTGAAAAATGCAAAGACTTTCTGAGGACTTCAATTTTCATAATCTTAGAAACATAGAATCATAGAATAGTTCGGGCTGGCAGGGACTTTTAGGGGTTATCTAGTCCAACCCTCCCCGCAGTGACCAGGGGCATCTTCAACTAGATCAGGTTGCTCAGAGCCCCGTCCAGCTGGATTTTGAATGTTTCCAGGGATGGGACACCTACCACCTCTCTGGGCAACCTGTGCCTGTGTTTCACCACCCTCATCATAAAAAATTTCTTCCCTATATGTAGTCTAAATCTACTCTCCTTTAGTTTAAAACCATTACCCATTGTCCTATCACTACAGGCCCTACTAAAAACCCTTTAGAAACTGATTTCTCTGGGCAATAAAACTGATCATTTGGAAATCAAGATTTGAACTGTGACAAGTTTTTTTGACTCCAGCTGTTCACATTCATCCAACTTGGAAGTGCTTGCGAATGACAGTTACAGGCATCTGGGTGCCTGATGCAGCACAAACACTTAGGACACCACATTCTTAAAATAAAATTTGGACTTGGAGAAATATAACTGAATATATGACAGACAAAAGATTTCACGTATTTGGCCCATTCGTTTACTTCATAATTTTATTGTGATTTATTCCTCCTTAAGACACGAGACATTCACTTCTGGAAACACAAAGGTGAGGGTAATTATGAGCCAGAAATGCAACCTCATGGCAAAAAAGACCAACAGTATCCAGGCTGCACTAGGAAGAAAGCTGCCAGCAGGACAAGGTGGGGATCCTTCCCCTCTATTCAGCCCTGATGAGACATATCTCGATTCAGTGCTGGGTCCAGTCCTGGACTCCCCACTGTAAGAGAGACATGGACATACTGGAGCAAGTCCAGTGAAGATGGTTAAAGGTTTGGAGCATCCTTCATATGAAGAGAGGCTGAGAAAGCTGGAACTGTTTAGCCTGGAGAAGAGAAGGCTCAGAAGGGATCTATCTGATGAGTGAGAAGATAGTGACAGACACTTCTTAGTTGTACCCAGAGACAGGACAACAGGCAATGGGAACAAATCAAGATATAAGAAATTCCATTTAGACCTAAGATATTGTGAGGGTGACTGAGCAGTGGAATAAGTTGCCCAGAGAGGTCATGGAGTCTCCATCATGGAGATATTAAAAATCTGACTGGGTGTGGTCCTCGACAACCTGCTTTGACTCTGCTTGGACTGGACTATCTCCAAGGTATTTTCACAATCTCTGTGTGATTCCGTGTTAGCTTTTAACACTTCTTGTAATATGTTTTTTTAAAGAGGACACAAATGATATTATAGTGAGAAACTGTTCTCAGGCATTTAGAATACTTTGCTTAAACCATTCTCTCCACCTGTGATCTCCTCACCTCAATTTTTTCACCCTTTGTCAGTCTGAAGGTCTGAAAGAGACAAAGGCTAGGTATATGGACAGAAGGCTTATTATAGGTTAGTTAGTTGGATAGGACTTTGGAGGTCTTTAAACCAACTTTCTGCTCAAGTAGGGCCAGCTGTGAGATCAGACCAAGATGTTCAGGGCTTGATTTAGTCAAGTTATAGAAATCCCCAAGGAGAGAGAACGCACAACCTCTCTGGGAAACCTGCTGTCATCTTTGACTGTCCTCATGGGAAGAAATATTTTCTCTGAAGAGATCATCTAATGTGTTTCAAACGTGGAAGTAAGGAATTGTTTACAAATGGAAACCAAACCCAATACTTTCAGTTTTACACTGCACTGTCTTCAGTGCAAAGAGGATGGGGGAAGAGGAATTAATATAAAACCTAGTTTGTCCTCCAGTTTACCAATTAAAACATTGAAACCAAATGGCTACTAACTACATGAAGTCTATTAGTGACACTCTACCCCACACTACCAGAAGATATTGCCATAGGAGTACTGAGCAGCCTCCTGAAATTAATGGGACTCTTCCCACAATTTCAATGGACTTTGAATCAGGCCTAAGACAGACATGAAATTTAAAACCCACAAACCACTGTACACTCTAACTTCTCCCACATGAGAAATAGAAGTGCTTGTGTTAAATGGTTATCATGCTATCCTGGTGAATGAAGACTTCTAAGAATACAGGTTACACTGTCTACTCTATCTTTTTAGATAAGGTATCTGTTGAGTAATATGACATCAATGGCAATAAATGAAATAACAACCTATTAAAATAAACCACAACACAATCCCCTTGCTAATATTACCTTAATCAATTTGCCTATTATTTGTGTGCTTGCAGGGGGGGAGTCTCCACTGAGTGTTTCAAGCCCAGTTAACAGGTTGCAGAAAATTTTATGTATTTGCTTTTCTTTGCAAGCAAAATGTTTGTGCAAGGTTAGGAGGCATTTTGGAAAAATTGTGCTGTTATACAAAAATTATAACAAATCCTCATACGAGGGGAGCAGGTTTAGCTGGTTATCTAACCTTGTAAATCTTGCCATGAGAGCTTAGCTTGAAAACATCCAGGTTATCACTCATCTGGGTTTTGTTTTTTTTTTACAAATATAAATATTTAACTGCTTTTGCCTTTTACTTTAGTTTTATATTACTCTTTTGAGTCCTATGGGTTTATTTATATTTCTATGTATTTACAAGTCACATAAACACACTCACATGCATGCACTCTGATCTGTGCAGCAAAGAGACTTAGTACGTTGATGATAAGTTTAAATTTGGCATTTTCTAAATGCAGAAGTAAATACTACGAATTTACCTGGAAAGACTAATTAAAAAAATTGGGCTGGCTCGTTACTAAGAGTTGCCTGAGAATTTTTTTAAATTGAATGACAAAACATAGGAACATTTTGTAAGAGCCTGCAACTCAGTGAAATCAGCCCAGTGCTTACAGCTTCTGGTAATCTGGTAATTTATTTAGATATCTAGCTAGAGACAGAAGAATCTGCATTTACCATTCTGGTTTTGGTAGTCTTGCTCAAGTTAGCAGTTTACATGAGAGATTCATTAGGCTTGTCTGCCAAACACAGTTTCCAATTCCTTTCGCATCTGGAGGCAGCCATTAGATGACAAAGAGAATTGAGGAAAGCAGATAGGGTACATTCAGCAAAGAGTATTTTCATCCACTGTACCCTGAAGCATGACTAGGTTATAGAGATCTCTGTAAAGTGGCAACAAAGAAAATATGGAACTTCAGAGTTGATGGTGGAAAGAATGAGGTGGGGAATAAAATGGGGAGAGAAGAGCTCGGGTTCTTGTGTGGAAATCTATATGATATAGACAGGTGTATACCAACCGTAATGAATCTCAGGGAGTCCAAGCAACCCCGTGTCTGAAAGGAGACCCAGAATCAAGACACAAAAAGTGTGAAACCAGGGGCAAAAGACCTATTTTAAATGAGTCACCAATTAATCTGCTCTACTGCAGAATGGACCTACTTTCTTTGTTCAGTGAGGAAAGTATCAGAACATTATATGACAATCAAAACTCATAAACCACTCTCCAACTTCTTCCAGGTGAGAAATAAAAATTACTGTCTTAGTTAAAATGCTGATCTGTTAAATAAGGGTTAAATAATAATGCAGTTTGAAAAAGGTGAGGCAATGTGATGTGATGTGGGATGCTCTACATGTGATATGACAAGACCTGGTTACAGTTCTATTGTCAGGATGGGTAAAATGGAAGACAATTTCAGAATCATAGAATGGTAGGGGTTGGAAGGGACCTCTGGAGATCATCCTGTCCAACCCCCTGCTTGAGGAGGCACACCTAGAGAAAGGGGCACAGGAACACATCCAGGCAGGTTTTGGATGTCTCCAGGGAAGGAAACTCCACAACCTCCGTGGGCAGCCTGTTCCACTGCTCTGGCACCCTCACAGGAAAGAAGCTTTTCCTCATATTCAGGTGGAACTTCTTGTACCTGTGCAACTTGTGCCCACTGCCCCTTGTCCTGTCGTTGGGCACCACTGAAAAGAGTCTGGCCCCATCCACTTGAAACCCTCCCTTTAGATAGTTATAGGTATTGATGAAATCCCCCCTCAATCTTCTCTTCTCCAGGCTGAACAAGCCCAGGTCTCTCAGCCTTTCCTCATAAGCAAGATGCTCCAGTCCCCTGATCATCTTCGTAGCTCTCCGCTGGACTTGCTCAAGCAGTTCTGCATCCTTCTTAAACTGGGGGGCCCGAACTGGACACAGTACTCCAGATGTTGTCTCACTAGGGCAGTGTAGAGGGGGAGGATAACTTCTCTCAACCTGCTGGCCACACTGCTTTTAATGCAACCCAGGATACCCTTGGCCTTCTTGGCCACAAGGGGAAATTACTGGCTCAGGGTCAGCTGCTTGTCCACCAGCACTCCCAGGTCCTTCTCAACAGAGCTGCTTTCCAGTAGTTTAGCCCCCAGCCTGTACTGGTGCCTGGGGTTGTTCCTCCCCAGGTGCAGGACCTTGCCCTTGCACCTGTTGAATTTCATGGGGTTCCCCTTGGCCCAGTTCTCCAGCCTGTCCAGGTCTCACTGGATGGCAGCAGAGCCTTGCGGTGTTATCAGCCACTCCTCCCAGCTTGGTATCATCAGCAAACTTGCTGAGTTTACACTTTATGCCATCATCCAGGTCATTGATAAATATGTTGAACAGGACTGGGCCCAGCACATTGACCTCTGGGGAACACTGCTAATTACAAGCCTCCATCCAGACTCTGCTCCATTGATCATGACCCTCTGAGTTCTGTTGCTGAGCCAGTTCTCAATCCACCTCACTGTCCACTCATCCAACACACACTTCCTTAGATTTTTATCTTCTTTGTGTTATTCAGGAGCACTAAATTTCAGCACTGCAGATCAGATAATAAAGCTTGTGGAAAAATGAATGAACAAATAAGTACCACTACGCTGAAAACTGAATTTAAAAGGTAAGGCAATTGCTTGTGAGTGTGAAATATTGATACTAATCCAAAGAGGACACTTTTGTTGTACAGAAAACAACAAAAATGCAGAAGTAGAGTTATTTACTACAAATGTAGAAAAGCAAACTTCACAGAAGTTTGGCAATATACAAAACCTCCCTGCACTGTTAATATTCTGTCCCTGCATAGACCACCCTTCTATGCAAATATATTTTGAAATCTCTTTTAAATATTTTGATGTTACTTCTGGTTCATTTTATCAGAAAAAAATGCACTAACTGAAGATTTTTAAAGTCATGCAAATTACATTAGAGAATTGTTTAAAAATTTTCTTAGGCTTACTGTTGTGGCAGATGTAGGAATGGATGATGAAGGTTGCTGAGAACTTCCAGAAGTTAGAGCTGAATCATGTTTTTCTTGTGCAGATATTTTGTGACAAATAGAGGAGGGAAGCTAAGAATTTAAACTATTCTCTAAGAAGACTGAATTTGTTTAGAAACATTGAACTTCTAAACAGCCCTGTTTCTTTCAAAGGCAGTATGTTCTCTGCAAGAAAAACACTAGAACAAATTCTCAAAATGCTACTTATGTTTGCATGTGACTTGCATGACACGACTGATTTAGTTGTCAGTATGTGGAGAAAAACATTTGTAAAACTGAATGACCTTTTTTGCTGCAGGGCCTAATCAATGTAAAACCTCCCAAAATCATAACACTGATGGTATTTATAACACATGCTTCTCCAAGAACAAGACCTTGAATAGGGAAACCAGTGTTTTTTCCTACAATTAAGGACAAAGTTCAGAAAAAGTTGTGGTCAAACATTTTTTGAAAGTTCCAAAGCTCAAAGATCTACTTGGTTTCCTCCCAGTTTTGCCCACCACACTGCTGTAAGACTGGTGCTTTGCTGTAAGTCCACATATTCTGCATAACTTCTCTGTATTTACTATCTGAAGACTGATTGTTAGCTATATAAGTGCACTTGATTTTTGCCTTTAGCAATAAACTGAACTTTTTGGCTATACCTTTCCATGGATTAGGCAGACTGCTCATTTCTTTCTTGCAAAGATTCCTTTCAATACCAAGTCAAACTCTAAAGGATGTTCATTACTGTATGGTAAATCTACTACTTAAACTTACAATAGTCAAAATAGATTTAAAATATACTTTCACCTTACATGATATTAATGTTTAGCATTTCAAGATTCAAGTGTGATCAGAACTCAATTGTTTAGTAACTTTGTACTTTGTTTATAGTTGTCCTCCAAACTCAGTTTTAAAAAATAGATATCAAAATAATGATGTGATATTGGTTACGGTTTCATAGTTACTTTAATTTTCCCCACACTCACAGTTCTACTGCAAGTTGCTGTTCCCACACCTACTCTCCCAGGTTGCCCCTCACCTCCCTTTGTGCCAGCACTAGTCTCCAGTAGTGAGCCAGTGAGGACCCAGCTGAACGTGGTCCCTAGGAAAGGGGTAGTGCTGAGCAGGGTCAGTTCCCTAGTATGGTTCTCTGTGCAGCCATGCAAATGCCAGTGCTGGCCAAGGAAGGTCAAAAAAAGACAGGACAAAAAGCTGTACTGATTTTTCTTTTCTTTTTTTTTTTTTTTTTTTTTCAAGAGCCTGGGTTTATGTTGGTGCAATGTCACCACATAACAGTAACCTTGTTTTTTTACAGGTGAGGTTATGCTGATTTTAGAGACATCATAGGGTCTCAGGACTTCTCAACTGCTTTTCTTCAGGACACCATTACAAAGAGCTTAAGTGAGTCTGCACATTTGCAATTTAGTTGGTGAGTGTCTGAAAGAGAGGCGTATTGTCAAAAAAGAGCAGTCAACTGCTGTCCCCTGCCCCTCAATTCACCCATGTATCCTTCTTTAGCTTTGCCAATCTATGCAGCTGATGAAATGCCAGAGATTATTTTTATGTCACAAGTTTGTAGGAGAACATGATAGCATGAGAAAATCCATTGCTAATTTTTTATATTCAATGAAAAGAGTTTAAGTGCCTTGTTTTCTTGGAAAAGAGCTCATTGTTTCCCATGTGAAAATTGGATTGTCCCAGTGACAATTACTTTCTTATTAAATTACTTCTTCACAGCAAGGGTAGTTTTGTACCACACACCACAGCATGTTTATATGTATAAGAACTGTTATTGGTGACTGAGGAGGTGGTGGTAAAAATCTTGATCTTGAATGAGGTTAAGATTTTTACTTGTGAATAAGACTGAACCAAAGTTAGAGTTCATGTTTGGGTTAAGACACAATGCCCCTGAATTTTAAGAACTTGTCTCAGCAAAAGTTTTTCAAAAACAGGGTTACCAAATTAGATGTTCATATCAGACTTGTTAGCTTAACTATATGGAAGCTTAGTCACAGGCTAATCAAAGCCCCCAAACTGGGACTGAGATCAAATATGTGGGGAGTGGAACTGTTATTCCTTTTCAGCCATGTGAAAATGGCAATCAAAAGTATTGAGAAATTATAGAATCAAAGGAAGCTGGATCACCCTTTACGGTGCACACACTGCATTGTAAAATTAAGATATTTCCTGGATTAAATAGCCAAGATGCTGCAGCCATGTCAGCTTCTCTGAAACTCTAACAATTACAAAATGCTTTCTGCAGAGCTGATAATGGCCCAAATTGGGTAAAAACTACCAAAAAACCCCTTGTTTACCCCAGACACCCCTTAATCTGTCTTCTGTATATTGTCTGAAACTCATCAAAGCTAAGTGTCTGACCATGTGGTAAGCGGTTGACTGGAATTTTGTAAAAGTCTGTGGTTCAGACAAGGAATTCCGCTTTTCTTTATAATATATTCAGCTATTTCATGTATGCCTTTGAAATATGTTTATGCACACTGGAATTATTCTAGCTATTAAATGTTGCTTAATGTGATTGATCTGTGCACAGTGCACAGCATTGAAGGCTTGCTCAGATACATGCACTGGCCTGTAAACTAGCCTTTAGGATTGACTATTCATTCACATCAAAGGACATAACCAATGTAACACACAACCAAAAGACAAAGTTACTCTGAAAGCCTTATTCTTCTGCAGCTACCTTTTTAAATCCTGGAGTTCATTCTCCCCTAAAAGATTATGCTGTTTATTTGCCTGTCATTCACTTTTAACACTCATTTTCCTTTAGCATTTCTATCTTAAATCCTTCACAGCACACCGAGTTGCACTGCATAACTGCTACTAAAACAATTTTTCATAAACATTTAAATAAATACATTTGAATACTTGTTTTTAAACATTCACTGCTTTCTCAACAGTAAGTTCATCTTCCCAAGTCTAGTAACTATTTAAATCTGAATCCATCAACACTAAGTGCTTTAGATATTACACAATATTAAATATTACACATTTATATACACTATTAATGAGCTAACAATAGAAAGTCATAGAGTCATAAAAAATACAACTGGAAGAGATCTTGAAATATCATCTGTCTCCTTCTCAATGACAGGACTGTCACACTTAACAAATGGCTCTCCAGCTCTTCTTACAAACCTCCAAAACTGCCCTAAGCAAAGATTTTATTCAAGTGCTACCTTCCTTAGCACTAAAAACCTAATTCTAATGTGGAATGACAATCTTTCTTTAGTTTGAACTCATTAATTCTTATTTTTGCCAGTTTCAGTCTCCATGATAGACTGCTTTTGTCCTTGCAGATGGTATTATGTGCCTCCCCAGTCTCCTCTTCAGGCTCCTTCCTTCCCCCCTCTCTGGGTGGCCATGTCACATCTCTTCACCAGACTCCTGGACTCTCCTCATGAAGAGCAACTTGCAAAACCCTCTGCCTTCACTACATGTGAAACCAATGTAAAAAGTGTATCTCTAGGAGTGGAAAGGAAGAGTACACGCACAGGACACTTTTCTGTTGTGACAGCAAATAACTGCCAGTTAAAGCCATTTCTCCTCACAGCATTTGTGAGGTGAAAAACTCTGGCACCTGACTAAGAACTGCAGGCAGTAAGCAGCTGTCAGTTAGTGAGGTAACAACAAGCAGGTGAGATGAATGATTGTGATTGTCAGGAACAGTTCACATATAGTCACTCTTTTTTTGCAGGTTGTGGGACTGGCAGGCAGCGATCACTCCACAGCCCTCCTCTACACCTCTACTCCCTGCCCTCCATGGGCACAGGCTAGCATGAACCCACACCTTGTGCTGCAAGGCCTCAGCCCCCAGAACCGACGAGGGTGGAGCCAGCGCTTTCCCAAAGGTGCACAGGGGTAAGGAAAGAGGCAAAGGACTTAAGCTGAAGCAAGAAAAGATCAGGAAATTTTGTTTCCCCAGGGTAGTCCAGCAGTGGATTAAGTCACCCAGAGAAGTTGTACAGACTCCATCCTTGGTGGTTTTCAGGACCCAGCTGGATAAAGCCCTGAGCAATCTTATCTGACCTCAGAGCTGGCCCTGCTTCACCAGAGACCTCCTGAGGTCCCTTCCAATTACTAAGGCTGTCAATTTTTCCATTACTAGATGGGAACTAATTAAACTGTTATCTGCAAATATTACTGGTAAAGTAAGATTGGGTAGAAAGTATTACTACTATTACTGAATGGAGCTAAGTGTTTTGCTCAATGATTTACCTCTTTCCTGTATTCCACTTAGTGTTTGTACTGATGTTGGATTGGTATTGCAGCCTTTGTATACAGCCTTACACATATAGCGCATGTTTGCCAGTCACACTCTGGAGTCATGCCCACCAGCAAGCTAATTATACTGCTTTATATGCAGTGCATATACCACTTTGTCTTGCATATAGCAAGACAAATAACTTCAAAACTGAATAGTACTGTATACTCTTTGTAAAAACACCCATAATTCATTGCAACTAAAATGAAAATTCAACACCAATAGCATTCCATGGGGATATCACTATATAATTTTCTTTCACACCATTTCATAACATAGCCATGATGAGTATTGCGTGACCTACACCAGGACTGCCTAAGGATTTTCACTTCCTTTATCAGCAATAGCAAAAATATGTTATTCCAAATTGTATGCACAGGTATTAGGTAGAAAACCAGATTTGGACTTTATTCTTCCCCATAGCTTATTTTTCTACTTCCAGATTTTCTTTTACAATGAAGGAATTGTAAGAATCTCAGACACTGAAGGAATAAGCTGCTCAAAAAACCCTAAGTATTTCTTACTATAAAGTCTGAAAATATCTTGTATGGATACACAAAAGTGAGGAAAAAATATGAAAGGAAATAAAACACATTAGAAACATTGATGATACAGATTATTGCATATCATACCTGAATTCTTAATGTATTTGTCTAATAAAGTACAGGCTGTGTTTACACTGTCAATCAAGACAATAATAAGCAGTAAAGGACAGCCTAAGCTGAAACCTGAGCCCCTACCACCAGAGAGAAGCTAACCAGCAATGACCTAGCTGAACATGAGTCCAGCTGAGACTGGACTGTGGGCACAGCATTTTCATTTTCCTTTTTGTTTCTGAGAGTTTCAGCTAGGTTGCAGCAGGCAACCGCATTAGTGCTCAGCTCTGATGGTCAGGATTGGGAGGAGGGAAAAGCATTGTACTCTGCTCCCAGCTTGGAGGTGAGCTCCTGCCTCCCAGCTCAGCCTGCAGCATGTCTACACTTCTGCAAATATCTCCTCTTTTCTGGGGAGCTGATGACTGGCAGCTTCCCTTCACAGCCTCTGCCTCTCAGGAACAGAAGGGGAGAAGTGCCTGTCCCTCAGAAATGACATATGCTGCTCAAATCAAGTTCAGGCAGTCAGTCTGTGTCAGCGTGTCTGTCCACAAAGGACCCAGTAGCCTACAATTAGGAGCTTGCAATTTGAATGGGAGGCGAGGTAAATTACAAGTTCTAGTTTTGACTAACACCCAACATATCTACATTGTAAATATGACCATAGAGATGCAGAAGATACACATATATATACACACAAACGTAATTTATAGATGTATAAAAGGGGTGAAAATGGATACAGAACTGAATGTTAGTTCCAAGTGTGGCTTTACCAAATGAGAGGTTTGAATTCAAGAGTTATGTCAAAGAGGAGATAGAATAAAAAAACCAAACATGACAGGGTCAGGATTAAATGAGATACTCTACTGTTCAAACTTGGATTCCATTCCAAACTATTCCCAAAAAGGTTATTGGGATAAATATGATTTCATTCTTAGAAAACAATTTGAGAATTTTTAATGATTTAATTGTAATATGGTTTTAATTATTTTCAAAATTTTCGCCCACCTGGATCAATGTTTCTTGTTGGTAGTCAAGATTTCAGTAAACAGAGAATTCCAGTAGTTATGGCTAGAAATATTACAAAAATCTCAGAACATGCTGAAAAAAGTTTGAAAATATACATAGCATTTGGAAATGTTCTAGATTTGTAGTAAGATTTTATTTTGAAAAGACTGATTTTGAATGAAAATGTAAAAATAAACTCTGGCCATAGAATGAAAGCTGAAAAAAACCACACAGGAAAAGAAAACTCATTATGAGTAAGAAAAGAGAAAGATGTGAAAGGAAAGAATAAGGGACTCAAAGTTGCTCCAGCATGAAAAAACAACAGTATTGTCAACCAGCACTTTGCACTGCACTTCTTCTGGTGGATTTTAACTGGAAAAAGAGGCAACTATAAACACTCAAGCAGGATGTTAAGAACATTGAATGTTACCATTTTGAGGAGGTACTCAATAAGGCTGTTAGCTTGGATACGTTGCAGGGAAAATGTATTCATCCAGATTTAATTGGATCTGTTTGGGAAACTCAGCATGGCGTGGTTGCCATTTCTTAATGACATGAAAGGCTTATCAACACTTCATGTTCAAGAGAAATAAATAATGCAAATTACATAATTTAGTCAAACATTTTCAAAAATGCTAGCCTGCCCATTGCCTAATTCATCCTGCTTCAGGCCAGAGGAAAAACCTTAACCAACCTCTGTTGAAATGGGCCTACCTGACATAAACCATTTCTGTTAATTCTACTGACCTTGGATCACTAAATGGATCATTAATGATCCACATGATTTTGCTGAAGGGGCAGTTGGGCTGGGAGTAACATAGATTTCAAGAAGGTCTTGGATTAAGAGGCAGTGATCACAAATCATGGTTCTCTACGTCAACCTTCCTACCCTTAAGTGAATTCCACAACAGTGTTCGTTTTAAGGAAGAGATCACAGATGTAAGGGCTGAGAATTGCACAATGAAGTTTCCTTTCAGTTCCTCAGCTTGAAATATTAGTGAGTTTCTGCAAAGTAAGTGCTTCTCATGAAGCATACTATTATTTCTCACAATTTTGAGAGCATGTTTTAAGACTGTTGGAGGAAAATCTTGTTTCTAAGAATTTTCTGAGTCTCTCTCTCTGACTTGTTGAGTTAAATGGTGTGTTAGTCTGTATTGTGTCATTGAAAATATGAGCCTGATATTTGTGGTTTATTAATGCTTAAGAAAGAGGAAAAATCAGAAGTAAAATCACAGATGCAATGACCAATGAGCATGTATTGAAGAAGCAAGGGAATAGGAGAGCAGCTGTGGGGCATGTTAAGTCTAGCTTTGCATCTTTGATCCAAAAAAGAGCATAAACATAGACACAAGGAAATAAACAACAAAGACTATTAAAGCTGCAAAACAACTTCAGTAACCAAGTGTTATCAAGCACCTGGTTATAATCACTAAGCCACAGTAAGAACTAAGTCAATGTCTGCTGTGACGTATCTGTGGCTGCAGATGGAACACAGTTTGTGAAATAAACAGAAATGATTGCCTCATTAGGTAAATATCTCTTTTTCAGTGGTGTCACCCTACATTTAGGTAGAATTTCTGTGACAAAAGAAAACAGAAATAACCCAAACATCTCAAGATTTCCAGGTCAGAAAGGACAAGGGGCAGTTTAGTTCCTGGATGATAGAAAACACTTGAATTGCACTTGAGCAGTCCTCAGAGGCTAACTTATCAAGGTCTGCAAGCAGGCTAATGTGTAATCCATGCTCAATACTTCTTATTGGATGAAGGCTAGTGGGAAAGCCTGGAGAAAGTATCTGATTAATGTCTCATGCTAATAAACAGTGACTTCCTGTTCACTTGCGTATTAATGCAAAGACGCAGAGGAGGTTTAAAGAAGTTGTAATGAAACAGGAGAAGCAAACTAAAACAATGAGATGAGTCACATTCAGATCATAATTTAGGCAATGACAATAGTCAGCTAATAACACTGAACCTAAGATCTGAGGAGAAAGAAACGTTTTGGATTATCTGAGAAGAGCTGCCAGTTGTGAAGGCAATTGCAGGCTCAGGGAAACATGGAGACTGTGAGGACAGGCTGGTCAGCACTGTCCACAGATGAGTAAACTGGACTTTTCAGGGATATAAACATGGGCATTGTGGACAGAGGAAGAAAGTTCTTGCCAGGTCCGATGTGCAGGATGGACATACTGAGTGAGCCATAGCTCTCATGGTCTGAAAGTTAGTGTCTGATTTAAGCCTCAGCCAAGTAAAGATTGAGTGGAAATCAGTGTTACTCACTGATTTTGCAGTGGGAAGGAGTATGGTACAGTTAGGTCAGTGACCAGGACATTTAGTGACAGTCATAGACTGCTGCAGTATTAAGTTTCAAATAATGCAAAAGATAGTGTAATCTATAACTACAAAAGGTTGGGGCAGCTTATAGTAGATGCTAGAACTGATACAACCAAAAGATGTAAGAATATTTACTCTATCGTTAACTAGTATCATGGGGAGGACCGTGCCAGGTCTTTGAAATGTAAATATAAGGCCCAAGAATTCATAATGTTATATTTTTGGATCAGTTTTGGCATGTTAGTGGGCCTATATGGTGTTACTATTCAAAAACAATGATGGCACTATAGAAATTCAGTGCATTTAAAGACTGGTACTAAGTGAAAGTGGTGAAACTATTGTAATTCTTGGGTCTACCAATAATATTAAGGATTCTACCTCCTGGACCCTTAACTATTTAAGTCAAGAGTCTGATACCCTGCTTCACCTTATAAGATTAAAGTGTAAGAAATTACAGAACATAGGAATGATCTTTTTTTTTTTTTTCCTCCTGTAACTGTGAAGTTAAATTTGAAAGCCCAGCAATTAACCTGACTTGATTTTCACAAATCCTCAGCGTCTGTCTGAGCTGCATTTTCAGTAGTTCAACCCTTCAAGTTAACAGGACAAAATTATTTGCTTGCCATTTCTTCACAGTTAGTGTTACTGAAATAAATGAGACTAGTCTCTGAATATGATTTAGTGAATTAAATTCAGATTTGTGGAATCTAGCTATTAACAATGGGGGCAGTATCAGGACCAGATAAATATAACAACTATTTGTAGAACTGGAAAACAAAAAGGGAAAATGCCAAGGTTCAGTGAATGTTGGTAAACTGAATTACCAACGAATAATGAAGAATTACCATGGCATAGGAAGCAGACTATATGCATTAATGTTTCCCATCTACATATCTACATATTCCAGCTTAGCTGGACTGCAGTAAAGTATACTTTCAATGTTAAATCTTTTAAGCAAAATGTTATGCTCTTATGAATCCATACATCTAAAATCCTGGATACTCTCTTGCACTGATTTTTGTACGGAAATGTCTGATCAAAGTTTTTCAGTCTTTTAAGATGCACAAACACATGCCATTATAATTATTTTTATTTTGTTTTAAACAAAAGCTTAACGTTTGCACACTTCTATTTCAGCTGGGCTGGCTCCACAGTTTCCAGCTGGGCTGGCTTTTTTTCCAGGTGACTCATTCCCCTTTGCAACTATGGGATAGGCAGCCTCTGGTATGTCACTAAGAAGTGTCTGCTTACATATACAGAAAAGAAGTTTAATGAATCATGAAGCCATGATGCAGTAACAATAACACGTCCTCATGCAAAAGGTATAGAACGACCACAGAACGGAGCAGAAACATTTGTTTCAAAATCTGTCCTACATGGAAGCATTTGTATAATTTTTGCCTTATTTTCCTTTGTCATAAAATAAAGATTTGTTGATAACAATATGAAATGCCATGCTTCATTTTAGAGTTGATCCTTTGCTTTTCAGGATTAAAATCTAACTGGATTTTCAGGTTTATAATACAACTATGAGCCACTCTTCAGAAATGTGAATCTTAGAAGACTCTCCAAGTGTAACACAGAGACGTTTGGTAATGGGATATTTCCTGAACAGATCTTTTTTTTTTTTTTCAAACATATATGTATGTATACCCCACACCCCTTATTTAAAAGCGTTGCTTTGCTTTCTTGCAAATACGGTTTGAGCAGTATAACCTGTTGGCTAGAAATGCAACTACTAAAGCCTAGCTTATTTACTCTTGCAAATGCACATAGAATAAACACACTAAACAAAATTAGCATTGTACATTTTGGAGTATATAATCTTTGGGAAAAGAATGTCTATTTGTTCTGTCTTTTAAAGTTGTATAAGACAGTGAGGCAACACTGTTTCTATACCTATTATTTCTAGGTGCACCCATAGGATAAGCAATAGCCATCATCTCCAGTTAATGAGTAAATGTGGTGAGGAATTAAAGGAATGGATACATTCTTGATTGAAACGTGGCTATCTCCTTTAAAAATAATAGTTCATCATCTGTGTAATGAAAAAGTAACACACTGTCTTAAAACTTTCCCTATATTCCTACAATAACAATACAGCTGTATGGTTATTTACCCTTCATAAAGATAGAAAAAACCAAAATGTTTTGCTACATTTTTAAAAAACCTTTTAGGTATAGGGTTTCCTGATATTAGAAGAAACAAACACTGTCACCACATCTTGTGACAAAAACGTAAAATATCTTTAAAGGTCGGCATAGCTTTCGCATGAAATATGTCTGCAGAGAAAAAAATTGCTTGAGAGGGGAGAATAAGACTTTTGGAATAGTTAACTACAGAGCAGCTGGCACAGATTAGCCTATGTCCTCATACAATCAAAATGTTTCTATTAGAGAACTTGAGATAACTAGCTTGAGAGCATTTAAGTGTACTCCAGTATTTTTTTTCCCAATGTAATCAAGCATTATCTCATGAGATATGACTGCGTTATCCCAGTAGAACTGAAGAATTACCAACCCTACACTATTACATATATATGTATTTAATATCAGGTTATTGGGCTCAGTTTTTATCTGTGGTGTATGCCAGCTTTTATTGGCTTAACACGAGACACACCATGACAAAATCAGCTCAGGGAAGAAAGAGACATTGCATGAAAACTCTGGCTACTGATTCACAAGTGAGGCCAAAAGAGTGTAACTACAGTCTCAGAAATGCATAGTAGAAATAAACGTCTGGGGAAAGAACCTGTCTCAGTCTAGAGCCAGTGCCAAGGCAAGCTGTAATGAATTTATAGCCACCATCAGCTGGCCACCTCAAGGAAGAACAGCACCAAGAACACTGCAGGTTTCAGGTGCATTCAAGGCACCTTGTAGTGAGTGGTGCTGGACTAGTGATTGCTCAATGTGAAGAACAGGACATTTTGAATCTAAAAGTATTTTTTACTGTACACAAATTTAATATTAAAATAAATGTTACTATTTTCAAACATGTCCTACGTGTGGGAGAAAGATAAATGCATAATCATGCTGGAATTTCCAATAAAATATTTATAAACTGCAGTTCCATTGTTATTTGAGCTAAATCCTGCTTCCTCTGACTCATATCAATGACACACAAATGCCAATATGTCTGTTTCACTAAGTCAGTGTGTTTATTAACACAAGCAAAGTACCATTTGGCTTTTCTTCATTTAAAAAAAGATGGAATAGTGGAGCTTACTATCATGCCCAGAAAACTACATGACTGTATGTGGAATCTGAGGTCTTTTGAAGTAACTGAGAGTTTGTTGGCAACAAAATTGGGATTTCACCAAACTGATTTGCACCCATCTGCTGTGTGTATCATCCAGGGCAACCGTGCCTGGGAGAGGCTTTTTCATTCTGAGAGTTTCTCTTTCTCTTATCCATGGCTCAGTTGCCTGTTTTAAAGAAATGGTTCTGACTCCATTTATGCTAGATTCTTCTGCTGCCACAGATATTTATGCTTAGGAAGATAAACATCTCTAAACACGCAATTAAATTCAGTAGTACATACCCTCAAAAAAAGGCTGAGCTTTTGTGCAATTTCTGAACAGAGGTGAATAGAGAGCTGAAAGGAACACTTGCTTATGAAGAAGAATGACAGAAAAGGGCATTGGGAAATGTGTCAGTTTCCTCAAACTGCTTTAGGGACACCTCAGAGAGACAGAAAGAAAACACACGCAAATGAGTAAGAACACACATGGGACAGTTTAGTTTAATCTAAATCTGATTTTAAAGCATAGGTGCTGCAAAAATGGGGGGCTTGTCCTCACTGGGAACAAACTGTGAGTTTTAATATAGAATGGAAGGGAGTGTAACAAGCCAGAGCGATATTGCATCACTGAAGGCTCCTGAGGAACCTCTACCTACGTATCTCAGGCATTTGCATAAGTCCTATTAATACATTTCAGTGCATCTTTACTACAGGTAACCTCACAATACAAGCGACAAGGGAAAACAATATTAATTGCATTTTAAGAATGTGAAAATGAAAGGCACCATAAGCCTTTGTCCCAAGGCAGAAGCAGGACTTGACCTAAGCAACTGTGCTGGCCACTGGGCTAAGTTCCCCTTTGTTTTTGTCCCTGCTTCTCTGATCCATCCCCAGGGTGGTAACATTTGGAAGTGTACTTAACACTCTGGTTAGTGGGGTAATGACTGTGTTTGCTATGATTGTGTCTGTTGGGGGATGCTTCATTACTGGTTCTCATGTTTCAGGCTCAGTTCTGACAGTGTAATCAAACTGGAAAAAATGTAAATCAGAGTATTCTTGATGTTTATTGAATGCGTGTACTGTCTTGCTACATTTAACAAGAGAATTTTTTTTTTCAGTGTTCTTCCCCTGCTCCCTTCATCTCCAGAGATTTCCAAAGCAGCTCTGTGTAGCTTTATGTTTATCAGATTTTTTATCCTTTTCCTCTCTGAGACAGGAAGCTGAGGGTTTTGACCTCATCTGGATTTTTCCCAGTGTCAGGAGGTGGTCTGTTCAAAAAGATTCCATGACACTGATCTCTTCCTGATTTACCAGATAGCTAGGTCAATAAATAAGGTCTCTACTGTTTTTTCCACAGCTGTAAAATAACCAATGGACTCCTCTGAGAGCTAATTATCAAATCTTTTGAGTTTTTCTTTCAAGGAACAAGCGTTATCTTTCCGGTTAGTAAATTCCACTGCAGCGTAATTTAGCAAAGACTGCTTAATTGTAGGAGCCCTGGCTTAGATGAAGTGGTTCATTTAAGTTAAATGTTAACACTGGAGACCTGTTTCTTCTTTATAATTTTTTCTCTGTCCTTCTGTCAGTATATTTTCTCCTAGTCACAAAATCCTTTTACTGTTTATAAAATATTATAGGTCAATTGTCACATCCATTGAATCCACCAAGTGACAAAGAATAGGATTCTTCTGTATAACTCATGTGGATATGGAGTGAGGGTACAACAGTAAGTGGTAAACGGACACTGACCAGATTTGTCATTTTTCTGTCTGTATCCTCCTCATCAATACACCCAGCCTTTGTCCCGCTGCTGCCTCGTCATACGCCTGGCCTTATCTTGTTCCATGTGAGGCAGTTCGTTTGATGTGAGATATAACCCAGCAGAAATATCTCCATCACTAGTTAGCAAACATCTTTTCTGACACTCAGTGAAACCAAGGAAATGCGGAAGGGTCCAGTGACTGCCAAGACAACTTTCTTGACGCATCTAGCAGAAGTGACAGTAATCAGAACACTCCTAAAAGTTCATATGTCCCCATCTGAATTTATCTACTCCCACTTTATTCCATAGGAAACCTTTAATTGAAAAGCATAATTAGATGGTTATTTATTAACAGATTTCACTGATAATTCAAAATTTCTGGCTACTGAAGGTCAGTCAATAGGCTTAAGATTGCAAAAATCCCCAGAACACAGCCAAACTCTTCTGCTTCTCTCTCTTTCTCTTAGTTTATGTACGCTATATTATTTCAACTGGGATATTCCTTTTATAAGTTACATAGTTAATATGATCCTACTGGCTATTGAAAAAATGCATAATAATAAAGTGTTCATTTTGTCTGAATGCTACACACACAAAATTTAATGAAGTATTGGAATTCAAGGAACTCTCAAGTACTAACACCAGCTCTACCTTTGACTGAGAATAGATGACTTCTTTGTTTTGATCTATTCGTGCTTGCACTGATGTTATTATCAGTAACTCTTCCCCTAATCTGCTAAGTTTCAGATAGATTCTCTTGGCAACATCTCAAAAAAGTAGGGTGTTTACTGGACATTGTGATAAATATTATGTATTCTTTTTAACAAAAAACTTCTACAATGGTTATTTATAGAAATTCTCTTACTGCCTTTTAAAACACAAATAATACACAGATGGAGGTTGTTTCCACAGGAGAGACTGAACTAGAACAAATGAATCCTTATCTTATTTCCCTACAGAACACGCAAAGTGATATAATCACAAAGCAACTGTTCCACACACTGCCAAAAATTATCAAAACTACTGCCACATGATACATATGCATATAACATGAGGACTCCCAGAGAAAGGTAGAAGATTTTATGCTTTGGTCATGGTAGAGAAGATATATCTCACTATTTGTCATGGAGCAATAGGAACCACTCAGGCAGAGAATGACCAACGATGTAATGAAGTAGATGCCATAGATTCCTCTCAACATGGAGCCTCTTCCTGCATTACTGGGTTAAGCCACAGTCCACATTTGCTGTGCCTGCTGGTATTGTGGCCTGGGTGTAAATCTCAGTAGGTGTAAATAAGAGAGAATATCCAGATGAGATAGACAGCCTAAATAAAAAATACCCACTATAAACTCTACTTTCTATTACACAATCCTATGCACAACAGAGTTTTCCCCCTGCCTGTACAGGATTACATTTCAAATTGAATCCAAGCACTGTACACCACAAAATCAAATGTTAGGCTTCACAATAAATGAAGAAAGAGCCTTAGACTGCAGACAAATAGTTCCTTTGCATTTTTGATTAAAAATACCTTGGGATGACCAGGAGAGTGCAACGATTTCTAGCTGCTGAATTTCTCTTTTGTTTTGAAGAATCTGGGGTAATACCAGGGGTAAAACCATCCTTATTTTCAGCTCCCTTAACAGTTGCTGTTTAATAATCGCACAAGACATTTTTGGTGAAAAATGTGTTCCAGGAGTGAACAAATCAGCTGTTTATGTTTTAATCCACTCATACACTTTCTGTTCCACCTCTACAGACAGCCCTTACCTTTGTAGCTCACAATTCTGTCCTTACCAAAGACTGAAGCTTATACTATGGGATATTACTGAAATGCCTGCAGAAGGGAACCAGAGTTCCCTTCTACTACAGGCAGTAATTAAGAAAAGCAAAAGAAAGCTAGTTGTGCCAGAGACAAAAAAAAATCCCTAATATACAAGACTTAATCTTTCTATTTCTATTTCAAACATACATTAAGAGCAGTTTAGTGCTTATAGTCTGTAATATTTGTTATTTCCTCATTCAGACTGAGTTCAATTATGCTTGTATTATGTTCCCTGTCTACATCCCCAGTGGTATATAGTTTTGTTTTCAAGAAAGTATTATGGTGAAGTGGAATAGGACACTGACTTGTAAAATGCTGGGAAATGCACATCAGGAGGATGCATTCATGGAGAGCTGAACAGCTGGCCAACAGAATGAACACATTACCACAAAACTGCTGGGAATTAGTGAGAGAACTAGAAAGCACAAGTACAGGGGGAAAAATATTCGTCACTAGTTTTACATTGGATCTGATATATCTGAGACTGCTGAAACAAAAACTGTAAAAATCTCAAGAGACTGCCTAGTTTGTTTAGGGATTAAATTTTAAACTCAATTCAGTAATCCATATTCTTCTATCAGGGAATATTTATCAAATTCAACTAAAAGGAAACTGTAATATACTGACCTCTCTTAAAAGATCTGTCTTCAGAAGATTTGTTGGTAGCTAACGTTGTCCAGTCACAACAATTACATATCTTGCAGCCAGTTTGGTCGGAGTAGAGAACAAAAGTTGGATGTCTTCACATTGCAAGTAATGGGACTGTACAATACTATGACTACATCTGATACCTAGTCTTTCAATCATACCTCTTGCACTGTGCAGATATAAATCTGCTACACTGAGATCCTTTTATTCTTCCTAATATCTGAAAAATTTTCCCTGGCTATTGGCAATCCTAAAATATTTTTTTTTTCTTTGTGAAGCATCTATCAAATCAGCCATGCAGCTATCAAAACAGGATATTTACACTGAATCTTACTATCTCACATCTTTCACCATGTCACTTATCATGCTTAATATCACATCAATCAGCAAACTCACTTCAAAAGCATGCTCCTGGCCCAAACAAAAACACTACATCATGTATGTGCCCTAACCTACTAGCACAAACCTAACCAAAACCAATGGGAAATCCTTCTCCTTCTTTGGGAACTGTAACTCACTCTTAACAATTTTGATTGTTGACTAACACATGCAGTTCCATGCTGAGAGTATGAATTCTAATTTCCTCATTTTAGGATTGCAGATGATTTAGCAGCAATAGGAAAGAATATAGAAAGGCTTAAAATTCACACGTTCATTTTCACAATCAGATGATTTTGCTCAAATATAAAATAACTTGCCTTACCATATGCAGTCAAATAGAATAGTTATACAAAAGTCCAAAAATAGACTGAATGCAGTTTAAAATACAGGTCAAAATTGCCAGATTAAAGGGCTCAGTAACCCTTGTTGTTGAAACAATGTCACATCTCATACAGTTTTACTAGTTCAAAGACTCAGAATTACAAAAGCAAAAGCATCTGTCATAGGCCTATATAGGATAAGCTCCTTCAACCAAACATAATGAACACTGAGGCAGGTAAAAATAGATAATGCAGAAAAAAATGCCATGATAATAAGAATGGCAGATAATTTCTTTGTTCTTTAAGCAAATCAGACTGCTGGATTTCAAAGAGGAAGCTTTTGATGCCTGCCTTTTACATTAAGCTTGTTACTCTCACAAGTATTATTTTGGTAGATGGGATCAAAAGACATCTAAGCATCAAATAAGAATCAGCCCCCATGGTTCTTGAGGATCTTTGGTGTGCATAAAAGCAAAAGTAAAATGTGTCCAGAGAATACATGAAACAAACAAACAAAAAACAAAACAGGAACTGCAAACAAAAATTAACAAATTAACTTTATATACCCTGACATCTCTTCCTGAATTCCTTTCTCTTTTCTCACTCCCAGGAATTGTTTGTGTAGTTTCTGACCTGTGTGTTCATGTCAGTATTCAGGAGAGATATTCAGTCACAGACAGACAGGTTGTTTTGCATTTTAAAGGACCAATTGCTTCAAGATTCAGCTTTTTTTTTTTTTTTTTAAAAAAAACACCTCTTTTCTCCCCTTGCAGTTGCAGAGCTATGAAATTAAGGAAGTACACCTGTACTCAAAGAAAAACAAATTAATTTCTCAAGTAACTATTTTTTGATTAGAAGTCAGTGCTGTAACAGTAATTAAAACAACTGTAACAATCAAGCATGTATTTTCAGCTACTGGGTCTGTGAACCCCTCCTTTCCCTCCCCCAAGTCACATACGTTAGCAACAGTAAGGTGACATCATTAGAGGTCACAACCAGAACTACAGAGTTTGACAGATGGGCTATAACTGAACTACTCCTCTTTGGTGAACACAAAAATTTCATAAGTTTTTACAACAGCACTCTCTTAAAGAAAAAGTCAGTGGAAAGCATAGGGATGGAAAATCTGTTTCTATTTCAGTTGTGTATCTGGTAAGATGGAAAATTTTTCAAGTCTACACAGATGGTAAATAAATTTCTGCTACATGAGGCAGTTCCTGGAATAAAGAAATTTTCTCAAATAACAAGTGCCAAATTTTTTTTTCAGCAAGACTTATTTTTAACTTTCCCAGGGACTTGTTGAGAGAGCTAGAGAAGTGTCCTTTCACCTTCAGAATCCTGGTCTAACTCCAGAAATAACCTCTAATATCATTCTCAGCATAGACGAGTTTTCTTTACACTTTAAAAGACATTTCAAAGCAAAGAGCAAAGCTCTGCAATTATACTTTGCTGCTGGTAAACATTTTCTCTGAACATAGCAGCTAGAAAATAAGAAATTTCTATTTAAATACGAAGACTATCATCAATGACTAACAGTGATGACATTTAAACTGTCGTTATTATGCTTCATGAGGCAACGCTGTTGACACAAGAGAGCTTGTCCTCCATGAACTAAGTGTAATGGAAAGGACTGAGAGAGGAAGCCCAGAACCAGGGACCAAGTCACTGCAGACCATACCTGCTAAGGAAGCTGTGAAAAAGACACAGAATAGTTAGGTTTTTGTCAGATATTCTTATAAATTTATTTGAGTAGAGTTTTTGTGCAAGTGTAGAAGCGAGTGCTGGGCAATGGGACTAGGGACTACTATCACCACTACAGAACTAGCTCTTGAGGATGTTTGGGACAGCTGTTCCCCTCATACTAAAGTGTAGTAAGAGTCATGGAAGCTGCTCACGCTTTTCTCCAACAGCTTCAGATTCCCTTCCTAATCTGTTCATGCGTGTGCATGGCTCTACTTGGCTCCTGTTTGAGCCTGAAATCAAACCCTGTGAAATGATGATGCTTGCAAGGAGAAAAATGTCACTGAGTGATCTTTCCCTTACATACGCGTAAGTTCCAAAAGGCTAAAAGGTTTACTATTGCCACACTGAGATTAGTACATGAAATAAGAAAAAAAAAATAAATCAAAGCACTTCTGAGAAGGCAGGAGTGAGGGAGAAGAATTAGTGATCTTAACATGCTGACTAGAAGAGTATGGATAAGATGAAGAAGGATTTTTTTTGTCTGACAGAGTGTGGATGTCCTAGAAAAAAATTAATTGACATTCTAATCCGAGGCTGCTGTTACTATTCCCAAGAGAGCAAAATTCAGGAATATATGTATTTCTTCTGAATCTGATTAAAGCTGATTTCCCCACAGTCATAACTATTCATAGGCTTCAGTTTGCAAAAACACAAGCGACTGATTTAAAACAAATGTTGCAAAAGAACCTACAGGAAGAATTACAATATGACTTTTCTAAAAGCTTAATAAAATGTTTGTGAAATGTGCTAAATTACAAGTCCTGCAAAATAAGAATATTAATCAAGGTACGGATATGGAGGGATTTCTCTGCAAATTATCTTTGACTTTGTTACTAGCACTGTTGAGGAAGGGTTGGAAACAGACAAACTCATCAACTGGAAATAATTTTCATGAGCTGAGAAAGCTTTGTGCAATTAAGAACTGAATGATCACTTTATATAGAAAATAAATTAATTTTCACCTACTTATTTTCCAGTCTTATCCCACCAATAAGACAGCCCCTCAATATTCCTGTCTTTTTAGTCATATTTCTTCTCTTATTCACTCTGTGGCTATTTTACATCCTGTATAAGTGCAAAGCCTAAAGAGGATACGCTCATCTACCACATCATCTTGTCATCATCTATCAAGCAGTAGAGAATATATGTAAACAGGTGAGTTTACCGTGCTGGAATAAATTAAGTGGATGTAGTGAGGTGTGATGTACACATGGAGTCACTACTAAATTTGTGTGAGAAAAGTACAGCTTGGCATTTATCAGAAGCGTAGTGTTTCAGAAAATCTGCATGTAGGAAAATAGTTTAGTTTACATTCCTAAATTTTTGCTTGTGGCCATGCTTTTTCATTTTCAGTGCAGAAAAGTTGTCAGTTTTTGAAATATTTTGAAGCTAAAATTACATGCAGCACAAGCCACAAGCTTTAGCACTGCTGAATTTTTTCATGTATTTCACGCCTTCATATCAAACAACCATGAACCATGTATCAATGATTATCAGTGCATACAAACCATCTTTTTAAAGAAGGTTGAGAGTACTGCCCAAGTGATTAAAACATGCAGCACAAGAATAGAATCAACTCCTTAAAGATTTTTTTTTTTTTAAATGGGTATATTAGGTGATATATTTTATGTTAAAACAAAACTATCTAAATGAATAAAACATTCAGGATATCCAAATAGAAACCTCTGTTTAATTGAATCTGCTGTGTGCAAAAATGTTTGGGAAGGAGGTATCTTACAGGAAAGGATAAATAAACTTCCATTTAACATAAATATTTTACATATTGCATTTTCTCTTCTAACCCTTATGTAAAGTGAGACTGCAAAAACAATGTGAAACTTAATATATGAAAGCTATTGCTGTAATACGGCACATTATTGAAGGACATCCTCGTGTTACAATGAGCCAATTTTTCATTAACGCAGTGTGCATAAGCCAAGTTCCTTATGTTCACTGTTGTAAAAGCATTAGATGTCAGCTATGACAGAGTTATGAAGGAAAGCAAGGATCTGGTTTACATTTGCTGTACATTTACCCTAGCGCACACACACTCACGCATACATATAGAGAGAAGCTGTACTGCTGCCTAAATTTTTTTCATAGGAGAAAGAATCTCCCTCTAAATTTGAATTCATAACCATTTTAGGCCATATCCTCTGGAGCTTGGAATAGTTTTTGGCAGCAGAAACAGTATTGTTTCATTTTGTTAAGCAATATTCAATATACCCTATCTGCGGCCTAGACCCCCTTGTCTTTATAAACCTTCTATGCTGCCATTAGAGAGAGGGGTTAAAAGACATAATCATGAGTAATGCATTTTTAGGTGTTTCAATCATATGCACTACCATGATAGGAAGTAAGAAAAAAAAAAAAAACAACCAAAACACTACAAGCAAAAAAAACCCTCTAAAACCATTGAAAACTATACCAATGGCTCTCACCCTGCTGCAGTTCAGCTCATGGTAGGGTTCTCTGTCCGTGCTTGCTTGGTTTTAATTACTGCATGGAAATTGGTCAGATACCAGTGGACTTACCCATTACCATACTAATAAGGCCAAACACTCCTTGATAGCAGTGGCAAAGACCTCGCTGCTGTAAAACCTCAACCCCCAGAGCTGGCCAGGGTGGGCTGCGCTTCTATGCCTCCCTCTCAGACACAGCACTATTAACAAAAAACTTCTGCTTTTAGCACAGGTCACGTCTGCAGTAGAAGGTTGCGCTGAAAATGGTGCTCTGCCAAAGCTATGGCTTCAAAGGCTCTTCAGTATAGGTAGGGATGCTCTAATACTGGCTTTCCAGGGTACTGCTGTATTTACTGGTTTTTTTGTGTTTGTATTGTTTTTTGTTTTTGTATTTACCGTATCTCTGTGTGCCTCTCAGATCTCTCAATTTTCACTCGATTGTTAATTCAAAGTGAATGTTATGCTCATCAAAATGCCAGATGAATAGTTCTAGGAAGCAAAGTCCTTTTTAAAAAACTTTCTTTAACCAATGGGACAGTGTATTGTGGTCAGTGATGTCATGTAACCTAGAAGGTTTTGCCCAAATATTTTAATTCCACTTCCCATTTGCTAAACTGTTAGATTTGTTTTCTGTACTATGCCCATTCATTCCTCCCAAGACAGCTTCCTTCAAAAATGTGGTGTTGATTACAAATCTAGTGTCATTTTAGGAAGCGGTCATTGGTCCGTTTAAAATGACCTACAACTGAATATTTATAGACTACACGCAGCAAATAATTGGCCCTTACCAATCAGAACTTTTTAAAGATTAATTTTAAAAACAAACAAAAAAATATTTTAAAAGTTTTCTTCCAGCCAATTATTGCAAACCTGGACAAAATTAGAAATTTCTGAGTATAAACTGCATGAAACTAAAGCTCTCTACATTGGTTCCTGGAAGCATGTAATATCACTTTGGTGAAATGATCGTGTGTGACTATGTACCGTGTATAAATACAAATACTTTCATGACCATTTTAGGTAGCTGAACTCCAACTAATGCATAACTTGATGTGCAACAGTCTCTTGGTTTGCAGTCTAGACAACGCTGGCAGCCTTTAAAATTTATTGCTGAACACTGTCACAAAAATGTGTCAAAGTAAAATTTGCATAAAGGTTATACTGTAATGCCCTGGCAATCATCCCATCCTGTTCTGAGCTTGTTTTAAATACTTCTCAGATTGTTTGAAATACATCATACTTCAGTCCAAACACAAAGGAAGTCTGTGGGAAAGCATTCTTTAGCTTCCCAGATGGAGATAATATTTATGATACATATTTTTGTGAGAGCAACAGAGAAAATTCATGGCCATGCAACCACAATAATAGGAGTGCTTTATGACCACCACTTTCTACTAATTACCATAGATAATATGCATAATTTAAAAACTTAAATCCAACTGTTTTAGTCCATTTATATTTTTGAACCACATCTTTACTAAATAGTAAAATTAGGAAGCAAGGTTTCAATGTAGAAAAGAGAAACAAATGCTCATGACAGCCAAGAAGGTTTCAGTTTTTTTAAAGAAATCATACTATTTGTTTTGCTTTACTTGCAGGTCTTGCCAGATTCTTCCCAATGCCTTCAAAATTATGACCATTTAATAGCAATGTGCAAATGCAGCAAATTCTTTGTGGTGAAGCAACTGTGGATCTCAGTAATAGTTGCCCACTGTACTAATACTACAGACTGTAGCTCTGAGACATGTGGGTAGAAACTAACCTTAAAAACCTGCTGTGGCTTAGGTTGTCTCATCAATTTTTGATGGTGTTCATATTCACATTATGAATTTGGAAAAACAGATCCATGATCTTTCCCAAAAAGGAAAGATCCGTGCTCTTTCCTTTCTTCCAAATTTTCAATTTACAAAATTTGAAAATCTTTGAAAAACCTTTAGAAAGACTCAGACTGACAGGAGATGCAGGAATGGAACAAAAGCAAATCTAAATTCCATACATGATAAAATAGATTTCCACTGTTTGAATGTTCATCTTTAAAAAAAGATTATCAGATTTCCAATATTTGCATTTGCCACTGTCCTTCACAAAACTAAGAAAAAACATTCCCTAGGTGCCAAAATTATATTAATGATTTGAAAGTAATTTTGCCTTGGCAGTGCTGCTGTAGTAACTAGCTTCTGTAGTCTCTAAGGTTACAAATTACTATAACACCCAAGTGTTACTTAAACATGCTTTAAGAACACTGCAGTTCAGCTGACATCCATTAATACTTAATGCCTAGATTTAAGCACTGAAGTCTTGGTCTTCCATGATCATACTGAAGCAGTGAAGCCTTGGTAACCTACAACTATCCAAACAACATATGTTGTTGTCCACATTTTCAGAATTTTTAATGATCATTATAATCTGAGAATGCAGATTTTCTTCTTACTTGTTGGATTGCTCCACTAGAATATTCACAAGTGGTTTATCTTTAAAAAATACTCGATAGGAAAACAAACTGTGGGAAATGATTGCATTTATACATGATATTTTGAAACGATGTAATTAAAGATAGTTGACTTTGAAAATTAGCAACTTTTAAAGCTGTCATCTTCCTCTGGCTGACACACATTTGCAGACTGAATCTCAGAAAAAGGTAAATGCAATTCCCTATAAGGAAATCAGGACACAGCAAAAATGCACATGTACATTTTTTAAGATTTCCTGTACATTCCTGTTGTTTTTATTTGTACTTTTATCTTCTATGCTTGTCTTTCCTATGCTGACCTGAGTTATTACAGTGCAAAACTAACAAATGCGCATCACTGACAAGCCTACATATGCCTACATATTACAACATAAGCAGTAATAGTTTAAACTTGATCCCTACTAAACCAGATTCTATAGAAAAAAATTAAGAGTTTTAAAAGCTAAATTAAAAATTGGTATAAAAAAAGAGTTAATCATTAAATTATCTCCATTCAACAAAGTCAGAATTGAGGTAAAGAGAGATTAAGACTTCAGAAAGACATACTTGTGACAGGTCTGGAAACTCGGCCCCTAGTATCCTAAAAGCAATAAAATAAGAAAATTATCTAAAATGTTGGATACTATTGTTCACAACAAGCTCATATTACTTTTTAAATAAGAATCTAATGCTGACAGGTGAGCACTCAGTTGAAAGGATTATGCAATGTGAATAGTAGAGATGACAGGGAAAAAATTGTAAGGAAACCATTTCAGTAAAATAAGTAGCTCTTATGATTTTTTTTGGAAACTTTCCTACTACCTCTCCCAGGTACCTTACTGAGAGGACTAAGCCAGCAGGCAAGGCTCCATAGGCTTCCTGTGGAGTCAATTTACAGTAAGATACAAGTAGAAGCTCCTGGAAGAACCTAACTTTCTAACTTGCCATAAAAAACATAGTTTTAACCTTGTAAAACAGAATTTATTACAGATGGTAACAGAAGAGAGTCAGCCTTCACATCTCATGGGCAACCATAATATTCAAGTAGAAATATGGATGGAAAGGCCCAGATTCAACTAAGCATTTTTTGTGTTTGTCTTCTCACATTAGTATAGTTATAATTGATGAATTAATGAAATAAACTTTATTGCAACAGTACAGAAAATGCAAAACCATGCTTTAAAAACTCACAGCTTTTGTGTGGGGGAAAGGTGTTGCTACAAAGACCTGTGTCACCCTAGGTAACCTTCTACCCGGGTTTCTTTCTACATTTACTGCCATCCTTCTGATAATTTTTTTCTTAAACTAATTTGCATCTCATTGACAATGGCTGCTGCTGTCATACCGACATCATCTGTGTCTTTAAGTATTCTTTCCAAACCACAGAGTGTTTAATCTAGAAATCTGGATTTAAATAGGAGCAATAATAGTGAGCATTAGGAAATATCCCTGACTATTATACTCTTTAGTCTTGCAGGAATGACTTCGAAATAACATCAATTGTTTGAAATTGGAAAACTAAGCTGGCCACCATGAAGAACTGCAAGGAGTAAATATTAAAAGCAAAAGTCCCATAAAAGAGACCTAAAGAATTTGTACATGGAAACATTTACTTCATTCTTTTTTTCAGTGAAACATAAGCAAAATACTATAATGAGACTGAAATGCAGTCAGAGATTACCTGTGAAGAGAAACTGGTACAAATTCATCACGTATACTCCAATCAGTTTGATGCCCCAACTAGCACTTCCTGAAACAGTATTCTAGGCTATACCTTTCCTTGGAAGGAATACAGCTGACAAACTTCAAATCACCAGGCACAATACATCAATTACATTTCCTGAAACCAATCATTATGTATCGATTTCTTATTTCATTGCACTGTAAGCAGTGAATTTGCCAGTACTCCATCATCTCTAATCTTATAGACTTTTTAATACTTTCAGTCAAAAATCTCCATAGAGACCAGAGTTTGTCTGAAGTATTTTGAGCTTCATATTGGAAGATTTACTCCAAATCTCTTTCTATGAACTTCTCAAAAAAATTACTGTGACAATAACCTCTTCCCCAGTGACTGAGCAGTTCCAGAACCTATTTCTCCCACAGGTTAATGAAAACAACAATATTAAGTGTTGCAAAAGAATATTGCTTTGAGTTGCCTGAGAAAAAGGCTGCTTTCAGAGAAGCAAATTTTTTCTTTTCTTATATCATTACAATCTGGAATATAAAACATAAGAGATAGAAAAGTATTTCATCATTGCAATGAATGACAGATTTTCAGTAAACTGTGTTTAATGGCAAGTGTAAAGGCATGTAAGTGTCTACACATTACCCAAACTAAGAAAACAATTAAAAAGGTAACTAACAATTTTCACATGTCATTGTTCATTTGTGTATGTTAATTCAATTCTTTTTGTTCTTACATTTAGATATGCTTGAGGATATGGTTTAGTGGTGGACTTGGCAGTGATAGCTTAGTGGTTGGACTTGATGATCTTAAGGGTCTTTTCCAACCTTAACGGTTCTATGATTCTATGAAAGTACATTGTATCCAAGTAGCCCAAGTGCATGTGAGTAGTGTTTCTGGCATTTACTTTGGATCAAATCAGAATACGCTTCTTATATGTTCGTGTATATTCAGTGAAAAATCAGTTTACTTTTTCGCAGATTATTTTTTTCCCCCTCAATCTTCTGGTACTATCTTGCTAAAGCTACTTTGTGGATTGCATTTTGTTTTTAAATATTAACTACCACTTCCTGAGCCTTATTAAAAAGCCTATGGAAAGTAATTCTATCTTTTTGTATGCAGAATGCTTTTCAATACTCCATCTCCTCCTTTCCTTAAATGCAGGGATACTACAATCTGCTATGAATTGAGTCCAATGTTACTTGCTGTTATAGTGTTTTTATTGTTTCTTTTTTTTTCCCCACAGTCATGAGTCACTTTGTATTTTATTAAAAATAATAGGTGATATAACAGGAGAGAGGAATGAATAGTCACAGTTGGTTCCTTAGCTGTTTTCTCCCAATTTACATGGAACAATCTCTAGGCATATAATCTAAGAATGGGGGTGGGAGGTGGGGTGAGAACAATGAAATATAAGGAACAAGTCAAAAATAATTTTATAAGTGGAGTTCATTGCTGTTTCATTTTTTTTTGTTTTAATTTTCATGGATTTTTACTCAAACTCTTCAGAGTCAAACTTCACAATGATGACTTTCTACTCCTTTACTGATTCATCATGTAAAAGAGCTGTCTTAACCTTTTTTTAAAAATTGCATTTACAAAATAATGATTAATATAGGTTGCAACACCACAGTTGAGATTACTCCAACCTTTGGAAATTCAGAATGTACAGTTCTCAAGTGAAGTGACTATCTTAAAATCCCAAATTTATTTAAACCAGGAGAGCATAGAGGAGGGTCTAGCTGGTGTAGCCACATACCCGTTTATGCTTCTGCTACAGCGAACCATTAATAGTCATTATTTATGTTGTGGATAAACTGAATTGATTATGAATTAACACAAAACCAGGAAAGCTTGATTACTGTGGGATCTTTCAATTAGTCCTAACATTAACTTCTCACAATTAAATTCAAGCATTTCCTAGTTTTGAGCCTTAGGAAGTCTTTCTGGGAAAACAAAGGGAAAGAGGGTGATGTGTATCAACCTTCTGAACCCTGGTGACTTAAGGGAGCAAAGAATGCTGTAACAGCTGGACCTGTTTGCAAAAAGTATCTTCAGTGTCAGTACATCCATCATGACTAAAGCAATTTACTGAAATGGAGCTAGTGCTGGTCAAAGATGCTAAACCTTAAGTCCTTAAGCCCTCAAGCCCTCAGACCTGCATTCATCTGCAGAGCAAGCACAGCAGATCCACAGTCTCACCTCAGCTTCAGTTCGAAGACAGCAGATCTAAAGATAAGAGGGGAGGTCATGCTCTGTTGCCACAATTAGAAGCAGTTTAAAATGTTAACGAGGAACAGGTTTTCAGAAGAATTTAGTAAGAGCAGAATGATACCTCCTCAAAGATCCTAAGATCTTGGCTGTCACGAAAGTACCTGAAGTTCAGTTCCTTTCTATGATCCCCCAAGGTGCCACCTCAAGGTTTGGGTGCCCAAATACCTTCAGCAATCCATCTCCATGTGCTTTTTCTCATATTCTGACCTCTAAGAGCACATATGTATTTGCAACTATAATTGACACCGAGCATTAATCAGACAGTGGTGTGTTTTAGGCCTTAACTACACTGTTTGAACTGCTGACCTTGAGAGAAAAGGTTTTATATACCATTCCCAATCCCTTAAGTCTTCCTGTCACTGCAAACCAAATACTTGACTTTTATGGATGGATTCAGTTTCAAGTCTGTTGTTTTTCTAATGTTTTGTTAAAATTACAAACGTGGCTTTCAAGGAACATTTGTAAACATAGGCACATTTTTCATTACAGATTATTACCAACACAGACAGGCTTTTGTAAAATAGTGTATGATTAGTGATAAATGATAAAACCCTGCACACAGGAGCATTGTCTGAAGAAGCGTCCTGTGAATTTTGAGATAAATAATATCAGCAGCAACAGCAGATCATACTTTTTTCCCTCTTGCCGAACATTTTACCATTGTTGGTAGACTTCTCTAACCAAAGTGTACAAGGTCACTGCTTCAGATCTACAGACTCCATCACCTTTTACAGTGCACACAGCTTTGGTGTTGCTGCAGCCATGTAACTCTCAACCTTCATTGAAACAACTCCTTGTTCTGCTCCTTTCTATGCTCATGTCCTTTCTTAGTTTTTCTCACCATTAGTCTCACTGGAATTTCTATATTCTGCCTTTTATATATTTAATGACAATCATAAATCACAAATATATTCTTAAATATAATTCTGGTGAGTGGACATTGAAAAGATGAGTACATGACCTCAGGTCAAGATACAACAAGATACATGGAAACTAGTAATGTCAAACCTATTAAAGTATAAAGCATGGTACACTGAAAGCAAATGTGGGCATTCACAGCATAGCCACTGTATCTGACATAATAAAAATAAGGTTTATCTGTATTTTCAAATAATAATTATAGGATCCCAAAATTACACTATAAAAATTAATCTTGCTCACAATATGAAATGTACACATCAATATTAACAACTATGCTTAGTAAAAAAGAAAATTATATGCTAAAGTTGAGCACCTGAGCATATGGTTATAAAAGTCAATTAATTCTCAAATATGATGTTAATTTAGAGGTGTTTTTTTTTGTTTTAAACTTAAATTGTTTTCTACAGATGGGCAAGTTTAGCATTTTTGGTACTGCTAGTCAGGTTTCTGTTTCTTAATTGTAACTCAGAGCCATACATGTTGCGAGATCAGTTGAACAGTTACCATGTTAACTGTGATTGCATGCACTACCAAATGAAGACTGGCTTTGAGGGCTTCTGAAAAATCTTGCAAAAGTTACATACAGCTTCCAACCATATCAGTTGAACGTTAATATTAACAAAGGGATTACACAAGGAAGCAATGGCCAGCAGCTCAGGATACCGTGTTGGCACACAGTACTTTAGATATGTAAATTTGTGCTTTAGCGAAACAGCTACTGAGGTGCTACAGCTGATAGAAACACCCCCACTCCCCAATTAATAGAAACCAGATTTAAAAAACAGACAAAAGAAGCTGGATCATGTCAAATGAAAAAAGGCAGAGAGAGGAGCAAACAATTACGTATTGGTTATTAGCAAGAATAAACAGCATAGCTGGGAAAGCCAGACTTCAGGATGAATTCTGTAGTGCCACAGCCAACACATCTCCTCCCGTGAAAGCCAATGTAAGTTTTATTGCTAGGTAATCTCTCCGTTAAAATTTTGTAATGATATTCTTCCTTACTCTGTGTGGACAGTGAAACTCTCTGGTTGCTTTAAGATTACAAAACATTTTTTCAAACTCTGCATACTTCTTTTTGCAAGAACATATGCTTGTGGGGCTAAGCTGAAAACCAAAGAACTGCTGCAAACTGTTTCCACTCCTTTTTTCCTTTTGAAAGTTTTGTTGCACTTTTTCCCTGTTCTCTTTTTTCAATAAGGTTTCCAATCCTCTAGACACAATCTGTTTCCTAAGAGGGCTAATAATACCTGATAACAGCAGAAAACCAAAAATAAAACCAAACCCACAGAAGACACTAATTCATTTAGCCTTGAACAACATATTTATAATTATATATGAGTAAAATAAAGTGAATATAAGGCACCTTCCAAATTCACAGCTCGGCCATTTTCAGCTTAAAAAGATCTCATGAAACTCGGTTGTTGTATAAACACATTATTGTCAAAACCATTTGAAGAAAAATCTGACAAGTTATTGAAACAAGGCTGAAAAACACATTTGATCTTCAATCAATCAGTCATGGAATCACCTTCATCAGAAATGGGGAGAAAACATTAGGAAAAAAAAAAAATCTCTGCAGTTTATGAGCATCCTACCTTTCTTTTGCGCAGTTTCACTTGACTGTCTGAATATTCTTGTGTGGTCAAATGATCCCTTACATGTAAAGACTGAATATCTTCTCCTGAACTGACATTTGAAAAGCATTTGTTTTCAGGGGCCACTTGAGGTTCTGTGAAACCACTTTCATCCAAACCATTTTCCACTGCCGGGATGAGAGAGCAGGGAGAAGATTGCATAAGGCAGTCGCTGGATTCCACTACTGAACATAGTTGTCTATCACTGCCGATGCATGATTCAGAAGAAATCCCACTCTCTACCACATTACACTCAGACTTTCCAAGCCCGTCTTTAAAAGCATCAGATTTCCGGCGCTGTTGTGCAATTACAGCAGTATGAAGCAGCTGCTTCCCAGGCATAATAATTTCTTTCACATTTGAAGAATTAGAAAGATTTTCTTTCTCTACATCTACTACTTCATTTAAACCTTCATAATTACAAAGCTCCAGGCTTTGGCCAATACTGCCACAAATGTTGTCTTCTTCCATTTCCTCTTTAGGAACTGTATCACAGCCAGGTTCCTTACTTATATCTCCAATTAGTCTGGATGCTTCTGTTGCCTTGTAACTCTCTGTTATTGGTACCATCTGTGTTAAGGAGCCTGCTCCATTTAAATTCTTCTCTTCATCTTTTGGTTCCCTTCCTACAGCAGTGGTGTGGTAGTTAACACTATCCAGGCTGAGTTCTGCATAGTCATGATCGTCATCAGACACATGAACTAGAGTTTCTGTGCTGGCCTCCAGAAAGTGCTCCTCATCCTCATGGTTATCATTTTCATCCACCTCCTTCGAAACATTTCCCAACTGCTTTGCAGGGAAGCCAATCAGCTCTCCACTATAACAGCACTCTGGAAATGAAGCGCATTTTTCTTTCCGGTCCACACTCAAAACCTCATCTTTTTCCATACTTGCCTGCAAGTTATCAGCTACAAGTCCGTGACGACATGCTGTATTATACTCCACAGACTCCAAAGCCAATCCCATCCACTGGGTCACGTGCTCTTCCCAGCTTTTCTTCCTGATTGCTAGAGACATGTCATAACAGTTCAGCAGCAGGCTGCAAAGTACCTTCCACGGAGGACCAGAGGAGATGTCATGGCTGCTGTGCACTGCTCCAGAGGGAGAGAGGGTTTCATCATTTTAACATCTGCAAGAAATAAAAAAAGACCGGGTTACTGAATCAACTCCAAATAAAAAAAGAAAAAAATGGAAGGAACAGTTTAAACAAAAGTATAAAAGCAAGATAAGACTGCGGGACCAGAAGGACAGGAATTTAGAAGACTATTTTGTTTAAAGTTTTAATACTTTTCATACAAAATTTGACAGCACCCATAATTCAGTATAACTTTTTTTCTGATTATGCTCCAATATCAAGTAAACAAAAATGGTATAAAAAGGCACATGGACAGGCAAGTAGCTTCAGAGCCAAAATTTTTACAATAAGTCTCTCTCAACTATGTCTGTCATAAGATATTAATTTCCATGGGTATAAATGGCATTATGTCTTATGATTGCTTTGCACACAAAGTTATTTTGTATTTCCTCCTCATCCAGAGGTATCCACGGAGTACAAAATTTTGGCTGTTTCCCAAAGAGGTAGAGCAGAATTTGAGGGTTATTCTGAATCTACCAAAGTTATAAACCACTTGTCTTATAAGTAGCTTTGGCCCATTCAGTGGCTTTCATTTTTATTATTATTATTTCACTCTCTTCAGGACAAGTTGTAATTACAAGTATTATATGAAACTGCAGGGGCAATCAGCTGTTGTGTGGTAATAAAAAATACAACCCTAGGAAAACTAATTTATGTTTTTGACATATTCCTTAGCTTAAATACATTTTAAAATGTGAAAAACCCCTTGGTGAATATATTTGGGATCTACTCTTGTAAGGAATGGAGGAAACCCTTATTTAGGATGGGAGCCTCCAGAAGGCGCGCTTGTGAGCCAGTGTCATCAGCCCTCACTGTGTCTTTCACCTGGAGCATCAGGCTCTGCCACAGCCCCTGGTGCCTGCTCGATTATCTAGGTGGGTATCTTTTACTGACTGCTATATCAGGCCTTCTAGATGATGGCACTTGAGATACATTAATTTTAAGACACTGCGCATATGAATTAGCACTAAGAAAATACCTTATATTAATTTATGCATTATGAAACAAAATTATCAAGTTCTTTGTCAAGTAACAAAACAAATCTTCTGGCCTGTAAAACATTAGAAGTTCAAGGAGCAGACGCTTCTACTTTTCTTTCCCTACATAAGAGCTGTCAGCACTTAGCATGGATCTGCTTATTGATTTCAGCAATAAAGAAGATTAAGTACTGAGTTTGTTCTGGGTCATTTCAGTCCACTAAGGCAAATTCTGATTGCCCACCAGGCCACAAAGCTGCCCTGACAAATCACATGCCTGAAAGTATAAAAGTGTTCATCTTGAAAGAAATGCAGAATTATGCTTGTGCAACTGAACCTCTGTAAATTATGTCTTGACAAACGGATTTTAGGGATAGAGTTGTACACGCTCCTAGATCTTTAACCTTCTTTGAGAATGGCAAGCTTCATTTCACATTCACATTTTCCACCTCTGTGGAAACTGTGCTTAAAAAGAAAATTTATTCATAGGGTAAGAGAATTCCATGCACAAGTCATTAGTGTGTGGGAGGCTAAGGAAAATGGAAAATAACACACAAAGCCAGGCCAAAAAAAATTATCTGCTTTCAGAGGCAAAATTTGGTAGTAATAAGTTAATACAACTTTAAGATTCTCTTTTCCTTCCAGGTTGAATATGAAAGGAAGAGGAAATATTAAAATGTAAAGTCAAATTATTGTATAAATTTGCAGTGCATTTACATTTTTATTCTAACTTCATATTTTTATTCTTGTGCTATTTCTAAGTGTCTGTGGTCCAAAATTACCACAGGGTGCAAATCAATAATGATAATACTTCTAACTTCTGCTGCACCTTTTCCTCATGAACCCTAAAGTTCTTCAGAAGCATTTAAATTAGTTTTACAACACTACTGTGTTTTGTTTTGACCTCTGAAAAGGGACAGGTTTGCTAAAAGGGGCTCTATGATTTCTGTTGCCCTCCATTAGCACTGCTTGGGGATGCACCTGGGTGCAACTCATTTGTAGCTTCCCTCTCTCTTTCCCTGCTAGAACAGTAGCTCCATCTACTTTACAGGAAATTAAACACTGTTGCGACAGCCTTACAGGGGAATTTCTGAAAAAAAAAAAAAATCAAGAAAAGACACCAGTAATATGAAGTATAAAAAGCTAAAAAATGCAACTTCCTAGTGACATGCATGCATCCGTCTGCCTAGGATTTAGGCTGCTCTTAATGTGCAGATGGCAGGTATTCAAAGAGTTAATGGGTGTATGTTAATCTCGCTGCTGCTAAATGGAGCTACACGTGTGCAGAAAGAGGAGAACAGATCCCTTACTGTTTTTCATTTTTTGGATGTGGAGGGTTATATTTCATGGGGGATGAAAAACAAATAAATTTTACTCTAGGAACCCTTCTGTTTTACTTGCACTATCACTAGTTTTGGCTGCTTTATAGACTGCAGAAAAAATGATTAAACAAGAGAAGATCAAATACTTTGCTTGAAATGCAAGACAAATAAATACATGACAAGGGTACTTTCATTGTTCTCTAAAATGTGAGCTTACGTTAGCACTGAGTATGAAAAATTTACCTTACATACGCCCACTCTCCCGGCAGCTTCAGCTATCAATCCCTGAAATCCCCTCATTCCCATGTTACGTGGAGGAGCCCATAGTTTGGTAGAAGTTTACTTTTCTTCTGTTCTCCCTCCACTCCTCAAAGTCTGCGTTATTTGCCAAATTCAACTTAAAAATTCTTTGCCTGTTACAATTGCTTGACAGTTATGGACCAACAAGGAACTTTTTTCTTTCTTCTACCTCTGTATTCAGAATAACCTATTTCCTCTGCACTCACATGCAGGCAGATAAGCTGTACTTTGGAGGATTCACCACTCCAGACCTCTGAATAAGATTCATAACTGTGCTCCTTTCTCTGCCAAAGTAAGCTGCCACTTCGCAGAAGAACGGGCTCCTGTCTTGATCACTGCTCTTCTGCTATTGCCGCTCACTTTTTACTTAATGTGCAGCACCTTTTGTCCTCTGAGAAATGCCCCTCTCAAGTCCTTCTGTACTGTTCACCAGGGGAAGAAGCATCCCTGTTTCTCCCTTTCCATCATTAGCATCCCACAACTAGAAACCTTTATATCTGATTTTTCCAGGTTTTTAAGACAGGCAGATAAACTCTTAGCAGTCTGTTGAAATGTTTTGTAGAGCAAAAGGTCCTTTTCTTCTGGTCAAAGCATCTGTCATCATGATACAGCCCACTCAGCTGCTCCCATAATTAAGACTCGTATTTTGCTTTTACTTTTCAATAGCACTAAGTTTGGTACTGCTTAGTACCATTAACTTTCTGAAGAATAAGGTTTGGAACAAAATATGAATGATAAAGACTTCAATTAGACAAAAAATCTTGATCCTGGATGTGGCTTAAGAAATATTGGCAACATTGGCTCAGTAGGCAATTCTTGACCAAGGGAAATGGAAGTGTGCAGTGGCTGACCACACTGCAGCAGAATTCCCTTCAAGCACCCTCTGTGATGCTTCACGGTGTTTACAAAACAAGATGTCATGTTAGATGGGTTTCATAAATAATCTACTGTCTGCTTCCTTTACCTGTAAAATATAATAAAAATGAAAAATAGGGCTTGTTTGTTTTGGAAGTTTTGTCTCAAGTCTCATGGAACCGATAGTTACTTTGCAGCAGGATAAAGCATGGAGTGAAGTGATGTATAAGATGAAATTTTAGGCTCTCCTGTAATTAGATTGTCTAACATTTTCTTTCAAGGAGGATTCCTATGATTTTTTTTTCTGAGAATCTCAAATTAAACTCTTTCCAGGAGGCTTTCGAAATTCAGACAGAGAAGCATCCTTTCTTTATCTCATGAAATTCCATTCAGGTTTGGCTGTGCTGTGCATTTTTCAAGACACATTTTACCTTCTTTACTTCCCTCCTCAACAAAATATGATGGCCTACAAGAAGTATCTTTAAACAAAACAGACCCAATAACTATGACTGACACCCCATGAAAGTTGTGCAAGCTGCAGCAGGAAGATCTAGGAGTTGGAGCTAGAGTGAGAATGGAAAGGGGAAGAAGGACACTTACTTTAATGTCTGTATCTGTGCTACTCAGACCTGCCAGAGACCCAGCTCCCCTTCTGGGGCACAGGATGGGACACGAAACCTCCCAGTTATAAGAGTGGAGAGGCAGGGGCACACAACCAGGGCTCTCTGGTCCTCCAACTCCTCCCTCAGCCTCCTAGGACACAGGAGCAGTGCCTACCCTGATTCTCCCAGGGTGGAAGAAAGGGGTAATGACGTAGAGCCATTCAGCAGCAGCAGCCACCTCATCAGATGGGCCACATTGCCATTAGAATGGGAAGGCTGTGGCATAAGCAGGCACAAATAAGACACCACCACGCAGGAGGACATGTCTGTGGCATCCCTGGCTGACCAAGGCAAGGACAGTCACTGACCCAGGTTTGACATCCCTGCTGGCCCCACCAGATCCACCATACTGACAATTCTTTGCACCATGCACGACCTTAGCCACATTGCAATAAATAGGCTTTGGACGGTAGAAAGTCATAAAGAACATGGGATAGATTACTAAGTAGAAATGTCAGGAGAATTTCAGAGAGGGCAAGCCAGGCAGTACGGTCTCTACTGTCCTGCCAGTGGAATTCAGTTTGTGCTAATACTTTACACGGGATGCAAATCTCTTCTGCAAAAAAATAAGGCAAAGCATTAGCTTATGAACTTACACAGAGATGAAAGACAGTTTCATTACATTTTTTACATAGCAGGCATACGTAAGCAACAGAGATCAAGCAGAAATATTTATTTTGTTATCATTATTTTATCTCCATTGGTCTGTGACCCCAGTCAGCAAACTTTGTTTAAGGAAGTCTGAGTGAACAGGGTCTGTTTCCTATAAACTCATCTCACGTCTTCCTGGTCTGGCTTACATTCAGGTCTTTCAGTAACTCCATACCAAGCTCTGAGACAGAATGTTGTTTACAAATAATTTGAGATAAACCATAAGCCTCTAGGTCTTCACTCAGCTAGTTATTTTAAAATATCTCCCGTTTTAGAATTTACAGTCCTTCCTTCTCTTATTTCCTGGACATATACTACCCTTTGGATTTCGCTGACATGGAGGCTCACCTTGTCTGCAGTTTCTATATAAACAGCCTTTGTAGTGCATAGGTATAGACCATTCTAAACCCTGATGTCCTAGAATAGAAATATAAGGGTTATTTGTTTAGGGTGTTAATCTAGTGAATACTAGATGCATTTTCCCTAATTTCTTTTATAGATAAGAGGTGATCATACAGGATCAAAACCTGTTTGAACTAATAACTCTTTTGAAAATATTTACAACTTTATTCTAAAAATCTGAAAAGACATAGTACTTTTAAGACAAGTGTGTCTTTGGAATGAAATCAGAAAACAGTTGAAATAATTCATATAAATTTTAACGGTAAGGTTTGCATGTATATGCATGTGATGCACTTACAAATGTGAAAAGAGGTAAGTAATATAACTATTGCTGATTTTTGTACAGATAAACACAAACATAGCCCAGTAACGTCTTTTCACACAGTAGCTGTCCTTTTCTTTGAGGATATACCATCTGTTTGTTTTCAGCCATGAACTAGTGCGCAGAAGTAGAAGTACAGTCTTTGTATAGCGGTGAAACATGGTAAGTAAGCGATATTTTACTGAAATCCATAACCCAAGTCCTGCTGGCTCCAACAGAAGAGTTGGGGCTTCTGTGAAAGTATGCAATGCATACCTGATATTCCCATTTTTCAAGAAAAGCTAAGGAAGTCCTGACTACACTAAGACAAACAGGTATATTAAACCAGACTGACTCACATTCATTGTATATATATTTCTGCTTTAAAAATTATTTTTAAATGACTCAAATCAATGCAATCCGTATAACTACAGACATAGCACAGCTTACTTGACACTGATCACCTAAGTATTTTCTCTTCTATGTCATTCTGTAGGCCTTTCAAGACAAAAAGTATTAGAAGTGAAGTGAATGAGAAAAAAATAACTCCTAATCCCTCTCTTTCTTACACTTTTTTTGTTGAGAAAGTAATACTAGGAGGAATGTTGGATAGATAACATTTAGGATCATAGCTTGTCTCTTAATAGAAGTTGCTGTCAGCTGTGAAATAATTAATACAAATTCTGCTAACAGTTTAACTCAGCTATAACTACCTGAATGGGAATTTTTCTGTGGATTAATACTCTGGTCATACAACACCAGACAGGTAGGGAGAGTTTCTGAATGTATTTGTAATACAGTCTTAGGTGGATAAGAACTGAATGATACATTATATTATTTAGGATTACTAAAGGCTGTAGGCTAAATTTTTGATATTACTGTAATACAACAAGCACCAATCCCAAAAGTTTTCTAAAAGAAGGAACATGAATAACAGCTATGGACAAAATATAGCTATTTTATTTTACAGAAAAGTATGTACCTTTTTTTTATTGAAATATTTCTGTGCAACACGAGAGTGTGACATTCTACCGCATGAACCATATAATAAAAAGTGCTTTCTGGAATTATTCTTGGTCCTCGTTTTTCTGGTAAAATACTTCAAAATAATAGGCAATATTAAAAAGAAAACTTATGAAACACTCTCAAACACTAGTATTGGAATGATATTCTTTGTGCCTTCAATACACACCAGAAAGTTGCACTGCATTTGACAGCATGACTTTGGTATCAGTATTTATTACAGAAGTATGAACTAAACACAAACACAAACATTCTTACCACCACATACCCTATAATATAAGATTTTAAAAATAGACTGTTGCAATGCACCACCAATTGCTGGTCAGCTGTAGATCAAGTAAAAAAATGGCAACAGATAACAACCCTCAGGTATGTCTGAGGAACTGACTTATATTGAAATGTCAATTAGAACAGGTTTTAGGACAAGAAAATAAAGTCATCAGTAACCAACTGGTAGAATTGAACAATACTCAAATGAGAAGTTGCTGAACTCGTGACTCTGAAAGTTCCCCAAAGTTACCCTCTGTGTACATGGAACAAAAGGGGACAATTATGATGCCTGCAAGGCAGAGAGGGGAAATCTGGGGAGCTGCATCAGGTATGTTCTTCCAAGCTAATGGCAAATGCCTTTGGATCCAGAGACGGATTTTACTTGAGGAGAGAGATGCACAGTGACAGAAGGGATCCTGACTAGGACTTGGAGTAGGTGTGGGAAGTACAGCCTTTCTGGGGTAAGAGAGAGACTCTTTTTCCAATCTTTTTCTTGATGATCATGAAAGAGAAGAGCAAGCAGAAGGGATTTTTGGCCCCCATCTCCTTACTAAGCCCCATGGGTGGTATCTCCGCACAATAAGAGGTCTGAAGGAACAGGGGGAATTGCACACTCATCCTTGGGGTGCTGCAAGCAATGGCGGGATGTACCAAAATCTGGTTTTAAAGAAAAAAATATTAAGTAAAGATGGCTTGGTCCTGAACTATATACTTGCAAGTCCGATCTCCATATGCAGTAAATTGGATTAAAATCTTATGAAGAATGCAAATTAAAAAAAAAAAACACCAAACAGAAAAAACCCCAAAAGGAAACAGAAAACCAACAGTGAGGTTTGTTTTTTTTAATAAAGAGGGACATTATTAATAGATTTACAAAGGCAGCTGTTAGAACCCATGCTTTTTTATGTTATTCAGAAGGAGAAAAACAGTGAAATGACACAGTTTGTTGGTGGTACAGAGGGACCCAATTGCAGAGGGGAGCTAGGAGATAAATGCATATGAAATTCCCTGTCAATAAATATAATGGTATGCAGTTATAAAAAATAATTCTAAATATAAATGCATAATAAAAGCTTCTATGATACCTGCTACCAATCGAGGAAAAAAACCCCAAATCAAGAATCACGGTGGCTGGTAATCTGGAACTGAATTTCAAGCTCAGAGAAAATTAAAAAGTATGTAACACAGTAGGCAAAAGACAGTCTGAGCATACAGTGGCATAATAATATTTTCTAAATTCTGTTTATGCCATGAACTGAAAACTGTATGCAGTTATGGTCATTTCGTCTCAGAAAAAGAAATGGAGCGGGAAAAGCTATAGCAAAAAACAATAAAAAGAATGAAAAGTATGGTTTAGCTTCTGTCTGAAGAGTTATTTTCTTTTCTCCATTACAGATTCTGACATATATCAGATATGCTCATTATAGTTTACTGTCAGTGAAAATGTGTAATACTGTTAAGGTTGTTAACATCCTTTCTTTAAAAGACATTTAACATGTTACAAAAATTGTGATACTGTACAGTCGTACATCAGACGTCCAAAACTATAATGTTAAGTTGGCAAGTTGTTCATTCAAAGACATCCAAAGTTTTGCTTGTTATGTGAAAACATTATTGGTTCCTAAGATATGAGCCCAAACTTTCTCAATATGCCTTAGTTTATTGTTAGAAAACATAAACCAGCATGGAGTTGTTTTACTTTCTGTTCCTCCTCAAAAAGTATCTGCATTATCGGTGCTCATTATCATACGAAGAAGGGCATTTACTTGTAGCCAACATGTGATTACAGTGGGTTTTATCTTGGTTGCTTTTGTATTTGGCTCATTTCCAGTGCTGAGCCTCAGATCAGTTGAGCCTCTTCCTCAAGGATGAGAAAGGGGAAATGACAGGATCCAAACTGATCCAGAGTTATCCAGGCTCACTTAAGATCTATATTTTTTACACCCAATTTAATTATCAAATAAAAACCAATTTAAAGACAATTTTAAATACCTGACTTTATATTTTTGTACTATTTGGCATTGACGAATAGTCAATAGAACAGATAAATACTATTTTTTTACAATACTTATAGTATAATTACATTACTGTAATTTCATTAATGGCATTTTAATACATTAATGATCAGCATTGAATTCTTGTTAGATGTTATGATCATCCATCATCTTCACCACAGCTTCCTTCCAGAGTTACAACAGCTATTGGATTTATAACTGTCACTAGAAAAAGAGATGCTTCAAGCCAAAAAGCATTTCTAGCATAGATTTTTTAGAAGAAAAACAGAGCCATGTTATCTAGCAATCCTGATCTGTAGGTCTCTGCTGGTCTTCAAAATTTAGTAGTCTGAAAGATATTATACCATCTTGATTCCAACATAATATAAATTGCTTATTTCTTTGGAATGAAGAAAAGTAATCTGAAGTGTAAAGGTTTAGACTCTTCTTTTTGCATAGGATTTACTTTCCTTAATGGATTTTTTTCCCTTTTCCAAAATGGAGGTCTTCCATATGGAAATTTCATTGCCCTTCCAATCCTCTCACAAAATTTCTTCTGATCTCCATCCCCAGTGAACAGAAAAAAACCCCATAGTTGGCAGATTCCTTACACCTCCTTTCTCCCTCTCCCTTAACTGGAAGCACCTTGAAAATAAAACATGAAATAAGAAAAGTCCATCCCATAGGACATGGCAACCCAGAAAACTGAGGCTATTATTTCTGGTCCTGATTTAGGATAATTTTTTCCCAAACATCTTTTTTTTTCCCCACCTACCCCCTCCCAGGATGGAAGAAATTCCATTTTCTAGCCAACTCTGATGAAAAACTAATTTTCTAGTTACAGGAGGACCTTTTGAAAACAATATAAATTAACCAGATTGTATTCCTGATGCCTCTTAGATTTAAGGTTCTAATAGAGTGTTTCCATTTAAAGAAAAGTTGCTGGTGCTTGTTATAGCCATGAGCTATGAAATCTGAGGCACTGTGGACAGTAACTTTTGGCAACTAGTCTGAATAGTACAGAACTACTGAATAGTAGGGTGCATGTTTTCATTCCTGGTGTAGACAGGACTAAAAAAGTATTTTTGACATTATTATGCATATACCTTGTACATAAATAGCTAAAAATTACTTTGTCCCATTGATAAAAACAAATACTTTATCATCAAGAGTCTAGAGAGAATGACTACTGAGATGGCTGTGTTTTTTTCGTGGGAATGAACCATTAACAGTATCATTTGAAATCCCATTTTGATGCACCTGTAAAAAAGTACTGTGAGCAAACTGAGCAAGTATTTCTGGAATGTAACTGAAGATGTGAAAAACAAAAATTAATCAAAATGGCTGCTGTACTAGGTATTCTTTTGAAAATAGAGAGGGAAATAACGTCTAATGCACACTAAGTGTTTTGTAAATGCACTGGAGGACCTAATTAAGTCCACTTCCTTCAAGGAAGGGAATGTAAAAATTTAATTTATTTCCCAGGCTGGTGAAATTATAGGGAAAAAAGTCTGCATCAGAACAAAACCTTGCAATTGACTATTTTTCATTATAACATTTTAATTTCAGTATTCAGGAAGCTTATCTTTCAAAGGATGTGTGTACAACGTGTTTGCACCTCACCTCTTTATCCCCTTTCTCTCTGCCTCTATAATATTCATAATGTGAATATGACTGCTATAGTCACAGTCAACAGACCTTCTCCACAGTATTTTCCAGAGATACCTCAATCCCAAACTCATCAGCTGGTCTGCCAATTTTATCATATAATCACAGAATCAATAAGGTTGGAAAAGACCTCTAAGATCAAGTCCAACCATCAACCCATCACCATCATGCCCCGAAGTTCCACATCTACAAATTTTTGAACCCCTCCAGGGATGGTGACTCTACCACCTCTCTGGGCAGCCTGTTCCAATGCTTAACCATTATTTTGGTGAAGAAATTCTTCCTAAAATCCAATCTAAACCTCCCTAGTGCAACTTGAGGCAATTTCCTCTTGTCCTATCGCTTGTTACTTGGGAGGAGAGACCAACAGCCACCTCACTGCAACCTCCTTTCAGGTAGTTGTGGAGAGCGATAAGGTATCCCCTTGGCCTCCTCTTCTCCATGCTAATCAACCCTGGTTCCCTCAACCTCTCCTCGTAAGACCTGATCTCCAGACCCTTCACCAGCTTCGTTGCCCTTCTGTGGACACACTCCAGCACCTCAATGTCCTTCTTGTACTGAGGGGCCCAAAACTGAACACAACATTCAAGGTGCAGCCTCACCAGTGCCGAGTACAAGGGCACGATCACTTCCCTGCTCCTGCTGGCCACACTATTCCTGATACAAGTCAGGATGCCATTGGCCTTCTTGGCCACCTGGGCACACTCCTGACTCATGTTCAGCCGGCTGTCAACCAACACCCCCAGGTCTTTTTCCGCCAGCTCTCCAGCCACTCTTCCCCAAGCCCGTATCTTTGCATGGGGTTGTTGTGACCAAAGTACAGGACCCGGCACTTGGCCTTGTTGAACTTTATACAATTGACCTTAGCCCATCCATCCAGCTTGTCCAGGTCCCTCTGCAGAGCCTTCCTGCCCTCGAGCAGATCAACACTCCCACCCACTTTGGTGTCATCTGCAAACTTACTGAGAGCATGTTCAATCCCCTCACCCAGATCATTGATAAAGACATTAAACAGAACTGGCCCTAAGACTGAGCCCTGGGGAACCCCACTTGTGACCAGCTGCCAACTGGATTTAGCTCCGTTCACCACAACATGACCATCCAAGCCAGTTTTTCACCCAGCGAAGAGTGCACCTGTCTAAGTTATGAGCTGCCAGAATCTCTAGGAGAATGCTGTGGGAAACTGTGTCAAAAATACTGAGAGCTTCTTATGAAGATATTTTCCTATTCAGCATCTGTAGCCTGCCTGGAAAGACATACCCAGCCCTAGAAATTACTGTTTTTGAGTACATGAGTACAGGAAACACAAAATAGATTACTCTTGAGCTCATGTAAATATCTTCCCTCGATTTGAAAAGAAATTCAGGTCTATTTCCTTTACCAGCTACCAATTCTCACATGACACAAACCAGGTTGGGGGTTTTTTTGTGGGTTTTTTTGTGTTTTGTTTTTTTTTTTTTTTTGTGGGTTTTGTTTGTTTGTTTGTTTGTTTGGTTTTTTTTTTTTTTTTTTTTTTAATCTTTCACTATATATCCTATTAAGCTGACAGTGACTCAAGCTTTGGAGTTGCCAGGAAGGCACTGACATCTCCTACACATAGGTATTTAACAGAACTAAAATATAGATTTGTTTTTGCACATGGAATTCTCCAAGTCCAGCTTCTCTGGTGGAGGGTACAACCCTTTGAGGCCATCCTTTCAGCAAAACCTTCATGTTTTAGTGCATTATTATTGAGAGCTGCCACCTTTCTCTGGTAAAACAGCATTATCCAAAGATAAACAATTCAAGCAAAATGAAGAGGGTTATCTACCATTTACCTCTGGACAAAAAAGTGTGTAATGAATCTAACAGTACAGCTTCCAGTGCTTTGAGCCCCTCAGGGCTGCTCAGAAGTGGAGGGTTAAATGTTCTAGACTGAACCAGTGAATCTAAAGGAAGTCTTCCTTGCCTATTACATGTGTGTCTTGCAGGAGAAAATTAATGAGGAGAAGAAAAAAAACTTCATATTTTGTGACAGTCTTAGAAAAGATGTTAATAAGGCAAAATTAAGCTTGTTGGATGCTCTGCAATAAGTTGCAGTTATACAGCTGTAATAACGTAACCCCAGCTGCTATGGCTAGGCAAATTTCTCACTGGTTCATCTTGCCTCTTCCATTTTCTCTTAGCTCCCTTAGCAGAACAACACTTCACAACAATCCTCCATACTACTTTAGATTTTCCTCACTTCTCAGTCTAATGAAATTTCCTTTTTGAATTTCACCACTGACTCCCCTTTAATCGAAGTGAAATTTTGGATCATGAGGCAAACTTTCCACAAGTACAGTGACATTCAAGTTAGAACATTTACTTATTCTAGCACTGAGGAGTACTTGTCGTGGTTGAGATCTAGTGCAACAGACTGTAGGAAACTCTCACTGATAAGACATGGTACCTACCCTGGAACGCCTAGAGCTGATGAAGAGTGAGGTAAAGGGTGGAGAACCACTAGAGATTAAGAGGTAAAAGAAGTTGTTTACAAACTTTCCTAAAGTTCAAGGGCATTTAATCTAAACTTACTGAATTTTGACACAAGGTATGATAAAAGAGCTGACAGGAAATACCATGAATCAGAGTAAGAAAGAGAAGGGCCTAGAGGGAAGTGAAAACAAGAAGAAAAGAGTACGTTGTACCAGTTAAATGATTTTAATGCAGACACATGCAGCCTAAGGCAAACCTCTGTATTTGTGTTCAGTGGCTGATGTACAATATGCCAGAGATAAAACTCCAAGCATTTCTAATTTCAACATAAGCAATTTTCCTCATTCAAGAGAAACAAGTAATTATGGTAATAGTGGATTTGAAATTCTCTACCAACAGATTGTTTTTAAAGTAAGTAGTTTCTAAAAGCATCAACAAATATCTATGGTGAAATATAGGCAGAAGTCAGCAGCCCAAAAACATATTCAGATTCAATATCAGTAATTATTTCCGTAAAAATAGTATTCACAATCTTACTGTACATAGGATTTACATGAGAAAAGTCTATATAAATATGGTTTGGGGTATAATTTGTATATATATACAAACACACTTCTGTATATGTACATGTAATATACCTATATATACACACACACATGTAAAAAATACACCTGTGTATACAGCCAAGCTTAAAGTCCTTACTAAGTGTCCACATGGTTCATCATCTCTGGAGATATTTAAAACGCGAGTCGGCAATGCCCTGAGCAACCTGATCTAGTTGGCCCTGCTTTGAGTGAGAGGTTGACCAGAGACTTCCAGAGGCTCCTTCCTGTTAGGAAGGAAATGAAGATCTAGCCCTTCCATATATACTATTTCAATTGCTCTTACGCCTATGTTACTCCATTTTTAAAGTAATATGAAAACCAACATAAACAACACCTTTTAGCTTTTCCTCTGGACAGACAAAGAACAGAAAATGAATTCAGATGATAAAAAGAAAAAAGGAGCATACTCTAAAATGTATCTCTTCTCTGACAAAAGAGAAAACTGTTCATAAGTTCTCTTCCTCCTGCTACTGCCCTCCTCAGGGAAGATTTATATGAAAGAAGGTACATTTCAGCAATAAAATTCATGTTAAGAACAACAGAAAAAATATAATATAAAATTCAGCTTAACACTTCTGACAGTTAAAAAATTTGAAATTAATTAACTTTTAAGACCTATGAAAAAGCCAAAATGGGCATCCTTCTATTGTTCCACCACCTAAAGAATATTTTTTAAAACAATTTTAAGCTCAGCAATTTAAAAGACTTACTATAAAACTTGCCTATTCAAAAACTGCCTACCTAAGCTGTTATTTTTGCTTTTAATTTTCTTTTGGGAGGAATACATTTTGCTTTGTGTTAGAGGTCTTCATGAATTAGGCCCAAATATACAGACTTATTTTGTTCAAGTGCTCTGATCATGGAATTTAACGTGGAGGTCAACAGGTACAACGGTCAAAAGAAAATAAGTTTGCAGGCACATAAATTTGTGGTGAACGAAAGTTATATGAAAAATTTTTATTACATGAAAGTAACCACTTGCATTAATTTTTCTCAAGGCTGCAGACATTAATTCATGTGCTTAATTGTTCAAAGGAGTAATCTGATATTGCTACTTGGGCTATCTTCTTGTTTCAAATTACGAACGTTAACATTTCTGAAGGAGCAGAGCAAGGTCAAAAACTTTAGGTGTTAATTTTCCATGTCGTTATTGCTATATATCTATGAAATAATTTTTGGGGTTTATTTAGACAGTGAGCTTTCTGTCAATTCTTTTTCTTGAACAGGAATATCTTGAAAAACAAAACCAAGATAGAATTCTAGGGAAGTTAGACTAAGTAGAACCAGGAGTTGAACAGTGGTTTATCTTCAGGGCTTTTAAATAAAGATTCTAAATCTAAAAGGCAGGCAGCTTTCTGTGTTACATTTTCTTATAGCCTATAAGAAAATTCACAGTTAAATCAGAAAATACTTTCTGGGTTCTATTCTGTTGTCTACCCTATACTTCAACTGTCTCAGGTGTCATGTATTTTCACCTGCAGGTGAGGTCAGATGAGGTCATTATATTCTTTAAAACCCAGAAGACAGTGCTGCAGAAGAAGGCATAACTTGATATGGAATAATTATTTTTATTATTTTGTATTTTCTCTTCTGTTTAACTAGAGTAGTCGCTGATATGAAGTACACACAGACATACTTGCAGGAGCAAGTATGCGAATAGAGTGCAATAAAAGCCACTAACGCTGAATCCCTTGAGACATCAAAGTTCCAGCACAAATTTCATGGGAGTGACGCAGAGACTCAGCCGTTCAGATTCCTCCCAATTTCTCAGTCCCACCACCCATCTACCACAGCTCTCCCAGCTCAGGGCACTGAACTGGAGAAGGCTTGTCTATAAGCAAATGTGCGAATGTGACTTTAAAATTCACCCCAGGATATACCCAGGAGAAAGTTGCTGCCTACCAGTTGTTCCCTGTCCCCTTCAGACCCATGCCCTTCACAACCCAGAGCCTCTTCTGACCACTATGAACAACTTTCTTCCACCTGAATGGCAGTAAAGTGTGCAATTCTCAATCTATTGCAGAGGAGATATTTGACCCCATTCTGGACTATTTACTGGTCCTTTACATCCTTTTATGCCACAAAGTTGTTTCATGACTTACCAATCATTTTGAAAAAATATTCAGTAAAAACACAGTTAAAAACTTCTTGAAATATATGAACAGATGACTCCTGTTTAGTTACCGATCTGGCCAATAACTATATGGAGCCTTAATGATGCACGTAAGAAAGAAAGAATCTCTCATATTACTTATAGGCAGCAACTGTCCATTTAGATTTTCAAAAAGACGAAGGATACTGTACAGATTGTTATGAAAAAATGCTTCTGATGTAATAATTAAATCATGCCTTTACACAAAATAGCAGCAGCTCCATTCATGCATCAGTTAAAGATAATATCCTGAATTTTCCCCAACCTCCTTAAAAGCAGATTCTTGTTACTTTTAATAGCTAAACATTTACTAGGTTAAGAAAAAGGCTGAGTAAATTCATACATCTTCACTGAAAATTATAGTCAGCTGACATTTACTTAATCTTGCTTTCCCTCTTCTAAATGCTAGCACAGCACACCCCAAACTGCATATCTAATCATAGGTTACTAAAAATAACCTAATATAGCTAATGCCAAGAAATAAACCTTGGAATTTCAGATTTAGCATGTACATATTTAAGACTGTATTGTCCATTATACGACAAATTTCATCTAGGACTGAGAAAAGGCTAGAAACCAAGCCCAGCAGAGGTATAACTGATATATCTACATAAAACACCCATCATCATCATTGCTGTTGGAGGTGAGGGAAGGGGAGGGGAGGGGAGGGAAGGTGGGGGGAGAGAAAAAAACATAGCCCTAAATGCCCTACCTGTTGGCAAATGAGGTAAAAAAAAAGAAATCGTTCACACATCTAGCTTCCCTCTTTAACGTCCATTAAAAAACATGCAAGCAAGACCATGCAGCTCTGTTTATATATGAATGCAAATAACCAAAGTTCAGCATATCAAGCATACTTTTAAAAGGTGAAGAAAAAAGCACGATAAGATTTTTTTATAGATCTGGTGCATTTTGATAAACAGAAATGGCACAGTCTACAACTAAATGTATATTTTTAACGATTATAATTTTTTTTACCTCCAGTTTTAGCGCTGAGATCCTGAAAGCAGACAACTTCAGTGCTGGATACTGCTTGTTTCTTTGCTGATTTCTTTTCTTTCCTTTTTTCTTTCTTTTATTTTGTTTTTTTTTTAAATTTTTTGGTAGAGTACAGAAAGATTCCAAGACACCCTTACGTAGATGAAGAGAATCTGGAGTTCAGACATGACCTCCCTAAAATCTTTGGTCAATAAGAGGAGAAAAAAAACCCACCAGAATGAAGGAGCAAACAAACAAACAAAAGAGCCCAGTCCCAGTTAGCTCCTGCTAGCATAAAAGTTCAGATTTCGCTACTGAGATCATTGCTCTATTCTAAGCAGTTTTGCTCTATGTGTGATTCTAACAAAAACACCCTCTGCAGCTGGAGGGAGCCTTAACTAAGCGTGAGCCTGTCAAGCTTTTCCCAGTGACTTCTGTCTACTAAATTCAGACTGATGTTTTGTGAAAGGGGCCTCAACAACCAGGCCCAGATTGCCTGAAAAGTATTTCCTGCCTTTGAGAGAGAGGGAGAGAGAGACAGGGAGCGAGCCTGGCTGCCTGCGCCAGGGAGAGGAGAGCGCACAGAGAGGGGGGGGGAAGAAAAAAGACAAGACTGAGCATTTCAAGACATTCAGCTTAATACACTGCTGGGCTGTTTCTGTCAAAGGGGTAGATCTGTGCTACAGTTACATAACGTAAAATTGTTTTCAAACCCCTCCCTTCTGTTTTTTGGGGTTTTTCTTTGTTTTTTTTTCAAGAATATTTTATACCGCTTTAACGTTCATGCAAAGATAACAGTTATCCAGAGCAAGAGGAGAACGTCTCCGAAATGCCCAATCTTTGGCACCAGGTAGTGAGAAACAGGCAGAGAACAACATACTCTAAACTCAATTAACACATCACATTTACAAAGGGTGTAGTGCTATTCTGACGAGCAAATATACACTGTTAGATAGATACCGTTTACACACGTATGCAGAAATTATATTCCTACTCAAGAGAATAAGCCGGATCTGAGCAAATGAACACTACGGTTTAAACACAGTCATATTGCAGGCAGTGCTATATGTTGCTTTACCTCTTCTGAGAATCCTCCAGAGTCACACAAATCCAGCTCTGCAAAAGCAAAAGGACAGACTCCATCTTGATCATATTAGTATTTTGCTGACATAAAACACTTGTAACTACTTTGTTCCAGTTTGACAGGGTGCCTGAATCACATCTCCAGAGTAATCCACAGCATCTACATCCTTTGCTCTATACAAATTTAGTGAATATCATCTGTTTATCTTTTCTGCTTTCTTCTGCCTCCTCTGAATGACTTCCTCTTAGCTGTTCCAGCCTGAGAACTTGGATTACCATTTGGTTTTGATTAAAACCAGACGGACAGCTCTAGAAGTTTGAGGGTAAGCTAATGGAAATGACTAGTATGGCTTTAATTAGTGTATCAATTAATAATAAATGTTAACTATTCATATAACATATTCTACTGATAAACACATGCAAAAAACCCTCTTTGGTCAGTGATCTCATAGTTAAGTGAAATAATTGACTCAATTTTTATTTCACTTAATTCATTGTGAATCATAATGGTAATGACCACGTATGATTTCCAAACTACAGGGTGAAACCAACTCTTTTTTTCCTTTTCTTTAGAAAAAGAAAGCAGCATTGTTGTTAAGTTTAACCATCTTCCCAGGTGGGTCAGTCATACATCATTTACCTTCTGATGACCCCTTCAGCTGGTGTAAACCTTCTTTATTAATTATTGCTCTGAATAAATGATTTTACCATTACTGATCATGTTATTGATTGGAATCTTTGCCTTTTGGCTCACCTTCAGAGGGAGCTAAAGAGGTAAGACACTGCATACGCTACCCTACACAAAATAGCACCTGGATATTTAGTGACAAGAAAGTCTCCGTTCAGCAGGCCTGCCACAACTGGGACAGGATATTTATTCTGAAAGGAGATAGGAAACCTTCGTAATTACTAACCGCTGATACATGAGCTTTCTACCAGCCTCCAACAACTGCCTTTTAACTGTTTATATAATGCCTTCATTAGCTCAAGCGAGTCTTCTCGAGGGCATTTCTTTACTCAAAGAAAAGCCAGCCCTGTAGGGCTGTCTCCAGCTCCCACTAATATGGTCATATCTGGAGCTAATTTGCTAAGCTTTAGTTCCTCAGCATGTGGAACTTTGTGCTAAAGTCTGCTAAATTTGCCGAATGTGGTCTTCATTGTCATACATGTAATTGTATGTATGTATTTTTCAGCTTTAAAATTACAGTATTAACTTTAAAAGTTAGTTGCAAAATTATGCAGGCCCAAATGGAAGTGGGTTTGAAATTTTTCCCAGGAGCTTTCATGTACATGGCTAGTGGAGGTAGACAGCCTTAAGTGGAATGACTTACCAGCCTAACCTCTGCATCTTCAAAGACGGAGGCCTTTGAAGCCCATAAAAGGAAATGGCATATGTGGTGGTAAACTCTGAACAGCCAAAAGTGCAGCCACAGAGGTAAATAACTTTTCAGAATTATTTTTGACTATATTAGCCTAGCCTGAGATCCAAATGCATAACTTTTTTACTCTACTGTAAAGAGTGATTTATACTGTTTTCCTGAAAGATTTCCAGTTTGGAATTCACTGAATAAATTACAAGTCTGTGAAGGGACACATTTATTTGCAATTATGCAATTGCATAAATTGCACAATTTTGAAATTTATTTTTATGGGAATCAAAATAAAACAAATAGCTGTTAGTTAAAATTTATTAAGAATGTTGAGTTTTATAATATCAAAAAAGTGATGAAAATTGAAATACACTATTAAAAAAAAGAAAACAGATATTTCAAGGCAGAATTTTAATTAAAATTTTTTTCCTAATTATTTTCTCCTCGGCTAAACTTCACTTTTTGTTCCATCAAGAAGCTTTGATTTCAATAAAATCAGGGGATTTTTTGCAGAAGATGGTCACAGGAATAAGAAAAAAATGTGTGAGGAGATATTTAAAAGTTATGAAAGTATTAAGACATGGTCTGCTCTGTGAAACAGTTTCACAAATACAACTTGCTTTCAAATATTCTAACGCCTGATGAATAGCTAAAAAAGAGAAAAGGACATCGTAGACAATGTCTGTCCGTTTCCTGTCTGCCTAAGAAAACTGGGGACAGACTGTCTCCTAGATAACTTTTTCTGCTATAGCATCCACAGAAAGGAGAATAACCACAGTTTGAATACTCGTTCTAAGCTGCGTTAATAAAGCTTTATAAGGATACCAATAAAAACCAACATATAGCAGTATTTTATGGAGAAAAAAGAAAGGATGTGAAATGAGAACGTCTAAGTCTGAAAATCTTAGTAATTCTGTGGGGTCTTGCAGAATCAATAGAACTGAAAAAAGTAAATAAAGGGATGGAGGAGTAACGAGGAACAAGGCAATTCACTAATCAGACAAGTTAATAGCACTGCTGTACTTTACATGCAGTGATAAAATGCACTTCAGTTGCAGTTAGCCTGACTATGCTAAAATGTTAGAATTTAGCTCTTTGCTATTTCTGAGCTAAAATCAAACACAATGGTGGGCTTTGTTGATACCTCTGTAGGTCAGAAAACCATATGGCTCAAAACTAAGCCATATAAATAAGGTATTCAAATAACTCTATTTTCTGTTTAGGTAATGTTTGATGAATAATTATAATATTCTATTATTATTATTACTATATTTTACTTCTAGAATAATTACAAAATGAAAATAATATAGAAAAAATTATAATCTACGTAATGTTATTTATCCATAAATATAATTTTTTTGTACTAGTATAAGCTGAGTACATATTATGGAAAGAGAAACTAATAATATCCTATTTATATGATCCTATGTAAAATGAACTACTAAATTCAAAAAATAAGAAAAATTCGAAGTCTTCAAGCCATTTCTGTTGTAGCTGTAAATAGATATTAGTATCGTCCAGATATGGATATTTCAGCCACTCTTTATTTGTCTGAAGATGTGACTGTTCTTTCTAGACCTAGAACTACAAATGGTGGTAAGGGTCTTCCATAACTTGGTTCTTGTTCAGTCAACATTCTACATAAATCAATCTGAATCATGAGCTGGTTTACAGAAAATCATTAACACACGATATAGCTATGGTTTATTGCACGCAAAATTCAAACTTCTTCAGTGAAAAAGAATCACCAAGGTTTGTGGACTGACCGAAACTGTTTTCGTGCTTAAAAAGCAAACCTGTTGAGAAAGTAATATGTATTTTAAAGAAAAAAAAAAAAAAAAGAGAGAAAAAAGAGCACCTGAAGCCTTACTCTCATTTGTCTTAAGCAACAGAAGTTGCATATGCCTCATAGAAAAGCATGAAAGCTTTTGCTGACACATCACATTTCTTTTTTTTTTTACCTGTGAAGAACATAGTTAAACCTAGAGATTTTTCCCCTAATGACTGAAGTATAAGAAATAAAACAAAAATCTATTTTCTTTAAATACACTGGGAAACTGCTGAAAGTTCAGCAAGACAAAGGCAGACAGCTCTATTTTTTTAACCAATTTCAAAATTTCAATATTTTGTTTTGCTTCACATTAGAATTATCTGATTTAATGAAGTATTTCATACTTTTGCAATTCATACTGTGTCAAATATATTTTATTCATGCCAAGACTTTAACGCAAAGTTTTGGATTTTGTGAAATTGTTGTGGATAAAACGCAAAAGGGAGTAAGGGAAAGAGGAGCATTTGTCTGGCACACACAGACTGGCGTAACAGAGAGGCTGGGGGCAGTGGCCAGGTATGAGGGAAACCCAGATTTCATGTACCTGTTCTGTTCAGGGACACGAGCATGTCTCCTATATCCTTGCTAGGTCCCAGCGCACTGGGCTACAGTGTAAATGTGTTGCACAAAGAAGTCTAAAAAAGGCTCTTTACAATTTCCCAGTTCTGATAAATTTACAAATGGTTCTTTCAACAAAATGACACTCATTCGAGTATGTTAAGGCTACAACTATATGCAAAACTCTTCACTGACAAGACTTTATGAACCAGATATAATTGGAACTACTTGAGAAATTTCCTCATCAACATTTAGATAGGCAGTTTTCAGGACTCAATCACTAGGAGGAGCAAGAATATCTGTGCCTATCACTATGAGAAATTATGTATCATTTAAAAAAAAACCCAAACAAACCAAAAAATAAAACCAATTTTTAATAAACTGTTCATTTGGAATATTCTACTTATTTTTCTGCATTTGGAATATTGAATTCTAATTGTTAAAGAACCTCAACTTGTCAATAATTTAGGCAGAAACATATAGGTCATTGTTTAAATGCCTTTAGTCTTGCACATGCTTGTATACCTTCCTGTTCTCTGTAACGTGGTAACAGAGATTACCATTAAGACATCAAAGGGAAAGAAGAAAGTTAAGGCCATTTCAGTTTTTTGTTCAAAGATACAAATTCTTCCACAGAAGATAAACTCTGAAATCTGAAGCTGCTCCTGAGGCAGGTACAAGCACCAAAATAATATGCCAAATGAGGATTAACATTAATTAACAGAATGAAAAGACTTCCAAAATGGGTAAATGGTAATCCTCATGCAGATTACCTATTTTTAATACTGTTTATTCTATTTCCTGTTTATGTCTTTTTGATCATTCAAATTCAGGTTTGAATGATCAAAAGAAAGATTTTATTTATAATATGTTCGTCTATTTAAAGTGTGTTTGTCAGAATTACTTACATTTTCCCTGACAGATTGCGAGCCATTGCTCCAAAAAATCTCACTCCTTTACAAGCTTCAAATATTGGTAGGAATTTCTGTGTTAGTATTTTAAAAACTTTTCTTCATTAATTTTCAGATTAAATCCTTTCAGGCTCCTCTGTTTTAGTATGGGGAAACATTTTAGAAACACCAAAGGTGGATGCAATAAATGTCCTAAGGGGAAAGAACCTTTCCTCAAATTAGCTCTAAAGTGTACCTGTTCGCAGACATGCTGGTTGATGAGCACACCTTTTCTTGTGCTGGCAAACTCATGACAAAACCTGTAAGAGTACAATTAATGCAGTCCCCATGGAAATAAAAACTGTCAGAGCCTACAGTTTCAGGTTTCTAGATCAGTAACACTAAAGTTCAGCAAGACATTGCAAAGCCATTTGGTCGATACCATTACACAATGATGTAAACTGAAGTTAAACCACAGTTTTAAGAGCTAATCGAAGAATAAGTGGTTCCAGTCTCACTGGAATATGCTATCCAGATTTTGGCCTTGCTTCTACCTTTTAGTAATCAATCAGCATATCTGTCATAACTTGGCAAGAAATTCAGAAAGCTGTGTATTGCTGAACTATATCTTACATTTCCTGTTGTGAAGACTCTGTATCTTCTGTTCTGGGGACATTTTTCAAGCAATTATTAATTTTTAAATCAAGCTCCTGTGAAGACAATTTTTGTTTTAAAGACCACAAATTTCAAGCAAAAGTAAAGCATAAAGATATAAGCAACAGCTCTCTGTTTTCAAGTACTGTACAAAGGTATTGTTGTTACAAGATGAGTTAAAAAATAATCACATGGATGCAGGTGGCATATTTTATTTCCGTAGAGCTGACAGGCACTGATAAAGCAGGATACATGCTTACATGTGGTAAATATTAATGATAGTGTCATTAAATATTGGGTATGAGTAGACAATATGCAGCCAGGTTCTTCAACAGTCTTCAGCTGTCAGTGAAGACAATTCTTTCCTTAAATCTAATTTATACAAATACTTTTGTAAGGACATTGATGTACATTTACTTGAAAAGTCACATTTTGTTTCTGTTATTGTTCTTATGATAGGATTGAAATAGCTGCACTGAACTCAGGGGAGATACTTCAGTTTACAGCAGTTGAGGATGTTGTCCATTTGTTCCAGACTTGCAAACTATTTGTATTTATCCTTCCTAATTGCTTCCAGACCTGTGGAACGATAGAGTCTCTTAATGGTTATGTCTGTTCAGCATAATCTACATGAGACCTTTTAGACTTAGAATCATAGAATCATTTAATTTGGGAAAGACCTTCAAGATCACTGAGTCAACCATAAACCTAGCACTGCCAAGTCCACGACTAAGCCATGTCCCTAAGCGTCATATCTACATGTCTTGTAAATGCCTCCAGCGATAGTGACTCCACCATCTGTCTGGGCAGCCTGTTCCGGTCCTTGATAACCTTTTGGTGAAGAAATTTTTCCTAATATCCAATCTAAACCTCCCCTGACACAACTTGAGGCCGTTTCCTCTCGTCCTCTACTGATTTGTTTTTGTTGTTGTGTCTCTGTATTTATATTTACTGTTAATTATTTTCTTTTTTTTTCCCAGCTATTCAAAGTGGGATCCAAGAAAAAAAGCCGTTGATTCACTTCCTAAACTCTCTTTCTGTGGGTGGATGAGTAAGAGCATTCAATAACATTCAGGAGCTTATCATTCTCTCTCATTGTAATATCATGTAAGTTTGCAGTGGGTGAATAGAGACACACAGAGTCCTCTGCCCTTCCACTTGTGGGAGTGCTTGCAATAAAAACTATGGCAGTGGAATTCTTCCTAAAAATTAATCTAAAAAATTACAAGAGCACCAAAAGTGTTCAACAAGTACAGGAAATGCTCAGCTGCAAATCTTACGAACCACTAGGTCAAACCCAGTTCAGACAGGTATATTTCAAGAATGCTATTCAGTTCCAGGAGACAAATATCTACATTAGTAAAATTATTACCATGGATATGGCTATGTCTAAAGGTAATGGATAAGAAAATCGAATTTTTCATCAACCTGTAGACTATTTGCAAAAAAATTGGTTATGAACACAAAAGTAAAAATACTATATATTCAATTGTTGTTGGTGGTTTTGTTTTTCTTATTCAGTATGAAGGCATAAAGTTCTTATGCTACCACTGTTTGTAGTACAGTCTTCTGATGATGCTAACCATATCTTATACAAAGTTTTCTACAGGCATTGTAAGGCTATTAAAGCCACACAGCTATTTCTAGAAAGAATTAGGAATTTACAGATCATCACCTTTATGCATGATTGTATCCCTTAACCTCATCATTGTCAGTGAATAATTGCTGAAAATACTGAACTTTTTTCTAGCTATTTCCAGCTTCACATGTGACTCAGTGAAATATCAAACACTGAGAAACAAGGCTACAATTGTAATGTATAACAAAGGCCATTTCTAGATTATTCAGTTACTGCATGCCTACCTATTAAAAAAGTTATTTGTAAACCTCTATAGAACATTTAAATTATAACTAAATATACATTTAACAATGAAATAAATATCTTGGTGATCATTATTAGCTAGAGACTATAAAAAACCATCCATTATAATCCATTATTAATTTTGTATGAGCTTAAAATCAGAAAATTAAAACAAAAAATTGATAACAAATTGGTTTAAAGTATTTATGCCAAGTCTCCTGCTTATAGTGATGTAACTGCAACCATCTAATGCCTTTATATGCTGCAGCCACTCCAAAACACTTGACAAACTGAGAGTCAGAGGACTGAAGAGAGCCATGCAAATTAAGCTTAAGACGACTTCTGTCTATACCTTAACCTAAGGGATGTCCAATTAGGTTAGGTTATATGGAGGATGGCCAGTGCACTCCATCTTGCAAAATGTACGTACTAAAATGTTGTATTAACACTTCAGTACTCCTGTTATGGAGAACATTATACAGCCCTACATATGTCTCTGGAAATGTATATTTTATTTTAATATCTAGGGAGTACTTTTCATTTGTTAAGGTTGTGCCAAATATCCCATTAAAAAACCCAAAACCATGTTGTACTAACTTCTCTGTGGCTTCAATAATGTTAATCTACTTTCCAGATTAGTTGTCCATCCACTGAAGTTTATGATGTTAAGATGCACACCTAGCTGAACACCTGGTGCTATTGTCAGTTTTCAACCTATAAAGCATAAAATGACAAGGCCCTTTTTGTTTTGCATTTGGATGTGTAAACACTGCTTAATATTTCTACAGAATTAATAAGCTTTATACAAACTCTGCCTTTATTTTCACTTTCGGAAAATACCCTAAAAATTTACTCTTTCAGTATCATATTTCGTTCCATTAATAATCTGTTTCATCTTCAGAGTCAACAAGAAACTACTTACAGTAGTACTATGTATGTTCTTAAAACAAACCAAGCAAGGCTGTTTGTCTGTTTCCTGAGAAAATACTTGGGAGACATAAATATAATGATCACTGTTTTCTTGTAGAAACCACCGATTACTCAAAATAAATTCAGACTTCCCAAACAATTGGGAATTATTGGATTACTTCAGGCAGATTCTTTCCTGGTGTCATTTTATTTAGTGTCATTAACCTTGTCTGCATTGTGCTGCCTTAAAGCGGTTTCATAATCATTAGAAGAAATACAGTATTTGATAGATGGTAATTTACATTACTATAAATCATATATGATGACTGAACAATCAATGTATACAAAGCACAGCAATTGTTCAGCTCAAAATTGTGAGTTCTGAATGTGGCAAGGACTGCATGGGTACATCCACTGAGAGATCAAGGCTTCCAAAAGGATAAACTTACATTCCAGAAATACATTTGATTTTAGCCAAATACATTTATAGCTTTAATATATTTATAGCTTTTAATGCTGTCCTTATGGAATCAAATTTAGGAGTTACTGCCTCAAAATTGAAGATTTCTGGGTGTTTTAGAGAAAGACCAGGGCTAAAAAAAAGAATTAAATATATTTTTGGCAGACAAAAATCCTTCTATAATTAGGTTTTTTATGTAGAAGGAATCTTTCAACAAAAGGGGCAAAAGGGATATTTTAACAAAAAATTATACACCAGAGACATTCTATTTAGCTAGGAAATTAGAATCGCCTTATAATTTCAGAGTGTAAATAATATTGGTACACAAATAACTATAAACTACATTTATTATAGGATAATCAGTTATTCATAGCAGCTAGATGTATTTAGATATATTTGGATACTGAGGCATGTATCAAACACTACATTTGTGAGTGACAACTGTTAAATCCTAATTAGATAAAGAAAGTCTAAGCTAGCATTTTTCTTTCCACTTAAGAGAACCGTACAAAGTAGAAGGATCTTAAGAACAATTATGTACCTACAGTAACTAAGCTTAGAATTTATGAAGTTGTCTCTCTACTGACATAAGGAGTTTTCTTTGACAAAGAGGTAGCACTTCTCATTTCTGTGAACTACAAGCTCATATCAGTACTTTATTCTTCTATTATCATGTGGACAGTTTAAATCTTTATGCCAACATAAAAAAACTTTGAAGAAAGCTAAGACGCTACTCTTCCCTAACAGATAGGTATTATAAAAGTATGTTTTCTTAACTTCCTTGGTTTTATGAAACATATAATTCATTAATCAAAGACAGGAGCTCCTCAACAAAACACCACAATATGAAAATCTCTATTATGTCAATGTTACCCAAATTTAATATAAGCTTGATACAAGAGAACTGGAGTCTGTGAATGACTACACATTATCAGGATTTTACACAACAGAGGGAATTGTCGTCTGTTTCTAATGGTTTTGTCAGTAGCCATACAGCCTCCGGAAAGTGGTAAGAATGAAAAGGTCCCAAATTCACCGAATCTCAAAAACTTTCAAAGACATATATTGAATGTGCTGATCCTCAGTTCTGGAGGACAAGCTGTTTATATAAAATGCTTTTTAGATATTTTACCTAAAATGAAATTTTCTCAGAAAAATAAAAAAATTAGTTTTATGACAGCAGCTCAGGTAGATGTACAGAACAGCCAGCACACAAGTCACTTCACAGCATAGTGCATTTAAACATATGGCTATTAGCTATCTCAATTAAAAAAACCCCAACCCTAAATATATCTACTATTTAAAGAAATAGCCACTAAATTACCAATTGAGAAATATAATGGCTATAAATAATTCAAAAACAAATTAAATATCTTTTTAATACAAAGAGCATATTGAAAATTAGTCATGGACCAGAATCTGCCTTTAAACTTGAAATGATGGGGTATGTGGGACATGGATGAAATTTGACCACATATGTCAATACAGTCTCAGTGCATGCCAACCCACAGAGTTGAAAGGCATGTAAATTAATTCTGGTATTAAGACCAAAGTTGTCATTGTGTTACTTCAGATGTATGTAGTGCTGAGCATTGCCTCAGACTAGTTATGGAAACAAAAAGGAATTATTTGCTGTCTGTCCGCATCCCCACATCATATAGGGGCGCAATCCCCTGCCCGTGTCCCTAAGCAAAGGTTCATTGTCTTGCCTTGTCCTGGCCCCTGCGGCTGACAGCTTCCTAGAGACCTCTGAGAAAACAGCTTTAAGTCATTGGTTTGCTTTTGGAAAATTCAGTCTAGATCAGAATATAACGGAATTTAGTCGGTGACCTCAGTCTGCTAGCAACAGCAAACAAAAACAAATTTGACATCTCAGACATCAGTCTGGATAGTATTTTATACTCCACAATGCGTATGTTTTCTAATTTTTAAGCTACTCTCAACTATGACTCTCTGATGAGCCCACCCCTTCCTTTCTAACACTGATTTTTGAATCATTTTAATGTACAGTTTTTACTTACATGAAGAGAGGCAGAGGAAGAATTTGGTTTTAGAATTTGCTTTGTCATGAAACTCTGGTAAAAGTATAAATATAGAAATTCCAGATGACACAATAGTCTCAGAAATGCCATTTAATTCCCTATTGATAATTTAATATTTGTTTTTAGGAATATTTTTGCAATATTCCAAAAATTAGTACATATGTTTTCCAAAAAAAAAAAAAAAAAGAAAACCCAAATCAAAAACCATATAAATCAGTACAGGTTTGGTACCACGAATTGCTTTTATTTCTAGATTAGAGGTTCCCAGTTGTGCATATCCTTTCTGTTAGTAACATACTTCATTTTGAGATCATGACAATTACAAAAGATGGAGAGCGATTAACATGCTACAGACATCGGTTAGATTTTAGTTAGGAAATGGGGTCTGGGATATGTTTGCTGCGAAAGAACTATTGAAAAGCTAAGTGTGGTGTAGATGCATGTTTTTAATTTTTATTAGGAATTCTACTGGTGCAGATTTTAAAAATACATAGGAAATAGTAACCACAAAGATAAATGAGATTTTGTGGGAGTGAACCACTTTAGTATAATGCTTTATTAATATCACAGATGTAAAATGCCTCCAGGGTGCAAAGATAGGTATTTAAGCATAATATAAATATTCATACAAAAATACATGTGAAATTGCATTTTCCTCTTCTTTAATTTTACTATAATTTTATTCAGAATTCTGATGAATTAAAGAAGGTCCCAATTTGCACTTCACATGATCTAAGGCAGCACACTGAGGACAACCTTTCCTCCTTTTCTCATTAGATGTATCAAGGGCTATTAAACTAAAAGAAAAATATCTGGTTTCCCCCCCTTCCCCTAATTCCAGCAAATATTAAAAATGCAACTAACTACAGAAATACCTCCCATTCATCTCAATTGGCTGCTAATACTGAAACCTTAGAACGACAGACATCAAAACCTGTTTGTTCTCTAGACGCCATGACTTCCCTACAGCACAGTTTGCGATAAGCTGTTACAAAGACAGCTAAGAACAATTTAAAAACACACATGTGCACAAATTAAGCCAAAAGTACAGAAAGCAATGATGCAAATGCGAAAATATTTTTATTTTAGTCCTCCTAGTTGCCAGATGGTAATTAGGTGGATGCTGTGATGAAAACAAGGAGGCCATCAATCGCTGGAGCAGGTTTTTCAAATGTGGCTTCCATCCAGGAATGGGACAGGACTCTATGGGGACAGTGCAATCACTTAATGCAGATTTTGTTAGTGGATCAGGGCATATGCTTACTTTTTTATAAAAATGAGCAAAGACATATCTGCAGCATGAACACTGACTAGGTTGGGAGATCACAGCCATACACTACATACCAGTGCAAATATTATATTATATTTCTTAGAAAAGCTTTTTTCTTTTGGTTAAAGAAACAAAACCCAACAAAACACAAAATCCTTCAACATTTAAATTAAAACCAATGGATTTGGTGGTTTCCACATTAATCTGCCGCCAGAACCCAGAGGAAAACAAAATGCAAGTAATGTCTCCATGAGCTGAAATGCAATATCTGATATGTAACCGTTGAAGAAAAAGATGATTATGATTAAGAGTGAAATTTATCATTTCTGCATAGCATTTAGCTAGTTCACTATTTCACAAAAATGGCAAGTTGCTCCATGAGCAGCAGGGATAATTAAGTCTGATTTCTTATGGTATTGTCTTTTACACTTATATTCTCAGAGCCTAAAAGGGTTTGAGCTCTCACGGAATGCTCACTCTCAGTAGCTTTCACCCTCCAACTCTCTTTGAGCCTAGCATTCCTAAACCAGCAGCAACCATCCAATAGACTTAAAAGTTAAAGGCAAGACAGACATACTCAGAGTTGCATACATCTCACTTAAGAAAGTGACTTTAAAATGAAAACAGTTTGAAAAAAAGGCTGGGCCTAACCAATTTGTCTTTGAAAAAAAAAAGAAGATTAAACAACAAAAATGGATCAAGACTGTTAGGAAAAAAAATATCACCAAAAATCAAACCAAACAAACCAAACCCAGGAAGAAACAGCTGAAAGATAAAATTTCATCTACACTTTTCTAAACTGGAACTTTTAAGTTCCTTGAGCTCAAATAACTTTAGTTTTAAAACATTCTTCCTTGTCTTTAACAGCTAATATTGGGAAAAACTACAGAGGCATGTTTTGATTCTTTTCATATAAAATTTTATGTCCAGACAAGTCTTCCATGTTTTCAAAAGTTCCAGTGAGCCAAGACTACCAGTTATTCACAGAGCTTTTCACACAGCAGTTGCTGTACCAGTGTCTACATGATCTTGTCCATTTAGTCTGGTATTGGACCACAGTGCTTAAATCTACATTACTACATAGGTAAGTAGTGTCGACCAATAAAAGTAAACCTGTAGGGGAAAATAGCTGAGCAAGTGAATACATTATATGCATTTCAGAGGCTTTGTTTCTTTGAACCAGTGCTAGCTGGGTGCCCTGGGCTGAATGTATTGGGTGTGCTCCCTGCGAAGCAGTTTAGTTTCATCCCCAAAGGGGGATGCTCCCTGAGCCTGCTCTGTAATGCAATGCAAAACATAGTATATAGGGATGACTGGGAGATTTGCTTCAAAGTACGCTCCTGATTTGCACTAACCTGATAATGTAGATGTATTAGGGGCCTGCAAAAAAAGAAGAAACCTCAGTAATGGAGTTTCTAAAACAACCTGTCTTGAGGGAAGTTTTGTTGGTTTTGCTGGGGGAGGAGGGAGCTTAGTTCTTATTGATCTTGATGAGGCTTTGGGGTGATTTGCTAATCTGTCTTTAAAGGTGCAATTTATGGAATTCATTATAATTACCATTATGAATTTTTTTCCCCACTAAAAATGCTTTGCTGATTTTTGGTAGAAAATAAGATCACATACAGCTTTCATCTTGTAGGGTTTCTGCTTCCCTTTTTACAGAATAAATATTCCATTCATCCCTTGCTGATGCTTTCTTCCTCTTTCCATTCTTGATATTTTCATTGGCAAGATTTGGTTCTTGCATGGTATTTTAAAATAGAGTACATTTCTCCAAATTTAGCTTAGTAAGACATTTTTTTCCTCTCTCTCAGATTTCCTACTTTGCTTAGTCTGACTACCATGATTGTTCAGATCTTCCCAGCTGCTAGTCCTTCTAGAAATGGCAAAGCTGACAATGATGAAGACTGTTTTCACAGCTTTTTTTCAAGATTGTGTTTAACTTGAGCAAAACCAGGATAAGCACAACAGTAGGCTCTGAGTTTATGTAATATTTGAGAAACAATGATTGTTCCTCAGAGAGGTCTGATCTCAAAGTACAACAGACAGAATAAATAAAACATACCAGAGTAAATAACAGCATTGTATCCAATTTGTTTCTCATTATAAGAATGAGACTATTCAAAGATTTGAATGCAATAGAAACTTAAGATAACTAGAAACAAACTGTTTTATTCCCATACTCCATCACTAATAAGAGCAACTCTAATTAGTGTTTCTGTATAAACATATATGTTTAAGTTGCAGGGAACCTCCCTGCTGAGCTAATTAGATAACTGTAGAATTTGGTCTTTTGAACAGACGTTTATACTGATAAAACAATCCAGATTCAAAACAAAAAGAATATTGGCACAGAGTGCAGATCAGCATTGCTTGTAAAATCCTATTTTATTTTATATAGCTTATCATTACATGATTTACTAATTAGATTTCTCCAAAGGACAAAGGAACAAGGAGGGTCAAGAAAAGGAACATGCATAATGGTATGAAAGTTGGGAAAAAATAAAAAAAAGGATATCTTATCAAGTGACTTGAGAGAAGATAATGAAAAGTTACCTGAGAGATGGTGATGAACTATACACAGCAAATGTTTGGGGGAAGATCAGAGAGTAGTAACACATAAGGGGAAAAGATACAAATTATATGTTTTTGAAAAGAAGCTAGAAATTGGTAAAATGGAAAGGAAGGAAAAAAAGAGTATATGTTGTGTTAAGAGGACTTCAGCAGGAGTTGTGCTCACCGAAATCTGGTCTGAATCAGACCTGACGATTCAGCTGATGACATATTCAAGGTAAAGGAAAAGAATTGTTTTTGCTCTGCCTCCCATGACAAACTGAGATTGAAAGGAAATAAGAGAAATGAGATATGCTTTACCAAGAGGTTGAAGTTAACCAAAAGAAGAATCTTGGATAATAGTTTTTGACATCCAAGCAATTACAGAAGAATAATGCAAAATTATCAATATTTGATATGATGCCCTCTTCCATGCCCTTTATCCTGTAGTAGGTTTTTAAGATTAGTTTACAAACTAGAAAAAGGAAAGACTGAAAACAACTTTTCTGAGAGAGGGGCAGACATCTGGAATGTTTTCCGGACATCATACAAATTTTTCAAATAAAACTTCTATTTGCTTAAAGTGATAAATATGGCAAAGGCATGTGTTGTATGCTTTTGCATGAAGCTTTTATTGTAAATTGTTTCCTCTATTCACATGTTTAGTCACATACACATACAAATATATATCAAGATAAGGTATATCAAATGCTTTCACATCCACTGAATTCCACTCTGCTTTTTTGTTGTTGTTGTTGTGTTTAATAAATCAAATTTTGCATTAGAAAAGGCCAGTGCTTGTATACTAGACATGAACTCTTGTCTGTCTAACCAAGATCAATGGTTGAATTATTTGTCTTGGCTAGACTGATAGGCACCCTGTTTTCAGTGAACTCACCCTTTCTATACTTATCAGTATGGTTTTAAATAAGATGGTAAATTCTCAGTGCTCCATTTCCTTTGTGTGTTAAGCAGAGATGTTATTTCCTTTCCTTCCTTACCATTCAAGATAGTAAGTAGTGACTCAGCATTGTTTACCATAATTACCTAGAAGATGCTTAAAAACAAAAGCACTTAACAGGGGTAGTGCAAAGTTGCTATGCTAATCTAAGGGAGGTTCAAAGCAGAGAAGGAAAGGAAACACAGAAGTGTGCTTCTCTGCATACTGTAACACACAGGGTCCATTAGGTATAATTTGCAAAGATCAAAGGGATTTTCTAAATCCCTTTCCCATCTTGCAGTTAGAAAGAACATACAGTTATTACTAACTTTCTCTCAAAACTTTGTCTTTTGGAGAGGGTGTCCTTGATACATGGTGACCCTTTTGATTAAAATAATTTGAGAAAACTCATGAAGACAAATTTTTCGTCAGTGTGCTAGCTGTGTATTACACCACAAAACCATCAAACTTGAAGGAAAAGGAAAAAAGAAAAACAGAAAAAGAAAAAACTACTGAATATATTGTCTGTACAACCAGATTAACTACAGTGTGATGAGCTAGAAATGCTAAATATATATTTGTATAAAATTGATATAATTCTTGATGTGATTTATAAAGTAATTGGTCTTGCAAATGACACACGCATTTTACCAACCTGAAAGGGTGGTAATAAATAACTGTTCACATTAGTCAGCACTGCCTTCTTGGGTATACTTCCTGTGTTCCCATGCTTCCTAGCTGAACTTCAAGGAACAGGGGCAGAAAGTCCTAATTCCTAAGGCCTGAAGGGAAGATCTGCAAATCCTTATAGCCAAGTCTGACACCGAGCTCTGTTACTGAAGCAGGGTTCCTAATGGAGAGCAACTACAAAAAGTACTTAAGAACAGCATATGAAGGAAAGACAGACAAATTCCTTCTGAAAAGAAGGTATAGTGATCCAAAATAAGGTCCACTCCAACTAAATGGGAACTGTACCATTTGAAATATTGCAGCACCTCAGCAACAGCCTTGTTAAATGCAACCTATATTTAATGTTTTATATTTCCCTTTGTCACTGACACCAGTTTTATAATCAGAAGCTCACCTTCTTAAACCATTAGAATAAATGTGGTGGTTTGTTTTTTTTTTTTTTAGGTTGAGTAATTCAGAGAAAACTGATAATTCTTATTTATTTTTTAGAGGTAAGCATTCCAAGTAACACAAATCCTAAGATTTGTGAATCTTAGGACTTTAAGTTACATTCCTCAGCAAGAGAGAAACCCTCTTAAGATTCAGCCTAGCAACTGTCGTTGAGGACCATGATGCCTGGATGACTCTCCTCAGACAGGTGTAATTCCACTGTCATTTCTGAGGTCTTGACAGATGTTAGTAAAAGCTAGAAAGAAGAATGCTGTTTTATACTGTAATTTATGTCACAGTTATAAATTAATGCAGTAAGTGATTTACAGTCACTACAACTCAAGAAAATAAGTTACAAAAACATTTTTCTCTGTTAAGTAGACCTATTCAGTTAACAACATGCATAACTGAATTCCGTTTTGTACACTTAGAGTTCAGAAATTTAACCTTGTAAACAGATGGAAACAATCATATATCATATGTGGTCTAAAGCAACTAGAAAAATGAGCTGGTCTGCAGGATGAAAAATCTTGAGAACAACTGATTTGTTACAAGCTCAGTGTTTGAGTACAAACAGTTTCTCAGTGCATGAGGTTTTACTTGCACTGCAGTAGAATTTTCCAATTCCAGCAGAATTAAAAGTGGAATTCAGAATATATAGAGCCTATTTATAATGGGAAACTTCTGGAAGATTTGGAGATTCATCCTGACAGATATAATGAACTAAACGAACTCCCAATACTTTCCCTTGAAAAGTGGCAATTTTCTGGGAGAGCTTCCAGCCTGGAAGGCTTTTTTTCCACCTTGATCCCCCTTTCTCTGTAGGTTCCACTAATCATAGTTAGAAAGGTTATGTCTCTATTTCCTCAGAGAACTAGTTTATTAATGAAATACTTCACAACTTGCTTCCTTTATCCAGTTCAAAGAACTCCTTAAGCTCTCCTAGCTATCAGAAGGATCACAGCAGGTTGTTGAAGGACGCTGTGTAGTCTATCTCTTCTTGCTGTCCAACCTGCATATGCAGGCCATATGAGTCAAACAGAGATGAAGATCTTAATTCTCCATCAGCGACTTAACTTTTACAACCTCACTAAAAGGGAGAAGCTGAGTCAGTGTAAAGATTAAGCAGAACAAGGGAACAGTATGGGAACAGTAAGGAAGCTTCCCAAACCTCCAGGATTAATTAGCAATGAAGGGGCAGGGACAGAAGCTTTGCTTTTTGCCAAATCTCCAAGGATTGGTGAAACACACAGTAGAGTATAGGGCACAGGGTCAAGCACCTATCAGGTGAGTCAGATTATAGTTTCTTCTAGACATTATTTTCTACCATTTACTTTATGCTGCAAATTTAGATGGGAGAAAGAGAGGAAAAGCAAAATCTAAACATGCCAGACCATAAATTGGTAGGAACAGATACCAGACCTACTTCACTTCTCCATAACTTTTTACCAATCCAGTCCAGCCATGCTTTGGAATTACTGATTTATTCCAAGCTCCAGGTACTTATTACCATATTGGTACACAGTGTGACACATTCACACATCCTAAAGGCTGAGTGCTGTAACCACCCAACAAACTTCGATTCCCATAGAGTATGTTGAGCTATGTTTGATTATACCTAATAATAAATCCAGGTTCCCAGGTCTTTTGTTTTATTATTTTTAATCATATGAAGTGTAAATTTGGGCCTAGGGCACCTGCTGATTCGAGGCCTAGTTTGGTATAATATAGCTAGCTCAATTTTACTGAAAAAAATTACCATTAAGGTGCAAGAAAGTAGATAAGTAGGAGCTCTGCAGAGCATCACAAGATTTCTCACCAGGAGCATGACCGCCACACACTAATGCATACCAACTTAGCACCTACTACCTGCTATTATTGGGGAAAAAAAAAATCATTCCTTTACACTCTTAATAAATATCCTTCTTACCAGATCTCTTGTCCATGACAAAAGATGCTCTCATTTAGAGTGATTCAGTGACATCAGTCATACATTAGCAGTTTATGAGTTTTTCTGGTAATCATTTGCCAGTTTGGTGCATATATGCAGCAAAGATGATGTGACCGGATAACATTCAATACGAATGAAACTGCAGAATTTTCAAAATGTGTTTAGTCAAAAGGATACAATGCAGCAATGGAAATGTAATACAGGTTATGCACTTCAACACATAGCTTGTAAATGCCATATCTTAAAGTATACTTCCATAACATTTGCACAAAGCCTTCAGTATTGTTCAAAATATGAGGTTAGGAATGCAAGTTAGTTTAGAGAGTAAGATACTATTACCAGTTGGGGAGATAAACAAAATGTACAGAGTTCTCTGATAGCATAATATTCAGCATCATGCCTAGCTTCCTAGTTTGTTGTATTACTGGAGCTTTTAGATAGGTAAGAATGATAGGCCTGTAACTTCCTATGCTATTAGCAATGATTCAGTCCTAATAAAGTCATTTCAAAGGAAACATTTTCCTATTATAAAGTTTAATGACATTGAAGATATACTACAGAAGTTTCATGCATTTTCCTTATTTAACTGAAATTGTCTGTGGCCAGTATGTTCCTGTGCCACTCAGGGATATAAATTAGTTATTAGTGGAAATTTAAAAGGGCATATGCAGTCAGTTTAACTCCAGATTTATGTGTCTTTACAAACTTACCTCCATGACTTATCTTTTTTATTACACCAAAAAAATATATGTGGCAAATGGGCACAATATATGGAATAATTTCTGTATCTCTGCCTCCTGAGTTAAAGTTTAGCATTCGATGAGCGTCCTGGCAAAGAGTAAGTTTTGCTGGCTAAGATCTGTGGCAGCAGGAGTCTGTGACTCTGATCCTAAGTGAACACTTGGACAGTGTCAATAGACACTGCTGCATTTTAAGGGGGCACAAGAATTTGACAAGGAAATTATTTGATGACAGTGAGAGAGCCAGAAGAAAGCAGCAGAAACAATACAAGTCATCACAAGAATGAAAGTTGTAAATGATACCAAAGCAAAACCAAGTGAACTGTTGCTAGCAGTGTTTGTTCCTGAGGTGAAAGCAAGAACTTTTCAGGAAAGATTGCTGGCTAAAAATGGGTCTTTCTTACTAAATATAAGTTTGTCTTCTCTCTTAGATTCTCCTCCTGTTAATCAATGACACTTGACTCAAGAAACAGGAGCCAAAGACAAAAACTGCAAAGCGACAGCACCATAACAAAGAAATACTTGGTTCCATCTGTGTTTCTTAACTGATACAACCTCTGGGGCAACTCCAAACACAGATCAGTAAGATTGGTACCAATTAGTACCAACTCAGTACCAGTAATGTAGGTTACTGGTACTGAATCCTGCTATTTTTTCAGATTGTTCATAAAAATTCAACATGAATAATATTCACATCCAATATTTTTGCAAATAATCACAGAATGGTGTATTTTAATTTTTTTGCATTAAGCTCGTATCTTAAATGAGAAGATGTTTTGATGCATTGCCACCTTTAAAGCCACCTTAACATTAGGATGCCGTTTTTTAATTTTGTCCATTGCAATTGAACACCTGACTTATGGTATGTGACAGGGGATAAGATTTTAATGAAGACAAGTAGTAATTACCAGGCATGCAAAGATGCAGGGAAAAAAACCCCCAAAACATACAAAACAAAAAACCACACACAGAACTGCCCCCTAATCCATCCCAAAACACATGTATTCCAAGAAAAGCGTAATGTTAAATATCCACCCTCTGACTATGCCAGTGTGGTTTTGTGGTTTAATATACTATAATATGCGAAAGGTGAAATAGAGCTATAGCAAATATTTGTCTGTACGCTCACAAAAAGTTAAACATACCTAAATATAACTGCTTCAGTAAATCTTTCCAAAGCCCATCATCAAAAAATACTGGAGGATGAGCTCACTCACAAGTGAACTTATATGTATATCCCCCCCTCCCCCTCCACATTTGGACTACACAAGTCCAAAAAGCCCATGTACAAACAAAATGAGGGCAGTGCCCACACTGACCATGAATTAGCACATACATCATTGACTAATAGTCTTACCATTCCGTTTGTTGGGCCCAAGACAATAAAAATGGTGGATGCAGTTTAAAGAATTTTGTTGATGATTTGTGGGTGGTCAGTGAGTATGACTAAGATACAGACACTTTCTAGCTACTTCAAATAGACTTCAGTCTGACTGGTCACAACACTGGACACTAACCATGTGGTCAGTATAGAAAAAGTGGAAACCACTGGAAAAAAAATCCCAAACAAACCAAACCCTATTGGATTTTAAGCATGTTCCTGCATAGCTTATGTTTGATAACCCTTCTTCTCAAAGTCATACAGCCAAAATAGTGGCAAGAGGAATTATTTTAGTGCACTGTTATCAAAACATTGTTAGCAAATTGATTGGAATTCAGAGAAAAAAAGGCAAAAATTGCGAAGGAGTCTGGATATGTCAAGAGAAAATTAGAGTTAAGCATGTAACTTTGCAGCCTGACAAATGCATGAATAATGTAGAGATCTAAAAATATTAGCTTCAAAAAGCTAATAAAGCATAATATAAGGGGACTATTCCTAAATTAATTAAGTATTGTTAAGTCATCACTAATTTATTAAGGAAGCTGAGGCACTTAAGAAAGACATCATCCTGAAAAGGGAGACACCTAGAATAGATAGTTTAAAAAAATTAATCAAAATATTAAAGAACCATCCTAAACCTAGATAGCCCATCTGTGTGACAAGTCTCACACGGTGTTGTAATGATGTGCTTCACATTTACACTGAGTTTTCTTGAGGTCAGCAGAAAGCTCAAACTGTGTAACACTTCATCTGCTCTGCCACTACAACCCACAGGCATATATATCACATCACACAGGAAAACCAATGTAAATATATATTATTTTAAATTTACATGAAGACATAATTAGTCTCAGTTCAGATATCCCACAGTTCTGATATCCGTTAACAGGTCTGTGTCTGAAAGTGGAGGAAGCTCATAGCATATTTAATTGGTTGGTACTGATGTTTGTGCATCCTTCAGCTGTCATCCAATAGTTCTTTGCACCCCTGTGGAGTAGATTAATCTATGTAACAGTGTAGTCTTTGCTCTTTGAGAATCATAATAATTGGATGCCACCTGCCTCTTTACATGTTGGTCTACAGCCAAGACTAGACTGTGAGGGGAACCTGCTCTGAAAGCAAACAGGAGGCTTCAGATTACTCTGCAACTGGACTTTGTTACCTCAACTGTAGATAAATTTCCACGCAGTGTAAAAACAGTCAGATTCAGTAAGATCCTGAAAAGAAACAGAACAGCCAGGATAGACTTGAGAGAATTGCTAAAAGGATGGGGTCATAACCAGTATATAATTGATTGCCAAATCAAAAGCAATGATTTGAACAAGGATGAGAATCTAGCCCTAAATACATTCACACAATCCACCCACATTAAGAAGATTTTCCTGCGAGACACGCTGCAGGTTGAGGTTTGGGCAGATTTGACCAATTTAGGCAAAGGAAGAAAAGATGAAAACAGCTTCTGCTGACTCTGAAGAGGAAAAATTGACTAAGGGCCAAGACTTCCCTGCTGTACCAGAGTCCGAAGTGGACATGACTGCCCATTTCCTTGGATATGTTAGCTGGTATCTATTTATCTTTTGATTTAATACTTTATTATAAGTGGTCTTCTGCTACATGAATGGCTCTCATTTATTTTTCCAGATTATACTCTGAAAAATACCACAGCGGATTCCATTGGTAAAAGTGGTAAAAATAGCAACTAGATTGTAGGATTTATATAGAATCATGTTCTCCCTGTGCACACTAAGTTCTCTGCCTGAAACCAAGCAACAGCTTTATAAAGTTCTCTCATCTTTCCTTACCTGTTTTATTGTCATTCCTTCTGCAGCAAGTCACTGCCACTCTCCCACTTTCTCAAACTGACCAAATTCGCAATAATAATTTACTACCTCATTGTACATTCTACCCATCCTTTTCCCTGTCATCACACAGATCACTGTTGGCACTATTGTTTTGTTGCATCTACTGAAACTGACAACCACAGGATCCTCTTCGAGGAGAGTGAAAACCAATTTTATGAAGTAGGGTTGGGGATTAATGTCTTATAATACACTAAAGAAATGGCATAGAATCTATTTTCTCTGCATGTTTTAATTGCAATATTTGAGATATTCTCCCTAAGTACAGAACTTGCATTACATTACTAATAAAACTCTGTTTATGAAACCTGCTTACAAGAATAATGTTTGATTGCACTAAACTCCAAATGACCCAGATAATGCAGTTCACCTTTGGTTCTGATTTCACTGGTGTAACTTTACTGTGTAATTTCATGCATTTCATAAGGCATAAAACTTCAGACATTTAGGTGCATGAAGTATAATAAGCATGTTATGGGATGAAGTTTTCTTTAAATTATTCTAAAATAGTGTATGATGCTTTCTCTAAAACCTAGAAAATATTGGTAGATTGTGAAACTCTGATCAACCTTCCATGTGTCTTAATGAATCATCAAGTATCTTGTCATCAGCTCTTGAAGACTCCTGTCCAGTCCCCGTTCTCCTTTCTTTAAAATCCTTGCCAAGGAGCTATTAGGAGTCGCAGGCAAACTGACCTGCGCTATATATCATTAACATACAAGAGACAGCCAGAACTCAGTCTTCTAGGGGTTATGTGTGTAATTCACTACATCAAAAAGCACATGAAAAGCAACATACTACTTTTAGTCTGTTGCACCACTAGGGAAGGACGATGTGACATCCTAAGGACAACGAGAAAACTGTTAAACTAAGAGTAACTCCTGGTGATTATTTTCTTGCCTTACATAGAATCCACACCTATGTAATTCACTCTCTGGCATGATTTAGATCTTTATTTGGTGTAGTGCAGCAGCCTCACATAGCCAAATGCTAGAGAATTTGCCTATCACTGAGTAGCCATGCATCATATCTACTACTGCCTCCTGCATATAAAGGAGCAGAGAATTCGTCCATTTGACATTAGGAAACTCAGTAGCTTCTATAAGCTCTTCTGCTCAACAGCATTACTCCATGGTATCCCAACTACTTGTATTCCCAAAAAGAAATAAAAAAAGAGAAAGAAAATACAAAACCCCAAGTAATACCCCTGTAATGTGCCTCACTAGGATAAAGTTTCTTCATAGCATCCTATATGAGTGTCCTGGTTTCAGTTGGGATACAGTTAATTTTCTTCATAGTAGCTAGTATGGGTTTATGTTTTGAATTTATGCTAAAAAAAAGTGTTGATAGTGGGGAGATGTTTTAGCTGTTGCTAAGTATTGATTACTCCAGTGCTTACACCACAACAGTGAGGTTGTGTTTTGGATTTGTAACTAAAACTGCATTGATAACACACCTATGCTTTGGCTGTTGCTGAGCAGTGATTGCACAGTGTTGTGGCTTTCTCTTTCCCCATCTGCCTCTCCCTGAGAGAGTAGGTTTGGGGTTTCCAAGAAATTAAGAGGGGACAGCTGACTCAAACTGGCTAAAGGGATATTCCATACCATATGACATCATGCTTGGAAATAAAAACTCAGAGAAAGGAGGAGGAAGGGTGGATATTCGTGGTTATGGCATTTGTCTTCCAAAGTAACTGTTATGCATGCTGAAGCTGTGCTTTATCCTGCCGATGGGAAGTAGTGAATACATTCCTTATTTTTCTTTAGTGTGTTGTCCTGGAAGACTGTCACCCAAAACAAGGAGGAATCACATTATTTTTTATGTTTCAGAATGTTTAATGTCTTGTTTTTCCCTCTATTAAAAGTAGCACAGGTTACTAAAATTGGACTGAGGACTGGTAAGTCACATGATGGCAGTACTGTCTTAAATTAAGTCACATATGTACTGCCTCAGCAGACGTCTGCCCTAAAAATTTTGACTCTGTTTGCTGTCAGATTGTGTGACCCTACATACACTGAGAGATGTGTGCTTCTGAATTGCTTGGGAAGATGTCACGTTGCTCTGCAATTCTGAGGTGAGCTCTGTGCAGACCTTTAGCAAAGCACATTTTGTTATCCAGAATTTTTGCCGGTGCTGCTGGTCACCTCAGCGATGTGGCACAGCAACTTCCTACTCATCTGTTTGTCTCATGAGCTCAGAAAAAAGAGGCTCTAAAGCATTTTAAAAAAAAAACCCTCTCAAAGCAAGTGATCTATATCGTTGGTCTCTTCTCCAATGGTAGATTAATTGCCTACAATACTGCCAAACTGATGCAGAATTCCCTAGCAGGATTGACTTTGCAGAGCTGATGCCAGAAGGTAGTGAGCTGTCAAATATTTATTCTCAAGCAGTAGATTTACAGTCACCAAATGCACATTATTTCTTTATCCCACTAAAAATGGCTTTACAAAAGAGATGACTAATGGGATGGTGAGAGAAGAACCATGGGAGTTGCAGAGGCTGGAGGCTGCAGTCAGGTCTGGCTGCCTTTAGCGATATATCCCAAAGTGCAGCAACACCAGATTCCTAGTCCTGCAATAGGACGAAGAAGCACAAGATTGCTCAGATGATGCTGAACACTTAATATGGAGGACATGGCATGAAGACGTAACCATAAGTACATAGTAGAAAGACATAACTGTGTGAACAATGTCTAACCGACAGCCTTTAGCTCATTGCTAATTAGATCATCCCCACTGTCCCCTTGTACGTAACTCCTATATAGTCCTACTCTATTGGATGGCTTTTAGCATCGCAGATGTAGATGGCATGAATACCTTTCAGCACACCAGGAACAGAAGGTAGGAATCCTCAGATCCAAGGGCAGGGAGAAGTAAGCTCTCAACCGGGTATGTAATTCTTATCAGCTTTAGGAAATAAATTTTAAATACTTTTGGTATAATTGGTTCCATGCTTTTTGGGGGACCTTAGAATGGCAGAAATTAATAATAGAAGATGTAAAATATCTTTAAAATATATTTCCTTGAATTTTCAAGTTGGCCTCTAAGCTCCATACAAATAGAAAAGCACTAAAAGGGTAATGCATTCCTTATATGTGTTCCTTCCAGGTTCTGTATATGACGTGCTAATGCTTAAGTGACTTGGGTCAGCCACAGCTTCTCTCCCAGGACAGGTGCAGGTACATTCAGAACCGCAGCATGTCAGATGTTCCACAGAATAATGCAGCCCACACATAAAAAGGACAGCAAATATATGCATGGAACATTGTTTAAAATTCTTTGCTTTCTCCTGCATTATTCTTCTAGCTTATTATACCAATCACCTGGAGCATAAATCTGTCTTCACCATCTGTTCTTTCTTCTAAAGCAGATCCCAATTGCCCTTGACTGTTGCTCTTGTATACAATTCTTTATCAAACCTAATTGGAAACAGCATTGAAACCAACACTTACCATCTTCCCAGGCATGCTGCTTAACCCTTCTACATCCAGAATACTGTTGAATATTGCACAAGAGGGTGCAATCCTTTGAAAAGCAAATGATTTTCTCTCCAGTGCTGAACCACACAAGCCCTCCCTATCATTGGGGCTACAGGGTTATTTAGAGCTCCCATGGAGAAAACAAGCTTAGAATTTCAGAATTTCAAGGCTGCCAGTTATGAACAGACAGAAACATCCTGCTGTATGGGGTCATATGGAGCTGACAGGAGAGAGCAGAGTTTGGTCCCTTATGTCCCCCTGTATGTATCACAGTCACCTACTGTGATAGGTTTGGGAGATATGGGAAGAATTATAGATTACTTCAGAAGTAAAATAAGTTCAGCCAGTAGGGCTCACAAGGTCCAGCGCAGGCACCGAGTTCCTCCTCCCATTTTAATTCTAGCACTAGTTATGGCAGTGTTGCAGGGAAAACAAAGTGTGGTTTTGCTGTTTTAGTTTAAAACAAATAAAAACATAGTAAGAGGATATATTTTAACAAAAAAAAAAATCTTAGGTTAACACTTGGAAAGTGAATGATTCACAGGGTGCACTACAGGACACAGAGGAAGCACAAAACCTTTCACTTCAAGGCATCACTGGTTTGCTTTCATTTGTGCTCCATGATTATATGCCTAAATCTTTAAAAGCTTTGGATTTTGAGCAGCTGAAGCATTAAAAACTATGTTCAGAGAAGCTTCATGTGCCTTTAAAGTAGATGTTTCATGGTAGAAGTAAAATAAAGTTTCTGCACAAAACATGCCTGTATCTTTGCAAATGAAATAACACAAACCTTTTAATTCCTTGATTGGTTTAAAGGTGTGCCTATATATCATCATTATATCTTACTTCATTTGGAGGGTATTTGACTATCAAATGCATAGAAATACAGACTTTCTGATTTTATAACTTCATAATGAAATGTTTTGGCGATATATATTATATCATTATCTGTAATAGTTACTAATTTATTTACTAAAGAAAGCAGTGAAATAAGTCAATAAAATTCAAATTCACTTTCATATGATTATGAAGTGCCTTAAAAGTGACTCATAGAAACCAACTGGCTTTACAAAGTCAACATTAGATGTATTCCTAAACCACAAGTGTGGATAAGTCTATGACAATATCCTCTGGCAATTTATAATTTCCCTTAACTCATGCATTACATCAACTCTAAGATATTCCTATACGAGTTCAAACTTTAAACTAATGACCAGAAGACTTTATTCACTTTCTCCAAATCGCATATTTTTCCTCAAATCCCAAATGCCAGATATTCTGAATAACAAAAATATTTTTTGGTCAAAGCAAATATATTAAAATTAAAGCTACTGTGGTTCCAGCTCCCCACAGTACCTTCAGCTCAGACCCCTTTCTTTTTAGTGGAGATTTGAACACTAAGAATATACAGGCTGAGGTTAAACCTTCAGTAGTGTCCCTGATCAATAGAGTGAACGACCATGTAACTCATGAAAAAATTATAAGTACTGAGGGGTACTAAAAGCTATAACTGTTGTAGATATTTAATATTCTTCTGCCTGAAATGAGACAGAGACTGGAACATAACACAAATATCTGATTCCTTACTTTAGTGCTCTAATAATTAGGTTATTCTTTAAGAAGGGTAACTTTATACAATCACTAGTTATACATTAAGTGCAGCTTTGACAGCTCCTCCTGAGTGAAGTCCTTTCTCAAGTGTTTAAATATCCCTTTCTCTAGATGGTTAACAGAAGGTTACATCTTTTTGTGTGTCTACTTGTATGTATGTATTCATATGTATAGCCACATTGCTTATATAGATATGAATATTTATTCAAATTATTCTTCTGAAGAACTGCTTTGACACATTCATACAGCTAGCTTGCTCTTAACTTGATATGTAATGGTTATTTGATGCACAAGCCCATTGGTAATCCTATTCACTTTTAGTTGAATACTCAAATAGAAAACTTTTATATCACATTCATGAAGGCAGCAATTTATTTATCTTAAACTTTCACTTAACTGACTGTGCCCATGTTTCTACCCTGTTTTCAAAAGACAGCTATCTCCCTTCCCCCAGCAGAGTCACACTGTATTCATAGGAGTGTAAGTCCCATGCTTGTTTCCATGTGGTTTCATGATTATGATATTGAGTTCTGAGTTTAAACATGCTCCGAGACTCAATGAACACAGTTTTCATGGGTTCTCTCCAAACTTCGTGACTGGCCTGATCCAATGCCCTTGTAAAAGCTTGTATTCCCCAAAAAGGATTCTGCGTACTTCTGTTCCTTTACCCAATCCAAATGCCTTTCAGAAAAACCAAAGTTTTCAAAATTTCTTTTTTTATAAAAAGAATTTGAGGTATATTATCAAAACTATTAATACTATTTAGCAAATAATAGCATAGACTAACTAATAAATTTGCATTAGTGATTTACATTCATCAGTTCTAACTATATTCTGCACAAGAGACTATAGAAATATCTGTAAGAGCTCCTTTAACTGTTAGTTGCTTGATTCCACTTCTGGTTGCAAAGATTCTCTTTGGTGTACTTTGAGGTTTTTTTCCAGCTTTCCAAATTCAAGCCTACAGAAACTTAGTTCTGTTCTTAACATTTAAAGAAACGGCTGTCTATATAGTCAGGTTAAAAAAGGAAGCAAGCAGCACGACACCAGTATCTGTAAAGTTGCCTTATTTTTAATAGCATTTTTCACATTTCTTCTTCAGTGTGTGAGATGCTAAGGTTTTGGACAACATTTTTGTGTGTTTCCTAGTGAAAACTTGCTATAACACTTTTAAAACTTGATAAATAATGCGTAGCAAAGAAAGCTTATGGCAAGTGAATATTAATGGCAGGAATTAGAGCACAGAAACTAATCTGAAGTCAGAGAACACTAAAGCACAGAGTACTAAGTGACATAAGTAGGCTAATTGGATGCTTTTTACAGGAACTGCTTTTCTGCAAACGTTAGATTCACCTGACAGAGACTTACTTGATGACTCTTAGCATAAGAAAAAAACAAAATACTTCTCTTGTGACAAGTAACAGATCTGTGTCTTGACATCAAGGGGAATAATAATAATAATAAAAAAATATAGAAATTCCTAGTACCTTAATGGTATATTATTTTTCTTCCTCATTTATTTCAATAATCAAAATCATTCTTCTTACTCGCCTCACAATCCTTTTCCCATGCTTGACAAAGACAACTCAGATCATCAGAATAAGATAGCATTTAAGAAAATAACTGACTATAGAAGTTTGCTTTACAGAATCTTGATTAATGACTGCACATGGTCTAGATGTCCTAGTTCAAGAGCAATATAGCTGCCCTCCTACTCACAAAGGCTGGAATCAGCTTTTGACTTGTGGATATATATTATTTTTTTTAAAGAAGCTAATAGCCATATGTCTTTCTCAGCCCAAGACACTAGAAATATAGATCCGTGCTGGTTAGTAGCCCAGTTTACAAACATATATTGCAATCTGAGTGCCTCTCTGGCCTGTAAGTGGTAACTTGGGTAGTGCACTCAAATCCCACCCAGCACAACAGAGAGGGGAAAACAGAGGCAGAAAGACCTGACAGTCTACCCAAAGTATTTCCTAACTATGGGTGGGAAATGCCTTTATTATGTTGACAGCAACCTATCCGAAGGATCACCTGCTCAGCCTGCTCAAAGTTCAGAACCAAGGTGACTCAGCAGAAAAACTTCGAGGGAAGGATTGAGTAATGAATTGTCAACGTAAGGAAGTGCCAGGAGTAAGCCCATACTGCACTACAGGTCTGTCAACCCTAAAATCCATTAACTGTATGTTTAACAGAACTCATAAATAACATGGCTGACAACTGCACGAAATCCAGCAAATTATAGCATTATATTTAATAGCTTAAAACCACCAACCCAATCTTATACATAGCTACATCCTCTATAGCATTCAAGGCTGTTCTGTTGTCAACAGCTACTATAGAGGGAATAGAGAGTGTAAGTCATGCTTATTTGTGGAGTCTTCCCTTTTAAAAGCCCAAATTAAAACAGGAAAGTGAGGCTGAAGCACAGAGCCACCTCAGGCTAGACTTATGAGCAAAGCAGATGTGCTGGCAAGTGTGCTCATTTACTGAAAATCTCTACATAAAGGAGCTTGAGATTCAGTTACTTACACCTAAGCTTCTGCTGCTTTTATGGATGTCAGAAGGTCTTTCAGACTCTCCAGAAGATTACTTTTGTCCCTTCTGGTCAGGTGGGATACCCTTGGTACCTCCCAGTGTATGTCTGAGATCAAGCTGTTTCACTGTAAGGAGTCATGGCACAAACCCAGAATATCAGAGTGTTGGCTAAAAAAATATGACCCTAGTTTATACCTGTTTCTAGCAAGATATACATAATACACTTGTGTGACTTTTGCTGATTTCAGTAGAACTCTCGATTAAGTGAATATAAGGTCGAATAAAGCTGGATCACTTTCAGTAGTATTAGGGGAGCCTAAATACAAGTAACACTGTAGGTAAGTTATCCAGACCAGTTCTGTCAAACAGATTGCTAAAACTGTTAGAAGTCTTTTGACAGGACTTTTATCACAGGGAAACTATATGTAAAGTAAAACCAGGGATAAAACTTAAAACACTGCAAGTACATTAAAAATGCATTATTACATGGATAACGAATAACTAGCTCATTGCTCCTGCATGCATCAATACTGATTTTAACACATCGTGTTACCATCCCTTCAAAAACATATCTTTCTTAAGTGTCACATGCATTTCAAAAGGCTAAAGAATGATTCTCACCTTATATAAACACATGTATCAGAACTGTCACATACATAACAGGAGATAATCCCAGAATTTTCTAATCAAATACATGTATCAATATCTGAATTTGTAGCTTCATACTTTGCTATGCTAATGTTTGCGTTGTGAAAACAAACTAGAAATCTAATTATGTTTGTATATTTATGGGCACTTTAAACATCATACAATTTTTTTCTACATCTGACAAAGCACACGGATTTGTAAATTTATGTAACATATAACCATAAATAAAGTTCAGGATGCAAGTAGCGCATTAGCTTAAGATAATCATTAAGAAAACAAGTTTGCAATCTTGTTGTAAACTTGCCCAGTAATTTGATTTTTGATCAATATACATCCATATATAATAGAAAACTAAGTGCTTCCATCTCAAGCCAAGAATAGATTTTCTTTGGTTGTAATTGTTAGACCTCAAGACATGTACAGTCTCTTGATACATACATGTCTACTTGTAGTATATTAATAGTTTTAGCACACTAGAAGATTTACTTAAAAGGGAAAAACTTCATTATTCCACCTTCAAACTAATCAATATGAAATTAGCTTATGCCAAAACAAAGTTAGTAGCCTGGAAGGAGGTGCCTGCTGTATAGACAGTAGGTATGAAATGAAAACATTTGGTTATGCCTTATTTGTTTTTTCCACTGCTACCTCCTTTCCCTGTTATGGTTCTATGTGCAGAAGTCAACTACAGGAACATCTCACTTCTATTTTATTGCAAATTTCTGCTTTCAAAAGAGGAGGGTTCCTCAAGATACTCTTTAGCTACGTGTTATACTATTATTCCATGCTTTTCCACATAGCTACTAGTCTTTTGGCATTATGGGATTTCCTATCTGAGAACAGCCACTGCATTTCAAAGGTTGCCCCAGTTTCAACAAATACTTCAGAGACAAGCATGGGAAAAAATGCCCCACACCAAAATGACAGTAACAGAGTAAATGCAGCTTGTGCACATCAAGTTGGGATTACTTACTGAATGGCTGGAGATTTCCAGACCAATCATTGCATTGACAAGTAAATTTGGCCCTAAAGATGGATCAAGCGATGGACAAAAATAAGATGGAAAGCAAAAAGATGAAGCTATAAGATGCTCCAAAAAGTTTGTGGGTTTGTTTTTGTTTTAAATCCCAGAATGACTTTCTACTACGCATCTTAATTACTGTATGATTGACTCCTGGGAAAGGATCATATAGTAATTTTGGAAATATAAACTTAATTGAGAATATTTAGCATTAAAAAAGTTGGGTTTTTTTTTCTGGTGGTCTGCAGTAAGCTTTTATAAGGCCAAATAACAGTATGAGAACTCCCCCATTCATTCAGATGTACCTTTATCAAAACCAGCAAGTTAACAGCCTTATTAGCCACCAGCTACTAAACAGTTTGGTATGAGCAGATAGAGGAATATAGATATATAGACAGAAGATATTGTCACTATGCTCTGAGAAGAATGCTTACCCTGAAGACTGTGCACACAAATTGCATTAGATTGTCAATAAAATCTGTATTCTTCTAAACATTTTTTTCCATCTTTCATGATACCTCAGTTGAGACAGAAATGGAGGGAAAAAATATCACTCCATCATACTCAAAGCCTTGCCTGTGTGGCAATTTTGCCCCAGTCAGCATGGGCTTGTTTGAGAAACCCAGCACGCAGGAATTTTAAGAGCTCAAAGGTGCTTCTCTGATGAAAAAGTAGATGAAGTGGTTAGGAAATATTACCAAGTGTGTCAATATTTCTGCTATTAATTCTCCTTTTACCTTCTAACAACATAGCTGAAGCAGCTTTTTATTGGTTTCTGGATTTAAAACAAAACAAATAAAAAAAAAACCCAAACTAACTCTGTCCATTCTCCCCTCCAAACTGCACTCTGTGTAAAAGTGCAGTAGAATGGATTGCTGAAGGTGATCTCGTCATGGAGACATCACTTTTGACAAACGTACTCTTTAATCCACTGTGAAACCTGTGTAGCAGGGACAGGATAACGTTTCATTCTGGAGAAAACAAGTGGTAACACAGGTTCTTTCCTTTCCAGGCATAAAAGGGTGGAATGATTTCTCACTCTCCCTACACAATATGTTCGCATTTTGCATACCTCCATGAATTTCTAAGGTACAGAACATATCTTTTCACTTGCTTTTTGGCCAGAGCGAGGGGTAGGGAAAGATGTAGAGTTAGGCTTGTAGGAACATCTTTTCTTTGTAGTTTACTAACTACAAAAAAATTAATTATAAGTATGTGGGATAACTATTTGTGGATACAAGTAGTAAGTAGAGAGATAAAGCCTCTTCCTTTGGCTCTTTTTGGTTTGGTTTTTTTTTTTTCCTCCTGCCTCCTTTCATTCCTCAATATGGAAATCCACCTCTAGTTCAAAGCATGCAAGACACTTGTGTGTTTTCTGCTTTGTTTTGGGGGTGGGGAGGGCAACAACATGGAAACGTTTCACACATTTTGGATATGGATGACATTCAAGTGTGAAAAGCAAAGGACAAGTTATTGTTCATTGTTAAGTTTCTAAGGAAACATACTTTATTCCACTCATGGCTCTGGGATACCACTCCCAAAGCTTTTCCAAGCTACAGGAATGGGAATGGATGGAACCTGATCAATTCACAGATGTGTTAAGCACTGGAGTACAGTGAAATGAGCTACAGGATCCGTGGGGAAAACAGAGGTCCAAAGGCTATAGGAAAAATAAAATTATTTCAGTAACAGACAAAGCATGAGAGTGGAACAAACCCTGCTAAGGCTAGCAGGCAGTCTTATCAGTGTTGATTATGTCCAAACTCTATATAAATCAAGAAACAAAAGAACTACTTGCTTGCATATGCTCAGGGACTGCCCTGTTGGTATCAGGCACCCGTGGACAACACTGTTCATATTGTTGCATTGCACAGTATCACTCTGAAACCAAGCAGCTGAAATGTTGTAAGCCCCTGCTCAAAAGCCTAGGAGGTGAGAGCCAGGTCCAGCAATAGTAGAATAAAGTTGTTAATCTAAAATTCATACACCCCAAAACATGCTCACAATTCGTGTGCCACTAGCTGTATTCTGAAATGAACTTGGGTGTTGAAACAGTTTCCAGTTCCTTATCAACACTTTATTTCCTGTTTAAAGTTTCAACTGATAAAGCAAATTGTTTGTTTTCTCAAATAGCTATATTATACCAAACTTTCAGTTGGTGCTGTGATATGGATGAACCATTGTTTTCCAGATTTAACATAATTAAGCCCCCAAAGCCACAGGCAGCAAAGCCAATCTGCCCATCAGGCTATTTGGCACATGTTTGCATGCCACTGCACACACTGAACCACAAGCCTAGGTCAATCCAGAAGATGTGCTACTTTTGAAGGGTGAAGCTAGGGCTGCCAAGCTGTCCTGTGTCAGTAATTGTTGCAGTACCTGGTTTCTACTGAGACACTCCCACACACACACACTCTTTGAAGAGCCATTTAGATATCTCTGTATTAAAATTGTATCCAGGTTTTGGGCACAGCTTCACACCTATTGCTGTTCAAGGCGCCTTTTGCTTCTTCAGTTCATCAACCACCCCTGAGAGACCACAGGGTGATGCTGTTATCTCATGCCAAACTCCTATCCATCTTGTCATAACAGACAGTTAGATGGACCACTGGCAGCGGGTAGTTCCTCGCTAGCTCTCACCGTTTGAGTTTTGCATTTCACTGGGTCCTGATTGTGACCCCATTTGAATATGAGTTAATGACTCCATTTTGGCTTCTGCAGCTGAACAGCATTTTTATTCCATCTTTATTTCCCTCCTTTCACCAGTCTAAAAAGACATTAAATCCAGACTTTAGGATGGTTGCTGTTGGAGGAGTGGTGAGAAGACATGACATGGGCCTGAACTGACTGACAGATACAGACTCCCACCAAGCACAAGTGGGTGTGCAGTGTTATAGTCAAAAACGAATTTAATTGTGATCACTGTGACCCTCCCAGAGATGGAACAATTGGAGGGAGTGCAGGAAAATCAGCTGGCTTTCCTAATAGATGATCACTTGAACATTAATAATGGTTACGACATTTCTGTTGTCTGAATCCTAGTAAGAGAACTTACTAGAATTCAGACCAGGACTCTAGTAAGAGTCTAGTTCTCATCACCTAGTCTTCTTGACTTAGCTGTCAATGAAGTAATTTAAGCTGTATGTAGCTAGTTATGCAAATAAATAAAAATTTACATCAACAAAATTAAACTGTGTTATATTTTCTCATACAGTAATGTGGAGAACAAACAGTATCTGAAACATGGAATGTATTTCAGAAATTGAGGTATTTTCCAGCACTCATTCAGGTTTTAGAATCTGAGAGTAGGGAAACATTTTAAGCGCAGGTTAAAATGATTTTTAGTCACTGAGAGTTATAAGTAGGTGCTCTATACATCATATTGACAACTCCAAAGTATAAATGTCAAAGACCCTTGCCCTGCCTAAAAGCAACTTGCTGGTTAAAACCACGGAATTTCAATTAAGGATGAATGTGCAATTACTTTAAGGAAGAATAAAATCAAGCTCTCCATTAGGAATATATGAGCAGCTGTTTTTAAAAAAAATACTGTCCATTCATTCAATTAACTCCTAACCTTGAAGGCCACAGATCATTTCATTTGTCACCACATCGATTAGGCAGCTCTACATTTTGAGAGTGCTTCTATGCCATTAGGTTATTAGATCCAGCTAATTTGTTTTCCTAGAATTACACGAATACCTTCCACACATTAGCTAATTGAGAAAGTTAGAATATTTGTGTCAAACCCTTTCTATAAATAATAGCTATTATCAAAACACTGAATCAGAAACAAAATACCTATCCTTTTTCAAGATATAACATACAACGGGCAATATTTTGAAACTAAAATTGTCATTTCCATGCTGCTAATGAAATTACATTCTATGAGGAAACAATGTTAAGCAACCAAAAAATCCTGTATATCATGTCTCAAAATCACACAAGTAATCCAATATATTAAGTACAGACCCCCTCTCTGCACTATTTTAAAATGTTTTTAGCTATATTTCTTCTCCAAAGAGTAAAGCAATCTTCACATCTACTGGTTGTTTGAATGGGATACACTAATCCTAACAAGATATATTTAGAGATCCTGGTTTAAAGTATGTAAAAGATCACTATTTTTTTTTCACCTAAATTGAACTGATACTGCAATATCTAAAGGAATTTTAGTACAGAAAAGAAATTAGAAATGCTTCCTTATTCTGTCATGAGGTGTATAAAAGAGCATTCTCCTACCTTAGTCAAAGATGCTTGCTTCTGACTGACTGGCACAATTTTACTTGCATCCTAGTAAACTCCTGAGCAGTAATCCTGTTATGTGTCTACACAGCAGTTTCATGGGGGTGGGACTTCTGTGTAATAATGAATTCACCAGGGAATCTTCCCTTTCAAAGAATGCTGCTGCAGACAAGGAAACCACTCGACATTTATTGTCACAAGCTTTCGGATGATTAGGTTAAGACACAGGGAGTAAGTACACGTACATACATACAGGTATGCTGATTCAAATATTTCCTATATGCTAAAGCTTTGACAAATAGGCTGAAAGCCGCAGTATGATTTACAGAGAAAGTGTGTGTGTATATATGTACATATATACACTATATACATATAAAAACTGAGTCACAAGAGCTAAATGAGAAAATTCCTTATTTAGCCTGTACGGGTGTGGCAAACTAGTGTGGCTGCGTCTATTGGTGATTCTAACCATTTAATCTGAGAAGTAGAAACTCAAAGTCAAGCATGCCAATCCTTACCTAAAAATATTTAAGTGTTTCTTAATCCTAAATAATAAGCTACATAAAAAGCAGATGCACATCCACCCCACTGGCAATAGCTAATTTCCCCTGTACAGTGGCAGCACAGATCTAATGAAGAAGCTCTGTAATATGTTAACCCAATAACATCAAAAATAGCTTCCTACAAGCTCTCTGATAAAGAGTGGTGTTGTTTATAATTCTTATTATTAAGATTTATGAGCTAAAAAACCTTGGAGAGTATGCGTGGTCACTTAAAATAATAGACAACAAATGTGAGAGCAAATTGATACGTTGGCTGAAAAAGAGATGTATCTGGCGAGGTTATGGCAGTGAATGTGACAAAGGGTGAAGAAGTGTCCCAGTATTCAAACAATCACTTTAGTGGAGCTGTAAGAATGATTGCTATATGACCCATTACTGGACTAAATGAGCATATCCACCTTTATTAAATCATCCAGTGCTTCCTTTATCTCACTTACAGATGAAAAGCACAACAAAGCAAAATTTATGTCCGGATCTAAAAACAATGCAAACTCAGCAAGTTAAAAATAGGACTTTGACACATTTTAGATACCCAAATTTAAAGCACCTATCCCAAGACTTAGGTAATGTCTGAATTAGGAATACCTCTAAAGAAATCACCAATATAAATAAAAATAGTTCCCTACATACCTCTAGATTATCTTCTGTACACATTCATGGGTGTTCAGTTGATGGCAATGTTGAGAAGTTTTGCTAGCTAGTACTTTCAAAATGCAAAAATGGGCCAGAAAATAGAAGTTGCTTTCCCTAAATCCATCAAGTGACTCCATTTGTCTGGTATTTGTACAGCGTTCTTGTTAGCTACCTCACAACAGGTGCAAACAATCATACCTTCTGTATAAATCCCAGCATTCATCCAGGGTGTGGAAGACAAATTCAGCCCCCCTTCTCTTCAAATCTAAACTGCATTTCCCAACTCTGTGCAGGTGCCCTACCAGCAAGTCACGAAGTGGTCTGTGTGCTTACCGCACCCTCTTTTAAAACTGTCCCAAGAGGGATACAACACTCAAGAATCTGAGCTACTTAAAAGACAAACCAAAAGAATAAACATCATCCTGGAAAGTTCAAACGTGAGCATAACTTGAATAGCAGGTAACGACCTTATCTAGAGTAGAATTATGAGGATTTTATTTCAAGAGAAATGAAAAGAATTTGCAGTTGCTTAACTCAAAGGGCAGAAGGTAAAGGAAGAGCAGCAAGGGAAGAGAATGATAAATATGTCAAATAATATGTCAAAAGCAAAAACAGAGATGTTCCCCATCTTTATAGTGGGTAGTGTAACAAGCAATGGGTTTAAATTACATGAATAAAGGTTTTCCAATACCTAACATGAATCTACCAGTAAAGACTCTGCAGTCTTCCAGCTTAACTGGGAGGCTTTAAGAAGAGGTTAAAAAAAACAAGAAAAAGTACCATAAATAATCTAGGGAGAGTTGATTTTGTATTGGCTTAGTGAGGTGGTCTGTCCATGCCTAACACAAGGTTTTCAGTGCAAGTTCTGCACGCTCGCTATGCAGAAGTCAAGCATGCTGCTGTCACAAATAATTTTACTCAAAGAACGAGTAGACTTTTTTAAATTGTAAAAAAGTTGCAAAGTATTATTTTGATAGGAATTATTTATATCAATAGAAGTATGAATGTCACCCTGCTAATGAGCTTAAAAGCAATATAACACTAACACTAATATATAATTTCATTTTTTATTAAGTTTTAAATATATGCTCACTTCATTCATTCAAAAGCCTTTACCTTCTCTTTAGAACAATCAAAAGAATACAGGCTATTTATCTAAATTAACCTTGTTCCTTTCCCAATTTGATATAGAACTTTGGAGAATTTAAGACTGCTTTTCAGAACTGTAAGAACAAAACATGTCACATGTAGTATACTTCTCCAGATACTTTGGTTCTGCTCTTTGTATGAAGTAACTGCACCCTGGTAGATCTTATAACTTAATTATTCTAACCTAACAGACTAATTTTACTTAAGACCTCCTTTTATTGATCTGCTATACAGTTGAAATGCTTTCACCTTCTGGCTTTTGCATTGCTTATATTAAATTACTGTCTAACTTGTTTTCATCTACTTTAAAGATTACTTTGTGGAAAGGTGACCCCAGATAGCAAAGTATTGTCTTTCAGGAAAATAAATTACATGCAGCCCTCTTTGTTACTCTTAGATATCCAAACTTGCAGTTACACTTTTGCTATTTGATCGCTGTTACTAGTCAGTAATGGATACAAGTCCTCTATACAGCTGTTATTTAATCACATTAAATTGTCGTGTTTTGTAAGTTGAAACTGTCCTTTGATAAAGGAAATTAAATTTCATAAAATGCCATCTTTCTGCAAACACTGATCTGATTTACTGGTATTGTGTTGGAGAACCGTAACCAGTGTTTAGCAATACCTGCACATCATCAAACCAATGAATGCTTGAGTGAAAGACACAAGGCACTTCAGTTATTGGAAAGTGCATTTCATCTACAAGCTGTAAACAGAGATTGCTGCTGTCAGAAATAAATCTGAGTAGAATCAGAGTTCAGTGGCATTTAACACAAATAACATTTAAATCTTCTCACATCAGTGTTATCTATTCTTTTCCCCTTCTAGTCAGAAGAGCTCATTACACATCTCTAGAAAACAAGCAAGTTATCTGATAATTTTCCTTACTTCCATGTTAAAGGATGGACCATGTGGAAAACTTGTATCCTGCATGGAACTCCCATGGATTCTGTATTTTGGTAAAATATTGTTGATGTGTGGTATCTGTCACTTTTAGCTCCAGTGATGTATAGGCTTCTTCAGATTTCCTTGCAACAAGGGGTGCCAAAAGAGAAGTGTGGCAGCCCTCTTCAGAGTCACTTTGGTAAATGTAACTAAAGAGTGTAGAACAGTACATAAGAGTATTTTTGAGAAAGGCTATCAGAAAAAATATGCTATCCTGAACCATAACATAAATACCTTGAAAAATCATTTTCACTGCAGAGGTTTGGCTACACAGGATGCTTAGCCTAACAAATGAAGTCTGGAGAGACTAGATTAACACATTTACCATAAACATACTTCTCATAAAAAATAATCATTTCAGAAAGTTGTATAATTGTAGGGAAGAAGATAATGAAGAAAGTACAAGATGGATCTATGCACTGCAAGTAGACTGGAATACATCAAACAGTATTACACCAGGAAACAGTTAATAAATACCCTTGTGCATATTTTTAAGGGGTTGCAGTCTTTCAGATTACTTTTTTTTTAAACTAAACCCCTCTCTGCTGCTGTGCTGACCTTAACTGATGAAATAAAAGGCTGGAGTAAGAAAAAAAAGTTCTACAAGCTGCTAAGGAGAAGGCTAGCAAATACTTATGTATTTTTCCAGCTGACTTACACAACTGACTTCGTGTGTGATTTTTAGTTCATGCCAGCCCAAGGTTCTTAGAAACTTCAAGGAAAAGACATGTTTTGCCTTCTACTGTTGTTTTTTTTTTTTTTTTCTGGAGATGTGTCACCGCACTAGCATACTACTTAGCACACTGAACAAACTGCTTTCCAAACTTTTACTAAGCACACAATTTTTAAGCTCAAGTGTTACAGTCTTTATGTCAATACAGTTTTCAGTGCGTTCAGGTTGCTATGATAATTTTGTTACAGCGGATGAAGTAATTCTCATACATTTTTCTGAGGATCCCCAGTTTTTTCATTGACTAAATAGTTACGTCTAGCCTCCTTGCCCTTTATGCGTGGGCAGTGCTTCCTCTCTTTACATCATGGGCAGTACTTCAATGGCAGAGTCAGTTCTTGCCAGCACTAAGAGCATTGTGCTGGCGTCCTATTTATACTGCAAGCAAAAATAATTACATCTCATCTCTTCTGAAAACCAGGCACTGAAAAGGAAGCAACCCAATACCCTTTAATGAGATGTCTTTCTATAAAGGGATTTAGCCTACTGTGTGATTACAGAAAATGCAAAAGAGTTTTCCCTATGTTTCATTAATAGTTGTAATATGGTTTAGTGGTCATTAACATGAAGAGGACAGATTTTCTTCTTTTAAGTGTCAATTCCCTTAGAATTTTTCCTTTCTTACCAACCCAAAGGAAAACATATTATGTTTCAGACTGGTAGAGAAATAAGGCAAACACCGCTATATCTTAAATACCACTAAGCAACAATTAATTGATTCAACAGATAAAATGTTGAAGAGTGAAAGTGTCTTCATTTATTTATTCAGACCTCTGAATTTGGGTGATTATGCTACCTGTGTTTTTTTCCACAAAGGTGACATTTAGTTACACTACATGCGTTTCCTTTGACTATATCACTTAACATTTAAACACAGAGAACTGCTTCGCTTCTCACGGCCCTAAGGACAAAAACTATCATGCTCAAAATGCTGCTAAAGCAACTTCCAGGAAAGCATACTCACTACCCTATTCTACACAGTACATGCTGGTAAATAAGGCAGGATATATATATTAAAAAAAGGTAACTTCAAATCTCTCATGTTGACTTATTCTATTTTTTAAAAGATATTTATTCATTAGGACGTGAACTAAAACCCAGCTGAAACCTGCCAGGTTCAGATAAGAAATAATTTCTACATATTACATTATTATGTAATTATTTTATACCTCCCCAACCCCAATGTTATTTAGAAAGAACGAACTTTTTTCAGAATATTTACAAGTCTGGATATTAAAGCATTTTGTAGTGGAGACCCCCGTTCAAAGGATCTTTTCTGGATAGTCTTCAGAACCTAAGTTTCTTGTTTTTCCTTCATCAGTGACAATCAGCATAGACATTAAGAAATTTTTCAGGCAAGAGACACTGAATGTATTAAGAAGGATCTGTTAGCCAAAAATTGAGGTTCAAGGTGGAATTTAGAAACAGCCTTTTCCTCCAAGAGGGTGATGAAACAAGTAAATGGAGCAAATTACCCAAGGACATTGCCATCTCCATCCTTGAAGTTTAAGACTCTGCTGGACAGAGTTTTCAATTTCATGCAACATATTCAACTTTTTTTTTTTTATTGTTTTGCTGTCTGATCTTACATGTAGCTTCATTCTTCCCTAAGCAGGTGAGAAAGCTCCTAACTCAAATGGGTTTAAGACATACATTTCAAAGACCATCCCTGCCCAGACAGAGATATAGAATTGGTCCAGTTGTGTGACTACTTTTTTGAAGAAAAAAAAGTGATTGTCGTCAGGCTATTGCTTTCCCAGTTTACATTTCCTAGCTGACCATCACTGGAAACCTAGGTAGAGTAGCCCATTTTTAAGACATACATCTTGTTGCAGAATACAGATTGAAGCCCAGGTCATCTGTTGAGCTGGAACCTCAGACAGAAATGGGAGGAAAGTGATTTCTGACATTTTTATGGGAAGACAGGCTGAGGTTAAACCCAGAAGAACTCAACTTCCTTTCTGAAATCAAGATCCAGTTTATATATGCCTATATTCAGTGCAACGAAGGATGGAGGACTCTGTAACTATTGGATAAAATCATGTCCCCTTAGTATTGATGAAGGCTTTACCATCAGATAAAGCTAAGTTCTAATCACCTGATTGAAACAGGTCCAGGTTTCTCAGCCATCATACTATGTTACAAAGAACTTAAAGAAACTCAGAAAAACCCCACCAAAACACAAAATCGCCATCTACCTACACCCATTATATGCCTCCAGAAAAAACCCTCAACCCTAGAAACAGGTAAATTGAATAGTTTTCTCATGAATTTTAAATCTAAACCCATGGGTACTGTGGCAGAAGTAAGAACGGACTACGGTTTTGCTAACTTGGTTCAGAAAGTGTTCCTCATAACTCTTGATACTGCAGAAGTTACTGCATTTCTCATGAATAACTAAAGAGATTATAAATACTTTTACTTTGATATTCATAGGCTGATATCAAAATACTACAACATTCCCTCAGTTTCCTGTTTCCCATGACTTCCATTTGAAACCTTTATAAGTGACCTTTAAGAAGGGGAATTTTTTGCTCTCCTAGTTACTGTGAAAATGAATGGAGCCAAAACCAGAATTAAGACCAATATTTAGAGACTATTTTGTTGTTCTTCCAATTTTTTTCCTTCTTTTCTTCCCATGCTTATTATGTTTCTTCTTTTGCCCATGTTATGATGCTTTTTTTTTTTCCTGGCTTATAACCCCAGGTTCTACCACCTTTGTATGAAGCTCTTAAAATATTTGTAAATTATTATGACCTGGTTTACTTGCTTTCAGTTAGCATCTCTTCATCCATTACCCTGGCAAGTTTTGTTTTGAGCACATATAATTTTTTAAAAATACCTACAGTGTCTTATAAAAAATAATTTCACATAGTTATTATGAGGTCTAGAGGAATGAACAGAAATAAGCCATAGAAGGCTAACACGGAACATTAAATCCTTAAAATTAGTTAAAAGATGCATTAAAACTTATTTTTGTAGGTAAAACAATATTTTTTCTAGTATTCTATAGCAATCTTCCAAATAGCAGTATTATACAAGAAGAAAATATAAAAATTTACAGTGTGCAGACACTGCAAAGACTGACAAAGTTGTAACAGACAGTATGCGTTTGGTTGTTTGTTTTTTTTTAAAAAAAAAAGATGACGACAGACACTGGACCTTATCTAAGAGGCAGCATGTAAAGTAGAGTAGAACAAGAACCAGGGATAACTGACTAACCTGAGCTGTTCAGTACAATGACTGTAGTGAAAGTAGACTTTTCAGAAGTATGGCTTGCTGGCATGACGCTCTGCAGAAAAACACCCTCACCTTTAGAGTTTATCTGCCTCTTGAAAATAGCCTGAATGAGTTTCATCAGCAGAGAGCAGCTTGCTTTAACAGCTGCTTACAAGTGGCACTCCCTGGAGATGGCACTGGAGTTAGAAGTGTTTGTATAATAAAATTAGACAAGACAGAATGTGCACTCATCAAGTTCAGTGTGGGGAGGTTGTCAAAACACTGGAGGAGAGCAGGGTTTCTTCTTAGAGGGACCCAGGTACACTGGAGTAGCAGGCCAACAACGATGTCATGAGATTCAAAGACAAATGAGAAGCCTTGCACCTGGCAAAGAGCATCCTTGTGCATTGCAAAGTAAAGGCCACGCACAGACTGATCCAGTAGCCAAAGAGAACTCCAGAGAACTGGTGGAAAGTAAGCTGAAGTCAGTAGTGAGCCCCTGCTGCAATCATAGCCATGTGCTTACTGGGCTGCAAAGACAGAGCATTGCTAATGGACCAAGGGAATGGGTTATTCCTCACCACCTGGCACTGGTGAGGCAGCACCTGAAATTATTCTGCTGCGTTTTGGCCTGCCCATAGGAGAAATACTTTGTCAGCAGAAATACTGGTAAACGGGAGAGTTCAGTGACGGGTCACTAAGATGGGGGCTGGATCATATGATGTATGAGGAGAGGCTGAGGGAATTGAGCTTGTTTAGGCAAAAAAAAAGAGATGGCTAAGGACAAACTGGTTGCAGTCTGACTATCTAAGAGGAAAGATATAAAAGAAATTGCAAGACTCTGCTCAGACAAGTAGGGCAAAAGGTCAAGGTGACAGTCATGAGTAACAGCAAGAAAAATTATGTTACATATAAAGAAAAAAATTGTAAATAATGAAGCAGTTAAGCATTGAAGCAAGAGTCCAGGAAAGCTGTGGATTCTCCATACCTGAAGATTTGCAAGACAACTGGAAAAGCCTGATCTACCTTTAAAATTAACCTTTCTTTGTGAAGGAGCTTGAACTTGATTAGCTCCAGAAGTCACTTCCAACCTAACTTTTAATAAGATTCCAAGGCCATATTTCAGAACTGTTTTACCACCACAGCAAGAGGACACTTAGGGTTTCAAAGTGGATAAGTCTGCCCCCCCGCCCCGGTTGCTAACATAACCGTAGAATATTCACAAAAAATTTGTGTCAGATTTCCCACGTGATTAACAAATATTATCTGTTTGTTGGATGCAAAGTGCACTCTAAATTCCATGGCCATAGCAATAAACATTGCTCCTAGGTACATAGCCTGCCTTAAGGAGGTATTAATATTAACTTCCACCACATTTTCAAAACCTGCATTATAGTTTTTGCAAAATAGATTTTCATTAAGTACTCTCCCATCCACTATGTTAAGAGGTAGAATGTCAGTCAAAATAACAAGAGTGAGTAGGCTGAAGTTTTTCAGAAAGTTTAGCATAGATTAGGGAGAGTTATAAATCACTAAACAATTGCTTCTGCAGAGCATCCATTATTTCTCAGAGGTATGCCAAGATAGTGTTCTTAATGATACCTGATGGAAGACTGGAAAAAAGCCATCCTGCTGATAGAAACCAGTGAGCAGAGAAAAGTATTCTTAAGATGTAGGATTCACATCTATTTTGAAGTGGGTGTGGTAGAACAAAAAATTCTAGTAATTACTTAAAAATAAAAGTGAGGTTTAAGAAACAGCATGGTGTTGGTTGACTGGGCAGATCACTTCCAGCAGCTTCTGTGGTAAAAATGGAATAATGCTCCTTTTCCCAGAAGGGAGGGATGATTGAAGACTGATTTAAACAGAGTTTGTACAGAAGTTTTGAAGATGTAAAATACTATTTTTTAAAGTTATTTATCACAACTAATTACAATAAGCTTTCCTTTTAAGGTATTTACAGCAAAGCAATATACCAATGTTAGCCTTAAACCCCTATAACCACTTTGAAAGTAATAAAAATGTGGTCGGTAGAATTTACAATTTACCCTTACAAGAAGAAAATAAAAGATGGGAACCTAATTTATTCTCTACATAGATCATAAGACTGAAGATCAAGCCTTAAAATTTCCTCACAAAACACAGACTTTAACCTGTTAAGATAGAAAGTACCAATGGGTTTTCATCATGTTTTCTTTTAAAGTTAAAGCAAACAAATATTCCAGAAGGCAGTTACCTCAATAAGTAGTAACAGATCATATTACTCTGATAAAGACATGCAACAAGTTATCACTTCTCTCCCTGATTTTGGGGGAGGGGAAAATAGCAGAAGTTTATAATACATTTAGGTCCAGTCTCAGCAAGAATTATATTTTATTTTTGAACTAAAATATCAACTTGGCCATTCTGAGAAAAGCCCACAGACAGAGTGGAGGGGAATACACATGCAAAAAGAAAAGTTACATGATGAAGGTTTGCGTCTCAAACAACAAGGATTACATTAAACTGAGCATTCATTTATTGGTTTTATTTTCTCCTATTCTCCCCTCCAGCCCCACTTCCTTGCAGGCATGGGAATGCTTTTTTAAAAATTTATTTATTGTTTTTTAAAATTTTATCCTGGATCTTTTTTACTTGTAATGGAGTCGATCTGAAATCAATGTTACTTTTTTGGTATTAAAACAAACAATGAAGACAAAAATAATTACTAGGCTTATATTTGGGATCAGATCTTTTGCTCTTATACTCCCTATCGTTTTTCAACAAAGCATCAGAGTAGCTGCCTGTGCTGAGGTTTTGAGCTTGGGTAGATGTTGTTTTTTGTTTGCCAATTTTTAGGTATAAACCCTGAAGTCTCATGATTATGGAAGCACAGGACTAAGTGAAAAATAACAAACCCTGAAGTAAAACCACTGATCTACATAAATCCACTGCCAGGGAAGCTGTGGCAAGAGGCTGAAGAGAGGCTCTGTACCTCTGCATGGAGGGATATGAAAGATCCAGGTAGATTTGCTCCAGTATTTGAGCTGCAAAGTGTACATAGGGTAGAACATGCAGTAGCACCTCGCAGAAAGGAGACGTCACAGGATTTCTTCCTTTAATATTCACAGCCCATTTTATCTATGGGAGGAAATAATCAGAGTTATAACATGGTGCCAAAGTATAAAGCCATGATCCCACATTAGTCACAGCTCATCAAAAGTAGATACCCACATAAGTATAGGGCTCAGATGTTTTCCATATTATTCTCAGTGTTGCTTAAATAGATGAGTAAGGATTTAAAAAAAAACACCAAACAAAAAACACACCCAAAAAACCCAAACAAAACCAAAATTTAGATTTCTTTCATATGCTAGGAAACTAGGCCTGGGGTCTAGAAATAGCAGGTCTGGTGTTTTCTTCCTCTCCCCCTCCCTAATTGTTTCTTGACCCCAGAATTCAATCATTTCACAACAGTGCACAGAAGAATTATTATTATCTATTTATTTTTTAAAAGGTACAGTTTCAGGTGCTTTATGGTGAACTCCATGGTAACATGACATTTTGTAACTTCACAGCTTGCAGAACCGAGATAATAAATGAAGCAAGCAAGATAAAGAACATAAGCAGATGTGTAGAAAGAAAAGGAAACATTTTTATTTAGTGACAAGGACTGTAATAAGTTTTATTTTGCATGTATATGGCCTGTATATTCTAATTATAGTTTACCCAGAGATTTGTGTTGCAAATGCACATCTGGGCTTTGTCCATTCAGCTGCATTGTTACTTGCTCTGCTGTTTATTCCAAATTTATTTTCACATAGCTCTGTACAGTGCTTCAATTTCCCAAGGGATTTGTTACTAGCAGATGGTATTTACATGTACACATCATGCCTAGATTTCAGTAGTTTTTCCATAACTCTATTTTCAAGTGTCAGAAACAAAGTTTAAACATATCACCACACGCAGCTACATTCACATTACAGGATTTGAAGGAGAAGGGGAACTATGAAGTTAATACATAGTTTTCAAATAAGAAGAAGGAAATATGACTACAAGATGGAAGGGAGAAAAATTTTCAAATGTTTCATATGTCCCTCATGATGACACTTTCAGGTCTTTTTAGCTTTTATCCAGGACACTATTTTATCTGTTCTTGCTAGAAAAGATCTCAGTCTAATCAGAATATACCTTCTGTGATCACAAGACTAAAGAGATCATCAAGCATATGATGTTTCTTTTGAGAATAAACACCTTGCCACACAGCCTGAAAGAATCTGTATTTTTCTAAAGCTTTAGAAGAGTCACATCACATTAGAAGAATAGTAATTAATGCTGTTAACACATCATAAAGCTTAGGTTCCTTGCTGCAAGTTTTAAGGTAAATATTTTAAGATAGCTATTCTGAGTCCTTCCAAGCACACAGCTACAGCAAAAATGTAATGCTGGAGAAAAGCTTGTTCAGAAGAGAAATGGAAAAAGCATTTTCAACAATATTTTTTGAGAAGGTTCAGCTGTTGGTATTTGTTTGTTTTTTATTAGACTTAAATCTTGTTATACACATCCTGCCAAATATCTCTTATGTCATTTTCACGTAGCAAGTCAAGGATATAAATTTATAGTTACATTGGATATTAAAAACATGCATATTGGAGTGTATTTTAATAGGCCCCAGATCTTCAGGTCAATGTAAAAAGAGACTATTCCAGCATAAAATATTTTTATACTTTATCTTGATGTTAGCACTTCTTTCATCCAACCAGCTTCCTTCTCAAGTGTCAGTCATACATGGTACAAGAAACAGCCTGTTTTATCCATGTCTGTTGAATTCCAGTTGGATAGCACTATTTTCCAGCAGAGTTTCAAAATACATATCTAACAGTATATTATGAGAAGGCAGTCAAAGTATTAATAACTGTAATATAAAGTGGTTCTACAGCTTGGAAAGCCACTTAAGAAAATTGCATGAAAAAAGCCCCTTCTATACAAGCCATAACAACAAACATCAAACGCTCTGGGACATGATCCAGCAACATCAGAAAAAGACACTGTGCTGAGACATTAAAAATGCCCTCTTATAATATTAAGAAAAAGTTTCAGAATCAAACCAAGATTACTTTATCCTTATGCCTAGCCCTATTTTGGATCCTTATCTGCATTTCCATAGAACAGCTTAAATCCTCCAGTCCTGTGTGTAATGGAAAACAAAAATTATATCCAGTGTTTAGCCAGCACTCTGCAGTCACTGTTCATCATGTCAAGACACAAAGAGCATTTCCAAGACACCCACTGACACCTGACAGATACAATAACTGGAGTAAATGTTGGACAATACCTGACACTCCAGCTCCCAGAAATAGATCCTGACAGCTGTAACTCTTGTATCAGTAGTGTTATTTTTAATTATACAGCGGTCATTTTTACAACTTCCCTTTTAAAAACATTTATCTATAGCTATTGGAAACAATCACCATTGCAAAAGCTGTAGCAGCTTAGAATCTCATAACATTAACAATGCCCAAGATGCTCTGATCCTATTAATCTTTTGATATCTGATAGGCAGGTTTGTTACTTGAATCCATCCCACCCATGCAAGCTCCTTGTTTCTGGCCAACACTGTAGAACACCTAGTAAATGTCAAAGCAGAGATGTGATTCTTCCTCTCCAGTACCATACTGAAGTACCATAACTACTAGGCAAGAAAGTCTTCTTTCATACAGTCACATTATAATTTCATTCCATTAGTAGTGCTTTCATGGGAAGAGAGAGGCTGCCAATCATACAGATGTAATCATGGCCCACCTGCCTTCCCTTAAGAACTGCGCTACCTGCAGTTGCCATTAACTGAAGATCAAGTTAAAATGGGAATGGTTATAACCAAAGTCAAAATATAGGTTTGGTTTTTTCCATCTACACCAGAAACAAGAGAAGGATCTCTTATGAAGAAGAGTTTTATTGTCTTTTATCATCTCTCTAAAGACTAAGTCATGAATGACTTAAAAAAGGGATTTTTTTCCTTCTAACAAAGCAATACTTGTTTCTTGCCTTTCAACTGACATCCCTTCATACTGTTGTGCTCTGCAGAACAATAGAGCCAGTTGTAGAAATGAAAAGTCACAAACAACACGTGACTTAGGGCATGTAAGGCACAACTGACTATATCACTGTCTCAGCTGCCAAAGGGTGTAACAAAACCATGTTTGTTTACTGCTTGCATTCAAAATTTTGCTGTTGATGTGAACATAATGTCTTTCTTTGAAAAGAAAAAGTATGTAACATACAAAGTTACTCATAACTTATCAGTACTAACTTACAGTTTGGTTAGCCCTAATGCTTGCATGATACAAGACATTGTTCATGTATTGATAAATCACCTCATAATATGGAGGTGATCATAATCATAATCATGATCATAATCTCCCTGCTACAGCAGCATGCAAAGATTAGTTCCTCTGTGTAAAACCAGGTTGGCTGTTAGGGCAACACAGTTTTGTTATTCAAGATATATTAATCTTAAACTGCAACTGCATTTCTCCTCCTCTCCTAGAGCTCTGATCATTACGTACCTACATCAGTGGGCAAGTAGCTGGAAACCAGTTTTTATTGTGTTACCTTCTTTGCTGACCTTCTTCCTTCTCTTTCAGGAAGACACCCTGGAAATAAACATTGTAACTAAATAACTGGAATATTTATTCTCATCTGTTGTGGTTAAAAGTTTAACTACCATCTTCCAGATCTTTCTAGACTCACTCCCCTTCAGTGTCAGAGCACATGCCAATTACACACTGCCCATTACCCCATGGCAGCCTGAGGCATTTCCATTCATGTTAGGTACTGTATTAGAAAAATAACAAAAACATGAGAAATATTTTTTCTAACTATTAAATTGGAAACCAAGTCAGGTTTCCAATCAGGAGAAAGAAAGTAGTTTGAGCAGATATGAAACATCCAAAGGGAAATTTATGTTCCCTGTCAATCCATGCTTCTATAAAGCTTCCATTGCTCCCAGAGACAAGATTTTTATCCTGAAATCAGTAAACTGAGAGCAACAGTGCTCATGAGTGTTTCTTCTAGTACTACCCAATTATTAAAATCTTGTATTCTTAAAATCCTTCTGATATTGACTCTAAAAAGGTGAGGATGAGTGCTGTTAAATTATCTACCAAATGCAGGTATTATTTTTCCTCCAGGAATTCTAGCACAACACTTCTCCATCAAAATGGCAAAGCACAGACAGTCCCACACCAAAGCTTTCTCAGAGCAGCTCTGCCAGTCAAGGTTCAGCTGAAATTTAGGTGATGTTTGTACATATATTCCCCCAGCTCTAGTTAAAAAGAGATAACGGTGTTGAAAAGGTATTCTTGTGAAGTTTTACCAGAAGACTTCTGGAAATCATCTGTCATCATTGTCATCTTATCATGCTGACAATACAAGAAATCATCATTCTTGTTGACCTCTTGTCCTCAAGTTAAACTTCTAACTTCATAATCTTTCCTTGGCCAAAATAAACAGTTTTTTTAAGTTATCAAATGTCTCAAGGCTCAGATTTAACCATGGAATAGTGCAGAAAAGAATTCTCTGCAATTCAGCCACGAGCACACAACTGAATGCCTTTCAGTTCAAGCTGCACAAATTGCAATACTGGGAAGGTGACTTTCTAACTCCAGTAACTAGTTACATGCATACTCTTTGCCCCCCCCTACTGTTAAATACAGCAGTAGGACACTAATATGTCACATTTAGCAGGCTGGGTGGTCTAGGAGCATCCAGAGTGAGTTAGCCACAGCTCAGCTGGTAAGCACTTATTAAGCTGCGTTAATGCACTTCTGTAAGACTGTATGACCATATCCAGGCTGTCAGAAAGAACATAGTTCTTTATGATAGTTATTATTTCAATTTATATTTTTCATATTATCCACCAGGCATGTAGGCCTTTTTACAAATATGAAATATTTGCATTTATTACTACAAACCTTACCCTCAGGAAATTTCACAAGTTACTAAATCTAGAACAGAACAGTTGGTAAGTTAGATACATAAATACGTATAGTCCAGAGATAAATACAAAGGATTACTTCCACTGAAGGCTGTTTTGACATCTGTTTCACTAGATACAGGTAAACACATATAACTTGACTGTATTAGAAGGAAACAAATACTTCAAGATGCTCCTGCATATTGGCACTCATGGAACTTGCAATTGAGATTCATTGCAGAAGGGCCTTAAAAACCATTTTCTTATAAAACAGCATTTTGGTCACTTTGCTTCTTAAAAACCTTCAGAAGCAAAATAACATAACTCCATCTAGTTTAACAAATCACACCAACTTAATTCACACATTATTCTGATGAAATTATATTATGTACAATTTATTCAACTAAGACCCAGGAGAGAGAAAAACATCAGAAAAGTCACTATTTCCTGACTGACCAGAGTCTAGCCATTCATAAAACACAGAGTTGGCCAGAAAAAAAATTAATACCAGCTATAAAGAAAATATCAACATAGAAAGTTATAAATGTCTAGGTTATGATTCCTTAATGAGGACTCAAGGTTTTTGTTGAATTACTAGAATTAACACTGAAGTGTGAAAGCTTAAAAAAAAATCTGCTGGGACCTATTAGTCCTTCATCCCCATCCCCCCAGTTTTCCTGCACAGCTCTTCCCCCTAGATGAGACTAGATTAATTAAATAGGCCAAAGTAAGATCATATTTGTTTACAAGTTCTATTAGTTAAGAAATAGGTGCTCAAATTTCTTCAGATGTAGAAATGCTTTAGTTACTAATTCATGCTTATTTTCATGCTTAAGCATATGCTCTAACAGTACTCTGATGACAAGTCACTTAGACTATATTTAAAACCTAAGAAACAGCAGAACATGTGTGCCAGTCTCACTTTCTCTAGCTGGCAGCTGTCAGTCACAGGAAAAAAAGAAAGGAGAAATGATGCAGTTTCAGAAGGGAGACCTGGACTTCTGCTTTGGTCTGGAACCGGGACAGCATTATTTCATACCACAGGATGAATCACTAACAGTTCCTGACTCTTCACATGGGAGGCGAGATTAGGGGGGAGGAAAGAATGAAAAGGAATACCCTTTCCTCCCCTCCCAAACAGATTAACCTGTTCCCACCTTTCTTATGTTTTGCAGGCTAAAGTAAATCCTGTATTGTTACTGGCATGGAAGCATCTCAAGCGCTGAGTTGACTAGCGTCAAGAGCCTCGAACAAGAAAGTAGAACAAATAGTGACATCGAGTGGCAAGATATCTGCAGTACACTTCTGAAAGCCCCCATTAGAAGCTTGTTCAGCAGCCCATTTTTTAAGAACTATGAAACTTTAAATTCTTAACTCTAACCTATTACTATTTAAAGCAAGATGCATAAAGTGGAAACACTACTTTGTCTTATTTGTGCTTGAACCTTCAACATTTCACGGGAAAGCATTCATAAATGAAGTTAAGAAAAAAAAAGAAAAACCCCCATAAACACAGTTCACACTAGGAACAGGCTTAACTAACCACTTTAAGACCACCAAGAGAGGAACCTAGCCAGTTTTTGAAGAATTTTTTTAAAGCCTTCTCTTCTGATCACATCATAACACCTCAGAAGTTGTAGAAAAGCTATGTGCAGTATTAAAACAAAAAAAGTACATGTAAACTACTTGTATATTCTACCAAATCCTCCTTCCCTATTAGGAAGCTACCAATGAGTTGAAGTAAAGGAGGTGTTAATTCTATTTAAATGTCTGTCCCTGTCAGTCCTGGAGAAGAGTCACCTTCAAGTGACATTTATGTCACTATTAAAAGAATTCTAAAGTTTGTGAATGATACTTAGCACTGCTGCAAGCTGGGTCTTAAAACACACACACATTGAATTATTTTAAAAAGACTGTCCTGTTTTTTAAACTGTTTTGTCTAATAAAATGAGAGAGACATTTGCTATTTTTAGTCTGGTTTCTTTCTAGGAAATATTCGTTAGAGTTAACTGCTTCTAGTTTTCTGTCAGCTACATAGCCAGTGTGACAGGAGCCATATTTATTGCTTGAAATCTCCTAGGACATCATAATACTCCAGTAATACCCAGGTGGGTAGTTAGTGACAGAAGAAAGATGGCTCCTACTTCCGAGGACCACAGCATCACACTGTGCCCAAGGAATGGTAACACATAGGGGACTTCTACTATTTGACAGCAGAGGAGATGAAAGGTATTTATTAATTAAGTTCACAGGTCCTGGGCAAGATGTTTTCTGGGTAGTTCACAGCATGCACACAGCTGGATTTTGAGTGCTGAGGAAACCATATTTGCTAGTGAGGAATCTTCTTTTCTCTCCCCAATATCACCACACATACTAGCTGAAAACCCTGAAATTTAATTTGTGCTTTCTGGAGGGCATGTTCAGAAGCCATTTTAAGGAAAGCACAGAAAAGTGACCTTAAAAAAATAAGAGAGTACTTCACTGATGTCTTTCTGAACATCAAATGGGTCAAGGGAGAAAACTGAAAGTTGAGATAGATTAATGGGAATGTGACATAAGCAGACATGACATCTTTGGCTTCATGCTGGAAAGCTTATTTCATTTTGTATTATAGGACGCTATGCCTTTGGTATTTGTCAGTATAATCCAGGACAAATAATTACCTTTAGAGAATTCATACACAACATGAAACAACTAGAATATTCCTGTGTCCCAACCAGCTATATTGTGTGTCTGTATGTGTGTGTATATATATTAGAGTTATTTCTTTTCTACAGTGCTATTTTCTTCTAAGGATCAGAAAGCCATTTATTGCATAGTTGCCTGCATTTCTCACAACCCTACAGTTTTCTATGGAAGTGCTTGTTAGTACTTCCTTCCCCTAGGAGTAACTAGGGCTCCTAAGTCTGAGAGACTGACAACATTAATTTAATTTCTGAATTATTCTGTCAAATTAATCAGAAAAGAGGCAAAAAAAAAAAAAATCCAAAAGAATCTTGCTTCATCTTGCTTCTCTCAGGCTTCTGTAGCCCAAGAAACATGCAGAAAAAAGCCTAAGCCAATTCATGCAAAAAAGCCTGTATGTTTTTTAACTCTGATGCTTAATCCTTATTGTCATATCAACATGTCAAGGCAGGGGAGCTGCCAAGTCAGGTACTACAGCAGAAGAGACATCACTCTTGTTTAGAACTGGAGATAGAACACGTTATACTCAGAGACTAACAACTTCTAACAGTTCTTCACGAAACTGAACTTTATTTTTTTCTATTTCTTCTCATGGGTTTCAGTCCCTAAAGGTACAAGTCACTCACCTCCAAAATCCATACCATAAAAAACTTTGCATTTTTTTTTAATTAATGAATCAGCATCACAAGGTCTGTGCACAGGATAGGACAATCATTTTACACTGACCTTTTGGTCCATTAGCTTTTGCAAAGCAGATACCAAATGTTAGTTTTGCCATATGGGCCAGCTGTTTCCTATCTGTATTCCAATCTGAAGCGTTGCACATGCATGACAACACTTGTGAGTACTACGCATACAGTGTTCTATTTTGTCCCAAACTTCATCCTTCTTGGAACTTTTCTCACAGCAGCCTACACAGTGGGAAGCCAGCTGGAAGCAACCAGAATTAAGTTTGACCTTCCAGCCCCTTACAGATTTCCCATGACTTTTCTGGTATACTAAAGTTTTCTTCCTTTACACAAACCAGCATCGCTTTTGGACAATTGTCAACAGTAGGGCACTGGAACATGGATCACAGACAGTCCTTAATAAAAAGCTGATAGAAACATATTCAATATCTCGCCTTCAGGAAGGGATAACCTCTTATAGTCAGATACCTTTAAAACTTCTAGTAGCAGTTGAAACATGTACAAAATACTGGTAGCATTTCTCAAGTAAATTCCCTTATTTCCACAACAGTCAGAAATATTACAGAGAGATTGAAGGGGACTAGGTGTAGTTCAGAACTGTGGCAGTTTTTTAGTACGGCAAAATCCAAAGCTCAGGCAGAATTCAGCCCCAAACTGCAGGCATTAAATTTCAATGTTGAGGAATACCACTCCTTTTTAGTGAACAGCTGCATGAAAAGAAGTAAACTTCACTCATGGAATACCTTAATTTACCTCTGTTATAGAACAACAATATTATTTTTATTTTAATTGATTTACAGTAAGAGCAATATGTTGTTCTCAAAAACTAGGAAGACTGATCTCACAAGTGAAAAACCCAAACATCTCCAATAAATTGTTAGGTTTTGTTGTGTTTTGTCCTTTTACTAGGTTAAAAATACAAACAGAATATAGAGTACAGGGAGTGTATAACATGAGCTTATTTCTAGTCTTTCAGGCAGTTGTCACACATTTTTAGTGAATTCCTTCCTTCTTTCTAGGATTAGAGACCTCCAACAGGAGTTGCTTCGGTCTACTCAGATTACTCATATCCTAATATCATGGCAGGAATTTATGTTATCAGCTGCTGCTTCTCTCCTCAAGTGCAGCCCTTTTCTTCTGGCTTCATCTCCTTTACAGCTGCCAAAAATTGGATGCTGCTTTAGCCAAATACTTACTTCTTACTACCCAGTTGAGGGGCAGTTTGAGAGTGAAAGAGAAGGAAACTTGCACTGGTGTTCCTCCCCTCCATCCCACCAAGTAGTGTATTTACAGTCCTTCAGATGTCTTACTGGCTGATAACTTCACTAGTTTTCAGGAACAAATATTGGCATTCCCTACTACTTGGCAGGCAGCAGAATCAGGTGGATGCTACCTTACCCACAGAAATAGTTCAGCTGTAGTTTGATCATGCCTTAGCATTGCCTAGAAGATTGATAACTAAGGAGTGCCATGAAAGGAGAGGACTGCAGAGAGGACTTGTAGTCTTATTGCTGAAAGTATGGGAAAATGTATTTAAATGAGCACCCTTCTCTGAAGACATATGATCATTATTCAGGTTCATTATTCCACCGTCTCTGCATGTTTACAGAGTGAATAAATGTTTCAGCAGCCTTCAACATAATTTCTGCAATATTAAAAAAAAAAAAATCACACTTATGTTTCAGTAATTTTAACAGCCAGATTTAACATCCAGATTTGTGGAAAGACAACTCACTGTAAGGTGCGTCTCATGATAGCTGGACACCACAAAGCCAAGTATTTCCCTTAGCAGCCACTCTTCAACAACCGTTGTCTTCACCTTGAAGCCTGCAGAGTCATAGCTGTGGTTTTTCACATGTAGAAAATCTGAAGTTTGACACCAAGTCTTCAACCTTGGATTCAGAGTGTAATATTTCATTTCACTTGCCTCAAAAAGACTTTTATGTAACTTTCTCAGTATTTAATACAGAGAAAAATCCAGGTTTGTGTTCAAACTCAGAATTGCCCTCAACAAGCAAGATGTATCCTCCTACTGGCCTTGTAGTGTCTCTGGACTACATCCAGAAAGTATACTAGCTCAGAAATGCCTCTCTATTCCACCTTATCACGATCCCAAACACTACTATTCTTTCAAGTTCATATAACATGATTGATAATATGAAAGTTATAATAAATAAATAACAAAACCTCTCCAATTTTCTCAACACTCCTATCTTCTAAGGAGACTCAAAGCTTTACTTACTCCCCAAACCCTTTATTAGCAACCACTCATGGCTGGGACCTATCTTTAATTGGACCTGGCAGCTCTTCAGGTGCAAGGAGCTCATTAATTGTTTAATTGTCCTGGGGTCTAGTTAACATCTCCAAGGTCAGGTTTGTTAGTATCCTACTCTCCCAAGGCTTTATAGCAAATTCTTTTGTGGTGTTTTCAGACTGGATAGATGAAAATTTCTGTGCAGAGAATGTATTTGCAAAATTTCACAATATAATTACAGACACTTAAAACAGAAAATATTAAGAACCAACTATTTTGCAAAGTGTGAGGGGGAAAAAAAAAGCCCCCAATGTTGTAATATTAACTGTGTTGAAAAAGAAAGACCAGCCTGTAATCTATATCAATATATTTCAGATATTCAACCACAGTTTAAAATCCAAAGCAAGGAAATAATAAAAAACAATTATGAATTATGAAACAATTAATAAACAATATATATTGAAAGTATTTCAAATGGTGGAAAGTATTCCGGAGAATATCGTGACATTTTTAAAGATACCATAAAATTACTAATTGCAAGCTATTTATGTGAAATAGGTTGCTGTGTTACTACTTGCTTTGCTTTGCTTTGGCTATCGGGTAACAAATTCTTTATAACCTGTTTTATACTGTGTAGTTTTATAGATTTCAGAAGAACTATGTTGTTTTGCCCTACTCTAAATGTGAACAGAATCGTTCTCTTTCGCTCAATTTTATACGTGTCTCTTGCTATTTTCTGTTCCTCAGCCCATTAGATCAGACATCTATTCTCACTCACAAAAAAGAAAAACATCTGTTCAGTGGTTGATTTTCTCATTGGCAATTTAATAAGTGCTGTAACTGCACCTTTCTAGAGATAAGAAAGGGAATGGTTGTTCTTTTCTTCTTACTTTTCTTTTGTATATTTTCTCTATTCATTGCTGAATTTTCAGTAGTCCATTATTAATACAATACTTATATTAGGTTTTGGTACCAGGCCAAGCTAAATTGTGTGCCCTTACTGTATTATTTATTTATTTTCCTATCTTTGGCTAATGATTTTATTAATGGTTAATTGTCTCAGAATCAGCTGTAGTGTTATGGTTTATGTACAACCTAGATCCAGTAGAACAAGTAAAATGAAAGCTCTAGACATTTGCCCATAGGTACAGTGAAATAAAACCAAAAACATTTAACCTCTTCTGTCATTCATCATCATCCACCAGCCTGCCTGGAAAATAACAAATAAGGCTGCTGCTTCTTGCATGGATTTTTTTTTTTTTTCCTAACTGCAGCTTCTTTCCTTCTGTTGCGTATAGCAAAACCAGATAAAAGTCCTGCTGCACCTGATCTGACTTATATGAGTCTAGGAGTTCTCAATGATCTTCAAAGGTACATTCAGAGCTCTGTAAAGCTTCTCTTCGCTTAGGTTAATGTGCTACATCTACATTGTCACTGTTATCCTGAGCTCCACCATCAACCGTGTTAGCTCTGCAGCTTCACATGAACATGAATTTGTGCACTAGGGAGACATTCCTTGTTCTTGTCAAGCACATTTATTACCTTCTGGCATAATGTTTCAGGAAATGTAGCCTGCAATGACAGGGACCATTAGGTCTCTACTTAAACTTTGATGACATAAAGGAATGAAAACCTCACCATATTAATCTTTTCACCATACTGATAAAGACTAGAGGACCAAAAAATAATAAAAGGGCTGAGTTGTTATCAACGAAGTCTAGACTTCACACTCAGGAATCTTGAATTTCTGCATTGTTTTAAGGAAATCTGAAGCAATCTACTCAACCTGGAATTACGTCATGTTTGGATCAGGTGATAGGATTCATCTTGGGACTGGCTGTTCTTCAGAAGACTGTGGGAATAATTTCAGCCAGCTGTCTGCACCAGCAGTTCTGCCTCTTGCGGGAAAAAATTTATTTCCCTTATTCTATTTCTCCTCAGGGAATCCTAAGAATTTCCCTGGATATTTATAACAGATGTTATGAATATTAACAACTCTTATATCAACAGAAAGAAAAAGAAGACTACAAATATACATGAGTATCTTACAGTACTGCAAAATAATCACTCAAGCATTGTCTTTCATAGAAAAACTTTAAGAAAATATCCTAGAATTCACTTTGCTGAAATTGTTATTTATGAAAAGAAATAAACAAAAAGTTCTAAGGTCTTATTTAGCAGTTCCTAAACATTTTAGATTTAATAAAAAAAAAAAACAAACCACAAACCAAAAACCTGAAGAACCCTAGAATTGTCTTCTAGTCTAGATGAACTTGAATGTTACTGTCTCTCTCAAAAAAGCCCAGTGAAAACATGCTACCTCACAAAATTGTAAAAGATAAAAATGGCCACACCACATAAGTGACTAACATCTAAGTTATGCTCCCTAATATATCATCTCTATATCATTGCATATCAGATTATGTGAGGAAATTTTACACAGTTATCTGACTAATGTCACATACATTACCTGTCACCCTTGACTAAAAACGAATATCAAGAAATTTTGTGACATCAAGGAGCTAGAGGAAACGTAAAACTAGGTAGAAAACCACTGATTTTGTGTGTTTTAGCTCATTTCATTGTATTTTTATTACCCATAATTCTCTATTCTTCCTGTGAGGAAAAGGAAAGATCTAAGCTGTGCAGTAAATCCTGCTGAAACAGAATTGTTTATGAGGGAGTACCTTTATCATTGAGCTATGTCTTACACCTTTTTGGTCTTATCTGTACTTCACAGGTCGTTCCATTAGGTCCTAGGTGAAACTCAACTCAACCCATTTGAGTTCAACAACTTGAATGTGAGATATCAAAAATGTAGCCCCTTTTTGCACTGATCCACATTCACAGGATACTTGTACCTATCTGCCATCTGTGTTAAGAAGGCTCTGCTCAAAATCACTCAAAAGAGACATCTTTTAAATGGGCAGAAATCTATTTCTACTCAAAACAGTCCCATCTGTACAGGCTTGTCCCCTCAGCTTCTCCGAAACATCCTTTCCAAGATGTCTGCCTGTTCAATACCTCATTTTCTTTCCACAGTCTTGTGAAAAATAAACCTTCTTTCTGGCAGAGTGCCTTCTCTATGTGACATTTCCAGTTGGGGGTCACCTGGTGATAACCTGACCACTTTTCTTCTTTCCTGAGACTAGTATACTTTAAGTTTGCTTCCCTCCAGTATTTAGGCTGTCATCTTTGGGAAGGGTAAAACATGTAAGCCTGGAGACAGAGAAGGCTTCTCTACCCTTCCCAGCTGATGGCACAGCCATTGTAACATTGATTCCTTTGAAGCTGTTTATCTGTCTTTGCCGCTTATTTATCTTTACTGCCTTTCTTCAGATGTTTGTTTGCCATTAGCTTCCACCTTTGACTCACATACTGACAGTCATACGCATTTGTAGTGAACAGATAAACTGATGGGGAACATGACATTTACAAAAATAGGATCCATAACTACTGCATTCTTCAAACTCTCCTACAAAATTGTTTCTGTAATTACAACTCAAGGTTCCTCTGCTCTTTCATTTCTTTTACATGGCAATGTATTCAATGATGTACTTCATTTTTGTGACTCTATTAGTTGGTCTTCTTTCTGCTGCGTTTATTTGTTGAATTCTTCAGTATTTTGCTCTGCACAGAGTTGGAAATATAATTTTGTTTCCTGCAAGTGTCTGAGGTTTCTGCAGTACTGTTTGTTATTCTACTGACTTCACTTGTTCTTTCAGACTTATATTTAAGACAGATGAGACATTCATTCTCAGTCAAGAAGCTTTTTAGAAGTATACTGAGTTGTATAGATAAATTAATTACTACAATTAAATGCTTGTATATATTTAGGAATGATTGTTGACTTTCCCCCCAAGCGCATTGTCTTTAATCAAAGACTGCACAGGTGAAAATAATCAATTACTCGCTGCCTACTTCTGCTAAAAATATCCTCATTTCTCAGATGGGTTAGCTGACTGACTGCAAGATAATTTACTGCACAGACAATAAGTAAGCAGAGAAGAGCCACAAACCCACACTGGAAGAGGATGTCTATCGTAATTTCAGATAATGCTTCCTCAAATATAAAAAGAGCTCATAAAGTAAGAGATTTGTAGAATTAAAGTTTGTTTACACTGCTAGATTGCTAACTGCTTTAATCTGTAACAAGCAGAGCTACGTCCCTGAATGTGACTACCATCACAACTCACAAGGCATGTCTTTCTCTAGCAGGCTTTTAAATACAATTAGAAAATCAGGCTATTTTAATAATAGCCCGAAAAGTAGATTATCTTAGGAGTTACTCTGTGCTGCTGTTGCTAGGTTGTCTGAAACTAGTGTGGGAATTTCTGCTCTAAACTGCAGTGTAGACACATCTTTAGTATGAAAAATATTATCTGCAAAGAATTTCAAGGAAAAAATCGTTTTCAATAATAATTTAACAGATAAATCACTCATTAAATGAAGAACATAGGTAATTAATGGTAGCTCTAATGATAATGATAGTGTCATTTTACATATGAGTATTTGCCTAAAACCAATCTTTTATTAAAAGGTCAGCAGTTTTATAAAGGAGTAAACTTTAAATTTTAATACCGGTATACTTAACAAAAGCAAAACCAACAAATCATGTATACAATAAAGGACATTTGCTTAAATAATATTACAATTGTAAATTCAATGATAAGATAAAATGTGCTAATGCGTCATCTATCTCTGGACTAAAGCTGCATCTGTACCTTCTGAGTGCAAAAAGAAGGAACTTCTAACTAAACTGACAACTACTGATACCTTTTTTTTTCCTCTTTTTTTTTTTTTTTTTTTTTTTAAGAATTACTTGGCAGTATAGTACAACCCTGTTATGTGACATTGCACTAGGGAGATGTAGTTAATGTATGTCACCTTTGCCTAGCAGATAAAAACGTATCTTAGGCTACATGACAAAAGACTATAGAGGAAAGCTGCTGAAGGGAGCTGATACGGTGTTATAGTACCCTTGAAAGGGGAGTCCTAGTAACATGCTGCAAAGACTGATGAGTGAATATTCACTTTGGTCCCAGGACTACTGTTTCTGAAGTGAACATTAGGAAAGAAGATAAATGGAGGGAGAGGACAAAAGTGAAAAGAAGGACAGGAAGAACTGGAACTATAGAGCAGGAAAAGTACACTTCTGCATGGCTCACTCCCCTTGGCAAGTCAGAGAAGGAGATGGCTCTAAGTAACCAGGCACATCTGCACTGCACAGGGAAGGAGTATGATTTTGGTTTCTGCAGGACAGCCTTGATTCAGAGCCCACACCTTGACAAGACACCTATCCTGCTTTCTGCCCACACTGCAGCTGTGCAGTGCCGACGAGGATATTTCTGCCTGGTGGGTCACTGCCTGCAGTTAGTTGCAAGATTGTCAGGGACACTCTCAACATACTTCCCCAGCTACATATACTAATACACTCTGTCTGCTCGTAGCGTAGGACACAGACTGATGTGTTCATCTGTTTACAAAGTATGTACTAACAGCTTGAGGCTTGTTAGATTTGAACTGAACAGTAGGAGGGGCAATTAGTGTGTTCAAATCTAGGTTTTGCTCCAACATGAGCTGTCTAATGTTCATGTTCCTTAATTCTGAACTGAACTGTTATATTCTAACAGTAGTGCAAGGAAATATCTTCCTTTTTTTTTCTTTCTTTTTTTTTTTTTTGTCAGTAAGACTAACTAGACTAACTTATTTCCACAGATTCATATTTGTTTTCTTACTCAGAAAACACTCTGCAGTGGTGGACTGCACCAGAGATATGAAGCTTGAACAAATGATCACTAAGTAAAATTATTACATAAACTTTACTGGTACAAATACAGAGAGTATCTGTTCATGATTCTACCAAGTTGTTTCAATGTTCCTGGTAATACAAGTATCAGAATTTTACTGAACCTTGTCACCCATAAGCCAAAAGTAATGCTTGATAGCATCAAGTCTCATCTGTGTTTTGAGTCAAAACCACTCAGATAACGCCTACTCCTAAGGAACTTAAAAAATCTTTTCTCACTCTTGATGTAAATCTAGTTAAAGCAGGTATGTAACGGTTGTATGTTAATTACTAGTTACAGCTTAACTATCTGCATTACTGTAGAGTTTCTGTGCTTACTAACTATAATAAAAAGCCATTCTAAATTGAAGAGATCCTCTAGGTACCCAAACATATCTTCTGGATATGTTGCAATTCCCAGGCAGACTGTACGTATTGGGTTGGTGTGGCAAGGTTTTGGTAGCGGGGGCCTACAGGGGTGGCTCTGTGAGAAGCTGCTAGAAACTTCCTCTATGTCTAACAGAGCCAGCGCCAAGACAGACCCACCACTGGCCAAGCCTGAGCCCATCAGTGACAGTAATAGCGCCTCTGGGATAACATATTTAAGAAGGGGGAAAAACCCTGCTGCACTACAACAGCCAGAGGAGAGGAGTGAGAATATGTGAGAGAAACAACAGTGCAGATGCCAAGGTGAGTGAAGAAGGAGGGGTAGGAGGTGGTCCAGGCACCAGAGCAGAGAACCCACTGCAGCCTGTGGTGAAACATGGTGAGGCAGGCTGTCCCCCTGCAGCCTATGGAGGTCCATGGTGCAGCAGATATCCATCCACCTGCAGCCCGTGGAGGACCCCACCCCAGAGCAGGTGGATGTGCCTGAAGGAGGCTGTGACCCTGTGGGAAGCCCATACTGGAGCAGGTTTGCTGGCACAACTTGTGACTCTGTGACCTTGTGGCTTGTGACCCATGCTGGAGCAGGTCATGAAGAAGTGTAGCCTGTGGGAAGATCCCACATTGGGGTTTGAAGAACTGTCTCCCATGGGAGGGACCCCACGCTAGAGAAAGGTAAGAGTGTGAGGAGTCCTTCCCCTGAGGAGGAAGGAGCAGCACAGACAATGTTCAATGAACTGACCGCAACCCTCATTCCTCATCTGCTTGCACCACTGGTGGGGAGGAGGTAGAGAAAGGGAGGGATGAGGGGTGAAGGTGTTTTTAAGATGTAGCTTTTATTTCTCATTACCCTACTCTGATTTGATTGGCAATAAATTGAATTGACTTCCACAAGCCTGTTTTGCCTGTGATGTTAAGTGCTGAGTGATCACCCTGTCCTTATCTTGACCATGAGCCTTTCATTGTATTTTTCTGCCCCTGTCCAGCTGAGGAGAGGGAGTGATAGAACAGCTTGGTGGGCACCCGGTACCCAGCGAAGGTCAACCCACCACACTGTAAAAAAGGAGGATTAGATGACATTCCTACATAGAGAGGTTTTCCCCTACAGTGGAGCCAGACTAATGCTGGAGTGAAGTCCTAAACTTGGAAGCTTAGCTGAGGTAATCTAGGCACCTGGAAACCAGTTTTTTACTTCTCTCTAGGAGTTAAAACACTTTCAAACTTTGTGATCTGGATGAACCTTGAATAATCAAAAGAAAGTTCTCAAGTTCTCTCTTTCTCTTCATTGACCACACCATTAATTACATCATCTGAGATCTATTTCATTTTTGAGGGCTGTCTTCAAATTCTAAGCCTACAGTTTAAAAGCCTGATTCTCACCTCTCTGTTGAGGATGGCATTCTGTCATCCTGTGGAGGGTTACTCAAATAGGCTGACTAAGAGTTTACTGTGATCAACTTTAATTCACAAAGTCTAGGTTTTCTGGCAGTGACACTGACAGTGTGTCTATTATATACTGAAGACTGGAAAGAGCCAATGGTGGGATAGGGTTGGTTGGCTGGGATATCTGGATTTAGCATTGATAGCCAATAATAATTACATAGGTTTGGAAATTGTTTAAGATTTTTGCTCCTCCTACTGTACAGCAGACTGCAAAAAGGTCCCATAGGCGTAGGGAATGCTAGATCTCACACTGGCATTGCAAACTGCAGGGATATTGGGCAATTGGCTTCATACAATAAAATGAGAATTTCTTCTCAGTAATAATGGCTTTGATTCTGCAAGGAGTCAAGCATGTAATAGTTTCCCTGATGCTTTGGGTACCACTGTCCACAAAGCAGTAGCTCTTTATAATACATAGTGTAGCTTGTCTTCAGCAACTTCTGGTAGATGATCTTGGGTAAAGTTCTTGCAGTGTCATTATAATGCAGAGCTTTTGTAGATGTTAAAGTAAATTGTGTTGAATAATAGATGATTTTCTATACTTTCTTCATGCTGGCAAAAGAAAAGGAGGTTTGGGTTGTTTTTCGTTGCCTTAGGGGATGTTGTTCAGTAGATTCAAGTAGCTATTTTTTTTTCTTCTGATTTAGGGAATAATAACCCCACACATGACAAGCAACAGAAAGGTTGCCTTTTATTTCCCTTTAAACATATTTCACCAGCTAGGGACGTGTACTTTCTTTTTTTTAAGTCAGTTATGCTTAAATTCATACATTTAGGCACCCACAGTTTATATTACCATCTTTATAAAGTTAAAACACAAACCCAACCTGCCTTAGATCCTCCACACCGCCTTAAAAAAGATACAGGGCCAGACCCCCAGCAGGTGGCAGCCAACTCTAAAATATGACGAAATTAGCCCACTTCGGTGTATGACTAAAAAAGATGTAGAGCACAGATGATGCAGAAAAAAGTAAGTAATGCTTTAAGAAGCAATTTCACATGCTTATTGTCCTACCTTTAGGTTCTGAATCTTATAACCTTTACAATTTCTCCATAAAAGAGATGGTAGCTACCCTTGGTTTTAGGTGACAAAATGAAACGTCTTTAACCTATGACAGTTTAATATTGTTGTATCATCAGACCTATCACCTCTAGTCTGAGGAAATAATAACTGGTATTTCCCCTGAAAAAATATTTGTTATAAGTTTAAAATAAGATTTTCTGAGTTATTATGATCATGTAGTTCAGATACAAACATAAAAGTTGCTTACTTTTCCAAAAAAGCACTAAAATAATCAACAAACTTTATTTTAAATACACATATCTCCAAAAGCAATCTGTATTTAGAATCAAATCTGTATGTAAGTAGTTTTGAAAAAAATGGTTTTTTGTTGTTGTTGTTTCATGTAAAGCATGAGCAAGTATCCTTATACAGATACAAAAAAATCACTAGTAACCGGTCCAATCTAAGCAAAGATGCTTTTGCAGCGCATCCTATAGTACAATGACTAATGTCTGTTTTGCTGTCAATTTATTTGTGTTACTATAAAAAAATTACTTTTCAGTAGCCCCCCCTGATTATTCAGGTCTGTAGCTAGCACTACAAGTTGCAAGCATTCTATTACATAAAAAGACAATCCATGTCAAAATGTATCCATTTGTTGAATCCATTATTAGCAGTTAGCAAAAAGTTCTTTTTTGGTGGCCAAGATATAGCCACTCTGTCATCAGAAGGCCTGAAATGTGCCCTCAAACATGGTGCTGATTGCCCAGTTAAGCCTACCAGATAAAGGGCTGTTGTCGTGGGCAAAGAGAAGAGATTCTGGGTGGTTGGGGAGAAGCATATTTGCCAGCCTACTCTGGAAAGACTGCTTCTGGGTCTGGTCAAAAAGTGGCTTTCAACATTCACTGCCTCCTGTCCTTGTCCATACTCCAACTTCAGCCTGCTAGGCAGGGCACTTGGAGATAGACTGAGTCAAAAGATAGCATATAATAAGAGCCAGTTATGCAAGAGCATGATTTGGTGTACTCGATGAGTGAAAAACCATATGTTTGAGCAGGTTCTGATTGCAAAATTCTAATTGATTTCTTTAGGAGACTCACTGTTTGCCCTCCAGCTAGCATCATGTTGGTATTTCAGGGTGTGAATGCCACTGCTTAGCTAGCAAGGCGCATTGTATTTAGTGCCTGTTATCAGACTCCCTGCAGTGCTCAACTCCAGAGTCTGAAGATTTCCCAGTTCATATCCTTACCCAAATCTTTGAGCTTTATTCCTGTCCTAGTCTTTAGCAGTATTATTACATAAACCAAAATTGAATCACTTCTTATTTTTCACAGGGGGGAATCTCGAGAGGGGAGCATGCCTATCTCAGGTTTGTGAGTAGAATTAAATCTAGATGTTAGATTTAATCTAATTAATTTAATTTAACCCAAAATTAAATCTCAAGGTATCTAAAGGAAGGAGGTGAAGGACTGTTATGGTTGTGGGTTTCCAGTTTGGCTAGTGTGAGTGACTACCAGCTTTGGGGCATTACAGCCTACGCACCCTGTAGAGAAGAAGAGCAACTCAGGCTGTCTGTGGGCAGCGCAGTTCTTATGGGAACTATTAGAACTTCTATTTTGAAAGAAAATTTGTTTTAGCTTTTTATCTTTTAGAATGTAATGATTTTACAAAGACTTAAAGATTTTTTGGTCACTGCAGTTTTGCTGAATCTTTGTGCTTGCACCAGTGACTTAGGTACCTTACATATTCTGCACCAGACCTTTTCTGTTTGCTTTGTAAGAACAGCTGAACTGAAAAATCTTTCCATACTTTCCTGCAGTTCTTAGGACGTACAAATCTGACTTTTTCAGTAGATGCTTTTGGAGATGGGAAGGTTACCTGATCTCAGGTAGAAATGTATGCTACAGCAATTACAATCTGCTTTGCTCAGTTTGCCCTGCTTTTGCTTACTCCTACTTAAAATGTCACAAGATCTTAAGGCAACACAGTGAGAGCAAAGGACAAGAAATCTGTGAACTCTCTCCTCTCCTGATAAGGCACCAGGCTTTCTTACATGATTGCTTAAAGATGACTTAAAAATTACTCAAATGACTTAAAAAATTTAAAATCTGAAAGAAAAAGTAAGGTTTGTATTAGCAATCAAAGATGATTTAATAATAAGCAATATTTTGGACATTAGCAAAAAATTCTGGGGTTTTTGGTTGTTTGGTTTTTTTTTTAGTGATAGTTGACAACACTACAGCATAAGACAATAGTCCCTGATCAGACTATTGCACCTAGGTAGTTGTGAAAATGAAAGAAGCTAGCTGCACCTTTAAAACAAGCATAATTTAAAAATTTTCTCATGTTCTTTAAATGATTTGAGATACTAACATTTCTCAGCATTACAGCTCACCTTTAAAACTGAGAAGTATCAAAATATTTTGGTGCTCTTCAACTAATTGAAATAATTCAAAGTCCCATGAGCTTTATTAATTAGTTTGTCTTTCCATACCTGTGAAGCTTCACAGCGTGCAGCTTTTCCGTGATATAGTTGAATCAGGTTTTTTTCCCTTTGAATAGCAAACCAGTTATTTTCCTATGATTTAGGGCACTCATACTCTCCAAGTCAGTTTCCTCCTTTGGAATCGCCATATGAAATTATATAAAAGGGACAGTTATTGATTTAAGTTTTCAAAATCTAGGAAGTATCTTGACATATAAAGCCTTACATTGCAATTAGATGTTGATTTTTCAAAGGTTATCTTGGGTTTGTTTTTGTTTCCTATAAGAAGAAAAATCCTCACTATTGCAGATACTACTTTTTGGTAACTATTGACTTTTAAAGCAGTGATCACTGTAAATACATTAACTGATTTTCCAAACTGCTGAGATTTTGCTCTGTTTGAGCACTGAGATCACAACCCCCAGGAATTCAGTTGAACTCCAGGTGTCTGGTGAGAAACAGATTCACAGCAACTGATATGGTTATATTTGAGTATTAATCACATGAGACATGACAAGTAAAGAGTGTGAGGCAAAAGTGTGCCTGGGAGATGGAGAGACATGACAAAAGTATTAGTATGACAGTGAGAACACCTAACTAAAATGTCAGAAATTCCAAGGAATTTAGTGAGGAAAGTCTATGATTGCTGAAACAACAGATTGAGTTATAAAGTAAATATTTAATTATTTGCTTTTAAAAAAATAATTACAGAAGCATAGTAGGTTTTCTTATGTACTAAAAAAACCTTAAAAGCTGCACTCATCTAAGAGAAGGGACAAATAAAGAATGCATTTTAGTGGAGTTTCATTGCCTGTATATTTTGATTAATTCAATATTGAATCATTCATGTGATTCAAGTTTTTCTTAAAGTTAATAGTTAGGCCACTACATCTGAAGTCAATCAGAGCATCCTTTGGAGCATATCTTATTTCCCCATTATGCCATTAACAACATAGGCAAGGAAAAACTTTATTATTTCATTAAAATATATTTCTCTTTCTGTGGGCAAAATACAACATCACACACTAAAACTAATAGGAAATTTTCCAATTCAATGTTACGTCACAGCATGCATTCAGATTTTTTTGAAAATACGTAGCTGCTATCAATGGACACATTCCTTTTAATACTGGTCATGGTATTGGTATTTGCAAAGAAACATACACCTGGCAAAAGCAATACAGAGGTTTGGCAAGAGGCCTGGCTACTTTTTCAGGTGTCAGTGCAAGCTTAGGCGGCTGTGAGGAGTTTCTCTGTAATTCAGACCTAGCATTTTCAGGGTATCAATATTATAAAATCCACCAAAAGAGAGCTATGCCCTGAGAAGCCTACCTGCAGAGTTGTCGTCTCTGGAGCTAAACGTGTTTGGCTGGTGCAACTTTTCATCTCTACAAGAACTAGCAAAGTTTTTCTAAGATACTACATTCACTTCAGAGTTTTTCCAATTTATTAAGGAATCATCCTGAATCATTTATAATTACTGAATTTAATCACAGACAAACTGATTCCTACCTGAGATCAGGTAACCCTCATCATCTCTGAATTTCTCTCTCTTTTTTAGTAAGGCCCAATATAGCTCTTCCACTTGCCAGTTGTGCTATGCTGATAATCACTAATTAGCCGGTATCTTTTATTAAGGACATATCTGTATCACTCAGCACAGTCTAGTACAGAGAATAATGAACTAGTGCTGATAAAGCTTTTATATGTCCAAAGTCCTGTCTGTGGGTTGTGCAATGAATCAAACACTACCCCAGATTTTAAAACCACAGTGACTGCATTAGCACAGGAGCATCTTTAACCCTCTCACCTGGCCTTACACAAAACTTTGGGATCTAGTAGTGAGGTGCTCAGTATAAGCTATGTGTGACTTGGTTTCATTTTGCAGTGTAGCCAGAGTTTTTAATTTGGCAAAGCTCCACATTTGTCAGTGACAAGTAAGCTGTTAATAACATTTATGTCTGTTTATTTAATTTCAAAAGTGCATTTTTGAAAATTAATTATTTCTGTTAAAATCTTTTAAAATGCATTTCCTTGCTTTTAAATGGAAAAGGACTTCAACTGCAGAATTCTTGGAAGCTGTTATTGTAATAAACATAACAGACATGCTAACTGCTATTTATCATTTATATGCATAAGCAGATTGCTATTTCTATTTTCTTTAACTAAAGTGTTACTTATCAAGGTAACATACAGATTTGGTTCATAACAAATCGTTTATTTCCCCAGACAAACCCTTGCACTTTTTTCCTTTAGAAAATTATGTTGCTTTTATTAATTTTAATCCTAGCTTTGCTATTTGGAGGAGTTGCTTGGTTTTACAAAACCATATTGGGGTGAAATCTGAAACAAGTCTGCTCATTCAAAAATTCCCAAAGGATATTATTTTCCTGTGCTTTTCTAGGTGTGTTTGTTCTATATTCCTGTGATTAGAGTCACCACAAGAAAATTTGGTCAAACACATCTGAAGCTTTCTGTTGATTCATTGAATCATAATGTACCTTAATTCTGCCCATCTCTACCATTCCTATTCATGACAAAAATGAGGAAGAGTAGAATGGAAACATACAGACAGTTTAATAATGTGCTGGAAAATCCTCCCCAAACTACCTAGATGCAGGCCCAGATACAAGTCTTGCAGTCTTAGCTTTTCAGTGAAATAGTCTTTTCTTCTAATACAGTATATCAGGGAGGACATCAGAGAACCTATTTAAACGAGAAGATGTTATTACTAGGAAGAAGTAATGCTGATAAAAAGTAAATAACCTGAAATTAAAATAGAAGGGAAACTCTGCAAGTTTTGAAACATTCAAAACCATATTAAAAAAAAAAATATCTTTTAAAACTGTTGTTTTCTGTAATCACATGTTCTGGTCTGAAAAAGTTGCAAGCAAAGGTGCTGTCATGGTACGTCTAATTTAACAAGAACGAAAAATGGTAGAGATATCGAGGTGTTTTGTTTCCGCTCAAGCTCTTTTCAGCAGTTGTCTCATCAAATAAAATACCTAAATTAATATTTTACAGTAGAAATGATAGAACAACAGGGAGGGATCTCTCAAGAATATCCAGTTCAAACTCATTCTTTGGTGCATGATAAAATGCACCTACACCATCCCCACTGGATATTTATCTCCTATACTTGTTAAAAACACCACTGAAGTGAATCTCACATCAGAGGAAGAGGACTATTGCAGTTGGAAAGCTTTCCTTAAAAATCCAAATAATTTTTAGTATATATTTTCCTTACTTTAAAATAAGCCTTTGCCACCTTGTAATTACCACTCAGGACCAAAGAGAACAATCATTTATGTCATTTTATGATATTGGAAATCATCACAATCATTTTACATATTGGAAGTCTTGAAACTCCATGTCTTTTCTTATGATTCTCTTTTCTATTAAAACTAGATTCAATTGAGAGAATTGCTCTTCTTCGTACTGAATCTGATCTTGGCCATTTTTACACAATTTGTTCATTCTGTCAAGATCACTTTGGTTTCTTATTCTGTCCTCCAAAGAGCTTGCAAATATTCCTAACTTGGTATCATCATTAAATTTTATAAGTGTACTCTCCATTCTGTGATCCAGGCTGTTAACACTAATCTTATGAACATGTCATGTGGAACAGTGTCAAAAGCCTTATTTATGTCAAGGTATAACATAACCTTAGCGTACCTTTTATCCTCTAGGTCAGTTGCCTGGTCAAAGAAAGAAATTAGAATAGTTTGACAGCGTTTGTTCTTGATAGATCCACACTATTTTTTTTAACGTTGTCTCACTATCTGCTAGATACTTACAGATGGGTTGTTTTATGATCTCGTGTGCTGTTCTTCCAAAAATGAAGCTGGACTGGCTGGAACAGATTTGTCCAGAACATCCTCCTCTCACCCTTGCTGTTCTTTAGAGAGAGCTGCTGTATTTAGCTGTCCCCTTCCCCTTCTTGCTATACTGCTAATGGTAAATGTCTTAAGCACGGCACAGCTAAACATTTGTAACTAGATTCCCTGGTAATATCAGATGGATCCATCAAGCCTTCTGAAGTTAAGCACTCTTAATTCATCTGAATATTCTCCAACCTCCAGTTTAAATTTTTGATCCACACTTTTTTTTTTAAACATTCTTTTGAAAATCTATCATTTTAATGATTAATAATTTTTCTGAAAAGAGGATAAGACATTGACTATTTCACTCTTCTCTGTTCATAACTCCATCATTTACACTGCTGTGTGCTGCGTACAGGATTGATGCAGTTCATTCCTTTCTCTTCCAATATAGTAATGTACATTTGTTTGTGGAAACACAGGTAACATTTTCTGTTTCTTTTTATGTTAGTTAATAGTAAGTCATCTTGCAACTTCACCTTTCTGACTTTTCTCTCTGTATTTCTTGTGCTGTTCCTGTTGTTGTGTTCCCTACTTGGAGGTCATTAAAGGTCTTATAATGTAGATGTCTATAACGTCTATTTCTAAACTTTTCCTGCTTAACATGCATTTTGGCATTTGATACCAATTTAAATGGAGACATGTAATGTCTCCTTTAGAAGCCATCACATTCCTGAGTCTGTTGAACTGGTTTTTGTAGTCTGTTGTTCTCATAATGCTTTTCTTTCCATAAAACTTATTTCTTAATAATTCACATAGACTAACTTAAAATTGTCCTCTTCCTCTTTCATATTCATTAAAAGAAAATGTCGGATTCCTTTCCAATGTGCCAGGAATATTTCAAGCAGTTTTGGACTGCTTTGTTCTATCACCCTGTATTTGTTCAGAACAAATAACTATTATTACTATGTGAAACTCTCTGGAAGTTTTAGTTGCTTTCAGATAGCCTCACCTACATTCTCTTTATAACAGGAGGCCTACAGTAAATCCTTATTATGTTATCTTTTTCTGTTTGATACTTTCATAGACACAATGGAATTTTCTTCCACTTATTCCTTTCCCTAAATTCCAGTCCAGATTTTAACTGTACAATGTGATGGATTTATGTTAAAACAAATTATTGAATTGGAATGTAGATTCCACTAATGCAGCCACATTTCTCGTAGGAAAAATGTTTATAAAGGATTATGCCTTGTTTATTCTAGGCTTTGTGAAGAGGCTAGATACAGCAAAATGATATGGGAAGGAGTTAGTCAGACATGACAAAGCAGGGAAGAGTCAAAAGAAAATGCCAATCTCCACAAGGCAGGGGAAGGAAGGCAAAAAACATTCCAGATAAGAGGCTTAACATCAGAGATCTGGGATTTCTTAAACCATGTGATTATCAATATGTAAATCAAGCTACAAATATTACGGTATTTTGATTTACTACATTTTGGTTATAATGACAGACATCATAACTACCTTACAAATTTCTCAGTCTGTTTGGAACGCCAAAATTGCTTGCACCAAATAATTTTGCCTTTATTTTATTATCAGTTTTAAGAAAAGTAAGAAATTTGGAAGTGGAAACAAAAAAACCACAGAAAAGAACAACAACAACAAAATCTATTTCGGGCAATACTACCCCAGTCTTCAAATTTAGTTCATAAAACATGTGCATGTGTTTACCTTGCAATTTCCAGTAGGGATTTTTAAAGTGGTCCCATGGTACTATACCTAATAAAAACCATGGTTTTACATTAGAAAACAGCATGATACTTCTGTGATTTATTTCTGCACTAGAGCAGGGGGATTATTTACCTTTTCTGAGTGACCTTTATCTATCTGCCAGGTTACAGCTGTGTGGTCGTAATAATCCCCATAAGAGTCTTCCTCTCTGAAACTTGTTAGCCCTGCTGGAGTACAGACTTAATAGCACCTTCAGAGAATAGCTACCAAAAATTTCTCCTACACACCTTGTTAGAGTGGAGTATGAATCTGAGATGCAGCTGGGTAGTCCATACCTTCTCATTTGTGGAGTCATAGATGGACAATTTATACTTTTTTACCCCCTATTTCTACATCTGCTGGCTGACAACTAAGAGGTATATGGCAAGGCCTCCATGGGCTCCTGCTCACCCCGTTCGTTTTTACATTGCCTTATCCCCATGTTCTTCTCACTTTTCATATGGTCTCTTTGGTGGCTGCTTCACTAACAAAGTTTAGCCACACTGCGTCATGAACAGAGTTGCAATTTTCTGAAAAAGCAGTCCCAGAAAAGAACTCCAGCGTGGCAGTAAAGAACATAAGGTGTCCTTTTCTCATAGTAGTCTCCACAGCCTAGGGTTAAATATCACAGCTCTGTCATACAATATCTAAAGAGGTTTAAGGCATTAGAATGGTCTTAATACTTATCAAATAACTGATTAAAGCAATTCAAAGAAACAATAAAGTTTTAGCACCTTACAGCTCTGCTTTTGTGAAGACTACAGCTTGGATTTTGTCCGGAGGCTTCCAAGCTCAGTTATCGAAACACCAAAAAAAGCAGTCATTCATCTCTTTTCAGATATTATGCTCAAACACTAATCTTCACTTTATTTAAAGAACTAAAATATTAATTGAAATTTATAGATGGTCTATATTTGAAGCTATTGAAAAGCTTTTGTACACTATTGTAATAGGAGCATTATTATATCTTTATGATATGTGGAAATCACTCATAACTGCTATGAATTTTTTAGGGCCCTTCAAGCAGAAGACTTTCTTCAATTCCTTTTTCTACAATACTTTCACTCTTCTGCAGGCCAAGACAAAATGGAGAACAACATACTGTTGTTGAGTGAATGTGTCTACATCTATACTAGCATATAATTTAGCACAACTGGAGGAGATCACTAGCCTTGCAGCCAATCTGTGTGCTGTTTGGGGACTTGACTTGGGATTAACTTTAGTTGGGTCCTCTGAGCCAAATGCCATCCCCATACACGTGGTGTGAAGCTGATCAGTGACTAGTTCAACACTTCATGCAGTCACTTGGGGATCATACTTGGTACATGCCTGTTGTAGAGCTAAGATCTAATTTCCTCAGAAAGGAGCCTAACTAGTGGGTACCAAAACCATTTGGTCAATACAGCCAGTGAAGAGTAACTGAGGATGCCAAACCTGGACTATTTTTCCAAACTGAAATGATAAGGTAGATGCAGATAATATTGACTGGAATAAGAATACAAAAATAACCCATTGTTAGATTTTACTAGCATTTGAGAACACATACCAGATTTGATAGTTCTAACAATACTGGATATTTAAAATCCATGCAAAAGAAGGCTCCAAAAAAAGATAGCATCAAAATATACTGATGAGGAATGCTACTGCCTCACACAAACCAGAATCCCTGTATGAGGACTGAAAATATTGTCATAAGCTTTTGAATGCCTCAGAGGCATGGGAAAAGGAATAGACAGGATCATATTGATCTGACATCACATTATTAAGTGCCTGCAACAAGCACTGTATGCTTTATATTTTATGTTATTGGTTATTTCATACCAGAGCCTTAACTATATAAAACTTTATCAGGGTTTTTCTGATGGTGAAATCAGGTAGCGATATTTATTTGTTTGAATTATTAAATTAGAACAGATGTACAAAGCTAGATTCTAAGAAAAAGTGAGGGAAATGCAAAGGACTCTGATCTTAATACTCGTAGGCAGCCTTGAGTCTAGCAGTGGATTGTAAAGAACATTAGGCAGCCAGCTTTTGACAGGCTGTCTTAATATACTGGCCTAGTCTTACCAGACATGGGAGCATTTCAGTAAACCACATGATTAATGCTAGGGGAAAATTGTCTTCTCAATCACTGTTACGTAGTCACTGCATTTTGTAGAATTATAGGACATTCAAGGGACAGGTTTCTATCTAATCTGTAGCTGATAAAGACAAAATTCCCTAGGCTTCTGTGGATACTCTACTCATCTAAGCTGGCAAAGCCAACCAGCTATGCTTGTGAATGCACTGTCAAAATCTCTGACAGACTTTCATTTTATTGGAAGTTTAGTTATGTGCCTTTGAGGAGGAATCTGTAATAGATAGTCTAACTGTAGCCATTACAGGGAGCTGATTTATGACACATTTAGAGTATATGAATGCATCAAAATGAATACAATATTTAAGAGCAGCATAAACAACCTTCTTCTTTACAGCTCTTTGTAAGATTATTAACTATGTCTGGTCAAAAGTGTTAATGTTATTGTTAGAATATTACAATTAATGGAAAAGTTGCTGAGATTTCTTTATCTCAAAAAAAAAAAAAAGAGATGGTTTCATAAAACACAAAAAAATTGTCTAAAGTGAAGGAACTCGAGAGAGCAAGAGGGTCCTTAAAGGCACAGCAGATGGGAGTTTTCAAATAAAAGGACATATACAACAGAAGCTGAGCCACACCAAATCATATGTCATACTCATGAAATATGAAAGACTGATACTCAGCAGCAGCCATGTCTGCCTTAAAATTTCTAAAAGTCTTAGCAAAAGAGGATGGCGAATTTAATATGTTTGCTTTTACTGATCCCCTGCCTACCATGGGAAATTCAAGCAATTAAAAGAAGAGATTAAGGGTATTGTTGTCTAAGTGTGTCTAAAACACATTTTAGTAAATAGATAGGAATTGTTGATTTCTGTATACAACAAGGAATTAAAAAACATTGGAAATTAAACTGTCAAATTCTGTATACAGTAGCTATTATCCAAAATGCAGACCACAGACTAGTCAAGTTAATGGTGGGATCTCGCAAATACCGTATTAGTGATAAAAAGTTATCACAGATAGTGATAACTCACAGCTCAAGGTTTTTTTTCAATTTTATTTGTAGAATTTAAAAAATTAATGGAGTTATTGTTACTGAGATCCATTCAGAACTGTATTCTATTCCCTAGGTATTAATTCCTTATTGAACTCCAACATATTGAATGCAAGCAAATGAAAAAAAATGAAGTCCATTATCCCACTTTTGATATTTATTTTTTATATCTGTATATATATATCCTTAATATTTTATTTTAAAATAGTATTTATAGTGTATATGATATGCATATGTATACTATATAAATAGAGAAATAGTTATGCTAATTTTTCTTTAGATATAAATATTTAATACATATAGTGTATATCTGGGAGGGGGTGTGTGGGTGTATACAGTATACACATACCATATATACTCCTGGCAATAGAAATGAGAAGGAAACAATATTTGTAGGGCTGGACTGGGAAGCTTTGTTACTCTCTGTTGCATCTACTTAAAAACAATTTGAAAATTTGTGGATTTAAAATAAAGAAAACAAAAATAGAGTGAAAAATTTAAAGAAAAAGGAAAAGATGGCTAAAACAAGGTTTTAAGAATTGAAAACAAAGTGTAATACAGAGGAAATATGAAAACATTTACACAAAATATTAAAGCTTTTCAAAAAAATATAATTCAAAAGAAACAAACTGATCAATAAGCAGATTGAAAGAAAAGGGATTGATACTTTTTGATTCCATCATGATGAGATTAATGAAGCACTTGTTTGTGGTATTGAAAGGAGTAAGTTTACATTTATAAAAGATTAATGTAGCAAATGTTAAGAGACTGAACTGGATGAAGGAACTTTGAAAATGAGAACCCTGCAAATGAGGCGAGAGGGAAAAAGCAAGCAACGAAGGAGATGGAGAACTTTTGGGAACCTTTGCCTGTGTGACAGGGTAAAACTGTAGTGGTGCAGAAATAGGGAGCGAGGGCCAAAAATAGGAGGCAAAAATGCTTTGGAAACAGCTAAATTTTGATATTCTGTTCAGAAACCAAAGTATGTGGGAAATAATTTGACTTGATGTTAATGTTCAACAGCAGATGAGTATATAGGTATGTATAAAAATATATTTCATACGGTAAAATTTTTATATAAACATACACTGATCTAAATTTATATGACAATATATACAAATATAAAAGATATTAATGTACAAATATGTTAATTTGCAATTAACATATAAATTAATATGTATAAAAGTATACCACTCATAAATATATAAACATATATTTATATAATTATAGTGAATTAGGATTTACCGTACCTTTAACAGCTGTTTCCGCAAGCCTTTTTCAACGTCAGAAAAAGGAACCTTAGGAAGATTACGATGTTTTTCCAATTTCTGTTTGTAGAGTGTTTACAGTACATCTACTCTTGGTGCTAAATTATTCATTAAAGGTTCATGAAAAGTTTTCTGGCTGTAGAGTAATTTAATACCTTTTAACTGTTTACCAACAGAAACCTGGCAGTGCGCACCCAGCTGGATATTACTGTCTCTGAGGGGGTTTCATGTTCATAACATCGTTTATGGAGCACAGCTCTCTCCAAATGTACACACCCAGGAGCACCCAAGCTTTTAGAATCTCTTTCCCGTTCAAGAGTAATAGCCACAGATGCCTCCAGGTGCTGCAGCAGCAGATTTGTTCATTACAACCACCAGCTGGAAACAGGAGTTTTTGTCTGGAGTTGAGCGAAGAAGGATACTTTGCCATTTGTCCTCCTTCTGCCTGGACTGAAATCTGAACCACTCAGGTTTGTGGGATGAGGGCAAAGGAAATTCCAAACAGCCAATAGCTACTTCTCTAAATGTGTGTGAGATCCTCAAGCTGAGATCAGAATCCAGCTCGCTGAACTTGCCTGGCAGCCAGCGCTCACTTTTCCCACACGGAGAGTTCACTGGGAGCACAGCTGAGGTAGGGTCAATCCAGGTACTGAAGGGACAAGAAAGGGAGGCAAAACAGGAGGTAAAAAACATGTGTGATGAAGAATAGGAAACCCTTAGGACATCTGATGTGGATAGGAAAATATACTAGAAAGCAAAATAATGAGGTACAAGTTGCTATGGTGAACAGAAAAACCACATTCCTTAAAGTATATAAAAGTAACTACAATAACAATAGAAAATCCCATATAATTTAATTTACTAATGCTGCATCAAAACCTGATTCGCAATTAGTATGTGAAACTGATTGAGATATTTTTTCTAGTTCTCTGGAGCTCATTTAGTATTATGCACATTAAATGAATATGAATGGGTGACTGGAGGGCAAAACTCACCTTTGCTGAATCTGTTATCTACAAGTTGAAAAGGTAATCTAGAAGTTTGTCTCTACCTTGAAAATCACATAATTGCAGAACCTCTCAAAAGAATTTTCCCAAGAATAGTCTAATATTTTTAAACCTCCCTGTACCATCTCCAGTTTTAGTGAGAAGTTTTTTACATTTCTGTCTTAAAAAAAGGTTTTAAAAGTTTCAGTCTTCAGGCATCCATGTTCAGATTTGTAAATTTAAATTGGGATAGTGTAGGAGGAAAGCTTAATGTGGCCCAGATGTTATATGTTCATCTCACTTAAAATCTTGCTGTTCCCTTCAAATCAATAGAAACAACAACTAACTCATTTATATATGTTGTGCAACCCAGCAGGGCAGGCACAGGGAGGTTAAGAGACATGATGAAGTTAACAAAGCAAGTAGCGGCAGAAAAACACATCAGAATAAGGACACAGTCCTACATGTAACCCAGGATCATGTCACCAACAGTAACTAGTTGTAAATGCCTAAAAATGAATAAAAGTAGGACTAGCATATAAACAACATCCTTCCCTTTTATACTATAACTGTTTAATTTCTCAGAAGTCATTGCAAGAGACCATCTCAAAAGCTTATGTTTTTAAGATAGTTTTTACTCTTTAGCCTGGCATGGATGGTAAGGCCGTAACTTTTGTAGTTCTCCAGGTGTTCCTTGAAACTCTTGTAATTGTGCCTTTCACACCATCTCTCAATTTTTAGTTACCAAAAAGACTTTCAGATGAGATGTTACAAACCCCTTATAGTAACTTTACTATTTTATCCCTCAGTTCATTTACTAGATGAATTCCATATGTTCCTGGTGATTTCTAACTGTTCATTGTGTCAATAAATTCCATAATCTGTTCTACAGTCACTTCAATTTCAGATAAATCCTTCAACCAGTCCCTCATAAAAAATAGGTTTCAGCATTGGAATTTTCCTGGTTTTTGCTACTATAAGCAAATTACACATGTAGAGGCTAAGAGAAATTTAAAAAGTCACATAAAATGTTATTAGATAATTTGGTTTCATTCATTTGAGAAGGTCACTATATAGTTATCACATGAAAATGCAGATCGAATAATGCCATGCTCACCTCAATGTGAAGTAAAATTCATCAGTTTAAGCCAAGTGGTCCCTGGCTCCTGAGGACAATGTAATTGAAACACTTTCAAGGGAAAATATTATTGTGCATTTTTTTCTGTATTTGGTCATCACCTTGACATAAATCTTAAATATCTGGGATTTTCTTTCATGAAAAAAAAACAAAACAAAACCGAGTGTACTCTTATTATTCTGGAATGTAAAAGTATTTTTTGAGAATTTCCATCAGGAAGTAAATTTCAACTCTTTAGCCAAGTATTTCACCACCATAATTTATTTTCTACTTTTTTCAATCTTATTTCAACTTTATATGCATGTTTTACAACAACAGGCAGTTGTCTTTATCTTGCTCTATGTCTCTACTTCAGTGAACAAGCTGGACATAATACTGGGGCTTGTAACACAGTGCTTGTCCTTTCTCTCCATCTCAAAATGTTTTCTTTCAGAAGTGCCATTTGTCTTTGGTTGAACTCCTTTGGATGACACCTTACTGTTGACCCTGTGGATTCACCTTTGATGTTGTGATGTATTTCAAACACTCTCAGAACCTAGGTATTATAAATTTACTCTTGTCAGCCCTATTTTCAATTCCTTTATAAAGGAAAAAACCTGGCATGTTTCTTAGGACATGGCATTTCTTTCAAAGTCATACAAATATCTTTTACCTCTGCTTTGTCCATACTGTCTGATGTTTGATTCGGTCTCATTCCTCCCTTTCCACTTTTCCAGCTGGAAAGACAATAGGTCCCTCTTTGATGAGGTCAGGCTATGGTCATCCCTTTCTTCATGACTTGTTTCTCTTGATGAAAATCTTGGAACCTAAAGGTTTCTGGTCAGGGAAATTTCCCATTTTCTGCCAATCCTTGTGCTCACAGCCCTCCCCTGCCCCTGAACAGTGACAGCTGGTAGTGTCTCTGGGGCTTCCTTCTCATACCTGAACGAGATCCCACCTCAGCTACCACTTCTGCTCCTAGGCTGTGAGGTTGATTTCCACACATGGGAGAACTGTGAGGTGGTAATTCAAGTAGGAGCAGGAAAAGACTGTGGGATGTGCTGGGATAGAGGTTTGTATTAATGACTTGGAAATTAAATGAAAATATGAGCACTTGTTGGAGTACCATGAGACTTAGTATATTAACTTTTATATTTTTTCCCTACCAGAATTCTTTTCCTCATATTGTAGCAATTTTGTAATTAATTTTTAATTGTTATCAATTATTTATTTCTATCCATTTTTAACCTGAATTAAAACCTAGAATGTAATTATCTTTTCTATGGAAGACAGGAGAACCTATGCAAACCTCCTGGGAGAAAATTTACAATCCATATTCAATCTATGTACTTCTTAACATACTGTACTTTTTCCCTCTGTTTAATGATACATATATTTATACAGCCTGATTCTCTGATTTAACTTCACATTGATTGCCCTCTGTCATTTGAAAAGGGGGGAATCTTCTGCTTCGTATTTTAATTGCTCTGTTATTACTTACCTTTCTATCTGCAATCAGTCACGTGAAAGGACTAGACAGAAATGAAAGCTGAAAATTAGCAGTATTTTAGGAATGGTTTTACCTGCCCAAACCAAAGATTCCACATTCAATAAAGGGGAATACATTGACCCAAAGACCTATCACAGAACCACAGAATGGTAAGGGTTGGAAGGGGCCTCTGGAGATCATCTTGTCCAACCCCCCTGCTTGAGCAGGCACACCTAGAGCAGGGGGCACAGGACCATGTCTAGGCGGGTTTTGAATGTCTCCAGGGAAGGAGACTCCACAGCCTCCCTGGGAAGCCTGTTCCACTGCTCTGGCACCCTCACAGGGAAGAAGATTTTTTCTCATATTGAGATGGAACTTCCTGTGTTCCAGCTTGTACCCATTGCCCCTTGGCCTGTCCCTGGGCACTATTGAAAAGAGTCTAGTCCCATCCTCCTGACACCCACCCTTTAGATATTTATAGGTAGTGATAAGATCCCCCCTCAGTCTTCTCTTCTTCAGGCTGAACATTCCCAAGTCTCTCAGCCTTTCCTCATAAGGGAGATATTCCAATCCCCTGATCATCCTGGTAGCTCTCTGCTGGACTTGCTCAAGGAGTTCCCTGTCCTTCTTAAACTAGGTAGCCCAAAACTGGACACAGTACTCCAGATGTGGTCTCACTAGGGCAGAGTAGAGGGTGAGGATGACCTCTCTCAACCTGCTGGCCACACTCCTTTTAATGCAACCCAGGATACTGTTGGTCTTGGCCACAAGGGCACATTGTCGGCTCATGGTCAGCTTGTTGTCCACCAGCACTCCCAGGTCCTTCTCAACAGATCCACTTTCCAGTAGTTCTGCCCCCAGCCTGTACTGGTGCCTGGGGTTGTTCCTCTCCAGATGCAGGGCCTTGGCGCTTGCTCTTGTGAATTTCATCTGGCTCCCCTCAGCCCAGCTTTCCAGCCTGTCCAGGTCTTGTTGGATGGCAGCACAGCCTTCTGGTGTATCAGCCACTCCTCCCAGCTCAGTATCACCAGTGACCTTGCTGAGGTTACACTCTATCCCTTTGCCCAGGTCATTGATGAATACGTTGAACAGGACTGGACCCAGCACAGACCCCTGGGGAACACCACTAGTCACAGGCCTCCATCCAGACTCTGCCCCATTGATCACGACCCTCTGAGTTCTGTTGTTGAGCCAGTTCTCTATCCACCTCACTGTCCACTCATCCAGCCCACTCTTCCTTAGCTTGCCTATGTGGATGCTATGGGAGACTGTCGAATGCCTTACTGAAGTCAAGATAGACAACATCCACTGCTCTCCCTTCGTCGACCCAGCCAGTCACGCCATCATAGAAGGCTATCAGGTTGGTCAAGCATGATCTCCCCTTGGTGAATCTATGCTGACTACTTCTGATAACCTTCTTGTCCTCTACATGCCTGGAGATGATCTCTAGGATGAGCTGCTCCATCACCTTTCCAGGGATGGAGGTGAGGCTGACTGGTCTATAGCTTCCCAGATCCTCCTTCTTGCCCTTTTTGAAGATTGGAGTGACATTTGCTGTCCTCCAGTCCTCAGGCACCTCTCCTGTCCTCCAAAGCCTTTCAAGGATGATGGAGAGTGGCTCAGAAAGAACATCCGCCAGCTCCCTCAGCACTTGTGGGTACCTGCCTTCAGGGCCCGTGGATTTGCAAGGATCCAGTTTGCATAGGTGATCTCTGACCCAGTCTTTCTCAACCAATGGTAAGTCTTCCTTTGTCCCAATTTGACCTCTTTCCTCTGGGGTCTGGGATGCCTGAGGGCCGGCCTTAGCAGTAAAGACCAAGGCAAAGAAGGCATTCAGCAGCTCCACCTTCTCTTCATCCTGTGTCACCAGGGCCCCTTCCTCATTCAGCAGTGGGCCACTGTATCCCCAGTCTTCCTTTTACTGCTGATGTATTTAAAGAACCCCTTCTTGGTATCTTTGATATGCATTGCCAGATTTAATTCCAAGTGGGCCTTGGCCTTCCTCGTCTCTACTGTACTATCCTAGTACAGTAGAGAAAGGTGTATGTCATTTAGAATTTAGAAAAAAATGAAGGAAACAGTTTAATAGGCAGCAAGACATAGAATTTAGGAATTATGAAGTACAGAGAATTGTCTCTCAAATAAGGGCCATGGCTCAAAGACAAAGGTTTGAAGGGAGGAGTGCGTTTAACTTCTGAAGAGAGGACTGAAAGAAGATCTAGTTACAGCGTACCACTTCAGAGGAAGAAAGAACAGCCTAAATTAAGTACTGTCTGGCTGCTGTTTCTAAGGAACAACAAGAACAAATTGCTAAAATCTGAAGCTGGAGAAATTTAGGGACTGTTTTTCAGGAAAAAGTAGGAACGCTTCTACTGCTAGAACGAGCTTCCAATAAATTTGTTTTTTTTCTTCTCTTCAGCTTGGCTGCCCTTCTGAAAGATTATTTCAGGCAAGTACAAAGAAATTCTTGGGCTCTAAAATATCTTCTGAAATTTAAACAGTCTAAGATACACAAATCCAGACTGGTTCATCTAATGAACACTTCCAGCCTTAATCTCTCTGCACCTGTGATTGTAATATTGGAAATAGAATGTGGCAGGAGAGAGGGAAAATGTAAAACAGCCTGCCTTCCTACTTAGCTGGCCTTGAAGCTTAAACACGGAGAAAATCCTGCTGGATCCCTTTAGGCCTTGGACTTGTGTAAAAATGTAGTCAGGGTGTGGTGATGGGCACATCATGGGAAAAAAAATTATTTGGCACAGGGGAGGTTATGGAAAGTGTTACCCACACTTCTCTTCTCAGTTACATAGCACCTGATCTGCTTCCCACCTCCTGGCACTCGTTTCCCACTTTTGGGGCTGACATTCTGCTTTCTAGTTGTCGTGGTTCAGCCTCAGCTGGCAACTGAACACCACGCAGCCGCTCGCTCACCCCCCCCCCCCACCCCTGTGGGATGGGGAAGAGAATCGGACGAGCAAAAGAACTTGTGGGTTGAGATAAGCACAGTTTAATAACTACAATAGAATGATGATGATAAATGATTATGATAATAATGACAGTAAGGTTAATATAATAAAAGGGAAAAGGGAGGAAAGGGAAAACAGGGAACAAAAACGCAGAAACACGAACGATACAACCGCTCACCACCCGCCGACCGACGCTGCCCGTCCCCGAGCCGCGATTGCTCCCCCCCTCCCCCGGCCAGCCCCTCCCAGGTAGCATACTGGGCATGACGTTACATGATATGGAATATCCCTTTGGTCAGTTTGAATCCACTCTCTTAGCTGTGCCCCCTCCCCTCCCGGCTTCTTGTGCACCCAGCAGAGCATGGGAAGCTAGACGTGTCCTTGACTAGTATCAGCGCTGCCCAGCAACAGCCTAAACATCTGTGTGTTAGTTATCTCAACAGGTTTTTTCCATGCTAATTTCAAAGCACAGCACTATACCAGCTAGAGTGAAGAATATTAACTCTATCGCAGCTGAAACCATGACAGTATCCACCCCTTATTCCATATCATTGACATCATGCTCAGGTCCCATACTATTCAGTACAACTTCAATAATCCTTATCCATCTTCTTATCCTTTAACAATATATATATATACAGATTTTTCATTTATCATTCCACTAGTTTATGGAACACCCCTGTAGAATGCCTGTGAAATGTCCATTGAGTTCATTTAGTCCATGACTTTGGATTTCATCTCTTGTAAGGGTCCTTCGGTGCGGCGGTGTGCGTGGGGTCAGGTTGTTGCATGTCAGTCCTTGTTCCATCACCGCTGCACTGGTAGTTTGTGTTCTCTCACTGCTGCACTTTGCTCGGTTCCATTGAAAGTTCATTTGCTATTATCATTAATTGGGAGATTCCCACCATGATAACATTCCACTGATGCAACCATAGTAGTGATGACATACAACATCATATTACAATTAACAGCATATTATTCAGTTCATTGGCTGTTTTCACCCAGAATTAAATCCCCCTGGGGTACACACCGAACTCCTCCATCCTCCCGCATCACCCACCAAGTGCACCCAGGTCCTCGAGCAAACGCAATCCCACGAGTGGGTTTGCCTCTGCTGGAAGCAGGAATAACCCAGACTGTCTTGCCCAGCATATTTTTTATGTGCACTACAGGGACTCTATCCCCTTCCACAGTACGTAAGGATTCTGATTGGGCCGGGCCAGCTCGCCTGGCAGATCCCCTTGTGTTGACTAACCAGGTGGCTTTTGCTAAATGTGTATCCCAGTGTTTAAATGTTCCACCCCCCATTGCTCTCAGTGTCATCTTTAATAGTCCATTGTATCTTTCGATTTTCCCAGAGGCTGGTGCGTGATAGGGGATGTGATACACCCATTCAATGCCGTGCTCTTTGGCCCAGGTGTCTATAAGGTTGTTTCGGAAATGAGTCCCATTATCTGACTCAATTCTCTCTGGGGTGCCATGTCGCCACAGGACTTGTTTTTCGAGACCCAGGATAGTGTTCCGGGCAGTGGCGTGGGGGACAGGATATGTTTCCAGCCAGCCGGTGGTTGCTTCTACCATGGTGAGAACATGGCGCTTGCCTTGGCGGGTCTGTGGGAGTGTGATATAGTCAATTTGCCAGGCCTCCCCATATTTATATTTCAGCCATCGTCCCCCATACCACAGAGGCTTTACCCGCTTCGCTTGCTTGATTGCAGCACATGTTTCACATTCGTGGATAACCTGCGCAATAACGTCCATGGTCAAGTCCACCCCTCGATCACGAGCCCACCTGTATGTTGCATCTCTCCCTTGATGGCCTGAGGTGTCATGGGCCCACCGAGCTAGAAATAGTTCACCCTTATGCTGCCAGTCCAGATCCACCTCAGCCACTTCAATCTTGGCAGCCTGATCCACCTGCTGGTTGTTTCGATGTTCTTCAGTGGCCCGACTCTTGGGGACGTGAGCATCCACATGACGTACCTTTACAACCAGGTTCTCTACCCGGGCAGCAATATCTTGCCACAGTGCGGCAGCCCAGATGGGTTTGCCTCTGCGCTGCCAGTTGCTTTGCTTCCACTGCTGTAGCCAGCCCCACAGGGCATTTGCCACCATCCAGGAATCAGTATAGAGATAGAGCACTGGCCACTTTTCCCGTTCAGCGATGTCTAAGGCCAGCTGGATGGCCTTTACTTCTGCAAACTGGCTCGATTCACCTTCTCCTTCAGCAGTTTCTGCTACTTGTCGTGTAGGACTCCATACAGCAGCCTTCCATCTCCGGTGCTTTCCCACAAGGCGACAGGACCCATCAGTAAACAGGGCATATTGCTTCTCATCTTCTGGCAGTGTGTTATACAGTGGGGCTTCTTCAGCACGTGCCACCTCCTCCTCTGGTGATATTCCAAAATCTTTGCCTTCTGGCCAGTCCATAATCACTTCCAAGATTCCTGGGCGACTGGGGTTTCCTACTCGAGCCCGCTGGGTGATCAGTGCAACCCATTTACTCCACGTAGCATCAGTTGCATGGTGTGTAGAGGGGACATTTCCTTTGAACATCCAGCCCAGCACTGGCAGTCGGGGTGCCAGGAGCAACTGTGCTTCAGTACCAACCACTTCTGAAGCAGCTCGAACCCCTTCATATGCTGCCAATATCTCTTTTTCAGTTGGAGTATAGCGGGCTTCGGACCCTCTGTATCCCCGACTCCAAAACCCTAGGGGTCGACCTCGGGTCTCCCCTGGTGCTTTCTGCCAGAGGCTCCAGGTAGGGCCATTCTCCCCGGCTGCGGTGTAGAGCACATTTTTAATATCTTGTCCTGCCCGGACTGGCCCAAGAGCTACTGCATGAACTATTTCCCGTTTAATCTGTTCAAAGGCTTGTTGTTGTTCAGGGCCCCATTTGAAATCATTCTTTTTCCGGGTCACTTGATGGAGGGGGCTTACGATCAGGCTGTAGTGTGGAATATGCATTCTCCAAAAACCCACAACGCCCAAGAAAGCTTGTGTTTCCTTTTTGCTGGTTGGTGGAGACATGGCTGTTATTTTGTTGATCACATCCATGGGGATCTGACGACGACCATCTTGCCATTTGATTCCTAAGAACTGGATTTCTCGTGCAGGTCCCTTAACTTTACTTTGTTTTATGGCGAAACCAGCTTTCAGGAGGATTTGAACTATTTCCTTCCCTTTCTCAAAAACTTCTTCTGCTGTATTGCCCCACACGATGATGTCATCAATGTATTGTAGGTGTTCGGGAGCTCCACCTTGTTCCAAAGCATTATGGATCAGTCCATGGCAAATGGTAGGGCTGTGTTTCCACCCCTGGGGCAGTCGATTCCAGGTGTACTGGACCCCCCTCCAAGTAAAAGCAAACTGTGGCCTGCACTCTGCTGCCAGAGGGATTGAGAAGAATGCATTAGCGATATCGATTGTGGCATACCACTTGGCTGCCTTGGACTCCAGTTCATATTGAAGTTCTAGCATGTCTGGCACAGCAGCACTCAACGGTGGAGTGACTTCATTCAGGCCACGATAGTCTACCGTTAGCCTCCACTCTCCATTAGACTTCCGGACTGGCCATATGGGACTGTTAAAGGGTGAGTGGGTTTTACTGATGACTCCTTGGCTCTCCAGTCGACGAATGAGCCCGTGGATAGGGATCAGAGAGTCTCTGTTGGTGCGATATTGCCGTCGGTGCACTGTTGTGGTGGCGATCGGCACCTGTTGTTCTTTGACCTTCAGCAACCCCACCACAGAAGGGTCCTTCGAGAGGCCAGGCAAAGTAGACAGCTGTTTAATTTCCGCCGTCTCCAAGGCAGCTACACCAAAAGCCCACTTGTAACCTTTTGGGTCCTTGAAATACCCTCTCCTGAGATAGTCTATGCCAAGGATGCACGGAGCCTCGGGGCCAGTCACAATGGGGTGCTTCTGCCACTCATTGCCAGTTAGGCTCACTTCGGCCTCCAATACAGTTAGCTCTTGGGATCCCCCTGTCACTCCAGCAATGCTGATGGGTTCCGCCCCTATATAGTTTGATGGCATTAAGGTACACTGTGCACCGGTGTCCACTAAAGCTCTATATTCCTGTGGGTCAGATGTGCCAGGCCATCGGATCCACACAGTCCAGTAAACCCGGTTATCCCTTTCCTCCACCTGGCTGGAGGCAGGGCCCCCCTAGTCCTGATCATAGTATTCATCACTCACTTCCGGTAGATATGAATCACGGGTGTCTCTGTTAAGATCAGTCAGGCCATCAGCACTTCTGCTCCTCTGTCTAGAGAATTGCTTACGGGAAACTGGGGCAGCAGCTCTCCTGGAGAAACTTCCCTGAGTAATTGTTCTCCCTTGCAGCTCACGTACCCGTGCCTCTAAGGCTGAGGTAGGTTTTCCATCCCACTTCTTCATGTCCTCTCCGTGATCACGCAGGTAAAACCATAGGGTGCCCCGTCGTGTGTATCTCTTCTCTTGAGCCAAGGGACGATTACTCCTAATGGCTGAGATACTGGTCCGTACTGGTGGGGAGTAGGACATATCTTCTTTGAGTTGCTGGAACTCTCGGGACAGTTTCTCAACAGCAGAGACGAGCGAGGAAGAGAGATTCGCTTCATATTCCCGGAGTCTATCAATCAACTCAGCCACCGTTGGTGTCTCGTCATCTTTCCAGGACATCACTGCCAATGAGTTTGCATACGAGGATGGTGCGCTCCGTACAAACTTCCGCCACATGGGTCGTGTGCACTCGGCTTCATCTGGATCTTTGGAGGACCGTTGATCGTCCAGGTCACCATAAACCACCTCAAGCACGGCTAATTCCCTTAGATGCTGAACGCCTTTCTCCATGGTCGTCCATTTTCCTAGGCGAAATACAATATCTTCTTTGAAGGGATACCTCTCTCTCACCGCGGCCAGGAGCCGCCTCCAGAGGCTGAGGGCTTGTGTTCCTTTTCCAATTGCTTTATCAATGCCCCCTTCCCTAGAGAGGGATCCCAGTTGTTTGGCTTCCTTCCCCTCTAATTCCAAACTACTGGCCCCATTATCCCAGCATCGGAGCAGCCAGGTGATAACGTGCTCACCTGAATGACGCCCGAAATCTTTCCGTATATCCCGCAACTCACTCAAGGATAGAGATCGGGTAGTTTCCGTTTCTTGTACACATGGTTCCTCCTCCTCCTCCTCTTCTCGTGACGGCCCTGGTTCATCGTAATCTCTTTCTAAACGAGTTGACTTTCTCTTCCATGATTTCTTCTTGCGTATAGGGGCGACTGATACTGGCACAGGTTGGTCCTCTGGTTCAGCTGCAACGCTTGGCACTGGGGTTTGAGTAGCTGCAGTGCCTGTCGTGGGGGTTTGAGTGGCCGCCGTGCTCATCACCGGGGTTGGAGCAGCTGCAGTATCTGTCGCAATGGGTTGGGTGGCCGCCGTGCTCATCACCGGGGTTGGAGCAGCTGCAGTATCTGTCGCAACGGGTTGGGTGGCCGCAGTGCTCGTCACCGGGGTTGGAGTAACTGCATTCTCTGTTGCGGCGGGTTGGGTGGCCACCGTGCTCATCACCGGGGTTGGAGTAGCTGCAGTCTCTGTCGCGGCAGGTTGGGTGGCCACAGTGCTCATCACCGGGGTTGGAGTAACTGCAGTCTCTGTCACAGCGGTTTGGGTGGCCGCAGTGCTTGTCGCTGGGGTTGGAGTAGCTGCAGTGTCTGTCGTGAGGGTTTGGGTGGCCGCAGTACTTGTCACGGGGGTCGGAGTAGTTCCTTTCTCTTTCCCTTGGGGGTACTGAATAGTGTTAAATAGGGCTCGATAGGCATAAGCCAGACCCCAGCACATGGCAGTGATCTGTATGTCTCTGGAATTGCCAGGGTGACAACATATTTCCTCCAAATGTTCTACTAATTTTTCAGGATTCTGCACTTGTTCAGGGGTGAAGTCCCACACCATGGGGGGTGCCCACCGTCTTAGGCATTTGCCCATACTTTCCCACATACCCTGCCACGCATAGCTATCAAGCCTTGGGACAGATCTCTGGATTATATTCTTAACTTGCTTACTAACCTTAGACAGATCTGATACCACTTGCCAAAGCAATATCAACAGATGTATCTTAACTACACAAGGATGTTCAAGATACTGAAAAGTTGTTGTAAGGAGGGAGGAGACATCACATAAGATATTAGCTACGGTGCCATTCTGTATTTCCTCCATAAAAAACTCCTCAGAGGAGGAGGTATAATTGCTAATTGCCTCCATGAGGTGGTAGCTGTAGTACAGTAACGGCTTCCATGCAAAACCTAAATAACTGATAACAGTCAAGGCCAGTGTTTTAATAACAAGTCTCCTAGGCAGAATATCTCTAATCACTGCAGAGCACAGCCAGCTGACAGAACCAACAGCAAGTTTTAACATGTACTTTACAATCAGCATGGTAAAGACTGGACAAGCTAATACTGCGAGCAGATTAATCAATGCTGTGACCAGCAACTGTTATTATCTCAAACCCTTCTCGCCCCACGTTGGGCGCCAAAAATAGACTGTCGTGGTTCAGCCTCAGCTGGCAACTGAACACCACGCAGCCGCTCGCTCACCCCCCCCCCCCACCCCTGTGGGATGGGGAAGAGAATCGGACGAGCAAAAGAACTTGTGGGTTGAGATAAGCACAGTTTAATAACTACAATAGAATGATGATGATAAATGATTATGATAATAATGACAGTAAGGTTAATATAATAAAAGGGAAAAGGGAGGAAAGGGAAAACAGGGAACAAAAACGCAGAAACACGAACGATACAACCGCTCACCACCCGCCGACCGACGCTGCCCGTCCCCGAGCCGCGATTGCTCCCCCCCTCCCCCGGCCAGCCCCTCCCAGGTAGCATACTGGGCATGACGTTACATGATATGGAATATCCCTTTGGTCAGTTTGAATCCACTCTCTTAGCTGTGCCCCCTCCCCTCCCGGCTTCTTGTGCACCCAGCAGAGCATGGGAAGCTAGACGTGTCCTTGACTAGTATCAGCGCTGCCCAGCAACAGCCTAAACATCTGTGTGTTAGTTATCTCAACAGGTTTTTTCCATGCTAATTTCAAAGCACAGCACTATACCAGCTAGAGTGAAGAATATTAACTCTATCGCAGCTGAAACCATGACACTAGTGTAATTGATTTGTTTCCTTGATGAATTTTAGAACTGCTTACACTTCAAGCAAGGTTTCCTTGTCTTAACAACCTTGAACTGCACTGTCCGTCCTTTGTCAAGTCAGTCCTGCTTGAAGAGTCAAACAACACAAAACAAGATTTCCTTTTCCTTTCCAGTTTCTCTCCCTTTTCTTTCCTCCTCTTTCTGCATCTGGGATTAAACTTCTTTTAGTATAGAGTTGTGTGACACATGACACAGAGCGTGTGAAATCTGCAACCACCCAGACACTCATCTGGTTGCAGCAGCAATAAGTACTTTAGTTTAAGTTGCCCAGGAATGATGTTTGATCCAGCACTACTACTTTACCTAATAAAACTTACAAATGTGAACTTAAAATTGCCTATCGGCACAAAAGTACTCTCAGGAGCTGCTCCATTCACAGCAGAAATCGAAAAGCATATTAACCTAACTATATTCTACAAAATCTAAAGTAAGTGCTCTAATACAAACTAGGGTAACAGCCTCTCACACTGAGTGCATTTGAAGCAAAAATAGAAATATTGCATTCTGAGTCCACCTCTCTGATAACACCAATTCAAAGTTTGAGTCATGACTCCTTCTTTCTATCCTGTTGAACCACTTTTGCTATTACTAAAAACCTTTTGAACTGAACTTAGTTTTGCTATGTCCTGTTTCATTCAGAAAGCCTCTTTGTAGTAACATTCAAAAGCCATTGCCAGAAGTTTCAGAAGAAATTAGGAAGCATAAAAACTGTGGTCCCTTTATTGTCATTTTAGACATGAAGTTTGTTTGTCATATGACTAGAAGAATCATAATAATTTTCAGTTTAAAATATATTCCTTTTGTTCATACATTGGTTTTACTGAACATCTAGTGTAGCATAACTTTTAGTGTTAGGGATTTTTCCAGCCCATCCCTCTTTCAACTCCTTCTGCATAACAGAATTTCAAAGAAATTCTTTGAACCTTTTTACATGCCATTTTTACATACCATAAAAACTATTTCCACATTGATCATTTAATCCCCCTAGGAAATTGTTTGCTGCCTGCACCTGAGATTTGACAGCCCATAACTCCTTGTCATCTATAATTTTTTAAATGCCTATATTTCTTAATGGTTACACTTGGTACCAAATATTATTTTATCTTGGACTATGCCCAGTATGCCACACGTTTGCTGAAGAGCTTCTCTTTGAATTAAAATCAGACTGTCTTATACATACATGAAAAGAAAGAACAGTATGGAAATAAAAGAATGAGAGGAAGATACCACACAATGAGATTGCTCTAACCTCAGTCCTTTTGTGTGTTCTGCAAAACCCCATCTCTCAGTACAAATGAGACCTGTCTCATAGTGCAGGACAGCAGAAGGATGCAAAGCTTCCATAAAAATCTTTGTAAAACTTCTTGGAAGGCACTTCCAAATCTAGCACAGAAGTGGTCACAGATGTTCTGTGGGAACACAAAAGCCTGTTATGATGTGATTAGTCATGTAACCTTGCAAGCATGCACTCTTTGGTACACAGCAATATGTAATTGCATTTTTAATAATCTGTTCTGAATATTGCTATGCAGCATTTGCAGTCTTTGTAGAATCATTTCCCCTTTATAAACTGAAGTACCTCTATCATACAGGGAATCGACTGTAGATAATAAATCATTAAATGGACTTCATTGCTCTATATACAAATGTAGTCCGCTTCCCCATTTTTGGTTTGGTTTGCAGGTTGGTATGGGTACTTATGCTCAAGCCTTGTATGTTTCTATGGCTGTTACAGTGTGAGACTCTTGGTCATAAAGTGTTCATCTTTTTCAAATCATCTGATTTAATTATCAGCTGATATGCCATCTACTTGAATGATTAACATAACTTGAAAGAAAGAGGAACACTCTTACCTGTCTTTTTTTCATATCAATGGTCATATGGCACTTCATCTGAGTCTGGCAGTGGAATGAAATACTATCAGTAATAACCTGTTGGCTCATACAGTTCTTCAAAAAAGCGGTGAGTGCTGATCGATGCTTAAAGACTCTTGTTCTCTCTTATTAGTCTTTTCAGATATACAAGCCCATTGTCAATTTGCCTCTTGGTTTTATTTTAAGATTTAAGGTTTGATTTAACATCATGTGAATCAAATTGTAATTTTACTTGATTTCACTTCCATACAATTTCTGGATGTGTTAGTCCAAAACTGAAACAAGAGACCCATAGATGATACAGACAGGCTAAAGCAATTACCTCTCATCTCTTCTGAAGACTGAACTCCTAGTTTCCAAAAATCTCAGAATGAGAGGCCTCCAGCATTTGCTTGCCTTTAAACAAGCACATACCACCATTGTGAAATACAACATTAAATCACTGTAATTTTTCTTGTAGCCTCAGCTTGTCAGGTCTGCTGATAAATTTCTGTTACATTTCCTTTGGGACTCCAGCACTGTAAGGACAATACTTGCAGAAGTGTTAAATACTTCTGATCTGACTAGGGAATATTCAGATCTGCAGATTTTTCTTGATAGAACTACAATTTTGGCCCTGTGTGAACTTCAGCTGTTTCAAATACATGTCAGCATATTTAAGATGGTAAATAAGCCCAAAACAGAGTGCCATATCTGTGTGGAACTCTCAGAGAAGGGTTGTTCTCCCCCAGGACATCTCCTTACTTACCCAGGCATGCTTTCTCCCTAGATGGCATTTTATGTCCTATCACAAGCTCACATCTCCTTATTTGAGCACTGTCTTTACTTTAAGCTATTCTTTCACAGGCTATTTATAACAAAAAAAGATTGCCAAGTGTGGTTACCCCCCATTTTGGCCCCCATTCATGGGGATCACTCTCCAATATTTAAAATTCTTTATGAGCTTTAAATGTGCTACATTCTTTTTATTTTATTTTATTGCCCAAATACAGAGACATTATTACTTCTTTAGGGATGTTCCCACAGTAGTAAAATAATTGATAAAATTTGCAAATAAAAAATAATCTCTCCCAAACTTACACTTTAATTTGGCATTTCTGTATACTCATGGATTTTTTTTTAAAGATCCAGGAATGAAATATAACGGTTATTCCTGCTTTTTTCCAGATCATTAAGGAACATGTTAAGTGAGATTTAAGCTAACAGTAGCAGTAAAAATGCTCTACAAGATTTATACCTTATCATAACTATGTATGCTGGTATTTGTCTTCAACACATGCCAACAATTTGAAATTCCATACCTCTAAAAATGGGTACAGTATCCATCCTTACTGCAGAACAAAAGCTAAGCTTTTTATTTTAAAATATCAGATCTTAACAGTTTTCTAATTTTTTATATAATTTCTACTATAATGTGGAAATCAGAATGTTGTTTTCAGCCCTGTATCTCTTTTTAGGACAGGGCAGGAAAGCCATCTAAAGCTTTCATTTTATATATATATGAAGTGAGAAAAGGAATTAGGAAGCCCTTTTCGTATAAAATATGCAGTTTTATTTGGTATTCTGTGACTGAAATTGTAGTAACTTAAACATGTTTTTCTGATTTATATGCCAATGATTCAAATTCACGTTCTAAAGCCTTAGCCATAGTATGTCATTTAAATGTATCCATGAGATATACCACTGTCGTCATACTGTCATTACATAATATCATATTTTAGGCAGTAGTCTGAATACTAAAAAGTAAGATGACCTCCATTAAAAACCTATTCTTGATTCTTGATCTATTTTTGATTGTAAGAAAACAGTCTTTTCATCCTTATTTAAAATTTCCATGTCACATTCCTTCTGTAAAATATTCCTTCCCCCGTTAAGCCAAGATCTTGGCAACAGAGACATTAAGGATGCACCCAGGCTAGAAAAACTTTAGAATATTTCAGTCTGTTTTATCTAAAACCAACGTTTAGCCCTGTCCCTAGAGTTCTTTGAAAGCTTATTGTAATTGCTATGAGTGTTTTAAAAATTGTTTTTATCTTTTAAATGGGGAATTTTACTATGCTTTTCCTTCCTTCCATATATACCTCTTGCATTTGGTGGACAGATTATTCACTTCTACTGAATACTTCTTTCCATTGCAAACCTACACCACTACGCATCAACAATTAGTTACATTGCTGCTATTGGCCCATAGCATAGCTCTTCACTGTACTGACAGAATAATTGATGTCCTGTATCCCCTGCCATTATCTGTCAGTATTCTGCATGCTGTTATTGACTTACTTGGGAGAAAAGTTTTTGAAGAAATGCAATTGTGTGAGAGTGTGTGTGCACATGCACATGAACACGTAGGAGGCTCTTTTGTATGTAAACCAAGGCTTACGTTAAAGACAGGGTAATTTTAAGAAAATCTTTCAGATAAGATGTTAAAATGTTCTGCACATCTAAAAATATTCAGTATTTTCCCTGGAGCTGCATCTATTATATAGAATAGATAGTTTGACTCTTGCAAACTCAGGTGACATGCAATGCTAGATTTGACCTGCTCTCGCTTCCAGAGAGTTTTATTAAACTTGTTTCCAATAAAGGAAAAACAAAAATATAATACTGTTCCTTTTATGTGAATATTTTTAATTTGCAGCAGCCTAATAAAGACTAACTGTTAGAATCTTTAAAATATTTTTACACACAATTTTCACTTGACCATTTAATTCAAATAACTATATTAAAGTGTCTTCATAAGCTAGCAAGGGATAGTTATATAGTTATTATAGCCAATTAAACAGAATAAAAGGATATTTCTTTTTTTTTTTTTTTTTATTCTGTGTTGGACAACAGTTGTTTATCTGTTTTAAAAAGAGAGTTGGTGTCTCAACTTACCCATCCCTTGTCATGTTTCTAGATCAAGACAATATTCCAGTTTCCTGCCACCACTTATGTCTTCTCACTATTTTTTTTTCTTGTTTAAATAACCCCACTCAAAGCAACACCTGTATTAGTAAGATTCAGTTTCCTGGGTAACCTTAACTTGTTCTTAAAGGAGTCCTTTTATTCTGTTTTTAAAAATCAGGTAACAAAATAAAGCATCCTAATTTCACTTTGGTGTACCCCCTACGCAGTCATCAAGCCAACTGCAAAGTGGATATAATTAATTGCTTCTCATTATAGACAATGGAGAAGCCAGAATAAAGCTGTTCTCTCTTTTTAGGGATATATAAGTAAATCATACAAACTTAGATTTGAAAATGTAAACTTGCCCACATAATACAGATTAAATTATCGAGTCTTCTTGCCTAACATCAGTCTGTAAAATTTACATGTTCCTGGCTGATGGGATGGCAGACCTAAAGCTTGCAATTCAATATTGCTTGAACAAGGGCTGCAGTCCTAATTTTGGGCTCTGAATGCACCCAGACATTTTTAAATCCTGAGGTGTCTATCTGGACCAACTAATTCTTAGCCTACAGGTTTGGCATCACTATCTTTGGCAGACAGACCTGCCCTTCCATCTGGCTGGGTGCCCAACAGCTCCAATCCAAACCCACTGTGCTCCCAGCAGAGATTACGGTATTAGCTCAGGCACAGTGCCTTCAGATCAGTGCTGGCATTTGTCCATTTACTGTGAAGTCCAAAAAGATCAAGTGCAAGTCAGTCTCCAAAGACCATGCAGATAGACTGTAAGCTGCAAGAAGATGTAAGCCTCTGTAAAGGGCCAAACTCCCAGTCTGGGAGAGAAAGAGAAATTTGAAAGGGAAAAATTCTGAGGATAACAGCGCTCAGTTGAGACTGAGTCACTGTTGTCCACCTTTGCTTATGCATGGATGCATGTACATATTTTGCAATGGAACATCAACAATGAGTTTTGAAAGCAGCTCATCTTGTCCCTCTGGAATATGAAACACTTAAATATTGTGTGTGTTTTATTGTCAAGCTGTCAAGCATGAGGTTTAGAAGTACCTGCTGCAACCTATATTGTTGTGCATCACTAGTCAAGATGCATCCCTGTGGGGGCCACCAAACTGTATTTAAGAAGTGTTCTAAATAATGGTGTTTAGTATATTTCATCAAGAACCTCTTTAAAAGCAACACCACAGCATCTGTTAAAAAGCTTTCTGGGAATTTCTAATACTTACAAGACTATTTTGCTATCTCATTATACTTGTATTACACCCATGCAACCCCACTGCTTTTATTTTCAAGTAAGTCATAGCTGAATAAAATCCAAGAAAGACAGAAATGCAGTCTAGCCCACAGTATTCACAAAGGACAGACCTTAATCTTCACACCACACATTGACTGGTGTATTCTGTCATCAGTCACTACTGAATAATTAAAACAAATAATAGTGAATCCATAGTATTTATTTCCAAAATGCTAGAGTATCTTTAATAAAATTACACAGAGAGTTCTGTCTCGTCTGTTAAAAATGTGCTTTCTTTTTCTTATAGTAGTCATTAAGAGGAAAAAAAGAACCCTTAAAAACATACTACAATGAAAAAAGAAAACCACATCCAAATTCTATTCTACAATAGACTGAAATAAAAGGAAGACTTCATGATCCGTTTATGGTGCTGCATATTTGCTGGAATACAAATGCTGCATGGATGTAATGGTTATCTGTTAAAATGGTTTGCTCCCTCCATCAGTTTCAGACAATAGATGTGTAAACTTTTGTGTATATGTATACTTCATATGTATATTTATACTGTAAAAGTATACTTTGTGTATACTTTTACATGTGCCCGTGCTTGAAGTGGAAATTAATTATAATTTTAAAAATTATAAGCATCTGCAACAGTAAAAAAGCCAATCTAATTCCAATTTAAACAAAACTAGAGGGCATGTATGCTCTGTCCTCCCCTTGGTCCATTTAAAGCTCATTAAGTTAAACCCCTATATTTAGAAAGATGACTTGTCGTATTCCTGATAATAAAGTCAGGGGCCCTGTCAGTATGAACAGGCAAGTGTATTGTATGACATTTATAACACAGATTTGAAAGTAAAAAAAGAAATGGCTCCACAGGACTACTTTCACAATTGTGTAGCATAATGACTGCATAGTACGCTCCACTACTGCCACGCTAGCTATGAACAAGGTAACTGCAAAACTTGAAGCAATATAGCTACATTAGCTCCATGCTTTACCTACCAACTAGTTCTGCTTTTCAAAGTTTTTCCAGCAGGGCTAATTAGACCCTATTCTTTTACCCCCAAAGTAAGCCAGTGTGGTTCTTTCTGAGGCCACAGTAGTGTGGACCTCCTGGGAAGGAATACTTGTCGGGTGACCTTGTCCCATTTATCTTCAATTTTAAGAAGGCTTTACAGTGTCAGAGAGCCTTTATGCTCAGCCTCTATTTATGCTTTGCTTACACTAAATTATTTTCTATTTACTCTGATTAAAGAGGAACATTAGACAGCAAAGGCAAACATTTGTAAGTTAGAAAACATCAGTACTATGCTACCCATATCCACCAGAGTTCTGCCTTATTGAGAGTCTGTTCTGCGCACTGGAATAAAATGTATCTTGTAAATGAAACCATGTTGAAATAATGCTAACTCAAATAATTTTCTAGCAGCCCCTCACAATCTGTTATCCAATAGTGTTGGGGTTTCTTTATTATTATTTTTTAAGGTGTTTTGGGGACGAGAAATGGGAGTTATATACAAGTGGTGTTTTGTTTTCCAATCAAAATTTCTGGAGACATCATTATTTTTTGACTTCAAATCACATATTGGTTCGTACAACAATTTCTTCATTAAAAGTAAGCGTGTACTCAGTTTAGTCAGATCTCTTATAATAGAGCAGTTTAGCCAGTGAATTAAATCACTGAGCTAACTGATGGATTGGCACATCATTTCAATTTAAACCATTTGTCAAACCCTAGAATTATTTTTATTTTTCATCTTTTCTTCCAATTCATATCCTCTTAATATTTATTAGGTATTTAGTAGAGGTTGAAATTACAGAGAAAAAATTATTACTTACAGCATAATTTCTGGTTTGGTAATGTCTCCTTTACTGCCACTATCAGATTATTGTATTATTTGGTTTTGAATGCGTTCCCTGTCATCTTTTATCTGTTTTAAGATTGCCTCTTATTGAGCCTGACCTTGGATGCAGTCAAGTGGTAAAAAATAAAATAAAGTGAAAAAGCTAGTGGAAGCAAGCGGAATAGACAAGGAGGAAAATAGATAAGCAAAACTGTATTTTTTTTTTCTTTTCCTTTTTAAAAAATGCTGCACTATAATTTACAACATCCATCAATGATCCTCCTCTAATTATTCTAATTATTTACATCTCACCCCTGATCATTTAAATAATCTATAACCAAGGTCAGTTTTAACATGTAGCAAAACAATCTAAGGCTTTTAGTCATCAAATGTTTATTTGCCCCTTAAAAAGAAATTGTATGTTACGCACTGGAAAAACAGTTTGGGTTGTTATTTTTTTAACTTCAAGCTGTCCTTGTTTTATTTAACAGAGTGGCACTTTAGAAGGTTGGAAACAAAAGGAAAACTGGAACATTCAAATTATTAATACTTTAACTTTGGTCTTACTCTAATGACACATTTCGTTATTTTTAGTGGCATAAAAAGGCAATTAAGCTTACTTCTGAAATAACTGCAACACCATACTGGATAACGGACTCAGGAGAAATGCAGAAACTGCAGGAACAAAACTGCTTAGAAAATGAGATATAAGGTAAAGAGACTTTGGCATCTGCCCTCTGGAAAAAAGGTCTCTTAGGTGAGTAGCCTCCCCACATGCCATAAAGAGATGCCAGCTGGTATATCGGCCTGGGGCAGAAGTGATCACATTAAATGGCAACTTGCTGAGAAAACACTGAACCTGCCGGGTCCAGGAATTCTTGTTCTCCCAATAGCTGAGCCCCTGGAGGGGCTGGCATGGAGGTATTTCCCACCCTGAGTACAGGAACCATCACTCTTACCCTGCGCTAGGAGGTAGTAGCAACAGCCTGTTGTTGATATATCTATTGGGTAACTGGAAACACCAGCCATGCATCAATCATTAAATTAGAGCGATTCGGTTATCTGTGGGAGTTGCAGTGGTTTTATGAAAGGCTCAGCGGAGTTTTATATTCAGTATTAGTACGTAAAGCTTTCACATATTTTACATACATAAAATGTATAGCTGTTTTTGTGAGCCATTACAGAGAGCAAGCTCTTTCCTGTTTGTGGAATTATTTTTTTTTATTAAGAATTTAATTCTAACTGTATTTTAAAAATGGAATAATTTTTAGAAAGAGGTGGTGAATTACTGAAATTGAGCTGTTTTTTTCCATTTCTGTATGCCCTTGTAGATATCACAATGCTTCAGTAACCTCAAAAATAAATATTACTTATCTACTTCACTGCAAAGAAGCTCTGGAGAACTCTGGCATGTTATGTAGTACATAAGCAATGAAGCAAAAGGTATAAAACCAGCTGCTCAAGAGTATAAAATTCTCACAAAGAGCACCTGTAGTTGCATCAGGTACTAAACGCAAGTGTTAAACATTATCTACTTTCAAAACCAGAACACACCTCCGTTTTCACTATCCAGCTTACGGACAGTGTTTCGTATTATTACCCTTCAGATCTCAAGGCAATCCACATGTGAAGCATTATATTCTTGACTTGGAATTATTGTGCTATAACTAACAACTTGGCTCTCTCACTGTTGTAAGAATAATATGGAACAACACCCAGCACTTTCTACTGATGAGAAAACCAACTAACCAACCAACAAAAACCCCAAACCAAACCAAAACCAACACTTACAAAAAACCACCTCCCCTCCTTGCCCCCCGCCAAAAAAAACCAACCAACCAAACAAACAAAAAAAGCCTACAGATCGCCATTACTGCATTTTGTCATTTCCAGGCAGGACAAGTTCTACATTTTAGAAACTGCAGTTACTTGATGCTTTATACAGCATGTTATCAGCTTTAGTCAAACTCAGTGTTTGAAGGTAAATGATAAAATATTACTATTGCTACCTCAACACAAAAACTATGAGAAAATTAACTTCATTGAGAAATATTTTTTTTAATTTTGGACATGAATTTACTCTCCTTAAAAAACCCAAAACCTAGAGTTGATTCACCTATGAATTTGCCTGAGTGAACGTGCAGCAATTGATACATGAAGTTTAGTTCAGGAGGAACTTACAGTGCATAAAGTACAATAACACTCTATACATATATACACATTTTTTTATTATCATGTGTAATACCCAATGTCCATCTGTGAGAAATATGAATGCACACTAGAGCTATATGGAGAAGGACTATACAATATTAGAAATTAAATTGGAAACTACAAGTGTCTTTTTTAACCTAGTAAAACTTAAAATAAGAGGGAAATTAAAGTAAGTCAGAAGACATACTCATGCTTAGCTGATAGCATGACAGCAAATGGAAATAAAATAAAAATTAATAAAAGATACTGGAAAGTGAAAAATTGAGTTGGTTTCTGATGCAGCTAATCAACCATGGTAATGAGAAAAACCAATCCAAAATAATGGCATTTTTAAATAAAGATTTTAACCTAACCTTGATTTTTTAGTGAGAGGGATGACATAAAATGGCTACCTGTATATTTAGGATACTGGATTCTGTCACCAAGTTGTGCTTTCCAGTTCTGTTCCTATAATCTGAACTTCAATTTTGCATGTGCAAATTTATTTGTAAATTTTACATATGGTAAAGGACAGTAACATTTAGTCATAATCTATCTTGATGTAGTAGAGGGATTCACCTTCTCTGGTTATAAAAATATATGCTGAATCTCCAGATGTTTTTCAGATTAAACACCTAGTCCTGAAAAAATTCCCTGATGAGTAGTGAGAGCACCCAGTGTTTTCAGTCACAGAAGTTATCTTGTCCATTATCTGTAATACTAGGTTTTCTTCTGTGGCAACAGCAGCAATGGCTTACTGGGAGACACACACGTACTTAGTGCATATTCGTATGACTTGAATGCAGTGTGGTAATAAGCAACCAGTATAAGTGTCCTATATATAAATTAAAACCTATGCTTCATATAAATAAATCTCCTAAAAGTACTTTATGACATGTAGGTAACCCTTTGACATTTGGACATAAATATTAGCTGCTCAATTCACTAAGCATATTGACATGCCAAAGTATAGAAAATCTGTTTACAAGCTTGCCAAGTGCTATTTCAGCTTTTTTTTTTTGTTTTGTTACTCAAAATACAGACTGTAGATTCGAAGTGGAAGATATACATGAAGACAGCATTTTGCCATTTTTTTACCCCATACAAGCCTGCTTTGGCAAAATCCAGATTATCTAGAGCTGCAAAAAGCTGAATTTCAAAAGCTATTTTTAGTTAATTATATCCAGGTGTCCTGAATGGTTTTAGGTTTTGATTGAGATGAGAATTTTGCGTGGCATTCTGAAATATTAGGCTTCTTATATAGATGCTCAAATATGGATTTTCTTTATAAATGTCCATCTATTTATTTAACATCTACCTACTAAATGGCTTTAAATATATGAGTAATATCTATCTTCCCATTTTCAGGATAATAAATAGAAGTTAAAATCAGGAAATGTATTTTAGGTCTGCATAGATCTCTATGCTAATCCATGGGCTTCCTCTAAATCTTTAGAACTTAATATCTCCTCAGAAGCAAATATTTTTAAATTGATAAACTGTTTTTCTAGGCACACAGTAGATTAAACTAATTTCTAGAGCCAATTTTACGAGATAGAGAAATGCATATGCCATAGATGGAAAAGGTGCCTAACCCTTGGACATCAAAGATTGCTCTCATGACTCTTGAACATTACTGATAAGATATTTTCTTCCCACCTTCACTTTAGTTTTCAGCTAAATATTCTCAGGCTCTTTCTGAGGTCTTTAAATGGATGGCTCTCATGGCTACTATCGCTTGGTTCCATCACAAAAGATGTAACATTCAATTATTATTGTTATTATTATTGTCTAGCCACTCCAGTTTTGCAAAAAAACTTAAGAGTATCTGCATAAAGCTTGTAAGGTGAGAAATAACAGTAAAAACAAAGGCATTAATGTTGAAAGAGACAGCCCAAGACTTGAGGCAGTTTATTAGGGTCTAAATGGGGAACAAGCCATAATATAATTAATGATTCTTAACAAAAAGGTTTGAACACCAAATCAGTGATGTTGTGCTATCAGTGATAGCATACTATTTGGGAGTCATGATCACAGGGAAGGAATAAAATATGCAAAGACCACTGGATTGCTTTGACTAACAGAGAAATAGAAGTGAGAAAAAAATCAATAACTTTGAAATAATGTACTTAAGAAATAATGTGCATGAGAATTCTGCCAGCAGACACTGTCTCATCAGCTGAAAATGGCAAAGGAGAAAGAGATATGTATATTATTTCTGTGAGTCAATTTGAGCTGTGACATTTATTTGGTCTTTGGCTTTGGTTTCGCTACAAAGCAACTGTGTACAGGCAAAGAACAGTTTCAATGTTGTGACAGTAAAGTACAAAGGAACATTTGTTACCTACAGAAAGATTTTGATTATTAGTGCTGTTTCAGAGGGGATATAGCTCCAGTAATCTTTTTTGTAGTACTAATTGAAGACTACTGTGTCAGTCTTCTCTACTCTGTCGAGTCTGAGATTATGATTTGCAGCTTTCAAATTTCTTGAGATTGTTCATCAAGAAAAATGTATCTGGTTATGCATTATATTTAATACCACAGAGAGACTTCACACTTAGTTTTCGTCCTTGAAGTTATGCATACTTTCTTCTTTTTTAGAGAATTCACCTACCTGTATTTTCTAGTCCTTTTTTTTGCAAATTTGGCATACATAAAATATGTTTTGGGTGGATGGTAGTGTGGTTAGAAACACAGGGCTGGAAGGTAATTCTCTGCTCTTTAGGAACAGCATTTTTCATATGATATAAAAATGTTCAAGCTCCATTTTAAAATTATTCAATTTCTTTAGTGAAGTTTCTCATATTCAGGGCTGTTTAATCAATTGTTCTGCCACGATGGTTACAAATGTTTTGTTTCCAATCTCTTTCTAATCTTTTTGTCTGGACAGATATTGTCAAGGAAAAAAAATTAGTAAGAATAACTGTTTATCCTCACAGCTGATTTAAGAGTTAAACCTAAAGTGAAGATCAATATTTTCTAGCATTATTCTTAGACATATGTGGGCAACTTGGTAAAACTGAGAATCCAGGGAAGGATTCAGAGTAGTAATGCCACTTCACAAATTATTTCTCATGATTTCACAGTAATGTATCAATTTATTTTGTAGTGCCTGTTAACTCTGGGCTTGTTTTGCAGTGTCTATAGAGTATTCTCATGACTGCTAGAGTTAGGACATCTGGAATGCAGAGAGGAAAATTATTGCACCAAAGCACCATGTCCCAGTGCAATACTTTGGTGTATGGATGAGGCATCATATGATGTCTACCAAGCAGAAGTTTTCAACTACATCATCATAGTGTGGTTGCATTTCATGGTTTTCATTCACAGAATGTTTTTTTGATAACTTTGTGCCTATTGACTACATAGTTCTTCAGCTTTCTGAATGTTTAGGAAAACATTATTTCATTACAATATTAAAATTAAATATAAAACATCTAAAAGAAAACTATCAAGGTTTAGGTATTGGAAAAAATATTAAAATTCTGGTAGGCTTTAACTACCTAAGATGGTCAGCCCAAAGTATTCTTTTACCTTTTTAGTAACGAAAACAATGGAATCTTCATGTAGCTGTATTGTTGCCAAAGAAGATGATGTGACGACTGCATTTAGGACTGAAGATCTTTAACTCTTCAGCTAGCTGGGATGCCCATGACCTCATTCTCATAAGTGCACTGTGAATGTACCTAAAGAACTGAAATAACAGCACAACTAAGCAGCAGTAGATTCATTAAAGAAACCAAAATATCCCCAAAAAGCCTGAACATGAAAACTTCATTGTTATTGATGTGATGTTCCATTTCTGGTTTACTTTAAGTAATTTTTGGATAAATTCACAAATATTCTGGAACATGCAGATAAAAAACATCCAGAACTTTTGTCTCTTGAGTAAAACCCCAAATCTCTGTAGAATTAATCTGTCTCTCCTCTCTCTTATCAGGAATAGGGAAACTTGATTTTCTATGTGGAGACATCTTAATTTTTAAAATATATAATCTTGGTTGTAAGTAAACATTTATATCCCAAACCCTAGTATAATATGCAAATTCTGGAAGGGAGAAAGAAATTCTTTATCTCAGTACCAGCAAAACAAACGTTTTATGTGCAGAGCTTTGATGTAGGAGGAGAAGAGGGTGGATAAAATACAGTTCCTACCTCATATTATTTTTTATTAAATTGTAAAAATTCTTGCATCTATCTTGGAGAATAAAAATTTCATTGCTGTATATAAAATTATTATAACAAGCTTCTCCTGTTGCATAAATCAGTTAACTATGAGTTCGATGATATGCTAAAATGAATAATCTTGCATTATTTTGCTTGAAACATATATTTCTATAGCCATATATATACCAATTTTTTTTGTATGGACAGACACATACTTTGTTATGTCGATTTACGTTAAAGAAAGATCCATTTCAGAATCTGGCAATTATAGATGTAGACTGTTCTTTGCAATACTTAAATATTTTCAAATACAAATAAGTCTGAACAATAAATGCTTCCAAGACTATGACAGCTCCTGATGTAAATCAAGGTGCAAGATGAAAGTCATAAACCAAGTGAAATACTGAGTTGTCTAACATTTTTTACTGTTTGGATGTTAATAACCTTTCATCTTTAGTTCCTTTTTGCTTGAAATATTTATCTTCCTGCTTTCTCTTGGTAATGTTTGCAGCCTTAAAGGTTTGGGGTGGTTTTTTTAATGTTATATTAGTGTGGAGAAGGGATTGTTTCTCTGATGGCAAAGACACAGAAAGTGAACTATCAACATAGAATTCATCTCATGGAGCCTACTGTCACTGGGAAGTAAAATTTACTATAGTGGTATTTTATCCCTTTGCAAGAACAAAATATATTCTAAAACAGGGAGCAACATAATTCACACAATATGGTTTGGTTAATGAAAGGATTTGACCCAAAACATCTAGAATACTAATGAAATTAGAATTAACTGCAAAGATTACATACTAATTGAAGTCATGGTTTCAAAGTGTGGGAGTTGGATTAGTCTGGTTTCACGTCAAGGAGAATAGAAGACTTGGAAGAGTAATCATAATGAAACACAGGTATTGCAGGTTAGGCTGCTGGCTGTGAGGGCAAGAATGGTGAATTTTCATTGTGTATCATTTATCTAAGGAAATAAGTATTAATTTGAAGTCAAAAGTACAGAGGCCAAGCATTGAGGGACAAGCAGAATTTCTGCTGTGAACAGAGCTACTCCAATGGAAAGATAAAGATAGAAATGTGTATCTTAGTCAATCAAAAAGCCCCTTTGAGACACTTACAAGAGTCAGATGTGAAAGACATGATTGGCCAAGGCAAAATAGATGCATAAAATAAAAGCATACCATTTCAGGTAGCAGAACTATGTGATCTGGGTTTGGAAAAAGATAAAAACCACACTTTTTGAGTAGGTGATCTGTCTCAGAACAGAAAGCTAAAATATACTTATTTTGGTTACCCCAGTAGAATTAAGATCAAGAGGAAAGATGACAATCTAAAGATATGTCTTCTTTAAAAATATAGCATTAAGCACTAGAGTAGGAGAAGTACTATTTAAATTCAGAGATAATCCTAACATAGGTAAATGGTTATGTTTCGGTAAAGAGTACATATGGAAAGAAGATATTAGCCGTCACAAAGCAATCACAAAATTTCTAAGACAGCTTTAAATATTATAAATATTGTCAAACACCTGAGTAATTTTTTTCATTAAGTACTAGCATTATATAGTCTAAGGGGATAGAAGGCTAGATCTGACTATTTAAGGGGTCTCTTCTGAGTGTTAAGAAATTCTTGGACCACTAAGCTTACCCCTTCTATTTGACAACCACATGATATAACTCAATTAATGTGTTTATGAAGACCTGTGTTGAAATTGGGAATAAAGCCAGCAGAAACATGCAGAAACTCCTCTAACATCACTGGTTTTAGATTTAGTTCAAAGTTGTACTGATGACATACACATAGGTGAATATTCAGGGAAGAGGCATCTCATACTGATTATATCACAGACATCGTGGCTTGGGACTTAAAAACGGATCTCCTTGGACCTTCTTTTGCTGGTTCATACCCTGCTTTTATCAACAGCTACGAAGGTGTATGAGCTTCTTTATAATCAAAAAAGCAGACAACACGAATTAGTGATAGCTGTCCAATTCCTATAATTACAGAAACTTCCATATTTAACAATAAAGCAATTTCTCTATATCCAGGGTAGAAAGAAGATTATTTACCCAGTGACCATAGGTGTTATAATAGTTTTGGAGTTTAAAAGAACTACACTGTCAAGATATTTTTTTCAGTTTGCTACTCCATGAAGTTATTTCAATTTCTGAAAACAACTAGAAACAGGTGTTTTTTTTTAAATAAATCTTTATATTAGGAAAATGATATAGCTACGTTTTCCTAAATACTTTCCTGGAAAAACTCATGCATTTTGGGGAATTAGCAAGAGAATTAAAATTATATACTCTGCAATAAATCTTTTCTTAAGTATCTACCTCAAGATGTTGTATAAAGCACTTCATTACCACTATGGAAGCAATCACAAGGATCTACTATGTAGTTAGACTGCTATTTTCTTTTTCTGTATATAGTGTGGTAAATGTACACCTGATGCTTGGGAAAGAATTGTTTGGTAATATAATGAATAAAATATTGAAAAAGTGTCATATATTGCTTTTGTGACCGTAGGAAAGGGAAACATTTTACTATAAATGATTAAGGCTGCACTTCCATATGCTTTTATTTAAAGTATAAAAGATTGTGTTTGTTTTCTCCAGCACAACACATGGCTCACACTTTGAGAACTAGAGCATAACAAAACCATCTTCAGTATAACCCAGAGTCGTAAAGTACACTCACATCACATCACCCAACCTTCAGTAGAAACATAACCTTCTTTCCAAAAGAGAACAGCATTCAAGAAGTCAATAATATGGAAGAACAAGAATTTCTAAACCCATTTATACATCTGTTGGAAGGAAAGCGAGGTGTAAACACGTTGTAGATGAGTTTTATATATGTGCCTGAACTCCACATTTAATGCTTAGTCAATGAAAAATTTTGAATTCTGGAACTCGGAAATACAAGCACAAGCCATTATATGGACAAGCACTTTAGCTAATCCCTTCACAATTTTAGTTCCTGTTACTCCATCCTTCTTCCCTTTGATGATGGTATGCAAGTTTTCATTCTCTTAGACTGGGACTATAATCCAGTTTCTTACTATCCAAGATACTTGAGCTCAAGTGACAAAGCACTCTAGTGACAGCTCTAATCAGACCCAGGAATAAAGGTGGATTACTCAGCTTCCAGACAGAGTAATTTACACTTAGCAAAATGAAGATGTTTGGTCTTTCATCTACTCACATACATTTTCTGCTAGTGAGAGAGGCTTATTCTATAACAATTTCAGTAATAAACTGTGTGAGTACAAAATCAGTATTCTGTCAGTATGGATAAAAAAATATATACAATCACAGATAATGTGAAAATAAGGAGCTAGTAATTAGAGAAAGGCCAAAGGGGTAGAAATGAGCATCATTTTATTGTTTATATCTGGTTCATCTTGCTTATCTTTTGTTACACTCCCCTCCCAACAAGCTTGTACACTACACCATTTAGCTTAATTTATATACACATATTACACATATTTTCAAATACAGCTTGCATTGCCTGTCTAGTGATCCAGCTAGTTTAAGAGATCCTAGGAAGCTTAACTTTTAAGTGTAAAGGGACTTTTATTTTGGTGTTATGGTTTTTTTTCCCTACTTTTGTGGGTTTTTTTTATGTTTGGTTCTTTCTTTTGGTTGTTTTTTTTTTTTTTTTAGCAAATAATAGATAGTAGTTCCCCAAGGCTTAGGGGAAATTCAGCTTAGCTGACAAGGACTTCTAGCAATGCCTTTCAATAACTTCCAAGAATAAAACACTCCTGTCCTCTTCTTTCCTTCCATATTTTTGTAGCTTCTTGGAAAATTTTGTCTGGATTTTCTACTTTTAATGTAGGGCTTGTGCATTAGAGTCTAATAAAACTTTTTTTGTTGGGGGCCAAGCTCTTTCTTCAAGAAAGATATTTGCACAACATTTTTCCACAGAACAGCATTGATTTCAATGAAATTCTGTTTTTCAGGCTGAGAATTTTCTGGTCTGTAGAAAGCTTCCTTCCAGCAGCATCAGTAAGACCAGTCATTTATTTAACTACAGGCAAAGTAGGAGCTTCAAAAGAATTATTTGTAGTCCTTCGTCTGCTAACCTAAATCCTCATCTGGGAAACAGACATAAGTTACAGATTCTTGTTTAAACCAGACAGAAAGAACTTCATTTTATATCTGTCATATTCCAGGTGAATGCCATAACTTAGTGGTAGTAACTATATTCAATGGAGCGATTTGTTTTCTGTTTTCCACAGAATAAATGCAAAAGTCTTGGTCTTTGCTTTAACGTAAAAGGGTAAAAAACCTTAAGTCTCCTTAGCTTTCCCTCCAAGCTCTGTGGGCCCTAATGATCTCCTAACACAGCACTGTGGCTTCTTTAGAAAGAATGCAAGAACACAGAAATGTTATGGCTCCTTTGCCAAGAGCCCTCAGGGTGGAGCAATATGTGCCATGCCAGCAGTCCTTGCGCTGACAGCATAGTAGTTCCATTTCCATTTTGTCTGCTGACCCAGCACCAGCAGTGTATGTATCTACCTGACAGCTATAGTTTAGTTCATAAATGAGTAGCATTTTCCAGCTCCATCCAACTTCCCACTGGAATCTGTATACCTATGGGAAAAGAGGTCTAAATACCCAAATAATAATTTGCATTTGATGGTAGGTGACATATTCCAATATCTCTATAAAACAATGACAGAACAGGAATAAATCTGGTAGATGAGCTAAGGCTTGGTGCAATGACAACTATCATGACATTCAGAAATGGAATAGTCATGCCTTACAAGGAGAAGCATGAGGAATATTTATATCTCACAATAGAGAAAGTAACATTAAAATTGTAACCACAGTGCACAAAAGCAACTCATCAGACCCTTTTGGTTTTGCAGGTAAACACAGTTTCCTATGGCTTTATTTTAGTTTACGTTTTAGCAGAAATCTATCCAAAATTCATGACCTGTTACTTAGGCCACTTGTCAGACTTCTAGCTGGATCATAACAACATCTTATTCTCTTTTTTACGTGGTTACCCTTTTTTTTTTATATCTTATGTTTAATTCTTTGAAATAAATTCAGAAGAATGCAGTAGGGGTTCAACAAATTGTAGGTTTATGTAAATTTTTATTGTAAGCCAAGTGTCTCCTCAATTAGTTTTCTCCCCATGGGATTTGCAGTGCCTGCAAATTTCAGAGGGACTTGACAATTTTGCAGCAATTTATAAAACTTGTCTCAGGAAAATATAAACAATTGATTTAATTATACTCCATAGCAATCCAGTTGGAATTATTATAGTTGACTCTAATTAATTTAGTTGAATTTAATTATTATTTTCTTTTCCAAGGTAAATTCAACAGTGACAACTACATAAGAGAACTTGACAGGTTCTGGGAAAGACAATGCTGAAGTTCTGCAATCCTGCATTCCTGTGGGGTTGGTACCCCCAACCATAGCACAGCTCCATGAGGTACTGCAGATAGTTAGAGAACTTCAGAGCATTGAATTGGCACAAAGAAAATGTTTATGGAATTCTTTTTAATGTTATAACTTCCTAATCAGCAAAGCATTTGCCACATCAACTTGTAATCTTAAATCAAGGTATTTCTTGGTTTTCAAAAGTTTTCACAGCATTCACCATACCAGTCATCTCAACGTAAAAGCTATCGTATTGGTCATGCATGATTTCCCCTTCATAAATTCCCTTCACCTGTGCAGGTTCTGTTGATATGCTCAATTTGCCAGGGCAATAGATTAATCCTCAAAAGAGAAATTAATGACTCCTCCTTTAGCTTTTTTTCCTCCCTGTCTGTATGACAATGAATGATGTTGACTTGATTGACCAAATGCATTAAAATAAATAACATCTCAGAACTGACCAAAGGCTTGTTTGCTAGTGAATCTGAAACGTTGGTAAAACTAGCACATGGACAAGAAAGATCACAGAATCACAGAACGGTAGGGCTTGGAAGGGACCTCTGGAGATCATCTTGTCCAACCCCCATGCTTGAGCAGGCACACCTAGAGCAGGGGGCACAGGAATGCATCCAGGCGGGTTTTGAATGTCTCCAGGGAAGGAGACTCCACAGCCTCCCTGGGCAGCCTGTGCCACTGCTCTGGCACCCTCACAGGGAAGAAGTGTTTCCTCATGTTTAGATGGATTTTCCTGTGTTCCAACCTGTGCCCATTGCCCCTTGGCCTGTCCCTGGGCACTATTGAAAAGAGTCTAGTCCCATCCTCCTGACACCCACCCTTTAGATATTTATAGGTAGTGATGAGATCCCCCCTCAGTCTTCTCTTCTCCAGCTGAACATTCCCTAGTCTCTCAGCCTTTCCTCATAAGGGAGATATTCCAATCCCCTGATCATCCTGGTAGCTCTCTGCTGGACTTGCTCAAGGAGTTCCCTGTCCTTCTTAAACTAGGTAGCCCAAAACTGGACACAGTACTCCAAATGCAGTCTCACTAGGGCAGAGTAGAGGGGGAGGATGACCTCCCTCGACCTGCTGGCCACACTCCTTTTAACACACTCCAGGACAACATTGGCCTTCTTGGCCACAAGGGCACAGTGCTGGCTCAAGCTATTCAAGTGTTATTCCCTGCTGTTTTGAAAGTTTGAGTAGACTAATGCATGAAGGAATCAAACCAACTAAGGTTCTTGTGTGGAATACCATTGTTCTTGTCTAGCCTACTTTGTAGATATTTATCTGGGGAAAATAATAGTTCTGTGAATTATACTGTTTTTTTAATTACTTCCTAATTATAATGTAGTTTAAATTACAATACAACAATTTGCTGGCAAAAACCATCACTTTCTTCCCACTGGCCCATTAACATTTTTCTGTTACCATCCCATTTATATCCACCCACTGATCACTGTTTAAGTATTTTTCCCAACAGCATGTACTTCAGCAAATACAATAAACACATTGTAATAATCTGGAATTAATATTAATGCTGTCAATCAGTTATATTTGTTATTTTCTGCAGTGAAATTAAATTTAAAACTGTCTTGTGTACATATAAAAAGGATGCAAGTGATGATTTTTTTCCATTTTTCAACACAAGATTCATAAAAGCAGTCTGGAAGATGGGATTTTGATAGTATTTAATTCAAAAATACCGACAGTCAAAAATTTTTAATATATCAGGTTATGCAGGTAAATACCAGTATTTCAAAAACCTTATTTACTGAAACAGACATTAAACACTGATGATGTAGGGCACACTTCTAAATAATGTTTTTTCTATAAAACCAGCATGGAATGAGTAGCATGTGTCACATTAAATGATCTGGCTGCTTCTAAGTGTCCATACTTCCCGTGTAATTATACAAAAGGAATTAAAAGACATTAGAACTATGAATAGTCTGGCTTGTAATCATTTTAAATGACTATTCTTTTCCCTTTATGAGCTTGATGAAGGACTGATGATCTGAACACAGCGTTAATTTAAATTGGATGGAGGGAATGATGAAGCAAACTCTGAAAAGTTAATAGGTTTTTACATGCTTTACTGAGAACAGATCTTGAAGATAAGAGGTATAAACTAAGGGCACACCTCCTCAGATAGCCTGAGCTGTCAGAAATAAAAGACAAAGCTAAATTATTCTGCTAGATTAACTTAATCTCCTAATTCACAGATTTGATACTGGTCAGCAATATAAGTATTAATGGCCCTATTTTGAATGAAGCTATTTTTTGAGTAGGACTGTACATCTGACATATGATCAAGGTTAGGATGCAGGGTAGTTAAAGGCACATGATCACAAATAGGATGTAAAAAAATAATGGTGTCCTATAGTGATCCAGTTTTGATTGAGTTTATAGACACAAGTTCTAATAACAAGTGGGGTCCCCCAGGGATCGATACTGGGCCCAATGTTATTCAGCATCTTCATAAGTGATCCGGATAACAGGATCAGGTGTAGCCTGATGAAGTTTGCAGATGACACCAAGTTGAGTGGGGAAGCAGACACTCCAGAAGGGAGAGCTGCTCTGCAGGAAGATCTGGATAGGCTGGAAGAGTGGGCCGACAAGAACCTTATGAAGTTCAACAAGGACAACTGTAAGGTCATGCACCTGGGAAAACATAATCCGGGAGTGCAGCACAGACTGGGATCCACCTGGCTGGGAAGCAGCTCTGTGGAAAGGGACGTGGGTGTCCTGGTGGACAGGAAGCTCAACATGAGCGAACAGTGTCTGCTGCGGCCAAGAAGGTCAACGGGATCCTGGGTTGCATCAAAAAGGGCATCACCAGCAGAGATAAAGAAGTCATTACCCCACTCTACTCAGCACTTGTCAGGCCACACCTGGAGTACTGTGTACAGTTCTGGTTCCCGCTATACAAAAAGGATGTGGACAGGCTGGAAGGGGTCCAGAGAAGGGCCACCAAGATGATCAAAGGACTGGGAAGCCGCCATACGAGGGTAGGCTGGGAGAGCTGGGTTTGTTCAGCCTTGAGAAAAGGATGCTCAGAGGGGATCTCATCACCATGTGCCAGTACTTGAGGGGTAGCTACAAAGAAGATGGAGACTCCTTTTTTACAGGGTGTCACATGGAGAGGACAAGGGGGAATGGACACAAGTTGCTCTTGGGGAGATTCCGATTGGACACGAGAGGGAAATTTTTCACAGTGAGGACAGTCACCATTGGAATAATCTCCCCAGGGAAGTGGATGTCTCGGCCACATTGGACACCTTTAAGATTTGGCTGGACAGGGTGCTGGGCCATCATGTCTAGACTGTGCTCTTCCTAGAAAGGTTGGACTAGATGATCCCTGAGGTCCCTTCCAACCTGGGATTCTGTGATAACATATCGCCAAGTGATGGAATACACTCAAAAGGGCTTTGCACAATGCAGGTGAAGTTTCTTCCAATCATCTGTGCAGCGCAGCACTGGCATAGAAGATATATCATGCTAAAAATATCACCCACAATAAATCCACATCACTGCAAATAGAACCCACAAAGAAACCTGTTCCCTTTTTCCCCTTTCGCCTGAATGGGCCATCTTTTATCTGCTTTTTCATAGATTTAAACAGAATTTCTATACCATGAGAAATCTTACTTCTCTCCTCCTTTTTCTATATTTTTTCTAAAGCATATTGACACAAAACATCCTTACAGAGCATAGAGACCAAGGTCAGAAGTGCTAGCATACTTTTGATCTGTTCTGAGAGTTACATTCTTCCCCTTCGCTTTATTTTATATAGATTTTTAGGATTTCCAATTCTTTCAGTCTTTTCTCAAGAGTTTAAACCTCAAGAACTTTGATTATTCTGTTTCTCCTAGACCTCCTCCAGCTGGTTCATGTCTGCACTGGAAGTGCAGTGCCCTGGACAGAGTATGGTAGCAGAAGCCTCACAAGTGGCAAGAGAAAAAAAAAAGATTATTTGATAGAGCTTGCAACAGCTAAATTCAAAGTGTCAATGACACTAGTGGGAAAAAGGGAAAAGAAGAATATGTCTCTTTTGACGATACATCTTTCAACCTACATTTTCAATATTTGCTATTTAAATATAAATATAGCTTTGCTCTTTTATGTAGGGTAGCACAAAAAATAACTGTTTCAGAATCAGTTTATTGTTTCTGTAAATTATGAGGTAGAAGCAAACCAACAGCAAAACCTTGCAAGATATTATGAAAATTAATGGTTTGTTGAAGAAAGGTGCCTTGGGAACCAGGGGGAAAAAAAAAGATTAAAAATACTGGGTATTGTATTGATATGGAAGTTACTGCATTCCTATGATGCTGGCATTGTTGCTGTATCAAAGAACGGATAATGTGGGATCTCAAAGCCATCAAAATGGAGATTTTATTTTTTTTTCCCCCTTGAAGTCATCAGATATTTTAAGACCTTTACAGCATTTAAGAATTAAATTCAACTGTGGGCAAAATTTGTCTTAAATGTCTACTTTCAGCATGAAAAAAAAAGCTTTCCTGGTTGCTGAAACTGTCACTGCCTCAGTCTTGCCATCTGAGATATTAAGTAAAAGCATGTATATCCTTCTAAAGCACTTACAAATCTACTGAAGGCAAAAAAAGCTTTATGAAAAAGCAACACTGCTATACAAATATTATCAACTAAACACACATAGGTATACTTTTTTCCTTCCTAAGAACAAGCATCCAGCTCATTGAAGTACCTGCATTGCTAGGTGATATGCATAGTTTGGGTGTCTCTATGTAGTTCCAGTTTATGAGAACTTTACTTAGCCCCTGCTACTCTTTACTAGGAACTGGAGGCTGTCCAATTGCTCAGTCCTTAAAAATGACTCCATCCAGGCCTCTTATATTTTCTTTTCAGCCTGAATACACTTCAAAGGAAATAGCACTCCTAAACACTGTGATGTGTTACATTACCGAGTTAGGAAGTTAGAAAAGAAAAAAAAAAAATAAAAGGAAGAAAGAAAGGAAAAGGAATTCTAATATTTCTTTTTAAACCTCCAGGAGCTCTGACTGTATGCTCTGTTTTTTCAGCTTTCAGAAATTCTCACTGACTGTCCCATTGGTCAGGATAACCAGTACCTGCATGAATACCAATGTTTACTGCTGTCCTTCAGATGAACCCTTGCCGTGTCTCCAGAATACCTGTGTGTATTTGGGGAAATGTCTCATATGCCATAGCTGTTTGTAGCTATGAGGCTCTGGGATCCCTGGGGTTTCTAATTCTTCCTGTCATTTTCCCTGATGAACAAAAGGTTCTTCCAAACACAGCTATCTGAATCAGGAACAGAGCACCCAATGACCTGACCAAAACTTCAGAGGGAAGAGTTGTATTACTCCAGCCCATGTAGCAGTGATTGTGAACATACATAATGCATGAAATGTCTTCTACACATACTTTAGAGGTCAGCCTGTGCTATAAGTCCCCTGGTTGCAAGAAATGAAGAGATAGACAGTTCTAATTCAAGAAATCCAAATAGTTTACTCTCACTGTACTATGATTTGACAATACTTAAACACCCATCACACAGCCCTTGTATTAAGATGGCAGTCAGAAATAATTTCATTTGCATGGCATTGATCTCATTTTCATGTTCACTCACTTACTGCTTCTGCTGTGTATCAATAAATGCTAATACAGCCAAAGCTAATTTTGCCTTGGAAAGGTAGATGAAAAAATGCAGCGTTTGTGTTTTGAATTTGCACAGAAGTTACATGAAAATTGGCTAACACCAAAATTTATTTCAGAACTAGAAGTTTTATGGAAAAGTTCTACGTAATTGGCTGGATTGTTTAGATTTTAATCTCCTTAAATAAACATTTTATATTTTCTCCTGAAGACGGTGCAGTATTTCAGAATTTGAAAGATTACTTTTCAATCTCTCTTCAACAAAAATAGTCCTTAAACCAAAGTCTCAGACTTCATTCCAACTAAATAACTATTGGACTCAAGTAATTTGACAGGTAAAACAAGCACCCAACAGTTACAAGATACAGAAGAAACAACTTAGCTGATCACAGACTGGTAGGGGTTGGAAGGGACCTCTGGATATTATCTTGTCCAACCCCCCTGCTTGAGCAGGCACACCCAGAGCAGGGGGCACAGGAACGTGTCCAGGCGGGTTTTGAATGTCTCCAGGGAAGGAGACTCCACAGCCTCCCTGGGCAGCCTGTGCCACTGCTCTGGCACCCTCACAGGAAAGAAGATTTTTTTCTCATATTGAGATGGAACTTCCTGTGTTCCACCTTGTGCCCATTGCCCCTTGGCCTGTCCCTGGGCACTATTGAAAAGAGTCCAGCTCCATCCTCTTGACACCCACCCTTTAGATATTTATAGGTAGTGATGAGATCCCCCCTCAGTCTTCTCTTCTCCAGGCTGAACATTCCCAAGTCTCTCAGCCTTTCCTCATAAGGGAGATATTCCAATCCCCTGATCATCTTCGTAGCTCTCCGCTGGACTTGCTCAAGCAGTTCCACATCCTTCTCAAACTAGGTAGCCCAAAACTGGACACAGTACTCCAAATGCAGTCTCACTAGGGCAGAGTAGAGGGGGAGGATAACCTCCCTCGACCTGCTGGCCAGGGCCTGATGTCTGTGAGTAACCCAGATCTCCCTTCGCGAAGGATACAGGGAGAGAGAGATCAAGGTATGATTATATGAATACCTCAAAACGGAGAATAATGTAACACGAAGTGCTAATGGCACCACCACATTAAGAAGTCATCAAAGCATCCAGTAGCCTAAATTGACTCACAGCTCAGTGTAGTGGAGCTGATTTAGCTGCTTGACAATTCCTTATTACTGTGGGACTGAAGTAACAGCATCTTTCTTTTCACCAGCTTATACCAAATTCTAAACAAAATGAGAAGAGAAAACCAGACACAATCTGTACCATTTCTTCCTATTCTTTCACCAAAACAGAAATCTGCCAATTTCAAACAGCAGTGGGTACAGCCTTGTGAGAGATCAAGCACCTTGCAGGAGCTGTTGAGTACATATAGCCAACACTGGAAGACCCTGACTACCTCGTAGACAGGGACAGCGAATGATAACCCTATGTAAAGTGTAGGAAGAGTAATGTACTTCCTCCCCTATCCCGTCCTCTCAAAAATTACTGCCCATGTATTTAATAATAAAGTCAAAAATTGAGCAACTTTGTCAATGTTCATGAGGAACAGGAAAGGACTCGTGCCACTTTGCTAAGTAAAATAGAAGCACCCAATGTACTTCAAAGCCACTTGCTAAGAATAAATAAATGACACACTGTAATTCTATACCACATCATTGTTCTGTTCACCACAGATTTTAAAATGTGTTACAAGGATGGTAATATGGCCGATCATGTACTGAGAAGCATACAATATTTGATATTTCAATGAAAATCTTAAAGGAAACATGAACAGCAATTTGTAAAACACATACAGCAGTGATTTCCCTTTGCAAAAGTGGCAGAAATCTATCATGTTCTATTTAACATTATATGCTAAGGGTTAACATTTATTTTATAATCTTAGCTGTCTATTGTGGTACGTACCATCCAGCAGTGTTTGTAAATAGGTAAGAGACAGAATCAAGTTCAGATAATTAAAATTCTCTTGTAAGGTTAAAAAAATCTAAAATTAAAGAGAAAACAGTAGAAAAATCACCATTAGCCAAAATGTTTGCTAAGTAAATTATTAGCTGTCAAGCTGCTAAAAGACTTACCACACAGATTTACTAGCTGACAAAAAAGAAAACAACAACCAACCACAAAAAAAAAAACCCAAAACCCCACAACAACCCAAACTAGAACACCCTTCTTACTGACAGTGAAAGGAAGGGGCATTCTTTTAATCAAAAAAGCAGCAATTAAGGATTTCAGCTGAGAAACTTCAGAATTATAGGAATTAATGCTACATCACTGTCTGAACTAGTCATGGCAACCACAAAGAAATGAAGCGTTATAAGAAACTTAATGACAAGGACTCCGTAAATCACAAGATCTGGAAGAACATTGTAAATTTCTAGTGCCTGTGTATTATTGTTCAGGTACTTAAGTACCTAAAAGAAAATGGGGGGTTTTGGGTGTTTTTGGTTTTTTGGTTGGTTTTTTTTTTTTTTGTCTCTAGTAATGTCCTAGTATGTGCACCTGTGAGTACTTCACTTTCTTTCACAGAGATTTAACAGATGGCATTTAAAAGATTTAATTAGATGCTACTTAATGAAAATAATTTCCTTAATTTTCAGAAGAAACTAGTTTTTCAATATTTGCTGCAATATTTGAAACAATTATTGAACTGCTATTTAAAACAATATATTTGAAAATAAAATTTCTCATGTTTTAGAGCTATTTCTCAGATCCCTGTAGAGCAACATTCCTCAGTCTGAAAGGTCACGACTACAAATAAATCAAGACTGTCAACAGCTAGAGCATCATGCTGATAAAAGAAATAAAACAATTTATGGAGTTGTACTTCTCACAACATCCTTTGTCAGGCTGTCGTCTACCTAACTTCAAACACTTCTTTGTAGAACATCATTTTACTTTACTTCTATTGTGAAATTACCTTTAAGTGTCCAGTTATTGAAAAAAATAAATCAAGTTTGAGGCATCTTTGATTGAGATAGTCTTTCATGTTGGTTTTCCACATATTTTACTGCCAGTTCAACACTAAAGTGCCAGGCAAAAAAGACCCAAACAAAAAAAAAACCAAACCAAAAACGTATTACTGCTTTAGTAACTGGTATGGGTATACATAGCTGCTAAATGCTATAAAATGTTTAAAACTGAAATTTTGTTTCCAGTGATCCTCAGAGAGACACTGTCAAAAAATATTCCGGCTATAAACAATGCCAATAAATCAAGAATTCCTTCTATTTTTCCACCTTAAGTGTTAGCATAACACAGATGTTCTTGGTTTCTCAGCTTTTAATATTTGTCTTCCATCTGCTGTTACTTCTAAGTATGAATTTAGGTTTTCTGTAAAATTAAATTACTAAAATTTTCTATTTGTTACTAAAATGTCCATTCTATTGCCACAAATGAAAAGTGACAGTAGTGCATGAATTCTGCTTAACAAGGTAATTATACACTGACTTCCCTAACGTGGCTTTTCCTGATGTTCATTATAAAAATTGTATTTTCAGTAGTGCTGTTCTTCCTGAAGACAGAATTTATTCTGAAGTTTTTCACTGAGTGTGATTCTTTCAGGATTTAGATTTAAATGAAATCTAAAACTTTGTTCTCAAAAAATCATATGAAACCTTTTCACTTTTTGGCACTTTCTCAGTCCCTCATAGTTAACATGAACAGTAACAAAGTCAAGCTTGAGTTTCAGTCATCTAGTTTTAATGTTCTAGGCACAAGTTCAGTCCTAACTGTATGTAGACACAACTCTGTTAAAGTTAATGAATTTCTACTTGCATTGACAATAACAGTGGCATTTGTTATACTGAGATCTAATTCTTTTTGTTGGAGTACAATTTTACTACATCCTAAGAGGTGACATTATTGAGTCTCAGGCAGGATAACTGGAAATCCATTAGAAAGGCCTTCATGTAATGCTCCCCATAATGTTTTTGTTTGGTGGGTTGTTGTTTGGTTTGGGGTGTTTGTTTTTTTTTAATTTTATAGCAGTAAGCACTTACGGTATGAAAGGTTTAGCAAAATTTTAGATTGACTGTACTTCTCAGTCTATACTATTGACAAGAAGTCTTCATAAGTAGAATTAACTTCTAAAGAACAGAGGTGAAATAAACACTTTTGAAACTAACATTATTAGATGTACTTGATTAAAAGAAAATAAATTTTTTATTACTGCCTTAGAAGTCCATGCAAAATAGGAAACTATTTTGTATCTACAATTCTTTTCTCTTAATAAGTAAAAAAAAAAATAAATTTAAAACCCCCCAACTTGCCTAATATTTTATTCAAACTCACCTCAGTCTCAACCTTTATTTTATAAAGCTGTAATTGAATACTAATGCACATTTTGGCTTATTTCTTAAGGACATGGAAAGCAGATACATGAGGGAAGAATATTATCAACCTGAAATTCTGACTATGAAAATTGGAGTTTTTCAAAGGTGTGAATACTGTGTGGGCTGGGGGACAAATCTGGGACATCCACATCGAACTGGGGGGTCAATACCTGTTACTGTAAGCATATTACCAAGATCTGACTGGAGACCAGGAAGGGTACAGAAATACTGTAATAAAAAGGGACAGCAAGTGTCTACAGGCCTAATTCTCTGTTGTCTGTCCAAAAACCATTCGTGATTTTTAAATCAGTTTTGAGTGGATAGAGAGATAAATGCTTCAATTCCATTTAGATGCTTATATCAAATATATCAAAATAAGGCATGATATAAAAGAAGAGACTCTGAATTTCACTTCACACTTCAATAAATATGCTTCTCACCAAGGCATAGGTAAGGGATAGAAGTAGCTGTTTTGCTTGAATGGAAGAGCTGTTTCTAGGCTAGTCAAATATTATGCAGGTTTTGTCTGCTCTCAGATGTTAGTGCCTGAAAAAACCTGCAGCTCTAGAAGACAACAATTTTTGACAGGAGAACTGTCAGAGGCATTTGCTAAGTAAGGTGTTAATAACCTGGGATGGTATGAAAAAAAAATTCAATTTAAAAGGAATCCCTGCAGGACTCCAGGAAATGGGTTTGTTATAAATATTAGCATGTTTTAGCAGGAGTGGAGTCTGTCTTACACCTGCAACCCAAGATGAGATACATTCGGACATCAGAAGCTCCAACTGAGTGAATGATCCAAATGTCCATAGCAAGTCAGACAAATATAGGGCAATACATCTTTTGGATCTGATCTTGGGGAAAAGTAGGCAAGCACAGTTTTCTTTCTTTAATGTCTTTGAAGATTTGTAACTGGGCTGTCTCGCTCTGCTATTGAAAATTTAAAGATAATATATGTTCTTAACCTGACTTGACCTAAGCACAATTTCACACTGACTAGCAGTGAGACTTCCCTTACCCAAAGGTAAGGCAGATCTATGAACCTCGTTAAAGTGCCCAGGAATTCCAGCAGCCCCTGCAGAAGCTGTGCATTCCTAGTCTGTGAGCTTGCAGCACAAGAATTTGCAGTGAGAAAAATTTCGATTTGGTGACTTGGGATAGCTAGGAAAGCTCTGACATGCATAGGGTGATCGGAAGCATGCCTGAATTTTGACAGCCTTGAGGGACTTTGACAGACAAACGAAAAAATACTGCAAAGAACTAAGACAAATATATCTCATAGTATCTTGTTGACTCAAAATTCTTTTTTCTCACCAAATATTATTTAATTAATGCACGATAGCAAGAGACAGTTCCCATTGTAGAACAGCTGGGGAACATCGTTAGGAATTAAAGAAGGGCAAATTCAGTCTGAATGATCCTGGCCCCTTTAGACTGAAAGCAGCACCATGTCTGCCTGTTTGTTGGCTTCACAACCACTTGTTTTGATATCTATTAAGGCGGGTCCTTCACTTTTTAATTTTTGTGCGAAAATACTTATCAATAACACATGACTAATTTTTTTTCCTCTGGAATAATTTCAGCTTATAAAATGGATAAGTTGCAGGGAATGTGCTTTTGAAAATAAATTGATAGCAGTATTTTTCTTTAGGTAGGTAAACAGTCATATTACCAATTGCTGAGGAAGCTTTATGTTTTGGGCAACCCTGGTGAGTCATGCTGAACTGTTGTGTGGTGCCCTGCTGAGATAAAAGGAGACTTATTATCCCTTGCCGTCTTTGCCTTTATTGAAAGAGGACTCTAAGAGTGGAGGAAAAAGAATTCAACATGTTGGTTTACTTCTGTGCATCTTGGTGTTGGAATGGATATTTTCCAGCTTTTTTCCAGTACAGTATTGGAACAGATTGTTCTGCAGTAAATTTTAGATGTCAAACAATCAAGAGAGATAACATTTCATGGCAGAAGTTGTAATTATTTGAAAATCATTTACACTTGACATTACAAAGCTCAGTTTCTGGACACTTCTTTTGAACATTTTTTTATCATAAATATTAGCAATGATGATAAGGAAGCAGTTCTAGCCTCTAGCAAGATTTTGCTGAACATGCTATAGGCTATAAGGCTTTATATGGCTATAAGTCACTTCAGAGTATTCTTTCAGATGCAGTTAATGATTAACCAGGCCATTAACAACAGAGATAGAATATAATTAAAAGAGAAGGTAAAAAAAGGAAGCACTAATTTACTGAGAAGTATTAATTGTAAGTTACCTTACCATGCATTCTTCACATTTTAAAGTTATTATAGCTTGATCACATTTCTAAGTGAAACATAATATGGTAAGATGCGGTATACGTGCACGTATTTTGCTTTGTCTTTTTAATCTTTCTTTTTCTGATAGAAACCAGTTATGTTCATGGAACGCATAACATTAAAAGATAATTTTACACTCTATAGACTGGTTAACCAGATATTAGTATATTCTGCAAGAGCTGTAAGAAACGTCCTATAAAGTATGTCTCAGTCCTACAATTTAAATTGAATTGCATTACTCTGAAAATTACTGGTACTCACAATGTAGATTTTAATAAATATTTTAGAAACAGCAATCATTTTAGCAATTTTAAAGATATGATCTTGTTACTTTTTTATTTGATGAAACCACTATCAAGTTTTTAACCTCATACTACGGAGCTTATGTAGCTTTGTCAGGAATGAAAGTCATTATGATACTACAGATAAAGAGTTAATGTACTAATCTGAATTAAATAAGTAAAGCATTTTATGAGCAATTCATGGAACTTCTGTTTAGCTGAGGTGTTTAATGGTAAGTGTTTCAGAAAGTGAACTCATTTTGACATGGGGATACTCCAAGCTTAAGGAGACATTAATAGTTACTGAAATTTACAACATAAAAGGCCTTGTATGAGTTACTGCGTTTGTCCTTCTTTTCCCATTAATCTTTTGTGCATCTGAGTGGGAGAGTGCATTGCTTATAAAGTATTTCTGTCAATCCACTACTACTATACCCACAATCTTCTCTAATAGGTACATTTCAAATATGGACAGGATGATCTTACAACATGACATTACATAAAGTGTTCATTTGTAATGTCTTATGCAAATCTTCACAACTTTGAGGAATCATGCACTTGAATTGTAGATAAACATAATGGACTTTTCTACCCTTCTCACATACTACAACAAATATATTTATTTGAGACTCATTTTAAGAAGAGGTGTGAGACTATTTGTAGTTAAGGCACACAATTTCTATGCACCTGTCTTTTCTGTTTCCTTTCTCCAGAAACCAAGCTTTTACTGGCAAGTTTCTTCCAGTAGATGGTAAGTTTTGGTCAGTGAAAAAAACACAAATAATTTTCAAGTTTTCATAAGGCTTTTAACCTAATGCAACATTATAATGAAGCCTAAGGAAAACTCACTGACACAGAAATGGCTATCTGGATGTTATAAACCTTCCTGGCTTATATTTTATTAAAACAGGTGGATTAATGTGAAATAGTTGGCATTTAGAGAAAAAAAAACTCATTGAGTGGAAGCAAGATTTGTGGTAATTTGTGTTTCACCAGCGCTAACTGGGATAGGTATTGCAGGGAGTTCTTTCATAGAAAACCGATAGATCCACAAAATACATTTTAGCTTTGAAGACATGCAATAGTTTATTTTTCAGATGAGTCTCTAATGAAAAAGTAAGCCCAATAATACAGAAACTAACTGGTTTAGCAAGAAAATAGGAAATCAGAAGTAGTGATGCAGATTTACTTTAAAAAAAGCAATAGTTTCCAGTACATTTTAGCAAAGAACAAACCTGATTTCTATTTTCTGGTAAATCCCTGTGAGATGGTACCAGTTCAAAAGAAAGGGTTATGCTGCTTCTCATCGCAAGTATATCTTTCTTCATACAATCCCTCTTCAGGGAAAAGACAATGAAGTCTGGTGACAAATGGAAAGCTACAGGGTCTCTTGCTTTTCTTCAGCTTCAGTATTTTGAATACTGTCTTGTTCATTTACCATAACTATTAAAATTTGAGTGGGTAAGCATAATCAGGTTACTTTCTGGAATTTAAAATTTTTGGAGGTTGCTAATACCTTTAATTTTTCTACTAATACCTTTTAAAAGATTTTCTACATTTAAATACATATTTTCATTCCAACAGAGAAACTTGGACAGCTCAATAAAGAAATCAACTTTTTTTTTCGTCTCTAAGTAGACGGTGTCTCTCTTACCTCCTGTGTCATTAATGACTGTACAACTAAAGAATCAAGCTGCAAACAAACCTGCAATATTCTGATATTAAGATAAATTCTGTGATATTTAAAATAATAAGCAGAATATTTATATTTCCAATATTTGTACCTATTGATCAATGTAATGTTAACAAAAACCAAGAAAATTATACCAGTTCTATTAGCAGTGGAGTTGTGGGCTAATACATTTGAAAACAACCTTTCTTTACTATTTTTCTATAAATCTATGACTCTATCTGCCAGAACCTGGAAGTAAGAGAAACACTCAGAGATCAGTTACAGCCAAAACAATACAATGGCTGGCTTTCACCCATGTGAAATCCTGTAGTAGACTAGTGATATGGAATATTTTGGGCTCCCAAGAAAAGCAGCAGTTTCACAGTTTCTTAGTACTATTCTGTGTCAGAGATTAAAATGATTTAATCTCATATTTGCCCAATTTTAGATGAACATGAATTGTTCTTCCTGCCAGGCATTTGTTATCTAGCCTTAACTTACAATTTTGTCCACAAAATGTGGCTAGCAGGATGGTCTGGTGTCAACAAAACGCAACTAGCAGAAAGCTCCAAAAGTTAATCTCCGCTAACCTACCTTAAAATTTTAAAGATTACTTTAAATGTTCCTCACAATCTCTCAGTAATACATTATCTTACTGGGTACACAACTATTTGCTTACAGTTTTATCAAATGTATACTAGCACTTATCATATTACCATAACTAAGTTACTATTGCAATGCTAACTTTGTATGTGACTTACTATCAGAGAGACTAATTTAACAGAAGTACTGTATCTTTGCTTCTGAGCCTAGTCAACAAATTACATTACTAGAACTTTCCTGTACAATAAGCCTTTCAGTTCACTTACTCTAAGCAAACAATAAAGATGTCAATTGAAAAGTTGCATAGACTAGTGGATACAGCTTTAAATTGGAATTCAAGGTACCTAGGTTAAATTCAGTTTGCTTTTACCAAACCATTTCATCTTTCCTCACAACCTTTCAAATTTTTGTTCAAAGTGGCCTTGCAAATCATACCTGATTTCAGTGGCAGGCTTTAAACCATACCATCACATATGCAAAGGTGTCTTTTGCTGTATGCCCTTTGCAAAGTTCCGTTTTTGTAAAGCTTCCTTCACAGGTTAAAAAAAAGTTAATTTTTATGTTTCACTTACCTGTTTCAGGACAGAAGCAGAGAGTTGCAGTGAGGCTGTAGCCCAGCCAAATTAAGGAGGCACACAGGAAGAAAGTACGAGTATCTTCTAAGTACAAGAAAACATCTCCCTAATTTTTCCCCTCCCTTTTTGCCAGCTTTTGCTGGTAAGGACCCTCACATCTGATAGAGGAAAAGGACAAGCAATTTTTCCCTTTGCTAGCTTGATTTACAATAACAAAATAAATGTGTCAGCTATTTCCTGAAAATTGGAAGCTATTGGGCCCCAAGCTAGGCCAGCTGTAGCTAATTTAAGGAGTCATGAGTGCACAAAAGCAGGAACTGCTGTTTAAATGGTGGACATATGGGATTCAAGTCTCAGGCACTGGAGTTGCAGGGCTAAAGGGCTTTGCTGTATAAGCAGGTGCACCTTCACTGATTTCAGATCTGTTTTTGCTTTCTCCAGTAATGAATTTGTCCTAGAGTGCACCTGAGCTTTGGGAAACCATAAACCATGCTTACTTTTTTCATATGTTGACAACCTACTGTTTATGTCCCCTACGTCCTTTTGTCCTGACTCATCATTTTGCATGCCTACCTCAGTTGGTCAGTGACATGTTATAAGCAAGAAAATTTCCCAACAGCCTCATTGCATAATAACAGATCAGCTTTCTAACTCAGTTGCAATTTATGCTATATTCAACTCTGTGCTGTGTTTCAATATCAAACTTTAGCAGAATATATCATACTGGCAGGCTTTATTCAGCCTTTGCCAGTCAAATATACAAAGTTTGGCTTTGAAAAATATGAGACTACCTTTTTCTTTTTCACCTTGCATTGATCAGGCTGACCTCACCCCAAATTCTTCAGCTTCTGCATTTTTAAAATAACCTGTGATTTATAAAAAGAGCTTTCTGACGAATATTCTCATTCCTTTGTAAAGTTTGTTCAGACTCATTGTAAATCACATCTAAGGTGTGTGAACCCTTTCTTTCCTTACAACTCTCAGTATAAAATGGGGTTTTAATTTTTTTTTTTTACTTTTGTAAGAAGCTTTCAGTCTGAATGACACCTTATTCTAGTCTCTGACCTGCAGCAAGCAAGCCTGCCTTGTAGTTCTCAGAAGTATGACTTTTAATCCTTTCATTACTTGGTTTCCACTGACAAGCTGCTAAATACACACAACTATGCCCTGGCCAAATAAAGCTAGTGTGCCTGTAATGACACTAAGTCATAGACCAGGAGGTCAGATACCATTCTGAATTTTAGTCATGAAATGACAGTGATGAATTATTAGCTTCTCAAAAATGCATATCGCTGGGATCCACAAAAGCAACCTTGACTTCAAATGACATCATTATCAGTGTTCTGCTTTTGGAAGCTTGCCTGAAAAACAGGATCCAACAAAAAAAAAATCCTTCACGTAATTACTAGAGTGGACTGACTGGTGAGCATACGCTAATTTACATTTACATCTTTGATTCATACATTTCTTAACTCATATATCTGGAGAAAACACATTCAACAATATTCAGAAAAAAATTTTGAGCAGCAGTCACATAAAAGAAAACCATGTATCTTTGTTGCCTTATAGCTTATTCATAATATTATCCATATTTGAATTTATTTCTATACCAAACCGGAGTGCAAGCCATTGCATAATACATTACAGTTAATTTAGTTAATATATACTTGACATTACAGGACTGAAATAATTGTTGTTATTGTTTATATATGCCCTGAATCTGCATAATGCCACCTGCAAAATCTCATACTGTCACTAGTCAGAAACTTGGTTTAAAGAATCCAGACTTCTGGTAGTCTCTAGATGCATGTGAAGGTGGTTCTAAATAGCTTGAGATATACATACACACGTATATACATACATATATAGAAGATACAGTGCAACATCATGCAGAGATACTACTGGCATACTTCTTAAAGCACTGGTAAGGAGATGTACCCTGACTTGCAGGGACTGCCTGCAGCACCACACTGGTGAAGCTATCTGCTTTTGGGTCCACAGATGGCAACCAACCAGCTGCCTTCTATATCTCTCCGACATATCGTTCTGGCCAGGGACTAGCATCACATTCCTATGAAACAGTTTTTCCCTCTTGGTCACTGCCTGCCCTAAGCCACAAATTGGGTAATAACTGGGTAAGAGGTTGAAATTAATTAAAAAATAAGGAAAATTATTATAAAAAATTAAAAACAACCCATAACTTCTATTAAGACAGCAGCATCTGCTGATAATCAGATACACAGGACTAAGCAAGTATTTTTTCCTAGGCCAACTACTGCTTTCTCAGACCACAATTTTTCTGACCATGATTTAGGAATTAGCATGGACCAGGGTGATCCTTCTCAACAATCAGTTTTGGAAGGTGAGAGAGTTGGGTAGGATGGACGTGATAAAATAGTGCCAGCTTCTCTCTGGTCTACTAAAGCGTTCCTGACATACACTACTGCATATAGAAACAGTTACTGTGTCCAGTGCAACAACTATTTTCTTGTTAACCTTTTCCATCTACATTAATAGAAATATACAGCACAAATGCTCTGGAGCATATGGCTCTTCTAGCTGTTTCTACATGCACATTAAGGTATCGGCTACAAATATAACCCTGTGCATAGCTGGTACCGTGAAGTATTCAGAGACTGCACCTAGTCACACAAGTTACAAAAGCTCTGACATCAGCTGAGATCTTGTCTGCAGTCTCAGGCTTAACCTACATAATAACCACGTGATTTCACTGAGCCCTGTTTCTCAGCTCTGTGGCATACGAGAAGTATAGATTTTTCATACGTCAAAGTGGGGCTGTAGGCTGCTTTGTGGTTGCAGTTAGAAATCTTCAATTGATTTGACAGCTATTTTAAGAAAATGAAAGTTCTCCCATAGGAAATAGCATGCATAAATATATGATCTATATTTATCTGTTGCCGGCTTCATCCCAATAAACTCATGTGACTCAGCATTCGGCTGAGAGATGCTCTAACACTTTAAGAGAAGTTTTCCGTGGGTGTCTCCCATTTAAATACTGAACATGGTCGGCAAGTATTTCCTTCCTGTGCTCATGAACTCACAGGTCATGGTAACATAGTTGTAGTAATTTAAGGTCTTATAAATTTAAAGGATTTCAGTGTGCACATAATCTGCGTTCTAGGTCCACACATTGCAAACAGGAGACTTTTAAACTGAGGTAATAAAATATTACCTCTCATGTTCCTTTGTACCAGAAAGGACCTACACTTATCTAATCTTCTAATCAATATAAGGGAAGTTATACAAGGTCAGCCTAGCAAGAAAAGCAGGGAGTAAGTACAAAGTTGATTTTATTTTTAGGATGGAAAAAAAAAAGAAAGAATTCTACAAAATACTCTGCTGTAATCAGTTGGAAGTGGTAATAGCAAAATCCTATAGACACCTTCTACAGATACCTTTTTATGCAATGTTTATGCAATCAAATATATACATTGTCATTCTTAATTGTGACAAAAGAGCTACTGTAGTTTTGGTTTGTACTCAAACACAAATCTCTAATTCTGTCAACCTCATAAAATATCTTTAAAGAGCTTAAGTTTGGGAATGTGATAATTAGATGAAGTAGATACGTAGAACTTAAAGGGACACAAATATTTTTATGTGGTATTTACCCAAAAATGGTTTGTTCGTTATGTCACTGCTTAGCAAGGATATTCAGTGCATCCAAAAGCAAAATGCAGACAAGCATCCACAAACAGCAGCGATATAGGTCAGTAAACTGAGATCTTACATTAGTGCTTTTCAGGGTCTGAGAGATGCTATAATTGCTCCTTTTTTTCATGGTTTATTATATATTGCTGAAAGTCATGTTCTGTTTAAAAAGGGTATTTATGAGCAGTGGAGGAGCAAGTTTTTTGCTTGCACTCTTGACTGCAACAAGGCAGGAAATGAGGGACTGTCCATGCCTGAAGGTTGGAGAAAGCCTCTTTTTAAAAGCTGGTCAGAGGTGGAGGGATGAGTGCAAGGTGCAGGGTGACTGTGTGCAAGAAAGCAGCTTGCCTATGGCAGAGAACAGATCCCTAACTCAGCAGCAGGAGTGAGGAAATTTTCCTGAGGACCCAGAGGGAATGAAACAGGAGTTCACATCTGGGAATGCACTGAAACGTCCAGGGCACACTAGGCAGAGGGAAAATGGTTTTACAAATCATTTAGAATTGCATTCTCTTTTAGCAGTTCTGTTTTTTTTCTTCTCTGCTTTCAGAGCTACTTTATTTCAGCTTGTTTTCTAGTAAAGCCTAGCTTGAAAAACTGGAGTGTCTTTGATGTGCTCACTTTTAAAGAAGATGGTGCAGCCTCTTCAAAGCTCTGACCAACATAAGGGCTTGTCAGACATGTAACAAAGGTTAAAAATCAACCCAGTGTCTAAGACTGAGTTAGATGCTCTTCGTGACCTCTAGAAAGCATGCTAATTGAAAATTTCAATTGAACAGCATCAGTAGGTTTAATCTGGGTTTTTTTTGTCTTCTTCAAATGACTTTGAGATGATGTTTCTCCTGTTCAATGGATATCAAGAAGCCACTAACCTTGTAATCACTTTATAGAGAATGAGGTGTCCTGAACCTCTGTTCAGTTACTGTAGTTTAAGTTGAGATTAATTCTCAACTTTCAAAAACTGGACAATTGTACTAAAACTAGTGCAATTGGTATTGTTGTGGTTGCCATGCCTGCCCTGGCCTTACAGTATATGCTTGCTTTACAATGTTACCAATTCTAGCTGTCTTAACGGGTAATAGATTCATTTTAAAAAGCAAAAGAAAAAGGTAAAGCTATCATATTAAAATGCCAAGGAACAAATATTTTGATTAGGTCACTAAATGGAAGTTTAATAAAAGTCAGTCTGAGATAGAGGTTGTAGCTGTTCTCTGGAAGAACTGCTCTGGCACGCCCCAGCCCTGTGAGACCCCCATCCCACAGCAGGCTGAGATGCTGAGCAAAGGTCACTATGCGTTCCCAGTCTGACACTAAATAAATAACTCTGTCCATCACAGCTATCTTGTCTCAATCTGATTAAAGTCTACTCTATGAGGATCAAAGGCCTTCTAATATCCTTTAAACAAAAAAACCCCAACAAAATCACCATAGATTTTTATCACTTAGACTAAATAAAATCTTTAAAGTAACTGTTTCTGAAATATATGGAACCATATTTTCATTTATCTAAGCAGAATATTTGAACAGTGCAGACACAAAAAGAAAGGCTTATGATTTGTTTTACTGGAGTCTGTTGAATAGGCCATGTGCACCACCTTCCATGGTACATAAAACCAGCACACCATTTTGATTCACTAGAGAATGTGCTTGGAGGTAACGTCAGTCACTTGGCAAGGGAAAATTAAAAAAAAATAATTCCCAAAGCAACCAAGCAACACAAAGATAAAAAGTCCCAAAATCTAAATAACCCTACATTCTTGTTTAGAGACCATCTCCCTACAGAGCAAAGCATTCAGCGTGTTTTTTTCCTTATCTACCGATTTTTATTAGAGATCAGTAAAGTTTGTACGGCTCTGCTTGCCTTCTTCAGAGGTCCAGCCACAGGGCAGGCAGACTAAATCTGGGCTCCTCATCTCTCTCTGGTTACTCCAGGAGAGAGAGGTTTCTTGTTCCAGTCAGTGATGGGAAGATCTTTCAGACCTGGTGCTGTTGTTGCTGGGATTGCTCCTGGTGTTTTCTCTCATTGCTTGCCAACCCCTGCCACCTCTGGGGGGAAGAGACAATCTAAGCATTGCTCTGAGAAAGAAAAAGAATTCAAAGAAATAGTGATGACACTTTCTCCATTTTTCCTTCTCACATAAATGCTTTTTTTTTCCCTTTTTTTTTTTTTTTTTTGAGCACTGCTAATCTCAGACTGAGAAGGGAAGGATACATTTGCTCATTTCTGTGGCAGACAGCAAGCCTAATCAGGCAGGTTATAGCAGAGATGACTATAATTGAACACATAAATTAATAAGGTGAATCTGTACTCTTGCATCAACCACTGAAGCTGAAATTTATAGCTATACCAAGGAAGTAAGAAAGAAGCAGTGCAGCTCTGAAAAACAGCAGCTGTGATGACAGTAGTCATGGACACGGCCAGTCATGTTGTTATGTTTATCTGCTGGATTTTTTTCAGAGTGAATCTTGAAGACCTTCAGACCAAATACAATAATCTTTCTACCCATCTTTATGTTATAGTGATGAGTGACACAGAAAAGAGAACTTAGTAGTGCTAAAACAGGACCACACAGCATCAGAAAGAATGAAGAATAAATAACTGAAGCTCACCAGAGAAACTGTAAGTTAAAATACAACCAAGACAGGTAGGCTCACACTTTTACTCCAGCAAAAAAAATGTACATTTACACCCCATTTTAAAAACAATCACTGTAAAACCTGTATCTTGCCACATTCAAGTTAGTGTAGTGGAGCTCTCCTGACAGGCTGAACTGTATCTACCAACTCAGCTATGTGACTTCTTTAGGCAGGATGGATTCTTTCTGTTACCTGCGTGAGGTGTAACTATAGCACACCTGAGGCAGCTGAGGCACCAGCTACTTGGTTATCTGTTGGAGAGAGAAATTGGCTGCCGTGGAACAAACCAAAATATCAACATTCATTTTACTGTGGACCAGAGAACATGACACATGAATTCCAGGAATCCAAAAAAGACCTGGTTTCTAAGTGTATACAGCATACTTAAGTAAAGTTTTTGCGTAAATATCAACACATCATATTTTGCTGTAATTGTGGAGGAAAAAGGAAAAAAACTTCAGAAGGGAGAAAATCACTGCAATATGGAAGTAATATGCAGAATCCATATGGGATTCTGAGAATATTTTATGCAAATATATAGTCAAAATTCTTTCACTCTGCAGCAAACAACTCTGTGGCCATGCTGTTGTTTGTAGTGCAGTAACTCTGAACTACTGAAAATCTTACAGCTTTGAAAATAATATTTCATTTTCCCGACTGATTCTGATCATCACACGTTTCTTAAACGTTTCTAAGAAGACTAGGTTCTTCCTCTTTATTTCTTACTCAGGTTGGTTGTTTCAAGTCCTTTTCTTGAAAAGTGATATCATTAGCATGGGCAAGAAATAATGAAGCCATAAGCTGCATTCCAGCCTGTGTTCACAATGAGGTCCACTTGTATCTTTGAAAGGCTAAACATACTATTTGCAACTAGTTGTCCCAGATCAAAAAACTACATCGCCACTGACTCACTAAAATAAAGGACTGTAGAATTTCAGTGCTGCTGGGGTGCCTACCAACTTTCTTCATGACTTGGCTGAGAAGCAATGCATGTTATAATTGATGCAGGTCTAGCCCCAGAGTACTGCACTTTTAGCCCTTGCTGGTGCACCTCACACAATATAGTCCTTGGTTTGGTCACAGCTGCATCACCTTCCGCCATTTGTCAGATGCATTCAGATTTCATTGACTTGTCATGTTAAAAATGCTTTCAAAAACATCGTCACCATTTTCAACAACTTTTGCAATGCATTCTCCACTTTTCACAGAGGAGAGAGAGAGCTGGGAAGTAAAGTGCAAAAGATTTTGCCCAAGAAGATGCTGCCTCCTGGCACAGCTTTATAGACTCTTTCTGTTCGGTAAAACGGACAGTTTTTAAAATCTCTATTTGAAGCACGTCTTCCTTCCCCACCCTCCTCAGGTCTTAGAAGTGCCTGTCTCAATTCACTCATCACAAAATATCTATAAATTTATATAATTTATCCCACAGAGTATACAGCCTCACACTGGAGAAGTTACTGTGCAAAATGCAGTTCCATAGTATAAATAATATTAATTACGGATGAAAAATATCATTATTACAGGTGGAATTAGTGACAACCTTGAATTTCTGCAGTTGTGTGTGATCTAAGAGTTCTGTTTTATTAGGAATCTTGAAGACTCGCCTTTTTTCCTGTATCATGTCTATGCAACTGCAACATCTCCTGCAGAATTGCAGGGCTTTGATCCAGCTTTCATATTTGTACTCATTGATCCAGCTTTCATATTTGTATTCATTTTTAACCTGACATCTTGAACTGTCAGCTCTCTTTCGAGATCCAGTGGGTTCCCACAGGACCATTCAATGATGAGTAAAAAGCTGAACTTGGATGTGACCTCTAGGCCGCTTCTTCATTCTCCTGCTTGTTAGCAGATTGTTTGTGTGCATTTTGATACCAGACAGAAGGTATTGTTGTAGATCTATTTTGTGCTTTACTTTTCTCCCCATGTGGTACCATTTATCTATTATTTCTTTTCTTTTTGAAGGAAAAGAAATTCAGCTCTAACACTCCGTATGACATGAAGACCTTGCCTGGAAATCTGTGTGTGAATTACATGTTTTATGGAAATGCTTGCAGAAATTATATTTCCAGATAATACCTGGGAAAGAGAAGAAGAGAGAGGGCAAGATCTCCTGAATAGATAAACCAGTGCTATTCTGATTTTGATATTGGTTTTATGTATAAATATTTTTCTATTCCTAGACAAATATTGAGACCCTTTTAAATAAATATACATTAGTAGAGACAAGCAAGGAGTTTTTTTGGGGGTGCTCTAGGTTTAGACAAAAATGCAAATGAAGCCAAAATGGATTTTGCATTTGAGGAAAAAGTAATATAGCTATGTATCATAGTTATTCCCAGGTAGCACTTATACAGTTGAGTAGCAGAGGTTTTTTCCCTCCCTGTCTTAAATTGAAAAGTTCCAAGAATCCATAGCTGAAAATCCCAGCTCCTTATTTGACGATACTGTACAGGCAGCTTTGCCCTGAAGAGATCTGTGAGGTGGTCATAGCTCATATACTGCATACTGTTCCTTTTTAATTTTTTTTTCCTCCTGAGTCAAAAGCCAGGGGGAGGAAGAAGTGGGGTTAGGACTAGAGTCACTCTTGTTCTAAAATGCAAGGGCTGTAGTTTGAAGACCCACTTTAATTCTTCCTATTTTTTAAGCTTTGCAATTTCTTTCACCTCATAGGTTACAAAGAAATAGTTTGTGGAATCAGGTTTACTTCTTCTCATCTCAGATTTCAAATCAAAAGGCATGAAAAATACCCTTGTCTTGAAATCTGGCCCAAAAGTAAATCTTGTTTAATCACAGAAACTTTATCTTAACCTGATTCTGGTTGCAGGCAGAATCAGATATTGAGTGTTGCGTAAGAATAGGGAGATTTTATGAATTATTTCAGACTTCAAGTTACTTTTGAACTTGGTTCAGCAAGTAGAGAATGCTTCAGGAAATGTTCCGGACTTTTCATTTTAAATCCAGACACGGTCTTCTGTGTAGCCAGTTATCTCCAAAAACCAAAAGCTTCCTTTTAGTTAAATATCTCTACATAGAAGTCATTGTTATATAGAGAGAATTGTCATCTCATTACTGGCTTAGAAGGATGAAAATCTGGCAAAATAGATAGTTCGGTACATAGGTAGTCAGGGAAAAAAACCCAACATACTCACACATGGCATTTTTTTAATGCTAAAGGATTTTTTTCAGATAAACCTCCTTTATCACTGATCCATTTTAAGTGAATCACAGTCATTAGTTTTCAGTGGGTCCTAATATTTTTATTTAAGATTTATTTTAAGAACAAGTACAAAATATTCATAAGAAAAGCCATATAAACAAATGCGGACAAATGTAAGGGTTTTTAAAACTTTGTATCTTAAAAAAGTTTGAAGATACTATCCATTTGTGGAATTAGTAGCATTTGCATTTGCAATTCTGCCTTTTTTTTTACACTATCAAAAATAAATATTTCTCAATAGGAGCTAATTTCTTTAACTTTCTTATCTAGTCTTTTAAAGTCTGACAAAATACACTGGAAAGACAATTCATTCAAGAGAGATTCTTCCCAACTTTCAGGCCAGTAAACTATATTTTATTTTTTACTGGGAAATGAAGTTAAATCAGTGGATAAAATTTGGTTCTGGACCTTTGCCATGTTCCATGTGTACTTTTATATGTCCCCTGATTGGCCAGCAAAAGTAGCTACAATCCCTCTCTTAGCAATCTCCTGACAAGGGATTCAATTCCATAGCAAAGGCTTAACTCATTTGGCCAGGAAGGAAGGGAACCTGAGCAGCAGGAAAAGGTTTCAAATATTTAATAAGTTCCCTGAGCAGTGCCCAAATACAGATCAAGTTTCCATAAAGCACATATCATTATTTACAGCAACTCTACTGCTGCAAAATCCTACATTTCAGATTGCAGATGCAAAGATGTAGGGAACACTGGCAACATCAACTTTAAGCATTTTAAACACATTCATTAGGAGTCCCTCTTTACTCTAGTTACTGAAGAAAAACTAGCTCCTAAGTCAGTTTTTCATAATCACTTGCTTTGTTGTAGTGACCAAAACTCAGCGAAAGTCATTAAAACTACTCACAAAGCAAAATAGTGGAAAAAAGGACTGAAGCAACAGTCAGTCTACTAACAGGAAAACTAAAAAGTATTTCCTTCTTTCTTTCAGGGAATTCATAGACAATGCAATAGAGATTAGTCAGAACATTAGCTTAGATCTAATGACAAGAGTAAACATAGCAAGCCAAAGCCAAACTAGTTTAAAATAAATATTTTTTTAAAAAGTAAGTTAATCCTTAAAAAAAAGTTACCTAAGCCTATAGTCATTTTTGTGTCATTAGAACTCTTTAAATCAAGATTAAACGTAACTGTAAAATGGAAAACGTTAGCAGAAATCACAAAGGTAATCATAATGGTCAATTTACTCTCAAGTTCTGTTCAGAAATGCAAGATTTCACTTGGAAAACATTAAAAACACCTGTTTTGGCTGAATTACTTTTTATCTCTATTAAAATTGAAAATGAAAGTGAAAAATAATAGAGTGAGATATTAAAAACTGAACCAAAAGGTTTATATTCAATGAGCAACCCACTAAGTTACACACAGTTTTAATAGTCTTAAAGCAAGGGTGATTTGGGTTTGTTTGCTTGTTTGTTTTTAATTTGCACATTTTCTTTCAGCTAGATTGCATTGTGACTAGATGTAGTGGCACAAATCTCAGAGATCATTCACCTGCCTTTCCTGTCAAATTACTTTGCAGAGTCAACAGTAGCCAATGAAGTGTGATATTTTGTGCTAGACTTAGTTCCTGATAAATCTGGTCAGTGGAGTATCTCCCATAATTCAAAATGGTTTAGAAAATTAAATATTTAAATACTACGAAAAGAGATTAAAATGTGAACTTAATGTGATCATGGCACCAGTCAGATTGTTTATGCAATAAGCATGAATATTTCAAGACTAGATTTCAAGAATAGCTTAGTGGAAAGAAGCTGAGAATTCACAAATAAATCTGGTGGACTTTCATCAGAAAAATACAGGTGCTGTCCTTGACCCAATGACTCCTGAAATCAGTAGGGAAGTTTCTCTTGTTGATCCACTATTACTCCTATAAAATTGTTCATGCTATCATACGCAAACTAGCCTTGACTGCCCCAGACTAGATACAGCACTCTATTTTAGGTTTCTAAGTGGTGCTTTTGCAAGATTAATGATCGGGACAGAAGACCATATCGATCCTACCCCCAAATACTGTTCCTCTCCAGAATTACTTTGTCCCAATCCTCGTGTAACTTCCTGCCTAGTAATAAAGTTCTTTCACCCATCTGCTTAGTATAAAATAAAGTAAAACTACATATATAAAATCCATCCTTGATCCGTGCAATTGTCTTATGCGCTAGCTCTTTTTTTCCCCCTCAGACATTGGTCAGAACTAGCAATTTTGTAAATATAGTAACATTGGTCAGGTTACTGCCTTTTGAACTTACTATAAAATATGATCAAGGGACTTCATAATGAGTCAAAAATGCCATTGTAGTTCTGCATCAGGTGGATTTATTTTGACTTAACTCTGTCTCACCACTTACAACAACATGCAAAGAAATTAGTCGCCTGGATTTAAACCAAGAAACCCCTGACATTAATGGAACATCATTCTGAACTTTAGTCAGGGTAGGTTTGGATTTGCATCTTGAATGCATATACTGTGAATTAAGACATACTTGTAGTCTGTTTGTATGGTTGATTGGTTTTTAAGAACAAAAGCATATAAAAACCTGTAAATTTGTGCAACCTACATCCTCAGTTTTGTACTGGAAGATGCTGAAGCATTGAAATGGATCAGCCTACAATGGATCTTCCTAAAAATGTGATACTGTATTTATATTTATTTCCTTGCTTTAGGAAAAGGAATGGGTTGCACATTATTTGGAAAAAAAAAAGTCTTCCTTTTTTTCAGATTAGTGAGAGTATAATTTTTGTAAGATAACATGGCAGTATTTCCTAGTATTTCAATATTTTTCTTTTTGACTGAAAAAGAGCAGACGTTTAAAATTTCTCTAGAAAGTTGTTATCCTCTAAAGATTTTGCTTTGGAAGAAAAAGTCAATTAGCCCTATAAGTGAATAATTACCAGACTGTATGGAACTAATTCCAAAATGTATAGCAACACAATGATCTTGGAAAAGAAGTAGTAGGGATTAGAATATGTCCATCTACAAGCACACAAAGGCCAAGAAATTGGAAATTCCTAGGGAACATCACAATTATTTCAGATGACATCTACATACATTAGCCTAAGAAGCAACCAAAAAACATTTTGAGATCAACTTTAAACATCTATTAATGCACATACTCATGCACACTAATAGCTTCACTATTTCGAATACTATTGTATAGCATGTGTGATCAGGGTCAGAAATAGAGTCTCTGGGTATGGTAATTTGATCTAAAATAGAACTAGAAGATCAGGCTGTCCATAGTCAAAGAATGTTAATGATATTTATAAAATACATTGCATTTATTTTTTTAAAATTATTACTATCGACAATTTGCTGTATAATGTTGCAAATTTGTTTTAGCAATAAATAGTTTGTGGCATTTACACAGCTACAAGTAGACTAATTTTCAAATTTTTAATAACTATATAATTTAATTCTGTAGAGAAGCTTTAATATCTTTTTAGTGATTACGTTATAATTTGTGAACGGACAGCTCAGTACTAGCGAAGCTGATCAGTCACCTTAATGGAAGTGCGCAATAGCAGAAAATTAGAAGAAAAGAATTTGATAGGTAGGGTATCTGAAAGAGTCAAGCCTTGAGCTAGTCCAGTCAAACACACTGTAGCACAAATACATTGAAGGTTGAATTCACTTGCCCATGTGGACTTCAGAGGGTCCTGTGGGTTTCAAAAGTAAGAGGTTCGACAGGTTCAGCTACTTCCTTCTTTAGGACTTAAATTTGAGATTCCAGAGTAGACTTCCCATATTATGTGCATGTACCCTACCTTGTCTACTGACCCCTTAATTTTATCTTGAATTTTGAAGTGAGGAGATAGCCTGCAATGCTTACTATTGCATGACAATATAGACAATGCATCAAAGTACTTGTGTTAAATCATATATTTAGATGAAATGAACATGTTTTCTAATATCTCTTGTTTCAAGACGTCAACTTCTTGAAGAAAGAGTTGTTTCATCTGTTCTTTTTGCAAAGTTCCTGATTTGTGGAGAAGCATGCCAGACACAAGTAAGCAAAGGGATGAATGATACATTATCATTTAAAGATGATTGGCAAACTTTACTAGTCTGAAAACCTAAAAGATCAAAGCATTCTGGGAGTCATTCCAACTTATTTGCCAATAACAGTGAGAAGAATGAAACAGAGAGTGGAAGTCTGGGACAGGAAAACACAATTAACTCTGATTATCTAGGAATTGAGTTGGGGAAGAACTTGTCTGCCTGTGATTGCTCATTAGAGGATAGCTGAGTGGATTCAAACTAGCAGAATGCTCACTTTTCAAAAGAGCTTCAGCAAGGGACTCCAGCTTTTCCTAGTGTAACTATATAGCAATTAGTAAATAGCTGTTGGTCAGCTGATTTTTCAGTCTTTTTTTTCCTACGTGGTACACCATAGCTTAAACTGCATCTCCCTGTGAGTACGATTTGCCATAGACAACATGGATTAGGACTAGATAACAAAGAATGCAGGGAAATAGTAATACATACCATACCACAAATGTATCTGTATGAACTTGTATGTTTGAAAAATGCTTTTTATTTATTAACAAATGCTGAGAAACCTTGCACAGTTTTTCTCAAAATACCTGCTAATAGGAAGAGACACAATGGTAGTATTACAGCCATAGCAACTGCAGTAGGATTTGATGCAAAATCTATAGAGGCTGTCAGACTAGGAGCTCTACAGTGTAATAACTTTAATTCAGTGAGAAAATGTGTGTTAAATGCTGTAATCTATAAAGATAAAAAGCGAACCTTGACAGCATAAAAAATAGACAGGAAAAAGGTTGCATTTCAGACGAAAGATTTTCTAGGTATTAGAGCAGAGGAGTCAGAGGCATGCTGTCCCAGTTAACAGCAGACTTTTACTAACCAGAAAGAAAATGAAAGATTATGCTATTGCGAGGTGCTGGGTAAGGAAAGAATGCAAAATAACTTTCTAATTATGATACAGATGTTCCAGGATAGAAAGCTAATGTTAAAAGTGAACAGAGACCCTTAGCAGCTTAGCTAATGTGAAAAGAAATAAAATAATAAGAATAAATCGTAGAATGATTTGTGTTGGAAAGGACTTTTGAAGATCATCTAGCCCAACAGCAAATAGGAAGTTGCATTTCTAAAACATAGAAGGATATACCGATGAATAGAAGAAAGGGTTCACAGCAAAGCTCTGAGACACATTCAGAGGGGAAAAAAAACAGTATTTCCATGCCAACAAGAAGGGATGATTGCATATACACAAAAGTGGTAAAATATTTAAAAGATTTTTTTCCTATTGCGATTTATATACAGAACACAAACAGAAGGTTCATAATCATTTGATGTTATTTTATAAATCAGGCATTTCAAATTAATTCATATCATCACTCTGGAAATATCTATGTTATTTACCATGGAATATAAAAAAAAATTTAGCTGCTGCATGGCATGTCTTTGGATCGCTCAAAGGCGAGAATAAAAACAACGTGGGAAGTGGAAGTATTTTATGTGAGGCTTTCTCTGTACAGCTGTGTAAGGGCAGGCACTTCTTTTGAAAAGGTCCTGCTTTCAGTAACATTTGTTAGTTTATTTCTATCTCAGCTGACTCATCCAGCCCCCTGGTAATAATGCTACTCTTGAGCTGAACTTATGAGACAGCGCTGAACTAAACCCGTGCCAAAGCAGATTACACCAAACAGCTGCCACAGGTATACTAGAACGTAGATCCAAGACAAGGGGAGCGGCGGGGTGAGCAAGCAGGAGGAGCTGAGCAGAAAGTCAGCATGCAGCCATGAGCCATTGGAAGTGACAAGTGAATAGAGAGAGTTGTCATCTCCCACCAGCCCCGTCCAAAGAGCTGTGGAAATCCCCGACAGGGAAGAGTCCCTACCCCTTGAATGGTGGGAAGGTTAATGGGCACCGCTAGAGGCGGTTAAGAGAATATAGGCTCACATTTAGTGGCAAGAGAGATTAGAAGAGAAACCTATTTGATAAAATTCGAAATAACATGCACATTGACTGGGTGTTGAAACGAAAACGACATACTTGACCTCCTCAGACAGCATGGGAAAAATGCTGTTACCACCACATAATGCAGGTTACATTCCCTACTAGTGAAAGACAAGTGGAGATTGGTGATTTATATTAATTACATCTGGACAGGAAATATATACAAACCTGAGGTTTTGAAATTTTAACGTTAGTTTCGGGCAAGAAAAGCTCAAAAATGTAAATGACCTAAACTGACAATGTTTTAAGCTCAGCAGAGCAGAAAACTTTTTATGTAAAAGATATCAAAATTTCATATTTTATTAGAAGCTTGGTTTATGAAGGCTACATACCATGTATTTAAAAGGAAAATAGTTTTGAACATTTATTTTAGCCTAGAAAATGCTGACATTTCTTATTTAAGCATGTTTGAAATATGAAAAATAATTAAGGCAGAGAAATATGCCAAAACTTACACTTTTCTGGAAAACTATCTATTATGATGATGTGGTGGTATTTTCATGTTTGAGTGAAAACTATTAACTCAATTCTCATGTCAGACAATAGACCAAATGGGAGACAGTTCACCTGATTCTGAAATATTTTTTGAATTATGGAGGGAGAAACTAAATGGGGCAAATTAAATTCAACTACTTTCTGAAGAAATAATGAGACAAAGAAACAAGCATTGTTTCCAGGTAGTTTGGGTGTTTCTTCTCTACTGAAACTGGTGAAATTAATCACATCCAAAATTAGAAAGTGAAAATTTTTAGGAAGGGCTGCCTGTAGTGAATTGACTATCAAACAGAGCTGTAGAGCTGGATTAGGTACGCGTAAAACCTGGCATGTCTGGCAGGTTTATCGGACATCAGAGGTAAACAGAGCAAAAAGAAAGAAAAAAGATTATGATTAAGGAGATATACCAGCATTCAGAGCAGAACATGTTGTGGAATTTTGGAGGCAAAAGAGATAATTTTGTTATGTGCTTTGGGAAAATAATCTGAATGGGCAAACTATGGTTGCCACAGCAACCATTGGTATGCAAAGGATCCCACTGAAAACAGTTACTGAAAAAGTCAAATGAATTTGGACTTGATTACAAGGGATGGTGCAGGCTTACTTCTCCAGGGGAAGAATCAAATTTGAGGTTGTTATTGGTGCAAAATAATTGGGACTAAGATAAAGGTACCTTTTATGTCCATTTAACATTTTACTGTCTTACTTTTTGTCAGGCTTTGGCATGTGCGTAGCAACAGAGACTTTCACAGAGTTTTCTACATAACAAATTTGTGTGAAAAAAAAGAAGTATCTAACTGGTGAAAGATAACAGGGCAAGGAGATCTTTAAAGAAAATGAAAGCACCGAGGATGGACAGAAAGCTCCTGTAATTAAAAGGAACTGGATTTTAATACCTGCGAATGGACAGCTGTAGATTACCATCCCCTGAAGATTATAGACGTTCTGTCAGCACTCAGACCAGTCAGAGAAGCAGGTTATATGGCCTGGAAAAGTCCCATTTCCTTTTGGGCAGACTTTAAATTATCTTATTTCTATATTTTAAGGCAGAAAATCTGACACATACCTGATGTATGATGATGAGCATGTTACCTCTTCCCTAGTAAGACACCATGTAGGAAGGTGTCCCTCCCCAGGCCCAGAAAAGTAATCCGTACTATGTATAATAGCTAACTGGAAGGATGCTAGTGCCAGAAATGACAGCCTGTGAGGAACAATCATGCAGTACAGTATCCCAGTACACAGGGTACTCTATGTTTTAACTGATAAATCAGAGAATGTGAGGAAGTATGGTAACAATGTGAATGGCCACGACAGAACAATATCTATTTTGTTGATGACAGGTTGAAATTTAAGTCCTAAAAAAAGATAAAGTTACTGTCACATGAGCTGGGATGCATAGCTGTGTCTGAGGATGAGGGTGACAGGATTTAGCTCTGCTTGTCAGATCATGCAAGCATTTAGGAATCAGAGAGATGGAGGAAGAGGAGGGAATAAATGGGTTCTTCCTAAGGAGATGTCATTAGCTCTGGCCACTGACAGGAACAGCACCAGGGTGCTCTTCTGTGTCCCCTGCACTAATATTAGGGTAAATATTCTTATTCCAGCTATCATCTACTCATATCCTCAATCAGCATTAGGTGCTTTGAGAAGCATGGTTAGTTTAGCAAAGCTCAGACACACTCAGGCTCATACGTCTGAGCTGTAATCTAAGGGACTATGTCATTTCTCTGTCATGCCTAGGTTTCGGCTTGCTCTAACATATTCAATTTTTAAACAAATTCATCCTGCTTACATAGCAATTACAGGGTCAGGATGTTTAAATGTTTCACATGGTAAATATCACATGCAGATGATAGCAGTACTGCGGTTCACTGTTGAGTGATTTCAGATATTTAGAGTGCATGTTGGAGTAAGGATGGATGTTCACCCTCCTGACTCTACTGTTGAGGCATAGATAAAAGAAGTAAAATCAAGAATTTCAGTGCTAGCAAGAAGTTGCAAACTCTTGGCAGCTTTCAGCTGGAGAACTGTAGAGATAAGTGAGCCATCCCAGAGAGGTAGTTGCCTTGGTGATGTGGCTGGTAGCTCTCCGCCTGCTCAGCTTGCCTACTGGCAGCATGCTGTCCTCCGGACAGCGGGGAAGGGGAGCAAGCTCACAAGAACTTCCCCAGAGCTCTGAGGATTAGACTGAAGGGGAGCTCACTCTGGTTGTATATATACTGGTTATATAGTAGGAGGCTGTAAACCTACATGGAGCCGCCTTCACTCTTGTATGAGAAGCATTAGGTAAACAAAGCCCTTTATCACCATGAAACCAACGAAGTTGCATCCTCCCAGCTCAGTCCAGATCAATGATACGTCTATCATTCACTGCATGCCTTACTTAATCTGTAATGATTTCTTTTCAAATAAGCAGTTCTAGCAAAAAGAGGCTTCTGATTGTTCTAAATAGCACTGGCGCTGACATCAAAACAGCATGGTATATGTTTCCACTTGCAATTTATATGAATAACACCCGAGTATTAAATATTAGGGCAGAAACAATCAGCTATTTCATGCATATCAGGTGCATTTCTTATGATCCTCATGAGAGATGCCAGCCTGACTCCTTCATTAGGTAAGAAGTATTCAGACTTTGCTCACTGTATAATCAAGTGTTAAAAGTCAACCACAAATAAAGGTTATCAGCTAAAAAAAAAGTCCTTTGAAACACATGGCAAAGGAAGTTCTGAGAAGAAATGTGCAGCTAGAAAGCTCAATCAGATCTGTTATTTTGAAGAATGAAAACTGCTATGATAACAATTAAAAGCAAATCCCCAAGGATCCCAGAGTTGCCTCTGAAACTATGCTGTGAGTGTGAGCCTCTTTTGCTGAAATAGAAAAGGGTTTAAGAAGGAAAAAAAGCTTATCAAATAGATATTATCAGAATGCTCCTACTATTGGTAATAATATAAGCAACATTTTTTTTTCCCTACAAGTTTCCCAAATGAGGGGTTTTCTTGATAAAAAATATGGAATTTCTCAATACTCAGACAACTCAAAGTTTCTTTAGCTGCTGTGGTATGATATTATAAGACAGGGTAGTCCAAATTCTTGTGTGATTTCTGGCTTAACTGGAATTTTTGCAGTTTAGTAGCATAATCCATAAAGCTATTAAAATCAGCTCAGGAAAAAACTAATGGATTTTAGAAAACTACTGTCAGATTTGCTACTTTAAGTAACTCATATTTAAAATCTATAACCTATGAACAGTGTTGTGTTCTATATAAATAATAATTTTAGACAGCATATTTTTAAATGTATGTATTATGTTTACTTTTTTTTGTATTATAATTTTAATCATAAAAATGTTGGTCTGAAGGTTGATCATCACATAAGCAGCAGCAAACCAAAGTGTACACTGACCATTTGTACATACAGCACATCATCTGAAAAAGGAGAAACAACATCTGAAAACAAACCAAGGGAAAACTTATATCCATATGGATTCAAGTGAAGATCTGCAGAAGGAAACAAGACAAGTAAAAAAGTGACATGGATGCCTTCAGCAATGTACACTGAAGTGAAATAAAATGTTCTTCACCCATTGTCAAAGGCAAAACTATTATGACATAGAATGTATTTACTTAATTTATTGCCAATTAAAAAAAAAACCCAAACCCAAGAACATTTAATCACTGATTCAGGTATTGGCAAAAAGGGAACATAATTAAACAAATGTATAAGTAACCTTTCTTTCTCCCCCTTCTCCAGGCTTCAGTCAAGCCCATTCACAGTGTCACCTCCCCCTTTCCTAGTGTCAGCTTGCCCTGATTTGCCTCGGCGACACTCAGCGCACCCCAGTCCCTCTGGTGAGGTGAGCAGGAGTTTGGGGTCATGTGTGCATTGGTTTCTTTCAGCCGCCCCACTGTGTTTCTTGCTGCTTTTCCTCCACCACCCCATGATTCTCAGTGTCCCTGCCCTGGCTGGGGTCACTTGCAGCCCCCAAGGATGTCCCTGCCCTGGCTGGGGTCACCTGCAGCCCCCAAGGATGTCCCTGCCCTGGCTGGGGTCACCTACAATCTCCAAGGGTGTCCCTGCCCTGGCACATTTCAGGCTCTATTTCAGAGCTATCTGTGACCAGCACCAAGCAAGCTACGGCCTCTTCTCAGATCAGGCACCCAGCAGCCCCATGGCCTGAGCCCTGCCAGACAGGCCTGAAATGCTCACTCAAAAACAATTTCCAGTGAAGGAGGGAAGGACAAATATTTTGAGTGCTGTCTCTCAGCCCTTTCCCTCATGAGTAAGTACTTACCACTGTAAAAGTTATTGAACACACAAAAAAGAACACACCCAAACACTATAACGAAGCAGAAAACAAACAGCAAGACTGCCCTGTTGTAGCTGTACGCTTCTACGGGAGAACTTATCTTGGGCCGCATACCTCCGGGACACAGGGCTCTACCCACCCTGGGGACAGTGATGCACAGACATCAATATGATGGATACAAAATGTCCGTTTATTTAGCTGCGTCACACGCTTATATAGCTCTTGCGCTTCCTGTTCCTGCCACTCCTATGGGGAGGAGTCTATCTTTCCGTCACAGCCCGTAATCTTCCAGTCGCCGATCCCTGTCTATTCCCCTACACCTGTGAAGGAGGAAAAGCTGAGCCCTTTCCACAAAGACCAATTAAAAAAGAGGCTTGTTCAACAGCCCCATGAATAGTTTAAATAATTAATACAGTTAGAGGCCCCCTCCCCTCTCTGATCCTAAAAATGTTCCTTTAATTTAGGGGAAGACTAAAGTTCCTGGACCAAAGCAGTAACCTAGACTTTGAGAGGATGGAAAAATCAAAAAAATGCAGATAACTGACTGTTGTAGTCCCACCCTTATGGCATCCTACCAAAACAGAATACATATATATATGTGTGTGTGTGTGTGTATATATATATCTATATAAAACATAGTCTAAAATTACAGCCTCGTTCTCAGTTTTTTTCAGAATGGTCTTCAGTCTCCTCTGTCCAGTCTCCACTGGAATCATTCACAGGCAGAAGACACAAAACAAAATGCTTCTCCTTTTGAATAGGTTCTCTTTCTAACATAAGACGATGTGATCTCTTAATAGAAGCAATGCTTTTCCAGAATGCCAGCTATTAGTTATTCACTGTTCAGATTTCTGAATCTTCACAATACCTCTTAAAGACACAATGCTATCTACCTCCAGGAGGCTTTTAACAAATATGTATCCCGAATTAATCTTGAATCAAGCTGAAACACAAAGAATATTTCTCACACAAGTTTAGGGACACCTGGGCTGCTCAGCTCAGCTCTCGGTAGGATTTGTAAAAACCTCTCCCCTACTGTCCACAGAAGTTTCCTCTGCCAAAGGAAGCAGAGGAAGCTGCTTCTACCTGAAACAGGGTAGAACAAGGTTTAGTTGAGATAGAGGGAATGATAAAACTCTATTATCCTATAACGTACACAGCATATTTTGTGATTCAAACAACTTGCTAATCCGTTCAATCTTGAATAGCGTGGATCCAAGGAAGCCAGTATACATATTTGGGTCCTCATAGCAGATTTCATAAAGCCTAATATCAATGCTTACTGAGAGAAAATTTACTTTCTATTCACAACTGTATCAGGTGTATGTAGACTGGTTATGAATTGACTGAGTCAGTCACAGATCACATATGGATTAACTTCAAAAGAAAATTATACATAATGTAAACATTCCATAATTATGAAGATGAGGAGTCCACTGGATCATTAGGTGATGCATGTGTAATAAAATCTGAACAAAGCAAGCTATAATTTTCATTGTATACTGAATAAAACTGAAAGATTCAGAATTATTTGGGAAAAAAAAGGGAGGTTACTCATAAGTAATCTAGCTAAGCTTTTTAATTGTTTGTGCCTGCAGCTTAATGTAAAAAAGATGCACATGCCAGTATGACAGACACTAGAATTGTGATGCAGTATGTTATTTCCAAATTCCCTTTCCTGAAAGATAAATCAGGCAAAACTTAAATAAAACTCAATGATTAAGGTTTGTCTTAAAATGTAGTCAACTCCTTCCACTGTTTGTTCATAAATTATTCATAATCTCTATGAAATTGAAAATCTCCATGGTACCCTCTGTGAAGTCTCAATAATTCTGCTTGAAAAAACAGAAAAGAGATTTTCTACACATTTTTGAGCATCATGCAAAATCACTTATTCCCTTAGATCATAAAAATCTTTACTGATGCCAATAAAATAAGTTGATGCATACTAAGAACAAGGTATACCAAGAGCAAGACCAAGGAGTCTTTAAAGAACCAACACACCCCATTTCCCACTGCTACACCAAGGTAGATCCATGGTGCAATGGCAGTTTGGGGTAGAATGCAAAGGAAGATAGAATGATTTATATGTTAATTCTTATAAGGTTGTACACTGGTTTATTTAACAGCGCAAAGGGCTAATTATTTGGACACAGATACTTCCTGTAGGGAAGTTCCTGTCCCTCTCCTTATAGAGTTGTCTTAGATAAGGACTAGTTGGACTGATGGGGGCGGGGAGGGGGGAGGAGGGGAGTGGGCAGTATCACACGTTCTTAAAGAAAGAGCACTTTAAAAATTGTTCATTACTGGTTTTGTGAATGTTTTTTTCCAGTGAAATTTTCCAGCAAGCTTTTCCACCTATGCTTGAATTACACGCTATTCATAAGCAGCACAACAGTGGGTGACTGTACAGCGCAACATGTTCTCTAGCTGCAACATTTAAACTCTTATATCATTTGACCTGCTGCTGTGACTAACGTGGTCTTTAAATAGACTAAAGAAATAAAATTTCAGGAGCTTTGCCTTTTTTTTTTTCCTTTTTTGAAAGTTCAACATTATGTAAAGTAAGAAATCTGGAAAATGTAAGTATGACCAGCTGATATTGTTGCTGTGTTGTGAAATAACAGAAAAGAACTAGACAAAATTTTTTTCAGGTGGCTTTAATGTGTTATACTGTGAAAGGCTAAGCCCTTTGGGCACTACAAAAACCTGATTTTCGGGCTGCTTTACTGACTGTACGTGTTGGTTTTTTTCTACTTCCATAGCAGTAAAATACACACCTTGCTTGAACATTGTGTAGCACACTGGAAGGTGAGAGCATCCGTTTTATTTGGAATGCAACACTTAGCATTAACAGCAGGCAAGCTTGGACCAACAACAATAGAAAGGGTCAAACACTCAAAGAAAATTGGTTGCAGCCTGCTCCACAGAGTAAATTTATCCTCCCCGCCATGTGTCTTTTAAACCAAATCTGTCACATATAAACAATTACATGGATCTAGATTACTTTGTCTTCTACTTTGTTTGCCCAACTTCCAGTTCCAGTAACTAGGTGGCAATATACCCACTCAATCTATTTTCAGACTTAGCAGCCTTTCTAGGTGGATTTTCATAATGTCTAACCTATCCTGGCTGAATTTTTCTACAGGGCACAGAGAATATTTATCCTTTTCTTTTTAGATGCTTTTCATGGATCCCATTATCTGCTCTCCCCTTATTTTTAGACAAAGACTTCTAGACTGAACAACCTTGTTTCTTTAGGCCTTTTCTTATAGGCTATGTTTTCTAGAAATCTAATCACCATAGTCCTATCTGAATTGCACTTCTCATTGTTGAATTACACTCATATATTTATTCTTTGTTTGTTTCAATGTTGTTGCAGTAAGATATTATTAAGTGGGACTTCAGATAATACCAGAGGCTATGAAATATTTAGAAATATTAATAGGGGTTTAGAAAATATGGAATAGATGGTATGAGATAACTTACACCCTTGTCTACTATTTAACATGCTAAAATATGTTCTTTATTAAAAACCCTGATTTCTTCTGTGGAGAGGTACTTAATTATATGGCAAGCAAGGACTTACTTGGCAGTTTATGAGAGCAGGGAGTTATTCCAACAGGACTCTGGTGCCTGTCTCCTTTTGCCACATTCCTTCTATTCCCACCACTGACTGTTCAACATTTATGAAATTTCTCCCTCCCCGATTTTTTCTAATAATTATAACTCCTGAAACCTGTCCCGACCGATACATCAGATTGGTTGTTACAAAAAAAAAAAAAGTAGTATTTGATTCCTGGCTAGATTTTTCCCTCAGTGAGATCTGCTGCTTTCTCCACACAAGCTGTTCTGTCAGACAATTTCCTGATATAAAAGGCTTCATCTGTGACCTCCTGCTTTGCTGTGGAATATCTTACAATTTCAATGAAACACAAAGTCTTCTAGAAACCTTCCTAACATGTAGGGCAGCATGTCTTTTCACTTCAGTTGTAAGGAGGATTGCAAACTGGTATTTGTGGTTTGGGTGCAATTTTCCTGATGTAAGTGGACCAAAATTTACTTACTTAAAGTGTTGCAGTTACATGAACTAAAGCTGCCTAAATGTATCATCAAAATGCACTAGAAAAGGGTGAACGGGTCCCATGTGCAGGTGCTTCTCATCCAGTGTTAGAAACCATCTGGGGTCTGCCAGCCACAACATTGACAGCCCAGGGAGGGGGAAATAAAATCTGGAGCTAAAACAGAAGCAGCTATTTGAGAATTAGAACAATTAGGATTATTACAATCCCACACAAACTATGCTGAGGGTTTTGGTTGTGGGGTTTTTTTTAATTGTTTTGGGTTTGGGTTTTGTTTTTTCTTTTTTTTTTTTTTTTTTTTTAATTGAGAGACAATCTGGTATAATGAACTCTTCCAGTCAAGGCAGATCTTCAACTTAATACCCTGTACCTCTACCCTTTACAGTGTTTCTATTCTTTTACATGCACCTTCTGTAGTCTTAGATATACGGCATCCAGAAAATGTAAAGACACCCCTCTAACCCTTGCTCTACTCCAGAGCTTTGAGTTGAGAAAATCTCTAAATGCTAATCCTTCAAGTAGTGCTAATTTAAATATGTACAGTATCTGCAAAGATTAAGATAACTACAAATGAGGATGGAAATGGTCAAAGGTAAAACTGACTGATGGGACATTTGCTACTAGCTAACAAAAACATCTGTGCTGAGTGAAGTTTGAATTTCAAGAGGTGGGGTAAAGAAGAAAGGGAAAGTAGAAGAAAGATTTATTTACAATTACACTTCTTTTGAACACATCTCTGTCTTTCCAAATTTTCCTGGCTGCTTCTTCCTATGTTATTATAAACAACTGCTTTGCTGCTCCTTGGATCTCCTACAAAGTATGGTGCTCTGGCAGAGGCTCTCTCTTTTAATTTTTTTTTATTTATTATTATAAAGGCTTGCAATATGTACTTCAAAACTGACTTAATGGAAAACTGTCCAAAAATATATGGCTTTGGAAACTCATAAAGTAAAATTAACAAATTAATATCTCCCAGTGGTTATTCAGCTATCCTCAAGTCCCTATCTTCAAGCAGAATAAAAGCTGGTTTGTAGTATCTATAGCACTTATTAAGAAAATAACTCTTCTTTTCCCCTCTTTTTTTTTTTTTATCTTTTGGCTATATTATGTAAGCTTCCTTCAGATTTGGGGGTTAGAAAACCTTATACTTGTCTTGCTTAAGCAGTTCATAGTACCTTTATTCCACCCCACTGGCCATAAGCGTCTCCAGCATATATATAAAAGCATGAATATATATATATAAGTACATATGTAGATAAATTCAGGGGGAAACTAGTCCTAAAAAAACAAACTTGCTGAAGACAAAACAAAAATCAAATGGACATTTTGTAAGGACAAGCAGAAAAATTTTGAGACAGAATAGCAGGTGCTTACTGATACATTTGTGACTTCACTTTTAGAAACCATCACACTGAAGGTATATCGTTTAGTGTTCTACAGATATAAATTCTCATAGCATGGTTGAAAAAAAATAGGGCTGCCAACTGAAAATGCCTTTTTTGAGCAAGTAATTTGATAATTCTGACAAAAGTAATTGATGCAAGCTCCAATTTCAGGTAACAAGGTAAGTGCACATTGGTATGTGTCAAGATTTTAAGCAGTACATTTACCATTTGTTTGCATAACACGAATGCAAGACATATATTTGTCCCAGTGAGACACCCAACGTGTTTGCTATGACGGTTGCAAACCTAAATTATTTCTACAGATGTTGTCTACTTTACAAAGTAAAGAAGCATTGTTTCCTTAACATACCTGTTCTCCTCCAGCCTTGAGGATGACTAAGGTTTTTATTTGACTTAGTCTGTACTACGTTTCCTAATGATATTGCAAAACACAACCAAATTTTTCTCATAATAATTTTTGCCAAGTATTGTCTCTGAAATGCAGTAATAGACATATTCAAAACAGAGGCTGGGTTAATGATTAAGCTTTGAGATCAAGAAGCCAGTTTTCTTAGCCTTGTACATCTATCTAGAGGAGTGAAGAAAAATGTATAGACCAATTACTCCATGTCAAAGATCACAATTTCCAGCTCTCCTTTTCACAAGAAAGAAATTGGTACTCAATTCCTTTTTTAAGAAATAAAGTGAGGGTCTTTTCAGGTTAACACACCTTATGGATTATTTCTTTATTTTCAGTGCAGCAGAGCAGTGCAGTTTGAGGAACACTGTGTCATCTTGTAATACAGAAGACCATATCTATGCTTTCATCAGCACTGAATAGAGCAATAGCTATAACTGAATTATTGCAGTTTGGTCATAGGGAAATTAATACCACCACCACCATGTCTACTGGGACAATTAATGAGAGATCAATTTTCCATTACTCATAAAATCTAGTTATTGTTGTCATTCTTAAACAGTTGTTTAGCATTTAGTTTGTTGACAGAGAGATGAGTTAGTTATGAACATCTTTAATTACTTTTTCTGTCACTTGACAAAACTGATTGTTATCAAGGGAAATTAAACTTTCAAAAGCAATAAATGAAAGGAGGAATCAGCTATGTCAGAGGTCTCCCATATAATAAGTGAAAGGACTTATCAGTTGGTTTCTAATTGAGTCTGATGGGAATAAAAGATACAATATCTTTTAATAACAGAAATGCGGATACCTTAAGCATACCTCCTGTTGGTTTTTTCCATCACATTGTTGAGGCATCAGTTTTATCCCAATACCCCCTAACTGTGGGACATAGGAATGGCATTTCACTGAAATCGTCTTTATTTTTTCATCCGTTATGGTTGTGAAGTGGGCAGAATACCATCATGAAGGAACAACATCTTAAATTCAGTTTCAGAAACTTTAGCTAGATTCAAAGTGATTAGGCTTCTTGCTCAGACTTCATGAAAAATTTATTCATGAAAGTAAAATCACCATTGTTTCTTAGCAACAGCTTCATGACCAGCAGAGAAGGAATGCAGACTTTGCTTAGCAAAATGTTTCCTCCCTGTTCATAGCAAAAAAGCACAAACTTCTCCATTAGTAATGAAGTAACTTTTCTGGGATCCTAAAGTATATACAGCTGTCAATTGAATAAACTCATCAAAAATCTACCAAGGAACAAAATATTAGCAAAGACCCAAAAACTTGCACATGATCAGTTAACTGGGCCAACACTTGTCTACATCAAAATTTGTTTCAAGTCAGAATTTACTCAATTTTTTTGTTTGGTTTGGTTTTGTTTTTCTGTTTTTGTTTTTTTTTTTGCACCATTTCTAAGGGAAGGAAGGGAGTGGGCAGTAAGAAGAAGAGAGATATGAAAATATTGGATTGCTGGAAAATAAAAAGAAAATCCTTTCTGAACACATGCCCCTTTAAAATACACCTTTTTTTTTTATTAGCAGTCATTTCTCAGGCCTAGGATGGAATTTATGTATTTTCTACAAGTTCACACTAGTACTTTCTACGGGAAAACAGATTATCAAACCTGTTCAAAAGCACAGATTCCAGATACAGAGGTGGTGGGTAGCGATAGCAGGTTGCATGTCTTAATAATGCGGCAATATAGCATGTACTGGCACTCCATTTAGAAAAAAAAGGAGACTTCTCAAAATGTTATAATGACAGTTCTAAATATTTATGGACAGGACTGTAATACTAACTTCCTCTTCACTGCTTTAGGCCAAAGGCCTGTAATACAATGATTCTATTCCTATTAAGAGAATAATACAACAACAAACAGCATATTTTTAAACAAATTATAAAGGTCAACAAATTAATGACTAAAAAAGGCACACAGCTTTGAACAACATTACAGCCTGGTAAGACAGCATATACTGGATTATAGAGCATATAAAAGCATTATGCGCAGTATGAAAGAAGACTTGACAGAGTGACATGTAATTGAGAAATGATATTTAAGTGGGGATAGATAATCAGTCAAGGTTTACTACTTACAAAACCACTCAAAATGGTCTGCTGAAACTAATCAGAACTGACAAAAATTTTAAAAACTAAGATTATATAGCAAAGTGGTATGAAACTGTAGGAATGAAACAATACAGCCAAAATTTTGTTGTGCCAAATAATGCTTATCAAAATTGTCAAATTTAAATGAATTTAAGATAGTGTGGAAGTAGGTCATGAATGAGAGAGCTGGAGGAAAGACAGGAAACAGGAGATCCAATTTTCTGTACTAGAACGCCAAATACAGCATAGCATAAATAAAGGGGAAAAAATTGCAATCAATTTTCTCATCTAAGACTTTGAAATACTATTTTCCTTTAAAATGCATTTATCCAAGGATTTTGTGAAAAACTGTAATAGCTACTATGATAAATTCTCAGCTTTTGTATTTATATCACATATATATGGTGTGTGTATATATGCGCACCATATATATATCTTATATATTCATCATTGTTTAGCACCTTTATTTTTTCTTCTGGAAACAAGAAAATTTATATAAAACATATCCTGTTAAAAAAAGCAAGAAAAAATAATAGTGTGTATTACAAGTTGGCCTTGAAAAAGATAAAGCCTATATTAGTAACTGGGGTTGCTGGTACCAGTGACCTCTGTTACCCAATAACTGCATCTATGCCTATTTCAGTTCAATGTAGAAATAAATATCCCAAATGCTTTTAGCTAAGTCTGCCATTCCTAAAAAAAATATATTAAAAAAAGTGTGAATAATTGTTGGAAAAATCTACACACTATTTAGTCCTAAAAGACTAAGTGTTATTTCTTGCCCTAATTTTCAAGAAATAGTTCAGATTACACCGGTTTTATAAACTGAATCTCATAGCTCCAGGGTGCAGGTGCAAGAGCAAGAATTTGTCTAACAGCAGAGCTTTGCTTCCTTGTGGGCATTTCTCAAAGAAACTCAGCAGGACGTCTCAGACTCTCAGTCAGTACTCTCTTCTTCCTAGCTTCACTTTTAGCTGCCTGCAAGCAGTACAACTGGAGTTAGCCTAGCTAAATACAATAAATACAACCCCACAAACCTGATTTTATTGTTGACACTGTTACAGATCAATGTGATTTTGAAGCTGGTTTTGCTCTGAGTGAGGTTAGACCTCCAGAGGTCCTTTCCCACCCTGAATGATCACAAAGCAAACCTATGAAGCATTGGATCAAAATAAAGAAAATCCCTATGTGTCCTCCCAACAATGTAGTTCACTCATGGAAGTGCTGGACAGTTATTTGCATGACATACTCTTTGAATCCACCATGCTCCATGTCTCAATGTCCTTGTGGATAAGTTAAGAAATCATTACCTGCTTTACTTCTATTAAGTATTTGGAAAAGGCATTAGGATTTGATGCATTACAGGGGAAGCATCTCCCAGGTTCCCACCCAATCTAATGTAGCTGCTTAGGTGGGATCTTTGTCTGGGACACTTATCCAATGCAGAGGCAGCAGCTCAAGAAAATGCTGGCATCCCTGCCGTGTTTCTGTCTCTGATACCAAACCCCTTGCTCTCCACCTCCTCCTTCCACAATCTTATTCCTCAACTATTGTTATTCCTGGACCAAAGACTACTAGAGAAAGATTTAGTCCGAGATTAGAGCATATCTAAACTCCTACAGAAAGCTGTAGTCAACACAGGCAATGGTGATGTAGACAGTGCAATCAGTGGAGTCCAGAATTCAATATTAGTCAATTTTCCTCATCAGCAATGAGGTGTGTACTTTTGGGAAACCTTAGCCACAAGCGCTCCAACCTCCACTGACTATAGATTACTATTGACAGTAGTGAGAGTCACCTAGACACATATTCATAGACACACCAATTTAAGTGCTTTAATTAGGAGCTGAATCCCACCCCTACTCACTTAATAGGTGAGGCAGTTGTCCTGGTTTCAGCTGGGATAGAGTTAAATTTCTTCATAGTAGCTAGTATGGGGCTGTGTTTTGGATTTGTGCTGGAAACAGCGGTGATAATGTGGAGATGTTTTGGTTGTTGCTAACTAGCACTTACACTGGTCAAGGACTTTTTCAGCTCCCCGGGCTCTGCTGGGCGCACAAGAAGCTGGGAGGGGGCACAGCCGGGACAGCTGACCCCAACTGACCAATGGGATACTCCATACCATATGACGTCATGCTCAGTATATAGAGCTGGGGGAAGAAAGGCGGGGGGGACGGGGACATTTGGAGTAATGGCGTTTGTCTTCCCAAGTAACCTTTACGTGTGATGGAGCCCTGCTTTCCTGGAGGTGGCTGAGCACCTCCCTGCTGATGGGAAGGAGTGAATGAATTCCTTGTTTTGCTTTGATTTGCTTTGCTTGCACACATGGCTTTTGCTTTACCTGTTAAACTGTCTTTATCTCAAACCATGAGTTGCCTCACTTTTACTCTTCCGATTCTCTCCCCCGTCCCACCGGGGGGAGTGAGCGAGCGGCTGCGTGGGGCTTGGTTGCTGACTGGGGCTAAACCATGACAGCAGCTTATTCTGCACTTTGGAAGCTAAGGGGACGAAGGCAATTTGTAGTCAGAGAGGAGGGGGTGCTCAGCCTGTCATCACTCCTGAGCTGAGAGGCCATGCAAGTAACACCACCCCAACTCTACAAGAGTGAGTACAGGAGGAGGGCAGGGGACTGGAGGGGGACATAAGCAGGGAGGGAACAAAGGCACATGAGCCTGGGCAGCACAGGAGAGTGACACAAAGCCAAACATAAGGCCCCTAGTGACAGTACTGACACCCGGTAAGTTCAATATCAAACTGCACTTACAACCACTACATTATCACAGCATTATTTCTTGCCTTTTGCTAATGGGAACACATTAGGGTTTATGTTGATCTAATATATTGTTGTCACATTTTGCTTTTGGCATCTCGTGTAGCTTTCTTAATATGATCTAGAATAATATTTAATATTCAGCTGTGTCGTCTTATTGGCATGCTTTACACTGACATCTACTGATGCCTGTAAACTTAACCAGGATGTTCTTAATCTCAGCTTGAGTATTCTCCAGATGGAAAGACTCACACATAGGGCTACAACCATATCATTAAATTCTTACGTCATAACACCAAAATTACCTTTAAAATCTAATTTTAACAACAAAATCTAACTTGTTTCTATATAAAAACACCAAACCCCTTTTTGAAAATAGATCATTTTAATATGCAAATGACATTGTTTTCCTTTTTTTTTTTAATATGGTACATCTCCCTCCCTATCCACTTCTGTACAAAGGATAACTAGGCTGAAGACAATTTCTCACTGAGGTATTTACCGGGAGTAGGTGACTTGTCATGGTAATTTAAATTTTTTACTGATGAAAGTACAGTCAGCAGTAGATATAGATACATAGCAATACATTAAAAAAATGTGGTTTTCCTGCCTGAAATTACTGGTGCTTGGGCCTTTTAAGGTTATGCTGTAAGGTTAGGATATCTAAATAGCAAGTCTTGGCCATAGTGTTGGTAATTGTATTTCTAAGGCTATATAAGTGCATATTCAACTACAAATTCAGCTACAAAGCAATTTAAAATAATAATAAAAAAAAAGCGGGTATGTGCAGTCTAAGATAATACAGAGAGTGAGGGTGAGAGGTCCAGGCAATCTAATAGAGTCCCGACTAACAGGGAAATGAAAATTGGAGGGGAAAAAACCCAATCAATTTAATGTTCCACCATGCTGAACTTGGCTGAATAATTTTTACTTGCCTTTAGAGTGCTCAAATCTTCTTTTTCTATTCTCTTTGAGAGGATGTTGATAAGACCTCAAGAGCACTGAAACAGTGATGGCAAACAAGTATTTTTAGTTTACAGTCAGTGTCTTCTGGACCATTTGGACGGTACAGTTTTAGCCAAGTTTCTTTTAAAATCCAGGATTACATTCAGTTTCTTCAGTAGTAATAGCAGAGTTCTATGCAGAGAAGGCAGCATTTGCCTGCCTTGTGGCTGCTGATGTAAAATAAAGCAAATTAAGGGAAGTCTTAGAATATTCACCAGCCATCCCTACTTATATTTACTTATAGGATGGGGAAAAGTATAATATAATAATTTACCTATAAATATAATATCTTAAAATACACTAGGAAAAGAATCCTCTAGAAAAATGGTAACAATCGTGCTGTCTGGGAGATAGATCGGGTAAATTGGCCTTCCATGATACTATGCTCATACATAAGGATAAATTAATGTTGGCACTGCTCTTGGCTGTCTGCATTCACACTCAGGAATGTAGAATTCATTTAACTGGATGAATTTCAAGTCATACTGGAAAATTCTGCCAATGACGAAATGGAATCTTCCCAGAATTAGAAAGACATAGACCATTCCTGCAGAGAAGTGCTGAAAGGTTTGACAGCCAATTGCTGACCTGTGCTAGAATGAATACACATTTCAGATTGAAAGGCAGAGCTGCTCAGTAGCTCAATTTCCATTTTCTAGTATGTGTGCGTAATTAAAGAATTGTTTCCCTTATGATTTATACTAGCACGATGAGCATCCTACAAATGTTTCTCACCCAAAAGAACATTAAATTTAACCATAACAATAGTTTTCTGTTAAGAGTTACCTACTTTGTAGCTTTTTAGTTTATGTCAGTCAGAATAATATTATCGGTAGCAAAAAGTGATACTCTGGAGTGATAGCTTGCTTATATGCACTGGCTTTTATACTATTTTCCACTATACTGGATCAATACAACTTTTTATAAAATGAGGAATGAATTAGAGTATTTTTAAAAAAACATCTGATCACATTAATCTCATCTGTCAGATGAATTTGTCACATATAACTTTAATAATAACACTACAAGTAGTCATATAACCTTTGTCTTAGTTTCTCAGCTGACAACACATTTCCCCAATATTCTTATTGATTATCCTTGACACTTTCTTTCTCCTTTTAGTACCCTTTTTTGTTTGTCAGACTGTTTGTCCATTCACATTGTTGAGTGGCAAGGGAGATAAAATAAAATGAAATGCAAGAAGCCAGAACAACTTAGTAAATATACTGCTTCAAATGCCTCACCTGGCACATTCCATCTGCTCTTACCTATATGCAGAAAGGCAAGGCATTACCTACAGTAATTTCCACACCATGATCATTCTTATATAAATAAAACAAATGAAAATAGTATAAAAAAGGAGTACGGAAAGAATATGTTCCACAGGTGCTTACACCTCTACTGTCAAGAAATTAAATTGAGTTCTTTTATACACCTTTTTTTTTTTCCCCCCTTAATAAGAACATATCAGACTTCAGTAGGTTAGGTCAAGCCATGGAGACTCTTTATGGTGCATATAGTTGACATACTAGTAAAGGTAAGAAGAGATTGCTGTAATGCTTCAGGGTCATGTCACATAATTTTTACAATACAATATTACAAAAAATGGTCAACTATTCTATTATCCCTCTGCCTTCTTCACCACATATCCCCAAATTATTCTGAATTTTCTTTGATTTGCTTATGTCTATCAGTTCCAATGTTGATCAGAGCTCTATTCCATCATAATAAGAGACAGGGAAAATTTAAAAGGACAGTTCCTGTCCCTAAGTATTTTCAAAACTACACATTTCCTGAACAGCACTGAATATTGATTTATACATTTGAAAAAAATAGAGCATATTTAGCCATATTTGTCACAGCATCACATCACATGCAATCTCTTTGAAATCACCAATATCGAATAGGGAATAAACCTGAGCAGGTTGGCATGCTGTGTATATTTCATAGGCAGCATCAAATTAAGATCATCTCAAGCTTTCTACTCTGCATCAACGGCAACAGACTTTGTTACTTCCATTTGCACACATTTTTGTTGCAGTTGTTTAACTCCCACTGGAGTCCCATCTTTCTGCCATCTATTATCACCCTAACTCCCTAATGTGGCTCTTATTTTTGTAGCTATTTCCTGTGAAATGAGGGTGTGCAAAACAGCCAGATCATCATGCCCTATTTTTTCCCCCTATAAACACCAGTACTTATAGAACACTCTTTCTTTTCATATTACAGGAATATCCACTCTATGGACTTCTCGGGTTCAGAATAATTTTAGAGTTCAGGCCAGGTAGGCTGGAGAATTTAGGTCACTTGATGATCTTGTACATAAGGACAGATGTGTGATTTTCTGTAAAGGATTTTCTCTCTTTTCTTGCTAGGCTAACATTTGCCTTCAAGTTTAGATACTGAAGGGAAGTGAAATCCAGTGTCTATTATCACATACGAAAAGCTCTGGTGTATAATAGCTATGCATATATGCATGTGTACTTTAAAACTGCATAGGTTCGACCAAGCTTTAGGAAGTACCATTAAGGGTTAAGTGTGCACAAGAAGGCATATGAGACAAGCTCTAGATGTAGGAAAGCCCATGTTTTCCAGTACAGTTCCACAGAGGAATAAAAATTCTTTTGCAAAACAAAAATACCCCTCTGCTCAGCAAGTTAAAGATAGCTAGTTAATGAAAAAAAAAAACATTTAAAAAACTGCATAATTTCTCATTCAAATAACCATTACTAACAAAAAACATGCACTTGAGTTCTGTAGAGTGGGCAAAATTGTAGCTGTGCTCTGCTGATCCAGCGCATGACATACAATGGTACAAAAAAACCTGAACCTACCACTGTTCATGTTGAGAACAATGATCCACCTCTATAAAATAACGAATAATGTGTGAAATCAAAGACAGGTCAACAGCCTTTTGTGGAATTCATGTTCACTTTTGTAGAGATGAACCAAGACTGCTAAGGAACTGACTGCACTGTGGGCAGTGGGAAGAGGCACAGGACGCTCTCCATCTTTGCTTGTTGAACAAAATAGGGACCATGAAGGATTTTTTATTAACTAGCAAAAGTAAGAGGGAGCACATGGGCTAGGGGTAGCCTGAAGAAAATATTTCCAGGGAGCTCACTTAATCTGTAATCACAATAATACCTATCAGAGATAGTATTACTATATATGAGGTAATTTAGCAGCAACTCTTTAACAAGCCATATTGACTCCATGCAAGAAGTTGTTTTTCAGAAGCATATAACTTGAATACCTGTAGGTATAAGGAAAACATGCCTGAACAACAGCAGGGCTACCTTAAACCAGTTTTTATTTTCCATTGCAATCCCATGAGATGATGCAGTGTCAGAGAAGGGCTAGTTCTCAGTAGAAATCTCTACAGTCATACTGCAGCACTCATGATTTCTGCTTTGAGAATTTCAGTAGGAAGAAAAGATTATAACTAATATTCCTTTGCTCATGAATTCCATATTTTCGCTACTCTTCAGTGATATTTTCCCTTCAGTATAATTCTACAGGAGAGTGTGAAATGACTAGTGATGCCTTCTGTTCCTGTCGCTCTACTGTCACAGAGGAAAGAGGTTTGGCTTTCTTCTTCCTTATTTTGGCAAAAATAATCTTCCTAAAGCTTTATTACTTTTTTTTTCTTTTTTTTAAATTTGATTAAAGGGGTGCCAGCTCTGCCTGAATAAAATAACTGGAGCCAAGAATTTCTTTTCACTATATATTTCTAGGTACCTTATTGACTCACACAGATTATAGCCTTCAGAATAAGGTTACTCAACTACTTCATTTGGTAAATATTTTTAAGCCAGATAATTTTAACCAAAACTTAGCAACCAGACAGCAGTATTTAGCTTCAGTGGTCCTAGGCCTACCAGATGTTACATGCTGCCTTCATATCTATGAGCCACGCAAAAATACAAGAAAATATAAAATCACAAAAGGAAAGCACACAATATCCCATTTGGTTCAAATTAAATTTACCATTTGACAAGTCTACTGTAAAAGGACGCCTGCTCTAAACAGTGCCAAGGCCATACAAGAATACCCCTTGCTCGTATAGCAGACACAGAAATCTGTCACATACTGGGAACTTGAGTGTTTAGATAGAAACACCTCAAAAATAGGGCATGCATAGAGAATGTACTGCTGTCCAAAACTATAAGCCTTAGTGCGGACCTAGTTGCTCTGTGGAACCAACTGGAAATGGACAGAGGAGAGGACAGTGTAACTGGGAACCTGATCCTCTTGGCAGAGGATACTCACTTGTTTCAAAGGCCAAGGACTTCTGCTTATTTGTTTCTTGTTTGCATTCGCAATCAATCTGAGCACTACTTTATCAGGCAGTACTACCCACCCGCGGTTTGACAGCTGAACAGCTGAGGAGGAGGAAACGCTGGAGAAAGGCCAAGGGGCCATGCAGTGACAGCATTGCTGGCTCTACACAGGTAGATTAATGAGTTTACAGAGATAGGTATGGACAGTCCCTATTAACGATACCACGTTGGGTTGAAGGTAGGGACAAGGAAATCTCAGTCAGCATTTTACAGGTATTGCCTACTGAATCCTTATCCAGGAAAGAAAACCTCACTGCAGCTCTGACCATTAAAAAAAGTTACAACATAATATTCTGTTGCTATCTGGCCAATACTGAATAGCTGAGGATACAACATTTTTCCTTTACTTCTGCTAAGGTGATTAATACCACCAGCTTCATTATCTTACTAGAGGATGGACAGCAAGATTGTCTTTGCCATATAGAAAATGATGTAGAGGGTAGAATAATGTAGGGAAAGTTATGTTCTTGCCCAGCCACTCATTTGTCCTCCTGAGCGACAGAGGTACCACAGCACATGAAATACAACATATTTTCAACCATATGTGGTCAACACAGTTGACATGTCAAATGTCACCTATGTTGGACACCTATATATGGCCTATGTTTTGTACCCAAATAAATCCGGGAAAAGCCTCTTAAAAAAAGGAATTTATAAAACTGCCTGTACCATTAACTAGTGTTATCATTGGGTTAGTGCTCAGATTAACAACAAGTTCAGATGAGCACATTCTTTTTCCCCTAAAATACTGTATTTTAAGTGAACTATTTTAATGGCATATACATACATGTATATGACATGGAAAATAATTGCCATATTCTGGACACCCAGAAAACCTATTCCCAGATCTCCTGTTCCTTGTGACGAGAATAGAAGATAGGTTGAATTAACTTTGAAATATTTGCTGAATACATCCTCATTTTGCATGAAAAATTGCTGACTGTGTTCCTTCTGTATGGTGAAAAGGAAGAAAAAAAATCTCACAGATATATGAATCAGATATTACCAACTGTAATAGTATGTAAAATGTGCAGTAAATAAGACTAATTCTGTTGTTAAAGAGTCTTTTAACTGCATATTTGTGTAAGCATGGATAAAGACATGTCATTTACCTTGGCAACGTTAAAGACAGAGCAACATTAAGTTTTGTACAAAAGTTCAGGTTAAGTCCCTCTTGACTTTCTTCCAGGATTTTATAAACTGACTTCATTCATCAATTACAGGTGCAATGATGGAATGCAGAAACTGAAGATAATATATACTGTTGTCATTCTGTTGTTTTATCTGTGAGAACATTCAAAGAAAAGAATGGAAGAGAAATATTGAGGAATCCCTGAATAAAAGAGATTTTGTTGATTCAGTTTATAATCTCTGGAGATTTGCTGAATTGATGGACATTTTAGGACTTTAGAGGACATATGGTCTTCCTTCTTAGGTAATTTTTCCCCCCCTTAACCTTTAGGTAAAAGGTTTATAAATAAAATTCCATTTAAATATATCATACTTTCACATATTATACCTATGATTAAAGTAAAATGAACTAAATGTTAATTTTAGTTGGATTTCGTCCCAATCTATTAAACTTTAGGGTTAAGATCAAAAAGAAAAAGTAGGAAAGAAAGTATCTAAGAACAGCTGAAACTATTTCTGTGTCACCTTTAATTTTAAAGCAGTTGATGAAACAGTGAATTAATTGGAACTGCTGAACCAACACTAACCTATTGTTTTTTCAAAGTTATAATATCTTCAGTTTGCAAAAGAACAGTCCAAACAAAAAGATAGAGGCCTCTTATTCTGAATATTTTTTCCATTAATGCAGAGACACCAGAAGTATTATGGTAGGCTTCTAAAGGGCTAATGCACCTGAGAAGATGAACTGTCGTATATTACTGCGCTAGGTTCACGGCACAGAGCTAAGCTATCTGTCTAATTTGAAAAAGCCTAGCAAAGCAAGACTCACACACAAAAATCTACTTCCCTGAGGATAGCAATGTACCCTGAATGGTTTACAGTTTGGTGGTGTTATTTTGTTTAGTTTCCCCCTTACTTTTAGTTTCTCTAGGCTCCATATAGAATTCTGTTAACAACACCTCTTCATTATTATTTGTCAAGAATAAATAACTGCTCAGCTGTGCTAGGATTAGGCCTCCACATTCTCTCTGAAGAAATTACAATCTGGAAGATCTACAGAAAAAAAAGACTGGATACAGCATGAGGAACAGAGTGTGTTTATGTACGTATTAACACAAAAATAAGACACACTGATCTGAACATGCCCATAAAGGAAAAGTTGTAGGGATTTTTGTTAGAGTCACTGATCCCTAATAATTCTGCAAGATATGCACTGAAGCTGGCCCCGATGTATTTTGCATGCATATACTTCCATGTTATATTCTTTGCCTAGGAACTTTGGAGCCGTTACCCTTGACATACCAGCGAGGCCAAGATCAAGGCCCTGTATTCCAGAGCCTGGAGAGTCCAGGCAGTGAGCCAAAAGCATTTATTCTCTTCCATTGTACTTTAACTGCCATCACAGATCCTCAGCTGTGGCTGAGGAGAATGAGACAACTTGGAAGGTGTGTGTAAATGTTACCTTTCTTTTCCTTCATCCTCAACATCTCAACGCCCGGTCTCCTGACAGCTTCACAGTGAGTGCGTGAAGTGCCACATCGTACACCCTGTCGTAACACTCTGTATTACACTCCTTAGGCCAGAAGCAGGAAGGTAAGCCCTTCACAAGGGCTGTTCAGATGGCTTCGTGCCTGTGAGTCTCCCCCATTCCTGCCTCAAAACTGGAACATTCTTCTAAATGCTGATTAGATATTGTAGTGCCATTTTCCTCCAGGAAACAAATCACCAACACTGGTAATAGCTCTCTAGACAAATACTCACAAACTGGATGACTAATGGCAAAGTATGCTGAACTGTTCTAACTGGATAAGGGAAAATTCACATGTAAGAGCTTGTCAAGGAACAATTCCAAAGAATCACTTGTGTCTCTGAGGAATCTTTCAATAACACTATTTATAGGACTTAAAAATGCCTGCTTTATTGCATTTTTTTATTGTAACTATGAAAGCAATGACATTTTGATCTTCTAACACTTTGAACAGGATCATTGAGCTGAAGGAGAACAAAAGAAGTTATCTAGTCTAACCCCTGGTCATTAAGTTGCTTTGAAACACAACCAGCTATGGAGACTCCATAACCCGCTCAGGTCACACACTTAAAAAGTTTCCATAATTACATCTTAAGCACTATATTGTAGATCTCTGCTCATTTTTGTTACACGTGCTGATTCATTGCAAGTGGATGCTATTTCTTCTTTAAATGCAGCACCCAAAACTGAATACAGACTTAAAACCGACGCTTTATCAGCTCTGAGCACGTGCATGAAAATGACCCAACCAACAAATAAGGTGTAAGAAAGTACTGAAAAATGTTTGAGCATTTGCAATTTAGTTTAAAATGTTTAATAAATAACTTAGTTTGATTCATATGTGACCTGAACAATTACCATTTACAGACAATAAATTAATTGATTCTAAGGGTAAATGAAGCAACAACCTCATGGGTAAATTTAATATGTAATTAAATTCTTTGGTAACCATGGAGTATTGTTAAATTCTGTATTATGGTAGTATTTTGATAGCTTAACGGTTTGTTTCTCTTTTTGGAAACAAATAGCTTAAGGACTAGACATTACAGGCTGCATACTAAACATAGATCTGTCCAAGAAAATTTGAAATGATTCTGCCAAAATTGAATTATCCAAGATACAAGTTGGTATGAATAAAATTAAGATGTAGTATCTTATTGTGTACTTTTTCAAAGACAAATATATTTAAAGCTTCACTGAGTGTTTATAATCTTTGTAATTGTAAGGAAACACTAAAATGGTTGTTTTTATTAACTGATTCACGCATAGTAAAGGACATCCTTCATAATTCCAAAAAACCTCCCAGAAATGTGCAAAATGGAAATATGTACATGTCCTGATCAAAAAAAAACCCCAACAACAACTAAATGTAAGAGGTTAAAAAATAATTTGCACATTTACATATATTGTATAGATTTATCATGGGAAATGAACGATTTGGTGGCTAAAGGCATCTGTTTGGAATTCAGATTACCTTAAACAGACTTTTACCAGCAAACACAGTGCATCCCTGGCCACCTGGCAGGCAGGTCTGGGAGCCCAGCAGCTGGGAAACCACCCCAACCTTCTTCTCACAACTGAGGGAGCCAGCAAGTGGCAGAGCCAGCTGCCTGAGGCAATGGGCAACTTGCAACAGGCAACACCAGAGAGAGCTGAGAAGCAAGCAGCCCAACCTGAGGCCCATCAGGTGGGCTGCACAGGGACCAGGTTATTTCAGTGATCCAAAGAGCTGATTATTCAACCATCCTACCAGCTGAGAGCTGCCTGGCTAGGCAGCCCAGAGACACTCATTCAGGCTGATGATACCACCAGTGTCCAGTTTGGAAGGGAAATGGGCAGGAACTCCCTCACATCAGTGGAGGAGAATATTGGATTTTCAGAGGAAAATTGGATTTTTTGTGAATTGTTTGGCAAGGTCAAAAAGGGAGGCCCATGACCTCCAAATATTATTGGAATTCCACACATCTAAAACCATCCACAAAGTATGGACAGACTGAGGCGAGGTCTATCCCGTTTGGAAGGGACGAGATTCAAACCTCACATAAACAACAAGGCTCTATCAGGAAACACCCTGCCAGGAAACTGCCCTGAAAGAACTGTGCCCAGCAGTCTGCATCCACATTGCTCTGCCTGTGCCAAAACAGCGCTCCTGACAGTTTCAGTGCAACGTGAGGTACTGTGGCCTCAGGCTCAGTGACGGCTCTGTGATCCATCTGCACCAGTCAGCGCAGAGTGGTGCTCTCTGCGTGTGACACCTTCTTTGACAGCAGAAATGGGGTGTCATATTCCTTTCCTCCACCCCAATCTCTTCGGGGATTTTCTTGGTGTCCTGAAAAAAATGGCTTCAGTGCTCCTCAGCGCGGTCATTAAGAACACTTTGCATTTGACAGCCCACTCTAACAGTGAGACAAATAGCTTGGGACAGCAAGGAGCAGGATGAGAGTCTGTGGAGATCAACAGTCCTGTAAATGATTTCCCAAAAACTCGACTCAGTGAACCAGCAGCTTAAAGCCTTGCTGTGTGCAGAGATCTGTGATGTCAATCTGCGAGACAGCCATCACTACAGAAACTTAAAAAAAGCATTTTCGTGGAGCTGTGTGACAAACTCCCTTCAGTGCCTCAGCAGGTATTCCCTGGGATGTAAGCCGATCCAACAGCAGAGAATTGGTTGATTGAACAGCGTGTAGCAAACGCTCATGATCTCAACATGGGAAATATTTTTGTGGATGCTACTATGTGCAATGGATTACACAATGAAAGCTCTGCTGAAATGGATATGTTATTGCCTGGTAAGAGGGACAGGGTGGTTTTGAGTATTCTGCATAAAACTAGTGCAGGCAGCACACCACTAATGAAAATTTTAAAAGTCACTGTTATGCAGCAAGCCATCTCCAATTAATAATTTCTGTGAAGAGGTGCTACCGCTCTGGGGGTCTGCAATGCTCTTTTGTCATATGATGAATACACTTCTCTAAGTGCAGATTGCTGAGCATAATTAAGAATAGTAAAGGGTTTCTTTAATGCAAATACATCAGTACATGGTACCTCTTATTTAGAACTGAATTGAGTATTTCCAGGCAGAAGAATGGTTCCTTCTGTGGTGCTTCAATCCATACTTTCTTGATCTATTATTTCAGATAGCTGAAACACACTCAGATCACTCTCCAGTTTTTCTGACTTCCAACAAAATGTTTAGTTAGTTACTCTATTCTAAGATCTGAAATAATATGCACAAGATTTCACATCAATTAATCTTGGGTTTCTGCATAAGTCTAACATTTTTCTTTATAACAGTTAAATAGGCTTCTGTAAATGCATAAGCGTATTACTGGAGTCTTTCTTTTCCTCCTCTACTCTGCAATAGCAGAGCCCACAAACTGCACTCTTTTTATGCGAGAGAAGATGGTTCAGATGAAGTATATTAAAAGCTTATCCCCCATTTATGCCATCCACTGAATTGCAGCATTCCTTGTCCACCAATATGTTGACTGTATAGGTCTGTCCAGCATTGGCTTTTTGATGGTTCACTAATACCAGTATCTCTATTCTCAGTGATGACCAGTCCTTGTTTTTAAGAAATGTCCTCTGTCATTTCCATTTCCAGATGGTGATGGGAATATAATTCACCATGTCTTAGAGTTAGAGTTTGCTCCATTTCCTCCTTTGGTAAGCTTGCTGCAACCCTTTATTTCTGCTTTATACAAGTCCTAGTCTAGCCATACACTGATCTTTTCTGATCTTTGCAAGTATGCAATGCACATTTTCAGAGACTTCTCCGTTCTCCACACATAGGAGGCTATTTCAAGGAAAACTAGAACTTTCTCCCTGAATAATACCACAGCTTGAGGTCTATCTTTAGCTTGCTTCAGCCTTGCTTGTACAGGGGAAAACAGAATTTTAAACCAGATTGATTTCCAATTCTAGTGATCCCTGAGCTCCCACATATAGAAACTTGACCAAAGTATTCACAAAGCGCTGCAGGGATGGTTGCATGTTTGGTTGGTATTGAAGGCAGAGATATTATCACAGGTACACAAGAACTTCAACAGACTATGTTGTTCAAAAAGCTAAAGTGCAGAAGTGTAGAATAAAAAAAAAAATAAAAAATCCATAAGCATTGTGTGTTGGGAAGTTTTGTTGTGTGTGTAGAACGCAGAGAATCTCAAATACTTCCATCTAGAAAAATGCTTGCATTAAATGAAAGGTTGTATTACATTATTGTGCCTTCCCTTAAAAAAAATATCCAAAGTATTCAAATGACCTACTTGGCACATTCTGTCAGTATTAGTTGTAGCTCTCTGACTTCAGTATTCCCAGAAGAGATGAATGCAGCCCTCTTCCGATTTTGATCAATCTGTCCTTGTCAGAAATCCTTCTATAAACTCTCTCATTTATTTTGGTTTCCTCTAAAAATCTATTCAATGTATGCACTCTTCATAATGGTTACTAGAGCCAGGAGTTTTCCACCTTTGCTGATACTTAAAGCAGTTTTATCAATTGTTCTATCCACCAGGCTGCTCACTCTCCCATTGTTACCGTGCTGTGAAAGGTAAACATAGGGTAATAGAGACAGATTATTCTTCATAGCATCCAAGTTCTCTGAAAAGGTAACTTTTGAATGCCCCAGTGCATACTCCTGATACCTTTTAAAAGACCTGTTGCTGGTTTTCCCACCATGTTAGAGGGGATTGGCAGTTTAGCTAAAAAGCTTACACAAAATGAAATTTGTCTGCTGCCTTAGAAAAGCTTTTCATTTCCTCTATATTTGCCCTTACAGCTTGGCATATCTCAAGCAAAGAAGAAAACGTTACCTTATGAACCTCAAGATAAGTCTTACACCCCTTTATTATTTATACAATATTAAAGGCAAGCATGAGCCTTTAAACATAAAGTAAAAGATAAACTCTTGCCTTTGAAAGCATACATTCAAATTGGACATTAATTTTTCTAAATATAGTAATCCAAGTGTGAAGGCTTGGTATGAAGATTGGAGGTTAGCATAAGAAATGGACTAAAATTAGAAAATAATTTAATAATGATGGTCCTTCACAAGCATGTCTGTAGCCTGAGCTGCTTATCTCCAAAGGATCTCATGTTGATAAGTGCACCTCTCTCAGACAAAGGGTTTATTTATCATGCTGTGACAGATCTGTGCTGCTCTGAATTGAATTATGAATGCCGCATATTAGCAGACACTTTGGGATGTTTACAGTGTGAATACATTGAGATACCTCAACTGTCTGTGAAACAGGTGGGATGCAAAAAAAAATTTAAGAACTATTAAAGGACAAAGCCATTGGCTGAGAGAAGCATGGCTCAGCCTCTTCGTTATACATAGGCAGAATAAGTGTAAACCAGAAACCAGAACAATCAGTTCTACAAAATAGGCTTGAAAAAATTCTGGTTCCTATCTCAAGAGAAAGTTTAGTGAGAAACCAAGCATGAGTGTGGAGTATGGTGTGCAGAGGCTATGAAAATATAATAAAAAAGAAAACAAGATAAATATTTTCACAGGGTATAGATTTTTTTTTTTCTTTGCCATAATACACCTTTAAATCTTTCCTTCTACTGCAAAGTAAATAAAGCAAAGGTATTTGCAGTACAAAATAAAACAACCCACAAAGGAATGAGGTGGAATAATGTCTTCAACAGTTATTCTGTGCAAGTGAGTCTAAACTTCTCCCTTGAGGGGACACACCCAAGGGCAGAAGAACAACAAATTTGTCTCTGAACATAAGATGACACAGCTCTGCCATCCGAAGCTTTCTCTCAGACCTCAGGAGTCAATTATGCTGCCATCAGAACCATTCAGTAACTTGAAGCCAGGCAAACACTATATATGTTTTATACAGAAAATGTATATTTGGCCTTTAAGGCCAAAAAGGATGAAAGGAGTAGTGAATCTGAAAAGGATATGGAGATTAGGAGTTATAATCCTGAACAGTGGATATCCTTAACTGTAAAAATCAGAGAAGTGTCAAATACAGCCAAAACACTGGTGTGCTGTAGCCATCCTAGACCTTCTAAAAAGGTCTCACCCACCCTGAGTAAAAACCTGAAATCTTACATCACCTTTTTAGTTAGTGATGGAACATCAACTTTCCAAAATGAAAAGTATGATAGAGGAATCTTTAGAGAAGACAGATAGGAATTAATACAGGACTGATGGGTAAAATTTAAAAGTCCCAATGAACTTAGGTTGTTTGGACAAAAAGAGAAGGTGGAACAATATAACCACAATGTGACAATATATTTATTGAAAATAAAAACTGATCCAAAAAAATGCTTTTTACTAGGAGTCAAGATTCAAAAAACATTGTGGAATTAAAATTCAGCTAAAATAAGGTACATTTTGAGTAGAGACATTGATTAAGCACTGGTAAAATGTGCTAGGCACTGTGATAGCAATGGAGATTTCAAATCGGGATGGTTTTTTCCCCGCAAAGGATATGGCTTACTGGAACAAGAATCAGCTTGGGCTGACACTATTCTGTAGGCAATGGCTATTTCTTCTGCCTATGTAAGTGACAAATGTTAAATTTATCTTTGTCAACTGAAAATTCTTGAATGTCTTCACAGGTAGGCTGAAGAATGGGAATACTAAATAATGGCAGGAAAAGACATGACAAATATTAAGGTGAACCCTCACAATAAGTTCTATTTCCCTGAATTTGTGTTACCAACTATATATTAGCAATGAGATGGATTTAACTCTATAAAGAAGAGAAAGGCCTGAGGCAAAGCTGGAGTTTGAGGAGCCACTACTACAGAGGTTATAATCAAAGCTTTTACAGAAGATAATGTAAACAGTAGGGAAAAAACACTGGCCCATGAAAAAAGTTATAGAGAGTTTCAGTCCTACTCATCATCAAGCAATGCCCATGATAGATTTATATCATCAAAATGTGCATATTGATGCAGAGCTTAAAAACCACACATTTGGATGCAGAGCTAATTCTTAGTTGCACAGAGCATTTACGCTGTATTGACTGTGGAGGACAATCAAATACATAGCCATAAAAGGTGAGATCAAATACTGCTCAGACTCTGTACTATCCACTGTGTGTCTCTACAGTATTAGATGCACCATTGCGATTCCTTCCTGCCAGTGCAAATGATCTTGTATAAGGCAGACAAACTGTGACCATGACTGGCATTGAATCTAGCCTATTTTGACTGACGTTAGTCTGTAAGTCTGTCTGACATCAACAAACAACTATACTATTAAACAGACGATCCTGTTCAGTGTTAGCCATTCAGGCCTACATGTAAGCCACTTCAGAAATGAAGGGTAGGCATTTTTACAGAGACACATTGCCTGATATACAGAACACAGAAATAAGCATTCTTTTTTGTCTCTCCATTATATTAAAAGCTTAGTATGATGATATTTCTACCACAACAGTATATTAAGGCTATTACAAGGTAATAAAGCTTTGTGAGTACACAGTTCCTAGATATGGGAGTTGAAGATACCCAGCCATGTCAGGCAGCAAACAGCCTTTTGCCTAACCCCCAAGCAAAAGCTTGATTTGATTGATATGTCTTGAATTCCTGTTACAGCTAAGAATGTCAACTTGCAGTTAACTCTGTACGGAGCTGATAGTTCTCTTTATTCAGTTCTGTAAAAACTGAAGTTTTGAGATTTTCTATCACATAATAATTAGTATGTAGAATCTGAATATTTCACATGCTTGTCATTGTTAAGATAAAATACAATGCAAGCAAAGCAAACTGAGTGATTGAGAACAATGCAGTCCCAAGTGAAGACTTTCTGTGCACTTAGGAAGGTTATATTAAGCATAAAGAACAACTTGCAAAATTTCACCCAAGTTAGAAACAATGGTAAGAACAGGTTTAAGACAAGGAACTGACAATTTACCTTTCTGACTGCTTGGAATCTGATACGGCACTGGCAGATTCTTTGCATTATATATGTACACATACATATGCCTTTTGTTGGTGCAGTATCTATGCATTGTAATGTAAGCATGCGTGTTTAGCACTCCTTTTCCCTCCATTATTAATTAATTCAGTATTCTGATGCTTATTATAATATGGGAAAATTTTTAAAAGTCGACATAATTTAATTCTTCCTTTCAGAGGAAATTTTGGTTTGTGCTGTTCCACCTAAAATGTTTAATTCCCCTTAAACAACCAGCCAGAGTCATTCCAAGATGAGAAACTACTCTACACCTAAACTTGTCTTCCATTCAGAATCTAAGCAAAACTCAGAGAACACAGGGTTTCTCAATCAGCCCTCCAAGGCCTTTCTCCTAGCCTTGTTAAAAACTGTCATTCTTTGTAAAAAAATACATTTTGCAGCATTTTGAAAGTTTTTCATATTTCCACAAGACTGGACTACTGAAGTTTGAAGTACTGCACTTACTAAAATTACAACATTAACCTCAAGAAATACAAAAAGTGTTCTTTTTCATGAGATCTTGCTCTGACTAATCAGATTTGTGTAGAAGGTAGCTTTACCTAACTAGTTCTAATAAATCACGATGGTCTAAGATACTGTTGTGTGCTCCAGATGCCCACATAATCTTGACACCTTACTATCTGTTCTGCAGAGGACTTGCTGTCTTTTATGATGAACAAGATGTAAAGATCTGTGACTTAAGACTTCAACTTTATTAGGTTATCTGAGAATTCACAGTGCAGTCCACGATCCTGTAACTAATCATTCTATTTGGAAGAGTTTTATCAGTCCACAGTAACTTCCAAAACCCCTCTGCTTTGATACCTCTCTAGTAGCTGAGATCAAATGTCCCATCTCTCTCACATAGTTTTTGTTTATTTTAAGGGAATACCTTAATCTGCCCCTGGGAATCAGGAAACAAACTTTGCATGGCATGAGATCTATCCTGGACACCTATCAGAAGCAGCTGAAATTACCTTACTTTTATCTACCATGCGTTCAAAAAACTACTCTGGTATCCAATATAAGTAGTTAATTATTTTTTAATACAGGATGTTTTGACATCATCAACTCAAAGTCATTTCATCTTTTTCCTTCCAAAACTTCCACTGCAGTATTTTAGAAACAACAAAATGATTGCTCTGGATCTATTTTATTTTTTTCTTCCACTCATTAAGTCAATAGAACTAAATAAACCCATACAGCTTACTACTGGTGAAGAATAATAATCTCTGACAGCTCCTTCCTGGATGCTGAAAACTGTATTGCATAGTGTGAGAGTCATTCATCTAAATTCCCAGTCCGCTACTGGGATTTTATTTTGTAGCAGCTTTCATGAATGGAAGTCCTTCCTTATTAAGTTACTTGGTGTTAATATTATAGATCCTTTCTTTTGGATCGCTTTCAAAGACGGAGTTCTGGCATGAAAACAAGAAGAAATTGAGAAAACCCAGGCTGAATATCTATATGAACTATTTACACAAGTTAATAGAAGTGAAACCTCTGCTTTGAAGGAAAAATAGACAAAGAGGAAGGAAGAAGGGGGCAGGGGAAAGTCAGGCTAATGTTGGTTAAGTCATTATATGTTTTCTAATCGTTCCTCCAGGTATGATGAGTGATTAACTTTTCAGGAAAGTCAAGAATATGGACCAAGTTGTATGAGAAAAATATATGAACATCACAGGAATATTCATTCTTACAAATCTGAAAGCTGTTGGCAATTTTTTTCCCCCCACTCTTCCCAAGCCCCATTCAGACACGTCCTCTGGAAAACTTTGGATTCTGGTGCTCTTTATTACTTAAATCTGTCAATGCTTTGCGTACCTTCTTAGGGTCTTCATTTCCTTGGGCACAAGATACACTTTTAAAGAAATAACAAAGTTCGACTTGATAATAAAGCATAGTTTTATCTTCTTTTTATTTTTTCTTCTTCCCTCCCTCCCTCCCTCCCTCCCTCGCACTGAATACTGCCATACAAAAGACCCTGAAAATGAGTGCCTGTCAAACATGGTGATGCTGCAAGGAGCTTTGCATGAACTTTGTAGGAATGAGACCTTTATATATAAATCTGCACAGGTAGCAGCAGCACAGTTCACTAGAATGATCACCTAATTATGTGCCAGCCCAATACTAGTGGAATTACCCATAAAGATTAGAAGAGATTAATTCTCTGTGTAAAGACTTCTTGCCGAGGCTGCTGTTTCCACCTGCTGTAGTGTATTTTTGACACGCGGACACTAGTTCATTAAGGTCAATGATTCATTTTACATAGTCCAGTAAACAGCCATCTTAATGAAAATTTTTGGCTGCTAGTCCATTATAGCTGGCATAATAAACAGCTGACTAAAGTATTCCAATGCTCAGTGAACAATGATAAAAGTGTCTATTAGGGGTATGCAGCTATGCCAAATACAATCATATATAATCAGATGCACCAGAAAAGCCTGTCGACACATTGGAGAACATCATCAGTCAGATGATGCATCTGCTACAAGTGGCAGCTGTTGTGCTCTGGAGTGTAGACAATTAGACGTGAATATACTCCTTGGGCTATTTGCAGCACTCAAGCATGGTATTAGCTGACACCTGTTAAGCTGTAATCCATGTATTTTTGATACCTACCCATCATAATTATTGAAAATACAATTTAAGATATCTGAAGACACGAGATTTCATAAATAATGGTGAGCATATCAGTGATACCACATGTATTTTTTAACTTTATTTTTAGAGAAGCTCTTTAAATAGTTCACAAATGGTCAGGCTAAATAAAATTATAAGACTCTTACCAAATTCATAAATGCCAAGTACCAAATATAGTTGCATGTAGTGTGCTATGTGCTACAGTGTAAATTTTGTATCTAATTATGAAGTAAGGATCAGTAATATTGCAAATAAGGGCACATACCTTTTGTGGAGAAGAAATATCAGCTATGTGAACAGCAGTATCAGAGAAAAAAAAAACAGGGTATAATGTTCTGAAGAAATTGAGCATCTTTGCCTTTGGCATAAATATTTATGCATACAGTGAGCTTATTATTGGATTTTGCTTTATTTGACTAGCTCTGAGTTTTGCTTCATAGCACTAGATCTGGTGATAATTTTGATTGGATTATTACTCCTCTGATTTTCTCTGAGTGACAAATTTTTCTTGTAGTGAGGAAACAATCCAGAGACTTATCAAATTATTTTATAGATATAAAAGAAAAATGGAGTACTGCAGATGCCCTTTAAAAACACCAATAACAAGAAATTATTAAAAAAAGTAGTCTTTAATAAAGTTTTTCCTCAATCTAGAAAAATAAAATGCCCAAATAAGTCAGGATACATTATGAAAGCATATCTCAATGGTAGGGGTCTTGTAGATCATTCTCAAATTCTTAAAATCTTGAAGTTTGTTCATTATTGATTGAAAACAAACAATGCCAATGTTTCTTAAATAAAATAAGGCGGACATGAAAAAAGCACATACAATTAAAAGATTCTTGACTCTCAAAAGTCACAGCAAAAGTTTCTGACCATTTCCCACCCTGCCACCTCTGATAATTATTCTTGCCAAGCCTAAAAGAGAAAGAGCTTTTGCATAAAATCTAGCCACATAAGATGCTAAAAACATGGCTCCCAAGGTACTATAAACATATAATGCCTTACTTAATTTAATAACTGTAAGAGTTGTTAATTTGCCAATTGAAAATTTACTATCCCTTAGTTTTCTATTTTTAAAGCACAATGGAGGCATTTGGTTGATGCCACTATAAAAACAATGTTGCTCCCTTTAAAGCTTGTTATACTTCTATATTCTGAAGATTTTTTTAATGTAATCTCATTTCCTTGAGTTTGTTTAAAAGATAATTCCAAATAGCTCTTAAGACTGGATCTAAGGCATTAAAAAGAAAGCTGGTCTTAACCACTGCATGTTATTTTAGTTCTCTGAAATAGAGTGAAGCTCATAATGTAGGCAGTAAAAACTCATTTATTGATATTTGTACTGGTCAGTTAGCTGTTAACCCTGTGAGTAGTCTCATAAAACTTCCTGAAGATTATTGCCTACCAGCACTTAAAGGCTTACATATTTGTTCATAAGACTGGAACCTTAGTAAGATGCTAAAAGAGGGGGGAAAAGCACTTATGATGGTCCCCGATAATGGAAAAACATTTGAAAAGAGCTTAGCTTTTTCCCTACAAAAAACACTAAATATTTTATTGCAATGATTTATCATTAGACTTTCAGCAAAAATTCAACTCAGAGAAAAAAAAAAAACCAAACAAAAACATTTTCTGATGGAAAATGGGCAGAAGTTTTTTTCTCAGAATCAAGGCTCAAAGACTTTAAGATTGCTGCACACAGGTTTTGTTCATCTCTCTGGAGACCTCTCACCCTGAGAAGGCACCAGCCACAGGGAACCTGCCGGTACCCCAGTCCCGTTACTCCAATGGTACTTACCACGCTGCTCCATGCAGAACACGGATAGTATGAAGCATGCCTTGATGCAGAACATGACAATGCCTCAGAAGTTAGCTTCAGCAGTTACAGAGTCAAAGCCAGCACAAGAGTTAGGACTGGGGACATGATCAGGAACTAGAGCCAAATCCAGTCAGGAAGGCAGAAACCTCAAAGGAGGAAAGAACCACCAGCTGCAACAACTACAAACACTGATTACCAAACAAACACACAGTGGGGGCTCCTGGTGTCTTATATAGGCCTTTAAGCACCTTTTTGACCTTTATAGGATTGGTTGGGCAAGAAAACAGGCTGGACTTGTAAGAGTGGGAAACTTTTGCTGGAAAGACACTGGGTTAGTCAGGGAGAGAAACCTTCTATAAGATTGATAGGGCTGGAAACCACGCTGGATCAACTACAATATGAGTGCTTAGTCAAGCACTTGGAAAGTGAAAAATTCAGCAAGAAGACCAAAATATAAAATTTCCTGTAATATTCCCTAAGTGTCTCTCAATAGTCTCCAAATGGAACATATTTTTTTAAAACTCCCTCTTCCCCTACAGTAAAAAAATATTAGTGTCTTACTTTGCTGAATGTTCAGAGAGCAAAATAATTTATATGCCAGCTGAATATATCTTTTATGACCATAATTTTTATTGCAATAAACATCTTAAGAACATGAGGATAAGCAATGAAAATGAGAAAAATAATTACTATGAAAGGAGGAACAATGAGCAGTTGTTCTTTAAAACCAGGTTTTGCTGGTCTATAAAACGGTCAAACAAAACTAAAAATGCTGCTTCGGTAGTGTGTTTTTAATACAGTTTTGGAAAAGGAGAGCAAAAGGTCCAAACAATGGTCTAAGGTGATATTTTTCTTGCTTTCTAGCAAAACTTGATTCATGTGCTCTGGAAGGGTGGTTACACGCACCTGTAGTACCACTGGGACCTTGGGCTGTGCATGACCCTTGCTGTCAGGAAAGATGAACAATGCCAGAGGAACACATGTACCCTTTGCAGCAACACTTTGAGAGTAATAGATTTAAAAAACACCCAGTGGTCCTATTAAGACCGCACTTTAATTGAAATGGAGCCAGTCTGCTGGCACTGAAAATTAAAAAGGTTGTAGAGGAGTATTTATGCTAGAAGCTGGGTAAAAGCCAACAGGCACATATGAGCACCTGGTTCATACTGATGTGACCCCTGAGAGGATGTGGTTAATGTTCAATGTGTCTCTGAAAGGGCAGGAGGGAATAAACATCACAATCACAATAAATAGAGTAGACAAACCAGACTGCTAGCCAGGCTGGCTGACTGGCACGTGCAATGTCAAACAGTGTAGCAAGGGCAAAATTTACAAGTGTTTATGTGCCAGGACTACAAGCCTAACAAAGGATGGGGAAAGTAAGATCTTTACTGCTGATGGTACTGTGGAGATTCCCACACTCAATGCATTCTCTGTAGCGAATAGGTCAGAGGGGCTAGATCACTGCAGATTACATGTAGAAGTACTAGACCAAATAAATTAGGTGTTACTAAGTGACCAGGACTGGAAGGGATTTACCTGACAGTTCTGGAGCATTGTAAGAAGAAACTGAAGAGAAGACTGGGACTCTTCAGTTTGAAGAGCCTTTGGAAATGTCTCAAGGGGACAGGTTTAACATTTACAGTGGTGGGTAAGGCAGTTGCAGACCTACAATTCACCAAATAGCTGCATCAGGGGCTGTTCAGGCTTGACAGCAGGAAGCCTTTCTTTATTGAGGGGGTGGTTAAACACTGGAACAGGCTTCCTAGAAAGGTGGTCGATGCCCCAACCCTGTCAGTATTTAAGAAGCATTTGGACAATGATATTAATGACATGCTTTTAACTTTTGGTCAGCCTTGAGTGGTCAGGCTGTTGGATTAGATTATTATTGTAGGTCATTTCCAACTGAAACAGTCTATTCTGTTGTATTCTAAATCCCACAATATCAGAACCAGGGTGCTCCGTGAAATTATTTAAAGATCTGTTTAAAACAGATGAAAGAAAGCTCTTATTTGAGCAGAAGGTGATGACATTTGGAACTTGTTGCCACAAAGAAGCAGCTGTGCCGGCATCTTTGAAAAAGGATTACAGAAACTCATGGACAGCAGATCCATAAACTGATACAAGAGGTTCAAGGCATGGAATAGAGCTGTTGAACCTAGGGGAGTCTGTGGGCAAGGGGCTGTGTAAATCAGCCAGACTCCCATGCTGTCGCTGAATACCATCCCCTGCCGCCACTGCCAGATATTGGTCTGGCCTAAACTTGGACATTGCTTGGCCTAAGTGCACCTATTGGGTGTTTTCTCCAGGGTGCACAGAAGTCCAATGGGAATGCTAACAAGAAAACTACAAAGAGTGATATTTAAGGTGTTTTATTCAGAGGGTAATTAGGATTGTTTGATTTGGAATTATGACGAGATCTGTAAAGTTGGCTTATAAAATGAAACATGGCTTCTGTGTGTTATTTTATTAAACTTGAGAAGGTAAGTCCATTAAGCTGAGGAACTTTCACAATATTAGTATTTAGTACAGATTCTTACAGAAAGAGTCCTAAGGACTTATAAGTCTAATGGGGAGAAAAAGAGAAGGCATGAGCAGAGTAATCACCATGACTGAAAACACACAACTAAAAATTTTTTTCAGAAAATTATTCTCCCCAGAGTACAGCTGGCAGATAGAGTAGTCAATTCTTATACAGTTGATAACCAGATCATCCCGTACAAAATCTTATATTACAGAGCTGACATTTTCATGATGGCAAGACTGTGAAACCTGTTATTTACTTCCTCTTCTCCCTTCCACCATACTGTGATTACTGATTATTGCAGGTGTGAAGAAAACTCCATTCTCCATTTGTCTGAACTCTTCCATGTCCCATAATAATAAATAGGACAGTCATGCAGCTCAGTAGCTTGTTACAATTTACAAACCGATTTCTTGTTTGTTTTTTAAATCCCACTCCAAGACTCCAGTGTTGTGGAACAGCTGGCAATATACAGTGACCATCTGCACTACCTTCATCTTTTGAGAATTCAAATTGATTTTCTTCAGCCTCGCATGTGGAGTTAAGGGGTGCTCATTGCCTGATGATGTGCATCCACACCATCCAATGTATCTGGGAAGACAATTTTAGTATGAGACCATTAGGATGAGGAAACTGCACCGTGGCAGATGAACTGTGGAATCAAGCTGCTTTTGGCCCTTGTGTGCAGGGTAAAGGTTTTATCCACATTTCAAGGCTTCAGATATAGATAATTTCTAGAGCTGTGTATGTGAAACATAGCCAAATGCTAGTGATCCGCTTTGTTGATCGATGGCACTTACCCTCAAAGGCAGAATAGAATATGATCAGCAGGGCTTTTTAGGACTCACACAAAACACTTTCAACATAATAGATGCTGATATAATTCAAATCAAAAATAAAAAGGGTATGGTGTAGGCAGACAGTGGTGCACAGAAGTCACACATAGATCTGAAAAGGGAAATATTAATGTATCATCTCAAGAGCGGCTTTACTCAACTAAACTTAGCAAAACTGAAGCACTGTGGAATATTCAGAAGAGCTTTTCACCTTCATTGTCTGATAGCCAGTAATTTTTAGACCTGCAAGGTATTGCCTTTGCTTGATTTGTGAAGACTGATCCAGCAAAATATTTTACCATGCTCCTAACTTCAAACTTCATAAGTTCCATTAAGTTTACTGGAATGACTCACATACTTACAGTTAAATACATATTCACAGCTTTGAAGAAGCTTAACCTAAATATTAAATGTAGTGACAAAACTGTGTTCAGGAGAAATAAATCTGAACTGTAAGCTGATACGCATTAAATAATAGAGAAAAAATATATGAACTCTGCACAAAATAAATGTTCCAAACATCAAAAAGTGTATCCCACTCATACAAAGGATATACAAGGCAATGGAAAACAACATAAAATGTGAAAAGGATTAGCATGTAGCTTAACTTATTTTCCAGATTAATTATGTTAATAGAAAAGTTCAATAAACTGAAGATGCACATTTCACAGAAGTTTATACTAAAGAATTTTATTTACATTTATTTAAAAATTGATATAACTTAACTTGTCATACTTCACAACATGATAATACATTATATACTGCTAAAAGGGAATAATACACCATTTAGAAATTTTTCTTTGGAATGTAAATACTTTGTCATCACAATAGTCTAACTGAAGTGATATTTGCTAGGCAAACTGTACAGTGTCAAATTTAATTAAATGTTTGCTTGATAGGTTTCCTAAAAATAGATAGGAAAATTGCCTAAATCAACTGAAATTATACTGTTCTGTAAAATGTGAGACAACGCGATTTAAATGTATTTTTCCCTTTCAGTTCTCAGAAACATATGGCCATTATTAAAGTTTTGTGGCTTAGATATATAATTTAAATCTCTTAAAAAGTACATAATGTACTATAGTTAAACAAAAAGATAAAACCCACATTATATTAAAGCCATGCAAGATTTTGGAAACTGGAGGTAAATAAACAAATCATTTTAGGAAGCAGCTCCAGGAATCTGGTTAATCGTGTGGTGACTTGCTCACAAATGTATGCTAACATGCATGAGAAGAGATGTTTATTATCACAGCACTGTAGAAAGGACTGATATGATGTCCTAGACCTTCCCAAAGAAAAATGGAAGTACCAATAGCTCAATATCAGAATTCTAGTAGGCCTACTGTAGTCCAGGAGTTTATGCTAAGAAACTTGAAGATGAGGTGGCAATAGTCATCATAGAGAATAAATACCCTTATGTAAAATTTGCACTGTATATGATCTAATTAATAAGTAAAGGTATCAATTATTTCTTTACAAGGTGATATAAGAAGAGGCCTCATCTGGGCTCGAAAACTGTGAAACGTGATATGGGTGGACATAATTGTATTATGTATTTAAAAAAAACCTCTTTACAAACAAAAGCTTTCACCAGTCCAGTTCTTTAGCTGGTAAATCTACCTTTCATAACACAAGCAAGCTGCTGTTGTTTCTGAAATGCTTGTAAGTAGGCCTGTTTTCTTATATATTTTTATATATGAATATACATTTCTTGAGTGCTGTGAAACAAATCACAGTAGAAGTCAATGCTTGCTCCCAGATGCCGTTTGGAGGAAAAAAATAAAACCAACCAAAAAAACCCAACGAACAAAAACAAACCAATAAGAAAATACCTTACAGTCCAGACTCTTACCTCAAAGAAGCCCCTCAAAACAAAAACCCCACTAACCTATAGACTATTCTCCACTTCCTAACTCTTGTTCCAGCTATTTTCTATTTACACTGCTGTAGGCGACTGTAAACCTCGGTGACCCTCTTCTTCCAGGACTGTCCTTTTGTACATAAAACGTTCTTTCTTCTAAAAAACTTCCATAGCTTACAGGTTCCATAGCTACAGCCAGAGTAGCAACAGAGGTTTTCTGATATTGTCCGTACCATGTCTTTCCTATGAATAGTACATTTTGGGTCTTGGAAATGATTTCTGAATCAATGGTATCCTCAAGCTTCTCCTCTGCTTCCTGCACTTTGGGCATGATATATTTGACAAGGCCAGAGAGGTAAAGAGAAATTTTAATGCAAAATTATTGTCTTCCCCTTTAAACTGCAAACCTCTTCTAATACCACTCTGTCTCTTTTTCTCATGCCTTTATTCTCTTTCCATGATCTTTCTCTGTTTAATATTTTGGTGTACGCTCCTTTTTTCTCCCTGCATTTCGCTCCACTGGAGCAGTAACGATTATCTCGAGCAATAACCCACTCCCTGCAGCAATGAATAATGTCAGCTTTAGTAGCTGCCATCAGATTTTTCTCTCCCCTTTACACTTAAGAATAGGGATTACAGAAAGTCTAAAGATAGACTATGCAATGGAAATGAAGGTCAGAGCCAATGATAAGGATTCATTTCCCTGACTTAACTCCCCTGTGGTGGAGGTAAAAGAAGCAGTGTGGTCTGCAGAGTCTCTTCAGCAGTGACTGGGAATATCAGGAATACCGAATCTACTGCTTCCAGAACCAGTGCAACTCTTCCACCATGAGGAAAATACGGGGCCAAAATATGAAAAGGCAGTGGAAGTAGCTTTTCTTTTTTTCCATTTCATTTTATGGCTCATCTTGGACATCTCGTAATTTGTTAATTCAGTTTTGACAAATGAGTGAAGACGTGAAGACTGCACAATCATTTAGAGCTCTCCATGTGTGGGAGTCAAAGTAGTACCTGTAGTTAGAAGTGGGAACAATTTTCAGAGGGAAAATTATACTAAAGTTAATGATGCATTTCAGAAATTGTAAAAAGTCATGGACCATGATTTTTTTTGCACAAACTTTTAATGAACGTTTAAAGTCTAATCAAAAGACACAGAATTTGCTAGCGTTTCCTATAGTCTTTACCAGTGTCTGAATCCACCCTAGTGTACTGGCCTTTTCAGCTCTTTCTGTCGCAGATACAGATACATGTGCAAACAGAGAGTTCACTGCCACCTTCTAATTGAGAAGTACAAAATTTATACCTAGGTTACTGTTTCTCTCCTTTCCAATAGTGTTTTTAAAAAGTGTCAGGAAAAAGGCAAAAGAAAGTTCCACGGATATAAAGACATAAAACTTACTAATCTCCGCCAGACTTTCTGTACATTACTCAGAGATACTATTAAGCCTAGGGACAAGCCTAGTGACTGTTTTTTCACTTTAAAAAATTTCCAGATTTCATCTATATTTCTATTGTGTATTCTTGCAACATGGCTGATTTGGATTTACTGCCTATGCACCACTGTCCTACCCGTTCCTATGCAGATCAAAAAACCCACTGCCCTTCTGTCAGTCTGTCCGTCCAAGGTTATTGTAATGCCATGACTTATTCACCCTGGGGAGCATGGAGCTGGAAAGCATCCTGACTATTGTCTTCACAACTCCAAACTGCTGTAGGAGACCCTTTCTCCTCACATGGGTACATGCCCCCACACCTTGTTCAGTTCCACTATAGCATGCAAGATACTATCACAGCTGCTGCTTCTGCTACTACATAGATACCATATTTCCTTTATCAGCAGGGGCTCCCAATCTCCCACAGATCACACAAAAACCAGAAAGGCATGCCATTGCAAAAGAAACCGGATTCTTAATTTACCTAGGACGAATAAGAATGTCACAAGAATGTCACCCATGAGCTATAGGAACGATATGCTGTTATTAGTTTTAATAGTTAGATTTATACTATTTAACATTTTAGGTCTTTTTTCTTTTTCTTTCAAATTTTTAAAAGTAAATAAATACAGTAGTAGAGAGGGACAAATAATGAGCTTAGTGATTACTTTTCTATTTCCAAAAAATGAAAAATGTAACAGGATAGGATAGTTTGCATATTCCTTTTATGGTATTTTAAATATATTTGTTGAATGATAAAACTTATGAGACATTAAAAGTTATCAAGAAGTTTATAGTCCAAAAACTTTCACTGTTCATTCTAGTAAGTCAAAATAAAATTGATATTTACCTGTGTTTGATTTCCTTCTAATGTAACTTTTGTTTTCACAAAGAAAATTATCCTCCCCTTTGGTAGAAACTTCTTCTTCCATACAGTTCCAGTAAGTTACACAGGAAGGAGTCTGATAAAGAGACTTAGCTAAATCCTTTTTGTTGTCTACTCTTTTGTTCTTTGGAAAGAAAGGACAGGGCTAAGAGGAACAACTGAACCTCAGCTGAAGAGGTAAGAGTGGGTGGGAGTGAGGGGGAAGGATTTTACTTTCACTGCTGTAATGTTTGGGACAGGAAAACTGAGTAAACTTCATCTAGAAAGAAAACAATGATGTACTTTTTTCAGAATAGTTCTGAAACATATACTTAGAAATAGGTTATTGTGCTGGAAAACAGATATCTCTGTGGTGAAGAATGACTATATGCAAGCTCTCATAAAGCACAGAAAACAAAAAGTCTTGCTTTCAGGAACGATTTTCCAGTGCCTAAGTCCTATCCTTCATTGGGCTCTAGATGATGCTGGAAGCTGAACTTCTCCCTCACAGGTCTCACAAACAAGGAGGTATACATGTGATTAAAAGGCACCTTTACTTCTTAGATCAAGTCATGCATTAAATGAACTTGATTAAGTCAAAGGCCATTTTTTTAAAAATATAAATTACTCTCAGTGCTTAAACACGTCAGAATTTGAGACACTGGAAGAGACACCTCTTAAAAGGGTCAACTGCCCTTAAAGATTTAAGTTTTCCCCAAACTGAGAGAAATTTTCTAATTTCATTTTGTTTTCCCTCAGGTAAGTAGTGTAGGTTTATTTGTGGTATATGTAATATTGACTCTAATCAGACCAGATATACAATATATACTTTTACGTTAGCTCTTCTGAAACTTGTCCTGGGCCTAGCCTGTGTAAGAAATGCATTGGTTAAAGATCAAATAATACTTTCAGATTCAAATAACATAATCTGAAGGTCAGTTCAAAGTTTCAGAGGAGACCCTATTTTACACAGAGAACTTGTATTAAGTTCTAGTCTCAGTATAGATTGTGTTGAATCAACACAATGTTTATGGTGGATTTCTTTTCACTATACCTTCTATTTATCTTTTAGTGTCATTAGGGTTTCCCAGACTGGACTAGTCCAAGGCTGAATAAAATGGCTAGAGTAATTTTGCTTGCTGTACCAGCTACTGTGTTCTAGTCACTTGAGACTTAGCAGGACCTACATCACCAATAGTTCTATACAACTGTTGCTCTTGTACAGAAATCATACATTTTTTTAGGCATTATGCAGCTAGCTACTGTCTGGCTACTGAGGATATTGCTGAAATCGTAGCATGGCGTCAAGGAGCTTGGTGCAAACAAACCACCCAGATGCTCACCCTGCTTTTTGCCAGAGCTCTGTGCAAGACTATGCTGTGAGCAAAAATGATGCAACCCAATTTAAATGTAGCTAGGGTGTGTTTACATTGAGGACATCACCACAAGACCTTTTACATGACTGTAATTGTCAAGTGGCTTGTAAATTCGTGAGTCTAAACATAAGCATAGAGTTTATGCTTATTCTGGCAAGGTACAAAGGAACTTGAGTAGTGTAATATGCTTTTACAGTAGTTGAGACACAGCACTGTAATTTTAACTTTACTAACGCTGATGTAGAAATAAAACCTATACTCCTTTGAAATTGGATTTTCTTAATGTAAGTACTGCATTTAAATGCGGTTTCTGTTTTCAAAACCATTTTTGAACTAAAACGTTACTATGTTGTGTGTCAGGACAAAATATTGAAAAACAAATTAAAGCTATTACCATAAGGCTAATGTAGACAGAAGTAAGGAAATGTGTACTAACAAAAAAAATCTATCAAATAAAAACATACAGAAAACCTAAAAATTTCTCATCAGTTATCCTACATCTTCCTCTCATCCTTAGAAAGCTTCCCACTTGATTATTCTTGACATGAGTTGTGATGTGTTTCCTATTTTATGTATCACATTTATTTATGGTTATATAGTAGCACCAGATGAAAATGCTAAGACCAAATGAAAGTAGTACTGGAGAGATTTCAAAATGACTGTGTTAATTACATGTTGTAAAAGTTCTAGCTTTCCAAGAAAAAGCAATTTCCAACTTCCAAAACCTTGCTATTTTTTTTCATAAAATAAAATATCCAAGGAAAATAAAATTAAAAATCTTAAAGTTTCAGTGAACTGCTTTTGAATAATGTTATCTACAATTATAAGACAGACAGTCCATTAAATAGAAAAATTTTTTTTTTTTTTACATAAAGCAAGAGAGTACAAAAGCACAGCTTTTGTAATTTTGGTAATATTGCAGTTTTACAAACATATTGCATAGTATGTGTAAGAAAATAGTTCCCATCTTTTTATATATATATTTATATACACAAGAAAACCATTAACATGAAGGTTACAAACCAAAAATGGTTAGCAGACCTTTACTGAGTACTGATTGAAACAATATGACACTCAAACTTTGATCCAACTTACATATGCATTACAGTGAATCAGCCGATAACAATTCTATAGTCTAAGTTTTGTGGTTTTTTATTTTATTTAGACAATGATTTAGAATCTAAAAAAACCCCATAAAAATAATACATGGTGTTACCAACTAAGTATCTTAAACATCCTTCATTAAATGCTTCTAGACATTTATGGCTGTATTTTCAACCCAGACTTAATAGCCCTCTGCATCTGAAATGGTTTAAAGTGAATTAAGTTATCCAGTCAAGCCACTGTTTTGCAAGCAAAACAGTATAACTTCAGTTGAAACAAGCAATGTCTTGGCACGTTTTGGAATACATAGTCTTTTTTTTTCTTAGCAACACCAAAAGTTCATCACATGTATGAACAGTAACGTAATTGCACCACACTGACAAAAAATATAAACCCTGGAAAAAAGTGAACAATCTACAGCTCAAAATGCTGCACAAATCTAAACTATGTTACAATTTCATGTTGTAATTACAACTTGTCATCTCTTCATTCCAACAGAATTAGTAGAAGCAGCAGTGTCATAGTGTTAGATATAATAGAAGTGTCAGTCTTTGGTCTTATCACTTAACCAATGAATGAACTGCAATACAAAACCATACAGCTAACAGTGCTCAGAGAGGTTGGCTGATGCTTTTATTTTTCTTTTTTTTTTTTTTTAAACAAGAAAGAGACAGTATCCTATAATATCATGACACAGATATATTTACAGAAGATAAATCTATCGTATATATTAAATACATGTAGCTAATAAGGTCTTTTCATATATTTCATTGTTGTCATAAGGATAGCCCTGAAGAAGTCAAACAGCTGCAACACCATCTTAGTGGTTCCCATACAAACATTCTAGTACAAAAAGAAGCTTTATTTGATACATGTATTCATATATTATTAAAAAAACTTAGAGGAATATTTTAGCCACTGATTTTTTTTTTTTAATTGCACTAATATCAATGCTTAAAAATATCTTAAGGTCTGCAATCTTTCCCTAAAATTGTCACAACAGAGTGATTTGTTAATGGGAAACCCTTGCCTTAAACACTGTAAGAAGTGACATCTCTTTTCTAAAATACACAATCAAAATATACAGTCAGGTAAGCGCACTACCTACAGAAACATTAGCTGGGCCTTAATCATAACCCAAATGTTAGATATTATAAATGTCCAACAAAGACTACAATAACTTGGAGAAGGGCCAGGAATCTATGAGGAAGGTGACAAAAAGACTCTGAATATTTCCTATGGCTTTGCACACAATTATAAAACCAGCACTGAGACAACGCAGCTATGGCTACATGTTTTAATACGGTATTTGCGCTGAGATCTTCTAGATTCCTTCCATCTGAAATGACATCGTGGGATTATGCCATTTTTCTGATATTTTGGGGGCACACTGTAAGCAGAAGAGCTCCAGGACTGAGGTTTTCAATATTGCCAGCTCCAAACATTCAAAAACACTGTGTCTGTTTCTCCTTCCACTCAGGAATTACGACACTGCTTACAGACTATTGGTGTTATGATTTTTTTAGTTCTCTAAATGCATTGAAATAACTTTTCCACTACTCTCTGAAATCGTGTGGGCTAGAAATATTCTTAAAAATAAAAAATGAGACTTTCCTCTTCTTACAGTTTTTGATGGATTTAAAGTAAAACACCAATATTATGGAACTCACCAGAATATTAAGACATTATGAGAACTCATGATGCTATCTCATGGGTTGCTGACACTCTGAAATACTTTCTACTTCAGACTGAAGAGACTCCAAGCAAGAAAACCCTGACAGTGCAGAGCAATGTTCTTTTACTGGCTTGGTTTTGTTGATGTCAATGTGCCATCTGCATCGCTGCACTGAGTTTTCTTCATACAAAGCGGTAAATCTTTCCATCCTTGCTGTTAAAAATCAATCTAGTAACATATTTTTTCTTCTACATGCCCACTCCCACCCAAATTGTGTAAAATTTATAAAGGTGGGGTCTTTCTATCCAGTGGGCAGAAACCTTCTTCATACATATTACAGGTAAGTAATCACATAAGGTAAAGAGCAAACAAGTAAGAAATTTTCAATGGAAAATTCATTACAAAGTATCTGCAAACCATCCAGAGGAAAAAAATATCTTAATCTACTTGTGTGCAATTTGTAAGAAGCCAAAATTTAATTCACCAAATAGATTAGTTGTTATAACCTGTTTTTTCACCTTTTAAGTAACCAGTGTATGTAGGTGTGCACAGATAACAGATATATATGGATGTTTCCTCATACAGATCTATATACTTTTCCTCCTGATATACTATTTATCCACATGACTTTCACACTACCATTCTATTACTTGTGTGCACAAGAAAGAGACATCTATTTCCCTACAGTTTTAAGGGTATGTTGTATGGCTACACTTTCTAATGTTTTATTATCACAAATTATTTATTATTTGTTACTTGTAACTGTTTCTGCCCCTTTTACCAAAAATGCTCAGGCTTTTAATATATTTACTTGCAATATTTTCTAATAGATTTTCTTTCTAAATAAAAGAATAAAATTCTAAAAGAAATAGCCAATCAGCTATTAACAGCCTTCTTTTGATGAGATAATCAATTTAAATCTTCTTTTAACTGGTAGCAACAGCAAACATAGCATTCTTGCTATGGGGTGAAATTCACACCTCTGAAGAGGGCCAGTGGAAAGGCAAGCACCAGTCAAGCCGTGGACACGTCTTGTGCTGGTCTTCTGCATAGGAGTGAATTTCACCTGAAGTGAAAATAAAATCAACCTTATTAGGTGGTAATAAAATAGAAAGGTAATCACAGTATTAGTTTGCTCATTTTTTTTTTTCCCTCTCTAAGAAGAAAACGTTGTGGCAAAATACCCACCTTGCACTGTCTGCTCTGACTTCAGAGTTACCTTGCAAAAGCCGTCATTGCATTGGTGATCTTACATTCAGAAGCCTCTAAAGCTACATGCTAGGTGATGTAACTTAATAGAATTAAAAAGCACACTTACCTCATGTAATCAAGCCATCTTCCACAATAGGAAACATTTTTATACTGTTTTACATTCCTGGGCTCTGCAAGTTTCAAGATACTCTTGTTAATCAATGTTGCGATAAATTGGCTAGCAGCATACCAAAACATTTTTATAAGATTTGAATTACCAACCAAGTCAAACAAGCATAAACATCGATACAAGAAAGAAATCCTACATCAAGCTTGTCATAAAAGGAAGTCAGTAGTGAGATCTGAGTGCAAATGGGGCTGCACAATTTAAACACAGACATGTTAAAGTTAATGTAATATCAACATACTTTTTAATATTGAGTGTCAATTAATATGTGTTTTTATACATATTGCTACTACTTTGAAAACCTTAGCAGCAGGTGGTAAACAAAAAAGAAGAATAACTGTGAATGGCATACCAGTTGTTAGTGCATTGCTTCTCAGCATTACACATTACATTAGTACTGACGGTTGTACTGTGTTCAAACGGCAGCAGTTAGACATAGCTAGAAAATGGACAAGGTGTACCTTTGAAGATTTTATCTTGTTTTTGCATTTGCCAATTATAAATACCTTGTGAAGAGCAGTACACTGATCAACAAACATATCAACAGTATTTCCCTCTTTACCCTGTTCTTCTTTTCCAGAAACTGTATGTTCTACTTAAAGCAATTGCTTCACATGCAGTAGCCACAAAAATACTACGTAAGGCCATTCAGATCTGACAAACAAGAGCAGATGTCTTTTTAACTCTGCAAGGTAATATTGCTGAGCACTTCCAAAATTTACCTAGTGTACAAAACCCTAGACTTAGTAGACAAAGAGTAACAACACACTTTTAAAGAAACCAAACTCAGGGAGGGATTCTGTCTCTTTTTGTGTTAAAAACCATTTACTGAATTTAATTGTTTAGTAAAGCAAGCATCACACAATGCTTCAAAATTTTAAAATTCAGGGATAAAAGTTTACATCCAAAAAGATGAATGGAAAATTGTGCTTTCAGACAGTAAAGTTATTTATCATACAGGGGGAACCAATTCATCTCACCATCAGATTCTGGGCAAATTTGTTTATGTACTGTATATATATATGTGCAGTTCATATCCAGGTCCTGCAAAAATCTAAAACTATGTGCTTCACTTCATGTAGCAAAGGCACCTGTGTTATTCTCCCTTTTGGACAAAAGGTGATATTATGTTCCAGGTTTCCTGATGAAGAATACATTGATTTCTGAATATCTCATTCCCATCTCTACGTTGAGTGGCAACACAAACCACAAGAGAAGGCAGCGCTGTATTCCTGCTTACACTGGAAGAAGTTGCTCTGCAGGCCGTTTGAAGCGTCGAACTTGTCACAAGGGAAACCGAGCAGAACTGTGAAGCAGAGGGATAGTAACAAAAGGCTATTCTGGTGTGAGGATAAATTGGAGTCGTTCTAGCTCCACAAGCAGATGTTGCTACTGGATTGACATGTGGAGCCTGCTCCTGCTGGGGACAGGTAAAGTTTACCATTGGGACAGACGCAGAGCTCATAGATAGTCTGGCGAGGAGATGAAGAGCTGGGTGAGGAGGAGGAGGAGGAGGAGGAAGAGGAGGAGGAAAAGGAACCCACTGGTAGATTTCCCAGGCGGATTGTATCTGCGTTTAAAAATATCTATGAGAAGGGGGGGAAAAACAAGGAGTAAGTAAATTTCTTTCAGCACCGTGACATATTTTAAAGACATTTTTTGAGGCAGAGTCATGAGTTTTTCAGAAATATGAAAAAATAAAAATATTTTATTAATATATTAGAAAGATTATTAGAAATATTAGAAATATATATTAGAAATAATTATTTTAAGAAATAAAATAGCTGTCAACATTTCTTGTTTTTCAACTCTGTGTAGTTGTATACCCATTAACACCCACCACTACAGTATATGCAAACACTTCACCCAACATGTTTATTCAGATACAAGCTGTGTCATACGAAAACATTCTGACAATATTCTTGAACAGGCTGAATTTTCATTTGTACATTTTATGATTAAAATTTATTCATTCATGGTAGTAACATATCCTTGCTCTGGAAGAATTTGTATTTTAATAAGTGTGAAGTGATATTAAAGCACATTCCCCTGTGTGTTCCTGTAAGCAGCTGGAAATATGTGCTGAACTGTGCTAAATTGCTGGGGCTTAACAATAGCTACATCCAGAGAATAATTAAATAAGGGTACAGAGTCATACGCACAAAATAAAGAGCTTATTTGACCTAAATTAAGAGGAGAAAAGATTTCAGGTTAAATTCTTATTAAGAAGGTCATCAAGCTATTCCCATTTGTTTCTGAACATTGAATATGATTAAGAAATATTTTGGGTTTTCTTTTTTAAAATCTCCTTCCTTTGGAAATAATATAAGTCAATATGAGACTGTAAACATTCTACTGGTAAACACCAGTAGGTTCATGAATCTGTATGGAGTTCTGCAATATTAACACTTTTATGTGTTGTAACATTTATGTTACATTTTCAGGGTGTTGAATGAATAGTATAATGAAATCAGGTAACTAAAGCAGGAAAAACCTATGTCTTCCACTGGCACAAACAGACGAGTTTCCAGCTGCTTTGAGTTTATTTTTTATTTATGGCAGGAGTAAATGAGAGCCAAAGTAAGATCAGTCATCACCTCAGGTGCAGACTATGAACTTGAAGAAGACAGGTAACAAATCGAAATGACATTAAGCCATGCAGGTAACAGTATGAAGCTTAGGAAAAGATGAGTTCCTTAAATACTTAAAAGTGTTTTTTATAACGTATTTATAATCAACAAAGCCAACTTGACACCATTATATCACAATGTTGGCAGTACATGTAAAGAATCTGGGGAGATACGGCATGTATTGCTTTTTTTCTACAGGAAACAAGCAGTATTTCATGATAAAATCAGCTGTATATGGCAGAAAAGCAGTGCAGAAGAACTACTAAGCTGCTGCTGGAGAGAAGAGGAGAGCAGGTTGGAAAAAAATGGAGACGACCAGGTAAAATCCCATACAAAGACTGAGGCACTGTCATGCTCCCATTCACAGCAGAAGCACTGTAAATGACTGGGATCATTGAGGGAAACACAGGCTGGAAATAGCCCCAAACAATATAACCCCCCAACACTGCAAGTTCTCCAGCTCCCAGAGTAAGATACTGTCATCACTGGGGATTTACACTAAAAGGAGCAAAAAGGGAGAATCTCAGAGGTGCAGGTGACAACTGCATGGCATGATGCCTGTTTTAATTCACACCCTAACATCAGTTAGCAGTTAGAGGAATTGATTATAAAACTATATATTTTATATTATAAAACTAAAATGCAGCAAATAATTATATTTTTTCTGTAAATTATATGACAAAGCAATGATGTATTTACCCACACATACATGCACTGCTGCTTTGGTAGCCCAGTATCATAGACCTGAAATAATTAGGAGTCAAAACCCCTACAGAAATAATTCAGATGGAACAAATGTGGACAGTGTTGGGAACAATTTAATAATGTTCTGCTAGAATTACAACTGAAAAAAGAAAAGATTACCCATGTAAAAACATTCAGCTCAGCTAGGAGTAAATGTGAAAGTAACTACAGCAAGGATAATAAGAAAACAAAATAACAGATGGGGAAAAAGGAATTTGATAGCAAAGTAGAAGCTAGGAATTGGCAAAATGTAGGAAGGAAACAAAGGATGTAAACATCAGTCAGTGGAGTAATAAAAAGTACTCTTCCACTTCTCATATAAAGAGTAAATGAAATGCTAACAAGTCCACTATTAATGTAGCGATGGTGGAGTTATGAATAGTATTGCGTAAAAATCCAGTAGCATTCAATAGTGTAAGCGCTATGTAATTATAAGTATCTTTTATACAGAATAGTGCTCAGCGTAGTTCTGTACTTGGAGAAAGATCAAGTATTGATGTCAGAAGATGACTGTGATAAAATACTTTCAATTTCAACAGTAACTCAACAGGATATTAAACAGGAGCCAGTAATGTCATATACTTTTAATCAGCAGCTCTTGATAACTTTTAACAAACAGATCTCCAAAAAAATCTGAGCAGTCATTTGGACTTTTAATACTGATTTTCAGTAAGCTCTGATATACTTAGAATATTAAAGAAGATAAGAAAAAGACTATTTCTGTGCTTTTGTTTAAAAAAATGGAAGCAGGAGATATTAGAATATTATATATGTGATAATAAACAGTGCTTCATTGTAGAAGACATACATGTAAGAAAATTCAACAACGCTACAAGACTAGCTATTTGTACGTTTGACAGAGTGTGTGACTGGCCATTTTAACAGTTTAGATGTGGTGGTGATAGGGAAGGATCATGAGAAGTCTATATATCGAAATTAAATGGATTCTAAAACATATGTATTGATTCAAACAAGAATTAACTTCGAAAAAATCAGAGAGCATATGTGTCAGAGGTCAGGCTAGACTAAAATCTCTTGAACTTTATTGTATTTTTTTTCTAGGAGCTCAATATTTTTATGTGTTTGTTTACATCAGGACAGCTATGCTTCTGTAACCCCTCATTGCAGATGTTCTGTAGTGTACTGCTGTAAAACTTTAATCCAGTGGACCTTACTCCAGTGTGCATTACAATACAATGTAGCTCAGTTATTGCACTCATTAAATTAAATGAACCTCTTAAGCATAGCTGTGCATGCTTTTCCATTGGTGCTTACAAATGTCACAATGATGTACATCAATCCAGGTTTTTCTGGTGTCTTAATTCTGAGCGGTAGCTATCAGGTCCTGTCTCAGCACTCATCCCAGAACATCTGGTGAGCAACATGGATACTGGGGTATGGCGCCTGGGAAAAACTGAAGTGGCTTCTTGTGAGGGTGTATCTGCTGCGGTGAGTCTAACAAGCCCTATGCCTTTGCAGAAAGCTGGGAAGGCTATGCAATTTAAACAGACTCCTATAGCTAATCCCAGGGGAAGCCCAGATGAAGAGGATTAATGAAGATGGCTTAAAGCTAGCATTAAAATCTACTCTGTACATATGCTGTCAAGGTTATAAATAAAAGACTAAATTTACAGATGCAACATTGCTATCCATTACTTAAGCAGGGGTCCAAATGTACCATCGTAGTAGCCCAATACGTAAAGGAATTTCAGAGGAACATAGTCCATGTTTGAGGATATACCCTCTTCCCTCCTATCACCTGCTAAAAACTGAAATTCATGGCCCAAAAGTCCTCCAACATCAGTAAAACTTAAACTACTTTCTGGTTTATGCCTGATATAATGAGGTGTTCAAAGCGAAGGGAAGAAGTGTCAAGACAAAAAACTGAACGGTATCATGTTCCCAGGGAATGCTGTTGCTAGATGACAGTAGTTAATGAAAGTGTCTGTATACATGGTCTTTCCCTAATCTTTTGTGCTGTGAAAGGTATGAGATAAGCCATTTAATACTTCATATGCAGGCAGCCATGGTCTTTCTGAGAGTCTCACACCTCAGCAGATAAATAGGCAAGGATAAAAATCAAAAATTTTTTCCATTCTTGAAACATTGTGGGAGACTCAGCGACTGCAAAATCGAAGAGGCAGCAGCTACTCAGAGAAATGCTGTTTCACAGAGAGCAAAACACTGAGCAGCATCATTCCCTCTACATACTTAAGTTTAGAAATCTTAGATGACTGCTGTGTCTTGTGCATCTTAGAGAAAAATAGCCCTGTAATATTTAAAAGTAGACCTGCTTTCTGACTAAGTAAAGTAGCAAACTGAATCAGCCTGTAGGGCATGTGATAAGAATGAAATAATTGTACTCTTTTTTACATATGTTTTTTGCTAAAGGAGATCTGCCAGTCATCTGCTCATCAGTCTGTGTTGTTAATCTGAACAGTGAGAGGGAAACAGAGGAATGCAAGCCAGAAAATACATATTATCTACAAACCAAAGAACTAAATTGAAGAAGAGAACTTTCAGTGGGCAACATATTGGTATGAGGTAAAAAATAAAATATTCCTACCAGCCATTTCATACAGACATATGAACCTGCCCCTTATAAAAGTTCTCCACTGGGTCCTTGACTAAGTCCTCTCAAGAGAGGAGGTGATAGGCTAAACTGATGACGGCAAATGAAAGAGTTAGGATTTATAAATATTGAAGAATTTTCTGTATTCATGTACAGTTTGAATAGACAGGTGATTCTACAGAGCTGAAAAGGCATATTTCAGGGCTAATGTAGATAAAAATGGCAGGAAACTGGAGGAAAGGAGAAGGAGAAGGAAAGCTGAAAGGCTGGTGTTCATCAATCAGTATGAGGAGACAGTATAATGACATCTCATTAAATAAACCTCTTGGATTCTGTTAGGCTCTTAATCTGAATTATAACAATACAAGATTTTGTCTAGTCTTTTTGCTCTTCTGCATATGTTATCAGAAGCATACATACAAAAAGGATTATACAGATTGGGTCACTAGACTCAACTATATAATTTTCATATGCTGGTACATTTTAACATTCAAGGTGAAGATGAACTATAGGATAAATTGCAGTACTTTAGTTCACATGGGCCATTCGTTCTAACACTTATCTATGTTTTTGACATTTATTTTAAAACCATTCACCAAAACTAGCTTTCATTAGATCTGAAAGATAGTTCTGAGAAAAAGATTTTTAAAAGTCATACTAGAAAATTAAAATATTAACTAGACAGCATATATACTATAAAATCATAAAATCTAAACACATGCTGGCACAATATCTGGAATCACGTCTGTCATAATGATTAATAGTATTGAGGAGCAGTTAAACAGTGAAATGAATGTGATGACTATGATAAAACTGAATATACTAAATATTCAGAGAATACCAAAATATCTAGTATGACCTGTGTACTGAAAAAGTATTCTCTACAGGAAGAGGATCAATTGACCACAAGACAAATGAGACCTTTAGGCCAAAGCGTGGTCTGGTGTAGTGAATGTTCTCTTTCTAAAGATTATACTAGATACACCTGGACAGAGCCACCCTGGCAAGTTTATTCTTTTACTAACATTGCTCCTGTTCCCACCCCCATGTTATGACTGGAACTACTGACAACAGAAAGTGATTTGAAAACTAACATATATATGTGTAAATATATATGTTAAATATAACGCTATACATTAGTGAAGTGTACAGTTCCTGCTTGCATGAAAGAATGTATGTTTTGACTCTTCAGTGCTGAAGTGGTGTTTATGAGAGTAATGTTTTATTTTAAGTACAAATTTTTGTAAATTTGTGTTAAATAAGCACAAGCATATATTGTAACTTCTGAGTGATAACCCCAGTGCAGCAATTTATATGGGTGGCTACTGAAGCAAGAACCTTCTGGTGTATTTATTCTTTCTGTTAAGGAAATCATTTTCAGGGATGATCGAATGGGGTTGCTGTAAATGTTGATGAGTAGAAGTTTAAAAGCTCCAGTGCTTACAGAATGACAATGGTAGTCTCGTACACAAAATTTCCCAGAATCATATTCTACTTTATATTAGAAGTCTTTGCAAATTCGTTCGATCGGGGACAGATGTGACTTCTTCGTGATTTATGTACCCGGCCCAGAAATAGAAATGTACTTGGAGTATTTGTGTTTATTCTGCCGTGTACAAAAACTTATTAATTACCACTCAAATCAGACCTAGACTAAAATGTGATATTAATGGAATTTTTTTTTTTTTAGTTCTATAATAAATTATTCTTTGTCACCTCTCTTTCTCTTTCTAATAAAATGGCTTATGGAGTTGGTCTTCAAAATTTGCCCATGAACAAACAGTTCAAAGATGGGTGATTTCAGTTAAACACTTTGCTTTTGTAGTGTGGGAACACTGTATTTTGGTTGCAGACTTCTACATAAAAGTACTTTTTATTATAAAATAACTTACACAATAATAACTGTTTTAAGCCGAAAATGAAAGCTTTTGTTTAAAAATAACACGGCATTTTAATAATTTTAAATATCTGTCAAAACATCTTAATAGAGTTCTTGAAACCAATAATTAAAAAAATAGAGAAAATTTCCCTTCATTTCCACTAATCTCTTTCCTCCCAGACAACAGTGACAAGTGAACTGGTTAATACCATGAAAAAGGGCTGTGAAAACAAAGTGCAGCACACATTTGTTAGACAATTTTTGGTGAATAAACAGTGGATCTTTGAGCTCTAGAGCCTGCATTGTTTATTTTTTATTGAACTCACTTCATCCATATCAAAGATTTAAATTTTTTTTGCAAACATTTAATCTCAGACAAACATAACTCAGCTGAATTGAACTAATCGAGGAAATGTTGTTGCCTTTGATCAGCTATTCCTCCATAGTCATGGCAAGCAGCTTGCAGAACAAGGTAATTCCATTTCAGTGTATTCAGATAATTAAAAATAAATCTTTTTTTTCTTTTCTTTTCTATTTCAGGACATAAAAATAATCCTCAAAAACCCCACCAAAACCAAAGCTTTAAAATGGTAATGTTGGTTGGGCTTGCAAGTGAAGATTACTCCAGTTTTATTAAGTATTTATCTCTGTGTTATATACATCTCCTGGACTTAGAACCAGGTAGGATTATAGATCAAATGTTAGTACTATATGCATTTGTCAGTCTCTACAAAATAATATTGGGTGTAAGCTTCATAAACTGCGGTGCTACAATGGTAAATATAAACTTGGCCTCTTGTCTGCTACACTGATTTTGAGTAAACTTTGCCTGTTAAAGAGTATTGCTCATTATTACTGTGAGAGCTATATGCCTTACCAAGGGATCAGCCTCATTATGCCAGAAGCAACCAAACAGAGCCTACAAATGATGCTATGAAGGAGTGTAATTTGACAAGGAAATACAGGGTATAAAGAAGTAAATAGGAAAAAGGTCACAGATGGGGTGACTAATATGAATAAGTTTGTAAAAATTAGAAGCCTCTGTGCATCTTTCTCCTTTTATTTACTTGGTCTTTGATAGTCAATGGGATGCAATGAAAGTGCAGAGCCTAGCTTACTTGGAAGCTGCTTACAAAAATACACAGCAGCTGCACAAGGCTCATAAGAGCTGAGGCTAGTTAGCAGCCTTATCCTTCAAAGGGTGATGTATAGGCAAAACCATTAAAATTATTTGTTAGACCAATGAGTGGACAATATCAAATAATCCTTTAAGCTTGTTATTATTATATGATAATGTGCTTCAGGTTCAAACCTGACATGTTTTTATGCCTAGCAAAATCTAGTATCTACAGAATTCAAAACTGATCTGTAGTTTCGCATTGTGTTTATACGTGAAAGCAGCAGCAGTCAACTAGCAGTCATTGTGCTGAATTTCCAGACAAGTAATGTTCTTTTTATTCTTATGTGAACCAGTAGATTCAGCTGGAGCTTCACATTTCATTTTCCTTGTAACTGATTGCTGCTTTAAACCATTGGTTATGGTTTATTTATAGAATAATACATAGTTCACAACTAAATGCCAAGCTATAATTGAATCAAAGGATTCTGCTGATGCCTCGACTCACAAGGTTGCAGCTCAAGAGCTTTATAAAGGGCAGCAGAATCTGAGTCTAAATTACAGACCCCAGTATTCAGTCTAGGATCATGCATTATAATGCATAATAGGGCTAAAAGGATTATTATAATGCTGCAGTAAATAAAAAGAAAATGTATCAAACAGCAGAATTTACAATGCTTGCAGAAACATTCAGTTTATGATTTGGGAGGCTAGAGATTATACTACATGAGAAATAAGGCTAGAAGTATTTTATAAACATTTATGTTCTTAGAAAATATTCTTAAGTTATTATTAAATAAATGGAAAATATATTTTTCATAGTAAATCCATAATATTCTGCTACATGGCTATAACTGGTTGATTCCAGATGCCACATACTTATTTTCTGGCATAATAGCACACTAATTATGATATAGAAGCAAAATATTAATTCACATATCTTTGATGATTTTTTGAATAAGCTTACAAACATTAAAAAGTTAAATTTAGTTGAGTGTGAGAATAATAGAAAAAACTTGTACTTTTTCTAGTACAAAAAATGTCTTATCACAAAAATGGTTCACAGATCCAATTCACAAAGACAACACTGTTTTATTCATGAACGAAACTTGACTGATAAAGCATATATTTTTAGGCTAAAATGAAGATTAATCTTGACCTAGATACTTTGTTTTGGTTTAGAATGTGTTTTAAAAATGAGCAATGATAAACCCTTTATACCTTTTTCCATACTGTCTGCTAAACTGTGGTGTATATGTTGGGCTGTAAGCAAGGACACCAACCAATATTTTGTTACGTAGATATTTTATCTGTCAGAAGTTTACCCTGGTTCCTCACACGAGGCTGTATTTAGTCCAGCAAGTCCTTAATGTGTCCGCGGTAACTTTGCACAACCAGTGATGCTGTGGAAGCTCATCATATGCCTTCCAAAGTGTTTCTGTGTTTTCCTCTGACCCTCTCCAGTGTAAGAGATAAAATAGAGGACTATAGAGCATTGGTCAGAGCTCAGGATAGAATTTCTCTGTGGATTTAGGGTACAGTTCTTTATGGATCTTACTGGAATTGCACGTATTAATTAGACACTTTGAACTTTGTTGGACGTATGCTTACAGAACAGCTGCTTGTGAAAGAGTGGGGAAAGGTTGGTAGTTTGTTTTCAGATAACTACCAGTCTAACATCTACATGGGAAATCACAGATGTGCAAAGTCTTATTTGCCATGTAGAGGAATATAATGATTTTTAATATGAAGTTCAGCAAAGTTTGCTTTACTTTGGCTTTTTTTTCCTACAAAGCTTTTAATACTGAATTGAATTCCAGCTCTGAATAATCCATAATATGGACATTTTAACTTCTCTTGGGTTCCCATTCTCAAAGTCCAACCAAGGTCATAGGACATTATTTCCAAACCTACCTTTTCAATACATTGAAGTGAATACTTAAGAAAAATCAGAAGTCATTCAATAAACTCACAGTGTTAATACAGAGAAAAATGCCTGGTGAATCCACAGATTAAATATTCGTACAAAGCACCACAGAGAAACACGATACTAAACCAAGACATTATAGATATAACCATTGCTTCAAGGATCATGGGGGATTAAGCAAAGGTAAAAGTCTGGTAAAAGTTTGGGGTTTTCTTTTCTTTTTCATTTTCATTTTACTATTACATTTTCCCTCTGGCAATATCATGAAGAGAAAGTATGAAGAGATACATGCTAGGTGAAAAAACTTACATTAAATGTAGGAAACATACTAGATTAGTCCAGATAGGGATTTATGGAGGGGAAGCAGGAAAGGTTACTGGAAGCTGTAGCCCCTGCAATAAAAATGCCTACAGAAAGGACAAGGATGAGGGATGACAATATTTACTGTTAAAAGAGAATTAGATTGTCCTTACTGCTATCTCAGCAGCTTTAGGAAACAGTAACAAAGACTTCATATTTAGAGAGGTGGGAAGTAAAGGTGAGAGGCTGTGGGAAGAGTTGGCTTTTGGAGAAAATCAAAAATAAGATGGGGCATGTGGTATATAAATACTTGAGGCTCTGAATCAGGAAAATATTGTGCTTTAATTATGCAGGACAGATACTTGCAACAACAGAAGAATGTTATCAAAGCAGGCCTTTGATGCAGTATATTGGCCAAATATATTCCTGTCTGGATTGTAATGTAAAGGGTGTGCACTCCAGGGGATTATCTGTCACAGAGATGAATGCTGATTTTGTTTGTTGGTGCTTATTTGGATAGTTTGTAAAGTATCTGAGAACATTTTGTAGAAAATACAAATACAAAAGGCAAACAGTTTCTAAAGAGCTTCATTCCAAATTAGATATTTACATTGAAAAAATGGTTTTCCAAAAATGCTGTAACCTCGCAAGTGCCACTAAGAACAATTTGAAAATCTATCCATTTATCTAAAGTGCCTCATAGAAATCTGAGAGCCTTTGACACTCCCGCACAAGCTTTTTTTTAATGTTATATCATTTTAGGGATTGAAGATGAAAGGACTATCATGCCAGTAATCTTTCATGGTTTTCTACAATGCATGGATTGCCAACCAAACTATTGACCCAATTTAAAATTGTTTTCGTTAGTTCACACAGGTTTACCCATGAAGAATCTATTCCGAAATATTTTTATGTTGAGCTGATCACTGAAACAAGACACTGATGAAATAGTAGAATGAGCATACCATTGAAGCACTCTGTCTCTTCTCCAGAGATAGTAACGGTTCAGAGAAATAAACTACATGTAGAACAAATTTGTTAAACCTCTTCATCATGCTTTAATGAAGTAGTCATCCAAATTAAGCCAGACTTATCTTATTTTGTCAGACTCATCCAAAGTAATTCTTTACCGCTATCACTTAGCTGTCTCTGTCCCACAAATATGCTGAAGGACTGGGTAATTTTTCCTTGACTCTTAAATTAAAAATAATTCTTATTTATATTACTTTAACTAAATTTTTTTTTCAGTGAGAATAAAAGGTAGTGATTCAATTATTTGTAAAAAGCAAATAACTATTAATAATTGAGCAAGCTAAACCAAAATTACTTTAACATAGGTAAATGCAGAACATTTCTTGTGATGTTTACCTTGCTGCTGAATAAACTATCCTGGTATTGTTTGCCTTACGCTGGGAAGAGCTGTAGAACATTTCTTTACTGGCTGAACTTACCTCCCCTTCTGTGGACTGTAAGTGCAGTTCTTTCCTACAGGTAGCCTTTAAGTCTCCTGCAGCTGCATTGACTTGCACTCCCCTGGGTGCTTCCATCACCAAAGATCTAGTAGGAGATTCAAGTCTGAAAGACAAAAACAATCACTGAGAAAAAAAATGCGCTGAACCAAACCACCAAAAACCACCCAGCCCCAAACCCTACAATGCACGTAGATATAAATGTATTTTGAAAGGTAAAGGAGTAGAAAGTAGTTGTACATGTGATTCTCTCACTACTCTTTATGGCCTGGAGAAAGAAAATATTAAGAATGTGTTTAAATCTTTTCCTATTTAAGACAGCATTAAGCACATACTGATATAAGCTTGTCTGCTTAGTGATGCTTTCTGGCATTAATACCTAATTTACTTGACTGTACTAATACTGAAATATAGGTACTTAAGAATTCACGTCTGTGAGTGCTTCTGTAATGACAGGCTAGTAACTAAAGTCTGCTAAGTGACTGAGTATAAATGCTCAACTAAACAAAAAGAAAACAAAGCACTTAAAAAGTTTTAAAAGATGATGTAAAACTGATTAGAATGACTTTGCCTTCACAGGGTCATTCATATTTTGGGTAGGTGTAGCAGCATTAAGTATGAAGAAGAGAGGAAAGAAAATCTGTTAGGTCTCTATTATTTTTGGTTTTGTGCATGTTTTTTTCTGTTCTGCAAAATATTCATTATGCTCTTTAACCCTGTTATAATAGGGCTAAGACGCATATCACTGGGTCTTGGTATCTTTCCTCAAAGCAATTATTGTCCTACTGTCAGTCTTTCCATTTCTCGACACCCTATACTCAGGATCCTCCATTAACCTCAATGCAGAACTATGATACTTTCTTCACTATGTTATCTCACAGTATTGTACAGGTTTCTCTTGAAAGGGAGGTACTAATGCAAGGATTTTGTAGAAGTCGTGCTCACACACTAAATAGGAAAGCTGATCTGATGAACGCTATTGAACTATGAAACAAAAATTTGGATTCCTGTTCTGTTCAGCTGTAGACTTATTGGACAGCCCCATTAAGAGGGAGACAAATCTTTTAATCTATTTATATCCCAATAATATGCCAGAACACAGTTCAACTCTACCTGTCAAAGGCTTTTTGTAAGAGGAAATATATTAATGATAGAAACATCTAGATTGAGTAGCTTGAAGAAAACATTGTATTTCCCTCTTCAACAAACTGTATTTTGAGTGTTAGGTCACAACCAAAAATATAATAAGGTACTACATGTAGAAAGAAAACAATAGTTTGAGAAAGAATTTGCTACAGAAAAGCCAAATGAAAGATCTGCCAAGCAATAGAACAAGAGAATTTCAGTGTATTTCAACTATTGAATTTTTAAGTGTACAGAATAGTGATGGATTATCATTTTGAAACGAAGAAGCCAAATTTGCATGCAATGTAAGTCCCTGAGACGGTGTCTGTGAAATATTTCTGTTTGTTACAATTATATGGCAACACAAAATGAAACTATTAAAAGCAGGTGGCCAGGTAGAGGAAAAGACTATTTGTAGCTATCTACATAAAAAAAAGTATAGACGGGATACATATAGATAGGAGCAGTAGAAAAATAATCTGTATTTCTGTTAGTGCTAAACCATTTTCTTTCTTTTTTTTGACACTCTGTAAGTTAATAGAAAGTTCTGCAGTTCTTTGTACCAGGGAAGAATCTAAATATCATGAATTATTTAATCATGTATATCAGTATTTTTCAGGTGGTGGTTTGTGAACTTCTGACGGCTATAAAACAGGAGAAGAAAAGAGCTTCTGAAACCTTTAGAAACCATATATAGTTTAGAAATCAGGTTTTTGAAAGTACTCTGTTGCCTTAATACAGTTTTACCTTGAATTTAAAGGGAAACTGAACTGTATAAATGTTAAATGATTGGATACTTCCATTCCATATTTTCAGTAGTGATTTATAACCTACTTTCTGGGTTTTTTAACATTTTTCAGTGGTTTCAGCTGCCATTTCATAATCACAAAGACAAAAACACTCTTAACTACTTTTATTGCATTGAATTGATGGGTATTAGCAAAGTCACAAATATTTCTGGTTTCATAACATCAAACCACTCTCAGACCTGACTGAAATTTTTCAGCAGGTGGACAATAAAAATCTATTTAGGAATATCTTTAAAGAAACTACGATTTTGTTTGAAGAATAACCTTTTTTAAAAATTTATTTTCACAAAACATATGACACTCTATAGCTCAGAGTGAGCTGTTTTGTCTAGTTTCATCACTGGTTTTTATGAACTACTTTAACATAAATGACTTCCCGTTTGTTTAAAATGAAGACATTTTGGCAATTAATTTCTGAACTTGAGAAGAAGTTGTTAATATCAGCCTTCTACACAACATGGAGAAGAAATTTCGGTTTCAGACAATAGATTATTTTTCCACAGTTTCCTGAAATCAAATAGTGTGGTAGAAATGTCAACGAACAGCTGATGATCAGCAGAATAGTTTTTAAAACACCATTCATTTATTAGCAAAATTGAATGCCTAAATCTGTTTTACAGTTACTACTTTTCATATTATTCTTCAGATGATCTACATCTGACAATAATTTAGCTGCAGAATCTGAAGCATGCTACTGGAAATCCAGAGGTCTATACACAGAGAGATTATTTCCTCAGTGTTTTGAGATAAATTATGTTTGATATGCAGCTGCTTTATAATATTTTTCTTTGTCACATTTCTGAAAGCTTTAATCTCTACTATAAACTTATTGTAACACTCTAGTAATACTCCTCCCTCCAAGGAATGGTGCATTATTTCAATAACATATTGAGAATTTTCTTTCTTCTCAGATTTACTGATGGCCTATCATAGTGACATTTACAACTATGAGTGAATCCTATTAGTATAATTTTATTTTTCTTTCCCAAACAACAAACAACTATGATGGAGAAGGTAATTACTGCTATTATTAGACAGAAACTACAACACTGTAGGAAGAACAAAGAGGCTTTTAAAAAGAGGTTTTTAAAGAATGTAATCTGTCAATTCACTATATGTGATGGAGACAAATGATCTATCCAGAGCAGAGAAGAGCTTTTTACTTTTTAATTATCAACAGTTAATTTGTGTGGGGGGGGAAAGGATAAATTTCAGGGGATCAAAGCTATATGAATTTGAGTTGAATTCATTAAAGAATTATTGCTAAAAAAGGAAACTTTTCAAATATCTTGAATATATTCCTTTGAAGGTATTAAAATATTTCTTATCAGAAATGCAGAAATATTTATTTTTCATTTGGTGTTTTCTGTTTACAAGCTGACCTAGATTGTATTAAATAAAATAATTTTTAAAATTAACCAGAAGGTTTCATTTGGGTTTTAAGAAATATATTTACCTCTTACATAGCCCTCATACTCACATGGGATATAATTTATCTATGTTAATTTTGTTCTGTTGGCTAGCAGAAGGTATTTCTTAAAATAGAAGGAAATAGACGATTCCCCTGTGCAGATGTGAATAATTTATTGGCTTCGTTTCTATTTAAGTAGTGTATCCAACCCATGCTACTTAGTAAAGCTACTGATATGAACCTCTACCAATTTGGAATTTGTATTCAAAAAATATGCCGTCAACCAGAGATCACACCTGTGAAGCAGGTACTCATTTCCCCTTTGCTGGCATCTTTTCACTGGGGGGTGTGTGTCAAGAAATACTTCCGTACTTCCAAGATTTCTAAAGATTAAAATAATTGTGATATCATTCTTGCTGCCTGTTGGTAAAGAGTTGTGGCAGCCTGAGGCTGTAGAGAGGCAAGATGTATATAGGACAGAAGGGAAGGCAAATGGATATGGCAAGCCCCTCTTTATCCCTCCTCCTACTTCCGTGTAAACAAGCACTCCCAACCCCAAAACTCCATAGAATGCAGGGCCTTCCTCTTCCACAAGCGAAAACATTTTGTTACAAATTAGAATTGTTTTTGAAAATAATTTTGAAAATATTGTTTTCCAGAAACCTCAAACAATTTAAAATATATATTCTTCCCATTTCTATAATTATGAAAAGAGTGGGTGGCTGTCCTGATGCTTAAGGAAACAACAGATTTTGAGAGTCCTCCGGTGAGAATAAGAGCCCTTAAAGGATTCTACTGAACACTGATGGTACTAGATAAAATTAGGGTTTCCATTCAGTCCATTTCCTGGAGTTCAGGCTGCAGAGTTCGGTAGTATCCATAAAGAATAACCAGGGACATTTATGATCATGGTGACAAAAAACCTGGAAGCCTTTTTTTAAGATATTGTACCTATTTAAACAGAGGATTCTTGATTAGCTGCATTTAACATCACAGTGGGAATGCTATGAAAATAAAATTACTATGGACTCATTTCTATCTCATTACTTATCCTACTTACAAGATTACACACGCACTTCTTAACATATACATAAAAGTGACGAAAAATCTTTTTGATACATTTTGATGTATCAAAATGTGCACCTCTGCAAGATGCATATGAGTCATTGCTAGAACAGTTACTTTTCCTGAAGCCTGTTGTATTCCAATGTTTTTAACCAAGTGTTTATATTTTCAATATGAAATAATTATTTAAATTGAAATACAAGGGTAAACGTGCAGGCCTCACGAATCCTTAATATTGTTCACTGATCATCAGCTATCGTTTATCAACAAGCAAAATTCTCATATGTTCATGTGAAGCTCTCTTTGATTTATGTGGGAATCTAACCTTTAACTACACATTTAGATCTCTATTTTGTGTCTTCACAGCATGAGTCTTAAGTAAGAGAAAGTTAAATAAATGTTTTAGGGATCAGGTAATGGCCTAAACCAGTAAATAGTAACATGACTTTTTTTCTTCCCCAATATCCAATTTTGCAACTCATGGACAATAAACCTAAATAAAGAGGATTTTCTTGACTTAAATCAGAACAGTAAATGGCATTCAGTATAGCATTTCATGTTATGTCTATGCTCTGCATGTCACTGCCTTTGGCATGTGTCAGCTTGCCTTTATTATAACTCCTGAAATTCTCATTAACCAAGAAATCACCTCACCAGGCTCAAATCTGAGTTCTAATTGCCATGTACATGCCACTATTTTCAGTTCAGTGGGTCTCCATTATCATAGCAACACTTGTAACGACTGAATATTTTAACGTTATTTGACATAGATGATAAATCAGAAAAACAATTTCCCCACATAGGGAAATAAAGAATCTCTTCTGAGAATATAAAAAATATTAGTTACTAAGGAGGAAGAGTAAGGAACAAAATGTCATTGAAGAGTTTTTCAGTGATGTTATTAAAAGACTAGAAGAAGTGAAGAACCCTCAAGGAAAGAGGTGAGGAGTGCTGGAGAGAGCAAATGTTGAAAGCAAGAGCTTAACAAAATAACCAGGTTATGCAAGGAAGGTTAAAGAGTACTTAATGCATGGTTGTTTCTTAGAGTGGGTGAAGGCATAGCCAGAACAGTGCAAGACAGGGAAAATACCAAAATCAGAAATACTATTAAGAACATAACAAACCAAAAACCTAACTGGAATGTCAGGCAGTAAAATATCATGCATTCTAGAATGTAAAGTCCACTGAAACTCAAACTTTCAAAAATAAATATAATTAGTAGAAATGTAAGGATTAGGGTGTGAACTTTAATTCTTTGGTGAAATACCACACATACTTGAAAGTGTAAACTTTCAGGCTGTGAGACGAAGATCTGCATATGAGACAGTCCAAAATAGTCCCTTAAGGAAAGGTATGGGAAAAGGATTCCTCATAGCCCTGACATCTTAGAACTACTCCTATGCCACCCAAAACATTCCCCCTCCCATAAACTTCCTTACTTTTGTTCTGACTTGAAACCCCTTCTACACATGCTCTGCCACTCTGCTAAACAACCTTACATTAAGTTTATTTTCTTTCCAGAAATAGCTCCATTACCTAGGCTGTCTTTCAGAATATATTTTCTTAAAGTAGAATCCATCTTGTCATAAAGAGATTGAAGCAACGTGCCCACAGATAATTCTCAAGTGGCTGTCAGGAGTAAGATCTGAACATAAAGTGGCTGGGGGAGGCTGAAGAGCCAAACTGGGTTCTTTGAACTGGAAGTACATGAGAACTGGTTGGCATAAAATCTTCTCGGTTTTGAAAGCTATTAGCTTCCTGTGATTAGGAAGTGCAAGTCCAGAGCACTTGTGATCTTCTAATAATATTTTCAATATTGGTTCCCTAAAGGGCCTTAAACAGATACATTTTAGCTGAAATAAACTGCAACATGGTTTTGATCCACACCTTAAGGAAACTGCATCTTGTGGAAAATTATTCTGCTGAAATTCCTTTGACAGGTCTGCTTCTACTTCTGCAGATTAAGCATAGCACAGAGCTTGGAATGTACTCTCCAGTGGATTGTACTTGTACTGTATCTAAACAGCCCATTAAACAAAAAACCAAACAAACCCAAACCAACAAAAAACCAAAAACCTAAACACCAAAATCAGAAAAGGTCTGGTGAGTTTACTTTCAGTCACTTTCTTAGGGCAAGGAACATTTCAGAAAGAACTAGAGAGAGACTATTTTACATTCTGCAATACAAAATAGTGGTAGACAATGAAGAAGCCAAAGAACTTTTTTCTTTCTTTTTGGCAATGAATTCTATCTTGAAATACAGCCGAGGATGGAACAAAAATTGCAAGACAAGACATGTAAAAATCATTAATTCTCTACTGCTTAGGCTACCGCTGGAGTTCTCCGTTTAATTATGGATATAAAAAATAGGAGCTGTTTGGTAGACTGCAAAACTAAGAGTTTTAGAGACTCGTGTAATCCCTGTAACTATCCACCACACAACCCCCCGATCCTCTGAACTTCCTTTTTCTTATACTCCGCCTGTATGAACTCTGGATCCTTTCCCTGGCTCCAACATGGTGCTAGGACAATAACCCAAACCATACCCTCTGGACCCACAACCACAACACAGCTAGAAACACGTGTCCTCCGTGCACTATAACCATGATCTGACCATGAAGCAAGAATGTCAGAAGTTGGGGGTAGTCTGAAGCCATGTGTATTTAAATGGGTAAACTGATAACAGTAAATACTAATAATACTAGCCGGTTTTCTGTTAGTATCTCTAGTTAGGCACTGGTTTGCAGAAAACACATAGAAACTTAAGGATCTTTTGCCTAGCTGCTTCACAAATTATCAGGGAGATAAGGGGAGGGAATAGGTAGACAGACAGCAAAATGAAGAAGCCTTGTTTTCTTGGGAAAGTGGCTAAAGAGTGGCATAGAAAATGGAAAGGGAAAAAGAAACAACTAGAGTGAAAAAACCACTGGGGAGAAGTTTAATATAAAGAAACAATAAGGAAATTAAATGTTACTCAAATGAAAAAATATAAATAGAACTTTTTATTATTACAGTAGTATAACTATTCACTTAAAATCATAAGAAAGACAGGAAATGAAAATATTACGGACATTACAGCAGCATTACTTGGCCTTAATGATGTGTAGTACAAGTTTTATGGACTATAAGTAGTATATCAAATCACATTTAATCAGAAAAACTACAGCAAAAAGGAGTATGCAGGTATGGTGGAACAAGACTGTATTTGGTTTAGAGTACAAAGCATTTCAGAAATGAGTCCTGGCATGACTAACATTACCTCCTAGGCATTGAGGACTGTTGTTCAATTTCCATTAAAAAAACAAAACAGTCAAACACTTCCAATATCTGAGAAAATTAAATACTTGGACAAAGCATGTGCTTTTGTATCTAGTCCTATGCTGGAACTACATGGAACTAGAATTTCTTGAACACACAGCAGCAGCTTGAGTCTGGGAGTGGTGTAACAGCCCTGGGCAACCTCAGATGCAACAAGCCTTGCTGGAGCCAAGAGCATGCACTGAAACCCTGAGCATCTCCCCCTGGGAGTCTGATCACCTCTGCTCATCACAGCTGCTCTTAGACCTCGGTGAGCTTCATGTAAAGGAAGATCCTCAGCTGCCTTCACACTAATCTGCAGAGAGTAAAGTTGCCTTGCTTTCATTAACTCAGCACTGTGCAAATGCTTTCTATGCTCCAAGCTTCATACAGGTTTGAGATAGGATTCATAGGATATTATACTTACAATCATAACCCTGTTAGCCTGAGACAGTATCATGGTTTAACACTAGTCAGCAACTAAGCACTACACAGCCGCTCGCTCACTCCCCCCACAACAGTGGGATGGAGGAGAGAATCGGAAGGGCAAAAGTAAAAAAACTCATGGGTTGAGATAAGAACAGTTTAATAACTGAAATAAAATATAATTATAATAATAACGATTATATTGTAATGAAACGGAAAACGAAAGAGAGAGAGAAGCAAAACCCAGGGAAAAAACAAGTGATGCAACTGCTCACCACTCTCTGACTGACACCCCACGAGTCCCTGAGACACGATCGCTGTCCCTCCCTGGCCAACTCTCCCCAGTTTATATACTAAGCATGATGTCCTATGGTATGGAATATCCCTTTGGCCAGTTTGGATCAGCTGTCTATGTTGTGCACCCTCCCGTCCCAGCTTTTTGTGCACCGTGCAGAGCATGGGAAGCTGAAAAGTCCTTGACTAGTGTAAGCACTACCCAGCAACAACTAAAACATGTTATCAACATTATTCTAATACTAACTCCAAAACAGAGCACTATACCAGCTACTCGAAAGAAAATTAACTATATCCCAGCCAAAACCAAGACAGTATCCACCCCTTATTCTATGCCATTTAAGTCATGCACAGGTCCTACCCTTTCCAGTACATTCCAGTTAATCACCACACTTTCCTTGTCTTTTGAGATATATATGGAGGTAGGTAGCTAGGTATGTATATACACAGATTACATTCCTTTAGTCTATGTACCATCCCTCTGAAATGTCCATTGAGTTTATTTAGTCCATGCCTTTGCGTTCCATCTATCATAATAGTCTTTCAGGGCAGTTGTATGCTGAAGTCAGTTCTGGTTCTATCACTGCTGTACTTCGCTTTGTTTAATCAAAGTTCATTCTGCATTAATCTGGGAGATTCTTGCTGTAATAGCATTGATCCATATCAATGCATATAGCAATGACAAGAAGTGATGACATACAGTATTATATAGCAATTAACATCTTACCATTCAGTTCATTGGCTGCTGTCACCCAAAATCAAATCTCCTTGAGGAGTACATCAGACCTCTATCCTCCCACATCACCCACCAAGTGCAACCAGGTCCTTGAGCAAAAGCAATCCCACGAATGGGTTTGCCTTTGCCCAAGGCAGGAGTAATCGAGAGCGTTTTTCTCAGCAGATCTTTTACATGCACTACAGGGACTCTATCCCCTTCCACAGTAAGTAAGGGTTCTGACTGAGGAGGGCCAGCTTGATTGGCAGATCCCCTAGTGTTGACTAACCAGGTGACTTTTGCTAAATGTGTATCCCAGTGTTTAAACATCCCACCCCCCATTGCTCTCAGTGTAGTTTTTAATAGTCCGTTGTATCATTTGACTTTCCCAGAGGCTGGTGCGTGATAGGGGATGTGATACACCCACTCAATGCCGTGCTCTTTGGCCCAGATGTCTATGAGATTGTTTCAGAAATTAGTCCCATTGTCTGACTCAATTCTCTCTGGGGTGCCATGTCGCCACAGGACTTGCTTTTCAAGGCCTAGGACAGTGTTCCAGGCGGTTGCATGGGGCAGAGGACATGTTTCCAGCCATCCAGTGGTTGCTTCCACCATTGTAAGCACATGGCGCTTCCCTTGGTGGGTTTTTGGGAGTGTGATACAATCAATCTTTCAGGCCTCCCCATATTTATATTTCAGCCATCGTCCCCCATACCACAGAGGCTTTACCCACTTCACTTGCTTGATTGCAGTGCACGTTTCACATTCATGGATAGCCTGTGCAATAGCATCCATGGCCAAGTCCACCCCTTGATCACGAGCCCACCTGTATGTTGCACCTCTTCCCTGATGCCCTGAGGTGTCATGGGCCCACTGAGCTAGAAATAATTCACCCTTAAGTTGCCAGTCCAGATCCACCTCAGCCACTTCAATTTTAACAGCCCGATCCACCTGCTGTTTGTTCCGATGTTCTTCAGTGGCCCGACTCTTGGGGACATGAGCATCCATGTGACGTACTTTTACAAGCAGGTTCTCTACCCGGGCAGCAATACCTTGCCACAATGCAGCAGCCCAGATGGGTTTGTCTCTGTGCTGCCAGTTGCTTTGCTTCCATTGCTGCAGCCACCCCCACAGGGCATTTGCCACCATCCATGAGTCAGTATAAAGATAGAGCGCTGGCCATTTTTCCCGTTCAGCGATGTCTAAGGCCAGCTGGATGGCCTTTACCTCTGCAAACTGGCTCAATTCACCTTCTCCTTCAGCAGTTTCTGTGACTTGTCATATAGGACTCCATACAGCAGCCTTCCATCTCCGGTGCTTTCCCACAAGACGATGGGGCATATTGCTTCTCATTTTATAGTAGTTTATTATACAGTGAGTCCTCCGTATTATGCATTGCCCTCTTCTCTGGCAATATTCTGAAATCTTTGCCTTCTGGCCAGTCCATGACCACTTCCAAGATTCCTGGGCAGCTGGGGTTTCCTATTCAATCCCGTTGGGTGATGAGTGTGATTCACTTACTCCATGTAAGTTGCATGATGTGTAGAGGGGACCCTCCCTTTGAACATCCAGCCCATATGCTGCCAATATCTCTTTTTCAGTTGGAGCATAGCAGGCCTTGGACCCTTTGTATCCCCAACTCCAAAACTCCAGAGGTCGACATCAGGTCTCCCCTGGCGCTTTCTGCCAGAGGCTCCAGGTAGGGCCATTCTCCCCGGCTGTGGTGCAGAGCACATTTTCTACATCTTGTCCTGCCTGGACTGGCCCAAGGGCTACTGCATGAGCTATCTCCTGTTTAATTTGTTCAGATGCTTCTTGTTGCTCAGGGCTCCATTTGAAACCTTTCTCCTTTCAGGTCACTTGATAGAGAGGGCTTACAATCAGACTGCGATTTGGAATATGCATTCTCCAAAACCCCACAATGCCTAAGAAAACTTGTGTTTCCTTTTTGCTAGTTGGTGGGGACATGGCTGTTATTTTGCTTATCACACCCATTGGGATCTGGTGACATTCATCTTGCCATTTTATTCCTAAAAACTGGATCTCCTGTCCAGGTCCCTTGATCTTAGTTTGTTTTATGGCAAAACCAGTTTTCAGAAGGATTTGTACTATTCCCTTTCTCAAATGCTGCTGCTGCTGTGTTGCCCCACACAATGATGTCATCAGTGTATTGCAGGTATTCTGGAGCTTCTTCCTGTTCCAGTACAGTCTGAATCAGTCCATGGCAAATGGTAGGACTGTGTTTCCACCCCCGGGGCAGTCGATTCCAGGTGTACTGGATACCCCTCCAAGTGAAAGCAAACCGTGGCCTGCACTCTGCTGCCAGAGGGATGGAGAAAAACTCATTAGCAATATCGGTTGTGGCACACCACTTGGCTGCCTTTGACTCCAGTTCGTATTGAAGTTCTAGCATGTCCAGCACAGCCGCACTCAGTGGCAGAGTGACTTTGTTCGGGCCACGATAGTCTACTGTTAGTCTCCACTCTCCATTAGATTTCCACACTGGCCATATGGGACTGTTAAAGGGTGAGTGGGTCTTACTGATGACTCCTTGGCTCTCCAGTCAACAAATGAGCTCATGGATGGGAATCAGTTGGTGCGTTATGGCCGCCAGTGCACTGTTGTGGTTGCAGTTGGCATCTGTTGTTATTTAACCTTCAGCAACCCCACAACAGAAGGGTCCTTCGAGGGGCCAGGCAAGGTAGACAACTGTTTAACTTCCTCCATCTCCAAGGCAGCTGTACCAAAAGCCCACTTGTACCCTTTCGGGTCCTGGAAATACCCTCTCCTGCGGCAGTCCATGCCAAGGATGCACAGAGCCTCTGGGCCAGTCACAGTGAGGTGTTTTTACTACTCATTCCCAGTTAGGCTCACTTCGGCCTCCAATACAATTAGCTCTTGGAATCCTGTCACTCCAGAAACACAGATGGGTTCTGCCCCTCTATAGCTTGATGGCATTAGGGTGCACTGTGCACTGGTGTCCACTAAAGCCTTATACTCCTGTGGGTCAGATGTGCCAGGCCATCGAATCCACACAGTCGAGTAAGCCCAGTTATCCCTTTCCTCCACCAGGCTGGAGGCAAGGCCCCTCTAGTCCTGGTCATAGTATCTGTTTTTCACTTCTTGTAAATGCGAATCCACACAGTTCCTTTATTAAGATCAGAAATAAAATCAGTGCTTCTACTCCTCCGTCTGGGGAACTGCTTACTGGAAACTGGAGCAGCAATTTTCCTGGAAGAACTCCCCTGAGTGATCATTTTCTTTGCAACTTACATATCCGTGCCTCTAGGGTTGAGGTAGATTTTCAGTCCCACTTCCTCATGTCCTCTCCATGGTCACAAAAGTAAAATCACAGGATGCCCCGTGGTGTGTATCTCTCTCGAGCAAAAGGACACTTGCTGCTAATAGCTGAGATACTGGTCCGTACAGGTGTGGAGTAGGACATATCTTCTTTGAGTTGCTGGAACTCCCAGGACAGTTTCTCCACAGGCAAGGTGAGGGAGGAAGAAATATTTCCTTCATAATCCTGGAGTCTCTCAGCCACAGCCCCCACCACTGGTCCCTCATCATCTTTCCAGGACATTACTGCCAATGACTTTGCATGTGACAATGGTGCGCACCATACAAATTTCCGCCACGTGGGTCATGTGCACTGGGCTTCATCTGGCTCTCTGGATGACTGTTCATTGTCCAGTCACCATAAATCACATCCAGCATGGCTAATTCCCTCAGGTACTTGACACCTCTCTCTATGGTGGTCCATTTTCCTGGGCAATATATAACATCTTTCTTGAAGGGATACCTTTCTCTCACACCAGACGGGTTGCCTTCAGATGCTGAGGGCTTGTTCCCCTTTTCCAATCGCTTTGTCAATGCCCCCTTCCCTAGAAAGGGATCCCAGTTGTTTGGCTTCCTTCCCTTCTAATTCCAGGCTACTGGCCCTGTTATCCCAGCACTGGAGCAGCCAGGTGACAATATGCTCACCTGGCCAACAGTCAAAACTTTTTTGCATATCTCACAGCTCGCTCAAGGATAGGGATCAGGTGATTTCTGTCTCATTTATGAGTTCTTCCTCTTCTTCTTCTCCTCGTGATGGCCCTGCTCTTCCAACACTTTTTTTCTAAACAAGCTGACTTCCACTTCCAAGATTTCTTCTTGTGTATAGGGGTGACTTATACTGGCGCAGATTGGTTCTCTGATTCAGCTGCAGCGCCTGTTGTGGGGTTTGGACTGGCCACAGTGCCTGTCATTTTGTCTTCAGATCCAGAGGCCTTCTTTTCCCCTTGGGGGTACTGGATGGTGTTAAACAGGGCTCAGTAGACACTGGCCAGTCTCCAGCACTTTGCAGTGGTTTGTGTCTCTTTCGAGTTACCAGGGTGACAACATACTTTCTCTGAGTACTTTACTAGTTTTTCAGGATTCTGCACTTGTTGAGGGGTGAAGTTCCAAAACATTGGAGGTGCCCACCATCCTAGGCATTTGCCCATACTACCCCATATACCCTGCCGCTCATAACTATCGAGCGTTGGGCAGATCTCTCAATGATATCCTTAAATTGCTTATTAACCTTAGACAAAACCAAAACAATATGCCAAAGAAATACCAATAAATATATCTTAACTACCCAAGGATGTTCAAGATACTGAAAAGTTATTTTAATGAAGAAGACATCATAGAAGAAGGTAGCTAAGTTGCCATTCTGTATTTCCTCCATAAAAAAACCTCTCAGAGGAAGAGATATAATTGCTAATTGTCTCCATGAACTGAAGCTTCAGTATGGCTCCAGTACAAAGCCCAGATAACAGACAAAGCTCAAGGCCAGTGTTTTAATAACAAATCTCCCAGGCAAAACATTGCTAAACAATGCAGAGCACAACAAACTACAAAAACCAACACCAATCTTTAATGTACAGAAAAACAAGAACATGGTGCAGATCAGATAAACTGATACTGAGAACAGATGAACCAATGCTCTGACCAGCAACTGCTATTATCTCAAACCCTTCATGCCCCATATTGGGCACCAAAAAGGACTGTCATGGTTTAACCCTAGCCAGCAACTAAGCACCACACAATGGTGGGTGACACGTTTGCTACAGGACACCTGATCAGGAAGAGGAAGTTGATGAGGCCTTCTACAGACAGCTGGAAGTAGCCTCACAATCACAGGCCCTGGTTCTTATGGGGGACTTCAACCACCCTGCTATTTGCTGGAAAAGCAAAATGGCGAGGCACGCACAAGCCAGAAGGTTCCTGCAGAGCATCAAGGATAACTTCTTGACACAGGTGATGGAGGACCCAATGAGGTGATATGTGCTGCTGGATCCTATACTAACAAAGAAGGTCTGGTTGAGGATGTGAGGGTTGGGGATAGCCTTGGCTGGAGTGACCATGAGATGCTGGAGTTCAGGATTCTGTGTAGTAGAAGCAGGGCAACAAGTAGGATTACAACCCTGCACTTCAGGAGACCTAACTTTGGCCTCTTCAAAGACCTGCTTAGAGGAATCTCATGGGTTAGGTCTCTAGGATGTAGTGGGGTCCAAGAGACCTGGTCAATATTCAAGGACCACTTCCTCCAAGCTCAAGATCTGTTCATCCCTGTGAGGAAGATGTCATGCAAAGGAGCCAGGAGACCTGCATGGATGACCAAAGGGCTTCTAGAAAAACTGAAATGGAAGAAGGAAGTTTACAGATGTGGAAAAGGGGACTGGCCACTTGGGAGGGGTGTAGGAACATTGCCAGTCTACACAGAGAAACAATGAGGAAGGCCAAGGCCCACTTGGAACTAAATCTGGAAAAGGATGTCAAGGATAACAAGAAGGGTTTCTTCAAATACATCAGTAGTAAAAGAAAGACTGGGGAAACTGGCCTGCTGCTGAACGAGGCGGGTGCCCTGGCAATGCAGGATGCAGAGAAGGCAGAGTTACTGAATGCCTTCTTTGCTTCGGTCTTTACTGCTAAGGCTGGCCCTCAGGCATCCCAGACCGCAGAGGAGACAGAAAAATCTGGAGAAAGGAAGACTTCCCCTTAGTTGAGAAGGATTGGGTTAGAGATCATTTAGGCAAACTGGATCCTCACAAATCCATGGGCCCTGATGTGATGCATTCACGAGTGCTGAAGGAGTTGGCAGATGCTGCTGCTAAGCCACTCTCCATCATCTTCAAAAGGTCATGGAGAACAGGAGAGCTGCTCAAGGACTGGAAGAAAGCAAATGCCAATCTTCAAAAAGGGCAAGGAGGACCACAGAAACCATAGGGCAATCAGCCTCGCCTCCACCCCCAGAAAGGTGATGGAACTGTTGATTCTGGAGGTCATCTCCAAGCATGTAGAGGAAAAGAAGGTTATCAGAAGCAGTCAGCACAGATTCACCAAGGGAAGATCATGCTTGACCAACCTGATAGCCTTCTATGATGGTGTGACCAGCTGAGTAGATGAAGGGGGAGCAGTGGATGCTGTTTACCTCAACTTCAGCAAGGTTCTTTACACTGTCTCCCATTACATCCTCATGGGTAAGCTTAGGAAGTGTGGGTTAGATGAGTGGGACAGTGAAGTGGATAGAGAACTGGCTGAACAGCAGAGCTCAGAGGGTCATGATCAAGGGCACAGAGTCTGGTTGGAGCCCTGTAACTAGCAGTGTTCCCCAGGGGTCTGTGCTGGGTCCAGTCCTGTTCAACATATTCATCAATGACCTGGACCCTCCACAAGTTTCCTGATGAAACAAAACTGCTAAAAATGGCTGATACGCTGGAAGGCTGTGCTGCCATCCAAGGAGACCTGGACAGGCTGGAAAGCTGGGCCAAGGGGAACCTGATGAAATTCAACAAGAGCAAGTGCAAGGTACTGCACCTGGGGAGGAACAACCCCATGCACCAGTACAGGCTGGGGTTGACCTGCTGGAAAGCGGCTCTGTTGAGAAGGACCTGGGGGTGCTGGTGGACAGCAAGCTGAACCTGAGCCAGCAATGTGACCTTGTGTCCAAGAAAGCCAAGGGTATCTTGGGGTGCATTAAAAGGAGTGTGGCCAGCAGGTCAAGGGAGGTTATCCTCCCCCTCTACTCAGCCCCAGTCAGGCCACATCTGGAGTAGTGTGACAGTTCTGGGCTCCCCAGTTTAATAAAGACAGGGAACTGCTGGAGAGAGTCCAGTAGAGAGCTACGAAGATGATCTGGGGACAGGAGTACCTCCTTTATGAGGAAAGGCTGAGAGGCTTGGGTTTGTTTAGCCTGGAGAAGAGAAGACTGAGGGGAGATCTTATCAATGCTTATAAATATCTACAGGGTGGGTGTCAAGAGGACGGGGCCAGACTCTTTTCAGTGGTGCCCAACGACAGGACAAGGGGCAGTGGGCACAAGTTGGAACACAGGAAGTTCCAGTTAAGTATGAGGAAACAGTTCTTTCCTGTGAGGGTGCCAGAGCAGTGGAACAGGCTGCCCAGGGAGGTTGTGGAGTCTCCTTCCCTGGAGATATTCAAAACCTGCCTGGACATGGTCCTGTGCCCCCTGCTCTAGGTGTCCCTGCTCAAGCAGGAGCGTTGGATGAGATCTCCAGAGGTCCCTTCCAAACCCTACCATTCTGTGTTTCTGTGATTAAAAAAGAATACTGAGAAAGTAACTAGAACCTGACATCATTAAAACAGCATAGGAAGGAAGCTGGTGTTTGGTTGTTTTTCTTTTTTTTTTTTTTTTTAACTCTACCACAACTTCTCCCTTTTGATGAGGTTTGGTTTATTGTTTGATTTCTGGGTAAAATAGATGAAGAGAGTCCCAATGTTTTAGCTACTCTCAGCCTGCTCAGACGACTAACAAGTTAATGTCAAAATTCCTTTCTGATGCCTTCTCTGGCTCCAGTCTTTTGTCAAATAGATATTTTGCCCTATTAGTAAACCAGCCCTTAAATGCCGCACAAGATGGCTCTTACAAACCATCAGACAGCTCTGATTGAAACAGAGCCCTTGCACAATATCTGCGTATTTTTAATTCTTATCAGAGGTAATGTATGATCCTACTAGCTTGGGCGGTTCCTTGCTGCTTGGTCAATTTTCATGTCATTATGCCCAGCATTAGCTTGCTGGATTAGCTGATAGTGGTATGTGAGGCTTGACATTGAAGAGAAATAAAATTATTAGATTTGATCTTGCAGTTATCCCCAGAGAACAGCAACATATTAATTTACCCCCTTATTAAGTAGGTTATCGAGGGCAAAGCTATCTGCATTTAACTACTGTCTGCCTCTTCTGTGCATGGATATTACCTAGTAGTGCACGATGTTTTAAAGCACTATTAGCCTAAAACCAATATTTAAGGACTTATTATATTGGCAGTTTAGTTTTCCTAACTGTGTTACTGTGAGAAAAAGTAGTGAAATATGAAGATTAAATTATTAAGATATAATTCATTTTCCTGATTCTAAACCGTGATTCTTTTATGCTGCTTATCCCAGCTAATGAGTCGGATTTAATTAGTTTTTGGGATTTGACACAAAAGGGCTTACCAGCTTTCACAAAGGACTATAGAAAAACATTTTTTGAAAGCAAAACCTTGCTAGCTATTATTTGAAAATGTAAGACAGAAGAAAGATGGGCCTGAAGTTGCTGCGCACATAGGGAGGAATTATTTTAAATCTCAACTGAATTTTATTTTTACACAACACATTTTTAACAGCAAATATTACTGATGTTTCTCTGTCTGAAGACCTCAAAATCTGGCTAAAGACCAGAGTGGCTGAGGCAAATTTTAGATATGTGAAGCTAATATCAATCTAACTTTTTCCTTTTGGCTCCCTGTCCAGAATAGATTGAGCTAAAATCCCAGGACTTTTGGGGCTTAAAATATGAGCCCTGTGGGTATCAAATTCTTAGTCCAAATTTTATAGTTAATTTTCATTCCTAGTAATCAAGGTGGTCAGAATTCCACTTTTTAGATTCAGTAGTCAACTGTTTTACGTATCCAAGATTATGAACAGTTTTCCAGCATCTTTTTATCTTTTTTTTTTTTTTTTAAAAAAAGGATGTTATTTAAATATACTAATATCTTGGTGTCTGAGGTTTACTACTTGACCACAAATACATATTCCAACATGAAAAATATGGGATAATTTATATTTTAATCAACAAGCTAATGTAAATTCTTTTATATCTTTCAGACCTGTATACAAGTATTCTCGTATCCTAATATATTTGCATTTATGCACTCCAACTTGCTGCCAAACTGCAATCACCTGTGTCCATTGAAAAAAATGAACTTTAATGTCAACTCAGCAAACTCTCTACTCTCCCATGTTACTGTTAATTTCGAAAGTCCCAAGGCACAGGAACGCAGCATTTGGAAAATATTTTACATCATTTTAGGACTGCCAGTATGGTCTACTGGACACTTTAACTAAGTTTGCACTAAAACATTAAAAAGTGCTAGGACCCAGGCCAGACCACTGGAACTCAATCACCTACACAGCTAGTCACTGGCCTATCTGACAGTCAATTAAGAGTCAGTTATGACTCTCCCAAGCAATATGCAGGCACTATTTGGAGGGTAGCATGAGTCAAAGACCACTCCCACTCAGCATTAAGGATGCAACTATTCTGTTTTAGACGATAAAACAATTTTACGGTATCAAGGTAGTTGTATCAGTTGGGCCTGAGGTCAGAAAATGGGTTCTGGTATTTCTTTGTTTCTGTGACAGAGGTAGTGTCTGAGGCCATGGGGAAATGTCATTGGCAAACAATCATCTAAATGATAAATCACTGCTTTCTGACAACATTTTTTTACATAAGCAAAACAAAGCCAATTTATTTTTTGAGAAAATGAATGCAGGGTTTGAAGTTCAAAAAAAAAAACAGTTTGGGGTTTTTTTTTAAATAATTTTAAATAAGATTAAAAGGCATATGGTAACTGGAATTTTCAAAGTGATATATATGATCTGAGTTTCTAACTGCATTTTGCTGTCAGAAAATATGACACAAACCCACAATTATTTATAGTTCTTTCAACCTACAAGGTTTAAAAAAGGGTCTGCAGGTTATCTTCTAGAAAGATTCATGCCAGAAGCTGAGAAATCTCTGTCCTAATAGTAGTTGTCATCATTTTTAAAAGATTAAAACGGCTTGAGAGTTTTTAAAAAAGTATATCACTGAATCCTAACTAATGTATAGGAGCACATGTGTACAGAAACTTGCAGATCACAATATAGACAGAATACATTAAGAATAAAACCTACACATAAGCTAACGCTGCTTGAGCAAATATCAAGGGTTTCCGTTTCATCAGTTAAAAAAATAAAAAGTTTCGGTTAAGTTCATTACTAATGAGAAGGCAGGAAGTTGAATGGAAAATTCTAATTTAAGTCCACCTTAGAAAAATAGGCTGAAGGAATGATGGAGTTGGAAAACATTAAGGAACAATGGGCATCATGGCGATGAATAAAGTCAAACGACAAGAGAAGTGAATGCCCTATATGTAAGTTTCACAAGCAAAATGAGGTGATTTTAACCCTAGGGAAATTAATCCTGAAGACACAAGGTTGTCTGTTTTACCATACATTTGCACTCTGTTATTATTATTTAATTATTAGAAAAAAGTAGACAAAGCAGCATCTCCATATTCTTTTGAGTGGGACAAGTTCCACTCTCTTACTCAAATTTTTGGGCTCCTGGAAAAAGAAAAACTTGTTATGTTTCCAGTTTGATTTCTGCTGAACTCCCTTTGATTAGAGACCATACCACCTTGGTGGTCATCACTAATAAACGCCTTCACAACTGCTCTCAACAAAGGACTGACAGGAATCTTGGCAGGGGATAGGGATTTTTAAGATCAAAATCTAATGAGTAGGATCCTCTGGAAGACCCCAAACTAAACAGGTTTAGTGTAAATAATCAAATACAATCATTTACTTCTTAAACCCCACATACAGTGGTCAAACTTGTCTACATAGGCAGCTTCCTGCACATGATTTCTGCAACATCATTACTGGCTGATGACCCTAAATGCCTTTGCATATAGAGGGAAGGGCATTTAACAATGTTTTGCTGTAGCAATTCATTCTAAACACTGCTGGGCAGGTAAAGGGATAGATATAGAATGTTTAGGAATCATAGTAGAACTGAATCAAAGTCTATACTGTTTCTCACCAGTTCTGCTGAGAGAAACACAAGGAAGGACCTTTGGTTTTCTGAGACTCTCATATATTCTCATTAGTCATTCATATGAATAACAGACTAGTATTTAGCCATGCACAAACATGCACTTCAAGAAAACACTTTCAGTATAAACCTTTCTAAATTTTCTCTTGCTCTGTCAATAGATGCTTTAGCAAGTTTTAGACTTGATCTTTTACTATTTACTTATTTCCCCACTTTTGTGACCATGTATAGAAAATTTTGGATTTGTAAATGTAAATGTAGTGATAATGGTAACGAATTTTTGAAGTGTGTTTGTGCAGTATTCAAAACAACCAACAACTCAGAAACACCCCTTGGAGAAAAAATCTGGGACTGTTTACTTTACCTTGACTTATATATTCTGTAACAGCTCATTAAAAAAAAAAAATCACAATCTGGGTCTGATGCTATCAAAGAGTACTGTACTCATTTGACCTTAAAAATGCCTGACTATTCCAATCTCAGGGGAAAATATTCTTCCCAAGGACTCTGCTCCAGGAGGCAAGTAATTTATAAAAATTAATGTATTTTACATTTTGTGTGATAGAAGTTTGTGGTGGTTTTTTGACTAGTTAGAACAAATTGTAGTCTGCCAGTGTTTTGGATATGTGTAAGTCATTAAGCAGTCGGTATATATTACTATACAGATATTTGCTTTTAATGAAGACTTAATTGTTTTTGAGAATACTTGATTTTAAAACTTTTTGAACAACACCTACTTGAGGTCTTGGGAAGGTTCTGCTCTGATATGGGGTGTCTCCACAGAGTGCCCAAACACTGCCCCTTCCGTGCCTAAAATACATAAATAAAACACAGTACAGTTATTTTGGAAAACAAAAACACATTAAAATGTATGACCGCAAATTGACATTTGTAGGACAAAATATCTGATTGAAACCTTTATTAATGATTAGCAATGTTTCTTCATATTTATGACTGCGTTTCTATATCAAAATCTGGACCAATGACACGTGAAACTTTAGAATTCTGCTTATCAGTAGATGAATTTCACATACAAATCTGAAAACATTTATAGATCCAAACTTCTCAGGACTGACTTGACTGAATGCTTATCTCAACACTTTGTATATGGATTGTTATACAGATAAGGAAAGGAATATCATAGGTTTGTTTGACAAAAACACATTTCAGAAATGTCTACTATTTGTTGCATGATGCTCCTTTTGATTACTTAAATTGAGATGCCCGACTTTCAAAAGTTCCAAAATAACAGTCTACCACTTGAAGTTGCTAGCTTGAATCTCAATATCTGACAGCTTCAGAGTTTCCGTCCATCAGAACTTTCTCATTGAAAACTTTTGTTCTCAAAGAATGAGAGAGTTATCTGGAATTTCCTTTGGTTTTAGTGTTGGTAGGGGATGCTCATCTATCTCTTACTGGGCACTCAAAATCAAGGCAAAGAAAATGCATAACTATTTCCTAAAACTGAACTGATTCTCTATTGAATTTTAATTTCTATAACTAGGCCCAAGTTGCATATGATAATTCCACCTTTTGAATTACATGACCAAGATTTTTGATTGGAAAAGTTCTTTTCAGTAAAAAAATGAGGGTTCTGATAAATGTTCACTAAAGTTATTTGAAAAAAGACAAATGTTTACACAATCCATTTTTAAAATGCGATTATTTTTCAAGGAGAATGGAAAAAGACAAAAAAAATTAATAAAGAACTGTTTACATCAAATTCTTTGTTAAAATAATAGAAAACTCAAGAAATTAACACATAGTGAACAGCAATATAAAATCAATATTTCTCGTAACCCTCAGGCACAAGGGTTGAATGCATAGCAGTCACTTATACTACTCAGTTTACATTTAAAAGATAGCAATAGTCTACCTATTCAAAATTTTGCTGCCCTTTTTATTTCCCTGAACCCTATTGTCATGTCTTTTTTTGTTTACTGATTTGTCTAATGCCATTATTTTTGTCTTCCACTTATAGAAACGTCAGTGGGGTTTTTTTTGTTTTGTTTTATTTTGTTTTTAAACAACATCCGTGTGCCTGTAAGCTTTTACTTTCCTTCTCTGAGGATGGTGTACTGGGCACTCTGAAATGAAAATAGCCTAAAACTGTTGTGTGAAAGTCTTTCTAACAGAGAACCACCAGTAAAGGTGAAAGAACTGAATAAAAACGTGTAAAACAGGTAATGTATGTACCTTCTACCACTAGAAATAAGATCAAGAAAACTGTCTGGGATAATTATAGTTGATTACTAAATATTCTGGAATTAATTGCAGTATTTCAGCAACAGAAGTGTTTTTGTGTTCTGAGCCTTGAATTGTGAGTAAACTTAAAAGTGTACCAACGATATCTCACATTAGCTGTGTAAGAAGTGCTTAACAGAACAGAGGCACCACTCTAATTGCTCTAGTATTTTAAATACAATAAAGTATTTTCAATTATTTAAATACTTTATTTAAATATTTCACAAGTATTTTCAGAAATTTTGGCTGTTAATGAAGATGGATATTTAGGTATTTTTGCTGTTAACAAATATTTAGTAAACTGATCTGCACCAGGAGTTGAAAGCAAAATGAGGTTATAGAATGTTTAATTGATAATGCCATTTTACATTGCTAAAGGGAAAATGTCCTGAGTGAGAAGCAAAAAAAAGTCTAATTAAACATTAAACTAAATTACTGTCAGGTAATCATCATTGTTAGTCATCTCCTAAGCTCCACTTTCATTTAAAGAAAAAACAAAAAACAGGACGCACTCCTACTCCACCCCACCCCCCCACCCCCCAACTGTAAAATATTCTACTTGTATGGAGTATCCAAGAGAGGAAGAAGGGATTTCTGAGGGTAATGAATTAAAGTCCTCAGATTTTACCTCCAGAAGTCTATAAGCTTTATGAATATCTTGGCAAAGCACACTGAAAACAATTTCATTACAACCTCTGCTTTAAAGATCTCACAAGAAAACAACCAGATCCACCTTCTATAACCAAACTTTTGTGAGTGTTATGGAGAACCACAGGAGAGAAAAAATAGCCTTTTACCTAGAAGCATTGTCAGAGGTGCTGTGCAGAATCTACTTCTTAAACCTGACATTGCCTTGCTATTCTGCTACCTTTAAGAGACAGGGATAGCATGTCTGTATAGCCAGTCTTTCTGTCACTCAAAATGAATCTCAGCCCCATCTATAATGGCACAGAACAAATTCTATGGGAGCTGAATATCAGAAATCAAAGACTGTGCTTCCAGATCCCGTTCACCTTTTTCATCAGCAAAATTTAATGCTTTCAAGGCCAGAAGTTTTTATATTTTGAAGGTGGCAGTGGGATATGAAGATGGAAATAACTGAGCAGGATGCAGAATTGCCAGTTTTTACTTACGAGAAGACCATAGTTCTAATATTTGAAAGAGCAGAATTAATGCAAAGATGTACAAACCATTGTAGTATCGGTCAAACACTAAATCAAGCAGAAGTGCCAAAGATAGCATTAGGCAAAGACTGATAACAAAAGAGAAATGACAGATTCTTCTAAGCCAGCAATAGTATTTCCCCACTTTCAACAGCACTTGTTTAAAAGATGAGAAGGCGTTTCTCCCCTAACAAAACAGAAATTTGGAAAGAAATACCAAGTTTGTCTAAGCAGACTGAAAATCCAGGCAGGTAGAAGTAAGGTTAAATTCATATAATTGAATTAAATTAAATATAATTAAAACTCAAAACAAACCAAATGTGCTCCTTTTGTTAGTTGAAGATATAACTCCACATTTTTTTTTCTTCCCATACAGCCTCAAAAGTGGAAGTATAACAGTTCTTGTGGTAAATGCTTTATCCACCAAAACATGCTATCAACAAGTTCAAGAATATCTCCCATTCCTTTTATTTTATACTGGATAAAAAGCAGGCACTTACAGTGATCTTGTTTTCAGTAAAGAAGGTGAAAAAGATCAGCCAGCCAGAATTTACTGACGTGTTTCCAGCAGTTAAACAGCAGGACCAAGAAAAATGAAAAGGGATTGTACAACAAATAAAAGACATGGATCAATATTACTTAAAAATACAGTTCAGAAGAAAAACTTTAGGAAGGTATTCTTTATTTTTTAATTTACTATTTGTAAATCTGCAATGCTTTGATGGGAAATTATATCATATAGTCGAGTACTGCTGAGGAAATGGTGCTACAAATATACCTTTATATGAATAATAAATATAACAATATAAATTAGGATCCAAAGTGAATAGCATGATTTTTTTTAAATCAAAGAAATATACTTTAGGTATTTAATAATTTACAATGCTAAAACACTTATTTTTTAGAGAACTAAGACTAGGGTCTATTAACCGTATTCCCTGACTCACAAAATCATAACCGAGACCTACTTTGAGATGTGTGAAATTCTAGAGAGAAATGGATGAATATGAAAAAAAAAAAAAAAAAGAATAAAAAGAACAGACTTGAACCTTCAAGCCCTTTCAAGTACAGCTCAAAAGGAAGTAGTTAGGGAACTGAATTCAAAGGAACATGAGTTAGAATGGATAGCTGTAAAAAGTGAACCTTTCAGAGGAAATAAAATAGCAAGGGCATGGAGTATGTGCAAAGGATGTAAAATCAAAACTGTAAGTATAACTGAATGAAATTACTTCCACCTCCAGCTTCCAGTGGAAGAGAATGAGTTAAGTAAAGACTTCGCTGAGAAAGAAGCATCTGTGAAGGCAAACTACTGGTCAAATACAAGTCACTATAGAGGTTGTTGGAGAAAACTCAGTAAATAGCACGAGTCAGGCAGAAAGGTCAAAAGCCCAATTCCGTATTTAGAGAGAAACTTCTTTATGCGTAGCAGATTTATAAACACCAGACCTGTAAAACGTACTTTTTTGACACAGAGCAAATCAAAGTGACCCTTTCGCTACAAGCAAAACTAGTCACATGTTCCTGCTGAAACTGAATATTCAGAATTCAGAAAGTCCCGTATAAACTACTCATTTCTACTCAAGTTACTGGTTCCTGAAATTCAGCCTTGGGAAATTACAAGTTTCATAAAAGAAATGGAAGTACAATACTGGTATTTGGTGCCAGATTATATTTACTTATGTATGTGCATTCTGAGGAAATTTTGTCATTTATTTATCAAGCAAATAATCCTTTCATAATTTATGAGTTAGCTTGCACAACAACACTGGTACCTTTCAGTGACTTAATAATCAACTAGCATCAAAAGACCAGCACCTGAACATATTGATTAATAGAGCTAATTTTTTTTGGTGAAAAGAATGACAGCTGAAGAGTTGATAAGCCAAGAATCAAAAGCTAATAAATTATTTTGCTGTGAAAAATGAGCCATATATTAGCATTATCCCACTCCTTCACATCATTCTTGAGGGCAAACCACCTCAAATGTACTGACAATGGAATTGTGTAGCATTTTGATGTGTACAAATTACATGGCATTGCAGTGTCCCAGGCACAGCTGAATCTTACCGCCTTGATCTTTCTCTAGGTTTTTCAGAAACGTCAAGTAACAAAATGATGAAGTACTAAGATTATGCAAGTATTAGACTGTAATGCCAATTTGTCCTCTGAGTTAGAGAGTTTAAAGAAGAGTTTGTAAAATATTTATCATTTTTGAAGCTTGCAATTTTACTCATTGCAAACTCAGTATTAAGTTAAAGCATCCACAGGTTTCACAGAGCAATATGAGTAATTAATCAAGATTTTTTTTTACCATTGAAGTGACCTTGAAAACATAGACTTTATGTTCTAAAAGTTTAATTGCAGTAAACCCCCCCCACCCCCACCCCCTTCTTAATTATTTTACTATGTGTACGTAGCTGAAATTTAGAAGTGCCTTTGTGACATTAGCTAGCTCTTGTTCCACTCTGAGACCTTGGAAGAGCTGATCACTGCCAGAATGAAAAAAACAGATATATTATATTCAAGTAGGCAGATCACTGATCATAAAAATGCCACAGAAAATTCTTGTTGCTTCTTTTTTAAAACCCCAGTTGTTATAACTTATCTTGGGTTGATTACAAACCCGAAGGAGTCATAATGCAGCTTCTGGACCATGTGTTGATTGTGCAGCTCTTCAGGACTTTCAATTTTAATAAATAGCGTGAAAAGTAATTTAGCTAGGTACTTGTATTAAAACAGCATGATGCAACTGGATTTTTGCTATGGAGGTGTACATAAACTAAAATGAAAGTAAGTGGGTTATTTTATGGAAACATGATTGGCATCATTGCTGTGATTTCAATCTTGCAGAGTCCCTCAGAAGCAAAACTGACTAATGTTAAATAGTGAAGGTTTCAGGTGTGATACTGATGTGACCATATTAGAGGTACATTATGGGTAGGAAGGTGTAAGTATGGCCTGACTAGATGCAGCTGTTCACTTGTAAACTAAAGCATGAGCACTGAAGTCTTCAGAGTTAAGCTGTTATTAAAAAGGAAATTCTAAAATGAATGATTTAGACTCATTACCCAAGGCCCTTGAATAAGACTAATGTTTGATGCATATTTTCTGTATGGCAACCTTATTAAAGCAAAACTTCTACTAAGCCTTTCATTTAGATAAGAAGAATAAATTCCCCAATAAATTAAAATTCAGCATCCTCAGTGTGATACGTTTTGATCAAAGCAAATTGCAACTCCAGGAAATACTTGCAAAATTGCAGCAGTCACTTCTTCTTAAATATCATCTTAACTTCTGTTGAGTACAAACATTTTAAACATTGCTTCCTAATGGTGGGCAGTTAAGGCACCTCATCTTGCAATGCAAGTGAAACAGGATTATGTCTACGTGTTCAGTTGCTCATCCATGTAGTTCTTTGAAGGTTCACATCCAAATTCTATGTTTAGCTACCACTTGGTTTACTCTGCTGAAGAAGTGAACCTACCTGAATAAAATTTGGACTCAGTGTAGTAGTTACATAATTAAATTAATAATTGGAAATGGTTATACTAAATGTTATTTCTGGGATGAAAAAGTCTATATATTAAATGAAACTGCTGAGAAGTCACATTAAAATTTAATACTTCAAAACATGAATGAAACTGAAAATTATATAAGGGCTTTAGAAAGAGCAAGTTTTTTAAAAATAATAATTTTCATAACACCTTTTAATATTCCCCCCCATGAAATATCACAGATAGAGATACACATGACAATAAAAATTAACTACAATCATTTTCTGCTTGAATTGATACAATCTCCTTTCAAAGTTACAACAGCTGGATATATGAACAGATTTAAAGTTTACATTTAGATTTCACAGTAAGTGATTTAAAAAAAAAATCTTATTTTCCTAGAGATATATATATGTAACAGTGTGGATTTGCATTTTTCTTAAAATGCTGTAAATGATTCTGGATTCACAATTGTGGAACATGGAGCAAATATTGTCCTTGTCTACATTTAAAAAAAACGAACTTTAGTGGGATTATTTTTTTATTTAATAGATCAAAACCACTGTATTTTCACTTTGTTGTAGAAGATAACCCTAGGATTTGGGACACTGAGGCTTATGTTCTAATGAATAGTTAATCAGTTACAAAACAGATTTGTTGTTTCCTTGATGAAAAATTAATGAATCAATGAATGAGAGGACTATCAAGCAACAGTCAATAGCTTCATAACCAGGGGATTCACCTGGGATGTAAAAGAATGGGACATGAACATGCATATTCTGAGTACAAAATGAAGGTTTTAACTTCAAGGCTAATTAAATTGCCGTATAATTTTATCTTGATTTTTACTAAAAACAAAGTATCATGTATTTGTACAGTATACTATGGAAGAATGTTAGAATCCGAAGAGGGGAAAAAGTGAGAATGATAAAATTGTTTCTCACTTAGTTTCAAGAACAATCAGTGATAATTTCCCATTTCAAAGCTTTCTGAAAATTCTATGATGTACTGCTGCCTACCTACAAAATTTAGCCAGGAATGTCTATGTAATTTGCTTCAAAAAGCTCTGAAACAAAAGTATTAATGATTAGCTTTTGATAAAGGAAAAGGGCATTTGCCCTTCAGTTAAGATATTCCATAAATAAATGGTTTGATTTTGAAAAGTCAAAAGCTCAGAGGAATTTATCCGGAGTTTCTCTACTGTCTAGACATCTCATTAGTTGCCTAAATTAGGAGTACAGATTATTTATATTTTATCTATAGCCAAAAAAGAGAAATGAGCTTCTCTAGAGGTTAGTTAGCTACTAATACCGGACTGAGACTAGAGCAACAATGCATGCAACCTAAGCATCTTGAAGTTTTTGCCTTCAGCATCCAGTCAGCAGATGACACATCTGAATTCTAGCTAAATTAGGAAAGCCTGTTGGGAAATCTCTAAGTCATCTAAGTTACCCTTAGCATTAAAACTGATTCATAGGGTGCCTTACACAGGTTTTAGTGGCCAGATCTTTATGCCATATGTAAATGTGCATTTATTTCTGTTCTATACTTTGCCATTTCTGCAGCATACTGAAAAATTGTTACTATTAAGTGATAATTACTGCTGCATTCTTACAATGTAGTAAATTTTTTATTTACGCAAAAGGAAGCCACAAAGCAGCAGGACTATAATCCAGATTTTTGAAATAGCTCAACTATAGCATTTTTACTGTATAGGAATTAGCATGCCATTGATAAATTATAAACAAATATTTAGATAAGTGCATTTGTGGTCTCTGTAGAGGGCACTAATACACATATAAAAAGTCCATCATACACAAGTATATAGTATTTTTAAAGAGTCACTGGAAAAATCCCTTCAAATACTCTTGAATTAATGGAAAAACTGAAAATGTGAGAAGAATCCTCACATGTGTTTCTACAATGCTGAAGCAGAGATATGTTGATATAACGCATTTTAGTACCTACTAGACCAATGAAACAAAAACATTAGTATCTCCAATTATTGGAAGTCATAAATTTTTTTTGCAGATATGAAACATAAAATGAAGCTATAATATCGGTTCTGCACAAGGTTGTTAAAAAGTTTCTCTTTGGCATTACTGCTAGTTATCTTGATTACCACCTATTATGACTGTCTTTTTATTCCTGCTCTTTATTAATGTTTTGGTTTTCTCTCTAGAAATAAATTACACAGACAAATACAGCACATTCAAACCTGGCATTACTGCACTGCAAAAGGGCAAATGACTTGACTTAGATAAGACTTTACTGCAGTTTTAAACGGAAATTCTGCAGTTGTGAGAGAGAAGGTGAATGTGCAACAGTAATTTTGTCACTTAATTTTCTCACCTTCAAGTCAGCATAGCAGTGAAGCAAGCCTTTTAATTTAGCAACGAAGTGGAATCAGGTGTATTTCAAATCATTTAACTGCAATTACCGTAACCCACCAATGGTCACGTTAGCAAACGCATGCCTGTGTGTGATCTGTGTTATACAATCACAGGAAAGACAGCATATTTTCTGCAGGAAAGGACAAGATACTAAAGCATACTGCAATATCCTAAAGTTGGCTGAAATATGCATCTTTTGCCAAACACTCAGATGTTTTTGAAGACAAGACCCACCAGAGCGTTGCCACATACCTTGCAGAGGCTGTGGGAAGAGGGTTTATGGCAGTAATTTACTGCTAGATCTACCACTCCATTTTCAAGATGGGACTGAGCTGGTCACAGAATAATTTATCAGTGTTGGTCTCAATACTCCCTTCCATGTTACCAAGGGGCAGCATCAGGACTCAGATTACAACCACAATTCAGATGACCCCGCAAACCTTGTAACAACCCAGCTCTTCTGTGGCATAACCCTAGTCTAGTCTTTACCCTTTTACTGTTTGTGAGTCAGGAGAGACTCAAATATCACATTCTCATCACTGCTGCAATACACCTATCATAAATTCCGCAGAAGACTTTTAAGGTTTAAGCACTTTTCACTGCTCTGCTACATACCAAGGCATGTGTGGTTAAAATTAGCAAAGCAGGTTTTAGTTCTGCATGAAAATTCAGTGTTTTCAGAGAAACTGCCAGAGAAACCTGTTGTTCATGTCCTTTTGGACATTAAACTACATTATGTTCAGGCAATTTCATATCAGAATACTGAACAACAGGCACCAGGATTGTCATGTCTAGGGAACAGAAGGTAGTACAATTTGACAGTCGTCGTGAAATCAATTCTTTTGCTTTACCATTTTAAGTAAAAATTACAGAAAGAGTGTATTTCCTATGTCCAGCTATCAACAAAAGACCTTACTAGGCCCAGAGACTGGTTAAGAGACAAAAAAGCAAACCTTTCTTATTTTGCATTTTCTTCAGACCAACTCTAAGAAGTATTTCTCTATATTATCCTGTTAACAAACTGTCATGATGCTTACCAATCCAGCCTTTCAGCTTTCACTGAAGACAACCTTACTTGGAAAGACCTCTATTCTTATATCCTTGAACCTTCCAGAGGAATTTATTTCTTTTAGATTCAGTCTTCCTTATCCTTCAGTCTCCCTCTGGCCTTCAGATGTCTTATCACTGTTCTGTTTTTTTTTTTTTCAGCAGGATATTCCTTTTTCTCCTTTCTCTTTTCTGTATTAAAAGCTCCTTTTAATATCTATACTTATTTTGCACATTGATGCTTGGCCAAAATGAAATTGTTTTATGTTAGTTAATTTGCTGTCATGAAGAAAAAGAAAAGAGTATTTTCATTAAAACTTCAAATTCAGAAACTCTAATTGGTCTTTTGCTTTCATCCTAAATCTAAATATAAACCAGGGATGCAAGACCAAGAATGACAGTGAGAAGAAAACAAAAATTGCAACTATGAAAAGCCTGAAAACAGTCCTGACAGCTAAAACATGAAACAAACTTGTTGATAAATACTTTTTCTGCACAGTATGCTTTATCTATTGTGTTTTCTCTGCTCCATTCTGAAAGTGTAAAAACAGATTAAAAAAGTAGTCCATCATTTGGTAATGTTGCTAAGGTAAAAATAGCAAAAATAATACAACTGCTTTGCTTGATATTAAAGTAATTTTTTTTTAAAAGGTATTTCTCTTTGATGTTTAATGAGAAAAGACTTTCAGATATAACCACCAATCCTACCTCATGCTTTCAACCATGAATTGGGAATGGAATTTTTCTAGCAGATCTAGCATTCAGCTACCGCCAATATTTTGCTTTATTGACCTTGGATATATCTTGTGCCTTAGCGTGATATCCAGCTACTTTGAAAGCTTTACGTGCTGCTGTATCTAGATCTTTGACCATCATAATAGCATACTTGCTTTGCAGAAAGTGATGCAGAAAAAGGACATGAGAAAGCACTATTCCCAGTTACACTGTAAATGGTGTAACCTACAGTACTCCCTGTCACTTCGATCATGCTTTATGTATCAGATTGGTTTAGAATGATGATGACTTAAGGGCAAAGTCTCCACTTTATCTAAATGACATTTTGGCATTTGTAAAGGAACAAGGCTGCCTGGAAGAACTGAAAGGGACGTCTGCATGATTTTGTGTGTGTGTGTGTGTATGTGTGTGCTTAGATCTATGCTCCAGCAGTCTTTTTCTAGCATGATCACAAAGTATGTTTCAAATATTTTACAAACCTGCTATGGTTTGTAACCTTCTATGGTTATTCATGCAGCATTCTCCTCTTCCTTTCACTGTACAGAATCTTACTTAAAAGTGAAGTTGAAAATACACAGCAAAAGTAACTACTAAAACAGAAATATGGGAAATACACCATGCAAAGAGGAACTGTACACAGAAGGAAATAACAGACAAGAGAATGGTCCCTTTTTATGTCCAAAGTTTTGTCGTCAGTAAGGTGAAAGGGTAGTTGTATGATGTTATTTTAGAATGTTAGCATGGATGCTTTAGTTTGCCAAGATATGATCTAAACCAGCCACATTTGTTGTGTATTCTTCAGTTCATACAGTTCTAATGCCATTTTGTGAATTAATCCTGTGAAATGACAGTGTTTTGTAATGTTCTTTCTTTGTTGCAAAACACCACAGTTTGGCACTGACTTTGCTCAGTATCATATCTAGCAATTCCCACCTCATCAAAACATACACTTTGGACCAGTATACTTGATTGTGACAGCATTTTTTCAAGCAGAAACCAAAAAGTCTGCATTCCTAGATTAGTACTGATCTCCTAGGTTTGGAATGAAATATCCCAAAACCCTGTACCGCAATTCACGTAAAACAAAAGTAGTTAATAAGACCTGACAGGAGATCACTCAAAGAAAAAAATGCGTAATATCAATTGCACATTGTATTATGCACAATTGTACAGTATGAAAAAATAATGTAAAAAAAGAAGAAAGATTAAACACTTTTGGAAAAAATAATAAAAATGAGAAATGACAGTCAACGAAACTAATGAGAATGACTTTTAGAAATGTATCAAGCATAAAGTATATGTCATTGAAAGTAAATTAATAGAAAAGCAGAGGAGGAAAGTGAAAAGATAAATTTTCCCCAAGGAATTTAAATACAAAATAAGAAGATGACCTTGCTATATTATATATAAATTAATAAATGGGGATGCTAATTAGTGCAAAAGGAAAACCAAGCGCCATGCACCAAACATACTTCTGATGTATGTCAAAAAACCTTGGATTTCAAATCCTAAGAAGTCACAAAAAAAGTAATCATGATCAAAACACCATCAAAAATTATTTACTGAAATTCAAACAATATGAGAGAAATGCAATTTATTCAAAGATTTTTCACAACTGTAAAGACACCCATTTCTACAGTGCAAGTGCTTAACAAAATTTTTAAAAAATGTATTAGTTCTGCTCTGAGAAACTTATCTTAGCCTGGTGATATTCATACATTTGGAGAGGCTGGGCTGCCAGGGGCCCTTAGCTCACTCCTATCACTATAAAATTACTGACCCAGTCATGTTCAATTTATCTGGACCTAATTAACCAGGTGACACCCAAATTTAGCAATTCAAGTCTAAGAAAAAGGTAAGAAGAAGAAAGAAACTAATTCCTTAAAGAAAGAGAGTAGCTGAGGTCTGAGGAAATTGTAGAATCACAGAATTATAGAATGTCCTGAGTTGGAAGGGACCCACAAGATCATCAAGTCCAACCCCTTTCGCTGCATAGGACAACCCAAATTTACACCATATCTCTGAGGGCACTGTCCAAGTGCTTCCTGAATAGCATCAGGCTTGGTGCCATGACCGCCTCCCTGGGGAGCCTGTTCCAGTGCTCTGCCACCCTCTGGGGGAAGAACCTTTTCCTAATATCCAACCTAAACCTCCCCTGGCACATTTCCCTGCCGTTCCCTCGGGTCCTGTCATTGGTCACCAGAGAGAAGAAATCAGCGCCTGCCCCTCCTCCTCCCCTTGTGAGGAAGCTGTAGCCCACAATGAGTGCTGCCCTCACTCTCCTCTTCTCCAGGCTGAACAAACCAAGTGACTTTAGCGGCTCCTTGTATGGTTTCCCCTCTAAACCCTTCATCAGCTTCATGGCCCTCCTCTGGACACTCTCTAGTGGCTTTATATCCTTAATGTACTGTGGTGCCCAAAACTGCACACAGTACTCAAGGTGAGGCTGCACCAGCGCAGAGTAGAGTGGGAGAATCACCTCTTTTGACCAACTGCAATACAGTGCTTGATGCACCCCAGGGCACGGTTGGCCCTCTTGGCTGCCAGGGCACACTGTTGGCTCATGTTCAGCTTGCTGTTGACCAGAACCCCCAGGTCCCTCTCTGCGGGCCTGCTCTCCAGCCTCTCGTTCCCCAGTTTGTATGTACATCCAGAGATGCCATGTCCCACATGTGAAATCTGCACATGCCCTTATTAAACTTCATACAGTTGGTGATTGCCCAGTTCTCCAGTCTGTCCAGACCCCTCTGCAGGGCCTTTCTGCCCTTGAGATTGAGAGGGATTCACCAAGAAGAATTCTTGCTCTGATCTGGGAAGCCCATTTGAAAAGCTTCAGAGAATGCTCTCAACAGAGGATAAAGTAGAAGGCGGCCTATGTAGGATTCGTTTCTAAGCCAGGAATATCAGACCAGGCATAAACACAGTATCACATAGCTGCTAAGCCAAGACAAATTCTGTCAGATTAGGGTCTACACCAATGCAATTAGCAGTTTCATGCTAGATTGTGTCTAGTTAGATTTCAAGTAAGGGGAAAACTTGTTTGCATCCACATACAATATATTATTTAGACTTACCTTGAGATTCTTGTCTGATGATCAGATTTCACAAAAAAAGGAGGCTTCCCCCTAGAGAAGCGCCTGCTGAGAAAAACTGGTTTGGCTGGTAGATGGAAGAATTTTGAACAGGAGTGGTAGTACATAATGAAGTTCTACTCTATCTGAGACTTGTGTTCATATTAATGACACATCTCCCAAGAAACAAAGTATTAATGGGGTACAGAAATAAAGCTGTTGACCAGTCACTGGTTGACAGAAATGGTCAACCTGTGACTGGTCGACAGCCATGAGGAAGGGATGAGAACTATGAAGGAGTTCCCTGGAACAAGCCAGAGCAAAGGTGTTAAGTGCATGTGAAGAAGTGCAGACAGCAGAGCTGGTAAATGGCTTGCCTGCCTCTGAAAGCACATGCTGAAAGGTATTAGAGAAAGCCAAGAAAGTAGGGGCTGGTTCTGTGGCTGTACAAACACTGCTTTCTGGGCCTGGATTGGGGATGCATGCCCTTCCTGCTACAGCAGAGGGATATCCCACCTCTCTCATAATGCCCCATTGTGCTATGACTTGCCCAGGATATATGGAGAGACTTCAATGTTTCTCTACTTAATGAAAAGGAAAATCTCAAGAAAATAATACATTCATTTGCTATTGTTTTGCTTTTATATTGTAAAAGAGAGAAAAGGAAGTTTACGCTTAACTTGAACAGAAACACTTTTAAGCAAAAGTCAAAGTGAGAGTTTTGTAATTCATAGGTTTCATGAGTTTAATTAGAGATACAAATGGAGAGCTAGGTGCAGATGCATATACTGATCTCTTTTTGGTCATGCTACCCACCTGTTTTTTCATACTAAACACTGTATTATAGCTAAAAAACCCCTTAAAGAATATAGATAAAACTAGAGCGAAGAGGACTGTATCCTTACTAACATATCTAATATGTTAGTAAGGAGTGTTCTAATGTAAATTTCTGCCAGAATTCTGACTCCTCTGTCAGTGTTGCATGCAGAACAACAACAGTACATTGTTACACTGGCACCTTCTAGACATTACTGAAACCTCATTGACCTTGTTAAATTGTCTGCAATCTCCACACTTGGTTTTTATGGTAAGGAACTTTCTGTAATTTCTAGTATAAATTCAGTTGTGAGGCAGGTTTCCTTTAGTGACTGATTGTTCTGATAAATAGAAGCTCAAAAAGCCCAAAATATTAGTTATAAAGTATTAAAATGCAATAATAAATAGTATGAAGGATTGGAAATAATTTCAAATAATAAACACTTCTATGTGAATAATACAGCTACATGCAACATTCAAAATAAAATTAATACAGAGGAAGCTTATTTTAAACAAGCAGAAATTTAGCAGTATGCCTGCCTATAACAGTGACAGCTACAAAGAGTAGGATGTTACTCCTAGGTTAGAAGAACAAATTTTATTGAATTTTCATTTGTTGGCTTGTGACTGAAGATAAAAAGAAAATATTTGATCTCCTCTAAGGCTCATTCCTTGCTGTGATCATAAGTTCAAAACCAAATCAGGATCAACCAGCTCATCTTCAACAGATGTTATTATAATTTGTTCTGTAGAAGAAAATGAAGGAAATTCTACATTCTCTACAGCCAAACTATTCCAGTGTTTCACTATTCTTGCCATTAAAAAGGTCTTTGTTTTCTTTTCTTTCTTTTTTGTTCTTTTTTGTTTGTTTGTTTTAACCTGATAGAAAGCATCCCTTGTTTTTCAACAGGCTGTTTCTCAAGGCCTCAAGGCTGATATCGTATTCCCTTTTTTCCTCAAGCTAAACAGCACCATCTTCTTCTTTCTTCCCTCAGAGATCATGCTTCTAGACAACTAATCAATCTCATGGCACTGTATTCTATCCAGTTGTTTACTGAACGATGGCACACCAAAGTGGACTAAGCACTTAGGAGAGGACCTTGCTGGTGTTGAATAGAGCAGAGAAGATCTGCAGGCGCTACTCCTGTTTACACATTCTAGCTTCATATTTGACTTTCTTGCATCAGATGATGACCTTCAGCTTGTGATCCAAAACCCTTCCTAGCTCTTTTTCTGAGGACTCCTGTGAATCTTACTTACGGATTTTCTGAGGTTTTAAAATTGAACTCTGGAAGACAATTTGATTTTGTTTTGCTGTTGTCTTTCCCTGCAACTTTCAAACAGGGAATGTTCTCATTACGTGGTGGTTGCTCTCTCACAGATTTCCTTCACATTCTCAGTTCCTCCCCACTGATCAAAACTCCTTATGTTACTTTTACAACACTGTGTCATCCTTATAATCTGTAAATCTTTTGTACAGTCTGCGTCTTGATCTTTTTTTTTTTTTCTTTTCCTAACAGATGTCTGTCTGTGTAGTTAAAAGAATGCCCTGAAACATTTTAAAATGCTATCACCGGGCCCTGAGCATTAGATGATGCTTTTTTGTTTATAAAAAGCTTCATCTGTACAACCTTTTGGGTTTGGTGGTCACCATTAACACATTGGTTCTTTGCCCTTTCATCAGTACCCATGGAGTATAAATCCATTTGCATTTTGAATCTCAGAGCAGTTATACACTCTTCAGATGCATTCATTTCTGCCTGGATATTGAGGTGTTTTGCTTCATTCTCTTTTTATGAAATTATTCTTAACACATATAATTTCTTTTTTTAATAGAATATATGTTGGATTTTGCCACTCTTCCTTCTGGAATTTACATTATGCATTCTGAATTCCTATACATTTCTATCTACACTTTAATCTTCATACTCACACATTTTATGAACCTTGTTATTGTTATATACTTTTAATTCAAAGGCCTATATACATTGATGATATTTTTCTACAACCAAAATGATGGCTTATTATGTTTGTGTCTTGGAGTGCTGAATTTAATGCTGTCAGACACTGTAAAACGTAAACTCGTCATTAGCCAAAATGAGGAAAGGAATTTAAATTCACAGTGTAGGCTGAAGGCTGCAGGCCATATTTTCGTGGGTGATACAATTATTTTTTTTCCCAGAGTTGCTTCCTGTGGGTGAAATTATTTCTAGCTTATAGGAGTCTGCTATGTATAAGCTTTGAGATGTATTGCAGAGGAGAAATTATTTTAATCTATATTTTTCACAGCTTTGACTGCATACCTGTTTTATAAACAGATCTATGGATAACAGTGAAGTCCAAGATGTTACTGGTGGAAATCTGCTAACTTTTCCTCTGAGTAAAGCTTTGTTTCAAACTGTGACTGCCACAGACCTAAACAGTACCTCTCTATGAGGATTTCTGTATTTATTCTTTCTGCTACTTTCTACCTAAATTTAGAGACACGATCTTCCCATTCATTCGCATAAGTTTTGAAAGTATGATGCATGTAATGACATATTCTTGTATAATGTTACCCTGCAGTTTATGGCTCCTGAAGACATTAGCTTGTACTGAAAACTGGGTAAAAAATTTGCCTTAAGATAGGATAAAAATAAAACAGCCTCTTTGTAGTGTTTTCAGATAGGATTCAGAGAAAACAAAGCACAATTCTGACATGTATTACATGGCTCCCAGTAAGAGACACATCTCTATATTATTTGGGAAAAGTCAGATGCCTGTGGTATTCCCTAAAAATGTATAACTGTTCCTCCTATTCTGAAGGCTTTACAAGTTGAAATCCAAATGATCTCATCATTTATCATCTAATGAGAATATTGTTCCAGGACAAATAAGATATTTTTGGCCTGCAGCATCATAATTATAGGGTGAGTATTTGAGGGCAAATACTTTTTTCATCGAAGCTAAATCCTACAGTGCTTTGCAGCCTGACCCTTATCTCAAACAACAGAATTTTGTATCCACGCAGAAATAAATCACAAGCCAGCACTTTAAGACAAAAAACAGTAAAAGGGAATGTTGGAGCTCCTTTATGATTCACCTTTCCCTCCTGTGAGTAGCTATATCTTAAAAATAGAGATGGGTATGACTGCTGTAATTTAAATGTGCATTTTCAAAACTACCAAAGCCTGAGGGTGTGCGAGTGTCAGGATTAGCTCAGGTTTTAAGAGTTAGAATTTTACTACAAAGTCTGAACCCAATTCATATCCAGTTCCTGTATCAAAACCTTCTGAAAGTTCAGTGTCCGTTTTCCAAACAAGCTGGTTTGGTTTGATTTAAGAGTTATCTCAGCTCACTATGGGGCAATTTTCCACTGGGCTTTGACCCTTAAATAGAGCATGTGGATTTGCCTGATATTATGCAATTCAGACCCTTCAAAACTAGAACTACTTTAAATTGCATCTCTGGGCTCTGCACAGTCCTTCAAAGGGAATGTGGAATATGATTGGGAATATGATGCAGATATTGGCAGTTTTTCCTAAAAAATATTAATTCTTACATAGGTCACAAATCTTGGTATCAAAGGTTTAACCTGAAGACCGGATTCAATCTGGAAGTTAGAACTAGCCTCTGGATCAATAGTGCCCTGTACCAGAACAGAGCAAATAGTCTCTTCACTAACTTTTGAAAGCTGCTGATTGTGTTCTGCAAGGGAAGAGATCAGACAAGTACAGAATCAGCTCAAAAACATAAGTCCTATTTTATAGAATTAAATAGACTACAGTCCAGAAGGAGAGGAAAGGATTAAAATCTACCTTCTCTTATAACTGATGTTATCTTGAAAAGAAAGGGAAAACAATTGTTGAACATGGAAGGAGAGGCATACAGAAAGCATGGATTATAGAAAAATTGACTCTTTTGGCAAGGGCTGGTTTTCGTCTACCTAAACATCAAGAGAGTGTCATTTTGCTGGGTTTTTTCCCTTCCTTTCTCCTGCCTGACTCTATACTGCCTCCTATGTCTCTGTCTATAGAACAGCCTTGTTGAGTATTTTTCATTGGAATGGCTGTAAGACAATGGACATGTTTTCCTGGGCTAGCAGAACTATTTGCACGTTTGCCTGCTTTTGGATCCATTCCCTTTCCAGAAAAACTTATTTTATGAAGTTTTCTTTCTCTTTACATACATTCCTGAGACCAGTAATTCTGTCCCTTGGCATGTTTTTCTGCAAGTGCCAAAAACAAAAATCTTTTTTTGCAAACAGTTATTATCCTTAGGTCAATATAGTCCTCCAACAACCTGCATAGTCACCTGCAGGCTGCTGTAAGTACACACTGCTTGTAATCTGAGCTGGCTGGATGCATTCTACCCTTAACTAGAAGATATAAATCTATTTGTGCACTGTCCTGGATAAAAATTATTTAGTTTCATGACTTTTAGCCTGCCTATAAAACTTTCACTTCATAGACAGCTTGGAGCTCACATATATATGCTTGTAAGCAGCTCTATAGTTGTACCTCAAAGTAATGCTCTGGCAGGTTGCTCTGTTGCCAAGTGGTAAGACTCCTGCAGTAATATTATCTTTCAATCAGAGCTCTTACACAGACAAGTCTGGACATTAAGTTCTTCCGTGAGATCTAAGTAAGCTTATCAGAAACGTTATTCATCTAGTACATTTTGTACATGTTTAGTACAATGTTTACATAATAATTACTGAGGAAACACAGAAATTCTGTATATGTAATGCATTTTTGTTACTGACAGATGATGATAAAAGAATTCTGGTTCAGTCAGTGTTCAGGGTACTGAGAGTCTGGCATATCTACCTAAAAGTTTAACTTTTTACTGCAGCATCAGATACAGTAGTTCTACTGCGGTCGCAATTTGGCTGCATAAACCAGCTTAAAGTGATTAAGTGCTTCCCTTCATCTTGTGCCTCTTCACTCTCCAAACTCCATCTGTTCTGAATGACAATCCACCAACTGAATGTGGCAAATCCAAGATCTTCTTTCCCATTCATACTGAAATTCCTATTCAGTCTCTGAAGGCACTAGATATACACCTACTGTAATAACAACATACATCAAATAATCATTTACTTTTCTACACTTCAGTACTTGTTATAAATATTTTATTTCTACTTTTCCAATGTAATTTGCAATTCACATATTTCCTCATATTTCTGTCATATTTCCTTTTTATAACCATAAGCCATATTTCTACTTTATCATTTCCTTTTAACTACTCTGGAAGACCTTTCTATATTTCAATTTCCTGCAGCCTCACAGTCCTACAGCATAATCTTAAAATCAAACCTGAGGTACTGATTCACTCCTCTGCATGTTAATTCTGGATATTACTAGAATATTATTAGAATATGTAGGTATCTTCTGAAGTTTCCTTGATATGTCAAGGCTCTCATCTTTCAGCTAGTGAAGTAAATGACTTTGATCAAAGCTGTACTGAACCCACTATAAGCATATACTTTAGTGTAATGGAAAAGATACTTGCAGACCTTCACAGATTTTTCCCTGGCACTGTTCTGGTGTCAAAGTAGATTTGACCTACCCATCCTGCTATTCATCTAAGAAAGTTTCCATTAAAACTGAAGTATGCCATCTCCTGTCCTTCTGCGACTTCCATCTTTCTACATAACTTTGTTATTTGACAAGGAAGAAGGCTCATAGGAGGTCATAATGATCTGCAAAGTTTTTCTGCCTCTTCTCTTTATTTCTCCTATTACTGCTATCAACCATGTGCAAGCCTTATTACAACTGCAATTCCCATGATGAGATCTATTATTATGTTTGAAATATGGAAACAAAGTGTTCTTCAGATAATTGTATCAGCTCACACAATACAGACATGGAGCTCTGTATATCTGAAATGTTTTATGTTTCAATAAATTATAGAAGCAGTTGGTTTCATTTTTAAGCAGATGTGATTTAATCTGCGTATCCATTTTTTGCCTTACTTTTTTTTTTAAACATGATTAATAAAAAATCCACATGTGCAAGTACAACTGGTTTAGAAGGAGGTACCTAAACCTGTAACAAATCAGGTTATGCTATTATCTTTATGGATCTTGGAAGAAGGTCAGAGATAAAATCATGATTAAATGAAGAACACTATAACCAAACCTGAATTAAGTATATAGAGCAGAAGAATGTGTAGGAGACAACATGAGAATTAAATTGCAGTATCTTCTCATTCCCAAATCATAGAGAGAAATACTGTTTTCAAAAAAGTAAAATGTTTGTATAATTTGGATAAAATATTGTAAGTTTAATGGGAAAAAAGTTTCTGATAATGTGCTTTTAGCCTTAACTGAGCAAATCACCTTAAAGGTCAGGGGAGAAAAAACAGTTACATTGTCCAAAAAAGTAGGTGTTTTGCTTAGAATATAACTAGACGACATCCACTTTGCTTAGTACTTCTTATACAGGTGTTAACTGCAAGTTTGATTTAAGAAAAAAGAGGAAGACAAACTGTACTAAGAGAAACATACACTAAAAGATTTTATAGAAAGAATTACAACCTTCTTTCACAGTAGTGTCTCAGAAAGATATCTATTGAGCTAGGTTTCTTAATCTGTTTTCTCAGAAGTGCTCTGGCAGCAAAGACCTGAGTCACGATATATGCTTGTACTCTCACTGATGAGTGTGACCAATACAGTGTTACCAAGTTCTGCTACAAGAATATCCTAGAGAGATCGTATTGCAATTAAAGGAAAAATGAAATAAAAGGAAAGGGAGGAAAACTTTGTAAACTGAAGTAAAAGCCAAACAGATAGTCTTGCTCTGTAACTGCAGAGGGAGTGAAGACTCCACAATGCTGTAGATGCTGTCCATTCATTGGGACAGGGTGACTATAAAGGACAGAGAAAGGTTTAACCATGTGCAGAAAGGAACCTGTGAGCCCACCAGAAACTCACCTAGTTATTCCTCCTGCTTGTTTCCCAGCTCTTTGGCAGTATGTTTTCTTCATCATGCCTTTCTCTCCTTCCCTACACAGCTTTATGATACATGTTAAACTTGGCAGTAGGAGGCATCCCTGCGCAAAGGGGCAATACTCAGTTGCGATTCTAACAGCTCTGTCTAACAAAGCAAAGGTTGAATCTTTTTTCTTCTTTCTTTGAATGATAAAGTAGAAAAGAGCTAACACAGTTAAAAGAAAAAGCAAAATTAATGCAGGAAGGAAGAATAAGAATTCTAAATTAAACCAGCCAACTGCTTAATTTTAAAGTGAGAGACTCATAATAGGGAAATACATAGCTGCAATATCTCTAAAACAAGAAGTACTACTTCTGACCCCATATTTTTCTTATCTGGGAAATACCTTGATGTCTGGATTACTAGCCTGTTTCTACTATACCTTTCTCCCTGGAATAGGCTGCCTATATAAAAAGTTAGAAGTAAAATGCTACAAAAATAATCAATGAGAAGTTGGAATTTCTTCTACTGCTTTATGATAGATTGCTTTTTAAAGCCGTGCATTACAAAAACATTATTTGAATTGAGAAAAAAATCATATAAAATAAATCCCACATTGCCACAGTAGTTTATAAATGCCCATGAAACGGGGATACTTTAGAAAATTAATTACCAAAATGCATCATTTATTGGACCCTTTCACAGTGAAGTGTTTCCAAAGAGACTCTATTCACAGCTAAGCAAGAAAATAAAATCAGGTTTTCATTGTAGTACCACACTTAAATAACTACATGTGAGAGTCTAATCTCCAAATAAGCACGGCTTATTTTTGCTTTTTTAAAATAATTTTTTGCTTTTCTCTGTTCATCCATAACTCCTTTCCTATATTCACCCCAAGGCACCAGGATTATCAAAACACAGGTTTGACAAAAATACACTAAAAAAAAAATTCTGGTTGATATTTGACATTATGATGCCTTGCCAGGTTTCATCAGTCATATCCTGTCATTCAGAGTAATGCAGTCTGATAGATGCAACTCACGGGGACTCATCACCTTTCATGTGTTTGCTGAAGAATTTAAAGGTATCACACAACCTTTGGACAGAATTCAAAGAGCTACTATATGAAAGTATAGGGAAGAAAGATTTTATTATTTTATTTTTCCATTAAGATATAATTTATTTTTTTTTTTACACGTTGGGAAATATTTTTTTTAAATGCTTTTCTTGAGATTGCATGGATCATACAACTTAAATAATTTCAGCTTTGGCTTGAAGTCAACAGTAAAGCATAGAGGTCTCATTATAGCTTTATTATTTGGCTGCAGATTAGAATTTATGCTGCAAAAAGCTTTTTATGGACACAGAAATTAGGATATGAGGTTATTTTGTCTAAGCCTTTCAGAAATGCTCATTCGTTTAGAAATCTAATACTCTTCCCTTCCTTCTGTGGGGTAACATTTTTCTTCTCTAACAAGATGATGAAAGGGTGAACCTAAAGTGGGCCTTAGGGATTTAAAGCATAAAATTTTGAATCTAGCCTTTTATAGCCCCATTATAAGATAGCTTACTAATGAAATTCGATTTCAAGACAAGACGACTATCTAGATATTAGGAAGACAGATCTCAACTTCATTAAATTACTTTTGAATAAACACAAAAGAAGACAATAATTTTCAAGCGATTTTTAAAAGCAAATTACTCTTTCAAATTACAATTACAAAACACCTTAGCATGTTTTTCTAAAGAAACTGCCCAAAATGTTGGACATTAGGCCATTTAATGCAACATTATTTGTGTTTAACTGAGAGCACTCAGAACCTGATAAATCCTCCAATATGCATATTTCCTTTGTGATATTTAAACGCTAAGTCTGTCTTTTTGTGTGTGTGTGCAAATAATGAAAGTAAATGTTTTTATTATTTAAACCTTAAAATAATTTTTTAAAATTCAATCCTAACTCTTGCTTATTTTTCATTTTAGCCACAGAAGGAAAATCAATTACTTGTACAAACAGCTCTAGTAGTGAGATTCTCTGGTAGGACTCAACAGCTATGCAGTAATCCCTGAAACTCAGATGACTATATCAAAGCAGCATGAATTTAAGTTTTACTAGCCTTTACTTTTTTCTTTTTCTTTTTTTTTTTTTTTTAATTTGGGTAGAAGGCTTTTATACAAATACACATATGGTCAGGTGTACTTCAAAAATTATGGAGAAAATCCTGTTCTTTGCACAAGGAACAATCTTACATCCCATGCTAAGCATCATCGAATAAATTTTCACCAGTTGTTCTGCTTTCTATGCCACTGATATCAACAGGTGCTGTGGGAACTCAAGCCACTTCGAAGTTAAAGACAGTTAAGCACTGCTTTGCTTTTGAAGCCTGATTACAAAAATATACCATGACATGTACAACTTATGTTTACATTTCTTAACAGCACGAAATCTAATCCTCAATGCTGTTTGTAAGATGTTTTATTAACTTATGATAAATGCTTTGAAATCCCCTGTGTCAATCGTATGTTTAAGATAAACTTTCTCATGTTATTCCAGTTATTGCCTTAGGTTTTACTACAGTAAAATTCTTGTACAACTATCAACTGTGGAAAAAAAATCTGCTGACTCAGCAAAACACTGATGTCTCCCTCTCCTAACCCCAAATTTTGTAAATGGACACAATTTAGTGTATTATATTGGATTCTGCAACATCACTAAATTGGCTGCTTGTAAAAGCCTTTTCTTTTGGTTTAGCAGTATTAAAACAGATTGCTTGGCTAGAGAAGATAGATACAGATCAGTTAGGAATGAAAGAAGAAGAAAAATTATCCCACATATACTAGTAAAAATCTTGAGAGAGTTCAGTCATTGCTTGACTCTGGACTTCCTGGATCTATTTTAATGTTGTATCTGGCAATACACAGAAGTAGAACTACCTAATATATTTTTTAAAAGGCTAAAAGTTGCTAGTAATATATTTCTTAGTTTTACAGACCAGAAAGGGATATCTTATCATAATCATCATAAAACAGAACCATCTTATACTTCCTACACAATTAAACTTTCAAACTAGCAGCTGGATTTCAAACTCTGTAAAGCAGGCATCCCCAAAGGCTAAAACTAAACACCCCTGACTGGTGAAGCAATTAAAGTTTTGTATCTTATTCTAGATTATGAGTGGATAGCTCAAGTCCAGCCTAAGTTCAGGTAAGAATTTACTAAGTAGTCAAAGCTAAAGCATTTACCCAAAACAAATTTATGTAACCAATTTTTTTTTTAATAAGCTAACACATTTCTAATATCAAATGAGTTACTGATACATATATATAGGTAAAGATGACAGTAAAATACCAATGAGAATAATTTTTCTTATTTTATTGACCAAACGTTCAAGTGAAGACAAAGTTTCTTCTTAACTGCACTTCAGCTGAGCCTCCTAAAGTAAAGCAGAGTACCTATTTTTAGTTCATATGAAGTTAGACTTGACACTTTTTATACAGAAAAAAACAAAGGTCATAGTATGTAACAATAGTTTTTGTCATTGTGAAGGGGCATTAACTACACAAATTACATGGGTACCTGAAAACAATGCCTAAAGGTAACATATAAAAGCCAAAACACTGTGGTAAGGGTGATTTGTACTATAGCTGGACCTGCAGAGTTTAAATTCAAATTTGCCTTTAGAGAAACTGATTTTTAGGTTATGCAATATCTTTTGGTTGGTCAAGGAATCACTGATGATGAGAAGACTTTTTCTGGGTGAAAATTTAAAAAAAACATAAAAGAGTTTACACCCATTTAGAAACATTATTATTACCGTACCTGTTACTTTCAGTCTGTCAGCTCCAATGACAATCTCATCTTCGTCTGCAGAAAACAATACTTTTCCACCTTCACTTGCCCTCACTTCAAATCTCTTACACTGGGCCTCCACAGCATCAGCTCCTGAAATCAAGGAAGTGAATGTTTCATCTAAGATATATTGTAAGAATAAAAGGAATCATCAACATACATGGAATATCCAAAGCATATCAAATACATTAGGCTTTTATAAAATACTTGGCTTTATGTAAGCTTGGTAGGTAATTTGTAACGTAAAGTATTGTTAAATTAATTTAAAGAGTAACTATTTCACTAATGTATATCAGGATAGAATTTAAAGTAACTATGAAAAACATCTATTCCAGTGTCAAGTTTGGAAGTCAACACAAGAATGTAGAATATACTTAAACTCTGAGATGTTGAAATGCCAATTCAGACAGATCTTTCTGGGGTTTGCTCACCTTAAATTGTGGTTTCTTACCAGTGGAAAAAAAGATAACATATGAGACCAACAAATCAACACAGCATAAAAGAGTATTTTTCATTCAGATCTACTGCAAACTTGAACAGTGGAATAACAACAACAAAAAACCAGCAAAACAAACAAAAAAAGATGAACAATTTATCTTATATTCTATGAAAGAAAACTCTCATATGTCTCAAAGCTCCAAAATCCTAAAATAGTTCTGAAATCAGACCAACCTATGGAATTGCATCTAACAGCACAATAAAAATGTGCAGACACCAAAACTGTTAAATTTATTATGCTTTTCAATTTACAAGTCTTATCCTTATTCTTCAATGTCCTGTCTGCTAAATTGCTTCAGAAAATTTTTATTTTATTTTAATTTTATTAATAAGTGAAAGCAAAACTTTAGTTTTGAAAATGGTGTTAAAAAGCAATGAACTGCATGTAGCACAACCAGCTGTAAGGCAAATACCAAGATTTCAGGGAATAATTATTTGACAATTTTCTCATTGATCCCTAATTAGATTTCTATTGTACATCTGGAATGACCCATCAATGTATATGCATAAAAATTTTGGGGAAGGCATTGTGGACAAAGAAATCCATGTATGTCATTTCAGTTTATCAGTCTGGTTTATAGGTTTGTAAAAAACACCTGCTTCCATAATGTGGAAGTTTTCAGTTTAATATGCAAATGCACATTATCAAATTATATAATAAGAAATATAAGAGCTGTGATAACTAATTTTGGATGGGGAATTGCCATAGCAGCCATTGCTTTGCAGAATCAGGTATGAAATTAACTCCTCTTACATTCAAACGAACTTATATTTGTACTGTGAAAAATTTCTAGTTATTTTTAATTCACAAATGTAAAAAGAAAATGAAAAGAAATTACAAAAATGCTTGTGATACCCCATTTTCTTGAAGCTAGACATGTTTATTCTGTTGTAAAAGTGTAAAATGCTATTTTCTCCTTTCTGTACAACTGACTTTTATTTTAAATGTGATAAGCAGATGGTTGGCTTTGTTTCAAAAAATACTACATTTTTGTAAAGACAGACAGGGACAGATTTCAGATAATGTAACGTTAGCTATGGGAAAAATGCTACATCTCACAAACATTCCAGGAAGCTTACTAATAAAGGTAAAACAAAGTCTAATCATCCATCAGAATAAATGTAATCACAATATATATTCACACATAGCTGTTTTACTGCATTCATCCATTACTCTTAAATACTTTCCAAAGGACAGTGGTGGTGTCCCTGATAGTTTTACCCTCAGGCACATCTGAATTATTTGTTTAAAATGTTAGCATTTAGCTAGTGATGCATGTTAGCAATACAGCTGGGGAGGATACTCTGTTCTTTTCTACTGTCAAAGGTATATATTTTTAAAAAGCTGTTAAACATGTATTTATATATTTATTTGTTATATGAATGCTTATTTTATAAAACCCAGTGAGATCTAGGCTTTATGAGGCCTCTGGTGAGTTCAACAGACTGTTGTGTATCTGTCCGGTGGCAGAAACACAAGAGGAAATTAGAAGGTCAATTTATCAATTTTTTAAATTTTAATTCTTAGTTTGCAAATATGTTAAGCTTATATGTTGTTTTGAAAAAAAAAAATCCATAGCAAAATTGCAAAATAAATCATACTGTTGTTGACTATATCCAGTTACTCTACATGAACTTGACATGACCACAAAACTCAGATTACTATAAGAACTGTAGCAAATCAGATGATATTACATTTAACTGAGTTGGAAAAGGCAGAAAACATAATAAATTACATACTGGTTTAAAATACTTGCAGAAATTATAGATGACCTTTTATAGATGACTTCTGAAGATTATATGATCCACTGATAATTTACATGCAGCCATAATTCAGTGCTCAAAATGACATATGATAGTCATGAGCAAACACTGTTCACAACAGTAAAACCAAGGTGTAATCCACTGCACAAAAATGTTTATTCTAGAATGCTTCTCATAGTTCAGAATGGGAAGAGGCTAAAAAGATCAATGCTTTCTTGTTGATTATAAGTGCTTCCAGAAACCTTGTGGTTTGAAGGAAGATGTCCGAGATAACATCAAAGTTGTTGATAAAATTATTGATGACAAGGTAAGTGGTAGCTTTATACTGGAAATAAGAATGTACGCTGCCATTTAGCCATTTCATTATAATTGGAAGAACAACCGTGCCCTCTCTGTGTACATCGATATTTTGCCACTGTGTTCTCTGGAGGGGAAAAAACCAGGCCTGTTACTAAGTTGTTTAGGTTGCCCTAATAAAATCATACACTGAAAGGTTCAAAATCAAATAGCCTTACTATAGTAAACAGAGAAACTGTTTGCATTTTACATAAGCCTTTTATAATGTCTAGCTTTTATTCATTGATATATACTTTCTTACTGCTCTATTGAAATTTGTTTCAGAACTGAAAAAAATTTCTGATGCTATCAATATATTCCATTTTGATATACCTTTGGAATAGTGTTTACTTTTAGTTTGGAAACGTTTGTTCTTCATTTTGAAATATTTAAAAGGCATACAATTAAAAGGCATTGATTTAATGCAAAATTTATGAAAGCTATATTAAAATTGACCTAAAATATATTCCTTTGAGGAAAAATTGGAAGCAATTATTTTTTCTGGTTTAGTTATAAGTATGATTTCAAAAACTTGAAAGCTCTCCTGGAATTGTATATTTATTTTTCTGCTCAAGTTCTTGTATTCAATCATTTGGTAAATTGACCTACCTTAGAATAGAATGTATTACACTTCACAAGGGCTGCATTTTGAATCATTATTGGAAAACATAGGTAAGAAATCTGTTGTAGAAATAAATGTCAGTTAAGAAATATGAAGTCTATTTTTAAATTATAAGCTCATGGTTTCAGGCTGCTTAATAACTACCATAATGCTCATGTGAAATTCTTGCATACCAGAACATACAGTCAAATATAACACTTGATAAACTATCACAATAACCAAGATCACACATTTTAAAGTCTTTGAACGCTGCTATTCCTCCATTTTGCAGAAGGAGAAGACACTGCACAAGATGTAAGTATACCATCAGTTCCTAAAATGCAGACAGTTCCTACTAGGAAGCGTATTCATGGTGCTCAGTATCTGGTCCCCTGCATGTGCCAGACAGGTCTGGCATCACCTGGACTCGAGCGCCTGCTGGGCACCCTGCCTGAGTGTCTGCATTTCCTTTGGAGGGAAACTGCAGCAAAGGGAGGAGGAAGAGCTCTTGTATCTCACTTCAACAGCCAGAGAGCATACTTCAGTCAAGTTTTGGGGAAACAATCTGAGGACAAAAAACTGAAAATCCCTCCTAAAACATCTAGATAAAGGTCAGTCAGGATATTTGTGCTGTAACGGGTAATAAACCCAGGTAGACTGAGTACATTCTGCTTTACATGAAGCATTGTCTGGTGAGCTGTGTAAAACTGCCATACTCATTTATGGAGACAGGTAACGGGAACATAACAAAGGGGATAAACTTTTTAGTAGGGCTTGTTGTGACAGGACAAGTGGCAACGGTTTTAAACTAAAAGAGGGTAGATTTAGACTAGGTGTAAGAAAATAAGTTTTTACAATGAAGGTGGTGAGACACTGGAACAGGTTGCCCAGAGAGGTAGTGGTGGCCCCATCCCTGGAAACATTCAAGGCCAGGTAGGACTGGGCTCTGAGCAACCTGATCTAGTTGAAGATGTCCCTGCTTGCTGCGGGGGGGTTGGACTAGATGACCTTTGAAGGTCTCTTCCAACCCCAAGGATTCTATGATGCTATGGAAAACAAAACGCTCTACTCAACTGATCAGAAACAAAACCCACAATACAATGAGTATTGACATGGCCCAGGAGACTTGCTTTTTAACAGTGACAGGCTGCGGAATAAGGAGTCTGCCACAGTGTGCTGCCTGACTGACAATAGCAGCAGCATCCTGCAGAGACAGGAAAGCAGAGCTGAAAAAGGATGGAAGATTGGAACTGTACTTGTCCTGCAAACATAGTTGAAGGTCAGAAGACCAAAGGATAATCATAAATAACTTAATACATAATAGTATAATATATAAAACATACAAAGAATAAAATACATAAAATAATAGTTTCATCCTTAAGAGCTGTTGATTGCTTAGATACCTAAAAGTAAGTGCCATGATAAGTAATGTGATGCTGTTAATTTACACACATGAAAGTGATAAGTTCTCTAAAAAAACAGGACTAAACAGAAAACATGAGAGAAATCAAAAGAAAAAAGACCTGCCACATTCTTACTCATTATAGATCACTGCAAGTGACAGCCCATGTTTCAACAACTGCCTTTTAAAACTTGCCAAGTGTTTAGGACAACATAGCTTTTCACGAAGAATGACTTACAGAACAATGATCTGGGGCTTCTACAAAGAAATGCATATATTTTAGATAATCAGCAGTTGTCCTTCTTCAGCATCACACATCCCATTGTATAATAGTACACTTAGAATTCATCTAGTTCAAAATATCATTACAGGACATGTCTACTTTTTTGAGCTAAAAGGAATCAGTTTTTATTTTATGTTGTGCACAAGAGTTAACAGTGCATCACTTAGTATTACTCTCTTTTTCCTGAAACAGTGGTTAACGTACTCAAGCCACTTGAGAGATTACTAACAAAACATAATACATGTTAAGTTTCTCTCTTTGACGTAGAACCAGTTGTGAATGTAACGAAAATGGTTTTGAAAAGTTAAACTGCCCACAGAGTAATCAATGCTATCAAAATGGAATTCTGTTTCATTACATTTTCATTTCCCAGTTGAAATAAGAGTAAGCAGTTGCATGTGCAATGTATTAGCGTATTATCCTCTTAGCCGTAATACAAATTGCTGTGTTCCAAAAACACTCTACAAACATACACATCTCAAAATGTCTGAAACTTTAACAGTACTACTGACAAAAATGATGAAACACCTCTCAGAATATTGTGCATGAACTAAGCAAATATTTTGAATTTTTTAGCTCAAACTTGTAGAGCAATCACACTATCCCTATGCTTATTTTCAGCAAACCATATCTGCTCGAATAATGCATACTTCAGTCCAGAGAAACATGCAAGAAAATCTATCTTCCAAACACTGTTTGGAAAGGTAACTTCTACCAAACACATGTCTATCTGAAAAGCTTTCTAGCTGTGCTACTTTGCATTATACCTACTTCACACTAGAGACACAGTCAGCTTCTTAATAGCTTTAATCAGGGTCAAGGGATGTCCACGGCAAACTCTCTTGTCATCTTGTGTCCAGGAAAATTATTTACTTGTAAAATCAGGTGTATAATACTGAATTAAATTATTAAATTTCTGTGAAATTCCATTCATTTATACTATGTAGATGAAAAATGAACATTTCATATTCATCCATACATCATATATAATGCTGGTTTATAACACATGCTTGTTGCACAGCAGTTGCATAATCAAAACTATCATTAAACCAGCTCGTTAAAAATGGTACAAAGCATAAAATTATTCATTTTAGCTATAGGGAAGATGTGTTAAATGAAAATGTTGAGCAGTACACACAATATGGGTACAGAAAATTATAGTACTCTCACCCAGATTAACACTAATAGAGATTAAATTTCAAGACAAGAACTATGTCTTTTTTGAATTTGTACAGTGCCTAGCTTGACTTACTTTAATAAGTAATACCATAATAATAATAACTGTGAAGGATGCATGCGTTTAACATTTTGCTTTTTAAAGTCAATGGTATCTTGTACTAATTTATTATTATTCAGGAAAACAAATTATAACCACTACTTGGAATTATAATAAATACTACCAAGAACTCACCAGTCTTCCAAGGTTTAGATATGATTATAAAGATACAATTTTAAAGATGGAAGAGTAAACACTCCATTTACCAAATATGATTTAATGGTGATCATGTAAAAATCTTGATTTGTATAATACCGTAATCACATGATAGAGGTGTAAACTGTTGGTGGATGTTATCAAGAGATGAGATCAAATTTTCTGTATGTAATAAGTGTGCACAGGTAGTTTGGGTGGGGCTTTTTATTGCTGTGGAAATTGCTGCATATAGTGTTTTTTTTCACTGTTTGGAGAACATGTACAGTCATTACAGCTCACTGGCCGGTTTGGATTTCCCCTACCAGCAGACTGAACCTCTTCTCAGCTAATAGTGTGGTTATGCATAGTTTGCTTTATAATGCACTGTATCACATTTTTTGCTGTGGGAAAGGATAATCAGGTTTGAGGTCTTTTTTTCTTATTTTCCACAAAATTCATCTCCCTTCCAATTTTCGTTAGAATTCTGTAATCATGGTAATAATGCTTGTATGATACTTGTGAACATAAGAAGTGATGTAGAAAGCCATTACTGTGGAGTCAAGATAGACAATCTAAAACTCATAATTTCCCTAAGTGCAACAGTTTCCACGCAAATGCTACTTTAGACTTAGCTTTTCGATTTTTAAGAATATCTAATACTGCTCATTACTCATTTGGCACACAAAATATGTCTGGGACTTTAACCCTATATATTAAGATCATACTTTTTACTTCTTGTCAGTAAAGCGCTCCACTCCCACTCCTGTGAACAGCAATGAAAGTAACACAAACATTAAAACCAGAGCGAAGCTAACATTTGCTTTGCTTGGTCTTTTGGTCTGTTTCCAGCCTTCTACAATGCATTTCCATTCATTCTCAACTTAATGAAACATAAGCTGAAACGGAGACGCATGAGGAATACTAACTATCAACAATACTAAACACACAAGAATTTTTTCCATTCTGGTGATAGAGATGTTTTGTGTGCTTGTATCAGGTGTAGATGAACACTAGCAATTGTGTCTCGTTTGTAAATCACCTTCAGTGTCCACCTGGCAGACAACAAATTCAGACAAAGAAATAGATAAGAAATCAACCACTTTAAATTAAATACACAGGGCCTAAAATTCAAAGGGAATTACCATGAATTTCTAACCTTTGTAAATGCAAAACGTATTGAAATTCAATGTACATCTTCTGATTCTTCAATGAATAATGGGTTATTTAAACATTTATTAAACACTGGGTATTTTGGGATGACAAAGAAAGTTATTCTTATGAGAATGTTCTGAGATTGGAGATAAAAGAGATAAAGCATTTTTAATAAAGATTCAACCCCCAGTCGGGTCTAAAATCAATATTTGTGTAATATACACCTAGATAAAATTTTGTTAATATTCATAGGAATGTTAGATATTATATTATTTTGGCCACCAGAGGTCTTAGAAATTTTTCAGTGAATGTAAATGCAATAATGCAAATGAAGGACTCAGGCTGCATAGAAGTATTGAGGAATTTGAATAAAGAGAGCTTTCAGCTGAAAGCAAGATATCTACACAAGCAAACATTCACAGCAATCAGAAGATATTCTGTGTTCTGTTTGCTGAGGAAGGGAAGGGACCATCTTCATTACATCAAAAAAAGGTGAAAGTAGCAGCTGGGTCTGTCTGTTGATGGTCCTGTTATGGAGATGTCATAAAGCTACTACTTTTAGGAGAGGCTGAACTTCGAGCTTTCCTGGTCTGAATGATTACCTACTCAGACAAGGGAAACGAGCAAGTACTAGGCCAGAAGCAGCAATGCACATATTTGTCACCTTTTTTAGCATCAAACTACAGTGAATAATACCAGCTGTCAACATAAATTATTAGCATAGGCAGAAGCCACACATTTATATAAAAGAAATACATACGAACAAAGAAACTTACGTAGAACCATCTGAATCACACAACATGTATGGTGGTACCATGGCTTTTCCTTCTCTATGATTTACAGACCCACTGGTATTCATAGATGATTACTGATATTATGGGTTTAGGACCTGGTCAAATGGAAGCTCCCAGGAAAATTCTGCCATCCTGGGCAGATTTTACTTCTAGGAACTTCATGAAAAGATGTATCTAAAATAATGCCTGTCACCTTTGCAATAGACAAAATACATGCTTCCCTCAGTCTGCCTTCCCGGTGCATCCGGATGGTGGAAACCCAGGTATGAAAATATATATTTGAAAGTTGTATAAAAGTTTCAGCAGACAGCAGTCTCCGTGTTACTTCTATCGAGGCCACAACTGCACAAGACAAACCTGTGCTTTTCTTTCTACTACCTCTATCATACGGTATTTGCTACTAGAGACTTTCAGAAATTACATGGCTAAACAGACCTTTGGTCTGTTCCCATACAACTGTCTATAGGTTTAATGAGCTATGAACAATACACATGGATGGATGAAAATAAAATGTGCTTCTTGATGTTTACTTGAGATTTAACACATTTATTTTGCTTCTGTAATTGTGTTTTGCATTGTCTGCTCCTGTCACTCAGCTGATGGGTTGTAACTTTAGCTGTAGTAACTTAATCACTTATATGGGTCCTCAGATAAGAAAGCTGAGCAAGCTAGAGGAAGATATGCCAGGCAGCCAATTGTGTGTGTAAGACTTCAGACTGCATGTTTTTCTCTTTTTATAATCTCATTAAGTTTAATTTATCGAAAACGTGAGCTAGGTAGTTGAACTGAGTCTTGTGGCAAGTACAATGAGTTTTCTACCTGCTGATTTTGCTCATAATACAATAAACATATTATAAACATATAGAAAGAATATATAATATAAATATATTTTAAATAACAATACATAGAAATGGCTACATTTAAAATTAAATTAGTAAATGAAATCTATTTAAATATAAAGTAAATAATAAAGACATTAAATAATAAATAAATATGTACTATTTTTTATTACCAGCCTCATTCATTATCTTTCCCATTGATGTTTGCCTCTATCGCCCATGAATATTTTGTTGTGACATCAGTAAACAGCCACATTATGTTAAGTCCTTCTTATAGCTGCCTTTATCAACATAGCTTTCACCAACAAGCTCAAATTGGGTATTAGGAAAAATTTCTTCACTGAAAGAGTGGTCAGGCATTGGCACAGGCTGCCCAGAGAGGTGGTGGAGTCACCATCCCTGGAGGTATTTAAAAGACATGTAGACACAGCACTTTGGGACATGGTTTAGGAGACATGGTGGTGTTGGGTTGATGATTGAGCTTGATGATCCTAGAGGTCTTTTCCAACCTTAATGATTCTATGATTCGAATGTCCAGCTCATGACTCTAATGTATTTTGGAGTACTCCAAAGGGTGAATGAGAATAGAAAGTTTATCAATTCTTCTTCCTCATGACGAACGCAACCTGAATCGTACTAAATCCCAAGAGAATTTTACAGGTTTCCAGCATTATCCTCAACCTTGGAATTTTTAGTTTTCTGTAACACAATTAGTTTTTACAACAGAAATAATTTACAAAGCTGATCATGTACTTTTCAGAAGCTGAAGCTTATTGAAGCAGTTTGTGCATCACATTTCCACAGTAAATCAGTGGGAAAGTTACCATTGTCTTTGTTAGTTGAGTTAGGCTATAAGGTTACTGGTATGTTGTTTGGCCACCTCAAGTTTTATGAAAATCCAAAGTTGCCTACTAAGTAACAGAAGGGTATTATTTATAGTGTATTCCACTGAAAAGAAATGAGAATTAAAAAAAAGACAGAACAATACATAGTATGAGATATTTGACTACATGCTGTGCTTAATGAACTTCACATTCAAATCAAATAGCAAAAGCACACACAAGACTAAGGGGAGTATGAAATTTCTTCATTACATTGTTGAAACTCAAAGACAAAACAGGAATGTTGCATTTCTCCTTGGGAAATATAATATCTTGCAGATCATAAGGTCATTCATTCCTCTCTAAAACTGTTTCTAGTTATCATTATGTATTTCCTTTAGGTCAGACTTTTAGTCTGACTTTTCTATTGAATATTCTAAAAATTTCCCAGAAATTCTACTGAAAATCACTTCTCTTTAAATCGCTACAACATTGCTTTTTTCTTTTCTTATAAACAGCTCTGATGTTTGACCTCTTTGCATCCTTCGACGCAAGAGACCTTATCTCTCATCCACATACTCTCTAAAATAATTGCTAATAGTGCAAGTACCTTTCTGCTGCCTGCTTTATCACTCTGAGGTGAACTGGACTGGAACGGAAATTGGATAAAGTGAAATACATTAATGTCACCTAACAGCTCCTTACCTTTTCTCTTCATGATTTTACCCTGTGACCTTTTTTACTAACTGTTACATATCTTGCTTTGTGAAGATTTAAAAAGAAAAGCATTTCAGTTTTGCCTTTCTTACTGCTAATATTTTCTGTGGGCATTAAAGACAGTAATTCTGAAATTTGTTTCTACTCTGAAGGTATTTTGAAGATTTTTTGGTGGTTTATTACTATTAATTAAAAGTTAATTTAAATATTTTTTACTTGTATTCTCTATATACACTTATTCAGAAGTTAGATTTCAATATTCCTCCATCCGCCTCCAATTTATTAAAAAAATACAAGTTGTTTTTCCAGACGCTTTTGGCAGTTTTCCATGGACTTCAAATATAACCTGTTGTGAATAGAAAATATTGTATAAAGGTTTCTGAATGCAAATGAAACTTTTTGAGATAAATAATTCAATTCATCACATTTTGAGAGAAGACAACTGAAACAAAAGATACGAGCTACCAGAGTACTCAGAAGTTTTCTTGGAAAAAAAAAGTTACAAAAATGTTTTACATTTTTATAAAATGAATTCAACACTGTTAGCTACAAAATAGGGAGGACTAGAAAGTATATTTTTTCCAAAGTGACTGGTTCTCAGATTATCAGCTCTAGCTAGAGAAGAGAGTACAAATATGCTGAAGTTCTCCATGCAAAAGGTGTTAGCATTTCATAAAATCACGCTTTATCTGAGAAAGATTTAATGAAAGAGTGGACAAAATATTAAAAGATATATAGGATTCATCTAGAAAAAGGCTACTAATGGGTACTACTTGTTAGCAAAACAGGAGTGAAAAATTACATCCTGATGACCAGAAAATGATAATTTTAAACCCTTCTGCTACTTGGTAGATCAATGAACTGCATTTGCAGATTTCCAAACAACTAGCATCCACTATGATGACAGCACAAGAAGATGATGGCTTAGCCAAGCTCTTAGGATTTTTGTATTATCCATTTAGGAAATTACTTCTCTTCTTGCCCTTGACAGTGGGACAAGGGCCAGGAAAGCTGCAGAAGCCGGATAAAAGCAGATTTGGGCTCTTAGCTTCTGGAAGTGTCTCTTCTGATTAAGGTTCTCAGTGGAGTTCATTGTTGACTTGTAACACAGAAGATGCAATTCAATTCACAGATGAAGACATTGACCTTGGATTCTTACCCTGCTGACAAATTCTGCATCTTTATTTGTCATTTGAATCACTCCCAGATTGTCTACCTTTCAAATGCACCACTTAGCAAGGCTATATTGATGCTCTTGGGAGTAGGATCTCATGGTAATGGAACAAGTTCAGAACCATGGAGAATTCTGAAGTGTGCTCAAGGGAATGTATGATTTTTGTATCTGAAAAGAAATCTAACCTAGATGCAGATGGATGTATGAATTCAGAGGCAAGACCTGCAGCATAGGTGGAATTTGTCTGGACTTGCTGAAAGCTTTTGTTTTGGCAATATGGCAAGCCAAGTAGAATCACTCCACCACAGAGAAAAATAGATGTAGTAAATTAATATCTGGCTTCATATAAAAGTTTCACAGAGAAAAGAAGATAAAAATAAACAAACAAAAAACCCCCAAACGAACAAAAAACCCACCCACACACAAAAAAAAAACCAACACCAAACCCCAAAACAAACTGCTGAAGATGCAGAAAAGAACAAACTAGGGACAGAAGATTCACAAATTTCCCTTTTCTTCTTAAAAGACAGGTGAGTGTCAGAACCATCCCATCATCCTCTTCCATAACAGAAAAATGCTTTCTCCATTCCAGAAGCAAAATGAGTAGGAAGCTTCTAGTGTCTGACAACTTTAAGGTTGTAAAGAGTCCAGGTGCTTTGGTAATACATGTGAGAGAAAAGCAACAAAACAACTTCTCCAAACAAAACATCCATCCAAAACACCACAAAAGGAAACCCATGAAGTTTTGGGACTCTAATGGTGGAATAACTTACTTTAAAGGCAATGTAGTCCTTAATTAAGATTTGGGAAAATGCTCACACTATTATTTTGATCTATAACTGATGTTAGTGATTCAGTGAGTGATAGCTATTCCCAGTGACTAATTAATTTCAGATTTATGTAGTGCTTTTCTTCACAGGAAGAAATCTAGTTGAAATTTTAAAATATTCAGCTAATCATTGATTCAGTGCCATCTGTTCATAATTCAGCTGCAACTGCAATATTTATCACTCTAAGAATAACCTAAGGAAAAAGAAGGTATTTTCAGTGATATATTTATGTATTATAGCAATTTTTAAAGTCCATATTAAATATACTTTTAAATGTCCCATACAGGCTTGAGATAAAATACATCAAATAGCTCTGCCCATCTACAAATGGCACAATGAAACATCTCTAGTATTGGCATAATGTGGAATTTGAAACTCCATACTGTTTTGAATGGAGGCAAAATAAAAGGCAAATAAAGATAATTATCTTCATACATGAACACAAAAAACCTGCTATGCTGTAGTTGTGGATATTAACTGGTATTTTCCAATGTGTTATTGTAGATTCAGTGTTATACACTGAAGTTAGTTTTGGAACTGCACATTTTTATAGGACTGACAAATCAGTGTAATAAACAGAAAGTATACTTCGGCATTAGTGGTTTTAAAAAGAGAATAATTGTAACATAAGAGTGAGATGCAATTTCCGATAGTCTAAAGACATGTGAGAGGAAATTCTAGAAAGCAGAAGGTTTATTATTTATTTTTTCATACTAGTCATCTAATAGATATGAACTAGAACTTGTGATCTAAGAGGTTCATGATCTTGTATGGAGAAATAATTTTCACGAACAAACAGACACAGTTTTCCAAGCCTGACTATCCACTTGCAAAAATCTCTGTCACATATAGAAACAGGCTAATTTCACATAGTTGGCTCAGAGTATGCTAACTGATAGGACTCAGACTTTTTAAAGATAACTTAGCTGAATAAAGACTCCAAGTCTACAATCAAATTACTCCCCACCCATATTTTTGATAAAACACTTTCCTGTGACTTCCACATCTTTAATAGTAGCAGCATGCTGTTGCATTCCTTCTTCCAAATGTTCTCTGCAGCTCTAAAGGAGGGCATCAGAAAGATCTCACTGCTCTTGTCGTTCTCTTTATTTTAAAATTATGTTTTTTGTATTTAATTAAGTTAAAAAATCAGTTTCTCATTTATTTGACCTTATTTTGTCCTTCACCTAAGTCATTCATATTAGAATAATATATTCTTACCAATTTTAATGAGCTGTCTGAATATCAGGAAAGAAAAAAAGGGTAAAAATAAAATCTTAATGTCCTGTCAGGGACTTGCTAAAGGTCCAGATGCTGTAGGTAATTTAATAATGCTTAGCACCCAGCAGCAGCCTTGTGAATGTCACAATGTATGCACAGCACCTGCTTTTGCAGTTAAATGAAGTATTAGCAGTTGATAAAGCTGAAGACAAAGAATTAGAACTATCTTTTTAAGATGTATACTTTATCCCTCAGAATCTACTCAAATACCTCCAAAAAAATGTCTATTTCTTCGACTTTTGGGATCTCTCCTATGAAAGAAAATCCTCCTTCCCTGCTCTGAACATTTGGGTAGTAGTTATGCTGTCTGTATTGGCCAAGAGCATGTGGGTGACAACAACAGGACAGATGGCAATGGATTAATGTTTAAATGCTAACACTTCTGTACCACCATGCAAACCACTAATGACCTCTTCCCACTCACACTCTACTTTTACAATTAAATCCATCCACTGCTCATGGTTCCATGTCTTCTGGTATGGTACAGGGGGAAACAATAATAAATTTTAATATCGAGGATAAAATATTTGAGAACTGAAACAGAATATCCTTTTTCCTAGTTTTCAGTGTCAATTTTCTAGAAACAGTGGAAACATCCATACTTGTGTTTAAAATACAATGAAGTAAAATAAAAAGCCTATAAAACATAAAAAGTATGCAGAAGACTGCTGTACCACTGGCAAAATAGCCATTGATAATTGAATCTACTTCAGCATATGTCCAGTGTCATTATGGGTGCTCTGGAGTCAAAGTTAGCATTGAGATGAAACACTAAGGCACCGAGCTGAGGCTCATGCCTAGTGTATTGGATACCCCTCTGCACAGAGTCACTGCTGCACATTTGCTCCCCTCTCCCAATCACTGCCTGGAAAACACAGATTTTGTGTTCCCTTTCATCTTTTTCCCATCATCTCTAAAGTGACAGTGGGTATAGAACATTAACTATTGCCCTTTCATGAGAAAAGAGGCCTGCGGCTGCTGCTTTTCTGAAGGTTATCCTGCCGGAAGCCAGCATGCGGCCAGTCCTCTGGGTGCCCACCTATTCCTGCCAGCTCCAGCTGTCAGCAGCTGGGACCTGAGGCTTCACTTGAAGCCTGGCTTCCAGCAGGCTGCCCGAGGAAGACCTACTACTTGTCCCTCATCCTCACCTCCATGGATTTACTCTATACCCCTCTGAAAGAATCATAGAATATCTCAGGTAGGAAGGAACCCATAAGGACCATTGAGTCCAAATCCCTGCTGCTCACAGGATCACCTAAACTAAGTCATATGACTGAGAGCATCATCCAGATGCTCCTTGAACTCACACAGGCTGGTGATGTGAACACTCCCCTGGAGAGCCACAGGTTCTAGTGACTGACCACTCTCTCAGCAAATAATCTTTTCCTAAAGTTCAGTCTTTACTTCCTCTGATGCAGCTTCATAACTTTTCCACGTGTAAAAGAAAAAATGTCCAATTTCATAACAGCAGGTTAACAAAATTTAAGATTTATAGCTGATATATACAAGAAAATTGTAGCAGTTGCCAAATAAAAAAAGAAAGCATTCTGCCCTGTAGCTGCATACACTTTGGAGGATTTCCGAAGTCCAAACTTAAGAATGCATATTCTGATTTTGAAAAAGCATCCTTTCCTCTATGTGCTTGTCCTTTCCAAACCAGCTCTAGATTATGGAAAGAAAAAAAACGCCTCAAAAAACAGGAACTGGACCTCAAAATTCCTTTCAAACATAGATGAATAAACTTAGAAAAAGAGAGAAAATAACCTGCATGTATTTTGTCTATGCTACAAATGTTATAGAGAGAAGTATCAGACTAGTTATAAAAGTAAAAAGTATGTTTTTCTTTTTGTCTGTCAGTTACAGGCAGCAAAAGGTGCTCTCTACGTTAGATCATTACAACTTCAGATATGAACTAACATGAGCTGTATCTTGTATCCAAGGTAGAAACAGACGTCTTGAGTTCAGACTGAGGGAAACAAAAAGAAAAGAAAAGTTGGATCAAGATTCAAATGTTGAAAACTTTTAAAGTCTGAAGAAGGCAGAAAGAAAAAAAAAAATATACTGAATGCAGAAATAAGAGGAAGAGGTCTCAAGACCCCAGCTCTGGATGTACCAATGTAGTGTTTAAATAATTTAACAAAAAGTTATTATTTTTAAGATTTAAAGAAGATTATGTATACAATGCTAGTGAGCATGACAAAACTTAAAGCAAGGAATCTTATATCCACAGCACAGACCTTCTTTGCTATGCTGTTTAGAACCAACGATGCACAAGCACTCTTGCCCCTGAAATAACCATGCAGAAATTGCACAGAATTTAATTATTGTCCTACTGCTGCTTGCATTTGTGTTTATTCATGGGGGAATTTTTAATTCTTGACATATCAACTGACATGATATGCTCTTGTATTTCAGGAAGGAGGTTTCAGGTTAAATAATGGCCATACCTACCAGAAGGATTTACCACTTGGTTCTAACAAGTGACAGAGAAATAGCTTACTACTCTTTATTTTTATAGCACAGTTTTCATGTGGCAATTCATAAGGGAGATGGAAGATATATTTTACACCATAGGGTATGTCAAATATTAAACAGCAATGCAGTGTTCTGTCTGCACATAACATACAATAAGAGTATCATAACGATATGAAAGATATTGCTTAAAAATTGAAAATATATCTAAATGATTAAAAGCAATCTGAAGAACTGTGTAAAGTATTTCTCTCTTTCAGAGAGATTTTGTTACCCAAGCATGAAGCGGATTGCAAATGGTTGATCATACTAAGTATATTTAATAGTTTTATGAGTTAATTATATAATGGATGTAGAAAAAGTATTATTTTTCAATCCAATTAATGAAAGGGCTAGTCACAAGAGCCTAACTTCTCCACTGCTGAATGTCAAATGTACATATGCAGATTAGCACAGAGAATGATACAACTAATTTTCAAGTTAAACAGAAGTAAAAACTAGAAAAGAGTTGTCTGCAACTGTTTTTTACTAGTCCATTAACTATTACTGCCTCTTGATGCTGAATCAAAACAAACAAGTCAAGAGGCTTCTATTATTGGAAGGTGACTTAAACAGAGAATTGCAGGAAAAAATATGGATGAATTTCAAATAAACAACATGTTAATTTTTAAAAAGATACTTTGGCAGACCTATCAAAGTGCTGGCAAAGAGGTTGAAGTTTTGACCAGTTTTCAGAGCTTCACATTGTCCTAATACTGCACTTCAAGATAATTAATTAATGGGAATAGATTCTCATGATAGCTTAGCCAAAGTCATTAAGAGTATATCTGAATATACTTTATGTGAGCTTCTATTACAAAACCTGTTATAGCGCAGATGGTTGTAAAAAGACTTTTCCAGGGACTGGACAGACAGAAACAGAGGCAACGTCACATTGCACTGTAAATTATGAGAAGGGATGAGACTGAGATTCCAGCTGGACATCTCAACTGTTATGAGCAACATGGCTCGCTTTCTGACTGCCTCCTGGCTTATCTCATGCACCTTGCCAGGAGGAGGCGTAAAGCCATATGGCCTCTCAGGCACCGCTCTGTCATACCTTCTGCAGTGATTCCTGAAACTGAAAGAAGTCCTTTAACTCTTCAGTTAAGTATAAGGTAGATAACCTGTATTTAGAAAGGGCAAGTTATCTCATATTTATGGCCGTTTAAAAGATCTGACAATACATTTGTACCACAGACTGGCAGATGAGCTGTGTTTTCACCTCCTGATAAATTCTTTATATTCCTATACTTGGAAAGATAATTTAGCTGGCTATAAAACTTTGGGAACATCACAAAACCAATGGGAGCATCACAAACAAAGTTTAGGTAATAAGCTACCTTGACCACCTCAGAAGCTAAGAGGTAGAAGGATGTGTTACCTGGTAAGGTATCAGTAGATAATAGGCACAGACTATTAGCATACGTGATATAGTTAAGAAGGATGAAGGGGACTATTTCCACTCACACAAGTTTACATACCTGGAGTTCCTAACAACCAATTATTTCTGCACAATACCCATGTACCCTTGGTGGAACAGAGCATGTAAGCAAGCACATTTTTAAGAAAAATAATCTTGAATACATAACAAAATTTTGTGGTAAATAGATGGAAAGTGTCATCAAGTTTGACAAGTTATTTGAATAACTGTGTCTTTTAGAACTGTTATCAGCATTTACCAGTGCTGTAATTGAAACTTATACATCCGCCTGTTATTTTCAAAAAGTAATTGCAAAAGTGTGGTATTACTTTAATTGGTATCAATGAGTAGAGCTACAAGTTCAGGAGCTCTCTAAAGCTCTGAATTGTACAGCTCTGGACCTCTGTGAGAGTTATGATTCTGTCTTAAAGACCCCAAAGATTAGCAAAAACGAAGTGCACATTTATCTGTACATCATATTCTAAAAAGGTTTCTGATATCCCCAGGGATCTTTATGAAAGCAAAAGGGTTAAGCAATAGCAGAAATACCTGTCAGAAGAAATTACTGCAGCATGGAAAAAAAAAAAACCCACCACAGAACTAACCACCTCATGAAAAAAGTTAGAAGGCTGGCAACGTAATAATCAAATCTGAAGATGATGTTACGGTAAGAAGATGTGTGGGCTTCAAATGTCTCCTTTCAGCCATATTTAATTTTGATCCCTCTTGCACTTGTCGGCCTAATGTCCTCCACAAAATCAGGCAGAGATATATATGATCTGTGCAAACAGCATGGAGAAAACAGATTTCTGGCTTGAGGTGAGCAACTGTTGTTCATTTCTAAAAATTGGCAGAAAAATTGTAGAACTTTTTACATACAGCTTAAAACTATGCAAACATTGACTAAACAGAGAGAAAAGGTTGTGTCAAGGTAATTCAGTAGAATGCATAATACAAAGGGTATTCCTAAGTAAGGGTTGGGAGAGATGTGATTACTTTTACTTATCTAACTTAGATACAAAAATCAATGAACAATCACCTTTATATCTTTATTCTGTAGGCATCCTTTAAGTCTGTGCTACATCTGCCCTGTTGTCCTAAATGGCATGTCTAAAAACTGAAGGCTGTAGAGTACTTTTGGAGATCCAGATACAAACTTTGCATTTCCCTGATGATATGTCACAAATAGACCAAAGCACAAAACGTTTCTAGCTCAGTTGGTATAGATCCCAACAGAAAGCATTGCTACACCTGTGACTTTCTCCGTTTCCAGTTGTCTGTGTCAGTATAAATACATTGTACTCTAATAATGGATGAACCTTGATATTGTAAGGCCTGGAGCCATGACTTGGTTTTATGCTGTTTAAACATGTAACCACTGAATCATCATGTGTTCTTAGATTTTTTTTTTAATATACTTTTCCTTCACTCATTCTAGATTAGGATGTGTACCAAGATTCCTTAAGGATGCACTTCACAGAAATATTTTGTCTTCCACAGTCACTCACAGAACTGAGAACCTGTTATCAAGAGTTTCACCAAAGTTTTTCCTGGTCCCTGGCTGCCCACATAGTCTTTCCTCCCAGCCTCACCCCCACTTCTTTACGCTAATCTATCTTCCATCAACAGTTTAAATCAGATGCTCTTAAGGCTGTCTTAGTATTACATGGCACAATTCCAAATACTAGAGAAAAAAATTTTAGTTGTCCTGAAATTTGCCATGACCAATGACAGCAATTTGAACTTCAAAGACAAGAGACGAGCTTATTTATTGCCTTGTAATGTCATTTATGTCCTGTGAAATACAGATAAAATGCCAATGATAGCCCATATAGGAAATGTATTATCAACCACCTAAACACACAGGCATCCTTCTTTCTTTTCAAAATGCTCCGGCCATGCACATAAATGTGTAGTCTTTTATTATTATTCTTCAACTGTTTAAAGAAGTTAACAGATAACATTCCAAAGTTGTTAACTAGACAACTTTTTCCCCAAGGCATAATAATTTACTTTTTCTGTAGTTTAAATATATTTCTCCTTAATGCTTTCTCCACTGTTCATTTTCACCCCTTTCATTGGGCAGACACACATACAGCTGCTTCACCATGCAGCACCAGTGAGGGCACAAAGTATTTCTGGAGAAGACAGGGACTTTCCAGAGTGTATTTACATCTAACAGGAAAAAAAAAAATTTCTGATGTCAGCAAACCTGGTATACGTTTTCGGTGCTGGATTCACTTAGGAGGAAAGGTGTCAGCAATCAGAGTATGTATCTATGTCATCCAATGTGAATGTTTGCCATGGAGAACTCACCTTTTAGCAATTACTAGCTGAAGGGGAAGGTTTTAATAATACAGCTACTGGATGAAACAGAACTGTGTTCCATAAACACCCTGGGCAAGTACAATATGGCTATAACAGGTGTTAGCTTAATTTTCCTCATCTGTATCTGCTAGCAAGTCTGGTTACCTTTGCACACTCATCTGATGTGGTCATTCAGGGAAACCAGTGCAGATGGTGTGTCATTCTCTATGTACTTGCCAAAAATTTTTTACAACTTGAAGCCACTCTCTCCATCCAGCAAATATGAAAGCTCAGTGTCAATTACAGCTAGATTTTAACTTAAAACTGTTTGTGAGCCTAACCTTGGCACATGAGGAAAAAAGACTGGATAAAACAGCTTAAGCCAGAAATAAAGTGGAAAAAAAAATTGAGAGACTTGGAGTCTAAGGTGTAGGTGTGTCTCCTCGACTTTATATATACATCGTATCTTACACATAGATGTTTGTATGTTTTTCATCCCATTCCCAACTAATACATATTGTTTTCTAACAGATCTAGAACATTACTTTGTACTGAATTTTTTTTGCCAATAGTCTTAAAAAGCAATTAATATCTTCAGTACTATTCTAGTACTGAAAATTTTAAACTATTACTTCATATTTACTAACACAATAGTATGATTTGTGCTAAAAATCCAGTATAATGCGCTAAATCTAAAAAAAGCAGGGCAAAACACATGAAAAGTTGAACCGATAAGTAGAGGATTTTTTATTTCCATTTCATTTGGAATGTTGATTTGCTATATTTTATACTTTGCAAAGTATCAGACACCATTTTAATGGATGACTGGCAGTATGATGAATTTCCATTTAAATTTTGTAGCAACTAGGAAAGCATTTTGATTTTTGTATTGTTCTGGATTTTACATTCTGTTACTCCAACAGTTTTCAATATATGTTGTTACAAATATATTACAAAAGTAATGGGGACAAACTAATTCCCATTGAAGTAACAGAAAACTGACAGGACTTGCAAGAAATGATAGTTATTTTCCCACTAAAACTGTTATTGAAATAACTTTTGCTGAGGTTGTTTTCTTAGTTTGTTTTGTTACACCTGCCTCAAAAATAATAATTTTTCATAAAGTTATGTTTTAATTATTTTAAGGCATTTCTACTTTCTCTGCCTTCAGCTAATTCTGAATCATGCTCTTATGATCCATTGTACGCATTGGTTTTTTGTTTGAGTATGGTGGTGAGATTTTTCTCTGACTATTCAGCAATATTTTATGTTTGATGTTAATTAATGAAACCTATTCATAAAGCTAAACTGATATACATAACAGTCAATAAAGAACACTCACCTACTGTCAGTTGTCCAGTTAACTGTCCCATGTGATTTCTTGCATTCACTGTTACATTTCTGTCAGATTGTAAGACCAGTGGGCTATCCTGGGAAACATGTATAAGAAAATAAATGAGAGAACAAAAAATTGAGGTAGAATTAAGCTAGAACTAAATATCAACATGCATGCTGAGAGGGGAGGTGTGTCAAATATAACAGACTTTTTAATAATTTCATAAAGTATTTCACAAGTCAAATATTTACAGAAAAGAATAATAAGAATACTATTTTAGGCTTAAAACCTTTGCGCATAGAATCCCTGCTTTAGAAATCGGAGTCGAACTTAATTTGTAACCAACACTATACTACATTATTCTATTAATCTGTACAACCTATAGTAGTATTTGGATTGCACTTACTAAAACCTTACAAACACAGACATGCATTTCGTTGAAGGTAAAAGGTATCATTATGTTCAAAAGGCAAAGAAAGAGAGCACTGGAAGGTGAGGTCATGTAACAGACAACCCTGGGCACCACCAATAGTACCTGACAGGTGCTATTAGTGATCAAGCTGATGTAGCACAAAGACAAACACTGTACGATGTTAAGTACTGTCTTAAGGTTTTTGGAGTCCGTTTGCAGCATGACTATATTGCTATCAGCATCCCACTAGGTTTAAGCTTTTGAAGAATGTTTGCATATATATGCATAGGTATATCCTGTGTCCAAAGCCAGTTCAGGGAATCTCAGAAAAGACGACAGAATTGAATTTTGATTCTTGAAGAACTAGAAGCCAGATCCACTCTGCCAGGGGAAGGGCAGATGCACAGGGGAGGGGAAGGGCTTCAACAGAGAGCAAAGAGAAACAAACCCAGCCTAAAAAACCCAGAGCTTACTGATCATGGTCTCATTGGAGTGGGGTGAGTGTGTGAGAGGGGAGGGGAAATTAGCATGGCTGCTGCTGCTGCTGCAGAGAGGCACTTTCCTCCCTAGAATCACCTGCTACCACACTGTTCCCCTGAAGCTTGCAGTGAGACCATGGGTATATTAATCATAGAATCATAGATTCGTTAAGGTTGGAAAAGACCCTTAAGATCATTGAGTCCAACCGCTAACCTATCACTGCCAAGTCCACCACTAAACCATATCCTGAAGCACCACGTCTACCCTTCTTTTAAATACCTCCAAGCATGGAGACTCCACCACCTCCCTGGGAAGCCTGTTCCAATTTGTTGAAGAAGTTTTTTCTAATGTCCAACCTAAACTTCCCCTGGTGCAGCTTGAGGCCATTTCCTCTCATCCTATCACTTGTTACTAGGAAGAAGAGGCTGACTCCTGCCTTGCTACAACCTCCTTTCAGGTAGTTGTAGAGAGTGATAAGGTCTCCCCTCAGCCTCCTCTTCTCCAGGCTAAACAACCCCAGTTCCCTCAGCCGCTCCTCCTAAGGCTTGTTCTCCAGACCCTTCACCAACTTCATTGCCCTTCTTTGGACGCGCTCCAGCAACTCAATGTCCTTGTAGTGAGGGGCCCAAAACTGAACACAATACTCGAGGTGTGGCCTCACCAGTGCTGAGTACAGGGGCACCATCACTTCCCTGCTCCTGCTGGCCACACTATTCCTGATACAAGCCAGGATGCCATTGGCCTTCTTGGCCACATGGGCACACTGCTGGCTCATGTTCAGCCAGCTGTCAGCCAACACCCTCAGGTCCTTTTCCTCCAGGCAGATCTCCAGCCACTCCTCCCCAAGCCGGTAGCGTTGTGTGGGGTTGTTGTGACCCAAGTGCAGGACTCGGCACTTGGCCTTGTTGAATCTTATACCGTTGGCTCTGGCCCAACGATCCAGCCTGTCCAGGTCCCTCTGTAGGACCTTCCTGCCCTCCAGCAGATTGACACTTCCACCCAGCTTGGTGTCACCTGCAAACTTACTGAGGGGGCACTCGATCCCCTCATCCAGATCATCAGTGAAGATATTGAACAGGACCAGCCCCAGCACTGAGCCCTGGGGGACACCACTCGTGACTGGCTGCCAACTGGATTTGACTCCATTCACCACCACTCTCTGGGCTCGGCCTTCCAGCCAGTTTTTAACCCAGCGCAGAGTGCACTTGTCCAAGCCGTGAGCAGCCAGCTTCTCCAGGAGAATGCTGTGGGAGACAGTGTCGAAGGCCTTACTAAAGTCCAAGTAGACAACGTCCACAGCCTTCCCCTCATCCACTAAGTGTGTCACCTTATCACAGAAGGAGATAAGGTTAGTGAGGCAGGACCTCCCTTTCATAAACCCATGCTGGCTGAGCCCAATCCCCTGGCTGTCCCGCACTTGCCGCATAATGGCATTCAAGATGATCTGCTCCATGACCTTTCCTGGCACCGAGGTCAGGCTGACAGGCCTGTAGCTCCCCAGATCCTCCTTCCGACCCTTCTTGTAGAGGGGTATCACATTTGCTAGCTTCGAGTCATCCGGGACCTCCCTGGTTGACCAGGACTGCTAATAAATGATAGAGAGTGGCTTGGTGAGCTCCTCTGCAAGCTCCCTCAGTATCCTTAGGTGGATGCCATCTGGCCCCATGGACTTGTGAACATCCAGGTGAAGGAGCAGGTTGATGACTGCCACCTCTTCAACAACTGGGACTTCATTCTGCATACTAGCTCCATCTCCCAGCACAGGAGATGGAATGCTGCTGGCAGTTTGCTAGCATTTACCTATACTTAAGTAAGTTTATCCAGCACCAGTAAGACACCTCACAGAAACACAGGTGGGAAAGTGCCTTAGGTAGGGATGACTAAGGGCTAAGAAAATATTTCTAAGAAATATTATATACTCATTTCATTCTTAGATTCTTCCCTAGGTATCCATTATTTGTCATTCCTGGATTGAGTACATTAGGTTAGATGGACTTCTTGTGTTTGTGTGTACGTGTGTCACTTATATATTGGTTCTTCCTATTCTTGAAAGTTTTAACAAGAGAATGAAAGGAGTTAAGGAGCCGTAATAAAGATTTATTTTTACCTGAATGATGAATTACATTTGCACTTAAATTTTCTATACCTTACAAGCCTTTTCTTTGAATCCAGGGCTTTCCTCTGCAAGAAACACTCTTCCCAGTTGTTTTCACTGTGATTATTAACTTTAAATGATACTCAGTTCCCTGGGAAGTCTGAAAATATTCTGAGCTAATTTCTAAAAGTTCAGGTGTATTTCATCTCTCACTGGACCATGCTATGACCTCTCTAACATCCTGCCAATTAGCTCTGCATCACAGAATCTGGCAGATTAAAGTCATTGTTTGGCTTGTCCTTCTTTCCAGATGAAAAGCTATAATTACCAGTGAGATGCTGTGTTCAGCATGACCAGTTTGAGCTAAATATGTGATGCAAGCAAGGGAGCTTCTGGCAACAAAACCAGCTGCTAAGGACCTTTTTCTCAACACTTGATGTGATTTCCACTTTCCTTATGGTCTTTTGAAGATCATTAGTCCAGGCAACTGCTGCTCTGGGAAAGGGGGTTGTCCTGATAGACAGCTGCATGGCCTAAGTATATTTTTAGGGATCCTTTTCCCCTTTTGCTTAGTCAGTATTTGGGGAAGAGTCTTGTCAGTTAAAATAATCTCACCCTTAGCAAGGGAGGGTACTGCCATGCCTGTTTTTGTCTGGTCAGCTGAGGGTTTGGTAACTTACACTTCCAAACACTGTTCGTAGTCTGATCTGAAGGTTTCTTTCCTTTCACCTTAGGAAAACAACAAGATTCTCAGGCTAAAATCTGCCTCTCAGGTTTCTTGTGCTCAGACACTAATTGTAAATGAAGACCTTGAGTATCAAATTCTCAAGTACAGGATAGTGAAAGATTAGGTGAGCCAAACCTCCTTTCTTCTCCTTTTCTTGTCTTATTTAAAAGATAAAAAGAGGGATGAAAAAGTTAAGAACTTAAATCTATATTCCTTGGTTCCTGGATGTCAAATATAGAGCTGCAAGCTTAAATTGTGGACCAAAGAAAACCCAGTAGCAAAACTATCAGCTTAAGCAGTCCAGTATTTTGTTTACACTGTTTACCTGCACCTCTGTTTTCCACAGGAAGTGCCTAAAGGCAGAGGTTCAAGGTATTTAAAGGTAGTTTACTCGGAGGGGTTAGCAACTCGGAGAAGACTTAGCTGAAATCAGTGGAATTATAGATCTGTAAGATGACTATAAAGTGAAATGAGTGTCAGTCGTATGAATATGAATTAACACATATCTAGAGCATAAAAATATTGGATAATTTTATCTCTGGGTCACTGGATCTGCTACTCTTTTTATGTGAACTTCAGCTTGCAATTTAATAGACTTGATAATCCACAAAATACTTTATACTCAGATGTCAGAAGGCAGTTAGAAATATGTCATCACACTGTTTTCCTGGAAATTGGAAATTTAAAAAAAAATGTTTTGATGAATATATAAACACAAACAATAGAAAAAAAATGGGATGATTAAGCTCTCCAAATAGTGTGGAAGTATTTGGAAGTAAAGAAGATTTGTTCTGAAGTCAGACAAGCCTAGGAACATGCATAGTTACTTTTTTGATATAATTTTCTAGGCTGATGTCACCCAATAGCTGGTAAAGTATAAAAAATAGATTGCTGTATTAGTAAATAATTTCTGTCTAGTTACTTAATGAAAAAAAGCTTTAGGTTATACCTGACAAAAAACCACACACTTCTTGTAATTCTAACTTGAACTGCAAGAATATGTGATGGATTAAGCACAGCAGTTAGTGTGCTATATAAATTTGCTCTGAGATTACCTGCATTTGTTAAGCATTTACAGGAATAGTTTCACATAGACTGCAAAGCCAATAAAAAAAATCTCTAAGTGGAACGAGTCATACTGTTCACATGAGGATTTTGTAAGTATTTTTCATGCTTACCAATGGCAGCTAGTTCCTTAGTGGAAAGTTGCTTTATTTCAGATGTACTGACCATTTACAGGACAACAAAAAGCTTATTTTGCAAACACGTGAAAAACCAAAAAGAACAACGAATTTCAGATAGTGAAATTATGTCAGTTTTATTTTTTATGGAAATTATTTCTGAACTCATTTACCTTAATAGGGAACACTTTTCAGCTGTGCAAAAATACTGAATATCATGCATTGAAAAAAGTTACTTGTTTTTAAGAAAAACTTTTTAAGTTAAAATATCTGAGGCAAAAGATTTTATCTGGGGGACGTGTCTATTAGTGGTGTTCCCAAACTTTAATGAATCACATGTATCAGAGTAAGAACTTCTCACCTCAAATATAATTTCTTCTTATTTAAATTCTGTACTGAAATATAATCCTTTATATCTGATGCATGACATATTGACACAGAAATTTCTTTGATGTTACTAATTTATTAATAATTTCTAAAAAAACCCAGGTATCATTTTATATGAAGTGTGGTAGGCCATATATACACCTTCTCATTAACAGAACGCTTCTGCACTGCTATGTAAATGTGGTCTTCAGAAAAGAGCTAGTGAATTATTTGTGATGACTTTCAAAAATTATACTGTAGATAACAAAAAGCAACGTAGTAAGAACATTCTTACAGTTAGACAGAGCTATTAAAAATAACAATATATTTATAAATAGAATATTGTAGAGGGATGCTCTCATGGCCATGAGGGTACCATCAGCCCTTACAGGCCCTGCCCAACCTCCCCGGGCCTTCCCCACCCCTGGTGGGGGCCCATTTCAGTCCAGCCCCATTTGAACCCCTCCTGGCAGGGTTGTCCTGCATGGCTCCCCATACCCCTTAGGGAGCAGTCAGCCCTCACTGCTCCCTGACAGATATGAGGACCTCAAGAACTAGCTGATGCTCATGGCACTGTATGAGATGACTCCCATTATAAGCCCCGAAATGTTACAACTTCAAGATTTTCAGTAGCGTATTAAAGGCATAGCAGATAAACATGATGGTACTATAGTACTTCTTACCTGAAACAGATTTGCAGCTGGGATTTATAAAGGGAAAAATAAACAAATGAATTTAGGGGATATTTTCAAAAAGCTTTCTTGAATTTGAATCCAGTTATAAATACAATGGAATTTTTTTTTTTGAAAAAAGGTTGGGTTTTTTATAGAGTAATTAATGATCGCAGTGCCACTGTGCAGTGACTTTTATTTTTAGAATTAGATGAGCAGATTACTGTAAGTATATGAAAATGATAGATTATAAAGTCATTTTACTAAAAAATACTCTGCATGAGCAGTCATAGGAAAAATCTTATTTTTTACAGATGTTTCAATTATTTTTAACATATATTTGACAAATTTCATGCCTTTTGTACACCACTCAAATAGGCAATCACAGCGAATTATCTCAGTTTTGAAGAGTATTTCCAAACCGCACTCTTTATATTAGAAAGAGTTTAAACGGAACAATATCATTCCAGTTAGTTTAATACATTAGTTTACTCTAGGTAAGATGGTACACTGTATAATTAAACATAATCCCAGATTTATATTCAGAACACAGTTAATTTTAATACCACCACCTGCTTAAGACACTTAGGAGTAGTAGCGACATGTATACCATAGCTTATAGTGCAAGCACTACCTCTCTTATGATTTAATTCCTGTGCATGGGCAAGCGCACCTCTTCAGGTTTCTGGACCTCCACACAGCACCATAATGATGTCAAAAGTAATGCAATAAATACGCAGGATTCTAGATCGGCCAACTCTGTCTCTTGGCAGTTTGTGAGCTGATGTAAGGTTGTATACTAGTCTGTTATTTGAGTGCATCCCCAGCACGGGCAGGTAATATATTTCTGGCTGGACGTTTCCTTACAGGGTTCTTTTAATGAACCTATCCTGATAAAGTGACTAATATTTCTTAATGAACATTGTATTCCCAAGGTACTTCTGCATGTAAAAAAAAGAAAAAAAGGAAAAAAATCCATGTTAGACTTAGGTTTGCTGAGAAACTCACCATGGCATTCCCCATATCCAACTACAGAGCAGCCGTGAATTGCAAGACTTTAACAAAGACAAGGAACATGTTTCCCCACTGCTGTGTAGCACCACAATTTCTCTACTGCTTTAGAGGGTCATACTGTGGGTGACAGTGAACAAGTTGACCAACTGTGTCTGGTCAATGACCTAGATGAAGCACCAACAGTGCATGAGTTATGGGACCACACTACAGCAACAAAATGTGAACTGAGAGAAACAGAAATTACTCAGTCTTCTGGTCAGTCCAGCAGCCCAGAGAAGTCAAAGAACTGAGCAGTTTTGCAATAATTACATGGAAAACTGCAGCTCAGGCAAATGGGGGATGACAAACCTGAAGACTGCCCTGAAGGAATTAAATGCAAAAAGTTTGGAAGGAGAATATGAAGGACATAGTGTCAGTCCAGAAGGGTAGAAAGCTGAGCAAAGAAGCTGTGAGGGGATGGAGAGAACATTCCTTAGCTGTTTGTCTATTGTCCAGAACCAGAACATCAGCAAGTTTCTTAACAACCTTCCTTGCAAATGGGGAGGTCATATCAGAGGTGGTAGAAAAAGCTCCAGGGTCTAAGAAAACACACATCCCTAAGGCTAGGAATCTGAGCCAAACTTTCTATCATTAACACTAAACTAACATGAAGGAACTTGAATAAGGGAGGATTTGGAAAAAACAGACCTACAAACGCCAGCCATTGCTGAGCTTTTGAGTACTTAGAGGTTGAAATCAGTTAAAACTGTTGGAAGCTTGTAAAACACAAATTAAAAAAACATGTTCATCAGAATATTCCCAAGATAGTCTTTCCAAGAATATTTCCAATATTCTTACTTATCATTATTTACCAATATGCAATATATCGAAGAATATTCTCAAGAATATTCCCAAGAATTTTCCCAAGGTGTCAGGACAGTAGACTCCCCACCATATCTGTATTTCAAATAGGGAGAAGCAAATAATTTATTGTCCCAGTTATTCCTGGACAGTTCCAAGGTAAGAAGAGTTAATGTAAGTATTGATCCAATTAAATTAGACACTTTTCTTGCTTTCTGTAGTTCTGTATTCCCAAAATAAAGTTTCATATTAGATTTTAGTGTTTTTTTTCCCTGCTCAATTGTCCTTTCTAACCTGAGAGGCATAATTTAATCCCTAATAAATACACTCAGAATCAGAAAGCTGTCTGCAAAATCAAAATAAAGATCTTTGGACTTCTGCTTTAAGGAAACATTCCAGATATCTTAGAAGTTTGACCAAATGATACTGAAATTAAGGTGGTTTTTTGCACACCAGTTTTGCACATTAGGGAGGTTTTTAGTTCAAGTAAACTATAAGGTCAATGCATTTCATTTGTCCACAGCAAGACCGATTTACCAAATTATCACCAAAAGCAAGCAGAAAAAAAATAATTAATCAACTTTTTTATATAACACACTGGTAAAATGGGCAGCAGATTTGACTTTATGTCAGAACTAATTTGGTAAAAATCCCCCAAATATTGAAGTAGTGCCACATTTTCAGTGAGATGTAAACTCTGTTTTTCCAAATTAAGCAGAGGCAGATACCTCATTTAAGTGACTCACCAAAGAATTGAAACGCTCTGTAAGACAGGCAAACAAATAGTTTACACAAGGAAATAGTTTAAAAAAAAATACACTCTAGTTGATACTGAAGGAAATATCAAACTTGACAGTATTGACAAGGTTCCAGAAACATTTTTTCTAGATAACTCTTGTTCATGAAAGGATGTTATCTCAGTTCCCAACCTCTGCTCCGTTTCCATGTCAACCGCCTTATATGCTAAAGGCAATCACAGCTATCATCCAGCTTCATGACACAGTAAATGTGAACCCAAACTTGGTTCTATCTACTGAAGTAATATAGGTGTAGCCAACAAGAATCACACACAGCACTCTAGAGAGCCACATGCACTGGTAAAGCTGCACAGTGTTCATGGCTATAATCTCCAGATAGAAATAACCTCCTTGTTTAGTTTCCTCGTATAATGCACCATGAAATTTTTATTATGGCAGAATTCAGTCATGCATAGAAAAACTTAGTGATAAAGCAGAAGCAGATATTTAAATAGCAGACAAAAAATTTGGTTTCTAAATAGCAAACAAAAATGTGAATTTTCTGGAATTTATTTAAACAACCAAAATTTCAAATGGACTTTAGATATAAACATCGCAACTAAAAATAAAACAAGACTACATTGTACTTGGAGGAAGCTCGTTAAATGCCCAAAGCTCACTCCTTATTCATTAAGCTTGTGACACAGCAAGTAAAATTATATATTACTGAGCTGCAAAGCCCCTGGAAAACTTTAATTGGGACAAATGTAGAAAACCCATGCAAGTCTTAAAATCTGAAGCCAAAACGTTAAGGGTGGAATCACTGCATTTACTCCTTTCAAACCATCATTTATTGCGGTGTGGGAATATCAGTTATTGAAAGGATTTTTGCCATTAAAGTTAATCCCAGCAACAATCTAGCAGTCCATTATACTATTTTAAATCTTGGAAAGCGGTCTTTCAATCCCTGTTTGTATGCAAGTGTTAACCATGATATACCATTACACCGAAACAAGTGTGTGTTCCTCATGCCTTTTTAACTTAAAGTGCTAAAACTTGAAATATAGCAGTAATTAACTCCAGGAAGAGGTTGAAGACATTACAGGAAAATTTCTACAAATGAAAAGTATATTTACACATTTAAAAATATTTTCCCACCATTTCCTATTGAGGGAGCATTTCTCTACTTAATTTGAATTGCATTTATTTTAGACTCACTACCTGAGAGGAAAAAAAAAAGTTGCTGTGGTCATGATCTGATAACCTGGGTATATGCAAAGTTTTTACCAGATTCTTAGTTCCTGAGGTTTCTATGATAAAGTGTGTTAACCCCCGTTCACTTGATGCATAACAGGAAACATATCAGCTTTGTATATTGGTAAATGAAAAAATGATAAAACGAAAAAACAGCAAAATAAACTTATTCCATTATGTTTACCTAATCCTATGGAAAATCTAATATAAAAGTTCAGAAAAACGTGAACTCTCCAGCGTATCAGTAGGTTCTGGTTTCCACTTTTGTGGTGCCTTGCAGACGTGCAGCAAAGGACCATATGGAAATCATATTTCCATCACCAGTTTTTCTTTCACTATGATTTCTATGACAGAACTTTTCAAACTCTAAAGCTGAAGAAATTCTAAAGGAAGGTGAAGGTAGAAAATAGAATTTCAGAAATACATAAATTGTAGCAGAAATATTTAATTAAAAGAATTGCTCAGACAAAGCAGCAAAGACTTGCAATAATAAAAAATATCAAAAAGTTATTAAATAGTGCATATTAAAATTAATATGTTGAAGAAAAATATAAGGCACAAAAGTAAGGCCAGACTAGTTATTAATTTTAAACATGTTTAGTTAGAAGGTTTATTTTAGGTAAATATTAAACTTATTCTTTTACAGAAAGTAAAGATGTCAGCAACCTATATGATTAAATGACGCCACTAGTATTAGAAGAAGCTTCAATAGGAAAAGCAGAAGTTATCTGTATTTTTTGTTTCTTCATGTAGCTATCTTAGTTTTTACAATGCTGATATTTGCTGACCAGCAATTCCTTCAAGAGGAGTCACTCACTGCTGGATCCTAATTACCTTGGCAATGCTTCCTGCATTGCTAGTTCTCTCTACTGTTCCTGTGTTAAATAATCAGAAGTTCATATCTCAAATGAACTCTGAAACACCCTACCAAAAAGAAGGGATATTATTATTGTCACTTCACTGAGCCTTCCCCTGCATGCACCCGTCGCTTATTATATCCATTGTTAGATGCTTTCAGGCTACATTATAGCACTTGTTTGATGCGAGGACTATCAATTCCATGGATGTTTAGCATCAGGTATAATAAGGCTTTGATCAAGGCATCAAAAAGAATGACAATAAGAATGGCAATTACAGGAATTACAGATAACCCACTGATTATCTTCAGTAATGCCTATTATGAAAAGTATACTTCTCTAAATTTTCAGAAAACTTCTTGGTTATGTTAGCCCAGGGCTGAGGACTTCAACATTTATGGCAAAGGTCTCAGCATGTATTTTGGCAGCTGGTAAGAACAGGAATTCAGTCCAAAAATGTCTTTGCAGTATTTCTTTCATGAAAGTAACATCTGTGGTGTTATTGAGAAAATTCACTTTTGACTGTCTAGCTAGAAGAGCCAGATGACTTTCCACATACTCTGGCTTTAAGAGAGCAGAAGAATCTAATTTTTAACTCTTCTGTTTTAATTTCTGAACCATGACTTATGCCTTTCCATACTCCCTGCAGTTAGGCCCAGCCTTCTTTTCAGGACTGAAAGTATTTGGGTCCAGGAAGTCTCCTATTTTCTCATAAGAAAGGATCAGTCTGATTATTTCTTATCCTTTTCTGTTCATGGTCATTAGGCTTCCCTATGTGATATTTGATCCGTAAAGCCTCTTTCTTCTTCCTCCTCCTTTCTCTACTACACACCATTCCTGGTTCTATGATTAAGGCTGCTCTGAACTTCCCTGGGGAAATGACATCTGCTGGCAACTTTTCTTCCCACCCGAGGGAGGAGAATGTGGTTATCTCACATTGAGAGACAACAATAAAATCCTGTATTAACAAAGACTTCTCACATAAAGAGGAATTAAGATGCTTCACACCTCTCAAGTTGGTACAGTCTTTTGAGTAGGTATGTGAACAGTTAATAGGTAAAATAGAATAGCCTTTCTGTTCTCCAGGGAGAACCACTACAAGATCTTCATCTGGATCATTATTTTTTAATAAAGTATACATCTTTTATCACCATGCGTTATGAAGAATAAATACAAAACTACATTATATTGAATACAACAGGTAGAAGAGAGTATTTCAAGATTAAAAAAAAAACCAAAAAGCATACCCTATACATCATGCATTCACCTTTAATTCTGGCAAACCAACATCTAGAAAGTGATCTTGAGAAGTATTATGTCTGGTTTTTCTGTTGTACATTCTTTAACCTTGCAAAACATTTAATAAGAAGCTTTGCCATTAGTATGACACAAACTTGGCCAATATCTGAGCTCAGAATTTGTTTCATGTCTCCTCTAAAGCTTGTCATCTGTGGAAAGGAGACATTCATCCCCACCTTTATTGGAGGACATGACTTGGTGGTTCAATAAATTGCCTTTCTCTTAGAAAATTTGCTTTGAGGCATGCCAATCACAGACTAAAAAAACATCACCAGCCCTGTTCTGAAGGTCAAAATTGAGGAAATAAAATTCAGTAGAGAAGATTATGGTTCAAAGAAAGAGACAACATGTGCCCCTTCAGGGAAGCATATTATTTTCCAGTGGGAACAGCACTAGTGTCAACTTTGCAGTTGTAGATAATTGCTACCTTTTAATAACACAGATCTTTTCCAAAGGATATAATTAACAATTTGTCTTTCTTTTCTACTCTCTAGCTATTCAGAATTTATTTCCATTTCAGTAACTGGCTAACTTTTCCATACCAAACACTTTTCCACTGCAAATATTAAAATATTGAAGAAAATTGGCCTCCACTGACAGAGACTAAAACAAATATCGTTCTGTGACTTTGCAGTTTTCCACAGATGACATTTAGATTAAAACAGTGTGAGAAATGCCACGGACCTGAATCACTTGTGCAACCTGCAGAATTAATCAGTAAAGTTCTAAAGACTGAATTTCTTTTAAATTCAAGATCATAGAGCAATATGGGAAGTTAAAAACAGTTGTATTTCCTTACCAACAGTGTTAAACTTCCAGAAAGATCTCATTCAGGCTTGCATGAGTGTTTGAGTACTTCTCACACTTCTGCATAAGGAAAACAATGCACATGCAGGTATACCAAGAAATTAAGAATTCTTTCTGCATTTTTTTTCTTCTTTACTGGCATGATAGTGGTTTTAATATTTTCTGTTGTGTTTCTGGCAACTAGTCAAGCTCTACTAAATGTAAAGGGATGATCAAACAGTTCCAGGTAAGTCTGTATTGGAATATTACAGTAATTGTCAGGAAAAAAAAAGTTTTAGGTTTCCATTATAAACTTACTAATATTCTTCTATAACATTATTAAAATCTCTGTAAAATATTTCTAGGGCATCTTAATTATTTTCAGTGAAACTTAAGACCTAATTTCCCCCCCCCCCCCCCCCTTTTATCTTAAAGAGCAGTGAAAAAAGATCTGGTTTCTGTTTTGAGTTCTGACTTTTGAGCAACAGTAATTACAAAAAATTAGGCTTGGTTCATTCTTGCCACAGAACGCTTCCTCTAAAGAATAAAGTTTTTACTTTAGAACTGTCAAAGTGTTTGAATATGCAAAACTTTTGCCAAAGTTGTCCAAATTTACTCTAAAAGCTATGTATACAACATTATAATAAATTAAAATATTTAACAGTGAACTTTTTCACAAAGTTCTTCCAGACCCTAAGAAGACTGCCTAATAACTTCTTTCTTCTTTGAATCTTGTCAGCCCTTCCAGGATTCTGAAGTGATATGCTCGTTAAAAAACAATGTGACTTTAAACATTTGATCCTTAAACCCAATCCTACAACTGAAATAAAATCAAGAAAATTTGTCATGAGAAATTAGCTGATATCAAACTATGCAAAAATATTGTTCAATCTACTAATTCACATTTTAATAAATATTAAAATTAATAAAAATTCTTGCAATTAAATCAATGTATCTTCCTATTTGATTCTAAAAGGGAATGAAAAGAATTTGCTAGTTTGTCATATATTAAATTTTAATTTTGCTAAGCTGCTTTTAACACTAAAAAACCAAGCCTCCTCAGATGAAATCTTTCCTCTCAGGAACAGATATTCATAGACTATTTGATGTAGGAAAGGGGCTATGTGACTCTTTCTTAACAAGATTACTGTTGGGAATGACAAGTCTCAAGAATTTTTAGGACAAAATAGACTCAAAGGAAGGTGCTATACAGATAATAATAAAGATGGAATTAGTCCTCAGAAGCTTAAAGATAATTAAAAACATTTAAAAATTGTACTGAAATATGTTTCAGAGGGTTTTTTATTTATTCAGCTGCAAAAATGAAAATAATAAAGGAAACAAAAGCAGAATGACATGGCATCAGAACTAAAATAAGAGCCATATATTGAACACTTCCTAGCACTGATTTCAATGACATAAGACTGCATTTTCAGTTTCTCCAAGCCCAACTAACAACAAAAGAAATATCTTCTCTCAGATTCTCTCAGACTGCAGTTTTGCATTATGTCTTCCTTCTCAGCAAAGAAAAAGCTTGCATTGGTTCTACCTCTAGCCTTCATCTCATCACTCAAATGATCTGACTTACCAAAGGGAAAAACCAGATAATAGCAAAAAAAAAAAAAAAGTTTAAATTTTTTACCTAGGTAATTTCATTGTTTTCTAAAATGCTGCTTGACTAAAAATGTTGAACTGATACAAGTAAGAATGAAGTCCCACAGCTGAGGATAGGGCTGACCAACTAGGGGTAGCAAAGAACAGGCAATTCTTTAAATATGTTTGAGAATAGAGAAATATTTCTCTGCCAAAGGATCTAATGTGAAACCACACTTAATGTCTTCTAATATTTACATTGTTTCTGTCCAAATGATTTATGGCGAAGTGGGAGAAACTAGATCAGAACCTTTCTTTGTTCAGAACGTGACCATGCATTTGTTTGTCATGTTCATTAAGGATTTAAACCAACTTCAAATAGTAAGCATTCAAAGTAGCAAATATCAACAAGAATTGCTTTAAAGGGTTCCAGTTTCCCTTCAGATAATGACATACAACATTAATTTAAACCTGTGATAATTCTGTGGTTTTATATCAGGGTGACATTTATAGTTAAGTCCTTATAGACCCCATAAAATACAATTTTATGCAAAAATAAATTTTAACTAGTAAACTGCAAAGCCTTTCAGGCTAAACTGCAGCACAGCCTTTATAAGGCAAACCGCCCTGTCAGTCAAACTCAGTCCTGTTGGACTATAATATGTTTGTAACTGCCTCTTAATGGATAACTGGCTGTGTGAAAATTCCTCCCCTGAAGAGCACTTTTTTTTGTTTTCAATTTATCCCTTTTGCCATGGGGGATTTTGCAGACGGTTAGCACCCTGAGTACATGGGATTGCCAGGCAATAAAGTCAAAAGCCATTTAAAGTCAAATTTTGCAATGGATTCTCACTATACTGTTAAATATTCTTTCTTCTAAAAAATGGCCTGGTAAGTTTTTTGTGAAAAATCTCTTTGGAACAACTAGTTTGCCATCACTGGCAAAGTTTAACTCTTTTAAAGAGAGTCCTAGCTAACTGACACATATATAGTATTTCAAGATTTTTTTAATCATCCTGCTGTAGTATTATGTCAATGCCGTGGAGGGGGCGGGGAGGAAGGTTAAGTGCATTATTTCAAGAATACAAGTAAATGTTCTCTGCTTAAATGTCAATGTAAAAATAAATTTCAGCTAATTTTAGCTGTATTTCTGCTAACTTATAACCTTTACACAAGAAAATCTGAATTGTTCAATTTCCATCCTCTGAAAATGCTATATTTGTATTATATTTTGAATTTATTAAACTTTTAACCAGAGTGATAACATTTCAGTGAGTGGTGGAAGATATCCTTCCATATATAGGTGATATAATGGATCTATCAGCTTGTACCGGGAGACCTTTGAATGAAAACATTTATAATCATGCATATATCTAGAAAATTATTTTCATTCCTCTAATACCCTGGCAATAAATCTACATAATATACTCCAATATGCTCTTGATACCATGAAAAATATTATGTTCTCTTCATATGTCTTGTTCAATAACTTCAGTAACTGTGCTAACAATTATGAAATCCAATGCTTTATCTATAATAAAAAATAAATACATAAAAAAAGTAGAACTATGCATCAGATGTGGGAAAACCACACCAGAATTAGTTTGGTTTCATCTGGCTAATATTAGCTAGTGGATGTTTTTTCAACCAATACAATTACAAAAGCCATGATGAAACTCAGTTGCATTTCCCAATTTCATGAGCTTGAATTTCATCTAATATTTTTCCTGTACAGCCATCAGCAAATAGTCCTACCTCAGCCAAAGGCTTTGAATGCCAGTCATCTACCAGTTTCTCTTTCAAGGGTCTATCATGAAACTGTATTTTAACAGTGTGTTCTTTCTAGGTCAGCACTTCTGAAGTGTCAAACATCCGGAGGGGAAAGGAAGAATACTTGCTGGGAACAATTCTATCCTGAGTCAGCGTTCGTGTAGCTTACTGCGAGAAAAGCTCAGGCAAATTTTTTTAAAATATAATGCAAAAGTCAAGGAAAAGCATAAGCATAAGCTACATCATCATCCATATTTTCCTGTCTCATAAATTATGCAAAATGCATTCTAGCAATAGAATTGCAGGAACACTTGTCAAAGTTTACATAGAGGAAAATGGAGATTTTCAAAACCCACAATATTCCTGCTGTGTCACAGGTGACAGAGTTCCATACTGTTTTCATTTTGACACAAAACCAGGAAGGAAATATTCAGTTTATTATCTTTATCTAGATCTCTTTTTATATACTATATTGATAAATGATGATTAATATCTCATTTCAAAACCAGGAATGATGTATTTTCAAAACAACATCCTGCCAACAAAAGGTTGCTCAAAAGAAAACACCCTGGAGCATGGCAGGGGTCTGGGCTCTGAGCAACCTGATATAGTTGAAGATATCCCTGCTCATTGCAGGGGAGTTGGACTAGATGACCTTTAAAGGTCCCTTCCAACGCAAACTGTTTGTATGATTGTATTAAATACTTCTGACATAAACTGTAATTGCAAAATAGATGGTTAAATCTGAATGTTCTGAACTTTCAGGAATGAAGTAAAGCAGACCAGAAAAAATAGCAGTATTTTTTTAAGGGATCTTTTCTATTTTGTCATTATAGCATCAAATAACCAAAACCTGCTGCTCTGGCACTGATGATAAGGAACTTGTCTGGTTGAGCTGGGTGTTGGATCTGTGTGTCTCCGCTTCTGTACCACTAACTGGTTTTTGGAAGAGGCTAGGATTTTAAACACAAATATGTGTTTCTATACCTTTTGTTTCCTGAAAACCTTAAATCACCTTAAATTTCGTCATTCGCTAATTCAGAAAAGTGGTAGTGTCATTTTTAGTTCATTACTGTGGCTAAAAAACAAGTTTGTTTTAAACAATAATAAACAATAAAAGTCAACAGGGAATACTGGTGTGCCATGAGGAATCAATCTGTGAAACAGTAATTTGGGGTCAGAAACCTGGGTTCATACCATTTTTAACCAGCAAAAGAGTTAAAATTGCAACCAAATATTAACTCAGTGAATAACCAACACTTTAGTAAATTAGCATATGACTATATTTTAGCTCACTTGGAATTTTCAGGCAACAATAGGGAGAGAACACATATTCGTGTTTAAAACCACAGGCATCTTGCATTTGAGAAAAAGGGCAGGGTGGATAAGGCTGTAGACAGAGATACTTGGACTTAAAGGAAATCAAGACAAATCCCAGAATTTCTAGTAACTTCTCCCATAGGCTTTTTGGTCAGATCTGTGCTGCCTTCAAGAGTCATTCCAGCAAGGACATATAAAAGTATCTATCTATTCTGGCAATGTTTCAGACCCTTACAATTCCCATAGGAAGCACAGTGCATAGGGTCCCTTTGGATTTCTATGAGGCAAGCTCTTCTTCTATTTCTCCAGCTGCTGACTAACCTAGGATACATATAAAACATAATGGTCAAGTATAAGGAACTCTGCCTCACTCCTGGAGTACTGAAAATTGTTTACAATTTTTTTCAATTTGCTAAGTGTCATGGCTTACAGAAATATCTCTGAATTATTAAAATAATTTCACTACTGAGAGTGATATAATAATGAATCATATTTCATGTCCCTGAGCTTCCATTACTTCAGCTATTCTGTCTGCCCACTTGTACATGGACTTCAAAAGGTTAAGACAAAATTGTATGGCATAATGACAATTCATATTTATTTTAATTGCCACAATTTAGTAGAAAATTACTTTGGCTAATAAATCACATTAAAACATTCTTTCTCACGACAAAGCCAGGCTTTATTACAAGTCCAGCTGTCAAGGGTTGTTTGTTCTTTGAAGTTACAAACTTTGGATGTATAAAAGCCCAAATGTCATTGTCATTGTAAGAGTGCTTTAGAAGGGTAAGATGAGTTGATCTGTCCGACAAAGAAAGCACAAAAATAATACCGAATGCTTCAATTCCTATGATTCATATCTGTTTTGACTTTCAAGAAATTGTTTCATTCTGTACCTACTGAAATGAAACAATACACATTTCACATCTGTAACACACAGAACTGTCTAATTTAGGACTCAAAATTGATATTTTTACATCATGAAATTTTATCAGAAACAACAAACTATGTAGCAACACAATATCTTTTATCAGTTAAAAAACTGAAGTAATTTTCTTTATCTGTTCAGAAATCTATTTTAAATGTTGTCTCCTGATCCTCCTGCCTCACTTCTCTTCCCTTAAAAAAAGAACATAAAAGCTCAGAAGGAAACAAACCCACTTGCTGTTGCACTAACAAGTATACTGAATCCACATTGGCTGTCCTGTCACTTAATTTTCAAATCACTGAGTTTATGAGTCATTATTGGCTAATATGTCAAAACCATTTCAAGGGGGTTTAATGCTCATGTATCTTGTATAGACCATAATTTGAATGCCTCTTTGGGTTCTCTCTGGGTTATGCAATAAAAATATAATGTGAAACCTTATGGATTCGTAATTTTTAGTCCATGGCATTTTTTTTTAATCAGGTGTGAGAGCTGTTCCAGAGAGATTTAAAAAAAAATCTGAACAATCCCATTTTCTTAAAATTCCAGTCCCTGAAAAATCTTGTTCTTCATCTAGGTTTGTTGCTTTTTAAAAGTTATTTTTTGTGCTTAGTGCTCAAATCTCTAAAGTATAACTAGATAAAGGTAGTTTTTTCATTTGTTCCTAGCTTATTATTTGTAAGATCTCCTGTTAGGCCCAGACCTTCCCAAAACAATTTTGGCATTTATGATATCATCGCTGAATCGAATTTGCTCTACAGGGTCCTGAAGCTGAAACCACAACAGCAGATTGTAGCTTCCCTTCCTTTTATCCTCAAGGCACATATTGCATTAATTTTAAATTGGTTTACTCTCATCTTCTGGGCGCAATACATTATATTGTTGTAAAACTATGAAGTTCTATATAATCTGGAGACCAAAATTAAATGTTACATAGTGTAGTCTCTCTTCCTGTATGTCATGACAACAGCATGCATCACCAAGGATATCCAAGAAGAACATTGCCTCTGTAAGCCAAAAGTTATTGAGGGAAAGTAATTTCTCTCAACAGTCTGAGACATGCCTGAGTCCAATGATATTTATGAAATTAATGTCTTGCCTCTTTGATGAGAGACAAAAAGGTTAAATCGCTATATACATAGGTTTTCAAATCAGAACAATTAATTAATCTGGCTTTCAGTATAATGTAGACCACAGAGCCTTAAGCCAGTAATTTCTACATTGGTTTCTCTCCCACAGCCCTTAGGCAAAAAAAACATGCGCTTTCCCAACTAACTAAAATTAATTTTACTTATTAAAATATCAATATAGGCCAAGAGTTCTGAAAGAACTAATTTCAAATATAGGAAAACAAAATAGAGGCAGAGTCAAAATCCGGATGGCTTCTTTATGAAAAACAACCTTATTTATATTAGTAGAAATGTATAACATTCCTATACACCTGCAAGTATTTGTAAGTTAGTGAAAAACTCTAAAAGGCTATCAGGTGATAATCTATGGTTGTCAAGTGGAATACCTCTATCATAAATGGTTTAATGGTAAAATTCTCAAATAAGGAAGACTTCCCCTTGCATTTAACGAGATTGCGGTATCCCAGAAACTGCCTAAGATCTCTAGACTAGTTGTACACTTGATGTAGCTTCAAGTTCCAATATACTAGGTACACCTACCACATATGCATGTCATTTTCAATGTCTTTAGGAAGAGAACACATTTCAGGAAATATAGAAGGACCAGAAGTATCAAAATAATGCAGGAAAGAAAAACAATCTGTATCCTTCCCTGGCATTTCAGAACATACTTACTAAGAACTTTAAAAGTAAGTGCAGCAGGTGATATTGCCTCAGTTTAGGGTTCACTGTACATATTTACATTTAAAGAGCTATCAAGCACTAGGTATTACCATTATTATGAGGACAGGGCATAGACTGAATTTTACTACTGAGGCAGTTGCCTTCCTCATTATTCTAGTCTCTTGAATTGCATAAACCCCTTCAATCTGTTGAATTACTCCATTTTATATTACAGATTTTCCAACCTCTACGAGGACAGGGTCTGGTTGTTTTCCAAACAAGCCTGAATATCCTTACAGAAAAACACATGGACAGATGGCCTTCTTCCCTGCTGATGTTACATTAGAAATATGCTTGGAGGGAAACTGTCAACATCTCTTGAATCATATTTTTTGTTTTCTTTATTTTGAAATATTATCTAATGTGGTAAAGTTCATTTATATATTTTATATTAGTGTTCAGTGTAATCTCATTTGATTGATAATGTATGTTCTACATTTCTCTCTATCTTTCTGCAGGGAGAACAAAGCATGCGACAATCTACCACAGTAAAAACTGTAGAGGAACAGTAATTTTATAAACATTTCTTAATCTATTTTCTTTGATTCAGTTAATTTAGAATATGGCCCTGCTCCCCACCCACCCAAATACTTAGATGGTATTGAAGGACAGCACCCTCAAAACATTTTTAGCAATACCAAGTTGATGAAGGTGACACTGAGTAGTCAGCATGGATTTATGAAGAAGAAATGTCTGACCAAACTGACAGCCCTCTACTATGAGATGGTTAACTTGATGTATGTGAAGAGAGCAATGGATGTTGTTTATCCTAAGGTTTTTGGCCTTGTCTCCCATGACATCTTCACAGACAAAGTGATGGCCTACATAAAATGACGGTTAAGTGGACTAAAACTGGCTAAACAGATGGGTTCAAAAGGTGATAAGTGGCACAAAGCCCAGCTGGAGGCCAGTCCACTAGGGGTGTACCTCAGGGATCTATATTGGGGCCAAAAGTGTTTAATCCCTTCAGTAATGACCTGGACAATAGCACAGAAACTTTGCATATGACACAAACCTGGGAGGAGTGGTTGACACACCTAATGGTTGTGCTGCCATTCAGAGGGACCTCACAGGTAAAGAAAGTCAACAGCCTCCTGAGCTGCATCACCAGCAGGCCAAAGAGCCTTCCTTTCTACCCAGACCTTGTGAGAACCATCCGGAGTGCTAGGACCAGTTCTGGGCTCACCAGCACTAGAAAGACATCAACATAATGGATTGAGTCCAGCAAAGAGCCATGAAGGTGGTGGAGGAATTGAAGCGTCTGCCAGAAAAAAGGATGCTGAGAGAGCTGGGATTGTTCAGCTTGGAGAAGGCTCCTCCAGGTGGAGGATCTTAGTAATGTCTATAAGTACCTGACAAGAGGGAGTAAGACTGAGACAGGCTTTTCTTAGTGGTGCCCAGTGACAGGAAAAGAGGCAACTGTGCAAACTGAGATATCTCTAAATGGAATTTCTTCTAAGACAAAAACAATAGTCTGAGTGTGGCCAAGCATTGCAAAAGGTTGCCCAGAGAGATTTTGGAGTATCCATCCTTGGAAATACTCAGAACCTGACTGGACGCAATCCTGGACAACCTGCCCTAGCTGACCATGTTTTGAGCAGGGGAGTTTGACCAGATGACCAACAGAGATGTGTTCCAATTGCAGTAATTATATAATTCGATGAAAGCAAATTAGTATGGAATGAGTAAGTTTGGTTCCCTAGGTCCCCACATGACTCTCAATAAAGCTGAGAGCATTTTATTTCCTCAGAAGTAAATTAATAAATACTACAATAAAAATCAACCTAGAACAAGGAGAATTCATGTATTTATTTATGCATATAGACCTTTCTTTACTTGAAAATTGCAATCTCACCACACCCCAGTGAGAAATTCTTCAGAAGCATATCCCTTAGAACCTTATGTGATCTCCTTGTAACATGGAGGTAAGTTTTCCTCTGGAGCTGCACTGGACACTCTCAGACAGTATTTATCAGTGGAAAAAAAAGACATAGATTACTCTGACATTTACAGCTGCACCCAAAAAACCCATTCATGTTGTTCTTAAACTTTATAATCTTCACAGAAACAGGAAGTATCTTATTTGGTCTAGTTACACTCATATTTTACTTATAAAAGTTGTGGAGTAATGTCATGGTTTAACCCCAGTCAGCAACTAAGTATCACAGAGACACTCTTTTAGCCTCTCCTCCACCCCCACAGTGCGAAGGGGGGCAGAGGATAGGAAAAAAATAAAGTAAAACCTATGGGTTGAGATAAAGACATTTTATATAGGACAGCAAAGGAAGACAAAATACTACTACTAATAATGATAAAAGAATATACAAAGCAAGTGATGCACAATGCAGTTGTGCACCACCCACTGACTGATGCTCAGCCCATCCCTGAGCAGCAATCATTGCCCCCCAGCCAACTGCCCCCAGTTTATATACCGAGCATGGCATTATATGGTATGGAATATCCCTTTGGCCAGTTGGGGTCAGCTGTCCCAGCTGTGTCCCCTCCCAGCTTCTTGTGCACCTGGCAGAGCAAGGGGAGCTGAAAAAGTCCTTAGTATAAATATTACTTAGCAACAACCAGAATGTGTGTTTTCAACATTATTCTCATACTAAATCCAAAGCAGAGCACTATACCATCTACTAGGAAGAAAATTACCACTATCCCAGCCAAAACCAGGACAAGTAAAAAATTACTCTGACAAAACTTAACACTCCTTTTCTGAAGAATACAACAACCTGGTAATTTAGCATTGTATCACATATATTGCCATGTTGTCATCTAAATCAAGTGACAAGAGTACATGGCACTTAGGGACACGGTTTAGTGGTGGACTTGGCAGTGTTAGGTTTATGGTTGGACCCAGTGATCTTAAAGGTCTTTTCCAACCTAAATGATTCTGTAACTCTATGATTATTAATTAATATTAATAAATTACCTAATATGAAAAATATTAATTTGGTGCAAATTAGCCATTAACGCTATATCTGATTCTTCCTGAAGAAGTTTAAGTAGTTGTATTTACCAAAGACTCATCTAAGATAACTAATACTCATATCTTGGCACCAGTAGCAAATATTCAAAAGTTATTCCCTATTCAAGAACAGGGAAACACTGAGACTAACCTGCAGTGGAAATCAATTTTTATTTTATTTTCAAAATACCTTTGTCACTTAGTTCCTTTCATTCTGCAGGCAACACCAAACTTTTCCAGTCTTGCTTCAAATCAAATATACTTTAGCTCTGCAGACTGACTGATGTCACTCACTAGATGTGTCACCAAGAAGGAGCAAAGGAACACTTCAATGAACAGTCCCGTACGTAGTGGCATGGAAACTTTTACACACTGAAGCCAACTACAAAGTAACTTCTTGTTTTCAGTGTGGCATAAAAGCAGACATTTTTGAAGTAAAAATCCATGGATAAATCCAGGCCAAATTGGTCCTGGTAGCATATCTGAACCAGACTGACCTATAGGAAATTGAGCAAATAAGAACATCTTTAAATCAGTAGTGAGAGACCAGATCTCTACAGGCTGTTGCCAAAATCACTGGGCTACTAAGGTAGCTCCAGGACATATTTGTACCTAACATATGTTTTACATGCAGATACAAAGCACAGAATTTTGTCTTATGTACCTTTTTCAAAACATTGATTAAAATATAAAAAGGGCACTCTTCTTATTTAAATATACCCACCTACTATAGCAAATGAACTTTGAGCCATTACTGCAAAAAAGCTTATAGACAGATTCGATGCAACTTTCCAGCAGGGAATCAGCAGCAGAGATTTATATAGATTTTTACTCTTGCTAAGAAATCTCTACGATTTTTAGAAAAGAGAAAGGGAACAGAGGCTGAAAGACTGAACCAAAACCAACATCATTGAGGGTGATGAAAGATAACAGAGTTTGAAAGTCTGGCTATGTTTAGTTGGTTGGGTTTTTTTGGTTTTTGTTTTTGGGTTTTTTTTGTTTTGTTTTTTTTTTTTAAGGCAGATCAACTATTCTACATCTGGAAAGGAAACTGCTTGCTTGTTTATTCTTCATTAAATTATTCATATGCTGCTGATTTATAAGCAGTGATAAAACACCAAGAATTACCATAAAAACAAGAGCTAAAAGAAATTGGGGGAAAAGACTCTTGTTCTAAAGGAGCCAAGTGTGGTTTCTATAGGAATGGTTAGGGAATAAAATACAGTTCCGTCCTCAAACTGGTACTAAAAAAAGGTTAAAAAAAATAATCATACAATCATTTACAATCTGTGTTCAAATTCATCTAAGGATGCAAAAAAAGCACCAAGATATCTTATATGAAGGCTAATCTGAAAGCAAACTTATCCCATAAAAATCTATCTAATCCACTCTGGTACCTCAGATACCTTCAGTGTTTTCCTTTTTTTAATTTTTTTTGGTGGTGGTGGTGGTGGTCCTGTCCATATACAAAAGTACACTATCTTGCTTGGGCTGAATTATCTAGGTGCCTTTGTCCTGACAAAATAAATTTGGGACTTTGGGACTTTTTAACTACTTTTGGTAATTCCTGACATTAACCTATAAATACAGCATTGAGACTAGATGTGTTGATTTCATCAGTACTGCCACCCAGGTTTTTTATAGTTGTTTAATAGCTAGAGCTAAAGCATTTGCCCAAGATGTAGGAGATAAGGTCTAATTCCCTTTTTAGTCTGAGGGAATTCAAATGTCTGTCTCACGTTCCCCTCAACTGTGCCAACCACGCTATGAGCAAGAAGATAATGATGGTGCTGCGACTCTCAAAAATAAAACAAAATAATGCTTCATTGTGGGAGGATGAGAACTGTAATTTTATAACCTAACAAAGTGATTTCCTGATTTCCAAGTTCCATTGTGTCACATCCTCAAGCCTCCAGCTAGAAACATCTGTGACAAGTCCAACAGAATCCTATAAAGATACTATGCAATCAAACCATATTTAAGCAGTAGACACTTCAGAAAACACCAGACTCATGTCCCCTTCAAACCCAAGCCTGCTGTGCAGTACTGGTGGCTTTCAACTTCCACTAGAGATATATTTGCTGTATATGCTTAAGACTGGTTTTCAAGCCTCACCCAAAAAAACCCTGAAACAAGATTTTAAAAGTTTCCCTAATTTATTTAAAGATTTTCTTATTTAGTCTTAAATAATTACAAAGAAAGAATGAATGTTTATATTTTTATCAATTAATTCTTTAGTTAATTGATATATGCTTAACAATAGCCATTTAAGGCTTAATGTTCAGCAGAGTCCTTTTTTTGTTGTTGTGTATACCTAACCACCCTGATATTTATTTTAGATGTTCTAATTATAATTAGATCTTCTAATAAAACAAAATTATACTTAGTAATATCATAGAATCACAGAATGTTTTGGGTTGGAAGGGACATTTAAAGGTCATCTAGTCCAACCCCCCTGCAGTGAGCAGGGACATCTTCAACTAGATCAGGTTGCTCAGAGCCCCATCTGAACTGACACTGAATATTTCCAGGGATGGGGCATCTACCACCTCTCTGGGCAACCTGTTCCAGTGTCTCACCACCCTCATTGTAAAAACTTACTTTCTTACACCTAGTCTAAATCTACCCTCTTTTAGTTTAAAGCCATTACCTCTTGTCCTATCACAACAAGCCCTACTAAAAAGTCTGTCCCCATCTTTCTTATAAGTCCCCTATAAGTAATGAAAGACCGCAAAAAGGTCTCCACAGAGCCTTCTCTTCTCCAGGCTGAACAACCCCAACTCTCTCAGCCTTAAATATCAGTTAGTATACCTATTAACTGCAATGCTGATATTGATTCAACAACAGCAAAAACTGAAAAGTCTCTTTGAAAGCTACATGCTATCACCAACCATAAACTTGGTTTTCATAGTAGTTGTACAATTTAAAGGTTGTTACTGGAAATATCAGTAGTGAACCACCATTTCAAGTTCTGTTCTCTGAGGGAAAAAAAAATTGGTTCAGACAATAAAATAATATAAAATGAAAATTCAGGGCATTTGGATTTCTGCTCCTATTTCTTTGCCTGGCAACATTAATGTATAAATACCTTTAAAAAAATAACCTGATTTGATTAAAGAGTTAACAAAACAAAAACCAGACCAATGGAAAAAACATTATTGCATTAGTACAAACCAGCAAACGCAGAAATATCAACCACAATTTTATAATATTCAGAATAGTGGAGTGCACAATCGGCAACTGAATTTATTATTATAAAACACAGGAAAGTCTAGAAATGCACAAGTATGTTCTCTTCCATTTCAATCCCTTTGGAACGTAAAACTGAAAGAAATATTTCTTTTGTTCCAGATAAAACTGAGAAGTATTACTTGGCTAAGGCCCTGGAAATAGAGCAGTGTGGTCCACTATGAATTTACTGCCTGGTTGCATTGCAGAATCGGAGCAGTCATGGGTGGGTGGATACTCTTAGGAAGAAACCAGGAGGCATTTTTATGACCATAGACTGAATAAACTGCTTTCTTCAGTAAAAGTACTGCAGTTCTAAATAATGTGCTGGCACTGATGCATGAGACAAAGTAAATGTGTTTACGCTGCAAATATCCAGTAATCTTTGGATACCATGGTGATCAGCACAGTACAGACAAATTTCCTTTTCTGTTTAAAATAATCAAATAAGTGGCCAAAAGTAGGGGAAAGCACAGATGCATTGGTTTCATGTGCTTCTTTCTTACCATCTATTCAAAAATAATTAATGTCCCATTGAGGGCAGTGTGGGTTTGCTCTATGGCTTGGGATCAGATCCAATGGATGTGCACACTGACTTGAAGGGACAGTGTTCGGCAAAATACATTACTGTGGTGCCTGTTCAGTCTTTATCTTTAATTCCAATACAAGCTCAAGTAACCACTGTGACAGTGTTTAAAATATGGATTAGGAAAAATATAGGATTGTAATACTGATGAGTCCAATCCTTTAAGGGCTGGGATACTTAGAAAAATTACCTTGGAGGACTTCCCTCAAAATTTTTGTTATGTCCAGCCAGATGGAACATGTCTATAGAATAAAGCAGATCTCTTGAAAGCTGCTTAAGTAGTGAATGATGATGGAGCTCCACAGGGTACAAAAGCTTGCCCAGAGAGGTCATTGCAACTCCCCAGAAGACGTCAGTTTACTAGACTTCTAAGTCTATGCTTCACAAGCACAGAAGAGAATGGGAAAAAGAAAATTAAAGAGAAAGAAGAGGAACTGAAATGAAGACTACTATGGACATTACATCACTATCTCTCCCTGGACCTAATTTCAAGCTTCAAATGATTAACCTCATGGTTTTTCTCTTTTTATAAAATAATCGTATTTATTGAAAAGCTGCAGCTTCAATAAACATAATAATTTCTTCTTAGTTACTGTGTCTAGGAAAGCATATTTCAATTCTCAGCAGATTTCTATCTGAATCAGTGCACATTTCCCAAGCTATAATGACTCAGTGTAAATGTCCATAGGTCTCTGAGAATCATAGTTTACTGTATGTTTTACCCAGCCAAATTTTAAAACTACAATCAACATATAAGTTATATAACAAAATCATGACTCCTTTTCTTGGTCATCATGGAATATCCTCCTTTTTTTTTTGAAAAGCAGACAGATGAGAGAGTCAAAATTACAATTGCAAGCAAGCCATACACATGCACTTGCAGTTCTGGGGGAACTCTCTCCTGAGACAGGAGAGGACTAGCATCATTGTGGGGCATGTGCAATACAAAGAGAGTACAGCATACAGAAGAGAAAATAGAAAATAGAAATATTTTTCAATGCTGTGATGAAGCACTTTTAATCATCTCGGAACTGTGTTTGGAGTGAAGATGAGCAAAGCCCTACACACACTTCATATTCTAAGGATTAAGAATTGAATTCTGATGAATGAAAATTAAGGAAAGGCATTTACTCTATAGGCCCATCGGTCTTACTTCAATCCCTGGGAAAGTTGTGGAACAAATCCACCTGGGGGCCATCACAAGTCAGATGAAGCATGTGATTGGGAAAAGCCAACATGGCTTCACTAAGGGCTGATCGTGCTTGACAAACCTGGCGGCCTTCTATGACAAAGCGACTTGCCTGGTTGACATGGGGTGGGCAGTGGACGTTGTCTACCTGGACTTCTCCAAGGCCCTTCATACAGTCTCCCACAGTTTCCTGGAGAAATTAACGCGTTATGACCTAGACAAGTGGTCTGTGCAGTGGGTGGGGAACTGGCTGACAGGGCGCACCCAAAGGGTGGTGGTCAATAGCTCTTTTTCAAACTGGCAACCTGTCACAAGTGGAGTCCCCCAGGGATCGATATTGGGCCCAATGTTAGTCAGTATCTTTATAAGTGATCTAGATAATGGGATCAGGTGTAGCCTGATGAAGTTTGCCAATGATACCAAACTGAGTGGGGAAGTAGACACTCCAGAAGGGAGAGCTGCTCTGCAGGAAGATCTGGATAGGCTGCAAGACTGGGCCAGCAAGAACCTTATGAAGTTCAACAAGGAAAAGTGTAAGGTCATGCAGCTGGGAAAACATAATCTGGGAGTGCAGCACAGACTGGGATCCACCTAGCTGGAGAGCAGCTCTGTGGAAAGGGTCCTGGGGGTTCTGCTGGACAGGAAGCTCAACATGAGTGAACAGTGTGCTGCGGCAGCCAAGAAGGCCAACAGGATGCTGGGTTGCATCACAAAGGGCATCACCAGCAGAGATAAAGAAGTCATTACCCCACTCTACTCAGCCCTTGTCAGGCCATGCCTGGAGTACTGTGTACAGTTCTGGTCCCCGCTATACAAAAAGGATGTGGAGAGGCTGGAAGGGGCCCAGAGAAGGGGAAGCCTGCCATACAAGGATAGGCTGGGAGAACTGGGTTTGTTCAGCCTTGAGAAAAGGAGGCTCAGAGGGGATCTCATCACCATGTACCAGTACTTGAGGGGTAGCTACAAAGAAGATGGAGACTCCCTTTTTACAAGGAGTCACATGGAGAGGACAAGGGGGAATGGACACAAGTTGCTCTTGGGGAGATTTCGATTGGACACGAGAGGGAAATTTTTCCCAGTGAGGACAGTCACCCATTGGAATAATCTCCCCAGGGAAGGGGTTGACTCGGCCACGTTGGACACTTTCAAGATTCATCTGGACAGGGTGCTGGGCCACCTTGTCTAGACTGTGCTCTTCCTAGAAAGGTTGGATGATCCCTGAGGTCCCTCCCAACATGGGATTCTGTGATCCTGTGATACTCTAATGAGTTAAGTGAGAGTTGGGCAAACCCATCCTAGGAAATCTTAAAGGTGGCTGAAAATATTTCAAAATTTATGTTAAATCTACAAAATTTTACTTCAATCATGAATTGAAACTGAGGTGCTCCTCTTCCAGTTGAGTACTCCAAATATTCACCTGGTCATATTATGACATTAACGAGCTCTTAATCATGATTCCTCCTATCCTCAAGAACATTTCATTATTTATACAAAATGAAAGAGACCCAGCCAGTAGAAATAACCCAAACAAACTAAAAGAAGAGAGAAAAATCGAAGGGGGTAAGGGAGGAGAGATAGGGGGACAAATGAGAGAGAAAGAGAAAAAGGGGGAGAGACAGTATGAAAGAGAAAGGGGACGAGAGATGGGAAGTGGGACAGAAAGCTCCTGCAAAATGCCTCATAAGTAATTAAGTATCTCATTATTCTGATTTCACAGTCACCCTCCCAATCACAAAGATTGAAAATGGAAGTAAGATTTCATTTGCTTTTCAGAATAACAATATTTTAACCACAGGAAATGTGGATAAATTCCAGTGTGAAGAAAAATGTTTCAGCTATGAGTTTCAGAACTTCAAAACAAGTAAATAACTCAGAGACAAGATGTAAATAGTCCCCAAGCAACTACTTCTGTCACTCTCACTAATGTTGTGTTACACCACAACCATCAAAATGTCATTTTTTTTCATTGCTTTTCATTTCTTAAAATAAATATGTAGGACAACTTAAAAAGAACAAGATTTATGAGGTAGGACTGAACCCAAAAGGACAAGCTGACACATATTAGAAAATCACTACAAAGGCATGGCAGTTCTACAAAACCACTATGAGTTCCAATCACTAGTTATTATATATAAAAGCTAGCAAAGAATTATTACATAAAGTATAGATTATGCAGACTCAAATCAGTATTAGTTATTGGACAGGTAAAACAGAAGCATTAACAGATGGGCAAGAAAACAGAAGTGCCCATGTTATACAGTACTGTATGTTGCTTACAGATATTAAAAGCTGAAAATATCTAAAAATATAAATTGAAAGTAAAATGTCAGGGAAACTGCCTGAAAAAATATGCTCTTAGAATACAAAAAACAGCTTACAGCAATGTCAGTCATATTAATAAAATGCTATAAAGACTTTTACAAACTCTGGGAAGGGAACCAAAGGCACATGCCTTTAGTTACCTGTAGGTTAATGTTAATTGACTACAGCTTTCACAACAGAATTTGATGTTTTCTGATTGCAGTTGAGCCAACCAGAAACAAGATACTGATGATCAGCTAGTTACTTATTAAAAACATTATTTGTGCCAGAACATTTCTTCTATGTCAACAAAAGACTAATTTATCCTCACTGCCGTTTTGATTGTCTCCCCCGTCCTTCATAAATCCAGATAAAACATAATGGAAGAAACAGCTCTAAAAACTAGGTATGCAATGTGCACACTCTGCTGTGGAAACAGCGTCTCTCTGAAATTTGCTCATGCTATAATGAAGTATATTTGCATAAATTCAAAGTAATTGAATAAGGTAACAGAGACAGTGGGCTTAAGTTATGCAAATCAGAGACAGGTTTGGACATATATCTCACTCATTCTCAAAATATCAGCTTAAATGTATCTGTCAGTTTGTCAGTCAGAAGTTTGTCTGTGATTTAAGTAAAGAGGGTGCACTAATGGTCTCCCAACAAGGCTAACATATTTAAAGGGCACTGCTTCTGTAGTTCAGTACATTTTGAAAAGCTGCTAGCTATTGATTTTGTTTCAGATAATGTTCAACATTAAATTACTAAGGACCTAGGTAGAGCCCAGCACAATCCGATTAACCTATACTATGAGGTTAAGGCTCCTGGTTACAATTGCACGTTGGTGCAGCAGGTGAAATCTCATTGCACTTATTTTAAAATTAAGAATGACCTTTGTTGAATTAAATACGAAAATATAAAAATCAGAACAACAACTCTTTTAAATTATTAGGCTGATTAATATAAGGTGTTTTAAGGTGTCAGTGGCCTTTCAGCTTTTCAATTTATAAAGTTTTTTGTCAAGAAATCAGTGACATCATAGAAGCTGTCAAAAAGTTGGAGATTGCAGCTGCTGGATGATAGCTGGTTTTTCATCTCCACTGATGGAGACTCATCTGGAATGCTTCAATGGAAACATTTATTCAAAATAAGCCATCAAAAGAAAAAATAACTGACAGTTTAAATGCTGGTATTACTGTCTGTAGACTTTAGAGCTAACACCTTGACTTCTGTTGTAGTTGAACTTTGTAAAAGCTCTGACAAAAAACCCTGGCTTATATAGGAAACCCACTTTAAAGATTTTTAAACAATGATATTAGCTAAAAACATTTTAAAATTAAACTAGTGATTTGAAAGTACTTACTTCTGACAGGAGCTAAATTAGATACATCATTGAGAGTTTTGTTGTTGATTTGAGAGGAAACAGAATCAAGACTATAATGCATAATATATTGAAAGTAAGTTATGGCTTCTCTTTCCCTTCTGTCCTAATACATTAACAAGAGAAAGCTAATAAAGCACAATGTCAACAAATTTAAAACTATTAAGTTTTTTAAGGGGGTTGGTTGTGGGGGGTGTTTGGGGTTTTTTACAGAACAAATAATTGACCTAAGAGAATTACTAGGGATACACAGCAGTCTACATAGTTTAAGAAAGGATTAGAGATTATCACAAGGAAACAGAACACCTACTGCTACAACATATAATGCATATTAAAAAACAAAACAAAACAAAACAAAACAAAACAAGCTATCTAAATCTTCATACTGAGGGCTCTGAATTTGTCATTAAGTGGCAAAAATGGGAAGACTGAAGGAGCATAACAATTAAACGTCACACATACTTCTGTGATTCACTTTCAAGGTTTCTGGATTGGACAATTCCAGAGAAAGAAAACTAGAACAGCAGATCAGTTACTAGCATTAACTACAACAGTAACTGTTCTGCTCAAGGGCATTGCAAGGGAATATTACAATAATTAACATAAGTAACATTTTTTTTGCTTATTCCAGCTGATATTTTAAGAAGTTAAGTCTGAAAAAAAAATTAATTAACCCTAGTCTTACATGAACCTCACATATATGGAAAATTACTAGTTTTCATTTACAAATGAGGAAGCAATCCTAATATATTATGGAATTAGCTCAAAACTTCATTATTTAACAGGATTTGTATTTTGACCAAAATGTAAGCCTTATCAATAATTTCTTGCTTTCTCCACAGAGGTGCCCTTATTCTAAAATCCATGAGAAATTACAGTTAGCAAATCTACTGAAAAAGAATGCTGTAGGTATATACTACTACTTATCCAAAGAAAAAAAAAAAAACTACAAACAAACAAACCCCCCACAAATACCCCCTGAATACCAGGGTTTGTGTTTCGGGGTTGGGTTTTTTTGGCAGTTTTGGTTTGGGTTTTTTTGGTTTTTTTTTGATATTTTGTTATTTTTAGTTCTAAACTGAAAACCAGATATGACTGAATAAAAATCAAAATCTTAGAAGATAAACCCAAAATAAGAAACTTTTCTAATTCCTTCCTAACTGGGCATGCAAACATAAGCACAGTTAACTTCTGCAAGTCCTTACAAGTCAGAAAATCTAGCTGATCTTGCTAGCAACATGATATATTTACTAGCAAAAAATTTATTTCTTTTAAGTCCTAAACTGATAGTATTTAAATCTGTCAGGACTTGTATTGTGACTAAACAACACTGACATATTTTCACTTTATACATTTAAACTGAATCCTTACTTTGTTCAAGTCAAATCTAGCTCCCAGAGATTTTAACAGAAGTGTGATGAGTTATTTTATATAGTTGATACAGAAAAAAAGCAATGTATTTGTCTGCCCCACTGACAGAAAGACCTCAGGTTTGGTACACCTTTTGAAAATCATTGCTATTTAAATTTCATCCATTTGCTGGGCTATTTCATTTCAATTAATGGCTTTCAGCTGGTGTAAAAATAATAGCTCAAGGTTAGCACATGATTTCCTTTTGTTTTAATTGCCTTTTCAGTGTGTCCTAATTGGGTAAGTAAGGGAGGAAATCATTACAAATGATGAATAAAATTTCCTGTAAGATTGTAAAGGAAGGACGTACTGAGAATAACATCTAATTTAAACAAGAGGAGAGTAGGAGTTGAGAGATACCTGAGGTTTGAGAGATGACCACTCAGTACTGTGTCTGTGACTGGGGCACAAATAGTTTTTCATGAAAAAACCCAATACACTTCTATTGTAATTAAATATCTCAACTTATCATATGAACCTTTATGGAAACTTCATCTACAGATTTCTGTGAAGTAACTCCTTCTTTTTGTAACCTGAACCACAAAAGTCACTCACAAATATATAAATAAATTTAGATTGATCTTTCTGTTTCATTTACACTGGTATCTGTATGCACACTGGGGAATCAGACTTAAGATATTTCTGGCACTGAATGAGCCTTCACATTTTAAAATACAAATTATATTGGACATTTTGTGTCCAACACTGCTTGAAATGGTGTGGATGTTATTTCACTGTCACACTGGCCTGTACGCCAATATATTATGCTTTCTTTTTGTTGAGAATAATAATAGGAAGAGAAAATTTCCTGGACCCTGTCTTCTCCTCTGGCTAAGAAACAATACGCATGCCTGCACTGCAAATTGGATCATTTTCAAAAAACATGAACATTTTCCAGCAATTAAAAAAGCTTGCAATGGTGGTGGTCCACATTAAACTTAAAAGAGCCACATCTAAAACTGCAGACGTGTTCTTAGAGCCAGGAAAACAGGACCAACCCCAAAGTGAGTGTGGATCCAAAGGCCAGCCAACAAGATGTAGCTTCCTGCAGTAAAGGGTGAGAGGAACAGAGACTAACTCACCTAACACAGCCCTTTACCTTTCAAACCAAGGCTTGCACCTCCATCAGAAAACACTATTTGCCAACTTCTACAATTCCAAAAAGCAAAACAAAACCCCAAAGAACAAATGCTTTTTCACCGTATAGAACTTTCTCCTGAGCCTGGCACCTTGCATAAACTGGTCAAAGTTCTAACACTCCCTGTAATCATCATTTCTAAGCTTCCAAGCTCTCTTAGAAAGTGCCTTTGATTTCTTGCTATGCTTTAAAGGCATGAGAACCACATAGGGCTTCCTCACTTATTGTGGAAGTTCAAGAGGTATCTGGAAACAAACTAGTTCAGAATTGTTATGTAAAATCAGATGAAATTTTGAAAGAGAAAGAATTTTTAAAATCAAAGCCAGAAAAAAATCAACTTAGTGATCACAGTCCTCTTGACTTAAGTCATCTTGAGTAAGATCAGAGACTTGAACTTTAATCTCAGCTGTATGCCTCGAATGAGGATCACTTTCTCCCTCTTTTACACACACCCTGAAGTACATGGACACAGAGAGTCAGAAAGTTTTAGATTAATTCTTGCAGAGGATAAAAATTAATTCTCATGGAGAATAGAGAATAAAAATAACATCTCATAGCGAGGGGAGGGCAATTCATAAGTTGTCTATCTCCAGTGACTCAATGACACCTTCAGTTGCTCAGAACATAGTACACTTTGCATACTGTCTTTATGATTAAACTATTCACTTTTGAAAGGGAGCAAGCCAAAGCAGCAGTAGGAAACATCAGGCCTGTGAAAATGTTAATAGGAACTGGTGTTGCATTTCTAAGACCTTTTTCTAAGAAATATGGTATTATGATGCTATAAATACATTTGCTGAGAGTCAGAGCTTACTTGCACTATTGTGGAACGAAACATTTGAGACAAGTAGGATGAACTGAATCTTCCTGTTTTTCTATCTTACCTTGACAGAGCTGCCGCTTACTTTCATATGTTCTATTTCTAGTGTTAGTGCTCCTGCCCCCAAAGCATCTCAAAGGATGAGGACATTTGCTACAGACAATTCATAATAAAACTGCTTATCCTTCTTTCCCAATCAAGAACAACATCATTATCATTTTCATCTTTTAATGGGGACATCGTATGGGTAGCCTCATTAGCAAAACTGTTTAGTAAAGCAATAAAATAATGCCACTGTACTCTTTATAGCTTCTGATTAGAAAAAGCATCACATCTCATGAGCAATTTACAGCTCATCAGTCTCAAAACACACAGGGAATAAATTATAAGAGAAGGATGGGCTTAGAACCATGCCTATAAGCTTGATCTTCAAGAGACGAAACAAAATAATAATTGTAACAGTAACTGAAGGTGCTGAACGTTAATGGATGATCTAAGTATGCTTGATATAGAATACTCCATAAAAATACAATACTTCTGTACTTTATATTAATACCACTATGCCCTGATGTTCTTATTTGCTTACATTGTCTAACAGCACACACAAACTTTTAAAGTATCTAGCCATACAACCTTCTGTGAGATAGGAAAGTGCAATTATTCCTGTTTTGCAGACAAGAAATGGAGGCGCAGAGGCCATCTTGTCTAAAATCCTGAAAAAAGCAATTGACCTTTAGAAATAAAATATTATGGTTCTGCTTGTTCTAACCTTTGTACCCATTGCAGAACAAAACCAAATAGCATAAAGATAATAGAAGTCTAAATTCTAAGCATTCACATAACTCCTAGAAATTGTACCCTCTGGTCTCAAAAGTGGTATGAAACATGAAGGCACTGGGGGAGGGAGGGGGGAAGATATTCTTTGGAGCGATCTTTTATGTTTAAAGGCTTATCTCACTCTAAATAAGGTGAATTTGTTTACTGTCAAAATGTCTTAGCAACATTATGCTTCATTCTTGCCTTAAGGCAAAAGACCAAAATGTACAAAAGGTTAAGCAGATGCTTGTTGAGTTTTCCAGCTTTGTACAATAACGATTTATGTTTTATTAACACATTTTCATTCACAGTTTATGACAAAATCACATGCAGTTTAGAATGGTATCTCTGTTTCTTACAAAAAAAAAAAAAACCACCACAAAGTAGTAAAACATTGAATTACTAAAGATTCTTCCAAGATACTGAAAGAAGACTGATTAAAGCTAGATGCCTAGCACATATAAGTAAGCTCATATAGCACATGTAAGGTCTACTGTTTAGGAGTAGCCATGTTAAAACAAAAATTTTGCTCAAATAAAACCACTGCGTTCATCAAAAAAGAAGATTCATGACCAAAAATTAAATTAATCAAAAGGGTTATCTCATGAGTACAGTGAAAGTAAAAAACAACCTCAATAATTCTCAAGACATTATGATCCTGAGACCTTTGAGTAATTTGTAAAATAAATTCTAACATGTGTTTCTTAAACATACCCTAGATAACTGAAGATTTAAATGAGGCTGAATTAAAAAAAAAGAAGATTGAATGCTTTAGCAAGGAAAAGCTGGACTGCAAAGGAAAGGTATCTCTGTGAAAATTTGTCAAAAACTATATTCACATGGAGAACTGTGGTTTCTAATTCTGTAGAGATTCATTGCCTACTGAAATTTACTTAAAATACTGTCCTGGTTTCAGCTGGGATAAAGTTAAATTTCTTTGTAGTAGCTCGTATGGGGCTATGTTTTGGATTTTTGCTGGAAACAGTGGTGATAATGTGGAGATGTTTTAGCTGTTGCTAAGTAGCGCTTACACTGGTCAAGGACTTTTTCAGCTCCCCGGGCTCTGCCGGGCGCACAAGAAGCTGGGAGGGGGCACAGCCGGGACAGCTGACCCCAACTGACCAATGGGATATTCCATACCACATGACGTCACGCTCAGTATATAGAGCTGGAAAAGAAGAAGGAAAGGGGGACATGGGGAGTGATGGCGTTTGTCTTCCCAAGTAACCGCTACGCGTGATGGAGCCCTGCTTTCCTGGAGGTGGCTGAGCACCTGCCTGCCCATGGGAAGGGGTGAATGAATGCCTTGTTTTGCTTTGCTTCCGTGCGCAGCTTTTGCTTTACCTGTTAAACTGTCTTTATCTCAAACCATGAGCTGCCTCACTTTTACCCTTCTGATTCTCTCCCCCGTCCCACCGGGGGGGAGTGAGCAAGCGGCTGCGTGGGGCTTGGTTGCTGGCTGGGGCTAAACCACGACAAATACTTTCGTATGTGTACAGGAAAGCAAAATAGGATTAAAAGCAAGAAGAATAGGTACTCAAAGGCTGATATAATTAAGAGCTTTAAGAAACTAATGAACTTTTAGAGGTCAAAACTAAAAAAAAAAGGCTTCTTGTTTATTCTTTGGATAATGATTTCTCAGTTACATTTCTGGTTTGTAAATTTCAATCTTTAGAGATTTATCAGTTTTACATTATTTTAATCACAGAGATCTATCCAGACTGTATGTGAGAGAGTGCATTTTCCAGATCACAGCTGAAGATGTGAATTAAGCCTCTGCTTAAACCTCTAGGCAGGCTGACAAACTAGCAGGGCCTTTGGCTTCATTATAGGAAGAGAAGCAATAGAAGGGGAATAGTTTGCTTAGAAGTGAGAAATTGGTTATATCTACAACAACATGATCCAATTAGAACAGACTTTTACAATGAAACTTGTGGTGCTGAAGAACTAACATTAATAATATTTGTGGTTTTGAGGTTATACTTCAGCATATTCCAGCTTAGTTTTGTAGAAAAGGAATCCAGTTTGCATGCTGTAAGACCATGCCATAACATGTACTAAAAGACAGTATTTGGAGAGAATCAGGAGCACACTCTTGATGAAAACTAAAATGCTAAATGTGATTATATGGATCAGAGTAGGTTCTTTTTTAAAAAGCTAGAATCTCATTTGAAAATGACTGCAAGATGAAATTCTCAGAAACTATGCCCAGCTACTGGAGAGTTATTCACCTGCAGTTTATCTTCAAGAATAAATGTTAAATTGGTCTAGTAAAGCTAAATAAAAAGTCATTAAAATGTTTACTTTATTTTTAAGAATATTATTAAATTACTATAGCAAAACTATTAAAATCACAAATCTGCAGAACATCAAAATAATCATAAAAGTGTCTATCAAACTTCATACAATTAAGGGAAACATTCATATGCTTAATATTTTTAGTTTTTTGATCTAAGAGTAGTTTGTTTTAAGGGATAAGTGATGCAACAGCACACTTTTTGTACATGAAGTGGAATTTTACCCAAGCATACAATTAAATGTGCCTCATCATTTCACACAGAAATCCACACGGAAGAAATTGGTAATCTCAAGTGTTCTCTATGTACCTCATAAAGGATAATTTCACTACTGTGTTAGGAGAACTGAAGGGGTATAGACACTTTTGCCTTGGCAGGAGGGTCTTTTCAGGCTAAAGTTGACGCATATTTTAGATTCTAGCTTGGACTTACCCACAGTTAAGGCTTGGTTTATGTTTATTTACTCTACTTGCTATGTTCCAAGTTTGAACTTGGTTTATTCAATGGAAGGGAATTTTTAGCAGTAAGGCTATATTATGCTGGATGCGTCTGCAACTCCTTTTCAACTATGCCTTGAGATCCTGGCCCAACTGTCACGTATACTAGATATCTGTAGACTGTATATCCTTGGGTGGTTCCTATGTAGAAACTGAGATATGTGGGAGATAAGGAGGTGGTTGGTATTCCCCTGGTTCTCATTGCATCAAGAGACAGAGACGTGCAAAATACACAGTCCTTGAACTGAAAAATGGATGGAGAGATCAAGTAATATGGATATACATAGATACCATCTTCTGACTGCTAAATTTAAGGTCGAAAACAGAAGGTACAGAAATACACACATGTAACAAAGCATTCTTTGTAGAATGCCTCATTAGATACCGATTTATATTACTTGAATTCACATAAAGCACCTGTGCCATACTCACCAGGTGCCTCTTCCAATATTTTGATTGCAATTACACCAAATTGCTGAAATCCACAGATAAAAACCCAGACCAATAATCAACAGCAAACCTTAGAAAGGTGCAGAACAAATAGCCAGAAATACACAAATCCTAAACACCAACTCTTTGTAGCTCAGAACAGTTTTCTTAATGCTTTTCTGACTCTGTGAAGATAAATTGATAAATGCCACAAAATGCTAAGACCAAAGTACGAAGAATAAATGTAGTCTTCAATTGGGATATTATAAACATGGCCTCTTACATACTGTACTGACAGTATTTCAGGTATTCATATCAATTTTCTGTGTTTTCTGTGTGGAAACTTTGGAAGCATTTCAAGCTATATTTTTTTTCAACTAATGGGAGAAAAAAAATGAGGAAGTAAAAAGGAACAGTAAGTGCCACAGCTAAGTATAAACACTTTTTTACGCCCAACATACCCGTCTTTTTCATATACTTACCTAAATTTTTCCCTAGTATTCAATCTCCACCTTTTAATATATTATAAAGTTGCACCACCTCATTCTTACATCAGCTACTTTCATATAATCCCAGCACTTTATCTGTGAGTATAGGAGTTCTACCAATTCATAAGGTGACATATAATTATCCTCACTTTTGTAAGAACAAAATTATATTGCCCTTGTTCATGCTGAAAAATCAACTAAGCTACTCCAAAAATTAGTATATTATTGAATATGAACCACAGTGTTTCAAAAAACTACTGCATGTTAGTGGAGTGTATCTTATAAGAGAAGCAGCACCTGCATCTTAAAAGAACATGCTGTATCCCAGTTCTAAAGAGTCATCATGATATTTTTACTGAAATATTTTTTAAAATAAGTTTTCTGCTTGTAGAATGTAGAATGTAGAGTAGTTGCTCCTGCAAAAACTGATCCTCTTTCTGCATTTTCTGTGCCAGCATTTTGGCTCAGCTTGTCAGGAGAGTTAATTGACATTCCAAAATGCCTACACTTTATTAAAATAACAACACAAGTATGAAACACTTTCCTTCTGGGGTTTTGTGGTTACTTAGTTTACTTGGAAAGAGAGACCACAGATTTATAGAAAGATTCTGATCTGGGGGATAACAATGAAGAAACTCAGAGACAAAAATAAACTTTGTTCAAAACTTGTATTTATAAATTGATCTAAGCAGGAGAAAAAATTATATTTCTGGACAATCTACACTCTTAATATAAACTTAAATTTTCCTTGCTACTAAAAATGACTGTGGCATCTTTCATGTAAATCATTATTGGAGTGTCAAGTTTAGTATCAACATAGATTTCACTTTTATTAGTGAGAATTATGTACAATAACTTTTTATTTTAAAAAATTACTTAGGCTCAAGACCAAAAGAAAATTCACCATCACCAATCTACACCCATGCTACTGCAACTACCCTTACACTTGCAAAGATTTCAGCAAGCGTATATACTGTAGTAGCTGTTGCAGAATTCGGCAAGACAGATTGCCACCCTAAATTAACAAACTTTGTGAATGACAGCTACTTCCTTTGCAGAACAACTGATTTGAATTCAGCTAAAGATACGGCTCTGGCTGAAGCCCAAGAGCCAACTTTACTGTAAATCCCCAGATGTTTGTTGTACAATCATAATGCTGAAACCATAATTACCATTTCCAGTACAGGATGCTAGCTTGTTCAGCTGCTCCCATTATAAGACCTCTGCTTTCCTTGTGTGTTTTCTTTATCCCAGTCCCACCCATGAATTCCAGCATCTATAGCCTGAAATTCTTGTCAGTGTTTATTTCCAATTGAATTTAAAAGAAAAATATTACCCTTAAGTTTTTGTCTATGAGACACAAATAATCCACTGCACAGCAATGCACTGGTTTACAATTTTATGGTTTTCTTTTTTAATTTGACTTCTTTATATAGCCTGGAGCTTTATTCTTGAAAAATTTACACAGTAATGACCTTAAAATTTTTCTTGAAGTTTAATTCTAAATCTTTTTTTAAAAAAAATCCTCACAGCAAATCAGTAGAGTCTGATCAACATTAAGCTTTTAAAGTCTATCTTGATATTGAAACAGTTCATGTGTCTACAGGTTAAAGTGCATATTGCTGCTGTACCTGAGTACTTAGATGTAACATAGACAACAGTACTTTCTAGAGCAGAAGTAGGCCCAAGGTTAATACAAATAGGACTCCACATAATGCTGTTAACTCAAGATGTTAAGTAGGTAGCATTGCATAGCTATAGAAAAGGAGCAATACAAAAACAACAATAACAAAAGCTAAATCAACTTGGTCACCACTTAAAATAGGAACTATTTTTTCAAGAAGACAAGAGACACTGGGTCTTTGATTCACTTGAACTAATTTATGTCATGTATTAATCTGGCAACAGGAGGTAACCCACAAAGATGTTAACTGGAATTTAGTTGGGCAGATCTTTACATAGAGGAAGTTGTGGAAACTTTCAAGCAGACCAGGTACAGTGAAGAAAATTAACTCTATCCCAGCCAAAACCAGCACACCACAGAGGTTTTTTGAAACAGCTTTTGATAATATCTTATGGTGCAACAAATGGGTACAATTGAACTTTTTGGTCACCTGCAAATCAGCAAAGTATGTTGATGTCAGAAACCAGATGTTTGAAAAAATGAACTTTCAGTGTCTTCCATCAGTTTCTCATTTCCTTAACTCCACAAAAAGGGAGAAGATTCTTAACAGGAAAATAATGTTCCACATTCCTTAGCAATGTTCCAGGGAAAAAAAAAGGGAATATGGAAAATTTTAATATTTTTCTACAAAACCTACAGGAAATTACACTTTAGAAAGGACAATATAATTAGATCCAAAGTTAGAAACTGGAAGAAAGCATAGAATACATGAATTTGGTGGAACTCTGATCTATTTTTGCTTTTATCTGTAGAGTGCATGGTATTTCAGCTTACTCGTAACAGATGAGAAGTTACAATTTTCAGGTAATTTTTTATTCAAAATTTTGATTTCTTTTAATAAAATGAGTTCAAAGGAAATCACTGATCATATACTTGATAATGAAAAGAATTTAAATTGGTTGGCTTTGAGCAATTATTTCATGAGGATGCTCTTCAAGTCAGCAAGGCTTTCAACTAACTTGGTTGTTACATATCACTCTTGGATGCGGGCCAGTGTCAAAACATGGTCCTTGTTACGGAATAATCAATGCTTCCATTTTATTTCTTCAAATAATAAATTCTAAACTGCTTTGGAGTAACAATGGTAGCAAATATTCAAGAGCATAATCCATAACATGATGAAGTGTGGTACTTATTTATTTTTCATCTAAAAAGAAGAATGATTGGTCCACCCGCCGTTTTTAAGGAGGCATTGAATTAACCACATATTGAAGGTCTATAAGCAAAAATATAACTGTTATGTTTCTTGCACTGCCTAAAAAAGTAAAAAGGACAGTTTTTAGTCTAAAATACGTTACTAGTTGTGCCTACAAATATTCTAGTAATTCATACTACTTTATTAAAATGCTTGTAGCACTCCTTGTATCTATTTACCTTCTCTATCTTATTTTAACTTCATATTTCCTCATTACAGGTAATGTTGCAGCCACATTGCTTACTAAAACTGATGGAAGTTTAGCAGGTTTCTTGAGAAATTGATCCGGCAGCACACACACAAAAAAATTTTAAGTCATTCAGAGAGGGATTTCAGAATTATACAAAGGAGATTGAAATTTAAGTCACAGTACTAGATGGATGGCAAACTCCTTCAGGGAACAGTAAAAACAAAAAAAAACCTCTGTAAAAACATTTTCAAAGCAGAAAATTTCATTGCTGATGACAAGGTGTTTCTGAAACTAGAGGTTTATAGCATGATATATTTCTTATGACAACAAAGACTATATGCTAGAAACTCAAAACGCGTGCTTGCTATCTGGAATAAAAGGCTCCAGTTCTTAGGACTGACCAGTAATTTTAAAGTGTTGTGCATAAATATACAAGTTATATATGTGTATTCATATGCAAAAGAAAAATAATGTTGTTGATTATGGGGCAGTAAAATCTAACTTAGTTCTTCCTGAATAGCAAGAAAATACAAAGCTAATTTCAAATAAAAGATGGGCAGTATTATAAATGCAATCCTTATGATATTTTTTTCTGGTAGTCAGCTATCAGAAGCTGTGAAGGAACAAGCAATTTGTCCCTTTGAGAGACGAATGGTGTCCTAATCAGGGACTGCCAAAACAGATGTGATGATTTCACTATAACTTATCCTGTATATTTCGCTCCAGGTAGTCAAGATAAGATTCCTTCTTATTTTTTTCATCTTAAACTTTGGAATATTCATTCATTTTCTATATTATCATGTAAGACACCAAATTGTGTGCAGTGTAGCCAAAAACATAGTATTTGACAAGAATTAAAATGCAATTATCTTTTCTTGCTTAGATTTTTTTTCTTCTGGATATAATACAGAAATTCTGAGAAAAATAATAGAAAACAAACAAACAAACAACGCTGAGCCTAATACAATACAGGTCTGAAAAATTACATAAACAGGTAGAAGAATTATCGTTTCTAAACTGTCTCGCCCAACTCTGGAAGTAAGCTTCTATAACTTTCTGCAGATGTCCTTAAAATAAAAATTGCTTCTGAACTTCTATTTGACCACTCACATCTCCTATAGAGAAATAAGCAGATTTGGGGTTTGAATTTTATTGGTATTTATTCTTGCAGATTATGAATGGTTTATCTGCTTTATATAATTTGATTACAAATGTTTTTTAAAGTGAGGAACATCATACAAGGCAAAGCATACTGAAAGCAAAGCTGACCAAGTAAAAGCGGACTGTAATAATTCTGTTTCATTTCAAGGTAAGAAATACATTTTTCTGTATCTAATGGGTAAAACTAATTTTATAAGTCAGCTTGCACCTCTGGAAATTAGACCTTCAAACTTTAGAACACCAGTTTCTGTTTTGGAATTAATACCTTGAGAATCTTTCTTACATTCATTTTCGAAGTGTTACCTTTGAAGTTCTGATTTGATTATTACCCCCAATACTTTTGAGATTCATCTGATATGAAACAGGAAAAGAAAAAAGAGGGTTATTATTAATAAGCTGGAAATGATTAAAACTCTGAACAGTTAAACCAGCAACGCATTCATTATTTTTCTTGTTCTCTTTTACTTCTAGAAATTACTTGCTTGTACACTCCTCCTAGTTTTGTATCATGCAAACTTGCTGAGGGTGCACTGTGCAGGTCCAGGTCATTAATGAAGAAATTAAACACTGTTGGCCTCAGTACTAGCCCCATGAGCACACCATGAGTGACTGGCCTCCAGCTGAGCTTTGTGCCACTGGTCACGATCCTTTGTGCCCAACAGTTTAGCCAATTTTCAGCCCACCTCACTGTCCTTTTAGACAAACTGATGATGTACATGCTAAGAGAATATGATGGGAGGCTGGATCAAAAGCCTTACTAAAGGCAAGATTAACAATATTAGCTATCCTTATCCACCAAGCTAGATACTGTGCTGTAGAAGGCCGTCAGACTGGTCAGGCATTATCTCTCCTTCAGAAATCCATGCTGAAAACTCCCAACAGTGTTAGATGTATAATTTTATACGAATGTTCTTTGTTGTTAATACACTGAGTCACTGACTGTTAAATAGGTATCCTAACTTAACAAACACACTGTTTACAATGTTTTTTGGGGAAAATTTGTCTTTGTCTACCAAAGGCCTACAAGTGAGGGCATCGCACAGCCCGACTTGTAAGCGATACATTTCAGATGATCTCAGCAGCCCTTAAACCAGGCCTAAGAGACTAGCCATATTTAGGGGGGATAAAATTATGTTATATACTTTGTGCTTAATGGCTTACATGGATATTTCCCTCCACTAACAACTCCCAATTTTTTTCCCTTTTTTTGATCACTGCATCCACAGTTCTAAGATTTCTACAGAGGAGGAAAAAGTAAGGTCTACCTTAAGTTTATAAAATGGGATGTAAAGGATAAATGTTGTTCTCAGTGAAGAAACATGAGTAAATTCCTGCATGAAGAGATAAAGGAAGACATATATTTTTCCCCTTTTCTAGTCTGTTGCAAGTCATCTGCTTTTACATTCCTGCTTTGGATCAGATTTTCTATGGAAACATAATTAACAATTTTTATTCATTTTAAACATACAGCATTTCTTTAAGTAATTGCCTCTGTAAATTGCAACTACATTTTTTTAAATGTTCGGGCAAAAAAAAGTGTCATTCGTTAGTTTAAGATGCCCATAAACTTAAAAGAGCTCAAGCCAAATTCACTTTGAAGGAGTATTAGGATCAAACAGAAAACATGATGAACATCAAACTGAAATATCACAAGGTTTCACTGAAATTTGCCCCAGTGGAATGCACACGTATTACATGAAGGAAATACCTGGAAAACTGAAAATTCAGTTGATACCGAAAACAACAACAGATCCCAGAAGAACAGTTGCTACTTCATTAACTTCCTCACATCCTTCTGAAGAAGTGTTCCCAAATCAAATTCAGTTCCTCAGGCTAGTATAAAATTGGGTGGATATAGACCACTCATGACTTTTATTCATGAGCTGTAGTCAACCAAAGTAAAAAGCTTGGGTAGTACTAATTCAGAAGTTTCAGTAGAACAAGCAGAGATCCTCCTTGACTGAACAACAAGTCACAGTAATAATAAGAGGAGTACAGGCTGACATGAAAAAATTATGTGTTCAAAAGATAGAGTTGTACAATTGGATGACCCCCAGACAGGTTTCAGTGAAGTATAGCAAATCAAGGACAAAATCATGAATCATGAAATTTCTTATAAGCTGTCAGTGAAGGGCAAGTACAGCCAACTCAATTTCAGAGCGGCAGTCCCTACAGAGACCACCAACAAATATGAGTGACTCGTCCCTTGGCAAAGTTTGTGATTAAGAAAACCTTACATCTTGTTCATAGCCAATAAACTGACACTGGGCTTTCAGTACATTGGAACTACATCATGCTGAGAGCCATAATGACTTAAGGAGTCCTTTATGCCATAATAATGACTTTATTCTCAGTGACAGGTGAGTGATCCCAAGGGCAAGGCTGAAGAGTAGGTATCAGAAAAAAGAACTGGGAAGCATTTCAGACTTTATCTGAGAGGATTGTGACATGTAGCTGCAGAAACAAGCATTGCACTTCACTATGACCAATAAAGGTGCCTGTGATTTTTCTGATAGTACAGAAAAGGTGAGCAATAACATCCTCTAGTTGGAGTTTCTCTGATATCTATATACCTCAATAATGGTAGGACTGCAGGACTCTCAAACTAGTTTTACTGTAAGGCAATGGGGTATCTTACGGAGCACAAAAGAGAGTGGATACAGCAAACAACTTGCCCCTGAATATTTAGGAGAATATATTTCAAGGGAGGGGGGGTATACATGTTCCTCCTCCCGAACCCCAACAATTGACAAATACGACATACCTGCAGGACCTTACAAGAGACTATGAATATCTTTCAAGAAGGGAGGACTTTGGACACTACAGACCAGTCATTGTCACTTCAGTTTCTAGGAAGATTATGGAGGAGATCCCCTGAAAATCAAAGATGAAGGAAAAGAAGGCAATTGGAAAAAAATGAGAATGGGTTTCCTAAGGGCAAGCAGCACCTGATTTGGTGGTCTTGTATAATGAGAAGACTGGCTCAATGGACAAGAGCAGTGGATGGCCTTCCTGAACTTCAGAAAGGCTTTTGATGTGATCTCCTATGCTGCTTCTTTATAACCCTATCAGAAAGAGAAGCTCAGCAAAGGCATTCTTTTAGAAAAAGAATTTGGGGTTCTTACAAAGAAATCTAAGGTCCAAATACAAACCTAAATATGTGCAATGTGCTGATTGGAATTGACAAAATGTAATTCTATGTTAATGTTTATATACACTTAGTGAAGAAAGAAATATAGTGTAGAATTGTTTTTGTCAAGACTGATTCAGGTTTGGAAATAAAACAAAATAAAATAAAGCTCTCCAAATATTTATAAGGATATTCAGTCTCCAGGGTGAAAACATGGAGAGAAGTTCGCTTTGAAACCTACCTACATTTTCTTAGTTCTCATACAATCACATATTTAAAGATACAAGACATACAGACAGTTTTCAGAATTTCTTGTGTTCAGTTAGTTTACATGTATTCAGTGTTTCTTGTCTTCTGGACCTTTTTCTAATGACTTTTAACTAAATCATTAAATTCTGTATTCCCTAAGGAAACCTCTTGAAAATACATGCTCTCTAAGATCAGAGAATACACTTTTAACCTTGTTAATCGTACAGAAAAAACAAAATCATTCCCCCCAGTTCAACGGAAAATGAGTTACTTATCTGCAATGGAAACAATTTCACAAAGAGAAAACTTGATTTTCTTCAACACTCAAGTACTGTACGTGCAAATGAAAAATATCGATAAAGCCAAGAATACATTCTCAATGAAACACCATGAACTGCTTTTAGTGTTACATAACAAACTAGTAAAACTACCTTGATTATTTCTATTCTCAAAAGCAGTATCATGGATGCAGTAGTAGGATGATGAAGAAATTTCATTCAGAAGAACTGAAATATTGTAATAATTCAGATTATTGCATTATGTGTTATTTGATGTCATACATCTCATTAATGATACACTAAAAAATGTAGTTTGCACTGTTTCTTTGCATCATATCAATGCAAATGAAAATATAACATTGTCTAGATTAAACTTACTGGTTTCAGACTAGTAATTTGATCAAAAATACACAACTAGACCAGCCCTAGTCGAAATGAAATTATCAGTAAAATTCAGTTCATAGAGTATGGGTACCCTTGTTTCAGGGAGATAAAGACGTCAAATTCAGGATTAAATAAGCCCTTCTCTGTTCAGGTTCTTATGTATCAGTTCAGGTTCTGACATGCAGTTAAGTCATTTGATGAAAATACCGAAGTATCTTTTTTGTGTAAACATGAGATTTTCGGTAGGAACCTGTGGTTCTGCAGGCACCACTAACTGAATAGAGTAGAAAGGGCAAAGCAAGAAGAGCAAGGTTAGGGAAATGGCACCCTCTGAGCAGCCTTCTCATTTACACAACTTCTACAGACAAAACATGAATGTTCATTTCACCCAAGACCTGGATTTTTCATTACTACTTTTCAATAGAAAATTGTACACTGGCAGGAGGAAATATCACTGGGAGTTTTGTTTTGTTTTTAGAATTCATGCATATTTCTTCTCCAACTGGCTTAAAGTATTTTAGCATTTCTTTTTAATATTCAGGGGTTTAATGAAGCAATCAAAACATAACAGGCCATTTTTCAACCTATATACAAAGTTCAATATACCTCTTCCCATAAAGGCAGTTGAAGGTCTGCATTTAACCCTGCATAATTGATCTTATTTGGGATCCAGGTATGCTGCAGGCAAAAGTAGTGATTTGGCATCTGTAAGCATATGAGAACTTTACACTAGCAAACCTAGCTATCCTTCACATTTAAACCGCAGCACCAGAGAGCTCAGTCCAGCCTAGTGGCTCAACAGTCTGCCTGGGAATCTTACCAGCAGTAGTTCACTGTCAGAATCAGAGAGGAACCATGCACTATCAATGAACACATTTTATCGGCTCTAGATCTAGCTAACTAAAAGATAGCTCCAGCATGTACGTAAGAACTCTGCTCATGCCTCTTTGCCATAATATAGCACGCCTGCTGCTGTACCCTGTTGCTAATATCATTGGTCTTTCCACCTAACTCTGCTTTGTGTTGAGTAAGGGGAAAGCAGTGATGCCCTGACCTGCAGGGCTGAGAGCCCTACATGGAGGTCCCCCAGCGGCCATTCTACAAACCATGTTCCCAGTGCAGAGGAAGTACACCCATTCCACAAAGTTATTACTGAATATGTTACAAGTCATCTCAAGAGTTAATCAGCTGATGCCCCTTTAAAGTCTCTGTTCTTTTAGATGGGAATGAGTAAATTTGCTTAAAGAGCAAACTCTGAGAAAATAAATAAGCAACGTATGCATGTAAAAGACTGAAAAGATATCAGCTTCAAATGAGTTTTCCATTCCGTGGTACATTTTAACTGCTGTATATATCTGTGTGCATCCTGATGTACTTAAATTATTACTGCTTCCTTGGAAAAGGTGGGGAAAAGCATTCCCCTTTGTATCATTCAAAGTAAACGCTAACGGCTGGTGAGCAGGATAGCTCTTCAGAATTCACTGTCTGCATTGACTAGGTCTCTACTAACTACAATGAGAGCTCAGAAAATCTGGCTCGCTCTTCAATTTCTACAGCACCAAGATCAATTCTGTAAGCGACAAAACAGATAATGTCACATGCAGATGCCACATGCCCAGGAAAACACCATGCAAAGACATCACAAATCCCTACCGTAAAGTTTATTACAGCTCTACAGGGTTTTTCATCATTCGCTCATGACGTTCACATTTGCATACACCAGAAGTTACTGAAACTTCAGCACAACTACTGAGCAAGTTGGCAGAAAACTGGAACATGCATCTAGTTCACAAGCACTGCATGTACATAGATACCACTTTTTAGCTAGGTAACAAGTGTTTTAATGTTAATAGATATTAGTAGACCTGCAACACCAAAAATATTTTAGTATAAATACCCAGTTAATGATCAACTCTATCTCTTTTCTTCTGCTGGTTTGAGGGCACTTACTGACAGGTCTTTCTGTTTTTCATGAGCCTCACAGGAATAGTGTGACCTCGTATTAGGTACTGTTAGACTTTGCATCCTGTTCCTTTACAGTAGTTATATTTGTGTGCATTTTTTTTCTTAGATTGGTTGGCAGCTCTGAGTGAAATTAAGACCCTACTTGAATCTCTCATTACTCTCACTGGAAACAAAAGTTTCTGTGTGTTTCTGTAACAGAACCAATGCTCTGCAATATGAAGCCCTGTGCAAACAAATATCCCAAATCATCACTCCCATGTACAGTAATAAGTCATGGAGCAATAATAGACACCATCCACCTGCAGAAAGGAACTGGGAAAAATTCACAAACCATGACTAATGTTCTGCAACCTCTAAGAAAAAGTATGTTCCCTGAAAGATTATGCAGCCTGGAAATTTTACACTAATTTTAGGCATGACTTTAAATGGATTTGTTATACGAGATATTAAGGTTTAACAGAATCCTTAGAATAACTTTTCTATTTAGATATAGATAAAAGACAAAGTAGTTGTCATGGTTTTAGCTGCGATAGAGTTCACAGAATCACACGCAGAATCACAGGTTGGAAGGGACCTCAGGGATCATCTAGCCCAACCTTTAATTTTCTTCACTGCAGCTGGAACAGTGCAGTGCTTTGAACTTAGCATGAAAACAATGTTGATAACACACTGAAGTTTTGGTTGTTGCTGAGCAGTGCTTGTACTAGGTTAAGGACTTTTCCAGCTCCCCATGCTCTGCTGGGTGCACAAGAAGCTGGGAGGGGAGGGGGCACAGCCAAGAGAGTGGATTCAAACTGGCCAAAGAGATATTCCATATCATGTAACGTCATGCCCAGTATGTGAACTGGGAGGAGCTGGCCGGGGGAGGGAAGCAACGATCATGACTCGGGGACGGGCAGCGTCCGTCAGCAGGTGGTGAGCGGTTGTATCGTTTGTGTTTCTGGTTTTTTCCCCCTTTTTCCCTTTTCCTATTTATTATATTATAATTATTGTTATTAGTATAATAATCAACATTATTATTTTATTTTAATTATTAAATTATTCTTACCTAAGTTTTGCCTTTCCGATTCTCTCCCCCATCACACAGGGGTGGGGGGAGTGAACGAGCGGCTGTGTGGTGGTTAATTGCCGACGGAGGCTAACCCTTGAGAGTAGCCTAGTTAATTTGATTAATTCTATAGTTTCAAAGTTGTAATGAAAATATGAGAAGACTACATGAAACTACTTTAGAGGAGCTCACACTTTTCCATGGCAAGGTGATTGAGGAAAAAATAAATCTGCAGCCAAAGTTCCCTTTTGTAGATGCTTTTCCAATTTTAGAAGGCAGAATCTGGCCTTATTGATTTAGAAGTGTTTGGTACTTAAATGGTCATTTACGTAATTACATGTTGACTGTTCTATTGTTTCACCTACCCTCAAAATTCTGATCAATATCAGAGCTACGATATTTACATTTAATTAGAAATAATTCATTACCAAATGTTTGATTATAGATTTATCTTAGCTAGTTATTAATATTTTTTAGCTACTCTTACAAAAGAAACATTATGAACAAGATTTTGTAATATTGTGTGTATGGTGGGTTGAAAAGTAAACAAATATCTGTTCAATAAAGTTATCAAAATTCAACATCATTGGGTAATATACTATTAATTAAATATTATAGATTTTTTTCATTACCTACAACAATATTGCTTCTCTGTTAAACATTGCAAGATCTTAGTTCTACAGAAAAAGAGGACAAAGAGACTACATGTTCATCTCACACATCTATTAACACAAGATAGAACTAATTAAGAGAAATGTGAAACTGTCAGGTTCTCATTTATGAATGTACTTGAGATTTCTTTTATATACATAGAAGACAGATGTCAACACACAGAATCTTCCACAAAAGACATTTAGAGTAAACATACTATTTACTCCAGTCAATTTTTGCAGTATACATATTAAAATTCTTTGCCGATGATTGACTGAAAACCATTGTAACATTCCTCTCTCATCACAGGTCATCTCTTGCATGCTAAAAAGAACTTAAGAAATTTCTAGTATTTCAAAATTTTTTAAAAAATTCATTCACGATGTTAATATAAAAAGCATGACTGAGTCAAAACAAATGAGTTAAAATAAGCTACACTGAATTTCTGAATACATAATATCTTTATTTTCTTTTTTCTTTGTAAAAGCCTGCTGCTAAATGATAAAACAATCACATTTAAGCAAAATAGAAAATGGTTTGCTTTGAAAAATTAAATCCTAGAGACATTATGCAGTTTAGCAAGATTGCCTGTACCTAATGAGGAAAAGGCGGGCGAGAGAGGAAAAGGCGGGCGAGAGAGGAAAAGGCGGGCGAGAGAGGAAAAGGCGGGCGGAAATAATTCTCACTAATAATACCAGAAAGAACTTAAGCATACACAAACCTATTTTTTCTTTCACTGCATTTTGAACATATCACCAATCTCGTTTTTCTGGAAAAAATGAAGAGTCAAATGCTCTATTTCCAATGCTGAGTTAATTTGAAGTATAAAATAGACATGCTTCGAATCTCTTTTCTTTACAATAAGACATTTCTTTTAAGAGGCAAGGAAGGTTTCAGAAGAAAAAAAAATTGACATAAAGGAAGCTTTTACTGTTAAGGCATTCTCAAAGCAAAACTCTACTGATTTCCAGTTTAGGAGGTGTAAGAATTAAACTTTGTAGTTTGAGACTGAAGAGATTAATTTATATTAGCTGTAAATTAAGAAAAGAAGATGAAAAACACCTACCTTTCGAGAATGGATTTCTTTCACATATAGTGGAAGTAGAAATTCAGATATTCCTTCAAGTCGTATTCCTTTTTTAGTGACTCTCAAATTTCCCATTCCATCCTACAATCAATAATATATATACACATTCACTATAGGAAATAACCTTATCTAGAACAAGGTAAAAAGAACACAGTAACTGGCCTAATATCTAAAAATAATGAGTGCTGTCCCACTGCCCCCAGCTCTCCTGATGATTTGGACAGGAGCTAGATGGGGAGATTTATAGGCAAAGCTTCACTTAGAATTGAGGTATTTAACCGCGCAGCCTGATGGTGAACTGTGTACATTATTCCTTGTCTGGACCTAACGCAAGGGTACAAATATAGATCATAAATATTCCTTTACCGCAGAGACGAAGCTAGATCTTGAATTACAACTGCTAAGGAAAACAATTATGTAATTATCTCTAAAATATATATATATAACATTTGGAAAAGCAATCTATTATTTTTACATAGTGAAAAATTAGAAAAGTATTATGTTATTGCTACATCTGGAATCAACAGTTTTTGCATTTGCTAGCAATTAAAATACATAGGAAAATGTCCTATAGGAAGAAAGAAAAAAGAGGTTTTATCAGTAGTTGCTCATCATTACTAAGAACGTGTTGCTGGTGAAAAGAAGAATTTCAAAAATGCTGAGGATTATTTTTGTATTAATTTATCTGAATAGAAATAGGAAAAGGGCCATTGTGAAAATCTGGATGGAAAAAGCAAGCCAAATCATTTTATGTTCAATAAAATATAAGCATAGAAAAGTGGCATAATAAGGCTTCAGCTGTATTCTTACAGGGAAAAAAAATGAAACCTGCTTGATACTTGAGAGACAGGATCATTTTGCACACTGATAGAAGTTCAAGACTTTTTATATGTGGATACTCATTACTATACTCCTGACAGAAGATAATTCTTCACTGTACAGCCAGTGGAATTCAACTTGATCTACTTAAGTGCAAAATTAGCAAATTTAACCTAGTTGCCAATCAAACGTTTTGAAGCCATTGCTGACTCTACTGTAGCAGAACAGTGAGAACTTGCATTTCTGATCTGTTGGCTGAACTGTGAAACAAGTAACCTCCGCTTGCTGGGCAGTTTTAAACTGGTGGATAACAGTGTCCCCAACCGTATAGCTGAAGCTGGAAGAGGACGCTGAATTAAACAACACTATACTTATCTAGAATAGCCACTATACCACTATAGCTGTTCCCTTTCTGAAACAAAAAATGATGCCGCCATGGCAGATATTTGATAGACACTACTGCATCCACATCTGAAGCAAGACTATGGAAATGTTAAATCTTTTAGACAACAAAATGAATTACATTTTATACAATGTAATTCGGCTGGTATCAGTTCCCAAACACAACAACAATACAGTGATAGATAGCTTTCCACACTATGACAGATTTGCAAAGAACATACTGTTGGGAATCATGCCTTCACACATCAGTTCTAGGACTAGAAGCCTAGATGTCTATGACTACAAAACCAGAAACTACCAGAGTCAGAATATACATATAACTCCTTTCGAAATCAGAGAAAATACAGAATAACAAAAGCTACTGCTAAGGCTATCTATAATATAGAATATAATTGTTAAAGTAATATAGCACCAAGAGAATTTTACAGATGCTGTAATAGTCCATATAATGTCTAGCAAAACTTGTAACTGATTACATAAAGCCAAGAACTACCTTTTTGTACACAAAAGAGCTATTTGTATTCAAACTACTGTCAGGGTTTAATCCCAGCCAGCAACTAAGCCCCACACAGCCAAGCGTTCCCTCCCTCCCAGTGGGATGGGGAGAGAAATGAAACGGGTAAAGTGAGGAAACTCATGTGTTGAGACAAAGACAGTTCAACAGGTAAAGCAAAAGCTGCACATGGAAGCAAAGCGAAACAAGGAATTAATTCAGTCCTTCCCATGGGCAGGCAGGTGCTCAGCCGTCTCCAGGAAAGCAGGGCTCCATCACACGTAACAGTTACTTGGGAAGACAAACACCAAAGCTCTGAACGTTCTCCGCTTCCTTCTTCTTCCAGTTTTATATTCTTCATATAGTGTGGGATATCCCTTTGGGGAGTTGGGGTCAGCTGTCCCAGCTGTGTCCCCTCCCAGCTCCTTGTGCACCCCCAGCCCACTCACTGGTGGGGTGGGGTGAGGAGCAGAAAAGGCCTTGACTCTGTGTAAGCCCTGCTCAGCAGTAACAAAAACATCTCTGTGTTATCACCACTGTTTTCAGCACAAATCCAAAACTTAGCCCCATACTAGCCTATCTATTGTGAAGAAAATTAACTCTATCCCAGCCAAAACCAGTACACTATAACAGCTGAATTATCAAACAATCCTTCTTAAAGAAGTGATTTTATATTTGAAAATATTTTTCTTAAATCAAGTTATAAGATGTCTATAAAAATTGTTTCACATATAAAACCTCAGGCATTTTTAGGCTTTCTATCAAAGAGTGCAATATGAGATAGTGGTGCCTATTTTTGAAAGGAAGTAAGATAAAAATTAGACTCTGCTTTCGAATGTGCAATCTGCATCAATACCCATTAATTCTAAATGTCAGCAATCCTATTTTGCTATATATGCTATAGTACTAGGAAGGAACAATCTGAGAAGAGACAACCACCATGCTATATTTTTGGCAGTGAATGCTCAACAAGAATTAGGTACCAATTTATTGATTTGGATATAAACACATTTTCTAACTGAAAAGGCAAATTCAATATGTTGTTTTATCTGCTTCTGTGGAATGTTTGTAGCTGCCAAGCACAAAATAATATTCACAATAAAACTGGAAGAAAAAGAAGCAAAAAAAAATACAAAGTCAAACTTCCAGAAAACTGGAAGTGCTGAAATTAAGGTTGTCTAGGAAAATTCCATCTGTTCCATCTCGCATGTATGTGTACGGTACAGTCTATAACTATACATAACATTTACCCTCCTGGGTCCCAAGCTAATTCCACACAAGGTTGGAGCTACCCTCAAATTGGCAGCTACTCACTATTTTGCTTTCGCCTCATTAATTTCTTTGCTCTGCATTTGTTGTAGTCTGTTAAAACCCTGCTTTGAAGACAGTACTGTCAGTTTCCCTCTTGGCTTCTCTTCTCATAAGTGTTTATTACTGAAGTTACACAGTTCTTCACAACTATTAATTAATGTTCAAAATACTTTAGGTGGATTTCTATCAAGTGATACTGTTCTTGTGTTACTGAAAGGGAACTGAAGCACAGAAATTAATTTGTTCACTAATTTTTGGTACTTATCATATTTTCTCAGTATATTTTCAGCAGTGGAAAGTTAATATCTACAAGTTTAAATTGCCAGAGTCTCAAAAACTAACTAATGATAGAGCCTACTGCATCCATAAGGGCTTCCCCTTTTCTGCGTGGCATTTCTAAGCCCTCATTCGTTAGTTCTTCAGCAGTGAGCTACCCATCTACCAGAGTCCAACAGTTTGAATGCAGACACACTCTGGACAGACAGGAGCACTCTAGTTTTAGTAAAATTACATTATTCAAAACGAGAAGACAAACACTACATTCTGCAATATAAGCCACAAATGGTGTTAAAAGATATAAAACTGAAATAGGGTGATTGTGACCTTAACTGCTTGGCAAGTGCAATAATCATTCAGAAAGTAACTTCCTGAAGTGTGTAACAACTGATATGAAATAAGACTGAGTAGTAAAATACAGAAAATACTAAGACACATACTATGGTGTGCTTAATGAGGCTCTCTTCATTCAAAGAATCACTGTCCAGTACATTTTCTTCATCAATAATTCCCCATTCAATTTAAAGAGGAGTTGGAATAAGAAGAGTTTCTTGTTTAACTGAGTTAGAACTATGGTGTTATAGAGAAAAATTCAAGGGTTTTCAGAAGTAACATAACTTGGTCAGAAAGTTTTTAGGGTGAAAAGATTAATCAGAGGAAGGTCCAGTCTTCTTAGCTCATGTAATACACTTATGACCATAAAGATCAGTTTAACTCTGGGGCTCCCCAGAAAGATTAAAATTAATATTAAAGGGCTTAAAACACAACCACAGAAGAATTCTGTCTTAAAACATACTTGCATCTTCCTGTAGATGTGATTTTACCGTAATATTATTAGTGTAATTCATTTTAGACATTTCTTCTGTTAATCTTCCAAATAAACTGCCTAAATTACTTTATGCTTTCTAGGCAATGAATACTCAAATTATCATTTTGGCATGATTTGATTTTTATTCAAGTGCAAAAATACACTTGAATGAACTATTCCAGCACTTTCTTAAAATAAGTAAATGCTAAGTTCATGTACATCTACATTTTTTGATGTCGAGAGCAGCGCCTCTGCCCCTCCTTCCTTGCTTGTCCCTTCTGAACAGCCTGTAGCCATCGATAGCCACATTCCAGTCATGGGATTTGCCCATCAGCAACTTGGTCATAGCTTTCTAGCAGCATTGTATTTTCCAGCTCCTGTTTGTTTGCCATGCTGCGTACGTTAACGTAGAGTCATTTTATCCAGGCTGTAGGCTGTGTCACCTTCTTATTGGAGCACCTCTTGATACCCTTGAGGTGTTTCATGGGAGTTCCCTTGTTGGCTCTTACTACCTCAGGAGCCCCCAGCCCATCTCTGCAAGACTTCAACTGCACTGCAGTGCCCCCAGCACACCTCTGGGCAACAGGCTGAGGGCTCATACTAGCCGCCTGTCCCTCTAACCATTGTGTATCATCCCACAACTTGTCACAGGCAAGCCTGATATGTTCCCCCTCCCCCTTCGCCTCTAGTTTAAAGCCCTCTCAATGAGCCCAGCAAGATCCTGAGCAAAGACCCTCTTTGTCCTTTGAGAATGGTGGCTCCCATTTACACCAGCAGTCCTGGTGCCATGTAGGCCATCCCAATGTCAAAAAAACCAAAGTTGTGTCAGTGACACCAGTCACAGAGCCATGTGTCAATAGATTGTGTCCACCTGTTCCTTACAACATCACTGCCCATAGCTGGAAGGAAGGAAGATAACCTGTGCCCCAGATACCTTCACTAACCATCCCAAGGCCCTGAAGTCTCTTTTCATCACCCTTGGGCTACGTACTGCAACTTCATTACCACCCACATGGAAGAGCAGCAACTGGTAGCAGTCAAGGGCCGTACCAGACTAGGAAGTTTCCTAGTGATATCCCTAACCCGGGCTTCTGGGAGGCAGCAGACTTCCCAATGAAGAGGATCAACCTGGCATATTGGACCCTCTGTTCCCCTCAGCAGGGAGTCCTCTACAACTATGACCTGTCTTTTTTTCCTTGTGGAGTTGGTGGTAATATGGGGGTAGGTGTTTCTGATCTTGGTGACTCCTCTAGTGTGGATGGATCAACACTCACATCATCCACTAACTGATCCTCCACATCTGGAGCCTCATACCTATTGCACAGAGGCACCTGGGGGGATGTGGTAGGCAAGGGAAGGGTTCTCTTGCTGCCCTATTTGTGTATTTGTTTCCACTCATAGCTTCCCTTTAAGACCCTGCCTACATCCTGGTGGGGGGATTATACTGGATCTCTTTAATTATGGGCTTTGATTATGGGGGCTGTCCCTGTTTAGGTTTCTGGGACGTCAGAGCACGGTTCCACCAGTCCATCTCTTGCTCAGACTCCCTGATGCTCCTTAGCCTATCTACTTCTTTTAGCTCTGCCACCAGGCCAGGTAGATAGTCCACCTGATCACACCTTACACACTTGTCCCCTCTACTGCCACCTTTTTCCAGTCCAAGCTTGTGGCACTCCCTGCAACCAGACACCTGGACGGCTGTCTGTTTTCTTGAGAGCCGAGTCTGGGTTCACACATCCTTGCTGGCCAGTGCAGAGGACAGAGCCTTCCCGGGACGGATGCCATGCCTACGCCCCCCCTCACCAACTCAGCTTACCCAATTTACTTCCCGAGCTGGAGAGACGCTGCGCGCGCTGACCCACCCCCACAGCCCCTTTGCCCGCCCTGCCCGCCGCCCTCGCGCTCCTGCTCGCTCGCGCTCCCCGGGGGCTGCTTTTGTAGGCGCGGGGGTTTTGCCGCCCTCGCCCCCGTCCCCGCCCACGCTGAGTCAGGGGAGCCGCCCCCAGGAGCTCCCGCCTTCCCGCTCTGCGCGGGCGGGCGGCCGGCGCTGCCCTCCGCCTCCCGCCGGTGTCGCCTCCGCGCCGTTTGCTGCGTCTTTGCCGCCTTGGGAAGGGTCCTCCGGCGCGACCCTCTGCTCCGGCACCCTTCGCCTCGGTGGCTTTGCCGAAATGGCGGGTACGCCATGGATCAAATCCCTACCTTTAGTATGCTGAAAGCCTGCAAACCTATGGATAATACTGTTACGTGAAAGGGGAGAGAACACCTACAATTCGTACTTCAGACCACAGAATTCAAAATTCCTTGGTCTGGAGAGAAGTAGGAGACTGGGATACTGCAGTTCAGGAATTAAAACTCTCAGTGAGTGAGTTGAGAACAGAGCTCTGCTAGATCCTCCAGTAATTTGTAATGTAAGCATTCACTGCCCTGCTGCCTTGTAGGCATCATAGCAGAGGCTAAACATGAAAAGGAAGCAGGATGATGTGGTTGCAGTGCTGTGAAAGAGCACAGATGAAACATCTGTAAGTGGGCAAAGATGGTTGCAAAAGGAAAAAAAGTAAAAGGATGAGATATCAGAAGAAAAGTGGTTGAAGCAATGAAGCAGTGGTGAATTATACTGAAGATGCAAAAAGAATACTGAATTTGATATGATGGCACAAAAAAATTAGATAATGTAGAGCGACAGTGATGGGGATGATTAGGAAGATGAAAGACATGAGCTACGTTGTTGACAAAATGGAAAATACACAAAAGGTTGGGAGGAAGATGACAAGCAAAATTATTTGTATTGTGTTCACACACACAAAAAGCTAGATTTCATAAACTGAGTTGCAACATAATTCCAGCTGGAGAAAAATGGGGCTTGGACATGGTTAGGGATGTACAATCAAAAGAAAACTCTAGGCAGCTTAATCCCTGTATGAACAGAAAAAGGGTAGTGCTATCAGGAATGAAAATAAAGTGAGCTTTCCTGGATTACCAGGAAAGATAACTGAATTTCAGTAGCCAAAACCAAAGGTAAAATGATAGAAAGATATCCAGAAAAACACACTGGAAAAGAATCTGGATAGATGGAAACATCTGCCTTTACCCGTCTGCTGAAAATAATAGCTGACACTGTGCAAATGACAGGCAGGAACAGATATCAAGAAAAAGTTGGGGAAGGAATTGCTATAGTACAGTGCAGCAATGTTTAAAAGGATAGAGACCAAGGGAAAAAATAACTTGTGGATATTCTGTACTGACAATGAAATTTTAAGTGGAAAAGCTGTTGAAGAGAAAGGTCAGACTACTACCCAAACTAAATAGACTTAGAGTATCATGAATATATTTTGTTCTTTAGAATGGTTTTGAATGTGTGGAGCACAGCCTGGCTTCTTCAATTATAAAAGCAATCCTGAAATGAAAATAAAAGTCTATAAGTGCATTTATTAATAGAAAATATATACATATCCAGACCAGACAATAAGATCAAATGTATCTTTCTTGCTTAAAAGTTTGATTTTATTCCTTGGTCTGGGTAGTTATGTTATTTTTCATTCATACATAGATGTATCCTTTAATGTCAAGTGAAAAAGGCAGAATTCTAATGTATCTGTTCTCATAAACTACTCCAGATTAAGGTATGATCTTCCTAGAATTCTTATATTTACTATTACTGGTTTCTTTACAATGAATTGTAATTTGTATGCTCTTAAAACAAACAAATAATAAAGTAGAAAAAAATATAGAACCCAACTACGCAGGTCTTCTCCCCTCAAATATCCAACACTTCAGGAATTTGAACAATAAAGATGAGATTTTCTAACCCGTGGAACACCTGGAATTCCTACAGAAACAATGTGGTGAGAATGATCTAAAGTCTAGACAAAATAGCACAGAAATGAACAATCTTATATCTAACATCCCAAACTTTTGGACATGAAACTAATTATTTTCCTTTTTTTGGATTAATGTTCTCTGCTCTACCATTTCATTCAATGTTCTGTTGAAATTAAAAATCTGTGATTGACTTAATGTGGTCAGACTAAGAAAAAATAATTTATATCCCAATGCAGCCTCTCACAATCAATATTTAACAAGTCAGAAAATGCAAAACACTCCTTACAACTCCGCACTTCATGCAGGTGGAATGGAAGTATAAAACAGAGTCAGCAAATGGTAACTTTTTTTCTCTGTAATCACCAGCAAAATTAACTAAGAAGTAAGAGCTAGTGAAGCGTTTCTGCTCTATGTAGAGTCAGTCACAGGACACCAGGAACTAGGTAAAGATATGCAAACAGGCTGGTAACAGAAAACAGGGAGATGTTAAAGGAGAAGCTGCTGCCCAGGCATTCACACACCATTCCAGGAGTCCCACACCCACGACCCAAGGCTGGAACTAGGAGTCCCTCTGCAGCCATGGCTCCGCTGAGCAGACAGATGCCCCTTTTTGACTCCTCACTCACACCCCCTCTTGGACCCCTTCTCTCCCCTCAAGCTCGACCTTAGGTTTCCCTGAAGCAGAGTCTCAACACAACTTACACTGACAAATTTACTGAGTGGTACAGCAGTAAAGAACAGCTCAAGCTGGGTGCCTCCAGAGAGGGACCTTGAACAAAGAAATCCTTGGGCAATTACACTGTTACAATCTAAATTTCCCTTCCCTCACATGATGGTTCAGTCCAATAGCACTATTTGGGTCTGGGGTCTTCTTGTTCCTTACTGGATCCTCTCTTTGCCTCCAGGTGGGACATTCCTTTCTTATCTTAATAGATGCAGCTTCTGTAGACAGTTGTGGCTACCTTATCTGTCTGGTTTGCACCAGTTTCAGGGCCTGCCTTCATGCAGCTAAGTAAAAGTTCAGTATACGGTCAGCCTATCTAGGTGAAAATTCACAACTTGCGGGCCAAGGCTTTAGAAAGCCTTGCTACTAATGCTATATATTGGATTCCATTTGAGCTAGAAAGTGACTTTTACACCAGAGAGATGAGGTAAAGAAGGTCTGTCCCTCATCCAAAGGTAAACACTGAGAACTGGTAAATTCAGAAGTGTTATTCTTTTACTCGTCATCTTTCCCCACTTTCTTTCCATATATCAAGTCAAACTGATTACAGAAGGTGATTGAGTAATTGTTTGTTTCAATTGACTTCCAGGCGGGAAAGCAAATTTATAAAGTAACTATTTCACTACGAGCTGAATATTTTACCACTTGGCAATAACACGGAATTTATTGATCACTGGAGAAAAAAAACAATTTAAAAAGTCAAGCAATCCAGTTATGGCAGCAAATGTAAAAATCACTAAAGGGGAATCCAAGAGCATAGTGGAAGAATCCCCCGCCATCAACTCCATACTGCTTCTGGCAAAACATGGTAATGACTCATGTTACTATATACAGAAAGGGTGAACCTAACACCAGAGAAAGGACTGGATAGCAGAAGTTTCTGTATATTGCTTTTACTTCCATCATTATTGGGACAAAGCTGTAATTATTGCATGTTTTGGATGATAAGAGTGAACATCACTGTAACTGGACTAGTAACACTGTTTTGGTAAGACTGCTAATTTTTTAATTAGACTAATAATAAATTATTGGTGTGGGTGTGCTTATTTAGCCTACATAAATTGCACAGGTTATTTAGTCTGCTTCACTGCCTTTGAGGCTTGGTTGTAATTTTGACACAACATCTTGAAGATAATTTAGTCATGCTGAAAATTTAATCACACATTATCCTGTTTTTTTTTCCAAATAAGTGGTTGCCTGACTTCAGAAAGAACAATGAAAAACTGCAGATTGCCTAGCATACCGACATTGGAGGACAATAAACAAATATGCTACATACAAAAGCAGTCATTTCTGTTGGTAAATCTGTAAGAAATGTTTACCTGTTAGAAACAATAAGAAATTTGTATACACCCACAGTTTGTTGTGTATGGATAAGGCTTAATTAAAATGCTAGAGCAGAGGCTCTGCCATTTCTCTAGGAATCTCTACAAACAATTTTTAGGACTTACCCTTCTCATGTATTCCAGCCTTTACACTGAACTAATGCTAGATTACCTAAATTTTGAGAAGCAAAAAGATAATTCTGGTGGAGATGTCTTGAAATTCATTCAGTCACATACACAAAATAGGTTGTGTTGGTGGGATTATATGTTTGGTGGTTTTCATGCTTGCACCTTGCCCTTTCAATAAACCTGACAACCAAAAATTTCAACGCTTGTGCCATTAAAATCTACTATCGGCTCATGCCAATTTCTGTTTAAAAATACTTCAAAACCATTTCAGAAGAAGCTAGATAATCAGAAGGAGAAAATAATAATGTAAGGCAACTAAACTTACACAATGAGACAGTTCCTCAAAATCCATATAGTTTAGTTTATATCTAAAAAATAGAGTTTATTGTAGAAAATAAGATTTTTACTAAGTATTTAAACCTTATTCTCCATGAAAAAAAAGCTGTGAAAAAACATTCCCTAGTACATATTTAACTCAAGTTTCATCTCTCATTTCTACTCTGGTTTCCAAAAAATTCAGGACTGGGCGTTACAAGGCCAGAAAAATTGGGACAGCAAAGAAAGCAAGCACCAAACAAGCATTAGTAACCTTTCCAGCAGCATTTATTCCTATTCAGAAATGATAAGCACATCTTGAATTGAGTGGTGGACTTAGCTCAGAGTTTCTGCAAAAGGCTACTCTTCTCTTGCACTACTGTAAAATCAGCTCCCAACATAATGGTTTGGTTTTCTCTTGTTCTTTTCCTTAAAGGCAGATTCTATATCTTCTTCAGGCAATCTATATTGTCTAAACTATCTTTATGGTTAGAAGTATTTTCTTCATATATAACCTGAACCTCCAATGCTATAATGCAATTGCTTTACTTCTGTTGGACCTTCAGATAAATTATTGCTTAGACTAAATAATCACAGTTCATTGTCTTTCCCTGTACATGATTTTCCATCTTAATGCTTCCCATTGCTCCTAATCTGCCTTTAGTTCATCCACAGCTATAAGTAGAATTATTAAAAAAAAAAAAACACACAACAAAAAAAAACCCCACAAACCAAAACCAGAACAAGCACAGCTTGTGAACATTTAGTGTAGCTAAGCAGAGAAAAGTTCTCACTTGTTTATTCCAGCATATGTGTTTTTTTGCAATAATGTTCTATTACTGATTTAGTATATGCTTGGAATCAGATACTTGTTGTCAGAAAAAATGACTTTAAAGACTGTATATCACCAACTGCCTAGAAAATAGCTCCTCCTTTTGTAATCCTTAGAGTACTTACCCTGTACCTGATAGGGCCAGCTTTTTCTTTCCTGCTTAGACTGAGACAACTGGAATCTATTGATGACTGATAGAACCACATTATTCTAATGATTTCTCCCTTCTCACTAACAATCCAGCTTGTATAAGTAATCCAAATTTTACTGAAAAAAAATTAAGCCATTTCCCCCCAGTACCCTTAACACCAAGATTCTTTGTCTTGAGAGATCTTTTATTACCAGAAAATCCATGCTGCTCCGTCAGAAAACATTGAGGACCGTCTTAAGATAAACCCTGCAAGTTAGGAGTCTCTAGTTTCTAGCGAATAAAAATAGCAAGGGACACCACCTAAAAAGTTTTAAGATACAATTTATCATTTTTATGAGGATTCATTCATCTCAGTGTTGCTTATGATAATAACTAGGCAAAATGATGCAGAAGGTCCTTTCTTACTCCGTGTTTTCTTAATATTTTGCATTCCTGTATTAAGGCACATGTACCTTCCTAAATATTTTCTTATAGTGTGACTCTGTATTTGTTATAAGGAAGGCTTAACTTACAATAACTTCATGAGCCATACCACAGAGGTACTGAAGTACCTACAGTCAAGCACATCCTTCAGAAACTCCTGGATTGGCACTTATATTCAAAGTGTGCTTTTCTTATAACAACACAAATATCATGAAGTAGGAGCTATTACACTGCTTCCTTGATCACACTGTAGCAAAACGCACTAAAGAAATCAATTTTCAAGACAGCCTAAGGAACCTATTATTGTCAAAACTAAAAGTGATTATTTTAATGTGAGGGAAAAGCATTGTATCAAACTTGATATTGCAGAATTTTGGTTTTCAAGAAGTGTGACTCTCTAACACTGCAGTCTTTATAGTATCTAAGTTTATACAAGTTACTTAGTATTCCAGTACAAACACTGAATGTATTTCAAAACAGCCACCACCCATCTTTCAATACACAACATGTTGGTCTATTGATACACTCAATAAAATAAATGGATATAAGAGCAAAGCAGCTTGCTGCCGAGATCCATCTCTTGCTATCAGTGCAAGGGAAATGAAAGTGTAAGAAATGCCACGAAGTTTCTTGAAAATAACTCCTCTTTTATCTAACAGCCTGCTCAATAGAACACTCATCTCCTAACTGTTAGCTTCAAGTTCCTTCTCTGCAGTCCCAAGGGATTAAAAATCATAACCTCAATTTTTCTGAGGACTGTTATAACCACAATGATCAAGGGACCTACCTAATCTCCTTGCAGATAGCTCAGCATGGCAAAAGACTTTGAGAAGTTATCAGTTATGTTGACAAATGGAAGAAGTCCTGTAAAGGGGATAGTTTCAAGAGAAATCTTAAACACAAATTTACTGCATCATTTTGAGTGGTGATAGTGTGTTCTCACATATCACAAACTTCAGGTATGGCTAAACTTCTGATTGTTGAAGGGCAGTGAAAGCCATGTATTTGTGAATCAACAGTATCTCACAGACTTTTGTAACAGGGCGATTTAAGAGACTGGAGAAGAGAGTTTTAGAAAGCACAGCTTAGTATCACAATTCAGCGTTTTAAAGGCACAGAGTCAGGGTTATCTCAGCCATCAAATCTTTCTCCATCTACAGCTCTGAGGATGCAGGGCAGATACAGGGTGGCTACCTGCTGTTCTGTCCACACAGGAAACATGGAGGGGAATTCTTCAATCCAGGTTCTGTGCTCAAACTGGGAAACACGGACCTACACACTTCTGAAAGCAGAAACCAGGAATGAAAGAATCCCTGCAAGTATTCTTTAGGAAACTGGTAGAAGACCCATAAGCAAAGTGGTGAAGCAGAAAAGCCCATACGATCCAAAATGATAATAATGTCATGCTAGACATGCGGACCTCCAGTGAAAAAGAAGTTGACCAGCTGGAAAGGAATGCAGGAGTACCAGACATGGAAGATGAATTGGACACCCTCCAGAGACGCAGCCAATGGTCCAATCCCCAAAAGCAAATGAAGAACCCATCCCACTGCTAGTGAGAAAAGAGTTATACATCCTTAAACCAATAGTCATGAGTCTGACTAGATTTGAGACTCACTAGCTATCTGATTATTATATCTTCATACAGCTCATTTACAGTTACAGTAATATAAAAACCTAGGCAGAGAAGGAGATGGAAGAATTCAAATTCATGTAGTACATCTTGTTGAGAAAGAGTAGTAAGGGAGCACGGATGAATACATTTGTTCTGAGGTTCAGACCAAATGGAAGAAGGAACTACTAAGTGACTGCAAAGGACAGTTATAATTTTTTTTTTAAATCATTGTCACTTTGGGATTTCCCTCCCAGACCAGAAGGATCAAGTAGATGATGTACTTGTGAAGAGTAAACTAGAGCACAGACCTCAGCGATAACGTAGGTTACTGACTAGCATCCTTTGTGAAGGCAGCAGGAGACAGGCTGAAGAGGAAGATCCTGAAATGTTTTCATGAAAAGTGTAATGAGGGTATGGGCTGCTTCGCATTTGCCTCTAATTAACAGAGAAGAAACAGCTAAGAATGCGAAGATTAAGTGGTAATGTATTTGAGATTGGTCACAAAAGGACAGAATTCTGTGAAGTTAGATTAGAAGGAAAATAGCTCAGACTAACAGCAATGTTTTTCAAGAAGACAAACTTCAGTAAAAGGACTCCTAGTGAAGATTTCCTGGGAGATTTGCCTAAGGTGAAAAAGGAATTATAGTGAAATGGTAGTTCCTTAATGAACCAATTTACCCAAAGGAGAAGAAAGGCTTCTGATAAATGCTGAAGAATATTGACATTTTTGATGCTGCTTTTTTTTTTTCCCCTCTTTTTTAATATCTCCTTTAGTCAAAAGGTCAACATAAATTGGTTCTCTGTTTTAATTGGCGCAGCAGTGATAAAGGATTAAGATCCTACAGGGAAAGGATGAATGGATTTACAAATACATGTATAAACTAGGTATTTTCAAGCCAGCTGAGTAAAATGAACTTCATCCTGAGGCACCCAAAATCTGCAAGCCGTAGATGATTAGCTAAAATGTGTCTACAACAGTGACATAACTCAGAGCAGTGGAGTGCAGCAATCCCTCGTTTCCCCTCTTACTCCCTGGTGGCTCAGACTGTGGGGCAGTTTTTCTGCATGTGAAGGGGATTCCTTTTGAATGAAATTAAATCAGATCTTTTCAAAGTGCAGCAACAGTCTCTAAAAGGAACAGGAAGGTCCCAATCAGTGTGAGATCTGCAGCACAAGCAAGTCCCACAGCAAGTACCAAGTGCACAAGCACCAACAATGTTCTCAAACCAGAGACCTGTGTTCTGCTTCTTGTGCCACTTAAAAGACTAAAGGTCACAAGGTCAATAACCAGCTCAGACAGATGCCCTCAAGCTCCTAAGATAAGGGCATTCCTTTATATTACACCGAGACCTGTCATTCAATATACTTTTTCTTTCTTTCTTCAACTGCTGTATCCCTTTTCATTGCTTTTCTGAATTTCTTGTCTCACCTGCCTTTTTTTTTTTTTTAATGATGGTTCCCCTTTTTCATCTTTCCTTCCCAGTCAACTTCTTTGGTCTCACAGAAGATTCAGTACATTGCAGTCATAGCGCCAGGTCATGGTGAAGGTTTCAGCCATGCCCCCCTTGCATCTCTAAGTTCTGCATCTACTGCCAGTTATCCCCAGGACTTTGCACTTCCATCTGTTCAAACTCAGAGCTCTGCATATCCTCTTTCATTTACCCTGACTCTTCCTCATACAAATGAGGAACCAAGAGGCTGAAAGTCATTAGTTTTGTGGTGTCCACTTGGTCTTTTTCCCCACCACAAAATTTAAGATACCATTTCTTCCATTCTGCGCCTCTGTCTGGCTAATACCCAAATTCAGAGTCAGGAAGCAGCAGGCACTATGTGTTACAAATAAGTGAACAAGAACAAAAATAAGAATTGCTTCCCTGAAAAAGAGCATGAGAACACCCATGTGCTCCTGTCATCTCCACTAAATGGGTGAAAGGATGCTCTGGCAGTTGCTGAAGCAACATTGAGAAGCCTACACACCTGAAAGCAAGAGTTTGTGGGATAGCATTCTTTTGGCTATCTTTGAGAGACATGTGCAACAAGGATGTTTGGTCCAGGGTACCACATTAATCAAAGTAAAGAAATATGCATACCAATAGTCTAGCTTTCGGGAGCTTGGTACAAATTGCTTTTTTCTGCTGATGCATTCATACTGCACCACATTAGTTTTTGCTGTGTGGCTCACAATTACACAGCCTATGAGCACAAAGTCTATGAAAACCCATAAAGGATGGATAAGAGCAGTGTAAAGGTGAAAACTAGAAAGGCAGAATTGGTATTTATCTTTTAAAAGGCAAAACAGTGGCAGTAAAGATCAACTTACCTTGAACTCTTTCAAAAATACCATGAGCTCTATACCGGAATACATAATCAAACAAGCTATTTGTAGGCAGCTGGAAGATGCCCATGAGATCAATGAGATGCACAGTGATCAAAAAGCCAATAGTAGGATAAGAATGAAACAATGGTCAATACAAAGCAGCATTAAAAAATAATTTAACAAAAGACCTACAAGGAATGGCTAAACTTGATGACGTTCAGGCATTAAGGATTCCCACATATAATAAAGTACAAAAACACTTTCTTCATGCCCACTAACAATTAAACAATAAACAGCAAACTTAAATGAAGAAACTGAGAATTCGGTGGGTAGTAGTAGAATATTTTTACTCTGAGGACTGGACCAGAAAGACTTTGCATGTTGTGCAATACTTATCTGCAAAGATTTTTAAGAACTTTTTGGACATGTATCTCAAGAATGATGCACAGTTTAAGCTCTGTTGTGGCAGAGGGCGGAACAGGTAGCTTTCGGCAATCTCTTCCAGTCATTCTATCTATAATTATTTTTAGATTTCCATGCAGAGAGTATTAAACACAGTATCTGTCTTCAGAGTGCAGAATTGGATTTTTGCCTCATCTTTGTTGAAGAAGTCCTTGTACAAAATGCACTTAAAGCTCTTTTAAGCCCACTTTATAACTAAGCCACACAATTAAAGTAAAATCAAGACAGTAGAATACATTGGATTTATACCCTTATTTTTTTGCAGAATATATTTTTCCATGTTTACTGTATTTACTATATTTTACTGAGTATATTTCTAGACAAATGGAAATAAGAATGCTGTTTTCAAACAATATCTTACAGAAGTCCAAGTGCAGGATATATGCATGTTTTCCCAGGCTGCTTTTAATAATAATAATAATAATAATAAAATAATGAGAAAGAAGGAAGATTTTAAGGGATGAAGAATTAAGTATATCTGAATTTTCAGTGATTGCCTTTCTAGCTGTTGTAAACACCATAATTTGTCCTAACATTGCCCTTGATTCCAAACAGAATAATTATATTTAACATATGATCTCAATTTAAACACTTATTGCTGATTTCATTAATCAGAAAAATGCTTTAAGACCTATGCAAGTTTTTTGCCTGGAGTGTTTCAGTCTTATGATAAAATTACTGTCTTGATCAACAGTAAACATTGACAAAGTTTTATTGCATTGCAAGAAAACAAAGTGCCTGTTCCTAGTCTTAATAACTAACATAATCCATACGTGTGGGGGGCTTTTTGTGGCAGAAGTAGTAGAGTAATGGAACAAGCATAATTTCTTATTGTGCAGACAAGTAAGGCAGTTTTGAGATTATCTGTAAAAGATGTTCTGTAGCACAATTAAACATGCAGTAAATTATTCACATCAACACTTTCGTACTTTCATTTGCTCATATTCCTCATCATTCACAGAAGGGTGAGCAGCGTCCCTGTTTAGATACGGGATGGAAGATAAAGGAAAGATGGTCCTGAAAACTGGGCTGGCAACAGACTGAAAACAGTAAAGATGAGTTGGGATGTGGTGATGCTCCAGACAGTAGTGACAGGCTTTGACTGATGAATTCAGTTAAGCAGATGCAGCGCAGTCTATCCAGAGAACATAGTTCCAAGATAAGTGACAGTTTTAGCAAGAAAACTGGGTTCTATAGTGATAAAACAAAAAGTACAAAAATATGTCTATAAGCACAGACCCTTAGAGAGATCAAAGTAAGAAAACAGAAGAGATTTGAAGGGGGAGATTTTATGGGCAAACCGCTCCTGCTAGCATGGACAGGACATGCTATAGCATCTGAAGGAGGACAATAGCAGAGGCATTTCTCTCTTCATCTGAAGGGACAGGTATCTCATTCCATATGCTGAGAGAGGCTTGGGAATGAAGAAAGAAAAGGCTGGGGTGGACAGGGGAAGAAGACAACTGACTGATTTGACTGCGTTTCTTGGAGAAAAAAGTTTTGGAAGTTTTATTTTTTGCATACTCTTTCCCCAGTGTGAAAGACCACAGATTTTCTTTGATCAGTCATCCTTCACTAGAGTCACAGTTTAGTTGGCTGTCTTTTTTTGTTTGGGTGTTTTTGTGTGCGTGTGGTTTTTTTTTGTTGTTGTGTTGGGTGGGGTTTTTTTTTGGTTGTTTGTTTTGTTTTTAATCATTGTGGAAAAAAACTCAGCTTTTTACAAGGAGGTCAGACTAAATGCTGTTATAGTAATTTCTAAGTGTTTTTTTATATACAGATGTTTCCTGAATGCATGAAGGTGGTATACTAAGAAAATCAAAGGTATCGAGGAAGAAAAAGGTAAAAAAATGCAACAAGGTAATCACAAATCTTTAAAATCTTAAATAGGTGATCTTCACTATCTGCAACACAAGGGCGTTTGTTCTGCTGAACAAAAACTTAAAATATTATTTTACAGTGAATCTGGCACAGAGTTGAAACTCTGGGTAAGTACTCTGTCTAATGACTCACTAAAGAGAAACAGAAAACAGAAATATGTCAAGCCACTTCTGAAGTTTCTAAAACTCAGCCTTTCATACCTATTATCTTAAATATATCTTAATTTAAAAGAAGTACTCACAGGTATATTCTTTCAAGGCTAATTATCTTCGTTCTTCTATCTTGGCTCAAAGGAAAAATATTTCTTGAGTATAACGTGCACAGACTTAACCAGAAAAGATACCTAACAGCCTACAAAGCCACATTCCGTATGTCCACCAGTAAGAGAGACTCACCTGAGATTTAATAGCCACGCTTTGGTAATGCAATTTTGACTGTATTTTTGGTAGGGAAGAAAGATGCAGTACAAGAAAAACAAATAATCAGAAATATTAAAGGAAGAGGTTCTTCACCATTATCATCATCATTTATTTAAGAACAGAACAAATGATAAGTTATACCCAAACACACATCATTAGCAGGAATTTTATCTGATGTCCTATGAAGTAAGCTGGAATTCTTCTTCTTCTGATTATATTTATAGTTTAGGAGCTGTTTGCATGTATGCACAGGATTAAAAATTTCAGTTTTCAGTGAAGATGAAAAATCCATCTGTTGGGACACTCAAGTTTTTAGACTGATGCATTTGCAATGCATATGAAAGTATACTTGCATACTAGGTCATCAGCAAGATGTTGATGGAGAAAGGAGAAAAACGCGAGGGAAAGTAAATTTCAATATAGTAATTCTCTTTTGGTAGCACTACTTCCAAATTAAGTGCAAGTAGTGAGGAAGGTTAAATAACTAGCAATAAACACTTTCTCAAAATTAAGAGTGAATAAAAAGCAGAGAAAAAATAATGCGAGTCACCTGCATGCAAACATCATTCTGCCCTAACTGCATATTATGAGCTTTATACCAAAAATTCCATGTACAACTACAGCAGATAATTCACTTTTTTCCCAAAAGTAAAAAAGAACATAGTGCAAGTACAGAAATTTACAATCTGTACTGCTGTCTTGGAAGCAGTATAGACAATCTAATGGGTACTTCTACTTCCCTCTGCTGTCTTATTTTCCCCATCTGGTTATTTGAAAAACAGCACCAGCAGTTTGAATCTTCACCAGTGATAAAATAACTCTCTCGTGCACTATTATGACACAGTGAATACTGTGAGATCCATTATTAAAGTAGTAAAAATATTCCTATAGAACGAGTCTAACCTAAACTACAAATTGTGATCTTTTAACTGAAGTCCAATTTAGATTGAAAGAGATCACATTTTTTAAAAACATCATTTTTATTTAAACTTGAAATATTAAATTTTATTTCTAATCTAATTCTATCTTATTTGTTTGAAATCCATCTTGGAAATTGTATCCAAGTAGAGCATTGGGGAACTTAAGCTGCATTGCAAATTTAATTCCATATAACTCAGAACCAAGATGTTTATAACCAAAAGAACCCCACTGTTGGTGACATGACAGCTCTTTGGCTAACAGCCTAGATGCTCAAAGAGATGGCCTTGTCACGGACAAAAGATGCTTCTGCAGAATACTGGACAATTTGTGTACTACAGTCATTTTCAAACAAGGTACTGAGTCTAAGCTGTCTCTTCCGCTCTCAAATGATTTCATAATCAAAAAGCAGCATGACAGACTACTGTGAGTCTTTCAAAATACTGGAGGAAAAACACACATAAAATCGCACAATTACTAGTCAATCCATTAATACCTAAAAAAATGACTAATTTATTTATGCTTATACCTACATAGACATAACAATGAAATCCTGATGTGGCATTCATAGTATATATGAGCAGTGCTTTCCTTGATGCTAAATGTTTTTCCTGTTGTCTCCTCAAATTTTATTTGCATAAAAAGGGTAAAAAAAGGGATAATTTTCCTACTAGAGCATGTTAACTGCCTAAACATCAGTAAACTTCTATTATACCTTAGGCAGCATTTTTAAAAGTCTTTAAACTGATTTTATTATAACTTACAGCAGTGATATTACAGCTGTGTTGTTTTGAGATTTCTTGTTTCTATTTTAGGTGTGAAGAAATTCTATTTCTGCAAGTTATTCTGTTTTCCAGCTATTTAAGTTGGTCTCATTAAAAACAATACTGCTTTTAAATCTCTCCATTTTTATAATTTATGGCAGTTTCTACAACTGCACTGTTTCACAACTGACAAAGTGAGATGAGTGGGATTATAGCTAATCCTTTTGTACATCAGCAGAAGACTCATCCATGTTACCTGGAAAGTAGGGTCACGTTACACAAGAGTTATGTCTGAAAAAACTGGAAAATCTCATTTCTGTTCTAAGTTTGGTCAGTGTAATTTAACTTAACAACATTGCCTTATACCTATTGCTTTGTTCATATGTAAGACAAAACCTCACGATTTAGTTTGGCAATTTGACAGCAAATATTATATTCTTCACTGATTCAGACTGAGTTCCTTAATTTCTAGCTATGGATCAGCTAGCCAGAATTTTCACTGTAGGCAAACCTCAGATAGCATTGGTCATTCAGGCAGACTTAAGAAACATACATTCTTTTAAAGATGAAAATTAACTTAAAAATGTAAGTACACACATGTAGGCTAGAAGTATACATTAGCCAACACTTTTCTTTTTAGTTCCCTCATTCATTCCATCCTTGCTAAATAGAATACACTGTTTCAGTTGGAAGGGACCATCGAGTCCAACTGCCTGACCAGTTCAGGGCTGACCAAGTTAAAACATATTAAGGCCATTGTCCAAATGCTTCTTAAACACTGACAGGCTTGGGGCATCGACCGCCTCTTGAGGAAGCCTGTTCTAATGTTTGACCACCCTCTTGGCAAAGAAATGATTCCTAATGCCCAGCCTAAACTTCCCCTGGAGCAGCTTTGAACCATTCCCACACATTGTATCACTGGATAGGAGGGAGAAGAGATCAGCACCGCCCCCTCCACTTCCCTCCTCAGGGAGCTGTAGAAAGCAATGAGGTCGCCCCTCAGCCTCCTTTTCTCCAAACTATGCAAACCCGAAGTCCTTAGACGCTCCTCACAGGACATGTCTTTCAGCCCTTTCACCAGCCTTGTTGCCCTCGTTTGGACACATTCAAGGACCTTCACATCCTTGTTAAATTGCAGGGCCCAGAACCGCGCACAGTATTCAAGGTGAGGCTGCACCAACACTGAATACAGCAGGATAATCACCTCTTTTGACTGGCTGGCTATATGGTGTTTGATGTACCCTGGGATGCATTTGCCATCTTGGCTGCCAGGGCACACTGCTGACTCACATTGGGCCTGCTGTCAACCAGCACCCCAGATCCCTTTGTGCAGGGTGGCTCTCCAGCCACTCCTCTCCCAATTTATACTTGTTACCAGCGTTACTGTCACCTAGGTGTAGGATCCAGCATTTGGACTTGTTAAATTTCATCCCAGTAATGACTGCCCAATGCTCCAATCTATCCAGATCCCTCTGTTCACTTAGGTAAACCATACTTAGTATGCACTTCATGCTTAGGCTTATAAAATGATCTTGAGCAGGCAAAAGACTGTATCCAGACAAACCTCAGCAACAGGTTTGTGTTGTTTTTTTTTTAACCCCAGAAAAACATGTTTCTTTAGTTTGCGAGCTGGGTGTCCAGCTGACTTTACCTGATGTCAGATGAAAATTAATTTCTGGCTCTGTAAACCTGGAATTTTACTATCTGAGTGAATTTAAGTCCATTTATAAACATGAGTTTCTACCTTTCTGCAATCATACGTTCTCAAAACATACCAGGCAGTAGTAGTGTCATTAAATACAGGAATCTTTTTATAGCGGTATGTGTTTTTATCAGGAGGCTTCCTTGAACTCTAATATGAACGATCTCTTTAATGATGTTCTTTTAACAGAAAACTTAAGTGAAACCCCAGAGAGCACAAATCCAGTTGTGGGTAGTCTACCATTGTATGCACTGCAAAATGAAGATATCTGTTGATGCAAAAGTCAGTGCAGATGGTGGACACATGCTGGGGCGATAAAACCTATTAAGATTATGCCATAGTCAGACATAATGGAGCTGTCAAATAACAGCAAGAATTACTCAAACACAGGAAGGGGCACCAAGCTTTCAAAGACATCATGTATAACATTTGATCCACCTTGTATGCGTACATATCAGCAAATCTCATGTACACCTGAAAACTAGGTCTAGAAAACATGGAAACTTAGAAGCGTATCTAGGATTACAGAACACATTTTCATGCAGCATCAGTAGCGATGCATGCATTTCTTGAGTCAATTAAGAAAGCAATAGAAACACAGAATCATCGCAGTTGGATGGCACCTCTGGGGTTTGAGCTCCTGTGTGGCAGAACTAGGCAGAGCAGCATCAGCTAGAGCAGCTTCCTCAGGACACTGTCCAGCCACGCTTTGACTGCTTCCAAGGATGGGGACTCCACCAGCCTCCCTAAGCAACCTCTTTCAGTGCCTGATCAATCTTACAGGATAAAAAGATTTTTTCAGGTGTGCTTTACACAAGTTTAAAAGCTACAGGTTTTCATCCCAACTTTTTACATTAGAAAAACTGTAAGAGAACAGAATATACTCAAACTCAGAATACACAGAATTAACACGAAGTACATACAAAGAAATGGATAGACTCCTAGTACCTACAGTGAGGGAAATCTTGGGTCAGGTGAAGGCACTGAGATTTCTGCTACCAGTTTTACTATAGTCAGTATTTCAGCAGATATATGCAATATAATTTTCAATATCTGAATTCAAATATCCTAATGAAGTTGTCACTTTACAATAAAATTGAATAAATATGACAAAGGATGAGATCTAGTGCTTTGTCTGCCTCCCTCCCCCCCCCAGTGAATATCAACCAGATAATGACAACCTGGTCAAATTTAAAACTTATTTCAAATTTCATATTGATATAATAGAAGCCCAGGAGTTGTCATAATTCTCACACAGACGTGGAGACCATAAGCACCTGAGTTGATTCCTTCAGCAATTCAATTTTAATTAGTTATTCTTACACTGAGCTTGCCTGAAACTTTGTTTGAACTTTTTCTCCCAGATAGGTATTAACTGTTGATACCAGGATACCAAGAAATAGATGTCATCATTTCTGTTGGTAATATCTTCCACTGCACCATACACTCTTCTTTTCTACAAATATCCATGCAAAGGTGGTACACAGTATTTCTTAACTGGTCTGATAAATACTATATGCAGACCTGAAAGCATCCTAACCCTACATTCCTAACCCTATCTTTATAAATCCAAAGTTTTCAAACAATCAGAACCATGTTAGTCCCTATCTTTAGCATAATCAATTTACGTAATAACGACAGAAGTAGGAAAAATGTTAACCCCAAATCTCACAACCAAAGTATTCTATCTTTGAGCTCCTGATTTCCAATGCCACAAAGAGCTTAAGGAACTCAGTTATCAAGAACATACGCACTTTTAGAAAGGCAAATCCTATTCACCATTTCCAGAATGTAATTTCAGATTTTAAATGTATTTTTCATTAGCTAGTCTCAGAAGCATACAGTCACAGAATGCTGAGTATCTGCCCTATAATATAGCAACAACTCTAGAAAGAGATTGCATTAGCGGAAATGTCCTACATTCCGAAAAAAGTTTTGTTTCCTAAGAATCAAGAGTATATTTCAAGAAGGTATTTAACAGTTATGTGATGAATTAATGCTTCCACTGAACCATATTAGAAGGAGAATAAAAAAAATCCAAACTAGCCAACAAAACAAACATTAACATTTAGTAAATAAAACACTACATTAAAACAAACTTCCAGAATTGTTTTAACATTTTAATCTTTAACATGCACTGTTTTACCATATTTCTCAAAAAAATCTGATGTCACCTTATCTCTACAGATTCTGAGACAAAATCATGTATTGCCATTCTGAGATTAGAGTCTATGTTTACATGTGTAAAAAATTAGAACAAAGCAAGAGTAGTAAAAAGGAATGATAATAGGTATACATTATACGCTGAACATTTTTTTCTTCTACATTGGTCTAACATACAGCTTCCAGCGTTAAATAACTAAAAATTGTTGGCAGGTCTCTGTTTTATTATTTCCCTTGACACAGGCTAAACGTGTCACACAGGTCTGAAATAGATTATATGTTGTTTGATTAGATTAATTTCATTGTGTATTGGCATCAGTACCTGTCAAAATTAATGTTTTTTTAATGACAGTACCTGCTAATGATTAACTAGAAATACAGAGGAGGGGTGACGGCATGGCTTTAGAAATTATTAGTATAATAAGTTTTTAAATATTACTATACATAAGACTGACACAAACAAAAAAAAATATTAGCTTTGTCTCCCTCTTCCTTCCATCCTGGGAATAAAAGGAGAACTGTAAAGTGCAGAAATAAAATTTGCTTTTATTTTATCAACTCTGTAAGTACTCTGCGTAACTCTATTGTTCTCAAAATATATTTCACTGAGAATGTGACAAAACTTTGAAAAAAAAAACACCACCAAAAAAGAGTGACTATCACATCAATATATTGTAGCTACAAACATAAACCACACACAAAACAATTATCCTCTCAATACATGTTTTTTAACTTGGGACACTCTTTGCTAAATTCTAGCTGCAAAGCAGGACAGAAACACATTACCTTCCCCTGCACACTCCCCAGTTTCAAAAAATCCCCAAGGAATATGAGTAGAAATGATTTAAAAAAAAAAAGTAAAAATATTTTCTTCTATTGTGTTTTTGACACTGCATTAAAAAAAGATAAGTCCTTAAGCTATTCGTAGCAGAAGTTAAAAAATAAAATTTTCAATTTTATTGAAAATTGGTTGAGATAAAACCATTTAGGGGAAAAAATATTTTTAAAATACTTAGAGCAATAGGATTAACAGGAATTTTTCCCAAACCTCTGCCAATGAGTAAAATCAGTAATATATATTTTACTCATATACAAATATTTAATGTCTTCTAGTCATATTTAGTTTCATCAATTGAAGTACAATATATCTACATAGCCCTATAATAGATGTGATTCTGAAAATAGCTAATTAAAAACCCCAAATATAACTCATTAGATCCTAAACACTAGTATGAAACATAGATTTTGGTGCATTAAGTCTCCATTTTTCATAATTTAATTCTGCATGACAGTGCATGCTGCTAGTGCTTGCCCCCTCATCGTGTAATTTCATCCCTGTAATTCTTTTTCCATTGAGCCTTAACTTAGGAGGCCCATTGCTTGTTACTGCATAGCTGACCTGCTTTTCATTCTTCTTTCTTATTTAGCAACGACCATGACTATATTAAACTTACTGGGTTTCAAAAACTCCAAGTGGATTGACTTTGGCTATATTCAAGGCCTCTTACATGTAAGGGTTTCCATAAGTACTCATGCTTCTCCTTACTATTTTTGGAGATATCAATGGGTGGGGTTTTTTTTTGTTGTGAAATAGCCTTTATTTCTATCTGTACTAGAAGTAAGGCTTATATTATGTCCCTTTCAAAAATAATAATTAAAACCCCCTACACATTCCACAGTAGTTCTCTATTAATTCCATCATAACATCTTCTATATTATTGCATGTTTTGAAAATCTTGTTAAAGGTAGATTATTTCTGATTGATGTTTAATAGCAGCTTAAGATATATAACATCCTATAACAATTATATACCTAATAGAGCATTCCATAACGATTAACATGAATACTGAGCTATATTCAATTTCCAATCTCCCTAGGAAAACACTTCAGTCACTTTATGCAGACAATAAGAGCAGAAAATAATTTCAGTGTGACTAATAATACTTCTGAGTCATACATGCTTAAAGAAATGGCTCAGTAAATTCAACAGCCTGCAAAGTCCCTGTACTCTATATAGTTAACAAGAGACTTCTGTATGCAAATGCATATGTTACAGAAAAAGGCTTTGATCACACAGTCCACTTTTTGTTTCTGCATACACTGCCTCTGGCTCCAGGATTCACCTCTCTTCAGAATTTTTCCCCACTGTTTCATCCATGTTTGTATTAACTTTTTTAAATGCTTGTATAAAACATTAAGTTCTATCACACGTGTGTTTATCATAGCCAAATAAGAGCCTGTTAACTTTAGTTATTGCAACCTGATCTAGCTGAAGATGTCCCTGCTCAGTGCAGGGAGTATTGGAATAGATGACCTCTAAAGGTCCCTTCCAACCTAAACTTTTCTATCATTCTATAAAAAACAAAATCGATAAAAGGAAATTATTTAATTTAGAGATGGCATGAATAAAGTGAAAAATCACAGAAAGATAAAACACAGCTAGAAGTAGAGCAAAAAAGAAAGTGAGTGGCACAAATAGCAGCCTTACTATATGAAAAGGAAAGAGAGGAGGAAAAGTAAAATTAATACTTGGGGAAAAAAGTCATCTATCTCCACAACTAAACTGTGGAACTTAATGCCACTATCCAACATTAAATCACTGTGTTTCAAAACACAAGCCCATCATTAAATAAGAGAGATTTGTGGGGTGCGGGGAAGCCAATTAGGATTTCAGTGACTGAACATTCTTTAAGATGTTCTGAAACACTTCCTGAGGCCAGTACTGGCCACTGCCGGCACGTAGGGCAACGCAGCACACTGGTGTACCTGGAGAAGGGCTTTGAACAGTGGAAAGGCTCACACACACATAAAACAGGTTTGAATCCGCTTCTATCTTTTAAAAGGTTGACAGCACTGAAGTACCTGTGTGACGAGACCCTGGAGTTTGATCTTGCATTTTTCCCATAATAATAAATCAAATGGTGATAAGATTTATTCTACTACGCCTTTTGAAATCCAGCTGTTAGAATTATGTGCTCTTAGCTCCAAAACAATACATTATTACTGCCAAGTGCTATTTATCATTTCAGATGTTAAATTCTAAGTGGTATTAATTATTTATGGGGCAAGGCCAACTCAACTCTTAAAATGTAAAATAAGGATACAAAGTCTCCTTTGATGTATATCCTTTGAAATTTAAAAAAGTGTCATAAATCTTCCAGTTGGGTATCTTTCCAGTTTAAACCCATCAAATGATATGAACTTACCAGAAATGCTTTTTGCTGTTGAGTTAAACCCCTTATTCACTAGGTAATTCAACGTGCTTTGCATCAAGATAAGATATTTGCAATTTACTAAAAGCATCTTCTATGAAGAACATCGTAGCCGTAGTTTTGGAGTGCGCTTTGCAGCAAATAGGAAAAACCACCAACTGCGGTGGAAGCTTTTATTGTGAACAGCACACTAGGCTTGCAAGTATAGTCAAAACAAGAAAAAATTTCCATCAAGATGACAAGGCATCAGAATTCTCTTCGTAGATATGTGAATGACATTAATTAAAAAATGATTGGTTTCATAAGGTATTTGACATTCCAAGCCAGGATAGACAGAGACTGCAAAAAGTGAAAATCAGTCTGTCTGGTACATTAGGCCAAGTGTCAGGTTAAAGTTTAAATAATTCTAGAGGATATCCTCCTCTTTAAATAAGCAGAAGCATAATCAGAAAAAAGATTCTATCTAGTAATTAGCATTTAGCTTCAGCAGCAATGATAATCTAGAATATCATACTTTTAAAACAATAAATCCTAGGGAAAAAGAGGAACGTAAATTTATTCAAAGGCTATTAAAGTTATTACATTATTGTCTTATATTTATATACCTTATATTATTACATTATACTTCTGTAAGCATGCGTGATTTTTTTTTTTAAATTAACTTCTAAATGACCTTTTATTTCCTAGTTAGAAATAACTACAGAGTCAAAAATATGTGAACTGACTCTGAATCAGGGGCGAATAAATGCACCCAAGCATCCGACAAAATCTAATAGTAGCACTGCATAATGTAACCCAGCAGGTTTCATGGGAAGGGGGAAACAAATCAGAAAATAAATTGATCATGAACTATCTTTGTAGGAAAAGACTGCTACTTCAGAGATTTAGCTGGAGGCAGAAAGGGTAGTGAGGGTCTCCAATTGTACAGTCATTAAAACGTGATGACTGTACATTCACTTTATATCACATCTGATTCTTCAGTATTAGGCATTTTAAGGAGTCATGTTATGCAAAGCAAGTGCTTAAATTACATCATGTACCAGATGACAACAACAATGTAAGGAGTTTCTAGCTATGATTTCAGCTGAAGAGTGACATCAGCAGTTGGGATTTTGAAAAATTTACTTCTTTCTACCTGAAGGCAAGGGATAAAGTTTTCCCAGGCTGACATTACAGCTTTTTTAATGTAGGCATCATTATGATGAAATTGAGGCAATAAAAAACAATTAAAGACAATAAAGGCTTTCACAATAAAGGATTTCACAGTACTGAGAGCTCAGGGAATTCAAATTGCTGATTTCTCATTTAAAAAGCAAAACTTTCAGGGATGGCGTAGTCAGTATATTTACTGAAGTGTAGGTAGGTTTTTTCCTCGTCAGAAGAACTCACACTGGTGTTGCATAAACAGCTTTAATGGCATTCACTTTCTTGATGAGATGGAGAGTTATCTCAGAGCCTTCAAAAAGTGAGACAGTACCTCTAAAGAACAAGCAAGCATTCCCCTTAATACGAGGAACAGATTGAATTCCTTAAGTACTTAGTTTTAAAACTACTTTTCAAACCACTGCACATGCAGAGTTGTGCCTTAAAGTTCTTTTCAGCTTATTGTTCATCTTTTGGGAGCAAAAGATGCAATAAATGCCTCAGTATTCCTCTTGGGACATCAAGCCCAAATTAAATTCAAAGTCAGTTGTGCGTATGTGTGAGGGGTAAGGTTTTAATTTGTATTGTTTGGTTTTGCAGTGTTGGGATATTTGGGATTTTTTTGGATTTGGTTTGGATTTTCGTTCATTTTTAAATATGTTCCGCTATAACACCAAGTCTCTTGACCTGGTATACCAGGTTATCCATTATGATCATTAGCTCTTTCTACAAGCTTTTCTTCAAGATAACATCCCTTGTCCTGTTGCACGGCCAATGGTTTTTGTCCCTAGGTAAATAGCTTATCTTTGAAGTTGGTTTGGTTTTTGGCTTTTGTTTGCTTTTTTTAACATGACATTTATATGAATGTTTGATCTATATCGTGTTATAATGTACTGTTAGAAATATTTATATTATGCCCTCTGTGCAGCTATCACCTTTCAATATTTATCTCTGGCATCAACTCCAGGTCACTGATAAAATATCGATTATGAAATCACGAGAGATTATGACATCCATTTATGCTCCAGGACTAACAACCCAGTTTTTACACTTCTATATGCATCTCTTACTATTTCATTTTATATTGAATAGGAAAGGGTAAAAAAATGTCAAACACCTTTAAAATACATTAATTGCCACTACTATATCAAACTCTCTGCAATCTAATTGATAAAGGCTGTAAAATGGATGCACCTGTAGGTAAGATTTTTTTTTTAAAATACTAATTCCAATAGAGCCACAATATTCTTAGAACCATGGTCAGAAGGTAGCTTAGGTCTGTGGATGCAGCAAAGATGCAACATAAAGCTTTGAAGATTATTCTTTTGCAGAAATATAAGTGTCCAGGCATGCAGAATAGAGCCCTAGCATTTACACAGTCTTTGTTATGAATGCCAAATGCCTAGACAGAGAATAACTGCAGTAATGTCTTTGTCAAGCCTCTTTTGAGTTTTCCTTACAGCACCAAACTCACCATGAACATGGAAGAGAAGATCCCATGCTTGACCGAGTGCAGGGATAATTAGGGTGACCCAAACAAGAGAAAAGAGACCATCAACTTATGCACATATCTGAGTAAGTGCATAGCGTAACTCTCACGTAACATCAGAATAAAAGTCTTTTTCTGTACTGAAGCTACTTTACAAGACTAACAGTATTTCCACTTTTTTCTCTCTTCTCAAAAGGAGGAAAAAAGTTCAATAGTATTTTCTAAAATTTTCATTAAAGGAAAAATTTGAGATACAAAAAGAATGTAATTAAAAATTTTGCAGTGTTCTCCAAGTGCTTTGAGAAAATAATATACTGTAAAACACTAGACAAATTATTTTTGAGCTGGAAAGCGATTACATTAGATTCTGTTTGTATTATATCACTGTAACTTGCCTGAAGCATGGAAAACATTAACACCGATCACTTATACTCATTTCCAGTGTTTTCTTTAAGTTAAATGCCTATGTTAATTCACAACAAAACAAAGAAGCAAAACCTCTAAATTATAGTATGATATACGTATATATAAAACCACATAAATTTATATATATATATATAAAAATGGATGGAAGCCAAGCATCTCTACCTAATGGAAATGTGACATTTTGGAATGTTCCCTTTTTTGAAAAAAAATTAAGAGCTTTTAAAGGTCCCTCCCAACATTTTCGGCACTTTTTATTATTATAAGCATTAGTTTCACTTTCTCATACCAGGGACTAAAGCAGATGAACACACCACTTCAATAGCTCATATTTCTGTAGGTAAAGCGCTTATCAGTAATGTGTTATAAGAGATACCCTGGAGGGAAGAATCCTTTCTAACATTATTTTTATCTATTGGGGTGTAAGATAATGTGTCATAACAGCTAAGCTAAAGATGTAGTCTCTGTGTGGTCCAGTGATCTCCAATACTTCCAGCTGAACAGCGCACACAACTTGTTACAAGCACAGAGAAGGGCTGAAGACAAGGGCTCCTCTGATCACATCCCAGGACAACTGCACATACACAGTACAGTAGATCCGAGATGAACAGGAGTTCCAGTCCTTCCCTTGGAGGGGCAGAGCGGTGCAATTTGTAGAAATCACTTGGACACTGTTTTTAGGCAATCCCCAGAAAACATATATGTTAGGAACGGACTAATATGACCAGAGTAATTTGTTCAGCTCACCACTTCCTTCTGAACTGCCTATGAAGAAGGGGGTCACTAACAAGCATTGCAGGCTGGATGTATTGTTCTGATCAACTCTTAATATGTGCTAGAGTAAAAAAAAACTTCAGTCAGAAAAATTTAAACAAACATACACAACCCAAAACCTAGAATGTTTCTGAATAACAACATCAAACCCCATACATTCAATAATGGGTACAAGAGGGTTTTTTTTTTAAATATAGGTTTGTCAAAACAAAGTAAGAATCCCACTCCAGAAGTTCTGAAACTTCTCTGAAAAATCCAATCCAGAACAATAGGATTAACATTATAATATTCATATAAGAACTTTCAAGAACTCAAGAATTGCTGTACCGAGTCAGACCCAAGGTCTGTCCAACAGCAAACCTTGTCCTGCCAGCTGTCAGTAGCATTTCATTAGGAACAGAATAAAATAGGAGCAGTACAGAATGATACTTTCCCAGCTCTAAAGACCCTGAGGTAAGACTTTGATCACTGTGTTTAATGATCTCTGATGGATACATCTTCTATTAGTTGGGCTAGGCCTTCTTTAATCTATTTATGTGTTTGCCCAGCTACAATCTTCACAGTTCAAATGTGTTTAAGAGTAATTTGAAGTAATGTGTTTAATGTTTCCACTCCTAATTTTATAGCTCCTTATCTCTTCTTCCATGTTTGAGCCCCATTCTTCATACGGAAACTATTCCATGCTATAATCCATTTTTCCAATATTTTATTCTTAAGATGCAGTGAGAAGACCTTCATGGCATATTTGCAGTAGGAATTTGAGTACAGATGGATGGAGCAAGATAGCAACATTCTCCAGGTTTTCAGGACTTCCCTCAAATTCCAAAATCATCATTTCTTATTGACTAAGCCACAAGTTTTCAAAAGTTCCAAACATGTAACTTGTTATAAATATAGATAATATACTTCAAGAATACTACCCTCACCAAAATAATGGTGAGTGGAAAACAAAAGTTCTCCCACTGTAGAAGAAAAGTGGGTTGTTTTCGTTCCTGACAAGAATAACTTCACTTAGATAATGGAAGTAGTGTCTGGAGTATTACTTTATATGTCCTGAAGTTTTGCATTGTCTAACTAACTGCAGAAATTAATAGTCATTCATAAAGATGCCATTGGATCTTTTCAATTTCCTTCATATACTAAAGAAATGTTTAAAGCTCTGAAGGACTTAAATACCTTCCTTGTTTTTGCACATGTGTAGAGCTTGGGAATCGTTTTCCTTTTATCTGAAGTTGAAGAGTTTAGCAAGGTAATTTGCCCCTCACAAAGTGAAGGAGCACATGCAGGTTTGAAGCTTTACGTCCACTTATCTAGTATCCTCTGTCCTGGAACTAAACATTCTCACCCCATGCATACTGTGTTTGGTTTTCAAATGTAAGAGGTCATGACACTGGGGACACTTCATGAAAAGAGGAAAAAAAAGTTAAATTATTCAAGGCATTAAAATAACATATGGATAAAAACCCTACACTTTCTTTAGCAGGGGACAGATATCTGCAGACTACAGCTAAATTGTTTTTGCTGACAGTGACAGAGAATGATACTCCTAGTCAGTGAAATACTTCAAAGGGAAAATATTTTCTATCCCTGAGTTCACCTGATAATCTTCAGAAAAGTATTAGTCACTGTGACACTGAAAGGGCTAGAAAAACTCTCTCAATGCTTAGGTTTTTCATAAATAAATTTTATAAAATTACATTTTGCAGCCATTCCAAAATTCAGAGGGATTGAATTACCGAGGACACCATGAGGGACAGAAGGAAAAATACACCCAGAAGCAAACACACATTAGTACTGAACTATGTCTTTTTACAGCAGCCATATATAATGCTAAATTAAGTCAGACGAAGCTTGTAGACAATCAAATTAAAACCTACAGCATCCATTAAAAAAAGTATGATGTATTTTGTTTTAATGTTCTAGATCTAAATGAAGGATGATTATGGAATATACCATGCTACAAGGTTGTCTGCATGTTTTCAGAAGAAAAAAAAAAAAGACAGTGCTGAATTTACCTACATTTCTTTAGAAAAGCAGCTCCCTATTAGTTTTTATGGATCACCTGCAATGCTTCTTCCAGCACAAACAGGTCCGATATTACCCAACACACAGAGGCCTTGAGGACAGACAGTATCACAGTTCAGCAGAAACTTCCCAAACACAATCCTTCAAGGACTGAGAAGATCAAGATCTCACAGAAAATATATAAGTTGGAGCATAACAAAAGTTATTGGAAGCCTTTTGCTTTTCAAATAAGTTTTCATGGCTACAGTCTCTCAATGATTTTGATGTGGGAAATTCATTGCACTTAGTAATTTGTTATATATTGGTTACATTTCAGACAATTTTGCCTCACGGACTATTTTTCTGTAACAGTTATAAATTTCTGCTGTATTTAAGTGTCACTTCTTTGCTGGGACATTTTAAGTTCTGTCTCCCACTGTTAGAAGCTTCACACTCCCTTTGTGTAACACGCTGACCCGCCTCCAGTGAGCGCCGACTACTGGGCTGGGAAGACCAGTGAAGGCTTGAAAAGCATTGCCACAGAACAAGCAATTTCACACGTATTTAATAAAGAGTTTGCCATCTGCTTTCTGTTTGTTTGGGTGGTTTTTTCCCCCCTCCCACGTTTCAAATATTACTGGGAAAGAAGAGCGAGCCAGACCACTGAGACATTAAATATTAGTGATAAAAAAAATGTTTGAGAAGTGGATATTCAGCATCCCTGTACTACTGCTTATCTGAGAGGAAGCATTTACACTCTGCAAACCACCCCTAAGCCCCGTGTCCAAGACAGAAGCTGAGGTTACTTAAATGTTTGGTGTAAGGGCCTAATCAGAGGAAATGCACTTTTTTCCCCCCGACCCAGGAGAACTGTGGATTGTATATGTATGTATACAGAAAAAAAGAAATGAAGTGTGACTTTGACATGTGGTTGTATACTATTGAGTGGTGGTAACACTTAAAATGGGTTACCTCTGCTTTCTCATTATTTAAAAATTGAATTATGTCATTTAGCTGATTATTTTTAAGTTTCAAAAGATAAAAGAAATTATCTCAAAAAAATAGCTGACTACACCTAATATCCTTGAACCCCTGGATGTCACAGGTAGAGTCAAGTCAGTCAAACATAGCGACTGCTACTTTTACCTTGCCTTGGTTTCTTTCTCATCATCCAACACACCAGAACACACAACTGGACATTTGCCCAAGTGACACTTAGAGACTCTTTTCACATTTCCTTCACAGAAAACAAAAAATAACACCCAAACAGGAAAATAATTTGGCTGACCACCATAGTGGTTAGGATGGTGGAGTGTGAAACAGGAGACAAACAGATAATGGTACTTTCTGAGCTACAGAAAATATTATTCTGTTTAATGGTCCTTGACAGGGTTTTCTTCTATTAATTTCTTGTTTGTGTATTTCTTTCTGAATCTTCATCTGGCATACCCAAATTATTGTAAAAAATTAAATACATAAACCCAATCCCCCAACCACAAAACCAGAAACCACACAAGATACCTCTACATTGTCAGCTAAAACGCACCACACTCCATTCCTAGGCGGTTCTTTGTGTGGGAATCATGAAGTCCATCCCTACCAGAACTTTATAACTCTCAGTAAAACATTCCTGGGGCTTTGTTCTCTATTGCACTGTGACTACTAATGCAACTAAGGATTAGACTAATCCTTGTAAAATAATAACTGATGAGGCAAGACAGCAAGGAGATTATATCGTGCAGAAATCATTCAGAGAAAGAAAAGCTTAAAAAGCTAACATCCCACTCATGGCTTTATGAAAATATTTTTCTTTCAAACAAAGTAGACAGTATAGTTTCGTCATGCCTATAGATTATGTACACTGATTGATTTTAACTCTGCAGAGTACCCGACTCTTCTGTGTAGAGCTAAAAGTATGGACCCGTGTCTTTTGAAAGGAGCCACTGAAGCTAAACTACACATTCTATGTAAACTATCATTGTATTAGTTTTTGCTGTTCTTACTGAAATCGTTATCTTTACTTCCCAAGTGAAGGGTTAGTATTTGTCCTTTTAAAAATAAATACACCCACACATATAAGTCTTTAAATACCCATTTAAATAGTTTGAGTAATAGTCTCAGTATTCTGAGTAGAAGAATATATATCTAACAATGGACTGTTAAAAAGAGGTTATTTGCATAAATGTTTCAAAACTAATTTTACTTCTTCCATGACTGCAGTAATACACTGCGCTTGATTTATTACTTATGCTACAACAGTGTCTAACAGTTTACCTGGTAAAAATCCAACTGTGTTTAGTGTACAGTTGTACAAAGAAAAAATAAAAATAACTGCTATCTATAACATAAAGCTCATAATGTAATACATTCATTATTCAATGCCTATGATTTAACTGCAGGAAACAAGTAATGGAAAAATGTGAAACATTAGTAAGAACTTGAATTTACCTATACAGAAGAATTATTCATGCATAGACATTTTAAGTACATTTATTTAAATATTTAAATAAACAAACCTAATTACTAAGCATACTCCAACAACAGTCCCTGAGGTTTCTATGCTATTCACCATCAGCCAGTTGTTTTCTATGCACTGTAGCAAAGAACAGGCCCTACTGCTGGGTAAGGGCTTTACTACTGAATGGCAGGACAGTGTTCTTGCAGGAAGAGAATCCCAGGGAAGTGGGGAATACACATAGACTTGTTAGCAGTGCTGAAAAAGCTAGCACTTATTCATGCACAACTTCATTTAAAATGTGATAGTGTTCCAAATAAACTCCAAATAATTACCCGAAAGATAACATCACTGCTACTGAAATTAAGTTACCACTATTTCTAACTTCACAACCTTGCATATTAACTGGAAGCAAGGTGATAACCCGATACCGCTTATAAAAGAAGGATGACTTATGCAGGACTGCAAAAAGGACTAGAATTATGCATTTGAAGGAATGAAGAAAGGATCCAATAACAAAAAATTTAGGTGGGGTGTTAGGATCACAGTAGTTGATCAGGAACAGATCTCAATGGACGTGAAGTTTTTTGGTAGAGCCACGGAACAGGTAACTCCAATGTTTGAGAAATGAGGTGTGGCCTGATTCAACATTTTACATCTCTGTTAGATGCTATAAATAACCAATTCCAGAGAACAGTGGGGAAATGCAAGGCATTAACAGAAGCCACATAGAAACAGAGCACAATTTAAAGGAATACCATAAATGTTTAGATAGAGAGGGAAACTGATGAGACAGAGAGATTCTGATTTTGCAATCTTTCTTCTACCCCTTCTGACAGCCAGTAGAAATTTTATCTCTTTTTGGGAAAAAGTCTACGTACACTTTGCTTGCCCTGCATAAGTATATGTAGGCCTTTAAAATTCGCACTAATACAGCAGGGAGATGTGCACAAGAGAGGAAGGAAGGAAGGTACAGAAAACCAGAATTATTACTACCATTGTAATTCAGAGCTAATATAGCCTCTTCAGAAGGGTTTGGGTTTTTCCTGTTCATTATTTCTGCCCACTGCAAGTCCCTCTTGCATTAAGTTGTATATACATTTTTAACCTCCACATACTTGCCCTCACAGAATTGCACTGTATTCTTAGATGATCAATTATAGTTTGTAGAGATTACTGTAGGCTGCAAATCTAGTCACTCATACATCTGTACCTCCATCCATTATTCCTCTTACTTGGGCAGGGATTATTCTTAACTTTAAACCATTTATTAAACCTTTTCCTATTCCATCCACCTTTAACATTTTTCACCTCAAACGCTTCTCCCTACACACTGAAACTGCCCCATGAACTACAGTCCTCTGAAACATTACTTTGACTGTCTCAGTGACTCAGACACTTGATAATTAGCAAAGTCCCTACCAAGACTGATCAGCTAGAGTCTAATTAAATACTCAGTGTGAACATTTCCTAATTACATTCAATTGTATTATGCAAAACTAACACCAAGCCCATACACCTATTCTTCACTTGAGAAATTTCTACCAGTAGTCCTCTCTTTTCTAGCTTTTTTCATGCCAGCTTTGCTTTCCAAAGTTTGTTATTATGACTAATATTAATCTTTTCATGATTCTGATACTTAAAATATTCATATGCAATCCTTTTGCAGAATAAAGTAACAAATAAGGGGGAAAAATGGCTGCACATGAGAACACCCTCTCCTCCAAAACCAGTGAACCTTAGGAGAATCACTTGCAGATTTCACTCTTATTCAGAGGGTCACCACTATGTCACCCCTCAGCTACTTGCAAAGCACAGACTAGTGCATAAATTGTGTTGGAGTATTGATTTAATTCACAGAGGGGAAAAAAGGAAAGTCACACACTGATTTCTCTATCCCTTCACAACAATGCTGACCATTGCAGCCATGAAGCCATAAAAGTACCACTAAATACAGAATTCAAGAATTTAACTTTACTTTTATTTTTCAAAAAAGCCTAGTAAAATCCGTTTTCTTCTTCAGAAATTAAGAACATTTGAAATTCAGAGATACTGCCCTAGTGAAGTTTTCACAACAGTATCCATGTCAAACCTGCAGATACGATGCTTTGAAAAATGAAAGGGTAGAGGCAAAAAGACCTAAAACTAAGAAGGAAAATAAAGACTAGAAAGCTCTTGGTTGCATTTTTTTTTCATCCTAGTATTCAACTTCAGGGACATTTTTGATTCATACAAGCTAAGCAAGACCAAAATAAAGGTTAAAAAAAGTAACACAGTCTACAAACAATATAAATATACCACTATTACTAATACTAAAAGGTTTGTTTAAACGTGAATCTTCAAAAAACCAGTTTGAAATTTTTGTTCTGGAAATATTCCTGGTATTTTCACTTCTATAGAAGATTGCTTTTCTGTCATTCAGCTGCACATGAAAAAACATCATTATTTCAAGAAGAAACATCTACTTAAAAATTAATTTCAAAAGAAAAAAATCCATAACTATGAATTAAGAAATCCTCACAAGGAAAATACCCCTTTTCTCCCCCAGAAACAAAGAAAAGGAATCCAGGCACTGCTGGTTTTATCTTTCTTCCTTGTTTCAGATATGGTTAGTACAAGAGTTAAACCCTGGTTGCTCAGATGACCTCCCAATATAAAATTAACCTATGTTATACTGTGTGAGAGAATAAAAAGTTTATAATTGTTCCTTCCTCCTTAAAAAGCAACTGGAGTAATTCGGTCCATAGTTATTTATCACAGCTCATACAGAAAAGTCACAGAAGTATTGGGAAAAGGACCCAGGTAGCTTTTTTGTTACAGTTAATTCTAAACAAATAAGATTATGGCAATAGGTACTGTTTTAATGAAATTGAATTATGAATGTTTGTCTTCTGACTAGTTTTGGGTTTTTTAGACACCTTATTTAGGTTTTGGCTTTAGAGTCAGAGACACGTAGTTTAGGACCTAGCGAGCAAGACATTGCTTTCTCTAGAACCAGGCTGGCATCCTGCACCTTTACAACCATTCCTCCAAATCCAGTTCACTCCACAACTTCTAGAGCCACAGGACACTTACACAGTCAGAAACAAAATTCACTTCCAACCTAATTTTGTTGTCACATACTAAAAATTAATACCTGAACACTGCATATTAGCTAGGTATCTGCACATTGAAAAGATGATCTTGTATACTTTGTGAACACTTGATCCAGTTTTGAATTAAAATAAAGTCTTGAAAGTTAAAAAAAAATTAAAAAGCAAAAAATTGTTAAAACAAACTAACCAAAAAACCCCAAACCAAGCAGAAAAAGCCCCAAACTCTTGTTGTTCTTAAGTCATTTATACTTTAACCACTGTTCTCCCAAGCTAACACAAGCAGGGCTGTATAACATAATGGGAAGCATAGGAGAAGGATACACTTTACATATTGATTGCAAGAAACGTACTCAATATTGTTCTACTCAGCCAAAAAAAGAAGCTTAGAGAATAAAGAAGGAGCAGTTAATTACTGTTGTAAATGCCTATCAAAGCATCAGACAGTACCTTTTATCAGCACTATGAAGTGGGCCTTCGCTGTATATCTTACAGTACCTTTACTGTACTTTCACCTTTTATTAAAGGGGGACTTGAAAGGTGTTTTCAGTTTTGGAAACAAACAAGTTCCATAATTTAATCCCTGGATAAACTAGAACAAACAACATTTCCTGTCTATAAATGCAACTACGCTAAAAACTTCAACGCTAATTCTGCGACACAATTAAAATATTGGAAACATAACATTACAAAGACTTGATTAGAAGTCATACATAATGGTAACTTAACAACCAAAGCTCAAGCATGACATAAAGAGGGAGAAGTAAAAAGCAAAAAGAAACAGAGTCATCACAAGATTTATATCACAATGAAACATGAACATTAAAACCAGCTATGTCTATAGTGCTAATGTTTTCAGGTTTTTATGTTATCAGAAATAGATTCATTCTTTTTAACTTGAAGTTGACTATCCTTGCTTTTCTCATTTACTGTGTGTCAGGTGAAATAGCCTTGGCTCATTTATGAAAGCTAGAAGTAGGGTTTTTCCTGTTGCATTTGTTACAGCGTTAGTGTAAAGCCAGGAGGTTCTAAATAGCCCATATACACTATTCATTTGAAAGACCAAAGAAGTGTCATTTACATTTGAACAGGAGAAAGCAAACAAACAAGGGTGAGAAATCCAGCATGTCTACTGGCTGACACATTGACCCACACTATTTCAGATGGAAGACTGCTATTTTGAGAAAAACTGACAACTTCACAACAGTATGTGCGACCTGCAAGGGGAGGTCTGGAGTGGGCATGAGGGACACATCTTCATGGAAGGCTTCTTCTGACTGTAACCACTTGTACTGTAGGAAGAACTCATTTAGTGTTAAACATCTCCTACTCATTACCTTATTCCTACCAAACCATTATTTTTCAGTCTTACTGAAGCACCAAGTACATACTCTAGATGATCATGACCTGTTATGCTTACATAGCACTGACAAGGCAAAGGAAAAAAGAAAGAAAAGTATTCCCCCTACAGAACTAAAGCTCACCTATGGTGCTATTGTAGTACACAGCTGCAGTTAAGGTTTTTCTGAAGTTTACTCAACATGCGTTAGCAGGCAGCGATTTAGCTTCAGTAACACAGTTCAAGAAGAAATAAAAATATCTGGACAAACCAGATATCTGTTAAAAATAGGATTTTCTCTATCCAAAAAGAATCAGTAAGCTTCAATTACCACAGCTCAGAATCATTATCTGTTGTAGTACAAGAAATAGAAAGAGAGAGCAAAGAGGTCTGTTTGACCATACAGAAGCTACACAAAAAGTCACACTATGAACAAAACTAAAATATCCACCCCACATTCCTCTCTTTCTAAAAATATTTTTAAAAACATGTATTGTCTGGAAAGTCTTACAGGTTCAAGAATTTGATAGGCACAGAATGGCAAAAACATTACAATAAATAATTCTGAATGAAGGGACATTGTATATCTGCCTATGATTACAAGAACAGTATTTTAAGAAAATACCATAGAAAAAAACTCCTTAATATTAAGATAGTGAATTTACCTAATTTGAATAACAATACATTCACAGGAGTTCAGTGAAGGTATTTCCAAGAACACGTACCAATGGTTTCTGCACAAAATTTGATACCTGTCAAGGAGAAACAAAACCTTTCAGCTACATTTATGCTTGCTTAGTTCCCAAGGGCATTTTAGGCCTCCCTAATTAAGGCAATGCTTTACTGGTGCTCCTGCAGTTGCAGGTAATTGGCAATCACTAACAGCAGGTTTCTGATGAGGATTTACTTTGTTGAAGTACAAAAAAAAACCCCAAACCAACCACCAAACCATATTTTCTTCTTTTATTTCTCTAAGCCTAATCCCACAAACAATAGTAATGAATTCCAATTTAGCTTAGATTCTACTAGGCAAGTTATTCTATCAGTCAGTTGCATGAAAAATTCAAAGAACCCAGCCATCAAAACAGGGATTTCTCGCAGCTGCAAAATGATGAATTTTAACAGTAAATGTTAAATTTTAAACAGCAGATTTATGTTCTTTTACAAATACTGATAATACAGAGACAGAGCCAAAAAAAAAAGAAAAAAAATCACAGGAGACAATTCATTTTACCTGAAAACACAGAGACATATTAAATGTTACATATGAGATAATAAATGTTTCTTATAATGTGGTTTTTAATGCACAGTCCTTGTAAACATCAATTAACTGTTATAAAAATTGGAGGCCTGATCCTCAACAGTTAGGTCTCCCAGGCCTCTCTGCTCAGAGAAACAGTTCAAACAGGAGAGCTACCAACAGTGGATCAAGACCAAAGCAAGAAGTAATTGAGAGAACTCAACTCATACAAGTCAATGGGACCCAATGGGCTGAATCTGAGGGTGCTGAGATCCTGCTGATGTACCAGCAAGGCCCCTCTCTATCATCTTTGAAAAGTCATGGAGATTGTGGAAGGTCCCCCACAACTGCAGAAATCTAAACGTTGCCCAAAAGGACAATCCAAGGATATGGATGGGTAGATAACTATGTGAGTAAAAGTGGGCTGGAGAATTAGACTCACAGGGCAGTGGTTAATGGTCATCCTCTGTCTGGAGGCTGGTGACAAGTGGAGTATTACAGGGGTCTCTTGTGTTTAGTATATTTATCAATAACTTCAAGGAGGCAATAAAGATGGTCTATCAAGACAGTCCTGAGATAAAATTAATCCAATCTTTTGTTAAAGCTGGACAAGCTGAAATTCTGTGTCTATAATTTGTATGTGGATGCATACGTGTGTGCCTTTATGTGTACATACCTACAACACTAATGATTTCAAACTAATGTCTTTCATGTGTTTTCTTACAGAAAACAAACTACCTAATGAAAAGTTTAATCACGTTGAATTCAGCTATGATGAAAAACCATTGGAACGCTAAGCCTTGTGCCGATGAGCTAGACTTATGTTAGCTGCAGGAACCATTCTCTAAGTGAGCAGAAATGTCTTGTGGCCTATCTGCTTGGTCAGTATTAATATATTCAGTTTTAATATCAAATGTAAATATTTCCATTAATGGCTTATAAAGACAGGAAGTATAAAAGGAATCTTACTTGTTCACATTTTTAAGCACAGAATGCGTTATTTTGAACAGCTACATCTGTGTACTAGAAATACATTTCCATAGTCATTACAACATCTTGAACATTAAATAAACATAAGATGAATGATACAGAATTAAAACACTTCTGAGAATTTATCTGTTCCTAAATAATGAGGTAAAAAAGAGATGTGATTATAATCATATAGAGAATTATAATATGATATAATTCTCCTAGCTTCATTTTGTAAAAATATATCTACTTTACACAAAATATGTACACTATCAGATGAGTACAGATGGGTACCTATGCTCTGTATCCAACCTTTAATTACAACCATTAACCATTACCTGTTAAACAGCTCAGGTGAAATAAGCAGATTATCACCCTACATCAAATAAGAGGCCAAGAAGTAAAGAAATCAATGACAGATGTAATTTTTGTAAGCCTTTACCTGGAGCTGTTTGACAAAATTATTTTCTATAGCACCAGATGAACAAATAACCTAACTAACTGTATTTCGAAGTTTTTATTTTTCCGTGGCTGAAAATGCAACCACAACAAGAGCATGTATGAAGTTAGAGCATTTAGTTTACCACTTTTGTAATGATTGGTAACACAGCTGACAACAAATCCAACATTTCTTGTTTTATTAGAAGTTAAACTATTTACCAAAATAAACCATCGCGTGTTAGGTTTTCACTATTTTGATTACACAAAGCACTACTGAGATTCAAATATCTGACCACAAGTTTCAAACTAAGAATAATTCACTACTGAGGCACAGTTAGGGAAATAAATGATATTACAGAATTATTCAAAATTGGTATTACTTCTAACAAAATATGTCTTTATAGTGAAGTAAAAATGCTTTAAGATGGGAAAGTAGTTTCTGCAAAACATTCGTCTCAAAAGTGAAAAGTTTCTTCTGAAACTTCATGGTGGAACAGAGAGACAGGCACCTGCCAAGTTCTGGGACCAAAACTATTGGCTCTTTCTTCTCTATGTGAAATTCAAAGTATAAAGGTCAACACAAACTCAAGAAGAAATACATTGATAAATTGTAGAGAAAGTTTAGAGAAGTGATAAACTATTAAAGGACGAGGAAAAATACTGCAAAATCTTATACTTTATTTTGAAAGATTCAAGGAGCTCCATCTTTAAAGTTACAGAGAAGAGTCACAGTTAAGGGGTACAACCTGAAAGAAAACACCTGTTATGTGCAAGAAAAATTCTATAACAAGGTTGTTCAGTTTAGAAATCCCAGTACCTAGGAACTCAATATAAAAGCAAGGTACAATACAGATGAAATGGATGTACTTCCTTGGCATGTATTACACAGGAAGTTAGACTAAATGACCACAGTAGATCTTTAGCAGCTGTGTGATGAATTAATTCCTCTTCTTCCTTCTTCTTTTTTTTTTTTTTTAATTACAGTAGTGCTTAGAGAAGCTAATCACGTTAGAGTGATTATGATAGCTGCTACACAGACATAAAAAACAGCACTATTTTTGATGTTTGCAAATTAACACAACAGGAAAGAAAGATAACAACGAGGTAGCAATGAAATACCTCTTTACGGACTGGTTAAACAGAGATATCTTGGCTGACAGCCATTTTAGGAAGCTGAGAACCATACCTTTCTAAGTAGTAACCCCATTTTTTGTATAGGTTCATTTATGGAAAGAGTGCTATAAAATAGCCAAATTCACAGAATATTGTGTGTAATTAAACCTCTCTGAAGGATATGTTGAACAATAGGTGTACAAAAGAGGACTGTTCATTGGTGACCAAAATGGAAGCTCTGTGTGGTCAGAATTTAGCAATTTTGATCTTTTTAAAAAAAAAAGAACACAGATAAAATACTGTAAAAGAAATACAGTAAGAAGAAAAGTGTGGTTTCATGGCAACAAATTCCAAAAAACAGGATTGACTGGGTGCAATATAACAAACAGAATCACACAGAATCACAGAATCCCAGGCTGGAAGGGACCTCAGGGATCATCTAGTCCAACCTTTCTAGGAAGAGCACAGTCTAGACAAGGTGGCCCAGCACCCTGTCCAGACGACTCTTGAAAGTGTCTAACATGGCCGAGTCAACCCCTTCCCTGGGGAGATTATTCCAATGGGTGACTGTCCTCACTGTGAAAAATTTCCCTCTCATGTCCAATCACAATCTCCCCAAGAGCAACTTGTGTCTATTCCCCCTTGTCCTCTCCATGTCACTCCTTGTAAAAAGGGAGTCTCCACCTTCTTTGTAGCTACCCCTTAAGTATTGGCACATGAGGATGAGAGCCCCTCTAAGCCTCCTTTTCTCAAGGCCGAACAAGCCCAGTTCTCCCAGCCTATCCTCATATGGCAGGCTTCCCAGTCCTTTGATCATCTTGGTGGCCCTTCTCTGGACCCCTTCCAGCCTGTCCATGTCCTTTTTGTATAGCAGGGACCAGAACTGTACACACCGCTGAGTAGAGCGGGATGATGACTTCTTTATCTCTGCTGGCGATGCCCTTTTTGATGCAACCCAGCACCCTGTTGGCCTTCTTGGCTGCAGCAGCACACTGTTCGCTCATGTTGAGCTTTCTGTCAACCAGCACCCCCAGGTCCCTTTCCACAGAGCTGCTCTCCAGCCAGGTGGATCCCAGTCTGTGCTGCACTCCCAGATTATGTTTTCCCAGGTGCAAGACCTACATCTGTTCTGTACATAATACATACATACTAAATAAATTGTTTGCCATTACTTTCTGACCTATATGACTCTAAATGAATGACTAGCCTACCAACTGATTAGCTGAAAACAATCCAGAATGCTCACTCCATTCTTATCTTAAAGAATTGCTGCATAATTCTTTATTCACTTGTTGGGTTTAGAGATTGATCACAGTACATAAAAGAAGAGCTAGGAGAAAAATATTTTGTTTGTACCATAAAATACAGATTTCTAATTAAAACCAACAAATATATTACCTTACAAACAAAACTTAGATTCCAAAATAGATGAACCTCACCCATATACATATTCTGTACACGAAAAATTAGCATTGAAAAACTTTTAACCATATCTTGAACTAAATCCTTGAATCAAAAGATCTTTAATGAGTAACTCAGGTGCTCCTGGTAAAAGCAGTAAAATTGTGAAATGTAAAGACAGATATACTATAAAAGAAAAAAATGAGAAAATGCCTACATCTACACTGCTATATAAGGTTAGGGAGTTAGCTCAAGAGCTGGATCACCAAATGTTGACATTAGCATGTTAGCATGCTTCCTGGCAGTTTTTCCCCAAGATTTCTACTCAAGCATTCAAAGGGTTAACGGGGAGAATACACACAAACTGCATTTACCATTGCTGTACATAACATGTACAAGCCTGAATCATATTTGCATCTACTCACTTTTCACATTTGTATCACTCACTGGGCTTCAGCAGTTTAGGAAACTCTGCACACTCAAATTCAAAACGCCTTTGCATTACATGTTAGGGCATGCAACTGCCTGACTTTCATACTATACAAAAAGTATGCATGTGCTACATTATTTCAGACAACTTAAACTAAAACCTAAAAATAGTAATTGCATTTTTGAACAAGAGGGGACCATGTGGGTTCCAGAGGGGAGACAAGCCAAACACTAGGTAGCGTAGATGTAGCCAATTTATACTGCTTGGCCTCTAAGACAGTGGCTGTTCTTTGATCCTCTTTAATTTAGCAATAAACACATAGCTAACAATGACAGAATAGTAGTAACGCTTGTTACTAGAAGATGGTGAAATAGTAAGATGTTCAGGAAGTTTTATTATTTGTATAATTTTATTATACCAATCCATCACTAACACCTTGAAACAAAGGCAAAATGTAGCTTCATTCTGTCACTTATAAAGAAGGACAGTATATGTAACTCCTTCCCTATACATACAGCTTAAGCTGAACCTCCTTGATCTGGACATTTGTTCAATGGACATAACTTCTTTAGCAGTGATGCTCTGGCAAAAGTGCCTCAAAGCAACCCTCACATTTTGTAATGATTTTTTAGGCCAAGTCATAGTCAGAGAAGGTTTACTCCCTTTCAATATGCAAAATCAGGTTCAGTTAGCGTAGTTTTCTCATGGTGTCTGTCATAAAAAAAAACCAAACACCACCAAAAAAAACCCAAAATACCAAACCCCAACCAACCAAAAAAACCCTCAGAAAAACAAAAAAAAACCCAACCATGAAGAATCATGGACAATATGAAGCTATGACAGCAGTTTGTTTTCCATTTTTTTTCCCCAGACACCAAAAAAATGGGCTCTGAGAACATTTACTACAGATGCAAAGAGTGTTTCATAATGACAGCTTCAGTGTAGCTTTAGGGAAATAGGGAGATTTACTTGCCCCTAAGTTCAGGGCATCTGGAAAAGGTATCATAGAAAGTTTAACAAACAGCACATAAACACATAAAGTACAAGTGCAAAATACCCATCCAATGTACATATGCTAATATTTTTTATTTTACAAGTGACACTTTTACAAATCACTGATATTGTATAAAATAGGAGATACTCTGATCCCATAATTGCAAAAACAGTATCTCCCTCTAAAAAGTGCAACTGATGTTCCTAACAGAAAAGTCTATACTGTCAGAAACTAGTATGACAGCTTATTGTATTTGAATTTTCATGAAGCTGAATTTAGTTTATGCAGCACTAGATGAATCCTGTTGAAGGGATTTTTAAGTACCAGTGGCTGTGGCTACTCCTTTTAAATTGATTCAGTGAACATCCAAGAATTTTAATCAGTGGAGCTCTGTTTAGATATGCACATTTCTACTCTCCAAAAAAAAATTAATTAAAAACAAAAAAGACTACAAACATCAATTGAAAAACAAAATCAATAGTAACACGGTACTTATGATAATCTACTCATTATCCAGAAAAATTAAGCACTAAGACTAACCTCATGACTAATTGAGATGTTGCACTGCTCTGCTTTTTGCCAAACCTCCCCTTACTACAGTTAACTGGACAATTGGAATGTAAATTGAATGATCAGCTTACAAAAGCTGTACATGGAAGCATTAAGCAAAGCAAATCAATATGGATGACAAGAGAAAACGACTGCAGTTGTGAAGAAGAGCCTTCCTAAAGTAAGGGTAGAAAGTCAAGGACTACAGAGTCATAGATTGCTGTTTCTTGCATTCTACAGCCTATATTTTGTCTGCTCCCTCTTGGTTGTCAAATCCTATGAGTAAATTAGCATATTTGGATGCAGTTCTAATCTTCTCAGTTTAACCTAAATTCATTTAAAGCCATAACAATGGCAAGTACCTGCTGCACTAAAGGAATGGGGTAGGAATGGGATCAGAGCTGAAGAGGAGGTCTATCCCCTCGGTATTACAAGTGATACAAGAAGGCCCCATTTCTTTTGGATGGAGGGTTAAAATGAGCATTTTGTTTCCATTCTTGATATTTTACTTGCTGTTGCAGCTTCTTTCTCCTTTTGTGAAATTGAAATAAAACCAGTTGAAGCCAACTTAGGTGTAGTATGGCACGAGTTCTGGGGCATTTGTTCATCCTTGCTGTTGGGCAAGTGCAGCTGCCCTCTTTGTCATACCAACATTAGCACTTCTGCAGGTTATGCTGTTCTTAGCTAGATCCGAGAACTAATCTGGTTGAAGATAAAATATTCCTTCTGTGTGACCACTGAGCTAGGAGTTTCGATAGGTCTGTACATATTACATAGTTTGATAGGTTTCAGCCATGCAATAAAAGTATGAACTAGCATTAATTGGTGCAATCAAGTACACACAAATAGCTTGTATAACTAGCTGTTGGGGAAAATTACCAAGTAGGAAATTACTTTAACCAAGTTAATGCTGCCAGTTGGCTTGCATGTATCCCAGAATTATTCACAGAGGTTTTGTGGTGCTACTGGTAACTTCAGGTTCTCTTCAGGGAACCCTGAGGTTTTAGCTGATGAGGCAAATGAGTAACACAGGACAAAGTCTCAAACTGCTCTTCCCAGCTGTGCCTCAGGCTGCCACAGTGAGACTGAGTAGATCAAGATCTTCTTGTGCCTCATTTCATATGTAAAATAAGGAGGATAATTATTTTGTACTTCCACCATCATCCTTCTTTTGTTAGAAACCAGATACTGTTTTTGAGAAAGAAGCCTAGCTCTGGGAGAGATGTGGGGGCCTTCTGTACACTTCTGATGTGCAACAATAACAGCAACTAAAAACACACAGACTGTATTTCATTATATGTATTATACCAATATTCATCTTGCCCTTTTTTGTAATCACTGCTGCTTTTTTTTTTCTGTTGAAGCAGTAAAAAGTGGTGCATTTCCACACAGTATGTTTGTGCTAAGGATATTAATGTTTATTTACAATAGGTATGTTTATCTTTGTTACACTGAAAAATCCTGCAGAGGCAAAACAGATATAGGCATACAGACATATACTCTCCTCTTAGCACCCCAGTCTTCCTTATTTTCTCTGCAGCCCAAGTATGGAAATCCATACAAAAGCTTGAAAAGCATACACATTACTTCTCTGTTTCTTTATTAGACTCCCATTTTCCAGTCCTAAATTAGGCTATTTTATTGTTGCCAATTTTTTTTCTGACCAGAATAGCAGGACTTAACCCCTTTCTATCAGTGCATATGGGAGGTAAATAAATTTCTTGAAGGCCCTGTCCCATTATAAACAGAATAATATAACAGTATTCCTTTTGTATTTTCCTTTTTTTGTAGTTTCTAGCAGCATTATCCAACAGAACAAGTATGCAAATTGTGCATTATTCTCTTTTACACTGAAGAAATGCTAAAGAAAAACCACAGAGACATAGAATGGTTTAGGTTAGAAGGGAACCTCCTGTCTAGCCGAACCTCTTGCCACGGGCAGGGACATCTTTCATGAGATCACGTAGCTCAAAGCCCCATCCACCCTGGCTTTGAACACTTCAAGGGAGGGGGGCATCCAGAACTTCCCTGGGCTACCTGTTCCAGTGTCTCGCCACCGTCATAGCAAAGAATTTCTTCCTTATACCCAATCTAAATCTACCCTCTTTTAGTTTAAAACCATTAGCTTTTGTTCTGTCACTACAGGCACTGGTAAAAAGCCTCTCTCTGCTTTCTTACATGCCCCCATTAAGTATTGAAAAATATTAAGATAACATTTAAGAATTTAAGAATTAAATTAAGAAACAATTAAGAATTTAAGAAAACAATTGAAAAACATTAAGAAAAACATTAAGACGGCATAGAGAGAGGGCCATCCATGTTCCATGGTGAGAATATGTCAGTATAAACATGGTCATCTGGAAGACAACAATACCTTAAATAATCTTGCCTTCATTATTCAAAACCGTGAATTTGTTACTATATAAACAGTTCTTTAATGCAAGTGAATATTTAAAATTACTAGTGGCCATTAAGCACAACCTTGCTTACTTTTAAATAACTCTAATTATATTCTGGGTTTCAGAGCCTATGAAGCATTTATTATTATTTCAGTATCAATTTACGTAAGCTGTGTGTATTAATTTTCAATGCACTTAGGAAACCCCTAGTCCTCTACATTAGAGTGTAAGATACAACCTCACAGAAAAATAACAAACCAAAGTTTTTTGAAAAAAGAAATATTTGAGCCAGTGCAACACACAGCATAAATGAAAGACAGATAAATGTACTTATACAAATTATTTTTGTATTGCTTCTGGGATGTACAGTTACATAAACTTTTAAGAAGCAAACATTTGGATAAGACCAAGGCAATCTAGCATGCTTATTAACAGAAAAAAATTACAGTTTTTTTCAGACAGCCATATCAAAGACAGGATTTTCAAACCAAGCACACACAAAAAAGTGTGAGATTTTACCTGACAAATGAAGCTATAAAAGTTGTTACCACTTTGTTAAGTATTACAAATTATGACATCTATATTTGGACCTTTTCCATGAGTAGCACCTCAACTACCTATTGCAACAAAACAGTTCTTTCTGTGGAATGGAGGCATGAGAAATCGTACTTTGAAGTTGCATTTGGGCTTTAACTTGGGAGGCCTAAAACTGGGATCTGAGTACTTTGATTTGTCAAGCTCCTTTTGGAACTTTTAATAGTCAGAAAAAAACATAAGTAAAACTGTGGTTCCAGTAAGGCTAATAGCAAGACTCTCATCTCATTCTATGATTCCATGATTTAAGAATTTTAACTCCATACCTCAAGACTTGATTATTGCTTAATATGATAATAAGATATCACTCTTGCTTTAATAATGAAACAAAGAAGTTTGAATTCCCTGCATGCATGACATCCCTTTGCCCATGAGAACGTTTTCTCAAACCATGGACAAATCCAACCTATTAATGAAAAAGTTCAGATGTGGAAGATACAGATCTTCATTGCTTCTTTGCAGGGGTTTCCATACACATCTACATACACATGCTGTATGACCCACCTGTCAGGCTGTATCTTGCCTATTCCCACCCTACAGTTATATCTAAACAGCGTCAATTACACAATTAGAAGAGATCTGATGTGATGCATACAGTCAACCGCAGGCAGCCTTTGCTTAGATTGCTAGTGTGAATGCCCTTAGCATCTTTGAAGTACCTTTACCAAAATTCAATGACTGACCAATATTGGTTTGCCATAATTTTTTTGCACTGTCAAAAAAATTATAAAGAAAGTCTATGTTTTTTCCCTACAAAAAAAAGTAATGACAAATCTAGTTTTCACTCTGTTGTGAAAAGACAACTAGCTGCAAAGCTTCATCTTATTATCACAGAAAAAGATGTTTTGTTTTCATCTAGATCAAACTCTTGATACAGCAGGACATATTTAATAAGTATTCGTCATCCTAAAGTCCCGCACCTCAAAATTCACTGCAAAACAGTTGTGCTTCATATTCCTTATCTAGCTTGGTACTAATTTTCTAAACTTCTTGCAGGCTTGCATAAGCCTTGGGAAGAACTCTGGGGGCGAATTTAAATTCACAGTTTTAGTTCAGGTGTGAATCTGCTGAAGATTATCTCCAGATCGTTCCCACTTGTACTGCTTAATTCTCAAAGCACACAAAACCCAGTCTTTTCTAGCAAAACTACTAATGTGCTCTAACCTCTAATGGGTGTTCAGTCCACGGTAAATACGATTCATGACAATAAAAGCATACTTCATATTTTACCACTTCCATCCCAAAACTTTTAACTTTATGAAGCAGATCAAAAGAGTTAATCACTTTTCATCAACAAGAAAATGCATCCAAAAAGGAGCCTTTCTCATGAGCAGTTTGATATCTATGATGATATAAAACAAGAAAATGAGCCCACTGGTTGAGCAGAAATCAACAAGAAAGGCAGCCACATGCCCAGATGCTACTGCTGCTGCAGAAAAGTAGATTTTTTTAGTCCACCATCTGGAGTCTACTGCTGCCAAGCACATCTTGTGGGTGGTCAATAGTACTGAATCCATTACTGAGGCACATTACCTAAGATGGCAAAGGGTTACACAAAGCCGCTTCCCTAGTACCAGCAAGAAAGACTAACTGAAATTATCATGTGTGTCTATCAAATCCAGAGAAGTCAGTTAGAAAAGAGCTTTCCATATACAAAAGTGCAGCCTATATTTAAAGTTTAGGCTAAGCTTTTCAAAAATGCAGTAATAATACTTGGGTGAACAATGGAATATTTTTGTCAATGTTTTGTATTTTTTTTGTTTTCTGGGTTTTTTTTTCTTTTCAAGTATGAGCTATTTACAATATCAGTACACAGCTCTGGTCACATACCAGATGCTAATGTTTTGGATTATAAAGGGATGCAAATAAAACGATAGAGGCAAATTATACTATAGTGTCTATATCTATTCTCTTTTGCTGTTTCATTTCTAGTTTACATGAGCACTAATCTGTATAAACTGAGTCAATCATGAAAAGCAACTAAAATATACTTCATGCAGCCATCAGACTATTCCACTGGTCATAATTCTAAAATCAATATCATATTCATAAAAATCTTAGATTTCTCAAGCATAATCATTATGAAAATAATTTCGATCCCATAGAGAGGACTGTAAAAGCCTGACGTTAAGCCTTAAAACATTATCTGAGGAGAGAGACATGCAAACAATAAGATTCTGTTTCAACACTATTTTATTTTTCTTAAACTGAATACTTTTTTACTTGCTGAGACAGGAACATGAGCTGTGACTTAAAACACGGTTGTACGACTAGAAGTGATATCCCTACTCATAAAGTCCACTCCCTTGACTTTCACTGAGCAGTAACATTATTCACTCAGTAAGGTGTCTGATTTTATCATCCTTTCAATGCCAGGCACTGGCTTTATCAAAGAACAGACAGAAAAGTACAGCAACATGAATATTCACACACATGCTGTGGGAATATTGACGGAAAAGCAATGTGGAAAATCACATCTGCCCTAGAGTGCAGTTAGCAAGTAAGTAAATAAATAAATAGTGCTCTTAGCAGCAGAAAAGAGTTATTATTTTTCTAAATTGTAAATGAGTACATCCTTGTCATAAGGGGTAGTGTATGTTTACTCCTTCCAAGGGCAGACAAACTTTGATCTGGACACTAGTAGATTCCTAATTTCCATTAAAAGTCAAGTTTACTTCTCCAGTGCAAACTTAATACTGCAATGGACATGTTATGTGATGGAACATCACAGAATCACAGAATCACAGAATCCCAGGCTGGAAGGGACCTCAGGGATCATCTAGTCCAACCTTTCTAGGAAGAGCACAGTCTAGACAAGGTGTCCCAGCACCCTGTCCAGATGAATCTTGAAAGTGTCCAATGTGGCCGAGTCAACCCCTTCCCTGAGGAGATTATTCCAATGGGTGACTGTCCTCACTGTGAAAAATTTCCCTCTCATGTCCAATTGGAATCTCCCCAGGACCATCTCCATGTGACTCCTTGTAAAAAGGGAGTCTCCATCTTCTTTGTAGCTACCCCTCAAGTACTGGCACATGGGGATGAGATCCCCTCGAAACCTCCTTTTCTCAAGTCTGAACAAACCCAGCTCTCCCAGCCTATCCTCATACGGCAGCTTCCCAGTCCTTTGATCATCTTGGTGGCCCTTCTCTGGACCCCTTCCAGCCTGTCCACGTCCTTTTTGTATAGCAGGGACCAAAACTGGACACAGTACTCCAGGTGTGGCCTGACAAGCACTGAGTAGAGTGGGGTAATGACTCCTTTATCTCTGCTGGCGATGCCCTTTTTGATGCAACCCAGCACCCTGTTGGCCTTCTTGGCCGCAGCAGCACACTGTTCGCTCATGTTGAGCTTCCTGTCCAGCAGAACCCCCAGGACCCTTTCCACAGAGCTGCTCTCCAGCCAGGTGGATCCCAGCCTGTGCTGCACTGCCAGATTATGTTTTCCCAGGTACAAGACCTTACAGTTGTCCTTGTTGAACTTCATAAGGTTCTTGCTGGCCCACTCTTCCAGCCTATCCAGATCTTCCTGCAGAGCAGCTCTCCCTTCTGGAGTGTCTGCTTCCCCACTCAGTTTGGTATCATTGGCAAACTTCATCAGGCTACACCTGATCCCATTATCTAGATCACTTATAAAGATACTGACTAACATTGGGCCCAATATCAGTCCCTGGGGGACTCCACTTGTGACAGGTTGCCACTTTTTCTGCTTGTGGTTGACATACCTGAAGAAACCTTTCTTGTTATTTTTGACATCTACAGCCAGTTTTAATTTGAGCTAGGCTTTTGCTTTTCTAACTGCATCTCTGAACACTCTGGCAATGCCCTTGTAGCTCTCGATGGGTAATCCTCCACCTCTCCATCTCTGGTATGTTTCCCTTTTGGATTTGAGTAGACCCAGGAGGTCATGGTTGAGCCAAGGGGGCCTCTTGCTCTGCTTACTTCCCTTTCCTTTATAGGGGATAAACTGGCTTTGTGCTTCCAATAGAGAGTTCTTGAAGAACATCCAGCACTCTCTAGCTCCTTTATCTTCCATGGAAGCACCCCACAGAATCCCTCCCAACCGAGCCCTGAGTGCACTGAAGTTTGCTCTTCTAAAATCCAGAACCCTTGTCTTAGAGGTGACCTTCAGCACACTCAGCAGGATCCCGAACTCCACAATGTTGTGGTCACTGCAGCCAAGGCTGTCGCTAACCGAGATATTACAAAGCCGGCTTTCTCAGTCTGTGAACAGCAAGTCCAGCAGCGCCTACTTCCTGGTTGGCACGTCTAACATTTGTATCAGGAAACAGTCCTCTATGCATTCCAGGAACTTGGTGGATGACATGTGAGCTGCCGTGTTGTCCTTCCAGCAGATGTCTGGGTAGTTGAAGTCACCCATAAGAACCAGGCTCTGTTGGCCAGAAGCTTGCTTTAGTGCCCCAAGTATTGCTTCATGGGCATTGTCATCATGGTTAGGAGGTCAGTAGCAGATGCCCACTGTGAGGTCCTGCCTGGAGATGACCCCTTTGACTTTAACCCAGAGGCATTCGATAGACCAGTCGCAATCACCATAGTTGACTTTGATACATTCAAGGTTTTCCTTAATGTGGAGTGTGACTCCTCCACCTCTTCTACCATTCCTGTCCTTACGGGAGAGCCTGTAACCATCCATTGCGATCCCCCAGTCATTTGAGTTGTCCCACCGTGTTTCAGTCACCCCTATGATGCCATAGCCTTCTGAGTGCGCACGGAGCTCCAGTTCCTCCTGTTTGTTTCCTAGACTGTGTGTGTTTGTATACATACACTTGAGGTGATTACTCTTCTGTTTCACATCTTGGGAGACAGCTAAGGAATAGGCACAAACTGTACATCGCAACTGGTCCAGGTTCTGCTGGTCCTGGACACTTCCTGGTTGCATCACCACGCCTTGTCTGCCATTATCAGTGGGTGAATGCCAAGAGTCCATTCACCCTCTTCCCCCATTCCTATCTGATCACATGAAAGAAACAGATAATCTTGTGAGTTTCCACCCTCAGACTCCTGTATTGCCTCATCATGTAAGGCTATTTGTAGTTAAACCCTAGCCAAACAACGAAGTCTTTCAAACACTGCAGGTCTGTGCATTGGTGCGATATGGCTAATGCATTTAAAGAGTTATTTTCTGCAGTGGATTTTGATGTGTGAATGCAGTTAAATATGTCCACAAAAAATGTAGTAGTCCAGAATACACACTGAAACAGTGATATAAATTAACTATATCTCTATCACCAAAAGTTATATGGATTTCACATTGCTTTTTATTTTCTAGACTATAGAACCTTTTAACTCACCACACCACCAACTACCCCCCAAATAGAAATGTTCTTTTTAACTTCTCATTTTCAGACATGATTCATTCTGCAGTACAAGTTCTGAAAATTAAGGTGGTGGTGGTGGTAGTTGGGAAATGTGCACCTAATAGGGTCAAAACCATTTCCTGAGTTTTATATCTGCTAAGCCTGTATCAGACTTAAATGATCACATCTAGTTTTGATAGCTTGTATAGCAAAGACCACATTCCAGAACTTATACAATAATTTCATGTGGCATGTCACAACATACTGGCTTTATCTACTGGATCACAGCAAAATGTGCTCATGTATGGCAACTGCTTGCTAGGTTCCCAAGTTTCCTCTCCTTTTGATATTGCCAGTAGCCTTCTATTGTTACATATATAATTTTGAGTTCCACTGTACTTGAATATATAATCTGGGCTGTATTCATTTCAGAAGTAAATTCAAAACTATTTATTTTCACTGATGAAAATAATGATCTGAATATAAGGCGCCAGAAAGTCTGTGTTTAAATCTTAATTGAATATATTAATATTACTACTATTTAGTCACTTCAAATATTTTTTGTGTGCTGTTTTATGTGATACTGGAATAGCTTGTGAATTATAACTTCCAGAATGATAATCCATCCATGATTCTGGCTACCAATATTATTTTGCCATTCTAAAATCAATGGTGGTTTTCCTTGATAGGAAATTCATGTTTCCTTCATTCTGACAGGCTTGAGATCCGTCCTTCAGTAAACCTCTGCAGCTTCCCCCGTCCCCCCAGCCTTTTCTGATATACTTATCCGATCTAAATGGTATGAGATTCAACAAGGCCAAGTGCCCGGTCCTGCACTTCGGTCACAACCCCATGCAATGCTACCGGCTTGGGGAGGAGTGGCTGGAGAGCTGCCTGGAGGAAAAGGAGCTGGGTGTGTTGGTTGACAGCTGCCTGAACATGAGCTGGCAGTGTGCTCAGGTGGCCAAGGAGGCCAATGGCATCCTGGCTTGTATCAGGAATAGTGTGGCCAGCAGGAGCAGGGAGGTGATTGTGCCCCTGTACTCGGCACTGGTGAGGCCGCACCTCGAGTACTGTGTTCAGTTTTGGGCCCCTCACTACAAGGACATTGAGTTGCTGGAGCACGTCCAAAGAAGGGCAACGAAGTTGGTGAAGGGTCTGGAGAGCTGGTCTTATGACCTGAAAGGAGGTTGTAGCGAGGTTGGGGTTGGACTCTTCTCCTTAGTATCAAGTGATAGGACGAGAGGAAACGGCCTCAAGCTGCGCCAGGGGAAGTTTAGGTTGGACATTAGGAAAAACTTCTTCACCGAAAGGGTTGTCAGGCATTGGAACAGGCTGCCCAGGGAGGTGGTGAAGTCTCCATCCCTGGAGGTATTTAAAAGAAGGGTAGACGTGGTGCTTCAGGATAGGGTTTAGTGGTGGACTCGGCAGTGATAGGTTAGCGGCTGGACTTGATGATCTTAAGGGACTTTTCCAACCTTAACAATTCTATGATTCTATGAGGTTTATCATTTAAGTAAGTCCTAGTTATGGTCCTTCACTGAAATTTATGTGCATATTCTGTGAATCATTAGTGGTGTAGCATAGTAGGTAGTAGCATGTTTTTATGAAAATGTTTCCCTCTAAGCTGTTAACCTTATCTGCAAATAAGTATAAATCTCTGGAATTTAAAGAAAAAAATTGAAAGAAAATTGTGTAAAAAAAAAATCCCAAATAACTGCCTTTTTTACTTTAGATGCTTGAAGAAAAGGAAGGCAAGGAATAAGATTGAAAATTTTAAAAAAATTCCTGAAGACCAAAGAAATTTATCAGCTCACATCATTAGTGAAAAATAACATCAACTTTTGTTTCTTGCATTTTGAATCTGAGCAAAGTTTTTAATTTCAGGTCAAGATTTTTTTTTTCTAAATTCAGTGTGGATATTTATCACCGCTCTACAAATGATTCAGAACGTTATTGAAACTTTGATGCATCATGAGAGGAGGAGGGGTCACTGCCATCAGAAGTGCCCCTAAATCATGCTTCAGCTGAGAAAAACTTGGTAAGATACTGTTCCTGGTGCATCTTACTAGAGAATTAATATATTACGAAACACTTCCCATAGTGAATTAGAAAACATAACCAACATTTTCTAAGGCTTTCTGTACTCCCACACTGAAAGAAAATGTGTATTTCCATACTCTACTATCATAACATTATGTTCAAAATAGGCTTAGAATATTCACATCCGCTACGTTTTTGTCAAAGATAGATTAACTATATACTAGATTAACCTGCAATTATTTGAACCTGCTTCTTTATCTCAATAACAAAAGAGTTTGGGATTGGCATTCCTGTTGCAAATAAAGATATGAAGTTAAAGCTCATTAAGCTCCTTGATACAGTTTGTCTGTGCTAGGAAGGATAGGGCTTAGTTTTCTTTCTTGTATGACAGTATCAATCACCAGTGCCATTCAGGAAGGAAAGAACACAGCATTGTACGAAGGTTGTTAGATTAGAACCTGAGCAATTTTTCTGCCATTTTCCAGACCTCTTAAAATAAGCATCATTATTCATTTCAAAGAATGTAAAAATGAGAGGTTTACTTCATCCCGACAGATTTCTACCTAGCTGTAGGAAACTTCATTGTATTCCTTCATGAAAGATTTTCTAATGAATGCTACAGAGCTCATCACAATATGTCCGTACACTGCAAGTTGGGGAAAAAACCTTACAAGAAGGCATAAACAAGAAGGCATAAAAAGCTTTTTAGTCTTCATGGCTTCACAGTCATAAGCCCATTGATGCTGAGGATTTGGAAGAGGAAGAATTCAGAAAATGAGTCGTAGGCTTCACTCAAAGATACTCAGAAATTACGTCTTGCAGGATATCTACGTTTTTTCCTATGCCATTGTTAATTCCCATTTACATGACAGCTGAGAAATATCCTTGGTGGGAGGCAGATTCCAACTCAGTAGTCAAATGAAAATATCTGATCTAACCACAGAGCCAAGATATATTATTTGACACACTGCTGCCTTGCAGACTGAGTTATTAGCCTGTTTCTAAAAGGGGCAGAAGATGTTGCCTGCATTCTGTTGCAATAAGCCTAGAAATTTGGGGGCAAATAATAGACATCTAAAACTGAAGACTGCTCAGTTAATTATAGACTCTTTGTTATAAAATAAGTCCCATTCTGAAGGGCCATATATGGACATAGGCAGGCACACAGACTAGATTTGGCTTTCTTCTATTGATAAAATTAAGGAATGGCCTGGTAGGAGTAGGGAGAAGGATTTATGCTGTAATGTGTTAAGATGGGTTCACATTAAAGATTCACGTTCAGCTAATATAAGTGTTTTGAGGGCCCTGAGATAATTATATTGACCCCAGCCACAGAACCTGATCAGTTTCCATTTATTATAGTAATAGAATAGGAGTGACCGTATCCATTCTTCATATGTATCCTGTCATGTATAATTTGAAAGACAATAGATGCTTTGGCTGATTCAGGTGGACTTCTGGGATTCCCTTATGGAGTAACATGAGATAGGACTGCAGCATAATTCTGTCCCTGTTAAAACCGCTTGAAGTATATATCATAAGGTATAAATTCACCAACATCTGCCATACTTTTTAGAATGAATAAGGAAAAAATATTTTTAAAATTCTTGCAAACAAAAAACCACAACGGACAGACAACTGTTTGAGACAACAGCTTGGTAGTATGGTGTTCAGACTTCTCATAGGGGGGCTATTAGTAAATCCAAATATTTCAGGAGCTTTCATACCAGGAAGTGTAAGAAAGTGGCCATTATCAAGCAGCTGTGGGACCAAAAGTGTATGAAGCAACTTGACTTCCACATGCAGACTCTGTGATTTGGTGATACTTTATGTTTGAGATTTTGTTTCAGCAGGGAGCTCTGTGGCAGCAAATCCTGATCTGGGTTATTTTGGGATACATACTGATATTTGTTGCCTTTGATATTGAAATGCTTCAGAGGCTGCTTTTATGATAGACTTCTGTAGTCATTTGTACTGAGATACTGTGCATCTATTCATGAAGTCCTTGCTACTTCACAGAAGGCATGGCACTAATAGGTTTTATCACATTTTCAAGATACCATGTCCCAGCTTAATCATTCCCTTGCTGAGGGGTGATTACTGAACTTCCCAGATTGGGACTTCCTGACTAAGACAAATTTGTTGAGTCTATTGAGCCTTCAAGTTACAGAACTTTTCTCTAATATCAGTAATCCGTGTATGGTAACAGTCCAGACTGTTTTCTTAAACCTACACTAAATTCCTTCATGAATACTTCAGGCACAGATATAAATTAGGTCCACATGACTAAATTTATTCAATGTCATTTTCTTATACTAAATGGAAGGCTGAAAAGAAGTTAAATTAAGGTCCAACTGGGAAGTGAGCAAGAACAGTGTTACTTAAATAACCCTTGGAAGATTTGATTATATTTCTTTTAGTCATACTTTTCCTAAAACTGAGCAATATGAGGCAGAAATAATGACATTAACAAGTGCGTTATCACAGCAGTTTTACACTCTACATCTTCAATCCTGATCAGCAGAATCAAGAACCAATTCAGAGTGAAATGTAACAGAATGAACTAGGAATGTTAAAATCCCTCATACACTGCATGCTTTTTTTAAACTTCTCTACAGTTTTCTTCAATAGTCACTGTGCAAGATGTGTGAGCTTTTTATTTTTTTAATACATGTTAGTATGGCCAGGAAAAGTATTCATGAAATAAAATTATATTAAGTTATAATTTATTATATCCTTTAAAACTGCTGGAGTAAATGCCAAGACTTTTGCTTTTTTTAAAAAAAAGTATTTTAAAATTTTAATCATCTTTCTTTCCTACCCTAATATATTAATATACCTTTTATTTTAAGTTCAGCAAATATGTATGCAAACAATTTCCATAATCACAGCAAGTACAGAAACCACTCAGGTATACTGTAAGTTATCTATATTTTTATACGTAACAGAACACAGAGTTTCTAGCCATTTAACTTTAGGGGCTGGAGAAAAAGAAATGAGAAATTGGGAAAACAAGATCAAAGGATTAATTAAAGCAAAAGCAAAACAAATAAGATGGTTATAAATAAACATATTTGCTTTAGTTACATGTCTGAATTACATCTAACTCTTCTGTAAAGCAACGGCATTTCAAAGCTATTCACAATGATTAAGAACTAACAAGGAACTGTAGAGGTACCAGATATCAGAAAACATGCTAACACGTGTAACATCTACTTACCACTGCTGAATTTAAATGCCCTCCATTTGAAAACAGCGTTAATCAAAGGAACACCAAATGAACTCAAGTTGATATGTGTTAGGACTATCCACATCAGGAAAATTAATCCTAAAGTATTCCCATGACACACACACATTCATGAAAAATATTCTGGAAAATACTTAGCCTGTAGATAACACCAAAACAAACAGGGAGATGATCTAAGAAATACATGGGAGGATTTCACAGAAGAAATGTTTATCTAACCTACGCTGAGTGTTCTCCACACTTGGGTGACGGTGTGGCAGGAAACAACGTGGAGAGCAGCACTGAGCTCAAACATTTGGCATTCAAATCCCACCTATAGGTAACTGAGTTAGTTATATTTTGTATTTTCTTGCTCTGTACTGTCTGATTTGAGGAGATAGTATATTCTCTTAGCACTGCCATAGTTGGTTTCTTGGTCTTCATTTTCATATAAGGAAGAAAAGGAAGGTAAGATTGAGCTGTTTGAAATACGGTGACCTTAGGGTAACTGACTGAAGCGTGACTGCAGGGTTTTATTTTCCATCCTCCTATGCATCCACTTAGTAAAGCAGGTAAGGCATTGTTCAGGAATAAACATGTTTTAGATTCTAGATTGAACATAACAAATCTATCTCCAAACTTGGTTATTTGCTCTGCAATATTTTCCATAATCCCATTAACTGTGTGCAGAAATTTTTATTTCTAGTCTAAGATATACATGCAAAATCTGAGAAAACATAATTCCTCCATGTTGTAAATTTAAAACAAGTCATTATATCTCTGCTCAAAATCCCTCAAATTTTGTCATACCTCAAATTCATCTCCCTGAACTGAAAACAGAAGTATCATCAAGGTTGGTAGAAATGAGCTTTATATTTCCCATATAAAATATACTAACTTTGTTTCAAAAATTACATTTTTTTGAAAATTCAAACACTTTCTGGAAATGGAAGAAAAATTGCAGCTCTGAAAACTTCTTTGCACTTAATTAAAATGTGATGCCTTTGCATTTAAAATGAGCAAAAGACCCAGCCTTAGCTCTTTTAATCAGTCTTTCCTTTTGCAAACAGTTGATGGATATTTCTACCTATCATAGTCTATAGGGAGATAGATTATCAGTCTCTCTACTTCTCCACTATATCAGGAGACGAAACAATTGATCGGTCAAATCTAGAGTTCTCACTGTGTTATGGTTGACAATGATATCTTTGAGACCTCTAGGAAAACAATATTTATAAATAAGTTAGCCCATTTTCGTTTTTCCACTATTGATTTTGTTACTAATATCTTACCTGTGTCTTTTTCAGGAATATAATTAACGATCCAAATTTTTTGTTGGTTCAGCATTGTTTTACTATAGGGATTTAACAGAGTGAAACATAAACTGACAGCCAAAGAAGGCTCTAAAGTATGAAAACGTGATTGCCTTGCCCCTGGTAGCTCTGTGCAAACTACTCTTTTGTTTGGAACTCCATCCTATGTCACATTTCATAAAGTTTTAATAGATCTTCTTGCTCTCTCACAATAAAGTTCAAAGCAAAGGAATTCTTCCTGCAGTGAGGGAACTCCCATAAAATGAAGTGGAAGTCTCAGAAATATACAGGTCATACAGAACGATTTGAAAGGAATTGGCCATATTTTTCCTCTTTTTTGTGTGTGTTCCCCTATTTTAATAATGTAACTGCAAACATCAGCAATTTAAAAAAAAAAAACAAAAACCAAACATTTAAAATACTAAGTCCAGTAAGTATCCACATTTTTCAACAACTAAATATAAAATAAAGCAGGTAAGCATAATTTAAATCACTCCATTATACTGTGAGCTGATTAGTGCCAGAAATAAAGAAAAAAAAAATCCAAGCAATGAAATCTACTACACTGAGGATCTAGGTATAGGTGTAGGAAACTATCTCTGAGGGTCTTTTTCTATTACCTTTCCCTCCAGAGCCATTACCTGAAGTAATTTCAAGTTACCTTGAACATATGTCCCCTTTAAAGATAATAGCTATGGCTTAATGAAGTAAGAATTTTATTCACTTATTTAGAATACCAAATCTGATTGTAAAGTCTAAAGAAAATGTTAATGACAAATGAAAGAACAATTTTGTGTTAATTCTTCCATTGTAATCTGATCCTTGCAATTATAGTCTAGGTTAAATATATCTTTCTTCCTAGGATTTATATGGTTCTATGGCATCAGTTTTGATGAGAAATATAATACTAGTTATAAATAATTAGAGCATGCAGCACATTTCCAATTCACAATATTAAAATGACCAAATATGAATGACTTGCAGCAAATTAATTTTATTTCCAGCTCTGTATGTAATAAACTACCAGAAAACAGGTTGTGTAAATTTTCTACATGAGAATAAAACGACCTACAGGTGTTGTGAATCAGCCTAAAGGGAAACCTACCTTTTAGAAACCTTTTCTATTCACCATTGAAAATAGACATCCACAAGCAACAACAACATTTGTTACATAATCAGGTGAAATATAGGTCAATTTTGTGCAGATTTTGAGGTGTTCAGTAAAACCTATTGAGCTGCACCATCTGTATGCCACCAATATGTTGCTGGAGCGCATCCAAAGAAGGGCAACAAAGCTGGTGAAGGGTCTGGAGGGCCGGTGTTATGAAAGAGAGGTTGAGGGAACTGGGGTGGTTTAGCCTGGAGGAGACCTTATCGCTCTCCTTAACTACCTGAAAGGAGGTTGCAGTGAGGTGGATGTTGGTCTCTTCTCCCAGGTCACTAGTGATAGAATGAGAGGAAACAGCTTCAAGCTGCACCAGGGGAGGTTTAGATTGGATATTAGGAAAAATTTCTTTACTGAAAGAGTGGTCAGGCATTGGCACAGGCTGCCCAGAGAGGCGGTGGAGTCTCCATCCCTGGAGGTATTTGAGAGACATGTAGATGTGGCACTTCAGGGTATGGTTTAGGAGACATGGCAGTGTTGGTTTGATAGTTGGACCTGATGATCCTAGAGGTCTTTTCCAACCTTAATGATTCTATAATATAATTAGGAATCTCTGCACACTGCTCTTTAGCTGTATACCATGGTAACAATGCTGGTGGTGGGCCACATAGATCCACACTCCACACCCTATGTGAAAAGCATTGGAACGATTGTCTAGCACATACCAGGTGAGTTGTCCGGTAGCTGCTCTAATGGGCACTTAGGACCATTTATAAATTCAATCCTTAATGTGATGAAATAGCCAGAATTTATGCATTTCTTCCAAAACATTTTTCACCCACACACACACACTCACTCTCTTTTAAAAAAATCTTGATAACATTTAGATGACAGATAAAATTAATATTCTAAGGTCTCATTCAGAATTTTTCAACCAGTCAAATAACACCAATGTTGCCTTTAAATATTACAGAGAATTTCTGCTTAAAACAACACTACAATGTACGTTCTCCCTTAAGAATACTCAATAGTCAGCATTTAAAGAGAATTTCTAAGTAACTGATACATTTGCATGACTTTAATGTTCAAAACCATCTAATTTAAGATACATTTCTTTTGTACTGATATAGCAAACAGTCCTCCTACATCAATCTTAAGTAGAGTGCAAGTATGCATAAAGACTGAAATGTTTATATTGCTTCTATTAATTTCTATAAAATACCATAGAACCTAGTTTGTGTCATAAATTGTGTATGTTATCTTGTTGGATTTGTTCAGTTCAATGACTAATATTATACAGGTGCCAAATATTTTGGGTTATCATTTATGATTCTTTAGTAGCTGCATGAATCCCTGTACAGCGATACTGGAAATTGTTTGCTGTATTCAAGATTTGTTTGGTGACAAAAAAAAATATGTTAGGGTCATTCATTCAAGATTGAGTATTTTTTTCTACTGATTTCTTCTCCTCTGGTCTGAGCACAAGCTGCTTTTATTCTACCTGAAATCCAAACCAGATCTTTCCCTGCAATTTGTTTTTAATATTTCTCTTAGGTGCTTGATGCAGTAATTGCATCAGCCACTAATATAGCCTCCCATATAAAACACACACACAAACATTAGTTTTTTTCAATATTTTAATTGTGTTTAAAATTGTGTTTAAAAGTGTGGCTTACCCAGGAGTAATGAGGTGAATTGCATTGGCATTGCAAAGACAGCATCATATTACTGCAGTTAAACTAACGATTGAAACCGCAGAGCTGATAAAAACCTGGGCCATCTGTTTCATGCTAAAGCAACTTTAACAATATGAACATTTTCTTATTGTTCATGGACTTATTGCACAGTCTCTGCTCAACTCTTTCACTGGAAATCTGGATGACAACCTACACTTCTACAGCTAAACCACTGTTTTATAACCCTGCAATTCCCATTTAACCTATTGGTACTGATGTCATCTGAGTAACTATCATAGAACTTCTATAATAGATAGATTAAATGTTAAGTAGGTTTCTGATGGTGGATCACACTTTCTATCTTCTGGTCAGGATGGCTAGAACTTACTGCATGATTGACTTGGCATTAAAATAGCACCGCAGTTTAAACTAATGAGTTTCACTTCTGGGATTAGTGACAGAGAAACTTATGCGGAAGAGAAAAGGTTCTTATTTAGGGCAGGATTTGATACTTCCAGATACAGTTAGTCTGCAAGTGACCTTTTTTTTTTCCCCTAGCATTTGCACTAGAATTGTCTGCCACTGGCATTTGCCAAGGTAAAGAAGGGACGGGATGGCTTTTATATATTTCTATAAGAATAAGGAAGAAACAAGCCTGGAAATATCATTCATTTCTAGCCTTCACATTTTCTTCTTTTTATATACTTTCAGAGAATCCTGTTTTTTCTTTTAATGGTACTAGTTGGAACTGCTACTGCATTTTCCAATTCTAGTTGGAAAAGAAAGCTATGTACTAGAATCATTCTCAGTTTATCATTTTTACTTTTTGGGTAAAATTACGTTACAATCTCACTAACATGTAATTTTATTTACTGGTTTTGGTCATGATTAAAACATTCAGTGATATTTTCCACAGCTGACTGACAAAGACTGTGTTCAGTTCTTTTCCAGATGGAGCTCTGACCCACATACTTGCAGATATTTGTGGTCTTGGTGGCTTTGTACAAGTTACCAAATATGAGGAATTTTTCTTTAAAGTCAGAAAATAATTAACTTCTTGCTGCGAAAACAGGGGAAAGACTGTTCCAATATAATAACCTGTTGTGTCATAAAATGTAATCGGAATAATTATCTTAACATTTTAATAACCTTTAAATTACTTATAATAATCCTAAATAACAATTCCTCTTAGAAAATAAGTAAGGACTAAAGCAGTAGCATCTTCACAGCTTTGAAATGCAGCTGTTACCAGAGAAAAGAGGATATATGAGTTGATCCAGGGTGGTGAAACCAATGGAGGAGAAATAGGAGTCACAGGTACTGTGACATCTAGTGGGGATTTTGGGGGGTGATGAGAGAAGTCTCCAAAGATGCCTTTGCTCTCCTGCTCAGCAGTTACACTTTGTTCCCTCTCCTTGTAGTCTGTCTTGTTCCTCCCAGACTCTTTGCCTCAAATGTGGAGGGGAAAGAGGTAGGTGACTCATACTAAGGAGGATAAAGTCCGGGAGAGAAAAGGAGAGGGATAGGTTGTCCTTAAGACTGACTGGAAGATCTAGGACAAGCTGCTCCTGCTGCCATCAGGTGAAAGAGGTTGTAACAAAATTAGATGTCCCACAAATACACAGATACAGACACTCGAGCATCCTTTCCACACCCTGACAGCAGGAGAGGTAAGGGAAAGTAGGGGAAAAAAAGATTATTTAGTCTGATGACAAAGACACCATGCTAGTTAACAGGATTGTTTTCTATTTATAGGAAAACAAACACCACCGTAATGGTGTTTTCCATAAGAGTAAGGTTTATGGTTTGGAGCATCACTGGCTCTATTCCAAACCTTTCTGTGAGCGTTCTTCCTCTCTCCTAGGGATGAATCCATTCTGCTATTTCCTCCCTACCCCTAAACTTTTCTAAATTATTCTATCACCACTTACATTCCATTTTTGAGGTGTTACTAATGAACAACACAAGACATGCACAAATGTAGACTAGTCCCAAAACAATCTATGGCAGACACAGCTGCATGCGCTGGGAATGAGCGCGGAGAAGCAGCGTGCAGCAGCATGGCACATCTCCCAGGTATGTAACCCTGAGAGCTTGCACCGCACCTGGCAATGCTCTTAGAGCTTTAGTTTTCCCTTCTCCCAGTAAATTTACCTCTGTGTTACTACTATCCGATACACCACATTGTGTAAAGGTAATGATTGCTACATAATTAAACCGTGAAGGCATACAGCTAATACGAGTAGCTGAAAGTTGGCCCGTGAAATATAAATGGCTTTCTCTAGCAGTGTTATTGAATCTGCCACTATCTTACCAGCTCACTGCATCTCTAGTAACAAAGTTTTGCATCACTGTAAGATTATCCTGAAACAGGATTATTTTCCGCTACAGTATTTTTAAAGTATGTTAATATCTCAGCAGAAAATGATTAAATTTTAAAACATGTTTGCAGCTTCATATAAGAGCAGTCTGGATTATATTATCAAGCTTTTGTGCTGCACAAGCAGTTAAGCATAGGTGACTTCTTTTAAAAAAAGAAACTCCTTCACTAATTTTGGTCTTACAATGTACCTTGTTAAAATAGTAACAAAACCCCAGCACAAGGAATATTGTATGGAAGCAAGCCTTTGTCTGAAATGAAAAAAAATCTGCAAAGAAATAGTAACAGCAACAAGGCACAGACAGTTACTTACATTGCCCACTGCAGGAATCTTAGCTAGCTGAGACATTTACAGAGATTAATACTCTTAAGATATAAAGCTATTTCATGTGGCATGCTTTCTTCTATGATCTAGTCATATCTAATGTCCTGTGACTTTTAGGGCTAAATTTCACATTAAGATATTATCAAAATAAATGACCACAGGCTTCAATTTCAACTCATAATAAATATGAACAGTGTGTCCGTTGCATTCACTGTCCCTTGTTTTTTGACCTTTTGCCCATAAAAGTTGTTCTCCCAAATTTGTTTTATGTAAGTTTTATGTTCTTTTTGCATTTAAATGTACTCAATTAAATTTAAAGAAAAATACATATTTTGTCATATTGGTGGTGGAAAACTTTATGACTAGAGTTGAAAAGCAGTTTCCTTTACCATTAACATCTAACATATGGCTATTTTAAAAAAAAAGTAATAAAAGCAAATAAGGATCCCTAATTTTTACTAGAATGACCTCTCAGTAGATTTGTCTCTCACTGTAACCAGTATTGCTGATACTTTCAAAGTAGAAAGGCAGTGAGCAGTCATTTGTTTGAGTTTTTTGTGAATGGTTGACTAACCTTTAATTTTACCCAAGTACAATGATTTCAGAGAAATTTAAAGTGGTGTAAAAATTATTGCGGAAACATTTCCAGTCAGAACTTTTTTAGACTGTAGTTGATTCTTCCTGTTCTGTTGATTCTTCATTTGCCTGAATTTCTTTGTATTTTGAATACAGGATATGAATGCTTTGGCTTCTCATATACTTTCCCAGTATATGGTCTATATCGTGATATATCAATCCATCTGAAGTTTTATTGTACTTATTGCCTAAAAAATAATTGAACTTAATAGGAAAATGTGGCTGTTCATCTGCTGTATTTCTGGTAATTAATGTCAAGTGCAGATGTTCCAGGGTCAACTCAGTTATTCTCCCCAAGTAAACCCAAGGAGTTTAAATCCTAATACCAAGGGGCTTCCCTGAGGCTACTTTATTAATCTAATAATTATCAAGCAGCACAGAGGTATTAATAATTAACATATTACTTTACGTCTCATTTATTTGTAATCTATTCCTCCAATCCCAGCTCCTATGGAGGGGAAATTTAAATGTAACTCATTAAAATGTCAAAAGCTAACAATAAGCACAATTTATTCCATTGCAAAGCAAACTGTTTTCTCTGTTGAAAGATTTAATATTAAATTTGTGGTTTAATATTAAAAATATGTTGTGTTAAACTCATTCGCAGCTGACATTATTTAATATTCCAGCTAAAGGATAAAGAGGACAAAAAGGTGATTTTTAGCAAATCACACCTGATTAAAGTAACTGTTTCTATAATCAAATGACCGGTTCTGTAAATGGAAGGGAGAGCAGATGACGTACTTTATTTTGATCTTAGCAAAGCTTTTGGATACAGTCTCCCACTATACCCCAGCAGCCAAGCAAAGAACATGTGGACTGGTTGAGTGAACTATAAAATGGTGGAAAACTGGCCAAACCATCAGTACCAGAGGAACAGTCAATGGGAAAACTATAAAGGCGCAACAGAGCAACACTGGTAAGCAATGCCATATGACTAAGCAGCACATCTCTTCACACAGTATCAACGTCAGCCAATCCCAACTTTTAGTCTAGTAGCGATTACACTGAAAGTCTAATATTCTGCTATTATTCACATAGACAGAATGATGTGCCAGAGTCCAGTAATAAAGACTGCCCGAACACACACGCCAGGAGGTTTTATACTTGCTCTTTCCTGAGGTCTAGACTGTGCTAATGTGCCTTTGGAGTTGAGCAGGCACACTATTAATTTGGACAGTATAATCAAGCCTGCTACTTTACTGGTTTAGATCAATGCAAGTAAGTGTTTGAGTAGTGGCATATACAAAGAGATTTGTAAATTGTCATATGCTTGTTATTATATGAAGTTTATGACCTCTGCCTAATTTCTAATCTACTTAGTGGTGATTTAATCCTTCTGAAAGGAAAATACAATTAAAAATTGTCACTGACAAACAAGAACTTTTTCAAACATACAGCAAAACAAAAATAATAGTTGGATTTTAATGGGATAAAAAAGGCTATCTTACCCAGTTGGATTTTACATCCTGCTAAATTTTGATTAATGTTCTTGAGCACTTTGTGAATGTTAACAAAAATTCATCAATAAGTCATCAAGGATGTTGATGAAGGGAGTCTGCAAAGAGCTCACACAGAGGTTAATACACTTGAAAAACTGCAATTGCCTGTAAGTTACAGCAAACACTTCCTACTTTTTAATTTTAATCCTTACTTCAAAGTTATGGTTTAAATGTAAGCTGAGAAAGGGTCAACCAGAGCAAAGAAAAATGAATAATACTCAAATACACAGCATGTTGTCACAGAGCAAATGTCATTTAATATTTTTTTAATCAGCTGCTGTTTAGGTACAACATATGACTCTAATTACAAATTCTTCCATTCATATAAGCTGTTAAGTTTTAGGGATTTTAGCTGTACAGTTTCCAATGAATCATGGGAAACACTTCTAGGTGGACATGGACATGGCCTGTCAAACTGTCAAAAAGCACTCAAAATGTCAGATATTTCTACATCAAGAGAAGTAACCACACAACATTGTGAAAGAAAGGATGGTATTACTCCCCTGTAAGACACTTATTTTGTACTGTGCCTTGCATCACAATTTATGACTGTTTAATTAGGAGTTAATTGTCCAATGTTATTAGATAATTGCTGCATAAATTGCATATGCTGCAAAACTGTTACAGCAAAACCATTAAAAAAATGAAACTCCTCAGATCTCAGGGTATCCTAAGATATATACTCTTTCCTTACATTCACGTAGTCAAAAACCTTAGGAACAAATCTTACCATTCTTTTCACTGTTTACTGAAGCAAAGTTCCCAGTGAACGTAACAAAAAAATTTCAACTAAAACATTTAGGTTAAAGTCCCTTCCTTTTGATCTTCCAACTTCACTTACATTTAGAGCTTAGTAATAGTACTGAATTCTAATATCATAAAAGTTAAAAAATTCCACAAAAGGCATTGGAGTAAATTACAAACATCACAGAAAGTTTCAGAATATGTTCTTTAATTCAGTATAGATTTTTGCAGAGCTTCCAGAAAGCACAAAAGCACAGTTCTGTAAATCTACATGAAGGTAACATTGCAGCGCTCAAAGAAATAGATCCTATTACTACCATGTATACAAAAAATCACTAATGTGTTAATCAAGAGAACATTACAAATGTGTGAGGGGAAGCATTTCTTTTGGCATATGGAAATGTAATGTTATATCAAAAAATCTAAAGTAAATAATTTTCAACCCATGCTACATCATTGAATCGTTTTTAGCTTCTGAAGCAACTTCCTAATTGTGTCTGTCTCTAGCAATTATTGACTGGAAAATGCATTTTCCATTGCTTTGCACAGATTACTACTTTTTATACTACTGAAGTTATACAGACTTTTGAATGCAAGCATGTTCTTTTATATGAAGTTATGGATCCCACTTCAGAGATTCCTTTTCGGGGTAGTACCAACTGAAGGAAGGCCTCTGAAGAGAGACCCAGACCCACCCCACTCGCTCCCTTTGCAGTATCATAATTCCGTCCTGTTTGTAGGGAAACAGAGCACCCTTAACCTTTTCATAAAGGGTTAATTTCCAGTGAATGAGTAGGCCTGGGTGGATAGAAGGATGCAGGTAGAGTAGGATCCTGTGAAGAGGCTTCTTCATACTAAAGCCCATAAAAGAGAATACTGCTCCTTCTGAGGTAGAATTAGTGTCCCAAAACAGTTTTGAGAGTTGCAAATGAGCAGTTTCATTTCACACAATAGCCTGAAAAAAGGAAACTACAGCATACTAACATGGTGGCTTTAAAACTTGACTGCTAGCAGAGAACAGGAAGCTATTCATTTTTCCCTCAGTGCATTCTTACCCACCAAGTAGCTGTGGCACAAGTAGCTAAGAATTCAATATATCAGAAAGTACTCTAATTCATTTTCAGAAACTGTGTGTTAAATGACATGAACGTTCAGTCCATACATTAAATACATTTCTTTTTCAAGCACCATAATTCATATGTGCTTTTACACAGATAATATTTGGCAAAACTAAGTTATACACTACCTATATGCTACATATATAACTGCTGAAGATTTTAGCACAATTAGAACGGATTTTGTTTCAGAAATATTTTTATCTACCCACTACTCAAACAATCATACTTTGTCTCAGTAATAGTTTATGTAATTGGTTTTTTTCATCATTTACAATTATCATCTTATATGAGAGTACCAAACTGATCTAATAATGTATTACTATTTTTTTAAATATCTTATAATTCATTGCAGTAGGCCGGTCCTATCTAGTTCCAACTGCTATGCAGTTATCTCAAAATTTCTTTCAATCTCTACTACTTCAGTTCTAAAGCAGATAATAAAAACAATATTTTATTAACGTCTTCTCATACCCAGAAGTGAAATAAGTGGAGACTTAGTGCATCTGATTTTCCTTAATTTGTCTACAGTAAAGTTATTGCTTCTTTGGCAAGTGTTCCTGAGCTCACAACTGTGTTGCCAATAGGTTCCTGTGGCAGGCTCTTGTGGGGATTTCATATAAAGGAGAACACCTTAACATACCGTAGGGAAGGCGAGATGCCTAATGAAATACACGGTGCTAAATTCTGTCCTAAATGTGCACGCTATCCTTATTAATTTGCAAATGATATAACTTAATACCAGCTGCAGGAGATGTGAAGTGGCTGTTCAGGATTGCCAAAATGAAGATTCTGGGTTTTGTAAAACTGACAGAAAGTATGAATAAAAGCTGAGGCTGAAGCCTTTCTGTAAAGCGTCTATTAAGTTTGCAATGGCTTATTTTACCCCCAACTTTTAAAATATGTGTCCTCTGAACAAATGCATAAATTGTCCACCATACAAGCACTGACTGTAACCGTGAGATCTTTTCAGGTAGGTGTGATAGCCACGGACACATCCTGTCATCTCTCTACAATTCCATATTATTACTTTAATCAAGGTAGCACAAAAAAGACCCATCAAGGTTTCTGTCAGACTCTACGAAAACAAATGGGAGAGAGTAGAGGAGGAATGCATGAGAGCTAGGAGTCACCTGTAATAGCCTGGGCAACAGTAGTTGCATGCAGCACTGACTTACACTGGCTCAAGATGGGGTCTCATAACATGAAATCTGCAACAGCAGCACTTGCTGTTCCAATTCCTTCTATTTTTCTCTCCCAGCCATTTACCATGGGGAAAATGAACTGGTAGGAAAAAAAAAATATAAAAATTTACACACATACAAAAATGAACATATTTAAGTTCCCTTATCAGTTCCTGATTCTGTGCCCCAACGCAAAAACCCAAAATACTGACATCGAAAGAACTGCACAGCTAGTCTATTGTTTTGAAGGGACAGAAATGTGCAGCAGGAGGGAGGAGAGCCTATGTGAAACTGATATTGCTGGTGAAAATTTCCATATGCTACTCAGTTCTGTGTTTTAAAATCAAGAGAACAGCAGAGGTTTACAAGTGTCTAAGAAGGACAGCTAAAAGGGAATTCTGATACTAGCCCCCCATCCCAACTGCCAGTGTTCTTCAGGTGCCATAACAAGCTCAATGGACTCATTACAATGGTAAGAGAACATGTGAGAAGATCTGGACTGGTCATTTTTGCAGGACTGTGTTCATGTATCCAAGTGAACACTTGATGAATAAATAATTTTGATCAAGGCAGTATCTTCACCTATATTCTTGGCAAAGTAAGAAGAGGGGTCAGCAGAACCACAGCCATGGACTTCCGGAGGGCAGACTTTGGCCTGAAAGGAGGTTGCAGTGAGGTGGGTGTTGGTCTCTTCTCCCAGGTCACTAGTGATAGAATGAGAGGAAACAGCTTCAAGCTGCACCAGGGGAGGTTTAGATTGGATATTAGGAAAAATTTCTTTACTGAAAGAGTGGTCAGGCATTGGCACAGGCTGCCCAGAGAGGTGGTGGAGTCTCCATCCCTGGAGGTATTTGAGAGACATGTAGATGTGGCACTTCAGGGTATGGTTTAGGAGACATGGCAGTGTTGGTTTGATAGTTGGACTTGATGATCCTAGAGGTCTTTTCCAACCTTAATGGTTCTATGGTTCTGTGATTCTATATGCCAGTTTAAAAATATTTAATTTTAGATATATACCTTCCCAGTGAAGAGACAAAGTATTGTAACCTTGCTTGTAGGTCACTATTGTGAATAAAAACATGGGTTGGTTTGTTTTTTAAGACATATTTGGGAACTGTCTTTTTGTTTGAGTGAATACAGCCATTAGCAGGTCACGAACTGAGAGGTATTGCCACTACCAGAATAGACTGTGTAGATAATTCACTAAGCAGCAACTAAAAATTATAAACAATCGTATGTGCAGGATATCTCATTCAAAAAGCAAAATAAAACAAATCAAAGCTAATTTCAAAGCTGAGGATTCACTATGGGGAGCTTTTCAGTGTTTGAAACTAAAGAAAACAAAATCTCACAAAGAAAATTTTGAAATTTGATTATATATTCCATTGATGTAATCCCTAGAAGTACATTCCATTAACTCAGATACGTTATTTGTAATTGTTCAAATGCAAAATTTTCAAGTAATAAACTTTTCCAATGAATATACTAATTCATAAGCTACCTCCCCATGATTACTAGAAAATATATCAGCTTTGCTGACTTCTCATATAGAAAGATTTCTTCAGAAATACTGGAATGCATCATCAAACACATTCAAGCTGATATATTACCTCCTTTGAACTTTGTCTCCTACATCCCATAATTGCATCGTCTGTGGCAGACTACTGGAGAGTTCTTAAAAATAATGAAAAGTTTCTTTTCATTTCAGTGGGGAAAAAGAAAAGTTTATAAACAGCTCAAAATATTTTACTATGTATTCTCATTTATTGAAACCCATTTTTATCTGTCTAGACATTTATCAGTATATCAAAAAGCAGTTTCACATTGTATTTCACGTCCTTCCCTGCCTGTAATCGCTTCAGTGCACTGATTCTATGACTACCCAGAAAACAGTTTCCATAGCAGCGGAGATGAGCCCAAGACTTGGTGACGTTTCTGTTTAATACGATTATGTAACAGATCTTTATTCCTGAATTCCTTGCTGACACCTTCTAAATGCTCTTCTAGTCTTCTGATAGCCTGGTCTTTCCATTCTTTTACTGTAATCTCATTAATCTTTGGATTTTCCAACTTTAAACTTAATGCCTTGTACATAAAGTTGGGTAGTCATGCTCACAAGGAATCAGAAAAGAGCATGTCAAGTTACAGTAGAGTGAGAAAAACAATACACAAAACCAGAAAAATAAAAAATCAGACTTACTAATTTAACCAAATTATTGTTAATATAAGAAGGCTATGAATTAAACAGTTTATGTGCTGGGACATAAGGCTAATTTTTGTCTTCTAGTGAGACAGAGAGAGTAGTAATGACATCGGGGGACTTCTGTAACAACTTGATGTAAAATCCAATGAAAAAGCATAAATCTGTTCTTACAAAAGTGGTGCTGCTTTTTACAAATCTGTTTTTTCTAGCTCTTACTGTAAGTAACCCTCAGAGGACAACTGGTTGTTTGCAGTTTAGCAAGAACCGGGTTCAAAGCAACACAGGCAGCCTGAGGCGGTAACTTTCCTGGCTGTTCATCTGCACCCTCCAGCATCAGTTCACCCCTATCAGCCGTGCTCCCCTGTAAACTGTATTGCTGTTTTTTTTGTATGGATTATTGCAGTCAGCTAGTGATAAAAAAATTCAACTATAATGGCAAAAAGGGTGACGACTACAAAGTTTGGACAGGAATTGCGAACGCCAGTATTGCTGCCACATCTCTTATCTTGTGGCACTCCCCTGTGTTTACATTCTGATACTTCGTCAGGATCAATGAAGATTTATGTAGATCATGTGCAAGTGTAGATCATCTTCTCACCAACTTTCCCCCATGGCATATGAAAATGATCAGAATTAACTAGCTGGGAAGCAGAAGGCAACGATACAGGAAAAAGTAATATCACTTATTAGCCCAACTGGTATAGTTAAAAGGATAAACTCACAAACTGAAGTGAACCCACACTGAAAGAGAAGAAAATACAAATTGAGTACAATTGCTTTGACTCTAACTTAATTACTTTAATCAGCTAGATACTGTGAGAGATAAGTACGGTTAGCACCCATGTAGCAGAAGAGATATTAGCAAGGGAATAAGTCATTAGCTTTGGAGGAACAGCAAGAGAGAGAAAGGTAGTTATTACCTACAGAAAATTAAGGGTGATCTGAGAGAAGTGTGTGAGGAAAATTATAATGTGTCATAAACCCAGCATTTACACTGAGTTCATTCTTGCTATAACTTTTGATGCTGCTACTTTTAGTTCCAAGGTTTATTTCCTGAAGATATTTTGCAACTTTCCCTTTAGAATTAGGGATCAGAAATGAGGTCAGAAATGGAAAAGCTACTTTGAGACAAATGTTCTCCCACTGTTCCCTGAGATTGTCTGTTTATATGAATATTTTGAAACACAGACATTATCTGATCAACCTTCCCCATGATAACTGTACAATATATTTTACATTCTCTAGTGCATGTAATGCAATGTAAGAATGACATTAATTATACAATTTTGTTCCTGTACAATGGGAAAATATATTTTCCTTATTGAAAAGTTTCCTTTCTTCCATTAGGAAAATTAACAAATATCTTGTAATGTATCTTTAGCCAACTGACAGTTTAAGGACAAGGTTTGTCACGACACATAGTCTAAAAAATTAATTTGAGATTGAGCCACCAAAAGTAGCTGTCATTGTCTCACTTCAACATAAATAAAGTGGAGCATATAAACAGCAAATGCTGAGTGATTTGAATTAAGAATAGGAGAGATTTGCCTGATTAATAATAGATGAGGTTTTTTTGTCTTAACAAGTTTGTATTGCTAAGAACAACTATTCCACAATAGGACTCTCTAGTAAATTTACTCAGGTGGTTTTTTTTACTAAGTAGGTTACTTGCGCTCCACTAGTGAGTGGAAATTTATTTACTCACAGCGTTAAAGGGCATTATGAGAACAGTGTGAATGAAATCATCTGACTGTCAATGTCCTCAAATCCGACATAACTGTTTGGGCTAAAAATAAGAAAAATAGCCTGTGTAACATGCTGCATATACATAAATTTTCCCATTACTAGACAGGATGTTTTCATCATCATGCTCATGCATCCCTGTAACGTGTTATTAAAATACACATTCAGAAGTGCCAAGCTACTTCCATTAACAAAAAGCAATCCTAAACTGTTAGAAACATCAAAAGGAGAAAGGCTATAGACCTTCCTTGAGGATGCATACTGTTCCTATTAAGCTCATTGTGAAGTCCATTGAAATGAATATTGTAGACTTTGTTCTTGCAGGTAGGAATCTGTCTACATATTTAGACTCAGTTTTGCCCAGCTGCTTCCCAGGGGCAAATGCTGCAGAACAGGGTTAGGAAGAGACCAGGCTGTAATTACTTAGTAGTAATTTAAATGTTTCCTTGAAGGCAGCAATTACCTTCTTCTCAAATGCAGAAAGAGTCTATAAAGGGCAGAAGTGATCAATGAGGTCATGTTCTGTCAACGTGTCACAGGCTAAAAGGATTAGTCAAATTCAAAAAGGAGAGGTCTGCTGCCTCCCATAGGGCTGCAGCAATGCACCTCCCCCTGAGGAACACAACATGCACCAGCCAGACTGCAGAAGTCTTTAAAGCTTGGCCCCACTTCAACTGGACTCAGATCAAATAACACCCCGAGGTCCCAATGTAAATTATTCCAAAGGTTTTCTACTCAATTTTATGAAAGATGTAAATGAATTTGCCTTTATCATGTTGATAGCAGTAATACAACAAATTTATATATCAGATACATCTTATGGCAGCAACCAAGGCCTGCCAGCTCCTATGACTATAAAATCCTACTATATGAGGACTTTATCTTCCATTTCCAAGTGCCTCAATACCTGGAATCACTTGATTCCTTCAGTTTCCATTTAAATATAAAAAATGTTACAAAAAAGATCTTGAAATTTCTTATATTAAAGACTCAGAAAATGAAAAATAAATTAAAAAACCTAAGGTGCTGAGGGTAGGCATTTATCACCATGTAAAATGCCCAAGAATATACAAGACTTCATCACTGATACATGATACAGGACCTGCAAGATATGTGTCACCTTCAAGAAATAAAAGACCACCAAGTTAATCTAGAACAGCAAAATGGTACCCAACATCTAAAATGCTTCCCTGGTATACTGTTATTACTAACACATAGGTCTTACTCATCATTCTTTTTCCTCACGTCTGCAATAAAGTTACAATTTCCAACACAGTTAGGTCCCAAAATAATGCCATGGTAATCTTTACTTGCCAAAACAAAGACTTCAACAGAAAGTATACAATACAGTAGATCAGGAGCTAAGGAGTGAAAATATTTTTATCCTTTCCAGCAAATATTCAATGTACATTCAAAACTATAATACTGCACCACACTTTTAATAATGATCATCATAAATTGAATCAGCAGGTACGAAATCAGCCACCTATGATAAAAAATTAATGCTAAACAGGAGTTAGCCTTTTGTGTCATTCCACTATATTTACCACCTTGGATTTTATACAAAATACAAAAATTTTTGTTGTCGTATGTGTATCCTTTCTTATTACCTCATATTTATAAATGTCTCAGTGTAAACATGTTTAACAATTAACGTTTGTCACCACATCTGAGTATTTTACCCTTCTTGAGACAGAGAGGCTGACAGAATCCTTTACAAAAGGTAACAGTCACTTCCTAAATGCAAGTTTCCCCAGTCCAGAACAAACTTTTTTGTTCCATACATGTCAGTCATTCTTATAGATCATTCAAGAAAAGCGATGAAATAATCTCTAGCAGACCTATTCAGATTGCATTAATCTGTAGTATAATCTATTTATCTTTATTGTTTAGGACATTTTACTTATATTGAAAATACATTCAGCAGACATGTTTATTGACTCAGCTGTAATATATGCCCCACAGATTACTTCTCAAAGAATCAAGAAAAACCTTATTGCTGAGTCTGAGAAGCTCTGTCTGTACATACTTATTACACTTTTATCCATGTGAAATTTCACCTACAGTTGTGATATTCCACACTCTAGTGTGTTTAATTCACCTGCAGTTTCTCATAATCCCCCATAGTTCTTAACAACATGAAACTGAAACCATAATCTACTCACTAATTACTCTTCTATATGGTTAACATAGAACATACAGAGTAGTAACACTTCATTGAGTATTGACTGACAGTTTCTCTCAGACTACCTCAGTGAAAATTAACTCTCAATCTCAGGAGAGATAACAGAGAGTTTTACTTCCTATTATATTTCAATTTAAGGTTCATAAATATATGAGTCTATTATGTTGAAGAAAATACTTAGCAAGAGAGTGCAAAACCCAAAGAAGCTATGGGAGGAAGGAGAAACATGTGATGTATTATTGTAAACAAACAGAAAAACCCTTGTCTGAGAAATCACTCCCTGAATTTTCTTCTTCAAACAAATTGAAATTCTGTCAGTCTGCTTTTCAGAAAAATCAAATCAAGCAATAACAACCCCTCCCAATTCCAGAACCACTACTGCAGATCTCTTCCCAGCCAAGGTACAGAACCTTGATTCCAGATCACCTTTTCAACGTAACCTTCTGATTCTGGGGCAGATAACTATTATTACTTTCAATTCCAATACTCTCCTAGAGAAAATGTCTGGAGGACCTATATCTGAACATACCCCTTTTTCTCTCACTCAGACATATCTTCTTGTCAACATATGTTTAACAATCAATGCAAATTTAATTTGGCCAGTCTGCGGTATCTCAGTATCTTTATGATATTGCAACACTTCATTTCTCCTTACTTAATAAAGACTGCATCATAATAGTATTTCCAGTTAGAAATGAAAAAAAAAAAAAAAAAAAAGAAAATAAACAAACAAACACCACACCACAAACAAGTATGAATTCCTAGTTTTCATTTTCACGCTTGCCCAGAGATAACTCGTTAACTTGCATCACAGTTGGGGGTGGGGGGACAGATTCTCAAATATCTACAAACATCCTGAAAAACAAAGTCTTAAAAAACTGAAGATCGTTTAAAGTATTTTTTTTTACTTAGAATCTTATCTTGAGGATTGTCCAAAGTAAAAATGAGAAGGGCTACATATATTTGAACCTGAACCTGATTTTTAGAAGATGGGTCATCCACTGACACTCTACCAGAAACTATGCGAGACAGCTGTTCAGTCAATCCTTATTTGACCACAAATTATCTTGTGGTGGCCTGAGGCACTGAGCCTTTCTTTTTCTTTCACCTCAAAAACAGAGATGTGAGAACTCTCCTCATTTGTATGAGCTCTATGAACACAAGCAAATGATATCTGAAGGGCAGTCAAGCTACAGATTTTTAGAATGAACATTAATTAAGGTAAGTAAGTCCTTCTCTGAAGCTGTTAACAACAGGGAAAGGGGCTGTTTTGGTTTTCTTCCCCTCTTCCTCTCTGGCAACCTTCAGTGTATACCAATTTATATGAATTCACTGACACTGGAAGGATCAGTGGCTTTTTTATTTTTTTTAACAAGGGGATCTGTGAGCAAGAGAAAGTCAAGAAATCTGATATATACAGTGATACAGTGATGATGGAGAAATGTTAATGAAGAAGATATAAAACCAAACAATTCTTTAGGTATTGGACTAGTAATTTCAGGTATCCTACACCCTGTGTCTCAGTGATGACTGATTTTGATGTTAAGGGAGGCACTAGCTGTGACTGGAGCTCTTCTGTGTTGTTCAAACATAAAGAAGGACTCCTTCCAAAGTGAATTCTTTCCCATCTCTTTAAGTAAGATCTGTCAAATAAAGCTTTCCCTTTACTTGAGATATTTATAGGGTCTCTTTTGTCTGTATAGCTCCTTATTTTCATACTATCTTTAGGAACTTACTGTTTTTTGTGAATACTCCTTGGAACTGGCCAACCAGTTCCACAGTTATAAACACAGAAATATATTCCCTATATGATATGATCAGCATCTTTGTTTCACAGGCATCAGTACTGCAAATATGGACTTAACAAGCACACACTCTATGCAGAAAAACATCAGATATTTCATTCACTTCATAGGTTAAAGACTTTTACTATTTGACAGGCTTTCCTTGCTTGTTTAATATATGATTAGCTCAGAAAGTCCAAACAAATAATTGCCCACGGTATTAATGTTTTAATCTGTTTACAAAAAAAATAAAATGCTATTAAAACTGGAAAATTTTTAAAAAGCAATTTGAAAGCTAACACCACTGGCCTGACTCTTCATCTGTCGCCTCCTTTGCTTCTCAAGAGTTTCTGTCCCCCTGGTGGCTTGCTTTCTGGCTCCTGTCTTCTATCCTACGTTGCTGCTCCAGATAACTGAATTGACAACCCAAGAGGTCTTTTCACCTAGCTCGTGGGGTTAACTGGAATATCACAATGTTAACAAACATGGTTTTGTAAACAACTCCTGCTGTTTCCTCTCTGTGCTGCTTTATAGTGTCATAAATACTGTATGTCCATGAGGGCCATAGAGCCCTGTATGAATACATGACCTTTGTAAGGAAAGCCTAGGATCAAAGCAGTCATTCTACAACACTGCAGAACAGTTTTCTCATCATCTACCATCACACATAGGTTTTGCCTACAACAGTACTAATAATATTCTGAGAGATTTTCTTTAAAATAATAAATAATGAGATTTTCTATAAAATTGTCCAGCACTAGATGTCCATTATATTGGCTTCTTTGCCAATAACTGTTCAGGAAAAATCTTATATTTGCTTATGTTTTTTATTATATCCTGTGCTATTTAATATGTTGTTCTATATTATATCTTTATTAGGTTTTTTTGACCTTGTTAGAAAATTAATTAAATTTCCTATCTACCTTTTCAAGCAATGATAGTTTCTATGACATTTTAATGGCATCTATACATAAAACTCATCACTTCAGAAAATAAAAGCAAGCTCTTTTAAGCAACAGAAGGTGAATACATTCTAGAGTTTATGGCAAAAGAATCAATCAAACAATAACAGGCTTTGTAATATGTCCTTGAGAGTTACAAACCCGCTACATTCCAATGCTATTAGAAAGCAAAAATGCTATTCTAGAATACTGCCATCAAATATAATCATATTGTTCATATTACGAAAAAAGGTGGTCCAAAACAACAGATCTTTCTTATGAACACTTTCTCTCTTTTTGTGAGTATGGTGGTCTGGGATGACCAACACTACCTTGAAGATCTCGCTCCGGGTTTTATAAAAACTGAAACAAAACACGGTATCTTAGGCAATCATTTCCTCTTTCCTTTAAATTCTCAATATCAAAAATAGTTTTCTGGTGCAGATTCTGAGTTCAGTTCTGATTCTTACAGAGCTGGATAAAGCTTTAATCTCACAACCTGTCATTTTATAAATGCAGGTAGAATTTGGACTTTGATGATTTGGTTTATTCGATTTGACTCTTTGAAAAGCCAAAGTTTCATTTCTATATTGATAACAATATTGTACCTTATTACAAAAAGTGGCATGGCACTTCACAGAAGAAAGCCACAGTCATATTTATGAGCCAGCTGAAACCTTCACTGAGGCATGAATTCTGGTATTCATATCTTATTTATAAATGACTTGTAACGTTATCTGGAGGGAGGAGCAGGGGTGACTGAGGAACACAGGAGGATGGCTTTATTTGTCTGCCAGTACACAAATTACACCACTTTTCAAGGCATGTTATTTTTCCCTTTTCCTCCTGTATTTTTCCTGATACTTCTGGATCCAAGAGAGCTAAATTTTGTAGAGCAAGGGATTAGAGCCAATTTTGTCTGCCTTCTATTCCACTACGGATTATGATGTTAAACCTTTGTCATTCTTCCCCAACTCCATCTAGTGCCTCTTAATGCAATGCTATCACCTAGCACTCAAAACCTCAGAAACTTGAACCTGTAACATGGGAGAGCACTGGGGAAGCACTAGTACACACTTGCTCTGGTCTGCATTCTTTGCTGCACATACACTGTTTGCTGTTGTCAGAGAGAAGATACTGAACTTGGGTCTGATATGTAATAAATACGTTATCAAGTAACTTATTCCAACAACGTTAGTTTCAGCGAAGGCCAAGGAGGAACACAGGTTTTGAATAGTTCTCTACTGACTATCCAAATCCCTTTCTCCATGTCTGGAGCAAAAATGCATGCGAGAAAGCAGCTAGAGACAAATGTCTCTGTTAACTGCTAGATTCTAAAACACATTGGTTATGGTTAAAAACAGTATTTAAATGTTAAAAATCAGCATGTAAATTATTGGGACAGAGAGAACAGTTATTTAAGTTTTAAATTAAAATTGGATCTTTATTTGGATGAATCGTTATCTTTCCTATGCAATTAAAAAAAAAAACCAGTACAACATATAATGCTTCAGGTAATAAATGCAATCCTAGCTAACTCTAGAAACTTATTTCTGTATATCCTTTCCTAAACTGTGGTTTGCAACTTCCTTTGTTGAAATTAATTCTCAATAGTAAGAGTAACTTGCAATAATATTTTCTACCCTGAATAATCAAATGAAGAGAGGAATAAAATACTACAGATTATACAACATATCTTAGAAAAGCAGCAAAATTATGCAACAGCTAGCATTTCAGGTGTTCTCTACTGAACCTTAGATTCTATTTTAAACCCACCATCATCAGACACTTGCTGAAAGGCAAGACACACACCTGATTTGAGCCATCAACCTACATGTCCACTGTTCCTGATGACTGAAATTTCATAAATCATTTGACCTCACATAGAATGCCAGGGGTCAGCTTGCATGAGCAGCATGAAATCAGATGTGCCACATTGTTCAGCATCTGTTCGTAACTTCACACAAATGTTTCCCTGGAAAACATAGAGCTGTCAGCATCAATAATTCTATGCTAATCCGTCAACCTTTACCTATGTTTTGCCTCACCAATTATTCTCCTTAGAGCTTGTTTAGCTAGCTAAACTTGGCTAATGAGCCTCAGATCAACACCTAGAAACCGTCAACTTAATTTGTATTGAAGAGATGATCTTTTCTTCTTTTGTCTCTCTATTTTCTTCCTTTTCCTTCCTTTTCTTCCCTTTAAATCTTCTCTCATTTTCAAGACCCAGCCAGCACTCTTTTTGTTCTGCCTTACTCTTAGCCTGAAACCACTTCTTACTAAAGACCTTTCTCTCTTGGTACTGTAATTTTATTATAGAGTTTAGAGACAGTTTTAAAGTAAGTAATAAATATTTCTAAAATTCATGCAGGCATCCAGCAATTGTGTTTGTTTTATGTCACCATCACATCATGAAAGATCATAATGGTTAGAGGCCAAATGCATTTCTAAATTAATATAAAATTTATAGCCTGCTTTAATTGGACAAAGTAATAAAGGAACAACTAATGAATAGCTTCTAGATATTTCAAGCACTTTTAGCATACTTAAATATTTCAAGATACATTTAAACCTATAAATCATATAAAAATGAATGTGCCATGTACTTCATGCTTCTCTGCTAACACCTACTTGCAGGCATCTATAGTAGCACTGTGAAAACTCACACCCACATAAATAACACGTTACTGGAATTGCTAAATATGCTAGAATTTATCTTACAGTGACATGAAAGGTAATCATAACTGATAAGAATAGACTTGTATTTCCTCTAGGAGAGACCTTCAGAGGAAGTTGAACCAAGCGCCTATTTCAAATGAAAGATAATAAATTATATTCAGTATAGTTCTGTGTGAATAAAATGCCAGGACCATTCCAAGAACCCAGTTTTAGCTATATTTCAGAGTACCTCTCTGTGCTAGTAAAACTTGGCATAGTCCCACATTAGACACTTTGAAAGAATAAGGAGTACAGTTATTGGTTTTGTCCTGCTTTTAGTATCTTCTTTTTCTCTTTTCTTTTCCTTTTCTATTGCTTGTTCTCTCCCACAATTTTTTTCTTGGCTTTAACTTCCTTTTTTTTTCCAAAACTATATGCTAAAAAACCTTGTTCCTGTTAGTAAGGTGATTACTATCAGAAATGCTTTTTCAATTACAATGTTTATTTATTTAAAGACAGTTTGTGACTAAAGAGCACGACAAAATCCATGAAAGAAAATCAAGAATCAAGTACTTGTTGAAAACCACCAAGGTTGCTTGTTACCAAGATTCAAGTTAAGCACTTAATCATCCAAAAATCAACCTTTTAATAAACAAAAATCTTATTCTACTTCACGGAAGGACATTATCTTTTTACTCAAACAACATGAAACAGCAAACAAAGACATAACATACATGAGAATTAAATTGCCCCTGCCCCGATCAAAACATATTCTGTCACTACATTGTAACCAAGCCATCTTGCAATTATTCCCTCTATTACTGAAAGGAATATACTAGCTGCCAAAACCCACAGGTACTTTAATTGATTCATTGGGTCATTTATTTCCTCAGTTGTAAAATTCTAGTAAGTTATGTATTCATGTTGATTTGATTATCTAGTTTTTAAATATTCAACTGGTTTTTCCAATAACTTCCATTTTGAAGTAATAAATCATTAATATTCACAGCTAGACAACTGCAAAGAGTGCTAAAAATCAAATTCCAATTTTCATAGTCCTTGTCCAATGATTTTCTCAGAAGGCTAGAATACTTCTTTGCAGTATATCATATCTGCTAGGGCTGTCATAATTTTAATTTTGGTGGTCTAAAAAGTATGACTTGTTTTTCATTTTGAAATGTATTGCTGCCTGAGGATATTACATCTATTAGCTAAGAAATCCTTTTTATATGAAACATAAATGGCTTTTTTAATTTTATTTCAACTTTTTGATCCCATAATTCTTCTTCAATCTCATAATTTTTATCACATTAGGTTAGTCCTTTCTTCTCCCACCCATTTCTTTTTCCCTGTCCAATACCTGCCTTTCCTGCACACATTTTTTCCTTTCATTTTGCAGCATGTAGGAACTCAAATGCATACATCAGATTCTGAAGTTTAGCTATATGAGTAGTTCCACTCACATAAAATTAGAGTACTTAAACTGTTTTATTTCCTGAAGGTTCTGTCCTCATGCTCATCACTACCATATGACTACATTCAAGTAATATGTAAAGTAATATCAGTACATGTTCTTCATGTTGATAACCACATGCCAATGGTCACATTAATTAAGACCACGGATTGGGGAGAAATAGGAAAACAGGTAATACTTATAAAAGTGGAAAAAAAGGAAAAATAGTTAAGATTATTATGTCATTACCTGAAGATTCCAGAAGCTTTTTCTGAATCGTATACTTTTAAGAATTTGATAGACCTTGGAAGGCTGCTGGCATATAAATTATACTGGCATATAATTTTTTTTTCCTTCCCAAGCAAATGAATCTAATAAACAACAGAAGAAAGTTGAAGTACTTAATATAAATATATTTTTTGTCAAATTAAAAAAAAATTACTTACTGAAAATATGCAAGCCTCTTTTGCTTTCACTTTACATTAATTTTAGATTGGAAAGTTTGTTTTGCCACTCATAGTAAGTATTTTTTACTTTCTACGTAGTTTTGGAGAATAGCCACCTCATCTCTCAGTAATATTGACACCATACCTTTAGCCTGCTCTATGTGGATCAGAAATCATTGCATTTTCATTTTATTCAGTTGATAGCTGAATGAAAACCACCATTGTATAAAAAAATTAGAGGAGGATTTTTATTTTCACGTATTGGTAGTTTCAAAAGAAATTATGGAAAATATTCTAGTATTCTGTGATTGTGCTGTATTTCAAAGAGGCTAATCAACTCCAACCACATAGGCAAAGTCAATTAAAATTCTCATGATATCATGTTTCTATAGATAAATCTTAAATTATATTTAAATCCGAATGTATAGACAAGCTTCTGGAAATCCTGGCTCATGTGTTGACTTGATCAAAATCAGAGGGCAAACAACAGATCAACATTAAAATGCAGCCAGCATAAGAGACTGTCTATCATTCACATGTGTACCTATAAGAGTTCACATATGTACGTTTCATACATGCATATGAAAACACAAAGGGCACACATGCACACACAGAAGTTACACAGCAGAATGTAACTGACACATAATGAATTCTAAAAAGATAAACATAGCTGAACCACACTGCTGCTTCTCTAATTTGCTGTAATAAACAGAAATTAAGAAAGAAAACATGTAAATCTAAGTGATCTGATCTGCCCATCTAGTGGCCTCTTCCTTGTAGATTCTACCGAGGGACAGGGAGAATAAGCACAGAAATTAATCGAGGTATATGGGGGGTTTTTTTAGTAATTTGAAGTGGTTTTAATCCATTTTAGTAACCTGAAAAAATTTATGTATAAAAGAACATCTATAAAATTTTGCTTGACAAATTTCCACAAGTGTAACAATGTGCTGCCTGAGGTATTATCTGAAGCCAAAGGCTGAAATTGTGAATCAACTGACTGATGTTTTCTAGCCAAGACAGCACATTAGAGATTTTGAAGGTTTTTTTCATAAGTTATATAACCAATACAAGCATAATTACATTTGTACATGCAAAGGAAAAACCTCTTCAAAATTCTAAGAAAATACCCTAAATAGATTCATATACTGTTATTCCAATAACTTGCATTGTTCTTTTTACCATCTCTTCAGAATTTTTCTTCACCCGTTTATAAAATTATATGAAGACAGATATTGCTTGGAAATAATTTAATAAACTAAGTCACACTTCTGTGGCAGAGAGCATTAATTTAGGGATTCAAATCCAGTATTTAGTTTCACAAGATATCTCGGTTTAGTTTTGTTCTGCTGTGCTACAACACTGCTACTCAGCATAGCACATAATTTTCTTTCCTATTTATAGGAGAAAGTAAAGATCCTATATATTTTCTAACTTCATGCGGAACCAGGGATTGGGACTAAAACACCTAGTTCGTTTGCCAAAATTTGATCCTTAAGTTCTTAATTTTACTGCACATTGCAACATACCGTAACACACAATATAAAACATTGTTTTTTTAACATAATGTATAAACTGAGAACCACATCCTCAGCAGTGCTTTCATAAAAACATAAGGGTGGCCATTCTGGATGAGACAAAAAGTCAGCCTAGCCCAATATGTCATTTCCAACAGCAGCAAACAGAAGACACCCTAACATAAGAATAGGATATTCAAATAAAGGCAGTTTTTCGTAAATCTCTTGCCTTTCAGAAATTTTTATAGCCTTTGGTACATTTTTCTTCTATGTATTTGCCCAATCAATTCTTAAACTTCCATAACTTTTTAGCATCCACAACATGTGGTGAAGTGCTCTACAGATTAACTAAAGAGGATGCTGTCAGAGTACGATTTTTCTTTTCCTGAATTTTTCACAACTTCTCTCCAGCCAAGTGACTAACCACCATAGCATGTTCCTTGTGCAGGCTAAACATCTGTCTCTTCTCTGCAGCTGATGTTCAACCTTATTCTCCACTTTATGGACACCTTCTCTTAACTGCCTTATTTCCCTGGACTCCCCCTCAAATTAGTACCTATAATTGTTGCATTGTCACTAAATGAAAAGGAAGCGGGAAGATTTGTGTCATACATGTACACCTTTAAAACACAGTTATTAATCTTCGCTATCCTGCCCAAGCACAGAAACGATGTGTTTGCACACTTTACTATTCCACCTCCATGAGAATCAGTACCTTCAGCATCATGCTTTGAGGCTTGAGCTTGCGCGAGTCATCACATACTGCTCTTCATCACCCTTTATAACATAGTATTTGTTTATCCTACATCTGTTATTTTCCAGAGTCCACCCAGCCTACTCTGCATATCACACACAAAAAATACTGTGAGCATCCTAATGCTCAAAAAGGAAATATTTCACATGTAACAACTCCAGAAGGGTGTTTTTACAAAAGCAACTGGCAAAAAAGCTTTGCAGGATGGTGCTTTTAAACAACATACATATCATAAGATTGACTTACAATTACTTTTGAAAACCAAGCTATTAACTGCTAACCTGAAGCCTTTACAGCATACAAAAATACTGCACAGAAGTGTGAAAAAGTTTCTAGAAATACTTCTGATCACTTTCAACAGAGTACACTACAGGTAGTCAGAGGTATTAATGCCCAGTAAACTACAAAGCTTTCAAATAAGAATTTTGGAAATTTTCTCTGTAATACAGAGAGATTACTTGATGTGAAATATTTATTTAGGGATATCCTTTCTGTGTCAATAAATGATTTGTACATCATGAGCTTATTAAAAATTGAGCAATACTCTAATAAACAATTTCAGTTAACTAGGACACAGTATTGTAAAATATTTATATGGCTGGATTACTCAGATGGACTCCTCAGATCTTCTGTCAGCAAATACCAGAAGCTTGCCAGAATACTTCAGATGAGCTTATACCTTTGAGAATCTGTGATTATACTGTATCCTATGGTATAATCTATACTTATTTTCATTTTCATTGAAGCAAAGTTTTAAGACTGTTTTAAATTCCTAAACCAGCTTCCCCTTTACAAGTTTATTCAATCAAAAACTCTTATGAGGTGTTTTGTTGTACTCTTGTTTTACATAAGTGACTCAGGTTTCACCTGGCCCTTAGGGTATCAGAAGTCATTTCATTCACACACACCATGAATCCAAAATCCATAAATATTTCCCTGCAGACTACAAATTTGTTTTAATTTGCACAGTAGTAAAACCCTTCATCAGCCATTGAATTTTATTTTCTGGAAAGTAAAAGCTTTGTTAACCTTCAGTGAGCTACAGGTTACAGCTTTATTAAATCTTAAGATAGGAGTATAACAGTCCTTTGACAGACCAAAGCTCAGATAACAATTCATAACAGGATATTTATTTTTCCACAGTTCATATTAAGAATTAAAGATCCGAACACTCCTATTAAAAATCAGAAGTGACTTGAGAGTTTGCAGAAAGCATATTCCTCAAAACTTTCATATCTGACACAGACTCTGTGTTGCCATACTCTTTACCCTTTTTTGCTGTCCCACAGGTCCTACCACAAAAGAGTGTGATCCTTTTGTAACTATGACAAAGGGATTTCCCCAGTAGCAGCCTGTAGATTGGGGTTCTTTAGAGAAAAGGGAGACTCTTCACTTTACAGTGCTGTGGCAATGGTTTAAGTTGAGGGCAATTACAGAAAGAGCTAAACCTTACCTAATTTCTAAAAGTTTACCCACTTCATCTGTTGGACGTAGATATCAAATTTGCTTACTTACATCATTACTGTAAAAAAAAAAAACAAAACCCAAACCAAACAAAAAACCTGACCAGAGATTACTTGATTTCTTGGACATGGATAGTTCTCACATTCAGATCTTTCCCACAGGGTCTTCCCTGATGGACCCCAAAAGACAAAAAGAAGAGGTTGTTATAACTTATTTCTCAATAAGGAAAACAGATCTACACCTACAAAAAGATCCAATTACATTCTTTTTAAGAGACGCTATGGAATCATTCTATTTCCTCTTATTAGGATTTTCAGTATAGCCAGGAAAAAGGAAAAGATACTGCGAGGTTTTATTCTCTCTATGTTTCCACAGTATTGCTATATTTATATCCAAATGCAGTAAGAAAGGGTCAAGATGCAAGCTTGGTCTGCCCCCAGTCTTTTCTTTCCATCTCCCACCCCCATTGATCACTTTAACAGAACTGTTTTATGAAATGGCAGAAAGGGAAACAGTTATTTTTAAATGTTATGGAGTAGCAATATAGTCTTCATAACTGAAATAATGACAACACCCACTAAAATGTATTTTCATGTAAGTAATCTTTCCAAAACACATATCAGTAATATAATCTCTGAGCCCAGTGATTGAAATGGAAAACAGCAAAGCAAAGCGTATCTATCTTTCAGGTTCTTTCCATTAAAACTTCAGAAGTGCCATAAAGATGTGGTTGCTAACTCAGCCTAGATTCTAGCTTGAGTAACTCTATACCAACTTTTAATTTTAAAATTTTATGCCTCTTTTATTAATAAATTTGTTTATCTTTAAGCATTCTAATGTATCTATATTAAAAATTACACTCAAGATAATTATAATAATCAATAAAATAATTCTGAAGCTAGTTGTTAAGTCATAAAGTTATTTCAATCACTTTGCAAATCATTTATGAAATTTAAAACTGAGAACAAGATAATGCAGAACTAAGCATAAAAATCAACCCTCTCCCTTTATAATTAGCATTTTAATTATGGAAGAGCCAAAACAACATGAAACTGTCAGGAAATTAAAATGTAAACAGTTTACATCCCTCTTAAGAAAAAATAAGTTTTGGATGTGCATATACACATAAGCTTATATCAATCAGCCCTGAGAACAAATCCACAGGCAAATTTCTTTTTATTATTAACTGCCCGTAACATATATTTTTCTTTTAAATTAACTACTGTAAAAATTAACAAGGTCATTAAGTGTTATTATCATCATTTAGTAAATAAGTTAAAATGTTAAAGGATGTGTGTCTTAACATATAACATGACAAAGATTATTTCAAAGAAAAGTGTCATTTGGATTACGTGTTCATCCAACAAAGCTAACAGAGATTTTTGCCTCCTCTACTACTCCTATATAGCATGCCCAGACCCAGAAAGATGGCTTAGATGAGATGTATATTCCTGATGATAATGAAGGAAATGAGACAGGGCTCCATCTCTACAAAAAAAAAATCATAAAAGTGTGATTTGAAGACAAACAAGTATAATTTTTTTTATTTCTCTCTATCTATTCATCTACCTTCATCTACCTTCAGATTAAAATATCATCTCTATTGAGTAGAGAGCAGGATAGTAATTTTGGTTTTCATTCTATGAAAAGAAATCCTTTTCCTTTTTTGACTTGTGCCATCACATTATACACACACAAAAATAAAATGACTGATTAAAAGTTGGATTAGTCAATCAAAATTCATGTATATTAATTCATACTGTATTTTTGTTGTCCTTATTTCAGTTAGGTTTTGTTGAAGTAGACAGAAATCTGTTACCGTTTTGCACATCCTTGCTTTTATAAATGTGAGCTTTGAAGATAATATGAAAAGTAAACACATTAACTAGAAATTTTTGCTTGGTAAACCATTTCTTGGTATTACTCTACTGTGTAGACAGATTTCAATGGAGTTGGAGGAAAGGAAGATCATAATTAAAAACAATTCTTTGCACCACAGGAATGCGCATTTCATTATTTGAGATGTTAAAATAGGTATGTGGTTTTTTTTCTTTTTTTGTAAGATGCAATATATAGACTTGAAACTCTCAAGATCTTACAGGAGGCCCTGCACAATTTGTGTTACTTAACTGAATGACACTTAAAAAAAAGATTGCACTGAGTCTCTGAGGGTTGATGCTCAAGTGAATACATTATTGGTAGGATGGACACTGATGTGACAGAAAGGGTATGCACCATGTTGCCTGCAATAATGAATCATTACACAAGCTCTGTTGGACCAGGCTTTTCCAGAAAAGGCAGCCAAATTTATATTATAATCAAGAGCTTTAGGATTGTCTCATAATGTTGACTTCTCTTTTGTGGCAGTTCCACTATTTCTACATTGCTTCTGGCAATATAATTTATATTCTGCTTTTATTTGATTTCTTGATTTTTATTCCTTGATTGTATCTAGCAGCATAGTAAAATATGACACTCAGGCATAAACAAGATATCCCATCAGTGTTGCATCTTTTGGGTAAAGATCTTAAATATTTTTGTCCTCGTCCCCTGTAGGCCACACAAATATGTTATTCACATCTTTTATTAAAAAAAAATATATATTCTTGTTGCTGTATTATTCCTGCTTAAAACACTTGATTTCATCATTTAATCCTGCCTGGGATTCCAACCACACCTCTAATATCCTGACTTATAAGAAAGAGGAGGAAATACTCTGCTATATAAGATACATATCACTACATATTCTATCTTATATTCCTATTTCTTTTTTATTGTAATTTATAGATGCTAGGTCTAATTTAGGCTAGATTGACACAAGTACATTCTGCTCCTGTACACAGACTTGTATTGATTTCAAGATGGAAGATTTGTACAAATAAAGCTGGATTCCAAGCACAGACTGTAGTTTTTTATTGTACTCCGTACCCACATATATCATCCAAATAATAAAAAGGAAAGAAGAAACCATGACACATTTCATTATTCATACAGCCTGTTGCTGCCCTTAAGTAACTAAAGTTTCTTCAAGTGGTTTGATATCTTTCCGATTACTGCTAATCTTACCAATTAACTTGGTCTGCTTCAGTTGCCTATTTAAGACGAACATGCTGAGGCATTAGCCTTCTTTTCATGTATGACTTTCTATTGATTATTTTCTTGTACCCTAATATACGAAATGAACTTTTTTCTCCTTTTTTTTTCTTCCATTAAAATTTATTGCATGTCAACAACTCTCTTCAAACATCTGCTACTCAAGCTATGCAATTGGACAAATCTAAGTGTCAGAACTGGCTCACTGGATAAACCTCTAAGAATTCAAAATTATCTTTGTATAATATTCCCTTGAAAATCTCACTTTCCACAAACACTGACGTCATGCTAGAATACACATGGAAAGGGAACATAGCTAAAAGCCAATAATGGAAATTAAGTTAATTCAATTTTCATGAAAACAAATATTTGAAAAAATTTTCTGAGATACTTGTTCCAGCCTATTTACACAGTGAATGATTAAGATTAAGCTGTCTAGTAAACATTATTCACTCAGCTAAACCACATTATTATTATTATTAAATAGAAGGTAAACATCCACAAACTGAAAATAAATACATATATTCATTGTCATCTAACCTATCACATGAATTGCAGTTGTTGTTGCCCTCTTCTATACTTCCTATATCTACACTTAGCATTCTTTTTGAATGTTAAAACTCTTACAAGAGTTTGCACAAGTCATAGTTATAGTTTAAGGCACATCAGAATCACTGCAATGAACGGTGGAAGATGTAGCCATCCGCACTTTTTTTAAAACTGTGGCAAGCTGCCCATGGCATGCTGGACTGCTGACATGGGATAAAGGTACAAGTTGTGAATCTGTATCCCTTAAGCTGATTCTAAATCAGTCCTGACACTTCATGAAACAAATCTGAAGCAATGAGACAAATGAGCAATCAGTAAACTTGTACAGGCAAATACCTCTTTATGATCTCAGTGCATCTCTATAAAGTAAGCATTGTTTACAGGCAGTTTTTCCCTAAGCATTCAAGTTCTGGATACTACAGTACAATTTCCCAAAGCCGCTGCAAGGTCAGTTTGAAATTGCTTAAACTGTCGTATAAATAGATTTTTTTTTTTTCCTACAGTGAATTAAATCACATTTTTACAAGGTTAAGTAGGGTGCAAAGTATTTATTCCCTTTTTCTGTTGGGCACTTTACTACTATTCTGACATTAAATCTGCATAACCAAACAATGGAGAAATGAATTTTATTCCATTTTTTCTTCATTAGAGATATGTAGCAATAAACAGCAAAATATACACATATATTTTTCAGGAATAAAATATTTAAAATCTGCATTCAGCCACCCAGAATTAATAACATAACCTGCAATAATTTGTATTTGCTAAAAAGTGCTATTAAATAGCACTGTTTTAAAAAATACCTTCTTACTTTTTATGGATAGTCGCCTTCGCATGAGACGCCTAGTACTATAAAATAGCTAAAAAAATATGTGTAACAGTGGCTTCATTGTTCATGCGAAGTTTTGCCATGCATATATGTAGCAAATAGGAGATTGGAAATTTGATTTCAGGTTAGTTGTCTTTCCACTATGACATGAGAGATTTTAACCTTTTCCCTTTCATTGGAACAAGAAAAAAAAAAAAAAAAGAGGATATAACTGAGATTTACAGAAATTACAGAAATTAATTAGGATTGTGCACATTATTTACTATACAGTCAAGTAAACCTACACCATACTTGCACTAACAGATTGATCTTCTCCCCCTGCCCAAGTGCTAGGAAAGGAGGTATACAATACACAAAACGAGATAAAAAGTGATTTAGAAGAAAAGTATTAGAAATACTTGAAATGAGTTCTTCATTGTACTCAGGACAGCAACTGTGTGATGCACTCAAAAGAGACTAAGAATAAATCAGTTCATTCCTACCCACTGCACTCCAAATAAAAGAGGACACAAATTTTACAAAATACCCTCCAGCTCCATAAAGTTGTGCTTTTACACAAACGTTAACAAATGGGATAAAAAGGTTCGAGTAAAATTAACCTGTATCAAGATTCTTTTGCTGACATACTATGAGCTAGTGTTTGAATCATGCGTGGAGCTGACAGGTTCATTCAAGAAGCTTAAGCTTCTGTTTTCCAATGCAGCCTAAAAAGGAGATGAGAACATAGCCGATTATATAAATAAGACTGCGTGCGTGTGTATGCATGTGCACATGCACACAGGTGTATGGTTTTCTAATACTAATTTTTGCTGACTGATGATTTTCTAAACATTTTTTCAAAGGAATTATAAATCTGAGCAGAAAATATTCTTGAAGGAATACACAGCTATTTCAGAGGAATTTTCAATAAAATTTGTTATAAGCATGGCATCTAATTTTTGAAACTAAAAGATAGTAAGATAGAGGTCACGTATCTATTAAAAAGGAACATCAGAAATCAGAAGGACTAATAGCCTGTGAGTAGGACACTTACCTGGGGCATGATCTATATTGGAGACTGCATGAATTTGAACCTTGGTCTCCGATATCTTGACTAAGTCTCTTAATCATTAATAATTAATGATATTGCCTGCTCTGGACTGGATCTTTCTCACTACAAAAAACAAACAAAAAGGAAACAAAAGCTTTCTTGTATTCATCCCAAAATGGGACATCAGGTTCTTGAAAACTAAAATATTGAGGGATGTAGAGAAATAGTTTACTGTCTAGGTAAGAGATAACAAGTTTTGAAAATGAGATAATTTACAGTTTAAAATAAATTATTGACAGTAAATGATTGCCATTGAAATAAAATCTGCAGATGTGACAGAACATATTTATAAAATATCCAGCAATGGCTACTATTAAATCATGATAATATTTATTTAAAGCCTAATATCAAACTGCTGTCTTTGTAAAATTAAAGTTGTCTGTTTGCCAAACAACCAAAATATTTTTGAGTAGAGATAAGTACAGCTGTTACACAACTTCATAAATTTCAAATGCCAATCTGCTACAAAATGGACATGTCTCAACAAAAATTAGCTAAGAAATGGAAAAGAGCTTTTCCTTAGTTTTACTTGAAATTGTGTTAGCTGTCATGGGCAAATACTATCTTCATCGCATAGATCAGCAGAACCAACTGAACAGATAGCAGAACAAACACTGTTTTGAACATCAAAGAAAGAGATCTGGGTGGTCAAAGAATCTTAGAAACCTGACAGCTTATATCACTGTCATGCTTGTTGAGAAATGGATGACGAGTATTATAGCATAGTTTCACAAATAAATTATTTTCTTATTCTACAGTATGCCAAGACAGTTTGCTATAAGTCTAGATAAAAGCATTAAACACAGCTTCTTTAATTATGTACCACTAAAACATGAAGTATCAAATTATGGCTTTAATGGACAAATTGTACTTTTAAAGGAATTCAAAATATTTTTTTCATATTGTATATTAGGATCAGAAGTGTGTCTCTGTGTGTGTGTCCATCCCAACAAGACAGAAACTTAAAAATTTCAGATTTCCTCATTCTTACACAGCAATCAAAACCCAGGAAAATATACTTGTGTTTACTAGTCCCTATAAGTAATATTAATAAAGTATTAACAGATTCAGATTTTTGGAGATCCGAGAGATTCTAACTCTAAAACTCAAACTCCTAAAGGAATATAGGGACAATCTATAAAGATGCAAACAGAAAGGAGTTAATGGTTGCACGTATCTGGGTTATTATACATGGCTGTCACATAAAAAGCAATCAGGCTTAATTGGCATGTGTATCTTCCGGCAGACATTCAACCATCTTGCAAACTGCCTGCTGTTCAAACAACATGAAGTTGGAGCTAGGCAGCCAGCAACCAGAGTAAGTTCAATTGTGAGCACGAAGCATGTGAATTCTAGCCAGAAAATTCAAGCTACTCTTTATGCTCTGCTTATGTTTGAAGATAAATTAAAGTTCAAGTTCCCCTGAGAAATAACTGTCTCAACCCACATGATAAATTGTCTCATTCCTGATCTTAAAATTTTTTTCCCATGGTACTACTGGCAAGAGGAGTTTAACATGTATCAGTTCAGAAGACTTCATGCCATGCAGCAGTCAAAACTGACTACAACGCTGCAAGTAACTACAGCAAGAGAATTGGGTGACTGCGTTCTTGAGCGGTAATGAAATAAGTCTTTTCATACATCGATTCCCAAGGGGAGGGCAGAATATGGAGACAGACAAAGCCAGATGTACAACCAAAACCAGTAAAACAATTTGGTGCTGACACTTCCTAGGGTATGTGGTTGAAACACAGGCTAACTCAGAAGAGATCCTGAGAACTAAAAGGGTTCACCTTTACATTTTTCCTACCATTACAACTTTTTCAGCTTTAGTAAACTCCAAACTTCAATGCAATGTAATAAGCAATGAACTAATGTAATATCAAGTAAATGCCAATATCAATGCCAATTATATACATATTAGAAAATGTATAAATGCACCGACAGTAAATGCCTCCCCCAGCAAGAGGGAGATTTATGTTTCTGTGCTGATTGCCCCATGTCACCTCACAGTGTCACTTGACAGCAATAAAAGGAATATTTTTAATTTCTTTTTTGAAACTGTAATTCGAAATACCAGCAGAAAACTTTCAGTCACATATTTCCATACTGGTATTTGTTTAGTGACAAAAACGTAAAGTAAATCTCTTTTACAGAGTAAGAAATCAGATTGACAGACTGTCAATATACTTTGTTAACAGCTATGCGAAGAAAAAATTACATAAAATTATAGTTCTACTGAGGTTAGAATAACCTAAACATGATACAAAATAAATATCATATCAGAGAATAATGTTCAAGTGATTAAATCTTTAAAGAAAAAGCTAATTACCTATGATATGGATCATACAAATACATGATGACAAGAAAAATATTTTTTCCTTGCTATCCTTTAAAATTCATATCTATTACATAAGTGAAATATCTATTACATAAGTGAAATAACCAGGATGTTGTCAATACACAACATAGCCATACTTTACCATGTGGTTACATCACTAAGTTATGACTTGAGTGTCCCATCCTTCTTGAAGCACCTAGTATATTAATTGTATGGACACAAAAAAGTAACTAACAGCTTTGAGCTTCATTAGGCACATATATCCTCGACTAAGTGAGAGGCAATTACATCCTGAGAGAAAGTGAAAGACATGTTTCCATGGGGGAGCCTGTGGACCATGGCAAGGCTAGTACAAGAAAAGGCAATTATAGATGTTCCAGAAAAGTCAAGTCTCCTAAGTCTGTTATTTTGATATTGACAAAAGCTACTGATTTTAGTTCCTGGCTTGATTTTTCCAAGATGTTTTGCATGTCTCCTTTGAAGATCAGGCCTAAGAAACATGAGGAAAGCTGAGATCAGTTGAGATCAGCAGTTGTTTACTTTTCAGGAAAGTATTTAATACAATTGATTAAGTCTGAAGTTCAAGCATGTGATTCAGAGATTTTGGTGGTTCCATTATGGGACCATATATCAGAGGCTGTCAAATTATTTTACCTTTCCCGCTCAGGACAGAGTGGATACCCTTAATGCATGTAAGACAACAGAGAGTTTTATTCCAATGACGAGTTTAGCCTGGGGATTATTGCAGGGCTAAGTTATTGGCAGAGCATTTTCTTTAAGGTCAGATCTTCCTCTAATATAGCCCACTCCTGAATGATTACTTCCCACATAAACCCAGAATAGTATGGTGTGTTACATCTACATGTATCTCAGTGGAAATGTTTAGGGACTACTTTCACCTGTATCTTTCTAAAGAGATGAATGAACGCTGAGGTAACAGATCTCAACTAGATGTTAAAGGACAGTAACACAAAGCTACCAGAGGGGGGAAAATATTTCAGAAAACTATTACCACATCTCTGGTTCCTCCATCTAATATTCCTTCTGCTATGGAGATACTAATTACCTTTGGTTTTCAGTGTCTGATACATATTATATCAGGGCAATTATTTGTAACTTGTATTTAACTTTCAGGTTTCTTTCTTTCATTGTAAGAAGAGATTTTAAACCCAGAAGTTTCTCTACATTTCCAAGCTATGCTATTTAATTTGATAAAGGACACTTGCACAACTTGCCTGTACTATACTTTTACACAATTGCAAATAAAACATAATTCCTTTTTAATTATTTCTTTGATGAGCTACTCAACGTCCATCCTTAAGGAAATTTCACTTCAGTTGCCTGTCGTACTATGAGATAAATGGCCTTACAGGAGACCCTATTTCTCCTTTCTGTGTATAAGAAGAGCATGAGATAACTAGCTCAGATTCAGAATTTGACTTTTACATGCAAGGTCAGTATGTTCAGAAAACTTTTCCAACTGGAGAATCTATAAATTGAACTCAGAAAGGCTTTCATTGTGCCAATTGGGCAGTGGCTGCAGCTATACAGTTAAAAATAGAAAGTCAAGAGCTAATACAAATTAACATTGTTGCAATTGTCAGCCACTAATGACGAACCCATGCCCTGGCTCTTCACCACCCCTTGAAGTGGTGCAATTACTATTGTTTTTATAGAAAGCTCGACATTGCCTTATGCAAAAATAGCAAATAATGTAAGATAATGTCAAAACGTCAAAGCAGTTCTATTTCAACAATTATTATATTATGGCTAGATTCCTCTTTTGTAAAAATACTCTTTAAACAAGTTTAGCAAAAGTATTTTCCTTTTCAGATGGTTTCTAGCTGCACTTCGTATTTCCGATCACTGCCCAGATACACAAATACAATTTCATAGTTTATATCTATCTATACATATATACATGCGCATGGAAGAAATGTGCATATATTCCACAGCTATTACATTCTTAAAATACATTAAGTTTAGGTTCATAAACTAAATTATTTTACCTTCAGGCATCTTTTGCTAAGAATGGGACTCCGTCAGACTTGATACAAATTTCCCACTGGTGCTCAAATGTGCATGTGTGGACATAAGCATGAAGATTTTACTGAACTTTTTATATGACAATCTTCTAGCAATCAATTTTTGAACCCACACAGAGACTCCAATGTGAATACTAACTAGTCCAGTTAGAAGACTACCATTCCATGAATCTGCAGAAGAAAACTGGTATTCTTCATTTTATAATATAAAAATGGATTCAAACATGAACCAAAGTAACAGTGCTTATAAAAGCAGAAGCAAATACTGACAGACGTTTTACATTCTTTCAGCTTTAAGTTATATGACATGCCTACAGCTATTACATGTAGCTTTGTAATATTCAGTAACGTGCTGTCACATCATTTAATTACTATATTTTTAACAGTCTTTTTGTAAAACAGTTGTGTGCACTTTAAGATATAAAATTTCAGGTCATAAACCACAGTTTTTTGCCTATGGATTCTGTTTTCTGCAACAGTTTAACCACAGATCATTCCACAAATTTATATAAAAGTTGGAAGACAAAAACATATCAGTCCTGGAGCAGTACATTTCATTAAACAAAAGCATGAAATATTTTGCCACTAAAAGAATAATGGTTAATAATTTTATGTCAATGGGGATATACTACATATAAATTTGAACAAGAATGATCTGATGGTGGTATGATCATTAAATAAACTGCTTCTTTTATTCTTTTTAAGTACAAAATCCCTTGGAAACAGTAATTTTGCAGATTGTTCATAACAAACTGTTAAGCAGGATTTTTCATTTCTGAGGTAGTTAAGGGGTATATGATATTCCAAAATGAACAGCGTTCCCAAGCATATGCAATATTTTTGGGGAGTTTTCATATGAATGAGAATTGTTATGTTCCACTTTTGTTTTCTAAATTCCTTACTGGTATATTTGGCTAGTCTAAATGCAAATATACAAAATTAATTTTAATTCTGTTACAGAAGCATTAAAGACTAACACTAGTCAGTGGCATAACTTTTTTCTGTACTTATAACAAATTCAGTATTATTAAAAATGCACATAAGCTTTGTGATTTCTGAATTGCAATAATGAAATAACTGGTTTATAACTCAAGTGCATAACATTTTAAACACTATTTTTGCAAAATTATTAAGCTGGTATTTGCATAATTATTTCATATGCATACATCTCTAAAGCTACTGAAGCAAAGTCTTCAACCCACTAACTAGTAAACACAACTGCTGAAACAATCCTGTTGTTTCCTGCACTAGACGCTGCACTGACTTAGTGATTCACCATAAGCCTTTAACTTCCTAACAAAGCTTTGACATGTGAGAAAGAAAAATTTTCCAATATATCTTTTTTGGTTTTGTTTTAAAAAGAATGTATGTCCAAACTGTAAGAGTTTAACCTGGTTAGTGCTATAGTAGCTCATAGTGTGCAAGGTCAAACATTGCCTAGATATGGAAGCAGTAGTTTCAAGTATTTTATTTGAATGTAATCTTCTGCATAGAGAAAAAAATCTGTGCTTTTTAAACATCTTCTGAACCTATTTAAATGATCATTCTTAATTATCCTCTGGAATAATAACAGACCATTTTAGTGAAGTCAACAGGTATGCCTAAATATGCTTCTAAATCAAACAGCAAAAGCATATGTATATGTCCTGTTCTACAGGCACATTATACTAAAAAACCCCAAACAAAAATCCCACAAGAAACCAAGCAACCCCCCCAAAAACTTCTAATAAACTCTTCAGTACATGAATATTAAAGTAATGCAGTTTTCAAAATATTAATCCAACATATTAATCCACTAGTGGCAACTCAGAAGTAGCAATGTATTTGCACAATATATCCAACCAGGCTATGATCTCAGATCACCTTATGCGTTACAGAATACATATAGAACAATTTTAGATATATGTTTAACGCTGAGGTTTGGGGCTGGTTTCTATTTCCAATAAATTAATGTAGAATAGAAATGTGCTATGACCCTACAAATTAGAAATATATTACTAGCTACACCAAAATATGGCTTATGAAGGTCAAAATCCAGAGGGAGAGATGACACTGATCCTGACAGAAGCACTGCTATTTTAAACTGTGGAGTGTTCTATCTTTTATTTTGATATACAAAACCACACTACTCCACTGCCAACTAGTAATCACTCCTACCACCTTTATCCAAACAAAGCTTTGGGAGCAGCTGGGCAGATAACAGTTTCCACTGAACACAGATGTTCTTTCAGGTGCACATCTGAAATACAGACTCAGTAACACTTTGCTGCTATTAAAGATTCCGATGGAGGTTGTCTCATAAAAGACTGTGGCTTTTGTACCAACATACTCTCTCTTATCAACATCAAAACAGCTACTCTAAATTCTAGGTGAATTGTCCAAATGGTCAGGAAACTCTAAAACAATACAAAGAACAACATAAACTAAAAAAAAACCACCCTAAGATGACTTAACAAATCCAGCTTCCTCCTAAGAGGACCTTATGGAACAGACGTAGTAAACTTCTACTGATTGTTATCAGCAGTGACAAAAAAACAACTAGTTCTTGGGGCAGTCTCCATGATGTTTTTGGTTGGGCAAACAAAAAAATCTAGGATCCAGATATATTTTCAGCAGATACGATAAACCAAAAAATATCTGAATAGATAGGGCACAGGTCCACTCAATGCAGAATATACACAAAAGGTATAAACATCTGAAGTAACACTAAGAAGGATATATGATTTTTAATCCAAAATTACAAGATTTGCATATAATATGGTAAAGGAAAGAGAACTAAAACCTACAAATTATTACTTCAAGAAACCGTGTACATAAAGTTCTGTGATACTTACCACTGTGAAATTCATAACCTTCAAAATCCATATTGTCATTGCTAAGTTAACAATCATGGTAACCAACAGCAGAAGGACAAAGAAGTATAAGCACCTCTTCCGCCATCCATAAATCCCTACTGGGTAAAACTGAGGATGTTCAGTTCTTGGAAGGCTGTTCTGTTGTGTTGCTAGTATATACTGCTCTCGTGTCATCTGGAAAAGAAAGATGTAAGCATAAGTAAGCAAATGAGAGGTCTGGGTTTCATAGATTGTATTACATGAAGATTATCTAAGAACATATAGAAAATCAGTTTCTATGGGCACAGAAGAGATGGATTCATTCAGCATAAACCACATCAATGTTATTTTTACTAGGCATTTAGTAATAGCTTGATGATTTTCATTAATTTAAAGTAAACCTTTGGTTTGATATTTCAAATTGGATTTGCATTTCAAATTGATAGTCAAGAAACTGTAAAAATATTAATGTAATCTGTGTATGTATTTTACATTCTATTTCTGAAGGTGGAGCAAAAAAAACCAAACCCAAAACCCAAAACAAAAAATCAGAAACCCAGTAAACTTATAAACTAGGCAGAATGATCAGTTTTATTATTAAAAACTGCCTTTCTTTTCACTAAAAGACACTATAAAAATGCACAGAAATGGGTCAATTGATTAAATTAGAAATAAAAAACATTCAATCCATTTGACGGATCAAAGAAATGTTGATTTCATAAGATTTTTAAAATGTAAAGCTCAAAAATATTTACATAAACATCTGTATTGTTAGATATTTATCTAAATCAAAACTCTTGAGGTTTTACCACGCACTTGTTAGTGAATGAGATATTAACAGCATAACGTAACTCACTGTGAATGATTACAGCCACAAATCATGGAACATACAGCCATATTACAACAATACATATGAAACTGAAATATGTGAAAACGGAAATAAGGAATTTATAAAGCAGGTTTTAAATAAGCTAGTAGACAGGCATTTTGTAATTTTTATTCTTTTCAGAGTTGCTTCTCTTTGCCCATAATTTCAATTGAATATAACATTTAGCAGTTTATTTTCGTAGTAAACCTTTACAAAGAGAGCTTCCTTCAAAGACATTTCCTAGTCCTCCCAGAGCCAAGTGTCACCAGGCTTCAAGACTTTAGATCACCTCCTTATCATATCCTGGCAGTATTCATCCTAGCTGTGTCTGAATTCCTTACAAATTCAGAAACTGAATGCATGAAAGGGTTAATAAGTTTCCTCCTTATAATGAGTTTCTACACATTTACTTAGCCAGCTATTGCAACAAAAATGCAATGCATTATTACATTTTGAGATTTAAAGTAACTAGTATTTTTGCACCATTAACATTGTCTTGTGACCATAGTTTATATATTACTTATGAAACAAGTATTGCCATTAAAAACATTACCAGATTCTAAGAACGCCAGAAGTAACACTGCCCCTAAAACGATGAATATGGGCCCATGAAATACACCCTTTGCAACACAATCATTAAGTACAATAACATTTTATTCCATCACCACAGCCAGGCATCAGTCAGTTCCCTCAGCACATCTTGTTCAATTGAGTGAGGCTTGGCAATGCAAGTTTTCCCCCTGCACCCCATGGAGGTCCACGGTGGAGCAGATATGAACCCTGCAGCCCATGGAGGACCCCATGCCAGAGCAGGTAGATGTACCAGAATGTGACCCCATGGAGAGCCTGCACTGGAGCAGGCTCCTGGCAGGAACCTACACTGGAGGAACAGGTTTTCTGGCAAGACTTGTGGCCCTGTGGGGGACCCACACTGGAACAGTCTGTTCCTGATGGACTGCACCCTGTGGAAGGGACCCACGCTGGAGCAGGTCATGAAGAACTGTAGCCTATGGGAAGGACCCATGTTGGAGAATTTGTGAAGGACTGTCTCCCGTGAGTGGGACCCCACGCTAGAGTGGGGGAAAGGCATGAGGAGTCATCCCCCTGAGGAGGAAGGAGCAGCAGAGACAATGTGTGATGAACAGACCACAACCCCCATTCTCCATCACTCTGCATGGCTTGGGGGCAGGAGGTAGAGAAATTGGGAGCAAAGTTGAGCCTGGAAAGAAGGGAGGAGTGGGGGGAAGGTGGTTTTAGATTTGTTCTAATTTCTCATTATCCTACTCTCATTATCCTATCCCTGGGTACCCCGGGGAACAATATTGGGCCCAAAGCTGTTTAACGCCTTCATAAGTGATCTGGATGATGGGATCAAGTGTACCCTGATGAAGTTTACCAATGATACCAAACTGAGTGGGGAAGTAGACACTCCAGAAGGGAGAGCTGCTCTGCAGGAAGATCTGGATAGGCTGGAAGGGTAGGCTGACAAGAACCTTATAAAGGCCAATAAGGACAATTGTAAGGTCTTGCACCTGGGAAAACATAATCCAGGAGTGCAGCACAGACTGGGATCCACCTGGCTGGGAAGCAGCTCTGTGGAAAGGGACGTGGGTGTCCTGGTGGACAGGAAGCTCAACATGAGTGAACAGTGTGCTGCTGCGGCCAAGAAGGCCAACAGGATGCTGGGTTGCATCAAAAAGGGCATCACCAGCAGAGATAAAGAGGTCATCATCCCACTCTGCTCAGCGCTTGTCAGGCCACACCTGGAATACTGTGTACAGTTTTGGTCCCCGCTATACAAAAAGGATGTGGACAGGCTGGAAGGGGTCCAGAGAAGGGCCACCAAGATGATCAAAGGCCTGGGAAGCCTGCCATACGAGGGTAGGCTGGGAGAGCTGGGTTTGTTCAGCCTTGAGAAAAGGAGGCTTCGACGGGATCTCATCACCATGTTCCAGTATTTAAAGGGTGGCTACAAAGAAGATGGATACTTCCTTTTTACAAGGAGTCACACAGAAAAGGTGGAGGATAATGGACAAGAGTTGCTCTTGGGGAGATTCCAACTGGACTCAAGGACAATTTTTCGCAATTACAACAATCAGCCATTGGAATAACCTCCCCATTGCTTTCAGGGTTTTTTTCTGTTTTAGAGGCAATACAAGTTTGCGGCATTACAATAAGAGCTGGTCAAAAATTACTTTTTCTAGTTCATGTTCTCTCCCAATTTATTTTTAGCTTTCTGAGAAGCTCAAGTTGAAGGTCTCAAGAGTTCTACAATCCCTGCAGCAAATGCTGTAATTCAGATTGCTTAGAGACTAACAGCGTTCTCTAATCTTACCCAGATTTTCTGCTAGCTTCAGTTAATACATTTCACTGGACAGTCCTTGCTATTAACTAAGCCTTCATACTCCTACCTTTGAGAAAAATATTATTCAGTAACAGATTTTTTTTTTTTAGAGTGTTTAATAAGGACTGCCTGTACTCCCAAGGATACAGAACCAAATCACAGAATCACAGAATGGTAAGGTTTGGAAGGGACCTCTGGAGATCATCTCGTCCAACCCTCCTGCTTGAGCAGGCACACCTACAGCAGGGGGCACAGGAACGCGTCCAGGCGGGTTTTGAATGTCTCCAGGGAAGGAGACTCCACAACCTCCCTGGGCAGCCTGTGCCACTGCTCTGGCACCCCCACAGGAAAGAAGTTTTTCCTCATGTTGAGGTGGAACTTCCTGTGTTCCAACTTGTGCCCATTGACCCTTGGCCTGTCTTTGGGCACTGTTGACCTGACATCGTCCTGACACGCACCCTTTACATATTTATAAGTATTGATGAAATCCCCCCTCAGTCTTCTCTTCTCCAGGCTGAACAAGCCCAGGTCTCTCAGCCTTTCCTCATAAGGGAGATGCTCCAGCCCCCTGACCATCTTCGTAGCTCTCCGCTGGACTTGCTCAAGCAGTTCCCTGTCCTTCTTGAACTGCAGGGCCCAAAACTGGACACAGTACTCCAAATGCAGTCTCACTAGGGCAGAGTAGAGGGGGAGGATAACCTCTCTTGACCTGCTGGCCACACTCCTTTTAATGCATCCTAGGACACTGTTGGCCTTCTTGGCCACAAGGGCACATTGTTGGCTCAGGGTCAGCTTGTTGTCCACCAGCACTCCCAGGTCCTTCTCAAAAGAGCTGCTTTGCAGTAGTTCAGCCCCCAGCCTGTACTGGTGCATGGGGTTGTTCCTCCCCAGGTGCAGGACCTTGCCCTTGCTCTTGTTGAATTCCATGAGGTTCCCCTTGGCCCAGCTCTCCAGCCTGCCCAGGTCTCCTTGGATGGCAGCACAGCCTTCTGGTGTATCAGCCGCTCCTCCCAGCTTTGCATCATCAGTGAACTTGCTGAGGTTACACTCTATCCCTTTGTCCAGGTCATTGATGAATACGTTGAACAGGACTGGACCCAGCTATTTCTGATAACTTTCTTGTCCTCTACATGCCTGGAGATGACCTCCAGGATGAACTGCTCCATCACCTTTCTGGGGATGGAGGTGAGGTTTCCCAGCTCCTCCTTGCCCATTTTGAAGATGGGAGTGACATCGGCTTTCCTCCAGTCCTTGGGCACCTCTCCTGTCCTCCACAACCTTTCAAAGATGATGGAGAGTGGCTCAGCAAGAACATTCATCAGCTCCCTCAGCTCTCATGGGTGCACCCCATCGGGGCCCATGGGTTTGCGAGGATCCAGTTTGCCTAGGTGATCTCTGACCCAATCCACCTCAACCAAGGGGAAGTCTTCCTTTGTCCAGAGTTTTTCCCTTTCTTCTGGGGGCTGAGATGCCTGAGGGCCAGCCTTAGCAGTAAAGACTGCAGCAAAGGCGGCATTCAGTAACTCCACCTTCTCAGCATCCTGCGTCACCAGGGCCCCTTCCTTGTTCAGCAGGGGGCCCACTGTATCCCCAGTCTTCCTTTACTGCTGATGTATGTAAAGACGCCCTTCTTGTTATCTTTGACATGCCTGACCAGATTTAACACCAGGTTGGCCTTGGCCTTCCTCGTCGCATCTCTGCATACCCTGACAACATTCCTATATTCCTCCCAAGTGGCCTCTCCCTTTTTCCATGTACTTTGAACTTCCCTCTTGCATTCGAGTTTTTCTAAAAGCTCACCGCTCATCCATGTGGGTCTCCTGGCTCCTCTGCCTGACTTCTTCCTCCTAGGGATGCACCAATCTTGAGCTTGGAGGAAGTGGTCCTTGAATACTGTCGAGCTCTCTTGGACCCCCCTGCATTCCTCCTAGCAGGTCTTTGAAGAGGCCAAAGTTGGCCCTTTTGAAGTCCAAGGTTGTAACCCGACTCATAGTCCTGCTTCTACATCGCAGTATCCTGAACTCAACCATCTCATGGTCACTGCAGCCAAGGCTACCCCCAACTCTCACAGCCTCAACCAGCCCTTCCTTGAAAAACCAAAGTGAGTATGTTTGAAACATCAATACAAAGATTAGAAGTGTTTTGAAGTTTTCAGTGAAGAGTGCTCTTATTACGAGCATGTCAATTCATTGAAATTTCTCCATTTGAACAGACTCCAAAGAAAATGGAGATGGATGCCATCAGATATTCACCCATACCTTGGGGGCACATAAAAAAATTTCTTTTTTCTTTTTTTTTCTTTTAAGAACTTACAACACTTTTTAGAAAATTCAACATTTGGAAAACAATTATTTTATTTGATATATTTATATATGAAACAAAAGTAAAAGTGTTATTTCTTTCCATGACTATTCTTTTGAGACTTCAATTTTTAATGATATTTCTTATTAACAGGAATTACTGACATAAGTATATCAAGATTTATGTAAGAAAATAACCTTAATGGTGGTAGAAATGTACCTCTGGGAATGATAATTGTTACATTATAAATGGAAAATGTTTATTTAAAGCTACAAGCAATTTTCAAGTCTGACAAGATATTATCACAGCAAATACTTAGCTATATTAAAAAAACCTAAGAAATCAACATCTAATTTGACAGATACACATCTGAAACTGTTTACTACTCACATAATGAAACAGATAAGCCAAAAACCAGTATGAGTTTTGTTACCCCAGGTATTGTAATTGTCGCCTGGCACATGACACTGCTTCTAGACATTGTCATTACTGATTGATTCTCTGTGCATTATTTTCTTAATTCATAGACAGAATGAAAATCATAACAGAATTTTAAAATATAAAAATATAGTATCGCAGCATCTAGACCCAATAATTGTTTAGGTTGGTAAGGAACATATTAGCAATCAAATGAGCTGTAGAGGTGGAGAGATAGAAGAAAAACTATAGCTAACAGAGAAAATTCTTCACATCAGCATTTAGAGATTAAAAAAATCAAAAAACAATCTGATCATAACTAGCCACAGCTCAGGAGATCACACAGATGATTTACCAGAACCAGCTGGTTCTCTCCACTCACCCTGACAGTAACACGGCCTCTGGCCAGCAGCTCATGCTGTGGACAGCTCTCTTTTTGCATGACACTATAGCAGGTCATTAATTTTGCTTCCACTCTACACAGTATGTGGCATTAATTAAGCTTACAGTTGAATATTATTTTACTGGTTTTTTTGTAGACTTTAGCTGGAAGTTTACCATACTCAGTGAAAAATGAATCACACAGAGTGGGAAGAACTGTAAGAACTGTAAATATTTCTTATACAGCAAATACACAAATATTTAGTTTGTTACACCTTAACCTTGACTCTAAAATCAAGAGCTGGGATGAAATCAATATGAAGTTCATTACAACAATAAATACGAAGATGGCAAGCAAGTGGCTTGTATCTCTTGAAAAGGCCTTATGAATAAAATAATGGATTTTCTTAGAAAGCTCTTAAAATGCCAAACAGCTATATACAAAGCTCTTTCTGCCACTTCCAGCATGTGTTAAAGCAGCTAAATTTTCTTCTCTTTTGAGAAGATTTGGTACTCTACAATTGGTTTCAAAAAATAATAGAAAAAATGGTGCCATCTTGAGTTAGTAGGGATCATATTAACTACTGTGAATAGACAAATGAGGTAGTAGAGCTGCATTTTTAGAGAACTAAATATTGGAAGGGGAGAGCAGCTGCCTTTGAAACATTTTTATCTGGGCTACACCTGACACCTGCAGTGTCTTCTCCTTATGCTATTAGCCAGTCAAGCCTTCCTAAAGGCAGCCAAAAACATGTCAGCAACTGACTCTTGTATAAATGGTCATTGGGCCACAAATTGTTGGTGAGATATGATAAAAGCCACATCATTCTACTGTACATTACTGGCAACAGAAATCAGTGTAAATCCTTATTGCCCTGATGGACAATTTTACATTTGTCAGATTTTTTTCCAGTTTAGTATAATTGGGATCAATTACTAGTAAGACTGCTACAGTAACTCAAAAGCATTTGGAGAGTGTGGTCCTTCTAAGATCCTCACTAGGGTATGCCACAGAATCACAGAATATTTGAGGCTGGAAAGCATCTCTACAGGTAATCTAGTCCAACCCCCTACTCAAGCAGAGCCACCTAGAGCAAGTTGCTCAGGACCATGTCCAACTGGCTTTTGAATATCTCCAAGGATGGAGACTCCACAACCTCTCTGGGCAACCTGTGCCAGTGCTCTGGCACCCTCACAGTAAAAAAGTGTTTTCTGTTGTTCAGACAGAACCTTCTGTGTTTCAGTTTGTGCTTACTGACTCTTTTCCTGTCATCAGGCACCACTGAAGAGTCTGGCTCTGTCCTTTTTGCACCTTCCCTTCAGGTACACATAGATAAGATCCCCCCTGAACCTTCTCCAGGCTAAACAGTCCCAACTCTCTCAGCCTTTTGCCACAGGAGAGATGCTCCAGTCCCTTAATCATTTTCATGGCCCTTCACTGGACTCTCTCCAGTATGTACACATCTCTCATACTGGGGACAGAACTGGACACAGTACTCCAGAAGTGGCCTCACTGGTGCTGAACAGAGCAGAAGGATCACCTCCCTCAACCTGCTGGAAACACACCCCCTGATGCAGCCCAGGATACTGTCAGACGCCTTTGAGACAAGGGCACATTGCTGGCTCATGCCCTGCCTTCTATTGAAAGATACTCCCAGTTGGAATACAGACACAGACCTCTTCTTTTTAAAAAGCACTTAATAAAATTAGTCTCTTCAGATACTGATTACTGAGTAGAAAATACTTACATTAAGTAGGCTGTCAGTCAAGCTTTAGGGACCACTAAGATTTTGGAAAAATTATATGCTCCGTATTTTGTATTGGCTATGGCTAGGCCACATCCTAGTCAGCACCACATTACAGTAAAAGATGATTCAGGGGAGGCTTCACCCACTCAGTCTTCAGTCTCCAACTTGAAAAACTTACTTCCAGACTGACTACACAGGGACACCCAAATAATTCTGCCAGGAAGAGGTGACAAATTCAAGGGACTTCAAGATTCTAATCTGAGTTTGATGCCTTTTTGGTTCAGCCATGGATTTTTCTCTGGCCACTTTCAGAAAGGGAGGTGCAGTGATACTCAAAACTCCAAAATCGTGTTCCTTAAACAACACATTTGGAAACCCCTTTGTACCCCTGAAAATCCAAAAGAAAGAACATGCAAACACCTTCACCATCAAGATGTATATAAGGTCAGTTGCTTACATAATTTATGTGTTTTGAAGTTTAATAATTCAGAAGAATCTGTTTTTTCTTCTTGGCCACAGAGAACACTTTTGACATCAGTGTCAACAAGGCTTAGGTCAGCATGTCTTTACTGACAATTTACTTGGCTTTATGTTGTCAATTAGAATTCCATTTTTTTGCTAAGTCAATACAATTAGATTACTACAGAGACTTCATTACAGCCACAGGCAGGACAGCAGCTGAGGTACACAATTTTCTCCCTATGATACCAGTACTCACTAAACAGTTATTGGAACAATTGTCTATAAAAGGACAATAAATGTTTGCATCTTGAATGTTGCTCTCCAATAAAATTATCACTTCACAAAAATGGATACCAGTGAGCTGACACTATTACCTTTATTACTTAGTGAGAACATTTATGGCTGTTCTGTGTTTAACATATTTAATTGTAATGCTCACTGCACAATGAAGTTCACAGCATGTTAACAAGAATAAATAAGCTTGTAATGAATAGAATCATATTTTACCACTGTTCTGTGACTTGAAATGTTTCTAAATAGTAATGTGCTATTCTGAATTCTTCAGGATTTAAATACATCTAAGGCTATGATGTTTCCTAGTAATATGATTTTGAAGTTACATTTTCAATAACCAGAACAATTCCAGTACACTTTCAGTGTATTTTTTAAAGAAGCTTTGGTTTCAAAAGCTAACTCATTACTTCACTTTATTTAGCTTTATAATAATCTAAACTTGCCTGTTGTGTTTCAGAATAAATTTTGAGGTATTCTATCTGGCTACACTGCCAACATAGTATATGATAAGGATAACCTTAATTAAACTAGGTGGGATCACAGAAGCAGTCTAGTAGCAGCCACTCAAGATTCAGTACAGCTGAGTTGCCTTAAAGAAAAGCAGATATCTGAGGAGGCAAGTAGATGATGAGTAGACTGCTGAAAGATACAGCAGCATACAGCCCTAGCACCTGTTCTGGCTCTCTGGACTTTATCTCAAATATTTCTACTACTAGAGACACAGATTAAATTTGTCTTACTGAAGAAATTCTAAAAGTCTACAAAAATAAAAACAAAATCAGGAAACCACAGTAAATAATTAGATTTCAGTTTAAAAAACAGCACTTTTAATCCTGGTGGGCCTTCATCCCTGTCACTCTACATGTCTCAATAATGCCGGGCATGTCCAGAAGCACTGTGACCAGCACTTTAGATCTTTTGTTTGGCTCCCTTTTTTAAGGCCACTGAGAAAATAAGATGGAGAATGTCTTTGTTGAGAGTATTCTATCAGAAGAAAACCTGGCAACCACATCAATGGAAGATGGCAGGACCAATATTTCAGCAGATTCACACAAAATGTGATTCTGTGAAACTGGCACTTGCTTTCCTCTGTGAGCGATACATTTGGTTAAGTCAGTTCTAGTAGGTGGTGGCATAGAAAAGTGTAATCTTCAAGAGTCAGGAAAGAAGTTTTAAGAGTGGCAGATTCACCAAGGGAAACAATCTCAGGTGGAATGAACAGTTGAACTATGAGGGGAATCATCCTCTAACTAGATCGTTCCTACCTGTATCTTGAAGTCTAAAATTCAGGTAGTGGGGTCCACAACCAAAGAACAAAAGAGATAGGAAATGTGAACAAAATAAAGGATTGGTAGATAGATGAAGAACAATCTTTTAAGTACTGTTCCTTTTTCTCTTCTTTGCATAGATGTGTAGTGCACCTCTGCTGTACGGCTGGGAAATATATGCTTGTATATCTAAACCCACAAGCATGTCTCTTCTGGCCTAACACATACACCTCTGTTAATTCAAATTTAAAATACATGGACCAGCTATTAAAGAGTACAGGATGAGCTGCACTGAGTAAGTGCTATAATATGAAGAGGAGGAGTATGCCTTAAAAAGACAGTGATTACGTTTTGGGTCTGACTTGCACTTGAGTTTCTTCTGTGATGTAAGTAAGCAACAATACCATGTCCCAAAGTGACACTGAGCTTTTATTTCACTTGTTAATCTTAATGTGAATTTGATGATCTCATTTTCAATATGAATCAGATTCCCTATCCTTTCAGAAGATTTCTTATTCGATAGTAATTATAATGATATCAACATGCAAATGCAAGTCTTGGTCTTACAGCGACATAAGCATGGATCAAATCTTACTGCTACCTACAGCTCTAAAAATATAAGCTACATTTCACCTGTCTGCCTGATAGAATACAGCCAGGAAATAGCAGAATTTATCTTAATAGAAGAAGAGAGATCACTCTGCCAGAATTAGATTTTAAAAACACACACACACATATATAGTGTATATATAGAGAGAGCAATAATATAGTGTGCATGTGTATATACATATATAGTAATCTCTCATTTTATAGCACCTACCAACACGAGGTCCTGCTCCAGTCTAAAAGAACAAAATTTAAAAATTATAGGAACAGGTGGATTTTAGAATGGGATAAATATTAACATTTTGGTTACCACCATTGTGCTGAAACAACACCCATGAACAACCCAGTACTTAAAATACTCTAAGAGTATTTTAATGAAATTGCATTAGTTGGAGAAACAAACAGAAAATAAATACAGATTTCAGTTATTAATCTATAATTTGACCATGTATTTCAGATGATACTATAAAGCAATGGAAAACACCCTAGCTGTTTTTGCAGACACCAGGAATCTAAGATGAAATTACAGCTCCATTGCTTAAGTTTACATTTTTAAATATAATATGTTATATAGGCCAAGTCCCTAATTTGTTTCCCTTTTTGTCTCCAGCATTTCCTCCCTTACACGAAGCTCCCTCATCTTCCTTGTTACTAATGGATGTAACTGTTCCCTATCATCAGTAGTCTCATAATTTATAAATGTGGTTTCACAGTGATGGCCTGTACCTGTGCCTGCCTCTTTATAAACAACCACCACGGCATTTTAATACTGTAACAAGAGTCTTCTCATCTTTCCAGCATCCACATGACCAATGACATCTCACACAAAAAATCCCCTACCGATGCCGAACATGAAGTGTAATTTGTCAAACTTTCAAGTGAGATTAACCTTCAGAATCATCTTCCACAATGATCTGAAAAAAAGTATTATGAATACAACAGTGGAGTAACCTCCACTATTTTATTACATGAAATTTGGAATTATTGTTTGCTGCACTTTTAAAACTATCTTTAATCACTAAACAGTTTGGTTCAATGTTTTAAAAAGCAGAACAACTTTGACTTTATTTTCAGATTTTAGTTGGTATTTTGGAAAGAAACATAACAGGTATATTTGAAAGCTCCTAAATGACTTAAGATCCCAAGATGAAAGACAATATTTTCAAAACCTATTTTAAATGTGGTTGACAGTATTAAAGGAATAATATTCCTTTGGAAAAGATCTTATCTCCTATATCACCTTGGCAAAATTTTCACCTTGGAATTGTTTTCATAAAAAATGGAAGCACATGTTTTATTTTATTCTAATAATTATCTCCACATTTTCACTTTTTCCATTCCATTTCTGTTTGCATTTTCTCCTTCCAGAAAATGCATACAGAAGTACATTCACTCCCTAACAGTCAACTTGTTCAGATTTAGCAGGATACAAAGCACTGAGGATGGAAGCTCAAGAGTTGCTTCCTTATTGAACAGGGGTTCCAAGAACTTGCTAATAATGAAGACATTTGATATGTAATGATTAAACATCACATTTCTGCCAGGCACATTAACACATTAATTAGCTAAGCTGGCAGTACTGAGCTAATAATTTTCCTTTCTTTTCCCCCCATCCCCCACCCTTTTTTAAGCAATCAAAAGGATGGTGTCAACACCATGGATTAAACAATAGAACCGAACTAAAATAATTTATGGGGTAAAAATCTCCAATCCCTTCAAGCTCTGTGGGACATCTAGAGAGATTCAGGTGGTCGTCTGTATCTCATCTATATCTTGTCTTTACTGCATTCAACTACCTTCAGTTCTTTACTGGGCTAAATCCTTTGATAGTCAAATCCAAGTGGAGGTTTTTCCTAACTTTTCTCAAATGAATAATGAAAATTAAATGAGACTCACCCAACATATAATGTGTTCTCCCTGCTGTGAGAAGAAAAAAGAATCAATATATCTTGATGAAGAGAAGATTGATTGGAACTGAACAAATGAAGCCTTCTTTTTATACTAAGAAGAGACTGAAAGAGGGTCCAATGCCTATACAATTTTATCTAAGATACTTGTAGGCACTACTGGAAGAAAAAATAACTGCTCTTCTCTGGAACTATACTGAGCCAGCTTATGAATAGACAGTGTGCAGCTGCCTGTCCCTGCAAGAAGCTAGGGTCAGCAAAATAGAAAATTGACAAACAGGAAACACTTGATTTGTTGGAGACTGTGTACTCAGATGTCATTATTCAGTATGACTCTTGTGAACAGGACATTCAAGGCAAATTAGGTACTGTAAAGACAGACAGAAAAACTCCTTAATGATCTGGAAGAAAAAGACTGGAAAACAATGATTTTTGAAGATGCTGGTGTGGAGACAGCTACAAAAACACAGAACAATGAGCAGATGTCCTCCAGAAGTCCATTTTAGCTCTACAAGTGATTTAGACTGGAATTTATAACTAGATATCCATGGACAAGAGGGAAAAGCCTACTTAATGAGCTGTGCGGAAAGTGGCATGATCCAATTAGTATAGTTATGCAAAGGAAGAATGTATGGAAAGGAAAGAAGAAACACAAAAAAAAAGGGTAGAGACAGAACTGTGGCTCAAGAGGCAACAAACTTTAAAATAAACAAAGAGCTGGGAGAGAAGCCAAACATTCACTGTTAAAACTGGCAAAAGTAAGCTAATTCTCTGTGTATTTTGGGAAGGCAGCTAGCACATCAGCAGAAAATACCTTTGCATACCCTAGAAACGGGCTTTGACTGTCAAAAAGCAAGAAGCAAGTCTTGCTGAGCACAATCTAGGAAATTCATTAAATTTTCAGAGTCAGCAAAAATCCTCAGCAACACAAGAAAAAAAATGCAAAAAATAAGGAAGAGATTATTTCTTCAATAGTTTACGTTTACCATCCTATCGCACTTGTCTTATCAATAGGCCAAAGTCTCTACAGTTTCCCTTAGATAAAGTCTGTCAAATTAATAAACAATGTATGCTATTCTTCAGGGATAATTTGGCTAGTGTAAGATCACCAGTAATTAATAGTCCTTCGCGAACACTCTCACCAGCATCTCAACATGAATGATAAACTTTGTAAATGTGGCAGAGACCAGATGCTGGAAGTACAGTGCACCCAGAAAAGAATCTTCCATTTGATCAACTTCCTATCCATCACTCATGTTTGTATCAATGAATAAATTCTGTTAATCAGACTTGTAGGGATTAATGATGTATGAAGGCAGTTTGAAAAAATACCATTCAGCATACTGAAATTCTTTCTCTATATTATATTTCTGATAAGGAATGTTCTCTACAAAGAATTCCCAGCTTTTATATTTCTGATCAATGACTTACTGATAATTGATTCTAAAGTCTAAAAATAGAGCCTTTAACACTTAAGAAAATTCCTACTATATTGATGCATTTTTTCTCAGCAACACTCATTTTTGGTGGACGCATCCTATTTCTTGGTCCGTAACCTCCTCTTTATGCAAACTTCTGGTGATGCAACCTTTGAAGACTTCCTGCTTCCATACATTAATGGACTTAAGATCTTGACGTAAGATGCTATGGTCATTCCACAGTAAACTCCACCTCTATGGAAAGCTAATGCCTCCCTAAGTTCAGCATGTTACCGTGGCAGTTATCTCCTTATAGAAAATTACCTTATCATTGCCTTACCACTAGCCATTCCTTCTACTCCCAAAGCCCCTGTCAAGGTCTCCCCAACCTGCTAAAGCAACAGGTAACCTAGCATTTTTGAAGTTCCAAAGCTTTCCATTCCTTGCAACATAATAAATAAACACACTGAAAATAATCACAGAATCCCAGGCTGGAAGGGACCTCAGGCATCATCTAGTCCAACCTTTCTAGGAAGAGCACAGTCTGGACAAGATGGCCCAGCACCCTGTCCAGATGAATCTTGAAAGTGGCCGAGTCAACCCCTTCCCTGGGGAGATTATTCCAATGGTGACTGTCGTCACTGTGAAAAATTTCCCTCTCATGTCCAATCGGAATTTCCCCAAGAGCAACTTGTGTCCATTCCCCCTTGTCCTCTCCATGTGACTCCTTGTAAAAAGGGAGTCTCCATCTTCTTTGTAGCTACCCCTCAAGTACTGGCACATGGTGATGAGAGCCCCTCTGAGCCTCCTTTTCTCAAGGCTGAACAAACCCAGCTCTCCCAGCCTATCCTCATATGGCAGCTTCCCAGGCCTCTGATCATCTTGGTGGCCCTTCTCTGGACCCCTTCCAGCCTGACCACATCCTTTTTGTACAGAGGGGACAAGAACTGTACACAGTATTCCAGGTGTGGCCTGAAAAGAGCTGAGTAGAGCAGGGTAATGACTTCTTTATCTCTGCTGGTGATGCCCTTTTTGATGCAACCCAGCATCCTGTTGGCCTTCTTGGCTGCAGCAGCACACTGTTCACTCATGTTGAGCTTCCTGTCCCCCAGGACCCCCAGGTCCCTTTCCACAGAGCTGCTTCCCAGCCAGGTGGATACCAGTCTGTGCTATACTTATAATTATTTTCTTGACTTAGCTTCCTTAGTTATCTGAAATATTTTAGGGATTCTGATCATAGTCCTCTCAGAAATTAAATATACCACCCCCTGTCCCTCCTCTCCAAACTGACTTCTCCTTCAGAGCAAGGTATCTCTTTCTTTGGCATGGATTCATTTCAAGGATTTTACAGGCAACACCGGTTGCAGATGTCTAATTCCTCAGGCGAGTCACACATAAATAGTATTTTTCTACTGGAACAGGCAATGGGTAATTATTTTACAGTGTGTGTAAATTAATCTTTACTACTTCCTAAGTCTATGTGTACTGTGTAACAGACTGCATGACATATATATGACATCCACAACACAGAGACTTAACAAAAGAGACTGATTCTCCACCGTACATTTGCTCAGATTAAGTGAGGAGGATGTTTGACAAATGCCATGCATCCAGCCCACGTATGTCTGTGTTGTTAAGAGAACTGTTTTCTTGGACACTGTGCTGGCTTTGGCTGGGATAGAGTTAATTTTCTTCACAGTAGCTTGTATGGGGCTGTGTTTTAGATTTGGCCTGGAAACAGTGTTGATAATGCAGAGATATTTTAGTTGTTGCTAAGTAGCACTTACACTAGTCAAGGGTTTCTTCAGCTCCTCGTGCTCTGCCAGGGGCACAAGAAGCTGAGAGGGGGCACAGCTGGGACAGCTGACCCAAACTGACCCAAGGGATATTCCATACCATATGTCGTGCTCAGCATATAAAGCTGGGGGAAGAAGGGTGGGGGGGGGGACACATTCGGAGTGATGGCATTTATCTTCCCAAGTAACCGTTACACGTGATGGAGCCCTGCTTTCCTGGAGGTGGCTGAGCACCTGCCTGCCCATGGGAAGGAGTGAATGAAATTCCTTGGTTTGCTTTGCTTGTGTGTACAGCTTTTGCTTTACCTGTTAAACTGTCTTTGTCTAAACCCATGAGTTTTCTCAGTTTTACCCTTCTGATTCTCTCCCCCCATCCCACTGGGGGGGAGTGAGCAAGCAGCTGTGTGGGGCTTAGTTGCTCGCTGGGGTTAAAGCACAACAGACACCTGAAAAGGTACTTGAGAGCTGCAGAAATACAACAGTCTGCCTTCTTTATGAGTTCTGTAAAATATTAGGGATTTAACAGCTAATATGAGAAATCTCATTATAATATTTGGTGACCCCATAATTTGCTGTTGGATTATGACCAGCGTTTCTAATTCATGGCCTGTGGTCTGAGTCCCATGCAACATGACTTAAAGCAGCACTGTTTCCAAAAACAATCTCCTGCTTAATTTCTAAAACGGGTATCGAAATTACTTTCTTTTTTTCAGCCTCCCATCCCCTCAAATAATCCATGATCAAGCTTAAAAGCCATTTTGTTATTTATTTACTACTTCTAACGTTCAGATTCAAAAAGACTAATTTGCTGGGGACATATTCAACACTTTCTCAAGCAGAACTACATGCAACTAGAGAACCAGCACCCTCAGTATCTAATTGCAAAAACTATTGGAGGCTATCACAAACCATACCATACTGCAAAACTTAAAAGTCACATCTTTTCAATCTTGGCTTTTCTAGCACAATTAAATAAGAAAAAATGAGTATTTAAGAACAAACTCTAAGGCATTCCATTATTGTCCTTGTAGAAAGGCAGAAATAAAAGGCATAATAATGCATTACTGGAAGGTGCACTTATAACTGCGAAAAACAAGTCCGAAACTTTTCAATGTGCACTATAGTATTCTATATGTATCAAAGTTCTTAATAAACTAAATTTAGTTCCTGAACTGAAGATAATAGTTAACAAAGAGGTACCTGGAACATGCAGAAGCATCACTCTAATCTTATCACTTTACTGATGCTGGGAAAATTGCTGTCCTTTGTACAACAGTTAACTGGTAATAATTTATAGACATAGCTTTTATACAGAAGTTACATCAGGAAACTCATATTAACTGAACAAATAATTAAAATGATGCTACAGTTTTGGAATCAGAGTGAATAAGCAGATAGATTGTGGTTTTAAAATTTAGAACAGATCAATTTAAAGGTCAGTAAAATATAAATACAGAAAAAAGGTTGGCAAGCAAAATCTCACTGACTAATAAATGAGAGAATATTTTCTTGAAGCCTTGTTTTTATTTTGTTGGGATTCTTTTGATGCATGACATACATACATCCTTGGAGACAGGAATCTATCTGGTGAACATATACCTATTGTGCAATCTTACACAATGGTAAGCCTCCAAATGAATAATTAGCCCAATGTTACTATGATTCTGAATTCCTGGTTTTGGTTTTGTTTTCAATTTATAACTCATGAGAGATCATGAAAAATAGTTCCTATGAAGTCAGGTAAAAGAACAATTAAGAGAGGATGAAGACATATAATTTAAGCACAGGAAATATACATCTTGGAATTATGGGAATTAGCTAACATATATACAGAGCTTTTAATGAAGAATAGTGGAGTAGGCTTATAAAAGTAAGCAGCAACAATTAAGTACTTGATTAATTTAGAAAGGGCAGTTTAACAGAAAAGTTGGTCAACAACTCAGGATCCTTTCAGAAAGTATTTATTAACTGCAGAAAAAAAGAGGTAAAATGCAAACACAACATATGTTTTAACAGTGTTTCAAAGAATAAATGACTTTCTAATGAAAATGCAAAATTGAAAACAACCTAAAAATTAACAATAGAACTAAGAACAATATGCAAACATAGTTTCATAAAACATTTACACTAGTGCTCATAAACATTTTGCAAAACTAATTTCCAGCGGATTAGCTATGCCATCATATAAGACTATTTTGCTGAACTGATTAATGAATTACCTGATTGGATGCAGCAATTGTAAGTCTCTTTTTACTTAATATTTTCATTAAAAACTTCAGAAGATGGATATACAGCACCATCTTTGCACACAAATGCCACTGAATATATTGTGTTCACAGAAGTGTAAAAATCCTAGTGTTCTGACTGTTAAAATAATCATACAGCAATTTTTTATTTCAAAATGCCAGCTCATTCTTAGAAACAAACTGAGAGTAAAAAGTCACTTGTTTGGTGAGAAAAACAATTTTAGAAATCATCAAAGGAACCAGGAAAAGCGATGTTGGTGTTGAACAGGAAAAAAGGCAAGTGGAACCAAGAGGGTTTGGCACAGAAAAGAACAGCAATCACTTTCAGAACTCATAGTCAAAAGTATTATATTGTAGAGGAGGGTAATAACACTAATTCTATACCTCAGAAATGACAGAACTTCAGATACCTCATTAAGAAAAGGAAAAAAGAAGAAAAAACAACTGGACCGACAGAAAAAAAAATGCGAATTATCTTTGTGCTTCCAAAGTGAGTATTAAGAGTCAATCACACAATTTCTCCACAGAGTTTCTAGCTAGTGGAAGTGCAGTAATTACCATACTCTGTTTCTAAATTCTCTAAAAGGGCTTCACCTTACATGCTCATCATTGGAAACTGCTACTGGAGTAGTGAAGCGTTGCACAGGTACTTGTTAGGCTCTCTGATGAAGCACAATTCCTCCTCAGACCTTCTTAGTGTATATAAAGCTTGCTTTGAGCTTTGTCAAAATAGTGTAGACTTCTTCCCATCTGAAGCCTCTACCCCCGTAACCAGGCACAAGATCTTCAGTCAACTCCAACCTCTTCTACATTCGTACACCAAGCACATGTTCAACCATCAGTGGCTTCATTTTTTTTCCATTAAGCCATCTTGGGAAAATGTAATGAAATATTGACAATGACTACAAATGCACATGTGACAAAGAGAAATCTAACACCCAAAGTACTGTTTTTTTTCCGGAGCCTACAATGCAATTCATTATCAGAAAGGCAATATTGTGCCTTCATGTTATTCATGTATAAACATATGTACAACTATGCTGGAAAAGTATCGTCCATTTCTTCAGGAATCTACGACCAGACAGGAGTTAGTTAGTTATGCAAAACATTCGTAGAGAGTGGGCAATCAACCCCTTTTGGATCTATAAGGCCTAAAAGGCAGTTAATTTGCTTACAAGATCTAAAGATATCAAATATTGATTTTTTCAATTATATATTTTACCCCAGGAATAAGCTTACTTCTTTGGGTTAAAACAATATGCCTTATTTTTTAAGTCAGTAGATATTTCAACCCAAAATTTTAGTGATGTTATGGCCTGCTAAATTAAATAAAATCTATGCATACTATGTTACACTAGCCCCATTTTCATATATCTAGACTGAAATCAAACATTGATAGTGCATAAATCAATGTAGCACACAAAAAAAACCAGAGTAACCACTGTCATTCATAATACATTTCCCTCAGAGAGCTTAGATTGATCTTCTTGTTTATGTAAGAAGCATCTCATTTTATCATACAGGTTCTTAAATTTCAGACAGACCAAAAAAATGAAACTGCTAAGTTTTATCCTGAGCCCTCCATATGGGAAAATATTTCATCTAGTGAATACAAAAATTTTCCTTCTAGACTCTTCATTGTATTATACTTAGTATATGAGACTGTGAAGCAGTGCAATTTAAACTTATATGCATTTAATGATGAGCAGTCTTGTTCCTGAGAAAGACTAACTGGTGTAATTTCATATGGATAAAAGTTAAAAAGACAAAAAAAGGTAAAAAGTATTTATGCTTAAAGGAGACATCAGCTGCATCCTCTGATTATAATGAGCTTCAATTATGAAGAATCTATTGCCAAAAGAAAATGAAGTTCTACTTTACCATATTAAAAAATACCACTGAAATACTCTACTTTCTGAAAGACTGACAAAATTGCTTAGCAAGTAACTTTTACCCCTACTTTTTGTGTCTTATGCATTTAGCCTAGAAAGAGTGAGTCATTCTTGCCTTAAAAGTCAAGTTTCTGAGACGTCATCTCATGAGATCTGTAGGAAATGTTTTTAAGGCAACCGGGCATGTATATAACTAAAAGTGGGGCCTCTGTCCTAGAGAGGGAATGAATTTAAAATTGCAGTTGAAATTTCTAGGTCAGGTATATCAGCATACTCCTCAGACACCTTGGAAACCCAGCTCTGTGTAAAGATAAGGTTAACATATTCTTATCTAAGAAATCGCTTTCTTTGAGCAGGAATTTTCCTTTCTACTCTTTTCATGATGAGGCAGATTCTTCAAGGTGTAGGAATTAGTATTTGCAAAAATATATTTATATTTGCTTTATATTTGTCAGTAAGGATTTCCTGCTGCAACTTTATTCACTGTGCTGTTTGCTCTTGCAATGGAAAAGAACCGAAAGGCACTAAAGGCATCTACAGCTTATGATTATTTGGAATATATTATTTCAGCTAAACAAAGACCTTTATGCACTGACTCCACCCTTTTCTAAAAACCTGTTATTTCAAAACCAGTGGGAAAAAAATGAAGATGCCAATGGGTATTAAGGATATATGCCTAAATATACACAGAAACTCGGTTAATACTGAAAGCAACAAGCCACTGTAGAGTCCTACACAAACGACATAGTCTTCTAACTTGCAAGTTCCAGCAACATGCAGCAGAAAGGACAAATAAGAGACTATAATTAAATGCTATGGATGCAGTCCTTGTAAGCTATTTATGTCCACCTTGCCAGTTCAAATGAGAAAGAGAGAAAAAAATACATGTTTCTGTGCAGAAAAGAAAGAAAACACAACTTGCTTAGCCTGCTTAATTCTACCTATAGTATCACACAGAGGGAAACCCTCCACTGTGTATTTTCTACACTCCACAATGTAAAAAAGGTAAAATACACTTTAGCTGTATTTCAATTACTGTGCCATATAACAAGTTATGTATGCTATAAAAGTAAAAACACTGAACAAAGAGGAAGGTGGGGAAAATCTTGCATAAAATCAGCATACCAAGGAGTTTATATATGACAATTAGGAAACATTATAGGTAAGAAGCAAGCTGTTTCTACTGCAAGAGTGACAAAGCATGTCTTTACTGACTATTGGAGAGATGCCTGAACTTAAAATCAATATTCAGTAGTGTTCTGGTATCATTCTCTCCAGTCAATAGTGTACTCATGACACACTGGCAATTGATTTTTGACCTTTTGTGTGCTGTTGAATTTTCTGTGTTAGTACATTTTAGTAAAATATAGTTATATATACATGTCTGTATAAAACACATAGAAAGCACAATTATGGTATAAACTCAGAAACCTCTAATAGCAATACCTCACTACAAAATAAAGTTTTCATAGTGTGTTCATGTTTCAGAGGGATAATATTATGAATAGATGGATTCTTAAGGGACGTCTTAAGACCTATTGTGACTTTAATCAGTATAAAACTCAGTTTTCACAGTTGATTACTCATTTTAAACAAAAAGCACATCCAAATCAAAATTTCTGAGGTTAATGAGCTTACAACCTATGGATATCTTTCTTCATATAAAATCCAAATTGACACAAGTATCTCTTAAAAGCATGACTATAATAGTATTACTGTAGATAAGTCACCATCCTACACTATTCAAAAACTGCTCCTTGTAGGCATTTCTTCTGAGCTTAAAACTAACAAATTGTTGCTGTTTGAAAAGTAGATACATTATAAATATTTTAATACAATAATTGTAACACCCTAAAATATTATCAGTGTTGCAAAAAGTATTTAGTTTTTTCTTTTAATACATATAATCTTTAAATTTAAGAAATTTTTAAATATGTCATCTGAAAGTATAGCTTACATTTATAAAAACAACAGACTTCCACACTGTCCAAGTCTGATGTAACAACTGCCAGGTAAAACTAAAAATGTCCTTCTGAACCAGGGATATTTAGAAATAATTACATTGGGCAAGCACAAGATCAGACTCAGTACATATTACTGGCAGGAGGACAGGAGGATCCTTAAAGCTCCTCAGCACAGCATGTCCACTTGGTCCCTTCTCAGCCATATAACTGTTCTGATCACTGCTGTCTTTTGGACAAAGATTTCCTACTTATTTCCAGAAGAACAAGGAAGCAGTGAAAACAAGGAAGTAAGGAGAAGAATAGGCAAGAACAACGCGTCCAAAATTAATTAATTAGCTGTCACATTTAATTTAGAATACACCTAAACCTAATAAGCCTGCCAACCATGAATATAGTTTAAAATGGTTGGAAGTGAAAATCTAATCTCCATCTGTAGCCTTATTTTAAAGACATCAGAATCTCTGTTTTTTTCAAAATAAAATCTGATTTTGCATGAAAACTTCTAAATTTAGTGATCAGACCTCTCCAAAGTACATGTACATGTTTTAATAAATACTGTTTATTTAAAAAAAGAAAACAGAATATTTTTTTTTCAGCAATTACAAGTATTTGTACAATAAGTCTTTAAATAAAATCATTTTTTTGTTATAAAGGTACGTACTTACCAGAGAATACATTTACCTCCCTGTGTGGAATAAAACCTAAAATCTCTACAAAGCCAAACTGAATTCAGGAAATGGTAGAGTTGTGTTAATAGTTATTTTTGAAACTACCAGCTGTAGTATATATAATGAAATAGGTTCCATTATTAATGGATCTTTTTCCAAAATACACAGTATGTCAGAATTATCCTGAATATAAATTTGTCATTTAAAAAAAACAGCACAATAACACTATGTTAATCTTCACTTTAAGTTCTCTGCTCCTCCATATTAAAAGATACAACACCAGTCCATTGGAGCAAAAACGGATAGCATGGATGAAGTTCTTAAAACCTATTTTATTAGAATACTATGTGAACAAAGATCAGTTTACAGAGATTTTAGTATCACCTTCCTGACAAGGGAACAAGAGTGCTTTATACTGTCTGAAATAAATGAAGGAAGGGAGGGGAGAGGGAGACAAAAAAAAAAAAAGATGGAATTTGATCCTAATTCTGTGTGTACTTTTGCAATAGAAGCCTCTGTTCCTTATTTCAAAGGAGGAATCTGCAGACATCTTTCCTTCTTCGGGTAAACCCTTCAACAGCAGCACTACCTTCCTTATAAAGTTCAGTGAAAGAGACTGTCCCATATTTTAAGTGTGTTCTTCCTTCTGGAACAGCCAGAAACAGCATATCAAAAATACACATGCTAAATTAATTATGTAGAATTTGTCCACAAAAGACAGTGATGAGACATAGTGCAGCATTACTGCACTCATTTTCTTCAATCCTGAAACATGGCTTTCCAATATTTATATTTGAAGAGTTACTCTTCTATAATAGGTTACCCACAGACACATCACTGGAAGAAATTAATAATGCCTCATTTTACCAGAAACTCAAAGCACTGCTTCTTAAAAAGACAAAGAAAATAATCTGTTTCTAGCACAGAATTTGGCAAAACTGAAAATGGACAGGACTTCAAAATTTCAGTTTGGAGTTCCTTACAGGGGCATCCAAAATAACTGTGTAATGGCATATTCTTCAAGACTTTAAGATGAACAGTTTTGGTTTGTTTTCTTTTCTGTTTATTTTGTAAGCATGTTAAAATCCATCTTTTTTAAAAATATTCCTCTCTTTTCAATCAGTAGAGTGATTTTGGTTTGGAGCTAATTTATTCTTATGGTTATTTTTAACCACATCTTAATTTCATTATTTTCTTTGTGAGCTAAGATTCTAGCCCTTTTTGAAGCTGATGTTAGTTCCTGTCCCTTCTTACCTGTTGCAGGAAGATTCCAGAGTGGGAGCTTGGCTTGTTTTTAAATTAAACTGCATGGTGAAGTAATTTTCTTAGTTATATGTGCAAACAGAGACCTAGTGCCTGAAGTCACAAAAGAATCTATAGTTACTCTTAGATGTACAGATTGCTGAAGCCATGGGGGTTTGTTTGTTTGTTTGTTTAGTTTGTGGTTTGTTTGGTTTTGTTGTTTTTTTTTTTAATAATTACTAGTAAACCTAATAAAGTTAATTTGGAAACAGGTCATTATTTTCAACTGAAGTTTTATCCAGAATGATGATGTTTGTCATATGATGGTCCAATTAAGGGACTTCAGAATTTCAAGCAGTACTTTTAGGAAGGGCTGTATCCATTTTCCTGTTATGCAGTACTCTATGCATTCCAAGTGTTTCTTCTTCCCATCTATGTCTTCTCAAGTTAACTTCAAAGAGACACTTGAAAGGTAAAGCATTTCTTTCTAGACACATTAGTATTTGCGTGCTTGAATTATTGTGTTGTGTTGTATTTGACAGCCAAATTACCTCTTGTCATTAGTTGTGACAAACACTTTTAATTTATGCTCTATTTTCATTCTGCTAATATTTCAGACAGATGTACAAGATTTTATGAAGCTATACACCAGTTGCTGAATAAAGGAAAATGAAATAATTTATTATTTCTTCCACCTAATCTTTTTTACAACTGGTAGCTTTAAACAGAAACATGAAATGGTATTTATAAGCATTTTACCCCACTATGCCCTGTACTTAATTTCTTCCTAATATGATTACAATTTTAAAAAATAACCAGCACATGGTTCTGGTTTTCCACTTAACAGTTCTCTACTGTCTTACAAAACTGTATTTTTCAATGGCAGTGTCTAGCTTGTTAGCACATATATCAACATATTAAAGTTTTAAACAGGGACGTATTATTCCTCCTTGCAACATCAAAAGCTTGCCAAGGGCAGAACCACAGCTCATATGTAGGTTAAAGATTAGGCTTAAAGATTAGGCTTACATGAGATGTTTTAAAATATCTGAAAGAACAGCACTTACCCAAAGATCTTCTGAAAGCTATCAAAGATTAAAATCCTCTTTATTAACCAACTATTAAAGTTTTCATTATTGATTCCAGAATTACCACTATTTAATTACTAACCACTAGTTTTAAAAAACTTTGAAATGTAAATGCAATATAGAATTACAATGGAGTCACCACAAGGAAAAATCATGTTCTCTGCAATTTTTTCCTTCATTAAACAACCACTTTAAGAAAACAAAGTTTTAAATTTGTCTGTAGTTCAACTGTCACCTAAAATCCCTGAAGTTGCTTGGCACTTTCTATTAACAAATCTATCACTTCCTCGTATTTTCCAAAATAACCAGTCCTCACTGAAATTTACTAGATTAATTATAAAGGCAACAGGAAAAATGGAGTAAAATCCATTGACATACAAACCTTTTAGCTGTGAAATAAAGGCAAGCAGGATGCTACATGTAGACTGACACATTCAGCCAAGTACATAACACAGCTCTATCTCCAACTCTAAATTGTGCAATATGACAAAAAATTTTCCCTAAGCAGTAGTTCAATTTGAAGCAAATCAGCACTGGAGTGTCACACAAAATAGCCTATTTCACCAGCCTAACCTAAGTTATCCATCTGACAAGAGTGAGTTTAACCCTTCAAAAAGAACCTTTGGAACTGTATATTTGAGCTTTTTAACCAATGACAGAACTTGTTTTTTATTAAAATTATCCATCTAGACTATCTCTCACAAACATGGCCACAAGCGATAGATGGAGAAAAATCTGGCACTGTCCCATAATGTGATTTGTGTCTTAAGAGAAGCTCTGAATGGCCATGTGTGACATGCTATCTGGAAGCCAGCTAAGCACATGCATACCCAGAAACAGAGTTCAAGATCATTAACATCACTGGAAAACAAAGGAAATCAAAAGCTATTTTTATATCTATACTTCAGAGCATCACCTGTTAAGGTACGTGCAAAGTAGAACCAGTCTAGAGACAACAAAACTGAACTGAAACTGGCTGGCCAGCATAGTCCAGTCAACTCATTTTTATCGTGAGCAATCAGGAATTACAATGGTATGGCAGGATTGTGTTCAAATCTAGATTCCTCTGGTTATCAAACATTCATCAAGAAAGCTAAACAATACTAAGACATTACATCCACTGTGAAAAACTTGTTGCTAAACCACAAATATTTAAGTCTTAAATCCAGACACAATCTATTATGACATTTATACACACACACACACACACCAGAAAAAGGAAACTGATGTGCACTGCATTTCCTTACTTATGGTAAAATATCTAGGAGCAAAGAATTGCTTAATTAAGAATCCTAGCTATGGTAGTGATATTCACAACTACACTTGTGAACATGGTATTTAAAAAAATCCTGGAGACTCATATCTATTATCAACTGGGATACAAGAGAACATCTGTTTTTAACTGTTTATAAACATATTTAAACATATTTCCATGGAGCAACTTTATCCTGATAAGCATTATACGATTTGAGAAACTAGAACTGTTTTTGATGATCACCATGACTAGATGTCCTCTGATGATTTTCAAAAATTATAGAGATCAGAGATAATTGTAATATTTAACAAATGCTGAAAAAACTAATAAGATAGGAGCATAATTAACTTGGTTTATCATGAAACAGTGGATAGAAAATCCAACACCAGCACATTCAAAGCTGGTTAGCATTTGTGCAGAGTCATACATATTTTAGCCTAACATGCCTCATATAGAATTGTCTTTGGATTAATGCTGCTTAATCAATGGCTTGGAAGATAAAAATGCACTACATATAGTCTTAACACTAAGGCAAACTTTGGTGAAAAAAAAAATGAGAAAGTCTATCAGAAATTCAAAGGACACTCTCCTATAAAAATGTCTTCCCAATTCAGTTTACTACGTTTTCCGGATTTTATATTTTCTATATTTAAGATTGGATCTTGCATCTAAGTGTTGCTATCATTTTTCCTTCTACCTATTATACATATGTGCACACATTGATATCCCTATATTTTGGTAATACTCACCAATAGCCTTAGGAGAAGGTTATGTCTTCAGTTTTATCTGATTTTTCTTAATTACCCTTTGTGAAAACATCTATGGGGGCAATTGGCTTTTTGACAAAAACAATCAGTAACTTGTCACAGCCTCTTAGCAAGCAAATAGACAAAGTAAAGAGGGTAAACAGTGAAACAGTCAGTTTTCTATCACCTCTCTCCCCCAAAAAGTCTTTAACAGTTTAACAGTGTCTATGCAGTCTATTAGATCAATAGGTAAGTTAGGTGTTAGTAAGACGCCTGGACTGAGTAGCTTTCACCGCAGAGTACCAACTGGAAGCTGCAGAGCTGCTGGCAGAGCTCTGCGATGTCACAGCAAAAAGCTGAGGCAGCAGGGCAGCATCAGGCTGTCAGTGAAACCTCCATCTGTAAAGGAGGTTAATTTCCTTCCAAACAAGCAAGTCTAAGATCTACAGACCACTGAGCCTGACTTCCATTCCTGGCAATAACTTAAGGCTCTGAAATACAGAATAATGTCACTGAGCACATTGACAAACATGGTCTATTGGAAAAAGCCGACACAATTTCTGCAGAGAGAAATCCTGGCTCAGAGTCTCAGAGACCTGCTGAATGGCTAGGAAGGTATCAGTAAGCACATGGCCAAGGGGAACCAGTGGGCAAAAGTTGTTTAGGTTTTCAGAAAGGCACTAACAAGCTTCCACAGAAAAGTGAGTTAGAAAAGCTAAGCAGCTGTTGGATGAGGCAAAGCTTTTGGTTAAGACTGGCACTGGTTTTGTTCAATGACTTCATTGGTGCTCTGCAGAAGGCAGTACGCTGTGCAGTCTGTATCTGCAGATGATATTAAGATCTTCTGGGTAGCAATGCAACTTCAGAAGACTTTGCCAAATCAAGCAAGTGGGCAATGTGTTGGCAGAAGATCTTCTAAGTTGCTAATTGTAAGGTAATGTACCTAGGGAAATTAATCTAATCCATGCCTACGTAACTGTGAACTCAGATCTAAGGGCTAAATTGAAGGAAAGGGACATAGGGTTCATTAGCGATGTTTCTCTGAAATTATCAGCTCAATGTACAGCAGCAGCCAAAATAAGCCAATAAAATGCTGGGCATGCTTTAGGAAGGATATTGGGAAGGTAGTGTTATTTTGACACTGTAGAAAACCTTCATTAATGTTTCTCTACAGCCTGCTGTTTGCCTAGGATTTGCTATGTAAATATAAAACAACAGAAAACAGATGCCTTAAAGTAAATCATGAGATTCTTCCACACTGAGTTATTTTGGTTGACTTAACAGATTGAACAATAAGTTCAAAAAGCATATTCATTACAGCAGTAAAATGAATGTCAACTCTCAAACATTTAGCTAGTCTGAAGAACACATCTACTACTTCCTTAAAATAGCTTTCTTCTTGTTATTAATACTATTCAGTTTTACTTTTTTATCACACATACACAAAAAAAGGCAAATTGTCCAATATTTGGTAATGGATAATTTAACCAATATAAAATTGCAAGAATTACAGTGTAAAATGACTTCAGAGGAAAATAACTGTGACATGATTTAACATGCCTAAAGAAATAATTTCCATGAGTAAAAAGATGAAGACAAATATCATAACTGCTATCCAATTTTCTAAAATACCTAAAAAGCCATTTAAAGGAATGGAGCTACTGTGATAAGTGAGATGAGTGGTAATATTACAAGGACAGTACCCAACGAAAGAGAGAAATCCCTATGCATATGGAATACAAACATCTAAAATAGTGGAAAAAATATTATTAGATGAAACAAGTGAAAAAGGAACTTTCACTTCCTATCAGTATAAGAATTATTCATTAATTTTATGTTAGTCATCTTCTTACTGCTTAGTTTTACATAGACTTCTAGAGATAAAGATATTGTACAAAATTAATGACGGAGAGAAATTTGAAGAGGAAAAAGGTATAAGATATATATATGTATACACATATATATCCCATTAATACTAAAACATTTTATGGGAAAATTGTTTTAGATTGGTATACAGAAGCCCCTTTTGCCACAAAACTAAAAATTGCTTACTCCATTTAATATAAGCTCAACCTGATGTTGACAGTACTTTTATTGTATTCTGGCACATCATTTCTGTAACAGTCCCAACTATTTAAAGAACACAACAGTATCTAAATACACAGACTCCTAAAAAGATTTGTAAACACACCTAAATTGCACTAGTTTTCTGTACTTTAATATCAATACATGTGAAGAGAGTCAGGGCATAAATCAGCAGAATTAGTTCAATTCTGAACTTTACCATTAATCTATTATATCCTTTTGTTACCTGTTTTCTAAAAAGGTCTTAAACTACATCAGAACCTTCCTCCTAATCCTATGGATAATAATTTACTTCATTTTCTCCATCTGGCTAGAGTTATTATGGCATGACCTTTGGCAATCCAGGCCAACTAAAAACTACCAAGAAATTATCCCCTATCCACGTACTCAGCAAATTCTTCAGGAATTCTAATGGGCTGTATCCATCAGCTCCTTTTACATATGCTATACTTGTTTTTTCCTGATTTTTTTTCCTTTATGCCACCAATTCTATTCTTTATTATCATTTCCACTAAAGTATTTAGAGTTCTAAAGGAACGCATTTAAAATCTGATACTCTAACAGCCATAGATTTCTGTAAGCAGATTCCCTGAACTATGTTGTTTCCTTCCTCTGTTCCAGGCGGGGGTTACATCCTACAGCCCTTTTTAAAAATCTGCATCATATTTACCACTTTCTCATCCCCTGATACAACGGCATCCTCAAGTAAGAGGCTGTGTGTGATGGTTAGTAGCCCCTCTATTCCATTGCTGTGTTGCTTCAGAATTCTTAAGGAAAGTGTAACTAGTTCGCTATAGTTGATTTTGTCAATTTTGTCTTCTGTCAACAGTTTGATTTGGAACAAATTTTCTAGCATGCTGTGAGTAAAGGTGGGTCCACAGAGAACAGGAATGCAAAAATATTACTTCATCTCTCTTCTGCGGCCTTATCTTTCAGAGGCTTTGCCTTCTTGATATGTTGCTCCTACAATGTCTGAAAGATTTTCTATTTTTGATATGACCAGAAAACCAAAAGGACTTATTAGCTTTTATAATTTCTTGTTTTAAAGTATGTATCATTACCACCAAGCCCCCTCCCTTAAACTTTCCTATATACTGTGTACTTCTGCATTACTGTTCTGCTCAGCTATCCTCCTTCCACTAAATTTGTGCCAGTTAGGTCATTACCCTCCAAAAAATTCAGTAGTCCTCTTCTGCCATCGATTTTGTCAACACTTGCACTGAAACACTTTTGTCTTTTTCTTTTCTTTGTCACCAGCCTGTTTGGGACTCTCATTCTCCTGGCTGTTCCTTGCCATTTCACACTTTAATTTTGCTGCTACCTATTGATTGAAGAGACAGAACTTATGTACAAGTTCATTTCTAAAACATGTTATCCTCAACCTCTTCCTGTTTCACATGTATTATCTTCTACTGCTTTCATTCAGAGGTCCAATTAATAACCATTTAAATTAACTTGAATCTATTTCATTTTACCTAAGTATTAAATCACTTCCCTTTGGCTTCTGCTGATGCTTCTCATCACTTCAGGAGCTGCCACAGCTTCAGAAATTATGAGTGCCCACTGGATGTGAACTGCTCTGTCCTGCACTATCCTGACAGTCAGGCACTAAGACTTTGCCCCTCCATCCAGTATTACTGACATTTCCAGGCAACCACCACCAAAGCCTGTCTTCATCTGCCTACCTCCTGTACAAACAATTCCTCTAGAACTGTTTTTCATCCTTTGTTGTGTCCAAACAATACATGGCCCTTTGATCCTCCACATCGTTTTGTAAAAAGTTTCCTTTTAAGAAACCTCATGAAGCCTGCCACATGCACAGTGTAAACAGTTGCATCCCATTCTACATGTAGCAATATTTCTCTGAACAGTTTAGCCAAGTCAAAATTATCAAAATAAATGCTATAAAAGTATTACAGTTTAGATTACCAATAAAATTAATATTTTATCCCAGTACAATATGTACTTTGCATTTGTAAATTCAACATTTACTAAAATAAGACCATAAAATACAATTACAAATGAAACACCTTGAAAGAACGTATCTTTTCAAGAGGTTAGTAAAGTCTCCCTAAAATTAACATAATTTTGGACCATCTTAGATTCCAGAAGTAACATTTCAGACTGTTTCCTTAATAAAAAGAAATATTGTATTATTCATTTATTATTATCGGTAAGACCTCCAGAGCATTCTTTATGCAGGCTTATCATGCTCCAAATAATAAAATGTAAACCTCAACATGTAGGTAGAATCCTACCCTAATAAATGCGTATTTTTCAGACAACACATCACTATGAATAAAAATATAACTCCCAGGTTCAGCCCAAATTTTCACAACTACCTGGGAGGAAATGGCTTGTGCAGCAACCTTTTAAAACTTTTAGAAGATTAAACCGATGCATAAGCTGATCTTGGGTTTCTCTCCTGCACCAGAAGACATTATATTCTGTAAAAAATGTGTTTTTTTCATTTTTATTCCCCCTCCTTTCTTGGATGGAGCGTAGATAGGTAACAAAGAAAGTATCTGTTACATGTCATATATTTCAGACATGTTTGCTTTGCAGGAGAGGAGAAAGTCTGACATAGATTTTTTTTTTTCCCTGAATTAAGAATAGTCACTATCCTTCAAATCACAAAAAATAATTAAAAACCCCCATATCTCTGTAGAAGGTTCTTCAGTGTCAAGTTTTATCTCAATGCACATTAGATCTAGAGTTATTAATCCTTCAGAATTCAGCTATGAAATGGAAAAACAAACTTACGTGATATTTCATTATGTAAGTTATGTTGCAATAATAAGAACAAAAACAAATAATACAGGAAAAAGAAACAAATAATTTACGTGAAAATCAAGAAAATAAATCTGCATGTACTTCATTTCCTCATATTTTATAAATTGTATAGCCATTTCAAAAAACAGCACAGACTAATACATAAATTTCTGGTTTTTTTCAAAACAGCACAACAATTTTAAGAAGGTCCTTATAGTCATGAATCAACTAACTAAATGGAGAATGCAGGATTCAGCTATGACCGTACTAATTTTCTAAGAGGTGACCCAGCAGGTATACAAGCGTAAGTGCTGATAAGTACAACAAATACAAATGTCCATGCTTATTTTTTATAATAAAAAGTTAACAGATGCAGTATGTAAATATTTAGGCTCAACTAAGTTACTAGTTTATTACAATCTTATAAATAGCAATATTTAAAAAAATTCAAGTTTTATTCAAATTACATAAGGCATGTTTCAAAAAGACTCAAAAAATTAATAAAATGAAGCACCAGCTTAACAATTACAAAGTTATCAAAATGTTTTTAAAGCTCCTCAAATACCTGGTGAAGCGTTGAATATGAAACTATAAAATGGGATGCTGGAAAATTTCAGGAATACATTAGCTATAAAGCAGTGGCAAGTCACTCATCCACAACCATGAAATAAAGGTCAACTCTGACAATGAATTTGAGAGAAATTAAAGAGAAATTAATCAGCACTCCAGGACATATTAGTGAACCATATATTCAGTTTTCATCCCATAGTCATATTCCTTAGCATTATTTGTAGCCCTGGATTATTCCAGGTGAAATATCAATTAGAGAGGAGGATTGCTTTAATTCTGAGGTCTAGGTCTTATTGAAATATCAAGACACTACAGACTAGTTTCAGGAATTACAAAAAAAAACCAACAAACAAACATACAAACAAAAAACCAACAATGCACACCCAAAAAAATCCCCACCCAAACGCAGCAAAATGTATACAAGCTACTCAGACTTTTAAAATCAAGGAATGATGCTCACTTACTAATGTCTGGAGCTGGTAACTAACATAAGATTTTACCATACTGACAACTAAACTAATAAAAATTAGGCATAGAAATTTAACAGAGGAGAAAAGAGATCTATTCTGTTTTTTTTTCAATCTTCTTGCCAACCAACTACAGCAATTAGCATTTACTTAGATTCTTCTAGAGCTGTTACAATTCACCACCACAAGCCTTTGAAAGGAACAGTTAACCTGACATAAACAACATCCCTTTTGGAATGTTACTTAATTTTGTAAAAAAAAAAAAATCAGATTATAGGGAGTTGTGACTTTTATTTTGCATATTTGAAAAAAAAAATCCTAATTCCCTAAAAATTCCCTTACATATGCATATTCACAGAAACACTAAAGTTGTGATAAGATTATGTGTAACTGAAAGTTCTGTGGGAAATGTGTTTTTCCAGTTTTCTATGTGTAAGGTTTTTTTATGTCATTCACTGATACTTTTAGTTTAGGTTGCGGTCTTCGAGCTAAGGAGCTCCTAAAAAGGACATATTTCTCTTCCTTTTCATAAACAGCATACATTTCTGCTTAGATGAGAAATTCATGGATCCTAAATGAAGAGTGGCAAACAGAAACTGTTTAAACTATCTTCAGCTACCCACAGCGTTGATAGGCACCATACCAAGTATCTTGTAATAACATCCTTCATCAATTGGAAAATAATTATATATTATATTTCTTAAATTGTACATAAAAGAGATGAGCTATCCCTTTGAACCTAGAAGCTCTTCCTTTTCCCTTGCACTATTAGTACTAATACCACTAACTATTCTAGTTTCCTATTATAACTTCTCCCTTATAAAAAACACAATATCTAGAAACATTTTCCATCTTCCTAAAGCCTCTCTATATTGCAAGGAATAACCAACGTACCTCATTGCCCAAACTCCAAATTAGTCCATCTCCAGCTAGAAGCAAATGAAGCAGGAGACAGAATTATACCCATCCATAGGCCTAAATTTCCTTCTAACGACTGCACATTATTTTCTCAATTCAGCAGAGCAAATAACCATTATTTTCTCACCCTTTTTCCATATGTATTTCTTTATCTTATATATTGACAAGCAATGAGCAGAATATATCAAGGCTATGCCAGCCTTCCTTTACACAGCAGCAAAATGCTATGCCAGCCTTCCTTAAATAGCAGCAATGCCTCTGTTGCAAAAGCATAAGGAGAAAAAAGCATGTTACTGCTGCTTAATCTTATAGCAAGTGCAATGTAAAATCTCATAATATTTGCTGTCAATATGCCCTTATTTTTTAAATTTGAATGTAACACAACTAATATTACAATGATATTTTTTTAGCCTTGATCATTTCATTTCTTAGAATTTATGAGAATAAACGATAATGACAATCAAAGCTGAAATTGAAAATTTATCAGTATTTGGGACAGTGAAGAACGTTTATTTCTTCATGGATGCAAGAGCTAGCAGCATAGTAAATTCCTTTTTCTAATCACTTATCTCGATTTCCCTGTCCAGAACTACATACAAGCATGACTTTGGCTATTGGATTGTGCTGACAGCTGAATGTATAAACAGTTTGGAACAGATTTTAGAGCCCTTACAGGAAAAGCAAACACAAACCTGCAATTTGTGGTTTTGGACATGTCAAAAGGTGAACAAAATACCAAGCAGTTATAATCTCCTGTAACATATTACAATGAACTTGTTCAGTAAGTAGAACCTGTTCACAGACAGTATTCTGAATGACTGTTTATTTCTATGTTGTTAACCTCAGCAGAACTATTCTAAATTGATGGTGGACAACAATAAACTTTTCTATATTATGTTTGCTATCTTAATAAATCCTTCCTGTTCAGAATAAGGTTTTGGTCTGTTTGCCTATGTTTTATTTCTCCCAAACATTATAATATTTAATAATTTTTATGAGGAAAAATTTTATATTCCATATGCACCAAGCAGAAATATACATCTGAATTTTAAGGTGCTTGGGGTGCAGAAGTTTTTTTTTTTGTGAGTGTTTGTGGTGCCAAGACCTCAGTTTCATACTAGCCATTCCCATACGGCTGACTTAAAATAGACATAGTAGGTGACAGCAAGAAAAAAAGAGAGCAAGACCGAGGTTACAATAATCATTCGAAAGAGTAGTTTCTGTACGTAGCCCAATCGTAAAATGAAGCTGATGCCTGCAAAACTTCCAGAGTTCAGTGAAGACAGTTTATTTAAACTTTGACTTATGTAGAAATCAAGTTTGCAATACTTTCAGGCTATGTTGATAATAGCGAAAAACATGCCGCAAAACCCACTAGTAACAGAAAGGTAGTAAACGTATCAATAAATATATCAGATTGAAAGAGCACAATAATCAAAGGGATAAACTCCTAGAAAGATAAATTTTACGTATGGAGGGGACAGGAAAAATAAAACACCTTTTCTGGTGGGATGTGACACAAACTACATGAGAAATGCAAAAATTTCTAAAAGTCGTGAAATTTTTACAGCAAATTATTCCTATCTTGAGAAAGAGCTTTTTTATATATCAGACTTGTTAATTTCTTGGAATTTTTGTTTTTATATAAAAATAATTTCCCCCTTTTAACGACTTGTCCTCCCACTAGCATTCCAAATTTGATAACTAAAATTTCATTTCCATGTTAATGGAAGATAAATCACTAACATAAATTAAGTATCAGCTAAACTTTACAGATGAACTCCATAGGAAATATTCCTTAAAATTTAAGGCCATTAACTTTGGAATCCTTCTTAGACCATAATCTTTTTATATAAACATGACGAGAAACAAAATCCTATCAGCTGTGCTTTTAGAATCTTATTTCATATCTCGGTTAATTTATTTACTTAAACTAAGTTACTAGATTTCTTAGATGCTTTAAGCAAAAATAAAACCTTCAGAGGCTGGCCTGTCATTTGGTGCTTTCTGTCACTGTTCATAAAGTGGCATTGCCAGAAAAATACTGCAAAAACAAAAGACATCAAAGGGTGATATTTAATGACATTCTGGGGAACACTGCCTTTCAGGAGTGATATTTCTAGATTTTGTGAGATCTCATCCAAAATGCCCATGGGCAAGAGTAAGTTCTGGTCACATTCTGAATTTCAGGTTTCCCACCTCTAAAAATATACGTTTTCCTTTTCCGTATAGCATTTCCATGCCACAGTCTGAGTCCCACACAAAGAAAATCAAAGGAAAAAAGAAATAATTTACAAAATGTTAATGCTATATAGTGTTATGCAATGCCTCATATCAGTCCTTTTTGCGTAGAATAGATAAATCACTAAAACGTAAGAAATAATATTTCTGGGTATGGGTAGGTGGCAGATTACCTCCATTACTCATCTATATATACCTCTTCTTCAGTGTTGGGGAAGACATGTGCCCCTGTCTAGTGTTTTGTATAGTACAGTTTGACTTTTATACTTGGAAAGTCAAGAGTTCTCTCGCACTCAGAACAGGAAAGCTCAATCAAGCTGGACACTGATGAACAACACTCTCTCACCTAACTCCCAGCTTCTTCCCTGGTTAGGAAAGGATATTCACTGTTTAGTGTATGGTCTCCTAAATGCACTTTACTCATCGTGTATCCTTCTGTCATAATACTATTTTGCAGGGCTTTCAATTCCTTCATTTTTCCCCCAATGAATTTTAAAAATACACTTCCTACTGCCTACCAGCATTACTGAAGCTCAGATACATTTTTAGCATGATGTGAAGAGACTATAAATTAGCCTGCTCTTTCAGTACTCTTTACTCATTGAGTCAGTGCCAGAGCGCTAAGTACTCTGCCAGCAAGAGCAGCACCAGGCTGCAGAATTCACATGAGAGGGAAAAAAAAAAAAAAAAAAAAGAGGAAAATAATCTAGGGTATTGCAAGAGCGGGAGAGATTATGACAAAATAGACCAGTTGGGAAGAGCCACAGCTTATATATCCAGCTGGACTCCACAGCAGAAAGAGAATATAAAAACATACAACTATAAAAAAGTTAATAAAACATTTCATAAAAATATAATAGAAACAAATAAGGAAAAAGAGGTAATTGTTGTTTTTTGAGTAATGTAGTGCAATATAACAGGATCCCCTACAAGAAGAATATTGGCAGTAATATTTCAGTTCTACTACCCTGACCCACTGCACGTTACATACAGTCTCTTAAGACTACTGATACTTCTGCTCAATCTCATTAAACTGCAAAGATCTACAGAAAAGAGGTTACACAAATCCAGTTTCATTTGTTCTAAACACAATCACAGAGATAGATTTGCAATTCTAAGCACAAAAAGATTACTAAATAATTCTTCCGCAGTGGTGTTCATTTGCATAATTAAAAGCTGGCAACTCTTCATTCAGTGTTCATTTCCTTTACCTACTTGTAATATTATTCAGTTTTCTCAGTGTACATAATTAAAAGGCAAATTTTCAACTTATAAATAAATAATACTAATCACCAACTATCTAGCTGAAAATATATCAGTTACCACTGAATTTTCTATTGCTTTGTATTGCAGTTAGCTGTAGCCCATCAATACAGAAGAGACAAGCTTAGTTCCCAGGGGAATTTAAGAGAAGTATATATTTTTCCGCTGTAAAGCTGTTCTACTCCTGATTTGTGCTAATCAACAAATAGTGTAAGTATACTAAACAATATGTACAATATAGAATAAGCAGGCAACCACATGATTACCCAGACCTTTTCAGTATATCTCCTAGGGGGAAAAAACCCAGCTCCACAAAAAAAAACCACCCCAGACCCACATTTACACATGCACCAACTCTACTCACTTCTAACTCAGCAGTGCAGTTCAGTCATTTAAATAAGTTCTCAGATTGGCAGCCTATTTATCTAAAGCTTTCTCTATTATAGTAGCAAAAGATAAGCACCTTGACATGGTAAATCAGTTTTAAGTAGCTATGAACTGCCCTCTGGAAGTGTCACTCAATGTCCAGCCACAAAATATGAACCACCCGGAGAAACTAAGCTTCTCTCAGCATAGGCTGAGATTATCCTGTGATAAATGCCTGAAATTATACTAATGAATCTGGACAAAGGAATAAATCAAACCAGCAGAAATAGACAGTATTAGCCCTAATATACCTCAAAATACATTTAGTAAATGACAGTTCCTGAGTTCTGAAGGAACATACAAATATAATTTTTATAAAAATATATATTTACATATAAATATACTGTACGCACAATATATTGTACAGAGTAAATATACAGGAACAGTATATAGAAGATAGCAACAAATGAATAAGAAACACTGCAGTGTGGCTAAGACTTTGAATTCTTATTTAGAAATTTACCAGCTGCTTTTCATTTTAATCATACCTGAGAACTTCCCATTTCCATCCTTTACAAACCTTGCATAGACGGATAAAATAACAAGGTCAAGTGAAAAAGGAGGGTTGCTTTCCCACCGCTGGCCCACTTCTTTGCAGCCATCATAATGCAAGCTGAGAGGCAGCAACAGCAACACCAGAACAGGTTCCCATATGAACTTACAACTTTGGGTATTTTCTTGTGGTTTGTTTTTTTTTTCCTAGACCTATCCAAACCTATTTATTTTCACACTTTGCTGGGAATTTCTAAAGAACAGATTGTCACAACTCTGTAAGACTTTATCAAAGTCTTGCTCAGATCTTTGTAACTGGTACCTTTCTACCACAATTATCTTTTGCTTTCCCTTCAACTGGATTATATTCTGAATATTCCTCCTTCTGTATGTTTAATTTTCTCAACTCCGTGCAAACCTCTCAACTCCTGCATTAAGCTTCCATTTTTATTATTTGTGGCTCTTAGTGACTGAAGTTGTCTTGCAGTTACTCCTCATTCAAACATTTTTTGAAAACACACTCATTTTGAATCACCTATCAATCAAGCCAGTAATAATTCAACACTGAAACTGCTTGCAAGATGCAATGCAGAAATACTGATTTTTATTACCTGGTATGTTACAATGCAGATTCTGTCTAGGTCTTCACAATACAAATTTTTCCCTGAATCTGCTAAGCTTGTGTGAATGCAGTTTAAGATTTCCTTCTCCTCACCTGTCTCAGCCTCCATTTTGGAGCAGGAAGTGCCTGGGGGTGATTTCACCAGCTAATGCTGCTTTGTTGAACTGAGAAACAGAAGAAATAAGGAATGATGCAGCTAGAATAAAATATGCTAAAAAGACCGTAGCTCAACCCACGAGTATGGATTACATGGCTTACTGGACTAGTCTTTGAACACCCTGTTTTTCATCTATTGGCTTTCACTCACTAACACAGACATTAGGAATGTAGGAAACTATTTTAAAGCTTTTTGTTGTCTAATTCAGAGCTTCTGTTTAAATTCATGCTTCTGTGATCAATGTCTCAATCACTGGGTTATAGATAGGGCACAAGACTTATGCTACAGGTATCTACGTACTAGCAGAGTGGTTGCCTATCTGCATAAAAGCTGCCTTTAACTACACTGACAAACAGTAATGCAGAAGGAAAGCAAACCAGCACAGGCTTGGCTGAGAAGGCTTTTGGCACCCAGAGTACATGATCAGTTTTCCTGCTTCAAGTGCTGTGACCTTACTGGGCTTTTACCAATGGCAGCATGATTAAAACCAATAAGTCTTGCCAATTCTCCTAGCAAACGCGTATTTGGTGGGAACTGACATTCTTTTAACAGGTCAGGAATTTTACTTTCCAAAAGTAGATTAAAGCCCACAGAAATATAGCCCTGCATTCACCAACAGAAATGTGTCAACTGTTCCGGCAAAAAGGGGAAAAAAAAGAAAAAAAAGAAAGGGAAGAAAAAAGAAAAATAAAAGGAAAAAAAGGCAATTTTTGGTGTAGCTTCTTCTAGTAAAAGCATCCTAAACTGCATCAGCAGATGAAGCTATTAAAACAGAGCCTTTTCCAAAAGACTTTCTATTAACTTCTGCAAGATTTTCATTAGACATCTGAATAGAAGCTAAAATGCTGAGGGTTTCCTGATAAGGTGATAAATACTTCATTCCTAGACTTTGAGCAATGAGAACAGAATTTTATTACAGCAACTGAAAAAAGCAGGGATGAGCTGTAATTTGTTACTTTGCTGTTATGGAGTCTCCCTGTCTCATCTTTGTAGAACAGAAGAATAATGTCTGAACATAAGAAAACTAAATAGAAAACTAAATCACAACCACATACCCTTCATTGTAAGCTACATATATACTGTGCATCAAATAAAAGAATGAGAATCATAAAAAGAAATATGATTTATAGGAGTCAGACTGAATGTTGTTATAATATCTACTATTCTTTCCATAATCTCTTCCGCAGGCATTTCATGATTCTGCCCTTTTGTACATGATTTCATGACCCAGAACTGAATTCAGAATATGATATATTTTACAAATTTTGTAATTATTTTATAATTTCCTCCATCGGATAAAGGTAGACTGATCAATGAAGTATACACTGCAACCTGCTTTCTAGGTTCAAACTATCATGTCCTATATCCCTTGCTTAAGCACAAGCAAACAGGAAGTTTTTGTACTCCAGGAAATTAACATTTTTATATGTGTTAATATAGAAAAAAGTACATACCCACTTGATTTTAAAACCTCAATTATGTAAAGTAAAATCTTTATGAACACAACTCAAAAAAATTATGACTGTCTTGTCTGAAACTAGACTGGAAGCATAAAATCATTAATTACAATATAGAAGAAAAAGTATTTGAAATAGTAGCATGAAATAACTACTAAAATGGTAAAAGGAATGAATCTCAGGAGTTATTGCAAAGGTGTTTAACACTTCACTGTTAAGTGAAACTTAAAAGATTTAATAGGCATAGATACTATTAAGAAAACTGTGTAAGAACATTTCAAAACATTACTGCAGATTCTGAAGATATGATGTATACCTGATAAAACACAGATGTGAAAGATCTGGGAATTCTGAAAGAAGAGGGGCAAAAACGCCTAAAGTTTGTGAAATAAAAGGGCAAAAGAGATGAGCAGATTATATTGACATTAATGAGACAAAAGTGTGGGAAAGCAGCTATCACAGTAATCATGAAATCATTAAAGTGTAATAAAACATAAACACAAAATTTGTTACCACAAGCAGCTGATATTTTATTCTGATGAAATTTAATTAACCATATATAAATTGAACTAACATTAAATATATTTAGAGTCTTCCACAGCCACATATTAGCAGCAGGTCCAAAGGAAACCCTGGCCCTTCCAGAAAAATTTACAAATGTCGCTTGTACACCCATCCCACGCCATGTTCAGTGCTGGGCAGTGGACAGCCCCGGATCACCCACTGCATATGTCTGGGTTCCAGCCCAAAGTGCCTTCCTCTCCCTCCTGCTTTAGGGGACATAGCAAGTAAACCCTGGATTTGATTTCCAATGTCAATGGCAAAACCATTAGTATTACAGCACCTAACAGCAGGGCAATTGTGTAGATCTAGCTCTCGGTCATACATGACATTGCAATTAAAAGAAAAGCCAGTAGATTCCAGCAGTTGATGCATGATTTTGAAATTAGTACTTATCAGAGTTTCAGCACCTATAACCCAGCACAAGTTTCCCTTCTAGTTTTCATGTTAATTTGCTAAAGAATGAGCAAACGGTAGTCAGAATTTCAACTGTGATGAGAAAAACTCCTTTCAGCTACATTTACAGGCAGGCTGTTCTAGCTATGCCAGAAATAAATTGAGAACCACCGAAACAAATTACCTGTTTGGTGTGTTATATTTTAAATATATTTCTCTGACTTATCAGTAAAGAATTTCTATGGGTAATGCAGAGAGGATATGAAGTATCCTATTTCTGTGTAAGAATTATGCCCTTTATTTCCAATGTTTTGATGATAAAATTCTCTATTCAAACTACTCTAAGAGTGCATTAGCAATCGCATTGACCTGCTTTTTCTGTTTATTATACATAGCCTTCCATCAAGAACACTGAATTACTGAAGTGGCACTCAGCAAAATAATTTTATCTGTTTTATTCAGTCTGTGATTAAGCTACACTCCTTTATTAAATGGAAGTTCTTGTAAAGTACAGATAGGCAACACGGAAAAAAAATTTTATAAACTATATTGGATGTTAGGAAATAGAAGTGGCAGACACTAGACTTTGGACTAGACTAACAAAACACTGCATTGCACAAAACTACTGTCTCTGAAGTAGTTTTAAAGATTAAAACTTTGAAGAGAACTATATATAAATACATGGAGATAAATAGATGTCACAGCTGATGCAACTGAAAGGAAAGCTTAAAATTAATGAAATTGTATTACAATAGATTATTTAACATTAATCATTAGTTACTGAGGCAAGTATAAGGTATAATTAAGAATAAGATTACTAGAGATTTACTTCCATGCAAAACATAAAATAGCCTGTATTAATCATACCATGAATATGAGTGTGTGCATATTCTTCCTTCCTAACAAAAACACTTTTAAACTTAATTAATAACACAGACTACCTCTGAAACTTAATCATAAAAAAGTAAAGCTACAAAACCCTAATTAAAGCAGAAGCCTGCTCTTTTTTGACCAAAAAGACCCCTACTTCTCTTTGTCCTTACCTAGCACCCCAAATCTTAGGGTTTGGGTTTTTTTTTTCCACAGAATCCAGCTCTAGATATCACTGCAAGTCACACTTGAAATGAGCTGACCAATAATTAACCTCCTAAAACTCTTTGTAACACATTAAATCCTATGCAGAAGATTAGAAGTCAAATCCTGGACTGATTTTTTTCTTCACTCAAATGAGTTAAATAAGTGAAAGTTCACAGGTAGAAATATATAGTAAATCATGAGACTGAACATTTTAAAATTTTCACAGTTGAGACAGTTCATCATAGAAGAAATAATTAATAGTAACTTTCAGCAGCCTAAGTAATTTTAAAATTGGCATACAGGGTATAAACTAGGAACAGTCTTCATACTTAAGCATACATGGTGTCCAAATTTAAAATTGACATATGATAGTGACTGTGTGAGAAACTGCCTGTTGTTAATTCCTGTGTTTTGTGTAAAAATGGTATGAGATTCACAGTATGGCTAATAACTGAACAGAAAAATCTGTGGAAGACATTCACCAGGTAAATCAGAATTAAAACAAAAAAATCAGTTCAGATATGATAGAATTCACTGTATAATTTCAGGTCTTCATTCAAATACAGAAAACATGGCCTCCTTTTTTTAGGGTAAAGGGAGAAATGCACCTACTTACCTAGAGGAAACATGCAAAGTTAGTGTAAAAGCCATGTTGCTTTTTCCATTCACATCTGTGCATCATACTGAATTTATTCTGAGGAATGTCCATGGTTTCACTGATCATTAATTTCCCACTAGGACTCTTCTGAGCAATTCTATCTAACTCCTTCCCTGAGTAATTTCCCATATCATAGTTAAGTTCAATCTCACATATTTAACTTGAACCTCAATACCATTAATATGAACTTCAATACTCTGGGACCTTCATGGTGGTACATTTTGCTATCAAAGTTCCATTCAGTGGCTTTGTGAACTCTTTTTTGATTCAAAGCTCTTACACTGCAGCCTCAGTAAGTAACACTTTCTAGAGCTTCCAGCCAGAAGACATCATCTTATGATGAAAAGTCAAAGCTGGCCAGACTTTCTGGTGCCTCACATCTGTTTTTGTGGCATGACACGAAGCCATCAGCTGTTTAAGAGACTGCTCAACGTTATACCTTCTTCTAGACTTCTACAAGTGCCTCTAACATAACAGTGTTAAGCTTTTTAAAATGCTGAGTTCCAGCTCCTCTCAGTTTTTATATAGGCTGGCTTAAACCTCACAGTTATTAGTACTAGTCCTTGAGCATAGAAGAACTTTCTACCAGAAGACTCCACTACTTATGCAGGGCCCAGTACAGCAGAGCTTCAGCTTAACCTCTGCAATAAGTACATATCAACACTTCTACTAAAAAAGCTTCTGAAGTCTATGATAAGCCAGCGTACTTAAAAAACCCAACCAAACAAAAAAATACAACCCATCCCCACCCCCCAAAAAAAACCCCCAAACTCACCCCAACACAAAAAACCTCCAGACAAATGCTGGTATTACAAGAAAGAAGCCAGGTATAGTGTAAAATTCTCTGTGCCCGTGAATACTGTATGCAAAACTTTTAATAGTATTTTCAAAACCAATCAAGCAAATTTGCTCTGAGTCTGTAATAAATTCCATTTAAGACAACATTAATATAATTGCTGAAAATTGTGAAGAAAAGTCCAACAACTTTGCACAACTTGGTAGAGGATGCTATATTCTGTTGGAGATAGCTTCTAACATGCAATCAACTGGAAAACTAGAACGTTTCCTATAATCAGTATTTATTCCTTGCCCTATGGAAGTATCCCTCATTAGAAGATTCATCATCCCTGTCTTTGATCATGGACTTTTATATGTTGTTTAGTGTTACTAGCACCTTCTAGAGAAACAGGCTGTATATGTAAGCCACCCCGTGATATCTGTCTGACTCATGCAGATGGTACTAAGAGATAAATTTCCTCCATTGGCTTGAAATTGCAATATATGCCATTTGCTCTATCAATAACAAATCAAATATTTCTTTTATTAAATGGTGCTATTGTCACTAGCAGTACATAGTAAATAATCCCCCAGAAAAGTTTTCTAAAGCAATACATTTTTCTTGTGATACATTTTTCAAACCTGTTACTTGGTTTTGATTTGCCTTGGAGTGGCAAAATGAATCAGAACTCATATCCTGACTGCACAAACCCCCCAGCATTTCTCAGATCTTTTTTTCTGGTTGTTTGTTTTGGTTTGGTTTTTTCCACCACCCCGCCCCCCACCCCCCAAATGCATTGATGTACCCATCATCAGAAAGGGCATGTTTTCTAATTCATACAAAACCTCATATAACGGAATCTTAAGTCACAGGCCAGACTAGATGTCAACCACACGTTTCACTTGAAAGAGCCAGACCAGTGTATCATATCAGCAGAACAAGAAACAACCGCAGAAACAATCAACAATACAACTGATAGCCAAGAGATTGGCAGAAGTGCTCTTCACAGATTACATGCATCTAAGGTGTAATGTCTGTTTACGTGCACTTCTGGCTCCACCACTGGGATCACGGTTTACATGAAAGCTGGTAACAGCCCAGTTCCCAGCTGCCACCTACCTCCCACTGTTTGCAATATCTGCTAGAACTCCAGCAGTGCAATGAATATGGGCATTCAAAATATAAAACATTTGTGTAATAGTAACCCACCTGCCTGAACTGGAGAAGTAAATAGAGTTCATATTGCCTAAAGCTACACCCATTCCTTTACCTGGTTTACAGAGGTCCAATATAAGCCCAATCCATACTGACATACTAAACTAGAAAACAACTTTCAAATTAAATATAATTTGCCTTCTTTTGTTGAAATCAATCAATCCATACAGTAAAAATCTGAAAAATTCACTGAAAAATTCAAGTTAGAGGCAAAACCACCATTTTGACACACTAGATCCCCTTTGTGGGCACTGACAAGGATAATCCTTTGGCTATCAGTCACACCACGTCAAAAACACAGACCAAAACTGTTACAAAAAAGAAAACCTATCGCAAAAACCAAGTCTGTGTTACACACACAGCAACTCTCCTAAGCCTCTCTCCATGACTGTGAGCTGGTTGATAGAGGAGAGTACATCGACAGCAGAAGCACAAGCCTCTTGCAGTATGCGAGTCCTTCAGCTGTTTTTGTACGACCACAATCTGTAGGTCCCAACTTTTATTCAGAATTTACACAGAGGCAAAAATGCTTTGATCACTTTAAAACACAATGCATAACAAATGCAATTCCAAAGTTGAGTTTGTGTAGCTAGACATGACATCTCTTCAGGAAATACATTTATGGTTTTTGTCACGATCTACAAGAATTATTTGTGACTGTTTATGGAGGAGTCCACAAGACAGAGAATTGCCCATCAATCATTTCCATACACATTCTCCCCTGTTGAGGCAGAATTACAGTTCGTAGATGAACCAATTATTTAGCCTCAAATCCTTTCCATCATCATAAACAACAAAGCACAACTATTTTGCTTGCTTGTTGAATTTTTGTTTCTTATGCATATCAAAAGACACTTGACAGTATGCATTCTAGAGAAACAAAAATGAAAAAAAAACATAATTCCTCCCTAAGGGTCATAACTGTTACTTTCAAAGCTTTCTGCAGACAGAACTGAACGGTATCAACTACTTCTTTAAAGCTAAAAAAGGACAATTTTAATTACACAAAAGTTGGCTGAAACCAAGTACCATCTCAATAATATTACAAGTGATATTAGTTCTTTGTTTCGTTCAGGTAACATAAGATTTGCATCTTTCCTAAAGTATACTTCAAAATTCTTAATAACAGTTCTAATGTGAGAGTGCTTACCTTTTAAAGATCTTAATTCTCATGTGAAAATTAAATGCTCACCTACTTTTGAAACTGAAGTGGCAATCTCAGTCAAGCTCTACTATTCTGAAATCCAATATATGAAAATAAGAATAATGAAAAACCCAGATAAATTATATAGAACTGACTAAGAGCACAGAAATACTTAATTTACAAATTAATCAAAGCCACATACCCAAACTACCATTTAAATAATTTGGAAAAGTTAATGTGTATTTTCTTTCATTGATACTTAAAGAAGTCTTTTCTTATTCAACTGCAAATCATATATTTTCCAAAAGCCCTATGTTAATCTAAAACAAGCACCAAAAAAGGTAACCCCAACCTGTACAACAGGTGAAAAACCCCACCACAATGACGGTTAAAGAAAGTGCCATCCAAAAAACATAGAATCAGTTTTATTTTAACCCACAATATATTTTTTAAAATCCAGCAGTTAGAGAGAGGTACAATAACTGGTTAGAAAGGGCAGCATGTGAAAAGAATGTAAATGTTATTTTAGATTCCATTTTGCCCACAATTACACACATGGACAAAATGAAAATCAGTGGTTTTAATTCAGCAGAGATCAGAAAGCACTTTTACTATCACTTTTTGGATTTAGCAGATAAAATATTTACAGTACTCTAAGACAGCACTAGACAAATTTTTTTTCCCCACTCACCTATGTATGCGTGCCATAAATTATAACGAGAAAGTATTTATAAGTGTACATACTATTCTAATAAGTTAGGGATTTTAGGACTAGCTATTTATAATGATACCTGGCTTTCAGAAGCATACCATTTTGAGACTTGAATTTTGCGATAGCTTCTCACTGAAAATACATTAGCTTAAAAAGATTAGTTCTGAGACTAATTTATATGGGTACTGTTTTCAGCTGTTACCACTCATGTCAGAAAACAGTTATTCACACAGTAGCTGTCAGAAATAAGCATTGAAGTAATTTTGTATTGTGAATGGTCTAGAAGTAGAAACAAATATTACCGGATCTAATAATTTTAAACTTTTGATCTCAAATTTAGAAAATAACTAGTAAAATAATAAAAATTAGACTTTTTCTAAAAATAAGTTGGTGTTACCTGACTGGATCTTTAAAAAAAATGAAAAAAGAATCAAGAAGACATTGTGGAAACTAGTTTCAGTGCCAGGCTTATGTTCAGGCTCAGGTGACACAGCAACAAAAAGGGCATGCCACAGAGTAGAAGTGGAATGAGTTTCCTTCAGTGCACAAAACAAAGCTTAGGCTTGTGCTTCCTTTACTAAATTTCTGCTGTAAAGAGAAAGTGCAGGTTCCTGGAAAACCATATTAAGTAGGAAAAATGGAAAATTCCCAAATTCTATAATGAAATTCATGGTAAAATACTGTCCTGGAGATCATTTTCCAAGACAGCTAGTTATTCTATTCACTCTATACTTTTCAGGTGTTCAAGATTTCCACAGATTTCTACAGCCATTGTAAAGTTCAAAGGTTGGTCGGTTTTAAACAAAACATATTTTCACCTCAATAGTTCTACATAAGAGAACAAACAAAATTCAAGGACTGACACTTTGTAAAGCTAAAAGAAAATTCAGTGTTTCCACTATAAGCATTTTCATAGCCACTGACCATTTTTACTTTACTAGAACCACCTACCTGCCTACTAATTTTGCAACACTGCCAGACAAACTACAACTGCAGTTCAAGGGTGATATTAATTAAATGCAAGAACAGACTTACAATCAAAGGTAAATACACTATCATTGTTGTTAAAATTCTAGTGCTATACATTGTTATAAACACTTAGATGTTCTGGGACCATGCTAAGTTCTCTTGCAACAGTAAACAAATCAACGACAGCTCACTCTGTACCAAAAAGAAATCTCTGCAAAACGACTATTGATTCTGTGGCAAGCCAGCCAGAGACATGCAGTCTGGCATCCTGGGTTGGGCACCTCTCAAGTGAAAAATCCAATGAAAGAGAATCTCAGAAGTGCTGAAGGATTCACCTTCTCATCCACTCGCTATTACATTTCTGTCTTCCCTTATTTTACAGTAAAAATGAACTCTTCTACTGTCTTTGTCAACTTTATACAGAAGCATGTATTGACCAAATATAATTGTTTTGCATGCTAATTTTTGGCAGCAGTGTGAACGGACAGCAGTTGCATTAAGTCTTGTAAGGTTGTGAATAGCAATTCATATGTTAAGCACAAGATAATTGTTCGGACTTTTGACTTTTAAGGTTGTATCGTCCATTCTTTCCTACCATGAAGGTCACTCTCCAGGAGGTAAACAAATCTGAAGTCTTCATTTCTCCAAGTTACTTGTCTTTCTGTTGAATCTATAGAAGTGTTAGTGTAAAGATTAGAAAACATAACTAAAAATATTAGATGAAGCATTTTTGTATCCCAAGCATTTTGCTTACAAATGTGATGCTCTATATTTTTATTCCAGTTTGCATTGCCTAACATACTCGGTTACAGTCACAATATTCCTGCTATAATTTTATGAAATAATTGATTTTGACTAATCTACTGTAAAACACACCTCCGTACTTTTTTTTTTTTTTTTAAAAAAAAAGGAAAAAGAAAAACAAGATCACATTCCTGCCCGGTAGGTTACAAATGCTCTCAATGTGTTAAAATTCTTGCTGTGACTTAGGACAAAGGGCAGTAGTACTATACACTTGAAATTACATAAATACATAAAATGAATTAAATGTGCCTAGGCTACAGAACATTAGGCAGTGATTTATTTGAAAAGTTAGCCTTATTACTACCCCTAACTTATAATGAATCATTCCACATATTTCAACAGGGCATTAACACATAAGGAATCTAATGATAATTTATATATTACATTGTAATTCATTTCCTGGACTAACTGATTGGCAAAATTAAGTCTCTTCCTCCAAGTACTTTTTTAAATAATGCATTTTTACTCTATTATAAAACAAGTAAAGGATTTAGCAGATTATAGAATCGTGTGGTAGCTTAATGTTAGACAAACAGAAGTCATTCACAGATATTAACTTCATATACATTTTATACGTATTTCTTTACATTTAGTTATATCCAAAGTCCTTGAAATAGCTGGATTTGCCTTCCCATGTGCTCTTAAGAAAGTAATAAACATGTGAACCATAATAAGAAAAATACCCTCCAGGCACTCAGCTATAATTTTGCTCTAAAAGGTCACAAGAAAAAAAAAAAGTTCAAAATAATGAGAAAAACCTTAATCCTATGCATGAACTTTTTCCAGTTTCCCTGGCAATTTTTGGAAGGATCCTTCAAATAGGTAAGGTAGAAGAATAACATAACAAACGTTATTTTTTCTACATATTTTCCAGAATTTGGGTCCATATTTTTCCTTCTTATCATCTGCAACTTCACAATCATAAGACTTCTCTGAAAAGCCCGGACAATGTGATTGAATGAAGTGGGTGACATTTTCGTTGTAAATTTTGATGTTTTCTTTTTAATTCCACAGTTGTTTATGTTTTTCTTATTTGCAAAAAAAAAAAAAAAACAACCCGAAGCCAAACCCGAACAACAACAAAAACCCTGCATATTGGAATGTCTAATTCTTGATATTATTTCTCTCTTGCAATTAACTCTTCCATAAAATTTAATTTTTTCTTTTAATTAACATTTCATTATACTTGCATACACAAAAGTTTCATAATTTTTAGAATACCGCAATGAACTATAAGAAAACTTGAAAAAATATTGTAGTGCATAAATGATAAAACAGGAGAAACTGAGGAAGTAAAAAAAGATTTCAAACTTTCTAAATACAAAACAGAAGAAACTCCAAATATAGTCCAGATTTTAGAAGTTAAATTATTTAAATAAACTGATTTTGGTAACAAAGTACTGGTCAGGAAATTTTGCTCACAATTTCTAAGAAAATTTTTGCAACAATCTAGTTACAAAGTGATAGCTAAATAAAAAAAACAACCCACTTTTGCTTAAAAATATCTATTAATTCTACTTCCTAAAAAAAAAAAAAAAAAAGGAAAAAGTTTGACATTTCCTTAGACGCTGCAAGTTACTAAGGGGGGAAAAAAAATACATGACTTATTTAAGAGATAACAGATATATATATAAAAAAATCCTTGCCAGTGTAGTTAAGTGAACAGTTTAAATTTAGCAACAGTAACAGTTAGGTATCATCACTTACTGCTGGCTTTATTTGAGCTATAAAATCTGTGATTGTTTAAATGAAAAGGCTATCAGAAGCTGCCCAATTGGCACTAATGAGCAAAATGTAATAAGGTAAGGTTATATAAATGAGCTTGAGGAGACAAAATGTGTGTGCACCTTTTTTTTTTTTCCTTTTGGAAAGTGGGGGGTTTTTTTTATATCCTTCCTGTTCATAGCTTCAACACTGCTCATGCAGAGACCTGCACAGTTGGAGAGCTGGGTCTTTATTCTGACAGGACTAACAGTGTGAAAAATATTCCTTTTTCTATGTTTCATTATATCACTAAGCTACTTCAACAAAACAGCACTTGAAGCACCTGAAAAACATCAGCTTTCTTCAAATTTGCTGGCATTCTGAAAAGCTCATCCATTCTGCTGCTGAGCTGAATGTTAATGCAAGTTAATTGCTTAAGCACTTTTTAGAATTTTTAGGTCATAGCACTAACTTACTTTCAATATTATTAAGAAGTCTTCCAGCAAAGTCTGTAACAATAAATAACATCAAATTGCAAAGTATTTTTAAAAGTCTGGAGCATATTTATGTAATTAAAAATGCACACCAATATACAAAACTACCTGTGAATACATTTTCCGGATGTATTTGCAGTCCAGTTAATTGGATTTAGACAAAGGGGCTCTAAATTCCAGAGGTGAACTGAATAATCTTAAACATACCTTCACTTCAAACTTCCAATCTTTCCATCCAGAAAATATTTTACCACCTTAATAAAATGCTAGAGAATCTACTGAGAAACTTCTAGCTAGGATCTGCAGTGTTATTCGTAGAGTCAAATGTGTTTTCATCTAGATGAAAGATACCATTTTATAGTGATCCCATACCTGTTTCCATCAGAAACTGAAATAAAAAAAATTGGATAAATGTATGACAACTTAAAATTATATAAACTACAGAATCCTTTTATGCTGATTTTCAATTAATGGCATAAAATAAATGGCATCTAACCATAGATAAATAATGTATACAGTAGCCTGCAAATCTCAAACTGACAAAGTAATTAAAGATTATTTGGGGTTTTCATAGGATTTTCATAAATTTCCATGAGGAAGTTTGATGTAACTTTAGGGATAGAGACAAAATTTACAGCATCCACTTTCACCAATTGACTTGCAGTCTGCTCACAAAAAGTATGCAAAAAAAGCAAACTGCATTCAGTGAAACTATTTATTGGGGGTGAAAAACAGTGTATAAGGCTATTAAATGGAATAAGTGAAAAGATGATTTTTTTTTTCTTACTTTATAAATTCTCATTCTGTGAAATTTAGCAAAAATATGTGGGTTTATGCCACCATATTACTATTATAACAACATGGGGAGGAGGGGCACAACACCCCAATACCCCCACCTAAACCTCCCCCTACACTCCCAACCCAAGATTATCAGGCCCTCTCATTGTCTGCTTGATATTTGTCATCTTTGTGAATGATATTGGTCCTAACTATAAAATTTAAATTTTGTTCCATTCTCACAATGAATGGCTAAAATCTTTAAGTACTTACTAAATAATGCTTCCATTTAGGACAGACCTGGAACAACATACTGACTGATATTCAAGGTGTGTCTCCCACACATACACCTCCATCACTTATATGGAGCAGTATACATTGCTTATGAGACTTAAATTCTATTTCAAATTTATGAGTCTAGTTTCAGTTTCTACCTTTGGTACCTTTCTTTCGTAATTTCTACATCTTAGCCACTTTGCACATACTGTAATTTCAAAGTTGGGAAACTCACAGTCTTAGTCAATGACAAAAATATTGTATTTTCTTTTCTCTGCAAGCAGGAACACACTTCCAACAAATTCATCTTTTTTCAGCCACCTAAGGGGATTCATAATGTAGCAAGGGTTTAGTTTCTTGTTCCACAAAACCAGTAAGATTAGCAACAGGGTGAAGCAGCACTGTATTTTACCACTCACAAACTTGTGATGAGCACTGACAAAGCACTTGCACTGGATGGCAATGTATCCAGCCCTTACAGCATTTAAAAAGTAGTTTTAGATGCAAATGTTGTATCTTGGAGTAAAAAAGGAAAAAAAAAAGAGCATGTACACACATTTCCCAGAATTTCTTTCCTTGTCCCACCAAAAAGCTATTCCATACCTGTTCTACTCCATTATTTGTATCTTTAATCCCCTGCAGCACCTTTTCTTTCCCACTGAGTCAGCCTTCATTTTCCATCCACCCATTAAGGCAATTAGTGTATTTTCAAAGCAGGAAACAGCTTTCACTTCCACAGACCTCTGTGTCTTACATGTGCTCCCAACCATCTGTTCTCCCTGCTCTTTGTTAGACCAAACTATTTCTATTTCTAATCTTATTGGTAGAAAATTGTTGTCCATTATTATCTTGACTACAACTGACTGAAGAACTGTAAAACAAAATCTGTATATTCTGAAGAACTCGCAAACTGACAGCAATAAAAAAGACACAATGTACTGGGACACACAAGGTATTTACTTATTATTATTATTATTTCATGTGTTTTGAAAAAATAAAATAAACTTTTGAACTTCGAACCAGGATTGGAATGAACCAAGAAAGCATTCCATTTACCAGAAAAATAATTTTTAAAAACCCCTACAATGAAAACAAAACCCTCACAAACTGAATTTGAGGCATACAACTGGTATTATTGGAATGAGAAGGAGGAATACAATCTTAACAGTAAGAACAACTACACAGATTGATAATTAAATGATACTAAAAGTATTTCACATTGAATGCATGTGTTGCATGATTAAATGAGACACAGCAGAAAAGGGTGGAGGGTAGGGAAATCTGTGGAATAATTAAAAATTAATTATTTACTGTGAAGAAAGAGCAGCCTATTGCTACGCAGTGGAAGGGACAACATAATACATAGGCAAAATAATCGTTGTTAATGAGGCTGTTAAAACAATAAAAGGAAAGAGAATATTTGTTAAACATTTTTGGCGGAAGAGACAGGAGAAACAATATTAAATGTAGCTGGATTTAGAAGTGTTTTGTCTGCAGGGAAGAGACACATGGTGACATTCTGAATAGCATTATTAATGTAGTTTCTCGTGTCTTATGTAAGACTCCTACTGTTAAAAAAAAGAACACTGACTTGCATGGCATCTCTTGCTGGGAGAGGCGACTCTCCCAAAACTTCACCTGAACAAGACATTCATATCCTACAGAAAGCTGCAGTAGCCAGTTACCATATCCAAGCACATTTTTTCCAAAGAGGTTTTGGAAAATTTAGTTGCAAGATCACCTTTATTAACACTTATTAATATGAGCAATTGAAGTTTGGTCATATTAAGAACTTCAGTGTCTCTAACTTTACAGTTATTTGAAATCAGGGCTGTTCAACTAACTGCTTTCATTTAAAGATAAAGCTTCCATTTTGATAATTACTTGTCCCTAGTAAATGCTGTCCTTGCCTCAATTTCATCCTCACAGAACTGGCAAAAGTTTTTTTTTTTCTTTTTTTTTTTTCCTTTTTTTTTTTCCTTTTGGGGGCTGTGAAGGTTTCATTTTTATTGTAAAAGTCAAAGAAAAGTAGGGGTTCAAGATGCCTCAAAAAGCCTTTTGTCTGACTCTAAGCTATTCACAAATCTTTAGTTGTCTCAAATTCTGCCCCCCCCCAGAACTATAATAAAATTATTTTCACTGTAAATGCAAGCTTAACAAGACCTTTTCCAACATTATTTTTCTTCTACCTCTTGTTTTTACCTGTATCAATTCTTTAATCAGTCCTTGCAATGATTTTCATTCTTTACAACTTTCATTAATCACCTTTGAAAAAAACAAAACTCTTCTTTGCTAACTATATCACTTGCCTGCATTCAGCTTTATTTTCAGTAGTAAAATTCTAAAATAAAATTCTATTATTGAATCCTGAACAAAAGGACATTCTAGTACCTGCCTAGTTTTTTAATAACTGCAAAATTAAACCATATAAAGTGAGCTTTACTAAAGATATAAGGAAATATTTTCTTTTTCTACATTCCTAGTCATATCTAATTCCAAGCAATAAATAACAATACATTCTAACAAACTGAAGAAAACCCATAATCACTTTCATTTTCTAATACCAGAAAAACTCAAAGTCCTGTAGAAGAGTTTTCCAAACTAACTGCATCTTTTCCATTACACGTGCATTTCCCAGTAAGAGGCAATCTTTCACATTTAGACTTGCATGCTTTTAGTCTGTGTGCTTATATTTAAAAATTATTGTTGATCCATCATTTTAACTCTATTTGATTTCTTCATGACACAGTGAACACTGTTGAAAGATGCCTTTTATGTTTATGTTCCATGCGAAAAATTTCTAATAACAATTCATTTGTTTCATTGTAGTTATTATTCATGTATTATTATTCATGTAGTTATTCTTACAGAAAAGGACAAAATATTTTAATTTTTCTGGCACAGTAAGCATCCTGGATATTGCTGATATAAATAAATTCCAGGTTTGTTGATTTTTTTTCCCCCAAGTATCTCCTCCTTTCCAGTGGGAGTAGTTTGCCCTACAGAAATTTGTTATAATATTTAAATAAATTGGTAATGAGGGACTATTTACAGCTGCACCTGATCTTATCTGTAACATTAAACTGTGTAATCACTGTCACTTTTTCCTGATGGGTATTTTTTGCATAATGCAGAAAACTGAGCAAGAACTTTTTAGGGACTAAGAAGTAGTAATGACTCAGTTGAAATCTTAATCTATTGAAATATGCAAACCTAAGTGTATTTCAAAAAAAAAAATCTTAGTGAACCCCTCACAAAATAGAAGACAGATCACTGAAGGAGATTTTACAATACAAGAGGAAGAAAAAAATATGCCTTTCTTCAGCTGCTTTTCATAGGCTGTAAAGATTCTGGTTTTGGATAAAGAGGCAGTTGTATTTTGGAAAGTAAAATAATAATGATTTTATCTTATAGCTTCTGAGTATACTGGGCAGGGAATAAATCTGTTTTTTCCTCTACAATCAACATATTTATGTGGAATTATTCATGGACATATTAAAATAAAAATAATAATAAAAAAAATAAACACAACAAAAAAGAGATCTCTCTCATCTCTAATTTTATGGTTTTACTTGATGATTTTAAGGGTCTTTTCCAACCTAAAAAATTATATGATCCTATGATCTAGAAATGCTAACTCCAGTTATATCATACAGTCAGTGGCACATTCCTTACTGACTTCAATGCTCCCATAATTTCACTAAGCTTCTTGTTCTGATGCTATACAGATTTTTAACTACAGCCATCTGAGCAACCACTGAGCTGGGTTGATGTTTTGCCATCAAAGATCCAGTGTCAAAAAGCAATTTGATTCAGATCTCGCCCACTTCCAGAAACCAGTACCAATGGTATTGTATCAACAGTTCCTAAACTTAACTTTCCTACCAGTTATTACTTTGTATTTTCAGTATACAGCTCAGGCTGAGTTCAGATGTCTCCCTGATTAGTTATTTATTTGAAATACATACATTCACATAAAGACAAGCTCTTTCTATGAAGATTACATCTACAACCCTAGAAGTAGGGCATCCCATCTTTATCATTATCTCACTATCACAGCTTATCAGATAATTCAACTTACAGTTTTAAAAAATTCATAAAATAATCTTACTTGTTACATCTTTGCTAGCTGCTATTCTTTGTAAAATGATGAACGAATAAGTGCATATATACAGAGATTCAAAGAACTCATTTCTAAGACGAATATTTGATTTTTACTGCTGTTTAGAAATCTGATAATTTATTCCCAAACATTTAGAAACCCGTAAAGCTAAACAAAACCAACACTGATGCCCAATGTTTTAGAGGATTTTAAATTTAAGATATTGAACTTAATGTTTAAACTACTACCTAAATCCCTTGTTTTATTTTACCTTAAACAATCCATTAAGACTCTCGATCTAGTTATTTTTTCAAATCCATCATGATCATAAATTCACATATTCCTGAATAGGTGAACAGGAACTTGTGACGAAAATGTTTGGGTGGGAGATGGGGAGATCAGATGGGAGTTTGGATTGGAGTCCAGGTTTAGACCCAAACTCAAAATATAACCTAGCCCTTCCCTAATAGAATAAATAGCATTTGATATACCTGTTTTGAAATTATCTTTTCAGTTTTAATCTAATCCAAGAAGCTTTGGTTAACCTTGATGTTTACATTGCTTCGCTCTCCACTCTAGAGCTCAGCATGGAAGTATGAAAGTGCAGTGATCCTTAGGATACATGCTGTTTTATAAGCCATATTTAATGAATACTTTAACTACAGATAGAATGTTAATGCGGTGAGCCTTGAACTATAATAATGTCGCTTAAAAGTAATTCTAAATAGTAAAATTTTAAGTTCAGAAAAAATCAGCTTTACCCTGCCATGGTAATCCCAAAGGAAGCTTGTCCTACGTTATAGATCTAACATAACACTTAACATGGATCCTAAGAAAATATAAGAAACAAATTAGCACTTAATTAATGGGTCAAGAAGCAGGCGGACTCAGTTGCTTGATTCTATTTCATTTATTTTGCAAAGTTGCAAATTTACTCCATTTGATTGGTATTTATGTTCTTCATATACCTCTTCCCCTTGATTTAGTTACCATTTCTCTTCCTCATTCAGAAAATGCAGCTACCTGAGATAAACACATTAACAGTTCTATTATTTAAAATTTCCTTCCTTTTTTATCATGTTTATAGTCATTGCAGATAAATTGCACCTTTCACCTATTCTGTAAACTACTTGTGCTTCATGGACAACAAAGGAATTAGAAAGTTTGCACAAACAGGACCCAAGGAAAGATGCATCACTTGCTCCTTGTAATGAGCATGTCAGCTGAAAATATTGCAGGATACAGGCTATTTCAAATACAGCGTCAGGTAACTTACGAGACATGACCAAAGCGGCTGATGACAAATACACGCTTTTTTGAAGGAACATCTGTTTTGTGTATGTTCTGACATTACTTTACATCAGCACATCAAGACATATTTCTAGTATTTCATAATATTTATGAGAGGGGAGGAAAAACAAGCTTATGAAACCAAGGACACTCTTCTAAGACCAGATTTTTGGGTTTCTTTTCGGCCTTTTTATTTTCCTATATATAGGGAATGCTCTCTATAAGTTACATAAATATTTAAAAAAACACAAAAGTGAAAAATATATAGACTGTATTAAAAATCCAGACATATTGCTACTGGAAATTATAGCATATTCTTACAGAAGACGACTCTAACAAAGATAGTTAAACAATATACACGAAATGCTGTCAAACGAAAACTAGTTTGCACATCTTAATAACATTGACTAGGTTAAAATTTGAATTTGATTTTAGCTTCTTTCCTGCCTTATTTATTAGTCTTTTGGGCTCAACAGGATCTGAAAAATTATAATAGTGTCTGGTAAAACCTGGCACTCGACTCTATTACATTCTTAAATAATGAATGCTCCCTGGTAAGTACACAGATGTAAATCAGCTTCTCAACACAGAGATAGACAGCAAGGAAGGGAAGGTGGCTCCACAATAAAAAAATAAACCAAAACTGTACTGGAAGGATCCAACATTGCATTTTATTGATTTTCTATGCCTAAAATGCTAGGAACAACCAATCTTTAATTAATACAGAAAAGACTGATCTCACTAGTAATGTGGCCGCAGCACTCTCTGCAGTAAAGGGTATATTTTGACATGTATCTTTCTACTGATTCATGGATCAACAAGACAGCTGCACAAAAAAAAAAATAATTTACAAACATTTCTTCTGGTGTCCCAGGTCCTGATGGAGGCTCAGTTGCAAGAGGAGGAATGGGAGGGGGTGTAAGGGGGGGACCACAACTGACCTGAAAAATGTGTTTATATATATTTTGATAAAAAATAAGACCGTATTCCCTAATGGCAGTCCATCAGAGGAATTCTGTAGGACTATGACCTGCTAATTAAGTTTTCCTATTCCTGAAGCAATCTCAGAGGAAAGCCTGAAAAATATTGATTGCACTGTAAGTTTGACACATATTTGGGTTGTCATTATTGAAGTTATGCCACACTTCACAGTCCTTCCTTTTGATTACTGACTTCCAAAAAAGATCAGGTTAAACGGTGCTCACATCTGACTCACTTTCTTAATCTACAACATACACCTTTTACTAACTGTCTCTCCTTAATCTGACAAACTTTTCAAATAGGTATTTTAATTAGAAGATAATTAAACAGCAAAGCTGGAAACTTCAAAGATGCACAGAAAGATCGCTTTATTAATAATAAGAGTCTCAGCTGGTTGACTGGGAATACTAAGTTAAGGCAAAATGAATACTGCTGATAACAAGCTGCACATCAATGCCCTCAAGCCAAGAAATGACAATGTACATTATTCACACCTTAAATAATGAGGATGCAAATAAAAATCTGCTTTGCATTTGCAGTGTGCAATGCACTGCACACAATATCACCAACATGCCTCTCTGAAAGTGTAATTTTTTTTTCACTACTGCTTCTATACAGTTGTACTCATGATAATCAAGATGTTTTCTAATTTTTGCATTTAAAGATATTTCTTTCTTTGTATTCCCAATTGCTCATAAATTCAGTGCTCATACACTAAGTACTAGAGACAAGCTTCTCAAATAACGAAGACCTGTCATCTGAAATGAGGAAGAAAGTACCTGTATTCCATAAAGTGAGGTTTACAGAGCAAATTCTACCATGGCATTTTATAAGGACAAAGGTTTAATGACCAATTCTCTTCTGTTTATATATAAATGTATGAAAAAAAAATTCCAAATTTCTTTCGATTCACTGTATGTATTTTCCCCAGTAGCATGTATTAAAGAGGACCTATATAAAATGTCTATGCACATAACACAAAATAATCACTATGGGACAGCAATGTCTTCTGAGGACAAATGCATATTGGAGAGTGTACTTAAAATGCAAACACATGCATGAATAAGGTAACATCCTTTAAATATTTTAGATAATAGTGAATAAGAAATAGTCCCTTTACCACGTTTAAAGTAACAAAACTAAATCTGGAAATAATAGAAACATCACTAGACAGGAAAGGGAAAGAGTGTTAAGAACATGTTCAGTTTGACCTCATTCAGTAATTGATGCACATTGGCTTCCACTTGGAGTTTGACCCTCCATGACTGAAACAGCACCAGTGATAGCTCTTGTGATAGTCTTTCTTGTCTCCAGACCATTTGCCAAATTGTAACTGTGTGAGTTCACATCTATCTACACAGAATTATATATTCCCAAGACTAAGTGCTCTTTGGTTTCTTTACAGATCCCTACTCAGTTTAGGTTTTACCTGTTGCTTCTTTGTTTTTCAATTTAGCATGAAGGAAAATATATGTGGTTTATACAAAATATTTAGGTACAGCTTTGGTTTTGGATAATTAAAATTTATTTTAAGTCTTCTAAGTATTACCTGAACACTGTTACCTATTCTACTCTCATAGTACTTAGGAATTCCAGTCAGTGTGCAAAGGTTGGCTGCAGGAAGTGCAGAAGGAGCAAGATAAACACAGGCTCAAATACAGTTTCTCTGTGCAAGCAGACATCATGCAAAGGACTTCAGACAGAACCTTGGAGAAATGAGCTCACAAATAAGCATCTATATGCTTTTATTCAGATACCATATCCATACTCAATAAACTTTCACCATTCTGAAGAACAAACAGATTCTGTATTCTTTGTTAGTCACTCTTCTTGACAGATATTTTGTGGCTATTTTAATCTGGCATTCTTACTTGCCATTCTGAATTGATCTGGAGTGAAATATATTGCAGTAGGCTTTGGTGAAAAACAAACCTAAGTTTTTGTATTTTATTCAGAAAAGGCTGAGTCCCAAATGCTGGTTAAATGATGTTTTGGGCCAAATTTCATCTCTAATGTGAACAGGCAACACTCAGCACCTCCACTACACTTGTAGCTCATCAGAATAGAGGATTAAATTTGGCCTTCAGAGTTCACTTCCAAGCACATTAACAGTCCATATTTTCATTACAGATACTAAAAAAATTATAATTTATCATGGAACCCTATGAAGACAGAAGTGCTGACAGCTTTCTTAGCACATTCTGCTTTCTTTCTGCAGGCACAGGAAATCTGCTCCATGGATAAAAATCAGTCTCTCCAAAGCATAAACAAAAAAACCCTCCTAAAACAAAGACCTGTAAATAAAGTCTTCCAATGTCTCTTATAACCACTATGATATCTCTGATAAATGTTATGAATGGTTATATATGAACAGTTGGCACTACAAGCCCCTATTTCATCTCTCAGACAGACTGTCACTTTATACAGACCAAGGTAACCAGACAATTCCCTTCATTTTGTGACAAAGAGAATAATTTCTGTTGTATATACTCCCCTAACAGAAATAAGCATTATTATTACCTTACCTGACTCCCCAATACTTATACCATACATGTATCGTACTACTAGAATTTTCCCTCACGAATAAGAATGTAGGTTAAACAAGCCCCTGCCCTTCCACCTGCTCTGCCAGCAAACTGCAGCTGGCAGTGTGTGGGGGGGTACACCTCAGCTGCAGGCTCATTAGCGTCCCTTGAGAGTAAGCAGCCGAAAGAAGAAGAGAGAAGGTAACCTAGGTCTCTTGCAGTGCCTGTCCTTTTTTTCCTCCTATCATTGTAAGATTATTACATGTTAAGTATCAAAACACATTTATTCTCTCATATATACCTATTGATACAAGGTTTTCTTCAAAATTATGCTTTTGTTACCCCATAAACAAACCTCATCCAAACAGACTGAGTCCCTGAGTTTTCTTGAGTCATCTATTTGAAAAAAAGAAACACAAAGCCTCCTCATTCTTCTTTGATGCTCTTACCAGATCATGCATGATAAATGAAAGGCTTGTGCCTTGTTTTGTTTTCTTTTCTTTTCAGTTGCTATAAATTCATGGCTTGTATCACACTTTACAGAGTCAGGTGTTCTTTCCTAGAGCTTTTGTTCAGAATAAACAGACTAACCAATGAAGAATGCCATAAGAATTCATCAGAATGAAACTTCCAAGGATGGAAACAAACGCATCGTGACCAGACCAAATAAGGAGTACAGCATATAGCATAAATTACTTTACTAAGATCATCTGACCCTTTAAAGCCTTTTATGCCTTTTATGAACAAAAAAAAAAAAAAAAAAAAAAAAGGAAAGGCTAAAATAGTGGTTCTAGTCAATACTTATACTCCTGACACTTCTACCATCTACGATAGTGGTTCACAAATCTATCTTGTGGTGGATTTTTGAGTATAAAAGCTGAAAATGGGTATGGTTGATAACTAACAGGAGGCTAGATCTAAAAATCTAACTCTAATCTGCCTTTGAAAGTGAGAAACCCCCAAAACTGCAATAATGAGAAGAGAAGAGAAGAGAAGAGAAGAGAAGAGAAGAGAAGAGAAGAGAAGAGAAGAGAAGAGAAGAGAAGAGAAGAGAAGAGAAGAGAAGAGAAGAGAAGAGAAGAGAAGAGAAGAGAAGAGTTGAGTTTCAGTTGGAAGTGACCTACAACAATCATCTAATTCAACTGCCTGACCAGTTCAGGGCTGACCAAAAGTTAAAGCATGTTATTAAGGGCATTGTCCAAATGCCTCTTAAACACTGACAGGCTCGGGGCATCAACCACCTCTCAAAGAAGCCTGTTCCAGTGTTTGACCACGCTCTCGGTAAAGAAATATTCCCTAATGTCAAAACTGAACGCCCTTTGAAACTAAGCAGAAATTTAACACACTCTCAGATTATGTCAAAATCCCTCCTATTTAATTAAGCAAAAATCTTTATTAGGAGAATATTTTATATGAACTATGAGGAAACAAACCTCACAATCTACTTGACTATAAACAGCCTTTGAAAAATTGATTTTCTATCAAAGTCACCAGTGTCTGAAATACAGTAAAGACAAATTATTGTTTACTTGTCTTCTCAGCTAACAGGAATAGAGGTCTTGATTTCCCCATAGGGACATTCTAATATTCCTGAGTGATCTACCATTTGAGAGACTAGAGGTCTAATCTACTGATTGAAACTTTAAGGAAGCTGTGATTAGTTAAAGATTACTGGAACTCTGTAACTGCTTGAATTAAAATCATAATAAAACCAAACCAAACCAAACCACATCACCATCATAGCTACCTTTTCTTTGTCTAAATCCAAGCTTGAAATCAGTCCTGCTTCCTTATTTTATCTGAAAACTCTTGAATTAAATGGCATAAACGGTGCCAAGACGACTGGAACCTAAAAATCCCCCTTTTCTTGTGTCTTGACTGCCAGCCCACAAATCCAGTAGATTCTGGAGAGGCAAGCTAGCTGAAAATATCAGAGAGATTTTTATGCCTTTATCATTGTAAGTCCCCACCCCCAGCTCTCTTTCAGTCCCATCCTGTGGATGAACCACGATTGTTCTGAGGGAAAAAAAGAGAGGTCGAATGGTGAGGACTACCTGAACAGAGTTAGGGCATAGGACTAGATGTTGCAAAGTATTTTTCTGGCCACTGTAACTTCAGTTTCACAGACAGAAATAGCTCTTTCTAAAAGTGGTCTCATTCACACTACAGTTCAGATTCATTTTGTCTAAAATGGAGTAACGCTTAATTCATAATCTTCCATAAATAGTCATGTGACAGACTACATATAGTAGGATCAAAAAATTTTCCAAAAAAGATGAAATTGCAACTGTGTAAAATAGCTGACCACCTGGGAAAGGATGTCCTTCAGGGGTTAGCTGCTCCATAGTCGTCATCTATAGCTTTAAGAAATCTTGCTACAAATTAGCTAAATCAGTTATTATTGTATACAGACATTCATGTTACTACAGGTTTCAGCTGATCACTTAGCCACAGTTGAGCTCACATTACAAAATTGTGTCAAATAATAAATGTCTCTTGAAAGGAGATGGCAGAGCAGTGCTCTGAATTGTACTTAGCAGTTCACATTATGGAATAGCATCAAAGCAGCAGCACCTGGATTTCACCTACAGACATTTTCTTCAACATAAAACTGAAAAAAATTGCCTGCGATGTTAAAAAACTGACACCGATGACCCTGGGGACTTTCAGAAGCATGACAAGACAGATGTGATGAAATCCGTCTGAGACTGGGGGAAGTGCTATAACTTCGTGAAAACAATGCTCTGCCTCTCTGCAACTGAAAACGACAAAAAGAGGAACGATAGCACAAGAAGGAAGCATGAAGCGAGTATGTCAGTTACCCCCAAAACAATATACCACCAGCCTATGATACACAAATCATAAAAGTAGGAAAACCAAATAACTGTCAGTTCCTTTATTTTTAGATCTCATATCAGCAGACTGCAGACAGAACAGCATTGCAAATGGTAAGATATGACATCTGAACTACTGGAATTACTAACATGTGACAAAAAGGAAAACCCCAAACCAAAATCAAACCAAAACCACCCAAAAAGCAGCTGCTCTTAGGACATTGATTCATACAGGGCATTTATTACATCTAAGATAGGAGTTGCTATTTTACTTCCCTTTCTTTTCTCCATAGAATCCCTGCATTGACATCTGATTTCTTCAGGGTATCTGTCTCTCTGCCTGTTATAGTCCTAGAGAACAGTCATAGCGGGTCAATAAATTTAACTCCTGTCCTTGGCATAAAGATATTACTATGGAATGTGTTGATGAGAAAATGTGCTAATAGAAGACACATCCAAAGTATTACAAGGTACCACAGGTCCTCCCCATCGTGCTTCCAATGTGCAAGAGAGCACAGTGTAATGGTCACAAAAGCCTTTGTTAAATAACAGGACCATTTAAAGAGCACACGGGATGGATATGTCTCATGCTGTTAGGTCTCCAAAAACTTGTGTTATGGGCATATGCTCAACACTGAAATGCTTTTATTTATTTGTTTTTTTTTAAATAAAAAAAATGTTTTGCTCCTGCTAAGAAATCTAACCAATAGGAAACCCTGAAGTGATCCCCCACCCCTCTTAAACACTGTCGCTTGCTAAGCTGCTGAAGAGTCCTTGCTCTGTCCTGGATCTGCCTTTTAAAAACACTCCTCAAGAGTTAAGAGTCTTACCCTGTGATGTAGGAAAACAAACAAGGGTCAACTCCTTTTTTTAGGAGAACCACAGCTAAAGTGGTCACTCAAGAAAGATGGGTGTGATTCCTTCCTATGCTAAAGCAGGACCCATCCTTCTAAGAAACAGCCCTGAGCTCAGACCACAACTGGCCTGGAAAAAGTGTATTCCTAACCTCTCTTCAGGACGCTAAAAATCACACACATGTACACCCACACAGACAAAATCAACAGCTTTAGAGGCAACAAACACATCCACCTCTATCAGTAGATAAAGTGGAGAAGGAAAGGGAACTGTAGAAGTTCTGAAAGCATGCTACCTACTTCTCCTTTTACTTATGATGTGTAATCTTCAAAATGAGAGTGAAGAGTACACTCTCCGACCTGAAAAACTTAAAACATATTTTTGAAGAAGACATCTTGTGGCCACTCATCTCTAACAGCTCAAAACCCTCACTAATTTATATAAATGAATGCATGTCAACATGTGATGCTGTAGAAAATGAAAAGAGAAAAAATAATCACTCAGCATTTATTAAGGAATCTTCCATATTATCACAACAGAGAAGTAAAACAAAATAAGAGTCAAGAGTAAAATTCTAACTTTCTATTTAATTACTTTAGGGCACACTACTATCAAACACGTGAAGGAATCCTCCATTTTTCTGCAATGAAAGTTAACAAAACTGGATAACTCACTGTTATTCTTGCTTTGAATCTTATGAAGCAAAACAGGTAAAAGAAATGCTTGTATGAGCAATCAACTGCTGGATATTGCAGCCGTTTTTGAAGTATTTGGCCCCAATATAGCATTTGACATTAAAAAAGAGTTGTGGTGTTCTACTGCTGCCCTGATATAAGGCAATTCCCATATTTCTTTTTAAGGAGTGTAAAGTAAACTAAATTAACTAACACGGTTTCCCATTTCATGAGCTGAAAATTATTATTCCCTATTCAGAGACAGACAGGCAGAATTCAATAGAAACTGACCATAGTAATTTAGATGCAATTCCCATCTTCCTTTTCTCATTTGCACAACTGTACTATACTTAATAAAACAGGTCTTGAATATGAATGCACAGCATTCCTAGTTCTCAACACCTATTCAATTCCTTTGCTCAAAAAAACCCTGTATTGTAATTTTAGCTGCATTATCAGGTAGTTTCACTCCAAATTTATCATTCTGAATTTTTCTTTTCTTCAAATAATATCATTCTCTCAATCTGAAAGCAGTTCAAACATTGTATGTCAAGTTTCTGTACCCTAAAGACATGAAGCATTCTCCTAAGTGTGAAGCATGAGGAACTTTTTGTTTTCTGTTTCTTAAAAAATGGTATGAACAGATTTGTACTCATTTTGAGTTTTATTCTGAAAAGAGACTCGACAAGGAAGGAATGTGCAGCGGACTACAGTTACATTTTATTTCTGGTTTTCCTGACCAAGTCTGCATAGCATCCTCTCAATAATCTTTTCTCAGTCTTAGGCTCAAGATTCATTTATGTGGCAAGTATCTAGAATCAGGGAGAACAATTCATTCTAGGCATTTCCTCAAACGAATGAAAGAAAAGCAAAAAAAATGTTAAAAGTTAAAAGTTCTTCAACGTAGTTAAAACTGAAGACTACATAAAAATACCTTACTGTTCTTTACAGTATGGAAACGTTGAAAGACATTTTAAATAGTAAATTCAGGACTCTTCAGAAAGGTATCTTTCACTGTATGAAAAAGTCACCACAAATCCTTTTTTTTTTTTTGAGGGGTGGGGGAATAGGGGGCAGGCAGGGGGTATCATTAAACAAATATGAAACAACTCCTCCCTCTGATCAAGGAACTGTTACACCGATAGGCATATTAACCTTTCTCTAGCACAACAATGCTGTTGAAAGAAATGTTTTACAATATTTTTTTTTTCCCCAGAACACTCATATCAATAGGCATGGCTGTTGTGGCAATAGTAAGGATAACTTTGGCAGGTTCTAAGTTCAGCAGCTTCACTGACTTTGCTAATACGAGAATGAATAAAACTCTGCAGAATCTGATCTCACCTCTTACCAGGAACACCATCAGTATGGCTTTGCTAAACACAGATAACCCTGATTGATACATAAGCTCACTTTCTGAGGGGAAATAGCACAGATACAGTTCCAAAACATGCCAAAACAATGAATTCGTAAGTGGACAAGTCAAGCTGAGATTTAAACTAATGATTTTAAAAAGTCTCAGTGAGTGATGTATTCGTTTGCTATTCTTCTTTGCAGGCCCTTGTTCATTTTTACTAAAAAGTAATTAACTAAGTGCAATAGAATGGTTTCTAGTCTATTAATTTTTTTAATGGGCATTTAAATAAATTAGTTATAATTAGACCTAACAAAATCTCTGAGAGTCCTAGGTTCAGTAGCAGAAATTATTATATTGCCTATGACTCTTATTTACTACAGTATCTGAACACATTCAAAGCATCCTTTATATGCAAGCACTCAAAATCAAGATCTAAAAGTTCAATGTTTTTTTCCTCTTACCTTCTATTGTTATCATATAGCATTAGAACATGAGAAAAAAATATAAACAAACTACAAAGTAAAGAGAGAAGAAGGGTTGTGATATTAATTATTGGAGAAAAGGAAAGAGGAAAAGAGATTTAAGAAAGTATGATTTAACTTGGACTCTTAGAGAGACTGGAAAATTAATTCAGTAGAAATTTTCGTAACACTTTTAAGGCGCTTGCACCTGGGAAAACATAATCCAGGAATGCAGTACAGACTGGGATCCACCTGGCTGGAGAGCAGCTCTGTCGAAAGGGACCTGGGGGTCCTGGGGGACAGGAAGCTCAACATGAGCAAACAGTGTGCTGCTGCGGCCAAGAAGGCCAACAGGGTGCTGGGTTGCATCAGAAAGGGCATCGCCAGCAGAGAGAAGTCATTACCCTGCTCTACTCAGCTCTTTTCAGGCCACACCTGGAATACTGTGTACAGTTCTTGTCCCCTCTGTACAAAAAGGATGTGGTCAGGCTGGAAGGGGTCCAGAGAAGGGCCACCAAGATGATCAAAGGACTGGGAAGCTGCCATATGAGGATAGGCTGGGAGAGCTGGGTTTGTTCAGCCTTGAGAAAAGGAGGCTCAGAGGGGATCTCATCACCATGTGCCAGTACTTGAGGGGTAGCTACAAAGAAGATGGAGACTCCCTTTTTACAAGGAGTCGCATGGAGAGGACAAGGGGGAATGGACACAAGTTGCTCTTGGGGAGATTCCAATTGGACATGAGAGGGAAATTTTTCACAGTGAGGACAGTCACCATTGGAATAATCTCCCCAGGGAAGGGGTTGACTCGGCCACATTGGACACTTTCAAGATTCATCTGGATAGGGTGCTGGGCCATCTTGTCCAGACTGCGCTCTTCCTAGAAAGGTTGGACTAGATGATGCCTGAGGTCCCTTCCAGCCTGGGATTCTGTGATTCAGTACTAACGTTGTGGAAATAAATGTGGAAATAAATTTATAATAAATTAAAAGCTTTGATTACTTTAAGCAAAAAAATTAATAATTGGAAGACAACCAACATTTTAGACAAAGTGAATATCACCAAAAAGACAAAGAGCAAGACAACAAAATGAAGGTCAAGATTTGAACAAAAAATCCTTATTCTACCCCTGTCTCAGGAGACAGAACAAACTGCCGAGACTGACTCTTAAAAGATTCTAGAGCTCCTAGTAAAATAGCAAACCTCTTCATGACTGCAATTACTATTTATTGTAGTAGTAACAAAATAGAGGCACATAAGCACATAAAGTCTTTTCTTTCATTCTGCAGTTCTTAACTCCTTACCCTCCTTCCTTTCGTTTTGTTGTCTTAATTTACATGGGCTTTCTCCTCAGTTTACATCATTTTCTACCCTTTATTATTTCTCTTTTTTCTCTTCCTCTTATTTTTCCTCAATTCAATTCACAGTCCTTTCTTGTCTTACCCTCATTCCTTATAACATATGCACAATTCTTTCTTCTGCTTAGATGTTCAAACAACAGAAGCACAAGAAGTGCCACCTCAGATAGCCTGTAGCCTCTTCCTGGAATTCACATCTTTCCAGGTAAATCCTGCAGTCTATAAAGATTGCATTGTTGTTTGCTTATGAACCATTCAGCCCCCAGATTTAACTGGAGAAAATTTAAAGACAGATTTCAGTTTTGGACAAATAACACTGTTGTTTTATTTCCATCTGAGTAGGTACTGCTCATCTTACCTCTAAATCCTACCACTTTCTTACCATTTAAACTCTCTTCATTACCACTACTGCTATTCAAGGCCACAGGTATTACCTCAGCTGAGTATATCCATTGAATGATTGGCACAGTCAACTCAGGAGATGGCAGTAAGCCCAAGTTCACTACTTGTTCCCTCCTGGAAAGACTACTTACTTTCTGGTACTGTTTTAAACATTACTAAAACAGTCTTCCTATTAGCATCCTCATCTACGGTCTCTCCCAAATGAGTAAGCCTCCCATATTAGAAAGGCTTTTTAAATGTATTCAAGAGTCACTGCTTTTTTGCACTACAACCAGGCAAGCTCCTCAATTACCTTTGTCGCAAAAGGTCTCAGAGCACTGAACACATTGAGGAGGATCAACATACCTATGCTGAATATTTTGAAAACTATTTTGCTTATCAGAAATTTCACTTCATTATTTTATGCACGGTCAGATGTTGTCAATAGATTTTGTCCACCCATCATGTTTCTTATATATGATTTTTAGCCCTAGAAGGACCATTTTAATTTGCCAGAAATACCACCACATGTTTTCAGGTATAAAATATACTAGGAAAAGTTGACAAAGGTTCCTTTGCAGTGAAGCAAGGTGGCTGCTTACCCCAATCAGTGTTTGGCATCCACTAGGTGGGTTCCTTCATGGATCACAAATACTAGGTGATTCAGAAGAGATGTTTACCTTGAACACTATGAAGGATGTGTTTTTCACTGCCTAGATGATGATCCTGGACAGACTAGGTTTAAAAAGATTAAGAGGGACCATAATGTCAGTAAAGGAGGACTATCTTTCTGTAGCTTCAAGACTAAGAGAGATGTAAGCTAGAGAATAGGTGTTAGAAGTGAAGAGACTCAAGAAATTTTTGGATTGGGGTTTTTTTTTGATACACTATGAAAATAATTTCTGCAGCACAGTTGCGTAGGTTCAACTACAGAATCAACTGTAGAATCATCAGTGTCTTCTGTTCAGAGTGTCCCTTGTATTTACAAAGATTATTTCAAAATTTGCTCAGCAGTTAGCACATGGTTAAGAAAGGTAGCAGGAGGAAGAAAAAAAATCAGAAATGCCTTTAAGAAAAAAAAAAAGTTAAGTGGAGACTTGAAAATGAGTGCAAAGAGTTCAGTAACATTAGGATGGCTTTTTTTCATCACTTAAATTGTTTAACATTCTTAATCAATGCTTCCAGCTGCCTACTAAGTGATAGCTGGTTCAAAATCCCCACAGGTCTTTTCCTATGCAGCATTTTTAGAAAGTATACAAAATCTAATCTGTAATTATTGATCCTCTCCAGGATACCAGTCATTACTAAAAAAGTCTTAATTAGATTATCCCAAGATTAATAGTGACTTTGAGATAAATATTTTAGGCAAACCAAAAACATAAGAAAAGCCTACAATAAAAAAAAGATTAAACAGCATCTTCACAAACTCCCAGATGCACTTACGTTTCTTCAACTCAAGTCTATATTTTGGTTCCTCAATGATTTAATCACAAAATTAGATTTCCAAATTGTAATACAATCCTTTCAAATCACAGGAGAAACTTTTAAGTTTGCCTGTGAAAGTAATTCTAGAAGAGAGGGAAGAAATACATACCTTGAGCAAAATCAGAAAAAAGAACCATGACATGCAAAGCCAGCAATCTGCCCACCCATACTTATGGTCAGAGATTACTAAGACTTCAGCAATCTGATAGCCCCTCACTCAACAATGCTGCTTAGACCACCAAAAAAATTAGACAATTAGAAACAAACAGAATGCAATTAACTGTATGTACAACCAAGGTGTGCTGAGTACCTGCAAATCAATTACCAATAGATCACCTAATTCATATAGTTTCTAAGTCTCTCAGAAGGAAACGGATCCAGTCTAAAGAAATCTTATCCTTAAAGTACTTGCTAGCATGCATCCTTCAGCAAAAGAGAATTAACAGAAACAAAAAATCTTCACATTTTGCAATCATGTTTGTTATGTGACCTGACATCCACTGCCCTTTTCCCTGAAAATTTTTACCTATATAAATTTAAAGATAAGACATTATATTTTAGAACTGCTATGAGAAGGAGATCCTACATAAACTGTCATTCATCTGTGCAGAAAACAGTATCCTATGCCAAAACAGAGAGAGGTAACTACTCTAGAGAACATGAACTAAACACACACTTTATATGCCCTGAAATGATGCAAAACATCTTCAGAGAAACACTATAGTTTAACAGTCTGTAGAAAGCTCTAAGGATTTCATAGTCCCAAAAGCAAAAATTTCAAAGTGGCATGTTAATTCATTGCTTTCATATGCAAAGATGTGACATTAATGCTTCTAGTTAAAGGAAACATGGTAATTCCTAAGTGCTGAAGTTCTAAGAATGAAATAATTTCTTTTAGTAGTTTTATAGTTGCATGTTTGGTTTCAGTTACAATGAATTAAGAAAGGATCAACAACCCCTTCTCTGAATATTATGGCAGTTCATCCAGAAGATCTTGCTTGAGAGCCATGGTTTATGTTGTAGCCAACAAATCAGTCTAATTGAATGGCAGGAAGACAGTTTTTGTTTCTCGCCCTCAAATTTAAGGAGAGTCACAGTACCTTTTTATTTTCAGAGCACCAACATGAAAACATACAAATAAAGCTTCTGTACAAGGAAAATCAAGGATTCCTAGCTGTCAATAAGTTACACTATTATTAACAAACCACACCCTTTAAAATGTTCCAAGTAGCTAAAATGAACAATTGCAAAATCTAACTTCACAGAACACAGTTAAGAAACAGTGCTTGGACATGATCCCTGCCCAGTGAAAACCACCACAGTCCAGTGAAAAGGTGCACGACAGATACCAAATCTTCCATCTCACATTATAATTATATAGTAAATAATCCAGTAAAAGAAATATTGTCTAGATTTTTGTTATTGTTTGCATGACAATTATGATGATTGTGTCTGTCTGAATTATGATATTGATAAAAGTTAATTTACATGGTCAACCTTCAATAATGTATAGCATATACTGAAATAGTTATTTTAATTCACTCAGTCATCAATAGAATAAAAATAGTTTATCTTTGTAGTGCACCCACAAAAACAAGTAGGAGAGTCTTGCACAACAGCTGTCTGGATAGTGACATCATCAAACACAGCATTACATCTAATTTCTTCTGCTCTCTTAAATGTTCTGTGCTTACCAAACTAAAGGTAAAAAAAGGAAAAAATTCAAAAATCAATTAACAGCCTCACTCTGTTACAATTAGTTACAAGATAATAAGTCCAAGGGTCTTAGACACGTAGAATAGTACTTGAAATATAACAGTCTGACCTCTCAAGACAGGTGTTGCTTTAAGCTAAATAGATGTCGTTTGACTCTCTCTCCAATAATGTAGGACATCTTTCCCTCAAAGGCATTTCTGCAATTCATTAATCATCGTAACTGGAAAATTCCTAAGTTAGAGGTTTACATTTATGCAAAGTTTATGTAGATCTAGCTCCAGATATAGTTTTCAACTACTCAGAAATGCAATTGGAGTAGATCCATTGATTTCCAAGGGTTAGGTAGCCTAACCCAAAGACAACAGAAATCATTGCAGTTTCTCATCCTACAATTCACAGTGAAGATACTTTATAAATTTGTTACACAATTTTAAAGACTTTTTTTTCCAGCGTATTTTCATTAGATCAGAAGCATATAACTCTGAGATACTGAGTATTTCTAATGCTCACCGAGAAGCTACAGCTTCTCAGTGCTTTCTCAGAATTAGTTCTACAGAGAAAATAAGTTTTAGGATACAAGTGGGCAGAACTTGCACAGCCGACATTCAAGCTAACATTTTCCTAGAATTTACCTGTTTCTAACAGCTCACATGAAATTACGGAACTAAGGTAGAATTTATGCCAAAGAAACCTTAAAGGTTTTATGATTTTTGCAGCCTCAGAACCAGCAGTACTTTCCAGGTTTCATTCACCCAGTGCTCACTGGAAGACTGAAAGTTCAAAAAATCCGGAACACAATTTTATACTGCGCTCTATAAACAATACTAACAATATTTAAAAAGTAGTAAGATTGTGCCGTTCTGATTTATACTGTTAGGGAAATAAATAAGAATGTAGTTTTTTTAGCCACTTGGGGTAAAAAAAAAAAAAAAAAGTCATAAAGTAACTAGAGAGTGAAAGAAACACTGAATATGAATAACAGTAACAGTGAAACCACAGAAACAGATTCTGGATCAGAGATGTGGTTGAGAAAATAGGTATTTCTGCATATTGATATTAGACTTGCAGTTATGTAAAGCAGCCTAGATAGGGTATTAACGGATTTTTTGCCTGATATGTATTCACTCCTGTTCCAACTGACACTACCTGAAAATGTAAAATAATGAGGAAATTTTGTTAATTATATTTTGACCAGATACCATCTTTACAGATTTCCTTAAAAAACCTAAACATAGCTAGTAAAGTTGGTAGAATAAAGAGAATTTTAAGAATTTATGCTACTTTGAACTCATTTCTGTCACAGTAAAATTTACATTTCAATTAATTCATACCTGTCTTGTAATCTATTCACAGCTTTTAAAACCACTGAGGCTTTTTAACTTTCACATTTTGTATTGAAATACCTTGATTAACTCAGAATTGTACAATCACCTTACAGAAAAGTCTTCACATTAGTACCGCATAAATAAAAGGCTATCAAAATCAATATAACATCAGTGACAGAATATGTGCTTTTTATTTATACTTCAAAGCAGAGATTTTAATACATTAAATACGTGTCAGAATTCATAACAAAACTCTGCATCAACACGCTTGTATTTCCCCTTCCCTTCCTTTCTTTCTGCCTTCAAATGTATGCCTCTATCTATTTCTTGATTGACAAATTTTTTTTCATTCAAATGTTAATGTATTACATCTGAGTTGATAGCATAGGCATGGAAAAGAAAGATAAGTGATACATCTTAGTACCTTTTCCTGTGAAATTACATTAGCCTTCTGGGATACTGGATAGGATGAAGCTGCAGATTTGAAGATCATTACACTGCTTATTACCCTTTGTATTTATCTTCAGTGCTGCTAAAGCTTTACAGAAAATCTAATTTTTCTGAAGCTGCATTAATGTCAAAACCGCCACTTTTTGGATGCCAGACTTCATTCCAACTGGCAGATAATGCACAAAAGGATCTAATATCAATCACAGGGAATTATATAAAAGCTAAAGGTTTGGCATATTTGGCAAAGAATTCAGCCAGTGCTCTACTTTTAAATTACCACAAGATCTTTGCTCTTCTATTCAGTTCATGTTTCACTAAGCAGAAAGAAGAAGTGTTGAGCAATGGAGTCAAGGCTGTGTTTAATCTTTCCTCATTCTGTTATCACCTGGGAGATCTTTCATGACTGATATGGGTAACTCTTTCAATCTCAGCAATAGCCATTTTAGAGGAAATGGTACAGGGCATGCCTAAAGGAGGGAAAAGGAAAAAAAAATCCAGCCTAAGCTTGTTTTTGGGGACCAGCTTGTATTCCAGCCGAAACAAAGTAGAAAATAGAGCCTCTCTCCCCCTTCACACTCCACTTCTTTAAACAAAACAAAAACAAAACAAAAAAACACAATAGCAGCAACAGCGAACCAATACTGTCTTCTCACAGATCTACGTCAATGACTGGCTACTATTTCAATAACAAGCATAAGATTCTAAGTAGAAGCACAAAAAATTTACATATTTGCATTATATAAAACTGACAAAGACTGTCTGTGTCCTTTAGAATGGTTTCCAATTCATTCACCTGGTTATAATACAAAATAATCCAGTATGTGATGCTTTGTAAGAATTATACTCCAATCTCTTTCTGCTCATGATAGCAGATAAACTCTGATCCTAAGATTCTCTTCTGCCTGTACTAATACTGAAATGAAGAATTATATCCTGTGCCAAAAATAAGAATTCCAGCTTTCAATACAAATTAGAGACCCTCAGGCATTACCAGGTGCCTCCAACAGAAAGACCACTACAAAGTGCAACATAGAATCATAGAATGGTTTGAGTTAGAATGGACCTTTAAAGATCATGTAGTCCAACTCCCCTGCCATAGGCCGGGACATCCTTCACTAGGATCAAAGCCCCTTCCAACCTGGCCTTGAACACTTCCAGGGATGGGTCATCCACAACATCTCTGGGCAACCTGTTCCACTGCCTCACCACCCCTACTGTAAAAACATTTTTTCTTTATGTCCAATATACATCTACTCTCTTTTAGTTCAAAACCATTATCCCTTGTCCTATCACTACAGGGCCTGGTAAAGTCTCTCCCCATCTTTCTTATAAGCTCCCTTCAGTACTGGATATCTGCAATAAGGTCTCCTCTAAGCCTTCTCTTCTCCAGGCTGAACAACTCTGACTCTCTCAACCTTTCTTCTTAGAAGACGTGTTCCAGCCCTCTGAACTGTTAATTGATTTTGACCTAAGTTTTATCCACCTTAAGTTGGCTATCTTTTAGCTGTCATTTACATGATGATAACAGGAACCAATTTTGTTGAATCAATCTGTTTTATTCTATAATGACACTTCCACCATGGATTTTTAACTTCTGTTATTACTGCTTGAAGTAATTTTCTTTGTAGAGATATCTTTAAATTTAATCTGTTTAAACTTGACCTATAGTATGAACATGTACATCTAAGATACCCTAAACTAACCTTACAGTAAGTGAAAGAAAGTCCAGTTATTAAAGAGGATGTAGATTTCATGTCATCAATAGTAGCTACATGAAACAGTTCAGATGAACCATGTAGATGTGGTTTAGTGGTGGACTTGGCCATGTTAGGTTTACAGTTGGATTCAATGATCTTAAGGGTCTTTTCCAACCTAAATTATTGTAAGATTCTATGATTCTAGAATTTCCTATTTCCCTTTACTGATTTCAAGTGACTCAGGAACTTACTAGCTCAATTCTACATGTCTGCATTTTAGACATTTAAAGTTAACTAAATAAATTCTACCCATCATGTCTGTATTTCAAAGAATATTACAGATGCTTTCTAGTACCCTTTACATTACATCTGACTTTTAGGAGATGCTCTTACTTAATTTGCTATTTAATTTGGACATACAGATGAAAAAAGTCGGTCACTCAAAAGAAATTTTAAAGGCAACCTGAAGCAAGTCAGACATAAGGCGTGACCTCTGTGTAAAGTGCAGAGAAGCAACTGTACAATAATCAGTGGTTTAGATATCCTCTAACCTCAGTGTTTTGCTACTATCATGATCCAAATAAATAATTTCCCCTGGACCTTCCTCAGTAATGATGTGGGCACTAATCTGTGAGGCGGTGACATTCCTAATCCTCATTCTGCATTCAATTAATTAATTTATAATTTTCAGAACTTTTATATATACATGTGTATAGAGCGACACACACACCCTTGCAAGTGTCTTTATGGTTCAGTCTTTTATTTAGCAGATTTAGTCTTTTATTTAATTTATTTATCTAAAACCTCGTTTGAAATATATCAATTGTCAACCTGTCTCACCTTATTTTAAGAGAGAAAAATTCTGTTCAAAAAGGACAGAGAGAATTAATTTAACATTCTTTGAAAATTTTCGTCTTCCCCAAAAAGAAGCATGTAATAGTGTCCTTCACTAAACATCTCCACCTCTGAAAAATTTTTCTTACTTATTGCCCCAAACATTTGTCTTGTTAGCATAATTGATATTGTGAATGCTTGTAAAAATGAGTTTCATTTTATACAATGGGAAAGTGATTTCTTGGTTTTTGTTTGTTAACATATTTTTCCTCAGGGTGTTGTGTTAAAAGATTGCTAATGCCTAGATAAGTATTTAAAATGCTTTAAAAACAAGAGTAACAGAAATGCAATTAGTTAACTATTAGGGATCAGCATGTGTGTCCATTACACAGCAGGAGTTGTAAGTAAAATTTCCAAAGATAAACTGTTAGGATTCAGCAAAGAACCTGAAAGAAAAATATCTACAAGTTTCAGTGATATCCCAAACATAAAGACTTAGGAAAGTGCTGCTCTAATCCTTTTCATAATTATAAATATGAGTTGCTCAAAGCTCCTATAAATTCTGATCCATAACCTTCTTCCAGAAAAACATAATGTTTGAGCTAAAGTCCAGTTAGGAATATCATACCAAACCTCCTTCAGTTTTTATTTTTCTATACTGTATTTTGACTTTTGGACTATCTAATTAGAAATGGTTTTTTAGTTCACAGTCTGTTCCTGCTTTAACTCTTGGCATTTAATAGGACGACTGTTATTTCTGTGACCAAAGCTCTGTCTTTTCACCAGAATTTTACAGGAAAATAATACAGGTTTAAAATATCTCAACAAACAGTGGAGGAAATGGACAGAAATATCATTCAGCCCTTAATTGGAAACAACTATTTCTTGACAAGAGAAAACAGAGAAAATATATAGGAGTAGGACTGTTTTTCTCACCATTCAAGACATTAGTAGAAAATAATGTAGTAGCAACTGTAGTCTTATAACCAAGTAAAATACAGAGCTGCCCTTATGAGAACCAGTCACAGGCTTTGTGTTAAGCTAACATCTGTATTATGATACTCAGGCATCTCAGAGTTTATACCCTTTTATAAAGGAAAAAGATGTCTATAGTTTTGACAATTTCTACCCAATGACTACCTCTATTGTACTGTTACCTGTATGTATTTTATATGCTATATAGATACTAAGGCATATTTTACATATATACATCCCATATATTTCATCCAGATTTTAACAACTCAGCCATAAAATCTTTTTTAACCCAATTATTTCTCAGCTAATACTGAATACTCTAGAAAAGTGAACTTACCTTAAAATAACTTATATTTTTACACAGAAAACTACCTACGTTAATATTTTGCCTTGTCAGTCTAGTTGAATGAGAAGCAGTACTGCCATGTCTCAGTAATACTGCCAAACACTGGCTTTTTTCCCCTGTATGTTTTGCATTTAAATGGCACTTTCCCTTTTTTGAGATTACAGTAATTTATCTTTACTTTTTAGGCAAACTTTCTCACATATGTAGACTCACAAAAAACCTTCCAATTCAAGCTTGACTCATTATTTCATAACTTTACTTTAATGTAGCATTTTTCACCCTTTCATTGTGTATCTTTAAGGAAAGCGTGGGTTTGCCTTCTTTCTAAATGCCTTTAAAGATATATTCCCAGCCTTTCTTTCTCCAGTCTGAACGAAACTCTGATCCCTTGATGTCTCCTCTTTCACCCTGCACTCTTATCCCTAACCATCCTGGCAGCCTTTCAATGGCTTCTCCAACATGTCAGAATCTCTTTCCTGCACTAGCAGGACCAAAACCAGATCTTGGCGGATAACCAGTTGAATTAGCAGTGCACCCTTGTGGCAAAAATGTTTAGCCACACAATGGATTGTAATAGCAAGACTGGGGCTTGGAGATAGAAAGACATGCTTATTTCCCTCTGCCCAGCACTTGTGAGACCACATCTTGAATACTGGATGCAGCTTTGGGCTCAGCATTGCAAGATAAACATTGATATACTGGAGGAAGTACAGTATGGTTAGGTGCTTGGAGTGCATGATGGTTGAGGAAAGAATGAGAACTGTTTTCCCCAGTTCCCCTTTAGAACAGAAGGCTGGAAAAGATGTTACTGCCCTCTTTAATGGGAGGAGACAGAGAAGACAGCCAGACTGTTCTCAGAGGTTTGCAGCAATATAAAAGGCAACACAGGAAATTCTGAATCACAGAATGGTAGGGGTTAGAAGGGACCTCTTGAGATCATCTTGTCCAACACCCCGCTTGAGCAGGCACACCCAGAGCAGGGGGCACAGGAACGCATCCAGGCGGGTTGTTTTGGATGTCGCCAGGGAAGGAGACTCCACAGCCTCCCTGGGCAGCCTGTGCCACTGCTCTGGCACCTGAACAGTAAAGGCATGGTTTTTCTCATGTTCAGGTGGAACTTCCTGTGTTCCAACTTGAGCCCATTGCCCCTTGTCCTGTCATTGGGCACCACTGAAAAGAGTCCAGTCCCATCCTCTTGACACCTGTCCTTCAGATATTTATAAGCATTGATAAGATCCCCCCTCAGTCTTCTCTTCTCCAGGCTGAACAAACCCAAGTCTCTCAGCCTTTCCTCATAAGGGAGATGCTCCAGTCCCCTGATCATCTTCGTAGCTCTCCGTGAATAGGTACAAGGAAAAAAAAATATATACCATGAGAGTGGTCAAATATTGGAAGATTGCAGGATTTCATCCTTAGAAAATTTGAAACTTGATGGGGCAAGACATGCAGTCTGATCTAACTGGACCTGCTGTGAGCAAAAGATTGGACAAGAGGACCTCCCTCCCACCCTAAATAAGTCTATGATTGAATGTATGTTGCAAATTACGGGGAAAAGCCAGTACAAACATAAGCTAGCAACATTTCTCACAGGCCTGAATACACATCAAAGCAAAATTTCAAAATAAAGATCAAGGAGCATTAAGTAGTTCAGTGACTGTTTCTTTTCCAATGTTGAATGACTCATCTCCAACTGATATATGTATGTCACATCACCTACATCAAGTACCGAAAAAGCTCAAGTCCCTTCATTAGCCCACTTTTAGATATTAATTTGAAAAATTCCATTTAAAAATATACATACATAAAACGACACACTGAAAACTGATAAATATAAATTTAGTTTCATGGAAAAACTAATTACCTTAGTTATCACACAAGCAGTTTAAAACAGTTTCTGTAATGCAGCAAGTATTGAATTTTTTGTTACTATACTTCCTTTTACTTCTGCAGTGCAACAGAAGAAACAGACCAAAGAACCTTAATGAATCTACAAGTGAAAACTTTTGGGATATCAGACACTAACATTGGTATCTTTCCACAAAAAAAACCAAGGGAGATTTGAGTTAGGCTATGGGATCTAATGTGCAGAAATGCTGAGAGCTTCTATCTGCAATTGAAGCCAAAGGAGCTGTGCTTGAACTTACTGAGCTTACATATTGATACCCATTTGTAAGTATTCAGTATTCCAGATGGAATATTTAGCATTAGTGGATACTTCAGACTTAAAATCTCATCGTTCATACTTTGTTGCTTGCTGTGACTGTAAGGGTGAAATAAAGATATCACCTTCTATAATACTATAAAAATAAATTAATTAAAGATCGTAAAGCTTTTGGTACCATAAAGATAATTGTTATAGAAAAAAGTTAGGACAAAATAAGAATTCTATCTTTAAAGCATAACTTAATACTTAATAATAAATGAAGAATGGGGTCATGCACAGAGTGATGAAAACAAAAGAAAACAATCAGCACTTTTTGAACTCTGTCCATCCTATAAAATGAATGAGAAAGAGTTTCCATGGAAACACTACATACATATAGAATTATAGATTATACATAAATACAAGGGGATGAGAAGCAATATAAGGTAATACAGTTAGTCTTATTTCTGATGTTTCCTAACTCTGAAATCCTTAATTATATTGTTTTGTTATCAGGGTGATTAAGAAAGTTCTATTATACTCTTTTTCTTTTACTATTACCATTTATCTAGAAAAATACCTTCCATAACATGACACTTCAACAACAGCTACTTTGCTTAACTTTCAGCACTAATTCTGTAATACTCATGACCTGTTTTTATTGTAAGAAATCTAAAATAATAAAGATATAGACAGTGGGGAAAATGTACATTAACACTGCCTCTCATTTTCTTGCAATTGCTGGCTAATATTATCCTACTGCTTTTAAATCTTCTTCACAGTTTGAAGTAACACTAATTAAAAACTGGCACATACTTTATTCACAAATATTTAAGGACTCAGAACGAATGCTTTGAAATGTCACAGATGAAAAATTCGGTATTTCTCCGCAATATCTTCTACAGTCCTGCAAGCAGAGAACTGTCTCCTTACTATTTCCTATATTGCTTCTTATAGATTAAATTATTTTAGGAATAATCAAGAGGGGGCTCAATTAAGCATTTAAAATTTGATTTAAATGCTGATGTCTTTAAAACGTGACTTTATTTTCTAACTGAACTGGTTGTTAAAAATTTAATATTAACCAAGATATTTATACTTTCTGTAAAATTACTTTAGATTCCAAAGAAATTATTTCTATAAACAATTTTATAATATATTTCTTATTCTAAACAAATGTCTATAAACAATTTATATAAACTAATAAACATAACCTGCATTAGAACACAAAATGTTTATACAAAAACATATAATCTTCAAAAATGATGTAAGGAATAATGTTTCTAAAATATATATTTAAGATAGACAGTTATAACTTAAAATACATTCTCTATTATGGACAGCTTTATTAATGAAAAAAACCCCAACTCTTATAAAGCATTTTGCAGGCCTGGCATATTCTTTTTATAAACCTTTAGAAACAACAGGAGTGTGTCTGAGCAAAACAAGGCTATGAGCTTCAAAAGCATCTCTACAGCAGATATAAAAAAGTAATAAAATATCTTACAGGAAATATCTGTCAAAATAGGTGAGATGTAGAAAAGAAACAAAGACTTTTTTTTTTAATCATTTTATTCTAATCTGCAGAAATACTGAAATACCAGAGATGTAATTATGGTGTTAGTGAACAGTATTAAAAAAGACCAGAATTAAGGTTATTTGACTGTCGTAATGATGCTTCCATCTAAATATATTCAAATGTCACATTTAATCATAACATTTAATTTTCCTTAATACTCAGCTTGACATCTCTCTAAAACCTCTTTATCCTATATTACCAATACCATATCAACCCATCTTTCATTTTCATACAGTTAACATTTGAATACATGCATAAACACGAATATTCACTCACAAATGTAAGCTTCAGATTAACAGTATAATTACCAAAACACCCAAGGTTATTATTTACAATCCCAATTATTTCCCAAGTTTTTCCTTTTCAAATTGTAAATAAACTTTCCAAGTACTAGCAAAAAGGATATGAATTTTTTTAATGTGAATCTGTACTTCTACCGCTCAAATCTCGGTTCCAAAACCCAGGGTCAGGTGTGCAGGGAGAAGGGGGAAAGAAGGTAGGGAGAGAAGAGGAATATAGTCTTTTACAGAAAAATAAACAGCCTAAACTTGTAGTTGCAAACCTGAAAGAAGCGGCAGTCAAACACAGTAAATTTTGGGAATCACCATTATTCAAATTGGATGAGGGAAGGCTTGCAGATGTTGTCTACCTAGACTCTAGTAAAGGCTTTCACACCATTTCCCACAGCATTCTCCTGGAGAATGACTCGGACTCTTTGCTGGGTAAAAAAACTGGCTAGATGGCCAGGCCGAAAGGGTTATGGTGAATTGAGTTAAATCCTGTTCACTGCCAGTTACAAGGGGTGTTCCCCAGGGCTCAGTTCTGTTTAATGTCTTTATCAATGATCTGGACAAGGGGATCAAGTGCACCCTCAGTAAGTTTGCAGATGACACCAAGTTGGGCAGGAGTGTTGATCTGCTTGAGGGTAGGAAAGCTCTGCAGAGGGATCTGGACAGGTTGAATTGATGGGCCAAGGCCAGTTACAGGAAGTTCAACAAGGCTAAGTGTTGGCTCCTGTACTTGGGTCACAAAAACCCCATCCAACACTACAGGCTTGGGGAAGAGTGGCTGGAAAGCTGCCTGGCAGAGAAGGACCTGGGGGTGTTGGTAGACAGCTGGCTGAACATCAGCCAGCAGTGTGCCCAGGTGGCCAAGAAGGCCAACAGCATCCTGGTTTGTATCATGAATAGTGTGGCCAGCAGGAGTAGGGAAGTGATTATCCCCTTGTATTAGTGAGGCCACGCCTCAAATATTGTGTTCAGTTTTGGGTCCCTCACCACAAGAGGTTGTGGAGCATGTCCAAAGACAAGTCTTATGAGGAGAGGTTGAGCGAACTGGGGTTGTTTGGTCTGGAGAAGAGGAAGCTGAGGGGAGACCTTATCACTCTCTACAACTACCTCAAAGGAGGCTGTAGTGAGGTGGGTGTTGGTCTCTTCTCCCAAGTTACTGGTGATAGGACGAGAAGGAATGGCCTCAAGCTGCTTCAGGGAAGGTTTAGATTGGATGTTAGGAAAAAATTCTATACTGAAAGAGTGCTCAGGCATTGGAACAGGCTGCCCAGAGAGGTGGTGGAGTCACCATCCCTGGAGGTGTTCAAAAAATGTGTAGAGGTGGTGCTTAGGAACATGGCTTGGTGTTGGGTTGGCAGTGCTAGGACAACAATTTGACTCGATGATCTTAAAGGTCTTTTCCAACTTAAACAATTCTATGATTCTAAATGTTTAGACATCCTCTCCTCAGAGGTATGCTTTCTTTTAAAAGATCTAAATCCTTAGTAAGTTGACTAAATTCTTCATAGAAGACAATTTGTTTTGCCAAAAGTACACAGAACTCTATAAACCCAAAAGACAATTAGTTTATTAATTAATATTTTAACCACTAAATTAAAATCTCTGATTTCAGGTTCCTTAACATTTTCTGTTATTTACATAAATCTTGCAGAATAATATTTAGCATGCTTTCTCTGAAGAAAAAGGCTATCACAGAGCTTCAAAATTAAAAGAAAATATTCTCAAAAAATAATGAACTAGCTGGATTCCAATTCATCTGGATGATAAAGCAGGTGCAATTTGCTATTCATGACAACTTATTTTTAGATGAACTAGAAAATCCTTAAAATAGATTCTACTTGCAAACAAATAAAAAATATACAGCATATTCTTACCATTCCTATTTATGAACATTAAAAAAGACCCCTTTATTCTATCCACTGAAGCATAACAACATTTCTTAAATTCATTCATGAAACAGGTTCCGTTTTTGCTTTGATAGTGGGAAGTTACAGTTATAATTCCTGAGTACATCAGTTCAGGAAAAATGGACACAAAATGACTACAGTATTCTAAAAATTATTTTATAAAATAACTTTTGATTCATTTTTAAGATTTCCTGGCCAAGAAAGCATTTGCTAAATACTACTTTCAAGTCAGCCAAACAGTACTGTAATGAGGTAGTTTGAAGAGATAAATATTTGCAGTCTGTTACTGTACTGCTTTTAACCTTCAGAATTAGTTTGTAAAGCAAACATGTTGAAAAAAATACGATGTAGCTTTATTTATTTTTTAGCACTCTTCAAATCTTCTGATTCCAAGTTCATACATGTGATTTTCAGAGCAATGCTGAAATAATTCAGTGATGTCTACTGGAGAATATGATATAGGATTGCAACAAGTTCATACAGATATGAGCAAACAACAATTTTTGTGACAATTATTGTCTAAAAAGGAATACTTATACGGTGAAACTTGTTGCTGTCAGCTGAACATCTAAATACCCAACATGTTGAGGTAATTTTGAACTCGTCTCCCACTTAAACCTGGCAGGGTTGATTTGAGATTTTGGTTGGTTGTTTTTTAAAGCCTTTCAAAGACTGTGTCCAGTAACAAAAAGTTCTTGACTTTCAAGACTGACAGACTGTTTCAAATTTTTAGGCCAACAGTAACAGACAACCATTAAAAGAATGTGTAATTACTAGTATTTTTTGTTGTGAAAATAAGTGCTTTTGACCATCAGCACATTGGCAGTAAGGCATAAGGATTACTGTTCTTCAGAAATAAAAACAAATCAAAACAAAAAAAAGTGTCTTTTTAAGAATGCCTGTATCCATTGAAAGTAACAGAAAGGCTAAAATGGGAGATGAATTCTTTAATTCCTGCTCCTGCAATCACAGCACCATGATAGGGATATCTCTTTCTCAGATTAAACAAATTCTTAATAAATAGTATAGCATAACTGATGGCCATCCTTCATAAAGTAAAATAATGATCTACCCTTTTTTTAATGTGGTATCACTGTTCATAGGAGGGTGTCACAACCATTAAAGACAGAAGCTTTACCACAAAAAGTTACTCAAACTGTAAGAGGTTTTGGAATTAATTTTAACTAAAATCTAAGCTGTTCCAGATTTCAGCTGTAGAATCACTCCACCTCTAATGTGTTTCTTTCAATAGGGGACATCTCTAATCTTCCATCACTGAATAATAGAATCATAGAATGATTAAGGCTGGAAAAGACCTCTAGGATTACCAAGTCCAACTGTCAACCCAAAACCACCATGTCTCCTAAACCATGCCTTGAAGTGCCACCTCTACACATTTTTTGAACACCTCCAGGGATGGTGACTCCACCACCTCTCTGGGCAGCCTGTTCCAATGCCTGAGCACTCTTTCAGTATAGAATTTTTTCCTAACATCCAATCTAAACCTTCCCTGAAGCAGCTTGAGGCCATTCCTTCTCGTCCTATCACCAGTAACTTGGGAGAAGAGACCAACACCCACCTCACTACAGCCTCCTTTGAGGTAGTTGTAGAGAGTGATAAGGTCTCCCCTCAGCCTCCTCTTCTCCAGACCAAACAACCCCAGTTCGCTCAACCTCTCCTCATAAGACCTGCTCTCCAGACTCTTCACCAGCTTCGTTGCCCTTTTTGGACATAGCCAAATGGAAATCACAAGACAGTGACCTGCAGTTCCCTTGCAAGTTTCTAACTATAAGGGGGAAACCAGTAACCTTCCAATGTGCATAGGTTATTCAAAGTACTTGAGTTAAAATTTATTCATATTAACAACATAAATGAAATACTTTTTCACTTGAATTGCTCATTTTCCTAAAATTGACCTGTCCTGGGAAGTAATAACTAGATCTCAGACCACAGAAAAGGTATTAACCGACACTCCAAAGTAACCGGATGAGTGCAGTTCATGTCAAAATCTAACTACATGGTTACTTATGGCTGATAAAGGTTAGGCGAATGACTTAAGGCTATATGGATCCGGAAACATAAGTGAAAGCTAGAAGCATGAATCTGAAACACCAAAAAGGAACGAAGCTGAAACCTGCCAGTAATACTAACTTAAGTTACATGTCATGATACCAAAAGCAGAGGCAGGCAAAGAAAGGTGCTTAGTAAAAGGAACATTTAGTTAACTACCAGCCAGTAATTAAACAGATGGGGTTTTGTTGAACTGAAAGCCCCACCTCCAGATATTATAATGTTTTGTAAATGGTGTCTGGTCTTATCAATTTATTCTTTCTTCTATTTTAACTAGCATGTTTCACTTGAGCTGGACTACAATAAAGAAAACAGAGATTCTGCCCTGTGTAATGGACCATTTTACGTACTGTTGTAGCAAAGCCCATCTGGAAGGTCACAGGACTTCTCTACAAAAACTGAGAAGGAACAGCTCTTGTGCACTCAATCAGCTTCTGCCACTAGTTATTTCTGATCTAGTAGTATGCATAAAAGACAGAACTGTACCCTTAAAAGCAATAAATTGCAATTTTCTAAATCAATGTTATCACTTTGGCAGAGCATGCCTCTGATTTCCTCTAACCTACTCCTCCCAGGAGCAGGAAGCTATACAAAGAACAGTACGTCACCGCAGGTTGTGGTGGTTTGAGCAAAATATTGTGATGTTTGGATAGACATCAGAGTGTCTCTACCTGGTGCAAGTCCATGAAACACTCCTTCACAGAAAGAAAATGGAAGATATATTATAAAAAGGGGTAAGACCACATATTACGGAATATTAAGTACTTTTCTGCTAAGAAGTCTAGTTTAACATTATTTTCCAAAGGCTCTCTTACAAATTATGTGCATTTTTTTTTCCCTCCGAGGCCTCCACTCTTATTTTGAGGATTCCTACTATCATTCAGCAGCAGTGCATTTCTGAGCAATCATTTCAGTTCTCAGTTATAAGAACTTCTGTGGGAGTATTCACAGCTTACTTGTTAGGTTTTACAATGGAAATTTAAACAGGGCTAGAGATCTACAGATCATTGCTGCTTGGACAGCTTGGAACTTTAGTGAAGAAAGTAAAAGGGCTACCTCTCAACTGGTGCTGATCACAGTGACTAGCTTGCCTGGGAGATGTGCTGATTAAACCAAAAAGTCATTTTTTTAAAGCAGCAATACTGCAAAAATAATCCAGCCAAAACGTTCAGCCCTCCGAAGAAGTAGGAGAGTACACCTTTCAACTCAGCTAAGGATTTATTTAGGCTTTCACACTCAGCTTCTTCATTAACTAAAATTTTTAATGTTTTAATGATTGTAAATGAGAAGACAAGATATTACTTTTGTAAGGTTGGTTCCTTTGATCTTTCCTTCCTACGATGATCTGGGTCTTTGCTCCTAAATTCCATCCATAATACATACAATCCTCTAGTCACTACAGTAAGCTTTGAATAGGAGATTTGATCCATAATAAACAGTACTGGTTAAAGCTGATTCAGGAAGAAAAAAAAAAAAAGTCAAACCCACTATTTTTTGGAGGGGATAGTGCTTACAATACAACTTTCCTTCTACATTCATTAAAGCCACACACAGAATACATATGCAGTTGTTCCTTTATATGGAGACACATGCACACCTGGGGATTCTGAACAGAGGTCCTCCCCTTACTTCTCCACATTACAATCTTTCTCTCTATCAAGGCACTGATACTATGATACAGATACTATGACAATCAATGCAAATTAACTTTTTAATACTAGAATTAATTTTTATTTTATAACCCACTAAATAAACCAAAATAGTCAAAGGTAGGAAATCATCCTTCTGAAAATAAAACTCAAAGTGTTTAGAGAGTTTCTTCTGTATAAAATCTACAGGTTCTTTACTGACTAATATAACCAAAAGTAAAACATTTCAGATGTTAATACTGGCTTGTTATCATATGAACACTTTCAAACTATCTAAGAAAAATGGAACTTTAAACCTTTTTGTGGTAGACAGCATTTCAGGAAGTGCACCTTTAATCAAGGTAGCTACATTTATTTCAATCTAGCAAATAACTTGCATACAGCTACAACACACTGTTTTTCTTGTAAGTGCTTACTCAAATTCATTATTTGCTAACAAAAAAATCTTCCCCTACCTCCCCTTCTTTGACACATGAATAGAATACATTATGCTTAATCGAAAACTGCAGTCAGAAAAGCAATCAGACTGACATGGTTAATAACAAGAGCTTCTCCTAAAGCATCATTATAGACTAAATTGGAATTGCATTTTTCCTAAATATGAAATCTGCCATTGTTACTCCATGTGAGCTTTTTGTCAGCTGGGTTTAAGAAAAAGAAATAAAACTCAGCTCATATGTGGTTTTTGCATGCACCTGGACACAGAGATATCACATGTAGTGCATATGTTTCAGATCTATTATTGTTATAACTTTTATTTCCCTTATTAAATCATGACTACAAACCTGAGACAAAACAGTACTAAATGGGGTTCCTCTACTCTCTGGAAGTGTATTTTCATAGAATCATAGAATAGAATAGTTGGGGTTGGAAGGGACCTTTAGAGGTCATCTAGTCCAACCCCCCTGCAGCGAGCAGGGACATCTTCAACTAGATCAGGTTGCTCAGAGCCCCGTCCTACCTGGCCTTAAACGTTTCCAGGGATGGGGCATCTACCACCTCTCTAGGCAACCTGTTTCTGTGTCTCACCACCCTCACTGTAAAAAATGTCTTCCTTCTATCTAATCTAAATCTACCCTCTCTTAGTTTAAAATCATTACTCCTCATCCTATTGCTACAGAACTTGCTAAAAAGTGTGTCCCCATCTTATACGCCCCTTTTAAATACTGAAAGGACACAATAAGGTCTCCCTGCAGCCTTCGCTTCTCCAGGCTGAACAGTCCCAACTGTCTCACTGAGGGGCAGCTGATAGCAACTATTTTAATAAGTTAGTTCATATTGATTTTAAGGATAAATCACTTAGCCTAAACTTTATAAAAGCCTCATGCAAAAACTCACTTTCCCACAAAGTAGGAATAATAGTTGATAATAAAATTATATTCAGTTTTGATTCCATATTAATCAAAGACGAAAACAAGCTGAAATAGATACATTACTATTTGCCATATTTAGGACAAGCAAACCTCTCAGGATGGGATACACATATAAAATATTATGCAACAATGCTCTGTCACATGTATTGTAAAGTTCCCAGTATTTTCTACCACCCCAGCACTTAAAAGATTTCAGCATCATATTTCATTACATTAAATTCTTGACTAAATTCTACATAAAGCCAAGAAAGTATCCTGAAATGTCACACATGAAAATTTGTCTCTAAAGGTATATTTATTTCCTTCCTTTGTGACACTGTTTAAAATAGAAATTGAATTATAACAGTTTTAGCATCTAAGTCTGAATGTTTTGATGTTAGGTTCAATTTGGTATACCTCAGTAGAAAGCTCTACAGTTTCAGCATTATCATAAGTGCTGCTTTATTTCCAGTGCCTGACACTCCAAGCATCAAAATATGTCCTCTCACCGTCTGAGGCTGCTCTGGAGAGGCTCAAGTTCTCTATACTGAAATACTTACAAATCAAACACAGGGCTTTGAACCCTGCCATGGAGAGAAAGGAAAATATTAGAGAAATTAAAAACATTTCTGGAAGAGCAATGTTTCAAACACAGTTTTTAATGGCCACATTATCATTATTGGTACTCTCCAAGCCTCACTGGAGATAAAACAGGACATAGGACTAAAGTTCTATCAGATTGATATATCATCCATTTCATCATTTTCAAGGGTTAAAGTAAAACAAAACAGGCAATTTTAGAAAAAAATGCCAAATAATCTTAGCAGTTCTAGAAAATCTATTTAACTGTTTTCCCTCTTCTCCTGTTATAACCTGTTATTAGACTGCCAGCAGATACTGTTATCCTCGTCCTTTTCAGACTTTGAATTCTGGGCCAGGACTGCCTTCTGCTGTCTGTTTTCCTCCCCATCCCCCAAGAAAAAACAGTATGCTTTAAGAAACCACCACCTTAATGACAAAAGAGTATCAGGCTGGAAGAAAGTGGCTGAATTACAGAGGCCACATGCAAAATCTACTAGCTACTGACATCTTTGTCTACACTGATGGGGAATTTTTCTACAGAAAGAATGGTGGTTTTGATAAAAATATCATTTTTGTCTATGTCCTCAGACAAAAGAAAAACAAAGTTATACCATAACTTTTCTATCAAGGCCAACGGTATCCTGGGATGCATTAAAAAGATTGTGGCCAGCAGATCTAGAGAGGTTATCGTCCCCCTCCACTCTGCCCTAGTGACACCACATTTGGAGTACTGAGTCCAGTTTTGGGCCCCCCAATTTAAGGACATGGAACTGCTCGAGCAAGTCCAGCGGAGACCTACGAATATGACCAGGGAACAGGAGCATCTCCCTTATGCAGAAAGGCTGAGAGACTTGGGTTTGTTCAGCCTGGAGAAGAGAAGACTGAGGGGGGATCTTATCAATGCTTATAAATATCTGAAGGACAGGTGTCAAGAGGATGGGACTGGACTCTTTTCAGTGGTGCCCAATGACAGGACAAGGGGCAATGGGCTCAAGTTGGAACACAGGAAGTTCCACCTGAACATGAGAAAAAACATGCCTTTACTGTTCAGGTGCCAGAGCAGTGGCACAGGCTGCCCAGGGAGGCTGTGGAGTCTCCTTCCCTGGCGACATCCAAAACAACCCGCCTGGACGCGTTCCTGTGCCCCCTGCTCTAGGTGTGCCTGCTCAAGCAGGGGGGTTGGACAAGATGATCTCCAGAGGTCCCTTCCAAACCTTACCATTCTGTGATTCTGCACAGTAATTAAATGACTAATTTTTTTTTAATTTAGACTAGACTGCCATTATATAATTACTGTAAAACATGTTATAATTAAAGTCTGCACACATGACCACACTGAACCTTACCATGGTAAGATACTGACATCAAATCTTTAAAATTAAGACACTACAATTCACAGGTCTCACTGTGCTGATACTCAGGTGTCCTCAACAGTCTCTCCTTTCTGTCTTTTGTGGCTACTTCTGAAGTTATTTCCCCGCAGGTTTTAAGAGTGAAAAACACAATTTTAATGCAATAAAAATTAATTTTCTAAGTTATGAACACCTATTTATAGCCTTGGGTGCCACAAGTTAAGTTCTTATTTTCACATAACTCTATATATGGAAATGATATGACCTTAAAATTGTGGCAAAATGTTAAAAGAAAACAGAGACCTGAGTTTAGTACATCAGTTCTTTGTTTCCAAGCATTCTGTCTAATGTGATTTTTTCAAACAATTACTTATCTCTTCAATGTCTTTTTTATCCTGCTGTTTGTTTTCAACTCTGTTTGGTATTGACTTCTCCATAAAACCACAGTTACTATTTGTTCCTAATGAAACCAGCAGCAAACAAATTGAGCTACAGAGAAATTAATCCAAATGGACAATTGGGTATTTGTGCTAATCGTTTTTGTTATTTGTCAACTCCTTCAAGACCACTGCAATGGAAGAGTAACTTATCTGTTTGCCAAGAATTTCTGAAGGCCTTCAAGTCTGAATAAAAGACAGATGCATCTTTCTACAGTTTTGAAAGCATTTTCTCAAGGAAAAGTTCAGATCTTCAGTAAATTTTTATTTATAACATAGCTTTGGATCATTTTCAAATACCATTGCTACTAACTAGGAGAGTTCAAAATATTTTTTTCTTATTGTCTTATGGGTTTTACTTCAAAATGGCACAGTTATTTTTGTCTTGGATTCTTTAACGATTACCATAAAAAAGTGTTTACCTCAATTATTGGGTCACAAAATCCATCAAATCCTCCTGTCTCAATCACAAAATTCAGTCCTATATCTGAAAGAAAATAAAAAACCCCACACAAAAAAATCCCAAACCGGTGGCACTTGTACTCTTCAGTAACTGATTAACAAAAGCTTTCTTTGCAAAAATACTACAATTTTATACTATTAAACTTAGCCACCTGTATTAGTGGACCTAGCCTATTAACTTTTAAGAGGACAATTCTATACATTCCACTTACTTTTTTCCAAAATAATACTTTTCCTTTACCTGTGTAACTTAAAGACCAAACAAAATGTTTGCAATTATATTAGCATGCCACTGTAAGATCTTTACAAGAAGTGATCTGTAAATCAGGCAAAATACAAAATTGTGTTAGAATACCCACTGAAACAGTTATCAAGCGCTGGAGCAGGCAACCCAAGGAAGTGGTTGAGTCACCATCCCTTGAGGTATTTAAAAGATGTGAAGATGTGGTGCTTAGGGATGTGGTTTAGTGGTGGACTTGGCAGTGTTAGGTTTATGGTTGGACTCAATGATCTTAAAGGTATTTTCCAACCTAAATGATTCTGTGATTCTACTTCACACTGTACCAGAGGGAAAGGTCCATCTAACCTAGTGTCCTGTGTTTCTGTTAAAATCCAGATGACAATGAGCAGAAAAGGACCTTAAGAACAGGGAAAATACAGAACAGTACTCTCATCAGTAAATTCTTCTTAATCTCAGTAATTGGTACTAATAATAAATACCTGAACAGAAGAATAAATCTACATCTCATATCCAATAGGCCTTCTTATGCTCTTCCTCTGAAGTTGCCTGATGACACCTTTCTCCTTTTTAATGACCTGTTCATATTCTTGACCTCATCATTACCTTACTAACAAAAAGGTTAATAGTTCCAACTGGAAAATCCTAATGATATAAAAAATAATTTCATCTTTTATAGAATATATTATATCCTTGATATGATGAACTTGCCTTTATGACCACTTTGTTAAAGCTACTGAAAAGAGGATGAACTGAGTGCCCTAGGGATTTTGCTACTAGCACAGTCTTTGATTGCCCTCTCCAATATTCCTGCCATGATAGTACAGACATGCTTAAAATAAAGGGATGCTATGTCAAGGGCCCTGGAAAACACTGATCCTGAAAAGCAGAAGATCCTCATAAGATACAGTTTGTGAGGTTAAAGCTCCTGAAGGAGCTCTGGACTCTTGAACTCTTGTTATTCATCTGATCTGAATGTTGAAGGCTACCATTTATTTTAAACTGTGAGACTGACTAAAGTTAACTCCAGGTATAATCTATAGCAAAGATTTAATATATAACATAAGAGAAACAAATCACTGCATCTTGCCAGGCAGGAGTAATTGTCAGCAAAATATATGACCTTTTAATATAAGAACACCTGCAAGATTTGTTTTCTAGGCTTCATCTGAAAGCCAGAACAATGCAAGAAGTGAACTGGGAACAAAGGCACCTATACAGTGAAAGTAGATAAAACAGGAAAACATTAGATGACACTATATAGTAAATTATTTATGACCTATTGTCATTAAGGATCGTGACAGAGGAAGGATGGGTGTCTGGAAGAGATGCACAAGACTTAAAAATCCATTCTTCTAGACAATATTTTTAGCAACAATAAAAAGCTCTCCTTCTTGAGCAAAGAAAAAAAACCAAAACATCTTTTACAGTTATTCTTCTAGCTAGAGCAGCATCTTCCATCAGTCACCCTTCAAACACCTGATCATTTTAAAATGTCTGTAAAATATCATCACATGCAAAATCTTTTATGCAAGACAGACTTCTCAGAAAGTGACATATGTACAGGGCACATTGGAAAACATTACAACCTCAATACAAAATTATCAAAGAAAGGACTTTGCAAATGTTTTAATCCTTCAGTAAACACAGTTGATAGAATAAGTTAGGAAAAATGCTTATTGACCATAGAAGGCTTGCATTTCATAAATTAAACTTTGTATTAGCAAATGAGACCAGCACATAACACATCATCATCCTTTATTTACACTCAGTTGTAAAAGACCTAATATGCAGATCGAAGATGAAAGAAGTAGTTGTTATTGAAGCCAGAACTGTCACAATTGCACACAATAATATATGAAAGAAGCTGACAATATGGGGGTACTGTGATCTTCTATAGCTCTTTGCAAGAGATCCAGTGTAGTCATTTAACCCGCAATTTGAGGAAGAGTGACCCAGCAGCCAGATTCAGAAGTCTCTTATACGCTCAAGATTCATACTTACAATTAGGAACCATAAGAGCAATTTTCCTGCAGTTGTTCTTAATGGAGAATATCAGTGGCACAATCCTATATATCTTTCCAAAGACCATTTATGGCTTTCTGAATATTTCTATGACATCTTACATGCAGGTTTTTAAACAGAATGTTAGGTGTTCATACTGATGTATACAATGCCAAGAAAATGGAAAATGGAGCAATTAGGAATCCAATCATCCCACAGCCTTATTTCTATACATTATCTTGTAAATTGTTGTGGGTTTTTTCCTCATCCAACAACTGACCATTTTTGCACAACAGTTTGTGTCATTACATCTAATTACATAATCAGTGTGAATTCAAGTAGCCACTAAATAAGAATAATTATCTATGATTTATTGAGCTGCAAAGCATGACAGACCCTAGATGAGAAGCAGCTTCAGCAACACACCTGACAAATGCCTTTTCTTTTCTGAAAATAGGAAGTCTGAAAATAATGTGGTAGAATAGAATCACAGAACCATTAAGGTTGGAAAAGACCTCCAGGATCATCAGGTCCCACCATCAGCCCAACACTACCATGTCTCCTAAGTCGTGAAGTAATAGTGCAGTAGGAAAGATGTAGAAAGGAACTGGATTTCTGCAATAGAACTAGAAGAAAGTCAGGGAGATGTGCAAGGCAGGAGACATGGACACCTTTCTCTCCACTGTCTGTATAGACTTCTGTGAAATAAAACACCTAAACAGTTTTTTTTAATAGTGTTATAAAATTGTAAATAAACTGAATGAGGAACAAGGACCCCATATGTCTGAGGCATATTCCATTATAAACTTTATAACTTCTTTTTCATAACATCTGTTCCTCCCCACCCTTCCAAAAACAGTTTCCTGTTCACTTCAGGTTTTCATCCTCAGTCACAGTTGGGGAATAAAAAAAAAAAAAGAAGACATAACTTTTTTTTTTTTTTAAAATAGATGAATATAATATTTATGCCTTCTAAAAATATTTTAAAATATATATCTGATTAAAAATTGCTATAGAGCTCTTCTACATGAGGACACAATATTTAGATAGTTTGAGAAGCATTGTTTTCATCCATAAAATTATAATGTAAGAACTGAAGAATATTATTCTGTGTGTATGTGTTATTCACTGTGGGTTTTGAATCTCAAGAGAAATCTGAGTTTGAGTGCAGCAATCCCTAAAGGCTCAGTCTTAAACATTTCTGAAAAATGAACTCATTACATATTTCTGAACATTAAGTCACAGTGCTTCATTTCTGTTATGTAGAGCCCCTCTAAAAGATAAAAATAAATCAGTGGAAGATCAGAATTCACATACATATATTTTGTTGCTCTTTCTTGGTATGAAAAGAACTTCTCTTTGATTTAAGATTATCTTATGTAAAGTTGACTAAGTATGGGGTGCAGTGCCATGGATTTTTTTCCCCACCTTATAAAATAAGCCTTTTATGATAATTAGAATAGCCTACCTTTTTTTGAAAAGCTTTCAAAACAACGACAAAGCTAGCTACTTTGCTTGCTAGACTCAAAATCAATCACATTTTTTTTGTTTTTAAACTTTCACCTATATCTCTATGTTCTTTTTCTTCTGCTTACACTGTTCACAACTCTAGTCAACCCCTTTCCCTGTTCTCAATTTTGTGACTGTGTCAAAAATCAGCCATCAAATTGTCATTCTTCTCAGTCAGTCCTAAATCAAGATGTATTCACAACAGTGATCTGGAGACCAACAACTCTAGTTGTTCCTAATGGTTTTGTATAATCCATTCTTCTCCAGAAGAACCAAAGAAATAATTGTATATATATTGTATCGTTTACATGTAGTTGTATGTACAGTTACCTACATTTCAACAATTCTGGAAGAAAAAAACTAGAAAGTAATATTGGGATGAAATTTACAGTTTCCCCATATTTAAATTAATACTGAGTAGTATTGCTTCAGTAACATGATATAGTCATATTCTACTCTCTCAAACTATTCATAACAAGATTAAAGATTGTCAGCCTGAATTTGAAGAAAGAATTGACATATAAAACTGCATGTTCTTGGGAATAAATGAACAGCCAGTATTATAGAGAAAAGTTTTCTTCTTAATTTAAGCATATATTGACTATACCTAAATCTAGGTCCTTTATACAAAATAATTCATTATTAACATATTCAGTCCAGTTCAACAAAAAGCTCTTCACAACACATTTTTTCTGGTTATTGTTAACACTACGCAATCAAAAACCTGAGAAATGCATCAGCCCAGGAATTTAATAAAATATTAAAATATGAGATTACAAAAAAACCATCACAGTATTACACACAATATGCAAGTGCAGATTATCTGCAAACCTTAAGGAAAGAAAAAAGTTTTAAAAAACCCTCACAAATACAGCTTTTGCTGCTCTTTATAACTCCTACAAAAACAGTCTGACATCCCCTTTTCTGTGACGTCTTGCCTCACAAAAGTTGTCTATTACTTCCTGGCCTTATCCTTATCTCTATTTACTTTTCTACAGACTATAGTAAAGCTTCCCAGTATTGTAGACTAAATGGTTGTAAGGGTAGAATTATGATCCCACCCACTCACCACTCTCACTCTATTACCTGACATTTTATTTTGCTTAGCATCCTTTCTTCTCCCTATCATATTTTCTTTATGCAGTGTCATGGAATGTCTCTGTCTTGCTGAGACTGGGCTCATTGTTCCTCCTCATAAAAGCTCTGCCCCAACATTAACACGCCTAATTAGAAATGATGTTTAGGTGAAGGAATGGGTGTTCTTATTCAAACACAGGCAAGACTGACTAATGAAATCCAAATTGCTCCCCACCCAAAAATAAAAAAGTTGCTTATAATTCAAGTTTAACTGATAAAGCACTTATTTCTCTAGAACTTCTGGCAATACTCAGTATTATCGTGTGATATTTCAATGTGATTTTTTTAAATAGTTTTTGATACATTCTATTCCACCTTACTTCCTCTACCCAGGCTCTTTAATAATCATACCTACCTCCCATAGACGCTCCATTTCCAGGCATTCATTCACTTTCCAAACGGTATTTCACCTCCCAGAATTTCTCATTGTATTTTTTCATTGTATTTGTCCATGCCACTAGACACTGCAGTTGCTTTGGATTTTGTTTGTTTTAAACAGATTTATATTCCACCATTTAACCTTAGCTGGCAAGTTTACAAGCCTAAATCCAGCATGTAAATTCCTTCTGTGTCTTCAGTTAAAAAACCCAAACAAGCTATCCCAGCGGGTGATTTAGACCATCCATGTTACCAGCTTCTTTCTTTCAAATGACTTACTGCCATTTGAAAAAACTTTCTTTCCAAGATGTCTCTAAGATTTCATAGTAGACTTTTTCACAAAGAAATATTATCCTATCACATAAGAAAATCTCTAAAGAGCAGTAGATATTTCGAATCATCTGACACTGCCAACATGTTACATGACTATATATAATTACAGGGTTTTGGTTTAGACATGAAGTTATTATAAAATCACTATACAAATCATATAATTTTTATGTATTAACTCTTATAAAATTTCTAGATGAAGGTTGCAATTGGGGTAGATTTTTGTCACTTTTTAGGAAAGGTCTACCACAAAGCAACCTTTACCTATAACTGGCAACTTTAAATGTACTCCTGTTGGTTTGTTCTCTCTCCAAAGGCTGGAAACAATTCAATATGTGGTATGCTTGTTTGTCATAGTTTTAGGTGGGATAGAGTTAATTTTCCTCCTAGTAGCTGGTATAGTGCTGTGTTTTAGATTTAGTGTGAAAATAATGTTGATAACACACTGATGTATTAGTTGCTGCTAAGCAGCGCTTACACTAGTCAAGGACTTTTCCAGCTTCCCGTGCTCTGACGGGTGCACAAGAAGCTGGGAGGGGAGAGGGCACAGCCATGACAGCTGATCCAAACTGGCCAAAGGGCTATTCCATATCATATGATGTCATGACCAGTATATTAACTGGGGTGAGTTGGCTGGGGAAGCAGCGATTGTGGCTCGGGGACTGGTGGCGTCAGTCGGTATATGATAAGCAGTTGCATCACCTTTTTTTTCCCCCCAGGTTTAATTTTTCTCTCTCATTATTTTCCTTTTCATTATATTATCAATATCATTATTATCATCACCATCATAATCATTATTAATATTGCTATTACTGTGTTATTTTAATTATTAAATTGTTCTTATCTCAACCCATGAGTTTTCTTGCTTTTGCTCTTCTGATTCTTTCCTGCATCCTACTGGGATCAGGGGAGTGAGCGAGCGGCTGCGTGGTGCTTAATTGCTGACTGGGGCTAAACCACAACATTGTTCCACAATTGTCACCAAATATTTCAAAAATTAAGAATTCCACATAAAAATGAAATTGTGCCCTAACTTAAAGTATTATGTTCACTGCTGTCCATGAAATATGTAGTAATCCAATAACCATAATAGTAGGATAAGTATCAGCATTATAGGTCAATCTATCTCGCCTTCAAATACAGCTCAAAAGAAACTGCTTTTAGTCCCAGAATACAGGTCAATGCATGACCTTGATCAGATCTTCAATTCAGCAGTAAAGTGTTCACTGTACCATTTAGCAGCATCCTTGGACTGAGATATTGGATTTGAAGTTGTTGCCAATATACCTGACAACCTCAAAACTACTCTAATTTTTTTGGAGAGTTGGATTGCATACAGTATATAGGTATTCAGTGCTGAACAAATATTGTAATTTTCTCTGTGAAGAGAACATGCGCTGTTTACTATGTCCACTACTAAGCTGTAACTTGCATCAATAATTCTACCCTGGTTTTTATATGAAGAGGAGGAGAGTATTTTTTGACACTCCCCCCCCTTTAATCTAAGTACACTCACCATAGGACTATTAGAAATGTATTAAAATGCATTCCATACATATTTTTTTCCTTATATCAAAAAACTTAAGACAGACAAAAGCTAGATGATTAAAATTAGGCATGTAAATATGTATTTAGTTATCTCCAATTCTAGCAACTATTTTCTCACAAAAATTCTAATGTATTTACATACAGAAATGCACATATGTATCTTCTGTCTCTACATATATATACATTCTGAAAACATACAGAATCCTGTTAGTGTTGAACATCCATTACTAATCTAAGACTCCCAAAGTTCCTTCATATAATTGTGAACAGTACAAGACAATATGTTCTTATTAGACTTCCACAGAATTTGATTAAACAGGAATAAAACTTCTTATACAGTCTCAGTAGCCACAACTCTTTACTTGGTTATGAAACCATGCAACGAACTAAAACAGCTTACTTGAGCATTCACTTAGATGAAAGACGGGTATGATCTTGTAATGAGAACAATAAATGTCATTTTCTGTACAGAAAGGTCAAGATTATATTTCCTTCATATAAGAATTCCATGCACTAAAACCATACTGTAAATTTCACAGCATCTGCAATATCAGCTATTTATTGTAGCAGGCCATCTCTTCCAATGGACAGCCAGTAAATGTTGAAAAACACTTTCACACTCAGAAGAACTAACTGATTTCTGCTGGCTAGACATACTTGCTGCTGTGTGACAAGAGTTCAAGCACTAGCAAAAAAGAGGAAATCCAGATGCCATAATGAATCTTTGTAAGGAAAAAATAATATTATTGTTAAATTTAAGGATATAAGTGATTGTTCAAAAACAAATACAATGTAATTGCTAATCCTAAAGTGTCCATAGCACTGCTGGCAATTTTTGTTAAGTAAGATCACAGAATCCCAGGCTGGAAGGGACCTCAGGCATCATCTAGTCCAACCTTTCTAGGAAGAGCACAGTCTGGACAAGGTGGCCCAGCACCTTGTCCAGACGACTCTTGAAAGTGTCCAACGTGGCCAAGTCAACCACTTCCCTGGGGAGATTATTCCAATGGTGACTGTCCTCACTGTGAAAAATTTCCCTCTCGTGTCCAATCACAATCTCCCCAAGAGCAACTTGTGTCCATTCCCCCTTGGCCTCTCCATGTGACTCCTTGTAAAAAGGGAGTCTCCATCTTCTTTGTAGGTACCCCTCAAGTACTGGCACATGGTGATGAGCTCCCCTCTGAGCCTCCTTTTCTCAAGGCTGAACAAACCCAGCTCTCCCAGCCTACCCTCGTATGGCAGGCTTCCCAGGCCTTTGATCATCTTGGTGGCCCTTCTCTGGACCCCTTCCAGCCTGTCCACATCCTTTTTGTATAGCGGGGACAAGAACTGTACACAGTACTCCAGGCGTGGCCTGACAAGGGCTGAGTAGAGTGGGGTAATGACTTCTTTATCTCTGATGATGATGCCCTTTTTGATGCAACCCAGCACCCTGTTGGCCTTCTTGGCCGCAGCAGCACACTGTTTGCTCATGTTGAGCTTCCTGTCCACCAGGAACTCCAGGTCCCTTTCGACAGAGCTGTTCCCCAGCCAGGTGGATCCCAGTCTGTACTGCACTCCTGGATTATGTTTTCCCAGGTGCAAGACCTTACACTTGTCCTTGTTGGACTTTATAAGGTTCTTGTTAGCCCATTATTCTAGTCTATCTTAGTTCTGTCACTTAATACTTTGTATATTAGCAACTATGAAGCACATCCATATGTGACTTTATCTGCTCTTCTATTTCTCTAAACATAGGTGGGAAGGTAAATCTGCTGAAGAAAAGAAATTCCAAGTCTTATTTAACCAACAAAGAAAGAAGAGAGTGAGTCACATTTACTAAATACCTGATCCAGGGCATATTGGTTGATTTTACCAGAGACATACACGGAATAGTTTTTATACCTCTAAAATTATTTATGCTTTTATGTAATCAAATTAAGATGCTTTCCTTTCTACCAAGTCACCCTCTATTCGACATTTTGGAGATCGTTGATTTTTAATGAAAGCTGAACAATTAAAGGTACACAGAATGTTTTACTTTCCCTTCATTTTCTTAGAGTTATTTCCTTCAGATATCTGCATCAGCTCTGCATATTTCCTAACATCAGTCTGCCCTCCTCAATTATATATCGGCCAAATTAACTATAAGCAAGAAACACCAAAATACAATTTACAATAATTACAATAATTTAATATTGTATATTATATAGAATAATAAAGAGAAACGTACTTTAAAATTTCTTTTTCTGAGATGTAAGAATGATAAGATCTTAAAATGAATACATAATATTACAGTAAGCATCTCATTAGATAGGATATGTTCTACATTAAAAGGCCATGCCAAGATCACTTGGTCTGACCTTCTGCAAAACATGGCATAGAAAATCCTAATTTCTGCATCCCACATACAATCTTCTACAAAATTCACTGTGATATGAAAAGCAATGGAATCTCCCTCATACTTGCAGGCAATTTTCAATTTAAAATAATCAATGTATTTCTAATTTGATCAGTTTATCCTAAGCTTTTGAATCTTAAATCTCTTTCCAACTTTTTATTCTAGATTCAAGAATCATCTTTTGCTGTGTACCTTTCTTCCTAGAAGCTTAATCTTGTTTCATAAATCAAGACAACTTCCAAAATCTCTTTATTAAACATACTTTCCTGAGCTCAAATTTTTGTTTGTTTCCCAAGCTTTTCCCAGTATTCCAACATCTTTTAGACTTGCAGACAAGCAAATGGATCCTAGTACTTAGAAATTACTTCATTAATATAATGAAAAAAATAGCACCACCTCTGAACTCTTTCTTACACTTCTCTCCAAGTACTATACTCTAAAATACCAATCTGAGCTACAGTATCATAATTGAAATTTTCACCTCATTTCGCGGGTTATCTGCATGTTTCAGTAACACTGAGTCCTTAAGTAGAAACAAGATTATGTCCTTACCTGCCTTCCCAGGTAGGCTTTGCACTTGGATACAATAAAACATATTTTAAACCATGGATTATATTTCTTTAATTTAATTATGTTTTTTCAAACTGCTTTCTAGCACTTTTGGGATTCTACTACTATGTTCTTAATATCTATTTTAGACAGAACACGTTGGTCAAAATTAATTATAAATTGACAATATTTTTGCATAGAAAACTGTTTAAATATATGTCTACAGCAAACTATATATTTTTAAAAGTTTTTAAAAACTCTGCAAAGTCAGTCAGTTGCTAAAAGAGTGCTTAATGGACTCTTCCTAACTTAACAAACTGAAATATTTTGCTGCTTATAGTAATACCCAGAAAGCCATGTTACAGCTGGGCTTACTATACATACACAACAAAAAACAAATCATCTCAGATTTTCCAGTCTAACAAGATAAAACTGATGGTAACAGACAGTCAATACATAAGCAAAATATTTGAATTTAATTCCTTTTCTAGGAATAACAATATCGACATACTGTATGTTGTAAGTTGAGACCGTATTCTGCAGATGGGAGAGTTGTTCACTATTCTAATCACATTATACCACATCTAATAACATATCTAATATCATTACCTTTGTTTAATTTTTTAGACTCAAGATATTCACAACCAAGTGTAATTAAGCACTCTACCAATTGCATTCAACATACCATTAAACAATTCTGGCCTTTTTCTGTATATGTACATACACACATACATACACATATTCAGAGAGACAAAGAATCAAGACTACCTAAATCTGAAATGCCTAAATTTTGTCATTTCCTGGAAACTGACTGCTTTACTTGATGAAATTGACTAAAATATTTTTCACCATTACATGAAAGTAATAGCAAAATGTAGTTATGACCTGCACAAATTAATGAAATAATTAAAAAACTATTGAAATACACTTAGTAGTAAAAAATAGCAAATGGCTGTGTGGTGTTTAGTGCTCATATAGCCCCTGACATGGACAGGACTGACAGATTGAATGCATTTAAAACATTCAAACACACATAGCCAGATTTTGTGATTTCCCCAACAAAGCTGCAACTTTGCACGTTAGTAAAAAACTGATAAAGCATGGATACCTGAGGTGACTCAGTTCCTAAGGACATTGAAACAAAGCTAGATTTTTTTTTTTTCTGATGAGCAATATTAGGCATACATGTTTATCTTTCTAGTAGAACTATGAAAGGAGAAACACAAGAAAACAAAACAGTTTGCATTCGAGTCTGACGTACTTTGATCTGTAACAATGTCACACATAGTCACAGCATCAGAGGAAGATATGAACTGAAACAAGAACAGTCATAAAGTCTTACACATAAATGCTTCGAGCTTCTTTTATGAAGCAGAGAACATTGCTCCAGATAAGACTCATTACAAGATGCACAGGTTCTTTAAAATCTGGGTCAAAACATGACCGTGCAAAATGCTGCTAAACTTCCTATTATTTTTTTCATCTCTGTTATTCACAGTTGCTCAGCCTTAGGATTCTTTTCAATTATGTTCCTTAGACAACAATAATTCAAAATAGTATTAAGTTACTGAAATATTCACTTCAATATTAATAATTGATAAACAATACAGAAGTCATTTACATAAAACTCATGCTGGACATAAAGTACAACTTTTGGTGAACTAAATTCTAATCAAGAAGTATACAAATACATCATAGAAAGAATTCAGACTAAAGCAGAGACCACAGCCTAGTGTTATAATATCATAAACTTAAGAACTGAATATACAAAATGGGTTGCAGGGGTTCATTTCCCCACCGCATTTATTTCTGGACTCCCTTTCACTTTTTTATTTTGAATCATTTGCAATTTCATAGTAACTTCATAAGCTAGGGAGAAATAAGACTTTGGCAAAAGCCATTGCAAGTAACACATGATAATGAGGGACACTGAATTTCAGAAAAGAAACAGCATGCACTATGTGTTAGTATTGTCCAACGAACAAGGCCCCAGACTTAGACGCAAGGAATCCAGAGACTGATTACAGTCTTTCAAAATTAGTATCTGTAAAAGAAGGCTTACCTATAGCACAAGTAACATTATTAACATAAATAATGGTGGGAAAGATACCATGGTGATATGGTCTTGAGATGGCTAACTGGCTAAAAATGTCCGATAGCAAGTTGTACCATATTTGGGCTATTAGAGTGTTTTGAATTACTTTATCTCACTACTGTCACAAACTGCTAAAATGCATGACGTACTTTTGTGTGCTGGTTAGACCTACCCACAGACTTTATCATCTACTTTTTCTTAATCTCAGTTCACAAGCAATAATAATATTCTTCCTGGACTAGAAGATGTATAGTGAAGATTAATAAAACAAATCTAAGGAATTGATAAATCTGCTGAGGATGGAAAGAGAGAGATGGGGTGGATGAAAGATGGAAAGAGAAATCTCATGACTGAAATCAGGCAAATGGAAAGAAGCTTAACATTCTTACAGCCAGAAGGATTTTCCATTTTTCAAGTGTGTTAATGGTTATAAAACATGCACGATATACAATGAAACTAATTTGTATTACTTAAAAGCCGTATTAAATGTCAGCCTTGTTTTCTCAAGAGGTCAACTTTGTTTATGCTACTTTCTCTTTCCAATTAATCTCAATCTGATCATATGCTTTTAAAATCACAGTGTCATACTTAATATTTAATTCATTAACATAATCCTAGAACTTTGATTTACTGGTGTTTTGTGGGTCTTTTTTAAAGTTTTCTTCACCTTAAGACTGCAATTTTATACTGGACTGCCTTCTTGTAAAAAAGAATTGTAAAAAAGCAGAATTTCAGAATGGCAACTCTTGATATAAATATCCATAATTAGATTTCCTGCACAAAACATATTCCTAAAGCTTATACGGGAATGTACAAAACCTCCCACTCACTGCAAATTCAAAGTAGTATTTGATGGATCCATTCAATTGAAATCATAGTTTTATGCTGCTTTTTATGTTTCCTCAATCCTGGTGATTAGCAGCCATTTCCAATGTGACGCGTAAGTTTGAGCAACTGAAAATAAACACCAGAACACCTGCTTTAATATAAAATTGCATGAGCTATCTCCTAAACAGAGTTGTAGTGGCCAGAGGTGTCCAAGGCACAAGGAACGTTCCAGCCATGTTGTTCGCAAAGCAAGTTAACAATGTTCAAAAACAAACGTTAGCAAACTATTCAAAATGTATTTAACCATACAATTTTATTTAAGGCTTTTGTGATTTCTATGAGAAACAATTTCAAGTAATATTTAAGAAGCATGAAACATATCTGGCAAAATACTGCCTTGATACAGCTTGGTTGTCACACATAAACTACTAGAATTCAGCTCCCAGGTGGCAAGATTATTTTGTTTTGCAATTTTCATAAAGCAATTTCTCATAAAAATCTGAACTGGTATGTAAAAAAGAGGTTGTATATCTAAGGATTCCTGAATTCATCCATTGCCTCTATAAAAATGTTAATTAAAAGGATACCAAGAGACTTCAGCTTCTCCTAAATATATAGTACAGCTTTCAGACAAAGGGAATGGGATTCTTCTTTTTACGTTTAATGTTTTTATGTCAACTTCATGGCCAAGTGGTGTTTGTGTCTATACATCTCAGGCATAGCCTGACAACAGACATGCTGAGCACAGATTTACCTGCCACACTAGAGCACCTCGCAGCACCAGCTTCCTGCCTTCTTCACTATTCTCTGACTCACAGAGCACTGGGAGCGTTTGGGTTTCAGTGGAACTGCAGCACACAAATATCATCAGTGCTAGGATGTGGTGGGCAGACAATGGTCATGACAGGGGATTTTAAAGCTTCCACCTCAAAATGCACCAGGCCAAGTCAATAAGTTATACCTATCCCTGGCTTGGTTTTTGTTCCTGGCCTAAAGAGAAGCATTTCATTTATTCTCCTTTATGCAGAGTATCAACAGAATACAGACACAAAGTCACTAAGAAGCGGGGAAATTCAGCTATTAATGGCAGTTCTGTTACATAACTTTCAGACTTATTTTACAGTTTCTCTTGTGAGAACAAATCTAGAAGTGACAAAAAAGTGCCTTCTGTATTATAACTTCCCCCTTTTAATATACTATACTGACAATACTCAAAACAGCTCAGGACAAACACACTAATTCTTATTAAATTCAACATATACAACATTATTTGCAGTTTACTGCAGCACAGCAGAATATTATGTACGCTACTCACTCTGGTTTTGAGGTCCAACCTTTGCTAATCCCTGTGAAGCTGCAGTGGCAAATTCTAATGAACAGTTCAAGCAAATTAGCTCTCTGGGACATTCTCTGTCAAAATCAAGCAATAATGAATACAAAGACATGTTTTTCAGTAATGCAATAGGTTCCCTAATTCAGTTCTACCAACCGTATTACAATGCATAACACAAGTTTGTACTCATTATTTTTCAGAAAACAGAAACATGAAAAAATGTAAATACTAATGTAATTTCAATCTGTAAAAGGAAATGCTACTCTGTGCTTTGTGCCATAAAAAGAGTGCAGCAACCAACGAACAGAAAAGAAAGCTGTTATGGATGGGCAGACGGTTGTTCTACATAGCTCCTGGGTTTGGAGGAATAGTTTTGTCACTGCATATAAGGTGGGGCGGGAGGAGGAGGAAGATAAAAATTTAGAGTTTTCTGGGCAGGCAGGGCACAAAGAAATACAAAGCTGACCAATAAAAATCAGACTCTTATAAATAAGTGAAAAAAATTATAAAAAGTTACTTGATTCATAGAAAAATCAAAAGTTAGCATTTTTCACATAAGGAATTACACTCAAAAGCAGCACAAGTACCTTAAATACATCATGACATTATACCCACTATTAATTAATCATATTAAAAGAAGGTAGGGACCAAACATATTTCTAATAATTAGAAGAATGAATGGCTTATGAAATTCACAAATCAAAATGTTTAAATATTAAAATGACCATGGTCCACCTTCTCCTCATACATCATACTATAAACTGTCAAAATAAATGTTATAGTCTCGTGGCCAAGCAGTAGATGCCACCTAGTCACCTGCTTCACAATTCATTTCTCTTCTCTAACCACTAAGGAAAAACTTACCTGATGCCACCTCAAGTCCACTTTCCTTCTCCCTAAAACCAGTCTTTATAAAGTAGACTTTAATCAAAGCAAGGACCCATATAATTCGTTTGACCCAAACCTGTCACTGATGTTATGCTTAGGCTTTCACTGAAATGAGAAGCTGCTAAGCTTTACGTAGGAATACTGAAGAGTATTGTCACTCTTTCCTCCAGTGGCTGGAAGAACAACTTTCCTGCCCCTGGCCTGCAACCAATCAGGCTTCTTCCCCCCCACTTTGCTGAGCACAGCTTCCAGTATAATCATACATAGCAGATCTATTACAGGATAGTAGCATGTCAATGAAAAAACTAGTTCCCCTTCCACCCCACTCTAAGTCCTCCCCTAAAGGACTGTCATAAGAAATTATGAAATCACCTAAACCAAAACCTCATCCACAAAAGTGAACTTCTCTACCTCCATCCATACTTACAAAAAAGTGTTAGAAATACGTGCTCCCCTTTCCTTGTCTCGTTATTTCAATTTCAGAATCTGCTCTTGCCTTCATTTATGTTAGTTCCACACAACTTACAAGTCAAACATATTTGAAAGCAAAATATCTGTAACTACAGATATCACTCATGACAGCAAGTAAAACATATCCTTTCCAACTGTAACCTATATTCACCTTCCCTTGCCACACTCCACACGGTAGCGGTGCCATCAATATCTCCACTCAGATTTCTCCATCCTTTACCCTTAAAGGGTAAAGAATGGGTACGTAAAGAGCTGACCGATGTCACATATTAGCGAGACCTCTCTCAATGATTTTTCAATGTTCTTGGGAATCTGGAGAGACCCCAGTTTACTGGAAGCTGGCAAACATTGTCCCAGTCTTCAAGGGCAACAGGGATGACCCCAGTAACTACAGGTCCTTCAGTCTCACATCTGTGCCTGGCAAAATTATGGAGAAGATTATTCTGGGAGTTATTGAAAAACACCTGAAAGACAATGCAGTCATTGGTCCCAGCCAGCACAGGTTCACGAGTCCTGCCTAACAAACTTGATTTTCTTCCAAGACAAGGTTACCCACCTAGTTGACAAAAGGAAGCTAGTCAATGTAATCTTTTTGGATTTCAGTAAAGCTTTTGATACTGCCTCTCACAGTATCCTCCTGGATAAAATGTCGAACATACAGCTGGATAAACACATAAAGCAGTGGGTGAGCAATTGGCTAATGGTTGGGTTCAAAGGGTCATAGTAAATGGGGTTACACTGGGCTGGCGACCAGTGGCTAGCAGAGTTCCACAGGGATCGATCTTGGGGCCAGTACTCTTTAATGTCTATGTTAACAATTTAGATGCAGGACTTGAAAGAATACTAAGTTTCCTGATGACACAAAATTGGGAGGAGCTGTTGAAATTCTCGAGGGCAGAGAGGGCCTGCAGAGGGATCTGGATAGACTGGAAACCCAGGCAATCCACTGTATGAAGTTTAATAAGAGCAAGTGCTGGGTTTTGCAGCTGGGGCACGGCAGCTGTGGATGTACAGGCAGACTGGGGAACGAGAGGCTGGAGACCAGCTCTGCAGAGAGGGGCCTGGGGATTCTGGTCGATGTCAAGTTGAACGTGAGCCAAAAGTGAGCCCTGGCAGCCAAAAGGGCCAACCGTGCCCTGGGGGGCTTCAAGCGCTGCATTGCAGCTGGTCGAGGCAGGTGATTGTCCTGCTCTGCTCCACGCTGGTGCAGCCTCACCTCGAGTGCTGTGTGCAGTTTAGGTCATAATACATTAAGGATGTAAAGCTACTAGAAAGCATCCAGAGGAGGGCCATGAAGTTGGTGAAGGGTTTGGAGGGGAAGCCATATGAGGAGCAGCTGAATTCCCTTGGTTTGTTCAGCCTGGAGAAGAAGAGACTGAGGGCAGACCTCATCGCGGTCTGCAGGTTCCACACAAGGGGAGGAGGAGGAGGGGCAGGCACTGATCTCTTCCCTCTGGTGACCAATGACAGGATCCAAGGGAATAGCAGGAAGATGTGCCAGGGGAGGTTTAGGCTGGATATTAGGAAAATATCCAACCTCCCCCAGAAGGTGGTGGAGCACTGGAACAGACTTTACTCTAGGTCTGAAAATAAGGTGTTTAATTTCCCAAGCCACTGCCAAGAAGTCAAACATTCTCACTTTGGAAGAATTGTAACCTTATACTTTTTTAATGCACACACCATTATCAATACTTTCAGTTAGTAAAAGGTAAATAAACTTAGATGAAGAATAGTTTATAAAGAGTTTTTAATTAATTAAAAAAAACACTAAGTGAAATTATTTCTAAATCAAAAGGTATCTTTGAAAAAGATACACATTAGTTTAACCAAACTATCACTCAGAAATCCACAATCTTTTACATGTGAGATCAGGCAACATAATCAAATGGATCCCTGGTGATATAGTTTAGTACTCCAAGAAAAAAAAAATTGATATAAAATTTAATAATGGTCCTGATACAACTTGAATTTTAAAACAGCAGTATTGTTCCCAAATCCAGGAGATCTGAAATGAGTCACAGCTGACAAAACTAATTCAGCCTTCTTGTAGGTAAAAACAAAATTAATTAAATGCCATGAAATTCCTAACCCACTATTCACGGAATGCAAATAAACATCTTCTCAGAAGTTAGAGATATCACCTACACAAGTACACCAGGAAAATACCATAACTATGCAAAACACTATTCGTCAATAGGGTTGGGGTTTTTTTAGTATTGCAACATACATGGGTGTTTATACTGACCATGTAAAATGTAGAAATCAATATCCAGTATTACTGCAAAACTTTCACGCAAAAATTTTACAAAGTTTATCATTAAAAAGAGCCAGTGCATTTAAAGTACTGAACTTGCTTCTGGCTTCATATGAACAAAAACGTGACACAGCATATCCTTATGTGATATTCATAAGCGAATGGACCATACAAACTCATTCGAGAGAAGTATTTATCCCCAGACTCTATGAATGGTTTGTTTCTTTCTGAACTGTCCCATATGAACATATGAAGAGTCTCAATCACCATTAAACAATAACTTGGTAATGGAGCATTACTTGTCTGTGAAGGTGCTGGAATGGGGCACCACCTAGAAAAGCATACCTGAAAGAAGGTTATTGGACTTTGCAAGCTACTTCTCTCCTAAAAGGCACAGAAGTCAGGGAAACCCAGTCTAAAGAACAATGTGACCTTAGTTACTATGAATTGAATGGTAATTGCTCTCACTCTTATTAAAAGGGGTGGTGGGAGGGGAAGCAAGCCTAAAACCTGCCACTTACTGAGTCTAGGCCTCAGATGCTGCCTTGCTTACAATGCCGCCTTTCTTGGCACCCACAGAGGGCTGTGTGGCCCAGTGCCCCTTTCCACCTATGCACTGAAGCACTACCAGCTCCACCACTGCCAGCAGACAGGGCAGGAAGCATAGCAGAATCAGGAAAAAAATAAAGCAGATGTTACAGGAGTACAAACAGGTCTAGGAGAGCAAGTGCCTCACATGCCCTGACAGCCATTTTGCTGCCCTGGCAGCCAGTTGCCAGACCATGCTAACTCACTGACTGGGAAAGGAATAGCTCCTCCACTTTCCTGACTCACCATCCCACCACAGAAAGGCTCCATCCTCAGAGAGCGAGGAAGAGCTGCCAGAATAGTAGGAGGGGTTTTACTGAAGCAGGCAGGGGAAGAGGGGAGAGGAGGCAGCAGTGGCTGCACCCCAGCCAGGAGGGAGCATGGGGGTCCCGGCCTGGCGGAACCTCCCAGCACCAGAGAGGCAGCAGGTCCTGAGAAGTGGACAGAGGGAGGGCTGGACTTGCTCCCTGCGGGAAGAGGTGTGGGCAGGCCAGTACTCTCTGGAAATGGTGGGAAAGGCCTTTCCTCAGGGACCACGAGGGGACTGAAGCAATTTTGCCATTGGTGAATATCTGAGGTGAATAAGAGGAAGCCCACAGAAAAGAACTCACCCCTGCAAGGACGCAGCGAGCAAGGGAAAATGGGTTTGCAAACTTGTTTACTTTTATTTCATCTTACCCAGCAGATCTGAGGTTTTCCTATTTTACAGGTCACTTAGGTCTAATAAAAATCAGTTTTAAAGATTATAAAGCTTTGGTGTTTTGGAAAGGGGTAGGGCTTAGTTATTGTGCCTGTGAGATGATCTCAAGCCCTACTTCCTATATCAGTTTACTTAGCAAAATGGATTCAGACAGAAAATCAATAAAGCAGCAGCAACTTTCAGAATTACTCAGTATGATCTGAAAAAGTGTGGACTCCCAGAAGAGACAAACCCCAAAACATTATGTACAATGTATTGTTCTAAGGAATCAAAACAAGCATAGAAAAAAAAAAATCAATAGTCTTTCAGCCATGTGTAATTTCACAGTATCAAATATGTGCAAATATTTGTGGCAAACACTATTGTTTTCAAAGTAGATGAGACAGTTGAAAGTGTTTGAAGCTGGTGGATTAGAAAGTTTACTGTTTATTGATATAGGTTGTTGCCTTACTTTACAGAAACTACCCAGCAATAGTACAAACTCGGTTTGAAGGGGAAAGTATGAACCTTTTTCTCTCGAGTCCTTCACTGTGTCATACTCCCCAGATAATGTCAAGTCTGGAACATAAATCCATCTTCTGGAGCTGAAATGTGAAGAAGTTGAGAGGAAAGACATTTCTGGCCACTAGGCAGCACCTCGACTTCTCTGTAGCTTTGGAGTACTCGAGAAAATTTGTTATGTATGCACGGGGCTAGTTACATGAACAGGCAGAGCCAAGATACACAATCTCCTTGCTCTCCCTGGTAAAAGTACAAAGATAGCAGGATTATTCTGCCATTTTTCCCATTTTGTCCATGCTGCAAGGCAGCTGATAGCTGATAACAGTGAAAGATTTATTGCATCACGTAACTGCAGCAGTGCAAGACCAGGCATGTGTCCGTATCTGAGATGTGTCATAATCCCATCAGATTGCAACCTTTGGCACCTTCGGATATTCTGCATCCTTTCATGAAGGTGAACAGAAAACACTCTGATCCACACTTTAGAACCATAGACTAACCATATCACCCCTGTATGTTGTCCTAAGCCTTGAAATTGGGTACAATGGTCAGGGTAAAACTGAAATGCAATTTAATGTAACACTGGGTTTCTTAAAATATTAAACCTAGTTCAGCATATTAGTTCATAATTTTAAACAAATCAATAATATAAAGAATACAGTAGAAATCTTTAACTACTCCATTTTCTAAATCTTTCATGGGAACCAGTTTGTTACAATAGTATTAGCATTCTCAGCAATTAAGGAGTATCATAAATCTCCCACTTTGTTTGATATAGATGTGATTTTCTTTTTGTGGAGTGGAGAAGAGAAGATGATGAAGGCAAAATGAAATGTTAGAAAAACACATTGCAGGAAAAAGCACCTCGCTATGCACATGATTTTCCTTTTAAGGAAAAGATGAAACAAAAAACATGCAAACCACGCCATTAGTCATACCATCAAATGCATGCACCAAAGCCTTCATACTACCCAATGAGTCAGATGCTTGACTAGGTGGGATGCAGTGGTGCTGCTTGCATAAACCAATATGCTGCCTGCTGGCAGTCTCAGCTCTAATGGCTCTTTCTTCCTAGAGCTACACTGAGGAGCAGGTAGTTTTTTTGACAACTCACATGAGGAGTACTGGTGTCTCTGCATACAAATGTAAAACACCCAGAGGGGAGGGCAAGATGAGCCTTTGGAGAATGGTCCCAGAGTTCTCATCAGATCCCAATATTTTTTTCAAGTCCCACTAATTCTGATTGTATCCTTTACTCCTTTTAGCATGCCTGAAAGGAGAAAGGGATGAGAGAATACCATCACAGAGGGGCTAGAAAATATTTTCAGAAGCTATAGATCCATTAACAAAGACTAGACAGAATTTTTAAATGGATTGTAGACAAAGCAATAAAGAAAAAGATTATTCTTTAAAGAAAAAGATAATTCATGGAGGAGATTACTTTTAAAATGAAAAAGGCAGCAAAGCCACTATTTTCTGCTAGATGAAACAAAAATCAAATTAACAGTGCGGTAGCCCCACAAGACAGCTATGGCCTGTGGTACTAGCAATATCATTTAAGGCCAGGAAGAGTTGAGAGAGGCAGACCAAAGTAAAATTATTTTTCCTTATAGGGGTAGGACAGAAAAAGAAAATTCTATTGAGTAAGAAGACCACTAACTTTGAAAAGAAACAAAAAATAATTTAAAAATAAAATTTTGCTAATAAGTGGTTTGTTAATATATGATAAAAGTAGTTTGAAATTTGGCAGTGAGAATGCAAATAGAAGGAGCAACCTCAACATTTTTCATCACAAAGCAGCATTAGCTCATGCAGTAGCAGTCCTCAGGCCTACTTTTATCAGTTAATGCAGTGTACACCACAAGTGTACATCTTGTCTCATTTTATACTGCATTGTTTACAGAAAGAACAGGCAGTAATTGATAGTAACATACTATATTTCCATCTGATATTTTAGAAACTTCTACATGTAATCAAGTAAAATATACAAGCTGATCCCACATTATCTAGTTAAACATACTACAGTTTGTTCAAATAAAAGCCTCACCAAATCTGAACTGCAAAAGAAATCAGACAACTCTCTGAAATATTTCTCTTGATTCCTCTAATCAAGGTAATTCCAGACTTTCAGCCATTTCAGAATTCTGGTTTTATCAAAATCAAAGTTTAAAGTCATAAAATTCAAGTTTGTGAAACAACTAGAAAAACTGTTATCTAAGATGCAAGTAAAGGCTAAAGAAAGTAGCATGCAATTAATAAGCATTAGTATAAGTGGTTAGAATTAAAAAGACAGAAACAGTGAATCTCTACTGCAGACTAAAACTTCTCAGGATTCACAGACTCAATGATTTAAGTAAGCATTAGCTTTTACCATTAGACTAAAAACAAAGTTATTTACTGTATTGGAGTCACACAACAATTAGGCCTATTCGTTAAAATGGGAAAACAGCCTCACCTTAAATACTGCAACTAATATGAATACTTTCCATAGGGGTACTACTTCATACTTAATTAAGAGAGTGCAAGATATATATTCCTATTATCTTCGGTAGCTTCAGACACAAACTGTATTATTCATCAAAGGTAGTGTGAAAACTGTTGTATAAATGGGAGGATAACATATGAGACCATTCATGATATCACATACAGTTGCATACAGTCTAAGCAATCACAACAAGTTATAAAAACAGTTAATAAAGGAAGGAATGAAAGCAATGAGAAAGTGAAAACATACAACCAAAAAGTAGCAGCCCAAAATAAAAACCTGCAAATTCTAAATAAATTAGGACAAATAAGATGAATAAACAGGCCAATTTCCTTTTGTAGGGGAATAGACAGGGATCGGCGACCGGAAGATTACGGGATGTGACGGAAAGATAGACTCCTCCCCATAGGAGTGGCAGGAACAGGAACCGCAAGAGCTATATAAGCGTGTGACGCAGCCAAATAGACGGACATTTTGTATCCATCATATTGGTGTCTGTGCATCACTGTCCCCAGGGTGGGTAGAGCCCTGTGTCCCGGAGATATGCGGCCCAAGATAAGTTCTCCCGTAGAAGCGTACAGCTACACCTTTATAGTTAGAATTAGATTTTTTTTGTGAAACTTATTTTATCTTTTATTTTAATAGTGAAACATTATTAATTCTGAAGCATTGGTGTATCCCGTAGAAGTGGACAGATTAGCAGAATACTTAAGATTATCTTTAAAATAACATGAAATTCCAGAGCAAATTATAAGTATTCTTGACTAAGTAAAAGAAAGGAAATATGAAGAGAATAAAACAGACAGATATAATGAGAATGAGTGCTTAAATGCCTGAGTGCATTACTGAAATTCAGATATATTTTTCAGTGCTCCAAAGCAATACAGCATGGAAATATTTTAATCTATTTTACTTTTCAAGCTGTGAAATTAAGACATTATTTTTTCTTTACCTAAATAACTCCTTAGAATTGTTATACTGAAGCTGTGAAGTACCACAACTGTTGTAAGGGGGGAAGTGGGTTGTAAGTGGCCTGTTTTGTTCTGGGTTTGTGGGGTTTTTTTTGTTAAACAATTGTCAAAATGTACAGAAACAATGCTAAAATACAGGTTTCCTCGTCCCTTATCTGGCAGGAATTGAACTACTTCAGTGCAGACGCAGTGATATTTATAGAACTGTTTTAGAATGTGAGACATGAAACTTTATGAGAAATATTATAAATTGTGAAGCTCTAATAGCTGTTTTGGCCATATTAAACTGTTAGTGAAGTGATATAATCTAAATAGTCATAAAAGGTCAGAGGAAATACTTAAATGCAAAAATGAAGAAAAATTCATTTTCAGTGTTTTTTGTCCGAGGAAGGCACTGGAAACCTGAAGGTGTGACAAACAGAACCGTTCATGATTTTCAGTAGGGTGTATTAGTTGTTTTCCTGCGATGTCTTCCTCAGCTTGTTTAGAAGCAGAAGATGAAAAAGATTCAGATTCTTTTTCTTAGCATGGTAACATTTTATTTTATGAGGATTCACCTATTCGCCCTCCTTACCCTTTCTTACCAATACTCTGAGCCCCTGAGCCTCGGACTCCGACGCAAAAATCCTGCTGTGCTCTGCTTTTAGTCTATTCTGTAGCAGCTTTTTATCTTTTTATGTGCAAACATACAGAAAGAGCATTAAAATGTGCCATTCCAATTAGTATTTCAGTATTTACGTACTTATCTATATCATATGCACTTATCTATATCTGAATGTATTTGATGAGACATGGATAATGTGGTCTTTTGCATTTCAGCCATAATAAACTCCAGTAGCTCTCAGAACAGTTAGTTCCTGAAGATGATTAGTTTACAAACCAGTGGAAATAGAAGTGAAGAACTTCATCAGGTACTAGACTGTACAACTGATAGGAGTGCAAAGCATTATCTGTTGATAGCCACTATCAGCATTACCTACCAAGAATTGCTATCAAAATTAGAATAAAAGGAAACAGCTTTATGATAAATTACACCACAGTTTAATCAAACTTTTTTTAAGCATGTGGGGGGTTTGTTTCATGGGGTTTTTTTTTACCTAACATGAAGAAATATTAACGTGCAATAACAGCCTGACATTTTTCCTTTCTCCTTATGTCTGATTAAGTTAAGTCTTAGTGGACTCCTACCAAACTTTTGAAAGCCTTTTGCCTTGGCACTGACAATTTGTACTGGTTTTGGCAAAAAAAAAAATATATTTTGTTCTCATATTCAATAGACATATTCAGTTTCTTTTCTCTCCAAGGAAGTGTTGATGGCAGATGTTTAGATGTGGCATCTAGAAAAATGCATAGTTGAATGTTCTACAGGATTTCTGTTTCCTTCGAAGAAACCCACTGAAATATTTTGTTTGATGTTAGAATTAATCCTGTGATCTACTGCAGACATTCAAGGCATTGGGTTTTCTCCCCAGTTTCCCAATTCAGACAGTGTACAGCTTAGCTTTATTCATTTCAGCTGTCTTGTTTCCCTCTGTGTAATAACTTGCGTGTAATCTGTAGTCAGCAGGGAGAAATGGCCTTGGCATACAAAAGAGGATCCTTCTAGTTACCTTTCAGTCAGTATGCCATGCTCTAAAGCACATATTTCTTAACTTTTAGTGAAACAATTCTGAAGCTTGGAAAGACGTAAGAGTCATGTTTTTTTCTCCATTTCATTTATCACCACTGGCAAGCTCTCATATTTTATATGAACTTTTGCTGATTATAGGGGAAAACATACTTTTAATACTTGAAAAATATCATCTTCAATTCTGCAACAAAATATTTTTTCAAAGTAAGGAACAATCTATTTTGCAGTGTTAAATTTAAACTTAGGATGCAGCTTTCTAGAAAATCAGAACAGCATTATATCAAGCTAATTTTTTTTTTCAATATTCAGTAGTGTCATTCTGTGTTTCCCTTGCACCTACAATTACTGTGTATGCAGAGAACTGGAAACACAGCAACAATATTTAAGACAATACACCTACTAGCCAATAAGAATTAAAAGAAAATGTTAAGAATCTGTGCTTCTTAACTCCCAGAGACAAGGTCTTCAGATAGACATGAGAGTAAGGAACAGCTATGGGACTAACAACCCTGGAGAGTAATGCAGCCCCTAGTATGATTGTTTCCACTGCTAAAAAATGCCATCATATACAACAGCTGACACCTGTACCATACAATATATATAGCCAGTTCTAAAAGATGGGCAGAAGGGAATGAAGAGGATCCTTTATTTGACTTTTACTTGCTTCTTAAACTTTCCATTCCACTCTTGGTTTTAAACTCAGTTCAAGTGCAGTTCAGATGACTGCAAATGGGCTAAGACTGTAAATGAATGCATAATTTACAAGCACAGTCTCTTACAATCACAGGTAAGAATGATGCACACAAGCTCTTGTGTTCCATAAGCTGATGCACAACTTTACATATTTTGCATATGTACCCCATTGCCTGCCACATCACTGGTCTTATACTACTACTGTTATGACCAGCTAGGAAAAAGGTCACCAACATGAAATCTCCAGACCTACATGCATCCATCAGAATACTAAAAACATTGGTTTCTGTATCTCTCCAAAGACAAACCAATTATTTCCAAATTGTTTTTACTGAAGATGAAATCCTGCTTTAACAACCTATACTGAAGTCCTCATTTCACACAAACTGACAGAGACACATATGTTTTCATAAAATTCTAGTTTCTGAACTATGAAATCAAGTAACTGGCAAATATATGTGGTGAATTATTTGTTATGAATAGCTGGCCTGAGTAAAATAAGAAGAGAGTTCCCTTCCTTGTCCTAATGACTGAACTTATAGTATAGTATTTCTTTTTTAATTATTTCCTCAGAATGCAGTGCTCAGGAGGAGTTAAAATTTGCACACCATAAACAAGCTTACCTCAAATTGTCCTCACTGTGCTACTTAAAACATACCAGCAATATAATAAACATACATTCCAGCAGCCTTTACATTTTGAAGGTGTGTATGTTTTGTTCTGGGGTTTTTTTCTTTGTTGGTTTTTGTGTTGTTTTTTTTTTTAAAGGAAAAAAGGAAAAAAGGTATCAGAGTTGCATCTCTTTTTCACCTATCAGCTGGAAAGTACTAATTTTAATCAATATGTTATTTGAGTATTTTAGCTTTTTTAAAAAAATCACACATGAAATGTTCATGCATTTTATTTTAATTTGAGATTAAGTTTATATTTGAATCTTATAATAGTCTCAATTAGTATATGTATGCCTCAGAGTTCTACTAATGAAGAAGCCTACAAGTTAGACACAGAAGCATCAAAAAGAGAGTGGAAGAGACTTGTAGAAATGGCTGGAGACTTCCTTCATTTCATATAGCCTGTCATATCAACAGGTCAGAGAAAAAGATAAAATAAACAAAAAACCCCACTTTTTATTTTGTCAGTCATTCACAAAACACCTACTAGTTCTACCACGAGTCATCAAGGTCCCTGAGCTTTGAACAGTTTGGTGCCCATTCACTTCCTCATCTTCCACACCAGCCAGCCAGTTTAATTTTACCGCCAGGCCACAATTTCCAGTCTCCTGGGAAGACCCTCAGCTGCACAGAAGTCAAGCTTGCTGTGCACGTGGTAACAGATGGTCACTGAACACATTCTGGATCCTCTCAAATCTGTATGATTTTTGCTCATAGAATTCATTCTTGGCACTGGCAAATGCTGAGAACTAGTAACATGTGACAGACAAAAGTATTTGAAATCCCTACAGATGACAAAAAATGTTAACATTTTATATACAGCATAATAGAAAAGTGTACTTTGAAAAATCACTCTTATAAAGTAAGAGACTGTAAGAAACAATGAAAAACAAATTACTTAAATTGAAGCATAAGAACATGAGATAAACATTTTTTCCAAAGCAGCATTTTTCTTTAAAAATGCTGATCAACATCAGACTTATTCTTTCCCCTTCCTTGTTCTGAAAATGCAATATGTATGTTTGATCTTTCCAGATGAGCCAGAGGAGTCTGTTTGCTATAAACAACAGGAAAAGAGCAGAAGCAAAGTCTGTCATTAGCAAGGATAATTTATACTGAAGATTTCTGATATCAAAAACGTACCACCAATAAAAATTAATCAACATGGATAACAAGGCTATCCTATGACAAATAAAAGACAAATTAATGGGGTGATTCCTACAGACATATTCAGGCTAGCTCTAACTTCCTGACTCAGATCCTTCTAGCAACAAACAGTAATTTTAGCATAGGCTGTAAAACATGAGGTAGTTCTCGGCATGCACAGAACTCTGTGTCATTAGTGTTGCATCAGATTGGCAGAATCTAAGCTAAGTGAGGTAGGCCTGCAGAAGTACAGAGACATACCCATGTTCTTCAGAATAAGATTACAAAGTAAAAGTATCATTGCCAGCTCAAGATAAGTTTCACTTACTCAAAATAAGTATACATGGGTAATGCCTTGAACACAAATGCTTTTCCTAATAAGGATCAAAGTAGAGACTTCCATTAAATCACAATCCACACTTTTTAATCTGTAAAGCATTGCAAGTTCTTATTTGACGTTGGAAGAGAAATTAGATGTGAGCACAAGTCTGTCTCTGAGTTGCATTGGAATAAATCTTAGCAGGAATTTATCTGTACAAATTATGGACACCAGATCATTCGTGCAGAAAAAAGCCAATGTGTTAACCGCAATGGGGTCTCCAACACCTCATTTTTCAGAGGAAGGTCCATTTTCTTCAGAATATCTAAACTTCACAACATTGAAAAATATACTTTCATCAAGTAAAATAATGAAGTATTTGAACTCCTCTATGGTGTTACTGATGAACTGAAGTGTTGGCATTTTGCAAGGTCCAAACTCACCTTGAGAATTTCCTTTTATTTCAGAGAGTTCTGTACACAAAACTAAGTCAATAAACATATTAGTTAAAATCACGTACTGGCCAAGCTAACTAATTGTTCATGTAATTCATATTGCAGAAATAAGATTCTTTGAATGGCCTTCATTTTAGATATGAAATAGATTTTATTGATTTATGACATGTATAACTTCTGATCTGTACCCTTCTTTAGAAAGTTTGTTAAGTAAGTGAGATGAGATACCTTATTTTAAGGTTTTTCCATTCCTCTTTTATTACCCCTTAACCAATTCAGGAAACTGTAAACATAAGATAAACATTTTTATTGCCTGGAAGAGAACAACCACTGAAGCCTACTTGATAGCCTATAACAACATTTCACATAATAAACTCCTATTTCACAATATGCGGTGCATTCCCGAAGAAATCAAGTTTGCCAAGCAGACTGACCCTTCAGATTAGAACACTTCTCACACAGTTCTTTGTCTCCTGAGCTCACTCAAGCAGATGGAAAAGCTGTGGGGGACATAGGCTGGAGCAGGGGAAGATAGAGGAAGACAAAGACCCCACACATGCCAGGCTTAAAAAAATCACTGCTATTTAATCACTAGAAAGAGGAAGGAAGCTGTGCTGTCATTCATAGCATTAAATATGAGCTGTACTGGAATCTGCAAATTTGTCAGTGAGTAAAATTTAGCTGGACTATGCTATACTCATTAAGAAATCAAGGTATCTTCCCAAAATTATAAGATAGCTATTTTGGCAAAAAGCACCTAAGTATTAAAAGACATTATGCAAGTATGAAAATTAAGAGTTTAACTGCATAGATCTGAGGAGAGTTGGGAGGGGAAGTGTGGCAAAGCATTTAACACTAAAGAAATAGAATTAGGCTCTGTCCAGGTTCTGGATTATGGCTCTTTTGCATTACAGACAGCAGCTCCAACACTTGCTGTCATCCTTCCTATTTAGTGCTAGTAGCTGTCTTTTTTTAAGCTTCACTCACAATAAAACCCAGACTAATAGTTTTTAGAATTTATAGCAGAATAAAGTATCTAACTGGGCATTGAACATATTGTGAAATATCCAGAAAGTCACTATATAATTCAAATAATTACAGAATGTTAGAGTATTTGATTACTTCCTTCCTTTATAAAGTGTGCTGCTTTACTGCCATTTATATTTGAGTGACAAATCTGCTTTACACACACACACACACACACACAAAAAAAAAGGTGAATCAATGGACTAGGCAGGCCCGGAATTTGGTGAGATATTCAATTAAGACTACCTGTTCTGAACAGTGGTTGGCTGATGATCCAGACAAGACTTATGGCCTAGGCAGGCCATTTCATTTCATAATTTTTTTTAAATCAGTTAATCTTCTGGTCTTGCTACCCTGAGATATTCTTGAAGAACAGAGTATATTTATGTAAGCCAGTCACACTGAAGTAGTCATAATCTTTAGGACCTAACTACAGTGTGAAGCAAACATGGTATGCGCTTTTTATTCCACAGAAACTACAGTACTGCTCTTCCAAAGCACAATGTTCATTCTTAGTATTTCAAAGCATCCACACAGTCCTTTATTTCTGTATGAAAAATTAAATACGTATCAGCTCCAAAAAAGTTTGCATTTGTTCACATTTAGGGGGGAACTTTACATTACGGTATTCCTGACTGAGTATTTATTTGGTTTTAATTGCAAAAGCAATTACAGGTATAACTTCAAGAAAATGAAGCAATTAATTTCCTTTCCTAGGGCAAAGTGCAAGAAATGCTTTCCATCACTGAGGCCGGCACTCTATCACTCACCTGTATTGCCTCGATACTCCACTCTCAGATTCCTCTGAAGAGATGTTACGATGAATGCTAGCAGCTTACATGGCAAGGCAGTTTGTAGTGTGGTGTCCACAGGGAAGCAACAGCATTCTCTTCCAGGTTTCAAGCCTTAGTTCTTGATGAGGACCAAGATCTTCAAGAAGTAAAAGGCTAGTACACTTGCTCTTTCTGACCAGGCAGTGCTGTGGCTGCTTAATACCTACTCAAAGCCACAATCACCTTCTGATCTGAGGAGCAGGTGACTTGGCAATTCTCGTCCATTCTGATTGCAATGCACAGACAGTCATGAAAAGGCAGAACTACTCTAGTCACCCAGACAGTTTACTTTGCCCTTTTGAGAATTGGTCCAATGCATCATCATCTATCATAAATGGCTTATAATATGATAATGCTGGGTCTTTAAGGTTGTCTATGCTCCAGTGCTAGATAAGAAAGATAAATCTACAGAAAAGCTCAGAGTAATTCTAGTCAGTGGTAAAGACTGGTTTCTTTCGTAATAGGATCCCAAGCCTCAAAGGCCAACAATTCAAATTAATCCTGTGCCCCAGAACATGAAACAACCTTTCTAAGTTACCCAGAAGAGACCAACAGACATACTGTGCAAGTTTCTGTTTCAAATACAGTCAGTGCCTGCTGCTATAATGAAGTTAACAGACCAAAAATCCACGTTTTGGCCAGACACTTCAGTGTATGTTTAAAAATGAAGTACAATCTTACATTTGCATATTTTTATTAGCAACATTTTTATTTTACAATATGCAGTACATTATAACATAATGATTAAACTAAATAATAAAATTAGGAGATTTCTAAAAACATTAGATGAAAATAGCAAAGCATTTCAGTAATGTTCAGTAATCTAAGGCACAAGATACTAGCTTACATACTCTTAAAAAAAATCATTAGAGTGACTACCATATTCTTAAACATCTGCTATAAAAAAATCTTGAAATACTGAATAAATTGATTAGATCTTTGCTGAGTATACATTGTAAGATCATATTCCATATTTGATCAAAGTAGAGTATAACCAGCTTCTTCTGACACTTAATAATCACTGTACAGTCAGTTCATATTTTTATTATTTTATTTTTTGTTCTTGTCTTCAGTGATTTTCTACCAGGACACTTTTCTCTCCCTCCTGGGAGTACAAGCATTTTGTACTCATGGCTCAGAATAAAAATACATCCTTACAGGAAAGTTATCTCCTGGCCTCTCAATCTCAAGATAACCCTGGTAACTAACAGTCTTTTTTATCAGGGCAGACAAACTACCTGGTGCTGAAAAGTTATCAAAAATACTAAAAAGAGATGCATGATCGAGGTTGCAGTGGCATCCTCACAAGGGGTCCCGAGGCATCAGCTCAGGAACTTTTCTCAACCTTTTGGGCTCTCAAAAGCACTATATATACACACCCAGTAATACAACACCAAATATGAAATAAATAATCAAATAAAGAGGCTGTAAGAGTCACTGCCAAATTAAAAGAGTTCTTGATATACATTACAAGGAGACTAATTTCTCAGGGGTAGCAATCAAAAATGTGGAAATGCATGCAACCACATTGAAAGTGTAACAGCAATATATCTCTCCACATCAATTTAATGTGCTGGACAGTGACCAAACGTGAAAATAATCACTGTAACAGAGCATCTGCAGAAAAAAAACAGTTTCTAAAGTATTATTAAGAGTCCTCAATGTCTACTAAAAAACCTACTGAAGAGTATTTAGATTATACATAAAGAACAACTTGAAGTAGCAGCAAGCCAACAAAACAAACATGCAGAAAAGCTTGAAAAATATGCTAAAAATCCAAAAGATGTCATTCAGGATTTTTAAAAAATTATTAGGATTTTTTTTACCTTTCATTTTTGTTAAGCAGATTTTTAAATTTTCCTTTAAAATCTAGTATTTTTGCTCTCAGGTTGAATTATGAGCTTTAATTTAATGCAAACCTTTGCTACATTACTCATAATGCAACTATTCAAATGAGTAAGATTCAGTGTGTGATATCACACCGTGTCTTTACTGGGGCTGGGGAAAGGAGAGAGGCACAGATGACCATCTGTATCAAGAAGTAATCTGCCATTAATTTATATATTGCTAAATAAATATAATCTGCATCGGTGAAATAGAAAAGAACTTGAATATAAATCTGATGGAAGTATTTTAGCACCACTGTTAGTGCACTACTGCAATTAGAGGAACTTTTCTCAAGGCAAAATGCCCACTTAGTCATCAACAATTTGTCCGAATACAAGCTCACCATGAATACAGAACTGCACATTCTGAATTTACACCATGATCACTTTTGTAGCATATAACTAACATTTCTGCTGTCTTATGCAATATTAAGTATTTGACTGGTAGTAACCTTCTGCAGTTTCAAATAAATATGTGGTTGCTGACACAAACGGTATTGCAGTGCCTAAAAGTCAGTTGCCTTAGTTGACTAAATTTAAAGTCAGGCCCTTGATTTCACTGTTATTGAATGACAAAGTATAAGCCTCTAAGGGGAAGCCTTGCAGGAGCAGCACGCTGCACCCACCCCTTGGTATAACCACTGTCATTTCTGAAATTCACTCCACCCAAGCTTAAACACCTAACTCAAGAATAAGTTAGACACCTGTCATCAAAAGAATTAATCATATATACGTCTAACCAGCACAACCAGCTGTTACTTTTGAAGACACAGGGTGAACAAAGAGGTCACAGCTACCTTTCACATTAAAACCAAATGGTTAAATTATTTGTAAGTGGGAAATTAGTGCACCCTGCTCTTCAGAAGCAGCTCCAGTCTACCTGTCCTTTACCTCGAACAACCCTAATCATAGGGCTGTAGGCTACTTTGAGAAAAAAAGAGAAGCTATCCTGTGCCTAAACAAGAGAGAAATGTGACTGCAGCCTAGCTGTTACCTCGCTGTTTTAGGCAACAGGGAAACCAGGTTCTGGTTCTTTTCCCTGCTCTGTGGAAAAGCCCCTCTTGCTAACACCTTTGACTCTTTGAAGGCTGTGGGTCATGAAAAGGTCATAAATATCAATTGTTTTGTTCTCTAGATATCCATGGCAAGGAAAAAGACCTCTAATAGAGAGACAAGAGAGCTTCACATTTCTGTGCTTGGACATAGAACACGTCTGATGCATTAACAAAACTGCCATGGAGAGCAACTTGGTAAAAATGAGAAGATTGTAAACTTACTAAGCTTTCCAAAAGGTGATGGGTAGGTTGTTCAGGGTGAGAACTATAAACTTTTGTTGAAATATATTATCTCGCACTTCAAACCTTCAAGTTAATTTTCTTTAGTTACCAAGATCAGAGATTTCCATGGAATTTTTAATCAGTTGCTATAGAAATGCTTACACGCAGAGCTCTGCACCCCCAGCTGTGAAGACCATCTTGAAGCAGTAACCTTGCTACCATATCTTATTCTTCAATGGAATGCCAAGATTTACTTGGTCCTGTACATCTACGAGCCACTGCACTGAATATATATTGCCTGATAACAGAAAGATGTCATAAAAGTGCCAGTGGTCTTTTTCACATTCTTGTAAGTTGGGGTGTTTCAATGAAACAAGCACATTTAACTTACAGACAAAAATTGCATTAAACAATGAGCAAAAAAGCATGCATGTTCATATTCTTCATTTTCTATCCTCAGTATCTTTCTCTTCCACTTATTAGAATTTATCTCTCCAAAGGACAGATCAATAATGAAATTATGATTCTATGCATTCAGCAAGATAAGAAACACTCTTTGCAAGAGAGTGAAATTCAGAGAAAGAGATTAACTAAATTCTGATGAAAGAGATTCAGTCTCTGCTCAACAATATAGCATACTTAGCACAATATGAGAGAAGTTATTAATATTAATGTAATGAAGTGGCTTTAGAACAACCTTTAGATCAGGACTGCAATAATCTCCCTTAAACCCAAACTAAACCAAAAACCCCCAAGACTAAAACCACCAATTTTCAATGAAAAGTTAAAGATCCGGAAGAGAGCACGAGCTACGCCCACATCAGCTCTAGGTTTAATTTGATACAGAAATAGCAAACACCCAAGCTAAGATAAAGCCATTTGCTATTTAACTAGCTCATCACTGAAGTGTGGTGTGTTAATTAGCTATAGCTGCAAAAGTTTAACTTTAAATTTTACTAATATAATATCATTTTCAGGTAATTCTTGCACCAACCAAAACAAAATATCAGATATTAGTAGAGCTCGAAAGTTTCATTAGTACACATCTTCTAGACCAACCCAAATTTTCACTGTAAATTTAGAATTCCTGCACTAAGACTAAAACCAAAAAGTACATAAACCCAAATTAAATGTCATATTTCACCTCATCCAGAAAAATTTAATTCTCATCACACAACAGTAATATGAATACGAAACATCTTTTTTTTTTTTCTTCAGTAAGAGTCAACATATAGGCACAAAAGTTGAGTATTTGAGAAGTAGATTATGAAAACAGCTGCAAATCTGTCTACTAAGGATAGATCGTTTCATACATCTGGTACTTGGTACCTCTACGTTATATATATATATGTGTGTGTATAGTACTTTTTGTATATGATAGATTATGAATTTGAATAGAAAATTAGACTGTTAATCACACTGATTTTATAGAGGCAAAGACAGCATAGACAGGATATCCTTTAACAGTAAGCTTAAGGTTTGATGTCTTTAACTTACGAATAAATGTAGTACACAAAAAAGCAAACCAAAATTCTTTCAAATTTGGATATTCAGATTAATTCTAGCTCTCTCTACATGGCAATTTATTAGCAGGATTTTCTCACTGTATGCCCTTGTTGCAGAAGGGTACAGAACTGATGTAGCATGAATTTTATGACACTAAGAAATGAAGGGCAAGGCATTACCTTTTTTAAGGCTTGAACAATTTAGTGTTTCATATTCTTGTGTAGCATATATAGAGCAGTCTGATTCTCTTAAACCAAAGGTATTGAGGATCACTGAAGAGTTTGAATTAAAAGATTCTTGAAAAGCCATGGCAATTTTAAAGACAGAATAGTCAAACTCTTTCTTCTTTACTGTACAATCCAGTAGTTTTGTTCTTTGACCCAAAAGTGTGCATACAGAAACATGCATACAAACTCATGATTATCACCTCCCGTTGCAGTTATTTTTTGTGATATTGATGATCACTTATTTTTTACCAATTTTGACAGTATCTTTTGCTCCTGATTGGGTTTATTCTATATTTTCTTACTTTATCCGTTTATACTTAAACAAATGGGCACAAGAAAGATGATGTTCTGTTTTGCCCATGTTCATATTCTCATCCTGTGGCTCCTAATTCTTCAGAAATAATTTCTGTGTCCCACAATAAGTTTACTTTGGCAAACCTGTAACCAAATATAATAGTGCTACAAAAGAAAATGCTGAGGTATTCATATGGACAGAAGACAGAATTGAGTTGTTCATATAAAGAACATTTTCTTCACACTAAAATGTCAATAATGACATGGGTACCTCTTACCATTAAGAGAAAATGGTCAAAAGTAACAAAAGATATCAAGTGAAAATGTAGTAAAATTTGAAAATATTTTATTGTTTTGAAGGGTCTATAAAAATAACATTATGACAGATTACATTTCTAATTATTTTTAGCTTCATTCATTAAAAAAAGGAAAATCTGTATTTCTTATCCTAAGACTATTTGTGGATTTGATTTGCATTCATTAATTTGGAGTAAGTTTCTGAAGGCTAGCTAGACAGATAAACCAATGCTTTTACTGGCCTTTACCCAACACTTAACCCTTTAGGATGAGAAAATCTTGCTCTGACCCAGAAAGAAAGGAGACTTGAGCTTAGGTCTCCCACTTCCTCCACAAGCATTCTGGCAATGAGTGTAGTGGATATTCCAGAAGTTATCTCCATCCTATCAATGCTGATCCATTTAAAAGGGGGGGGAAAAACCAAAACAAATTTTAAAAAATGAAAAGGGACACAAGCAGGCTGGTAGCTGAACATTCAGGATTAGGTATTTGGCTACTCGAAACCTGTCAGGGTTTTATTGTTGTTGGGTTTATTTTTTGTCCGTGTTTGGAATTTTTTTTGTTGGTTTGTTTTTAAATCATGGGCCCATGCAGGTAGCCAATATTCCTAACTGGTTAAAACACACTGTTGGGAGTTGAGAGAAGCAAGCTCATCCCAAAGAGAAAGATATAAACCCAAGTCTCATCCAACCTTTTCCTAGATATTTCTGTGATCAGTGTTAAGATCTGTTAAGAATTTCATTATAAATCACATATTTATAGCAGTGTCTAAGTTTAGCATTTCATTTTGCGGTTTGGTTAGACATACACAAATTGGAAATGAAATATTTTATTTAAACTTGTCACTTAACCAAAGCAAATCATTTGCTTTGCTATTTTGCCACAGTCCCCTTGGGTAGCTGCCAATGCACATATGTAGTATATATACGTTGTACTGCATATGCAGAAAAAAAAAAATGTTCTGCATCACAGACAGTCAAAATTCATTGTGCATGCAATGCAATTCTTAAAACATTTATGTGCAAGGCCTCTGGGATCTCTTTGCTGGCTGGCCTGGCAGGCTGTAAAGGAGTAGCGTCTGTCAAACAGTAGGACTCCTGGTTACCTGGGCTACCAAGGGCACATTTTGGTAAACTAGGTGGAAACAGATTAAAACTATGTGCTTGAGAGTTAGTAAATTTTTGAAATGTGATCTCATCACAGATGTGAACTCCTATTTATATAGGCAGCCATACATTGATGCTTTAAGTTAAAGTGGTCTTTGGAAAAAATATGTTGTTCATTTCGTTTGGTATTTCTCTGGTCTTCCTATGAACTTGCTGTTGAAAAGAAATTTCTTTTTTAGACTTCTTGCTCTGTCCTACATCTAATATAGTAGAAAATATTTCAAGCGTGCCCTTTTAATTCAGCAGTGGAATTAAATTTGATGTCACTTGAAATTAAATGATGCCGGAAGATGGGAGATTTCAGTCCTAGGTAAGAGCAGTGATGTGAACAACCTCGGCAAATATTACAATGCATGTAAAACATACAATAGCAAGCTTCTTCCTCACTTAGGTGAAGTGTACAAAGGAGTCAAGAGATCAACTCTGTCTAGGTTTGCTTAGAATAAAATTAGAAACAAAAATAGAGAAGAAAAAGAGGAGAATCACATAGTAGAGAGTTCCTCTGTGGTGTGATTGTCAGACTGCAATCTCCACTCTACCTATGCAAGAGAGAGAACTGTGTGACTATTCACAAGCCCAGCAATATTTACAAAAACTGCTTTTTTCATTAAAAAAAAAGGTCAAACCAGCTTGCCAAAATATGCCTTTGTTTTTTCTAAAACACTTTTGTAAAAGCAGAATCATATATAAGAAATCAGTGCAGCATGAGGTATTAGGTACTAAACAAAATTGCCTAAAATGTTCTGCAATGTTTTTCCAGATCATGCTTTTTAATTAGAAAGACACTGAACAATGACATGATTGATTTCCATTTCATGTTTAAACATATTTTCAAAAATATAGAACAACGATAATTCAAGCGTTACCATTATACCAACACTACCAGATTTTCTGATCATACACATGAGCAAAAATGGAAATTTCTTTACAGCATGTCCTATCTCTTGTATGAACATACAGCCAGAAAGATGTCAGAGGGCTAATAATATTCTCACAGCAGGCATACTGATTAGATTTACAACTCCCTCAGCTCATCTTCCAGAATTATATAGGGTGTTAATTCTTATAACAGTATAGTATTTGTCAAGTACTTGAATGAATCCTTACACACAAACAGAGTGTAGAAATTCCAAACCTGATTTAATTACTCAAACTGCAATTATCTGATGCACATATTTTATAAATGGCTTACTTAACATGCAGTGGCACTAATTATTATGCATGGGATATGAAATGGGATATGCACAGGATCATGCATTTTTCAGTCATGCTAGATGGCTCTCAAAGGCATGTTACCTTGCATCTACCAAAATTAGGAAGGAACCTGTGCTTAGAGACATTAACTAAGATGAAATACCAGGCCTCTTTTGTTAGCTGTAGTCTATGTGACAACCTAAATCCAGATGCGGTTTAGTCAGGTTTCTCTATTATGTGCACCATAGAGATATGGAACAGCACTAACATTTTACAGTCTGCTGTGAGCAAATGGAAGCACATAATTTTGCCACTCAAGATTAAAGCAGAGGATAAGTTAGGATGGTAACAATTCATCTTGCTTTCCTTCTGCTTTGGGAAACAAGTGTATATATTTAGTCTTTTCTTTTCTGTATTGAACCATTGCATACAGTCCTACTACTCATATTCCTAAATACAGGTCAACTGATTCAAGGCACCCCCTTTCACACTTCTTTTTTACAGTAACATACATAGCAGAGAAGCTCTTCCCTCTCTTGCTGTCATTGCAAGAATACTAACTATTGTGGGAACAGGCAGGGTTACATGGCCTGTAGTCCTTCAGGGCTTCTAAGGAAGGACAGAGGTTTTTATGGAGATAGAGCAGAAATCAGAAAATATTTTCAAGAACACCCTAGAAACAACAGTAATTGTACATGATTTCTCTGTCACATATCTAGTCTATCAGGTATTATTTTATTCTAAGCAAACATACAGCCATGTTGTTCACGTTCCATAGAAAAACGGAGTTTTTATATGTATGTAAATTGCAAGCAATGTTCTATACGTAAATACATAAACTAGATTAATGAGGTATACGAAGTATTACCCACTAAATGTAACACACAAATTTCAAAGTTTTAAGTGAGATTATACAACTATTTGATCCGGCGAAGCTCTTTCAACAGAAAGCAAAATTACACAGAGATCATAGTATTATAAACTCACTGCAAAATTTCAGAGGCTTTGGCATGGTTTACTTTCATACCCTATCACAATGTAGGTAAAGGTTCATTCCTTTCATATATGCTGGAAGAAATTTTCCTTAACTTTCTGAACATTGTGTTCTGCCTTGTCCATTTGGACTATCAGTACTTAAAGTGAAAATAATCTTTGTATTTGAGTAGTATGGTACGTAACACTGTTGGGCTTCCGGATCCTGAAAAGAACACATCTCCTCATAAAAGACACACAGAATTGGATATGTGAAACTTTGGGGTCCCCCCATAGGTAATTGGAGAAGAAAAGAAGAATAAGTTTGAGGAGCAATACCGAAAAGGACGATTACAGTGATTCTATCTATATTTGCTCTCATGTTTCTGTAATCCTTTTCTCTCCGCTAGCAGCCTCCCAAATCACTGGGAAGATGTTATGCATAGGTCAACTTACCATCTGACACTCATACATTCTTTTAATCACTAAACTTTACAGTAGATTATATGCATTAGAAGCAGGTCAGGGAAAACAGTCATTACACTCTTGGAACAAGAGTAAAAACAATTGAATATACTTAGTTTTCATTTAAATAAATTCTCTTAGTATTTCATTTTTTCCTCCACTTCCTATTATTTTCTATCCTCTCTCCAAAAATACCTAATAAATAATCACATACTCAAGTGCATACAGATTTAAACTGGTCCTGTCCAATGCTACAGCATAAGGATATGGTTACAGGGCCTTTTTTGACTGCATATGGAATCATAGAATGTCCTGAGTTGGAAGGGACCCACAAAGATCATCAACTCCAACTCCTGTCCCTGCACAGGACAACCCCATGTTTCTGAGGGCATTGTTCAAGTGCTTCTTGAATACTATGTCCCTTGTTGGGGATTTGGCTCATCAAAACTGTCTTTACTCATGGTTTGGGAAAAAAAAAAAAAAGAAGAAAAGGCTGAAATATAACATATAACAAGTTATGAGGATGGAAATGAATTCTTGCTAAAGAAAAAGTACTTATAGTTACTAATGTATTTGGTCACATTATATACAACTAGAGGTCTGCTTTCAGGTCTAGCATATTTAGCTAAATGTTTCATGCAGTAAAAATATGATAAACTTACATATCCAGACTTACAATATTGGTTATCTTCTGAATAATGAACAATGCCCAGGTTACATATCTATCCATGATGGCAGGCTATGCTGTTATGTTAGTGGGCAGGCATCGATGTTTGATTTTGTGCCCAGCCCCCCACGTTTCAGCCTGTAACACTGCTATATCTCTAAAGTGCTGTATTTGTGACAGCTGTAACACTTATGGCTTCATCAAAAACAGGGAGCAATAGCAGGCTTGGGGCAAGTGTGGACCTCTGTGCATGAGGTAGAAATGAAAGGAATTTCATTTCTATTATGTATATAATATTTTCGAAAAATAAATCTTTGCAACCAGAGTCAAGGAGGGGAAACTAATCAAATCAGGGAGATACCAGATTTAAAAAAAAAAAAAAGTAGTATTTTGAAAAAGAATGAAGTTTCCTTTGAGGTACCGTACATTTCCTAAATGAATAGAATCAAAGTAATTAGAAGAAAGGAGCCATTCATGCTTACAAAAAGAAGATGTGAGAAATTCGCACTGTTTATCATATACACATGATTTTGTTTCAACCATCTTCCTCTGCTCCTCAAAAAGTTCAGATATACTTCAGTTTCAAAGGGAAATAACTGCAGGAGTTTACTTATTAAAAAAAGTATTGGCCACTTACAATGAAATTAATTCCTCTCATCACTTTCCTTAGACATCTTTTGAAGCGCACGTTTAAGTATATGCATTCATTTTCCAAAAATTAATTCCTATTCTTGAAAAGATAATTGACTGTCAATGCTATAGCCTCAAAGGAAGAACAAGATTCTCATTTTTCAATATGCAGAAAAAGACCAAACCTTTGTCCATCTAGTTAGCTTCAGAAAGAAATGGGCAGTGATTTGTGAAGGTGAACTCACCCAGAGCCTTGGCTTCAGGTCCGGCTGGAGGACTAGAGGTGGAGTGGGATGAATAGATGAGTAGATTTGGAGACAGAAAAAGCAGAACATCTGAGGTACTTCAGTGTTATCTAATCTTCAGTGCTGGTGTGCACAGATATATTTACTGTTAATGTGGTTTAGGCTCTGGATGCAGTGCATAGTTTCTTGATTATTTATGTGTACAAGAAGATTAATGATAACCCAGTATTTTCAAAGTAATGTACTCAGCAGAAGTGGTAGTGTCGGGAAGAGTACATAAATTTATTCTCTGAAGTGCTTGCCATCACACGGATCTGTCCCAAACTAAACTAATTTCTTCTCTTTCCAGGATTAGTTGAGGCCCATCACCGTCTTCTGTACTACTGTGGTTTTTAACCATCTCAGAGCAAGATAAAATTTTATATACATATATGTATGAAAAAGATGGCAAGAGTTTATTGACAGATCTGAAAAGGACTCAGGATTATAGAAAATGAAATGCCTAACTTGTGACAGTTGATTGAACAGAATAAACTGCCAGTCAAATTCAGAACAGAATCACCCTGTTGGCTCAATACAAGGATTATGCCAAAATACAGAGAAAAAATTTGGAAAGCAGTTTATTATTAGAGAATATGTCCACACCCAACACCCACTCCCCCAAGAACAAAAATGGTGGGAACTTGCAAGATTTATCCAACTGACATTTATTTTTATTAAAATTTTTGGAAACTTGCATATAATGCTTGACAAATATGAATGTGTATATACTCCCTGGTAAAGATTGAGTCTGGGTTTTTTTTCCCTGCTTGATAGATAGTGTTTAGATGCATATAGTGAGTGTTTTAAAGTATATAACACTTATATTGCTGTAGTTAGGAGCACAGCAAATCCAAATAATCACGACATCAAGTAGAAAGGCAAAGATGTTGGAAAAATAATACAAAACACATTTAACTGCCTAAAACTTCCCTCTAGAAACCCTTAGTGTTAGAGTACCCAGATAGATAGATAGATGGATGTAGCATTAGGTTTTCAAGAAATAGTCTGTGGGAAAGATGCGTATCTGCTAGATAATGTGAACAATGGGGTTTAAAAGTGAATACTCTGAGCAAAAAAAAATATAAAGCTATTTCTTTCAGTATAAAATAATAGTAACTGTACTTCTGTCTAAAGGTGAGAATCATCTTTTAGTAAGTCATATTTTCCCAAAAAGGTTATTTTCCCTACCAGTAATTCTATATAAAATCATTAGCAATTTCACTTGAACTGTATTACTTTATGTTCAGTAAGTACAGCCTCTATCAAAGAGATAATAGTTCTGCTTCACATTTACATAATAGAAAAGGTAAGAATTGGATTCCACCTTGGATGATAGCCCTGACATTTCTTTCACTTCTCTTTGCAGTGAGAGCTACATAATTTGTTCCAGTCAAAAGGGAAATTTGTTGCATGGAAATGGAAGAAATATCAAAGCTCCTAAACAAGAAGCCTCTACTCAATTTAATTTCAAAAGGCTTGGGGGCTGTACCGGTGCCCCCAGTAACAACACAGAAGGCAATAATAGCATTTGGTTCTATTTTTGACATTAGCCCAGCTGCCACCCCACGCAGCCACCTTTCCCTCCTTCAGTCTCATGGCTGCAATGGCCACAGAGAGCCCAGGACACAGGATAACCAGGGCACAAAGTCTGCTTTCACCATGATAAGCAAAGAGCACTCCTGTGAGTCTCAGCAAATCCGGTGGAAAAGAACATCAGAGCAGCACTATTATTTTTTTAAAAAACTACAGATCATTGTTTCCCTAACATATGGCTCTCTTCAGCAGCCCAGCAGATTATCAAGGCAGAGCAGAGAGGACACGACATAGAAAATGCAGTTTAGGAACCAGAAAATGTGTCAGAGCAAGAGATATTTCCTTTTCCTACCACACACAGAAGAACTGAGGTCACTCCATGCAGTAAACTGCAAACACTGCTGTAAGAACCACTTGCCTGGAGTATCATTTTTACTTTCAACTATGGAGGTAGCAGTGCAATTTTTATTTAATAATAAGTAAATCAGAAGATAGAAGTGACCAGAATGCTGAAGACTAATAGGATACCAAAGAGCACAACAAAAGGCCCCCAAGAGAAGGCTGAAGCCACTGTGGAAGGAGGCAGACACCTTGTTTTTCCCACAAACACACATGTTGAGAGCTATTGCTAAGTAGTCAGATAGGCTTAGGAATAGATATTTGCTATCTTTCAGAATGGACAGTATATTTCTTTTCCTTATTTATTTACTCTCAACTGATTAACCAAATGGTGGTTGCATTTGTTAGAGAGTTGGGCAGAAATTATCAGTATGCTTTTAGACAGCAAGGAACTGAATAACCGGGTCAAACAAGCTCATCTTTGTCACTTTTTGGTTTTTTCTTAACCACCCATGGAAATCTAGCTGATGTTCTGGAGCTGTGGCCTTTTCAAATAAGTGGATACTGTTAGGTCAAATTATAAATGCACACAGAATTAGATTTCCAGAGAAGTGCCAAGAATATAAAGTTTCTACCCATTTAAGAAAAAGGAGCCTTAAATTTGTATTCAAGCTCTGCAAAATACTAACTACAAATAAAAATTAAAGGCTATTAGTATGACAGAAAATTCTATAATATTTTTCCTTTTTCTCTTCACTACTCCTCCACTAAAGACAAGTCTTCCCACCATGAGAGAACAACATATTTCCATGAAATTGGTAAATGCCCTCCTAAAGCAAATTTGCAAATATTACTATTACCAGGCTCAGACCAGCAAACATAAGGGTGTTAATATAATTTTTATCTTGCGAAAGACTGAGGGGTTTGTGCTTGATAGAAAGCTACAAGTACTGTAGAAACGTCAACACATGTTCTGTTATGATATGGTTATTTGTGATAATGTTCCCATCAGATCAATTTATGCCAGGAACTTGAAGGTTTTTTTGTACCGTCTTAAGGCAGGACCACAGAGGATTTTCGAAATGTCTCTAGGTAACAATCTGAGAATCAGGCCGTAAAAGAAATGCACCGTAACGGCTTGCCTTCAGGTTGTAACTAACTCAGAACTTGTGCAAACTTTTTGGTTCAAAAAATGTGGAATAAAAAGATGATGATATTTTGGAGAGAAAGCAAGAGTCTTATCTTCACTTTTCACTCCATTACTCTTTAACAACAGAACTAATATATTAAACTCAGATTCTACCTAGCAGGGCATTAGGAGTAGTATAATAGGATGCTGGAACAATAGTATATTGACAGTTCTTTTTGTACATAGTTACAGGTCACAGGAATCAAGAACTGACCGTGCTATGCAGACAGGCCCTAAGATGAAATTTCCTCTCTGGACAGCTTGGAATTGAAGTCTGACAAGGGACCTCAGAGGAGTGTTCAAATACAGGGAAAGCTACAAGGAGAAATCAAATTAAACTCTTGTCAACATTTGCCTTAGACACTGAAAGAAAGGGATTATACTTGAGTTTAGGTTTAGGAAAATATTTCTAAAGGAGAGAACAGTGAAGTGAGGCAATACATTGCACAGATTGATTGTGGAATTGCTATGATTGCAGGCTTTCTATTGGGTTTTTTTAAACACATAATGGGTAGCTGTCACCCAGAAAACACAAAGGTGGTCCTTACTTGGGCAAGTATTCAACTAGAAAATATTTTTAAATTCCTTTTGGTCTTATTTTCAGGTGTTGAAAACAGATCTTTAAATCCACTAGAAATATATAGTAACACTAAGAGAACAAGCTTAGAGTGAAAACTTAGCAATACTTCACTAAATTTTTTGAACAAAAAAATTCTAAGAGTAAAAAGAGCTGTAAAAATATTCGTCAGTGTTTAATGGTATTATTTCTTCAGATACTTATGGTATAATGCAGGTCTATGAAATGGTATGAACTCTCTGAGAGAAGCCCTACCATGAAGCTCTGTTTGCTTCTTTCTGCCAAATCTTACAAAGAACAGAATTCCTGCCTGCAGTTGAACACAGAGACAGAAGATAAATGTAATATAACTTTGCTTTGGCCCATCCCCAGCAATAGTACTCACTTTGTGTGTAACCAGAGGTGCTCTCACTTTAAAAGGTATCAGTAGCTTTTCACATTCACTGCAATATCCAAGAGAAAAGTGCATCATCAGAATCGCAGGCAAGGGAGGATTCAGAGCTGAGACCTGAGGGTCTTTGTTTTATCAGCAGAGACCATTATTCAACTTAACTCCCTTCACTCTGTTCTAGAGAAAATTATGAAACTGTACTTTTAATGTACAGAAAGAATGTGCTTCCTCTTCTTAGGCTTGCCAAATCAGTGGAGAAAAGTAGGCTGAAAAACAAAAGCTTATTTTTGCCTCAAACGTCTACAGGTGCAACTCAACACATGCAATGACAAGCACTGGTAGGCTGGATGTATTATTTTTCAAAGCACAGAGCACATTCAGAGCAGAAAGCAATTCAAACAGGAATTGTGAAGAACTGAACTTCATCCACTAAATACAAACATGGAACAGGAAGGCTCAAAGATTTTCTTGGGAAGCAGCCAGCAGAATTTCTTAAGCTATTTATTTCTAAGTTCTTCGCTGTGGAATGTATTTTTCTTTGAGAGTTTTTTATACTTCTTGCAAAGCATGCAAACCAAAGTAATTAGTGTAGTAATTTCTCTGAAGCTCACACAATTATGATAGATGAATATAACTCATTAGAATGTGGTGCTAGTCTGCGCTAGCTAGACTTTTGGCTAGCTGTGCCTCTATCAGAATCTGATAAACACTGCCATATATTTTTCCCTAAACCATTATGTCCCCATTTCCAGCAGTATGAAACACCTGCAGCTTGTACTGATTTTATCAGGATTAGTGGATATCTAGTACCTTTGGAAATCATCCTTCTCTAAATCCAAATAAAGGAAAACAAGTGAATCACAGTCTCCATAGATTCATTAAGTACATTTCTCTGTACTTAAACTCAATTGGGGCAAAAGGAAAAGCTCTGTTATTGGTAACTATGGCATGTTTCCATCTTTGCGACATATGGCTGCAGTTCAACATAAAATTAGATAAATTTAGAAATTTGTTTTCTTAGCAGTGCCCTTCAAATCCTGCTGAGCAAAAAAGGTTCTCTGCTTGAATATTTTTAATTGATATAAGATATCTCCAGTAGAAAGCTCTGTTTCATAGGGAGTTTCAGACTGCAGCTTTCCAAACAGAAACCAAGACCATACAGAGTGCCAGAAGACACAAAAAAAGCTAGAGTCAGCATGCATTTTCTTTTTGTAATCCAATTAATACTTTTTTAAAATCCTGTTAGCATGTTGGGTAGCAGCTGCAGTAAGTGAAATTAATTTAGTACCTCAGTATTTTAAGTGTTATTGGTTTTTATTCAGATTCTTATCATTATTGTCTAGCTATGGGGTAAACTCATACTTTGTTGAAACTTGTTCAGCAAATTTGCCATGGAGATGACAATGGAAGTGGGCAACACATTTCCTTCAATGCTACCTAAGGCTTTTTTTCAAATTCTATATTTTACTGAAAAGTCTGCAGGACCAAACCAAGCATCAATATAACAAAAACAAGGAACCCTGAACACACAAGACAACCAAGTGAATGTACTGGGTGGGGGGGGGGGTGAAGAAAATTTATAATTCCTGTGTAAAAATTTTGCCCATAGACTTTTTATTTACTTTGACTGAATTATTTCTTTAGGATCCCAGGGGATCTCAGTAGATATTTATCTTTTGAAAGAGTAAAATTACTTTTAGCTAGTGGAAGTCTGTGTAGAAAGTTTTAACTCCATTTCTAGACTTTTCGGAATAAAGTTTAAAATAAAAGGGCAAACTACTTTAACGTTGAAAATTGGTTAACTTTCTCCTCCATTTTTAGTTATCGCAATGCCTTCGTCTCCCCTAGAGACCAACAAAGTGTAATTTTTAAAAAAAGACAAATCTGTTCTCACATTTTGGTTTTGCCTCTTCTGAAACTAGCACCATTACAGCAGCTTTTATCATGGTGTTTTCAGCAATTTGCACATGCAATTCTAAACTTTATGGTCTTAAGTCTCCCTGGTTTTAAAACTGATATTTTTTTTAGCTGATAACCACATGAATACTTGACACGCTACATTGTGAGAAACTGTATATGAAAATCAGAGTCATGATTCTGTCAATCACATCAATAAACACAGTGGATATTGTCTCTAAAAAACACACAAAACACCACTGTTTCCCACTTAGAGTGAACACGAGTGAACCTGTTCACTTGCTACACCTCTCTATTTCAACTCATCAAGCAAATTTACCTGCTATGAGCTTTTCAAAATAGGATACTAGGGAAATTATTTAATTAATAGGGAAAATTCATTTTAAATCTTGTGACCACAATCAAAGGCAGTAAGTGGCAAGTATTTTAGACTAGCCCTTTCCACACAGGTTTATTTTGCTATTGTGAAAATTATTTAAAGGGGGTTTTTCTTGCCTTTTGCCTTTTTTGGATTACATGACAGACTTTTTTCCTTTATAAATGTGTTTTACCCAAGTTCCTTTTCTGTTTGTAAGTATTTTGCAATATGAAAGCTGTTTGTTATAATCATTAATCATTACTGAGATAGGAGCTAGGTGAAAATCTATGCTGTGCATCTAGTTCTTACCCCAAAATATGAAAGCATTCAGATTCAAGTGAGTTTTTATTTATTTATATTGACCTCTGGCTATGAAGCAGATAAAGCCAGCTTCAGTACATATAAACCTAAAACAGCAACACCCACCATGAGGATGTCAGAACATATGCAAGTTCTAGTGGGATATCTTGGCTACTCAGGCATTTACAGTTAAACAAACTAGAATATAGTGATGCCAATCTATAAACTCAGAATTCACAAGTTTACACACAGTGTTTTGATTCACTGTAAACTGTGTCAGCTGCAGGATCAAGCTTCCAGCAGGAAAGAAAACAAGAAAAGCTCTATACTAACACAAGCTTAAAAAAAAACACCACACAAACACACCTAGAAAAATGCCATACCTTGTGAGAAAAGATGGGCTAGAGGTCTTAAATATACTCTATTCAAAAAGGGTCATGATTTTTCTTAACTAGAACATACTACAAAGAAACACTTCCGTGTTTAAAATGGTACTACTAGGCTTCATTTCTATTAACCTATTAGCAATATTTTGAGCAGAGGCTGAGAGAAACTTTACAAGAAAACCAATGTTCACCTCTGACAATGTCACTGAGAGTTCAAGAACCAACACCATTCTAACTAGCTTGTTTCACAGAGGTATCTAAGTCCCCACAGAAGGGGGATCCAAGTGACACAGGGCTGAAATACACATTTCCCTGGCCATAACACCAAAAGATAGCATTGTAAATGCCTAAACCTGAAATGAATGAACTCTAGAGAGAAAACTGAAGAGGCTAAAGTTGTACATATTACTTTAGCCAAGAACTTAGCTTGTCAGCTTAAAACATTGGTGTTCACTAAGAAGATATTTATCTCCAGTAAAGTAGGAAATTTTTAATAGTCTCAATTTTTTCCACTGCATTTTTGTAGAAGTATTTATGAAGGAATATAAAGAACCAGAAGTATACATAGCTTTAAAGATGGACAGTTTCATACTCTGAAAAAAAAAAACCAACCTGCATTTCCTTAAAACTTACTAGCCTCTCTAGCAATAGTATGATAAAAATCCTAGTTAACAAGTTTCTGGTATAAAGTAGTACAAAGAGAAATACTTAAATTGAAAGTCAAAGATAAGGAAAATTTTTACAAAATGCTTGCAATAGGAGGTATATTTATGCTTATTAATAAGTCTTCAAGTCCTTACAAACCTTTACAGACACAGTCACTGCATGAGGTATTATATTGCGTAAGAAATTGCCCTGACGAAGTACTAAAAGCACATTTCTAAGTGAAAAAATAAATCAAAAGCTTTCAGTGAAAACAAAAATCGTTTTGCGCACTTCTTTATACAACTCCTCTATTCTTTCTAGGCTTTGTTGCAATGTCAGCCAAGCATTTCCTCTGTTTCTGTGCAAGCAGTTCACACTATACCGTAATTAAACTTTTACTCTACCAGTGCAAATCCCATAGAGGTGTATATTTATCAAATGAACTTGTAACACTTATGCTAGTCTAAAAAATAGTCTAATACATAGACAAATAATGTATTGTTCAAAGAATATGCAAATATTGCAGTTTTGGTTTTATACCCAAATACAGATAAGCCATTTAGAGTTATACATGGCTATCGTTCTATTTTTGCACACTATTGTTCTCTCAGCAGAGAGAATATGGAAAGAAACCAGCTCTTGAATTTTGCATCACAAGTGTGAAGAGGCAAGAAACAGAACATAATACGGACTTTGAAAGGTCATACTTGTAGGTGTTAAAACCCTTATGAGACTATCTGTCTCTATCCTCGAAAGAAGTAATGCTAATGTATTGAGCTGGGTTGGAGAGAAGGAACAGATAAGATCAGACTGAAGATTAATGAGAGTCAGACAGCCAAAATGAACAGGCTGAAAAGGAAAGCGAGAAGAGAAAGGTAGCTATAGCTGTTGAAAGAAGCATAAGAAAGGCACAAAGGTAGGAGTGATAAAATGTACAAGAAACACTGAAGGTATCTGAGACTGCCTGGGTAGCATGACAGCTATAAGCCTTCACTTCCAAGCCACTATCCTCTGGAAGGAGTGCTACAAACCTGTAAAAGCTCTTTAGACTATATTCTGAGAAGAGACTATGGTTATCATTTGTTTCATGGCCTGACTACATTGGTGCAGGAGCATCCATGGATCCAGCAGTACAAGCTGGTGGTTGAGTAGCTTGAACTCAAGCAAGTTCGAACAGTTTACAGAATGAACAGCAAGTCACTAAAATATGTGAGTTACCAAACTTCTGTATTACTATTTCACACATAAGTTCACAATTATTACTTTTGTCCAAATAAAAAGCATTCTCTGTCAAGTTTAATATTTGAACCAGTATTTAGTTAAATTGTGGATTCTTCTCAGCAGTTGATCTTTCTTGATTGGACTGTCAGAATCTTTATCAGATCCATTACTTAAGAGACATGCTGGCTTATTCTAGAGAGACAGCAGAAAAATGTGGCCATTAAAGAATGCTACTAAGCAAATCCCTGTTCTTTAGAATCATCATTCATCAGCTTCATGGGAAGTGTAAAAACATATATAGGCAAACTAGAACACAAAATTCATTAGAAATTGCCTGTGATGTTGCTGTTTGAAGGTACTGGTTATCATCAACTTAATGTGAGCTATTGACTTCTGTAATTTAATCTTCTTGTGCTGTGGCTTGGATTTTGTCACTAGGCTCTTAATTGCACTAACTTGCTGCTCCCCCCCCCCTTTTTTTTCTTCTTAATAGACTGACTTTATATCACTATCAAGCAGAGAGTTCAACATTCCCTTCGTCAAACCTATACAGCTTTGAAACCAAATTTTTGCTTATGACAGTAGTGCAATCTTGTGGTTCTTTGTTGCATACCATGTCCCCATGTGGCCACAATTATGATTCAACAGCAATATTGCTACGTTCCAACACTGAATCTTTGTTATTGACATTTTATTCTGACAAACGTATTCTTTACTTTGATTTGAGAGACTTAAATCTACTACTTAGGATGGCATTTTTTGGAGACTGAACTTGCAGATCACCACAAGACAAAATGTATTCACTGACACAACGTGCAACTAATAAGAGTTAAACTTTTCTATATCAATAGGAAAATTTGAGGGTTAACCATCACACATGAATAATCTTTTTATAAGTTCTTCCTCTAAAATTCATTACCTTTATCACTAAGACTACTGGAACCATTCTTTTACCTTTAATAGCTGGCAGATTTACCATAACCAGTGATAGCTGATGTCACTGAAATAACTGGTCTAGTAAAATCAGTTAAAACTGTGCCAATGTGATTGCTTGTGACTTGAGATACCATTATCTGAGGGCAAGAGGTAAAAAATGGAAGTACTCTATAAAGAGAACAATATGAAGAAATTCTCCTTGAAAGTGACAAGAAATAAATAAATAGTTCTTCTGTACCAACACCATCTCCACAGAATCACTGTTGTTTTTTAAACCTTTCCAGTCTGAAAGCGAGTAACAGACACTGGTTTGGTTTCTTCAGTGCCGACATCACCTGCTTAAAATGAGGTTAACGCATATCTCTAGGAACATTTCTTAAATATTTCCTCATTCTAAACAGCTTATACTAATATATTGCTAATAACATGAGCATTCTTTTATCTATGATTCCTCAGCACATAAGTAGGTTATTAAGAAGTCAAAATATGAAGTTTTATCTTAAAGTGGTTTGACAGTGGTTGGACTGTCAAAAGGCTTCTCTAGAAAACTGAATGTTATGAAATATAACATCTTGTTTTACTTTCAAAAAATGTTGTTTTTATTGGGCTAATTTTAAAAGGAGCTTTGCCTTCTAATATTTTATCTTAAAAAAAACCCAAAATAAACAAAACTCCAGAAGTATCCATCTGATTTCCAAGGCAGAAACACTCAAAACCAATAAGGATATGGGTTCTCAGAGTTCAGCAGCAGGAACAGCAGCCAGTAAGCTACTGTTCTGCCTAGGTGTTTTTGCAGCGTTGGCCAGCCACCATGTTCTGTCGCTGCAGAAACAGGAGACAGACCCTGTGTGAGTCGCTGCCTTTTAAGGACCCCTATCACTCTACATACTACTTTCTATACACTTCTGTGAAGTTTGGTCATCAATCACAAAAATCAGCTAGAGTCTTCAGCTTCCATAATCTAGTTATGTGATGGAAAAGGCTCTTTAAATTTACAAATCTGGATTAAAAAAAAAAAAATCACTATAAATTAAAATACAGCCGTGTCTGATGGCCTGCTTTCCGCACTGGTGCTTTTCCCAATCCCTTCTCTCTTGAAAAACACTCTGAGAAACGACAAGTCAGCTTGGGAGACAGCATAAAATCAGGAATATCTTGACAGCTGCTTGGTTTGTTTCTTGAAATCAAAGTGCATCAAAAGGGAAAGGTACAGTTGAAGAGCAGCATTAGGGCTTCCTCAGCATGGTACACACTATGATCCTCAGGTAAGAAAATAAGCAACACATACTACAGCCAGAGATGAGACCAAACACATGAAATGCAGAATGGCAGTAAAGGTAATGGCTTCACAGGGGCATACCATATTCTTCTGCTTTCCACAGCATCCTCTTGGAGACCAGTGTTCTCCCAGATTAGACAGAAAGTAGAACTCGCTTAATTTTCCAAGTATCAGCTTAGAATTGCAGCAAATGCAAGGCCTGAGAAACAAGTGGCCACAGCATGGCAGAGGCTTTTATCCTCTAGAGCAAGTCTTGCTGATAGGTATCACTTCGCTGAGATAACCAGGAAACGAATCCCTTTTCTGCGTTAGTAGTTAACTTCTTCCTCTCTGTGAATCCCTTTACAGGTGGCCACTGTCAGGTTATCAGTGTCCTTCATGATCAGCAGGTGAAAAATAGAGACAGGAGATCTTGGTAGTTTAGAAGCAAGGCTAACATACAGACAAGCACCTTGAGAAAGCACAGAAGGGTGAGAGTAGATAAACAATATCTGGTAGCTTGCAGTAGACCACAATGTGTTTAGAATAAAGCCTAAAACTAATCCTAGATACAATAACATTTCAGATCAAAAGCAGTTTCACTTGAAGATAAACTGTGTTACTTTATAAACCATTACATCTCTGTCTTCACAGCTAATATTTGTGATTAGAAGTACTGGGATTTCAAGAAGTTTTTCAGGAAGGTGTTAGTAGCAAATTGGGAAATATCTGTTTGAACATATAGGATAGCGCCATCTAATTTCCAAAATCTGTTAAGTAATATTCCACACTTCTGGTTCTCTGGGTTCATGGTCTGGATTAAACAGAGAAATAATGTGAAAGATATAGTCTGTTTTTACAGTACAGCCTGGTTTTCTCTTTTTTTCCTCTAGAGAAACCAATGTGGAGTTAAAAATTGGTATCTCAGAGAGTTAGCTTTTCTCCAGATTATTCATTTTCCTGCCAAGTACCATTTTCTGTGCTCTCCCAAAGTAATAAAACTTGATCTGCAAAGATACCAGAACTCTTTGTGAGTGTAAAGGTGCACAGTTCATAACAGAGTTGTGTATATCCTGGATATAGAGGTCTTGGAAGATGTGGAAGATGAATCAGAGGTAAAAGCAGAAGAATCCCAACTCCTTGTGCAAAGCAGACTCTCCCATCACCGAATCTGTCTGCCTTTCCAAAATTACATTTGTCCATTTGCCTTCTCTATGTCCTGCAAGGTCTAATTAGACCATGCCCTCCCAAACCAGGATGTTTGCAGCACTCTTTATAAAGATATATAAACAACCCTACAGAATTTGCATGCTACAGAGTATAAATCTACCCAGTAACACCCCAGAAACACACATTTTGCTTAATGCTACAAGTCAGTGTGACTGCCTAATGTTTACCCGCAGATTTACTGCACTATTGTTTGTACTTATCTCTAGGCTTGAATTTTCTGTTTCTTTTTACCAGCCAGCTTGTCACTGCAACATGAAACCAATCTAAAAAGAAAAATACTTCAGTCCTCTTAATCTCTCTTTTTCCAGCTTTCACCTAAATAGAACTTTGCTCGCCTTCAGTCTTTTGGGGACCGGCTGAGCTACAGATAAGCAGATCCCCACCAGGGAACACCACTGGAATTAAAAGGCTGCTGCTCCTTTGACACGTTCCCTTTTAGCAGAATAAACTAAGACTATTAATTTTATATGTAGTTCATAGAACATCAACTGATCCCACCTACTGCTACCATTAAAATAAATGTTTTTGTATTCTAAACTTTGAAAGCAATATTGTGCATCAGAACCTAACTGACCTTCACAACTGAAAAAACTGCCTTGCTGAGAACTAGCAAATCTGAAGATCTAATTTACAGGGCATTTCAGTGGCGAACCGTGTATGCAGTTTAGGTGAGTGAATTGATCTACCAAGTATGTTAACAGACAAGACAGACTGAGCAATCCAATCTTTCTGTAAATTCAGCAACAGAAACTAGTCTAACAGGTCTCTGCCATCCAGTAACTTCACTGAACACTATATATTCATTATCTTCATAGCATTTATTTGTTAAATTATTTTATTCCAGTGCAAATATTATATGTTTACAAAATTAGAAAATATGCTATACTTGAAGTTTGCCATGGAAAATGCAAAAAGGGACACAATCTGTGGAGCACTTGTAAATCTTAATTGCAAATCTTTATAAACGCAAACCTTTGGCTTGGTGAAGCTGTTGGAAAGGATACCTGTCTACGTATTATAAAAAATATAGACTACTATGTTATTTCTCAAAAGAGTATTTTTATGCATACAGCTGTTTATTATGGAGTTCTCAAGACATTTTTTGTTGTCAGAACCATAATGAAGACTGAATTACTGGTAACAGTTTCACTTATGTAAAAAAAAAGGACATTGTTCACAACCAAATAATTACATAGTGTGTTTGGTATTGCTTAATGCCTTCCCTATCCCAGCCTAGAGATATGAACAATGCATATAAGCATGTGCCAGTGCTGAGAAAATACTGAATTATTGCTTCTTGTGGAAGATCATAAAATTTAGGGATCTCACCTTTCTATTTCAGTCAAAGACATAGATACCTACAGTAACTGATTTCACACACACAGAGAGAGCCATTTCTGTTGTCTCTCCAGGAACCTTCCTCCCTTCTGCCTTTTTTTTTTTTTTTTAAAAAAAAAAGTTTTCATTCACACAGTAGAGCATAGTTTCATAATCATTTAAGCCCAGAAAGGTAAGATTTGGGCTTTTAATTCTTATGATTCATACCCATTACTAAAAGGACTATATGAGGTATATGGCTCAGTCCTCAAAAAGTGTGTATATACTTACTGTAATTATTCACAGAATCACAGAATCCCAGGTTGGAAGGGACCTCAGGCATCATCTAGTCCAACCTTTCTAGGAAGAGCACAGTCTGGACAAGGTGGCCCAGCACCCTGTCCAGACGACTCTTGAAGGTGTCCAACATGGCTGAGTCAACCCCTTCCCTGGGGAGATTATTCCAATGGTGACTGTCCTCACTGTGAAAAATTTCCCTCTCGTGTCCAATCACAATCTCCCCAAGAGCAACCTGTGTCCATTCCCCCTTGTCCTCTCCATGTGACTCCGTGTAAAAAGGGAGTCTCCATTTTCTTTGTAGCTACCCCTTAAGTACTGGTACATTGTAATGAGAGCCCCTCTGAGCCTCCTTTTCTCAAGGTGGAACAAACCCAGCTCTCCCAGCCTACCCTTGTATGGCAGGCTTCCCAGTCCTTTGATCATCTTGGTGGCCCTTCTCTGGACCCCTTCCAGCCTGTCCACATCCTTTTTGTATAGAGGGGACCAGAGCTGTTATTAACTATTTAGCATTCAGGGTCTAGACCTAGACCTGAGAGAAGCTAACTGTCACCACTTACTTAGTTACCATTGCACCCAAGAGGTCCATGGATTGGTTTGCAGTAGCTGTGTGACTCCTTTTTTTGAAACCAACATATGCCATTCAAATTGAGGTCAACACTTGGAAGAATTGGAGTCTGATCAATGCTTCAGGTGGATGCTGTCATTTTCTTTGAGCTATGGATATGTCCAACACTAGAACTGGTTTTATATTTCCTCTATGTGGCTTAATCATGGAAAGAAAGATGGACCAGGCTACTTCCTGAGGCTTTTTCATCCCTGTTTTCTTTGACTGTGTCACATTGATGTTAAAAAAATTCAACATGCCTGCATTTTTTCTAATATCTTTTAATCTTTCTTAGGAACCATGACTATAGTTAGATGTTCATACCCTTCATTTACTCATCTAGCCATATATTCAGCTCTAGAAAGGGTTGAATCTGATGCTGTGATTCACCTGCCTTTTTCAAGCAGACTTTACTGTAGTAATGTGGACATACATTCAGTAATTGTAACAACTGTGTGGCAGAGATCACGGTGGAAAGTAATCCGAGCTATTTAAAAATTTGTGTAAGTCCCCCACAATTCTAAGAATAGAACAAAGGAAAAAGTCTTCAGGGTCAGCAGGGTTTAGCACCCCCGCCTTTGGTTTTTTTTTTTTTTTTCCTGTACTATGGTTCAACAAGTAAAGCCTCAGAGTCTTGGACAAGCAGTTAGTTTTACATCCCAGCAGGCAACACACGCTGCAGCAGACCTTTTGCCTTTTATCTAGGATACGACACTTTCAGAAGTTCAATAACTTGCTGGGGATTTAACGGAACCCAGAAACTGCTGAAACAACTATGATATTGGTAACAAGCACTGCAACACTGGAGAATTCCTGAAGCCACAGAGCTTGTGTTTCTCTGGGCTCTCATTTAGCTTATAGCTAGCTCTGGCTGTCACAGCTGGGCAGAAAAATGACAAGACCATCATTAACTACAGCCTTTTTTCTGCATGTCTTGCAAAAAAGAAAAGTTCCGTACTTAGCAAATACTGTAAAGTTGGTATCATACAGGCTTAGTCATAGAGAAGGCATTCCCTATTTCAGGCCAGCTCTCAAAGAGCAGAATTACACAGCCACCAAAGAAACAATATAAAAACATCAGGAAGAGTACCACAGAGAGAGAACCAAATAGCAGCAGGCTAGTTACTACGATCAAGAGGGTCTATGATATTCTGTTCCTTAAGGCAGAGGAAAACACAAAGATAATTTGTACAACTGAACGCTAATGTGCTTCTTGTTCATAATTCAAAGCATAAGAATTGTAATTGGTAAATTGATCCAAACCTTTTCCCAGGAGCATTCTTTTTCCTGTTATAACTAATACTAAAATGTTCACAGCTACATTTTATGCTTATCAGTATTAATAATTCCAGAGAAACACAGGAGCAACTATTTTCATAATACTAATGTGGATAGTAAGAAGACCTCTCTCCCCCTCTTTTCCTTCTGATTTTCACCAGTACTACATTTACAGTTTATGTGCAAACATCAAACTTTGCAGCTTGCAGCTGTCAAGTCCGTTAATTAGCAGATTAATAAAGCCTTCACTTTAGACCTGTCTTCTATATTCCTAAGTAGCGTGCTTAAAATACATTGTCTTGAAGCCAGAAGTAGAGTGTGCCAAACAATACTAAATTAAACATGGTAAAATTTTGGACACGGAAAGCTCCTTAACTCCATGCCATAGTGGAACCTGGAGAAAGAGATTATTTTTTTTTCTCCTTAAAGAACTTTTCATCCTCATTACCTGCTATTTATTTGCTTTTCCAAATGTCATGTTGTGCAATCATTTAATCTAGTTCACATCTCAGTAAATCCACAAGACTCACTTCCAGCTCCCCGAAGCCCCTTTTCCTTTATCTGTCTTCTCAACGTTTTCTGTTGGGCATGTCCGTGTATGCATACATCACAGAGAAAACAGATTCAATGTAGCAGAAGAAAACTGTTCAGCTTCTTATTGCCAGGTGTAACATTCCTTACATGCTGCTGAACAGATACTTACATTAATCTTTAAATAAATGTTTCACACGAAAATCATACTAGCACTGCAGTAAGCATTAACAAGAAAATAAACACTTGTTTCATTTTTATAACACAAAATAGATTTTTCCCATTATGCAATTTAAGCTACTTTAAGCTATTGCTGAGGACAGAGTCTTTAGGCCTGCAATGATTCTTATTCTGAGTTCCCTATTCAGTACTGTTGTACAATTCTCACTTCATAGAGCTTCTAGCTAATGGCTGCAAACAAAGGCCACCTTGTTGCAATATACTGTAGTCATCTGTTTCCCCTTTTGATACAGTTAAAGATGCTTCCTGAATAATAAGTTATACATTCTCAAAGACATTTGTATTCAAAACAAAAGAGGGAACTGAGTCCTAGGGATTCCTACAAAAATGAAAACGTAATTATATGCCCAATATATCTAGTTTCTGTTAGTACATTAAGACCCCATATGCCAATGGATATCACGTTAATTCAGAAATGAGGAATAACCTCATGCGGAAGATTAAAATAAGATGTGACTACTGAATAAAGACTGGCATTTCTAATCCACACGTGTACGTGCAAGATTTTTGCATAGCGTTTTTTAAGAAATGTGACAGTTTTCAGTATCTTGGATATACCTCATATTAATTAATATTGTATGGTCTAGAAAAATGGTAAGATCCTCACTTGAGTCAGATTTTTAGCTTAAAATGCCATTCTATTTTATTTTCCTAGTATAACCAGATTTTTTAAATAATTTAAGATGATCTTTTTTTAATTGAACAACTGTCATGTTGTAATTCTTGCGCTTCAACAGCAAAAGTCCTTTCCAGCAGGATGCATTTATGTCAAAAAAACAAAACCAAACCCAAAACTGGTGTTAAATCAGCATTACTATAAAGAATAAAAATTAAGGAAAAGGTTATTTTCTTTTATGAAGAATTAAGAGGAATAAGATTAAAACTGTGCGTTAGTTTAGAAATTAAATACCTAAGCCAGAATAATAAAAAGCTTCTTGTCTTCTTTCCAGGAAGTCTTAGTATGTTTTGGTACTGCTTCTGACTATATCATACAAGCTTGAGATGAACAGTACTAGGAAGAGATGGTGTATTTATTAACATTGCAGATTAGGAAAAATTTTGAATTATTGCTGAACTGAAAACATTACACTTCAACTTTTGTTCTTCAAATATTACATTCAGAAGTGCTCAGAACTAAGCAACCTTCTTAGATGCCTTACCTGAAACAGTATCTTTTCTCCTTTCATGTACATTTTCACACCTTTTATCTGATTTGCTGTTTCTTGTGGAACAGCTTGAACAAGGGTTTTCTAAGAAGTGTTGCACAGCCTCATCGATCTTACTGTTGATACAAGTTTCCCATGGATATAAACTTTCCTTGAAAATATTCTAGCCCACTACTCTGAAGGCTTACTCATCAGAGAGGACGCTCTCTTCGCAAGTAGAACTCAACAAGCCATCAGGCTGATCATTGTCCAAAAAGTTCTCCTCACTCTCATATAGGTTTCTTCAGCATCTAAAGAGTAGATAACTTTAATGAATCAAGTAACATCATGTTACAAATTACATATAAAATAAAAATCTTATATCAGTGCCTTTCTGAGCAGTGGTCAAGAAGGACCTAACCTTGTGGGTGCAGTTACTGCAGTTCTTAACATAGTTTGTATATCTTCTTATTTTTCTGTCTATATAGATTTTTTTCTTTGGAACAGAGGCACTGGTTTCTGAATGATTATATGTTAAAGCATAATTACAAAGGAAAAATAATAAGAAAAACTTAGCATATTCATTGCTTCTCCTACTCATTAAATATCAAAGATATTTTGTTTAACATAAAACTGAAATGATTCAATATGTTATTATTCATTTTTATATTTCAAGATTGATTTGTGATGCAGCAAGCAGTTTTTCTCTTCTAGTTATTCCCTATCAGAGATTTTAAAGGAATATTTTATTCATCTGAAAGCTTTGATAATATTTCTCCGTTGTAATTGAATGAATGAACAAATCCACATGAGCAGACATATATTTAAAATTATTTGCGCAAGTATTCACAGCAGAACTTAACTTTGAAATCTGATTCCTAACTCTAACTCAGAGATATTTTTAAGTACTAGGATCAAAAAGTGTATTTCACCTCTCAAAACACTTGTGCCAATAGAAGCTCCTTATTGCTCAACTCACTACAAACATTTCATGCACAAGTTTAATTTTGAAGGTAATGGAATGCATAGCATTTTTCAATATTTAGATGTCAGGTGCACCATTAACTGTCATCAGAAGAGAATTCTTGTGGACTATTGCTTTTCCAAGAAAGAGAGAGGTCGGTCCTTTGGGAAGAATTCAAAACTTTCCTTCTAGAATAAAGCTGGGAAGTCACAGAAATTCTTCCCATGTTTTTATATATTTATTACCTATCAGCTTGAGGCTGCTGCCAGGAGTCTCCAAGCATGGTGGTTAAGGTCTGCCAGAGCTCCTCATGCTACATGCAGTATGTTTTATGGGACCGCTGGGTTTTTTTTGTTTACTATCAAAGTGGTCACACTACACGTAAGTAGGGTTCAGTATACATTATTTTCTGATGGGCGTCACTGCATCACATTCTGAAATTCTGCATCTCTACCTTCCCCATTGCATCTGGCTGAAAAGAAATTGCTGGGAGCTTGGGTCTGGATTAATTCAACCTCCACCCCAGGCTCCTGGGAATGCTCTGGAACTTGGCCTAAGCTGGTTCTTGACCTGGGTACATGAATGTTGATGAAAAATTCAGCACCGTATGTTATAGCATCCTAGATGATACCGAGAATCAGCACAAACCCACTGTCACTTAGGTAATGAGCACTGCATATTTATCCTGGGCAGAAGCCTGGATCTGGTAGGTTTGTTGTATACAGGTTGGTACAAAGCAGAAAGCTTAGGAGAGAAGGTATTTTACACTGAAAGATGCACTCTCAGACACTGCAAGGAGAGAAAAAAAGTGCTACCTCTCTTGAGCAAAAATGCAAGGGCTCAGTGGTTGGTCAGTGAGGTATCGGAGGTGACACAAGCCGCTGTGAGTGCTGAACAGCTGAGTGCATGGCAGTATCATGCCAGTGGGGAAAGGAGGATGAGGCTGTGAGCAGCTGTCAAGGACAGAGATGGAGCAGACTGACAGAGTCCAGACAGCAGCTCTGGGACTCAGTTTCAAGATGTTTCAGGTGACACATTTTGAGGTCTGTGAACCAGCATCTACAGATGAAACATTCACCGGGACATTTCAAGCCAGCTGTAGTAATGGGATTTTTGTGGAGTCATTAATCATCATTATCGCACAGCCCTGCAGTAATTCTGCAGACCCAACCAAGACTCTGATAGTGCCCTGAGGAGAAACAGCACTTATCTCCACAAGTTTACAGTCAGAGTAGATAATTCTGATTATGGATACAGGAAACAGACACACAGTGCAAAAATGGATTAATAACTTCCAAAGGCCACAGACATTTACAGAGACTTTGTTAGGAGAAGTACAGACTAGTGTAAGGCAAAAGCAATGAAAGGAACAAGATGGGGGCCAGAACAGACTAGTGGGGAAGGAGGGGAGCACAACACAGTGCCCAGAAATCCATCAAAACTGCAAATCTGAGTGTCCCTGCAGGGATTTGTTTCAACCAAGAACAGTGGGATGGGGGAAAAACTTCCTCCTCCCTCTAAGCTTTCAGGAACGTTCTCCAAGATAGAACTATCAAGCTCTTAGATAAAATTTAATATTTATAGCTGTTGACATGAATTCTATTACTTCCCTAATGATACTTTTTACTTTTATATCTTACAGCTATAGAAGGAAACCATTCCATGCTTTTTTATATCTTAACAATGCAATGATATTTTACCTGAATTTATTGCAAGCATATAATGCTATTTACAAGGAAAGGGTATAATTTTTTCATAATTGCCTATCATGTTTATGCAGACACTTATCTGACACGTGTGGTAGGGATTAAATATTTGAGGGGAGGATGATTAAAAGGATCAAAATAATCAACTACAGACACAAGAATGGAGCAGAGAAAAAAAAGATGTGAATAACAATCTGTCTACAAATTTTTAACGAAAGCTAGGTTCTTCAGCTTGGTTGTATAAAAAAATTTTTGGCTGGGTACTGCAAACTGACATCAAATTGCCAGTCACTAACTTACAGAGGTGTTGAATCAGGCTCTGATTTGGCACAGACAAATTAGATAAACAAGAAAATACAATTTGCGATCATTACTATACTTGATCAACTATTATTGTTTTCTTTCCTTAAGTTCTTCCTCTTTTTCCCTCACTCTGAGGTTAAAGTTATTAAACTTGAAGTATAGGTAATGGAGAATAGAGCCTTCCAGGAAACAGTAAGAAATTATGTATATAATTATCCTAAACAATGTTTTCCTGAACAAAGAAAAACAGAATAAATCAAAAGCAACCTCTAATACAGATCTGTAGATATCCTATGATATTGCCGGAAATAACAGGTGTGACGGGATATATCTTAAGCAAGTTTCTAGGAATATATCAGTGTCCAGTTAGACTAATTATAACTTTTGCATTCTAGTATTCAGGCAGTTAAGAGCTCCAAATGAAAATAGAGTCACCTAATCCTCAGTGATATTCCCCCTAAAAGGGAAGCTTTGTCTCCTACCCTTCAGCCCGCCTCTAACATTACAACAGTATGGGGCTTGGATTATTTGCCAATTCCAGTTTCTTAATGCAGCTGGATACACGTGAATAAGGTACGGGACTTATCACATGAACTTTCTATTTGGCACTTGAAAAAATTGCAAACATATGAAAAAACTCTCCCAATTCTCTGCAACAGTTAGGCTCTGAGACTCCCCAGAGGTCACTTCAAGCCAACAGCTGTATGACTGTATGAAAACAGCACCACTCTGGGAGGCTGTGAATGAATCCACCATAGTTGGATAAAGGCAAGGGTGGAGGTAGGAACTCGTGGCTGAAGCCTTTTAGCTAGTTCATAGGTCCAATCAAAGATACCATCAAGCTGTAGTCTTATAGCACTCACTTATCTCAATATTGCTCTACAAATTGTCAGGTAGGCACACCAAAATCCTCCTCCGGCCACAGAAATGGCTGGGGGGGGGGGGGGGGGTGGTGTGTGTGTGTGTCAAGGATAAGGGGGAAGCAGGAGGGAGGAAGGGAAAAGCAGGGAAGTTCCAAGTCTCTGTAATAGAGTAAACCTAGTCTTTGCTACTTCCACATGCCCAAACAGACACCCTGACAAAATTCCTAAACTACATGAGAGTAATATAGGGCATTATATTACAAGTCTCCTAGTTATAACTCAACATAAAATATTAATCGAAAGGCAACATTCATATAATCATAGAATATTGTCATGGTTTCAGCTGGGATAGAGTTAATTTTCTTCACTCTAGCTGGTATAGTGCTGTGCTTTGAAATTAGCATGGAAAAAAAAAAAACCTGTTGAGATAACACACAGATGTTTAGGCTGTTGCTGGGCAGCGCTGATACTAGTCAAGGACATGTCTAGCCTCCCATGCTCTGCTGGGTACACAAGAAGCCGGGAGGGGAGGGGGCACAGCTAAGAGAGTGGATTCAAACTGACTAAAGGGATATTCCATATCATGTAACGTCATGCCCAGTATGCTACCTGGGAGGGGCTGGCCGGGGGAGGGAGGAGGCAATCGCGGCTCGGGGACGGGCAGCGTCGGTCGGCGGGTGGTGAGCGGTTGTATCATTCGTGTTTCTGCGTTTTTGTTCCCTGTTTTCCCTTTCCTTCCTTTTCCCTTTTATTATATTAACATTACTGTCATTATTATCATAATCATTTATCATCATCATTCTATTATAGTTATTAAACTGTGCTTATCTCAACCCACAAGTTCTTTTGCTCGTCCGATTCTCTTCCCCATCCCACAGGGGTGGGGGGGGGGGGTGAGCGAGCGGCTGCGTGGTGTTCAGTTGCCAGCTGAGGCTGAACCACGACAATATTATATATAACATATATTTTATATAGCTAAAATATATACAATACATAATAAAAAAATAATAATTGCAAATATCAGCTACCACAAATTAAATACTGAAATGTCATAGATCAGGACTTTAAAAGCGATCAAACACCTATATGCACAGGTTTCAATAAGAAAGTTTAGGATGGAGTCCAGAATATGTAGTATACTATAGCTGTCTTAGTAGTAATATTTAAGCTGCCAAATGCAATATTTTGCAAGGAGGAAATCTATCAGTCAGCAATACTTTATGAGAAAAAAAAAACAAAGCACACAAAAACTGAATAACTGAGAATATTTTTTACAAATGTATCATATACAGAAGCCTAGAAGGAATGAGTAAACCTTAAAATATTGCCTATTAAGTAATTTTCCCTGCTGTCTAGTTGTTCTATAATAACCTCTTTACAAGGTCCTTATACCTTCTTTTTGTACATCATCTACTATCGGGAACAGCATATTGGACTCCACATATCTCTGGGCTTGCTTCTTAGGTCAGCTCTTATCTGATCAGAACGAAATATACATAAATTAAGAAAAATCCAATCCAGCATAACCACAAAAAGCTAAGAGAATAGAAATCTCCTCACTGCATTGACTTGCTCTTCAAGTAGAAGAGAATGTGAGGACAGAATTGGAAAATCAATTTGAATATTTTAGCTACAACACTGCTTGGTATGGAGATGCATCTTAGATACTCATAAACCCCAAATTTCTTAATAAGAGAGAAAATGAGGACATCCCTTTGAGGATTTGAACTAGTGTTTATATTCCTCCTTCCTCTATCTTACAGTGAGTATTTCTAAAAATAGATGAGTTTTTTAATTTTATTTAGTTTTCCACATGAAAGGAAAAGTTAATTGACTACTAATGACTGATCTGGGTACAGTGCCAAGCCATTTTGATACTGACCTGAAAGATATATTTAAATTCAGTTACATGTCTAAGCTATCATTTAATAAATTCAAATTAATTCATAAATGTATTTAATATATGTTATGACTGAGGTGATTTTTAAGACCCATTTTTAAATTGAGGTATTTTTTAATACCTTGCTTGGAGAAGGAGCTGGAATTTTTAAAAAGTAAACCTGAATGTAGAAGAACAAGCTTTAAAGCCTTCATTTGTAAAGTAATCTAGGGGGAAGAAAAAAAAGTAGTGCTTTCTGGAGTACCCACCCTAAATAAAATTTTTCCTATTTAGAAAACAACCCACAAGGTTGGGTTCAGGTCACACCTGTCATCTGCAACCCTTATTTTTGATGGCTGCAGGTCCCCAGGAGTGCCCAATGCCTCCACTTCCAGCCATCCTCCAGACAGCGCAGTCACCTTCTGAGAGGTAGAACACGGCATTAAATCAAGACACATCTTCAAATTTGTGTTTTCCTAAATGATAACCCGTTCACCAGAATGACATGCATTCATTCACAGAAGAACCACACATTGGTACCATACACCTGGCAGTGTGCCCAGGTGGCCAAGGCAGCCAGCAGCATCCTGGTTTGTATCACGAATAGAGCGGGCAGCAGAACTAGGGAAGCGATCGTGCCCCTGTACTCAGCACTGGTGAGGCCACACCTTGAGTACCATGTTCAGTTTTGGGCCCCTCACTACAAGAAGGACGTTGAGGTGCTGGAGCGTGTCCAAAGAAGAGCAATGAAGCTGGTGAAGGGTCTGGAGAGCAGGCCTTATGAGGAGAGGTTGAGGGAACTGCTGTTATTTAGCCTGGAGAAGAGGAGGCTGAGGGGAGACCTTATCGCTCTCTACAACTGCCTGAAAGGAGGTTGTAGCAAGGTGGGTGTTGGTCTCTTCTCCCAGATAACAAGAAATAGGAGTGGAGGAAATGGCCTCAAGTTGCACCAGGGGAGGTTTAGATTGGGTATTAGGGAAAATTTATGTACTGAAAGGTTGTCAGGCATTGGAACAGGCTGCCCAGAGAGGTGGTGGAGTCACCATCCCTGGAGCCATATAAAAGATGTGTAGATGTGGTGCTTAGGGACATGGTTTAGTGGTGGGCATCACAGAGTTGGGTGTGCAGCTGGACTCAATGATCTTAAAGGTCTTTTCCAACCTAAATGGTTCTACGATTATTCAATTTATAAAATTAAACACTCCAGGAAAATAAAGATAGCATGAGGCTTATTGCCATCCATAACTTCTTTACCACAAGACAGTCAGGATAAAGCCAATCTTGTCTCACATCTAGGGCACTAGTTTTTCTGATGGCAAAACAAAGACAAGGAGGGAGAACTGCATTGCACGCAGGTGAGGTGGGGAGAGAAGGTGGTTGAGGACCAGTCATGGAAAATAAGCAATGATCCTAATGGGTATCTGAAGTCAGAGCTGGCCAGGTTCATCCACATTTTTTGTAGCACAAATCTCTGTATATGAAAGACATTCCCCACTTTGTCCCCAGCCACACTGAGCTCACTGCTTGTTTCTCCCAAGTATCATCTAACTCTTTCTCTCACAGGATTTTCAAGAACTGTGACCTAGCCTCCACTTGTGATAAACTCTTTCCATTGGCCCTTCAAAAACAAAGCAGGGGAAAAAAAAAATCAATGACTGACTCAGGAGGAAAAATTGATTAATGTATGGAACTCCTTCCTTGGACTACCTGGTAGTAATAATTATTTCGTTAGGATAGCCAAATTAGTTAAAAAGGTTACCAATTTCAGAATTCCTAAATTTTGTGAAATTTTAACTAAATTTTCAACCAAACCTAAGCAAAGATAATGCTAAAATCAATACTTTTGCTTTAGATATTTGTGAGTAGCAGTAATAACAATAATACATTAAAATAATAACTTGTAAATGATGGGTATTTGTTGTGCAGTCAATTTTTGAAGAGTGAAGATCAACAACTAAATCAAGCCTTATATTTGAGAACATATCTTCCCTCTAATTAAGGCTGTCCCATTATGTCTGGAGAAGTTGAATAGACTTTTTTTTTGTTTTCCTGAGTAACAACATTGTATGTCCAACAAGAAAAATAGTCTCCTTCCTCCATCTTCCATTAGTATCAAAAATGGCATTATTTACACAGCCCTACCTATGACTAATATATAGTGCCTGTCAATATACACCATTTGTCATAAGAAAGACCTACCACTATGTAGCATTTCAACACTTTAAAATCCTTTTAAAACATTTTATGAAAATTACTGAAAAACTGTTTGCTTAAAAAAGATTTTTCTCATCAGTTAGCAAAAAGGAAAATAAAATTAATAATCTACACTACCAACAAATCTCCTGCTAGCTTTAACTCAAGGTGATATTTGTTAAATGACAGAGTGTCTGGCAAAATCGGAAAGCCTGTATTTGTTTCTTGTGTGATAGAACAAAGTATGGAAAAATGTCACCCCCAAAAGTATTCTTGGAGTACTTTAAAACACCTAGCGTGAAGTGTAAGTGATCATTTTACAAATTCTCAGAATAGTCTTATTCTTTGCAAACATCCCTATTCTGGAGAAGTTAGGATTTTACTAAATGACAAAACAACACACCTCATATTTAAGGTAAAATTTCTGTAATAACCAGCAGCTACCACCATCATGTCTGTTCAGTTGCTGATTCTAGATAAGAGTATCTCATAAATGAATGGAGAAGTGACGATAGTATGACAATTTACTTAGGAATTCAATTTTTCCCTGTTAGTAAAGGTATCCCTGTTAGTAAAGGTATTTTTATAATTTTCAAGGTCATTCAACACATCTCAAAATAGACACAAGATAATTATCAAGTTGATCCAACACTTACATTGTTTATGAATTCCTTCTGCACCAAAATCAATACATTTACAGTTATAGGAGATATGTGGGGCTGCAGGTATTTTGTTCAGTAATCTCAATTTTGCAGAATGAAATAAACAGCAAGTAATGCCCTTGCAAGTATTACAAGAGGATGGCTCGGATACTCGTTCATCCACGGGAAGATCTTTCTACTATGAATTCCTTTACGTTATTTTGAAGAATAACGTCAAAACTACACGTTGTCTATGTAGGCACAATTAACTGAAATTATTTCTGTCAATCTACAAAAAATGAGGATGAAAAGATCCATTAAGTTTTGGGGTTTTTTAATTCTTGTTTCTAATAATTCTAGTTAGCAAGAAACAAGGAAATACAAGAAGTTAATAACAACTCTGATATTTTAGATCACTTAATAAATTGTTGAGGTATTATGATCTGGATTACTTTGCTCGATAAGTGCTTGTCCACAAAACATGTATCCATAATACCTTGCTTAGAAATCAAAGTTAGAATTGTAGCAATTAGGTGGATTGTTTGGATTTCTCTTGAAGGAGAATGAGGATTAGTCATTCAGCTGATTACAATAATGACAGTCATTTGAAAGCAAATGAAAGGCATCAAACACCTAGATTCCTATATTGTCTAAGACCTGAAAAGTCTAACAAAACAAGTGTGTTCAAAAATTGTTAAAGAACTGCTTCTTTGCAAATATAGAGAGGACAATATTGAACAAACAGATGTGAACAAGGGAGAAAACAATAGTTGAATCAATGAATATAAAATTTGATCTGTGCTTCACAGAAATGACATCTAAGATTATACTTGAAAACGACATAAGAGACTGAACTGGAAAATAAAAATATGATAAGTAATAGAACTGTTACATATTCTTCAAAACTGTCCAATATGCACTCAAAAATGTTAAACCAGGAGTTTACATTTTACCTTAAATTAGCAAAAGACTAAATCACTAACAGAAGATCACATAAAATTGTTATCCGATATTACTAAAGGCAAAACAACTTCAGCTTGTTACAGAAAAGAGACAAGATGCAAAATAATACATGTTCATAGAGAAGCAAACACCTCTGAAGAGCTGTCTGAAGCTATCAGATTTGTATAACAATTTGAAAAATTATTGAATTTTTTCATCATGGTGGAAGGAAGGAACACACCAAGGAAAAGTGTTTAAGTCCACAGGAAGAATAAAACCAACTGCATTATTACTAGAAACAAGAAAAGACCTTTGGTAGTAACACAGGACAATAAACTGAAGCAGTAACGCATCACCCAAAGATTATGACAAAAGTGGAAAGCAAACAGCAGCTTCAGACATTTGTTTTGATCTTTAGCAGAAGAATAACAGTTGATGAATTCCGCTTGCACGGTTGTGGGCTGAAATTATGCCTACAAAGTAAAGGTAGAGCTACTGGCTGTCAGCAGAAACTCAGTGGTTTTTACTGAATATGAAATCAACCTAAGTATAAGGTGTATAGCGATCACAGCCTCTTCTTGATTATGTTTCCAACCAGAGGAATCAACACACTGGTTTTCATTAAGTAAAATTCTCAGGCTGGGAACATAAGGATCATTGATGTGACAGAGATTAAACCTAAGAAGTTTGCTGAGAATCTGAATTTATTATTCCTGTGGCATGTGTTATCCGAGCTACTTTCTTTGCTATCAAAATATATGGTTCTCCGGGAAACAGAGCAGAATAAAATCTTAGAATTCTAAAATCTTAAAACCCTAAACCGGGACAAAGAAGAGAGGTTCATTTAGCAGTATAAAATCATAAGATGCTGAATGGTGGCAAAGAGAAAATAGAGTTGTGTAATGGTAATTAAGAGGAAAAAAGTATTGACCAACAAAAACAGATTCGTATGAAAAATAATACATATCTTGAAAGAAATCAAGCATTACTTTGTACTCTTAGAATGAGACCAGATATTAAAGTTGGTGTGCAAGATCAGAAATTTTAATTTTTTTGGTCAGAACCCGAGTTAGATTAATCTCCATCAAATATCACTCATTATCGAAAAAACCCTAAGTTTTAGACTGAATTGGTTTTCCAAATACAGCCATTTACCTGTGAAATTAAACCATGCTGACGTTCTCAAATGAGTTGTATACCTACCAACAATCCTCAGCCTCAGAAGAGATTCAGGGTGCTTTGTGGTAGAGATTAGGAGGCAACACAAGGAGATCAGTGTTGTTCATTGGAGGGACAAGAGAAAGGAGCTTGGACAGTAAGGTATATTTTAAGGAACAGAAAAGCACAAGTAAGGGAAAAGTTTCTGCCAGGGTACAGAGGCAGGGTTTAAGTTTTGTCAGCTTTCATTATTGCTATTCCTGCTACTGACAGAGAGAGTGGGAAACATCAGGGATGTCAGTAATGCCTCCTCCCTTCATTTGCCTTATCTAACTTATTAAGGGCATGACTGACATGATCAAGGACAGGGCAGCCAAGCAGAGAATGAGCCAATGACAACTTCAGAAGTTTAATAACAGAAAGTCCTGCACCTGCAATAGGTTAACCTGTGCCACAATACAGCACTGGCTGGTCCACTAATGGCTCTGAAAAAAAAAAAAGCCCAACTTGAACCCAAGTGAATGGTGGAGATGTGGTGTGGAGGTGTGTGCTATTCTGTTTGCCAGGTTTCTGGTCTCCCCAGGACTGAAACACACAGATCAGAGCTTGCTAGGGCAGCTAAACATCCTCCAAAACTGTATTAAGATTCCATGCTGGGGACATACACCCCAGCTCACATTAGGGCCTGCAAAGCATTCCTGGGCTTCAGACTTAGAATACATCTGGCACGCTCAGGCAAAGGTAGGGGTTTAGGGCTGTGAGATTTAGCAAAGGTTCTTCGGTCTACATTTACTATTTAGAGTAATGGAGTTTTTACTAATTACTCTAGGAGAATTTTATTACAAGAAAAAAAGTCTTTCACATAAAAAAATACAGATTCTAAACTTTGGTAAGTAAATACTGCCTGAGCAACTAGTTATCTCCTCTTATCTGCTCAAGCACCACTGCTGTTGCAAGATACATATTCGGAAATTACTTTACTCTGCATTAACTTCTCCAAATATATTTACTGTCAGATCCCCATGTGGGGAGCCTCAAAAGCCTAGAAAAATGAGGTCAACACCTTTTCTATATCTAGAAAACTTCTGATCTAGAAGCCTGTTATCGGCTTACGATAAACATACAGAAAAAAAGACTATTCTGTAGAATGCCCTTGAAAAGTATTTACTAGCCTTCTCACAAGATGATACTATATTCCATTACTATATTCCACTCCATATCTACTTATAGCTCTTTAATGAGTTACTTGTCCTTAATGGGGAAATCTTTTACATACCTCTTTGATCTTCAAGCAATTTCAGGTAAAATACATGAATGCCATTTCATATAATTCCTGTGAGGAAGTGAGGATTACAATAATCTTAAACATTAAGCATCCATCTTCTAATAAGAATCTATCTAGTTGGTAAAGGGTCTGCACAAACTTTATATGAAAAAAATTTACATAGTTTCTTCAACCTCTGTCAAAACCATTTACATATTTTGATAGAAATACATTTTTACTAGGTATAAAAATATATCATGGCTCCTTAGAAAACATATTTGAAACTTTTCTGTTTAAGAGATTAATGTCCAGTTTGGTGCTTGATTTTGAATAATTTAAACCTTAGTGCTTTATTGCTGTATTTCCAGTTGTAAAGGAGTGTCTTGTAAATCTGCCAAGCTGCAAAACTGATTAACAATGTGCGTGTCCCTTTTTTCTGCTTAGAACAGCAGCTACCTTAGAATCATCTTTTCCTTTTCTCAGTATATGCAGACATTTTTATACTCTGCATAGTCTGATAGGCAATTTTACTTTCCTTTTTTGCAGTACTTGATACAGTAAGGATTCCATACAATATTATGGGATAGTAAAAGTGGCCAGTTTTGCCTGTATGAAGTATTTCAGATGGTGGTTTTCAAAAGCCTAGAGAAAACTTAAATATACCAATGGTGGTTAATTAATTTTCATATATGGACTGAACTTAGAGAAATTCTTGAGTTAAAGAATGTGCACACTAACTTTTATCAGTCCCAACATATTCTACCTCCTCATAAATGGCAAGAAAATACAGGTGGAACGAACTGTAACCTTTTTGGTTGTGAACCAGACTTCCCACACAGGGAGCCACAGCACACCCTCCTCCATGGAGGGAAGTCAGCAGCTTGAGCAGGGCCTCATCTTCCCTGGGAGGGCTTGAGTACCCTGCTCCAATATCCTAGAGAGTGGAAAACAGGTACCTGACATTTTAAATATCACCAGGTGCCCACCTTCCACATCGGAAAGGTACAGATATCCGATCCGTCATATCCACAATTCCACGAGGCTATTTCACACACTGCAGGGATCCAAAATGGCAGCAGATGCCTAGGGTACACCAGCTTTGTCCAGAGTGTTAAATGTTTCTGATCTTCTCTGAACTTTCTTACTATAATAACATTCCTCATGTCTGGACCCTGCAGATTCTCTGCTAGACATACATTATGGTTTTACGCGTTACACTGATAAATGCTCTGATTAGCACATGATTATTTCAGTGTTTTTAAAAAATAATTTTCTTATATGCAGATAAGCTATATAACAAATTCTTTTTATTACAGAATTTATTTTCTTACCAGAACTCCTGTACACATTCTGCCTTGAGAAATAATTCTGCTTCTTTAGTGGTTGAGCAATTTCCCTCTTTTCCTGTTTCCCATACCTATAATGCCTGTTTACATGTAGTACTTCAGTTACAAATATTAAGAAGCCATGAACTTTCAAATCACCTCTGTGATTTATCCTTTAATAAATAAGATCACTACCTTCCTATTTAGCCCATACCTTTTAGTGTATTTTCTTGTACCACAGACTTTGATGTCAGCCATACCAGAAAACTCTTGCAAAAGAATTGTGAAACTAAGTAGATTGCCTCCTCCCATCATCAAATAAGGGGAAGTCTACTTAGACAGGATGAGTGCAAATGCAGCCAGGAGTCCTTTTCGTTTTTCTAGTCCCATGTTGACATCATGTGTTGTTTCAATGCTTGAAAAGCAATCTTAAGAGCTTTCACAGCACCATAAATTTTACCGCACCTTGCTTTCCTTTGCCGCTCTGTCAATACAGCTACATCAGTTTATCCTGGCTGCAAACCAACCTCTAATTTCACGTAGTGTCAAGAATAGTGGTGCTCAGAAGTATGCATACTCTTAAGATTTCAGGAAAGCCACTCCGATAATGCAGAGGCACACTGCTGTTAGCTTCCCCATGTTACTGGGGGGAGAGGGGGGCAAGCACAAAGATAAGTCTTTTTTATATTAAGATTTACTCTGTTACCCACACCAGAACACTGATACTGGTAACAGAGTGAACAGGCTTTTGGCCTTAAAAGAAAGACCAGGAATATTTGGCCAACATGTAGATCCATAACTAGATCAGACAAGAACAGTGAAAAAATGCTGGTGGGTCAGAGTTCTGTCTTCCGAGGTGCTGGCCAATACTAAGTGCACCTCAAGCGTGAAAGAGTACTACTCCATCTAAGAAGCCATGAATCTCAAGAGGATGATTAATCATTTATTTTCTGGAAGCTGACACAGAAATATGGTGTTCTGTATACTTCTTCGCTATAAAGATAGTGTCTATACTCACACTGAAGGGTTCAATTACACTCATACATTGCTTTCCTGTACATCAATAGTTCCATCAAAAATTCCTCAAGTGGTTTGTTGTTGGCATTCCTACAATCGGAATGTCTTTTCTTTGGCTCCTATAAATATGCCAGTGTAATTATGCTCACTGTCTGGTTATTTTAGGAGGCATCAAGGCTCTCTGAGAGAAATACATCCTATGCTTTCTGTCGAAGGAGAAAAGTAAGCAAGACCAGCTAAGCAACAGTGCAGGCTAAAATCATTTTGCTTAGGTGTGTTGATAGAGATCCAAGGGTCTCCACCTGCAAAATTTCTGGATGACACTGTAACTACATTAGAACTATTCAAATAATATATTTGAGGCGTTTTTAAGAGTGACATACCGGTTCACACCCACTTACAACATTCATTTCTATTTGTATCTGCCCAGCAACACCAGCTTCTGAAAAACTTGGATTATGGAGCTCTGTTTTGATAAGCTACATGCAGCTATGAATTTGATCATCTGTGACACTGGGTGTTTATGTGGCAGCTTCTCCCAGTTTAGGTTGTCTTCTATGACATGTTCCCCAGCAGCACAGGAAGAAGATTTTAAGTGATATGGAAATACTCAAACAGAATATGCTACTGAATCAACAAACCATCCTGAAATGGATACTACAGTATGCTTGCAGTTCTATTTGATAGGCAGAAAAATATGTGTAGCTTTCTAGTCATGGCGGGGCAAAAGCTATTGGCTCATTTAAGTTTCCTATAGCACCAGCATTTCATAGAAGCTTAACTTAATATGCAGAAACACTCCAAACTCACATCCTAAGCCGCCAAACCACTGTTTCACATGTATGGAAACAAGCTGAAGAGTGTTACTAATATATTTTCCTACAGAACTTCACAGGAATATTATTTTGTTTTATAGTCTGTGAGAAATGAGGCTCTGAGCGATCAACTCAAAGGTCATATACCGATTCAGTATGGAATTACAAGTAAAATGGAGTGAATTGTCTTATTTTCTGACTTCAGGTGAAAATTTCCTACTTCAAGGGAAAGAAAAAAAGCTTTAGGAGTCCCACGAGGTCTTTACAGAGTCTAAACATATTTCTTCCATATATGTCTCAATTAACAACTACTTAAACACTGTTGAGAAGATATTGAACTTAGTGGAGGAAAAGCTGTTTTATGATGACTGGCATAATTTTGTAATTAGCTTTGTACACTGCAGTATCTTACTCTTGGTCTTATTTATCTTCAAGATACTAAAACTTTTGGGAATTTACAGGCAAGAGACATGAAGACAAGAAATAATTGCCCCTCATCAATATTCACATTCTATTTAAATGATTTCCTGTTGTACCATCACAACAGCCAGATTATCAAACAACTCAGTCATGGTGTGCTTTGACTTACATTAGAAATGTTCTTAAATACTGAGTTCCTCAAGTACGAACTATATTGGTCTCTTTGGATTGTTAAAAATAAGGTCACAGGAAGAGGAACATTGCTGTAACTGCTCCGAGACAAGGACAAAACAGGAGAACAGGTGCAAAAATCTACCCAGCTTCAACAGAAGCAGAATTTAGTTCCTTACAATCAGCAAGCAACATTTTTGTGCACTTAACTAAGTCATCCCTCATCCTCTCAGTGCTAGAAACGGACACAGCCTGACCAGATGATAGGCACAGCCCATCAATAGTTACAGATAATACAGGAAGTCTATATGCTCAAGTTCAGTTCATCACAAAGTAAAGCATATGGCAATAGTAGTGATATTTCCATCACTCCATTCATAGGCCGCATTTATCAACTGTTGGCCAGACATAAACAGATTTCTCTGCAGCTATCAAAGGCAAAAGTTAATTTCAAGACTAACAGTCAACTTAACCATGATCCACAAGGCAGTTACAGCCACTACATGTGGCTGGACAGAAACATTACTTGGTGACTAACATGCCAGTGAGAAGTTGAGTATTCCCAGTGTGACCCATTCAACATACTTTTTGGCATACCATGCTATAAACATACAGTAGGGTTGGGGGTTTTTTTGCCAGCAAGTTATCCTGTTGGTATTTTACTTGGAAGTCAACAGATTTTCCATAATCATTTACCAATTATTTGATGATTTCAGCATCTTCCATCTGGGTCATATAACAAAAGTTCTTGATTTCCAGAAAACCGGTCACTGAGTTTTGTATTGAAGTACTTCACCAATGTGACAGTAAGAGTATTAGAGAACTGTCAGGAAAACACTCATCTCCAAAAGAAAATCCATTAGTTAAATTAAAATTTGTGCTTTGCCAAAAAGCTTGTGAAACAGTAATTGCATAAAGTTTTCGGTTAACATTATTTTCCACAGACACATCACGTACCTACATGTGCTTCAGTACATAGTTGCTTACATCCTGCCTTTTGCACTTAGGAGGAAAACCAGGATCACAATTATTAACATATGTGATCACAAGGCTCAAATAAATCTTTGACAAACAAAATGTTTTGTTGACCATGCCTATTGAGTCACCTCGATTGCTTCACCTAAAGTAACTCTATAACATTAAAAATATCTTAAATTTTCTGAAGCCCACAACTGGAAAAGAATATTATCAGCAGCTTCATTCAGAATTGCTGCGTTAATAGTAGGATTCTGAGGAGTGGCTAGGGGGAGACCCTACCATTGAGTCACGAGGTTCTTACAGGACCCCCTTGCTTTCGGAACTCCTCCGGCTAAGTCCAGTCTTAGACTCAGACTTGGTCAGCTGTTTATTTTCTAAGGCTTATAGATGCAGCCGCACCTAAGGGTTGTAGATGTCGTTAGTAACTAATCTGGCAGCTGCCCAGGCTGGTCACCTTCAATGAGAACGATCACGGCCAGGTTAATGTACAGTATGATTTATTAAAGCAACAGATACACAGGGTCTTTGGATTACCAGCAGTAGAATTGCTGGTTACAAGACACACACAAACACTAAGAAAACTAGTAACACTGCTAGGCCATAAGTGCATTAAGCAAATACGAAGCGACTCTAATGCATTGGAGATTTCAGGTGAAGCTATAGAGAGGTTTCTAAATTTTCCTAGGGAAACACTTGGTATAACCAAATGCTCAAATCTTACCCAAAGGCGTCCCGGTGGGCGGGGGAAGAGGCTCAGCCCATCAACTGGTCCCAGAAGTCAGAGTGGTACGCAATGGTATCTTCCCTAACACCCTTTTTCTCTTAACCTAATTTATATTATTTTTTTACCTTTCAGGTGGAGCTTGAGTGACTCTAGTCGCACATACCTTTATTACGATTAGTGTAAAATTTCCTCGCTTTGCTTTTAAAGGTGTAGACTAGAAGAAATTCAAAGCACATGCCCAGTGAGGGGTGGTTGCACCTTAGAGGCAGGTCAGCATTTTTGTCAAAAGCATGACGGACTGTTGGCTCAAAATAGCAAATATGCAGCGTACCAGCTCCATGGTACCTTGAGTTCCCATTTATCACAGAGCCTGGCCATGGTGTCTCCACGCTCCTCCACCCTCCTGACAACTCCTCTTAGAGTCAGTAAGTACCCCAAGTTCTCCTGGCATTGCAGACTCTAAGGTTACAAGCCTAGGGGACATTCTGTGGAATGGTTTTCTCACCTGTCAGCTACACTCTTCCCTGCAAGCTTCTTCCATGCTGTACCTTTTCTAAAAACATAAGTTTAATTTCTAAGTCACCATCAGCAATTATTCCACAAGAATGAAGAAAGTTTCAGGTGTCCAATTTTTAGAGTCCTAAAAGATCTATTTATCTTTCATTAATTCAATTATTTGACATATTTTACCTCTTTTCCTGAATATTCCTTTGATTAACTGGTTTTTCTTTAGACTCTATTCATATATGTTTACGATCTAGTTGAACTCACCAGTAACAAACTTTAAATGAAATTTAAAAATATTGATCAGAAACAAGTGAAGATATTGTCTTAGACTGTTTCATTATGCCAGTCTTCCAGTGGACTCAGAGGCAGTCATAGACATGACTGTCACATTCTCTGCCACAAGTTTGTTCACAAATATGTGGAAAAACCTTAGAAAACAGCCATTCATCATTCTGAAGATTTTCCAGGAAAATGCACTGTGTCCAGTGAAGGACCTACTAGAGAAGATAACTTCTTTTCATAGAGGATTTCTACTTAGAGTCATACCCCTCTGCAGCCATTTGGTCTAGACTGTGGGAATCATAGATGAATCATACTCATGCCTAAATTGTCCCACATTATCTCCAACCCTTGTTAACGTTCAATATGGAGCACACTGGTCTCTGGTCTTCTATAGTGACCAAATTCCACAAAGTCACGAGCAGACATTCAGCAGATATTACCCACTGTTATAAAACTTTCACAGCATATGGGAGAGTGAGACAAAGTCCTTGACTTCAATAAAACATCAAGCAATTATTTTTTTTTCTCCTCAGTCTTAGATGCATGTCAACTGTCACCAAGATATGGACCAAAATGCAATCCAAGGTGCGTTGTACACAATAAATTCAAAGGGCTTCACATGAAAATGAAACCAAAGTTTTATAAAGCTGCAAAAAAAAAATTAATGTATGAGAAAGCTCCTACTTGGCTAGATCTACTATGGGGAGGTAAAGCTCCCTCTGCACTTCTTATGCTCTAAGAAGTTAGTTACTATTCATACCAAGCAATACCAGTGCACATTAGGCCGCTGGTGTTTTCTAAACACATTTACATCTAGCTCCTCTTTTCTATTTTCATAGTTCAAGTGCCCAGAATGCACTTTCTTTCAATCTTTGACACGCTCTCACCAGTCCTATTCACCTCATCCTCTCAAACACCCTTCAATTTCTTTAGGGTTTTTTGTGGTTGATATTTTTTTAAGGTGTTATGATTAGATTTGCATTTTGAAGCTTTCTATTCAGTGTTATATATGGAACACGTCAAAGCTTTGATTTCCACTTACCACCAAATAGAGATAAAAGTAAACACACAAGCAGTAAACAAGCTCCTTTTTAGTGGAAGTACACCGCAGACGGAATGTAGAATTGATGAGCACACAGTATCAGCAATGAAAAATTCTATTTCATGTTTAGCACAATAAAACTGAGAAATATCTTTTATCTAACCAGTGTTCTCACTGACACATGCAATATAATTGTATAGATATCTGTTGTTCCTACTTTGCTTTGCATTTACTACCCTTCACTGTTCTTACTGCTCTGCTTTGTTTTGTTGAGGGTTTTTTGGTTTGGTTTTTTTAATAACTATGAATAACACACAAATGATAATGCACGAGTTCACCATTTCTTCAGTTTCCCTTCCCACCCCCCCATCCCCAGCATTATTTTTCACTTTAACACAACAGTGACTATGTAGTCTAGTATCCAATCAAATCAAAGTCTTCCCAATCCTGGTAGGAGTCAAATCAAAGTCAAAATTAAATGAAAAATCTCTACAATTTCAATTGCTTGATTACAGCATTGGTCTCTTTACATTCCAATAGCCACTAGATGACAACATGGAAGAAGTACTTATTCTGTACATCAAAATCCAGCTTTCCAGTAATAGTTGTTCCCTCAAGTTACTCTCTCTTATTCATCTCCAAGTTACTGTCTTCTATTCATCTCCTCACACATAAGTCATTTTCAATCTATCTGATTCTTAAAGCATCCCTTTTTAAAGATGCAGTTTACTTGCACGTGGCAAGAACACTAAATATATAGCCATGACATAGTATAAGAAGTATTTTTCTACAATTCCCTAAAGTTATTTTTTCCTCTGAGTTAAAAGCATACAAACAGCATGCCTGGTTCAATTACTTTGCTTTGAATACTGTCTGGTCACACCCAGAATTGAGATGTTCCTTTTTAATTACAAGCAAAAAATACTTTTCATCACAGATAGAATTGTTAGGGTGCACCCATGAAAAAGGGTATATGTATTGAGAAGACATTTTTGGAGCATCACAGAGAGGCCTATTTAGAAATGAATGCCTCGGGAAAATCCAGCCATGCTAAAGCATTACATACAATGCACTTCGGAGAACACAAACATTGAAGAAATCCATCAACCATCATTAATATGTTTACTGAAAGTGCAGCAGGCCTTTACTACTAGATTGCAAGGAGAATTTAGATAAAGATCTCACTGCCTTCCAGCTTATGTATTTTACATTCTCCAAGATGGTAATGAATGCTAACAAAGATTTATACACTATTGTTTGATTGCTTTATTGGCTACCTCTGTGTAACTGTATTTAAATAGTCTTACAAGGAAAAGTTCGCAAAGAAGTTCCAAAGAAAGCTAGTTATGAAAACATGTTACAGAAGGGTGCTTCCCAATAGACTACATGTATATCTATAAGTCAAACAAGTTCAAACGCTATACAGGATAGAATACTTCCTACTTGGAATATTCATTAGTTCATTCACATAAACCCATCATCTTGATATTTACAAACAATCCTTAAAAATTAATGGGAAAAATTACTTGGGGTTTTTGTTTTTGGGATTAGGGTTTTGTCTGTGGGGTTTTTTTTGTTTGTTTGTTTTTAAACAAACACATATACTGTATATTCATCAGGAAAGTTTTAGACCAATAGAATTTTTATAACTTAAACTTCCAATATTCTATTTATGTACTCAATATTCTAATGGATAGACTAAATCGTTTTTGCTTATTTGTTTTAAAAGTTTGGGTTGTTTTCTGTTTAGCTGGTTTTGCTGGGGGATTTTTGTTGTTTTGAGGTAGGTTTTTATGTTACAGGTGTTATTAATTCAGTTAAATCCAAACAGCAGGGTCATGTTTAACACTTGTCCCAGTACAGAATTCCAATCTGCTGCTCCTCACCCCAACCCTTTTTTGTTATTTCACTCAAGTAAAACAGCAGCATACCAATATTTAGGACATCAATCATCCCCCAGGCACTCTACCTGCAGGCTCTCTTCTACAGCCCTCTACCAGCACCTACATAGTTGTGCAAGCCTGGATAACACAGATAATTGTAGCACCCTAGTAGATAATATGTTTGTTAAATAAATCAAATTTATTGTATGCATACAATTCGTAATAGAACATCGTAGAAAATCAGATGTAGTGTCCTCTGTGTGTGTGTGGAGGCAGTGGTGGAAATCAGTCATTTCTGTTTGTACAACCAGAGTCAAACATGCATGTAGCACAAAAAAAGGTCGCAGATACTGCCGTTTCACTGATAAACAGATCCTATACTTCCAGATTTATTTGGTCTCATGCTAATTCCAGAAAGTATTCAAAGCAAGAGGTTCAACTTTCTGTAATGGTAATATTTTTCATCTATTCTGAATGTGGGAGATAAATAGTCTTTGCCTAGAGCTTAAATTAGAAAGGAGAGCCCTCCTTTTACCATGGGGTGGATATTATTCAGCAAGGCTTTCTTTTTCCATAGCTCCATGTTGAGGCTCCAGGCAGTAAGTGTGTAAACAACAGTTGCTATTTACATTCCACAGGGAGATGTAGAAACTATTTTTATTATTTATAGTATTTGTGATATAAAAGCAACAAGTTCAGAGTGTATGCACAATTGACTGTAGTATATTGATTCTCTAGCACTTCCATTTTAAAAAGTGGCACCTGTTATCTTTCCTTTCTGCTCATTAGTTCCCTTTCAATTATAAGCACTGAAAACACTTTTACTCCTCAATTTGCACAAGACTTATGAACATCAAGATAGAGTTCAATGTGTCCATTGATTAAATTACTCTACTTGATGTGTACAACTCGCAGTCTAGAAGAATCACAGACAAAATATCATGGCAACTACTAATGAAACTGATTGGTGCTTCCATTATATGTTTTAAGTATTTCAGCTTGTCTAGTACTTTCCAAGCCTTTAAAACATTGGTTTTGAGATTACTGTAAGACAGTTTTGGTAAATAAATTACTCAAAGAGTCTCAAAGATATAGCAAGAATACTGGTATTAGTAACATCAGTTTATGCATAAACCCAAAGTTCCAATCCTAACATACCTGATTTTATAAGTGCCTCTAATGACTAAGAATTAGTGATTTTTCTTTTTTTTTTTTTTAATTTAAGATGACTAAAGAGCAAAAAGATGATTTGTATTACATTTTAGAGCATTAGCAGAACTTGAGTTCCCCTTTGTCACAGTTTTATTGAAAGCCACAGGGAAAAAATCATTTTCCAGCAAGAGTACCAATCAGCATAACTACTTTATTTTACAGAAACTCATTATATGAGGAGAAGAGCATAATGGATCTTTTTATTTTGTTTAGTAAATCAAACTCAGTCATGTCTCCATAAAAATATACCAGTTGAGAAGCCACTTCACTGGTAAAATCAGCAGTTTCATTAACCTCAGCTGATCATTTAACCTTAAGGCTGTTAACAAGTCTGGCCAAAAGTGTCTAAATATTTGCTGCAGTGATCACTTCAGAATAGCAAAAAATCAGATACTTTGTCTGAAAAAAATTCTGAAAGTATCACATATTTTAAATAATTTGGGGTTTTTCAAGACTTGATAAATAGTAATGTTCAGTAATATATTTGATATCAAAGAAAATTCTATGAACTATTTGTTAAATATTTTCCTGTATCAAAATAAGTCAAGTTGTTATATGTTAATGTTCTTTGTGGTGCGCATAAACTAAGTGTGTCCTCCCTCTCAGAGAATTTTATATGAATGTGAAATTCAACACAGAATTAGTAAAATTAAGTGTGCAGATGTATATAAATAAATAACCACCCCCTACATTGTTTTATAGTGTCCACATTTACCATGATCTTTACAGCTTTCTTCTGCCCTTGGATACACACAAAATTCCTGTGCTACCTGCTAGTGGTTACCCAGTTGTATGTATGCCTATGTAACCGCTCGTACAATATCAGTAGTTTTAATGGCTGCTTAAGGATGAATGTTATCAAAGTGCTCTTTTTGAGAATACCTAATTGTGTCTCCTGGTGCATCAGCTTCTTAAACTTGTCCATTGAAATTTCCAAGTGAAACTTAATGAAGGTAAGGTGTTGCAGTGAATTAAGATATCAACGAACCAAGAATATCCATGGATTATTTTGTCAAATAGCCTATGTTCATAGATAATTATGAAAGAAAATAGTAATTTTGATTCTTAATTACGTTTTTGTATTGAGAATTAGAATTACTTCACTTATGCAGAATCTCAATTTAATTAAATTAAATGGACTATTAAAGCATTGAGTTACCAGGTAAAATAAATTAAGTATAGAGCATGGATTAACGCTTTCATAAAATATGGATAGTGTTACAGTACTTTCCCATGTTTGTCTTTAGAAGTGACTTGGTAAGAACCAGTTACATCTCAAGGACAATTTACACTTGATTAAAGCCAAAGCAAAAATTACCACAGTTACTACAAGTTATATCTGTTGTCACATGTTACTCAGCACACCAGGAATGCAAATGGGTTGATGTGGAATTTCAATAATCGATTTTATGAAATATGGTATTTTTGTCAGCAGCTTTGCGGATCAAGGCAGGCATATAAGGCATTGTCAAAAGAAAGTTGTGATACTGCAGCAATGGCTGGAATCTGTTATATCATCAAAGTGCTAACACTGACCGATCCTGTAAGAAAGTATTCTTAAAACAGATGATTTAGCCTGTAGTTACATTCATTTTTCTCCCCTACAGAAAAGCTTAATTCCAGATTCTGAGGTCCAAACCATGATGGGACTGGAAGAACACAGAGCTAGCAAAGACAAAAGAGGAATGTACATATACCATAAATCAGTCCTTACCATGACAACAAAATGTGAAGAAGGACCCAAGTCAATATTGTTGAAGCGTATGACCAGTGGGAACTCTGTTTTCTTCTAGGAATACTCTGAAGTTCATGACACTGATAAGGACATAGATGTAGGAAACTATCCTACCATTTTATCAAACCTTTGTAATCTAATGTTTTGTTAAAAACACCAAGTCATAATCCTAATTGACAGTTGAACCAAGAGCCACCTCAACTAAGAGGACACCTGCGTCTGTTGAAATACAGGAATATTTACTTCTCCCAGTTACTACTGAGGGTCTAATAACATAGTGTTTCTTCCAACCAACCTTGGCTGGCCTATGTCTGCAGGTCATAACTGCACTGCTACTATTCAGATGTATGTTCTTGGCACTGTGAGTGTAAACCAACAGCTCCATGTTTATACCACATAGGCTTCCTCACGTTCCCAGTACTGAAGACAGTACTCACAGCTGACGCTCTCTAACACCATATTTGTCATCTAGCGGACTATTGAGAGTCAACTAGCTACCAGTTAAAACAACAAATCTAGGGACCATTTTCCCCCCCCTCAGGGGTGCTGGTTCCCTGATGCAGTTCCAGACAGCAAAACTAATTCTGATGTACATAAGAAAACTGTAGTACCAGTGCCCACCTAACCCTCAGGCAAACCTGCTACATAGCAAAGCAAAAAAAAAGTATTGGAATATTTATTCTACGTAAGAACAGCAATGGGTGGTTGAGTAGCTCTTGAATGTGAAACAACTGTACTGTGGTGGAGAACCAACATTCTCTCCCCTTTATTTTTCATCTGCTGCATAGATAAAGGGAAATCTGGGTAGTTACTCTAGTTTAGAGCAGAATTTGGAGGAGAAATACAATGCCTCCTGCAAGGGGGGCGGCAGGTTCTCTGGCATAGCCAGAAGTGCAAAACCTACAACATCTTTTTGTGTTCAAACATTAAAGTTTTCACTTAAATTCACATACAAGATATTTATTAAGAATAAAGGATCTGTAAAGCCACTTTTAAAGCCCAGTCTGTAGGCACTGGAGATTATTTTAGTAATCTTTTACCTCTAATACTTTTCAGAGCATAACCTCAATTACAAGTTGCTTATGGTTGGTATATCATCATAATTTCAGATTTCTAATGACCTCTCACTACAGCATAAATTTCTGAGTCACAAATTTGTGTTTATTCCAAGGCTATAAAATATTTAACTTCAATATACAAGTATTTTCACATGCTGTTAGTTTACTTTGTATGACCAAAGTGCCAACATTTACTGTATAGGCATTTTATATTCAAAAAGACTGTCTATATACATACTGATACACTGATTCTAATTTTTAAAAAATCATCATCAACTTCTGCAAAAAGTTTAGCTATTCAGGTTTAGTGAGTCCTGTACTTAACTTTAATAATGATATTTTACCAGTACTTTCTAAAAATACAACTTAGACCACATGAGAAATACCGGGGCAGAAATAAAGTTTGAGAAAAATAAATTAAACCAGTATTGGAGTTCATAGTTTTATTATTAAAGCATCTGAGATGTATTGTATAATTTCTGTCTACCATTATTTCCTCAGAATGTTTCCAAAGGGTGACCTTTCTTCCTCCCATGGCCTTTCTATCTAACCCTTAATCTTCTGCTATTTTTGTCTTCTAATCTGTGCTTCCATTCATCTTTAAAATGCTGCCTACAAGAACTTTAATACTATGTTACTATAGCAAAACAGCATTGTGTTACAATGACTAATTTGACCAGCTTTATAACCTTAGGGAGGAGAAAATGTAGAGAAAAATCGCAAGAACAAGTGTCCTAAAGTATTCCATCAAAAGCACAGTCCTTATCTTGCCAGCATAAGGTTTTTCATTTTTTCCTTAGAAGAAGGTTGTGCTAGACTAACTTGTTATGCCTCATGAAATTATATTTATAGAAGAAAATGGGATTACCTGCACCAAGACAGATGAGACCCAATTCCAAACCCACCATTTTTAAAATACCAAGAAGATTTAGGGTGGAGTTTGACAGATTGGCTCACTATACACTGTGCTAGCAGTTCTATCTGTAGCAGTTTCTATTACAACTACAATTCACAAACACTCAGAGAGCACACCTACATATACAGTATCCCAGCTATTTCATAAGACAGAATCTAGCAAACATCTTTGAAACTTACAAAATACATAAAATACAAGAATATTAAATACAAGATTGTTTACGGCTCTCATGTACCAAGGAGCAGGAAACAAATCATATGCCGTCATTATTATTTCCTAAATCTGCAGCTTAAATCCTAGAACAGCTGAGTTGTGCAATGAAATTTAGTGTTTTACAACAGACTGCTAAATAAAAGACAGCATACGATGGGTCATCTAGATGAGGGTGCTATAGAAATAAACTATCCAGAATTGCAGGTTATTCAGTCTTGTTTTCAGAACACTTAGATCCAATGTGAGATTACAGGAAGACTAAAACCCTTTCTACTTCAGATATTTTGAACATTGCTTAGACTGCGCTAACATTTAACCTCAAAGTATTCCTACACTGACCTCCAACTATTTTACTGTTAAAACATCCACTGACATTACTTGCACCACATTAGCAGTATATTATGGAAAATAAGCACTGCATCTCAGCCAATGTGCTATTGCTAACAAAGTAAAGGGCACATTAAGATGCAGGCCCTATCCTACAGTGGAGACATTAATACAGAGATTACAGAAGCCAGCTGAAAGATTTCCAGTTAAAATTACTTGTGTCATTAATAGAAAACATTTAGTCAGCAACATCAGCTCAACGTTATTTTCTCAGCTACAGAGATATTGTACTAAGTAGAATGATGATCACACTAATGTCTTTCAAAAGAGGTTCCTAAACTTGTGTAGTCTAGTCTTTGGTTAGATCCACTTAAAACGGCAGTCCCTTGTCAAACAGGTGAACTGTAGCAATCGTACAATCTACAGCATCAGGAGAATTTCAAGCACACCCATTAGTGTAGCATAAAACTACTTTATGCTGCTTGAAAAGAGTATTCCAGCTCTTGAGCAAAATAACAACGGGGGAATCACGTCTTCTAAAGAGGCGGCTTTTGTTACCTTCATCCCTTCAACAAAAACAAAAGCCTGTTACAAAAGAGAACAGTTGGGTTGGTTTGGGTTTTGGTTTTTTGTTTGTTTAGGAGTTTTTTTGTTTGTTTTTTTGGGGGTTTTTATGGGTTTGGTTTTTTTAATAAACTTTTACATCACTCCTCAAGTCAGGTAAGCAGCAGCAGAGGATGTCCTTTGTACAAATGAAGCAAGATGTTCAGTCAACTGTTTCCCCTCCCCCCAATATTCAAAGTTTTTAAAGCATAACAGGAAAACAACACAGAAATATGATATGCTGAGTATATGCAACTCGTATCAGTTGCACTCAGAATTTGTATTTGACAATCTTTGGTTGCCAAACCAATAAATGAATACACATACATGAATATTAGTTTGACAACCAACTATCTTGCTTAGAATTGAAATGCTACGGTAGACAGTACCATAGAAACAAAATAGCACCCACACAACAAGTAATTCTGCAGTTTGTTTGCAAAGCAAAGTACTGAAAGGTTAGCAAACATGGTAAAGAAAATGCCAGTGTGCCATGGGGACATGGTTCAAAATCTAAGATCTCTCAGGTGATGCATTAGGTAACATCACCATTTGTGTGGCTACTACGCAACAACACGGCAGAATGCAGGAGGTTTCCCTACGTAAGGGCTGAGACTGAAGAAAGCACAATGACATGGGGAAAAACCACACAAACTGGCTCCCACAGCTGGCATATTTGCTACAAGCATCAGATAGTCATTTGAGTGGGACAGGTGAGAAAAGACCTAGTCCCTGAAAAGGTAGAGGAAGGAAGTGGAAAAGACCCAGCTGGGAGCCATGCTGTCAGCGTGGGAACATCAGCCCTTCAAAGCAAAAGGTACATTTAATTGGAAATTTGTATTTCCTTTTAACATGTGTTGGGACGCAGAAGCCCGACATTTTAGAAGCAGAACCTTGCATAAATAAAACTAGCACTCTGAAAGGATCAACTCTACCAATGTTGAGCTAATGGCCTCTTGACATCCTTCCAAGCCCTATAACTCTGAGGAGAAATAGAAGTTTTTAAATACCTTAATTTTATTCCAAAATTAAGCAAGTCTAGTATCCAACTGGTGGTAGTATTTTTCTGAGTAAGGACAAGACTGACATGCTAGTCTGATATAAGGCACAGAGTCACTCACTGCAAGTGGGTTTCTAACGTACCAGATGACCCACAGATGATGACAGTGTCTTTGCAGGTTTATTAGTAGTTAGTGCTCTGTCTTCTGAAATGAATATCTGTGGAGTTAGAGAATGCAAAGCATACCTATTTAAACAGTCAGTGAGACTATTCTTACAAGCAAGATAGACTAAATTACACAAAAGCAACCGGAATACTTTCAAAATTTAAGTCATCTATGGGATGACTATGAGCTTAAAAGAAATTAAACCAGCTTTTACTTTGTCAAATCTAGGAGACTTACATTTCCACCTAAGACAATAATATCCAGACCCAGGTCTGCATTGAGTAATATTCACTATAAAATAGGCCTCTCTTAGATTTGCTGTGCTTTCAAGCAAGCAGAGTGAAATAGAACCAGAGCTAGCAGTGGTGGGTGAGGGGGGCCCAAAAATAGAGTTTTAGTTGCTGACATGTCATTATGTAGTTTATATTTTCTTCCTTTTGACTCATTTTGTAGGTTTTCCAGGACTCTAAAGTAGCATATCAATGCTGATTCAGTGTTGTCCTTGAACATACAGAGTTTAGTACGCAGACAGAACATTGAAAGAAGCAATTTAGGTTCTTCGTCCTGCACAGTTTCTTAGGATGAACGCTGAGAAATCTCACAAGAGAAAGTTGTTGGTTTTGAACAGAAGAGATATTGAACAGCATACTTCACCTGTTCAAGAACTCACTATTCTCTACAACAGTACTGAATGAATGTCTCTATCCACCCCAAAACTACATTTCCCCTTTCCTGAATCTGCCACCCACACTTTATTGCTAAAGTTGAACCACAAAATATGGTGTAAACAGATTTCAGATATGTCGGACTGGATAAATTTAACCCTTATAACAACCGGAAGCTTTCTTTTTCCTCTGCTTTTTCCAAGACTTCCAAGTTACGGAAACAACACACAAGTCTGAAGGACGGCCAAAATTCCTTGGGGTTCTTGTTTAGGTAGAATTGCTTTTAGCTTAAGTCTACTGATGTGTGCTGCTGTGTAAAAGCTTTTGCTGGCCTATTATCTCTAGGTGAAAATGTGACAGCAGAGATCTATAACTGGGGTCTTTTACACAAAGCAGCCAAAGTGATCTCTCATTAGAGAAACAAATAGTTATCTCCTAGCAACTAGATAGCATTCACTTTCCACAGCTAATTTTAAGGAAATTGTCCTTGAATGTCTATTCCTGCTTGGGGAAACAAAAAGAAGAATGGAGACTGAATAAGTTTTATACAGTAAAATAAAAGATAGGCATACGGAAGTCTCAATAACTGAGTCTAATTTCCTTTGTCATTTTCAGCTTTTGTTTATTTTCCGGCTAATAGTTTATAACTAATATATCAGAACAAGTATTTATGATAATTGTGTGTTAGTCTAAAATCACTTCCCTTTTTATCTGAAGCTATATTAAAACCCCAGACATGATTTGGACACATTTTACTACCCAAGTCAAATCCTACATTCAGAAAAAAAAAGTCACCTCTATGCTAAAGTACATCAATATCTAAGATCCTGGGTTTGGACCATAGTTGCTTCTCAGTTGCCAGACAGCCCAGGGCATGGTGCAGATCCGTAACAGTGGAAGAGGATCTAAACAGCCTGATATAGGACAGACGTTTTTAGCTTGCAGGAGATTACTCAGCAGTGGCAGCTATAGAAGAAAAGGGACATATTCAAAGGGTGTAGAAATGCTAGGATGGTGAATTTGGGCTACTCTTAACAGCTAGTACCCATAAGACTAAGTGAAAGGACTTTAAGAAAGTCCACAAAGAGGACAGGTACACCCAACTATGTGGACAGTACAACACTACCTTCAGCTAGGCTGCCATATCAAGTGTTGACCCATATCAAAAGTTGGCCCATGTTCCTGACACCACACTGAGAAATAAGCTGAAAGACATAACTGCAAGGCAGGAAGCATAACTGTGAGGAAAAGAAAAGCCTCCCCAAACTCCTGAGTCTCAGTTCAGCACACAGTAGAGAATACCCATCTTCTATCAGGTGAACAGCTGCTGCACACTTCCCTGTGATTTAAAAGCACAGCTATTAACTAAATGCAATTTGGCAGATGCATCCACTGAGGCTCCCACCAGTTTGAAGATGCTGAGACACTCAAATTGTTTATGTTCCATTAGCTGGCTTTTAAGCTGGTTTTGGCATTCTCACAGAGTTATAGTTACACAGCAACCCTATTCTGGACAGTACGTACAGCATGTGAAAGGTCAGTAGCAGGTTTTCAGCATGAATGGCAGCGGGGCTGGTATCCTGAAACAGTACACCCATCACAGCAAGGCTCTCTTAGAAGCTCAGAGGACAGCAAGAATACTAGATAAAAAAATACATGTTTATATGTCATTATTTGGTACCCTCAGGTTTGATCAAAAAGTACGAGCACCCACAAAAAAAGATTTGTTGAAATAAATGTGTATCTTAGCAGACTCTTTCATTGAACCACTGCTGCTGAAAGTTTTTTTCAGCCTGAAAGATTCACCCAAATGACAGGACGTAATTAAAGGTGCAGACATCAAGACAAGCTGGTCCTCATCCTCTCATTCACCTTCACATCACTTGAGTGGGCAAAAGCTACCCCCAAAAAAAAATTTCAAAGAAAAATTACTTGGTCTTTATTGAAAAGTTGATTCTACTTCGAGAAAAGGTCTTTTGCTTATGTCACTTAACTCTATAGAGATGAACTACCTATAGGTGGGTTGATTCAAGAAGACTTAGTGGCCATTTACTGGTTTGAGAAGGAATAGTATCTACAGTGCATGACAAAGGTTGCTAATGAGTTACCTCCATGAAAAAAGGATTAATGAACCAGACATTCACAAAACACTATTTGTGCTATAAGGTCTTAAACAAGGATTTGCAATGCTGCCTTCTTTACACTACCCCTTACTGCTTGCTTTTTAAGGGTTACAAGGTTTCATTTCTGTTTTACAACTTAGGAAAGAAAAAAAAACAACATTTCCTTGTTTCCCATGCTCATTATTTTGTGAAGCCATAGACTATTATCAACCACAGCAAAGCCAGTAGTAGAGGGATATGTAATGACATCCAGGACTTCTTAGTGCACAGGATCCTGTAAGTCAGTGGTGTGGCATAAAAGGTACTTACAAGATGAAAAAATCAGAAGAAGCCAGAGTACCTGTTGCAATACTACTGCAAATACAAACAAGGGCTCGCATTTGTGTTCAGTCAACATCTGTTGTAAAAGATGCCTCATCTGAAAGGATATTTTACCCTATTCTTTTACTATCAAAGTTACACAAAGCAAGTTTCCCTGAGTGAGGGGAAAAAAAGAAGAAACAAGTTTGAAAACATTTTCTTCAAATAATTTCGAGTAAGAGCCTTTGGCTTAACCTCTTTAATAACAAACTATTCAATGAGTGAATGTTATGGCAAATATCTACGCTTCAGATGAATCCTTTTAGAAAGGAAGGAAATAAGTTTCCTAACCAACTAACTTCTTGGGGTATGGGGGAGATCACAGGAGGCAGAGGGGAAAGGAGGACTGAGGGGCAGAGAACTTCTTTGAAGATGATCCAGAGCTGCAGCTAGAGGTGAAGCCAATTATTATTCAACATTAAACAACAGCCCATTTTGTAGTAACTAGAGGGAAGACATTTACATTGTGCACCTCACAGAGAAGTATTTCTTCACATCTTCCTTATAAGGCTACTACACAATGATAATAAATATTACAAGGAAAAGAAATCAAAACACGACTAGACAAATAAAGATTAAAGAAAAAAGGCTTTAAGTTAAAAGGTAAAGCAGCTTTGAATGTAGGAAAATTTAACAGCTTTGAAATTGTAAAACATACATTTCAAAATTCAGTGCAAAATAAGTTATGTTTTCTTTCTGAATGAAGGGGACAGTAGAAGGAGCGCAACGAAAGAGGAGCAGACAACTGGTCAATAACTAACTTTATTTACTAGTATGCACTTGAACACATGCAGGTTATTAAAAAGCATGGACTAAGCATTAGTGCTAGATACAATATATGGATATCATATCTATATATGTAGTTCTTTGTTTAGGGATGGCAAATCGCATTTTCTGAACCTGAACTTTTTATGTCAAAACACTGATAAAAATACATAAATCAGCCATCCAAAAGAAGCACAGTGCTATCAGCCCTAGCTTTCATTGCTAAGAGGACTGTCAGCTTTGTGAGATTCTCTTTTACTCCTCTCTCTACCCCTAAAAAAGCAGAAGCCTTAGAATTAATTATGTTAGTTATGACAAAAGTTAATTATGGTAATTAACATGAGGATACATTTGACCGTGAAGTCACTGTAGCCTCCAGTCTCTGACAGAAATGAGCATCTGTTCCAATAACCTGCTGTAAATTACCTCCTTAAAAAACAGCAGGTAGCATCTTCATCATAAATAGCCCCCTCCTATTTTTTAATCACTAGCAGTATATTTCCATTTACATGTGCACATACAGAGACAAATATACACATATATAAATACATATATATACACACATGCATATGTATGTATCCTGACCAAGGAAAAACGTCCTTTCACTTATAGAGGCTTCTAAGTTTTTGCATTCTTGAACATATTAGTTTTAGCTATACTGCAATTCTTGCATGATGACACTCTAGAATGACCCAGACTGTCAATCAATAGCAGCAATGCTTTGTACACCTACTCAGACAGTCAATGCAAGCTCACTAGCATTTTCCAGCTGAGAATCTGGCTCCTTATTTCCACAGCAGACAATGAAATCAGGCAAATGCTTTTTGATAGGTGTAATCTAACGCTGCCCTACACATGATTTTGCAATATTGATAGATCCTGTCTAAAATTCTGGTTTTAGAAAGATGTTTATCAAGAATCTAATTTCTTATTTGAAAGTAAAGAACTGTATTCTAAGCCAGAGTGCCTAAAAATATTTCTTTTCGATTCTCTATCTGTACATAGAAGAAAAATTTAGTGATGCTTCAAAGATCATATTAATAGACTCATTATCACATGATTTTTAACAAAATTACAGTTTTGAAAGCCTTTTAAAGTACTTTTCAGAGACAGACAATACAGATTTCTTTCTTGGTAACGCAGTCACCCTCAATTGCTTGTATCAAATGGCAGGCCACAGCTTTGGCACATAGATACATCACCAAATAAGGTATTTCCAAATAGGAAGTGTTGTCTGTAGGCTGGGAATGCTCAGTTTAGTTAGCTTGAGTTCCAGGAACCTGGGACAATGAATTCTCCATTTCAATGACACCACGTGATCTTCTGCCACATGCAGTTAAGGGATTTTTTTTTTCCTCCTGATGAGGCCCTAGGGCACCAAAGCAATTTTTAATAACTTCCCAGATTTCATATTAGTATAGAATCATAGTATGTAATAGGGATAAGTACAAACAATTCTCAGGTGGTTGCTGGGATGAAGTCGTCCTCTTTCTAGATCTAGAGTAGATAGCAATATAACAGCAGTATTCCCTTCTCTATGCAATGTGTAGTACTACACACAACTGGAGGCAGAGTTGAAGTTATACCAACAGATAGACCTACGATTTCCCTCACTATAGAACACTTGAGTCTAAGACAGCAATATTACTTTAAAATACTTGGTTTATATTGCATATTCATTTTGTAACGTATGCATATATAAGCACATTAAAGGTTATACTTCGACAGTCTTTCCTTGATGAGTCTGATATGAAGGTATATCATTTTTAGATCATCTGGATCCTTTGTTCACAACTTTAATTTGCCTGTTTACTAGTGAAAGAAATTTTGGAGCAGTTTGTTAATATTTTTCAAGTACCGTCTTAAAATTCTGCTGAGAATTTTCTTCCTTGAAGTGAATGGTTTATTTGCTCAAGTAGGCAATAGAACTAGTTGAACAAAAGAGTTTAGCCCTGTTGGCAAAAAGATACTGTTTTAACAACAGGAAAAAAGCTACTGCTATTAGATGCTCTCATCCATAAAATAAGGAAGTGGGTGTGCATTTTCCCTTATAATGTAAACTATCACTGCACAGTAATTATGTTTGAGGCTTGCAATGAGATAGCTGGGGTTTAAATAAGATTGTAAGATTAAGAATAAATTTTACAATAGTATTAATAGAACAGCAAATGAATAGCTACAAGTCAACTATAGAAACCACCCTCGCCCTCCAATGAAGACAAAATTAACTACAGCAAGGAGGACCCTGCGAGAAGGGAGCCTTGACTATCCAAGCACACACTGGCCATCTGATCTTGGATGCTAACAATAAGTAGGGTAATCATTTGGATAATTATAGTATTGGTTGCCCAGTGCTCCCATATGTTCCATTAAACAAACCTTTGGCATTATGAATAGGCTGTTCATAGGGCCTGTCAGAACTGAAACGGAGTTACCTAAACTCCTAAAAGGGGTGGCAAAACTTAATGAAATAGAGTTAATGGCAACACATGATGTCAAACATCAGCTAAACCAGGCAGGCCCTTGATGGCTTAGCCTCACAAAGACACAAGGTGGTTTCAGTCTAATTTCAGTCTAATGGAGGCAATTCAGGAAAGGGGCATCTTGGCAAACTCAGCCGTGGATCTAACTTTTTTTAAAAATCAGATGGTATCACATCTATCAAATAAAACGAGATACCTTGTTATGAAGCTTTTTGTAGGAAGTGAACATTTAAGAACATTTAGAGTCAGGCCTGTTGTCTCAGATATTGAGTTAGTTAACTAAGTATCTCAGACACTAGGTGTTTAAATAAAAATCTCAGGGTGAGCTGCACATGTTATCTTCACTCAACTGTATCTAACACTGGTGGTAATTGTTGATTTAACTGAGCAGAGAAGATATTACTTCAGTGATAGTATGTGTATATCTCAGTTTTTTCTTTACAGATGTAACGTTTACACATTTTGGTAGATGAACCTACCCAGTAGGTATTTAGCTTAAACCTCAGCAACCAGTTTTTTTCCTAACTACCATCTTAATGAAGGACACCAGTATCTTTGTGGCCCTTAAGCACCCAGAGCACAAAAAGCATGTCTGATTTCACAGCTTTATACATGCTTTATTTAAGTGTTTTGCACCTGGACAAAAACATTCATCTTCCACCAGCAAATTTTTATTCTGGGGTATGGTTTTCATATTAAGTTTTTCAGAATATTTTTGCAGAGAGGCCTTTCACCATATTAATCCACTCATCAAGACACTATTCCTACAATGAACTAAGCCGATCTGCAGCTGTTAAAAAAAAAGGAAAAAACCCAATAAATTCCAGAAGTGATTAAATAAGTTACTAAATTGGTGCCTAGATAGATATCTTGATACCATCGCCAATAAGTATAATGTATGTGTAGAAGTACTCTCTTGCAGATAATCAGAAAGCAGCCATCAAATGGGTCAGGATTTGTTTTACAGGACTGCAAATCTCATGGAAATAAAAAGCATAGTCTGTCTAATTTTGCTGATTAGATCAACACTTCTTATAAAGTTTAAAGAAATACCATTCATATTTTGTGTTGGTTATATATAGGTAGGAATTATAGATGTAATAACTATAACAGACCAATTCGAAAGTTTACACACTGAAGACACTTACAAGCATCGCTTTCACATGCTTACAGGTTGTTGTGGCAACCTGAAATGTTTTGACATCTTTATCTCGTGGTGCTCGAATTGCTTTATCATCAGATGAGGTACAGCTGCAAATTCAAAAGGGTCTACCACTGTATCAGCCATTATGGACTCCAGCCATAAGCTTGTATGCCAAATTGGTAGTCAAACACTCCCTACTGGCTGGATATGACAGTTACTACTTGATCCAAATGATCTTTAATTGTTCTGTCACAGCATATTGATCATGCAAAACTTGGTAGGGTACTCTAACTTTTCATTGTGTTTGGCATAAAGCACTGTCATTATAGTGTGTCACTATTCATGTGGTATCAGGTCTCATTTTTATTTTCTTCCAAACAGCTGATTGTCTTGGGCAAAGCTAGCAGCATGCCCTGCAAGGACCATTCAGCATCTGCTGCTATCCCGGCATCCTATGGCATAGAGGATTTCCACAAGTTAATCCAGCTTGCAAACCTTCTTTTCTTTAAGATTTCAATAAAGAGCTGCTAAGCTGTTGGCCCTTACTGTCAAGGTCCAATATCATCACTGTGACAAAGTAAACAAGTAGCTATTTTTATGACTCAGTTGAATGCCGCTTGAAATTTTCTTCCAGTGCCTAACTGGGGGAAATATATTGGGTAAGTAGCCAAAAGAGCTATTCCTTAAGACTCCCTTGTCACCTTGCCATTACAGGTAGGTCTTCCCAGGTGCACTAGATTTTGTCACTTCTACCCACTTCTGGGTTTACTGATGCATACCACAGAATTTAGTAGCTTTGCATCAAGTTGTCGTTATGGAAAGAACTATTAAATAGCTCTAATACTTCATGTTACCAATTGCTAGCATGTTGTGAAATACCTTTCTCATAAAACCCACTGTGTTCTTTTTTTTAATAAAGCAGTTCACGAACAGCTCTTTGAAGAGTGACTAGCCAATCTACAAACTTTTCCTCTTAGTAGATAGTTGAAATTAATAACATCACATAGCTCACAAAGGTTATAGCAAAACATTACAAGTTTTAAGCGAGCCATCAGACCAACCATTCTGCATTCTAATGCATCTCTTGATGCCTTCCCCATTCCCACCACTTGGCAATACACAATTAAGTATTTTGTTATTTTAAAAACAAGTACTCCATGCATCAGAAAGTTGCGGTCTTACACTAAGTATAAAAAAAGAGCCTTCCTTAGAAGAACACGATTTGTATTGGTATTTCAAACTGAGTTTCTAATGTTTTGTTATTAATGTTTCAGATAAAGGTGTCTAAAAAGCATGAAGTCAGAAGGCCAGGAGTCAAGTACTGCACCTAGCAAAATTCAGAAAAAACACTCCAAATATAGCAGTTAGATTTCATTTAGTCCCTCATCTCATGTCAACTGCCCTTTATGTTGAAATTACTATTCTAGGGAAGGAAGTTAGACAAACACTCAATTCCTTTTTTTTTTTATAGCCCCTGTTATTACTTCACAGAACATCCAACATTTTTTTCTGTCAAGACCACATATTTACTTAAATTTTACACAAATATTAAATAAGAATCCACTTGTTTCTGTCACACATTGCAGAATGAATGGCAAGTGCCTTCAGCTCTTTAAGGTTTAGGGCTATTTTATCTTGACCACAAAGATTCTTCTTTCTTTTCCTTGCCTCCCCTCCTTCCCCTTTCTGTTGATATTTTTTCCAGGAGAGCCCTTTCAGGACGAGCCACGGCAGTCCTGCAGGCAAAGAAATGAGAGTAAACCTCATGACCTGAGTGAAAACAAAGCTGTTCCCTGACTTAAATATGCTGCAACATCAGTTGTCTTCTGCTGATGCTTTTCTTTTCCATCCAAGATTAGAAAAAAACCAGCAGCTTTTCAACAACTGGAGTAATAAGACTAGACGGTGTTAAGGACCATCTGTACTGTTTTACAGCAAGTCAAGGTAACAGTGAAATACCCACGGTCACAGTGAAATGGAGGGGAAGTTCATGCATGAAGGCACTTTCTCCTGAGTAACATAATAAAAATAAAATCTAATTTGACAGTTATGTCTGCTTTTCAGAGACATGCTACAACACCCTGAAGATAAAAGAAAAACTTCTAGTGGAAGAACTGCTTGCATTTAAGGCTACTTAAGACCGTAAACAAACAAACCCCATGCACAAAAACACCACAAACAGAGTTTAGACCCCATTGACTGCTGTAATGCCCATATAGCTTGGCCTGGTTAGTGTTTTCTTCTAGAAGACATTGAATAAAACCAGAATTGAGCAAGCAGCACCAGAGAAAACAGAGTACTTTGTCAATACCTCAGTTTAAATAAAATAAAAAAAACAGTTTCTCACATAAAACATTTTTATCAGCATCTTGATACATCTCAAGGTCTCAGGGAGGAGGCAAAATGATTGTGCTGTTTGTATAACAGCTACCTGAATAATCTTACAACAGAGAAGAAATACCTCCATCAACAGCAGCAGGCAACCATTCTAGACCACCTGGGATTTCAGAGAAATCATTCCAGCAGACAAAAACTGCAAGTTATAAATGTACTCTCCTCTTGTGAGTTTTGTAATGAGACCTTGCTGATAGACCAGGCCATGCCTTCCTTTAAATATGGACATTTACATAAAAAGACCAACAGACAGAACCATGCCATTTCCTTGAGTTATTCAAGGCACATTGGTACACTGATTTTCCCCCTAAAAGTTAAGAGCTAAATGCAGAAGTAGCTAAATGTTGCTAACATAAGACAGCACAGAATGATTCAGAGTGACACAGAAAAGTCAGTCTCAGAGAAGTGAAGCAACTAAAACACTGAAAAAACATAAACCACCTCCACTAAAAGTAAAATTTGGTGTTTTCTTCACTATCAAGTGCTGACACAACTGTGGAAGACTCAGAAGCAGCAACTGAGGCTTAATAGCTAACAGGGAGCTTTGGCTTGCTTGAAAACCAGTAGCTGACAGCTTACCAAACATAGCCTGTACACAGCAGATACTCTTACAGAAGCTTGGGCATTTTAATAATGACAGCAAACAACCACCTAATGTTCCCCTGCACATGCTAAAGCTTTACCTTTGGGCAGGTTCAAACACTGTTAGAACACTAGAAGTTTCAAACACTCAATTAGTCTTTCACAGCTATCTATAGAAACTGAATGCCTACATCTTAGCCAGCTGTTTAATCGTTAAAAGTCTGAAGACAGCTGGAAGGCACAGTCAGATACTCTGAAGATCCCTGGAGGAAAAGCTATATCTACCATTACAGCTGCTTTGGGCAGGAGTCTAAAGCAGACATGCTTCTGGCAATGGTGATGAAAAGAGATTTTTGGATATGTGCAACCTTATTTGTGCTGGAGAGTCCTGCATAAACAAGCATCGTTCATCTGCATAATCACTACGACTCCAGTATTTCAGCTCAATCACACAAGCAGCGATTCTAAGACTCAGCTGCTGCATCTGCATAGCTCAATTATACATGCACTGCATTGACAGCACACTTCGGAAGCGCTGCTTTCGCTTCAGAGTAGCTGAGTACCACAGAGCTGATTGGGGGGAGGGGGGGCACATAGACATATATTACTGAAAGAAAAAAAATTAATCCCATATACAAGAAAGCTCAGAGTTATGTTGGCAAATGAAACCTTTCAGTTCAGGGACATGTCTATGGTGCAGATTTAGAATAAGGAGGAGGACAGGTAGCTCAGCTGTCCTAGTCACTTAACATAACTAGACCTCCTCCACAGATTAAAAGTACTTTAGCTTGCTTTCCAGAAGCTTGTATTTCATAGTTTGAGTAACTGCTGACAGGCAAAGTTAGCCCTTGAAGTTACTTCCTTGTGCTTCCCTTCTCATCCACCCTAATTTGGGGCTTAAATTACAAGTTATGTAGACACACCACATACCTCCAAAAAAAAAAAAGTCTAGCTACTTTCAACACAGTAACTTCATCTCACCTAAATTTGTTCTCCAACACTCTCCAGGAACCCCTGTCCCATAAGCAGCTTTTAAATAACACCCCAACTCACCCTTACCCATGCGTTTGGGGCTGGTGAGATTCATTAGAATTAAGGACATCAATTTGAATAGGATGCTTAAATTTCTACTTTGGGCTGGTTTCTGTCATCTTATAAGAACATAAGAGTGAAGTCAGATTTGGAAAGAAAATCTGGTCACTTCAGTAACTCCTCTAATGATTTCCTCCAGCCATATAGAACTAAACTGTGGAAAGCAGCTAGAAAGAAGAGGCTCTGGTGGATAACAAGTTGGCCATGAGCCAGAAACATGCAGCTCTCAAAGACGGCCAACAGTCTCCTGGGCTCCTGAGCATTGCTGGCAGGTCAAAGTGGGGATCCTTCCACTCTACTCAGCCCTAGTGAGACACATCTGGGGTGCTGGGGCCCCTGACACAAGAAGTAACTGGACATACTGGAGTATATCCAAGACAGAGCCACAAACATGGTTAAGGGACCGGAGCACCTCCCATATGAGGTCCAAGCTGAGAGAGCTTGGACTGTTCAGTCTGGAGAAGGCTCAAGGGGATATCATTAATGTGTATAACAAAATGATGGAGAAAGGTAGATGGAGTCAGACCCTTTTCAGTGGAGCCCAATAGCAGGAGAAGGGACAGTGAGCACAAACTGAAATACAGGAAATTATGTTCAAATGTAATAACACGTTTTTCTTGTGAGGCTAATCAAATACCAGTATGGGTTGCCCAGAGAGGATGTGGAGTCTCTATCCTTGCAGATGTTCAAAGCCTAACTAGACACGGTCCTGACCTACTCTAGCTGACCATGCTTTGAGCAAGGGAGTTGGATTAGATGATCTCCAGAGGTCCTGGCCAACCTCATTTGTTCTGTGATAACTAATGTTGTATATTACATGTTGAAAAAACTCCTTTTGCAAAAATATAATAAATGTGAAATATTCCAAATATAACAAATCTCCATAGTTGCCGGGGGGGGAAAAAATGTTTCTGCATGAAGAGAATGGTTCTTTCAAGTATTTTTGTACCTTTTAAGATGCATAAGTCAAACAAGCATGATTTTAAGGGAAATGACAGGAAAATGTCTATTTTTAAGCTTGTAAGAGAATATTAAATTAGCAGTCACATAATGAAACAAAGTTGTTCAGCTAATAACCTTCTCTCCTGAGTCTCAGGAACCAAGTTCACTCTTTCATGAAATTCAACTCTGCAAGGATTATTCAGTGTGAAAAAGCATTTGAACTTGCAATTCAAATATTTCCCTGAAGAGTGCTCTTAAGGCATTTCTGTGGTCAGGTTCTGTCATCTCTCCTGTATCGTAACCCAATTCTATTAATTGCAGAGAATGTAAAATAGCAGCTAATTGCATGTTTAACCAGAGGAGCAAGAAAGACTAAGAAACTAACACATTCAACATTACAGCTAGGTCGTAAGATTACAGGATGCAATTGAAGTTATTCTGGTTTTCACTTGATGATGTCCATTAAAAAAAAAAAAGAGGTAGAATCATCTTGGGAAGTTATGCCTTTTAGGAAATCTGTAAATAATGCAGCCTGTGCTACTACTAAAAAATTAGTTTACTTCAAGAGAGAGTTGTTCACAGTATCCAGGTCTCTAAGTAAGTAGCCCAGCCTAGATAGGTTTTCTTGTTGAAAGGTCAGTATATTAACATTTGAAAATAGACTCTAAAATAAGAAGAAAAGGATGGAACTACCTATTCATACACTGACAAGCTTTCATGTGTTTGGATGGTAGAGAATAAATGACTTATTCTTGTCTCTATTGAAGTTACTGGCAAATTTCCTGTTACCTTTAATGAAGGAAGGGACAGTCACTGTAGGTCTCTGAGGAGGAGAGTTATTCATTACAATAAAGGAATATGGGCCACCGTGGAAAAAGACTAAAGGGGTTGAATCGAGAACACACAGTGAGATGCTTTGGTGCTCATTTCTCTGCGAAACCCCATGTTGTGCGCTCTCTCTTTTCTGTGGAAGTCAGTCCTCTTCAAAGCCTGACTGCCAGAATGGTACCTCGCAAGAAAATAATCCACGATTCAAATATTTTAACGGAATGTCTGATGTCTGTCTTCCCTTCCAAAAAAAATTAGCCGTATCTAAATAATTAGTACTTTTATGCAAGAAGGAGATATTCCAATGCTGGCCTCCAATTAAATTCACACTGCACAAGAACCCTGTCACCATGACGTGGTACCCTCCCATAACGACCCCCAAAAAACATCGTTGTGCCTGGTGAGAAACCAGACAGTGCCTCAACTCCTTGTAATGCTGGTTTTATAGTTAGTGAGGCAGGACACCTTGTTCCTTTGGAAAGCTGTGAAGCATATCCATGTCCCACTAACATTCCTGATGCTTGCTTCTCTCCAGGAAGACAAATGCTTTCTTCTAGTGCTGCTAGTCCAACAGTTTCATAGACTCCAGGAGCCTGACACAACACAAGCATCACCATTTTTAAGTCCTTTACAACAGCAACAGACACACATATGCTGGAGTTTTTCACTGCTTTTCACAGCAATCATTTATGCTGAAATGCCAATGTCTATTTAGGCTGCACGTACTAGCCTCTAGAAGTACCGTGGTAAATGCTTATACTTACTGTTTAAAAGGAGGATATAAACTCAAAATGCATTAACTGAAAACATTTCTGTTTGCCTGTTTGATTTGAGAGAATAACATATAATTTCAAGTAGTTACTCTCCCTGAAGATAATTTAAGGTTATTTTAAAATTTAAATGACTAAAGGATAAACAAAATTCAGACTGTGCTATTTATTTGCTTTTTTTCTCTTACGTAGAGTTTAGATATGGAGAGCCAATATAAAAAAAATTAAAATTACACGTGGATAGCAGGTTCTTCTGTGTGTAAGATATCATATCAGAAACCAAATTTACTCATGGACTCTCCCATTGCCCTTCAAAAGTGTTATTTTGTGAAGGTTTTATTCTTAAAGCTTTTTAAAAGTGGGGGGAGAAAAAGGAACGATCATAACAAAAAACAAACACCTCAAGAGATCCATGCTGATGCCCTAGGGACAACCAGGTGCAGTACCTGAACAAGGCAGTCATGACTCAGATCACTCTTTGTCAAAGCAGGACTCCATCTGATTCCCATAATCACTGTAAAAGAGGACTATTTCTTCATCACCAACCATGATGAAGAAACATTTCACCTTTTACTTGGGGCTCCTTCTCTACTGAAGTGCAGCAGGCAACTGTGCCAGTAAGATTAAGTGCAGCTGCTGTACAAAAACTGTTTCAGAGCTTAAATAGAAATATTTAGACCTACCATCATTTAGAAAGTATCTTCACTGAGGAAACGCTTAGCAGAGATTCAGATATTGCAACAATAGAAATAGAGGGTTCCATTTGTTTCACTATGCCATTCAGTAATTAGCTTTTAAATCTTTCAGAGCTAAAATTTCCTTATTGTAATGCAATTACTATACTTGCTACATTACCCTCATTATAACAGAATTTCATTTACAATATCATCTGTAGCAGAAATGGTTTTATCACTTAAAGGTCAGTTACTTCCAAGTTGTCCTGTTCCATATAAAAAACTGAATTACAATTAAATAATTTCAGGCCTGTTACAATTCTAGTCATTAAAATATCTTAAGGTTCTGTAAAACTTACTTAATGAACAATGGTTATTATCTTTGGGTAGATGTCCTGGGCATGACTGAAAGACAGTTAATAGAAAATAGTTTATTTTGTGTTTACTACAGTTTATATTTGGCTGGTTTGTAAGCCTAGTTTATACCTGGTGGACAACAGCAATAGGCCAGGATTCTTACATTTATACAATTAGAATTAGTTAACATGAAACAGATAGAGTAACTATATCTGTTAGTGCAAAAACTGTGTAGAAGCCTTTTTCCACCTCCCACCCTCCCAGCTACCTTATTTTGGATTTTTTCAGTCCTGAAGTTAGAAAATCCAAGCTAAATTTTAAAACAATCCTCCAGCACTAAACACTTAAGAGGTCAATTTTTCAGTAAGCTTTTTCCTTATGTTAAAGTAGCCTGCATATTTTTTTCTTCTTGCTCAACTGCTGGATTGTATACTAAAAGTACATTTACATCACTGTATTAGGAGACTTGGGGCCAGATTTTCAAAGTGAGGGACATGATAGTGCAGGAATAAATGCATGTGAATATCAGATACCATAATATTAGTTGTCCACAAATGGTCCTCTAAAGCACAACCAGAAATATCAGATTCTGTGCTTTTTGAAAATAGTAGGTTCCTGATCCTTAAATAGAGAGCCAGCATGTCCTTAGCAATTCAGAAACACCTAAGAGATTAACTGAGCAGTTCTAAGCAGATGAGTTACAGGTTATTTACAGTCTGCATTTGGTTTCATACACTGTTAATCATTATATTAAGCATTGTTTGACTGAAATGATGATGTGGAACAACCATAGGTTAAACCGAAAGTAGGACCAGGTTAATGCTGAATAAATTAATGGTAAATATTTAGAATGTAGATTGTAAATGAAATGTTTTCCTAAAATGAAACTGATTTCTGCCAGACTCTCGGGCGCCGAGTGACTGCTGAAATACCATAAAGATTAAAAAAATCATATGATGAGGGACGTATGAGAAACACAGACATACTAAAACTAAAAAGAAGCAGTCTTAGACCTTTCTAGACATTGTCTGAAAAATTCATCTCTTTAGTCCATAGTGATCTATTGTGCAGATCTACATACATAAGCAATTTGGGCATGCTACTTGGATTTCACTAACCACAGTGAACAACCCCACCAGACAGGTTAAGGAAGACCCATCAAAAGCCAATCCTTGTAGCACAGCACTAAAACGTTGCACATGGACACATGCAGGGAAAATAAGGTTTTTTCTACTAGATAAAGAAATTAAGTAGGTTATCACTAAATGGAACCAAAGAAGATCAGGTTATCTAGAGAAAGACCATGGCATTTCCTAAGTTTCCTTCCTAACCATACAGCTGTGGTAGCTATGAAGACAGAGAAAGATGCAAGTTGTCTAAAAATTGGCAGACATAAGCTCCCCCCCTTTTATAATCTCCCTACTCATAAGGAAGAAAGAAATCTGTGTGTAGGAAGAAGTATACAAATCTAATGACTCCTTCACCTAGAAAGGATATGAAAGTCAAGTTAACACCCTCTAAGGACTGTATAATTGCTACAGTTTGTGAAATAATTTGGTTTCAAATACAGAATACCTGATTTCAGATATTATCTTCTTATTAGACATAATACTGACTTACTCCTACCAATCAGTCCATTCAATATGACAGTATCAGAGGTTCCCACCGTACACGAATAAGGTAATATATTAAGACTGGATCATACTTCCAAGGCAGGGTTTTTTCTTTTTGTTTGGTTAGTTTTTGTTTGGTTTTGTGGGTTGTTTTTTTTGTGTGTGTGTGTTTTTTCTGTTGTTGTTGGTTTGGTTTTTTTTAATCATGCTGCTAATCTGGCATGATACGATTTTCTGAGCTATAATTTCTTCCTTCTCCACCCCTTCTTTTATTCCTCCTTTTAGCAACTTTTGTTTTATCTTTGGCAGATGTTCATGACAGACTGAAGCTCATGAAGGCAACTCTCAGGAGATTAAAAGGCAAAATATTTTATTCAGGCTTTCAGAACTTTTTTTGTTCTTGTTATATTCCTTGTAATTTATGAAATGTAGATTAATTCTGAACAACTTATCAGCATGCTGAAATGTAAAAGAGTATCTGTTAAATTGAAATGTCAAATACTCCTTTACTCCGTATCTGATAAAGTATTAGGAATGTAATTATTTTCAGAGATATGCAGGAGTGCATTATGCTACCTTAATGGCTTAAGGGGGCCTTTAGAAAAATATTTTAAACAATGGTTGACTGAAAGGTCCAAGAATATCATCACTGTATTTTGAAAACATAGTATTCATGTGTAGAAAGATAAATATCTGTTACACATCTGAAGGTTGGAAATATGCTAAGATGCTTCCAATTTAATTTTGCTTAATTTTAAACAGCTGTAATGAATGAGCAAATATTAACCTTTTAGCATGACATTGTCATTTATTGAACGCCTCAGTAGTTTTAATCTGTTTAAGAATCACTGCATAATAGCACACACTGAACATTCACCACCTAGATTCTTCCTTTCCCATGTTGGGCAAAGTTTAATGGACTTATATGTGGTTAATGAGGAGGAAAACATCTAAGGGACTTGGATGTAGTAATTCAGTAATGAGGTTTATGCAAACATGGAAACTAACCTGCAGTAACCTATCCATTCAACAGTTTAACAGGCACAACAACATGCATCAAATTACTGGTGTGCTGTAGCATCCAAGAATACTGCAAGAATTTTAATTTACTATGGCCATGAAAGGAAGCAATGCATTAGTCTGACCTAATGAGCTACGTTGTCCTGTGTTGACCTACTGTGATACATCTGTTGAGGCTGATAAAAATATGTGCCAGATGGAGAAGGCACAAATTACAGCTGCAGTATATGACAGTTTTTCCTGCTATAGTATAAAGCACCTGGTTGTAGGACTGTTTTTCTTTTTTTAAAATATTATTATTTGAGTGGCAGTTGAGCATTTAAGAGGATTTTGGAGTATTTCAAGTCTTTTTAGCAACTTTATTCTGTCAAAGAACCACGAGCATTCAGGTATACCAAATTGCTGGAGGGGCAGGGTTCTTCAAAGACACTTAAGAGTTTTATGCTAAATGGCTGAAGAAAAATTCTGTTGTGTGGGTGTGGTGATTAAGCTAATATTATTCAATAGATAGGAAGAAATTTAAAAGCCATGTGCCCATCAAAGCAAGCACAAATAATTAAGACACACTCTACAAGTCTTAAATCAGAGCATTTGAATGTATTTTGTAAAAAGCAACACATGAATGCTTTGATTTAAAAATTTAACTTCAGAACATAAATTTTAATCACATATTAAAGTTGAAGAGGTTGAAACATGTTTTGAGTTCCTTTAACTCTCTGGGTGTGATAACTTAAGTCAGCTCTAAATGCACAGAGAGAATAATAGTAGAGTGCCACACCCAATTTCAATTACATCTATATTGGCCATAAGTGATACACATAGGGGGTTTTGTGCATTTCAATAAAATAAGTTGTTTTAAGCCCTTTTTCTAACCTAATAGAATTCCCCTTAGGATCATTAGGGAATGTATTTATATCAAATAAACCCACATAAGAAACAAAGTAGAGTACAATGAATGAAGATTAAATGCCAGCCATTTTGTGGGGTTATTGAATATTTCATTAAGTATATTGAATTAGATGGAATTGTTATGAGAAGGTAAATTCCTTGCAAAGAGGCACAGTGATATTGTGTTTCAAACACAGATGACCATAATGCTGCTGCTTTACAAAAAACTACACATACAGGCCTACATTAAAAGCAGATTTTAAAAAACATAATTCAGAAGTTAAAACTAGTCTGTAGAATCCTAAAAAGGCATTTTCTACACATTTGCAAAATGTAACTATTAATTATCTTTTCTCCACTCTGATCTTTTCCTTATTTGATGAACAGGGTAGAAAACCGGATTCTTTATAGAAAAATGTTCTATCATTGAACTGTTAACTTAAATTAACTAAAAGTGCAAAATTAACTGAAAGTCATAAGAATGTTCTTTTAACAGAAAAAACCTAGATATTGATTATTGAAAAAATGAGGCTGGAAGTTTGGTGGCTGACAGGATTAATGAAATTATTCACACCTTTTCCTAATATAGGTGACCTCCCTCAATCTGGGTCCTTTAGTTTACAAAAGTTACAACTATCTTGTTATTTTTTGCAAATTATAGAGAATGAAGTGATTCAAAACCCATGTGCATATTCTTTACTCCACTGGGAGTACTCAGTTAGGAAAAATAAGCTCAAGATTAACAGTCTTTTTAATCACTCAGTAGGCCTTTGCACATGAGTGATGTGCTCTGTTTCTCTAATGATTAATCACTAAGTTATATTAGGAGACATTAACCCAGAGGTTACTGAATGAACCTCTAGGTGTCTGGTACTATTGAGAGTGATAATCATTTGTGTTAAAAGATATTTGTCTACAGCTTGATTAGCTCGATGAAGGACAGCAGTTATCAACATTAAGCAGTACCATATTGGAATACAGGAACATGTACTTTCACTGTGATTGGAAATCTTTCATTTGTAGCATTCACCGGATTTGCCTGCAGCTTTTCTCAAGTTTCCAGCAGTCACGTCAGTAATTGATACCTTAGCTCTGAAATATTCACTGCCTGTGTTATAGCTAGGAAAGCAAATATTGAAGTAATATTATCCGCTATGTTAAGTGCAGGATTTTGGCAACAAGCCTTTTATAGAGAAATGACAGAACTTTAAGAGTTACTGTCCTCACTGGACCTGGCCTGAAATATTGTACCCGTACAGCTTTAAGTACAAGCAAGGACATCCCTGCAAATTAGAAATTAAAGAACATGCACACACACGCCAAAAAATAATGCAAACATAGGAAGTAGCTATAAGAAAAGAAGGAGGGGATTATCAGTTTTAGAAATGATGGTTCAATTTAAAAACAAAATAAATAATAAATCAATTGCCTAGCTAGAATCATCTCACACCAGCAACATTTTCAGTCAGCTTTTCATACTTCGGTGTTTCTTTTCTGCTTGTTGACTTCAGTGTATACTGGAAAACCCCAGAACATTTTTTTCCCCTGTCAGTAATTTCAGGTATAAAACTCCTTGCTCCGCATCAAGCAGTTGTCACTGGGGGCTTGTGATCCTGCAACTTTAAAAATCAGAGCTTCAGCCACGTACAGTTATATTGTGACATCTCTCAAAGCACTGAATCAAGAGTCCCATGCTCTTCGGAAAGCATATCACAATCTGCACCAGGAGAAACAAAACTAAACCTGCACCTTTTTAGAGACATCGTTTGCCTAAAAAGGTGACTGTGAGGGTGGTCCACATATAGATGTCTATGCTGCTGTTACATCTCATGGATATACAAAGGATTCAGTTTAACCATTCACCTTAGGTACCCACCTAGAACAATTAATCCAGACCTTGTCTCAAGTACAGAAGCCCTCTTTCCAAAGTATACCACTGCCCAGGGACATATGTTGGTCTGAGCTGAGCAATATAAGTGAGGCTGTAGACTAAAATCTTTCCAGTGTCAAGAACTTTCCAAAACTCTGAGAGCAACCAGAGAATGCAGAGTGCCTAAATCCTGCCATTTGGATAAAGCATCCAACATTACCCATTCAAAATTCTTAGTCTGTTCTGTTCAAAGACATGGGTGGAGAGATTTTTCAGTCCATGGTGAAGGTCTGAAAAAAATTATTCACTAAGTTGGACCAAAATATTTTTGAGTACCTAAATATTATGTTTCATTTTGCTCCTAAAAACTGCTCATATGAAAAACAGACTTTTCAAACAATGGAAATTTTCAAGACATCTCAAAGCCAAAATACTTTGTTTCTGAAGTTATGGAGGAGCCTATTTGAAACCAAGACACTTATTGAAATAGACATGGATTTTCTAAATATATTGACTTAATATACTTTTTGCAAAAAAAAATTTGTCAGTGTTGTGCAAATGTAGTTCTGCTTGTTAGTTCCATTGAGCATAGAACTTGTAGGAAGTCATCTGCTTTGCAATTTTATTTGAAGCAGTAAGGAAAAGCATACTGAATTCCTTACAACAATTTAAATGAACATAGACTTAACACCTTTATTCATTCGGCTACTCAGTCTGAATTATTTTTGATTTTTCTTTGTTTGTTAACAACAATTATCATAAAGGCCAGTTTCAGAAATTGAGAAACTAAAAATAGTATTACATTTAGCCCAATGTTTTATCTTAAAAGTCTTGCAAAAACAATTACCAGGAAACAGATCCATTACTGAAGACTGTATTGCATTATTCTTCATTCTACATAGTTCTTTGCTATGCGAGGACAGCCTTCAAAATGGATTTAATAGAAATTATATGCTCAAAAACTATTAAAGATTGAACATTATTTCCTGAAAGCAACATAATTGTGTGGGTGAGCTAATATAATAATTTATGTGATTTCTCTATAGAAATCAATTACTTGGTATGACAGAGGATGTTGGTGACATTATATTGCTATCATTATTGTTTTTATTGTGAAACAGCAACAATAGTTATGACAGAAGTAGATATACCAGTCATAGCAATAATATCAACATCATTGCCTTTTTATGGAGTACCCTGAAAGATGGACAAAGCATCTTTGAATAAATACTGTATCAAAAGTAGATGAAAGCAGAAATTAACTCTTGTTTCATTTCAATATGACAAAATAGTCAAATATTGAAGTGTTCTTTCTCAGGTCAAAAAAAATAAACACCATGATATTTCTGCAGCCCAGAGTGGATTCCTAGGGGATTTTCTAAATAACGAGCTATAGCAATGACCTGTTGGTCGCTGTTAACAATCACATTATTCCTGTTAAAGGGGGACAAAAGAAGGGCACAGGGAGGGGAGCTCAGAGATTTGCAGGGACCTCCCAAGGTAGGATTTCTTATATAAACATAAGAAATATTGTTAGTCTCTTCTTGCCCTGACACTATGCATGAGGTACATATTTCTTCCATAACCTCCAAGACTTCATTACATATTGTAAATGCCTTTACCTGTTCTTTTAGAGTTATTTCAGTTGCAACAGAAAGCGATCAAGTCCTTTGAGTGCATTCATGTCATTGGTTTTGTACATTCAGCACATCAATTTTAGAAATTTTCTACCATACTTTGAAATCCTCTTTATGTTTTGATGGAATCAATTTCTTTGTAAAAATGCTTAGCCTGTTACCTGGATCCTTCCTAAGCTTTCAACACTGTTCCTAGGATTGTCTTGAAATTATGACACAGTAGAAAAGCAGCTGGTAATATTCAGCCAGGTTTTGTGAAACAGGACTGGGGCTCTTTAGTAATGTGAAAATGTGAGTGAGAATACACATAAGCTCTGCAGCAATGACGTACCTTTTCTTTTTCCCTCTGGAGAAAAATGGGGATGAGCACAGCCTGGAGAGGCTGTGGCACTGCTCTGCAAACACCTAAAAGCTTGCTGCAGTGACAGTGACTTGACGGATGGAAAGATGTTCGTACTCCATTTACCTGACAGTCAGTATGTGTTTGTTTCAGCACATAAGACAGGGAGAGTGTAAAGTTTATTTTAAGTACTCAGACAAAAGCTACTATACTCTGAACGGGTTCCAGTGCAGGCAGTCGGTTGGAGCTGAGGGCACATGCATCACATGCACAGAGGTATAACCATACAGAATTATCTGTCATGTGTCCCTGAAGGAGAAGGAAAATAGTCTCTGGTTATCAGCAGTCCTCCACCACAGAGGAAAACTTGCTCAGTGTAACTTGTTAGGTGGCAAAATGCTTGTTTCCTTATTTCTTCACTGAAACAACCCTTGGATGCCAAAGCCAACATGGGTTAAAGACGCAGCTTAAGAGAGCATAAATGCTTTGCTAGGGCTTACAGTTTTAAACACAAACTCGTCAAAATTACATCAACTGCTTACTGCCTGGTCTGATCAGAAACTTGCATACTTTAAAGGATCAGTTTTAATTTCTGAGGCCAACATTAATTATGCACTAGCTTCTGTCTGTGCAGTATTTTCAAGTGATAAAGCAGTAAGCGCCCCTCATGCTACTGAATGAAATTAAGAGGGTCATAGCCATAAATGAACTCAGGACTTTAACAAAGTTGCCTTCTAAAAAGAAACTACTGTCATGAATATTAAATGAAAGTTAAACATACGATAAAAATAAACTATCATATTCACAATGTTAATTGCAATATAATGCAATATAAAGTGAGCTCCAAAATCTACCTGCATTCATATTTTTCATAGTATTTAGAGGCAATTAAAAATAAAACACTGGTTCAGCTTTTGGTTTAATTTACATTGCTGTAATCCAGATTAAGCAAGTAGAGTCAGACTGAAGAAAAAAAAAGTAGGCGTTGAAGAACTGGATCCTATGTAACTTTTATTATTAAAAAATCCTTTTGAAATAAAGTTTCTAAAAGCTTCTAAAAAAAAAGCCATGAGCTCTTTTGACAAGAAAATTAAATGGATAAAATCCTAGTTTAATTATTTCAACTCATAATTGTTTACTTCTTTCACTGTTTTATAAGCTTTAATTCAAGACTTGAAGTAGAAGAATAGGAAAAAAAGTACTTCTAAAAATCTTTCTTGGTCAATAATTACTCACAGAAATAGTTTTTCTGGCTACTAGTTCACTGATAGCTGTCTACAAACTTACTGAGGATGCACACAACCTCTTTGTCCAGATCATTGGTAGAAGACATTAAACAATACTGGCCCCAATACCGAGCCCTGGGGAACACCCCTTGTGACCAGTCACCAACTCCCTGGGCTCGGCCATCCAGCCAGTTTTTTCTACCCAAACCATACACCTGTCCAAGCCATAAGCAGCTAGTTTGTCCAGGAGAACGCTCTGGGAAAAACTTGTTTCTACTAGCTGTAGATTTTATTTCTCTTGCCACTAGAGACTATTTCATGCCAAGCATAGCTGACTTTTTATGGTTTTCTTTGTTTTATTGCTTTCTTCTTAAAACATGCTTATTGCCATCTATCCTAGTTTAAACACACAGATCCATTTTTGGACTACACAAGGAAACAATATGCAAGTTTCCAAATGCCAATGTGTGTAAATAATCACTACAGAAATTTAATAGAAGATTTTTGCTAGAGGAATGCATGCTCTTTTCATTTTCTATTCTCTTTCATCCTGGCAGCTTTTGCTTTGAAAATCCATGTTTTCAGGCAATAACAAGGGCATAAAGTTATTTTCTGCAAATTGTGCAGTTCTAGCAGTCTTTGTTTCTCTTTAACATCTCTGCCGAAGTGGTTGTATAAGCATTTTACAATTATACATTGAAGTGTTAAGTAGTTCCAGTACATGCAAAGGCCACAGTGCTGTGTATCATTGTGCCAGGTCTTCTCCATCAGCTTGTTACCTAACATATACACCTTATTACCACTGTTAGAAGAGTAGCAAGAAGCCCCTTAATAGCAAACAGAAAAAAAAAGTAAAATGCTTCCACTTTCAGGGTTTTGTAGTTTTTAAATAAGACTTATAGCTATTTATACCAAGCCCATGCGCTGCTGTGTTCACTACAGCTCTTACAGCTGTTGGCCTAGAAGGCTACATCTACCTCCCTCTCTTTTCCTTCCTCTAAGCTTCCTACAACTCTCTTGAGTCCCAGTGTCCAAAAAAAATTATGGGCCCTCTATGTAAAAGGAATTTCTACTCTTTAAAAATTCCTTTTCCTTCTGTTGCCTTCATTTCTCCTGTTGTCAAAGACAACTTTACAATTCAGTAACACTCACAGGATGCATTATGTAACTTTTGGGATGAGTTTCCTCTTCAGTTTGATCAAAGAGGGAGGCAAGGAGGGTCAGTCAGGTCAGCCTGTGACCAAAACTGTTCATTCAGGGTATTCCAGTGCTGCCCCTCCTCAGACTTCCTTGAAGGCAGGCTATGACCAGTACCCACATCACCAAAAATTATTTTGGCTCTCTTTGACCAGAAGTCATAGCAACAATCACTTGGAGAGCAACAAGACGACTGGTATGTGATCTAAAACTGTATATGGCATTTCTCCTTAAGTTAGGATTATGCCCCCAAGTATAAAAAAAAAAAACCAAGAAAACATTCAGACCTCACACTACTGGGAACTTGTCTCTGACTTCAGTCACTTCGGTATTTCTCCTGTAAAACCAGATTTTCATCTTTAACCTCCATGAAGTGCCTATTGTTCAAGTTCAACTGCAGAAAAAAACCCAGTGTGTTGTTGAAGCCATATAGAAGCTTTAATCAGACATTTCTCCTTTGGCATATACAATTCTGGCTTCTCAAAGTAATCTTTCACTCTCATACATACATACATTGGAGGGGAGCTTTTCCAGTTTTCACAGTCTATTTATAGATGGAAATTGTATTTTCGTTTTCTGAGGCTTACAGAGAAAGGAATGTTACTAAAAAAATGCAAGTAGTATATCTGTATTTTAGCAATAACTACAGAATAAGTAGAATCTGAAAATCTAATTTTGTTGCAATGCTGTCAGGCTGGTCCCTGCAGAAGCAGAGAACGTGTTTCTTTGCTTACTTATAACTAATTATTGAATTGAAGCACCAAAGTACCTTCTTGCTTAATCTGTTTATTTTCCTATTCAGATAAGAGTTGCCACCTTCAGTGGTGTACTGCAACTTGAGTTTAATCTGAGCACTACTTATTTGTCAAAGACTTCTCATCTGACAGTGCTGTGAAAAATGCAATTATACAAAGCTGACAGATTTTTAAAAAAAAAAACAAGCAGAAGCTGTCACGTTTATTCAACCCTACGTGTAGAAGCCTGCACACAATTATGTCAAAATGTATAGTTATTATGGACAGACATTGACAGAAAAATTTCCGGGTCTTTAGTCTGTGCAGATTATGCCTCGATCACCAACATCACTTAGAAAGCATGAAAAATGAATGTATTCAAGTAGACTAAATTAACATCTCTACTCAAAAAGGACTGTAATGAAGTTTTCCTCTTTACCCGATTGATATTACCTTTAAGTGACAAGGAGGCCATTCATCTTAAGCAGTAATTGTGGGAAATAAAGCTGGTGTTATCTTCATAGTTTCGTCTCCCTCCTCCCTCAGCAAAAATGATGCAAACACATACACCAAGAGAACTAAAAAAAAAGGTGGAACGGCACCCACATAAAAAGATACTGAAGTTGGTAAGAGCTTAAAGTCTCTTTAAAATTCCCTTTTTTCCTTTCCTACTTCTACCAGCTGCAACACAAAGGAGAGAGCTTGACCTTCACAAAACAAACTACCTCAAAACTGCTAACTCTTTAAAAAGACACAACCTCTTTCCCATAATGAAAATACCCAACAGAAAGACGAACCACACTTTCTCTTCTACTGACAGGACAGAGTAGGTCATCTTTCCAGCCATGAGAGTAAACTGAACTTCCAGTCTCCAGGATTGCCCTGGGATTGGAAACTGGGACCTGGAAATAGGAACTGACAGTCTCATTCTGTCCCAGGAGGAACAAAAGACTACAATTTGTTCTGCTATCAGGTGGATTCTCTCCTAATTGATCTCAAAAACTAACTTCTATGCAAGTAAAAGCTAAAGAAATATCTCTTATGATTTAATATGATAGAAGATGTTATAATGATGGAATCTTACAAATTCATCTCTACATATCTACAGAGAGAATAGTTTTGAATGTGAACTAAAAAGTTGACATTTAAGATGGAAAATAAAACATGCATATGCATTTTGTCTGCAATTAAAGCCATGCTAAACTGCTGGAAAAAAGTCTTAAATAAGCTTTCATAATTCTGAATTTTCTTTAAACATCTTAATCTTAGGTTATATTTTCAGCCTCGGGAGTGGGAATCAAGGTTTGCTTGTTCTGTTTCCAGAGCTAAAGTTCGTATTTTGTGATTACTTTTGCATTTGGTTTTCATTTTCATCGTAGAAACAAACAGACAAAAAAAAGAAAAAAGGTGTCAAAAAGTAGAACTGCAGAAAGTTTAACCTGAAAACTTGAGATCTGAAATTGAAGAATTTTGCAGAGCTAGTAGTGTAACATGCTGGCTAATATCTATCACTAATATCAATTAGAGAGAAAAGCAGATACACTTAGCATGTGGTTAATAGAAAGTCTTTAATTGCTGTCATGGAGAGGTTCCTAGGGAACAGAAAATTCCACATTTCCCCCTTTTGATGGCTAAAAAGTTTCAACGGTTGCAGAATTATTGCACTGTAACAGGTGGGAATCATCTAAAACCCTATTAAGTGACTGTTTCTTCTTTGAATAGTGGTTTAATGTCTAATGTGGAGAGATGCTCGCCAGATCCATGCACAGAAGTGTTCCCACAGTACCAGAGGCCTCATGTGGAAGATAGTGACAAATCCCTATTGACTTCAACAGCAGCAAAAACCCCCTCATATCTCTAGCATTGTAGCCCAAGTCAAGTATCATTTGTGATTGCTCTCCCCACCTCCTCCTGCTCCGTCAGGACTAATCCCCAGCTGCTGGTTGATGTGTGGTCCTGACAGTGGGCTGTGCATTCAGCCTTCACCATCAATCACCAGTGGCCTTCGCATGTGGCAGCTGCTGTTACCATTTAGTGGCTGAACTGTCTCAGCCACTGAGTAGCATATTTGTATCCCTAACAACTAACTCCCCCTAACGCCATGGCAGTATCGTTTACTGACCTAGTAGATTAAAAGCTTGATATGTCTTGTTATATTCATCAGAGCCTAGGGCAATGAATGAACTCCAATGCTGGTGTAAGTTACTGGGTGAATATGAAGCCTAAAGAGCTTCCAATTTTTTTTTTTTGAGAAGGCACCAAACATTCAGAGCAGCATCAGAACCCAAATGAAATTCCAGCAAAATTCCATTAAGTAGTGGAATCTGGAGGTATGCAGACACCCCAACCAAGCAAAATTGTTTCACGTGTTCACTGTATACTGACATAAGCTAATGCACAAAGCTTTTGAAAAACAGTAAGGCTTCACATTTTCAGCAGCTGGTTTTGCAAGATGCCATAAATCAACACGATCAGGGCAAAGACTGCCTGATTTGCAGTTTAGAAACTAAACTCATATTCCATCTATAGCAGTTGAGATGTCTGCAGAGCTTGGCACCAGAACTGAAGCACTAAAATCTATTTCAGAGCTGTTGCATAAGTATAGGGAGGATTCTCTAGCAATGGCAAGGTATCACCGTGGGCTAGCACATGTGGAACAAGCAACACTCATCCACAGACTTCAAAGATAGCCTGCAAACAGCAAGAACATACTAGCTGTCATACTGTATATTGGTAATGCTCTCTAGAGCAGTCAGAATCAGTCTCCCCAAGCCTCACCACTCAGACTTTTATTCTTCCTCCTAATGCATGTCTCAGCCTGCCTCATTTCAGTCTCGTTTTTCCTAGGCTGTGCTCAAGACCTCCTCAGAGCTCTTTCACTGTGCTTAAAGGGCTGGAGCACAACCACTACAGTTTCTTTCTCACATCATCTGTCTCCAGTTTAACACGTTCTTCCTTCTGCCTGTCATCCAAACTTGTCCAACAAGGCTTTTCTTTTCCCTGCCTGCCTCAACTGCCTCAGGCTATGTCTGTGCAAGGACATAGAAGATCTATAGGGCAAATCAGTCCTGAAGTCACATTTTGTATCTACGTTTCACTACTGAAGCAAATATGTGACTCCAAATACAGTAATACACTTCCCAAGTGAAGAGAAGATGGCAAATTTTACATCAGGTCTTCTGTAAGAAGCAGTCATTTCCCATAATGTGATCTTGACTAGAAAGCACACCATCAGCAAGTGACACTGAAATAAATTGTCTCAATGCATCTTTTTAAAATTTATTTTACTATTTGTCCTTTAGTTTGCTTTGTCTTAGTACGAGGACAGTAAGATATTTTCTACTCCCAAAGTTGAGAATTGCCTGGGAAAAACATGAGCTTTCACCTTATTTTATATTTTTATGTGGGTAACAGGTCTAAAGGTGAATAATTATTTAAAACCAGTAAACATTTTAAGAAGTGTCATACAGGGAAAATGCCATTTTATTTTCTAATATAATATTTACACACATGAAAAAGTAGGTCAGCATTAGCTTATGATTCCAGCTCAGTTTTATTCTTAACTATGTCTGCCATTAGTAATGTGTCTCCTTTTGTGTCCCTGTCAGATATTTCCCATTCCAGCCTTATCAAAAAAATTTCCTCTTTTCCTACGCTGATTCAGTTTAATCATTTTTTCCTCACTGTCTACTCCCATATTCTTGCACTCTCTAGTAGTCTTCATACCTCCGCAGCAACCCTGCACTTTCATTTCCTATGCAGGTTCTCCAACAAAAGATTACAAAGGAAAATAGGAGCATTAGATTGTTACCACTGTTATGTATTACATTTAAGAAAATTTATACTAAAGAAGTAGAAAACTTACCTCCCTACATCATGAGAGTTTCACATCTAAAGTCTTGAGAAAGTCTGGTTTAGAATTTTCATATATGCTATTATGTGTGTAATTTAAAGCTTGATATGCTTCAACAGCTGTAAGGCTTTACTTTTTATATTCTACATAAATGTATCGATTGTTCAAAAAGTTTTGATTTCTAAGTCTATTAAGAGTGAAACAAGATTGATGCTGCATTTTGTTTACTAAATATACATTTTTCTGTTGAAAATCAAGATATCTGTAGATGTATATGGATGGACATATGTATCTGTATGGTCTGTCCATCACATCTTAAAACACTCAGTGGTTATATAGTTACATTACATTGTGTTTTCAAGTAGAAAATCTGAAAGTAATACTCATTTTCTCAAACACTGTGACTTTTCCTTTTTTTTTATGCCTGCATAATTAAATAGCTAATGCACTACACTGGAATATCGACTCCCAGGAAGCTAGAATTTTGAAAGATATTTTTATACCAAGTTGCGAAGCCTGTAAGGTAGATGAGACCCTTTTATATTCCATTACATGCTGCAGAAATAAATTAGAATTATTAACTGAAAATTTCAATGAAAATAATGATGAACAGTTTATCTGCACATTTTTTAAAGGCTGGCACATCTATTTATGGATATTAAAAAATCCATATCCTATTTTGACACTTCGGCAACTTGTCAGTATCACTTCAACAATATTTTTGAAAATCAAGTAAAATGAGTTCAAATGAAAAAATTTAGATGCAGTCATCTAAGCATTACTCAGGACATTCTTCCACTACAGGCTGCTGAGGAAAGGTGAAAAGAATGTTTGTTGTGAGCTTAGAGTCCAAAATCCACACCTTTAAATGAATTTCAACAGTGGTAATAAATTTACTACTCAGACCTCCAAAAGATTTTGAATGAGGGTGTTTTACTGCTGCTCAGTTACTTTGTACTTTTTATACACACACACCTGTGTATACATACACAGACTCACTCCTTTACTCCCACCTTTCTCCCATGCATTTCTGAGAACAAATGACCCTACTTCTCAAATCCATTAAAAAGTACTTGAGTATAACTTAAAGTCCATGTGGTTACACATTCAAAAGTCAGGAGGCGCACCAAAGTGAAGGCTGAATTTATAGTAGTGGTTCTCATCATCTCTCTTTGTAGTCCCATACAGATACAAACTGAATTCCAGTTCACTAGAGGCATAGAAATAATTATCTACTTCTAAATCTAGTTAGTTTTCAAATCTTTTTACATTAGAATTAAGAGATTAACATTTAATTAATAAAATTAATATCTTAATATTTTGCCAAGGAACTCCCGGTCATCAGTGATATCCAGGGTACCTAAAGGAACTGGGGGGAGGGGGAAGATTCTTGCTGTTTCACAGATGAAAATCCTATATAAATTGACGAAGATGAATGTTGGTTATTTAATAAGTGAGATTTTAGTGTTACTCTCGGCAATTAAACTGAAAAGAGTTAAATAGCAGTTCTAAAGTTACTGAAGCATAACCCAAGTAAGTAATTAGGTAAGGCATAAAAACGCTACTTCAAATTTACGATAGAGACAGCTCGCACCTATAGGAATATTCTTTTGGGATCCTTTTTTCCAGTTCTGTTTCTTGGACACAGATGAGCATAAAACCAATTAATTATTTTTTGCTTCTTGCTTCTGCAGTGATAAACCAGATTGTCAACTGCTATTGCACCACTTGTTCAGACTGTGGAATCCGCAAGATTTTTGGGTCCTATCCCTGCTATATCTGCCTTTTCTTCCGTCCCATCTGCTGTGGAAGTGGACATTACTATGTCCACAAAAAATATGTTAATATTTTTTAAAAGACCATTTTCAGAAGACAGCTGTCTTTTTAACACCTTTTTTTAATGGGTTAAGTTTTGTCCTGATTCATTTGTGTCTCATCTTTTTGCTGTTTACATGTTGGTTAAGGTATCTTTGACATAGCCTGGTTGGAAATACTGAATATTTATGCCTATATATTGTACACAGAAAAGGAGGCATGGCCTACTAAAACCAAAATGCTTTACTGACAGTCCAAGACTTTTCAACTTTGATACTGATTTAATCAGCAACATGATTTCCCTGGTTTTCCAAAGGTGTAAGAATACAGAAGTGCACAAGAAGAAACATACAGTAAAGCTCAGGCCATAGCATAACATACTGACATACATTTATTGATATGAACGTTACTGTAAACAAATCAAGAGCATTTACCTATGAATTTTACCCAACTGCTGCAGTAACTGCCTGAAGCAAAGCTAACATGGATTCGCAGACCTGGCACATTAAATGGGGACAGTCAAAGTAAATTGGAAGATCTTCAAAGCGCAGGGTTTGGCCTGAAGATGATTTATTGTTTCATCTGGAACAACATAAAACCAAATTTAAGTACTGACTGAGGTGCTACCTTCAAACTTTTATC